>NW_027150097.1:2995000-7795000 GCF_031143425.1 Pleurodeles waltl
GCACTTGCAATACAACATGTCTGGCATTTCTCCGAGATAGAGCTATTAGCAGTTGTAAACTCCCAACCAGACTTTTCTTGACTCATTAAATGTAAATAATGAGCGCGATCGCGCTGCTACAGTTCACTCATATTGAAACCTATCGGCAAAAGTGCAATTATCTATGTAACCGGCAAAAGTTCAATTAATTATGTAACAGGGTTGATGTCATGCAATGAGCTCGACTTCTGTCAAATGAGATTGTGCTGTGAAAAAAAAGAGAAAAAGTAGTCCACAAACCAGATGGAAAACAGCGAGCCTCCTATGTTTTCAGTACTTGGTCGCTGCGCTCAAGGAGCGCTAACCACCGGAAAAGGCATGACGATTGCATGCCTTCCACTAACGAAAGCAAGCAGATTTTAACAGGGAATCCCACGAACCAATGAAAGACACCAACGTGAAATGGACGGGGCTCCTAGCCCTTTTCTAACTACAACAGCGTCTCGCAAGCAATACGCATGCGCAAGCGCATTCTAGCGCAGGCTTGACTCTAAAGAATCTCCTATGATAGTTGGAGGAAGATATCCCTTTATGCACATCAGCTCTCCTGAACATAAGGCAGATACCCTTGCACTCAAGGCAGCCCGAAGTGCACCTTTGCATAGACAAAGAGAAGAACTGCACCATTTCTGTGAAGATATGTCTCAGTTCTGCTCTCTTCGAGTGACGCACAAAGGAACTTTGCTGGCTGTGCTGCACTGCGTCCCTTCTTTCTAAATATTCCAATTAGTGATCAGTTTACCAAAAAAGTAGCAAATCTGCACCCATAGATGTACTCCTTGAAAGGATACAAATTTACTACCTTTTTAAAATACACAAACACTGGCAATAGTAGCCTTGGAAAGCTATGCCAGATTCAGGTTTGAAGCTATGCCCCTTTTCTTTCTCAGACTCACACAATCCTCTCTCCTGCTGATTCCATTGTAACGCAGGTATGCTCTGCTCCTTCATATAGTCCTCAGCACGGCTTCCTGCCAAGCTCCTGGCTCCATACCTCAGGGGTTAGAGCACTGGTCTTGTAAACCAGGGGTCGTGAGTTCAAATCTCACTGGGGCCTCACAAACATTTTGGATTTAACAACACTTTTTAGTTCATTGGGGAGCCTCACTACAAATATTATTTTCAAGATAGAAAAACAAAGGCGACACAGGGCAAAGCACGCAAGAACGGGGGGCATTACACACAGTGTCAGTGGAATGACAAACACAAGACTCCTACAGGGTCATACAATTGACTTGTGTGAGTATGGGGGATGTTTAGAGTGTGACATCCCAAAATATCATTCTTGACTTGGTCGTTGGCTTTGGTGCCCTTCAGCCACGTCCTTTCCAATGCACATGTCATTTTTTTAATATCATCCTGATTTCACTGTGAGATTTTAACTTGTTCTTTTTTTCGGGTCCGGAATGTAAGTGTATATTTAGGCCCATGTTTAAACCGATTTTGCATCGGGTTGCATCACTTTTTCAATGCAGCATTAACACAATTCGTTTTTTGGTATTTACAAAGCCATGCACATGTTAAGAAAAGGTAACAGCACACAGCACCTTGCTCTGCCATGCTTTACTTTGCGTCAGGTAGGTGTTCCACAGGTGGTACATGGTTTTCTTGTACATCCACACATGGATTTTGATGTAAACCCATATTTACAAAAACATACAGTCATGGTTTTGTGCCACAATGTTGCGCCTACCCGAGGCTGGTGTAAGGCGAACAGATGTATTTATTTCTCCATGTCACTGCCTCTTTGCATGTGGTGTGCTACAATTTGCAGCACAGATACAAAGAGTAAACAAGCACTTGCAATACAACATGTCTGGCATTTCTCCGAGATAGAGCTATTAGCAGTTGTAAACTCCCAACCAGACTTTTCTTGACTCATTAAATGTAAATAATGAGCGCGATCGCGCTGCTACAGTTCACTCATATTGAAACCTATCGGCAAAAGTGCAATTATCTATGTAACCGGCAAAAGTTCAATTAATTATGTAACAGGGTTGATGTCATGCAATGAGCTCGACTTCTGTCAAACGAGATTGTGCTGTGAAAAAAAAGAGAAAAAGTAGTCCACAAACCAGATGGAAAACAGCGAGCCTCCTTTGTTTTCAGTACTTGGTCGCTGCGCTCAAGGAGGGCTAACCACCGGAAAAGGCATGACGTATGCATGCCTTCCACTAACGAAAGCAAGCAGATTTTAACAGGGAAGCCCACGAACCAATGAAAGACACCACCGTGAAATGGACGGGGCTCCTAGCCCTTTTCTAACTACAACAGCGTCTCGCAAGCAATACGCATTCGCAAGCGCATTCTAGCCCAGGCTTGACTCTAAAAAATCTCCTATGATAGTTGGAGGAAGATATCCCTTTATGCACATCAGCTCTCCTGAACATAAGGCAGATACCCTTGCACTCAAGGCAGCCCGAAGTGCACCTTTGCATAGACAAAGAGCAGAACTGCACCATTTCTGTGAAGATATGTCTCAGTTCTGCTCTCTTCGAGTGACGCACAAAGGAACTTTGCTCGCTGTGCTGCACTGCGTCCCTTCTTTCTAAATATTCCAATTAGTGATCAGTTTACCAAAAAAGTAGCAAATCTGCACCCATAGATGTACTCCTTGAAAGGATACAAATTTACTACCTTTTTAAAATACACAAACACTGGCAATAGTAGCCTTGGAAAGCTATGTCAGATTCAGGTTTGAAGCTATGCCCCTTTTCTTTCTCAGACTCACACAATCCTCTCTCCTGCTGATTCCATTGTAACTCAGGTCTGCTCTGCTCCTTCATATAGTCCCCAGCACAGCAACCTGACAAGCTCCTGGCTCCATAGCTCAGGGGTTAGAGCACTGGTCTTGTAAACCAGAGGTCGTGAGTTCAAATCTCACTGGGGCCTCACAAACATTTTGGATTTAACAACACTTTTTACTTCATTGCGGAGCCTCACTACAAATATTCTTTTCAAGATAGAAAAACAAAGGCGACACAGGGCAAAGCACGCAAGAACGGGGGGCATTACACACAGTGTCAGTGGAATGACAAACACAAGACTCCTACAGGGTCATACAATTGACTTGTGTGAGTATGGGGGATGTTTAGAGTGTGACATCCCAAAATATCATTCTTGACTTGGTCGTTGGCTTTGGTGCCCCTTCAGCCACGTCCTTTCCAATGCACATGTCATTTTTTTAATATCATCCTGATTTCACTGTGAGATTTTAACTTGTTCTTTTTTTTCGGGTCCGGAATGTAAGTGTATATTTAGGCCCATGTTTAAACCGATTTTGCATCGGGTTGCATCACTTTTTCAATGCAGCATTAACACAATTTGTTTTTTGGTATTTACAAAGCCATGCACATGTTAAGAAAAGGAAACAGCACACAGCACCTTGCTCTGCCATGCTTTACTTTGCGTCAGGTAGGTGTTCCACGGGTGGTACATGTTTTTCTCATACATCCACACATGGATTTTGATGTAAACCCATATTTACAAAAACATACAGTCATGGTTTTGTGCCACAATGTTGCGCCTACCCGAGGCTGGTGTAAGGCGAACAGATGTCTTTATTTCTTCATGTCACTGCCTCTTTGCATGCGGTGTGCTACAATTTGCAGCACAGATACAAAGAGTAAACAAGCACTTGCAATACAACATGTCTGGCATTTCTCCGAGATAGAGCTATTAGCAGTTGTAAACTCCCAACCAGACTTTTCTTGACTCATTAAATGTAAATAATGAGCGCGATCTCGCTGCTACAGTTCACTCATATTGAAACCTATCGGCAAAAGTGCAATTATCTATGTAACCGGCAAAAGTTCAATTAATTATGTAACAGGGTTGATGTCATGCAATGAGCTCGACTTCTGTCAAACGAGATTGTGCTGTGAAAAAAAAGAGAAAAAGTAGTCCACAAACCAGATGGAAAACAGCGAGCCTCCTATGTTTTCAGTACTTGGTCGCTGCGCTCAAGGAGCGCTAACCACCGGAAAAGGCATGACGATTGCATGCCTTCCACTAACGAAAGCAAGCAGATTTTAACAGGGAATCCCACGAACCAATGAAAGACACCAACGTGAAATGGACGGGGCTCCTAGCCCTTTTCTAACTACAACAGCGTCTCGCAAGCAATACGCATGCGCAAGCGCATTCTAGCGCAGGCTTGACTCTAAAAAATCTCCTATGATAGTTGGAGGAATATATCCCTTTATGCACATCAGCTGTCCTGAACATAAGGCAGATACCCTTGCACTCAAGGCAGCCCGAAGTGCACCTTTGCATAGACAAAGAGCAGAACTGCACCATTTCTGTGAAGATATGTCTCAGTTCTGCTCTCTTCGAGTGACGCACAAAGGAACTTTGCTCGCTGTGCTGCACTGCGTCCCTTCTTTCTAAATATTCCAATTAGTGATCAGTTTACCAAAAAAGTAGCAAATCTGCACCCATAGATGTACTCCTTGAAAGGATACAAATTTACTACCTTTTTAAAATACACAAACACTGGCAATAGTAGCCTTGGAAAGCTATGCCAGATTGAGGTTTGAAGCTATGCCCCTTTTCTTTCTCAGACTCACACAATCCTCTCTCCTGCTGATTCCATTGTAACTCAGGTATGCTCTGCTCCTTCATATAGTCCTCAGCACGGCATCCTGCCAAGCTCCTGGCTCCATACCTCAGGGGTTAGAGCACTGGTCTTGTAAACCAGGGGTCGTGAGTTCAAATCTCACTAGGGCCTCACAAACATTTTGGATTTAACAACACTTTTTAGTTCATTGGGGAGCCTCACTACAAATATTATTTTCAAGATAGAAAAACAAAGGCGACACAGGGCAAAGCACGCAAGAACGGGGGGCATTACACACAGTGTCAGTGGAATGACAAACACAAGACTCC
The DNA here is from genome assembly GCF_031143425.1 of Pleurodeles waltl. Classification (NCBI taxonomy): domain Eukaryota; kingdom Metazoa; phylum Chordata; class Amphibia; order Caudata; family Salamandridae; genus Pleurodeles; species Pleurodeles waltl. Next base: position 2,999,927 of record NW_027150097.1, read on the forward strand.
TACAGGGTCATACAATTGACTTGTGTGAGTATGGGGGATGTTTAGAGTGTGACATCCCAAAATATCATTCTTGACTTGGTCATTGGCTTTGGTGCCCCTTCAGCCACGTCCTTTCCAATGCACATGTCATTTTTTAAATATCATCCTGATTTCACTGTGAGATTTTAACTTGTTCTTTTTTTCGGGTCCGGAATTTAAGTGTACATTTAGGCCCATGTTTAAACAGATTTTTCATCGGGTTGCATCACTTTTTCGATGCAGCATTAACACAATTCGTTTTTTGGTATTTACAAAGCCATGCACATGTTAAGAAAAAGTAACAGCACACAGCACATTGCTCTGCCATGCTTTACTTTGCGCCAGGTAGGTGTTCCACAGGTGGTACATGGTTTTCTTGCACATCCACGCATGGATTTTTATGTAAACCCATGTTTACAAAAACATACAGTCATGGTTTTGTGCCACAATGGTGCGCCTCCCCGAGGCTGGTGTAAGGAGAACAGATGTCTTTATTTCTCCATGTTACTGCCTCTTTGCATGTGGTGTGCTGCAATTTGCAGAACAGATACAAAGAGTAAACAAGCACTTGCAATACAACTGGTCTGGCATTTCTCCGAGATAGAGCTATTAGCAGTTGTAAACTCCCAACTAGACTTTTCTTGACTCATTAAATGTAAATAATGAGCGCAATCGCGCTGCTACAGTTCACTCATATTGAAACCTATCGGCAAAAGTGCAATTATCTATGTAACCGGCAAAAGTTCAATTAATTATGTAACAGGGTCGATGTCATGCAATGAGCTCGACTTCTGTCAAACGAGATCGTGCTGTGAAAAAAAGAGAAAAAGTAGTCCACAAACCAGATGGAAAACAGCGAGCCTCCTATGTTTTAAGTACTTGGTCGCTGCGCTCAAGGAGGGCTAACCACCGGAAAAGGCATGACGTATGCATGCCTTCCACTAACGAAAGCAAGCAGATTTTAACAGGGAAGCCCACGAACCAATAAAAGACACCAGTGTGAAATGGACGGGGCTCCTAGCCCTTTTCTAACTACAACAGCGTCTCGCAAGCAATACGCATGTGCAAGCGCATTCTAGCGCAGGCTTGACTCTAAAAAATATCCTATGATAGTTGGAGGAAGATATCCCTTTATGCACATCAGCTCTCCTGAACATAAGGCAGATACCCTTGCACTCAAGGCAGCCCGAAGTGCACCTTTGCATAGACAAAGAGCAGAACTGCACCATTTCTGTGAAGATATGTCTCAGTTCTGCTCTCTTCGAGTGACGCACAAAGGAACTTTGCTCGCTGTGCTGCACTGCGTCTCTTCTTTCTAAATATTCCAATTAGTGATCAGTTTACCAAAAAAGTAGCAAATCTGCACCCATAGATGTACTCCTTGAAAGGATACAAATTTACTACCTTTTTAAAATACACAAACACTGGCAATAGTAGCCTTGGAAAGCTATGCCAGATTCAGGTTTGAAGCTATGCCCCTTTTCTTTCTCAGACTCACACAATCCTCTCTCCTGCTGATTCCATTGTAACTCAGGTCTGCTCTGCTCCTTCATATAGTCCCCAGCACAGCATCCTGACAAGCTCCTGGCTCCATAGCTCAGGGGTTAGAGCACTGGTCTTGTAAACCAGAGGTCGTGAGTTCAAATCTCACTGGGGCCTCACAAACATTTTGGATTTAACAACACTTTTTAGTTCATAGGGGAGTGTTAGAAATGGGGTCTCTGGTTGACAGTCAGGTTACCCCCTGTTCAAGCAAGGACCCTCACTCTAGTTAGGATAAAAGAGAATCACCCTCAGCTAACCCCTGCTTACCCCCTTGGTAGCTTGGCAGAGCAGTAGGCTTAACCTCAGAGTGCTGGGCGTAAAGTATTTGTACCAACACACACAGTAACTTAATGAAAACACTACAAAATGACACAACACCAGTTTAGAAAAATAGGAAATATTTATCTAGACAAAACAAGACCAAAACGACAAAAATCCCACATACACAAGTCAAGTTATGATTTTTTTAAAGGTTTAAAATAAAAAGAGTCTTTAGGTAGTTGTAACAACACACTAGCGCTGCTAGCGTGTAAATGTACCTGGTTTGCGTCAAAAATAACCCCGCACGGGCGGTGTGCGTCGAAAGTAACCCTGCACGGCTGTGTGCGTCGAAAACCACTCGGCACGGCGGTGCGTGTTGAAAAAGCCAGCCACACGACGATCCGAAAGTCCCGCGGCGCAGGGTGCGATCTCTCAGCCTCCGTCAGCGATGCTGCGCGTCGTTTCTCCTGCTCCGGGCGTCGGTTTTTCGGTCGCGTTTCCTGCGGCGTCGTTTCTCAGCTGCGGAACCGGCGTCGCGTCGTTTTCTCAGCCGCGATCGGATTCGCGTCGATCTTTTCTCCGCACGGCGCTCGGTGCGTGTATTTTTGTCCTTAGGCTGCCAGCCTCTCCTTTCAGGGTCCCAGGAACTGGAAGGGCACCACAGAGCAGAGTAGGGGTCTCTCCAGAGACTCCAGGTGCTGGCAGGAAGAAGTCTTTGCTATCCCTGAGACTTCAACAACAGGAGGCAAGCTCTACATCAAGCCCTTGGAGATTTCTTCTTCATGATGGAAGGCACACAAAGTCCAGTCTTTGCCCTCTTACTCTGGCAGAAGCAGCACTGCAGGAAAGCTCCACAAAGCACAGTCACAGGCAGGGCAGCACGTTTTCCTCAGCTATCAGCTCTTCTCCAGGCAGAGGTTCCTCTTGGTTCCAGAAGTGTTTCTAAAGTTTGTAAGTTTGGGTGCCCTTCTTATACCCATTTTAGTCTTTGAAGTCACCTTCCTTCAAAGGGGACTCACACCTTCTTGTGAAATCCTGCCTTGCCCAGGCAAGGCCTCAGACACACACCAGGGGGCTGGAGACAGCATTGTCAGAGGCAGGCACAGTCCTTTCAGATGAGAGTGACCACTCCACCCCTCCCTCCTAGCAGAGATAGCTAATCAGGAAATGCAGATCACACCCCAGCTCCCTTTGTGTCACTGTCTGGTGTGAGGTGAAAAACAACCCAACTGTCAAACTGACCCAGACAGGGAATCCACAAACAAGGCAGAGTCACAGAATGGTTTAAGCAAGAAACTGCTCACTTTCTAAAAGTGGCATTTCCACACGCACAATCTTAAAATCAACTTTACTAAAAGATGTATTTTTAAATTGTGAGTTCAGGGATCCCAAACTCCACATGTCCATCTACTCTCTAGGGGAATCTACACTTTAATCATATTTAAAGGTAGCCCCCATATTATCCTATGAGAGAGAGACAGACCTTGCAACAGTGAAAACGAAATTGGCAGTATTTCACTGTCAGGACATATAAACCACATTACTATATGTCCTACCTCATCCATACACTGCACCCTGCCCTTGGGGCTACCTAGGGCCTACCTTAGGGGTGCCTTACATGTAAGGAAAGGGAAGGTTTAGGCCTGGCAAGTGGGTACACTTGCCAAGTCGAATTTACAGTGTAAAAATACACATACAGACACTGCAGTGGCAGGTCTGAGACATGATTACAGAGCTACTTATGTGGGTGGCACAGCCAGTGCTGCAGGCCCACTAGTAGCATTTGATTTACAGGCCCTGGCACCTCTAGTGCACCTTACTAGGGACTTACTAGTAATTCAAATATGCCAATCATGGATAAACCACTTACATACAATTTAAACAGGAGAGCATATGCACTTTAGCACTGGTTAGCAGTGGTAACGTGCTCAGAGTTGAAAAGCCAACAGCAACAGGTCAGAAAAAAAATAGGAGGCAGGAGGCAAAAAAGACTGGGGATGACCCTGCATAAGCAAAAGTCCAACACGACCCCCTACCAGCCTAAAGCCAGGGGAGAACAATCAATACCTTGATGTACTTCCCTGATTGGGGCGATAGAACAGGGACCCAGGCCCACAACAGCAGGGGCATGTTCCAGTTCTACGCCTTCCTGACTCCAGTTGGATCCCTCTGTCCATACTCTCAGGGCCCACTAAGCTAACCCAGGGGGAACCCTTCTCCACATCTACAGACACCATCTGTGTAACACCTAACTTTACTTTGCTCACAGATGTATTGCAATGGGCAGATAGTACCACCAGGGCCAACACAGTGGTGTGGCCCACTCCACCCCCGGGGTGTGACTCTCGTCCTCCCCCCACCAGGGGCAACTCTGTCCACCAGGACAGCAAGCCACAGTGGCCCCAGACAACTGTCAGGGATGAGAGCCCGACCTCAGGCCTCTCGAACCACTGTGACTGTGGGGAGTGGGGGGCGGTAGCCCCAGGTGCCTGGCACTCTTTGACCACTCTCTCTTCCACCAGGTCAGGGATGGCAACCTGACCCTGGTCCTCCCCTCTGGGGCTCTGTACCCTCCCTGCAGAAGCGGCACCCCCAGAGTCAAAAACTGTCAGGGTGCTTGTAGAAGCAATCCTGCACAATTCTTCCATCAGTGCAGGGATGTTAACCTGCAACTGATCCTCCAACCTGGGGTCTGTACCTTCAGGTTGGACCAGGGCCAGGGGTGAGGCTTCCCTCCCCCTGCCCTCTCTTCTGGGGTCCTGAACCACCCAACTAGGAGTGGCCCCCCCAGAAGACAACATGGTAGGGGCACTGTTAGCAGTAGCCCCTTCCTCCAGGTCAGGGGGGACACCCTTAACCTGGCCTCCCAATCCAGGGTCTGTACCCACAGACTGGATCACTGCCTGGCAAACCAGGACTTCCTGGGGGGCATACCTACCCCCTACCAGGTCAGAGTTTACCCTCTGAACCTGGTCATCCAACCTAGGGTCACCACCCTGCGGTTGAACCACTGCCTGGCACACCAGGACTTCCTTGGGAGCACACTTACCCCCCATCAGGTCAGAGTTTACCCCCTGAACCTGATCATTCAACCCAGAGTCACCACCCTGCGGTTGAACCATTGCCTGGCACACCAGGACTTCCAGGGGGGCACACTTACCCCCCTCAAGGGACACACTGTCCCGAAGGGCCACACAAGAGTCTGGCTGGCGCAGGTCCCCTGACCTCTGCCCATCTGACAGAGTCTGGATTCCCCCCAACCCAGAAATGGTCTCACCAAGGTCATTCATGGGGGGCTCTGCTCTCAGAGCTGACCCCTGACCCTCCAGGTTCTCCACTGGGGTCCGCAACCCCCTCTCAACCCTCTGTCTGGACTTCTGCACCCCCTCACTAGGAGTGGTACTGCCAGACACCAGAACTGGTGGGACGCTGGCTACAGCCGCCCCCCCAAGTTCTCCTGACACTGTGGGGTCTCCCTCAACAGATGGCCCTATGGTACAGGCTAGGCTCCCCTCCTGGTGTTCCCGCAGGGAACCCTCCTGGACCTGGGACCGGATCTCGGGCACCTTGGGCCTCAACCCATCCCCATTCCCTCTCCTCTGAGACTGGACATGGGGTCCCTCACCCATCCCACTACACTGGGACCTACCTGGGACACTACAATCCTTCCCTACCTCACCTGGTTGGGAACTACCTAGACCACTCCTCTCAGGAGCACCCCCAAATGCCTCTTCAGACTCTCTGGTACTCACCCAGAAGTCTGCCTCCATTGTAAGCTCCCTGGGGTCAGAGAACTCACACTCCACCTGGTGTTGGCATAGCTCTGGAAAATAAGGACTAGACATATGCTCTCCAGCAATTACATCACTCAGCCCCTCACATGAATTAACCAAAGTACCCTTCACCCAACCATCCAGTGACTCTGCTTTGACAAAGCACCCCACATCACCCTCCTGAGACTGGTGAGACAGTACCTGACTGTCCCTGACACTCAACCCACACTCTTCTGGGATGTCTTCACACTCCATAACCAGGACTTCTACCTGGGGGGAATCCCTCTCCCTGTCACTCTCAACTAGAGTCAGTAGAGTGTCCCTCCCACCAGTAGGAATATGACTCCCCATGCCAGTTCCCCAATCCACCTCAGGGACCCTGTGCATCACTGGAGCTACCTCATACCCCTGAACCTCCTGGCGTGTGTTAACTCCCTCCTTCAAGTAGGGCACCACCTCTCTGGGCATGTGCACTTCTGCAGCATCACTGGATATACAATTGTTGCTGCCACCATTCCAGCTGGACTCAGCCCTCATGACTTCCAGCTCTTTCAATTTAAGCTCGTAAGCATAAATCATTTTTTTAATCTCTAAGTTCCTCCTCCTTTCTTCCAACTCCCAATCGAGCTTTTTCAGCTCCCATTGGTACTCCCTCTCTGCCTGTCTGTCCTGTAACTCTTCAGGAGTCAGACCCTTGGGTGACACCCTGCCATCCCTCCTGGGGACCCTCCCCCCAGGCGTAACAGGTTCCTCCACTACACCACTGTGTATCCTCTGCACTTCCCCACCCATATTCTCCTCCTCTGTGTGCCCTCCAGCCTTCTTGATTGTCACCCAAGCCCTCTGTGCCTGTTGCAGCTCCCCCTCCCTGGTGGAGCTCTCAGTGGGACAGTCAAGATCTTTGAGGAACTGTTTCAATTGAGCAACTGGGTACTCCTTCAGTTTCTCCATTTCAAACACAGCTCCAGCTGTTGCATCTCCAGATTGAGACATGATGGTCACAAGTGCAAAGTTCCAAAGGCAGAAAAAATAATTTCCCAATGAAGTAAAAAGAATCAGTCAAGGGATCAGCAAAATCATGGAAGTAGAATAAAAAGAGTCCTTAAGAGAAAAATCAAAAGATCACCAAACAAGTAGTATGTGGTCACGTAGTGGTCTGAGATCAAAACAGTAGTGTACACTTAATTACTGTATGTCAAGAACAAATACAAGTCCAAATCCCGACCGCTGGTCACCAATGTTAGAAATGGGGTCTCTGGTTGACAGTCAGGTTACCCCCTGTTCAAGCAAGGACCCTCACTCTAGTTAGGATAAAAGAGAATCACCCTCAGCTAACCCCTGCTTACCCCCTTGGTAGCTTGGCAGAGCAGTAGGCTTAACCTCAGAGTGCTGGGCGTAAAGTATTTGTACCAACACACACAGTAACTTAATGAAAACACTACAAAATGACACAACACCAGTTTAGAAAAATAGGAAATATTTATCTAGACAAAACAAGACCAAAACGACAAAAATCCCACATACACAAGTCAAGTTATGATTTTTTTAAAGGTTTAAAATAAAAAGAGTCTTTAGGTAGTTGTAACAACACACTAGCGCTGCTAGCGTGTAAATGTACCTGGTTTGCGTCAAAAATAACCCCGCACGGGCGGTGTGCGTCGAAAATAACCCTGCACGGCTGTGTGCGTCGAAAACCACTCGGCACGGCGGTGCGTGTTGAAAAAGCCAGCCACACGACGATCCGAAAGTCCCGCGGCGCAGGGTGCGATCTCTCAGCCTCCGTCAGCGATGCTGCGCGTCGTTTCTCCTGCTCCGGGCGTCGGTTTTTCGGTCGCGTTTCCTGCGGCGTCGTTTCTCAGCTGCGGAACCGGCGTTGCGTCGTTTTCTCAGCCGCGATCGGATTCGCGTCGATCTTTTCTCCGCACGGCGCTCGGTGCGTGTATTTTTGTCCTTAGGCTGCCAGCCTCTCCTTTCAGGGTCCCAGGAACTGGAAGGGCACCACAGAGCAGAGTAGGGGTCTCTCCAGAGACTCCAGGTGCTGGCAGGAAGAAGTCTTTGCTATCCCTGAGACTTCAACAACAGGAGGCAAGCTCTACATCAAGCCCTTGGAGATTTCTTCTTCAAGATGGAAGGCACACAAAGTCCAGTCTTTGCCCTCTTACTCTGGCAGAAGCAGCACTGCAGGAAAGCTCCACAAAGCACAGTCACAGGCAGGGCAGCACGTTTTCCTCAGCTATCAGCTCTTCTCCAGGCAGAGGTTCCTCTTGGTTCCAGAAGTGTTTCTAAAGTTTGTAAGTTTGGGTGCCCTTCTTATACCCATTTTAGTCTTTGAAGTCACCTTCCTTCAAAGGGGACTCACACCTTCTTGTGAAATCCTGCCTTGCCCAGGCAAGGCCTCAGACACACACCAGGGGGCTGGAGACAGCATTGTCAGAGGCAGGCACAGTCCTTTCAGATGAGAGTGACCACTCCACCCCTCCCTCCTAGCAGAGATAGCTAATCAGGAAATGCAGATCACACCCCAGCTCCCTTTGTGTCACTGTCTGGTGTGAGGTGAAAAACAACCCAACTGTCAAACTGACCCAGACAGGGAATCCACAAACAAGGCAGAGTCACAGAATGGTTTAAGCAAGAAACTGCTCACTTTCTAAAAGTGGCATTTCCACACGCACAATCTTAAAATCAACTTTACTAAAAGATGTATTTTTAAATTGTGAGTTCAGGGATCCCAAACTCCACATGTCCATCTACTCTCTAGGGGAATCTACACTTTAATCATATTTAAAGGTAGCCCCCATATTATCCTATGAGAGAGAGACAGACCTTGCAACAGTGAAAACGAAATTGGCAGTATTTCACTGTCAGGACATATAAACCACATTACTATATGTCCTACCTCATCCATACACTGCACCCTGCCCTTGGGGCTACCTAGGGCCTACCTTAGGGGTGCCTTACATGTAAGGAAAGGGAAGGTTTAGGCCTGGCAAGTGGGTACACTTGCCAAGTCGAATTTACAGTGTAAAAATACACATACAGACACTGCAGTGGCAGGTCTGAGACATGATTACAGAGCTACTTATGTGGGTGGCACAGCCAGTGCTGCAGGCCCACTAGTAGCATTTGATTTACAGGCCCTGGCACCTCTAGTGCACCTTACTAGGGACTTACTAGTAATTCAAATATGCCAATCATGGATAAACCACTTACATACAATTTAAACAGGAGAGCATATGCACTTTAGCACTGGTTAGCAGTGGTAATGTGCTCAGAGTTGAAAAGCCAACAGCAACAGGTCAGAAAAAAAATAGGAGGCAGGAGGCAAAAAAGACTGGGGATGACCCTGCATAAGCAAAAGTCCAACAGGGAGCCTCACTACAAATATTCTTTTCAAGATAGAAAAACAAAGGCGACACAGGGCAAAGCACGCAAGAACGGGGGGCATTACACACAGTGTCAGTGGAATGACAAACACAAGACTCCTACAGGGTCATACAATTGACTTGTGTGAGTATGGGGGATGTTTAGAGTGTGACATCCCAAAATATCATTCTTGACTTGGTCGTTGGCTTTGGTGCCCCTTCAGCCACGTCCTTTCCAATGCACATGTAATTTGTTTAATATCATCCTGATTTCACTGTGAGATTTTAACTTGTTCTTTTTTTCGGGTCCGGAATGTAAGTGTATATTTAGGCCCATGTTTAAACCGATTTTGCATCGGGTTGCATCACTTTTTCAATGCAGCATTAACACAATTCGTTTTTTGGTATTTACAAAGCCATGCACATGTTAAGAAAAGGTAACAGCACACAGCACCTTGCTCTGCCATGCTTTACTTTGCGTCAGGTAGGTGTTCCACGGGTGGTACATGTTTTTCTCATACATCCACACATGGATTTTGATGTAAACCCATATTTACAAAAACATACAGTCATGGTTTTGTGCCACAATGTTGCGCCTACCCGAGGCTGGTGTAAGGCGAACAGATGTCTTTATTTCTCCATGTCACTGCCTCTTTGCATGCGGTGTGCTACAATTTGCAGCACAGATACAAAGAGTAAACAAGCACTTGCAATACAACATGTCTGGCATTTCTCCGAGATAGAGCTATTAGCAGTTGTAAACTCCCAACCAGACTTTTCTTGACTCATTAAATGTAAATAATGAGCGCGATCGCGCTGCTACAGTTCACTCATATTGAAACCTGTCGGCAAAAGTGCAATTATCTATGTAACCGGCAAAAGTTCAATTAATTATGTAACAGGGTTGATGTCATGCAATGAGCTCGACTTCTGTCAAATGAGATTGTGCTGTGAAAAAAAAGAGAAAAAGTAGTCCACAAACCAGATGGAAAACAGCGAGCCTCCTATGTTTTAAGTACTTGGTCGCTGCGCTCAAGGAGGGCTAACCACCGGAAAAGGCATGACGTATGCATGCCTTCCACTAACGAAAGCAAGCAGATTTTAACAGGGAAGCCCACGAACCAATAAAAGACACCAACGTGAAATGGACGGGGCTCCTAGCCCTTTTCTAACTACAACAGCGTCTCGCAAGCAATACGCATGCGCAAGCGCATTCTAGCGCAGGCTTGACTCTAAAAAATCTCCTATGATAGTTGGAGGAATATATCCCTTTATGCACATCAGCTCTCCTGCACATAAGGCAGATACCCTTGCACTCAAGGCAGCCCGAAGTGCACCTTTGCATAGACAAAGAGAAGAACTGCACCATTTCTGTGAAGATATGTCTCAGTTCTGCTCTCTTCGAGTGACGCACAAAGGAACTTTGCTCGCTGTGCTGCACTGCGTCCCTTCTTTCTAAATATTCCAATTAGTGATCAGTTTACCAAAAAAGTAGCAAATCTGCACCCATAGATGTACTCCTTGAAAGGATACAAATTTAATACCTTTATAAAATACACAATCACTGGCAATAGTAGCCTTGGAAAGCTATGCCAGATTCAGGTTTGAAGCTATGCCCATTTTCTTTCTCAGACTCACACAATCCTCTCTCCTGCTGATTCCATTGTAACTCAGGTACGCTCTGCTCCTTCATATAGTCCCCAGCACGACATCCTGACAAGCTCCTGGCTCCATAGCTCAGGGGTTAGAGCACTGGTCTTGTAAACCAGGGGTCGTGAGTTTAAATCTCACTGAGGCCTCACAAACATTTTGGATTTAACAACACTTTTTAGTTCATTGGGGAGCCTCACTACAAATATTCTTTTCAAGATAGAAAAACAAAGGCGACACAGGGCAAAGCACGCAAGAACGGGGGGCATTACACACAGTGTCAGTGGAATGACAAACACAAGACTCCTACAGGGTCATACAATTGACTTGTGTGAGTATGGGGGATGTTTAGAGTGTGACATCCCAAAATATCATTCTTGACTTGGTCGTTGGCTTTGGTGCCCCTTCAGCCACGTCCTTTCCAATGCACATGTCATTTTTTTAATATCATCCTGATTTCACTGTGAGATTTTAACTTGTTCTTTTTTTCGGGTCCGGAATTTAAGTGTACATTTAGGCCAATGTTTAAACAGATTTTTCATCGGGTTGCATCACTTTTTCGATGCAGCATTAACACAATTCGTTTTTTGGTATTTACAAAGCCATGCACATGTTAAGAAAAAGTAACAGCACACAGCACCTTGCTCTGCCATGCTTTACTTTGCGTCAGGTAGGTGTTCCACAGGTGGTACATGGTTTTCTTGTACATCCACACATGTATTTCGATGTAAACCCATGTTTACAAAAACATACAGTCATGGTTTTGTGCCACAATGGAGCGCCTCCCCGAGGCTGGTGTAAGGAGAACAGATGTCTTTATTTCTCCATGTTACTGCCTCTTTGCATGTGGTGTGCTGCAATTTGCAGAACAGATACAAAGAGTAAACAAGCACTTGCAATACAACTGGTCTGGCATTTCTCCGAGATAGAGCTATTAGCAGTTGTAAACTCCCAACCAGACTTTTCTTGACTCATTAAATGTAAATAATGAGCGCAATCGCGCTGCTACAGTTCACTCATATTGAAACCTATCGGCAAAAGTGCAATTATCTATGTAACCGGCAAAAGTTCAATTAATTAGGTAACAGGGTCGATGTCATGCAATGAGCTCGACTTCTGTCAAACGAGATCGTGCTGTGAAAAAAAGAGAAAAAGTAGTCCACAAACCAGATGGAAAACAGCGAGCCTCCTATGTTTTCAGTACTTGGTCGCTGCGCTCAAGGAGGGCTAACCACCGGAAAAGGCATGACGTATGCATGCCTTCCACTAACGAAAGCAAGCAGATTTTAACAGGGAATCCCACGAACCAATGAAAGACACCAACGTGAAATGGACGGGGCTCCTAGCCCTTTTCTAACTACAACAGCGTCTCGCAAGCAATACGCATGCGCAAGCGCATTCTAGCGCAGGCTTGACTCTAAAAAAATCCTATGATAGTTGGAGGAAGATATCCCTTTATGCACATCAGCTCTCCTGAACATAAGGCAGATACCCTTGCACTCAAGGCAGCCCGAAGTGCACCTTTGCATAGACAAAGAGCAGAACTGCACCATTTCTGTGAAGATATGTCTCAGTTCTGCTGTCTTCGAGTGACGCACAAAGGAACTTTGCTCGCTGTGCTGCACTGCGTCTCTTCTTTCTAAATATTCCAATTAGTGATCAGTTTACCAAAAAAGTAGCAAATCTGCACCCATAGATGTACTCCTTGATAGGATACAAATTTACTACCTTTTTAAAATACACAAACACTGGCAATAGTAGCCTTGGAAAGCTATGCCAGATTCAGGTTTGAAGCTATGCCCCTTTTCTTTCTCAGACTCACACAATCCTCTCTCCTGCTGATTCCATTGTAACTCAGATCTGCTCTGCTCCTTCATATAGTCCCCAGCACAGCATCCTCACCAGCTCCTGGCCCCATAGCTCAGGGGTTAGAGCACTGGTCTTGTAAAGCAGAGGTCGTGAGTTCAAATCTCACTGGGGCCTCACAAACATTTTGGATTTAACAACACTTTTTAGTTCATTGGGGAGCCTCACTACAAATATTCTTTTCAAGATAGAAAAACAAAGGCGACACAGGGCAAAGCACGCAAGAACGGGGGGCATTACACACAGTGTCAGTGGAATGACAAACACAAGACTCCTACAGGGTCATACAATTGACTTGTGTGAGTATGGGGGATGTTTAGAGTGTGACATCCCAAAATATTATTCTTGACTTGGTCGTTGGCTTTGGTGCCCCTTCAGCCACGTCCTTTCCAATGCACATGTAATTTGTTTAATATCATCCTGATTTCACTGTGAGATTTTAACTTGTTCTTTTTTTCGGGTCCGGAATGTAAGTGTATATTTAGGCCCATGTTTAAACCGATTTTGCATCGGGTTGCATCACTTTTTCAATGCAGCATTAACACAATTCGTTTTTTGGTATTTACAAAGCCATGCACATGTTAAGAAAAGGTAACAGCACACAGCACCTTGCTCTGCCATGCTTTACTTTGCGTCAGGTAGGTGTTCCACAGGTGGTACATGGTTTTCTTGCACATCCACGCATGGATTTTTATGTAAACCCATGTTTACAAAAACATACAGTCATGGTTTTGTGCCACAATGGTGCGCCTCCCCGAGGCTGGTGTAAGGAGAACAGATGTCTTTATTTCTCCATGTTACTGCCTCTTTGCATGTGGTGTGCTGCAATTTGCAGAACAGATACAAAGAGTAAACAAGCACTTGCAATACAACTGGTCTGGCATTTCTCCGAGATAGAGCTATTAGCAGTTGTAAACTCCCAACTAGACTTTTCTTGACTCATTAAATGTAAATAATGAGCGCAATCGCGCTGCTACAGTTCACTCATATTGAAACCTATCGGCAAAAGTGCAATTATCTATGTAACCGGCAAAAGTTCAATTAATTATGTAACAGGGTCGATGTCATGCAATGAGCTCGACTTCTGTCAAACGAGATCGTGCTGTGAAAAAAAGAGAAAAAGTAGTCCACAAACCAGATGGAAAACAGCGAGCCTCCTTTGTTTTCAGTACTTGGTCGCTGCGCTCAAGGAGGGCTAACCACCGGAAAAGGCATGACGTATGCATGCCTTCCACTAACGAAAGCAAGCAGATTTTAACAGGGAAGCCCACGAACCAATAAAAGACACCAGTGTGAAATGGACGGGGCTCCTAGCCCTTTTCTAACTACAACAGCGTCTCGCAAGCAATACGCATGTGCAAGCGCATTCTAGCGCAGGCTTGACTCTAAAAAATATCCTATGATAGTTGGAGGAAGATATCCCTTTATGCACATCAGCTCTCCTGAACATAAGGCAGATACCCTTGCACTCAAGGCAGCCCGAAGTGCACCTTTGCATAGACAAAGAGCAGAACTGCACCATTTCTGTGAAGATATGTCTCAGTTCTGCTCTCTTCGAGTGACGCACAAAGGAACTTTGCTCGCTGTGCTGCACTGCGTCTCTTCTTTCTAAATATTCCAATTAGTGATCAGTTTACCAAAAAAGTAGCAAATCTGCACCCATAGATGTACTCCTTGAAAGGATACAAATTTACTACCTTTTTAAAATACACAAACACTGGCAATAGTAGCCTTGGAAAGCTATGCCAGATTCAGGTTTGAAGCTATGCCCCTTTTCTTTCTCAGACTCACACAATCCTCTCTCCTGCTGATTCCATTGTAACTCAGGTATGCTCTGCTCCTTCATATAGTCCCCAGCACGGCATCCTGACAAGCTCCTGGCTCCATAGCTCAGGGGTTAGAGCACTGGTCTTGTAAACCAGGGGTCGTGAGTTCAAATCTCACTGGGGCCTCACAAACATTTTGGATTTAACAACACTTTTTAGTTCATTGGGGAGCCTCACTACAAATATTATTTTCAAGATAGAAAAACAAAGGCGACACAGGGCAAAGCACGCAAGAACGGGGGGCATTACACACAGTGTCAGTGGAATGACAAACACAAGACTCCTACAGGGTCATACAATTGACTTGTGTGAGTATGGGGGATGTTTAGAGTGTGACATCCCAAAATATCATTCTTGACTTGGTCATTGGCTTTGGTGCCCCTTCAGCCACGTCCTTTCCAATGCACATGTCATTTTTTAAATATCATCCTGATTTCACTGTGAGATTTTAACTTGTTCTTTTTTTCGGGTCCGGAATTTAAGTGTACATTTAGGCCCATGTTTAAACAGATTTTTCATCGGGTTGCATCACTTTTTTGATGCAGCATTAACACAATTCGTTTATTGGTATTTACAAAGCCATGCACATGTTAAGAAAAAGTAACAGCACACAGCACCTTGCTCTGCCATGCTTTACTTTGCGTCAGGTAGGTGTTCCACAGGTGGTACATGGTTTTCTTGTACATCCACACATGGATTTTGATGTAAACCCATGTTTACAAAAACATACAGTCATGGTTTTGTGCCACAATGGTGCGCCTCCCCGAGGCTGGTGTAAGGAGAACAGATGTCTTTATTTCTCCATGTTACTGCCTCTTTGCATGTGGTGTGCTGCAATTTGCAGAACAGATACAAAGAGTAAACAAGCACTTGCAATACAACTGGTCTGGCATTTCTCCGAGATAGAGCTATTAGCAGTTGTAAACTCCCAACCAGACTTTTCTTGACTCATTAAATGTAAATAATGAGCGCAATCGCGCTGCTACAGTTCACTCATATTGAAACCTATCGGCAAAAGTGCAATTATCTATGTAACCGGCAAAAGTTCAATTAATTATGTAACAGGGTCGATGTCATGCAATGAGCTCGACTTCTGTCAAACGAGATCATGCTGTGAAAAAAAGAGAAAAAGTAGTCCACAAACCAGATGGAAAACAGCGAGCCTCCTATGTTTTCAGTACTTGGTCGCTGCGCTCAAGGAGGGCTAACCACCGGAAAAGGCATAACGTATGCATGCCTTCCACTAACGAAAGCAAGCAGATTTTAACAGGGAAGCCCACGAACCAATGAAAGACACCAATGTGAAATGGACGGGGCTCATAGCCCTTTTCTAACTACTACAGCGTCTCGCAAGCAATACGCATGCGCAAGCGCATTCTAGCGCAGGCTTGACTCTAAAAAATCTCCTAGGATAGTTGGAGGAAGATATCCCTTTATGCACATCAGCTCTCCTGAACATAAGGCAGATACCCTTGCACTCAAAGCAGCCCGAAGTGCACCTTTGCATAGACAAAGAGCAGAACTGCACCATTTCTGTGAAGATATGTCTCAGTTCTGCTCTCTTCGAGTGACGCACAAAGGAACTTTGCTCGCTGTGCTGCACTGCGTCCCTTCTTTCTAAATATTCCAATTAGTGATCAGTTTACCAAAAAAGTAGCAAATCTGCACCCATAGATGTACTCCTTGAAAGGATACAAATTTACTACCTTTTTAAAATACACAAACACTGGCAATAGTAGCCTTGGAAAGCTATGCCAGATTCAGGTTTGAAGCTATGCCCCTTTTCTTTCTCAGACTCACACAATCCTCTCTCCTGCTGATTCCATTGTAACTCAGGTATGCTCTGCTCCTTCATATAGTCCCCAGCACGGCATCCTGACAAGCTCCTGGCTCCATAGCTCAGGGGTTAGAGCACTGGTCTTGTAAACCAGAGGTCGTGAGTTCATATCTCACTGGGGCCTCACAAGCATTTTGGATTTAACAACACTTTTTAGTTCATTGGGGAGCCTCACTACAAATATTCTTTTCAAGATAGAAAAACAAAGGCGACACAGGGCAAAGCACGCAAGAACGGGGGGCATTACACACAGTGTCAGTGGAATGACAAACACAAGACTCCTACAGGGTCATACAATTGACTTGTGTGAGTATGGGGGATGTTTAGAGTGTGACATCCCAAAATATCATTCTTGACTTGGTCGTTGGCTTTGGTGCCCCTTCAGCCACGTCCTTTCCAATGCACATGTCATTTTTTTAATATCATCCTGATTTCACTGTGAGATTTTAACTTGTTCTTTTTTTCGGGTCCGGAATGTAAGTGTATATTTAGGCCCATGTTTAAACCGATTTTGCATCGGGTTGCATCACTTTTTCAATGCAGCATTAACACAATTCGTTTTTTGGTATTTACAAAGCCATGCACATGTTAAGAAAAGGTAACAGCACACAGCACCTTGCTCTGCCATGCTTTACTTTGCGTCAGGTAGGTGTTCCACGGGTGGTACATGTTTTTCTCATACATCCACACATGGATTTTGATGTAAACCCATATTTACAAAAACATACAGTCATGGTTTTGTGCCACAATGTTGCGCCTACCCGAGGCTGGTGTAAGGCGAACAGATGTCTTTATTTCTCCATGTCACTGCCTCTTTGCATGTGGTGTGCTACAATTTGCAGCACAGATACAAAGAGTAAACAAGCACTTGCAATACAACATGTCTGGCATTTCTCCGAGATAGAGCTATTAGCAGTTGTAAACTCCCAACCAGACTTTTCTTGACTCATTAAATGTAAATAATGAGCGCGATCGCGCTGCTACAGTTCACTCATATTGAAACCTATCGGCAAAAGTGCAATTATCTATGTAACCGGCAAAAGTTCAATTAATTATGTAACAGGGTTGATGTCATGCAATGAGCTCGACTTCTGTCAAATGAGATTGTGCTGTGAAAAAAAAGAGAAAAAGTAGTCCACAAACCAGATGGAAAACAGCGAGCCTCCTATGTTTTCAGTACTTGGTCGCTGCGCTCAAGGAGCGCTAACCACCGGAAAAGGCATGACGATTGCATGCCTTCCACTAACGAAAGCAAGCAGATTTTAACAGGGAATCCCACGAACCAATGAAAGACACCAACGTGAAATGGACGGGGCTCCTAGCCCTTTTCTAACTACAACAGCGTCTCGCAAGCAATACGCATGCGCAAGCGCATTCTAGCGCAGGCTTGACTCTAAAGAATCTCCTATGATAGTTGGAGGAAGATATCCCTTTATGCACATCAGCTCTCCTGAACATAAGGCAGATACCCTTGCACTCAAGGCAGCCCGAAGTGCACCTTTGCATAGACAAAGAGAAGAACTGCACCATTTCTGTGAAGATATGTCTCAGTTCTGCTCTCTTCGAGTGACGCACAAAGGAACTTTGCTGGCTGTGCTGCACTGCGTCCCTTCTTTCTAAATATTCCAATTAGTGATCAGTTTACCAAAAAAGTAGCAAATCTGCACCCATAGATGTACTCCTTGAAAGGATACAAATTTACTACCTTTTTAAAATACACAAACACTGGCAATAGTAGCCTTGGAAAGCTATGCCAGATTCAGGTTTGAAGCTATGCCCCTTTTCTTTCTCAGACTCACACAATCCTCTCTCCTGCTGATTCCATTGTAACGCAGGTATGCTCTGCTCCTTCATATAGTCCTCAGCACGGCTTCCTGCCAAGCTCCTGGCTCCATACCTCAGGGGTTAGAGCACTGGTCTTGTAAACCAGGGGTCGTGAGTTCAAATCTCACTGGGGCCTCACAAACATTTTGGATTTAACAACACTTTTTAGTTCATTGGGGAGCCTCACTACAAATATTATTTTCAAGATAGAAAAACAAAGGCGACACAGGGCAAAGCACGCAAGAACGGGGGGCATTACACACAGTGTCAGTGGAATGACAAACACAAGACTCCTACAGGGTCATACAATTGACTTGTGTGAGTATGGGGGATGTTTAGAGTGTGACATCCCAAAATATCATTCTTGACTTGGTCGTTGGCTTTGGTGCCCTTCAGCCACGTCCTTTCCAATGCACATGTCATTTTTTTAATATCATCCTGATTTCACTGTGAGATTTTAACTTGTTCTTTTTTTCGGGTCCGGAATGTAAGTGTATATTTAGGCCCATGTTTAAACCGATTTTGCATCGGGTTGCATCACTTTTTCAATGCAGCATTAACACAATTAGTTTTTTGGTATTTACAAAGCCATGCACATGTTAAGAAAAGGTAACAGCACACAGCACCTTGCTCTGCCATGCTTTACTTTGCGTCAGGTAGGTGTTCCACAGGTGGTACATGGTTTTCTTGTACATCCACACATGGATTTTGATGTAAACCCATATTTACAAAAACATACAGTCATGGTTTTGTGCCACAATGTTGCGCCTACCCGAGGCTGGTGTAAGGCGAACAGATGTATTTATTTCTCCATGTCACTGCCTCTTTGCATGTGGTGTGCTACAATTTGCAGCACAGATACAAAGAGTAAACAAGCACTTGCAATACAACATGTCTGGCATTTCTCCGAGATAGAGCTATTAGCAGTTGTAAACTCCCAACCAGACTTTTCTTGACTCATTAAATGTAAATAATGAGCGCGATCGCGCTGCTACAGTTCACTCATATTGAAACCTATCGGCAAAAGTGCAATTATCTATGTAACCGGCAAAAGTTCAATTAATTATGTAACAGGGTTGATGTCATGCAATGAGCTCGACTTCTGTCAAACGAGATTGTGCTGTGAAAAAAAAGAGAAAAAGTAGTCCACAAACCAGATGGAAAACAGCGAGCCTCCTTTGTTTTCAGTACTTGGTCGCTGCGCTCAAGGAGGGCTAACCACCGGAAAAGGCATGACGTATGCATGCCTTCCACTAACGAAAGCAAGCAGATTTTAACAGGGAAGCCCACGAACCAATGAAAGACACCACCGTGAAATGGACGGGGCTCCTAGCCCTTTTCTAACTACAACAGCGTCTCGCAAGCAATACGCATTCGCAAGCGCATTCTAGCCCAGGCTTGACTCTAAAAAATCTCCTATGATAGTTGGAGGAAGATATCCCTTTATGCACATCAGCTCTCCTGAACATAAGGCAGATACCCTTGCACTCAAGGCAGCCCGAAGTGCACCTTTGCATAGACAAAGAGCAGAACTGCACCATTTCTGTGAAGATATGTCTCAGTTCTGCTCTCTTCGAGTGACGCACAAAGGAACTTTGCTCGCTGTGCTGCACTGCGTCCCTTCTTTCTAAATATTCCAATTAGTGATCAGTTTACCAAAAAAGTAGCAAATCTGCACCCATAGATGTACTCCTTGAAAGGATACAAATTTACTACCTTTTTAAAATACACAAACACTGGCAATAGTAGCCTTGGAAAGCTATGTCAGATTCAGGTTTGAAGCTATGCCCCTTTTCTTTCTCAGACTCACACAATCCTCTCTCCTGCTGATTCCATTGTAACTCAGGTCTGCTCTGCTCCTTCATATAGTCCCCAGCACAGCAACCTGACAAGCTCCTGGCTCCATAGCTCAGGGGTTAGAGCACTGGTCTTGTAAACCAGAGGTCGTGAGTTCAAATCTCACTGGGGCCTCACAAACATTTTGGATTTAACAACACTTTTTACTTCATTGCGGAGCCTCACTACAAATATTCTTTTCAAGATAGAAAAACAAAGGCGACACAGGGCAAAGCACGCAAGAACGGGGGGCATTACACACAGTGTCAGTGGAATGACAAACACAAGACTCCTACAGGGTCATACAATTGACTTGTGTGAGTATGGGGGATGTTTAGAGTGTGACATCCCAAAATATCATTCTTGACTTGGTCGTTGGCTTTGGTGCCCCTTCAGCCACGTCCTTTCCAATGCACATGTCATTTTTTTAATATCATCCTGATTTCACTGTGAGATTTTAACTTGTTCTTTTTTTTCGGGTCCGGAATGTAAGTGTATATTTAGGCCCATGTTTAAACCGATTTTGCATCGGGTTGCATCACTTTTTCAATGCAGCATTAACACAATTTGTTTTTTGGTATTTACAAAGCCATGCACATGTTAAGAAAAGGAAACAGCACACAGCACCTTGCTCTGCCATGCTTTACTTTGCGTCAGGTAGGTGTTCCACGGGTGGTACATGTTTTTCTCATACATCCACACATGGATTTTGATGTAAACCCATATTTACAAAAACATACAGTCATGGTTTTGTGCCACAATGTTGCGCCTACCCGAGGCTGGTGTAAGGCGAACAGATGTCTTTATTTCTTCATGTCACTGCCTCTTTGCATGCGGTGTGCTACAATTTGCAGCACAGATACAAAGAGTAAACAAGCACTTGCAATACAACATGTCTGGCATTTCTCCGAGATAGAGCTATTAGCAGTTGTAAACTCCCAACCAGACTTTTCTTGACTCATTAAATGTAA
Source organism: Pleurodeles waltl (assembly GCF_031143425.1). Taxonomy (NCBI): domain Eukaryota; kingdom Metazoa; phylum Chordata; class Amphibia; order Caudata; family Salamandridae; genus Pleurodeles; species Pleurodeles waltl. The sequence goes on from NW_027150097.1 coordinate 3,020,696, forward strand.
ATAATGAGCGCGATCTCGCTGCTACAGTTCACTCATATTGAAACCTATCGGCAAAAGTGCAATTATCTATGTAACCGGCAAAAGTTCAATTAATTATGTAACAGGGTTGATGTCATGCAATGAGCTCGACTTCTGTCAAACGAGATTGTGCTGTGAAAAAAAAGAGAAAAAGTAGTCCACAAACCAGATGGAAAACAGCGAGCCTCCTATGTTTTCAGTACTTGGTCGCTGCGCTCAAGGAGCGCTAACCACCGGAAAAGGCATGACGATTGCATGCCTTCCACTAACGAAAGCAAGCAGATTTTAACAGGGAATCCCACGAACCAATGAAAGACACCAACGTGAAATGGACGGGGCTCCTAGCCCTTTTCTAACTACAACAGCGTCTCGCAAGCAATACGCATGCGCAAGCGCATTCTAGCGCAGGCTTGACTCTAAAAAATCTCCTATGATAGTTGGAGGAATATATCCCTTTATGCACATCAGCTGTCCTGAACATAAGGCAGATACCCTTGCACTCAAGGCAGCCCGAAGTGCACCTTTGCATAGACAAAGAGCAGAACTGCACCATTTCTGTGAAGATATGTCTCAGTTCTGCTCTCTTCGAGTGACGCACAAAGGAACTTTGCTCGCTGTGCTGCACTGCGTCCCTTCTTTCTAAATATTCCAATTAGTGATCAGTTTACCAAAAAAGTAGCAAATCTGCACCCATAGATGTACTCCTTGAAAGGATACAAATTTACTACCTTTTTAAAATACACAAACACTGGCAATAGTAGCCTTGGAAAGCTATGCCAGATTGAGGTTTGAAGCTATGCCCCTTTTCTTTCTCAGACTCACACAATCCTCTCTCCTGCTGATTCCATTGTAACTCAGGTATGCTCTGCTCCTTCATATAGTCCTCAGCACGGCATCCTGCCAAGCTCCTGGCTCCATACCTCAGGGGTTAGAGCACTGGTCTTGTAAACCAGGGGTCGTGAGTTCAAATCTCACTAGGGCCTCACAAACATTTTGGATTTAACAACACTTTTTAGTTCATTGGGGAGCCTCACTACAAATATTATTTTCAAGATAGAAAAACAAAGGCGACACAGGGCAAAGCACGCAAGAACGGGGGGCATTACACACAGTGTCAGTGGAATGACAAACACAAGACTCCTACAGGGTCATACAATTGACTTGTGTGAGTATGGGGGATGTTTAGAGTGTGACATCCCAAAATATCATTCTTGACTTGGTCATTGGCTTTGGTGCCCCTTCAGCCACGTCCTTTCCAATGCACATGTCATTTTTTAAATATCATCCTGATTTCACTGTGAGATTTTAACTTGTTCTTTTTTTCGGGTCCGGAATTTAAGTGTACATTTAGGCCCATGTTTAAACAGATTTTTCATCGGGTTGCATCACTTTTTCGATGCAGCATTAACACAATTCGTTTTTTGGTATTTACAAAGCCATGCACATGTTAAGAAAAAGTAACAGCACACAGCACATTGCTCTGCCATGCTTTACTTTGCGCCAGGTAGGTGTTCCACAGGTGGTACATGGTTTTCTTGCACATCCACGCATGGATTTTTATGTAAACCCATGTTTACAAAAACATACAGTCATGGTTTTGTGCCACAATGGTGCGCCTCCCCGAGGCTGGTGTAAGGAGAACAGATGTCTTTATTTCTCCATGTTACTGCCTCTTTGCATGTGGTGTGCTGCAATTTGCAGAACAGATACAAAGAGTAAACAAGCACTTGCAATACAACTGGTCTGGCATTTCTCCGAGATAGAGCTATTAGCAGTTGTAAACTCCCAACTAGACTTTTCTTGACTCATTAAATGTAAATAATGAGCGCAATCGCGCTGCTACAGTTCACTCATATTGAAACCTATCGGCAAAAGTGCAATTATCTATGTAACCGGCAAAAGTTCAATTAATTATGTAACAGGGTCGATGTCATGCAATGAGCTCGACTTCTGTCAAACGAGATCGTGCTGTGAAAAAAAGAGAAAAAGTAGTCCACAAACCAGATGGAAAACAGCGAGCCTCCTATGTTTTAAGTACTTGGTCGCTGCGCTCAAGGAGGGCTAACCACCGGAAAAGGCATGACGTATGCATGCCTTCCACTAACGAAAGCAAGCAGATTTTAACAGGGAAGCCCACGAACCAATAAAAGACACCAGTGTGAAATGGACGGGGCTCCTAGCCCTTTTCTAACTACAACAGCGTCTCGCAAGCAATACGCATGTGCAAGCGCATTCTAGCGCAGGCTTGACTCTAAAAAATATCCTATGATAGTTGGAGGAAGATATCCCTTTATGCACATCAGCTCTCCTGAACATAAGGCAGATACCCTTGCACTCAAGGCAGCCCGAAGTGCACCTTTGCATAGACAAAGAGCAGAACTGCACCATTTCTGTGAAGATATGTCTCAGTTCTGCTCTCTTCGAGTGACGCACAAAGGAACTTTGCTCGCTGTGCTGCACTGCGTCTCTTCTTTCTAAATATTCCAATTAGTGATCAGTTTACCAAAAAAGTAGCAAATCTGCACCCATAGATGTACTCCTTGAAAGGATACAAATTTACTACCTTTTTAAAATACACAAACACTGGCAATAGTAGCCTTGGAAAGCTATGCCAGATTCAGGTTTGAAGCTATGCCCCTTTTCTTTCTCAGACTCACACAATCCTCTCTCCTGCTGATTCCATTGTAACTCAGGTCTGCTCTGCTCCTTCATATAGTCCCCAGCACAGCATCCTGACAAGCTCCTGGCTCCATAGCTCAGGGGTTAGAGCACTGGTCTTGTAAACCAGAGGTCGTGAGTTCAAATCTCACTGGGGCCTCACAAACATTTTGGATTTAACAACACTTTTTAGTTCATTGGGGAGTGTTAGAAATGGGGTCTCTGGTTGACAGTCAGGTTACCCCCTGTTCAAGCAAGGACCCTCACTCTAGTTAGGATAAAAGAGAATCACCCTCAGCTAACCCCTGCTTACCCCCTTGGTAGCTTGGCAGAGCAGTAGGCTTAACCTCAGAGTGCTGGGCGTAAAGTATTTGTACCAACACACACAGTAACTTAATGAAAACACTACAAAATGACACAACACCAGTTTAGAAAAATAGGAAATATTTATCTAGACAAAACAAGACCAAAACGACAAAAATCCCACATACACAAGTCAAGTTATGATTTTTTTAAAGGTTTAAAATAAAAAGAGTCTTTAGGTAGTTGTAACAACACACTAGCGCTGCTAGCGTGTAAATGTACCTGGTTTGCGTCAAAAATAACCCCGCACGGGCGGTGTGCGTCGAAAGTAACCCTGCACGGCTGTGTGCGTCGAAAACCACTCGGCACGGCGGTGCGTGTTGAAAAAGCCAGCCACACGACGATCCGAAAGTCCCGCGGCGCAGGGTGCGATCTCTCAGCCTCCGTCAGCGATGCTGCGCGTCGTTTCTCCTGCTCCGGGCGTCGGTTTTTCGGTCGCGTTTCCTGCGGCGTCGTTTCTCAGCTGCGGAACCGGCGTCGCGTCGTTTTCTCAGCCGCGATCGGATTCGCGTCGATCTTTTCTCCGCACGGCGCTCGGTGCGTGTATTTTTGTCCTTAGGCTGCCAGCCTCTCCTTTCAGGGTCCCAGGAACTGGAAGGGCACCACAGAGCAGAGTAGGGGTCTCTCCAGAGACTCCAGGTGCTGGCAGGAAGAAGTCTTTGCTATCCCTGAGACTTCAACAACAGGAGGCAAGCTCTACATCAAGCCCTTGGAGATTTCTTCTTCATGATGGAAGGCACACAAAGTCCAGTCTTTGCCCTCTTACTCTGGCAGAAGCAGCACTGCAGGAAAGCTCCACAAAGCACAGTCACAGGCAGGGCAGCACGTTTTCCTCAGCTATCAGCTCTTCTCCAGGCAGAGGTTCCTCTTGGTTCCAGAAGTGTTTCTAAAGTTTGTAAGTTTGGGTGCCCTTCTTATACCCATTTTAGTCTTTGAAGTCACCTTCCTTCAAAGGGGACTCACACCTTCTTGTGAAATCCTGCCTTGCCCAGGCAAGGCCTCAGACACACACCAGGGGGCTGGAGACAGCATTGTCAGAGGCAGGCACAGTCCTTTCAGATGAGAGTGACCACTCCACCCCTCCCTCCTAGCAGAGATAGCTAATCAGGAAATGCAGATCACACCCCAGCTCCCTTTGTGTCACTGTCTGGTGTGAGGTGAAAAACAACCCAACTGTCAAACTGACCCAGACAGGGAATCCACAAACAAGGCAGAGTCACAGAATGGTTTAAGCAAGAAACTGCTCACTTTCTAAAAGTGGCATTTCCACACGCACAATCTTAAAATCAACTTTACTAAAAGATGTATTTTTAAATTGTGAGTTCAGGGATCCCAAACTCCACATGTCCATCTACTCTCTAGGGGAATCTACACTTTAATCATATTTAAAGGTAGCCCCCATATTATCCTATGAGAGAGAGACAGACCTTGCAACAGTGAAAACGAAATTGGCAGTATTTCACTGTCAGGACATATAAACCACATTACTATATGTCCTACCTCATCCATACACTGCACCCTGCCCTTGGGGCTACCTAGGGCCTACCTTAGGGGTGCCTTACATGTAAGGAAAGGGAAGGTTTAGGCCTGGCAAGTGGGTACACTTGCCAAGTCGAATTTACAGTGTAAAAATACACATACAGACACTGCAGTGGCAGGTCTGAGACATGATTACAGAGCTACTTATGTGGGTGGCACAGCCAGTGCTGCAGGCCCACTAGTAGCATTTGATTTACAGGCCCTGGCACCTCTAGTGCACCTTACTAGGGACTTACTAGTAATTCAAATATGCCAATCATGGATAAACCACTTACATACAATTTAAACAGGAGAGCATATGCACTTTAGCACTGGTTAGCAGTGGTAACGTGCTCAGAGTTGAAAAGCCAACAGCAACAGGTCAGAAAAAAAATAGGAGGCAGGAGGCAAAAAAGACTGGGGATGACCCTGCATAAGCAAAAGTCCAACACGACCCCCTACCAGCCTAAAGCCAGGGGAGAACAATCAATACCTTGATGTACTTCCCTGATTGGGGCGATAGAACAGGGACCCAGGCCCACAACAGCAGGGGCATGTTCCAGTTCTACGCCTTCCTGACTCCAGTTGGATCCCTCTGTCCATACTCTCAGGGCCCACTAAGCTAACCCAGGGGGAACCCTTCTCCACATCTACAGACACCATCTGTGTAACACCTAACTTTACTTTGCTCACAGATGTATTGCAATGGGCAGATAGTACCACCAGGGCCAACACAGTGGTGTGGCCCACTCCACCCCCGGGGTGTGACTCTCGTCCTCCCCCCACCAGGGGCAACTCTGTCCACCAGGACAGCAAGCCACAGTGGCCCCAGACACCTGTCAGGGATGAGAGCCCGACCTCAGGCCTCTCGAACCACTGTGACTGTGGGGAGTGGGGGGCGGTAGCCCCAGGTGCCTGGCACTCTTTGACCACTCTCTCTTCCACCAGGTCAGGGATGGCAACCTGACCCTGGTCCTCCCCTCTGGGGCTCTGTACCCTCCCTGCAGAAGCGGCACCCCCAGAGTCAAAAACTGTCAGGGTGCTTGTAGAAGCAATCCTGCACAATTCTTCCATCAGTGCAGGGATGTTAACCTGCAACTGATCCTCCAACCTGGGGTCTGTACCTTCAGGTTGGACCAGGGCCAGGGGTGAGGCTTCCCTCCCCCTGCCCTCTCTTCTGGGGTCCTGAACCACCCAACTAGGAGTGGCCCCCCCAGAAGACAACATGGTAGGGGCACTGTTAGCAGTAGCCCCTTCCTCCAGGTCAGGGGGGACACCCTTAACCTGGCCTCCCAATCCAGGGTCTGTACCCACAGACTGGATCACTGCCTGGCAAACCAGGACTTCCTGGGGGGCATACCTACCCCCTACCAGGTCAGAGTTTACCCTCTGAACCTGGTCATCCAACCTAGGGTCACCACCCTGCGGTTGAACCACTGCCTGGCACACCAGGACTTCCTTGGGAGCACACTTACCCCCCATCAGGTCAGAGTTTACCCCCTGAACCTGATCATTCAACCCAGAGTCACCACCCTGCGGTTGAACCATTGCCTGGCACACCAGGACTTCCAGGGGGGCACACTTACCCCCCTCAAGGGACACACTGTCCCGAAGGGCCACACAAGAGTCTGGCTGGCGCAGGTCCCCTGACCTCTGCCCATCTGACAGAGTCTGGATTCCCCCCAACCCAGAAATGGTCTCACCAAGGTCATTCATGGGGGGCTCTGCTCTCAGAGCTGACCCCTGACCCTCCAGGTTCTCCACTGGGGTCCGCAACCCCCTCTCAACCCTCTGTCTGGACTTCTGCACCCCCTCACTAGGAGTGGTACTGCCAGACACCAGAACTGGTGGGACGCTGGCTACAGCCGCCCCCCCAAGTTCTCCTGACACTGTGGGGTCTCCCTCAACAGATGGCCCTATGGTACAGGCTAGGCTCCCCTCCTGGTGTTCCCGCAGGGAACCCTCCTGGACCTGGGACCGGATCTCGGGCACCTTGGGCCTCAACCCATCCCCATTCCCTCTCCTCTGAGACTGGACATGGGGTCCCTCACCCATCCCACTACACTGGGACCTACCTGGGACACTACAATCCTTCCCTACCTCACCTGGTTGGGAACTACCTAGACCACTCCTCTCAGGAGCACCCCCAAATGCCTCTTCAGACTCTCTGGTACTCACCCAGAAGTCTGCCTCCATTGTAAGCTCCCTGGGGTCAGAGAACTCACACTCCACCTGGTGTTGGCATAGCTCTGGAAAATAAGGACTAGACATATGCTCTCCAGCAATTACATCACTCAGCCCCTCACATGAATTAACCAAAGTACCCTTCACCCAACCATCCAGTGACTCTGCTTTGACAAAGCACCCCACATCACCCTCCTGAGACTGGTGAGACAGTACCTGACTGTCCCTGACACTCAACCCACACTCTTCTGGGATGTCTTCACACTCCATAACCAGGACTTCTACCTGGGGGGAATCCCTCTCCCTGTCACTCTCAACTAGAGTCAGTAGAGTGTCCCTCCCACCAGTAGGAATATGACTCCCCATGCCAGTTCCCCAATCCACCTCAGGGACCCTGTGCATCACTGGAGCTACCTCATACCCCTGAACCTCCTGGCGTGTGTTAACTCCCTCCTTCAAGTAGGGCACCACCTCTCTGGGCATGTGCACTTCTGCAGCATCACTGGATATACAATTGTTGCTGCCACCATTCCAGCTGGACTCAGCCCTCATGACTTCCAGCTCTTTCAATTTAAGCTCGTAAGCATAAATCATTTTTTTAATCTCTAAGTTCCTCCTCCTTTCTTCCAACTCCCAATCGAGCTTTTTCAGCTCCCATTGGTACTCCCTCTCTGCCTGTCTGTCCTGTAACTCTTCAGGAGTCAGACCCTTGGGTGACACCCTGCCATCCCTCCTGGGGACCCTCCCCCCAGGCGTAACAGGTTCCTCCACTACACCACTGTGTATCCTCTGCACTTCCCCACCCATATTCTCCTCCTCTGTGTGCCCTCCAGCCTTCTTGATTGTCACCCAAGCCCTCTGTGCCTGTTGCAGCTCCCCCTCCCTGGTGGAGCTCTCAGTGGGACAGTCAAGATCTTTGAGGAACTGTTTCAATTGAGCAACTGGGTACTCCTTCAGTTTCTCCATTTCAAACACAGCTCCAGCTGTTGCATCTCCAGATTGAGACATGATGGTCACAAGTGCAAAGTTCCAAAGGCAGAAAAAATAATTTCCCAATGAAGTAAAAAGAATCAGTCAAGGGATCAGCAAAATCATGGAAGTAGAATAAAAAGAGTCCTTAAGAGAAAAATCAAAAGATCACCAAACAAGTAGTATGTGGTCACGTAGTGGTCTGAGATCAAAACAGTAGTGTACACTTAATTACTGTATGTCAAGAACAAATACAAGTCCAAATCCCGACCGCTGGTCACCAATGTTAGAAATGGGGTCTCTGGTTGACAGTCAGGTTACCCCCTGTTCAAGCAAGGACCCTCACTCTAGTTAGGATAAAAGAGAATCACCCTCAGCTAACCCCTGCTTACCCCCTTGGTAGCTTGGCAGAGCAGTAGGCTTAACCTCAGAGTGCTGGGCGTAAAGTATTTGTACCAACACACACAGTAACTTAATGAAAACACTACAAAATGACACAACACCAGTTTAGAAAAATAGGAAATATTTATCTAGACAAAACAAGACCAAAACGACAAAAATCCCACATACACAAGTCAAGTTATGATTTTTTTAAAGGTTTAAAATAAAAAGAGTCTTTAGGTAGTTGTAACAACACACTAGCGCTGCTAGCGTGTAAATGTACCTGGTTTGCGTCAAAAATAACCCCGCACGGGCGGTGTGCGTCGAAAATAACCCTGCACGGCTGTGTGCGTCGAAAACCACTCGGCACGGCGGTGCGTGTTGAAAAAGCCAGCCACACGACGATCCGAAAGTCCCGCGGCGCAGGGTGCGATCTCTCAGCCTCCGTCAGCGATGCTGCGCGTCGTTTCTCCTGCTCCGGGCGTCGGTTTTTCGGTCGCGTTTCCTGCGGCGTCGTTTCTCAGCTGCGGAACCGGCGTTGCGTCGTTTTCTCAGCCGCGATCGGATTCGCGTCGATCTTTTCTCCGCACGGCGCTCGGTGCGTGTATTTTTGTCCTTAGGCTGCCAGCCTCTCCTTTCAGGGTCCCAGGAACTGGAAGGGCACCACAGAGCAGAGTAGGGGTCTCTCCAGAGACTCCAGGTGCTGGCAGGAAGAAGTCTTTGCTATCCCTGAGACTTCAACAACAGGAGGCAAGCTCTACATCAAGCCCTTGGAGATTTCTTCTTCAAGATGGAAGGCACACAAAGTCCAGTCTTTGCCCTCTTACTCTGGCAGAAGCAGCACTGCAGGAAAGCTCCACAAAGCACAGTCACAGGCAGGGCAGCACGTTTTCCTCAGCTATCAGCTCTTCTCCAGGCAGAGGTTCCTCTTGGTTCCAGAAGTGTTTCTAAAGTTTGTAAGTTTGGGTGCCCTTCTTATACCCATTTTAGTCTTTGAAGTCACCTTCCTTCAAAGGGGACTCACACCTTCTTGTGAAATCCTGCCTTGCCCAGGCAAGGCCTCAGACACACACCAGGGGGCTGGAGACAGCATTGTCAGAGGCAGGCACAGTCCTTTCAGATGAGAGTGACCACTCCACCCCTCCCTCCTAGCAGAGATAGCTAATCAGGAAATGCAGATCACACCCCAGCTCCCTTTGTGTCACTGTCTGGTGTGAGGTGAAAAACAACCCAACTGTCAAACTGACCCAGACAGGGAATCCACAAACAAGGCAGAGTCACAGAATGGTTTAAGCAAGAAACTGCTCACTTTCTAAAAGTGGCATTTCCACACGCACAATCTTAAAATCAACTTTACTAAAAGATGTATTTTTAAATTGTGAGTTCAGGGATCCCAAACTCCACATGTCCATCTACTCTCTAGGGGAATCTACACTTTAATCATATTTAAAGGTAGCCCCCATATTATCCTATGAGAGAGAGACAGACCTTGCAACAGTGAAAACGAAATTGGCAGTATTTCACTGTCAGGACATATAAACCACATTACTATATGTCCTACCTCATCCATACACTGCACCCTGCCCTTGGGGCTACCTAGGGCCTACCTTAGGGGTGCCTTACATGTAAGGAAAGGGAAGGTTTAGGCCTGGCAAGTGGGTACACTTGCCAAGTCGAATTTACAGTGTAAAAATACACATACAGACACTGCAGTGGCAGGTCTGAGACATGATTACAGAGCTACTTATGTGGGTGGCACAGCCAGTGCTGCAGGCCCACTAGTAGCATTTGATTTACAGGCCCTGGCACCTCTAGTGCACCTTACTAGGGACTTACTAGTAATTCAAATATGCCAATCATGGATAAACCACTTACATACAATTTAAACAGGAGAGCATATGCACTTTAGCACTGGTTAGCAGTGGTAATGTGCTCAGAGTTGAAAAGCCAACAGCAACAGGTCAGAAAAAAAATAGGAGGCAGGAGGCAAAAAAGACTGGGGATGACCCTGCATAAGCAAAAGTCCAACAGGGAGCCTCACTACAAATATTCTTTTCAAGATAGAAAAACAAAGGCGACACAGGGCAAAGCACGCAAGAACGGGGGGCATTACACACAGTGTCAGTGGAATGACAAACACAAGACTCCTACAGGGTCATACAATTGACTTGTGTGAGTATGGGGGATGTTTAGAGTGTGACATCCCAAAATATCATTCTTGACTTGGTCGTTGGCTTTGGTGCCCCTTCAGCCACGTCCTTTCCAATGCACATGTAATTTGTTTAATATCATCCTGATTTCACTGTGAGATTTTAACTTGTTCTTTTTTTCGGGTCCGGAATGTAAGTGTATATTTAGGCCCATGTTTAAACCGATTTTGCATCGGGTTGCATCACTTTTTCAATGCAGCATTAACACAATTCGTTTTTTGGTATTTACAAAGCCATGCACATGTTAAGAAAAGGTAACAGCACACAGCACCTTGCTCTGCCATGCTTTACTTTGCGTCAGGTAGGTGTTCCACGGGTGGTACATGTTTTTCTCATACATCCACACATGGATTTTGATGTAAACCCATATTTACAAAAACATACAGTCATGGTTTTGTGCCACAATGTTGCGCCTACCCGAGGCTGGTGTAAGGCGAACAGATGTCTTTATTTCTCCATGTCACTGCCTCTTTGCATGCGGTGTGCTACAATTTGCAGCACAGATACAAAGAGTAAACAAGCACTTGCAATACAACATGTCTGGCATTTCTCCGAGATAGAGCTATTAGCAGTTGTAAACTCCCAACCAGACTTTTCTTGACTCATTAAATGTAAATAATGAGCGCGATCGCGCTGCTACAGTTCACTCATATTGAAACCTGTCGGCAAAAGTGCAATTATCTATGTAACCGGCAAAAGTTCAATTAATTATGTAACAGGGTTGATGTCATGCAATGAGCTCGACTTCTGTCAAATGAGATTGTGCTGTGAAAAAAAAGAGAAAAAGTAGTCCACAAACCAGATGGAAAACAGCGAGCCTCCTATGTTTTAAGTACTTGGTCGCTGCGCTCAAGGAGGGCTAACCACCGGAAAAGGCATGACGTATGCATGCCTTCCACTAACGAAAGCAAGCAGATTTTAACAGGGAAGCCCACGAACCAATAAAAGACACCAACGTGAAATGGACGGGGCTCCTAGCCCTTTTCTAACTACAACAGCGTCTCGCAAGCAATACGCATGCGCAAGCGCATTCTAGCGCAGGCTTGACTCTAAAAAATCTCCTATGATAGTTGGAGGAATATATCCCTTTATGCACATCAGCTCTCCTGCACATAAGGCAGATACCCTTGCACTCAAGGCAGCCCGAAGTGCACCTTTGCATAGACAAAGAGAAGAACTGCACCATTTCTGTGAAGATATGTCTCAGTTCTGCTCTCTTCGAGTGACGCACAAAGGAACTTTGCTCGCTGTGCTGCACTGCGTCCCTTCTTTCTAAATATTCCAATTAGTGATCAGTTTACCAAAAAAGTAGCAAATCTGCACCCATAGATGTACTCCTTGAAAGGATACAAATTTAATACCTTTATAAAATACACAATCACTGGCAATAGTAGCCTTGGAAAGCTATGCCAGATTCAGGTTTGAAGCTATGCCCATTTTCTTTCTCAGACTCACACAATCCTCTCTCCTGCTGATTCCATTGTAACTCAGGTACGCTCTGCTCCTTCATATAGTCCCCAGCACGACATCCTGACAAGCTCCTGGCTCCATAGCTCAGGGGTTAGAGCACTGGTCTTGTAAACCAGGGGTCGTGAGTTTAAATCTCACTGAGGCCTCACAAACATTTTGGATTTAACAACACTTTTTAGTTCATTGGGGAGCCTCACTACAAATATTCTTTTCAAGATAGAAAAACAAAGGCGACACAGGGCAAAGCACGCAAGAACGGGGGGCATTACACACAGTGTCAGTGGAATGACAAACACAAGACTCCTACAGGGTCATACAATTGACTTGTGTGAGTATGGGGGATGTTTAGAGTGTGACATCCCAAAATATCATTCTTGACTTGGTCGTTGGCTTTGGTGCCCCTTCAGCCACGTCCTTTCCAATGCACATGTCATTTTTTTAATATCATCCTGATTTCACTGTGAGATTTTAACTTGTTCTTTTTTTCGGGTCCGGAATTTAAGTGTACATTTAGGCCAATGTTTAAACAGATTTTTCATCGGGTTGCATCACTTTTTCGATGCAGCATTAACACAATTCGTTTTTTGGTATTTACAAAGCCATGCACATGTTAAGAAAAAGTAACAGCACACAGCACCTTGCTCTGCCATGCTTTACTTTGCGTCAGGTAGGTGTTCCACAGGTGGTACATGGTTTTCTTGTACATCCACACATGTATTTCGATGTAAACCCATGTTTACAAAAACATACAGTCATGGTTTTGTGCCACAATGGAGCGCCTCCCCGAGGCTGGTGTAAGGAGAACAGATGTCTTTATTTCTCCATGTTACTGCCTCTTTGCATGTGGTGTGCTGCAATTTGCAGAACAGATACAAAGAGTAAACAAGCACTTGCAATACAACTGGTCTGGCATTTCTCCGAGATAGAGCTATTAGCAGTTGTAAACTCCCAACCAGACTTTTCTTGACTCATTAAATGTAAATAATGAGCGCAATCGCGCTGCTACAGTTCACTCATATTGAAACCTATCGGCAAAAGTGCAATTATCTATGTAACCGGCAAAAGTTCAATTAATTAGGTAACAGGGTCGATGTCATGCAATGAGCTCGACTTCTGTCAAACGAGATCGTGCTGTGAAAAAAAGAGAAAAAGTAGTCCACAAACCAGATGGAAAACAGCGAGCCTCCTATGTTTTCAGTACTTGGTCGCTGCGCTCAAGGAGGGCTAACCACCGGAAAAGGCATGACGTATGCATGCCTTCCACTAACGAAAGCAAGCAGATTTTAACAGGGAAGCCCACGAACCAATGAAAGACACCAACGTGAAATGGACGGGGCTCCTAGCCCTTTTCTAACTACAACAGCGTCTCGCAAGCAATACGCATGCGCAAGCGCATTCTAGCGCAGGCTTGACTCTAAAAAAATCCTATGATAGTTGGAGGAAGATATCCCTTTATGCACATCAGCTCTCCTGAACATAAGGCAGATACCCTTGCACTCAAGGCAGCCCGAAGTGCACCTTTGCATAGACAAAGAGCAGAACTGCACCATTTCTGTGAAGATATGTCTCAGTTCTGCTGTCTTCGAGTGACGCACAAAGGAACTTTGCTCGCTGTGCTGCACTGCGTCTCTTCTTTCTAAATATTCCAATTAGTGATCAGTTTACCAAAAAAGTAGCAAATCTGCACCCATAGATGTACTCCTTGATAGGATACAAATTTACTACCTTTTTAAAATACACAAACACTGGCAATAGTAGCCTTGGAAAGCTATGCCAGATTCAGGTTTGAAGCTATGCCCCTTTTCTTTCTCAGACTCACACAATCCTCTCTCCTGCTGATTCCATTGTAACTCAGATCTGCTCTGCTCCTTCATATAGTCCCCAGCACAGCATCCTCACCAGCTCCTGGCCCCATAGCTCAGGGGTTAGAGCACTGGTCTTGTAAAGCAGAGGTCGTGAGTTCAAATCTCACTGGGGCCTCACAAACATTTTGGATTTAACAACACTTTTTAGTTCATTGGGGAGCCTCACTACAAATATTCTTTTCAAGATAGAAAAACAAAGGCGACACAGGGCAAAGCACGCAAGAACGGGGGGCATTACACACAGTGTCAGTGGAATGACAAACACAAGACTCCTACAGGGTCATACAATTGACTTGTGTGAGTATGGGGGATGTTTAGAGTGTGACATCCCAAAATATTATTCTTGACTTGGTCGTTGGCTTTGGTGCCCCTTCAGCCACGTCCTTTCCAATGCACATGTAATTTGTTTAATATCATCCTGATTTCACTGTGAGATTTTAACTTGTTCTTTTTTTCGGGTCCGGAATGTAAGTGTATATTTAGGCCCATGTTTAAACCGATTTTGCATCGGGTTGCATCACTTTTTCAATGCAGCATTAACACAATTCGTTTTTTGGTATTTACAAAGCCATGCACATGTTAAGAAAAGGTAACAGCACACAGCACCTTGCTCTGCCATGCTTTACTTTGCGTCAGGTAGGTGTTCCACAGGTGGTACATGGTTTTCTTGCACATCCACGCATGGATTTTTATGTAAACCCATGTTTACAAAAACATACAGTCATGGTTTTGTGCCACAATGGTGCGCCTCCCCGAGGCTGGTGTAAGGAGAACAGATGTCTTTATTTCTCCATGTTACTGCCTCTTTGCATGTGGTGTGCTGCAATTTGCAGAACAGATACAAAGAGTAAACAAGCACTTGCAATACAACTGGTCTGGCATTTCTCCGAGATAGAGCTATTAGCAGTTGTAAACTCCCAACTAGACTTTTCTTGACTCATTAAATGTAAATAATGAGCGCAATCGCGCTGCTACAGTTCACTCATATTGAAACCTATCGGCAAAAGTGCAATTATCTATGTAACCGGCAAAAGTTCAATTAATTATGTAACAGGGTCGATGTCATGCAATGAGCTCGACTTCTGTCAAACGAGATCGTGCTGTGAAAAAAAGAGAAAAAGTAGTCCACAAACCAGATGGAAAACAGCGAGCCTCCTTTGTTTTCAGTACTTGGTCGCTGCGCTCAAGGAGGGCTAACCACCGGAAAAGGCATGACGTATGCATGCCTTCCACTAACGAAAGCAAGCAGATTTTAACAGGGAAGCCCACGAACCAATAAAAGACACCAGTGTGAAATGGACGGGGCTCCTAGCCCTTTTCTAACTACAACAGCGTCTCGCAAGCAATACGCATGTGCAAGCGCATTCTAGCGCAGGCTTGACTCTAAAAAATATCCTATGATAGTTGGAGGAAGATATCCCTTTATGCACATCAGCTCTCCTGAACATAAGGCAGATACCCTTGCACTCAAGGCAGCCCGAAGTGCACCTTTGCATAGACAAAGAGCAGAACTGCACCATTTCTGTGAAGATATGTCTCAGTTCTGCTCTCTTCGAGTGACGCACAAAGGAACTTTGCTCGCTGTGCTGCACTGCGTCTCTTCTTTCTAAATATTCCAATTAGTGATCAGTTTACCAAAAAAGTAGCAAATCTGCACCCATAGATGTACTCCTTGAAAGGATACAAATTTACTACCTTTTTAAAATACACAAACACTGGCAATAGTAGCCTTGGAAAGCTATGCCAGATTCAGGTTTGAAGCTATGCCCCTTTTCTTTCTCAGACTCACACAATCCTCTCTCCTGCTGATTCCATTGTAACTCAGGTCTGCTCTGCTCCTTCATATAGTCCCCAGCACAGCATCCTGACAAGCTCCTGGCTCCATAGCTCAGGGTTTAGAGCACTGGTCTTGTAAACCAGAGGTCGTGAGTTCACATCTCACTGGGGCCTCACAAACATTTTGGATTTAACAACACTTTTTAGTTCATTGGGGAGCCTCACTACAAATATTCTTTTCAAGATAGAAAAACAAAGGCGACACAGGGCAAAGCACGCAAGAACGGGGGGCATTACACACAGTGTCAGTGGAATGACAAACACAAGACTCCTACAGGGTCATACAATTGACTTGTGTGAGTATGGGGGATGTTTAGAGTGTGACATCCCAAAATATCATTCTTGACTTGGTCGTTGGCTTTGGTGCCCCTTCAGCCACGTCCTTTCCAATGCACATGTAATTTGTTTAATATCATCCTGATTTCACTGTGAGATTTTAACTTGTTCTTTTTTTCGGGTCCGGAATGTAAGTGTATATTTAGGCCCATGTTTAAACCGATTTTGCATCGGGTTGCATCACTTTTTCAATGCAGCATTAACACAATTCGTTTTTTGGTATTTACAAAGCCATGCACATGTTAAGAAAAGGTAACAGCACACAGCACCTTGCTCTGCCATGCTTTACTTTGCGTCAGGTAGGTGTTCCACGGGTGGTACATGTTTTTCTCATACATCCACACATGGATTTTGATGTAAACCCATATTTACAAAAACATACAGTCATGGTTTTGTGCCACAATGTTGCGCCTACCCGAGGCTGGTGTTAGGCGAACAGATGTCTTTATTTCTCCATGTCACTGCCTCTTTGCATGCGGTGTGCTACAATTTGCAGCACAGATACAAAGAGTAAACAAGCACTTGCAATACAACATGTCTGGCATTTCTCCGAGATAGAGCTATTAGCAGTTGTAAACTCCCAACCAGACTTTTCTTGACTCATTAAATGTAAATAATGAGCGCGATCGCGCTGCTACAGTTCACTCATATTGAAACCTATCGGCAAAAGTGCAATTATCTATGTAACCGGCAAAAGTTCAATTAATTATGTAACAGGGTTGATGTCATGCAATGAGCTCGACTTCTGTCAAACGAGATTGTGCTGTGAAAAAAAAGAGAAAAAGTAGTCCACAAACCAGATGGAAAACAGCGAGCCTCCTATGTTTTCAGTACTTGGTCGCTGCGCTCAAGGAGCGCTAACCACCGGAAAAGGCATGACGTATGCATGCCTTCCACTAACGAAAGCAAGCAGACTTTAACAGGGAAGCCCACGAACCAACGAAAGACACCAACGTGAAATGGACGGGGCTCCTAGCCCTTTTCTAACTACAACAGCGTCTCGCAAGCAATACGCATGCGCAAGCGCATTCTAGCGCAGGATTGACTCTAAAAAATCTCCTATGATAGTTGGAGGAAGATATCCCTTTATGCACATCAGCTCTCCTGAACATAAGGCAGATACCCTTGCACTCAAGGCAGCCCGAAGTGCACCTTTGCATAGACAAAGAGCAGAACTGCACCATTTCTGTGAAGATATGTCTCAGTTCTGCTCTCTTAGAGTGACGCACAAAGGAACTTTGCTCGCTGTGCTGCACTGCGTCCCTTCTTTCTAAATATTCCAATTAGTGATCAGTTTACCAAAAAAGTAGCAAATCTGCACCCATAGATGTACTCCTTGAAAGGATACAAATTTACTACCTTTTTAAAATACACAAACACTGGCAATAGTAGCCTTGGAAAGCTATGCCAGATTCAGGTTTGAAGCTATGCCCCTTTTCTTTCTCAGACTCACACAATCCTCTCTCCTGCTGATTCCATTGTAACTCAGGTATGCTCTGCTCCTTCATATAGTCCCCAGCACGGCATCCTGACAAGCTCCAGGCTCCATAGCTCAGGGGTTAGAGAACTGGTCTTGTAAACCAGGGGTCGTGAGTTCAAATCTCACTGGGGCCTCACAAACATTTTGGATTTAACAACACTTTTTAGTTCATTGGGGAGCCTCACTACAAATATTCTTTTCAAGATAGAAAAACAAAGGCGACACAGGGCAAAGCACGCAAGAACGGGGGGCATTACACACAGTGTCAGTGGAATGACAAACACAAGACTCCTACAGGGTCATACAATTGACTTGTGTGAGTATGGGGGATGTTTAGAGTGTGACATCCCAAAATATCATTCTTGACTTGGTCGTTGGCTTTGGTGCCCCATCAGCCACGTCCTTTCCAATGCACATGTCATTTTTTTAATATCATCCTGATTTCACTGTGAGATTTTAACTTGTTCTTTTTTTCGGGTCCGGAATTTAAGTGTACATTTAGGCCCATGTTTAAACAGATTTTTCATCGGGTTGCATCACTTTTTCGATGCAGCATTAACACAATTAGTTTTTTGGTATTTACAAAGCCATGCACATGTTAAGAAAAAGTAACAGCACACAGCACCTTGCTCTGCCATGCTTTACTTTGCGTCAGGTAGGTGTTCCACAGGTGGTACATGGTTTTCTAGTACATCCACGCATGGATTTTGATGTAAACCCATGTTTACAAAAACATACAGTCATGGTTTTGTGCCACAATGGTGCGCCTCCCCGAGGCTGGTGTAAGGAGAACAGATGTCTTTATTTCTCCATGTTACTGCCTCTTTGCATGTGGTGTGCTGCAATTTGCAGAACAGATACAAAGAGTAAACAAGCACTTGCAATACAACTGGTCTGGCATTTCTCCGAGATAGAGCTATTAGCAGTTGTAAACTCCCAACCAGACTTTTCTTGACTCATTAAATGTAAATAATGAGCGCGATCGCGCTGCTACAGTTCACTCATATTGAAACCTATCGGCAAAAGTGCAATTATCTATGTAACCGGCAAAAGTGCAATTAATTATGTAACAGGGTCGATGTCATGCAATGAGCTCGACTTCTGTCAAACGAGATCGTGCTGTGAAAAAAAGAGAAAAAGTAGTCCACAAACCAGATGGAAAACAGCGAGCCTCCTATGTTTTCAGTACTTGGTCGCTGCGCTCAAGGAGGGCTAACCACCGGAAAAGGCATGACGTATGCATGCCTTCCACTAACGAAAGCAAGCAGATTTTAACAGGGAAGCCCACGAACCAATGAAAGACACCAACGTGAAATGGACGGGGCTCCTAGCCCTTTTCTTACTACAACAGCGTCTCGCAAGCAATACGCATGCGCAAGCGCATTCTAGCGCTGGCTTGACTCTAAAAAATCTCCTATGATAGTTGGAGGAAGATATCCCTTTATGCACATCAGCTCTCCTGAACATAAGGCAGATACCCTTGCACTCAAGGCAGCCCGAAGTGCACCTTTGCATAGACAAAGAGCAGAACTGCACCATTTCTGTGAAGATATGTCTCAGTTCTGCTCTCTTCGAGTGACGCACAAAGGAACTTTGCTCGCTGTGCTGCACTGCGTCCCTTCTTTCTAAATATTCCAATTAGTGATCAGTTTACCAAAAAAGTAGCAAATCTGCACTTATAGATGCATTCCTTGAATGGATACAAATTTACTACCTTTTTAAAATACACAAACAATGGCAATAGTGGCCTTGGAAAGCTACGCCAGATTCAGGTTTAGAGGCATACTACTGGCAATCAAACACCCCAAGGCTGGTGGGATGATTGCTTGCAAAAAGTCTACCACAGGCAATCCCTCGCAGTAGCCTTCCAAGCCAGTGTTTTCACCCACTGTGCCACTTTAGACAGAGGGCCTGGTTTATGATTTGGCAGATGGAATAAAGGAAGACAGGGTGGTGGAAGACTTTACTGCTTTTACTCCACCTGCCAAAGTTAGAGATGTTCAACAGCCCAGGGGAAATCTCTATACATTGGCAGGAACCACCGTCATGGCAGTTTCTGTCATTGTAGAAAAGATTTAAAAGATTTCTCCCCAAAACTTTTCCAAAGTTGTTTACTACTTTAAACACAGACGTTTTATGTTAAAAAAAACAAAAAACGAATGACTCCCATACCAGTTTTTCTCCTCAGTGTGGAGATCACTTATTTTTTGTACTGTCCCTCACTGCCTGGATATACCTGGTGATGATGTACAGTAAAAGAAAAATCTATCTGACCGTCCACTCTAAATAGGTTGGAGGGTCGGATGTGTTACTTCCGATGACACCTACTCCATCAGGCTGCTGAAGGACGTTTTACAGCATGGATACTCGCAAACGTTTTCCGAAGGGCCAAAAAGCTTGGTCCGTGGGGTGACTGAAGGCAGCATTGACGCCAGCAGGGTGGTGGTCAGAGGGGAGAGAGTTGGGGTCTGTAGGGAAAGCAAAACATGTACATCTAGTGTCTGAATTACACAATGTGAATCCAGAAAACCTGAGATAAATCCTGGCTTCCCCACTTGACCAAATTGTGTGATCCTAGGCTATTGTTCTATTTAACTTTCTCTCATTTTTCTTCATAATCAAATATAAGAGGACTCTGAAATACATGACTTCGGGATGTGTGTGTTTGATTTAATAAACTTTAAAGTTGTCTATATATATAATAGCAACAGAGGCCACCCAAAGGGTTCACATAACCTCTTAGGTCACTGTTGGGATTGTTGTCAGGGTGGTGGAAGCATGAATGTTTCTAAATACGTTTGAAAACTATCCCTTTAAAAATACTTCTCAATGCACTGACATTATGTGGTGCATAAAGGTGGAACAGTGCTACATGTTAATGAAATACACCTTTTGATTTCTGAAGATACTTTATCATATTTTTACACATTTGTTGCAAAATGTTTTTAAAACATATGGTGTTTGTTAGAAATGGGGTTTTTGGTTGGCAGTCAGGTTACCCTCTGTCCAAGCAAAAGCCCTCACTCTAGTCAGGGTAAGTCACACACTATCCAAGATTATCCTGTGCCCACCCTCTGGTAGCTTGGCACGAGCAGTCAGGCTTAACTCAGAAGGCAATGTGTAAAGTATTTGTGCAATAAATCATACAATACCACCCTATAACACCACAAAAATACACCACACAGTGTTTAGAAAAATATATAATATTTATCAGGATAATTGTAGGTCAAAAAGAAATAAAGTTGCAATAGAAAATTGTAGAAATATCACAGGGAGGTGATATAAAGTGTCTTAAGTCTTTAGAATATAAACAAAGTCTCTTTCAAGCACAAGTACCTGGTTGGGAGTGGAAAAATCTCCTCAGAGGGCCACAAGCGAAGAGGTGCGTGGAAAAAGGTGTGTGTGCGTCGATTTCTCCCCAGCACACACGGACTTGCGTCGTTATTTTCCACGCGGGGAAGTCGGCGTTGTTTTCCGGCGCGCAGATAGTCTCTTTCTGTGGATCGCGGGGATTACCAGATGTCCCGGGTCTGTGCGTGGATTTTCCTGCTTGTTCTCCGGCTGCGCGTCGGTCTGCGGGGCTGCGCGTCAAAATTACGATCTCACGGCAGGCGTCGCGTCGATTTCTCATCTAGACTTCAATCTGCGGGGCTGCGCGTTGAAATTACGATCTCACGGCAGGCGTGGCGTCGATTTCTCCTCTAGAGGTCGGGCGGCGTTGTCCTTGCGAGGCCGTGCGTCGGATCTTCGATCGTCCCAAGAGCGTTGCGTCGATCAGCATCGGAGTGCGGCGTTTTTCTCGCCGCGAAACAAGCTGTGCGTTGAAATTTTCGGCGCACGGAGCGTCCAAGTAAAAGAGGGAAGTCTTTTTGGTCCTGAGACTTCAAGGAACAGGAGGCAAGCTCTATCCAAGCCCTTGGAGAGCACCTTCACAGCCAGACAAGAGTTCAGCAAGGCAGCAGGGCAACAGCAAGGCAGCAGTCCTTTGTAGAAAGCAGGCAGGTGAGTCCTTTGAGCAGCCAGGCAGTTCTTCTTGGCAGGATGTAGGTTCTGGTTCAGGTTTCTTCTCCTGCAAGTGTCTGATGAGGTAGGGCAGAGGCCCTGTTTTATACCCAAATGTGCCTTTGAAGTGGGGGAGACTTCAAAGAGTGGCTAAGAAGTGCACCAGGTCCCCTTTCAGTTCAATCCTGTCTGCCAGGGTCCCAGTAGGGGGTGTGGCAGTCCTTTGTGTGAGAGCAGGCCCTCCACCCTCCCAGCCCAGAAAGACCCATTCAAAATGCAGATGTATGCAAGTGAGGCTGAGTACCCTGTGTTTGGGATGTGTCTGAGTGAATGCACAAGGAGCTGTCAACCAAGCCCAGCCAGACGTGGATTGTAAGGCACAGAAGGATTTAAGTGCAAAGAAATGCTCACTTTCTAAAAGTGGCCTTTCTAGAATAGTAATATTAAATCCGACTTCACCAGTCAGTAGGATTTTGTATTACCATTCTGGCCATACTAAATATGACCTTCCTGCTCCGTTCAGATCAGCAGCTGCCACTTCAACAGTGTATGAGGGCAGCCCCAATGTTAGCCTATGAAGGGAGCAGGCCTCACATTAGTGTAAAAACGAATTTAGGAGTTTTACACTACCAGGACATATAACTACACAGGTACATGTCCTGCCTTTTACCTACACAGCACCCTGCTCTAGGGGTTACCTAGGGCACACATTAAGGGTGACTTATATGAAGAAAAAGGGGAGTTCTAGGCTTGGCAAGTACTTTTAAATGCCAAGTCGAGGTGGCAGTGAAACTGCACACACAGGCCTTGCAATGGCAGGCCTGAGACAAGGAAAAGGGGCTACTTAAGTGGGTGGCACAACCAGTGCTGCTGGCCCACCAGTAGCATTTAATTTACCAGCCCTATGCACATAAAGTGCACCTTACTAGGGACTTATAAGTAAATTAATAGTCCAATCAGGTATGATTCAAGGTTACCATGTTTTAAGGGAGAGAGCATATGCACTTTAGCACTGGTTAGCAGTGGTAAAGCGCGCAGAGTCTAAAAACCAGCAAAAATGAGGTCAGAAAAAGAAAAGGAGGAAGGCAAAAAGTTTGGGGATGACCCTGTCAAAAAGCCAGGTCCAACATGACCCCCTCCCAGCCTAAAGCCAGGGTAGACTAATCAACACTCTGATGGACT
The DNA here is from genome assembly GCF_031143425.1 of Pleurodeles waltl. Classification (NCBI taxonomy): domain Eukaryota; kingdom Metazoa; phylum Chordata; class Amphibia; order Caudata; family Salamandridae; genus Pleurodeles; species Pleurodeles waltl. The sequence continues at coordinate 3,043,168 of NW_027150097.1, forward strand.
TCCCTGCTTACGGCGATAGAACATGGACAATGGCCCAGTACTGCAGGGGCACTCGCCAGTTCTACGCCTTTCTGAACTCAGTGAGGCTTCTTTGTCTATACTCTCTGGGGCCACTGATCTGGCCCATGGGGAACCCTTCTCATCACCTGAGGACCTCATCTGTACAGCTCCTAACTTTAATTTGCTTACAGATGCATCCCAGTATGCAGACAGTATCACCATGGCCAACAAAGTGATGTGGCCCATTCCATTCCTTGGGTCTGACTTCTGTCCCCAACCCAGGGAAAACTCTGCCCACAAGGACAGAAACCAACAGATGCCACTGACAGCTGTCAGTGTTATGAGCCAGGCCCCTGACCATCCACTGCTAGGTGGAGACCCTGAGGGGGGCCGTTGGCTGAGCTTCTCCTCCAACTGGGGGGCTGGTAGGGAGCTCCCAAGGGATTCCGGTAGCATCCCAGAATGGGGGGTAGTAACCCCAGGGGTCTTGCACCCCTTCTCCACTCTCACCAGGCCAGGGGTGGGTCCCTGATACTGGTCCCTCAGCCCAGGGTCTGTACTCTGAGGCTGAACAGAGGACAGGGGTGAGTCCTTCCTCCCTGTGCCTCCCCATCGGGGCTTACATACCCTCCTCTGGGGAGTGGTACTGCCAGACATCTGAACTGTTAGGGCACCCTTGGGGGTTGGCCCTCTCAGCTCTCCTGACACTAAGGGAAACTCATTCCCCAGAATGCAGTCAATGGGCAGCTGGGGACTAACTATGACCCGCCTCTGGGTCACCTCCCCACCCCACTCTAGGGACACCCGGGCCATGGGGCGGAAGAAATCTTCCCCAATGGCTGGAGTCACTCTACACACCTGTCCGGTGTACTGCTCTGGTGACACTAGTCTCTCCACAATCATGGTAAGACTAGCCCCTGTGTCTCTCAGAGCGGTGACTGGGATCCCATTCACTCCCACCTGGTGGAAGTGACGACTCCCACCCTCAGGGATCACCAGTTTACCCTCTGAGTCCACCTCCCAACTAAAGGAGATGAAGGCATGGTCTACGACCTGCCCCTGGGGACTACATTCCCCTAAGGCCACATGGGCCACCCCTGTAGAGGTCCCAATATTGGGTGAGTTCTTTGGACAGACAGAGTCCCCCTTCCTGTGTCCTATCTGGGAACACTCAAAGCAGCGGGGTTGGGAATGGGATGCTTTGGGCCACTGCCCACCAGAACCCCCACCCTGTTTCTCAGATGAGGTATGGGAACCCTTTCTTTCCCCCTTACTCTGGGACTCGTCTGGGTCATTTCTAACCTCCCCCTCACTTTGTTGGGGGGAACCGGAACTACCCTTCTCGGGGTCACTCCCAGATACCTTTTTGGACACTCTGGTGCTTGCCCAGAGGTCCGCCTCCTCAGCAAGCTTCCTGGGATCAGTCAGCTTACTATCCACTAAGTGCTGGCGCAACTCTGTAAAAGTAGTATTAAGCATATGCTCTCTCAGAATCAAGTCATATAAACCTTTATAATCAGCTACTTTGTTGCCCCGCACCCATCCATTCAGTGCCTTACTGGAGAAGTCAAAGAAATCTACCCATGTTTGTGTGGTTTGTTTGGTGCTGTCCCTGAACCTCTGACGGTATCCCTCAGGGGTCAGCCCAAACTTGGCAAGTAAAGTGGCTTTCTGAAGTGGGTATGTGTTTTGATCAGGTTGATCCAATGTGAGGAGTGTATCCCTCCCCAATGGTGGTACATAACCCCACATAGCTACCCCCCATTGCCCTTCAGGAACCTCATGAGCCCTTAGTGCAACTTCATAAGCAGCTAACCATTTATCTATGTCATCTCCCACCACAAAACTGGGCACCACATTTTTGGGTATACGAACCTTCTTTTCTCCAGCAGGTCCTGTCAGTATGCTGCCACCATTATTGCTGGATTCAGACTGTCTTGCCTTGATCTCCAGCTCCTTGAGACTCAGTTCATAAGCCAACAATAGTTTCTTTTCAGCCAAAGCACTTTCAGCTTCCACCTGTTTGGCTGCTCTTTCAGCTTCCGCTTGTTTGGCTGTCCTTTCAGCTTCAATCTGTTGGGCTGCTCTTTCAGCCTCAGCTTGTTTGACTTCTCTCTCTGCCCTTCTCTCCTCCTGTTGAGCCTCAATTTTCAGTTTTGCCATTTGCAATTGGAACTCCCTTTCCTCTCTCCTTTCCTCTGCGGTCAGGCTTTGCCTAGAGACACTGCTCACTGGTCTGGAAGGGGGCACAATTGCAGTGGTATCACCATCCACAGATAGTGAAAATTCCTCTGAGGTGCCATTTTCTGGCTCCTCTTCCTCATCATCCTCTAAATGGGCTTCTGCCCAGGCCCTCAGCGCCACTTGAAAGTCCTCCTTTCTGGAGGCCCCTTGGGTGGGTACCCTCAATGCCCTGCAGAATCCTCTTAGTTGTTTGACAGTATATGCATCCAACTGGACTAGGTCAAAGTCTCCTGTCTGAGACCCAGTCAGAGACATGTTGAGTGAGGATTTAGTTTTTGAAAATTGTCAGGAAAAAATCAGGTTTTCAAAAAGAGATAAAAACCAAGTTGACCTTCAACTGTGGGTAGGTAGTGAAATACTTAGCTACTGTATGTCACTGCACAAATACAAGTCCTATCCCACCGCTGCCACCAATGTTAGAAATGGGGTTTTTGGTTGGCAGTCAGGTTACCCTCTGTCCAAGCAAAAGCCCTCACTCTAGTCAGGGTAAGTCACACACTATCCAAGATTATCCTGTGCCCACCCTCTGGTAGCTTGGCACGAGCAGTCAGGCTTAACTCAGAAGGCAATGTGTAACGTATTTGTGCAATAAATCATACAATACCACCCTATAACACCACAAAAATACACCACACAGTGTTTAGAAAAATATATCATATTTATCAGGATAATTGTAGGTCAAAAAGAAATAAAGTTGCAATAGAAAATTGTAGAAATATCACAGGGAGGTGATATAAAGTGTCTTAAGTCTTTAGAATATAAACAAAGTCTCTTTCAAGCACAAGTACCTGGTTGGGAGTGGAAAAATCTCCTCAGAGGGCCACAAGCGAAGAGGTGCGTGGAAAAAGGTGTGTGTGCGTCGATTTCTCCCCAGCACACACGGACTTGCGTCGTTATTTTCCACGCGGGGAAGTCGGCGTCGTTTTCCGGCGCGCAGACAGTCTCTTTCTGTGGATCGCGGGGATTACCAGATGTCCCGGGTCTGTGCGTGGATTTTCCTGCTTGTTCTCCGGCTGTGCGTCGGTCTGCGGGGCTGCGCGTCGAAATTACGATCTCACGGCAGGCGTTGCGTCGATTTCTCCTCTAGACTTCGATCTGCGGGGCTGCGCGTTGAAATTACGATCTCACGGCAAGCGTCGCGTCGATTTCTCCTCTAGAGGTCAGGCGGCGTTGTCCTTGCGAGGCCGTGCATCGGATCTTTGATCGTCCCAAGAGCGTCGCGTTGATCAGCGTCGGAGTGCGGCGTTTTTCTCACCGCGAAACAAGCTGTGCGTCGAAATTTTCGGCGCACGGAGCGTCCAAGTAAAAGAGGGAAGTCTTTTTGGTCCTGAGACTTCAAGGAACAGGAGGCAAGCTCTATCCAAGCCCTTGGAGAGCACTTTCACAGCCAGACAAGAGTTCAGCAAGGCAGCAGGGCAACAGCAAGGCAGCAGTCCTTTGTAGAAAGCAGGCAGGTGAGTCCTTTGAGCAGCCAGGCAGTTCTTCTTGGCAGGATGTAGGTTCTGGTTCAGGTTTCTTCTCCAGCAAGTGTCTGATGAGGTAGGGCAGAGGCCCTGTTTTATACCCAAATGTGCCTTTGAAGTGGGGGAGACTTCAAAGAGTGGCTAAGAAGTGCACCAGGTCCCCTTTCAGTTCAATCCTGTCTGCCAGGGTCCCAGTAGGGGGTGTGGCAGTCCTTTGTGTGAGAGCAGGCCCTCCACCCTCCCAGCCCAGAAAGACCCATTCAAAATGCAGATGTATGCAAGTGAGGCTGAGTACCCTGTGTTTGGGGTGTGTCTGAGTGAATGCACAAGGAGCTGTCAACCAAGCCCAGCCAGACATGGATTGTAAGGCACAGAAGGATTTAAGTGCAAAGAAATGCTCACTTTCTAAAAGTGGCCTTTCTAGAATAGTAATATTAAATCCGACTTCACCAGTCAGTAGGATTTTGTATTACCATTCTGGCCATACTAAATATGACCTTCCTGCTCCGTTCAGATCAGCAGCTGCCACTTCAACAGTATATGAGGGCAGCCCCAATGTTAGCCTATGAAGGGAGCAGGCCTCACTTTAGTGTAAAAACGAATTTAGGAGTTTTACACTACCAGGACATATAACTACACAGGTACATGTCCTGCCTTTTACCTACACAGCACCCTGCTCTAGGGGTTACCTAGGGCACACATTAAGGGTGACTTATATGAAGAAAAAGGGGAGTTCTAGGCTTGGCAAGTACTTTTAAATGCCAAGTCGAGGTGGCAGTGAAACTGCACACACAGGCCTTGCAATGGCAGGCCTGAGACAAGGAAAAGGGGCTACTTAAATGGGTGGCACAACCAGTGCTGCTGGCCCACCAGTAGCATTTAATGTACCAGCCCTATGCACATAAAGTGCACCTTACTAGGGACTTATAAGTAAATTAATAGTCCAATCAGGTATGATTCAAGGTTACCATGTTTTAAGGGAGAGAGCATATGCACTTTAGCACTGGTTAGCAGTGGTAAAGCGCGCAGAGTCTAAAAACCAGCAAAAATGAGGTCAGAAAAAGAAAAGGAGGAAGGCAAAAAGTTTGGGGATGACCCTGTCAAAAAGCCAGGTCCAACAGTGTTCCTAAACTTAAGCAGTGTAAGACTCCGTATTTACTTTCTTTAACTTCAATTAACATGTTATTGCTTTACTGTTTATCACACATATTTGTAATATGTGGACTGGTTCCAGTAAAGAGCAGCCCAGTACACCGATGCCCAGGGGCCTGCACCTAAAGGTCAGGAGGGCCGCATGTAGCCCCTGGCTGTACTTTGAGTATCATTGTTTTACACTGACAGAGTACATTTTTCAGCGTAAAACTTGCGGGTGTACCTTGAGTTTGGCAGACAGGGTACTCTGTCACCATTGCATTAGAGTACTCATCCGCCAGAGGTCCACTTATTGAAATCAGTACTGATCCTGTTACTCATAGGAACAGTCCATCCTGTTTTTTGGCCACCTTCCATATTCCCCCTGTCAGGTTTCTATTTGACAGAGGCACAGTCCCACTCAGGCTAAGTTAGTTACACTCACTAAATTAACCTGTGATCACCCTCTGGTAGCTTGGCACAGAGCAGTCAGGCTTAACTTAAGAGGCCAAGTATTTGTGCAACACTTAAATTACAGTAACACAGTGACATACACCACAAAAAGATTCAACACCAGGATGGTAAAATAGAGAATATTTATCTGATTAAAACAAGAACAAAACAACAAAAATCTAATAAGTTGATCAGAAGATATGCAATTTAAAAGATTTAGATGAAAATAGTGCATAGATGTGCAAAGCACCGATGGTGGTGATCTGGTCACGTTAGACGGGACAAAGCACAAGTTCATGCCAACCTTGTTGGAGCATGAGCCGGCCACAGGGACCCAGTTGAGCCAGCTTAACACAGTACCTTAAATGCTGGTGCACATTCTGCTCAGTTTTGCTTTGCGAGGCTTTGTGTCATGCAGGGTTGGTTCAGATGGCTTGGCAGCTGTGTGGCGAGGCTTTGCAGGGCTTCACATCACATGTTGTTGATTCTGTTGAAGCTGTGCTGCAAGGCTTTGCAGGGCTTTGCATTGCTTTGTGGCGGTTCTGATGATAACCACGGAAGGCAGAGGCCCACTTACAAGGGTCCAGGACTGGGGTGGCACCACTTGGAAGTAGAGAATCACAGATGGCAGATATCAGGTAAGTTGGAGCAGTCTTTGATGCCCATAAGACTGCAGAAGAACAGGGGGCAGGACAATAAGCCCTTGGAGATTTTTGGGCTCAAGGATGTAGAGAGCAAGACCAGTCCTTCTCACTGCAGGGCAGAAGTAGCAGGCAGTAGGCCAACACAGCAAAGCAAGCACAAAGTGGCAGCCCCTCCAACAGCACATCAAGCAGTAGGCCAACACAGCAATGCAGTTGCAGAGTGGCAGTCCCTCCTGGCAGCACAATAGTCCTTCTTCCTGGCAGAGTGTCCTTGGTTCCTATAGGGTTTGGGGTCTGTAGTGCTTTCCTCTTATCTAGTTTCTAAGCACATACATAAACCACTAGAAATGCACTTGTGAGGTCAAAGAAGACTTTTATTGTTGTTAATTCTTCCCCAACCACAATATTTATGAATGACGAATTAGTAGCTTTCAAGTCCGCGTTAATCAAACAAAATATATCAGTTTGCAATATACACAGCAGGTTATATTTATAAGATATTGAATGCAAAGCAAAACAAATACTTCACCGTGTGGGAACTATCTACAGCTTCATCTTTCTAAGGTCTGCAAGCTGATGACCCCTGTCAGCCGCGAGAAAGAGATTCATCTACCCACACGGGATTGCTGCCAGCTGGCGCCAAGCTCCAGCAGATTCCAATCTGACCCTCTGCAGCCTGTGTCATTCGTTACAAAGGTGTGCCCCCTCCTCTCAGACCTGGGAAACTGAGCAAGCCTTTTGGAGACTGGCCAGGTCTCCAAGACTACTCCTGTTCCCAAGCTCAAGCAGAGAGAACAACACCATGTACCCTCTCTTATCAGGTCTAGTCTACTGTGAAAGCAAAACATCTTGGTTCATCTGGTGCAAAAACACAGCTTGGAAAAATACAGCTTGGATTCTCAACTGCAATGTCTAACTCCACGTTAAAGGCAATGGGCAGCTAACCTAAATATCAAATGCAATGTCATGTTAAAGGCAATAGGCAGCTAACCTAAATATCAAATGCAATGTCTAGTGTCATGTCAAAGCCAATAGGCAGCTGAGCTGAATACAAAATGCAATGTATAATATCATGTCAAAGCCCATAGGCAGCTGAGCTGAATATAAAATGCAATGTATAATATCATGTCAAAGCCAATAGGCAGCTGAGCTGAATACAAAATGCAATGTCTAATATCATGTCAAAGCCCATAGGCAGCTAAGCTGAATATAAAATGCAATGTATAATATCATGTCAAAGCCAATAGACAGCTGAGCTGAATACAAAATGCAATATATAATATCATGTCAAAGCCAATAGGCAGCTGAGCTGAATACAAAATGTAATATATGATATCATGTCAAAGCCAATAGGCAGAATATCTAATAGCATGTCAAAGTCAATAGGCAGCTAAACTGAATACATCATGTCAAAGCCAATAGGAATGCAATGTCAAAGCCAATAGGCGGCTAGACTGGATACAGCATGTCAAAGCCAATAGGCAGAATACAGAATGTAATGGCTAATGCAATGTCAAAGCTCATAGGCGGCTAAACTGAACAAAACATACCATGTGCTACTGGTGAACATTGAGCAACTAATATGCGCAGTGGTGAAACACAAAGTCATTGGTCAAAACAAACTCCATCAAATGGCAGTACAGGGTCCAGTAGCAATACTTTGGTGCCCTGGTTTTGGAAGGTGAGAGAAGCTTCCAGAGGCAGGCCTTTGAAATGTGCAGATGTCCTGCCTCCCCTGGCTCCAAACTATCTGGAGTGACAATACAGGGTTGCTAAGCCCTATTATGGGTGGACAGGACAAATCTATTCAGGTGTAAGTGAGGAAGTGCTAAGCTATGCCCCCATCAAGCCAGTTAATGGCCCATTAATGCCCATCAACTCACACCTAGTCTCCCATTGTGTATGGCTTTCTAGAGAGAATGCACAGAGCTCAGCTGTCACCCAACCCAGACTTGTATTCAAAGGCAGGCCCAGGTGCAGAATAGTTAAAGTAAGAAAATGTCAACTTTCTAAAAGTGGCATTTTCAGACTTACTATTTAAAATCCGGCTTCACCATAAGTTGTGATTTTAAATTGTGAGTCCAGAGACACCAAACTCCATATTTCTATCATTTCCCAATTGGGAGTTACACTTAATAGATATTTTAAGGTAATTTCAATGTACTCCTGTGAGAGGGATAGTCCTTCCAATAGTGACAAACACATTTAGCAGTTTTTCACCACCTGGACATGTTAAACTTAAAATTACACGGTGAACATTTTAAATACAGTGTAATCTTCCCTTGGGGCTAACTAGGTCCTTACCTTAGGGGTGACTTACATATAATAAAAAGGAAGTAGTTGCACTTGCCAGGTAGATATGGTAGTAGCAGGCCTGAGACATGTTTAATGTGCTATTGTAGTGTGTGACACAATCAGAGCTGCAGGCCCACTAGTAGCATTTAATTTAGAGGCCCTGGGCACCTATAGTGCACTTTACTAGGGATTTAAAAGTAAATTAAATATGCCAATTGTCGACAAGTCAATGTTACCATGTTTTAAACAGTGATCACATGCACTTTAGAACTGTGTAGCAGTGGTGAAGGGCCCGGAGTCCTAGAGCCAACAAAACAAATTCAGCAAAATGTGGAAGGAAAAGGCAAAAAAGACTGGCGATTACCTTGCAGAAAGGGCCATTTCTACACCCCTATTTATCACTGCTTTTTCGTTAGGAAATGTGGGATTCCCACCCTCTGAATCACACTGACTTAGCTACACCCCTGAACTCAAGAAAAACATAAACTGGCAAAGATCAGGTAACACTGACCCATCAGGGATTCAAGAAACCAGGGCAGTACTGAATCAATACAGACTACAGCAGCCAGCACTTAAGACCAAAGGGGCCCATCCCTTCCCCTTTTATCCCAGCATAAAGAGTGCCTGTCAGAGTGAGCAAAGGGCAGCTTGACAGACACTCCTATTGTTCAGGTCAGACAGCCAAGCGCTATACATGCACTAAATGTGCAGGCTCCTAGCTACTTGAACTGAACTTTACGTGGTGAAGATTTCACAGCCCTGTAGGCGTGATTTACTCAACCCAGCAAGGTGCCTGGAGTCCTCCCCCTCACAACAACGGGAAACATCACTGATAGCCTCAGACCTTTCAGTTTTAAGCCCTCAAGTGCCAAATGCCCAGTGTCTATCACTGACACCTCGTAACAGAGTGGCGGGAGGTCAGCAAGTCTCACTGATCCCATTCCACTCTGTGATGAGTCAGGACTGCCGCCTCCTCTCATTGGTGCCTCCTCTCATTGACTGACCAACAGTCACCCAATGAAATGAGGCAGCAGTTCCAACCCTCCTGGAACCTCAGAGGCTTCCCTCCCTCCCGCCCCTGCAAATGCTGCAGCTGGTAAGTATTATGTTTTTTGTTGTTTGGTGTATGCAGGCTAATGTGTATGTGTGGATATATGTGTATTTCTGAATGCGTGCTGTCAATGGTTGTGTGTGCGTGTGTGCAAATGAATGCATGGGTGTGAGTGAGTGCAAGTGTGCGTGTGTCCCGCTCACCCTAACTATGCTCAGATTAGCTGCCGCCACTGAATACATATCTCTACCAGAAACCGTACAACTCAAAAAGAAACAGAATTGTTGCCAACCCTACACTTCAAAGACACAAGTACTAAGGATAAACGGTAAGGTCCATTATTCATACAGGACAATAGATCCACACACCAGGTGTTGCCTAAGCTCAAAGCCCAAAGCCCTTGTGCAGAGCATCATTCACAGATGGCCTAATTATAACAACTCAAACAAGTTAGATTGGACGGTCAAAATGTCAATCCCCTCCACAGGCTAACCCCATAGCTGCAACTCTATGCCTACCCATGAGCCCTCTGACACCAAGAGGGCAAGCGCTTGGTGAGTTGCCTTATTGAAAAAAATAACATAACAAATCAAGCATATTACGACTTTAACAACCCCTTACAAACAAAGGGCTCAGATTTGTATGGGTGCTGGCACAGTGCAGATGGAGCACCGAGTAACTTTTGCACACAGCAAGCCAGATTTATGAAAGTGTCAGCCAATGCAGTGCAGCAGACAAAAAAGCTGTGCTGCATGATAGGGAGGGAACGGAGAGCACTTTTCTACAGAGATATTAGTGCAAGTGCAGAATTTTGCTGCCGAGCGCACAAGCTCAAAATCTATTTTGCATTGCAAGTTAATGCATGTACAGTGACAAAATCCCAGATTGCCACCATGCTGGTAATCTAATTGAAGGGAGCCTAACAAGGGCAAGGAAGGAATAATGCAAATACACCTAACAGTTTCGGTCAAAGTCAGATCGTTGAAAACGTTGTGACTTCCCTTTGCATAAAATACTAATGCCAGAGCTTAATTTTGGATGGTTGCAGGTGGGGCTCACAGGCACTCATTTTTTAGATCTTCGACTTAGGGGATCATTATGAGTTTGGCGGACGGAAAAGGCCGTCTGCCAAACTCCTGCGGTCAGGTTGCCGCCAGTGCGGCTGCCTTTCCACGAAGCCATTCCCAGTTCCCTGCTGGGTCAGCAGGCGGAAACAATGTTTCCGCCCGCTGGCCCAGCGGGGAACAGCTTCCAACACTGACGCCAGATCAAAATTGAGCCGGCAGCAATGTTGCAGTATGTAGGGTGCACTAGCACCTGTCGCTCTGTTCACTCTTTGCAATGCAGACAGTGAACAGTGCAATGGGGCTGGCAAAGGGGGCCCCTACACAGCCCATGCCAAGTGCATGGGCAGTGCAGGGGCACCCCTGGGGTCACTTGCACCCCGTCTGCACCAGCATTTACATGGCTGTGCTACCACCATGTAAAGCTGGCGGAGAGGAGGGTCGTAATATCTAGGGCGGTGCTGCTTGCAGCGCCACCCTGGAGGATTAGGACTGCCAGCACTGCCAGTCCCTCCTGTGGAGGTAAACTGGTGATACTGGTGGTACGATCGTGGCACAACCATCACGGTTGTAATGTGGTGGTCAGACCGCCGCCAAAGCGGTCGGACCACCGCTGTGGCGGCAGTCAGACCTTCACCGCCACCCTGGCGGTTTAAAGACTGCCAGTGTCGTAATGACCCCCTACTCCTCCTCATCAGGACTTGACTCAAAGAAAGAGAGAAAACCACAAAAGGTAGAAAGAAGGAGGAAGGGAAAGACAGAAAAACAGTGACAAAGGGTGAATGCGTAGATGAAAAAGAACCATCAAGAGTGAAATAAAGGGATAAGGAGTGTCTGGTGGAGAAGGAAAGAGGCAGGGGGGATTTAAGACTGAACACCACTGGTGTTCAGTGTCCTGACATTGGTGAGTGCCAACTGCAGCCTTTTGAGTCCTTTGGGCAACAACACTTACTATTTTACTAATTATGCCCTGCCTAATGCCAAGTGAAACCAATCTCATGCAAGACACTACTATGCCAAACATGCAATTTATGTAAAATGACACACTGTACATGGTTTAAGACTTAGTGGAATACTTACTGACTTGCTAAAACAGCTATAATCAAGCGAGCTGGATCGATGACTTCATTGGGTCACGACTTTTATAAAGACAGTGCTCTACATTATTTTTTCCACTAGCAGCACAGCACAACATATTTTCATGTAGTGCTGTGTTGAGTAAATGTTTGTTAATCTGGGCTACGGTGTTTGCCTGTGCTAGAAGGGATATCTGGCCCCTGTCATTCTATTTGTTGAAGGGAAATTAAGTTCATGTAATGGGCATATTCTCTGTTATACACCAATCCAGTATTGGTGGTCAGCAAAATCATTTGAGATTGTTTCTAAATGGTGTGGTTTTTTTAGTAGTCTCTTCTGAGTGGTTAATCAATGGCTGCTCTCATGTGTTGTTTTGTGTTGACCTCCGGTACATTTTGCGGTACTCCAGCGAGACCCAATGAGAGAGACCCGGAACTCAAAAAACAACGTTGCATTCACTACGGATTGATAGATTTGTTTAAACTTTAAACCTAAAGGTTTCCTCATGAGCAGAAATAAGAAAGGTTTCTTGCAGGTTTTGCAAGAATTTTGGCATTTGCAGGTGCTGCAATACACATTGGTACATAAAAACCAGTATCCTAGTACCTGTGATGGACAAAGAAACAGCATCTCATTGGCTCATATCATTAGTTTCACGTATACTCTGACTCTTATTAGGGAGGCCACTTTCAGTACACACAAATTGTCCAGTCTATGCTGTTTTTTTCCAATTGTAAACATATATTGGGAATTGAGTCACAAACAATGGCATCGGGGAAACAAAAACAGGAAAGCCACTCAGGCAAGCAGCAGCGAGAAGACCCATAGAGCAACTTCCACTCCATCCTCTGGGAGTTCTTCATGATTCCTCCAGGTGAAAAGAAAATATCAATGAAGCTGGTGTCCTACAGCCTCTGCAACAATGAGTTGTCCAAAAGTGCTGGGAAGAGGTATTCTTTTGGCACCTCTGACATGTTGAAGCACCTGAAAGCATAGTACAGCAGGCAACTCAGCTACAATGAGGAAGAGGCAGGAGGATGAAGGAGCCTCCACATCCAGTGCTCCAGGTCCCAGTGTGCCTCCTAGTGGCACTGCTTCTTCTGATGCTGCTGTGCCCTAAGGAATGGTTGGAACCTTCCTTCCTATCGGATTGCTCTCTATTACACAGACTACATTACGTTTGTGTCTGCAGGGCAGCCTAGCACCACCACCAGAGGCCAGCTATTGACGACACATGAGCAGGTTCTGCAAAAAGTAGTTTTAGAACAAACACTAAATCCAAGTTTTAAAGGCCCTTTTTCTTGCTTTTAATTCAAATCCAAAAATGTGTTTACATACAAAAAAAACGTTCAAAAATCCCCAAATAACAAAGGCTCTTGTTAGAGCCACTTTTCATGGTTAAAAGGAAGAAAGGGAATTTGTGTTGTTTGTCCTGTCTGTCTATTCAGCTGTGCGCATCTTGGGGTTGGCTGCAGGATATGACCTGGGGCCTGATGCTGTGTCTAATCCCCCTTGGATGGTGAACCACCACACTGTGCATGACCTTTGGCCATGCAAGGTGTGGGGTTTACTGCAGAGCCTGGCCTATACAAATTCAAATGGACAGACATCGGAAGAGTTATGCAAAGGGAAAGACTGTGCAGGGCTAAGGAGCATGATAACAAGCTTGTCGGAAGTTAGGACCCTACACCTGTTAGTAAGTTGCAGAGTAGTAGGTGTAGTCATAGAGTTATGTACTGACAACCATGTACTTTGTGACAATAAGAATGCACAAGGTCAATAGATTTTATATAGGCACACTATATATAGGTATCACAAAGTATGGCCCAAGGGGAAGTTGTGGGAGACAATTATTCCTTCAATATTTGGGAATGTGCTCTGTTGTAAGGAGATATTTATAATGTTAGCCCAGTGTGGCATGAGGACATTACATGTTTCTTTAACTAAGTTGGCAGGTAGCGAGTCTAGGAAGTGACTAGAAGGGTTGATCTTGGAGATAATGTTTCGAAATTCAGGTTGTGAGATATCCCTAAAATGTGTGCTTACGTTGGTTGATTTCTTAACAGGTGTAGTACAGATGTTGATAACAGTCTGAATGGGAAAGGATGCTTCAATTGCTTCAAGCTTGTTATCAAAGAATCTTGCAAATTCCTCTAACTTCTTTTTAGGTTCCAATATTTCCTGAGTGGCCCTAAGTTTTTTCCTAGCTTTGACAATTTCGAAAAGCCTTGACTTCAAAGATATGCTTCTTGAACGATCTTCAGAGCCATGGAGAAGTTAACGATTGTTTCTGGAGGGTGTTTGTTGCAGTGAGTGTTCAAATGACCTGAGGAGTTTTCCTTCTTCACTGAATGCTCTTCTGTACCATAGGTTCGATCATTTTGGCAGGTTATCTTACGGCGGCCAACCTGACATGGGCACTTTGCAGCTCTCCAAACCAGGTGCCTTCGACAGCTGGGTCGAGAACAAGCACAGGCCTCCAGGGCCTGAAGGAGAGTCCAACCATCCCGTTCCATCCAATCCTGGCACTTCTCTCATGCTAATTAACAGCATGAAAGTAGAGTCTGGATTGCTTAGAGAAGTTAACTCTTCGACTAGTGGGCGGAGCCACAGATTGCAGAAAAATACAGAGGATGCAGCCCAGGTAAGTAATATTTATTTTATTTAGAATATGTTTATATAGCATGCTTGTTTTATTTTTGAACATTGGGAAGAGATGGGGCACGTCGCTTGCCCCCCAAATTTCAAATGTTACCAGCGCCTCTGTATTAACCAGAAAATCTGAGTGTAAAATTACTCAAAAGTGTAGACTTACATGTAGTTAGTGTAATGTAAGTTATACCTAAAAAACAGAAGTATGTTTTGCAACAGACATGACCAACTCTGATTGCTGAGATCTCCCTCATACTTTAACACATGAATAGAGCTTCTCCCTGACTGCTATGATTTCCCAATTTTAAAGTATAGAGAACTTTACCTTATACTTTACAAGAGGGAGCCACAACTGTGGAGTCTCCCTATGGTAGTGTTCAGGAAAAGTAAAAAAAGTTTATTAAACTTAGAAAAGTTTGCAAAAATATTTTTATGCTAAGTATGAATGCAAATTAGTGATGTATATTTATTTAAAATGTAAAACTAAAGAAAATAAATGCTACAGTACTATTAACCACATTTTAAAATAAATTGTTAATTAATGTATATATATTAACTTACATTATAATGATATTTCCCAAGTTTAAATTAAAAATATATGAACATCCAAAGTTAAAAATAAAAATACATTCAAATGATTTTGTATGCATGAATAAATATTGAAAGTGGTTCATGCAATTACTTAAAATTAATTTTATTATTTAATTGTGTTTGTTACATTCATTTTTAAATGCAAAAATGTTGTTAAAATATTTTATATTAAATTAAAAAGGGCACTCTTTTATGTATTTGTAAGCTTTAAATAATATGTATTTATAATTTTAACAATTTTAAATAATTCAATTTGACATTAGACCATATGATGTTATATTTTAAATTCCCTACCTCCTTTATTTTCTATGGGAGGGTGTTGCAGTACCAGCAGCTTGCCATGTGTGGAGCTTGACTTACTTCAACTCTGAACTGGAGTAATTTTCTCCCATTTTGGGTCTCTTTTTGGCTGTAGTTACTTTAGGTGGACAGTTTGTGAATAGCAATGGGTTTACTCTTTTGTGGGTGGGGAGGCGCCTGTCCCTCAACCCCTTCTCAGTTATTATAATGGAGGCAAACAGGGGTTACGGAACGGCCAGCCCTCCCATCACCCCACCCTTCTTCCCTATGCCCCTCTCCCTTAACACAAAGTATTTCCCATTTTCCAACCACTTCCACCATCCCTCCCATCTTTACTACTAAAATGTATACTTACATGTGGGGAGATTCCGCAGCTGGTGGCGGAGATCTCTGCAGAGAAAACAATAAGAAGGTTAGTGGCGCAAACTCTGCATGCACATTTGTGAATAGCATTTTGTAGTTTGTTTGTACTACTATTGTAGTACTATAAAATGTACAACAAAATGCAGTTTGTGAATAAGCCCCTGATAGCTTTATTTTTTTACAGCAGTTATGTGGTTTATTGTGGTCTTTGCTTTACGTTGTTGTGGCGCATGTGTAGCAGTGACAGTGGATGTCTTTTTTATGTTGAATCTTTCAGAGAGGTCTACAGAAGTGCAGAAGTTGCTATCTTTCTCAATATTGCTGAATGTGTTTTAAATGTTTTTGATAAGATTGTAGTGGGTTAACATGTAAAGGAGAGTTATGCTTCTATAGTAGTGGTTACAATATTATTACACAGTGTGTTCATAGGTAATTTCATGGATTAATAGTTAAGCGATTAGTTCATCATTAGTTAAAAAAGGTGTTTATGTGAGACACTACATAATGATCTACTGAAAATAACTTTGTTAAGGCGAAATAGGCCGAGAATTGTTAGTACTGGATGATGTCATCAGTGATGTCATCAGTTGCATCATTTAAAATGTCATGATTATTGGCATATGTGAGATTATAAGCAGTGAATTACGGAGGAGTGAGTTAAAGTTAGTTTCCTTAACTATATACTTAATTATATCACAGCTGCACCTTATCTGTGTTTTTTCAGTGAATTTCTAGGCATACTTTGAATAAGTACCTCTTTTTTTGCGTGGTCATCCCCATTTTTTTCAACTCAGGCTTGTGGTTTTTGACTAGGAACCTGTGCATGTTCTTTGGTCTATAAAACCTGTGGTAATTGGGCGCCATACTAACCTCACTGCTCCACTTATGCCATTTCCTCCGCGTATTAGGTGTCTCCAGATGCTATATTAAAAACACAATTTAATGAGGTTATTTGAAGAAGTTGACTTTTACGCATATCCGGGGTGCACCTTGAAGTATGCAATATACCTCAGTGGTTAAATAGTGACGGATATTATGTGCAATGTACCTTTAAAGTGTATGGCAAGAATCTTCAAATGAAAGTGGAATGTTGTTTTGTCATTAATCTTGTTATGGAAGCAGTGACATTCTACTTCAGGAAGTTGCAAGGAGCTGGCTGAGGGAGAAGTCACGCCCGATCTTTTGGCTAGTTAGATCTTCCTAACACATAAATATATGTGTGATTACGTCTCCTTTACAACATAAATTTCTTTCCTGGATCTTGTTTATTTCCACTTTCTGTCTGTCTGCATAACTCCAAACGTTTCTCACTCTCATTGCATTCTGCACACCTTTCTACCCAATTCACCACATCTTCATCTATTTCTGGCCACCAAAATCCTGCTCTTAGAGGTTTTTTAGTCATTGTCTGTCCAAGATGTCCTTCATGGGCTATACAGAATAGTTTTTTTTCTAACACCGGCTAGTGGCACTATCCTTTCACCTCGTACTAAGACACATTCACATATTATAGACAATTCATCCAGCACTTTTCAGAATGTTTTCAATGCCTTAGGTAGGGTGATTTCTCTTCGTCGTCCTCTCAATATTGTTTTGACCACTCCTCTCAATACATCATCTTGTAACATAGCTTCATTCCATTCATCCTTACTCACAGCCCCCAATGTGCACTGCACTATGTCATGAACACTCGCAACAGCACCCTCATTCTTACTCCTCATTACAGCTTCTTTATCAGCAGATTCCCAATTCAATGGCAGATGTGATAGGCAATCTGCCTGGACATTTTTCCAACCACCTGTGTATTCAAAAACATAGTCATATTCTTGCAACCTGGCAGCTAACCGGGCCAGTCTTGCTGAACCTTTGCCTGCTCCTCCAGGAGATAGAAGTTTCATTAATGGTTTGTGGTCAGATCGCAATGTCACTTGAGTTCCCCATACACATGTTCTAAAATATTCCAACCCCTATGCTGCCACTAATGCCTCTCTTTTGATGACAGAATAATTGTGTTAAGTTGATGTCATGGAACGTGAAGCAAATGCAACTGTCTTTTCACCAGTTGAATGAAGTTGTGAAAGTACCACCCCTATACCACATGCACATGCATCCACAGTGACCATGATTTTTTTTTAGATCAAATGGAATCAAAATGCCAGCATCACACAACTCTTTCTTTATGTGTTCATAGCTTTTTTGTGCATTAGACCAAGAACAAAATATACTCCTTTTCTTACTAATATCTTAAGTTTCTCAGTCTTGGAGGCAAAGTTTTTCACTAATTTAGAATAATTTTCTATCTTCCCTAAAATAAACCTCAACTGATCCTTGTCTTGGATGGTGAAGCTAATTTTATAGCATCTAGTAGATTTTTCTAAGGTTTAATCCTCTCTGCCAAGGTACTCAATTTCCCCTACCATAAATACACTTTTTTTTTTTCTCAAAGTCAAGCCTGCCTTTGAAATCCTCTCTAAAATCTGCTTTAACATGAAATTGAGTCTCTCCACAGAATCTCCATAGACTGAAATGTCATCATGAAGGTAAATTACATTTCTCAAACCTCGAAACACATCAGTCATTACTCTCTGGAAAACACCGGAGGCTGAGCATAACCCAAAAGGCATTCTCGTAAATTCAAAAGTGCCTTACATGGTTATGAACACCGTTAGAAGCTTAGAGTCTTCATGTAACTTGACTTCATGATAAGCATCTCAAATCTAGCTTAGTTATTAATTTTCAACCTTTTAATATGAATAGAAATTCATTTATATTAGGAAGAGGAAAATTATCCACTACCACACTTTGATTCAGGCTCCTCAAATCGACACAAAGCCTCAACTTGCCATCAGCCTTGCGAGTAATAACTACCGGAGATATCCAATTGCAAGTCTCCATAGGTTCTTCCACTGTCCAACATTTGTTGTAACAATTTATTGACTTCTTCTCTAACCACTATAGGTAGTCTCCTAACTTTGTGTTGTACTGGAATTACTCCCTGTTTTAACTTAATTTTGTGTGTGTATCTGTTTAACTCTCCCATCTCATCACTGTACACTTTATCTGAACCCCTGATGATATCCTCTAAAGTCACTTCCTGCACCACCATAATAGGATTAGTAGCACAGGGAGTTATCACTATGTGTAAATCATATTGATAAACCCACCCCAAAATCGGTGGACCTGATTCTGCAACATATACTTTTCCTCTCGTCTTTCTTCTTTCAAAGGCAATCTCAGCAAACATATATCCCATGATATCTATTTCTTCTCCTTGATAGCCACCAGGATTAATATCTTTGGGGAGTAACCTGACATTTGGCCATTCCGTTGTAAACATCTTTTTTGGACAATAGTGTATAACGACCCTGCATCAACCAATAATTCAATTGACCTCCCTCGTACCAGAAACTCTGCTGTTGGTGTCTTTGCCTTCTGCTCTCTTGATCCTCAATAAATATAATCCTATCTGTATCTGTAATTTGTGGTTTCATTGAGATCATCTGACAGCACAGCTACTATTGATTTTTCAAAACTGCGACACATCCTGGCAAAATGTCCCTTTCGTCCACATTTCCTACATTCCTTTCCGACTGCAAAACAGTGACTATAAGTGTCACATTTTCCACACATTTTCCACACATTTTATTGGATGATTTCATAAATTTACCACATTTGCCTGCTTTACCCACAACATTTCTAACTTTGTTGGCTACTGTTGGGTCATTTGTTTGTTGTTCAACAATCACCACTTCTCCTTTTGTTTCTCTCTTATGCATTTCCCTCATACAATATTCAGATTCTTCTACTAACTTTGCTATTTCTATGGCATCTTTCAGTGCAGGATTTTTTGCAGCCCATAGTCTATCTTGCGACTCCTACACTTCACAATGAGATGGTCACATATCATGTCATCAGTCATAGGACCGAACTGACATTTTACTGATAATTCAATGTAGAAAAAAGATTATCAATAGACTCTCCTGCATGTTGTGCTTGTGTGTAAAATTTATGTTGACTCATTACTATATTTTTGCCTTTTGCGAACCTGATCTCCAGTTTCTTACGTGTCTCAGCAAACACATCCATGTCAGGTTGACCTCCCTGAATAGGCAACGCAGGCAAGTATTTAAATATATGGTGCCCCTCTTTCCCTAATGCACCCAGCAAAATTGCTTTTTTCCGGCTGGGGGAAAATTTTGGCCATCGAATGCTTCTAAATAATTATCAAACACATCTAACCATTCTTCCCATTCAATAGGTGGTTCTCTTGGATGAGACAAAAATGGAGGTGGTGGTGTAATAAAGTGTATATCAATCTTGCGTTATATTTATAACACTCACTTACAAAACTAAATATTTGCAAACAATCTGAATACAAATTATATTTGGTATTAATTTCAATATTGGTTTCAGTAAAGTCTACTAAGTATTTTCCAATGTTGAACACCACTAGGCACAAAAATTCCTTTAACCACTCCCATCATGCGCCTACAGAAAGTATTTCCTCTAAATATTTGTCTTCCAACCGGAAGTGTTCTGTTGTTCAAGAATCCAAAGTGCTTTGCTGAAGCAATCCAGACAACATTGTTGCGATCGCTGTTAACAATGAATGGTTGTTACTGCGTTGCTCCACATCATGAAATACTCTGCTCCGCACATTATTGCACACTGCCCAATTCGCTGCTTCTCACCCGGGCCAGTGCATTGCATGAGCGCAGCAGCAAACATTTGGTGAGACCTGCTGCAAAGATTTCCTCTGGTTGCGACTTCGGTGAAAATAATGTATCCCTCTGCTCCAATATAAGTGCTGGATAGGGAGACATGAGGCTAGGGAAAAGGGAGGAAAAGTGGGAAAGAGAGGAGAGCGAAGCAAGGGAGTGGAAATATACATCCTCCTTTAAAAACTAGTGTTTTTGATAATGGATTTGAAGTAGAATAAAGGCCATGTTGATACAACTTTGAACAAAAAGTAATAAGGACATTCTCTCAAAATGCAAAACGTCTGTTTGAGAATTGAGAAACTTAAATGTAGGGAATGCACAGTGTGTGGCACAGATCCAGACTGCATCAAGAGCAACAGACAATTCATTACAGGCCTTAGGCTAATAAGGCCCAAACTCACCAGAAAACTTTCAAGGACTGTTTACCTGTCTAACTATAGGTGTGCAATTATACACGGTTAATTAATTTTGACATGTACCAGCTCAGCTAAGGCATGCATCGATCAATTAAAATTATCAATGCCTTTTCTCTGTGCCAAATATAACATTTCACCGCCTTTTCACCTCAAAATATTACAAAAGTGACCAAACATTACTACTATTTGCCACTCAAAGATCAAGAAAATGTCTTGATACAAAAGTGTCATTGGAGATCCCAGATATTTTGAAAGACAATGTCAATGGTTCAAATCCTTTATTTACTAGGACAAAGATTATGGCCCTCATTACAACATTGGCAGTAAAAGCCGCTTACCGCCGTGCAGAAGACCGCCAACACTTCGCTGCGGAATTCCGCCACAGCTATTATGACCCACATCTCGGAATCCGCCAAAATTCAGACACCCACACAAGTCCACCACACCAAAGGTCAGTGATAAACTGGCGATAACAAAACCTCCACCGTCACGCCAACAGAAATACGCCCACACTATCACGACACACGAATCCACGCAGCGGTCTTTCAACCGCGGCATTCCATTGGCGGTATACACCGCCGCACTCAAAATACACACACTTCTACAAAACATCCCCACATTGGACTCAAAATACACACACCTGAGATACATACACACACCACTCCCACACACCCATTACAATATAAAACACACACCCATATCACCCACATCACCCACAAAACCCCACGACAAAAAATACAGAAAGAAGGCCAGAGAGAGACACCACCAGCAAGTACAACAGCATCCACAGGCACATAACACCATCACCCACACAACTTCCACGCACCTCACACAACACACCACTACATATCACCACACTTATCACCACACACTCCACCCCACACATCACCTACACCACCCCATGGCACGGCAAAGACACCCCAGGTTCTCGAAGGAGGAGCTCAGGGTCATGGTGGAGGAAATTGTCCGGGTAGAGCCACAGCTATTCGGACCACAGGTGCAGCACACCTCCATTGCAAGGAAGATGGAGCTATGGCGAAGAATAGTGGACAGGGTCAACGCAGTGGGACAACACCCAAGAAATCGGGAGGACATCAGGAAAAGGTGGAACAACCTACGGGGGAAGGTGCGTTCCGTGGACTCAAGACACCACCTGGCGGTTCAGCGGACTGGCGGCAGACCCCCACCTCCTCCCCCACAACTAACAACATGGGAGGAGCAGGTCTTGGCGATTCTGCTTCCTGAGGGCCTCGCAGGTAGGTAGCTGGAGGAATGGACTCTGGTAAGTCAAATCTTAACTATTACATCCCCCACCCTACTTGCATGCCATCACATACCCCCACCCTCGCCCTCACCCCATCACACCAACTCCTCACAAATGTACCAATATCACAAACCACCCATCCCAACACCAAGCCCTGCATGCAACAACAAAGCATGGACACCCATCACCAAAGCATGCACACTGAACATAGCCATACACCCCCCTAAACAATCATCACACAAGCTCCCACACAGGAATGCCAGCACTGGGGTACACGGTCACCCACCCATTGCACACCCTGGCACACACAGATGCAATAATCATGCCTTTCCACCCCTGCAGGACCCCTACCCAACGTCACCAGACAGGAGGGTCCAGACATGTCCACTCCACCCACAGAAGAGGCCCACAGTGATGACAGCAGCTCTGTCCAACTGGATCTAGATGACCAGCCCGGACCATCGGGGACCTCTGGACAGTCGGTTCCCCTCACACAGGCACATGCCACCACAGACCTTCCCCCCTCTGGAAACACCAGCACAGCACCCACCCAGCGGACCCATACCTCCGTCCCCAGGACACATCAATCAGCTGTGTGTCCACCACTACAGGGAACCCAGGATAACCCACCACCCCAACAACAACAGAGACCTGGGGGCAGTGGCAGTGGGCACACGGTCCAGGGGACGGAGGCCCAGGAACACAGGGGAACTGAGAGGGCTGCCGTGCGACAGGGGGCGGACAGGCCAAGGGAAACCACTCTCCACGAGGCCCTCTCCTCCATCATGAGAGCATACCACCACTACCAGGAGACGATGGCAATGGTACTGGCCAAGTTTCAGGAGACCCAGCGCATGCAGGAGGAACAGTATATGGGCTTCAGGGAGGAACTCAGACCCATCAGCTCCACCCTGGGCACCATCGTAGGGGTGCTGAAGGAAGTACTCAACACCAGGAGGGACACTGTGGCACTACAAGGGGCCCCTGACACTAGCATGGACGATGAACTGCCCACCACCTCCGCCAGCGCTAGTGGACAGGACGCCCCGCCACAGGACCACCACACCAGCACCCACCCCCTGCAGACGGAGAACCACCCCACAAACAGTCCCTGAGATCCAGGAACAAGACAGAGAACGATGCCAAGACCCCCACCAAGAAATGAGACCACCCTGATTGTCATCCTACTGTCCCACTTTGTCACCCTGTCCATAATTAAACTGCCCCAGCTCCACTTCCTATGCCCATATGGGCAATGCACCTGTGAGACTAATAGACTGGACTGGACATGGACACTCCTCCGCCATCACCACTCACCACTTAACTTCCCCCTCCAATATTTTGCATTTAAATAAACACACCTAAAACACAAAATGATCTGGAGTCTGTTTGTGATTTCGAAATAGTGTATTTGCAATTACAGTGACAAAATGTTTTTGAAATAGTAATGTCAACATACCTATGTCACACAGCTCTAGTCCATGAGGAATTTAAGCAGATGACACACAGTGGGACCCACATCTGTGAAACTGTAAGGGAAAGTGACAACTCAGTGACCATACACTTGGTGAAAACGACAGACAGGATAGAGATAGTAGTGTAAAAGTACATGTAGTAGGCAGGATTGTATTCTCATCTGTGTTTCACTGGAAATATTGCTGGATCACTGAGTCCCTGTTCTGCATGGCTTCTTCCTCTGCTTCATCCTCATCACTGTCCACAGGCTCCACAGCTGCCACAACACCGCCATCTGGACCATCCTCCTGCAGAAAAGGCACCTGCCGTCGCAAAGCCAAGTTGTGAAGCATACAGCAGGCCACGATGATCTGGCACACCTTCTTTGGTGAGTAGAATAGGGATCCACCTGTCATGTGGAGGCACTTGAACCTGGCCTTCAGGAGGCCGAAGGTCCGCTCGATCACCCTCTAGTTCGCCCATGGGCCTCATTGTAGCGTTCCTCTGCCCTGGTCCTGGGATTCCTCACTGGGGTCAGTAGCCATGACAGGTTGAGGTACCCAGAGTCACCTGCAAATGGCGAGGGACAACTGTTAGACACACACTAACCTGGAGGGATAACCCCAGACAACCATTCCCACTGTCTTGCTTCCAGGCGCTCACCTAATAGCCACACAAGGTGCCTCTGTAGTTGACCCATCACATAAGGGATGCTGCTATTCCGCAGGATGTAGGCGTCATGCACTGAGCCAGGGAACATGGCATTCACATGGGAGATGTACGGGTCTGCCAAACATACCATCTGTACATTCAAAGAATGATAACTCTTCTGGTTTCTGTACACATGTTCACTCCTGTGGGGGGGGACCAAAGCCATATGGGTCCCATCAATGGCACCTATGATGTTGGGGATATGTCCCAGGGCATAGAAATCACCTTTCACTGTAGGCAAATCCTCCACCTGAGGGAAAACGATGTAGCTCCGCATGTGTTTCAGAAGGGCAGACAACACTCTGGACAATACGTTGGAAAACATAGGCTGGGACATCCCTGATGCCATGGCCACAGTTGTTTGAAAAGAGCCACTTGCAAGGAAATGGAGCACTGACAGCACCTGCACTTGAGGGGGGATTCCTGTGGGAAGGCGGATTGCTGACATCAGGTCTGGCTCCAACTGGGTAAACAGTTCCTGGATTGTGGCACGGTCAAACCTGTAGGTGATTATCAAATGTCGCTCCTCCATTGTCGACAGGTCCACCAACGGTCGGTACACCGGAAGGATGCCGCCATCTCCTCACATGTCCCAGCGGACGGTGCCTATGAAGGACAACAGCGACCACAGAGTCAAACAACTCAGAGGTACGTACCCACAGTTTACACAGAACACCAATCACACACAAAAGGTGGCCTGTATGTATGTTGAGACTATGCCTAGGTATGTGTGACGCAGTTGAAAATGAGGCCATGTGGGCCCCTGAAATGGCGGCTGCCTGACCTCTATAGTGGGACAATGGGATGTGAGCTAACTGCGCTGGCGTTGTACACCGTCGCGGTAGGCGGTCAGAGACCGCGGCGCAATGCTGCATTGGTTAACATTGGACCCTATGGGTCCCAGGAGCCAATGACGATGTACGCCGGCGGTGATGGTACACACCGCCGCAGACGTGATCGCCATTTTCTATCACTTCAATCACTCGATACCTGATCTTCGACAGGAGAGGACCTACGCTGGAAAAGACAATGGCTCGTGCGTCTGGGGAAAGGGCCCCTGACTTCACATCGGAGGAGTTGGAGAAGCTCGTTGATGGGGTCCTCCCCCAGTACACGCTACTCTACGGTCCTCCAGACAAACAGGTAAGTACACAGGGAGCATGTTGTATGGGCTATGCCTGTGTGGAGAGGGCTGAATGTAAGACGGAAGGGGGGAGAGTGCTGCATGCATGTAAGACGGTGAGTGCATGTGCCACATGGCAAGGGTAGGGATGGGGGCCACTCACTTTGACGGAGCATTTGGTAATGACTTTTCTTCTTCCCCTGTACATTTCATGTAGCTCAGCGTCCACCAGAAGAAATATATTTGGCGTGCCATCGCCAAGGACGTCCGGACCCTGGGGGTCTACCACAGACGGAGCACCCACTGCCGGAAAAGATGGGAGGACATTCGCCGCTGGAGCAAGAAGATGGCGGAGGCTCAGCTGGGGATGGCCTCCCAACGTCGGAGGGGTGCCCGTCGAACCATAACTCCCCTGATGTTCAGGATCCTGGCAGTGGCCTACCCGGAGTTGGATGGGTGCTTGAGGGCATCACAGCAGACACAAGGGGGTGAGTACACTCTCATTCAGCTGACTTTGCGCGCAGTGGAGTTGTCTGGGTGGGGGAGGAGGGCTGTGGGTTTCCATAGGCCAGGGAGAGTTCCGTAGGCTAGGCCCCTCTGTAAGGCATGGCCCTGTGGCTCCCCACCCCACCTCTGTAGAGTGCACAGATATTCATGCCCCTGTGTCATCTATGTGTGCAGATGTCGTCCATAGCCTTGTAGGCCATTTCCCAGGAATTGCACTGTGGAGCCGAAGAGCGCGGCGTAGTGCATGGGGCCTCTGTGTCTGTCTTGTCCGCCAACGGTAGTGGTAATCCATGCACTCAAAATGTCTTTCTTCTGTCTCCCCCCCCCTTTTTGTGGTCTTCCTGTTCTTGTGTGCATTAGCATCATCAAGCGGAGGAGCAGTGGCACCGGAGCACGAGGGAGCTGCATCCCACATGGCCTTGGAGGGCGAGACTATGGACTCAGAATTCACCAGTGAGACGGAGGACGAGGGGAGCTCCACGGCGGGGACAGGAACTGACACCAGCGACACGGACTCGTCCTCTGATGGGAGCTCCCTTGTGGTGGCGGCAACATTTGTGCCCCCCGCATCTACAGGTACAGCCGCCACCCCCCCTACCAGCACCGCCCTCCCAGCAGCCCCACAGCCTTTGCCCCGTACCCGCTCACCCAGGAGGGTGGGCATCACCTTCGCCCCAGGCACCTCAGGCCCTACCCCAGTCACCCCTGCTGCCCTCAGTGAGGAGGCCATTGACCTCCTCAGGTCACTCACTGTTGGGCAGTCTACCATTTTGAATGCCATCCAGGGTGTAGAAAGGCAGTTGCAACAAACTAATGCATTCCTGGAGGGCATTCATTCTGGTCAGTCGGCCCTTCACCGAGCTTTTCAAACTCTGGCCTCAGCACTGATGGTAGCCATTGTCCCCGTCTCTAGCCTCCCCCCTCTAACTTACTCCACCCAGACCCAATCCCCTGTACCTCTGCCTATCCCAAGCACACCATCAGACCAGCCTGCACACACCTCACCACACAAGGGAAGCTCAGGCAAACATAAGCACCACACATCCCACAGCACTCACGCAAGCAACACACACATGCAGACACACCAACATCCACTGCCTCCACTGTGTCCCCCTCCTCATCGTCTCCCTCCTCCCTCCCAGTCTTGTCTACACTCACACCTGCATGCACTATCTCTACAGCCACTATGTCCCTCACCAGCACACCCACCAGCACACCCCGCTCACGTGCAGTCACCACCCCCACTACCATTCACACGTCCTCTGTGTCCTCTCCCAGTGTGTCTGTGACGCACCCTCCGAAGATACACAAACGCAGACACACACCCACCCAACAGCCATCCACCTCACAACAGCCTCCAGCGCATGCACCTGAACCCAAAGGCACCAAACGTACACCTCCTACCACCACCACCTCTTCCTCCACTCCCAAACCCCCTCTAGCTACCCGTCCCAGTGTGTCCAAAAGAATTTTCCTGTCCAGCCTTGACCTTTTTCCCACACCTCCCCCACCCCGTCCATCTCATAGGTCCCGAAGTAGCTCCTCAGCCACAACATCTACGGGACCAGTGATGCCTGTTGTCACAGGTATGTGGAGTGCACCGGCCACCAGGACAGCCAGTGTGGCACGGAGCCACAGCACAGCCAGACCCCCCTGTGAAGCATCAGAAGTTTGCCAGTACCCGGTGGGAGAGGGGGAAGACTCCAGCCACCAAAGCTGCTCCCAGGGGTCCCGGTGGGAGTGTGGAGTCAGCTGTTACACCTCCCAAAGTGGGGAAGGGCCACAAGAAACCCGGCAAGTCTGGGAAGAGCTGCACGGCGGAGAAGACCGCCATCATCCCCGCTGCCCAGGAGGCCACCGCCAGCCCCAGCCCAGCTGCCCAGGAGGGCCCCGCCAGCCCCATCCCAGCTGCCCAGGAGGGCCCCGCCAGCCCCAGCCCAGCTGCCGAGGAGGACCCCGCCAGCCCCAGCTCAGCTGCCGAGGAGGGCCCCGCCAGCCCCAACCCAGCTGGCCAGGAGGGCCCCGCAGCCCCAGCCCAGCTGCCCAGGAGGGCCCCGCCAGCCCAGCTGCCCACGGGGGCCCAGCCAGCCCCAGCCCAGCTGCCCAGGAGGCCACCGCCAGCACAAGCCCCGCTGGGCCATGAAGGACCGCCAGCACAAGCAACGCTGGCCCATGAAGGACCGCCAGCATAAGCCCCGCTGGGCCATGAAGGACCACCAGCACAAGCACCGCGGGGCCATGAAGGACCGCCAGCACAAGCCCCGCTGGGCCATGAAGGACCGCCAGCACAAGCACCGCTGAACAGGGCACCGCCAACTCAAGCACCGCTGAACAGGGCACCTCCAAATCAAGCACCGCTGAACAGGGCACCGCCAACTCAAGCACTGCTGGGCCGGGCACCACTAACTCAAGCACCGCTGAACAGGGCACCGCCAACTCAAGCACCGCTGAACAGGGCACTGCCAACTCAACCCCCGCTGAACAGGGCACCGCCAACTCAAGCACCGCTGAACAGGGCACCGCCAACTCAAGCACCGCTGAACAGGGCACCTCCAAATCAAGCACCGCTGAACAGGGCACCGCCAACTCAAGCACCGCTAGCCCATGAGCAGCAGGGGCACTGACGCAACTGGGTCCGTCACGGGGTGAGTGATGCACTCTGGGCACCAGTCCCCCTCCAGAACCAGTGGAGAGATCCATCCACTACCTCTGTCCTTCACAGGATGAAGCACTCTGGGCACCAGTCCCCCTCCAGAACCAGTGGAGGGATCCATCCACTACCGGCTGAGGTGCCCTCCCTTCCCTTCCCCCTGAGGTGCTTGTTGTATTTCTATCTGATGCCCCTGCATTGTTCTCTATGTTTTGATCGGGTATCGAGTGTGGGCCTCGTCCATGCATTTTGGGCCCAGTGGTCCACGGACTATAAATGGTGCAATACCTGGGCTTGTATTATTGGTGTATATATTTGTTTATAATGTGTATATATATTTTTGAGTACTGGATTTTAATAGAAAACAATGGTTACACTCATTTCCTTTTGTCTTTGCATTCTTCCGAGGGCCTTGGGGGTGTAACTGTAATGTATCAACATGTATTAGTGTGTGTGTTGTAGTGGGTGAGAGTGGGGGTGGGGGTATTGCGTGTGTGTGTCCCTGTTTTTTGCCTTCCCCTCCCCTGTGTCGTAGGTGCAGTACTCACTGTGGTCTTCGCCGCCGGCGTTCGTGCTCTTGGTAGAGGAGCAGGAAGACTATCGCAGGTAGAATTTGGAGTTCCGGTTCCATGGTGTTCTCGTTCCTCGTGGGGTGTGTAGAGGTGAGCATTTTCCCTTCGGAATTCCTGTTTCCGCCGTGTTTTTATCCGCGGTGAATCCGCCCCGGAAAAGGTGGCGGATTAGCCTGTCATAATAGTGCGGGCGGTACATTGTCTCCCGCCTGTCTGTTGGCGGTGACCGCCAAGCTGTTTCTTTGTACCGCTGTGGCGGTCGGAGTGTTAAAGTGGCTGTCTTTGTTGGCGGTTTCCAGCACGGTCGTAATTGCAATTTTTTTACCGCCGGCCTGTTGCGGTCTTACCGCCGCTTTAACTGTCCGCCAGGGTTGTAATGACCCCCTATATATATTAACTCAAATGGACAGTGCTACACCCTGGGCTGCTGCGGCCCAGGATGCCAGCTGTTCCCAGTGCTGCAGGGTTCACTTGTGATGCTGTTGACATGGTACCAAGGAAGTGTATCTCTAACAACCCTTCAAGAACACAGGGTATTTACTCCTAGCCTCCCTATTGGTCAAGAAAGTTGCCTGCTGTTAGAAGGACTGTCCCATTTGTTCGAGGCTGCAAGTTCATCCGGACTACCTTTCAGGTGAGAACTGTTGCAAATGGCTTCTACCCATTATCCTGTGGAAGTTTCACTTTTGAACAGCTGATTTTCGGGTTTTCCGTGGAGCCTCACCAAATGAGTCTCACTCAAGGCAAATTCATTGTAAATTATCTGAGAATGCTGTCAGTGTCTGTCTTTTAGGATAAGGCCACTGCTGTGTAGGTAGGGCACTGAACAGGTTACACATGAACACACATGTTTGCATGTGTGGGTTACAAATGGGGTAATACCCAGTATTTGTGTGCACATAGCCTACTACAGAAATTACCCTTCACAGATATGTATTGATGTAGGGTAAGTCTTATAATATGAGTGGGCATTCATAGTGAATGTCTGCAGTGTTTACTGAAAGTATGTGATGCGTAACTGAATTACACATTATGGGTGAAATCTCCACCAAAGTACAGGTGTGCCCCACTTAGACCTTAGTTCATGGGCCCCCTCATTGGTATAACAAAGGCCCCCGCAGCCCGGGGTGCAGGGGGCAAGCTCCAGGGAGCCCCCTTAGCACAGTACCCTGGCCTGAGGGCTCCTGAGAGAGTTCGGAAGAGGGGGGCTTCCATGTCCTTTTCAGGGAGGCCCTCTCAAGTTTTGTTACGCCACTGAAGGAAAGTCTAGGGACAGCTACATACATACTTTGATTATATGTGACTCAAGGAAAGACTGCTCTCCAGAATGGACTAAGAGACTGCATGAGCTAGTCTGAGATCACAAGGAGGGTCTCTTATGCAGTACAGTCTAGGAGGAATCACAACTTACAATGACAGAGAGCACACTTCAAGGCAATACTGCTAGACTAGGTAACGTAGAGTTAAATCACATAAAGGGACTTGTGTCCAAGACAGACTGGGAGGCTCCTCTGCAGTCTTGTTTAAGAAAGCACCCAATATAGTGTGAGATCATTTCCAAGTAGAGGCTGCAAAAAACAGAGTGAGCTCAATACACAAGGGGGGGTCTCTATGAACAGGGTGAGACATGGTGTGTAAGAGAGTGAGATCACAAGAAGAAGAAGAGGCTGTTTACAAGGTTTATAGTGGGTAGGCTGGGGGCAAGGGCTCGGTTGGAGTCCAAGTTGTAGATTATTTTAATTTTGCTGCTGAAAAATTCTGATAGGTTATTGCATAGGTCTTGTGAAGGAGAGATGGTGCTTGTGATGGGAGCTGGTGTTCTGAAATCTTTGATGATCGTAAAGATTTCTTTACTGCTGTAGGAGCTGTAATCTATGCTCTCTGCTGGATTTCTTATCGTCTCTCTGATCTGCTGGTGGAAGCATTTTAGTGCTGCTGTATAAGTCCTGTTATAAGTTTAGTTATGATTCATTCTCCATTTTCTTTCCAGTTGCCTGCAGTGTTTGTTTGAGTGGAGTTCCTCAGTATACCAGCTTCTGTGTTTTCTATCCCTTCTTCTGTTTACAGGGTGCCAGGGAATCGACAGATTCTGTATTCCACTGGCTGAGCAGTTTAATGTTGGTTTATAGGAGATGGAGGCCATCTCCTGTCTCTGCATGCAGTCTATCTTCTAGGAAGGAAGAACGGGCCTATCTTCAGTACTCGATTTTTTGAGAGATGGGGTCCTACTGGGACTGGTAGTTTCCACTTTGAGCACCCAGTGGGCGGCTGAAAGGGCTTTTAGCAGTCCACACCTGGAAAGTTTGATACCGTAGCAGTAATTCTGCTGATGATTTTATTCACAAAATACCAGTGATTCATTTCCCTGTTCCTACTTGGAACCTTCCACTGCTGTTACAAACACTTCAGAAAACATAATGTGAATCATTCGGATCTCTGGATTTGAGGTATATCTCTTATAAAGTTTTATTTTTGGCGGCATTTTCTTCAAGTAAGAAAATTGGTGAATTAGTGGTGCTAACGCAAATGTCTTAATTAGAAATTATTAATGAATGTCTATGTATTTTTAAATTATGAATTTGTAGAAAATAATATAATGTAGAAAAATAATGTGTACGTTTGAATTGTGACCTCGGAGAATGGCCACCAGTGTTCACGAAATGTACTAAATGAATGAATAACACATAAGAAAATATTGAAAATGTATTAGATCAGTGGTTCCCAAACTTTTGACTTCTGTGGACCCCTAATTCTTCATTGCTGGAACCCAGGGAACCCCTCTGAATCATTATTGGAATCTGGGGACCCCCCACTGAGTCATTACAGAAAGCTGTATACCTAATCTGTTAATATTATTTAATTTTCTAAGCATTCGCGGACCCCCTGAAGAGGCTTTGCGGACCCCCAGGGGTCCCCGGACCACAGGTTGGGAACCACTGTATTAGATTAATGTAGTAATATGTCATATTAAAGGATATGAATTATGCTTTAGCTTATTAATTGTAGGCCTTAACTTAGCGAGTGTATTGGTCTAGTCTTGCCAGGCCTCATGCAGAAGCTGCATTTCTTAGCGTTTAATGAAAATGCTGACAGGGTGAACTAACTTTGAAATGCTCATTGTTTAATAAAATGCTAAACTCAAGCTTTTCATGAGAACCGACGGACAGGAGATGAGGTCTCTCGCAAAGTAACGATTTGTGTGTAAAATGTGCAAGATGTACATTCCCAGGACGCGAACAATGAAGACACTGACTGGAGAAGAAGATGCAACAATTTCGATACCTGACGAGCCGAATGATGAGAACATCGTAAGGCGGACCAATCAACAACGTGTGAAGTGTGAAATATTAGAATATATAGATTTGGGACAGTTAATTAATTGGATGGAGTAATGACGTGCGATTAATTGACCAATTGGAAATTGGGGGATAGCTTGGGTGACTTTGATATAACAATGTGACAGAGGGAAAAGACTTCAGATGATGTTAGGAGGCAGACTTTATTCCGATTTTGTGATGCAATACTGAGAAGAAGAAGAGATTTGAGATTATGTCATTGGGCTCATACTCTCTGACTGAGAGTCTGATGTGTTGCTGATCGATTGATGACCTGAGGACGAAGAATGATTCTGTTTGCTGACCTATACCGAGGATAGGTAGATATGACAATATGACTGAAATTTATTTTTGTGCCTTTTCTTTCTAGGTACCAACTGCACTGCCTTAGTTAGTTTTCCTTAGCTAGATGTTTTCTAAATTCTTGATCAAAATCATTTTGCATGAAGCCCCACATGCTGATGCTAATCTGGGTTAGATAAGGGTTTTTCTACCTGACGATTGACAGATTACAGAAACAAATGGTTGACGGATGTTTTGCTGAACCTTATGGACAGAGTTAAAAACAGAGTTAAAAACTCAGAGCTGATTCTATTATTGATTTGCGCTGATGCTCTAGAATGTATTGTGATACAAGTCTTAATTAGATCGTATTTTTGGCGTCTTTTGGCTAATTAATATTGTTCAATATGCATTTGAAATTGAGTTTGATTATTAATCCATATGACTTAGTATTGTAACCCAAAGGGAAATAAAATTACTAAACTTTACTAAAGGTGTGGTTATTCATGGCTGATAAGTCATGGTGTGTGAAAATTACTGAATCAATTGATTGTTGATTATTTGTTTGACTAATGATTATTGATTTTTGTGCAATGATTATTGTGTACTATGCCAGAACTATGGCAGGATTATTCTAAGTGAGTCAAAAGGTTCATCGACCTATACACGTCTTTCCTAGCAAATTTACTTATTAAGGTCAGACGCGCTAACAGTGGCCCTCTTGAGATCAGAATCATTTTTGAATTTGGTGGCTTTGTGTGCTGCTTTGCAGAAGGCTTCAATGTCTGATATTTGCGATGCGGCTATGTGGGTTACCTTGCAAACCTTTATGAAGCATCATAGACTACAGGTAGGGCATAGTGACTCATCTTTGTTTGGTTCTGCAATTCTGAATGTCAGACTGGACTGATAATGAAGTGACTAAACTTCATTTGCAACTGTTTGGATGGAACTTTTTTTCTTGCAAAGATGAAGTTGCAGCCGAATGAGTTGAAGCCGAATGATTAAGCATTGGTACCTACTCACTCTTTCAGTATTGAGGCAAGGACGACAGACCAGGAGGTAATGGCCCTGTTCCCTAGCGGTAATCTTCATTATTCTGATTCCAGGCCATCCTCATCACAGTCCAAGTTTCCCTGCCCATCTATCTCACAGGTCATGTAAGTTTTCAGCTTCAAATGAAAAGGCAAGCTTGGAAAAGACGTGAAGTGTGTCAGAACAGCTGCCTTTTAAGAGGCATGATCAGAGGTGTGACACAAGAAAGGTTGCTGGAGAAATGTGTGGCGTTGGCTTGATGAAACTTCTGTGGTGCAGAGAAGATGCTGACTCTGTCAAGACTGTGACGAGGAACACCAGGACTTGGAGAATGCCAGTAAAATATCAGGCCATTTTCCTGAAAAGGTCAGTGTGACAGGGTCAGAGATAATGGAGGCTTGCAGACGTTGTAGTAGTTTATGGTATTATTTCTTTTTCGTAAAGTTATCTGTTACAGTTTTTTTGTTATATGAGTGACTGTGTTCTCTTTTCTTTCTCTCTCTCTCTCTCTCTCTTTCTCCATTTCTCTTCTGGTACGTCTTCAGCTTCTTGACTCTGATCCGTCTTTCTTTTCTCTTTCTCTTTCAGGTGGAATCTCAGGTACCATCCAAGAGGTGCATGGGAGGAAAGAAGAACACAGAAGGCCTTTAGGAGGTAGGTATTGTTTACTTCTTCTCTCTCTCTGTATTCTCTGACTTTTGTTTTCTTTCTCCTATCTTTCTTTCCTTCCTGTGTGTTCTCTTTCTATTTCATTCCTGCCTTTCTTTTAGCTGTTTGTTGTCAATACATTTTCTACTCTTGACTTTCTCTTTCCTTTGCTTTGGACTTTCTGTCTTGCTTCTTTTTTCCCACGGCTCTTCTATAACCCCTGCCCGTGATATCTGGTTTGTCTGTATTTCTCCTTTTTCTTCTGTTACTAGTGATCCTATCTGCTTTGTACTCCTCAGTTTTCCTTTATAGCATCCCTACATATAGATGTGCCTTTAGGCTAATAACATATGTTACACCCTGTGTCACCGTGATATTACAAAAACAACAACAAAAAACAAAACCTTGTTTTTGTGTGGGTCCCCTTCCGTGATGGATTCCTTTCGGGCCCCACTCCACCTTCTATTTAATTATCAAAAACAAATCCCTGCCTCCCCGTCTCCGGTATCAGCCGTGGCCCGTACCTGACTGGGCCACGTTCTTCCCAGAACGTGGCCGGTCTATCCGCTTCTTCTTTCCTCCAGGACGTCCTCCATTTTGGGGTTGATGGGCACCTCTCCTCCTCTTCGTCTTCTACCGGCGTTCAGCCCTGAAGCCGGTCCGTCCGTCCCGCCTTCCTTCGTGTGTACCTCTGTTCCTCCTGGGGAAACCGATGACCTCTCTTCGTCGTCCTGCTCGGGGTTTAAAACCCCCTTAGTGTCCGCGCCATTCTCGCGGATACCCTGCCCATCCACTCCCTCCTCTTCCTGGTCAGCGTGGATACCGTCGCCACTGCCCCAGGGCACTTCCTCCTCGGATCCAGGTTCCGTGGCCCGTTACATCTACTCCCCCTAGGCAGTGGCGGTTGGAGCCACTGGTCGAATAGGTACCGGGAGAGATAATCTGCTTTTAATAGAAGGGAGCCAGGGGAGTGCTGTATCTAGAAGGAAAAAGATTGTAGGGATAAGACCCAACGGAGGACCTGTGCATTTGAGTCTTTGTGTTGTGACAACCAGGTCAAGGGAGCATGATCCGTGAGCAAAGTAAAGTGCCGGCCAGACAAGTAATACCTAAGGGATTCAATAGCCCATTTTATCGCAAGGCATTACTTTTCTATTGTGGGATAATGTATCTCGCGGGGTAACAGTTTTCTGCTAAGATTTACAATAGGATGATATCATCCATCCTCGTCTTGTTGAGGCAAAACAGCTCCTATTCCTTGATTGGAAGCATCTCTTTTAACCTGGAAGGGTTTGTTGAAGTCAGGGCAATGTAACACAGGCTCCGTTGCTAGTAGGTGTTTCAAGCGTAGAAAACATTCTTTCTCCAATTCTATTAAGTGGGTTATCCGATTGGGTCTGTTCTTCTCGAGTAAGGCAGTAAGGGGAGCTGCGATATACGAAAAATTAGGAATAAAATGCCTATAATATCCTACTATACCTAGGAACGCTCTGACGTCCTTTTTGCGTCGTGGAAAAGGGATTTGTGTAATAGTGTATACCTTTTCCATTTGTGGTTTCAGAGTTCCATGCCCAATCACATACCCCAAATAGTGAATGGTATCCTGCTCTAGTTTGCATTTTTCTGGATTTGCTGTCAGCCCTGCCTGTCTTGAGAGCTTTTTAAATGGTAAATACATTTGAAGTATGGTCTTCCCATGTTTCACTGTAAAAGATGATATGGTCGAGATGGGCCACTCACCTAAAAAGCAGGATGTCTGTATGGGCGATGGTATGCCCCCGACCTCCTGGAACACCTCTCGGCACTTCGTGGTGAACACAGAAACCCCGGCAGGTGTGCCAAAAGGAAAGGGGGAGTGGAAGAGAAAGAGACAAAACACTGCCACATCTTGCCGGTCCAGCCAGGCACCCTGTATCTTCGGGGGCAGGTCGTTGTTGACAGAGTGATAATAGAGTTAGTGCACTCAATTTCCTTGAAACTGAATCTCTCTTTCTGATATGGGCATGGGAGCGGTAGAACACCGGGATGCTTCAGCACTTTTCTTGGATAATAATAACTGTTGGCACAATTACTAACACTGCATTACCAAAAACCCAAAATGAGTACCATAACAATAAGTACTGCAACACTAGGGCTGACTTCACAGAGATTTACTGTTGCACACTACAATTAGAACTGTGGTTGAACTTATCATGCAGACGAAAGACAAACAAGGGCATTAATTATATCACATATAACTTTCCTGCATGAATAGGGTTAAACTAAAAGGAACAAAAACAATCCAAGGAATACAAATGTCCACTCTGGGTTTAAACATTTAGGGTGGCACAGTTTGGTTTAGTTTCACTGTGTGTGTGAAAAACCCTTCAAATGCAAATTCCTCAAACCTGAAACACAGGCATGACTGACACAATTTAAATCCAAGAGTTATGCTATTAGAGAAAGAAAAGTCACGTAAATGCTCTTTTAAAATTGCACTGTCAGTTTTTGTAGTACTTGAGCTCAAGCAGATTTCCTAAAGCACATTAAGGCAAGTAACTACAATAATAATGTAGAATGTTCAGAAATGCATTTGTCTCTTCAAGATAAGCACTTTGCCAAAATACGAGGTCTGAAATACACCAGCTGTTCTAGGAAAGTGCGGCGCTCAAAGAATAAACTCCCTGGAGAATACTAGTCACTTAGCTGCAGTCTCGTCCGGAGTGCTGGAGGATTGCCTGATGTCAGCTGGTACAGGAACAAAGAGAATAATTGCCTCAAAAGTCCCGAATACGAGGATGACAGCAGGGGCTGGACTGCCAAATCAGATGCTGAGATCAGGAAGCAAAACAAAGCCAAGCAGGGAGACATGCTCACTCTGCTATATATAGCCAATCAGGAAAGCAGTTGAGTTTCCACATGTGGATGAGTCACCACACCCAATTAGAAGCATATGTCTACACCACACCCAATTAGAAGCACATGTCTACACCTGCTCACATTAGCAAACAAGCATTGGTAAAACAAACATTGATAAAACCAATTGTGTAACACAGCACATTATGTTTACTTAGAAACATGAAGGTTTAACCAAGAACATATATGATTTAACCCTAATCCCTGGGGATGCTGACAGATAACGCAGGAGGCACCTTGGGGATTCCTGACAGATATCGTCTAAATATACAGCTGTGTATTCTTGAAAGGGCCGCAATACCTTATAAATCAATCTTTGAAAGGTAGCTGGAGCTCAATGTAGGCCAAAAGGAAGGACCTTGAACTGATATAGACCGGATGGGGCTGCAAAAGCATTTTTTTTCTTTATCACCCTCCTCCAGAGGGATCTACCAATAACCCTTTGTTAGGTCTAACGTAGTCATATATTTTGCTTTTCCTAACCGTTCTAGAAGATCGTCTATTCTTGGAATGGGATACGTATTGAAGTGGGAGAGGGAATTTACTTGTCGGAAATCAATGCAAAATCAGATAGAGCCATCCGGTTTCGGGACCAAGACTATAGGTGAACACCAGGGACTAGATGAAGGCTTGATAACCCCTGCTTTTAGCATCTCCGTCACTTCCTTCTCAACCATCTGCTTTCTTGCTTCTGCTATCCGATAGGGTCTTTGTCGGGACACGCGATTACCTAAGGTACGAATGTGATGTTTTATTAGATGGGTCTTCCCCGGGACTTTAGAAAACACGTCAGGGTTAGTATGTACTATATTTACTTTCTGAGAATATTGATTTGATGTGAGATTGGTACCCAACTGCAGCATAAATATGTTATTGTCCTGTTCCATACTAGAGGGATATAGTGGTATTTCAGTTTCGGTACAGGTGGAGATGTATAGATTACTGGTCTGTCCTTCTGGTTCATGCCATTCTTTCAAAAGATTGATATGATATATCTGATCCCGACCGACCCAGTTGCTATTTCTATTTTATACGTCATGGGAGTAACCTTTTCTAGTATAGTATAGGGCCCCTGCCAGTGAGCGAGTAGTTTGTCATCTGTGGTCGGTAAAAGAACTAATACTTGTCCTATTGTTAAATCACGGGGTTTGCTTCGAGCATCAGAATAGGCTTTCTGTCTCTCTTGAGCTTCTTTTAGATCTTTATGTACCTCCTCCCAAAAGTTATGTAGGTTTTCTTTAGGCTCACTAGTATAAGTCAATACAGCTTTAACTTCCTCTTCCGTTTCTTCCCATTATTCTGCTAACATTTCCAACAGGGTACGTGGTTGTCTCCCAAAGAGGAGTTCAAAGGGACTATGCCCTGTCGATGATTGTACGTGGGTTCTTAGGGTATATAGAACCAGAGGTAATTTTTTTTCCCAGTTTTTCCCAGAGTCATTAATGATCTTGTGTTAAAATGTTTTTGATGGTTTTGTTATAGCGTTCAACCAGACCATCGGTTTGAGGATGAAAGACCGATGTCCGTATTTGTTGAACCCCGAGAGCCTGACATACCTTAGACATTAATCAGGACATAAAAGGAGTTCCCTGGATCGTAAGGAGTTCTTTTGGGAATCCAACTCTGGAGAAAAGCTCTATCATGGCCTGGGCTATGGTTTTAATAGTCATACTTGCCAATGGAATAGCCTCTGGATACATGGTTGCATAGTCCACAAGTACTAAAAGATATTCGTGACCTATAGTGGATGGGATCAAAGGTCCCACGAGGTCCATGCCCACTTGAGTGAAAGGGACCTTTATTATAGGTAAGGGATTGAGAGGAACTCTGGGGTCTGTAGAAGGATTGATTAATTGGCATTCGGGACAAGATTGACAATATTTCCTGATATCACCGTATACCCCCGGCCAACGGAATCTCTTGGTTACGGACTCCTCTGTTTTTTCCCTTCCTAACTGCCCTTCCCCACTATCTCCATGTACTAAATGAAGTACTTGCTCTCTATATTCTTGGGTAACTACCAGCTGAGGGCCTCAGTTAGTGGCAGAAGGACACACACAATATAAAAGATCATTAGTGATTTGAAATGTGGGACCTACCGAAGGGTCGTCAGGAGACAGGGCTTGATGCCATGCATTTCTCAATGTGGGATCCACTCTCTGGGATTGCCGGAACTGTCCAGCAATGGACAGGATTTCTTTCTGGAGCGTCTGTTGAGGTGTAGGTGTTTGCGTGATGTCTCTATGAAACATTTGTTTTTGTTCTTGCTTTTGGGATCTAGAGAGTTTCATCTTGGCTGTGTGCTTCTCTATCTCTGAAGACACAAATGGGGCCTCACTCCACCAGGAGTTGATTCGGTTCTTGTGATTTAGTGACTCTAAGAGTTCTGGAAACGTTTCATGATCACCGCCAGCTGCTGCCAAGTATGGTGAATCAAAATGAGGTCTTCACATAGTTGGGGGATTACTCCTACTAAGAGAGACTCTTCTTGTCTTCTCCAAAGTATTTGTATCTTAGCTACGGGATAGATTTCCCTATCCCCGTGTACACACGTAATTAACACTTGTGCGTTCACTATCCATTGGTCTGGTTGGACGTATACTTGTTTAATTACATTCTGACTCCAACCGGAATCAATTAATGTAATTCTTTAATTTTGGTTTACCATCAGTGGGGTGGTATAGCGAGCCATTGTCTGGCCTAACCACAATATTCTTCCCTTGGTCATGCCAATTTTCATTGGTTCGTCTTGGTCTCTTTTAAGAGGTCAGTGTCTCGCAATGTGTCCCCAGGCTGCACAGTGAAAACACTGGGGCCCCATCGGGAATTCTTTGGAAGGAGTACGAGGAGGATCGGGTTTCTCTGTACTAGGTCCTGGTAAGGGTCTTGGCGGAAACGGTTTTGGTGGATTTGCTTGTGTCGTTGATGTTACAGGCTTTAAGTTGGACCCTTTAAAATTGGGTGCTCGGTGATATGCACATGCCAGTTCGACAGTGGTAGTATTGTTGAGACCCAGATGTTGGCGAATTCAGTTCTTTGTAGATGGCGGTAGGGCGTCTAGGTACTGTTCCAGTACTATTGTTTCAAACATTTCCACTTTAGAGGAATTGGTGGGATTCAACCATTTACTGGCTTCATGTTGGACCCTATAATAGAGAGTCCTGGTATTTTCATGACTGACCCATTTCGTATATGTCGAAAACGCAGACGGTAGTTCTCTTGGTATAGTCCCACTTGTTCTAAAACCGCTTTCTTCATCTCCGTATAAGGAGTTACACCACCTGGGCTAACTGCCTGATAGGCAGCCTGCAAGGTTCCTCTGAGAAGGGGAGCAATATATTGGCCCCATCTATCCGTAGGCCAATTAGCAGAGCTAGCTACCCGCTCGAAGTTCGTAAAAAAAAGCATCAGGGTTCTCATTGTCCTGATATGTTTGTAGCACACTACTAGGTACAATAGGGTGTACCCTGGTTGTGGCTATCGTCTCAGTCAATTTTCCGATGGCCGTTTCATGCACTAACTGATTATTAGCGATGATAGTCGCCTGACTTTTTAGTGCGGTTTGTAGCGCTTCACGTTCTTCCTTCGCCTCTTTCAACTGTTCCTCCCAGACCAGCTGCAGATGTCTCTGCCCTTCCGCTAACTGGGCGATGATGTCTGCCAGGGTCGGTTTCTCCTCCATTGCCTGAACCTGTCCTTGAGACGGTGATTAAAAATCCCACTTCTGACACCACTGTGACAGGGTCAGAGATAATGG
The DNA here is from genome assembly GCF_031143425.1 of Pleurodeles waltl. Lineage (NCBI taxonomy): Eukaryota > Metazoa > Chordata > Amphibia > Caudata > Salamandridae > Pleurodeles > Pleurodeles waltl. The sequence continues at coordinate 3,083,867 of NW_027150097.1, forward strand.
AGGCTTGTAGACGTTGTAGTAGTTTATGGTTTTATTTCTTTTTTCGTAAAGTTATCTGTTACAGTTTTTTTTATACCAGTGTCTCTGTGTTTTCTTTTCTTTCTCTCTCTCTCTCTCTCTTCTGGTACGTCTTCTGGTAGGTATTCAGCTTCTTGACTCTGATCCGTCTTTCTTTTCTCTTTTCAGGTGGAATCTCAGGTAACATCCAGGAGGTGCATAGTAGGAAAGAAGAACATAGAAGACCTTTAGGAGGTAGGTATTGTTTACTTCTTCTCTCTCTCTCTGTCTTCTCTGACTTTTGTTTTCTTTCTCCTATCTTTCTTTTCTTCCTGTGTGTTCTCTTTCTATTTCCTTCCTGCCTTTCTTTTAGCTGTTTGTTGTCAATACATTTTCTATTCTTGACTTTCTCTTTCCTTTGCTTTGGACTTTCTGTCTTTCTTCTATTTTCCCAGGGCTCTTCTATAACCCCTGTCCGTGATATCTGGTCTGTCGGTATTTCTCCTTTTTCTTCTGTTACTAGCGATCCTATCTGCTTTGTACTCCTCAGTTTTCCTTTATAGTATCCCTACATATAGATGTGCCTTTAGGCTAATACAATAACATATGTTATACCCTGTGTCACCGTGATATTACAAAAACAACAAAAAAACTTGTTTTTGTGTGCACCCTCCCCCTTTCTGTGATGGATTAGTTTCGGGCCCCACTCCTCCTTCTATTTAATTATCAAAAACAAATCCCCGTCTCCCTTTTTGGCCGTGGCATGTACCTGACTGGGCCACGTTCTTCCCAGAACATGGGCAGTCTGTACGCTTCTTCTTTCCTCCCGGACGTCCTCCGTTTTGGGGTTGATGGGCACCTCTCCTCCTCTTTGCCTTCTACCAGCGTTCAGCCCTGAAGCCGGTCCGTGCGTCCCGCCTTCCTTCATCTGCATGTCTGTTCCTCCTGGGGAAAACGACCACCTCTCTTCGTCGTCTTGCTCGGGGTTTAAAACCCCCTTAAGGTCCGCGCCATTCTCACGGATACAGTGCCAATCCACTCCCTCCTCTTCCGGGTCAGCGTGGATACTGTCACCAGTGCCCCCGGGGCAATTCCTCCTCGGATCCAGGTTCCACGGACCGTTACAGTCAGATCTTCAACAATATTAAAAAGAATATTATTTGGGGGTTTGCTTTACAAGTTTAGCAAATTCTCTCTATCTTCCTCTTGCCAATGGTCCCCTCACCATCAACAGGGTGACAAGATAATGGCACAGCTCTAGCTGCCTTTCTTTAATACCTCTTTTGTTTTATGAACCTGCAGCGCCAGCTGCTGCCAAGTATGGTGAATCTAGAGATGTAATTTCACCAGAGGTCGTTTATTTAACATATTTAGAAATAGAAGAGCGCCACCCACTGACATCTGAAATCACATTCCCTTGAGAAGAGATGAGAATATGACTGCACTCCTCGAGTTGTGTAAACTTCTGAACAGAAATTGAAAAATAAGACTGGAAAAGTATTTTATTTTTATTTTAGCAAGATGAAAAGTCTTGCAAGTTAATGAAGTTAACAATAGCAGAGCAGCCTCAGAATATTTATGGCCCCTCTAAAGGAGATAAGCAATGCCCTGTGTGCGATGTCAATGTCGAGAGTGCTGGCAGGGAGGGGCCCTGGAGAGAGAGACTGGAGATGCGAGGCTAAGCAAGTTTCACATTATTGCTTCTAGGTTTAGCTACATTCTACAAGGAAGGGCATACTGTAGCTTTCATGAGCAGTGATCTGAACGACCAGGTGTTTCTTATGTAAAATAAGCTTATTTTAGGAGCCAGAGGTAAATGAGGATAGCACTGGAATAAAGTCAAAACAAATGTCGGTGACATGGGAAGAGCGGAATGCTGCAATAAAACGCAGGCAGCTACGAGCCTAAAACACCCACAGCAAAAAGGGAGCACCAAAGAAATAACAAAAATAGTCTTTTACAGCAACAAATAAGGAAACCAAAGTGGAACAATACAGTAGTTGGTTACTGCTCTGAAACAGAAAAAGGAGAGAGAAAAAGGCAGAACTGACCACTAGCGCACACATATTTTAAAAGGACACTGCAACCAACAAATCAAATCACTTTAAGCCATAGGAAGTGTACTAAAAGTGTACACAAGGCTGAACACTTACGCTCGACCTAACCAGGCAATAAATTAAACAAGCATTTGCAATGCAATGGGTCTTGCGTTTGCTGAGGTTAGAGCTATTAGCGTTGTAAATTTCTAACTGGACTTTTCTTGGCACATAAACTGAAAATGAAAAGTAAAACAGTTGACATAAGCAAGCCGATTCAAAGTGCCACAGCCGCCATGAGAATGAGCGTGAAGGAGAGACACAAAAGGAAAAAGAAGCTAGCTAGCAGTCAAAGGTATCGGCAAACGTGCAATTATACATGTAACAGGGTCAATGACCAAGGAGGTAAGGCCTGACCATGGGCAATACTGCATGTAAATATAATTTCAGACACCATAAATGAAGAATAAATGCAAGATAAACTAATGTGTGGGTAATACAGTGTTCTGAGAGTAGAGCTCAATTGGTTAATATGGAGATGAACAAGCCAACAACTTAACAGGGCGAGCTCAGTCAGAGCCGAGCCAAAAGTCTGGCTTGGCTGTTACAGCCCATGCACAAGCAGAGCCCTGAAAATGTTTACCATGAAAACATCACTTTAAATATGATGAAGTCTCTTCAAAATTCAACAAGCATTTGCAATGCAATGGGTCTTGCGTTTGTTCGGGTTAGAGCTATTAGCGTTGTATATTCCTAACTGGACTTTTCTTGGCATGTAAATTGTAAATGAAAAGTAAAACAGTTGACATATACAAGACGATTCAAAGTGCCACGGCCACCATAAGCATGAGCGCGAAGGAGAGACACAAAAGGAAAAAAGAAGTTCACTATCAGTCAAATGTATTGGCAAACGTGCAAATATCCACGTAACAGGGTCGATGGCCAAGACGTTAACAAAACCGCCCCAAGGAGGGACAAACATAAGGCATTTACCAATGATAAAAAAAGGATTTTTGAAAGGCAAGCCCATGAACGAGTGATAGTGATGGGTGTGGTTAAAGGCCCATGGATAGATGTGCGCGACCTAAAAAAAAAAATACGAGGCTTAAATTTCATACACATTCGGAGTGTGCTTTGAAGCAGGCGATATAGTTAAACAATGACAGGGAGAGGGGTGATATATATCTGATGGTGAACACATGTATAGAACACTGGAGCACAGATGTGTAGATTGGTGGTGAACATATGTAGATGTAGCTCAGTGGCAGAGCATCTGACTGCAGATCAAGATGACCCAACATTAAAGCTGTACACTCAGGGTGCATTCTCACTCAAATAGTTTTAGGGTAAATGCTAAAGTATGGAAGGTTTTAAAGCCCAAGATTATTTTAGGTTCCTTTTTTGTTATTGGTGTGATTCTATTTGAAGGAATAGATGTATTTTTTGTTTTTAAAATGTATGTTTTAAAGCACATTAAATCAGCTATCCACAACCCAACTTTAAATTGCATTAATTAGATTTCAGTAAAAGTACAGGGGTGTAAAGTTGTATGACTTGCACCATTGTGCATTTTCTAAACTGTTTAAACACTAAGAAATGCATTTTTGCAATGCATTAAAACATAAAAGAAGCTGCCCTCTGCTAGAAGCCCTTCCTCCCATGTTTCTTTCTTGAGGAGGTGGATGTTCAGCCTCCGCACTCAACATTTATCTGCTGGAGGAAATACTACCTGGGGGCATTTTTCTTCAGGGAATCATCACTCCAGCAATGCCTGTAGGGATACACCTTACTCTGGGAAAAGTTAGGAAACTTTATCAATCTTTGTGGAGTACATTTTATTAACTCAATCCAAACTTGTGCAAGAATAGGAAACTTCATATGTTTCATAAACAGTGAAGTTTCCTAATTTTGCCCAACATTGTGAGTAAAGTATTAATATCACTCACCACTAATTTAAAATAAATTAACTGGTAATTTGGACCATGTTCATCATAGATTGGTTGGGAAATTAGTGGTAAACAATGTGTTTTACACATTTTATGCCTTAAACAATGGGTAAAACTAAATAGAATTTAAATGAATGTTACAAGGTGAGATAGGAAGTAGGCCTGGGTGGAGCTCATGGAGTTCCACTCCACAGAATTCTGTGGAGTCACTGAAAAGCTCAGTGGAATTCCACAGAATTCCAAGTGCAGGCCAAGTTCAGCCACCCCTAGTCAACATATGTACACATGAGATACATCCTATTGATGTGAAGATATACACATACACACACAAGCCACACTTCCTTTATTCATGAATGCGCACATATGCATAGATAAGATGCACTGTGTGTACATGTTCTGTGAATATTGTGCATATGCACATGTGGGGGGCAAATCAGTGCAGGTAGGACAGCCCCATGTCAGCACGCTTGAGGTGGCGCCTCAGCAACTATGTGCTAACCCAGCCATCGGTGATCAGGGTTGAAATTTCCCACTCACCGTGTTGTCTGCAGGCTGGTCTCGCAGGACCCCGACCCACCCCCATAACACCGCAAGTCAATCAGTGCTTTCACTGCATCAGCAAGGGTTGTGGCCTACCGGCCTGTGAGGTCCACTCGCAGCTTCCCAGTCCCTTCGGGCCAACCCACCGTGTGCGGTACTCTGGGAGGCAAGTGTTAGCGGCAGGTGTCGGGTGTAGCAGGTCCGTTGCAGCTAAGCACGAGTGGGTAGCACCATCTGATCTACGCTATGCAGGTTTGTTGGCCGCCATCTTGTCTCTTGGCTTCGCGTACATCTGGGCCCACCAGAGGCTCTGTTCATCCAGTGGTTATCCTGCAGCCAGCTAGGCAGGCCCTACGGCACCAGCAGGTCTCTTATTTGCTATGGGGGTGCCAGTGCCACAGTGGGGCCGCTGGAGTGGTATGGTTGGCAGGAAGCGGGGTGACTTTAATTCCCTGGGGAGCTCTCAGAGTTTGCTACTCACTCCATCAGCTCCAGGCCATGCTCCCTTTGCACCAATAATAGGGAATGAGTGCAAGCGCACCAGTAAACTCTATTCCGCTGAGGGTAGGCAGTGTTTTTTGCCAAAGTGCAGAGTAGCAAAAACTACAAGAACTCCACCGGCGGAGGGGAGTTTGCCACCCACCCCTATTAGGAAGGTCTGATAATGAAGTTCACTATAAAGTTGTGACAAAAGGTTGATGGTTCAATAAGATTTGGCCTAAGCAACCACCAGCTAAAGGTGCATAGGATAGGGGGCCTTGTAACTATAAGCAGGGCCATTATAAAATATATTTCATAAGCCCTGGTGAGGGAAAAAGTGCCAGTTTGTTGTTTCTCCATTGTAGTGCGTTAGCTCCATAGGCTAACATAGGAAGGATTTATATAAAATTAATAAAGTCTTACTTTTGATAGGAGTGACCTAAAAATATAATTCAAGGTATCAAATTAATAGTTAGAATAAATCCAACATCCTGCCAATGTTGGACTTATTAAAGCTATTCTATGGAAAACGTTTTAGCCTCTGGTAGGCTGAGCCAAGCTACCTTAATGAGGTGTGAAGTGGCCTGGGCTGAGACAAAGGAATCATTTGGTCAGTGAAAAACTGCAGCAGCAGATGCCAGAGCAGGGAGGATGCTGGATAGCCAAACTGATTTTCAAAGGAGGGAAAGACAGTTGGGACAGAAACCCGATCTCCCCCATTTCCTGCACCCCCAGCCATATGGGAGCCCCCATTATTAGATTAGGAGATGGGCTGGAAGGGGAGTGTTATGGGAATGTTAGCCACACCTGTGAGTGGGCTTAGTAAACTCTGAACCTCCAGGAGAGATTTTCTCCATTTTGGATTTTGTGGAATAGTGCTTCTTGGGATTGAAATGTGCCACACTTTGCAGGAAGTGGTCATCACAGAAGGTGGCACCTTGCACCCCATTGGTCAGTGGAGCTCCCCAGCGTGCCAGCCCAGAAACCTGGATAAAAGTGGAAGAGTTGCCCAGCAACTCTAATTCCTGCAAACATCAAACAAAAAAGGACTGCCCTGCGGAACCCCTGGTCTGCACCAAGAGGGACTGTGCCTTACTTGAAAGGATTCGGGAGTAGACTCTCTGTAAGAAACAGGTATAAAAGAGCTACCAAAAGTCCCCTGCATCAACTCCTACCAGAAGATCCCAGATAATCAGCATCCAAGGCCTTTTAAGGATTTGCCCAGAAGAAATGTAGGAATTGTAGTCACAGCTATCCAAGGAGCATCTCAGAGCTTCTAGAACCTTGGCGGGTGTTGTGGACCCTTCAACACCCCAAAAAGGCCTTCTGGAAGAAGATCCAGAAGTGTTCAGACATTTTGAGCATTTTTTTAAAAAGCTCCTTAGCCCCATCATTGAGAGTCAAACTGGTGATGTCGAATTGCGACCCAGTCTGAATTTCAGGTTTGCCCCGCTGAAGCTCCAGAGCTTTTTGCCATCGACAAGACCTCCAGGAGTTGACTGAGGCATCGCGCTTAGCAAAGCCGCTGCTGTCATGCTGGCCTGAGGAGGAGACCTGCTCAATGTCGAGAGGAAAAGATCAGAAAAAAAGATTAAGGGCCTGATTTAGATATTGGCAGAGCGTTTACTCTGTCACAACGGAGACGGATATCCCATCTGCAGAAATCTAAATCCCATTGAATATACTGGGACTTAAATTTCAGCGGACGGGATATCCATCACCGTAGTGATGGAATAACCCATTTGCCAGCATCCAAAGTCCGAAAGTAAAATTTTGACCAAAGCCTACCACTCACTGCATCTGACTTGGGTTCCATCACGGTCGACATCAAACTTAGTCAGGCATCAACAGATAGCTGCCTGAACATTGCCAGGGTGCTTTTTTCTGGTCCAAGGAGGATGTGGCCTGGTAGTATCAGCTGGACTGTTCCCATGGAGACAGGGTCAAGACTTATTGGGTACAAACTGGGGTGGTGAGGAAAAAAACAATGGATTAAAACCAGATCGGCGACTGGGGGTGAATGTTTGATTTGTTCAGCATCCAGTCCATCATCTGTCCTTTAGGCTGTTGTCACCCTAAGTGGGAAGGGTATGCCCAGACATGGGTCCCATGCCCACTGTACCCATGGATTCAAACTATCCTGGCTGATGAGGGGTGATATCCCGAAACCGGTCCCAGACTGCTTTCTTCTGGTACAGGGAGACCAGGTTGGCAGTTCGGGCTGGACTGATCCCATGGTGAGCAGGGTCAAGACCGATTTGCGTGTGGCTGGGTACAAACTGGGGTGGCATGGTGAGCAAAAATACAATGGATTAAATCCAGATCTGTGACTGGGGGTTAATGTATGATTTGTTCAGCATTCCATCTATCATCTGTTCTTTTTGTTGCCCTAAGTGGAAAGGGTCTGCCCAGATGTGGGTCCTGTGTGCACTGTGCCACTGGATTCAAGCTAGCCTGACTGATGAGAGGTGATACCCCAAAAGCGGTCCGAGGATGCTTCTTTCTGGTCTAGGGAGGACGTGGTCTGGAAGTTCTGGCTGGACTGTCCTCATGGGGAACAGGGTCAAGACTGATTTGCATATGGCTGGGTCCAAACTAGGGTAGCGTGCTGAGTGAAAAAACAATGGATTAATCCCAGATCTGTGACTGGGGGTGAATGTTTGATTTATTCAGCGTTCCGTCCATCATCTGTTCTTTTTGCAGATGGTCGTAATTGGTTCTTTTTGCAAGCACATTTTTTAATCTTTAAAAATTCATATCTCTGGTTCCCTGCATTTGATGTTTGTCATTTTTGTGTCATTTTAAAGATAAAACTATTTCCTGTTTTTATAAAGTGGTGTTAGATTTTAATTGTGTTATCTCTTAGTTATTTACTGTTTTCCTGATATTAAATGCTTTACATGCCTGTCTCCTAAGTTAAGACTGACTGCTCGTGATTCAAGCTACCAAGGGTTGAGCAAGGGTTAATTTATTGAGACCTTGACTGCTCCTTATGGGTTATTAACGCCTTGATTACTAGCTGTAGGTACCTACCTGCACCTACTGATAATCCACTTTCCAACATCCCCCACTTAAAATCTCTGCACAAAGGAAAGACTTTTAAGAAGATACAGGGCGTCGGAGAGACAATGGTGAAAGACTTCTCAGTTGGAAGGAGAAGTCACCTGATGCCCCTTCGAGGATAGGCTGAAGAGACTTGTAGCTGGCCCCCAGGCATAGAATGGATCTCTCCAGGGCCAGTGGCACTGGTCCCTTTTTGCCTGCCGAGGAACAGCTAGGGGCAATGGACCTGTTAGGGGACCCTGCATGGTTCCCCTGGGACTTTTGCAGACTGGCCCTTGACTCCACAGAAACACAGGTGCCATTTAAGAAGCCAGGAGGCTGTAGGACCTGGTGAGTTCAGCTGAGAGGCTGTTTGGCTTGCTGGCTATGGTGAAGCTGTGGAAAATGCCCCCCAAGCCGGATTGAGCACCTGGTGCCCAAGCACAGGACAGGTCTGGCACAAGGAGCCAGATAATCAAGCTCCCAACAAAAAGCGCACATTAGAGGCCAGAAATCATGCAGAAAATGCTCCTGGGGGCTAAGGCTTGTACCTAGGCGCAAAGTGAAGCCAACATCAAGCAGATCTACCCTATAGGACCATAGAAATTGAAAGGCAAATCCCCTTGAGGACCGGGCTACAAACCAAGAGCACAGCGGTCTGCTGCCATTTTCCAATATTCCCGGAGGGAGGGCCAAGCCCCTGGTGATTGTCTCAGCCATATGTTTTCTAATTTCCCTAGACAGTGCATTGGTATCTTCCCTGTGCTCTAGCAAGGCCCTGCAGACCTCATTCCAGAGGGCCAACGCATGGAAACGTTGTCCCGGGGGAATCCATCTTCCAGGGACAGTCTAGAGACAGTTCCATAAAACTTTGATTACACTCAACTCAAGGAAACACTTCTCCCCAGAACAGACTCTGAGACTGCATGAGCTAGCGTGGGAACACAATGAGGGTCTGTTGTCCAGAACAGTCTAGGAAGCTACACAACATAAAGCGGAAGAGAAAACACGTCAAGACAATACTGCTTCCCATAACAGATTGTTCCCCAGGGATAGCTTAAGAGACATTCTACAAAGCCTGAGACTATATACAATTCAAAGAGACTGCTTCCCAGAATTGATGCAAAGACCACACAAAGTACAGTGTTATCACATAGAGGGACTGGTCTCCAGGATGTAATGAGTGGCTCCTCTGCAGTCTCGTTTAAGAAGCAACACACAATATAATGTGAGATCATATCTCAAGGGAAGGCTGCAAAATATAGAGTGAACTTTCACCACAAGGAAATACTGGCTCCATGAACAGGCTGAGGCATGGTATGTTAGAGAGTGAGATTACTGAAGAAGAGACTGCTGGATTAGACTGACTCAGAGGTGGTGCAATGTATAGTGAGATCACCACACAAAGACAGCTTCTAGGGACAGTCTCAGAGCCATGCATATGAAATCAAAAAGACATTTCTGCCCAGGACATAATGCAAACAGGAGTAAAATAAGTGTATTAAGACCATAGTCTATTAAACATCAGAATATACACCAGCAAAAACCACTTAAAACATAAAAGGGATATTCCTACAAGGGCATCCATACAATTGAATTATGCAAAATTATGGTGCACCCCTGCAGAGTACAGAACTGCCAACACACATGGCCCCACCGTGTGTCACACGATATTGGCCCTGCTCACATGATTTTCTGGTGAGGAGGTTATTTCGCCAGTGGGGGATAATATGACCTGGAAACCCCTATGCAATGCTGGGCCGTAGCGTTCATTGGTTCAGCAGGTGCAGTGCACCAGCCCCCAAAGCTATAAGGGGCCGACTCAAGCCTGATTATTTCTGTATTTTATGACTCAAATAACGACTTTGGATGGATGGCATTTCCTTTGTCACACCAGGCCCCTGCCACACTTGATATATCACTGGTGCACTGAGTACAGTGTAGATTTCCGGCTCATGCTTGGAGGGTGGGCACTGCTGGTGTTACCAACAGCCTTGAAAGGTTTTGTTTTGGGGCTATCGCGGATATTGGGCCAGTTCTTCGAACAAAAGCCCACACTTTCTCCATGGTTCTGGCCCTCATGTCTTGTAAAAGCAAATAGGTTTATGATCCCGTCCCCGCCACAGACCTCGCCCCCTTAAGCTCCCACCTCCCTGAAGGATAAGGGGCCCCTAAAGGTTTGGGGGCACCCCTGTGTGACTGAGGGTTCAGGGGCAAATGTTACGCTCCTGCTTTAAAAAGACAGAGTACTGATTACCACCATACACTTTCAACCACTCTTGGTTTTTCAGCTGTGGTCTTCCAAGTCTTCCCAGCCCTCATGAGTCTCTTCCAAGCCTCCCCAGTCCTCATGAGTCTCTTCCTAGCCTTCCCAGCCCCCGTGAGTCCATTCCTAGCCTCCCCAGCCTTCGCAAGTCTCTTCCTAGCCTTCTCAGCCCTTGTGAGTCTTCCAAGCCTTCCCAGCCCTTGTGAGTCTCTTCCAAGCCTCCGCAGCCCTTGTGAGTCTCTTCCAAGCCTCTCCAGCCCTTGTCTCTTCCAAGCCTCCCCAGCCCTCCTGAGTTTCTTCCAATCCTCCCCAGCCCTCGTGAATGTCTTCCAAGCCTCCCCAGCTCTTGTGGTAGAGTTAAGGCTAATGCCAAACCTGTAGTACAGAAGCTCAGAAATGTTCCCATTAGCGTTAGAGAGGAGTTGAAGCAGATGTTGGCAGAAATGGTGGATGAGAATGTGATAGAAGAAATGTAATCCTCTGAATGGGTATCTCCAATTGTGTTGGCCCAGAAAGTTGCCAAATCTTTGAGGTTGTGTGTGGATTTGAGAGCTGTGAATGCTAATATTATTGTGAATTGCCATCCTTTACCCAAGATAAATGAGGTTATTAGCATGTTGGAAGGGGCGAACATTTTCTCCACTCTGAATTTAAGGTCAGCGTTTCATCAGATTGAATTGACGGAAGACTCTAGACATCTCACGGCATTTATCACTCCACAGGGATTATTCCAATTTAAGAGGATGCCCTTTGGGTTAGCATCTGCTGCGTCAGTTTCCCAAAGAGCGATGTTTCATCTGTTCAAGGACATGGATAAATATGTAAAATGTTTCCAAGATTATGTTTTGATATTTTCAAAAAATGAGAACGAGCACAACGAGCATGTAGAGAATCTTTGTAAGGTTTTGAGTAAGAGTGGGCTGACTCTAAAGGAGAAGAAATGCAAGTTTTTTTCTAAATTTGTGGCATACTTAGGTCATACTAAATCAGGGGAGGGTGTAATACCAAAACAGTCTTTAGTGGATGCTATAGTCAATGCTCCTGCTCCTGATAATCGGGGGAAAAACTGTTGTCATTCACTGGTCTTTGTGAATATTACAGTAAATGTATTGAAAAATTTTGCAACTAAAATGGAGCCATTGAGAGAGCTTACACGTAAGGGAGTCCAGTATGCATGGACTGAAAAACAGAGTGGAGTGTTTGAAAGGATAAAAAAAGAAATTGTGGATGCTCCTACTTTGAAACCTTTCAGTGTGGGAGCACAGTGTATTGTAACTGTTGATGCAAGCATGTATGGAATTGGAGGGGTATTATTGCAAAGGTATGGCAAAGATACATGGAATGTCTCGTTTGCTTCTCATACGTTGACGGATGCTGAGAGGAGGTATGCTGTGATCAAGAAAGAATTGTTGGCATGTATTTGGGCTGCTGAGCATTTTCGAAACTACATCTGGGGTTCGAGTTTTATCCTTCAGACGGATCATAAACCTTTGGTGGGATTTCTTTCTCCTGGCGGTGGTTGGAATGCCACTGCTCATATTGCCATACCTGTTTCTAGATTGCAAGAGTTTTGTTTTAAGGTTGAGTATATGCCTGGGAGGAATAATGCTGTGGCAGATTGTTTGTCTCAACTTCCACAAAATGAGGCAAAGGAGGGAGAGGTACTTGAGAGTGTGTTGGGAAATGATGTGGTATCTGCTGTGTTGGGATACGTGACTGATGAGTTTGGTAGTATAGAAGAAGAAAAGTGGATGGAATGGATGAGGAAGATTTGGTTTTGCAAGAGGTAGAGAAATATGTGAGGGATGGTTGGTCGGACAAGAATAGGATTTCAGCAGAGGTAGAACCATTTGAAAAAGTTAGAGATGAATTGGAAATAGAAAATGAGCTGTTATTTAGGAAAGGGAAGTGTATTCCTCCCAAAGGTATGCAGGAGACTATTTTGAAACTAGCTCATGAAGGTCATCCGGGAATGTCTTCTATGAAAAGGTTGAAGTACTTGTTTCTGGTGGCCGGGGTTAGATAAGATGGCAGACAGGGTTGTGAGGGAGTGCTGTGTGTGTGTGAATGCAGAAAAAATGTTAAGGAAAGTGCCTGCTCCTCTTGTACCAGTTCCCTGGCAAAATTCTCCTTGGCAGAAGTTGGGTTTTGATATTTCTGGTCCATTTTATTCCCTTCCGGCAGATGCATGTTATGCCTTAGTGTTAATTGACTATTTTTCCAAGTGGCCGGAGGTGAAGTTAGTTTCCCATGTGACATGGAGTGTTATTATTGAGTTTTTCAAGGAAGTGTTTGCTAGAGAAGGTTATCCCGAGGTTTAATTTCTGAAAATGCTGTTCAGTTAGTTGTGAAGGAAATGCAGAGTTTTTTTAAGTACAGCAATATCAAACATGTTACCACTCCACTTTATGAACCGCAAGGTAATGGGCAGGTTGAGAGATTCAACTGAGTTCTTAAAGAGAGTATTTTTTGGGCACGTGGATTTGGAGGACTGTGGAGGGAGAAGTTAAGAGAAAAGTTATGGTATTATTGTATTACTCCACAGTGTACTACAGGTGAGTCCTTTTAAATTGCTGAAGGGGAGACATCCTGTGTCTAAGTTGTGTCCATGGTGGTTTAAGAAGAAACAAGGTAAGGATTGGGAGAATGTGTCTATGGAAGAGGTCACAGAAAGGGTGAGGAGTAAACAGGAGAAGTTTAAGGAGGTCTAAGACAGCAAGTGGAAAGTGAAAGAACCTAGATTTGCTGTTGGAGATTGGGTTAGGATACGCAAGCCTGGGTTCATGAGAAAGGGTGAGTCTAAGTTCGGAAGAGGTTTGAAAGTGATTAAAGTTTTTTTTTAAAGTGTGGTTTCCCAGGATGGGAAAGTGTGGAATGTGAGGAGATTGGCGCGGTGCAGTAGAAATGGTGAGCACCAAGATGAGGAAGATTGTGCTGATCATTTGGTAAGGGTTGGGAATGATTTTGGTGGGAGGTGTTTGCGGTCTGTTGAATGTATGGAGGAATCATGAACAGACAGTCATGAGAAATGGATCTGGTGATGAAGAGATAATTACGGAGTTGGTTGGCAATGATGATGGTATCACTATGAACAATAGTTCTGTTGCATCAAGGGTGAAATCCAATGCTAGAACAAGATGTTGGCCTGTCAAGTTTAAAGAATTTGTTTAGACTATTAATGTATATTTATATATGTTAGGTTTGCTTCTGTATGTTAGTTCCATAGTTTGACACTACTAAGGTATATTTGGATATATTAAGTATGTTTCTATATGTTAGTTCAATAGTTTGTTTTGTTTAAAGAGGGAAAATGTGTTATATGTTGACACTGAGTAAATTAGAATGCGAAGGGAAGTGGAATGTGGAGTGTAGAATGTGAGGGGATTCTGTGGTGGGAACAGTATTGTAGATATGGATATCTGAGGAGAAAGCTGTGTACTGTGCTGTTGGACAATAAACTCTACTTATCTTTACTGCTGTTGTGTGAATTATTACACCAGCCCTCATGAGTCTCTTCCAAGCCTCCACAGCCCTCGTGAGTCTCGTCCAATCTACTTCCAAGCCTTCCCACCCTTTTGAGTCTCTTCCAAGCCTTCCCAACCTTGTGAGTCTCTTCCAAGCCTTCCCACCCTCGTGAGTCTCTTCCAAGCCTCCCCAGCCCTCGTGAGTCTCTTCCAAGCCTCCCCAGCCCTCGTGAGTCTCTTCCAAGCCTCCACAGCCCTCGTGAGTCTCGTCCAATCCACTTCCAAGCCTTCCCACCCTTTTGAGTCTCTTCCAAGCCTTCCCAACCTTGTGAGTCTCTTCCAAGCCTTCCCACCCTCGTGAGTCTCTTCCAAGCCTCCCCAGCCCTCGTGAGTCTCTTCCAAGCCTCCCCAGCCCTCGTGAGTCTCTTCCAAGCCTTCCCACCATCGTGAGTCTCTTCCAAGCCTCCCCAGCCCTCGTGAGTCTCTTCCAAGCCTCCCCAGCCCTCGTGAGTCTCGTCCAAGCCTTCCCACCCTTTTGAGTCTCTTCCAAGCCTTCCCAACCTTGTGAGTCTCTTCCAAGCCTTCCCACCCTCGTGAGTCTCTTCCAAGCCTCCCCAGCCCTCGTGAGTCTCTTCCAAGCCTCCCCAGCCCTCGTGAGTCTCTTCCAAGCCTCCACAGCCCTCGTGAGTCTCGTCCAATCCACTTCCAAGCCTTCCCACCCTTTTGAGTCTCTTCCAAGCCTTCCCAACCTTGTGTGTCTCTTCCAAGCCTTCCCACCCTCGTGAGTCTCTTCCAAGCCTCCCCAGCCCTCGTGAGTCTCTTCCAAGCCTCCCCAGCCCTCGTGAGTCTCTTCCAAGCCTTCCCACCCTCGTGAGTCTCTTCCAAGCCTCCCCAGCCCTCGTGAGTCTCTTCCAAGCCTCCACAGCCCTCGTGAGTCTCTTCCAAGCCTCCCCAGCCCTCGTGAGTCTCGTCCAAGCCTTCCCACCCTCGTGAGTCTCTTCCAAGCCTCCCCAGCCCTCGTGAGTCTCTTCCAAGCCTCCCCAGCCCTCGTGAGTCTCTTCCAAGCCTCCCCAGCCCTCGTGAGTCTCTTCCAAGCCTCCCCAGCCCTCGTGAGTCTGTTCCAAGCCATCCCAGCCCTCGTGAGTCTCGTCCGTCGCTACCAATCCACTTCCAAGCCTCGCCAGCTCTCGTGAGTGAGTCTCTTCCAAGCCTCGCCAGCTCTCGTGAGTGAGTCTCTTCCAAGCCTCCCCAGTCCTCGTGAGTGAGTCTCTTCCAAGCCTTCCCATCCCTCGCTGCCCCTGTAAGACTCTGACAACCCCACATCACGTGCTCGGCCCGGACCTGCTTCGAGGTGGTGCTCCCGGCGCTGTGGCCGTCTCCCTGGCTGCGGTGACGTGTACCTGACCTGACGGTGATGACGTGTACCTGGCTGCGGTGACGTATACCTGACCTGACGGTGATGACGTGATCCTGTCTGCGGTGACGTGTACCTGACCTGACGGTGATGACGTGTACCTGTCTGCGGTGACGTGTACCTGACCTGACGGTGATGACGTGTACCTGGCTGCGGTGACGTGTACCTGACCTGACGGTGATGACGTGTACCTGGCTGCGGTGACGTGTACCTTGCGGCGATATAGCTCAGTGATGAAAGAGTGAGGGAGACGCGAGATGCAGACCGAGCGCATCAAAGCGGTGACAGACAGCAGCGATATAGAAGGACGTTTGTAGCTCCGTGATAGCAAGCTCCTCCCGCTTGTTGATCAGTGACGGACGATGGGGATAGATAGCAGAAACGTAGCACACTGATAGCACATCAGGGCAGACAAGACACACATGTAGTGCACCGACACTGAAACGTACGGGGATATAGCTCAGTGGTAGAGCATTTGACTGCAGATCAAGAGGTCCCCGGGTCAAATCCGGGTGTCCCGGTGCTACATTTATTGCAAAACATGAGCCTACTTACTTTGCTGCGAAAAAGCGCGTTTTAAAATACCACAAGTGTGTACGGACTATGTTTCCTAGAAAGGACCAACGGATTAAACAATTCACTTTTTAGTGACGACTGAAGTTAAATGTGATTATTTTATGTTTTTTTTTATTTCTATATAGTGTGATGACTGTAAAACCGCAATATGTTGGACATGAAAAAGTGTCGCTATTGAAACGCTCCGACGCGTTCCCTTTCACTCTCCCGTGCGCATCTGACCCTGAGTCTGGAGCGCACAGGAGTGAGATCACCTCCTCCCCAGCTGCGATCAGCAGAGACATCTCAGCTGGTAGATGCGCTCAAGCCAGCGAATTCACGAAAAGGGCTTTGAGGACCAAAGGAGCAAAAAACAAAAAAATAGGGTCACGCGAATATTGCCTCGTTCTCTCACTCTCTTCAAAAACAGTGCTTAATTTGTAAATAAAGAGGTGCCAGTGCTCAAAGCCCTTCTCTTAAACACGAGACTGCTGTAATTAACGGCCACCCCTGCCCCTTCAGCTCATCCTGCAACTTTCTACTTTCTCCCTTTATTACGCTTTTTAGGTTTTCCTTCTTCCGTCTTTCACATATGTGTCTTTTGCTCGCAGCAAATGCTTGAGGCATAAGAATAAGCCCCGCCCTCGCAAATAAGTGCCGGTGCTCAGCACCGGAAACAACAAGCACACATTAAACATTGCTTCCAATCATGTGTGACTTTCTCCCTGCCCTGTCTCCCCCCCTCTCTCGTTCTGGCTTCCCTTTTTGTCTTTGCTCCCTCGCTTTCTCGCTCCTCCAGCTCTCCCTGTCTTTCCCTTCCACACAGTGCTTTAAATGGGCAGGTGCTGCCCAGTACTGAGTACTAGCACGTCTGCATTTCAATTTAAAGCACTGCTTCTGCCCCCTCTCACTTTCTTTCACTCTTGCTTCCTACACCCTGTTATATTTTTCTTATCCTCTGCTTTTCTCGCTCTCCTCTTTCTCCACCCTCTCTTTGCTTCCTAGTTGGATTGTCACGCCTCCAGCCTGCTTCATCTATCCACACATGCCCCAAAGTCATTCCTTTCAGCTGCCTGCATCTCTCTCATGCACTCTCACGTCATTCTCCAAGTCCCACCACTGCAGCAGAGAAGGGGCTGGCCAGGAGCACCGGCTTTTTAGGTTGTGCCTAGTAGGCAGTGCATGTGCTATCAGCTGTGAGGCATATTGTGGATTTCCAAGACCATAAAGGGGCTCGGAGCCGCCCATTTCTTACCATTGGTTGGCTTTCCTTGTCACTATCATTTCCCCGCTTTATATTTGTGTCCCAGCTTGTCAATCTTGTGTTTGTTCCTCCCATGGAGCATCACCTCTTTACAATCCCTTTGATTGGCTGGCATCAGTGCATACACTGCTTGCTTTTGAAGCACTACTGTCTTCTTTTGAGTGAAGCACTCCATAAGATTGACTGTGTTTTCCAGCCACTTCCCTCCTTTACATTTCTCACCCTGGACTCCATGTTGCTCTCTGTTGCCCGACTGCTCTTTTCCGCCTCCTCCCTCTTGCACTCATCAGTGTACTTATCCCCATTTCTTCACCCACCTGCGACGTCTGTGTTGCTTTCCTCAACCCCTTTGTTGCTTTCACTCCTGCCCTACCACACTGCTTTTTGCTTGTCTTCTCAAGCACCATGAGTCCCCTCCTTTGTCGCTCCAGAGTCTTCCCCACCGTCCACTCTGTTACTTTGACTTTTCCCCACGCCTTGTTGTTTCTGCTCCCCAACTCTCATTATAAAAAAATGCTTTGCATGTTTTATTTTATTTTTAGTTACCAATACAAATCCCACTGCAACAAATAAGAAACAAAAGTTCCTGCTTCAGTTTGTAAGTGTGCACATGTGCTGCTTGTGCCATCTAAATGATGTGGGTAGCCGCAATTTAGCCATGCTGCACAGCATCACGGATCATGGCTAGAAACCATTGGCAAAACCAATAGGTCACAAAGGCGAAATCTACTGACTTTGACAGTGTTTGTTACATTTTGGTAGTTGAAATGCAAGAAGCCAAAACCACTGACCACCCCCTCGTTGAGCTGCACTCAGAGGACTTGGCGAATAATGAGGGGGCGGCAGGGGAGGCAGAAGCTATGTCTTCTAGGCGCAGCACACTTTTGGCCCCAGGGTCCAGAAGGCCTCAGGCTGAGCAGCAGTTGGCCATCAGGCTCGAGCCCTCAGTGGTTCGCCCACCCCTCCCAGCATGTAAAGAGTGCCAGACTGACAACCACTGGAATATGTGGATATGTTAGTGGCAGTATAACCGGACATTTTATAATTCCCAACTTTCTCCTGCGCTGGTGAACATTGTATGTAGAGACATGAGACCTACTTGTCGACTTACCGTAACCAAAAAGAGGTCGAATTTTTCAGGTTTCTTCCAACACCATTAATTAACATACAGATTATACTGCATAAATGTACCTCTTACAACACTCTGCTGGACTACTATGGTGCATGGCTTAAGGCCCCACCTCTGGTTGTGCGTCAGCACCACACCGACCTCTCTGAAGGGGCAAACATAGACCTCCCCTCCACCAGACATGCGCAGTTTGTGCCTGGAGCTGTGTCACTGGGACATGCCGCTCGGCTGTCATGCAACTATTGGTAAATCTGTACCTGCTGAGGGAGAGGGTCCAGTGTTTTCACAAGATCAACATGCAACCTCCCTATGGAATAGTGATTCATAACCTGTAGTCTGGTCTGCGACTCTACTTAGGGCAGAGGTCTTCAAACCGGGGGGCCTCAAGTGATCTCATGGGGGGGCGCCAGACTCTGACAGCATTATACAGATAACAGGCCTTTGCTTTAAGCAGAAGCATGTTATTGCATTTTTAAAAAAGGTAGCAGTACTTAACTGAAATGTTTAAATAGGTCTAGACATATTTAAAAATTGCCATCTTTATAAAATAATTGTGAAAAATTCTGTGGGGGGCGCACTGATTTTTATATATCAACTGGGGGGCGCGGCATTAAAAGGTTTGGAGACACTGACTTAGAGGGTCCACGGCTGTTCAGAAAACTAAACAATAACCAATTAATAAAGTATACATAGATTAAACAACTTTGGAACTCAAAATGCTAAAACACACAAATATTTGAAATAATTTGAAACTGGATGCTAAAAATGAAGTTGGTATCCCTATTTTGAGTTGTGGTTGCAGCGTAAATACAGCCAAAGGAGTGTAGTATGGCTGACGTCTGACCTCAAATTATACACTGGTATATGCCTGCAAAAAAGAACCTGCATTGGAGCAAAAAAAAGACAAAGTTATATGTTAGCAAACAGCAAATTGCTCCATCTATTAAAAATGAAACATTTTTAAACACTCCAACATTCACAATTTAGATTTTTGCGTATTATTTTGTTTGTAAATTAAATACAGTGTTTCATAACATGCATTTTAATGTACACACTTTCTGTGTTTTTAGGTGTTGTTCTGAGCTTCAAATCTGAGAAATTGCTCAGTGTAATAGCTGAATGTTTGTAGTTATTGAGCTGCATCACTGATCGGATTCATTAATGATAAGGTGATACCAGCTGTATGGAAAAGCAACATCTTTAGGTATCTTTAAAAGCAGGTTGCCTCTTTCCTGATTCCATTTCTCTTGAATACAGGTTAAGGGAAGCATTATTTCCACTATCACACCCGGAGCACTAGATGCCCACGATTACACAAGTATTGGAAACGCAGGGAGTGAGCAACGCTTCACATGACATTCGTAGTGCTTGGTGCTGATGTACTGTCTTTGGACGCTTTCAGAGATTTTGCTAAAAAAAAAAATCACTACTTGTTTCCCCAGAATCCACACACACTCAAAGCACAGACTCTGCAAATATCTCCAATATTGACGAATACTTGTGTAAACCTCACTCTTTTGTGTGTGAGAGGAGACACAGACTCAGGAAGTCTGAAGAAGTTACAGCAGCATTGGCAAGACCCCCTTGTCTTGAGTCCTTGCCCGTCACTCCGACTTTTCCCATTAACTCACATCGCAGATGCTCAGTGCAGGTACCTGGAGGTGTGAAGGATGCTGGCGGATCACACTTCTGGTGAAATAGGCTTCACGGTCACACACAGGTCTGTGGACAAAGCTCATCTGGGACCTCCAAATACCATGTCTGGGATGTGAAACGTGAATAAACACCCACTCAGAGCTGGCCTTAGCTAAGATAGCGCCTTGGGCATGGCCAGAGAGAAATTTGGCACCCTTGCCAGTCGCGGCTCGCTGCACGGTTGATTTGGTGGGGCAGCGCCTGGAGGGGGGGCAACGACAAAATAAACCTTACATTTTTTAAAAGTACCTGCCTCGCGGCTGCTGCTCCGCCTCTCCTTCTTCCTGGTCACAGGAGGCACAGGCTCCCAGCCTACCTTGCAGCCAATCCTAACGCTGCATGAAAGCATCATTAGGATTGGCTGGAGTGCCCTGGCTGGGCGCTTCCAGAGAAACTGGGAGCCTGTACCTACTCTCTGTGGCCTGGCAACACAGTACCGGGCATGAGAGAATACAGTATTTGACCGGCCTGAGACGGCTGGCCAAACGTACATACGCACTGAGGGTGAGTGGTGTGCACTCCCTCCTCATCCCCGTCATCCACCATGGTCCCGCCACTTTAACAACAAAAGGATAATAAACATAGTTTATTATCGTTAGGTTGTTAAAGGTTTGCAGTGGTTGCTGCTGGTGGGGGGTGACACTCCTCCGCCATAGCGGAGGAGCTGCCGCTGGCCTTTGCTGGTGGTAGTGAATGAAATGAGGCAGCATGGGGTCCCTTTGTGCAGGCATGGCCTTTGCAAAGATAGCGCCCCAGGCGTGGGCGGAGAGAAATTTGGTGCCTTTGCTGAAGGTAGTGAACTAAATGTGTCAGCAGGGGATCCCTTTTGTGTTCTCTGGTCGGTACCTGGAAGAACAGTGGCTGACCCCTGAACACAATCACCCTGGACCCCACCAGTTCACCTTCATCACTGACAGTTTAGCTGCCTCCTGCAGATGATGGTTTTATTAATATGTCAGCTGGGGTCAGAGGGTGAAAGGAGGGCAAGGATGGGGACTAAAGGGTGTTAAAAACATCACCGCGATATGATAATGAAGAACTAAAACAACTTTAAAGTGGCAAATCAGACAAAAGCAAACAGGCAGGGACAAGGACAAGGCTGGAGCAAGATGAGAAGGGCACTGCTGTTGGCATAACCTTAATGCACACAGCTCCATGCGGCCCTCAGAGTATTGGCACCCTGGGCACAGCTCGCCCATGCTAAAGACCAGCCCGGCACCCACCCAGGCACTTGAAATAAGTATGCTGTGAGATATGTACATGGTGAGAGAGAAGGGACAGCATACTCAGAGCCTGTTCTCCTACAGTGGGGAGTAGTAAATGTGGGATTCACTGTCCAGCTGCGTGTGTCCTGTGGCTTTGTAGTTTCTCTTTCTTTGTAGGTTTATTATTTATTTATTTTCACTGTGAAGGGGAAGTAATTCATTAGAGGCCTGGTCTGGTCTCAGAAAGAGCTGTGGAATGGGAGGTTTAAATCTGTAGGTGGTAGGGCCATGTGACAACTAGACTTGAACTTCAGGAGGGCTTAGCAGGTCAATCAATGGAGGTGGGGCTAACACATTGAGAAAGTGTAGCTTATATAATCAATATTAACATGAAATGATTATGAACTAATATGTGATAATACCACATAGAAAATGTATTAATAATGTTTTGCTAAAAAGTGCGCTTGAAATGTGCCCACGGGGAGTGGCCGCCACCATATATAATGACTAATGAAACTGACTAAATAATTATGAAATGCTTTATTAAATGTGATTTTGCATTACTATTGAAAACCTATATGCTAGAGTTTTGCTAATAAATCATTAGACCTTAGTTAGCATAAGTCGAGGCCTGGTTGTCTGACTCTCATATTAAATGTGTTTTTCTAACGTGCAGTGTCCTGACTTGCTGAAGGACATGAACTCTTGTTTTTCTTCAAACTAGAAGCTGAATGTAACTGTAGTAGATCCGTTCTCATGAAATTCGACTTGCTTGTAGAAACATTTTAGCTGAATGCAACACTGTAGACCACTCGTAGGTACAAGGTCGCCTGAACTGGTACAGACAATGGAGCCACTGACTGAAGATGTGCAAAGGACCACTAGAGTATGAAATCATACCGGACATTCCACCCGCTAAAAGACGTCAATCATAAGGACCAATAAAATACATGAGAACTGTTATGGGGTGACAAATTTGATGAGGTAATTTGAAGACAATTGGTTAAAGATAGTGGGGTGCAACCCCTTGTCCAACCAAATTTTAGGGGAATGTACAACGAAAATGGGATAAAAACCATTGACACCAGGAAGTAAATTAGACTGGAGACTAGAGAACAGGAGAGAATAGGAGAGTGAGTTAGGGAGATGCTGATGCGATTTGCTATGATCCAGACACTTTGTCACTCTGCATCGAGACTTTGCTGTTTGGTTCTTAAAACCATTCTTGCTTATATTACCCGTTTACACTTTACCTCCTTATGAGGGAAGTGCCCCCTTTTACCTAACTTGCTGAGTTCCTGGCTGATGGCGAATCAACTGATGTCCTGAGGACGAAGACCGAACCTGAGTGCTGACCCAAATACGGAGGTTAACTATATGACAATGATATTGTAATTGTCTGTTTGCTTTCCTTAACACGTTTTAGTTGATTTTCCAATGCATATAGGCTGTTGACAGAAATCTTTAAACAGCGGAATAAATGATTTGACAACTAAAAAGCAGCTTCTGCAAATTTCAGTACAAAGCATTCAATAGACAATTTCCCCACAGTTATTTCAAGATGACAAAGGTTTTTGCCAATTCTCCAAAAAATCATTCTGTGAAAAGGCAGTCAGCTCATTAAATATTTTTGATTCCATCTCCAGAAAGAAGCCCCTTTGTGACTGTTGACCAAAGGTATTGTAATATTCTGTAACTTAAATATGTGAAGTACTATGTTCATAGGATCAGTTATGTGTTTGTATTAGTTGGTATCATCTTGTCTCCCCTCTCTCTCTGGTACAATGGTATGGGGCCAGTGTAAGTGGTTCTAGAATTTTTAGGTCAAGGTGGGACCGGAGAGAGAGTTGGATGACTTGCTGACGGAGATATGGATGTGGATGGAGTTTCTTTGTATTGATATGTATGCAGAATAAACATTTCAGCAAATCTACCAGAATTGGTGTGGATTTTCCTTCTACAATAATGTAAACCATACTACAATTTGGCGACAAGGATGGGATGAACATCGTATTTGTTTGAGAGGAGATGCTCAACCAATAGCTTGTAAGCTTCGGAGCATTCTATTTAGTTTGCACGATAAAGTCAAGTGGAGTGGCATATTAATGTTGATGGATGTTGTTTACATTACAAATCCTTCGTTTTCTTAAATGACATTTACCATTGTTTAGAGCACTGCAATAGAAAATAAACACATTGCACGCGCCGCTGATTGGAATCCTTTGAAACACTGAGAGCACTGAAACAAACATTCCCTTTCCAGTCCAGTCATGGCTTTCCGATGTTGAAAAAAAAAATAAGATTGCTTTTCAAGCTAATCGGAGACTCTGGCTGTGACAACCAGTTTATATTTAGAGCTGCAGTTCGTTTTGAACATCGGACATATTACAGCTCCGTGTTCAGTCGGAAACGGAGCGCTTTCAGAATCACATTTCGCTTTGTTTGAAGCTCTATCTTTCCAATAAACCTTTGGACAAATACTTTTCAGCGTTTCTAGGATCTTTTAACAACTATAATAACATTTATTTGTAGTATTTACCGGAACTCTTTCCATGGCTCTGATGGAAGATATCAGCAGCATAAACAGCAAAAACGGACTTTAATTTGTGATTTGTTGCCAGTGAAGAAATACTGAAACCTGGAAACTTTGAATTAGAAATCTAATGAGTTATCCACATTTATCATTCATATAAGTTTTGGATATTGTGGTTTATTATTTCTTTAACTTTTTTTTTTGCTTTACAGGTTTTATTAATTTATCCAGGTATTTCTGTTACATTATTTTACAGCATGCAAAACATTACTCCACCCCCATTTGTTTTATCCACTCCTGCAGAGCAACCTATTCCGTGGCAAAAATGGGAAAAAGTATTTTTAACGTATGTTCGTGTTTGTGGTAGCAATTTATCGGCAGATAGAAAAACGTCATTATTGCAACATTGTTTAGGTGTAGAAGGACAAGAAGTTTTAGAAACATTGCCGTCAATGTCTTCACCTGAATAAAGTGAGGGTGATACTCCATTGAATGAATTTGAGATAACGTTGCTGAAACTGTACAGACATTACTTACCAAAAATTTATATTATACCACAGCAAGATTATTTTGGGAAACGTAAACAAAACGTTGATGAGTCTGAAGGAGAGTTTGTGACAGCATTACGTAAACTAGCTGTATTATGTAATTTTGGTGAAAATGTGGAGGAACATATTCATGACCAATTTATGCTTGAATGCAAGAGTACTAAAATTAGGGAAGCACTATGGTCTAAAAGTGAGCCCACATTGGATGAGGTATTAACAATTGCAAAACAAGTTAAACATTCTATGTTGTGCATTGATGATCTTAAAAAATCTAAAGGCATGAACATTAATGTACATACTCTTGAAGCAAGATCTAAAAACAAGAATCAGGTGATATCTAAAGCAAAATTGTTGTGTTTCAGATGTGGATCTATATCTCATCTGGCTAATAGCAAGGAATGTACAGCTCTTAATATTGTTTGCAATAGATGTGGAAGAAAGGGGCACTTTGCTAAATGCTGCAAATATGCACTGAAATCTAAAATGAAAATCAATGAACTTGAATGTGAGGAAAGTCATGAGTTTGTTCTTCACGTTGTAAATGATGTCATATGTGTTTCAAGTATTCATTGTGAGTATCCATCTAACATAGTTTAGGTGAATGGAATCAAAGTATCAATGATGATGGATTCTGGAGCATAATTGTCGATAGTATCTGAAGTGGATTTTTCCAAGCATTTCCAGGGAAAAGCCACACTTCATGATCCTGACGTTACACCGTACAGCTATGGTGGTAAGCCTATTGAATTGAGAGGGTATTTCGATGCCACTATAGAGTTCAAACGAAACAAGATTGTGGGGAAAGTGTACGTTCCTGTGGAAGGTGACACAATTTTGAGTTGGTCTCACCAGAAATTTCTGGGGATCATTTTAAATCCCAATTCAATACCTCAAGTGCAAATTCAAAGGATCAACAACATCAAGGATGAGATAATGCAGGACTTCACAGATGTTTTTAGCTCCAAGATAGGATGCATTAAAGGGTATAAACACTGTTTTTGTTTGAGAGGAGATGCTCAACCAATAGCTTGTAAGGTTAGGAGCATTCCATTTAGTTTGCAAGATAGAGTCAAGTTAGAACTCAAAAGATAACTATCTGATGGAACCCTATGTGAGTAGGGGTGATAAGGAGTACCTGGCGCTCTATATCACAATATTTGTTCCTATATTAATAACCGGTGCTGCTATGCTAGGACTACACCCCCAATTAAGCCCTAAACGATAACCAATGTTATCCAACAATAAACAATTTTAGCAGCACACGCTATAAATTACTTCTTTCAGCATATGTAGTAAATTAGAAAGAATAAATTCAATTGAATAAAAAGAGTCCTCCTCCAATCAGTTTCATGAACAGAATCTTGTTTAATTCTTCTTGAGCTTGTTCCCATCTTCCATCACATATTTTCCATAAAGTTCAAAATTTCCATCAAAGAAATCACAACTTTGCCCATCCCGTCAACACGTGTTTCGTCTAGGGAGTGCCCATTGACTTCTTCAGGACTTCCTATAATAACATTTTCATTTGATATAAATTAACATATGTTGTTGGTAACTCATTAACTACCCTCAACCACTTTGATAGATCTCTCATTATACATGCTTAGATGTGGAAACCGTGAGAATCAAAATCCAGCATTCTTGAAAATGTACCCTTACCAATTGTGATCATAATTCACATTTAATATTGACCCAAATTAATTATCTGCCAACTAAAGTCTCTAATACTAGTCCCAACAAGTCGTGTTCTTGTGAGAAGTGTGTGGAATAAATTGTAAGAAGTATGTGGAATAAATAGTGTTTATAAAGTGCTGCCAACAAAATTAATGATCAATAGAATTTGATAAAGGTGTTAAAGTATCCCTATTATACACCAGTGCACAAGTTAGATCACCAAATGTATTCCTGCAGTTTCAAAAACTCAATATATTTCCTCCTAGTTCTCGACAATATCGATTGTTGAATTGTCCTCGTTTTAGGATGCCGATAATTCGTATTAACCCGGCGTATCCTGTCAGTATGTCAAAATTAATGGTTCTCATATTCTTCCAAAGTTAAAAAAAAGTTCAAAAAAGACACACAAAGAAAAAAACATTTTATCGTACACTATCCTGAATTTAAAAAAAATCTTACCTCACATCGAGCGTTTAACTGGCCGCGAGTACGTCGGAAACGCTAGTGAAGAACGCTGTTGTTTCCTACGGCGTTTATGCACTCAGGAAAGGCATAAACATGGAAAACGGACCGCCCCGGTCTATAAACATAAAAAAAGCACTAATCATCTTGTACATGCTTGCATTCCATTTATGTTTCAAACTACTTCATATTAAAAGATAAAGTAAGGCTATTCTAAACTGTAAATAGATAACTTGTTAAAATAAGTTCTTCTCAGTTAATGACACTGTTCTGTTTCTACATTCAAATATTTTGGATCTATAATATGTTATTGAATTATCTCGCACAATAGATATTCAGTCGTATTGTGACTTACATATATAAATAATAACTATAGTTCTATTCTATCCTTTAGCCTAAATATCATATAATAATAAACCAATAAATGTGTATAAGTATGTAATCTTGATATGGGCACATTTAAACTTTGGGACTTCTACCCCCCTGCTCATTAAGAGTTGCCAACTCCGAATCAGTAATCCGCACATAATCCAGTTAAATATCCCGTTTAACAATTTTTTTACATTGTTCCAATGTAATATATCAGGATGCCAGCCACATGTCAACTGCAGAGTTCAACCCAAACCGAAATCCTATTTGCATTTTAATGTATTATTACCTATATGTCGCCAAGAAAATATTCAATTTCATAATCTGAATTTAGGCCTCGTTCCACTGCCCTTAAACGTATTATCCAAATAAATTCCTTCCTCCGAAGAGTTAATTCTCTATTGCCACCTCGTGGATTTTGTTCGCATTGATCAAACCCAAAGAATTTGAATTCCTTATAAGTACCTTGTTTGTCACATGACTACATGTGGTAGGCTATTGGATATCGTTCGTCTTCCTGTCTAATTACTCTCCAGTGTTCTGAAATCCTTATTTTGAGGGGCCGAATACTACTACCCACATATATCTTTCCGCGCTTGCAAGACAACTTATATACTACATATTTGGTGTTGCAATCTATATGTGATCTAATACTATACTCCTTATTACCAATGCCCAAAAAGGCCTTCTTTGAATGCCAAGCCCATTTACACATAGCACAACAGCCACATTTATAAAAAAACAAATTGTGTAGGTGAAGCCAATTGGGTTAAATTGTATTTGACAAATAACTAGGACTGAGAATATTGTTGAGTGTGTTACCTCTCCTGTATGCAGCCTCCGGCTTGCTACCAATATATTTACTGAGTGTTCGATCTTGTGTGAGTATGGTCCAGTGTCTTTTCATAATTCTCAATAATTTATGTGAATTTTCAGTATAATCCAAAATTATCCTGACTTTGTAGATATCCGTACTCTTACTCCCTGCATCTGTAGAACCATAATTCATCAATGCCTTAGATCAAGATACTTTGGAGGCTTTGCATTGAGATTTAGTTACCACATCCTCCGAGTAGCCCCTGACAATAAATCTGCGTCCCATATCCTTTATACACTCTTGGAAGTCACAGTTCCTACTGCAATTGCATCTTGCTTTCCCCATTTACCCAAAGGGTATTGCTTCTATTTGGTGTTTTGGGTGTGCACTGCTCGCATGTAATACAGTGTTGCAAGATGTTTGTTTTCTGTACAATCTGCTCTCTATCTTATCGTTCACCACAAACAGTTCTACATCTAAAAAATTTATACAGGTCGCACTGTATATGTTAATTTAATGTTGACCTCATTGTTATTTAGATATTCACAAAATCTTGCTATTTTCTCTTCTCTGCCTGTCCACAGCATGAAACAATCGTCAATGTACCGCCCCCAGTACAGTATATCTGACTGCCATTCAGTTGCTTCTGGACCCCACACCCATTTCTCCTCACATCATCCCATGAAGAGGTTCGCATATGAGGGAGAAAATCTTGACCTCATTGCGACCCCCTGTTTCTGTTTGAACCAATCTTTCTTAAATAGGAAATAGTTGAGATTTAAAATAAGATCAATCATTTGTATTATCATGTGTGTACGTTCCATTAAACTCACTGATCTTCTGTTGAGCATGTGTTCAATAGCTCGAATACCACATTTATCTTGAATGCTAGTGTATAATGCCACTACATCTAAAGTTACCATAATCATGCCTGCTTCCCACTGAATATCCGATAATAAACTAAGTATATGTTTTGTATCTTTAATGTACGAAGGAAGATTATATATATAAGGTTGTAAGAATACATCCACAAACTCAGATAATCTCTCCGTCGGACCTCCTATACCTGAAACTATCGGTCTTCCTGGTGGAAATTTGCATTGTTTGTGTATTTTTGGCAGTGTGTACAAACAGGGATACTTTGGACGGTTCACTAATAGATATAAATATTCATCTTCATCCAATAGGTTCTTGTCCCACCAGTTTTTAAGTAATCTGTTTATCTTGCCTGTTAACCACATCATTGGATTATAGAATAACTTTTCATAACATTCAGTATCATGTAACTGTGTATAAATTTCTTTTTCATAATCATCACGGTTCATCACTACTATATTTACTCCTTTATCTTCTCTCTTTATGACTACATCATCATCAGATTTCAACATTTTTAATGCTAGATGTTCTTGATAACTTAAATTGTGCTTCATCATACTCCTCTTTTTTGTCTCTTCTTTGTCCAAATCTTGCCACACCAGTTTGAAAAACACATCAATATTATTGTCCATTACTTGTCTCGGTATCCAGGTTGATATTTGTTTAAGTCCACATGAAACATGAACATCCGACATGACATTCAAATCATGCAGTACCATGGATATAGTTGTTGGATATTCTTCGTAATCAGTGATAGACATCAGTGTCACCGTATCATGTACATCTTGTAATGTTACCTCACTCAAGGTCGGTGTACTATGTGGGGTTGCTCCTGCTGCTGTTACATGAGTATCAAAATGTTTTTTCAATTTCAACTTTCTAATATATTTGTAGAAATCTATCTTAGACTTACAAATATCACCCCTGGAGGTTGGGCAAAACCCCAATCCTTTATTTAAAAGTTGCATCATATCGGGTGAAAGTTCTTTATTAGATATGTTCACCACATTATTTTCTTTCTTTACCAAAGAATCTATGTTTTCTTGTCCCGTGATCTTGTTTTCATGCCTAGATACTATTCGCCTACCTTTGCCTCTTTTCCCTCTTCATGTCCTCCTCCTCGGTTTCTCTTTTGACTCTGTTCCCAATTGCCCTGTTTTATCCTTATTAGCTCCTGTAAAAAAGCACCTCCCGATTTGTCTGATCTCAATGATTGCACATCAATCCCTTCTGTATCACTTGTACTCATTTCTGCACTACTTCTTGAAGTGGTTGCTGACTCCAAAGAGCTTGTTGATTCTGATGTTGGTACAACATTTCTTACTAAATGATCATACTTTCTTGAAAAGGTAAATGCTCTCCCATTTATGTAATCCGATTCATCTCTTCTCAATTTCCTAGCTTTTCTAAGTTTAACCTCATCTTGAAATTTCAATATCACTTCATTAAGAATCACGTAGTTCTTTTCTGTTGCTTCTTTCAAATTTAACTCACTTATTTCCTTTTCTAATATTTCAATCTCAGATTGTACTTTTATAACCTTCCTCTCGGCATTTTCCACTAAAATATCCATAAGTTTCATTGAATTTTATTTTAATTCTTCCTCCCATCTTTTCAATAAATCTATATCCAGGTCATCATATGTTGGAAAGATATGTGACCGTAAACCCCTAGGTATTCTGTCTAGTCTTTTATATTGTTTGAGTGTGCCTGCATCCCACCATCTGGACATTTAATTTCTTTTCAGTTTCACCAATCTTATAAACTTATCTCTTAGACCTTCTTTGGTCCTCCGGGTTCCACTACCTGTTGCTTGGTATACTGTATGTCCACTGTCTAAGCTTCTGAAGAGTTCCTCTGCTACTTTATCCCTATTCATATTGTTAAATATATAATATTGCCTTGATATGCTAACTAATATAATGTGTGAATACAGAGCTGCCTACTCCAAGACAGAAACCTATGTGGGTAGGCGTGATAAGGAGTACCTGGCACTATATATCACAATATTTGTTCCTATATTAATCACCGGTGCTGCTATGCTAGGACTACACCCCCAATTAAGCCCTAAACGATAACCAATGTTATCCAACAATAAACAATTTTTGCAGCACACGCTATAAATTACTTCTTTCGGCATATGTAGTAAATTAGACAGAATACATTCAATTGAATAAAAAGAGTCCTCCTCCAATCAGTTTCATGAACAGAATCTTGTTTAATTCTTCTTGAGCTTGTTCCCAACTTCCATCACATATTTTCCATAGAGTTCCAAATTTCCATCAAAGAAATCACAACTTCGCCCATCCCGTCAACACGTGTTTCGTCTAGGGAGTGCCCATTGACTTGACAAGGGACACTTTATTTAAACATGATTGAAGATAAAGAAAGGAAGTAAGGAATTTGTCCTGCACTGCTTTAACTGCAGGAACATTTTCATTCTTTAAGAAATCTTGCAGCAAATGTCTACAACTATGATAAGTGTTCTTAAAAATTCAAAAAGTGTATTTCATTTACACACAGAACCATTTAATCTAAGTACGTAAGATTATATCAGTGCATGGAGAAGTATTTTTTTTAAAACAAGAGATTTCAAACATATATTCAGAAACTTTCATTCTTTCCCCCAACATTAATTCTTACCCCCACCTTGAAAACAATCCCAATAGTGAACTAAGAGGCAAGTCAGTTGTTATCTGCACTCTTTGATTGGCCTGATTTGCTATTATACATGAACAACTTTATAGTTTATTAAATCAAACACAGGAGAAAGGTTTGCACAGCGCACATACAAAAGTCATGCATTGTGAGGTCCTCCTACATACAATAATGAAGAAAATGAAGGGAATGTGAAATAAAACAATTGCCTAGGATCACACAGTTTGGTAAAGTGGGGAAGCTGGGATTAATACCAGGTTTTCTGGTTTCACATTGTGCGATTCAGCCACTATATCTATATGCTTTTCTGCCCCCTATCACAACCATAACGCCACAAACCCTCCCCACCCAGAGCCCCCTCCTCCCTTTGATAGGCATGCTGCTAGCATCAATGCTGCCCTTGGTCGCACCACAGACCAAACTTTGTTGCCCCTGGGAAAATGTTTGCGAGTACCCATGGCGTAGAGTGTAAAATTGCTGACAAAACTTTGAAGACAAGAACTCATCCTATGGTTGTCAAAAATATTCCTAAAGAAGTTTGGGAAGAAGTGTCTTTGGATATAATGGGTGCAGTACATTGTGGATCTGATGCAAAATATGAGGTGGTCTTGTTGGATACTTTATCTCGCAGGCCAGAGGTATTGGTAACCTCAGAAGTTACATTGTTGGCTATTATGAAGTTTCTTACCGATGTCTTTGCGGGAGAAGGAAACCCTAAGAGAATTTTAACAGACAATGGTGTTCAGTTTACTTCCAAGTTAATGCGTAATTTCTTGGAGTCAAGGGGCATTGTGCATAAAAGGTGTGCTTTGTATCATCCCGAATCCAATGGGATGGCTGAACGATTTAATAGGACACTGAAGGAAACAATGTAGATTTTCCTAGTAATTTATGAAGGAAAGTCTTAATTTTATTAAAAACACAGAGGCGAGTATTATGCTTTAGTCTTTTCTTTATTTTCAACAGCAGCTGCAGTCAAGAACAAAACTACTGTTCCCATAAGGCTAAGGGAAAGTAGCCAATGAGGATCAAGAGGTAGCTCAAAGTAATGGACCAATGTGAGAAAACAGGGCTGATTGCAGAGGCCCCATAACTTTTTGCCCCCATTT
Organism: Pleurodeles waltl; assembly: GCF_031143425.1. Taxonomy (NCBI): domain Eukaryota; kingdom Metazoa; phylum Chordata; class Amphibia; order Caudata; family Salamandridae; genus Pleurodeles; species Pleurodeles waltl. The sequence continues at coordinate 3,115,946 of NW_027150097.1, forward strand.
TCCTCTTTTTGCTGGTGTTTTCCTGACTTTGATGGTGCCCTGGGTACTGCTAACCAGTCCCAGGGCCTGTGCTCTGTGTAAAATGGATATGCAAATTAGGCTAATTATAATTGGCTAAGTTAACCTACGGATAAGTCCCTAGTATATGGTAGGGCATGTAGGTTTAGGGACCACAGCATAGGTGGTGCACACCTAGGTGCACTGCTGAGGTGCCCAGTGTCATTTTAAAAGCAAGCCTGCCTTGCTGGCTGCTTTTAAATCAAAGTTATATGCAAATTCGACTTTGGAATTAAAGGTACTTCCAAAGTCTTAAACTACCTTATTTTTACATATAAGTCACCCCTAAGGTGTGCCCTATGTGCCCCTAGGGCTGGGTGCCATGTAACTATAGGCAGGGACTTTATAAAAATAGATTTATAAGCCCTGGTGAGGTAAAAACAGCCAAATTCGTTTTTCCCTCATTGAAGTAAATGGCCTTCATAGGCTAGAATGGGCAGACTTTATTTTAAATTTTAAAGTCTCCTTAAATGTTACATACCAAGAATTTGGTATCAAATTGATTGTTATAATAAATCCCACAACTTCCAGTTGTTGGATTTAATATAACTAGTTCAGGTAAAAAGTTTAGACTTTACCTAAAAAGTTGCCAATTTCAGCTCTGCATTGTTTTTGCTGCTGTGCTCTGATTGGCCAGCCTGCAGCAGCTTCTGCCAGGCTACCTTGATGAGGTGTGAAGTGGCCTGACTTCACACAAAGGAATGTGCTTGGGGGAGAGAATCTCCCCTCAGCAGATGGTGAGGCAGGAAGGGGGAGGGCTGCCAAACTGGTCTTCAAAGGCAGAGAAGGACATTTGCAGCACCCAGCAACACCCCCACATCCTGCAACCCCAGACAATTAGGTGCCCCCTTGATTAGATTAGGAGAGGGCAGGAGAGGGGTGTGTTTATGATTTTTAGCCACACCAGTGGGTGGGCTCAGCCAGATGTAACCTCCAAAAATCAGATTCATCCATGTTGGATTTTTGGAGACTGTTGCCTTCTGGGATGGATTTTTGCCACACTTCCCAGGAAGTGGTCATCACAGGGGGACGACCCTGTCCCTGATTGGAGAACCAGGGCCCCCCTGCTTTTCACCCAGGAGCAAGGATAAAACTGGCAGACCTGCACCCACACCTCAGATCCCCTCCAGAATTCAACAAGAAAGGAACTAAAGAAGAAGAAGGACTGCCCTGCTGGACCCCTGGCCTGCACCTGGACCCTGCACTCAGAAGGACTGCACCAGCTGCACATTTGTGGTGAAGCCCAAGAAGGACTTTGCCTGGCTTCAACTGGTTCAAGGATGGACTCCCTGTTTGCTACAGGTGAAAAATTGCTAACCAGAGTCCCCTGCACCAACTCCTGAAGAAAGCGACCAGCTGACCACTGTCCAGTGGCCAAAAAGGAGTTTGCGCCAGGTGCATTCTGGGAGTTGAAGTCCGCACCCCCCAAGGACCATCACAGAACTTCTGGACCCTTGGGGTGAGCTGTGGACCCCAAAAGAACCTTAAAAGAACATCTGGGTGAAGCCCCAGAAGTTTGGAAAAGATTTGAGAATTTTTGGAAAAAAGCTCCAGAGAGGGACCGACCCGCCGCGGAAATTCTAGCCGGCTTGCCTCAACCGCGACCCGGCCTGACTTCGTGGTTCGTCCCGGTAAAGAAAAACATCCAAAAAAGAGACTAAGTCCGAACGTAAAAAGTTGACCGGGACCTCCCAGCCATCGTATCCGAGAAGGGCTCCATGGACGTCGGATCAAGATCCAGGTTTACCCCGGTCGAAGGATTTTCATCTCGAAAAAACGACTAAGTCCGAAGGTAAAAGTCTCCACCGAGGAAACCCACATCGCGTATCCGGACAAGGGCTCCAGGAGGTCGGATTCAACTGGCAGGTTCGTCCCGGTGAAGAAAAACCTCAAAATAAAGACTAAGTCAGAAGGTAACTTTTTAACCGAGGCCTCCCGCGACCTGTAGCCGAGCAGGGCTCCATCGCGGTCGGCCTGAAAGTTTGACTTTGCCCCGGTCGAGGTGCAACCAGATGACCCGATTGGCGCTTTTTGTTTCTAAGCGCTAGAAAAGTAATAATTCTTTAAAAATTCATATCTCCGGTTCCCCTGAACCGATTTTAATCGTTTTTGTGTCATTTTAAAGATAAAAATATAAACTATTTTTATAAATTGGTTTTGGATTTTTAAACTGTTTCCTGTGTTTTATTTAATTACTGTTTTGTGATATTTGAATGCTTTACACTTTGTCTCCTAAGTTAAGCCTTGACGCTCGTTGCCAAGCTACCAAGGGTTGAGCTGGGATTAATTTACTGAGACCTAACTGTACCTATGTGGAGGTTAGTGGCTTGTTGCTAGGTGTAGGTACCTACCTGCCCTACCAATAACCCATTTTCCAACATCACTAACAATACGTACTAATAATACCTATCTTGACTGGGAACAGCCCTCTTTTCTTGTGCGAGGTCAAACCGTAACAAACAATGGAATAATGAAACCACAAATACAAATAGCCAGGCAAAGTGCTAAAAGTTCTTGTAAAAAGAAAATCAGTCTTTGAACAAACTCCCGAAGGGTGTTCTGATCCAACGGTTGATAAAACGTGAAGGTAGGCGTGGCAAAGAACGAAGTAGCCGCAGAAACCAAGGAATAATCCTTACAAAGCAGACTGTTGTCCTGATGTGGATGCTGAAAAGGGAGGTAGACAAAATAACAGAGTTAATCTTTGTAGAGGCGGGATAATACTCGCCTCTGTGTCTTTAATAAAATGAAGACTTTCCTTCATAAATTACTAGGAAAATCTACATTTTATGGCAAGACTGGAGGCTCCTATTATGCTATTTTAAAGCGTATTAATCACATTTAGAGAGGCATGTTGAATCGGTTTACAATAGAAACCTTAAAAACATTGTAATTGGACCAGTCAGCCGACCTAAGAATATCCTCCATGCGTGAACCGGCCCAAAAAGCTTTGGACGCCATGGCTCCCCTAGCAGAATGGGCCCCAAAAGCGGAGACATCAATGCCAGCTAAAGACATAACCCAACGGACCCAACGTGCTAAGGTTGGAGAGGATACAGGTTTGAAAGGTTTCCTGAAAGAAATCAGGAGCTGGGTAGAGGAGGAATTCCTCAGACCTGCTGTCTTTTGTTCATAAACTTTTATACATTGACCTACACAAATTTTAGGGTGATCTGGAAAAAAAGGGATAAAAAACTGAAGAAAGATTAGTTTTAGTAAGCCTAAACACATTAAACACAACACCAGAGGGTGTAAAATGACGAGCTGTAACTTCCAAAGCTCTAACGTCAGATAAACGTTTGAAAGACACTAAACATAAAAGCATGGTAAGTTTAGCGGAAAGCTGTTTCAATGATAAAAAAGTATTGTCTGACCAAGACACAAACAGTTTTAGCACAGCATTTACATCCTATAACGAACTATATTTCGGTTTAGGAGGATTGGAAAATGTTACTCCCTGCTGACGCCTGACCTGTGCCAGAACTCTGGAAATCAAAATGAAGGGAGGGAAAGCGTAATTGAGGAAGGATGACCAGTCTTGAGAGAAGCATTGAATGCTAGAGCTAGCGGATCCGGATGCCAGCTGAAGAATTTCTGGAGCTGTGCGTTGAGACGTGATGCAAAAAGATCTATGCCGAAGGGACCCCATTTGTGGAGAATGTTGTTGAAGACCTGCACATTGAGCATCCAGTCGCTGGAGTCCTGGAAATGGCGAGAGTACCAATCTGCAACAAAGTTGAGATTGCCCGGTAAGTACTCCGCTTGAACGGAGATCCTGTTTTGGAGACAGAATTCCCAGAACCCTTTCGCCAATTCTGCTAAAGGTTTAGATTTTGTGCCTCCCAAGCGATTGATGTAACGAACCGCAGAAATATTGTCCATTGTGAGAAGAACTGAACAGGAAACTCTGTCTCTTGCAAGGCTTCTGATTGCGAAGGAGCCGGCAAGCATCTCTAAACAGTTTATGTTCTGTTTTGACTCCTCTCGAGACCATGAGCCTCCAGTTGAGATTGTACCACAACGGGCCCCCCAACCCAGATGACTTGCATCTGATTCTAATACAAGATCTGTGGCTGATGCGAAGATAGTCCTGCCATTCCAGGGGTCTAAATGGTCCATCCACCATTGAAGTTCTGATCGAGAGTCCTGGTCTAGAGCTATGGAATCTGAATAGGCTAGCCCTCTTTGGAGATGCTGAATTTTCAGTCTCTGCAAGGCACGGTAGTGGAGAGGACCTGGGAAGAAAGCTTGGATTGAAGAAGAGAGGAGTCCTACGACTCTTGCAAGGGATCTGAGGGAAAGTTGAGAATTGTGTAGAATGAGCAGAATTTCTGACATGGTAGTTTTTATCTTTGAAGATGGAAGAAGAAGAGTAGCTGAAACTGAATCTACCAGGAAACCTAAGAATTGGATCTTTTGGATCGGATCTAAGGAAGATTTTTCGTAGTTTATGATAAAGCCTAGATCTGAAAGAAGAGTGCAAGCCAAGTGCACCTGGGAAAGAAGAGAGGATCGATTTTGATTCATGATCAGAATATCGTCCAAGTAGATAATTAATCTGACGCCTCGAGCCCTGAGAAAGGCTGCTACTGGTCTCATTAGTTTCGTGAAACACCACAGGGCGGAAGACAGACCGAAAGGAAGGGAAGTAAAACAGAAAGTCTGACCGGCCCATTGGAATTGAAGACATTTTTGGGAGTCCGGGTGTATAGGTACTGTAAGGTATGCGTCTTGCAGGTCTAACCTTACCATCCAATCTCCTTGGAGCAAGGTATCCCTGAGATGTAGAATGGTTTCCATCTTGAAGTGACGATAAAGTACAAACTGGTTGAATTGTCTTAGGTTGATAACCGGGTGCATCTTCTTGTTCTTTTTCTGGACCAGAAAAACTGAGCTGAGAAACCCTGAAGGATCTAGAGAACAAGGGGTTATCGCCTGTTTCTGTAGAAGAGATTGAATTTCTGAGGAAATTAAGTTCGTCATTTGAAGAGAGAATTGAGGGGGAGCAGGAAAAATAGTTTGAAAAGGCTCTGAAAAGAGTTCCAGAACATATCCCTGAACGGTATTTAGAACCCAGGGATCTGCCGTGAGTTCCTTCCATTTTGACAGGCATTTTGAAATACGACCCCCTAGAATAGGTGAAACAATCTTTTGACTTACCGGCTTGTGTAGAGAATCTAGGATTCCGGTTCCCCTTGTTCCTGAAGCCCCTGCTCCTTTGGGGGTAGAATTGTGGCCTGTAATCCTGTGTTGCGGTGATTCCGTAGTAGCCGCGGGAACCTTGATTGGCATAGGTACGGCTGGCAAAGCGGTTCCTGCCTCTGCCGGCCCTGGCAAAAACACATGCTCAAAACATATTTTTTAAAGATTGCTGTGCTTTGTCGAGGGACGAGAAAGTTGCCACGTATTTGCTTAACTGTTTAATAAAAGAGTCACCAAAAAGCATACCCTCTGCTTTGACGCCCGGTATCTGTACCTGCCAGGTTGACCAGCTTTGGATCTAGTTTAAGAAGGGGACCCTTCCTACGCTCGTGCGTGATGGAGGAATTCGCATTTCCTAGTAAATAAATGGCCCGTTGGGCCCACAAGGAGAGTTCAGCTGGGTCAACCGAAGCCTGTTCCAAGCGAGCAGTTTCTGCTAAATCAAAAATGCAGGTTAGGGGTCTTACAATGTCCAACAGCTTATCTTGGCAAGAAGACCAAGCTTTGTCGACACCCTTCTGTAGGTCCTTGCCATATTTGGTGAAAAAGGTAATAAGGGAAGTGTCCATAGACGGAGTTGTAGTGATTTTAGAGGAAAGAGCGGGACGAGGACATTCGGATTTGAGCTTCGCTCGCACCTGTTTATTTAAGGGGGTGCGCAACCTGGCTGTCACATATTCTGCTACGTGGTCAGTAGGAAACCACTCAGTCGAATTAGGATGCTGGATGTTAGCCGGATCGAACATAGGCACCTCTTCAGCATCCAGTATTGTGCTAGAACCCGCAAAATCTTGGGACCCAACTTTTGCTTTTTTGAGAGGAGGAGGGGAGATAACATCTCCAACGTCCCTGTCTGAAATATCCGAATCCAAGTTAGGGTCTTGCACTTCGTCATCTGTGTCCATAATTTTTGATATAGAGATTGGTGAAGAAATATGTTTGGATTTTACCATGCATTTTTTTGACATTTTAGTTATTAACCCCTCCTTAATAGGAGGACTTTGAGGAACCACGTCCTCTGCCACATGTGAACTTTTGTCGCTCACCAATAGCGTCGCTTTAGTGTTTTTTGATGGATTGTGACGCTTTCTGCATTCCCCCGCAGATTGGGCTAGCATGGTTTTTGACACTAAATTGGCTACAGAATTTTCCAAATTCTTTGATAATTTCTGCCAAGAAACTGCCATAGCTTGTTCCACTGAGGACTGAATAAAGTCATTTAGATTCTCTTTAAGGACGTCTTCCTCCTCCTCCTGAGTCAACATTGGGTGACTAGAGCTGTCCATGTGCTAGCAGTAGTTCAACAAAAGGGAATACAAAAATTGACTGAGGAAAGGGTTAAAGTTCTCACCGAAGTGAGAATAAGGAGATGGCCCCGCCCCTGGGCAGATTGAAAAGGCTGCCAGAAAAATTTAACCGGAAACCCCCATAGAAACACAGAGTCCAGCGCTGGAAGGAGGTAGAAGGAAGAAAGATCGCCTGAAGTGGTAAGCAATTAAATTAATGAAGCGTGTCACTAGGCTAGCTAAAGGGTCACCGGGAGAGGCAGCAGGTAATGGAGCATGTCGCTAGGCACTGAAAATGAACGCAGTGAGCGGCAGAAAAAAACTGATACCGCTCTGAAAGAATGTGCTCCGAGAAGCGTGTCGACTGGTACTGGAATTTTCCTCAGCGGGCGGTGGAGATAACGGCGCGCACTGAGGAGAATGAAGTTAGAAGTAACGTCAGCAAGCGCGCGCACCACACACGAACGAAAAGGAATGCGGCTACAAGCCGACTTTGAACGAAGAAATAACCTCGAACAAAAGCATGTTAAAGGCAATTCAGATACCACTTAACTAAATTACATATGTGAAACACAGAACATGTATAAAGTATTCAATGAATATAAGAGGAAATAGTACTTATCTTGACTGCGAGCAGCAAGAAAAGAGGGCTGTTCCCAGTCAAGATATTATTATAAATATTCACCATCTTTTAAATTTTTCACATGGTACGGTATCATTAAAACGCTGCACTGAGTACGAGTGCATTTTAAATTTACGTTGAGGTTTTCCCTCACCACAGAAGGGCCCGTTTTTTAGTGGCAGCTGTGAGTGGAGGGGAGCCCTGTTGTCTATCACCATCCTGCTATTTCCCACTTCTGACCGCAATATTGGGGTTAGCGCTCTAGTTTTTACGGCGTCTGGCCTATTTTAAGACCAGACGCACGCGACACGCAGTGGAAGGAAGACATTGAGGTTTTTGCTGTCTCCTAACGCTTGCAACGCACGATCGCAAGGCATATAATACTGTTTATCGGTGCTCAATTTTGGGGATGTTATGTTAAGCTGGGAGCTGTGTGTATGATTTTGTTTCTATGAAGATTTTATGAAAATTTTAAAAAATATATTCACAATATTTGAAATTTTTCACATGGTACGGTATCATTAAAACGCTGCACTCAGTATGAGTGCATTTTAAACTTACGTTGAGGTTTCCCCTCACCACAGAAGGGCCCGTTTTTTAGTAACAGCTGTGAGTGGAGGGGAGCCCTGTTGTCTATCACCATCTTACTATTTCCCACTTCTGACCGCCATATTGGGGTTAGCGCTCTAGTTTTTACGGCGTCTGGCCTATTTTAAGACCAGATGCATGTGACACGCAGCGGACGCATGCAGCGGGCGTGCCAAAGGCAAGCCCGTCTGCGCCCGTCCACGCCAGAACGAGCTCAGAGCCTAGAAGCTCTGGCTCTTCTATAGTTAACAGGGTATCATTGTGTTATGATAGGGATATTTTGTATGCTTTCAACTTAGGGACACATAGTTTATGTGTCAATTCCATCGATCCTAGCAATAAGAGCCACACATGCACAGGGTGCAATTGGGCACCTTCCCTTATCTTTGACCCAAAGTTGCCTTCAGAAATCAACAAACATACTATCCTCTTGACTAACTGTCTTTCTTTAGGGGCGCACAAGTTAGATATTCACATTCCTTTGGAACAAATACAACCACTTATTTTATTTCTAACCGAAACATGGTTAGATGATAGTTCAGCTCCCGATATTGTTAAGGCTCTTCCTCCAGATTATAAAATCAGTAGATTGGACAGACCCTCTAGGGGAGGTGGCATTGCAGTTATTTTTAGAAATACATGCTCTGTTTGTATAAATCCTCTTCAGATTACAGGATGTGAGAGCCTGTTTTTTTCGCTATCAGCCCAAATCCCCATTATACAATGTCCGGCATTCTAATATATAGGCCCCCGGGGCCATTGGGAGACTTCCTTACCTCATTAGCTGAGAAGATATCTCAACTAGCTCCCATTAAATCTAATTTCACACTGCTAGGAGATTTTAATCTACATTCTGAAGAAGCGGAGAATGCGTCAGCAAGACGTCTGGTATCTGTGATGCTATTAATTGTGTTTGACCAATGACTTTGTGTTTCACCATTGCGCATATTAGTTGCTCAATGTTCACCAGTAGCACATTACATGTTATATTCAGTTCAGCTGCCTATTGGCTTTAACATGGCTTTAGCCATTACTTTCTGTATTTAGTTTGGCTGCCTATTGGCTTTGACATGGCATTAGACATTACATTCTGTATTCAGTTTAGCTGCCTATTGGCTTTGACATGGCATTAGACATTACATTTGGTATTTAGGTTAGCTGCCTATTGGCTTTAACGTGGAGTTAGACATTGCAGTTGAGACATTGCAGATGAGCTGTGTTTTTCCAAGCTGTGTTTTTCTACAAGATAGACCAAGCTGTGTTCTTTACACCAGACCATTGCTGAAAAGAGCGTGTAGATTTTGTGTTTACCTCTCAATCCAGTCTGAGAACCAGTGAGGCTTGGAGAATTGGCCACTCTCCAGGTTTCTTCGGTTCTCACACTGAGTTTGCTTTTAAGGGGTGGCTCTGGACAACAGAGTTAGATTGAAACTATCTTGACTTCAGACAGGAACGGAGACGTCAGTTGCCTGTCTCCCGTTTGGGTAGAAAATCTCTTTCTCGCAGTTGAACAGAGTCATCAATTTGAAGCCTCAGAAAGATGAAGCTGAGTATAGGCCCTACAGCCTTGCCCTACGGTGATGCAATTTTGACTTTTATGCTTTGCTTTGAAGTTATGCTATAATACAATCACATGTATTTGCTGAGTACATTGCAACTGAGAAGTACTTTGACATATTTTGCTTTCATTGCTGCGACTACTTTTGAACGTGTGCTTCCAACCTACTAATTTCGTCTCTCAGGAACCTCGTGGTGAAGTAATAATAACAATAAATTTCTTCTTTAAACTCAGAAGTGCATTCAAGAGAGGTTCTGTAAGCTCGGTCATGAGATAAGAGAAGGTAAGCAGAACAGTATCAGACATGAAAGCTTGCGATCTAACTCAGCTGATCACAGACCCCTCCCATAGTAAAGGTCACACTATTGATCTTGTTTTTTCTAATACTCAGGAATTAAAATATTTGAGATTCCATCATCTGATTTGGTCTGACCATCACCTAATAGAATTGGAATTAGCTATCCCCAAACACAAGTCAAGGGTGGGTAAAACACCTATTCGCACAAGAAAGTAGCATAAACTAAAGCCCACTAACTTCATCAATTCTCTAGAAAAGAAAAGGCCAGAGAATCTAGGAGACACTAGGGTTCTGCCTAAAATAAGGGATAATGACAGGCAACAGAACTTAAAAAATATAACGCTCCTGTAACACTCATTCAATAAGTGGATTTGTGATAGCCTTGATGAACTTATACCCTTCTACGATCTAAATGACAGACCCCAGAGAAGGACGTCACCCTGGTATACCCCACATCTATTGGAACTTAAAAGGGAGTGTAGAAGAGCAGAAAGGAAATGGAGACTTAATCAAGACGTATTACTGAAAGCAGAATATAGGAAACAGATCCGTATCTATCACAATGAAATAAAAGAAGCACAGACAAAATACTATGCATCAAAAATAGAAGAAGCGGCCAACTCCCCAAAATAAATTTTTAAGGCCCTTAAAGACCTCATTAATACCCCTGATGAACCACGCCTCATTGAGGATCCGCAGGCTCAGGTTGATAATTTAGCGGCTTTTTTCCATAAAAAAGTACAGGATATCTACTCCTTCTTCTCTAACACTCATAAAGGAGATCATAAGGGTAATGCACATAAGGCCAAGGATGCAGTAATTTTTGATAACTTTACCCCGATTAACACACCAATGGTAAGCCCGGTGATTGCTAATCTCATCAACTCTTCATTCTATATGGCTATAGTGCCAGATCTTTGGAAGCAGGCCATTGTCAAACCTCTCCTGAAAAAACCTAATTTGGACCCAGAAATCATGAATAATTATCGTCCCATTTCACGCTAAAATAGCCGAAAGACAAGTGCAGGTCCAACTCTCACTATTTTTGGAAGAAAATAAGATCCTTCATCCCACGCAGATGGGTTTCAGGCCACGACGTGGCACAGAAACCGCATTAATAGCGTTTACAGAAGAAGCTAAAATGCAGCTATTATTTTGTTAGATCTCAGTGCCGCGTTTGATACGGTAGATCTGGAGGCTCTCACTGAGAGACTACAAGATGTTGGAATTACCGACACTGCTCTTGGATGGATTACCTCCTTCATTAATGAAAGATCCTATCAGGTATCAGAGAAATCTTGCTTCTCCAAACGTATCTCGAATGGCTGTGGAGTTCCTCAGGGTTCATCCCTGAGTCCGCTGTTATTCAATATCTATATGCTCCTACTCGCTGAGATTGTTCAAGCGTTCGGCTTAAAACTTGTTTCCTACGCAGACGATACACAACTTATTGTCTCCTTCTCCACCAAGCAGCCGGATCTTGGGACAGCGCTTGAACCTTGCCTACAAGCAGTGGCCGTATGGCTGGCATCTAGTAAACTTAAGCTTAATGATGGAAAAACAGAGGTGATGTTTTTTGGACGCCTCAAGAACCCACTTACAGACTCTACAATTATAGATGGGGTAGGTGCTCTCCCGCCACCCAAAGATCTTGTAAAAAGTCTGGGAGTGTGGCTGGATCCCTTTTTATCAATGTCCCAACATGCCAACAGGAGCCTCCTTTGCGCTCTTGAGGACGCTTAGGAAGGTACTGGCAATTCTGCCTTTCACCGCTAAAAGACTGATTATTCAGGCCTTGATAGGCTCCCGGCTTGGTTACGGGAATGCCTTATTCATAGGGTCACCTAAATATGTAATAGATAGACTACAGAGAGTTCAAAATGCTGCAGCATGAATGCTTTTAAAAAATCCTAAACATCAGTCTATATGCAAGGGAATCTCCTCTCTACATTATCTCCCTGTTGCAAAAAGAATTCAATTTAAGACTCTATGTTATATACACAGAGCATTACATAATATGGGTCCTGAGATGATCAGACCTTTAGCCACATTCTATATACCAGGTAGACAATTGAGATCCTCCTCGGCCAGCCTTGCTGAGGTTCCCAGAGTCAAAGAAGCAAGATGGGGAGAAAGATGCCTGTCTTTTCAAGGAGCAGTACTTTGGAATAGCTTGCCGATAAATATCCGAGCATGCTTACAGGAAACTACTTTCCACAAAACCTTGAAAACATTGTTATTTAGAGCCTGAAGTTTTTCATGTTATGTTTCTTGCGATTAAGTGGGCAGCGTAAAGCGCTACGAGGCCTCAGGGCAGAAAAAGAGCTATACAAGCTATAATAACTTAACATAACATAACATTATTAGTACGTATTGTTAGTGATTGGTCCATTACTTTAAATTACCTCTTGATCCTCATTGGCTACTTTCCCTTAGCCTTATGGGATCAGTAGTTTTGTTCTTGACTGCAGCTGCTGTTGAAAATAAAGAAAAGACTAACGCATAATAGGAGCCTCCCGTCTTGCCATAAAATTCAAATGGCTAGACAAATGGGAATGAATTGGTTGGAGTCTATTAAGTCAAAGGTGGAAGATTACAGATATACTCCTTGCTCTAGTACAGGTCAGTCACCATTTGTGTTATTCAGGAAACACATACCACCCACAAAAATGTGTCCACCTTGGGTTAAGGTATATATTGGAGAATCGAGCAACTGGGAAAAACAGAAAAAAAATGCTTTTGAAAAAGAAAAACACATTCAAGAATTGAGAAAATGCACTTATGATTTGCATAAGTCTGTGAAGAGAGTGGAAGTGAAGGTGGGAGATTTGGTGAAAATAAAATTACCATGAAAAATAGTTAATGGTCTTTCACATTTTAGCAAAATATTTAAGGTGATCAAAGTGTTTGAAGGGGCCATTAAAGTGGATGATGGACATATTTGGAATATGAATAGGATTATGAAGCTTTTGTACATTTTGGGTTATTTTTTGTTGTGTTGGATAGGTTTGGGATTTTCTTTTGTTTTCTAAAGAGAAAGGTGGTGTAATATTCTGTAACTTAAATATGTTAAGTACTATGTTCATAGGATCAGTTATGTGTTTGTATTAGTTGGTATCATCTTGTCTCCCCTCTCTCTCTGGTACAATGGTATGGGGTCAGTGTAAGTGGTTCTAGAATGTTTAGGTCAAGGTGGGACCGGAGAGAGAGTTGGATGACTTGCTGAGGGAGATATGGATGTGGGTGGAGTTTCTTTGTATTGATATGTATCCAGAATAAACATTTCAGCAAATCTACCAGGATTGGTGTGGATTTCCCTTCTACAATAATATAAACCATAATACAGGTATGTTTTTATTCTGCTCATCAGGAAGTTGCAAACATAAGCCAACAAGCCTACAAAACTAATAAAAAAAAGTATTTGCCTTGAAATACCTTTGCAATTAATGTTGTTCTAGCATGCAAAGGGTACAAATGTTCCTTCGGGATCCAGAACACAGTTAATGTGATGGGCAATGTGCTGCAAAGAGGTGACTTCAACACAAACAGAAATAGTGCCTCTTAGTAGCATATGTGATCACAACAACAACCAGGCTTTCACTTCTGTTCTGAAGCCCACAGTACATAAAGTGTAAATGTGCTAAAATATACAAGTTGTTTTAAATATTGCAGGGGCAATGTGCATTATAAAATGCAACATTTCTTATGAATTTCTCCAAAATTAATTTTAGAAGTGATCATGGGCCAGATGAAGCAAAACGGCAATTTGCGACTTGCAAATTGCGAGTCCCTGCGACTCGCAATTTGCAAGTCGCAAATTGGTATGCAGTACGGTGTCTCAGACACCGACTGCGACTCGCTATGGGGTCGCAATGACCCACCTCATGAATATTCATGAGGTGGGTCGCAAATTGCGGCCCCATAGCGAGTATAGGCACTCGCAAACATGGAGGCCTGCTGTCGTCAGCAGACCTCCATGTTCGTGACTGCTTTAAATAAAGCTGTTTTTTTTTTTTTTAAGTGTAGCCCGTTTTCCTTAAAGGAAAACGAGCTGCACTTAAAAAAAAACGAAACCTTTAGTTTCGGTTTTTTTTCAGGGCAGGCAGTGGTCCCTTGGACCACTACCTGCCCTGAAAAAAATGTTTGGGGTCCAGTCACAAACTGGAAGGGGTCCCATGGGGACCCCTTCCAATTTGCGAGTGGGTTACCATCCACTTGAAGTGGATGGTAACTGCGATACGATTTGCGACCGCGTACGCGGTCGCAAATGGTATTGCATCCCACTCAGACTCGCAAATAGGAAGGGAACACCCCTTCCTATTTGCGAGTCGGAAATGCATTTTGCGAGTCGGTCCCGACTCGCAAAATGCATTTCTGAATAGGAAACTGCGATTTGCGACTCGCAAACGGCAAATTTTGCCGTTTGCGAGTCGCAAACAGTTTCCTACATCTGGCCCCATATTCCCTATAATGGTTGCTCCTTAAGGTCTTTACTAATTATAGAAATTAGCCTGGCTTGGGTAGAGAAAGGGGCAACTCCGATTGTGGCACAAGAGCGGTACCAGGCTGACAACACGGTTACCAGTTTGTCTACTCCCACTCTAGCTCCTTATCTGCAAATGTTGGGAGAACCTAGAAGCAGGTTAACTCAGGTAGTCAGCACTATACATATAACATTCATATGAACGAACAGGGTGGGCAGCTGTTATTGGGGTGAACAGACGGCACCACCCACATCTCTAGACGTGATCCAGTGAGTTGTGAGTTTTAGCCGTGGGACTGTGATAGTTGACTACTAATTGCAACTTTACCACTTTACCAAAATATGCTGGTAATAGCTCTGCACTGAAGTCTGCCCTGGGCATCCACCACCATGACATTTTCCCATTGCCATCTTATGGATTTTGAGAGCTTGCTACACATTTGAATTTTATTACCCATGTTTTACTCATTCAAATCTTGTAATGCCAAACAATAATTAATTTGATGTTATGGGTTGAGATCCAGAGATACTCGGAAGTGAGGTAGAAAGAAAGTTCACTCTCCCAGGGGGTCCTTAGAAGTTGGGGACCAAGGGCAATTGCCCACTGTGCCCATTCCTTAAAATGTCTTAGCATTTCCCAAGGAAGCCAATGCCTGAGCCTCACCATAAGAATGTCTTCTGCTACGAGTTAGTGCGCAAGTCGAAAACTTTTAACCAGAAGTGTTTTTTAATATCTCTCCTCCATTACCCCAATCACCCCTTCCAACCAAGCTCTGCGATCTTGGACTATTGCTACTTTACTATATCTCCTGCTCCTGTTTTATCTTAGATTAAATGGTGGAAGGAAATTATGTTGCAAAAACTGGACTGGAACCAAATTCATATTAAATATTATTGCAGATAAGACATCTCCCAGTAGCCTTATAGGCTGCCCAATAAAGTGCAGAATAGTAGGAAAGTTGCCGGGCTTACCGATTTGCAATCTTGGCTCTCCTATTTCACTAAATTGCTAGATCTTGGGCAAATCACGTTCTCCCTATCCTTATTTTCTCATATCTGCCATTAACTCATTCTGGCTAACGTAAATGGTTTAGGGCGGTTCCCTACTGGTTCACGGCCACTTCACTAAGGTTCTTACATTCCTAACTATTAGCATATATAAAGGTAAAACCTTTCCTAAAGAGGCCTGTAAAGGACACCTTCTGTGCTGTGGCTCCTCCCTCCCAGTGCCCATGAAAGCACGTGAAAGTCTCTCAGTTATTCCTGTACATAGTTCTTCGCAGCGTTGAGCTCCTGGGCAGGGCTCATGTTCAGTTTCAGGTGTCGGGGCTGGGGCACCTTGTTAGGCCTGTGAGGCTTTCCGGTCAGCCCATTGGTCTCGCTTACCTCCACAAATGGTCAGTTTGCATAAAAAAGGCGGGACGATTGGTGTCCCTCACTAGGTCAGTGCAGGATACAGTCAGGCACCTCAAATGTTGAGAATCTAGCTGCAATCAGGACAGAGGAAAGTCAGCCATCCTAAATGTATCAACTGCAGTGCCTCATCTTCTGCGTACTTCTACTGTCATTATAAGCAAAATACAACTCACACAAAACGCTGACGCAAGGCTTCTTCTCAACTTTCATCCAAGGGAACGCATTACCCCAGTCCTGCAATCACTCCACTGGTTACCTATAGCTTGAAGAGCAATATTCAAGGCACTCTGCATTGTCCACAGAGCCTCCAAGGGAAAAGAACCACTATACCTACAAGTTAACGTTCAAGTAACACAAACCAAACAGAACATTACACTCCAGGCTTGCACCATTTATCATCACCTTACCATAGGAAATCTGTAGGAGGCATTTCTTTCCCAGGACAAGCTGCCAAGCTCTGGAACTCACTGCCACCTAGCTTTAGAAGCACTCAGGAGTAGATACACTTCTGTTAACCGTTCAATACAGGGCTATTTTTTGGATAACTTCATCACCAGCACTCCAGGACCACAGCCAAGAAAACAGCCACAGCCTCAAGTGCAATCCTCAGCTTACAACCCACAGATTGGAGACATCACAAACAAACTGCTTTCCTTGTGCAGGGAAGTTACAAAGGGCTGCCTCATGGCTCAATATTGCATTATATGGGTATGTACGTGTAAATTAAAAGGTATGGACCATGGAAATATTAAGACCATAATACACAGTAGTCAGCAGTAAACTGTAACGTACACTGCTTAAATTCACAAAAAGCATATCGGCTATGAGGGTTCTCCATCAATGTACACCTGAACATGACCAAATGAACAGGCGTGGAATAACTGAAGAGATCTGTCACACATTACTCGACAGCTTTTGAGGACTTTAATATAGTCCATACACTTCAGGTCCCAAATATCTATACAATCTGACCACTTCTTTACATCTCACATAGACACTCAAATATTGGATGGTAATAAAAATAACCACTGCAACAGATCTCCCCACTTCTCTCCCCTTCAAACCACGCCAGCTCAGAAGCACCACTACACACAAAATCTCAGATCATTGACCACATTACTACGCGCTGCATCTGATGACACGATCGCCTCACCTCGGTGGTCATCACGCACAGTTTAGAAATAATTCCCACGTAGGATCAAAACAAAAACTCCATCTTTCCCAACACCCCCTACATGGTGTAGCATGCTACTCGTGTAGGCAAGCGCTTTAGCCCCCAGTGGGGTAGTAAGCACTATATAAATGCTGCAATACAGTACTGACACCATAGTGTGAGTACAGAGATGGAACAGGTTTGTGTTACCCGGGGAAGGCAGACCCAGGCATTTTTAACCTTGGCATAATTGCTGGTTCAGTGGTGCCTGATGTGTGTCATGCCAGCGCACTATATTTTGATGCAATGCATGCCGATTACTGCAAGCATGTTATTGCAAGCATGATGGTCGACCTTTGAGTTTCACTGTAGGTCTCTAGCACTTGGGTTGTTTGTGCCTTCACAGGCATACATTGGCTGTGTGTCAGCATGTTCTTGTAAACTTTGCCTGTTATCACCTTGCATCAGATGTCTGTGCATGCTGCTCCCATCAAGGGGTCTCATCCCAGCAGAGAAACAAAGGCACCTTACAGTCGGAATCGGGAATGCCTAGTAAGGGCCATTAGCGGGTGTAACTGTAGACGGGGCTATAAGTGGGCCGGTTCCTGCAGGTGCTCAACACTGGCAGTTCTAAAAACGCAGATGCCGAAACTGGTAACTTGCAGGGCTCACCATTTTTGCCCTCAAACTCGGGGCAAAAAAAACAAATCGTAACTTGCCAACAGTGCCCCCATGCGCAGCCTTGATGTAAATGAAAAGAGACTGGCTATTATTGCTTCACAGGGTCCTCATTTCAGAACAGAAGCATGTTCGATATTTTATACAACGCAGCCATTGCTGTGGCGTGTTTATCGGATGCAACTAACGACCACTGACAAAGCCAATACTCCTGGCTTGTTGTAGGTGTAATGTTACTTGCTATATTATATATCTGGAAGCAATGCCAGAAGGAGACAGCAAAATACGAGTTGGAAGGTACACCATGCTAACCACAGATTGTTATTTTATTTTAATTACATCAGACCCCCCCCTTGAGAGACCCCACCCCAATTTTTTTCTTCCCACTTATAGCGCTGACTGCAGATAAAAAAGTACGATTAACAATATCGCACCAACATTACTAATGCTGTTTCTCGAGCCCTAGTTGCTGTGTAATTGTGCAGTATATTCAGCAGTGCACCTTCATTTGTCTCCCACGTGTGCATGGTAATGAATGTACAGCAGCGTGGGTGCAGCTTCCACCGTGCACCGTGCGCGTCTCTCTGGTGGTGATTCACACTCTGTGCAGTCAGAGGGGGCAGTCTCGGGACGCGCTTCACACCCTGTACGTCCGGTTGTCCTCTCTGCTTCCGCCTGACTGACATGAATGTCCTGAAGCGATGATACACATCTCACGCACAGGTGTGCTCTGTCCGTCGTTTATGTTCACTACTGTGATCCCTAAGCCTCACCTGGCTCCATAGCTCAGGGGTTAGAGCACTGGTCTTGTAAACCAGGGGTCGCGAGTTCAAATCTCGCTGGGGCCTTCTCCACTTTTTACTAAAAAAAAAACTAACTAGGTCCCTCAGTGGTGTCAACAGGGATGCTATTCTTTTAAAACTCAGCCGCCTAAACTCCACAGCGCTACCGTGATTATGCTCATCGGCCAAACGTTTAAAATTGTGTCACCTTAAAATTGAATGGCTAGTTTGTCAGGAAGTTCCTGCTTTCCTCGGCATACGTGGCACCTTCAGCTGACAGCGTCATTTCCGAAGTCTAGTCCTTTACATAAGTCACTTTGTAGGTATTCGGGTTTCTTTATATTGCGTCTGCGCGGAGGCGCGTGTAACATTTTAAATATACATTCAGGGTTAGTTGAAGAATATTTAATAATGTCTGTGCAGAAACATTGATTAGCAAAAGACTTGCGTCTATGAGGAGTCACACACTAACAGCCTTGGGCAAAGGAAACCCAGACGAACTATAATGGGACGGGGCGGGAGGGGGGCAGGGGGTCCATTGCACAGAGTGAGCTGGTGTGAGAAACTGGGTTGTTGAAGAAGTGGGGTGTCACCCTGCTCAAGCAAGGGCAACAATCCATTCCAGGGTGACCCACAAAAGTCTCTAAATTGACCTACCCTAGAGGAGGCCATGCACTGGGCCGTTTTTGGCCCCAGGGACCCCATCTCCCGGGGCCCAGTCATATTGTAAATGGTAAGTAGGTAATCATTATTGTAAAGTTATTTAAAACCCATTGCAAATCAATTCTATTAGCACAAAAATAAAATAAAAAGAAACTCGGTTTCTCCCGTACGATCTCCCAGAAAAAATTCATAGACAATCGAAAACCCCAAAAATGGATTATAAAATTTACATTTTCATACCCAGTTTGTTTATCTAGCCAACTTAATTTCAAACAAATAACAGTGTGCAAGGTGTGGCAAAAAAAATATAAACGCTACAGCATATGTAATTAATAAAATTGTGCATAAAAAACAGACATCAGCACACATTAAAAACAAACCCAGGCAATATTGCTAGCTTGCCCTTATGAAGAAAAAAAAGTGACATTTTCTTAAAAGTGCTAATGGAGCTTTTTATATGTCACTGGTAACAATAAGCAATAGTTTCCTCCCAGCAATTCCTGATAATTTTGACATAGGAGAGTTTAGCATCGGATCTATTGGTTTTAGGCTTGCTATTACCGCTTGCTTACATGAACGTATTACGTGCTGACTAAAACTAATTTTCAAAAGAACTCTTCTTTCTTGTAAAAGGGCTGGGCATATACATAAAATCTGAATAATATTTTTTCTCCGTTTTTACATAAACTGCAGGTTTCCTTTGTCAATTCCTTTTTCCATAATTTCTTGTTAATTTCACCAGGCAGCATCCTAAATCGAAAATGCATAAAATCAGTTTTTTAAAAAAGTGTGACCATGGTGCCTCTAAATACGGCTGGCACTTAAGTGTCTTATATTCATTCAGAACTGCCCAGGCATGTGTTCTTGTTGATAGTAGTTCTCTATCTTTTAACACCAATAAGCTCTTCATATTATCGTTGACCACTTTCTTAAAATTTGCTGGAGAGGGAGCATTTTCCCATATTTCCTGCAGACCAAGATCTCTTATTGGTTGATGAAGATAAAGGCGGGCCAATGAAATGTATATCTTGCCAAAGCGTCTGGCACAATTTTTTTTCTGTAGCCGTTCTCATTCTGTGCCAGGTTTTTGCATAGACACCTTTCCTAGCAATTAGCTGGTTTACTAGCCCAAACTACAACCTTATTTGGGAGGGGGAAGCATTCAATGGAAGGCAAAACACCAATCTGTGTACTTTTGATATAATTGTGTTTACATAAACAGCATCTCTGCCCAGAGGGCTTCACCTCCATATGTAATGCTTGGTAAAATCTTGGGTTCTATTACTTTCAATAAAGGTAAAAAACGTGGCCCATTAAATTTCTTTTTAAAGTGCAGAAAACCTGGCTCAAGGCTGCGCCTTTGTTCATAGATCTCTTTTATGCTTTTTGAAAGTTCCTCGATCATCCAAAAGTACACCCAAATACCTGTAGCTCACTGCCTGTTCCACTTGAAAGTCAATTAAAAACTATTTATGGTTTTTCTGTATCCTGCAACTGAATTCTAAAACTTGTATCTTCTTTAGATTCACTGTCATTCTGTTTGTCAGAGAAAAGACTGATAATTTTTCAGTGGGTGTTTGTAACCCCATCTTTGTTTGACAACGAGTAGGACAGCATCCGCATATCATAGATTTGGGACATACAAAGACCCCACCTTAGGGGCGTGTGTGTTTACTGTTTTCAATTCCGTCAGTAAATCAGCCAGGTCCAAATTAAATAAACATGGTGCCAGTACACAACCTTGTTTTAGACCCTGATATGTTTGATTTTACTTGATAAATTAGATCCATCTCCTAGACATACCCAACCCAGGTATTAGTATAAAGAAGTTGTATTGCATTCAGAGGAGGGAAAGGCATGCCCATGCATGCATGCTTGTGCCACAATAATTTACCATTCAGAGTCCATTGTCGACTTGAAGTCCACATAGCAGAGATAGAGTGGTTGCATTTTAGGCTTCTGCTTATCGATAGTCCATGATAATGTTAATAAACTGGTCACAGTACCTACGCCTTGTGTAAAACCCATTCGGTTTACTGGCATAATTCTTTTTTCTTCTGCCCAGCTTAGATCTAGGCTAGCAAAATGTTTTGCCTCAATATCCTGTAGAGGGATCAAGCGACAGTCCTCTGGTTGATGTCCTTTGGTGATCTTGTATATGGGATTAATTATTGATCACCACCGCGAATCTGGGATTATCTGCTGTTGCAGCGCACAATTGAAAACATATGTTAGCACTGGCACCCATAACTTTAAATTTGATTTAAAGAAGCCCATTTGGCCTCGGGCCCCCTCTTGCCTGGACCTTAACATGATATTATATGTTTGCTCCTCCAAAAAGCTGTATGAAGTGACTTCCTCAGAAAAAACAAAAGCCCCTTTGCTGTTAGAATGGATCCATTTCTGAGCCTCAGTTGGTATATGGTACATATTGAAGTGCTCTGCAACAAACTTAACCCAGCTTGTCTCCGTTACGTTTGAGCTGGCTACTGGGACCGAAGCATGATTCAAGTCATTAATTAACTTCCAGAATTCCTTTCAGTTTTTCAGTTTAGATAGAGATAACACCTTTGCACCTTTGCCCAGAAGGTTCCATTTGAACTTGTTTTTCCATTCCATACTAATTTCCGATACTTTTTATTTAAGCAGTTGAGAGGTTACATAAATCTTTGTCTCCTGGATTTTTCCAAACCACTGTCCTTAATCGATTACGCTCCTTTGTAAGTCCAAGATGGTGGGCTGATATTTTTATCTCTTTTTTGATCCATTCCAACTTCTCTACTTCTCGGTATCATTGGACACCTAGGGCCAGATGTAAAAAGCTGTTTGCCAGGCGCAAAAGCCTCACCGGTATGCAGAAATGCATTTTGCGAGTCGGATCCGACTCGCAAAATGCATTTCCGACTCGCAAACAGGAAGGGGTGTTCCCTTCCTATTTGCGACTCGCAATGCAATGCAATTTCATTTGCGACCGCAAAAGCGGTCGCAAATGAAATTGCAGTTACCATCCACTTGAAGTGGATGGTAACCCATTCGCAAACGGGAAGGGGTTCCCATGGGACCCCTTCCCCTTTGTGAATGATCACAAAAACAATTTTTCAGAGCAGGTGGTGGTCCTATGGACCACTCACTGCCTGCTCTGAAAAATACCGAAACAAAAGGTTTCGTTTTTTTTTCTAAGTGCAGCTCGTTTTCCTTTAAGGAAAACGGGCTGCAGATAGAAAAAAAAAAAACTGCTTTATTAAAAAGCAGTCACGGACATGGTGGTCTGCTGTCTCCAGCAGGCCACCATCCCCGTGAGTGCCCATACTCGCAATGGGGTCGCAAACTGCGACCCACCTCATAAATATTTATGACGTAGGTCTTTGCGACCCCATTGCGAGTTGCAGAAGGTGTCTGAGACACCTTTCTGCATAGCAAATTGCGACTTGCAATTTGTGAGTCGCACGGACTCGCAAATTGCAAGTCGCAATTTGCTTTTTTGCTACATCTGGCCTCTAGTTACTAATTGATTTTCCTTTATATTTTCTGTGAATAAGAACCCACTTTTTAACAAGGCTAAGAGTATTAAAAGTAAACAATGGATTACCAAAGTTCCTGCTAACTCCTTACTTTGATCTTTCATTTTTTCAGTCCATCGAAATTTCCAATAATTTATGGTATCCAGCAGAACCTTTGTGGATTCACTGGATTTTTTTTTAAAAAAGATTTGCCCCCGTGGGTTCCCTGTGGGACCTCACCACCAGGGTTAAGGGGTCAGGGTATTCCTACTGCCCGTCTTGTTTTGACCTAGTTTTCATAGGCAAAGGATTTTTTGTTTTGCTAATAATTTTGATTCTTTACACCAAATTACAAACAGCAATTTGTCTGGCCTAAGATTTTGCTTTCTGCCACATTTGGTGTTCAAAATCCCTATGGGAAACTGTATTAGGAAAATGTGTTTAGGGTTTTCCCTTTTTCTCGGCTGCCACTTGACAAATCACCCTGAAACGTTCAAGCCAGCATCTGCATGAAGATTCATCAAGGGGCACCAAAGTTATTAGGAAAACAAAAAAAAACACTTTTCCTATGGAAACTAGATCCTGACTATAACTACCTCTTGGCGACTGCCATGAGGATATATATATATACACCGCCACTAGGTAGTTCTAGTTAGGACCATTTTTTTCCATAGATTGAGCTTTTTTTAATTTTACCAATAACTTTGGCGCCACTTGATGAATCTTCATGACATTTTCATAACATATAATTCGGTCAGTTCAGCTGCTGTCTTGAAAGTTTCAGGGTGATCTGTGCAGCGCGGTCCGAAATAAAGTGGGGGGTCCCAAAACAATTTTTCTCCCTTCTGTGTCTATGGGGATTTTGCATTCTTTAGACATGCCTGCAGCCAGAACCGCTGAACAGAATTACACCAAATTTGGCATGAAGCTAGATTCTGTTCCACAGATCACACTTTTTGTCATTTGGTGTAAATCAGTTGAGTAGTTTTGGAGTAATTTAAGGCCAAAAAATATAGATATCTAGCACAGCGGATTCGCCGTGGATTTTCGCAGATCAATCCGCAGATTCCTGCGCCACAGTGAGGATTTGATTGGCTGTACGCAAGCTGACAGGAATGTTGCGGCTGCCATTTTATTTCATCAGGATGCGGTCCCCAGAGCAGAAATCTTGGCTGAATGAAGATTATGAGTAGAGGTTCCCTGACCCCATGAGTGTTATATATTTGTGATAAATAACTAAAATGGTCTTCAAATGCATTAAAAAGTATTATTTTTGATGGTTTTTGAAATCTTCGGATCCATCTGCGGGGCTGAGTGCGTCCCCCGTTGTAAATCCGTGGGTGGATCCATGGATTTCGCAAAACGCAAATAAAAATAGGTATATATTCATACACCTATTAAAACAGCCAAACACTCTAACATCCACTCTCACACCAAGAGAGACACTGTCACATCCACTCCCACACCCACATAGACACCCTCACACTCACTCTCACACCCATGCAAACACCCTCACACTCAGACTCAGAGAGAGAGATACTCTTACACCCACACTCTGTCACACTCCCTCTCACACCGGGACTGAGACTCTCACACTTACTCACACCCAGTCAGACATTTTCACACGTAGTCTCACACCCAGAGACATACTTTGACACTCACTCTCTCACCCACACAGACACTCTCATGGTCATTCTCAGAGACACACTCTTACACCTACTTTCACATCCAGGCACACACTGTCACATTCCCTCTCACACCCAGAGACTTTCACACTCAGTGTTACACCCAGTCAGATATTGTGACATTTTGTCCCACACCCAGTGACACACCCCGACACTCACTCTCACACCCACACAGACACTCTCACACCCAGAGAGATGTTCTTACACTTTTTCTCACACCCATGAACACACTATGAAACTCAGTCTGACACCCATACAGAGACTCTCAGACCCACTCTCACAGCAAGTTTGCCACTTTCACATCCACTCTCACACTTACTGAGATAGTGTTACACCCCACACCCAGAAAGACACTCTCACAACCACTCTCACAACCATGCAGACACTCTCACACTTACTCTCACACTCAGAGATACTCTTACACCCACTGCCATTGAGGTAGACACTGTTACACTACCTCTCTATTCTCAAATTCAAACTCAAACTGTTACATTTGCTCTCACACCCAGGTTCTCTCACACTCAGTCTCACACCCATGGAAATGTTCTTACAGTTTTTCTCACAGACACACTCTGACACTCAGGCCCTCATTAGGAATTTGGAAGTTTTCACGCAAGACTGCCATGAGAAATGGTGCCACCATACCGCCATTGTTGGCGGTATCGTGACCGCGGGACTACAAGTCACAAAACACAAACCACCCAAAAACAGACACAAAACAAACACCGCAAGGCCAACCGACGGCGAAAGAGTGACTGAACAACCGCCAGCCCCGCCATGCCAACACCATTCTGACCGTCATTTTTAGAGGCAAACTCCAGCACAGTGGTACATGCACAGCAATAAACCGTTGGCGGTTCGCACCGCAGCGGTACAAAAAGGCACAGCCGAAAGTAGCCAACAACACATTAGACAGTTCGAATGTCCCACATCTGAAACTCATACACACACCACGCACACCTGCACACGGCACCATATAACGACCCCCACACCCCCCCAAATTCCCTAGCGACAAATACGAGCAGACACACTCGGCACAAAGCACACCCCAACACAACAAATACAATCACACTGCACACATTGTACAAATTACCAGCACAGCCCACCAGCACCACATAGCCAAACACCCCCACATCACCACACACCCCGCACTGCACCCGACACGCACACCGCATACCAACCCTACAAAATGTCATGCCAGAAGCACTGACAATGAGTTGCAGGTCATGGTGGACGAGATCATCAGAGTAGAGCCACAGCTCATGGGAGTCCAGGTACAGCAAACATCGATATGCAGGAAAACGGAGTACTGGCAGAGGATCGTCGACAGGGTCAAAGCAGTCGACACCTACACACGCACAAGGGAGGACATCAGGAAGAGGTGGAACGACCTCAGGGGGAAAGTCCGTGCCATGGCGTCCAGGCATCAGATAGCCATCAACAAGGCTGGCGGTGTGCCCCCACCTCCTTCCCTTCAGTTGACATCCTGCGAAGGGAAGGTCCTGGACATCATGCAAAACGAGGGCCTGACTGGCATCAGTAGAGGGCTCGACTCTGGTAAGTCAACAGTACCCCCGAGCACCAACAAACCCTGCCCTGCATGCCTCCCCACCACCCTCAACCCTACTACAACCCACCCCACTGCACCCGTCCCAAACACCCCACACCCCTCCTCTGCATGCCACAACACCCCACTCCCACCATCCCTACTCACTCACTCACTCACTCCCTCCTAATGCACCGATGACAACTACAATGTGGAGAACCACAGCTCCCACAATTCTGCACAAGCCACACAGCAACACACCACAGACCCACTTCACAGTGAACATCTGCATGGACAACCATACCACAGCCCACACCAACTGGCACCAAATCACCATCCACAACTCCCCATGCCACATGGAAACCATGCCACAAACCCCTACACCAAATCAATGTCTGCAGCGCAGCAGCTGTCATTGCCATCACTGGGAAGCAAGTCGAGCTAGTGCATGCATCACAACAGGGACACGACAACTACAGTTACACAACTAATCTCTACCATTTCCAACCACAGGTACCCCTGCCACTGCCACTCTCCAGAGGATGCCAGGCTCAGACAGCCCTCCCCAGGATGAAGACACCACTGGATGTCTGGATAGGGACGACTTGCCTGGGCTATCTGGGGCCACTGGACAGTCCACCAACAGCAGATCCACCCTGGACACACCGGACGCCCCCACCCATGTGTCAACAACACCACAGCCAGCACCTGAACCCCAAACCTGTTCCACAGGGACCTCACAATCAGAGGTGTGCCCCATAGTACAGGGGCCTGCGTCAAGGGCACACACCGCAGACAATGAAGGCCCTGCTGCTACTCGGAGTGGGCACACTGTGCCAGGGGAACATGCACAGGGGGCCTGGGGTAGTGGGAGGGGAACTGTGGTCCAGGGCTCAGGGCAGTCACACCAACTGACTGCCCAGGAGGCCCTCAACCAAATCGTGGGTGTATACCAGCTAACCCAGGACACAGTGGCCCAGATCCTCGCTACTGTGCAGGAGACCAAGAGGCTGCAGGGGGAATACCATCAGGAGGCCATGCAACAGTGGCAGGTCCACAATGCCACAGTGGCCTCCATAGCAGGGGTGTTAAAGGACCTGACTACCATCATGGGTGAGTCCACCACCCACCAGCAGGCCCTTTCCACTGGCCACATCCCATCAGAGCCCTCCACGTCAGCGGCAGCCAGTGGTATGGAGGCCCCACCACAGGACTCGCAGGACTCCAGCACCCCTACCCCTGTAGCTGAGAAACCCCCACACAAGCGAGGACGTCCAACTAGACATACAGTCGGACATGATGCCAAGACCACGACCACAGGAAGTGACCCTCTCCTGAACATTCTCACTTGTGTGTGACTGAGACACCCTGTCCACTGTCCACTCTCATGTCTCAGTTTTCCCATGACCAGCATACTGGACCTGGACTATCCACAGCTGGCCTCACCACTCTGATGACCTCAGCCGCCTTGGCCCCACTCATCACCCCTTGGACTTGTCCCTCACAAATAAACACCATTGAACACAGTTACTGCCTATGTCTTTATTTGTCATGAGTATGAAAGGAACTGCCATTACAAGTGCAACTGGCAACCCATCGGCCAGCACATGCATCGGAGGGTGACAGAGGGGGAGCAAAATGCATGGAGGTCAATCGTGGAGCATCCAGTGGCTGAAGATATGTGTCAAGGGAGGCAACAGGTTAGGCAGGGACCAGAATACACCACAACAATGTCCTGAAAGTAGAGCAAGACAGGGACAACAATCACTGTAGGAGTCACATATGCCAACCCAACACAAATGCACTGTAGAAACAGGTATCCAAGGCAAATATGGCAGTCAAGTCCACAACCATATGGCCAGTACCAACACACAAAAACAACACATACCAACCCAATGGTACAACCCTCACAGCACCCAGCACCAAACCTGACCCCATACCCACTGCCACTAACAACAATGTAGCACTGCCACCCAACGTTGACTCCCAGGATAGATGCTGCACAGATGCAACAGCCCTGTGTGGTACACACATAGCACTTGAACTGGCAGCTTAGGGAACATCGTACATACACATGGATGGCACTAGTGCACCAGCGCAACAGCTGCCTGACAATAGGCCTGACCTGTACAATGTAACTACCTAAGTCATGGGCACACTTGACACCCCCCCCAACCCACCCAGAGGCTGAGCTGAAACCAACACAGACAGTGGTCACAGACAAGAGTTGGTAGCAGGGATAAGGCAGACAGTCGCAGAGGACACATACCAGACAGTTGACACATACCTGCATCTCAGTCGAAGTACTGTCGAATCAGCTCTGCCCTGGAGTCAGCTGCATCCTCATCATCCTCCTCTTCATCACTAACCATGTCCCCTTCATCTGCCACTGGTACAGCTACCCCGTCCTCTGCATCCAGCAATGGGATGTGATGCCTCAGCGCCAGATTGTCCAGCACGCAGCAGGCCACAATGATCTGGCACGCCTTCTGTGGGTTGTAGAGCAGGCACCCCTGGAGATATGCTGGCACCGGAATCTGGCCTTCAGCAGGAGGAAGCACCTCTCAATGACCCATCTGGTACGACAGTGGGCCTCATCGTAATGGTCCTCTGCATCTGTAGTTGGATGCCTCACAGGTGACAGGAGCCAGGGCAGGTTGGGATAGCCAGAGTCACCTGTGTGCGCATAGGTAAGAGGTATGTCAAGACTGGGAGTGCGATAGAGCAGGGACACAAGAGTGCAGAGAGTTAAGGTGCACACATATGCAGTGGTACATACCGATGATCCAGGCCTGGTCCCTCATAAGTGGTGCCATCATGTGTGCGGCGCTGCTTTTCCACATGATGAAGGAATCATGCACAGCACCTGGGAACATGGCCGTCACCTGGGAGATGTATTGGTCCACGAGAAACACCACCTGCACATTAACCGAATGAAAGTGTTTGCGGTTCCTATAGACCTGTTCACTCCTCCGGGGTGGCACCAGGCCAATGTGGGCGTCATCAATGGCCCCATTGACATGAGGGACGTGTGCCACTCCATAGAATGCAGCCTTGACAGTGGGCAATTCTGCACGTTGGGGGAACCGGATGTAGCTGCCCAGATGTTTGAGCAGGGCACATAGTACATCCCTCAGGACATTGCTAAACATGGGCTGCGACATCCCTGCTGCCAGGCCCACTGTGACCTGGAAGGGCCCTGAGGCAAGGTAGTGGAGGACTGACAACACCTGCACTGTGGGAGGGATGGCACTGGGATGGCGAATGGCAGGTAACAGATCTGGCTCCAACTGGGCCACCAGTTCCATGATGGTCTCACGGTTCAGGAGATAGGTCTGGAATACGTGACGCTCCTCCAGGGTGGCAAGGTCGACTAGGGGCCTGTAAACCGGTACATTCCTCATCCTCAACCTTACATCGTACCTGGGAACAGGAGAGAGTGGGTATTATGTTGTGCACCTTAGACTGTGTAAGCGGTGTTGATGTGCCCGAAGGTCATGAAATGTCACCCATTACGCACTGACATTTCACCCACAACACACATTGGACATGTAAAATGGCAGCCGCCTGTCCTGCATGCATGGGACAGGTGGAAGTGAGCTCATCCCGCCGGAGTGACACGTCATGGCGGTAGGCGGTCACGACTGCCTTGAAACTCACCATTGGTTAACACTGTTGCCTATGGGAAGCAGGAGCTAATGATGATCACCGCCAGCGGTGACGGTGATGTCTGCGGCAGCTGTGACCGCCACTTCATGTGCTCATTCTCACTTGACTCCTGACCCTTGTTCACTGAAGACCTCCACTGCGTGTGCTGTTGTGTTCTGACTCTGGTAGCCAAGATGCCACGTCCTGCAGGAGACAGGGTCCCAGCCTTCACCCAGGAAGAATTGGAGTAGCTCGTGGATTGGGTCCTGCCCCTGTATGGACAGTTGTATTGGGCACCAGAGCAGCCGGTGAGCCCAATGTAATTGTCCTGTATGTGAATAGTGCGCATGGGGATGGGGGCCTTGGTGGGTGGCAGTGTGTCTGGAGCATGGACATGGGTGAGGGGCCTAAGGCTATGTTGGGTGATGACGTTTGGGTGTGAAAGTTTGATGTGTGCTGTCCACTGCTGTCCCAGGGATGCCACTCTACATGACTGTATCCTTCTGTCTGTGTCTCCCATGCAGGTCTGCACCCATCAGAAGGAGGGGATTTGGCGTGCCATTGCCAAGCAAGTATGGACTCTGGGGGTCCATGCCTGGTGGAACACCCACTGCAGAAAGCGGTGGGAGGACCTGAGACGCTGGGCCCGGAAGACCGCGTAGGCCCAGCTGGGGAGGTCCTCCCAATGAGGGAGGGGTGCGCCTCGGACCCTGACTGCCCCTAATGGCCGGCATATTGGCAGTGGCCTACCCTGAGGTAGATGGGCACTTGAGAGCAGCACAGCTGTTACGTACTGCGCTGGACTTCTCACCTCTGGATACCGGGTTGGCGAATACACCAAGTCTTCTACAGGTTCTGGATACTCCCAAATAAGGGCGACCCCTTCTAGTAGCCACGGTGTCGCTTGACAGGCTACGCCAAAGCAGACCGTACCTTCCAGAAGGAGTCCCAGAGGGAAAAAAAACCAACACTGGGGAAAAACCTCAAACAGGAATTCCTGAAGAAAAACAAGAAAAAACAGGACTTGACAACAGGAAACCAAAATAAGCAAAATCTCCCAAGGCAAAAAGCAGGAACAAAGAACAGGAGCGAACAGCACAACCAGAAGGAAGTTTTTGCAAAGCAAGGTGGAACAAGACTGACTGACTTATATACTGAGAAAAGGGAAGTGACATCACAGGAAAAGGAAAGAACACCATCTTGAATTTGGAAGGCCCATAGACCAGTATAGGAAAAAGAAAGTAGTATAAAAAAAAAAACAGAGCATGCTGGGACAAAAACACGAAGAAGACAAGATGGACACAACATGGACAGAGACAAGAAAAAAGACCAGACAAACCCACCACCAACAAGAAAAAGAAGAAAAAAGGGCTACAAGTAAGCGTAGCGCGACCGGGAGCGAAGTATATGCTTCCCAGAATGTGTAGTCAAAAAACGCAGGGAACGGCGCTCCGAGTATCGGTAGCGCGTTCCATCCGCGAGGACAGAAAGAGATGCCGCGTCTGAGCGCGGCGTTACAGTAGGTGCCCTCCCCGAGGCACCAGGTTTGTCAGGATGACTGTAAAAAAACAGGGGGACCAAACGGGGAGCATGGACGGAGGAAGCATCCTCCCAAGAACAGTCACTGAGAGGGTATCCTTTCCAATGGACCAAAAACTGTAGTTTGTGTCTAAAAATTCTGGAATCACAGATCTCCTGGACTTCATACTCAGGCTGTCCGTTAATAGAAAGAGGAGGTGGACTCTGGAACTGGCGATCGTATGGATCAGGAACAAAGAGTTTTTTCACATGGAAAACAGGATGAACCCTCCAGGTATGAGGTAAGCGGAGATGCACAACTACAGGAATCAGGACTTGCGAAATCCGAAAGGGCCCATAAAAACGTGGCTTGAACTTATTGGTGGAAAACCGGGACGGTAGAAATCTGGAAGAAAGCCATACCTTGTGGCCCACTTGATACAAAGGTACGGCTTGTCGATAACGATCCGCCTTTTGTTTCATTGCTTGTTTCGAAGCTAGGAGAGTTGTGTGAAGTAGGCCCTGGATTTGACGGATCTGTCGTGAAAAAGAAGTGACAGCAGGTACAGAAGAGGATGTTCGGGAAACAGTAGTGAAAGTCCTCGGATGACATCCATAGGTACAATAAAAGGGTGTTGTCTTGGTCGAACTATGTATTGTGTTGTAATAGGAGAACTCGGCAAGAGCAAGATACTCCGACCAATTGCTTTGTGTGGTATTACAGTAACATCTCAGATACTGCTGAAGTTCTTGATTCACTCTTTCAGTTTGCCCATTAGTTTGTGGATGGAAACCAGAGGATAAAGAAATCTCAATGTTAAATAAGGCACAAAAGGCTCTCCAGAAACGTGATACATATTGAGGCCCTCTGTCCGAAATGACCTCTTGCGGAAGACCATGGAGGCAAAAAATATCCTTCAGAAAAATGCGACTCATTTCTGGGGCCGTCGGTAGTTTCTTCAAGGCTGAGAAATGGGCCATCTTGGTGAATGAATCCACGGTCACCATGATTACTTGGTTACCAGAGGAGGTAGGTAGAGAGCATATGAAATCCGTGGATAGAGTACACCAAGGAGCGGAAGGAACCGGTAAAGGTCTTAATAAACCTGCCACCTTAGTTCGGGGTGTTTTACTCTGAGCACAGACTGGGCATGCGGACACATAGGTTTCAGTGTCTGTCTTAAGCGAAGGCCACCAAAAAGATCGCTGAAGCAGCTCCTGGGGGGTTCCTAATACCTCGATGACCGGCTATAGGAGAATCATGGCACATTTGTAGAGCTTCTGTCTGCACTTTCTTGGTAGGTAGGAAAAGAGCATGTTGATGATAGAAGTAGTTGTCCTTCTTCTGCAAAAAGGAGTCACTCTATCCCATTCTGAAGCAGACAGAAACTGGTACTCTGATTGAACGCATTCTTGAAAAGATTGAGTAGCTCCGATGATTCTGCTAGACTCAATAAGATGTGGAGAGGAGTTCTGGGCTATGTCAGGATATCTGCGGGATAAGGCATCTGCCAAGGAATTCTGGGAACCAGGTATGTACGTGATCACAAAATCGTACTGGCTAAATAAGAAAGCCCATTGAGCCTGACGACCATTGTGACACTGAAAACTCCAAGACATTGGAGATTACAATGATCAGTCCTGGCTTCAAAAGGCTCTCTGGAACCCATCAAGAAATGCCTTCATTCTTTACAAGCTACTTTGAGAGCGAGTAGTTCTCGTTCCAGTACAGAATAATTGCGTTCAGCCTCTGATAGGATATGAGACAGATAAAAGATAGGATGTTCCAATTCCATCGTTGTCTTGTTTCTGCAGCAGAACTGCCCCAATAGCTCTGTCTGAGGCATCAGTCACAACTATAAATTTCTTGGTATTGTCAGGATGACGCACAACAGGTGCTTGGGTAAAGGCTGTCTTCAATTCTTGAAACACGCGTTCAGCATCCTTGGTCCAAACAAAACCCTTTTTCAGGTTCTCTTTCTTAATTGTTTGTGTTATGAAACTTTGTAGGTGGGAAAAGTTCTGAATAAACTGACGATAAAAGTTTGATAAACCAAGGAAACATTGCATTTCCTTAATGGACGTTGGAGAAGGCCAATCTAATATGGCACTGACCTTGTCAGGATCCATGGATATTCTGTGTTGATTAATACAGAACCCCAAATACTTTACTTCAGATTTATGGAACTCACACTTTTCAGGTTTACAAAACAATTGGTTTTTCTTGAGTCTTTCCAGGACTTGCAGGACATGATCTATATGTTGCTCAGGATCACGGGAATATATCAAGATATCATCTAAATAAATGACTACATATTGGTTGAGTACATCAGAGAACACCGAATCCATAAATCGTTGAAAAACAGAAGGGGCGTTGGTCAGTCCAAAGGGCATAACACAGTATTCATAGTGCCCAAAAGGGGTACGGAAAGCTGTCTTCCATTCATCTCCTTCCTTGATCCGAAGGAGATGATAGCCACCCCGTAAGTCTAATTTGGTAAACATCTTGGCTCCTTGAATGGCATCCAATATATCTCTGATTAAAGGCAGCGGATATTGATCCTTAATCGTTATTCTGTTGAATTCACGAAAGTCAGCACAAGGACGCAGGTCCTTAGTCTTCTTTGGGACGAAGAAGAGTGGAGTCCCAGCAGGGGACGTGGAAGGAGCAATCAAACCGTTGTGTAAATTATCGTCTAAATATTCCTTTAGCACCTTCTTTTCTTGGTCTCTCAGAGAATACATTCGACCAAAGGGGACGACTTAATCAGTAATTAAAGGAATAGCATAGTCATAACTACAATGAGGCGGCAAAATAGGATTACTAGGTTTCTGAAAAATCCTGATGTATTCCTGATAACAATCTGGAACCCCCTGGATCATATTGATAGAGTTAGTGTTATCCTTAGTTGACTGACAGGACCTTTTGGGAGTCCAATTAGAAGTAGTGGAATAACAATTCTGTTGACAAAATGAAGACGTTAGGGATATAGTTCTTGTTTCCAATTGATATAGGGGTTGTGTCGGGCTAACCAGGGTATTACCAAAATCATGATGTGATTTGGTGAGGCTATGAGATCAAAGGCAACATGTTCTTGATGCCCCCCAAATGTCAAACAAAGAGTAGGAGTTGAGGCCACCACAGGTCCTGAGGTTAACGGAGAGCCATCCACTGTGTGAACCTGCTCAGGAGTCTCTTTAAGAATGCAGGGAATTCCTTTCCTCGTAGCCCAGGTCTCATCCAGATAGAGTCCACTGGCTCCACAATCAAGGAGAGCCAGAAGGTGTTCTTCTTGATCTTGTGAACTTTGTAACTTGACCGAGAGGATAAACAGGGTGGACATGCTTTCTTTGGAGGAACATATTGATGTTACTTCAGCTCCTCCCCTCTCCTTCCTCCTTACAGGGGAGGGGAGCTGGCATTTCCCACAGGTCTTGAGGGACGTACCGGACAACTACGGATCAGGTGGCCAGCCTTACCACAGTACAGACAAAGTCCCTTTCATCGTCATTCCTCCCTTTCTGACTCAGTCATTGGCCCACGAACCAGATCTATCTGCATGGGTTCTTCAGGGGGAGGTGGAGAAGCTTCGGATGGAATATCTTCCGTTCGCCAACTGCTAGCACAAAAGGTACCAGACTGGTATGGAGCTTGCGTTCTACGTCTCTCCATCTTTCCAATCTGTTACTTACTGCGCTGGACTTCTCACCTCTGGATACCGGGTTGGTGAACACACCAAGTCTTCTACAGGTTCTGGATACTCCCAGATAAGGGCGACCCCTTCTAGTAGCCACGGTGTCGCTTAACAGGCTACGCCAAAGCAGACCGTACCTTCCAGAAGGAGTCCCAGAGGGAAAAAACCCCAACACTGGGGAAAAACCTTAAACAGGAACTCCTGAAGAAAAACAAGAAAAAACAGGACTTGACAACAGGAAACAAAAATAGGCAAAATCTCCCCAGGCAAAAAGCAGGAACAAAGAACAGGAGCTAACAGCACAACCAGAAGGAAGTGTTTGCAATGCAAGGTGGAACAAGACTGACTGACTTATATACTGGGAAAAGGGAAGTGACATCACAGGAAAAGGAAAGAACACCATCTTGAATTGGGAAGGCCCATAGACCAGTATAGGAAAAAGAAAGTAGTATAAAAGAAAAACAGAGCATGCTGGGACAAAAACACGAAGAAGAAAGGATGGACACAACATGGACAGAGACAGGAAAAAAGACCAGACAAACCCACCACCAACAAGAAAAAGAAGAAAAAAGGGCTACAGGTAAGTGTAGCGCGACCGGGAGCGAAATATATGCTTCCCAGAATGTGTAGTCAAAAAACGCAGGGAACGGTGCTCCGAGTATCGGTAGCGCGTTCCATCCGCGAGGACAGAAAGAGACGCTGCGCCTGAGCGCGGTGTTACACACAGCAGCCACATAGGAGTAAGTATCCACTCTCACTTGCTACATGTGTTGTCATAGTGGCTCTGGGCGGACACCATTCGGTGGCTGTAGCATGGGTGCTTGGTACAATGATGTTCACTATGGGTACTGTCCATCTGGGCAGGATTGGCATCACAGGTGTGGGTAATGCCATGCAGTCATTGGTAGCGGGGCAGCTACCTTCAATGTTGAAACAGTGTGGCCACCTACTAGATAGATGTGCTTGCCAGCTCATGGCAACAGGATGATTGGACCTGGGGTGTCAGGCCATTGTGATTAGTCCTTACCGAACACTGTGCCAGGGGTGGATCCCGGAACCTCAATCAGCTGGCAGGCACTGCATGTGTAGTGCAGTAGGGTGCGCCAAATGGTCAGAGTACTAATTGGCAATAGCCAAGTAGGCCTGCCAACTAGCCATGCAGGATTCTGTTGGGTGTGCAGTCCATCACATGCCTGTCTCAATGGCCATGGGTAGTGGGCAGGTACTGGACAGGTGTGGCGGGTATGCCACTCCTCATGTAGATGTTTGCATCAGTCAGACCATCAGTGGTTGACATGTGCATTGTTGTAGTTTCCCTCATGGTGTTCCCTAGTTGTAGGATGTGCAGGGGTGGGCACAGTGTATCATGGCATAGCATCAAATGCTGATCTACAACCCTGTGTTACTGTTGTGCTTGAATTGACTGATTGCATCCTGTCTTTCTCTTTCTCCCTCCCTCCCGGTCCTCCTCTGTCTTTGTGTGCATCAGCATCATCTGGCAGAGAAGGGGCACCGGCGAGTGGGGAAGTTGCAGCCCACAGGACTGTTTTGCTTTCACTAATGACCGAGCTGACAAAAATCTCTGGAATGCACTTCTTAGTTTAAAGAAGACATTTATTATTACTTCACCATGAGATTCCTAAAAAATGAAGGCGATTAGTAGGTCGAAGGCACATGTTGAAAAATAGTCACAGCAATGAAAGGAAAATATATCAAAGTGATTCTCAATTGCAATGTACACAGCAAATATGTGATTATATTATAGCATAATTGCAAAGCAAAGGATAAAGTAAAAATTAATCACCGTAGGGCCTGCCAAGCTCTTAATCTTTCTCATGCCAGCAAGAAGATGACCCCTGTTCAACTGCAAGAAAGAGATCCTCACCCTCATGGGAAAATGTCAGGCATTTGACGTCCAATCCTGACCGAGGTCTCAGAAATTCCCTCGCTACTGAGCAGGGCCATCTCTTTTATAGTTTAAAAAACCGAAAGGGCTTCCTGGAGAAAACCCCTCCTCTCAGATGGAAATATTTAAACATGCTGGCTACTATAGGTCAGAGTTGGAAGAAAAACGTTGAAAACTGGCCAGCCTTGCAAGGCTCTCCTTCCAAGGCCGCACCTTTCCCTGCACTGGAGAAAACAAAAAATATGTGCTCTCTTATCAAGAACTGTTCGTGTTCGGTGAAAGAAATACGAAGAAACAAGCTTAGTTTACCATGTGGAAAAACACAGCTCAACTGCAATGTCTCAATTGCAATGTCTAACGCCACGATAAGGCCAATAGGCAGCTAAACTGAATACAAAATGTAATCTGCAACTGGTGAATACTGAACAACTAATATGCACAGTGGTGAAACACAAAGTCAGTGGTCAAACCTACCTATTTTCAATACAGGGACCCAGGAGGCTGACACCAGCAGAGCCAAGGGGACCAGTGGGACGGAGGGCGAGGGGAGTGCCATAGGGGAGACCGGATCGACCACTACATCTTCAGATTCCTCCTCCGGTGGCGGCTCCCTGGCAGTGGCGGACCCATCTGGGACCACCCCAGCACGATCCTTGTCCGCCACCCTCCTTACTAGCACCGCCCTGTATGTAGCTCCCCACCCAGTTGCCCGTGCCCGCTCACCCAAGAGGGTGGGCATCTCCTTTGCCACAGGCACCTCTGCGCCTGCCCCAGTCAGCCCTGCTGCTTCAATGAGGAGGCTATTGACCTCCTGAGGTCCATCTCTGTGGGGCAGACAACTATTGTGAATACCATCCAGGGACTGGCATCCCAGATGCAACAGACCAATGCGTTCCTGGAAGGCATTCACAGTGCCTTCTCTGGTCTACAGAGATCATTTCAGGCTTTGGCCTCCTCCTTGAAAGCAGCCACTGTCCCTTCTTCTTCCGACCCCCTCCAGGTACCTGTTCCCATACCCACATCCTTCTCCCCTCACCCATCCACGGCACACCTACTGACCCACAAGCATCCACATCAACAGACACAGTACGCAAGGAAAGACCTAAGCACCACAAATGCCACCACCGCCATGCACACACTCAACAGGCACATGCAGACATGACAACATCCACACCCTGCACCAACTCCCCCACCACCTCCCCCCTCACAGTCAGTACACCACTCACACCTGCAGTCAGCACCACATCAGTCACTGATCCTGCCATATGTGCCCTCACTGTCACTGTCACCACATTATCTGACCCCCATTCATGCACCCCATACACCACTGGCACAGACACCATGACTGTCAACACACCCAACAACTGTTGGTTCAGCCGAAACACGTCATGAAGGGTGATTAAAGTTTTTTGTGATCACTTCTACGCCTGAGGGAGTGCTTTAAATTGATATATTTTGGACTTATATCTTCACTGAAAAAACAAAGTTTACAGGGACGTTATAGTTAGGTTCTGAATTTACACATACAAAACCATAGAAATTCAGCAGTTATAGTTAGAGGTATTTCAAGTAACTATAACTCGGGCACTAAGGTAACTATAACTCGCGCCCTCACCATGTATAGTTGTCTGATCAATAATTTTATTGCAGATAATATGAATTTTTAGATTTAATATTTAAGATTTAATATGATAGGTGGGATAAAAGATTTCATCAATGATATAACGTGAAGTAATTAACTGTGAATTGTGAAGGCGCAAGTTATAGTTACCATAAGGCGCAAGTTGTAGTTTCTTGAAAGAACTCTAACTGTAACTGCTGAATTTCTATGGTTTTGTACAAGTAAATTCAGAACCTAACTACATTGTTCCTGTGACCTTTGTTTTTTTCAGTGAATTTCTCTGTTTAAAAAAAATGTACTTTTCATTACCATACGTTAATCCAAACCACTTCCATGCACGGCCTTTGGCCATGCGTGGCAGCAGTTGGCTCAGGCCAGACCCTGAGGCCAACCCCTTATAAGCACCCAACCTTGCACTGTGCATGGCCTTCTCCTGTGCACAGTAGAGGTTGTTCACAGGGGCTGCCCTTTAGCCAGTCCTTGCTGCTAACTCCCCTACCCACCCAACCCGATGCTGTGCATGGCCCTTTGCTCATGAACTACGGAAGTTGTCCGAAGCCTTTCTGGGTGTGAGAATAGGTGTGAGAGGCTGTAACTGAGGGAAAGAGTGGCTGTCAGAGTATATGTCTGGGTGTGAGAGTGCATACATTAGTGTTTTTTTTGTGGGTGCATCAGTATGTGCGTCGGTCTGTGATTGGATGTGTGTGACCGTCTGAGTGAGTGTTTGAGTGGGTGTGTAACTGTCTGAGTGAGAGCTTGAGGGTCCTGATGGGGGCTGTGAGTAGGTGCTTGAGTGTCTGAGCGGAACTGTGAGTGGGTGCATAAGTGTTGGAGTGGGTGTGTGAGTGGGAGAATTGATTGAAAGGGAGACTGAGAGAGCGAAAGAAAGTGAGACGGAGAGAGATCGTTTTTAGTCTTTGATGTCTGACATAATTAGAAAGAGTTATTTGTTTCCAATTTAAGATCAAATAGAATACATTTTTTATTTAATTTTTTTTTTAAATGAGTCCAGCTGGAGTCAAACCCCTAAAGCTCATTGAGAAGGTCTGTGACCTTCACACTGAGTTCCATTGTTATTTTTTTTTAGCTCTGTATGGGCTATCTGGGACCACGAGGCCCTTAATTGTTCCCCCTCAGCCCCTCCTTATATATTTATTTATTTATTTTTAAACTTTTTAACTAAAATGCCCTTTACGGGCTACCTGACACTGCAGAGGTAGCCTTAAGGCTTTGCCTGCAGTGCCAAAGCTTCAGCAAGCACAGAGCTGCTTTCATATATATATATATATATATATATATAATCCACAAACAGTGAAAAACTGCTCACCGAACGACTGCACCATGTCGAGTAAGGATCCGACGAAAGGCTGAGAAAAGCAAAGTTCTGACGATATAATTCATCCGCTTTTTATTTATCTCAATAGTGATTAAAATAACGCTGTCACAACCAAATGTCTACGCGTTTCGGCTATCGCCTTCTACTGGACATTGGCAGCCATCTTCAACACACCTAAAAATATACAAATAACCCCTCATTAGTTTTAGTGACACACTATGCGTAACTAAATGGCAGCCATCTTTAAACATGAAAACATATATATCTAGCCATTTAGCGAACACGTTATTGGACTAATTACAATGGTACTGTTGGTTGCCAAAATTCTGCCAATAAATTAAATATTCAATAATAAAGTGCAAAGTGGCCAAATATCTTATATAAATACAAATTCAAGTATTTCAATTATTTAGCTCAAGCTACAGCACAAAAATCTTTTCATGCTCAATTGTAAAAAATCTGAAATACATTACATATATTGGCAAAGACACACTGGTGTGGACAAACTATGATCATTGATGTAAACAGCAAAAATTCCAACCATAATTGGTATATATAGAAAATTAAAAACGATCAAAATGATTAACGACAACAGTGTGTCCATAACTATATATATAGTTCAATGATAGTTTGTATCTATTAAATAACAGGTACAATCGACCGAATATGTTTTCAAAATGTTGTGCAAACCAGCCAATTCCTATAAAGTGCCTAGTGCAAAAGTGCAAACCTACCTAAACATGTAATATCATAAAACAGTGTGTAAAAGACAAAAAAGTGCAAATGTACTGTATATCTGGCAATTGCATTTCCAGCATCATTATATGCAAAATTTACATATTTTAAATAATCATTAACATAGCAATATATCTATAGAGAATCATAAGGACCAGTTCTAATTATAAATCATAATAGAGAGAAACATATAGATAAATAAATAACCAAACTCTAAGAGATCATTATTTCTATACATGTCTAAGATCAAGTACAGATGGACATGCAGTTCAGCATCTAAATTATGTCCCCATGGGCTCTCTGAGCTGAGCAATAATATCATTTTAGATTCCATCTGTCTCAGCTCTGCCGTTCTATCACCTCCCGCAAACTTATTTTAATGGTTTTGATTCTATAAAATGTCAAAGAGCTACAGTCTCCTACATGAACACCCCAAAAATGTTTAGCTAAAGGATACGATCTGTCGTGATTCTTTATAGCTCTGAGATGTTGTAAGAATCTAACCTTAAGTTTGTGAATGGTGCTGCCTATATATTTTTTTTTTGGCAGCCACATTCAATCACATATACAACATACTCTGTATCACATGTTATGCGATCAATGATGTCACAATTTTTGCCATCAAATGTGCTATAATTCTGTGTGTTTCAAGCAAACTTGCATGCTTTACATCGACCACATTTCCAAAAGCCTTAGCTTTTCTTGGATAGCCGTGACATATTTTCTTTAGATGAAAAAACTCCTAGTATGTCTTCCGAAAAGTGATTTGAGGATGTTGCCCAATAATATCTTTAATATGGGGATCTTGTTGTAAGACATGCCAATGTTTTTGTATGATGTTTCTAAGTTCTGTATGTTGTTGGTTAAATTAAAAAAATAGTCTTGGTGGGGATCTATTTTCTTTTGAATTGTCATCCCTAACTGCAGTCTTAAAGAGTAATTCTTCTCGAGATGTATTCACCCTTCAGAGGATACCCTCTGTTTAAGAATCTTTGAATCATGATAGAAATTTCAGTTTTGAATCCTGGATCATCTGAGCATATCCTGCGAGCCCGCAGGAATTGACTATATGGTATACTCAATTTCAAAGCTTTAGGATGGCCACTATTACCATGCAATATAGAATTGCATGCAGTTGGTTTACGATATATAGTGGTCTCCACCTTGTCATTTCTAACTGACAGCAGAACATCTAAAAATTCAATAGTGTGTCTACTGTACCTCAAATCAAGATGGATATTGAACTTGTTGTTATTGAGTACACTAATATATTCCAAAAGGGACTGTTCAGGAAAAGGTCATCAATATATCGCACCAATAGTACGACGTTGTCCATGTAGATTTTGTATGTCTCAAACCAAGCTATTTCTTTCTCCCACCAGCCCATATAGAGATTGGCATATGTGGGAGCAAATGAAGCTCCCATAGCTGTCCCTTGTTTCTGAAGATAATAATTATTATCAAAGAGAAAGACATTATGTGTGAGACAGAACTGTAGCATGGACAAGAGCATATTCGTATGTTGTAAGAATTCAATCTGACATGTCCCTTAAAAATATCTGCAGGCTTGCATCCCATAATCATGCATAATGGGTGTGTATAAAGAAGCTACATCCACGGTAACTAACAAGTAGTTATCCTGCTAAGGAATATTATGTATTTTAGATAGAAAGTCATTAGTGTCTCGTAAATACGAAGGCAATTCGGTGACAAAGGGCCATAAAACAAAATCTAAATATCTCAAAGTATTTTCCAATAGCTATTGATTCGTGCTCACAATGGGTCTGCCAGGGGGATTGTATCTATTTTTGTCTATTTTGGGTAGAAAATAAATACATGGAATTTTTGGAAAATATATATATTGTTCTTACAATAAATAAATAAAGGACCTTTTTGGTATCGGGAACTGTGCCGCTTCCCTCTATTCCCGTGCTGAAGTGAGAAAAAGTGTATATTTAGTTGCCTATATCTTTTTTCGCTGTTTGATGATTGATGCTCACATCAGCTGCTGTCTGGATAGTTTTGGAGTGATCTGTCAAGCTGGGGCTGAGAAAATCGGATGGGGGTGGGAGTCCCAAAACCCATTTACTCCATGCTAATTTCCACAGGTATTTTGAATGGGAATAGAGGCCAAACCGCTGGACGAAATTCCACTAAATTTGGCAAAAGGTAGCTCTTGGTCCAGAAAGCCCCCTTTTTGTTATTTGGTGTAAATCCGCCCAAAAGTTTTGAGGTATTAAAAAAAATTCAAATCTGAATATATAGGGGCCCACAGGCTCCACAAACCCTCTTGATCTTGTGTTGAGATCTGAATGGCTGCCAACACTTCAACCAGGCTTCAACTTTGTTCTAGAAAAAGAAGATAAAAAACAGGAAAAGGGGACTGGGTAGGGACACTCTGACTCCTTAGCTGTGGTGTTGGGGTCACAGAGGGACCCCCAGGGCAAAAAAGCACTTTTAAAAAATTGCTGCAAATTTGTGATACAGTAAAAGATTAAATTAAAACAGGGGGCCCACGCGGCACAAGTGTAGCCCCGGGGACCGCCACCTCCCCAGGGCAACTCATTTCACATTAATGTGACGCCACACATCCCCGGGGACGGCCACCACTCCGGGACTGAAAAAAGGCAATGAAGGGGGTCTGTCGCTGATCCCTGTGCCCGGGTCCACCACCTCCCCGGGGCTAATTTAAATATTAGAGGTTGGGCGCATGCCCCCCGCGTGGAGCCAATATTGGCCCTGGGGACTGCCACCCCCGAGGAATGGCTCTTGCTATGTCTTGGGGTGCCCACCCCAGTACATACCTGTGTACTGTGACTTGAAGGGAGCTTTGACAGCTCCCGCCAAGTCACACCAAACAATCCAGTTCCAGCAACCAAGAGCTGTCTTTAAGCTCTTGAATGCTGGAAGCAGAGGAATCCTCTGCTCCCCTGCCCACAGACATGCGGGCAGGGAAACAGAGGAAATCAGACAGTGAGCTACATGTTTAGCATCTCCCAGTCTGCGACAGCAGCGCTGGCTCCCACAGGATGCAGGGAGCTAGCTGGGACGGCGGGGTCTTGAGGCTCCTCCCCATGGTCCCATTGCATACTGGGTGCCCTGTGGGGCACCCAGGACAGGGGGTCAGGTCCTGGGAGATGGGCTCTCCGGGCCTAGATCGACCTGGGGAACGAGCTGGACTGCCCCCCACCCCCAAAAAACATAATAAAGCTAGGACCCGGGGTTTGGGGTCCCCGGACCAAAATCGGTTTGGGGAGGGAGCTGTGGTGCTCCCTTACCCCCAAAAAAACAATTTCATAAGGCCGGGGGATGGGGTGCCCGGGGCCGAGACTGGCCTTGGGAAGGGGGGCCACATGCCCCTCCTCCCCCAAACTGGACATTTACCCAATGATGTAACACTTAGTAACTAACCAGTAGAAAGTGCTCCAGTTGAATAGACATTTTGTGCAAACGGTGGCCCCTTGCTGGATAAAAGAGCAGGTGAACTTCCGTTCTGGCCCTGATGGTCATTTCACAGAAATTAAACCTCAACAGGAAGCACTTACAAATATAAAGGTTGAAGATGCCCTAGTTGAAACTTTACTTCTGGAATGGACAAATGAGCCTAACTCCTGGGCTTGGCGAAGGCAAAGCAAGTGTGTTTACTCCACAATTCTATATTGAAAAACGATCTGAAATCCTTTGTGGAGGTGAATGCATCTTTTATCTATTAGAGCACAATCAGACACTCTCACACCCACTCTCACTCCCACATAGACCCACTCACACCCAGGCAGACACTCTCACAGCCACCCAGAGACACCCTCTCACACATATTCTCATAACCAGAGAGACAGGCCCTGTAGCCAATTCCTGATGCACATGGCCAAAGGCCGTGACCAGCGTGGGATTTGGTGATTAAGGGGGTTGGCCCGCAGGGCTGGCCACAGGCCAGGCCCTGCTGCAAAACCCCGTGCAAAGCCAAAGGCCGTGCTCGTGGTTGTTAGACTAACGTATTGTAATGAAAATTACTTAACGTTAAAAAAAACATAAACATTCAATGAAAAAAACAAAGGTTACATGTTAGATTTAGGTAATAAGATTTTATTTTTAACTTAGAAATTCACTCAAAAACAAAGGTTACAGGGCCGTTATAGTTAGGATCTGAATTTACTCTCACAAAAACAGAGAAATTCAGCAGTTACAGTTAGATTTATTTCAAGTAACTATAACTCGCTGCCCTAGGTAACTATAACTCACGCCCTCACCATGCATTGCTAATTACCTCGGATATTACAGCACTCATGACAAATTTTATAACATCAATACAAATGTCATTGAAACATTAGCAGTCAAATTATTGACTAAAAAACTCTGCATGGCAAGGACGCCAGTTATATTTACCTTAGGCCGCAAGTTATAGGGGTGAGGGTGTCCAGAGGGGTCCCGAAGCATCCCTTGTGATGACGGCAGTCTCAGCAGCTCCATCCATAACAGCTCTAGCAGTGTGGGGAACCATGCCTGCGATTTCCGAATCGGGGTGATGAGTACCAGGGATGCTCTCTGTCTCTGGTCTTGAGCCCCACTCTAGGGATCAGAAGAAAAGGAGCAAAAGCATAGGCCTGTTCTGATGTCCAATTCAAGAGGAAGGCCGCTGCTCCCAGGTCTGGTCTCCAAATGA
The DNA here is from genome assembly GCF_031143425.1 of Pleurodeles waltl. NCBI lineage: Eukaryota > Metazoa > Chordata > Amphibia > Caudata > Salamandridae > Pleurodeles > Pleurodeles waltl. The sequence continues at coordinate 3,160,582 of NW_027150097.1, forward strand.
AATACCTGGGAAGTTGAGCATTCAGTTTGGAGGTGAGGAGGTCCACATTGCAAGGGCCCCACCGTTCCATTAGGGACTTGAGACGGACAGATCCAGCTGTCCGTTGCTGAAATCCTTGAGATGCCTGGAATCCCAGTCTGCCACCATACTCTGGGCACCTGGGAGGTATTCGGCCATCACCAAGATCTGTGGCTGGAGGCAGTAGTGCCAAAAGTCCTTGGCTAATTTGGCTAGGGCTCTGGAGCGGGTGCCCCCTAGTCTGCTGAACTACTGGACTGTTGTTGTATTGTCCTTCCTCAGTACAACACAGCATGAGAACTTGTCCTGAGTAAGAAACTGGATCTCTCCACATCTGGCACCCCAGCCTAGTGGGCTGGCCTCCAATGCTATGATCAGATCCAGTAGCAAATCAAATGTCGCTTTCCCATTCCATGCCTCCATATGGTCTATCCACCACTGAATCTTCGTTCTGGCTTCTGGTGACAGTGCCACTAGCTCTGAGAATGTAAGGCCCCTCAGATGAGACGCTTTCAGCCACTGAACGGCCATCTAGTGCAGGGGCCCCGGAAAGATAGCTTGGATCAAAGTAGACAACAATACAACTATCCTTGCAAGTTATCCTGTCTTTCCTGAACATTTTGAAAAGCTCCTTCTTGACCTTGACGATCTTCTGTTCCTGAAGTTTCAATGTTGTTGAAATGGTGTCTATCAGGAAACCCAGGAAAGTCATTCACTGAGATGGATTCAGTTCCGACTTCTTTCCATTCATGACAAGCCTGAGTTCATGTAGAAGCGCAATAGTCATGCTCAAATGTGCCATCAGTTGGTTGCAAGATTGATCCATTAGCACTGGGGTCTTCAAACTGGGAAACTGGGGGGCAGGCCCCCCTAGGTGGGCCTCAAAAGATCCCTAGGGTGGGGGGGGGGGGGACACCAGGCTCTGGCCAAGTGAAACTTTCTGCTGATAACAGGGCTTTGCTTTAAACTGAAAAAATTGAGCAGCAGTAAACCGCTCTGAATGGGCCAGCACTAACATGTTTTGTCATTTAATTAAACAAGCTAGGAGTATGTATCAAAAGGGAATGTACTCCAAATACTCTTTAAAACCCCCACTTCTAATAATCACACTGTGGATACTTTTACATGTTAGTAAGGGCTGCCTGACCAGAAAAATATGTTTGGCAATTATGTATTTGGTTGCTTTTTCAAAAGAGTAACATAACTTAACTGCAATGTTTAAATAAGTCTAGACATATTTAAACAGTGCCAATTTATTAGAATAATTGTGGAAAAAAAAGTTTGAAGATCACTGCATTAGCAGGATATTGTTGAGATAGATGATCAACCTGATGCCCTCCGTCCATAAGATCTCCACCATAGGTTTCAGGAACCTAATGAGTCACTATGGAGCCGGTAGAGACTGGAACTCATAGATCTGATTCCTCCATTTGAACTGCAGGAAGCAACAATGAGGTGGAAAAATGGAAATCATCAGGCATCCTTGAGGTCAAGGCGAACAAGCCAGTTGCCCTGAAGTAGAAGGTCCATTAGAAGATTAATGCCCTCTATCTTAGAGTGGCGGTAAACTAACCACTCATTGAACTCTTTTAGGTTTATCACTGGTCAGAATCCCTTGTCCTTCTTTTCCGCAAGGAAAAGGTTGCTCAAAAAACCCCTCAGATGAAGAGTTGCCCATTTGATAGCAGCCTTGAAGAGCACCTCCTGCACCCGTGAGTCGATCAAATCTGACTTTTGTAGGGAAAAGCGTATTGGACGTGGTCTCACTTTTTGAAGCCTTTGACTGTCTCCAGCACCCACTGTTCCAAAGTGATCTGTGCTCATCTGTGGGCGAACAACCTCAGTCTCCCTTCCAGTCTTAGAGGTGAAAAAAGGGTACTGCTTACTGTTGATGCCTCCTGAGGAATTAGCTCCTCCTCTGGTAGCTTGGTTGGCCATGTCCTTCCCACCTCCTGGGTTGGGGAAGAAGGTGCTGTATCGACCATCGTGCCACCCATTGTTTCAGCGGCCTGCCCTCTGGAGGGGCCTGATCGGAGGGGTCGGCCGGAGGATTGACCCCTGCGTCTTCTGGCCCTATAGAAAACCTTCCCTGTGCTTTCCCAAGATGACAAACCACCGCTGCAACCAACACACCACAATGTCCATGAGTATAGGGCATCCTGACTGTTTGGAGTGCTCAGCCAGTTCTATTATCTTAGTCAGGGGTCCTAAGACATCTAGGCACTTATCCTGGCTGCGAGCCAGAAGCGATCAATCCCTTGTTTGGGATCTTTCATATATTTGGAAAAGAATGTGCATAGCTTAGGCTCAATGTTGGGAGTGGCCGCCACCTTCCCTTTTAGGGCTGGCCTAGGGCATTCATTCTGCCTGCAAGCGGGCATACACCTCTTTATCCAAGAGGTGACGAAATTTACTGGCCTCACACTGGAAAAATAAGCGGTTAGACCAGCGGTTGTAAGAGCAATAATAACAAGCACCCCCTGTCAATACCACAAGGCAAATCCCCCCGCCCACTTTCTGTTCCAACATCCACTCAGAAGACCTTGGGTGGTATATATCTTCTGTGTCAAACATGTCAATGACCGCTAGTTTGCCCTCAAACGAACCTGAGGTGCCCGAGCTCAGGCACCCGGGGACAGGGGTGGCTCCTGTAGGGCCCAAGCAGCCGGGCACAACAACATAAAGAAATTTAAAAAAAGAAACTTACCTCCCCTGCTGTCTTGCCGCTCTTCTGGCATAGGCTCCCAGCCTCCCCTGCGACCAACCCTTACACTGCTTTCGCATGAGAACAGCATTAGGATAGGCTGGAGGGCCCTTGCTTGGTGCTCCTAGGCAGAATGGGAGCCTCTGTCTGCTCTCTCCAACCTGGCAACACAGTTCCAGGTTGTGTGCATGTGTGGCCGGCCCGAGTTGGCAGGACAAACACACATACGCATTAAGGGGAGTGCTGTGCACTCCCCCTCTGTCCCTGTCATTGCCCATGGACCCGCCCCCCAGAAAAATAAAAACGATAATAAACACTGTTTTTTTTTCATTTTGCAGGTTCTGCTGTTGGCGGGGGTGACGCTCCTATGCAATAACGGAGGTGCCGTGTCTGGCCAGGGTCTACCCGCGTCGCACCCTTCATCCGATGAGCCCTCATCATCAGTATCGCCCCCCTAATTGTAGAGACCCCAGATCGGGGTCAAATTTCTGGGCGACATCCAGTGTGCAATGGGGCCATGGGAGAGCCTCAAGACCCTGCAGTCCTAGCTGGCTCTCCGAGTAGAACAGCTTCCCAGCATAGTGCATTCTGTAACATGTGCACACTTTTATAGAAGGCTTCTTGTAGTCAATCAAAGCCTTCCAGGTGCCCTGTTTCACATTTCAAAGGTCTTGAAGAGACCATGGCGGAAGAGCCGCTATTACCTGCTCCTGTGACTCCTAGTACCTCCAAACCGGAGGAGACCTGGGACATAAGCTTGTCCCCACTTTCCTGCAGGGGTGCCAGCGCCTTGGCAATTGCCTGGAAAAGGAGCTTGTCCACCCCTGTAGGATGTGGGCACTGCGGGGCCCATTCCTCTTCTGAGGCCAGGGTAGGGGACTATGCTTGGTCTTAGAAAGGCTCCATAGTAATGGGGTGAGAGCATCTGTAAGTATCATGCCCTGTAATATGTTAAAGAGGGCAGCCTCCTCGCAGGTGCTGACGCAGTTTGAGGCAGTACACGCCACCAGGGGGAATCCCAGTAATGGAGGCCGAGGTCTGATTCTTACCACAGTGCGGTGTCGGCAATGGTTGGAAGGGAGGTAAAGACTGTAACTAGACCCAAATGAGGGCTCGGGATCAAATCCTCCTCCTCTGTAATACGTGACAGGTGCCAGAACAGTGCGGTGTAGGTGCACAAGAAACGGGCAGCGGCGTGCCTGACACATCCGAATAATGGCGTGAACGAGCGCCATCTATAGGACCCATGCGGTATTCAAAACGCACGCTCGGGCCGAAACCTACCATGGTCTGTAAGGAAATATAAGCGGTTAAACCAGTGTTGTAAGAGCAATAATAACAAGCAACACCTGTCAATACCACAAGGCAAATCCCCCCGGCAACACCTAACCGAACGTTAAATAAGCAAGGGACTTAACTGATGGGTCAGCAGTGAAAAAAGAGGAAGGGCTGAAGCTGGCCCACATTTATATGGAAATTCAGACAGTGTTACTATTGATTTATGGTTACCATGGGAATGTTCTGTTGGACTCATGGGAACTTTGAACTTGCTGTGATATTAAAAGGGATGAAAGGACTGCATAATCCTCGCCTCCGGTCCTGACATAGAATGAGGAATTTAGGGAGCATCATAACAAATATGTCTCTCACGATGGCCACCAGAGAAAAAAGAGCCCAAATATAGCACAAATATCACCCAAATGTAGCCCAAGTATAGCTCAAAGACAGAAGTGTGCAAAACACATATTTATAATGAACTGGCGCAGCGTGGTGCTGTGCCAAAATCGGCAGCATGACGCTGCATCAGTTCTGAAACGCAATATATTACAAAAATTACAAAAATATAGTGCACCCCTGTGTTTCCCTTAGCACTGGTGCTAAATGTAGCTGCCAACGCAGGCATCCTTGCACCATTATTCAAGGGTGCCTGCTTTGCAGGGAGGGTTGTTTATGTGCAGGAAGGTGACCCTTCCTCCGCATAAACAATCTGCAATGGCGATTTGACACTTCCATGTGTGCTGCAGAATGCAGCACTCATAGAAGTACCAAATCATCATTATGTAATGATTGTTTATGTGCAAGAAGTAACACATTCCTGCACATAAACAATCATTCATTGTGGTTTTGCTCTTTCTATGTGTGGTGCAGTATTTATCCTTGTTGTGCTATGCTAACGCCACCCCTGGGGAGGCATTCATTTTTGGCATGCAACAGATTTACGGATTCTTGGAAAATCTGGGGCAATGTCAAAAGCAATGGGTGTTGCGGTGGAACGCCCACAGCAACACCCATTGTACGCCCCTCTGCTGCAGAATACTGCATCGGGCGGCACATTTATCCCAAAATTTGAACCTGGTTCTCCATTTGCAAAGGTTTGCAGCTCTGGACGTAACGCCACATCCTCTTCCCTAAGTGTAACATATAATCAAGTGATCAACTGGATAAAAAAACATAAAGGTAGCAAATTTAAAAGTGCTTTTTTGCTATTTGAGAACTCAGAAAATAGGTCCTTATTTTAGTTTTTTAGAGCACTAACCATAATTTCTATGGGAATGAGACACTCTCATTTTTATAATTTCTAAAGGAAGTGCTTCAGGTATTACAGTTTTGAGTACATCAAGATTACTTCAGGCATGCCACAATTTATTTTAGTCCTCATTTATGCCAAAAAGGCCAGAGGTGTCATATTTGTAGGGGATACAACTCCCAGTCACCATAAGTGTTAACCTTTCGAGCCTGACCAAAATGGAGGGAAGGAACAACGGGGTTTACCTGCTCCACCTCCTTTGCTGTGCCTTGTCTATAATCGTAGGACCACAGATAGGCATTCCCCATCTTATCAGGATGCAATAAAATTTTGCACAAGCATGGAAGGCTAACCCACGGAGAGAGAAAAAAATGGTTTCCACATCTTAACTCGCTTCTCCGAAGTGTTAGTGCATTCCAGGTTGCCAATACTTTTAGCTGAGTTGAACCACCCCATAAAGGTAGGAGGGTAGTTTGATAACCACTTAATACATATTTCCCTATGTGCAATTAGTATCAAATTAAAGACTATGTGCGACAAAGCCTTCCACGCATCACCTCTCAACACCTCCCATTCTTGAATAGCAAATATAACCAGGTCCAGGCTTACCCTAATTTCTTTACCCATTATCACGGTTTACACCTTATCCACATTTTGCCATAAGTGCTGGATGTCTGGACACTGCTAAAATGGGCAGCATCTCGGTCTCTTTCCTCCCAGCTTTACCAGCTTTCTTAGCGACCAATACATCCTACACAAGATAAATAGATGTTTTTTCCTGAGAGGTGCGGATTTCACAGCGGACCAAAGCATAGACATTGATACTTGCCAGAGATGTGAATTGACGGATAAAGGCAGGTCCATCTTCCAAGCTTCTTCCAGCAGTGTGAGATGAGTGTTCTCTTTCTGTATTAAAGCCCAATGCCATTTGGAAGCCTCCTTTTTTAGTGGCTGGGTATCTTGTAACTACAAGTCCAGTTTGACGCCACCTTAGGTTCCTCCCGAAGCCAGCTCCCTATTTGTAAATATTTAAACCTGGATAAACTGTGGTTTGTAACACTAGCTAAAGAGTTCCATGGGCTCAAGCTGCCCTCCACTACCAGCTGGCCCCATTTAAGTAATCCTGCCTTCAACAGTGGGGTGGACAAAGCATCCTGAAGACATTGGGGTGTTCCGGGAGAGTTCCATATCAGGGCCAAATTGCTATAATACGGAAATCCAAGAGTTTTCCTAACTTGAAACCAAAGTTGACACGCTGCACGTAAGACTCTAGGTTTGACCTTTTTAAAGTACTTTGGATGGCTGAATTTGTATAAGAAGTATTTGCCTTCTTCCCGAAGATTTTTGGTCACAGCATGATGACATGGAGACATCTGTGAATAGTCCTTTGAGAGTAAGAACCTTGCATATTTCTGTTAAAAAGCCCAGGAATAAAGCTGGAAGTCTGGGAAGGCTATGCCTCCATCAATCTTCTTCTTATGTAATTTTTTACAGGCTATTCTCACACTTCTGTTGGCCCAGATGAAACTAACCAGTTCCCCCTGTAGTCTCCGGAACCATTCTGCTTTAAAGTACAAAAGGAGGGCATTAAAGATTAAGGTGAACTTTGGAAGAATGATCATCTTGATTACATTTGTTCTTCCTAAAATGGAAAGGGGAAGGTGGGCTCAGGAGGTTCTTGGATTCTGACATCAGTTTTCTAAAATTTGCATGTGCCATACTTCCCAGATCTTTCAACACTTGCACTCCTAAGTATCAAATTTCCTCCTTTTCCAAAGGATTGTCAGTAGGTCCATTCCAGGTCATCAGCTCCGTTTTGTTTTTGTTACCTAAATAACCTGAAACCTTCCATAATCCTTTCTTATGTTTAGAATTACCAGGGAAGCACTTTGGAAGGAAGTCTTGTGTATAGACCATTAAATCATCAACATAAAGAGCTGATTCTTTTCCCAATCATTTCCCAATCTTGTATTTTAAGAGGAATAATCCGCTTATCTTTCCTGATCTTTCCTGATCCTGCTTGTGAGTGGTTCGATATACAAGTTGAACAGTACCCCTGGTGTGTACCTCTAATGATCTGGACTTGTGGTATGAGATTCCCATTAACTAGAATCCTTGCTACTGGTGCACTATAAATGGTGTTTACTGCTTTAACAAAATTATTACCTAAGCCATTCTGCTTTATAACTGCATAGAGGAAGGGACAGCTTAATCTGTCAAAGGCCTTTGCAACATCAACCATCATAAAAGTCAGGGGTGATTCAGTGTCTATTGCAAGGTCTTTTGGTGCCACCAGATCATGTGTTAAGTCGTTGAGTTGTCTGTCTTGCATAAAACCCTTTTGGTTCTCATGAACCAGCCCACCCATAATTGTATCTAACCTTTTAGCAAGAATATGGGTAAGGATCTTGTAGTCACTACTAAACAAATATATGGGTCTGTAGGATTTTCATCTTTTTGGGTATTTGTTTGGCTTTAAAATTATAGTGATAAGGGCTTCATTGCATGAGGCTGGAGTGGGATGAGCATCTACATACACAGCATTCATTAGGTTAGTCATAACTGGGGAGAGTGCTCCTTCTAATACCTTGTACAATTCATTAGGTATCCCATCTGGGCCAGACGCCTTCCCATTTTTTAAAACATGAGTGATCTTAACTACTTCCTCCCTATCAATTTGTTTATTAAGCTGAAGCTGCTTCTCATGCTCTATCACGGGTAAAGGATCCTCCTTTAGCCAAGTGTCTATTTGGACTTCTGTAGTGGTGACATCATCAGTACATAAACCTTAATAAAAATGTACAAAAGCCTTTTCTATATCAGAGTTTTCAGTGCAGCGTTCATTCATGTCACTAAGCACTACTTCCTGGATCGTGTTCCTAGTTTTCTCAGACCTAACCTTCTAAGCCAGTAACTTCCCACATCCTTCTCCATATTCATAATGAGCGGACCTACTACTTCCCACTTTTTCCTTACAATTCTTTCCAAGAAGTCTGTTAGTGCTCTCTTAGCTTCTTGTATCTGCTTATGTAATGATGTTGGCCTAGCAGAGTTAAGTGCCTCCTGGGCATCTGCGATTCTTGCCTCCAGCTCCTTCACCCTTATACTATTTTCCTTCCTTCTATGTACAGTGTAGAAGGTTAGTTTCCCTCGAATTAAGGATTTCTATGTGTCCCATATGATGTTAATGGGCGCTGAATCCTTATTAAATTCAAAGAACTTGCAGTACCTCTTTCCAATTGAATCACCACCTCTCCCTCTTCTAGTATTATCCTGTCAAACATCCATCTGACCGGGGAAGAAGGCTTAGTGAGCCGGAGTTCTAATTGTGTCTGATAGATGAGCTGGTTGGTGTACTAATTCTAGAATCTTTTTCTCCAGCCTAACATCAGTCAGAAAAAATCTATCCTGGATTCATGTCCGTATTTCTTATTCAAGTAGTATAGCCCTTGATCTGGCCCACTTGCCTTCGCCAAGAGTCTGTTAAACTTAGGTTTCTCAGTATTTGATGAATACATTCTCTCATCTTAGGCAAGTTGACCATTGGCCTGGTGGAGAATTTAACTAGCACTGGGTTAAGTAGTACATTAAAATCACCTCCAGGGTGCACCACAATTTTGCAATAAATATAGAATGTTAGCAATCTAGTTGTTCATTAGAATACTGTGGGGAGGCAGAGGCCAGAGGCAAGGACTCGGATACTTGAGGGCAGGGAGGAGGGTGCAAAGGGGACAATTTGAGCACACTTAGCATGCAGGTGAGGCAGTGACATCACAACAGACAGTGGAGGGCGGGGCAAAGGGGGGCAGGGGCAACAAACCAACCATGCAGGACAAGCAAGAGAGGCTGTGGCAATATAATGGACCATCGAGGGCAGAAAGAAGAGGCAGTGGCAGTACAACTGTACATGGTAACAGACCCAACTCAGACAAGAGACTCACTATGTTTTAATCCTAAAAGGACTTTATTTTATCCGTTTCCTGCCTAAAATCTTCTCTTTTCCAATGTTAGTCAATAGAGAAAATCAATTCCCCTGTTTTTTTTTCCAAAATCTCCCTCTTAACAAGTTCAAAATGTTGGCAAGTACGGTACATTGGATCACAGAGGGCAGGAGGAATAACGTCCCTGTAACCTTTGTTTTTTCCAGTGAAATATATAAATATGTGCGTGGGTGTGGATGTCTGTTTTTATGAATGATGAATTTGGATTTCTATTATATATTTCATTTAAGTAAAATCATTTTTGATTGTATGTTGTTTCTTGGGACAATATTTTCGAAAAGTAACAAATTATGTATGCCAATTTCCAATGTAATAATGTGTCGCTTATTCTGTAATTGTTGTTTGTCTAATGGTTGCATACTTATATGTTGCACAATGTGAGTTTGTATACTTAAGTGGTGAATAGGTTTGTGACATTGCCATTCTGTTTGTATTCCTATGTCCATGTTAATGTATATGTTAGACCCGCCTACCTTAGGGTGGTCTTCCTCAGACTTCCTACTTACTTCCAAATTTTACTGGATTTCATTTTTGTTGGCCTTAGGACTCTGTGCACTTTGCGACTGCTAACCAGTGCTCTGTTCCCTAAACATGGTATGACTAACATATACCTAATTGGCATATTTAATTTACTCATAAGTCCCTTGTAGAGTGTATACCATATGCCCATGGCCTTTAAATTAAAATGCCACAAGTAGGCCTGCTGCACTTATCGTGCCACCTACTTAAGTAGCCTACCAAAACATGTCTCTGGCCTGCCATTGCAGCTTGCATGTAGCGTCACACTGCCATGTCAACCTGGCATCCAAACTCCCTTGCCAAGCCTGAAAAAAAAACTTTCATTACATATAGGACACCTGTTCCTGTCGACAGCCCATATGGCATGGTGCTGTGTAATTAAAAGATTGGACAGGAAATTTCAAGTTTTACTATCCTGGTTGTGGAAAACTCCCAAATTCATTTTTCGCTACTGTGAGGCTTACCTCACCCTTAGGATAACATTGAGGATTCTTTATTCCATTTAATAAGCTGTAATTCCTAATTGGAAGCTGGTAGATATGTCATGTTTTGTAACTATGAAATTGTAATGCTAAACCGTCTTTAAGGGTAAAGTTGCATTTTTCATTACAATTTTGAAATGCCCCTTTTAGAAAGTTGGTATTTTCCTGCCCTTAGCCCTTTTGTGCCTGTAGCCTGGCCGAGGTCACATAACTGGTTATAACTGACAGTTAGACATTGTGAATTCCTCCCAGACAGTTAGACAATAGAGAGATTAGGTGTGCCTGGATTAGTCATCTGGTGACAGGATGGAGGGGTGGAGCTGACACCTGCCCCACTTACACCTGCACAGCATGTGCTCTGCCTCCACACAAATGGCTTAACAACTCTGTATTGTCACTGTAGTCAGCTTGGAGCCAGGGGAGTCAGGAAATTCCATGCACTTCAACAAACCTTTCCAGAAGCTTCTCTTACGTTCCAGAATAAGGACACTAAGGTATAACAAGCATTTGCAATACAATGGGTCTCGCGTTTGCTCGAGTTAGAGCTATTAGCATTGTAAACTCCTAACCGGACTTTTCTTGCCACATAAACGGAAAATGAAAAGTAAAACAGTTTCACGTAAGCGAGCCAACGGCCGCCATGAGCGTAAAGCAGACACACAAAGTTCGCTCACAGTGAAACATATCGGCAAAAGTTAAATTGACCATGTAACCGGCAAAAGTGCAATTATCCATGGACCCGGCAAAAGTGCAATTATCCATGTAACAGGGTTGATGTCATGCAAAGTGCTCGACTACTGCCCTGCGAGATCGCACGGCCTACGAAATAAAGAGAAAAAGTAGTTCAGAAACCATACAGAAAGCATGGCGCCTCTTTTGTTTTCAGTAGTTGGCCGGTGCTCTCGAGGAGGGCTAATCGCTGAAAAGGCATGATGTAGGCATGCCTTTCACTAATGAAACAAAGCAAATTTTAAAACGCAAGCCCACGAACCAACTAAACTGATGGCCATGACATGGTCGTGGTTAAAAGCCCACGGAGAGATTACAACAGGGACAGAGGGCTTTGGGGGCTCGACCCTTATAAATGGAAGTGGCTTCTACTGAAGGAAGGAGGTTCCTCTGTCCTTGCAGCTGTCAGTCCTTGTCAGCTGCGCAGCACAGGTTTAAATTGGGCACATAGCACAATAGCTATGAGTTAAAGAGAGCAGCTCTGTATTTTAACTGAATGCAATTAAGGACACGTTCACCCAAACCATTTATTAAGAAGTAACAGGATCTAAGGATCGCCGTCAGAATTTATTTCATCATAAATTGTGTATACACCTGGTATATTCATTCAAAGCAACAGGTGTGAAGATGTAACGTTGCTGGATACCTGTTCACAATTACGAATAATGGTAGCTGGAATTGTCAAAGGAAATGTTTTGAGAAACGTCATTTTAGAAATAATAAAACAAAGTGCCAGCATTCTGTGAAATAAAGGCAGGTGAAACCATGTGGCCAGTTAGATTCACTTTGTATTCTATAAACATGGCGTGCGAGTTAAAAAAAATCTTTGACTGGCAGGGCATGACTTTGCCTTGTGCAGCTGTGATTGAAAAGGCAGTCATGCAGCTCAGACACCATTGCACACGTCCCAAACAAAGAAAAACAAAATAACGCGGTTCACAACCTACAGCCTTCACGACAAACAGCATGTGCGCACGCAATAGAGAACGTAAAGCTGCCTGGACCCTCTGGGCTCCTCACCAGGGCCTGCCACTGTGCGTCACATGGAGAACACACGGAACTGCGTGGGGGAGACCGGCAGCTGGATAATGCACCGCCACATGGGTGCAGGTAGCGGGGCATCCGACTGTCAGGAGCCTCGCGCTGGGGGCGGGGCCTGCAGCAGGTAGGTTGCTCGTTGATCCCCGCAAAGCGGCCTGATCTGAGGCAAGAAACCATGTCTACTGGTGAACTCATTTTTGGGAACTACTGCTCAGTCCAAAGTCGAATTTAGGCAGTAATACATGCGGGATATGTATTAACAGGAAGCACTTAACGATAGGGGTTACGGGGACAGCTGAGGACAATTGTTTATTCAGGGAGACAGTGATAGCAAAGAAAACAGAAGCATCTATCCCAGAAATGATGTTAAGATAAGAATCTCTGATTGAGCCATGCCCCCACACGCATGAATGCTAATGGATTATTTCATCATAGTGACTTATTTAAAACAAGCGAGATCGCGCTGCGAACAACAGATAACAAGCGAGATCCCGCTGCAAACAAAAAATAAAAAGTGCAATTAACTGTGTAAAGCGCTCGACTTCTGCCAAGCGAGATCGCGCTGCGTAAAAAGATAAAAAGTAGTCCACAAACAGGACGGAAAACAGCGAGCCTCACACGTTTTCTGTACTTGGTCGCTGCGCTCGAGGAGGGCTAGCCACCGGAAAAGGCATGACGTATGCGTGCCTTCCACTAATGAAAGCAAGCAGATTTGAATAGGCAAGCCCACGAACCAATGAAAAACACTGACATGAGGTCGACAGGGCTCCGAGCCCTTTTCTGAAACCTAAAGCGTCTCGCTGCGATACACATGCGCGAGCGCTTGCGACGCAGGCTCGACCCTAAAAAGAGGACTTTGAGACCCACTCTTCAGTTCACTACTGGAACTGTAGGAGGACTCTCAGAAGACTGTCTGCTATTGTGATCTGTTGTGCACTATGCCAGCCTGCTTCTCTACCTGGAAGGACTGCTTTTCTGCCTGGAGTCTGCCCTGAGCCGTCAGAGGCCCTCAGAGGCCATCCCTGTTGTTGAGCCCTGCATCTTCATTTGCATCTGGGATTGCAGAAGTGACTCCAATGTCTAGTTTGCTGGCCTCCTGCTCAGAAGGGCGCTCACCATCTTGAACCTGCACTTGGACGCAGCCTCAGTAACACCTGAATCCCAAAGAGGTGTCACCCCAGTCCTGGATCCTTGGTTGTGGTGCTAAACATTCCTAGATGGCTAATTTTCAAAACTGAGGCCAAATAAAATTTGGCCAACAAGTGTTCTGAGTACCAGGACCAACCTGCTCGCCCATCCACCTGAGGTGCATTGGCAGACGGTTTGACTTTGTCGCTTCTCCTGCTACGTTCTTCTCCGCAGTAGCAAATCCATTTATTTTCTGTGTCCTCATTTGCCTTATACACTTCCAGGCTGACCTCCAAGTTCTTCCTCTGCTAGTGTGAGCCGACCTGAGAAGATCAAGGATTTTCAGCTAGGGGAGGAGGGGACACTGACTTATGGGTACCGCCTACCCGCCACCTCTTCTTGATCCCAAGCGCCTATAATCACTGGACCTTCTCACGAGACCATCTTGTACCGGGCCACTCTTTTAGCCTAATTAGTTTTATACCCTACCTTCCCCTTCTAACCACCTTATCAGGGGGGCCCACAGTTTCTCTGCTTTTTTTTGTATAGGAGCAGTTTAAATCCATCATACAAACATAGATCACTGAGTTCAACCATTCAGTCATGGATGGGCCAGCTGGAGATATCCACTGTTCATGTACATATTTCTATTCTACCCAGTAACACAAGATAAAACTGCAGATTTCTATCAAAATCAAGGCGAATTCCCACATCTGGCGACCACCCAAAAATAATTAGTTCTGGGCTTACCTTCATACGTGTGTGGAAAACATCATTTAACACCTTAACCAACCTCTCCCCAGGAATCCTTAATATTGGGGAAAAGCGCAAACATATGAAGGTCATCAGCTATCAATAGACCACATTTCTTGCAGCATGTGTTTTCTTCTCCCCTCAATTTTGACAGTTTCGTTGGAGACCGGAAGACCCTATGGAGCGAGAGAAGATGGTTTCTTCTAAAATGCACAGATTTTACCACACTATACAAAAGTCACAAATATACTTGCCACAATCGGTTGATTCTTGTGTTTGGCCTGGTATCCCCCACAGAGTAGCAGGAAGCTCAAGATCTCCATCCAAGAAGTCCAAAATTAGCCCATACCAGACCACCACTTTCTCCTTCTGATGTGGCCCCTTGGCCAACAACTCCTCTAGCTCATATGTATAAGTTTCTTCCTCCCTCGGAGACCGGGGTCAACTTTGTAATTGATAATATTTAAATTTAGATACCACTCCCCGTGTCTTTACTTGGAATTCATCCCATGAACAGAGTTTCCCATTTTGGAGGATGTGGCTCCGCTCTCTGATACCTAGACGGTCTTTACGGCATTTCCAGAGTGCTGGGGGAATCCCACACAGGAGCATATACGCCAGATTTGTTTCTCACCTAATCTGAGCCCACAGCCGGACAGCCACCTGTAGGACTTTCAGCCTCACCTTTTGAAATAAATTCAAGTCACTAAATGTATACATGAATTTCGACCCTCCCCCTTCCACCTCCTTTAGCAGAGTTTCCACTATTTGATCTCCCCCAGACCCCTTCCTATCAGACAACACAGCCCTTACCTTTTTTAATTGAACAGCCCAAGCATATAACTGGAAGTCCAGAAGTGCAATGCCCCCTTTATCATATTTCCTTCTCAGCTTCCTTCTTGCAATTCTAGCTCCCTTCGATGCCCAAATAAACATATCTGCTTTCCTGTACAATTTTTGCAGCCAGGTCTTCTTGAAGTGCAAAGGTATAATGTTAAATAAAAAGGTACATTTTGGGAACATGGACATTGTTATCAAATTAGCTCTTCCATACAATGTGAGGGGTAGGTGAGACCAACTTAACAGCAATCTATTCATCTCTTTCATAGCACTGCTGAGATTTACTTCAGCAGTTTTCTCCAAAGAGCCACAGACCTTAATCCCCAAATATTGTAATTCTTTTTTATCAAACCACGTCCTTCCTCCAAATTCCACACCATAATCTCTTTTTTAGAAATATTTACCTCCTAACCCAACACTTTCCCAATTGCTGTTATTGCTTGATCTAAACCCACTAAAGTAGAAGTTAAATCACTTGTGTAGAACATGATATTTTCTTTTCCCAGCCACCAAACATGAAAGTTCAATAATCACTGCTTTCGAGTGGCCAGTGTGGTCCGTACACGCGATCTCCTGCACCCAACTCTGAGTTCTGAAAATATCCACACATTCATTTCTTGTAAGAAGCGATTCTTGCAGGACAACTATTTGGGCTGCAGCATCTCTTAAATATTGACTTTTTTTCCCTCCTCGACCTCACTTGAAGTCTATTGGCATTCCAAGATCAAATGTAAAATTCTTTACCATCAGCCGCCATTTCTAATTCTACCTCTGGGTCTAGGGCTATCCAGTACACCTTCCTGGAGTTCCCATCACTTTAGAGGACACATTTTCCCCCTCAGTGCTCCCCACCCTGTGCCCCCCTCCCCCAATAAGAGTCTTTCTACCCCCCTGGAGAACATGGTGGTCAGCTAGCATCTGACCGTGGCAATCTCCAGGTCGAGGTGGCTGTGGAGTAGTCAAGTGTGGCAGAGAAAGGTGCAAAGAAATGTTGTGAGAGTCTACCCACGATCCGGTATGTTATTTGGGGGAGGAAACACCCGACTCACTGGTAAAGAACTTTGTTGAGGAACGACGAGACTTACCGGCTCGGCAGCACATCTGTTGACCTCCGGGCAGTGAGGAAAGCGAGGAGAGCAGGAGAGCCACTGGGGTCTGTAGAGGGAGAGCTCTGGAGCACAGAGGCCCAGGAAGTGAGGAAAGTCCGTAGACTCACTTACAGGGTTACGCGGAGAGGGAGGAGTGGAGGTGGGAGAGGCAGCACCGGCAAGTCTGCCCTGGAACTTTTTGGCAAGCCAGCAGTGGTGGCACCCCCAGGAGGAGACAACGGGCGGCTGACCCCCAGAACTGCTGAAGAGAAGAGGCAAGGAAAGGGGTAGATATAGGGACAGTTGCCAGAAATCAAATTTGTGGCCCCAAAGGTAAGAAAGGGGCAGGAAACCAGCGGATAAGGGGGAAACCTGAAGGGCCAAATAGATATTCATTGAGGACCTTGGTAAGTGTGGGGGGTCTTGAAAGGCTTTGGGACCAACCCCCCTCATGTGGTGATAAAGTATAGTCAGACCTGGAAGAATCACAAGGGAAAGTCCCAAGGGAAGAAAAGGGACCCAGCACAAGGTGGGTGAAGGTCTTCCCAATTTATAAAGGACCCCTGATCAGGCCCCATTATGGAGAGCCAACAAGGTAGCCCCGATACCCCACAGGAAACAACTGAAGTTTAAACTCTCCCGTAGGTCCTTCTTTAAGGTGCAGGAAAGAATGCCAGAACCCAGCAATCCCCTCCCCCTTTTGGCTCATCCTTAGTGCACCACAAGAAAGGCTCGGATTTGAGAGCAAAGGTCGCTACCTGCTGTAAGGAGTATGAGTGGAACAAAAGGACATGAGGGTGGGAAGCTCAAAAGAGGAAAGGCACAAATACCTCTGGGACCAAATGGGTACCCGCATATTGCTGAGATGAATGAGGCAGCCAGCGGGGAGGGTTTGAGAATGGAGGGAAGGAATGAAGATTATGAGCTACTCAGCATTCCATCTCCATAAAACAATGGTACCTCACTTGTGTGGGAAGGCCTAGTGCCCGCGACTCGAAATGCCCCAAAATACTATGTGGATACATTAAAATTATCAAACACAAAACTACCTGTTTTTGCGAAGGGGGCGGGGTCACCTATGTTTTTGGTCCTGGGCTCAGCAGCCATCTAGGGAAACCTAGCAAACCCAGACATTTCTGAAAACTGGACACCTGAGGGAGTCCAGGGAGGTGTGACTTACATGGTTCCCCCAGTGTTTTATTACACAAAATCCTCAGCAAACCTCAAATTTAGTGAAAAATTTAGTGAAAAAAAAAATCACATTTTCCCCAAACTTCTGTGTGGGATCACCGCTCTGGTACAAATTTCCTATCACCCAATGTTCACCTCAGTTTTCCGATAAAAATGATACCTCACTTGTGTAGTTGGGCGAAGTGCCTCTGACAGGGAAGAGCCAGAAACATGTCAAAATTGAGGGGAAACAAAAGCAGGTCCAAAAGGGCAGTTTGAAAAGAAAAACGTTTTTAGGCTGACAAGTGGGGCAGAATTTTCATTGGTATAGATGCAACAATGCTGGCTGTGTAGGGAAGTACAATTTTGCCTGCCATGTTACCCCCATTTTTACTTATATATATATTTGCTTTTGCCTGTGTCACTGGGATCCTGCTAGCCAGGACTCCAGTGCTCATAAAGTATGCCCTGTATGTGTTCCCTGCGTGGTGCCTAACTGTATCACTGAGGCTCTGCTAACCAGGACCTCAGTGTTTATGCTCTCTCTGCTTTTAAAATTGTCACTGCAGGCTAGTGACTAATTTTACCAATCCTTATTGGCACACTGGAACACCCTTATAATTCCCTAGTATATGGTACCTAGGTACCCAGGGTACTGGGGTTCCAGGAGATCCCTATGGGCTGCAGCATTTCTTTTGCCACCCATAGGGAGCTCAGACAATTCTTACACAGGACTGCCACTGCAGCCTGAGTGAAATAACGTCCACGTTATTTCACAGCCATTTTACACTGCACTTAAGTAACTTATAAGTCACCTATATGTCTAACCCTCACTTAGTGAAGGTAAGGTGCCCAGTTGCTTAGTGTGAGGGCACCCTGGCACTAGCCAAGGTGCCCCCCACATTGTTCAGGGCAAACTCCCTGGACTTTGTGAGTGCGGGGACACCATTACACGCGTGCACTACATATAGGTCAATACCTGTATGTAGCTTCACCATGGTAACTCCGAACATGGCCATGTAACATGTCTAGGATCATGGAATTGTCTCCCCAATACCATTCTGGTACTGGGGTGCCAATCCCATGCATCCCCGGGTCTCCAGCATGGACCCCGGGTACTGCCAAACTAGCTCTCTGGGGTTTTCCTGGCAGCTGCAGCTACTGCCAACCCTCAGACAGGTTTCTACCCCCCTGGGGCCTGGGCAGTCCAGTCCCAGGAAGGCAGAACAAAGGATTTCCTCTGGGAGAGGGTGTTACACCCCCTCCCTTTGGAAATAGGTGTTAAGGGCCTGGGAGGAGTAGCCTCTCCTGGCTTCTAGAAATGCTTTGAAGGGCACAGATGGTGCCCTCCTTGCATAAGCCAGTCTACACCAGTTCAGGGATCCCCCCCAGCCCTGCTCTGGTGCGAAACTGGACAAAGGAAAGGGGAGTGACCACTCCCCTGACCTGCACCTCCCCGGGGGAGGTGCCCAGAGCTCCTGTAGTGTGTCCCAGACCTCTGCCATCTTGAAGCCAGAGGTGTGAGGGCACAATGGAGACGTCCGAGTGGCCAGTGCCAGCAGATGACGTCAGAGACCCCTCCTGATAGGTGCTTACCTCTCTCTGTAGCCAATCTCCTCTGAGGGCTATTTAGGGTCTCTCCTGTGGGTTTCTCAGCAGATAATGAATGCAAGAGCTCACCAGAGTTCCTCTGTACTTCTCTCTTCGCCTTCTGCCAAGGATCGACCGCTAACTGCTCCAGGACGCCTGCAAAACTGCAACAAAGTAGCAAGAAGACTACCAGCAACATTGTAGCGCCTCATCCTGCTGGCTTTCTCAACTGTTTCCTGGTGGTGTATGCTCTGAGGGCTGTCTGCCTTCACCCTGGACTGGAAGCCAAGAAAAAAACTCCAGTGGGTCGACGGAATCTTCCCCCTGCTAACGCAGGCACCAAACTTCTGCATCACCAGTCCTCTGGGTCCCCTCTCATCTTGACGAGCATGGTACCTGGAAAACAGGAGCTAGATCCAAGTGTCCCCGACAGTTCAGTGGCCCTTCTGTCAAAATTTGGTGGAGGTAAGTCCTTGCCTCTCCACGCCAGATAGTAATCCTGTGTACTGGGAGAAGTGCAGCTGCTAGGGATTCTGTGCACTTTTGCAAGACTTCCTTTGTGCACGGCATAGTCCAGGTCCCCAGCACTCCATCCTGCATTGTCCAACTTGCTGAGTTGGACTCCGACTTCGTGGGACCCTCTTTTGTTGTGCTGAGACGACTGCTGCGCTCAGATTTCCTGAATGCCTGTTCAGGTGCTTCTGCAGGTGCTGCCTGCTTCTGCATGAGCTCTCTGTGTTTCTGAGCACCCCCTCTGTCTTCTCCTCCAAGGGGCGACCTCCTGGTCCTTCCTGGGCCCTGGCAGCACCAAAAATCCTCAAGCGTGACTCTTGCAGCTAGCAAGGCTTGTTTGCGGTCTTTCTGCATGGAAACCACTCTGCGTCCTCCAGCACGCAGTGGGACATCTTCTGACCAAAGGAGAAGTTCATGGCACCTTCTGTTGTTGCAGAATCTTCAGCTTCTTCCACCCAGAGGCAGCCCTTTTGCACCTTCATCTGGGGTTTAGTGGGCTCCTGCCCCCCCGGACACTTGTGTGACTCTTGGACTTGGTCCCCTTCCTTTACAGGTCCTCAAGTCCAGAAATCCGTCTTCAGTGCTTTGCAGTCAGTTGTTGTCTTTGCAGAATCCCCTATCTCGACTTTACTGTCTTTCTGGGGTAGTAGGGTAACTTTACTCCTACTTTCCAGGGTCTTGGGGTTGGGTATCTTTGACACCATTAGTGTTTTCTTACACTCCCAGCAACCCTCTACACACTACACTAGGCCTGGGGTCCATTTGTGGTTCGCATTCCACTTTTGGAGTATATGGTTTGTGTTGCCCCTAGGCCTATTGTCTCCTATTGCATTCTATTGTGTTCTACAGTATTTGCACTACTTTGCTAACTGTTTACTTACCTGATTTTGGTTTGTGTGTATATTTTGTGTATTTTACTTACCTCCTAAGGGAGTATATCCTCTGAGATACTCTTGGCATATTGTCACTAAAATAAAGTACCTTTATTTTTAGTAACTCTGAGTATTGTATTTCTTATGATATAGTGCTATATGATATAAGTGGTATAGTAGGAGCTTTGCATGTCTCCTAGTTCAGCCTAAGCTGCTCAGCTATAGCTACCTCTATGAGCCTAAGCTGCTAGAACACTACTAATCTACTAATAAGGGATAACTGGACCTGGCACAAGGTGTAAGTACCAAGGGGACCCACCATAAGCCAGGCCAGCCTCCTAATTTTGTGGATTCCTGCAGATTCTGGAAGGTTCCATCACAAAAATGTGGGATTCCAAGCAAAGTTGGAGGTTTGTAGGGCATTGTGGGTAAGAAAAGGTGTGGGTGCATGTGAAGCACACCACCCTGTACTCATCCAGATGTTTAGTTTTCAGATGTGTCTAGGTCTCATAGATTTTTCTACATGGCAGCGTCCCAAAGTCCATAAAGCACAGCCCTGACCATTCTAAGTGGGATGATTTTGAGAGTTAGACAAGCTCTCATGGCCCAAATGTAAAACCAAAACCCAAAATAACCAAATGTCCTCTTGCATGCCCTTGGGATAAGATCCTTTAGTGTGCAGGGGGAAAGCTGAAAGACTGTTACCCCCTTCAGTTGGGGTGGGGACATAACCATGCTCACACTGGTTGATACCCACCATCCCACTATTTTATTTTTTTTAAATTCCCTGGCATCTAGTAGGCTTTCTGCACCCCCCGGGGCAGTGGAACGGTGGTAATTGCCCCATCTGCCCACCGGTGGGCAGAACAACTTTGTCCCCATTTATTTGGGGTGGAGGTTTGGCCATACCCCCACCTTCTTTTATTGAAAAAAAATCTTCCCTGGTGTCTGGTGGGCTTTCTGCCCCCCTTGGGGGGCAAAATTGACCTAAAGTAATGTGCCCCTATAGGGAGCGACCCTTGCCCAAGGGTCTTCCCCCCCAAACAAAACACACTCCCACACCAATCCCTGCTGCCTAAGTGGTTTCTATCCCCAATGGGGGCAGATGGGCCTAATAGAAATAGGCAGCTCTGCCCCCAAGGGGGACAGGAATGGCCTAAAATAACCCCCCCCCCCCAGGGGAGCAACCCTTGCCTAAGGGGTTACTCCCAATCTGTAAAAAATAAAAAATAAACTGGTGCCTAGTGGTTTCTGCCCTCCTTGGGGGAGATTAGCATAATTAAAAGAGGCCAATCTGCCCCCATGGGTGTCAGAAACGCCCTAAAAACTATTTGCCACCCAGGAGAGTGACCCTTGCATAAGGGGTCGCTCCCCACCTTAAAAAAATTGTTTTTAAATTAGCCCTGGTGCCGAGTGGCTTCTGCCCCCCCTTTGGTGCAGATCAGCCTTATTAAAATAGGCCGATCTGCCCCCAAGGGTGCAGAGAAGGCCTAATAAAAAAATGCTCTCCTTATTTCTTTAAAAATAGTAAACAAAAATCCTTGGTGTCTACTGGGTATTCCTGCAGCCTGTTGAAGGAATGCTCAGAAAGACATGAAAGGAAAGGAAAATCCTTTCCTTTCATGTCTCTCTGACATCCCCCACCCCGATCGGAAGATAAATGCTTGCATTTCTCTTCTGATTGTGCTGGAAGCTGAGCGATGGGCGCGACCTCTGATGAGGTAAGCGCGATTGTGCGCTGAGATCATCAGACGTCACTGAGGGGGGTTGTGGGGGATTGGAGGTGGAAGGGGAACCATCCCTGCCCTGGGAAGGGAGGTGGTAGGCCCACGGAGGGAGCGCTAGCAACCCCTCACCCCTGTGGGCCGGATGCAGGACGTAAAGTTACGTCCTCGGCACCCAAGCGGTGCAGCCGAGGATGTAACCGTTACGTCCTGGGCACCGAAGGGGTTAAATGACATTAAAATATTTTTCTCAAGTTTAAATTTAAAAATAAATTATCACCTAAATTAAAAAAATTATAAATGGATTTTTAATATAAATAATTATTAAAATTATTTAAAACTATGCATACAATTAATTCAAAGTAATTTAATTACGTTTATTGCTACATTCATTTCTAAATGCAAAAACACGTATTAAAATGTTATATAACTATATTAACAATATGTACTCATTTTGGATATAATCTAACTTCAAATTATATTAATTTAAAATGTTAACTATTTTAAATAATTTAATTCAATTTAACAATACTCCCCATTATGTTTACGTTTTAAGACCTTACCTTCATTAGTTTCTAAGAGAGGGTGTTGCAGTACCAGCGGTGGCCATGTATAGTGCTGGACTAACTTCAACTCTGAATTGGAGTAATTTACTCTTGTTTTGGGTGTTTGTTTGTGAATAGCAATAGGATTACTTTTTTTGTGGTTAGGCCACTCCCCCTTCCGTCCAACATTTACTACTAAAATGTATACTTATGTGTGCAGAGGCTCTGCAGTCAGGGTGGTTGTTAGAAATGGGGTCTCTGGTTGACAGTCAGGTTACCCCCTGTTCAAGCAAGGACCCTCACTCTAGTTAGGATAAAAGAGAATCACCCTCAGCTAACCCCTGCTTACCCCCTTGGTAGCTTGGCAGAGCAGTAGGCTTAACCTCAGAGTGCTGGGCGTAAAGTATTTGTACCAACACACACAGTAACTTAATGAAAACACTACAAAATGACACCACACCAGTTTAGAAAAATAGGAAATATTTATCTAGACAAAACAAGACCAAAACGATAAAAATCCAACATACACAAGTCAAGTTATGATTTTTTAAAGGTTTAAAATAAAAAGAGTCTTTAGGTAGTTGTAACAACACACTAGCGCTGCTAGCGTGTAAATGTACCTGGTTTGCGTCAAAAATAACCCCGCACGGGCGGTGTGCGTCGAAAACAACTCGGCACGGCGGTGCGTGTTGAAAAAGCCAGCCACACGACGATCCGAAAGTCCCGCGGCGCAGGGTGCGATCTCTCAGCCTCCGTCAGCGATGCTGCGCGTCGTTTCTCCTGCTCCGGGCGTCGGTTTTTCGGTCGCGTTTCCTGCGGCGTCGTTTCTCAGCTGCGGAACCGGCGTCGCGTCGTTTTCTCAGCCGCGATCGGATTCGCGTCGATCTTTTCTCCGCACGGCGCTCGGTGCGTGTATTTTTGTCCTTAGGCTGCCAGCCTCTCCTTTCAGGGTCCCAGGAACTGGAAGGGCACCACAGAGCAGAGTAGGGGTCTCTCCAGAGACTCCAGGTGCTGGCAGGAAGAAGTCTTTGCTATCCCTGAGACTTCAACAACAGGAGGCAAGCTCTACATCAAGCCCTTGGAGATTTCTTCTTCAAGATGGAAGGCACACAAAGTCCAGTCTTTGCCCTCTTACTCTGGCAGAAGCAGCACTGCAGGAAAGCTCCACAAAGCACAGTCACAGGCAGGGCAGCCCTTCCTCCTCAGCTAACAGCTCTTCTCCAGGCAGAGGTTCCTCTTGATTCCAGAAGTGTTTCTAAAGTTTGTAAGTTTGGGTGCCCTTCTTATACCCATTTTAGTCTTTGAAGTCACCTTCCTTCAAAGGGGACTCACACCTTCTTGTGAAATCCTGCCTTGCCCAGGCAAGGCCTCAGACACACACCAGGGGGTTGGAGACAGCATTGTCAGAGGCAGGCACAGTCCTTTCAGATGAGAGTGACCACTCCACCCCTCCCTCCTAGCAGAGATGGCTAATCAGGAAATGCAGATTATACCCCAGCTCCCTTTGTGTCACTGTCTGGTGTGAGGTGAAAAACAACCCAACTGTCAAACTGACCCAGACAGGGAATCCACAAACAAGGCAGAGTCACAGAATGGTTTAAGCAAGAAAATGCTCACTTTCTAAAAGTGGCATTTCCAAACTCACAATCTTAAAATCAACTTTACTAAAAGATGTATTTTTAAATTGTGAGTTCAGGGATTCCAAACTCCACATGTCCATCTACTCTCTAGGGGAATCTACACTTTAATCATATTTAAAGGTAGCCCCCATATTATCCTATGAGAGAGACAGACCTTGCAACAGTGAAAACGAAATTGGCAGTATTTCACTGTCAGGACATATAAACCACATTACTATATGTCCTACCTTATCCATACACTGCACCCTGCCCTTGGGGCTACCTAGGGCCTACCTTAGGGGTGCCTTACATGTAAGGAAAGGGAAGGTTTAGGCCTGGCAAGTGGGTACACTTGCCAAGTCGAATTTACAGTGTAAAATTACACATACAGACACTGCAGTGGCAGGTCTGAGACATGATTACAGAGCTACTTATGTGGGTGGCACAACCAGTGCTGCAGGCCCACTAGTAGCATTTGATTTACAGGCCCTGGCACCTCTAGTGCACCTTACTAGGGACTTACTAGTAAATCAAATATGCCAATCATGGATAAACCACTTACATACAATTTAAACAGGAGAGCATATGCACTTTAGCACTGGTTAGCAGTGGTAAAGTGCTCAGAGTTGAAAAGCCAACAGCAACATGTCAGAAAAAAAATAGGAGGCAGGAGGCAAAAAAGTCTGGGGATGACCCCGCATAAGCAAAAGTCCAACACGACCCCCTACCAGCCTAAAGCCAGGGGAGAACAATCAATACCTTGATGTACTTCCCTGATTGGGGCGATAGAACAGGGACCCAGGCCCACAACAGCAGGGGCATGTTCCAGTTCTACGCCTTCCTGACTCCAGTTGGATCCCTCTGTCCATACTCTCAGGGCCCACTAAGCTAACCCATGGGGAACCCTTCTCCACATCTACAGACACCATCTGTGCAACACCTAACTTTACTTTGCTCACAGATGTATGGCAATGGGCAGATAGTACCACCAGGGCCAACACAGTGGTGTTGCCCACTCCACCCCCGGGGTGTGACTCTCGTCCTCCCCCCCCCAGGGACAACTCTGTCCACCAGGACAGCAAGCCACAGTGGCCCCAGACAACTGTCAGGGATGAGAGCCCGACCTCAGGCCTCTCTAACCACTGTGACTGTGGAGAGTGGGGGGTGGTAGCCCCAGGTGCCTGGCACCCTTTGACCACTCTCTCTTCCACCAGGTCAGGGATGACAACCTGACCCTGGTCCTCCCCTCTGGGGCTCTGTACCCTCCCTGCAGAAGCGGCACCCCCAGAGTCAAAAACTGTCAGGGTGCTTGTAGAAGCAGTCCTGCACAATTCTTCCATCAGTGCAGGGATGTTAACCTGCAACTGATCCTCCAACCTGGGGTCTGTACCTTCAGGTTGGACCAGGGCCAGGGGTGAGGCTTCCCTCCCCCTGCCCTCTCTTCTGGGGTCCTGAACCACCCAACTAGGAGTGGCCCCCCCAGAAGACAACATGGTAGGGGCACTGTTAACAGTAGCCCCTTCCTCCAGGTCAGGGGGGACACCCTTAACCTGGCCTCCTAATCCAGGGTCTGTACCCACAGACTGGATCACTGCCTGGCAAACCAGGGCTTCCTGGGGGGCATACCTACCCCCCACCAGGTCAGAGTTTACCCTCTGAACCTGGTCATCCAACCCAGGGTCACCACCCTGCGGTTGAACCACTGCCTGGCACACCAGGACTTCCAGGGGGGCACACTTACCCCCCTCAAGGGACACCCTGTCCCGAAGGGCCACACAAGAGTCTGGCGGGCGCAGGTCTCCTGACCTCTGCCCATCTGACAGAGTCTGGATTCCCCCCAGCCCAGAAATGGTCTCACCAAGGTCATTCATGGGGGGCTCTGCTCTCAGAGCTGAGCCCTGACCCTCCAGGTTCTCCACTGGGGTCCGCAACCCCCTCTCAACCCTCTGTCTGGACTTCTGCACCCCCTCACTAGGAGTGGTACTGCCAGACACCAGAACTGGTGGGACGCTGGCTACAGCCGCCCCCCCAAGTTCTCCTGACACTGTGGGGTCTCCCTCAACAGATGGCCCTATGGTACAGGCTAGGCTCCCCTCCTGGTGTTCCCGCAGGGAACCCTCCTGGACCTGGGACCGGATCTCGGGCACCTTGGGCCTCAACCCATCCCCATTCCCTCTCCTCTGAGACTGGACATGGGGTCCCTCACCCATCCCACTACACTGGGACCTACCTGGGACACTACAATCCTTCCCTACCTCACCTGGTTGGGAACTACCTAGACCACTCCTCTCAGGAGCACCCCCAAATGCCTCTTCAGACTCTCTGGTACTCACCCAGAAGTCTGCCTCCATTGTAAGCTCCCTGGGGTCAGAGAACTCACACTCCACCTGGTGTTGGCATAGCTCTGGAAAATAAGGACTAGACATATGCTCTCCAGCAATTACATCACTCAGCCCCTCACATGAATTAACCAAAGTACCCTTCACCCAACCATCCAGTGACTCTGCCTTGAAAAAGCACCCCACATCACCCTCCTGAGACTGGTGAGACAGTACCTGACTGTCCCTGACACTCAACCCACACTCTTCTGGGATGTCTTCACACTCCATAACCAGGACTTCTACCTGGGGGGAACCCCTCTCCCTGTCACTCTCACCTAGAGTCAGTAGAGTGTCCCTCCCACCAGTAGGAATATGACTCCCCATGCCAGTTCCCCAATCCACCTCAGGGACCCTGTGCATCACTGGAGCTACCTCATACCCCTGAACCTCCTGGCGTGTGTTAACTCCCTCCTTCAAGTAGGGCACCACCTCTCTGGGCATGTGCACTTCTGCAGCATCACTGGATATACAATTGTTGCTGCCACCATTCCAGCTGGACTCAGCCCTCATGACTTCCAGCTCTTTCAATTTAAGCTCGTAAGCATAAATCATTTTTTTAATCTCTAAGTTCCTCCTCCTTTCTTCCAACTCCCAATCGAGCTTTTTCAGCTCCCATTGGTACTCCCTCTCTGCCTGTCTGTCCTGTAACTCTTCAGGAGTCAGACCCTTGGGTGACACCCTGCCATCCCTCCTGGGGACCCTCCCCCCAGGCGTAACAGGTTCCTCCACTACACCACTGTGTATCCTCTGCACTTCCCCACCCATATTCTCCTCCTCTGTGTGCCCTCCAGCCTTCTTGATTGTCACCCAAGCCCTCTGTGCCTGTTGCAGCTCCCCCTCCCTGGTGGAGCTCTCAGTGGGACAGTCAAGATCTTTAAGGAACTGTTTCAATTGAGCAACTGAGTACTCCTTCAGTTTCTCCATTTCAAACACAGCTCCAGCTGTTGCATCTCCAGATTGAGACATGATGGTCACAAGTGCAAAGTTCCAAAAGGTAGAAAAAAAATAATTTCCCAATGAAGTAAAAAGAATCAGTCAAGGGATCAGCAAAATCATGGAAGTAGAATAAAAAGAGTCCTTAAGAGAAAAATCAAAAGATCACCAAACAAGTAGTATGTGGTCACGTAGTGGTCTGAGATCAAAACAGTAGTGTACACTTAATTACTGTATGTCAAGTACAAATACAAGTCCAATCCCGACCGCTGGTCACCAATGTTAGAAATGGGGTCTCTGGTTGACAGTCAGGTTACCCCCTGTTCAAGCAAGGACCCTCACTCTAGTTAGGATAAAAGAGAATCACCCTCAGCTAACCCCTGCTTACCCCCTTGGTAGCTTGGCAGAGCAGTAGGCTTAACCTCAGAGTGCTGGGCGTAAAGTATTTGTACCAACACACACAGTAACTTAATGAAAACACTACAAAATGACACCACACCAGTTTAGAAAAATAGGAAATATTTATCTAGACAAAACAAGACCAAAACGATAAAAATCCAACATACACAAGTCAAGTTATGATTTTTTAAAGGTTTAAAATAAAAAGAGTCTTTAGGTAGTTGTAACAACACACTAGCGCTGCTAGCGTGTAAATGTACCTGGTTTGCGTCAAAAATAACCCCGCACGGGCGGTGTGCGTCGAAAACAACTCGGCACGGCGGTGCGTGTTGAAAAAGCCAGCCACACGACGATCCGAAAGTCCCGCGGCGCAGGGTGCGATCTCTCAGCCTCCGTCAGCGATGCTGCGCGTCGTTTCTCCTGCTCCGGGCGTCGGTTTTTCGGTCGCGTTTCCTGCGGCGTCGTTTCTCAGCTGCCGAACCGGCGTCGCGTCGTTTTCTCAGCCGCGATCGGATTCGCGTCGATCTTTTCTCCGCACGGCGCTCGGTGCGTGTATTTTTGTCCTTAGGCTGCCAGCCTCTCCTTTCAGGGTCCCAGGAACTGGAAGGGCACCACAGAGCAGAGTAGGGGTCTCTCCAGAGACTCCAGGTGCTGGCAGGAAGAAGTCTTTGCTATCCCTGAGACTTCAACAACAGGAGGCAAGCTCTACATCAAGCCCTTGGAGATTTCTTCTTCAAGATGGAAGGCACACAAAGTCCAGTCTTTGCCCTCTTACTCTGGCAGAAGCAGCACTGCAGGAAAGCTCCACAAAGCACAGTCACAGGCAGGGCAGCCCTTCCTCCTCAGCTAACAGCTCTTCTCCAGGCAGAGGTTCCTCTTGATTCCAGAAGTGTTTCTAAAGTTTGTAAGTTTGGGTGCCCTTCTTATACCCATTTTAGTCTTTGAAGTCACCTTCCTTCAAAGGGGACTCACACCTTCTTGTGAAATCCTGCCTTGCCCAGGCAAGGCCTCAGACACACACCAGGGGGTTGGAGACAGCATTGTCAGAGGCAGGCACAGTCCTTTCAGATGAGAGTGACCACTCCACCCCTCCCTCCTAGCAGAGATGGCTAATCAGGAAATGCAGATTATACCCCAGCTCCCTTTGTGTCACTGTCTGGTGTGAGGTGAAAAACAACCCAACTGTCAAACTGACCCAGACAGGGAATCCACAAACAAGGCAGAGTCACAGAATGGTTTAAGCAAGAAAATGCTCACTTTCTAAAAGTGGCATTTCCAAACTCACAATCTTAAAATCAACTTTACTAAAAGATGTATTTTTAAATTGTGAGTTCAGGGATCCCAAACTCCACATGTCCATCTACTCTCTAGGGGAATCTACACTTTAATCATATTTAAAGGTAGCCCCCATATTATCCTATGAGAGAGACAGACCTTGCAACAGTGAAAACGAAATTGGCAGTATTTCACTGTCAGGACATATAAACCACATTACTATATGTCCTACCTTATCCATACACTGCACCCTGCCCTTGGGGCTACCTAGGGCCTACCTTAGGGGTGCCTTACATGTAAGGAAAGGGAAGGTTTAGGCCTGGCAAGTGGGTACACTTGCCAAGTCGAATTTACAGTGTAAAATTACACATACAGACACTGCAGTGGCAGGTCTGAGACATGATTACAGAGCTACTTATGTGGGTGGCACAACCAGTGCTGCAGGCCCACTAGTAGCATTTGATTTACAGGCCCTGGCACCTCTAGTGCACCTTACTAGGGACTTACTAGTAAATCAAATATGCCAATCATGGATAAACCACTTACATACAATTTAAACAGGAGAGCATATGCACTTTAGCACTGGTTAGCAGTGGTAAAGTGCTCAGAGTTGAAAAGCCAACAGCAACATGTCAGAAAAAAAATAGGAGGCAGGAGGCAAAAAAGTCTGGGGATGACCCCGCATAAGCAAAAGTCCAACAGTGGTGATCACTGTGCAGAACAAGATAGTTGAGGCAGAGGCATAACCTCCGCATGCAGGTTTGTGAATAGCATTTTGTAGTCTGTAGTACTACAAAATGTACTGCACCATTTTAAATAAGCAGACAGACCTGTCAAACAGGCCAGGAGTACACCTCCCTTTTAAATAGTAATAAGACATCCCATATTTAGGACTTGCTGCTCACAGACTGAGTGCATGTTATGTAAAAGTAGGACATGTATAAATTTAAAGTTAACATGCCCTTACAATGACCAGCCCCTAAAAGCAATTTTTATTGTAGCAAGGCTGGCCCAAAGAGAAACATTGGGCCCAGAATTTTAATTTACTTCAAAGGGGCCTCCCCTGTCACAAGTAGATCAATGTGAGATAAGACCTGGACAGGCCCCTTGTTTTGTCTTCCCAGTTAGTCAGGCATCAAATGCAGTGGGGGAGAGCTGCCATCAGAATTGGTTTACAATGACTTTAGAGGAAGGGCTGCTCATTACTCTGGCAACATCCCAGGAGAAGCACACAGGCTCTTTGTACAAGGAAAGACAGGTTTTGCCATTTGGATTTAGTGAGTGAGGGGAACTATGGCATTGTTTCTAGCAGAGCACACAGAAACAGCATCAGAAGTGGGATTTCCCATGAGAACTGTTTCAAAGTTCCCAGGGGAAATCCTAAACCCTTTTGCAGCTGTTTCTGCTGCCCTATTGGTTGGGGAGGAGCAAGGAGTCACCCCCTAAGCACAAGCTAGTGCCAGACCACTGTTGGACCGGAGCAAGAATAGAAGATGACTGGACCTGCTATCTGTGCCCTGAGAGGAACCCTCAAGAACGGAACCTGCTCCCTCCTGTACCCAGGACAAACAAAGTGTACTTCAAGTGTCAGTTGGTTAGTTTCCTCGTTGACTACAGGGATACAGAAGCTAAAATGGGCCTTTTCCTTTGATTTCAATCTGGCTAGTTCCAACGGGGCCCCTGCTGGATTGACTCTGTTCCTGAAGTCCTCGGGCCCTTGGCTTTATCTAACTGGACTTCTACTAACATCTCTGGAAACCTGGGACTTGAAAACATTTTGAACTTCAAGACACAGCCTTCAACTTTGCCCTGCCGGAGGATTCCAGTTTCCAAAAAAGACATTACGGGCCTTATTTAGATATTGGCAGATGGGTTATTCTGTCACATGGGTGATGGATAGCCCATTCACCAAAATCTAAATCCCATAGGAAATAACAGGATTTAGATTTTGGCAGATGGGATATTCATCACCATTGTGACGAAGTAACCTGTCCGCCACTATCTAAATCAGACCCCAAGTCCAAAGGTAGAAATCTTGACTGGAGCAAAGACCCCAAAAGTATACAGCAGGCAAAAGGACTGCATGAGCTTTTCCTGCCAAAGCCAAAGGCTTCAGCTGTACCTCATGCAATGCGTATCTGACTTTAAGAGGACTTCCTTAGATACATTCTGTTGCCTTGACCTGCTGAAGGATTTTGACTTCAGAAAGAAGACTAGGGGCCCAATTCAATTCTAGGCACTGAGGATACTCTATCACAATGGCAATGGAGTATCCTCACCACCAAGAATGCGATACCGCATTAGATGCAGGGTTAATCATGTTCAAGACTCTCTGTCTCTCCTGTGATTAACTGCCCCCGGAGGCCCTGGAAAGCAAGTGTCATTGGACAAATGACTACATGTCCACACCCCAATTTGGAAGAGCAGACATGTAGTCGTTATTTACTGTTTCTTATCCCCAGGTAAAACCTGGTGGTAAGGAGCAGTAAAAACATGCATTTTAATGTCCCCCCATGGGGGGAGAAGTCTCCCATGGTGAGGGAATCAATACTTTTTTTCCTTTCCAAAAAAGAAAATTCCATTCCAGGATTTATTTTGTAAAAGAAAATAAAAATTACTGTTTGCTACAGGACTGCGTACGTCCGACACAGCCCTGTTTGCTACAGGGCTGCGTCCTTCCGACACAGCCCTGTGCTAAATAGTAAAATGCATTGATAGGAACCACCATGACCGTGATTCCTGACAATGACTTTTTTTTTTTTTTTACGTTTATTTATTGATGTTTTTTACACAATATTTCTTACATGGAAATCAGCTTCAACCAACAGAAGGAAAGCAATGATATACAGTAATTGTATTTTAGCTTGTTTCATAGTCAGTAGTTGGATAAAACAGATAGGTAATGAGAAAGAACATTCCTACACAATAGACTATAGCAGTGGTTCCCAAACTTTTTCGATCCCCGGCTCCTTTGACCTATTGGCCGTGTTGGCAACGGCTCCCCATTATGTTACTTTTTTTTGGCGGGTGGGGGAACGTAATCCCAGCCTGTACCTGTACCTACACTATTTACAGTTTGACTTCTTAATTCTCTCGTTCAGGTTCCTGAAAACCATTTATTTTAAACTATTTCTTTTCTTTTGTCATAGGGATATTATTAATGGTACTCTGGCGCCCTCCGCTGGTCACAATAATTAATGCAGGGGGTTTTGTTTCCAAAACCACGGTGAAAAGCTACCGATTAAAAGCACCTCTGAGTGGTTTCCAGACTGTGTGCGGCACCCCTGGCTAATTTTGACGGCGCACCAAGGAGCCGCGGCGCACAGTTTGGGAACCACTGGACTATAGGATAGTAATACAAATTGTATGATGTTATATGGTTAGTATCATAGTAAACCCAATACAAACCTGATGTAAAGACATTCTATAGCTTGTACAGAAACCTGCATCCCTGTGTGTTGTAGGCAGGTTGAGGATACCTGTGCGATTTTAGAGCTAGGTGAAGAAGAAGGAAAGAAGCGAAGACCTCTCCGGTATGGGGAGAGGGAAAAGGAGTGGCTAGAAACTGAGGGGTGCTTCAGGACGAGTTAATCTAGCTGTGGGAGTACAGTAGGTTGGAATTTTACTAGGAGTAGTGTCAAGATATAATAGCCGGGGCACACGTGATGTTATACAAATAGGATTATGCAGGGTGGCTGAAGAGGCGGAAGGAGTATATGCCTTTGGAGGGCATATTCATGGATTTGGTGGGAATGTCAGGTGTGGGATGTGTAGGCTCCAATGGCCTGAGGTCCCTCAGAAGGGAGGAATGAAGAGGGTTAGGTAGGGGAAGGAGGGTCAGCATAAATTAGGTCTTTGAGTTGCATGAGCATTGTGTCCCAGGCTGCCGCAATGGGGCATGTGCAGAGTTGACAGGCTTTTTAGGGTTGAACGCACAAGCGCTCCATCCCTGTTGTAATCTCTCTTTGGGCTTTTAACCACGCCCATGTCACGCCTGTCACTTTCATTGGTTCGTGGCTTGCCTTTTAAAATCCGCTTGATTTCATTTCTGAAAGGCATGCATGTGTCATGCCTTTCCTGGTGTTTAACCCTCCTCGAGCGCACCGGCCAACTACTGAAAACGTTCGAGGCTCCATGTTTTCATCATGGTTTCTGGACTACTTTAATTTTTTATTTTCCACGCATCTCGCTCGGTTTTTCATTTTTCAATCTCGGCGCGATCGCACTGCGTTTTACATTGTGCAACCGCGCTTGTTTATTTTCTTTCATTTTGTGTGGCAAGAAAAGTCCAGTTAGGAGTTTATAATGCTAATGGCTCTAACTTAAGCAAATGAGAGACCGGTTGCATTGCAAATGGTTGTTCCCAATGCAATGTGGAGCTCTCCGCCTTCCCCCAGTGCAGCAACATCCAGTGTTATTGGTGTGTGGTCAGAGAGTGCTGTGCTATCCAATGGAGGGTAAGCAGGCATTTCGCAAGGAGGAGCCCCAAACTGGCAAAGCTTGCTCAAACCTTTTGATTCTTACCCCTCTGAAAGAGTCCCAGAACCGATGCCTTCCATGTGGCTGACGTGTTCAGTTTGGTGATTGTCATGAGGGTGGTGAGTAGTGTTCACTTGTAAGTGGTTATGGCGGGGCATGTCCAGAGCCTGTAGTTTAAGTCGGCATCCTGGCTTTGGTATCTATGGCATAAGAAGTCAGCCGTTGGAAACATGCGATTTAAGCAGGAGGGCATGAGGTATGCTCTGTGGAACACCATATATTGAATGTGTTTAAAACACTAATTACGGGAAATTGTTTGGGGGGAATCAAAAGCCTTAGACTATTCCTTGTCATGCAGTGGTCTACCCAGGTTGTCCTCTCAAAGTTCTCAAAGCTGTGACAGTGCGGGTCCCATGTGCTCTTCTATGGCTTTGTAGAGCCAGGGCATTAGATGCCGCTTCTCCCCATCACATATAACATGTGGACCACTGCGTGGGTAGACCGTTCATCTTCCAGTGGACCCCATAATATTCGCAGTGTGGCTATATTGACCATACAAAAAGAATTGTCCTGGAAGATTTCATGATCCTGTTGTTATTGATCAAACATGATCAGTTGTTCATTTTGAAAGAGGACACCTATCGTGTAAAAGAAGTGTTCATGCAGGGGCCACAGATGGACAGCTGTGAAGGGTTTAATGGTCCAGGAAGGCCCTGAAGGGGGTCACTGGGGGAGTAGGAATGAATGTGTTTTATTAATTGTGTGATCCTGGCCAAGCATATCCTGGTGACCCAAACATGCAGTGACCATGAGCAGCAGTAGTTGAATTTAGGATGTAGGAGTTGGTGTAGCACTAGTTGGGGAATAGGGCCATCGTGTGGGCTGGTCTCAGATAAATTCCATCCTGCTAGCCAATGGGAAACTCATTGCAATTGTGCCACCAGATAGTAGGCATCATAAGAAGATGCTCACAACCCCCCACAACCCACTAGCAACTGTAGTTTGGTGAGGGCTACACTTCTCCTGCAACCACTCCACAACAAGTAGCCCAGCAAGTGGTCTATATCTTGAAAAAATGTACAACCTGGAAAGACGGGGACGCTGGCAAAATAATAAAGTAGTCTAGGGAGAACTATCATTTTGGAAAGGGCTACACGACCTGTAAGGGTGTGCGTAGCCATTGCCAGAAGCCCATTTGGGCCTTAAGGAATGAGAATGGTCTTTTCAGGTTAGCCTCAAAGAGGTGTTGATGTATATGATAGAGACGGATCCCCAAGTATCGAACTGCAGTGTCTTTCTGCGTGGTATGTGGCCACTGTTAGAAATTGGGTCTTTGGTTGGCAGTCAGGCTACCCCCTGTCCAAGCAAGGACCCTCACTCTAGTCAGGGTAAAAGAGAATCACCCTCAGCTAACCCCCTCTCACCCCCTTGGTAGCTTGGCACGAGCAGCAGGCTTAACTTCAGAGTGCTAGGTGTAAAGTATTTGTACCAACACACACAGTAACTCAATGAAAACACTACAAAATGATACAACACAGGTTTAGAAAAATAGAGAATATTTATCTAAACTAAACAAGACCAAAACAACAAAAATCCACAATACACAAGTCATGAATTAAAAAGCAAAAAGAGTCTTCATGTAGTTCATGCTGTTAGCGTGAAAATGTACCTGGGTGCGTCAAAAATAACCCTGCACGGGCGAGTGTGTGACAAAAAGGGCTTGTGATGCGTCTATATGACTCACGAACGAGACCTTGCGCCATTCCTCCTTCAGTCGAGTCCGCTTGCGTCGTTTCTTCTCTCCGCAGGTGAGCGATGCGTCAATTCGAACCGCACTCTTGGGTCCGGGCAGGCCTTGTGTCATTTTTGCACACCCAGCAGTTTTTGTGTCGGAAATCCTGCTGCACGATGATCCGAAAACCACGCAGCGCGTGTTGCGATGTCACCAGTCTCTGTCAGCGCTGCTGCACGTTGTTTCTCCAGACGCCGATCTTCCGGTCACATTGCAGACAAGCGTCGATTTTCAGCTGCAAAGCCTGCTGCGGGTCGATTTTTCAGCCCCAGATCGGAGTCGCGTCGATCCTTTCCCTGCACGGCAGTCGGTGCGTGGATTTCTCACTCTTGGCCTGCAAGCTTCTCCTTTCAGGGTCCCAGGAACTGGATGAGCACCACTTGGCAGAGTAGGAATCTCAGAAGAGGCTCCAGGTGCTGGCAGAGAGAAGTCTTTGCTGTCCCTTAGACTTCAAACAACAGGAGGCAAGCTCTAAATCAAGCCCTTGGAGAGTTCTTCACATGAAGGAAGGCAACACAAAGTCCAGTCATTGTCCTCTAGCACAGGCAGAAGGAGCAACTGCAGGATAGCTCCACAAAGCACAGACACAGGCAGGGCAGCTCTACTTCCTCAGCTCTTCGGCTCTTCTCCAGGCAGAGGTTCCTCTTGGTTTCCAGACGTGTTCTAAAGTCTCTGGTTTTGGGTGCCCTTCTTATACCCATTTTGCCCTTTGAAGTAGGCTTACTTCAAAGGAAAGTCTCTCTTGTTTGTGAAATCCTGCCTTGCCCAAGCCAGGCCCAAGACACACACCAGGGGGTTGGACACTGCATTGTGTGAGAGCAGGCACAGCCCTTTCAGGTGTAAGTGACCACTCCTTCCCTCCCTCCTAGCACAGATGGCTCGTCAGTAAATGCAGACTGCACCCCAGCTCCCTTTGTGTCACTGTCTAGAGAGAGGTGCAAACAGCCCAACTGTCAAACTGACCCAGACAGGGAATCCACAAACAGACAGAGTCACAGAAATGGTTTAAGCAAGAAAATGCTCACTTTCTAAAAGTGGCATTTTCAAACACACAATCTTAAAATCAATTTTACCAATAGAAGTATTTTTTAATTGTAGCTCAGAGACCCCAAACTCCATATGTCTATCCACTCCCAAAGGGAATCTACACTTTAATCTTATTTAAAGGTAGCCCCCATGGTAACCTATGGCAGGGATAGGCCTTGCAACAGTGAAAAACGAATTTAGCAGTATTTCACTGTCAGGACATATAAAACACATTACAATGGCCCTCATTATAAGATTGGCGGCAAATGCCGCCTACCGCCACGGCGACGGTCGCTAACATACCATCGCTGTGGGTATCGACCATCCATGGCATTATGAACGTAGCCGGAATTCCACCAGAAGGCTTTCAGAATTCCGACTAGGGTCATGGCGGCAGATGGCGGTAAGGTGGTGTTGCTGCCAGCAGCAGTGCCAGGCCAGCAAAACACCGCCTACCGTATCATGTTCCATTATATGGCCTGGCGGTATTTTGCTGGTGGACTCTGCTGCTGGCAGCAGGGCCGCGTCCCGTCTCCTGCCGGAGGAACCCCTGCAAGCAAGTAAGTCAGGTTCTCTGACAGAAGAGTGGGGTGGGGGGTTGTGTGCGTGTGTGTGGGTTTGTGACTGTGTTTGAATGCGTGCATGCGTGTGTAATGCATGTGTGCATGAGTGGGTGTGTGTACGTGCATGTTGTGTCGTGTGATTGGGTGTGTGCCTGGATGTATGTTCGTGAGTGCTGCTGTGAGTGTGTATGAATGTATGCCTGCGTGGGTGAATGTGTGTATGCGTGTGTGTATGGGTGTGTATGTATGTGTGTGTATATGTGTGGTGGTGGCAGGGGGAGGGGAGGTGGGAGAGGAGTATCGGGAGGGGGAGGAGGGCGGGGGAGACCCCTATCAGTGCCAGGGAAGGAATTTCTTGGCACTAAGAGTGCCTACCACCATGGTTTCCGTGGAGGTACAGAAACCACGGAAACCATGGCGGTGGGTGGGGTCAAAATGCCCTGGGCGGCCTAGTGATGGCCGCCGGGCTGGAGACCTTAGTCTCCAGCCCGGCAGCCATTACCACCGTGGCGGTCGGTTTGATAACTTGGCAGTCTGGCTTTGGCCAAACCACCAGTGTCATAATAGTGGAGGTATGTACCACCAGCCTGTTGGCAGTAATACCTCCACTATTACACCAACCACTGGATTCATAATGACCCCCTACATGTCCTACCTTAACCATACACTGCACCCTGCTCTTGGGGCTACCTAGGGCCTACCTTAGGGGTGTCTTACATGTAAGAAAAGGGAAGGTTTAGGCCTGGCAAGTGGGTACACTTGCCAAGTCGAATTTACAGTTTAAAACTGCACAAACAGACACTGAAGTGGCAGGTCTGAGACATGATTACAGAGCTACTTAGGTGGGTGGCACAACCAGTGCTGCAGGCCCACTAGTATCATTTGGTTTACAGGCCCTGGGCACCTCTAGTGCACTTTACTAGGGACTTACTAGTACATCAAATATGCCAATCATGGATAAGCCAATTACATACACATATTGTGAAGGAGCACTTGCACTTTAGCACTAGTTAGCAGTGGTAAAGTGCCCAGAGTAACAAAAACAGCACAAACAGAGTCCAGCACACATCAACAACCTGGGAAACATTGGCAAAACGTTAAGGGAGATCACGCCAAGGATGAAGAGTCTAACAGCCACCCAGTTGAACGTCCTGCCGGGGCATATCCAGACAAAGTGGACGTAGAGAAGGACATATTCTGCATAAAGCAAGATTGCATGTGTGGCACCATCTAAGGGGATGTTCCACTATAGTACCTTTTGGCGAAGTCCCTAAGCCAAGGTATCTATTGCAGTCACAAAGAGTATCGGGAGAGAGGGCAAACCTGTTGTGTACCACGACCGATCGGAAATGGGGCTTATAAAAGGTGCCCTATATGTACTCTGGTGGTGGGGCCTGTATAAAAGTTTTGTAAGGATGCCAATACTATGGTGCCTATCCCCATCAGTTGAAGGGCCTCAAAAAGATAGTTCCAGGAGAGGGACTCATAAGTCCAGTATAAGGGTCGCCGCTTGGAGACAATGCAGCGATGCTTGGCTTATAATGTGGAAAAGACATCTAATTCTATTAGAGGTAGTACAGCCTGGAACTAAACTGTTTTGGTCTGGGTGAGCTAATGTGGGGAATACCTACTGATAATGGTCTGCTAAAATCTTGCCTAAAACTTTGCAATCTGCGCCTAATATGGCTATCGATCTGTAAGAGGTGAGCTCTGTGGGGTCCCTGGCTGGTTTTAGTAGGGAGATAATTAGAGATTCCCGAAGAGGGCAGGGGGTGCCAGTGGTGAGGACCTCATTATAGAGAGCCACTAGTTGTGGGGCTAGATGGGTAGAAAAACAATCCTAGAATTCCTGGGGGAGACCAGGGGTTTTATTATGGGCAAAGTCATGTATTTCCTTCTTAACCTCCTTCAGTATTATTAATTTGTCTAGGTCCTCGCGGGCCAAGGCTGTGATGGTAGGTGAAGAAACGGGGGTCAAGAAGCACCTTATGGTGTCTCTGGAAGGAGCTGGAGAGCTTTATAGAGGCTTCCGTAGTAGTCATAAAAGACCTGGAGTATTGTGGCTTGGGTATGCAGGGGAGGTTCCCCTATTGAGGGGATTATTTCCGTAGTCATAGGGGCATGTATGTTCTGATATAATTGCCACACAAACAGTTGTGAGGGCTGGTCTCTTGTTGCTTGAAGTCTGGCTGTATAGTTAAAACAACGTAAACCCTCCAGGAGAGTAGCATGGTGAGTCTTGGCCTCTATAAGGGCCTGGCGTGCTCT
Source organism: Pleurodeles waltl (assembly GCF_031143425.1). NCBI lineage: Eukaryota > Metazoa > Chordata > Amphibia > Caudata > Salamandridae > Pleurodeles > Pleurodeles waltl. Next base: position 3,199,561 of record NW_027150097.1, read on the forward strand.
GGTATCTAGTAGGGGGCGGTTATTGAGTGTCGCCACCTTGGTCTCTGCAGTGTGAAGAGCACCAGTGGATTCCCTGTGGACCCCCATGATGTGTAGAATGAAGACGCCCCGTGTGACTACTTTAAAGGCATCCTAATGAACTGCAACGAAACTGGCTGTGCCTTGATTAGTTTAGAAATATTAGGATACGTGAGACAATTGTGTATCCCAAAATGCTGATCATCCAGCACATCTTTTGACAGTTGCCAGGTAGGGACCGGGGGATGTGGTGCACCCCATTCAGTATCCATTACGTGGGCAGTGTGGTCTGATAAGACTTAACCGAAGTAGTCCTGGTGAGTGAGACATGGAATCAAGTCAGGAGTGCATAGAAAACGGTCCAGACTATTGTATAAGTCATAGGGGGCTGAGTGGTGGGAGTACAGACGGTGATGAGGCTTATGGGATCCCCAAGCATCCACAAGGGTCCATTGACCAACCCTTTGGGAGAATTGCTTTGAGTGTTGGTGAGCAGGGACCTGAGGTAAAGGAGGGTGGGAGTGGTTGAGGGAAGTATAAAGTATGTTGTTATAATCCCTACCTAGGATCCAGGGAATTTCCACCCACTTGGAATCACCGCGAGTCATCATAGCTACATGTAGGAAGGGGGTAAACAACATGCTAAAACAGTATAACAAAAACCAGAGCTTGCAGTTAGAAGCTACATGCCCAACCATTTGCTCAATGAGCCAAAACATGTAAGGGTTTGTTTGTGGTGAACTGATAGCAGTAGGCAGAGGAGGTACATCATTAGACACTGAATTAGCAACCAATAGCATGTCAGATAAGGCCAAACGGCTCTCACTAGTCTGCCTAAAGCACCAAAAGTCCTGTGAAGAATGAGGAGGTGAAAAGGTGCCCCACCACACAATGAAGATGGTCACTCAATCTGAGTTCTATAGGAGGTAGAAAAAAGGTCTGAGTGGAGTCACTTCCACAGGGGGAAGAGTACCATTATCCAGGAATATGTAATTAGAGGAGGTCTTCCGCAATCTGTGGGGTCATCTCGGGCCGGTCAGTAAGGTTGTGGGGCCAGAGTCCTCCAAATCCGTACCTTCACTGCTGATGACTTTGGTGGAGTCTGTACATGGAGGGGATGAGGGTTGCCTGAGCAGAAATACCATCTCCAGGGCGGATTGTTGGTTCGATCTCAGTTCTTGTGGGTAGGGAGTTCTCAGGGTGCCCTTGGCTCTGGGCTTCTTAGGGCTTCCGTTTTGTTTACCTCTCCGAGGATAAGGTGATGAGCTTGGGATGACTCAGTCAATCAAGGATTTGTAAAGCACGGCTAATCACCCAGAGGGTCTCAACGCGCTGAATGTAGGCACGCTGCTCAGTGGAAAAGACAGGTATTGCGATCCTTCCTGAACTGCTTCAGTGATGCGGTCTGCCTGAGCTTGAGGGGAAGTGTGTTCCATGTCCGGGCTACTAGGTAGGAGAAGGATCTTCCTCCTGCTGTACTTTTCCAGATCTTAGGGACGGCTGCAAGGGCGATCTGGGAGGAACAGAGACATCTGTTGGGTAGGTAGAAGGTGAGGCGGTGGTTGAGGTATGCTGGTCCTGTGTTGTGCAATGCCTTGAAGGTGTGGATCAGGAGTTTGTATGTGATGTGCTTGTTGACTGGGAGCCAATGTAGGTCTCTGATGTGGGAGGAGATTCGGCTGTGTCGGGGGATGTCCGGGATGAGTCTGGCTGCTGCATTCTGGACTTGTTTTAGTCTTGATTGAAGTTTCTTGGTAATGCCGGCATAAAGTGTATTGCCATAGTCCAGTTTGCTGGTGATGAGTGCGTGGGTGACTGTCTTCCTCGTGTCAGGGGGAATCCATTTGAAAATCTTCTGCAGGAGACGGAGGGCGTGGAAGCTTGATGAGGAGATGACGTTAACTTGGCAGGTCATCAATAGAGTGGAGTCCAGGATAATTCCCAGATTGCGTGCATGGGCCGTGGGGGCAAGGGCCTAACCCAGAGCGGTGGGCCACCAGGTGTTGTTCCACGCAGAAGGGGTGGAGCCGATCACGAGGACTCTGTCTTTGTCTTTCTCTTGTCTGAGTGGAGCTTGCGGTAGCTGGCCTTCTTCCAGGCGGTGACTGCTGTCATCCCGTTGTTGAAAGTCCTCTTGGCTTGCGCAGAGTCCTCGGACAGGGAGATGATCATTTGGGTGTCGTCAGCATAGGAGACTATGTTTAGCTTGTGTTGTTTGGTGATCTTAGCGAGCGGGGCAATGTATACGTTAAGAAGTGCTGGGCTGAGTGGCGATCCTTGGGGAACTCCGCAGCAAGTGTCTTTAGGTTCTGATGTGAATGGTGGTAGTCTGACCTATGTTCTTCTAGTGAGGAAGGACCTGATCCTGTTCAGGGCTTTGTCTCGGATGTTGGCGTCATGCAGTCTGTCACAGAAGGTGGATTGGGAGACGGTGTCAAATGCAGCAGAGAGGTCGAGGAGGACGAGTGCCGCAGTGCTCTGTGGTCCAGTATGATGACTGTGGACGGCAATTTCCCTCAAAGTGGGTTTCCATCCAGTCCAATTTAGTTAGGCTCTGTGAAGAAGTGTGATTTATTGTCATGGATTATTTACAGCCGTGCAGGAAACAACAGTGAATACTGGATGTTAAGATCATTTTACTGCTAGAAAGAAATATAGTTGGTGTAGTCTGGGAAGATCGATATCTGGCAGTTGTAAAAAAAAAGAGGGGCTGCCATCTTCGCTGTTTTCAGAATTGCATCCCAGTCTTTATAGTGGAGGAGCTTTGCGACTTCTGGGCAATGAGGTAAACCCCATGGGGGTCTATGAGCTGGACTCAGTGCGGCCTCTCCATAGACAAATTGGGTGAAAGCGATTGAGTTGGAGTAAATGATCCACTACTCCAGGAAGTTGATCATTGCACTAGTGCCCTCCACACCCTCAAGAAGGCCGACCACTCGAATACTGTTCTGTCTCCTCTCCCTCCAGCATCCTCCACTCTGTGTTCCAGCCGACGAACCCTCTGAAGAAGGTCCTGGTTTATACTTGACTGATCCCCCAGCTGGGGTTGCATGTCCTCAATGGTTCATTCTGTATCCGTGACCCAGGAGGCTAGTTTCCTTTGGTTGTCACGAAGGAGGCCAACCTCCTCCTAGATTTCCCCTATTCAATACTCAACAGAAGTGCAGGATGCCTTGATGGCCTGCAATATCGCATCTAATTTAGTGTATGAATTTCCCGTCTGTAACTGTGAGGAGCTCCCTTCCACTTCATGGATGAGTGAGTGAGACTTTGGCAATGGTGGACGGGATTGATTTTTCCAGGGTTTTTGTCTGTCCACTGCATTATTTTTATATGGCAAGGGTGCCCCCTTATGTCTTGGATGAGGGCCAGTGTCTCATGCTTCCACTAGGTAACGGTGATCTGAGGTTTGAATAAATGGATGCTGGTGCTATGGATGATCTGTGGTTATATTTAAATTAGGGAGGCATTATGGAAATTTGTGAGCCAGTCACTTGAATATTATAATAAGGCATCAACAATCTGTAGGAGCAAAGCCTTCTAAGGCTGACACACTATCTGTGAGAGGTCTTGGGGTGTTGCAGTGGCATACCCCAAACCTCTCAGGGGCCTCTCTGCTCAAATGTGGATCACTTGCCTTGCCACTGATGTGACTTATGCAGTGCTCTGGGTGGTAGGGTGTTTGATTGGATCGCTCCATTGATGTAGTTGGTGCCAGGAGTGTGAGGGAATAAGACCTGCTAGGGAAGAGTATAAATTGGGTGCTTCGTGGTCAGGTCTGATGATTCAGGGGTCCCAGACGCTAGTTAGGTCTTCAAAAGAGCTAGTGCAGCACCCCACTACTGGGAATGGTCTGGCCTCATGGTGGTATCCATGAAAAAAAAAAAAACAGGCCTCCATGGGGACTCACACCCACAATTGTTGCGCCTTGGGATGTGGTTACAGCTGCCTATTAGTTAGGCTAGGGCAATGGCGGCATCACAACAGGGGTGTGGGTTGCTTCGCAGGTGCCCAGTTAGAACTCGAGGCTGCAACCCCCCCCCCCCCCCCACCCCCCATGAGCACCACCCATTCCCTCCCTCACCTTCAGTGGAAACTCCGTAGAGAATGTCCGCTGGCCTGCACTGGAATCTTGCCATCAAGGCCAAGTGGGAGCCGGAGTGCAGTGTGCTGCTGGTCAGTCACTCTGGGCAGGGGCACTCTGCTGTGGTAAGGGGGTCTCAAAACGCTGAGGGTATCTTTGCGCTGTCGATTCTTGGAGCCACTCTCCTGCTGATGTCTGGGCTGAGGGATGTGGTGTTGCGGGCAACCAGGCTGTGATGATTGCACAATGCCAGTGGGGGTCTGGTTGCACTTGTCTTGCCTCACAGTACGCTGCTTCAACCAGTCGGCGTGCCGTGTCCCATCTCTTCTATGCCTCACACTGCATAGAAGGCATTAGATGAACTGATGTCACTGTAAGTGCCGACTGCTGTGTCTACCATATAGAGTTCGATTAGACCGCGTCCCTCATCTTCAGCAGTCAACCCATGCCCGCCCATGGCTTACGGATGGCCACCTGATAGGTGATTATTTATACATTTGGCAGGCGGAGTGGTGTCGGCCTGACGGACCTAAAGTCCTCCGCCAGGCCAATGGTCACTGTTCCATGCACCAAAAATTAAATCAGTCTTTTAGTAAAACCTCCAAAGGGGCCAAACTTGGTAGGTTTATCTGACCCGGGTTTTTTTTAGGTCAGCTTCAAATCATGCCTCTACCAGAACCATTGACTACCATTGGCACTTTGCACTTTTTGGTGCTTTTTTTACTTCAATTTTTAAAAATTCATATCTCCGGTTCTCATTGCTGGGTTTTGTAAATTTGGTGTCATTTTGGTCATTTGATCACTGACATGCACAACAGGGGTTGGCCGATGGCTACTTCTATGGCTAGGCTTGTGCCCAAACCGCCAAGGGTGCTTAACTACTGTAATGTAACCCACTTAGTCATTTATGGTTACCAATCCTCTCGACACATGCCATAATTTGTGCCATCTGCCATGCTCAAAAGCCGATTCGTAAAAAGTATAAGTTTTGCCAGAGCAATAATTGAGTTTTAACTGTGTGTGTGTGTGTGTGTGTGTGTGTGTGTACGCATGTTAATTTTAAATGTGTGCCCTTTTTTCTTTAGTGGGTTATTCCAACTACATACATGTCTATTAGCTCACTTTGTTCCTCTCCAGTAATGATGTTATCCATCACTGCAGTGCACCTACTCACATGAAATGCTCTACGGTGCCTCCTGCTGTAACAGTACAAGGACATGCAGAATTTGCTATAGAAGCAGCTTTAGATTCCTGTATCTGTAAAGAGCTCCTTCAGTACTTGCATGGAAGGGATATTATTGTATTTGTATTTAAATAGCACTTACTACCACTGACGAGGCGTCAAATCGCTTTTTGGCGAGAAGCATGCCTCTCTAGAGCCTCAAAAGAGTTAGCGGTGGATTAATATAGGGAAATGGGAGTTAATTCGAGTGGTGGACATGCAAGTTTGTTAGTTGGATTGAATAGGATTTGGAGGGATAGAGTAGGGAAGAGTCTATAAAGTGTTACTTGGGAGATCATAGTAGGAAGATGAGGTTTGGGATGAATTAAAAAAAAGATATATGAGGGAAGAATTTAGAAAGACCTATTTGGGAGATCATATTAGTGAAATGAGGTTTGGGTGAGCCAATTAGGGCTGGAGGAGGGAAAAGTTTATAAAGGGTTATTTTGGAGATCACAATAGTAGAATGAGGATTGGGATGAGTCAGACAGTAGAGGTAGAGGATACCTTGAGAGAAGTATAGGATGAGACATTGGGTAGTGCATTGAAGAGAGTCAAATGTTTTTGTATTTTTTTCTTCTACAGCAGGAGTAAAGCAATAAGATTTAGATACATAGTTGCACATACTACTACATAGAAAGTGTATACATGTAGAAGTAAGGAAGATAATGTATCAATCAAAAATATATATAGATGTATTGTATAAACCCAGACTTTCAAGTGCTGCTGTATTTTAAGCTAATTTATTTGTGTAACTTTTGTCAATGATGAATAATTGTAAATATATATATATATATATAATGTTATATATTCCTCAATATATCAACAGTGAAACACTTGTTGCTAATATATTTGTGATAATAATTACATATTGTGACAAATAAATAGGAGACCTATAAGCATCTAATCAAATAACTTATAAGAAAACTATTTAGTAACTTATATACATGCTAAGCAAAAAATAATATGCATATATATATCATAAGTAATATAATACATACATTTGCTAAGTGGCCCTAAAGAATATCTATATATTTTTCAAAACCATAGTTAATATGTGTATTTGTACAAGGAAATACACATATTTAAATACAAGCATATAATCAAATATATATGTTTACATATAGAGGGATAAGCTGTACATTAGTGTTTGTGTATGGCAGTTATGTAGGAAAGAGCCAACTCTTGAGCAGTCTTCTGAAGATAATATAGTGATCCATGGATCTTATGTTTGAAGGTAATGAATTCCATAGTTTGCCAGCTTGAACAGAGAAAGATCTCCATCTATGTTTTTCTTCTTGCATGGTGCAGTTCTGTGGTGAGGTACTAATTTAGAATGGAGGTTCTTTTGTTGACTGTATTTTTTAATTTTATTCCTGATGAAAAGCAGTCATATTTCCTGTATTGCTTTGTGGTTGTTACAAAGCGGCTTGAAGGTGGACCTTCTTGCAACCAGTAACTAATGTAGTGCCCTCAAGGCAGGGGACATATGAGCTGTGGCTTTTCATGAAGGAGTAGTTCTGAATTAGTGGTAGTCTTTTCATAGTTGCTAAAGATGATCCGTGGTAGAAGCCAGTTTAGATAGTACAAGAGGGATAGAAGCCTGGAGCTTTTGTAGAAATGCCAGGTTGAGCTTTCATAGTAACGAAGCGTGATCTTGCTAATTTGTCCACGTGGGCATTCATTGATAACTTGGAGTCCATGTTAATTCCAAAGTTCCTTACTTCCTTAGACACTTTGGGAGGTAGTCCTAGACCATCATTGCAGGCACAGAGGTGGTCATAGTTTTCACAAACGCCACACGTGGGTATTTCAGTTTTGGAAGCATCTAATTTGAAATGGCTCTATGTCATCCACTGATCAATGGCTCTGAGGCAACTGAAGATGTTTGAGTTTCCAATGTATTTGGGGCTTTCCAGTTTAAGAAGTATTTGTGCGTCATCTACATAGTTCTAGCATGTGAGGTGAAATTCATTTATTATTGCTGGTAATGACTTCATGTAGATGTTGAAAAGCATAGGTGAGATGACAGAGCCTTGCAGGGCCCTGCTTTTGTGAAATACGGTTTGGATGAGAAAGGGGGAGTATGGATGATATTTGTTCTGTTTTGAAGGTAGGATGTGATCCAGTCAAGAGCAGTCCCTTCTATACCAGCTTCGTAGAGTCTTTGTTTTATAGCAGGATCTTCAAACTGGGGGGCAGGCACCCATAGGGGGGGCTCAAGTGATCCCTTGGGGGAGCCCAGACCCTGGCCAAAAGAAGCATTATGCAGATAGTGCTTTGTTTTAAGCAAAAAACATTAATTGCACTTTTAAAAATGTAACAGAACTTAACTGCAATGTTTAAATAAGTCTAGACATATTTAAACATTGCCAACTTAATAGAATAATTGTGAAAAATTCTGAGAGGGGACCCGATTACTTCTTCCCCCGGACCCCCACTGGGTGTGGGGGGAGGGCAGCATTATAAAGTTTGAAGACCGATGTATTAGAGTGTCATGTTCAATTGTGTGGAAGGCAGCTGAGAGGTCCAAGAGGATTAGTGCAGCGCCCCTGTCCCGGTCTACTGTGTTTTTAAGGTCATCCCAGATGGAGATGAGGATAGATTCTGTGCCTCTTGCCTAGGTGGAATCCTGTTTGGTAGTTGCAAAGTATGGAGTTTTCTTCACTGAATTGTGACATTTGTAATTAAGGAATTATTGATGATTCTTCTAACTGGTGTGGTAGCAGGGGCAGTTAAAATAAAGTCCTTGAAGATTTTTGGTGGACAAGGGTCAGAAAGGCAGCCAGCTGGCCTGCTTGCTTTGACAATATCCATAAATTCACTTTGTGATATTTGTTTGGAGTCGTGCAGAGGCTGGGTTGGCTTACTCTTGGAGAGGAGTATTGGAAGTTGTTTAGTGCTAGTGGTTTTTCTTTGTTTCAAACAGGAGTCCAACTTGTCTGATTTGGTTGTGTAATGATTTGCTAGTTTGTCAATGAATTCCAAAATCCAATACTTGTTTTGCATTTGGCATTCAGAATTTCTCTCATCTGGTCAGTAGTTTCCTTGCGGCTTTGGGACAATGTTAGTCTTGTGGCCAAACCCCAACCTGGAGGACCAGTGGACTGCACATCGCTCATCGTCTGGTCTTTACCTTTGATATCTCTAGCTTGGGCGCCTGCCAGGTGACTAAGTTCCAACCAGCAGAGCCCTTCAGGTCAGTGAGACACATAAGCTCCTTGACCCCTTCAAGGTGGTAATCCTCCTAGGAAGGGGACTTTAAGGTACAAGCAATGTATGTCTGGACCTGCAATAAGAATTAATGCACACTTCTCCATAAGAGAGTACTCCATGTTTTCAGCAGCATTACCCATTGGGTAACCATCTTCTGATGCAATCATAGTGGCCTAGGAGTCTAGCAAGGAAACTGCTCACCATGTTGAATTTCTGCATCCCCGGCTTGGAGAAGATACTTGCTCGGCTGCTATCAGTAATATAGCCTCCCTCTGAGTTCTTCCATGCGCATGAGAACAGTCAGTTCAAATACTGGTGAAATGGCACATTTAAGAAACCAAAGGGATGGGGCTTCCCTGTTCCCCTTCTGGTGGTGTCTAACTTCCTCCAGAACTTCCCTTCTGGTCTGAATAGCCACCTCTCTGCCTATGCTGACTCCTTCCAAGGGTCTAGACCTGACTGCAGATCAAGGCTTAGGCCAGTTCCACTAGAGCCATTGAGGATGTCTTTATAGAAAATTGCTGCCAGAGTCTCTTCCTTAATAGTGTGCAGCTGGTCTCCTGAGACTTGGAACAGCCAGACTCATGCATCATAACAGCCAGGAGTGGCAGAAGTGCAGGCAACCTGCATGCCTGGATGTACAGATATTAAGAGAGAGAGCCCTAAACACAGAAGGCCCAGCATGCATCTACATATCCCACACTTGCAAACATGGTGTGAATAGAAAGAGGTTATGTAGGGTTCAAATGTACTAATTTTCATAAGGATGGCATCCTGGTCAGTATCATCGCATGAACTCTAACCCTTGATGATAACATATGAAATTACAATAAAGAAGCAGAAAGCAGGGAAAGTTTAGTTGTAGAAAAGATACACAGTAAACAGGAACCACTTTCACCTTCACTGGTTTGAAGTTGTTTGCGTTCATCAAGATGCTTTGAGATGCCTTGATCATCTTCACTGTCATCAAAACCAAAACATTTGGGAACTCTGTTCAGACCATTTCTCTTCAAATTTATCCTTTTCTCTGTGCTTTTCTATGCACAGAGAAAAATGGCTGCTGTTTTTTTCCCTGATGGATGTTCCTTTGTGGAGCTTATTTAAGTTCAGTGGGACCACCCGTGGCCTCATTTAGTATTTGATGGGCAAGTTGTCAATCAGTAGGGCTGGGGTAGTGCTTAATTTGTTTAAAAACAAAAAGTAAGTGCATGGTCCTTCTTAGAGGACCACTGCAGCCTGCCCCACCCATTGCCCTCCCAAGGCTGCCAATAACAGTGAATAACAGAACCAATACAATTAGTAAGCATCGCACTCCTACTTAGGGTGACCACATGGTATTGAGGCAAATTCTGGACAGGACTGTAAAAAATTCAGGACAAAGGGTCAAAATTCAGGATGAAGGGTCAAAATACAGGACAAAAATGAAAGAACAACTGTCAGTTTTACAGACACACCCAAGAGAGGCCATGCCTCACTATGTTATCAGTGCCTTTAATTACTCTTTTTAAACATAGCGCAATTTATTCACTGTGGTCTTTTTGTGATTGCCTTCTGGTATGCTACATTCAGGTGTCACATTACGTCCTTGTTCAGTAGTAAATTAATGCCCTTCAGCACTGTTTCAAGACCACCACCCCTTTCGAAATCTACCCAATCTTTCTTTAAGAGAAAGTAACAACAACATTTTGATTATGTTTCTGAACATATTAAAACCTCTGGCAAACAGTTTGGGAAACATTAAGGTAATTATCCTTATGCTAGTATAAACAAATTGAACAAAAACATTTGGCTCACCCCAGTCGCCCATGGACTTTCAACCTAAAAAACATGTAATGAGGCAGAGCAGATGGTGTGGGCGACAGTCTCACACCTAATGCTAGGATGTGAGGTACCCACAACTTGTCTGTAGTCTCACAGTACTAGAGTGTATGTCCGGGACTCTACACTTATCTCAGAACTGGGAGCCCAGACTACCAATCAAAGATAATAAAAGAGGAGGATGAAATCGAGATCAAATGGGAGGTTATTGCTAAGAACCAGATAAATAAGGAAGAGAAGAACAAGGTGGCACAATTCCAAAAAATTAGACAAGATGGGTCCACAAAGAATATCGGAAGGTATTGGGTACCTGGTGTAGGAAAGTACCATCTTGCCTGGCATGTTACCCCCATTTTTACTGTATGTATGTTTGTTTTTGCCTGTGTCACTGGGATCCTGCTAGCCAGGACCCCAGTGCTCATAAAGTATGCCCTGTATGTGTTCCCTGTGTGGTGCCTAACTGTGTCGCTGAGGCTCTGCAAACCAGAACCTCAGTGTTTATGCTCTCTCTGCTTTTAAAATTGTCACTGCAGGCTAGTGACTAATTTTACCAATTCTGATTGGCACACTGGAACACCCTTATAATTCCCTAGTATATGGTACCGAGGTACCCAGGGTACTGGGGTTCCAGGAGATCCCTATGGGCTGCAGCATTTCTTTTGCCACCCATAGGGAGCTCAGACAATTCTTACACAGGACTGCCACTGCAGCCTGAGTGAAATAACGTCCATGTTATTTCACAGACATTTTTCACTGCACTTAAGTAACTTATAAGTCACCTATATGTCTAACCCTCACTTAGTGAAGGTTAGGTGCAAAGTTACTTAGTGTGTGGGCACCATGGCACTAGCCAACTTGACCCCAAATTGTTCAGGGCAAATTCCCCGGACTTTGTGAGTGCGGGGACACCATTACACGCGTGCACTACATATAGGTCAATACCTATATGTAGCATCACAATGGTAACTCCGAACATGGCCATGGAACATGTCTAGGATCATGGAATTGTCACCCCAATACCATTCTGGTACTGGGGAGACAATTCCATGCATCCCGGGTCTCCAACATAGAGCCCGGGTACTGTCAAACTAACTTCCCGGGGTTTTCTCTGCAGCTACCGCTGCTGCCAACCCTCAGACAGGTTTTTGCCCCCTTGGGCCTGGGCAGCTTGGTCCCAGGAAGGCAGAACAAACGATTTCCCCAGAGAGAGGGTGTTATACCCTCTCCCTTTGGAAATAAGTGTGAAGTGCCTGGGAGGAGTAGCCTCTCCTGGCCTCTGGAAATGCTTTGAAGGGCACAGATGGTGCCCTCCTTGCATAAGCCAGTCTACACCAGTTCAGGGATCCCCCCAGCCCTGCTCTGGCGTGAAACTGGACAAAGGAAAGGGGAGTGACAACTCCCCTGACCAGCACCTCCCAGGGGAGGTGCCCAGAGCTCCTCCAGTGTGTCCCAGACCTCTGCCATCTTGGATGCAGAGGTGTGAGGGCACAATGGCCAGCTCTGAGTGGCCAGTGCCAGCAGGTGACGTCAGAGACCCCTCCTGATAGGTGCTTACCTTTCTCTGTAGCCATTTAGGGTCTCTCCTGTGGGTATCTCACCAGATAACGAATGCAAGAGCTCACCAGGGTTCCTCTGCACTTCCCTCTTCGACTTCTGCCAAGGATCGACCACTGAATGCTCCAGGACGCCTGCAAAACTGCAACAAAGTAGCAAGAAGACTACCAGCAACATTGTAGCGCCTCATCCTGCTGACTCTCTCGACTGTTTCCTGGTGGTGCATGCTCTGAGGGCTGTCTGCCTTCACCCTGCACTAGAAGCCAAGAAGAAATATTCTGTGGGTCGACAGAATCTTCCCCCTGCCAACGCAGGCACCAAACTTTTGCCTCACCGGTCCTCTGGGTCCCCCTCTCATCCTGACGAGCGTGGTCCCTGGAACACAGGAGCTGGGTCCAAGTGTCCCCGATAGTCCAGTGGCCCTTCTGTCCAAATTTGGTGGAGGTAAGTCCTTGCCTCCCCACGCCAGACAGTAATCCTGTGTACTGTGTGAACTCCAGTTGCTAGGGCTTCTGTGCACTTTTGCAAGACTTCCTTCATGCACAGCCTAGCCCAGGTCCCCAGCACTCCGTCCTGCATTGCCCAACTCGCTGAGTTGGACTCCGACGTCGTGGGACCCTCTTTTGTTGCGGTGAGTTGACTGTCATCCTCAGATCTTCTAAGTGCCTGTTTAGATGCTTCTGCAGGTGCTGCCTGCTTCTGCATGAGCTCTCTGTATTGCTGAGCGCCCCCTCTGTCTCCTCTTCCAAGGGGTGACCTCCTGGTCCTTCCTGGGCCCTGGCAGCACCCAAAATCTTCAAACGCAACTCTTGCAGCTAGAAAGGCTTGTTTGTGATCTTGCTGCGTGCAAAGAACTCTGCATCCTCCAGCGCGCTGTGGGACATCTTCTGACCAAAGGAGAAGTTCCTGGCACCTTCCGTTGTTGCTGAATCTCCAGCTTCTTCCACCCAGAGGCAGCCCTTTTGCACCTTCATCCGGGGTTTAGTGGGCTCCTGCCCCCCCTGGACACTTATGTGACTCTTGGACTTGGTCCCCTTCCTTTACAGGTCCTCAGGTTCAGGAATATGTCTTCAGTGCTTTGCAGTCAGTTGTTGTCCTTGCAGTATCCCCTATCTCGTCTTTACTGTCTTTCTGGGGTAGTAGGGTAACTCTACTAATACTTTTCAGGATCTTGGGGTGGGGTATCTTGGACACCCTTAGTGTTTTCTTACACTCCCAGCAACCCTCTAGACACTACACTAGGCCTGGGGTCCATTCGTGGTTCGCATTCCACTTTTGGAGTATATGGTTTGTGTTGCCCCTAGGCCTATTTCTCCCTATTGCATTCTATTGTGTTCTACAGTGTTTGCACTACTTTTCTAACTGTTACTTACCTGATTTTGGTTTGTGTGTGTATATTTTGTGTATATTACTTACCTCCTAAGGGAGTATATCATCTGAGATACTTTTGGCATATTGTCACTAAAATAAAGTACCTTTATTTGAGTATTGTGTTTCTTATGATATAGTGCTAAGTGATATAAGTGGTATAGTAGGAGCTTTGCATGTCTCTTAGTTCAGCCTAACCTGCTCTGCTATAGCTACCTCTATCAGCCTAAGCTGCTAGAACACCTCTAATCTACTAACAAGGGATAACTGGACCTGGCACAAAGTGTAAGTACCACAAGGTACCCACTATAAGCCAGGCCGGCCTCCTACATTGGTGGTGCAGCGGTGGGATAAGTTCTTCTAACTGCTTTACCACTTTGTCATTGGTGCTTTTCATGAGAAAAACATATACCACATACTTCAAGATATACACACTGAACTAAACAGTTTAACTTTCCTCCTCTAAAACTTTCTACAAAGTTTCTGAAAAGTTTCTGAAAACTTTTAAAAGTTTTCCAAAGTTTGAAAAAGTTTTTTTCTCTGTGCTTTCAAAAGTTCCAAAAACGTTTTCTCTCTCTGTCCTAATTTTTTTTATCATGTCTGCAGTAGAACTTACTCTCACAGTTGTTCAGGCAACCTATGAGAGTTTAAACTTTAAAAGTTTGAGGGGTCTCTGCATAGAAAGAGGTTTAAGCATTGACAAGAATCCTACCAAAGACTTTTCCTTTAGCCTTCTCCTAGAAAATTACCAGAACCAGTCTGGCCCATACCAGGAACAGGAGGTAGAAGAGGGGGGTACACAGCCAGAATCAGATGAGTCCCCTGAGGATGCTGGGAAGGGTTGTTCCAAAAACCTGCCAGCTAGCAGGCCACCCAGTGACACTGGTAGTGGGAGGGGGTCACACATTAGTAGGGCACCTTTCACTCCTAAAGGCCAGGCTACTAGGGTCCAGCCAGTTAGGGACAGGTCTCTCTCTGCCAATTCCCACATTTCTTCTGTGTCTCACAATTCCCAAGCCTCCCACCCTGAAGATAATGTAATGGAAAGGGAACTCAGAAAGCTGAGGCTGGGAGACGCCAGGCTGAAGCTAAAACAGCAGCAGCTGGCCTTAGACAGGGAATCTCTGGATGTAGAGAGGGAAAGGCAGAGATTGGGGTTAGTTCCCCGTGGTGGCAGCAGCAGCAGTGTTTTTGATAGCAATCCTGTTAGAAAGCAAGATTCCAGAAACCTGCATAAAATAGTCCCCCCTTACAAGGAGGGGAATTACATTAACAAGTGGTTTGCTACACTTGAGAGGGCCTGTATGGTACAGTTGGTCCCTCAAAGGCAGTGGGCTGCTATCTTGTGGACATCTTTCACTGGTAAGGGTAAGGATAGGCTCCTTACTGTCAGAGAAAGTGATGCTAATAACTACAAAGTTTTGAAGGATGCACTTTTGGATGGATTTCGCTTAACCACTGAACAATACAGGATTAAGTTCAGAGACACCAGAAAAGAGTCCTCTCAAGACTGGACAGACTTTGTAGACTGTTCAGTGAAGGCCTTGGAGGGTTGGTTACATGGCAGTAAGGTGACTGACTATGAAAGCCTGTATAATCTGATCCTGAGAGAGCATATTTTGAACAATTGTGTGTCTGATTTGTTGCACCAGTACTTGGTAGACTCAGATCTGACCTCTCCCCAAGAATTGGGAAAGAAGGCAGAAATATGGGTCAGAACAAGAGTGAACAGAAAAGTTCATACAGGGGGTGACAAGGATGGCAAGAAGAAGGATGGTAAGTCTTCTGGCAAGGGTGGGGACAAAGATAAAAAACATTCTGAGTCTTCATCAGGCCCACAAAAATCCTTTTGGGGTGGTGGGTCCAAATCCTCTTCTAACAATCAGAAAAAGCCTTAGTGTTATTTATGTAAAGTAAAAGGCCATTGGGCAAGTGATTCCACTTGTCCAAAGAAAAACACCAAACCTCCCACGACCACAACCCCAACTGCAACCTCTAGTACCCATAGTAATAGCAGTGATGGTGGTCAGTCTACTACAAATAGCCAATCCAAGGGTGTAGCTGGGCTCACTATTGGCAGTGTAGTTGGGGTTGGTCTTGTTAGGGAGACCACAGAGGCTGTTTTAGTCTCTGATGGTGGCATTGACTTTGCCACCTTGGTTGCTTGTCCCCTTAATATGAGTAAGTACAAGCAACTACCCGTAATCAACGGTGTTGAGGTTGAGGCCTACAGGGACACAGGAGCCAGTGTAACTATGGTTATAGAGAAACTGGTTCACCCTGATCAACACCTACTTGGTCAGCAGTACCAAGTGACTGATGCTCACAATAACACACTTAGCCACCCCATGGCTGTTGTGAATCTCAACTGGGGGGGGGGGGTTACTGGTCCAAAGAAATTTGTGGTAGCCACTGAATTACCTGTAGATTGCTTACTAGGCAATGATTTGGAGACATCAGCTTGGGCTAAAGTGGAGTTGGAGGCTCATGCAGCAATGATGGGCATATTTTTGCTTTAACAAGGGCTCAGGCCAAAAAGCAAAAAGGACAGGGAAACTTGGATCCTGGAACAATGGACCAAGTGCTACCAAAAGCTAGGGGTAGGAAGGGTAAATCCTTGCCCACTATCCCTCCCTCTCCAGAAGATTCCCCTTTTGAGGAAGAGGAATCCTCTCCCTGTGCAGAACCTACACCAGATGAGCTGGCAACAGACACTGCTGAGCTTTTGGGTGCAGGTGGGCCTGCTAGAGAAGAGCTGAGTGTGGCACAGCAGACCTGTCCCACACTAGAGGGTTTGAGACAGCAATCTGTCAAACAGCAGAATGGGGATGTCAGTGATAGCCATAAGGTGTATTGGGAAGACAACCTCTTGTATACTGAGTCAAGGGACCCTAAACCTGGAGCTGCCAGGAGATTGGTCATCCCTTTGCAATACAAAGAGTTTCTTCTTACCTTGGCACATGACATTCCCTTGGCTGGGCAATTGGGCCAAAGTAAAACTTGGGACAGGCTAGTTCCCCTGTTTCACTGGCCTCATATGTCAGAGGACACTAAAGAGTTTTGTCGCTCTTGTGTGACCTGCCAAGCCAGTGGTAAGACTGGTGGCACTCCAAAGGCCCCCTTAATTCCACTACCTGTGGTTGGGATGCCCTTAGAAATGGTAGGGGCTGACATAGTTGGCCCCCTTGGTCCTCCCACAGCTTCAGGCAATAGGTTTATCCTGGTGGTAGTGGGCCATGCCACTAGGTATCCTGAAGCCATCCCCTTAAGGACCACTACAGCTCCTGCAGTGGCAAAGGCCCTCCTGGGTATCTTTTGCAGAACGGGGTTCCCTAAGGAAGTGGTGTCAGACAGAGGTAGTAACTTCATGTCTGCATACCTCAAAGTAATGTGGAAGGAGTATGGTGTGACTTACAAGTTCACAACTCCTTATCATCCACAAACAAATGATCTGGTTGAGAGGTTTAATAAAACTCTCAAAGGTATGATAATGGGGCTCCCTGAAAAACTCAGAAGGAGATGGGATGTCCTGTTACCTTGTCTCCTTTTTGCTTACAGGGAGGTACCCAAAAAAGGATTGGGCTTTAGCCCCTTTGAACTCCTCTTTGGGCACCCTGTGAGGGTCCCCTTGCTCTTGTTAAGGAGGGTTGGGAACAACCTTTAAAAGCTCCTAAACAGGACATTGTGGATTATGTACTTGGCCTAAGATCATGAATGTCTGAGTACATGAAAAAGGCCGGTAAAAACCTTCAAGCCAGCCAGGAGCTGCAAAAGCAATGGCATGACCAGAAGGCTGTCCTGACACAATACCACCCAGGACAGAAAGTGTGGGTATAGGAGCCTGTGGCCCCAATAGCACTCCGGTGCAAATGAAATGGACCCCACCTCATTGTTGAGAAAAAGGGTGAGGTTACCTACTTGGTAGACCTTGGCACTGCCAGGAGTCCCCTTAGGGTGCTCTATGTCAACCGCCTGAAACCCTACTATGACAGGGCTGATCTCACCCTGCTCATGGCAACTGATGAGGGACAGGAAGAAGAGAGTGACCCTCTCCCTGATCACTTCTCCACAACTGAAGCTGATGGCTTAGTGGAGGGAGAAGTGCTTGCAGATTGTCTTACTGCTGAGCAGAAAGATAACTGTATAAATCTTTTTAGTCAGTTTTCTGAACTCTTCTCACTGAGACCAGGTACCACAACTTGGTGTGAGCATACAATCAACACTGGAGACAGTTTACCTGTTAAAAGTAAGATTTATAGGCAGCCTGACCATGTCAGGGACTGCATTAAACAAGAGGTTCAGAAAATGTTAGACTTAGGAGTGATTGAGCCTTCAGAAAGCCCATGGGCTAGCCCAGCGGTGCTTGTCCCTAAACCTCACAGTAAGGATGGTAAAAGAGAGATGAGGTTTTGTGCTGACTATAGAGGGCTCAACCAAGTAACCAAGACAGATGCTCACCCTATACCCAGGGCAGATGAGCTGATTGATACACTGGCTTCTGCCAAGTATCTGAGCACTTTTGACTTAACTGCAGGGTATTGGCAGATTAAATTGTCAGAAGATGCAAAACCTAAAACTGCATTCTAAACCATTGGAGGGCACTATCAGTTCACTGTGATGCCCTTTGGTCTGACGAATGCACCTGCTACTTTTCAAAGGTTGGTGAACACAGTCTTGCAAGGGTTGGAAGCTTTTAGTGCAGCATATCTGGATGATATAGCTGTCTTTAGCTCCACCTGGGATGATCACCTGGTCCACCTGTGGAAAGTTTTGGAGGCCCTGCCAAAGGCAGGCCTCCCTATCAAGGCCTCAAAGTGCCAGATAGGGCAGGGGAAAGTGGTTTATCTGGGCCACCTGGTAGGTGGGGGAAAAGATTGAACCACTGCAGGGGAAGATCCAGACCATTATGGAATGGGCTCCCCCCTACAACTCAAACCCGGGTGAGAGCCTTTTTAGGCCTCACAGGGTACTATAGGAGATTTATTAAGAAGTATGGCTCCATTGCAGCTCCTCTTAATGACCTCACTAGTAAAAAGATGCCTAAAAAGGTATTGTGGACAGCTAGATGTCAAAAAGCTTTTGATGAGCTCAAACAGGCCATGTGCTCTGCACCTGTCTTAAAAAGCCCTTGCTACTCCAAAAGGTTCATAGCCCAGACTGATGCTTCTGAATTGGGGGTTGGGGCAGTGCTATCACAGCTTAATACTGAGGGCCAGGATCAACCTGTTGCTTTAATCAGCAGAAGGTTGACCCCTAGAGAAAAGTGTTGGTCTGCCATAGAGAGGGAGGCCTTTGCTGTGGTCTGGGCACTGAAAAAGTTGAGACCATACCTGTTTGGTACTCACTTTATTGTTCAGACAGACCACAAACCTCTACTTTGGCTTAAACAAATGAAAGGTGAAAACCCTAAATTGTTGAGGTGGTCCATATCCCTACAGGGAATGGACTATACAGTGGAACATAGACCTGGGAGTACCCACTCCAATGCAGATGGACTCTCCAGATATTTCCACTTAGACAATGAAGACTCATCTGGGCAAGATTAGCCTTATTGTCCCTTGCTTGGGGGGGTGTGTGTAGGAAAGTACCATCTTGCCTGGCATGTTACCCCCATTTTTACTGTATGTATGTTTGTTTTTGCCTGTGTCACTGGGATCCTGCTAGCCAGGACCCCACTGCTCATAAAGTATGCCCTGTATGTGTTCCCTGTGTGGTGCCTAACTGTATCACTGAGGCTCTGCTAACCAGAACCTCAGTGTTTATGCTCTCTCTGCTTTTAAAATTGTCACTGCAGGCTAGTGACTAATTTTCCCAATTCTGATTGGCACACTGGAACACCCTTACAATTTCTCTTGCCACCCATAGGGAGCTCAGACAATTCTTTCACAGGACTGCCACTGCAACCTGAGTGAAATAACGTCCACATTATTTCACAGCCATTTTTCACTGCACTTAAGTCACCTATATGTCTAACCCTCACTTAGTGAAGGTAAGGTGCAAAGTTACTTAGTGTGTGGGCACCCAGGCACTAGCCAAGGTGCCCCCACATTTTTCAGGGCAAATTCCCCGGACTTTGTGAGTGCAGGTACACCATTACACGTGTGCACTTCATATAGGTCAATACCTATATGTAGCGTCACAATGGTAACTCCGAACATGGCAATGTAACATGTCTAGGATCATGGAATTGTCACCCCAATACCATTCTGGTATTGGAGGAACAATTCCATGCATCCCCAGGTCTCCAGCATAGAGCCCGGGTACTGCCAAACTAACTTCCCGGGGTTTTCTCTGCAGCTTCTGCTGCTGCCAACACTCAGACAGGTTTCTGCCCCCCTGGGGCCTGGGCAGCCTGGTCCCAGGAAGGCAGAACAAAGGATTTCCTCTGAGAGAGGGTGTTACACCCTCTCCCTTTGGACATAGGTGTGAAGGGCCTGGGAGGAGTAGCCTCGCCTGGCCTCTGGGAATGCTTTGAAGGGCACAGATGGTGCCCTCCTTGCATAAGCCAGTCTACACCGGTTCAGGGATCCCCCCAGCCCTGCTCTGGTGCGAAACTGGACAAAGGAAAGGGGAGTGACCACTCCCCTGACCAGCACCTCCCAGGGGAGGTGCCCAGAGCTCCTCCAGTGTGTCCCAGACCTCTGCCATCTTGGATGCAGAGGTGTGAGGGCACAATGGACAGCTCTGAGTGGCCAGTGCCAGCAGGTGACGTCAGAGTCCCCTCCTGATAGGTGCTTACCTTTCTCTGTAGCCAATCCTCCTCTGAGGGCTATTTAGGGTCTCTCCTGTGGGTATCTCACCAGATAACGAATGCAAGAGCTCACCAGGGTTCCTCTGCACTTCCCTCTTCGACTTTTGCCAAGGATCGACTGCTGACTGCTCCAGTACGCCTGCAAAACTGCAACAAAGTAGCAAGAAGACTACCGGCAATATTGTAGCACCTCATCCTGCCGGGTTTCTCCACTGTTTCCTGGTGGTGCATGGTCTGTCTGCCTTCACCCTGCACTGGAAGCCAAGAAGAAATCTCCCGTGGGTCGATGGAATCTTCCCCCGCCAACGCAGGCACCAAACTTCTGCCTCACCGGTCCTCTGGGTCCCCTCTCATCCTGACGAGCATGGTCCCTGGAACACAGGAGCTGGGTCCAAGTGTCCCCGATAGTCCAGTGGCCCTTCTGTCCAAATTTGGTGGAGGTAAGTCCTTGCCTCCCCACGCCAGACAGTAATCCTGTGCACTGCGTGAACTGCAGCTGCTAGGGCTTCTGTGCACTTTTGGAAGACTTCCTTCGTGCACAACCTAGCCCAGGTCCCCAGCACTCCGTCCTGCATTGCCCAACTCACTGAGGTGGACTCCGACGTCATGGGACCCTCTTTTGTTGCTCTGAGTCGACCGTCATCCTCAGATTTTCTAAGTGCCTGTTCAGGTGCTTCTGCGGGTGCTGCCTGCTTCTGCATGGGCTCTCTGTATTGCTGAGTGCCCCCGCTGTCTCCTCCACCAATAGGCGACCTCCTGGTCCTTCCTGGGCCCTGGCAGCACCCAAAATCCTCAACTGTGACTCTTGCAGCTAGCAAGGCTTGTTTGCGGTCTTTCTGTGTGGAAACAACTCTGCATCCTCCAACACTCCATGTGACATCTTCTGACTGAAGGAGAAGTTCCTGGCACCTTCTGTTGTTGCAGAATCTTTGGCTTCTTCCACCCGGAGGCATCCCTTTTGCATCTTCGTCCGGGGTTTAGTGGGCTCCTGCCCCCCTGGACACTTGCGTGACTCTTGGACTTGGTCCCCTTCCTTTACAGGTCCTCAGGTCCAGGAATCCGTCTTCAGTACTTTGCAGTCAGTTGTTGTCCTTGCAGAATCCCCTATCTCGACTTTACTGTCTTTCTGGGGTAGTAGGGTAATTTTACTCCTACTTTTCAGAGTCTTGGGGTGGGGTATCTTGGACACCCTTAGTGTTTTCTTACACTCCCAGCAACCCTCTACACACTACACTAGGCCTGGGGTCCATTCGTAGTTCGCATTCCACTTTTGGAGTATATGGTTTGTGTTGCCCCTAGGCCTATTTCTCCCTATTGCATTCTACAGTGTTTGCACTAGTTTTCTAACTGTTACTTACCTGATTTTGGTTTGTTTGTGTATATTTTGTGTATATTACTTACCTCCTAAGGGAGTTTATCCTCTGAGATACTTTTGGCGTATTGTCACTAAAATAAAGTACCTTTATTTTTAATAACTCTGAGTATTGTGTTTCTTATGATATAGTGCTAAGTGATATAAGTGGTATAGTAGGAGCTTTGCATGTCTCCTAGTTCAGCCTAAGCTGCTCTGCTATAGCTACCTCTATCAGCCTAAGCGGCTAGAACACCTCTAATCTACTAATAAGGGATAACTGGACCTGGCACAAAGTGTAAGCACCACAAGGTACCCACTATAAGCCAAGCCAGCTTCCTACACCTGGGGAGGTGTCTCTGCAGACAGGAGAGAAACAGAAGAGGTACTGTCAAGTAATTGAACAAGCAGCACCGTCCCACCTTGGCAAACTTTTTTGGTGCAATGGTCCACTGTTCGTGCTTGAGAAGGGGCCAGACCCCTTGCAAGGTTGTGTAAGGCAATTTCCTGCTTTGTCCATGTCTTTAAATGGTTTTGAAATTGAGGAAAAGCCAACCTAGTGATCTGAGTTATCCCTAAGTGTCAAGTACACATAGAATCTTCAAAATATTTGGGATGTAAATTGCACACAAAAATTTAAAAATCTTCAAATGTAATTAGTGTTTCTTTAACATATGGCACTGTTTTCTTCTTCATATACAAGAGGACCTCAGATTGAACTGCGAACCACTTACCTTTCGATACCTAGTGATTAATATCTACCATTCTCCCACTGATTTTCAGGATGGAAATCTCGGCAAAGCGTCACAGTCCCTCCGAGTCCAGTTTGTTTTTTGGTCTTCACTCCTGCTTTCCTTAGTGGGCAACTGGGCACTAGTGAGGATGGTGTGCTACCCCAATGATAGTATTATTCAGCAAACCTTCCCCTGCTCGGCCTTCATTCCTTCTTCAGACATGCCACACATCTGATTTGGTCGCTGGGGCGTCATTGGGTAGCTCTTTCCACCCTAAAGCAACCTGTGACTGCGGGTGAATTAGGCCTTCTGGACATGTCTGCTACCTAACAATAACCCTACATGAGGTGTGTCAAAAGCTCTACACCATAGGGACTGGTGGCCAACTAATAGAATGGGTGTACAGACCTTTCCTGCAACACTGGGACCACTCAAGGTCTTCTCATCATACTACCTGGGTGATTGATGTGGCCAAACCTCTGCAAGATACGGGCTGGACTAAAATACTGGGCTTTCCCCACAAAGTATCCCATGGCTGTCACTTTAAGTACATTAATAGAGCTTCCTTGGGAATGCATTCTGACTGTTGCTTGCCAATGGTTTTGTGATTTGTAACTCATATTTTGTTGCTTTCAATTTGCTGGCTTTATTTGTTTTCGGCTAAGCAGCTTGAGCTCGCCCCTTCACTTGCCCAAACCTTATTTACAATATCATTCTGAGTGCTCCCTTTCTGTAAACAGGCCTGTAAATCTTGTCCTTATCTCATCACATTTGCTGTGCATTCAAGGAACAAGGTCAAATGTCAGGCTCTGTCTTCTGTGGGAACTTAGTATTTACTTTTCTTTCTCTGACTTCAAAGTGAGAGGATGTATGCAACAACCTTGCTGAATACTGGGGTTAGGAAAGAGTTTTTTCTATCACATGACAATATTTAAATAAACTTCAGAATATATCAGAATTAGGAGTACAAATGAAGCACATTTTTGTTAATTCTGAACTGTGCTGGATACAAATACCTTTATATGATTAAAACAAGTGTGCTAAGTTTGGTGGCATTAGGTGATGCAATTTCCACACATCATCGTCTGTGCACTGTATAGTTTTATTTGAAAAACTGCATGTCTCTGCAACGTAATGGTCATTTCAATCAAAAACGTGTTGTCTGTAATGGCAGTGTGTTACCACACCATGCATACTCCACTCCACTCTGCTCTTCAGCACTCCACACCACTGCACCCTACTCTGCATCACTCTACTTTACACCGCTCCATGCCACTGCACTGTGGGACACTGCACTCTTCTCCACTCTTCTCCACTCTACTATATGCCACTGCATTCTATGCTACTTCACACTATGCCTCTACTCTATACTACTCTACTCTATACCAATGCACTTTACGCCTCTGCATGCTATACCACTCCAGTCTAGGCAACACCAATCTGGTTCGTACAACTCCACTCTATGCCAGTCTGTAACACTGCACTGTACGCCACTGCACTCTAAGCTAATACACTCTATGCTAGTGCACTTTAGCCTGTAACACTCAACTCTATGCCCCTGCACTCTACATCAATACACTGTACATCACTCTAATCTACTCTATGCCACGGCACTCTACACCACTTTACTCTATGCCATTACACTCTATGCCACTCTATGCAACTCCACTATACCCGCTACCTCTCCACTCTACACCACTTCACTCTATTGTAAAACAATCTACTTTATGCCGCTGCACTCTGCGCCATTGCATTCTATGCCACTCTACTCTGCATCACTCCACTCTATGCCACTGCACTCCAAAGCACTATACTCTACTCTGCACCACTCTACACTACTCCACTCTGCACCACTCTATGCCACTGCACTGTATGCCACATGAGTCTACTCTGCATTCTATGCCACTGCACTACTCTTCACTACTGCACTCTCTGCCTCTCTAGTGTATGCCACTCTACTCCACTCTATGCCACTCTACTCTGCCCCACGCCACTGCACTCTAAACCACTGTACTCTACACCAATGCACCCTAAACAACTGCACTGTACCCAACTGCACTCTACTCTGGACCACTGTGCTCTATGATACTGTTCCTATGCCACTCTACTCCACTCTACACTACTATGCCACTAACTTTTAGCCACGCTGAACAGCGGCCACTCTGGTGTATAATATGGCTAAAACACATTGGCAAAGCCAATAACTCTTGCGTAGACCAGACCTATTAGCTTTGCCAATGTTTGTTAGTACTATGAGGTACTGAGGTTCTTGAAAGAACTGTGAATGTGTAAATCCTTATTTTAAACATGCATTACACGCCTCATAATAAAGGCTGCTACAAAATGCGCAAATACGTTTCTGTTAAATAAAAAAAGTCCTTCTAAAATATAGATTTGAATAATATACAGTTTATAACTAGTACTAACATTTTTTAGAACAGTCCAATAAAACCACACACTCCACAGCCCACATTGGAACACTCTTACAGTACCTCTCTAAAAGAAAATATCTTTGTCATCACAAAGCTTCAAGTGACTCCTTTGATTAAAGTCAATGCAGGTTTCCAAGCCCCTTTGCATTTGCAGATTTACCAGTTGGGCCCGTTTGCATTTCTTTAGGGAAGGAGACATCCTGGCATGAAGGCCTTTTCTTATCCGTCTGCCCCTCTGTGAGAAAGTAGCCTCTTTCTAGCCTTGTTACCCCCACTTTTGGCCTGTTTGTGAGTATATGTCAGGGTGTTTTCACTGTCTCACTGGGATCCTGCTAGCCAGGGCCCAGTGCTCATAGTGAGAACCCTATGTTGTAAGTGTGGTTATTATGTGTCACTGGGATGCTGCTAGCCAGGACCCCAGTGCTCATAAGTTTGTGACCTATAGGTATGTGTTCCCTGTGTGATGCCTAACTGTCTCACTGAGGCTCTGCTAACCAGAACCTCAGTGGTTATGCTCTCTCTGCTTTCCAAATTGTCACTAACAGGCTAGTGACCAATTTCACCAATTCACATTGGCATACTGGTACACCCATATAATTCCCTAGTATATGGTACTGAGGTACCCAGGGTATTGGGGTTCCGGGAGATCCCTATGGGCTGCAGCATTTCTTTTGCCACCCATAGGGAGATCTGACAATTCTTACACAGGCCTGCTAGTGCAGCCTGAGTGAAATAACGTCCACGTTATTTCACAGCCATTTACCACTGCACTTAAGTAACTTATAAGTCACCTATATGTCTAACCTTCACCTGGTGAAGGTTGGGTGCAAAGTTACTTAGTGTGAGGGCACCCTGGCACTAGCCAAGGTGCCCCCACATCGTTCAGGGCAAATTCCCCGGACTTTGTGAGTGCGGGGACACCATTACACGTGTGCACTGTACATAGGTCACTACCTATGTACAGCGTCACAATGGTAACTCCGAACATGGCCATGTAATATGTCTAAGATCATGGAATTGTCCCCCCAATGCCATTCTGGCATTGGGGGGACAATTCCATGATCCCCCAGGTCTCTAGCACAGAACCCGGGTACGGCCAAACTGCCTTTCCGGGGTTTTCACTGCAGCTGCTGCTGCTGCCAACCCCTCAGACAGGTTTTTGCCCTCTTCGGGTACAGGCAGGTCTGGCCCAGGAAGGCAGAACAAAGGACTTCCTCTGAGAGAGGGTGTTACACCCTCTCCCTTTGGAAATAGGTGTCAGGGCTGGGGAGGAGTAGCCTCCCCCAGCCTCTGGAAATGCTTTGATGGGCACAGATGGTGCCCATCTCTGCATAAGCCAGTCTACACCAGTTCAGGGATCCCCCAGCCCTGCTCTGGCACGAAACTGGACAAAGGAAAGGGGAGTGACCACTCCCCTGACCTGCACCTCCCAGGGGAGGTGCCCAGAGCTCCTCCAGTGTGCCCCAGACCTCTGCCATCTTGGATTCAGAGGTGTGCTGCCACACTGGACTGCTCTGAGTGGCCAGGGCCAGCAGGTGACGTCAGAGACTCCTTCTGATAGGCTCTTACCTCTCTTAGTAGCCAATCCTCCTTCCTAGGTAGCCAAACCTCCTTTTCTGGCTATTTAGGGTCTCTGCTTTGGGGAATTCTTAAGATAACGAATGCAAGAGCTCACCAGAGTTCCTCTGCATCTCCCTCTTCACCTTCTGCCAAAGGATCGACCGCTGACTGCTCAGGACGCCTGCAAAACCGCAACAAAGTAGCCAGACGACTACTAGCAACCTTGTATCGCTTCATCCTGCCGGCTTTCTCGACTGTTTCCAGGTGGTGCATGCTCTGGGGGTAGCCTGCCTCCTTCTTGCACCAGGAGCTCTGAAGAAATCTCCTGTGAGTCGATGGAATCTTCCCCCTGCAACCGCAGGCAACAAAAGACTGCATCACTGGTCCTCTGGGTCCCCTCTCAGCACGACGAGCGTGGTCTCTGGAACTCAGCAACTCTGTCCAAGTGACTTCCTGTCCGAAACCTGGTGGAACGACTCCCCGGCCCCGGACATCGCAATCGCCATACCGGAGGGATACAAAATCACCAGAAGAGATCGAACCAACGGAATCGGCGGCGGAATAGCCATCGCCCACAAATCTACCCTCAAAATCCACACCCACACGGACGACACCCTCAAGACAGCCGAACACCTCCACTTCCAGATCCACACAGACCCCAACACGACCCTCAGAGGAACTCTCATATACCGCCCTCCAGGACCAAGAGCCCCCTTCAGCGACACCATCGCCGACCTCGCGAGCACCCACGCCCTCGCTTCCCCAGACTACATCCTCCTGGGAGATCTAAACTACCATCTGGAAAATAACAACGACGTCAACACCGCATCACTGACCTCCAACCTCCTCAACCTCGGACTCCGTCAACTGGTCAACACTCCCACCCACATCGCCGGACACACTCTTGACCCCCTCTTCACCTCAAGCAACCACATCTCTTTCAGCCACACCTCCGAACTCCACTGGACCGACCATCACTGCGTCCACTTTTCCTATACGAAAATCACCGAACACCACCGCATCCCCCTACCTCCTCACCGCCGCTGGGGAAAAAGACCAACTAACCAGCACCCTCGTCAAAAACCCACCACCCGACTCAACCGACCCGAGCACTGCCGCCATCAACCTCCATCAATGGATCCTCGACTGCGCCAACACCTTAGCCCCACTCAAGAAACCCACCGCCAACCAAGGAAAGAAAAAACCAGCCTGGTTCACAGACGAACTGACCGCCTCCAAAAGCCGCTGCCAGAAGCTCAAGAAGAAGTGGATCTTAGAGCGCACACCCGACAACCTCGCCTCCCTCAAAGACGCCAACCGTGAACACCACCAACGGATCCGAGTCGCCAAGCGCGCCCACTTCACTGAACGCATCAACAACAACGCCCACGACTGCAAAGAACTCTTCGGCATCGTAAAGGAACTCTCAAACCCCAACGCCAACTCCAACGACATCCTGCCCTCCCAGAAACTCTGCGACGACCTCTCCACCTTCTTCCACCAGAAAATCACAACCATCCATGACAGCTTCAACACCACTCCGCCGCCAGACCCCACCCCTGACATCTCCACAGACGCCTGCCGCCTCACCGCCTGGACCCACGTGGATGACACCGAAACAATGACAACCATGAACACCATCCACTCAGGCTCCCCCACGGACCCATGCCCACATCACGTGTTCAACAAAGCCAACGCCATCATCGCCCCCAAACTCCGCAAGATCATCAACCTCTCCTTCGACTCCGCCACCTTCCCAGACAGCTGGAAACACGCAGAAATCCAACCCCTTCTCAAGAAACCCAAGGCTGACCCCAACGACCTCAAAAACTTCCGACCGATCTCTCTCCTCCCTTTTCCAGCAAAAGTCATCGAGAAGATCGTCAACACCCAGCTCGCCCTCTTCCTCGAAGACAACTCCATCCTAGACCCCTCTCAATCCGGTTTCAGACAAAACCACAGCACCGAGACTGCACTCCTCGCCGCCACAGATGACATCAGAACTCAAATGGACAACGGTGAAACCTCGGCCCTCATCCTCCTCGACCTATCTGCCGCTTTTGACACAGTCTGCCACCGCACCCTACTGACCCGCCTCCATGAATGCGGCATCCAAGATAAAGCCCTCAACTGGATCTCATCCTTCCTCTCTGACAGAACCCAGAGAGTACGACTCTCCCCTTTCCGCTCCAAAGCCACCAACCTCATCTGCGGCGTCCCCCAAGGCTCCTCCCTCAGCCCTACGTTGTTCAACGTCTACATGGCCCCCCTCGCTAAACTGGCCCGCCAACATCACCTCAGCATCATCTCCTACGCCGACGACACCCAGCTCGTCCTCTCCCTGACCAAAGACCCACTCACCGCCAAAACCAACCTCCACGAGGGACTAAAAGCCATCGCCGAGTGGATGAACGACAGCCGCCTGAAGCTCAACTCCGACAAGACGGAAGTCCTCATCCTCGGGCGCACCCCTTCGGCCTGGAACGACTCCTGGTGGCCCACCGACTTCGGTCCCCCACCCACCCAAGCCAGCCATGCAAGAAACCTCGGCTTCATCCTGGACTCCGCCCTCACCATGTCCAAACAGGTCAGCGCCGTCTCCTCTTCCTGCACCCCCTTCGAATACTCCGCAGAATTTTCAAGTGGATCCCAACAGGAACCAGAAAGACGGTGACCCAAGCCCTCGTCAGTAGCAGACTTGACTACGGCAACGCACTCTACACAGGCATCCCAACAAAAGACATCAAACGACTCCAGCGTATCCAAAATGCATCCGCCCGCCTGATCCTCGACATACCCCGCCGATGTCACATCTCCCCTCACCTGAAGGACCTCCACTGGCTCCCCGTGGACAAGAGGATCACCTTTAAACTCCTCACCCACGCTCACAAGGCTCTACACAACACCGGACCTACCTACCTCAACTCCAGACTCAATTTTTACGCCCCCACTCGTCAACTCCGCTCTGCCAATCTCGCCCTCGCCATCGTCCCCAGGATCCAGCGCAAGACCTCCGGCGGCAGATCCTTCTCCTTCCTCGCCGCCAAGACCTGGAACTCTCTCCCCACCTCACTACGACAGACCCAGGACCTCCTCACCTTCAGGAGACTCCTCAAGACCTGGCTTTTCGACCGCTAACAGCTCACCCACCCCCCCCCCCAGCGCCTCGAAACCCTGACGGGTACATAGTGCGCTTTATAAATGTAATGATTGATTGATTGATTGATTGACTCCCACAGTCCAGTGACTCTTCAGTCCACGTTTCGTGGAGGTAAGTCCTTGCCTCCTCACGCTAGACTGCATTGCTGGGTACCGCGTGATTTGCAGCTGCTCCGGCTCCTGTGCAATCTTCCAGGATTTCCTTCATGCACAGCCAAGCCTGGGTCCCCGACACTCTAACCTGCAGTGCACAACCTTCTGAGTTGTCCTCCGGCGTCGTGGGACTCCCTTTTGTGACTTCGCGTGAACTCTGGTTCACTCCTCTTCTAAGTGCCTGTTCTGGTACTTCTACAGGTGCTGCCTGCTTCTGTGAGGGCTCCCTGACTTGCTGGGCGCCCCCTCTGTCTCCTCATCCAAGTGGCGACATCCTGATCCCTCCTGGGCCACATCAGCATCCAAAAACCCTAACCGCGACCCTTGCAGCTAGCAAGGCTTGTTGGCGGTCTTTCTGCATGGGAACACCTCTGCAAGCTTCTCCACGACGTGGGACATCCATCCTCCAAAGGGGAAGTTCCTAGTCCTCTTCATTCTTGCAAAACACCAAGCTTCTTTCATCGGGTGGCAGCTTCCTTGCACCCTCAGCTGGCATTTCCTGGGTTCGTGCCCACTCTCGACACTGTCGTGACTCTTGGACTTGGTCCCCTTGTCTTACAGGTACTCAGGTCTGGAAATCCACTGTTGTTGCATTGCTGGTGTTGGTTTTCCTTGCAGAATCCCCCTATCACGACTTCTGTGCTCTCTGGGGGTTGTAGGTGCACTTTACACCTACCTTACAGGGTCTTGGGGTGGGCTGTTTTTCTATCCCTCACTGTTTTCTTACAGTCCCAGCGACCCTCTACAAGCTCACATAGGTTTGGGGTCCATTCGTGGTTCGCATTCCACTTTTGGAGTATATGGTTTTTGGTGCCCCTATACCTATGTGCTCCTATTGCAATCTATTGTAACTTTACACTGCTTGCATTACTGCCTTTTGCTATTACTGCATAATTTTGGTATATTGTACATATATCTTGTGTACATTTCTCATCCTCATACTGAGGGTACTCACTGAGATACTATTGGCATATTGTCATAAAAATAAAGTGCCTTTATTTTTAGTATATCTGTGTATTGTGTTTTCTTATGATATTGTGCATATGACACCAGTGGTATAGTAGGAGCTGTACGTCTCCTAGTTCAGCCTAAGCTGCTTTGCCATAGCTACCTTCCATCAGCCTAAGCTGCTAGAAACACCTCTTCTACACTAATAAGGGATAACTGGACCTGGCACAAGGTGTAAGTAGCCCTTGGTACCCACTACAAACCAGGCCAGCCTCCTACACCCTCCCTCCCTCAGAGCACAGGGGACTGCCTGCCTTCCAGTCCAGCTGGGGAAATTGATCTGTCCTAATTACATTTTGTCCTTAAGGTGAAAGGCTGAAATTACAGACAAATGTTGTCCATTAAGCCTTTCATCAGAGACAATGGCTGCAGGGCGAAGTTACGGGCAGTCCGTGAAAATTACGGGCGGGTGGTCACCATACTCCTACAAGTGTCACAATTCATATTATTCCAGGCCACCCAAAGCTATAAGAATGGAGTGGAATAATCTGAGTTGTCATTTTTTATGTATATTGAATTAATAAACACTGTTGTTGTGCTCATCTCAAACTAGGCAGGCAGCACCACTCAGTGGTGGATTGTCATTAGTGCCGGTGCTGAGCACCTGAAACCTCCTGCTCAAATTAAGCACTAGCTAGAGGCAGGCCACCCACTCCCCTTGACCTGCCCAACAAACCTAGTTTGCCACCAAGTCAGTGGCTCTTTTAAAAAAGAAAAATGCTACTGCTGACATGGGGTCACAACAGAAAAACTAAAACACCACACAACCACAGCACACAACAAGCCGAGCCCAAACCACAACGCCAAATAAAACATTATTATACTTTTGCGCTGTGTTTTTTTCTGTTGGCGGTGAGTTTTATTTTGTTGGTGTGTTGTGTTTGTGTTTTTGTGGTGGGGTGTTACATTGTTGTTTGGTTTATGGTGTTGGAGAGTTACTAGTGTTGTGGTATTAGTTGTGCTGTCATGTGCATTAATTGTGTATGCTGTTAACGATGTCCTTTTGATAAAATTTATTTTCGCTATTGTTTCATTGTGATAGTATTGTTGTCCTGGTGTGCACTTTGTGCTGTACTCAGTTCCAGCCCTACTGAGAGGGATCCGTGGGTATGCATCTGCTATAAACATTTGCAGGTAACCTAGAAGCCATTCCTTCGAGCCCTTTCAGGTAAGTACTTAATCATTCATTCAACTGCATTGATACATTATAGACAATTGATTTTAGTAATAAAATAACCGCAATTACCAAAACCAAGCACAACAAATCAGTTATTTTTTTACTGCTGAAAAAATGGTCATTATTGTGTAATTACACACACAGTCAACCTACTTAACTACAATACATTACACAATGCGTGTTGAAGTATATTATTTGTTTGTCCAAAACAGGATGTGACGTTGATTGCTATCTCCATTTGGTGTACAAGTGCTTATGGATCTTTGGACAGTCATAATGTGAAATCCTTTGATTCCTGCAGAGTTCCCTGATGTGACCCCTGGGGTGCACCATTGTTACACCCTGAGGTCTCGGGACAAGGTGTGGCCATAGGGATCTGGGCTCCATTTTACTCCTGTTCCCATTGGTAACACAGCTCCCACAAAAGGGCTGTCCTTGTACTTGGATCCAGGTGTCCTGTGGGCATCGTGGGTGGGGTTGGGGGGGGGAGGGCTAGGACAGTGGGTTCACCTGCTGTCAGTGCTGCCCTGGGAGAGATGCCATTGCCCCAGAATACTGCTCAGTTAGGACATACCTGAAGAACTGGGACTAATCAGTACATCCTTGAGAAATGGACTATATCCTGGAGAAGACCAAGAACTGTTCACAGATGTAGGCCAATGGAAAACAAAAGCCATCAAATCGTCATTGATCCAGCTGTACAATCAATTTCTTTGCACCAACAGTCCAGGTGTCCATTGAACGTAACCATCAAAGAAGAAGGCGAACAGCCTGAGTGAAGCTATCCTGCCCAAGGCTTTGGAAAATAAGAACAGAGAGATTGAAGGAGACAAGTGCCTGGAAGCTGTAGCCTAAGTACCAATGCGAAACCCAATACAAATACAAGACAGCAACAAGAACAGATCATCGGAAGTCATAGAAGCACCGGCTATGGTCATGAACATATCCAATGTCTTGGTGTCTTGAGGGAAGGCTTGGTGTCTTCCATGCTCACCTTGAGAGCAGTGAAGCTTTCTCTGTGCATGGTGAAGACCATGGCTCTGTCATGTATTGTCACTTCCCACTTTAGCTTGAAGTCTCCCATCACAATCTGCAGGTCGTGGTTCGGCTTCAATCTCAGCTTGCATCTTTTGGTAGAATAGGTCCTTGGCTGTTTCCTCTGCATTATTTGTTGGAGCATAGCACTGGATAACGGTGGTTTTGTTGTGTCTGGCTTTATCATCTAGCTGTCATTAGTCTGCTTTAGACTGGCTTCCATTCAGTTAGGCATGTCGTTGTTGCCTTGCTCAGGATGCTTCCCGAGTGCAGAACCATCTTTCTTGTGGTATTTTTTTATTTTATATCTTTCTTGTGGTGGTTTTCATTCTGCTAGATCAGGTCCACAAGTCATTGGTTCAGAGACTGAGCCTGGATCATGCGCGTTGATGCTCAGAGACACAGCAACAATTAGCCACCTCACAATGTTACATGTCACAGAATAATCAGACAGCCCAGCTCCAGTAATATCACATCAACTCTGTTGCAAAACCAAGGAAGAGTGCTGGCTAGTCTAACACCCATGGAGAAGTGATTTCTTTGTTAGACCCATGATGCTTTATTTTGTTGTAGTAGTTGCCGAGTAGTCCTAATCCACATCCATGAAACTCATAAGACAATCTCTGCTGCAGTGCAGCTGCTTAAAAAGAAAAAGGTGGTCACATAGGGAATCTTGAAAGATGTTGTACTTACAAAGGCCTTGTTCTGGGGGCAGGACTTGAAAAAAACATCTGAAAGAGAACATAGTATCAACCAGCACATCACACCAAGGTAGACTCAAATAAAAGGGCAAGTTGAAAGTCTACTGCCCAGAAACGTGGACAAGTCTATGAACTGGGGGTGTATCTGTTCCAGAGGGAGTTCTGACTAAACCACACTCTTTGAGGTGTCACAGGTGGGTGTCCTAACTGGGTGCTCTCTCAAATAATCATACACCACTTTTTGTAATCACGTGGAATCATGGAGAATTGAAAACCGAGAGGAGAAGGACTTTGTGTAAACATGTAGAACTGAAAACCCAAAGGAGGGAGATTCACCATCATCTACAAAGAAAAATTCAAT
Source organism: Pleurodeles waltl (assembly GCF_031143425.1). Taxonomy (NCBI): domain Eukaryota; kingdom Metazoa; phylum Chordata; class Amphibia; order Caudata; family Salamandridae; genus Pleurodeles; species Pleurodeles waltl. The sequence continues at coordinate 3,233,263 of NW_027150097.1, forward strand.
TGTTCCATTACTTCAGCGAACACCAGCAATCTCGTAGAACACACAAATTTCAAACTCAGCACCTCCACCTTGGGGGGACCCTCTTCTAATGACATCCAAGACCAAGATACAACTTCTGCACCAATCTTGCAGACCTCATCACCCCACTAGTGCTTGCCTCCAACACCTTAATTCTACCCTGCGACTTCAACTTTCACTGTTCGGATCATGCATGACCCCAAAACCATCAACCCAAAATCAGGGAAGACAGCTGTGGTATTCAAAATATCACCTCCTATTCAAACAAAAGCCTATCCAGAAATCATGTATTCACAGACTCCAGGTGCCACTAAAAAGCACCTCCACTCCTCGGTCAGAGCCACAAGCAAGCTAGTGAATGGAGGACCTCCAACTTAACAAGTACCACTACAAAATTCTGGGTCACCAATGGTGGTACACCCACAACAACAATGAGAGAGGCACCTACAGATCAGCCCCCTGGATCTATCACCAGTGACTCAGAACCACAAAGTGCACAACACTCACTGGACGGATTCAGCCGCAACTCCTTGAAAGAAATCGTTGCCATAGTGAAGGAATTCACATCCCCTGCTGCCAGCTCCATGACCATCATGCCTTAGCAGGAGCTCTGCACCCAGCCCTCCCACTACTTCACCAACAAACCTTACATCATCTAGAGCAACTTTTGAGCCCCACCAGACCTCACCACCTTCGCTGCCCTTCAATCTGATGACCAAAACACCCTAAAAACTGCCCTAACCTGCGAGCCTGCCATCACCCCTCTGGAAACTGGCAATGCCATGCACGCCACCCACTCTGGAGCCCCTTTGGATCCCATCCATTACTTCATTTTCACCAAAGGACTTGACCTCATATGGACAGACCTCATACAATCCTCAACAACTCTCACCATCGCAAAAGTCATGGACCCCTGGAAACACGCCACCATCTTTTGCATCCAGAGGAAATGGTAAGCCAACCCGAAGACACTGGCTACCTACAGACCCATCTCTCTACTCCCTTACCTGACTACAGCACTAGAAAAGCCTATGAACAACCAACTGGCCTTCCACCTCAATGCTAACCATCTTTTGGACCCCTTCCAATCTAGATTCAGACCTAACAACAGCACCACTGCCACTAACAGCATTTGCCTAGCTATGGACAAGAGGCTACTGCTGCATTCATCATACTAGAGCTCTTGGGGGCCTTCAATATCATCTCCCACCCCTTCCACACCCAGTGCCAATGTGAGACGGGAATCCAGGGAGCAGCACTTCAATGGATCAGCTCCTTCAACTCAGAAAGCAGCCAAACAGTTAGCTTTGTCCCATAAGTGTCAAATGCCTCCAATGTGATCTGTGGCATCCTTCAGGCTCCACATTTATCCCTACGCTTTTCAACATCTACATGGTCCCCAACATCATTTGTCCTCACAGGCTCAGTCTCATCTATTGTGCAGACAACACTCAGTTCATCCTCTCCCTGACTGAAGCCTCCTCGAACACCCAGGTGAATTTCATGAGCTGAATGTCCGAGGTTGCAAACAGGATGAAAACCAAGAGCCTGAAACTTAACACCAACAAGACAGAAATGGTCCTATTTTGGAAAAGACACCTCTCTCTGGTCCTCTATCAGGCCCTCTAGCCCTCAGAGCTAGGACCAACGCCAACCCCGTCCAATGTGGCCAGGAACCTAGGGATTGTGATCAACAATCAAATCTCAGTGTCCACCCAGATCAACATGGTCACCTCCACCTGGTTCCACTGCCTCAAAACCCTCAAGAAAGCCTGCAGATGTCTCCCGCTGGACATGTGAAGATCCATCACACAAGGCCTGATCACCACCAGCAGAAAATGGCACTGCCCTTTAAGTTGGCACTACCTCTCAACTCACCAAGAGACTACAAGTCATACAGAACACAGCAGCCAGACTCACTCTCAAACTCCCACTCAGCTCTTATGTATCCAAAAACGTCAAGGACCTCCACTGGCTCTCTACCCACAAATGTGCCCTCTTCAAGCTCCTCGCACACTGCTACAAGGTGTAGAAAGCTTGCTTGGTGTGTGGTGAGTACCTATGGTATTATCACCTTATACCAGGTCCAGGTATCCCCTTATCAGTGAAGTGTAGGCAGTGTCTAGAAGCCAGGCTCTAGAGGTAGCTGTGGATGAGCAGCCAAGACTTATCTAGGAGACATGCAAAGCTCATGCAATACCACTGTAGTCACACAGCACTTACACACATAAAAGAAACACTCAGCATTACGAAAATAAAAGTTCCTTATTACAGTAACACAAACACTAAAACACTAGAAAGGTGATGCCTTGATAGGAGGTAAGTAACACACTATTATATTTACAATAGCAATCAGAAATTGGCATACAAAGCAATAGAAAACAGTGAAAAGCAATAGGCAAAACTGAAGGCCAGGGGGGGTGTTACCAAACCATATACTAAGTAAGTGGAATGCGAAAGTCGGATCCCCACCCAAGCAAGGAAGTGGAATCGGTAGAAGGGAGCTGGAGAAACTAGGAAATCCCAAAGGTAAGTGCCAGAGTGCCCACCAGGAGTAAAGAGGTAAGTTACTGGTTTTTCCCCAACCCACCAAAAGGACTTCAGAGAAGGATATTGCAAGACCCAGAAAAGACTGCAAGAAACCAGAGGTGGATCCTGGAAAAGAAGGGGACCAAGTACAGTTCATGTTGGAGTGTCCGGTCATGGCAGGAGCCACTACCCACCCGTCTGTGGATGCAGTCGTTGGTGGACTATTTGACGAAGACGGTCAACAATGCAGCACTGGAGCCGCTGAAAAGTTCCTGAGTGATGCAGTTGATGTCCCACTCTGGATAAAGAATTGATGTTGGTCTGTGGTGTGGAAAAACTACCAACAAGCCTTGGCAAAGGCAAATGTTGCGAATGAAGAAAAGTGGAGCTGCCGTGGACCAGCGAGGTTCAGAGGGACTCAACCTACAGAGGGGAGTCCCAGGTGACCCTCAGTAGTGCAGAGAGTCCTAAGAAGAAGAGGCAGCTCCCACACATTACTCACAGGCAGGCAGCCCAGGAGTCGCAAAGAGGCCCACACAGCACACATGGAGAGAGGTCCCACATTGCAGAAGAAACACGCAGAGGGCTGTGCGTCACAGGAAAGAGTGCAGGGGTCTGGGGCTACACAGAGCCTGAAGATCCCTTGGAGGAGATGCCAATAAACCTTGGTAGCTTAAAGAGACACAGTGCATGGGGGTACTGTCCTGCGTGGGAAGGCAAGGAGCTACCTTCTCCAAAGTTGGACAGCTGGTAGAGAGGACTAAGGGGACCACTGCAGACCACCACCTGTGATACAGGATCCACGCAGCTTAGGATTGGAGGAGATCCACGCAGTCAGTCATCGTTGCAGTTGGTGCGTGCAGATGCAGGGAAGTAACTCCTTCACTCCAAGGGAAATTCCTTCTTTCTTCTCATGCAGACTGAAGACTTGCTGTCCTCAGAGGATGCAGAGCTGGGGAAATGTTGCAGTTTCTGGAAGGAGCCGGAGAAACAATGCTGCAGGGCGAAGTTGTTGCTGGAGATACAGATTGTAGGTTCCTGTGAAGTCCAGTTGCGGTTCCAGTGGCCTGAAGTTGAAGTAAACTTTGCAGAGGAGTCCTGCTAGAGATTTGCACATCAAATCTGAGGACCCACCCAGGAGGGAGACCCTAAATAGCCCTGGAAGGGGGATTGGTCACCTAGCAAGGTGACCACCTATCAGGAGGGGGCTGTGACATCACCTGCCTCACCTGGCCACTCAGATGCTCCCAGAGGCCTTTGCCCACCTTGGATTCAAGATGGCAGAATGAAGTGGCCACCTGGAGGAGTTCTGGGCACCACCCCTGGGGTGGTGATGGACAGGGGAGTGGTTACTCCCCTTTCCATTGTCCAGTTTTGCACCTGAGCAGGGACTGGAGGTACAGATTGGTTTATGCAAGGAGGGCACCAAATGTGCCCTTCAAAGCATACCAGTGGCTTGGGTAGCCTACCCCTCCAAAGCCTTGTATCACCTATTTCCAAAGAAGGAGGCTGTTGCGTCCCTCTCCCAAAGGAAATCTTTTGTTCTGCCTTCCTGGGCCTGAGCTGCTCAAGGAGCAGGAGGGCAGAAATCTGTCTGAAGGGTGGCAACAGCGTGGGCTTCCCGGAAAACCCCCAGAAAGCTGGTAGGAGCAATGCTGGAGTTTCTCTAAGGAGCCCCGAGAGTGCATGGAATCATGCAACCAATATTGGTAACAGTATTGGGGTATGATTCTGACATGTTTGATACCAAACATGCCTAGGTTCAGAGTTACCATTGTGTAGCTGGACATAGGTAGTGATGTATGTCCAGTGCACATGGAAAATGGCATCCCTGCACTCACGAAGTCCAGGAAAATGGAGCTGGAGTTCGTGGGGGCACTTCTGCTCCTGCAGGAGTGCCCTCACACCAGGAACCTGCACCCTGCCCTTTGGGCTGGAAGGGCCTACCATAGGGGTGACTTACAGTGACCTGGTGCAGTGACCTGTGGTGAAAGGGTGCATGCACCTTTTTACGCAGCTTGCAATGGCAGGCCTGCAGACACATTGTGCATGGGCTCCCATGGGTGGCATAATACATGCTGCAGCCCATGGGTAGCCCTGGTGCCCCTATGCCCTGTGTACTTTATACTAGGGAGTTATAAAGGGGCACCAGTATGCCAAATGTGTGATGTGTGTTGTCCAAGCAACCAAATTTAAAGGGAGAAAGCCCAGACACTGGGGTCCTGGTTAGCAGGATCCCAGTGAACACAGTCAAACATACTGACAATAGGCAAAAAGTGGGGGTAACCATGTCAAAAAGAGGGTACTTTCCTACACAAGGCACTACAGAGACAAGGTGCAGCACATCTCAAGAGCTGTATCCAGTTTAACACACCAGCTAGATACTTCTACTCAGGTAACCTTCTTCTCTCCCACGTCGCCGCCGAGTCACAGCTGAGGGGCGCGCGTATTCTTATTTGGACCCCAAAACCTGGAACGATCTCCAATTGCACGTCAGACCCATCAGCCCCATCACAGAATTCCACAGGAAACTGAAAACCCTGCTTCTCAATAGGCTTCAGTTAGCGCAGGATCACTCTTCTTTGCAACAGGATACTCTTGAGGGTGATAAGCGTGCCATACGAATAAGCATAACATAATGTAAGGTAACAATGTACTCACCAGGGGACATGCTCACTCAATGACTGAGTTCACTATTTGTCTCCTTGTGGGGCGGATGGGCGGATGGGCGGATGTTGTGTTTATATTACCAGTGGAACTCTCTCCGGTTTAAGACTCGCCAGGTCAATTATCACAGACACATGCACTGATTACACCTGGCAGAGGCTCATCAGCATCGAAGAAGGACTGAATGAGTCCCTTCTCTACAGCTCCTCCCATTGGCCTCGGGTCCTCAATAGTAAAACCTGATTTGTTGGTGAATAACATTTTAATAGGTATGAGGTTCAAACTTAAAACCCATTATAGTTATCTAAGTGGATACATTTTGTAGCAAGGTATGTTAAAGTGTAAAAAATAACAGAATGATAATGTCATCGCATGCGTTCTGCTGTGTAATTTGCCTTTGATTGCACATAACACACCACAGATTCTTTAAAAAAAAAAACCCTCTCCGATGCGTTTATAAACACACAGAGGCGGCCTCCTGCAGGAAGTCTAGAGCACTTCTGACCCCTGCAGGGGGTTTGCAGGAAAACCGCAGCCCCTTGGATCCCCTCTTAGGTGGAGCTTCTGTCCGGCTTACAGAAAAGTCAGGTTCATTCTCACTTCAGTGTAAATCAGTCAAAGATGGCGACGTGTATCCGGAGCAGGACAGAAACTATCCTTCAGCACATAGCAGCGGGGGCCGGAGGGTGAGACCCTGAAAGTGTCCCCCGGGCAGCCCTGGTACCTTCCAGGGTGATGAGTATTGCAAAGGGTGGGGTTTGTTTTACCCCATTGTCATGTGTGAGGAGTGACTGTGCGTGTGGATTGAAACAAGAGAAATGGAGGATGTGATTGTTTCTATTCAGCCCTTTGGCCTGCATGGAGGGGATATTGTTTTATAAAGGAAACTCTATTGTGAGGTTTGCAGCTTTACTAAGCCTTTGAGTTTATGATTAGTTCCAGAAAACTGCCTAAACGGGCAGCAACTTGGGGCCCTTCTCATGCCATATGGTGCATACTCCATGTACTCTGTTGTCCCTTCGGTAGCTCAGTGGGTGGAGCGGAGGACTGTAGGGGAAGAGCTGACGTCCTCAGGTCGCTGCTTCAATTACGTTTCAGATAACTTTTTTTTTTCTTCACAAACTCTCCTCTGTCTCCTCTGCTTTCCAATTCCAAGCAGCTCCTTCCTCAGCCCCTCAGACTCCTTGGCTTTTCCCGCCTCCTCTCTTCCCCTTCCCAGTCCAGCTCCCTCCTCCAGCTGGGGGGGGGGGGAGTGTCCCCTCAGTCCCTTTGTGCAACCCCCCCCCCCCCATGAGACAGAGCCGGGGGCCCTGGGCTGAAGAGCGAGGCCGGTGCCCCCCACCCCCGGCTGAAGCAGCCCCGGAGCTGCTTGTTGTGAGTGTGGAAGGTGATGCTGCTGGGAGCTGCTGAGAGCGTCTGCTGGGAGGGGAGGAGGTTGTGTGAAGTGTTTCGGAGCAGCGGGTTTGTGTGTGTGTTTTGTGCAGTGAGTGTGTGTGTTTGTTGAGCCTGTGACCCCCTGTGGTGATATGAAGGAGCTGGAAATGTGAAGGATAAATAAACGACCAGGTAGCAGCTGATTGAAAGACATGACAAGAAGCCACACAGAACTTAAAATTTCAGTTCCTCGTTAGTATAGTGGTCAGTATCCCCGCCTGTCACGCGGGAAACCGGGGTTCAATTCCCCGACGGGGAGATATAACAATTTTTTTAAATTATTCTGATTTTACAATTCATATAATAATAAGCAGCATTCAATGTTAATTTTCAAATTCTTCTGATTTCATACATTTTAATTGCAGCCTTTAATATACGCACCATTTAGCGCGTCAGTGGACCCCATGACCAAATAATAATTGAGGCTTATGTAGTATAGAAGAGCACTGACAGAGGTTTGAACATACATCGGACAAGAATTTTGGAGATAATTCACGTTTAAAAATATATATATATATATATATATATATTTTTTTTTAAATATATAATTATTGACTTAAAAAAAAAAAAAGTGAACACTAGATGAAAAAGATCTTCCTTACTGCAAGGACTTTGTTCTACTATTGATGGGATTTGGGGAAAACGCGAAAAATGTTACTTAGACAAAAGCACTTTACTGTGTGGTAAATAAAATATACCTCCAAGGGGCAATCAGTGTGGATAAAACAGTTCCCTTTCCTAAGTCATGCCTCCCACCTACCTAGCAATAAAATGCACACTGACTCGCCAGCACCGGCCACGTCATAGCGCTTTTATGCTGCAGGCTAGCTGCGAAGCAGTACACATGGCTAAACATTGACAAAGCCAATAGCTCTACTGTCAAAGGCTAGTCCTATTGGCTTTGGCATTGCTTGTTTTTGATGGTGTCATCTTGGGTTTTGAGGCTGATTGTGGCCCATCTAAGCTACAACAGAGTGCATTATGCACCGTAAAAAACTGAACTCCTGAGCCTGGCGCTGAACAACGAATTATTTTATGCAAAAATAAAACTTTTCATCTGTGTGCTGGTTTAATTACCTTTCTAATAACCTTTTGACCTATTACAGGGGACCAGAGGTCACGGGGAGCGACGCCCTCCTGCAGGGAGCCTTGAGAGGAGCCCCTGTCCCCGTTCACTAACCCCTGAGAAGAACTTCTGCCCTCCTGGAGGGACCCTTGAGAGGAGCCCCTGTCCTCCTGTGGGTAGCACTGAGAAGTTCTGCTGTCCTCTTGAAGAAACCCCTGAGAAGAGCTGCTGCCCCCCCGGTGGTGCCCTGAGAAGAGCAGCTGTGCCCCCGGAGGTGCAGGGGGAGGTTGTTCCAGCTCTTTGCTGCAGTGCAGGTGAAAGATCGTCCTCCGGCGGTGGATTTGCGGATGCGAGGGACTGGGGTGAAGTGGACTGGATTGGAGTGGGGTATGTTGAATTTGGCTGGATTGGATTGTTCTGGTTTGGAGTGGGGTGTATTGGGGAGGGGGTGGATTGGACTGGACTGGGGTGGTTTAAGGTGGATTGGATTGGATTGGATTGGTGTGGGGTGGATTTGGATGAAGTTGACTGGAGTGGTGTATGTTGAATTTGGCTGCATTTCTATTGTTCTGGTTTGGAGTGGGGTGTATTGAGGAGAGGGTGGATTGGATTGGATTGGATTGGAGTGGGGCAGATTTGATTGGTGTGGGGCAGATTATAGTGGGCTGGATTGGATTGATGTGGGCTGGATTAGATTGGTGTGGACTGGATTGAGGGAATGGTCTGAATTGGAATAGGTTGGATTGGAGTGGGGTGGATTGGGGTGGGGTGAGGTGGATTGGACTAGATTGGATTGGGATGGATTGGATGCAGCAAATTGAATTGTGGTGGATAGGTATGGGGTGGATTGGGTTGGGTTGAATTTGGCTGGAAGGCATTGTTCTGGTTTGGAGTGCGGTGTTTTGGGGAGTGGGTGGATTGGATTGGATTGAGTGGGGTGGATTTGATCATTGTGGGGCAGATTATAGTGGCTGGATTGGACTGATGTGGGAAGGATTGGATTGGTGTGGATTGGATTGAGTGGGGTGGTCTGAATTGGAATAGGTTGGATTGGAGTGGGGTGGATTGGTGTATGGTGAGGTGGATTGGACTAGATTGGATTGGGATGGACTGGGGTGCAGCAGATTGGACTGTGGTGGATGGGTATGGGGTGGAATGGATTGGGGTGGGTTGAGAGGACTGGGGTGTTGTGGATTGTAGTGGATTAGACTGGGGAGAGTGGAGCTGATTGGAGTGGGTGGGTTGTGGGGTGGATTGGTGTGGGTTGAATTGGTCTTTGTGGATTGAATTGATGTGGTGTGGATTAGATTGAGTGGGTTGAATTAGTGTGAGGTGAGAAAGGGTGTATTGGAATGGGGCAGATTGGTCTGGAGTGGGCTAGATTGGGGTATACTGCACATGTGTGTGTTAAAGCATAATTTCAGAAATTACACATAATAAAGAAAAATGTTGCTTTGCAATATTTTTAGAAAAAGATCATGGTCATCTTTTGAGAACAGCGCCCACGAGCAACAAAAAAACAAAACATGACTGCAAAGTGAGGAAAGAAGACTTGGCAAAATGAAAGAATTTAACTATATTAAATAAAAAATAAATTGTTTGTCCTGTTGGGCACGTTTTTGCCAGTCACACACATTCTGTTTACAGTCTTTAGATTTTTTTAAAAAACCAAAATAACACCTCAGTCTCGTGGGGAGCAGCGGATAGGCACTGATTTAGTTGAATCAATCAGCACTTGGTACCTGCTCCTCAGAAAGGAACAGAAGTGATGCTAGGCCTGCAGTGACCAATTACGATGCTGTAAAGAAGAGTGCCATGCGAGCCAATGAATGGTAAGCAATGGGCGGGTTCTCAGCCCTTTCTGTTTACAGCAGGGACTCGCGAGTGAGACGCACACGCTAGCGCTCGCTACTGCAGGCTCCACCATAACAATTAGCTGCAGAAGACACAGCCTGTCACTCGGCCTCTATCTTTGAAGGGGCTGTAAATGTAAAACCATAAATACAGAATTTAAAGGCATCTTTATCTATGGCCTGGACTTTGGGACCCACCATTTGGGAAACACTGCTCTACTGTATGTAATGTTTCACTAATCAGTTTAACTTGCATTTATTTTTTAACTTAATGTGTGTGCTTTCATCTATATTCACTTTTGTCAAAATGATTACACAATATATTCTTCTTTCCAGCCGCCCCTTGGACCCCCGCCCCATTCTCTGACCAAACCCCATTACACCAAGGATCACAGTTTCCAAACTATTTTTAATGCACTTCGGCCGCTGCTTGGCGCTTTCAGGTGTCTCCCCTGATCACCTTGATGAGGAGGGATCTCACTCAAGAACACTGACCCTGCTGTACTCAGTGCCGCTCGGATCTTGTTTACACGGTAGAGTGAGAAGGCGCCTTGCAAAGCCTCTCGGCACTAGCACTGCATCTCACCTGCGCGTACACTTTACCGTTTTGTATTCATTAAAACCTGCATAGAAATGAAGCAATGCACAGAACATGCAGATGTAATTTTAGACAAAGAGTCAGAGAGGTTAAACGTTTGAATCTCCTCCTCGTTCCTGTTAAACGTGAACCGAAAAAGCTGTCTGTGTTGTAATTTGCCACTTTTCAGATCAAGGAATTGCTGTTCTCAAATGATGTTTTGAAAAAAAAATTGTTAATATTACTGAGAGGTACACCCGGATTCGAACCGGGGAACCTCATGAGCTAAATCAAATTCTCTACCGCCGACCTACATCCTCGTGAACGTATAGAATTGCAGCACTGAGTCAGAGAAATGCAGTCTATCCATGCTGCCGCATCATGTTATACGGTTGCTTTTCAAGGCGCTACTAACTTAATATTCCACTTCTGTGAGCGACAAAAAACGCCTTCTCTTAAATTTACTTTCTTTTATTTTTAACATGTGGTAACCCCAAGCACGCTGATGATACGGCAAGAGGCTGCGGTGGGGGTCGAATGTCGCCCCCTCAGATTCTCCGCGGGGGTGGGACAATGAGTAAAGGTAATGGGGCACTGAGGGTGATGATGGGGGCTGGAGCGGCCCTCCCCAGACACCATTGAATCCAGGTGCACGGACTCGGAGGTGGACATGATGAGGGGGTGTCGGAGGCCCCCAGGGGCAGCGAGGGCTGGATGAGGGCACAGAGTAGGGGCGTCGTAGAAAGGCATCATCCCCTCCCTGCATTCTCCGTGCTCGGCAGCAGGGGGCGCTGCTGGCTCAGAAACCATCAGATGCAGAGCAGACCGAGGGGCCCCCGGTTACCCGAGTTCTTCGGGTGAGTTCACAGCCAGGAATACATGAGGCAGGTTCTCCAGTGAAAGGCAGTTTGCTTGACTAACAAGGAGTCCCGGTGCACAGAGCCTGTGTTCAGGGAGGGTTGTTAGACACAGCACTATATAGTGATGGGTGGTGTGGCCGCTTCTGCGTGACCCAGGCGTCAGCTCCTGGTGCGGGGGGACGTGGACCTATTGTGTTTGTGATTGCATTTATATAGCGCCTACCACCTGCAGTGCGGGCCTCCAAATAATGGGGAGCGAGGTCGGTGCCCCCCAAGCCCGGCTGAAGCACCCCGGAGCTGCTTGTAGTGAGTGTGGAAGGTGATGATGCTGGGAGCTGCTGAGAGCCTCTGCTGGGAGGTGAGAAGGTTGTGTGAAGTGTGGAGGGTGAGCGGGTTTGTGTGTGTGTTTTGTGCAGTGAGTGTGTGTGTTTGTTGAGCCCGAGGCCCCCTGTGTTGGAGTGAAGGAGCCTGGAAATTAAATGGTCATGTAGATGCACAGGACACAGCGGATTGAAGAAAGTGAGAGGAACAACACACGAACCCCACCCCACACCAGCAGGTCCTCGTTAGTATAGTGGTCAGTATCCCCGCCTGTCACGCGGGAGACCATTCCCCGACGGGGAGAGATAAGTTTTATTTTCAAATTCATCTGATGATATATATTTTACAATCCATATAATAATAGCAGCATTCAGTGTTTATTTTACATCTCTTCTGATTTCATACATTTTAATTGCAGCCTTTATTATACGCACCATTTAGCGCGTCAGTCTGAACTCCCAGGACCAAATAATAATTGAGGCTTATGTAGTATAGAAGAGCACTGCCAGAGGTTGCAAAATGCATCGGAGACACATTTTAGAAATAATTTAAGTTTTAGAAATAATTTTTGTGCCTTTTTATAATATACAATTGATGACTGTACTTGAAATTTAAAGTGCACACTAGACGACAAAGATCTTCCTTGTTGCGGGTATTTTATTCTGCTATTGGTAGAATTTGGGGTAAAACACGAGAAATGTTATGGTGACTAAAGCACGTTAACGTGTGATGAATAAAATACACCTCCAAGGGGCAATCAGTGTGGATAAAACTGTTCCCTTTCCTAAGTCATGCCTCCCACCTTCCCAGCAATAAAAAAGCACACTGACTCGCTAGCACCGGCCACGTGATAGCGCTTTTATGCTGCAGGCTAGCTGCGAAGCAGTACACATGACTAAACATTGACAAAGCCAATAGCTCTAGTGTCAAACGATAGACCTGTTGGCTTTGCCATTGCTTGTCTTTGATGTTGTCTGCTTGGGTTTTGAGGCTCATTGTGACCCATCTAAGCTACAACAGAGCGCATTATGCACCGTAAATAATTGAAATCCTGAGTCTGGCGCTGAAAAACGAATTATTTTATGCAAACTATAAAACTTTTCATCTGTGTGCTGGTTTAATGACCTTTCTAATGACCTTTTCATCAACTGCAGGGAACCGGAGGCCTCAGAGGAACGACTGCCCTCCTGCAGCCTTCAGAGGAGCCCCTGTCCTCCTGCAGCAGCCCCTGTAAAGAACCACTGCCCTCCCACAGGGAGCCCTGAGAAGAACCGATGTCCTCTTGAAACAACCCCTGAGAAGAGCATCTGTCCCCCTGGTGGTGCCCTGAGAAGAGCAGCTGTCCCCCTGGTGGTACCCTGAGAAGAGCAGCTGCCCACCCTGAAAGGAGCAGTTGTCCTCCTGTAGAGATCCCAGAACACCAGGTCTCCTTCTGCAGGGAGCTCTGAGAAAAGCTGCTGACCTCCTGCAGGGAGACCTGAGAAGAGCAGGTGTCCTCCTGCAGGGATCCCTGAGAAGAGGTCCGACCTCCTGCAGGGAGCTCTGAGAGAAGCTGCTGACCTCCTGCAGGGAGACCTGAGAAGAGCAGGTGTCCTCCCGCAGGGATCCCTGAGAAGAGGCCCCGTCCTTCTGCAGGGAGCTCTGAGAGAAGCTGCTGACCTCCTGCAGGGAGACCTGAGAAGAGCAGGTGTCCTCCTGCAGGGATCTCTGAGAAGAGGCCCCCACCTCCCGCAGGGAGCTCTGACAAAAGCTGCTGACCTCCTGCAGGAAGGCATAGCTGCCAAGGTTTCAGAATGCTTATGTGTGACATTCCCATGGTTTCAGGGTACCTATGAGTGACACTGAACGACCAAATGTGTGATACTTAGAGTGACACTTTCCCATGAGCAAAACCAAGCATGAAAGTTTAAGGAAAGAGATACATATCAGAAATTGTACACTTAAGCAATAATAAACTCTAAAAAGATCTAGAGACTGTTCAAAAACACCTACAATGGAAGGTCACTAACCCACTTCCCCTTAAAGTTGATACAAAAATTAGCAAAACTACCAAAAGCCGGTACTTTTTCTCTAGCTGTACATACTTGTAACAGTACTTATAAGAAGAAGACACTTTAAAATGTATTCTAGAGCCGACATATTTATCCCTGACTGATTATTAAAGTAAACAAAGACAAAAAACCATGTTAAAAGGAATACAGATGGGTTTACGTAAAATACTATTTAGGTTTCACGTCCAGGCCTTTGCGGAATCCTGAAACACTACTGTATCACCAGTACTTGTCCCACGGAAAGTTGGCAACCCTAACCTCTGCCCACAGTACAACACGCTAGATAGTCATGCAGCACACGGTAGGACCATGACTCCGGCTGCTACTACTACAGTAGCATACCAATATGTACCCCAATTCAGGATTACTCCAAAAAGCACGACTGGTTTACAAAAAGGCCGACTACCAACAGAAACAGTACTATCTGCTCACCCAATGAGGATCTAGCACGAGTGCCGGCATACAGACTTACCCACGTCACAAGCAGGGGTGGCGGGCTGGCTCCTCCACTAAGGCCCCACTGGATTTTAGAAAAGTAAAAAATAAAATGAAACACTATGTTATTATCATTTTATTTTTCCTGGGAGAAGGGCCAGTGCTGGGCTGGAGGGAGGGGGCCAGCGGAGGGCTGGAGGAGGGGTATGTGCAACACAAAGTGCGCATGTCTGTTTGGCCGGCATGTTGGGCTGGTCAAACAGACATGCACACTTTGCATGTTCTCTACCCGGCTGTATTGCACAATCGGGTGGAGAACATGACAGGCTGCCACTCCCAATCTGAGCTGTGATGCAGACCGCTCAGACCAATCACAACGCTGCGGTGTGATTGGCTGGGAGCCTGTGTGCAGTGCAGCCGGGAAAAGGATGAGGAGAGAGGGGAGACGAACACGTCTCCCCAAGAAGGTCATTTTTTTTTTTACTTTTTTGGGGGGGTTTCACCGCCCCCCCTCGCCCTGCCACACCCGTTCAGTGGCAGCCACCACTGGTCACAAGCTGTGTTCTCGACTGTAGTGCAGCGATGTCCAGCGCGCAGCTGGCAGCCCGGATGACAGACCTTCACCTCCCTGGCTGCAGAGCCACATCGCTGCCTGAATCGTAATGTACTGAGTACAGCAGGCTGGTTTGCTCGCCTGGGACACAAGTCTGTACGCCCTCCTCCCTCCCAACACACGTGGAAAGCAGAGGTGAAAATGATTATTTTTATTCTGGCTCGGACCCCCTTCTCAAGTGGCGGCAATCTGCCTGGATACGTGGTTTTCAAAGGAAGGCAGACCAGGCCCTGTCAAGACTTTACAAAACGCAGTCCTACCACTGTCAGTGCCAGTAAGCGCGAACTCCTCCAGCGGCCGCGGATGGTCGGATGAGGCAAATTAAACAAGACCGCCACCCATTGCCTGTCTGATTTGTCAGCCCCCGAGGCCCTGCATGTCACAGTGGGGCAGGCGCCTCGCTGCAATTCGCAAAACAACCACATGTGTCGCCACCAGATTTACGTGAGGGGCTCGGCCTCTGTAACTACTGGCTGGCCCAGATTGATGGTTTTTTTCCACCACAATCTTCTGCACTTCACAGAGACCATGTGGTGCACTCACTGCTGGGAGGGGAGGCTCAGTTTCACCTGCTTTGAAAGTGGGTTATAATTATTTTCCTTGTCCCACAGCGTGCTGCATAAATGAATTTACTCTAGTGAAAATTATTAGATTGAGGACTGTGCACTATAATGCACGACTAATCCATTTTAGTGTGGTGATGCAGACATCAGCAGTAAAATGCGTTAGTCTAACGCCTGATGCGTGGTACTTGGCAGGGCTTGGGAGGTCTGTGAAGAGCAGGTCTCCTCCTGCAAGGAGCTCAGAAAAGAGGCGCTGACCCCCTGCATGGAGTCCTAAGAAGATTTGCTGTCCTCCTGCAGGGACCCCTGAGCAGAGCCACGGAACTCCCTGAAGAGTCTGGTTTTCTTCATGGTCGGTAGCATTGTAATGTTTCTTTCATGTCTATTAATGTGGCACTCACTTTCATTGTTTATTACAAACTCTCTCTTCCTTTAGCTTGTTTTATGGCGCTGAGTTTTATTTAAGAAATTCATGAGTTTCTTAAGATAAACGTGCGAGACCGAAATTATCTTTTAAGTGACTATAATAAGAGTGCATTTGTCTGTAACGAGATGTGATGTAAATTGTAATAAAAAGACGATAGACACGATTAGCGGGAATGTATGTGTTATTGGCGTATTTCTTCTTTAATACGTGTTATCCGTGTGTAACGTCGGTGTCTGTTGGACATTTGTAGACACGTGTTCTTGTGATGGAGAGTGTTTGTCTGTGTTGGGTGATGGTGAATGCAAGGCATGAGTACGTCTGTGTTGATAGTCTCCCTTCTCTACTGTGCACCTGTCACTCCTGTGACGAGTTATTACAAACCTGCATCAAAACGGGTGAAAATGCACACACCAAAATTATGAGTGTCACCAAATTGTGGATGTGGTGCCACTCACAAGTGGACATGTAGCATCCGGTGAGCAACGTTAGCAGCTCCTTGGTGGTCTAGTGGTCAGGATTCGGCTCTCACCGCTGCGGCTCCTGTTCGATTCCCGGTCAGGGAAGACACGACTTTTGTTTCCTACAATTTTTAGGTTTAAATTCCATCTTTATTTTAAAACATTGTAGTGGCAAGAATGAAGGATGCGAAGCAGCCGCGTTGTGTTTGAATCATTCTTTATTCTTCATGCCACAAACAATAAGGCCCACGAGGAGCCGGCAAGAACACGACCCGGTCGCGTCTTCGCGCTCCGCTCTTTTTCCCCTCGCGCCACCCCCCGATGTCACGACCATCCTCGATCCGGATTGGCCGTGACGTCAGGAGGCGATCCGACATAGAGGAAGGACCAAGCACTGTCCCCACACGTCTCGTACGTTAACTCACGTACGACATCTCCCCCTTTAACAGAACAAGAATAACTTCTGGACTTCATCTCATAACAAAATCTTCGAACCTTTTAGGAGCTCGTATATGCCGCGTTGGCCTGCTCGGAGTAATATACTGGGGCGAACACACCTTGACGGCGCATGCATCTTCTAAGCCTGAACTCACTACGTTGCGACAGTCGCTCTTCGCTGATTCGGGCCTGCTACCATTCTGACCTTCGGCATCCACCAAGCCGCGCCATGCTTTCTCACACCGCTCTGTACTTCCATGTCCGATTCGTCCTCGCCTGGGGGGCGTATTCACACACTCCTCATCACCAGTGACTACATCCCTGGCTTCGTGACTTTGCCACTCATCCACATCGTCCGTGCTCTCGGCCCCACACACACGACTACCTTTCATGATGATTTCCTCTTGACCAGCCTTGAGCCTGGCGATGTCGTCCTTGCTTCGCCATCCCCGTCCTTCCAAACAGACTGCCCCTCTTGTCACCCCTTGCACACGTACAGGGGTTTGAAACACAGACTCTCCTTTCATCACCTTGTTAGGTTTCTTCACCAATACCCAATCCCCCTGCACTATATTTTTAGTTTTGGCTCTGTTCACAATGTCAGCATACCGCTTGTTACTTTCCTGTTTAGCCATTATTCTTCCTTTGACTCTCAAACTCTCATCAGACGCCACCTCGATTTCCTCCCTCATGTCATACCACTTATTGAATTTGGGGGTAAGTTCACTCATGCATCTTCTCCCTCTCATCAAGTAGAACGGAGTGTGTCCCGTAACTTCACTGGGCGTGTTATGAAAAGTGTGCACCTTGTCCGCCAGAAACGTTTTCACATCCATGTTAGAGGCGACTGCCTGTTGCACGCCCTCTTTGAGGAACCTATTCATCCGCTCAACCTGCCCATTGCTCTTCGGGCTGTACAGCGGGGTCTTCTCCTGCTTAATCCCTAACCTGGACAGAAAATCCGTCATCTGCCTGGACACTAGCTGGGTGCCATTGTCAGACACCATGATCTTCGGCTGCCCCTCAATCGCGAAAATTTTCGTCAACGCCTTGATCACTCGTTCAGTGGTGACTTCCCTGACGAACTTGTAGTGAATCCATTTGGAGAAGTAATCCGTAAGGACGATGAGATGTCTACAATCGTCTGGTAGCAGGGTAAATGGGCCCGTGAAATCAATGGCAATCTTGTTCCATGGACCAGCAGGAATGTCCACCAATTGCAGCTCCCCTTTTGCCGTCTTCCAGTGCTTGTCGGCCCTTAAGCACGGTCCGCACCGATCTATGAAGCTGCTGACGTCGCTGCACATCCCTGGCCACCAGTAGTACTGCTTGAGAAGATTTTTTGTAGCGGTACTGCCCGGGTGACCCTTATGGGCAATACTGATTAGCTTGTGTCTCAAACTTTCCGGAGGTACAAATAGCTCGTGTCTTTTCACAAAACCGCCCTCAATGGTGAGTTCAGAGCTGACCTGTTGAAAACTCCTGAGTGCTCCGTGCAAGTTCCGGACCGGGGGCCAATGAGCCGTCATGTGGTCCATTACCTTTCGAATAGTCGTGTCCTTCTCCTGAGCCATCAACCACTCTTCCTCCGATATGGATCCCACGCACATGGCTGTTGCGTCAACCATTGCCACAACGCATTCCGTGTCATCCAGGGAACCGTCCTCCTCACCCGTGACCGGTATGCGCGATAGGCAATCCGCTCTGCAGTTGAGGCCACCCTTGATGTGTCTGATGACGAAGTGATATTCGTGCAACTTGGACAGTAAACGTAGGAGCCTCGAGCTGGCTTTGCCATTGCCACGTCCTTCACCGTCCATCATGTATATCAAGGGTTTGTGGTCGGTGACCAGTTCGAACTCCCTGCCCCACAGATAGTTCCTCAGTTTCTCCACGGCCCAGACGCACGCGAGCGTCTCCCGCTCGATGGTGCTATAGTGTTTCTCTGCTTCGTTCAATGACCGGGATATGAATGCGACTGTGTTCTCTTTCTTCCCTTGGAATTGGCAAAACACTGCACCGATACCCTTGGCACTGGCGTCAACCGTGATTACGTTCCGGAGATCCTTGTTGTACGGCTGTAATATTGGAGCCGCAGCTATTGCCTGCTTGACGGATTCAAAGGCAGCGCTTTGTTCCTGCGTCCAGGTGTATTTTTCGTTCTTCCGTAGCAGTTTCCTTAGAGGCTCCACGGTGGTCGCGTATCCTTGCATGAACTTGGAATAGTATTCACTAAGTCCCAGGAACGATCGCAAGGCGTCTTTGTCTCCTGGGCAAGGAGCATCTCGTATGGCCCTCACCAAATCATCTTTAGGCGCAATGCCATTTGGAGTAAGCACGTGCCCTAAGTACTCTATCTTCCCTTCCATGAACTTGCACTTGTCCTTGGAGACCGTCATCCCCCTTTTTTGTAGCACCTCCAGCACTCTGCCTAGCAGTTCCAGGTGCCCCTCCTCATCTTCCGTGTGTATCAGAATGTCGTCCTGGAAGGCTTCGACCCCTTTCATATCGCAGAAAAGAAGGTCCATCAGCTTTTGGAAGACGCCCGAGGCCGATGCAAGGCCGAACGGAAGACGGACGTATCTGTATGCTCCAAACGGGGTAATGAAGGTGGTCAATTCCTTGGAGTCCTCCGTGAGACACACCTGGTGGTATGCGGACTTCAGGTCTATCAGGGTGAAAAACCTCGATCCTGATGTGGAAGACAATATCTCCTGAATGTTGGGCAGAGGGTGGCAGTTCACCAGGATATTTCTGTTTAAGGATCGCAGGTCTACACACAACCGAATGTCCCCTGTCCTCTTCTTCTTGGACACCACGATTGCGGACACCCACTCTGATGCACCTGCTTCCTCTATTACTCCTTCCATTTTCAGCCTATCGAGAACAGCCTTCAGCTCCCCCTTTACAGAAAGAGGGATCGTTCTGACCTTGTGCTTAATTGGTATGGCACCCTCTTTCAACCGTATGGCATGCACCAATCCTCTTACACACCCTACTTTGTTTTCAAAAACGGAATCAAATTCCTCGAGAACTTCAGCCAATCCTTCATGCAAATCCTCAGGCTGCACGTAATTGATCCAATCATCCCTCAGAACTATGGGATCATCTGCCCCAGGGACTAGCATCACACCCAGCTTCGCCAGGTCCTTCCACCCCACAAGGCTCCTCCCTTTTTCAGCCACATATATCTTTGTTCTCACCGTGCGCCCTCGAAAGGTGAGGGAGTCCCAGAAGTACCCCCTCATCACTATGTCATGTTCCCCGAAGGCCTTTGGATTCACATCCGTCTCATGCAGTCGTACATCCTGCCATTTCAATTCAAATGTCCTATCAGAGATCAGGGTAAGGGGGGAACCAGAATCAGCCGTAAATGGCAATTCTACCGCACCAATCATGACGGAGCCAATGGGCCCCTTCACTCTACCGTCCTCATCATCAATGGACAACACGATGTCCGCATCCGCATCCATGTCGCTCTTGCTCACCGAGCTCACTTTCATGCCCGTATTGTATTTCTTGGCTTTACATACTGCCGCAAAGTGGCCCATCTTCCTGCATTTAGAACAGCTTTTGTACAAGGCAGGGCAGGTCCTGCTGTCCGCTAAGTGGTCCCTTGACCCACATCTAAAACAAGCGAGCGGCCTCCTGCCTCCCCCTCTATCGCTCGCCGCCCTGTCTGGAGTCTTGGGCGCATGTTTATGTCTGTCCTGCACATAGATCACATTTGAAGCCTGACTAGTGCTTGCCAGCTCCTTAGAAGACACCATGGAGCGTTCCACTGCCTTTGCGATGGCCATCACTTCCTTCAGTGAAGGGTTCCTGCATGAAAGCAAACGTTCCTGCACCTTCTTTGAATGGCAGTAGAACACCACCTGGTCTCTTATGTACGTATCAGTCATCTCCGCAAATTCACAATCTTGGGCCAAAACTCGTAGGCATGCAATATACTCTTCGATAGTCTCTCCTTCCTCCTGTTTCCGCAGTGCGAATTTATGGCGCCCCACCATGATGTTACACTCCTCAGCATACTGCAGCTCAAGCCGCTTAACGGCCTCCTGGTATTCACTCAGAGGAGCTGTAGCCCCGGGGGGATTCACATAAACCGGCAAACTATCAAAAACCTCCTGGCCAGCCTTCCCCAACAGTCCGAATAGCAGTGACTTTTTCCGTTCGGGGCTGTACCCTTTACCATCAATGGAGACGATATAATTCTCGAATGCGCGCAGCCATCCCTTCCATTTCATGCACGGCTTACCGGGAGAGTCCAGGAAGAGAGGAGGCACGCAAATATGACCGGTCTGTGACATAGCCGGAAAGCGGGCACCACACCCGGGGAGATCACGTGATGCAGGTGCAGCAGCAACTATTGAATGGCTCCTAGGCGGCACGGAAGGACCCCCAGGACGCCGGATAGACGGAAACCACCAGTACACCGGCCACTTCCAATGAGGTGTACACTCGTGGACAGGAAACCCGGGGCTCGGGCCTACTGTCTGGTCCCCACGTGGCAGGGGTCGTCAAAATCAATCGCCTGGAGCTCCCCAGCATCAGCTCACCGGGGCAGCGCACGTGGTCATCGGCGAGGACATATCAGCGCGCCCTGCTAGCATCAGGAGACATCAGGCATGGTAGGCTATACTCGTGGGCCTTGTCAGTAGTTGTGAACCTCGTCGCCATTTGTAGTGGCAAGAATGAAGGATGCGAAGCAGCCGGGTTGCGTTTGAATCATTCTTTATTCTTCATGCCACAAACAATAAGGCCCACGAGGAGCCGGCAAGAACATGACCCGGTCGCGTCTTCGCGCTCCGCTATTTTTCCCCTCGCGCCGCCCCCCGACGTCACGACCATCCTTGATCCGGATTGGCCGTGACGTCAGGAGGCGATCCGACATAGAGGAAGGACCAAGCACTGTCCCCACACGTCTCGTACGTTAACTCACGTACGACAAACATGCACTAAATTGTACATTATTGGAGGTCTAGAGTGTAAGAATTAAACATTCAAGGCACAGTCAAGTGCTTGGCATACAAAAGAGACAAGTTTTGCAGCCCCTCATTCTTATAATCTTTTTATTTTATTTAACGAAATATTCAATTTGCACTGTATATTTTCACAAGGACACCTCTCATTCCCGGATGTCGGTGTGGTTACTGGAGCATTTTTTGTGTGTCCGGTCTGTGACCAAGATACATTTGTTTGCTTTTGACTGACGCCTCTCAGCTCTATGAACTGTGTGATTTTGGACACATTGTCTCCGTCTTTTCTCTCCACAGGTAGTTCGGAGCTCATATAACTAGTGGTGACTCCGGGGTGAGGGGGCTTGTTACAAAGAGGACTTTATACCGCAGAAGCGGAGACATTTACAGCTCGAGCTCTTGCTTCTGTGATACAAGTATGTAAAGGTGAATGTGTTTCCTTATTTTTAACTCTACTTTCTAGGACAGCCAGGGAGGCCCTGGGTGTTAACACAGGCAAAGAATGAAAGGAATGAACTGGGGATATATGTATCCTGTGGAATGTGACCATTAATTCTAGACTGGCCATACAGTTTGTTTTAAGTGATTTTCATATGTTACCTGCTTAGCTTTATCCAACTGCTGCGGTTGCCGGATTACACTGGACAGGAAACGAGTAGGTGGTTTATGCTACTGTCAGTCTCTATTTTAAGCTGATAAAGTCTTCATACAGGACTTCCCAAGCCCAGCTGCTGCTGGTATTCAGCAGACATAGGCCAGCAGGGATACCTCATGGTTGGCTCCATAGCTCAGGGGTTGCGGGTCCAAATCTCACTAGAGACTTAATCTGTATTTTAATTTATAGTAAAACACACTGAATTGCCTGAGTATTTTGACGAAAAGCATTCTGCTTCCAATATTAAACTTCCAAGTGAGTGATGTTCCAACAAAAATAGTATCTCCTGCTGAACTGAATGAAGAACATTAAACAATTATTCACTTCGAGGTCTCTATTTCCAGATCTGGACAGAGCTGGGCTCCCAGGAGGGCTCGTCTGAGCAAGTTTGAGTAGTGAGCCTCCTGTTAGGGGTGGGTGTGTACATGGCTGTCATTTAGGGTTCGCCAGGGGTCACAGCTTGACCCTTGCGACCCCTGGCACTGCCTTTGCAACCCCAGGCCTCAGAGGTGGCACAATCTATGCCAGGAGCACAGGGGCAGCTCATCTCATGGATGTCTGTTGGGGACCCACTTTCCAAGTTTCCTGTAAATTTTTTACTACCCAGATACTGAATAATATTATTCGCTATGTGTAATAAAAACTGGAGTACAATTAACTGGATTATGACCCTATATTAATTGGAGGATGACACTATCTAGCAGTTAAGGGAAGAAAAAATGCTTTTAAATGTATGTTGTGTGCCTGCTTGTGGGTCAATCAATCAATCAGTATTTGGAAAGCACGGTTACTCACCTGTGAGGGTTTCAAGGCACTGGGGAAGAGGGCCTCATCCGAAGAGCCACATCTTGGGGTTCTTCCTGAAGATGGTGAGCGACGGGCTTTGTGTGAGGTGCAGGGGGAGGTTGTTCCAGCTCTTTGCTGCAGTGTAGGTGAAAGATCGTCCTCCGGCAGTGGATTTGCGGATGCAAGGGTCTGGGGTGAAGTGGACTGGATTGGAGTGGGGTATGTTGAATTTGGCTGGATTGGATTGTTCTGGCTTGGAGTGGGGTGTATTGGGGAGGGGGTGGATTGGATTGGAGTGGGGTGGTTTAAGGTGGATTGGTTTGGAGTGGTGTGGGGTGGATTTGGGTGAAGTGGACTGGAGTGGGGTATGTTGAATTTGGCTGTATTGGATTGTTCTGGTTTGGAGTGGGGTGTATTGAGGAGAGGGTGGATTGGATTGGATTGGAGTGGGTAGATTTGATTGGTGTGGGGCAGATTATAGTGGGCTGGATTGGATTGATGTGGGCTGGATTAGATTGGTGTGGACTGGATTGAGGGAATGGTCTGAATTGGAATAGGTTGGATTGGAGTGGGGTGGATTGGTGTGGGGTGAGGTGGATTGGACTAGGTTGGATTGAGATGTATTGGACTGCAGCAGATTGGATTGTGGTGGATAGGTATGGGGTGGATTGAATTTGGCTGGAATGCATTGTTCTGGTTTGGAATGCGGTGGATTGGGGAGTGGGTGGATTGGATTGGATTGAGTGGGGTGGATTTGATTATTGTGGGGCAGATTATAGTGGGCTGGATTGGATTGATGTGGGAAGGATTGGGTTGGTGTGGATTGGATTGAGTGGGATGGTCTGAATTGGAATAGGTTGGATTGGAGTGGGGTGGATTGGTGTATGGTAAAGTGGATTGGACTAGATTGGATTGGGATGGACTGGGGTGCAGCAGATTGGACTGTGGTGGATGGGTATGGGGTGGATTGGATTGGGGTGGATTGAGAGGACTGGGGTGTTGTGGATTGTAGTGGATTAGACTGGGGAGAGTGGAGCTGATTGGAGTGGGTGGGTTGTGGGGTGGGTTGAATTAGTCTTGGTGGATTGAATTGATGTGGTGTGGATTAGATTGAGTGGGGTGAATTAGTGTGAGGTGAGAAGGGGTGTATTGGAGTGGGGAAGATTGGTCTGGAGTGGGCTAGATTGGGGTTTAATGCACATGTATGTGTTAAAGCATAATTTCAGAAATTACACATAAGAAAGAAACAATGTTGCTTTGCAATATTTTTAGAAAAAGATAATTGTCATCTTTTGAGAACAGCGCCCACGAGCAACAATAAAACAAAACATGACTGCAAAGTGAGGAAAGAAGACTTGGCAAAATGAAAGAATTTAACTACATTAAATAAAAAAATAAAAAATTGTTTGTCCTGTTGGGCACGTTGTTGCCAGTCACAAACCTTCTGTTTACAGTCTCTAGATGTTAAAAAAACAAAATAACACCTCAGTCTCGTGGGGAGCAGCGGATAGGCACTGATTTAGTTGAATCAATCAGCACTTGGTACCTGCTCCTCAGAAAGGAACAGAAGTGATGCTAGGCCTGCAGTGACCAATTACGATGCTGTAAAGAAGAGTGCCATGCGAGCCAATGAATGGTAAGCAATGGGCGGGTTCTCAGCCCTTTCTGTTTACAGCAGGGACTCGCGAGTGAGACGCACACGCTAGCGCTCGCTACTGCAGGCTCCACCATAACAATTAGCTGCAGAAGACACAGCCTGTCACTCGGCCTCTATCTTTGAAGGGGCTGTAAATGTAAAACCATAAATACAGAATTTAAAGGCATCTTTATCTATGGCCTGGACTTTGGGACCCACCATTTGGGAAACACTGCTCTACTGTATGTAATGTTTCACTAATCAGTTTAACTTGCATTTATTTTTTAACTTAATGTGTGTGCTTTCATCTATATTCACTTTTGTCAAAATGATTACACAATATATTCTTCTTTCCAGCCGCCCCTTGGACCCCCGCCCCATTCTCTGACCAAACCCCATTACACCAAGGATCACAGTTTCCAAACTATTTTTAATGCACTTCGGCCGCTGCTTGGCGCTTTCAGGTGTCTCTCCTGATCACCTTGATGAGGAGGGATCTCACTCAAGAACACTGACCCTGCTGTACTCAGTGCCGCTCGGATCTTGTTTACACGGTAGAGTGAGAAGGCGCCTTGCAAAGCCTCTCGGCACTAGCACTGCATCTCACCTGCGCGTACACTTTACCGTTTTGTATTCATTAAAACCTGCATAGAAATGAAGCAATGCACAGAACATGCAGATGTAATTTTAGACAAAGAGTCAGAGAGGTTAAACGTTTGAATCTCCTCCTCGTTCCTGTTAAACGTGAACCGAAAAAGCTGTCTGTGTTGTAATTTGCCACTTTTCAGATCAAGGAATTGCTGTTCTCAAATGATGTTTTGAAAAAAAAATTGTTAATATTACTGAGAGGTACACCCGGATTCGAACCGGGGAACCTCCTGAGCTAAATCAAATTCTCTACCGCCGACCTATATCCTCGTGAACGTATAGAATTGCAGCACTGAGTCAGAGAAATGCAGTCTATCCATGCTGCCGCATCGTGTTATACGGTTGCTTTTCAAGGCGCTACTAACTTAATATTCCACTTCTGTGAGCGACAAAAAACGCCTTCTCTTAAATTTACTTTCTTTTATTTTTAACATGTGGTAACCCCAAGCACGCTGATGATACGGCAAGAGGCTGCGGTGGGGGTCGAATGTCGCCCCCTCAGATTCTCCGCGGGGGTGGGACAATGAGTAAAGGTAATGGGGCACTGAGGGTGATGATGGGGGCTGGAGCGGCCCTCCCCAGACACCATTGAATCCAGGTGCACGGACTCGGAGGTGGACATGATGAGGGGGTGTCGGAGGCCCCCAGGGGCAGCGAGGGCTGGATGAGGGCACAGAGTAGGGGCGTCGTAGAAAGGCATCATCCCCTCCCTGCATTCTCCGTGCTCGGCAGCAGGGGGCGCTGCTGGCTCAGAAACCATCAGATGCAGAGCAGACCGAGGGGCCCCCGGTTACCCGAGTTCTTCGGGTGAGTTCACAGCCAGGAATACATGAGGCAGGTTCTCCAGTGAAAAGCAGTTTGCTTGACTAACAAGGAGTCCCGGTGCACAGAGCCTGTGTTCAGGGAGGGTTGTTAGACACAGCACTATATAGTGATGGGTGGTGTGGCCGCTTCTGCGTGACCCAGGCGTCAGCTCCTGGTGCGGGGGGACGTGGACCTACTGTGTTTGTGATTGCATTTATATAGCGCCTACCACCTGCAGTGCGGGCCTCCAAATAATGGGGAGCGAGGCCGGTGCCCCCCAAGCCCGGCTGAAGCACCCCGGAGCTGCTTGTAGTGAGTGTGGAAGGTGATGCTGCTGGGAGCTGCTGAGAGCCTCTGCTGGGAGGTGAGAAGGTTGTGTGAAGTGTGGAGGGTGAGCGGGTTTGTGTGTGTGTTTTGTGCAGTGAGTGTGTGTTTTCGTTGAGCCCGAGGCCCCCTGTGTTGGAGTGAAGGAGCCTGGAAATTAAATGATCATGTAGATGCACAGGACACAGCGGATTGAAGAAAGTGAGAGGAGCAACACACGAACCCCACCCCACACCAGCAGGTCCTCGTTAGTATAGTGGTCAGTATCCCCGCCTGTCACGCGGGAGACCGGGGTTCAATTCCCCGACGGGGAGAGATAAGTTTTATTTTCAAATTCATCTGATGATATATATTTTACAATCCATATAATAATAGTAGCATTCAGTGTTTATTTTGCATCTCTTCTGATTTCATACATTTTAATTGCAGCCTTTACTATACGCACCATTTAGCGCGTCAGTCTGAACTCCCAGGACCAGATAATAATTGAGGCTTATGTAGTATCGAAGAGCACTGACAGAGGTTGCAAAATGCATCGGAGACACATTTTAGAAATAATTTAAGTTTTAGAAATAATTTTTGGGCCTTTTTATAATATACAATTGATGACTTTACTTGAAATTTAAAGTGCACACTAGACGACAAACATCTTCCTTGTTGCGGGTATTTTATTCTGCTATTGGTAGAATTTGGGGTAAAACACGAGAAATGTTATTGAGACTAAAGCACGTTAACGTGTGATGAATAAAATACACCTCCAAGGGGCAATCAGTGTGGATAAAACAGTTCCCTTTCCTAAGTTATGCCTCCCACCTTCCCAGCAATAAAAAGGCACACTGACTCGCCAGCACCGGCCACGTGATAGCGCTTTTATGCTGCAGGCTAGCTGCGAAGCAGTACACATGGCTAAACATTGACAAAGCCAATAGCTCTAGTGTGAAAGGATAGACCTGTTGGCTTTGGCATTGCTTGTCCTTGATGTTGTCTGCTTGGGTTTTGAGGCTCATTGTGGCCCATCTAAGCTACAACAGAGCGCATTATGCACCGTAAATAATTGAAATCCTGAGCCTGGCGCTGAACAACGAATTATTTTATGCAAACTATAAAACTTTTCATCTGTGTGCTGGTTTAATGACCTTTCTAATGACCTTTTCATCAACTGCAGGGAACCGGAGGCCTCAGAGGAACGACTGCCCTCCTGCAGCCTTCAGAGGAGCCCCTGTCCTCCTGCAGAAGAGGAGCCCCTGTCCTGCAGCAGCCCCTGTAAAGAACCACTGCCCTCCCACAGGGAGCCCTGAGAAGGGCTGATGTCCTCTTGAAGCAAACTCTGAGAATAGCATCTGTCCTCCTGGTGGTGCCCTGAGAAGAGCAGCTGCCCACCTGGTGGTGCCCTGAGAAGAGCGGCTGCCTTCCCTGAAAGGAGCAGTTGTGCTCCTGTAGAGATCCCACAACACCAGGTCTCCTCCTGCAGGAGCTCTGAGAAAAGCTGCTGACCTCCTGCAGGGAGCTCTGAGAAGAGCAGGTGTCCCCCTGGTGGTGCCCTGAGAAGAGCAGCTGCCCTCTCTGAAAGGAGCTGTTGTCCTGCTGTAGAGATCCCAGAATACCAGGTCTCCTCCTGCGGCGAGCTCTGAGAAAAGCTGCTGACCTCCTGCAGGAAGACCTGAGAAGAGCAGGTGTCCTCCTGCAGGGATCCCTGAGAAGAGGCCCCCACCTCCCGCAGGGAGCTCTCACAAAAGCTGCTGACCTCCTGGAGGAAGGCATAGCTGCCAAGTTTTCAGAATGCTGAACGACAAATGTGTGATACTTGGAGTGACATGAGCAAAACCAAGCAAGGAAGAGTATGGAAAGAGATACATATCAGAAATGGCACACTTAAGCAATAATAAACTCTAAAGAGATCTAGAGACTGTTCAAAAACACCTACAATGGAAGGTCTCTAACCTGCTTCCCCTTAAAGTTGATACAAAAATTAGCAAAACTACCAAGAGCCGGTATTTTTTCTCTAGCTGTACATACTTGTAACAGTACTTATAAGAAGAAGACACTTTAAAATGTATTCTAGAGCCGACATATTCATCCCTGACTGATTATTAAAGTAAACAAAGACAAAAAGCCATGTTAAAAGGAACACAGATGGGTTTACGTAAAATACTATTTAGGTTTCACGTCCAGGCCTTTGCAGAATTCTGAAACACGACTGTATCACCAGTACTTGTCCCACGGAAAATTGGCAACCCTAACCTCTGCCCACAGTACAACACACTAGATAGTCATGCAGCACACGGTAGGACCATGACTCCGGCTGCTACTACTACAATAGCATACCAACATGTACCCCAATTCAGGATTACTCCAAAAAACATGACTGGTTTACAAAAAGGCCGACTACCAACAGAAACAGTACTATCTGCTCACCCAATGAGGATCGACCACGAGTGCCGATCACAAGCAGGGGTGGCTCCTCCACTAAGGCCCCACTGGATTTTAGAAAACTAAAAAATAAAATGATAATAACACCATGTTATTATGATTTTATTTTTCCTGGGAGAAGGGGCGGTGCTGGGCTGGAGGGAGGGGGCCAGAGGAGGGCTGGAGGAGGGGTATGTGCAGCACAAAGTGCGCATGTCTGTTTGGCCGGCATGTTGGGCTGGTCAAACAGACATGCACACTTTGCATCTTCTCTACCCGGCTGTATTGCACAGCCGAGTGGACAACATGACAGGCTCCCACTCCCAATATGAGCTGAGAAGCAGGCCGCTCAGACCAATCACGACGCTGCTGTCATGCTGGTGACATCAGTGGTGTGATTGGCTGGGAGCCTGTGTGCAGTGCAGCCGGGAAAAGGATGTGGACGGAGGGGAGACAAACGCGCCTCCAAAGAACGTCAGTTTTTTTAAAAAACTTTTTTCGGGGGGTTTCACCGCCCCCCCCTCGCCCTGCCACACCCGTTCAGTGGCAGCCACCACTGGTCACAAGCTGTGTTCTCAACTGTAGTGCAGCGATGTCCAGCGCGCAGCTGGCAGCCCGGATGACAGACCTTCACCTCCCTGGCTGCAGAGCCACATCGCTGCCTGAATTGTAATGTACTGAGTACAGCAGGCTTGGTTTGCTCGCCTGGGACACAAGTCTGTACGCCCTCCTCCCTCCCAGCACACGTGGAAAGCAGAGGTGAAAATTATTATTTTTATTCTGGCTCGGACCCCCTTCTCAAGTGGCAGCAATCTGCCTGGATACGTGGTTTTCAAAGGAAGGCAGACCAGGCCCTGTCAAGACTTTACAAAACGCAGTCCTACCACTGTCAGTGCCAGTAAGCGCGAACTCCTCCAGCGGCCGCGGATGGTCGGATGAGGCAAATAAAACAAGACCGCCACCCATTGCCTGTCTGATATGTCAGCGACTGAGGCCCTGTATGTCACAGTGGGGCAGGTGTCTTGCTGCAATTCGCAAAACAACAACACCAGTTTACGTGAGGGGCTCGGCCTCTGTAACTACTGGCTGGCCCAGATTGGTGTTTTTGTTCCACCACAATCTTCTGCACTTCACAGGGACCATGTGGTGCACTCACTGCTGGGAGGGGAGGCTCAGTTTCACCTACTTTGAAAGTGGGTTATAATTATTTTCCTTGTCCCACAGCGTGCTGCATAAATGAATTTACTCTAGTGAAAATTATTAGATTGAGGCTGCAACTTCTGAGAGAAAAGAGCTGCAGCTGGGCCGCACACTGCGTTCACTACTTCAAATGCATTACAACCTCCCCTAGTACTAGAGCGCTCTTCGGGGGTGGTCCCTGTGCACTATAATGCACGACTAATCCATTTTAGTGTGGTGATGCGGACATCAGCAGTAAAATGCGTTAGTCTAACGCCTGATGCGTGGTACTTGGCAGGGCTGGGGAGGTCTGTGAAGAGCAGGTCTCCTCCTGCAAGGAGCTCAGAAAAGAGGCGCTGACCCCTTGCATGGAGTCCTAAGAAGATTTGCTGTCCTCCTGCAGGGACCCCTGAGCAGAGCCACGGTACTTCCAGAAGAGTCTGGTTTTCTTCATTGTCGGTAGCATTGTAGTGTTTCTTTCATGTCTATTAATGCGGCACTCACTTTTATTGTTTATTACAAACTCACTCTTCCTGTAGCTTGTTTGATGGCGCTGCATTTTATTTAAGAAATGCATAAGCTTCTTAAGATAAACGTGCGAGAGCAAAATTAACATTTAAGTGACTATAATACGAGTGCACTTGTGTATATTGAGATGTGATGTAAATTGTGATAAAAAGACGATAGACACCATTACCGGGAGTGTATGTGTTATTGGCGTATTTCTTCTTTAATGCGCGTTATCCGTGTGTAACGTCGGTGTCTGCTGGACATTTGTAGACACGTGTTCCTGTGATGGAGAGTGTTTGTCTGTGTTGGGTGATGGTGAATGCAAGGCATGAGTACATGTCTGTGTGTTGATAGTCTCCCTCCTCTACCGTGCACCTGTCACTCCTGTGACGAGTTATTATAAACCAGAAGCAAAACGGGTGAAAAAGCACAAACCAAAATTAGGAGTGTCACCAAATTGTGGATGTTGTGCCACTCACCAGTGGACATGTAGCATCCAGTGAGCAATTTTATCACGCTCCCTGGTGGTCTAGTGGTTAGGATTCGGCGCTCTCACCGCCGCGGCCCGGGTTCCATTCCCGGTCAGGGAAGGGATCGTTTTCTTTCCTACAATTAATTTCATATTTATTTTCTGCAGTGTAACAATTGCACATTCAAGGCACAGACAAGTCTTTGACATACAAAAGAGACAAATTTTGCAGCCGCCTAATTCTTAAGAGTGTTTTTATTTTATTTAACGAAATATTCAATTTGAACTGTATATTTTCACACCGACACATCTCATTTCCGGACAGACTCTTGGGAAAGCTGGCACATGTCGCTGTGGTTACCACTGGGGGTTGTTTTGTGTGTCCAGTCACTGACCACAGATACATTTGTTTGCTCTTGACTGACGCCTCTCAGCGCTATGAACTGTGTGATTTTGGACACATTGTCTCCTTCTTTTCTCTCCACAGGTAGTTCGGAGCTCATATAACTAGTGGTGACTCCGGGGTGAGGGGGCTTGTTGCAAAGACGACTTTATACCGCAGAAGTGGAAGCATTTTCTGCTTGAGCTCTTGCTTCTGTGATACAAGTATGTAAAGGGTGAAGGTGTTTCCTTATTTTTAACTTTACACACTAGTGCAGATAGTGAGGTCTTGGCTGTTAACACAGGCAAAGCATGAAAGAAATTAACTGGGAATGCTTTTATCATGTGCACTGTGACCATTAAGCCTAGACTGGCCATATAGTTAGTTTTAAATGTGTTTCACATCTTACCTGCTTAGCTTTATTCAACTGAAGCGATTGCTGGATTACTCTGGACAAAAAACGAGTAGGTTGTTCACACGCCTTTGACATCATGGGTCTTATGTAGACCTGGGCGGTGTTCGAACCTCCGTCTGCTACGTAGAGTTCCACCAGTGGCGGAGTTTGGGTAAGGTGTGCTGTTCACACTGATTTTCAGTGCAAGAGATTCTCTTGTGCTGTAAAATCAGTGCAAACAGCATCACGCGGTGTGCCAGAGGGCGCTAACTTCTTTTTGCCACTCTAGTGGATTTTCTACTCGAGCAGCAGCTTCCTCAACGCGAGCTGCAGCTTTCTCATCACAAGCGGTCATAGCCTACTGTGAACGCTCACGTTCAGAAATCTCGGTCACGCTTGCCAACATAGCGAATTCTCTCACTCGCGCTCACCAACTTAACATTGGCTAGCGCGAAAAAGAGAAAAAAAATCTGCCCTGCATCACTTTACAGAGTTTCTTGGAACCCCGCGCGGAGTGCAGAGTGGGAAAAACCCCTTGTCATGTGGTTGCAAAGGGCTCGTCTGAGCAAGTTTGTTTAGTTGAGCCTCCTGTTAGGGCGTCGATGTGTAATTCCCTAACAAGGAAAGAAAACTTATGGGTCTTCGGCACCCCCAGACCTGAAAGATTGTGCTGAGAAGTTTGACCCAGTGGTGTCATGCAAAATGATACCCCCCCCTGCAGACTGTGATGAGGGACCCCAGCATCTCCTAGATTGCACAGATATTGAATGACCTTTGGCTCAATGGGGGCCCCCTGAACGGTTGCTCCCTACCCCCCCCTTACGTTGCAGGGGCCTACTCGGTAAAACAGAGTGGCTTTTCGAGGCGTTTAATGATTTCTTATACCGTGCCATTGCACATTTTGCAAGGCATGCAATGGCTTGGTTTAGAGAGTGAGCGGTCGGTTACCGTGTTATGTGACACAGTGTGTAGCAGTTTGGTAAGATGATGACATGTGAGACACAGGCGCACAGTATTATGGTTTTCAGTAGCTGGTGGCTTTGCACAGCTCTGCAGGTCCCTCTATGGTATTTCATATACTAAAGTCTTCTTAGCTGGTTACTGCAGTGGGTTGTTTAGTCTGAGGTTTTGTGAGTAGTTGTGGCAGGGCCGGCTTTTGGGCGGTGCGAGCGGTGCAACCGCAACGGGCGCTGACCTTAGCGGGCGCAGTGTTTAGCAATTACTTATGAAACTTGCGATTTAAAAGCACCTGCTGAAAAGTTCCTTGTACGTTTAGCTTTCAAGAAACAATGAAAATGTTAAGATACCTCTTGTGGTTAATGTTCCTTAAAGACAGAGATGGGGCTGTGCCTAGTGGCAGCCTTGACTCAACATAAAGTAGCATAGAGGGTTAATATGCCTGCTGCAAAAAACAGAACTATGGGGCATTTTTAAGAAAGGTGGCACTGTATACAGTGAAGCGCCACTGTTCTTGCACCCCTTACGGCCCCCTAACACCATCATGTGTGCGTCATATTTAAAATACGGCGCACCGTGGCAGTAGTTAGGGGACCAGAGTCAGAATTTTTTACGCTAGTCCGGCACTTTGCAGGTTTAGCATAAAAAATGTTGATGATAATCTTGCAAAGCACTCAGAGGTCCATTGTAACCAATGGAAGCCTCCTTTTAATGCCTGCTGTGAGCAGGCGTTAAAAGTGCTGAAAAAAAATGATGCAAAGAAATATGACAGATTTCTTTGTGTCATTTGTTTTGCCCCCCTAACGGGGGGGTGCCCCCTTTGCATACATTATGCCTGGCGCAGGCATAATATAGCATAATGGGTTACAAAGTGGCGCATTGCATGCATTCCGCCTCTGTAAATATAGCACAGCATTTCTGGCCTTCTAATGCCACATTAGCGTAAAAAATGTCAATTATGTGGCGTTAGAATGGCACTAGGGGCTCTTAAATAAGCCCCTATGGCAGTGCTTAATTTGTGCTTGATGTTTCCAGTGCGGAGCACCAGCACTTATTTTTGAGGGCCTGCGCTTATTTTTATGCCTCAAGCATTTACTGAGAGAAAAAGACACATATAGGAAAGACGGAGGAAGAGAAAAACGAAAAAGCGTCACAATGGGGAAAAATCAGAAATCTGCCAGAGTGAGCTGAAGGGGCAGGGAGTTTGTAAATGGATTGAAGAGGCCCGAGATGGCTTCAGGACTACGCTGCCTCTGTATTAAGTGTTCACACATTTAATTGCAGCAGCCGTGTGTTTAAGAGGAGGGCTTTGGGTACCGGCACCTTTTTATTGACAAATTAAGCACTGCCCTATGGGGCATATGTGAAAAAAGTGGTGCTGCACACAGTGCTCCACCACTTTTCTTGCGCCTCTTGGCCCTAACACCACCATGTGTGGGCATATTTAAAATACTGCACACCATGGCAGTAGTTAGAAGAGTAGCTTCAGAATCTTATATGCTAGTCCAGAGCTCTGCAAGATTAGCGTAAAAAATGTTGACGCTAATCCTGCAAAGCACCCAGAGGCCCATTGTAACCAATGGAAGCTTACTTTTAATGCCTGCTCTAAGCAGGCGTTAAAAGTGGTGGAAAAAAATGATGCAAAGAGATCTGTCAGATTTCTTTGCGCAATTTTTTTGGCCCCCCTCTTGGGGGGTATGCCCCTTTGCATACGTTATACCTGGCAGAGGCATAATGTTGCGCAAAGGGTTACAAAGTGGTGCAACACATGGATTCCGCCACTTTGTAAATATAGCGCAGCGTTTTTGGCCTCCTAACGCCACATTAGCTTAAAAAAATTACACTAATGTGGTGTTAGAATGGCACTAGGGGCTCTTAAATATGCCCCTATGGGGCATATTTGAAAAAAGTGGCACTGCACACAGTGCTGCACCTCTCTTCTTGCGCCCCTTAGTGCTCCCCTTACGCTACTATGTGTGCACTGTATTAAAAATATGGTGCAACATGGCGGTAGTTAGGGGACTAGTGTCAGAATTTTTGACGCTAGTCCGGCACTTTGCAGGATTAACGTAGCTAGCTAAGTGGATTAGTAAAGCCAGTCTTTACAAGTGCTTTAAAACACATTAATGTATGTATGAGCGATGGAGAGATGAGGGGCACATTTGCCGGTCATAGTGAGTGAAACCGAGAGGAGGTCATGGGGTGGGGGCGCCACAATAAACTGTTGCACAGGGCACCACCAGTCCTAAAGCCGGCCCTGAGTTGTGGTCCTGAGCTGGCATGGCTGGAGGGAGAGAGACCTGAAAAGATCACTCGGGGTGTGAATTTTTATTGCCATCCCATATCCAAGTGTCATTGTGAGATGTAAAAAAGTGATCAGAGTGTATAGACACTTGGCACCAGCAGTGGTGGACGATACTGAAGGCTTCCACGTTGTCCAGCAGTGTGTGACCGATCTCTTCTGTTATTCCATGCTAGTTCCTTTGGTGATGTCTGTTTCTTTGGCTGTAGTTTACTGGTGATGGACAACCCTTGTAGAAGATATGTCTTATGTGAATACAGGAGGTATAAGTTACAGTGTGTTGCAGACTGCTGCGTGTTATGGAATTAGCATTATTGTA
Source organism: Pleurodeles waltl (assembly GCF_031143425.1). Classification (NCBI taxonomy): domain Eukaryota; kingdom Metazoa; phylum Chordata; class Amphibia; order Caudata; family Salamandridae; genus Pleurodeles; species Pleurodeles waltl. Next base: position 3,268,326 of record NW_027150097.1, read on the forward strand.
GGCCATAATTTTTATGTACGCAAGTACGTAACAATATCATGTCACAGTGAAACGTATGTCAGCCCTTCCTAGATTACCTGGATATCTAAAACTGTTTGCTTGTTGGCTTGTTTCCGGTCTATGTTTCATTGCTTTCTGGGCTTTGGTCCTGAGATATGGTGTGGTGCAGTTATCTAGTAAATAGCCATGTTTCCAGCTGTCTTCGGAAGTGTATATGTTCCTGGGTGCTTCTAATTTTGGCTGGTAGTGGTTTCTAGAGCGTGGCCACTCCCCTACATGAGCGTCAGGGCTCCGTCCCTTCAGTTTTCCCCACAATTTAAAAATTCCTTCATATTTTTTAATGTATTATTAAAAAATGAATCTACCAGTTCACGCACGCTGGACGAGGGCTGCCCTCACCCCCAGCCACGCTTGTCTTCCTGTGAGCACTGGCCTCTGTTATGCACAGAAATGCATCTGTATTAATCTCAGCTGCCATACATTTGCCGGGCTGAGGCTTCACACAGGCCTTAGGTGTGTGATGTCATCAGCCTTGCAAATCCATTGCCTCGTGGGCTGAACTCCACCACTTGAGACGTTTACAATGAAGTTATCCCCGGGTGCATCAGCCTGAAGCCCTGCAGGGCCAGGGGCTTCATGCCAATCAGGGAATGGAGTCTCAGCCAAGCCAACCTTTCACAGCTCATTACAGGGTGCGGTGGGGTCAGCTAGCCACACAAATCATGAAGGGGTGGGGTTTGAGGGTGAAGGCAGGAAGTTGAGCACTGAAGTCTGCATTTGGTGCCTGCACAGGTTTGATGGCATTCTATGCACACCCCATTGCCAAGCTTCCCACTCTGTGCTGTGCGTGTGCTGTCATTTTCTATGTGGATTGATGCTGTAGAGGAGAGCACACTGCATAGTTCAGCCAAGCAGGTGAGCCTAACACTGTGCAGTGAGAGGCCTGGCACTCAACTGTTTAACGTTTTGTCACGTGAAATGTGAGAGGTGATCTCTAAAGAGCGCTCGGTTTACTTTTTCACACTGGCTATCCTTACGGCCTGCAAGTGCGCTGGATGTCATGCTGTGTCCTGCGAATGTCTCCTTTTTAGGTTACAGCCTACAAGACAGCACAGCTATCTGGTTTGCTACAGACATCATGGGGGCATTGAGAAAGCTGACCTAGGAATGCATTCTGCCCCTTGCTTGCCATTGGCGTGGTTTGTAACTAATTTTTTGCTTTCAATTTGCTGGCTTTATTTGTTTTAGGCTGTTCATCTTGAGTTTGTACCTTCCCTTGCCCAAACCTTATTTACAGTATCCTTCTGAGTGGTCCATTTGTATAAACAGGCTGGTAAATCTTATCTCATCACATTTTCTGTGAATTCAAAGACTGTAGTGAAATGTCAGGCGCTGTCTTCCGAAAGAGCTTCCTTACTTTGCTTTCTCTGACTTCCAAGTGAGAGGATTTATGCGACAATCTTGCTAGATACTTGGGGTAGGAAATACGTTTTTTCTAACATAAGACAACATTTAGATGAGCTGTGTAAGTATTTCAGAATATATCAGAATTAGGAACACAAATGAAGCACATTTTTGTTTTTTCTGAAGTGTTTTGGAAACAAATACTTTAGTATAATCAAAACAAATCATTACTTTAGGTGATGCAATTTCCACACATTTTCGTCCGTTCGCTTGCAGTTTTATAGGTAGAACTGTATGTCTGTGCAAATGTAATGGTCATTTCAATTGAAAATGTGTTGTCTGTAATGGCAGTGCAGTACCACACCATCAGGGGATATGATGGACCCCTATGGAACACCACAGTGCTGTGTGTAAGGCAGTGATGTGGTAGGTGGTTGGTAGACTACATTTTGTGAGAGAAGAAGCATTCCATTTTAAAGCATTTCATGGACTCTGAGATTGTGGAGTCTCTGTCGAAGCCTCTGCGCTACCCTACTCAGTGACACTTTACTCTGTGTCACTCGACTCTGCAGCACTGCACTATGCAACACTCTAATATATGCTGCTACATTCTAGGACGCTGCATTGTACAGCTCTGAATTCAATGCCACTGTACTCTATTGGCACTGCCAATATACTCTACACCAGTCCACTCTACTCTATGCCACTCTATGCGACTCCACTCTATGCCCTCCAATACACAACACTCTCTGCCACTGTACTGTACAACACTCTACTCTCACTCTTCACCATTCCACTCTACGACACTCCACGCCACTCTTCTCCATGCCACTAACTTTTAGCCCTGCTGAACAGTAGCCACACTGGTGTAACATGGCTAAAACACATTGGCAAAACCAATAGCTCTTGCATAGGTGAGTCATATATATATATAGGCTTTGCCAATGCTTCTTTTCAAAGGCAGCCGTCTCGGAGAGAGGTTAATCAAACAGCTGGGATGCGTCATCTCAAACGGAAGAGAGGGGGTCTCCTGTGCTGTGGAGCCATGCGAGAGGCAGTCAAGGAAAGAAGAAACAAGCCTTCTCCCGGGGATGCCCGATGCCTGAAAGAAATACAATTGGGTAATCTGGAAATATGAAGTCTGCTTGGAAGATGGTATTGGCTTTAATTGTTGGAGTCCCTTAAGCCTATAATGCCAAGAAAGTATTATTTTTGAGAGGTAATGTAAAGGTGTTACCAGCTATGTTCTGGAGTATGTGATTTTAAAGGGACACATAAAAAAATGTGCAGTGTAATTGCGTATTTCTAAAATCCATATTTTTAAAAGCACTTTGTAGTAACTTTAATAGCGGTTTCCGCTGTGCGTGCTTTTCTACCTGTGTTGCACGTGCAGCGGAGACGCTCGCACGAGGCCGTTCTTCGGTGTTGGGTTTTCCTTGTCGCGTTGTGTGCGCGAGGAATGCTGAACATCAAAAAAAGGCAGTTGGTGAGCTGGGGAGTGACGGCCGGACACAGTTGGCGAGCTGGGGCAGCGACGGCCTGTTCAGGGCTGCGCTGGGGTGATTCTTTTGGGACATTTCTTTTGGATAAGAAATAAACATTTAATTTCACTGACTTCGCGTTATGGACATTTGTTCCCAGCTTACTTTAAGTGTCGACGAGCTGTGGAACTGAATCACCCCAGGCTTTCTCATCGAGGCCCAAACGTGCTTACATTTCTCTTCGTCTCCAATCCTTGAGGACCCTCTGGACAGCATTAATCACGGTGAGGGTTCCTCATAACTGCCTGCTTTTCCTCCCATGACCCTCTAGTCAAAGGGTGTATTTACAGGAATTCCTTATTCCTAAGGGAATGTGGCAGCCATCTTTAAACGGCAATCCTAACCAAAGATTCTAGGGCTTTTTTAAGGCTAAAACTTATTGTGAAGTTGGTGAGTTGGTAAAGACATTTAAGTCCATGTTTTTATATTGTTCCAAGTGACATTCTTTCTCCATTTACCAGTCATACAATCTGCTAACCCTCCACCACCATTTTTGGAAACGCCTTGGGAGCCAGCTATACAATGGAAGCAATGGTATGATGCTTTTGAAATGTATTTGGGTGCTATCGGAGCATCAAGGTTCAGACCTGAAAGAAAAAAAATGTTTGTTGCTGCATTCCTTAGGATTTGAGGGAAGATCTGTGTTTAAACATTTGCCAGATATTCAGCTGGAAGACGGTGAAGAACTCGACGAATTTGAAGAAGCTCTTAAGAAACTGGTTACCAAGTTTGATCCTCCACCAAGTTTGGTTTTAGCAAGACATAAGTTTTTTAGGAGGGAACAGAAAACTGGAGAAGATGTCAATATGTACATATATGCGTTGAGGAAACTTGCTTCAGATTGTCGTTTTGAAACATTTGCTGATCAGTTAATATGTGACCAATTCATCTGTCACTGTTCGGATAAGTCTATCAAGCAAAAGTTATTGTCCTTGGGAGATCCATCTTTGTCGGATTCAATCAGAATTGCCAAAAGCATTGAAACTGCAATTAAATCAGCTAAATAACTAGAACATGCACAAGTGGAACAAGTGAATGTAGTTCAGAGACCTGACGACAGACCCAAGATGAACATTCCTTCATACAGCAAAGGAGAGGTGGCCAAACACAATAGTTTTTTCAAGCAAACTAACATATGTTTTAGGTGTGGATATCCATCACATCAAAAAGGAGGGAAGATCTGTCCAGCAAAGAATGTTCAGTGCAGATTATGTGGCAAAACAGGTAATTTTGCAAAAGTGAGTCAAAGTAACAAAAGTGGTAACATTAAGGTTAATGCTGTCATTGATGATAGTGATGACAGAATGGTTGAGTTGATGAGCAAAATGCAAGAAATGATTCTGGCTGTGGGTGACCGTGACATAGGAACAGGTAATCCTGATCACTGCATTGATCCGTACATTTTAGTTCAGGTAGGTGACAAACATTTAAGGTTGTTAGCTGATTCGGGCGCCAGAATCACTATGATTACTCAGGAGTTTTTTTAGCAAAATTGGGGTACACGAAAATTGAACCCACCAGACAGGTCACTGATTTTGTACGAGGGAAGGAGGATTGATTTAGTGGGTTTCTTTGAAGACGTCTTGGTGTTCAAGGGACGACGCATTTTTGGGAAGGTCTATGTGGCTGTAAAAGGATTGAACATTTTGGGGTGGTTTCATCAAGGGTTGTTTGGAATGGTTCTGCGTGCAGGTACAGGTGATCAGGTGACAGTTATAAGGGATTCCTCCAATATAGAAAATTTGCTTAATGAGTTTCCTAGGTTTCTTTTGGGGTGAAATAGGTAAGATAAGAGGCTTTACACATAAAATAAAGGTCAAAGACAATGCCATTCCTATAAAACATAAATTGAGAGGTGTACCATTTAGTGTCAGAGATGAGTTGGAGAAAGAATTGGAGAGTTTACGAATGAAGGGAATCATTGAACCTGTTGATTCTTTGTTATAGTTATCACCTTTGGTGGTGGCAAAGAAAAAAATGGTGAACTGAGAGTATGTGTCGACTTGAGAGCACTTAACAGAGAGATTTGGGTGGACTCCCACCCACTGCCAAAGATTGGTGAGATGCTGTCTTGCATTAATGGAGTGAAACTCTTTACAAAACTTGATTTGGCCGCTGCTTATCACCAAGTAGAATTGACACCTGATTCTCGGCACTTCATTGCTTTTGTTTCCCCGTGGGGGACGTACCAATATTGTCTCATGCGGTTCAGACTGGCATCAGCAGCGTCAGTGTTTCAGAGAATAATGTCTACACTGCTTAAAGGCATAACTAAAGTGTGTGTTTTTCAGGATGATGTGTTGATCCATGCAGGTGATCGACATGAACATGATGTGATTTTGAAGCAGGTCCTGAGTAGGTTTAATAGTGCTGGGGTTGTATTGAAGAGAGAAAAATGTCAGTTCCTCCAAATGTCTGTAGAATATCTGGGGCATGTCATGACAGCAGACGGCGTTTATCCCAGAGCAGGTCTTGTAGAAGCAATTGTAAGAGCACCTGCACCTCAGGACAAAGTTGGTGTCAAATCTTTTTTGGGACTTTGCGAGTTCTGTTCAAAGTTTATTGAAAATTTTGCATCTCTAGTCAGACCCATTTCTAATCTGCTGAAAACAAACACAGATTTTGTGTGGGATGCTGAGTGTGCAGAAGCGTTTGACACTATTAAGCAAAGGTTGGGTAGTGTTATTGTACTACAATCCTGTGATCATATCTTGAAGTGTTGTTTGACTGTGGATGCCAGCAAGTTTGGTGTTGGAGCTGTTTTGACGCAGATCAGTGGGAAACAGGAGCATACCATTGGGTTTGCGTCAAGAGTGCTCAGACCAAATGAAATACAATATTCTGTGATAGAAAAATAATTATTGGCATGCTGGTGGGGTATAGAGAAATTTAAATCTTATCTCTGGGGAAGACATTTTCTTCTCCAAACAGACCATAAGCCATTAGTTTCTATTTTAAATGGTACTAATGTTAAAAGTAGCACACCAAGAATCACAAGATTTGCGGCCAGGCTGTTACAATTAGATTTTTCTGCTGTACACATTTCTTGGGGAAAAAATGTGAGAGCAGATTATCTCTCTAGGTATCCTATTACTGAAGATGTTGGTGAGGAAGTGGACATTCTGGATGAAAACTGTTACATTGCTGCCATCGAATTAGAACGTACTGGGTCATTTTCCAAAGTGTATTGGAAAGAAGCATCAATAAATAATCCTGTACTCTCTAAAGTCTTGACGTATGTTGAGGAAGGATGGCCACATGAGAAAAGTTTGAATCTGAGTGCTCAACCTTTTTTCAAGGTGTCTGATGAACTGTCAATTGAAGATGGTGTACTATTGAGAAATTATAAAATCGTGCCTTCTGAAGTTATAAGATCCATCATTCTGGAAAAAGCACATGAAGGTAATTTGGGTGCTACTCTTACAAAAAAAAAGGTGAGAGAATACTATTGGTGGCCGCAAATGGACAGAGACATTGAAACATTAGTCAAATGTTGTCACATTTGTTCCACCAGTGATAAGACCCTCAAAATGTCAACGCCTCCGCTTAGGCGTATAGAATGTCCGTCAGGTCCATGGGAAAAGATTGGAATCGATTTTTTAGGACCGTTCAATTATCTTCCACCTAGATTACGAAATGCTTATGTTGTAATTGATTACTTTTCCAAGTGGCCTCATGTGAAGTTTGTAGGACATGCTGATTCGACATCAGTTGTGTCTTTTCTAAAAGATGTATTTTTGTAGGAAGGGTTTCCCAAGGAACTTATGTCTGATAATGAGGTCCAATTCGCGTCAAGTGAGGTTGAAAATTTTCTGAATGATTGTGCTATCAAACATTTGAAGAGTTCACTCTACCAACTGCAAACGAATGGTTTGGTTGAACGCTTTAATAGAGTGGTTGGTGAATGTGTCCCGTGGGTGTTAGCTAATGGGTGTGTGGTTGACTCGACTGTAAAGAGTATGCTCTGGTTCTACAGAACAACGCCCCATACAAGCATGGGGTGTCTCCGTTTGAAGCACTTAGAGGGAGGAAGCCTGCCACTCTATTTAGACCAGCTTGGTTGTCCAAATTTTTCAAACATTCTATGCGTAAGAAACACATTGACTGCAAGGTTCGTTCGAGTATGAGAAAAGCTCAAGAAAAACAAAAACTATATTATGAAAAGAAAAGAAGTGTGAAGGACTTACAATTCACTGTGGGTGATTGGGTGCGGGTCAAATTGCCTAGTTTTGTCAAGAAAGGTGACCCAAAGTTTTCCGAACCATTGAAGGTTGACAAAGTGTGTGGTAATGCTGTTCGTGTTGGTGGACGTAACTGGTGGAATGTGGGAAAAGTGGTAAAGGTTTTACCAAAGGATGTATTGTTGCCACCTAGCGACCCGTTTGGACAGTATACAGAAGCGAAGAAATCCTTGAGTGTACAAAAATCTGGTGGGGTTTTTTTTTTTTTTTTTTTGTGTTGCTCAAGTTTCATTATGTATCGAGAAATGTAAAACACAATTTGTATTGTTACCTGAGGTCTTTTCTTTCACCAGTGTTACCAGTACTTTATTGTTATGTAAAAGGGGTGATGTGCATTGTTCTTTTTGTAAGGGGGTGGATCGTTATTGTTTTGTTGTAAAAATGGTTGTTATGTAAAAGGGGTGCAGAGCATTGTTCTTTTTGTAAAGGGGTGTATCTTTATTGTTTTGTTGTAAAAAGGGAAAACTAAATGTAGTAACTTTAATAGCGGTTTCCGCTGTGCGTGCTTTTCTACCTGGGTTGCACGAGCAGCGGAGACGCTCACACAAGGCCGTTCTTCAGTGTTGGGTTTTCCTTGTCGCGTTGTGTGGACGAGGAATGCCGAACATCGAAAAAAGGCAGTTGGTGAGCTGGGGAGCGATGGCCAGATACAGTTGGTGAGCTGGGGCAGCGACGGCCTGTTCAGCGCTGCGCTGGGGTGATTCTTTGGAACATTTCTTTTGGATAAGAAATAAACATTTAATTTCACTGACTTCGCGTTATGGACATTTGTTCCCAGCTTACTTTACACTTTTTAAAAATCTAAAACCTAAATCTTTTTGTGCACTCTGTGACTGCCTACCTTTTACTGCAGTGCTTCCCAAGCTAGTTAGTACTACAGCCCGCTGTTTATTTAGACAAACTTTCACAACTTACCAAGCTTTAACGGACATTAGGCGGGTCAGTTTTTTAATGTAACGAAAGCATCGGGTGGTAGTGGATTGTCATTTACAGACAGCACATTTTCCGTTGAAATGGCCAGTAAATTTGTACAATGAATGGTAAGCAATGGGCGGGCTCCAAGCCCTTTTTGTTTACAGCAGGGTCTCGCGAGTGAGACGCACACACTAGCGCATGCAATTGCAGGCTCCACCATAACAATTAGCAGCAGAAGACATAGCCTGTCACTTGGCCTTTGTCTTTGAAGCGGCTGTAAATGTAAAACCATAAATACAGAATTTAAAGGCATCTTTATCTATGGCCTGGACTTTGAGGACCCACCATTTGGGAAACACTGCTGTACTGTATGTAATTTTTCACTAATCAGTTTAACTTGCATTAATGTTTTAATTTAATGTGTGTGCATTCATCTCTATTCAGTTTTCTCAAAATAATTACAGAATATATTCTTCTTTTCAGCCACCCCTTGGACCCCCGCCCCATTCTCTGACCAAACCCCATTACACTAAGGATCACAGTTTCCAAACAATTTTTAATGCACTTCGACTGGTGCTTGGCGCTCTCCGGTGTCTCTCCTGATCACCTTGATGAGGAGGATCTCACTCAAGAACACTGACCCTGCTGTACTCAGTGCCCCTCGGATCCAGTTTACACGGTAGAGTGAGAAGGCGCCTTGCAAACCCTCTCGGCACTAGCACTGCATCTCACCTGCGCGTACATTTTACGGTTTTGTATTCATTAAAGCCTGTTTAGAAATGAAGCAATGCACAGAACATGCAGATTTAATTTTAGACAAAGAGTCAGAAAGGTTAAAAGTTTGAATCTCCTCCTGGTTTCTGTTAAACGTGAACCAAAAAAGCAGGCTGTGTTGTGATTTGCCAATTTCCAGAGCAAGGATTTTCTCTATTAAATGATGATTTGAAAAAAAAAATAGTAAAATTGACTGGAAAAGAAATAGTTAAAATGACAGAAGGGGACACCTGGATTTGAACCGAGGACCTCTTAATCTGCAATCAAATGCTCTACCACTGAGCTATAACTCCACACATTCACCATTTTCACCACTGACTCACAGAAATGCAGCTTTTACATGCTGAACGATCATGCTATACTGTTGGTCTTCAGGGCGCTACTGGCTACATATTTTCACTTCTGTCGGCGGTAAAAAACGCCTTCTCTTAAATTTACTTTGTTTTATTTTTTTAACACGTGGGAACCCCAAGCATGCTGATGAAATGGCAAGTGTGTGTGGTGGGGGTCAAATGTCGCCCCCTCAGATTCTCCGCGGGGTGGGGCAATGAGTAAAGGACTGAGCGTGATGATGGGGGGTGGGCAGCGGCGTAGGAGACACAAAATTTCTGGGGGGGACAGGGACAACCTTGAGGTGGGCCTCCTGCACAAAGCTTGCACCCAGAAGGGTTGCCGTGCGGGGGTGATGGGGGGGGAGGCGGTCGCTTCCAGTCGAGTCCTGTGAGACCGGCAATTCCCTGTCTGCTGGGCCCTTGGCTGCCTATTAGGCAGCGACAAGCTCTGTGCTGCAGTTCGCCTGTGTAAAGTCCTAAGAGGCCTGTACTGCCTGCTGGGCGCAGTGCTTCCTGCCGATTCCTGTGCTGCCTGCCATGCACTGTGCTGCCTGTTGGGAGCTTTCTTTCTAGTCAGGCTGTGTCAGTCTCTGGCCCCCCCGCCTGCCTGTGAAGGCCAGTAAGGCCTATGATTGCTGCTAGGTCCTTGTCTGACTGTCAAGTGGCAGTCTCTGTGCTGCCCCCTTCCTGTGAACTGCTGTGCTGTCTGACAGGGCCGGCCTTTAGTGCTGGTGGCGCCCTGTGCAACATTGTTTGTTGGCACCCCCCAGTGACCACCTCTGCCACGGATTCCCTCACTACTATCCATCACCACTCTCTCTCAGATGCATTTCATTAGTTTTATACCACCACTCATACTGGGAAATATCCCTTACAATGCAATCAATGCAATGCAATGCATTGACCATGCTGCTATTACCACAAATATGGGGCTAGCATGGATGCCTTTACCACACATGTCTTTACCAAGCATATGCGTGGTTACAGCATAGAGAGCGGTCTAGCTGTCCGGGTGGAACAGGAAGAAGCAGAGGAGAGAGCGGTAAGTAGGGCTGTGGCCGGGTTTAGGGTGGGAGGTCGGGTTCATTTTTAGGACAGGGTAGGGTCGGGGTAGTTTTTAGGACATGGTGGGGTAGGTTTTAGGGTTCTGGGGGGCAGGGGCATCAAGGTAGTTTTTAGCGCAGTTCAGGGTAGGTTTTAGGGCTCAGAGTGGGGGCGGGTAGTTTTTAGGACAGGGCAGGGTTACTTTTAGGGCTCAGGGCGGGGGGGTTAGGGCTCAGGGCAGGGGCAGTTTTAACTGATTGGGCAGGGTGGAGTATGGTATCAGGTGTAAGGGGGCAGGGCGGGGAGAATTTACCACGCATGTTTCTTTACCAAACATTCTTTTACAGCGAAATTCGTTGTAAAGGCATGCGTAGTAAAGACACGGTCGATGTTAAGGTATGCATGATATACGCATGTGTTGTTCCATCATTCAGCCCCCACACCAGTCTAGGGTGTCAAAGCACTTTACATCACACAGATATTACGCAGAGACAATCATCATATATGTGTGAATCAATGTATATGAAATGTTACATAAGACAGAGGACTACAAGGTGTAGTTCATAGGTCATCCGTACTGGTACCAGGTATAGTTTAAGAGTGCTTTATCTGGAGAAGCGCAAACTCAGAATTTAAAACATAACACCATGGTTGGGGGCTTTCTTTAATAATAAGAATTGATTTGTGCTCAAATTAACTTGTTTTGCAACATTAAGTTAATGAAAAAGTGGGGGGAAATCATAACGCTCTAATCTATACCTTGATGTTTGCATGCAGCTCTTTGATAAGTTCATTGCTCACTGTTCTATATTCAGTTTTAATTTATAAATTGCAGGGGACAAAAAAGGAGCTCTCTGATGTAGGAAGCTGGCCTGGTATGTGGTGAGTACCTATGGTATTATCACCTTATACCAGGTCCAGGTATCCCCTTATTAGTGAGGTGTAGGCAGTGTCTAGAAGCCAGGGCTCTCTAGAGGTAGCTGCGGATGAGCAGCCAAGACTTACCTAGGAGACATGCAAAGCTCATGCAATACCACTGTAGTCACACAGCACTTACACACATGAAAGAAACACGTGTTATGAAAATAAAGGTTCCTTATTACAGTAACACAAACACGAAAACACTAGATAGGCAATACTCCCAATAGGATGTAAGTAGCACACTATCATATGTACAGCAGCAATCAGAAGTTGGCATAAAAAGCAATAGAAAATAGTGAAAAGCAATAGGCAATACTGAAGGCCTAGGGGGGACCAGACCATATACTAAAAAAGTGGAATGCGAAAGCTGGGTCCCCACGCAAGGAAGTGGAATCTGTAGAGGGGAGCTGCAGGAACTAGGAAACCCCAAAGGTAAGTACCAGAGTGCCCTCCAGTGACCAGGAGAAAAGAGGTAAGTTACTGGTTTTTCCCCAACCCACCAAAAGGACTTCAGAGAAGGATATTACAAAACGCAGGCAAGACTGCAAGAAGCTAGAGGTGGATCCTGGAAGAGGAAGACTTGGAAAAGAAGGGGACCAAGTCCAGTTTACGTAGGAGTGTCCGGTCGTGGCGGGAGCCACTACCCACCCATCTGTGGATGCAGGAGTTGCTCGGCCGGGAGATGAAGACGGTCAGCAGTGCAGCACTGGAGCAGATGAAGCGTTCCAAGGTGATGCAGTCGACGTCCCATGCGGGATGAAGAATTGCTGTCAGTCTGTGGTGTGGAAAACCAACCAGCAAGCCTTGGCAAAGGCAAATGTCGCAGTAGGACAAAAGTGGAGCTGCCGGGGACCAGCAAGGTCCAGGGGGACTTAACCCATGGAGGGGAGTCCCAGGTGACCCTCAGCAAGGCAGAGAGTCTGGAGAAGGAGAGGCAGCCCCCACAGAAGACCTACAGGCAAGGAGCCCAGGAGCTGCAGAGAGGCCCACGCAGCACACATGAAGAGAGGTCCCATGTCGCAGGCGAAGCACGTTGAGGGCTGTGCTTCACAGAGAAGAGTGCTGGGGACTGGGGCTACATGGAGCCTGAAGATCCCTTGGAGGAGATAACAACAGGCCTTGGTAGCTGCAAGAGACGCAGTGCATGGGGGTACTGTCCTGCGTGGATGGCAAGGACCTACCTACTCCAAAGTTGGACAGCTGGTAGAGAGGACCAAGGAGACCACTCCAGACTATCACCCCTTGATGCAGGATCCACACAGCTCAGGAGCAGAGGAGATCCACGCAGCCGGTCGTTGTTGCAGTTGGTGCCTGCAGATGCAGGTAAGTGACTCCTTCACTCCAAGGAATTTTCCTTCTTTCTTCTCATGCAGACTGAAGACTTGCTGCCCTCAGAGGAAGCACAGCCGGGCTAATGTTGCAGTTGCTGGAAGGAGCCAGAGAAACAATGCTGCAGGGTGAAGTCTCTGCTGGAGCTGCAGATTGTAGGTTCCTGTGAAGTCCAGTTGCGGTTCCAGTGGCCAGAAGTCAAAGTAAACGCTGCAGAGGAGTCCTGCTGGAATCTTGCACATTGAATCTGAGGACCCACCCAAGAGGCAAACCCTAAATAGCCCAGAAAGGGGGATTGGTCACCTAGCAGGGTGACCACCTAGGAGGGGGCTGTGACGTCACCTGTCTGACCTGGCCACTCAGATGCTCACAGAGGCCTCTGCCCACCTTGGATTCAAGATGGCAGAATCAAGTGGCCACCTGGAGGAGCCCCAGGCACCACCCCTGGGGTGGTGATGGACAGGGGAGTGGTTACACCCATTTCCATTGTCCTGTTTCGCACCAGAGTAGGGGCTGAGGTCCCTGAACTGGTACAGACTGGTTTATGAAAGGAGGCCCTTCAGAGCATACCATTAGCTTGGCGAGGGTACCCCTCCCAACCCTTGTAACACCTATTTCCAAATGGAGAGGGTGTTGCCTCCCTCTTCCAAAGGAAATCCTTTGTTCTGACTTCCTGGGCATGAGCTGCTCAAGCAGCAGAAGGAGGGCAGAAATCTGTCTGAGGGGTGGCAGCAGCGTGGGCTGCCCGGAAAACCCTAGAAAGCTGATAGGAGCAATGCTGGGGAGCCTCTATGGAGCCCCCAAAGTGCATGGAATCATACAAACAATACTGACAATAGGATTGGGGTATGATTCAGACATGTTTGTTACCAAACATGCCCAGGTTCGGAGTTACCATTATGTAGCTGGACATAGGTAGGGACCTATGTCCAGTACACTCGTAAAATGGCGTCCCCGCACTCACGAGGTCCAGGAAAATGTAGCTGGAGTTCGTGGGGGCACCTCTGCTCCTCCAGAGGTGCCCTCACACACAGGTACTTGCACCCTTCCCTCTGGGCTAGGAGGGCCTACCAATAGGGTGACGTACAATGACCTGGTGCAGTGACCTGAAGTGAAAGTGTGCATGCACCTTTTCACGCAGGCTGCAATGGCAGGCCTCCAGACATGGTTTACATGGGCTCCTATGGGTGGCATGATACATGCTGCAGCCCATGGGGAACCCCTGATCCCCCAATGCCCTGGGTACCATATACTAGGGACTTATAAGGGGCACCAGTACGCCAAATGTGGGGTGTGTGTGGTCCAAACAACCAAATTTAATGGGAGAGAGCACTGGGGTCCTGGTTAGCAGGATCCCAGTGAACACTGTCAAAAGTGGGGTAACCATGCCAAAAAGAGGGTACTTTCCTGCATATGACAAAAGCAGTAACCCACTGACCTATTCACATTATATAGACTTTGTGATCTGCATGTAGACGTTCTTTGTAGCAGGCATAGTAACCCTGTACGTTATAATGAGTCAAAACTCCGACTAGACAAAACTTCAATCTCTCTTCAGGAAGACCATTAATCACCGGAATTATCTTGAGATTTTTATTGTTGCCTGAAAACTGTTGATGGCAAGGAACACCCAACAGGTGCTTTTAAAGTCAGAATATACTTGCATTCACATCACCCCCATCCTAAGTCAGCACCCGGTGCAGCAGCACCGGTTGCATCGCCCTAGAGCCGGCCCTGCTGCCTTACCTAGCCCTGTCCATCTCTCAGGCCATCTGGTTCTTCCTGGGACCCGTGCTGTGTGCTAGTCTCTCTGCCGTCTATCCAGCAGTGCCAGGCTCTGTACCACCACAGCCTGTGAAGTCCTGCAAAGCCTGTGAGCTGCCCCAGTGCTGGCTTCCATCCACAGGACATTGGCAGGAAATGAGATTTACAGACAGCCATTGGCCTTCAGAGCGGGCTTTCACAAATACCAGGAAGGCTGAGGGAGAGACAGGGGACCGAAATGTTGGGGAGGCAGGATGTCAACTTAGGGGACAATAATTAGCTCTGGGGCAGGCAAGCTGGAGACAGAGGAGAGAAGAGAGTGAGAGAGAGGTGACAGAAACGGGTGCCCTAACAAACATTGCTGCACAGGGTGCCACCAGCGCGCTAAAGCCTGCCCGGCTTATATCTCACAGTAACTCAACAACACTGTTTTTAGAACGGGAGATACTCTGCAACACAGCACTGGATTTAAAAAGAAAGGGAGTTACTTGGCAATACTTTATTTAATTACCCAAACCTCTTTACCTTCTCAAATCTTGCTGCTGTCTTCAGGGTTCGATTTTCAAGGGAAGGGTAGGGCTCAGGAGGGACGGGATGCAGACAGCAATCAACAAAGGGCCTCTCTTCTCCCTTTGTTCTCAGAAGTGCAGACTGCAGGCAGCTGTGGCGGCAAGGTGAGAAGGAATCCCTTGTGTGCTGTAGCACAACAAAAGGGCAGAGGGCAAGTGTCCTGGAGGCAGGTCACAGGTCAAGTGCAGGGCCAGTATAGGTAGCGCTTTCACGCGGTGCTAATGGCCCTGCGAACAGAAGGGAAAATTCTTCTGTCCCCTCGTCCCCCCCACCCTTGTCCCCCGTGTCCCCCCCACTCCAAAATCTGGGGGGGACATATCCCCCGCATCCCCCACACTTCCTACGCCCATGGGGGTGGGGGCTGGAGCGGCCCTCCCGAGACACCAGTGTAGCCAGGTGCACGGCCCCGGAGGTAGACATGATGAGGGGGTGTCGGAGGCCCCCAGGGGCAGCGAGGGCTGGATGAGGGCGCAGAGTAGGGGCGTTGTAGAAAGGCATCATCCCCTCCCTGCATTCTCCGTGCTCGGCAGCAGGGGGCGCTGCTGGCTCAGAAACCATCAGATGCAGAACAGACCGAGGGGCCCCCGGTTACCCGAGCCCCCAGTGGGCGGGCTTTGGCACAGGGAAGGAAAAAAGGATTTGTACAACTTTCAAAGCAAGACGAACAGGAATTAATGATCTCAGGTTTGAAAGATCTCACCAGAGAGGGAGTTCTTTGGGTGATCCCAATGTCTGGAATACAAGAGGCAGGTTCTCCAATGAAAGACTGATCTGAGGGATGCCCCCAAAACCTGGAACGATCTCCCATTCCACATCAGAGCCATCAGCTCCATCACAGAATTTCACAAGAGACTGAAAACCTGGCTTTTCAATAGGCTTCAGTTAGCGCAGCATCACTCTTCTTTGCACCAGGATACCCTTGCGGGTGATAGGCGTGCCATACGAATAAGAATAACGTAATGTAAGGTAACAATGTACTCACCAGGGGGACTGCTCACTGAATGACTGAGTTCACTATTTGTCTCCTTGTGGGGCGGATGTTGTGTTTATATCACCAGTGGAACTCTAGCCGGTTTAAGACTCGCCAGGTGAATTATCACAGACACATGCACTGATTACACCTGGCAGGGGCTCATCAGCATAGAAGAAGGACTGAATGAGTTCCATCTCTACAGCTCTTCCCATTGGCCTCGGGTTCTCAACAGTAACCCTGATTTGTTGGTGAATAACATTTTAATAGGTATGAGGTTCAAACTTAAAACCCATTATAGTTATCTAAGTGGATACCTTTTGTAGCAAGGTATGTCAAAGTGTGAAAATAACAAAGTGAAAAAGCCATAGCATGTGTTCTGCTACGTAATTTGCCTTTAATTGCACATAACACACCACAGATTGTTTTTTTTTTAAACACTGTCCTATGCGTTTATAAACACACAGAGGCATGCACGCCCACACGGCCCTCCTGCATGAAGTCTAGAGCAGTGGTTGCCAACCTGTGGTCAGGGGACCCCTGGGGGTCCGCGAAGCCTCCTCAGGGGGTCCGCAACTGCTTAGAAAATTCAATAATATTATCAGATTACATCCCCAGCATTCATTAATGACTCAGTGGGGAGTCCCCGGATTCCAATAATTATTCAGTGGGGGTCCCCGGGGTTCCAGTAATGATAAAGTGGGGGTCCACAGACATCAAAAGGTTGGGAACCACTGGTCTAGAGCACTTCTGAGCCCCTGCATGGGGTTTGCAGGAAAACCGCGGCCACTTGGACCCCCTCTTGGGTGGAGCTTCTGTCCCGCTTACAGAAAAGTCTGGTTCATTCTCCCTTCAGTGTAAATCAGGCAAAGATGGCGACGTGTAGCCGGAGCAGGACAGAAACTATCCTTCAGCGCGTAGCAGCGGGGGCCGGAGGGTGAGACCCTGAAAGTGTCCCCGGGCAGCCCTGGTACCTTCCAGGGTGATGAGTATTGCAAAGGGGAGGGTTTGTTTTACTGGATTGTCATGTGTGTGAGGAGTGTCTGTGCGTGTGGATGGTTAACAAGAGAAATGGAGGATGTGATTGTTTCTGTTCAGCCCTTTGGCCTGCATGGAGGGGATGTTGTTTTATAAAGGAAACTCTATTGTGAAGTTTGCAGCTTTACTAAGCCTTTGAGTTTGTGATTAGTTCTAGAAAACTGCCTAAATGGCCAGCCACTTGGGGCCCTTCTCATGGCATATGGTGCATACGCCATGTACTCTGTTGTCCCTTCGGTAGCTCAGTGGGTGGAGTGGAGGACTGTAGGTGAAGAACTGACATCCTCAGGTCGCTGCTTCAAATCCGCCTCCCAGGACTATTACAAAGTCTGCTCTGTTTCCTCTGCTTTCCAATTCCAAGCAGCTCCTTTCTTAGCCACTCAGACACCTTGGCTTTTCCTGCCTACTCTCCTTCCCTTCCCAGTCCAGCTCCCTCCTCCAGCTGGGGGGCGGGAGAGTGTCCCCTCAGTCCCTTTGTGCAATCCCCCCTGATGAGACAGGGCCCTGGGCTGAAGAGCGAGGCCGGTGCCCCCCACCCCCAGCTGAAGCAGCCCCGGAGCTGCTTGTTGTGAGTGTGGAAGGTGATGCTGCTGGGAGCTGCTGAGAGCGTCTGCTGGGAGGTGAGAAGGTTGTTGTGAAGTGTTGAGGGTCAGCGGGTTTGTGTGTGTGTTTTGTGCAGTGAGTGTGTGTGTGTGTTTGTTGAGCCTGTGGCCGCCTGTGTTGGAGTGCAGGAGCTGTGAAATAAAAAGTAGAAATAGACTGGCAAAAACCAGCGGATTGAAGGGCAGGACGAGGAGCTACACGGGAGGCACTTACCTACCTCTTCCTTGTTAGTATAGTGGTCAGTATCCCCACCTGTCATGGGAAAGACTGGGGTTCAAATCTCCCACAGGAAGAAAGGAAAATATATATATTTTTTAATTCTTATTTTATATTTTAAAGTCCACATGATAATATGCATCATTCGGTGTTTATTTTAGAAGTGTTCTGATTTAATTCCTTTTAATTGCAGCCTTTAATGTATGCACCATTTACCGCATCAGCTAGTGGACCCCGTGACCAAATAAAAATTATTATGCAGTAAAGAAGAGCACTGAATGTGGTTTGAAAATGCATCGGAGACGAGTTTTGGAAATAATTAAAGTTTTAGGAAGTATTTTTGTGCCTTTTCATAATATACAATTGATGAGCTTTCTTGAAAATTAAAGTGAACACCAGATGACAACGGTCTTCCTCGTAGATTGCTTGATATATGCCAGTAATAACCTTTATTTTTTACACCACGGTAATTGCGTGTTCTTAATGCGAGGACTTTGTATTTTGATTTGTTGTAATTTGGGGAATACATGAGAAATGTTATTTAGACAAAAACACTTTACTGTGTGGAAAACAGAATATACCACAAAGGGCCAGTCAGTGTGGGATAAAAAGAGTTCCCTTTACTCAGTCATGTATCACTAGCAATCGCCGAAATGAATTCCACTGTGCTCTTTCGAAGGTCTCGCTGTGTCTATGAGACCTTTTGTTCTCTAGCAGTGTGCTAATATGCCGCCCATTGCTTGCCATTTATTAGCTTCGTTGTCACTCTCATTTTCTTAATTCTTATTGGTCAGCTTCCCTATGCTACCGTTCTCTTCCTGTATTTGTCCCTCCCCTGAACCACGGACGTTTTACTTTTGTCCTTCCACTGATTTTCTTTTAGGCACTACTTTTCTTCTTTGTGTTTAACACTCTACCAGAGCAGTTTTTTTAGCAGGATCTCTGGTGTACCTCTACCCCCTTCCTTGTCTCTGTTTCTTGCCAGCACCTGCCCACCTGCCTTCCCTCATCCATCTTGTTGCCACTCGCGGCAGCCACTCAATGGGGATGGCGGGACGGAGGTTGAAAATAAAAAATAGAAAAAAATGCTTACCTTTGGGGGAGACGCGTTCGTCTCCCCTCCGTCCTCTTCCTGTTCGCAAGTGCACACAGGCTCCCACTCAATCACAACGCTGCTGTCACCAGCATGACAGCAGCGTTGTGATTGGTCTGAGCAGCCAGCTTCACCACTCAGACAGTGAGTGGGAGCCTGGGCATGTTCTCCACTCGGCTGTGCAGTACAGCCGGGTAGAGACCATGCAAAGGGTGCATGTCTATTTGGCCGGCCCAACACAGCCGCCGAACAGACATGCTCACGTTGTGCTGCAGATACCCCCTCATCCAGCCGGCCCCCTCCCGCTAGCCCAGCCTCGCCCCTTCTTCCAGGGAAAATAAAATGATAATAATGTAGAGTTATTATCATTTTATTTGTCCTTTCCCGCCAATTCAGTGGGGTGTCGTTCCTCTTCCTTAGCGGAGGAGCTGCCCCTGGTTGCTGCTTGCCCCCACCTCCCTCATCCTCATCTGTGTTGTTGCTTGAACCCCACCTCCCTCATTTATGGTGTTGTTTTCCCCCGCCCTCCTTCCCTCCGTTATCCATGTCCTTGTTTGCCCCCACCTGCCCTCCCTCTCTCCTCTGTGATGTTGCTTTCCCCCACTGCCCTTGTTCGTCTGTGTTGTTGCTTCCCCCCCTGCTAATACAAAAAAATCTTGTTGATGCAGGCACCACTAGCTGCATCATAGCACCCCCGCCCATAACCTCTGTTTTCCCCCATCTTCTGGATTGCCTCCCCTGCCTCCCTGTTGCTTCCTATGCTTCCCTCCTTCCCAGCAATAAAAAAGGCACTGTTACTCGGCAGCACCTGCCACGCCATAGTGCTTTTATGCTGCATGCTAGCTGCTTTGCTGACCACGTAAACAAACATTGACAACACCAATAGCTCTAGTGTCAAAGGATAGACCTATTGGCTTTGGCATTGCTTGTTTTTGATGGTGTCTGCTGGGGTTTTGAGGCTGATTGTGGCCCATCTAAGCTACAACAGAGTGCATTATGCACCGTAAATAATTGAAATCCTGAACCTGGCGTTGAACAAGGAATCATTTTATGCAAAGATAAAACTTTTTTGATCTCTGTGCTGGTTTAATGACCTTTTAAATGAGCTTCTGATCTACTGTAGGGGACCGGAGGCCTCAGAGGATCTACTGCCCTCCTGGAGGGACCCTTGAAAGGAGCCCCTGTCCTCCTGTGGGGAGCACTGAGAAGTTCTGCTGTCCTCCTGCAGCAGCCCCTGAAAAGAACTGCTACCCACCCACAGGGAGCCCTGAGAAGAGCTGCTGTCCTCTTGAAGCAACCCCTGAGAAGAGCAGCTGTCCCCCTGGTGGTGCCCTGAGAAGAGCAGCTGCCCTCCTGCAGGAAAACCTGAAAGGAGAAGGTGTCCTCCTATGGAGATCCCAGAAACACAGGTCTCCTCCTGCAGGGAGCTGTGAGAAGAGCCGCTGTCCCCCTGCAGGGATCCCTGAGGAGAGGCCCTGACCTGCAGGGAGCCCTGAAAAGAGACCCTTGTAGGGAGCCCTAAGAAGAGGCCCTGACCTGAAGGGAGCCCTAAGAAGAGGCCCTGACCTGCAGGGATCCCTGAAAAGAGGCCCTCGTAGGGAGCCCTAAGAAGAGGCTCTGACCTGCAGGGAACCCTGAGAAGAGGCCCTCGTAGGGTTACCTGAGGAGAGGCCCTCGTAGGGAGCCCTAAGAAGAGGCCCTGCCCTGCAGGGAGCCCTGAGAAGAGGCCCTCGTAGGGTTACCTGAGGAGAGGCCCTCGTAGGGAGCCCTAAGAAGAGGCCCTGCCCTGCAGGGAGCCCTGAGAAGAGGCCCTCGTAGGGTTACCTGAGGAGAGGCCCTCGTAGGGAGCCCTAAGAAGAGGCCCTGACCTGCAGGGATCCCTGAAAAGAGGCCCTCGTAGGGAGCCCTAAGAAGAGGCTCTGACCTGCAGGGAGCCCTGAGAAGAGGCCCTCGTAGGGTTACCTGAGGAGAGGCCCTCGTAGGGAGCCCTAAGAAGAGGCCCTGCCCTGCAGGGAGCCCTGAGAAGAGGCCCTCGTAGGGTTACCTGAGGAGAGGCCCTCGTAGGGAGCCCTAAGAAGAGGCCCTGACCTGCAGGGAGCCCTGAGAAGAGGCCCTGACCTGCAGGGAGCCCTGAGGAGATCTGCTGTCCTCCTGCCGGGATCCCTGAGGAGATCTGCTGTCCTCCTGCAGGAGGGATCCATGAGCAGAGCCACGGTACTCCCAGAGGAGTCTTACTTTCTTCATGGTCGGAAGCATTGTCAAGTTTCTTTCATGTTTACTAATGTGACACTCACTTTAACTGTTTATTACAAACTCACTCTTACTGTAACTTGTTTTATGGCGCTGCATTTTATTTAAGAAGTGCATAAGCTTCTTAAGATAAACGTGCAAGACCGAAATTAACTTTTATGTGACCTTAATGAGTGCATTTGTCTATAATGAGATGTGACGTAAAATTGTAATAAAAAGACGATAGACACGATTACCGGGAATGTATGTATTGTTGGCGTATTTCTTCTTTAATACGTGTTATCCGTGTGTAACGTCGGAGTCTGTTGGACATTTGTAGACACGTGTTCCTGTGTTGGAGAGTGTTTGTCTGTGTTGGGTGATGGTGAATGCGAGGCATGAGTACATGTCTGTGTTGATAGTCTCCCTCCTCTACTGTGCACCTGTCACTCCTGTGATGAGTTATTATAAAACAGAAGCAAAACGGGTGAAAACGCACAAACAAAAAATGTGAATAGCAATATATGTGACTATAGTGACACTTAATGATGGACATGAACCATCTGGTGAAACTGACCCCCATAGTCCCTGGGGGTCTAGTGGAGAGCGCCGCGGCCCGGGTTCGCTTCCCCGTCAGGGAAGACTCTGTTTTTTGTTTCCTGCAATTTTAAGGTTTCAATTCCATCTTTATTTTAAAACATACACTAAATTGTACATTAATGGATGTCTAGAGTGTGAGAATTGAACATTCAAGGCACAGACAAGTCTTTGACATACAAAAGAGACAAGTTTTGCAGCCGCCTAATTCTTAGAATCTTTTTATTTTATTTAACGAAATATTCAATGTACACTGTATATTTTCACAAGGACACATCTCATTCCCGGATGTCCTTGTGGTTTCTGGGGCATGTTTTGTGTGTCCAGTCACTGACCACGGATACATTTGTTTGCTCTTGACTGACGCCTCTCAGCGCTATGAACTGTGTGATTTTGGACGCATTGTCTCCTTCTTTTCTCTCCACAGGTAGTTCGGAGCTCATATAACTAGTGGTGACTCCGGGGTGAGGGGGCTTGTTGCAAAGAGGACTTTATACCGCAGAAGTGGAGACATTTACAGCTCGAGCTCTTGCTTCTGTGATACAAGTATGTAAAGGGGAATGTGTTTCCTTATTTTTAACTCTACTCTCTAGGGCAGCCAGGGAGGCCCTGGGTGTTAACACAGGCAAAGAATGAAAGGAATGAACTGGGAATATTTTATCCTGTGGAATGTGACCATTAATTCTTGACTGGCCATACAGTTTGTTTTAAGTGAGTTTCATATGTTACCTGCTTAGCTTTATCCAACTGCTGCGGTTGCCGGATTACACTGGACAGGAAACGAGTAGGTGGTTTATGCTACTGTCAGTCTCTATTTTAAGCTGATAAAGTCTTCATACTGGACTTCCCAAGACCAGCTGCTGCTGGTATTCAGCAGACATAGGCCAGCAGGGATACCTCATGGTTGGCTCCATAGCTCAGGGGTTGAGAGTCCAAATCTCACTAAAGACTTAATTTGTATTTTAATTTATAGTAAAACACACTGAATTGCTTGAGCATTTTGACAAAAAGCATTCTGCTTCCAACATTAAACTTCCAAGTGAGTGACGTTCCAACAAAAATAGTTTCTCCTGCTGAACTGAATGAAGAACGTGAAACTATTATTCACTTCGAGGTCTCTATTTCCAGATCCGGACAGAGCTGGGCTCCCAGGAGGCAGATGATTCTGAGGTCAGGGGGTCTTGTGGTTGAAAAGGACTCCTCTGAGCAAGTTTGAGTAGTTGAGGCTCCTGTTAGGGGTCGGTGGGTACATGGCTGTCATGTAGGGGTCGCCAGGGGTCACAGCTTGACCCTTGCGACCCCTGGCTCTGCCTTTGCGATCCCTGGCCTCATAGGTGGCAAAATCTGTGCCAGGAACACAGGGGCAGCTCCTCTCATGGATGTCTGTTGGGGACCCACTTTCCAAGTTTCTTATCAGTTTTTTACTACCCAGATAGTGAATAATAGTATTCACTATGTGTGATAAAAAATGGAGTACAATTAACTGGAATATGACCCTATATTAACTGGAAGATGAAACTATCTGGCAGTTAAGGGAAGAAAAACATGCTTTTAAATGTATGTTGTGTGCCTGCTTGCGGGTCACTCAATCAATCAGTATTTGCAAAGCTCGGCTTCTCACCTGTGAGGGTCTCAAGGTACTGGGGGGGGAGGAGAGGGATCTCATCAAAAGAGCCACATCTTGAGGTTCTTCCTGAGCGACGGGCTTTGTGTGAGGTGCAGGGAGAAGTTGTTCCTGCTCTTTGCTACAGTGTAGGTGAATGATCGTCCTCCGGCGGTGGTTTTGCGGATGCGAGGGACGGGGCGAAGTGGTCTGGATCAATGTTCCCTCTAATTTTTTTCCACTGTGTGCGGTCTCTGTGCACTGCAGCCAAGGATACGTGCGCCAAGAAATTGACCATTCACGCGCGCGCAGCGCATAACTAGCCAAGATCTTTGGCATTAGCCTCTCCATACCACTAAAGCAAAAAAGGGATATCATTGCTCCATGCAATAGGGCATCAAGGCAGTTTTGTGACCTGGTTGCACACCCCAAGGACATGACCTGTTAAGTGCCACCTACACCCCAGTTAGAGAAAACAGAAATCAGGAAGTTGAACCATTATGAAACTTTAATGAATACTCTCAGGGTGCTGCAGAGGACCCCGCACATCAAATACAGCCAGTTGTACAATTGGTTAACATTTACAGTTTGATGAACACACTGCTGATGAATGCCATGATGCCCCTGCCAAGATACAGGCTGAGAAATGTTCCTACCCCACCCACACACGGACTGTAGGAGAAGCCGCATCAGAGTTTAGACAAGTCAGGTGCCAACGTTAGATGTGTGACATGTTTGTTTTTCTCGCCAGTCCTTGCCATTCTTCCAGTGCTGATAAACTCGGTCTAAATCAACTTTCCCATTTGGGAGGTAAGCCTTTGTCCTCATCAGCATATCTAGGTGACTCTCCACTAGTCTAGTCTTCTGGGAACCTTCTTTCCATGTGCTCACAAAGAAGTTTAATGAAAGATAACATCGGCTCACTATCATACTCTCGGTCCTCTCTGCACAAAGCCATCAGATCTCTTACTGTTTTGCTCCAAAAGACAGTGTCGCCCAAGTACTGTTCCTTTATTTGGGTAATGTTTGCTCTTGCATACTGTACAGCTTCAACGGTGGTCGAAGAGCTTTTCTGAAACAACTTGCACAAAGATGCAAGTTCACCCAGAATGTAATTTAGTGCTTCAAAGGAAATAGGGTAGTTTTAGTCAGATAGTTTTTTGTGGCAATATTTAGCAATTGGGTCATTCTCCTCAACTCTTTCATGATCAAAGTATTTGAGAACAACCTCATAATTACGCAAGAGTGCACCAACAGCAAAATGCCTTGAAAGCCACTGCACCTCATTGAGTGGCCGAAAGGAGACCGCTTCACATTCAGTGACCAAAGCAATTTCGTCCAGCTTGGACGTCCATAAAGGTGAGCGGGAGAACACAGTGTAGACAGTCCTCAGTAATGTTCCATTTCCCTGATCATCAGCACTTTTTTCCAGGCATCATCAACTCCCAAATCTTCTCTGTGCTCAACACAGTGCTGCTCAACTAGATGAGGAATGGATTGTTTGAGGTGGGTAGCAACACCATTGTTCTTTCCCAGCATCACTGATACACCATCTGATGTAAACATGACCATTTTCATAAGGTCCAGCTTATTGGCAGTGTAGAACCCTTTTACAGCTGTAGCGATAGCCTCCGCATTGCATGCACTCAGAGTTACAATTCTCCCAAACACTGTTTTGTGCTCTGTTGATGTTACAGATCGGAACTTGAAGTAGAGGATGAGCATTTTTGTAACAGAAATATCTGTGCTCTCATCAATTATCAATGTGTGAAACCGAGCACTGCGAAGTTCTGCCATGAGGTCAGAGCGTATTACGCTGTTGATGGCCTCCAAAAACTCAAAGGCGTAGTTCTTGCTCCTCCAGCTGTCTGGTATCTTCACATACAATGCGACGTGGTCATGGATGTCTTGAACAGATAACATTGATGTGTTCATTTTGACTGCTAGCAACACATTGTTGATGAGAATCTTTATCTCTTCAGGCAGGGATCTTTGCCGTTCAACTACTTCTAGTCTGTTTGCTCTGTCACTGGCGGTTTCCGTTAGCATGGTATGCACTCCAAAACCCAGCCTGGCAGCAGCACTTTTATTTCTCAGTGTCACCAAAGCAGATTCATGAACTCTGCTACATAAATGGCATTTCAAGTAGTACAGCTTCCAGCCATCACTCCATTTCTTCCCAGTAGAAAAGTCCCATGCGATCTTTGCTTCTGCACATACTTACCACATCAGGCCTACTTCTGGATTGTATAGAAATAGCTCTCCCAGTTGTACGCAAACCTTGCTCCTGGACTTCTGTGTCTCAGTCTCCACAATTTCTTTCAGCCATTCTTCTTTGAACACAAGACAGCATTTCTTCCTTTGTGGTGAAGCACTGCTCTCTGATGAAGTCACAGCTTTGCGCTTGAACATTTTGGTGGCAATCAGTCTGAGCCTACTGTGCCGCAAATCCTGCAAAAAAAAAAAAAGGACATTAATTAAAGTGAGGAACATTATTTAAAGTTGTTTTTTATGCTATTGAATGCAATCTACCAGACAAGACTGAGCTATCTCTTGGAAAATGTAGCAAGCAATTACCTGGGCCTTTCTGTTTGATCTCACACCTGCCTGTCGATGTAACACTGTCTAAGATGTCTGCAATAGCAGAAAAAACATGGCTACAGCACATGCTTGTGTTCAAGATGTACTACAAGTAAAAACTACTAAATAATTACCTGGTCTTTCTGCTTGTAGTCACATCTGCCTTTTCTAACCAATGTTAGAACTGTCTAAGAAGCCTGCAAAAGAACAAAAAAAGGGTTTAGGAATGTTTTCATTTTATAATGTACTAGGTGTATCACAAGTGAAATCTACCAAATAATGACCAGTACTGTCTGGGATGCCTGCAGCAAAAGAAAAGATGGTTAACAGTTGGTTACATCATGTTGTCATATTATAATGTGCCAGGTGACCCAGATGGGGTACCTACCAAATAATTACCTGGTCCTTATGCTTCTACACGTCGGTCCTTTCAAATCTTTAACTTGCTCGGTCCGACAAACCTGTAATAGAAGCAAAGGTGTGGATCATGAACGGGATTTATGTAGAGACCTTTAATCCCACCTGGAACGTCTACAGATTTACCTGGTCTTGCTTGGTACTCACGCCTGCCTGTTCAAATGCAAATGGTGACTGGCTGTAATTGGAAAGAAGATATTTAGCTTAGGCTATAGGAGTTACAAAAACATTATGCATGACGGTCCCAGAGCAATTGAGTAGTTACCTGGGCTTTCAGTTTAGATGAACTCAGGTTCCATATTATCCTCTATTTGGAAACCTACATCATGCGTTAACCCTTCGATGATGCGGCCTTTACAGGCCTCAAGTTGTCTGCTCAGCCACTCGCTATGACTAATCGGATTTATAAGGGTGAGCCATTTTTAGGCCTACTGGCTCGTTCTGGCAAGCGGACAAAAAAAAGTGTTCTGTCCATTCAGACGGTGAATGAGCAATGAAGGTGCCTTTACGTCTTGTTACATTTGCTGTGCATGATGCAGGGAGCGACGTTGCAAGAACGTTGCAACGTGCGCGCTTGCCAAAGGGGCCTGCACGATGGAGGAAGGAAAGGTGCGCGCGCGCCTTACAGGGAACATTGCCCTCGGCCTTTAAACGCTGTTTTCATTGACTTCAATCCAGATTCAAATATGAGCATTTTCTGCAATAGGAGAGCACGACTATCGCTCCAAAAGGCTTATTTGCGCTGAGAAAGGGATAATGCATATAAACAACTATGAAGTATGACAATGATGGAAAAGTTGATAACAGCACATTTTCTACTGTTCTGAAGCATTTCCTAGCTCACTAACCATTCATTTTCAACATAAATATCATTTGCTCGCTTGTATGCTAAAGTACGCCAAATGATGTTTAAAACACTCCCCGCGGCCTTTAAACGCTGTTTTCATTGACTTCAATCCAGATTCAAATATGAGCATTTTCTGCAATAGGAGAGCACGACTATCGCTCTAAAAGGCTTATTTGCGCTGAGAAAGGGATAATGCATATAAACAACTATGAAGTATGACAATGATGGAAAAGTTGATAACAGCACATTTTCTACTGTTCTGAAGCATTTCCTAGCTCACTAACCATTCATTTTCAACATAAATATCACTTGCTCGCTTGTATGCTAAAGTACGCCAAATGATGTTTAAAACACTCCCCGCGGCCTTTAAACGCTGTTTTCATTGACTTCAATCCAGATTCAAATCTGAGCATTTTCTGCAATAGGAGAGCACGACTATCACTCTAAAAGGCTTATTTGAGCTGAGAAAGTGATACCTTACCTGCAAACCTGGGTCCTGAAGATGCCCTTCCTGCTCGTCGGCAGCAAAGAGTGACACTGTCCTCGCGCTGTGTCTGTTTTGTAGACACAGCGCTGACGTCCTCTCTGCCGCACGATGCAGGGAGCGACGTTGCAAGAACGTGCGCACTTGCCAAAGGGGCCTGAGCGATGGGTGAAGGGAACAGTGGTCTGGATTGGAGTATGTCGAATTTGGCTGGATTGGATTGTTCTGGATTGGAGTGGGGTGTAGTGGGGAGAGGGTGGATTGGATTGGATTGGAGTAGTGTGTATTGGGGAGAGGGTGGATTGGGATGGATTGGACTGCAGCAGATTGGATTGTGGTGGATAGCTATGGGGTGGATTGGATTGGGGTGGGTTGCGAAGACTGGAGAGTTTTGGATGGTAGTGGATTGGACTGAGGAGAGTGGAGCTGATTGGAGTGGGGGTGTTTTAAGGTGGATTGGATTTGAGTGGGATGGATTGTGGTGGATTGGATTGGAGTGGTGTGGGGTGGATTGGGGTGAAGTGGACTGGATTGAAGTGGGGTAGGTTGAATTTGGCTGGATTGGTTTGTTCTGTATTGAAGTGTGGTGTATTGGGGAGTTGGTGGATTGGATTGGAGTGGGGTGGATTTGATTGGTGTGGGGCAGATCATAGTGGGTGGACTGGATTGATGTGGGAAGGATTGGGTTGGTGTGCATTAGATTGAGTGGGGTGGTCTGAATTGGAATAGGTTGGATTGGAGTGGGGTGGATTGGTGTATGGTGAGGTGGATTGGACTAGATTGGATTGGGATGGATTGGAGTGCAGCAGATTGGATTGTGGTGGATGGGTATGGGGTGGATTGGATTGGGGTGGGTTGAGAGGACTGGAGTGTTGTGGAATGGAGTGGATTGGACTGGGGAGAGTGGAGCTGATTGGAGTGGGTGTGTTGTGGGGTGGATTGGAGTGGTGTGAGTTGGATTGGTCTGGATGGATTGAATTGATGTGTGGATTGGATTGAGTGGGGTGAATTAGTGTGAGGTGAGGTGTGGTGTATTGGAGTGGGGCAGATTGGACTGGAGTGGGCTGGATTGGGGTATACTGCACATGTAACTGTTAAAGCATAATTTCGGAAATTACACATAAGAAAGAAACAATGTTGCTTTGCAATATTGTTGAAAAGTTAATTGTCATCTATTGAGAACAGCGCCCACGAGCAAAGATAAAACAAAACATGACTGCAAATTGAGAAAAGAAGACTTGGCAAAATGAAAGAATTTAAGTATAATAAATAATAATTTTAATTTTGTTTGTCCTGCTGTGCACGTTTCTGCCAGTCACACACATTCTGTTTACAGTCACTATAAGTTAAAACAACAAAATAGCACCTCAGTCTTGTGGAGAGCAGCCAACGGGCACTGATTTAGTTGAATCAATCAGCGCTTGGTACCTGCTCCTCAGAAAGGAATAGAAATGATGCTAGGCCTGCAGTGACCAATTACGATGCTGTAAAGAAGAGTGCCACGCGAGCCAATGAATGGTAAGCAATGGGCGGGCTCCAAGCCCCTTTCTGTTTACAGCAGGGTCTCGCGAGTGAGACGCACACGCTAGCGCACGCTACTGCAGGCTCCACCATAACAATTAGCTGCAGAAGACACAGCCTGTCACTCGGCCTTTATCTTTGAAGCGGCTGTAAATGTAAAACCATAAATACAGAATTTAAAGGCATCTTTATCTATGGCCTGGACTTTGGGACCCACCATTTGGGAAACACTGCTGTACTGTATGTAATGTTTCACTAATCTGTTTAACTTGCATTTAATTTTTAATTTAATGTGTGTGCATTCATATATAGTCAGTTTTCTGAAACTAATAACAGAATATGTTCTTCTTTTCAGCCGCCCCTTGGGCCCCCGCCCCATTCTCTGACCAAACCCCATCACACCAAGGATCACAGTTTCCAAACTATTTTTAATGCACTTCGACTGGTGCTTGGCGCTTTCAGGTGTCTCTCCTGATCACCTTGATGAGGGGGGATCTCACTCAAGAACACTGACCCTGCTGTACTCAGTGCCCCTTGGATCCAGTTTACACGGTAAAGTGAGAAGGCGCCTTGCAAACCCTCTCGGCACTAGCAATGCAGTTCACCTGCGCGTACATTTTACGATTTTGTATTCAACCTGCATAGAAATGAAGCAATGCACAGAACATGCAGATGTAATTTCAGACAGAGAGTCAGAAAGGTTAAAAAGTTTGAATCTCCTCCTGGTTTCTGTTAAACGTGAACCGAAAAAGCAGGCTGAGCTGTAATTTGCCCCTTTTCAGAGCAAGGAATTAATCTATCAATTTTTTTTTTTTAAAGTTAAAAACTATTGAAGGGGTCATCCCGATTTGAACCGGGAACCTCTTGATCTGCAGTCAAATTAGTCAAATGCACTACCACTAAGCTAAATTCCCATCCCTCCACACATGCTTGCCAGAGTCTTATAAATGCAGTCTGTTCATGCTGAACGATCATGCTGTACTGTTGGTCTTCAAGGCGCTACTGACTTAATATCCCACTTCTGTTAGCGACAAAAAACGCCTTCTCTTAAATTTACTTTCTTTTATTTTTAACATGTGGGAACCCCAAGCACGCTGAAGAAATGGCAAGAGGGTGTGATGGGGGGAGGAGGGGGGAGAGGGGGAATGAGTAATAGTAATGGGGCACTGAGGGTGATGATGGGGGCGGGGGGTGCAGGAGCGGCCCTCCCCAAACACCAGTGAAGCCAGGTGCACGGCCCCGGAGGTGGACATGATGAGGGGGTGTCGGAGACCCCCAGGGGCAGCGAGGGCCCAGACTAGGGGCGTCGTAGAAAGGCATCATCACCTCCCTGCATTCACCGTGCTCGGCAGCAGGGGGCGCTGCTGGGTCAGAAACCATCAGAGGTGAACAGACCGAGGGGCCCCCGGTTACCTGAGCCCCCAGTGGGCGGGCTTTGGCACAGGGAAGGAAATCAAGTATTTGTAAAACTTTCAAACCAAGATGAACAGGAATGAATGATGTCGGATTTGAAAGATCTCACCTGAGAGGGAGTTCTTCGGGTGAGCTCACAGCCATGCAAGTTCTCCAACGAAAGACTGAGCTGAGGGATGCGCACATCCTTATGTGACCCCCAAAACCTGGAACGATCTCCCATTCCACATCAGAGCCATCAGCTCCATCACAGAATTCCACAGGAGACTGAAAACCCGGCTTTTCAATAGTTGATATGCGTGCCATACGCATGAATAATGTAAGGGAACAATGTACTCACCGGGGGGGGATGCTCACTCAATGACTGAGTTCATCATTTGTCTCCTTGTGGGGCGGATGTTGTGTTTATATTACCAGTGGAACTCTCGCCGGTTTAAGACTCGCCAGGTGAATTATCACAGACACATGCACTGATTACACCTGGCAGAGGCTCATCAGCATAGTAGAAGGACTGAATGAGTTCCAGCTCTACAGCTCTTCCCATTCGCCTCAGCTTCTGAACAGTAAACCTGATTTCTTGATTAGTAACATTTTTAATAGGTATGGGATCCATACCCAGGAACCTATTATAGTTATCTAAGTGGATACATTTTGTAACAAGCTATGTTAAAGTGAAAATAACACAATGATAATGCCATAGCAGGTGTTCTGCTGCGTAATTTGCCTTTGATTGCACATAACACACCACAGATTCTTTAAAAAAAAAAGCCCTCTCCGATGCGTTTATAAACACACAGAGGCGGCCTCCTGCAGGAAGTCTAGAGCACTTCTGACCCCTGCAGGGGGTTTGCAGGAAAACCGCGGCCACTTGGACCCCCTCTTAGGTGGAGCTTCTGTCCGGCTTACAGAAAAGTCAGGTTCAATCTCACTTCAGTGTAAATCAGTCAAAGATGGCGACGTGTAGCCGGAGCAGGACAGAAACTATCCTTCAGCACATAGCAGCGGGGCCCGGAGGGTGAGACCCTGAAAGTGTCCCCCGGGCAGCCCTGGTACCTTCCAGGGTGATGAGTATTGCAAAGAGTGGGGTTTGTTTTACCCCATTGTCATGTGTGAGGAGTGACTGTGCGTGTGGATTGAAACAAGAGAAATGGAGGATGTGATTGTGTCTATTCAGCTCTTTGAGCTGCATGGAGGGGGGGTTGTTTGGGAAAGGAAATGTCCATTGACAACTTTATTAAACCTGCACTTGGTGACTAGAACCAGGAAGTGGTGGGAGACAGCGTGAGAGTCACCATCCGAGCCTTCGGTAGCTCAGTGGGTGGAGCGGGGCCTGGAGTGAAGAGCTGACGTCCTCAGGTCGCTGCTTCAAATCCGTTTCGGATAACTTTTTTTTTTTTCTTCACAAACTCTGCTCTGTTTCCTCCGCTTTCCAACCCCGAGCAGCTCCTTTCTCAGCCCCTCAGACACCTTGGTTTTTCCCGCCTCCTCTCCTCTCTCCCCCTTCCCAGTCCAGCTCCCTCCTCCAGCTGGGGGGGCGGGAGAGTGTCCCCTCAGTCCCTTTGTGCAACCCCCCCTGATGAGACAGAGCCGGGGGCCCTGGTGTAGGAGGCTGGACTGGCTTGTAGTGAGTACCAAGGGGTACTTGCACCTTGCACCAGGCCCAGTTATCCCTTATTAGTGTATAGGGTGTCTAGCAGCTTAGGCTGATAGATAATGGTAGCTTAGCAGAGCAGCTTAGGCTGAACTAGGAGACGTGTGAAGCTACTACAGTAC
The DNA here is from genome assembly GCF_031143425.1 of Pleurodeles waltl. Lineage (NCBI taxonomy): Eukaryota > Metazoa > Chordata > Amphibia > Caudata > Salamandridae > Pleurodeles > Pleurodeles waltl. The sequence continues at coordinate 3,300,545 of NW_027150097.1, forward strand.
CACCTAGTGTCATATGCACAATATCATAAGAAAACACAATACACAGTTATACTAAAAATAAAGGTACTTTATTTTTATGGCAATATGCCAAAGTATCTTAGAGTGTACCCTCAGTGAGAGGATAGGAAATATACACAAGATATATATACACAATAGCAAAAATATGCAGTATAGTCTTAGAAAACAGTGCAAACAATGTATAGTTACAATAGGATGCAATGGGGAAACATAGGGATAGGGGCAACACAAACCATATACTCCAGAAGTGGAATGCGAACCACGAATGGACCCCAAACCTATGTGACCTTGTAGAGGGTCGCTGGGACTATTAGAAAATAGTGAGAGTTAGAAAAATAACCCTCCCCAAGACCCTGAAAAGTGAGTGCAAAGTGCACCAAAGTTCCCCTAAGGACAAAATAGTCGTGTTAGAGGGAGAATGCAAGGAAAACACAAATCAGCAATGCAACAACGATGGATTCCTGTCTGAAGGTACCTGTGGAACAAGGGGACCAAGTCCAAAAGTCACAAGCAGCTCGGAGATGGGCAGATGCCCAAGAAATGCCAGCGGTTGGTGCAAAGAAGCTCTTACTAGGCTGAAGAACTGTGAATACTGCAGGAACGACAAGGGCTAGAGACTTCCCCTTTGGAGGATGGATCCCCCACGCCTTGGAGAGTCGTGCAGAAGTGTTTTCCCGCCGGATGGACGCCAACAAGCCTTGCTACACGCAAATCGTGCGTTTGGCGTTTTTGGACGCTGCTGGGGCCCAGGAGGGACCAGAAGGTCGCAAATTGGACCTGCAGAGAGAGGGGACGTCGAGCAAGACAAAGAGCCCTCACTGAAGCAGGTAGCACCCGGAGAAGTGCCAGAAACAGGCACTACGAGGATGCGTGAAACGGTGCTCGCCGAAGTTGCACAAAGGAGTCCCACGTCGCCGGAGACCAACTTAGAAAGTCGTGCAATGCAGGTTAGAGTGCCGTGGACCCAGGCTTGGCTGTGCACACAGGATTTCCGCCGGAAGTGCACAGGGGCCGGAGAAGCTTGCAAAGTCGCGGTTCCCAGCAATGCAGCCCAGCGAGGTGAGGCAAGGACTTACCTCCACCAAACTTGGGCTGAAGAGTCACTGGACTGTGGGGGTCACTTGGACGGTGTCGCTGGATTCGAGGGACCTCGCTCGTCGTGCTGAGAGGAGACCCAAGGGACCGGAGATGCAGCTTTTTGGTGCCTGCGGTTGCAGGGGGAAGATTCCGTCGACCCACGGGAGATTTCTTCGGAGCTTCTGGTGCAGAGAGGAGGCAGACTACCCCCACAGCATGCACAAGCAGGAAAACAGTCGAGAAGGCGGCAGGATCAGCGTTACCGAGTTGCAGTAGTCGTCTTTGCTACTATGTTGCAGGTTTGCAGGCTTCCAGCGCGGTCAGCGGTCGATTCCTTATCAGAAGGTGAAGAGGGAGATGCAGAGGAACTCGGCTGAGCTCATGCATTCGTTATCTAAAGTTTCCCCAGAGACAGAGACCCTAAATAGCCAGAAAAGAGGGTTTGGCTACCTAGGAGAGAGGAAAGGCTACTAACACCTGAAGGAGCCTATCAGCAGGAGTCTCTGACGTCACCTGGTGGCACTGGCCACTCAGAGCAGTCCAGTGTGCCAGCAGCACCTCTGTTTCCAAGATGGCAGAGGTCTGGAGCACACTGGAGGAGCTCTGGACACCTCCCAGGGGAGGTGCAGGTCAGGGGAGTAGTCACTCCCCTTTCCTTTGTCCAGTTTCGCGCCAGAGCAGGGGCTAAGGGGTCCCTGAACCGGTGTAGACTGGCTTATGCAGAATTGGGCACATCTGTGCCCAACAAAGCATTTCCAGAGGCTGGGGGAGGCTACTCCTCCCCTGCCTTCACACCATTTTCCAAAGGGAGAGGGTGTCACACCCTCTCTTAGAGGAAGTTCTTTGTTCTGCCATCCTGGGCCAGGCCTGGCTGGACCCCAGGAGGGCAGCTGCCTGTCTGAGGGGTTGGCAGCAGCAGCAGCTGCAGTGAAACCCCAGGAAGGGCAGTTTGGCAGTACCAGGGTCTGTGCTACAGACCACTGGGATCATGGAATTGTACCAACAATGCCAGGATGGCATAGAGGGGGCAATTCCATGATCATAGACATGTTACATGGCCATATTCGGAGTTACCATGGTGAAGCTACATATAGGTAGTGACCTATATGTAGTGCACGCGTGTAATGGTGTCCCCGCACTCACAAAGTTCAGGGAATTGGCTCTGAACAATGTGGGGGCACCTTGGCTAGTGCCAGGGTGCCCTCACACTAAGTAACTTTGCACCTAACCTTTACCAGGTAAAGGTTAGACATATAGGTGACTTATAAGTTACTTAAGTGCAGTGTAAAATGGCTGTGAAATAACGTGGACGTTATTTCACTCAGGCTGCAGTGGCAGGCCTGTGTAAGAATTGTCAGAGCTCCCTATGGGTGGCAAAAGAAATGCTGCAGCCCATAGGGATCTCCTGGAACCCCAATACCCTGGGTACCTCAGTACCATATACTAGGGAATTATAAGGGTGTTCCAGTAAGCCAATGTAAATTGGTAAAAATGGTCACTAGCCTGTCAGTGACAATTTGAAAGTAATGAGAGAGCATAACCACTGAGGTTCTGGTTAGCAGAGCCTCAGTGAGACAGTTAGGCACCACACAGGGAACATATACATGCACACCTATGAGCACTGGGGCCCTGTGTGACAGGGTCCCAGTGACGCATACATATAGGCCACAAACTTATGAGCACTGGGGTCCTGACCAGCAGGATCCCAGTGACACATAACAAACATACTGAAAACATAGTGTTTTCACTATGAGCACTGAGGCCTGGCTATCAGGATCCCAGTGAGACAGTGAAAACAGTGACAAACACTCTGACATACACTCACAAACAGGCCAAAAGTGGGGGTAACAAGGCTAGAAAGAGGCTACCTTCTCACACAACCCCCCCCCCAAACGAAGGACAATAAGGCTAACCTTGGCCAGTTGAGACTTTATTGTCTAAGTGGTGATAAGTAGAGAGTAGCTCTGCAATAGACTGGTTACTCCCTTTATCATCTACTATATGGTTACTTCCCTGTGGGGATGTAAACCACCCTGTTTGAAGTTTTTTAGCTAACCAACAATGTGAAGATGTATTTTCAGAGTTTCTATCAGTAAGTTTTAGTTTAGAGCAGTGGGAATTATCCACTGAACCTATTTGTAATGATGGAAATGCCAGACAGGGATGCTGTCTCAGTAAAGCCATAGCTGGGCAAAAACTTTGTCCATTTGGCTGGAAGAGAGAACAGGGATGCTGTTTCTCTTGAGTTGGAGCAGGGCAGGGATGCTGTCCTATGAGCTCCACACTAGGGCAGGGATGCTGTCCTAAGTGTTGTGAGGTAGTGCAGGGTTTCTGCACTAAAGTTTCTCTGGGAGGGTTGGAGGGATGCTCCATGTTAACTAAAATGGTGCTGTTTTTCTCACCAATGTTAGTTATCCCACAGAGAGGTACTTCCACCTCAGGGAGTCCAGCTTTTCCAGCTGATGATTCCCTTGGAACAGGTGCCACCCCAGGAGAGGTTTCTCCCACCACAGGAATAGTATCCTGAATGGTAGGGTGGTTAGGGGATACTGTGATACCCTTTTTACCTGTTGATGGAGAGGGATCCTGAGTTTTCAGGCCTTCTCTCCTTTGCTTTTTCATTTCATTTGAAATGAGAGGGAACAATTCCTCAGGGATGCCCAGCATGGCTGCATGGGCATAAAACTCTACATCAGCCCAACCTGAGGCCTCTAGGTCATTACCTAAGAGACAGTCTACAGGTAAGCTAGGTGATACCACCACCTGCTTAGGGCCAGTAACTCCACCCCAACTAAACTGAATTATAGCTAAGGGAAGAAACTTAGTGGAGTTATGGACATCAATAATCTTATACTGTTGTCCAATGATGTGTTGTTCAGGAGGCACTAGGTTTTCAGTCACCAAAGTGAAACTGGCACCTGTGTCCCTGTAGGCCAAGGCCTCAACACCATTTATTGAAACTGTCTGCCTGTACTTATCCATTGTAAGGGGACAAGCAGCCAGTGTGGCAAGGCCAATGCCACTAGGTGTGACAGAAACTGTCTTGGGACTGATTACATCAGTTTCCACTATGGACCCATAAGTGAACCCAACTACACCCTTTGCTTGACTGTTGCCAGCAGTCCCACCACTAGTACCACTACTGCTAGGGGCACTAGAGCTTGATGTATTAGTGGTGGTAGGCTCAGGGGGTTTACCTGGACAGGACTTATCCCCTGGCCTATGGCCTCTGTTTTTACACACAAAGCACCAAGGCTTTTTAATGTGTGCATGTTGGGAAGAAGAGGAAGAATTTGTTTTATCCCCACCCTCTGAAGAGTGTTTAAGATTTGAAGTGGGATCTTTGGTTTTACCCTTATCCCCATGCTTATCTTGAGATTGTTCACCATCTTTCTTCTTATTGCCATCTTTGTCACCCCCTGTATGAACTTTTCTGTTCACCCTTGTTCTGACCCATTTGTCTGCCTTCTTTCCCAATTCTTGGGGAGAGGTCAGATCAGAGTCTACCAGGTACTGGTGCAACAAATCAGACACACAATTATTAAGTATATGCTCTCTCAGGATTGTGTTATACAGGCTTTCATAATCAGTAACTTTACTGCCATGTAACCACCCCTCCAAGGCCTTCACTGAATGGTCAATGAAATCAACCCAGTCTTGTGAAGACTCCTTTTTGGTCTCTCTGAACTTTATCCTGTACTGTTCAGTGGTTAAGCCATAACCATCCAGGAGTGCATTCTTAAGAACTGTAAAATTATTGGCATCATTTTCTTTCACTGTAAGGAGCCTATCCCTACCTTTTCCACTAAATGATAGCCATAGGATAGCAGCCCACTGCTTTTGAGGGACATCCTGTACAGCACAGGCCCTCTCAAGTGCAGCAAACCACTTGTTAATGTCATCCCCCTCCTTATAAGGGGGAACTATCTTGTGCAGATTCCTGGAATCATGCTCTTTTGCAGGATGACTATGGGGAATACTGCTGCTGCCACCATGGGTATCTAAACCCAACTTCTGTCTTTCCCTCTCTATTTCTAAAGACTGTCTATCCAAATCCAGCTGTTGCTTCTTGAGCTTCAGTCTGGTTTGTTCCACTCTCAATCTATTGAGCTCCCTTTCTAACAATCTGTCATCAGGGTGGGTGGGAGGGACATTTCTAGATACAGAGGTATGATGGGAATGAACAGAAGGAGACCTGTCCCTTACAGAGGGCACCCTAACAGCTTGGCTACCAGTATAATGTGAGAGCACATCATCAGTATGATGTGATTCAACCTCTGTACCAACTATGCTAGACTGTCTAGTAATGGGCAGGCTGAGAAGTTTCTTTCCTGAGCCTTTTCCTGGGGGAGTCCCTGGATCAGATTGAGAACCATTAGCTACTTTTTCTACAGATTGGGCACTTATGGCCTTATCCTGTACTCTAAGCATATTAATTAACAGTTCTAAGGAAGGATTCTTCCCTACACTCAAACCTCTCTCTATGCAGAGACTCCTTGCTCCTTTCCAGCTAAGGTGATCATATGCAAGTTTGGACAGTTCAACTTTTTGGCCTGTGCCAGACATTTTTAGAGAGAGTTAAAGTGATAGACAAAGAGAAAAAAGTTTTCAGAACTTTTTGGAAAGACAGAAAAAAACTTTTTAAACTTTTAAGAACTTTTTGAAAGTTTAGAAGTACTTTTCAGCACTTAGAAAAGAGTGAAAAGAGGAAATGCAAAACTTTTTGGCTATGTGTATATACACTGACCTTGTTTTGTATATTTTTCTCTTATGAAAAGTACAATGACAAGAGTGGTAAGCAGTTTCAAAGCACTTATCCCACCGCTGCACAACCAATGTAGGAGGCTGGACTGGCTTGTAGTGAGTACCAAGGGGTACTTGCACCTTGCACCAGGCCCAGTTATCCCTTATTAGTGTATAGGGTGTCTAGCAGCTTAGGCTGATAGATAATGGTAGCTTAGCAGAGCAGCTTAGGCTGAACTAGGAGACGTGTGAAGCTACTACAGTACCACCTAGTGTCATATGCACAATATCATAAGAAAACACAATACACAGTTATACTAAAAATAAAGGTACTTTATTTTTATGGCAATATGCCAAAGTATCTTAGAGTGTACCCTCAGTGAGAGGATAGGAAATATACACAAGATATATATACACAATAGCAAAAATATGCAGTATAGTCTTAGAAAACAGTGCAAACAATGTATAGTTACAATAGGATGCAATGGGGAAACATAGGGATAGGGGCAACACAAACCATATACTCCAGAAGTGGAATGCGAACCACGAATGGACCCCAAACCTATGTGACCTTGTAGAGGGTCGCTGGGACTATTAGAAAATAGTGAGAGTTAGAAAAATAACCCTCCCCAAGACCCTGAAAAGTGAGTGCAAAGTGCACCAAAGTTCCCCTAAGGACAAAATAGTCGTGTTAGAGGGAGAATGCAAGGAAAACACAAATCAGCAATGCAACAACGATGGATTCCTGTCTGAAGGTACCTGTGGAACAAGGGGACCAAGTCCAAAAGTCACAAGCAGCTCGGAGATGGGCAGATGCCCAAGAAATGCCAGCGGTTGGTGCAAAGAAGCTCTTACTAGGCTGAAGAACTGTGAATACTGCAGGAACGACAAGGGCTAGAGACTTCCCCTTTGGAGGATGGATCCCCCACGCCTTGGAGAGTCGTGCAGAAGTGTTTTCCCGCCGGATGGACGCCAACAAGCCTTGCTACACGCAAATCGTGCGTTTGGCGTTTTTGGACGCTGCTGGGGCCCAGGAGGGACCAGAAGGTCGCAAATTGGACCTGCAGAGAGAGGGGACGTCGAGCAAGACAAAGAGCCCTCACTGAAGCAGGTAGCACCCGGAGAAGTGCCAGAAACAGGCACTACGAGGATGCGTGAAACGGTGCTCGCCGAAGTTGCACAAAGGAGTCCCACGTCGCCGGAGACCAACTTAGAAAGTCGTGCAATGCAGGTTAGAGTGCCGTGGACCCAGGCTTGGCTGTGCACACAGGATTTCCGCCGGAAGTGCACAGGGGCCGGAGAAGCTTGCAAAGTCGCGGTTCCCAGCAATGCAGCCCAGCGAGGTGAGGCAAGGACTTACCTCCACCAAACTTGGGCTGAAGAGTCACTGGACTGTGGGGGTCACTTGGACGGTGTCGCTGGATTCGAGGGACCTCGCTCGTCGTGCTGAGAGGAGACCCAAGGGACCGGAGATGCAGCTTTTTGGTGCCTGCGGTTGCAGGGGGAAGATTCCGTCGACCCACGGGAGATTTCTTCGGAGCTTCTGGTGCAGAGAGGAGGCAGACTACCCCCACAGCATGCACAAGCAGGAAAACAGTCGAGAAGGCGGCAGGATCAGCGTTACCGAGTTGCAGTAGTCGTCTTTGCTACTATGTTGCAGGTTTGCAGGCTTCCAGCGCGGTCAGCGGTCGATTCCTTATCAGAAGGTGAAGAGGGAGATGCAGAGGAACTCGGCTGAGCTCATGCATTCGTTATCTAAAGTTTCCCCAGAGACAGAGACCCTAAATAGCCAGAAAAGAGGGTTTGGCTACCTAGGAGAGAGGAAAGGCTACTAACACCTGAAGGAGCCTATCAGCAGGAGTCTCTGACGTCACCTGGTGGCACTGGCCACTCAGAGCAGTCCAGTGTGCCAGCAGCACCTCTGTTTCCAAGATGGCAGAGGTCTGGAGCACACTGGAGGAGCTCTGGACACCTCCCAGGGGAGGTGCAGGTCAGGGGAGTAGTCACTCCCCTTTCCTTTGTCCAGTTTCGCGCCAGAGCAGGGGCTAAGGGGTCCCTGAACCGGTGTAGACTGGCTTATGCAGAATTGGGCACATCTGTGCCCAACAAAGCATTTCCAGAGGCTGGGGGAGGCTACTCCTCCCCTGCCTTCACACCATTTTCCAAAGGGAGAGGGTGTCACACCCTCTCTTAGAGGAAGTTCTTTGTTCTGCCATCCTGGGCCAGGCCTGGCTGGACCCCAGGAGGGCAGCTGCCTGTCTGAGGGGTTGGCAGCAGCAGCAGCTGCAGTGAAACCCCAGGAAGGGCAGTTTGGCAGTACCAGGGTCTGTGCTACAGACCACTGGGATCATGGAATTGTACCAACAATGCCAGGATGGCATAGAGGGGGCAATTCCATGATCATAGACATGTTACATGGCCATATTCGGAGTTACCATGGTGAAGCTACATATAGGTAGTGACCTATATGTAGTGCACGCGTGTAATGGTGTCCCCGCACTCACAAAGTTCAGGGAATTGGCTCTGAACAATGTGGGGGCACCTTGGCTAGTGCCAGGGTGCCCTCACACTAAGTAACTTTGCACCTAACCTTTACCAGGTAAAGGTTAGACATATAGGTGACTTATAAGTTACTTAAGTGCAGTGTAAAATGGCTGTGAAATAACGTGGACGTTATTTCACTCAGGCTGCAGTGGCAGGCCTGTGTAAGAATTGTCAGAGCTCCCTATGGGTGGCAAAAGAAATGCTGCAGCCCATAGGGATCTCCTGGAACCCCAATACCCTGGGTACCTCAGTACCATATACTAGGGAATTATAAGGGTGTTCCAGTAAGCCAATGTAAATTGGTAAAAATGGTCACTAGCCTGTCAGTGACAATTTGAAAGTAATGAGAGAGCATAACCACTGAGGTTCTGGTTAGCAGAGCCTCAGTGAGACAGTTAGGCACCACACAGGGAACATATACATGCACACCTATGAGCACTGGGGCCCTGTGTGACAGGGTCCCAGTGACGCATACATATAGGCCACAAACTTATGAGCACTGGGGTCCTGACCAGCAGGATCCCAGTGACACATAACAAACATACTGAAAACATAGTGTTTTCACTATGAGCACTGAGGCCTGGCTATCAGGATCCCAGTGAGACAGTGAAAACAGTGACAAACACTCTGACATACACTCACAAACAGGCCAAAAGTGGGGGTAACAAGGCTAGAAAGAGGCTACCTTCTCACACCTGGGCTGAGGAGCGAGGCCGGTGCCCCCCACCCCCGGCTGAAGCAGCCCCGGAGCTGCTTGTAGTGAGTGTGGAAGGTGATGCTGCTGGGAGCTGCTGCTGGGAGCGTCTGCTGGGGGGGGAGGAGGTTGTGTGAAGTGTTGAGGAGGAGCCGGTTTGTGTGTGTGTTTTGTGCAGTGTGAGTGTGTGTTTGTTGAGCCTGTGGTGGTGGGAAGGAGCTGGGAAATGTGAAGAATGAATAAACTGGCAGGAAACAGCGGATTAACAAACATGAGGAGGAGCCACACAGAAGACTTAGTGCCAGCTGCTCCTCGTTAGTATAGTGGTCAGTATCCCCGCCTGTCACGCGGGAGACCGGGGTTCAATTCCCCTACGGGGAGAAGAATAATATTTTTTTAATTATTCTGATTTTACAATTCATATAATAATACGCAGCATTCAATGTTAATTTTAAAATTCTTCTGATTTCATAAATTTTAATTGCGGCCTTTAATATACGCACCATTTAGCGCGTTAGTCAGGAGCCCATGACCAAATTGTAATTGTAATCGTATTTATATAGCGCTTACTACCCCTGACGAGGCGTCAAAGCGCTTTTCGATGAGTAGCACGCTACTCCGGTACCCAACAAGAATTAGTGATGGATTAGTATAATTTAAATAAGGAGTACAGTTTTAGTATTATTATGAGTTAATTTGAGTTGCGGATATGAGAGTTTGTTAGTTAGATTGACTGGAGTAATGGAGGGGTGGAGGAGGAAAGAAATCCAGAAGTGTTAGTTGGGAGTTTATCCTTCATTTACTCAATCCAAAGGCTTGAGATGAATAAAAGGGGAGCGGAGGAGAAAGAGGATGTGGAAGGGTTAGGGAGAGCATAGTAGCAGGGTGAGATGAATGCAGGAGAATTTAGTAGGGTTGTGTGGGAGGTCACAGAGGTAGAGTGAGGTTTGGTGAGTTAGATGTGGAGGTGGAGGGAAGAGCTTAGGCAGAGATATTTAGGAGATGAAAGTGGTCGAAGGGATTTGGGATGAGTCCGAGTGAGAATGGAGGATAGTTTGATAGAGACATGACATAAGAGTGATGAGTAGATAAGTGTGATAAAAAGAGAGCAGAAATTCATAGATATCTAGTATAACAACCCATGCAATGATCCACAAACATGCCAGGCACAGAAACAACATATACACATACATACACATATATATATATATTTATACACACACACACATGAATACACACACATATGCACATACAATACATAATTAGAATCATGGGTAAAAAATACTTAGTCAGACAGGTTTAAAAAGAGTGTGTGTGTATTTTATTGTTATTGGTTTAGTTTCTGTCAAATGAGCATCGGGGCCTACCCAACCGGAGTATTTTCTACGAATATGTCAGTAAGCGTTACCTAGCATGTTTTATATGCCCCGTTTATATTGTACACTAAGGGTACGTGATGGGCCACGGGGTAAGCGTCTCCAGCAACCTTGTGTGCCTTTCGCAATGTGATTGTTACTAGTGCGTTTTTGTGGAGATGTCCTTGTGCTTCTGAGCATCAACAACGCACCACCGGAATCGGCGGTAAACGCATTGGGGTCGTTTTGGAAAGCTGTCCATCATCCTGGTAAAAGGCGGGAATTCCTTTACCTACTTCGAGGGTGGATGGGGCGTGGCTCAGCGGGCGGAGCTTACAGGTGCTTTATAAAGGGAGAACCTTCTACTCTGTGTCTCCAGCAGAGGAAGATAGAACCCGAGCGTCACAGTCAGATACAGATTACGCTCTAGTACATCATCAGTTCACCTCCAGGAAGGATTCTAGATCTTTTCTGCTATGGGATCTCTGAGCGTACAGCCTTGCTTTATCTTTGCCAAGCCCAAGAGTTAGGGTGGCTTGTCCTTTCCAGAGGCTGAGCTTCAACTGCGGCACCTGCTACGTTTATATTTCTAAGTGCTTCCTGTTGAGGTTTAGTTTCTGTAAAATGAGCATCGTGGTCTACCCAACCGGAGTATTTTCTACGAGTATGTCAGTAATCGTTACCTATCATGTTTTATATGCCCTGTTTATATTGTACACTAGGGGTACGTGATGGGCCACGGGGTAAACGTCTCCAGCAACCTTGTGTGCCTTTGGCAATGTTATTGTTACTAGTGCGTCTTTGTGGAGATGTCCTCGTGCTTCTGAGCATCAACAACGCACCACCGGAAACGGCGGTAAACGCATTGGGGTCGTTTTGGAAAGCTGTCCATCATCCTGGTAAAAGGCGGGAATTCCTTTACCTACTTCGAGGGTGGACGGGGCGTGGCTCAGCGGGCGGAGCTTACAGGTGCTTTATAAAGGGAGAACCTTCTACTCTGTGTCTCCAGCAGAGGAAGATAGAACCCGCGCGTCACAGTCAGATACAGATTACGCTCCAGTACATCATTAGTTCACCTCTAGGAAGGATTCTAGGTCTTTTTCTGCTATGGGATCTCTGAGCGCACAGCCTTGCTTTATCTTTGCCAAGCCCAAGAGTTAGGGTGGCTTGTCCTTTCCAGAAGCTGAGCTTCAACTGCGGCACCTGCTACGATTATATTTGTAAGTGCTTCCTTTGAGGTTTAGTTTCTGTAAAATGAGCATCGTGGCTTACCCAAACCGGAGTATTTTCTACGAGTATGTCAGTAAGCGTTACCTAGCATGATTTATACGCCCCGTTTATATTGTACACTAAGGGTACGTGATGGGCCACGGGGTAAACGTCTCCAGCAACCTTGTGTTCCTTTGGCAATATGTGTCAGGTGAACCTTAATGGATGTGCGAGAGAGACAAGAAGATACAGAAGTATCTGTTCTGGAGAAGATGTCAGAAGGTGGATACTGGAATCTTTACACCACATACAGAATCTTTTCCATTTGAGTTTGTATGTTTTATTTGTAGCCTGGGCTCTGGCATTAGTGAGCACTTCATAACAGTCTGGTGGAATATCTAGGTCAGCAAATTCATTGAATTCAAGAGCCAGGCCAATAACCGAAGAGAAGTCGGGTTGGAATGAAGGACCTGGGGCCGATTCACCTTTAGCAAGTGCGGTATTGCTTTCAACAGAATGTGAGGGTGCCCGAGAGGAGCAGGCGCTCCGTGAACCAAAATTGGTGTGGCCATCTGGGAGCTATCAGTAGCAGTTGGCAAGGTTCACTCTTCATTTATTGCAGAATTCAGTATTAGCGGAAGCAGGGGAAAAGCGTAAGCATAGATTCCCAACCATTTGATCAAAAATGCATTCCCCATCGACCCTCTGTGCGGTTGCCAGCTTGCATAGTATTGGCATTTTTTTGTTTTACTTTGTCGCAAAGAGGTTCAAACTGGGATTGCCACCCGTGAAGAAAAATATGATCGAGAGTTGCCTGGCTGAGCTCCCACTCGTGATAGGTCGTTGAGGTTCTGCTTAATGAGCCCACCAGGGTGTTGGATACACCGGGAGCATGGTCTGCTCCGAGAGTTAAGTGATGTTGAAGTGCCCAATTCTATATCTCTTGCGCCTGAAGAGAGTGCTGGAGATTTTGTACCTCCCTGTTTGTTGAGGTAATGCATACTTGTGTTGTTGGTTAGGACCAAAATCGATGAGCCTTTGATTTTGGTCAGGAAGGATTTGAGTGCTAGGAATATGGCTTTTAATTCAAACAGGTTGATGTGGAATATTGCTTCCTGTGTGGTCCATTTCGCTCTCACTGTCAGGTCTTAGAGGTGAGCGCCCCATCCTTCCAGAGATGTGGGGTGGGGGGAGGTTGGGCTGCTGAAGTGATCTCATGAGCAGACGGCAGTTTGGTATCAACGAAATGCACGCGGACAGCATCGCCACAAAAGATTTGTAACTCCGGACAGAAGTGGACTTTATTTTGCTGAGGTAGAGCGATGGATTTCAAATCCTCTTCTGCCTGTTCTGAGAGGCGACATCTTTTGCTTGTTCTGTATCGCATTAGGTGCGATTGTTGGTAGTTGACTGAGAGGCCTAATCTCTGGAAGAGGAATAGGTATGTTTGTGTGTCTCTGGCTGCCCTGGACGCTGTTTGTGCTTTTATTAACATATTGTCCAAGTATGGAACCACTCAAACTCCTTCCTGTCTGAGGGACGCTGCCACCCTGAAGCGTAAATTTCCTGTGGCTGGGGTGACTAGGGATATGAAAATAGGTGTCGTGGAGATCCAAGGCCGTTATGAAATCCCCCTGGTTGAGCAATTGTAATACATCCCGAAGAGTGAGGAAGAAGCAAGAGTAGAAGCCGGTTCCAGTCTGAGACTTCGGTACAAGCACTATTGCCCCCTTGTCTATCATTTTGGAAATTTGTACAAGGAGCTCTTTTTTGGGCCGATGGGGGTCCCCATGGTGGTACCTCAGGAGAAGGTTGCTGAAATACCTAGGGATACCCTTTGGTGATAAAATCGAGGACCCATTGATTTGAGGTGACCTAGGACCACTGGTGGGAGGAGCTGGAAATTCTGCCCCCTGAGTGATGGAATAGGGGTTGGAGGCAGACACTTGGTGGAGGTCAGCACTGAACGAAACTGGCCCTGGTAAGGCTGGTACTGCCAATATTGGTGCAGGCCGCCTCTGTAAGAATAAAGTCCTCTTCCTCTTGTCCCTCAAAAGGGCTGCCTTTTAAATTGAATAGTACCCAGCAAATCTATCTGTGTCCAGGTCTGTTTTTATGGATTGAAGCGGGTCATCAACGTGCTTGCCAAATAGTAGTTCTCCATCATATGGCACACCCAGAACTTTCATCTGAACCTCTGGGCAGAAGGAAGTGGCTTTTAGCCACCCTTGTCATCTTAGTACTGCCGATCCGGCTAGCTGGCAGAAACCTGTGGATGACACATCTATTGCACAGTCTATGATCTCGGCAGACATCTTTTCGCCTTCTTGCAATATCTTCAGAGCTTCAGCTCTAGCATCCTCGGGAAGGAGATGGATGTATTGGGAGATGTCTGACCACATCTGTCGGTCGTATCTGCCTAGAATCGCCAAGGAGTTTGCTGCCCTCACTGTTGTAGCCGCCATTGTGGAGAACTTTTTCCCTATTGTGTCTAAGCACCTTCCTTCCTTATCCGGGGGGTGCAGAGAGGATGTGTAAGGAAATGCCTCCTTGGCATGGTTACCCCCTGACTTTTTGCCTTTGCTGATTCTAAGTTTTGATTTGAAAGTGTGCTGAGGCCTGCTAACCAGGCCCCAGCACCAGTGTTCTTTCCCTAACCTGTACTTTTGTTTCCACAATTGGCACACCCTGGCATCCAGGTAAGTCCCTTGTAACTGGTACCCCTGGTACCAAGGGCCCTGATGCCAGGGAAGGTCTCTAAGGGATGCAGCATGTCTTATGCCACCCTGGGGACCCCTCACTCAGCACAGACACACTGCTTGCCAGCTTGTGTGTGCTGGTGAGGACAAAACAAGCAAGTCGACATGGCACTCCCCTCAGGGTGCCATGCCAACCTCACACTGCCTATGCAGATAGATAAGTCACCCCTCTAGCAGGCCTTACAGCCCTAAGGCAGGGTGCACTATACCATAGGTGAGGGCACAGGTGCATGAGCACTGTGCCCCTACAGTGTCTAAGCAAAACCTTAGACATTGTAAGTGCAGGGTAGCCATAAGAGTATATGGTCTGGGAGTCTGTCATGCACGAACTCCACAGCATCATAATGGCTACACTGAAAACTGTGAAGTTTGGTATCAAACTTCTCAGCACAATAAATGCACACTGATGCCAGTGTACATTTTATTGTAACATACACCCCAGAGGGCACCTTAGAAGTGCCCCCTGAAACCTTAACCGACTATCCGTGTAGGCTGACTAGTTCTAGCAGCCTGCCACACACCAGACATGTTGCTGGCCACATGGGGAGAGTGCCTTTGTCACTCTGTGGCTAGTAACAAAGCCTGTACTGGGTGGAGGTGCTTCACACCTCCCCCTGCAGGAACTGTAACACCTGGCGGTGAGCCTCAAAGGTTCACCCCCTTTGTTACAGCACCACAGGGCACTCCAGCTAGTGGAGTTGCCCGCCCCCTCCGGCCACGGCCCCACTTTTGGCAGCAAGGCCGGAGGAGATAATGAGAAAAACAAGGAGGAGTCACTGGCCAGTCAGGACAACCCCTAAGGTGTCCTGAGCGGATGCGACTGACTTTTAGAAATCCTCCATCTTGCAGATGGAGGATTCTCCAAATAGGGATAGGAATGTACCCCCTCCCCTTGGGAGGAGGCACAAAGAGGGTGTACCCACCCTCAGGGCTAGTAGCCATTGGCTACTAACCCCCCCAGAACACACCCTTAAATTTAGTATTGAAGGGCTCCCCAGAACCTAGGAACTCAGATTCCTGCAACCTAAGAAGAAGAGGACTGCTAAGCTGAAAAACCTTGCAGAGAAGACGGAGACACCAACTGCTTTGGCCCCAGCTCTACCGGCCTGTCTCCCCCCCCTTCTAAAGACACTGCTCCAGCGACGCTTTCCCCAGGGACCAGTGACCTCTGAATCCTCAGAGGACTGCCCTGCTCTAGAAGGACCAAGAACACCAGAGGACAGCGGCTCTGTTCACCCAAGACTGCAACTTTGTAACAAAGGAGCAACTTTAAACCAACTTGCGTTTCCTGCCGGAAGCGCAAGACTTGCTACTCTGCACCCGACGCCCCCGGCTCGACTTGTGGAGAACAAACACTTCAGGGAGGACTCCACGGCGACTGCGAGAACGTGAGTAGCCAGAGTTGCCCCCCTGAGCCCCCACAGCAACGCCTGCAGAAGGAATCCCGAGGCTCCCCCTGACCGCGACTGCCTGCTCCTCAGATCCCGACGCCTGGTAAAGACTCTGCACCCGCAGCCACCAGGATCTGAAGAATCCGAACTCCAGTGCAGGAGTGACCCCCAGGAGGCCCTCTCCCTTGCCCAGGTGGTGACTACCCCGAGGAGCCCCCCCCCCGCATCGCTGAAGAGACCCCTTGGTCTCCCATTGATTCCAATTGAAAACCCAACGTGTGTTTGCACACTGCACCCAGCCGCTCCCGCGCTGCTGAGGGTGTACTTTCTGTGCTGACTTGTGTCCCCCCCCGGTGCCCTACAAAACCCCCCTGGTCTGCCCTCCGAAGACGCGGGTACTTACCTGCTGGCAGACTGGAACCGGGGCACCCCTTCTCCATTGAAGCCTATGCATTTTGGGCACCACTTTGACCTCTGCACCTGACCGGCCCTGAGCTGCTGGTGTGGTAACTTTGGGGTTGCTCTGAACCCCCAACGGTGGGCTACCTTGGACCGAAACTTGAACCCCGTAGGTGGTTTACTTACCTGCAAACACTAACAAACTCTTACTCCCCCTAGGAACTGTTGAAAATTGCACTGTGTCTAGTTTTAAAATAGCTATATGTGATTTATGTGAAAACTGTATATGTTATTTTTCTAATTCAAAGTTCCTAAAGTACCTACCTGCAATACCTTTCATTTGAAGTATTACATGTAAATCTTGAACCTGTGGTTCTTAAAATAAACTAAGAAAAGATATTTTTCTATACAAAAACCTATTGGCCTGGAATTGTCTCTGAGTGTGTGTTCCTCATTTATTGCTTGTGTATGTACAACAAATGCTTAACACTACTCCTTTGATAAGCCTACTGCTCGACCACACTACCACAAAATAGAGCATTAGTATTATCTCTTTTTGCCACTATCTTACCTCTAAGGGGAACCCTTGGACTCTGTGCATACTATTCCTTACTTTGAAATAGTGCATACAGAGCCAACTTCCTACAGGATGGATTTCTGGATCTGCGCTGGGCTGTCTGAGATAGTATGGACTCAGGTTTAGGTTGACCAATTAAACAGGCTGGTGAATTTTCTGCCGCTTTGTATTTTTTGTCCAGCCTAGGAAGTACCACTTGAATGAAGATGGGGTGTGCTTTACTTTAAGGCCCTCTTCCCAGAGGGAGTATAAAATCGGGATTGCACAAACTGATTTCATGGTGTCTTCCTTAAAGTCCTAAAGGAAGCAACCCGACTGCTTAGTTACAATGGGAAGCTGGAACCTTTTAGCTGCCCTTTCCATTACACTATGGAACCCCCCTAATGTCCTGAGGTGGAGAATCTACTGGTGGTGGCTTAGAGGGGGGTGGTGTTTGTGTCTGGTAATTATCCCATTCACTGGGGAGTGAGTCAGTGCCCTGTATTTCTCCTTCTTTCTGATCGTCTTCTGAAGAAGATGGCTCGTTTTCAGGAAGTGGAGTTGGAGGTGGTAACGGTTCTTGAGGTACTTTAAAGTCTGAAGATCGGTCTGTGGGAGCAGTACCCAATGGTATTTGCAGATGCTGCAGTGGAGTGGATGATCCTGGTGGCGGGAATCTACTATAATAATCTTGCATCATACGCTGTAAGTCGGCAATTAGTGACACTGGCATCTGCACTGTTTGCTCACGCTGTTGTCCTTGGGCACGTATGTGTTGTTGATCCTGAAATGATTGCTAAATATATACACTTTCACACTCTTCCTCCACCTCTTCCAGGCATTTGATTCGTAGGTCTGAAGGACTCCCCAGAACCTAGGAACTCAGATTCCTGCAACCTAAGAAGAAGAGGACTGCTAAGCTGAAAAACCTTGCAGAGAAGACGGAGACACCAACTGCTTTGGCCCCAGCTCTACCGGCCTGTCTCCCCCCCCTTCTAAAGACACTGCTCCAGCGACGCTTTCCCCAGGGACCAGTGGAAACAGATCATCATCAGAGTAGTCATCTTCATATTCCTCTTCATCCTCAAGGAGATGTTCTCAATGTACCGGTGACACCTTACTAAGCGAGGTATGTGAAGGTAGCAATGCCTCTCGAGTGGATTTAGGTTTAATTGCTATTAGTCTTAAGGTAGATCCTCCTGAAACTGTCGTCGACGGTGCATCTGTGGTGAAAACATGGGCCATCGATGAAGCTCTCGTTGACTGTCTTGGCGATGGTGAGCTCGTAGACAGTACCCTTGTTGATGGAGTGGTCGCTTTGTTGATGTATTAGTCGATGAAGCTGTCATCAACTGAGCCAGTGTTGTCGGAACGGCTGTCGAAGAGGTTGTCGTCGACTGAGCCATAATTTGTGTTTCACATGTCGATGCTGACTGAGCAGTCTATGGTATGCACGTCGACGATGCAGTAGACTTTAATTTCTAACCCGTCAAGGATGTTCATTTCTTCGACATCTTTATACCCGGGGTAGGTAAAGAAGACCCATACTTCAAGCTCACCGATGTTATTGTTGTCGATGACAATGGCGACAACGTTATTATCATGGGCGACGATTGAGCTGTTAACGTTGCTGTCGCTGTAGTAGCAGTTGATACAAAACCTGTCAACGGCCTCGTCAACTAGACAGATTTTTTGCATCGTGGCAAAGAGCTGGATGGTTTCTTAGGCTTTAATGAAGAGGCAGCTGGAGTGGAAGGCTCAGAATGAACTTTCTCGCCATGTTTCTTTGAAATAGAAGGAACTTCCTGAGCCTTTTCTTTCAGAGAGTGCACTTATTTGGCTGCCTTACTTCTTTTTGGAGAAAAACTCTCCACACATTTTCCTCTTTCTTGATGCCACAGAGGTATTGCTGTCATCATCAGAGAGATTCTCCCTGGTTTTACATTTTTGGAGCCAAAGCAAGAGCCTGGCATCTCACAGTGAAGCCTTAGCTTCCCACAGGTGTTGCAGAGTCTAAATAAACCTTTCTTGATTGTAGACATCACAGCTGTCGCTGTGGAAAAACAATATTAAAAATAATAATTGAGGTTTAGGAAGTATAGAAGAGCACTGACAGAGGTTTGAACATACATCGATCAAGAATTTTGGAGATAATTCAAGTTTTAGAAATATATATATATATATAATTATTGACTTTTAAAAAAAAATTAAAGTGAACACTAGATGACAAAGATCTTCCTTATTGCAAGGACTTTGATCTACTATTGATGGAATTTGGGGAAAACGCGAGAAATGTTACTTAGACAAAAGCACTTTACTGTGTGGTAAATAAAATATACCTCCAAGGGGCAATCAGTGTGGATAAAACAGTTCCCTTTCCTAAGTCATGCCTCCCACCTTCCTAGCAATAAAATGCACACTGACTCGCCAGCACCGGCCACGTGATAGCGCTTTTATGCTGCAGGCTAGCGGCGAAGCAGTACCCATGGCTAAACATTGACAAAGTCAATAGCTCTAGTGTCAAAGGATAGACCTATTGGCTTTGGCATTGCTTGTTTTTGATGGTGTCATCTTGGGTTTTGAGGCTGATTGTGGCCCTTCTAAGCTACAACAGAGCGCATTATGCACCGTAAAAAACTGAAATCCTGAGCCTGGCGCTGAACAACGAATTGTTTTATGCAAAAATAAAACTTTTTATCTGCGTGCTGGTTTAATGACCTTTCTAATGACCTTTTGACCTACTACAGGGGACCAGAGGTCACGGGGAGCGACGCCCTCCTGCAGGGAGCCTTGAGAGGAGCCCCTGTCCCCGTGCACTAACCCCTGAGAAGAGCAGCTGCCCCTCTGGTGGTGCCCTGAGAAGAACATCTGTCCCCCTGGTGGTGCCCTGAGAAGAGCATCTGTCCCCCTGGTGGTGCCCTGAGAAGAGCATCTGTCCCCCTGGTGGTGCCCTGAGAAGAGCCCTCTCTGAAAGGAGCTGTTGTCCTGCTGTAGAGATCCCAGAATACCAGGTCTCCTCCTGCAGGGAGCTGTGAGAAGAGGCGCTGTCCTCCTGCAGGGATCCCCGAGGAGATCTGCTGTCCTCCTGCAGGGATCACTGAGGAGATCTGCTGTCCTCCTGCGTGGACCCCTGAGCAGAGCCACGGTACTCCCAGAAGAGTCTTACTTTCTTCATGGTCTGTAGCATTGTCATGTTTCTTTCATGTTTAGTAATGTGACAACCACTTTTACTGTTTATTACAAACTGACACTCCCTGTAACTTGTTTTATGGCGCTGCATTTTATTTAAGAAGTGCATAAGCTTTTTAAGATAAACGTGCAAGACCGAAATTAACTTTTATGTGACCATGAGTGCATTTGTCTATAATGAGATGTGACGTAAAATTGTAATAAAAAGACGATAGACACGATTACCGGGAATGTATGTATTGTTGGCGTATTTCTTCTTTAATACGTGTTATCCGTGTGTAACATCTGTGTCTGCTGGACATTTGTAGACACGTGTTCCTGTGTTGGAGAGTATTTGTCTCTGTTGGGTGATGGTGAATGCAAGGCATGAGCACATGTCTGCGTGTTGATGGTCTCCCTCCTCTACTGTGCACGTGTCACTCTTGTGATGAATTATTATAAATCTGCAGCAATAGGGGTGAAAACGCACAAACCAAAAATATGAATAGCAATAACTGTGAATATACTGACATTTAATGCTGGACAAGAACCATCTGGTGAGACTCAACACCACAGTCCCTGGTGGTCTAGTGGTTAGGATTCGGCGCTCTCACCCCGCAGCCTGGATTTGATTCCCGGTCAGGGAAGACGCTACTTTTGTTTCCTACAATTTTAAGGTTTCAATTCCATCTTTATTTTAAAACATACACTAAATTGTACATTGATGGATGTCTAGAGTGTGAGAATTGAACATTCAAGGCACAGACAAGACTTTGACATACAAAAGAGACAAGTTTTGCAGCCGCCTAATTATTAGAATCTTTTTATTTTATTTAACGAAATATCCACTTTGCACTGTATATTTTCACAAGGACACCTCTCATTCCCGGATGTCCTTGTGGTTTCTGGGGCATGTGTTGTGTGTCCAGTCACTGACCATGGATACATTTGTTTGCTCTTGACTGACGCCTCTCAGCGCTATGAACTGTGTGATTTTGGACACATTGTCTCCGTCTTTTCTCTCCACAGGTAGTTCGGAGCTCATATAACTAGTGGTGACTCCGGGGTGAGGGGGCTTGTTACAAAGAGGACTTTATACCGCAGAAGTGGAGACATTTACAGCTCGAGCTCTTGCTTCTGTGATACAAGTATGTAAAGGTGAATGTGTTTCCTTATTTTTAACTCTACTCTCTAGGACAGCCAGTGAGGCCCTGGGTGTTAAAACAGGCAAAGAATGGAAGAAACGAACTGGGGATATATTTATTCTGTGGACTGTGACCATTAATTCTTGACTGGCCATACAGTTTGTTTTAAGTGAGTTTCATATGTTACCTGCTTAGCTTTATCCAACTGCTGCGGTTGCCGGATTACACTGGACAGGAAACGAGTAGGTGGTTTATGCTACTGTCAGTCTCTATTTTAAGCTGATAAAGTCTTCATACTGGACTTCCCAAGACCAGCTGCTGCTGGTATTCAGCAGACATAGGCCAGCAGGGATACCTCATGGTTGGCTCCATAGCTCAGGGGTTGAGAGTCCAAATCTCACTAAAGACTTAATTTGTATTTTAATTTATAGTAAAACACACTGAATTGCTTGAGCATTTTGACAAAAAGCATTCTGCTTCCAACATTAAACTTCCAAGTGAGTGACGTTCCAACAAAAATAGTTTCTCCTGCTGAACTGAATGAAGAACGTGAAACTATTATTCACTTCGAGGTCTCTATTTCCAGATCCGGACAGAGCTGGGCTCCCAGGAGGCAGATGATTCTGAGGTCAGGGGGTCTTGTGGTTGAAAAGGACTCCTCTGAGCAAGTTTGAGTAGTTGAGGCTCCTGTTAGGGGTCGGTGGGTACACGGCTGTCATGTAGGGGTCGCCAGGGGTCACAGCTTGACCCTTGCGACCCCTGGCTCTGCCTTTGCGATCCCTGGCCTCATAGGTGGCAAAATCTGTGCCAGGAACACAGGGACAGCTCCTCTCATGGATGTCTCTTGGGGACCCACTTTCCAAATTTCTTGTTAGTTTTTTACTACCCAGATAGTGAATAATAGTATTCACTATGTCTGATAAAAAATGGAGTACAATTAACTGGAATATGACCCTATATTAACTGGAAGATGAAACTATCTGGCAGTTAAGGGAAGAAAAACATGCTTTTAAATGTATGTAGTGTGCCTGCTTGCGGGTCACTCAATCAATCAGTATTTGCAAAGCACAGCTACTCACCTGTGAGGGTCTCAAGGCACTGGGGGGAGGGAGGGGAGAGGTCTCATCCGAAGAGCCACATCTTGAGGTTCTTCCTGAAGATGGTGAGCGACGGGCTTTGTGTGAGGTGCAGGGAGAGGTTGTTCCAGCTCTTTGCTACAGTGTAGGTGAATGATCGTCCTCCGGCGGTGGTTTTGTGGATGCAAGGGACTGGGGTGAAGTGGTCTGGATTGGAGTGGGGTATGTCGAATTTGGCAGGATTGGATTGTTCTGGATTGGAGTTGGGGGGTATTGGGGAGAGGGTGGATTGGATTGAAGTAGTGTGTATTGGGGAGAGGGTGGATTGGGATGGATTGGACTGCAGCAGATTGGATTGTGGTGGATGGCTATGGGGTGGATTGGATTGGGGTGGGTTGAGAGGACTGGAGAGTTGTGGATGGTAGTGGATTGGACTGAGGAGAGTGGAGCTGATTGGAGTGGGGGTGTTTTAAGGTGGATTGGATTTGAGTGGGATGGATTGTGGTGGATTGGATTGGAGTGGTGTGGGGTGGATTGGGGTGAAGTGGACTGGAGTGGAGTGGGGTAGGTTGAATTTGGCTGGATTGGTTTGTTCTGTATTGAAGTGTGGTGAATTGGGGAGTTGGTCGATTGGATTGGAGTGGGTGGATTTGATTGGTGTGGGGCAGATCATAGTGAGGTGGATTGGATTGATGTGGGAAGGATTGGATTGAGTGGGGTGGTCTGAATTGGAATAGGTTGGATTGGAGTGGGGTGGATTGGGGTATGGTGAGGTGGATTGGACTAGATTGGATTGGGATGGATTGGAGTGCAGCAGATTGGATTGTGGTAGATGGGTATGGGGTGGATTGGATTGGGGTGGGTTGAGAGGACTGGAGTGTTGTGGATTGGACTGGCGAGAGTGGAGTTGATTGGAGTGGGTGGGTTGTGGGGTGGATTGAGTGGTGTGAGTTGGATAATTCACCCCACTCAATCCAAACCACATCAGCTCAATCCACCCAGACCAATCCGGGTGGATTGAGTTGATGTGGTTTGGATTGAGTGGGGTGAATTAGTGTGAGGGGAGAAAGGGTGTATTGGAGTGGGGGAGATTGGACTGGAGTGGGCTAGATTGGAGTATACTGCACATGTATGTGTTAAAGCATAATTTTCGGAAATTACACATAAGAAAGAAACAATGTTGCTTTGCAATATTGTGGAAAAGTTCTTTGTCATCTTTTGAGAACAGCGCCCACGAGCAAAGATAAAACAAAACATGACTGCAAATTGAGAAAAGAAGACTTGGCAAAATGAAAGAATTTAACTATAGTAAATAATAATTGTAATTGTGTTTGTCCTGCTGTGCACGTTTCTGCCAGTCACACACATTCTGTTTACAGTCGCTATAAGTTAAAACAACAAAATAGCACCTCAGTCTTGTGGGGAGCAGCCAACGGGCACTGATTTAGTTGAATCAATCAGCGCTTGGTACCTGCTCCTCAGAAAGGAACGGAAATTATGCTAGGCCTGCAGTGACCAATTACGATGCTGTAAAGAAGAGTGCCACGCAAGCACATGCATGGTAAGCAATGGACGGGCTCCAAGCCCTTTCTGTTTACAGCAGGGTCTCGCGAGTGAGACGCACACGCTAGCGCACGCTACTGCAGGCTCCACCATAACAATTAGCAGCAGAAGACACAGCCTGTCACTCGGCCTCTATCTTTGAACCGGCTGTAAATGTAAAACCATAAATACAGAATTTAATGGCATCTTTATCTATGGCCTGGACTTTGGGATCCACCATTTGGGAAACACTGCTCTACTGTATGTAATGTTTCACTAATCAGTTTAACTTGCATTTATTTTTTAATTTAATGTGTGTGCATTCATCTATATTCAGTTTTCAGAAACTAATAACAGAATATGTTCTTCTTTTCAGCCGCCCCTTGGAACCCCGCCCCATTCTCTGACCAAACCCCATTACACCAAGGATCACAGTTTCCAAACTACTTTTAATGCACTTAGACTGGTGCTTGGCGCTTTCAGGTGTCTCTCCTGATCACCTTGATGAGGAGGGATCTCACTCAAGAACACTGACCCTGCTGTACTCAGTGCCGCTCGGATCCAGTTTACACGGTAGAGTGAGAAGGCGCCTTGCAAACCCTCTCGGCACTAGCACTGCATCCCACCTGCGCGTACACTTTACCGTTTTGTATTCATTAAAACCTGCATAGAAATGAAGCAATGCACAGAACATGCAGATGTAATTTTAGACAGAGAGTCAGAGAGGTTAAACGTTCGAATCTCCTCCTGGTTTCTGTTAAACGTGAACCGAAAAAGCAGGCTGAGCTGTAATTTGCCCCTTTTCAGAGCAAGGAATTACTCTATCAATTTTTTTTTTTTTAAAGTTAACAACTATTGAAGGGGACATCCCGATTTGAACCGGGAACCTTCTTGTTCTGCAATCAAATCAGTCAAATGCACCACCACTAAGCTAAATTCCCATCCCTCCACAGATGCTTGCTAGAGTCTTATAAATGCAGTCTGTTCATGCTGAACGATCATGCTGTACTGTTGGTCTTCAAGGCGCTATTGACTTAATATCCCACTTCTGTGAGCGACAAAAAACGCCTTCTCTTAAATTTACTTTCTTTTATTTTTAACATGTGGGAACCCAAGCACGCTGAAGAAATGGCAAGAGGGTGTGATGGGGCGAGCAGGGGTGAGAGGGGGAATGAGTAAAAGTAATGGGGCACTGAGGGTGATGAATGGGGCGGGGGTGCAGGAGCGGCCCTCCCCAGACACCAGTGAGGCCAGGTGCACGGCCCCAGAGGTGGACATGATGAGGGGGCGTCGGAGGCCCCCAGGGGCAGCGAGGGCTGGATGAGGGCCCAGACTAGGGGCGTCGTAGAAAGGCATCATCACCTCCCTGCATTCACCGTGCTCGGCAGCAGGGGGCGCTGCTTGGTCAGAAACCATCAGAGGTGGAACAGACCGAGGGGCCCCCGGTTACCCGAGCCCCCAGTGGGCGGGCTTTGGCACAGGGAAGGAAATCAAGTATTTGTAAAACTTTCAAACCAAGATTAACAGGAATGAATGATGTCGGATTTGAAAGATCTCACCTGAGAGGGAGTTCTTCGGGTGAGCTCACAGCCAAGCAGGTTCTCCAACGAAAGACTGAGCTGAGGGATGCGCACATCCTTATGTGGCCCCCAAAACCTGGAACGATCTCCCATTCCACATCAGAGCCATCAGCTCCATCACAGAATTCCACAGGAGACTGAAAACCTGGCTTTTCAATAGGTGATATGCGTGCCATACGCATGAATAATGTAAGGTAACAACGTACTCAACAGGGGGAATGCTCACTCAATGACTGAGTTCACTATTTGTCTACTTGTGGGGCGGATGGGTGGATGTTGTGTTTATATTACCAGTGGAACTCTAGCCATTTTAAGACTCGCCAGGTGAATTATCACAGACACATGCATTGATTACACCTGGCAGGGGCTCATCAGCATAGTAGAAGGACTGAATGAGTTCCATCTCTACAGCTCTTCCCATTGGCCTCAGGTTCTGAACAGTAAACCTGATTTCTTGATTAGTAACATTTTTAATTGGTACGGGATTCATACCCAAAAACCCATTATAGTTATCTAAGTAGATACCTTTTGTAACAAGCTATGTTAAAATGAAAATAAGAAAATGATAATGCCATAGCAGGTGTTCTGCTACGTAATTTGCCTTTGATTGCACATAACACACCACAGATTCTTTAAAAAAAAAAAAACCTCTCCGATGCGTTTATAAACACACAGAGGCGTGCACGCGCACGCGGCCTCCTGCAGGAAGTCTAGAGCACTTCTGACCCCTGCAGGGGGTTTGCAGGAAAACCGCGGCCACTTGGACCCCCTCTTGGGTGGAGCTTCTGTCCGGCTTACAGAAAACTCAGGTTCAATCTCACTTCAGTGTAAATCAGTCAAAGATGGCGACGTGTATCCGGAGCAGGACAGAAACTATCCTTCAGCACATAGCAGCGGGGCCCGGAGGGTGAGACCCTGAAAGTGTCCCCCGGGCAGCCCTGGTACCTTCCAGGGTGATGAGTATTGCAAAGAGTGGGGTTTGTTTTACCCCATTGTCATGTGTGAGGAGTGTCTGTCCCTGTGGATTGGTAACAAGAGAAATAGAAGATGTAATTGTGTCTATTCAGCCCTTTGAGCTGCATGTAGGGGGTGTTGATTGATAAAGGAAACTATATCGTGGGGTTTACAGCTTTGTTAAACTTTTGAGTTGGTGATTACATCCAAAAAACTACCTAAGTGGGCAGCCACTTGGGGCCCTTCTCATGCCATATGATGCCTCCTCAATATACTGTATAAATCCTTTGGTAGCTCAGTCAGGAGAGCGGTGGACTGTAGGGGAAGAACTGACATCCTTAGGTCGCTGCTTCACATCCGCCTCCTAGGACTTTTCCTCTGTTTCCAAACCCAAGCAGCTCCTTTCTCAGCCCCTCGGACACTTTGGCCTTTCCCGCCTCCTCTCCTCTCTTCCCCCTCCCAGTCCAGCTCCCTCCTCCAGCTGGGAGGCGGGGGAGTGTCCCTCAGTCCCTTTGTGCAATCCCCCCTGATGAGACAGAGCCGGGGGCCCCTGGGCTGAAGAGCGAGGCCGGTGCCCCCCACCCCCGGCTGAAGCAGCCCCAGAGCTGCTTGTTGTGAGTGTGGAAGGTGATGCTGCTGGGAGCTGCTGAGAGCGTCTGCTGGGAGGTGAGAAGGTTGTTGTGAAGTGTTGGGGAGCAGCAGGTTGGTGTGTTTTGTGCAGTGAGAGTGTGTGTGTGTTTGTTGAGCCTGTGGCCCCTAGAGTGTTGGGGGTCCTAGGCCCTCATGCTACTAAAATGATGTGACGCAGACACAGTGGCCTGGTTCAGGGGACTGGCCATGGGCACATGCTTCCGGCCCTTTTTATTGGCATGGTTACCTGACTGGTGACGCCTGTGTTGGATGGGTGTGGGGTGTGTGTGTAAGGCCAGCCCTCAGTCGAGTGGCTGGTGAAACACTAGAGCGAGTCCAGCCGGATTCTACATCCCTCCTAAACTTTATTGAGGAACAAAACAATAAAGTCCAACCTGTGGGAGAGAAACAAAGACACAAAATATATGCAGAGTCTCTTCAGGCGGTCCACCTGACCTGCGGCATGGACCAGGTGGAGCTGGGCACTCAGCATCACAGCAAGCCTCTGTTGTTCCAGCAGACTGCACTGGACATGAACAGCAGTGCAGATGACATCCGGATGCTTCAGTCACTTGACCACAACGTCACAGTTTGTTGTGGATTGTCGGTCCGGTCCCGCCTGTGCTCACATTGTCAAAGTCTAGGTACAACTTCTGATGCAGTGCATCTGGAGCAGTGGGGAGTTCACTGTACGCAGTTCTGGAAGGCATTCCAGCTCTGGATATAGTACACCTCCGAAGACTGCAGTTGACGTGATGGCCTGGTACACCTGGGTGTCCGGCGGCAGAGCGGCGGCAGAGCGGCAGTAGACTTCCCTCTCGTGCTAGAACTCCATCAAACAGGAGACTCCTCCAGGCCCTTTGTCAGGTTGCCACGGGACTGTGTGGACTGTGCCGGCCTATCGCAGGCCAAGCAAAAGCGTTGCAGATGAACCGCCTACAGGACCACATCCTAATCTCACATGGAGCCACAAGGGTGGTTGACGGAAGGTCAGCGTGCTTGAGCCGTCAGGATTCAGGTGCTCTGGTCATAGGTCAACAGTCTTTGGGTGACCAGTCTCTGTATGAGACCTCTGTGCTTCCCGATGTCTGACGTGGAGGTGTCTCAGACGCATCTCTCGCATCGGGATTCCTCTCTCACTGGAATTCTCTGGAGGCCCTTGCCCCTAGATTGCCACGGGATTGCGCGGGCTGTGCGGATCAACGTAGGCCACGCCAAAGGAGCTGCACTGAAATCCCAACAGGGTAACGTCCAAGTCTTGTGCAACCCCAAGGGTGGATGGTCTAACTGGTCTGGTCTGCTCTCACTGGCAGGTGTCTGGTTGTCGGGGCTCATGGCAGGTGTTCAGGTGGTTAGTTTCCACGTTGCCAGAGATGCCTGGTCAGTTCTTGTTGCTAACTCTGGGTCCACTCGAGTGGTGCTGTGCTCCTTTGGTGGTTGTGCGATGCACCACATCAAGATGATGATCTGTTTTTCATCCTTCTGCAGATCAAACAGGTGGCGGCGTCTTCATCGGCGAAAGGACGCCTTGATGGACTTCGTGGCCACTTGCGGGTCTTGCATGGCCTGTGTAGTTGGCGGCAGGGATGCCATTGCAGCCAAGCAGCTGGTGACGATTGGCAGGACGGTCACACTGAGAAGCATGCGGGTCCACCCGCGTAGCTGTCTTCAATGATGTCTGCTCATCCCGGTGGCTGTCTTGTGCTAATGGATACCTTCTTATCTGCTTGCACAAGTCCTTCGTTGTGTCACTCTTCCTCCTTCCGCTTGTGCACCTGTGATGTAGTAGATCTGTGGTGTGACCAATCTGTCACACTCCTCTCCTCTTCTCGTCCTTTCCCGTTGTGGCATCGTGCCACACTCTCTCCTCCTCTTTCCTTCTTGGTGTGGCATCGTGCCACAGGTCCCATGCTGCGTCATCACATGGACCTTTCACTGCGCCTCTGCAGATGCATCTTGCTCTGTTGCAGCCCCTCACAGGCTGAGTCCTGCTGGTAGGACTTGATCCGCTCACTCATCTGACCTCTTGCAGGTCTGGTCCGTTCCCAGATCCTCTTGGTAGACCGCTCCCTGACTGGAAGGTCACCATTCTCTTCCTACGAGTCTTCTCTTAAGGGCCCCACTCTTGTGCCTCGAGACTGGGTTGTCGCAGCACTCACACCTGCCTCCGTCTGCTTGGCAGGGTTGGTCAGTTCGGGTGACCTGGTCAACGATGGGCCAACGGTGGCCATCTTCTGTTGCTGTGTGGCCGCTGGCACGGCCTCTTGTCTTGGGCGTTATGTCACGCTCTCGGGTGCTCTGTCCATCTTCTCAGGCTCCTGCCCGTCTTGGCGCGGTGATGTCCATCACTGCTGAGGCATGTGGCGTTCTTTCAGCAGTGGCGGTGGACGGCCGCCAGGGACTGCGCAGTTCATACGCGTTCTCCTAGTGCCTCACGTGGCACTTGCATCCATTTCTTACTTGTTGCAGCTTGGTTGGGACAGTGGTTGCACACGTTGCTTTCCATCTTCCGCGCCGTTTCCGTCCATGGGCGCGCTGCTGGTCTTGTGCAGTCGCTCTCTTGGGGGTGCTGCTATAAACTTGCCTTCGCCAATGCTTGCTTTCCCTTTAAAATAGAAAGAGGATGCAGTACCTTTCTTCGGCCACTAGATGTCACTGTGGCACTTCTTTTCAGATCCAGAAACATTCTTTCCTCCTACAGGACTTGTTGGTTAAAACAGAAGCCTGTGAGGAGCCATGCTGTCTGGGAGGAGATGTCAGGCTGGTGGGGGCTTCTGCTGGCATCCAGAGCTGCAGGTAAGTGCCATTTTTTTCTTTCTTTCTTTCTTCTCTCTTCTTTTCTTTTTTCAAAACCAAAAGACACAGCCTCGTGGGAAGGGGCAGGTACTTGCATTGGGGAAACCCCTGGTCAGTTCACACATTTTTTTTTTCGAGCCTCGTGGTGTGGAGGCAGGAAAACTGTGGTGGGGGTCAGCTGTGTTGGTGCAGTCCGTCGCGGGCCTGTGATGCGAGCCCCTCTGGCATCAGACGTGGGCTTAGGTGGGCGGGGCTGTCCCCCGGGACGTTGCTTCTTCTTTGGTGCCTGTCAGCACCTCTCGCCTTCTTTTAGCTGTGCCAGCAGACTTCCATCGCGCTGCAGGTGGTGTTGCTAGAATGGGGGGGCGGCCCTGGGCACTTCTTCCGATTCTTTCTTGGTGCGCAGCAGCACCATCTCAACTCCCTCGTCTCGGCCGCGGCAGCCTTCCCTGATACTGCGGGCCACATTGCTGAGACGGGGGTCCCTGGGCATTTCTCTCCCAGTCCTTGGTGTGCAACAGCACCACGTGCTCGTCGCGGCCATAGCAGCCTTTCCTTGTGCTGCAGGCCTTTCTCATGTCATTTCTGGGAGGTGGGGGCGGCGGCCCTTGGCACTTCTCCCCTGATACTTCCTTGGGTTACTGGTGCGTGGCAGCACCACCGCACTTCCGTCCTCGCTGCAGTCTTCTTGGCAATATCGGGTCGCCATGCGGTAGCGTGACGCTGATGCAGCTCAACTCCTCTCGGCACTACAGGGGCAGATAGGCTTCTTATCGCCATTCTGCCCACATGGTGTTCGCTTCTGCCTGCGGGCTCACCTCATGCCCGGCAGGCTGTTAGACACTGTTCTCATTCCCCTCCATCGTTTCAGGGGTCGCTAATCTCCGCATGGTGTGACTGTCCTGGCACATCGGTGATCGCGTGCCCACCGTGGGTGCGGGGAGTTGGGGGTGCCATAGCCACAGCCTACTCTCCCCTCACGATCAACAGCAGAACTGCTGCTGGTGCGCATGTGGGGTCCTCGTACCCACTCGTCGCCATTGTAATGTTGGGGGCCCTAGGCCCTCATGCTACTAAAATGAGATGATGCAGACACAGTGACCTGGTTCAGGTAACTGGCCCTGGGCACGTGCGCCCGGCCCTTTTTATTGGCAGGGTCACCTGACAGGTGAAGCCTGTGTTGAATGGGTGTGGGGTGTGTGTTTAAGGCCAGCCCTCAGCTGAGTGGCTGGTGAAACACTAGAATTAGTCCAGCCGGTCTCCACAGCCCCCTGTGTTGG
The DNA here is from genome assembly GCF_031143425.1 of Pleurodeles waltl. Taxonomy (NCBI): domain Eukaryota; kingdom Metazoa; phylum Chordata; class Amphibia; order Caudata; family Salamandridae; genus Pleurodeles; species Pleurodeles waltl. The sequence goes on from NW_027150097.1 coordinate 3,331,461, forward strand.
TGTGAAAGAACTTGGAAATTAAAAGTATAAGTAGACTGGCAGGAAACCGTGGATTGAAGGACAGGACGAGGAGCTACACCAGAGAAAGCTTACTATCTGATCTTCATTAATATAGTGTTCAGTATCCCCCCTGTCATGAGGGGTTCAATTCCCTGACGGGGAAAAAGGAAAATATTTTTTTTAATTCTGATTTTATATATTTTAAAGTCCATATAATAATACGCATCATTCAGTGTTTATTTTACAAGTGTTCTGATTTAATTTATTTTAATTGCAGCCTTTAATATACGCACCATTTAGCGCTCCAGTTAGTGCTTGCCCCGCCCCTACCTCCCTCCGTGTTGTTGCTTGCCCCCACTGCCCTCGCTCATCTGTGTTGTTGCTGGCCCCCCAACTGCTATTGGCGGTGTTCTCCTGCAAGGATCCCTGAGGAGATCTGCTGTCCTCCTGATTCCTGAGGAGATCTGCTGTCCTCCTGCAGGGATCCCAGAGAAAAGGCCCTGGCCTGCAGGGAGCCCTGAGAAGATTTGCTGTCCTCCTGCAGGGATCCCTGAGGAGAGCCATGGTACTCCGACAGGAGTCTTACTTTCTTCATGGTCGGTAGCATTGTCGTGTTTCTTTCATGTCTATTAATGTGCCACCCACTTTTGCTGTTTATTACAAACTGACTCTCACTATAGCTTGTTTTTATGGCTTCTTAAGATAAATTCAAGAGACCGAACTTAACTTTTAAGTGACTATAATAAGAGTGCACTTGTCTATAATGAGATATGATGTACCGGGAGACATGATTACCGGGAATGTATGTGTTATTCACATATTTCTTCTTTAATACGTGTTATCCATGTGTAACATCTGTGTCTGTTGGACATTTGTAGACACGTGTTCCTGTGATGGAGAGTATTTGTCTCTGTTGGGTGATGGTGAATGCGAGGCATGAGTACATGTCTGTGTGTTGATAGTCTCCCTCCTCTACTGTGCACGTGTCACTCCTGTGACGAGTTATTATAAACCTCCAGCAAAAGGGGCACAAACCTAAATTATAAATAGCACTAAATGTGAGTATGGTGACACTGAATGTTGGACTTGAAAACATCTGGTGAGCTCTATATTCATTCTCCCTGGTGGTCTAGTGGTTAGGATTCGGCGCTCTCACCGCCGCGGCCCGGGTTCGATTCCCGGTCAGGTAAGCAGCAATTTTTGTGTCATTCAATTTAAGGTTTAAATTCCATCTTTATTTTAAACGTACACTAAATTATATATTAATGGATGTCTAGAGTGTTGGATTTGAACATTTAAGGCACAGAAAAGTCTTTCACGTAGAAAAGAGACAAGTTTTGCAGCCGCCTAATTCTTAGAGAGTTTTTATTTTATTTAACGAAATATCCAATGTGCCCTGTATATTTTCACAAGGACACCTCTCATTCCCGGATGTCGGTGTGGTTACTGGGGCATGTTTTGTGTGTCCAGTCACTAACCACGGATACATTTGTTTGCTCTTGACTGACGCCTCTCAGCGCTATGAACTGTGTGATTTTGGACACATTGTCTCCGTCTTTTCTCTCCACAGGTAGTTCGGAGCTCATATAACTAGTGGTGACTCCGGGGTGAGGGGGCTTGTTACAAAGAGGACTTTATACCGCAGAAGTGGAGACATTTACAGCTCGAGCTCTTGCTTCTGTGATACAAGTATGTAAAGGTGAATGTGTTTCCTTATTTTTAACTCTACTCTCTAGGACAGCCAGTGAGGCCCTGGGTGTTAAAACAGGCAAAGAATGGAAGAAACGAACTGGGGATATATTTATTCTGTGGACTGTGACCATTAATTCTTGACTGGCCATACAGTTTGTTTTAAGTGAGTTTCATATGTTACCTGCTTAGCTTTATCCAAATGCTGCGATTGCTGGATTACACTGGACAAGAAACGAGTAGGTGGTTTATGCTACTGTCAGTCTCTATTTTAAGCTGATAAAGTCTTCATACTGGACTTCCCCAGCCCAGCTGCTGCTGGTATTTAGCAGATCTAGGCCAGCAGGGATACCTCATGGTTGGCTCCATAGCTCAGGGGTTGTGAGTCCAAATCTCACTAAAGACTTAGTTTTTATTTTAATTTATTGTAAAACACACTGAATTGCCTGAGTATTTTGACAAAAAGCATTCTGCTTCCAACATTAAACTTCCAAGTGAGTGACGTTCCAACAAAAATAGTTTCTCCTGCTGAACTGAATGAAGAACGTGAAACTATTATTCACTTCGAGGTCTCTATTTCCAGATCCGGACAGAGCTGGGCTCCCAGGAGGCAGATGATTGTGAGTTCAGGGGGTCTTGTGGTTGAAAAGGACTCCTCTGAGCAAGTTTGAGTAGTGAGCCTCCTGTTAGGGGTCGGTGGGTACACGGCTGTCATGTAGGGGTCGCCAGGGGTCACAGCTTGACCCCTGGCACTGCCTTTGCAACCCCAGGCCTCAGAGGTGGCACAATCTATGCCAGGAACACAGGGGCAGCTCATCTCATGGATGTCTGTTGGGGACCCACTTTCCAAGTTTCCTGTCAATTTTTTACTACCCAGATACTGAATAATATTATTCACTATGTGTAATAAAAACTGGAGTACAATTAACTGGAATATGACCCTATATTAACTGGAGGATGACACTATCTGGCAGTTAAGGGAAGAAAAAAATGCTTTTAAATGTATGTTGTGTGCCTGCTTGTGGGTCAGTCAATCAAGCAGTATTTGGAAAGCACGGCTACTCACCTGTGAGGGTTTCAAGGCACTGGGGAAGAGGGCCTCATCCGAAGAGCCACATCTTGGGGTTCTTCCTGAAGATGGTGAGCGACGGGCTTTGTGTGAGGTGCAGGGGGAGGTTGTTCCAGCTCTTTGCTGCAGTGTAGGTGAAAGATCGTCCTCCGGCGGTGGATTTGCGGATGCGAGGGACTGGGGTGAAGTGGACTGGATTGGAGTGGGGTATGTTGAATTTGGCTGGATTGGATTGTGATGGTTTGGAGTGGGGTGTATTGGGGAGGGGGTGGATTAGACTGGAGTGGGGTGGTTTAAGGTGGATTGGAGTGGTGTGGGGTGGATTTGGGTGAAGTGGACTGGAGTGGTGTATGTTGAATTTTGCTGTATTGGATTGTTCTGGTTTGGAGTGGGGTGTATTGAGGAGAGGGTGGATTGGATTGGATTGGAGTGGGGCAGATTAGATTGGTGTGGGGCAGATTATAGTGGGCTGGATTGGATTGATGTGGGCTGGATTAGATTGGTGTGGACAGGATTGAGGGAATGGTCTGAATTGGAATAGGTTGGATTGGAGTGGGGTGGATTGGTGTGGGGTGAGGTGGATTGGACTAGATTGGATTGGGATGGATTGGACTGCATCAGATTGGATTGTGGTGGATAGATATGGGGAGGATTGGATTGGGGTGGGTTGAATTTGGCTGGAAGGCATTGTTCTGGTTTGGAGTGCGGTGTTTTGGGGAGTGGGTGGATTGGATTGGATTGAGTGGGGTGGATTTGATCATTGTGGGGCAGATTATAGTGGGCTGGATTGGACTGATGTGGGAAGGATTGGATTGGTGTGGATTGGATTGAGTGGGATGGTCTGAATTGGAATAGGTTGGATTGGAGTGGGGTGGATTGGTGTGGGGTGAGGTTGATTGGACTAGATTGGATTGGGATGGACTGGAGTGCAGCAGATTGGACTGTGGTGGATGGGTATGGGGTGGATTGGATTAGAGTGGGTTGAGAGGACTGGGGTGTTGTGGATTGTAGTGGATTAGACTGGGGATAGTGGAGCTGATTGGAGTGGGTGGGTTGTGGGGTGGATTGATGTGGGCTGAATTGGTCTTGGTGGATTGAATTGATGTGGTGTGGATTGAATTGAGTGGGGTGAATTAGTGTGAGGTGAGAAGGGGTGTATTGGAGTGGGGCAGATTGGTCTGGAGTGGGCTAGATTGGGGTATAATGCACATGTATGTGTTAAAGCATAATTTCAGAAATTACACATAAGAAAGAAACAATGTTGCTTTGCAATCTTTTTAGAAAAAGATCATTGTCATCTTATGAGAACAGCGCCCACGAGCAACAATAAAACAAAACATGACTGCAAAGTGAGGAAAGAAGACTTGGCAAAATGAAAGAATTTAACTATATTAAAAAAATTTGTCCTGTTGGGCACGTTTTTGCCAGTGACACACATTCTGTTTACAGCCTCTAGATGTTAAAAAAACAAAATAACACCTCAGTCTCGTGGGGAGCAGCGGATAGGCACTGATTTAGTTGAGTCATTCAGCGCTTGGTACCTGCTCCTCAGAAAGGAACGGAAATGATGCTAGGCCTGCAGTGACCAATTACAATGCTGTAAAGAAGAGTGCCACGCGAGCCAATGAATGGTAAGCAATGGGCGGGTTGTCAGCCCTTTCTGTTTACAGCAGGGTCTCGCGAGTGAGACGCACACGCTAGCGCACGCTACTGCAGGCTCAACCATAACAATTAGCAGCAGAAGACACAGCCTGTCACTCGGCCTCTATCTTTGAACCGGCTGTAAATGTAAAACCATAAATACAGAATTTAATGGCATCTTTATCTATGGCCTGGACTTTGGGACCCACCATTTGGGAAACACTGCTCTACTGTATGTAATGTTTCACTAATCAGTTTAACTTGCATTTATTTTTTAATTTAATGTGTGTGCATTCATCTATATTCAGTTTTCAGAAACTAATAACAGAATATGTTCTTCTTTTCAGCCGCCCCTTGGAACCCCGCCCCATTCTCTGACCAAACCCCATTACACCAAGGATCACAGTTTCCAAACTACTTTTAATGCACTTAGACTGGTGCTTGGCGCTTTCAGGTGTCTCTCCTGATCACCTTGATGAGGAGGGATCTCACTCAAGAACACTGACCCTGCTGTACTCAGTGCCGCTCGGATCCAGTTTACACGGTAGAGTGAAAAGGCGCCTTGCAAAGCCTCTCGGCACTAGCACTGCATCTCACCTGCGCGTACACTTTACCGTTTTGTATTCATTAAAACCTGCATAGAAATGAAGCAATGCACAGAACATGCAGATGTAATTTTAGACAAAGAGTCAGAGAGGTTAAACGTTTGAATCTCCTCCTCGTTCCTGTTAAACGTGAACCGAAAAAGCTGTCTGTGTTGTAATTTGCCACTTTTCAGATCAAGGAATTGCTGTTCTCAAATGATGTTTTGAAAAAAAAAATGTTAATATTACTGAAAGGTACACCCGGATTCGAACCGGGGAACCTCATGAGCTAAATCAAATTCTCTACCGCCGACCTATATCCTCGTGAACGTATAGAATTGCAGCACTGAGTCACAGAAATGCAGTCTGTCCATGCTGCCGCATCATGTTATACGGTTGCTTTTCAAGGCGCTACTAACTTAATATTCCACTTCTGTGAGCGACAAAAAATGCCTTCTCTTAAATGTACTTTCTTTTATTTTTAACATGTGGTAACCCCAAGCACGCTGATGAAATGGCAAGAGGCTGCGGTGGGGGTCGAACGTCGCCCCCTCAGATTCTCCGCGGGGGTGGGACAATGAGTAAAGGTAATGGGGCACTGAGGGTGATGATGGGGGGTGGGAGGTGGGGGCTGGAGCGGCCCTCCCCAGATACCATTGAAGCCAGGTGCAAGGCCCGGAGGTGGACATGATGAGGGGGTGTCGGAAGCCCCCAGGGGCAGCGAGGGCTGGATAAGGGCACAGAGTAGGGGCGTCGCAGAAAGGCATCATCCCCTCCCTGCATTCTCCGTGCTCGGCAGCAGGGGGCGCTGCTGGCTCAGAAACCATCAGATGCAGAGCAGACCGAGGGGCCCGCGGTTACCCGAGTTCTTCGGGTGAGTTCACAGCCAGGAATACATGAGGCAGGTTCTCCAGTGAAAAGCAGTTTGCTTGACTAACAAGGAGTCCCGGTGCACAGAGCCTGTGTTCAGGGAGGGTTGTTAGACACAGCACTATATAGTGATGGGTGGTGTGGCCGCTTCTGCGTGACCCAGGCGTCAGCTCCTGGTGCGGGGGGACGTGGACCTATTGTGTTTGTGATTGCATTTATATAGCGCCTACCACCTGCAGTGCGGGCCTCCAAATAATGGGGAGCGAGGCCGGTGCCCCCCAAGCCCGGCTGAAGCACCCCGGAGCTGCTTGTAGTGAGTGTGGAAGGTGATGCTGCTGGGAGCTGCTGAGAGCCTCTGCTGGGAGGTGAGAAGGTTGTGTGAAGTGTGGAGGGTGAGCGGGTTTGTGTGTGTGTTTTGTGCAGTGAGTGTGTGTTTTCGTTGAGCCCGAGGCCCCCTGTGTTGGAGTGAAGGAGCCTGGAAATTAAATGATCATGTAGATGCACAGGACACAGCGGATTGAAGAAAGTGAGAGGAACAACACACGAACCCCACCCCACACCAGCAGGTCCTCGTTAGTATAGTGGTCAGTATCCCCGCCTGTCACGCGGGAGACCGGGGTTCAATTCCCCGACGGGGAGAGATAAGTTTTATTTTCAAATTCATCTGATGATATATATTTTACAATCCATATAATAATAGTAGCATTCAGTGTTTATTTTACATCTCTTCTGATTTCATACATTTTAATTGCAGCCTTTATTATACGCACCATTTAGCGCGTCAGTCTGAACTCCCAGGACCAGATAATAATTGAGGCTTATGTAGTATCGAAGAGCACTGCCAGAGGTTGCAAAATGCATCGGAGACACATTTTAGAAATAATTTAAGTTTTAGAAATAATTTTTGTGCCTTTTTATAATATACAATTGATGACTTTACTTGAAATTTAAAGTGCACACTAGACGACAAAGATCTTCCTTGTTGCGGGTATTTTATTCTGCTATTGGTAGAATTTGGGGTAAAACACGAGAAATGTTATGGAGACTAAAGCACGTTAACGTGTGATGAATAAAATACACCTCCAAGGGGCAATCAGTGTGGATAAAACTGTTCCCTTTCCTAAGTCATGCCTCCCACCTTCCCAGCAATAAAAAAGCACACTGACTCGCTAGCACCGGCCACGTGATAGCGCTTTTATGCTGCAGGCTAGCTGCGAAGCAGTACACATGACTAAACATTGACAAAGCCAATAGCTCTAGTGTCAAACGATAGACCTGTTGGCTTTGCCATTGCTGCTTGGGTTTTGAGGCTCATTGTGACCCATCTAAGCTACAACAGAGCGCATTATGCACCGTAAATAATTGAAATCCTGAGCCTGGCGCTGAACAACGAATTATTTTATGCAAACTATAAAACTTTTCATCTGTGTGCTGGTTTAATGACCTTTCTAATGACCTTTTCATCAACTGCAGGGAACCGGAGGCCTCAGAGGAACGACTGCCCTCCTGCAGCCTTCAGAGGAGCCCCTGTCCTCCTGCAGCAGAGGAGCCCCTGTCCTGCAGCAGCCCCTGTAAAGAACCACTGCCCTCCCACAGGGAGCCCTGAGAAGAGCTGATGTCCTCTTGAAGCAACCTCTGAGAAGAGCATCTGTACTCCTGGTGGTGCCCTGAGAAGAGCAGCTGCCCTCCCTGAAAGGAGCAGTTGTCCTCCTGTAGAGATCCCAGAACACCAGGTCTCCTCCTGCAGGGAGCTCTGAGAAAAGCTGCTGACCTCCTGCAGGAAGACCTGAGAATAGCAGGTGTCCTCCTGCAGGGATCCCTGAGAAGAGGCCCCGACCTCCTGCAGGGAGCTCTGAGAGAAGCTGCTGACCTCCTGCAGGGAGACCTGAGAAGAGGCCCGACCTCCTGCAGGGAGCTCTGACAGAAGCTGCTGACCTCCTGCAGGAAGGCATAGCTGGCAGGGTTTCAGAATGCTTATGTGTGACATTTCCATGGTTTCAGGGTACCTATGAGTGACACTGAACGACAAATGTGTGATACTTAGAGTGACACTTTCCCATGAGCAAAACCAAGCAGGTAAGTGTATGGAAAGAGATACATATCAGAAATGGTACACTTAAGCAATAATGAACTCTAAAGAGATCTAGAGACTGTTGAAAAACACCTACAATGGAAGGTCTCTAACCTGCTTCCCCTTAAAGGTGATACAAAAATTAGCAAAGCTACCAAGAGCCGGTATTTTTTCTCTAGCTGTACATACTTGTAACAGTACTTATAAGAAGAAGGCACTTTAAAATGTATTCTAGAGCTGAAGCATTCATCCCTGGCTGATTATTAAAGTAAACAAAGACAAAAAGCCATGTTAAAATGAACACAGATGGGTTTACGTAAAATACTATTTAGGTTTCTCGTCCAGGCCTTTGCAGAATCCTGAAACACGACTGTATCACCAGTACTTGTCCCACAGAAAGTTGGCAACCCTAAACTCTGCCCACAGTACAACACACTAGATAGTCATGCAGCACACGGTAGGACCATGACTCCGGCTGCTACTACTACAGTAGTATACTAACCTGGACCCCAATTCAGGATTACTCCAAAAAACATGACTGCTTTACAAAAAGGCCGACTACCAACAGAAACAGTACTATCTGCTCACCCAATGAGGATCGACCACGAGTGCTGGCATACAGACTTACCCACGTCACAAGCAGGGGTGGCGGGCTGGCTCCTCCACTAAGGCCCCACTGGATTTTAGAAATATCGCCAGGTTATTATCATTATTTTTCCTGGGAGAAGGGGCGGTGCTGGGCTGGAGGGAGGGGGCCAGAGGAGGGCTGGAGGAGGGGTATGTGAAGCACAAAGTGCGCATGTCTGTTTGGCCGGCATGTTGGGCTGGCCAAACAGACATGCACACTTTGGATATTCTCTACCTGGCTGTATTGCGCAGTCGAGTGGAGAACATGACAGGCTCCCACTCCCAATATGAGCGGAGAAGCAGGCCGCTCAGACCAATCACGACGCTGCTGTCATGCTGGTGACATCAGTGGTGTGATTGGCTGGGAGCCTGTGTGCAGAGCAGCCGGGAAAAGGATGTGGACGGAGCGGAGACGAACGCGTCTCCCAAAGAAGGTATGTTTTTTTGGTTTTTTTAAGACCTTTTTTTTGGAGGTTTCACCCCCCCTCGCCCTGCTACTGGCTGGCCCAGATTGATGTTTTTTTCCACCACAATCTTCTGCACTTCACAGCGACCATGTGGTGCACTCACTGCTGGGAGGGGAGGCTCAGTTTCACCTGCTTTGAAAGTGGGTTATAATTATTTTCCTTGTCCCGCCGCGTGCTGCATAAATTAATTTACTCTAGTGAAAATTATTAGATTACGATTGAGACTGCAACTTGTGTGAGAAAAGAGCTGCACAGTCGCGGCTGGCGACGGGACAAAGTGGCGGGTGGAGGGAACAAAACCAAAGTGAAAAAATATATTTTAAAAAACCGTACCTTTATTGCCTGACTGCCCCTCTCCACTGCACTGCAGGCGCAGGCTCCCAGCATGTCCTGCGGCCAATCCTGACGCTGCTCAGCGTAGCATTAGGATTGGCTGGAGCGGTGGGCGCTCCGAGGCAGAGTGGAAGTCTCTGCCTGCTCTCTCCACCCAGCAACACAGTGCCGGGTTGGAGAGAGGCTTGTGCGCATATGTGTTTGGCCGGCCCAAGACGGTTGGCCAAACATACATGCACACTGAGGGGAGAGCTGTGCATGCTCCTCCATGGCTGTCATCCCCCCATGACCCCACCCCTTGAAAAATAAAACAATAAAAAACACTGTCTATTATTGTTTTATTTTGAAATGTTTGCAGCTGCTGCTGCCGGGGGATCGACGCTTCTCCCCCATAGCAGAGAAGCCGTCACTGGAACTGCAGCTGGGCAGCACATTGCGTTCACTGCGTTAAAAGCATTACAATCTCCCCTAGTACTAGAGCACTCCCAGAGGTTGGTCCCAATGCACTATAATGCATGACTAATCTATTTTAGTGTGGTGATGCAGACATCAGCGTTAAAATCCGTTAGCCTAACGCCTGATGCGTGGTACTTGGCAGGGCTGGGGAGGTCTGAGAAGAGCAGGTCTCCTCATGCAGGGAGCTCAGAGAAGAGGCGCTGACCCCCTGCATGGAGTCCTAAGAAGATTTGCTGTCCTCCTGCGGGGACCCCTGAGCAGAGCCACGGTACTCACAGAGGAGTCTGGTTGTCTTCATGGCCGGTAGCATTGCAGTGTTTCTTTCATGTCTTTTAATGTGCTACTCACTTTCACTCTTCCTTTATCTTGTTTTATGGCGCTGCGTTTTGTTCAAGTAATGCATAAGCTTCTTAAGATAAATGCAAGAGACTGGAAGTAACTTTTAAGTGACTATAATAGGAGTTCACTTGTCTATAATTAGGTGTGACATAAACCGTAATAAAAAGACGATAGACATGATTACTGGGAGTGTATGTGTTATTCGTATATATCTTCTTTATTATGTGTTATCAATATGAAATATCGGTGTCTGTTGGACATTTGTAGACATGTGTTCCTGTAATGGACAGTATTAGTTTCTGTTGGGTGATTCTGAATGCAAGCCATCAGCACTAGTCCCCCTTCTCTACTGTGCACGTGTCACTCTTGTGATGAGTTATTATAAACTTGCAGCAAAAGGCGTAAAAAGGCACTTACCAAAATTATTTGTGTCACCAAATCATAGCTGTGATGACACACAATGGTGGAGATGTAGCATCTGGTGAAGAAGCTATTTCCATTCCCTGGTGGTCTAGTGGTTAGGATTCGGCGCTCTCACCGCCGCGGCCCGGGTTCGATTCCCGGTCAGGGAAGATATTATTTTCTTCCCTACAATAAATAAAGATTTAAATTCCATCATTATTTTTAAAACATACGCGAAATTATACATTAATGGCACTCTAGAGTGACAGAATTGCACATTCAAGGCACAGACAAGTCTTTGACATACAAAAGGGGTACGTGTTGCAGCCGCCTAATTCTTACGAGTGTTTTTATTTTATTTAACTAAATATTCAATTTGAACTGTATATTTTCACACCGACACATCTCATTTCCGGACAGACTCTTGGGAAAGCTGGCACGTGTCGCTGTGGTTACCACTGGGGGTTGTTTTGTGTGTCCAGCCACTGACCACGGATACATTTGTTTGGTCTTGACTGACGCCTCTCAGCGCTATGAACTGTGTGATTTTGGACACATTGTCTCGGTCTGTTCTCTCAACAAATAGTTAGGAGCTCATATAACTAGTGGTGACTCCGGGGTGAGGGGGCTTGTTGCAAAGATAACTTTATACCGCAGAAGTGGAGACATTTATTACTTGAGTTCTTGCTTCTGTGATACAAGTATGTAAAGGGTGAATGTGTTTCCTTATTTTTAACTCTACTCTAGGGCAGCCAGGGAGGTCTTGGCTGTTAACACAGGCAAATAAAGAAAGAAATGAACTGGGAATGTTTTTATCCCGTGGACCGTGACCATTAATTCTAGACTGGCCATACAGTTTGTTTTAAGTGAGTTTCATATGTTACCTGCTTAGCTTTATCCATCTGCTGCGATTGCTGGATTACACTGGACAAGAAACACGTAGGTTGTTTACACGCCTTTCATTCTCTTTTTAAGCTGATCACGTCTATATAACATCATTCCAAGGGCCAGATGCTGCTGGTGTGGAACAGATAGAGCAGAACGGCATGCTATAGTTCGTTTCTTAATTTAGGGGTTAGACCAATGGTCTTGTAAATCAGAGATTACAAGTTCAGCTCTTAGTGGAGCCTTCAATTTTGATTTAATCTGTATTAAAACACACTGAATTACTTAAATATTTTGATAAAAAGCGTTCTGCTTCCAACATTAAACTTGCAAGTGAGTGACGTTCCAACAAAATAGTTCTCCTGCAGCACTGATTGAACAACGTGACACAATTATTCACTTCAAGGTCTCTATTTCCAGATCTGGATAGAGCTGGGCTCCCAGGAGGCAGATGACTGACATCATGGGTCTTGTAAGGCCTGGGTGGAGATCATGGAGTTCAAACCTCTGCTGCGCTACGTGGAGTTCCGCCAGCGGCGAAATTTGGGTAAGGTGCGCTGTTCGCACTGATTTTCTGTGCAGGAGTTTCTCCCATGCTGGAAAAACAGTGCAAACAGCATCACATGGAGAGCCAGAGGGCGCTCCCTTCTTTTTCCCACTCTGGTAAATATTCAAATCGAGTGGCAGCTTTCTCATCGCGAGCGGCAGCTTTCTCATCGCGAGCGGTCGTGGCCTACTGCGACTGCTTGCATTCAGAAATCTCACTCGCGCTCGCCAACTTAGCGATTTCTCTTGCCCGCGCACTCCAACATTAAGTTGGCGAGCGCAAGAAAAAACTCCGCTCCCCGTCACTTTGCACTCCGCGTGGAGTTTCGAAAAACTCAGCAGAGTGGGTAAAACTCAGCAAACTTCACCTGCGGAGTGGAGTTATTCGCCCATCCCTAGTCTTGTGGTTGAAAAGGGCTTGTCTGAGCAAGTTTATTTGGTTGAGCCTCATGTTAGGGCTCGGTGTGTAATTCCCTAACAAGGACAGAAGACTTATAGGTCTTTGGCACACCCAGACTTGAAAGATGGTGCTGAGAAGTTTGACCCAGTGGCGTAATGTAAAATGATTCACCCCCTGCATACAGTGATGAGGGACCCCAGCATCTCCAAGATTGCACAGATATTCATTGGACTTGGGCTCAATGGGGGCCCTTGAATGCTTGCCCCCCGCTTACCGGGCAGGGACCTGCTCGGAAAAACAGAGTGGTTTCCCAAGCGTTTAACGATTTCTTATTCCATGCCATTGCACGCATTTTGCAAGGCATGCAATGGCTCAGCTTAGAGGGTGAAGGGCAGTTATCGTGTTATGCGTCACAGTGCATAGCAATTTGGTAGATGATGACATGTGTGAGACAGACGCGCAGTTTTATGGTTTTCAGTAATTGGTGGCTTTAAACAGCTGTGCTGGTCCCTTTATGGTATTTCATATGATAAAGGCTGCTTAGCTGGTTACTGCACTGGGTTGTTTAGTCTGAGGTTTTGTGAGTAGTTGTGGTCCTGAGCTGGCATGGCTGGAGGGAGAGAGAAGGGGAGGGATCTCTTGGGGTGAGCATTTTTATTGCCATCCCATATCCCAGTGTCATTGTGAGATGTACAGAAGCGATGAGAGTGCATAGACACTTGGCACCAGCAGTGGTGGACGATACTGAAGGCTTCCACGTTGTCCAGCAGTGTGTGACCGATCTCTTCTGTTATTCCATGCTAGTTCATTTGGTGATGTCTGTTTCTTGGGCTGTAGTTTACTGGTGATGGACAACCCTTGTAGAAGATATGTCTTATGTGAATACAGGAGGTATAAGTTACAGTTTGTTGTGGACTGCTGCATGTTATGGAATTAGCATTATTGTAGGCCACAACTTTTATGTATGCAAGTACGTAACAATATCATGTCACAGCGAACCGTATGTCAGCCCTTCTTCGATTAAGTGCATATCTAAAACTGTTTGCTTGTTGGGTTGTTTCCAGTCTATGTTTGCTTGTTTTCTAGGCTTTGGTCCTGGGATGTGGTGTGGTACAGTTATCTAGAAAATAGCATGTTTCCAGCTATCTTCGGAAGTGTATATGTACTTCTAATGCTGGGGTAGTGACTTCTAGAGCTTGGTGACTTTCCCACATGAGAGTCAGGGTTCTGCCCCCTTAATTTTCCCCACAATTTTGAAATTGCTTCATATTTTTTTAATGTATTATTAAAAAATGAATCTACAAGTTCACACACGCTGGCTGAGGGCTGCCCTAACCCCTAGCTACGCTTGCCTTCCAGTAAACACTGGCCTCTTATGCACAGAAATGCATCTGTATTAATCTCAGCTGCCATACATTTGCCGGGCTGAGGCTTCGCACAGCCCATAGGTCTGTGATGTCATGAGCCCAGCAAATCCATTGCCTCGTGTGCTGAACTCCACACCTTGAGACGTTTGCAATGAAGTTATCCCGGTTCGCACAAAGCAGAAGGGGCGGGGCAGAGCATCAGGGAGGGGGAAAAATAAATGAAATTAAAAATAATTAAAAAAATTAAACACTTACCTTACCGCCGCATGCCACTCCGCTCCTCCATCTCCTTGCTGCGGTCAGGCACAGGCTCCCAGCCTGGGGTGCGCCAATCCTGACGCTGCTTAGAACAGGGTTAGGATTGGCTGGGAGTGCCCAATCAGGGCAGTCCCAGGCAGACTGGAAGCCTGTGCAGGCTCTCTCCAGCCCAGCAACTCTGTTGATAAATCAGGATTTATAAAGCATGACTCATCACCCGATAGGGTATCCAGGCGGTTGCAGGTCCCGGAAGCTTATTCGAACAGCCAGGTCTTTAGAACCCTTTGGAATTCTAGAAGTGAGGTGATGGTCTGGAGGTGTGTGGGGAGGGTGCTCCAGGTTTTTGCTGCAATGTGAAAGAAGAAGGATCCTCCACTTCTGCTTCAGTAGATGCGAGGAGTATTAGCAGGTGAAAGGGAGGCAGAGCGTAGTCTTCTCGAAGGTTGGTGGACCTGGACACCTAGGCTTTCCAGCTTGAGTTTGGACTCTGAGATCGTGGAGTCTCAGTAGTAGCCTCTGTGCAGTGACACTCTACTCTGCATCACTCCAACCTGTGTCACTCTACTCTGCACCACTGCACTGCACTATGTACCATTCTATCATACGCCACTGCATTCTATTACGCTGCATTATACGGCGCTGAATTCACTGCCACTGCACTCAATGCCACTGCACTCTACATCACTATACTTTGCAACAATCTACGCCAATATGCTCTACGCCAGTCCACTCTACTCTCTGCCACTCTGAGCGAATCGACACTATGCCACTCCAATACACAACACTCTCTGCCACTCTTCTCTCCAACATTCAACTCCACTCTTCGCCATTCCACTCTACGACACTCCACGCCACTCTTCTCCATGACACTAACTTTTAGCCATGCTGAACAGCATCCACGCTGGTGTACAACATGGCTAAAACCCATTGGCAAAACAAATAGCTCTTGCATAGGTGAGAGATATATATAGGCTTCGCCAATGCTTCTTTTTAAAAGGCAGCCATCTCTGAAAGGTTAATCAAACAGCTGAGATACTTCAGCTCAAAGGAAAGAGAGGGGGATCTTGTAGGATTGCCAGCAGGGGTGGATGCAAGCGCCGGAACAACACCGATAACAGAAGTGGTGATAGAGATGGTTTATTAAGACAGAAGTCACGCATAAATCCCTACACCAACCAACGTCCTCTTCTCTCCCCGTCAACTGTCGCTCTCTCTCTGCCCATTCCAAAAGCCTCACACACCATTCCACAGTAAATGCAACATTCTCTCATCTCTCGTGCACAGAACACACGCACTTACACGTTACTAGGATACCACACCACCTTCCCCATATCAGATTACAAAGAAAATATTATAACACAATTAATTATCAAACACATAGACCCTGAACAGATTATGTTTTTTACAAGCTGAGACAAAACAAATTGAACATATCAACACAAAGTCCATGAAGATAGAACATAACACGAAGTTCACTTAACGTAGTCCTTGAACCATGACGGCTTTGATACATTTCTTTTTGGCCGAGTCTCAGATGGGTTTCGCATCTTAGTGACGCATGGAATGATTTGAGCATCTTGAGCAGTAACTTCCGGTGAAGTGTCTAGAGAGTCATGAGCACCTCCATTGGGTCCTAAACACTTAGCCACCCTATTCAAATTCCATATCTTGTGGTCTTCTGTTTTCACAGCATTCCTAAACAGTTTTATGACCTTAAATGGACCCTTGAATTTAGATGGTTTTCCCTCTTTACTTGGAGACCTTATTTTCACATAATCACCTTCACGCAATACCGTTCTTTTTACAGCTTTACGCTCATCATATCTCAGCTTCCTTTTTCCTTTCACTTCCCTTTCTCTCTCTCTCCAACCTTCAATGTTATCTACCTGATCATTAACCTATTTCCTTTTTTTATTACCCACCTAGGCTCGATTTCGCTGTATGGTACCCTACCTTTGAACAACTGGAAAGGAGTCACCCATGTGGTGGAATGTGGTGTTAATCGATATTCTCGTACTTTTCTTCTCACTTCACTCTCCCACTCAACGCCATTAACAAGCGCTAATTGCATGCATTCTTTCAGCACCTTTATAAAGCGCTCTACGACTCCGTTAGATTCTGGGTGATAAAGAGCTATTCTTTTATGTACCACATCCCTTTCTTTTAAGAAAGACTCCGTTGTTTCAGAGACAAACTGCACCCCATTGTCAGTCAGCAAAGTAGAGGGAAACCCCTCTCTCTCAAACAAGTCATCAAGAAAGTTGATTATATCTCTTGACTCAACTGAGCTCACAAATTTGATCTCAGGCCAACGTGAGTACATATCAATGCACACTAAAACATATCGGTCAACAGATTTCAGTCTGATTGGACCTAGAATGTCTAAAGCTATGTCAACCCAGGGTCCGGAGGACTCTTCACGCGTGACCATGGGCTGAGTTCTACATTTCAATACCTTATCCGAACGTGCACACTCATGGCAATTTCTCACTTCTCTTTCTACCATCATGTCTATGGCAGGCCACCAGTAGGCGTTCCTTAATCTCTCCTTTGTTTTGGAGATGCCCATGTGGCTTGAGTGGGCATGACTTATGAGATCTTTTCTCAAGCTAGCTGGGGGAACCAACTTGCTGCCCCTCATCAATAGCCCATCCACCACAGACAATTCATTTCTGACTTGCCAGTACCCTGACATCTCTTCAGATTGACTCTTTCTGACACCCCAACCATTTATGATTTTACTTAGTACTTCCTGCAAAGTGACATCTTTTAACAATTCATCCACCCACACTGGTTCCGAAATTGCTCCCTCAGTAACAATACAGACCTTAAACTCCTCATCAGCTGCGATGTCAGCAAAACACCCTCCTTCAATAATCTCATCATCCTTTCCTGTATCTGGACAAAGTCTCGAAAGACAATCAGCCTGAACATTTAATGTCCCAGGCAAGTAAGAAATCACAAACACAAATTCTTGCAATGCTATAACCCACTTCCTGATTCTATGTGAGATAATCTCTATTCCTTTCTTAGTAAATACCTCTATGAGAGGCTTGTGGTCGGTTACTATCTGAAATTTATGTCCCCACAAAAACTTCCTCAGCTTTCTCACCGCCCAAAAGACACTAAGCGCCTCTTTTTCAACAACTGAATAATTGAATTCCGCTCCCTTCAAGCATCTAGATGCAAAAAGAATTGTCCTTGTTTGACCGTCTTTCTTCTGCAATAAGACCGCCCCAAGACCTTTTGAGCTAGCATCAGTCATCAAAATAATTTCATCATGTGCATCAAAACTCCCTAAATCTGCTGCCTTATCAAGCCCGGCTTTGATATCTTGATACTCTTTTTCGCAAGCATGGTTCCAGTTAAACTCTGCTCTTTTCTTTAACGATTGTCTCATACTATAGGTTCTTTCTGCAAAACGTGGGACAAATTTATTGTAAAACTCCGCCATCCCTAGAAATTTTACAAGCTCTTCTTTATTTTGTGGACTGGGTAAATGTATGATAGTATCCACTAGACTCGCCTTGGGACGAATCCCTTTCGCCGAAATCTCATGACCCAAGTACTCTATCATGGAAATATTTATCTTACATTTCTCAGCTTTGAGTGTAAGACCATTGTCTCGTAGCCTATCTAAAACCAACCTCAGTCTCTCATTGTGCTCAACCAGATTGGTACCTGTGATTAAAAGATCGTCCTGATACACTTTCACCCCTTCCATGCCCTTCAGAATTCTTTCCATGGCCCTCTGAAACACTGACGCCGCTGAGATTAACCCAAACGGCATTCTAAGGAACTTGAATGTGCCAAAAGGTGTTATAAAAGTGGTAAGTTCCTGAGAAGACACATGTAAATTGATTTGATGGTAAGCAGAAGTCAAATCTAGAGTTGAGAAGTGCTTTGCCCCACTAAGCGAACACAACAGCTCTGTAATATTTGGGAGTGGATAGTGGTCTATGATGACTGACTTGTTCAAATCTCTGAGATCAACACAGAGTCTGGCCTCGCCGTTGGCCTTCCTTGCCATAACTACTGGTGCCACCCATTCTGAAGCCTCAACCTCTTGAATGATACCATTCGTGATGACTTTTTCAATCTCAGCCTTCATTTTATCCCTTACCAACAAGGGAACATTCCTCACTTTTGCTGCCTTCGGCAGTGCTCCAGGCTTAAGCCTAATCTGATGCACGTAGTTCTTAAGACATCCTAATCTCTTACTGAACACATCTGGAAACTCTTTCACCCACATACACACATCTTCTGAGACAGATTGAACCGTGTGGTTATCCTTAAGCCTAACAGGAGGATCTTCATTTGGATCGAGCAGAATTCGAAGAGCACGTTGATGAAACCAACTAATCAAAGAGTCCCCTTTTACAGAGACATACACTTTTGCTGGAATGAGTCGACCTTTAAATTCTATACTTCCCCAGAAGTAACCCAGCAACTTGATTGGTTCACCACCATAACCCTTGGGTAAACATCCAGTTTTAATAAGTCGACCATCCCCTTCAGACACTGATCATAGAACATTTTCGGTATTAATGTGATCTTTGCCCCAGAATCAAATAGGATTCTGAGAGGCTTACCATTAACTAAGATTGACTCCACAGGACCATCAAAAAACCCAACACTTGTTTGTAAGATCTGAACCACATTCACAGCTTCGGCATCATTAGCATCAGCATCATTAGCATCACCATCACACCACACTTCTCTTATTTTTTTAGTGTTATTCTTCACCCTGCAGCATTTTGCAAGATGTCCAACTCTACCACAGTTTCTACAGAATATTTTCCAGGCAGGACAATCTCTGTTATTGGCCATGTGACCAATGCCCCCACACCTAAAACACTTCCCAGCAAATGTTTTCCTTGTGTTTACAGACTCCCCAACGCCTCTATTGTCAGTATTGTTGCACAGTATAGTTTTCACTGAGGTTCCTTCTTCCCTTGTTGTGTCAGGAACGATGGAGTCTTTTCGAAGTACTTCAACACATTTCCTGGAGTGTTCACAGGTTCTGGCCAATACTAGTACCTCATCTAGGGATGGATTATCTTTTTGCCACATGCTTTCCTTTGCCTTCTCCAAGGAGCAGCCAAGCATGAATTGATCCCTTAAACGTTCCTCATAAGAATTTCCAAATGCACACGTGGAAGCAAGTCTTCTAAGCTCCGTTATGTATTGTTCTGTTGTCTCTCCTTGGCGTTGCACTCTCTTTCCAAACTGGTACCTTTCAAGAACTGTACTTACTTTTGGTAAGTAATGCAGATCCAATTTCTTCATACAAATTTCAAATTCATTGAGGCCATTAGAGTCTGAGTCCGAGAGATCAGGAAGGTTTTCAAAAACTTCTTGGCCCTCCGTGCCTAAACAGTGCATTAAAAGTGATGTCTTCCTTTCTGCGCTCAATGAAGTACAACACACCTTAGCATAATTGTTAAATACTTTCTTCCACTTTTGCCATTGAATAGGTGGGTCACCGGGAGCAGTTAAAAAAAAGGGTGCAGCAGGTACGTTCTGCATTACAAACAGTGAAAAGAGAATACTGTGATCGGCAGGTTGAGTTAATGTAGATTGAGAGACAAAATGATGTCTTTTTTGCCAAAATGTTCGGTTAAATGCTTAACATGACACGAGGCACAATCTTTGCAATAGAAAGAACACTGTAGGTAACATTTTCCGATAGATTTGGGCTTCAGTAGTAGACGCGTTGTCTCAGGAGGCGTCGTTGGTTATTGTTCCTAGGGATGTGTACACGAGCTTTTCGCGAAGCACACACGCGGCAGGAGATGCGTTTCTTGACGCGTCACTAGACACTGTTGCTAGGCGAAGCTCGAGGAAGAGCCGAAGCCAAAAGTAAACATGGCAGGGTAGTTACTGTTGCTAGGCGAAGATCATGGAAGAGCGGAAGCCAAAATAAACACGTCAGTACATTAATGAAATACCTCAGATGTAAATAACTTGACGGAGAAGCCTCTTAGTCGTGTTGTTAGGGATCAGCCACCATCTGTTTTCTTCTCTGTAGTGTACAGACCAGCGTTCCGCTTCGCACACTCTTCTCACGTTCCGCTTCGCAGATTCTGCTCACCATTTGTTTTTTTTTTCGCTCGTCGCCAATGTAGGATTGCCAGCAGGGGTGGATGCAAGCTCCGGAACAACACCGATAACAGAAGTGGTGATAGAGATGGTTTATTAAGACAGAAGTCACGCATAAATCCCTACACCAACCAACGTCCTCTTCTCTCCCCGTCAACTGTCGCTCTCTCTCTGCCCATTCCAAAAGCCTCACACACCATTCCATAGTAAATACAACATTCTCTCATCTCTCGTGCACAGAACACACGCACTTACACGTTACTAGGATACCACACCACTCCTGTGCTTTCATACAAGCTTCAACTAACACTAAAGGATCGGAAACATCCTTACAGGTCCGTTTTTGGAAAGGCTTTGAAATAATTGAAAAATTCGGAATCCATTGGCGACAGTAACCCACTATTCCCAAAAACATCCTCACATCTTTCTGAGTAGTTGGAGCTGGCATTTGCAAAATAGTTGCAACTCTCTTTCTCTGGAAATCTTCCTAGTTCCTTTCTCAAATAAATAACCCAGATATTTCACTTCTTTTTGACAATATTGCAAGTTAGCCGAGGACACTTAAAGACCATTGTCTCCCAAAAAGTTCAATAATGCAATTGTATCATATTTGCACCCTTTTTTGGTTCTAAACGCTATTAACAAATCATCAATTTATTGCACCAATGTTGACTGGAAAGGCATCTCTAACGATTCCAAATTCTTTTTCAGGATTTGATTAAAAATAGATGGCAACACTGAAAACCCATGTGGAATCCTACACCAACTGTAGACCATGTTTAAAAATTTAAAACAAAAAAGATATCTGCTGTCCTCATGAAGAGGCACGGAAAAGAAAACTTGACATAGGTCACCCACAGTGAACCATTCATCATCGCATGGGATTTGAAACATAATCACAGCTGGGTTTGGAACTACTGGGCAACATGTGATTGCTATGTCATTTATTTTTCTCAAGTCCTGCACAAGTTGAATTTTCTCAGAAGGTTTTCGCAAGCCCATTATTGGTGAATTACACGGACTGCTCAACACTTCTTTCAAAATTCCTTTCTCCACAAACTCTCCTATTAATGGTTTCACACCCTCGATTATGTCTTTTGTCATCAGGTATTGTGGAGTCTGAGGAAAAACTGTATTGGGCTGGACTACAACTCTGACTGGTTCAACTCCTTTTATAAACCCAATGTCTTTTCCTAAAAGATCCCAAACTTTTGTCACAACACTGTTCTGTAGATCAGCAGGGAGATCTTTTGCTTCAAAAACTGGAAAGAAACTAATTAAAAGAGCTTCTTCATGCACTGTCTCATCAAAACTGATCAAAGGAAATTCTTCAGCCACTGGCTCATTGTTAACAGTAAGTACTGGATCTTCTTCATCATCACTATTTGTTTGAATGTCGATACCCTGTTCTGAACTAGTAATTGAGCATCATGTTTTGCACAGTAAATCCCTTCCCAGGAAGGACACGGGGCTTGAATCCCAGACCACACATTTATGCAACCCTTTGAAATTGGCAATTTTAACCAGGAATGGTTCTGTAATCGGATTTGTCAGATATTGATAAGCAACTCCTACAATTTGGGTTGCCTTCCTTGATAAGGGCAGAATTGGAACTTCTGCAGTTCTTATTGTCGAGCGTGTAGCTCCAGTGTCAACCAGAAATGAGACTTTGTGACCATTCACCTTTCCTTTAACATAAGGAACTTTCTGATCCACTTCTAGAGAAGCAGCCATCACACATTCTTCTTCATCCGAACTTTCAGACATCCAAACCGTTTATTTCATTCTCAGTGGGCAATGGGAATTGTTGTACAGTACTATTACTCTGATTCACTCTCTGGCCTGTGACCATCTGAGAAAGCATCACCTGTTACGGATCCATAGATGCTATTTGAATTTCCTGTCTAGGCATTTGAATTTGTTGTCCAGGCGCTATCTGTACTTGCGGCTGCATTTGCTGAAACTGGGGCATCTGTATTTGTAGTGGCTGTACAGTTTGCATAGGCTGTAAAGGTTGGAAACCCGGCATCGGATTTACGCTATTCTGGAAATTGTGATTTTGACCTCTCATTCTCAGTCCTCTCACACTCTGAAATGAATTGACATCATTTATTTGCCGAACAACACCTCCCTGATTTACCATTGGACACTCCTGTTTCCAATGCCGATTCCTCCGCCAGCGTGACAAGGTAACATTCTTTTCCCTTGCTGCTCTCCTTGTACCATCACTTTATTCAAATCTGGATGACAATTCACACTTCCCATTCCACTATGACCTCTACTTCTGCCTCCATTCCGAAACATCATATTTCCCTGTTGCTGCTGTTGATGCTGAAAACTTCCCTGAATCCCTGTCTCTGCAGCTTTGATCTGCATCACCATTGCGTTCTCTTTCAACTTTTTCAGTTTCAATTCAATCTCATCACTGCAGTATTTTGCATACTGCACCACATCATCAATCGGCTTGGCTTGCCAACAAATCAAATGGTTCTTAATCATCTGACTAATTTCTGGTCTGAGTCCTTCAACAAACCTGAACACAAAATAAATCATATCTTTTGGCTCAATTGTTTCTGTTCCACTGTAATTTTTAAATACTTTCAATAACCTTTCATAGCATGCATGAATTTATTCTTTCGCTTCCTGAGCTATTCTATCTATGCGCTGCTAATCAATGATTTTTGGCGAAAATTTCATTTTTAAAAATTCAATCACTTTATAATAGGATTTCATTACTTCAGGAGATGGTGCACCTGTTGCTGGATCTCTTGGTGGTTCACTTGCCGGCCAATCTACACTCCTTTTGCATTCAATCCATAAGTCTGCTGAAACAACTCTCTCTAAAAAAGTGTTTGAATCCTCCTCTAAGCATTTTGCAAGCTTCACAAACCTATCTGTTTTCTGATACCATGCTACTGGTTTTTCCCTCAGCCAGGGATAATCATTTGCAAATGACACAATGTCACTTCTACTCCAAGGGACATGTACAAAATTCCCTCCTGGAATCTCTCTCATGGGTAAAACTTTCACTGCTTCTTTAGTCTGCAGTGCTTCTGTTGCAGAAGTATCAGGCTCTTTTTTCTGCGTATCTCTTTTCTTTACCCATCTGCCCTCGCCCTTGTCTAAGGCTCTCCATATCTGGATGCTTTGGCGCAATTCTCTCAGATGTGTTTTCATCCCTGTGGATCTCATGTGTTTGAAATATTTTGCCTCAAAATTTATCCTGTAGCTTCTTTTCAGACGTTTCATTTCCGAAGGGTCTATTCCGTGTTCATCTGCTATTTCAACTAGCTTTTGATGAATCTCATTTGCTTCCTTTGTAATTCTCAGACACAAATATTGCAATTCTGCTTCAGTATAAGACTCTAGTCTATTTACACCCATAGTTCCTTCAACAAGTTCACCCGCTTCCAATAAAAGCCTAGTGCAGTTGACAATTCCCTCCACTGGAAACATCTTGTGGCGTATTCATCTTTTCTAACCACTCGTTAATTGCTGAGCTGTCAAACCTTGCAATGAGATATTATTAGGCTGAGTGCTAGGCAACTGTTGAACAGTTAAACTCGGAGGTTGGGGTGCCAGTAATTTCATGTTGGCACCAATTTGCGACCCTGTTTCAGTATTCGATTGAGCTCTAAAAGGACTCAAATCTAACAACGACCCTGTTCCACCAACTGTCTTTGTGGGACAAACTAATCTTGTATTATCACTGTGTCCTCCTCCCACAAATTTCTGGTTTAGGACTCCTTGGTCATTTGTATCAATATTACCATGACTGGACCCATATTAACTGGTACAGATACAGCATCTGGATTTGGCCTGGCAGCTGCATTCTGAGTCTGCATTACCCCTGTGTTTTGACTCATTAACACTGGCATATCTGTCTGTGTACCTGTTACAAGAGTGTACCTCGGAATTATTTGTGGCTGCATTTGTGGCAGTAATAGCGGAGTTGGCTCTCTCTGAGCCAGCATTAGTTTCTGGTGAACCTGTCCTGTTGGCACTGTTAGATTTGCTGTTGCATCTACAACAGACACATCTGGATAAATCCTAGGTACGCTAGGCTGTGGCAGCTGACTCTGTACTGAAGACGTAGACGGCAAATCGAAACTGCTCTGCATCAGTACTAGCACAAAAGGACTAGTCTGTGCCGAACTCTGCGTCACGTTCGGAGTAACCTGAACAGGATTTTCAGTTATATTAAGGCTACTCTGAATTGGACTTTGTGACTCGATAACCGGAGATGGTGCAGTAGGATTCACACTAGCTCTTAGACCATTCTCCTGTGCTACATATGGTGGTGGACGATTTCTCAACAACTGTAAAATAAACTCATCATCGTCTGATTCTTCATCAGGAGTTAGAGACTTCTTAGCCTCTTTTGATTTCTGTTCTTCATCCAAAGATGAACTCCCTTTTGATTTTCTAGAGGCTTTCTTCGCTTCTTTATCATTGTCTTGTGTGATTGCAGGAAACAATTTTATACGATGTAAGGTATCCAACCTCCATTGTCTCTGGTCACTATCCCATATAGCTTCCGCTAGTGTCTTTCAAGCTTTTCTCATTCTCCTCTCAAATCTCAATGTTTATTGTTGTGTGGCTACTAGCTCCCAGATCGCTAATGCCTCAAACTGAGCTGGTCTTGGTGGAGGTCTTAAAGTATACATTACTTTTCTCAAATTTTCCCATATTCTCAAATTAAATGTTCCATTTTCTAGAAACACTAAATTTCCCTCCTTTTCTGTGACTTTGCACCAATGTTTTAACCAAAGACATGCTCCAGTACCTTTCTCTTCAATTACGATATATGCCAAAGTATCTTCTGGCGGACAAATTTCTCCTACTCTAGCAGGAATATATTCATCCCCCTGAGAGCACTTTTTAAAGCTTTGAAAAACTTCATTTTCACAATTTATATCCAAATTCAATAATCAGGAAGTGACTTTTAATCCCACAATCCTCTTCGCCTACCTTTCTGACCAATTGTGCTTCACGGTTGTCCACAAATCCGTGTGCGACCCTTCTCACAAACCAACCTATCCCAGCGCAGCACAAAAATGACGTCACACTTACACACAGTGGCTGACAAAGTCTTTCAGCTTGTCCTCCTAAACCCCAAAACATTCAAAACTAATGCAAAATTATTTTGCAAGCACCTCAACAAAACCCATAAAACAGGTAGGGTAATACAATCGCTCCAGGAACCTGACAGATTTTCACTGACGGCTTTTGCTCTAGCAGTTAGTCTTTCTTTCTCAGTTCCCCAGATTCGCAAGCAAAATTCGAGCCGCAAATTTTACTCTCAACTGATCAATGGATACTGTCCTGGTGCACAGAGGACTCGACAAATCTCAGTCGAAAAGATCTCACATTCAAGTCTATGAACCGGTGGTGTATCCATTCCAGAGAGAGTTCTGACTAAACCACACACTTTGAGGTGTCACAGGTGGGTGAACTAATTGGGTGCTCTCTCAAATAATCATAAACCACTTTGTGTAATCACGTGGAATCATGGACAATGGAAAACCAGGAGGAGGAGGACTTTGTGTAGACATGTAGAATGGAGAATCCAAAGGAGGGGATTCACCATCATCTACAAAGAAAAATTCAACAGTTCCATTAATTCAACGAACACCAGCAATCTCGTAAAACACATGACTTTAAAACTCAGCACCTCCACCTTGGGAGGGGCCCTCTTCTAATGACCTCAAAAACCAAGATCTATCTTCTGGACCAATCTTGGGGACCTCATTGCCCCACTAGTGCTTGCCTCCAACTCCTTCATTCTACTCTGTGACTTCAACTTTCACCTTTAGGATCATGCATAACCCCAAAACCACCAACCCCAAATAAGGGAAGGCAGCTGTGGTATTCAAAACCATCCTCTCCTGTTCAAACAAAAGTCCATCTAGAAATCATGTATCTTTGGTCAGGGGCCATTCCAAACTTTGGGCCTGATTTAGAATTTGGCAGATGAGTTACTCCATCACAAACATGATGGATATCCTGTCCGCTGTATTATGATCTCCATAGGCTATTATGAGATCATGATACGGCAGACGGGATATCCTTTATGTTTGTGATGGAGTAATCCCCTACTCTAAATCAGGCCCTTAATTTGTTGCAATGAATGAAATATCAGAGCCCAAGAAATTTTCAACTTTTATGTTCATTCTTATGAATTTCCCATTAGTGAATATAGTTTTGCTCCATTTCAATGGCCCAGCCAACGCGTTTCCTCCCAAACATGGGACTTCATCAGAGCCTATAAAAATATATATATGGAAAAACATTTTTTACTATATTTACAATAAAAATGTTATAAAAACATTTCTACGTATCCCAAAACATGCATGATTTCTAAATGGACTTTTGTTAGAATAGGAGAAGATATTTTGAATAGTACAGCTTAAATCACTTTGGGCTGAATACAATTATGAAAATTGAGGTTTGATGTCAGTCGGACCTCGGGGAGTGTGTGCTCGTTTCATTTTAAGGCATACACCTGTGTGGTGTGGTTGAGCCACAACTGCCACTGAACTGGATTACCTTCAAAACCACCAACCTCCCGGAAGATCTGAGCATTTAAGGATTACCCAATGAGTGAACAACTCCACCCAAGTAGCCAGACAACTGCTCGACCATGCACCAACTTCTCTGACATCACAGTTGGCAAGCCCACCACCCTCACCTGGACTGATCACTCCCTCAGCCTGCACTACCCGAAAACATAACCAAGCATACCAAGACCTCCTGATGCTGTTGTTACAAGGGACCACAGACCTTCAATCTTGATGACTGACCATGCATTGTCCCGAACTTCAGCACATGAAACCTTTCCTGCACAGACGTCTGGTGCCACTAAAAAGCACCTCCACATTTTGGTCAGAGCCATAGGCAAGCTAGTGAATGGAGGACCTCCAACTTAACAAGTACCACTACAAAAATCAGGGACGCCAATGGTGGCACACCCACAACAACAATGAGAGAGACACTTACAGATCATCCCCCTGGATCTATCACCAGTGACTCAGAACCACCAAGTGCACAACACACACTAGACGGATTCACAAGAGCTCCAACGCCTCGAAAGAAATCTTTGCCATAGTGAAGGAATCCTCATCCACTGCTGCCAGCTCAATGACCATCATGCCTTCGCAGGAACTCTGCACCCTGCTCTCCCACTACTTCACCAACAACATCTACATCTTCTAGAGCAACTTTGCAGCCACATCAGACCTCACCACCTTCGCTATACTCCAATCTGATGTCCAAAACACCCAAGGAACTGCCCTAACCTGCTGGCTTGCCATCACACCTCTGGAAACTGCAATACCATGCACTCCATCCACTCTGGAGTCCGCTCGGATCCCATCCCTTACTTCATTTTCACCAAAGGACTTGACCTCATATGTACAGCCCTCATACCAACCCTCAACAACTCTCACCATCGCAAAAGTCATGGACCCGTAGAAACAAGCCACCATCTTTTGCATCGTGAAGAAACGGTCAGCCAATCCGAAGACACTGGCCACCTACAGACCCATCTCTCTACTCCCTTACCTGTCTACAGCACTAGAAAAGCCTAGGAACAACCAACTGGCCTGCCACCTCAATGCTAACCATCTTTTGGACCCCTCCCAATCTAGATTCAGACCTAACAACAGCACCACTGCCACCAACAGCATTTGCCTAGCTATGGACAAGAGGCTACTGTTGCATTCATCATACTAGACCTCTTAGCGGCGTTTAATATCATCTCCCACCCCTTCCACACCCAACGCCAATACTAGATGGGAATCCAGGGAGCAGCACTTCAGTGTATCAGCTCCTTCAACTTAGAAACCAGACAAACAGTTAGCATTGGCCTGTAAGTGTCAAGTGCCTCCAATGTGATCTGTGGCATCCCTCATGGCTCCACACTTATCCCTGCGCTTTTCAACATCTACATGGTCCCCAACATAATTTGTCTTCACATGCTCAGTCTCATCTATTGTGCAGACACCACACAGCTCATCCTCTCCCTGACTGAAGCCTTGAACACCTAGGCAAATTTCATGAGCTGCATGTTCAAGGTTGCAAACTGTATGAAAACCAAGAGCCTAATACTCAACACCAAGAAGACAGAAATGGTCTTATTTGGAAAAGACACCTCTCTCTGGTCCTCCACCAGGTAGCCCTCGGAGCTAGGACCAACGCCGACCCCATCCAAGTTGGCCAGGAACCAAGGGATCGTGATCAACAATCAAATCTTAGTGTCCACCCAGATCAACACGGTCACCTCCACCTGGTTCCACTGCCTCAAACCCCTCAAGAAAGCCTGCAGATAGCTCCCGCTGGACATGTGAAGATCCATCACACAAGCCCTCATCACCAGCAGACTAGACTATGGCAATGCCCTTTAAGTTGGCACTACCCCCCAGCTCACCAAGAGAATACAACTCATACAGAACGCAGCAGCCAGACTCACTCTGATTTGTATCCAAAAAGTTCAAGGACCTCTACTGGCTCTCTGTCCACAGATGTGCCCTCTTCATGCTCCTCGCACACAGCTACAAGGGACTACACAAACAAGGTCCAGCATACCTCAACCACCGTATCCAGTTCAATACACCAGCTAGATACTTCCACTCAGGTGACCCTTACTGGCCCACGTCCCCATCAAGCCAGAGCTAGGGGTGCGTGTATTCTTATCTGGCCCCCAAAACCTCGAATGATCTCCCATTCCACATCAGATCCAGTAGCTCCATCACAGAATTCCACAGGAAACTGAAAACCCGGCTTTTGCATAGGCCCCAGTTAGCGCAGCATCACTCTTCTTTGGCAGCAGGATACCCTTGCGGGTGAAATGCGTGCCATACGAATAAGAATAACGTAATGTAAGGTAACAATGTATTCACCAGGGGGACATGCTCACTCAATGACTGGCCTCGGGTTCTCAACAGTAAGCCTGATTTGTTGGTGAGTAACTTTTTTAATAGGTATGGGATTCAAACATAAAACCCATTATAGTTATCTAAGTGCATACTTTTTGTAACAAGGTATGTTTAAGTGTCAAAATAACAAAATGATAATGCCATAGCATGAGTTGTGCTGCGTAATTTGCCTTTAATTGCACATAACACACCACAGATTCTTAAAAAAAGACACAACTGATGCGTTTATAAACACACAGAGGCATCTATGCACACACAGCCCTCCGTATTGAACTCTTCTGACCCCCCTGCATGGGGTTTGCAGGAAAACCGAGACCCACCCACATGGACCCCCTCTTGAGTAGAGCTTCTGTCCCGCTTACAGAAAAGTCATGTTAATTCTCACTTTAGTTAAATCAGGCAAAGATGGCGACGTGTAGGCAGAGCAGGACAGAAACTATCCTCCTTGAGCTCATAGCAGCAGGGGCCGGAGGGTGAGACCCTGAAAGTGTCCCCACGGGGAGCCCTGGTACCATCCAGGGTGATGAGTATTACAAAGGGTGGGTTTAGTTTTACCCCATTCTCATGTGTGTGAGGAGTGTCTATGCGTGTGGACTGGTAAAAAGAGAAATGGATGGTTTGATTGTGTCTTTTCAGCCCTATGTAGGGGGTGTTGATTTATAAAGGAAACTCTGTTGTGGGGTAAAAAGCTTTATTAAGCTTTTGAGTTGGTAATTAGTTCCAAAAAACTACCTAAATGGGCAGCCACTTGGGCCCTTCTCATGCCATTTGATGCCTCCTCAGTATATTGTATAGAGCGTTCAATAGCTCAGTCGGTAGAGCAGCGGACTGTAGCAAAAGAACTGACATCCTTAGGTTGCTTGTTCACATCTGGCTCTAAGGACTTTTACAAAGTCCCCTCTTTTTCCTCTGCTTTCCAATCCCAAGCAGCTCCTTTCTCAGCCACTCAGACACCTTGGCTTTTCCTGCCTCCTCTCCTCTCTTCTCCTTCCCAGTCCAGCTCCCTCCTCCAGCTGGGGGGGCGGGAGTGTCCCCTCAGTCCCTTTGTGCAACCCCCCCCCCCTGATGAGACAGAGCTGGGGGCCCCTGGGCTGAAGAGCAAGGCCGGTGCCCTCCACCCCCGGCTGAAGCAGCCCCGGAGCTGCTTGTTGTGAGTGTGGAAGGTGATGCTGCTGGGAGCGCTGCTGAGAGCGTCTGCTGGGAGGTGAGAAGGTTGCTGTGAAGTGTTGAGGAGCAGTGGGTTTGTGTGTGTGTTTTGTGCAGTGAGTGAGTATGTGTTTGTTGAGCCTGTGGCCCCCTGTGTTGGTGTGAAGCAGCTAGAAAATGTGAAGGGTGAGTAAACTGGCAGGAAACAGCGGATTAAAGGACATGAAGAGGAGGCGGGAGCCAATGTAACTACTGTTCCTCGTTAGTATAGTGGTCAGTATCCCTGCCTATCACGCGGGAGAGCGGGCTTCAATTCCCCGACGGGAGGGTGTGTTTTTTGTTTTTGTTATTAAGGAAGTATTTTGATTTTATATAAAGTCCATATAATAATACACAGCATTCAGAGTTTATTTTACAAGTGTTCTGATGTAACATATTTTAAACGCAGCCTTTAATATACCACCATTTAGCGCTTCGGTTGGTGGACCCGTAGACAATATACAAATTTAGGCTTATGTAGTACAGAAAAGCACTGGTGGGCGTCTAAAAATGCAGGGTAGACAAGCTTTGGAAGTAACTCTTGTTTAAGGAAGAATTTTGTGGCTTTTTATTGAATACAATTGACCACTTTTGTAGTCAACTGCTCGAGATCTGCCAGTAATGACCTATATGTTTTTTAGAACACGGTAATGAAACATTTTCTACCTTGCGCGTCAAGAATTTCTATTAAGGACACGGGCGAGGATTATGCTTTCTCTTTCTTTACTGAAAGAACACAGCAGCCAATAAACGTTTAGTTAAATAAAAAAAACTACAACACCCAACATTCCCAGTAGTCCAATCGGACCAATCCCTGGTCTACAGTCCATATAAATGTCCTTGACTCTTAAGTCCTTCCTTTTTCTTTACAATAACACAACAAAACATCCTGAAGAAGAACCAAATCTTGAATCCAACCAGAAACTCAGTCTAGGACTCCACGGGCCACATCAAATCCTTATGCATTCTTGGCATCAGAACCTAATAAAGAAAAAACAAATCGGTAGTGTCTTCTGTAGAATGTCTAAAAGGGAGGGAAATCATGTTAGATACAGATATCAAATATGCATCACCAATTTTGATACTTTAATAAATGAACTAAATATCAAACATATTACTTAAATACATATCACGTAAGGGTGGGATAATTCTCACCTCCGTGTCCTTAATAGAATTGAAAATTCTTGTTGCGCAAGCTAGAAAATATTTCAGTCTATGTCAGGACCGGAGGCTTTGGATTATGCTAGTTCAAAGCTGATCCACCACAACCAAAGCTACATCTAAAATAGGCTCATGGTAAAACACTTTAAATGTAGTGTCAGAAGACCAATCAGCCACATTCATAATGTCTTTCAAATGAGAACCAACTCCAAATGTCTTAGAGGCCATTGCCCCTCTCACGGAATGAGCCCCATAGGAGGAGACATTAATTCAAGCTTCACTCAACAACCATTTGACCCATCTATCCAAAGTGCCTGAGGAGACTGGTGAAAATGGTCTCTGTAAGGAAATAAGTCATTGTCCTCAAGCACCTCTTTGAAATTCCAGAGTACAATCTTCATATGCCTTGATACATTGAACTACACATAATTTAGGATGATGTGGAAAAGCTGGATAAGATATACTTTTTCAACTAGTCTTAGTATGTCTTGAAGTGGAAAAGGAAACCCCCGAAGGAGTAAATACTCTACCTGCTAAGTCAAGGGCTCTTACATCCGAAACCCTTCTGCATGAAATAAAACATAGAAAAATTGTAAGTTTGGCCAGCAATTGCTTATGTGATCAATCTTCGTTACATGGCCAATTTCTTAGAAAACGAAGTACAATGTCAACATCCCATAGAACTGAATATTTAGGCTGAGGGGGTTTGACCATCCTGATGCCCCTTAAAAGTTGATAAACTAACGGGTGTTCGCCCACCGGTTTGCCATCAACATGAGGATGCCCCGCTGAAAGAGCTGACCTGAAATTATTGATAGTCCTATAGGCTAACCCCTATGTAGCTAAATCTGATACAAAATTGATAATCATGCTAATGTGGGCCCCCAGGGGATCAATACTCCGTTCACTGCACCAACCCAACCTTCGTTTCCAGGAAGCTTCATATCTTTTATGGGTGGAAGGTGCCCAGGACTGGGAAAAAAAGAAGATAGCTTCTCTCGAAACATACGGCATTTGCCAACGTCTCTTGAAAGTCTCCACGCCATAAGGGACAACAGGCCCTGCAGTATTAGAGGATGAGGGAGGAGTCCCGGATCCAGAAGCAACAAGGGGAACAACGGCAAACAGATCGGACGGGCACAAGATAGTGCCATCGCCACCGGGAACCACGACTGAGCTCTCCAAAGAGGTATTATCTATATGATCTCCGCCCCCTGTCTCCGAACCTGAGAGAGTACTCTCTGAATCGTGGAGAAGGGGGGGAAAGGCATACAATAGAGAGGTCATCCAGACCTGAAGGAAAGCATCCTTCGCGAGGGCTAGAAGATCCGGCCTCCATCTGTAAAATAGAGGGAGTTGAGAATTGAGAAATTTCCCCCAATGATTCATAATTATCAAGAACACAGACTGCTGCAGCTTCCAGTCGCTGCCGTCCCTAAAAAAACGAGAGTTCTAATCCGCTATCACATTGGAACTTTCCGAAATGTATTCTGCCATCACCGAAATCTGATGATGAAGGCAAAAATGCCAAAACTCCTTGGCAATGTCCGCCATTATTCGGGATCTGGTCCTGCCCAAATGATTGATATACCGCACCGCTGAGATGCTGTCCATACGTAACAGTATGCAACAACTGCCATTATGGGGGGGCATAGAGCGATTTGAGAAAGCTCACCAGAAGTTCCAAACAATTGATTTGGAGAGAGAGTTCCACTGGAGACCACCTTCCCCCCATCTCTATTGTCCCACATCGAGCATCCCAGCCCCATTGGCTGGCATCTGACTCTATGACTATCTCTAGTACTGAGGCAAAAATCGCTCTTCCGTTCTAAGCATCCATGTGCTCCAACCACCAGAATATCTCTGCTCGAGCCTCCTCCGTCAAAGAAATCTGCTGCGCATAACTCCGACCCTTGCGTAGATGTAGAATCTTTAGTCGTTGAAGGGCTCTGTAATGTGAGGGGCCCAGAAATATTGCTTGAATAGATGAAGCTAGAAGGCCTACTAGCCTCGCTAGAGTCCTCAATGATAGAAGCAAGGGCTCTCTGTAACTCTTTCTTGATCATAGACCGCTTCGACAGAGGAAGTCGCAACTGTGCCTTGACAGAATCGACTTGGAAGCCTAAGAATTCTATATATTGTGAGTGGATGGTGACAGATTTGTCTGAATTGATCAAAACCCCCACATCTTGCAATATTTGGATAGTCCAATTTAGGTGGACAAGAACTAACTCTCTTGTTTGTGCAATAATCAGAATGTCATCTAGATAAATAATTAGACGTATACCCCTTTATCGAAGAAACTGTATGACAGGATGTAGTAACTTGGTGAAACACCAAGGGGCCAAAGACAGATCGAAGGGAAGGACTGTGAACTCCAACCACAGGTTTTGCCAACAAAACTGCAGGAATCTGCGATGTGGCTCGAAAACTGATATTGTCAAATAAAGGGTCTTTGAGATCCAGACGAAAAAGCCAATCCCCTTCTAACAACAGATCTCTTAAAAGATGAATGCCTTCCATCTTGAAATGGCGATAGATTATGATGATGAAGGAATTGAATTCTCTTAGACTGAGAACCAATTGATACCCTCCTCCTTTCTTTTGCACGAGAACTATTCTGCTGACAAACCCTGAAGGGTGCAACTCTGTAGATACTATTGCTCGCTTCTGAAGAAGAGAAGCCACGTCAACATCTATGAAATTGCTCTGTGCTTGGGAAAAATGTAACGGAGAAGGAATGACTGTCTGTCTGGGAGGGGAATAAAACTCCAACTGATAACCCATCACAGTTTGAAGGACCAATGGATCCTGAGATATCTGTTTCCAAGCCTGCAAATGCTCTCTTAGCCTGCCCCCCAAATAGACTTCGGAAAATGGGATTATTCTCACCTGTTGCTGCCAAGTCTGGACTGTTGTTATTTCCTCTGTTTCCACCTCGATGGGTACAACCTCGACTATTCCTGCGGGAGGGGTAGAATCCGGAAGAGGCTTGGTAGGAACCGCAGCCTCTGTGTGAATAAGTGGAGGAGGCCTGATAAAATCCACGGCCTGGCGCTCGGCTTCTATAGCGTCCGGCCCTAAGAAAAAGGCAGCCACTGAACCTCTTCTTCATGGAGGACTAAGCCTTGTCCAGGGCGGAAAAAGTGGAAACGTATTTCCCGAGATCCTTAACAAATTTGTCCACAAATAAGAGACCATTAGCCAGAGAAGCGGGTTCAGAGGAAGCCAACTCTACCAGCTTGGAGTCTATCCTCATCAAAAAAGACTTACGTCTCTCCGTAGATATGGCGCAATTGACATTGCCAAAGAGACAAACGGCTCTTTGCGCCCACTCCAGGACTGCCTCAGGATCCAAAAGGTGAATTACTCTCTTTGACTTGAACTGCCAGCTCAAGAATCTTCGTGAGAAAACCAGAAATATCCAGAAGCTTTTCCTGACAGCCTCTCCAGGCTTGGTCCAATCCCTTTTTAGGATCTTTTGGAATTTATCAAGAAAAGTGGCCATACTAGGGTCTAATTCCGGTGTATCTGCCACCTTGCCGAACAAGGAAGGACGGGGACATTCCGAACCCAGAGTGTTGCGAACATCTTTGTCAAATCCCTTGCGCCACCTGTCCTGGACATAGTGCGCCACTTCCACAGAGGGAATCCACTCAGTGCATCTTGGATGGATAATACTGTCCGGATTGAAAAATAGGTTCCTCTGAACCGATGTTTCGTCAGATGAATAATGGGATTTACGTTTCCTCTTACCCGACACCTTGGGTTCATCTTGAGTTTTCTCCGAATCAGAGGTATGAGAAGCAGAAGACTGAGAGTCCTCCTGACCCAGCATACCTTGAGAGTGTAATTGTCTAGGGATCTCAGATATATCCTGTTCATATTCATGGTCTGTGAGGACCGAAGAAGCCATCTGGCATAAGATCGCCGAGGATCTAGGTCCTCCAGAACCCTTCTGGGTCCAACTCATATCTGTAATTATAGTATCAGGCTCTCTAGCATGAGAGGGACGCTGATCAATTCTCTCTGCCCAAAGAGCACAAAAGGTTGAGTAAAAGGCTTTAAAGCCTTAATAAGGGCTTGATTTACAGAGTCCTGAACGTGGTGGCCCAGGGCCTGTACCAATCTTTCCTCCATCTGATTATCATACGGCTTTTCAGCCTCCTGCTGATAAAATTCATCCTCTTCTGCTTAATAAGCTAGCTCCGAGATGCAGATTAAAGAAGCAGTTCAATAAGGGGGGGGAAGCAGCCCTAGCAGGTATCAAAAAAAGGAGAAAAAGCTCCAATTCAAAGGAGAGAAAACTCTCAAACAGGCCCAGTAAGAAGTGGAAGAAGCACCTGCAATACTTCCCTAAGGCAAAGCCCTTTATTCGTATTTACCGCCCTGTCAGGCGTTCTCAGGAGAATAATTATTCTTGCATGCACACACGGTTCACCGCCGCTGAGATTCCAAGCTTAGATGTCTTGGATCTCGTCAGCGTGCGCGTGACGTGGAAATAAAGAGAGGACTAGCTACTCAGAAACCGGCACTCGAGCAGCTTACAGAAGCTGAAACTAACCTACTCGAGTACGGGGAAGCTCAGAAGGGTATTCCCAATGCTCGGCAGGAACCTCCGGCACCTCCGCGTCCGCTGCGTCCTCCGCGTCCACCGCCTGCTATCCCAATGGCAATAAAATCAAGCGGCGAGCGCGGACGCCACACACCTCCAAAACTGGAGTTAACAAGTGCTGTTCAACCCTGCTCCAGCTCCACGGCCATGAAAAAATAAAATAAATAACTATACATACATTTTTTAAAACAAGCAACTGTTTAGTATGACAATGACCAGCACTTAACTAATGGCTACCAGCAGCAAAGAAAGAGGAAGGACTTAAGAGTCAAGGACATTCATATGGACTGTATACCAGGGATTGGTCGAATTGGACTACCGGGAATGCTGGGTGTTGTAGTTTTTTGATTTAACTAAACGTTTATTGGCTGCTGTGTTCTTTCAGTAAAGAAAGAGAAGCATAATCCGAAACCTCCAGTTCCGAGATAGAATTGTGTGTTCTTATTGCGAGTATTTTGTTCTTACTGTTAATGGAATTTGTAGAATGCACGAGAAATGTTATTTAGACAAAAGTTAGTGTGTGTGGTAAATAAAATATACTACCAAGGGCCAGTCAGTGTGGATAAAACATTTCCCTTAACTAAGTCATGCATCGCTACAAGTCACCAAAATGTATTCTACTTTGTTCTTTGTTAGGTCTTGAGGTGTCTTCGAGACATTTTGTTTTTCATCAGTGGGCTTATAGATGCCCATTGCCTACCATTTATAGGCTTCGTTGTCACTCTCTTTTGCTCGCTTCTTATTGTTCAGCTGCCGTAGGCTTCCCACCTCTTCCTGTGTTTGTCCCTCCTCTGGATCGGGGACGCATTACTTGTGTCCTTCCACTAATTATTCTTTTAGGCACTACTTTTTTTCTCTGTGGTTAACATTCTACCAGAGTGGATGTTTATTTAGCTAGCTCTCTGGTGTATTTCTCCCCGCTTTTTCGTCCTTGTTTCATTCCAACACCTCCCATCCTTATCCATGTTCCTGCTTGCCCCCACCCGCCCTCCCTTGTCTGTGTTGTTGCTTGCCCCCTATGCGCTATAACTGAAAAAACTCTATGATGTTGTTAGAAATGGGGTCTTTGGTTGACAGTCAGGTTACCCCCTTTCAAGCAAGGACCCTCACTCTAGTCAGGGTAAAAGAGAATCACCCTCAGCTAACCCCTGCTTACCCCCTTGGTCGCTTGGCAGAGCAGTAGGCTTAACTTCAGAGTGCTAGGTGTTGAGTATTTGTACCAACACACACAGTAACTTAATGAAAACACTACAAAATGACACAACACCAGTTTAGAAAAATAGGAAATATTTATCTAAACAAAACAAGACCAAAACGACAAAAATCCACCATACACAAGTCAAGTTATCAAAAAGAAATGCAAAAAGTAGTTTTAAAAACACTAGCGCTGCTAGAGTGAAAATGTACCTGGTGTGCGTCAAAAATAACCCCGCACGGTCGTGTGTGCGTCAAAAATAACTCAGCACGGCGGTACTTGAGTCAAAAATCCAGCCGCACGATGATCCAAACATTCCGCAGCGCAGGTTGTGATCTCCCAGCCTCCATCAGCGATGCTGCGCGTCGTTTCTCCTGCTCTGTGCGACGATTTTTCGGTTGCGTTTCCTGCGAGCGTCGTTTCTCAGCTGCGGAGCAGCCGGTGTATCGTTTTTTCAGCCACAGATCGGATTTGCGTCAATCTTTTCCCCGCACGGCGCTCTGTGTGTCGATGTTCTTGTCTTTAGGCTGCCAACTTCTCCTTACAGGGTCCCAGGAACTGGATGGCCACCACAGGGCAGAGTTGGAGTCTCTCCAGAGACTCCAGGTGCTGGCAGAGAGAAGTCTTTGCTGTCCCTGAGACTTCAAACAACAGGAGGCAAGCTCTAGATCAAGCCCTTGGAGATTTCTTCTCAAGATGGAAGGCACACAAAGTCCAGTCTTTGCCCTCTTATTCTGGCAGAAGCAGCAACTGCAGGATAGCTCCACAAAGCACAGTCACAGGCAGGGCAGCTCTTCTTCCTCAGCTATTCAGCTCTTCTCCAGGCAGATGTTCCTCATGGTTCCAGAAGTGTTTCTAAAGTCTGTGGTTTTGGGTGCCCTTCTTATAGCCAATTTCTCCTTTGAAGTAGGCCTACTTCAAAGTAAAGTCTCTTTGGAATGTGAAATTCTGCCTCGCCCAGGCCAGACCCCAGACACTCACCAGGGGGTTGGAGTCTGCATTGTGTGAGGGCAGGCACAGCCCTTTCAGGTGTGAATGTCCACTCCTCCCCTCCCTCCTAGCACAGATGGCTCATCAGGATATGCAGGCTACACCCCAGCTCTCTTTGTGTCACTGTCCAGTGTGAGGTGCAACCAGCCCAACTGTCAAACTGACCCAGACAGGGAATCCACAAACAGGCAGAGTCACAGAAATGGTATAAGCAAGAAAATGCTCACTTTCTAAAAGTGGCATTTTCAAACACACAATCTTAAAATCAACTTTACTAAAAGATGTATTTTTAAATTGTGAGCTCAGAGACCCCAAACTCCACATGTGCATCCGCTCCCAAAGGGAATCTACACTTTAATCAGATTTAAAGGTAGCCCCCATGTTAACCTATGAGAGGGACAGGCCTTGCAACAGTGAAAAACGAATTTAGCAATATTTCACCGTCAGGACATATACAACACATTACTATATGTCCTACCTTAACCATACACTGCACCCTGCCCTTGGGGCTACCTAGGGCCTACCTTGGGGGTGTCTTACATGTAAGAAAAGGGAAAGTTTAGGCCTGGCAAGTGGGTACACTTGCCAAGTCGAATTTACAGTTAAAACTGCACACACAGACACTGCAGTGGCAAGTCTGAGACATGGTTACAGAGCTACTTATATGGGTGGCACAACCAGTGCTGCAGGCCCACTAGTAGCATTTGATTTACGGGCCCTGGGCACCTCTAGTGCACTGTACTAGGGACTTACTAATAAATCAAATATGCCAATCATGGATAAACCAATCACATACAATTTTACACAGAGAGCATATGCACTTTAGCACTGGTTAGCAGTGGTAAAGTGCTCAAAGTTCAAAAGCCAACAGCAACAGGTCAGAACAAATAGGAGGCAGGAGGCAAAAAGATTGGGAATGACCCTGCATAAGCAAAAAAGTCCAACAGATGTGGACACTACTGGCTGCGTCATAGTGGCCTTTTAAATCCCCGAACCCTCAGTTGTCTGTGTTGCCTTCCTTGTCCTCTTTGTTGCCTCCCCCCTTTGTGTTGCTTCCCTCCTTCCCAGCTGTGCTGCTATCCACATGGCTAAACATTGACAAAGCCAATACGCTGTGTCATAGCTTGGAACTGTTGGCTTTGCTAATGCCTGTTTTCGATGACAACTGCTTGGGTTTTGAAGCCTACTGTGGCCCATGTAAGCTGCAGTGGAGTGCATTATGCACCATAAATAACTGACATCATGAGCGTAGAGCTGATGAAGGAATTAT
Organism: Pleurodeles waltl; assembly: GCF_031143425.1. Classification (NCBI taxonomy): domain Eukaryota; kingdom Metazoa; phylum Chordata; class Amphibia; order Caudata; family Salamandridae; genus Pleurodeles; species Pleurodeles waltl. The sequence goes on from NW_027150097.1 coordinate 3,370,919, forward strand.
TTCATTCAAAGATAAAACTTGTCATCTCTGTGCTGGTTTAATGCCCTTTTTAATGACATTTTGACCCACTGCAGAGGACCAGGGGACTCAGAGGAGCTCCTGCAGGGAGCACTGAGAAAAGCTGCAGTCCAAAGGAAAGGAGGTTTGAGAAAAGCCCCTGTCCTTCTGCAGGGAGCCCCGAAAAAAAACACTTGTCCTCCCACAGGAACTCTGAGAAGTTCTGCTGTCCTCCCGCAGAAACTCCTGAGAATAGCCTCTAGCCTCCTACATGAGGGGCTCCTGAGAATAGTTGCTTTCTTCCTGCAGAGAGAAGCTTGAGAGAAGCTTACAGCAGCCTGCAGTGAGCCCTGGTAATAGCTGCTCCTCTCCTGGAAGGGGCCCTGAGAAAAACCGATGTACTCCTGTGTGGAGCCATGACAAGATCCTCTGTCCTCCTTCAGGGATCCCTGAGAAGATCCTCTGTCCTCCTGCAGGGATCCCTAAGAAGATCTGTTGTCCTCCTGCAGAGATTCCTGTTCTCCTGAAGAGAGTCTGAGAAGATCTGCTGTCCTCCTGCATGTAGCCATAAGAAGACCTGCTCTCCTCCTGCAAAGATCGCTGAGCAGATCTGCTGTCTTTCTGCAGGGATTCCAGAGAAGATCTGCTGTCCTGCTGCAGGGATCCCTGAGAAGATCTGCTCTCCTCCTGCAAAGATCCCTGAGAAGATCTGCTGTCCTCCTGCAGGGATCCCTGAGAAGATCTGCTGTCCTACTGCAGAGATCCCTGAGAAGATCTGCTGGCTTCCTGCAGAGAGTCTGAGAGGATCCTTTATCCTTTCTTACAGGGGTTCCTGAGAATAGTTGCTGTCTTCTTGCAAAGAGCTTTGATAGAAGCTTACAGCAGCCTGCAGGGAGCCCTGGTAACAGCTGCTTCCCTCCTGCAAGTGGCCCTGAGAAAAAATGCTGCAGTCCTGCGTGCAGCCATGAGAAGATCTGCTGTCCTCCTGCAGGGATCCCTGAGACTAACTGCTGCTCTCCTTCAGGGAGCACTATGAAAATCTGCAGTCCACCATCAAGTAAGCTTGAGAAGAGATCCTGTCCTCCTGCAGGGAGCCCCGAGAGAAGCAGTTGTCCTCCTGCTGGGATCCCTGAGAATAGACGTTGTCCTCCTCCATGGACCCCTAGAAGATTTGCTGTCCTCCTGCAGGGACCCCTGAGCAGAGCCACGGTACTCCCAGAAGAGTCTGATTTTCTTCATGGTTGGTAGCATTGTAGTGTTTCTTTCATGTCTATTAATTTGCCACTCACTTGTATTATTTATTACAAACTCACTCCCCCTGTAGCTTGTTTTTATGCGCTGCTTTTCAGTTAAGAACTCCATGAGCTTCTTAAAATAATCCAGTGAGACAGCAATTAACTTTTAAGTGACTATGATAAGAGTGCACTTGTCTGTAACGAGATGTGCTGTAAATTGTAATAAAAAGACGATAGACATGATTACCGGGAGTGTATCTGTTATTGGCGTATTTCTTCTTTAATGCCCGTTATCCGTGTGAAACGTCGGTGTCTGTTGGACATTTGTAGACACGTGTTCCTGTGATGGAGAGTGTTTGTCTGTGTTGGGTGATGGTGAATGCGAGGCATGAGTACATGTCTGTGTGTTGATAGTCTCCCTCCTCTACTGTGCACCTGTCACTCCTGTGACGAGTTATTATAAACCTGCAGCAAAACGGGTGAAAAAGCACAAACCAAAATTACAAGTGTCGCCAAATTGTGAATGTGGTGCCCCTCATCAGTGGACGTGTAGTATCCAGTGAGTATTTTATCCACGCTCCCTGGTGGTCTAGTGGTTAGGGTTCAGTGCTCTCACGGCTGCGCCTGGGTTCGATTCCCGGTCAGGGAAGGGGTTTTTTGATTCCTTCATTCCAACTTTATTTTGGAACATACAGTAAATTATACATTAATGGAGGCCTTGCATGTAAGAATTGAACATTTAAGGCACATACAAGTCATTGATATAGAAAACAGACAAGTTTTGCAGCCGCCTAATTCTTAGAGCGTTTGTATTTTATTTAACTAAATATTCAATTTGACCTGTATATTTTCACAAGGACACATCTCGTTTCCGGACAGACTCTTGCGAAAGCTGGCACATGTCGCTGTGGTTCCCACTGGGGGTTGTTTTGTGTGTCCAGTCACTAACCACGGATACATTTGTTTGCTCTTGACTGACGCCTCTCAGCGCTATGAACTGTGTGATTTTAGACACATTGACTCTGTCTAGTCTCTCCACAAGTAGTTAGGAGCTCATATAACTAGTGCTGACTCCGGGGTGAGGGGGCTTGTTACAAAGATGACTTTATAACGCAGAAGCGGAGACATTTACACCTTGAGCTCTTGCTTCTGTGATACAACTGTTGTAAAAGGTGTTTCCTTATTTTTAACTCTACTCTCTAGGACAGCCAGGGAGGCCTTTGCTGTCAACACAGGCAAAGAATGTCATAAATGAACTAGGGATGTCTTTATCCCGTCGATTGTGCCCATTAATCCTAGACTGGCAATACAGTTTGCGTTATTGTGTTTCATATGTTACCTGCTTAGCTTTATTCAACTGCTATGATTGCTGTATTACACCGGGCAAGAAACGAGTAGGTTGTTTACAAGCCTTTCATTCTCTATTGTCAAATGATAAAGTCTATATACTGCCCTTCCAAGACCAGCTGCTGCTGGTATGTAGTAGATATAGGTTTTAGGTTCACCTCGTAGTTGGCTCGATAGCTCCGGGGTTGGAGCACGCTTCTTGTCAATCAGGGGTTGCGAGTCCAGATCTCGCTACAGGAATTAATTTGTATTTTAGTCAGGGGTGGCTCCTCCATGAGGGCGGACGAGCGTAGCACCCCCGCCAGAAATGGCAGCTGCAAAAACCTTTACAAGGTAATTATAATAAACAGTGTTTGTTATTGTTTCCTTGTAAAGGGGCGGGTCCACGTGTCTGACGAGTGTCAGGGGGAGTGCTCAGCACTCCCCTTCAGAGCGCATGTGTGTTTGGCCGGCCGTCTCGGGCCGGACAAACACACGTGCACAGGGCTCTCTGCAGCCCGGCAACACAGTTGTCGGGCTGGAGAGAGCTTGCAAAGGCTCCTAATCTGCCTGGAAGCGCCCTGGCTGGGTGGCACCTGTGGCTTGCCATTTATTGCAGAGCAGCGTCAGGATTGGCCACAGGCTGGGAGCCTGTGCCTGCCTGCAGATAGCTGAGGAGGAGGGCGCGACACGGCGTGGTGCTCAGGTAACTTTATTTTTATTTCATTTTTTATTTTATTGATGTTTTCTCACTCCCCCGCCACCCTCTTCCTCTCCCCTGTGCGCGCATCCCGCCCCTCCCCCTTAACAGTGTGAGCCGCAATTGATTTTAATTTGTAGTAAATACACTGAATTGCCTAAGTATTTTGACAAAAAGCATTCTGTTTCCAACATTAAACTTCCAAGTGAGTGAAGTTCCAACAAAACAGTTCTCCTGCAGCACTGAATGAACAACGTGACACAATTATTCACTTCAAGGTCTCTGTTTCCAGATCTGGACAGAGCTGGGCTCCCAGGAGGCAGATGACTCTGAGGTCGTGGGGTCTTGTGGCTGAAAAGGGCTCGTCCTCCGAGCAAAGTTGACTAGTTGAGCCTCCTGTGTACATGGACGTCATTTAGAGGTCACAAAGGGCTGCAGCCCTGACCACAGCTTGACCCTTGCGACCCCTGGCACTGCCTTTGAGACCCCTGACTTCATAGGTGGCAAAATCTATGCCAGGAACACGGGGGCAGCTCATCCTCATGGATGTCTGTTGGGGGCCCATTTCCCTGGTTTCCTGGCAATTTTTTACTACCCAGATAGTGAATAATATTATTCACTATGTGTAATAAAAAATGGAGTACAGTTAACTGGAATATAACCCTATATTAACTGGAAGATGACCCTATCTAGCAGCTAAGGGAAGAAAAGAATGCTTTTAAATGTATGTTGTCTGCCTGCTTTCGGGTGTGCGTGTGTTTATGTGAAAGTGTGCGAGTGTGTGTATGTGTAAAAATGTGTGTGTGATTCAAAGTGAAGGTCAAATGGCGTGGTGTGTGACGTCACTTCTGCTACCTCTGGCGTTTTGGTGAATTGACGTCCATGGGTGTGGAATTCCCGAATAAGCACAGAAGGCTTGTAGGAGGCTGGACTGGCTTGTAGTGAGTACCAAGGGGTACTTGCACCTTGCACCAGGCCCAGTTATCCCTTATTAGTGTATAGGGTGTCTAGCAGCATAGGCTGATAGATAATGGTAGCTTAGCAGAGCAGTTTAGGCTGAACTAGGAGACGTGTGAAGCTACTACAGTACCACAAGTGTCACTTGCACAATATCATAAGAAAACACAATACACAGTTATACTAAAAATAAAGGTACTTTATTTTTATGACAATATGCCAAAGTATCTTAGAGTGTACCCTCAGTGAGAGGATAGGAAATATACACAAGATATATGTACACAATACCACAAATATGCAGTATAGTCTTAGAAAACAGTGCAAACAATGTATAGTTACAATAGGATGCAATGGGGACACATAGGGATAGGGGCAACACAAACCATATACTCCAAAAGTGGAATGCGAACCACGAATGGACTCCAAACCTATGTGACCTTGTAGAGGGTCGCTGGGACTATTAGAAAATAGTGAGAGTTAGAAAAATAACCCTCCCCAAGACCCTGAAAAGTGAGTGCAAAGTGCACTAAAGTTCCCCTAAGGATAAAGAAGTCGTGTTAGAGGAATAATGCAGGAAAGACACAAACCAACAATGCAACAACGATGGATTTCCAATCTAGGGTACCTGTGGAACAAGGGGACCAAGTCCAAAAGTCACAAGCAAGTCGGAGATGGGCATATGCCCAGGAAATGCCAGCTGTGGATGCAAAGAAGCTTCTACTGGACAGAAGAAGCTGAGGTTTCTGCAGGAACGAAAAGGGCTAGAGACTTTCCCTTTGGTGGACGGATCACTCTCGCCGTGGAGAGTCGTGCAGAAGTGTTTTCCCGCCGAAAGAACGCCAACAAGCCTTGCTAGCTGCAAATCGTGCGGTTAGCGTTTTTGGATGCTGTTGTGGCCCAGGAGGGACCAGGAAGTTGCAAATTGGACCAGAAGGTAGAGGGGATGTTGAGCAAGACAAGGAGCCCTCTTAGCAGCAGGTAGCAACCGGAGAAGTGCCAGAAACAGGCACTAGGAGGATGCATGAAACAGTGCTCACCCGAAGTCACACAAAGGAGTCCCACGTCGCCGGAGACCAACTTAGAAAGTCATGCAATGCAGGTTAGAGTGCCGTGGACCCAGGCTGGACGGTGCACAAAGGATTTCCGCCGGAAGTGCACGGAGGCCGGAGTAGCTGCAAAAGTCGCGGTTCCCAGCAATGCAGTCTAGCGAGGTGAGGCAAGGACTTACCTCCACCAAACTTGGACTGAAGAGTCACTGGACTGTGGGGGTCAATTGGACAGAGTTGCTGGATTCGAGGGACCTCGCTCGTCGTGCTGAGAGGAGACCCAAGGGACCGGTAATGCAGCTTTTTGGTGCCTGCGGTTGCAGGGGGAAGATTCCGTCGACCCACGGGGGATTTCTTCAGAGCTTCTAGTGCAGAGAGGAGGCAGACTACCCCCACAGCATGCACCACCAGGAAAACAGTCGAGAAGGCGGCAGGATCAGCGTTACAGAGTTGCAGTAGTCGTCTTAGCTACTATGTTGCAGTTTTGCAGGCTTCCAGCGCGGTCAGCAGTTGATTCCTTGGCAGAAGGTGAAGAGAGAGATGCAGAGGAACTCGGATGAGCTCTTGCATTCGTTATCTAAAGTTTCCCCAGAGACAGAGACCCTAAATAGCCAGAAAAGAGGGTTTGGCTACTTAGGAGAGAGGATAGGCTAGCAACACCTGAAGGAGCCTATCACAAGGAGTCTCTGACGTCACCTGGTGGCACTGGCCACTCAGAGCAGTCCAGTGTGCCAGCAGCACCTCTGTTTCCAAGATGGCAGAGGTCTGGAGCACACTGGAGGAGCTCTGGACACCTCCCAGAGGAGGTGCAGGTCAGGGGAGTTGTCACTCCCCTTTCCTTTGTCCAGTTTCGCGCCAGAGCAGGGCTAAGGGGTCCCCTGAACCGGTGTAGACTGGCTTATGCAGAATTGGGCACATCTGTGCCCAGGAAAGCATTTCCAGAGGCTGGGGGAGGCTACTCCTCCCCTGCCTTCACACCATTTTCCAAAGGGAGAGGGTGTAACACCCTCTCTCAGAGGAAGTTCTTTGTTCTGCCATCCTGGGCCAGGCCTGGCTGGACCCCAGGAGGGCAGATGCCTGTCTGAGGGGTTGGCAGCAGCAGCAGTGAAACCCCAGGAAGGGCAGTTTGGCAGTACCAGGGTCTGTGCTACAGACCACTGGGATCATGGGATTGTGCCAACTATGCCAGGATGGCATAGAGGGGGCAATTCCATGATCATAGACATGTTACATGGCCATATTCGGAGTTACCATTGTAAAGCTACATATAGGTAGTGACCTATATGTAGTGCACGCGTGTAATGGTGTCCCCGCACTCACAAAGTCCGGGGAATTGGCCCTGAACAATGTGGGGGCACCTTGGCTAGTGCCAGGGTGCCCTCACACTAAGTAACTTTGCACCTAACCTTTACCAGGTAAAGGTTAGACATATAGGTGACTTATAAGTTACTTAAGTGCAGTGTAAAATGGCTGTGAAATAACGTGGACGTTATTTCACTCAGGCTGCAGTGGCAGGCCTGTGTAAGAATTGTCAGAGCTCCCTATGGGTGGCAAAAGAAATGCTGCAGCCCATAGGGATCTCCTGGAACCCCAATACCCTGGGTCCCTCAGTACCATATACTAGGGAATTATAAGGGTGTTCCAGTAAGCCAATGTAAATTGGTAAAATTGGTCACTAGCCTGTTAGTGACAATTTGGAAAGAAATGAGAGAGCATAACCACTGAGGTTCTGATTAGCAGAGCCTCAGTGAGACAGTTAGTCACTACACAGGTAACACATTCAGGCACACTTATGAGCACTGGGGCCCTGGTGAACAGGGTCCCAGTGACACATACAACTAAAACAACATATATACAGTGAGAAATGGGGGTAACATGCCAGGCAAGATGGTACTTTCCTACACAACCCCCCCCCAAACGAAGGACAATAAGACTAGCCATGACCTGATGAGTCTTCATTGTCTAAGTGGAAATATATGGAGAGTCCATCTGCATTGGAGTGGCTACTCCCAGGTCTATGTTCCACTGTATAGTCCATTCCCTGTAGGGATATGGACCACCTCAACAATTTAGGATTTTCACCTTTCATTTGTTTTAGCCAAAGTAGAGGTTTGTGGTCTGTCTGAACAATGAAGTGAGTGCCAAACAGGTATGGCCTCAACTTCTTCAGAGCCCAGACCACAGCAAAGGCCTCCCTCTCTATGGCAGACCAACGCTTTTCTCTAGGGGTCAACCTCCTACTAATAAATGCAACAGGTTGATCCTGGCCCTCAGAATTAAGTTGTGATAGGACTGCCCCTACTCCTAATTCAGATGCATCAGTTTGGACATAGAATTTTTTAGAGTAACAAGGGCTTTTCAGGACAGGTGCAGAGCACATGGCCTGCTTCAGCTCCTCAAAAGCTTTCTGACAGTTTGCTGTCCATAATACCTTTTTAGGCATTTTCTTGGATGTGAGGTCATTAAGAGGGGCTGCAATGGAGCCATAGTTCTTAATGAACCTCCTGTAATACCCAGTGAGGCCTAGGAAGGCTCTCACCTGAGTCTGAGTGGTAGGGGGAACCCAATCAATAATTGTTTGGATTTTCCCCTGAAGTGGTGCAATCTGTTCCCCACCAACAAGGTGTCCCAGATAAACCACCTTACCCTGCCCTATCTGGCACTTTGAAGCCTTGATAGTGAGGCCGGCCTTTTGCAGGGCCTCCAAAACTTTCCATAGGTGGACCAGGTGATCATCCCAGCTGGAGCTAAATACAGCTATATTGTCCAAATATGCTGCACTGAAAGCTTCCAGCCCTTGCAGGACTGTATTCACCAACCTCTGAAAAGTGGCAGGTGCATTTTTCAAACCAAAAGGCATTACAGTAAACTGGTAATGGCCTCCAATGGTTGAAAATGCAGTTTTAGGTTTAGCATCTTCTGACAATTTGATCTGCCAGTACCCTGCAGTCAAATCAAAAGTGCTTAGATACTTGGCAGATGCCAGTGTATCTATGAGCTCATCTGCCCTGGGTATAGGATGAGCATCAGTTTTGGTTACCAAGTTGAGACCTCTATAGTCTACACAAAACCGCATTTCCTTATTTCCATCTTTGGAATGGGGTTTTGGTACAAGTACCACAGGAGAAGCCCATGGACTTTCAGAGTGCTCAACCACTCCTAGTTCTAACATTTTCTGCACCTCTTGCTTTATGCAGTCCCTGACATGGTCAGGCTGCCTATAGATCTTACTTTTGACAGGTAAACTGTCTCCAGTATCTATAGTGTGCTCACACCAAGAAGTGGTACCTGGCACAGTAGAGAAGAGTTCAGAGAATTGATCTAGGAGATTTATGCAATGGTCTTTCTGCTCAGCAGTAAGACAATCAGCCAAAACTACACCTTCCACAAGAGCATCTTGTTCTGTGGAAGAGAAGAGATCAGGTAGAGGATCACTGTCTTCTTCCTGTCCCTCATCAGTTGCCATGAGCAGGGTGAGATCAGCCCTGTCATAGTAGGGTTTCAGGCGGTTTACATGGAGTACCCTAAGGGGATTCCTTGCAGTGCCTAAGTCAACTAAATAGGTGACTTCACCCTTTTTCTCAACAATTGTGTGGGGACCACTCCATTTATCTTGGAGTGCTCTTGGGGCCACAGGCTCCAAGACCCACACTTTCTGCCCTGGTTTGTACTGAACCAACACAGCCTTCTGATCATGCCATTGCTTCTGGAGCTCTTGGCTGGCCTGAAGGTTTTTACTGGCCTTTTTCATATACTCAGCCATCCTTGATCTGAGGCCAAGTACATAATCCACAATATCCTGCTTAGGAGCTTTTAAAGGTTGTTCCCAACCCTCCTTTACAAGTGTGAGTGGACCCCTAACAGGGTGTCCAAAAAGAAGTTCAAAGGGGCTGAAGCCCACTCCTTTCTGGGGTACCTCCCTGTAGGCAAAAAGGAGGCATGGTAACAGGATATCCCATCTCCTGCGGAGTTTTTCAGGGAGACCCATAATCATGCCTTTGAGAGTTTTATTAAATCTCTCCACCAGTCCATTTGTTTGTGGATGATAGGGTGTAGTGAACTTGTAAGTTACACCACACTCCTTCCACATGGCCTTTAAGTATGCAGACATGAAATTGCTTCCCCTGTCTGATACTACTTCCTTTGGGAAGCCCGCCCTGGAAAATATTCCCAGGAGGGCCTTTGCCACTGCAGGAGCTGTAGTGGTCCTTAAAGGAATAGCTTCAGGATATCTTGTGGCATGGCCCACTACCACCAAGATGAATCTATTGCCTGAAGCAGTAGGAGGGTCAAGGGGGCCAACTATGTCAACCCCTACCCTTTCAAAGGGAACCCCAACCACAGGCAGTGGAATAAGGGGTGCCTTTGGAGTGCCACCTGTCTTGCCACTGGCTTGACAGGTTTCACAGGACTTACAAAAATCTTTTGTGTCCTCAGACATTCTAGGCCAATGAAACAAGGGAACCAGTCTGTCCCAAGTTTTCATTTGTCCCAGATGCCCAGCTAGGGGAATGTCGTGGGCAAGAGTTAGGAGGAACTTTCTGTACTTCTGAGGAATCACTAATCTCCTGGCAGCTCCAGGTTTAGGATCCCTATGCTCAGTGTACAAGAGGTTGTCCTCCCAGTAAACTCTGTGAGAGTCACTGACATCCCCATTAGCCTGTTTGACAGCTTGCTGTCTTAGACCCTCTAATGTGGGACAGGTTTGCTGTGCCACACTCAGCTCCTCCCTGGCAGGCCCCCCTTCACCCAAAAGCTCAGCAGTATCTGCTTCCAGCTCCTCTGGTGTAGGTTCTGCACGTGGAGGGAATTCTTCTTCCTCAGAAGTAGAATCCACTGTAGAGGGAGGGATAGTAGGAAGTGGTTTGCTTCTACTAGCCCTAGCTTTAGGGAGCACTTGGTCCATTGTTCCAGGATCCAAGCTTCCCTGTCCTTTTTGCTTTTTGTCCTGAGCCCTGGTTAAAGCAAAAATATGCCCTGGGATGCCCAGCATTGCTGCATGGGCCTCCAACTCCACATCTGACCAAGCTGATGTCTCCAAATCATTTCCTAGTAGACAGTCTACAGGTAAATCTGTGGCTACTACAACTTTCTTTGGACCAGTAACCCCCCCCCCAGTTGAGATTAACAACAGCCATGGGGTGGCTAAGTGTGTTGTTGTGAGCATCGGTTACTTGGTACTGGTGACCAAGTAGGTGTTGTTCAGGGTGGACCAGTTTCTCTATGACCATAGTCACACTGGCACCAGTGTCCCTGTAGGCCTGAACCTCAACACCATTTATTAGGGGTAGCTGCTTGTACTTATCCATATTAAGGGGACAAGCAACTAAGGTGGCTAAATCAATAGCCCCCTCAGAGACTAACACAGCCTCTGTGGCCTCCCTAACAAGGCCAACCCCAACTAGGTTACCAATAGTGAGCCCAGCTACTCCCTTGGATTGGCTATTAGTAGGTTTGCTCCCACCACCACTGCTATTAGTAGGGACACTAGGTGTAGCAGTAGGGGTTGTAGTGGTAGGAGGCTTGGTGCTTTTCTTTGGACAACTGGGATCTGTTGTCCAATGGCCTTTTACTTTACATAAATAGCACCATGGTTTCTTTTCTTTGTTTTGATTAAAGGAGGATTTGGACCCACCACCCCCACCAGAGTGTTTTTGTGGGCTTGATGAAGACTCATTTTTAGATTTGTCCCCACCCTTGTCTGAAGACTTACCATCCTTCTTTTTGTTGCCATCTTTGTCACCCCCTGTATGAACTTTTCTGTTCACCCTTGTTCTGACCCATTTGTCTGCCTTCTTTCCCAATTCTTGGGGAGAGGTCAGATCAGAGTCCACCAAGTACTGGTGCAACAAATCAGACACACAATTATTAAGAATATGCTCTCTCAGGATCAAGTTATACAGGCTGTCATAATCAGTAACTTTACTGCCATGTAACCACCCCTCCAAGGCCTTCACTGAATGGTCAATGAAATCAACCCAGTCTTGTGAAGACTCCTTTTTGGTCTCTCTGAACTTTATCCTGTACTGTTCAGTGGTTCAGCCATAACCATCCAGGAGTGCATTCTTAAGTACTGTAAAATTACTGGCATCACTTTCTTTCACAGTAAGGAGCCTATCCCTACCTTTTCCACTAAATGATAGCAATAGGATAGCAGCCCACTGCCTTTGAGGGACATCCTGTACAACACATGCCCTCTCAAGTGCAGCAAACCACTTGTTAATGTCATCCCCCTCCTTATAAGGGGGAACTATCTTATGCAGATTCCTGGAATCATGCTCTTTTGCAGGATGACTATGGGGAATACTGCTGCTGCCACCATGGGTTTCTAAACCCAACTTCTGTCTTTCCTTCTCTAATTCTAAAGACTGTCTATCCAAATCCAGCTGTTGCTTCTTAAGCTTCAGTCTGGTTTGTTCCACCCTCAACTTATTGAGTTCCCTTTCTAACAATCTGTCATCAGGGTTGGTGGGAGGGACATTTCTAGATACAGAGGTATGATGGGAATGAACAGAAGGAGACCTGTCTCTTACAGAGGGCACCCTAACAGCTTGGCTGACAGTGTAATGTGAAAGCACATCATCTGTATGATGTGACTCCACCTCAGTACCAACTATGCTAGACTGTCTTGTAATGGGAAGGCTAAGAAGTTTCTTTCCTGAACCTTTACCTGGTGGAGTCACTGGATCAGATTGAGAACCATTAGCTACTTTTTCAACAGATGGGGCACTTTTAGCCTTATCTTGTTCTCTAAGCATGTTAAGTAACAGTTCCAAGGAAGGATTCTTCCCTACACTCAAACCTCTCTCTATGCAGAGACTCCTTGCTCCTTTCCAGCTAAGGTGATCATATGCAATCTTAGACAGGTCAACATTTTGGCCTGTGCCAGACATTTTTAGAGAGAGTTAAAGTGATAGAAAAAGAGAAAAAGGTTTGTCAGAGCTTTTAGAAAGACAGAGAAAAAAACTTTTAAAACTTTTTAGAACTTTTTAGAAAGTTTAGAAGTACTTTTCAGCACTTAGAAAAGAGTGAAAAGAGGAAATGCAAAACTTTTTGGCTATGTGTATATACACTGACCTTGTTTTGTATATTTTTCTCTTATGAAAAGTACAATGACAAGAGTGGTAAGTAGTCTCAAAGCACTTATCCCACCGCTGCACAACCAATGTAGGAGGCTGGACTGGCTTGTAGTGAGTACCAAGGGGTACTTGCACCTTGCACCAGGCCCAGTTATCCCTTATTAGTGTATAGGGTGTCTAGCAGCATAGGCTGATAGATAATGGTAGCTTAGCAGAGCAGCTTAGGCTGAACTAGGAGACGTGTGAAGCTACTACAGTACCAAAAGTGTCACTTGCACAATATCATAAGAAAACACAATACACAGTTATACTAAAAATAAAAGTACTTTATTTTTATGACAATATGCCAAAGTATCTTAGAGTGTACCCTCAGTGAGAGGATAGGAAATATACACAAGATATATGTACACAATACCAAAAATATGCAGTATAGTCTTAGAAAACAGTGCAAACAATGTATAGTTACAATAGGATGCAATGGGGACACATAGGGATAGGGGCAACACAAACCATATACTCCAAAAGTGGAATGCGAACCACGAATGGACCCCAAACCTATGTGACCTTGTAGAGGGTCGCTGGGACTATTAGAAAATAGTGAGAGTTAGAAAAATAACCCTCCCCAAGACCCTGAAAAGTGAGTGCAAAGTGCACTAAAGTTCCCCTAAGGATAAAGAAGTCGTGTTAGAGGAATAATGCAGGAAAGACACAAACCAACAATGCAACAACGATGGATTTCCAATCTAGGGTACCTGTGGAACAAGGGGACCAAGTCCAAAAGTCACAAGCAAGTCGGAGATGGGCATATGCCCAGGAAATGCCAGCTGTGGATGCAAAGAAGCTTCTACTGGACAGAAGAAGCTGAGGTTTCTGCAGGAACGAAAAGGGCTCTGGACACCTCCCAGGGGAGGTGCAGGTCAGGGGAGTGGTCACTCCCCTTTCCTTTGTCCAGTTTTGCGCCAGAGCAGGGCTAAGGGGTCCCCTGAACCGGTGTAGACTGGCTTATGCAGAATTGGGCACATCTGTGCCCAAGAAAGCATTTCCAGAGGCTGGGGGAGGCTACTCCTCCCCTGCCTTCACACCATTTTCCAAAGGGAGAGGGTGTAACACCCTCTCTCAGAGGAAGTTCTTTGTTCTGCCATCCTGGGCCAGGCCTGGCTGGACCCCAGGAGGGCAGATGCCTGTCTGAGGGGTTGGCAGCAGCAGCAGCTGCAGTGAAACCCCAGGAAGGGCAGTTTGGCAGTACCAGGGTCTGTGCTACAGACCACTGGGATCATGGGATTGTGCCAACTGTGCCAGGATGGCATAGAGGGGGCAATTCCATGATCATAGACATGTTACATGGCCATATTCGGAGTTACCATTGTGAAGCTACATATAGGTAGTGACCTATATGTAGTGCACGCGTGTAATGGTGTCCCCGCACTCACAAAGTCCGGGGAATTGGCCCTGAACAATGTGGGGGCACCTTGGCTAGTGCCAGGGTGCCCTCACACTAAGTAACTTTGCACCTAACCTTTACCAGGTAAAGGTTAGACATATAGGTGACTTATAAGTTACTTAAGTGCAGTGTAAAATGGCTGTGAAATAACGTGGACGTTATTTCACTCAGGCTGCAGTGGCAGGCCTGTGTAAGAATTGTCAGAGCTCCCTATGGGTGACAAAAGAAATGCTGCAGCCCATAGGGATCTCCTGGAACCCCAATACCCTGGGTACCTCAGTACCATATACTAGGGAATTATAAAGGTGTTCCAGTAAGCCAATGTAAATTGGTAAAATTGGTCACTAGCCTGTTAGTGACAATTTGGAAAGAAATGAGAGAGCATAACCACTGAGGTTCTGATTAGCAGAGCCTCAGTGATACAGTTAGTCACTACACAGGTAACACATTCAGGCACACTTATGAGCACTGGGGCCCTGGTGAACAGGGTCCCAGTGACACATACAACTAAAACAACATATATACAGTGAAAAATGGGGGTAACATGCCAGGCAAGATGGTACTTTCCTACAAGGCTTATATGTCTTCAGCACGCCCACGCTTGAAAGATGCTGCTGAGGTCTTGGGCTCAACTGGAGCTCCCGGAAGGGTTGGGCCCCTCCTTACTCAACAGGGGTCCCCTCGGGAAAACAGAGTGGGATTCCCAAGCATTTAACGATTTCTTATTCCATGCCATTGCACACATTATGCACGGCATGCAATGGCATGGCCTGGGGGTGAGGGTTTGGTTATTGTGTCTGGTGTGAAGTGGACTGGATTGGATTGGGGTGGGTTGAATTTGGCTGGATTGGATTGTTCTGGTTTGGAGTGCGGTGTATTGGGGAGAGGGTGGATTGGATTGGATTGAGTGGGGTGGATTTGATTATTGTGGGGCAGATTATAGTGGGCTGGATTGGATTGATGTGGGAAGGATTGGATTGGTGTGGATTGGATTGAGTGGGATGGTCTGAATTGGGATAGGTTGGATTGGAGTGGGGTGGATTGGTGTATGGTGAGGTGGATTAGACTAGATTGGATTGGGATGGACTGGGGTGCAGCAGATTGGACTGTGGTGGATGGGTATGGGGTGGATTGGATTGGGGTGGGTTGAGAGGACTGGGGTGTTGTGGATTGTAGTGGATTGGACTGGGGAGAGTGGAGCTGATTGGAGTGGGTGGGTTGTGAGGTGGATTGGATTGGTCTGGGTGGATTGAATTGATGTGGTGTGGATTGGATTGAGTGGGTTGAATTAGTGTGAGGTGAGGTGGGGTGTATTGGAGTGGGGCAGATTGGACTGGAGTAGGCTGGATTGGGGTATACTGCACTGGTATGTGTTGAAGCATAATTTGGGAAATTACACATAAAAAAGAAACAATGTTGCTTTGCAATATTTTAGAAAAAGATCATTGTCATCTTTTGAGAACAGTGCCCACGAGCAAAAACAAAACAAAACAAGGGTGTAAAGTGAGAAAAGAAGTCTTGCCAAAACAAAAGAATGTAACTATAATAAATAAAAAATAATAATTTTGTTTGTCCTGCTGGGCACGTTTTTGCCAGTCACACACCACCTGTTTACAGTCACTAGAATTTAAAAAGAGCAAAATAACACCTCAGTCTCGTGGGGAGCAGCGGACGGCACTGATTTAGTTGAGTCATTCAGCGCTTGGTACCTGCTCCTCAGAAAGGAATGGAAATGATGCTAGGCCTGCAGTGGCCAATTACGATGCTGTAAAGAAGAGTGCCACGCAAGCACATGAATGGTAAGCAATGGGCGGGCTCCAAGCCCCTTTCTGTTTACAGCAGGGTCTCGCGAGTGAGACGCACACGCTAGCGCACGCTACTGCAGGCTCCACCATAACAATTAGCAGCAGAAGACACAGCCTGTCACTCTGCCTCTATCTTTGAAGCGGCTGTAAATGTAAAACCATAAATACAGAATTTAAAGGCATCTTTATCTATGGCCTGGACTTTGGGACCCACCATTTGGGAAACACTGCTCTACTGTATGTAATGTTTCACTAATCAGTTTAACTTGCATTTATTTTTTAATTTAATGTGTGTGCTTTCATCTATATTCACTTTTGTCAAAATAATTACACAATATATTCTTCTTTCCAGCCGCCCCTTGGACCCCCGCCCCATTCTCTGACCAAACCCCATTACACCAAGGATCACAGTTTCCAAACTATTTTTAATGCACTTCGGCCGGTGCTTGGCGCTTTCAGGTGTCTCTCCTGATCACCTTGATGAGGAGGGATCTCACTCAAGAACACTGACCCTGCTGTACTCAGTGCCGCTCAGATCCAGGTTACACGGTAGAGTGAGAAGGCGCCTTGCAAACCCTCTCGGCACTAGCACTGCATCTCACCTGCGCGTACACTTTACCGTTTTGTGTTCATTAAAACCTGCATGGAAATGAAGCAATGCACAGAACATGCAGATGTAATTTTAGACAGAGTAAGAGACGTTAAACGTTTGAATCTCCTCCTCGTTCCTGTTAAACGTGAACCGAAAAAGCTGGCTGAATTGTAATTCGGCACTTTTCAGAGCGAGAAATTGCTCTATAAAATTTCTTAATATAACATAAAATGTTTTTAAAAAAGGGGACACCCGGATTTGAACCAGGGACCTCTTGATCTGCAGTCAAATGCTCTCCCACTGAGCTATATCCCCGTTCATGCACGATTTCTCACCATTCAGTTACATAACTCGAGTCTATCGGTGCTGAAGGATGATGTTAAAACACCTTATACAACAAGCAGGCGCACGAGACGGGCTTAAGGGGCAGTGGAAAGGGAGTGGAATGTGTATTGGTGGGTGTGCACTAAGTGAGAGAAACCGCATAATTCAGAGAAACAACTGACATTTTTTAGGTATTTCCAAACAGAGAGAGGGAGAGTGTGTGTTTCTGTGTGTAAATATTCCAGGTGAAATCCGACAGACACCTCCCCATCCCCGACTGAAAGTGGCTGCACCCAACTATGTATCCCAAAATACATTTATTAGATCGGCAGTTTCATTGACTAACAAGGAGACCAAGTGCAATGGTGCAGTGTTACCACGCCTGCGTGACACAGGTGTTAACTCCTACTGCAGGGAGAAACCATGGACCTATTGTATTTGTAATTGCATTTTTATAGCGCTTACTACCCTTGAAGAGGCGCCAATGCGCTTTACACCGGGCAGTACAGGGGCCAGAATTCAAGGTCAGTGGTTAGTTCAGTGTTTTTGGTATTCATCTTGTGCCCTCAAGCAAACCATTCAATGGAGTCACTCCAGATCGTATTGTTCGTTTATTGATAGTTTCATCATCAAAAGGGCACATCGATAAACCATCCCATATCACAAACTTTTAAAATTGTTTTAAACATCAATAAATATCCATAAAAGTCACATGCAGCATTTCATAAAATAATTCTATTCCCCCAAGAAGCAGGGTCACACAAGAAACCCGCAGTGGTCACCAACCTGTGGTCCAGGGACCCCTGCGGTTCTGCAAAGCCTCCTCAGGGAGTCCGCGGGTGCCTAGAAAATTAAATAATATTAGCAGATTAATAATTTGTATATAAATAAAGTGGTAAAATGTACAGACGGAAATTTTAAAAAAGTAGTGTAAATGTCCAGGAATTTGAATTTGGAGGTTGAAAATTAAATTAGTATTCTGAGATTGACTCCCGGGTGCAGAGAGGCCGCATGAAACAAAATATAGCGTGGATGATGTGTGGTTCCCACTGAATGTAGAAAAGCTCCAATCTTTCTATTAAAATTATTTTTTTTATTAACATTTGTTTGCAAATTAAAAAAAAAAGTGTTATCATTTGTGTACGTGTTTGATTAATGCTTGTTTCTGTATTTTTTGTGTATTCTTTTGCATTTCAAATCATCGACAATGGATAGGCCGGGGTCCCCGGCTCCCAGTAATGACTGAGTGGGGGATCTCCGAATTCCAATAATGATTCAGTGGGGGTCCCCGGGTTTCAGTAAGGATAAAGTGGGGGTCCACAGAAGTCAAAAGGTTGGTAACCTCTGGTCTAGAGCATGGCTTTTATGCAGGGCCAGATACTTTGAGTCTGATTGGCCAACCTATATACAGAAATTTGGAAAGAGCCACAGCCACGATCGAGGAGGCGTCTCTTTTGCAAGTTCTATAAGATTCTCCTCGAACTGGTAAACTAAAGGAGCTAAACAAGAGAACAATCCATTTGTTCCTAGGTTTAACATAGAGAGGGCAAAAAATAGCAAATGTTCATCACTTTCTTGAACATTTTAACAGTAAGGGCAACAGTCAGATCCCTGCTTTGCCTTTCCCCAGTAGATGGTGAAAGCTGGAACTGGGAGAGTCCTGTACATGAAGTGGAGATTCAGGGACCCGGGCAGGTGCTGGACTGATAAAATGCAAAAAATCCTCAGCCTTGCTTACAGATTAATTGAGAAGGAAGTCACTTGTTAGGCTGCCTAGCGAGGTTGAGTGGTCCCTGCTACTGGTAGCTTTCTCCTGGACCAAGGTTTTGACTTTAGGGCCATCTTCTCCCCAAATAGACTGGAGCTCACTCCAGAATTTCCCCAGTCCTAGTTCACTCCAGGCATTTTTAACTGGCCCTAGCCATTTGACGTTTCCCGCCTCATTGGCCATGATGACTTCCTGCAAGCCCTCCCTAAGATGGCGCAGTTCATAAGTGCTCCAGATATGAACCCAGAGCAAGAGTGGTCTTAACGCTATCAGTGATGATTTCTTGTGGATCCCCACATTCAAGATAAGTGGATCCAGTTGCTTGCCATTTCCTAAGCCCAAGAGGTCTCTAACAAAATTGTTTTCGGCAGTACTCACGGCACTGGTGTTACAAAGCCCCATTGTTCCAACCCACTCTTTGAGATCTGCGAGTCCCAGGATCCAGTAGCATCTCACCTGATGCCCAAATAATCAAGCTCCCAGACTCTTTCCAGTGTTTCAGGTCCCACCTTGATTACCCTTCTCAACCTGCCATTCTTAGTATACATCATATATTTGGTCTTGGATGTGTTAATTTCAAGGCCCAAGTCTCAGAAAAACTGGTTGAAACTATCAATCATATTATGTGGGCCCCTCCTGGTTTTGGACAGCAACAGCATGTCATCCACAAAGAAAAGTGCCAATATTTTCCCCCTTCCAGGGTAGGAGAATCACTGACACAAAATAATAAGTAGGCAATACAGTTGTCTATGTGTAGGGTGAAGAAGGTTGGGACAAGGACACAGCCCTGGTGCTCACCTTTGTTTACGGGAAAGTTCTCCTTTCACTCCATACCTAACTTTGGCAAAATTAGCCTTGTGAAGAAGTTGGATCAAATGCAAAAGGTCTGGGGGGGGGGATTCCATCCTCAAGAGCACCCCTCATAACTTCCCTCTGGGCACCAGGTCAAATGTATTGTGAAGATCGATAAATGCCACATATAGATCAACTTTGGCAAGGTCCTCCATCTTCCATTTTGTCAAGAGAAACTGGAAGGCTTGGTTGACAGCGCTGATCTTATGCCTAAATTCTGCTTGCAGTCCTAAAAGAGTGAAGGTTTTCCTCGCACCAATCCAACAACTGCTTCAACACCTGCTTGCAGAAATTATTTTGCAGGTTGTCTGTCAAACTGACTGCGTGGTATCTGGAGGGCATGCTGGGGTCCCCTTTTTTGAAAATTGGTACGATGTCTGCCCCCTCCATCGAGATGGCATTTGAAACCACATTGATACAGGAAACCCACACCCTAAGATCTTATTTGAAGACATCTGCAGGGATTTTGTCGAGACCCAGAGCTTTCCTGAGTTTGAATGAGACCACAGTGTTGTGCTCTGAAAGCCTGTAAGGCTAGAATTTTATGAAGAATATGGAGTGTGAGATTAACTTGCATTCTGTGTTTCTTATGACTCGCAAACATTTTAGTGAAGTCAGTTATGGTTGAGCTGGCCGAGGGACAGCTCTGCTCCTGTTCTAGGGACACATCCTATGAAATAAACTTTGTAACTTACCCCAGTCTTCAGCATTGTCCTTTCAGGGGTACAAAAACTTGGCGACGAATTGGCCAGCCTGTCCCTGCAGCGCTGTAAGGCAGCTTTGAACCCAGCCCTGTGGTGCACTTGCTTGGAGGGCGTTGTTGCGGCCTGCATCAGTATGTGTCAGATTAAGGACCTGCGTTGTCATTGTGCAGCCATGGTCCTCTGGAGGTATATTTGCTGATTTCAATTGTTTTTAGAGGTTTTGGAGCCATCCAGGCTCGAGCACACCCCAGGAAGCAGCTCGGCGCATGGAGGAAAAGCAAGAATAGAGAGAACGCGCAGCTCATGCACGTATCTTAGCAACACTCTTTTCACTCTGCATTGGCGATGCTCTGCATCTTTGATGTCCAAGCATCATCAGCATCACTGCCATTTTACATTGGCATTATCTCCAATCTCATTACAGCGATGCGCCTGCTTATACATAATAGGAGCGACAAGCACAAGCAATAAGAGGAATGTGAGCGCAACATGTTGTTGGTGAGACACACACCCATTTCCTGGAGTGCCATAAGCTTATTTTTGTTTTCAACATGTGTATGGTGTTGTTAGAGAATGGGTCTCTAGTTGGCAGTCAGTTTACACCATGTCCAACAAAGAACCCTTACTCTGGTTAGGATAAGGGGGATACCCAGCTCAGATAATCCCTGCTCGCCCCCTTTGTAGTTTGGCACGAGAAGTCAGAGCAATGTGTAAAGCATTTGCACATAACACACAATAATACAGTGAAAGCATGACAACAAGACACCACACCAGCTTTAGAAAAATAGCTAATATTTATTTGTGTAAAATAAGACCAAAACGAGAAAAATCCAACATACAGTAATAAAGATATGAATTTTGCAAGAATTAATTAAAAATACAGTTCCCTGAACTTGATAGCTCCACCTGGGGCTATCACGGCGTCGTGAACAACAAATCCTACAGTTCAGGCTGACCACGAGTTCGTGGGCCAGCTACAGTGTTGAGAAGACCCGCAAACAGTACTTTGGAAATGTAGGGCATTGTGATCCTCACGATGAGATCCATAGAGCGACGTCGCTGGCACTGGCATTTGTCGCGGGCATCAGTTCCAGAGGTCGGTGCAGGGGTCGTCAGGCCCTTGATGTCACACACTTTGCAGATCGAACTCCAGGCTGATGATGCAGTCAGGAGCACTGGCATTAATGGGGTTGGGGGTGCGGTGCAAAGTGGGACGCTGTGACATGTGGTGCCCACAGGTAACGGTGCAAACAGCGACTGGGTGTCTGCATCCTGAGGCGTCGGTGAGACTAGGACTGCGGTGTGAAGTGGGGTGGTGCAACGTGCGGTGTCTCCAGTTCGCAGTGCAGGCAGCGGCATCGTCGTTGCTGGAGTATTGCTGTTGGTAGGCCCACTGCATCGGTACAACGCAGGTCGCGGTGCCGACAGGGGCGTCTGTTGACGAGGCAGGAGTCGACGGCACCGGCGTCAGCATAGAGTGGCGTTGTGGGGGTTGCCAATGCTGCGGTGTGAGCGAGACAATGCGGAGTGCGGGTCCCACAGGTCACGGTGCAAGCAGTGGCTCGGTGATGGCGTCAGGGTCAGGCGGTGGTGGTGAGACCAGGGTTACAGTGTGAAGCGAGGCATGGCTCCGTGCTGCGTCGTCAGGTCACGGTGCAGGAAGTGGCATCATTGGAGGCATTGTGGTGGTTTTTCATCTGTTGCAGCACAAAACACGCAGTTCCCAGTGCTGTAGGCAGATGAATCTGAAGTCTTTGATATCCCTGAGACTTCCAACAGGAGGCAAGCTCTACTTCTAGCCCTTGGAGAAACTTCACATGCAGAATACACGGCAAAGTCCAGTCTTTTCCTCTTTACGTCAGAAGCAGAAAATGCAGGCCAACCCAGCAAGGCACACACAGCAAAGGGGACAGTGCTCCTCCTCCAGCTCTTCTGCTTGGCAGGGGTTCCTCTTAATCCAGAAGTGTTCCAGAAGTCTGGGGTTTTGGGTGCACTACTGTAGGAGGCTGGCCTGGTTTGCAGTGGGTACCTAAGGTACTTACACCTTATACCAGGTCCAGTTATCCCTTATTAGTGAAATGTAGTCAGTGTCTAGAAGCCAGGCTCTCTAGAGGTAGCTGTGGATGAGCAGCCAAGGCCTAACTAGGAGACATGCAAAGCTCATGCAGTACCACTGTAGTCACACAGCGCTTACAGACCTGAAAGAAAATACTCAGTGTTACAAAAATAAAGGTACTTTATTTTGGTGACACAAATGCCAAAAACACCATAGAGACTATACTCCCTTAGGGGGTAAGTGATACACAAATTACATACACTAGTATGAAGAAATAGCTGTGAAAACAGCTGGAAAACAGTGCAAATAGTGAAAATCACAATAGTTAGAAATGGGCCTAGGGGGAACACAAACTATATACTAAGAAAGTGGAATGTGAATGCCGCTTTCTCACTTAGGCAAGTGTAGTGCGTAGAGGGGCGCTGGGAGTATTAGAAAACACCAAAGGTAAGTAATAGAAGCCTCCCCAGAGCCCAGGGAAGCAGGAGCAAATCACAGTAACTTTCCTAGAACACACAAGAACATGAAAAAGAAGATTATGCAAGAACCAGAAGAGACTGCAAGAAACCAGTGATGGATTCCTGGACCTGAAGACCTGCAGAAGAAGGGGACCAAGAAGCACACAAGGGTCCAGGGAGAATAGGAGCCCCTGCTAACCAAGATGAAGGTGCAAAAGAAAAACCACTGGTGAGGAACAACAGTCATTACTGCACCCAAGAAGATGGATGCAGGTTCCTGGTTGGTGCAGATAATATCGCTAGATGGAAGATTGCAGTCTGGTTTGCATCACTGGATTCCGCCAACAAGCCTTGGCACACGCAAAGCTCATGGTTAGCGGAAGATGGCACTGCCCGGGACCAGGAGGGACCTGGTGGACTCTATCTAGGAGGGAGAGTCAAAGGGGACTCTCAGCAACTCAGAGAGCCCTAAGAAGACCAGGCAGCATGCACAGGAGTCACACGGCCTGGGGACAAAGGAGGTGCAAAAGGAGAACCATGCAGCACTTCACAAAGGGATCCCACGCTGCCGGAGAACCACTCAGGAAGCTGTGAGTCGCAGGAAGGAGTTCTGGGTCACCACACACTGCACCCCATCAAATATTACTGCTAAATGTTCTTGGGGTCCGGAAGCACGCCAACCTCATCATGAAACGTAGGCTTCTCACTTACACACTTCCTTTTAAAACTTCTGGGTTTGCTCCTGAAATTGGTGGTCCTGGGATGCCGTGTTACTGGGAAAGTATTACAAAGCTAATTGGGGACGCCTGAGAGCAACAAAACCAGGCATGTTTTGAATCTGTTTTCACCGGCGAATTATTTCCAAACCCCGAGTATGAGCGATTCGACGTCAAACGTAAACCTTCCCTATATATGACTTGTGAACTATTTCTTCTGGTGCTACAAAAAAAAATTCTAGGCTAGTCATTTTAAAAATGGAAGATATCTCAGTGGCCGGCACAAGCATGTCAAGGGATTTTATAACTTTTACAGGCCACTCCAGGTACATACGTAGGGTGACCACCCGTCCGTAAATTTCACGGACTGTCCGTAATTTTGCCCTGCCATCCGTTGTCCGTGATGAAAGGCTTAACGGACGGCATTTGTCAGTAATTTTAGCCTTTCACCAAATGGACAAGGGAAGGTAGAGCGGAATTACGGGCCGATCAGTTTCCCCAGTTGGGAGTCTCCTGTGCTCTGAGGGAGGGAGGGGCAGACAGATAAGAATCAGACCTTCTTGCCAGGGGGTCTCCTTCCCTAAAGACATGCAAATGTGCACAACTGGTAAATCTGCAAATACAAAGGGGCTTGAAAACCTGCATTGACTTTGCTAAAAGGAGTCACTTGAAGTTTTCTGGTGGCAAAGATATTTCTTTCAGAGAGGTATTGTAATGGTGTTCCAAGGTGAGCTGTGGAGTGTGTGGTTTTAATGGAGTGTTATAACATTTTTTTAGTACTAGGTATAAACCGTATATTATTCAAATCTGTATTTGAGAAGCGCTTTTTTTTATTTAACCAAAATGTATTTGCGCATTTTGTAGCAGCTTTTATTATGATGTAATTGTATTTTTCACAGTTCTTTCAGCGACCTCTGTACCTCATAGTACTAACAAACATTGGCAAAGCCAACAGGTCTCGTCTACGAAAGAGTTATTGTCTTTGCTAATGTGTTTTAGCCATTAGCCATGTTATACACCAGAGTAGCTGCTGTTCAGCATGGCTTAAGGTTAGTGGCATAGTGGTGTGGAGTGGAGTAGAGTGGCATAGGAGCAGTGGCGTAGAGCCCAGTGGTGCAAAGTACAGTGCAGTGGGGTACAGTGCAGTTGATTAGAGTGTGTTAGCGTAGAGTGCAGTGGTTTAGAGTGCAGTGGCATGGAGTGGCATGGGACAGAGTAGAGTGCAGTGGAGTAGAGTGGCATACAATAGAGTGGCAGAGAGAGCAGTAGTGTAGAGTGGTACAGTGGCATAGATTGCAGAGTAGACTTGCATTGCAGGGAGTGCAGTGGCATAGTGTAGAGTGGTGCAGAGTAGAGTGCAGTGGCGCAGAGTGCAACGCTGTAGAGTAGAGTGTCAGTGCAGTGATGTAGAGTGGCACAGAGTGGCGTAGAGTCAGTGGTACAGAGTAGAGGGCAGTGGAGTACAGTGCAGTTGTTTAGAGTACATTGGCGCAGAGTGCAATGGCATAGAGTGGCATGGGGTAGAGTTACATAGAGTGCAGTGGAGTAGCAGAGACTGCAGTAATGCAGAGTGGTGCAGTGACAGAGTGCAGAGTAGACTCGTGTGGCATAGAGTGCAGTGGTGTAGAGTGGTGCAGTGTCAGAGTGCAGAGTAGACTCATGTGGCATAGAGTGCAGTGGTGTAGAGTGGTGCAGTGTCAGAGTGCAGAGTAGACTCATGTGGCATAGAGGGCAGTGGTGTAGAGTGGTGCAGAGAGGAGTATTGTAGAGTGGTGTAGAGTAGAGTATAGTGCCTAGTGTTCAGTGGCATAGAGTAGAGTGGTGTAGAGTGCAGAGTTGCAGAGTAGAGTGTCAGTGCAGTGGTGTAGAGTGGTACAGAGAACAGTGGCATAGAGTACAGTGGTTCAGAGTAAAGGGCAGTGGCACACAGTGCAGTTGTTTAGAGTGCACTGGTGTAGAGTCCAGTTGCATAGAGTGGCATTTGGCACGGTAGAGTGGCATAGAGTGCAGTAGAATAGAGTGTATCGTGCAGAATGCACTAGTACAGAGCAGAGTGGTGTAGAGTACAGTGGCGACCAGTGCAGTGTGCAGGTGGGAAGGCTTAGCAAAGGTAGTGCAGGAGCATAGGGTTTCTTCGGGTCAGTGAGTTTACAGGTTCTGGCAGGGCAAGAGAAAGCTGTGATAACCCCAGATGGTGATCCATGGAATGGCCAGTAGGAAACAATGAGCAGTGTATTAAGCCTTCCTTAAAAGTATTTACTGGTACACCCCATCTAATGCAGGCAGAGAAAGCCAGCGAGCCACCCATTGGACCTGTGCAGCTTAATAATAGCATTCTAAGTCCAGAAGGCCTAATCCACCCGCAGTCACAGGTAGCTTTAGAGTGGAAAGAGCTCCCGATGGCACCGCAGCAATCAAATCAGATGTGTGGCCTGTCTGAAGAAGGAATGAAGGACGAGCAGGGGAAGGTTTGCAAAATAATACTATCACTGGGGTAGCACACCATCTTCGCTAGTGCCACATGGCCCACTAAAGAAAGCAGAAGAGAAGACCAAAAAGCAAACTGGGCTTGGAGGGACCACTCGCTCTGCCAAGATTTTCATCCTGGAAATCAGTGTAAGAATGGTAGATCTTAATCACTAGATATCAAAAGGTAACTGGTTCCTAGTTCAATCTGAGATCTAATTGTATATAAAGGGGAAAACAGTGCCATATGTTTAAGAAACACTAATTACATTTTAAAATTTGTACATTTTGTTTGTAAAATTTACATCCCAAATATTTTGAAGATTCTATGGGTACTTGACACTTAAGGATAACCCAGATCTCTAGTTTGGCTTTTGCTCAATTTCAAAACCATTTAAAGACATGGACAAAGCAGGCAATTGCCTTGCACAACCTTGCAAGGGGTCTGCCCCCTGCTCATCCTTCACAAGCACTAACAGCGAACCATTGAACCAGAAGAGTTTGCCAAGGTGGATGGGTGTTGCTTGTTCAACCAATTGACATTGCCTCTTCTGTTTCGCTCCTGTGTGCAGAGACAACTCCCCAGGTACCCAATACCTTCGAATAGTCTTGGTGGACCCACCTTGTCTGATTTTAGGAATTGTCCCACCTTGTTCTTCTCTTCTTTATTTATCCAGTTATTAGCAACAACGCTTTGAATTACTTGCTGAGGATCTCCCATTTGATCTCAATTTCATCCTCCTCTTTTATTATCTTTGATTGGTAGTCTGGGCTCCCATTTCTGAGATAAATGTAGAGTCCCAGACATACACTACAGTGCTGGGAGACCACAGACAAGTTGTGGGTACCTCACATCCTGACATTAGGTGTGAGACTGTCGCCCACACCTTCTGCCCTGCCTCATTACATGTTTTTTAGGTTGAAAGTCCATGGGCGGTTGGGGTAAGCCAGATGTTTTTGTTCAATTTGTATAAATACGCATAAGGTTAATTACCTTAATGTTTCCCAAACTGTTTGCCAGGGGTTTTAAAATGTTCAGAAACATAATCAAAATGTTGCTGTTACTTTCTCTTCAAGAAAGATCGGGTAGATTTGGGTAGGGGGGATGGGCTTTCCACAGTATGGAAAGGGCATTAATTTTTGTCCTGAATTTTGACCCTTTGTCCTGAATTTTTTACAGTCCTGTCCAGAATTCGCCTCAATCCCAGGTGGTCACCCTATACATAGGTGCCATGCATGTAATGTCTTCAGTGTGGATGCAACTGCTCTTTTCTACCGCAAAGGGTCGCACGCACGGCGTTAAAAAGTCCGACGCAATAAGGACAATGACAACAGAAAACGCAAGAGCCACCCGTGACTGAATACAGCCCTCAGTCTCAGGAGTGTAATTGACACAGGTTTGGAGCGCTCTAAACTTGGCGAAGGTTCCGCACCCTCGGGAGGGTTTGCATAGCTCAGTGGAAAGCGCATCAGCTTGTATTTCAGCATCGAAAGTTTGTCTTCTTTAGGGGTATTTTGTTAACATGGCTATTCTTTTTATTTATTTGGCAACAATATTTCCTGTTGTTGTAAAAACAATAATGTCCGTGAGTTAGTCCTGCCCAGGGTCTTTGCAATGGTTTCTATTCCCGTTGACACGTCACATCCTTAATATCCAAGGCTCGGCAGCGCCACCCTGCGTCCTGCGTAGGGAAGATAAGTGGTGCTGGCGCTCATTAAGGGCTGGGAGCTCCAGGGGCTTCTTTTAGGCAAACAGGTTTATTGATTTTTATTGTAAACGTGGCCTTTGAATCTACAACTAGGCACTAAATATGTGCAAAATGAAAAATGCTGTGCTGTAGAGGTAAGGTATAGTTGAGGTGTGTACACTTATCACACTCGTGTAGCGCCTCGGTCTAGGGAAGGTTGCGTTGTCACATTTGCCAATGTTTTCTTTCCAGCTGTGCGTTTGTAAATTCAAAAAATTACTTTCTAATGTACAGGACACTGGTACTTCGGTTGACAACTCACAAGTGTATAGAAGAAAAGGAATATATGTGGTTCCATGGTGTAATGGTTAGCACTCTGGACTCTGAATCCAGCGATCCGAGTTCAAATCTCGGTGGGACCTGACTTTTTATTTTTTTATTTTCACTCAAAATAATGAGAAGTCGTTGTGCATTCTCCATGCGTTCAAAAAAAGGTTTTTCTTTTTTAATCTAAAGTTTAAAATGTGTATAGGTAGATAAAGCGCTGGATCTCTCGAATGCACAAAGGCACTATTGCCTCGAGAGCACTCTACGTCACAGCCGCCCTCTTGCTGGTCTCCCGGCAGCCAATCGACAGAAGCATATTTTCTTAGAAGCCTGATGCGGAGGGTCCCTCCATTATGAGAGGTGCATTCATTTCTCTACTTCCTGCAGGCGCTATTATAGCGCCAAGTTGCACTCTCTGACTTAGTCTGCGTTCGATCGCTCCGGCCCCGAACGCCTTCTCAGTTAATTTTAAGCGCACACGCTTTGTTAAAGGGCATTGATGTGCTGGAATATATGGAAGTGAGTTTCACACCTGGGCTGCTCCAAATTCCAGAACTTCGCCATCACCTGCTGTTTTCAGTTTCGTTTATTGGCGCTTTAGTGTTAATAGGCGTGGATTATCAAGCTAGTAATGGTAGTTACATTTATGTAGCGCTCAGTACCCTTTATGAAGCGTTTAAGCGCTTTGTGTCGAGTAGCACGCTACTCCGGTATTACGTGGGCCTGTCATGGATCAAGAGGGTCCATTAAAGCTCACAGTGGGCCCCAGTGCAAGCACCGCCCCTGACCCCTCTTTATGCAGATTAACTGGGCCTTTGTGATTGGCTAGTTAATTACTGTGCGGTAAGTATCCATCTAGGGCAGGTACTTTTCTTCACAGACTGCAACAGATGTGCACTTTCAAGAAAAGTGCTCCTTGGTTTCTGAGACAGTGTTACTATAGGCACACGGTGTGTATTCATTGTACAGACGCTAGTAATTGTGACACATATTACTGATCGCTCGAAATAGCATTTTAACTTTATTTTTTAAATAGTTCAATTATAAATGACATTATAAAATGAATAAACATTGTTGAATCACTCTAATCTAGGATCTAAAATAAATGTTGTTTATGGACCGGGCTTTTGGTTTATTTCCAAGTATCTCTCACATAAGACGATGCATGTAGAGGGACATATACTGAGGAGACATGCAACAAGCACTGGCAAAGCCAATAGGTCTCTTCCTACAGGGAATCTTTTGTCTTTGTCAATGTATTTTTGCTATGTTGTATAGCCGCAGAGCTTCTGTACAGTATGGCTGAACGTTAAGAAAATAAAAAGCGCTACGACACGGACACCATTGGCCGTTTCATAGCTCTTTTTCCATCCTTTACTTTCAGACATGCTGCACAACATGGCTAAACAAAACACTGATAAAGCCAATAGTTCTCATAAGCGAGATGTATTGGCTGTGCAAATGCTTGTTATGAAAGGACCTTCCCTCTGATCAAATATCTTCTCTCAAGCTGCCCCATCGCTTAGTGATCACAACATACCATGTAACACATTCATTCCCCACTCACACCCCCAACCCTTTAAACAGCCATCATAGCAGGCACACCCCAAACACCTCCTTTGTGGTACAAATTGGAGCCTGTCAGGCTTCACTGGGGCCGTGGGCTCGTCTATGTGAAACTGTTTTACTTTTTATTAGTTTATGTGGCAAGAAAAGTCTGGATAAGAGTTTAAAACGGGAATAGCTCTAACTCAAGCAAATGCAAGACCCGTTGCATTGCAAATGCTTGTTGTGAATTGTCACGGTTTTTGGCTTTGAAATTCCGGGTCACCCTAAGCAGAGGTGCAAGCCTTCTCTCTGTTTAGCGCACCCTGAAAGCCTGCATTTATGCCCCTGTGACCCTGCGAGGCTCAGCATACCACTAGAGCAGGCCAGAGATGTGTTTTAAGCTTTACACTCTAGACTGGGGCTAGAAGCAATTCTCTGGCTTTCCTGGCATGCGACTGACTCTACCCCTGCCCTTCCAGTTGTCACAGTACCATTTTCCAGGCATCCCGGCAGCTCAGCCTGCCTTTATCTATAGCTAGCGCTTCCCCATCTCATGGCGCTGAGGGATATCACCAGGAGGCGCAGATACGTGATAAGCGGCGATATCCACCCTACCACGGCGGCACGTAGCTGCCCTCTTCTGGCAATTAGCGATTTCCCCTTTAATTACTGCGAAAGAAGGCCGCCTATCTCAAGCTCATTAGGGAGTACTACAGCACAGGAAATGCTAGAATATTAATTGTCTCTCTATACATAAGTTAAATATTCAGTAACCATGTTATCTAGAGGTTAACCTGATTTAGTGAGCTTTCCTTACCTAGAAAGCATAGTAACCATATTCATCTACTGGTTGACCTGACTCGCTCTGTAAAATTCATACAGGGGCGGCTCCTCCATTAGGGCGGAGGAGTGTCACCTCACGCCCTGCCAGCAGCTGCAAAACCTTTACAAGAATACAACGAGCATTTGCATTGAAATGGGTCTCGCATTTGCTCGAGTTAGAGCTATTAGCGTTGTAAACTCCTAACCGGAATTTTCTTGCCACATAAATTGAAAATGAAAAGTAATACAGTCTCACATAAGCGAGCCGATTCAAGGCGCCACAGCATCAGCGTGAAGCAGCACACAAAAGGAAAAAGAAGTTCGCTTATGGTCAAACATATTGGAAAAAGTGCAATTAGCCATGTAACAGGGACGATGTCCAAGGCGGTAACTAAACTGCCCCAAGGAGGGACAAATCTAAAGCATTTACCAACAAACATAAAATATTTTTGAAGGGCAAGCCCATGAACAAGTGATAGTGATGGGTGTGCGTTGGGTGTGGTTAAAAGCCCAGATACATACCAACACATCGGAAAAGCAGCGTTTGCGCCCTGCTATACTCGATCTAATAATAAACTGTATTTCTTATCATTTTCTTGTAAAGGGGCAGGTCCACGGGGGTGACAAGCAGTGAGGGGAGTGCACAGCATCCCCCCTCAATGCACATGTATATTTGGCCAACCATCAACACACATGCGCAGTAGGCTCTCTCCAGCCCAGCAACACAGTTGCTGGGCTGGAGAGAGCTTGCACAGGCTCTGAGACTGCCTGGGAGCACCCTGGCTGGGCGCTCCCAGCCAATCCTGACACTTCTCTGAGCAGCATCAGGATTGGCGGCAGGGCCGGTTGGGAGCCTGTGCCTGCAGCCTGTGACGGAGGAGCGTAGCGGTGCAGCGGCGGGGGTAAGTGGGTTTTCTAAAAATAAAATTAATGTTTATTACCCCCGTGTTCCACCCACCCCTTCCGCGCCCCGTGATCCGCAACCGAATTCATCCCCAACTTTTATGCCCCACCACTTTGAAATGTCACCAGCCACCACTGCCAGTAAGTAAATGGATAATTTCTTGCTAGGGAATCTGAGACTGCTCATTATAAAAGGGGGTTCCGGATTATTCACAGCAGAATGAGCAACTCTGTCCCTCTCAAAGCAAACAACAACTGAATTATGCTTTTACTGCACTGGTTCAATGAACGTATCTAGGTGTGCTTGTGACAATGATGGACACAATCTGCAACTCAACTGTTTCTGTGGCAGGGAAAGCCCCTACAGAGGAAGGAAGCACCACCATAGGTCCCTACAGCATCTGTGATGTCATCAATGATGTCATTTGAAATGTCATGAGTGATATAAATGATGTCATAGAATGTGTCATGAGCGATGTAAAATGTAGGATCATAAACAGTGCATGGGGGGCACACATTATAGTTACCTCTACTAACTATAACTGATCAATTTGTATTTTTTATTGTTCAAACCATTAATGTCACTGAGTTAGTCACTTAACTAGAACGTCACTTTAACCTTTGTTTGTTTCAGTGAATATATATGTATGGTGCAAAAAGGACATTTTGTTCATGATCATAGAACCATGTTCAATCAAGAGGATTTTTAATCATGTGTATGCCACTCAATAAATAAATGCACTTTTTGCATCAGAGAGTGCTTGCATCCAGTGCCTCTGTTTCAAAAGGATTGGGCATGTAACACAACAGGGTTTTCTATACACTTTGCAGAGTGCTTCAGAGTCCAGATTTACCCATTTGCAGTTATGCTTCTGGGAATTATATAGTAACCCAACAGAGGCAGTGTTGAAAAAGGAGGTGGGGAACTGTGACAAAACTGTTAGGATTGGATGGAGGAAATTCTTCAATTCGTGGTTAATACAAAGGGTGAGGCTGGCATCCTACGTCACTTTCTAAGAACGTTCTTGGAGTTTGGAATGAACATTTCAAATGAAAAAAGAGTCACCTGACTGCTGGGCATAGAAAACCGAAGGATCCAGGGATTGACATTGCTCTTCATTAGTCAGAGATTGATACTGAAAGGACACAAAAAGCAGAGGACTCCCTGCTCTCTTTTCTGATTTCCCAGTCCTCCATCTCCACATGAAATGGTATCACCGGTTTCCAAACAAAACAATCTTTTAAACAAGAATCATGGCAAGAAGACTGTATTTCCTGTCATCAATTTCTTTAGGAAGTGACATCACTGGTTTCTGACCGAAACAATCTTTCAAAGAAGAAACCAGGCAGGTGGACTTCATTCCCCATCATCCATCTCCACATGAAGTGACATCACTGCATTTACCAGCATCCATCTGCACAGGAAGTGAGGTCACTGGTTTTCTGCCAAAAGTATCTTTTACGTAAAGATGAAGCCAGTCAAGCAATCTTCATTCCCTTCCCTGCATTTACCAGCAAGCATCTGTGCAGGAACTTTCCACCAAAACAATATGTAAAAGAAGAAAGCAGGAAGATGGTAGACACAGAGAAGGGTATTGCCTGCCCAGACCTGTTAGGGCCAGATAGGGCTTTGGGCCAGAACCTTTCTTCCACTGAAAACTACATGGCAAGATATAAACATGTGCCTAACTCAGTATCACATACTGCCAATCACCACAGTCACACACAGACCTATATGGAACTCACATAGCATCATCTGAACACATGGACCTATCTTCTTAATCATACTGACCCCAATTCATAAAGGTAAACTTAGAAGTTTACGATTTTTAGGAATTTATCACAAGTGTGGACGTTAAGATACTACTCGTAAATGACCTTTGTGAATTCCCAAAAATCATAAACTTAGACATTTGGTCTAAGTTTAGATCAAATGTCTAAGTTTACATTTGTGAATCGGGCCCACTGTATCTACCACTGTTAGAAAGTGGGTTTAAGTTGAAGTGGATTGTAGTCCTCTCCAAGTAATAGTGGCACTATTCTTTACTAGGTCCAGTTATGTCTCAATAATTTAAACCTGAGATCAACCATTTGTAGCTTCAGAACAGAGCAGGCTGGCTTAACTTAGAAGAAATGTGTAAAGCTTTTATGAGTACCAAAACAGTTAAAGTAGAAAACACAACACAAGACCAATTCCACTCCAGTTTTTAAAAATAGAGTACATTTTTATGAGCAAATAGACCCTGAAGCATCAAAAGTTGGATGTAGGGAATTGGAGATATGATACTTAACAATTGTAAATAATTATTGCGCCAAACAGTACAAAGCACCGACAGAGGATGTCTGGTCATGGTACACCAGGCCAAAGTCAAAATTTAAGGCTGACCGCGATGGAGAGCGGGTCAGATATATGAATCATCCTGGTAGAAAGTTTACCTTCAGACTTAGTCGTTTTCTTGAGAAAAGGCTGAATCTGAGAGGGTCTCGCTGATGGTGGCTGGCTGAAACATGGGCCCTCAGTGGGACCCTCTACTCCAGCAAAAGTTTAAGGCTCTCACCGTCAAAGGAGGGAAAACTCCAAGCAGGCAAAGTCCGACGTTCTGGCCCTGGGAGGCATTGAGAATGATGGGAGGCAGCGCAACATTGGTCCTGGTGAAGTCCTCCACGTTCAAAATTAAAATCTTTTCTGGAAGTCAAGATCCTATCAGCACGGCAAAGTCAGCAGTGGCGGTACATCCATAGTCTGTGGTTCTTTAGGAAAAAAGTTCAGAACAAGTTTCTAAGTGTCCAGTCTTGCCATTCTGAAGCTGAAAAGAGTACACTCTAACACCTGCCATGGGTCCAGGACATTTGTGCACCACTTGGAAGTTAAGGGCCTGATTTAGAACTCAACAGATGGGTTACTCCGTCACAACGGTGACGGATGTCCTGTCCGCCGAAATCTAAATCCCATAGGAAATATTGGGATTTATATTTTGGCGGGTGGGATATCCGTCATTGTTGTGGGGGAGTAACCCCTCCGCTGAGTTCTAAATCAGGCCCTTAGACTAAATCTCATGGAGACATCAAGCAGGGCCCAGGACAAATCCAGTTGGAGCTGGTCAGCTGGGCTAAGCAGAGATTTGGGCTTCTTGAAGCATATATGTTCCTGGAGTTTACAGGAAGCTTACCAATTAGCCCTGCGAGTTCACTCTTCTCTTCTGGGTGCAGGTGGGAGCAATTGCAGCCTTTAGGGCTTCTCACAACAGGTGAAAAAGCAGGTGCAGTCATTCTTTTGTCTTCAGCAACATCACAAAACAAAATAAAATGATGGACGGAGTGTTGAAACTTTCCATTGTTTGCTCGCAACGTTACCCCAGTTTAGACCCAGCCATATGCAAATCAGTCTTGACCCTGTTTCCCATGGGAACTGTCCAGCCCTAACTGCTAGGCCAGGTCCTCCCTGGACAGGAAACAAGCATCCTGGGACCGGTTTCAGGGTATCACCCTTCATCAGTTAATGTTTAGGAGCTTAAAACCCTCACACACCCGAAAGGGTGTCATGCTTCATCATCGGGAAGCTCCTCGTCAGACCGGCTGGTGCAATGTCTGACGGGCTCCCCTTTCGGTCTCCAGGGCGAGCACGACCGTGGGTAGGTGTCCCGCATTGTAGACGCCTATAGACAAAAGCTATAGGCTTAATCGTGCTACTCCCTAAGGGGCCCCCCGAATGCAGAGGGAGGGGCGACCATTTTTTGTTTCAGACCATTGACGAGACAGTTTACACAAATGTTGTAAGTGACTACTACTTAACTCTCATGGATGTAATTAGATAGTGTATTTTTGTATATATAGCCAGGAGAAGTCTAGTTTGTTATAGGTCCTGATGAAGCGTTAGAGGATCTTTCACGACCAATATTACGCGAAACATGTTGACCAGACCCTAGGGGACAGGTGACAATTGCCCAGCACTCCAGGCTTTCTAAAGTGGTTGAGCATCATTCTCATTTTCCACTTAATTATGTTTTTAATCTTGATCGTAACCCCTCTGGATAGATATTAAACAGAACAAGTTTAGGGGTTTCTAATCAATCTTAATTTTATCACTCTCCTGCCATTCAGAGTATCTGACCTCCATAATACACGGCAGCCACTCCACATCAAAAAGATCTCCGGCAAAGAGCCCCCGAAAGGGGAGCCCGTCAGACATTGCACCAGCCGGTCTGACGAGGAGCTTCCCGATGATGAAGCATGACACCCTTTCGGGTGTGTGAGGGTTTTAAGCTCCTAAACATTAACTGTTCACCCTAGAGTTAGGAACAGTGTACTTTCATTATTGATTACATGTATTGGGAGTATGTACACTGGACCTTGAATCCTCCCGATCCCTCTTTTTTGTTGATATCACCCTTCATCAGCCAGGCTAGCTTGAATCCAGTGGCGCAGTGAGCAAGGGACCAACGTCTGGACATACTCCTGCCACTTAGGGCGCACAAAGCAACATCACAAAACAAAATAAAATGATGGATGGAGTGTTTAAGCTTTTCAAACACTCACCCCTAGTCACAGATCTGGGTTTAATCCATCATTATTTTGTTCGCCACGTCACCCAAGTTTGGACCCAGCCATATGCAAATCAGTCTTGACCCTGTTCCTCATGGGAACAGTCCAGCCCGAACTGCTAGGCCAGGTCCTCCCTGGACAGGAAACAAGCACAAGCATCCTGGGACCGGTTTCAGGGTATCACCCTTCATCAGCCAGGCTAGCTTGAATCCAGTGGCGCAGCGAGCAAGGGACCCACGTCTGGGCACACCCCTGCCACTTAGGGCACACAAAGCAACATCACAAAACATCCTTTTGTGTTGCTATTCTTTTGTCTTTAACAGGTGTAGAGCTGAAGAAGGTATTTGGGGGGGCAGTTTTATGATTCCCACCAGCCTGTGGGTGGAGGTAACTCCCTGACCAGTAGGAACAAGTTCCCAGGGGCACCCCTACCCACTTTGACATCACCCAACCCACGCTTACATCACTTAGATTTGGCCCTAAACAATCCCACAAAACACTGCTCTGCCAAATTCCAACATGGCAGAACCTTTCTTCTCGGCAACAGAGCTTTGGGCACACCCACGAGTGGTCCTCCAAACCAGTTCTGAAACGGGCCCCCAACACTGGGATTGGTATCACTCCAGCTACCTGGAAGGGGCAGGTCTAGGTGTGAGTTTCATCTGCCTGTGACATTGGATGCCCCATTGAAACTTGTGAGGTTGGCAGGCACATCGCACTGGCCATTCTGTCAGGAGGCCAGTGCGGGCAGTGTCTGAGAAGCAATATACATCCCACCACAGAAGAACAAACATATTCAACTCCCTAAAATCCACTTCTGAAGAAGCTGATGCCTTACCCTCACCTTTCAACTAAGCTCTCACCAGGGAAGCTCTTTCGTTCCTACTCACCAATGTGAATGCCCCCCTCCTTCAAGCCATCTTCCCAGAATCTTTCAGTGCAGTCCAGATCCTCCCACTCCGCAAGATATCTACAGTAAAACTCAGTGACCTTACCATCTACCACTGATCATCCACCTGCCCTTCATCAGCAAGATCATCTGAAAAGCAGTTTGCGCTCAATTCCAGGTTCACATTAATGGTAATCATCTCCTGCACACTTTCAATCTGCCTTCAGATGATTCTGGAGCATGGTGACTGCTTCATTACACATCATAGGTGACGCCTTCCTCACAACAGGTGAAGATGGCCCCTGTCTCTTATCCTCACTGGACCTCTCAGCTCCCTTAGAGGTAGTCAACAATCCTAATGTCAGCCTCATGCTTGAGTCTTGAGTGTAGTTCTCTGACAATATCCTTTCTGGTCCTCCTCCTACCTTTCCAACCAACACCAGGTCCTCCGCATGGGCACTTCCAAGTCCAAAGATCCCTATCTCCTGCGGAGTCCCCCAGGCATCCATATTGTCCTGTGTCATAATGTCCACTTTCATCTTCAAAGTAGAGAAACGTAGAGACAGAGGTAAATAGATAGGCTGAGGTATGGAAACAGATAGAGGTGAGCTAGATGAAGAGGGGCCCCTTGAATGTTTGGGTGCCTCGACAATCGTCCATTTTGCCCATGCGTTATAACATCTCTGCCCACACCCAAGACACTATCAGACTGGCAATTAAGATGTGTAAAATGGAACAAAACAAGACAGCTGGCCTTTTTCATCTCTGCACCCAGGATCTGGAACAGCATCCCTGTATCCACCAGGACAACCCCAGTGCTGCTTCAATATAGGAAGAGCTGAAGACTCATCTTTTTGAACAACATTACATAACAGTATAGTACGAGTATGTCCTTGCTTTCACAATCTAGCTACCTCTACAATCAATTATTGATTATATGCTTGCCTTTGTTCCCACACTGCACTACAGTGGTCTTTGGCTAGGATTACACTACAACATGTTCTCGGCCATGCTGTTAGATTCCTTCTATGATGACGAAGAAACCAGCATCAAGATCAGATATAACACTGATGGCAGGCTCTTCAACCTGCAGAGGCTGCAGGCCAAGACCAAGGTTGAAGAGGACTCTGTACGCAATTTCCTGTTCGCAGATGACTGCACACTCAACGCTGCCACAGAGGCTCAGATACAGCTTTCCTCACAATCAGTACCAAGAAGACTGCGGTCTTGCATCAGCCCGCACCGCAGAGATGTATGTTGAACCAACTATCACCACTGAAGAAGAAATCCTGAAGGCTGTTGACAAGTTTACATAATTCGGCAGCACACTCTCCAGATATCTGAACATTGACGATGAGGTAGACACACGCATCGCCAAGGCAAGCTCTGCATTTGGATGGCTGAGGGAGTCAGTGTGGGAGAGGAGAGGTGTCAAACTGTCCACAAAGCTGAAGATGTACAAGGGAGTCGTACTGCCCACACCACTGTATGCCTGTGAGGCATGGTCTGTGTATGAGTGCCATGCCAAAAAGCTGAATCGCTTCCACTAGAGTCCCGACCTCAGAGGAGTTCTGTAGTTGTTTGTGAATGTTATATTTTCCCTTTGTATTTTTAGCTGTAGAAATAAAATACCTATTTTTTTCATAAATGTGAATATTTGACTGGACAATATTTAATTGCTGCCACTGTCTGCATTTTAAGTTGTGAGCCCATGTTCACTATCCTGTATCCCTTCCCCCTCACCCCGAGGAAGCCTTAAACTGCTCTGACCATGCTAACCCTGACCGTCAAGTGCTCAAGGGAAACTTGGCCCAATTGCCCAGGATCCACAGAAGACCAGGCACAAGCACATCAGGAGTAAAAGGCCTCAACCCCACGGTTGGGCACAGTAACCCCTACGTGCCCAGTGGCCCTCTGAGTGTGGTTCTGACAATTGACGGCAAGTGGAGGGGCGCCTACCATTTACGAGTTTGGATACAGGAGTGGTATTGGCCATTTCCAATTTGCTCCAGCAGTACAGTATGTCACTTATTATGCACAAAGGAGACATGCAGAAACACTGGAAAAAAGAGGGTTGGGAATAGTCCACAGTACACCGTCCATACATCAAATTAAGGATTTACATAGGGACAGAGGGTGGAGGATTCCCAGGAGTAGAGACAGAGAGGGCCTTGCTGATTTCATTAGGGACCAATTTGAGACACTTGGTGAAAGGGCTGTAGATGATTTTGGGGAGCAAACATGGTAGGAGCATAAGAAGAGAGCCCTGTGGATTCAGGCTCCCCTTAAGACAGACCTGTTCCTAACACATACAGAGTATGTCCCCTGTTGCATTTTCCAGAATTGCACCAAGACATTCACTACCTTTAGTTTCTAGAATACCTCAGGTGTCTACACCACTTCTAATTTCTAAGGTACCACTATCACCAAAGGAAGGAGTAAATCCCTTGAGTGGGTTGAGTTTAGCAAAGACCCTGAGCTTGTAGTTGGTGTTTCAGAAAGCTAAAGCTAAAGAGAAAGAGAAAGCCAGAGAGTTTGATAAAGAGATGCTCAGACCAGCTCACCAGGAACAAGGGGTAAGGATGCCAGAGAGACAGGAGGAGTGGGCCTGGGAAGAGAAGTTGCAAGAGAGGGAAGAGAAACAGAAAGAAAGGAAGGAAAAACAGAGACAGTGGGAGAAGAAACAGAAGGTAAAAGAAAGAGAGCTGGAAAGGGAAAGTATAGCTCTTAAGAGAGAGAAACTTGGGTAGGCAGTAATGACAATTCCATCTGGAATAAGTGACTCTACATCCAATTCAGGCCAGGTGGTGGCCCAGGATAAAACAGATCTTGTGCATGGGTATGCAAATGATCACGATATCTTAGAATGTTTGTGAGCTTGGAAGGTGCAGAATTTAAATGAGGTGTCTAAAGCAGCTGCCTCAGTGGGGTGCATACCATTGGAAGGGGCAGCCGTCATTGAGAGAATGTGTGTGGCAGATCAGATGGTCTATGAGGGCATGAAGGAAGCTCTGATTTGGCGGTTTGGGCAAAAGTCAGCTCAGTACTTTTAGAGACTGTGGAACTGCAAGAAAGCGGATGGCGGTCCATTTGACAGTTAGATTATTGATGTATTGTGTGATTGGAATGTGTCAGTAAGAGGGATGGTGAGCAAAGTCTTTCAGTCCATTAACCCATTTAGGCAATACCTGACTTGAAGGACAGTGATCCAGAGAAACATAGAGGGTTGGGGGTCAAGTGGTTGGCAAACAGGGTTTACAAAGTGCTAAAGCAGCATGGTTCTAAGTCAAAATGGTAGAGGGTCTTTCCACACACTGGTATCAAACTGGAGGGTAAAGGCCAGGGTACTACTCATGGGACTCAAGCAGCGCCCAGGAAACATGGAAATGGTAACGGTTTATCCAGGAAAGAGCATCATGAAAACGGAGGAAAGGGAAGTTCTTCCAAGTCCAAGGTGGTGACTTGTTTCAAGTTCAACAAGGTGGACTACTTTAAGAGAGCTTGTCAGGTGAAAGACCCTGACCCAACAGCACCTGTGATAGTAGGAATGTTACACCTGAGTACCTACGCTCAACCTAGTAGCTATGGGCATTTGGGAAATGGACCCAGATACTGTGAAGCAAATTTATCTTAACACATGGGTATTGTTAAACCTGGCAACCTTGGCGTGTTCTCCCCTGTCTTTTTTGCCTCTGCTTCCCATGTTTTGACTGTGTGCTGGACTCTGGTCTTGCTGTTTTTGCTACTCTCAACACTTTACCACTGCGGACCAGTGTTAAAGTGCAAGTTCTCCTGTGTAAAGTGTGTGTCTAAGTGTTTTTTCCATGATTGGCATATTTGATTTACTAGGAAGTCCCTAGTAAAATGCACTAGAGGTGCTCAGGGCCTGTAAATCAAATGCTACTAGTGGGCCTGCAGCACTGGTTGTGCCACCCACGTGAGTAGCCCTGTAAACATGGCTCAGACCTGCCACTGTAGTGTCTGTGTGTGCAGTGTTAAACTGCCAATTCGACTTGGCAAGTTTCCCACTTGCCAGGCCTAAACCTTCCCTTTTTTTTACATGAAAGGCACCCCTAAGGAAGGCCGTGCGTAGCCCCAAGGACAGGGTGCAGGTTAAGTTAAAGGGGGGACATGTACTGATGTGTTTTACATGTCCTAACAGTGAAATACTGCCACATTCGTTTTTCCCTGTTGCAAGGCCTATCTCTTTCATAGGTTAACATAGGGGCTGCCTTTAAATATTTTTAAAGTGTAAATTCCCATTTTGAGAGCAGATAGAAATATGGAGTTTTGTGTCTGAACTCACAATTTAAAAATACATCTTTTGGTAAAGTTGTTTTTTAAATTATTGATTTGAAAATGCCACTTTTAGATGGCTGTTTGTGAATCTCCTCTAGACAGTAGCACAAAGGGAGCTGAGGTGTAGCCTGTATATCCTGATGAGCCATCTGAGCTAGAGTGGAGGGAGTGGTCACTTGCACCTGTATGGGCTGTGCCTGCCCTCACACAAAGCAGTCTGAAAACCCCTGGGGTGTGTTTAAGGCCTGGCCTGGGCAAGGCAGGATCTTGTGAACAACAAAGACTTCCCTTTGAAGTTTGCCTACTTCAAAGGCAGAAAGGGGTATATGTAGTGGACCCAAAACCCCAGACTTTTAGATCACATCTGGAACCAAGAGGAACCTCTGCTGCGGAGAAGTGCTGCCCCTGCCTGTGACTGTGCTTTGTTGGCCTATCCTGCAGTTGATGCTTCTGCCTGTGAAAAGGGACAAAGAATGGACTTTGTTGTGTATTCCAGCTTGAAGAAGAATCTCCAAGGGCTTGAACTGAGCTTCCCTCCTGTTTTGAAGTCTCAGGACCATCAAAGACTTCCTCTGCAGCACATGGACTCTCTGCTGAGACTCCTGCCAAGTGGTGCCCTATCCAGCCCCTGGGCCCTTGAAAGGTGAAGTTGGCAGAACAAGAGCTGAAATCCATGCACAGAACAGTGAGCAGGGACGTTTTTGATGTACCATATGCAACACAGCTGATAAACCGGGTACTTTATGTAAAATCAACATTTTCATTGTTTTCTATGGAGTAAGACTCCTATTATTTTAAAAATTCATATCTTGGCTGGTGTATTTTGGATTTTTGTCGTTTTGGTCTTGCCTGATTTAGATAAATATTGCCTTTTTTTCTAAATGGGCGTGGTGTCCATTTTGTAGTGTTTTCACTGTATTACTGTGTGTGTTGGTACGAATACTTTACACATTGCTTCTGGGTTAAGCCTTTCTGCTTGTGCCAAGCTACCAAGGGGGTGAGTGGGGGTTAACCAGGTGTGTTTCTCCTTTGCCTTAACTAGAGTGAGGGTCCTGGCTTGGACAGGGGGTAACCTGACTGCCAACCAAAGACCCCATTTCTAACAGATATTATTGTAGGATGTTATAATTAATGGGAGATAAGTGCCTGCCCTGAGGGATACTGGAAGGTTCAATGCTATGGTTTGGAGGGAGTACCATAAGCCTGAGGTGATACTCCCTGGACCCAAAGATAAAGGTTTGGTAGCCAGTGAAGAGTGCATGGAGTATCTTGCTTTACAAGGTTGAGATTGAACGCAATGGCAAGGTGGCCATGATTGGTGTCAGAATAAGGGAAAACGAAGGTGCTGCATGTCTTTTGGGCAATGATTTGATTGTCCCTGGCTTAATGCTAGTACCACAAGTCTTTATGCATTGCATAACATCAGCTGGTTTACCAGAGCAAAGGCTGCAAATCAGAGTTGGAGGGATCAATCCTGATTTGCAGGGACCAGGACAAGGTAGTCTGCAGGAAACAGCAGATGGCATAAAGGCAATGGCTGAGGAGGTCATCCCTTTTGCTCTGGGGCGGAGGGGAGGGTTGACGAGGCTCCTGAAAATGGAGTCTGGGTCGCCTTCAGAGCTGCAGGGTTTGCTAGCTGCTGAGGGCTTACCTGGGGAGATTTCTGCAAGGCGCAGGAGGTGTCCTATGCTTGTGGGGTTTTAGAAAGAAGCCCAGGAACAGGTCAGCAGAAGAGTGGCCAGGAAACACTAAGGTGGCTGGAAAGATGACCTGCGTTAGAGTGAGCCAGGAACTAGGAAGAGGCTAGTGCACAGGAACTTCCTGCCATCACTGGCCCATGAAGTGCCCTTAGCAAGGCACGTAGAGATTAGGAAAACCCAGCATAGGGCGGACTCTCTGTTCTACTGGCGGGGGATTCACAGAGACACATAAAGGTTCTCTAGAATGTGCCCAGTTTGCAAATGAGTGGTAAGGCAGGAGGGAGGATTAAGGCATTGTTAGTGCCTCTACCAGTTGTAGGTGCTCCATTTGAGCGGCTGGGAATGGAAATAGTTGGTCAAGTCAAGCACCCTCTCAGTCAGGCACCAAGTATATCTTTATACTGCTAAAGAGAATGACAATGAGTGTAACTCTGAGGGAGAGTGACAAGTGTGTTACTGTGAAAGAGAGTGACAGTGAGTGTAACTCTGAGGGAGAGTGACAGGTGTGTTACTGTGAAAGAGAGTGACAGTGAGTGTAACTCTGAGGGAGAATGACAGGTGTGTTACTGTGAAAGAGAGGGACAGTGAGTGTAACTCTGAGGGAGAGTGACAGGTATGTTACTGTGAAAGAGAGTGACAGTGAGTGTAACTCTGGCAGAGAATGACAGTGGCTGCGGTTGAGGGAGAAATAGATGGAGTTTAACTGTGAGGGAGAATGGCAATAAGTGTTACTGTGAGATAGAATGACTGTGAATGTTATTGTGCAGGAGAATGTCAAGTGTCACTGTGAGGGAGAATGACAGTGAGTGTTTCTTTGTGTAAGACTGAGTGAGTCACAGTCTGAGTGATTGAGAATGAGTGAGTCAGAGTGAGAATTCGTGAGAATTATTTATTTAGAGTGAGACTAAATGAGTGTGACTTTGTAGGAATGAATGATAATGAGCGAGACTAGATAAGACAGCGAGACTGAATGAATCAGAGCCAGATTGACTGACTGGGAATGGGTGAAAATTAATGCAATTGAACCGAGAATGAGTGAGCCTGATTAAGTGAGTGAATCTGAGTGAGACACAGTCTGAGTGAGTCAGAAAAAGAGTGAGGTTGAGTGAATCAGAATGAGTGGGACTAAGTGGAAACGAGTGAAATTGAGTAAGACTAGGGCAGCCAGAATGAGTTTCAATAATAGGTGAGTCAGAGTGAGATTGAGTGAGAATGAGTGGGGCTGAGTGAGAATGGATGAGACTGAGTCAGACAAAGTTAGATTGACTGATAATGAGTGTGTGAGTCGGAGTGAGAATGAGACCACCTTAGAGTGAGTGAATGAGTCAGTGTGGGTGTGAGTGAACCCCTCTCCAGAATCCACTGAGAAGTTGCCCACTGGAATTTGAGCCAAAGATTACACCCAACACTCTTAAAGGTCATCAGCTTCCACAGTCCATGCGGGTCTCACCGTTGCTGCCTGCAGGACTCAGTGTGTGCACGGCTGTTTGTACCACTGCCTGTAGAGCATGTGATGTTTGAGTGTGTGCACGGCAGTTCGTACCACTGCCTTAGAGCTTGTAATGTCTGTGAATGTGTGCACAGCTATTTGTACGACTGGCTGTAGAGCCTGTGATGCCTGTGAGTGTGTGCACAGCTGTTCATACCACTGCCTGTAGAGCATGTGATGTCTGTGAGTGTGTGCACAGCTGTTTGTACCACTACTTGTAGA
Source organism: Pleurodeles waltl (assembly GCF_031143425.1). Taxonomy (NCBI): domain Eukaryota; kingdom Metazoa; phylum Chordata; class Amphibia; order Caudata; family Salamandridae; genus Pleurodeles; species Pleurodeles waltl. Next base: position 3,414,870 of record NW_027150097.1, read on the forward strand.
GCCTGTGATGTCTGTGAGTGTGTGCAAAGCTGTGTACCACTGCCTGTAGTAAAGCCTGTGATGTCTGTGGGTGTGTGCGCGGCTGTTTGTACCACTGCCTGTAGAGCATGTGATGTCTACGAGTGTGTACACGGCTGTTCATACCACTTACTGTAGAGCATGTGATGTCTGTGAGTGTGTGCACAGCTGTTTGTACCACTACTTGTAGAGCCTGTGATGTCTGTGAGTGTGTGCAAAGCTGTGTACCACTGCCTGTAGTAAAGCCTGTGATGTCTGTGGGTGTGTGCGCGGCTGTTTGTACCACTGCCTGTAGAGCATGTGATGTCTACGAGTGTGTACACGGCTGTTCATACCACTTACTGTAGAGCTTGTAATGTCTGTGAATGTGTGCACGGTTGTTTGTACGACTGCCTGTTGAGCCTGTGATGTCTGTGGGTGTGTGCGCGGCTGTTTGTACCACTGCCTGTAGAGCATGTGATGTCTACGAGTGTGTACACGGCTGTTCATACCACTTACTGTAGACCCTGTGATGTCTGTGTGTGTGTGTGTGCACGGTTGTTTGTATGACTTCCTGTTGAGCCTGTGATGTCTGTGAGTGTGTGCACGGCTGTTTGTACAACTACCCGTAGAACCCGTGATGTCTGTGAGTGTGCACACAGCCGTTTGTGCCTCTGCCTGTAGATCCTGTGATATTTGAGTGTATGCACCGCTCTTTGTACAACTACCTTGAACGCCTCTAATGTCTGTCGGTGTGTTCATGGCTGTTAGTCCCACTGCCTGTAGAGCCTGATATGTCTGTGAACTTTCCTAATGCTCTTTAAAGTGTAAGAGAGGATGAGTTTACAGCTTTTATTTGACTTTTAAAAGACAATTTGTTGTCAAAATAAGCCCCTAGATTTTTTGCATTACTAACTGGAGACAGTAGAATACAGAGTTCTTGTGACCACCAACATGGTCGAGGAGGAGGTGTCATTTTCAAAAAGAAGAACTTCGATTTTTCTTGAATTTAATTTTATGCAGTTTTTAGTCATCCAATTACTGATTTGCAATATGCAGCTATGAAACCTAGCAGCGGTCTCATCTGGACTACTGGACACAGAGATGACAATTTGCATGTTGTCCGCATAGGATATCACAGAAAAAACAAAGGTTTTAATTAGCCTAACCAGGAGAGTAACATATAGATTAAATAAGGCGGGACTCAGGGAAGATCCCAGAGGCACCCAGCATGAAAGGAAGAAAAGGTTGGAGACAATTTAATTCCAGGTGAGAAATTGTTCTCGCTCTTCAAGAAAGGATTTCAGAAGCGTCAGAGCTCTCCCCTTATTCCGTCTCTAGAGATGGTCAGCCAGCAGCTCTTGGTTGAGGCCGCTGAAAGATCTAAAAGGATGAGGGCCCTTCCACCTGCATCAAGGGATGCTCTCACCTCTTCATCATCAAGGCTGATTCGGCGTTATGCTTGCTCCTGAATCCAAAATTGAGAGATGTTGAATAAGTTGTTAGTATTTAGGAAGGTCATCAGTTCTAAATTAATGGCCTTTTCAGCTATTTTGGCCTGAAATGGAAGGCAAGATATAGGCCGATAGCTGCTGTGGTCTAGGGGATTAAGAGTGGGCTTCTTATGTAACAGAAATATGGATGTTCTTTTCTATTCTTTGGAAACATTTCCCAGACTGAACATAGTGTTCAAGAAGTCCTTGAGATGACCACAGGGCATATGTGGGGGCCAACTGCAGGGTTCCAGAGGGAAACCAAATTTAATGGTATAAGCAAGATCTAAGACCTGCTGGACGGTGAGTGGGTAAAAGTAATACAATATTCTGTGTTAGTGGGAGGAGAAGTCTTATCTTGGACTTTTAAAGCCACAGTCTTCTTTCCGCCAAACAGGTTGTGTACATCTTCAACTGTGGCCTAGAAGAATCGAACCCCAGTGTCACAGAACATTTGATTTCCATTCATGTTGTTTTTAGCCGGAAGATTGACAAGTTTCTTCATCGTCATAAATAGCTCCTTGTTAGAATTCTTTGAGGTCTGAAGTTTGTAGGTGAAATAAGAAGTTTCTCCTTAAAAACTGGCTTGATAGACCCTAATTGTTTGGTTATAATTCTCTTTCTTAGCCTGATCATAGTTCTCTCTCCACTTGCGCTCTTGTTTACGACAATGCTGTTTCTGAGCCCTAAGTTTCTCTGAAAACCAAGGCTCGAATGGAGTATTTCTACGGACTTTAGGAGTTTTGACTGGGACCAACTCTTCAAGCATCTTGCCTAACCAAACAGATTAATCAGAAGTGGTCTAGGTCTTTATCTAATGTGGGCTTTGAGTTGGTAAGGGCTGGCATAGAAGAAGACTCCAATCCATGCCAATCTCTGCCCTTTACAGCGGGGCTGACGGAATTGGCTCTTATTGAACTAACTAAGAATCTAAGGACAAACATAACTGCACCATGATCCGACCAAGTCAATGGCAGGGAGGCAGGGAAAGATAAAAAGGGATTGTCAGAGAAAATCCAATCCGGTGTATGACCTGCCGCATTTGTTGGGGCGTTAACCCGCTGTGTAAGGCCCAGACTGGCCAGTGAGTCTAAGAGAGTCTCAGATTCTTTATGTGAGTGGCTCTCAAGATGGAAATTAAATTCTCCAAGTACGGCGTAATTAGGCTACTTGGTACTGGATTCAAGCAAGGGGATGATGGCTTGAATAAAAGTGAGTCTAGGACCTGGTAGTCAATATAATAGTAAACCTTTAATGCGTGGTAGTTGGTTAATTCCACTTGAAAGAAAATTGATTTGTATTCAGTATTGAAGAAGTGGCAGAAAAGGAGCAGCTCTATCCATTCTCAAAATGACGTATCCCACAGGAATTACCAAGACCAAATCTGGGCCAGATGCAGTCTGGAGTCCGTCCTGTTCTCGGTAATAATAGCTGTCTAATTTATGAGAGACTAAAAGGTAGGAGAATTCGATTTTATTCTTTATTAGTGATCTTGCGTTTATTAAAGCACATGAATAGGTTTGCTGATTCTATGTCAGGACCGAAGGCTCCGATTATGCTTCTCTTTCTATGCTTTATTTTCTCAGCAGCCAATAAAGTGAAAGTATTTTAAATAATGCATTTCCCAGTATAAACCATTACAGTCACATGACCAACCATAGAGAGGGTCTCTATAAAACCCGTCAACATCAAAATACTTCCTCTTTCTTTGCTGCTCCGCAGTGAGTTAAGTGCCCCTTTTGTTGTGTCATATATATGCATTAAGGTTAAAGTTGTAATATTACGATTCTGTGTTCGAGTATTCTTGCACTACCATCGGACAACCGCTCTTCTTACAGCTGGTGACTGTTCCAACAAGCTTGTTTCATTGATGTAATTTGTATTTAATTGTTAGTTCTCCTTGCAGGAAAATTAGCAATTAGTATCATTTGGGTGGGTTTACTCCCTCCAAACGAAGCGAAGCATCCCTTTCGTTGTTGTTGTGGAGCAGGAGTGTTGGGAGCAAGACTGTCCTCTTTCTAATTTTAGCATGCATGTGCATCTCAGCGTCCTCCTCCGCGCGGGTCTTCCTTTTCACAGAACCATACTAAGAGTGAAAATCAATTGTTCTCTGACCGCTCCGCTCCAGTTGACGCCCTGGTTTGACTGAGTTCTCCAGGCTAGTAAAATCTTCCAGAGGTTTTGCCCAGAGCAATTGTTTCTCACAGGTCCTCCCTCCACTTTCTAAAGTTTTTTGTATTGACCTGTGCTGGAATGTGATCCATTGTATCTTAGTCCTCCTGCTCCCCCTTGATTCCCCTCTTGGTGCTATTATAATCTTTTATTGATGGTGACTGAGCCATCTATTTTAATCATACACTGAGTGCTTCTTGGAAGACTGCATAATGTTTGATGAATACCAAGAAAGTGAGGACAGCTATTATTATGATGATGATCAGTCCAGAGCAGAATTTGATCCACACCCCGGACACAGGGATATGCCAAACAGTAAGTGAAGCAATCGTAAAAGCGATTGTTCCTCTGAAGCAGCACCTCCATGGTTTCTCCCAACAACAAGGCTGGTTACCACCCTCGTCAGGCATGATTAATGCAGGTGACAAACCTAAGAGCTCACAGAGTAAGGAGCCACATCCAAAGGTGTTTGAACATCTGGCTGCCTCCGTGGCTAGTGAGCATACCTACAGTATCCCTTCTGGCTACCGCGCTGAAACCATCTCTGATGAGTCAGATTCAATAGCCTTTTGAAGTTCTTCTCAGGAAGCTATCCAAGGCCCACGCAAACGCAAAGCCAAATCTCACCACACAACCACTAGCAAGCAGCCCAAGCTCCTGACATTTGAGCCGGGTGACATTATGCACCCCAGATCAACTGCATGGATTTTGACAAGGAGATTCTGAGTGCCCTGGACCCCACCACAATGACATACCTAAAAAAATATACAAAGGACCCGAACAAGGGCATAGATCGGGCATGGAAATCATGCCAAAATAAACTTTTAGACATGATGGGTCCATTGACAAAGAATTTGGAAATGGCCTTCCACTCCAAGGAGTCTTACACACCCATAGATGCGGAGATCCTAGCTGGTTGGGCTCAACGAGCCATATACCAATTGGGTAATACCAATTGCGCAATATCCACTGAATGCCGACTATCCATTCTAATGAAATTAGACCCCAAACTTGCAGACCTAGCCTCTTCAGAGTCAGGCCCGGCAGCTCAAGGCCTCTTATTCAGAACAGCATTCCTGAAGGAATTGTCCAAATTCGTCTCAACTTATTCTAACTTGGATAAGGCCCAAGGACCAATCAAAAAAGTTCTCAGACCATTTTTTGGAAGGGCCGGGTGCATCAGGGGATCAGCGTTCGCCAGGGTTATTATCAAGGCTCCTCCAGAGGCAATTTTTAAAGAGGCAGAGGTGACTATCAAGACCAAACTTCCACATCCTACCCCGCCAGATCTTGTGCATCCAGAGGCAGATTCCGGAAAGGACACTTTAGGGGCTCTTTGAGTTCTTTCCAAGACTCCAATGCTTCAGGTGAGAGTTATTCCATGTTTAGAGGTATCTTTGAGGGGATGAACCCGACTGTTTGTACACAATTGGCAAAACATTTCTCAGGACCCTTGGGTTCTCAAAACCATCTAGGGTTTCAGACTGGAGTTTTAAGAAACTCTTATTCAATCAAATACCCCGCATCTGATGTGTTTTTCCCAACTAGATCAGAGTTTTATGCATACAGAACTTCAAACACTGTTGTTGAAGGACGCAATAGAGGAATCCGAGCGTCATCCACGGGGTTTTACAAGTGCCATTTTTCTCATCAATAAGAAAGGAGGTGGCTCAAGATTAATTCTAAATCTCCAGACTTCAACCACTGGATCCTTTACCCACATTTCAAGATGGAGGGGATCCACTTGTTGAGGCACATACTATAAGAAGGGGATCGAAAGGTTTGATTAGACTTGAAGGATGCCTACTTAACCATCCAAATTTTTCCTCCTCACAGACAATTCCTTTAATTTCTGTGGAAAGGGAAAACGGCGTGTTCAAAGTCCTTCGTTTCTTTCTCTTGTCAGCACCATGGTGCTTCACGGAGATCATGGAACAAGTCCTGGATTTTCTCAGAACCCAAGGCATTTGCCTCATCTTTAATCTAGATTATATAATCATTACTGTATGTCCCAATGCCCTCAGAGATCCATTCAGCATCTGGAGTGGGCAATTTCTCTTCTGCAAGATCTGGGGTTTGTGATCAATGCACAGAAATCCATTCTGACTCCGACGCAATGCATTGAATTTCTGGGTTTCCAGGTGAACTCTCAGACAACTCAATTTGTTCTCCCCTCTGAGAAAGTAAAGAATATCAAGAGTAAAGTTAGACTACTATTGTCCAGGAAGACTACATCCTTGAGGTCCATAGCCCAGTTAGTCAGTCACTTAGCATCCTCTATACAGGCAATATTTTCGGGCCCTCTTTATTACAGGGTCCTTCAACGTTCAAAAATCCAACACTTGAACAAGGGTCTGTCTTTCTCACAACAAAGTGTTCTATGAAATGATGCAAGGACGGAGGTTTTGTGGTGATTGAACCACATGGAAGGGTGGAATGGCAGAGCCATATTTGGCTTGATCTCGGAAATAATTAGTTGCATGCCAGCCGTTTGGGCTGGGGAGCCCATTGTGGCCCAGTGTCCACAGGTGGCCGGTGGTCGGCAACGGAGTTAGCTTTACATATCAATTGCTTGGAGTTTCTGGCTGGATCTTTTGCAATTCGGAGTTTCATGGCAAGGAAAGTGAATTGTTGTATTCTACTCTGCATGGACAATGTCTCAGTGGTTTGTTATGTGAACAAATTCAGGGGGACTCGGTCCAAACTTCTATCGGAAATAGGCAAGGATTTTTGACAATTCTGCCTTCAGAACCAAATTTTGGTGATGGTGAAATACCTGCCAGGTCAATGCAATGTGGTGGTGGATTGGCACTCTTGCTACCTAAGGGATGCCAGTGATTGGATGCTTCACCACTTAATGCACTGATGGGGCCCCTGTGACATAGATCTGTTTGCGTTGTGCCTGAATTCCCAGCTGCCAGTGTACTTCAGCTGGCACTTAGATCTGGGAGGGAAAACAACAGATGCATTTCTGCAGGACTAGAATCCTTTCCACTCCTAAGCTTTCCCTCCATTTATGATACCCTGAGTGCTGACTCAAGTGAGACGGCAGAGAGTGGAGATGATATGAGTAACTCCCCTGTGGAGGTCTCAAGCATGGTTCCCCATTGTTCTCGAGCTAGCCTGTGTGCTTCCGGCACTCCTACGTTGGCGTTGGAACCTACTTCTGGACCCTTTGGATCTCCCACACCCATCGATCTAGTCTTGTCAGTTGTGACTAGTAGCCTGGCATCTTTCAGGGAAAGATGGAGTCTCTCAGGCCTTTCTAGAGAGACTCAGGACTACATTAATCAATCGTAGGCCTCAGGCACACACAAAAGGTAAACTTCAGCTGGAGACGTTGGTGTGCTTGGTGCAGTACACAGGGTGCAGATCCCTTTAATGCAGATTGCACCATGTCCCTGAATTTTCTTTCCACTTTGGCAGCGGCAGGGATGGATTACAGGTCAATTCATACTCTCTGCTCTGCCATCTATCTGATCATTCTTTTATAGACGAGAGACCAGTGTGATAGTGGGAGTGTGTTCACAGCTGTTTGTACCACTGCCTGTAGAGCCTGTGATGTCTGTCAGTGTGTGCACAACTGTTTTTACCACTGCCTATAGAGCTTCTAATGTCTGTGAGTGTGCGCACAACTGTTTGTACCACTGCCTGTAGAGCCTGTAGAACATGTGATGTCTTGGGGTGTGTACACAGCTGTTGGTACCACTGCGTGTAAAGCCTGTGGTGTCTGTGTGTGTGTCCACAGCTGTTTGTACCACTGCCTGTAAAACCTGTGTTGTCTGCGAGTGTGTGCACTGATGTTTGTATCACTGCCTGTAGAGCTTGTACGGTCTGTGAGTATGTCTACGGCTATTTGTATCAAAACCTGTAGAGCCTGTGATGTCTGTGAGTGTGTGCACGGGTGTTAGTACCAGGGCCCGCTTTAGGGCAGTGCGGACGCACTGGGTGCTGGCCTGGATTGGGGGGGCGCTGACCTCAGGGGGGCACTGTGTTTAGCAATAACTTAGAAAGTTGTCATTTAAAATCACCTCCTGAAAAGTTTCTTGTGCGTCCATCTTTTAGGAAGCAATTAAACTGCCAAGATAACTCTTGTGATTAATGTTCTTGCTAGAGAGAAAGATCAGAGTTTTGTCTAACTGCAGTTTTGACACCATAAAGTAGCCTGGCAGGTTAATATGCCTGCTGCAACGAACAGAACTATATTTTATGTGGATAGCTGAGTGGATTAGTAAAGCCAGCCCTTACAAGCGCTTTTAAAACAAATGAATGTATGTGAAATGGAGACTATGGAGAGATGAGGTGCACATTTGCCGGGTGGTAGTGAGGGAATCTGAGGAGGTGGTCATTGGGTGGAGGGAGCCAAAAAAGACTCTTGCACAGGGCGCCACCAGCGCTAAAACCAGCCCTGGTTAGTACCGCTATCTGTAGAGCAGTAGTTGGGGGCGACTGGACGCTGTGTCTAGTCTTACTGAGGAGAAAACAGGAGACCGCACCTGTAAGTCTGCTGGAGAAGGGATTGTGGTAATCTGTTATGGTGCAGAAAAGTTGCACATTTATGTTGTGACACACTGGGTAAGTGTCCACCAGAACCTTTTTTTATCTCAAAATTGGATCCCATACAATGTACTGTGATTTACTGCGATGACATCATCATTAGAACAACTCAAAGTGGTGTAACTTCTAGTTAAACAGTTAATTTCAAAGTAGAGGTTGTAAAATTCGAAAACTTCCTGCCTCTTTTCATTCTCAGATTCTCAGAGTGGCAGCCAGTGTGTGAAATCAGATCAGGTGTAGCGCTAGGAGTTCTTAAACCAAGATTCCAGGCGCTGGCATCAGTGAGGCTGCATTTGGCTGTGTTTGTTTTGAGATGATGAAATTTCACGTGCTCCCAGGCTAGGAGGTTCACCTCGAAACTAACCATAGGAGCTACAATAAAGTAGATTTTAAAATAAATGGAAGGAGTAGGACCGAGCTCACAATCAGGTCCTTGAAGCTTAGATAGCTCAGTCGGTAGCGGTTCAACCTTTTAATCTGAGGGTCCAGGGCTCAAGTCCCTGTTCTGGCCGGCTGCTTTAAATTCTGTTATTAAACAGAAACATTGTGCTTTTTTCTGTTTTTTCCTCTGTCATCTCTCACTCTATTTTTCCTCTGTTATCTTCCTGGTTTCTTAAAACCAGGAGTGCCCCCAGCTGTTATAGAGGTTTTAACTTACATTTTAAACTCAAACACTGCTTTGTAAGAGGGCAGCAGTGATGTCAAACATTCCACTGAGCTAGCCCCTGTAATCACAAGAAAACATCTGATTTATCACACACCTGTCAGTGCTGCGAGGCGGCCTTAGTGAGCTTTGCTGCCAGTTTATATTTTATTTTCCTCACACCCGTTGCCTGCTCGCTTCTCTGTGAAACATACAACTCACTTACTGTTTGTAACAATGTGTCGTGTAGGTTTACACAAAGAGAAACATTTTCTATATTTTTAAGGGGTGTCAAATTTGATCTTGTTAGGAATGGGGTGTCGGGCTGGCTAGGGTAGTCGCCTCTTTAGAGTGACCACCACTCTAGTCAGGGCAAAGGAGCTCCACACCTAAGATGACCCCTGCTCACCCCGTGGTAGCTTGGCCAGAGGAGTCAGGCTTATCCCAGAGGCAATGTGTAAAGGGTTTGCACAACACACACAACCAAGTAGCACAATAAATACATGTAAGGAAATGCCTCCTTGGCATGGTTGCCCCCTGACTTTTTGCCTTTGCTGATGCTATGTTTACAATTGAAAGTGTGCTGAGGCCTGCTAACCAGGCCCCAGCACCAGTGTTCTTTCCCTAACCTGTACTTTTGTATCCACAATTGGCAGACCCTGGCATCCAGATAAGTCCCTTGTAACTGGTACTTCTAGTACCAAGGGCCCTGATGCCAAGGAAGGTCTCTAAGGGCTGCAGCATGTCTTATGCCACCCTGGAGACCTCTCACTCAGCACAGACACACTGCTTGCCAGCTTGTGTGTGCTAGTGAGGACAAAACGAGTAAGTCGACATGGCACTCCCCTCAGGGTGCCATGCCCGCCTCTCACTGCCTATGCAGTATAGGTAAGACACCCCTCTAGCAGGCCTTACAGCCCTAAGGCAGGGTGCACTATACCATAGGTGAGGGTACCAGTGCATGAGCATGGTACCCCTACAGTGTCTAAACAAAACCTTAGACATTGTAAGTGCAGGGTAGCCATAAGAGTATATGGTCTGGGAGTTTGTCAAACACGAACTCCACAGCACCATAATGGCTACACTGAAAACTGGGAAGTTTGGTATCAAACTTCTCAGCACAATAAATGCACACTGATGCCAGTGTACATCTTATTGTAAAATACACCACAGAGGGCACCTTAGAGGTGCCCCCTGAAACTTAACCGACTATCTGTATAGGCTGACTAGTTTTAGCAGCCTGCCACAAACCGAGACATGTTGCTGGCCCCATGGGGAGAGTGCCCTTGTCACTCTGAGGCCAGTAACAAAGCCTGCACTGGGTGGAGATGCTAACACCTCTCCCAGGCAGGAATTGTCACACCTGGCGGTGAGCCTCAAAGGCTCACCTCCTTTGTGCCAACCCAGCAGGACACTCCAGCTAGTGGAGTTGCCCGCCCCCTCCGGCCAGGCCCCACTTTTGGCGGCAAGGCCGGAGAAAATAATGAGAAAAACAAGGAGGAGTCACTGGCCAGTCAGGACAGCCCCTAAGGTGTCCTGAGCTGAAGTGACTCTAACTTTTAGAAATCCTCCATCTTGCAGATGGAGGATTCCCCCAATAGGGTTAGGATTGTGACCCCCTCCCCTTGGGAGGAGGCACAAAGAGGGTGTACCCACCCTCAGGGCTAGTAGCCATTGGCTACTAACCCCCCAGACCTAAACACGCCCTTAAATTTAGTATTTAAGGGCTACCCTGAACCCTAGAAAATTAGATTCCTGCAACTACAAGAAGAAGGACTGCCCAGCTGAAAACCCCTGCAGCGGAAGACCAGAAGACGACAACTGCCTTGGCTCCAGAAACTCACCGGCCTGTCTCCTGCCTTCCAAAGATCCTGCTCCAGCGACACCTTCCGAAGGGACCAGCGACCTCGACATCCTCTGAGGACTGCCCCTGCTTCGAAAAGACAAGAAACTCCCGAGGACAGCGGACCTGCTCCAAGAAAGGCTGCAACTTTGTTTCCAGCAGCTTTAAAGAACCCTGCAAGCTCCCCGCAAGAAGCGTGAGACTTGCAACACTGCACCCGGCGACCCCGACTCGGCTGGTGGCGATCCAACACCTCAGGAGGGACCCCAGGACTACTCTAAGACTGTGAGTACAAAAACCTGTCCCCCCTGAGCCCCCACAGCGCCGCCTGCAGAGGGAATCCCGAGGCTTCCCCTGACCGCGACTCTTTGAACCTAAAGTCCCGACGCCTGGGAGAGACCCTGCACCCGCAGCCCCCAGGACCTGAAGGACCGGACTTTCACCGGAGAAGTGACCCCCAGGAGTCCCTCTCCCTTGCCCAAGTGGAGGTTTCCCCGAGGAACCCCCCCCTTGCCTGCCTGCAGCGCTGAAGAGATCCCGAGATCTCTCATAGACTAACATTGCAAACCCGACGCTTGTTTCTACACTGCACCCGGCCGCCCCCGCGCTGCTGAGGGTGAAATTTCTGTGTGGACTTGTGTCCCCCCCGGTGCCCTACAAAACCCCCCTGGTCTGCCCTCCGAAGACGCGGGTACTTACCTGCAAGCAGACCGGAACCGGGGCACCCCCTTCTCTCCATTCTAGCCTATGTGTTTTGGGCACCACTTTGAACTCTGCACCTGACCGGCCCTGAGCTGCTGGTGTGGTGACTTTGGGGTTGCTCTGAACCCCCAACGGTGGGCTACCTTGGACCAAGAACTAAGCCCTGTAAGTGTCTTACTTACCTGGTTAACCTAACAAATACTTACCTCCCCTAGGAACTGTGAAAATTGCACTAAGTGTCCACTTTTAAAACAGCTATTTGTGAATAACTTGAAAAGTATACATGCAATTTTGATGATTTGAAGTTCCTAAAGTACTTACCTGCAATACCTTTCGAATGAGATATTACATGTAGAATTTGAACCTGTGGTTCTTAAAATAAACTAAGAAAATATATTTTTCTATATAAAAACCTATTGGCTGGATTTGTCTCTGAGTGTGTGTACCTCATTTATTGTCTATGTGTATGTACAACAAATGCTTAACACTACTCCTTGGATAAGCCTACTGCTCGACCACACTACCACAAAATAGAGCATTAGTATTATCTATTTTTTACCACTATTTTACCTCTAAGGGGAACCCTTGGACTCTGTGCATGCTATTCCTTACTTTGAAATAGCACATACAGAGCCAACTTCCTACAATACACCACAAATAAAACTCCACTACAAGCTATGTAACAATAAACTGTATTGTATGTTACTGAGAATATGGAAAAAGGAGAAGGCCCACCTTTGCTAATGCATAAATTAGGAGGACAATGTGCAGAATCGTACATGATCAGAGAAGAATACAGGCCCAGAATGTTCATGGCATCCAAATAGAGAGCCCAGGACAGGAAGCATGGAGGCAAGACAAGGACAAGCAGAAACATGTATTCATGCTGCAGTTGCAAGTAGAAGGCCATGAAAGCTTAAGTCATAACTTGATAACATACACATGGGGAGGGCACACATTCCAATCCACTTTCACAAGGGAAGGACACACCATGGTGGTTTTAGAAAGGGAACATGATAAGCTTTGATCCTTGAAGGCCAGCAGCTGTGCAAGGGAGGCCAGACAGAAATGCTTCCAAGTTTGGAGTTAGTTGAAGGAGAAAGTACCGATAGGCTTCAGAACGTGAGATAAAAGACATTGCGATTTATTAACAAACATGCTCATGACAGATGTGTAACCTTTGCTTTTCTGTAAATGCATAATTAGATGATTTCTCAAGGAGAAATGTGGCTTTATGCTAACTTAGGTAGAGATACAATGTACCAAGCAGGAGCTTAAATCAAAATGCATGACAAGTGATAAGACGCATTCAAGGTGTTGTGAACATATAAAAAGGGCTGTTTGAACTGACAAAGTTGAGTGTGGTATCAGCCACAGAGCTGTGCTGCCCTCCCGGCCGTTATTCATAAATGCTCATATTATTTGCCAAAAAGAGTTGTGTTGTTCTTTTATTCCTGACCCTACAACATCTGGCTTAACCAGCCAGGAGCTTTCTTCTCTTCCCGGATAGCAGCTGAAGGAAGCACTGCCTGCACTGCTTGAATAGAACACTGCGCGCAACAAAAACAGGTGAGCTTACACCTGCCTATTCAAACAGGCAGTCGGGAATTCCAGATGTTGCTGTCCTAAAGGGTGGAGAGAGGTTGGGCTTCGTACCTTATTATTTTTTAATTGCATGATTCTTTTTGGCAACTATAATATGACAAAATGCATGCATGATTTAAGTGGGGTTTAAATACAATGTTATGTTGTTATGCTAAAAATGAACTGTGATTTCCTGGTTAGACCGGAAGACTAGCTAGTACGACAGGCAGCAGTGCATTACCCAGGGGGCAGCCCCTGGAAGAGACTTTCATTTGGGAATGCCTTGCAGGTATCCCGGTTAGATCCGGAGGGTCAGGGTAGAAATAGTGAGGTGGACCGAGTAACAAGTGTGAAGTCTGACATGGTAAGAGACGGTTGCTTTACCGGCGCCAGCAAACTTTGCCCTGAGTGAGTCAGACGCCCGGTTCATCAAATTCCCAGATTTAGTAACATCTGGAAGGCGTCTTTGAGGGACAGCAACCAAGGCTGAGATATCAGTGAGAGTCGGAGCACAGTCAGACCCTTGGTTGCAAACCTAAAAAGTGCAACAGTGACAAGTGGATGTATTTCACGAGTAATGAGTAAAAAAGAGGACAAAAATAGTACAATGTTCTACAACCATAAGAGTCAATTTATAGAGAAATGGCAAGTGTCCCCACCAGTTGTCACACAGTCAGATATAAGTGAGGAGGAGAGGGTGCAAGATCTCTGCCATATTTTTGACATCCCAATAGACATCCCTCAAGTGTCCCATAATTGGAGAATGATTAGGGTAGATAAAAACACAGGGGGCCTGAACAAACAATCCCAAAGTAAGTAAAGGTTGATAATAAATCCCTATGAGTGAGGTTGATGATTTTCTGTTGCAGGAGACAGAAACTATTGAGTTAAAATTAGTATTTAAATGGGCTCACGGGCAACCCCTGTGCCCATCCAACACCCGCGGTTTGAAAAAATAATACAGTCACCCCTGGCATTAGAGGCCCTTCTTGATGCATTTCTCACAAATATTCGTAATTTCACAGCCTTAAGCAATGAATGGCTCAACGCATCCCCGACCACCACAAGTAGTTATCTACATACATGACAACGATATAACATGCATTGTATCAGGTACTAATCCAATCAGATCCCCCATAAATTCACCCGCCCCAGACATCACCATAGAAGAAGTGTTACACAGATTGGCGATAAGTATGGCTGATGTTCACCAATACGGTCTCACAACAATATATGTAAATTCAGGTAATACTAAGTAGGACTGTCCCTATACAAAACTGCTATAGGTTAGTAACAGTGGTAAAGCTAAATACACATTAAGACGAGAGACAAGAAGCTGAAAAAAGATACAGAGTGCAGCGGTCAGACTGCAAGAAGTACGCATAGGAAACACCCGTCCTGTGGCGATCATAGATACCTCTCTGGACCATAGGATAAAAACGTTCCCTTCAGAGAAGAAAAGAATACTAAAATATTGTAAGCAGTGGCACAAAGGCACCGAGGGTCACGCCCAACCATGGCCAATGGAGGGGACATTTGACGAGGACATAGCTGAACACACACTGACTTACATTCGCTCAACATATAAGAAAAAGAAAAGACAGAAGAGGGACGCTATTCTGTCACTATGGCGGGTATTCTGTCATAAAAAAACAAAGGAAAAGTCAACTGCGCCCGAAGAGGTAGTGGCATAAACACAAACAGAATCCCTGGGAGATTCACTAGGGGAGCCCCCACCTTATGGTCTTTACCCTATCCTGCCAGCTGCAGGGTACCAGGATCCAGTTCGGGTTGGGCCTAAGGAGGAAAGGTTAGAGGCACAGGGAGCTGATGCGACCTCTGCTCTCGTCCCATCTGCTCCTCAAGCCGACCCAGAACAGAGCGGGAGAGACAGGCTAGTAAGTGAGTTGCAACACACGGTGAGACAGGCAGAGCGATCTAGGAGCCTTGCCCCCCTCTGGGGACAATGGACTACAGGGCATGTCATTCCTAGGCTTGAAGACACGTCTGCAGACACTCTGAGAGAGGCAGCAGAGGAGTGTAGGAAAGTACCATCTTGCCTGGCATGTTACCCCCATTTTTCACTGTATATATTTTTTGTTTTAGTTGTATGTGTCACTGGGACCCTGCCAGCCAGGGCCCCAGTGCTCATAAGTGTGTCTGAATGTGTTACCTGTGTTATGACTAACTGTCTCACTGAGGATCTGCTATCCAGAACCTCAGTGGTTATGCTCACTCATTTCTTTCCAAATTGTCACTAACAGGCTAGTGACTAATTTTACCAATTCGCATTGGCATACTGGAACACCCTTATAATTCCCTAGTATATGGTACTGAGGTACCCAGGGTATTGGGGTTCCAGGAGATCCCTATGGGCTGCAGCATTTCTTTTGCCACCCATAGGGAGCTCTGACAATTCTTACACAGGCCTGCCACTGCAGCCTGATTGAAATAACGTTCACGTTATTTCACAGCCATTTACCACTGCACTTAAGTAACTTATAAGTCACCTATATGTCTAACCTTTACCTGGTAAAGGTTAGGTGCAAAGTTACTTAGTGTGTGGGCACCCTGGCACTAGCCAAGGTGCTCCCACATAGTTCAGGGCAAATTTCCCGGACGTTGTGAGTGCGGGGACACCATTACACGTGTGCACTACACATAGGTCACTACCTATGTGTAGCTTCACAATGGTAACTCCGAATATGGCCATGTAACATGTCTAAGATCATGGAATTGCCCCCTCTATGCCATCCTGGCATTGTTGGCACAATCCCATGATCCCACGGGTCTATAGCACAGACCCTGGTACTGCCAAACTGCCTTTTCAGGGGTTTCACTGCAGCTGCTGCTGCTGCCAACCCCTCAGACAGGTTTCTGCCCTCCTGGGGTCCAGCCAGGCTTGGCCCAGGAAGGCAGAACAAAGGACTTCCTCAGAGAGAGGGTGTTACACCCTCTCCCTTTGGAAAAAGGTGTTAAGGCAAGGGAGGAGTAGCCTCCCCCAGCCTCTGGAAATGCTTGCATGGGCACAGATGGTGCCCATTTCTGCATAAGCCAGTCTACACTGGTTCAGGGACCCCTCAGCCCTGCTCTGGCGTGAAACTGGACAAAGGAAAGGGGAGTGACCAATCCCCTGACCTGCACCTCCCCTGGGAGGTGCCCAGAGCTCCTCCAGTGTGCTCCAGACCTCTGCCATCTTGGAAACAGAGGTGGTGCTGGCACACTGGACTGCTCTGAGTGGCCAGGGCCAGCAGGTAACATCAGAGACTCCTTCTGATAGGCTCCTTCAGGTGTTGCTAGCCTATCCTCTCTCCTAAGTAGCCAAACCCTCTTTTCTGGCTATTTAGGGTCTCTGCTTTGGGGAATTCCTTAGATAACGAAAGCAAGAGCTCATCAGAGTTCCTCTGCATCTCACTCTTCACCTTCTGCCAAGGAATCGACTGCTGACCGCGCAGGAAGCCTGCAAAACTGCAACAAAGTAGCAAAGACGACTACTGCAACTCTGTAACGCTGATCCTGCCGCCTTCTCGACTGTTTTCCTGCTGGTGCATGCTGTGGGGGTAGTCTGCCTCCTCTCTGCACTAGAAGCTACGAAGGAATCTCCTGTGGGTCGACGGAATCGTCCCCCTGCAACCGCAGGCACCAAAGAACTGCATCACTGGTACCCTGGGTCTCCACTCAGCACAACGAGCGAGGTCCCTTGAATCCAGCAACTCTGTCCAAGTGACTCCCACAGTCCAGTGACTCTTCAGTCCAAGTTTGGTGGAGGTAAGTCCTTGCCTCCCCACGCCAGACTGCATTGCTGGGAACCGCAACTTTTGCAGCTACTCCGGCCTCTGTGCACTTCCGGCGGAAATCCTTTGTGCACAGCCAAGCCTGGGTCCACGGCACTCTAACCTGCATTGCACGACCTTCTAAGTTGTCCTCCGGCAACGTGGGACTCCTTTGTGAGACTTCAGGTGAGCACCATTTCACTCCTCTTTGTAGTGCCTATTCCGGCACTTCTGCGGGTGCTGCCTGCTTCTGAGAGGGTTCCTTGTCTTGCTTGACGCCCCCTCTGTCCCCAGACGCAATTGGCGACATCCTGGTCCCTCCTGGGCCACAGCAGCATCCAAAAGCCCTAACTGCACGACTTGCAGCTAGTAAGGCTTGTTTGCGGTCTTTCGTCAGGAAAACATTTCAGCACGACTCTTCACAACGTGGGAGATCCATCCTCCAAAGGGGAAGCTTCTAGCCCTTGTTGTTCCTGCAGAATCCTCAGCTTCTACTGCCTAGTAGCAGCTTCTTTGCACCCACAGCTGGCATTTACTGGGCATCTGCCCATCTCCGACTTGCTTGTGACTTTTGGACTTGGTCCCCTTGTTCCACAGGTATCCTCGTTTGGAAATCCATTGTTGTTGCATTGCTGGTTTGTCTCTTTCCTGCAGAATTCCCCTATCACGACTTCTGTGCTCTTTGGGGCACTTTAGTGCACTTTGCACTCACTTTTCAGGGTCTTGGGGTGGGCTATTTTTCTAACCCTCACTGTTTTCTTACAGTCCCAGCGACCCTCTACAAGGTCACATAGGTTTGGGGTCCATTCGTGGTTCGCATTCCACTTTTGGAGTATATGGTTTGTGTTGTCCCTATCCCTATGTGTCCCCATTGCATCCTATTGTAACTATACATTGTTTGCACTGTTTTCTAAGACTATACTGCATATTTTTGGTATTGTGTACATATATCTTGTGTATATTTGCTATCCTCATACTGAGGGTACTCACTGAGATACTTTGGCATATTGTCATAAAAATAAAGTACCTTTATTTTTAGTATATCTGTGTATTGTGTTTTCTTATGATATTGTGCAAGTGACACTAGTGGTACTGTAGGAGCTTCACTCGTCTCCTAGTTCAGCCTAAGCTGCTCTGCTAAGCTACCATTATCTATCAGCCTATGCTGCTAGACACCCTATACACTAATAAGGGATAACTGGGCCTGGTGCAAGGTGTAAGTACCCCTAGGTACTCACTACAAGCCAGTCCAGCCTACTACAGGAGTGGATAGAAGAGGATTAAGAATGGGAGGGAGGTGTAGAAACGCCACAATACGAGGAGCCCCCAGATGGCTCACAGGTCATAACAGGGGCAGAAGATGATGAGGATTGGGACAATGGATTTAATAGGAGTGCTCATGAGCAAGGGGTTAACAGAAGGTTACACAATTTTCACCCACGCCCTACACAAACTGGTAATGACAGCAAGAGATGGCACAGATGCAAAAAGACAGTCAATCCTAAAAACAAGGTCAGAATTGACACCTATGGAGATAATAGAGCAAGAGGAGGGTAGCTATTATTGTCACCTGTTCTCAGATGAATTGGCGAGGTGGACTAAAAGTGACGGAAGGAAGCCATGGCCCCGACAAGGGTCTTTTCAACCCTTTGATTTAGCTGCTGCAGAAGATTGCATACGGCAGGGACGGGTGACCAAGGTTGGAATTACCCTTACATGCAAGAATGTCTTGCAGTTTGGGAAAAGTATGCCATAGACAAACCAGCTAAACTGACAGTACTAGACCAGATCCAAGGTTAGGTCTCAGGTCAGGAAGTCCTCGACCAATAACTCAGTTGCCCCTTATTTTTAAGGGAGGGCAAGTGCCAACGTACGTACCATGGCCATCAATGGACAAAGAGAGTTTAAAAAGAGCACTACCCCCGCTGTCTGAAGGTGCAGGAAAATGGATAGGATGTTTTGAAAAACACACTGCTGGGGTCAACCTTTCCTTAGGTGACGTCAAAAGCCTGCTCAGTTCATTAGTGGGAGATGAAGTAAACACAATTTTTGTTAGGGCAGGTTTCCCTCAAGTAACATTGATAAGTACACAGTTTGACGGGTCATCTTTTAACAATGTCCGCCAACATGTTTGGGATGCGCTCTGACGGATGTATCCAGATAGACCAGACATTGGAGCCCTTACGGGAGAAAGTATAAAGCCAACTGAGGATATTGCAGAATTCATTAGTAGAATAAAAGAACAATGGGTGCAGGAGGTAGGATGTAATTGGGAAAACATGGGAGGAAATGCAATTTTGTTTTATAATGTATTAAAGCGAGGCCTTCCCACTGATATACAAGCAAATTTAGATGGAGTGGTAGGAATAGAGGCTAAACCATGGCCCAAAATACAGGCCCACATAATACACTATTTTAAGCGAAAACAAGAAAAAGACAAGGAGAGGACAGAACAGGCAGAAAGGGCCGCAGCGAAGTTGGTGCAACAAAAACTTAAGAAGCCGAGTACAGAAGGGGCACTTGTGACTGCACCACCAATGTCTGTCACAATGCCAGTACAGGTACAGGCCCCAGGAGGACAACCAGCAAGTGATACAAGGAAGGGACAGGGGAGTTTTACAGGAGAGCAAGGGTCAACACAAGGGAAAAGACAAGGAAGCTATAGGGCAGGACAACAATGTTATTACTGTGGTAAGATGGGCCATTTTGCAAGATAATTCATTGATAATATTCACAGATCCTGGGGTTAAATTACGAGATGTACCAGATGAAGAAATATTTGATGATTGCCCATTAATTGAGACAGTTGTGTTTGAGATGGGCATTGCCATTAGAGTGCAGCTACAATACAGAACAGTGTCCAGATACACGCAAGATCAAACAATAATTGAGAGAGATTTGGCAAAAATCCCAGAGGTGTTGTGGACAAAGGGTCCATATGATGTGGGACTGATCAAAGGGGCTGAGCCTGTGAAAATTACTTTGAAACCTGGAACAATTCTGCCCAGGATACGCCAGTACCCCTTGTCCAAGGAGGCATAAGATGGCATTCTCTCCGCAATACAAGCATTACTTGAGCAGGGAGTAATATATGAGAGGACGACACCATGCAACACTGCAATTTTCCCGATACGCAAGGCAAAGGGGGGTACTTGGAGAATGATTCAGGATTTCAGTCCCCTTAACGATTTAGTGATACCAGAATGTCCAGTGGTACCTGACCCATCAGTCATACTAACAAACATTCCTAAAGAAGCCACTTATTTCTCAGTGGTCGATCTGAAGAATGCGTTTTCAGCATTCCACTGCATTCTGACAGCCAATATTTGACTGGATTTATGTTTAGACAGACCGAATTTTGCTATTGGCATCTTCCACAAGGCTACTGTGAGTCCCCGAGCATTTTTAACAGAACTGTTGGAAAATGGGTTATTGGTAGGGCAGGTAGGTACCTACACCTAGCAACAAGCCACAAACCTCCACATAAGTACAGCTAGGTCTCAGTAAATTAATCCCAGCTCTACCCTTGGTAGCTTGGCATCGAGCGTCAAGGCTTAACTTAGGAGACAAAGTGTAAAGCATTCAAATATCACAAAACAGTAATTAAATAAAACACAGGAAACAGTTTAAAAATCCAAAACCAATTTATAAAAATAGCTTATACGATTAAAATCAGTTCAGGGGAACCGGAGATATGAATTTTTAAAGTATTATTATTTTCTAGCGCTTAGAAACAAAAAGCGCCAATCGGGTCATCTGGTTGCACCAGGACCGGGGCAAAGTCAAACTTTCAGGCCGACCGCGATGGAGCCCTGCTCGGCTACAAGTCGCGGGAGGCCTCGGTTAAAAAGTTACCTTTTGACTTAGTCTCTTTTTTGATGTTTTTCTTCCCCGGGACGAACCTGCCAGTTGGATCCGACCTCCTGGAGCCCTTGTCCGGATACGCGAAGTCGGTTTCCTCGGTGGTGATTTTTACCTTCGGACTTAGTCGTTTTTTCGAGATGAAAATCCTTCGACCGGGGTAAACCTGGATCTTGATCCGACGTCCGTGGAGCCCTTCTCGGATACGATGGCTGGAAGGTCCCGGTCAACTTTTTACGTTCGGACTTAGTCTCTTTTTTGGATGTTTTTCTTTACCGGGACGAACCACGAAGTCAGGCCGGGTCGCGGTTGAGGCAAGCCGGCTAGAATTTCCGCGTCGGGTCAGTCACTTTATGGAGCTTTTTTTCAAAAATTCTCCAATCTTTTCCAAACTTCTGGGGCTTCACCCAGATGTTCTTTTAAGGTTCTTTTGGGGTCCACAGCTCACCCCAAGGGTCCAGAAGTTCTGTGATGGTCCTTGGGAAGTGCAGACTTCAACTCCCAGAATGCACCTGGCGCAAACTCCTTTTTGGCCACTGGACAGTGGTCAGCTGGTCACTTTTTCAGGAGTTGGTGCAGGGGACTCTGGATAGCAATTTTTCACCTGTAGTAAACAGGGAGTCCCTCCTTGAACCAGTGGAAGCCAGGCAAAATCCTTCTTGTGGTGAAGCCCAAGTGTGCAGCTGGTGCAGTCTTTCTGAGTGCAGGGTCCAGGTGCAGGACAGGGGTCCAGCAGGGCAGTCCTTCTTCTCCTTGTAGTTCCTTCTTCTTGAAATTTGGTGGGGATCTGAGGCGTGGGTGCAGGTTTGCCAGTTTTATCCTTGCTCCTGGGTGAAAAGCAGGGGGGGCCTGGTTCTCCAATCAGGGACAGGGTCGTCCCCCTGTGATGACCACTTCCTGGGAAGTGTGGCAAAAATCCATCCCAGAAGGCAACAGTCTCTAAAAATCCAACATGGATGAATCTGTTTTTTGGAGGAGAGATCTGGCTGAGCCCACCCACTGGTGTGGCTAAAGATCATAAACACACCCCTCTCCTGCCCTCTCCTAATCTAATCAAGGGGGCACCTAGCTGTCTGGGGTTGCAGGATGTGGGGGTGTTGCTGGGTGCTCCAGATGTCCTTCTCTGCCTTTGAAGACCAGTTTGGCAGCCCTCCCCCTTCCTGCCTCACCATCTGCTGAGGGGAGATTCTCTCCCCCAAGCACATTCCTTTGTGTGAAGCCAGGCCACTTCACACCTCATTAAAGTAGCCTGGCAGAAGCTGCTGCAGGCTGGCCAATCAGAGCACAGCAGCAAAAACAATGCAGAGCTGAAATTGGCAACTTTTTAGGTAAAGTCTAAACTTTTTACCTGAACTGGTTATATTAAATCCAACAACTGGAAGTTGTGGGATTTATTATAACAATCAATTTGATACCAAATTCTTGGTATGTAACATTTAAGGAGACTTTAAAATTTAAAATAAAGTCTGCCCATTCTAGCCTATGAAGGCCATTTACTTCAATGAGGGAAAAACGAATTTGGCTGTTTTTACCTCACCAGGGCTTATAAATCTATTTTTATAAAGTCCCTGCTTATAGTTACATGGCACCCAGTCCTAGGGGCACATAGGGCACACCTTAGGGGTGACTTATATGTAAAAATAAGGTAGTTTAAGACTTTGGAAGTACCTTTAATTCCAAAGTCGAATTTGCATATAACTTTAATTTAAAAGCAGCCAGCAAGGCAGGCTTGCTTTTAAAATGACACTGGGCACCTCAGCAATGCACCTAGGTGTGCACCACCTATGCTGTGGTCCCTAAACCTACATGCCCTACCATATACTAGGGACTTATAGGTAGGTTAACTTAGCCAATTATAATTAGCCTAATTTGCATATCCATTTTACACAGAGCACTGGCCCTGGGACTGGTAAGCAGTACCCAGGGCACAGCCAAGAGTCAGTAACCACCAGTACCTATCCAGAAAGAGTGGGGGTGATCAGGCAAAAAAAAAGGACTTTCCTACACTGCCCCCCCCCAGATGAAAGGTGATGGGTACTAACCTACACCCTGGTAGTCCTCATCAGCTAAGTGGAAAAACCTGGAAAGGCCATCTGCATTGGCATGAGCAGTCCCAGGTCTGTGCTCCACTGTGAAGTCCATCCCCTGTAGGGAAATGGACCACCTTAACAGTTTTGGGTTCTCCCCCCTCATCTGCATCAACCATCTGAGAGGTCTGTGGTCAGTTTGTACACGGAAGTGAGTGCCAAACAAGTAAGGCCTCAACTTCTTCAGGGACCAAACCACAGCAAAGGCCTCCCTCTCAATGGCACTCCATTTTTTCTCTCTGGGGAGTAGTCGCCTGCTGATGAAGGCAACTGGGTGATCATGGCCCTCTTCATTAACTTGTGCTAACACTGCCCCAATCCCTTCCTCTGAAGCATCTGTTTGCACTACAAACTCCTTGCTATAGTCAGGGGCCAGTAACACTGGTGCTGAACACATAGCCTGTTTTAGGGTGTCAAAAGCTTTCTGACACTCTGGGGTCCAAATGACCTTCTTGGGTTGTTTCTTGGAGGTAAGCTCAGTCAGAGGGGCCACTATGGTCCCAAAATTCTGAACAAACCTCCTGTAATACCCAGTCAGGCCAAGAAAGGCCCTGACCTGAGTCTGGGTTTTTGGAGCCTCCCAATCCAGGATAGTCTGGATCTTGGGCTGGAGAGGTTGTACATGGCCTCCACCAACAAGGTGGCCCAGGTACACAACAGAACTTTGCCCTATCTGGCACTTGCTTGCCTTGATAGTCAGGCCTGCTTGAAGCAGGGCCTGAAGCACTTCCTTCAGGTGGACCAGGTGGTCCCTCCAGGTGGAACTAAATACAGCTATATCATCTAGATAAGCTGCACTAAAAGATTCCAACCCAGACAGGACTCTATTCACCAACCGTTGGAAGGTGGCAGGAGCATTTTTCATCCCGAAGGGCATCACCTTGAACTGAAAGTGGCCCTCTGGTGTGGAAAATGCTGACCTCTCCTTAGCTCTTGGACTTAAGGCAATCTGCCAATATCCTGAGGTCAGATCAAATGTGCTCAGGAATTTGGCAGCCCCCAACCTGTCAATGAGCTCATCAGCTCTAGGTATGGGGTGAGCATCAGTCCTAGTGACTGCATTTAGACCTCTGTAGTCCACACAGAATCTTAATTCTTTCTTCCCACATTGGGGATTAGCTTTGGGCACCAGTACCACTGGACTGGACCAAGGACTATCAGAGGGCTCAATTACCTTCAGGTCCAACATCTTAGCCACTTCAGCTTTGATGTTGGCCTTGACCTGGTCAGACAGCCTGTACAGCTTGTTCTTGACAGGCAAGCTGTCACCAGTGTCAACATCATGGACACACCAATTGGTGAGTCCAGGGGTCAGGGAGAACAGACTAGCAAACTGTCCCAAGACTTGCTTACAGTCTTGTTGTTGCTGATCTGTCAATTTGGGAGAGAGTACCACTCTCTCCACTGACCCATCTTTTGCCTTTGAGGACAGGAGGTCTGGCAGAGGTTCACCCTCCTCCTCCTTCCCTTCATCAGTGACCATCAGCATGGGCATGTCTGCCCTGTCCTGGTGGGGTTTCATCCTGTTTACATGTAGGATCCTGTGAGGATTCCTGGGGGTGCCAAGGTCCACCAAGTAGGTGACCTCACCTTTTTTCTCTAGGATTGGATAGGGCCCAGTCCATTTGGCCTGTAGTGCCCTAGGAGCCATGGGCTCCAAAACCCACACCAGCTGTCCTGGGTGATACTCAGGCATGGTAGCCTTTTGATCATGCCAGAGCTTCATGAGCTCCTGACTGGCCTCCAGGTTTCTGCTTGCCTTCTTCATATACTCAGCCATGCGAGACCGCAGGCCTAGTACATAATCCAGCACATTCTCCTTGGATTCCTTGAGAGGCTTTTCCCAAGACTCTCTCACCAAGCACAATGGGCCTCTTACAGGGTGCCCAAACAGTAACTCAAAGGGGCTGAATCCAACCCCCTTCTGTGGCACCTCCCTGTAGGCAAACAGCAGGCATGGGAGGAGGACATCCCATCTCCTCCTGAGTTTGTCAGACAAACCCATGATCATGCCCTTCAGGGTCTTATTGAATCTTTCCACCAGACCATTGGTCTGTGGATGGTAGGGTGTGCTGAACTTATAAGTAACACCACACTCCTCCCACATGGCTTTCAGATAGGCTGACATAAAGTTTGTGCCCCTATCTGAGACCACCTCCTTTGGGAATCCCACTCTGGTGAACACACCAAGTAGGGCCCTAGCCACTGTGGGAGCAGTGACTGTCCGGAGGGGTATTGCCTCAGGGTACCTGGTGGCATGGTCCACTACCACCACAATGTACCTGTTACCTGAAGCAGTTGGTGGGTCTAGGGGACCAACAATGTCAATCCCCACCCTCTCAAAGGGAGTCCCAACCACTGGCAGTGGAATCAAGGGAGCCTTTGGTTTGCCCCCTGTCTTGCCACTGGCTTGACAGGTGACACAGGAGCTGCAAAACTCCCTGACTTTTTCTGACATTTCGGGCCAATAAAAATGGTTGACCAGCCTGCTCCAGGTCTTGGTCTGTCCCAAATGACCAGCTAAGGGGATATCATGGCTTAAGGTAAGGAGGAATTCTCTATACTTTTGGGGGACCACTACTCTCCTAGTAGCCCCTTCTTTAAGGGCCCTTGCCTCAGTGTAGAGAACTCCATTCTCCCAGTAAACCTTGTGGGTACCACTGGTATCCCCTTGTTCCTGCCTGGCAGCAGTCTGCCTCAGGCCCTCAAGAGTGGGACACTCTCTTTGTCCCTGGCACAAATCTTCTCTGGTGGGCCCACCTGCCCCTTGCAGTTCTGCCAAGTCAGGCAGAGTTTGCAGGGAAGGTGTCCCTCCCTCAGAGTTCAGATCCTCCCCCTCAGGGTTGGATTCTTCCTGACCCTCTGTACTTGTTGGGGCTGGCAAGCCAGACCCAGTGCCTTTTCTCTTTTTCTTGGAGGCTTGGCCCATTGTTCCAGGGTCCAAGTGTCCAGCATTCCCCTGTTGTGCCGCCTGTGACCTGGTCACAGCACACACCCATTCAGGGAGGTCCAGCATCTGTGCATGGACCCTTCTTTCCACTTCTGACCACTCAGATGCTTCAAGATCATTCCCCAGTAGACACTCTACTGGGAGGGCAGGAGCTACAGCTACTTTTTTAGGGCCAGTCACACCTCCCCATTCCAGACTCACCATAGCCATGGGATGGAGTTTGGTTCTGGTATCTGCATAAGTCACCTGGTGGAAGACACCAGGTAAGACCTGCTCTGGAGAAACCAGCTTTTCTGCGACCATTGTCACACTGGCTCCTGTATCTCTCAGAGCTTCCACTTCAGTCCCATTGACTTTAGGCCTCTGCCTATACCTCTCCATGATGGGAGGTAAGGTGGCCATAGTTGCAATGTCCACCCCACCCACGGATACTAAGGTGACCTCAGTGTACCCTGATTCCACCCCTGGGCCAACTTCCACCCCCAACCCTACACTAGCAATCCCCTGGGATTGCCCACCAGTGGGGGGCTTCTTGGTGCAGATAGCATCTCCTCTTTTATGTCCTGGCTGATGACAGTCAAAACACTTGCCGGCCTTAGCAAGCTCCTGAAACTTTCCTGCTTTAGCAGGATCATAATTCTTTCCCTGATACCCTTTCCCTTTAAAAGTGAATTGGCTCGGGGCTCCCCCTCCCTGAGAAGTTTTTGGGGACTCTTGTGAGGACTCTTTGGGTTTTTTGTCATCTTTCCCCTGGTTCTTCCCCTGAGAAGAACCATGTCCTCCCTTTTTCTGATCACCCCCTGGGGGTTTCTGGTTAACCCTAGTTCTTAACCAGTCATCTGCTGCCTTCCCCAGCTCTCTGGGGTTGGTCAACCTAGAGTCTACTAGATACTGGCGGAGCCTCTCTTGGACACAATTAGTTAGAAGGTGCTCCCTCATAATCAAATTGTACAGCCCCTCAAAGGTACTTACCCTGTTGCCCTGTATCCAGCCCTCCAGTGCTTTTACTGAAATGTCCACAAAGTCCACCCAGGACTGGGTGCTTGTCTTTTGGGTGTCTCTAAACTTAAGCCTATACTGCTCTGGGGTTAGACCAAACTTTTTAGTCAAGCAACTCTTCATACTGGGGAATGAGTCTGCATCCTCCCCACTCATGGTTAGGAGCCTATCCCTCCCAGAGTTGGGAACTAACTCCCAAAGGAGTGAACCCCAGTACTGAGGCTTGACTTTCCTCATCTGGAGGGCCCTCTCAAAGGCCCCCAGCCACTTATCTATGTCATCCCCCTCTACATAAGCAGGAACCACCCCTTTGGGTAATCTGGGGGCAAAACCCCCACCCAGGGACACCTCAGTTTCTTTCTCGCTGCCTCCATCTTTTTTTTCTTTGCTTGCCCACTTTTTCTTTTCTAGGGCAAGCTTATCTGCTTCCAAAGCTATGTAGGCTAGCTGGGCTTCCAGCTCTCTTTCCCTGATGGATGGGTTCTCTCCTCCTGAAAGGACCCCCTTCCTACCACTAGCTTTGGGTCTGGTCCTAGTGACTGTATCCACTGAGGACCGTTCCTCCTCTTCCTCACTTGGGGTCTGATGCCTTCCCTCCCCCGAAAGGTTAGAGCTAGCATCTTCCCCTTTTTCTTCCTCCTCTGGAGCTTCCTCTACCTCTACCTCTTGGGCCTCAGCCCATGCTGTCAGGGATTTAATCAGGATTTCCTTCCTGAGATTAGTGGTTGCAGGCAACCCTCTTTCAATACACAACCCCCTAAGCTGGACTACTGTCAGTGTGGGTAGGCTAGCCAGATCAAGCTCCATGGTTCCCTAGTTTTGTGTCAACAAAAACTTTTTGCAAAAATTGGAAACAAGAATTTAGAAAAATTACAAAAATTCAATAATTGAAATTAATCCAAATTAAAAATTAAAAACAATTTTTGCACTAGGACAATTTAAAGGATTTTTAATTTGTTTTACCTAAAACTGTAACGTGATATTGAACACAAGTACAGGATCCCGTCGCTGCTTCCAATTATGTTGGAAAATGGGTTATTGGTAGGGCAGGTAGGTACCTACACCTAGCAACAAGCCACAAACCTCCACATAAGTACAGTTAGGTCTCAGTAAATTAATCCCAGCTCTACCCTTGGTAGCTTGGCATCGAGCGTCAAGGCTTAACTTAGGAGACAAAGTGTAAAGCATTCAAATATCACAAAACAGTAATTAAATAAAACACAGGAAACAGTTTAAAAATCCAAAACCAATTTATAAAAATAGCTTATATTTTTATCTTTAAAATGACACAAATACGATTAAAATCGGTTCAGGGGAACCGGAGATATGAATTTTTAAAGTATTATTATTTTCTAGCGCTTAGAAACAAAAAGCGCCAATCGGGTCATCTGGTTGCACCAGGACCGGGGCAAAGTCAAACTTTCAGGCCGACCGCGATGGAGCCCTGCTCGGCTACAAGTCGCGGGAGGCCTTGGTTAAAAAGTTACCTTTTGACTTAGTCTCTTTTTTGATGTTTTTCTTCCCCGGGACGAACCTGCCAGTTGGATCCGACCTCCTGGAGCCCTTGTCCGGATACGCGAAGTCGGTTTCCTCGGTGGTGATTTTTACCTTCGGACTTAGTCGTTTTTTCGAGATGAAAATCCTTCGACCGGGGTAAACCTGGATCTTGATCCGACGTCCGTGGAGCCCTTCTCGGATACGATGGCTGGAAGGTCCCGGTCAACTTTTTACGTTCGGACTTAGTCTCTTTTTTGGATGTTTTTCTTTACCGGGACGAACCACGAAGTCAGGCCGGGCCGCGGTTGAGGCAAGCCGGCTAGAATTTCCTCGTCGGGTCGGTCACTTTATGGAGCTTTTTTTCAAAAATTCTCCAATCTTTTCCAAACTTCTGGGGCTTCACCCAGATGTTCTTTTAAGGTTCTTTTGGGGTCCACAGCTCACCCCAAGGGTCCAGAAGTTCTGTGATGGTCCTTGGGAAGTGTGGACTTCAACTCCCAGAATGCACCTGGCGCAAACTCCTTTTTGGCCACTGGACAGTGGTCAGCTGGTCACTTTTTCAGGAGTTGGTGCAGGGGACTCTGGATAGCAATTTTTCACCTGTAGCAAACAGGGAGTCCCTCCTTGAACCAGTGGAAGCCAGGCAAAGTCCTTCTTGTGGTGAAGCCCAAGTGTGCAGCTGGTGCAGTCTTTCTGAGTGCAGGGTCCAGGTGCAGGCCAGGGGTCCAGCAGGGCAGTCCTTCTTCTCCTTGTAGTTCCTTCTTCTTGAAATTTGGTGGGGATCTGAGGCGTGGGTGCAGGTTTGCCAGTTTTATCCTTGCTCCTGGGTGAAAAGCAGGGGGGCCCTGGTTCTCCAATCAGGGACAGGGTCGTCCCCCTGTGATGACCACTTCCTGGGAAGTGTGGCAAAAATCCATCCCAGAAGGCAACAGTCTCTAAAAATCCAACATGGATGAATCTGATTTTTGGAGGAGAGATCTGGCTGAGCCCACCCACTGGTGTGGCTAAAAATCATAAACACACCCCTCTCCTGCCTTCTCCTAATCTAATCAAGGGGGCACCTAGCTGTCTGGGGTTGCAGGATGTGGGGGTGTTGCTGGGTGCTCCAGATGTCCTTCTCTGCCTTTGAAGACCAGTTTGCCAGCCCTCCCCCTTCCTGCCTCACCATCTGCTGAGGGGAGATTCTCTCCCCCAAGCACATTCCTTTGCGTGAAGCCAGGCCACTTCACACCTCATTAAAGTAGCCTGGCAGAAGCTGCTGCAGGCTGGCCAATCAGAGCACAGCAGCAAAAACAATGCAGAGCTGAAATTGGCAACTTTTTAGGTAAAGTCTAAACTTTTTACCTGAACTGGTTATATTAAATGCAACAACTGGAAGTTGTGGGATTTATTATAACAATCAATTTGATACCAAATTCTTGGTATGTAACATTTAAGGAGACTTTAAAATTTAAAATAAAGTCTGCCCATTCTAGCCTATGAAGGCCATTTACTTCAATGAGGGAAAAACGAATTTGGCTGTTTTTGCCTCACCAGGGCTTATAAATCTATTTTTATAAAGTCCCTGCTTATAGTTACATGGCACCCAGCCCTAGGGGCACATAGGGCACACCTTAGGGGTGACTTATATGTAAAAATAAGGTAGTTTAAGACTTTGGAAGTACCTTAAATTCCAAAGTCGAATTTGCATATAACTTTAATTTAAAAGCAGCCAGCAAGGCAGGCTTGCTTTTAAAATGACACTGGGCACCTCAGCAATGCACCTAGGTGTGCACCACCTATGCTGTGGTCCCTAAACCTACATGCCCTACCATATACTAAGGTTAACTTAGACAATTATAATTAGCCTAATTTGCATATCCATTTTACACAGAGCACTGGTAAGCAGTACCCAGGGCACAGCCAAGAGTCAGTAACCACCAGTACCTATCCAGAAAGAGTGGGGGTGATCAGGCAAAAAAAAAGGACTTTCCTACAAGAACAGTGAAGAAGGATTTAGCAAACATGAACTGCAGGAGTACTTTGTTACAATACATAGATGATATCATGGTTTGCAGTGCCACTGAAGAAATATGTAGAGAGGACACCATTGGTCTCCTCTGCTTGCTTGCAGAAAAAAGTTTAAAAGTGGACAAAAATAAATTGCAGTACGTGCAGACAGAGGTCCACTACTTGGGACAGAAAGTATCTAAAGATGGGAGGATGTTGACACCGGACAGAGTAGAGAGTATTAGAAACATGTCTAAGCCCGTAACCACAAAACAAATGCAGACGTTTTTAGGACTCTGCAATTATGTGAGGCAGTGGGTATTTGACTGCACCACTCTGACCGCACCACTTCTAACTGCTTTAAAAGAGTCCCACACAAACGCCAACAAAATAGACTGGACCGACGAAAGGGAGACAGCCTTCCTGGAGCTAAAGAGAGCAATCTCAAATGCTCCAGTGTTAGGTACACCTGATTATAATAAAACATTCTACCTCTTCTGTTATTGTAATGGAACGATGATGACAGCAGTACTAACTCAAAAGACATCTATGGGACACAGACCAATTGCCTAATACAGTGGGCTGCTAGATCCTGTCCTGAAATGGCATTATCCATGTGAGCAAGCTCTGGCTACAGCAGCTTTTGCAGTTCAAAAGAGCACCACCATAGTGATGGGCTCACCTTTAACCCCGTATGTAGAGCATGTGGTATTCGCTATCTTGCAAACGAGCAAGAGCACCCTTACAACTCAAAGGGTATCTGGATATGAAGTAATACTTTCAATACCATCCTTGCAAGTGGTACGGTGTCACCCAGTTAATCCAGCAACGTTCTTTGCACACCCAGTTTCTGACGATGAACAAGTACATGACTGTGCCACTTACACCCCAGAAGAAGAGAGTGGGATAGGAGAGGACCCCATCCCTGGGAGCATGCTGCTCTTTGTCGATGGTTCCTCTTTCATAGATCAAGAGACTGGGATTAGGCGCTCAGGAGCAGCCGTTGTAAAAGCCGAACAGCAGCGATCCTCTGACCCCTTACAGATAGTGAGTCAATTATCGCTTCAATCCCATTGCTCAGCAAAAGCTGCAGAATTAGTGGCATCACTGAAGCGCCGCAACACGCCGAAGGACTAGAGGTTACCATTTATTCACATTCAGCATATGTCCCCACCACCGTGCATTCTATCATTTGCCGGTGGGAAAGAAGGAGATTTCTTAAATCTGATGGATCCCCTGTAATGCATAAAGATTTATTGGCCAAATTGATAAAGTCCTTAACCCTGCCATCTAAGGTAGCAGTTATAAAATGTGCAGCACACACCAGTCAGCAAGACCTTGTCTCTAGGGGTAATGCCTGGGCAGACTGGGCAGCAAAAGAAGCAGCTAAAACATCTCCAAATTATAGTGAACAGGATGAACACACATTAGGGATGATGGCAAGCAGACAACAGAATGCTACTGAATTACCACCCCCATATACAGAGACAGCACAATTACATTTACGCAAATTGCAAGAACCAGCACTACCTTATGAAAGGGAGCTGTGGGAACAGCGAGGGTGTATACAGTCACCAACAGATTTCATCTATAGGCAAGAAAGCACAGGTAAGCCAGAAATGCCACAAGCCCTGTTGTATACAGCCCTAGAGCAACTACACCTCCCTGCACACACTGCCAAGGAATATCTTCTTGCTACGCCACAGACAGATTGGTTTATTCCACAATTATCTGAAATGATTACTATGTACATTGCAGAATGTGCATTATGCCAACAATACAGCCCTAGACCCACACTAAAGGTAATTACTTCAACAATACCACATCCGACAGGCCCATTTAAAAGTTTACATAAAGATTTTGTTGACATGATTGAGAGATATAACAATTACAGATACCTTATTGTGGTGGTCTGCCCCTTTTCAAGGTGGATCGAGGCAGGACCATGTGTTCATAATGATGTTAAAGCAGCAGCCAACTTTTTGATAAGAGAGGTGATACCTAGGTGGGGAATCTCAGAAGCGATCCGCTCAGATAACGGCACACACTTCGTTAATGCAATGTTTCAGCACATCTGCACCTCTCTAGGAATAAAGCATAAATTATCGTCTGTTTATCATCCCCAAAGTAATGGTATAGTGGAACGCCTTAACGGCCTGTTAAAGAACAAAATTAGTAAATTATGTGCCACACTGCAAAAGAACTGGCTGTATTGCCTTCCACTAGCCTTATATGCCCTCAGGAACCAATCAGGAAGTGATCATCACTTGATCCCTCACCAGATAGTGACAGGATGTCCCATGCCAACTCCTTTAACAATAGCTTGACAGAGGGCAGATGCTCAAAAGACAGCTGAGGTTTTAGGACAGGAAATGAGTAGTTATTTATCTCAGTTATTGAAGTCTGACAAGTTCTTCTCTAAACAGGTGGCAAGACAGGAGAAGTGCACCACCGCAGCCCAGCAGACCAGTTCAATTTCCGTGGGCCAGCAAGTGTACATCCGCAATTTTGTACGACAATGGAGAGACAGCAAGTTCGAGGGCCCCTACTGAGTTACCCAGAGTACGACTCCAGCAGTGAAGGTGAAGGGCAGGAAGCCATGGATACATCTGTCAGACGTTCGATTGGCCCCTGCTTCATGTCACACATCACCATCTTCACCGGAACTTTTAGAGGAGGGTAAAGAAAAAGACGAAGGACAGCGTGCTTCCTAAAGAGGCCAGCGGAGCTCCTATTCGACACTGTTTTTCAATTTTGTTTTTCTGGTCATGTTTTGTTATGCTAGCAAATACATTTCAGTGGTATTTTAGCCCACGCATGGCAACGTGTCAGTATACTAGGCGCTTGCAGAGAGAAGTATATAAGTATGAAAATGTATCCCATAATATTCATGTTAGTTTACTATACAACATATGGTATCAGCACATGACAGACATAGGCATGCAGACTACTAATGAATCATGTTTTGTTTGTTCCCTGATTCCACATGCTAGTGACATAGACAGGCAGAATGAGAGCACGGATGCAACCCTTACAGATAAGACAGGGAGCATTCCTAGTAAACACCACACAATATGAGGAGGAGTTAGCCGATATAACAAATGTCCTGACAGACCGCAAGGAGTTAATAGTGAAGTTAGAGAAAATGTCTGAGACAGGGGTAATGAGGTACAAGAGTAAAAAATTGAAAAATAGAATATTAGAGCAGGGATTCCTGGGAGTATCATGACCTACACTTTTCTGTAAAAACTATTCAGCCACACCTATGCCCCAAGATTGCCAGGAGAGACATATTTTTGAGTAAATGGACAGTATACGTCTATGGTCAGTGGTACCATGGCGCAACATTTGGATGTAGAGCTCTCTCTTCATGGATGGGAAATCAGAGTGATAATAGCACACAACAGAAATGTCAACCAATATGGGACAAAAACATATCTAGATTAACGTGAGTAGAAACGCCATCCACTCTTTGAGCAGGTAGAACACCAATTGTTTTCTTCTTATGTTTCAGAGGGAATGGAACCGTCCCGGTAGGGAAAAACATCAATTGCATCACCACAAGGTACAATGCTGACATGCAATGGGGCACCTCCAGTCTGATGGACTACTATTGGCAATGCAGAGAATGGCTATACTCGCGACTTCCTTCCGGATGGAGAGGTCTTTGTTCCTTAGTTACTGTGCACACCCCCTCCCTGGTGATTCCAGGGGTGGACATCTCAAAGTTACATGACCACCCCCTGAGCCGTCCAACCACCTTGCTACACCATCGGAAGAAGAGATATGCAGATTATATGGGTACTACAACCTAGGAAGACGTTCCACGAGAGCACAGGTTGTTCAATGATGCCCAATTGTTCTTCGGAAGCATCTTCACATTTGTCCAAGCAAAGGCAACTACCCGCTGGCTGCAAATAACCCAATGGGAACTGATGAAGACCATTAACACGACTGAAGATGGGTTCCATGCAGTTAAGGAAGAAATGTGGGCTGTGAGGGTGATGCTTATGTAACATAGGTATGTGCTAGACTTGACGCCCAGTGAGGGTGGGGTTTGTTCCAAAATCAGAACTGCCTGTTGCACATACGTGCCAGCTAATGATGCAGACAATGGGACAATAATGGAGGCCATACAGACTCTACATAACCTACGGAAGAAGATGGAAGACGAGGGGGGTGCCCCCGACCAATGGTTTTCAGGGTAGTTTGTATGGATGCCATCCTGGTTGTCAGGACTGGTTAAGGGGTTATTCCCGATACTTGTGGTGATCTTATTGATGTTTTGTATCTTTCAAATAGCGCTAGGATTTTGCAAGAGAGTGAGCCAGAAGTTGGGTGGGATGTTCACTATTAGGGTAGCCAGGAAAGTGCAGGAGGACGAGGACAACATATACACACTAATGAATGTATGTAGCAGGGAAGGTGAAGAAGTGGTTGAAAGTTCAACTAAAGGGGGGAATGTTACTGAGAATATGGAAAAAGGAGAAGGCCCACTTTTGCTAATGCATGAATTAGGAGGAAAATGTGCAGAGTCGTACATGATCAGAGAAGAATACAGGCCCAGAATGCTCATGGTGTCCAAATAGAGAGCTCAGGACAGACAGTATGGAGGCAAGACAAGGAAAAGCAGAAACATGTATTCATAATGCAGTTACAAGTAGAAGGCCATAGAAAGCTTGAGTCATAACTTGATAACATACACACGGGGAGGGCGCACATTCCAATTCACGTTCACAAGGGAAGGACACACCTTGGTGGTTTTAGACAGGGAACACAATAAGCTTTGATGCTTGAAGGCCAGCAGCTGTGCAAGGGAGGCCAGACAGAAATGCTTCCAAGTCTGCAGTTAGTTGAAGGAGAAAATACCAATAGGCTTCAGAACGTGAGTTAAAAGACATTGCGGTTATTAACAAACGTGCTCATTACAGATGTGTAACCTTCACTTTTCTGTAAATGCGAAATTAGATGCTTTCTCAAGGAGAAATGTGGCTTAATGCTAACGTAGGTAGAGATACAATGTACCAAGCAGGAGCTTAAATCAAAATGCATGACAAGTGATAAGACGTGTTAGAAATGGGGTCTTTGGTTGGCAGTCAGGTTACCCCCTGTACAAGCAAGGACCCTCACTCTAGGGTAAATCACACAAAATACAAATTATCCTGTGCCCACCCTCTGGTAGCTTGTCACTGAGCAGTCAGGCTTAACTTAGAAGGCAATGTGTAAAGTATTTGTGCAATAAATCATACAATAACACAATATAGCACCACAAAAATACACCACACAGTGTTTAGAAAAATATATAATATTTATCTGGATATTTGCAGGTCAAAACGATCAAAGATGCAATAAGAAAATGTAAAGATATCACTGTAAAGTGATATAAAGTGACTTAAGTCTTCTTAAAAGTAAACAAAGTCTCTTTCAAGCACAAAGTACCTGGTTGGAGAGAAACATCTCCGCAAAGGGTGGCAGAGGAGGAGATGCGTGGAAAAATGGTGTGTGCATCGGTTTCGCCCCTTCACACACGGACTTGCATCGTTATTTTTCACGCGGGGAACACTTTGCGCCACTTTCCGGCGTGCGGACAGGTCTCCTCTGTGGGTCGCGGGGTTTTCCGACGCCCCGGGGTCTGTGCGTGGAATCCTGGGCTGGTTGACCGGCTGCGCGTTGTTCCAGTGGGCTGTGTGTGGAATTTTCTTCCTCACGGCAGGCGCTGCGTTGATTTCCCCTCTTGAGGTCGGGCGGCGTTGTCCAGGCGGCCCATGCGTTGAAGTTCCGGTCGCACCACAGGCGCTGCGTTGATCTTTTCCTCACAAAGTCAAGCAGCGTCTTTCCGGTTCGGCGTGCAGTGAATTTTTCACCACAGAACAAGCTGTGCGTCAAATTTTTCACCAAACATGGAGTCCAGTTAAAAGAGAGAAGTCTTTTTGGTTCTGAGACTTCAGAGAACAGGAGGCAAGCTCTATCCAAGCCCTTGGAGAGCACTTCTGCAGCAAGGCAAGAGTTCAGCAAGGCAGCAGGGCAACAGCAAGGCAGCAGTCCTCTATAGAAAGCAGTCAGGTGAGTCCTTTAGGCAGCCAGGCAGTTCTTCTTGTCAGGGTGCAGGATCTGGTTCAGGTTTCTTCTCCAGGAAGTTTCTGAGGTGGTAGGGCAGAGGCCCTGTTTTATACCCAAATGTGCCTTTGAAGTGTGGGAGACTTCAAAGAGTGGCTTAGAAGTGCACCAGGTCCCCTTTCAGTTCAATCCTGTTTGCCAGGGTCCCAGTAGGGGGTGTAGCAGTCCTTTGTGTGAGAGCAGGCCCTGCACCCTCCCAGCCCAGGAAGACCCATTCAAAATGCAGATGTATGCAAGTGAGGCTGAGTACCCTGTGTTTGGGGTGTGTCTGAGTGAATGCACAAGGAGCTGTCAACCAAGCCCAGCCAGACGTGGATTGTAAGGCACAGAAAGATTTAAGTGCAAAGAAATGCTCACTTTCTAAAAGTGGCATTTCTAGATTAGTAATATTAAACCCAGCTTCACCATTCAGCAGGATTTTATATTACCATTCTGGCCATACTAAATATGAC
This sequence comes from Pleurodeles waltl, assembly GCF_031143425.1. Lineage (NCBI taxonomy): Eukaryota > Metazoa > Chordata > Amphibia > Caudata > Salamandridae > Pleurodeles > Pleurodeles waltl. The sequence continues at coordinate 3,451,586 of NW_027150097.1, forward strand.
CTTCCTGCTCCTTTCAGATCAGCAGCTACCACTTCAATACTGTATGAGGGCAGCCCCAATGTTAGCCTATGAAGGGAGCAGGCCTCACAGTAGTGTAAAAACGAATGTAGGAGTTTTACACTACCAGGACATGTAAACTACACAGGTACATGTCCTGCCTTTTACCCACACAGCACACTGCTCTAGGGGTTACCTATGGCACACATTAGGGGTGACATATATGTAGAAAAAGGGGAGTTTTAGGCTTGGCAAGTACTTAGAAATGCCAAGTCGAAGTGACAGTGAAACTGCACACACAGGCCTTGCAATGGCAGGCCTGAGACAAGGTTAAGGGGCTACTTAAGTGGGTGGCACAATCTGTGCTGCAGGTCCATTAGTAGCATTTAATCTACAGACCCTGGGCACATATAGTGCACTCTACTGGGGACTTATAGATAAATGAAATATGCCAATCATGGATAAGCCAATCAACAGTACAATTTACACAGAGAGCATATGCACTTTAGCAGTGGTTAGAAGTGGTAAAGTGCTCAGAGTTCAAAAGCCAACATCAACAGGTCAGAAAAAATAGGAGGAAGGAGGCAAAAAGTTTGGGGATAACCCTGTAAAAAGGCCAGGTCCAACAAACGCATTCAAGGTGTTGTGAACGTATAAAAAGGGCTGTTTGAACTGACAAAGTTGAGTGCGGTATCAGTCACAGAGCTGTGCTGCCCTCCCGGTCGTTATTCATAAATGCTCATATTATTTGCCAAACAAAGTTGTGTCGTTCTTTTATTCCTGACCCTACAACATGTAGAAAACATTACTGGACTGCAAAAATGACATGAATCAGTAGTACTTTACCAAACAGGCACTTCTCAAACCAACATCATTAGGAATGCAAAAGAAGGATAAACATTTCCATATTGACAAAACATACCCTCCCAATACCGATAATGCAAATCCTGTAATAGGCAAGTCCCCCACAAAGGGCAAGAACAGCATACAACATAATCAGGGCATGAGCAATGCAGCATACAACATGAGGGCAGAAATATCCTGGTGAAATGCAACTCTAACAGAAATCACCAACCAAACCTTCCACACTGAGGTTGCAGCGCGTCTGTGCTTCCTTTAGAAGTTATATGATACTAAAGCCTAAACCACTGTGTCAGGTACAGAAGCTCCTGCGCTCCTATTACCTTGAGTATGGTAAATTCTTGGGGGAAAGCTCCCCAACACTTTCCTGGTTGTGGGGAGGGTTTCTCCTGAAGCTTGGTATCCATTGAGGATGTCCTCTAAAAGTATGCCACCAGGATATGAGGGGGCACACACTGTAAAGAATGGGTGGGGGGACCCTCCCTGGGCTCCCCGTGCAGGATCTCCAATGGCTAGCTGCCTGCGCTGATGGCGAGACCTCACCCGGTTCTACCCGCAGGCAAGAACCTCCGTAGTTGCTCTGGATGCCGCTCCCCTCTCAATTCCACCTCTCATACTGGACCATGAGACACTGTCATGGTCCAGTATGAGAGGTGGAATTGAGTGTGAGAAGAAATGTATACAAAGAAGGAAAGATTATTTTGACGGAAAGAAGAACACATTAAACATTGGTGCGAAGGTGGGAGATGAAATTTTAGTCAAGAAACCCACCCTGTGCAAAAGTGGAAGTAAGTTCATGGGTCCATTTGAAGTCATCAAGCTTTTCAGGAATGCTGTCAAAATTAAAGATGGAAGAGTATGGAATCTCAATTGCGTAGTGATTTCAAAAAGGGTTCATGAAGTGTACCCTCATTCCTGAGTTTTTCTTCTTTATTGTTGTTTGTTTGTTTTCCTCTGTTCTTTGTATTGTTTTATGAATAACATGTACTCTTTATCTTATCTTTAAGAGGGAAGGTGTGTGGTAGATGTCACACATGTGACATCTACCACACAACTTCCCTCTTAAAGATAAGTGACATCACATTAGATTGTAGAGTGTGAGGGGATTCTATTCCTGCGGCGGTGAGAGGAGAAGGTTGTCATCTGCTTGTGTGTGGATAGGATACTTCAAATAAAGAACCTACTCTTCACTTATCAAGTTTGGATCTTTATTACAACAGCACCTTGCCGAGAGGGCTACTTAGTGCCTACCTTAGGTGTGATGCAAGTGTAACAAGAAGGGACTTTAGGCCTTGCGAAGTATATTGACTTGCCAAGTCAGTGTGACAGTAAACTGTGCACATGGGTCCTGCAGTGACAGGCCTGAGACATGTTTAAAAGGCTACTTCTGTGTGTGGCACAATCTGTGCCGTAGGCCCACTAGTAGCATTTAATTTACAGGCCCTGGGTTTATGGTACACCACTTTACAAGGGATTTGCGGGTAAATTAAATAAACCAAACAGGTGTAAACCAATTATACCTAGTTGTAGGGGAGAAAGCACATGTACTTTGGTACTGACTAGAAATGGTAAAGTGCCCAGGGTCATAAAGCCAACAAAAAGAGGGTCAGAAAAATAGGAGGAGGAAAGCAACACGTTTGGAGATAACCCTGCAGAAAGGGCCATTTCCAACAGATCTCAATTTAATTTTTATTACTCTGTATTTTTGCCACAAATGGGCAGATGCTAAAGAATTAATTGAGAGAAAAACGGTGAAAAAGTGGAATGTGCTGCAAAGTGAACTTGGAGCAAAAAGCTAAGTGTTGTGCCCTCACGGATTATTCACCCTCAGGGCCTAATCTTTTTAGAATCTACAAGAATCCACATATTTTCTTCAGAGTTTGCTGTGGGGGATGCTGAAGGCTGAGTTTCCTGGATACCGGGATTATATAGTTTTAACTCTCTCTTGCAGGTTTTTCATCCCACCTTTAGCACAGTTTCCCAATGTTTCTCTTCCTCCACCTGTCTCCCTTTCCTGCCTTTCTCTCTCGCTCTGGGTCAAAGTATGATGATTAAAAAAAGTCCTAGGCCTAGAAATGCCGGAACTCACTGCCACCCAACACCGGCACAAATTAACCACTGCCTGCCCTCGTCTTCCTTGCGCAGGATGGGCCGTTGTCACTCAGTCTTGATCCACAAATGTCCATGTGCAGAAAACTGAGACTTACCCAAGTTTTTTCCACATTTGATCATCTAGAACCAGTGCTGCGAAAAGAGCATTTCTTGAGTATTGGAAATAAAAATGTTAGAATTTCCCACAAATCAGAATCATTTTGCAGCATTTCTCCTGCAAATGCTTGTGAAACTCCTGCAGTGAAAGGCAGGAGAGAGTGTGTCTACAATGAGAGGCAGTGACTACCGATTGACATATTTCACAGGGACTGAAGATAGGTTTCTGGGAAGGGAATTTCTCAATTTGGAAACAGTTTTTAACTTTAAAAAAACAATCATTAAAGGCAATATAATGCAAATGTATATTTTTGTCTTGCACATTCGACGTAAAATTTACAATATTTAAAAAATACGCGCACGCATACATGGTGGAGTGTGCATGAAAATCTGCTATGTGGCAAAAATCTACGTAATAAAAAGGCAATATTATTAACAGTTTTAAAGTGATTCTTATGTATAATATATATATTCATATACATGTATATTATAATACATATATATTCACTGAAAAAACAACATTTACAGGGAGTTATAGTTAAGCTGACATTTTAAACATACAAAACCATTGAAATTCACCTGTTAACGTTATCTCAAGTAACTATAACTCGTGTCCTGTGGTAAGTATAACCCGCGCCCCCACCATGCAGTTTTTTTTCATAACAAATGTTACTGCAAATATTACATTGATATTATCAGTGATGTCATCAAAGATGTCATGAGTAGGCCTGAGTGGAACTCCACAAAGTGACCAAAAAACTCTGCTGTGCTACGAGTAGTTCTGCAAACAGCAGAGTGCTTTAGGTCACGCCGTAGCACTGATTTTTAGCCCTGGTGTTTGTCAGTGTGAACTGCACCACTCGCATCGCAAGAGGGCACTGCTTCTTTTCTGCCACTTGAGTAGATTTTCTACTCGAGCAGCAACTTCCTCAATGCGAATGGAAGATTTCTCAACGAGGACAGTAGCAACCATCCACCACCACTGCGTTGAGAAATCTCACTGGGAGGTGGCGATTTTCGTCTCTTGCCAACTTACCCTTAGCAAGCGCGAAAGAGGAAAACACTCAGCTCCACTCTGTGGCATTTTTCAGAATTCTGCAATAAGCAGAGTGGGAAAAGCTCTGCAAACTCCGTGAGCGGAGCAGAGTTCACCACCCATCCCTAGTCAATAGTGCTGTAATGTGTGGGGTAATTAGCAGTGCATGGTGAGGGCGCGAGTTCTAGTTACCTTAGGGCACAAGTTATAGTTACTTGAGATAACTCTAACTATAACAGGTGAATTTCTATGGTTTTGTACCTTTAAAATGTGAGCCTAACTATAACGTCCCTGTAACCTTTGTTTTTTCAGTGAATTTCGATAATTTTTTTACCGTATTGTAATTTTCATTGCTATAGGTTAATCCAACCACAGCCGCTCACGGCCTTTGCCTGTGCGCTGCAGCGGTTGGCTACAGGGCCTGGCCTGCGACCAGGCCCTGAGGCCAACCCCCTATAAGCACCCAACCTTGCGCCATGCACAGCCTTCACCCATGCACAGCAGGGGATGCCCGCAAGGCCTGGCCTGCAGCCAGACTTTGAGGCCAACTCCCTTAACCACCCAACCCTACACTGTGCAGGGCCCTTTGGCCGTGAAAGGTGAGAGTTGCCTGCAGCCTGTCTGTCTGGGTGTATCTGGGGGTGAGAGTGGCTGTTAGAGTCATTATCTGGGTGTGAGAGTGCGTGCATCAGTGTCTTAGTGGGTGCGTCCGTGTCTGCGCAAGTATGTGAGTGGGTGCATGAGGGTTTCAGTGGGTCTGTGAGTAGGTGTGTGAGAGTCTGAGTGGGTCTGTTAGTGGGTGCGTGAGGGTCTGATTGGGGCTGTGAGTTGGTGCAAGAGGGTCAGAGTGGGTCTGTGAGTGGGTGCGTGAGTGTCTGAGTCAGTCTGTGAGTTGGAGAAGGAGATTGAAAGAGAGTGAGAGGGAGAGAGAGTTTTCTAGGCTTTGAGGGTTGATACTCTTAGCATGATATATTTCTGTACAAATTGAAAATAAAAATGTATTTGCAAATAGAAAGAGTGACATCACCTTTCAGTATGAACCCTAAACTTTTGAAGTTTAAAATGCATTAAAGAAGGAAAACAGCCACAGCCACAAATGAAGTAGAACCCTCAACTTTCAATGCAAGGGTGTATGACTGTAACCTTTAGGCCATAGGTGACTCTTTATTGTAATGCTTTCAGACATACCTATGGCAGTCAAACCCACACATGTGATTGGAAAGAAATGTGAATGTTCTATCACTAGGAAGGTTTAACAGTCAAAACATCAGTAAATAAACAAACACACTGCCAAGCAATACTAGGTTTAGAACTTTCACCCTGCGGAGTGATAGCAGAAGACCGTGCCATTAGCACAGAATTGACTCTGTTCCACACTGTATTCAAATGTAACTATAACATTTGTCCCAACAATACAGCTACTCTTACTCTTTAAAGTCATTGCACAGAGAGACCATTACAATGACAATCTCTCTCTCTTCCATCCCATCATGGGATGAAAGAGAGAGAGAGAGAGAGAAAGAGTGACAGGACCATGGGAGGAGCCTGAAGGCCCGCGGTCCTAGCTGTCTCCCCACGTCCTGCAGGAGCCGGTATTGCTCCCCCTAGCAGGGAGATGCTACTAATAGCAGCTCCTTGTTTGCAGGAGCAATGTTTTTATCTCTCTTCTCCACACGCATATTTGTGTGCAGGGAAGACAAATGAAATTTCTTCTTCCTGCCAGTGGGAGTTGTTTGACAGCTCTCACTTGCAGAAAGTGGATTTTGCTTGGTGGGGGCTGGCAACTCCCGCCAAGCAAAAGAAAACAGCTATGTCCTTTGTGTGGGCTCCCCAGAACATAGCAGGAGCCGGCCCTGGGGGATGATGGTCCCTGGGCCATCTTTGCCCCCCCTACAACTGTGAATTTAGCCCTGGATGGTGATAGTTCCCAGGGAAGCAGAGGTCCAAAACAGACACCCTTTCTTTTTTTTCATGTTTACCCCAGGGAGGTAGTGGTCCCTGGGGCTGAGGGGTTTGGTTTGCCCCCCACCACATTCAATTAATAAGAAGAGGCCCGGGGAGGTGGTGTGCACAGCCCCCCTCATTACATGAAAAATAAGCCTCAGGAGGTGGCAGTCCCCGGGGCACTGAAAAGCCCAGGGGTGGGGGCCTGTGCGCCCCCCTCCTTATTTTTTTCTTTGCCCCTGAGACCTGGCCCACCCAGGGGCTTTAAAAAAACAAGTGTGGTAGCCCAACCTTGCTTTTTAAAAAACAATTCTGCTGCAAAAGTCACACATTTGCGGCACATTTTATTTTTCAATAATGCTTTTTTGTCCTGGTGGGGCAGCTCTGGGTTCCCAGCACCAGAACTAAGGGGTCATGATGTTTCTACCCTGGACCCTTTTCTCTTTTTTCACACTTTTTTTTAGGGTCTCGGCTGAAGCTGTTGCCAGTCAATCAGAGCTGTGTATTTCCCTGCACGAGCTCACCATTATTCGTGAATGCTTTGAGGCCAGAGATATATACATTTGGATTTCGATAAATGTCTCAAAAACTACTGTAGTGAGTTACACCAAATAAGCAAAAGCATAATCTGCTTTCGAAAGCCAGCTTTCTGCCAAATTTGGTGTAATTCTGTCCAGTGGTTTGGGCTGTAGTCGTGTGTAAAGGTCCTAGGGGAATTAACAGGGGAAAAGCAACTTTTTTGACCCCTTCTTTTTTTCTCAGCTCCCTGCTTGACGGAGCACCCCAAAACGTTCTGTGCGCGACAAGAATTACCAGGGCACATATGTGGAAAATTGTGAAGATTCGTCAAACGGTGCCAAAGATATAGGCAAGTCAAAAAAAGGTTTTTCTATGGAAACATTGTCCTAACTAAAACTACCTAGTGGCAACGCCACTTTTTAAAATACATACATACATATATAAATACCTTTGGCGCAGATTTAGGAATCTTCATAACATTTTCTGAAACAATCTGATGCTCACGTCAACTGCTGTCTGGAAAGTTTCAAGGTGATCGGTGTGAGCCAGGAAAAAAAGAGGGGGGGGGGGCAAAACATGTTTTCTCCATATTAATTTTCATAGGGATTTTGAACAGGGATATAGGCTGAACTGCTGGACGAAATTACACCAAACCTGGCAGAAAGCTAGCTCTTGGTTCAGAAGGAGCCCTTTTTGATTTTTGTGTAAATCCGTGCTGTAGTTTTTCAAATATTAAAGAACAAAAATGTGTATATATAGAGACGTAAACTCTCCCCATCTGAGTGGCTGTTAACACTTCAACAAGAAAGTGTTGGCATCCATCCTGGGACTCTGCTTCAACCGAGTCCCCCCAAAAAATAGAAAAAATAAGAAAAGGGGTCTGGATAGGGACACACTGACCCCTTAACTCTGGTGCTGGGGGTCCCAGAGGGACCCCCCCCCACTGGGTAAAAAAAAGTACTTTTTTAAAAGAATTTAAAAAATAACAAGCATGGTCACTTGTTTTAGTAAAGCCTCCGGGTGGGCCTGGTCCCATGGGCATGTTAAAAATAAAGGAGGGGGGCACACAGGGCCTTCCTCCTGGGCTTATTTATGCCCCGAGGACTTCCACCTCCCCAGGGCTTTAAAACAATAGTATGTGGGAGGGCCGCGTAGTCCCCCCACCCTGGGGACCACCACCTCCCTGTGACAAAATTAGGAAAATAGGTGGGGGGGTGATACTGCGAACTCCCTCCACAGCCCCGGGGACTGTCACCTCCCCAGGGCTAATATTTTATGATATGCAGGGGCGCACCCCTCGCAGCCCTGGGAATCACCACCTCACCAGGGCAGAGTGTGTAAAATAATTAGGGGAGGTCCTGCAGACCCCCCCTGCAGTCCCAAGGACCGCCACCTCCCGGGGCAATTTTAACAATTATAGAGGACACGTGGCTCCCCTTCTCCCTGGGGACTGCAAACTCACCAGGGCATTTTTAACAATAAAGGGGGGCCTTGAGGCCCACTCCCACAGCCCTGGGGACCACCGCCTCCCCGGGGCTGAAATAAAACAATGAAGCGAGTCTGTTGCAGGCCTTGGGACCACCACTGCTGTAGTGTTACCCTGTCTGCACTACACGGTGGGTGGGTCCTCCTGGCAACAGTTAACACTGAATCTGAGTCGTTCTCAGATTGGTCTGACTCAGAAGTCACGCACTGTCATTGGTAGCTGAGGCTGGGCGTGCCGCTACCAATGACAGTGCTGGGGCTGGGCGTGCCGCTACCAATGACAGTGCGAGACAGCTCTCGCGCCGCTACCAGTGACAGTGCGAGACAGCTCTCGCGCCGCTACCAGTGACAGTGCGTGACTCCAGAGTCAGACCATTTTGCGTCCCACTCTGACGTTCGACCTCCAAAGTTGGCCCTTCCACGCCCCCCAGCAGTACTATGCAGGCTCACACCAGTCAAAAAAAGCAGGCTGCAGCGTGTGTGTCGCACTGAGCAGGTTGTTACAGGGAGAAGTAAGCTAGCTGTAACTAGAGCTAACTACAATATTTATGTGGTGCATAGTATGTTAACATAAAAACAGATTAGAAATTGCTAATCATACAATGGCATCTTGATCCCTCTATTTAGCTTTATGTGATAACGACTATGCCCCTGCCCTCTCTGACACTGTCAGAAAAGGGTCAGAGGACGTATGACGTTTAAATTGTCCCCCCCTCCGAAAACATTTCTGCTGATGCTTACGCTCTCACACTCTCTTAACTCACTCCCCTTGCCTGAGTCTTTCACTCTCTCACACTTTCAACTCACTCACAGTGCCTGACTCGTTCACTCTTTCACACTCTCTTAACTCACTCCCAGTGCCTGAGTATCTCTCTCTCTTAACTCACTCCCGATGCCTGAGTCTTTCACTCTCTCACGCTCTCTTATCTCACTCCCCGTGCCTGAGTCGTTCACTCTTTCACACTCTCTTAACTCACTCCCAGTGCCTGAGTCTTTCACTCTCTCACACTCTGTTAACTCACTCCCGGTGCCTGAGTCTTTCACTCTCTCACACTCTCTTAACTCACTCCCGGTGCCTGAGTCTTTCACTCTCTCACACTCTCTTAACTCACTCCCAGTGCCTGAGTCTTTCACTCTCTCACACTCTCTCAAATCACTCCCGGTGCCTGAGTCTTTCACTCTCTCACACTCTCTTAACTCACTCCCCTTGCCTGAGTCTTTCACTCTCTCACACTTTCAACTCACTCACAGTGCCTGACTCGTTCACTCTTTCACACTCTCTTAACTCACTCCCAGTGCCTGAGTATCTCTCTCTCTTAACTCACTCCCGATGCCTGAGTCTTTCACTCTCTCACGCTCTCTTATCTCACTCCCCGTGCCTGAGTCTTTCACTCTTTCACACTCTCTTAACTCACTCCCAGTGCCTGAGTCTTTCACTCTCTCCCACTCTGTTAACTCACTCCCGGTGCCTGAGTCTTTCACTCTCTCACACTCTCTTAACTCACTCCCGGTGCCTGAGTCTTTCACTCTCTCACACTCTCTTAACTCACTCCCAGTGCCTGAGTCTTTCACTCTCTCACACTCTCTCAAATCACTCCCGGTGCCTGAGTCTTTCACTCTCTCACACTCTCTTAACTCACTCCCCTTGCCTGAGTCTTTCACTCTCTCACACTTTCAACTCACTCACAGTGCCTGACTCGTTCACTCTTTCACACTCTCTTAACTCACTCCCAGTGCCTGAGTATCTCTCTCTCTTAACTCACTCCCGATGCCTGAGTCTTTCACTCTCTCACGCTCTCTTATCTCACTCCCCGTGCCTGAGTCTTTCACTCTTTCACACTCTCTTAACTCACTCCCAGTGCCTGAGTCTTTCACTCTCTCCCACTCTGTTAACTCACTCCCGGTGCCTGAGTCTTTCACTCTCTCACACTCTCTGAACTCACTCCCAGTGCCCGAATCTTTCACTCTCTCACACTCTCTTAACTCAATCCCAGTGCCTGAGTATCTCTGTCTCTTAACTCACTCCCGGTGCCTGAGTCTTTCACTCTCTCACACTCTCTTAACTCACTCCCAGTGCCTGAGTCTTTCACTCTCTCACACTCTCTCAAATCACTCGCAGTGCTGGAGTCTCTCACACTCTCTTAACTCACTCCCAGTGAGTATCCCCGAAATTTCCTCAGTTGTGGTCACTTTTGCTTTAGGGTGCTATGCTCAGAGTCTGGACATTTCCTGCCTGTGTCAGTGCCTGCAGCACGTGCAGTGCCTGTGAGTGATGGAAGCAGCTGTCCTGCTGTCTGACTGTAAAGGGACAGAGCCCGATGTCTGTCTGTCCTTCAAGCAGCTGAATGTATAAACAAATATCAAAATAAAAGATTCTGAGATGTGTTGATGTTAGATATGCAGTCCTACAGCGCAGCGGAATAATGTAAGAATTGGGAGTTTTGAGTTGTTTTATAAAATAAAAACCGTGTTTCCGCCCGGTCTCGAACCGGGGACCTTTCGCGTGTGAGGCGAACGTGATAACCACTACACTACGGAAACCCGCATGAGGCGCTCCCCCTTTAGCTTCAGCTCTGATATGCGGCTGGAAGTAAATGTGGTGCGGTATATGCTGTGCACTGAATGCTGTGCACTCAGGAGGGGTCTCAGTGCTTTCAACTGAATGCTGCACAGAGAGGCCTCTGACTGATCACTCAGCAGTGACTGATGCACGGATAAGAGGTCTCAGGGACGGGATCTCTCACTGAACGCCAATCACTAACCAGTGTCTGAGGCTCTCACTCTCAACTCACTCCCAGTGCCTGAGTATCTCACTCTCTTAACTCACTCCCAGTGCCTGAGTATTTCACTCTCTTAACTCCCAGTGCCAGAGTCTCTCCCTCTCTGAACTCATTCTCAGTGCCTGACTTTCCCTGATGGTGCCTCAGTTGTGGTCACTTTTGCTTTAGGATGCTATGCTCAGAGTCTGGACATTTCCTGCCTGTGTCAGTGCCTGCAGCATGTGCAGTGTCTGTGAGTGATGGAAGCAGCTGTCCTGCTGTCTGACAGTAAAGGGACAGAGCCCGATGTCAGTCTGTCCCTGAAGGAGATGAATGTATAAACACATATTAAATGGAAAGTTTCTGAGATGTGTTTGTTTTATGTGGAGTCCAACACTGCATTAGAATAATAAAAACATTTAAAGCTACTGGTTGAAATGAAAAAAGTGCGTCCGCACAGTGACCTTTCGCGTGTGAAGGAAATCTGATAACCACTACACCACAGAAACCTGCACAAGGCGCGTAGAGGCAGCTTCAGCTCTGAGAAGCGCTGTGCACGAAATGCAGTGCTTAACGCGCAGCACACTGATTATTGTACTGTACATGTACTGTCTCTCCCTGAGTGCATAGAACTGACTGCTGCACTGATAGGAGGTCTCTCCCTAAATGCATAGAACTGAATGATGCACTGATAGGAGGTCTCTCACTCAATGCATAGAACTGAGCGCTGCGCTGATAGGAGGTCTCTCGCTCAATGCATAGAACTGAGTGTCGCACTGATAGGAGGTCTCTCACTCAATGCATAGAACTGAACGCTGCGCTGATAGGAGGTCTCTCACTGAATGTATTGAACTGAGTGCTGCACTGATAGGAGATCTTTCACTGAATGCATAGAACTGAGTGCTGCACTGATAGGAGGTGTCTCACTGAATGCATAGAACTGAGTGCTGCACTGATAGGAGGTCTCTCACTGAATGCATAGAACTGAGCGCTGTAAAAGCATCCTGTCTCTCACTAAATGGACATCACTGAAGGATACAGGGATTAGTGATCTCTGTTCACATGTAATAGGCCTCTCACTGAACTCTCAGCGGTGAAGGATGCATATACATGAGGTCTCTCTTCACAGATAGGAGCTCTCACTGAATACAGATCACTTAGCGCTGCGAAGCTCGGGCTCCGCTCTTCACACATCCCAGACCGGCTCTTGCACTCTGAGGCTTTTAGTGACGTGTACATCGGTTGTGTACAGCTGGCGCCAGGTGTGTTTTTTGCATGGATCCGTGTGTATCTTCACTTACTCACACGAGGCAGACATACTCTCCACAGGAACCATTTTATAGCGCTACAGCTTCATTGTGTAAAGTCCGCACCAGCAATGAAGGATGAAGGGTGAATCAGGACACAAACCCACTCAAAAGAAATGGGCTCCCAAGGGTGTGATGGAGACCTGCTGGGGTGTTGGGGGCCTGCTGGGGTGTTGGGGTCCTGCTGGGGGAATGGAGAGCAGGGTGGGTGATGGGGGCCTGCTGGGGTGATGTGTTGAGGGAGTTTGGGGGAGCTGCTGGGGTACTGGGGTGATGGAGGCCTGGTGGGTGATGGGAGGGGCTGCTGGGGTGATGGAGGCCTGATGGGTGACGGGGAGGGGCTGCTGGGGTGATGGAGGCCTGCTGGGGTGATGGGAGGGGCTGCTGGGGTGATGGAGGCCTGCTGGGGTGATGGGAGCCTGCTGGGGTGATGGGGGCCTGATGGGTGACGGGGAGGGGCTGCTGGGGTGATGGGGGCCTGCAGGAGGGATAGGGCCCTGCTGGGGGATGGGGACCCGTTGCTAGAGACCCCCTGGGGTCTGAGGGGATTGCTGCAGACCCAGCATCCGACAGCCCTTTGGAACATTGCGTGAAACAGACCCAAGTTTGTGCTTCGTGTGTCAATAATGTGTCCAAGTGAAGACACACAAGGGCAGAGGGTGAATCTCCTATGTCTGAACAGCAAAGTGAGTAATTGTAAACTTCAATCTTCCTCTCAATCTCAATGTGTTTGATTTGTTTGCGTTTGTTCGACTGTTCCCAGGAGTCTCCGACCTGGTCTGGTCTTGTCCGTGTGTCTCTGTTTGTGTAAGTGCTTGTTGGCCTGTTATCTGGTACTTTTTTTTTCTGTAAAAATATGGGTAGGATGAAGGCAAAGCTCAATAAATAAAACCTCCTTGCAGAATCCACCAAGAAAATGCACTCACTACACTTGCGGCACCATCACACTCCTGGAGCCCGGTGCACAGAAAAGATACAGAGCTCCCTGGTGATCTAGAGGTTAGGATTCGGCGCTCTCACCGCCGCGGTCCGGGTTCGATTCCCGGTCAGGGAAGGGAATAGTTTATTCTTGATTTTCTTAGTGGGCGACTGGTTTAGTCTTTAACTGTTTCAATAGAATTTCATGTGTTTAATTACATCAATTACTTTATAAGGTGGCCAGTATTAGACGCATTCATAATGATGCAATTTGTAAACATCTTGATGACAAAGTTGTTACTAATCTTTTGACTTCCTTTGACCCCTCTAACCCCAACCTCAATCACTATTGGGAGCTGCAGACCCCCCTTAAACAGTTTATAAAACATGACAAAAATGCCAAATCTACTGTAACAAGTAATATACAAATTGAGAAATATTTTTATTAATCTACAAACAAAAAACGAAATTTTAATGGGAAGGTTGGAGTTTTTCAAAGTCTGCTTCTTTTTGAAGGTAGTGAATCCTGTGCCAGCTACAGTATGACATAAAGTTATAAATTAGCCTCTCATACATCACTTTGTTTTCAAAGCTCCTAACACAGCCTCTCATTTTTTCGGAGCAGATAGCGCTTCATTGAGGCTGTTAGCGCTTCAGACCTTATTAAGTAAACTTGCGAGGGAGACACGAATAGGCCGATAGACCTTTTGACTGCGCTTTGAGTTTTTCCCACCATGTAGCCCCGTACTAATACAAATCAATAGTAAATAACCACCAATGTCATCAGTAGTCAACAGGAGTCAGTAATTTCCACTCACCTTGACCTTGCAGTCACGAATAACCTCACTTTATGTAAAAGTTAGAATGTTTATTTCCCCAAATTAACAATGCTAATGTCATGTAACTTAGTCTCAAAATCAAATGATAAACCTACAGAAACAATGCTGGCTGATGAAAGCGGGGACAGAATCACAATCTAATCAAAGCTTGGACCACTACACATTCTAAGGTTGTAGTACAAATGAATAGCAAGAATAACTGCGCAAACTAAATGGCGAACATTTAGATTCAGCAAAGAAAAGACATCAACTGTTCTTACATGTAGCGAGCATAATCAGTGAGTTCGATGACTAACCTTCAGATTAGAATAGCATGCTTGGACTTCATGCAAAACAATCTAGTCAACACAAATTTGGAAAAACATCTAACTATGGCTCTATCAAAAGTAGCGGTTGGTACCTACGGACAAAACCAAATAGACATAACAATCAGTATCATCGTCTTATACCGGGCCTCAGGATGGTTCAGCAAGCTGCGACAGTCTTCGCCAATTGGACATCAGTTCGGTCAGTTAGGTATCAGGATTCAGCATTAAAGTTCAGAAAAAGCAAAGTCTTTTAAAGCAATAAAGTTAAACACGTCTCTTTTCAGGGCGGTCAAGAAAATAATAGCCCATGGAAAATGGAAAAATGATGATCGCCTCTCGGTGCAGTCCGGATAAGTTAGATTTCCTAAAACTACTTCCCACATCCTCATTGGTCGAGGAATCGCATGTTTACATTTAGTCCAATGAAACTAAAACCTCAAATCTACAATTCTACTACTACATGGTTCACATGTCGATGATTGGCGCCTCTTCTCCCGCTCTTGTCTTTCGGCTCGTCAGGTATCAATACTGTTGCAGCTTATACTCGAGTCAGTGCATCCATTGCCTTCTCCTGGGAAGGTCAGTCTTACACATACTATGTTCAACATTGATTCGCTCGCAAGTACATCATCTCCTAGCAAGCAGTGTCTCATGAGAACTAACTTCAGCTACAAGCACATGGTCACTACAGTGGAAAATCACAATTTAATTCCCTAAGCATCCACTTTATAAGTCACCAGAAAATGCAGCTTAACATGAGGCCGTGCAACAAGGCCCAAGACCTCGCTAAGTTAAGGCCTACAATTAATGAAGCTAATACATAATGCATAACCTTTAATATGACATACCACTACGTTTATCAAACATAAGCTCAACATTTTATATTAATAAGCTATTAATAAGTACACTTTGTGAAAATTGGCAGCCACTCTGGTGGGCACCCCTTCAAATGCGTGCATTGTTTTTCTCCACGTTAACACATTTTCTACGCAAATCCAACACTCAAAATACATAAATATTAATTAGTAAAATCAGCGTTAACGAGACCAATAATCGTCCACACCTCTCTTTGCTGTACTTGTGCTGCTCCATCTTCAATTGTAGCCTTTGATTTCAGATTCCTTCACATCTACAGAGTGTCTTACAGTTTTACATTTGACATTTTGTTTTGTTATGTGTATATACATTATTAATCTACTAATATTAAATCTTATCTATTTTTCTACAAACTTACAAACACAGTCAGTAGGCATCACAGACCCCAGTAGGAGGCTGGTCTGGCTTGCAGTGGGTACCAAAGGTACTTACACTTTGTACCAGGTCCAGTTATCCCTTATTAGTGTAGAAGAGGTGCTTCTAGCAGCTTAGACTGATAGAAGGTAGCTATGGCAAAGCAGCTTAGGCTGAACTAGGAGACATGTAAAGCTCCTACTATACCACTGGTGTCATATGCACAATATCATAAGAAAACACAATACACAGATATACTAAAAATAAAGGTACTTTATTTTTATGAAAATATGCCAAAAGTATCTCAGTGAGTACCCTCAGTATGAGGATGACAAATATACACAAGATATATGTACACAATACCAAAATTATGCATTAATAGCAAAAGGAAGTAATGCAAGCAGTGTAAAGTTACAATAGATTGCAATAGGAGCACATAGGTATAGGGGCAATACAAACCATATACTCCAAAAGTGGAATGCGAACCACGAATGGACCCCAAACCTATGTGAGCTTGTAGAGGGTCGCTGGGACTGTAAGAAAGCAGTGAGGGTTAGAAAAATAGCCCAACCCAAGACCCTGAAAGGTAGGTGTAAATTGCACCTACAACCCCCAGAGAGAACAGAAGTCGTGATAGGGGGATTCTGCAAGGAAAACCAACACCAGCAATGCAACAACAGTGGATTTCTGGACCTGAGTACCTGTAAGACAAGGGGACCAAGTCCAAAAGTCGCCACAGTGTCGAGAGTGGGAAGGAGCCCAAGAAATGCCAGCTGAGGGTGCAAGGAAGCTGCCACTGGATGGAAGAAGCTTGGTGTTTTGCAAGAACGAAGAGGACTAGTAACTTCCCCTTTGGAGGATGGATGTTATGATCACTGGGGCCCAGTGACACATAGACTAAAACAACAAAGATACAGTGAAATATGGGGGTAACATGCCAGGCAAGATGGTACTTTCCTACACAACCCCCCCCCCCCAAACGAAGGACAATAAGACTTGCCATGACCTGATGAGTCTTCATTGTCTAAGTGGAAATATCTGGAGAGTCCATCTGCATTGGAGTGGGTACTCCCAGGTCTATGTTCCACTGTATAGTCCATTCCCTGTAGAGATATGGACCACCTCAACAATTTAGGGTTTTCACCTTTCATTTGTTTTAGCCAAAGTAGAGGTTTGTGGTCTGTGTGAACAATGAAGTGAGTGCCAAACAGGTATGGCCTCAACTTCTTCAGCGCCCAGACCACAGCAAGGACCTCCCTCTCTATGGCAGACCAACGCTTTTCTCTATGGGTCAACCTCCTGCTGATAAAAGCAACAGGTTGATCCTGGCCCTCAGAATTGAGTTGTGATAAGACTGCCCCTACCCCTAATTCAGATGCATCAGTTTGATCAATGAATTTCTTGGAGTAACATGGGTTTTTTTAGGACAGGTGCAGTGCACATGGCCTGTTTGAGCTCCTCAAAAGCTTTCTGACAGCTAGCTGTCCACAATATCTTTTTAGGCATCTTCTTACTGGTGAGATCATTAAGTGGGGCTGCAATGGAACTATAGTTTTTAATGAATCTCCTGTAATACCCAGTGAAGCCTAGGAAGGCTCTCACCTGGGTCTGTGTTGTAGGGCAAACCCAATCCATGATTGTCTGGATTTCCCCCTGAAGTGGTGCAATCTGTTCTCCACCTACCAGGTGTCCCAGATAAACCACCCTTCCCTGCCCTATCTGGCACTTTGAAGCCTTGATAGTGAGGCCTGCCTTTTGCAGGGCCTCCAAAACTTTCCACAGGTGGACCAGGTGGAGCTAAAGACAGCTATATCGTCTAGATATGCTGCACTAAAAGACTCCGACCCTTGCAATACTGTATTCAACAACCTCTGAAAAGTGGCAGGTGCATTTTTCAAACCAAAGGGCATCACTGTAAATTGGTAGTGCCCTCCTATAGTTGAAAATGCAGTTTTAGCTTTAGCATCCTCTGCCAATTTGATCTGCCAATACCCTGCAGTCAAATGAAAGGTGCTTAGATACTTGGCAGATGCCAGTGTATCTATGAGCTCATCTGCCCTGGGTGTAGGGTGAGCATCAGTTTTTGTTACCTAGTTGAGACCTCTGTAATCTACACAAAACCTCATCTCCCTTTTTCCATCTTTTGAGTGAGGCTTTGGTACAAGCACCACAGGAGAGGCCCATGGGCTTTCAGAAGGTTCAACCACTCCTAAGTCAAGCATTTTCTGAACTTCTTGCTTTATGCAGTCCCTGACATGGTCAGGCTGCCTATAGATTTTACTTTTGACAGGCATGCTGTCTCTAGTATCAATTGTGTGTTCACACCAAGATGTGGTGCCTGGCACAGTTGAAAAGAGTTCAGAAAACTGACCAAGGAGATTTATGCAGTTGTCTTTCTGTTCTGCAGTAAGACAGTCTGCCAAAACCACTCCTTCCACTAGAGCATCCTCTTCTGTGGAGGAGAAGAGATCAGGGAGAGGGTCACTCTCTTCTTCCTGTCCCTCATCTGTTGCCATGAGCAGGGTGAGATCAGCCCTGTCATAGTATGGTTTTAGGCAGTTGACATGAATCACCCTAAGGGGACTCCTGGCAGTGCCTAGGTCAACCAAGTAGGTGACCTCGTCCTTCTTTTCAACAATGAAATGGGGTCCACTCCATTTGTCTTGGAGTGCTCTTGGGGCCACAGGCTCCAATACCCACACCTTCTGTCCTGGTTGGTACTGAATCAGAACAACCCTCTGGTCATGCAATTGCTTTTGGAGCTCTTGGCTGGCCAGAAGGTTTTTACTGGCCTTTTTCATGCACTCAGGCATTCTGGATCTTAGGCCAAGTACATAGTCCACTATATCCTGTTTGGGAGCTTTTAAAGGTTGTTCCCAACCCTCCTTCACAAGTGTTAGTGGACCTTTTACAGGGTGCACAAAGAGGAGTTCAAAGGGGCTGAAGCCCACTCCTTTCTGGGGTACCTCCCTGTAAGCAAAAAGGAGGCAAGGTAACAGGACATCCCATCTCCTCCTGAGTTTTTCAGGGAGTCCCATTATCATTCCTTGACAGTTACATGGTGGCATTCGAATCGGCCAGACGCGTTATTCTTTCCTCGTGCTTACTTCATGTTATTCATTGTGCGCTACCATTCCTTGTCAATTACATGGTGGCAGTCGAATCGGCAAGACGGCGATTCTTTCCTCGTGCTTAATTCATGTTATTCATTGTGCGCTACCATTCCTTGGCAATTACATGGTGGCATTCGAATCGTCAAGACGTGCAATTCTTTCCTCGTGCTTAATTCATGTTATTCATTGTGCGATACCATTCCTTGGCAGTTACATGGTGGCATTCGGATCGGCAAGACACGCGATTCTTTGCTCGTGCCTAATTCATGATATTCATTGTGCGCTATCATTCCTCGGCAGCTACATGGTGGTACTCGAATTGGCAAGACGCGCGATTCATTTCCTGTATTTAAAATTACGGTGTTCATTACGCGCTACCATTTTAAGGCATTTACTTGGTGGCTTTTGAGTTGGCAAGTCGCGTGATTTATTTCTCGAGTCTAATTTGTGTTATTCATGGTGCACAATCAACCTATGGTATTTTTACTACCTATGTAAAGATCTGCAATGTGCGCAATTCATTTTCCAGCAATTTGAGAGAACAAAGAACCAGGGGCCAGATGTACGAAAGGATTTTACCCATTCTGTGTCTATGGGAAAAAGCTTTCGTACATATGGCCCCAGGTTTCTAGAAGTAATGTTGGGTGTTCGTAATATGTTTCTCAAACACGATTCATATAATGGTTTAGAAATCATTCAGATTCTTTCCTGATCCTCATGTAAATGATAACTCTTGAATTTGAAAATTGCATTTAACCTTTCTTGATTCTCTCACAGGTATCCAGTCATCTTGAAGCCTATTGATTTTAAGTCTATGCTTAGGTTGTCAATGTTTTCAGAATTACAATGCTTAAAGCCATAGCCTAGTATTGATATTCATATGATGTAATTTTGATATTGTGTGTTTTAACCTTTTTTCTTCCTACAGGTCTCCTTCCCAGCTGTTCCCTTCCTAATCCCCTTTTCCCCACTTGGACTCTCTTAGACTCTGTGACAATTCTAATCAGAGTATTGGAGCTGTCTTGTGTTGGAAGTGTTGGGAACGCTCACAGACCCCGAGGATCTGGTGACTCTGACACTAAGGGGGTCATTACAACCCTGGCGGACGGTGTTAAAGGTGCGGTAATACTGCAAACAGGCCGGCGGACAAAAAAAAGGAATCATGACCGTGGCGGAAACCGCCAACATAGACAGCCACTTTAACACTCCGACCGCCACGGCGGTACAGACAAGCAGCGCGGCGGTCACCGCCAACAGACAGGCGGGAGACAATGTACCGCCCACAGTATCACAACCCGCCAATCCGCCACCGTTTCGGGGCAGATTCACCGTGGATAAAAACACATCGGAAACAGCTTTTGCAATGGGAAAACGCTCACCTTCTACACATCCCACGAGGAAGGAGGACACCATGGAGCCGGAATTACAAATCCTACCTGCCCTAGTCTTCCTGCTTATTTTCGAACACCAGCAACGGCGGCGGCGAAGACAACGGTGAGTACTGCACCTATGACATAGGGGAGGCAAAAGTCAGGGGGACACACATGCAACACCCCCACCCCCACCCTCACCCTCGCACATTACAACACACACACCAATGCATTTCCAAACATCACAGGAACAACCCACAACCCCCCCGGAAGAATGCAAAGACCAATGGAAATCAGTTCAAAAATTGTAATGTATCAAAATACAGTTATCAAATATATACAGATATATATACACATTCCAGATTTTATACATTACGAGAAGTAGTGCAGGTATGCACATATCAACGTCCGTGCACCACTGGGCCAAAAATGCATGGGCGAGGCCCACATTAGATACCTGTCCACAAACGGAGAGAACACTGCTGGGGCATCAGATAGAAATACAACAGGCACCTCAGGGGGAAGGGAAGGGGGGGCACCTCAGCCGGATGGCAGCACCACGCCAGATCCACGACAGGGCTCCATGCCCACTGTTCCATCCTGGGGAGTGCAAAGCCACAGTCTCTCAAGTCTCTACAGTGGGTGGGTTGCCCACTGCCATATCCTGGGGAGTGCAAAGCCACAGTTTCTCAAGTCTCTACAGTGGGTGGGTTGCCCACTGCCATATCCTGGGGAGTGCAAAGCCACAGTCTCTCAAGTCTCTACAGTGGGTGGCTTGCCCACTGCCATATCCTGGGGAGTGCTAAGCCACAGTCTCTCAAGTCTGTACATTGGGTGGGTTGCCCACTGCCATATCCGGGGGAGTGCAAAGCCACAGTCTCTCAAGTCTCTACAGTGGGTGGTTTGCCCACTGTTCAATCCTGGGGAGTGCAAAGCCACAGTCTCTCAAGTCTCTACAGTGGGTGGCTTGCCCACTGTTCCATCCTGGGGAGTGCAAAGCCACAGTCTCTCAAGTGGATAACAGTCTCCACTGGTTCTGGAGGGGTACTGATGCCCAGAGTGCTTCATCCTGTTAAGGACAGACGGAGTGGATGCATGTCTCCACTGCTTCTGGAGGGGGAATGGTGCCCACACTGCATTAGGCTCCCCGTGACGGTTCCTGTTCCGTCACTGTCCCAGCTGTACATGGGATAACGATGCTTGATGTGGCAGTGTTTTTCTTGAATACAAATATATGGGTAGATAGTTTCCCCTTACCTAAAATAAATGAAATGATGAGCATGTTGGGTTCTGCTAAACATTTTAGCGTAATTGACTTATCTTCTGCATACCATCAAGTGGAGCTGCACCCTACGTCATGCTTGCTCACATCTTTTATCACTCTATTTGGGGCATTTAGATATCGCAGGATGCCATTCGGCCTCGCATCAGCGGCAGCGGTATTCCAAAGAATCATGCAGAAGGTTTTGCAGGGAATCAAGCAGGTTATGTGCTTCCAAGATGACATACTAGTCTATGGAAATACGGAAAGTGAGCATAATTCTACCTTAAGAGAGGTATTCCAAGCCTTGGATGAGGCTGGCATGACCATCAGAAAAGTAAAGTGCCAACTAGGTGTTGGATCAGTGGAATACCTAGGACACAAAATAAGTAAGGATGGTGTGGAACCCAAGTGTGATCTGGTAGTAGCGGTGAAGGAAGCTCCGTCTCCTACCAATAAAGATGAGTTGAGATCGTTTTTGGGTCTGGCTGAATTTATGTCAAAATTAGTGTATAATTTTGCTACAGTCACTGCTCCTATGAGAGCATTATTGAAGAAGGACGTACCTTTTGATTGGAATAAAGACTGTCAAATTGCATTTGATGAAGTCAAAGAAGCCATTATCCATTGCCCTATGTTAGGAAACTTTGATACCACCAGGAAAACTTGGCTCACTACAGATGCGAGTGGAATAGGTTTAGGTGCCACTCTATCCCAGTGGGAAAATGGGCAGGAAAGGATTGTGGCGTTCGCATCCAGGTCTTTAAAGGAGGCAGAACTAAATTATTCCACAATAGAGAGGGAGGCTTTAGTCTGTTTTTGGGCAATCAATCATTTCAAATTTTTCCTGTGGGGGTTGCCATTTGTAGTTAGAACGGACCACAAACCCCTCATTTCATTATTTAATGTTAAGGGTAAAGACCAAGCTACCCCTCGAATTGCGAAATGGATTATGGGGTTGGAAGGCTTTAATTTCGACATGCAATATGTTCCAGGCAAAAGAAATATAGTAGCTGACTGTCTCTCAAGACTACCCAGGAAGGGAGGGGAGGAGGAGACCAATGTGATCCTTGATCCTGTGCTCCAGGTAGAATTGTCAGGTATCACTAAAGAAGAATGGGTCACAGCTACAACATCAGATCGGACTATGCAAACTTTGAAAGATATGATTTTGAAGGGGTGGCCTGGTAGATGTCAACAGCTTGATGAGGATGTAAGGGGTTATTGGGAGGTACGTTCTGAACTTCACATAACCAAGGAACTATTAATGAGAGGTGAGAGAATTGTTCCCCCTAAAGCACTCTGGAAAAAATTAATAGAATTAGCACATGAGGGACATTTGAGAAGGACCTTGACTAAAAACAGACTACGAGCCTCCTACTGGTTCCCCACTATGGACAGGTTAGTAGAGGATACCGTACGTGATTGTATCCCTTGTTCAGCAAGCGATAAAACCAGAAGTACATGTAAGGCACCTTTGTCTCCAGTTGAGGTCCCCACTAAACCATGGGATAAGCTAGGGTTGGACATAGTAGGACCTCTTATGTGCCCGGGATCGAGAGCCAGGTTTATTTTTGTATTAGTTGATTATCACACACACTGGGTGATGACCAAGGCAGTACATAATGTAACCACACATGATGTAATACAATTTCTTAAAGAATCCTTTTCCCGTGAAGGGATTCCTAGTACTATAGTGACAGACAATGGTGTACAGTTCACTTCGAACACCATGGTGGAGTTCTTGACAGTCTGTGGGATTAAACATTACCGGACAGCATTATATAACCCAAGGGCAAATGGTCTTGTAGAAAGGGTCAACAGGATGGTCAAAGAGTGTTTGCAGTTGGCCAATGTATCTCGTGTATCAGGAGAGGGCGCAATTGAGCGTATGCTATGGTCTTACCATACCACACCCAACATGGTCACAGGAGTATCCCCTTTTATATCTCTCAAGGGTAGGCAACCAGGAACCAAGTTAAACCCTAATTGGTTGAGAAGAGGGGAGCCTGTCATAGTTCATCGCAAGGAAGTATTAACAAGAGTGGAAGGGAATCAGAGGAAATACCAGGAATGGTATAACAACAAATCTGGTACTAAGAGCAAACAATGGATAGTAGGACAATGGGTCAGGGTAAAGCTTCCAGGATCTACTCGAAGGGAAGGAAGACGGTTCTCCAGGCCGTTGAGAATTACTAAAGTACATAAGAATGTTGTAACCTTGGAAGATGGCCGTGTGTGGAGTGTGGACCGTTTGCTTACCATCCAGAGCGACCCAAGGAAGTCTGGAGAAGGGTTCGGAGAGGAACAACAATGATCTTGGAAGGGAGCAAGTTCGCTTTTCAATGTGGAGGACTTTTCTGATATATTATAAAGAACAGTATTCTACTTTTAACAAGTGTGTGTCTTAGCCACAACTCCTATCCATCTTGGTGGGGAAGTGTTGTAATATTGTTGTTTGAATAACTCAAATATGTGTAACACAGTATTGTCCTAATTATATACCCACTGTTATTATTCTCTTAACCTTATTTGCCTTTATTAATTCTGTATAATCCTATTATGTGTTTATGGTTAGTGAAATGGTGCACTCCAACCCTTCCTTTAGAATGTTGACTAATGGTACAACCAGGAGTGCACCTTAGAATGTTGATGAGGAGAAGCTGGAGTTGGAGCAACATATTCTTTTACATAACTTAGGAATACAAGGAAGAAAAGTGTATGAGAGCCTGACGGCTAATGAAGGGGAAGGAGAGGAGGATGGAGAGAACTTAGATGTTTTTCAACAAACATTGTACAGGTTGGAGAGTCATTTTGGGCACAAAGTTAATATAGTCTTAGAGCGGCATAGATTTTTCAGTAGAGTACAGACCAAGGACGAAAAGGTAGGCACCTATATAGCTTCTCTGCGAGGGCTGGCTCAAACATGTGAATTTGGGGAGTTAGAAGATTCGTTGATCCGTGATCAGTTAGTTAGATGTACAAACAGCCAAAGGGTGCAAGAGAAGCTCCTTACTTACAACCCTACTCTTAAAGAAGCTGTGGATATGGCAAGGGGTATCGAGCATACAGTAGAATGCATGAGAGAGATTAAAAACACACATGAGGTAGAAGGTGTGAAAGAAGTAAAAGGTGGTAATGCAAGGGACGAGGGGGTGGTTAATAAAGACGAGGACTCAGTAGTGTTAGCCACCACACTAAGGAGAAATAGTGATGAGGACATAATAAAAGGAAGATGCTTCAGATGTGGAAACCCCAAACATCTAGCAAATAGTCCCTTATGCCCTGCGCGTGGTTGCATATGTAGAAAGTGTGGTGCTAAAGGGCACTATGCGCGGGTATGCAAAAATGATAAGAACTCCAAGAAAAAACTAAATAGAGTAGAAGAAGTCACTGATTTAGGCACGAAGTTTATTCTGCAGGTCAAGGGCAATCAGGAAAAGGAACCTCTCAATAACACTTATCCTTTGTGTGACATCAAACTCGACGACATTGAGGTGAAAGTCTACGCTGATTCTTGTTCACCGTATACATTCTTGAATTACCAAACATTTGTTGACAGGTTCCAAACACAGGGTTACAAATTGCATGCGGCCAATATTAAACCGGGAGGGTACAACAACGATCCTATACCTCTTAAGGGAATGCTAGAACTAGACATTATGTTCAAGGGTAGACATACTAAAGGAATGGTGTACATCACGGAGAGGGGATCCAACTTACTGGGATGGAGGCACCAGAGGGAACTTGGGATCAAACTGGATCCCAATGGCGAGGAACAAGTGTTACTAGTGGACTTGCATAATCTTTGTGAAAACATTTGTGAGGGATATCCTAGGTTGTTTGAAAATCGATTAGGGTTGTTGAAAAACTTCCAACACAAAATTAAACTTAAGGAGGGAGCTACACCAGTGGTACATAAAGTTAGAACGGTACCGTATTTAATGAGGGAACCTTTGAAGGAAGAGCTGGACAATTTGGTCAAATTAGGAGTTATAGAACCAATTGAAAGCTCCTTATGGTTGGCACCTATAGTTGTCACCAAGAAACCCAATGGCAGAGGCATTCGCCTGTGTGTGGACTTGAGAGACTTGAATACAAATATATGGGTAGATAGATTCCACTTACCTAAAATAAATGAAATGATAAGCATGTTGGGTTCTGCTAAACATTTTAGCGTAATTGACTTATCTTCTGCATACCACCAAGTAGAGCTGCACCCTACGTCATGCTCGCTCACATCTTTTATAATTCCATTTGGGGCATTTAGATATCGCAGGATGCCATTCGGCCTCGCATCAGCGGCAGCGGTATTCCAAAGAATCATGCAGAAGGTTTTGCAGGGAATCAAGCAGGTTATGTGCTTTCAAGATGACATACTAGTCCATGGAAATACGGAAAGTGAGCATAATTCTACCTTAAGAGAGGTATTCCAAGCCTTGGATGAGGCTGGCATGACCATCAGAAAAGAAAAGTGCCAACTAGGTGTTGGATCAGTGGAATACCTAGGACACAAAATAAGTGAGGATGGTGTGGAACCCAAGTGTGATCTGGTAGTAGTGGTGAAGAAAGCTCCGTCTCCTACCAATAAAGATGAGTTGAGATCGTTTTTGGGTCTAGCTGAATTTATGTCAAAATGTGTGTATAATTTTGCTACAGTCACTGCTCCTATGAGAGCATTATTGAAGAAGGACGTACCTTTTGAGTGGAATAAAGACTGTCAAATTGCATTTGATGAAGTCAAAGAAGCCATTATCCATTGCCCTATGTTAGGAAACTTTGATACCACCAGGAAAACTTGGCTCACTACAGATGCGAGTGGAAGAGGTTTAGGTGCCACTCTATCCCTGTGGGTAAATGGGCAGGAAAGGATTGTGGCGTTCGCATCCAGGTCTTTAAAGGAGGCAGAACTAAATTTTTCCACAATAGAGAGGGAGGCTTTAGCCTGTTTTTGGGCAATCAATCATTTCAAATTTTTCCTGTGGGGGTTGCCATTTGTAGTTAGAACGGACCACAAACCCCTCATTTCATTTTTTACTGTTAAGGGTAAAGACCAAGCTACCCCTCGAATTGCGAAATGGATTATGGGGTTGGAAGGCTTTAATTTTGACATGCAATATGTTCCAGGCAAAAGAAATATAGTAGCTGACTGTCTCTCAAGACTACCCAGGAAGGGAGGGGAGGAGGAGACCAATGTGATCCTTGATCCTGTGCTCCAGGTAGAATTGTCAGGTATCACTAAAGAAGAATGGGTCACAGCTACAACATCAGATCGGACTATGCAAACTTTGAAAGATATGATTTTGAAGGGGTGGCCTGGTAGATGTCAACAGCTTGATGAGGATGTAAGGGGATATTGGGAGGTACGTTCTGAACTTCACATAACCAAGGAACTATTAATGAGAGGTGAGAGAATTGTTCCCCCTAAAGCACTCTGGAAAAAATTAATAGAATTAGCACATGAGGGACATTTGAGAAGGACCTTGACTAAAAACAGACTACGAGCCTCCTACTGGTTCCCCACTATGGACAGGTTAGTAGAGCATACCGTACGTGATTGTATCCCTTGTTCAGCAAGCGATAAAACCAGAAGTACATGTAAGGCACCTTTGTCTCCAGTTGAGGTCCCCACTAAACCATGGGACAAGCTAGGGTTGGACATAGTAGGACCTCTTACGTGCCCGGGATCGAGAGCCAGGTTTATTTTTGTATTAGTTGATAATCACACACACCGGGTGATGACCAAGGCTGTACATAATGTAACCACACATGATGTAATACAATTTCTTAACCCCTTCCCCGCCACGGACGTAATGGTTACGTCCATGGCAGCGCCCGTGTGGCGCCATGGACGTAACCATTACGTCCTGGGACTGGCAGTCGGGGGAAGCGCTAGCGCTTCCCCCGAGGGCCGCCCCCCAACACCCCCAGGCCAGGGCTGAAAGGGGAATCCCTTCCCCTTTCACGCCCACCCCCCCCCCCCCCCCATGACGTCAGCGCGCGATCGCGCGCTGATTTCAGGGAAAGGGGGAAAGACGCGCTGGAAGCCATTTGCTTCCAGCGCGTCTAAGGGAGAAGGTGAGTTTTTCACCTTCGTGCGGGGTGGGGGTGCTCTCAGAGAGGCATCGAGGGAAAGGAAAGGGTTTTCCTTTCCCTCAATGTCTCTTTGAGCATTCCTGCTGCCCGATCGCGATGCGATCGGGCAGCAGGAATTCCCACTAGACACCAGGGATTTCAGTATGTGTGTGTGTGTGTGTGCTTATTAGTGTAGGGGAGCGACCCCTTGGGCAAGGGTCGCTCCCCTTTGGGGGCACATGCATTTTACGTCGTTTCTGCCCCCCCTGGGGGCAGATTGGCCCTATTTTTAGGCCGATCTGCCCCCAAGGGGGGCAGAAAGCCACTAGACACCAGGGATTTTATTGTTGCTTTGTATTTTTTGTGTTGGGGGGCGGCCCCTTGGGCAAGGGTCGCTCCCCTTTGGGGGCACATGTATTTTACGTCGTTTCTGCCCCCCCTGGGGGCAGATTGGCCCTATTTTTAGGCCGATCTGCCCCCAAGGGGGGCAGAAAGCCACTAGACACCAGGGATTTTATTGTTGATTTGTATTTTTTGTGTTGGGGGGCGGCCCCTTGGGCAAGGGTCGCTCCCCTTTGGGGGCAAATGTATTTTACGTCGTTTCTCCTGGGGGCAGATTGGCCCTATTTTTAGGCCGATCTGCCCCCAAGGGGGGCAGAAAGCCACTAGACACCAGGGATTTTATTGTTGATGTGTATTTTTTGTGTTGGGGGGCGGCCCCTTGGGCAAGGGTCGCCCCCAGGGGCCCTCATGTATTTTTGGGCAGTTCTGCCCCCCTTGGGGGCAGAGAGGCCTATTTTTTTTAGGCCTTTCTGCCCCCAAGGGGGGCAGAATCCCAATAGCGCCAGAAATAGTATGTATGTATGTGTGCTTTGTGTTGGGGGGTGGCCCCTTGGGCAAGGGTCGCTCCCCCCAGGGGCGCAATGTATTTATTGTCGTTCCTGCCCCCCTTGGGGGCAGATTGGCCCTATTTTTAGGCCGATCTGCCCCCAAGGGGGGCAGAAAGCCACTAGACACCAGGGATTTTATTGTTGATTTGTATTTTTTGTGTTGGGGGGCGGCCCCTTGGGCAAGGGTCGCTCCCCTTTGGGGGCAAATGTGTTTTACGTCGTTTCTGCCCCCCCTGGGGGCAGATTGGCCCTATTTTTAGGCCGATCTGCCCCCAAGGGGGGCAGAAAGCCACTAGACACCAGGGATTTTATTGTTGATGTGTATTTTTTGTGTTGGGGGGCGGCCCCTTGGGCAAGGGTCGCCCCCAGGGGCCCTCATGTATTTTTGGGCAGTTCTGCCCCCCTTGGGGGCAGAGAGGCCTATTTTTTTTAGGCCTTTCTGCCCCCAAGGTGGGCAGAATCCCAATAGCGCCAGAAATAGTATGTATGTATGTGTGCTTTGTGTTGGGGGGTGGCCCCTTGGGCAAGGGTCGCTCCCCCCAGGGGCGCAATGTATTTATTGTCGTTTCTGCCCCCCTTGGGGGCAGATTGGCCCTATTTTTAGGCCGATCTGCCCCCAAGGGGGGCAGAAAGCCACTAGACACCAGGGATTTTATTGTTGATTTTTATTTTTTGTGTTGGGGGGTGGCCCCTTGGGCAAGGGTCGCCCCCATGGGCCCACATGTATTTTTGGGCAGTTCTGCCCCCCTTGGGGGCAGAGAGGCCTATTTTTTTTAGGCCTTTCTGCCCCCAAGGGGGGCAGAATCCCAATAGCGCCAGAAAGATATGTTTGTATGTGTGCTTTGTGTTGGGGGGTGGCCCCTTGGGCAAGGGTCGCTCCCCCCGGGGGCGCAATGTATTTATCGTCGTTTCTGCCCCCCTTGGGGGCAGATTGGCCCTATTTTTACGCCGATCTGCCCCCAAGGGGGGCAGAAAGCCACTAGACACCAGGGATTTTATTGTTGGTTTTTATTTTTTGTGTTGGGGGCCGGCCCCTTGGGCAAGGGTCGCCCCCATGGGCCCACATGTATTTTTGGGCAGTTCTGCCCCCCTAGGGGGCAGATATGCCTATTTTTTAGGCCTTTCTGTCCCCAAGGGGGGCAGAATCCCCATAGCGCCAGGGATACTATGTGTGTGTGTGTGTGCTTTGTGTGGGGGTGTGGCCCCTTGGGCAAGGGTCGCCCCCCCCCAAAGGGTGCAATGTAATCTGGGCGATTTCTGCCCCCTCCCCTTGGGGGTAGATTGGCCTATTTTTTTTTAGGCCCATCTTCCCCCAAGCAGAGAAGACTAGACACAGGGGAAAATGAAAAAATGGTTAGTGGCGGAGTGTTTGTCAACTGGCGAAGTATTTGCTTTTATGATAATAACAGTTTTTCTCCTTTTTGTTTTAGTTCAAAGCTTTTGCTGACTTTGCTGTGGCTTGTTGCAGTTTTGGCAGTAGTTGTCCTGCGGTTTGCGTAGTTGCATGTTTTAGGTAAGTAAATAAATTTACTCCAAGTGAGTATTGTTGCAATGCATGAATGACATGTTTGTAGGTGGTGTACTGAATGCAGGATTGTGTGTGAAATTGTCCTTAGAGTTATGCACAATGATTATTGTGTTGTCTTATGTCTAATTTGCTTTTTTTTTTCTCTTTTTAGTGGGATATCGTTGGTGATTGCTGTGGCTGTGCAGAGTAGTTGCTGGTGAGTCAAGCTTTTTCAGGCAAGTGAGCAGTATAGTTTTTGAGTTTATAATTCTTAGTGATAAACCTATACTTTGTTACTTATCTTACACAGTGCTGGTTGTTGGTGGTGTATTTGTCCAGTTAATTTTAGTAGGAAGGATCATGGCCAGCCGTAGGATGACCGCTCAGCAGGTTGTTAGTGTGCTTTTTGAGTCATCTTCTGACCATGAATATGAGACTGACTCTGCATCTGAGGCAGAGGAGGAAGTGCAGGATTCTGGAAGTGAATTTTCTGTCAGAGATGAATCATCTGATGATGAAGCCACTCTCAGTGCTGATGAAGGGCCTGTTTTAGAGGAGGACAGTGATGTGCCAATGGTGCAGGAGCCAGCGGCTGAAAGGCTTCCCATTGGAAGACCTGACGCATGGGTTGCACCAAACATGGAGCAGCCACAGTTGCCTGCGTTTACTGGTTTTCCAGGGTGTCGAGTTAATACGGAAAACTTTTTGCCCGTCAACTTTTTTGAGTTGTTTATGGACGATATATTTTTGGAAGAGATTTTTGAGCAGACTAATTTGTATGCAGAGCAGTTTTTGAGGGACAACGCTGCCAGACTTAGGCCACACTCTAGAGCTAGCCGGTGGATTCCCACAAATCTGGAAGAGTTGAAAAAGTTCTTGGGTTTAACTTTTTTGATGGGGCTGATAAGGAAGCCGTCGCTGTCTTCATATTGGTCTACTAGTCCCTTGATGGCAACTGCTATATTTCCTGCCATCATGAGTCGTAACCAGTATGAGCTTCTTCTTCGGATGTTGCATTTTGTAGATAATGCTTTAGCCTTGCCACGAGATCATCCTGATTCTGACCGTCTTTTTAAGATTAGACCTGTCCTTGATCATTTGGTAGATCTATGTTCCAGGGAAAGAAATATCTGTGGATGAGTCTTTGGTCCTGTTCAAGGGTCGTTTGGTTTTTAGGCAGTACATTCCTAGCAAGAGGGCACGGTATGGAATTAAATTGTATATGCTGTCAGAAAGTAGTACAGGATATGTTTATAATTTCCGGGTCTATACTGGTAGGGATTCCAATATTGACCCCCCTGGTTGTCCTCCCACTTTTGGAGTTAGTGAGAAAATTGTGTGGGAACTTGGTAGACGACTGTTTAACAAAGGTCACCATTTATATGTAGATAACTTCTACACTGGAGTTCGGTTGTTCAAGGAGTTGTTCAGAGTGGACACTGTTGCTTGTGGCACAATCCGCTCTAATCGGAAAGGCTATCCAAAAGAGCTTGTCTGTAAAAAACTTGAGAAGGGACAGTGCAGTGCCTTGCGGAATGATGAGCTGCTAGCTCTGAAATTTGTAGACAAGAGGGATGTATACATGCTAAGCACCATCCATGATGAGAGTACTTCACCTGTGGCTGTTTGGGGTCAGGTTGCCGAAGTGCGCAAACCTGTGTGCATCTTAGACTATAATAAGCACATGGGTGGTGTTGATAGAGTAGATCAGAGGTTAGAACCTTACACTGCTGCTCGTAAGTCTTATGTGTAGTATAAGAAATTAGCGCTTCACTTGTTCCACTTGGCAACTTTTAATGCTTTTGTTGTGTTTAAGGATAGTTCTCCAGAGTTAAGGATGACATTTGTGAAATTTCAGGAGTCTATCATAGCTAGCCTTGTTGTGCTGGAACAGGCAAGAGTTCCTAGAGAAGCAGTGGTGGGGGATGTGGCTAGATTGAAAGATCGTCACTTTGCTGAGCACATTCCTCCCACGGCCAAAAAAAACTTTCCTGCTAAGAGATGTAGAGTCTGTGCTCGAAGAGGTATCAGGAAGGAGACTAGGATGTACTGCCCTGATTGTCCTTCAAAGCCTGGGCTGTGTGTGGGTGGCTGTTTCAGGAGCTACCACACACAGAAGAATTATTGGGAAATTCCGTGAGCGTAAACTGGTGTTTTATATTTTTATATGTTCGGTTTCACGGTTGGCATTAGTCATGTATTCAGTTAGAGCTTTTGTGTTTGTAGTTTTGTACTAATTTATGATTAGTGGTTTCTTTGTTGTTTAAAAACAAAAAAAAGGGGATGGCATGTGTAGAGTGGCGCTTGGCTGGCGGCGTGGGTGTGGTGGCGCTTGGCTGGCGGTGTGTGTGGGGTGGGGTGGGGTGGCGCTTGGCTGGCGGTGTGTGTGGGGTGGCGCTTGGCTGGCGGTGTGTGTGGGGTGGCGCTGGGCTGGCGGTGTGTGTGGGGTGGCGCTTGGCTGGTGGTGTGGGTGGGGTGGCGCTTGGCTGGTGGTGTGGCGCTTGGCTGGCAGTGCCGGCTAAACGCCAGTCCACACACTCATCAGCTGGTGTGATTGCTGTATCAGGCATGTGGGTGTATGAAAGTGATGGGCCCTTGACTGGCGCTGTCTGTGGATGCGAGTCTTGTAATGTGCTGGGCCCGTGGCTGGCGGCGTGAATGGTCTAGTGCATGTCATGTATGAAAGGTGTGTGAATGGACTGTAAAGCGGTTGGTGCCTTGTCGTGGCTTTACAGCTCACGAGCTGTGAGTCATTGGTTCAGGTTTTTGGCCTTTCAGTTATTACCAGTGCATTTCACTTTTGTGAAATCTCTTGTTAATAAAATTTGATCTACTGAACCATCACTCACCCTCGTGCCAAATCCAACCAGTATGTGTGGTACAAATGACAAAACCTGCTCCGCTGTAATCAGGCGTCGCAGCACACTTGAGACACGCTAGGTGCCTCAGGTGGGACCCCGATGATGAAGCATGCCACCAACTTGGTTGGTGGGTGAGGGGTCTTCTTCACATAACCTAAGTGTGTATCTTTTCACAATTTTAGTGTTTGGCACATCACGGACGTATGTGCACACATCAAAGTGATATATTCCAAAAATACCTGTGTTTGGTGGGGAGGGCCCACCTATGTTTTTGGTCCTGGGTGCGGCCGTCATGTAGGGAAACCTACAAAACCCAGAAACTTTTTAAAACTAGGCACCCCAAGGAGTCTAGGGAGGTGTGGCTTGTGTGGCTCCCCCAACATTTTCTTACCCAGACTCCTCTGTAAACCTCACAATTTGCATAAAAAAGCATATTTTCCTGATTTTTCTTAGTAGGATCACCGCTCCAGCACAAAATTCCTACTCCCCAGTTTTCCCCTCAGTCTCCCAAGTAAAATGACACCTCACTTATGTGGGTCCCCAAAGCAGAGTCTGTCTAAAGATGTATAAAAGAATATGCCCTTATAAACTTGCTGTGCTATCCCTTCTATCCCTTCAGGTTTTGGGCCTTATTATGTTGCAGGCACCTGGGCCACCCACACAAGTGAGGTATCATTTTTATCGGGAGACTTGGGGGAACGCTGGGTGGAAGGAAATTTGTGGCTCCTATCAGATTCCAGAACTTTCTGCCACAGAAATGTGAGGAACATGTGTTTTTTTAGCCAAATTTTGAGGTTTGCAAAGGATTCTGGGTAACAGAACCTGGTCCGAGCCCCGCAAGTCACCCCTCCTTGGATTCCCCTAGGTCTCTAGTTTTCAGAAATGCACTGGTTTGGTACGTTTCCCTAGGCGCCGGGTGAGCTACAGGCCAAAATCCACAGGTAGGCACTGTTTTCTCCCAAAATTGTGGATGTGTCCACGTTGCGCTTTGGGGTGTTTCCTGTCGCAGGCGCTAGGCCTACCCACGCAAGTGAGGTATCATTTTTATCGGGAGACTTGGGGGAACGCTGGGTGGAAGGAAATTTGTAGCTCCTCTCAGATTCCAGAACTTTCTGCCACAGAAATGTGAGGAACATGTGTTTTTTTAGCCAAATTTTGAGGTTTGCAAAGGATTCTGGGTAACAGAACCTGGTCCGAGCCCCGCAAGTCACCCCTCCTTGGATTCCCCTAGGTCTCTAGTTTTCAGAAATGCACAGGTTTGGTAGGTTTCCCTAGGTGGCGGCTGAGCTAGAGGCCAAAATCTACAGGTAGGCACTTCGCAAAAAACACCTCTGTTTTTTTCCAAAATTTAGGATGTGTCCACGTTGCGCTTTGGGGTGTTTCCTGTCGCCGGCGCTAGGCCTACCCACGCAAGTGAGGTATCATTTTTATCGGGAGACTTGGGGGAACGCTGGGTGGAAGGAAATTTGTAGCTCCTCTCAAATTCCAGAACTTTCTGCCACAGAAATGTGCGGAACATGTGTTTTTTTAGCCAAATTTTGAGGTTTGCAAAGGATTCTGGGTAACAGAACCTGGTCCGAGCCCCGCAAGTCACCCCTCCTTGGATTCCCCTAGGTCTCTAGTTTTCAGAAATGCACAGGTTTGGTAGGTTTCCCTAGGTGGCGGCTGAGCTAGAGGCCAAAATCTACAGGTAGGCACTTCGCAAAAAACACCTCTGTTTTTTTCCAAAATTTAGGATGTGTCCACGTTGCGCTTTGGGGTGTTTCCTGTCGCCGGCGCTAGGCCTACCCACGCAAGTGAGGTATCATTTTTATCGGGAGACTTGGGGGAACGCTGGGTGGAAGGAAATTTGTAGCTCCTCTCAGATTCTAGAACTTTCTGCCACAGAAATGTGAGGAACATGTGTTTTTTTAGCCAAATTTTGAGGTTTGCAAAGGATTCTGGGTAAGAGAACCTGGTCCGAGCCCCGCAAGTCACCCCTCCTTGGATTCCCCTAGGTCTCTAGTTTTCAGAAATGCACAGGTTTGGTAGGTTTCCCTAGGTGCCGGCTGAGCTAGAGGCCAAAATCTACAGGTAGGCACTTCGCAAAAAACACCTCTGTTTTTCTCCAAAATTTAGGATGTGTCCACGTTGCGCTTTGGGGTGTTTCCTGTCGTCGGGGCTAGGCCTACCCACGCAAGTGAGGTATCATTTTTATCGGGAGACTTGGGGGAACGCTGGGTGGAAGGAAATTTGTAGCTCCTCTCAGATTCCAGAACTTTCTGCCACAGAAATGTGAGGGACATGTGTTTTTTTAGCCAAATTTTGAGGTTTGCAAAGGATTCTGGGTAACAGAACCTGGTCCGAGCCCCGCAAGTCACCCCTCCTTGGATTCCCCTAGGTCTCTAGTTTTCAGAAATGCACAGGTTTGGTAGGTTTCCCTAGGTGCCGGCTGAGCTAGAGGCCAAAATCTACGGGTAGGCACTTCGCAAAAAACACCTCTGTTTTTTTCCAAAATTTAGGATGTGTCCACGTTGCGCTTTGGGGTGTTTCCTGTCGCCGGCGCTAGGCCTACCCACGCAAGTGAGGTATCATTTTTATCGGGAGACTTGGGGGAACGCTGGGTGGAAGGAAATTTGTAGCACCTCTCAGATTCCAGAACTTTCTGCCACAGAAATGTGAGGGACATGTGTTTTTTTAGCCAAATTTTGAGGTTTGCAAAGGATTCTGGGTAACAGAACCTGGTCCGAGCCCCGCAAGTCACCCCTCCTTGGATTCCCCTAGGTCTCTAGTTTTCAGAAATGCACAGGTTTGGTAGGTTTCCCTAGGTGCCGGCTGAGCTAGAGGCCAAAATCTACAGGTAGGCACTTCGCAAAAAACACCTCTGTTTTTTTCCAAAATTTAGGATGTGTCCACGTTGCGCTTTGGGGTGTTTCCTGTCGCCGGCGCTAGGCCTACCCACGCAAGTGAGGTATCATTTTTATCGGGAGACTTGGGGGAACGCTGGGTGGAAGGAAATTTGTAGCTCCTCTCAGATTCCAGAACTTTCTGCCACAGAAATGTGAGGGACATGTGTTTTTTTAGCCAAATTTTGAGGTTTGCAAAGGATTCTGGGTAACAGAACCTGGTCCGAGCCCCGCAAGTCACCCATCCTTGGATCCCCCTAGGTCTCTAGTTTTCAGAAATGCACAGGTTTGGTAGGTTTCCCTAGGTGGCGGCTGAGCTAGAGGCCAAAATCTACAGGTAGGCACTTTGCTAAAAACAGCTCTGTTTTCTGTGATATGTCCACGTTGTGTTTTGGGGCATATCCTGTCGCGGGCGCTAGGCCTACCCACACAAGTGAGGTATCATTTTTATCGGGAGACATGGGGGACCGCTGGGTGGAAGGAAATTTGTGGCTCCTCTCAGATTCCAGAACTTTCTGCCACAGAAATGTGAGGAACATGTGTTTTTTTAGCCAAATTTTGAGGTTTGCAAAGGATTCTGGGTAACAGAACCTGGTCCGAGCCCCGCAAGTCACCCCTCCTTGGATCCCCCTAGGTCTCTAGTTTTCAGAAATGCACAGGTTTGGTAGGTTTCCCTAGGTGGCGGCTGAGCTAGAGGCAAAAATCTACAGGTAGTCACTTTGCTAAAAACAGCTCTGTTTTCTGTGATATGTCCACGTTGTGTTTTGGGGCATATCCTGTCGCGGGCGCTAGGCCTACCCACACAAGTGAGGTATCATTTTTATCGGGAGACGTGGGGGAACGCTAGGTGGAAGGAAATTTGTGGCTCCTCTCAGATTCCAGAACTTTCTGCCACAGAAATGTGAGGAACATGTGTTTTTTTAGCCAAATTTTGAGGTTTGCTAAGGATTCTGGGTAACCGAACCTGGTCCGAGCCACACAAGTCACCCCTCCTTGGATTCCCCTAGGTCTCTAGTTTGCAGAAATGCACAGGTTTGGTAGGTTTCCCTAGGTGGCGGCTGAGCTAGAGGCCAAAATCTACAGGTAGTCACTTTGCTAAAAACAGCTCTGTTTTCTGTGATGTGTCCAGGTTGTGTTTTGGGGCATATCCTGTCGCGGGCGCTAGGCCTACCCACACAAGTGAGGTATCATTTTTATCGGGAGACGTGGGGGAATGCTGGGTGGAAGGAAATTTGTCGCTCCTCTCAGATTCCAGAACTTTCTGCCACAGAAATGTGAGGAACATGTGTTTTTTTAGCCAAATTTTGAGGTTTGCAAAGGATTCTGGGTAACAGAACCTGGTCCGAGCCACACAAGTCACCCCTCCTTGGATTCCCCTAGGTCTCTAGTTTTCAGAAATGCACGGGTTTGGTAGGTTTCCCTAGGTGCCGGCTGAGCTAGAGGCCAAAATCTACAGGTAGTCACTTTGCTAAAAACAGCTCTGTTTTCTGTGATGTGTCCACGTTGTGTTTTGGGGCATATCCTGTCGCGGGCGCTAGGCCTACCCAAACAAGTGAGGTATCATTTTTATCGGGAGACTTGGGGGAACATAGAATAGCAAAACAAGTGTTATTGCCCCTTGTCTTTCTCTACATTTATTCCTTCCAAATATAGGGGTGTGTGTAAAAAAGACATCTATTTGAGAAATTCCATGTAATTCACGTGCTACTATGGTCACCCTGGAATTCAGAGATGTGCAAATAACCACTGCTCCTCAACACCTTATCTTGTGCCCTTTTTGGAAATGCAAAGGTTTTCTTGATAGCTATTTTTTACTCCTTATATTTCAGCAAATGAATTACTGTATACCCGGTATAGAATGAAAACGCACTGCAGGGTGCAGCTAATTTATTGGCTCTGGGTTCCTCGGGTTCTTGATGAACCTACAAACCCTATATATCCCCGCAACCAGAGGAGTCCAGCAGACGTAACGGTATATTGCTTTCGATAATCTGACATTGCAGGAAAAAGTTACAGAGTAAAAAGTAGAGAAAAATTGATGTTTTTTTCACCTCAATTTCAATATTTTTCTTTTTCAGCTGTTATTTTCTGTAGGAAACCCTTGTAGGATCTACACAAATGACCCCTTGCTGAATTCAGAATTTTGTCTACTTTTCAGAAATGTTTAGGTTTCTGGGATCCAGCATTGGTTTCATGACCATTCCGGTCACTGACTGGAAGAAGGCTGAAAGCACAAAAAATTGCACAAATGGGGTATGCCCCAGTAAAATGCCAAAATTGTGTTGAAAAATTGGGTTTTCGGATTCAAGTCTGCCTGTTCCTGAAAGCTGGGAAGCTGCTGAGTTTAGCACCGCAAACCCTTTGTTGATGCCATTCTCAGGGGAAAAACCACAAGCCTTCTTCTGCAGCCCCTTTTTCCAATTTTTTTGAAAAAAAAGAAATTTTCACTGTATTTTGGCCAATTTCTTGGCCTCCTTCAGGGGAACCCACAAAGTCTGGGTACCTTTAGAATCGCTAGGATGTTGGAAAAAAAGGACGCAAATTTGGCTTGGTTAGCTTATGTGGACAAAAAGTTATGAGGGCCTAAGCGCGAACTGCCCCAAATAGGCAAAAAAAGGCCTGGCACAGGAGAGGGAAAAGGCCTGGCAGCGAAGTGGTTAAAGAATCCTTTTCCCATGAAGGGATTCCTAGTACTATAGTGACAGACAATGGTGTACAGTTCACTTCAAACACCATGGTGGAGTTCTTGACAGTCTGTGGGATTAAACATTACCGAACAGCATTATATAACCCAAGGGCAAATGGTCTTGTAGAAAGGGTCAACAGGATGGTCAAAGAGTGTTTGCAGTTGGCCAATGTA
This sequence comes from Pleurodeles waltl, assembly GCF_031143425.1. Lineage (NCBI taxonomy): Eukaryota > Metazoa > Chordata > Amphibia > Caudata > Salamandridae > Pleurodeles > Pleurodeles waltl. Next base: position 3,489,819 of record NW_027150097.1, read on the forward strand.
TCTCGTGTATCAGGAGAGGGCGCAATTGAGCGTATGCTATGGTCTTACCATACCACACCCAACATGGTCACAGGAGTATCCCCTTTTATATCTCTCAAGGGTAGGCAACCAGGAACCAAGTTAAACCCTAATTGGTTGAGAAGAGGGGAGCCTGTCATAGTTCATCGCAAGGAAGTATTAACAAGAGTGGAAGGGAATCAGAGGAAATACCAGGAATGGTATAACAACAAATTTGGTACTAAGAGCAAACAATGGATAGTAGGACAATGGGTCAGGGTAAAGCTTCCAGGATCTACTCGAAGGGAAGGAAGCCGGTTCTCCAGGCCGTTGAGAATTACTAAAGTACATAAGAACGTTGTAACCTTGGAAGATGGCCGTGTGTGGAGTGTGGACCGTTTGCTTACCATCCAGAGCGACCCAAGGAAGTCTGGAGAAGGGTTCGGAGAGGAACAACAATGATCTTGGAAGGGAGCAAGTTCGCTTTTCAATGTGGAGGACTTTTCTGATATATTATAAAGAACAGTATTCTACTTTTAACAAGTGTGTGTCTTAGCCACAACTCCTATCCATCTTGGTGGGGAAGTGTTGTAATATTGTTGTTTGAATAACTCAAATATGTGTAACACAGTATTGTCCTAATTATATACCCACTGTTATTATTCTCTTAACCTTATTTCCCTTTATTAATTCTGTATAATCCTATTATGTATTTATGGTTAGTGAAATGGTGCACTTCAACCCTTCCTTTAGAATGTTGACTAATTGTACAACCAGGAGTGCACCTTAGAATGTTGATGAGGAGAATCTGGAGTTGGAGGCTTTGGGGAGTTGGTAAGAAGCAGTGAGCTGTGAAGGTGTAATGCAAGGAGTTTACCAATAAATCTACGTTAATCATTTGGTCTTACTGACTCTAATTACAACAATTTGCCTACAGTGAAATGTGACTTCTATGCCCTTGGACATATCCCCAACATCATAGGTGCTATTGATGGGACCCATGTAGCTCTGGTCCCCCCCCCCCCCACAGGAGTGAGCAGGTGTACAGGAAGAGTTATCATTCCATGAATGTACAGATGGTATGTTTGGCAGACCAGTACATCTCGCAGGTAAATGCTATGTTCCCTGGCTCAGTGCATGACGCCTACATCCTGCGCAATAGCAGCATCCCTTATATGATGGGTCAACTCCAGAGGCACTGTGTGTGGCTATTAGGGGACTCTGGTTATCCCAACCTGTCCTGGCTATTGACCCCAGTGAGGAATCCCAGGACCAGGGCAGAGGAACACTACAATGAGGCCCATGGGCGGACTAGGAGGGTTATCGAACGCACCTTCGGCCTCCTGAAGGCCAGGTTCAGGTGCCTCCATATGACAGGTGGTTTCCTATTCTACTCACTGAAGAAGGTGTGCCAGATCATCATCACCTGCTCGATGCTTCACAATCTTGCTTTGCGACGCCAGGTGCTTTTTCTGCAGGAGGATGGTCCAGATGGCTGTGTTGCGGCAGCTGTGGAGCCTGTGGAGCCTGTGGACAGTGATGAGGAGGACGCTGAGGAAGAAGACATAGACAACAGGAAGTCAGTCATACAGCAATATTTCCAGTGACACACAGGTGAGAACAGTTTTCTTTTTACCATTACATTCACTTTCACACTTCTACCTCTATCCTGTCTGTCATTTCATAGCAGTATTTGGTCACTGAGTTGTACCTTTCCATTACGGTTTCACAGGTGTGGTTAGCAACGTGTGTCATCTGCTTGCATCCTTCAGGGACTTGTGATGTGTGACATAGGTATGTTGGCTTTACAATTGGAAACGCATTTTGACACTGTCATTGATAAAACATATTTACCAAATCACAGACTGACTCCAGATTGTTTGGTGGTTCAAGGTTGTTTATTTAAGTGCCCAAAAATGAAGTGGGGTAGTAATATGCTGATGGGGGACGGTGGAGGAATGTCCATGGCAGAGTCCAGTCCATTGGTCACACAGGTGCACTGCCCATATGGGCATAGGAAGTGGAGCTGGGGCAGTTTCAGTATGGACAGGGTAACAAAGTGGGACAGTGGGAGGACAATCAGAGTGGTCTCATTTCCTGGCGGGGGTCTTGCCATCTTGCTCTGTCCTGTTTCTGGATCTCAGGGACTGCTTGCGTGGTGGTTGTCCGTCTGCAGGGGGTGGGGTGCTGGTGTGGTGGTCTTGTGGCGGGGCGTCCTGTCCACTAGCGCCGGCGGAGGTCGTGGGCAGTTCATCGTCCTGGCTAGTGTCAGGGGCCCCTTGGAGTGCCACGGTGTCCCTCATGGTCTTTTGTATGTCCTTCAGCACCCCTACAATGGTGCCCAGGGCAGAGCTGATGGTTCTGAGCTCTTCCCTGAACCCCAAATACTGCTCTGCCTGCAGGCGCTGGGTCTCCTGAAACTTGGCCAGGACCGTCGCCATCGTCTCCTGGGAGTGGTGGTATGCTCCCATGATGGAGGATAGGGCCTTGTGGAGAGTGGGTTCCCTTGGCCTGTCCGCCCCCTGTCGCACAGCAGCCCTCCCAGTTCACCTGTGTTCCTGTGCCTCCGTCCCCTGGACCATGTGCCCACTACCACTGCCCCCAGGTCCCTGTTGGGGTGGTGGGTTATCCTGGGTTCCCTGTAGTGGTGGACACACCGCTTATTGACATGTCCTGGGGACGGAGGTATGGGCCCGCTGGGTGGGTGCTGTGCTGGTGTTACCAGAGGGTGGAAAGTCAGTGTTGGGCTGTGCCTGTGCAAGGGGAACCGACTGTCCCGAGGCCCACCATGGTCCGGGCTGGTCATCAGGATCCAGTAGGGCAGAGCTGCTGTCGTCACTGTGGGCCTCTTCTGTGGGTGGAGTGGAGTTGTCTGGACCCTCCCATGTGGTGACATTCCTTAGCGGTCCTGCAGGGATATAAGAGCATGATTATTGCATGTGTGTGTGTAATGGTGTGCAATGGGTGGGTGTTTGTGTACCCCAGTGCAAACATTCCTGTGTGTGGGTTTGTGTGATGATGGTTATGGTGTTGTTCTGGGTATGTGCAGTGAACATGCTTTGGTGAGGGGTGACCATGCTTAGTTGTGTCATGCAGGGCTTGGTGTTGCAATGAGTGGTTTGTGTTATTAGGACATTAGTGAGGAGTGTGAGTGTTAAGGGAGGGGGTGAGGGCGGGGGTGTGTGATAGCATGCAGGTAGGGTGGGGGATATGAAAGTTGAGATTTAACTCACCAGTGTCCATTCCTCCACCGACTCCTCCGAGGCCCTCTGGATGCATGATGGTCAAGACTTGCTCCTCCCATGTTGTTAGTTGTGGGGGAGGAGGTGGGGGTCCGCCGCCAGTCCCCTGTACCGCTATGTTGTGCCTGGAGACCACGGAATGCACCTTCCCCCGTAGGTCGTTCCACCTCTTCCTGATGTCCTACCGATTTCTTGGATGCTGTCCCACAGCGTTGACCTTGTCCACGATTCTTTGCCATAGCTCCATCTTCCTGGCTATGGATGTGTGCTGCACCTGTGAGCCAAATAGCTGTGGCTCTACCCGTAGGATTTCCTCCACCATGACCCTGAGCTCATACTCGGAAAACCGGGGATGTCTTTGGCGTGACATGGGGTGGTGTGGGTGATGTGTGGGGTGCTGTAAGTGTTGATGTGTGTGTTGATGTGTAGTGGTGTGTGGTGTTTTGTGCGTGTAATGTTGTATGGGTGATGGTGTTGTTTGCCTCTGTGTGGTGGGGTTCTCAGTTGCTGTGCTCTCTGTCTATCTGGCCTTCGTCCGTGAATTGTGGTCGTAGTGGTTTGTGGGTGATGTGGGTGTGTGTTTTATATTGTGTTGGGTGTGTGGGAGTGGTGTTTGTATGTGTCTCAGGTGTGTGTATTTGGAATTGTCCAATGTGGCGGTGTTTTGGAGATGTGTGTGTATTTTGAGCGCGGCGGTGTGTACCGCTAATGGAATACCGCAGTTGAAAGACCGCCGCGTGGATTCGTGGGTCGTGATAGCATGGGCGTGTTTCTGTTGGTGTGACGGTGGAGGATTTGTTTTCGCCAGTTTATAACTGACATTTGGTGTGGCGGAGTTGTGTGGGTGTCTGAATTTCGTTGGATTCCGAGATGTGTGTCATAATAGCTGTGGCGGAATTCCGCGGCCGCGGCGGTGTTTTGGCAGTCTTCTGCACGGCGGTAAGCGCCTTTTACCGCCAATGTTGTAATGAGGGCCTAAGTGTGTTATTGTGAGCATCAGTCACTTTGTACTGCTGACCAAGTAGGTGTTGATCAGGGTGAACCAGTTTCTCTATAACCATAGTTACACTGGCTCCTGTGTCCCTGTAGGCCTCAACCTCAACACAATTAATTAGGGTAAGTTGCTTGTACTTACCCATATTGAGGGGACAAGCAACCGGTGGCAAGGTCAATGCCACCATTAGAGACTAAAACAACCTCTGTGGTCTCCCTAACAAGACCAACCCCAACTACACTGCCAATAGTGAGCCCAGCTACACCTTTAGATCGGCTTTTTGTAGTAGACTTCCCACCACCACTGCTATTACTAGGGGCACTAGAATTTGCAGCTGGGGTTTTGGCAGTGGGAGGTTTGGTGTTTTTCTTTGAAAAAGTGGCATCACTTGCCCAATGGCCTTTTACTTTACATAAATAACACCAAGGCTTTTTCTGATTGTGAGAAGAGGATTTGGACCCACCACCCCCTGAGGATTTTTGTGGGCCTGGAGAAGAGTTGTTTTGTATCTTTGTCCCCACCCTTGTCAAAAGACATACCATCCTTCTTCTTGCCATCCGTGTCACCCCCTGTATGAACTTTTCTGTTCACTCTTGTTCTGACCCATTTGTCTGCCTTCTTTCCCAATTCTTGGGGAGAGGTCAGATCTGAGTCTACCAAGTACTGGTGCAACAAATCAGAAACACAATTGTTCAAAATATGCTCTCTCAGGATTAGATTATACAGGCTTTCATAGTCAGTCACCTTACTGCCATGTAACCAACCCTTCAAGGCCTTCACTGAACAGTCTTCAAACTCTGTCCAGGCTTGAGAGGACTCTTTTCTGGTGTCTCTGAACTTAATCCTGTATTGTTCAGTGGTTAAGCCAAATCCATCCAAGAGTGCATCCTTCAAAACCTTGCAGTTGTTAGCATCACTTTCTCGACAGTAAGGAGCCTATCCCTACCCTTACCAGTGAAAGATAGCCACAAGATAGCTGTCCACTGCCTTTGAGGGACCAATTGTAATATGCAGGCCCTCTCAACTGCAGCAACCCACTTGTTAATGTCATTCCCCTCCCTGTGAGGGGGGACTATCTTATGCAAGTTTCTGGAATCTCGCTCTCTAACAGGATTGCTAACAAAAACACTGCTGCTGCCACCACTGGGAACTAACCCCAATCTCTGCCTTTCCCTCTGTACATCCAGAGATTCCCTGTCTAAGGCCAGCTGCTGCTGTTTAAGCTTCAGCCTGGCCTCTTCCAACCTCAGCTTTCTGAGTTCCCCTTCCATTAATTTATCCTCAGGGTGGGAGGCTTGAGAATTGTGAGACACAGAAGTTATGTGGGAATTGGCAGAGTTGGACCTGTCCCTAACTGACTGGACCCTAGTAACCTGGCCTTTAGGAGTGAAAGGTGCCCTACTAATGTGTGACCCCCTCCCACTACCAGTGTCACTAGGTAGCCTGCCAGCTGACAGGTCCTTGGAAGAACCCTCCCCAGCAACCTCAGGGGACTCCTCTGAGTCTGACTGGCTACACCCCTCATCTACATCCTGATCCTGGGATGGGCCAGACTGGATGGGCCAGACTGGTTCTGGTCATTTTCTAGTAGAAGGCTAAAGAGAAAGTCTTTGGTAGGATTCTTGCCAATGCTTAAACCTTTTTCTATGCAGAGACCCCTCAGACTTTTAAAGTTTAGACTCTCAAATGTTGCCTGAAGACCTGTGGGAGTAAGCTCTACTGCAGATATAATAGAAAAGGTTTAGGACAGAGATAGAAAAAGTTTTGTTTTAGAACTTTTGAAAGCACAGAGAAAAAAACGTTTTCAAACTTTTGTAAGTTTTCAGAAACGTTTCAGAAACATTTTAGAACGTTTTAGAGAAGGAAAGTTACACTGTTTAGGTCACTGTGTATATTTTGAAGTATTTGGTTTATGGTTTTCTTATCCCACCGCTGCACCACCAATGTAGGAGGCTGGCCTGGCTTATAGTGGGTACCAAGTGGTATTTACACCTTGTGCCAGGTCCAGTTATCCCTTATTAGTAGATTACTAGTGTTCTAGCAGCTTAGCCTGATGGAGGTAGCTATAGCAGAGCAGCTTAGGCTGAACTAGGAGACATGCAAAGCTCCTACTATGCCACTTATATCACTTAGCACTATGTCATAAGAAACACAATACTCAGAGTTACTAAAAATAAAGGTAGTTTAGTGACAATATGCCAAAAGTATCTCAGAGGATATACTCCCTTAGGAGGTAAGTAATATACACAGAATATACACACAAACCAAAATCAGGTAAGTAAACAGTTAGAAAAGTAGTGCAAACACGGTAGAACACAATAGAATGCAATAGGAGACAATAGGCCTAGGGGCAATGTAAACCATAAACTCCATAAGTGGAATGCGACCCACGAATGGACCCCAGCCCTAGTGTAGTGTGTAGAGGGTTGCTGGGAGTGTAATAAAACACTAAGGGTGTCCAAGATACCCCACCCCAAGACCCTGAAAAGTAGGAGTAAAGTTACCCTACTACCCCAGAAAGACATTAAAGTCGAGATAGGGGATTCTGCAAAGACAACAACTGACTGGAAAGCACTGAAGATGTATTCCTGGACCTGAGGACCTGCAAAGGAAGGGGACCAAGACCAAGAGTCACGCAAGTGCCGGGGGGGGGGCAGGAGCCCACTAAACCCCGGATGAAGGTGCAAAAGGGCTGCCTCTGTGTGGAAGAAGCCAAAGATTCTGCAACAACCGAAGGTGCTAGGAACTTCTCCTTTGGTTAGAAGATATCCCACAGTGTGCTGAAGGGTACAGAGTTCTTTTCGCGCAGAAAGACTGCAAACAAGCCTTGCTAGCTGCAAGGGTTGTGGTTGAAGATAAAGGGTGCTGCCCCGGCCCAGGAAGGACCAGGAGATTGCCACTTGGACGAGGAGACAAAGGGGACACTCAGCAACAGAGAGAGCCCATACAGAAGCAGGCAGCACTGGCAGAAGTACCTAAACAGGTGCACAACAAAGCTGAACATGACCACCATCTCAGCACAACAAAAGAGGGTCCCAAGAAGCCAGTGGTCAACTCAACGAGTTGAGCAATGCAGGACGGAGTGCTGGGGACCTGGGCTGTGCTGTGCACAAAGGAATCCTTGCAAAAGTGCAAAGAAACCCTAGCAGCTGAAGATCACGCGGTGCACAGGATTACTGTCTGGCGTGGGGGGGAAAGGACTTACCTTTACCAACTTGGGGCAGAAGGACCACTGGAATGTGGGGGTGACTTGGATCCAGCTCCTGTGTTCCAGGGACCACGCTTGTCGAGATGAGAGGGGACCCAGAGGACTGGTGATGCAGAGGTTTGGTGTCTGCGTTAGCAGGGGGAAGATTCAGTCGACCCACAGGAGATTTCTTCTTGGCTTCCAGTGCAGGGTGAAGGCAGACAGCCCTCAGAGCATGTACCACCAGAAAACAGGTGAGAAAGCCGGCAGGATTAGGCGCTACAATGTTGCTGGTACTCTTCTTGATAATTTGTTGCAGTTTTGCAGGCGTCCTGGAGCAGTCAGCGGTCGATCCTTGGCAGCAGTCGAAGAGGGAAGTGCAGAGGAACTCTAGTGAGCTCTTGCATTTGTTATCTGTGAGATAACCACAGGAGAGACCCTAAATAGCCCTCAGAGGAGGATTGGCTACAGAGAAAGGTAAGCACCTATCAGGAGGGGATTCTGACGTCTGACGTCTGGCTCTCAGAGGTGTCCATTGTGCCCTCACACCTTTGCATCTAAGATGGCAGAGGTCTGGGACACACTGGAGGAGCTATGAGCACCTCCCATGGGAGGTGCTGGTCAGGGCAGTGGTCACTCCCTTTTCCTTTGTCCAGTTTCGCGCCAGAGCAGGGCTGGGGGGATCCCTGAACCGGTGTAGACTGGCTTATGCAAGGAGGGCCCCATCTGTGCCCCTCAAAGCATTTCCAGAGGCCAGGAGAGGCTACTCACCCCCAGCCTCTTCACACCTATTTCCAAAGGGAGAGGGTGTAACACCCTCTCTCAGAGGAAATCCTTTGTTCTGCCTTCCTAGGACTGGGCTGCCCAGGCCCCAGGGGGGCAGAAACCTGTCCGAGGGTTGGCAGCAGCGGTAGCTGCAGAGAAAATCCCAGAGAGTTAGTTTGGCAGTACCCGGGGTCCATGCTGGAGCCCCAGGATGCATGGAATTGTCCCCCCAGTACCAGAATGGTATTGGGGAGACAATTCCATGACCCTAGACATGTTACATGGCCATGTTCGGAGTTACCATTGTGACGCTACATGTAGGTATTGACCTATATGTAGTTCACACCTGTAAAGGTATCCCCGCACTCACAAAGTCCGGGGAGTTTGCCCTGAACAATGTGGAGGCAACTTGGCTAGTGCCAGGGTGCCCACACACTAAGTATCTTGGCACCTAACCTTCACTAAGTGAGGGTTAGACATATAGGTGACTTATAAGTTACTTAAGTGCAGTGTAAAATGGCTGTGAAATAACGTGGACATTATTTCACTCAGGCTGCAGTGGCAGTCCTGTGTAAGAATTGTCTGCACTCCCTCTGGGTGGCAAAATAAATGCTGCAGCCCATAGGGATCTCCTGGAACCCCAATGCCCTGCGTACCTAGGTACCATATACTAGGGAATTATAAGGGTGTTCCAGTGTGCCAATAAGCATTGGTAAAATTAGTCACTAGCCTGCAGTGACAATTTTAAAAGCAGAGAGACCACAAACACTGAGGTTTTGATCACCAGAGCCTCAGTGATACAGTTAGGCACCGCACAGGGAACACATAAACGGCACACTTTATGAGCACTGGGGTCCTGGCTGGCAGGATCCCAGTGACACAGGCAAAAACAAACGTACATACAGTAAAAATGGGGGTAACATGTCAGGCAAGGTGGTTCTTTCCTACAAATATCTTGGGTTATTAGAAGTGCATGTCAAGGGCACAAGTTATAGTTACCTTAGGGCACGAGTTATAGTGACTTGAAATAACGATAACTATAAACTGAATTTCTATAATTGTATAAACTTAAAATATGTTCCTAACTATAACGTCCTTAAAACCTTTGGTTTTTTAATTGAATTTTTATGGGGTTTTTAAATTCTGTTTCCTAAGTATAATGTCCCTGTAACCTTTGTGTGAGTGGGTGCATGAGTGTCTCAGTGGGACTGTGAGTGAGTACATGAGGGTCTCAGTGTGTCTCTCAGTGACTGCATGTGTCTCTGAGTTGGTCTGTGAATGGGTGCATGAGTGTCTCAGTGGGTCCTTGAGTGGGTGCAGGAGTGTCTCAGTGGGTCTGTGAGTGGGTTCATGAGTGTCTTAGTGGGTCTGTGAGTGGGTGCATGAGTCTCTGAGGCTATGAGTGTGTGCATGAGTTTCTGACTGGGTCCGTGAGTGGGTGCACAAGTATCTCAGTAGGTTTATGAGTGAATGTATGAGTGCCTCAGTGGGTCTGTCAGTGGGTGCATGAGATCCTCATTGTGCCTGTGAGTGGATGCATGAGTGACTCATCGGGTCTGTGAGTGGACACATTAGTGGTTGAGTGAGCCTGAGAGTAATTGCATAAGTATCTGAGTGGGTCTTTGAGTGAGTGCGTGAGTGTCTGAGTGGGTCTGTGAGTGGGTGCATGAGTGTCTGAGTGGGTTAGTGAGTGGATGTATTCTGTCTGAGTGGGTCTGTGATTGGGTGCATGAGACTGAGCGGGCCTGTGAGTGGGTGCATGGGTATATGAGTGGGTCTTTGAGTGAGTGCATGAGTGTCTGAGTGGGTCTGTGAGTGGGTACATGAGTGTCTGAGTAGGTCTGTGAGTGGGTGTGAAAGTGACTGAGTGGGTTTTTAAGTGGGTGCATGAGTTTTTGAATGGGCCTGTGAGTGTGTGTATGAGTACCCCAGTAGGTTTATGAATGGATGTATGAGTGCCTCAGCGGGTCTTTCAGAGGGTGCATGAGTGCCTCAGTGGATCTGAGAGTAGATGCATAAGTGACTCAGTGGGTCTGTGAGTGGGCACTTTAGTGGTTGAGTGAGTCTGTGAGTGGGTGCATAAGTATCTGAGTGGGTCTTTGAGTGATTGTACGAGTGCCTGAGATGATCTGTGAGTAATTGCATGAGTGGGTCTGTGAGTGGATGCATGCCTCTCTGATATGGTCTGTGAATGAGTGCATGAGAATGAGTGGGTCTGTGAGTAGGTGCATGAGTATATGAGTGAGTCTTTGAGTGGATGCATGACTGAGTGGGTCTGTGAGTGGGTGCATGAGTACATGAGTGGGTCTGGGTCTTTGAGTGAGTGGATGAGTGTCTGTGTGAGGCTGTGAGTGGGTGCATGAGTGTCTGAGTGGGTTTGTGAGTTGGTGCATGAGTATCTAAGTTGGTGCATGAGTGTCTGAGTGGGTGTGTGAGTTGGTGCATGAGTGTCCAAGTTGGTTTGTGAGTGGGTGAATGAGTGTCCGAGTGGATCTGTGAGTGGGTGTGAGAGTGACTGAATGGGTCTGTGAGTGGGTGCATGAGTGTCTAAGTGGGTCTATGAGTGGGTGCATGAGTAGCTGAGTAGGTCTATGAGTGGGTGCATGAATATCTGCGTGGTCTGTGACTGGATGCATGAGTGTCTGAGTGGGTCTGTGAGTGTCTGAATGGGTCTGTCACAGGGTGCATGACTGCCTGAGTAGGACTATGAGTAAGTGTGTGAGTGGCTGAGTGGGACTGTGAGTGGGTGCATGAGTGTCTGAGTGGGTCTGTCATTGGGTGCATGAGTGTCTGAGTGGGTCTATGAGTGAGTGCATGACTGACTGAGTGGGACTGTGAGTGGGTGCATGAGTGTCTTAGTGGGTCTTTGAGTGGGTGTGTGAGTGGCTGAGTGGCACTGTGAGTGGTGCTTGAGTGTCTGAGTGGGTCTGTCAGTGGGTGCATGAGTGTCTGAGTGGGTCTGTCAGTGGGTGCATGCGTATCTGAGTGGTCTGTCACTGGGTGCATGACTGCCTGAGTAGGACTATGAGTGAGTGCATGAGTGTCTGAGTGGGTCTGTGAGTGAGTTCATGAGTGACTGAGTGGGACTGTGAGTGGGTGCATTAGTGTCTGAGTGGATCTGTGAGTGGGTTTTTTGAGTGGCTGAGTGGCAGTGTGAGTGAGTGCGTGAGTGGCTGAGTGGGACTGCGAGTGGGTGCATGAGTGAGTTGGTCTGTGAGTGGGTGCATGAGTGTCTCAGTGGGAATGTGAGTGGGTGCATGAGTGTCTCAGTGGGTCTGTGAGTGAGTGAGTGTGTGAGTGACTGAGTAGGACTGTGAGTGGGTGCATGAGTGTCTTAGTGGGTCTGTGAGTGGGTGCATGAGTGTCTCAGTGGGTCTGTGAGTGAGTGTGTGAGTGACTGAGTAGGACTGTGAGTGGGTGCATGAGTATCTGAGTGGTCTGTGACTAGATGCATGAGTGTCTCAGTGGGTCTGTGAGTGAGTGTGTGAGTGACTGAGTAGGACTGTGAGTGGGTGCATGAGTATCTGAGGGGTCTGTGACTAGATGCATGAGTGTCTCAGTGGGTCTGTGAGTGGGTATGTGAGTGTCTGAATGGGTCTGTTACTGGGTGCATGACTGCCTGAGTGGCACTATGAGTGGTCGCATGAGTGATTGTGTGGGTCTCTAAATGAGTGCATTACTATCTGAGTGTTCTACCTCCTTTGTCGCCAATATTCACAATCTTGTTGCAACGTTACATAGGCCGAGCATTGCAATTTATTTGCAAATATTGCATGTGGTGAAAATTGCTTTTTTTCTGATGTTTAAAACACATAATATGACCTTTAAACACTCCCATATCCCACCTTGAAGTGAGGGTACCTCCAACCTAATCCCTTATACCACTATTTTTGGTTATTTTCAGCCCCAGGGACCGTGTCCTGTTCCATAAAATAGCGGCAGCAACTTTCTGCTTAGGATGTGGACAGCCAATCACGGCATTCCAGTTGGTGCGTGCATTGGCAATTCATCGTGAATTTGTTGGGAAGTATTTGTGCTTCTAGATATACAAATTTGGATTTCTTTAATTTCTCTAAAACTACTGAACTGATTTACACCAAATAACAAAAAGTGTGCTTTCCGCACCAAAAAGCTATTATTCTGCCAAATTTGGTGTAATTCCATCCAGTGATTTGGACTGTAGTCTTGTTCAGAATTCCTATGGGAATTAAAATGGGAAATGCACTTTTTTTGCCCCCCCACTTTTCCTTGACCCCAGCTTGACAGATCGCCCCAATACTTTCCATGCACAAGATGCCTGAGCACACTTTTTCTGAAAAATTCCCTGAACATTCGTCAAACGACGCCAAAGAAATAGCCAAGTCAAAAAGCGCTTTTGAATAATGGTCTGTGTGGTCCACCAACCCAGGAGTGGGGATTACACAGTAGTCTGTTACCTCTGAGCAGACAGTGCTGAAGTGCACAGGTGTGAAAGGACCATCAAGGTGTATCCCACAGGTACTGGAGGACACCAGTCTGAGAAAGGTGCACGTGCATTAACTTATTGTGATCTACCCGAGAGGATTACTTTTTGTAACGTGAATCATTACTGTGTGTTGGCCCCTCTAGACCAGTGGTTCCCAAACTGTGGTCCGCGGACCCCCAGGGGTCCGTGACACATTCTCAGGGGGTCCGCAGGCCTGGACTGGGAGGAAGGCATTTCTCCTCTGACAAACACTTGCATTTTTTAAATAGTTATTGCTTCTCTTGAACACTTTTAAGAGCACTGCACACTTCCTGGTACATCTTTCCAACAAAAATAAAACCATCAAGATTACTCTAGTGATTAATGTCCCTGCTGGAGAGAGGGGCAGGAGTTTTGTCTAGTGGCAGTTCTGACTCACAGGTAGCACATAGGGTTAATATGCCTGCTGCAAAGAACCTGTATCCGGCAAAGAACAGTATTTTATGTGCATAGCACAGTCGGTTACTGCTTTTGTTTCCTTTCTTACTGTGCAGTACATAAGTCATAATCATAATCTAGCACAGTGATCTATGAACTGGTATTTAGGAGCTGCATGCAAACTGTAAATCACAAATTAGAAGGTTATTCTTTTCCCTAGACTTTTATTTTTCCTGCGCTGCTAAATAAGGTTTGCTTGCATAGAAATACATTCTTGATATTAAAGTCAATACTAACCACTGTGCTGTGTCCTGAGTTTGTGCTTCTCCAAACTAAGCACTCTTAGAAGATGCCTACCAGTGTGGATAACGTGAATCCTACACCTTGTCTTCCCCTGTAAAGTGCTCTGACTCCCTACACTGGTATGAGAGGAGCTATAAAACAAGTGAATTACATGTGCTAGAGAGGCTATGGAGAGATGAGAGGCTCTTATGATTGTGCACCACACATTTATGTAAAAACACATTCTCAGATCTATACACCTAAAGATAAAAACAGGGATCGCTTGGGAAATGTTGAATCTGACCTGAGGATTCAGCTTTCCTAAATAAAACTAAACATTGAGAAGTTAGTCGCTGAGATGCAATGCCGACCTTCCCATTAAAATGTTTCCATTTTGCATATTTTTCAAATACAAAATAATTATTTCGTTAGTAATTTGAGCGTTTGTTTGGTGTGCACTTGTTTGTGTATTTTTTGCAAATGAGTGTTTTAATGTTTGAAATTTAAATCGTACAAGTTGCTTGAGGGGCCCCGACTTTCAGTAATGACTCAGTGGGGGTCCCCAGGAGTCAAAAGGTTGGGAACCACTGCTCTAGACGATGGGAGGAGATGGACGAATCACTTTTAATAGATTGTTTTTTACAGTTATAACCATTCTTTTATATAAGCAAGGTGCTTTATAGTTTGGTTAAACTAAACCTAAGGATTAACTAGATTAATTCAATTACAAACTTGGAAGAGAACCAACCAGTAATGGCTGATCCTGAAGACCACACAATGTGTGTGTATTCGTGATCAGCCCTGGAGAGTACACAATGTGTGTGTGTTTGTGATCAGCCCTGGAGACTACACAATGTGTGTGTGTTTGTGATCAGCCTTGGAGACTACACAATGTGTGTGTATTCGTGATCAGCTCTGGAGACTACACAAGGTGTGTGTGTTTGTGATCAGCCCTGGAGACTACACAATGTGTGGGTATTCGTGATCAGCCCTGGAGACTACACAATGTGTGTGTGTTTGTGATCAGCCCTGGAGACTACACAATGTGTGTGTATTCGTGATCAGCTCTGGAGACTACACAAGGTGTGTGTGTTTGTGATCAGCCCTGGAGACTACACAATGTGTGGGTATTCGTGATCAGCCCTGGAGACTACACAATGTGTGTGTGTTTGTGATCAGCCCTGGAGAGTACACAATGTGTGTGTATTTGTGATCAGCTCTGGAGACTACACAAGGTGTGTGTGTGTTTGTAATCAGTGCTGGAGTTTTCCTGCCTGTGTTTGTGTAAAGACTGGTGCCTGCCTGTGTCAGTGCCTGCAGCATGTGCAGTGCCTGTGAGTGATGGAAGCAGCTGTCCGATGTCTGTCTGTCCTTGAAGGAGACGAATGTATAAACACGTATTAACTGGAAAGTTTCTGAGATGTGTTGCTGTTTATGTGACGTCCAACACTGCATTAGAATAATAATAGCATTTTAAGTTACTGGTTGAATATAAAGATGTGTTTCTGCCCGGTCTAGAACTGGGGCCTTTCACATGTGCGTGTGAACGTGATAACCACTACACTACGGAAACCTAAAGGAGACACAAAGAGGCAGCTTCAGCTCTGATGAGTGAGTGCTGAGTAGCATCAACTGCAGCTGTGACGCGTAGTGCAGAGTATTGTACACATAGGAGGTCTCTCAGTGAGTGCATAGAACTGATTTCAGCACATATAGGAGGTCTCAGTGTGTGCATAGAACTGACCTGCACAGATAGGAGGTCTCTCACTGAATTCATAGAAGTGACTTCTGCGCTGATAGGAGGTCTCGTCTCTCAGTGAGTGCATAGAACTGACTTCTGCACAGATAGGAGGTCTCGTCTCTCAGTAAGTGCATAGAACTGACTTCTGCACAGATAGGAGGTCTCTTAGTGAGTGCATACAACTGACTTCTGCACAGATAGGAGGTCTCTCAGTGAGTGCATACAACTGACTTCTGCACAGATAGGAGGTTTCTCACTGAATGCATAGAACTGACTTCTGCACAGATAGGAGGTCTCGTCTCTCAGTGAGTGCATAGAACTGACTTCTGCACAGATAGGAGGTCTCGTCTCTCAGTGAGTGCATAAAACTGACTTCTGCACAGATAGGAGGTCTCTCAGTGAGTGCATACAACTGACTTCTGCACAGATAGGAGGTCTCTCAGTGAGTGCATACAACTGACTTCTGCACAGATAGAAGGTTTCTCACTGAATGCAGAGAACTGACTTCTGCACAGATAGGAGGTCTCGTCTCTCAGTGAGTGCATAGAACTGACTTCTGCACAGATAGGAGGTCTCTCACTGAGTGCATAGAACTGACTTCTGCACAGATAGGAGGTCTCTCACTGAATGCATAGAACTGACTTCTGCACATATAGGAGGTCTCTCAGTGAATGCATATAACTGAGTGTTGTAAAAGCATCATGTCTCTCACAGAATGGACATCGCTGAAGGATTCACGGATTAGTGATCTCTGTTCACATCTAATAGGCCTCTCACTGAACACTCAGTGGTGAATGATGCACAGACACGAGGTCTCTCTTCACAGCTAAGCGCTCTTACTGAATACAGATCACTTAGCGCTGGAGATTACACAATGTGTGTGTGTAATCAGTGATGGAGACTACACAATGTGCGTCTGCGTTTGTAAGCAGTCCTGGAGATTACACAAAGTGTGTGTGTGTTTGCAATCAGTACTGGAGTCTAGAAAGTGTGTGTGCATTTGTAATCAGTGGTGGAGACTACACAATTTATGTGTATTCGTGATCAGCCCTAGAGACTACACAATGTGTGTGTGTGTTTGTTTTCAGTGCTGGAGACTAAAGAATGTGTGCGTATTTGTAATCATTGACGGAGACTACACAATATGTGTGGGTTTGTAATCAGTGCTGAAGACTACACAATGTGTGTGTTTTTTTATTTTGTGCTTGAGATTACTCAATGTGTGTGCATTTGTAATAAGTGCTGGAGAATACACGTGTGTGCATTTGTAATCAGTGCTGGAGACTACACGGTGTGTGTGTAAATTAGTAATCAGTGCTGCAGACTACACAAAGTGTGTGTAATTGTATTTAGTGCTGGAGACTACAGAATGTATGCATATTTGTAACCCTCCCACATTCTCTTAACTCACTCCTGGTGCCTGAGTCTCTCACTAACTCACACTCTCTTAACTAACTCCCAGTGCTTGTGACTTTCACTCTCTCATAACTCACTCCTAGTGTCTCACTCTCTCACAAACTTTTAACTCACTCCCAGTGAGTATCCCTGAGGACCCTCAGTTGTTGTCACTTGTGCTTTAGGATTCTATGTTCAGAGTCTGGACATTTCCTGCCTGTGTTTGTGTAAAGACTGGTGCCTGCCTGTGTCAGTGCCTGCGGTATGAGCAGTGCCTGTGAGTGATGGAAGCAGCTGTCCTGCTGTCTGACTGTAAAGGGACAGAGCCCGATGTCTGTCTGTCCTTGAAGCAGCTGAATGTATAAAGAGATTGTAAATAGAAATGATGTTATATGTGGGTCCTGTGGAGTCCTAGAGCGCATTAGAACAATAAAAGGAGCAGCTGTTGTGAGTTAGAGCAGAAAAGAAAAGTGTGTTTCCGCCCGGTCTCGAACCGGGGACCTTTCGCGTGTTAGGCGAACGTGATAACCACTACACTACGGAAACCCACATGGAGCACCTTGAGGCAGCTTCGGCTCTGATACCCAGCTGGAAGTACATGCAGCGCGTTATATGGAGTGCACTGAATGCTGTGCACTCAGGAGGGGTCTCAGTGCTTTCAACTGAATGCTGCAGAGATAGGCCTCTGACTGATCACTCAGCAGTGACTGATGCACGGATAAGAGGTCTCGGGGACTGAACGCCGATCCCTAACCAGTGTCTGAGGCTCTCACTCTCTTAACTCACTCCCAGTGCCTGAGTATCTCACTCTCTTAACTCACTCCCAGTGCCTGAGTCTCTCCCTCTCTTAACTCACTCCCAGTGCCTGACTTTCCCTGATGGTGCCTCAGTTGTGGTCACTTTTGCTTTAGGATGCTATGCTCAGAGTCTGGACATTTCCTGCCTGTGTCAGTGCCTGCAGCATGCGCAGTGCCTGTGAGTGATGGAAGCAGCTGTCCTGCTGTCTGACTGTAAAGGGACAGAGCCCGATGTCAGTCTGTCCTTGAAGCAGCTGAATGTGCAAACACATATTAAATGGAAAGTTTATGAGATGTGTTGCTCTTTTATGTGGAGTCCAACACTGCATTAGAATAATAAAAGCATTTAAAGTTACTGGTTGAAATGAAAAAAGTGAGTCCGCACAGTGATCTTTCGCGTGTGAAGGAAATCTGATAACCACTACACCACAGAAACCTGCACAAGGCGCCTATAGGCAGCTTCAGCTCTGAGAAGCGCTGTGCACGAAATGCAGTGCTTAACACGCAGCACACTGATTATTGTACACATATGAGTTCTCTCCCTAAATGCATAGAACTGAGTGCAGCACTGATAGGAGGTCTCGCACTGAATGCATAGAACTAAGTGTTGCACTGATATGAGGTCTCTCACTCAATGCATAGAACTGAGTGCTGCACTGATAGGAGGTCTCTCACTCAATGCATAGAACTGAGTGCTGCAATGATAGGAGGTCTCTCACTCAATGCATAGAACTGAGCGCTGCACTGATAGGAGGTCTCGCGCTGAATGCATAGACCTGAGCGCTGCGCTCATAGGAGGTCTCTCTGGATGCATAGAACTGAGTGTCGCACTGAAAGGAGGTCTCTCACTGAATGCATAGAACTGAGTGCTGTAAAAGCTTCATGTCTCTCACTGAATGGACATCACTGAAGGATACAGGGATTAGTGATCTCTGTTCACATCTAACAGGCCTCTCACTGAACGCTCAGCAGTGAGGGATGCACAGACCCGAGGTCTCTCTTGACAGCTAAGAGCTCTCACTGAACACAGATCACTTAGCGCTGCGAAGCTCGGGCTCCGCTCTTCACACTTGCCAGACTGGCTCTTGCACTCCGTGGCTTTTAGTGACGTGTACATCGGTTGTGTACAGCTGGCGATAGGTGTGTTTTTTGTCTGGATCCGTGTGTATCTTCACTTACTCCCACGAGGCAGACATACTCTCCACAGGAACCATTTTATAGCGCTACAGCTTCATTGTGTAAAGTCCGCACCAGCAATGAAGGGTGAATCAGGCCACGAACCCACTCAAAAGAAATGGGATCCCACGGGTGTGATGGAGACCTGCTGGGGTGTTGGGGGCCTGCTGGGGTGTTGGGGTCCTGCTGGGGGAATGGAGAGCAGGGTGGGTGGCGTGGGCTTGGTAGGGTAATGTGTTGAGGGAGTTTGGGGGAGCTGCTGGGGTACTGGGGTGATGGAGGCCTGGTGGGTGATGGGAGGGGCTGCTGGGGTGATGGAGGCCTGGTGGGTGATGGGAGGGGCTGCTGGGGTGATGGAGGCCCTGCAGGAGGGATAGGGCCCTGCTGGGGTGATGGAGGCCTGCTGGGTGATGGGAGGGGCTGCTGGGGTGATGGGGGCCCTGCAGGAGGGATAGGGCCCTGCTGGGGTGATGGAGGCCTGCTGGGTGATGGGAGGGGCTGCTGGGGTGATGGAGGCCCTGCAGGAGGGATAGGGCCCTGCTGGGGTGATGGAGGCCTGCTGGGTGATGGGAGGGGCTGCTGGGGTGATGGGGGCCTGCTAGGGCGATGGGGGCCTGCTGGGGTGATGGAGGCCTGCAGGAGGGATAGGGCCCTGCTGGGGTGATGGAGGCCCTGCAGGAGGGATAAGACCCTGCTGGGGTGATGGAGGCCTGATGGGTGACGGGGAGCGGCTGCTGGGGTGATGGAGGCCTGCTGGGGTGATGGGGCCTGATGGGTGACGGGGAGGGGCTGCTGTGGTGATGGTGGCCCTGCAGGAGGGATAGGGCCCTGCTGGGGGATGGGGACCCGTTGCTAGAGACCCCCTGGGGTTTGAGGGGATTGCTGCAGACCCAGCATCCGACAGCCCTTTGGAACATTGAGTGAAACAGACCCAAGTTTGTGTAACGTGCTGTTTGTGCTTCGTGTGTCAATAATGTGTCCAAGTAAAGACACACAAGGGCAGAGGGAGTATCTCCTATGACTGATTAGTAAAGTGAGTAATTGTAAACTTCAATCTTCCTCTCAATCTCAATGTGTTTGATTTGTTTGCGTTTGTTCGACTTTCCCCAGGAGCCTCAGACCTGGTCTGGTCTTGTCCGTCTGTCTCTGTTTCTGTAAGTGCTTGTTTGACTCTCATCTGGTACTTTTGTGAGTTCGGATTTCCTGTAAAAACATGGGCAGGATGAAGACAAAGCTGAAGAAATAAAACCTCCCTGCAGAATCCACCACAAAGATCCAATCACTGCACCTGCTGCACCATTGCATCCCTGAAGCCCGGTGCAGAGAGTGGACGCAGCGCTCCCTGGTGGTCTAGTGGTTAGGATTCGGCGCTCTCACCGCCGCGGCCCGGGTTCGATTCCCGATCAGGGAAGACATTTGTTTTTCATATTCTCCTTTAACGACTGATTTGGTCTTTAACTGTTTCAATAGAGTTTCATGTGTGTAATTACATCAATTACTTTATGGCGTGGCCAGTATTAGACGCATTGATAACGGTGCAAAATGGAAACATCTTAATGACAAAGATATCACTAGTCTTTCGACTTCAGGTGACCTCCCGCTACCCCATCCCTTATTGGGAGCTGCAGATCTCCCTTAAACTGTTTATAAAACCTGAGCATTAAAAAAAATGCCCAAGCTACTGAAGCAAGTATACACTAAACAGATGTACAAATTGAGAAATATTCTTGTTACGCCGCAAAACAAATAGAAATGTGAATGGGAAGGTTGGAGTTTTTCAAAGTCTGCTTATTTTTCAAAGATGGAGTTATAAATTAGCCTCTCACACATCACTTTGTTTTTAAAGCTCCTGACGCAGCCTCTCGTTTTCTGGGAGCAGATAGCGCTTCAATGAGACCAACAATAGTCCACGCCTCTCTGTGCTATACTTGTGCCGCTCCAACTTCACTTGTAGCCTTTGGTTTCAGATCCCTTCACATGAATCTTACAATTTTTCGTTTTGTTATGTTATCTGTACATACACTGTTATTCTACTAATATTACATGTTATCTATTTCTGTGCAAAGCCACAAAGGCTCAGCAGGCATCACGGACCCCAGGGGTTCACAGACCACCGGGGACCCCCAGAGGTCATTGGACCACTGCTTAAAATTTGCTAACTCACAAAGCAAACGGGCAGGACTTTCTTGGGAACTTGATGAATGAATATCTAGAGGGCGGCTTTAGCGCTGGTGGCCCCCGTGCGAACATCTTTGTTGGCCCCGCCCCACATGTCCTCCTTCTTCATAGATTCCTTAACTACCACCCACCAGTGGGCTCCACATCTCTCCTTAGCCCGTCTCTCACATTTACTTACTTTATAGCGCTTCTCATCCCAAGGTAGAGTGTCAGAGCGCTTTACATTACAAAAATATTATACAGAGACAATAGGCCATACAAGTGTGTAAATCAATGTATAGGAGATGTTACTTAAGACAATGAGGACTGCAAGGTGTAGGAATGACGTCATCCATACTGGTAGGCTTTATATGTTACGACTTCTTGGTCTGGAGAAAGGAAGAGGAGGATTTACTACGTTTTCCCGCAGCGCAGTCCCCAAGGTGCTGCGCAGTGTTCACAAACAGTGCACAACAGCACCATATCTAGTAATATATGGTGCTGCTGCTCTCACCTCTAGTGCTAGTGCAGAGCTGTGTCTGTGTTGTGAAGCACAGGTTTTATACTCGAAGGTTACACTTCCTGCACAAATTCTATGCTTTGACAAAGTTTAACACTTTACTACGTTGCAGCAGAAATTGAGATGAGGATGAATTTCTTGTTAAAATACAGTGTGACATGACAGATTTGCCGTTCATGGTATTACATGTAATTTTGTGTTATTTTGCTGAATGTTCCGCTAATTACATGAAAGCAAATGATGCAAATTAAGCGCACCCCTGTTCCGTAGCTGCAGAAGCGCAGAACGGGACTGGACCTGCTGTTTAAGACCCATGTGGAGACCTGAAGGGCTGAACCTCCTCCCACTTGTATCGAGGACTAAGAGGTGGACTTCAAGGGTCAGTTGGCTGACCTCCTGTTCGGCTGCAAGGACACAACAAGCTACAAGAGGCCTTATTCCTGGTGTTCACAGCTGGCGAGCAGCAACTGGAAGCAGACTGAGCCCTGCTTGTGGCCTCTGCTGAAAGTCCTGCCCCTATCTCAGAGCAGTGCTTGAAATGGAAAAATTAAAGTGCAGGGACTCTGTGCTAGAGTACCTGCTTGTTTCCGAGAAGTGCCGGTACTCTCCAATTAAAAGTATTACGTTTTTCTTGAGATGTGCCGGCACTCTACCTCTCAAAATAAAAAAGTATCGGTACTCAGTACCGGACAGTACCTGCCCATTTAAAGCACTGTCTCAGAGTTTTGTTTTTTTTGTCTATGTGGTTTTATACAGCTCAAACTATACCCAAAGGTTTTGGAACGCTTTACATGAGCTTACGTTGCACAAGGACACATTCATGTTTGGTAGGCACGGGGAGATTACTTGATTTGCCCAAAAACACAGGATGTTGAGCCGACTCTGAGACTTGAACCTGGTTCCCCAGCTCCAAAGCGGCAGCTCTGCAGAGGGAGAGGGAGAGGGAGAGAGAGAAAGACAGAGTGCGAGAGAGAGATTAAAAGGACTGTTAGGTGAAAATATCAGTTAAAACATACCGTTTCAAACACAGAAAGCAACTGAAATTCACCGGTTATCGTTATCTGATGCAGCTATAACTCATGACTTAAAGTTACTACAGCTCGCACCCTCGCCGTGCACTACTAAGTTTCTCATGTATTACATCAGTCATGACATGTTGTGTCATATCATTCATAACATCACTGCCACATCTGCAATGACATCATTGATGACAACACTGGACACGGTGGGGGGCTCGAGTTATAGTTCCTTCATTCAACTATAACTGGTAAATTTCAGTGGTTTTAAAAGGGAATATTTTAAAGGAAATATATACGTAACTAAATAGTCCTTTTAACCATATACACACATTCATACGCATGCACACACACACACCTTGCAGCAGCTCTCACTCTACAATTCTTTTGTTATATTTCAATGCAGTCCTCTGTCCTGGTCTCGCTGCTCCCTCCGAGCACTTCCTTCACCAACCCTTTTACTATTTCATTCAAAACAAGTATTGACAAAACATACTCAAGAGCTATTGGCTTTGTCGAAGTTTGATATTGTACAGAAGCATGACTGCTGTGCAGCATCACTGCAAGTAAAAGAAAAAGTGCTACGATGTGGCTAGAGCTGACCGACGTAGCGCTTTTTTTTAGGTTGAGCGATCTGTGGGCTTTTAACCACGCCCACCGCACCCACATCACTATCACTCGTTCATAGACTTGCCTTTCAAAATTCCTTTGTTATCATTGCTTTACGTTTGTCCCTTCTCGGAGCCGTTTTGTTACCGCCTTGGCGATCTACCCTTTACATGGATAATTACACTTTTGCTCATACGTTTGACTGCAAGCGAACTTCTTTTTCCTTTTGTGTCTCTCCTTTACGCTCCTGACGGCAATGGCGCATTAAATCAGCTTGTTTATGTCAACTGTTTTACTTTTCATTTTTAATTTATGTGGCAAGAAAAGTCTAGTTAGGAATTTACAACACTATTCGCTCTAACTCTAGCAAACGCAAGACCCATTGCATTGCAAATGTTTTTTCCCCATTTGTTTCAGTCATGCTGCATGGAAGCCGCACTTCTGTACAACATGGCTAAACCACTTGACAAAGGCAATATCTCTTGCATAGGTACGACCTATTGGCTTTGGCAGTGCTTGTTTCCACTGGTCATTGTCCCAGTGAGTTGAAGGCTTTGTGGGCTGGATTTTAGGGCGGGGGCTCTGCTTGCACCTCTGGCACTTTCTGAAGGGTCGGGGGGTGCTTCCAGGGGAGGGGAGATGAGAGAGCCGGGGGGGGGGGTGCTTTTTACCCCCCAGTCCGACCCTGTCAGGGCTTTATCTCCGCGGTTGGTGGAGGTCTGACCCTGCCCTGGGGGTCACTGTCTACAGACACCTGCAGGGAATGAGTCCAGAGGATGGAAAAGGGATCCCGGCGGTAATTTACGCAAATGTTGTGTTGATATAATGGTTATATTTTTTGTGTTTACAGCAGTGATGGGGTCCACGTCCCAAAACTGCATCTAATATTCAAAATGTGATAATGTCAGAAGTGGGATTCGAACCCACGCCTCCAGGAGAGACTGCGACCTGAACGCAGCGCCTTAGACCGCTCGGCCATCCTGACAGCTGGGGGTCACTGCTGGTGACGCTAGTGATGGACAGGAAGAGGGGGGGCTGTGTGCACAGCGCTGCTCGGCATCTTCAGGGCTCTCTTCCGGCTCTTTAACTAATTATATAATCACCTCGGATATGAACAGTCATTGATGTTCCAGTTCCATCACTTGAAGGATATTTCTGGCTGATCCGTGGCCGGAGTGTTTCACCGCAGGAGGCAGTAACAGGCACTGAGGCTCTTAGACTGACTTTCCTCTCAGTCGCTGCTCCTCAGCCGGGCACAGAGTTTGCTTCTCAGTGACTTCAGCTGAGCAGAGACCTGCGCTCCGCACTTCACACTCTTTCTATAGGGGAAGCAGGGACTGACATGTACCGTCCATCACTGACAGCAAAGACAAGTGATACTTCATTTTACACGAGTAACGCTGCATTTAACACATTTACAATATCACTGAATGAAGACGGTCTACAAAGCGCCTGTGATCCCAAGAAACATCTCATTTGTCACAAACGAAACTTCCTGTCAGTGCCTCGAGGCGACCTTGGCGAGCTTTGCTTATAGCGCATAATTTATTATCGTTACAGCGATTATCTGCTTGCTTTTCTGTGAAACCTCATAAAGAGTGGACAGTAGGACCACCAGGGGACCAGTTACCGGGCACCACTTCCGGTCAGTGGGCCGAGGATGTATGTACACACCGGGGATGCTGAGCCCACACACACATGCAGCCCGTACAGAGGGGAAGAATACGCAGACGGCGCGCACCTCCGTGTGTTTCCTTGGCGGGATGGGTGTGGGAAACACGGCAACTGGTGATGAGAATGCCCCTGCCGCTCACCCTGCTTCACTGTGTGCATCCCACGTGTGTCTCCCACCTCTGCTCAGCCCTTGCCACCTCGACACTGGCGCCCGCTTCGCAATGCCAAAGTCTGATAGGCACATACTCCATTTTTGCTGCATCCGTGTTCTCAAAAACTGCCACAAACATTGCAGTAAGCACCGCTGAGCCCCAAGGCCCTAGGTTACGGGCGAATTTGTTTTCGTCACCTGCGTCGATCTCAGGCCTAAGCAGGATCTTGGAGTAGTGTGGTGTAATCAGTGCCCATCTTAAGGTCACGCACCGAGAACCTATAGGCTGCAGGAACGCCACGGTGACCATTTTTATGGGCGAGCGCAAAGCGCTCAGTCCATTCAGTGATCTCTCTTTGGGCTTCAAACCACGCCCATGCCACGTCAGTCACTTACATTGGTTCGTGGGCTTGCCTTTTAAAATCCGCTTGCTTTCATTTGTGAAAGGCATGCATGCGTCGTGCCTTTTCAGGTGTTTAGCCCTCCCACACAGCACCGGTAAACTACTAGAAACATACGAGGCTCGATATTTTGAGCCTGGGGTGCAGACTACTTTATCTGTTTCTTTTCCAAGCAGCGCCATCGCGCTGCATTTTTTTTCTTTACACTGCTAATAGCTCTAACTCAAGCAAATGCGAGCCCCGTTGCATTGAAAATGCTTGTTAGGTTAGTCATCATACAAAGGGGCCCAAAAAACATCTAGACCGGGCACTGTTGGTCCTCCAAAACAGTCAGGAGACACTTGAACATTACATTCACATTGTGGGGCCAGTTTTCAACTCCTGCCACCTGAACACTACATTGCAATGTTCAGCCAGATTTCAATACATCCTTGACGACCTGCCACCAAGGACATTGTGATCGAGCCACAGCACCACATGCCTGCGACTGGCCACCGTTACCATCATGTAAGAGGAGAGCAACGAAAGCACGCTTCCAATCGCAATCTTAA
Source organism: Pleurodeles waltl (assembly GCF_031143425.1). Lineage (NCBI taxonomy): Eukaryota > Metazoa > Chordata > Amphibia > Caudata > Salamandridae > Pleurodeles > Pleurodeles waltl. Next base: position 3,515,356 of record NW_027150097.1, read on the forward strand.
GGCAACCTCTGCCATTTGACCTCTGATTCCCAAATGAAAGGAGCTCGCTGGGAAAAAGGGATCAGGCAGTTTGAGCGATATTTGAGTGCCGCTTGCAAGGGCCACACAGACGAACAGGCAAGAGACCTATTCCTAAACCTCTTTGGTGTGATGTTGAAGACTTGCTTGTAACATTCCAAGCAGAGTCAATAACTGCAACTAATAAAGTGCCTAACAGACAACTTTGACCCGCAGTGGAACTTGTCTTTGAGTGCTACACATTCAACGCAGCCTGCCAATGACCAGACGAATCCCTCGACGATTTCGCAGCCCGATTGCGCAAACTAGTCACCTACTGTGATTTTGACAAGTTTGACAATGAGGCAGCGATTAGACTGTGCATCATCGAAAGATGTCACTCAACTGGGTTCCGTATGAAAATACTAAAAGAAAGGTACACACTAGACAAAAGACTGACCATGGCGCAGTCAGAAGCCAGAGCCATATCACATAGCATCCAAATGGAAACCGGGAGAGTGCGGATGACGGAACAAGCTCATCCCATGGCTGGGAGCTACACCAGACAAGACACCAATGCCACCAAAGGAGAAACACGGAAGAACATGTTACCCCTGCTGCCTAGAATACCTGCATGTCTGTGCCTATCCAAATGTCAGAAATGCAACTGTGACAACCACTTTGTCTGCATGGTTGGACACATCAAGGCAGGAAGCGGAAACCCTGCGCGATCACGCATAGCTGCGAGCTGACACGCCTCACACGTGGAAGCATGCAATCGCAGCTCTTCCACTGACTCAGATGCCGCCAGTACACGCAACACAAACAAACGTCTATATCTCATGTCAGACATCCCAACACAACAACGCACATCTGAGCACATCCAGCTTGTCGACAAATGGTAAATAAAGATGGCGACGGTAGAGATTCCAGTCGGCAGGCACACCACACAATTTATACTTGAAAGCGGAGCCATATGCAACATCATGTGCATGTCGGAGTATGAAAAAATGAAGCACAAGCCTTCACTGTCGCCCTCCACTGTCGACGTGTTCACATGGGGAGCGAGGCAACATGAACATACATGGGGAATTTTGTGGAGACGCTCATATACAACAACACATCGGTACAAAAAGAGGTGCATGTACTAGGGGAGATGTTCCAGTGCCGTGTCTGCTCAGCAATATCACGGCGCAAGTGATGGGGCTAGTAGGCATGACGTATCACACCGCTAAATGGCAAAACATCGTAAAGGAACACCCTGCGCTCCTCAATGGGCTTTGAAAGCTGAAAGACGTGCAAATCACTCTGCTCATCAATGAAGCAGTCAAACCGGTGGCTCAAAATCACTGCAGACTTCCTGTGAACCTCCAGCCACAGGTAGAAGAAGAAATAAAAAGTTTACTAGCACAGGACATCATCGAGTCAGCAGAAGGACCAACGCCATGGCTGCCCCCCATCATGGCTGTGCCAAAGAAAAACACAGAGAAAATACAAATCTGTGTTGACATGCCTCTACCGAACACAGACATAGAAAGAAAACAACACCATTGCCCTCATCTAAATGAAATGATCAGCTGCTTCACCAGAGCCTGTGTTTTCTCCAAGCTCGACTTGTTCAAAGGCTACCACCAGCTGGAGCTAGACGTGCAGTCCTGCTACATCACAACATTCTCCACCCACCTAGGATTATTTCGCTACAAGCGATTAAGCTTCAGGGTGTCACCAACAGCAGAAATATTTTAGAAGATGGTGAGACGAGTGATCAGGCCTGTAAAAAACTGTCTAAACTACAGCAATGACATCTTGGTATTTGGTCACGCCAACGAAGACCATGACTTGGCAGTGTGGGAGGTCTGCAAACAACTAGGAACGGCTGGCCTGACACTGAATAAGTTACAATGCGAACTGGGGAAAAGAGAACTTGTGTTCTTCTGACATATCTTTTCCTGAAACGGGATGCAACCAGAACCCAGCAAGGTAGAAACACTACGCAATGCACAACCTCCAGTGGACGCAGAAGAAGTGAGGTCATTTCTGGGTCTAGCGAGCTACTGCATACAATACATCAAGGATTTTGCCACTGTGACCACCCTGCTTCACGTACTGACCAGACAATTACAACCATTTCTCTAGACAGTGAAATAAGACAAGGCATTTAAAAATATCTGACATGCTGTCACAGCATATGTATACTTTGACACTTCCCTATACATGGAGCTCACTGTAGATGTCAGCCCAGTAGGGTTGGGAGCCATTCTAGCACAACATAAGCCCAGAAGAGACTCAGCACAACCAATTGTTGCATATGCAAGCAGCAGTCTATTGGACTTGGAGAGGACTTACTCTCAGCCCAAGAGAGAAAGTCTAGTGGTCGTGTGGGCATGCGAACATTACCAAATGTTCATCTATGGAAAACAGTTCACCATCGTACACAGTTTTCTCATCAATAATGTTACTGCAAATGTTACAGTGATATTATTAATTATGCTATTAAAGATGTAATTAATGCTGTAATATTGTAGGAGGCTGGTCTGGCTTATAGTGGGTACCAATTGGTACTCACACCATGTGCCACGTCCAGTTATCCCTTATTAGTAGATTAGTAGTGTTCTAGCAGCTTAGGCTGATAGAGGTAGCTATAGAAGAGCAGCTTAGGCTGAACTAGGAGACATGCAAAGCTCCTGCTATACCACTTATATCACTTAGCACTATGTCATAAGATACACATTACTCAGAGTTACTAAAAATAAAGGTACCTTATTTTAGTGACAATATGCCAAAAGTATCTCAGAGGATATACTCCCTTAGGAGGTAAGTAATATACACAAAATATACACACAAACCAAAATCAGGTAAGTAAACAGTTAGAAAAGTAGTGCAAACACTGTAGAAGACAATAGAATTCATTATGAGACAATAGGCCAGGGGCAACACAAACCACATACTCCAAAAGTGTAATGCGAACCACGAATGGACCCCAGGCCTAGTGTAGTGTGTAGAGGGTCACTGGGAATGTAATAAAACACTAAGGGTGTCCAAGATACCCCACCCCAAGACCCTGAAAAGTAGGACTAAAGTTACTCTACTACCCCAGAAAGACAGTAAAGTTGAGATAGGGGATTCTGCAAAGACAACAACTGACTGCAAAGCACTGAAGACAGATTCCTGGACCTGAGGACCTGAAAAGGAAGGGGACCAAGTCCAAGAGTCACGCAAGTGTCCAGGTGGGGCAGGAGCCCACTAAACTCCAGATGAAGGTGCAAAAGGGCTTGCTAGCTGCAAGGATCGTAGTTGAAGATAAAGGGTGCTGCCCGGGCCCAGGATGGACCAGGAGGTCGCCCCTTGGACGAGGAGACAGAGGGGGCGCTCAGCAACAGAGAGAGCCCATGCAGAAGCAGGCAGCACCCGCAGAAGCACCTGAACAGGCGCATAACAAAGCTGAACCCGATGGTCATTTCAGCAAAACAAAAGAGGGTCCTACGAAACCGGTGGTCAGCTCAGCAAGTTGAGCAATGCAGGACGGAGTGCTGGGGATCTATGCTGTGCTGTGCATGAAGGAATCCTTGCAATAGTGCACATAAGCCCTAGCAGCTGAAGATCACGTGGTGCACAGGATTACTGCCTAGCGTGGGGAGGCAAGGACTTACCTCCACCAACTTTGGGCAGAACGACCACTGGACTGTGGGAGTCACTTGGATCCAGCTCCTGTGTTCCAGGGACCACGCTCGTCGAGATGAGAGGGAACCCAGAGGACCGGTGACGCAGAAGTTTGGTGCCTGCGTTAGCTGGGGGAAGATTCTGTCGATCCACTGGAGATTTCTTCTTGGCTTCCAGTGCAGGGTGAAGGCAGACAGCCCTCAGAGCATGCACCACCAGGAAACAGTCGAGAAAGCCGGCAGGATTAGGCACTACAATGTTGCTGGTGGTCTTCTTGCTACTTTTTTGCAGTTTTGCAGGTGTCGTGGAGCAGTCAGCGGTCGATCCTTGGCAGAAGTCAAAGAGGGCGGTGCAGAGGAACTCTGGTGAGCCCTTGCATTCGTTACCTGGTGAGATACCCACAGATGATACCCTAAATAGCCCTCAAAGGAGGATTGGCTACAGAGAAAGGTAAGGACTTATCAGGAGGGGTCTCTGATGTCAACTGCTGGCACTGGCCACTCAGAGGTGTCCATTGTGCCCTCACACCTCTGCATCCAAGATGGCAGAGGTCTGGGACACACTGGAGGAGCTCTGGACACCTCCCCTGGGAGGTGCGGGTCAGGTGAGTGGTCACTCCCCTTTCCTTTGTCCAGTTTCATGCCAGAGCAGGGCTGGGGGGATCCCTGAACCGGTGTAGACTGGCTTATGCAAGGAGGGCACCATCTGTGCCCTTCAAAGCATTTCCAGACGCCAGGAGAGGCTACTCCTCCCAGGCCCTTCACACCTATTTCCAAAGTGGGTCTGTGAGTGTCTGGGTGGGTCTGTCACTGGGTGCATGACTGCCTGAGTGGGACTTTGAGTGAGTGTGTGAGTGGCTGAGTGGGACTGTGAGTGGGTGCATGAGTGTCTGAGTGGGTCTGTCATTGGGTGCATGAGTGTCCGAGTGGGTCTGTGAGTGAGTGCATTAGTTTCTGAGTGGATCTTTGAGTGGGTGTGTGAGTGGCTGAGTGGCTCTGTGAGTGGGTGTGTGAGTGGCTGAGTGGGACTGTGAGTGGGTGCATGAGTGTCTGAGTGGGTCTGTCAGTGGGTGCATGAGTATCTGAGTGGTCTGTGACTAGATGCATGAGTGTCTCAGTGGATCTGTGAGTGGGTCTGTGAGTGTCTGAATGGGTCTGTCAGTGGGTGCATGAGTATCTTAGTGGTCTGTGACTAGATGCATGACTGTCTCAGTGAGTCTGTGAGTGGGTATGTGAGTGTCTGAATGGGTCTGTCACTAGGTGCATGACTGCCTGATTGGGACTATGAGTGGTCGAATGAGTAATTGCGTGGGTCTCTAAATGAGTGCATTACTACCTGAGTGTTCTACCTCTTTTGTCACCGATAGTCACAACTTTGTCGCAACCTTACATAGGGAGGCCATGCTGAGCATTGCAATGTATTTGCAAATATTGCAGGTGGTGAAAAAAAAATGTTTTCTGTTGTTTTAAACACATAATATGACCTTTAAACACCCCTATATCCCACCTTGAAGTGAGGGTACCTCCAACCTAACCCCTTATACCACTATTATTGGTTATTTTCAGCCCCAGGGACCGTATCCAGTTACATAAAATAGCGGCAGCAACTTTCGGCTTAGGATGCGGACAGCCAATCACGGCATTCCAGTTGGTGCGTGCATTGGCAATTCATTGTGAATTTGTTGGGAAGTATTTGTGCTTCTAGATATACAAATTTGGATTTCCTTAATTTCTCTAAAACTAATGTACGGATTTACACCAAATAAAAGTGTGCTTTCCGCACCAAAAAGCTATTATTCTGCCAAATTTGGTGCAATTGCGTCCAGTGATTTGGACTGTAGTCTTGTTCAAAAATCCTATGGGAATTAAAATGGGAAATGCACTTTTTTTTTACCCCCCCACTTTTCCTTGGCCCCAGATTGACAGATCGCCCCAATACTTTCCATGCACAACAAGATGCCTGAGCACACATTTTCTGGAAAATTCCATGAACATTCGTCAAATGACGCCAAAGAAATAGCCAAGTCAAAAAGCGCTTTTGAATAATGGTCTGTGTGGTCCACCGACCCAGGAGTGGGAATTACACAGTAGTCGGTCATCTCTGAGCATGCAGTGCTGAAGTGCGCAGGTGTGAAAGGACCATCAAGGTGTATCCCACAGGTGCTGGAGGACATCAGTCTGGGAAAGGTGCACGTGCATTAACTTATTGTAACCTACCCGAGAGGATTACTTTTTGTAACGTGAATCATTTCTGTGTGTTGGCCCCTCTAGACCAGTGCTTCCCAAACTGTGGTCCGCGGACCCCCAGGGGTCTGTGACACATTCCCAGGGGGTCCGCAGGCCTGGACTGGGAGGAAGGCAATTCTCCTCTGACAAACACTTGCATTTTTTATATAGTTCTTGCTTCTCTTGAACAGTTTTAAAAGCACTGCAAACTTCCAGGTACAGCTTTCCAACAAAAATAAAAGCATCAAGATTACTCTAGTGATTAATGTCCCTGCTGGAGAGAGGGGCGGGAGTTTTGTCTAGTGGCAGTTCTGACTCACAGGTAGCACAGAGGGTTAATATGCCTGCTGCAAAGAACCCGTATCAGGCAAAGAACAGTATTTTATGTGCATAGCACAGTGGGTTACTGCTTTTGTTTCTTTTCTTACTGTGCAGTACATAAGTCACAATCATAATCTAGCACAGAGAGCTATGAACTGGCATTAAGGAGCTGCATGCAAACTGCAAGGCACAAATTAGAAGGTTATTCTTTTCCCTAGACTTTTATTTTCCTTGCACTGCTAAATAAGGTTTGCTTGCATAGAAATACATTCTTGATATTAAAGTCAATGCTAACCACCGTGCTGTGTCCTGAGTTTGTGCTTCTCCAAACTAAGCACTCTTAGAAGATGCCTACCAGTGTGGATGACGTGAATCCTACACCTTGTCTTCCCCTGTAAAGTGCTCTGACTCTGTACACTGGTATGAGAGGCGCTATAAAACAAGTGAATTACATGTGCTAGAGAGGCTATGGAGAGATGAGAGGCTCTTATGATTGTACACCACACATTTATGTAAAAAAACATTCTCAGATCTATACACCTAAAGATAAAAACAGGAATCGCTTGGGAAATGTTGAATCTGACCTGAGGATTCAGCTTTCCTAAATAAAACTAAACATTGAGAAGTTAGTCGCTGAGATGCAGTGCCGACCTTCCCATTAAAAGGTTTCCATTTTGAATATTTTTCCAATATAAAATAATTATTTCGTTAGTAATTTGAGCGTTTGTTTGGTGTGCACTTGTTTGTGTATTTTTTGCAAATTAGTGTTTTAATGTTTGAAATTTAAATCGTACAAGTTGCTTGGGGTCCCCGACTTTCAGTAATGACTCAGTGGGGGTCCCCAGGAGTCAAAAGGTTGGGAACCACTGCTCTAGACGATGGGAGGAGATGGACGAATCACTTTTAATAGATTGTTTTTACAGTTATAACCATTCTTTTATATAAGCAAGGTGCTTTATAGTTTGGTTAAACTAAACTAAAGGATTAACTAGATTAATTCAATTACAAATTTGGAAGAAAACCAACCGGTAATGGCTGATCCTGGAGACTAAACAAGGTGTGTGTATTCGTGATCAGCTCTGGAGACTACACAATGTGTGTGTGTTTGTGATCAGCCCTGGAGACTACACAATGTGTGTGTGTTTGTGATCAACCTTGGAGACTACACAATGTGTGTGTATACGTGATCAGCTCTGGAGACTACACAAGGTGTGTGTGTTTGTGATCAGCCCTGGAGACTACACAATGTGTGTGTATTCGTGAACAGCCCTGGAGACTACACAATGTGTGTGTGTTTGTGATCAGCCCTGGAGACTACACAATGTGTGTGTGTTTGTGATCAGCCCTGGAGAGTACACAATGTGTGTGTATTCGTGATCAGCTCTGGAGACTACACAAGGTGTGTGTGTGTTTGTAATCAGTGCTGGAGATTTCCTGCCTGTGTTTGTGTAAAGACTGGTGCCTGCCTGTGTCAGTGCCTGCAGCATGTGCAGTGCCTGTGAGTGATGGAAGCAGCTGTCCTGCTGTCTGACTGTAAAGGGACAGAGTCCGATGTCTGTCTGTCCTTGAAGGCGATGAATGTATAAACACATATTAAATGGAAAGTTTCTGAGATGTGTTTGTTTTATGTGGAGTCCAACACTGCATTAGAATAATAAAAGCATTTAAAGTTACTGGTTGAAATGAAAAAAGTGCGTCCGCACAGTGACCTTTCGCGTGAAGAAAATCTGATAACCACTACACCACAGAAACCTGCACAAGGCGCCTAGAGGCCGCTTCAGCTCTGATAAGCGCTGTGCACGAAATGCGGTGCTTAACACGCAGCACACTGATTATTGTACATATATGAGGTCTCTCCCTGAATGCATAGAACTGAGTGCTGCACTGATAGGAGGTCTCACACTGAATGCATAGAACTGAGCGCTGCACTGATAGGAGGTCTCGAACTGAATGCATAGAACTGAGTGATTCACTGATAGGAGGTCTCTCACTCAATGCATAGAACTGAGTGCTGCACTGATAGTAGGTCTCGCCCTGAATGCATAGAACTGAGCGCTGCACTGATAGGAGGTCTCTCACTTACTTCTTATATCTTAGTGCTGCACTGATAGGAGGTCTCGCACTGAATGCATAGAACCGAGTGTTGCACTGATAGGAGGTCTCTCGGTGAATGCATAGAACCGAGTGTTGCACTGATAGGAGGTCTCTCGGTGAATGCATAGAACTGAGTGCTGCACTGACAGGAGGATTCTCACTTACTGCTTAGATCTGAATGCTGCACTGATAGGAGGTCTCTCACTCAATGCATATAAGTGAGCGCTGCGCTGATAGTAGATCTCTCACTCAATGCATAGTACTGAGTGTCGCGCTGATAGGAGGCCTCTCACTGGACGCATAGAACTGAGTGCTGCACTGATAGGAGGTCTCTCACTCAATGCATAGAACTGAGCGCTACACTGATAGGAGGTCTCTCACTCAATGCATAGAACTGAGTGTCGCGCTGATAGGAGGTCTCTCACTCAATGCATAGAACTGAGTGTTGCACTGATAGGAGGTCTCTCACTCAATGCATAGAACTGAGCGCTGCACTGATAGGAGGTCTCTCACTGAATGCATAGAACTGAGTGCTGTCAAATTATCCTGTCTCTCACTGAATGGACATCATTGGAGGATGCACGGATTAGTGATCTCTGTTCACATCTAATAGGCCTCTCACTGAACACTCAGCGGTGAAGGATGCACAGATACGACGTCTCTCTTCACAGATAGGAGCTCTCACTGAATACAGATCACTTAGCGCTGCGAAGCTCGGGTCTCTGCTCTTCACACTTGCCAGACCGGCTCTTGCACTCTGTGGCTTTTAGTGACGTGTACATCGGTTGTTTACAGCTGGGGCCAGGTGTGTTGTTTCTCTACATCCGGGTGTCCGCTTCCCGCACTCCCAGGGGTCAGCCATACTCCTGATAGGAACCATTTTATAGCGCTACAGATTCATTGTGTAAAGTCCGCACCAGCAATAAAGGATGAAGAGTGAATCAGGACACGAACCCACTCAAATGGGGTGTGATGTGGCCAACCGTGAGGATAGGGTTGCGCTGGTGTGATGGGGGCCTGGTGGGGTGATGGGGGCCTGGTGGTGTGATGGGGGCCTGCTGGGGCGATGGGGGCCTGGTGTAATGATGGGGGCCTGCTGGGGTGATGGGGGCCTGGTGTAATGATGGGAGCCTGCTGGGGCGATGGGGGCCTGGTGGTGTGATGGGAGCCTGCTGGGGTGATGGGGGCCTGGTGGGGCGATGGGGGCCTGGTGGTGTGATGGGAGCCTGCTGGGGCGATGGGGGCCTGCTGGAGCGATGGGGGCCTGGTGTAATGATGGGACCCTGCTGGGGTGATGGAGGCCTGGTGGGTGATGGGAGGGGCTGCTGGGGTGATGGAGGCCTGGTGGGTGATGGGAGGGGCTGCTGGGGTGATGGGGGCCTGCTGGGGCGATGGGGGCCTGCTGGGGTGATGGAGGCCCTGCAGGAGGGATAGGGCCCTGCTGGGGTGATGGGGGCCCGTTGCCAGAGACCCCCTGGGGTCTGAGGGGATTGCTGCAGACCGAGCACCCGACAGTCCTTTGGAACATAGACTGACATTGACCCAAGTTTGTGTAAGGTGTTGTTTGTGCTTCGTGTGTCAATAATGTGTCCAAGTAAAGACAGACAAGGGCAGTGGGTGAATCTCCTATGACTGATTAGTAAAGTGAGTAATTGTAAAGTTCAATCTTCCTCACAATCTCAATGTGTTTGATGTGTTTGCGTTTGTTCGACTTTCCCCAGGAGCCTCAGACCTGGTCTGGTCTTGTCCGTCTGTCTCTGTTTCTGTAAGTGCTTGTTTGACTCTCATCTGGTACTTTTGTGAGTTCGGATTTCCTGTAAAAACATGGGCAGGATGAAGACAAAGCTGAAGAAATAAAACCTCCATGCAGAATCCACCACAAAGATCCACTCACTGCACCTGCTGCACCATTGCATCCCTGAAGCCCGGTGCAGAGAGTGGACGCAGCGCTCCCTGGTGGTCTAGTGGTTAGGATTCGGCGCTCTCACCGCCGCGGCCCGGGTTCGATTCCCGGTCAGGGAAGACATTTGTTTTTCATATTCTCCTTTAACGACTGATTTGGTCTTTAACTGTTTCAATAGAGTTTCATGTGTGTAATTACATCAATTACTTTATGACGTGGCCAGTATTAGACGCATTGATAACGGTGCAAAATGGAAACATCTTCATTACAAAGATGTCACTAGTCTTTCGACTTCAGGTGACCTCCCGCTACCCCATCCCTTATTGGGAGCTGCAGATCTCCCTTAAACTGTTTATAAAACATGAGCATTAAAAACAATGCCCAAGCTACTGAAGCAAGTATACACCAAACAGATGTACAAATTGAGAAATATTCTTGTTAATCCGCAAAACAAATAGAAATTTGAATGGGAAGGCTGGAGTTTGTCAAAGTCTGCTTATTTTTCAAAGATGGAGTTATAAATTAGCCTCTCACACATCACTTTGTTTTTAAAGCTCCTGACGCAGCCTCTCGTTTTCTGGGAGCAGATAGCGCTTCAATGAGACCAACAATAGTCCACGCCTCTCTGTGCTATACTTGTGCCGCTCCAACTTCACTTGTAGCCTTTGGTTTCAGATCCCTTCACATGAATCTTACAATTTTTCGTTTTGTTATGTTATCTGTACATACACTGTTATTCTACTAATATTACATGTTATCTATTTCTGTGCAAAGCCACAAAGGCTCAGCAGGCATCACGGACCCCAGGGGTTCACAGACCACCGGGGACCCCCGGAGGTCCTTGGACCACTGCTTAAAATTTGCTAACACACAAAGCAAACGGGCAGGACTTTCTTGGGAACTTGATGAATGAATATCTAGAGGGCGGCTTTAGCGCTGGTGGCCCCCGTGCGAACATCTTTGTTGGCCCCGCCCCCCCATGTCCCCCTTTTTCATAGATTCCTTAACTACCACCCACCAGTGGGCTCCACATCTCTCCTTAGCCCGTCTCTCACATTTACTTACTTTATAGCGCTTCTCATCCCAAGGTAGAGTGTCAGAGCGCTTTACAACACAAACATATAATACAGAGACAATAGGTCATACAAGTGTGTAAATCAATGTATAGGAGATGTTACTTAAGACAATGAGGACTGCAAGGTGTAGGAATGACGTCATCCATACTGGTTGGCTTTATATGTTACGACTTCTTGGTCTGGAGAAAGGAAGAGGAGGATTTACTACGTTTTCCCGCAGTGCAGTCCCCAAGGTGCTGCGCAGTGTTCACAAACAGTGCACAACAGCACCATATCTAGTAATATATGGTGCTGCTGCTCTCACCTCTAGTGCTAGTGCAAAGCTGTGTCTGTGTTGTGAAGCACAGGTTTTATACTCGAAGGTTACACTTCCTGCACAAATTCTATGCTTTGACAAAGCTTAACACATTACTACGTTGCAGCAGAAATTGAGATGAGGGTGAATTTCTTGTTAAAATACAGTGTGACATGACAGATTTGCCGTTCATGGTATTACATGTAATTTTGTGTTATTTTGCTGAACGTTCCGCTAATTACATGAAAGCAAATAATGCTTCCATTTTCTTACGATAATGGCATTACTCCTAGTCCTACTCCCTCGCCTTCCTTTTAACCAATGAGGCCTCCTGCCTCCCCTCTAGACCCTCCCTTCCCCTTTCAAAAACCCCCCCCACCCTTATCCCCTCCTGTACAAAAACCAAGCCCAAGCTGCAACTCGGACAGTCCGTACCGGGAGGGTGGGAGGGAACGGAAAAGGAAGGCGAGGGAGTAGGACTAGGAGTAATGCCATTATCGTAAGAAAATGGAAGCATTACCTCCCGTCCCTCCCTCGCCTTCCTTTTAACCAATGAGACATAGCAAGAAAACACACAGGAGACGGACATCGAGTTGCAAGACCTTTATTTAATATCCTGCACCAAGAACATCCCAAACATTATCTCATAGAGGATAAGACCCGGTGACCTAACACCGACTCCAAACTACCCAAGTCCGACAGCCTATAATGACGCACAAACGTCGAAGGAGAAGCCCAAGTGGCGGCCCTGCAAATTTCCACCACGGAAGTCCCCTGAAGCTCCGCCACCGTAGCCGCCATGCCTCTGGTAGATCTCCCCTGAATCCCTTGAGGAGGAACCACCTCTTTCAAGGAATAGGCCAACAGAATTAAAGATCGAACCCACCGACTCAAGGAAGCCGTGGAAGGTTTTTCACCTTTGCGAGCCGGACCAAAATTAACAAACAGTGAATCCCCTTTACGAAAAGGAGCCACCACCCGCAGATACTCCAACAAAACCCTGCGCACATCCAACGAATGCCAACGGACCTCCTCCCTTGAGGAGGGATTCGGACAAAATGAAGGAAGGATGACCTCCTGCCGGGAATGGAACGAAGAATTGACTTTTGGAATAAAGGAAGGTACCGGAACCAGAACCACCCGATCGTGAAAAATCTTACAAAAAGGAAAGGAACAAGCCAATGCCCCCAATTCCCCCAACCGACGAGCCGAAGTAATGGCTACCAAAAAGAATGTCTTCAAAGATAGATGGCGCAAATCACAGTCCCCCAAAGGTTCAAAAGGGGGCTCCGTCAACACATCCAAAACCAAGGACAGATCCCATGAAGGAAAAGAACGTACCGGGCGAGGAAATAAATTAACAAGCCCTTGAAAAAATCTCGGCATCAAGCGCCCTTCATCCTGAAGATTACGCCATGGTCCTCTGAATGCCTGAATAGCCGCCCACTGCACCCGAAGAGATGCCACTGACAACCCTAAATGAGCACCGTCCTGCAGGAACTGCATCACCTCAAAGATAGAAGCGCAGGTAGGATCTAACTCACGACTTAAGCACCATGACGAAAACACCTTCCACTGTCTACCATAAGAAAGCAAAGTGGAACGTCTCCTCGAAGCCAGCAATGTAGAACTCAAAGCTACCGGCACCCCCAGACCTGTCAATCCCCGTCGTTCAACTTCCAGGCCGTCAAGTGTAACCTTCTCAATGACCCCAATGGGAGGCAGGGAAACTCCAGGGGAGACGGACAAAGAGGCAGAGGCCACATCCTCCCCTCCGCCATCAGCCTCAACAAGGGGAACCAATTCGCCCTCGGCCAAAGTGGCGCAATTAGGACAACCCTGGACCCCAGATCCCTCACACGTAACAGAAACGCCCTGAGTAGTTGAAAAGGAGGGAACGCATACAAAAGGCCCTGCGGCCAAGGACATGACATCCCGTCCACCTCCCATGCTTGGGGACATCGAAACCGGGAGCAGAAGCGATCCACTTTCGCATTCCCTACTGACGCAAACACATCCAGCACTGGAAGACCCCAAAGCCGAACCAGATGCTGAAACAGAGACTTCCGGAGAGAGAAAAGTTGAGAGGAAGGAATCACTCTGCTCAGCAGATCCGCCCGAACATTCACCACCCCCCGAATGTACGTAGCCCTGAGAGAAGGAACCCACTCCTGAGCCCACACAAAAATCTCCCTGACTAGATTGAACAGAGCCCTTGACCTGGTCCCTCCTTGCCGATTGACATAAGCCTTGGCCACTAAGTTGTCTGTGCGAACCAGAACCGCCAAACCCCTCAGGGAATCCTGAAAATGGACCAGAGCCAGGAATACTGCCCGCAATTCGCGCCAATTCGATGACCGACTCGCCTCCCGAGGGGACCAAAACCCCTGAATCTGAGCCGACCCCATCCATGCTCCCCAACCGGAGAGGCTGGCATCCGTCGTCACCACCACGGGTCTCAGAGGCGATAAAGAAACCCCTATCCTCAGGTGGTCTGCATCCAACCACCATTGCAACTCTCTGTGAATCAATCCGGACCCTGGAACCCTGTCCTTCAGAGAACCGGACCCTGGTGTCCACCTTCTCAAGAACCATGTCATCAAGCACAGGAGATGGAAACGTGCCCAAGGAACCAGAAATATCACCGACGCCAAATGACCCTGCAGACGCAACCATAGAAGAGCTCGGGGAGCAGACCGCAACAATACCTTCTTTACCAAAGCCTGTAGGACACCCAACCGTTTTTCTGACACAGTCACCAACCCAAGAAGAGTCTGAAACCGAGCTCCCAGAAAAACCAGATCCTGGGACGGCACTAAGTCTGACTTCTCCCAATTGATTAAAAACCCGTGGTTTTGCAGGACCCCCAGAACATGGACCACCTGCTTCTGCAAAAGGTCTCGTGATTGGGCATGAATCAAAATGTCGTCTAGATAAGGATGCAGAAATACCCCTTCTGAATGAAGCAAAGCCACTAGAGGAGCCAGCACCTTTGTGAAAATTCGAGGAGAAGATTTTAGACCGAAAGGCAGAACGCAAAACTGATAATGGTCCTGACCCACAGCAAACCTCAGGAACTTTTGAGAGGATCTTGCCACCGGTACGTGTAGGTAAGCGTCCTGCAGATCCAGTGACACCAGAAAGTCCCCGTGTCTGACAAATGGAAAAATAGTCTGAATGGACAGCATGCGGAAATGCACTGTCCTGATCCAGGTATTCACCTCCTTTAGATTGAGCACCGGCCGAAATCCCCCTGAAACTTTCTGCACAAGAAACAAGACCGAATAAGTGCCCTGACCCCGTTCGTCTAGCGGAACGTGGGAAATGGCCCCCTTGACCAGTAAGTCCCGCACTCCGTCCAATAATGCTCTTCTCCGTGACCCCTCTGAAGGCAGAGGTGTGGGACGTACCCCTGAATCTGGAGGAACCACCACAAAATCTATGACATAACCATTGGCCACAATGTCTAGTACCCAATGATCGTTTACACTGTCCTTCCAAGCCGAAAGAAAGTGACTCAGTCTTCCCCCAACCGGCCCTCTGCCAGGCCCACAGTGATTGTCAGGACCCCTTCTTGAAACCACCCCGGGTCGCAGGAGCAGACTTCTTAGTTGAAAAACGCGGCTGAAAACGCCGTTTCCTAAATGAAAAGGATTTAGCATCCCTAGTAGGAGAAGATCTGGAATGTTTCTTCCACCCTTTACCCGAAGAAGAACCCCCTTTATAAGGTAAGGCATGCTTCCGTTCCTTAAAAGCCTTGGAAAGCATGGATGGCAATTGTTCTCCAAACAAGGTACGACCTTCAAACGGCAGTCTCAACAAGGCCGCCTTTTCCCCTGGATCAGCCTTCCAGGAACGCAACCAGAGGGACCTACGAGCCCCAATCAAAGACCCAGATGCCAGAGCCGAAGTACGGACCACATCCGAAGACACATCAGCCAACAATCTGGCCTGCTGCTCCATACCAGCCAGGAGCTCCGAACATTCCGCCCCTTCCTGTACAGCCACCGCCAGATTATCAAAGTCTTGAACCAATGATTGTGACGCATAAGCAGAATAAATCCCTGCCCTCAGCGCCAGATTCTCCGCAGCAAAAAGCCCTCTTAAGACCCGAATCCACTTTACGGTCAGTGGCATCCGTAGGCACACAATCCTCCGTATTGACTGCCGTTTTGCCAATCAGAGTAGCCAAAATAGAGTCCAGGCGTACTGAAGGAGGCAAAACCTCCTCACCCTCAAGTAAGTAAAGTTTCTGAAGGAATCGTGGAACCTGAGCCTTATCCACATCCTTCCACTCACGAAACACCATATCCCTCACAGGTCCCTGAAAAGGCATGGCAAACTTTGAAGGTGTCTTATATTGAGGAAATAAATGAGAATCCGAGTTTGCAGGTTGAAACACCGGGAAACCCAAATTGTCCCGAACATGTGCCATCACTTCCCACATATCTTCTCTGGAAACATATTTCCCCCCAGATGACGTCGATGGGGCCTCATCCTCACTCTCCGATGAGGATTTCCTAGCTGCTACCGATGAGTGCGCACATTTAGACTGACCAGTCCTGGCCACGCCTGCTTGTAGTGCCCTGGTCACCGCCACCTCAATCATATCCTGAACCTCCTCTCTGGACATGAGGGGAGTACCCCTGCCAGGTACCTGTGAGTTCTCAGGAGTAGTAATGCTAGCCTCACCCCCCTCCTCCTCCGAGGAAGAAGAGACAATCCTACGTCTCTTTGCTGGAACTTTAGGCATGGTAAACAAATAATCAGTGACTTGAATCCCAAAAAACTACCCTCTATATAGGCACCTGGTCCTCCCCCCAATCAGGGCTCCACCAATCCCTAAAGAGGTCACCTATTTCATCAAATACATAACAACCACGGGCCGAACGCCCGTCCTACCTGAGAGCATCTCAGAATTGAATTCCCTCGGTTCCCCGCGGCTCCGCGGCGCTGAAACCCGGAAATCAACGTCCCAGCCACAGAGGGCCGGCTGACCCCGTCAGCCGGCCTCCAGGACACGCCTCTCGAGCAACCATGCTGCTCGTTCAAGACGCGCCCCAGCCGTAGCACTCCTCGCGGAGCTCCGCGTCCCGAGGAGTGCCTCCATCGACGACCTCCAGGCCCCGCCGTGCAGGTAAGAAAGGGAAAGAAAACCGTCTAGCGTGGGCTAGACAAAAGAACAGGAGGGGATAAGGGTGGGGGGGGTTTTTGAAAGGGGAAGGGAGGGTCTAGAGGGGAGGCAGGAGGCCTCATTGGTTAAAAGGAAGGCGAGGGAGGGACGGGAGGTAATGCAAATTAAGCGCACCCCTGTTCCGTAGCTGCAGAAGCGCAGAACGGGACTGGACCTGCTGTGTAAGACCCGTGTGGGGACCTGAAGGGCTGAACCCCATCCCACTTGTATCGAGGACTAAGAGGTGGACTTCAAGGGTCAGTTGTCTGACCTCCTGTTCGGCTGTCAGGACACAACAAGCTACAAGAGGCCTTATTCCTGGCGTTCCCAGCTGGCGAGCAGCAACTGGAAGCAGACTGAGCCCTGCTTGTGGCCTCTGCTGAAAGTCCTGCCCCTATCTCAGAGCAGTGCTTGAAATGGAAAAATTAAAGTGCAGGTACTCTGTGCTAGAGTACCTGCTTGTTTCCGAGAAGTGCCGGTACTCTCCAATTAAAAGTATTACGTTTTTCTTGAGATGTGCCGGCACTCTACCTCTCAAAATAAAAAAGTATTGGTACTCAGTACCGGACAGTACCTGCCCATTTCAAGCACTGTCTCAGAGGTTTGTTTTTTTGTCTATGTGGTTTTATACAGCTCAAACTATACCCAAAGGTTTTGGAGCGCTTTACATGAGCTTACGTTGCACAAGGACACATTCATGTTTGGTAAAACACAGGATGTTGAGCCGACTCTGAGACTTGAACCTGGTTCCCCAGCTCCAAAGCCGGCAGCTCTGCAGAGGGAGAGGGAGAGGGAGAGAGAGAAAGACAGAGTGCGAGAGAGAGATTAAAAGGACTGTTAGGTGATAATATCAGTTAAAACATACAGTTTCAAACACAGAAAGCAACTGAAATTCACCGGTTATCGTTATCTGATGCAGCTATAACTCATGACTTAAAGTTACTACAGCTCGCACCCTTGCCGTGCACTACTAAGTTTCTCATGTATTACATCAGTCATGACATGTTGTGTCATATCATTCATAACATCACTGCCACATCTGCAATGACATCATTGATGACAACACTGGACACGGTGGGGGGCTCGAGTTATAGTTCCTTCATTCAACTATAACTGGTAAATTTCAGTGGTTTTAAAAGGGAATATTTTAAAGGAAATATATACTTAACTAAATAGTCCTTTTAACCATATACACGCATACATACGCATGCACAAAAACACCTTGCAGCAGCTCTCACTGTACAATTCTTTTGTTATATTTCAATGCAGACCACTGTCCTGGTCTCGCTGCTCCCTCCGAGCACATCCTTCACCAACCCTTTTACTATTTCATTCAAAACAAGTATTGACAAAACATACTCAAGAGCTATTGGCTTTGTCGAAGCTTGATATTGTACAGGAGCATGACTGCTGTGCAGCATCACTGCAAGTAAAAGAAAAAGTGCTACGATGTGGCTAGAGCTGACCGACGTAGCGCTTTTTTTTAGGTTGAGCGATCTGTGGGCTTTTAACCACGCCCACCGCACCCACATCACTATCACTCGTTCATGGACTTGCCTTTCAAAATTCCTTTGTTATCAATGCTTTACGTTTGTCCCTTCTCGGAGCCGTTTTGTTACCGCCTTGGCGATCTACCCTTTACATGGATAATTACACTTTTGCTCATACGTTTGACTGCAAGCGAACTTCTTTTTCCTTTTGTGTCTCTCCTTTACGCTCCTGACGGCAATGGCGCATTAAATCAGCTTGTTTATGTCAACTGTTTTACTTTTCATTTTTAATTTATGTGGCAAGAAAAGTCTAGTTAGGAATTTACAACACTATTCGCTCTAACTCTAGCAAACGCAAGACCCATTGCATTGCAAATGTTTTTTCCCCATTTGTTTCAGTCATGCTGCATGGAAGCCGCACTTCTGTACAACATGGCTAAACCACTTGACAAAGGCAATATCTCTTGCATAGGTACGACCTATTGGCTTTGGCAGTGCTTGTTTCCACTGGTCATTGTCCCAGTGAGTTGAAGGCTTTGTGGGCTGGATTTTAAGGCGGGGGCTCTGCTTGCACCTCTGGCACTTTCTGAAGGGTCGGGGGGTGCTTCCAGGGGAGGGGAGATGAGAGAGCCGGGGGGCTGCTTTTTACCCCCCAGTCCGACCCTGTCAGGGGTTTATCTCAGCGGTCGGTGGCGGTCTGACCCTGTCCTGGGGGGTCACTGTCTACAGACACCTGCAGGGAATGAGTCCAGGAGATCAGTAGCGATGGGGTCCACGTAACTGCATCTAACGTTGAAAATATGATATTGTCAGAAGTGGGATTCGAACCCACGCCTCCAGGAGAGACTGCGACCTGAACGCAGCGCTTAGACCGCTCGGCCATCCTGACAGCTGGGGGTCCCTGCTGGTGACGCTAGTGATGGACAGGATGAGGGGGGCTGTGTGCACAGCGCTGTTCGGCATCTCCAGGGCTCTCTTCCAGCTCTGTTCGGATACGAACAGTCATTGATGTTCCAGTTCCATCACTTGAAGGATATTTCTGACTGATCTGTCCCCGGAGTGTTTCACCGCAGGAAGCAGTAACAGGCACTGAGGCTCTCAGACACTGACTTTCCTCTCAGTCGCTGCTCCTCAGCCGGGCACAGAGTTTGCTTCTCAGTGACTTGAGCTGAGCAGAGACCTGCGCTCCGCACTTCACACTCTTTCTATAGGGGAAGCAGGGACTGACATGTACCGTCCATCACTGACAGCAAAGACACGTGATACTTCATTTTACACGAGTAACGCTGCATTTAACACATTTACAATATCACTGAATGAAGACCATCTACAAAGCGCCTGTGATCCCAAGAAACATCTCATTCGTCACAAACTAAACTTCCTGTCAGTGCCTCGAGGCGACCTTGGGGAGCTTTGCTTATAGGACATAATTTATTATCGTTACAGCGATTATCTGCTTGCTTTTCTGTGAAACCTCATAAAGAGTGGACAGTAGGCCCCCGGGGACCAGTTACCGGACACCACTTCCGGTGAGTGGGCCGAGGATGTATGTACACACCGGGGATGCTGAGCCCACACACACATGCAGCCCGTACAGAGGGGAAGAATAAGCAGACGGCGCGCACCTCCGTGTGTTTCCTTGGCGGGATGGGTGTGGGAAACACGGCAACTGGTGATGAGAATGCCCCTGCCGCTCACCCTGCTTCACTGTGTGCATCCCACGTGTGTCTCCCACCTCTGCTCAGCCCTTGCCACCTCGACACTGGCGCCCGCTTTGCAATGCCAAAGTCTGATGGGCACATACTCCATTTTTGCTGCATCTGTGTTCTCAAAAACTGCCACAAACATTGCGGTAAGCACCGCTGAGCCCCAAGGCCCTAAATTGAGGGCAAATTTGTTTTCGTCACCGGCGTCGATCTCAGGCCTAAGCAGGATCTTGGAGGAGTGTGGTGTAATCAGTGCCCAGCTTAAGGTCACGCACTGAGAACCAATAGGCTGCAGGAAAGCCCCGGTGACCATTTTTATGGGCGAGCGCAAAGCGCTCAGTCCATTCAGTGATCTCTCTTTGGGCTTCAAACCACGCCCATGCCACGTCAGTCACTTAAATTGGTTCGTGGGCTTGCCTTTTAAAATCCGCTTGCTTTCATTTGTGAAAGGCATGCATACCTCATGCCTTTTCCAGTGTTTAGCTCACCTACACAGCACCAGTAAACTACTAGAAACATACGAGGCTCATGTTTTGAGCCTGGTTTCTGGACTACTTTATCTGTTAATTTTCCCTGCAGTGCGATCGAGCTCAGTTTTTTCATTTTCAATTTGAGCACGATCGCGCTGTATTTTACATAGCGCGATCGCACTGTGTTTTTTTTCTTCTTTTAATTTGTGTGGCAAGAAAAGTTAGGTTAGGAGTTTACAACGCAAATAGCTCCAGCTTAAGCAAATGCGAGCCCCAATTCATTGAAAATGCTGGTTATGTTAGGCATCATACAAAGAGGCCCAAAGAACATCTAGACCGGGCACCGTTGGTCCTCCAAAACAGGGAGGAGACACTTGAACATTACATTCACATTGTGGGGCCAGTTTTCAACTCCTGCCACCTGAACACTACATTGCAATGTTCAGCCAGATTTCAATACATCCTTGACGACCTGCCACCAAGGACATTGTGGCCGAGCCCCAGCACCACATGCCTGTGACTGGCCACCGTTACCATCATGTCAGAGGAGAGCAAAGAAAGCACGCTTCCAATCGCAATCTTAAGGCAACCTCTGCCATTTGACCTCTCTGATTCCCAAATGAAAGGAGCTCGCTGGGAAAAAGGGATCAGGCAGTTTGAACGATATTTGAGTGCCGCCTGCAAGGGCCGCACAGACGAACAGACAAGAGACCTATTGCTAAACCTCTTTGGGGGTGATGTTGAAGACTTGCTTGTAACATTGCCACCGGAGTCAATAACTGCAACGAATAAAGTGCCTAACAGACAACTTTGACCCGCAGTGGAACTTGTTTTTGAGTGCTACACATTCAACGCAGCCTTCCAACGACCAGACAAATCCCTCGTCGATTTTGCAACCCGATTGCGCAAACTAGTCACCTACTGTGATTTTGACAAGTTTGACAATGGGGCAGCGATTAGACTGTGCATCATCGAAAGATGTCACTCAACTGGGTTCCGTATGAAAATACTAAAAGAAACGTACACACTAGACAAAAGACTGACCATGGCGCGGTCAGAAGCCAGAGCCATATCACATACCATCCAAATGGAAACCGGGAGAGTGCGGATGATGAAGCAAGCTCATCCCGTGGCTGGGAGCTACACCAGACAAGACACCAATGCCACCAAAGGAGAAACACGGAAGAACATGTTACCCCTGCTGCCTAGAATACCTGCATGTCTGTGCATATCCAAATGTCAGAAATGCAACTGTGACAACCACTTTGTCTGCATGGTTGGACACATCAAGGCAGAAAGCAGAAGCCCTGCAAGATCACGCATAGCTGCGAGCTGACACGCCTTACACGTGGAAGCATGCAATCGCAGCTCTTCCACTGACTCAGATGCCGCCAGTACACGCAACACAAACAAACGTCTATATCTCATGTCAGACATCCCAACACAAGAACGCACATCTAAACAGATCCAGCTTGTCGACAAACGGTAAATAAAGATGGCGACGGTAGAGATTCCAGTCGGCAGGCACACCACACAATTTATACTTGAAAGCGGAGCCATATGCAACATCATGTGCATGTCGGAGTATGAAAAAATGAAGCACAAGCCTTCACTGTCGCCCTCCACTGTCGACGTGTTCACATGGGGAGCGAGGCAACATGAACATACATGGGGAATTTTGTGGAGACGCTCATATACAACAACACATCGGTGCAAAAAGAGGTGCATGTACTAGGGGAGATGTTCCAGTGCCGTGTCTGCTCAGCAATATCACGGCGCAAGTGATGGGGCTAGTAGGCATGACGTATCACACCGCTAAATGGCAAAACATCGTAAAGGAACACCCTGCGCTCCTCAATGGGCTTTGAAAGCTGAAAGACGTGCAAATCACTCTGCTCATCAATGAAGCAGTCAAACCGGTGGCTCAAAATCACTGCAGACTTCCTGTGAACCTCCAGCCACAGGTAGAAGAAGAAATAAAAAGTTTACTAGCACAGGACATCATCGAGTCAGCGGAAGGACCAACGCCATGGCTGCCCCCCATCGTGGCTGTGCCAAGGAAAAACACAGAGAAAATACAAATCTGTGTTGACATGCCTCTACCGAACACAGACATAGAAAGAAAACAACACCATTGCCCTCATCTAAATGAAATGATCAGCTGCTTCACCAGAGCCTGTGTTTTCTCCAAGCTCGACTTGTTCAAAGGCTACCACCAGCTGGAGCTAGACGTGCAGTCCTGCTACATCACAACATTCTACACCCACCTAGGATTATTTCGCTACAAGCGAGTAAGCTTCAGGGTGTCATCAACAGCAGAAATATTTTAGAAGATGGTGAGACGAGTGATCAGGCCTGTAAAAAACTGTCTAAACTACAGCAATGACATCTTGGTATTTGGTCACGCCAAAGATGACCATGACTTGGCAGTGTGAGAGGTCTGCAAACAACTTGCAATGGCTGGCCTGACACTGAATATGGAAAAATGCGAACTGGGGAAAAGAGAACTTGTGTTCTTCTGACATATATTTTCCTGAAAAGTGATACAACCAGAACCCAGCAAGGTAGAAACACTACGCAATGCACAACCTCCAGTGGACGCAGAAGAAGGGAGGTCATTTCTGGGTCTAGCGAGCTACTGCATAAAATACATCAAGGATTTTGCCACTGTGAGCACCCTGCTTCACGTACTGACCAGACAATTACAACCATTTCTCTAGACAGTGAAATGAGACAAGGCATTTAAAAATATCCGACATGCTGTCACGGCATATGTATACTTTGACACATCCCTACGCACGGAGCTCACTGTAGATTTCAGCCCAGTAGGGTTGGGAGCCATTCTCGTACAACATAAGCACAGAAGAGACTCACCACAACCAAATGTTGCATATGCAAGCAGAAGTCTATCGCACTTGGAGAGGGCTTACTCTCAGCCCAAGAGAGAAAGTCTAGTGGTCGTGTGGGCATGCGAACATTACCAAATGTTCATCTATGGAAAACAGTTCACCATCGTGCACAGTTTTCTCATCAATAATGTTACTGCAAATGTTACAGTGATATTATTAATTATTATGTTAAAGATGTAATTAATACTGTAATATTGTAGGAGGCTGCCCTGGCTTATAGTGGGTGCCAATTGGTACTCACACCTTGTGCCACGTCCAGTTATCCCTTATTAGTAGATTAGTAGTGTTGTAGCAGCTTAGGTGGATAGAGGTAGCTATAGCAGAGCAGCTTAGGCTTAACTAGGAGACATGCAAAGCTCATGCAATACCACTTATATCACTTAGCACTATGTCATAAGATACACATTACTCAGAGTTACTAAAAATAAAGGTACTTTATTTTAGTGACAATATGCCAAAAGTATCTCAGAGGATATACTCCCTTAGGAGGTAAGTAATATACACAAAATATACACACAAACCAAAATCAGGTAAGTAAACAGTTAGAAAAGTAGTGCAAACACTGTAGAAGACAATAGAATACATTATGAGAGAGTAGGCCTAGGGGCAACACAAACCACATACTCCAAAAGTGTAATGCGAACCACGAATGGACCCCAGGCCTAGTGTAGTGTGTAGAGGGTCACTGGGAATGTAATAAAACACTAAGGGTGTCCAAGATACCCCACCCAAGACCCTGAAAAGTAGGACTAAAGTTACCCTACTACCCCAGAAAGACAGTAAAGTTGAGATAGGGGATTCTGCAAAGACAACAACTGACTGCAAAGCACTGAAGACGGATTCCTGGACCTGAGGACCTGCAAAGGAAGGGGACCAAGTGCAAGAGTCACGCAAGTATCCAGGTGGGGCAGGAGCCCACTAAACTCCAAATGAAGGTGCAAAAGGGCTTGCTAGCTGCAAGGATCGTGGTTGAAGATAAAAGGTGCTGCCCAGGCCCAGGATGGACCAGGAGGTTGCCCCTTGGACGAGGAGACAGAGGGGGCGCTCAGCAACAGAGAGAGCCCATGCAGAAGCAGGCAGCACCCGCAGAAGCACATGAACAGGCGCATAACAAAGCTGAACCCGACGGTCATTTCAGCACAACAAAAGAGGGTCCCACGAAGCCGGTGGTCAACTCAGCAAGTTGAGCAATGCAGAACGGAGTGCTGGGGATCTATGCTGTGCTGTGCAAGAAGGAATCCTTTCAATAGTGCACAGAAGCCCTAGCAGCTGAAGATCACGTGGTGCACAGGATTACTGCCTAGCGTGGGGAGGCAAGGACTTACCTCCACCAACTTTGGGCAGAAGGACCACTGGACTGTGGGGGTCACTTGGATCGAGCTCCTGTGTTCCAGGGACCACGTTCATCGAGATGAGAGGGGACCCAGAGGACCGGTGATGCAGACGTTTGGTGCCTGCGATATCAGGGGGAAGATTCCGTAGACCCACAGGAGATTTCTTCTTGGCTTCCAGTGCAGGGTGAAGGCAGACAGCCCTCAGAGCATGCACTACCAGGAAACAGTCAAGAAAGCCGGCTGCATTAGGCGCTACAATGTTGCTGGTAATCTTCTTGCTACTTTTTTGCGGTTTTGCAGGTGTCCTGGAGCAGTGAGCTGTCGATCCTTGGCAGAAGTCAAAGAGGGCAGTGCAGAGGAACTCTGGTGAGCCCTTGCATTTGTTACCTGTTGAGATACCCACAGGAGAGACCCTAAATAACCCTCAAAGGAGGATTGGCTACAGAGAAAGGTAAGGACCTATCAGGAGGGGTCTCTGATGTCACCTGCTGGCACTGGCTCTCAGAGGTGCCCATTGTGCCCTCTCACCTCTGCATCCAAGATGGCAGAGGTCTGGGACACACTGGAGGAGCTATGGGCACCTCCCATGGGAGGTGCTGGTCAGGACAGTGGTCACTCCCCTTTCCTTTGTCCAGTTTCGCGCCAGAGTAGGGCTGGGGGGATCCCTGAACTGGTGTAGACTGGCTTATGCAAGGAGGGCCCCATCTGTGCCCTTCAAAGCATTTCCAGAGGCGAGGAGAGGCTGCTCCTCCCAGACCCTTCACACGTATTTCCAAAGGGAGAGGGTGTAACACCCTCTTACAGAGGAAATCCTTTGTTCTGCCTTCCTGGGACCGGGCTGCCCAGACCCCAAGAGTGCAGAAACCTGCCTGAGGGTTGACAGCAGCGGTAGCTGCAGAGAAAACCACGGAAAGTTAGTTTGGCAGTACCCGGGCTCTATGCTGGAGACCAGGGGATGCATGGAATTGTCCCCCCAATACCAGAATGGTATTAGGGGGACAATTCCATGATCCTAGACATGTTACATGGCCATGTTCGGAGTTACCATTGTGACGCTACAGAAAGGTATTGACCTACATGTAGTGCACGCGTGTAATGGTGTCCCCGCACTCACAAAGTCCGGGGAGTTTGCCCTGAATAATGTGGGGGCACCTTGGCTAGTGCCAGGGTGCCCACACACTAAGTAACTTTGCACCTAATGTTCACTAAGGGAGGTTTAGACATATAGGTGACTGATAAGTTACTTAAGTGCAGTGTAAAATGCCTGTGAAATAACGTGGACGTTATTTCCCTCAGGCTGCAGTGGCAGTCCTGTGTAAGAATTGTCTGTGCTCCCTATGGGTGCCAAAATAAATGCTGCAGCCCATAGGGATCTCCTGGAACCCCAATACCTAGGTACCACATACTAGGGAATTATAAGGGTGTTCCAGTGTGCCAATAAGGATTGGTAAAATTAGTCACTAGCCTGCAGTGACAATTTTAAAAGCAGAGAGAGCATAAACACTGAGGTTCTGATTAGCAGAGCCTCAGTGATACAGTTAGGCACCACACAGGGAACACATACAGGGCACACTTTATGAGCACTGGGGTCCCGGCTAGCAGGATCTCAGTGACACAGGTAAAAACAAACGTACATACATTAAAAAATGGAGGTAACATGTCACGCAAGATGGTACTTTCCTACAAATATCTTGGGTAATTAGCAGTGCATGGCAAGGGCACAAGGTATAGTTACCTTAGTGCACGAGTTATAGTGACTTGAAATGACGATAACTCTAAACTGAATTTCTATAATTTTATAAATTTAAAATATATGCCTAATTATAACTTCCTTGTAACCTTTGTTTTTTTAATTGAATTTCTATGGGGTTTTTTAAAATTCTGTTTCCTAAGTATAACGTCCCTGTAACCTTTGTGTGAGTGGGTGCATGAGTGTCTCAGTGGGACTGTGAGTGAGTACATGAGTGTCTCAGTGTGTCTCTCAGTGACTGCATGTGTCTCTGAGTGGGTCTGTGAATGGGTGCATGAGTGTCTGAGAGGGTCTTTGAGTGGGTGCATGAGTGTCTGAATGGGTCTGTGAGTGGGTTCATGAGTGTCTTAGTGGGTCTGTGAGTGGGTGCATGAGTCTCTGAGGTTATGAGTGTGTGCATGAGTTTCTGACTGGGTCCGTGAGTGGGTGCACAAGTATCTCAGTAGGTTTATGAGTGGATGTATGAGTGCCTGAGTGGGTCTGTCAGTGGGTGCATGAGATCCTCATTGGGTCTGTGAGTGGCTGCATGAGTGACTCATCGGTTCTGTAAGTGGACACATTAGTGGTTGTGTGAGCCTGTGAGTAGGTGCATAAGAATCTGAGTGGGTCTTTGAGTGAGTGCGTGATTGTCTGAGTGGGCCTTTGAGTGGGTGTGAGAGTAACAGTTGCTGTAAATGGGTGCATGATGGTCTGAGTGGGTGTTTGAGTGGGTGCATGAGTGTCTGAGTGGGTCTGTGTGTAGGTGCATGAAGTCTTAGTGGGTCTGTGAGTGGGTGCATGAGTATGTGAGTGGGTTTGTAAGTGGATGTATTCTGTCTGATTGAGTCTGTGAGGGGGTGCATGAGACTGAGTGGGCCTGTGATTGGGTGCATGAGTATATAAGTGGGTCTTTGAGTGAGTGCATGAGTGTCTGAGTGGGTCTGTGAGTGGGTACATGAGTGTCTGAGTGGGTCTTTGAGTGGGTGTGAGATTGACTGAGTAGGTCTTTAAGTAGGTGCATGAGTTTTTGACTGGGTCTGTGAGTGGGTGTATAAGTACCTCAGTAGGTTTATGAATGGATGTATGAGTGCCCCAGCGGGTCTTTCAGAGGGTGCATGAGTGCCTCAGTGAATCTGAGAGTAGATGCATGAGTGACTCAGTGGGTCTGTGAGTGGGCACTTTTGTGGTTGAGGGAGTCTGTGAGTGGGTGCATGAGTATCTGAGTGGGTCTTTGAGTGATTGTACGAGTGCCTGAGATGATCTGTGAGTAATTGCATGAGTGTCTGAGTGGGTCTGTGAGTGGATTCATGCCTCTCTGAGTGGGTCTGTGAATGAGTGCATGAGAATGAGTGGGTCTGTGAGTGGGTGCATGAGTAGATGAGTGAGTCTTTGAGTGGATGCATGACTGAGTGGATCTGTGAGTGGGTGCATGAGTATATGAGTGGGTATTTGAGTGAGTGGATGAGTGTGTGAGTGGGTGTATGAGTGTCTGAGTGGGTTTGTGAGTGAATGCATGAGTATCTCAGTTGGTGCATGAGTGTCTGAGTGGGTGTGTGAGTTGGTGCATGAGTGCCTGAGTTGGTCTGTGAGTGGGTGAATGAGTGTCTGAATGGGTCCATGAGTGAGTGCATGAGTATCTGAGTGGATCTATGAGTGGGTGCATGAATATCTGAGTGGTCTGTGACTGGATGCATGAGTGTCTCAGTGGGTCTGTGAGTGTCTGGGTGGGTCTGTCACTGGGTGCATGACTGCCTGAGTGGGACTTTGAGTGAGTGTGTGAGTGGCTGAGTGGGACTGTGAGTGGGTGCATGAGTGTCTGAGTGGGTCTGTCATTGGGTGCATGAGTGTCCGAGTGGGTCTGTGAGTGAGTGCATTAGTGTCTGAGTGGATCTTTGAGTGGGTGTGTGAGTGGCTGAGTGGCTCTGTGAGTGGGTGTGTGAGTGGCTGAGTGGGACTGTGAATGGGTGCATGAGTGTCTGAGTGGGTCTGTCAATGGGTGCATGAGTATCTGAGTGGTCTGTGACTAGATGCATTAGTGTCTCAGTGGATCTGTGAGTGGGTCTGTGAGTGTCTGAATGGGTCTGTCAGTGGGTGCATGAGTATCTTAGTGGTCTGTGACTAGATGCATGACTTTCTCAGTGGGTCTGTGAGTGGGTATGTGAGTGTCTGAATGGGTCTGTCACTAGGTGCATGACTGCCTGAGTGGGACTATGAGTGGTCGAATGAGTAATTGCGTGGGTCTCTAAATGAGTGCATTACTACCTGAGTGTTCTACCTCTTTTGTCACCGATAGTCACAATTTTGTCGCAACCTTACATAGGGAGGCCATGCTGAGCATTGCAATGTATTTGCAAATATTGCAGGTGGTGAAAATAAAATGTTTTCTGTTGTTTTAAATACATAATATGACCTTTAAACACCCCTATATCCCACCTTGAAGTGAGGGTACCTCCAACCTAACCCCTTATACCACTATTATTGGTTATTTTCAGCCCCAGGGACCGTATCCTGTTACATGAAATAGCGGCAGCAACTTTCGGCTTAGGATGCGGACAGCCAATCACGGCATTCCAGTTGGTGCGTGCATTGGCAATTCATTGTGAATTTGTTGGGAAGTATTTGTGCTTCTAGATATATAAATGTGGATTTCCTTAATTTCTCTAAAACTACTGAACGGATTTACACCAAATAAAAGTGTGCTTTCCGCACCAAAAAGCTATTATTCTGCCAAATTTGGTGCAATTGCGTCCAGTGATTTGGACTGTAGTCTTGTTCAAAAATCCTATGGGAATTAAAATGGGAAATGCACTTTTTTTTTACCCCCCCACTTTTCCTTGGCCCCAGCTTGACAGATCGCCCCAATACTTTCCATGCACAACAAGATGCCTGAGCACACTTTTTCTGGAAAATTCCATGAACATTCGTCAAACGACGCCAAAGAAATAGCCAAGTCAAAAAGCGCTTTTGAACAATGGTCTGTGTGGTCCACCAACCCAGGAGTGGTGATTACACAGTAGTCGGTCATCTCTGAGCATGCAGTGCTGAAGTACGCATGTCTGAAAGGACCATCAAGATGTATCCCACAGGTGCTGGAGGACACCAGTCTGGGAAAGGTGCACGTGCATTAACTTATTGTGATCTACCAAAGAAGTTAGCTTTTTGTAACGTGGAAACATTTCTGTGTGTTGGCCCCTCTAGACCAGTGGTTCCCAAACTGTGGTCCGCGGACCCCCAGGGATCAGTGACACATTCCTAGGGGGTCCGCAGGCCTGGACTGGGAGGAAGGCATTTCTCCTCTGACAAACACTTGCATTTTTTAAATAGTTATTGCTTCTCTTGAACACTTTTAAGAGCACTGCAAACTTCCTGGTACATCTTTCCAACAAAAATAAAAGCATCAAGATTACTCTAGTAATTAATGTCCCTGCTGGAGAGAGGGGCAGGAGTTTTGTCTAGTGGCAGTTCTGACTCACAGGTAGCACAGAGGGTTAATATGCCTGCTGCAAAGAACCTGTATCAGGCAAAGAACAGTATTTTATGTGCATAGCACAGTGGGTTACTGCTTTTGTTTCTTTTCTTACTGTGCAGTACATAAGTCACAATCATAATCTAGCACAGTGATCGATGAACTGGCATTTAGGAGCTGCATGCAAACTGCAAGGCACAAATTAGAAGATTATTCCTTTCCCTAGACTTTTATTTTTCCTGCGCTGCTAAATAAGGTTTACTTGCATATAAATACATTCTTGATATTAAAGTCAATGCTAACCACCGTGCTGTGTCCTGAGTTTGTGCTTCTCCAAACTAAGCACTCTTAGAAGATGCCTACCAGTGTGGATGACGTGAATCCGACACCTTGTCTTCCCCTGTAAAGTGCTCTGACTCCCTACACTGGTATGAGAGGCGCTATAAAACAAATGAATTACATGTGACAGAGAGGCTATGGAGAGATGAGAGGCTCTCATGATTGTACACCACACATTTATGTAAAAACACATTCTCAGATCTATACACCTAAAGATAAAAACAGGGATCGCTTGGGAAATGTTGAATCTGACCTGAGGATTCAGCTTTCCTAAATAAAACTAAACATTGAGAAGTTAGTCGCTGAGATGCAATGCCGACCTTCCCATTAAAATGTTTCCATTTTGCATATTTTTCAAATACAAAATAATTATTTTGTTAGTTATTTGAGCGTTTGTTTGGTGTGCACTTGTTTGTGTATTTTTTGCAAATTATTGTTTTAATGTTTGAAATTTAAATCGTACAAGTTGCTTGGGGGTCCCCGACTTTCAGTAATGGCTCAGTGGGGGTCCACAGGAGTCAAAAGGTTGGGAACCACTGCTCTAGACGATGGGAGGAGATGGACGAATCACTTTTAATAGATTGTTTTTTACAGTTATAACCATTCTTTTATATAAGCAAGGTGCTTTATAGTTTGGTTAAACTAAACTAAAGGATTAACTAGATTAATTAAATTGCAAACTTGGAAGAGAACCAACCAGTAATGGCTGATCCTGGAGACTACACAATGTGTGTGTATTCGTGATCAGCCCTGGAGACTACACAATGTGTGTGTATTCGTGATCAGCCCTGGAGAGTACACAAGGTGTGTGTGTGTTTGTAATCAGTGCTGGAGATTTCCTCCGTGTGTTTTGTGTAAAGTCTGGTGCCTGCCTGTGTCAGAGCCTGCAGCATGTGCAATGCCTGTGAGTGATGGAAGCAGCTGTCCTGCTGTCTGACTGTAAAGGGACAGAGTCCGATGTCAGTCTGTCCTTGAAGCAGCTGAATGTGTAAACACATAGTAAATGGAAAGTTTCTGAGATGTGTTTCTGTTTATGTGACGTCCAACACTGCATTAGAAAAATAAAAGCATTTTAAGTTACTGTCGGAAAAGGAAGACGTGTTTCTGCCAGGTCTCGACTGGGGCCTTTTGCGTGTTAGGCGAACGTGATAACCACTACGGAAACCTAAATGAGATACAAAGAGGCAGCTTTAGCTCGAGATACAAAGAGGCAGCTTTAGCTCTGATGAGTGAGTGCTGAGTAGTACCAACTGCAGCTGTGACGCGTAATCTCTTCCGGGCTTCAAGATCCTGAAACGTAGGAGTAAAGTTACGCTACTTCAACAGAAAGACAGTAAAGTCGAGATAGGGGATTCTGCAAAGACAACAACTGACTGCAAAGCCCTGAAGATGGATTCCAGGACCTGAGGACCTGCAAAGGAAGGGGACCAAGTCCAAGAGTCACGCAAGTGTCAGCGGGGTAGGAGCCCACTAAACCCCGGATGAAGGTGCAAAAGGGCTGCCTCTGGGTGGAAGAAGCCAAAGATTCTGCGACAACGGAAGGTGCCAGGAACTTCTCCTTTGGTTAGAAGATGTCCCACGGCATGCTGAAGGATGCAGCGTTGTTTTCACATAGAACAACCGCAAACAAGCCTTGCTAGCTGCAAGGGTTGCGGTTGAAGATAAAGGGTGCTGCCTGGGCCCAGGAAGGACCAGGAGGTTGCCCCTTGGACGCGGAGTCAGAGGGGGCACTCAGCAACGGAGAGATCCCACGCAGAAGCAGGCAGCACTGGCAGAAGTACCTGGACAGGCACACAAGAAAGCTGAACACTACGGTCATCTCAGCACAACAAAAGAGGGTCCCACGAAGCCGGTGGTCAACTCAGCGAGTTGAGCAATGCAGGACGGAGTGCTGGGGACCTGGGCTGTGCTGTGCCCAAAGGAATCCTTGCAAAAGTGCACAAAAGCCCTAGCAGCTGAAGGTCACGCGGTGCACAGGATTACTATCTGGCGTGGGGAGGCAAGGACTTACCTCCACCAACTTTGGGCAGAAGGACCACTGGACTGTGAGGGTCACTTGGATCCAGCTCCTGTGTTCCAGAGACCATGCTCGTCGAGATGCGAGGGGACCCAGAGGATCTGTGATGCAGAAGTTTGGTGCCTGCGTTAGCAGGGGGAAGATTCCGTCGACCCACAGGAGTTTTTTTCTTGGCTTCCAGTGCAGGGTGAAGGCAGACAGCCCTCAGAGCATGCACCACCAGGAAACAGTCGAGAAAGCCAGCAGGATTAGGTGCTACAATGTTGCTGGTAGTCTTCTTGCTACTTTGTTGCGGTTTTGCAGACGTCCTGGAACACTCAGTGGTCGATCCTTTGCAGAAGTAGAAGAGGGAAGTGCAGAGGAACTCTGGTGAGCTCTTGCACTCGTTATCTGGTGAGATACTCACAGGAGAGACCCTAAATAGCCCTCACAGGAGGATTGGCTACAGAGAAAGGTAAGCACCGATCAGAAGGGGTCTCTGACATCACCTGCTGGCACTGGCTCTCAGAGGTGTCCATTGTGCCCTCAAACCTCTGCATCCAAGATGGCAGAGGTCTGGGACACACTGGAGGAGCTCTGGGCACCTCCCCTGGGGTGGTGATGGACAGGGGAGTGGTCACTCCCCTTTCCTTTGTCCAGTTTCGCGCCAGAGCAGGGCTGGAGGGATCCCTGAACCGGTGTAGACTGGCTTATGCAAGGAGGGCACCATCTGTGCCCCTCAAAGCATTTCTAGAAGCCAGGAGAGGCTACTCCTCCCAGGCCCTTCACACCTATTTCCAAAGGGAGAGGTTGTAACACCCTCTCTCAGAGGAAATCCTTTGTTCTGCCTTCCTAGGACTGGGCTGCCCAGGCCCCAGGGGGGCAGAAACCTGTCTGAGGGTTGGCAGCAGCGGTAGCTGCAGAGAAAATCCCAGAGAGATAGTTTGGCAGTACCCGGGCTCTATGCTGGAGCCCCGGGGATGCATGGGATTGGCACCCCAATACCAGAATGGTATTGGGGAGACAATTCCATGATCCTAGACATGTTACATGGCCATGTTCGGAGTTACCATGGTGAAGCTACCTATAGGTATTGACCTATATGTAGTGCACGCGTGTAATGGTGTCCCCGCACTCACAAAGTCCGGGGAGTTTGCCCTGAACAATGTGGGAGCACCTTGGCTAGTGCCAGGGTGCCCTCACACTAAGTAACTTGGCACCTAACCTTCACTAAGTGAGGGTTAGACATATAGGTGACTTATAAGTTACTTAAGTGCAGTGTAAAATGGCTGTGAAATAACGTGGACATTATTTCACTCAGGCTGCAGTGGCAGTCCTGTGTAAGAATTGTCTGCGCTCCCTCTGGGTGGCAAAATAAATGCTGCAGCCCATAGGGATCTCCTGGAACCCCAATACCCTGCGTACCTAGGTACCATATACTAGGGAATTATAAGGGTGTTCCAGTGTGCCAATAAGGATTGGTAAAATTAGTCACTAGCCTGCTGTGACAATTTTAAAAGCAGAGAGAGCACAAACACTGAGGTTTTGGTTAGCAGAGCCTCAGTGATACAGTTAGGCACCACACAGGGAACACATACAGGGCACACTTTATGAGCATTGGGGTCCTGGCTAGTAGGATCCCAGTGACATAGGCAAAAACAAACGTACATACAGTAAGAACGGGGGTAACATGTCAGGCAAGATGGTACTTTCCTACAAATATCTTGGGTAATTAGCAGTGCATGGCAAGGGCACAAGTTATAGTTACCTTAGGGCACGAGTTATAGTGACTTGAAATAACGATAACTATAAACTGAATTTCTATAATTTTATAAATTTAAAATATGTGCCTAACTATAACGTCCTTGTAACCTTCGGTTTTTAAATTGAATTTCTATGGGGTTTTTTAAATTCTGTTTCCTAAGTGTAACGTCCCTGTAACCTTTGTGTGAGTGGGTGCATGAGTGTCTCAGTGGGACTGTGAGTGAGTACATGAGTGTCTCAGTGTGTCTCTCAGTGACTGCATGTGTCTCTGAGTGGGTCTGTGAATGGGTGCATGAGTGTCTGAGTGGGTCTTTGAGTGGGTGCATGAGTGTCTGAGTGGGTCTGTGAGTGGGTTCATGAGTGTCTTAGTGGGTCTGTGAGTGGGTGTATGAGTCTCTGAGGCTATGAGTGTGTGCATGAGTTTCTGACTGGGTCCATGAGTGGGTGCACAAGGATCTCAGTAGGTTTATGAGTGGATGTATGAGTGCCTCAGTGGGTCTGTCAGTGGGTGCATGAGATCCTCATTGGGTCTGTGAGTGGATGCATGAGTGACTCATCGGGTCTGTGAGTGGACACATTAGTGGTTTAGTGAGCCTGTGAGTGAGTGCATAGGTATATGAGTGGTTCTTTGAGTGAGTGCGTGAGTGTCTGAGTGGGTCTGTGAGTGGATGCATGAGTGTCTGAGTGGGCCTTTGAGTGGGTGTGAGAGTAACGGTTGCTGTAAAGGGGTGCATGAGGGTCTGAGTGGGTGTTTGAGTGGGTGCATGAGTGTCTGAGTGGGTCTGTGTATGGGTGCATGAATGTCTTAGTGGGTCTGTGAGTGGGTGCATGAGTGTGTGAGTGGGTTTCTGAGTGGATGTATTCTGTCTGAGTGGGTCTGTGAGTGGGTGCATGAGACTTAGCGGGCCTGTGAGTGGGTGCATGGGTATATGAGTGGGTCTTTGAGTGAGTGCATGAGTGTCTGAATGGGTCTGTGAGTGGGTACATGAGTGTCTGAGTGGGAGTGGGTGTGAGAGTGACTGAGTGGGTCTTTAAGTGGGTGCATGAGTTTTTGACTGGGTCTGTGAGTGGGTTTATGAGTACCCCAGTAGGTTTATGAATGGATGTATGAGTGCCTCAGCGGGTCTTTCAGAGGGTTTATGAGAGCCTCAGTGGATCTGAGAGTAGTTGCATGAGTGACTCAGTGGGTCTGTGAGTGGGCACTTCAGTGGTTGAGGGAGTCTGTGAGTGGGTGCTTAAGTATCTGAGTGGGTCTTTGAGTGATTGTACAAGTGCCTGAGATGATCTGTGAGTAATTGCATGAGTGTCTGAGTGGGTCTGTGAGTGGATGCATGCCTCTCTGAGTGGGTCTGTGAATGAGTGTATGAGAATGAGTGGGTCTGTGAGTGGGTGCATGAGTATATGAGAGAGTCTTTGAGTGGATGCATGACTGAGTGGGTCTGTGAGTGGGTGCATGAGTATATGAGTGGGTCTTTGAGTGAGTGGATGAATGCCTGTGTGAGTCTGTAAGTGGGTGCATGAGTGAGTGGGTTTGTGAGTGGGTGCATGAGTATCTCAGTTGGTGCATGAGTGTCTGAGTGGGTGTGTGAGTTGGTGCATGTGTGCCTGAGTTGGTCTGTGAGTTGGTG
The DNA here is from genome assembly GCF_031143425.1 of Pleurodeles waltl. NCBI lineage: Eukaryota > Metazoa > Chordata > Amphibia > Caudata > Salamandridae > Pleurodeles > Pleurodeles waltl. The sequence goes on from NW_027150097.1 coordinate 3,550,931, forward strand.
AATGAGTGTCTGAGTGGGTCTGTGAGTGGGTGTGAGAGTGACTGAATGGGTCTGTGAGTGGGTGCATGAGTGTCTGAGTGGGTCTATGAGTGGGTGCATGAGTATCTGAGTGGGTCTATGAGTGGGTGCATGAGTATCTTAGTGGGTCTATGAGTGGGTGCATGAATATCTGAGTGGTCTGTGATTGGATGCATGAGTGTCTCAGTGGGTCTGTGAGTGTCTGAATGGGTCTGTCACTGGGTGCATGACTGCCTGAGTAGGACTATGAGTGAGTGTGTGAGTGGCTGAGTGGGACTGTGGGTGGGTGCATGAGTGTCTTAGTGGGTCTGTCATTGGGTGCGTGAGTGTCTGAGTGGGTCTATGAGTGAGTGCATGAGTGACTGAGTAGGACTGTGAGTGGGTGCATGAGTGTCTGAGTGGGTCTGTCATTGGGTGCATGAGTGTCTGAGTGTGTCTGTGAGTGAGTGTGTGAGTGTGTGAGTGGCACTGTGAGTAGGTGCATGAGTGTCTGAGTGTGTCTGTGAGTGAGTGTGTGAGTATCTGAGTGGGTTCTGTCATTGGGTGCATGAGTGTCTGAGTGGGTCTGTGAGTGAGTGTGTGAGTGTGTGAGTGGGTCTGTCATTGGGTGCATGAGTGTCTGAGTGGGTCTGAGAGTGGGTCTGTGAGTGGGTGCATGAGTGTCTGAGTGGGTCTGTGAGTGGGTCTGTGAGTGGGTGCATGAGTGTCTCAGTGGGTCTGTCACTGGGTGCATGAGTGTCTGAGTGGGTCTGTGAGTGGGTGTGTGAGTGGCACTGTGAGTGGTGCATGAGTGTCATGAGTGTCTGAGCTTTTTGTAACGTGGAAATATTTCTGTGTGTTGGCCCCTCTAGACCAGTGGTTCCCAAACTGTGGTCCGCGGACCCCCAGGGGTCTGTGACACATTCCCAGGGGGTCCGCAGGCCTGGACTGGGAGGAAGGCAATTCTCCTCTGACAAACACTTGCATTTTGTATATAGTTCTTGCTTCTCTTGAACAGTTTTAAGAGCACTGCACACTTCCTGGTACATCTTTCCAACAAAAATAAAAGCATCAAGATTACTCTAGTGATTAATGCCCCTGCTGGAGAGAGGGGCAGGAGTTTTGTCTAGTGGCAGTTCTGACTCACAGGTAGCACAGAGGGTTAATATGCCTGCTGCAAAGAACCCGTATCCGGCAAAGAACAGTATTTTATGTGCATAGCACAGTGGGTTACTGCTTTTGTTTCTTTTCTTACTGTGCAGTACATAAGTCATAATCATAATCTAGCACAGTGAGCTATGAACTGCCATTAAGGAGCTGCATGCAAACTGCAAATCACAAATTAGAAGGTTATTCCTTTCCCTAGACTTTTATTTTTCTTGCGCTGCTAAATAAGGTTTGCTTGCATAGAAATACATTCTTGATATTAAAGTCAATGCTAACCACCGTGCTGTGTCCTGAGTTTGTGCTTCTCCAAACTAAGCACTCTTAGAAGATGCCTACCAGTGTGGATGACGTGAATCCGACACCTTGTCTTCCCCTGTAAAGTGCTCTGACTCCCTACACTGGTATGAGAGGCGCTATAAAACAAGTGAATTACATGTGCTAGAGAGGCTATGGAGAGATGAGAGGCTCTTATGATTGTACACCACACATTTATGTAAAAACACATTCTCAGATCTATACACCTAAAGATAAAAACAGGGATCGCTTGGGAAATGTTGAATCTGACCTGAGGATTCAGCTTTCCTAAATAAAACTAAACATTGAGAAGTTAGTCGCTGAGATGCAGTGCCAGCCCTGGAGACTACACAATGTGTGGGTATTCGTGATCAGCCCTGGAGACTACACAATGTGTGTGTGTTTGTGATCAGCCCTGGAGAGTACACAATGTGTGTGTATTCCTGATCAGCTCTGGAGACTACACAAGGTGTGTGTATGTTTGTAATCAGTGCTGGAGATTTCCTGCCTGTGTTTGTGTAAAGACTGGTGCCTGCCTGTGTCAGTGCCTGCAGCATGTGCAGTGCCTGTGAGTGATGGAAGCAGCTGTCCTGCTGTCTGACTGTAAAGGGACAGAGTCCGATGTCAGTCTGTCTTTGAAGGAGATGAATGTATAAACACATATTAAATGGAAAGTTTCTGAGATGTGTTGCTGTTTATGTGACGTCCAACACTGCATTAGAATAATAAAAGCAAATTAAGTTACTGTCTGAAAAGACAGACGTGTTTCCGCCCGGTCTCAAACTGGGGCCTTTCACATGTGCGCGTGAACGTGATAACCACTACACTACTGAAACCTAAAGGAGACACAAAGAGGCAGCTTCAGCTCTGATGAGTGAGTGCTGAGTAGCACCAACTGCAGCTGTGACGCGTAGTGCAGAGTATTGTACAAATAGGAGGTCTCTCAGTGAGTGCATAGAACTGACCTGCACAGATAGGAGGTCTCAGTGAGTGCATAGAACTGACTTCTGCACAGATAGGAGGTCTCAGTGAGTGCATAGAGAGTTCATAGAACTGACCGACACAGATAGGAGGTCTCAGTGAGTATATAGAACTGACTTCTGCACAGATAGGAGGTATCAGTGAGTGCATAGAACTGACCTGCACAGATAGGAGGTCTCAGTGAGTTCATAGAACTGACCTGCACAGATAGGAGGTCTCAGTGAGTTCATAGAACTGACTTCTGCACAGATAGGAGGTATCAGTGAGTGCATAGAACTAACCTGCACAGATAGGAGGTCTCAGTGAGTTCATAGAACTGACCTGCACAGATAGGAGGTCTCAGTGAGTGCATAGAACTGACTTCTGCACAGATAGGGGGTCTCAGTGAGTGCATAGAACTGACTTCTGCACAGTTAGGCACAGTTAGGAGGTCTCTCAGTGAGTGCATAGAACTGACTTCTGCACATATAGGAGGTCTCTCATTGAATTCATGGAACTGAGTGCCGCACTGATAGGAGGTCTCTCAGTGAGTGCATAGAACTGACTTCTGCACATATAGGAGGTCTCTCATTGAATTCATAGAACTGAGTGCCGCACTGATAGGATGTCTCTCATTGAATGCATAGAACTGAGTGCCGCACTGATAGGAGGTCTCTCAGTGAATGCATATAACTGAGTGTTGTAAAAGCATCCTGTCTCTCACAGAGTGGACATCACTGAAGGATTCACGGATTAGTGATCTCTGTTCACATCTAATAGGCCTCGAACTGAACACTCAGTGGTGAATGATGCACAGACACGAGGTCTCTCTTCACAGCTAAGAGCTCTTACTGAATAAAGCTCACTTAGCGCTGGAGATTACACAATGTGTGTGTGTAATCAGTGCTCGAGACTACACAATGTGTGTCTGCGTTTGTAATCAGTTCTGGAGACTGCACAGTGTGTGTGGATTAGTAATCAGTGCTGCAGACTACACAAAGTGTGTGTAATTGTATTTGGTGCTGGAGACTACACAATGTATGTATATTTGTAACCCTCCCACATTCTCTTAACTCACTCCTGGTGCCTCACTCCTTCACTATCTCACACTCTGTTAACTCACTCCTGGTGCCTGAGTCTCTCACTAACTCACACTCTCTTAACTAACTCCCAGTGCCTGTGGCTGTCACTCTCTCATAACTCACTCCCAGTGTCTCACTCTCTGACACTCTTTTAACTCACTCCCAGTGAGTATCTCTGAGGACCCTCAGTTGTTGTCACTTTTGCTTTATGATTCTATGCTCAGAGTCTGGACTTTCCTGCCTGTGTTTGTGTAAAGGCTGGTGCCTGCCTGTGGCAGTGCCTGCAGCATGTGCAGTGCCTGTGAGTGATGGAAGCAGCTGTCCTGCTGTCTGACTGTAAAGGGACAGAAAGAGCCCGATGTCTGTCTGTCCTTGAAGCAGCTGAATGTATAAAGACATTGTAAATAGAAATTATGTTATATGTGGGTCCTGTGGAGCCCTAGAGCGCATTAGAACAATAAAAGGAGCAGCTGTTGTGAGTTAGAGCAGAAAATAAAAGAAAAATGTGTTTCCGCCCGGTCACCTTTCGGGTGTTAGGCGAACGTGATAACCACTACACTATGGAAACCCACATGAAACACATCGAGGCAGCTTCGGCTCTGATAAGCGGCTCGAAGTAAATGCAGTGCGGTATCGGGACAAACATACATTGACACTCATTTCTAGTGCAAAAGGTCATTTATTTAGGACAGGATTTAGCATAAACATCAACAACATTGAACTGTATGAAATCCCTCTTGCCTAACTTTTAACTTAAGAGCTTCCTTATGCCCTTCCTTCTCTTCTAATAGCTCTCTTCAAATCCCCTCCCCTAGACACTCCCCTATTCCTTCCATGCCCTCCTTGTTTGTAAACAATCCTCCCCCCCATTCTGATCCTTCACCTCATTTTTCCCCTTGGAAGGGGGGAACAAGCCCGCATCTGGCTCTCCCCCCTCCCCCATTTCCTGCCACCCAGGAAAACCCATGTGGCGTTTTTCTGCCCCACCCGGCAAACCCCCGTTTGCCGCACTGATTCCTTCTCATTTCCTAATCCATAAATTCTCTAGCATCAGCCTCAAACCCATCAAATAATACGCATTTCCCAATTGCGATAAATGTACTCCATCATCTCTGAACAATGTCCCCTCTTGCTCCTTAATATCCTCGTGCCTCAGCACCTTAATCCCTTGGGCCCAGCAAAATACCCTCATTGCCCTATTCAACTTTTTCCGAGCCCTTTCAATGGCTCCGTGAGTGATTGCCCCTCTCCATACCCGCCTGGGTATAAACTCTGTCCATACCAGACATGTCCCGCACAGTTTCTGCTTCAATAGCTCCAAATCTTTCTGCATAAATTGTATCAATGCAAGCCCTGATTGCCTCACCAAGTCATTTTCTCCCAAGTGTATTTGCAACAAATCCGGGCATCCCCACTGCGGCAAATTCCCTGTGATAAATGGGAGTAAACTCCCCCACCTCATTCCGCTCTTTCCCCACCAACGCACTTCGTGGTGTCTGCTGGGCAGTCCCATTGATCTGCCATAAATCTGTTTTTCAGCGAATGTTGCCGCCCAATGCACGAATGAATGGCCGACCAGCCAAGTCACTGTCTTATCATTCTTCGGTCCGGCCACGCACGCTGTAAAGAAAAAACACTATAACAACTGTGATAAACTTCTAACCGCCCCGCCCCACCCAACCTGTATTTCATTAGGGCCTCACATAGCGCTCGCAGCATCTAGATTTCCATCTACCTATTGCTTTAATCTTAGCCCAATCCCATCCTAAATGCGCTGCTGCTGTTGCCGCCCCAATCCTAAAGGAGTGCGTTCCAAAATACCCCGCTTGCCGCCCAGTCCGACCCAAAGCCATCCTCAAAACCTGCTGCAACTGGTAGCTAGTGAGCTTCTTTCCCGATGCATGCACAAACACCCCTGCTTCCCCCGCCATACCCCACTTTCGTTTGAAAACCATCCACTCTTTCACTGGGCATGCTAGAACATCACCTCCTTTCTCCAACCATACCCACTTCCCTTTTCCTAACTGGTCCGTCTTGGACTTCCTGAGCCATATGCCCAATCTCCCTTGATGCGTGCAGATCTCCCTCCCTTTCACACCGCAGTCCTTGCCTATGCCCAATAATTCAGATACCCTAAATGCCCCGAAAAACATCCAAACCATACACAACCTAAAGAGTCCTACTTCGTGTTCGTCCGTGCAACATACTGGTAAAACATGCAAAAGTTCTTTCAGTATCCCAAAAGTAATGGGCTCTCTTGCCTTACTTCCCTCCCCGGCCCTAACCCTGCCCCATCCTTTCAACATTTTCCCCAATAAATCATTCCGTGCTGGATCCATACCAAAGAAAAGCTTCCCATAAAATGAGACACCTGCTAATTTCCCGCCTATCGTGGCCGGGGATAGCCCTTCCTTGATCAAATACAGCACAAAGCGTAAGGCCCGTGCTTCCAAATGCTCAGACCCCTGAGCCCAGAAATTGCCCTCAAACTCCTCAAAAGATTGAAAATCCAACCATGCCAGCCTGTAACTTCGCCGCGTAGAGACTGCCAACGACATTTCCACTATCCCCGAGATCATCATGCCCCCCACTCCCAAATGCCTGCTGGGACCGTAGTCTTGAACTGCTCTGCTCCTGGCGCCAGGTCGCGAAAACGCCGCCACTGTGAACGAGATAGGGAGTCTGCAATCTCGTTGTACACCCCTGGTATGTGTGCAGCTTTAAAAATGACATTGAGAGATAAACATTGCAGCATAAATTGACGTAACAAGCGCAAAACTCTTAGATCTCTGGCTCTCTGTTTGTTTACCAATTCCACCACTGTCATATTGTCCACCTGAAAACTACCGTCCGGTTGGCCAGTTCCCGTCCCCAGACTGCCAGTGCCACCAACAAAGGAAAAAACTCCAGGAACGCAATACTCCTCCCTTGTTGCAACCACTGCTGGGGCCATGTCTCTGCACACCACCTCCCATCCCAGTAAATGCCAAAACCCGACGCGCCTGCTGCGTCTGAAAATATTTGAACTTGCCATACTGTGTCCGCATCTCCAAAAGACATTGGTATCCCATTAAACTTCTTCAGGAACATCTCCCATACCTTTATGTCCTCCCTCAGAGCCAAGGAAACTCTTATCCTATGGTGAGGTAACACCGCCCCTGACATGGACAGTCCGAGTCTTCTACAAAAAGTACGTCCTCCCCTCCCTACTCTACACGCAAAATTGAGATAGCCTAGTAGTTTTTGTGCAGTTCGTAACTCCATTTTGTTAAGAGTTCGCACAGCTGCTAGGCATTCTAGGATTTCCTTCACTTTTGATGTTGGCAGACTTGCCACCATTAGCTCCGCATCTAGCTCTATCCCCAAAAAGGTCATGATTGACAGCGGGCCCTCTGTCTTTTCCGGTGCCAAAGGCACTCCTGTCTGCTGCATTAATCTCTGAAAGGCCGCCAAGCCCAGCCCACATGCCCCAGACGCTGCTTCCCCTACAAACAGAAAATCATCCAGATAGTGTGTCACTGCTTTGTGGCCACTTGTTTTCACAAAAACCCACTGCAGAAAGGTACTGAAAGTTTCGAATAGTGCGCACGATATCGCGCAACCCATAGGTAGAACCCTGTCCACATATATGGCTCCATCTAACTGCATGCCTAGAAGGTCGAAATCTGCTGGATGAATTGGTAACAGACGAAAAGCAGACTGTATATCACATTTCGCCATTTCCGCTTTTAACCCGCACCTCAAAACTAATTTCACCGCATCATCCACTGACGCATAAATAACCTTGGTATCTTCCTGCGCGATAAAATCATTTACCGACGCCCCCTTAGGCCATGACAGGTGATGTATAAGCCTGACTTCACCTGGCGCTTTCTTGGGTACTACCCCTAGTGGGGATATCATCAAATGATCCGTTGGCCAGTCGAGGAATGGACCTGCTATTCTCCCGAGTGCCACCTCTTTGTCTATTTTGTCGCGTATTACCTGTGGCTGCTCTTTTGCAGACCGTAAATTATCTGCCCATCGCCTCTGCCGAGGACCCTGATAACCTACCCTAAAACCTTCCCGAAAACCCCATTCCAATTGTCTGGCCCTATTCCTGTCCGGGTACCTGTGCAGCCATGGTAACAAAACTTCTAATCTAACTGGCGTAGGCCCCTTTTGGCGCAGGAGCGCCTTGTGCGCCTCTTCCTCTTGTCGCCCTCCATTGCTCTGCTGGGCTGTTGGGGGAGAAACATTGTATGACTGGATGACGACCCCCGCACTTGGAGCAGTCATGTTTGAACCTACACTGCGCCCTTGAACAGAAGCCCTTGTTGAAATTCCAACAAGCCCCTGTGTTACCCGCCTACGTTTTTGTAGTATGTCCCGCCCCTCCCAAGGCAGGGCGCGCCTGAAAGGGCTTATATGTTACCGGCAAGCCGCTCGCCGTATGAGTGGATGCCGCTGCCTGTGCTGACGCCATATCCATTGCATCCATAGCTCCGGATCTACGTCCCCCCACGGTTTTTCGGGGTTGATACTCACCCGGGCCCTAAACTCCTGGTCATAACTTAGCCATGCAAAACCCCCAAAATGCATCTGAGCCTTCCTAATGATATCCATGTACTTGAAAAGCGCGATGGCCCGGTCTGGGTATTTTTCGCAGTATATGCTAGCGAAAATCAAAAAGGCAGACGTCCAATTATCCATGGTAATGGGAACCCTAGGCCTGCGTGCTAACTCCCACTCCTCTTCCTTGGAGCCTTCCTTGGCCTGTATGTCCCTATGTAGCAATTTGAAAACATCCACATATTCGTTTTTCCATATCCTCGACTTAGTTTTTTTGGCGACATGTGACCTTAAAGGCATGGCCAAACCCATGTACGGAAGGCGCTTCTTGTGCGCTCCCCCTTCCTTATCCTCTGCATTCTTGCCCTCACCCGTGGGCGGGCTAACCACTGTTGTAGTACTGGTGGATGCCGTCTCTTTATCCTTGTTCATGTCGCCCTTCTGTGCTACGACCTCCCCCGGGTTATCCAATACTGACCCATCTCCCACACCTATTGATTTGCTCGTGCGCGTCACTTTGTTAGCTACTCCCCCATCACCCCAGACCGACCACCATCTCCCCTTACCTCCAATTGGTTCATCCGCGTAACGCGGCGTTCGCCTCGTCATTCCGCCACGTGGCCTCGTTAGCCTTGCACTTGACGGCCCTTCGGCCATAACGTCATCCTGAAAAAGAAAAGCAGAGGCAGGGGTTGCGCCGCACTTGCGCCCCCGCCACCCCCTTTCTTAACCCCGCTCACTTCCTCCTCACGCAATTCTCCATCTTCCCAATCTCCCTCATTTTCGTCATAGTCCAATTCCAAATCATCTCCTTTGTTTTCCATATACCCTTGAGATTTGGTTGCCGGTGGTTCTGTTGTACTTTGCCCCACATGGCGTCTGCCAACCTGCTGATGTCCCCGTTCCCGCGGTGTAGAGAAGGTCGCCGTAGACCCCTCTATTGCTTCGTTCCAACGCGCTTGGGCCGTATTGCGCCCCGTTGGTGCCCCCTTTTTCTTGCCAACCTCAGACGTTGACATTGAGCTGCCGCTCCCCATGTGGCCGCCTGAACCACTGGGGCTTTCCAAGCCAACCTGCCCCTCGGCCGCACCAGCCTCCTGAAACCTACCCTCTCCTGCCTGTGGTATCCAGACCCAGGTACCTTTCCTAGACCCTGCTGCCTGGACCCCCTTCATGTCTGTGACCTCTCTGACCTTTTTGGTATGCTCGTGTCGTCTCCCTAGCTCCTCCCTATCTTTGCATAGTTGCGCCCATCTGGCCTCGGTTTCTGCCACGGCCCTGCGCTGTTCGCGAATTCTAGCTTCTAGGTCCCATGATTCTGACTGGTCCCACCTCACCTGGGGGGCAGGTCCGTGTAGCCCGCCCACCAAAAAATCTTCCCTGTCCTGCTTTGGCAATTTCGCCTGGCGTGGGTCTGGTTTGGCCCGACCCGCCCTTCCTCTGGGTCTCCCCAAGTATTTAACTCTTTTCTTGGCTGGTGGCCCGTGACCCATGTGTAAGGTATTCCCGCTCTTGGGACGTGACAAATCCAATGGGGTCTGCATCCCACTGGGCCCTGGCGCCGGCTGTTCGGTCCCGTCCCCTTGTTGCCCCAGGGCTTGCCCTGCCATGTCATCCCCTATTCTGCCTGGGGGCCCCCCGTGTGACGGGCCTGCGCAGCCTGTTCCTATATCGCTTGCGCCCGGGTTCTGTGTGCCCTGCGTCTCACCCCCAAACATTAGCGGACTCAACCTGTTAGGAGTCACTGGCCGCACCGCTGTGGCTCGTTCCTGTCTCACTGGGACTTCATCTGTGTCCCCTTCTGAGTCCTGGGAATCGCATGCTGCGATTGCCGCCGCTACCCCGCTTGACGCAGCCCGTGTTGGACGTGTCATGCCCACCCAAGCCTGCTCTAGTACCCCGGGCCTAAGCAAATCTGCCCGTCCGGCCTCACCCAGTACCCGGAGCGCTGCCCTGACAGCCTCCGCATCAGGAACGTTAGCCATGTCCCCCCCTGCCCTACCCTAAATACCTCCCTATATGAAAACACACCAATTAATTATTATTTTTTTTTTTTTTTATAATGCCTCCTAAAACCTTTAACTTCTAAAACAGGGCCCGCCCAGGCGCTGCAAACTGTGTGGCCTAGTCTGTTCGAGCCTCGCCCCCTGCTATTCCTGCGCGGTTCCAACTGCGAGGGGGGGGTGCTCTGAAGCACCGTGAGGGTGCTTGATCGCCGCCTCACGGCCTTTCGCCGAAAAAACGTCTCCGGCGTGACACGCCGGGAACCGCGACACCCCCACAGGCCTCCGCGCGCCTGCACCGCACTTGTCATCTGCCCCGGGGCCGATAAACAAACCGCGTGTTCCCGGTGTCTGCCGAGAGCACCCAGGGGGCGCGGCCGAGGCCGCGTGTGTTCAAATATCTGCCGGGCCGCCGCCCACTACTTTGCCTGCCCGGCCCCCGCGCGCCCGTCTTGCTGCGCGTCTGCCTCCCTACGCCCGCACTCAACCAGCCGGTTACAATTGTACCGGTCCCTGCCTCGCGCTCCCTGCACTAACCTGGGTAGGGCCCAAGAAACCCTACACTCTTACTTCCTAACCTGCCGTACCTCCTCAAAAACTTTCCTCCCTCTCTGGTCGGCCTGGAAAGAGGCCGACCCCACCCCTCCACCCCCTTTTATCCTATCCCTAAAGCCCACCCCTACTTACCTGTCCCCCAATCCTGGCGCACCTGCGCCACTTCCTGTTATCCCGAAAAGACCCGCGGAGAGACTAGAGCGAGTCTCTCTCTCCGCGGGCCCCCCCATAAGCAGTGCACTGAATGCTGCACACCAAGGAGGGGTCTCAGTGCATTCAACTGAATGCTGCAGAGATAGGCCTCTGACTGATCACTCAGCAGTGACTGATGCATAGATAAGAGGTCTCAGGGACGGGATCTCTCATTGAACGCCGATCACTAACCAGTGTCTGAGTCTCTCCCTCTCTTAACTCACTCCCAGGTCTCTCCCTGAGTACATAGAACTGAGTGCTGCCCTGATAGGAGGTCTCTCACTCAATGCATAGAACTGCTTGTCGCGCTGATAGGAGGCCTCTCACTGGACGCATAGAAGTGAGTGCTGCACTGATAGGAGGTCTCTCACTTAATGCGTAGAACTGAGCGCTGCGCTGATAGGAGGTCTCTCACTGAATGCATAGCACTGAGTGCTGTAAAAGCATCATGTCTCTCACAGAACCGACATCACTGGAGGATGCATAGATTAGTGATCTCTGTTCACATCTAACAGGCCTCTCACTGAACACTCAGCAGTGAGGGATGCACAGACACGAGGTCTCTCTTCACAGCTAAGAGCTCTCACTGAATACAGATCACCTAGCGCTGCGAAGCTCGGGTCTTTGCTCTTCACACTTGCCAGACTGGCTCTTGCACTCTGTGGCTTTTAGTGACGTGTACATCGGTTGTGTACAGCTGGCCCCAGGTGTGTTGTTTCTCTATATCCGGGTGTCCGCTTCCCGCACTCCCAGGGGTCAGCCATACTCCTGATAGGAACCATTTAATAGCGCTACAGCTTCATTGTGTAAAGTCCGCACCGGCAGTGAAGGATGAAGGGCGAATCAGGACACGAACCCACTCAAATGAAATGGGCTCCCGCGGGTGTGATGGAGACCTGCTGGGGTGTTGGGGTCCTGCCGGGGGCTTGGGGGCCTGCTGGGGAATGGAGGGCAGGGTGGGTGATGGGAGCCTGCTGGGTGATGTGTTGAGGGAGTTTGGGGGAGCTACTGGGGTGATGGGAGCCTGCTGGGGTGATGGGGGCCTGGTGGGTGATGGGAGGGGCTGCTGGGGTGATGGAGGCCCTGCAGGAGGGATAGGGCCCTGCTGGGGTGATGGGGGCCCGTTGCTAGAGACCCCCTGGGGTCTGAGGGGATTGATGCAGACCCAGCATCCGACAGCCTTTGGAACATTGATTGAAACAGACCCAAGTTTGTGTAACGTGTTGTTTGTGCTTCGTGTGTCAATAATGTGTCCAAGTAAAGACACACAAGGGCAGAGGGAGTATCTCCTATGACTGAACAGCAAAGTGAGTAATTGAAAACTTCAATCTTTCTCTCGATCTCAATGTGTTTGATTTGTTTGCGTTTGTTCGACTTTTCCCAGGAGTCTCCGACCTGGTCTGGTCTTGTCCGTGTGTCTCTGTTTGTGTAAGTGCTTGTTTGCCTGCTATCTGATACTTTTGTGAGTTTGGATTTTCTGTAAAAACATGGGTAGGATGAAGGCAAAGCTCAATAAATAAAACCTCCATGTAAAATTCACCAAAGAAATGCAATCACTGCACCTCCTGCACCATCGCACTCCTGAAGCCCGGTGAACATACAACATGTAGCGCTCCTTGGTGGTCTAGTGGTTAGGATTCGGCGCAGAGCGCCGCGGCCCGGGTTCGATTCCCGGTCAGGGAAGAGAAAATTGTATTCTTGATTTTCTCCTTTAACGACTGATTTAGTCTTTAACTGTTTCAATAGAATTTCATGTGTTTAATTACATCAATTACTGTATAACGTGGCCTGTATTAGACGCATTCATAATGGTGCAATTTGTAAACATCTTAATGACAAAGTTGTTATTAATCTTTTCACTTCCTTTGACCCTCCTAACCCCAACCTCAATCACTATTGGGAGCTGCAGACCCCCTTCAACAGTTTATAAAACATGACAAAAATGGCAAATCTACTGTAACAAGTATACATCAAACATATATACAAATTGAGAAATATTTTTATTAATCTACAAACAAAAAGCGAAATTTTAATGGGAAGGTTGGAGTTTTTCAAAGTCTGCTTCTTGTTGGAGGTAGTGAATCATGTCCCAGCTAGAGTAGGACATGAAGTTATAAACTAGCCTCTCATACATCACTTTGTTTTCAAAGCTCCTAACGCAGCCTCTCATTTCCTCGGAGCAGATAGCGCTTCATTGAGGCTGTCAGCGCTTCAGACCTTATTAAGTAAACTTGCAAGGGAGACGCGAATAGGCCGATAGACCTTTTGACTGCGCTTTGAGTTTTTCCCACCATGTACCACCGTACCTATACAAATCAATAGTAAATAACCACCAATGTCGTCAATAGTCAATAAGAGTCAGTAATTTCCACTCACCATGACCTTGCAGTCACGAATAGCCACACTTTATGTAAAAGTTAGAATGTTTGTTTCCCTATATTAACAATGCTAATGTCATGTAACTTAGTCTCAAAATCAAATGATAAACATACAGAAACAATGCTGGCTGATGAAAGCGGCGACAGAATCACAATCTAATCAAAGCTTGGACCACTACACATTCTAAGGTTGTAGTACAAATGAATAGCAAGAATAACTGCGCAAACTAAATGGCGAACGTTTAGATTCAGCAAAGAAAAGACATCAACTGTTCTTACATGTAGCGAGCATCATTAATTTGGAAAGCAGAGAGAGCATAACCACTGAGGTTCTGGTTAGCAGAGCCTCAGTGAGACAGTTAGTCATCACACAGGGAACACATACAGGGCACATACTTATGAGCACTGGGGCCCAGTGACACATACAACTAAAACAACAAAGATACAGTGAAATATGGGGGTAACATGCCAGGCAAGATGGTACTTTCCTACACAATCCCCCCCCCCAAACGAAGGACAATAAGACTAGCCATGACCTGATGAGTCTTCATTGTCTAAGTGGAAATATCTGGAGAGTCCATCTGCATTGGAGTGGGTACTCCCAGGTCTATGTTCCACTGTATAGTCCATTCCCTGTAGAGATATGGACCACCTCAACAATTTAGGGTTTTCACCTTTCATTTGTTTTAGCCAAAGTAGAGGTTTGTGGTCTGTCTGAACAATGAAGTGAGTGCCAAACAGGTTTGGCCTCAACTTCTTCAGCGCCCAGACCACAGCAAGGGCCTCCCTCTCTATGGCAGACTAACGCTTTTCTCTATGGGTCAACCTCCTGCTGATAAGAGCAACAGGTTGATCCTGGCCCTCAGAATTGAGTTGTGATAAGACTGCCCCTACCCCTAATTCAGATGCATCAGTTTGATCAATGAATTTCTTGGAGTAACATGGGCTTTTTAGGACAGGTGCAGTGCACATGGCCTGTTTGAGCTCCTCAAAAGCTTTTTGACAGCTAGCTGTCCACAATATCTTTTTAGGCATCTTCTTACTGGTGAGATCATTAAGTGGGGCTACAATGGAACTATAATTTTTAATGAATCTCCTGTAATACCCAGTGAAGCCTAGGAAGGCTCTCACCTGGGTCTGTGTTGTAGGGGAAACCCAATCCACGATTGTCTGGATTTTCCCCTGAAGTGGTGCAATCTGTTCTCCACCTACCAGGTGTCCCAGATAAACCACCCTTCCCTGCCCTATCTGGCACTTTGAAGCCTTGATAGGGAGGCCTGCCTTTTGCAGGGCCTCCAAAACTTTCTACAGGTGGACCAGGTGGAGCTAAAGACAGCTATATCGTCTAGATATGCTGCACTAAAAGCCTCCAACCCTTGCAATACTGTATTCACCAACTTCTGAAAAGTGGCAGGTGCATTTTTCAAACCAAAGGGCATCACTGTAAATTGGTAGTGCCCTCCTATAGTTGAAAATGCAGTTTTAGCTTTAGCATCCTCTGCCAATTTGATCTGCCAATACCCTGCAGTCAAATCAAAGGTGCTTAGATACTTGGCAGATGCCAGTGTATCTATGAGCTCATCTGCCCTGGGTGTAGGGTGAGCATCAGTTTTTGTTACCTAGTTGAGACCTCTGTAATCTACACAAAACCTCATCTCCCTTTTTCCATCTTTTGAGTGAGGCTTTGGTACAAGCACCACAGGAGAGGCCCATGGGCTTTCAGAAGGTTCAACCACTCCTAAGTCAAGCATTTTCTGAACTTCTTGCTTTATGCAGTCCCTGACATGGTCAGGCTGCCTATAGATTTTACTTTTGACAGGCATGCTGTCTCTAGTATCAATTGTGTGTTCACACCAAGATGTGGTGCCTGGCACAGTTGAAAAGAGTTCAGAAAACTGACCAAGGAGATTTATGCAGTTGTCTTTCTGTTCTGCAGTAAGACAGTCTGCCAAAACCACTCCTTCCACTAGAGCATCCTCTTCTGTGGAGGAGAAGAGATCAGGGAGAGGGTCACTCTCTTCTTCCTGTCCCTCATCTGTTGCCATGAGCAGGGTGAGATCAGCCCTGTCATAGTAGGGTTTTAGGCAGTTGACATGAATCACCCTAAGGGGACTCCTGGCAGTGCCTAGGTCAACCAAGTAGGTGATCTCGCCCTTCTTTTCAACAATGAGATGGGGTCCACTCCATTTGTCTTGGAGTGCTCTTGGGGCCACAGGCTCCAATACCCACACCTTCTGTCCTGGTTGGTACTGAATCAGAACAACCTTCTGGTCATACCATTGCTTTTGGAGCTCTTGGCTGGCCAGAAGGTTTTTACTGGCCTTTTTCATGCACTCAGCCATTCTGGATCTTAGGCCAAGTACATAGTCCACTATATCCTGTTTGGGAGCTTTTAAAGGTTATTCCCAACCCTCCTTCACAAGTGTTAGTGGACCTCTTACAGGGTGCACAAAAAGGAGTTCAAAGGGGCTGACGCCCACTCCTTTCTGGGGTACCTCCCTGTAAGCAAAAAGGAGGCAAGGTAACAGGACATCCCATCTCCTCCTGAGTTTTTCAGGGAGTCCCATTATCATTCCTTGACAGTTACATGGTGGCATTCGAATCGGCCAGACGCGTGATTCTTTCCTCGTGCTTACTTCATGTTATTCATTGTGCGCTACCATTCCTTGGCAATTACATGGTGGCAGTCGAATCGGCAAGACGGCGATTCTTTCCTCGTGCTTAATTCATGTTATTCATTGTGCGCTACCATTCCTTGGCAATTACATGGTGGCATTCGAATCGTCAAGACGTGCAATTCTTTCCTCGTGCTTAATTCATGTTATTCATTGTGCGCTACCATTCTTTGGCAGTTACATGGTGGCATTCGGATCGGCAAGACACGCGATTCTTTGCTCGTGCCTAATTCATGATGTTCATTGTGCGCTATCATTCCTCGGCAGCTACATGGTGGTACTCGAATTGGCAAGACGCGCAATTCATTTCTTGTATTTAAAATTACGGTGTTCATTACGCGAAACCATTTTAAGGCATTTACTTGGTGGCTTTTGAGTTGGCAAGTCGCGTGATTTATTTCTCGAGTCTAATTTGTGTTATTCATGGTGCACAATCAACCTATGGTATTTTTACTACCTATGTAAAGATCTGCAATGTGCGAAATTCATTTTCCAGCAATTTGAGAGAACAAAGAACCAGGTTTCTAGATGTAATGTTGGGTGTTCCTAATATGTTTCTCAAACACGATTCATATGATGGTTTAGAAATCATTCAGATTCTTTCCTGATCCTCATGTAAATGATAACTCTTGAATTTGAAAATTGCATTTAACCTTTCTTGATTCTCTCACAGGTATCCAGTCATCTTGAAGCCTATTGATTTTAAGTCTATGCTTAGGTTGTCCATGTTTTCAGAATTACAATGCTTAAAGCCATAGCCTAGTATTGATATTCATATGATGTAATTTTGATATTGTGTGTTTTAACCTTTTTTCTTCCTACAGGTCTCCTTCCCAGCTGTTCCCTTTCTAATCCCCTTTTCCCCACTTGGACTCTCTTAGACTCTGTGACAATTCTAATCAGAGTATTGGAGCTGTCTTGTGGTGGAAGTGTTGGGAACGCTCACAGACCCCGAGGATCTGGTGACTCTGACACTAAGGGGGTCATTACAACCCTGGCGGACGGTGTTAAAGGTGCGGTAATACTGCAAACAGGCCGGCGGACAAAAAAAAGGAATCATGACCGTGGCGGAAACCGCCAACATAGACAGCCACTTTAACACTCCGACCGCCACGGCGGTACAGACAAGCAGCGCGGCGGTCACCGCCAACAGACAGGCGGGAGACAATGTACCGCCCACAGTATCACAACCCGCCAATCCGCCACCGTTTCCGGGGCAGATTCACCGTGGATAAAAACACGTCGGAAACAGCTTTTGCAATGGGAAAACGCTCACCTTCTACACATCCCACGAGGAAGGAGGACACCATGGAGCCGGAATTACAAATTCTACCTGCCCTAGTCTTCCTGCTCATTTTCGAACACCAGCAACGGCGGCGGCGAAGACAACGGTGAGTACTGCACCTATGACATAGGGGAGGCAAAAGTCAGGGGGACACACATGCAACACCGGCACCCCCACCCCCACCCTCACCCTCGCACATTACAACACACACACCAATGCATTTCCAAACATCACAGGAACAACCCCCCTGGAAGAATGCAAAGACCAAAGGAAATCAGTTCAAAAATTGTAATGTATCAAAATACAGTTACCAAATATATACAGATATATATACACATTCCAGATTTTATACATTACGAGAAGTAGTGCAGGTATGCACATATCAACGTCCGTGCACCACTGGGCCAAAAATGCATGGGCGAGGCCCACATTAGATACCTGTCCACAAACGGAGAGAACACTGCTGGGGCATCAGATAGAAATACAACAGGCACCTCAGGGGGAAAGAAAGGGGGCACCTCAGCTGGATGACAGCACCACGCCAGATCCACGACAGGGCTCCATGCCCACTGTTCCATCCTGGGGAGTGCAAAGCCACAGTCTCTCAAGTCTCTACAGTGGATGGGTTGCCCACTGCCATATTCTGGGGAGTGCAAAGCCACAGTTTCTCAAGTCTCTACAGTGTGTGGGTTGCCCACTGCCATATCCTGGAGAGTGCAAAGCCACAGTCTCTCAAGTCTCTACAGTGGGTGGCTTGCCCACTGCCATATCCTGGGGAGTGCAAAGCCACAGTCTCTCAAGTCTCTACAGTGGGTGGTTTGCCCACTGTTCAATCCTGGGGAGTGCAAAGCCACAGTCTCTCAAGTCTCTACAGTGGGTGGCTTGCCCACTGTTCCATCCTGGGGAGTGCAAAGCCACAGTCTCTCAAGCGGATAACAGTCTCCACTGGTTCTGGAGGGGGACTGATGCCCAGAGTGCTTCATCCTGTTAAGGACAGACGGAGTGGATGCATGTCTCCACTGGTTCTGGAGGGGGAATGGTGCCCACACTGCATTAGGCTCCCCGTGACGGTTCCTGTTCCGTCACTGTCCCAGCTGTACATGGGATAACGATGCTTGATGTGGCAGTGTTTTTCTTCTTCAGCGGTGCTCTGCCCTGTTCAGCTGTGCTTTGCCCTGTTCAGCGGTCTTCACCATGGCGGTGAGTTCCTTGTTCAGCGGTGCTTTGCCATGGCGGTCTCAGACCTGTTCAGCGGTTCTCTGCCCTGTTCAGCGGTGCTTTGCCCTGTTCAGCGGTCTTCACCATGGCGGTGAGTTCCTTGTTCAGCGGTGCTTTGCCATGATGGTCTCTGACCTGTGCATTGGTGTGTGGCATGACGGTCCCTCATTGCCCAGCGGGGCTGTGGCAGCCGGGGCCCTCCTGGGCACTGACTCCGGCCGTTGAGAATTATTAAAGTACAAAAGAACGTTGTAACCCTGGAAGATGGCTGTGTGTGGAGTATGGACCGTTTATCTACCATCCAGAGCGACCCAAGGAAGTCTGGAGAAGGGTTAGGAGAGGAACAACAATGATCTTGGAAGGGAGCAAGTTCGCTTTTCCATGTGGAGGACTTTTCTGATATATTATAAAGAACAGTATTCTACTTTTAACAAGTGTGTGTCTTAGCCACAACTCCTATCCATCTTGGTGGGGAAGGGGAAGTGTTGTAATGTTGTTGTTTGAATAACTCAAATATGTGTAACACAGTATTGTCCTAATTATATACCCACTGTTATTATTCTCTTAACCTTATTTCCCTTTATTAATTCTGTATAATCCTATTATGTATTTATGGTTAGTGAAATGGTGCACTCCAACCCTTCCTTTAGAATGTTGACTAATGGTACAACCAGGAGTGCACCTTAGAATGTGGATGAGGAGAAGCTGGAGTTGGAGGCTTTGGGGAGTTGGTGAGAAGCAGTGAGCTGTGAAGGTGTAATGCAAGGAGTTTACCAATAAATCTACGTTAATCATTTGGTCTTACTGACTCTAATTACAACAGACTAAAATTTCCATTGTCCTACTATCCATTGGTTGCTCTTAGTACCAAATTTGTTGTTATACCATTCCTGGTATTTCCTCTGATTCCCTTCCACTCTTGTTAATACTTCCTTGCAATGAACTATGACATGCTCCCCTCCTCTCAAACAATTAGGGGTTAACTTGGTTCCTGGTTGCCTACCCTTGAGAGATATAAAAGGGGATACTCCTGTGACCATGTTGGGTGTGGTATGGTAAGACCATAGCATATGCTCAATTGCGCCCTCTCCTGATACACGAGATACATTGGCCAACTGCAAACACTCTTTGACCATCCTGTTGACCCTTTCTACAAGACCATTTGCCCTTGGGTTATATAATGCTGTCCGGTAATGTTTAATCCCACAGACTGTCAAGAACTCCACCATGGTGTTTGAAGTGAACTGTACACCATTGTCTGTCACTATAGTACTAGGAATCCCTTCACGGGAAAAGGATTATTTAAGAAATTGTATTACATCATGTGTGGTTACATTATGTACAGCCTTGGTCATCACCCAATTTGGGTGATAATCAACTAATAAAAAAATAAACCTGGCTCTCGATCCCGGGCACGTAAGAGGTCCTACTATGTCCAACCCTAGCTTGTCCCATGGTTTAGTGGGGACCTCAACTGGAGACAAAGGTGCCTTACATGTACTTCTGGTTTTATCGCTTGCTGAACAAGGGATACAATCACGTACGGTATCCTCTACTAACCTGTCCATAGTGGGGAACCAGTAGGAGGCTCGTAGTCTGTTTTTAGTCAAGGTCCTTCCCAAATGTCCCTCATGTACTAATTCTATTAATTTTTTCCAGAGTGCTTTAGGGGGAACAATTCTCTCACCTCTCATTACTAGTTCCTTGGTTATTTGAAGTTCAGAACGTACCTCCCAATATCCCCTTACATCCTCATCAAGCTGTTGACATCTACCAGGCCACCCCTTCAAAATCATATCTTTCAAAGTTTGCATAGTCCGATCCGATGTTGTAGCTGTGACCCATTCTTCTTTAGTGATACCTGACAATTCTACATGGAGCACAGGATCAAGGATCACATTGGTCTCCTCCTCCCCTCCCTTCCTGGGTAGTCTTGAGAGACAGTCAGCTACTATATTTCTTTTGCCTGGAACATATTGCATGTCGAAATTAAAGCCTTCCAACCCCATAATCCATTTCGCAATTCGAGGGGTAGCTTGGTCTTTACCCTTACAGTAAATAATGAAATGAGGGGTTTGTGGTCCGTTCTAACTACAAATGGCAACCCCCACAGGAAAAAATTGAAATGATTGATTGCCCAAAAACAGGCTAAAGCCTCCCTCTCTATTGTGGAATAATTTAGTTCGGCCTTCTTTAAAGACCTGGATACGAACGCCACAATCCTTTCCTGCCCATTTACCCACTGGGATAGAGTGGCACCTAAACCTCTTCCACTCGCATCTGTAGTGAGCCAAGTTTTCCTGGTGGTATCAAAGTTTCCTAACATAGGGCAATGGATAATGGCTTCTTTGACTTCATCAAATGCAATTTGACAGTCTTTATTCCACTCAAATGGTACGTCTTTCTTCAATAATGCTCTCATAGGAGCAGTGACTGTAGCAAAATTATACACAAATTTTGACATAAATTCAGCTAGACCCAAAAACGATTTCAACTCATCTTTATTGGTAGGAGACGGAGCTTCCTTCACCGCTACTACCAGATCACACTTGGGTTCCACACCATCCTTACTTATTTTGGGGGTCATTCTGACCCTGGCGGTCATTGACCGCCAGGGTCAACGACCGCGAGAGCACCGCCAACAGGCTGGCGGTGCTCTCAAGGGCATTCTGACCGCGGCGGTTTGGCCGCGGTCAGAAAGGGAAAACCGGCAGTCTCCCGACGGTTTTCCGCTGCCCTCAGGAATCCTCCATGGCGGCGCAGCTGCGCCGCCATGGGGATTCCGACACCCCATACCGCCATCCTGTTCCTGGCGGTTCGCCCGCCAGGATCAGGATGGCGGTATGGGGTGTCGTGGGGCCACTGGGGGCCCCTGCAGTGCCCATGCCAATGGCATGGGCACTGCAGGGGCCTCCGTAAGAGGGCCCCACAAAGAATTTCAGTGTCTGCATAGCAGACACTGAAATTCGCGACGGGTGCAACTGCACCCGTCGCACCTTCCCACTCCGCCGGCTCCATTCGGAGCCGGCTTCCTCATGGGAAGGGGTTTCCCGCTGGGCTGGCGGGCGGCCTTCTGGCGGTCGCCCGCCAGCCCAGCGGGAAAGCCATAATGGCCTCCGCGGTCTTTCGACCGCGGAGCGGCCATATGGCAGTTCCCGCCAGGCGGGCGGCGACCGCCGCCCGCCGGCCTCAGAATGAGGCCCTTTGTGTCCTAGGTATTCCACTGATCCAACACCTAGTTGGCACTTTTCTTTTCTGATGGTCATGCCAGCCTCATCCAAGGCTTGGAATACCTCTCTTAAGGTAGAATTATGCTCACTTTCCGTATTTCCATAGACTAGTATGTCATCTTGGAAGCACATAACCTGCTTGATTCCCTGCAAAACCTTCTGCATGATTCTTTGGAATACCGCTGCCGCTGATGTGAGGCCGAATGGCATCCTGCGATATCTAAATGCCCCAAATGGAGTGATAAAAGATGTGAGCGAGCATGACGTAGGGTGCAGCTCCACTTGGTGGTATGCAGAAGATAAGTCAATTACGCTAAAATATTTAGCAGATCCCAACATGCTTATCATATCATTTATTTTAGGTAAGGGGAATCTATCTACCCATATATTTGTATTCAAGTCTCTCAAGTCCACACACAGGCGAATGCCTCTGCCGTTGGGTTTCTTGGTGACAACTATAGGTGCCAACCATAATGAGCTTTCAATTGGTTCTATAACTCCCAATTTGACCAAATTGTCCAGCTCTTCCTTCAAAGGTTCCCTCATTAAATACGGTACCGTTCTAACTTTATGTACCACTGGTGTAGCTCCCTCCTTAAGTTTAATTTTGTGTTGGAAGTTTTTAAACAACCCTAATCGATTTTCAAACAACCTAGGATATCCCTCACAAATGTTTTCACAAAGATTATGCAAGTCCACTAGTAACACTTGTTCCTCGCCATTGGGATCCAGTTTGATCCCAAGTTCCCTCTGGTGCCTCCATCCCAGTAAGTTGGATCCCCTCTCCGTGATGTACACCATTCCTTTAGTATGTCTACCCTTGAACATAATGTCTAGTTATAGCATTCCCTTAAGAGGTATAGGATCGTTGTTGTACCCTCCCGGTTTAATATTGGCCACATGCAATTTGTAACCCTGTGTTTGGAACCTGTCAACAAATGTTTGGTAATTCAAGAATGTATACGGTGAACAAGAATCAGCGTAGACTTTCACCTCAATGTCGTCGAGTTTGATGTCACACAAAGGATAAGTGTTATTGAGAGGTTCCTTTTCCTGATTGCCCTTGACCTGCAGAATAAACTTTGTGCCTAAATCAGTGACTTCTTCTACTCTATTTAGTTTTTTCTTGGAGTTCTTATCATTTTTGCATACCCGCGCATAGTGCCCTTTAGCACCACACTTTCTACATATGCAACCACGCGCAGGGCACAAGGGACTATTTGCTAGATGTTTGGGGTTTCCTCATCTGAAGCATCTTCCTTTTATTATGTCCTCATCACTATTTCTCCTTACTGTGGTGGCTAACACTACTGAGTCCTCGTCTTTATTAACCACCCCCTCGTCCCTTGCATTACCACCTTTTTACTTCTTTCACACCTTCTACCTCATGTGTGTTTTTAATCTCTCTCATGCATTCTACTGTATGCTCGATACCCCTTGCCATATCCACAGCTTCTTTAAGAGTAGGGTTGTAAGTAAGGAGCTTCTCTTGCACCCTTTGGCTGTTTGTACATCTAACTAACTGATCACGGATCAACAAATCTTCTAACTCCCCAAATTCACATGTTTGAGCCAGCCCTCGCAGAGAAGCTATATAGGTGTAGGAAAGTACCATCTTGCCTGGCATGTTACCCCCATTTTTCACTGTATATACGTTGTTTTAGTTGTATGTGTCACTGGGACCCTGTCAGCCAGGGCCCCAGTGCTCATAAGTGTGCCTGAATGTGTTACCTGTGTAGTGACTAACTGTCTCACTGAGGCTCTGCTAATCAGAACCTTAGTGGTTATACTCTCTCATTTCTTTCAAATTGTCACTAACAGGCTAGTGACCAATTTTACCAATTTACATTGGCTTACTGGAACACCCTTATAATTCCCTAGTATATGATACTGAGGTACCCAGGGTATTGGGGTTCCAGGAGATCCCTATAGGCTGCAGCATTTCTTTTGCCACCCATAGGGAGCTCTGACAATTCTTACACAGGCCTGCCACTGCAGCCTGAGTGAAATAACGTCCACGTTATTTCACAGCCATTTTACACTGCACTTAAGTAACTTATAAGTCACCTATATGTCTAACCTTTACCCGGTAAAGGTTAGGTGCAAAGTTACTTAGTGTGAGGGCACCCTGGCACTAGCCAAGGTGCCCCCACATTGTTCAGGGCCAATTCCCCGGACTTTGTGAGTGCGGGGACACCATTACACGCGTGCCCTACATATAGGTCACTACATATATGTAACTTTACAATGGTAACTCCGAATATGGCCATGTAACATGTCTATGATCATGGAATTGCCCCCTCTATGCCATCCTGGCATAGTTGGCACAATCCCATGATCCCAGTGGTCTGTAGCACAGACCCTGGTACTGCCAAACTGCCTTTTCAGGGGTTTCACTGCAGCTGCTGCTGCTGCCAACCCCTCAGACAGGTTTCTGCCCTCCTGGGGTCCAGCCAGGCTTGTCCCAGGATGGCAGAACAAAGGACTTCCTCTGAGAGAGGGTGTTACACCCTCTCCCTTTGGAAAATGGTGTGAAGGCAGGGGAGGAGTAGCCTCCCCCAGCCTCTGGAAATGCTTTCATGGGCACATTTGGTGCCCATTTCTGCATAAGCCAGTCTACACCGGTTCAGGGACCCCTTAGCCCTGCTCTGGCGCGAAACTGGACAAAGGAAAGGAGAGTGACCACTCCCCTGACCTGCACCTCCCCTGGGAGGTGTCCAGAGCTCCTCCAGTGTGCTCCAGACCTCTGCCATCTTGGAAACAGAGGTGCTGCTGGCACACTGGACTGCTCTGAGTGGCCAGTGCCACCAGGTGACGGCAGAGACTCCTTCTGATAGGCTCCTTCAGGTGTTGCTAGCCTATCCTCTCTCCTAGGTAGCCAAACCCTCTTTTCTGGCTATTTAGGGTCTCTGTCACTGGGAATTCTTTAGATAACGAATGCA
Organism: Pleurodeles waltl; assembly: GCF_031143425.1. Taxonomy (NCBI): domain Eukaryota; kingdom Metazoa; phylum Chordata; class Amphibia; order Caudata; family Salamandridae; genus Pleurodeles; species Pleurodeles waltl. The sequence continues at coordinate 3,575,460 of NW_027150097.1, forward strand.
AGAGCTCATCCGAGTTCCTCTGCATCTCTCTCTTCACCTTCTGCCAAGGAATCGACTGCTGACCGCGCTGGAAGCCTGCAAAACTGCAACAAAGCAGCAAAGACGACTACTGCAACTCTGTAACGCTGATCCTTCCGCCTTCTAGACTGTTTTCCTGGTGGTGCATGCTGTGGGGGTAGTCTGCCTCCTCTCTGCACTAGAATCTCCGAAGAAATCTCCCGTGGGTCGACGGAATCTTCCCCCTGCTACCGCAGGCACCAAAGAACTGCATCTCCGGTCCCCTGGGTCTCCTCTCAGCATGACGAGCGAGGCCCCTTGAATCCAGCAACTGTGTCCAAGTGACTCCCACAGTCCAGTGACTCTTCAGTCCAAGTTTGGTGGAGGTAAGTCCTTGCCTCCCCATGCCAGACTGCATTGCTGGGAACCACGACTTTTGCAGCTACTCCGGCCTCTGTGCACTTCCGGTGGAAATCCTTTGTGCACAGCCAAGCCTGGGTCCACGGCACTCTAACCTGCATTGCACGACTTTCTAAGTTGGTCTCCGGCGACGTGGGACTCCTTTGTGCAACTTTGGGTGAGCACTGTTTCACGCATCCTCGTAGTGCCTGTTTCTGGCACTTCTCCGGGTGCTGCCTGCTGCTGAGAGGGCTCCTTGTCTTTCTCGACGTCTCCTCTGTTGCCTGACGCAATTGGCAACATCCTGGTCCCTCCTGGGCCACAGCAGCATCCAAAAACACTAACCACACAATTTGCAGCTAGCAAGGCTTGTTGGCGGTCTTTTGGCGGTAAACACTTCTGCACAACTCTCCACGGCGTGAGGAATCTGTCCTCCAAAGGAGAAGTCTCTAGCCCTTGTCGTTCCTGCAGAAATCTAAGCTTCTGCTGTCCAGTAGCAGCTTCTTTGCACCCACAGCTGGCATTTCCTGGGCATCTGCCCATCTCCCAATTGCTTGTGACTTTTGGACTTGGTCCCCTTGTTCCGCAGGTACCCTCGACTGGAAATCCATTGTTTTTGCATTGCTGGTTTGTGTCTTTCCTGCAGAATTCCCCTATCACGACTTCTATGTCCTTTGGGGAACTTTAGTGCACTTTGCACTCACTTTTCAGGGTCTTGGGGTGGGCTATTTTTCTAACCCTCACTATTTTCTAATAGTCCCAGCGACCCTCTACAAGGTCACATAGGTTTGGGGTCCATTCGTGGTTCGCATTCCACTTTTGGAGTATATGGTTTCTGTTGCCCCTATCCCTATGTGTCCCCATTGCATCCTATTGTAACTATACATTGTTTGCACTGTTTTCTAAGACTATACTGCATATTTTTGGTATTGTGTACATATATCTTGTGTATATTTGCTATCCTCATACTGAGGGTACACTCTGAGATACTTTGGCATATTGTCATAAAAATAAAGTACCTTTATTTTTAGTTTATCTGTGTATTGTGTTTTCTTATGATATTGTGCAAGTGACACTAGTGGTACTGTAGGAGCTTCACTCGTCTCCTTGTTCAGCCTAAGCTGCTCTGCTAAGCTACCATTATCTATCAGCCTATGCTGCTAGACACCCTATACACTAATAAGGGATAACTGGGCCTGGTGCAAGGTGCAAGTACCCCTTGGTACTCACTACAAACCAGTCCAGCCTCCTACATTGGTTGTGCAGCGGTGGGATAAGTGCTTTGAGACTACTTACCACTCTTGTCATTGTACTTTTCATAAGAGAAAAATATACAAAACAAGTTCAGTGTGTGTACACATAACTAAAAAGTTTTGCATTTCCTCTTTTCACTCTTTTCTAAGTGCTGAAAAGTACTTCTAAACTTGCTAAAAAGTTCTAAAAAGTTTAACACGTTTTTTTTCTGTCTTTCTAAAAGTTCTGAAAACTTTTTTCTCTTTTTCTGTCACTTTAACTCTCTCTAAAAATGTCTGGCACAGGCCAAAATGTTGATCTGTCCAAAATTGCATATGATCACCTTAGCTGGAAAGGAGCAAGGAGTCTCTGCATAAAGAGAGGTTTGAGTGTAGGGAAGAATCCTTCCTTGGAATTGTTACTTAACATGCTTAGAGAACAAGATAAGGCCAAAAGGGCCCCATCTGTTGAAAAAGTAGCTAATGGTTCCCAATCTGATCCAGGGACTCCCCTAGGAAAAGATTCAGGAAATAAACTTCATAGCCTGCCCATTACTAGACAGTCTAGCATAGTTGGTACTGAGGTTGAGTCACACCATACAGATAGTGTTGTCTCACATCATAGCAAGAGCATTAATTCTCACCACAGTAGAAGTGATGTTTCTGTTAACCAAGCTGTTAGGGTGCCTTCTGTAAGGGATAGGTCTCCTTCTGTCCATTCTCACCATACTTCTGTTTCAAGGGATGTCCCTCCCACCCACCCTGATGACAGATTGTTAGAATGGGAGCTCAATAGATTGAGAGTGGAACAAACCAGACTGAAGCTCAAGAAGCAACAGCTGGATTTGGATAGACAGACCTTAGAAGTAGAGAAGGAGAGACAGAAACTGGGTTTAGAAACCCATGGTGGCAGCAGCAGTATTCCCCATAGTCATCCTGCAAAAGAGCATGATTCCAGGAATCTGCACAAGATAGTTCCCCCTTATAAGGAGGGGTATGACATTAACAAGTGGTTTGCTGCACTTGAGAGGGCCTGTGCTGTACAGGATGTCCCTCAAAGGCAGTGGGCTGCTCTCCTATGGCTATCATTTAGTGGAAAAGGTAGGGATAGGCTCCTTACTGTGAAAGAAAGTGAAGCCAATGATTACAAAGTTCTTAAGAATGCACTCCTGGATGGTTATGGCTTAACCACTGAACAATACAGGATAAAGTTCAGAGAGACCAAAAAGGAGTCTTCACAAGACTGGGTTGATTTCATTGACCATTCAGTGAAGGCCTTGGAGGGGTGGTTACATGGCAGTAAAGTTACTGATTATGACAGCCTGTAAAACTTGATCCTGAGAGAGCATATTCTTAATAATTGTGTGTCTGATTTGTTGCACCAGTACTTGGTGGACTCTGATCTGACCTCTCCCCAAGAATTGGGAAAGAAGGCAGACAAATGGGTCAGAACAAGGGTGAACAGAAAAGTTCATACAGGGGGTGACAAAGATGGCAACAAGAAGAAGGATGGTAAGTCTTCTGACAAGGGTGGGGACAAATCTAAAAATGAGTCTTCATCAGGCCCACAAAAACACTCTGGTGGGGGTGGTGGGCCCAAATCCTCTTCTAATCAGAACAAGGAAAAGAAACCATGGTGCTTTTTATGTAAAATAAAAGGCCATTGGACAACAAATCCCAGTTGTCCAAAGAAAAGCACCAAGCCTCCTACCACTACAACCCCTACTGCTACACCTAGTGTCCCTACTAATAGCAGTGGTGGTGGGAGCAAACCTACTAATAGCCAATCCAAGGGAGTAGCTGGGCTCACTATTGGTAACTTAGTTGGGGTTGGTCTGATTAGGGAGACCACAGAGGCTGTGTTAGTCTCTGAGGGGGCTATTGATTTAGCCACCTTGGTTGCTTGTCCCCTTAACATGGATAAGTACAAGCAACTACCCCTAATAAATGGTGTTGAGGTTCAGGCCTATAGGGACACAGGTGCCAGTGTCACAATGGTGATAGAGAAACTGGTCCACCCTGAACAACACCTACTTGGTCACCAGTACCAAGTAACCGATGCTCACAACAACACACTTAGCCACCCCATGGCTGTTGTAAATCTCAACTGGGGGGGCTTACTGGTCCAAAGAAAGTTGTGGTAGCCTCAGATTTACCTGTAGACTGTCTACTAGGAAATGATTTGGAGACATTAGCTTGGTCAGATGTGGAGTTGGAGGCCCATGCAGCAATGCTGGGCATCCCAGGGCATATTTTTGCTTTAACCAGGGCTCAGGCCAAAAAGCAAAAAGGACAGGGAAACTTGGATCCTGGAACAATGGACCAAGTGCTCCCTAAAGCTAGGGCTAGTAGAAGTAAAGCACTTCCTACTATCCCTCCCTCTACATTGGATTCTACTTCTGAGGAAGAAGAATTTCCACCCTGTGCAGAACCTACACCAGAGGAGCTGGAAACAGACACTGCTGAGCTTTTGGGTGAAGGGGGGCCTGCCAGGGAGGAGCTGAGTGTGGCACAGCAAACCTGTCCCACACTAGAGGGTCTAAGACAGCAAGCTGTCAAACAGGCTAATGGGGATGTCCGTGAATCTCACAGAGTTTACTGGGAGGACAACCTCTTGTACACTGAAGCAAAGGATCCTAAACCTGGAACTGCCAGGAGGTTAGTGATTCCTCAGGAGTATAGAAAGTTCCTCCTAACTCTAGCCCACGACATTCCCCTAGCTGGACATCTGGGACAAATGAAAACTTGGGACAGGCTTGTTCCCTTGTTTCATTGGCCTAGAATGTCTGAGGACACAAAAGAGTTTTGTAAGTCCTGTGAAACCTGTCAAGCCAGTGGCAAGACAGGTGGCACACCAAAGGCACCTCTTATTCCACTGCCTGTGGTTGGGGTTCCCTTTGAAAGGGTAGGGGTTGACATAGTTGGCTCCCTTGACCCTCCTACTGCTTCAGGCAATAGGTTTATCTTGGTGGTAGTGGACCATGCCACAAGATATCCTGAAGCTATTCCTTTAAGGACCACTACAGCACCTGCAGTGGCAAAGGCCCTCCTGGGAATATTTTCCAGGGTGGGCTTCCCAAAGGAAGTAGTATCAGACAGGGGAAGCAATTTCATGTCTGCATACTTAAAGGCCATGTGGAAGGAGTGTGGTGTGACTTACAAGTTCACTACACCCTATCATCCACAAACAAATGGACTGGTGGAGAGATTTAACAAAACTCTCAAAGGCATGATTATGGGTCTCCCTGAAAAACTCTGCAGGAGATGGGATATCCTGTTACCATGCCTCCTTTTTGCCTACAGGGAGGTACCCCAGAAAGGAGTGGGCTTCAGCCCCTTTGAACTCCTCTTTGGACACCCTGTTAGGGGTCCACTAACACTTGTCAAGGAGGGTTGGGAACAACCTTTAAAAGCTCCAAAGCAAGATATTGTGGATTATGTACTTGGCCTCAGATCAAGGATTGCTGAGTATATGAAAAAGGCCAGTAAAAACCTTCAGGCCAGCCAAGAGCTCCAAAAGAAATGGCATGACCAGAAGGCTGTTTTGGTTCAGTACAAAAGAGGACAGAAAGTGTGGGTCTTGGAGCCTGTGGCCCCAAGAGCACTCCAATATAAATGGAGTGGACCCCACACAATTGTTGAGAAAAAGGGTGAAGTCACCTACTTAGTTGACTTAGGCACTGCCAGGAGTCCCCTTAGGGTGCTCCATGTCAATCACCTGAAACCCTACTATGACAGGGCTGACCTCACCCTGCTCATGGCAACTGATGAGGGACAGGAAGAAGACAGTGATCCTCTTCCTGATCTCTTCTCTTCCACAGAACAAGATGCTCTGGTGGAAGGGGTAGTTTTGGCTGATTGTCTTACTGCTGAGCAGAAAGACCATTGCATAAATCTCCTGGGTCAGTTTTCTAAACTCTTCTCTACTGTGCCAGGTACCACTTCTTGGTGTGAGCACACTATAGATACTGGAGACAGCTTGCCTGTCAAAAGTAAGATCTATAGGCAGCCTGACCATGTCAGAGACTGCATAAAGCAAGAGGTGCAGAAAATGTTAGAAGTGGGAGTGGTTGAGCACTCTGAAAGTCCATGGGCTTCTCCTGTGGTACTTGTACCAAAACTCCATTCCAAAGATGGAAAGAAGGAAATGCGGTTTTGTGTAGACTACAGAGGTCTCAACCAGGTAACCAAAACTGATGCTCACCCTATACCCAGGGCAGATGAGCTCATAGATACACTGGCATCTGCCAAGTATCTAAGCACTTTTGATTTGACTGCAGGGTATTGGCAGATCAAATTATCAGAAGATGCTAAACCTAAAACTGCATTTTCAACCATTGGAGGCCATTACCAGTTCACAGTAATGCCTTTTGGATTGAAAAATGCACCTGCCACTTTTCAGAGGTTGGTGAACACAGTCCTGCAAGGGCTGGAAGCTTTCAGTGCAGCATATTTGGACGATATAGCTGTCTTTAGCTCCAGCTGGGATGATCACCTGGTCCACCTATGGAAGGTTTTAGAGTCCCTGCAAAAGGCAGGCCTCACTATCAAGGCTTCAAAGTGCCAGATAGGGCAGGGGAAGGTGGTTTATCTGGGACACCTTGTTGGTGGGGAACAGATTGCACCACTTCAGGGGAAAATCCAAACTATTATAGATTGGGTTCCCCCTACCACTCAGACTCAGGTAAGAGCCTTCCTAGGCCTCACTGGGTATTACAGGAGGTTCATTAAGAACTATGGCTCCATTGCAGCCCCTCTTAAAGACCTCACATCCAAGAAAATGCCTAAAAAGGTATTATGGACAGCAAACTGTCAGAAAGCTTTTGAGGAGCTGAAGCAGGCCATGTGCTCTGCATCTGTCCTGAAAAGCCCTTGTTACTCTAAAAAATTATATGTCCAAACTGATGCATCTGAATTAGGAGTAGGGGCAGTCCTATCACAACTTAATTCTGAGGGCCAGGATCAACCTGTTGCTTTTATTAGTAGAAGGTTGACCCCTAGAGAAAAGCGTTGGTCTGCCATTGAGAGGGAGGCCTTTGCTGTGGTCTGGGCACTGAAGAAGTTGAGGCCATACCTGTTTGGCACTCACTTCATTGTTCAGACAGACCACAAACCTCTACTTTGGCTAAAACAAATGAAAGGTGAAAATCCTAAATTATTGAGGTGGTCCATATCCCTACAGGGAATTGACTATACAGTGGAACATAGACCTGGGAGTAGCCACTCCAATACAGATGGACTCTCCAGATATTTCCACTTAGACAATGAAGACTCATCAGGTCATGGCTAGTCTTATTGTCCTTCGTTTGGGGGGGGGGGGTTGTGTAGGAAAGTACCATCTTGCCTGGCATGTTACCCCCATTTTTCACTGTATATATGTTGTTTTAGTTGTATGTGTCACTGGGACCCTGTCAGCCAGGGCCCCAGTGCTCATAAGTGTGCCTGAATGTGTTACCTGTGTAGTGACTAACTGTCTCACTGAGGCTCTGCTAATCAGAACCTCAGTGGTTATGCTCTCTCATTTCTTTCAAATTGTCACTAACAGGCTAGTGACCAATTTTACCAATTTACATTGGCTTACTGGAACACCCTTATAATTCCCTAGTATATGGTACTGAGGTACCCAGGGTATTGGGGTTCCAGGAGATCCCTATAGGCTGCAGCATTTCTTTTGCCACCCATAGGGAGCTCTGACAATTCTTACACAGGCCTGCCACTGCAGCCTGAGTGAAATAACATCCACGTTATTTCACAGCCATTTTACACTGCACTTAAGTAACTTATAAGTCACCTATATGTCTAACCTTTACCTGGTAAAGGTTAGGTGCAAAGTTACTTAGTGTGAGGGCAACCTGGCACTAGCCAAGGTGCCCCCACATTGTTCAGGGCCAATTCCCCGGACTTTGTGAGTGCGGGGACACCATTACACGCGTGCACTACATATAGGTCACTACCTATATGTAGCTTCACAATGGTAACTCCGAATATGGCCATGTAACATGTCTATGATCATGGAATTGCCCCCTCTATGCCATCCTGGCATAGTTGGCACAATCCCATGATCCCAGTGGTCTGTAGCACAGACCCTGGTTCTGCCAAACTGCCTTTTCAGGGGTTTCACTGCAGCTGCTGCTGCTGCCAACCCCTCAGACAGGTTTCTGCCCTCCTGGGGTCCAGCCAGGCTCGTCCCAGGATGGCAGAACAAAGGACTTCCTCTGAGAGAGGGTGTTACACCCTCTCCCTTTGGAAAATGGTGTGAAGGCAGGGGAGGAGTAGCCTCCCCCAGCCTCTGGAAATGCTTTCATGGGCACATTTGGTGCCCATTTCTGCATAAGCCAGTCTACACCGGTTCAGGGACCCCTAAGCCCTGCTCTGGCGCGAAACTGGACAAAGGAAAGGAGAGTGACCACTCCCCTGATCTGCACCTCCCCTGGGAGGTGTCCAGAGCTCCTCCAGTGTGCCCCAGACCTCTGCCATCTTGGAAACAGAGGTGCTGCTGGCACACTGGACTGCTCTGAGTGGCCAGTGCCACCAGGTGACGGCAGAGACTCCTTCTGATAGGCTCCTTCAGGTGTTGCTAGCCTATCCTCTCTCCTAGGTAGCCAAACCCTCTTTTCTGGCTATTTAGGGTCTCTGTCTCTGGGGATTCTTTAGATAACGAATGCAAGAGCTCATCCGAGTTCCTCTGCATCTCTCTCTTCACCTTCTGCCAAGGAATCGACTGCTGACCGCGCTGGAAGCCTGCAAAACTGCAACAAAGTAACAAAGACGACTACTGCAACTCTGTAACGCTGATCCTGCCGCCTTCTCGACTGTTTTCCTGGTGGTGCATGCTGTGGGGGTAGTCTGCCTCCTCTCTGCACTAGAAGCTCCGAAGAAATCTCCTGTGGGTCAACGGAATCTTCCCCCTGCTACCGCAGGCACCAAAGAACTGCATCACCGGTCCCCTGGGTCTCCTCTCAGCATGACGAGCGAGGTCCCTTGAATCCAGCAACTGTGTCCAAGTGACTCCCACAGTCCAGTGACTCTTCAGTCCAAGTTTGGTGGAGGTAAGTCCTTGCCTCCCCACGCCAGACTGCATTGCTGGGAACCGCGACTTTTGCAGCTACTCCGGCCTCTGTGCACTTCCGGCGGAAATCCTTTGTGCACAGCCAAGCCTGGGTCCACGGCACTCTAACCTGCATTGCACAACTTTCTAAGTTGGTCTCCGGCGACGTGGGATTCCTTTGTGCAACTTCGGGTGAGCACCTTTTCACGCATCCTCGTAGTGCCTGTTTCTGCCACTTCTCCGGGTGCTGCCTGCTGCTGAGAGGGCTCCTTGTTTTGCTCGATGTCTCCTCTGTCCCCTGACGCAATTGGCGATATCCTGGTACTTCCTGGGCCACAGCAGCATCCAAAAACACTAACTGCACGATTTGCAGCGAGCAAGGCTTGTTGGCAGTCTTTCGGCAGGAAAACACTTCTGCACGACTCTGCACGACTCTACACGGCGTGCGGGATCCGTCCTCCAAAGGGGAATTCTCTAGCCCTTGTCGTTCCTGCAGAAATCTAAGCTTCTGCTGTCCAGTAGCAGCTTCTTTGCACCCACAGCTGGCATTTCCTGGGCATATGCCCATCTCCGACTTGCTTGTGACTTTTGGACTTGGTCCCCTTGTTCCACAGGTACCCTAGATTGGAAATCCATTGTTGTTGCATTGTTGGTTTGTGTCTTTCCTGCATTATTCCTCTAACACGACTTCTTTATCCTTAGGGGAACTTTAGTGCACTTTGCACTCACTTTTCAGGGTCTTGGGGTGGGCTATTTTTCTAACCCTCACTATTTTCTAATAGTCCCAGCGACCCTCTACAAGGTCACATAGGTTTGGGGTCCATTCGTGGTTCGCATTCCACTTTTGGAGTATATGGTTTGTGTTGTCCCTATCCCTATGTGTCCCCGTTGCATCCTATTGTAACTATACATTGTTTGCACTGTTTTCTAAGACTATACTGCATATTTTTGGTATTGTGTACATATATCTTGTGTATATTTGCTATCCTCATACTGAGGGTACACTCTGAGATACTTTGGCATATTGTCATAAAAATAAAGTACCTTTATTTTTAGTTTATCTGTGTATTGTGTTTTCTTATGATATTGTGCAAGTGACACTAGTGGTACTGTAGGAGCTTCACTCGTCTCCTAGTTCAGCCTAAGCTGCTCTGCTAAGCTTCCATTATCTATCAGCCTATGCTGCTAGACACCCTATACACTAATAAGGGATAACTGGGCCTGGTGCAAGGTGCAAGTACCCCTTGGTACTCACTACAAACCATTCCAGCCTCCTACAATAGGTGCCTACCTTTTCGTCCTTGGCCTGTACTCTACTAAAAAATCTATGCCGCTCTAAGACCATATTAACTTTGTGCCCAAAATGACTCTCCAACCTGTACAATGTTTGTTGAAAAACATCTAAGTTCTCTCCATCCTCCTCTCCTTCCCCTTCTTTAGCCGTCAGGCTCTCATACACTTTTCTTCCTTGTATTCCTAAGTTATGTAAAAGAATATGTTGCTTCCTTAATGATGTGAACTTTTCTACCCCAATAGCAATCAAATACGATTCAAACAATTTGGACCATTCCTTCCAAGGGAACATTGGTTCACCAATTTCGTTTAGGAACGGAGGAGGTTGTGACATTCCTGCTGCAGCCATTATGTACTTGCTTACACTATAGTACGTTGTATGAGTAATTTTTTTTTTCCCTCCCTTCCAGTTCCTTTAAAATACACCCTATAAAAAAAAATATTGCATAATGATGTGCAGCATTCACATTAATAACTCAAAACAATTACTGCATTACAAAACCATCTGGCTTAATAATATGCACACATTAAATTTGTAAATTTCAATCACCAGTCTGTTCAATCTGTACACAATGAGGTAGCACTTCTAAATAATGTTTCTGTACATCTTTGAGCTCTTATCGTGAAATAGCTTAACACAAGAAAGGGCTTTTATTTTGAATTCGTCCTTCTGCTGCCAACGCTTGCTTCTTATTCGAGGATTCAATCTCTTTCCTCGAGCCGTACACCGATGAACATCTCCTGTTTACCCCGATGTTCAGAGTCTTCACGGTAAGATCAATTAATGAAGAAGTAGACTGCTCGCACCCCGCCGGATTCCACAGGAGAGGACGCTCGCTGTAGAATTCCTTAAGCGCTTCTTCCGATAGCGCTGATTTAGATGCCGCTCACCCCGCTTCAGTGTCGCGCCTGACACAAAAGTTCCTCAAGGGTTTCCTCATTCGACGTCGTGCCCAGCTCACCATCTAGCGCCACATTGAGACACACTCACCTCCCTCAGCGCTGCGCTCAATACGGACTTCCCAAAGCGCTCCTTCAGTCAGTGCCGTGCCGCCTTTCACCGCACTAGCGCCAGGGTGAGAAACCACACACCGCGCTGAGACGCTTACTACGACCGAGCAATTCATTTTTTTTTTTTTTTTCGTCCGGCCGTGAACACTAAAGTAAATAAGGTTGTTATATAGAATTGCCTAGGCACTTTAGCGTCAGCGCTATATCGCCGAAATCTTCACTACAGAACTGGCTAACAGCTCTACAGGCAGGTTCTTTTCATTACTTTATCCTTATGGCACAGTGATGGGTTCGCACATCAAACCGCGTTGATTAAACAAGGCCACACTCACGGTTTTGCCAGTATATTCTTCACACAGCACACTCCCAGATGACGTGCTGAAGCGCTATACAGCCATTACGCAGCAGAGTTAATATGGAATAGTAGCATTCTCAATCGCTACTCTGCCTGCTTACAACACACAGGCACCACTTGACTATACCTTCTTGGTTCACAACGAGAAGCAGATAATCCACTGTGGTGCTGAATCAATCAGGGGCAACGAGTCTTCGCTGCCCCTGCGCAGTATCCCATCCTCGTCGCCAAATTTTAGTCTGTTGTAATTAGAGTCAGTAAGACCAAATGATTAACGTAGATTTATTGGTAAAGTCCTTGCATTACACCTTCACAGCTCACTGCTTCTCACCAACTCCCCAAAGCCTCCAATTCCAGCTTCTCCTCATCAACATTCTAAGGTGCACTCCTGGTTGTACCATTAGTCAACATTCTAAAGGAAGGGTGAAAAAAAACCTTTTCTCCAGGCTACAGGCTGTGAGGAAAAAAAAAAACAATTACTCATACAACATACTATAGTGTAAGCAAGTACATAATGGCTGCAGCAGGAATGTCACAACCTCCTCCGTTCCTAAACGAAATTGGTGAGCCAATGTTACCTTGGAAGGAATGGTCCAAATTGAATCGTATTTGATTGCTATTGGGGGAGAAAAGTTCACATCATTAAGGAAGCAACATATTCTTTTACATAACTTAGGAATACAAGGAAGAAAAGTGTATGAGAGCCTGACGGCTAATGAAGGGGAAGGAGAGGAGGATGGAGAGAACTTAGATGTTTTTCAACAAACATTGTACAGGTTGGAGAGTCATTTTGGGCACAAAGTTAATATAGTCTTAGAGCGGCATAGATTTTTCAGTAGAGTACAGGCCAAGGACGAAAAGGTAGGCACCTATATAGCTTCTCTGCGAGGGCTGGCTCAAACATGGGAATTTGGGGAGTTAGAAGATTCGTTGATCCGTGATCAGTTAGTTAGATGTACAAACAGCCAAAGGGTGCAAGAGAAGCTCCTTACTTATAACCCTACTCTTAAAGAAGCTGTGGATATGGCAAGGGGTATCGAGCATACAGTAGAATGCATGAGAGAGATTAAAAACACACTGTGACCGGGCCGCCCCGGGCAACAGCGGGGAACCGGCAGAAACGGAACCGCTACGGCCGCGTTCCCAGGTTCCCCTGGGAACACGTCCGCAACGAGGCCAGCGTCCTGAGGTTGCCTCGGCAACCTCCGATGACGAGGAGGCTCCGGATTGGCCACCAGGCGGCCAAAAGACGGAAGCTCCGGTCGAGAGGGAGAGAGCCGGGGAGGAAGAGAGGAAGGAGAACGACGGCGGCGACGACGAACCGAAGAAAGAAGAGAGAGACGGCGACGAGGACATCGGAGGAGGACCCCAGTGGCCTGGAAGCGGCGGAACCCGAACCCAGAGGAACAGCGCCCGACCGGAAGCAGGGGAGACCAGCCCAGACCGACGAGAGGACCTCCACAGAGCCAGCCACGACCCTGGAGGGTCGTGGCTCTACAAGGTACGGTCCTTCTGGACAAACCGAGGGACACAATAAAAGGGGAGAAACGCTGGGGAAGGGAGGGAGGCAGGGTGAGGGGAGGGAGGAGAGAAGGGCACTTTAAAGAGCACCGGGAGAGCACAAAAGGGTAAAGTACGGAATATACACAAGCCCTGAAGTCCTCACTGGCACCTATATCACACATAAAACCCCCCCCCTCCTTAAACCTTTTCCCCAGTAAAACAAATAAGTAGAAGACGTGTTGTAAGGCGTTCGTTCCACTCACCAGCGATATGTGTTCCCTTTTTCTTGTATGTCACATCCGGGACCTTATGAGGACGATCCGGTACGTCACCTAGAGAAAAGGAAGAAAAGGGACACAGATTAGAAGGAAGATATTCACCACTCCAGAGAAGAAACCGGCGCTAAACGTCGTACTGACTTTTCATCGGTTCTTATTTCAAATTACTAATAAATACTTACCGCAAAAACCCAAATTTACCTCTCCTGAGTGTCTATACTGTGGGGACTGTCTACAGTGGTGTCAGAAGTGGGATCTTGTTTCTAATCCCTCTCCATAAAACAGTCCAGACAGTATACACAATGAGTGAAAGTCCATCGTTAGAGACCATGATTAAGCAACTAGCGGAAGGGCAAAGACACTTACAACTCGTATGGGAGGCCCAACAGAGAGAGGCCAAAGAAGACCGAGAAACCTTACAATCTGCTCTGAAGAGCCAGGCGACCATACTGGCGAACAACCAGTTAGTCCATGAAAGTGCGATGAAAAAACTAACGGAGACTATCGCCGCTAGTAAGGTACATCCGAATGTACCTAGTTCCGTATTACAGAAGTATCAGGAGGGAGAGGATCCGGAATCCTTTTTCACCAACTTTGAGCGGGTAGCCTCCTCCGCCCTATGGCCAGAAGATAAATGGGGACAATATGTGGCCCCCCTGCTCACCGGTCTCTTACAATCAGCATATCAAGCCGCTAACCCAGGTGGTGTCACCCCCTATCAGGACATAAAAACAAGTATACTAGAAAGGGTGGGTCACGACACAGAATATTACCGGATGAGATTTCGTAAAGTCAAATGGGGCACCAACGAAGATCCTAGAACCTTTTATTTTCGTGTGAAGGATCTAGCATTAAAATGGTTAGGCCATATTGGAGATAGTCGGGAGGAAGTCATCAAAACCATTATACTGGAACAATATCTAGATGGTCTACCCCCATCCACAAAACACTGGATAAGACAACACCCAAAAGTGGATACTGAGACGGCCATTGATCTGGCCTGTGCTTTTCATCGATCCACCGATGTCAGAAACTGTCCCACGCGAAGTATCATTAAACCAGTTCTACCGACCCCAAAGACATTTGTAAAAAGTCCACCCGACTATCTAGTACCACGTAGGTTTCCTGAAGGCCCGCCTACCATGGGACCCCAATGTTATAGTTGTGGCGAATGGGGACACATCGCACGTATGTGTCCCCAGAAACAAGAAATGGGAGAACCAATGGAGATAGGGATGACAAGGCGAAGGGTGTTATGTACCGGGAAGGGCGCCCTAAAATTTAAAATGATGATACAAGTGGACGGGAAAAGTATATATGCCCTGGTTGACTCCGGCTGCAGCCAATCAGTAATTAGGAAAGACTTGATAAATAAAGATATAGAAGAGAAACAATGGGTATCTATATGTTGCATACACGGGGACAAGGCACAGTATCCTATACAGATACTCCAGATCAGGTGGGGACCCTATCAGGACTTCCTCCCAGTGGGGATAATGCCCCGGTTAATCGAGGAATGTATCATTGGGACAGACTACATCCACTTCCAAGAACTATTAGACTACGTCAGAGATACCAAACAAACTAAGGATTGGTGGAGAGAGGCACCCTTTTCAGAGAGTGATATTGAGTGTCCGCTATATCGTAGAAAGTTGTCACGAAGAGAGAAACGACAGGGAAAAGGGGACTATCGGAAGACGAAAGGTGACAACACCTATGGAGAGATAGTGGCAGAAATTCATGAAGTTCCTAGTACTTTTGACAAACAACAGAGAGAGGACCCCTCCCTTAACAATGCCTGGAGGTCGGCAGTAACAGAGGAGACAGAAGAGGTGGGTCCCTACTTTATAGTGCAAAAAAACTTATTATATCGGGTTACTACCACACGACGGGGAGAACGTAAACGCCAACTTCTGGTACCTACCCACTATCGGGAACATGTTCTTACACTAGCTCATAATCACCCAGGGGGAGGACACTTTGGGAGAGAGAACACCGAGGAATATTTGCTCAGAAGGTTTTATTGGCCTGGAGTATACGCCCACATACGTAGTTATTGCGCCCAATGTCCCCGTTGTCAGTTAACCGAACCTAGTCGACCTAGGAAGGCACCTCTCCTACCCCTTCCCATCATCGATATCCCGTTCAAAAGAATAGGGATGGATCTAGTGGGACCTTTGATTCCTTCGTCAAAAGGACACACCTACATCCTAGTCATTGTAGATTATGCTACACGATACCCAGAGGCCATTCCCCTGACTAGTATGACAACCAAGACAGTGGCCCAAGCTATGATTAACGTATTTTCTCGTCTTGGGTTTCCACATGAAATCCTCACGGACCAGGGGACCCCTTTTATGTCCACCTTAATGAAACAAGTGTGCAAAACATTGGGGATAGCTCAGATCAGAACATCCGTTTACCATCCTCAAACTGACGGACTAGTCGAAAGATATAATCGAACCATTAAAACCCTGCTGAGAAAGACTATCAATGAGACAGGGAAGGATTGGGATCAAAAGTTACCCCTAGTTTTGTACGCCATACGGACACATGAGCAAGCATCCACGGGGCATAGCCCCTTTGAGTTGGTCTTCGGACGCCAACCTCGTTCCCTTTTAGACATGGCGGTAGAATCCTGGGAGGCCGAGGCTGAGGAAGCAGGGACTCCTTTATTAGAATATGCAAAAAAATTGAGGAACCACCTACACAGCTTATGGACCGACGTACACGCAAACCTGGAACAGGCCCAACAAACACAAAAGTCCTATTATGACAAAGGAAGTAAACTACGGGTTTTCCAACCCGAGGACCAGGTCCTAATAATGAGACCCACCTCCGACCATAAACTCCTGGCCAAATGGCAGGGCCCATATCGAGTAATCAAAGCAGTTTCCCCTGTCACCTACCTTATCGAAATATCCTCCCGTCCAATAAAAACACAAATATATCATGTAAACCTGCTAAAAAAATGGGAGACCCCCGCACAACCTGAACGTTCCGTAGAAATGGGTCAGTTTGTGTGTCCCGACAAGACCCTAGATATCGAGTTCTACCCTACCAACCCCGATACTGAAAGTACCCTACCCATAGTGGACGATACTTTACCTGAAGGGCAAAAGCAACAAGCCCTTAAGGTTTTAAAACAATGGCAACCACTCTTTTCAGAGAAACCAGGAAAGACGTTTTTAATTCACCATAATATACGCACGAGCTCCGGGAAGATCACAAGAGAACGCCCGTATCGTATTCCAGAAGCTAGAAAACACATAATCGAAGAAGAAATCAAAACAATGTTATCCCTAGGGGTCATTGAACCGTCCACTAGTCCCTGGTGTTCACCGGTTGTCCTAGTACCGAAGCCTGATGGTAGCGTCAGGTTTTGCATAGATTTCCGCAAACTTAACTCAAACTCCCTATTCGACACCTATCCCATCCCTAGGGTGGACGATGTTCTCGAAAAACTTGGGAAAGCAAAATACATGTCTACTATCGACCTAACTAAAGGGTATTGGCAGATTCCCTTAGCTCCTCAAGATAGAGAAAAAACAGCTTTTTCCACCCAGTCCGGGTTATATCAATTCACAGTACTACCTTGTGGGCTTCATGGAGCCCCTGCAACCTTTCAAAGGTTAATGGATAGGATTCTAAAACCCTATCCTGCATTCTCCGCTGCATATCTAGATGATGTAGTCGTATTTAGTGAAACATGGGAGGACCATTTAATACACCTACAGAGAATATTCCAAGCCCTTCAAACTGCTGGTTTGACGGCCAATCCCAAGAAATGTGTGATAGGTAAAACCGACATCTCCTATTTGGGATATAGGATTAATCAGGGTACACTACAACCTCAAAATGGGAAGGTGGATGCCATTTTACATGCCCCTCTTCCACACACGAAAAAGGAATTACGCTCCTTTTTAGGATTAGTGGGCTATTATCGGCGCTTCATTCCACATTACTCCACCTTAGCAGCACCTCTTACGGACCTACTCACTAAACAATATCCCAATCGACTTTTGCCTTTTTCGGAGACGCAAAACGCGAGTTTTGAACAGTTGAGAGTTTCCTTAACCTCCGATCCCATCCTGCACTGCCCAGATTTTACGAAGCCGTTTCACCTCTACACTGACGCATCGGATGTTGGGCTTGGAGGGGTTCTGACTCAGCCAGATAGCGAGGGGCTTGACCATCCGGTGGTCTACATCAGTAGAAAACTGTTTTCCCGGGAACGTAACTATCCAATTATAGAGAGAGAGTGCTTGGCTATCAAGTGGGCCATTGACTGTTTGCAGTACTATCTCCTAGGGCGGCCGTTTATACTATTCACGGATCACGCTCCTCTTACGTGGCTGGCTGCGCATAAGGATTCTAACTCCAGGATACTGCGATGGTTCCTTGAACTGCAACCGTTCTCCTTTCAGGTTCGGCACGTCCCTGGATCTCACCAGGCCCCCGCTGATTATCTGTCCCGGTTTCCTCTGTCTTCGCCTGTCCTGGAGCAGGACAGTTCTTGGGGAAGGGTGTGTGACCGGGCCGCCCCGGGCAACAGCGGGGAACCGGCAGAAACGGAACCGCTACGGCCGCGTTCCCAGGTTCCCCTGGGAACGCGTCCGCAACGAGGCCAGCGTCTTGAGGTTGCCTCGGCAACCTCCGATGACGAGGAGGCTCCGGATTGGCCACCAGGCGGCCAAAAGACGGAAGCTCCGGTCGAGAGGGAGAGAGCCGGGGAGGAAGAGAGGAAGGAGAACGACGGCGGCGACGACGAACCGAAGAAAGAAGAGAGAGACGGCGACGAGGACATCGGAGGAGGACCCCAGTGGCCTGGAAGCGGCGGAACCCGAACCCAGAGGAACAGCGCCCGACCGGAAGCAGGGGAGACCAGCCCAGACCGACGAGAGGACCTCCACAGAGCCAGCCACGACCCTGGAGGGTCGTGGCTCTACAAGGTACGGTCCTTCTGGACAAACCGAGGGACACAATAAAAGGGGAGAAACGCTGGGGAAGGGAGGGAGGCAGGGTGAGGGGAGGGAGGAGAGAAGGGCACTTTAAAGAGCACCGGGAGAGCACAAAAGGGTAAAGTACGGAATATACACAAGCCCTGAAGTCCTCACTGGCACCTATATCACACATAAACCCCCCCCCTCCTTAAACCTTTTCCCCAGTAAAACAAATAAGTAGAAGACGTGTTGTAAGGCGTTCGTTCCACTCACCAGCGATATGTGTTCCCTTTTTCTTGTATGTCACATCCGGGACCTTATGAGGACGATCCGGTACGTCACCTAGAGAAAAGGAAGAAAAGGGACACAGATTAGAAGGAAGATATTCACCACTCCAGAGAAGAAACCGGCGCTAAACGTCGTACTGACTTTTCATCGGTTCTTATTTCAAATTACTAATAAATACTTACCGCAAAAACCCAAATTTACCTCTCCTGAGTGTCTATACTGTGGGGACTGTCTACACACACATGAGGTAGAAGGTGTGAAAAAAGTAAAAAGGTGGTAATGCAAGGGACGAGAGGGTGGTTAATAAAGACGAGGACTCAGTAGTGTTAGCCACCACAGTAAGGAGAAATAGTGATGAGGACATAATAAAAGGAAGATGCTTCAGATGTGGAAACCCCAAACATCTAGCAAATAGTCCCTTGTGCCCTGCGCGTGGTTGCATATGTAGAAAGTGTGGTGCTAAAGGGCACTATGCGCGGGTATGCAAAAATGATAAGAAGTCCAAGAAAAAACTAAATAGAGTAGAAGAAGTCACTGATTTAGGCACGAAGTTTATTCTGTAGGTCAAGGGCAATCAGGAAAAGGAACCTCTCAATAACACTTATCCTTTGTGTGACATCAAACTCGACGACATTGAGGTGAAAGTCTACGCTGATTCTTGTTCACTGTATACATTCTTGAATTACCAAACATTTGTTGACAGGTTCCAAACACAGGGTTACAAATTGCATGTGGCCAATATTAATCCGGGAGGGTACAACAACGATCCTATACCTCTTAAGGGAATGCTAGAACTAGACATTATGTTCAAGGGTAGACATACTAAAGGAATGTTGTACATCACAGAGAGGGGATCCAACTTACTGGGATGGAGGCACCAGAGGGAACTTGGGATCAAACTGGATCCCAATGGCGAGGAACAAGTGTTACTAGTGGACTTGCATAATCTTTGTGAAAACATTTGTGAGGGATATCCTAGGTTGTTTGAAAATCGATTAGGGTTGTTGAAAAACTTCCAACACAAAATTAAACTTAAGGAGGGAGCTACACCAGTGGTACATAAAGTTAGAACGGTACCGTATTTAATGAGGGAACTTTTGAAGGAAGAGCTGGACAATTTGGTCAAATTAGGAGTTATAGAACCAACTGAAAGCTCCTTATGGTTGGCACCTATAGTTGTCACCAAGAAACCCAACGGCAGAGGCATTCGCCTGTGTGTGGACTTGAGAGACTTGAATACAAATATATGGGTAGATAGATTCCCCTTACCTAAAATAAATGAAATGATAAGCATGTTGGGTTCTGCTAAACATTTTTGCGTAATTGACTTATCTTCTGCATACCACCAAGTGGAGCTGCACCCTACGTCATGCTTGCTCACATCTTTTATCACTCCATTTGGGGCATTTAGATATCGCAGGATGCCATTTGGCCTCGCATCAGCGGCAGCGGTATTCCAAAGAATCATGCAGAAGGTTTTGCAGGGAATCAAGCAGGTTATGTGCTTCCAAGATGACATACTAGTCTATGGAAATACGGAAAGTGAGCATAATTCTACCTTAAGAGAGGTATTCCAAGCCTTGGATGAGGCTGGCATGACCATCAGAAAAGAAAAGTGCCAACTAGGTGTTGGATCAGTGGAATACCCAGGACACAAAATAAGTAAGGATGGTGTGGAACCCAAGTGTGATCTGGTAGTAGCGGTGAAGGAAGCTCCGTCTCCTACCAATAAAGATGAGTTGAGATCGTTTTTGGGTCTAGCTGAATTTATGTCAAAATTTGTGTATAATTTTGCTACAGTCACTGCTCCTATGAGAGCATTATTGAAGAAAGACGTACCTTTTGAGTGGAATAAAGACTGTCAAATTGCATTCGATGAAGTCAAAGAAGCCATTATCCATTGCCCTATGTTAGGAAACTTTGATACCACCAGGAAAACTTGGCTCATTACAGATGCGAGTGGAAGAGGTCTAGGTGCCACTCTATCCCAGTGGGTAAATGGGCAGGAAAGGATTGTGGCGTTCGCATCCAGGTCTTTAAAGGAGGCAGAACTAAATTATTCCACAATAGAGAGGGAGGCTTTAGCCTGTTTTTGGGCAATCAATCATTTCAAATTTTTCCTGGGGGGGTTGCCATTTGTAGTTAGAACGGACCACAAACCCCTCATTTCATTATTTACTGTTAAGGGTAAAGACCAAGCTACCCCTCGAATTGCGAAATGGATTATGGGGTTGGAAGGCTTTAATTTCGACATGCAATATGTTCCAGGCAAAAGAAATATAGTAGCTGACTGTCTCTCAAGACTACCCAGGAAAGGAGGGGAGGAGGAGACCAATGTGATTCTTGATCCTGTGCTCCAGGTAGAATTGTCAGGTATCACTAAAGAAGAATGGGTCACAGCTACAACATCAGATCGGACTATGCAAACTTTGAAAGATATGATTTTGAAGGGGTGGCCTGGTAGATGTCAACAGCTTGATGAGGATGTGAGGGGATATTGGGAGGTACGTTCTGAACTTCACATAACCAAGGAACTATTAATGAGAGGTGAGAGAATTGTTCCCCCTAAAGCACTCTGGAAAAAATTAATAGAATTAGCACATGAGGGACATTTGGGAAGGACCTTGACTAAAAACAGACTACGAGCCTCCTACTGGTTCCCCACTATGGACAGGTTAGTAGAGGATACCGTACGTGATTGTATCCCTTGTTCAGCAAGGGATAAAACCAGAAGTACATGTAAGGCACCTTTGTCTCCAGTTGAGGTCCCCACTAAACCATGGGACAAGCTAGGGTTGGACATAGTAGGACCTCTTACGTGCCCGGGATCGAGAGCCAGGTCTATTTTTGTATTAGTTGATTATCACACACACTGGGTGATGACCAAGGCTGTACATAATGTAACCACACATGATGTAATACAATTTCTTAAATAATCCTTTTCCCGTGAAGGGATTCCTAGTACTATAGTGATAGACAATGGTGTACAGTTCACTTCAAACACCATGGTGGAGTTCTTGACAGTCTGTGGGATTAAACATTACCGGACAGCATTATATAACCCAAGGGCAAATGGTCTTGTAGAAAGGGTCAACAGGATGGTCAAAGAGCGTTTGCAGTTGGCCAATGTATCTCGTGTATCAGGAGAGGGCGCAATTGAGCGTATGCTATGGTCTTACCATACCACACCCAACATGGTCACAGGAGTATCCCCTTTTATATCTCTCAAGGGTAGGCAACCAGGAACCAAGTTAAACCCTAATTGGTTGAGGAGAGGGGAGCCTGTCATAGTTCATCGCAAGGAAGTATTAACAAGAGTGGAAGGGAATCAGAGGAAATACCAGGAATGGTGTAACAACAAATTTGGTACTAAGAGCAAACAATGGATAGTAGGACAATGGGTCAGGGTAAAGCTTCCAGGATCTACTCGAAGGGAAGGAAGCCGGTTCTCCAGGCCGTTGAGAATTACTAAAGTACATAAGAACGTTGTAACCTTGGAAGATGGCCGTGTGTGGAGTATGGACCGTTTGTCTACCATCCAGAGCGACCCAAGGAAGTCTGGAGAAGGGTTCGGAGAGGAACAACAATGATCTTGGAAGGGAGCAAGTTCGCTTTTCAATGTGGAGGACTTTTCTGATATATTATAAAGAACAGTATTCTACTTTTAACAAGTGTGTGTCTTAGCCACAACTCCTTTCCATCTTGGTGGGGAAGGGGAAGTGTTGTAATGTTGTTGTTTGAATAACTCAAATATGTGTAACACAGTATTGTCCTAATTATATACCCACTGTTATTATTTTCTTAACCTTATTTCCCTTTATTAATTCTGTATAATCCTATTATGTATTTATGGTTAGTGAAATGGTGGACTCCAACCCTTCCTTTAGAATGTTGACTAATGGTACAATCAGGAGTGCACCTTAGAATGTTGATGAGGATAAGCTGGAGTTGGAGCAACATATTCTTTTACATAACTTAGGAATACAAGGAAGAAAAGTGTATGAGAGCCTGACGGCTAATGAAGGGGAAGGAGAGGAGGATGGAGAGAACTTAGATGTTTTTCAACAAACATTGTACAGGTTGGAGCGTCATTTTGGGCACAAAGTTAATATAGTCTTAGAGCGGCATAGATTTTTCAGTAGAGTACAGGCCAAGGACGAAAAGGTAGGCACCTATATAGCTTCTCTGCGAGGGCTGGCTCAAACATGTGAATTTGGGGAGTTAGAAGATTCGTTGATCCGTGATCAGTTAGTTAGAAGTACAAACAGCCAAAGGGTGCAAGAGAAGCTCCTTACTTACAACACTACTCTTAAAGAAGCTGTGGATATGGCAAGGGGTATCAAGCATACAGTAGAATGTATGAGAGAGATTAAAAACACACATGAGGTAGAAGGTGTGAAAGAAGTAAAAGGTGGTAATGCAAGGGACGAGGGCGTGGTTAATAAAGACGAGGACTCAGTAGTGTTAGCCACCACAGTAAGGAGAAATAGTGATGAGGACATAATAAAAGGAAGATGCTTCAGATGTGGAAACCCCAAACATCTAGCAAATAGAGTCTTGTGCCCTGCGCGTGGTTGCATATGTAGAAAGTGTGGTGCTAAAGGGCACTATGCGCGGGTATGCAAAAATGATAAGAACTCCAAGAAAAAACTAAATAGAGTAGAAGAAGTCACTGATTTAGGCACGAAGTTTATTCTGCAGGTCAAGGGCAATCAGGAAAAGGAACCTCTCAATAACACTTATCCTTTGTGTGACATCAAACTCGACGACATTGAGGTGAAAGTCTACGCTGATTCTTGTTCACCGTATACATTCTTGAATTACCAAACATTTGTTGACAGGTTCCAAACACAGGGTTACAAATTGCATGCGGCCAATATTAAACCGGGAGGGTACAACAACGATCCTATACCTCTTAAGGGAATGCTAGAACTAGACATTATGTTCAAGGGTAGACATACTAAAGGAATGTTGTACATCACGGAGAGGGGATCCAACTTACTGGGATGGAGGCACCAGAGGGAACTTGGGATCAAACTGGATCCCAATGGCGAGGAACAAGTGTTACTAGTGGACTTGCATAATCTTTGTGAAAACATTTGTGAGGGATATCCTAGGTTGTTTGAAAATCGATTAGGGTTGTTGAAAAACTTCCAACACAAAATTAAACTTAAGGAGGGAGCTACACCAGTGGTACATAAAGTTAGAACGGTACCGTATTTAATGAGGGAACCTTTGAAGGAAGAGCTGGACAATTTGGTCAAATTGGGAGTTATAGAACCAATTGAAAGCTCCTTATGGTTGGCACCTATAGTTGTCACCAAGAAACCCAACGGCAGAGGCATTCGCCTGTGTGTGGACTTGAGAGACTTAAATACAAATATATGGGTAGCTAGATTCCCCTTACCTAAAATAAATGAAATGATAAGCATGTTGGGTTCTGCTAAACATTTTAGCGTAATTGACTTATCTTCTGCATACCACCAAGTGGAGCTGCACCCTACGTCATGCTCGCTCACATCTTTTATCACTCCATTTGGGGCATTTAGATATCGCAGGATGCCATTCGGCCTCGCATCAGCGGCAGCGGTATTCCAAAGAATCATGCAGAAGGTTTTTTTTTTTTTTTTTTTTTTCGTCCTCATAATTATCACCCATGCTTTGGTAGAGGAAAAATGGTACCGGACGGGGGAAACGTAACCCTTGGGTCGTCCCGTTTGGTCTACGTTTTATTATTCTCCCAATCGTATGCCATCAACCAGGATATACTATTTTCTATGAAACCTAGTCATAACCAAAGCATCGCCCAGTATTGGGTAAGGGGAGTACTAATCATTGGACTTAAGTTGCACGAGGAGGAGACCAGACAGCAAAACAGTAATATACTATTGGTAGACATTTTCCCAGTTCATCCAGAAGTTATCCCTGCTAGAAAGGGGACCTCGTTGTTCCATTATGCACATTCGATTTACAGATATTTGCCAATCCTTAGAACGGGGGGGAAAGGGGTCAACCCATTTACGACAAATTTCTCGTCTAGCCAAAAGTATTAATACAAACAACAGGTGCTCCTGATGTGCTGACAATTTTTGATAATTCATACCCTGTTCACTGACCCCAAACACCACCATAGAAAGATCCAATTTTACGTTCACATTAAATATTATCTTTAAAGTGTTTCCTATCTCCTCCCAATATTCCCACAACTTTGAACATTGCCAAAACATGTGTATATCGTTTGCCTTATCGTCACCACACCTCGGACAGTTTTTCTGAGTTTTCCCGATAGCTGTTAATCTGGCCGGCGTCCAGTAAACCCTATGAAGTGTGAACAAATGGTTTTTCTTCAACTCTGCCGGGCTGGTCGTGAACCACAATTCTGAGCAGGACCTATTCCATAAAGATTTCACATCTAGAGTTGGAAAGATCCCCCCCCACTTCAACAAGGGAAGGGATGTCCCATCCCTTGTTGCTTCCAACAGAGCATGGTACCACAGAGCAACTTCCTTATTAATGATTTTCTGGTTTAATTTCCCTTCCCATATATTCCTTCCTATTTCTCCTATTTGTTGCTATTTAACCCAACTAGCTATCTGAAGATACTTGAATTTGGAGACTGTCCCTCCAGTCCCTTCATAAAGTGTCGACCAGCTTAACAGTTCTGGTCCTTCCATTATCTGGCCCCATTTTACAATCCCACTCACTCTCAAAGGAATTGATAATTTATCAGTGAGGCATTCAGGAGTGCCAGGTGAATCCCAAATGGGGGAAGAGCTGCAAAAATAGGGTATCTCTAGCACCTTCCGAAAGTGCATCCAAATGTTGCATGCATGTCTGAGTGTCTTCAAGCGTACCTTCTTGAAGTACTTAGGATGGCCGAATTTGTATAGAAAATGATCTGCTTTTTCCTCGAGGTGTGCCGTTAAGGCTTTCCACGCCGGATCATATTCTGACTTCTTATTCAATAGGTTTCTAATGTTTTTTAATTGAAATGCCAGATAATACTTGAAGAAATCTGGAGACGCAATGCCCCCCCACTCTTTTTTTTTTACTCATCTTTTTCCACGAGATCCTTACTCCTTTAGAGGCCCATACAAACGAGGATAAATCCCCCTGTAGTTTTTTAAACCAGCAGTTCTTAAACTCTAGTGGAATAGTGTTGAATAAAAAGGTGAATTTTGGGAGAATACACATCTTCAAAATGTTGGATCTTCCAATTATGGAAAGAGGGAGAGCGGCCCACGTCTTTAGCAATTTTTTGGTTTCTCTGTATGTTATGTTAAAATTTAGTTTAGGTACCTCATTTAGATCATTTGTTAATCGTATACCCAAATATCTGATCTCTTGTTTGACTAAAGGAGAAGCATAAGTCAAATTCCAACACATTATTTCTGTCTTTTCTGTGTTTACGCTGTAACCAGAAAGTTTACCAAATTGCTCCATCAAAGTATTGAACGCTAGTAGGGTAGAACTAACATCCTTGGTATATAGCATAAGATCATCTGCATATAATGCTACTTTTTTTTCCCAGTCCCCACTTTGAAATGGAGTAATTTCCTTACTTAACCTAAGAGAAATTGCCAGAGGCTCAATATATAAGTTAAAAAGCAAGGGAGACAATGGACATCCCTGTCGCGTACCCCGCCAAATCCTAAATTCTTGTGATAACTGGCCGTTGACCAGAATTCTCGCTGAGGGGCATCTATACAATTCCCTGACTGTCCTAACAAAAGGAAATCCCAAGCCTCCTTTTTCCAGCACTAACCTCAAAAAAGACCAATTGACCCGATCGAAGGCCTTTGCTGCGTCAAAAGTCAGGATCGCCAGAGGGGTCTTTTCTTGTTCCGCCAGATCTATTGCAGCAAATAACTCATGTGTTACATCCTGGAGATACCTCCCTTTCATAAAACCCTTTTGATCCGTATGAATCAGATTGCCTATGGCACTCCCTAATCTCCTGGCTAAAATCCCTGTATAAAGTTTGTAGTCGGCATTCAACAGGGAGATGGGTCTGTAAGATGCACAAGACATTGGATCCTTACCTGGCTTTAAAACTAGACAAATTATAGCCTCTCTCCAGGATTTAGGCGTCTGAGCCCCCTCAACCAGCATAGAATTAAATAATTCTAATAAAAAAGGACTAATAACTTCCCCCAAGACCTTGTACAATTCATTAGGTAGATTGTCTGGACCAGCGGCCTTTCCTTTTTTTAACGCTTTTATGCCTTCAATAAGCTCAGCCTCATTTATTTTACAATTTAATAGGGTCTTTTCAGAATCTTCTAGAGCTGGAAGGTGTAGTTTTTCTAGAAAATCACTAATCGACTCGTCTGAATTAACCAGGCTTTCTGAGTATACGTCTTGGAAAAAAGATACAAATGCCCCCTCAATCTCTTCTTGCTCCACACAAATCGTATTGTCCGATTTGACTGCTGAAATATATCTTTTAGAGAGGTCTGACTTAACCTTCCATGCTAGTAGCTTACTGCAACCTTCTCCATATTCATGGTGAGCATATCGGCTAGCTTCCCATTTTAACTTACTGCGATTTTCCAAAAAAGCCTCTAGCTTAGTCCGAACATTAACCTCTTGACATATCAAGTCCTCTAATAAATTGACCTTCTCTTCTGCTCGTGCTTTATGGATTGCAGCTTGCAAGGTTTTTAGAGATAATTCCATATCTCCCAATTTCTCTTTTTCTTCACGATGTTTGTATATTGCCAGGCTCATAAGCCTCCCTCTAATATAAGCCTTAAAGGCGTCCCAAACACACCATAAACTTGCCGTACCTTGGTTCAAAAGAAAGAAATCTCTTGTGTCTTTTTTTAATGCTTCTACTATAGAGTCGTCTAATAGTATAGCGCGATTAATTATACATCTAATACCTTTATTTACGACCCTGATATCCAAGTGTAATTTTACAGCTGAATGATCTGAGAGGTGAGCTGGATTGTGGGCTACCTTTCTGACCTCTGGGCATAAACTTTTATGTATTAAAAAAAAATCTATTCTAGATCTATGCCCATATTTTTTATTGTAAAATGTATATCTGTCTCCTTCGCCTCCTCTGCAGTGCCATATGTCTACCAATCCTAAATCTTGCATGGCTTGTTTCACCTGTGCCCTCATTTTAGGAGAGTTATCCGTACCTCGAGGGGTTGACTTATCGTGTACAGGGTCTAACAAAATGTTGAAGTCAATCATGCAGAAGGTTTTGCAGGGAATCAAGCAGGTTATGTGCTTCCAAGATGACATACTAGTCTATGGAAATACGGAACGTGAGCATAATTCTACCTTAAGAGAGGTATTACAAGCCTTGGATGAGGCTGGCATGACCATCAGAAAAGAAAAGTGCCAACTAGGTGTTGGATCAGTGGAATACCCAGGACACAAAATAAGTAAGGATGGTGTGGAACCCAAGTGTGATCTGGTAGTAGCGGTGAAGGAAGCTCCGTCTCCTACCAATAAAGATGAGTTGAGATAGTTTTTGGGTCTAGCTGAATTTATGTCAAAATTTGTGTATA
Organism: Pleurodeles waltl; assembly: GCF_031143425.1. Classification (NCBI taxonomy): domain Eukaryota; kingdom Metazoa; phylum Chordata; class Amphibia; order Caudata; family Salamandridae; genus Pleurodeles; species Pleurodeles waltl. The sequence goes on from NW_027150097.1 coordinate 3,603,331, forward strand.
ATTTTGCTACAGTCACTGCTCCTATGAGAGCATTATTGAAGAAAGACGTACCTTTTGAGTGGAATAAAGACTGTCAAATTGCATTTGATGAAGTCAAAGAAGCCATTATCCATTGCCCTATGTTAGGAAACTTTGATACCACCAGGAAAACTTGGCTCATTACAGATGCGAGTGGAAGAAGTTTAGGTGCCACTCTATCCCAGTGGGTAAATGGACAGGAAAGGATTGTGGCGTTCGCATCCAGGTCTTTAAAGGAGGCAGAACTAAATTTTTCCACAATAGAGAGGGAGGCTTTAGCCTGTTTTTGGGCAATCAATCATTTCACATTTTTCCTGTGGTTGTTGCCATTTGTAGTTAGAACGGACCACAAACCCCTCATTTCATTATTTACTGTTAAGGGTAAAGACCAAGTTACCCCTCGAATTGCGAAATGGATTATGGGGTTGGAAGGCTTTAATTTCGACATGCAATATGTTCCAGGCAAAAGAAATATAGTAGCTGACTGTCTCTCAAGACTACCCAGGAAGGGAGGGGAGGAGGAGACCAATGTGATCCTTGATCCTGTGCTCCAGGTAGAATTGTCAGGTATTACTAAAGAAGAATGGGTCACAGCTACAACATCGGATCGGACTATGGAAACTTTGAAAGATATGATTTTGAAGGGGTGGCCTGGTAGATGTCAACAGCTTGATGAGGATGTAAGGGGATATTGGGAGGTACGTTCTGAACTTCACATAACCAAGGAACTAGTAATGAGAGGTGAGAGAATTGTTCCCCCTAAAGCACTCTGGAAAAAATTAATAGAATTAGCACATGAGGGACATTTGGGAAGGACCTTGACTAAAAACAGACTACGAGCCTCCTACTGGTTCCCCACTATGGACAGGTTAGTAGAGGATACCGTACGTGATTGTATCCCTTGTTCAGCAAGCGATAAAACCAGAAGTACATGTAAGGCACCTTTGTCTCCAGTTGAGGTCCCCACTAAACCATGGGACAAGCTAGGGTTGGACATAGTAGGACCTCTTACGTGCCCGGGATCGAGAGCCAGGTTTATTTTTGTATTAGTTGATTATCACACACACTGGGTGATGACCAAGGCTGTACATAATGTAACCACACATGATGTAATACAATTTCTTAAAGAATCCTTTTCCCGTGAAGGGATTCCTAGTACTATAGTGACAGACAATGGTGTACAGTTCACTTCAAACACCATGGTGGAGTTCTTGACAGTCTGTGGGATTAAACATTACCGGACAGCATTATATAACCCAAGGGCAAATGGTCTTGTAGAAAGGGTCAACAGGATGGTCAAAGAGTGTTTGCAGTTGGCCAATGTATCTCGTGTATCAGGAGAGGGCGCAATTGAGCGTATGCTATGGTCTTACCATACCACACCCAACATGGTCACAGGAGTATCCCTTTTATATCTCTCAAGTGTAGGCAACCAGGAACCAAGTTAAACCCTAATTGGTTGAGAGGAGGGGAGCCTGTCATAGTTCATCGCAAGGAAGTATTAACAAGAGTGGAAGGGAATTAGAGGAAATACCAGGAATGGTATAACAACAAATTTGGTACTAAGAGCAAACAATGGATAGTAGGACAATGGGTCAGGGTAAAGCTTCCAGGATCTACTCAAAGGGAAGGGAGCCGGTTCTCCAGGCCGTTGAGAATTACTAAAGTATATAAGAACGTTGTAACCTTGGAAGATGGCCGTGTGTGGAGTATGGACCGTTTGTCTACCATCCAGAGCGACCCAAGGAAGCCTGGAGAAGGGTTCGGAGAGGAACAACAATGATCTTTGAAGGGAGCAAGTTCGCTTTTCCATGTGGAGGACTTTTCTGATGTATTATAAAGAACAGTATTCTACTTTTAACAAGTGTGTGTCTTAGCCACAACTCCTATCCATCTTGTTGGGGAAGGGGAAGTGTTGTAATGTTGTTGTTTGAATAACTCAAATATGTGTAGCACAGTATTGTCCTAATTATATACCCACTGTTATTATTCTCTTAACCTTATTTCCCTTTATTAATTCTGTATAATCCTATTATGTATTTATGGTTAGTGAAATGGTGCACTCCAACCCTTCCTTTAGAATGTTGACTAATGGTACAACCAGGAGTGCACCTTAGAATGTTGATGAGGAGAATCTGGAGTTGGAGGCTTTGGGGAGTTGGTAAGAAGCAGTGAGCTGTGAAGGTGTAATGCAAGGAGTTTACCAATAAATCTACGTTAATCATTTGGTCTTACTGACTCTAATTACAACAATTTGCCTACAGTGAAAGGTGACTTCTATGCCCTTGGACATATCCCCAACATCATAGGTGCTATTGATGGGGCCCATGTAGCTCTGGTCCCCCCCCCCACCCCACAGGAGTGAGCAGGTGTACAGGAACAGGAAGAGTTATCATTCCATGAATGTACAGATGGTATGTTTGGCAGACCAGTACATCTCGTAGGTAAATGCTATGTTCCCTGGCTCAGTGCATGACGCCTACATCCTGCGCAATAGCAGCATCCCTTATATGATGGCTCAACTCCACAGGCACTGTGTGTGGCTATTAGGGGTCTCTGGTTACCCCAACCTGTCCTGGCTATTGACCCCAGTGAGGAATCCCAGGACCAGGGCAGAGGAACGCTACAATGAGGCCCATGGGCGGACTAGGAGGGTGATTGAATGCACCTTCGGCCTCCTGAAGGCCAGGTACAGGTGCCTCCATATGCCAGGTGGTTCCCTATTCTACTCACCGAAGAAGGTGTGCCAGATCATCATCACCTGCTCGATGCTTCACAATCTTGCTTTGCGACGCCAGGTGCTTTTTCTGCAGGAGGATGGTCCAGATGGCTGTGTTGTGGCAGCTGTGGAGCCTGTGGAGCCTGTGGAGCCTGTGGACAGTGATGAGGAGGACGCTGAGGAAGAAGACATAGACTACAGGAAGTCAGTCATACAGCAATATTTCCAGTGACACACAGGTGAGAACAGTTTTCTTTTTACCATTACATTCACTTTCACACTTCTACCTCTATCCTGTCTGTCATTTCATAGCAGTATTTGGTCACTGAGTTGTACCTTTCCATTACGGTTTCACAGGTGTGGTTAGCAACGTGTGTCATCTGCTTGCATCCTTCAGGGACTTGTGATGTGTGACATAGGTATGTTGGCTTTACAATTGGAAACGCATTTTGACACTGTCATTGATAAAACATATTTACCAAATCACAGACTGACTCCAGATTGTTTTGTGGTTCAAGGGTGTTTATTTAAGTGCCCATAAATGGAGGGGGGTAGTAATATGCTGATGGGGGACGGTGGAGGAATGTCCATGGCAGAGTCCAGTCCATTGGTCACACAGGTGCACTGCCCATATGGGCATAGGAAGTGGAGCTGGGGCAGTTTCAGTATGGACAGGGTAACAAAGTGGGACAGTGGGAGGACAATCAGGGTGGTCTCTTTTCCTGGCGGGGGTCTTGCCATCTTGCTCTGTCCTGTTCCTGGATCTCAGGGACTGCTTGCGTGGTGGTTGTCCGTCTGCAGGGGGTGGGGTGCTGGTGTGGTGGTCTTGTGGCGGGGCATCCTGTCCACTAGCGCCGGCGGAGGTCGTGGGCAGTTCATCGTCCTGGCTAGTGTCAGGGGCCCCTTGGAGTGCCACGGTGTCCCTCATGGTCTTTTGTATGTCCTTCAGCACCCCTACAATGGTGCCCAGGGCAGAGCTGATGGTTCTGAGCTCTTCCCTGAACCCCAAATACTGCTCCTCCTGCAGGCGCTGGGTCTCCTGAAACTTGGCCAGGACCGTCGCCATCGTCTCCTGGGAGTGGTGGTATGCTCCCATGATGGAGGATAGGGCCTCGTGGAGAGTGGGTTCCCTTGGCCTGTCCGCCCCCTGTCGCACAGCAGCCCTCCCAGTTCACCTGTGTTCCTGTGCCTCCGTCCCCTGGACCATGTGCCCACTACCACTGCTCCCAGGTCCCTGTTGTTGTTGGGGTGGTGGGTTATCCTGGATTCCCTGTAGTGGTGGACACACCGCTTATTGACATGTCCTGGGGACGGAGGTATGGGCCCGCTGGGTGGGTGCTGTGCTGGTGTTACCAGAGGGTCACAGTCAGTGTTGGGCTGTGCCTGTGCAAAGGGAACCGACTGTCCCGAGGCCCACGATGGTCCGGGCTGGTCATCAGGATCCAGTGGGGCAGAGCTGCTGTCGTCACTGTGGGCCTCTTCTGTGGGTGGAGTGGATTTGTCTGGACCCTCCCATGTGGTGACGTTCCTTAGCGGTCCTGCAGGGATATAAGAGCATGATTATTGCATGTGTGTGTGTAATGGTGTGCAATGGGTGGGTGTTTGTGTACCCCAGTGCAAGCATTCCTGTGTGTGGGTTTGTGTGATGATGGTTAGGGGGTTGTTCTGGGTATGTGCAGTGAACATGCTTTGGTGAGGGGTGACCATGCTTAGTTGTGTCATGCAGGGCTTGGTGTTGCGATGAGTGGTTTGTGTTATTAGGACATTAGTGAGGAGTGTGAGGGTGGGGGTGTGTGATAGCATGCAGGTAGGGTGGGGGATATGAAAGTTGAGATTTAACTTACCAGTGTCCATTCCTCCACCGACTCCTCCGAGGCCCGCTGGATGCATGATGGTCAAGACTTGCTCCTCCCATGTTGTTAGTTGTGGGGGAGGAGGTGGGGGTCCGCCGCCAGTCCGCTGTACCGCTATGTTGTGCCTGGAGACCACGGAATGCACCTTCCCCCGTAGGTCGTTCCACCTCTTCCTGATGTCCTACCGATTTCTTGGATGCTGTCCCACAGCGTTGACCTTGTCCACGATTCTTTGCCATAGCTCCATCTTCCTGGCTATGGATGTGTGCTGCACCTGTGAGCCAAATAGCTGTGGCTCCACCCGTAGGATTTCCTCCACCATGACCCTGAGCTCATACTCGGAAAACCGGGGATGTCTTTGGCGTGACATGGGGTGGTGTGGGTGATGTGTGGGGTGCTGTAAGTGTTGATGTGTGTGTTGATGTGTAGTGGTGTGTGGTGTTCTGTGCGTGTAATGTTGTATGGGTGATGGTGTTGTTTGCCTCTGTGTGGTGGGGTTCTCAGTTGCTGTGCTCTCTGTCTATCTGGCCTTCGTCCGTGAATTGTGGTCGTAGGGGTTTGTGGGTGATGTGGGTGTGTGTTTTATATTGTGTTGGGTGTGTGGGAGTGGTGTTTGTATGTGTCTCAGGTGTGTGTATTTGGAATTGTCCAATGTGGCTGTGTTTTGGAGATGTGTGTGTATTTTGAGCGCGGCGGTGTGTACCGCTAATGGAATACCGCGGTTGAAAGACCGCCGCGTGGATTCGTGGGTCGTGATAGCATGGGCGTGTTTCTGTTGGCGTGACGGTGGAGGATTTGTTTTCGCCAGTTTATAACTGACATTTGGTGTGGCGGAGTTGTGTGGGTGTCTGAATTTCGTTGGATTCCGAGATGTATGTCATAATAGCTGTGGCGGAATTTCGCGGCCGCGGTGGTGTTTTGGCAGTCTTCTGCACGGCGGTAAGCGCCTTTTACCGCCAATGTTGTAATGAGGGCCTAAGTGTGTTATTGTGAGCATCAGTCACTTTGTACTGCTGACCAAGTAAGTGTTGATCAGGGTGAACCAGTTTCTCTATAACCATAGTTACACTGGCTCCTGTGTCCCTGTAGGCCTCAACCTCAACACAATTAATTAGGGTAAGTTGCTTGTACTTACCCATATTGAGGGGACAAGCAACCGGTGGCAAGGTCAATGCCACCATCAGAGACTAAAACAACCTCTGTGGTCTCCCTAACAAGACCAACCCCAACTACACTGCCAATAGTGAACCCAGCTACACCCTTAGATCGGCTATTTGTAGTAGACTTCCCACCACCACTGCTATTACTAGGGGCACTAGAATTTGCAGTTGGGGTTTTGGCGGTGGGAGGTTTGGTGTTTTTCTTTGGAAAAGTGGCATCACTTGCCCAATGGCCTTTTACTTCACATAAATAACACCAAGGCTTTTTCTGATTGTGAGAAGAGGATTTGGACCCACCACCCCCTGAGGATTTTTGTGGGCCTGGTGAAGAATTGTTTTGTATCTTTGTCCCCACCCTTGTCAAAAGACATACCATCCTTCTTCTTGCCATCCGTTTCACCCCCTGTATGAACTTTTCTGTTCACTCTTGTTCTGACCCATTTGTCTGCCTTCTTTCCCAATTCTTGGGGAGAGGTCAGATCTGAGTCTACCAAGTACTGGTGCAACAAATCAGACACACAATTGTTCAAAATATGCTCTCTCAGGATTAGATTATACAGGCTTTCATAGTCAGTCACCTTACTGCCATGTAACCAACCCTTCAAGGCCTTCACTGAACAGTCTTCAAACTCTGTCCAGGCTTGAGGGGACTCTTTTCTGGTGTCTCTGAACTTAATCCTGTATTGTTCAGTGGTTAAGCCACATCCATCCAAGAGTGCATCCTTCAAAACCTTGCAGTTGTTAGCATCACTTTCTTGACAGTAAGGAGCCTATCCCTACCCTTACCAGTGAAAGATAGCCACAAGATAGCTGTCCACTGCCTTTGAGGGACCAATTGTAATATGCAGGCCCTCTCAACTGCAGCAACCCACTTGTTAATGTCATTCCCCTCCCTGTAAGGGGGGACTGTCTTATGCAAGTTTCTGGAATCTTGCTCTCTAACAGGATTGCTAACAAAAACACTGCTGCTGCCACCATGGGGAACTAACCCCAACCTCTGCCTTTCCCGTTCCACATCCAGAGATTCCCTGTCTAAGGCCAGCTTCTGCTGTTTAAGCTTCAGCCTGGCCTCTTACAACCTCAGCTTTCTGAGTTCCCTTTCCATTAATTTATCCTCAGGGTGGGAGGCTTGGGAATTGTGAGACACAGAAGTTATGTGGGAATTGGCAGAGTTGGACCTGTCCCTAACTGACTGGATCCTAGTAACCTGGCCTTTAGGAGTGAAAGGTGCCCTACTAATGTGTGACCCCCTCCCACTACCAGTGTCACTAGGTAGCCTGCCAGCTGACAGGTCCTTGGAAGAACCCTCCCCAGCAACCTCAGGGGACTCCTCTGAGTCTGAATGGCTACACCCCTCATCTACCTCCTGATCCTGGGATGGGCCGGACTGGATGGGCCAGACTGGTTCTGGTCATTTTCTAGTAGAAGGCTAAAGAGAAAGTCTTTGGTAGGATTCTTGCCAATGCTTAAACCTTTTTCTATTCAGAGACCCCTCAGACTTTTAAAGTTTAGACTCTCAAATGTTGCCTGAAGACCTGTGGGAGTAAGCTCTACTGCAGATATAATAGAAAAGGTTTAGGACAGAGATAGAAAAAGTTTTGTTTTAGAACTTTTGAAAGCACAGAGAAAAAAACTTTTTCCACCTTTTTTAAGTTTTCAGAAACGTTTCAGAAACTTTTTAGAAAGTTTTAGAGAAGGAAAGTTACACTGTTTAGGTCACTGTGTATATTTTGAAGTGTTTGGTATATGGTTTTCGTATGAAAAGCACCAATGACAAAGTGGTAAAGCTGTTACAAGTACTTATCCCACCGCTGCACCACCAATGTAGGAGGCTGGCCTGGCTTATAGTGGGTACCAAGTGGTATTTACACCTTGTGCCAGGTCCAGTTATCCCTTATTAGTAGATTAGTAGTGTTCTAGCAGCTTAGGCTGATGGAGGTAGCTATAGCAGAGCAGCGTAGGCTGAACTAGGAGACATGCAAATCTCCTACTATACCACTTATATCACTTAGCACTATGTCATAAGAAACACAATACTCAGAGTTACTAAAAATAAAGGTAGTTTAGTGACAATATGCCAAAAGTATCTCAGAGGATATACTCCCTTAGGAGGTAAGTAATATTCACAAAATATACACACAAACCAAAATCAGGTAAGTAAACAGTTAGAAAAGTAGTGCAAACACGATAGAACACAATAGAATGCAATAGGAGACAATAGGCCTAGGGGCAATGTAAACCATATACTCCATAAGTGGAATGCGACCCACGAATGGACCCCAGCCCTAGTGTAGTGTGTAGAGAGTCGCTGGGAGTGTAATAAAACACTAAGGGTGTCCAAGATACCCCACCCCAAGACCCTGAAAAGTAGGAGTAAAGTCACCCTACTACCCCAGAAAGACATTAAAGTCGAGATAGGGGATTCTGCAAAGACAACAACTGACTGGAAAGCACTGAAGATGTATTCCTGGACCTGAGGACCTGCAAAGGAAGGGGACCAAGTCCAAGAGTCACGCAAGTGCCGGGGGGGGGGCAGGAGCCCACTAAACCCCGGATGAAGGTGCAAAAGGGCTGCCTCTGGGTGGAAGAAGCCAAAGATTCTGCAACAACGGAGGCTGCTAGGAACTTCTCCTTTGGTTAGAAGATGTCCCACAGTGTGCTGAAGGGTACAGAGTTATTTTCACACAGAAAGACCACAAACAAGCCTTGCTAGCTGGAAGGGTTGTGGTTGAAGATAAAGGGTGCTGCCCCGGCCCAGGAAGGACCAGGAGATTGCCACTTGGACGAGGAGACAGAGGGGACGCTCAGCAACAGAGAGAGCCCATACAGAAGCAGGCAGCACTGGCAGAAGTACCTAAACAGGCGCACAACAAAGCTGAACATGACCACTATCTCAGCACAACAAAAGAGGGTCCCAAGAAGCCAGTGGTCAACTCAACGAGTTGAGCAATGCAGGTCGGAGTGCTGGGGACCTGGGCTGTGCTGTGCACAAAGGAATCCTTGCAAAAGTGCACAGAAGCCCTAGCAGCTGAAGATCACGTGGTGCACAGGATTACTGTCTGGCGTGGGGGGGAAAGGACTTACCTCCACCAACTTGGGGCAGAAGGACCACTGGAATGTGGGGGTGACTTGGATCCAGCTCCTGTGTTCCAGGGACCACGCTCGTCGAGATGAGAGGGGACCCAGAGGACTGGTGATGCAGAGGTTTGGTGTCTGCGTTAGCAGGGGGAAGATTCAGTCGACCCACTGGAGATTTCTTCTTGGCTTCCAGTGCAGGGTGAAGGCAGACAGCCCTCAGAGCATGTACCACCAGAAAACACGTGAGAAAGCCGGCAGGATTAGGCGCTACAATGTTGCTGGTACTCTTCTTGATACTTTGTTGCGGTTTTGCAGGCGTCCTGGATCCTTGGCAGCAGTCGAAGAAGGAAGTGCAGAGGAACTCTAGTGAGCTCTTGCATTCGTTATCTGTGAGATAACCACAGGAGAGACCCTAAATAGCCCTCAGAGGAGGATTGGCTACAGAGAAAGGTAAGCACCTATCAGGAGGGGATTCTGACGTCACCTGCTGGCACTGGCTCTCAGAGGTGTCCATTGTGCCCTCACACCTCTGCATCTAAGATGGCAGATGTCTGGGACACACTGAAGGAGCTCTGGGCACCTCCCCTGGGCTGGTGATGGACAGGGGAGTGGTCACTCCCTTTTCCTTTGTCCAGTTTCGCGCCAGAGCAGGGCTGGGGGGATCCCTGAACCGGTGTAGACTGGCTTATGAAAGGAGGGCCCCATCTGTGCCATTCAAAGCATTTCCAGAGGCCAGGAGAGGCTACTCCTCCCAGGCCCTTAACACCTATTTCCAAAGGGAGAGGGTGTAACACCCGCTCTCAGAGGAAATCCTTTGTTCTGCCTTCCTAGGACTGGGCTGCCCAGACCCCAGGGGGGCAGAAACCTGTCTGAGGGTTGGCAGCAGCGGTAGCTGCAGAGAAAACCCCAGAGAGATAGTTTGGCAGTACCCGGGCTCTATGCTGGAGCCCCGGGATGCATGGGATTGGCACCCCAATACCAGAATGGTATTGGGGAGACAATTCCATGATCCTAGACATGTTACATGGCCATGTTCGGAGTTACCATGGTGACGCTACCTATAGGTATTGACCTATATGTAGTGCACGCGTGTAATGGTGTCCCCGCACTCACAAAGTCCAGGGAGTTTGCCCTGAACAATGTGGGGGCACCTTGGCTAGTGCCAGGGTGCCCACACACTAAGTATCTTGGCACCTAACCTTCACTAAGTGAGGGTTAGACATATAGGTGACTTATAAGTTACTTAAGTGCAGTGTAAAATGGCTGTGAAATAACGTGGACGTTATTTCACTCAGGCTGCAGTGGCAGTCCTGTGTAAGAATTGTCTGCACTCCCTCTGGGTGGCAAAAGAAATGCTGCAGCCCATAGGGATCTCCTGGAACCCCAATACCCTGCGTACCTAGGTACCATATACTAGGGAATTATAAGGGTGTTCCAGTGTGCCAATAAGGATTGGTAAAATTAGTCACTAGCCTGCAGTGACAATTTTAAAAGCAGAGAGACCACAAACACTGAGGTTCTGATTACCAGAGCCTCAGTGATACAGTTAGGCACCGCACAGGGAACACATAAACAGCACACTTTATGAGCACTGGGGTCCTGGCTGGCAGGATCCCAGTGACTCAGGCAAAAACAAACGTACATACAGTAAAAATGGGGGTAACATGTCAGACAAGGTGGTTCTTTCCTACAAATATCTTGGGTTATTAGCAGTGCATGTCAAGGGCACAAGTTATAGTTACCTTAGGGCACGAGTTATAGTGACTTGAAATAACGATAACTATAAACTGAATTTCTATAATTTTATAAACTTAAAATATGTGCCTAACTATAACGTCCTTAAAACCTTTGGTTTTTTAATTGAATTTTTATGGGGTTTTTAAATTCTGTTTCCTAAGTATAACGTCCCTGTAACCTTTGTGTGAGTGGGTGCATGAGTGTCTCAGTGGGACTGTGAGTGAGTACATGAGGGTCTCAGTGTGTCTCTCAGTGACTGCATGTGTCTCTGAGTTGGTCTGTGAATGGGTGCATGAGTGTCTCAGTGGGTCCTTGAGTGGGTGCAGGAGTGTCTTAGTGGGTCTGTGAGTGGGTGCATGAGTCTCTGAGGCTATGAGTGTGTGCATGAGTTTCTGACTGGGTCTGTGAGTGGGTGCACAAGTATCTCAGTAGGTTTATGAGTGGATGTATGAGTGCCTCAGTGGGTCTGTCAGTGGGTGCATGAGATCCTCATTGGGTCTGTGAGTGGATGCATGAGTGACTCATCGGGTCTGTGAGTGGACACATTAGTGGTTGAGTGAGCCTGAGAGTAATTGCATAATTATCTGCGTGGGTCTTTGAGTGAGTGCGTGAGTGTCTGAGTGGGTCTGTGAGTGGGTGCATGAGTGTCTGAGTGGGTTAGTGAGTGGATGTATTCTGTCTGAGTGGGTCTGTGATTGTGTGCATGAGACTGAGCGGGCCTGTGAGTGGGTGCATGGGTATATGAGTGGGTCTTTGAGTGAGTGCATGAGTGTCTGAGTGGGTCTGTGAGTGGGTACATGAGTGTCTGAGTGGGTCTGTGAGTGGGTGTGAAAGTGACTGAGTGGGTCTTTAAGTGGGTGCATTAGTTTTTGAATGGGCCTGTGAGTGTGTGTATGAGTACCCCAGTAGGTTTATGAATGGATGTATGAGTGCCTCAGCGGGTCTTTCAGAGGGTGCATGAGTGCCTCAGTGGATCTGAGAGTAGATGCATAAGTGACTCAGTGGGTCTGTGAGTGGGCACTTTAGTGGTTGAGGGAGTCTGTGAGTGGGTGCATAAGTATCTGAGTGGGTCTTTGAGTGATTGTACGAGTGCCTGAGATGATCTGTGAGTAATTGCATGAGTGTCTGAGTGGGTCTGTGAGTGGATGCATGCCTCTCTGATATGGTCTGTGAATGAGTGCATGAGAATGAGTGGGTCTGTGAGTAGGTGCATGAGTATATGAGTGAGTCTTTGAGTGGATGCATGACTGAGTGGGTCTGTGAGTGGCTGCATGAGTATATGAGTGGGTCTGGGTCTTTGAGTGAGTGGATGAGTGTCTGTGTGAGTCTGTGAGTGGGTGCATGAGTGTCTGAGTGGGTTTGTGATATGGTGCATGAGTATCTAAGTTGGTGCATGAGTGTCTGAGTGGGTGTGTGAGTTGGTGCATGAGTGTCCGAGTTGGTTTGTGAGTGGGTGAATGAGTGTCCGAGTGGATCTGTGAGTGGGTGTGAGAGTGACTGAATGGGTCTGTGAGTGGGTGCATAAGTGTCTGAGTGGGTCTATGAGTGGGTGCATGAGTAGCTGAGTAGGTCTATGAGTGGGTGCATGAATATCTGAGTGGTCTGTGACTGGATGCATGAGTGTCTCAGTGGGTCTGTGAGTGTCTGAATGGGTCTGTCACTGGGTGCATGACTGCCTGAGTAGGACTATGAGTGAGTGTGTGAGTGGCTGAGTGGGACTGTGAGTGGGTGCATGAGTGTCTGAGTGGGTCTGTCATTGGGTGCATGAGTGTCTGAGTGGGTCTATGAGTGAGTGCATGAGTGACTGAGTGGGACTGTGAGTGGGTGCATGAGTGTCTTAGTGGGTCTTTGAGTGGGTGTGTGAGTGGCTGAGTGGCACTGTGAGTGGTGCATGAGTGTCTGAGTGGGTCTGTCAGTGGGTGCATGAGTGTCTGAGTGGGTCTGTCAGTGGGTGCATGAGTATCTGAGTGGTCTGTGACTGGATGCATGAGTGCCTCACTGGGTCTGTGAGTGAGTATGTGAGTGTCTGAATGGGTCTGTCACTGGGTGCACGACTGCCTGAGTGGGACTATGAGTGGTCGCATGAGTGATTGCGTGGGTCTCTAAATGAGTGCATTACTATCTGAATGTTCTACCTCCTTTGTCACCAATATTCACAATCTTGTTGCAACGTTACATAGGCCGAGCATTGCAATGTATTTGCAAATATTGCATGTGGTGAAAATTGTTTTTTTTCTGATGTTTAAAACACATAATATGACCTTTAAACACTTCCATATCCCACCTTGAAGTGAGGGTACCTCCAACCTAATCCCTTATACCACTATTATTGGTTATTTTCAGCCCCAGGGACCGTGTCCTGTTCCATAAAATAGCGGCAGCAACTTTCTGCTTAGGATGTGGACAGCCAATCACGGCATTCCAGTTGGTGCGTGCATTGGCAATTCATTGTGAATTTGTTGGGAAGTATTTGTGCTTCTAGATATACAAATTTGGATTTCTTTAATTTCTCTAAAACTACTGAACTGATTTACACCAAATAACAAGAAGTGTGCTTTCCGCACCAAAAAGCTATTATTCTGCCAAATTTGGTGTAATTGCGTCCAGTGATTTGGACTGTAGTCTTGTTCAAAATTCCTATGGGAATTAAAATGGGAAATGCACTTTTTTTGCCCCCCCACTTTTCCTTGACCCCAGCTTGACAGATCGCCCCAATACTTTCCATGCACAACAAGATGCCTGAGCACACTTTTTCTGGAAAATTCCCTGAGCATTCGTCAAACGACGCCAAAGAAATAGCCAAGTCAAAAAGCACTTTTGAATAATGGTCTGTGTGGTCCACCAACCCAGGAGTGGTGATTACACAGTAGTCGGTTACCTCTGAGCATGCAGTGCTGAAGTGCACAGGTGTGAAAGGACCATCAAGGTGTATCCCACAGGTGCTGGAGGACATCAGTCTGGGAAAGGTGCACGTGCATTAACTTATTGTAACCTACCCGAGAGGATTACTTTTTGTAACGTGAATCATTTCTGTGTGTTGGCCCCTCTAGACCAGTGGTTCCCAAACTGTGGTCCGCGGACCCCCAGGGGTCCGTGACACATTCTCAGGGGGTCCGCAGGCCTGGACTGGGAGGAAGGCATTTCTCCTCTGACAAACACTTGCATTTTTTAAATAGTTATTGCTTCTCTTGAACACTTTTAAGAGCACTGCACACTTCCTGGTACATCTTTCCAACAAAAATAAAACCATCAAGATTACTCTAGTGATTAATGTCCCTGCTGGAGAGAGGGGCAGGAGTTTTGTCTAGTGGCAGTTCTGACTCACAGGTAGCACATAGGGTTAATATGCCTGCTGCAAAGAACCTGTATCCGGCAAAGAACAGTATTTTATGTGCATAGCACAGTCGGTTACTGCTTTTGTTTCTTTTCTTACTGTGCAGTACATAAGTCATAATCATAATCTAGCACAGTGATCTATGAACTGGTATTTAGGAGCTGCATGCAAACTGCAAATCACAAATTAGAAGGTTATTCTTTTCCCTAGACTTTTATTTTTCCTGCGCTGCTAAATAAGGTTTGCTTGCATAGAAATACATTCTTGATATTAAAGTCAATACTAACCACTGTGCTGTGTCCTGAGTTTGTGCTTCTCCAAACTAAGCACTCTTTGAAGATGCCTACCAGTGTGGATGACGTGAATCCTACACCTTGTCTTCCCCTGTAAAGTGCTCTGACTCCCTACACTGGTATGAGAGGAGCTATAAAACAAGTGAATTACATGTGCTAGAGAGGCTATGGAGAGATGAGAGGCTCTTATGATTGTACACCACACATTTATGTAAAAACACATTCTCAGACCCATATACCTAAAGATAAAAACAGGGATCGCTTGGGAAATGTTGAATCTGACCTGAGGATTCAGCTTTCCTAAATAAAACTAAACATTGAGAAGTTAGTCGCTGAGATGCAGTGCCGACCTTCCCATTAAAATGTTTCCATTTTGCATATTTTTCAAATACAAAATAATTATTTCGTTAGTAATTTGAGCGTTTGTTTGGTGTGCACTTGTTTGTGTATTTTTTGCAAATTAGTGTTTTAATGTTTGAAATTTAAATCGTACAAGTTGCTTGAGGGGCCACGACTTTCAGTAATGACTCAGTGGGGGTCCCCAGGAGTCAAAAGGTTGGGAACCACTGCTCTAGACGATGGGAGGAGATGGACGAATCACTTTTAATAGATTGTTTTTTACAGTTATAACAATTCTTTTATATAAGCAAGGTGCTTTATAGTTTGGTTAAACTAAACCTAAGGATTAACTAGATTAATTCAATTACAAACTTGGAAGAGAACCAACCAGTAATGGCTGATCCTGAAGACCACACAATGTGTGTGTATTCGTGATCAGCCCTGGAGAGTACACAATGTGTGTGTGTTTGTGATCAGCCCTGGAGACTACACAATGTGTGTGTGTTTGTGATCAGCCTTGGAGACTACACAATGTGTGTGTATTCGTGATCAGCTCTGGAGACTACACAAGGTGTGTGTGTTTGTGATCAGCCCTGGAGACTACACAATGTGTGGGTATTCGTGATCAGCCCTGGAGACTACACAATGTGTGTGTGTTTGTGATCAGCCCTGGAGACTACACAATGTGTGTGTATTCGTGATCAGCTCTGGAGACTACACAAGGTGTATGTGTGTTTGTAATCAGTGCTGGAGATTTCCTGCCTGTGTTTGTGTAAAGACTGGTGCCTGCCTGTGTCAGTGCCTGCGGTATGAGCAGTGCCTGTGAGTGATGGAAGCAGCTGTCCTGCTGTCTGACTGTAAAGGGACAGAGCCCGATGTCTGTCTGTCCTTGAAGGAGATGAATGTATAAACACGTATTAAATGGAAAGTTTCTGAGATGTGTTGCTGTTTATGTGACGTCCAACACTGCATTAGAATAATAAAAGCATTTTAAGTTACTGGTTGAAAAAAAAGATGTGTTTCTGCCCGGTCTAGAACTGGGGCCTTTCACATGTGCGTGAACGTGATAACCACTACACTATGGAAACCTAAAGGAGACACAAAGAGGCAGCTTCAGCTCTGATGAGTGAGTGCTGAGTAGCACCAACTGCAGCAGTGACGCGTAGTGCAGAGTATTGTACACATAGGAGGTCTCTCAGTGAGTGCATAGAACTGATTTCTGCACATATAGGAGGTCTCGGTGCGTGCATAGAACTGACCTGCACAGATAGGCGGTCTCTCACTGAATTCATAGAAGTGACTTCTGCGCTGATTGGAGGTCTCGTCTCTCAGTGAGTGCATAGAACTGACTTCTGCACAGATAGGAGGTCTCGTCTCTCAGTAAGTGCATAGAACTGACTTCTGCACAGATAGGAGGTCTCTCAGTGAGTGCATACAACTGACTTCTGCACAAATAGGAGGTCTCTCAGTGAGTGCATAGAACTGACCTGCACAGATAGGAGGTCTCAGTGCGTGCATAGAACTGACCTGCACAGATAGGAGGTCTCTCACTGAATTCATAGAAGTGACTTCTGCGCTGATAGGAGGTCTCGTCTCTCAGTGAGTGCATAGAACTGACTTCTGCACAGATAGGAGGTCTCGTCTCTCAGTAAGTGCATAGAACTGACTTCTGCACAGATAGGAGGTCTCTCAGTGAGTGCATACAACTGACTTCTGCACAGATAGGAGGTTTCTCACTGAATGCATAGAACTGACTTCTGCACAGATAGGAGGTCTCGTCTCTCAGTGAGTGCATAGAACTGACTTCTGCACAGATAGGAGGTCTCTCAGTGAGTGCATAGAACTGACTTCTGCACAGATAGAAGGTCTCTCAGTGAATGCATATAACTGAGTGTTGTAAAAGCATCATGTCTCTCACAGAATGGACATCGCTGAAGGATTCACGGATTAGTGATCTCTGTTCACATCTAATAGGCCTCTCACTGAACACTCAGTGGTGAATGATGCACAGACACGAGGTCTCTCTTCACAGCTAAGCGCTCTTACTGAATACAGATCACTTAGCGCTGGAGATTACACAAAGTGTGTGTGTAATCAGTGATGGAGACTACACAATGTGTGTCTGCGTTTGTAAGCAGTCCTGGAGATTACACAATGTGTGTGTGTGTTTGCAATCAGTACTGGAGTCTACAAAGTGTGTGTGCATTTGTAATCAGTGCTGGAGACTACACAATGGATGTGTATTCGTGATCAGCCCTAGAGACTACACAATGTGTGTGTGTGTTTGTTTTCAGTGCTGGAGACTACACAATGTGTGCGTATTTGTAATCATTGACGGAGACTACACAATATGTGTGGGTTTGTATTCAGTGCTGAAGACTACACAATGTGTGTGTTTTTTTATTTTGTGCTTGAGATTACTCAATGTGTGTGCATTTGTAATAAGTGCTGGAGAATACACGTGTGTGCATTTGTAATCAGTGCTGGAGACTACACGGTGTGTGTGGATTAGTAATCAGTGTTGCAGACTACACAAAGTGTGTGTAATTGTATTTAGTGCTGGAGACTACAGAATGTATGCATATTTGTAACCCTCCCACATTCTCTTAACTCACTCCTGGTGCCTGAGTCTCTCACTAACTCACACTCTCTTAACTAACTCCCAGTGCTTGTGACTTTCACTCTCTCATAACTCACTCCTAGTGTCTCACTCTCTCACAAACTTTTAACTCACTCCCAGTGAGTATCCCTGAGGACCCTCAGTTGTTGTCACTTGTGCTTTAGGATTCTATGTTCAGAGTCTGGACATTTCCTGCCTGTGTTTGTGTAAAGACTGGTGCCTGCCTGTGTCAGTGCCTGCGGTATGAGCAGTGCCTGTGAGTGATGGAAGCAGCTGTCCTGCTGTCTGACTGTAAAGGGACAGAGCCCGATGTCTGTCTGTCCTTGAAGCAGCTGAATGTATAAAGAGATTGTAAATAGAAATGATGTTATATGTGGGTCCTGTGGAGTCCTAGAGCGCATTAGAACAATAAAAGGAGCAGCTGTTGTGAGTTAGAGCAGAAAAGAAAAGTGTATTTCCGCCCGGTCTCGAACCGGGGACCTTTCGCGTGTTAGGCGAACGTGATAACCACTACACTACGGAAACCCACATGGAGCACCTTGAGGCAGCTTCGGCTCTGATACCCAGCTGGAAGTACATGCAGCGCGTTATATGGAGTGCACTGAATGCTGTGCACTCAGGAGGGGTCTCAGTGCTTTCAACTGAATGCTGCAGAGATAGGCCTCTGACTGATCACTCAGCAGTGACTGATGCACGGATAAGAGGTCTCGGGGACTGAACGCCGATCCCTAACCAGTGTCTGAGGCTCTCACTCTCTTAACTCACTCCCAGTGCCTGAGTATCTCACTCTCTTAACTCACTCCCAGTGCCTGAGTCTCTCCCTCTCTTAACTCACTCCCAGTGCCTGACTTTCCCTGATGGTGCCTCAGTTGTGGTCACTTTTGCTTTAGGATGCTATGCTCAGAGTCTGGACATTTCCTGCCTGTGTCAGTGCCTGCAGCATGCGCAGTGCCTGTGAGTGATGGAAGCAGCTGTCCTGCTGTCTGACTGTAAAGGGACAGAGCCCGATGTCAGTCTGTCCTTGAAGCAGCTGAATGTGCAAACACATATTAAATGGAAAGTTTATGAGATGTGTTGCTCTTTTATGTGGAGTCCAACACTGCATTAGAATAATAAAAGCATTTAAAGTTACTGGTTGAAATAAAAAAAGTGCGTCCGCACAGTGATCTTTCGCGTGTGAAGGAAATCTGATAACCACTACACCACAGAAACCTGCACAAGGCGCCTATAGGCAGCTTCAGCTCTGAGAAGCGCTGTGCACGAAATGCAGTGCTTAACACGCAGCACACTGATTAATGTACACATATGAGGTCTCTCCCTAAATGCATAGAACTGAGTGCTGCACTGATAGGAGGTCTAGCACTGAATGCATAGAACTAAGTGCTGCACTGATATGAGGTCTCTCACTCAATGCATAGAACTGAGTGCTGCACTGATAGGAGGTCTCTCACTCAATGCATAGAACTGAGTGCTGCAATGATAGGAGGTCTCTCACTCAATGCATAGAACTGAGCGCTGCACTGATAGGAGGTCTCGCGCTGAATGCATAGACCTGAGCGCTGCGCTGATAGGAGGTCCCTCTGGATGCATAGAACTGAGTGTCGCACTGAAAGGAGGTCTCTCACTGAATGCATAGAACTGAGTGCTGTAAAAGCTTCATGTCTCTCACTGAATGGACATCACTGAAGGATACAGGGATTAGTGATCTCTGTTCACATCTAACAGGCCTCTCACTGAACGCTCAGCAGTGAGGGATGCACAGATACGACGTCTCTCTTCACAGCTAAGAGCTCTCACTGAATACAGATCACTTAGCGCTGCGAAGCTCGGGTCTCTGCTCTTCACACTTGCCAGACCGGCTCTTGCACTCTGTGGCTTTTAGTGACGTGTACATCGGTTGTGTACAGCTGGCGCCAGGTGTGTTTTTTGTCTGGATCCGTGTGTATCTTCACTTACTCCCACGAGGCAGACATACTCTCCACAGGAACCATTTTATAGCGCTACAGCTTCATTGTGTAAAGTCCGCACCAGCAATGAAGGATGAAGGGTGAATCAGGCCACGAACCCACTCAAAAGAAATGGGCTCCCACGGGTGTGATGGAGACCTGCTGGGGTGTTGGGGTCCTGCTGGGGGAATGGAGAGCAGGGTGGGTGGCGTGGGCTTGGTAGGGTAATGTGTTGAGGGAGTTTGGGGGAGCTGCTGGGCTGCTGGGGTGATGGAGGCCTGGTGGGTGATGGGAGCCTCCTGGGGTGATGGGGGCCTGCAGGAGGGATAGGGCCCTGCTGGGGTGATGGAGGCCTGATGGGTGACGGGGAGGGGCTGCTGGGGTGATGGAGGCCTGGTGGGTGATGGGAGCCTGCTGGGGTGATGGGGCCCTGCAGGAGGGATAGGGCCCTGCTGGGGTGATGGGGGCCCGTTGCCAGAGACCCCCTGGGGTCTGAGGGGATTGCTGCAGACCGAGCACCCGACAGTCCTTTGGAACATAGACTGACATTGACCCAAGTTTGTGTAACGTGTTGTTTGTGCTTCGTGTGTCAATAATGTGTCCAAGTAAAGACACACAAGGGCAGTGGGAGTATCTCCTATGACTGATTAGTAAAGTCAGTAATTGTAAAGTTCTCACAATCTCAGTGTGTTTGATGTGTTTGTGTTTCTTCGACTTTCCCCAGGAGCCTCAGACCTGGTCTGGTCTTGTCCGTCTGTCTCTGTTTCTGTAAGTGCTTGTTTGACTCTCATCTGGTACTTTTGTGAGTTCGGATTTCCTGTAAAGACATGGGCAGGATGAAGACAAAGCTGAAGAAATAAAACCTCCATGCAGAATCCACCACAAAGATCCACTCACTGCACCTGCTGCACCATTGCATCCATGAAGCCCGGTGCAGAGAGTGGACGCAGCGCTCCCTGGTGGTCTAGTGGTTAGGATTCGGCGCTCTCACCGCCGCGGCCCGGGTTCGATTCCCGGTCAGGGAAGACATTTGTTGTTGATTTTCTCCTTGAACGACTTGTGTTTAATTACGTCAATTACTTTATGACGTGGCCAGTATTAGACGCATTGATAACGGTGCAAAATGGAAACATCTTAATGGCAAAGATATCACTAGTCTTTCGACTTCAGGTGACCTCCCGCTACCCCATCCCTTATTGGGAGCTGCAGACCTCCCTTAAACTGTTTATAAAACATGAGCATTAAAAACAATGCCCAAGCTACTGAAGCAAGTATACACCAAACAGATGTACAAATTGAGAAATATTCTTGTTCATCCGCAAAACAAATAGAAATGTGAATGGGAAGGCTGGAGTTTGTCAAAGTCTGCTTATTTTTCAAAGATGGAGTTATAAATTAGCCTCTCACACATCACTTTGTTTTTAAAGCTCCTGACGCAGCCTCTCGTTTTCTGGGAGCAGATAGCGCTTCAATGAGACCAACAATAGTCCACGCCTCTCTGTGCTATACTTGTGTCGCTCCAACTTCACTTGTAGCCTTTGGTTTCAGATCCCTTCACATGAATCTTACAATTTTTCGTTTTGTTATGTTATCTGTACATACACTGTTATTCTACTAATATTACATGTTATCTATTTCTGTGCAAAGCCACAAGGACTCATCAGGCATCACGGACCCCAGGGGTTCACAGACCACCGGGGACCCCCGGAGGTCCTTGGACCACTGCTTAAAATTTGCTAACACACAAAGCAAACGGGCAGGACTTTCTTGGGAACTTGATGAATGAATATCTAGAGGGCGGCTTTAGCATTGGTGGCCCCCGTGCGAACATCTTTGTTGGCCCCGCCCCCCCATGTCCCCCTTTTTCATAGATTCCTCACCTACTGCCCTCCAGTGGGCTCCACATCTCTCCTTAGCCCGTCTCTCACATTTACTTACTTTATAGCGCTTCTCATCCCAAGGTAGAGTGTCAGAGCGCTTTACATTACCAACATATTATACAGAGACAATAGGTCATACAAGTGTGTAAATCAATGTATAGGAGATGTTACTTAAGACAATGAGGACTGCAAGGTGTAGGAATGACGTCATCCATACTGGTTGGCTTTATATGTTACGACTTCTTGGTCTGGAGAAAGGAAGAGGAGGATTTACTACGTTTTCCCGCAGCGCAGTCCCCAAGGTGCTGCGCAGTGTTCACAAACAGTGCACAACAGCACCATATCTAGTAATATATGGTGCTGCTGCTCTCACCTCTAGTGCTAGTGCAGAGCTGTGTCTGTGTTGTGAAGCACAGGTTTTATACTCGAAGGTTACACTTCCTGCACAAATTCTATGCTTTGACAAAGTTTAACACTTTACTACGTTGCAGCAGAAATTGAGATGAGGATGAATTTCTTGTTAAAATACAGTGTGACATGACAGATTTGCCGTTCATGGTATTACATGTAATTTTGTGTTATTTTGCTGAACGTTCCGCTAATTACATGAAAGCAAATTATGCAAATTAAGCACACCCCTGTTCCGTAGCTGCAGAAGCTCAGAACGGGACTGGACCTGCTGTTTGAGACCCGTGTGGGGACCTGAAGGGCTGAACCCCATCCCACTTGTATCGAGGACTAAGACGTGGACTTCAAGGATCAGTTGTCTGACCTCCTGTTCGGCTGCAAGGACACAACAAGCTACAAGAGGCCTTATTCCTGGCGTTCCCAGCTGGCGAGCAGCAACTGGAAGCAGACTGAGCCCTGCTTGTGGCCTCTGCTGAAAGTCCTGCCCCTATCTCAGAGCAGTGCTTGAAATGGAAAAATTAAAGTGCAGGTACTCTGTGCTAGAGTACCTGCTTGTTTCCGAGAAGTGCCGGTACTCTCCAATTAAAAGTATTACGTTTTTCTTGAGATGTGCCGGCACTCTACCTCTCAAAATAAAAAAGTATCGGTACTCAGTACCGGACAGTACCTGCCCATTTCAAGCACTGTCTCAGAGGTTTGTTTTTTTGTCTATGTTGTTTTATACAGCTCAAACTATACCCAAAGGTTTTGGAGCGCTTTACATGAGCTTACGTTGCACAAGGACACATTCATGTTTGGTAGGCACGGGGAGATTACTTGATTTGCCCAAAAACACGGGATGTTGAGCCGACTCTGAGACTTGAACCTGGTTCCCCAGCTCCAAAGCCGGCAGCTCTGCAGAGGGAGAGGGAGAGGGAGAGAGAGAAAGACAGAGTGCGAGAGAGAGATTAAAAGGACTGTTAGGTGAAAATATCAGTTAAAACATACCGTTTCAAACACAGAAAGCAACTGAAATTCACCGGTTATCGTTATCTGATGCAGCTATAACTCATGACTTAAAGTTACTACAGCTCGCACCCTCGCCGTGCACTACTAAGTTTCTCATGTATTACATCAGTCATGACATGTTGTGTCATATTATTCATAACATCACTGTCACATCTGCAATGACATCATTGATGACAACACTGGACACGGTGGGGGGCTCGAGTTATAGTTCCTTCATTCAACTATAACTGGTAAATTTCAGTGGTTTTAAAAGGGAATATTTTAAAGGAAATATATACGTAACTAAATAGTCCTTTTAACCATATACACACATTCATACGCATGCACAAACACACCTTGCAGCAGCTCTCACTGTACAATTCTTTTGTTATATTTCAATGCAGACCACTGTCCTGGTCTCGCTGCTCCCTCCGAGCACTTCCTTCACCAACCCTTTTACTATTTCATTCAAAACAAGTATTGACAAAACATACTCAAGAGCTATTGGCTTTGTCGAAGTTTGATATTGTACAGGAGCATGACTGCTGGGCAGCATCACTGCAAGTAAAAGAAAAAGTGCTACGATGTGGCTAGAGCTGACCGACGTAGCGCTTTTTTTTAGGTTGAGCGATCTGTGGGCTTTTAACCACGCCCACCGCACCCACATCACTATCACTCGTTCATAGACTTGCCTTTCAAAATTCCTTTGTTATCATTGCTTTACGTTTGTCCCTTCTCGGAGCCGTTTTGTTACCGCCTTGGCGATCTACCCTTTACATGGATAATTACACTTTTGCTCATACGTTTGACTGCAAGCGAACTTCTTTTTCCTTTTGTGTCTCTCCTTTACGCTCCTGACGGCAATGGCGCATTAAATCAGCTTGTTTATGTCAACTGTTTTACTTTTCATTTTTAATTTATGTGGCAAGAAAAGTCTAGTTAGGAATTTACAACACTATTCGCTCTAACTCTAGCAAACGCAAGACCCATTGCATTGCAAATGTTTTTTCCCCATTTGTTTCAGTCATGCTGCATGGAAGCCGCACTTCTGTACAACATGGCTAAACCACTTGACGAGCTATTGGCTTTGGCAATGCTTGTTTCCACTGGTCATTGTCCCAGTGAGTTGAAGGCTTTGTGGGCTGGATTTTAAGGCGGGGGCTCTGGTTGCACCTCTGGCACTTTCTGAAGGGTCGGGGGGTGCTTCCAGGGGAGGGGAGATGAGAGAGCCGGGGGGCTGCTTTTTACCCCCCAGTCCGACCCTGTCAGGGGTTTATCTCAGCGGTCGATGGCGGTCTGACCCTGTCCTGGGGGGTCACTGTCTACAGACACCTGCAGGGAATGAGTCCAGGAGATCAGTAGCGATGGGGTCCACGTAACTGCATCTAACGTTGAAAATATGATAGTGTCAGAAGTGGGATTCGAACCCAGGCCTCCAGGAGAGACTGCGACCTGAACGCAGCGCTTAGACCGCTCGGCCATCCTGACAGCTGGGGGTCACTGCTGGTGACGCTAGTGATGGACAGGATGAGGGGGGCTGTGTGCACAGCGCTGTTCGGCATCTCCAGGGCTCTCTTCCAGCTCTGTTCGGATACGAACAGTCATTGATGTTCCAGTTCCATCACTTGAAGGATATTTCTGACTGATCTGTCCCCGGAGTGTTTCACCGCAGGAAGCAGTAACAGGCACTGAGGCTCTCAGACACTGACTTTCCTCTCAGTCGCTGCTCCTCAGGCGGGCACAGAGTTTGCTTCTCAGTGACTTGAGCTGAGCAGAGACCTGCGCTCCGCACTTCACACTCTTTCTATAGGGGAAGCAGGGACTGACATGTACCGTCCATCACTGACAGCAAAGACACGTGATACTTCATTTTACACGAGTAACGCTGCATTTAATACATTTACAATATCACTGAATGAAGACGATCTACAAAGCGCCTGTGATCCCAAGAAACATCTCATTCGTCACAAACTAAACTTCCTGTCAGTGCCTCGAGGCGACCTTGGGGAGCTTTGCTTATAGCACATAATTTATTATCGTTACAGCGATTATCTGCTTGCTTTTCTGTGAAACCTCCTAAAGAGTGGACAGTAGGCCCCCGGGGACCAGTTACCGGACACCACTTCCGGTGAGTGGGCCGAGGATGTATGTACACACCGGGGATGCTGAGCCCACACACACATGCAGCCCGTACAGAGGGGAAGAATACGCAGACGGCGCGCACCTCCGTGTGTTTCCTTGGCGGGATGGGTGTGGGAAACACGGCAACTGGTGATGAGAATGCCCCTGCCGCTCACCCTGCTTCACTGTGTGCATCCCACGTGTGTCTCCCACCTCTGCTCAGCCCTTGACACCTCGACACTGGCGCCCACTTCGCGATGCCAAGGTCGGATGGGCACATACTCCATTTTTGCTGCATCCGTGTTCTCAAAAACTGCCACAAACATTGCAGTAAGCACCGCTGAGCCCCAAGGCCCTAGGTTACGGGCGAATTTGTTTTCGTCACCTGCGTCGATCTCAGGCCTAAGCAGGATCTTGGAGGAGTGTGGTGTAATCAGTGCCCATCTTAAGGTCACGCACCGAGAACCTATAGGCTGCAGGAACGCCACGGTGACCATTTTTATGGGCGAGCGCAAAGCGCTCAGTCCATTCAGTGATCTCTCTTTGGGCTTCAAACCACGCCCATGCCACGTCAGTCACTTACATTGGTTCGTGGGCTTGCCTTTTAAAATCCGCTTGCTTTCATTTGTGAAAGGCATGCATGCGTCGTGCCTTTTCCGGTGTTTAGCCCTCCCACACAGCACCGGTAAACTACTAGAAACATACGAGGCTCGATATTTTGAGCCTGGGGTGCAGACTACTTTATCTGTTTCTTTTCCAAGCAGCGCCATCGCGCTGCATTTTTTTTCTTTACACTGCTAATAGCTCTAACTCAAGCAAATGCGAGCCCCGTTGCATTGAAAATGCTTGTTAGGTTAGTCATCATACAAAGGGGCCCAAAAAACATCTAGACCGGGCACTGTTGGTCCTCCAAAACAGTCAGGAGACACTTGAACATTACATTCACATTGTGGGGCCAGTTTTCAACTCCTGCCACCTGAACACTACATTGCAATGTTCAGCCAGATTTCAATACATCCTTGACGACCTGCCACCAAGGACATTGTAATCGAGCCACAGCACCACATGCCTGCGACTGGCCACCGTTACCATCATGTAAGAGGAGAGCAACGAAAGCACGCTTCCAATCGCAATCTTAAGGCAACCTCTGCCATTTGACCTCTGATTCCCAAATGAAAGGAGCTCGCTGGGAAAAAGGGATCAGGCAGTTTGAGCGATATTTGAGTGCCGCTTGCAAGGGCCACACAGACGAACAGGCAAGAGACCTATTCCTAAACCTCTTTGGTGTGATGTTGAAGACTTGCTTGTAACATTCCATGCAGAGTCAATAACTGCAACTAATAAAGTGCCTAACAGACAACTTTGACCCGCAGTGGAACTTGTCTTTGAGTGCTACACATTCAACGCAGCCTGCCAATGACCAGACGAATCCCTCGACGATTTCGCAGCCCGATTGCGCAAACTAGTCACCTACTGTGATTTTGACAAGTTTGACAATGAGGCAGCGATTAGACTGTGCATCATCGAAAGATGTCACTCAACTGGGTTCCGTATGAAAATACTAAAAGAAAGGTACACACTAGACAAAAGACTGACCATGGCGCAGTCAGAAGCCAGAGCCATATCACATAGCATCCAAATGGAAACCGGGAGAGTGCGGATGACGGAACAAGCTCATCCCATGGCTGGGAGCTACACCAGACAAGACACCAATGCCACCAAAGGAGAAACACGGAAGAACATGTTACCCCTGCTGCCTAGAATACCTGCATGTCTGTGCCTATCCAAATGTCAGAAATGCAACTGTGACAACCACTTTGTCTGCATGGTTGGACACATCAAGGCAGGAAGCGGAAACCCTGCGCGATCACGCATAGCTGCGAGCTGACACGCCTCACACGTGGAAGCATGCAATCGCAGCTCTTCCACTGACTCAGATGCCGCCAGTACACGCAACACAAACAAACGTCTATATCTCATGTCAGACATCCCAACACAACAACGCACATCTGAGCACATCCAGCTTGTCGACAAATGGTAAATAAAGATGGCGACGGTAGAGATTCCAGTCGGCAGGCACACCACACAATTTATACTTGAAAGCGGAGCCATATGCAACATCATGTGCATGTCGGAGTATGAAAAAATGAAGCACAAGCCTTCACTGTCGCCCTCCACTGTCGACGTGTTCACATGGGGAGCGAGGCAACATGAACATACATGGGGAATTTTGTGGAGACGCTCATATACAACAACACATCGGTACAAAAAGAGGTGCATGTACTAGGGGAGATGTTCCAGTGCCGTGTCTGCTCAGCAATATCACGGCGCAAGTGATGGGGCTAGTAGGCATGACGTATCACACCGCTAAATGGCAAAACATCGTAAAGGAACACCCTGCGCTCCTCAATGGGCTTTGAAAGCTGAAAGACGTGCAAATCACTCTGCTCATCAATGAAGCAGTCAAACCGGTGGCTCAAAATCACTGCAGACTTCCTGTGAACCTCCAGCCACAGGTAGAAGAAGAAATAAAAAGTTTACTAGCACAGGACATCATCGAGTCAGCAGAAGGACCAACGCCATGGCTGCCCCCCATCATGGCTGTGCCAAAGAAAAACACAGAGAAAATACAAATCTGTGTTGACATGCCTCTACCGAACACAGACATAGAAAGAAAACAACACCATTGCCCTCATCTAAATGAAATGATCAGCTGCTTCACCAGAGCCTGTGTTTTCTCCAAGCTCAACTTGTTCAAAGGCTACCACCAGCTGGAGCTAGACGTGCAGTCCTGCTACATCACAACATTCTCCACCCACCTAGGATTATTTCGCTACAAGCGATTAAGCTTCAGGGTGTCACCAACAGCAGAAATATTTTAGAAGATGGTGAGACGAGTGATCAGGCCTGTAAAAAACTGTCTAAACTACAGCAATGACATCTTGGTATTTGGTCACGCCAACGAAGACCATGACTTGGCAGTGTGGGAGGTCTGCAAACAACTAGGAACGGCTGGCCTGACACTGAATAAGTTACAATGCGAACTGGGGAAAAGAGAACTTGTGTTCTTCTGACGTATCTTTTCCTGAAACAGGATGCAACCAGAACCCAGCAAGGTAGAAACACTACGCAATGCACAACCTCCAGTGGACGCAGAAGAAGTGAGGTCATTTCTGGGTCTAGCGAGCTACTGCATACAATACATCAAGGATTTTGCCACTGTGACCACCCTGCTTCACGTACTGACCAGACAATTACAACCATTTCTCTAGACAGTGAAATAAGACAAGGCATTTAAAAATATCTGACATGCTGTCACAGCATATGTATACTTTGACACATCCCTACGCACGGAGCTCACTGTAGATGTCAGCCCAGTAGGGTTGGGAGCCATTCTAGCACAACATAAGCCCAGAAGAGACTCAGCACAACCAATTGTTGCATATGCAAGCAGCAGTCTATTGGACTTGGAGAGGACTTACTCTCAGCCCAAGAGAGAAAGTCTAGTGGTCGTGTGGGCATGCGAACATTACCAAATGTTCATCTATGGAAAACAGTTCACCATCGTACACAGTTTTCTCATCAATAATGTTACTGCAAATGTTACAGTGATATTATTAATTATGCTATTAAAGATGTAATTAATGCTGTAATATTGTAGGAGGCTGGTCTGGCTTATAGTGGGTACCAATTGGTACTCACACCATGTGCCACGTCCAGTTATCCCTTATTAGTAGATTAGTAGTGTTCTAGCAGCTTAGGCTGATAGAGGTAGCTATAGAAGAGCAGCTTAGGCTGAACTAGGAGACATGCAAAGCTCCTGCTATACCACTTATATCACTTAGCACTATGTCATAAGATACACATTACTCAGAGTTACTAAAAATAAAGGTACCTTATTTTAGTGACAATATGCCAAAAGTATCTCAGAGGATATACTCCCTTAGGAGGTAAGTAATATACACAAAATATACACACAAACCAAAATCAGGTAAGTAAACAGTTAGAAAAGTAGTGCAAACACTGTAGAAGACAATAGAATTCATTATGAGACAATAGGCCAGGGGCAACACAAACCACATACTCCAAAAGTGTAATGCGAACCACGAATGGACCCCAGGCATAGTGTAGTGTGTAGAGGGTCACTGGGAATGTAATAAAACACTAAGGGTGTCCAAGATACCCCACCCCAAGACCCTGAAAAGTAGGACTAAAGTTACTCTACTACCCCAGAAAGACAGTAAAGTTGAGATAGGGGATTCTGCAAAGACAACAACTGACTGCAAAGCACTGAAGACAGATTCCTGGACCTGAGGACCTGAAAAGGAAGGGGACCAAGTCCAAGAGTCACGCAAGTGTCCAGGTGGGGCAGGAGCCCACTAAACTCCAGATGAAGGTGCAAAAGGGCTTGCTAGCTGCAAGGATCGTAGTTGAAGATAAAGGGTGCTGCCCGGGCCCAGGATGGACCAGGAGGTCGCCCCTTGGACGAGGAGACAGAGGGGGCGCTCAGCAACAGAGAGAGCCCATGCAGAAGCAGGCAGCACCCGCAGAAGCACCTGAACAGGCGCATAACAAAGCTGAACCCGATGGTCATTTCAGCAAAACAAAAGAGGGTCCTACGAAACCGGTGGTCAGCTCAGCAAGTTGAGCAATGCAGGACGGAGTGCTGGGGATCTATGCTGTGCTGTGCATGAAGGAATCCTTGCAATAGTGCACAGAAGCCCTAGCAGCTGAAGATCACGTGGTGCACAGGATTACTGCCTAGCGTGGGGAGGCAAGGACTTTCCTCCACCAACTTTGGGCAGAACGACCACTGGACTGTGGGAGTCACTTGGATCCAGCTCCTGTGTTCCAGGGACCACGCTCGTCGAGATGAGAGGGAACCCAGAGGACCGGTGACGCAGAAGTTTGGTGCCTGCGTTAGCTGGGGGAAGATTCTGTCGATCCACTCGAGATTTCTTCTTGGCTTCCAGTGCAGGGTGAAGGCAGACAGCCCTCAGAGCATGCACCACCAGGAAACAGTCGAGAAAGCCGGCAGGATTAGGCACTACAATGTTGCTGGTGGTCTTCTTGCTACTTTTTTGCAGTTTTGCAGGTGTCGTGGAGCAGTCAGCGGTCGATCCTTGGCAGAAGTCAAAGAGGGCGGTGCAGAGGAACTCTGGTGAGCCCTTGCATTCGTTACCTGGTGAGATACCCACAGATGATGCCCTAAATAGCCCTCAAAGGAGGATTGGCTACAGAGAAAGGTAAGGACTTATCAGGAGGGGTCTCTGATGTCAACTGCTGGCACTGGCCACTCAGAGGTGTCCATTGTGCCCTCACACCTCTGCATCCAAGATGGCAGAGGTCTGGGACACACTGGAGGAGCTCTGGACACCTCCCCTGGGAGGTGCGGGTCAGGTGAGTGGTCACTCCCCTTTCCTTTGTCCAGTTTCATGCCAGAGCAGGGCTGGGGGGATCCCTGAACCGGTGTAGACTGGCTTATGCAAGGAGGGCACCATCTGTGCCCTTCAAAGCATTTCCAGACGCCAGGAGAGGCTACTCCTCCCAGGCCCTTCACACCTATTTCCAAAGTGGGTCTGTGAGTGTCTGGGTGGGTCTGTCACTGGGTGCATGACTGCCTGAGTGGGACTTTGAGTGAGTGTGTGAGTGGCTGAGTGGGACTGTGAGTGGGTGCATGAGTGTCTGAGTGGGTCTGTCATTGGGTGCATGAGTGTCCGAGTGGGTCTGTGAGTGAGTGCATTAGTTTCTGAGTGGATCTTTGAGTGGGTGTGTGAGTGGCTGAGTGGCTCTGTGAGTGGGTGTGTGAGTGGCTGAGTGGGACTGTGAGTGGGTGCATGAGTGTCTGAGTGGGTCTGTCAGTGGGTGCATGAGTATCTGAGTGGTCTGTGACTAGATGCATGAGTGTCTCAGTGGATCTGTGAGTGGGTCTGTGAGTGTCTGAATGGGTCTGTCAGTGGGTGCATGAGTATCTTAGTGGTCTGTGACTAGATGCATGACTGTCTCAGTGAGTCTGTGAGTGGGTATGTGAGTGTCTGAATGGGTCTGTCACTAGGTGCATGACTGCCTGATTGGGACTATGAGTGGTCGAATGAGTAATTGCGTGGGTCTCTAAATGAGTGCATTACTACCTGAGTGTTCTACCTCTTTTGTCACCGATAGTCACAACTTTGTCGCAACCTTACATAGGGAGGCCATGCTGAGCATTGCAATGTATTTGCAAATATTGCAGGTGGTGAAAAAAAAATGTTTTCTGTTGTTTTAAACACATAATATGACCTTTAAACACCCCTATATCCCACCTTGAAGTGAGGGTACCTCCAACCTAACCCCTTATACCACTATTATTGGTTATTTTCAGCCCCAGGGACCGTATCCAGTTACATAAAATAGCGGCAGCAACTTTCGGCTTAGGATGCGGACAGCCAATCACGGCATTCCAGTTGGTGCGTGCATTGGCAATTCATTGTGAATTTGTTGGGAAGTATTTGTGCTTCTAGATATATAAATTTGGATTTCCTTAATTTCTCTAAAACTAATGTACGGATTTACACCAAATAAAAGTGTGCTTTCCGCACCAAAAAGCTATTATTCTGCCAAATTTGGTGCAATTGCGTCCAGTGATTTGGACTGTAGTCTTGTTCAAAAATCCTATGGGAATTAAAATGGGAAATGCACTTTTTTTTTACCCCCCCACTTTTCCTTGGCCCCAGATTGACAGATCGCCCCAATACTTTCCATGCACAACAAGATGCCTGAGCACACATTTTCTGGAAAATTCCATGAACATTCGTCAAATGACGCCAAAGAAATAGCCAAGTCAAAAAGCGCTTTTGAATAATGGTCTGTGTGGTCCACCGACCCAGGAGTGGGAATTACACAGTAGTCGGTCATCTCTGAGCATGCAGTGCTGAAGTGCGCAGGTGTGAAAGGACCATCAAGGTGTATCCCACAGGTGCTGGAGGACATCAGTCTGGGAAAGGTGCACGTGCATTAACTTATTGTAACCTACCCGAGAGGATTACTTTTTGTAACGTGAATCATTTCTGTGTGTTGGCCCCTCTAGACCAGTGGTTCCCAAACTGTGGTCCGCGGACCCCCAGGGGTCTGTGACACATTCCCAGGGGGTCCGCAGGCCTGGACTGGGAGGAAGGCAATTCTCCTCTGACAAACACTTGCATTTTTTATATAGTTCTTGCTTCTCTTGAACAGTTTTAAAAGCACTGCAAACTTCCAGGTACAGCTTTCCAACAAAAATAAAAGCATCAAGATTACTCTAGTGATTAATGTCCCTGCTGGAGAGAGGGGCGGGAGTTTTGTCTAGTGGCAGTTCTGACTCACAGGTAGCACAGAGGGTTAATATGCCTGCTGCAAAGAACCCGTATCAGGCAAAGAACAGTATTTTATGTGCATAGCACAGTGGGTTACTGCTTTTGTTTCTTTTCTTACTGTGCAGTACATAAGTCACAATCATAATCTAGCACAGAGAGCTATGAACTGGCATTAAGGAGCTGCATGCAAACTGCAAGGCACAAATTAGAAGGTTATTCTTTTCCCTAGACTTTTATTTTCCTTGCACTGCTAAATAAGGTTTGCTTGCATAGAAATACATTCTTGATATTAAAGTCAATGCTAACCACCGTGCTGTGTCCTGAGTTTGTGCTTCTCCAAACTAAGCACTCTTAGAAGATGCCTACCAGTGTGGATGACGTGAATCCTACACCTTGCCTTCCCCTGTAAAGTGCTCTGACTCCCTACACTGGTATGAGAGGCGCTATAAAACAAGTGAATTACATGTGCTAGAGAGGCTATGGAGAGATGAGAGGCTCTTATGATTGTACACCACACATTTATGTAAAAAAACATTCTCAGATCTATACACCTAAAGATAAAAACAGGAATCGCTTGGGAAATGTTGAATCTGACCTGAGGATTCAGCTTTCCTAAATAAAACTAAACATTGAGAAGTTAGTCGCTGAGATGCAGTGCCGACCTTCCCATTAAAAGGTTTCCATTTTGAATATTTTTCCAATATAAAATAATTATTTCGTTAGTAATTTGAGCGTTTGTTTGGTGTGCACTTGTTTGTGTATTTTTTGCAAATTAGTGTTTTAATGTTTGAAATTTAAATCGTACAAGTTGCTTGGGGTCCCCGACTTTCAGTAATGACTCAGTGGGGGTCCCCAGGAGTCAAAAGGTTGGGAACCACTGCTCTAGACGATGGGAGGAGATGGACGAATCACTTTTAATAGATTGTTTTTTACAGTTATAACCATTCTTTTATATAAGCAAGGTGCTTTATAGTTTGGTTAAACTAAACTAAAGGATTAACTAGATTAATTCAATTACAAATTTGGAAGAAAACCAACCGGTAATGGCTGATCCTGGAGACTAAACAAGGTGTGTGTATTCGTGATCAGCTCTGGAGACTACACAATGTGTGTGTGTTTGTGATCAGCCCTGGAGACTACACAATGTGTGTGTGTTTGTGATCAACCTTGGAGACTACACAATGTGTGTGTATACGTGATCAGCTCTGGAGACTACACAAGGTGTGTGTGTTTGTGATCAGCCCTGGAGACTACACAATGTGTGTGTATTCGTGATCAGCCCTGGAGACTACACAATGTGTGTGTGTTTGTGATCAGCCCTGGAGACTACACAATGTGTGTGTGTTTGTGATCAGCCCTGGAGAGTACACAATGTGTGTGTATTCGTGATCAGCTCTGGAGACTACACAAGGTGTGTGTGTGTTTGTAATCAGTGCTGGAGATTTCCTGCCTGTGTTTGTGTAAAGACTGGTGCCTGCCTGTGTCAGTGCCTGCAGCATGTGCAGTGCCTGTGAGTGATGGAAGCAGCTGTCCTGCTGTCTGACTGTAAAGGGACAGAGTCCGATGTCTGTCTGTCCTTGAAGGCGATGAATGTATAAACACATATTAAATGGAAAGTTTCTGAGATGTGTTTGTTTTATGTGGAGTCCAACACTGCATTAGAATAATAAAAGCATTTAAAGTTACTGGTTGAAATGAAAAAAGTGCGTCCGCACAGTGACCTTTCGCGTGAAGAAAATCTGATAACCACTACACCACAGAAACCTGCACAAGGCGCCTAGAGGCCGCTTCAGCTCTGATAAGCGCTGTGCACGAAATGCGGTGCTTAACACGCAGCACACTGATTATTGTACATATATGAGGTCTCTCCCTGAATGCATAGAACTGAGTGCTGCACTGATAGGAGGTCTCACACTGAATGCATAGAACTGAGCGCTGCACTGATAGGAGGTCTCGAACTGAATGCATAGAACTGAGTGATTCACTGATAGGAGGTCTCTCACTCAATGCATAGAACTGAGTGCTGCACTGATAGTAGGTCTCGCCCTGAATGCATAGAACTGAGCGCTGCACTGATAGGAGGTCTCTCACTTACTTCTTATATCTTAGTGCTGCACTGATAGGAGGTCTCGCACTGAATGCATAGAACCGAGTGTTGCACTGATAGGAGGTCTCTCGGTGAATGCATAGAACCGAGTGTTGCACTGATAGGAGGTCTCTCGGTGAATGCATAGAACTGAGTGCTGCACTGACAGGAGGATTCTCACTTACTGCTTAGATCTGAATGCTGCACTGATAGGAGGTCTCTCACTCAATGCATATAAGTGAGCGCTGCGCTGATAGTAGATCTCTCACTCAATGCATAGTACTGAGTGTCGCGCTGATAGGAGGCCTCTCACTGGACGCATAGAACTGAGTGCTGCACTGATAGGAGGTCTCTCACTCAATGCATAGAACTGAGCGCTGCACTGATAGGAGGTCTCTCACTCAATGCATAGAACTGAGTGTCGCGCTGATAGGAGTTCTCTCACTCAATGCATAGAACTGAGTGTTGCACTGATAGGAGGTCTCTCACTCAATGCATAGAACTGAGCGCTGCACTGATAGGAGGTCTCTCACTGAATGCATAGAACTGAGTGCTGTCAAATTATCCTGTCTCTCACTGAATGGACATCATTGGAGGATGCACGGATTAGTGATCTCTGTTCACATCTAATAGGCCTCTCACTGAACACTCAGCGGTGAAGGATGCACAGATACGACGTCTCTCTTCACAGATAGGAGCTCTCACTGAATACAGATCACTTAGCGCTGCGAAGCTCGGGTCTCTGCTCTTCACACTTGCCAGACCGGCTCTTGCACTCTGTGGCTTTTAGTGACGTGTACATCGGTTGTTTACAGCTGGGGCCAGGTGTGTTGTTTCTCTACATCCGGGTGTCCGCTTCCCGCACTCCCAGGGGTCAGCCATACTCCTGATAGGAACCATTTTATAGCGCTACAGATTCATTGTGTAAAGTCCGCACCAGCAATAAAGGATGAAGAGTGAATCAGGACACGAACCCACTCAAATGGGGTGTGATGTGGCCAACCGTGAGGATAGGGTTGCGCTGGTGTGATGGGGGCCTGGTGGGGTGATGGGGGCCTGGTGGTGTGATGGGGGCCTGCTGGGGCGATGGGGGCCTGGTGTAATGATGGGGGCCTGCTGGGGTGATGGGGGCCTGGTGTAATGATGGGAGCCTGCTGGGGCGATGGGGGCCTGGTGGTGTGATGGGAGCCTGCTGGGGTGATGGGGGCCTGGTGGGGCGAGGGGGGCCTGGTGGTGTGATGGGAGCCTGCTGGGGCGATGGGGGCCTGCTGGAGCGATGGGGGCCTGGTGTAATGATGGGACCCTGCTGGGGTGATGGAGGCCTGGTGGGTGATGGGAGGGGCTGCTGGGGTGATGGAGGCCTGGTGGGTGATGGGAGGGGCTGCTGGGGTGATGGGGGCCTGCTGGGGCGATGGGGGCCTGCTGGGGTGATGGAGGCCCTGCAGGAGGGATAGGGCCCTGCTGGGGTGATGGGGGCCCGTTGCCAGAGACCCCCTGGGGTCTGAGGGGATTGCTGCAGACCGAGCACCCGACAGTCCTTTGGAACATAGACTGACATTGACCCAAGTTTGTGTAAGGTGTTGTTTGTGCTTCGTGTGTCAATAATGTGTCCAAGTAAAGACAGACAAGGGCAGTGGGTGAATCTCCTATGACTGATTAGTAAAGTGAGTAATTGTAAAGTTCAATCTTCCTCACAATCTCAATGTGTTTGATGTGTTTGCGTTTGTTCGACTTTCCCCAGGAGCCTCAGACCTGGTCTGGTCTTGTCCGTCTGTCTCTGTTTCTGTAAGTGCTTGTTTGACTCTCATCTGGTACTTTTGTGAATTCGGATTTCCTGTAAAAACATGGGCAGGATGAAGACAAAGCTGAAGAAATAAAACCTCCATGCAGAATCCACCACAAAGATCCACTCACTGCACCTGCTGCACCATTGCATCCCTGAAGCCCGGTGCAGAGAGTGGACGCAGCGCTCCCTGGTGGTCTAGTGGTTAGGATTCGGCGCTCTCACCGCCGCGGCCCGGGTTCGATTCCCGGTCAGGGAAGACATTTGTTTTTCATATTCTCCTTTAACGACTGATTTGGTCTTTAACTGTTTCAATAGAGTTTCATGTGTGTAATTACATCAATTACTTTATGACGTGGCCAGTATTAGACGCATTGATAACGGTGCAAAATGGAAACATCTTCATTACAAAGATGTCACTAGTCTTTCGACTTCAGGTGACCTCCCGCTACCCCATCCCTTATTGGGAGCTGCAGATCTCCCTTAAACTGTTTATAAAACATGAGCATTAAAAACAATGCCCAAGCTACTGAAGCAAGTATACACCAAACAGATGTACAAATTGAGAAATATTCTTGTTAATCCGCAAAACAAATAGAAATTTGAATGGGAAGGCTGGAGTTTGTCAAAGTCTGCTTATTTTTCAAAGATGGAGTTATAAATTAGCCTCTCACACATCACTTTGTTTTTAAAGCTCCTGACGCAGCCTCTCGTTTTCTGGGAGCAGATAGCGCTTCAATGAGACCAACAATAGTCCACGCCTCTCTGTGCTATACTTGTGCCGCTCCAACTTCACTTGTAGCCTTTGGTTTCAGATCCCTTCACATGAATCTTACAATTTTTCGTTTTGTTATGTTATCTGTACATACACTGTTATTCTACTAATATTACATGTTATCTATTTCTCTGCAAAGCCACAAAGGCTCACCAGGCATCACGGACCCCAGGGGTTCACAGACCACCGGGGACCCCCGGAGGTCCTTGGACCACTGCTTAAAATTTGCTAACACACAAAGCAAACGGGCAGGACTTTCTTGGGAACTTGATGAATGAATATCTAGAGGGCGGCTTTAGCATTGGTGGCCCCCGTGCGAACATCTTTGTTGGCCCCGCCCCCCCATGTCCCCCTTTTTCATAGATTCCTCACCTACTGCCCTCCAGTGGGCTCCACATCTCTCCTTAGCCCGTCTCTCACATTTACTTACTTTATAGCGCTTCTCATCCCAAGGTAGAGTGTCAGAGCGCTTTACAACACAAACATATAATACAGAGACAATAGGTCATACAAGTGTGTAAATCAATGTATAGGAGATGTTACTTAAGACAATGAGGACTGCAAGGTGTAGGAATGACGTCATCCATACTGGTTGGCTTTATATGTTACGACTTCTTGGTCTGGAGAAAGGAAGAGGAGGATTTACTACGTTTTCCCGCAGTGCAGTCCCCAAGGTGCTGCGCAGTGTTCACAAACAGTGCACAACAGCACCATATCTAGTAATATATGGTGCTGCTGCTCTCACCTCTAGTGCTAGTGCAAAGCTGTGTCTGTGTTGTGAAGCACAGGTTTTATACTCGAAGGTTACACTTCCTGCACAAATTCTATGCTTTGACAAAGCTTAACACATTACTACGTTGCAGCAGAAATTGAGATGAGGGTGAATTTCTTGTTAAAATACAGTGTGACATGACAGATTTGCCGTTCATGGTATTACATGTAATTTTGTGTTATTTTGCTGAACGTTCCGCTAATTACATGAAAGCAAATAATGCAAATTAAGCGCACCCCTGTTCCGTAGCTGCAGAAGCGCAGATCGGGACTGGACCTGCTGTGTAAGACCCGTGTGGGGACCTGAAGGGCTGAACCCCATCCCACTTGTATCGAGGACTAAGAGGTGGACTTCAAGGGTCAGTTGTCTGACCTCCTGTTCGGCTGTCAGGACACAACAAGCTACAAGAGGCCTTATTCCTGGCGTTCACAGCTGGCGAGCAGCAACTGGAAGCAGACTGAGCTCTGCTTGTGGCCTCTGCTGAAAGTCCTGCCCCTATCTCAGAGCAGTGCTTGAAATGGAAAAATTAAAGTGCAGGTACTCTGTGCTAGAGTACCTGCTTGTTTCCGAGAAGTGCCGGTACTCTCCAATTAAAAGTATTACGTTTTTCTTGAGATGTGCCGGCACTCTACCTCTCAAAATAAAAAAGTATTGGTACTCAGTACCGGACAGTACCTGCCCATTTCAAGCACTGTCTCAGAGGTTTGTTTTTTTGTCTATGTGGTTTTATACAGCTCAAACTATACCCAAAGGTTTTGGAGCGCTTTACATGAGCTTACGTTGCACAAGGACACATTCATGTTTGGTAGGCACGGGGAGATTACTTGATTTGCCCAAAAACACAGGATGTTGAGCCGACTCTGAGACTTGAACCTGGTTCCCCAGCTCCAAAGCCGGCAGCTCTGCAGAGGGAGAGGGAGAGGGAGAGAGAGAAAGACAGAGTGCGAGAGAGAGATTAAAAGGACTGTTAGGTGATAATATCAGTTAAAACATACAGTTTCAAACACAGAAAGCAACTGAAATTCACCGGTTATCGTTATCTGATGCAGCTATAACTCATGACTTAAAGTTACTACAGCTCGCACCCTTGCCGTGCACTACTAAGTTTCTCATGTATTACATCAGTCATGACATGTTGTGTCATATCATTCATAACATCACTGCCACATCTGCAATGACATCATTGATGACAATACTGGACACGGTGGAGGGCTCGAGTTATAGTTCCTTCATTCAACTATAACTGGTAAATTTCAGTGGTTTTAAAAGGGAATATTTTAAAGGAAATATATACTTAACTAAATAGTCCTTTTAACCATATACACGCATTCATACGCATGCACAAAAACACCTTGCAGCAGCTCTCACTGTACAATTCTTTTGTTATATTTCAATGCAGACCACTGTCCTGGTCTCGCTGCTCCCTCCGAGCACATCCTTCACCAACCCTTTTACTATTTCATTCAAAACAAGTATTGACAAAACATACTCAAGAGCTATTGGCTTTGTCGAAGCTTGATATTGTACAGGAGCATGACTGCTGTGCAGCATCACTGCAAGTAAAAGAAAAAGTGCTACGATGTGGCTAGAGCTGACCGACGTAGCGCTTTTTTTTAGGTTGAGCGATCTGTGGGCTTTTAACCACGCCCACCGCACCCACATCACTATCACTCGTTCATGGACTTGCCTTTCAAAATTCCTTTGTTATCAATGCTTTACGTTTGTCCCTTCTCGGAGCCGTTTTGTTACCGCCTTGGCGATCTACCCTTTACATGGATAATTACACTTTTGCTCATACGTTTGACTGCAAGCAAACTTCTTTTTCCTTTTGTGTCTCTCCTTTACGCTCCTGACGGCAATGGCGCATTAAATCAGCTTGTTTATGTCAACTGTTTTACTTTTCATTTTTAATTTATGTGGCAAGAAAAGTCTAGTTAGGAATTTACAACACTATTCGCTCTAACTCTAGCAAACGCAAGACCCATTGCATTGCAAATGTTTTTTCCCCATTTGTTTCAGTCATGCTGCATGGAAGCCGCACTTCTGTACAACATGGCTAAACCACTTGACAAAGGCAATATCTCTTGCATAGGTACGACCTATTGGCTTTGGCAGTGCTTGTTTCCACTGGTCATTGTCCCAGTGAGTTGAAGGCTTTGTGGGCTGGATTTTAAGGCGGGGGCTCTGCTTGCACCTCTGGCACTTTCTGAAGGGTCGGGGGGTGCTTCCAGGGGAGGGGAGATGAGAGAGCCGGGGGGGGGGGTGCTTTTTACCCCCCAGTCCGACCCTGTCAGGGCTTTATCTCCGCGGTTGGTGGAGGTCTGACCCTGCCCTGGGGGTCACTGTCTACAGACACCTGCAGGGAATGAGTCCAGAGGATGGAAAAGGGATCCCGGCGGTAATTTACGCAAATGTTGTGTTGATATAATGGTTATTTTTTTTGTGTTTACAGTAGTGATGGGGTCCACGTCCCAAAACTGCATCTAATATTCAAAATGTGATAATGTCAGAAGTGGGATTCGAACCCCCGCCTCCAGGAGAGACTGCGACCTGAACGCAGCGCCTTAGACCGCTCGGCCATCCTGACAGCTGGGGGTCACTGCTGGTGACGCTAGTGATGGACAGGATGAGGGGGGCTGTGTGCACAGCGCTGCTCGGCATCTCCAGGGCTCTCTTCCGGCTCTTTAACTAATTATATAATCACCTCGGATACGAACAGTCATTGATGTTCCAGTTCCATCACTTGAAGGATATTTCTGGCTGATCCGTGGCCGGAGTGTTTCACCGCAGGAGGCAGTAACAGGCACTGAGGCTCTTAGACTGACTTTCCTCTCAGTCGCTGCTCCTCAGCCGGGCACAGAGTTTGCTTCTCAGTGACTTCAGCTGAGCAGAGACCTGCGCTCCGCACTTCACACTCTTTCTATAGGGGAAGCAGGGACTGACATGTACCGTCCATCACTGACAGCAAAGACACGTGATACTTCATTTTACACGAGTAACGCTGCATTTAATACATTTACAATATCACTGAATGAAGACGGTCTACAAAGCGCCTGTGATCCCAAGAAACATCTCATTTGTCACAAACTAAACTTCCTGTCAGTGCTGCGAGGCGACCTTGGCGAGCTTTGCTTATAGCACATAATTTATTATCGTTACAGCGATTATCTGCTTGCTTTTCTGTGAAACCTCATAAAGAGTGGACAGTAGGACCACCAGGGGACCAGTTACCGGGCACCACTTCCGGTCAGTGGGCCGAGGATGTATGTACACACCGGGGATGCTGAGCCCACACACACATGCAGCCCGTACAGAGGGGAAGAATACGCAGACGGCGCGCACCTCCGTGTGTTTCCTTGGCGGGATGGGTGTGGGAAACACGGCAACTGGTGATGAGAATGCCCCTGCCGCTCACCCTGCTTCACTGTGTGCATCCCACGTGTGTCTCCCACCTCTGCTCAGCCCTTGCCACCTCGACACTGGCGCCCGCTTCGCAATGCCAAAGTCTGATAGGCACATACTCCATTTTTGCTGCATCCGTGTTCTCAAAAACTGCCACAAACATTGCAGTAAGCACCGCTGAGCCCCAAGGCCCTAGGTTACGGGCGAATTTGTTTTCGTCACCTGCGTCGATCTCAGGCCTAAGCAGGATCTTGGAGGAGTGTGGTGTAATCAGTGCCCATCTTAAGGTCACGCACCGAGAACCTATAGGCTGCAGGAACGCCACGGTGACCATTTTTATGGGCGAGCGCAAAGCGCTCAGTCCATTCAGTGATCTCTCTTTGGGCTTCAAACCACGCCCATGCCACGTCAGTCACTTACATTGGTTCGTGGGCTTGCCTTTTAAAATCCGCTTGCTTTCATTTGTGAAAGGCATGCATGCGTCGTGCCTTTTCCGGTGTTTAGCCCTCCCACACAGCACCGGTAAACTACTAGAAACATACGAGGCTCGATATTTTGAGCCTGGGGTGCAGACTACTTTATCTGTTTCTTTTCCAAGCAGCGCCATCGCGCTGCATTTTTTTTCTTTACACTGCTAATAGCTCTAACTCAAGCAAATGCGAGCCCCGTTGCATTGAAAATGCTTGTTAGGTTAGTCATCATACAAAGGGGCCCAAAAAACATCTAGACCGGGCACTGTTGGTCCTCCAAAACAGTCAGGAGACACTTGAACATTACATTCACATTGTGGGGCCAGTTTTCAACTCCTGCCACCTGAACACTACATTGCAATGTTCAGCCAGATTTCAATACATCCTTGACGACCTGCCACCAAGGACATTGTGATCGAGCCACAGCACCACATGCCTGCGACTGGCCACCGTTACCATCATGTAAGAGGAGAGCAACGAAAGCACGCTTCCAATCGCAATCTTAAGGCAACCTCTGCCATTTGACCTCTGATTCCCAAATGAAAGGAGCTCGCTGGGAAAAAGGGATCAGGCAGTTTGAGCGATATTTGAGTGCCGCTTGCAAGGGCCACACAGACGAACAGGCAAGAGACCTATTCCTAAACCTCTTTGGTGTGATGTTGAAGACTTGCTTGTAACATTCCAAGCAGAGTCAATAACTGCAACTAATAAAGTGCCTAACAGACAACTTTGACCCGCACTGGAACTTGTCTTTGAGTGCTACACATTCAACGCAGCCTGCCAATGACCAGACGAATCCCTCGACGATTTCGCAGCCCGATTGCGCAAACTAGTCACCTACTGTGATTTTGACAAGTTTGACAATGAGGCAGCGATTAGACTGTGCATCATCGAAAGATGTCACTCAACTGGGTTCCGTATGAAAATACTAAAAGAAAGGTACACACTAGACAAAAGACTGACCATGGCGCAGTCAGAAGCCAGAGCCATATCACATAGCATCCAAATGGAAACCGGGAGAGTGCGGATGACGGAACAAGCTCATCCCATGGCTGGGAGCTACACCAGACAAGACACCAATGCCACCAAAGGAGAAACACGGAAGAACATGTTACCCCTGCTGCCTAGAATACCTGCATGTCTGTGCCTATCCAAATGTCAGAAATGCAACTGTGACAACCACTTTGTCTGCATGGTTGGACACATCAAGGCAGGAAGCGGAAACCCTGCGCGATCACGCATAGCTGCGAGCTGACACGCCTCACACGTGGAAGCATGCAATCGCAGCTCTTCCACTGACTCAGATGCCGCCAGTACACGCAACACAAACAAACGTCTATATCTCATCTCAGACATCCCAACACAACAACGCACATCTGAGCACATCCAGCTTGTCGACAAATGGTAAATAAAGATGGCGACGGTAGAGATTCCAGTCGGCAGGCACACCACACAATTTATACTTGAAAGCGGAGCCATATGCAACATCATGTGCATGTCGGAGTATGAAAAAATGAAGCACAAGCCTTCACTGTCGCCCTCCACTGTCGACGTGTTCACATGGGGAGCGAGGCAACATGAACATACATGGGGAATTTTGTGGAGACGCTCATATACAACAACACATCGGTACAAAAAGAGGTGCATGTACTAGGGGAGATGTTCCAGTGCCGTGTCTGCTCAGCAATATCACGGCGCAAGTGATGGGGCTAGTAGGCATGACGTATCACACCGCTAAATGGCAAAACATCGTAAAGGAACACCCTGCGCTCCTCAATGGGCTTTGAAAGCTGAAAGACGTGCAAATCACTCTGCTCATCAATGAAGCAGTCAAACCGGTGGCTCAAAATCACTGCAGACTTCCTGTGAACCTCCAGCCACAGGTAGAAGAAGAAATAAAAAGTTTACTAGCACAGGACATCATCGAGTCAGCAGAAGGACCAACGCCATGGCTGCCCCCCATCATGGCTGTGCCAAAGAAAAACACAGAGAAAATACAAATCTGTGTTGACATGCCTCTACCGAACACAGACATAGAAAGAAAACAACACCATTGCCCTCATCTAAATGAAATGATCAGCTGCTTCACCAGAGCCTGTGTTTTCTCCAAGCTCGACTTGTTCAAAGGCTACCACCAGCTGGAGCTAGACGTGCAGTCCTGCTACATCACAACATTCTCCACCCACCTAGGATTATTTCGCTACAAGCGATTAAGCTTCAGGGTGTCACCAACAGCAGAAATATTTTAGAAGATGGTGAGACGAGTGATCAGGCCTGTAAAAAACTGTCTAAACTACAGCAATGACATCTTGGTATTTGGTCACGCCAACGAAGACCATGACTTGGCAGTGTGGGAGGTCTGCAAACAACTAGGAACGGCTGGCCTGACACTGAATAAGTTACAATGCGAACTGGGGAAAAGAGAACTTGTGTTCTTCTGACATATCTTTTCCTGAAACGGGATGCAACCAGAACCCAGCAAGGTAGAAACACTACGCAATGCACAACCTCCAGTGGACGCAGAAGAAGTGAGGTCATTTCTGGGTCTAGCGAGCTACTGCATACAATACATCAAGGATTTTGCCACTGTGACCACCCTGCTTCACATACTGACCAGACAATTACAACCATTTCTCTAGACAGTGAAATAAGACAAGGCATTTAAAAATATCTGACATGCTGTCACAGCATATGTATACTTTGACACATCCCTACGCACGGAGCTCACTGTAGATGTCAGCCCAGTAGGGTTGGGAGCCATTCTAGCACAACATAAGCCCAGAAGAGACTCAGCACAACCAATTGTTGCATATGCAAGCAGCAGTCTATTGGACTTGGAGAGGACTTACTCTCAGCCCAAGAGAGAAAGTCTAGTGGTCGTGTGGGCATGCGAACATTACCAAATGTTCATCTATGGAAAACAGTTCACCATCGTACACAGTTTTCTCATCAATAATGTTACTGCAAATGTTACAGTGATATTATTAATTATGCTATTAAAGATGTAATTAATGCTGTAATATTGTAGGAGGCTGGTCTGGCTTATAGTGGGTACCAATTGGTACTCACACCATGTGCCACGTCCAGTTATCCCTTATTAGTAGATTAGTAGTGTTCTAGCAGCTTAGGCTGATAGAGGTAGCTATAGAAGAGCAGCTTAGGCTGAACTAGGAGACATGCAAAGCTCCTGCTATACCACTTATATCACTTAGCACTATGTCATAAGATACACATTACTCAGAGTTACTAAAAATAAAGGTACCTTATTTTAGTGACAATATGCCAAAAGTATCTCAGAGGATATACTCCCTTAGGAGGTAAGTAATATACACAAAATATACACACAAACCAAAATCAGGTAAGTAAACAGTTAGAAAAGTAGTGCAAACACTGTAGAAGACAATAGAATTCATTATGAGACAATAGGCCAGGGGCAACACAAACCACATACTCCAAAAGTGTAATGCGAACCACGAATGGACCCCAGGCCTAGTGTAGTGTGTAGAGGGTCACTGGGAATGTAATAAAACACTAAGGGTGTCCAAGATACCCCACCCCAAGACCCTGAAAAGTAGGACTAAAGTTACTCTACTACCCCAGAAAGACAGTAAAGTTGAGATAGGGGATTCTGCAAAGACAACAACTGACTGCAAAGCACTGAAGACAGATTCCTGGACCTG
Organism: Pleurodeles waltl; assembly: GCF_031143425.1. Classification (NCBI taxonomy): domain Eukaryota; kingdom Metazoa; phylum Chordata; class Amphibia; order Caudata; family Salamandridae; genus Pleurodeles; species Pleurodeles waltl. The sequence goes on from NW_027150097.1 coordinate 3,648,123, forward strand.
AGGACCTGAAAAGGAAGGGGACCAAGTCCAAGAGTCACGCAAGTGTCCAGGTGGGGCAGGAGCCCACTAAACTCCAGATGAAGGTGCAAAAGGGCTTGCTAGCTGCAAGGATCGTAGTTGAAGATAAAGGGTGCTGCCCGGGCCCAGGATGGACCAGGAGGTCGCCCCTTGGACGAGGAGACAGAGGGGGCGCTCAGCAACAGAGAGAGCCCATGCAGAAGCAGGCAGCACCCGCAGAAGCACCTGAACAGGCGCATAACAAAGCTGAACCCGATGGTCATTTCAGCAAAACAAAAGAGGGTCCTACGAAACCGGTGGTCAGCTCAGCAAGTTGAGCAATGCAGGACGGAGTGCTGGGGATCTATGCTGTGCTGTGCATGAAGGAATCCTTGCAATAGTGCACAGAAGCCCTAGCAGCTGAAGATCACGTGGTGCACAGGATTACTGCCTAGCGTGGGGAGGCAAGGACTTACCTCCACCAACTTTGGGCAGAACGACCACTGGACTGTGGGAGTCACTTGGATCCAGCTCCTGTGTTCCAGGGACCACGCTCGTCGAGATGAGAGGGAACCCAGAGGACCGGTGACGCAGAAGTTTGGTGCCTGCGTTAGCTGGGGGAAGATTCTGTCGATCCACTGGAGATTTCTTCTTGGCTTCCAGTGCAGGGTGAAGGCAGATAAGCCCTCAGAGCATGCACCACCAGGAAACAGTCGAGAAAGCCGGCAGGATTAGGCACTACAATGTTGCTGGTGGTCTTCTTGCTACTTTTTTGCAGTTTTGCAGGTGTCGTGGAGCAGTCAGCGGTCGATCCTTGGCAGAAGTCAAAGAGGGCGGTGCAGAGGAACTCTGGTGAGCCCTTGCATTCGTTACCTGGTGAGATACCCACAGATGATACCCTAAATAGCCCTCAAAGGAGGATTGGCTTCAGAGAAAGGTAAGGACTTATCAGGAGGGGTCTCTGATGTCAACTGCTGGCACTGGCCACTCAGAGGTGTCCATTGTGCCCTCACACCTCTGCATCCAAGATGGCAGAGGTCTGGGACACACTGGAGGAGCTCTGGACACCTCCCCTGGGAGGTGCGGGTCAGGTGAGTGGTCACTCCCCTTTCCTTTGTCCAGTTTCATGCCAGAGCAGGGCTGGGGGGATACCTGAACCGGTGTAGACTGGCTTATGCAAGGAGGGCACCATCTGTGCCCTTCAAAGCATTTCCAGACGCCAGGAGAGGCTACTCCTCCCAGGCCCTTCACACCTATTTCCAAAGTGGGTCTGTGAGTGTCTGGGTGGGTCTGTCACTGGGTGCATGACTGCCTGAGTGGGACTTTGAGTGAGTGTGTGAGTGGCTGAGTGGGACTGTGAGTGGGTGCATGAGTGTCTGAGTGGGTCTGTCATTGGGTGCATGAGTGTCCGAGTGGGTCTGTGAGTGAGTGCATTAGTTTCTGAGTGGATCTTTGAGTGGGTGTGTGAGTGGCTGAGTGGCTCTGTGAGTGGGTGTGTGAGTGGCTGAGTGGGACTGTGAGTGGGTGCATGAGTGTCTGAGTGGGTCTGTCAGTGGGTGCATGAGTATCTGAGTGGTCTGTGACTAGATGCATGAGTGTCTCAGTGGATCTGTGAGTGGGTCTGTGAGTGTCTGAATGGGTCTGTCAGTGGGTGCATGAGTATCTTAGTGGTCTGTGACTAGATGCATGACTGTCTCAGTGAGTCTGTGAGTGGGTATGTGAGTGTCTGAATGGGTCTGTCACTAGGTGCATGACTGCCTGATTGGGACTATGAGTGGTCGAATGAGTAATTGTGTGGGTCTCTAAATGAGTGCATTACTACCTGAGTGTTCTACCTCTTTTGTCACCGATAGTCACAACTTTGTCGCAACCTTACATAGGGAGGCCATGCTGAGCATTGCAATGTATTTGCAAATATTGCAGGTGGTGAAAAAAAAAAGTTTTCTGTTGTTTTAAACACATAATATGACCTTTAAACACCCCTATATCCCACCTTGAAGTGAGGGTACCTCCAACCTAACCCCTTATACCACTATTATTGGTTATTTTCAGCCCCAGGGACCGTATCCAGTTACATAAAATAGCGGCAGCAACTTTCGGCTTAGGATGCGGACAGCCAATCACGGCATTCCAGTTGGTGCGTGCATTGGCAATTCATTGTGAATTTGTTGGGAAGTATTTGTGCTTCTAGATATACAAATTTGGATTTCCTTAATTTCTCTAAAACTAATGTACGGATTTACACCAAATAAAAGTGTGCTTTCCGCACCAAAAAGCTATTATTCTGCCAAATTTGGTGCAATTGCGTCCAGTGATTTGGACTGTAGTCTTGTTCAAAAATCCTATGGGAATTAAAATGGGAAATGCACTTTTTTTTTACCCCCCCACTTTTCCTTGGCCCCAGATTGACAGATCGCCCCAATACTTTCCATGCACAACAAGATGCCTGAGCACACATTTTCTGGAAAATTCCATGAACATTCGTCAAATGACGCCAAAGAAATAGCCAAGTCAAAAAGCGCTTTTGAATAATGGTCTGTGTGGTCCACCGACTCAGGAGTGGGAATTACACAGTAGTCGGTCATCTCTGAGCATGCAGTGCTGAAGTGCGCAGGTGTGAAAGGACCATCAAGGTGTATCCCACAGGTGCTGGAGGACATCAGTCTGGGAAAGGTGCACGTGCATTAACTTATTGTAACCTACCCGAGAGGATTACTTTTTGTAACGTGAATCATTTCTGTGTGTTGGCCCCTCTAGACCAGTGCTTCCCAAACTGTGGTCCGCGGACCCCCAGGGGTCTGTGACACATTCCCAGGGGGTCCGCAGGCCTGGACTGGGAGGAAGGCAATTCTCCTCTGACAAACACTTGCATTTTTTATATAGTTCTTGCTTCTCTTGAACAGTTTTAAAAGCACTGCAAACTTCCAGGTACAGCTTTCCAACAAAAATAAAAGCATCAAGATTACTCTAGTGATTAATGTCCCTGCTGGAGAGAGGGGCGGGAGTTTTGTCTAGTGGCAGTTCTGACTCACAGGTAGCACAGAGGGTTAATATGCCTGCTGCAAAGAACCCGTATCAGGCAAAGAACAGTATTTTATGTGCATAGCACAGTGGGTTACTGCTTTTGTTTCTTTTCTTACTGTGCAGTACATAAGTCACAATCATAATCTAGCACAGAGAGCTATGAACTGGCATTAAGGAGCTGCATGCAAACTGCAAGGCACAAATTAGAAGGTTATTCTTTTCCCTAGACTTTTATTTTCCTTGCACTGCTAAATAAGGTTTGCTTGCATAGAAATACATTCTTGATATTAAAGTCAATGCTAACCACCGTGCTGTGTCCTGAGTTTGTGCTTCTCCAAACTAAGCACTCTTAGAAGATGCCTACCAGTGTGGATGACGTGAATCCTACACCTTGTCTTCCCCTGTAAAGTGCTCTGACTCTGTACACTGGTATGAGAGGCGCTATAAAACAAGTGAATTACATGTGCTAGAGAGGCTATGGAGAGATGAGAGGCTCTTATGATTGTACACCACACATTTATGTAAAAAAACATTCTCAGATCTATACACCTAAAGATAAAAACAGGAATCGCTTGGGAAATGTTGAATCTGACCTGAGGATTCAGCTTTCCTAAATAAAACTAAACATTGAGAAGTTAGTCGCTGAGATGCAGTGCCGACCTTCCCATTAAAAGGTTTCCATTTTGAATATTTTTCCAATATAAAATAATTATTTCGTTAGTAATTTGAGCGTTTGTTTGGTGTGCACTTGTTTGTGTATTTTTTGCAAATTAGTGTTTTAATGTTTGAAATTTAAATCGTACAAGTTGCTTGGGGTCCCCGACTTTCAGTAATGACTCAGTGGGGGTCCCCAGGAGTCAAAAGGTTGGGAACCACTGCTCTAGACGATGGGAGGAGATGGACGAATCACTTTTAATAGATTGTTTTTTACAGTTATAACCATTCTTTTATATAAGCAAGGTGCTTTATAGTTTGGTTAAACTAAACTAAAGGATTAACTAGATTAATTCAATTACAAATTTGGAAGAAAACCAACCGGTAATGGCTGATCCTGGAGACTAAACAAGGTGTGTGTATTCGTGATCAGCTCTGGAGACTACACAATGTGTGTGTGTTTGTGATCAGCCCTGGAGACTACACAATGTGTGTGTGTTTGTGATCAACCTTGGAGACTACACAATGTGTGTGTATACGTGATCAGCTCTGGAGACTACACAAGGTGTGTGTGTTTGTGATCAGCCCTGGAGACTACACAATGTGTGTGTATTCGTGATCAGCCCTGGAGACTACACAATGTGTGTGTGTTTGTGATCAGCCCTGGAGACTACACAATGTGTGTGTGTTTGTGATCAGCCCTGGAGAGTACACAATGTGTGTGTATTCGTGATCAGCTCTGGAGACTACACAAGGTGTGTGTGTGTTTGTAATCAGTGCTGGAGATTTCCTGCCTGTGTTTGTGTAAAGACTGGTGCCTGCCTGTGTCAGTGCCTGCAGCATGTGCAGTGCCTGTGAGTGATGGAAGCAGCTGTCCTGCTGTCTGACTGTAAAGGGACAGAGTCCGATGTCTGTCTGTCCTTGAAGGCGATGAATGTATAAACACATATTAAATGGAAAGTTTCTGAGATGTGTTTGTTTTATGTGGAGTCCAACACTGCATTAGAATAATAAAAGCATTTAAAGTTACTGGTTGAAATGAAAAAAGTGCGTCCGCACAGTGACCTTTCGCGTGAAGAAAATCTGATAACCACTACACCACAGAAACCTGCACAAGGCGCCTAGAGGCCGCTTCAGCTCTGATAAGCGCTGTGCACGAAATGCGGTGCTTAACACGCAGCACACTGATTATTGTACATATATGAGGTCTCTCCCTGAATGCATAGAACTGAGTGCTGCACTGATAGGAGGTCTCACACTGAATGCATAGAACTGAGCGCTGCACTGATAGGAGGTCTCGAACTGAATGCATAGAACTGAGTGATTCACTGATAGGAGGTCTCTCACTCAATGCATAGAACTGAGTGCTGCACTGATAGTAGGTCTCGCCCTGAATGCATAGAACTGAGCGCTGCACTGATAGGAGGTCTCTCACTTACTTCTTATATCTTAGTGCTGCACTGATAGGAGGTCTCGCACTGAATGCATAGAACCGAGTGTTGCACTGATAGGAGGTCTCTCGGTGAATGCATAGAACCGAGTGTTGCACTGATAGGAGGTCTCTCGGTGAATGCATAGAACTGAGTGCTGCACTGACAGGAGGATTCTCACTTACTGCTTAGATCTGAATGCTGCACTGATAGGAGGTCTCTCACTCAATGCATATAAGTGAGCGCTGCGCTGATAGTAGATCTCTCACTCAATGCATAGTACTGAGTGTCGCGCTGATAGGAGGCCTCTCACTGGACGCATAGAACTGAGTGCTGCACTGATAGGAGGTCTCTCACTCAATGCATAGAACTGAGCGCTGCACTGATAGGAGGTCTCTCACTCAATGCATAGAACTGAGTGTCGCGCTGATAGGAGGTCTCTCACTCAATGCATAGAACTGAGTGTTGCACTGATAGGAGGTCTCTCACTCAATGCATAGAACTGAGCGCTGCACTGATAGGAGGTCTCTCACTGAATGCATAGAACTGAGTGCTGTCAAATTATCCTGTCTCTCACTGAATGGACATCATTGGAGGATGCACGGATTAGTGATCTCTGTTCACATCTAATAGGCCTCTCACTGAACACTCAGCGGTGAAGGATGCACAGATACGACGTCTCTCTTCACAGATAGGAGCTCTCACTGAATACAGATCACTTAGCGCTGCGAAGCTCGGGTCTCTGCTCTTCACACTTGCCAGACCGGCTCTTGCACTCTGTGGCTTTTAGTGACGTGTACATCGGTTGTTTACAGCTGGGGCCAGGTGTGTTGTTTCTCTACATCCGGGTGTCCGCTTCCCGCACTCCCAGGGGTCAGCCATACTCCTGATAGGAACCATTTTATAGCGCTACAGATTCATTGTGTAAAGTCCGCACCAGCAATAAAGGATGAAGAGTGAATCAGGACACGAACCCACTCAAATGGGGTGTGATGTGGCCAACCGTGAGGATAGGGTTGCGCTGGTGTGATGGGGGCCTGGTGGGGTGATGGGGGCCTGGTGGTGTGATGGGGGCCTGCTGGGGCGATGGGGGCCTGGTGTAATGATGGGGGCCTGCTGGGGTGATGGGGGCCTGGTGTAATGATGGGAGCCTGCTGGGGCGATGGGGGCCTGGTGGTGTGATGGGAGCCTGCTGGGGTGATGGGGGCCTGGTGGGGCGATGGGGGCCTGGTGGTGTGATGGGAGCCTGCTGGGGCGATGGGGGCCTGCTGGAGCGATGGGGGCCTGGTGTAATGATGGGACCCTGCTGGGGTGATGGAGGCCTGGTGGGTGATGGGAGGGGCTGCTGGGGTGATGGAGGCCTGGTGGGTGATGGGAGGGGCTGCTGGGGTGATGGGGGCCTGCTGGGGCGATGGGGGCCTGCTGGGGTGATGGAGGCCCTGCAGGAGGGATAGGGCCCTGCTGGGGTGATGGGGGCCCGTTGCCAGAGACCCCCTGGGGTCTGAGGGGATTGCTGCAGACCGAGCACCCGACAGTCCTTTGGAACATAGACTGACATTGACCCAAGTTTGTGTAAGGTGTTGTTTGTGCTTCGTGTGTCAATAATGTGTCCAAGTAAAGACAGACAAGGGCAGTGGGTGAATCTCCTATGACTGATTAGTAAAGTGAGTAATTGTAAAGTTCAATCTTCCTCACAATCTCAATGTGTTTGATGTGTTTGCGTTTGTTCGACTTTCCCCAGGAGCCTCAGACCTGGTCTGGTCTTGTCCGTCTGTCTCTGTTTCTGTAAGTGCTTGTTTGACTCTCATCTGGTACTTTTGTGAGTTCGGATTTCCTGTAAAAACATGGGCAGGATGAAGACAAAGCTGAAGAAATAAAACCTCCATGCAGAATCCACCACAAAGATCCACTCACTGCACCTGCTGCACCATTGCATCCCTGAAGCCCGGTGCAGAGAGTGGACGCAGCGCTCCCTGGTGGTCTAGTGGTTAGGATTCGGCGCTCTCACCGCCGCGGCCCGGGTTCGATTCCCGGTCAGGGAAGACATTTGTTTTTCATATTCTCCTTTAACGACTGATTTGGTCTTTAACTGTTTCAATAGAGTTTCATGTGTGTAATTACATCAATTACTTTATGACGTGGCCAGTATTAGACGCATTGATAACGGTGCAAAATGGAAACATCTTCATTACAAAGATGTCACTAGTCTTTCGACTTCAGGTGACCTCCCGCTACCCCATCCCTTATTGGGAGCTGCAGATCTCCCTTAAACTGTTTATAAAACATGAGCATTAAAAACAATGCCCAAGCTACTGAAGCAAGTATACACCAAACAGATGTACAAATTGAGAAATATTCTTGTTAATCCGCAAAACAAATAGAAATTTGAATGGGAAGGCTGGAGTTTGTCAAAGTCTGCTTATTTTTCAAAGATGGAGTTATAAATTAGCCTCTCACACATCACTTTGTTTTTGAAGCTCCTGACGCAGCCTCTCGTTTTCTGGGAGCAGATAGCGCTTCAATGAGACCAACAATAGTCCACGCCTCTCTGTGCTATACTTGTGCCGCTCCAACTTCACTTGTAGCCTTTGGTTTCAGATCCCTTCACATGAATCTTACAATTTTTCGTTTTGTTATGTTATCTGTACATACACTGTTATTCTACTAATATTACATGTTATCTATTTCTCTGCAAAGCCACAAGGACTCACCAGGCATCACGGACCCCAGGGGTTCACAGACCACCGGGGACCCCCGGAGGTCCTTGGACCACTGCTTAAAATTTGCTAACACACAAAGCAAACGGGCAGGACTTTCTTGGGAACTTGATGAATGAATATCTAGAGGGCGGCTTTAGCGCTGGTGGCCCCCGTGCGAACATCTTTGTTGGCCCCGCCCCCCATGTCCTCCTTTTTCATAGATTCCTTAACTACCACCCTCCAGTGGGCTCCACATCTCTCCTTAGCCCGTCTCTCACATTTACTTACTTTATAGCGCTTCTCATCCCAAGGTAGAGTGTCAGAGCGCTTTACAACACAAACATATAATACAGAGACAATAGGTCATACAAGTGTGTAAATCAATGTATAGGAGATGTTACTTAAGACAATGAGGACTGCAAGGTGTAGGAATGACGTCATCCATACTGGTTGGCTTTATATGTTACGACTTCTTGGTCTGGAGAAAGGAAGAGGAGGATTTACTACGTTTTCCCGCAGTGCAGTCCCCAAGGTGCTGCGCAGTGTTCACAAACAGTGCACAACAGCACCATATCTAGTAATATATGGTGCTGCTGCTCTCACCTCTAGTGCTAGTGCAGAGCTGTGTCTGTGTTGTGAAGCACAGGTTTTATACTCGAAGGTTACACTTCCTGCACAAATTCTATGCTTTGACAAAGTTTAACACTTTACTACGTTGCAGCAGAAATTGAGATGAGGATGAATTTCTTGTTAAAATACAGTGTGACATGACAGATTTGCCGTTCATGGTATTACATGTAATTTTGTGTTATTTTGCTGAACGTTCCGCTAATTACATGAAAGCAAATAATGCAAATTAAGCGCACCCCTGTTCCGTAGCTGCAGAAGCGCAGAACGGGACTGGACCTGCTGTGTAAGACCCGTGTGGGGACCTGAAGGGCTGAACCCCATCCCACTTGTATCGAGGACTAAGAGGTGGACTTCAAGGGTCAGTTGTCTGACCTCCTGTTCGGCTGTCAGGACACAACAAGCTACAAGAGGCCTTATTCCTGGCGTTCCCAGCTGGCGAGCAGCAACTGGAAGCAGACTGAGACCTGCTTGTGGCCTCTGCTGAAAGTCCTGCCCCTATCTCAGAGCAGTGCTTGAAATGGAAAAATTAAAGTGCAGGTACTCTGTGCTAGAGTACCTGCTTGTTTCCGAGAAGTGCCGGTACTCTCCAATTAAAAGTATTACGTTTTTCTTGAGATGTGCCGGTTCTCTACCTCTCAAAATAAAAAAGTATTGGTACTCAGTACCGGACAGTACCTGCCCATTTCAAGCACTGTCTCAGAGGTTTGTTTTTTTGTCTATGTGGTTTTATACAGCTCAAACTATACCCAAAGGTTTTGGAGCGCTTTACATGAGCTTACGTTGCACAAGGACACATTCATGTTTGGTAGGCACGGGGAGATTACTTGATTTGCCCAAAAACACAGGATGTTGAGCCGACTCTGAGACTTGAACCTGGTTCCCTAGCTCCAAAGCCGGCAGCTCTGCAGAGGGAGAGGGAGAGGGAGAGAGAGAAAGACAGAGTGCGAGAGAGAGATTAAAAGGACTGTTAGGTGATAATATCAGTTAAAACATACAGTTTCAAACACAGAAAGCAACTGAAATTCACCGGTTATCGTTATCTGATGCAGCTATAACTCATGACTTAAAGTTACTACAGCTCGCACCCTTGCCGTGCACTACTAAGTTTCTCATGTATTACATCAGTCATGACATGTTGTGTCATATCATTCATAACATCACTGCCACATCTGCAATGACATCATTGATGACAACACTGGACACGGTGGGGGGCTCGAGTTATAGTTCCTTCATTCAACTATAACTGGTAAATTTCAGTGGTTTTAAAAGGGAATATTTTAAAGGAAATATATACTTAACTAAATAGTCCTTTTAACCATATACACGCATTCATACGCATGCACAAAAACACCTTGCAGCAGCTCTCACTGTACAATTCTTTTGTTATATTTCAATGCAGACCACTGTCCTGGTCTCGCTGCTCCCTCCGAGCACATCCTTCACCAACCCTTTTACTATTTCATTCAAAACAAGTATTGACAAAACATACTCAAGAGCTATTGGCTTTGTCGAAGCTTGATATTGTACAGGAGCATGACTGCTGTGCAGCATCACTGCAAGTAAAAGAAAAAGTGCTACGATGTGGCTAGAGCTGACCGACGTAGCGCTTTTTTTTAGGTTGAGCGATCTGTGGGCTTTTAACCACGCCCACCGCACCCACATCACTATCACTCGTTCATGGACTTGCCTTTCAAAATTCCTTTGTTATCAATGCTTTACGTTTGTCCCTTCTCGGAGCCGTTTTGTTACCGCCTTGGCGATCTACCCTTTACATGGATAATTACACTTTTGCTCATACGTTTGACTGCAAGCAAACTTCTTTTTCCTTTTGTGTCTCTCCTTTACGCTCCTGACGGCAATGGCGCATTAAATCAGCTTGTTTATGTCAACTGTTTTACTTTTCATTTTTAATTTATGTGGCAAGAAAAGTCTAGTTAGGAATTTACAACACTATTCGCTCTAACTCTAGCAAACGCAAGACCCATTGCATTGCAAATGTTTTTTCCCCATTTGTTTCAGTCATGCTGCATGGAAGCCGCACTTCTGTACAACATGGCTAAACCACTTGACAAAGGCAATATCTCTTGCATAGGTACGACCTATTGGCTTTGGCAGTGCTTGTTTCCACTGGTCATTGTCCCAGTGAGTTGAAGGCTTTGTGGGCTGGATTTTAAGGCGGGGGCTCTGCTTGCACCTCTGGCACTTTCTGAAGGGTCGGGGGGTGCTTCCAGGGGAGGGGAGATGAGAGAGCCGGGGGGGGGGGGGTGCTTTTTACCCCCCAGTCCGACCCTGTCAGGGCTTTATCTCCGCGGTTGGTGGAGGTCTGACCCTGCCCTGGGGGTCACTGTCTACAGACACCTGCAGGGAATGAGTCCAGAGGATGGAAAAGGGATCCCGGCGGTAATTTACGCAAATGTTGTGTTGATATAATGGTTATTTTTTTTGTGTTTACAGTAGTGATGGGGTCCACGTCCCAAAACTGCATCTAATATTCAAAATGTGATAATGTCAGAAGTGGGATTCGAACCCCCGCCTCCAGGAGAGACTGCGATCTGAACGCAGCGCCTTAGACCGCTCGGCCATCCTGACAGCTGGGGGTCACTGCTGGTGACGCTAGTGATGGACAGGATGAGGGGGGCTGTGTGCACAGCGCTGCTCGGCATCTCCAGGGCTCTCTTCCGGCTCTTTAACTAATTATATAATCACCTCGGATACGAACAGTCATTGATGTTCCAGTTCCATCACTTGAAGGATATTTCTGGCTGATCCGTGGCCGGAGTGTTTCACCGCAGGAGGCAGTAACAGGCACTGAGGCTCTTAGACTGACTTTCCTCTCAGTCGCTGCTCCTCAGCCGGGCACAGAGTTTGCTTCTCAGTGACTTCAGCTGAGCAGAGACCTGCGCTCCGCACTTCACACTCTTTCTATAGGGGAAGCAGGGACTGACATGTACCGTCCATCACTGACAGCAAAGACACGTGATACTTCATTTTACACGAGTAACGCTGCATTTAATACATTTACAATATCACTGAATGAAGACGGTCTACAAAGCGCCTGTGATCCCAAGAAACATCTCATTTGTCACAAACTAAACTTCCTGTCAGTGCTGCGAGGCGACCTTGGCGAGCTTTGCTTATAGCACATAATTTATTATCGTTACAGCGATTATCTGCTTGCTTTTCTGTGAAACCTCATAAAGAGTGGACAGTAGGACCACCAGGGGACCAGTTACCGGGCACCACTTCCGGTCAGTGGGCCGAGGATGTATGTACACACCGGGGATGCTGAGCCCACACACACATGCAGCCCGTACAGAGGGGAAGAATACGCAGACGGCGCGCACCTCCGTGTGTTTCCTTGGCGGGATGGGTGTGGGAAACACGGCAACTGGTGATGAGAATGCCCCTGCCGCTCACCCTGCTTCACTGTGTGCATCCCACGTGTGTCTCCCACCTCTGCTCAGCCCTTGCCACCTCGACACTGGCGCCCGCTTCGCAATGCCAAAGTCTGATAGGCACATACTCCATTTTTGCTGCATCCGTGTTCTCAAAAACTGCCACAAACATTGCAGTAAGCACCGCTGAGCCCCAAGGCCCTAGGTTACGGGCGAATTTGTTTTCGTCACCTGCGTCGATCTCAGGCCTAAGCAGGATCTTGGAGGAGTGTGGTGTAATCAGTGCCCATCTTAAGGTCACGCACCGAGAACCTATAGGCTGCAGGAACGCCACGGTGACCATTTTTATGGGCGAGCGCAAAGCGCTCAGTCCATTCAGTGATCTCTCTTTGGGCTTCAAACCACGCCCATGCCACGTCAGTCACTTACATTGGTTCGTGGGCTTGCCTTTTAAAATCCGCTTGCTTTCATTTGTGAAAGGCATGCATGCGTCGTGCCTTTTCCGGTGTTTAGCCCTCCCACACAGCACCGGTAAACTACTAGAAACATACGAGGCTCGATATTTTGAGCCTGGGGTGCAGACTACTTTATCTGTTTCTTTTCCAAGCAGCGCCATCGCGCTGCATTTTTTTTCTTTACACTGCTAATAGCTCTAACTCAAGCAAATGCGAGCCCCGTTGCATTGAAAATGCTTGTTAGGTTAGTCATCATACAAAGGGGCCCAAAAAACATCTAGACCGGGCACTGTTGGTCCTCCAAAACAGTCAGGAGACACTTGAACATTACATTCACATTGTGGGGCCAGTTTTCAACTCCTGCCACCTGAACACTACATTGCAATGTTCAGCCAGATTTCAATACATCCTTGACGACCTGCCACCAAGGACATTGTGATCGAGCCACAGCACCACATGCCTGCGACTGGCCACCGTTACCATCATGTAAGAGGAGAGCAACGAAAGCACGCTTCCAATCGCAATCTTAAGGCAACCTCTGCCATTTGACCTCTGATTCCCAAATGAAAGGAGCTCGCTGGGAAAAAGGGATCAGGCAGTTTGAGCGATATTTGAGTGCCGCTTGCAAGGGCCACACAGACGAACAGGCAAGAGACCTATTCCTAAACCTCTTTGGTGTGATGTTGAAGACTTGCTTGTAACATTCCAAGCAGAGTCAATAACTGCAACTAATAAAGTGCCTAACAGACAACTTTGACCCGCACTGGAACTTGTCTTTGAGTGCTACACATTCAACGCAGCCTGCCAATGACCAGACGAATCCCTCGACGATTTCGCAGCCCGATTGCGCAAACTAGTCACCTACTGTGATTTTGACAAGTTTGACAATGAGGCAGCGATTAGACTGTGCATCATCGAAAGATGTCACTCAACTGGGTTCCGTATGAAAATACTAAAAGAAAGGTACACACTAGACAAAAGACTGACCATGGCGCAGTCAGAAGCCAGAGCCATATCACATAGCATCCAAATGGAAACCGGGAGAGTGCGGATGACGGAACAAGCTCATCCCATGGCTGGGAGCTACACCAGACAAGACACCAATGCCACCAAAGGAGAAACACGGAAGAACATGTTACCCCTGCTGCCTAGAATACCTGCATGTCTGTGCCTATCCAAATGTCAGAAATGCAACTGTGACAACCACTTTGTCTGCATGGTTGGACACATCAAGGCAGGAAGCGGAAACCCTGCGCGATCACGCATAGCTGCGAGCTGACACGCCTCACACGTGGAAGCATGCAATCGCAGCTCTTCCACTGACTCAGATGCCGCCAGTACACGCAACACAAACAAACGTCTATATCTCATCTCAGACATCCCAACACAACAACGCACATCTGAGCACATCCAGCTTGTCGACAAATGGTAAATAAAGATGGCGACGGTAGAGATTCCAGTCGGCAGGCACACCACACAATTTATACTTGAAAGCGGAGCCATATGCAACATCATGTGCATGTCGGAGTATGAAAAAATGAAGCACAAGCCTTCACTGTCGCCCTCCACTGTCGACGTGTTCACATGGGGAGCGAGGCAACATGAACATACATGGGGAATTTTGTGGAGACGCTCATATACAACAACACATCGGTACAAAAAGAGGTGCATGTACTAGGGGAGATGTTCCAGTGCCGTGTCTGCTCAGCAATATCACGGCGCAAGTGATGGGGCTAGTAGGCATGACGTATCACACCGCTAAATGGCAAAACATCGTAAAGGAACACCCTGCGCTCCTCAATGGGCTTTGAAAGCTGAAAGACGTGCAAATCACTCTGCTCATCAATGAAGCAGTCAAACCGGTGGCTCAAAATCACTGCAGACTTCCTGTGAACCTCCAGCCACAGGTAGAAGAAGAAATAAAAAGTTTACTAGCACAGGACATCATCGAGTCAGCAGAAGGACCAACGCCATGGCTGCCCCCCATCATGGCTGTGCCAAAGAAAAACACAGAGAAAATACAAATCTGTGTTGACATGCCTCTACCGAACACAGACATAGAAAGAAAACAACACCATTGCCCTCATCTAAATGAAATGATCAGCTGCTTCACCAGAGCCTGTGTTTTCTCCAAGCTCGACTTGTTCAAAGGCTACCACCAGCTGGAGCTAGACGTGCAGTCCTGCTACATCACAACATTCTCCACCCACCTAGGATTATTTCGCTACAAGCGATTAAGCTTCAGGGTGTCACCAACAGCAGAAATATTTTAGAAGATGGTGAGACGAGTGATCAGGCCTGTAAAAAACTGTCTAAACTACAGCAATGACATCTTGGTATTTGGTCACGCCAACGAAGACCATGACTTGGCAGTGTGGGAGGTCTGCAAACAACTAGGAACGGCTGGCCTGACACTGAATAAGTTACAATGCGAACTGGGGAAAAGAGAACTTGTGTTCTTCTGACATATCTTTTCCTGAAACGGGATGCAACCAGAACCCAGCAAGGTAGAAACACTACGCAATGCACAACCTCCAGTGGACGCAGAAGAAGTGAGGTCATTTCTGGGTCTAGCGAGCTACTGCATACAATACATCAAGGATTTTGCCACTGTGACCACCCTGCTTCACATACTGACCAGACAATTACAACCATTTCTCTAGACAGTGAAATAAGACAAGGCATTTAAAAATATCTGACATGCTGTCACAGCATATGTATACTTTGACACATCCCTACGCACGGAGCTCACTGTAGATGTCAGCCCAGTAGGGTTGGGAGCCATTCTAGCACAACATAAGCCCAGAAGAGACTCAGCACAACCAATTGTTGCATATGCAAGCAGCAGTCTATTGGACTTGGAGAGGACTTACTCTCAGCCCAAGAGAGAAAGTCTAGTGGTCGTGTGGGCATGCGAACATTACCAAATGTTCATCTATGGAAAACAGTTCACCATCGTACACAGTTTTCTCATCAATAATGTTACTGCAAATGTTACAGTGATATTATTAATTATGCTATTAAAGATGTAATTAATGCTGTAATATTGTAGGAGGCTGGTCTGGCTTATAGTGGGTACCAATTGGTACTCACACCATGTGCCACGTCCAGTTATCCCTTATTAGTAGATTAGTAGTGTTCTAGCAGCTTAGGCTGATAGAGGTAGCTATAGAAGAGCAGCTTAGGCTGAACTAGGAGACATGCAAAGCTCCTGCTATACCACTTATATCACTTAGCACTATGTCATAAGATACACATTACTCAGAGTTACTAAAAATAAAGGTACCTTATTTTAGTGACAATATGCCAAAAGTATCTCAGAGGATATACTCCCTTAGGAGGTAAGTAATATACACAAAATATACACACAAACCAAAATCAGGTAAGTAAACAGTTAGAAAAGTAGTGCAAACACTGTAGAAGACAATAGAATTCATTATGAGACAATAGGCCAGGGGCAACACAAACCACATACTCCAAAAGTGTAATGCGAACCACGAATGGACCCCAGGCCTAGTGTAGTGTGTAGAGGGTCACTGGGAATGTAATAAAACACTAAGGGTGTCCAAGATACCCCACCCCAAGACCCTGAAAAGTAGGACTAAAGTTACTCTACTACCCCAGAAAGACAGTAAAGTTGAGATAGGGGATTCTGCAAAGACAACAACTGACTGCAAAGCACTGAAGACAGATTCCTGGACCTGAGGACCTGAAAAGGAAGGGGACCAAGTCCAAGAGTCACGCAAGTGTCCAGGTGGGGCAGGAGCCCACTAAACTCCAGATGAAGGTGCAAAAGGGCTTGCTAGCTGCAAGGATCGTAGTTGAAGATAAAGGGTGCTGCCCGGGCCCAGGATGGACCAGGAGGTCGCCCCTTGGACGAGGAGACAGAGGGGGCGCTCAGCAACAGAGAGAGCCCATGCAGAAGCAGGCAGCACCCGCAGAAGCACCTGAACAGGCGCATAACAAAGCTGAACCCGATGGTCATTTCAGCAAAACAAAAGAGGGTCCTACGAAACCGGTGGTCAGCTCAGCAAGTTGAGCAATGCAGGACGGAGTGCTGGGGATCTATGCTGTGCTGTGCATGAAGGAATCCTTGCAATAGTGCACAGAAGCCCTAGCAGCTGAAGATCACGTGGTGCACAGGATTACTGCCTAGCGTGGGGAGGCAAGGACTTACCTCCACCAACTTTGGGCAGAACGACCACTGGACTGTGGGAGTCACTTGGATCCAGCTCCTGTGTTCCAGGGACCACGCTCGTCGAGATGAGAGGGAACCCAGAGGACCGGTGACGCAGAAGTTTGGTGCCTGCGTTAGCTGGGGGAAGATTCTGTCGATCCACTGGAGATTTCTTCTTGGCTTCCAGTGCAGGGTGAAGGCAGATAAGCCCTCAGAGCATGCACCACCAGGAAACAGTCGAGAAAGCCGGCAGGATTAGGCACTACAATGTTGCTGGTGGTCTTCTTGCTACTTTTTTGCAGTTTTGCAGGTGTCGTGGAGCAGTCAGCGGTCGATCCTTGGCAGAAGTCAAAGAGGGCGGTGCAGAGGAACTCTGGTGAGCCCTTGCATTCGTTACCTGGTGAGATACCCACAGATGATACCCTAAATAGCCCTCAAAGGAGGATTGGCTTCAGAGAAAGGTAAGGACTTATCAGGAGGGGTCTCTGATGTCAACTGCTGGCACTGGCCACTCAGAGGTGTCCATTGTGCCCTCACACCTCTGCATCCAAGATGGCAGAGGTCTGGGACACACTGGAGGAGCTCTGGACACCTCCCCTGGGAGGTGCGGGTCAGGTGAGTGGTCACTCCCCTTTCCTTTGTCCAGTTTCATGCCAGAGCAGGGCTGGGGGGATCCCTGAACCGGTGTAGACTGGCTTATGCAAGGAGGGCACCATCTGTGCCCTTCAAAGCATTTCCAGACGCCAGGAGAGGCTACTCCTCCCAGGCCCTTCACACCTATTTCCAAAGTGGGTCTGTGAGTGTCTGGGTGGGTCTGTCACTGGGTGCATGACTGCCTGAGTGGGACTTTGAGTGAGTGTGTGAGTGGCTGAGTGGGACTGTGAGTGGGTGCATGAGTGTCTGAGTGGGTCTGTCATTGGGTGCATGAGTGTCCGAGTGGGTCTGTGAGTGAGTGCATTAGTTTCTGAGTGGATCTTTGAGTGGGTGTGTGAGTGGCTGAGTGGCTCTGTGAGTGGGTGTGTGAGTGGCTGAGTGGGACTGTGAGTGGGTGCATGAGTGTCTGAGTGGGTCTGTCAGTGGGTGCATGAGTATCTGAGTGGTCTGTGACTAGATGCATGAGTGTCTCAGTGGATCTGTGAGTGGGTCTGTGAGTGTCTGAATGGGTCTGTCAGTGGGTGCATGAGTATCTTAGTGGTCTGTGACTAGATGCATGACTGTCTCAGTGAGTCTGTGAGTGGGTATGTGAGTGTCTGAATGGGTCTGTCACTAGGTGCATGACTGCCTGATTGGGACTATGAGTGGTCGAATGAGTAATTGTGTGGGTCTCTAAATGAGTGCATTACTACCTGAGTGTTCTACCTCTTTTGTCACCGATAGTCACAACTTTGTCGCAACCTTACATAGGGAGGCCATGCTGAGCATTGCAATGTATTTGCAAATATTGCAGGTGGTGAAAAAAAAAAGTTTTCTGTTGTTTTAAACACATAATATGACCTTTAAACACCCCTATATCCCACCTTGAAGTGAGGGTACCTCCAACCTAACCCCTTATACCACTATTATTGGTTATTTTCAGCCCCAGGGACCGTATCCAGTTACATAAAATAGCGGCAGCAACTTTCGGCTTAGGATGCGGACAGCCAATCACGGCATTCCAGTTGGTGCGTGCATTGGCAATTCATTGTGAATTTGTTGGGAAGTATTTGTGCTTCTAGATATACAAATTTGGATTTCCTTAATTTCTCTAAAACTAATGTACGGATTTACACCAAATAAAAGTGTGCTTTCCGCACCAAAAAGCTATTATTCTGCCAAATTTGGTGCAATTGCGTCCAGTGATTTGGACTGTAGTCTTGTTCAAAAATCCTATGGGAATTAAAATGGGAAATGCACTTTTTTTTTACCCCCCCACTTTTCCTTGGCCCCAGATTGACAGATCGCCCCAATACTTTCCATGCACAACAAGATGCCTGAGCACACATTTTCTGGAAAATTCCATGAACATTCGTCAAATGACGCCAAAGAAATAGCCAAGTCAAAAAGCGCTTTTGAATAATGGTCTGTGTGGTCCACCGACTCAGGAGTGGGAATTACACAGTAGTCGGTCATCTCTGAGCATGCAGTGCTGAAGTGCGCAGGTGTGAAAGGACCATCAAGGTGTATCCCACAGGTGCTGGAGGACATCAGTCTGGGAAAGGTGCACGTGCATTAACTTATTGTAACCTACCCGAGAGGATTACTTTTTGTAACGTGAATCATTTCTGTGTGTTGGCCCCTCTAGACCAGTGCTTCCCAAACTGTGGTCCGCGGACCCCCAGGGGTCTGTGACACATTCCCAGGGGGTCCGCAGGCCTGGACTGGGAGGAAGGCAATTCTCCTCTGACAAACACTTGCATTTTTTATATAGTTCTTGCTTCTCTTGAACAGTTTTAAAAGCACTGCAAACTTCCAGGTACAGCTTTCCAACAAAAATAAAAGCATCAAGATTACTCTAGTGATTAATGTCCCTGCTGGAGAGAGGGGCGGGAGTTTTGTCTAGTGGCAGTTCTGACTCACAGGTAGCACAGAGGGTTAATATGCCTGCTGCAAAGAACCCGTATCAGGCAAAGAACAGTATTTTATGTGCATAGCACAGTGGGTTACTGCTTTTGTTTCTTTTCTTACTGTGCAGTACATAAGTCACAATCATAATCTAGCACAGAGAGCTATGAACTGGCATTAAGGAGCTGCATGCAAACTGCAAGGCACAAATTAGAAGGTTATTCTTTTCCCTAGACTTTTATTTTCCTTGCACTGCTAAATAAGGTTTGCTTGCATAGAAATACATTCTTGATATTAAAGTCAATGCTAACCACCGTGCTGTGTCCTGAGTTTGTGCTTCTCCAAACTAAGCACTCTTAGAAGATGCCTACCAGTGTGGATGACGTGAATCCTACACCTTGTCTTCCCCTGTAAAGTGCTCTGACTCTGTACACTGGTATGAGAGGCGCTATAAAACAAGTGAATTACATGTGCTAGAGAGGCTATGGAGAGATGAGAGGCTCTTATGATTGTACACCACACATTTATGTAAAAAAACATTCTCAGATCTATACACCTAAAGATAAAAACAGGAATCGCTTGGGAAATGTTGAATCTGACCTGAGGATTCAGCTTTCCTAAATAAAACTAAACATTGAGAAGTTAGTCGCTGAGATGCAGTGCCGACCTTCCCATTAAAAGGTTTCCATTTTGAATATTTTTCCAATATAAAATAATTATTTCGTTAGTAATTTGAGCGTTTGTTTGGTGTGCACTTGTTTGTGTATTTTTTGCAAATTAGTGTTTTAATGTTTGAAATTTAAATCGTACAAGTTGCTTGGGGTCCCCGACTTTCAGTAATGACTCAGTGGGGGTCCCCAGGAGTCAAAAGGTTGGGAACCACTGCTCTAGACGATGGGAGGAGATGGACGAATCACTTTTAATAGATTGTTTTTTACAGTTATAACCATTCTTTTATATAAGCAAGGTGCTTTATAGTTTGGTTAAACTAAACTAAAGGATTAACTAGATTAATTCAATTACAAATTTGGAAGAAAACCAACCGGTAATGGCTGATCCTGGAGACTAAACAAGGTGTGTGTATTCGTGATCAGCTCTGGAGACTACACAATGTGTGTGTGTTTGTGATCAGCCCTGGAGACTACACAATGTGTGTGTGTTTGTGATCAACCTTGGAGACTACACAATGTGTGTGTATACGTGATCAGCTCTGGAGACTACACAAGGTGTGTGTGTTTGTGATCAGCCCTGGAGACTACACAATGTGTGTGTATTCGTGATCAGCCCTGGAGACTACACAATGTGTGTGTGTTTGTGATCAGCCCTGGAGACTACACAATGTGTGTGTGTTTGTGATCATCCCTGGAGAGTACACAATGTGTGTGTATTCGTGATCAGCTCTGGAGACTACACAAGGTGTGTGTGTGTTTGTAATCAGTGCTGGAGATTTCCTGCCTGTGTTTGTGTAAAGACTGGTGCCTGCCTGTGTCAGTGCCTGCAGCATGTGCAGTGCCTGTGAGTGATGGAAGCAGCTGTCCTGCTGTCTGACTGTAAAGGGACAGAGTCCGATGTCTGTCTGTCCTTGAAGGCGATGAATGTATAAACACATATTAAATGGAAAGTTTCTGAGATGTGTTTGTTTTATGTGGAGTCCAACACTGCATTAGAATAATAAAAGCATTTAAAGTTACTGGTTGAAATGAAAAAAGTGCGTCCGCACAGTGACCTTTCGCGTGAAGAAAATCTGATAACCACTACACCACAGAAACCTGCACAAGGCGCCTAGAGGCCGCTTCAGCTCTGATAAGCGCTGTGCACGAAATGCGGTGCTTAACACGCAGCACACTGATTATTGTACATATATGAGGTCTCTCCCTGAATGCATAGAACTGAGTGCTGCACTGATAGGAGGTCTCACACTGAATGCATAGAACTGAGCGCTGCACTGATAGGAGGTCTCGAACTGAATGCATAGAACTGAGTGATTCACTGATAGGAGGTCTCTCACTCAATGCATAGAACTGAGTGCTGCACTGATAGTAGGTCTCGCCCTGAATGCATAGAACTGAGCGCTGCACTGATAGGAGGTCTCTCACTTACTTCTTATATCTTAGTGCTGCACTGATAGGAGGTCTCGCACTGAATGCATAGAACCGAGTGTTGCACTGATAGGAGGTCTCTCGGTGAATGCATAGAACCGAGTGTTGCACTGATAGGAGGTCTCTCGGTGAATGCATAGAACTGAGTGCTGCACTGACAGGAGGATTCTCACTTACTGCTTAGATCTGAATGCTGCACTGATAGGAGGTCTCTCACTCAATGCATATAAGTGAGCGCTGCGCTGATAGTAGATCTCTCACTCAATGCATAGTACTGAGTGTCGCGCTGATAGGAGGCCTCTCACTGGACGCATAGAACTGAGTGCTGCACTGATAGGAGGTCTCTCACTCAATGCATAGAACTGAGCGCTGCACTGATAGGAGGTCTCTCACTCAATGCATAGAACTGAGTGTCGCGCTGATAGGAGGTCTCTCACTCAATGCATAGAACTGAGTGTTGCACTGATAGGAGGTCTCTCACTCAATGCATAGAACTGAGCGCTGCACTGATAGGAGGTCTCTCACTGAATGCATAGAACTGAGTGCTGTCAAATTATCCTGTCTCTCACTGAATGGACATCATTGGAGGATGCACGGATTAGTGATCTCTGTTCACATCTAATAGGCCTCTCACTGAACACTCAGCGGTGAAGGATGCACAGATACGACGTCTCTCTTCACAGATAGGAGCTCTCACTGAATACAGATCACTTAGCGCTGCGAAGCTCGGGTCTCTGCTCTTCACACTTGCCAGACCGGCTCTTGCACTCTGTGGCTTTTAGTGACGTGTACATCGGTTGTTTACAGCTGGGGCCAGGTGTGTTGTTTCTCTACATCCGGGTGTCCGCTTCCCGCACTCCCAGGGGTCAGCCATACTCCTGATAGGAACCATTTTATAGCGCTACAGATTCATTGTGTAAAGTCCGCACCAGCAATAAAGGATGAAGAGTGAATCAGGACACGAACCCACTCAAATGGGGTGTGATGTGGCCAACCGTGAGGATAGGGTTGCGCTGGTGTGATGGGGGCCTGGTGGGGTGATGGGGGCCTGGTGGTGTGATGGGGGCCTGCTGGGGCGATGGGGGCCTGGTGTAATGATGGGGGCCTGCTGGGGTGATGGGGGCCTGGTGTAATGATGGGAGCCTGCTGGGGCGATGGGGGCCTGGTGGTGTGATGGGAGCCTGCTGGGGTGATGGGGGCCTGGTGGGGCGATGGGGGCCTGGTGGTGTGATGGGAGCCTGCTGGGGCGATGGGGGCCTGCTGGAGCGATGGGGGCCTGGTGTAATGATGGGACCCTGCTGGGGTGATGGAGGCCTGGTGGGTGATGGGAGGGGCTGCTGGGGTGATGGAGGCCTGGTGGGTGATGGGAGGGGCTGCTGGGGTGATGGGGGCCTGCTGGGGCGATGGGGGCCTGCTGGGGTGATGGAGGCCCTGCAGGAGGGATAGGGCCCTGCTGGGGTGATGGGGGCCCGTTGCCAGAGACCCCCTGGGGTCTGAGGGGATTGCTGCAGACCGAGCACCCGACAGTCCTTTGGAACATAGACTGACATTGACCCAAGTTTGTGTAAGGTGTTGTTTGTGCTTCGTGTGTCAATAATGTGTCCAAGTAAAGACAGACAAGGGCAGTGGGTGAATCTCCTATGACTGATTAGTAAAGTGAGTAATTGTAAAGTTCAATCTTCCTCACAATCTCAATGTGTTTGATGTGTTTGCGTTTGTTCGACTTTCCCCAGGAGCCTCAGACCTGGTCTGGTCTTGTCCGTCTGTCTCTGTTTCTGTAAGTGCTTGTTTGACTCTCATCTGGTACTTTTGTGAGTTCGGATTTCCTGTAAAAACATGGGCAGGATGAAGACAAAGCTGAAGAAATAAAACCTCCATGCAGAATCCACCACAAAGATCCACTCACTGCACCTGCTGCACCATTGCATCCCTGAAGCCCGGTGCAGAGAGTGGACGCAGCGCTCCCTGGTGGTCTAGTGGTTAGGATTCGGCGCTCTCACCGCCGCGGCCCGGGTTCGATTCCCGGTCAGGGAAGACATTTGTTTTTCATATTCTCCTTTAACGACTGATTTGGTCTTTAACTGTTTCAATAGAGTTTCATGTGTGTAATTACATCAATTACTTTATGACGTGGCCAGTATTAGACGCATTGATAACGGTGCAAAATGGAAACATCTTCATTACAAAGATGTCACTAGTCTTTCGACTTCAGGTGACCTCCCGCTACCCCATCCCTTATTGGGAGCTGCAGATCTCCCTTAAACTGTTTATAAAACATGAGCATTAAAAACAATGCCCAAGCTACTGAAGCAAGTATACACCAAACAGATGTACAAATTGAGAAATATTCTTGTTAATCCGCAAAACAAATAGAAATTTGAATGGGAAGGCTGGAGTTTGTCAAAGTCTGCTTATTTTTCAAAGATGGAGTTATAAATTAGCCTCTCACACATCACTTTGTTTTTGAAGCTCCTGACGCAGCCTCTCGTTTTCTGGGAGCAGATAGCGCTTCAATGAGACCAACAATAGTCCACGCCTCTCTGTGCTATACTTGTGCCGCTCCAACTTCACTTGTAGCCTTTGGTTTCAGATCCCTTCACATGAATCTTACAATTTTTCGTTTTGTTATGTTATCTGTACATACACTGTTATTCTACTAATATTACATGTTATCTATTTCTCTGCAAAGCCACAAGGACTCACCAGGCATCACGGACCCCAGGGGTTCACAGACCACCGGGGACCCCCGGAGGTCCTTGGACCACTGCTTAAAATTTGCTAACACACAAAGCAAACGGGCAGGACTTTCTTGGGAACTTGATGAATGAATATCTAGAGGGCGGCTTTAGCGCTGGTGGCCCCCGTGCGAACATCTTTGTTGGCCCCGCCCCCCATGTCCTCCTTTTTCATAGATTCCTTAACTACCACCCTCCAGTGGGCTCCACATCTCTCCTTAGCCCGTCTCTCACATTTACTTACTTTATAGCGCTTCTCATCCCAAGGTAGAGTGTCAGAGCGCTTTACAACACAAACATATAATACAGAGACAATAGGTCATACAAGTGTGTAAATCAATGTATAGGAGATGTTACTTAAGACAATGAGGACTGCAAGGTGTAGGAATGACGTCATCCATACTGGTTGGCTTTATATGTTACGACTTCTTGGTCTGGAGAAAGGAAGAGGAGGATTTACTACGTTTTCCCGCAGTGCAGTCCCCAAGGTGCTGCGCAGTGTTCACAAACAGTGCACAACAGCACCATATCTAGTAATATATGGTGCTGCTGCTCTCACCTCTAGTGCTAGTGCAGAGCTGTGTCTGTGTTGTGAAGCACAGGTTTTATACTCGAAGGTTACACTTCCTGCACAAATTCTATGCTTTGACAAAGTTTAACACTTTACTACGTTGCAGCAGAAATTGAGATGAGGATGAATTTCTTGTTAAAATACAGTGTGACATGACAGATTTGCCGTTCATGGTATTACATGTAATTTTGTGTTATTTTGCTGAACGTTCCGCTAATTACATGAAAGCAAATAATGCAAATTAAGCGCACCCCTGTTCCGTAGCTGCAGAAGCGCAGAACGGGACTGGACCTGCTGTGTAAGACCCGTGTGGGGACCTGAAGGGCTGAACCCCATCCCACTTGTATCGAGGACTAAGAGGTGGACTTCAAGGGTCAGTTGTCTGACCTCCTGTTCGGCTGCAAGGACACAACAAGCTACAAGAGGCCTTATTCCTGGTGTTCCCAGCTGGCGAGCAGCAACTGGAAGCAGACTGAGCCCTGCTTGTGGCCTCTGCTGAAAGTCCTGCCCCTATCTCAGAGCAGTGCTTGAAATGGAAAAATTAAAGTGCAGGGACTCTGTGCTAGAGTACCTGCTTGTTTCCGAGAAGTGCCGGTACTCTCCAATTAAAAGTATTACGTTTTTCTTGAGATGTGCCGGCACTCTACCTCTCAAAATAAAAAAGTATCGGTACTCAGTACCGGACAGTACCTGCCCATTTCAAGCACTGTCTCAGAGGTTTGTTTTTTTGTCTATGTGGTTTTATACAGCTCAAACTATACCCAAAGGTTTTGGAGCGCTTTACATGAGCTTACGTTGCACAAGGACACATTCATGTTTGGTAGGCACGGGGAGATTACTTGATTTGCCCAAAAACACAGGATGTTGAGCCGACTCTGAGACTTGAACCTGGTTCCCCAGCTCCAAAGCCGGCAGCTCTGCAGAGGGAGAGGGAGAGGGAGAGAGAGAAAGACAGAGTGCGAGAGAGAGATTAAAAGGACTGTTAGGTGATAATATCAGTTAAAACATACCGTTTCAAACACAGAAAGCAACTGAAATTCACCGGTTATCGTTATCTGATGCAGCTATAACTCATGACTTAAAGTTACTACAGCTCGCACCCTCGCCGTGCACTACTAAGTTTCTCATGTATTACATCAGTCATGACATGTTGTGTCATATCATTCATAACATCACTGCCACATCTGCAATGACATCATTGATGACAATACTGGACACGGTGGAGGGCTCGAGTTATAGTTCCTTCATTCAACTATAACTGGTAAATTTCAGTGGTTTTAAAAGGGAATATTTTAAAGGAAATATATACTTAACTAAATAGTCCTTTTAACCATATACACGCATACATACGCATGCACAAAAACACCTTGCAGCAGCTCTCACTGTACAATTCTTTTGTTATATTTCAATGCAGACCACTGTCCTGGTCTCGCTGCTCCCTCCGAGCACATCCTTCACCAACCCTTTTACTATTTCATTCAAAACAAGTATTGACAAAACATACTCAAGAGCTATTGGCTTTGTCGAAGCTTGATATTGTACAGGAGCATGACTGCTGTGCAGCATGACTGCAAGTAAAGGAAAAAGTGCTACGATGTGGCTAGAGCTGACCGACGTAGCGCTTTTTTTTTAGGTTGAGCGATCTGTGGGCTTTTAACCACGCCCACCGCACCCACATCACTATCACTCGTTCATGGACTTGCCTTTCAAAATTCCTTTGTTATCAATGCTTTACGTTTGTCCCTTCTCGGAGCCGTTTTGTTACCGCCTTGGCGATCTACCCTTTACATGGATAATTACACTTTTGCTCATACGTTTGACTGCAAGCAAACTTCTTTTTCCTTTTGTGTCTCTCCTTTACGCTCCTGACGGCAATGGCGCATTAAATCAGCTTGTTTATGTCAACTGTTTTACTTTTCATTTTTAATTTATGTGGCAAGAAAAGTCTAGTTAGGAATTTACAACACTATTCGCTCTAACTCTAGCAAACGCAAGACCCATTGCATTGCAAATGTTTTTTCCCCATTTGTTTCAGTCATGCTGCATGGAAGCCGCACTTCTGTACAACATGGCTAAACCACTTGACAAAGGCAATATCTCTTGCATAGGTACGACCTATTGGCTTTGGCAGTGCTTGTTTCCACTGGTCATTGTCCCAGTGAGTTGAAGGCTTTGTGGGCTGGATTTTAAGGCGGGGGCTCTGCTTGCACCTCTGGCACTTTCTGAAGGGTCGGGGGGTGCTTCCAGGGGAGGGGAGATGAGAGAGCCGGGGGGGGGGGGGGGGTGCTTTTTACCCCCCAGTCCGACCCTGTCAGGGCTTTATCTCCGCGGTTGGTGGAGGTCTGACCCTGCCCTGGGGGTCACTGTCTACAGACACCTGCAGGGAATGAGTCCAGAGGATGGAAAAGGGATCCCGGCGGTAATTTACGCAAATGTTGTGTTGATATAATGGTTATATTTTTTGTGTTTACAGTAGTGATGGGGTCCACGTCCCAAAACTGCATCTAATATTCAAAATGTGATAATGTCAGAAGTGGGATTCGAACCCCCGCCTCCAGGAGAGACTGCGACCTGAACGCAGCGCCTTAGACCGCTCGGCCATCCTGACAGCTGGGGGTCACTGCTGGTGACGCTAGTGATGGACAGGATGAGGGGGGCTGTGTGCACAGCGCTGTTCGGCAGTTACAGGGCTTTTTTCCAGCTCTGTTCGGATACGAACAGTCATTGATGTTCCAGTTCCATCACTTGAAGGATATTTCTGACTGATCTGTCCCCGGAGTGTTTCACCGCAGGAAGCAGTAACAGGCACTGAGGCTCTCAGACACTGACTTTCCTCTCAGTCGCTGCTCCTCAGCCGGGCACAGAGTTTGCTTCTCAGTGACTTCAGCTGAGCAGAGACCTGCGCTCCGCACTTCACACTCTTTCTATAGGGGAAGCAGGGACTGACATGTCCCGTCCATCACTGACAGCAAAGACACGTGATACTTCATTTTACACGAGTAACGCTGCATTTAACACATTTACAATATCACTGAATGAATACGGTCTACAAAGCGCCTGTGATCCCAAGAAACATCTCATTCGTCACAAACTAAACTTCCTGTCAGTGCCTCGAGGCGACCTTGGCGAGCTTTGCTTATAGCGCATAATTTATTATCGTTACAGCGATTATCTGCTTTCTTTTCTGTGAAACCTCATAAAGAGTGGACAGTAGGCCCCCGGGGACCAGTTACCGGGCACCACTTCCGGTGAGTGGGCCGAGGATGTATGTACACACCGGGGATGCTGAGCCCACACACACATGCAGCCCGTACAGAGGGGAAGAATAAGCAGACGGCGCGCACCTCCGTGTGTTTCCTTGGCGGGATGGGTGTGGGAAACACGGCAACTGGTGATGAGAATGCCCCTGCCGCTCACCCTGCTTCACTGTGTGCATTCCACGTGTGTCTCCCACCTCTGCTCAGCCCTTGCCACCTCGACACTGGCGCCCGCTTCGCAATGCCAAAGTCTGATGGGCACATACTCCATTTTTGCTGCATCTGTGTTCTCAAAAACTGCCACAAACATTGCGGTAAGCACCGCTGAGCCCAAGGCCCTAAATTGAGGGCAAATTTGTTTTCGTCACCGGCGTCGATCTCAGGCCTAAGCAGGATCTTGGAGGAGTGTGGTGTAATCAGTGCCCAGCTTAAGGTCACGCACTGAGAACCAATAGGCTGCAGGAACGCCACGGTGACCATTTTTATGGGCGAGCGCAAAGCGCTCAGTCCATTCAGTGATCTCTCTTTGGGCTTCAAACCACGCCCATGCCACGTCAGTCACTTAAATTGGTTCGTGGGCTTGCCTTTTAAAATCCGCTTGCTTTCATTTGTGAAAGGCATGCATACCTCATGCCTTTTCCAGTGTTTAGCTCACCTACACAGCACCAGTAAACTACTAGAAACAAACGAGGCTCATGTTTTGAGCCTGGTTTCTGGACTACTTTATCTGTTAATTTTCCCTGCAGTGCGATCGAGCTCCGTTTTTTCATTTTCAATTTGAGCACGATCGCGCTGTATTTTACATAGCGCGATCGCACTGTGTTTTTTTTCTTCTTTTAATTTGTGTGGCAAGAAAAGTTAGGTTAGGAGTTTACAACGCAAATAGCTCCAGCTTGAGCAAATGCGAGCCCCAATTCATTGAAAATGCTGGTTATGTTAGGCATCATACAAAGAGGCCCAAAGAACATCTAGACCGGGCACCGTTGGTCCTCCAAAACAGGGAGGAGACACTTGAACATTACATTCACATTGTGGGGCCAGTTTTCAACTCCTGCCACCTGAACACTACATTGCAATGTTCAGCCAGATTTCAATACATCCTTGACGACCTGCCACCAAGGACATTGTGGCCGAGCCACAGCACCACATGCCTGTGACTGGCCACCGTTACCATCATGTCAGAGGAGAGCAAAGAAAGCACGCTTCCAATCGCAATCTTAAGGCAACCTCTGCCATTTGACCTCTCTGATTCCCAAATGAAAGGAGCTCGCTGGGAAAAAGGGATCAGGCAGTTTGAACGATATTTGAGTGCCGCCTGCAAGGGCCGCACAGACGAACAGACAAGAGACCTATTGCTAAACCTCTTTGGGGGTGATGTTGAAGACTTGCTTGTAACATTGCCACCGGAGTCAATAACTGCAACGAATAAAGTGCCTAACAGACAACTTTGACCCGCAGTGGAACTTGTTTTTGAGTGCTACACATTCAACGCAGCCTTCCAACGACCAGACAAATCCCTCGTCGATTTTGCAACCCGATTGCGCAAACTAGTCACCTACTGTGATTTTGACAAGTTTGACAATGGGGCAGCGATTAGACTGTGCATCATCGAAAGATGTCACTCAACTGGGTTCCGTATGAAAATACTAAAAGAAACGTACACACTAGACAAAAGACTGACCATGGCGCGGTCAGAAGCCAGAGCCATATCACATACCATCCAAATGGAAACCGGGAGAGTGCGGATGATGAAGCAAGCTCATCCCGTGGCTGGGAGCTACACCAGACAAGACACCAATGCCACCAAAGGAGAAACACGGAAGAACATGTTACCCCTGCTGCCTAGAATACCTGCATGTCTGTGCATATCCAAATGTCAGAAATGCAACTGTGACAACCACTTTGTCTGCATGGTTGGACACATCAAGGCAGAAAGCAGAAGCCCTGCAAGATCACGCATAGCTGCGAGCTGACACGCCTTACACGTGGAAGCATGCAATCGCAGCTCTTCCACTGACTCAGATGCCGCCAGTACACGCAACACAAACAAACGTCTATATCTCATGTCAGACATCCCAACACAAGAACGCACATCTAAACAGATCCAGCTTGTCGACAAACGGTAAATAAAGATGGCGACGGTAGAGATTCCAGTCGGCAGGCACACCACACAATTTATACTTGAAAGCGGAGCCATATGCAACATCATGTGCATGTCGGAGTATGAAAAAATGAAGCACAAGCCTTCACTGTCGCCCTCCACTGTCGACGTGTTCACATGGGGAGCGAGGCAACATGAACATACATGGGGAATTTTGTGGAGACGCTCATATACAACAACACATCGGTACAAAAAGAGGTGCATGTACTAGGGGAGATGTTCCAGTGCCGTGTCTGCTCAGCAATATCACGGCGCAAGTGATGGGGCTAGTAGGCATGACGTATCACACCGCTAAATGGCAAAACATCGTAAAGGAACACCCTGCGCTCCTCAATGGGCTTTGAAAGCTGAAAGACGTGCAAATCACTCTGCTCATCAATGAAGCAGTCAAACCGGTGGCTCAAAATCACTGCAGACTTCCTGTGAACCTCCAGCCACAGGTAGAAGAAGAAATAAAAAGTTTACTAGCACAGGACATCATCGAGTCAGCGGAAGGACCAACGCCATGGCTGCCCCCCATCGTGGCTGTGCCAAAGAAAAACACAGAGAAAATACAAATCTGTGTTGACATGCCTCTACCGAACACAGACATAGAAAGAAAACAACACCATTGCCCTCATCTAAATGAAATGATCAGCTGCTTCACCAGAGCCTGTGTTTTCTCCAAGCTCGACTTGTTCAAAGGCTACCACCAGCTGGAGCTAGACGTGCAGTCCTGCTACATCACAACATTCTACACCCACCTAGGATTATTTCGCTACAAGCGAGTAAGCTTCAGGGTGTCATCAACAGCAGAAATATTTTAGAAGATGGTGAGACGAGTGATCAGGCCTGTAAAAAACTGTCTAAACTACAGCAATGACATCTTGGTATTTGGTCACGCCAAAGATGACCATGACTTGGCAGTGTGAGAGGTCTGCAAACAACTTGCAATGGCTGGCCTGACACTGAATATGGAAAAATGCGAACTGGGGAAAAGAGAACTTGTGTTCTTCTGACATATATTTTCCTGAAAAGTGATACAACCAGAACCCAGCAAGGTAGAAACACTACGCAATGCACAACCTCCAGTGGACGCAGAAGAAGGGAGGTCATTTCTGGGTCTAGCGAGCTACTGCATAAAATACATCAAGGATTTTGCCACTGTGAGCACCCTGCTTCACGTACTGACCAGACAATTACAACCATTTCTCTAGACAGTGAAATGAGACAAGGCATTTAAAAATATCCGACATGCTGTCACGGCATATGTATACTTTGACACATCCCTACGCACGGAGCTCACTGTAGATTTCAGCCCAGTAGGGTTGGGAGCCATTCTCGTACAACATAAGCACAGAAGAGACTCACCACAACCAAATGTTGCATATGCAAGCAGAAGTCTATCGCACTTGGAGAGGGCTTACTCTCAGCCCAAGAGAGAAAGTCTAGTGGTCGTGTGGGCATGCGAACATTACCAAATGTTCATCTATGGAAAACAGTTCACCATCGTGCACAGTTTTCTCATCAATAATGTTACTGCAAATGTTACAGTGATATTATTAATTATTATGTTAAAGATGTAATTAATACTGTAATATTGTAGGAGGCTGCCCTGGCTTATAGTGGGTGCCAATTGGTACTCACACCTTGTGCCACGTCCAGTTATCCCTTATTAGTAGATTAGTAGTGTTCTAGCAGCTTAGGTGGATAGAGGTAGCTATAGCAGAGCAGCTTAGGCTTAACTAGGAGACATGCAAAGCTCATGCAATACCACTTATATCACTTAGCACTATGTCATAAGATACACATTACTCAGAGTTACTAAAAATAAAGGTACTTTATTTTAGTGACAATATGCCAAAAGTATCTCAGAGGATATACTCCCTTAGGTGGTAAGTAATATTCACAAAATATACACACAAACCAAAATCAGGTAAGCAAACAGTTAGAAAAGTAGTGTAAACACTGTAGAAGACAATAGAATACATTATGAGAGAGTAGGCCTAGGGGCAACACAAACCACATACTCCAAAAGTGTAATGCGAACCACGAATGGACCCCAGGCCTAGTGTAGTGTGTAGAGGGTCACTGGGAATGTAATAAAACACTAAGGGTGTCCAAGATACCCCACCCAAGACCCTGAAAAGTAGGACTAAAGTTACCCTACTACCCCAGAAAGACAGTAAAGTTGAGATAGGGGATTCTGCAAAGACAACAACTGACTGCAAAGCACTGAAGACGGATTCCTGGACCTGAGGACCTGCAAAGGAAGGGGACCAAGTGCAAGAGTCACGCAAGTATCCAGGTGGGGCAGGAGCCCACTAAACTCCAAATGAAGGTGCAAAAGGGCTTGCTAGCTGCAAGGATCGTGGTTGAAGATAAAGGGTGCTGCCCAGGCCCAGGATGGACCAGGAGGTCGCCCCTTGGACGAGGAGACAGAGGGGGCGCTCAGCAACAGAGAGAGCCCATGCAGAAGCAGGCAGCACCCGCAGAAGCACATGAACAGGCGCATAACAAAGCTGAACCCGACGGTCATTTCAGCACAACAAAAGAGGGTCCCACGAAGCCGGTGGTCAACTCAGCAAGTTGAGCAATGCAGAACGGAGTGCTGGGGATCTATGCTGTGCTGTGCAAGAAGGAATCCTTTCAATAGTGCACAGAAGCCCTAGCAGCTGAAGATCACGTGGTGCACAGGATTACTGCCTAGCGTGGGGAGGCAAGGACTTACCTCCACCAACTTTGGGCAGAAGGACCACTGGACTGTGGGGGTCACTTGGATCGAGCTCCTGTGTTCCAGGGACCACGTTCATCGAGATGAGAGGGGACCCAGAGGACCGGTGATGCAGACGTTTGGTGCCTGCGATATCAGGGGGAAGATTCCGTAGACCCACAGGAGATTTCTTCTTGGCTTCCAGTGCAGGGTGAAGGCAGACAGCCCTCAGAGCATGCACTACCAGGAAACAGTCAAGAAAGCCGGCTGCATTAGGCGCTACAATGTTGCTGGTAATCTTCTTGCTACTTTTTTGCGGTTTTGCAGGTGTCCTGGAGCAGTGAGCTGTCGATCCTTGGCAGAAGTCAAAGAGGGCAGTGCAGAGGAACTCTGGTGAGCCCTTGCATTTGTTACCTGTTGAGATACCCACAGGAGAGACCCTAAATAACCCTCAAAGGAGGATTGGCTACAGAGAAAGGTAAGGACCTATCAGGAGGGGTCTCTGATGTCACCTGCTGGCACTGGCTCTCAGAGGTGCCCATTGTGCCCTCTCACCTCTGCATCCAAGATGGCAGAGGTCTGGGACACACTGGAGGAGCTATGGGCACCTCCCATGGGAGGTGCTGGTCAGGACAGTGGTCACTCCCCTTTCCTTCGTCCAGTTTCGCGCCAGAGTAGGGCTGGGGGGATCCCTGAACTGGTGTAGACTGGCTTATGCAAGGAGGGCCCCATCTGTGCCCTTCAAAGCATTTCCAGAGGCGAGGAGAGGCTGCTCCTCCCAGACCCTTCACACGTATTTCCAAAGGGAGAGGGTGTAACACCCTCTTACAGAGGAAATCCTTTGTTCTGCCTTCCTGGGACCGGGCTGCCCAGACCCCAAGAGTGCAGAAACCTGCCTGAGGGTTGACAGCAGCGGTAGCTGCAGAGAAAACCACGGAAAGTTAGTTTGGCAGTACCCGGGCTCTATGCTGGAGACCAGGGGATGCATGGAATTGTCCCCCCAATACCAGAATGGTATTAGGGGGACAATTCCATGATCCTAGACATGTTACATGGCCATGTTCGGAGTTACCATTGTGACGCTACAGAAAGGTATTGACCTACATGTAGTGCACGCGTGTAATGGTGTCCCCGCACTCACAAAGTCCGGGGAGTTTGCCCTGAATAATGTGGGGGCACCTTGGCTAGTGCCAGGGTGCCCACACACTAAGTAACTTTGCACCTAATGTTCACTAAGGGAGGTTTAGACATATAGGTGACTCATAAGTTACTTAAGTGCAGTGTAAAATGCCTGTGAAATAACGTGGACGTTATTTCCCTCAGGCTGCAGTGGCAGTCCTGTGTAAGAATTGTCTGTGCTCCCTATGGGTGCCAAAATAAATGCTGCAGCCCATAGGGATCTCCTGGAACCCCAATACCTAGGTACCACATACTAGGGAATTATAAGGGTGTTCCAGTGTGCCAATAAGGATTGGTAAAATTAGTCACTAGCCTGCAGTGACAATTTTAAAAGCAGAGAGAGCATAAACACTGAGGTTCTGATTAGCAGAGCCTCAGTGATACAGTTAGGCACCACACAGGGAACACATACAGGGCACACTTTATGAGCACTGGGGTCCCGGCTAGCAGGATCTCAGTGACACAGGTAAAAACAAACGTACATACATTAAAAAATGGAGGTAACATGTCACGCAAGATGGTACTTTCCTACAAATATCTTGGGTAATTAGCAGTGCATGGCAAGGGCACAAGGTATAGTTACCTTAGTGCACGAGTTATAGTGACTTGAAATGACGATAACTCTAAACTGAATTTCTATAATTTTATAAATTTAAAATATATGCCTAATTATAACTTCCTTGTAACCTTTGTTTTTTTAATTGAATTTCTATGGGGTTTTTTAAAATTCTGTTTCCTAAGTATAACGTCCCTGTAACCTTTGTGTGAGTGGGTGCATGAGTGTCTCAGTGGGACTGTGAGTGAGTACATGAGTGTCTCAGTGTGTCTCTCAGTGACTGAATGTGTCTCTGAGTGGGTCTGTGAATGGGGGCATGAGTGTCTGAGAGGGTCTTTGAGTGGGTGCATGAGTGTCTGAATGGGTCTGTGAGTGGGTTCATGAGTGTCTTAGTGGGTCTGTGAGTGGGTGCATGAGTCTCTGAGGTTATGAGTGTGTGCATGAGTTTCTGACTGGGTCCGTGAGTGGGTGCACAAGTATCTCAGTAGGTTTATGAGTGGATGTATGAGTGCCTGAGTGGGTCTGTCAGTGGGTGCATGAGATCCTCATTGGGTCTGTGAGTGGCTGCATGAGTGACTCATCGGTTCTGTAAGTGGACACATTAGTGGTTGTGTGAGCCTGTGAGTAGGTGCATAAGAATCTGAGTGGGTCTTTGAGTGAGTGCGTGATTGTCTGAGTGGGCCTTTGAGTGGGTGTGAGAGTAACAGTTGCTGTAAATGGGTGCATGATGGTCTGAGTGGGTGTTTGAGTGGGTGCATGAGTGTCTGAGTGGGTCTGTGTGTTGGTGCATGAAGTCTTAGTGGGTCTGTGAGTGGGTGCATGAGTATGTGAGTGGGTTTGTAAGTGGATGTATTCTGTCTGATTGAGTCTGTGAGGGGGTGCATGAGACTGAGTGGGCCTGTGATTGGGTGCATGAGTATATAAGTGGGTCTTTGAGTGAGTGCATGAGTGTCTGAGTGGGTCTGTGAGTGGGTACATGAGTGTCTGAGTGGGTCTTTGAGTGGGTGTGAGAGTGACTGAGTAGGTCTTTAAGTGGGTGCATGAGTTTTTGACTGGGTCTGTGAGTGGGTGTATAAGTACCTCAGTAGGTTTATGAATGGATGTATGAGTGCCCCAGCGGGTCTTTCAGAGGGTGCATGAGTGCCTCAGTGAATCTGAGAGTAGATGCATGAGTGACTCAGTGGGTCTGTGAGTGGGCACTTTTGTGGTTGAGGGAGTCTGTGAGTGGGTGCATGAGTATCTGAGTGGGTCTTTGAGTGATTGTACGAGTGCCTGAGATGATCTGTGAGTAATTGCATGAGTGTCTGAGTGGGTCTGTGAGTGGATTCATGCCTCTCTGAGTGGGTCTGTGAATGAGTGCATGAGAATGAGTGGGTCTGTGAGTGGGTGCATGAGTAGATGAGTGAGTCTTTGAGTGGATGCATGACTGAGTGGATCTGTGAGTGGGTGCATGAGTATATGAGTGGGTATTTGAGTGAGTGGATGAGTGTGTGAGTGGGTGTATGAGTGTCTGAGTGGGTTTGTGAGTGAATGCATGAGTATCTCAGTTGGTGCATGAGTGTCTGAGTGGGTGTGTGAGTTGGTGCATGAGTGCCTGAGTTGGTCTGTGAGTGGGTGAATGAGTGTCTGAATGGGTCCGTGAGTGAGTGCATGAGTATCTGAGTGGATCTATGAGTGGGTGCATGAATATCTGAGTGGTCTGTGACTGGATGCATGAGTGTCTCAGTGGGTCTGTGAGTGTCTGGGTGGGTCTGTCACTGGGTGCATGACTGCCTGAGTGGGACTTTGAGTGAGTGTGTGAGTGGCTG
This sequence comes from Pleurodeles waltl, assembly GCF_031143425.1. Lineage (NCBI taxonomy): Eukaryota > Metazoa > Chordata > Amphibia > Caudata > Salamandridae > Pleurodeles > Pleurodeles waltl. The sequence goes on from NW_027150097.1 coordinate 3,684,183, forward strand.
AGTGGGACTGTGAGTGGGTGCATGAGTGTCTGAGTGGGTCTGTCATTGGGTGCATGAGTGTCCGAGTGGGTCTGTGAGTGAGTGCATTAGTGTCTGAGTGGATCTTTGAGTGGGTGTGTGAGTGGCTGAGTGGCTCTGTGAGTGGGTGTGTGAGTGGCTGAGTGGGACTGTGAATGGGTGCATGAGTGTCTGAGTGGGTCTGTCAATGGGTGCATGAGTATCTGAGTGGTCTGTGACTAGATGCATTAGTGTCTCAGTGGATCTGTGAGTGGGTCTGTGAGTGTCTGAATGGGTCTGTTAGTGGGTGCATGAGTATCTGAGTGGTCTGTGACTAGATGCATGACTTTCTCAGTGGGTCTGTGAGTGGGTATGTGAGTGTCTGAATGGGTCTGTCACTAGGTGCATGACTGCCTGAGTGGGACTATGAGTGGTCGAATGAGTAATTGCGTGGGTCTCTAAATGAGTGCATTACTACCTGAGTGTTCTACCTCTTTTGTCACCGATAGTCACAATTTTGTCGCAACCTTACATAGGGAGGCCATGCTGAGCATTGCAATGTATTTGCAAATATTGCAGGTGGTGAAAATAAAATGTTTTCTGTTGTTTTAAATACATAATATGACCTTTAAACACCCCTATATCCCACCTTGAAGTGAGGGTACCTCCAACCTAACCCCTTATACCACTATTATTGGTTATTTTCAGCCCCAGGGACCGTATCCTGTTACATGAAATAGCGGCAGCAACTTTCGGCTTAGGATGCGGACAGCCAATCACGGCATTCCAGTTGGTGCGTGCATTGGCAATTCATTGTGAATTTGTTGGGAAGTATTTGTGCTTCTAGATATATAAATGTGGATTTCCTTAATTTCTCTAAAACTACTGAACGGATTTACACCAAATAAAAGTGTGCTTTCCGCACCAAAAAGCTATTATTCTGCCAAATTTGGTGCAATTGCGTCCAGTGATTTGGACTGTAGTCTTGTTCAAAAATCCTATGGGAATTAAAATGGGAAATGCACTTTTTTTTTACCCCCCCACTTTTCCTTGGCCCCAGCTTGACAGATCGCCCCAATACTTTCCATGCACAACAAGATGCCTGAGCACACTTTTTCTGGAAAATTCCATGAACATTCGTCAAACGACGCCAAAGAAATAGCCAAGTCAAAAAGCGCTTTTGAACAATGGTCTGTGTGGTCCACCAACCCAGGAGTGGTGATTACACAGTAGTCGGTCATCTCTGAGCATGCAGTGCTGAAGTACGCATGTCTGAAAGGACCATCAAGATGTATCCCACAGGTGCTGGAGGACACCAGTCTGGGAAAGGTGCACGTGCATTAACTTATTGTGATCTACCAAAGAAGTTAGCTTTTTGTAACGTGGAAACATTTCTGTGTGTTGGCCCCTCTAGACCAGTGGTTCCCAAACTGTGGTCCGCGGACCCCCAGGGATCAGTGACACATTCCCAGGGGGTCCGCAGGCCTGGACTGGGAGGAAGGCATTTCTCCTCTGACAAACACTTGCATTTTTTAAATAGTTATTGCTTCTCTTGAACACTTTTAAGAGCACTGCAAACTTCCTGGTACATCTTTCCAACAAAAATAAAAGCATCAAGATTACTCTAGTAATTAATGTCCCTGCTGGAGAGAGGGGCAGGAGTTTTGTCTAGTGGCAGTTCTGACTCACAGGTAGCACAGAGGGTTAATATGCCTGCTGCAAAGAACCTGTATCAGGCAAAGAACAGTATTTTATGTGCATAGCACAGTGGGTTACTGCTTTTGTTTCTTTTCTTACTGTGCAGTACATAAGTCACAATCATAATCTAGCACAGTGATCGATGAACTGGCATTTAGGAGCTGCATGCAAACTGCAAGGCACAAATTAGAAGATTATTCCTTTCCCTAGACTTTTATTTTTCCTGCGCTGCTAAATAAGGTTTACTTGCATATAAATACATTCTTGATATTAAAGTCAATGCTAACCACCGTGCTGTGTCCTGAGTTTGTGCTTCTCCAAACTAAGCACTCTTAGAAGATGCCTACCAGTGTGGATGACGTGAATCCGACACCTTGTCTTCCCCTGTAAAGTGCTCTGACTCCCTACACTGGTATGAGAGGCGCTATAAAACAAATGAATTACATGTGACAGAGAGGCTATGGAGAGATGAGAGGCTCTCATGATTGTACACCACACATTTATGTAAAAACACATTCTCAGATCTATACACCTAAAGATAAAAACAGGGATCGCTTGGGAAATGTTGAATCTGACCTGAGGATTCAGCTTTCCTAAATAAAACTAAACATTGAGAAGTTAGTCGCTGAGATGCAATGCCGACCTTCCCATTAAAATGTTTCCATTTTGCATATTTTTCAAATACAAAATAATTATTTTGTTAGTTATTTGAGCGTTTGTTTGGTGTGCACTTGTTTGTGTATTGTTTGCAAATTATTGTTTTAATGTTTGAAATTTAAATCGTACAAGTTGCTTGGGGGTCCCCGACTTTCAGTAATGGCTCAGTGGGGGTCCACAGGAGTCAAAAGGTTGGGAACCACTGCTCTAAACGATGGGAGGAGATGGACGAATCACTTTTAATAGATTGTTTTTTACAGTTATAACCATTCTTTTATATAAGCAAGGTGCTTTATAGTTTGGTTAAACTAAACTAAAGGATTAACTAGATTAATTAAATTGCAAACTTGGAAGAGAACCAACCAGTAATGGCTGATCCTGGAGACTACACAATGTGTGTGTATTCGTGATCAGCCCTGGAGACTACACAATGTGTGTGTATTCGTGATCAGCCCTGGAGAGTACACAAGGTGTGTGTGTGTTTGTAATCAGTGCTGGAGATTTCCTCCGTGTGTTTTGTGTAAAGTCTGGTGCCTGCCTGTGTCAGAGCCTGCAGCATGTGCAATGCCTGTGAGTGATGGAAGCAGCTGTCCTGCTGTCTGACTGTAAAGGGACAGAGTCCGATGTCAGTCTGTCCTTGAAGCAGCTGAATGTGTAAACACATAGTAAATGGAAAGTTTCTGAGATGTGTTTCTGTTTATGTGACGTCCAACACTGCATTAGAAAAATAAAAGCATTTTAAGTTACTGTCGGAAAAGGAAGACGTGTTTCTGCCAGGTCTCGACTGGGGCCTTTTGCGTGTTAGGCGAACGTGATAACCACTACGGAAACCTAAATGAGATACAAAGAGGCAGCTTTAGCTCGAGATACAAAGAGGCAGCTTTAGCTCTGATGAGTGAGTGCTGAGTAGTACCAACTGCAGCTGTGACGCGTAATCTCTTCCGGGCTTCAAGATCCTGAAACGTAGGAGTAAAGTTACGCTACTTCAACAGAAAGACAGTAAAGTCGAGATAGGGGATTCTGCAAAGACAACAACTGACTGCAAAGCCCTGAAGATGGATTCCAGGACCTGAGGACCTGCAAAGGAAGGGGACCAAGTCCAAGAGTCACGCAAGTGTCAGCGGGGTAGGAGCCCACTAAACCCCGGATGAAGGTGCAAAAGGGCTGCCTCTGGGTGGAAGAAGCCAAAGATTCTGCGACAACGGAAGGTGCCAGGAACTTCTCCTTTGGTTAGAAGATGTCCCACGGCATGCTGAAGGATGCAGCGTTGTTTTCACATAGAACAACCGCAAACAAGCCTTGCTAGCTGCAAGGGTTGCGGTTGAAGATAAAGGGTGCTGCCTGGGCCCAGGAAGGACCAGGAGGTTGCCCCTTGGACGCGGAGTCAGAGGGGGCACTCAGCAACGGAGAGATCCCACGCAGAAGCAGGCAGCACTGGCAGAAGTACCTGGACAGGCACACAAGAAAGCTGAACACTACGGTCATCTCAGCACAACAAAAGAGGGTCCCACGAAGCCGGTGGTCAACTCAGCGAGTTGAGCAATGCAGGACGGAGTGCTGGGGACCTGGGCTGTGCTGTGCCCAAAGGAATCCTTGCAAAAGTGCACAAAAGCCCTAGCAGCTGAAGGTCACGCGGTGCACAGGATTACTATCTGGCGTGGGGAGGCAAGGACTTACCTCCACCAACTTTGGGCAGAAGGACCACTGGACTGTGAGGGTCACTTGGATCCAGCTCCTGTGTTCCAGAGACCATGCTCGTCGAGATGCGAGGGGACCCAGAGGATCTGTGATGCAGAAGTTTGGTGCCTGCGTTAGCAGGGGGAAGATTCCGTCGACCCACAGGAGTTTTTTTCTTGGCTTCCAGTGCAGGGTGAAGGCAGACAGCCCTCAGAGCATGCACCACCAGGAAACAGTCGAGAAAGCCAGCAGGATTAGGTGCTACAATGTTGCTGGTAGTCTTCTTGCTACTTTGTTGCGGTTTTGCAGACGTCCTGGAACACTCAGTGGTCGATCCTTTGCAGAAGTAGAAGAGGGAAGTGCAGAGGAACTCTGGTGAGCTCTTGCACTCGTTATCTGGTGAGATACTCACAGGAGAGACCCTAAATAGCCCTCACAGGAGGATTGGCTACAGAGAAAGGTAAGCACCGATCAGAAGGGGTCTCTGACATCACCTGCTGGCACTGGCTCTCAGAGGTGTCCATTGTGCCCTCAAACCTCTGCATCCAAGATGGCAGAGGTCTGGGACACACTGGAGGAGCTCTGGGCACCTCCCCTGGGGTGGTGATGGACAGGGGAGTGGTCACTCCCCTTTCCTTTGTCCAGTTTCGCGCCAGAGCAGGGCTGGAGGGATCCCTGAACCGGTGTAGACTGGCTTATGCAAGGAGGGCACCATCTGTGCCCCTCAAAGCATTTCTAGAAGCCAGGAGAGGCTACTCCTCCCAGGCCCTTCACACCTATTTCCAAAGGGAGAGGTTGTAACACCCTCTCTCAGAGGAAATCCTTTGTTCTGCCTTCCTAGGACTGGGCTGCCCAGGCCCCAGGGGGGCAGAAACCTGTCTGAGGGTTGGCAGCAGCGGTAGCTGCAGAGAAAATCCCAGAGAGATAGTTTGGCAGTACCCGGGCTCTATGCTGGAGCCCCGGGGATGCATGGGATTGGCACCCCAATACCAGAATGGTATTGGGGAGACAATTCCATGATCCTAGACATGTTACATGGCCATGTTCGGAGTTACCATGGTGAAGCTACCTATAGGTATTGACCTATATGTAGTGCACGCGTGTAATGGTGTCCCCGCACTCACAAAGTCCGGGGAGTTTGCCCTGAACAATGTGGGAGCACCTTGGCTAGTGCCAGGGTGCCCTCACACTAAGTAACTTGGCACCTAACCTTCACTAAGTGAGGGTTAGACATATAGGTGACTTATAAGTTACTTAAGTGCAGTGTAAAATGGCTGTGAAATAACGTGGACATTATTTCACTCAGGCTGCAGTGGCAGTCCTGTGTAAGAATTGTCTGCGCTCCCTCTGGGTGGCAAAATAAATGCTGCAGCCCATAGGGATCTCCTGGAACCCCAATACCCTGCGTACCTAGGTACCATATACTAGGGAATTATAAGGGTGTTCCAGTGTGCCAATAAGGATTGGTAAAATTAGTCACTAGCCTGCTGTGACAATTTTAAAAGCAGAGAGAGCACAAACACTGAGGTTTTGGTTAGCAGAGCCTCAGTGATACAGTTAGGCACCACACAGGGAACACATACAGGGCACACTTTATGAGCATTGGGGTCCTGGCTAGTAGGATCCCAGTGACATAGGCAAAAACAAACGTACATACAGTAAGAACGGGGGTAACATGTCAGGCAAGATGGTACTTTCCTACAAATATCTTGGGTAATTAGCAGTGCATGGCAAGGGCACAAGTTATAGTTACCTTAGGGCACGAGTTATAGTGACTTGAAATAACGATAACTATAAACTGAATTTCTATAATTTTATAAATTTAAAATATGTGCCTAACTATAACGTCCTTGTAACCTTCGGTTTTTAAATTGAATTTCTATGGGGTTTTTTAAATTCTGTTTCCTAAGTGTAACGTCCCTGTAACCTTTGTGTGAGTGGGTGCATGAGTGTCTCAGTGGGACTGTGAGTGAGTACATGAGTGTCTCAGTGTGTCTCTCAGTGACTGCATGTGTCTCTGAGTGGGTCTGTGAATGGGTGCATGAGTGTCTGAGTGGGTCTTTGAGTGGGTGCATGAGTGTCTGAGTGGGTCTGTGAGTGGGTTCATGAGTGTCTTAGTGGGTCTGTGAGTGGGTGTATGAGTCTCTGAGGCTATGAGTGTGTGCATGAGTTTCTGACTGGGTCCATGAGTGGGTGCACAAGGATCTCAGTAGGTTTATGAGTGGATGTATGAGTGCCTCAGTGGGTCTGTCAGTGGGTGCATGAGACCCTCATTGGGTCTGTGAGTGGATGCATGAGTGACTCATCGGGTCTGTGAGTGGACACATTAGTGGTTTAGTGAGCCTGTGAGTGAGTGCATAGGTATATGAGTGGTTCTTTGAGTGAGTGCGTGAGTGTCTGAGTGGGTCTGTGAGTGGATGCATGAGTGTCTGAGTGGGCCTTTGAGTGGGTGTGAGAGTAACGGTTGCTGTAAAGGGGTGCATGAGGGTCTGAGTGGGTGTTTGAGTGGGTGCATGAGTGTCTGAGTGGGTCTGTGTATGGGTGCATGAATGTCTTAGTGGGTCTGTGAGTGGGTGCATGAGTGTGTGAGTGGGTTTCTGAGTGGATGTATTCTGTCTGAGTGGGTCTGTGAGTGGGTGCATGAGACTTAGCGGGCCTGTGAGTGGGTGCATGGGTATATGAGTGGGTCTTTGAGTGAGTGCATGAGTGTCTGAATGGGTCTGTGAGTGGGTACATGAGTGTCTGAGTGGGAGTGGGTGTGAGAGTGACTGAGTGGGTCTTTAAGTGGGTGCATGAGTTTTTGACTGGGTCTGTGAGTGGGTTTATGAGTACCCCAGTAGGTTTATGAATGGATGTATGAGTGCCTCAGCGGGTCTTTCAGAGGGTTTATGAGAGCCTCAGTGGATCTGAGAGTAGTTGCATGAGTGACTCAGTGGGTCTGTGAGTGGGCACTTCAGTGGTTGAGGGAGTCTGTGAGTGGGTGCTTAAGTATCTGAGTGGGTCTTTGAGTGATTGTACAAGTGCCTGAGATGATCTGTGAGTAATTGCATGAGTGTCTGAGTGGGTCTGTGAGTGGATGCATGCCTCTCTGAGTGGGTCTGTGAATGAGTGTATGAGAATGAGTGGGTCTGTGAGTGGGTGCATGAGTATATGAGAGAGTCTTTGAGTGGATGCATGACTGAGTGGGTCTGTGAGTGGGTGCATGAGTATATGAGTGGGTCTTTGAGTGAGTGGATGAGTGCCTGTGTGAGTCTGTAAGTGGGTGCATGAGTGAGTGGGTTTGTGAGTGGGTGCATGAGTATCTCAGTTGGTGCATGAGTGTCTGAGTGGGTGTGTGAGTTGGTGCATGTGTGCCTGAGTTGGTCTGTGAGTTGGTGAATGAGTGTCTGAGTGGGTCTGTGAGTGGGTGTGAGAGTGACTGAATGGGTCTGTGAGTGGGTGCATGAGTGTCTGAGTGGGTCTATGAGTGGGTGCATGAGTATCTGAGTGGGTCTATGAGTGGGTGCATGAGTATCTTAGTGGGTCTATGAGTGGGTGCATGAATATCTGAGTGGTCTGTGATTGGATGCATGAGTGTCTCAGTGGGTCTGTGAGTGTCTGAATGGGTCTGTCACTGGGTGCATGACTGCCTGAGTAGGACTATGAGTGAGTGTGTGAGTGGCTGAGTGGGACTGTGGGTGGGTGCATGAGTGTCTTAGTGGGTCTGTCATTGGGTGCGTGTGTGTCTGAGTGGGTCTATGAGTGAGTGCATGAGTGACTGAGTAGGACTGTGAGTGGGTGCATGAGTGTCTGAGTGGGTCTGTCATTGGGTGCATGAGTGTCTGAGTGTGTCTGTGAGTGAGTGTGTGAGTGTGTGAGTGGCACTGTGAGTAGGTGCATGAGTGTCTGAGTGTGTCTGTGAGTGAGTGTGTGAGTATCTGAGTGGGTTCTGTCATTGGGTGCATGAGTGTCTGAGTGGGTCTGTGAGTGAGTTTGTGAGTGTGTGAGTGGGTCTGTCATTGGGTGCATGAGTGTCTGAGTGGGTCTGAGAGTGGGTCTGTGAGTGGGTGCATGAGTGTCTGAGTGGGTCTGTGAGTGGGTCTGTGAGTGGGTGCATGAGTGTCTCAGTGGGTCTGTCACTGGGTGCATGAGTGTCTGAGTGGGTCTGTGAGTGGGTGTGTGAGTGGCACTGTGAGTGGTGCATGAGTGTCATGAGTGTCTGAGCTTTTTGTAACGTGGAAATATTTCTGTGTGTTGGCCCCTCTAGACCAGTGGTTCCCAAACTGTGGTCCGCGGACCCCCAGGGGTCTGTGACACATTCCCAGGGGGTCCGCAGGCCTGGACTGGGAGGAAGGCAATTCTCCTCTGACAAACACTTGCATTTTGTATATAGTTCTTGCTTCTCTTGAACAGTTTTAAGAGCACTGCACACTTCCTGGTACATCTTTCCAACAAAAATAAAAGCATCAAGATTACTCTAGTGATTAATGCCCCTGCTGGAGAGAGGGGCAGGAGTTTTGTCTAGTGGCAGTTCTGACTCACAGGTAGCACAGAGGGTTAATATGCCTGCTGCAAAGAACCCGTATCCGGCAAAGAACAGTATTTTATGTGCATAGCACAGTGGGTTACTGCTTTTGTTTCTTTTCTTACTGTGCAGTACATAAGTCATAATCATAATCTAGCACAGTGAGCTATGAACTGCCATTAAGGAGCTGCATGCAAACTGCAAATCACAAATTAGAAGGTTATTCCTTTCCCTAGACTTTTATTTTTCTTGCGCTGCTAAATAAGGTTTGCTTGCATAGAAATACATTCTTGATATTAAAGTCAATGCTAACCACCGTGCTGTGTCCTGAGTTTGTGCTTCTCCAAACTAAGCACTCTTAGAAGATGCCTACCAGTGTGGATGACGTGAATCCGACACCTTGTCTTCCCCTGTAAAGTGCTCTGACTCCCTACACTGGTATGAGAGGCGCTATAAAACAAGTGAATTACATGTGCTAGAGAGGCTATGGAGAGATGAGAGGCTCTTATGATTGTACACCACACATTTATGTAAAAACACATTCTCAGATCTATACACCTAAAGATAAAAACAGGGATCGCTTGGGAAATGTTGAATCTGACCTGAGGATTCAGCTTTCCTAAATAAAACTAAACATTGAGAAGTTAGTCGCTGAGATGCAGTGCCAGCCCTGGAGACTACACAATGTGTGGGTATTCGTGATCAGCCCTGGAGACTACACAATGTGTGTGTGTTTGTGATCAGCCCTGGAGAGTACACAATGTGTGTGTATTCCTGATCAGCTCTGGAGACTACACAAGGTGTGTGTATGTTTGTAATCAGTGCTGGAGATTTCCTGCCTGTGTTTGTGTAAAGACTGGTGCCTGCCTGTGTCAGTGCCTGCAGCATGTGCAGTGCCTGTGAGTGATGGAAGCAGCTGTCCTGCTGTCTGACTGTAAAGGGACAGAGTCCGATGTCAGTCTGTCTTTGAAGGAGATGAATGTATAAACACATATTAAATGGAAAGTTTCTGAGATGTGTTGCTGTTTATGTGACGTCCAACACTGCATTAGAATAATAAAAGCAAATTAAGTTACTGTCTGAAAAGACAGACGTGTTTCCGCCCGGTCTCAAACTGGGGCCTTTCACATGTGCGCGTGAACGTGATAACCACTACACTACTGAAACCTAAAGGAGACACAAAGAGGCAGCTTCAGCTCTGATGAGTGAGTGCTGAGTAGCACCAACTGCAGCTGTGACGCGTAGTGCAGAGTATTGTACAAATAGGAGGTCTCTCAGTGAGTGCATAGAACTGACCTGCACAGATAGGAGGTCTCAGTGAGTGCATAGAACTGACTTCTGCACAGATAGGAGGTCTCAGTGAGTGCATAGAGAGTTCATAGAACTGACCGACACAGATAGGAGGTCTCAGTGAGTATATAGAACTGACTTCTGCACAGATAGGAGGTATCAGTGAGTGCATAGAACTGACCTGCACAGATAGGAGGTCTCAGTGAGTTCATAGAACTGACCTGCACAGATAGGATGTCTCAGTGAGTTCATAGAACTGACTTCTGCACAGATAGGAGGTATCAGTGAGTGCATAGAACTAACCTGCACAGATAGGAGGTCTCAGTGAGTTCATAGAACTGACCTGCACAGATAGGAGGTCTCAGTGAGTGCATAGAACTGACTTCTGCACAGATAGGGGGTCTCAGTGAGTGCATAGAACTGACTTCTGCACAGTTAGGCACAGTTAGGAGGTCTCTCAGTGAGTGCATAGAACTGACTTCTGCACATATAGGAGGTCTCTCATTGAATTCATGGAACTGAGTGCCGCACTGATAGGAGGTCTCTCAGTGAGTGCATAGAACTGACTTCTGCACATATAGGAGGTCTCTCATTGAATTCATAGAACTGAGTGCCGCACTGATAGGATGTCTCTCATTGAATGCATAGAACTGAGTGCCGCACTGATAGGAGGTCTCTCAGTGAATGCATATAACTGAGTGTTGTAAAAGCATCCTGTCTCTCACAGAGTGGACATCACTGAAGGATTCACGGATTAGTGATCTCTGTTCACATCTAATAGGCCTCGAACTGAACACTCAGTGGTGAATGATGCACAGACACGAGGTCTCTCTTCACAGCTAAGAGCTCTTACTGAATAAAGCTCACTTAGCGCTGGAGATTACACAATGTGTGTGTGTAATCAGTGCTCGAGACTACACAATGTGTGTCTGCGTTTGTAATCAGTTCTGGAGACTGCACAGTGTGTGTGGATTAGTAATCAGTGCTGCAGACTACACAAAGTGTGTGTAATTGTATTTGGTGCTGGAGACTACACAATGTATGTATATTTGTAACCCTCCCACATTCTCTTAACTCACTCCTGGTGCCTCACTCCTTCACTATCTCACACTCTGTTAACTCACTCCTGGTGCCTGAGTCTCTCACTAACTCACACTCTCTTAACTAACTCCCAGTGCCTGTGGCTGTCACTCTCTCATAACTCACTCCCAGTGTCTCACTCTCTGACACTCTTTTAACTCACTCCCAGTGAGTATCTCTGAGGACCCTCAGTTGTTGTCACTTTTGCTTTATGATTCTATGCTCAGAGTCTGGACTTTCCTGCCTGTGTTTGTGTAAAGGCTGGTGCCTGCCTGTGGCAGTGCCTGCAGCATGTGCAGTGCCTGTGAGTGATGGAAGCAGCTGTCCTGCTGTCTGACTGTAAAGGGACAGAAAGAGCCCGATGTCTGTCTGTCCTTGAAGCAGCTGAATGTATAAAGACATTGTAAATAGAAATTATGTTATATGTGGGTCCTGTGGAGCCCTAGAGCGCATTAGAACAATAAAAGGAGCAGCTGTTGTGAGTTAGAGCAGAAAATAAAAGAAAAATGTGTTTCCGCCCGGTCACCTTTCGGGTGTTAGGCGAACGTGATAACCACTACACTATGGAAACCCACATGAAACACATCGAGGCAGCTTCGGCTCTGATAAGCGGCTCGAAGTAAATGCAGTGCGGTATCGGGACAAACATACATTGACACTCATTTCTAGTGCAAAAGGTCATTTATTTAGGACAGGATTTAGCATAAACATCAACAACATTGAACTGTATGAAATCCCTCTTGCCTAACTTTTAACTTAAGAGCTTCCTTATGCCCTTCCTTCTCTTCTAATAGCTCTCTTCAAATCCCCTCCCCTAGACACTCCCCTATTCCTTCCATGCCCTCCTTGTTTGTAAACAATCCTCCCCCCCATTCTGATCCTTCACCTCATTTTTCCCCTTGGAAGGGGGGAACAAGCCCGCATCTGGCTCTCCCCCCTCCCCCATTTCCTGCCACCCAGGAAAACCCATGTGGCGTTTTTCTGCCCCACCCGGCAAACCCCCGTTTGCCGCACTGATTCCTTCTCATTTCCTAATCCATAAATTCTCTAGCATCAGCCTCAAACCCATCAAATAATACGCATTTCCCAATTGCGATAAATGTACTCCATCATCTCTGAACAATGTCCCCTCTTGCTCCTTAATATCCTCGTGCCTCAGCACCTTAATCCCTTGGGCCCAGCAAAATACCCTCATTGCCCTATTCAACTTTTTCCGAGCCCTTTCAATGGCTCCGTGAGTGATTGCCCCTCTCCATACCCGCCTGGGTATAAACTCTGTCCATACCAGACATGTCCCGCACAGTTTCTGCTTCAATAGCTCCAAATCTTTCTGCATAAATTGTATCAATGCAAGCCCTGATTGCCTCACCAAGTCATTTTCTCCCAAGTGTATTTGCAACAAATCCGGGCATCCCCACTGCGGCAAATTCCCTGTGATAAATGGGAGTAAACTCCCCCACCTCATTCCGCTCTTTCCCCACCAACGCACTTCGTGGTGTCTGCTGGGCAGTCCCATTGATCTGCCATAAATCTGTTTTTCAGCGAATGTTGCCGCCCAATGCACGAATGAATGGCCGACCAGCCAAGTCACTGTCTTATCATTCTTCGGTCCGGCCACGCACGCTGTAAAGAAAAAACACTATAACAACTGTGATAAACTTCTAACCGCCCCGCCCCACCCAACCTGTATTTCATTAGGGCCTCACATAGCGCTCGCAGCATCTAGATTTCCATCTACCTATTGCTTTAATCTTAGCCCAATCCCATCCTAAATGCGCTGCTGCTGTTGCCGCCCCAATCCTAAAGGAGTGCGTTCCAAAATCCCCCGCTTGCCGCCCAGTCCGACCCAAAGCCATCCTCAAAACCTGCAGCAACTGGTAGCTAGTGAGCTTCTTTCCCGATGCATGCACAAACACCCCTGCTTCCCCCGCCATACCCCACTTTCGTTTGAAAACCATCCACTCTTTCACTGGGCATGCTAGAACATCACCTCCTTTCTCCAACCATACCCACTTCCCTTTTCCTAACTGGTCCGTCTTGGACTTCCTGAGCCATATGCCCAATCTCCCTTGATGCGTGCAGATCTCCCTCCCTTTCACACCGCAGTCCTTGCCTATGCCCAATAATTCAGATACCCTAAATGCCCCGAAAAACATCCAAACCATACACAACCTAAAGAGTCCTACTTCGTGTTCGTCCGTGCAACATACTGGTAAAACATGCAAAAGTTCTTTCAGTATCCCAAAAGTAATGGGCTCTCTTGCCTTACTTCCCTCCCCGGCCCTAACCCTGCCCCATCCTTTCAACATTTTCCCCAATAAATCATTCCGTGCTGGATCCATACCAAAGAAAAGCTTCCCATAAAATGAGACACCTGCTAATTTCCCGCCTATCGTGGCCGGGGATAGCCCTTCCTTGATCAAATACAGCACAAAGCGTAAGGCCCGTGCTTCCAAATGCTCAGACCCCTGAGCCCAGAAATTGCCCTCAAACTCCTCAAAAGATTGAAAATCCAACCATGCCAGCCTGTAACTTCGCCGCGTAGAGACTGCCAACGACATTTCCACTATCCCCGAGATCATCATGCCCCCCACTCCCAAATGCCTGCTGGGACCGTAGTCTTGAACTGCTCTGCTCCTGGCGCCAGGTCGCGAAAACGCCGCCACTGTGAACGAGATAGGGAGTCTGCAATCTCGTTGTACACCCCTGGTATGTGTGCAGCTTTAAAAATGACATTGAGAGATAAACATTGCAGCATAAATTGACGTAACAAGCGCAAAACTCTTAGATCTCTGGCTCTCTGTTTGTTTACCAATTCCACCACTGTCATATTGTCCACCTGAAAACTACCGTCCGGTTGGCCAGTTCCCGTCCCCAGACTGCCAGTGCCACCAACAAAGGAAAAAACTCCAGGAACGCAATACTCCTCCCTTGTTGCAACCACTGCTGGGGCCATGTCTCTGCACACCACCTCCCATCCCAGTAAATGCCAAAACCCGACGCGCCTGCTGCGTCTGAAAATATTTGAACTTGCCATACTGTGTCCGCATCTCCAAAAGACATTGGTATCCCATTAAACTTCTTCAGGAACATCTCCCATACCTTTATGTCCTCCCTCAGAGCCAAGGAAACTCTTATCCTATGGTGAGGTAACACCGCCCCTGACATGGACAGTCCGAGTCTTCTACAAAAAGTACGTCCTCCCCTCCCTACTCTACACGCAAAATTGAGATAGCCTAGTAGTTTTTGTGCAGTTCGTAACTCCATTTTGTTAAGAGTTCGCACAGCTGCTAGGCATTCTAGGATTTCCTTCACTTTTGATGTTGGCAGACTTGCCACCATTAGCTCCGCATCTAGCTCTATCCCCAAAAAGGTCATGATTGACAGCGGGCCCTCTGTCTTTTCCGGTGCCAAAGGCACTCCTGTCTGCTGCATTAATCTCTGAAAGGCCGCCAAGCCCAGCCCACATGCCCCAGACGCTGCTTCCCCTACAAACAGAAAATCATCCAGATAGTGTGTCACTGCTTTGTGGCCACTTGTTTTCACAAAAACCCACTGCAGAAAGGTACTGAAAGTTTCGAATAGTGCGCACGATATCGCGCAACCCATAGGTAGAACCCTGTCCACATATATGGCTCCATCTAACTGCATGCCTAGAAGGTCGAAATCTGCTGGATGAATTGGTAACAGACGAAAAGCAGACTGTATATCACATTTCGCCATTTCCGCTTTTAACCCGCACCTCAAAACTAATTTCACCGCATCATCCACTGACGCATAAATAACCTTGGTATCTTCCTGCGCGATAAAATCATTTACCGACGCCCCCTTAGGCCATGACAGGTGATGTATAAGCCTGACTTCACCTGGCGCTTTCTTGGGTACTACCCCTAGTGGGGATATCATCAAATGATCCGTTGGCCAGTCGAGGAATGGACCTGCTATTCTCCCGAGTGCCACCTCTTTGTCTATTTTGTCGCGTATTACCTGTGGCTGCTCTTTTGCAGACCGTAAATTATCTGCCCATCGCCTCTGCCGAGGACCCTGATAACCTACCCTAAAACCTTCCCGAAAACCCCATTCCAATTGTCTGGCCCTATTCCTGTCCGGGTACCTGTGCAGCCATGGTAACAAAACTTCTAATCTAACTGGCGTAGGCCCCTTTTGGCGCAGGAGCGCCTTGTGCGCCTCTTCCTCTTGTCGCCCTCCATTGCTCTGCTGGGCTGTTGGGGGAGAAACATTGTATGACTGGATGACGACCCCCGCACTTGGAGCAGTCATGTTTGAACCTACACTGCGCCCTTGAACAGAAGCCCTTGTTGAAATTCCAACAAGCCCCTGTGTTACCCGCCTACGTTTTTGTAGTATGTCCCGCCCCTCCCAAGGCAGGGCGCGCCTGAAAGGGCTTATATGTTACCGGCAAGCCGCTCGCCGTATGAGTGGATGCCGCTGCCTGTGCTGACGCCATATCCATTGCATCCATAGCTCCGGATCTACGTCCCCCCACGGTTTTTCGGGGTTGATACTCACCCGGGCCCTAAACTCCTGGTCATAACTTAGCCATGCAAAACCCCCAAAATGCATCTGAGCCTTCCTAATGATATCCATGTACTTGAAAAGCGCGATGGCCCGGTCTGGGTATTTTTCGCAGTATATGCTAGCGAAAATCAAAAAGGCAGACGTCCAATTATCCATGGTAATGGGAACCCTAGGCCTGCGTGCTAACTCCCACTCCTCTTCCTTGGAGCCTTCCTTGGCCTGTATGTCCCTATGTAGCAATTTGAAAACATCCACATATTCGTGTTTCCATATCCTCGACTTAGTTTTTTTGGCGACATGTGACCTTAAAGGCATGGCCAAACCCATGTACGGAAGGCGCTTCTTGTGCGCTCCCCCTTCCTTATCCTCTGCATTCTTGCCCTCACCCGTGGGCGGGCTAACCACTGTTGTAGTACTGGTGGATGCCGTCTCTTTATCCTTGTTCATGTCGCCCTTCTGTGCTACGACCTCCCCCGGGTTATCCAATACTGACCCATCTCCCACACCTATTGATTTGCTCGTGCGCGTCACTTTGTTAGCTACTCCCCCATCACCCCAGACCGACCACCATCTCCCCTTACCTCCAATTGGTTCATCCGCGTAACGCGGCGTTCGCCTCGTCATTCCGCCACGTGGCCTCGTTAGCCTTGCACTTGACGGCCCTTCGGCCATAACGTCATCCTGAAAAAGAAAAGCAGAGGCAGGGGTTGCGCCGCACTTGCGCCCCCGCCACCCCCTTTCTTAACCCCGCTCACTTCCTCCTCACGCAATTCTCCATCTTCCCAATCTCCCTCATTTTCGTCATAGTCCAATTCCAAATCATCTCCTTTGTTTTCCATATACCCTTGAGATTTGGTTGCCGGTGGTTCTGTTGTACTTTGCCCCACATGGCGTCCGCCAACCTGCTGATGTCCCCGTTCCCGCGGTGTAGAGAAGGTCGCCGTAGACCCCTCTATTGCTTCGTTCCAACGCGCTTGGGCCGTATTGCGCCCCGTTGGTGCCCCCTTTTTCTTGCCAACCTCAGACGTTGACATTGAGCTGCCGCTCCCCATGTGGCCGCCTGAACCACTGGGGCTTTCCAAGCCAACCTGCCCCTCGGCCGCACCAGCCTCCTGAAACCTACCCTCTCCTGCCTGTGGTATCCAGACCCAGGTACCTTTCCTAGACCCTGCTGCCTGGACCCCCTTCATGTCTGTGACCTCTCTGACCTTTTTGGTATGCTCGTGTCGTCTCCCTAGCTCCTCCCTATCTTTGCATAGTTGCGCCCATCTGGCCTCGGTTTCTGCCACGGCCCTGCGCTGTTCGCGAATTCTAGCTTCTAGGTCCCATGATTCTGACTGGTCCCACCTCACCTGGGGGGCAGGTCCGTGTAGCCCCCCCACCAAAAACTCTTCCCTGTCCTGCTTTGGCAATTTCGCCTGGCGTGGGTCTGGTTTGGCCCGACCCGCCCTTCCTCTGGGTCTCCCCAAGTATTTACCTCTTTTCTTGGCTGGTGGCCCGTGACCCATGTGTAAGGTATTCCCGCTCTTGGGACGTGACAAATCCAATGGGGTCTGCATCCCACTGGGCCCTGGCGCCGGCTGTTCGGTCCCGTCCCCTTGTTGCCCCAGGGCTTGCCCTGCCATGTCATCCCCTATTCTGCCTGGGGGCCCCCCGTGTGACGGGCCTGCGCAGCCTGTTCCTATATCGCTTGCGCCCGGGTTCTGTGTGCCCTGCGTCTCACCCCCAAACATTAGCGGACTCAACCTGTTAGGAGTCACTGGCCGCACCGCTGTGGCTCGTTCCTGTCTCACTGGGACTTCATCTGTGTCCCCTTCTGAGTCCTGGGAATCGCATGCTGCGATTGCCGCCGCTACCCCGCTTGGACGTGTCATGCCCACCCAAGCCTGCTCTAGTACCCCGGGCCTAAGCAAATCTGCCCGTCCGGCCTCACCCAGTACCCGGAGCGCTGCCCTGACAGCCTCCGCATCAGGAACGTTAGCCATGTCCCCCCCTGCCCTACCCTAAATACCTCCCTATATGAAAACACACCAATTAATTATTATTTTTTTTTTTTTTTATAATGCCTCCTAAAACCTTTAACTTCTAAAACAGGGCCCGCCCAGGCGCTGCAAACTGTGTGGCCTAGTCTGTTCGAGCCTCGCCCCCTGCTATTCCTGCGCGGTTCCAACTGCGAGGGGGGGGTGCTCTGAAGCACCGTGAGGGTGCTTGATCGCCGCCTCACGGCCTTTCGCCGAAAAAACGTCTCCGGCGTGACACGCCGGGAACCGCGACACCCCCACAGGCCTCCGCGCGCCTGCACCGCACTTGTCATCTGCCCCGGGGCCGATAAACAAACCGCGTGTTCCCGGTGTCTGCCGAGAGCACCCAGGGGGCGCGGCCGAGGCCGCGTGTGTTCAAATATCTGCCGGGCCGCCGCCCACTACTTTGCCTGCCCGGCCCCCGCGCGCCCGTCTTGCTGCGCGTCTGCCTCCCTACGCCCGCACTCAACCAGCCGGTTACAATTGTACCGGTCCCTGCCTCGCGCTCCCTGCACTAACCTGGGTAGGGCCCAAGAAACCCTACACTCTTACTTCCTAACCTGCCGTACCTCCTCAAAAACTTTCCTCCCTCTCTGGTCGGCCTGGAAAGAGGCCGACCCCACCCCTCCACCCCCTTTTATCCTATCCCTAAAGCCCACCCCTACTTACCTGTCCCCCAATCCTGGCGCACCTGCGCCACTTCCTGTTATCCCGAAAAGACCCGCGGAGAGACTAGAGCGAGTCTCTCTCTCCGCGGGCCCCCCCATAAGCAGTGCACTGAATGCTGCACACCAAGGAGGGGTCTCAGTGCATTCAACTGAATGCTGCAGAGATAGGCCTCTGACTGATCACTCAGCAGTGACTGATGCATAGATAAGAGGTCTCAGGGACGGGATCTCTCATTGAACGCCGATCACTAACCAGTGTCTGAGTCTCTCCCTCTCTTAACTCACTCCCAGGTCTCTCCCTGAGTACATAGAACTGAGTGCTGCCCTGATAGGAGGTCTCTCACTCAATGCATAGAACTGCTTGTCGCGCTGATAGGAGGCCTCTCACTGGACGCATAGAAGTGAGTGCTGCACTGATAGGAGGTCTCTCACTTAATGCGTAGAACTGAGCGCTGCGCTGATAGGAGGTCTCTCACTGAATGCATAGCACTGAGTGCTGTAAAAGCATCCTGTCTCTCACAGAACCGACATCACTGGAGGATGCATAGATTAGTGATCTCTGTTCACATCTAACAGGCCTCTCACTGAACACTCAGCAGTGAGGGATGCACAGACACGAGGTCTCTCTTCACAGCTAAGAGCTCTCACTGAATACAGATCACCTAGCGCTGCGAAGCTCGGGTCTTTGCTCTTCACACTTGCCAGACTGGCTCTTGCACTCTGTGGCTTTTAGTGACGTGTACATCGGTTGTGTACAGCTGGCCCCAGGTGTGTTGTTTCTCTATATCCGGGTGTCCGCTTCCCGCACTCCCAGGGGTCAGCCATACTCCTGATAGGAACCATTTAATAGCGCTACAGCTTCATTGTGTAAAGTCCGCACCGGCAGTGAAGGATGAAGGGCGAATCAGGACACGAACCCACTCAAATGAAATGGGCTCCCGCGGGTGTGATGGAGACCTGCTGGGGTGTTGGGGTCCTGCCGGGGGCTTGGGGGCCTGCTGGGGAATGGAGGGCAGGGTGGGTGATGGGAGCCTGCTGGGTGATGTGTTGAGGGAGTTTGGGGGAGCTACTGGGGTGATGGGAGCCTGCTGGGGTGATGGGGGCCTGGTGGGTGATGGGAGGGGCTGCTGGGGTGATGGAGGCCCTGCAGGAGGGATAGGGCCCTGCTGGGGTGATGGGGGCCCGTTGCTAGAGACCCCCTGGGGTCTGAGGGGATTGATGCAGACCCAGCATCCGACAGCCTTTGGAACATTGATTGAAACAGACCCAAGTTTGTGTAACGTGTTGTTTGTGCTTCGTGTGTCAATAATGTGTCCAAGTAAAGACACACAAGGGCAGAGGGAGTATCTCCTATGACTGAACAGCAAAGTGAGTAATTGAAAACTTCAATCTTTCTCTCGATCTCAATGTGTTTGATTTGTTTGCGTTTGTTCGACTTTTCCCAGGAGTCTCCGACCTGGTCTGGTCTTGTCCGTGTGTCTCTGTTTGTGTAAGTGCTTGTTTGCCTGCTATCTGATACTTTTGTGAGTTTGGATTTTCTGTAAAAACATGGGTAGGATGAAGGCAAAGCTCAATAAATAAAACCTCCATGAAAAATTCACCAAAGAAATGCAATCACTGCACCTCCTGCACCATCGCACTCCTGAAGCCCGGTGAACATACAACATGTAGCGCTCCTTGGTGGTCTAGTGGTTAGGATTCGGCGCAGAGCGCCGCGGCCCGGGTTCGATTCCCGGTCAGGGAAGAGAAAATTGTATTCTTGATTTTCTCCTTTAACGACTGATTTAGTCTTTAACTGTTTCAATAGAATTTCATGTGTTTAATTACATCAATTACTGTATAACGTGGCCTGTATTAGACGCATTCATAATGGTGCAATTTGTAAACATCTTAATGACAAAGTTGTTATTAATCTTTTCACTTCCTTTGACCCTCCTAACCCCAACCTCAATCACTATTGGGAGCTGCAGACCCCCTTCAACAGTTTATAAAACATGACAAAAATGGCAAATCTACTGTAACAAGTATACATCAAACATATATACAAATTGAGAAATATTTTTATTAATCTACAAACAAAAAGCGAAATTTTAATGGGAAGGTTGGAGTTTTTCAAAGTCTGCTTCTTGTTGGAGGTAGTGAATCATGTCCCAGCTAGAGTAGGACATGAAGTTATAAATTAGCCTCTCATACATCACTTTGTTTTCAAAGCTCCTAACGCAGCCTCTCATTTCCTCGGAGCAGATAGCGCTTCATTGAGGCTGTCAGCGCTTCAGACCTTATTAAGTAAACTTGCAAGGGAGACGCGAATAGGCCGATAGACCTTTTGACTGCGCTTTGAGTTTTTCCCACCATGTACCACCGTACCTATACAAATCAATAGTAAATAACCACCAATGTCGTCAATAGTCAATAAGAGTCAGTAATTTCCACTCACCATGACCTTGCAGTCACGAATAGCCACACTTTATGTAAAAGTTAGAATGTTTGTTTCCCTATATTAACAATGCTAATGTCATGTAACTTAGTCTCAAAATCAAATGATAAACATACAGAAACAATGCTGGCTGATGAAAGCGGCGACAGAATCACAATCTAATCAAAGCTTGGACCACTACACATTCTAAGGTTGTAGTACAAATGAATAGCAAGAATAACTGCGCAAACTAAATGGCGAACGTTTAGATTCAGCAAAGAAAAGACATCAACTGTTCTTACATGTAGCGAGCATCATTAATTTGGAAAGCAGAGAGAGCATAACCACTGAGGTTCTGGTTAGCAGAGCCTCAGTGAGACAGTTAGTCATCACACAGGGAACACATACAGGGCACATACTTATGAGCACTGGGGCCCAGTGACACATACAACTAAAACAACAAAGATACAGTGAAATATGGGGGTAACATGCCAGGCAAGATGGTACTTTCCTACACAATCCCCCCCCCCAAACGAAGAACAATAAGACTAGCCATGACCTGATGAGTCTTCATTGTCTAAGTGGAAATATCTGGAGAGTCCATCTGCATTGGAGTGGGTACTCCCAGGTCTATGTTCCACTGTATAGTCCATTCCCTGTAGAGATATGGACCACCTCAACAATTTAGGGTTTTCACCTTTCATTTGTTTTAGCCAAAGTAGAGGTTTGTGGTCTGTCTGAACAATGAAGTGAGTGCCAAACAGGTTTGGCCTCAACTTCTTCAGCGCCCAGACCACAGCAAGGGCCTCCCTCTCTATGGCAGACCAACGCTTTTCTCTATGGGTCAACCTCCTGCTGATAAGAGCAACAGGTTGATCCTGGCCCTCAGAATTGAGTTGTGATAAGACTGCCCCTACCCCTAATTCAGATGCATCAGTTTGATCAATGAATTTCTTGGAGTAACATGGGCTTTTTAGGACAGGTGCAGTGCACATGGCCTGTTTGAGCTCCTCAAAAGCTTTTTGACAGCTAGCTGTCCACAATATCTTTTTAGGCATCTTCTTACTGGTGAGATCATTAAGTGGGGCTACAATGGAACTATAATTTTTAATGAATCTCCTGTAATACCCAGTGAAGCCTAGGAAGGCTCTCACCTGGGTCTGTGTTGTAGGGGAAACCCAATCCACGATTGTCTGGATTTTCCCCTGAAGTGGTGCAATCTGTTCTCCACCTACCAGGTGTCCCAGATAAACCACCCTTCCCTGCCCTATCTGGCACTTTGAAGCCTTGATAGGGAGGCCTGCCTTTTGCAGGGCCTCCAAAACTTTCTACAGGTGGACCAGGTGGAGCTAAAGACAGCTATATCGTCTAGATATGCTGCACTAAAAGCCTCCAACCCTTGCAATACTGTATTCACCAACCTCTGAAAAGTGGCAGGTGCATTTTTCAAACCAAAGGGCATCACTGTAAATTGGTAGTGCCCTCCTATAGTTGAAAATGCAGTTTTAGCTTTAGCATCCTCTGCCAATTTGATCTGCCAATACCCTGCAGTCAAATCAAAGGTGCTTAGATACTTGGCAGATGCCAGTGTATCTATGAGCTCATCTGCCCTGGGTGTAGGGTGAGCATCAGTTTTTGTTACCTAGTTGAGACCTCTGTAATCTACACAAAACCTCATCTCCCTTTTTCCATCTTTTGAGTGAGGCTTTGGTACAAGCACCACAGGAGAGGCCCATGGGCTTTCAGAAGGTTCAACCACTCCTAAGTCAAGCATTTTCTGAACTTCTTGCTTTATGCAGTCCCTGACATGGTCAGGCTGCCTATAGATTTTACTTTTGACAGGCATGCTGTCTCTAGTATCAATTGTGTGTTCACACCAAGATGTGGTGCCTGGCACAGTTGAAAAGAGTTCAGAAAACTGACCAAGGAGATTTATGCAGTTGTCTTTCTGTTCTGCAGTAAGACAGTCTGCCAAAACCACTCCTTCCACTAGAGCATCCTCTTCTGTGGAGGAGAAGAGATCAGGGAGAGGGTCACTCTCTTCTTCCTGTCCCTCATCTGTTGCCATGAGCAGGGTGAGATCAGCCCTGTCATAGTAGGGTTTTAGGCAGTTGACATGAATCACCCTAAGGGGACTCCTGGCAGTGCCTAGGTCAACCAAGTAGGTGATCTCGCCCTTCTTTTCAACAATGAGATGGGGTCCACTCCATTTGTCTTGGAGTGCTCTTGGGGCCACAGGCTCCAATACCCACACCTTCTGTCCTGGTTGGTACTGAATCAGAACAACCTTCTGGTCATACCATTGCTTTTGGAGCTCTTGGCTGGCCAGAAGGTTTTTACTGGCCTTTTTCATGCACTCAGCCATTCTGGATCTTAGGCCAAGTACATAGTCCACTATATCCTGTTTGGGAGCTTTTAAAGGTTGTTCCCAACCCTCCTTCACAAGTGTTAGTGGACCTCTTACAGGGTGCACAAAAAGGAGTTCAAAGGGGCTGACGCCCACTCCTTTCTGGGGTACCTCCCTGTAAGCAAAAAGGAGGCAAGGTAACAGGACATCCCATCTCCTCCTGAGTTTTTCAGGGAGTCCCATTATCATTCCTTGACAGTTACATGGTGGCATTCGAATCGGCCAGACGCGTGATTCTTTCCTCGTGCTTACTTCATGTTATTCATTGTGCGCTACCATTCCTTGGCAATTACATGGTGGCAGTCGAATCGGCAAGACGGCGATTCTTTCCTCGTGCTTAATTCATGTTATTCATTGTGCGCTACCATTCCTTGGCAATTACATGGTGGCATTCGAATCGTCAAGACGTGCAATTCTTTCCTCGTGCTTAATTCATGTTATTCATTGTGCGCTACCATTCTTTGGCAGTTACATGGTGGCATTCGGATCGGCAAGACACGCGATTCTTTGCTCGTGCCTAATTCATGATGTTCATTGTGCGCTATCATTCCTCGGCAGCTACATGGTGGTACTCGAATTGGCAAGACGCGCAATTCATTTCTTGTATTTAAAATTACGGTGTTCATTACGCGAAACCATTTTAAGGCATTTACTTGGTGGCTTTTGAGTTGGCAAGTCGCGTGATTTATTTCTCGAGTCTAATTTGTGTTATTCATGGTGCACAATCAACCTATGGTATTTTTACTACCTATGTAAAGATCTGCAATGTGCGAAATTCATTTTCCAGCAATTTGAGAGAACAAAGAACCAGGTTTCTAGATGTAATGTTGGGTGTTCCTAATATGTTTCTCAAACACGATTCATATGATGGTTTAGAAATCATTCAGATTCTTTCCTGATCCTCATGTAAATGATAACTCTTGAATTTGAAAATTGCATTTAACCTTTCTTGATTCTCTCACAGGTATCCAGTCATCTTGAAGCCTATTGATTTTAAGTCTATGCTTAGGTTGTCCATGTTTTCAGAATTACAATGCTTAAAGCCATAGCCTAGTATTGATATTCATATGATGTAATTTTGATATTGTGTGTTTTAACCTTTTTTCTTCCTACAGGTCTCCTTCCCAGCTGTTCCCTTTCTAATCCCCTTTTCCCCACTTGGACTCTCTTAGACTCTGTGACAATTCTAATCAGAGTATTGGAGCTGTCTTGTGGTGGAAGTGTTGGGAACGCTCACAGACCCCGAGGATCTGGTGACTCTGACACTAAGGGGGTCATTACAACCCTGGCGGACGGTGTTAAAGGTGCGGTAATACTGCAAACAGGCCGGCGGACAAAAAAAAGGAATCATGACCGTGGCGGAAACCGCCAACATAGACAGCCACTTTAACACTCCGACCGCCACGGCGGTACAGACAAGCAGCGCGGCGGTCACCGCCAACAGACAGGCGGGAGACAATGTACCGCCCACAGTATCACAACCCGCCAATCCGCCACCGTTTCCGGGGCAGATTCACCGTGGATAAAAACACGTCGGAAACAGCTTTTGCAATGGGAAAACGCTCACCTTCTACACATCCCACGAGGAAGGAGGACACCATGGAGCCGGAATTACAAATTCTACCTGCCCTAGTCTTCCTGCTCATTTTCGAACACCAGCAACGGCGGCGGCGAAGACAACGGTGAGTACTGCACCTATGACATAGGGGAGGCAAAAGTCAGGGGGACACACATGCAACACCGGCACCCCCACCCCCACCCTCACCCTCGCACATTACAACACACACACCAATGCATTTCCAAACATCACAGGAACAACCCCCCTGGAAGAATGCAAAGACCAAAGGAAATCAGTTCAAAAATTGTAATGTATCAAAATACAGTTACCAAATATATACAGATATATATACACATTCCAGATTTTATACATTACGAGAAGTAGTGCAGGTATGCACATATCAACGTCCGTGCACCACTGGGCCAAAAATGCATGGGCGAGGCCCACATTAGATACCTGTCCACAAACGGAGAGAACACTGCTGGGGCATCAGATAGAAATACAACAGGCACCTCAGGGGGAAAGAAAGGGGGCACCTCAGCTGGATGACAGCACCACGCCAGATCCACGACAGGGCTCCATGCCCACTGTTCCATCCTGGGGAGTGCAAAGCCACAGTCTCTCAAGTCTCTACAGTGGATGGGTTGCCCACTGCCATATTCTGGGGAGTGCAAAGCCACAGTTTCTCAAGTCTCTACAGTGTGTGGGTTGCCCACTGCCATATCCTGGAGAGTGCAAAGCCACAGTCTCTCAAGTCTCTACAGTGGGTGGCTTGCCCACTGCCATATCCTGGGGAGTGCAAAGCCACAGTCTCTCAAGTCTCTACAGTGGGTGGTTTGCCCACTGTTCAATCCTGGGGAGTGCAAAGCCACAGTCTCTCAAGTCTCTACAGTGGGTGGCTTGCCCACTGTTCCATCCTGGGGAGTGCAAAGCCACAGTCTCTCAAGCGGATAACAGTCTCCACTGGTTCTGGAGGGGGACTGATGCCCAGAGTGCTTCATCCTGTTAAGGACAGACGGAGTGGATGCATGTCTCCACTGGTTCTGGAGGGGGAATGGTGCCCACACTGCATTAGGCTCCCCGTGACGGTTCCTGTTCCGTCACTGTCCCAGCTGTACATGGGATAACGATGCTTGATGTGGCAGTGTTTTTCTTCTTCAGCGGTGCTCTGCCCTGTTCAGCTGTGCTTTGCCCTGTTCAGCGGTCTTCACCATGGCGGTGAGTTCCTTGTTCAGCGGTGCTTTGCCATGGCGGTCTCTGACCTGTTCAGCGGTTCTCTGCCCTGTTCAGCGGTGCTTTGCCCTGTTCAGCGGTCTTCACCATGGCGGTGAGTTCCTTGTTCAGCGGTGCTTTGCCATGATGGTCTCTGACCTGTGCATTGGTGTGTGGCATGACGGTCCCTCATTGCCCAGCGGGGCTGTGGCAGCCGGGGCCCTCCTGGGCACTGACTCCGGCCGTTGAGAATTATTAAAGTACAAAAGAACGTTGTAACCCTGGAAGATGGCTGTGTGTGGAGTATGGACCGTTTATCTACCATCCAGAGCGACCCAAGGAAGTCTGGAGAAGGGTTAGGAGAGGAACAACAATGATCTTGGAAGGGAGCAAGTTCGCTTTTCCATGTGGAGGACTTTTCTGATATATTATAAAGAACAGTATTCTACTTTTAACAAGTGTGTGTCTTAGCCACAACTCCTATCCATCTTGGTGGGGAAGGGGAAGTGTTGTAATGTTGTTGTTTGAATAACTCAAATATGTGTAACACAGTATTGTCCTAATTATATACCCACTGTTATTATTCTCTTAACCTTATTTCCCTTTATTAATTCTGTATAATCCTATTATGTATTTATGGTTAGTGAAATGGTGCACTCCAACCCTTCCTTTAGAATGTTGACTAATGGTACAACCAGGAGTGCACCTTAGAATGTGGATGAGGAGAATCTGGAGTTGGAGGCTTTGGGGAGTTGGTGAGAAGCAGTGAGCTGTGAAGGTGTAATGCAAGGAGTTTACCAATAAATCTACGTTAATCATTTGGTCTTACTGACTCTAATTACAACAGACTAAAATTTCCATTGTCCTACTATCCATTGGTTGCTCTTAGTACCAAATTTGTTGTTATACCATTCCTGGTATTTCCTCTGATTCCCTTCCACTCTTGTTAATACTTCCTTGCAATGAACTATGACATGCTCCCCTCCTCTCAAACAATTAGGGGTTAACTTGGTTCCTGGTTGCCTACCCTTGAGAGATATAAAAGGGGATACTCCTGTGACCATGTTGGGTGTGGTATGGTAAGACCATAGCATATGCTCAATTGCGCCCTCTCCTGATACACGAGATACATTGGCCAACTGCAAACACTCTTTGACCATCCTGTTGACCCTTTCTACAAGACCATTTGCCCTTGGGTTATATAATGCTGTCCGGTAATGTTTAATCCCACAGACTGTCAAGAACTCCACCATGGTGTTTGAAGTGAACTGTACACCATTGTCTGTCACTATAGTACTAGGAATCCCTTCACGGGAAAAGGATTATTTAAGAAATTGTATTACATCATGTGTGGTTACATTATGTACAGCCTTGGTCATCACCCAATTTGGGTGATAATCAACTAATAAAAAAATAAACCTGGCTCTCGATCCCGGGCACGTAAGAGGTCCTACTATGTCCAACCCTAGCTTGTCCCATGGTTTAGTGGGGACCTCAACTGGAGACAAAGGTGCCTTACATGTACTTCTGGTTTTATCGCTTGCTGAACAAGGGATACAATCACGTACGGTATCCTCTACTAACCTGTCCATAGTGGGGAACCAGTAGGAGGCTCGTAGTCTGTTTTTAGTCAAGGTCCTTCCCAAATGTCCCTCATGTACTAATTCTATTAATTTTTTCCAGAGTGCTTTAGGGGGAACAATTCTCTCACCTCTCATTACTAGTTCCTTGGTTATTTGAAGTTCAGAACGTACCTCCCAATATCCCCTTACATCCTCATCAAGCTGTTGACATCTACCAGGCCACCCCTTCAAAATCATATCTTTCAAAGTTTGCATAGTCCGATCCGATGTTGTAGCTGTGACCCATTCTTCTTTAGTGATACCTGACAATTCTACATGGAGCACAGGATCAAGGATCACATTGGTCTCCTCCTCCCCTCCCTTCCTGGGTAGTCTTGAGAGACAGTCAGCTACTATATTTCTTTTGCCTGGAACATATTGCATGTCGAAATTAAAGCCTTCCAACCCCATAATCCATTTCGCAATTCGAGGGGTAGCTTGGTCTTTACCCTTACAGTAAATAATGAAATGAGGGGTTTGTGGTCCGTTCTAACTACAAATGGCAACCCCCACAGGAAAAAATTTAAATGATTGATTGCCCAAAAACAGGCTAAAGCCTCCCTCTCTATTGTGGAATAATTTAGTTCTGCCTTCTTTAAAGACCTGGATACGAACGCCACAATCCTTTCCTGCCCATTTACCCACTGGGATAGAGTGGCACCTAAACCTCTTCCACTCGCATCTGTAGTGAGCCAAGTTTTCCTGGTGGTGTCAAAGTTTCCTAACATAGGGCAATGGATAATGGCTTCTTTGACTTCATCAAATGCAATTTGACAGTCTTTATTCCACTCAAATGGTACGTCTTTCTTCAATAATGCTCTCATAGGAGCAGTGACTGTAGCAAAATTATACACAAATTTTGACATAAATTCAGCTAGACCCAAAAACGATTTCAACTCATCTTTATTGGTAGGAGACGGAGCTTCCTTCACCGCTACTACCAGATCACACTTGGGTTCCACACCATCCTTACTTATTTTGGGGGTCATTCTGACCCTGGCGGTCATTGACCGCCAGGGTCAACGACCGCGAGAGCACCGCCAACTGGCTGGCGGTGCTCTCAAGGGCATTCTGACCGCGGCGGTTTGGCCGCGGTCAGAAAGGGAAAACCGGCAGTCTCCCGACGGTTTTCCGCTGCCCTCAGGAATCCTCCATGGCGGCGCAGCTGCGCCGCCATGGGGATTCCGACACCCCATACCGCCATCCTGTTCCTGGCGGTTCGCCCGCCAGGATCAGGATGGCGGTATGGGGTGTCGTGGGGCCACTGGGGGCCCCTGCAGTGCCCATGCCAATGGCATGGGCACTGCAGGGGCCTCCGTAAGAGGGCCCCACAAAGAATTTCAGTGTCTGCATAGCAGACACTGAAATTCGTGACGGGTGCAACTGCACCCGTCGCACCTTCCCACTCCGCCGGCTCCATTCGGAGCCGGCTTCCTCATGGGAAGGGGTTTCCCGCTGGGCTGGCGGGCGGCCTTCTGGCGGTCGCCCGCCAGCCCAGCGGGAAAGCCATAATGGCCTCCGCGGTCTTTCGACCGCGGAGCGGCCATATGGCAGTTCCCGCCAGGCGGGCGGCGACCGCCGCCCGCCGGCCTCAGAATGAGGCCCTTTGTGTCCTAGGTATTCCACTGATCCAACACCTAGTTGGCACTTTTCTTTTCTGATGGTCATGCCAGCCTCATCCAAGGCTTGGAATACCTCTCTTAAGGTAGAATTATGCTCACTTTCCGTATTTCCATAGACTAGTATGTCATCTTGGAAGCACATAACCTGCTTGATTCCCTGCAAAACCTTCTGCATGATTCTTTGGAATACCGCTGCCGCTGATGTGAGGCCGAATGGCATCCTGCGATATCTAAATGCCCCAAATGGAGTGATAAAAGATGTGAGCGAGCATGACGTAGGGTGCAGCTCCACTTGGTGGTATGCAGAAGATAAGTCAATTACGCTAAAATATTTAGCAGATCCCAACATGCTTATCATATCATTTATTTTAGGTAAGGGGAATCTATCTACCCATATATTTGTATTCAAGTCTCTCAAGTCCACACACAGGCGAATGCCTCTGCGGTTGGGTTTCTTAGTGACAACTATAGGTGCCAACCATAATGAGCTTTCAATTGGTTCTATAACTCCCAATTTGACCAAATTGTCCAGCTCTTCCTTCAAAGGTTCCCTCATTAAATACGGTACCGTTCTAACTTTATGTACCACTGGTGTAGCTCCCTCCTTAAGTTTAATTTTGTGTTGGAAGTTTTTAAACAACCCTAATCGATTTTCAAACAACCTAGGATATCCCTCACAAATGTTTTCACAAAGATTATGCAAGTCCACTAGTAACACTTGTTCCTCGCCATTGGGATCCAGTTTGATCCCAAGTTCCCTCTGGTGCCTCCATCCCAGTAAGTTGGATCCCCTCTCCGTGATGTACACCATTCCTTTAGTATGTCTACCCTTGAACATAATGTCTAGTTATAGCATTCCCTTAAGAGGTATAGGATCGTTGTTGTACCCTCCCGGTTTAATATTGGCCACATGCAATTTGTAACCCTGTGTTTGGAACCTGTCAACAAATGTTTGGTAATTCAAGAATGTATACGGTGAACAAGAATCAGCGTAGACTTTCACCTCAATGTCGTCGAGTTTGATGTCACACAAAGGATAAGTGTTATTGAGAGGTTCCTTTTCCTGATTGCCCTTGACCTGCAGAATAAACTTTGTGCCTAAATCAGTGACTTCTTCTACTCTATTTAGTTTTTTCTTGGAGTTCTTATCATTTTTGCATACCCGCGCATAGTGCCCTTTAGCACCACACTTTCTACATATGCAACCACGCGCAGGGCACAAGGGACTATTTGCTAGATGTTTGGGGTTTCCTCATCTGAAGCATCTTCCTTTTATTATGTCCTCATCACTATTTCTCCTTACTGTGGTGGCTAACACTACTGAGTCCTCGTCTTTATTAACCACCCCCTCGTCCCTTGCATTACCAACTTTTTACTTCTTTCACACCTTCTACCTCATGTGTGTTTTTAATCTCTCTCATGCATTCTACTGTATGCTCGATACCCCTTGCCATATCCACAGCTTCTTTAAGAGTAGGGTTGTAAGTAAGGAGCTTCTCTTGCACCCTTTGGCTGTTTGTACATCTAACTAACTGATCACGGATCAACAAATCTTCTAACTCCCCAAATTCACATGTTTGAGCCAGCCCTCGCAGAGAAGCTATATAGGTGTAAGAAAGTACCATCTTGCCTGGCATGTTACCCCCATTTTTCACTGTATATACGTTGTTTTAGTTGTATGTGTCACTGGGACCCTGTCAGCCAGGGCCCCAGTGCTCATAAGTGTGCCTGAATGTGTTACCTGTGTAGTGACTAACTGTCTCACTGAGGCTCTGCTAATCAGAACCTTAGTGGTTATGCTCTCTCATTTCTTTCAAATTGTCACTAACAGGCTAGTGACCAATTTTACCAATTTACATTGGCTTACTGGAACACCCTTATAATTCCCTAGTATATGATACTGAGGTACCCAGGGTATTGGGGTTCCAGGAGATCCCTATAGGCTGCAGCATTTCTTTTGCCACCCATAGGGAGCTCTGACAATTCTTACACAGGCCTGCCACTGCAGCCTGAGTGAAATAACGTCCACGTTATTTCACAGCCATTTTACACTGCACTTAAGTAACTTATAAGTCACCTATATGTCTAACCTTTACCCGGTAAAGGTTAGGTGCAAATTTACTTAGTGTGAGGTCACCCTGGCACTAGCCAAGGTGCCCCCACATTGTTCAGGGCCAATTCCCCGGACTTTGTGAGTGCGGGGACACCATTACACGCGTGCCCTACATATAGGTCACTACATATATGTAACTTTACAATGGTAACTCCGAATATGGCCATGTAACATGTCTATGATCATGGAATTGCCCCCTCTATGCCATCCTGGCATAGTTGGCACAATCCCATGATCCCAGTGGTCTGTAGCACAGACCCTGGTACTGCCAAACTGCCTTTTCAGGGGTTTCACTGCAGCTGCTGCTGCTGCCAACCCCTCAGACAGGTTTCTGCCGACCAGGGGTCCAGCCAGGCTTGTCCCAGGATGGCAGAACAAAGGACTTCCTCTGAGAGAGGGTGTTACACCCTCTCCCTTTGGAAAATGGTGTGAAGGCAGGGGAGGAGTAGCCTCCCCCAGCCTCTGGAAATGCTTTCATGGGCACATTTGGTGCCCATTTCTGCATAAGCCAGTCTACACCAGTTCAGGGACCCCTTAGCCCTGCTCTGGCGCGAAACTGGACAAAGGAAAGGAGAGTGACCACTCCCCTGACCTGCACCTCCCCTGGGAGGTGTCCAGAGCTCCTCCAGTGTGCTCCAGACCTCTGCCATCTTGGAAACAGAGGTGCTGCTGGCACACTGGACTGCTCTGAGTGGCCAGTGCCACCAGGTGACGGCAGAGACTCCTTCTGATAGGCTCCTTCAGGTGTTGCTAGCCTATCCTCTCTCCTAGGTAGCCAAACCCTCTTTTCTGGCTATTTAGGGTCTCTGTCACTGGGAATTCTTTAGATAACGAATGCAAGAGCTCATCCGAGTTCCTCTGCATCTCTCTCTTCACCTTCTGCCAAGGAATCGACTGCTGACCGCGCTGGAAGCCTGCAAAACGTGGGACTCCTTTGTGCAACTTTGGGTGAGCACTGTTTCACGCATCCTCGTAGTGCCTGTTTCTGGCACTTCTCCGGGTGCTGCCTGCTGCTGAGAGGGCTCCTTGTCTTTCTCGACGTCTCCTCTGTTGCCTGACGCAATTGGCGACATCCTGGTCCCTCCTG
Organism: Pleurodeles waltl; assembly: GCF_031143425.1. Lineage (NCBI taxonomy): Eukaryota > Metazoa > Chordata > Amphibia > Caudata > Salamandridae > Pleurodeles > Pleurodeles waltl. The sequence goes on from NW_027150097.1 coordinate 3,716,351, forward strand.
GGCCACAGCAGCATCCAAAAACACTAACCACACAATTTGCAGCTAGCAAGGCTTGTTGGCGGTCTTTTGGCGGGAAAACACTTCTGCACAACTCTCCACGGCGTGAGGAATCTGTCCTCCAAAGGAGAAGTCTCTAGCCCTTGTCGTTCCTGCAGAAATCTAAGCTTCTGCTGTCCAGTAGCAGCTTCTTTGCACCCACAGCTGGCATTTCCTGGGCATCTGCCCATCTCCCAATTGCTTGTGACTTTTGGACTTGGTCCCCTTGTTCCGCAGGTACCCTCGACTGGAAATCCATTGTTTTTGCATTGCTGGTTTGTGTCTTTCCTGCAGAATTCCCCTATCACGACTTCTGTGTCCTTTGGGGAACTTTAGTGCACTTTGCACTCACTTTTCAGGGTCTTGGGGTGGGCTATTTTTCTAACCCTCACTATTTTCTAATAGTCCCAGCGACCCTCTACAAGGTCACATAGGTTTGGGGTCCATTCGTGGTTCGCATTCCACTTTTGGAGTATATGGTTTCTGTTGCCCCTATCCCTATGTGTCCCCATTGCATCCTATTGTAACTATACATTGTTTGCACTGTTTTCTAAGACTATACTGCATATTTTTGGTATTGTGTACATATATCTTGTGTATATTTGCTATCCTCATACTGAGGGTACACTCTGAGATACTTTGGCATATTGTCATAAAAATAAAGTACCTTTATTTTTAGTTTATCTGTGTATTGTGTTTTCTTATGATATTGTGCAAGTGACACTAGTGGTACTGTAGGAGCTTCACTCGTCTCCTTGTTCAGCCTAAGCTGCTCTGCTAAGCTACCATTATCTATCAGCCTATGCTGCTAGACACCCTATACACTAATAAGGGATAACTGGGCCTGGTGCAAGGTGCAAGTACCCCTTGGTACTCACTACAAACCAGTCCAGCCTCCTACATTGGTTGTGCAGCGGTGGGATAAGTGCTTTGAGACTACTTACCACTCTTGTCATTGTACTTTTCATAAGAGAAAAATATACAAAACAAGTTCAGTGTGTGTACACATAACTAAAAAGTTTTGCATTTCCTCTTTTCACTCTTTTCTAAGTGCTGAAAAGTACTTCTAAACTTGCTAAAAAGTTCTAAAAAGTTTAACACGTTTTTTTTCTGTCTTTCTAAAAGTTCTGAAAACTTTTTTCTCTTTTTCTGTCACTTTAACTCTCTCTAAAAATGTCTGGCACAGGCCAAAATGTTGATCTGTCCAAAATTGCATATGATCACCTTAGCTGGAAAGGAGCAAGGAGTCTCTGCATAGAGAGAGGTTTGAGTGTAGGGAAGAATCCTTCCTTGGAATTGTTACTTAACATGCTTAGAGAACAAGATAAGGCCAAAAGGGCCCCATCTGTTGAAAAAGTAGCTAATGGTTCCCAATCTGATCCAGGGACTCCCCTAGGAAAAGATTCAGGAAATAAACTTCATAGCCTGCCCATTACTAGACAGTCTAGCATAGTTGGTACTGAGGTTGAGTCACACCATACAGATAGTGTTGTCTCACATCATAGCAAGAGCATTAATTCTCACCACAGTAGAAGTGATGTTTCTGTTAACCAAGCTGTTAGGGTGCCTTCTGTAAGGGATAGGTCTCCTTCTGTCCATTCTCACCATACTTCTGTTTCAAGGGATGTCCCTCCCACCCACCCTGATGACAGATTGTTAGAATGGGAGCTCAATAGATTGAGAGTGGAACAAACCAGACTGAAGCTCAAGAAGCAACAGCTGGATTTGGATAGACAGACCTTAGAAGTAGAGAAGGAGAGACAGAAACTGGGTTTAGAAACCCATGGTGGCAGCAGCAGTATTCCCCATAGTCATCCTGCAAAAGAGCATGATTCCAGGAATCTGCACAAGATAGTTCCCCCTTATAAGGAGGGGTATGACATTAACAAGTGGTTTGCTGCACTTGAGAGGGCCTGTGCTGTACAGGATGTCCCTCAAAGGCAGTGGGCTGCTCTCCTATGGCTATCATTTAGTGGAAAAGGTAGGGATAGGCTCCTTACTGTGAAAGAAAGTGAAGCCAATGATTACAAAGTTCTTAAGAATGCACTCCTGGATGGTTATGGCTTAACCACTGAACAATACAGGATAAAGTTCAGAGAGACCAAAAAGGAGTCTTCACAAGACTGGGTTGATTTCATTGACCATTCAGTGAAGGCCTTGGAGGGGTGGTTACATGGCAGTAAAGTTACTGATTATGACAGCCTGTAAAACTTGATCCTGAGAGAGCATATTCTTAATAATTGTGTGTCTGATTTGTTGCACCAGTACTTGGTGGACTCTGATCTGACCTCTCCCCAAGAATTGGGAAAGAAGGCAGACAAATGGGTCAGAACAAGGGTGAACAGAAAAGTTCATACAGGGGGTGACAAAGATGGCAACAAGAAGAAGGATGGTAAGTCTTCTGACAAGGGTGGGGACAAATCTAAAAATGAGTCTTCATCAGGCCCACAAAAACACTCTGGTGGGGGTGGTGGGCCCAAATCCTCTTCTAATCAGAACAAGGAAAAGAAACCATGGTGCTTTTTATGTAAAATAAAAGGCCATTGGACAACAGATCCCAGTTGTCCAAAGAAAAGCACCAAGCCTCCTACCACTACAACCCCTACTGCTACACCTAGTGTCCCTACTAATAGCAGTGGTGGTGGGAGCAAACCTACTAATAGCCAATCCAAGGGAGTAGCTGGGCTCACTATTGGTAACTTAGTTGGGGTTGGTCTGATTAGGGAGACCACAGAGGCTGTGTTAGTCTCTGAGGGGGCTATTGATTTAGCCACCTTGGTTGCTTGTCCCCTTAACATGGATAAGTACAAGCAACTACCCCTAATAAATGGTGTTGAGGTTCAGGCCTATAGGGACACAGGTGCCAGTGTCACAATGGTGATAGAGAAACTGGTCCACCCTGAACAACACCTACTTGGTCACCAGTACCAAGTAACCGATGCTCACAACAACACACTTAGCCACCCCATGGCTGTTGTAAATCTCAACTGGGGGGGCTTACTGGTCCAAAGAAAGTTGTGGTAGCCTCAGATTTACCTGTAGACTGTCTACTAGGAAATGATTTGGAGACATTAGCTTGGTCAGATGTGGAGTTGGAGGCCCATGCAGCAATGCTGGGCATCCCAGGGCATATTTTTGCTTTAACCAGGGCTCAGGCCAAAAAGCAAAAAGGACAGGGAAACTTGGATCCTGGAACAATGGACCAAGTGCTCCCTAAAGCTAGGGCTAGTAGAAGTAAAGCACTTCCTACTATCCCTCCCTCTACAGTGGATTCTACTTCTGAGGAAGAAGAATTTCCACCCTGTGCAGAACCTACACCAGAGGAGCTGGAAACAGACACTGCTGAGCTTTTGGGTGAAGGGGGGCCTGCCAGGGAGGAGCTGAGTGTGGCACAGCAAACCTGTCCCACACTAGAGGGTCTAAGACAGCAAGCTGTCAAACAGGCTAATGGGGATGTCCGTGAATCTCACAGAGTTTACTGGGAGGACAACCTCTTGTACACTGAAGCAAAGGATCCTAAACCTGGAACTGCCAGGAGGTTAGTGATTCCTCAGGAGTATAGAAAGTTCCTCCTAACTCTAGCCCACGACATTCCCCTAGCTGGACATCTGGGACAAATGAAAACTTGGGACAGGCTTGTTCCCTTGTTTCATTGGCCTAGAATGTCTGAGGACACAAAAGAGTTTTGTAAGTCCTGTGAAACCTGTCAAGCCAGTGGCAAGACAGGTGGCACACCAAAGGCACCTCTTATTCCACTGCCTGTGGTTGGGGTTCCCTTTGAAAGGGTAGGGGTTGACATAGTTGGCTCCCTTGACCCTCCTACTGCTTCAGGCAATAGGTTTATCTTGGTGGTAGTGGACCATGCCACAAGATATCCTGAAGCTATTCCTTTAAGGACCACTACAGCACCTGCAGTGGCAAAGGCCCTCCTGGGAATATTTTCCAGGGTGGGCTTCCCAAAGGAAGTAGTATCAGACAGGGGAAGCAATTTCATGTCTGCATACTTAAAGGCCATGTGGAAGGAGTGTGGTGTGACTTACAAGTTCACTACACCCTATCATCCACAAACAAATGGACTGGTGGAGAGATTTAACAAAACTCTCAAAGGCATGATTATGGGTCTCCCTGAAAAACTCTGCAGGAGATGGGATATCCTGTTACCATGCCTCCTTTTTGCCTACAGGGAGGTACCCCAGAAAGGAGTGGGCTTCAGCCCCTTTGAACTCCTCTTTGGACACCCTGTTAGGGGTCCACTAACACTTGTCAAGGAGGGTTGGGAACAACCTTTAAAAGCTCCAAAGCAAGATATTGTGGATATGGACTTGGCCTCAGATCAAGGATTGCTGAGTATATGAAAAAGGCCAGTAAAAACCTTCAGGCCAGCCAAGAGCTCCAAAAGAAATGGCATGACCAGAAGGCTGTTTTGGTTCAGTACAAAAGAGGACAGAAAGTGTGGGTCTTGGAGCCTGTGGCCCCAAGAGCACTCCAATATAAATGGAGTGGACCCCACACAATTGTTGAGAAAAAGGGTGAAGTCACCTACTTAGTTGACTTAGGCACTGCCAGGAGTCCCCTTAGGGTGCTCCATGTCAATCACCTGAAACCCTACTATGACAGGGCTGACCTCACCCTGCTCATGGCAACTGATGAGGGACAGGAAGAAGACAGTGATCCTCTTCCTGATCTCTTCTCTTCCACAGAACAAGATGCTCTGGTGGAAGGGGTAGTTTTGGCTGATTGTCTTACTGCTGAGCAGAAAGACCATTGCATAAATCTCCTGGGTCAGTTTTCTGAACTCTTCTCTACTGTGCCAGGTACCACTTCTTGGTGTGAGCACACTATAGATACTGGAGACAGCTTGCCTGTCAAAAGTAAGATCTATAGGCAGCCTGACCATGTCAGAGACTGCATAAAGCAAGAGGTGCAGAAAATGTTAGAAGTGGGAGTGGTTGAGCACTCTGAAAGTCCATGGGCTTCTCCTGTGGTACTTGTACCAAAACTCCATTCCAAAGATGGAAAGAAGGAAATGCGGTTTTGTGTAGACTACAGAGGTCTCAACCAGGTAACCAAAACTGATGCTCACCCTATACCCAGGGCAGATGAGCTCATAGATGCACTGGCATCTGCCAAGTATCTAAGCACTTTTGATTTGACTGCAGGGTATTGGCAGATCAAATTATCAGAAGATGCTAAACCTAAAACTGCATTTTCAACCATTGGAGGCCATTACCAGTTCACAGTAATGCCTTTTGGATTGAAAAATGCACCTGCCACTTTTCAGAGGTTGGTGAACACAGTCCTGCAAGGGCTGGAAGCTTTCAGTGCAGCATATTTGGACGATATAGCTGTCTTTAGCTCCAGCTGGGATGATCACCTGGTCCACCTATGGAAGGTTTTAGAGTCCCTGCAAAAGGCAGGCCTCACTATCAAGGCTTCAAAGTGCCAGATAGGGCAGGGGAAGGTGGTTTATCTGGGACACCTTGTTGGTGGGGAACAGATTGCACCACTTCAGGGGAAAATCCAAACTATTATAGATTGGGTTCCCCCTACCACTCAGACTCAGGTAAGAGCCTTCCTAGGCCTCACTGGGTATTACAGGAGGTTCATTAAGAACTATGGCTCCATTGCAGCCCCTCTTAAAGACCTCACATCCAAGAAAATGCCTAAAAAGGTATTATGGACAGCAAACTGTCAGAAAGCTTTTGAGGAGCTGAAGCAGGCCATGTGCTCTGCATCTGTCCTGAAAAGCCCTTGTTACTCTAAAAAATTATATGTCCAAACTGATGCATCTGAATTAGGAGTAGGGGCAGTCCTATCACAACTTAATTCTGAGGGCCAGGATCAACCTGTTGCTTTTATTAGTAGAAGGTTGACCCCTAGAGAAAAGCGTTGGTCTGCCATTGAGAGGGAGGCCTTTGCTGTGGTCTGGGCACTGAAGAAGTTGAGGCCATACCTGTTTGGCACTCACTTCATTGTTCAGACAGACCACAAACCTCTACTTTGGCTAAAACAAATGAAAGGTGAAAATCCTAAATTATTGAGGTGGTCCATATCCCTACAGGGAATTGACTATACAGTGGAACATAGACCTGGGAGTAGCCACTCCAATACAGATGGACTCTCCAGATATTTCCACTTAGACAATGAAGACTCATCAGGTCATGGCTAGTCTTATTGTCCTTCGTTTGGGGGGGGGGGGGGTTGTGTAGGAAAGTACCATCTTGCCTGGCATGTTACCCCCATTTTTCACTGTATATATGTTGTTTTAGTTGTATGTGTCACTGGGACCCTGTCAGCCAGGGCCCCAGTGCTCATAAGTGTGCCTGAATGTGTTACCTGTGTAGTGACTAACTGTCTCACTGAGGCTCTGCTAATCAGAACCTCAGTGGTTATGCTCTCTCATTTCTTTCAAATTGTCACTAACAGGCTAGTGACCAATTTTACCAATTTACATTGGCTTACTGGAACACCCTTATAATTCCCTAGTATATGGTACTGAGGTACCCAGGGTATTGGGGTTCCAGGAGATCCCTATAGGCTGCAGCATTTCATTTGCCACCCATAGGGAGCTCTGACAATTCTTACACAGGCCTGCCACTGCAGCCTGAGTGAAATAACATCCACGTTATTTCACAGCCATTTTACACTGCACTTAAGTAACTTATAAGTCACCTATATGTCTAACCTTTACCTGGTAAAGGTTAGGTGCAAAGTTACTTAGTGTGAGGGCAACCTGGCACTAGCCAAGGTGCCCCCACATTGTTCAGGGCCAATTCCCCGGACTTTGTGAGTGCGGGGACACCATTACACGCGTGCACTACATATAGGTCACTACCTATATGTAGCTTCACAATGGTAACTCTGAATATGGCCATGTAACATGTCTATGATCATGGAATTGCCCCCTCTATGCCATCCTGGCATAGTTGGCACAATCCCATGATCCCAGTGGTCTGTAGCACAGACCCTGGTTCTGCCAAACTGCCTTTTCAGGGGTTTCACTGCAGCTGCTGCTGCTGCCAACCCCTCAGACAGGTTTCTGCCCTCCTGGGGTCCAGCCAGGCTCGTCCCAGGATGGCAGAACAAAGGACTTCCTCTGAGAGAGGGTGTTACACCCTCTCCCTTTGGAAAATGGTGTGAAGGCAGGGGAGGAGTAGCCTCCCCCAGCCTCTGGAAATGCTTTCATGGGCACATTTGGTGCCCATTTCTGCATAAGCCAGTCTACACCGGTTCAGGGACCCCTAAGCCCTGCTCTGGCGCGAAACTGCACAAAGGAAAGGAGAGTGACCACTCCCCTGATCTGCACCTCCCCTGGGAGGTGTCCAGAGCTCCTCCAGTGTGCTCCAGACCTCTGCCATCTTGGAAACAGAGGTGCTGCTGGCACACTGGACTGCTCTGAGTGGCCAGTGCCACCAGGTGACGGCAGAGACTCCTTCTGATAGGCTCCTTCAGGTGTTGCTAGCCTATCCTCTCTCCTAGGTAGCCAAACCCTCTTTTCTGGCTATTTAGGGTCTCTGTCTCTGGGGATTCTTTAGATAACGAATGCAAGAGCTCATCCGAGTTCCTCTGCATCTCTCTCTTCACCTTCTGCCAAGGAATCGACTGCTGACCGCGCTGGAAGCCTGCAAAACTGCAACAAAGTAACAAAGACGACTACTGCAACTCTGTAACGCTGATCCTGCCGCCTTCTCGACTGTTTTCCTGGTGGTGCATGCTGTGGGGGTAGTCTGCCTCCTCTCTGCACTAGAAGCTCCGAAGAAATCTCCTGTGGGTCAACGGAATCTTCCCCCTGCTACCGCAGGCACCAAAGAACTGCATCACCGGTCCCCTGGGTCTCCTCTCAGCATGACGAGCGAGGTCCCTTGAATCCAGCAACTGTGTCCAAGTGACTCCCACAGTCCAGTGACTCTTCAGTCCAAGTTTGGTGGAGGTAAGTCCTTGCCTCCCCACGCCAGACTGCATTGCTGGGAACCGCGACTTTTGCAGCTACTCCGGCCTCTGTGCACTTCCGGCGGAAATCCTTTGTGCACAGCCAAGCCTGGGTCCACGGCACTCTAACCTGCATTGCACAACTTTCTAAGTTGGTCTCCGGCGACGTGGGATTCCTTTGTGCAACTTCGGGTGAGCACCTTTTCACGCATCCTCGTAGTGCCTGTTTCTGCCACTTCTCCGGGTGCTGCCTGCTGCTGAGAGGGCTCCTTGTTTTGCTCGATGTCTCCTCTGTCCCCTGACGCAATTGGCGATATCCTGGTACTTCCTGGGCCACAGCAGCATCCAAAAACACTAACTGCACGATTTGCAGCGAGCAAGGCTTGTTGGCAGTCTTTCGGCAGGAAAACACTTCTGCACGACTCTGCACGACTCTACACGGCGTGCGGGATCCGTCCTCCAAAGGGGAATTCTCTAGCCCTTGTCGTTCCTGCAGAAATCTAAGCTTCTGCTGTCCAGTAGCAGCTTCTTTGCACCCACAGCTGGCATTTCCTGGGCATATGCCCATCTCCGACTTGCTTGTGACTTTTGGACTTGGTCCCCTTGTTCCACAGGTACCCTAGATTGGAAATCCATTGTTGTTGCATTGTTGGTTTGTGTCTTTCCTGCATTATTCCTCTAACACGACTTCTTTATCCTTAGGGGAACTTTAGTGCACTTTGCACTCACTTTTCAGGGTCTTGGGGTGGGCTATTTTTCTAACCCTCACTATTTTCTAATAGTCCCAGCGACCCTCTACAAGGTCACATAGGTTTGGGGTCCATTCGTGGTTCGCATTCCACTTTTGGAGTATATGGTTTGTGTTGTCCCTATCCCTATGTGTCCCCGTTGCATCCTTTTGTAACTATACATTGTTTGCACTGTTTTCTAAGACTATACTGCATATTTTTGGTATTGTGTACATATATCTTGTGTATATTTGCTATCCTCATACTGAGGGTACACTCTGAGATACTTTGGCATATTGTCATAAAAATAAAGTACCTTTATTTTTAGTTTATCTGTGTATTGTGTTTTCTTATGATATTGTGCAAGTGACACTAGTGGTACTGTAGGAGCTTCACTCGTCTCCTAGTTCAGCCTAAGCTGCTCTGCTAAGCTTCCATTATCTATCAGCCTATGCTGCTAGACACCCTATACACTAATAAGGGATAACTGGGCCTGGTGCAAGGTGCAAGTACCCCTTGGTACTCACTACAAACCATTCCAGCCTCCTACAATAGGTGCCTACCTTTTCGTCCTTGGCCTGTACTCTACTAAAAAATCTATGCCGCTCTAAGACCATATTAACTTTGTGCCCAAAATGACTCTCCAACCTGTACAATGTTTGTTGAAAAACATCTAAGTTCTCTCCATCCTCCTCTCCTTCCCCTTCATTAGCCGTCAGGCTCTCATACACTTTTCTTCCTTGTATTCCTAAGTTATGTAAAAGAATATGTTGCTTCCTTAATGATGTGAACTTTTCTACCCCAATAGCAATCAAATACGATTCAAACAATTTGGACCATTCCTTCCAAGGGAACATTGGTTCACCAATTTCGTTTAGGAACGGAGGAGGTTGTGACATTCCTGCTGCAGCCATTATGTACTTGCTTACACTATAGTACGTTGTATGAGTAATTTTTTTTTTCCCTCCCTTCCAGTTCCTTTAAAATACACCCTATAAAAAAAAATATTGCATAATGATGTGCAGCATTCACATTAATAACTCAAAACAATTACTGCATTACAAAACCATCTGGCTTAATAATATGCACACATTAAATTTGTAAATTTCAATCACCAGTCTGTTCAATCTGTACACAATGAGGTAGCACTTCTAAATAATGTTTCTGTACACCTTTGAGCTCTTATCGTGAAATAGCTTAACACAAGAAAGGGCTTTTATTTTGAATTCGTCCTTCTGCTGCCAACGCTTGCTTCTTATTCGAGGATTCAATCTCTTTCCTCGAGCCGTACACCGATGAACATCTCCTGTTTACCCCGATGTTCAGAGTCTTCACGGTAAGATCAATTAATGAAGAAGTAGACTGCTCGCACCCCGCCGGATTCCACAGGAGAGGACGCTCGCTGTAGAATTCCTTAAGCGCTTCTTCCGATAGCGCTGATTTAGATGCCGCTCACCCCGCTTCAGTGTCGCGCCTGACACAAAAGTTCCTCAAGGGTTTCCTCATTCGACGTCGTGCCCAGCTCACCATCTAGCGCCACATTGAGACACACTCACCTCCCTCAGCGCTGCGCTCAATACGGACTTCCCAAAGCGCTCCTTCAGTCAGTGCCGTGCCGCCTTTCACCGCACTAGCGCCAGGGTGAGAAACCACACACCGCGCTGAGACGCTTACTACGACCGAGCAATTCATTTTTTTTTTTTTTTTCGTCCGGCCGTGAACACTAAAGTAAATAAGGTTGTTATATAGAATTGCCTAGGCACTTTAGCGTCAGCGCTATATCGCCGAAATCTTCACTACAGAACTGGCTAACAGCTCTACAGGCAGGTTCTTTTCATTACTTTATCCTTATGGCACAGTGATGGGTTCGCACATCAAACCGCGTTGATTAAACAAGGCCACACTCACGGTTTTGCCAGTATATTCTTCACACAGCACACTCCCAGATGACGTGCTGAAGCGCTATACAGCCATTACGCAGCAGAGTTAATATGGAATAGTAGCATTCTCAATCGCTACTCTGCCTGCTTACAACACACAGGCACCACTTGACTATACCTTCTTGGTTCACAACGAGAAGCAGATAATCCACTGTGGTGCTGAATCAATCAGGGGCAACGAGTCTTCGCTGCCCCTGCGCAGTATCCCATCCTCGTCGCCAAATTTTAGTCTGTTGTAATTAGAGTCAGTAAGACCAAATGATTAACGTAGATTTATTGGTAAAGTCCTTGCATTACACCTTCACAGCTCACTGCTTCTCACCAACTCCCCAAAGCCTCCAATTCCAGCTTCTCCTCATCAACATTCTAAGGTGCACTCCTGGTTGTACCATTAGTCAACATTCTAAAGGAAGGGTGAAAAAAAACCTTTTCTCCAGGCTACAGGCTGTGAGGAAAAAAAAAACAATTACTCATACAACATACTATAGTGTAAGCAAGTACATAATGGCTGCAGCAGGAATGTCACAACCTCCTCCGTTCCTAAACGAAATTGGTGAGCCAATGTTACCTTGGAAGGAATGGTCCAAATTGAATCGTATTTGATTGCTATTGGGGGAGAAAAGTTCACATCATTAAGGAAGCAACATATTCTTTTACATAACTTAGGAATACAAGGAAGAAAAGTGTATGAGAGCCTGACGGCTAATGAAGGGGAAGGAGAGGAGGATGGAGAGAACTTAGATGTTTTTCAACAAACATTGTACAGGTTGGAGAGTCATTTTGGGCACAAAGTTAATATAGTCTTAGAGCGGCATAGATTTTTCAGTAGAGTACAGGCCAAGGACGAAAAGGTAGGCACCTATATAGCTTCTCTGCGAGGGCTGGCTCAAACATGTGAATTTGGGGAGTTAGAAGATTCATTGATCCGTGATCAGTTAGTTAGATGTACAAACAGCCAAAGGGTGCAAGAGAAGCTCCTTACTTATAACCCTACTCTTAAAGAAGCTGTGGATATGGCAAGGGGTATCGAGCATACAGTAGAATGCATGAGAGAGATTAAAAACACACATGAGGTAGAAGGTGTGAAAAAAGTAAAAAGGTGGTAATGCAAGGGACGAGAGGGTGGTTAATAAAGACGAGGACTCAGTAGTGTTAGCCACCACAGTAAGGAGAAATAGTGATGAGGACATAATAAAAGGAAGATGCTTCAGATGTGGAAACCCCAAACATCTAGCAAATAGTCCCTTGTGCCCTGCGCGTGGTTGCATATGTAGAAAGTGTGGTGCTAAAGGGCACTATGCGCGGGTATGCAAAAATGATAAGAACTCCAAGAAAAAACTAAATAGAGTAGAAGAAGTCACTGATTTAGGCACGAAGTTTATTCTGTAGGTCAAGGGCAATCAGGAAAAGGAACCTCTCAATAACACTTATCCTTTGTGTGACATCAAACTCGACGACATTGAGGTGAAAGTCTACGCTGATTCTTGTTCACTGTATACATTCTTGAATTACCAAACATTTGTTGACAGGTTCCAAACACAGGGTTACAAATTGCATGTGGCCAATATTAATCCGGGAGGGTACAACAACGATCCTATACCTCTTAAGGGAATGCTAGAACTAGACATTATGTTCAAGGGTAGACATACTAAAGGAATGTTGTACATCACAGAGAGGGGATCCAACTTACTGGGATGGAGGCACCAGAGGGAACTTGGGATCAAACTGGATCCCAATGGCGAGGAACAAGTGTTACTAGTGGACTTGCATAATCTTTGTGAAAACATTTGTGAGGGATATCCTAGGTTGTTTGAAAATCGATTAGGGTTGTTGAAAAACTTCCAACACAAAATTAAACTTAAGGAGGGAGCTACACCAGTGGTACATAAAGTTAGAACGGTACCGTATTTAATGAGGGAACTTTTGAAGGAAGAGCTGGACAATTTGGTCAAATTAGGAGTTATAGAACCAATTGAAAGCTCCTTATGGTTGGCACCTATAGTTGTCACCAAGAAACCCAACGGCAGAGGCATTCGCCTGTGTGTGGACTTGAGAGACTTGAATACAAATATATGGGTAGATAGATTCCCCTTACCTAAAATAAATGAAATGATAAGCATGTTGGGTTCTGCTAAACATTTTTGCGTAATTGACTTATCTTCTGCATACCACCAAGTGGAGCTGCACCCTACGTCATGCTTGCTCACATCTTTTATCACTCCATTTGGGGCATTTAGATATCGCAGGATGCCATTTGGCCTCGCATCAGCGGCAGCGGTATTCCAAAGAATCATGCAGAAGGTTTTGCAGGGAATCAAGCAGGTTATGTGCTTCCAAGATGACATACTAGTCTATGGAAATACGGAAAGTGAGCATAATTCTACCTTAAGAGAGGTATTCCAAGCCTTGGATGAGGCTGGCATGACCATCAGAAAAGAAAAGTGCCAACTAGGTGTTGGATCAGTGGAATACCCAGGACACAAAATAAGTAAGGATGGTGTGGAACCCAAGTGTGATCTGGTAGTAGCGGTGAAGGAAGCTCCGTCTCCTACCAATAAAGATGAGTTGAGATCGTTTTTGGGTCTAGCTGAATTTATGTCAAAATTTGTGTATAATTTTGCTACAGTCACTGCTCCTATGAGAGCATTATTGAAGAAAGACGTACCTTTTGAGTGGAATAAAGACTGTCAAATTGCATTCGATGAAGTCAAAGAAGCCATTATCCATTGCCCTATGTTAGGAAACTTTGATACCACCAGGAAAACTTGGCTCATTACAGATGCGAGTGGAAGAGGTCTAGGTGCCACTCTATCCCAGTGGGTAAATGGGCAGGAAAGGATTGTGGCGTTCGCATCCAGGTCTTTAAAGGAGGCAGAACTAAATTATTCCACAATAGAGAGGGAGGCTTTAGCCTGTTTTTGGGCAATCAATCATTTCAAATTTTTCCTGGGGGGGTTGCCATTTGTAGTTAGAACGGACCACAAACCCCTCATTTCATTATTTACTGTTAAGGGTAAAGACCAAGCTACCCCTCGAATTGCGAAATGGATTATGGGGTTGGAAGGCTTTAATTTCGACATGCAATATGTTCCAGGCAAAAGAAATATAGTAGCTGACTGTCTCTCAAGACTACCCAGGAAAGGAGGGGAGGAGGAGACCAATGTGATTCTTGATCCTGTGCTCCAGGTAGAATTGTCAGGTATCACTAAAGAAGAATGGGTCACAGCTACAACATCAGATCGGACTATGCAAACTTTGAAAGATAGGATTTTGAAGGGGTGGCCTGGTAGATGTCAACAGCTTGATGAGGATGTGAGGGGATATTGGGAGGTACGTTCTGAACTTCACATAACCAAGGAACTATTAATGAGAGGTGAGAGAATTGTTCCCCCTAAAGCACTCTGGAAAAAATTAATAGAATTAGCACATGAGGGACATTTGGGAAGGACCTTGACTAAAAACAGACTACGAGCCTCCTACTGGTTCCCCACTATGGACAGGTTAGTAGAGGATACCGTACGTGATTGTATCCCTTGTTCAGCAAGGGATAAAACCAGAAGTACATGTAAGGCACCTTTGTCTCCAGTTGAGGTCCCCACTAAACCATGGGACAAGCTAGGGTTGGACATAGTAGGACCTCTTACGTGCCCGGGATCGAGAGCCAGGTCTATTTTTGTATTAGTTGATTATCACACACACTGGGTGATGACCAAGGCTGTACATAATGTAACCACACATGATGTAATACAATTTCTTAAATAATCCTTTTCCCGTGAAGGGATTCCTAGTACTATAGTGATAGACAATGGTGTACAGTTCACTTCAAACACCATGGTGGAGTTCTTGACAGTCTGTGGGATTAAACATTACCGGACAGCATTATATAACCCAAGGGCAAATGGTCTTGTAGAAAGGGTCAACAGGATGGTCAAAGAGCGTTTGCAGTTGGCCAATGTATCTCGTGTATCAGGAGAGGGCGCAATTGAGCGTATGCTATGGTCTTACCATACCACACCCAACATGGTCACAGGAGTATCCCCTTTTATATCTCTCAAGGGTAGGCAACCAGGAACCAAGTTAAACCCTAATTGGTTGAGGAGAGGGGAGCCTGTCATAGTTCATCGCAAGGAAGTATTAACAAGAGTGGAAGGGAATCAGAGGAAATACCAGGAATGGTGTAACAACAAATTTGGTACTAAGAGCAAACAATGGATAGTAGGACAATGGGTCAGGGTAAAGCTTCCAGGATCTACTCGAAGGGAAGGAAGCCGGTTCTCCAGGCCGTTGAGAATTACTAAAGTACATAAGAACGTTGTAACCTTGGAAGATGGCCGTGTGTGGAGTATGGACCGTTTGTCTACCATCCAGAGCGACCCAAGGAAGTCTGGAGAAGGGTTCGGAGAGGAACAACAATGATCTTGGAAGGGAGCAAGTTCGCTTTTCAATGTGGAGGACTTTTCTGATATATTATAAAGAACAGTATTCTACTTTTAACAAGTGTGTGTCTTAGCCACAACTCCTTTCCATCTTGGTGGGGAAGGGGAAGTGTTGTAATGTTGTTGTTTGAATAACTCAAATATGTGTAACACAGTATTGTCCTAATAATATACCCACTGTTATTATTTTCTTAACCTTATTTCCCTTTATTAATTCTGTATAATCCTATTATGTATTTATGGTTAGTGAAATGGTGGACTCCAACCCTTCCTTTAGAATGTTGACTAATGGTACAATCAGGAGTGCACCTTAGAATGTTGATGAGGATAAGCTGGAGTTGGAGCAACATATTCTTTTACATAACTTAGGAATACAAGGAAGAAAAGTGTATGAGAGCCTGACGGCTAATGAAGGGGAAGGAGAGGAGGATGGAGAGAACTTAGATGTTTTTCAACAAACATTGTACAGGTTGGAGCGTCATTTTGGGCACAAAGTTAATATAGTCTTAGAGTGGCATAGATTTTTCAGTAGAGTACAGGCCAAGGACGAAAAGGTAGGCACCTATATAGCTTCTCTGCGAGGGCTGGCTCAAACATGTGAATTTGGGGAGTTAGAAGATTCGTTGATCCGTGATCAGTTAGTTAGAAGTACAAACAGCCAAAGGGTGCAAGAGAAGCTCCTTACTTACAACACTACTCTTAAAGAAGCTGTGGATATGGCAAGGGGTATCAAGCATACAGTAGAATGTATGAGAGAGATTAAAAACACACATGAGGTAGAAGGTGTGAAAGAAGTAAAAGGTGGTAATGCAAGGGACGAGGGCGTGGTTAATAAAGACGAGGACTCAGTAGTGTTAGCCACCACAGTAAGGAGAAATAGTGATGAGGACATAATAAAAGGAAGATGCTTCAGATGTGGAAACCCCAAACATCTAGCAAATAGTCCCTTGTGCCCTGCGCGTGGTTGCATATGTAGAAAGTGTGGTGCTAAAGGGCACTATGCGCGGGTATGCAAAAATGATAAGAACTCCAAGAAAAAACTAAATAGAGTAGAAGAAGTCACTGATTTAGGCACGAAGTTTATTCTGCAGGTCAAGGGCAATCAGGAAAAGGAACCTCTCAATAACACTTATCCTTTGTGTGACATCAAACTCGACGACATTGAGGTGAAAGTCTACGCTGATTCTTGTTCACCGTATACATTCTTGAATTACCAAACATTTGTTGACAGGTTCCAAACACAGGGTTACAAATTGCATGCGGCCAATATTAAACCGGGAGGGTACAACAACGATCCTATACCTCTTAAGGGAATGCTAGAACTAGACATTATGTTCAAGGGTAGACATACTAAAGGAATGTTGTACATCACGGAGAGGGGATCCAACTTACTGGGATGGAGGCACCAGAGGGAACTTGGGATCAAACTGGATCCCAATGGCGAGGAACAAGTGTTACTAGTGGACTTGCATAATCTTTGTGAAAACATTTGTGAGGGATATCCTAGGTTGTTTGAAAATCGATTAGGGTTGTTGAAAAACTTCCAACACAAAATTAAACTTAAGGAGGGAGCTACACCAGTGGTACATAAAGTTAGAACGGTACCGTATTTAATGAGGGAACCTTTGAAGGAAGAGCTGGACAATTTGGTCAAATTGGGAGTTATAGAACCAATTGAAAGCTCCTTATGGTTGGCACCTATAGTTGTCACCAAGAAACCCAACGGCAGAGGCATTCGCCTGTGTGTGGACTTGAGAGACTTAAATACAAATATATGGGTAGCTAGATTCCCCTTACCTAAAATAAATGAAATGATAAGCATGTTGGGTTCTGCTAAACATTTTAGCGTAATTGACTTATCTTCTGCATACCACCAAGTGGAGCTGCACCCTACGTCATGCTCGCTCACATCTTTTATCACTCCATTTGGGGCATTTAGATATCGCAGGATGCCATTCGGCCTCGCATCAGCGGCAGCGGTATTCCAAAGAATCATGCAGAAGGTTTTTTTTTTTTTTTTTTTTTTTTTTTCGTCCTCATAATTATCACCCATGCTTTGGTAGAGGAAAAATGGTACCGGACGGGGGAAACGTAACCCTTGGGTCGTCCCGTTTGGTCTACGTTTTATTATTCTCCCAATCGTATGCCATCAACCAGGATATACTATTTTCTATGAAACCTAGTCATAACCAAAGCATCGCCCAGTATTGGGTAAGGGGAGTACTAATCATTGGACTTAAGTTGCACGAGGAGGAGACCAGACAGCAAAACAGTAATATACTATTGGTAGACATTTTCCCAGTTCATCCAGAAGTTATCCCTTCTAGAAAGGGGACCTCGTTGTTCCATTATGCACATTCGATTTACAGATATTTGCCAATCCTTAGAACGGGGGGGAAAGGGGTCAACCCATTTACGACAAATTTCTCGTCTAGCCAAAAGTATTAATACAAACAACAGGTGCTCCTGATGTGCTGACAATTTTTGATAATTCATACCCTGTTCACTGACCCCAAACACCACCATAGAAAGATCCAATTTTACGTTCACATTAAATATTATCTTTAAAGTGTTTCCTATCTCCTCCCAATATTCCCACAACTTTGAACATTGCCAAAACATGTGTATATCGTTTGCCTTATCGTCACCACACCTCGGACAGTTTTTCTGAGTTTTCCCGATAGCTGTTAATCTGGCCGGCGTCCAGTAAACCCTATGAAGTGTGAACAAATGGTTTTTCTTCAACTCTGCCGGGCTGGTCGTGAACCACAATTCTGAGCAGGACCTATTCCATAAAGATTTCACATCTAGAGTTGGAAAGATCCCCCCCCCACTTCAACAAGGGAAGGGATGTCCCATCCCTTGTTGCTTCCAACAGAGCATGGTACCACAGAGCAACTTCCTTATTAATGATTTTCTGGTTTAATTTCCCTTCCCATATATTCCTTCCTATTTCTTCTATTTGTTGCGATTTAACCCAACTAGCTATCTGAAGATACTTGAATTTGGAGACTGTCCCTCCAGTCCCTTCATAAAGTGTCGACCAGCTTAACAGTTCTGGTCCTTCCATTATCTGGCCCCATCTTACAATCCCACTCACTCTCAAAGGAATTGATAATTTATCAGTGAGGCATTCAGGAGTGCCAGGTGAATCCCAAATGGGGGAAGAGCTGCAAAAATAGGGTATCTCTAGCACCTTCCGAAAGTGCATCCAAATGTTGCATGCATGTCTGAGTGTCTTCAAGCGTACCTTCTTGAAGTACTTAGGATGGCCGAATTTGTATAGAAAATGATCTGCTTTTTCCTCGAGGTGTGCCGTTAAGGCTTTCCACGCCGGATCATATTCTGACTTCTTATTCAATAGGTTTCTAATGTTTTTTAATTGAAATGCCAGATAATACTTGAAGAAATCTGGAGACGCAATGCCCCCCCACTCTTTTTTTTTACTCATCTTTTTCCACGAGATCCTTACTCCTTTAGAGGCCCATACAAACGAGGATAAATCCCCCTGTAGTTTTTTAAACCAGCAGTTCTTAAACTCTAGTGGAATAGTGTTGAATAAAAAGGTGAATTTTGGGAGAATACACATCTTCAAAATGTTGGATCTTCCAATTATGGAAAGAGGGAGAGCGGCCCACGTCTTTAGCAATTTTTTGGTTTCTCTGTATGTTATGTTAAAATTTAGTTTAGGTACCTCATTTAGATCATTTGTTAATCGTATACCCAAATATCTGATCTCTTGTTTGACTAAAGGAGAAGCATAAGTCAAATTCCAACACATTATTTCTGTCTTTTCTGTGTTTACGCTGTAACCAGAAAGTTTACCAAATTGCTCCATCAAAGTATTGAACGCTAGTAGGGTAGAACTAACATCCTTGGTATATAGCATAAGATCATCCGCATATAATGCTACTTTTTTTTCCCAGTCCCCACTTTGAAATGGAGTAATTTCCTTACTTAACCTAAGAGAAATTGCCAGAGGCTCAATATATAAGTTAAAAAGCAAGGGAGACAATGGACATCCCTGTCGCGTACCCCGCCAAATCCTAAATTCTTGTGATAACTGGCCGTTGACCAGAATTCTCGCTGAGGGGCATCTATACAATTCCCTGACTGTCCTAACAAAAGGAAATCCCAAGCCTCCTTTTTCCAGCACTAACCTCAAAAAAGACCAATTGACCCGATCGAAGGCCTTTGCTGCGTCAAAAGTCAGGATCGCCAGAGGGGTCTTTTCTTGTTCCGCCAGATCTATTGCAGCAAATAACTCATGTGTTACATCCTGGAGATACCTCCCTTTCATAAAACCCTTTTGATCCGTATGAATCAGATTGCCTATGGCACTCCCTAATCTCCTGGCTAAAATCCCTGTATAAAGTTTGTAGTCGGCATTCAACAGGGAGATGGGTCTGTAAGATGCACAAGACATTGGATCCTTACCTGGCTTTAAAACTAGACAAATTATAGCCTCTCTCCAGGATTTAGGCGTCTGAGCCCCCTCAACCAGCATAGAATTAAATAATTCTAATAAAAAAGGACTAATAACTTCCCCCAAGACCTTGTACAATTCATTAGGTAGATTGTCTGGACCAGCGGCCTTTCCTTTTTTTAACGCTTTTATGCCTTCAATAAGCTCAGCCTCATTTATTTTACAATTTAATAGGGTCTTTTCAGAATCTTCTAGAGCTGGAAGGTGTAGTTTTTCTAGAAAATCACTAATCGACTCGTCTGAATTAACCAGGCTTTCTGAGTATACGTCTTGGAAAAAAGATACAAATGCCCCCTCAATCTCTTCTTGCTCCACACAAATCGTATTGTCCGATTTGACTGCTGAAATATATCTTTTAGAGAGGTCTGACTTAACCTTCCATGCTAGTAGCTTACTGCAACCTTCTCCATATTCATGGTGAGCATATCGGCTAGCTTCCCATTTTAACTTACTGCGATTTTCCAAAAAAGCCTCTAGCTTAGTCCGAACATTAACCTCTTGACATATCAAGTCCTCTAATAAATTGACCTTCTCTTCTGCTCGTGCTTTATGGATTGCAGCTTGCAAGGTTTTTAGAGATAATTCCATATCTCCCAATTTCTCTTTTTCTTCACGATGTTTGTATATTGCCAGGCTCATAAGCCTCCCTCTAATATAAGCCTTAAAGGCGTCCCAAACACACCATAAACTTGCCGTACCTTGGTTCAAAAGAAAGAAATCTCTTGTGTCTTTTTTAATGCTTCTACTATAGAGTCGTCTAATAGTATAGCGCGATTAATTATACATCTAATACCTTTATTTACGACCCTGATATCCAAGTGTAATTTTACAGCTGAATGATCTGAGAGGTGAGCTGGATTGTGGGCTACCTTTCTGACCTCTGGGCATAAACTTTTATGTATTAAAAAAAAATCTATTCTAGATCTATGCCCATATTTTTTATTGTAAAATGTATATCTGTCTCCTTCGCCTCCTCTGCAGTGCCATATGTCTACCAATCCTAAATCTTGCATGGCTTGTTTCACCTGTGCCCTCATTTTAGGAGAGTTATCCGTACCTCGAGGGGTTGACTTATCGTGTACAGGGTCTAACAAAATGTTGAAGTCAATCATGCAGAAGGTTTTGCAGGGAATCAAGCAGGTTATGTGCTTCCAAGATGACATACTAGTCTATGGAAATACGGAACGTGAGCATAATTCTACCTTAAGAGAGGTATTACAAGCCTTGGATGAGGCTGGCATGACCATCAGAAAAGAAAAGTGCCAACTAGGTGTTGGATCAGTGGAATACCCAGGACACAAAATAAGTAAGGATGGTGTGGAACCCAAGTGTGATCTGGTAGTAGCGGTGAAGGAAGCTCCGTCTCCTACCAATAAAGATGAGTTGAGATAGTTTTTGGGTCTAGCTGAATTTATGTCAAAATTTGTGTATAATTTTGCTACAGTCACTGCTCCTATGAGAGCATTATTGAAGAAAGACGTACCTTTTGAGTGGAATAAAGACTGTCAAATTGCATTTGATGAAGTCAAAGAAGCCATTATCCATTGCCCTATGTTAGGAAACTTTGATACCACCAGGAAAACTTGGCTCATTACAGATGCGAGTGGAAGAAGTTTAGGTGCCACTCTATCCCAGTGGGTAAATGGACAGGAAAGGATTGTGGCGTTCGCATCCAGGTCTTTAAAGGAGGCAGAACTACATTTTTCCACAATAGAGAGGGAGGCTTTAGCCTGTTTTTGGGCAATCAATCATTTCACATTTTTCCTGTGGTTGTTGCCATTTGTAGTTAGAACGGACCACAAACCCCTCATTTCATTATTTACTGTTAAGGGTAAAGACCAAGTTACCCCTCGAATTGCGAAATGGATTATGGGGTTGGAAGGCTTTAATTTCGACATGCAATATGTTCCAGGCAAAAGAAATATAGTAGCTGACTGTCTCTCAAGACTACCCAGGAAGGGAGGGGAGGAGGAGACCAATGTGATCCTTGATCCTGTGCTCCAGGTAGAATTGTCAGGTATTACTAAAGAAGAATGGGTCACAGCTACAACATCGGATCGGACTATGGAAACTTTGAAAGATATGATTTTGAAGGGGTGGCCTGGTAGATGTCAACAGCTTGATGAGGATGTAAGGGGATATTGGGAGGTACGTTCTGAACTTCACATAACCAAGGAACTAGTAATGAGAGGTGAGAGAATTGTTCCCCCTAAAGCACTCTGGAAAAAATTAATAGAATTAGCACATGAGGGACATTTGGGAAGGACCTTGACTAAAAACAGACTACGAGCCTCCTACTGGTTCCCCACTATGGACAGGTTAGTAGAGGATACCGTACGTGATTGTATCCCTTGTTCAGCAAGCGATAAAACCAGAAGTACATGTAAGGCACCTTTGTCTCCAGTTGAGGTCCCCACTAAACCATGGGACAAGCTAGGGTTGGACATAGTAGGACCTCTTACGTGCCCGGGATCGAGAGCCAGGTTTATTTTTGTATTAGTTGATTATCACACACACTGGGTGATGACCAAGGCTGTACATAATGTAACCACACATGATGTAATACAATTTCTTAAAGAATCCTTTTCCCGTGAAGGGATTCCTAGTACTATAGTGACAGACAATGGTGTACAGTTCACTTCAAACACCATGGTGGAGTTCTTGACAGTCTGTGGGATTAAACATTACCGGACAGCATTATATAACCCAAGGGCAAATGGTCTTGTAGAAAGGGTCAACAGGATGGTCAAAGAGTGTTTGCAGTTGGCCAATGTATCTCGTGTATCAGGAGAGGGCGCAATTGAGCGTATGCTATGGTCTTACCATACCACACCCAACATGGTCACAGGAGTATCCCCTTTTATATCTCTCAAGTGTAGGCAACCAGGAACCAAGTTAAACCCTAATTGGTTGAGAGGAGGGGAGCCTGTCATAGTTCATCGCAAGGAAGTATTAACAAGAGTGGAAGGGAATTAGAGGAAATACCAGGAATGGTATAACAACAAATTTGGTACTAAGAGCAAACAATGGATAGTAGGACAATGGGTCAGGGTAAAGCTTCCAGGATCTACTCAAAGGGAAGGGAGCCGGTTCTCCAGGCCGTTGAGAATTACTAAAGTATATAAGAACGTTGTAACCTTGGAAGATGGCCGTGTGTGGAGTATGGACCGTTTGTCTACCATCCAGAGCGACCCAAGGAAGCCTGGAGAAGGGTTCGGAGAGGAACAACAATGATCTTTGAAGGGAGCAAGTTCGCTTTTCCATGTGGAGGACTTTTCTGATGTATTATAAAGAACAGTATTCTACTTTTAACAAGTGTGTGTCTTAGCCACAACTCCTATCCATCTTGTTGGGGAAGGGGAAGTGTTGTAATGTTGTTGTTTGAATAACTCAAATATGTGTAGCACAGTATTGTCCTAATTATATACCCACTGTTATTATTCTCTTAACCTTATTTCCCTTTATTAATTCTGTATAATCCTATTATGTATTTATGGTTAGTGAAATGGTGCACTCCAACCCTTCCTTTAGAATGTTGACTAATGGTACAACCAGGAGTGCACCTTAGAATGTTGATGAGGAGAATCTGGAGTTGGAGGCTTTGGGGAGTTGGTAAGAAGCAGTGAGCTGTGAAGGTGTAATGCAAGGAGTTTACCAATAAATCTACGTTAATCATTTGGTCTTACTGACTCTAATTACAACAATTTGCCTACAGTGAAATGTGACTTCTATGCCCTTGGACATATCCCCAACATCATAGG
Source organism: Pleurodeles waltl (assembly GCF_031143425.1). Taxonomy (NCBI): domain Eukaryota; kingdom Metazoa; phylum Chordata; class Amphibia; order Caudata; family Salamandridae; genus Pleurodeles; species Pleurodeles waltl. Next base: position 3,739,667 of record NW_027150097.1, read on the forward strand.
TGCTATTGATGGGGCCCATGTAGCTCTGGTCCCCCCCCCCACCCCACAGGAGTGAGCAGGTGTACAGGAACAGGAAGAGTTATCATTCCATGAATGTACAGATGGTATGTTTGGCAGACCAGTACATCTCGTAGGTAAATGCTATGTTCCCTGGCTCAGTGCATGACGCCTACATCCTGCGCAATAGCAGCATCCCTTATATGATGGCTCAACTCCACAGGCACTGTGTGTGGCTATTAGGGGTCTCTGGTTACCCCAACCTGTCCTGGCTATTGACCCCAGTGAGGAATCCCAGGACCAGGGCAGAGGAACGCTACAATGAGGCCCATGGGCGGACTAGGAGGGTGATCGAACGCACCTTCAGCCTCCTGAAGGCCAGGTACAGGTGCCTCCATATGCCAGGTGGTTCCCTATTCTACTCACCGAAGAAGGTGTGCCAGATCATCATCACCTGCTCGATGCTTCACAATCTTGCTTTGCGACGCCAGGTGCTTTTTCTGCAGGAGGATGGTCCAGATGGCTGTGTTGTGGCAGCTGTGGAGCCTGTGGAGCCTGTGGACAGTGATGAGGAGGACGCTGAGGAAGAAGACATAGACAACAGGAAGTCAGTCATACAGCAATATTTCCAGTGACACACAGGTGAGAACAGTTTTCTTTTTACCATTACATTCACTTTCACACTTCTACCTCTATCCTGTCTGTCATTTCATAGCAGTATTTGGTCACTGAGTTGTACCTTTCCATTACGGTTTCACAGGTGTGGTTAGCAACGTGTGTCATCTGCTTGCATCCTTCAGGGACTTGTGATGTGTGACATAGGTATGTTGGCTTTACAATTGGAAACGCATTTTGACACTGTCATTGATAAAACATATTTACCAAATCACAGACTGACTCCAGATTGTTTTGTGGTTCAAGGGTGTTTATTTAAGTGCCCATAAATGGAGGGGGGTAGTAATATGCTGATGGGGGACGGTGGAGGAATGTCCATGGCAGAGTCCAGTCCATTGGTCACACAGGTGCACTGCCCATATGGGCATAGGAAGTGGAGCTGGGGCAGTTTCAATATGGACAGAGTAACAAAGTGGGACAGTGGGAGGACAATCAGGGTGGTCTCTTTTCCTGGCGGGGGTCTTGCCATCTTGCTCTGTCCTGTTCCTGGATCTCAGGGACTGCTTGCGTGGTGGTTGTCCGTCTGCAGGGGGTGGGGTGCTGGTGTGGTGGTCTTGTGGCGGGGCATCCTGTCCACTAGCGCCGGCGGAGGTCGTGGGCAGTTCATCATCCTGGCTAGTGTCAGGGGCCCCTTGGAGTGCCACGGTGTCCCTCATGGTCTTTTGTATGTCCTTCAGCACCCCTACAATGGTGCCCAGGGCAGAGCTGATGGTTCTGAGCTCTTCCCTGAACCCCAAATACTGCTCCTCCTGCAGGCGCTGGGTCTCCTGAAACTTGGCCAGGACCGTCGCCATCGTCTCCTGGGAGTGGTGGTATGCTCCCATGATGGAGGATAGGGCCTCGTGGAGAGTGGGTTCCCTTGGCCTGTCCGCCCCCTGTCGCACAGCAGCCCTCCCAGTTCACCTGTGTTCCTGTGCCTCCGTCCCCTGGACCATGTGCCCACTACCACTGCTCCCAGGTCCCTGTTGTTGTTGGGGTGGTGGGTTATCCTGGATTCCCTGTAGTGGTGGACACACCGCTTATTGACATGTCCTGGGGACGGAGGTATGGGCCCGCTGGGTGGGTGCTGTGCTGGTGTTACCAGAGGGTCACAGTCAGTGTTGGGCTGTGCCTGTGCAAAGGGAACCGACTGTCCCGAGGCCCACAATGGTCCGGGCTGGTCATCAGGATCCAGTGGGGCAGAGCTGCTGTCGTCACTGTGGGCCTCTTCTGTGGGTGGAGTGGATTTGTCTGGACCCTCCCATGTGGTGACGTTCCTTAGCGGTCCTGCAGGGATATAAGAGCATGATTATTGCATGTGTGTGTGTAATGGTGTGCAATGGGTGGGTGTTTGTGTACCCCAGTGCAAGCATTCCTGTGTGTGGGTTTGTGTGATGATGGTTAGGGGGTTGTTCTGGGTATGTGCAGTGAACATGCTTTGGTGAGGGGTGACCATGCTTAGTTGTGTCATGCAGGGCTTGGTGTTGCGATGAGTGGTTTGTGTTATTAGGACATTAGTGAGGAGTGTGAGGGTGGGGGTGTGTGATAGCATGCAGGTAGGGTGGGGGATATGAAAGTTGAGATTTAACTTACCAGTGTCCATTCCTCCACCGACTCCTCCGAGGCCCGCTGGATGCATGATGGTCAAGACTTGCTCCTCCCATGTTGTTAGCTGTGGGGGAGGAGGTGGGGGTCCGCCGCCAGTCCGCTGTACCGCTATGTTGTGCCTGGAGACCACGGAATGCACCTTCCCCCGTAGGTCGTTCCACCTCTTCCTGATGTCCTACCGATTTCTTGGATGCTGTCCCACAGCGTTGACCTTGTCCACGATTCTTTGCCATAGCTCCATCTTCCTGGCTATGGATGTGTGCTGCACCTGTGAGCCAAATAGCTGTGGCTCTACCCGTAGGATTTCCTCCACCATGACCCTGAGCTCATACTCGGAAAACCGGGGATGTCTTTGGCGTGACATGGGGTGGTGTGGGTGATGTGTGGGGTGCTGTAAGTGTTGATGTGTGTGTTGATGTGTAGTGGTGTGTGGTGTTCTGTGCGTGTAATGTTGTATGGGTGATGGTGTTGTTTGCCTCTGTGTGGTGGGGTTCTCAGTTGCTGTGCTCTCTGTCTATCTGGCCTTCGTCCGTGAATTGTGGTCGTAGGGGTTTGTGGGTGATGTGGGTGTGTGTTTTATATTGTGTTGGGTGTGTGGGAGTGGTGTTTGTATGTGTCTCAGGTGTGTGTATTTGGAATTGTCCAATGTGGCAGTGTTTTGGAGATGTGTGTGTATTTTGAGCGCGGCGGTGTGTACCGCTAATGGAATACCGCGGTTGAAAGACCGCCGCGTGGATTCGTGGGTCGTGATAGCATGGGCGTGTTTCTGTTGGCGTGACGGTGGAGGATTTGTTTTCGCCAGTTTATAACTGACATTTGGTGTGGCGGAGTTGTGTGGGTGTCTGAATTTCGTTGGATTCCGAGATGTATGTCATAATAGCTGTGGCGGAATTTCGCGGCCGCGGCGGTGTTTTGGCAGTCTTCTGCACGGCGGTAAGCGCCTTTTACCGCCAATGTTGTAATGAGGGCCTAAGTGTGTTATTGTGAGCATCAGTCACTTTGTACTGCTGACCAAGTAAGTGTTGATCAGGGTGAACCAGTTTCTCTATAACCATAGTTACACTGGCTCCTGTGTCCCTGTAGGCCTCAACCTCAACACAATTAATTAGGGTAAGTTGCTTGTACTTACCCATATTGAGGGGACAAGCAACCGGTGGCAAGGTCAATGCCACCATCAGAGACTAAAACAACCTCTGTGGTCTCCCTAACAAGACCAACCCCAACTACACTGCCAATAGTGAACCCAGCTACACCCTTAGATCGGCTATTTGTAGTAGACTTCCCACCACCACTGCTATTACTAGGGGCACTAGAATTTGCAGTTGGGGTTTTGGCGGTGGGAGGTTTGGTGTTTTTCTTTGGAAAAGTGGCATCACTTGCCCAATGGCCTTTTACTTCACATAAATAACACCAAGGCTTTTTCTGATTGTGAGAAGAGGATTTGGACCCACCACCCCCTGAGGATTTTTGTGGGCCTGGTGAAGAATTGTTTTGTATCTTTGTCCCCACCCTTGTCAAAAGACATACCATCCTTCTTCTTGCCATCCGTTTCACCCCCTGTATGAACTTTTCTGTTCACTCTTGTTCTGACCCATTTGTCTGCCTTCTTTCCCAATTCTTGGGGAGAGGTCAGATCTGAGTCTACCAAGTACTGGTGCAACAAATCAGACACACAATTGTTCAAAATATGCTCTCTCAGGATTAGATTATACAGGCTTTCATAGTCAGTCACCTTACTGCCATGTAACCAACCCTTCAAGGCCTTCACTGAACAGTCTTCAAACTCTGTCCAGGCTTGAGGGGACTCTTTTCTGGTGTCTCTGAACTTAATCCTGTATTGTTCAGTGGTTAAGCCACATCCATCCAAGAGTGCATCCTTCAAAACCTTGCAGTTGTTAGCATCACTTTCTTGACAGTAAGGAGCCTATCCCTACCCTTACCAGTGAAAGATAGCCACAAGATAGCTGTCCACTGCCTTTGAGGGACCAATTGTAATATGCAGGCCCTCTCAACTGCAGCAACCCACTTGTTAATGTCATTCCCCTCCCTGTAAGGGGGGACTGTCTTATGCAAGTTTCTGGAATCTTGCTCTCTAACAGGATTGCTAACAAAAACACTGCTGCTGCCACCATGGGGAACTAACCCCAACCTCTGCCTTTCCCGTTCCACATCCAGAGATTCCCTGTCTAAGGCCAGCTTCTGCTGTTTAAGCTTCAGCCTGGCCTCTTCCAACCTCAGCTTTCTGAGTTCCCTTTCCATTAATTTATCCTCAGGGTGGGAGGCTTGGGAATTGTGAGACACAGAAGTTATGTGGGAATTGGCAGAGTTGGACCTGTCCCTAACTGACTGGACCCTAGTAACCTGGCCTTTAGGAGTGAAAGGTGCCCTACTAATGTGTGACCCCCTCCCACTACCAGTGTCACTAGGTAGCCTGCCAGCTGACAGGTCCTTGGAAGAACCCTCCCCAGCAACCTCAGGGGACTCTTCTGAGTCTGAATGGCTACACCCCTCATCTACCTCCTGATCCTGGGATGGGCCGGACTGGATGGGCCAGACTGGTTCTGGTCATTTTCTAGTAGAAGGCTAAAGAGAAAGTCTTTGGTAGGATTCTTGCCAATGCTTAAACCTTTTTCTATTCAGAGACCCCTCAGACTTTTAAAGTTTAGACTCTCAAATGTTGCCTGAAGACCTGTGGGAGTAAGCTCTACTGCAGATATAATAGAAAAGGTTTAGGACAGAGATAGAAAAAGTTTTGTTTTAGAACTTTTGAAAGCACAGAGAAAAAAACTTTTTCCACCTTTTTTAAGTTTTCAGAAACGTTTCAGAAACTTTTTAGAAAGTTTTAGAGAAGGAAAGTTACACTGTTTAGGTCACTGTGTATATTTTGAAGTGTTTGGTATATGGTTTTCGTATGAAAAGCACCAATGACAAAGTGGTAAAGCTGTTACAAGTACTTATCCCACCGCTGCACCACCAATGTAGGAGGCTGGCCTGGCTTATAGTGGGTACCAAGTGGTATTTACACCTTGTGCCAGGTCCAGTTATCCCTTATTAGTAGATTAGTAGTGTTCTAGCAGCTTAGGCTGATGGAGGTAGCTATAGCAGAGCAGCGTAGGCTGAACTAGGAGACATGCAAATCTCCTACTATACCACTTATATCACTTAGCACTATGTCATAAGAAACACAATACTCAGAGTTACTAAAAATAAAGGTAGTTTAGTGACAATATGCCAAAAGTATCTCAGAGGATATACTCCCTTAGGAGGTAAGTAATATTCACAAAATATACACACAAACCAAAATCAGGTAAGTAAACAGTTAGAAAAGTAGTGCAAACACGATAGAACACAATAGAATGCAATAGGAGACAATAGGCCTAGGGGCAATGTAAACCATATACTCCATAAGTGGAATGCGACCCACGAATGGACCCCAGCCCTAGTGTAGTGTGTAGAGAGTCGCTGGGAGTGTAATAAAACACTAAGGGTGTCCAAGATACCCCACCCCAAGACCCTGAAAAGTAGGAGTAAAGTCACCCTACTACCCCAGAAAGACATTAAAGTCGAGATAGGGGATTCTGCAAAGACAACAACTGACTGGAAAGCACTGAAGATGTATTCCTGGACCTGAGGACCTGCAAAGGAAGGGGACCAAGTCCAAGAGTCACGCAAGTGCCGGGGGGGGGGCAGGAGCCCACTAAACCCCGGATGAAGGTGCAAAAGGGCTGCCTCTGGGTGGAAGAAGCCAAAGATTCTGCAACAACAGAGGCTGCTAGGAACTTCTCCTTTGGTTAGAAGATGTCCCACAGTGTGCTGAAGGGTACAGAGTTATTTTCACACAGAAAGACCACAAACAAGCCTTGCTAGCTGGAAGGGTTGTGGTTGAAGATAAAGGGTGCTGCCCCGGCCCAGGAAGGACCAGGAGATTGCCACTTGGACGAGGAGACAGAGGGGACGCTCAGCAACAGAGAGAGCCCATACAGAAGCAGGCAGCACTGGCAGAAGTACCTAAACAGGCGCACAACAAAGCTGAACATGACCACTATCTCAGCACAACAAAAGAGGGTCCCAAGAAGCCAGTGGTCAACTCAACGAGTTGAGCAATGCAGGTCGGAGTGCTGGGGACCTGGGCTGTGCTGTGCACAAAGGAATCCTTGCAAAAGTGCACAGAAGCCCTAGCAGCTGAAGATCACGCAGTGCACAGGATTACTGTCTGGCGTGGGGGGAAAGGACTTACCTCCACCAACTTGGGGCAGAAGGACCACTGGAATGTGGGGGTGACTTGGATCCAGCTCCTGTGTTCCAGGGACCACGCTCGTCGAGATGAGAGGGGACCCAGAGGACTGGTGATGCAGAGGTTTGGTGTCTGCGTTAGCAGGGGGAAGATTCAGTCGACCCACTGGAGATTTCTTCTTGGCTTTCAGTGCAGGGTGAAGGCAGACAGCCCTCAGAGCATGTACCACCAGAAAACACGTGAGAAAGCCGGCAGGATTAGGCGCTACAATGTTGCTGGTACTCTTCTTGATACTTTGTTGCGGTTTTGCAGGCGTCCTGGATCCTTGGCAGCAGTCGAAGAAGGAAGTGCAGAGGAACTCTAGTGAGCTCTTGCATTCGTTATCTGTGAGATAACCACAGGAGAGACCCTAAATAGCCCTCAGAGGAGGATTGGCTACAGAGAAAGGTAAGCACCTATCAGGAGGGGATTCTGACGTCACCTGCTGGCACTGGCTCTCAGAGGTGTCCATTGTGCCCTCACACCTCTGCATCTAAGATGGCAGATGTCTGGGACACACTGAAGGAGCTCTGGGCACCTCCCCTGGGGTGGTGATGGACAGGGGAGTGGTCACTCCCTTTTCCTTTGTCCAGTTTCGCGCCAGAGCAGGGCTGGGGGGATCCCTGAACCGGTGTAAACTGGCTTATGCAAGGAGGGCCCCATCTGTGCCATTCAAAGCATTTCCAGAGGCCAGGAGAGGCTACTCCTCCCAGGCCCTTAACACCTATTTCCAAAGGGAGAGGGTGTAACACCCGCTCTCAGAGGAAATCCTTTGTTCTGCCTTCCTAGGACTGGGCTGCCCAGACCCCAGGGGGGCAGAAACCTGTCTGAGGGTTGGCAGCAGCGGTAGCTGCAGAGAAAACCCCAGAGAGATAGTTTGGCAGTACCCGGGCTCTATGCTGGAGCCCCGGGATGCATGGGATTGGCACCCCAATACCAGAATGGTATTGGGGAGACAATTCCATGATCCTAGACATGTTACATGGCCATGTTCGGAGTTACCATGGTGACGCTACCTATAGGTATTGACCTATATGTAGTGCACGCGTGTAATGGTGTCCCCGCACTCACAAAGTCCAGGGAGTTTGCCCTGAACAATGTGGGGGCACCTTGGCTAGTGCCAGGGTGCCCACACACTAAGTATCTTGGCACCTAACCTTCACTAAGTGAGGGTTAGACATATAGGTGACTTATAAGTTACTTAAGTGCAGTGTAAAATGGCTGTGAAATAACGTGGACGTTATTTCACTCAGGCTGCAGTGGCAGTCCTGTGTAAGAATTGTCTGCACTCCCTCTGGGTGGCAAAAGAAATGCTGCAGCCCATAGGGATCTCCTGGAACCCCAATACCCTGCGTACCTAGGTACCATATACTAGGGAATTATAAGGGTGTTCCAGTGTGCCAATAAGGATTGGTAAAATTAGTCACTAGCCTGCAGTGACAATTTTAAAAGCAGAGAGACCACAAACACTGAGGTTCTGATTACCAGAGCCTCAGTGATACAGTTAGGCACCGCACAGGGAACACATAAACGGCACACTTTATGAGCACTGGGGTCCTGGCTGGCAGGATCCCAGTGACTCAGGCAAAAACAAACGTACATACAGTAAAAATGGGGGTAACATGTCAGACAAGGTGGTTCTTTCCTACAAATATCTTGGGTTATTAGCAGTGCATGTCAAGGGCACAAGTTATAGTTACCTTAGGGCACGAGTTATAGTGACTTGAAATAACGATAACTATAAACTGAATTTCTATAATTTTATAAACTTAAAATATGTGCCTAACTATAACGTCCTTAAAACCTTTGGTTTTTTAATTGAATTTTTATGGGGTTTTTAAATTCTGTTTCCTAAGTATAACGTCCCTGTAACCTTTGTGTGAGTGGGTGCATGAGTGTCTCAGTGGGACTGTGAGTGAGTACATGAGGGTCTCAGTGTGTCTCTCAGTGACTGCATGTGTCTCTGAGTTGGTCTGTGAATGGGTGCATGAGTGTCTCAGTGGGTCCTTGAGTGGGTGCAGGAGTGTCTTAGTGGGTCTGTGAGTGGGTGCATGAGTCTCTGAGGCTATGAGTGTGTGCATGAGTTTCTGACTGGGTCTGTGAGTGGGTGCACAAGTATCTCAGTAGGTTTATGAGTGGATGTATGAGTGCCTCAGTGGGTCTGTCAGTGGGTGCATGAAATCCTCATTGGGTCTGTGAGTGGATGCATGAGTGACTCATCGGGTCTGTGAGTGGACACATTAGTGGTTGAGTGAGCCTGAGAGTAATTGCATAATTATCTGCGTGGGTCTTTGAGTGAGTGCGTGAGTGTCTGAGTGGGTCTGTGAGTGGGTGCATGAGTGTCTGAGTGGGTTAGTGAGTGGATGTATTCTGTCTGAGTGGGTCTGTGATTGGGTGCATGAGACTGAGCGGGCCTGTGAGTGGGTGCATGGGTATATGAGTGGGTCTTTGAGTGAGTGCATGAGTGTCTGAGTGGGTCTGTGAGTGGGTACATGAGTGTCTGAGTGGGTCTGTGAGTGGGTGTGAAAGTGACTGAGTGGGTCTTTAAGTGGGTGCATTAGTTTTTGAATGGGCCTGTGAGTGTGTGTATGAGTACCCCAGTAGGTTTATGAATGGATGTATGAGTGCCTCAGCGGGTCTTTCAGAGGGTGCATGAGTGCCTCAGTGGATCTGAGAGTAGATGCATAAGTGACTCAGTGGGTCTGTGAGTGGGCACTTTAGTGGTTGAGGGAGTCTGTGAGTGGGTGCATAAGTATCTGAGTGGGTCTTTGAGTGATTGTACGAGTGCCTGAGATGATCTGTGAGTAATTGCATGAGTGTCTGAGTGGGTCTGTGAGTGGATGCATGCCTCTCTGATATGGTCTGTGAATGAGTGCATGAGAATGAGTGGGTCTGTGAGTAGGTGCATGAGTATATGAGTGAGTCTTTGAGTGGATGCATGACTGAGTGGGTCTGTGAGTGGCTGCATGAGTATATGAGTGGGTCTGGGTCTTTGAGTGAGTGGATGAGTGTCTGTGTGAGTCTGTGAGTGGGTGCATGAGTGTCTGAGTGGGTTTGTGATATGGTGCATGAGTATCTAAGTTGGTGCATGAGTGTCTGAGTGGGTGTGTGAGTTGGTGCATGAGTGTCCGAGTTGGTTTGTGAGTGGGTGAATGAGTGTCCGAGTGGATCTGTGAGTGGGTGTGAGAGTGACTGAATGGGTCTGTGAGTGGGTGCATAAGTGTCTGAGTGGGTCTATGAGTGGGTGCATGAGTAGCTGAGTAGGTCTATGAGTGGGTGCATGAATATCTGAGTGGTCTGTGACTGGATGCATGAGTGTCTCAGTGGGTCTGTGAGTGTCTGAATGGGTCTGTCACTGGGTGCATGACTGCCTGAGTAGGACTATGAGTGAGTGTGTGAGTGGCTGAGTGGGACTGTGAGTGGGTGCATGAGTGTCTGAGTGGGTCTGTCATTGGGTGCATGAGTGTCTGAGTGGGTCTATGAGTGAGTGCATGAGTGACTGAGTGGGACTGTGAGTGGGTGCATGAGTGTCTTAGTGGGTCTTTGAGTGGGTGTGTGAGTGGCTGAGTGGCACTGTGAGTGGTGCATGAGTGTCTGAGTGGGTCTGTCAGTGGGTGCATGAGTGTCTGAGTGGGTCTGTCAGTGGGTGCATGAGTATCTGAGTGGTCTGTGACTGGATGCATGAGTGCCTCACTGGGTCTGTGAGTGAGTGTGTGAGTGTCTGAATGGGTCTGTCACTGGGTGCACGACTGCCTGAGTGGGACTATGAGTGGTCGCATGAGTGATTGCGTGGGTCTCTAAATGAGTGCATTACTATCTGAATGTTCTACCTCCTTTGTCACCAATATTCACAATCTTGTTGCAACGTTACATAGGCCGAGCATTGCAATGTATTTGCAAATATTGCATGTGGTGAAATTGTTTTTTTTCTGATGTTTAAAACACATAATATGACCTTTAAACACTTCCATATCCCACCTTGAAGTGAGGGTACCTCCAACCTAATCCCTTATACCACTATTATTGGTTATTTTCAGCCCCAGGGACCGTGTCCTGTTCCATAAAATAGCGGCAGCAACTTTCTGCTTAGGATGTGGACAGCCAATCACGGCATTCCAGTTGGTGCGTGCATTGGCAATTCATTGTGAATTTGTTGGGAAGTATTTGTGCTTCTAGATATACAAATTTGGATTTCTTTAATTTCTCTAAAACTACTGAACTGATTTACACCAAATAACAAGAAGTGTGCTTTCCGCACCAAAAAGCTATTATTCTGCCAAATTTGGTGTAATTGCGTCCAGTGATTTGGACTGTAGTCTTGTTCAAAATTCCTATGGGAATTAAAATGGGAAATGCACTTTTTTTGCCCCCCCACTTTTCCTTGACCCCAGCTTGACAGATCGCCCCAATACTTTCCATGCACAACAAGATGCCTGAGCACACTTTTTCTGGAAAATTCCCTGAGCATTCGTCAAACGACGCCAAAGAAATAGCCAAGTCAAAAAGCACTTTTGAATAATGGTCTGTGTGGTCCACCAACCCAGGAGTGGTGATTACACAGTAGTCGGTTACCTCTGAGCATGCAGTGCTGAAGTGCACAGGTGTGAAAGGACCATCAAGGTGTATCCCACAGGTGCTGGAGGACATCAGTCTGGGAAAGGTGCACGTGCATTAACTTATTGTAACCTACCCGAGAGGATTACTTTTTGTAACGTGAATCATTTCTGTGTGTTGGCCCCTCTAGACCAGTGGTTCCCAAACTGTGGTCCGCGGACCCCCAGGGGTCCGTGACACATTCTCAGGGGGTCCGCAGGCCTGGACTGAGAGGAAGGCATTTCTCCTCTGACAAACACTTGCATTTTTTAAATAGTTATTGCTTCTCTTGAACACTTTTAAGAGCACTGCACACTTCCTGGTACATCTTTCCAACAAAAATAAAACCATCAAGATTACTCTAGTGATTAATGTCCCTGCTGGAGAGAGGGGCGGGAGTTTTGTCTAGTGGCAGTTCTGACTCACAGGTAGCACAGAGGGTTAATATGCCTGCTGCAAAGAACCTGTATCCGGCAAAGAACAGTATTTTATGTGCATAGCACAGTCGGTTACTGCTTTTGTTTCTTTTCTTACTGTGCAGTACATAAGTCATAATCATAATCTAGCACAGTGATCTATGAACTGGTATTTAGGAGCTGCATGCAAACTGCAAATCACAAATTAGAAGGTTATTCTTTTCCCTAGACTTTTATTTTTCCTGCGCTGCTAAATAAGGTTTGCTTGCATAGAAATACATTCTTGATATTAAAGTCAATACTAACCACTGTGCTGTGTCCTGAGTTTGTGCTTCTCCAAACTAAGCACTCTTTGAAGATGCCTACCAGTGTGGATGACGTGAATCCTACACCTTGTCTTCCCCCTGTAAAGTGCTCTGACTCCCTACACTGGTATGAGAGGAGCTATAAAACAAGTGAATTACATGTGCTAGAGAGGCTATGGAGAGATGAGAGGCTCTTATGATTGTACACCACACATTTATGTAAAAACACATTCTCAGACCCATATACCTAAAGATAAAAACAGGGATCGCTTGGGAAATGTTGAATCTGACCTGAGGATTCAGCTTTCCTAAATAAAACTAAACATTGAGAAGTTAGTCGCTGAGATGCAGTGCCGACCTTCCCATTAAAATGTTTCCATTTTGCATATTTTTCAAATACAAAATAATTATTTCGTTAGTAATTTGAGCGTTTGTTTGGTGTGCACTTGTTTGTGTATTTTTTGCAAATTAGTGTTTTAATGTTTGAAATTTAAATCGTACAAGTTGCTTGAGGGGCCACGACTTTCAGTAATGACTCAGTGGGGGTCCCCAGGAGTCAAAAGGTTGGGAACCACTGCTCTAGACGATGGGAGGAGATGGACGAATCACTTTTAATAGATTGTTTTTTACAGTTATAACCATTCTTTTATATAAGCAAGGTGCTTTATAGTTTGGTTAAACTAAACCTAAGGATTAACTAGATTAATTCAATTACAAACTTGGAAGAGAACCAACCAGTAATGGCTGATCCTGAAGACCACACAATGTGTGTGTATTCGTGATCAGCCCTGGAGAGTACACAATGTGTGTGTGTTTGTGATCAGCCCTGGAGACTACACAATGTGTGTGTGTTTGTGATCAGCCTTGGAGACTACACAATGTGTGTGTATTCGTGATCAGCTCTGGAGACTACACAAGGTGTGTGTGTTTGTGATCAGCCCTGGAGACTACACAATGTGTGGGTATTCGTGATCAGCCCTGGAGACTACACAATGTGTGTGTATTCGTGATCAGCTCTGGAGACTACACAAGGTGTATGTGTGTTTGTAATCAGTGCTGGAGATTTCCTGCCTGTGTTTGTGTAAAGACTGGTGCCTGCCTGTGTCAGTGCCTGCGGTATGAGCAGTGCCTGTGAGTGATGGAAGCAGCTGTCCTGCTGTCTGACTGTAAAGGGACAGAGCCCGATGTCTGTCTGTCCTTGAAGGAGATGAATGTATAAACACGTATTAAATGGAAAGTTTCTGAGATGTGTTGCTTTTTATGTGACGTCCAACACTGCATTAGAATAATAAAAGCATTTTAAGTTACTGGTTGAAAATAAAGATGTGTTTCTGCCCGGTCTAGAACTGGGGCCTTTCACATGTGCGTGAACGTGATAACCACTACACTATGGAAACCTAAAGGAGACACAAAGAGGCAGCTTCAGCTCTGATGAGTGAGTGCTGAGTAGCACCAACTGCAGCAGTGACGCGTAGTGCAGAGTATTGTACACATAGGAGGTCTCTCAGTGAGTGCATAGAACTGATTTCTGCACATATAGGAGGTCTCGGTGCGTGCATAGAACTGACCTGCACAGATAGGCGGTCTCTCACTGAATTCATAGAAGTGACTTCTGCGCTGATTGGAGGTCTCGTCTCTCAGTGAGTGCATAGAACTGACTTCTGCACAGATAGGAGGTCTCGTCTCTCAGTAAGTGCATAGAACTGACTTCTGCACAGATAGGAGGTCTCTCAGTGAGTGCATACAACTGACTTCTGCACAAATAGGAGGTCTCTCAGTGAGTGCATAGAACTGACCTGCACAGATAGGAGGTCTCAGTGCGTGCATAGAACTGACCTGCACAGATAGGAGGTCTCTCACTGAATTCATAGAAGTGACTTCTGCGCTGATAGGAGGTCTCGTCTCTCAGTGAGTGCATAGAACTGACTTCTGCACAGATAGGAGGTCTCGTCTCTCAGTAAGTGCATAGAACTGACTTCTGCACAGATAGGAGGTCTCTCAGTGAGTGCATACAACTGACTTCTGCACAGATAGGAGGTTTCTCACTGAATGCATAGAACTGACTTCTGCACATATAGGAGGTCTCGTCTCTCAGTGAGTGCATAGAACTGACTTCTGCACAGATAGGAGGTCTCTCAGTGAGTGCATAGAACTGACTTCTGCACAGATAGAAGGTCTCTCAGTGAATGCATATAACTGAGTGTTGTAAAAGCATCATGTCTCTCACAGACTGGACATCGCTGAAGGATTCACGGATTAGTGATCTCTGTTCACATCTAATAGGCCTCTCACTGAACACTCAGTGGTGAATGATGCACAGACACGAGGTCTCTCTTCACAGCTAAGCGCTCTTACTGAATACAGATCACTTAGCGCTGGAGATTACACAAAGTGTGTGTGTAATCAGTGATGGAGACTACACAATGTGTGTCTGCGTTTGTAAGCAGTCCTGGAGATTACACAATGTGTGTGTGTGTTTGCAATCAGTACTGGAGTCTACAAAGTGTGTGTGCATTTGTAATCAGTGCTGGAGACTACACAATGGATGTGTATTCGTGATCAGCCCTAGAGACTACACAATGTGTGTGTGTGTTTGTTTTCAGTGCTGGAGACTACACAATGTGTGCGTATTTGTAATCATTGACGGAGACTACACAATATGTGTGGGTTTGTAATCAGTGCTGAAGACTACACAATGTGTGTGTTTTTTTATTTTGTGCTTGAGATTACTCAATGTGTGTGCATTTGTAATAAGTGCTGGAGAATACACGTGTGTGCATTTGTAATCAGTGCTGGAGACTACACGGTGTGTGTGTGAATTAGTAATCAGTGCTGCAGACTACACAAAGTGTGTGTAATTGTATTTAGTGCTGGAGACTACAGAATGTATGCATATTTGTAACCCTCCCACATTCTCTTAACTCACTCCTGGTGCCTGAGTCTCTCACACTCTCTTAACTAACTCCCAGTGCTTGTGACTTTCACTCTCTCATAACTCACTCCTAGTGTCTCACTCTCTCACAAACTTTTAACTCACTCCCAGTGAGTATCCCTGAGGACCCTCAGTTGTTGTCACTTGTGCTTTAGGATTCTATGCTCAGAGTCTGGACATTTCCTGCCTGTGTTTGTGTAAAGACTTGTGCCTGCCTGTGTCAGAGCCTGCAGCATGTGCGGTGCCTGTGAGTGATGGAAGCAGCTGTCCTGCTGTCTGACTGTAAAGGGACAGAGCCCGATGTCTGTCTGTCCTTGAAGCTGCTGAATGTATAAAGAGATTGTAAATAGAAATTATGTTATATGTGGGTCCTGTGGAGCCCTAGAGCGCATTAGAACAATAAAAGGAGCAGCTTTTGTGAGTTAGAGCAGAAAAGAAAAGTGTGTTTCCGCCCGGTCTCGAACCGGGGACCTTTCGCGTGTTAGGCGAACGTGATAACCACTACACTACGGAAACCCACATGGAGCACCTTGAGGCAGCTTCGGCTCTGATACCCAGCTGGAAGTACATGCAGCGCGTTATATGGAGTGCACTGAATGCTGTGCACTCAGGAGGGGTCTCAGTGCTTTCAACTGAATGCTGCAGAGATAGGCCTCTGACTGATCACTCAGCAGTGACTGATGCACGGATAAGAGGTCTCGGGGACTGAACGCCGATCCCTAACCAGTGTCTGAGGCTCTCACTCTCTTAACTCACTCCCAGTGCCTGAGTATCTCACTCTCTTAACTCACTCCCAGTGCCTGAGTCTCTCCCTCTCTTAACTCACTCCCAGTGCCTGACTTTCCCTGATGGTGCCTCAGTTGTGGTCACTTTTGCTTTAGGATGCTATGCTCAGAGTCTGGACATTTCCTGCCTGTGTCAGTGCCTGCAGCATGCGCAGTGCCTGTGAGTGATGGAAGCAGCTGTCCTGCTGTCTGACTGTAAAGGGACAGAGCCCGATGTCAGTCTGTCCTTGAAGCAGCTGAATGTGCAAACACATATTAAATGGAAAGTTTATGAGATGTGTTGCTCTTTTATGTGGAGTCCAACACTGCATTAGAATAATAAAAGCATTTAAAGTTACTGGTTGAAATAAAAAAAGTGCGTCCGCACAGTGATCTTTCGCGTGTGAAGGAAATCTGATAACCACTACACCACAGAAACCTGCACAAGGCGCCTATAGGCAGCTTCAGCTCTGAGAAGCGCTGTGCACGAAATGCAGTGCTTAACGCGCAGCACACTGATTATTGTACACATATGAGGTCTCTCCCTAAATGCATAGAACTGAGTGCTGCACTGATAGGAGGTCTAGCACTGAATGCATAGAACTAAGTGCTGCACTGATATGAGGTCTCTCACTCAATGCATAGAACTGAGTGCTGCACTGATAGGAGGTCTCTCACTCAATGCATAGAACTGAGTGCTGCAATGATAGGAGGTCTCTCACTCAATGCATAGAACTGAGCGCTGCACTGATAGGAGGTCTCGCGCTGAATGCTTAGACCTGAGCGCTGCGCTGAGAGGAGGTCTCTCTGGATGCATAGAACTGAGTGTCGCACTGAAAGGAGGTCTCTCACTGAATGCATAGAACTGAGTGCTGTAAAAGCTTCATGTCTCTCACTGAATGGACATCACTGAAGGATACAGGGATTAGTGATCTCTGTTCACATCTAACAGGCCTCTCACTGAACGCTCAGCAGTGAGGGATGCACAGACCCGAGGTCTCTCTTCACAGCTAAGAGCTCTCACTGAACACAGATCACCTGTTGCACCATTGCATCCCTGAAGCCCGGTGCAGAGAGTGGACGCAGCGCTCCCTGGTG
Source organism: Pleurodeles waltl (assembly GCF_031143425.1). NCBI lineage: Eukaryota > Metazoa > Chordata > Amphibia > Caudata > Salamandridae > Pleurodeles > Pleurodeles waltl. The sequence continues at coordinate 3,756,307 of NW_027150097.1, forward strand.
GTCTAGTGGTTAGGATTCGGCGCTCTCACCGCCGCGGCCCGAGTTCGATTCCCGGTCAGGGAAGATATTTGTTTTTCATATTCTCCTTTAACGACTGATTTGGTCTTTAACTGTTTCAATAGAGTTTCATGTGTTTAATTACATCAATTACTTTATGACGTGGCCAGTATTAGACACATTCATAACGGTGCAAAATGGAAACATCTTAATGACAAAGATATCACTAGTCTTTCGACTTCAGGTGACCTCCAGCTACCCCATCCCTTATTGGGAGCTGCAGATCTCCCTTAAACTGTTTATAAAACATGAGCATTAAAAAAAATGCCCAAGCTACTGAAGCAAGTATACACCAAACAGATGTACGAATTGAGAAATATTCTTGTTACGCCCCAAAACAAATAGAAATGTGAATGGGAAGGCTGGAGTTTTTCAAAGTCTGCTTATTTTTCAAAGATGGAGTTATAAATTAGCCTCTCACACATCACTTTGTTTTTAAAGCTCCTGACGCAGCCTCTCGTTTTCTGGGAGCAGATAGCGCTTCAATGAGACCAACAATAGTCCACGCCTCTCTGTGCTATACTTGTGCCGCTCCAACTTCACTTGTAGCCTTTGGTTTCAGATCCCTTCACATGAATCTTACAATTTTTCGTTTTGTTATGTTATCTGTACATACACTGTTATTCTACTAATATTACATGTTATCTATTTCTGTGCAAAGCCACAAGGACTCATCAGGCATCACGGACCCCAGGGGTTCACATACCACCGGGGACCCCCGGAGGTCCTTGGACCACTGCTTAAAATTTGCTAACACACAAAGCAAACGGGCAGGACTTTCTTGGGAACTTGATGAATGAATATCTAGAGGGCGGCTTTAGCATTGGTGGCCCCCGTGCGAACATCTTTGTTGGCCCCGCCCCCCCATGTCCCCCTTTTTCATAGATTCCTCACCTACTGCCCTCCAGTGGGCTCCACATCTCTCCTTAGCCCGTCTCTCACATTTACTTACTTTATAGCGCTTCTTGTTCCAAGGTAGAGTGTCAGAGCGCTTTACATTACCAACATATTATACAGAGACAATAGGTCATACAAGTGTGTAAATCAATGTATAGGAGATGTTACTCAAGACAATGAGGACTGCAAGGTGTAGGAATGACGTCATCCATACTGGTAGGCTTTATATGTTACGACTTCTTGGTCTGGAGAAACGAAGAGGAGGATTTACTACGTTTTCCCGCAGTGCAGTCCCCAAGGTGCTGCGCAGTGTTCACAAACAGTGCACAACAGCACCATATCTAGTAATATATGGTGCTGCTGCTCTCACCTCTAGTGCTAGTGCAAAGCTGTGTCTGTGTTGTGAAGCACAGGTTTTATACTGGAAGGTTACACTTCCTGCACAAATTCTATGCTTTGACAAAGTTTAACACTTTACTACGTTGCAGCAGAAATTGAGATGAGGATGAATTTCTTGTTAAAATACAGTGTGACATGACAGATTTGCCGTTCATGGTATTACATTTCATTTTGTGTTATTTTGCTGAACGTTCCGCTAATTACATGAAAGCAAATTATGCAAATTAAGCACACCCCTGTTCCGTAGCTGCAGAAGCGCAGAACGGGACTGGACCTGCTGTTTGAGACCCGTGTGGGGACCTGAAGGGCTGAACCTCCTCCCACTTGTATCGAGGACTAAGAGGTGGACTTCAAGGATCAGTTGTCTGACCTCCTGTTCGGCTGCAAGGACACAACAAGCTACAAGAGGCCTTATTCCTGGTGTTCACAGCTGGCGAGCAGCAACTGGAAGCAGACTGAGCCCTGCTTGTGGCCTCTGCTGAAAGTCCTGCCCCTATCTCAGAGCAGTGCTTGAAATGGAAAAATTAAAGTGCAGGTACTCTGTGCTAGAGTACCTGCTTGTTTCCGAGAAGTGCCGGTACTCTCCAATTAAAAGTATTACGTTTTTCTTGAGATGTGCCGGCACTCTACCTCTCAAAATAAAAAAGTATCGGTACTCAGTACCGGACAGTACCTGCCCATTTAAAGCACTGTTTCAGAATTTTTTTTTTTTTTGTCTATGTGGTTTTATACAGCTCAAACTATACCCAAAGGTTTTGGAACGCTTTACATGAGCTTACGTTGCACAAGGACACATTCATGTTTGGTAGGCACGGGGAGATTACTTGATTTGCCCAAAAACACAGGATGTTGAGCCGACTCTGAGACTTGAACCTGGTTCCCCAGCTCCAAAGCCGGCAGCTCTGCAGAGGGAGAGGGAGAGGGAGAGAGAGAAAGACAGAGTGCGAGAGAGAGATTAAAAGGACTGTTAGGTGATAATATCAGTTAAAACATACAGTTTCAAACACAGAAAGCAACTGAAATTCACCGGTTATCGTTATCTGATGCAGCTATAACTCATGACTTAAAGTTACTACAGCTCGCACCCTCGCCGTGCACTACTAAGTTTCTCATGTATTACATCAGTCATGACATGTTGTGTCATATCATTCATAACATCACTGCCACATCTGCAATGACATCATTGATGACAACACTGGACACGGTGGGGGGCTCGAGTTATAGTTCCTTCATTCAACTATAACTGGTAAATTTCAGTGGTTTTAAAAGGGAATATTTTAAAGGAAATATATACTTAACTAAATAGTCCTTTTAACCATATACACGCATACATACGCATGCACACAAACACACCTTGCAGCAGCTCTCACTCTACAATTCTTTTGTTATATTTCAATGCAGTCCTCTGTCCTGGTCTCGCTGCTCCCTCCGAGCACTTCCTTCACCAACCCTTTTACTATTTCATTCAAAACAAGAATTGACAAAACATACTCAAGAGCTATTGGCTTTGTCGAAGTTTGATATTGTACAGGAGCATGACTGCTGTGCAGCATCACTGCAAGTAAAAGAAAAAGTGCTACGATGTGGCTAGAGCTGACCGACGTAGCGCTTTTTTTTAGGTTGAGCGATCTGTGGGCTTTTAACCACGCCCACCGCACCCACATCACTATCACTCGTTCATAGACTTGCCTTTCAAAATTCCTTTGTTATCATTGCTTTACGTTTGTCCCTTCTCGGAGCCGTTTTGTTACCGCCTTGGCGATCTACCCTTTACATGGATAATTACACTTTTGCTCATACGTTTGACTGCAAGCGAACTTCTTTTTCCTTTTGTGTCTCTCCTTTACGCTCCTGACGGCAATGGCGCATTAAATCAGCTTGTTTATGTCAACTGTTTTACTTTTCATTTTTAATTTATGTGGCAAGAAAAGTCTAGTTAGGAATTTACAACACTATTCGCTCTAACTCTAGCAAACGCAAGACCCATTGCATTGCAAATGTTTTTTCCCCATTTGTTTCAGTCATGCTGCATGGAAGCCGCACTTCTGTACAACATGGCTAAACCACTTGACGAGCTATTGGCTTTGGCAATGCTTGTTTCCACTGGTCATTGTCCCAGTGAGTTGAAGGCTTTGTGGGCTGGATTTTAAGGCGGGGGCTCTGGTTGCACCTCTGGCACTTTCTGAAGGGTCGGGGGGTGCTTCCAGGGGAGGGGAGATGAGAGAGCCGGGGGGCTGCTTTTTACCCCCCAGTCCGACCCTGTCAGGGGTTTATCTCAGCGGTCGATGGCGGTCTGACCCTGTCCTGGGGGGTCACTGTCTACAGACACCTGCAGGGAATGAGTCCAGGAGATCAGTAGCGATGGGGTCCACGTAACTGCATCTAACGTTGAAAATATGATAGTGTCAGAAGTGGGATTCGAACCCAGGCCTCCAGGAGAGACTGCGACCTGAACGCAGCGCTTAGACCGCTCGGCCATCCTGACAGCTGGGGGTCACTGCTGGTGACGCTAGTGATGGACAGGATGAGGGGGGCTGTGTGCACAGCGCTGTTCGGCATCTCCAGGGCTCTCTTCCAGCTCTGTTCGGATACGAACAGTCATTGATGTTCCAGTTCCATCACTTGAAGGATATTTCTGACTGATCTGTCCCCGGAGTGTTTCACCGCAGGAAGCAGTAACAGGCACTGAGGCTCTCAGACACTGACTTTCCTCTCAGTCGCTGCTCCTCAGGCGGGCACAGAGTTTGCTTCTCAGTGACTTGAGCTGAGCAGAGACCTGGGCTCCGCACTTCACACTCTTTCTATAGGGGAAGCAGGGACTGACATGTACCGTCCATCACTGACAGCAAAGACACGTGATACTTCATTTTACACGAGTAACGCTGCATTTAATACATTTACAATATCACTGAATGAAGACGATCTACAAAGCGCCTGTGATCCCAAGAAACATCTCATTCGTCACAAACTAAACTTCCTGTCAGTGCCTCGAGGCGACCTTGGGGAGCTTTGCTTATAGCACATAATTTATTATCGTTACAGCGATTATCTGCTTGCTTTTCTGTGAAACCTCCTAAAGAGTGGACAGTAGGCCCCCGGGGACCAGTTACCGGACACCACTTCCGGTGAGTGGGCCGAGGATGTATGTACACACCGGGGATGCTGAGCCCACACACACATGCAGCCCGTACAGAGGGGAAGAAAGAAAACAACACCATTGCCCTCATCTAAATGAAATGATCAGCTGCTTCACCAGAGCCTGTGTTTTCTCCAAGCTCGACTTGTTCAAAGGCTACCACCAGCTGGAGCTAGACGTGCAGTCCTGCTACATCACAACATTCTCCACCCACCTAGGATTATTTCGCTACAAGCGATTAAGCTTCAGGGTGTCACCAACAGCAGAAATATTTTAGAAGATGGTGAGACGAGTGATCATGCCTGTAAAAAACTGTCTAAACTACAGCAATGACATCTTGGTATTTGGTCACGCCAACGAAGACCATGACTTGGCAGTGTGGGAGGTCTGCAAACAACTAGGAACGGCTGGCCTGACACTGAATAAGTTACAATGCGAACTGGGGAAAAGAGAACTTGTGTTCTTCTGACATATCTTTTCCTGAAACGGGATGCAACCAGAACCCAGCAAGGTAGAAACACTACGCAATGCACAACCTCCAGTGGACGCAGAAGAAGTGAGGTCATTTCTGGGTCTAGCGAGCTACTGCATACAATACATCAAGGATTTTGCCACTGTGACCACCCTGCTTCACGTACTGACCAGACAATTACAACCATTTCTCTAGACAGTGAAATAAGACAAGGCATTTAAAAATATCTGACATGCTGTCACAGCATATGTATACTTTGACACATCCCTACGCACGGAGCTCACTGTAGATGTCAGCCCAGTAGGGTTGGGAGCCATTCTAGCACAACATAAGCCCAGAAGAGACTCAGCACAACCAATTGTTGCATATGCAAGCAGCAGTCTATTGGACTTGGAGAGGACTTACTCTCAGCCCAAGAGAGAAAGTCTAGTGGTCGTGTGGGCATGCGAACATTACCAAATGTTCATCTATGGAAAACAGTTCACCATCGTACACAGTTTTCTCATCAATAATGTTACTGCAAATGTTACAGTGATATTATTAATTATGCTATTAAAGATGTAATTAATGCTGTAATATTGTAGGAGGCTGGTCTGGCTTATAGTGGGTACCAATTGGTACTCACACCATGTGCCACGTCCAGTTATCCCTTATTAGTAGATTAGTAGTGTTCTAGCAGCTTAGGCTGATAGAGGTAGCTATAGAAGAGCAGCTTAGGCTGAACTAGGAGACATGCAAAGCTCCTGCTATTCCACTTATATCACTTAGCACTATGTCATAAGATACACATTACTCAGAGTTACTAAAAATAAAGGTACCTTATTTTAGTGACAATATGCCAAAAGTATCTCAGAGGATATACTCCCTTAGGAGGTAAGTAATATACACAAAATATACACACAAACCAAAATCAGGTAAATAAACAGTTAGAAAAGTAGTGCAAACACTGTAGAAGACAATAGAATTCATTATGAGACAATAGGCCAGGGGCAACACAAACCACATACTCCAAAAGTGTAATGCGAACCACGAATGGACCCCAGGCCTAGTGTAGTGTGTAGAGGGTCACTGGGAATGTAATAAAACACTAAGGGTGTCCAAGATACCCCACCCCAAGACCCTGAAAAGTAGGACTAAAGTTACTCTACTACCCCAGAAAGACAGTAAAGTTGAGATAGGGGATTCTGCAAAGACAACAACTGACTGCAAAGCACTGAAGACAGATTCCTGGACCTGAGGACCTGAAAAGGAAGGGGACCAAGTCCAAGAGTCACGCAAGTGTCCAGGTGGGGCAGGAGCCCACTAAACTCCAGATGAAGGTGCAAAAGGGCTTGCTAGCTGCAAGGATCGTAGTTGAAGATAAAGGGTGCTGCCCGGGCCCAGGATGGACCAGGAGGTCGCCCCTTGGACGAGGAGACAGAGGGGGCGCTCAGCAACAGAGAGAGCCCATGCAGAAGCAGGCAGCACCCGCAGAAGCACCTGAACAGGCGCATAACAAAGCTGAACCCGATGGTCATTTCAGCAAAACAAAAGAGGGTCCTACGAAACCGGTGGTCAGCTCAGCAAGTTGAGCAATGCAGGACGGAGTGCTGGGCATCTATGCTGTGCTGTGCATGAAGGAATCCTTGCAATAGTGCACAGAAGCCCTAGCAGCTGAAGATCACGTGGTGCACAGGATTACTGCCTAGCGTGGGGAGGCAAGGACTTACCTCCACCAACTTTGGGCAGAACGACCACTGGACTGTGGGAGTCACTTGGATCCAGCTCCTGTGTTCCAGGGACCACGCTCGTCGAGATGAGAGGGAACGCAGAGGACCGGTGACGCAGAAGTTTGGTGCCTGCGTTAGCTGGGGGAAGATTCTGTCGATCCACTCGAGATTTCTTCTTGGCTTCCAGTGCAGGGTGAAGGCAGACAGCCCTCAGAGCATGCACCACCAGGAAACAGTCGAGAAAGCCGGCAGGATTAGGCACTACAATGTTGCTGGTGGTCTTCTTGCTACTTTTTTGCAGTTTTGCAGGTGTCGTGGAGCAGTCAGCGGTCGATCCTTGGCAGAAGTCAAAGAGGGCGGTGCAGAGGAACTCTGGTGAGCCCTTGCATTCTTTACCTGGTGAGATACCCACAGATGATACCCTAAATAGCCCTCAAAGGAGGATTGGCTACATAGAAAGGTAAGGACTTATCAGGAGGGGTCTCTGATGTCAACTGCTGGCACTGGCCACTCAGAGGTGTCCATTGTGCCCTCACACCTCTGCATCCAAGATGGCAGAGGTCTGGGACACACTGGAGGAGCTCTGGACACCTCCCCTGGGAGGTGCGGGTCAGGTGAGTGGTCACTCCCCTTTCCTTTGTCCAGTTTCATGCCAGAGCAGGGCTGGGGGGATCCCTGAACCGGTGTAGACTGGCTTATGCAAGGAGGGCACCATCTGTGCCCTTCAAAGCATTTCCAGACGCCAGGAGAGGCTACTCCTCCCAGGCCCTTCACACCTATTTCCAAAGTGGGTCTGTGAGTGTCTGGGTGGGTCTGTCACTGGGTGCATGACTGCCTGAGTGGGACTTTGAGTGAGTGTGTGAGTGGCTGAGTGGGACTGTGAGTGGGTGCATGAGTGTCTGAGTGGGTCTGTCATTGGGTGCATGAGTGTCCGAGTGGGTCTGTGAGTGAGTGCATTAGTTTCTGAGTGGATCTTTGAGTGGGTGTGTGAGTGGCTGAGTGGCTCTGTGAGTGGGTGTGTGAGTGGCTGAGTGGGACTGTGAGTGGGTGCATGAGTGTCTGAGTGGGTCTGTCAGTGGGTGCATGAGTATCTGAGTGGTCTGTGACTAGATGCATGAGTGTCTCAGTGGATCTGTGAGTGGGTCTGTGAGTGTCTGAATGGGTCTGTCAGTGGGTGCATGAGTATCTTAGTGGTCTGTGACTAGATGCATGACTGTCTCAGTGAGTCTGTGAGTGGGTATGTGAGTGTCTGAATGGGTCTGTCACTAGGTGCATGACTGCCTGATTGGGACTATGAGTGGTCGAATGAGTAATTGCGTGGGTCTCTAAATGAGTGCATTACTACCTGAGTGTTCTACCTCTTTTGTCACCGATAGTCACAACTTTGTCGCAACCTTACATAGGGAGGCCATGCTGAGCATTGCAATGTATTTGCAAATATTGCAGGTGGTGAAAAAAAAATGTTTTCTGTTGTTTTAAACACATAATATGACCTTTAAACACCCCTATATCCCACCTTGAAGTGAGGGTACCTCCAACCTAACCCCTTATACCACTATTATTGGTTATTTTCAGCCCCAGGGACCGTATCCAGTTACATAAAATAGCGGCAGCAACTTTCGGCTTAGGATGCGGACAGCCAATCACGGCATTCCAGTTGGTGCGTGCATTGGCAATTCATTGTGAATTTGTTGGGAAGTATTTGTGCTTCTAGATATATAAATTTGGATTTCCTTAATTTCTCTAAAACTAATGTACGGATTTACACCAAATAAAAGTGTGCTTTCCGCACCAAAAAGCTATTATTCTGCCAAATTTGGTGCAATTGCGTCCAGTGATTTGGACTGTAGTCTTGTTCAAAAATCCTATGGGAATTAAAATGGGAAATGCACTTTTTTTTTACCCCCCCACTTTTCCTTGGCCCCAGATTGACAGATCGCCCCAATACTTTCCATGCACAACAAGATGCCTGAGCACACATTTTCTGGAAAATTCCATGAACATTCGTCAAATGACGCCAAAGAAATAGCCAAGTCAAAAAGCACTTTTGAATAATGGTCTGTGTGGTCCACCGACCCAGGAGTGGGAATTACACAGTAGTCGGTCATCTCTGAGCATGCAGTGCTGAAGTGCGCAGGTGTGAAAGGACCATCAAGGTGTATCCCACAGGTGCTGGAGGACATCAGTCTGGGAAAGGTGCACGTGCATTAACTTATTGTAACCTACCCGAGAGGATTACTTTTTGTAACGTGAATCATTTCTGTGTGTTGGCCCCTCTAGACCAGTGCTTCCCAAACTGTGGTCCGCGGACCCCCAGGGGTCTGTGACACATTCCCAGGGGGTCCGCAGGCCTGGACTGGGAGGAAGGCAATTCTCCTCTGACAAACACTTGCATTTTTTATATAGTTATTGCTTCTCTTGAACACTTTTAAGAGCACTGCAAACTTCCAGGTACAGCTTTCCAACAAAAATAAAAGCATCAAGATTACTCTAGTGATTAATGTCCCTGCTGGAGAGAGGGGCGGGAGTTTTGTCTAGTGGCAGTTCTGACTCACAGGTAGCACAGAGGGTTAATATGCCTGCTGCAAAGAACCCGTATCAGGCAAAGAACAGTATTTTATGTGCATAGCACAGTGGGTTACTGCTTTTGTTTCTTTTCTTACTGTGCAGTACATAAGTCACAATCATAATCTAGCACAGAGAGCTATGAACTGGCATTAAGGAGCTGCATGCAAACTGCAAGGCACAAATTAGAAGGTTATTCTTTTCCCTAGACTTTTATTTTCCTTGCACTGCTAAATAAGGTTTGCTTGCATAGAAATACATTCTTGATATTAAAGTCAATGCTAACCACCGTGCTGTGTCCTGAGTTTGTGCTTCTCCAAACTAAGCACTCTTAGAAGATGCCTACCAGTGTGGATGACGTGAATCCTACACCTTGTCTTCCCCTGTAAAGTGCTCTGACTCCCTACACTGGTATGAGAGGCGCTATAAAACAAGTGAATTACATGTGCTAGAGAGGCTATGGAGAGATGAGAGGCTCTTATGATTGTACACCACACATTTATGTAAAAAAACATTCTCAGATCTATACACCTAAAGATAAAAACAGGAATCGCTTGGGAAATGTTGAATCTGACCTGAGGATTCAGCTTTCCTAAATAAAACTAAACATTGAGAAGTTAGTCGCTGAGATGCAGTGCCGACCTTCCCATTAAAAGGTTTCCATTTTGAATATTTTTCCAATATAAAATAATTATTTCGTTAGTAATTTGAGCGTTTGTTTGGTGTGCACTTGTTTGTGTATTTTTTGCAAATTAGTGTTTTAATGTTTGAAATTTAAATCGTACAAGTTGCTTGGGGTCCCCGACTTTCAGTAATGACTCAGTGGGGGTCCCCAGGAGTCAAAAGGTTGGGAACCACTGCTCTAGACGATGGGAGGAGATGGACGAATCACTTTTAATAGATTGTTTTTTACAGTTATAACCATTCTTTTATATAAGCAAGGTGCTTTATAGTTTGGTTAAACTAAACTAAAGGATTAACTAGATTAATTCAATTACAAATTTGGAAGAAAACCAACCGGTAATGGCTGATCCTGGAGACTAAACAAGGTGTGTGTATTCGTGATCAGCTCTGGAGACTACACAATGTGTGTGTGTTTGTGATCAGCCCTGGAGACTACACAATGTGTGTGTGTTTGTGATCAACCTTGGAGACTACACAATGTGTGTGTATACGTGATCAGCTCTGGAGACTACACAAGGTGTGTGTGTTTGTGATCAGCCCTGGAGACTACACAATGTGTGTGTATTCGTGATCAGCCCTGGAGACTACACAATGTGTGTGTGTTTGTGATCAGCCCTGGAGACTACACAATGTGTGTGTGTTTGTGATCAGCCCTGGAGAGTACACAATGTGTGTGTATTCGTGATCAGCTCTGGAGACTACACAAGGTGTGTGTGTGTTTGTAATCAGTGCTGGAGATTTCCTGCCTGTGTTTGTGTAAAGACTGGTGCCTGCCTGTGTCAGTGCCTGCAGCATGTGCAGTGCCTGTGAGTGATGGAAGCAGCTGTCCTGCTGTCTGACTGTAAAGGGACAGAGTCCGATGTCTGTCTGTCCTTGAAGGCGATGAATGTATAAACACATATTAAATGGAAAGTTTCTGAGATGTGTTTGTTTTATGTGGAGTCCAACACTGCATTAGAATAATAAAAGCATTTAAAGTTACTGGTTGAAATGAAAAAAGTGCGTCCGCACAGTGACCTTTCGCGTGAAGAAAATCTGATAACCACTACACCACAGAAACCTGCACAAGGCGCCTAGAGGCCGCTTCAGCTCTGATAAGCGCTGTGCACGAAATGCGGTGCTTAACACGCAGCACACTGATTATTGTACATATATGAGGTCTCTCCCTGAATGCATAGAACTGAGTGCTGCACTGATAGGAGGTCTCACACTGAATGCATAGAACTGAGCGCTGCACTGATAGGAGGTCTCGAACTGAATGCATAGAACTGAGTGATTCACTGATAGGAGGTCTCTCACTCAATGCATAGAACTGAGTGCTGCACTGATAGTAGGTCTCGCCCTGAATGCATAGAACTGAGCGCTGCACTGATAGGAGGTCTCTCACTTACTTCTTATATCTTAGTGCTGCACTGATAGGAGGTCTCGCACTGAATGCATAGAACCGAGTGTTGCACTGATAGGAGGTCTCTCGGTGAATGCATAGAACCGAGTGTTGCACTGATAGGAGGTCTCTCGGTGAATGCATAGAACTGAGTGCTGCACTGACAGGAGGATTCTCACTTACTGCTTAGATCTGAATGCTGCACTGATAGGAGGTCTCTCACTCAATGCATATAAGTGAGCGCTGCGCTGATAGTAGATCTCTCACTCAATGCATAGTACTGAGTGTCGCGCTGATAGGAGGCCTCTCACTGGACGCATAGAACTGAGTGCTGCACTGATAGGAGGTCTCTCACTCAATGCATAGAACTGAGCGCTGCACTGATAGGAGGTCTCTCACTCAATGCATAGAACTGAGTGTCGCGCTGATAGGAGGTCTCTCACTCAATGCATAGAACTGAGTGTTGCACTGATAGGAGGTCTCTCACTCAATGCATAGAACTGAGCGCTGCACTGATAGGAGGTTTCTCACTGAATGCATAGAACTGAGTGCTGTCAAATTATCCTGTCTCTCACTGAATGGACATCATTGGAGGATGCACGGATTAGTGATCTCTGTTCACATCTAATAGGCCTCTCACTGAACACTCAGCGGTGAAGGATGCACAGATACGACGTCTCTCTTCACAGATAGGAGCTCTCACTGAATACAGATCACTTAGCGCTGCGAAGCTCGGGTCTCTGCTCTTCACACTTGCCAGACCGGCTCTTGCACTCTGTGGCTTTTAGTGACGTGTACATCGGTTGTTTACAGCTGGGGCCAGGTGTGTTGTTTCTCTACATCCGGGTGTCCGCTTCCCGCACTCCCAGGGGTCAGCCATACTCCTGATAGGAACCATTTTATAGCGCTACAGATTCATTGTGTAAAGTCCGCACCAGCAATAAAGGACGAAGAGTGAATCAGGACACGAACCCACTCAAATGGGGTGTGATGTGGCCAACCGTGAGGATAGGGTTGCGCTGGTGTGATGGGGGCCTGGTGGGGTGATGGGGGCCTGGTGGTGTGATGGGGGCCTGCTGGGGCGATGGGGGCCTGGTGTAATGATGGGGGCCTGCTGGGGTGATGGGGGCCTGGTGTAATGATGGGAGCCTGCTGGGGCGATGGGGGCCTGGTGGTGTGATGGGAGCCTGCTGGGGTGATGGGGGCCTGGTGGGGCGAGGGGGGCCTGGTGGTGTGATGGGAGCCTGCTGGGGCGATGGGGGCCTGCTGGAGCGATGGGGGCCTGGTGTAATGATGGGACCCTGTTGGGGTGATGGAGGCCTGGTGGGTGATGGGAGGGGCTGCTGGGGTGATGGAGGCCTGGTGGGTGATGGGAGGGGCTGCTGGGGTGATGGGGGCCTGCTGGGGCGATGGGGGCCTGCTGGGGTGATGGAGGCCCTGCAGGAGGGATAGGGCCCTGCTGGGGTGATGGGGGCCCGTTGCCAGAGACCCCCTGGGGTCTGAGGGGATTGCTGCAGACCGAGCACCCGACAGTCCTTTGGAACATAGACTGACATTGACCCAAGTTTGTGTAAGGTGTTGTTTGTGCTTCGTGTGTCAATAATGTGTCCAAGTAAAGACAGACAAGGGCAGTGGGTGAATCTCCTATGACTGATTAGTAAAGTGAGTAATTGTAAAGTTCAATCTTCCTCACAATCTCAATGTGTTTGATGTGTTTGCGTTTGTTCGACTTTCCCCAGGAGCCTCAGACCTGGTCTGGTCTTGTCCGTCTGTCTCTGTTTCTGTAAGTGCTTGTTTGACTCTCATCTGGTACTTTTGTGAGTTCGGATTTCCTGTAAAAACATGGGCAGGATGAAGACAAAGCTGAAGAAATAAAACCTCCCTGCAGAATCCACCACAAAGATCCAATCAGTGCACCTGCTGCACCATTGCATCCCTGAAGCCCGGTGCAGAGAGTGGACGCAGCGCTCCCTGGTGGTCTAGTGGTTAGGATTCGGCGCTCTCACCGCCGCGGCCCGGGTTCGATTCCCGGTCAGGGAAGACATTTGTTTTTCATATTCTCCTTTAACGACTGATTTGGTCTTTAACTGTTTCAATAGAGTTTCATGTGTGTAATTACATCAATTACTTTATGACGTGGCCAGTATTAGACGCATTGATAACGGTGCAAAATGGAAACATCTTCATTACAAAGATGTCACTAGTCTTTCGACTTCAGGTGACCTCCCGCTACCCCATCCCTTATTGGGAGCTGCAGATCTCCCTTAAACTGTTTATAAAACATGAGCATTAAAAACAATGCCCAAGCTACTGAAGCAAGTATACACCAAACAGATGTACAAATTGAGAAATATTCTTGTTAATCCGCAAAACAAATAGAAATTTGAATGGGAAGGCTGGAGTTTGTCAAAGTCTGCTTATTTTTCAAAGATGGAGTTATAAATTAGCCTCTCACACATCACTTTGTTTTTAAAGCTCCTGACGCAGCCTCTCGTTTTCTGGGAGCAGATAGCGCTTCAATGAGACCAACAATAGTCCACGCCTCTCTGTGCTATACTTGTGCCGCTCCAACTTCACTTGTAGCCTTTGGTTTCAGATCCCTTCACATGAATCTTACAATTTTTCGTTTTGTTATGTTATCTGTACATACACTGTTATTCTACTAATATTACATGTTATCTATTTCTCTGCAAAGCCACAAGGACTCATCAGGCATCACGGACCCCAGGGGTTCACAGACTACCGGGGACCCCCGGAGGTCCTTGGACCACTGCTTAAAATTTGCTAACACACAAAGCAAACGGGCAGGACTTTCTTGGGAACTTGATGAATGAATATCTAGAGGGCGGCTTTAGCATTGGTGGCCCCCGTGCGAACATCTTTGTTGGCCCCGCCCCCCATGTCCTCCTTTTTCATAGATTCCTTAACTACCACCCACCAGTGGGCTCCACATCTCTCCTTAGCCCGTCTCTCACATTTACTTACTTTATAGCGCTTCTCATCCCAAGGTAGAGTGTCAGAGCGCTTTACAACACAAACATATAATACAGAGACAATAGGTCATACAAGTGTGTAAATCAATGTATAGGAGATGTTACTTAAGACAATGAGGACTGCAAGGTGTAGGAATGACGTCATCCATACTGGTTGGCTTTATATGTTACGACTTCTTGGTCTGGAGAAAGGAAGAGGAGGATTTACTACGTTTTCCCGCAGTGCAGTCCCCAAGGTGCTGCGCAGTGTTCACAAACAGTGCACAACAGCACCATATCTAGTAATATATGGTGCTGCTGCTCTCACCTCTAGTGCTAGTGCAAAGCTGTGTCTGTGTTGTGAAGCACAGGTTTTATACTCGAAGGTTACACTTCCTGCACAAATTCTATGCTTTGACAAAGCTTAACACATTACTACGTTGCAGCAGAAATTGAGATGAGGGTGAATTTCTTGTTAAAATACAGTGTGACATGACAGATTTGCCGTTCATGGTATTACATGTAATTTTGTGTTATTTTGCTGAACGTTCCGCTAATTACATGAAAGCAAATAATGCAAATTAAGCGCACCCCTGTTCCGTAGCTGCAGAAGCGCAGAACGGGACTGGACCTGCTGTGTAAGACCCGTGTGGGGACCTGAAGGGCTGAACCCCATCCCACTTGTATCGAGGACTAAGAGGTGGACTTCAAGGGTCAGTTGTCTGACCTCCTGTTCGGCTGTCAGGACACAACAAGCTACAAGAGGCCTTATTCCTGGCGTTCACAGCTGGCGAGCAGCAACTGGAAGCAGACTGAGCTCTGCTTGTGGCCTCTGCTGAAAGTCCTGCCCCTATCTCAGAGCAGTGCTTGAAATGGAAAAATTAAAGTGCAGGGACTCTGTGCTAGAGTACCTGCTTGTTTCCGAGAAGTGCCGGTACTCTCCAATTAAAAGTATTACGTTTTTCTTGAGATGTGCCGGCACTCTACCTCTCAAAATAAAAAAGTATTGGTACTCAGTACCGGACAGTACCTGCCCATTTCAAGCACTGTCTCAGAGGTTTGTTTTTTTGTCTATGTGGTTTTATACAGCTCAAACTATACCCAAAGGTTTTGGAGCGCTTTACATGAGCTTACGTTGCACAAGGACACATTCATGTTTGGTAAAACACAGGATGTTGAGCCGACTCTGAGACTTGAACCTGGTTCCCCAGCTCCAAAGCCGGCAGCTCTGCAGAGGGAGAGGGAGAGGGAGAGAGAGAAAGACAGAGTGCGAGAGAGAGATTAAAAGGACTGTTAGGTGATAATATCAGTTAAAACATACAGTTTCAAACACAGAAAGCAACTGAAATTCACCGGTTATCGTTATCTGATGCAGCTATAACTCATGACTTAAAGTTACTACAGCTCGCACCCTTGCCGTGCACTACTAAGTTTCTCATGTATTACATCAGTCATGACATGTTGTGTCATATCATTCATAACATCACTGCCACATCTGCAATGACATCATTGATGACAACACTGGACACGGTGGGGGGCTCGAGTTATAGTTCCTTCATTCAACTATAACTGGTAAATTTCAGTGGTTTTAAAAGGGAATATTTTAAAGGAAATATATACTTAACTAAATAGTCCTTTTAACCATATACACGCATACATACGCATGCACAAAAACACCTTGCAGCAGCTCTCACTGTACAATTCTTTTGTTATATTTCAATGCAGACCACTGTCCTGGTCTCGCTGCTCCCTCCGAGCACATCCTTCACCAACCCTTTTACTATTTCATTCAAAACAAGTATTGACAAAACATACTCAAGAGCTATTGGCTTTGTCGAAGCTTGATATTGTACAGGAGCATGACTGCTGTGCAGCATCACTGCAAGTAAAAGAAAAAGTGCTACGATGTGGCTAGAGCTGACCGACGTAGCGCTTTTTTTTAGGTTGAGCGATCTGTGGGCTTTTAACCACGCCCACCGCACCCACATCACTATCACTCGTTCATGGACTTGCCTTTCAAAATTCCTTTGTTATCAATGCTTTACGTTTGTCCCTTCTCGGAGCCGTTTTGTTACCGCCTTGGCGATCTACCCTTTACATGGATAATTACACTTTTGCTCATACGTTTGACTGCAAGCGAACTTCTTTTTCCTTTTGTGTCTCTCCTTTACGCTCCTGACGGCAATGGCGCATTAAATCAGCTTGTTTATGTCAACTGTTTTACTTTTCATTTTTAATTTATGTGGCAAGAAAAGTCTAGTTAGGAATTTACAACACTATTCGCTCTAACTCTAGCAAACGCAAGACCCATTGCATTGCAAATGTTTTTTCCCCATTTGTTTCAGTCATGCTGCATGGAAGCCGCACTTCTGTACAACATGGCTAAACCACTTGACAAAGGCAATATCTCTTGCATAGGTACGACCTATTGGCTTTGGCAGTGCTTGTTTCCACTGGTCATTGTCCCAGTGAGTTGAAGGCTTTGTGGGCTGGATTTTAAGGCGGGGGCTCTGCTTGCACCTCTGGCACTTTCTGAAGGGTCGGGGGGTGCTTCCAGGGGAGGGGAGATGAGAGAGCCGGGGGGCTGCTTTTTACCCCCCAGTCCGACCCTGTCAGGGGTTTATCTCAGCGGTCGGTGGCGGTCTGACCCTGTCCTGGGGGGTCACTGTCTACAGACACCTGCAGGGAATGAGTCCAGGAGATCAGTAGCGATGGGGTCCACGTAACTGCATCTAACGTTGAAAATATGATATTGTCAGAAGTGGGATTCGAACCCACGCCTCCAGGAGAGACTGCGACCTGAACGCAGCGCCTTAGACCGCTCGGCCATCCTGACAGCTGGGGGTCCCTGCTGGTGACGCTAGTGATGGACAGGATGAGGGGGGCTGTGTGCACAGCGCTGTTCGGCATCTCCAGGGCTCTCTTCCAGCTCTGTTCGGATACGAACAGTCATTGATGTTCCAGTTCCATCACTTGAAGGATATTTCTGACTGATCTGTCCCCGGAGTGTTTCACCGCAGGAAGCAGTAACAGGCACTGAGGCTCTCAGACACTGACTTTCCTCTCAGTCGCTGCTCCTCAGCCGGGCACAGAGTTTGCTTCTCAGTGACTTGAGCTGAGCAGAGACCTGCGCTCCGCACTTCACACTCTTTCTATAGGGGAAGCAGGGACTGACATGTACCGTCCATCACTGACAGCAAAGACACGTGATACTTCATTTTACACGAGTAACGCTGCATTTAACACATTTACAATATCACTGAATGAAGACCATCTACAAAGCGCCTGTGATCCCAAGAAACATCTCATTCGTCACAAACTAAACTTCCTGTCAGTGCCTCGAGGCGACCTTGGGGAGCTTTGCTTATAGGACATAATTTATTATCGTTACAGCGATTATCTGCTTGCTTTTCTGTGAAACCTCATAAAGAGTGGACAGTAGGCCCCCGGGGACCAGTTACCGGACACCACTTCCGGTGAGTGGGCCGAGGATGTATGTACACACCGGGGATGCTGAGCCCACACACACATGCAGCCCGTACAGAGGGGAAGAATAAGCAGACGGCGCGCACCTCCGTGTGTTTCCTTGGCGGGATGGGTGTGGGAAACACGGCAACTGGTGATGAGAATGCCCCTGCCGCTCACCCTGCTTCACTGTGTGCATCCCACGTGTGTCTCCCACCTCTGCTCAGCCCTTGCCACCTCGACACTGGCGCCCGCTTTGCAATGCCAAAGTCTGATGGGCACATACTCCATTTTTGCTGCATCTGTGTTCTCAAAAACTGCCACAAACATTGCGGTAAGCACCGCTGAGCCCCAAGGCCCTAAATTGAGGGCAAATTTGTTTTCGTCACCGGCGTCGATCTCAGGCCTAAGCAGGATCTTGGAGGAGTGTGGTGTAATCAGTGCCCAGCTTAAGGTCACGCACTGAGAACCAATAGGCTGCAGGAAGGCCCCGGTGACCATTTTTATGGGCGAGCGCAAAGCGCTCAGTCCATTCAGTGATCTCTCTTTGGGCTTCAAACCACGCCCATGCCACGTCAGTCACTTAAATTGGTTCGTGGGCTTGCCTTTTAAAATCCGCTTGCTTTCATTTGTGAAAGGCATGCATACCTCATGCCTTTTCCAGTGTTTAGCTCACCTACACAGCACCAGTAAACTACTAGAAACATACGAGGCTCATGTTTTGAGCCTGGTTTCTGGACTACTTTATCTGTTAATTTTCCCTGCAGTGCGATCGAGCTCAGTTTTTTCATTTTCAATTTGAGCACGATCGCGCTGTATTTTACATAGCGCGATCGCACTGTGTTTTTTTTCTTCTTTTAATTTGTGTGGCAAGAAAAGTTAGGTTAGGAGTTTACAACGCAAATAGCTCCAGCTTAAGCAAATGCGAGCCCCAATTCATTGAAAATGCTGGTTATGTTAGGCATCATACAAAGAGGCCCAAAGAACATCTAGACCGGGCACCGTTGGTCCTCCAAAACAGGGAGGAGACACTTGAACATTACATTCACATTGTGGGGCCAGTTTTCAACTCCTGCCACCTGAACACTACATTGCAATGTTCAGCCAGATTTCAATACATCCTTGACGACCTGCCACCAAGGACATTGTGGCCGAGCCACAGCACCACATGCCTGTGACTGGCCACCGTTACCATCATGTCAGAGGAGAGCAAAGAAAGCACGCTTCCAATCGCAATCTTAAGGCAACCTCTGCCATTTGACCTCTCTGATTCCCAAATGAAAGGAGCTCGCTGGGAAAAAGGGATCAGGCAGTTTGAACGATATTTGAGTGCCGCCTGCAAGGGCCGCACAGACGAACAGACAAGAGACCTATTGCTAAACCTCTTTGGGGGTGATGTTGAAGACTTGTTTGTAACATTGCCACCGGAGTCAATAACTGCAACGAATAAAGTGCCTAACAGACAACTTTGACCCGCAGTGGAACTTGTTTTTGAGTGCTACACATTCAACGCAGCCTTCCAACGACCAGACAAATCCCTCGTCGATTTTGCAACCCGATTGCGCAAACTAGTCACCTACTGTGATTTTGACAAGTTTGACAATGGGGCAGCGATTAGACTGTGCATCATCGAAAGATGTCACTCAACTGGGTTCCGTATGAAAATACTAAAAGAAACGTACACACTAGACAAAAGACTGACCATGGCGCGGTCAGAAGCCAGAGCCATATCACATACCATCCAAATGGAAACCGGGAGAGTGCGGATGATGAAGCAAGCTCATCCCGTGGCTGGGAGCTACACCAGACAAGACACCAATGCCACCAAAGGAGAAACACGGAAGAACATGTTACCCCTGCTGCCTAGAATACCTGCATGTCTGTGCATATCCAAATGTCAGAAATGCAACTGTGACAACCACTTTGTCTGCATGGTTGGACACATCAAGGCAGAAAGCAGAAGCCCTGCAAGATCACGCATAGCTGCGAGCTGACACGCCTTACACGTGGAAGCATGCAATCGCAGCTCTTCCACTGACTCAGATGCCGCCAGTACACGCAACACAAACAAACGTCTATATCTCATGTCAGACATCCCAACACAAGAACGCACATCTAAACAGATCCAGCTTGTCGACAAACGGTAAATAAAGATGGCGACGGTAGAGATTCCAGTCGGCAGGCACACCACACAATTTATACTTGAAAGCGGAGCCATATGCAACATCATGTGCATGTCGGAGTATGAAAAAATGAAGCACAAGCCTTCACTGTCGCCCTCCACTGTCGACGTGTTCACATGGGGAGCGAGGCAACATGAACATACATGGGGAATTTTGTGGAGACGCTCATATACAACAACACATCGGTGCAAAAAGAGGTGCATGTACTAGGGGAGATGTTCCAGTGCCGTGTCTGCTCAGCAATATCACGGCGCAAGTGATGGGGCTAGTAGGCATGACGTATCACACCGCTAAATGGCAAAACATCGTAAAGGAACACCCTGCGCTCCTCAATGGGCTTTGAAAGCTGAAAGACGTGCAAATCACTCTGCTCATCAATGAAGCAGTCAAACCGGTGGCTCAAAATCACTGCAGACTTCCTGTGAACCTCCAGCCACAGGTAGAAGAAGAAATAAAAAGTTTACTAGCACAGGACATCATCGAGTCAGCGGAAGGACCAACGCCATGGCTGCCCCCCATCGTGGCTGTGCCAAAGAAAAACACAGAGAAAATACAAATCTGTGTTGACATGCCTCTACCGAACACAGACATAGAAAGAAAACAACACCATTGCCCTCATCTAAATGAAATGATCAGCTGCTTCACCAGAGCCTGTGTTTTCTCCAAGCTCGACTTGTTCAAAGGCTACCACCAGCTGGAGCTAGACGTGCAGTCCTGCTACATCACAACATTCTACACCCACCTAGGATTATTTCGCTACAAGCGAGTAAGCTTCAGGGTGTCATCAACAGCAGAAATATTTTAGAAGATGGTGAGACGAGTGATCAGGCCTGTAAAAAACTGTCTAAACTACAGCAATGACATCTTGGTATTTGGTCACGCCAAAGATGACCATGACTTGGCAGTGTGAGAGGTCTGCAAACAACTTGCAATGGCTGGCCTGACACTGAATATGGAAAAATGCGAACTGGGGAAAAGAGAACTTGTGTTCTTCTGACATATATTTTCCTGAAAAGTGATACAACCAGAACCCAGCAAGGTAGAAACACTACGCAATGCACAACCTCCAGTGGACGCAGAAGAAGGGAGGTCATTTCTGGGTCTAGCGAGCTACTGCATAAAATACATCAAGGATTTTGCCACTGTGAGCACCCTGCTTCACGTACTGACCAGACAATTACAACCATTTCTCTAGACAGTGAAATGAGACAAGGCATTTAAAAATATCCGACATGCTGTCACGGCATATGTATACTTTGACACATCCCTACGCACGGAGCTCACTGTAGATTTCAGCCCAATAGGGTTGGGAGCCATTATCGTACAACATAAGCACAGAAGAGACTCACCACAACCAAATGTTGCATATGCAAGCAGAAGTCTATCGCACTTGGAGAGGGCTTACTCTCAGCCCAAGAGAGAAAGTCTAGTGGTCGTGTGGGCATGCGAACATTACCAAATGTTCATCTATGGAAAACAGTTCACCATCGTGCACAGTTTTCTCATCAATAATGTTACTGCAAATGTTACAGTGATATTATTAATTATTATGTTAAAGATGTAATTAATACTGTAATATTGTAGGAGGCTGCCCTGGCTTATAGTGGGTGCCAATTGGTACTCACACCTTGTGCCACGTCCAGTTATCCCTTATTAGTAGATTAGTAGTGTTCTAGCAGCTTAGGTGGATAGAGGTAGCTATAGCAGAGCAGCTTAGGCTTAACTAGGAGACATGCAAAGCTCATGCAATACCACTTATATCACTTAGCACTATGTCATAAGATACACATTACTCAGAGTTACTAAAAATAAAGGTACTTTATTTTAGTGACAATATGCCAAAAGTATCTCAGAGGATATACTCCCTTAGGAGGTAAGTAATATACACAAAATATACACACAAACCAAAATCAGGTAAGTAAACAGTTAGAAAAGTAGTGCAAACACTGTAGAAGACAATAGAATACATTATGAGAGAGTAGGCCAGGGGCAACACAAACCACATACTCCAAAAGTGTAATGCGAACCACGAATGGACCCCAGGCCTAGTGTAGTGTGTAGAGGGTCACTGGGAATGTAATAAAACACTAAGGGTGTCCAAGATACCCCACCCAAGACCCTGAAAAGTAGGACTAAAGTTACCCTACTACCCCAGAAAGACAGTAAAGTTGAGATAGGGGATTCTGCAAAGACAACAACTGACTGCAAAGCACTGAAGACGGATTCCTGGACCTGAGGACCTGCAAAGGAAGGGGACCAAGTGCAAGAGTCACGCAAGTATCCAGGTGGGGCAGGAGCCCACTAAACTCCAAATGAAGGTGCAAAAGGGCTTGCTAGCTGCAAGGATCGTGGTTGAAGATAAAGGGTGCTGCCCAGGCCCAGGATGGACCAGGAGGTCGCCCCTTGGACGAGGAGACAGAGGGGGCGCTCAGCAACAGAGAGAGCCCATGCAGAAGCAGGCAGCACCCGCAGAAGCACATGAACAGGCGCATAACAAAGCTGAACCCGACGGTCATTTCAGCACAACAAAAGAGGGTCCCACGAAGCCGGTGGTCAACTCAGCAAGTTGAGCAATGCAGAACGGAGTGCTGGGGATCTATGCTGTGCTGTGCAAGAAGGAATCCTTTCAATAGTGCACAGAAGCCCTAGCAGCTGAAGATCACGTGGTGCACAGGATTACTGCCTAGCGTGGGGAGGCAAGGACTTACCTCCACCAACTTTGGGCAGAAGGACCACTGGACTGTGGGGGTCACTTGGATCGAGCTCCTGTGTTCCAGGGACCACGTTCATCGAGATGAGAGGGGACCCAGAGGACCGGTGATGCAGACGTTTGGTGCCTGCGATATCAGGGGGAAGATTCCGTAGACCCACAGGAGATTTCTTCTTGGCTTCCAGTGCAGGGTGAAGGCAGACAGCCCTCAGAGCATGCACTACCAGGAAACAGTCAAGAAAGCCGGCTGCATTAGGCGCTACAATGTTGCTGGTAATCTTCTTGCTACTTTTTTGCGGTTTTGCAGGTGTCCTGGAGCAGTGAGCTGTCGATCCTTGGCAGAAGTCAAAGAGGGCAGTGCAGAGGAACTCTGGTGAGCCCTTGCATTTGTTACCTGTTGAGATACCCACAGGAGAGACCCTAAATAACCCTCAAAGGAGGATTGGCTACAGAGAAAGGTAAGGACCTATCAGGAGGGGTCTCTGATGTCACCTGCTGGCACTGGCTCTCAGAGGTGCCCATTGTGCCCTCTCACCTCTGCATCCAAGATGGCAGAGGTCTGGGACACACTGGAGGAGCTATGGGCACCTCCCATGGGAGGTGCTGGTCAGGACAGTGGTCACTCCCCTTTCCTTTGTCCAGTTTCGCGCCAGAGTAGGGCTGGGGGGATCCCTGAACTGGTGTAGACTGGCTTATGCAAGGAGGGCCCCATCTGTGCCCTTCAAAGCATTTCCAGAGGCGAGGAGAGGCTGCTCCTCCCAGACCCTTCACACGTATTTCCAAAGGGAGAGGGTGTAACACCCTCTTACAGAGGAAATCCTTTGTTCTGCCTTCCTGGGACCGGGCTGCCCAGACCCCAAGAGTGCAGAAACCTGCCTGAGGGTTGACAGCAGCGGTAGCTGCAGAGAAAACCACGGAAAGTTAGTTTGGCAGTACCCGGGCTCTATGCTGGAGACCAGGGGATGCATGGAATTGTCCCCCCAATACCAGAATGGTATTAGGGGGACAATTCCATGATCCTAGACATGTTACATGGCCATGTTCGGAGTTACCATTGTGACGCTACAGAAAGGTATTGACCTACATGTAGTGCACGCGTGTAATGGTGTCCCCGCACTCACAAAGTCCGGGGAGTTTGCCCTGAATAATGTGGGGGCACCTTGGCTAGTGCCAGGGTGCCCACACACTAAGTAACTTTGCACCTAATGTTCACTAAGGGAGGTTTAGACATATAGGTGACTCATAAGTTACTTAAGTGCAGTGTAAAATGCCTGTGAAATAACGTGGACGTTATTTCCCTCAGGCTGCAGTGGCAGTCCTGTGTAAGAATTGTCTGTGCTCCCTATGGGTGCCAAAATAAATGCTGCAGCCCATAGGGATCTCCTGGAACCCCAATACCTAGGTACCACATACTAGGGAATTATAAGGGTGTTCCAGTGTGCCAATAAGGATTGGTAAAATTAGTCACTAGCCTGCAGTGACAATTTTAAAAGCAGAGAGAGCATAAACACTGAGGTTCTGATTAGCAGAGCCTCAGTGATACAGTTAGGCACCACACAGGGAACACATACAGGGCACACTTTATGAGCACTGGGGTCCCGGCTAGCAGGATCTCAGTGACACAGGTAAAAACAAACGTACATACATTAAAAAATGGAGGTAACATGTCACGCAAGATGGTACTTTCCTACAAATATCTTGGGTAATTAGCAGTGCATGGCAAGGGCACAAGGTATAGTTACCTTAGTGCACGAGTTATAGTGACTTGAAATGACGATAACTCTAAACTGAATTTCTATAATTTTATAAATTTAAAATATATGCCTAATTATAACTTCCTTGTAACCTTTGTTTTTTTAATTGAATTTCTATGGGGTTTTTTAAAATTCTGTTTCCTAAGTATAACGTCCCTGTAACCTTTGTGTGAGTGGGTGCATGAGTGTCTCAGTGGGACTGTGAGTGAGTACATGAGTGTCTCAGTGTGTCTCTCAGTGACTGCATGTGTCTCTGAGTGGGTCTGTGAATGGGTGCATGAGTGTCTGAGAGGGTCTTTGAGTGGGTGCATGAGTGTCTGAATGGGTCTGTGAGTGGGTTCATGAGTGTCTTAGTGGGTCTGTGAGTGGGTGCATGAGTCTCTGAGGTTATGAGTGTGTGCATGAGTTTCTGACTGGGTCCGTGAGTGGGTGCACAAGTATCTCAGTAGGTTTATGAGTGGATGTATGAGTGCCTGAGTGGGTCTGTCAGTGGGTGCATGAGATCCTCATTGGGTCTGTGAGTGGCTGCATGAGTGACTCATCGGTTCTGTAAGTGGACACATTAGTGGTTGTGTGAGCCTGTGAGTAGGTGCATAAGAATCTGAGTGGGTCTTTGAGTGAGTGCGTGATTGTCTGAGTGGGCCTTTGAGTGGGTGTGAGAGTAACAGTTGCTGTAAATGGGTGCATGATGGTCTGAGTGGGTGTTTGAGTGGGTGCATGAGTGTCTGAGTGGGTCTGTGTGTAGGTGCATGAAGTCTTAGTGGGTCTGTGAGTGGGTGCATGAGTATGTGAGTGGGTTTGTAAGTGGATGTATTCTGTCTGATTGAGTCTGTGAGGGGGTGCATGAGACTGAGTGGGCCTGTGATTGGGTGCATGAGTATATAAGTGGGTCTTTGAGTGAGTGCATGAGTGTCTGAGTGGGTCTGTGAGTGGGTACATGAGTGTCTGAGTGGGTCTTTGAGTGGGTGTGAGATTGACTGAGTAGGTCTTTAAGTAGGTGCATGAGTTTTTGACTGGGTCTGTGAGTGGGTGTATAAGTACCTCAGTAGGTTTATGAATGGATGTATGAGTGCCCCAGCGGGTCTTTCAGAGGGTGCATGAGTGCCTCAGTGAATCTGAGAGTAGATGCATGAGTGACTCAGTGGGTCTGTGAGTGGGCACTTTTGTGGTTGAGGGAGTCTGTGAGTGGGTGCATGAGTATCTGAGTGGGTCTTTGAGTGATTGTACGAGTGCCTGAGATGATCTGTGAGTAATTGCATGAGTGTCTGAGTGGGTCTGTGAGTGGATTCATGCCTCTCTGAGTGGGTCTGTGAATGAGTGCATGAGAATGAGTGGGTCTGTGAGTGGGTGCATGAGTAGATGAGTGAGTCTTTGAGTGGATGCATGACTGAGTGGATCTGTGAGTGGGTGCATGAGTATATGAGTGGGTATTTGAGTGAGTGGATGAGTGTGTGAGTGGGTGTATGAGTGTCTGAGTGGGTTTGTGAGTGAATGCATGAGTATCTCAGTTGGTGCATGAGTGTCTGAGTGGGTGTGTGAGTTGGTGCATGAGTGCCTGAGTTGGTCTGTGAGTGGGTGAATGAGTGTCTGAATGGGTCCGTGAGTGAGTGCATGAGTATCTGAGTGGATCTATGAGTGGGTGCATGAATATCTGAGTGGTCTGTGACTGGATGCATGAGTGTCTCAGTGGGTCTGTGAGTGTCTGGGTGGGTCTGTCACTGGGTGCATGACTGCCTGAGTGGGACTTTGAGTGAGTGTGTGAGTGGCTGAGTGGGACTGTGAGTGGGTGCATGAGTGTCTGAGTGGGTCTGTCATTGGGTGCATGAGTGTCCGAGTGGGTCTGTGAGTGAGTGCATTAGTGTCTGAGTGGATCTTTGAGTGGGTGTGTGAGTGGCTGAGTGGCTCTGTGAGTGGGTGTGTGAGTGGCTGAGTGGGACTGTGAATGGGTGCATGAGTGTCTGAGTGGGTCTGTCAATGGGTGCATGAGTATCTGAGTGGTCTGTGACTAGATGCATTAGTGTCTCAGTGGATCTGTGAGTGGGTCTGTGAGTGTCTGAATGGGTCTGTTAGTGGGTGCATGAGTATCTGAGTGGTCTGTGACTAGATGCATGACTTTCTCAGTGGGTCTGTGAGTGGGTATGTGAGTGTCTGAATGGGTCTGTCACTAGGTGCATGACTGCCTGAGTGGGACTATGAGTGGTCGAATGAGTAATTGCGTGGGTCTCTAAATGAGTGCATTACTACCTGAGTGTTCTACCTCTTTTGTCACCGATAGTCACAATTTTGTCGCAACCTTACATAGGGAGGCCATGCTGAGCATTGCAATGTATTTGCAAATATTGCAGGTGGTGAAAATAAAATGTTTTCTGTTGTTTTAAATACATAATATGACCTTTAAACACCCCTATATCCCACCTTGAAGTGAGGGTACCTCCAACCTAACCCCTTATACCACTATTATTGGTTATTTTCAGCCCCAGGGACCGTATCCTGTTACATAAAATAGCGGCAGCAACTTTCGGCTTAGGATGCGGACAGCCAATCACGGCATTCCAGTTGGTGCGTGCATTGGCAATTCATTGTGAATTTGTTGGGAAGTATTTGTGCTTCTAGATATATAAATGTGGATTTCCTTAATTTCTCTAAAACTACTGAACGGATTTACACCAAATAAAAGTGTGCTTTCCGCACCAAAAAGCTATTATTCTGCCAAATTTGGTGCAATTGCGTCCAGTGATTTGGACTGTAGTCTTGTTCAAAAATCCTATGGGAATTAAAATGGGAAATGCACTTTTTTTTTACCCCCCCACTTTTCCTTGGCCCCAGCTTGACAGATCGCCCCAATACTTTCCATGCACAACAAGATGCCTGAGCACACTTTTTCTGGAAAATTCCATGAACATTCGTCAAACGACGCCAAAGAAATAGCCAAGTCAAAAAGCGCTTTTGAACAATGGTCTGTGTGGTCCACCAACCCAGGAGTGGTGATTACACAGTAGTCGGTCATCTCTGAGCATGCAGTGCTGAAGTACGCATGTCTGAAAGGACCATCAAGATGTATCCCACAGGTGCTGGAGGACACCAGTCTGGGAAAGGTGCACGTGCATTAACTTATTGTGATCTACCAAAGAAGTTAGCTTTTTGTAACGTGGAAACATTTCTGTGTGTTGGCCCCTCTAGACCAGTGGTTCCCAAACTGTGGTCCGCGGACCCCCAGGGATCAGTGACACATTCCCAGGGGGTCCGCAGGCCTGGACTGGGAGGAAGGCATTTCTCCTCTGACAAACACTTGCATTTTTTAAATAGTTATTGCTTCTCTTGAACACTTTTAAGAGCACTGCAAACTTCCTGGTACATCTTTCCAACAAAAATAAAAGCATCAAGATTACTCTAGTAATTAATGTCCCTGCTGGAGAGAGGGGCAGGAGTTTTGTCTAGTGGCAGTTCTGACTCACAGGTAGCACAGAGGGTTAATATGCCTGCTGCAAAGAACCTGTATCAGGCAAAGAACAGTATTTTATGTGCATAGCACAGTGGGTTACTGCTTTTGTTTCTTTTCTTACTGTGCAGTACATAAGTCACAATCATAATCTAGCACAGTGATCTATGAACTGGCATTTAGGAGCTGCATGCAAACTGCAAGGCACAAATTAGAAGATTATTCCTTTCCCTAGACTTTTATTTTTCCTGCGCTGCTAAATAAGGTTTACTTGCATATAAATACATTCTTGATATTAAAGTCAATGCTAACCACCGTGCTGTGTCCTGAGTTTGTGCTTCTCCAAACTAAGCACTCTTAGAAGATGCCTACCAGTGTGGATGACGTGAATCCGACACCTTGTCTTCCCCTGTAAAGTGCTCTGACTCCCTACACTGGTATGAGAGGCGCTATAAAACAAATGAATTACATGTGACAGAGAGGCTATGGAGAGATGAGAGGCTCTCATGATTGTACACCACACATTTATGTAAAAACACATTCTCAGATCTATACACCTAAAGATAAAAACAGGGATCGCTTGGGAAATGTTGAATCTGACCTGAGGATTCAGCTTTCCTAAATAAAACTAAACATTGAGAAGTTAGTCGCTGAGATGCAATGCCGACCTTCCCATTAAAATGTTTCCATTTTGCATATTTTTCAAATACAAAATAATTATTTTGTTAGTTATTTGAGCGTTTGTTTGGTGTGCACTTGTTTGTGTATTTTTTGCAAATTATTGTTTTAATGTTTGAAATTTAAATCGTACAAGTTGCTTGGGGGTCCCCGACTTTCAGTAATGGCTCAGTGGGGGTCCCCAGGAGTCAAAAGGTTGGGAACCACTGCTCTAGACGATGGGAGGAGATGGACGAATCACTTTTAATAGATTGTTTTTTACAGTTATAACCATTCTTTTATATAAGCAAGGTGCTTTATAGTTTGGTTAAACTAAACTAAAGGATTAACTAGATTAATTAAATTGCAAACTTGGAAGAGAACCAACCAGTAATGGCTGATCCTGGAGACTACACAATGTGTGTGTATTCGTGATCAGCCCTGGAGACTACACAATGTGTGTGTATTCGTGATCAGCCCTGGAGAGTACACAAGGTGTGTGTGTGTTTGTAATCAGTGCTGGAGATTTCCTCCGTGTGTTTTGTGTAAAGTCTGGTGCCTGCCTGTGTCAGAGCCTGCAGCATGTGCAATGCCTGTGAGTGATGGAAGCAGCTGTCCTGCTGTCTGACTGTAAAGGGACAGAGTCCGATGTCAGTCTGTCCTTGAAGCAGCTGAATGTGTAAACACATAGTAAATGGAAAGTTTCTGAGATGTGTTTCTGTTTATGTGACGTCCAACACTGCATTAGAAAAATAAAAGCATTTTAAGTTACTGTCGGAAAAGGAAGACGTGTTTCTGCCAGGTCTCGACTGGGGCCTTTTGCGTGTTAGGCGAACGTGATAACCACTACGGAAACCTAAATGAGATACAAAGAGGCAGCTTTAGCTCGAGATACAAAGAGGCAGCTTTAGCTCTGATGAGTGAGTGCTGAGTAGTACCAACTGCAGCTGTGACGCGTAATCTCTTCCGGGCTTCAAGATCCTGAAACGTAGGAGTAAAGTTACGCTACTTCAACAGAAAGACAGTAAAGTCGAGATAGGGGATTCTGCAAAGACAACAACTGACTGCAAAGCCCTGAAGATGGATTCCAGGACCTGAGGACCTGCAAAGGAAGGGGACCAAGTCCAAGAGTCACGCAAGTGTCAGCGGGGTAGGAGCCCACTAAACCCCGGATGAAGGTGCAAAAGGGCTGCCTCTGGGTGGAAGAAGCCAAAGATTCTGCGACAACGGAAGGTGCCAGGAACTTCTCCTTTGGTTAGAAGATGTCCCACGGCATGCTGAAGGATGCAGCGTTGTTTTCACATAGAACAACCGCAAACAAGCCTTGCTAGCTGCAAGGGTTGCGGTTGAAGATAAAGGGTGCTGCCTGGGCCCAGGAAGGACCAGGAGGTTGCCCCTTGGACGCGGAGTCAGAGGGGGCACTCAGCAACGGAGAGATCCCACGCAGAAGCAGGCAGCACTGGCAGAAGTACCTGGACAGGCACACAAGAAAGCTGAACACTACGGTCATCTCAGCACAACAAAAGAGGGTCCCACGAAGCCGGTGGTCAACTCAGCGAGTTGAGCAATGCAGGACGGAGTGCTGGGGACCTGGGCTGTGCTGTGCCCAAAGGAATCCTTGCAAAAGTGCACAAAAGCCCTAGCAGCTGAAGGTCACGCGGTGCACAGGATTACTATCTGGCGTGGGGAGGCAAGGACTTACCTCCACCAACTTTGGGCAGAAGGACCACTGGACTGTGAGGGTCACTTGGATCCAGCTCCTGTGTTCCAGAGACCATGCTCGTCGAGATGCGAGGGGACCCAGAGGATCTGTGATGCAGAAGTTTGGTGCCTGCGTTAGCAGGGGGAAGATTCCGTCGACCCACAGGAGTTTTTTTCTTGGCTTCCAGTGCAGGGTGAAGGCAGACAGCCCTCAGAGCATGCACCACCAGGAAACAGTCGAGAAAGCCAGCAGGATTAGGTGCTACAATGTTGCTGGTAGTCTTCTTGCTACTTTGTTGCGGTTTTGCAGACGTCCTGGAACACTCAGTGGTCGATCCTTTGCAGAAGTAGAAGAGGGAAGTGCAGAGGAACTCTGGTGAGCTCTTGCACTCGTTATCTGGTGAGATACTCACAGGAGAGACCCTAAATAGCCCTCACAGGAGGATTGGCTACAGAGAAAGGTAAGCACCGATCAGAAGGGGTCTCTGACATCACCTGCTGGCACTGGCTCTCAGAGGTGTCCATTGTGCCCTCAAACCTCTGCATCCAAGATGGCAGAGGTCTGGGACACACTGGAGGAGCTCTGGGCACCTCCCCTGGGGTGGTGATGGACAGGGGAGTGGTCACTCCCCTTTCCTTTGTCCAGTTTCGCGCCAGAGCAGGGCTGGAGGGATCCCTGAACCGGTGTAGACTGGCTTATGCAAGGAGGGCACCATCTGTGCCCCTCAAAGCATTTCTAGAAGCCAGGAGAGGCTACTCCTCCCAGGCCCTTCACACCTATTTCCAAAGGGAGAGGTTGTAACACCCTCTCTCAGAGGAAATCCTTTGTTCTGCCTTCCTAGGACTGGGCTGCCCAGGCCCCAGGGGGGCAGAAACCTGTCTGAGGGTTGGCAGCAGCGGTAGCTGCAGAGAAAATCCCAGAGAGATAGTTTGGCAGTACCCGGGCTCTATGCTGGAGCCCCGGGGATGCATGGGATTGGCACCCCAATACCAGAATGGTATTGGGGAGACAATTCCATGATCCTAGACATGTTACATGGCCATGTTCGGAGTTACCATGGTGAAGCTACCTATAGGTATTGACCTATATGTAGTGCACGCGTGTAATGGTGTCCCCGCACTCACAAAGTCCGGGGAGTTTGCCCTGAACAATGTGGGAGCACCTTGGCTAGTGCCAGGGTGCCCTCACACTAAGTAACTTGGCACCTAACCTTCACTAAGTGAGGGTTAGACATATAGGTGACTTATAAGTTACTTAAGTGCAGTGTAAAATGGCTGTGAAATAACGTGGACATTATTTCACTCAGGCTGCAGTGGCAGTCCTGTGTAAGAATTGTCTGCGCTCCCTCTGGGTGGCAAAATAAATGCTGCAGCCCATAGGGATCTCCTGGAACCCCAATACCCTGCGTACCTAGGTACCATATACTAGGGAATTATAAGGGTGTTCCAGTGTGCCAATAAGGATTGGTAAAATTAGTCACTAGCCTGCTGTGACAATTTTAAAAGCAGAGAGAGCACAAACACTGAGGTTTTGGTTAGCAGAGCCTCAGTGATACAGTTAGGCACCACACAGGGAACACATACAGGGCACACTTTATGAGCATTGGGGTCCTGGCTAGTAGGATCCCAGTGACATAGGCAAAAACAAACGTACATACAGTAAGAACGGGGGTAACATGTCAGGCAAGATGGTACTTTCCTACAAATATCTTGGGTAATTAGCAGTGCATGGCAAGGGCACAAGTTATAGTTACCTTAGGGCACGAGTTATAGTGACTTGAAATAACGATAACTATAAACTGAATTTCTATAATTTTATAAATTTAAAATATGTGCCTAACTATAACGTCCTTGTAACCTTCGGTTTTTAAATTGAATTTCTATGGGGTTTTTTAAATTCTGTTTCCTAAGTGTAACGTCCCTGTAACCTTTGTGTGAGTGGGTGCATGAGTGTCTCAGTGGGACTGTGAGTGAGTACATGAGTGTCTCAGTGTGTCTCTCAGTGACTGCATGTGTCTCTGAGTGGGTCTGTGAATGGGTGCATGAGTGTCTGAGTGGGTCTTTGAGTGGGTGCATGAGTGTCTGAGTGGGTCTGTGAGTGGGTTCATGAGTGTCTTAGTGGGTCTGTGAGTGGGTGTATGAGTCTCTGAGGCTATGAGTGTGTGCATGAGTTTCTGACTGGGTCCATGAGTGGGTGCATAAGGATCTCAGTAGGTTTATGAGTGGATGTATGAGTGCCTCAGTGGGTCTGTCAGTGGGTGCATGAGATCCTCATTGGGTCTGTGAGTGGATGCATGAGTGACTCATCGGGTCTGTGAGTGGACACATTAGTGGTTTAGTGAGCCTGTGAGTGAGTGCATAGGTATATGAGTGGTTCTTTGAGTGAGTGCGTGAGTGTCTGAGTGGGTCTGTGAGTGGATGCATGAGTGTCTGAGTGGGCCTTTGAGTGGGTGTGAGAGTAACGGTTGCTGTAAAGGGGTGCATGAGGGTCTGAGTGGGTGTTTGAGTGGGTGCATGAGTGTCTGAGTGGGTCTGTGTATGGGTGCATGAATGTCTTAGTGGGTCTGTGAGTGGGTTTCTGAGTGGATGTATTCTGTCTGAGTGGGTCTGTGAGTGGGTGCATGAGACTTAGCGGGCCTGTGAGTGGGTGCATGGGTATATGAGTGGGTCTTTGAGTGAGTGCATGAGTGTCTGAATGGGTCTGTGAGTGGGTACATGAGTGTCTGAGTGGGAGTGGGTGTGAGAGTGACTGAGTGGGTCTTTAAGTGGGTGCATGAGTTTTTGACTGGGTCTGTGAGTGGGTTTATGAGTACCCCAGTAGGTTTATGAATGGATGTATGAGTGCCTCAGCGGGTCTTTCAGAGGGTTTATGAGAGCCTCAGTGGATCTGAGAGTAGTTGCATGAGTGACTCAGTGGGTCTGTGAGTGGGCACTTCAGTGGTTGAGGGAGTCTGTGAGTGGGTGCTTAAGTATCTGAGTGGGTCTTTGAGTGATTGTACAAGTGCCTGAGATGATCTGTGAGTAATTGCATGAGTGTCTGAGTGGGTCTGTGAGTGGATGCATGCCTCTCTGAGTGGGTCTGTGAATGAGTGTATGAGAATGAGTGGGTCTGTGAGTGGGTGCATGAGTATATGAGAGAGTCTTTGAGTGGATGCATGACTGAGTGGGTCTGTGAGTGGGTGCATGAGTATATGAGTGGGTCTTTGAGTGAGTGGATGAATGCCTGTGTGAGTCTGTAAGTGGGTGCATGAGTGAGTGGGTTTGTGAGTGGGTGCATGAGTATCTCAGTTGGTGCATGAGTGTCTGAGTGGGTGTGTGAGTTGGTGCATGTGTGCCTGAGTTGGTCTGTGAGTTGGTGAATGAGTGTCTGAGTGGGTCTGTGAGTGGGTGTGAGAGTGACTGAATGGGTCTGTGAGTGGGTGCATGAGTGTCTGAGTGGGTCTATGAGTGGGTGCATGAGTATCTGAGTGGGTCTATGAGTGGGTGCATGAGTATCTTAGTGGGTCTATGAGTGGGTGCATGAATATCTGAGTGGTCTGTGATTGGATGCATGAGTGTCTCAGTGGGTCTGTGAGTGTCTGAATGGGTCTGTCACTGGGTGCATGACTGCCTGAGTAGGACTATGAGTGAGTGTGTGAGTGGCTGAGTGGGACTGTGGGTGGGTGCATGAGTGTCTTAGTGGGTCTGTCATTGGGTGCGTGAGTGTCTGAGTGGGTCTATGAGTGAGTGCATGAGTGACTGAGTAGGACTGTGAGTGGGTGCATGAGTGTCTGAGTGGGTCTGTCATTGGGTGCATGAGTGTCTGAGTGTGTCTGTGAGTGAGTGTGTGAGTGTGTGAGTGGCACTGTGAGTAGGTGCATGAGTGTCTGAATGTGTCTGTGAGTGAGTGTGTGAGTATCTGAGTGGGTTCTGTCATTGGGTGCATGAGTGTCTGAGTGGGTCTGTGAGTGAGTGTGTGAGTGTGTGAGTGGGTCTGTCATTGGGTGCATGAGTGTCTGAGTGGGTCTGAGAGTGGGTCTGTGAGTGGGTGCATGAGTGTCTGAGTGGGTCTGTGAGTGGGTCTGTGAGTGGGTGCATGAGTGTCTCAGTGGGTCTGTCACTGGGTGCATGAGTGTCTGAGTGGGTCTGTGAGTGGGTGTGTGAGTGGCACTGTGAGTGGTGCATGAGTGTCATGAGTGTCTGAGCTTTTTGTAACGTGGAAATATTTCTGTGTGTTGGCCCCTCTAGACCAGTGGTTCCCAAACTGTGGTCCGCGGACCCCCAGGGGTCTGTGACACATTCCCAGGGGGTCCGCAGGCCTGGACTGGGAGGAAGGCAATTCTCCTCTGACAAACACTTGCATTTTGTATATAGTTCTTGCTTCTCTTGAACAGTTTTAAGAGCACTGCACACTTCCTGGTACATCTTTCCAACAAAAATAAAAGCATCAAGATTACTCTAGTGATTAATGCCCCTGCTGGAGAGAGGGGCAGGAGTTTTGTCTAGTGGCAGTTCTGACTCACAGGTAGCACAGAGGGTTAATATGCCTGCTGCAAAGAACCCGTATCCGGCAAAGAACAGTATTTTATGTGCATAGCACAGTGGGTTACTGCTTTTGTTTCTTTTCTTACTGTGCAGTACATAAGTCATAATCATAATCTAGCACAGTGAGCTATGAACTGCCATTAAGGAGCTGCATGCAAACTGCAAATCACAAATTAGAAGGTTATTCCTTTCCCTAGACTTTTATTTTTCTTGCGCTGCTAAATAAGGTTTGCTTGCATAGAAATACATTCTTGATATTAAAGTCAATGCTAACCACCGTGCTGTGTCCTGAGTTTGTGCTTCTCCAAACTAAGCACTCTTAGAAGATGCCTACCAGTGTGGATGACGTGAATCCGACACCTTGTCTTCCCCTGTAAAGTGCTCTGACTCCCTACACTGGTATGAGAGGCGCTATAAAACAAGTGAATTACATGTGCTAGAGAGGCTATGGAGAGATGAGAGGCTCTTATGATTGTACACCACACATTTATGTAAAAACACATTCTCAGATCTATACACCTAAAGATAAAAACAGGGATCGCTTGGGAAATGTTGAATCTGACCTGAGGGTTCAGCTTTCCTAAATAAAACTAAACATTGAGAAGTTAGTCGCTGAGATGCAGTGCCAGCCCTGGAGACTACACAATGTGTGGGTATTCGTGATCAGCCCTGGAGACTACACAATGTGTGTGTGTTTGTGATCAGCCCTGGAGAGTACACAATGTGTGTGTATTCCTGATCAGCTCTGGAGACTACACAAGGTGTGTGTATGTTTGTAATCAGTGCTGGAGATTTCCTGCCTGTGTTTGTGTAAAGACTGGTGCCTGCCTGTGTCAGTGCCTGCAGCATGTGCAGTGCCTGTGAGTGATGGAAGCAGCTGTCCTGCTGTCTGACTGTAAAGGGACAGAGTCCGATGTCAGTCTGTCTTTGAAGGAGATGAATGTATAAACACATATTAAATGGAAAGTTTCTGAGATGTGTTGCTGTTTATGTGACGTCCAACACTGCATTAGAATAATAAAAGCAAATTAAGTTACTGTCTGAAAAGACAGACGTGTTTCCGCCCGGTCTCAAACTGGGGCCTTTCACATGTGCGCGTGAACGTGATAACCACTACACTACTGAAACCTAAAGGAGACACAAAGAGGCAGCTTCAGCTCTGATGAGTGAGTGCTGAGTAGCACCAACTGCAGCTGTGACGCGTAGTGCAGAGTATTGTACAAATAGGAGGTCTCTCAGTGAGTGCATAGAACTGACCTGCACAGATAGGAGGTCTCAGTGAGTGCATAGAACTGACTTCTGCACAGATAGGAGGTCTCAGTGAGTGCATAGAGAGTTCATAGAACTGACCGACACAGATAGGAGGTCTCAGTGAGTATATAGAACTGACTTCTGCACAGATAGGAGGTATCAGTGAGTGCATAGAACTGACCTGCACAGATAGGAGGTCTCAGTGAGTTCATAGAACTGACCTGCACAGATAGGAGGTCTCAGTGAGTTCATAGAACTGACTTCTGCACAGATAGGAGGTATCAGTGAGTGCATAGAACTAACCTGCACAGATAGGAGGTCTCAGTGAGTTCATAGAACTGACCTGCACAGATAGGAGGTCTCAGTGAGTGCATAGAACTGACTTCTGCACAGATAGGGGGTCTCAGTGAGTGCATAGAACTGACTTCTGCACAGTTAGGCACAGTTAGGAGGTCTCTCAGTGAGTGCATAGAACTGACTTCTGCACATATAGGAGGTCTCTCATTGAATTCATGGAACTGAGTGCCGCACTGATAGGAGGTCTCTCAGTGAGTGCATAGAACTGACTTCTGCACATATAGGAGGTCTCTCATTGAATTCATAGAACTGAGTGCCGCACTGATAGGATGTCTCTCATTGAATGCATAGAACTGAGTGCCGCACTGATAGGAGGTCTCTCAGTGAATGCATATAACTGAGTGTTGTAAAAGCATCCTGTCTCTCACAGAGTGGACATCACTGAAGGATTCACGGATTAGTGATCTCTGTTCACATCTAATAGGCCTCGAACTGAACACTCAGTGGTGAATGATGCACAGACACGAGGTCTCTCTTCACAGCTAAGAGCTCTTACTGAATAAAGCTCACTTAGCGCTGGAGATTACACAATGTGTGTGTGTAATCAGTGCTCGAGACTACACAATGTGTGTCTGCGTTTGTAATCAGTTCTGGAGACTGCACAGTGTGTGTGGATTAGTAATCAGTGCTGCAGACTACACAAAGTGTGTGTAATTGTATTTGGTGCTGGAGACTACACAATGTATGTATATTTGTAACCCTCCCACATTCTCTTAACTCACTCCTGGTGCCTCACTCCTTCACTATCTCACACTCTGTTAACTCACTCCTGGTGCCTGAGTCTCTCACTAACTCACACTCTCTTAACTAACTCCCAGTGCCTGTGGCTGTCACTCTCTCATAACTCACTCCCAGTGTCTCACTCTCTGACACTCTTTTAACTCACTCCCAGTGAGTATCTCTGAGGACCCTCAGTTGTTGTCACTTTTGCTTTATGATTCTATGCTCAGAGTCTGGACTTTCCTGCCTGTGTTTGTGTAAAGGCTGGTGCCTGCCTGTGGCAGTGCCTGCAGCATGTGCAGTGCCTGTGAGTGATGGAAGCAGCTGTCCTGCTGTCTGACTGTAAAGGGACAGAAAGAGCCCGATGTCTGTCTGTCCTTGAAGCAGCTGAATGTATAAAGACATTGTAAATAGAAATTATGTTATATGTGGGTCCTGTGGAGCCCTAGAGCGCATTAGAACAATAAAAGGAGCAGCTGTTGTGAGTTAGAGCAGAAAATAAAAGAAAAATGTGTTTCCGCCCGGTCACCTTTCGGGTGTTAGGCGAACGTGATAACCACTACACTATGGAAACCCACATGAAACACATCGAGGCAGCTTCGGCTCTGATAAGCGGCTCGAAGTAAATGCAGTGCAGTATCGGGACAAACATACATTGACACTCATTTCTAGTGCAAAAGGTCATTTATTTAGGACAGGATTTAGCATAAACATCAACAACATTGAACTGTATGAAATCCCTCTTGCCTAACTTTTAACTTAAGAGCTTCCTTATGCCCTTCCTTCTCTTCTAATAGCTCTCTTCAAATCCCCTCCCCTAGACACTCCCCTATCCCTTCCATGCCCTCCTTGTTTGTAAACAATCCTCCCCCCCATTCTGATCCTTCACCTCATTTTTCCCCTTGGAAGGGGGGAACAAGCCCGCATCTGGCTCTCCCCCCTCCCCCATTTCCTGCCACCCAGGAAAACCCATGTGGCGTTTTTCTGCCCCACCCGGCAAACCCAAGTTTGCCGCACTGATTCCTTCTCATTTCCTAATCCATAAATTCTCTAGCATCAGCCTCAAACCCATCAAATAATACGCATTTCCCAATTGCGATAAATGTACTCCATCATCTCTGAACAATGTCCCCTCTTGCTCCTTAATATCCTCGTGCCTCAGCACCTTAATCCCTTGGGCCCAGCAAAATACCCTCATTGCCCTATTCAACTTTTTCCGAGCCCTTTCAATGGCTCCGTGAGTGATTGCCCCTCTCCATACCCGCCTGGGTATAAACTCTGTCCATACCAGACATGTCCCGCACAGTTTCTGCTTCAATAGCTCCAAATCTTTCTGCATAAATTGTATCAATGCAAGCCCTGATTGCCTCACCAAGTCATTTTCTCCCAAGTGTATTTGCAACAAATCCGGGCATCCCCACTGCGGCAAATTCCCTGTGATAAATGGGAGTAAACTCCCCCACCTCATTCCGCTCTTTCCCCACCAACGCACTTCGTGGTGTCTGCTGGGCAGTCCCATTGATCTGCCATAAATCTGTTTTTCAGCGAATGTTGCCGCCCAATGCACGAATGAATGGCCGACCAGCCAAGTCACTGTCTTATCATTCTTCGGTCCGGCCACGCACGCTGTAAAGAAAAAACACTATAACAACTGTGATAAACTTCTAACCACCCC
Source organism: Pleurodeles waltl (assembly GCF_031143425.1). NCBI lineage: Eukaryota > Metazoa > Chordata > Amphibia > Caudata > Salamandridae > Pleurodeles > Pleurodeles waltl. Next base: position 3,795,018 of record NW_027150097.1, read on the forward strand.
GCCCCACCCAACCTGTATTTCATTAGGGCCTCACATAGCGCTCGCAGCATCTAGATTTCCATCTACCTATTGCTTTAATCTTAGCCCAATCCCATCCTAAATGCGCTGCTGCTGTTGCCGCCCCAATCCTAAAGGAGTGCGTTCCAAAATCCCCCGCTTGCCGCCCAGTCCGACCCAAAGCCATCCTCAAAACCTGCTGCAACTGGTAGCTAGTGAGCTTCTTTCCCGATGCATGCACAAACACCCCTGCTTCCCCCGCCATACCCCACTTTCGTTTGAAAACCATCCACTCTTTCACTGGGCATGCTAGAACATCACCTCCTTTCTCCAACCATACCCACTTCCCTTTTCCTAACTGGTCCGTCTTGGACTTCCTGAGCCATATGCCCAATCTCCCTTGATGCGTGCAGATCTCCCTCCCTTTCACACCGCAGTCCTTGCCTATGCCCAATAATTCAGATACCCTAAATGCCCCGAAAAACATCCAAACCATACACAACCTAAAGAGTCCTACTTCGTGTTCGTCCGTGCAACATACTGGTAAAACATGCAAAAGTTCTTTCAGTATCCCAAAAGTAATGGGCTCTCTTGCCTTACTTCCCTCCCCGGCCCTAACCCTGCCCCATCCTTTCAACATTTTCCCCAATAAATCATTCCGTGCTGGATCCATACCAAAAAAAAGCTTCCCATAAAATGAGACACCTGCTAATTTCCCGCCTATCGTGGCCGGGGATAGCCCTTCCTTGATCAAATACAGCACAAAGCGTAAGGCCCGTGCTTCCAAATGCTCAGACCCCTGAGCCCAGAAATTGCCCTCAAACTCCTCAAAAGATTGAAAATCCAACCATGCCAGCCTGTAACTTCGCCGCGTAGAGACTGCCAACGACATTTCCACTATCCCCGAGATCATCATGCCCCCCACTCCCAAATGCCTGCTGGGACCGTAGTCTTGAACTGCTCTGCTCCTGGCGCCAGGTCGCGAAAACGCCGCCACTGTGAACGAGATAGGGAGTCTGCAATCTCGTTGTACACCCCTGGTATGTGTGCAGCTTTAAAAATGACATTGAGAGATAAACATTGCAGCATAAATTGACGTAACAAGCGCAAAACTCTTAGATCTCTGGCTCTCTGTTTGTTTACCAATTCCACCACTGTCATATTGTCCACCTGAAAACTACCGTCCGGTTGGCCAGTTCCCGTCCCCAGACTGCCAGTGCCACCAACAAAGGAAAAAACTCCAGGAACGCAATACTCCTCCCTTGTTGCAACCACTGCTGGGGCCATGTCTCTGCACACCACCTCCCATCCCAGTAAATGCCAAAACCCGACGCGCCTGCTGCGTCTGAAAATATTTGAACTTGCCATACTGTGTCCGCATCTCCAAAAGACATTGGTATCCCATTAAACTTCTTCAGGAATATCTCCCATACCTTTATGTCCTCCCTCAGAGCCAAGGAAACTCTTATCCTATGGTGAGGTAACACCGCCCCTGACATGGACAGTCCGAGTCTTCTACAAAAAGTACGTCCTCCCCTCCCTACTCTACACGCAAAATTGAGATAGCCTAGTAGTTTTTGTGCAGTTCGTAACTCCATTTTGTTAAGAGTTCGCACAGCTGCTAGGCATTCTAGGATTTCCTTCACTTTTGATGTTGGCAGACTTGCCACCATTAGCTCCGCATCTAGCTCTATCCCCAAAAAGGTCATGATTGACAGCGGGCCCTCTGTCTTTTCCGGTGCCAAAGGCACTCCTGTCTGCTGCATTAATCTCTGAAAGGCCGCCAAGCCCAGCCCACATGCCCCAGACGCTGCTTCCCCTACAAACAGAAAATCATCCAGATAGTGTGTCACTGCTTTGTGGCCACTTGTTTTCACAAAAACCCACTGCAGAAAGGTACTGAAAGTTTCGAATAGTGCGCACGATATCGCGCAACCCATAGGTAGAACCCTGTCCACATATATGGCTCCATCTAACTGCATGCCTAGAAGGTCGAAATCTGCTGGATGAATTGGTAACAGACGAAAAGCAGACTGTATATCACATTTCGCCATTTCCGCTTTTAACCCGCACCTCAAAACTAATTTCACCGCATCATCCACTGACGCATAAATAACCTTGGTATCTTCCTGCGCGATAAAATCATTTACCGACGCCCCCTTAGGCCATGACAGGTGATGTATAAGCCTGACTTCACCTGGCGCTTTCTTGGGTACTACCCCTAGTGGGGATATCATCAAATGATCCGTTGGCCAGTCGAGGAATGGACCTGCTATTCTCCCGAGTGCCACCTCTTTGTCTATTTTGTCGCGTATTACCTGTGGCTGCTCTTTTGCAGACCGTAAATTATCTGCCCATCGCCTCTGCCGAGGACCCTGATAACCTACCCTAAAACCTTCCCGAAAACCCCATTCCAATTGTCTGGCCCTATTCCTGTCCGGGTACCTGTGCAGCCATGGTAACAAAACTTCTAATCTAACTGGCGTAGGCCCCTTTTGGCGCAGGAGCGCCTTGTGCGCCTCTTCCTCTTGTCGCCCTCCATTGCTCTGCTGGGCTGTTGGGGGAGAAACATTGTATGACTGGATGACGACCCCCGCACTTGGAGCAGTCATGTTTGAACCTACACTGCGCCCTTGAACAGAAGCCCTTGTTGAAATTCCAACAAGCCCCTGTGTTACCCGCCTACGTTTTTGTAGTATGTCCCGCCCCTCCCAAGGCAGGGCGCGCCTGAAAGGGCTTATATGTTACCGGCAAGCCGCTCGCCGTATGAGTGGATGCCGCTGCCTGTGCTGACGCCATATCCATTGCATCCATAGCTCCGGATCTACGTCCCCCCACGGTTTTTCGGGGTTGATACTCACCCGGGCCCTAAACTCCTGGTCATAACTTAGCCATGCAAAACCCCCAAAATGCATCTGAGCCTTCCTAATGATATCCATGTACTTGAAAAGCGCGATGGCCCGGTCTGGGTATTTTTCGCAGTATATGCTAGCGAAAATCAAAAAGGCAGACGTCCAATTATCCATGGTAATGGGAACCCTAGGCCTGCGTGCTAACTCCCACTCCTCTTCCTTGGAGCCTTCCTTGGCCTGTATGTCCCTATGTAGCAATTTGAAAACATCCACATATTCGTGTTTCCATATCCTCGACTTAGTTTTTTTGGCGACATGTGACCTTAAAGGCATGGCCAAACCCATGTACGGAAGGCGCTTCTTGTGCGCTCCCCCTTCCTTATCCTCTGCATTCTTGCCCTCACCCGTGGGCGGGCTAACCACTGTTGTAGTACTGGTGGATGCCGTCTCTTTATCCTTGTTCATGTCGCCCTTCTGTGCTACGACCTCCCCCGGGTTATCCAATACTGACCCATCTCCCACACCTATTGATTTGCTCGTGCGCGTCACTTTGTTAGCTACTCCCCCATCACCCCAGACCGACCACCATCTCCCCTTACCTCCAATTGGTTCATCCGCGTAACGCGGCGTTCGCCTCGTCATTCCGCCACGTGGCCTCGTTAGCCTTGCACTTGACGGCCCTTCGGCCATAACGTCATCCTGAAAAAGAAAAGCAGAGGCAGGGGTTGCGCCGCACTTGCGCCCCCGCCACCCCCTTTCTTAACCCCGCTCACTTCCTCCTCACGCAATTCTCCATCTTCCCAATCTCCCTCATTTTCGTCATAGTCCAATTCCAAATCATCTCCTTTGTTTTCCATATACCCTTGAGATTTGGTTGCCGGTGGTTCTGTTGTACTTTGCCCCACATGGCGTCCGCCAACCTGCTGATGTCCCCGTTCCCGCGGTGTAGAGAAGGTCGCCGTAGACCCCTCTATTGCTTCGTTCCAACGCGCTTGGGCCGTATTGCGCCCCGTTGGTGCCCCCTTTTTCTTGCCAACCTCAGACGTTGACATTGAGCTGCCGCTCCCCATGTGGCCGCCTGAACCACTGGGGCTTTCCAAGCCAACCTGCCCCTCGGCCGCACCAGCCTCCTGAAACCTACCCTCTCCTGCCTGTGGTATCCAGACCCAGGTACCTTTCCTAGACCCTGCTGCCTGGACCCCCTTCATGTCTGTGACCTCTCTGACCTTTTTGGTATGCTCGTGTCGTCTCCCTAGCTCCTCCCTATCTTTGCATAGTTGCGCCCATCTGGCCTCGGTTTCTGCCACGGCCCTGCGCTGTTCGCAAATTCTAGCTTCTAGGTCCCATGATTCTGACTGGTCCCACCTCACCTGGGGGGCAGGTCCGTGTAGCCCGCCCACCAAAAAATCTTCCCTGTCCTGCTTTGGCAATTTCGCCTGGCGTGGGTCTGGATTGGCCCGACCCGCCCTTCCTTTGGGTCTCCCCAAGTATTTACCTCTTTTCTTGGCTGGTGGCCCGTGACCCATGTGTAAGGTATTCCCGCTCTTGGGACGTGACAAATCCAATGGGGTCTGCATCCCACTGGGCCCTGGCGCCGGCTGTTCGGTCCCGTCCCCTTGTTGCCCCAGGGCTTGCCCTGCCATGTCATCCCCTATTCTGCCTGGGGGCCCCCCGTGTGACGGGCCTGCGCAGCCTGTTCCTATATCGCTTGCGCCCGGGTTCTGTGTGCCCTGCGTCTCACCCCCAAACATTAGCGGACTCAACCTGTTAGGAGTCACTGGCCGCACCGCTGTGGCTCGTTCCTGTCTCACTGGGACTTCATCTGTGTCCCCTTCTGAGTCCTGGGAATCGCATGCTGCGATTGCCGCCGCTACCCCGCTTGACGCAGCCCGTGTTGGACGTGTCATGCCCACCCAAGCCTGCTCTAGTACCCCGGGCCTAAGCAAATCTGCCCGTCCGGCCTCACCCAGTACCCGGAGCGCTGCCCTGACAGCCTCCGCATCAGGAACGTTAGCCATGTCCCCCCCTGCCCTACCCTAAATACCTCCCTATATGAAAACACACCAATTAATTATTATTATTTTTTTTTTTTATAATGCCTCCTAAAACCTTTAACTTCTAAAACAGGGCCCGCCCAGGCGCTGCAAACTGTGTGGCCTAGTCTGTTCGAGCCTCGCCCCCTGCTATTCCTGCGCGGTTCCAACTGCGAGGGGGGGGTGCTCTGAAGCACCGTGAGGGTGCTTGATCGCCGCCTCACGGCCTTTCGCCGAAAAAACGTCTCCGGCGTGACACGCCGGGAACCGCGACACCCCCACAGGCCTCCGCGCGCCTGCACCGCACTTGTCATCTGCCCCGGGGCCGATAAACAAACCGCGTGTTCCCGGTGTCTGCCGAGAGCACCCAGGGGGCGCGGCCGAGGCCGCGTGTGTTCAAATATCTGCCGGGCCGCCGCCCACTACTTTGCCTGCCCGGCCCCCGCGCGCCCGTCTTGCTGCGCGTCTGCCTCCCTACGCCCGCACTCAACCAGCCGGTTACAATTGTACCGGTCCCTGCCTCGCGCTCCCTGCACTAACCTGGGTAGGGCCCAAGAAACCCTACACTCTTACTTCCTAACCTGCCGTACCTCCTCAAAAACTTTCCTCCCTCTCTGGTCGGCCTGGAAAGAGGCCGACCCCACCCCTCCACCCCCTTTTATCCTATCCCTAAAGCCCACCCCTACTTACCTGTCCCCCAATCCTGGCGCACCTGCGCCACTTCCTGTTATCCCGAAAAGACCCGCGGAGAGACTAGAGCGAGTCTCTCTCTCCGCGGGCCCCCCCATAAGCAGTGCACTGAATGCTGCACACCAAGGAGGGGTCTCAGTGCATTCAACTGAATGCTGCAGAGATAGGCCTCTGACTGATCACTCAGCAGTGACTGATGCATAGATAAGAGGTCTCAGGGACGGGATCTCTCATTGAACGCCGATCACTAACCAGTGTCTGAGTCTCTCCCTCTCTTAACTCACTCCCAGGTCTCTCCCTGAGTACATAGAACTGAGTGCTGCCCTGATAGGAGGTCTCTCACTCAATGCATAGAACTGCTTGTCGCGCTGATAGGAGGCCTCTCACTGGACGCATAGAAGTGAGTGCTGCACTGATAGGAGGTCTCTCACTTAATGCGTAGAACTGAGCGCTGCGCTGATAGGAGGTCTCTCACTGAATGCATAGCACTGAGTGCTGTAAAAGCATCCTGTCTCTCACAGAACCGACATCACTGGAGGATGCATAGATTAGTGATCTCTGTTCACATCTAACAGGCCTCTCACTGAACACTCAGCAGTGAGGGATGCACAGACACGAGGTCTCTCTTCACAGCTAAGAGCTCTCACTGAATACAGATCACCTAGCGCTGCGAAGCTCGGGTCTTTGCTCTTCACACTTGCCAGACTGGCTCTTGCACTCTGTGGCTTTTAGTGACGTGTACATCGGTTGTGTACAGCTGGCCCCAGGTGTGTTGTTTCTCTATATCCGGGTGTCCGCTTCCCGCACTCCCAGGGGTCAGCCATACTCCTGATAGGAACCATTTAATAGCGCTACAGCTTCATTGTGTAAAGTCCGCACCGGCAGTGAAGGATGAAGGGCGAATCAGGACACGAACCCACTCAAATGAAATGGGCTCCCGCGGGTGTGATGGAGACCTGCTGGGGTGTTGGGGTCCTGCCGGGGGCTTGGGGGCCTGCTGGGGAATGGAGGGCAGGGTGGGTGATGGGAGCCTGCTGGGTGATGTGTTGAGGGAGTTTGGGGGAGCTACTGGGGTGATGGGAGCCTGCTGGGGTGATGGGGGCCTGGTGGGTGATGGGAGGGGCTGCTGGGGTGATGGAGGCCCTGCAGGAGGGATAGGGCCCTGCTGGGGTGATGGGGGCCCGTTGCTAGAGACCCCCTGGGGTCTGAGGGGATTGATGCAGACCCAGCATCCGACAGCCTTTGGAACATTGATTGAAACAGACCCAAGTTTGTGTAACGTGTTGTTTGTGCTTCGTGTGTCAATAATGTGTCCAAGTAAAGACACACAAGGGCAGAGGGAGTATCTCCTATGACTGAACAGCAAAGTGAGTAATTGAAAACTTCAATCTTTCTCTCGATCTCAATGTGTTTGATTTGTTTGCGTTTGTTCGACTTTTCCCAGGAGTCTCCGACCTGGTCTGGTCTTGTCCGTGTGTCTCTGTTTGTGTAAGTGCTTGTTTGCCTGCTATCTGATACTTTTGTGAGTTTGGATTTTCTGTAAAAACATGGGTAGGATGAAGGCAAAGCTCAATAAATAAAACCTCCATGTAAAATTCACCAAAGAAATGCAATCACTGCACCTCCTGCACCATCGCACTCCTGAAGCCCGGTGAACATACAACATGTAGCGCTCCTTGGTGGTCTAGTGGTTAGGATTCGGCGCAGAGCGCCGCGGCCCGGGTTCGATTCCCGGTCAGGGAAGAGAAAATTGTATTCTTGATTTTCTCCTTTAACGACTGATTTAGTCTTTAACTGTTTCAATAGAATTTCATGTGTTTAATTACATCAATTACTGTATAACGTGGCCTGTATTAGACGCATAATGGTGCAATTTGTAAACATCTTAATGACAAAGTTGTTATTAATCTTTTCACTTCCTTTGACCCTCCTAACCCCAACCTCAATCACTATTGGGAGCTGCAGACCCCCTTCAACAGTTTATAAAACATGACAAAAATGGCAAATCTACTGTAACAAGTATACATCAAACATATATACAAATTGAGAAATATTTTTATTAATCTACAAACAAAAAGCGAAATTTTAATGGGAAGGTTGGAGTTTTTCAAAGTCTGCTTCTTGTTGGAGGTAGTGAATCATGTCCCAGCTAGAGTAGGACATGAAGTTATAAACTAGCCTCTCATACATCACTTTGTTTTCAAAGCTCCTAACGCAGCCTCTCATTTCCTCGGAGCAGATAGCGCTTCATTGAGGCTGTCAGCGCTTCAGACCTTATTAAGTAAACTTGCAAGGGAGACGCGAATAGGCCGATAGACCTTTTGACTGCGCTTTGAGTTTTTCCCACCATGTACCACCGTACCTATACAAATCAATAGTAAATAACCACCAATGTCGTCAATAGTCAATAAGAGTCAGTAATTTCCACTCACCATGACCTTGCAGTCACGAATAGCCACACTTTATGTAAAAGTTAGAATGTTTGTTTCCCTATATTAACAATGCTAATGTCATGTAACTTAGTCTCAAAATCAAATGATAAACATACAGAAACAATGCTGGCTGATGAAAGCGGCGACAGAATCACAATCTAATCAAAGCTTGGACCACTACACATTCTAAGGTTGTAGTACAAATGAATAGCAAGAATAACTGCGCAAACTAAATGGCGAACGTTTAGATTCAGCAAAGAAAAGACATCAACTGTTCTTACATGTAGCGAGCATCATTAATTTGGAAAGCAGAGAGAGCATAACCACTGAGGTTCTGGTTAGCAGAGCCTCAGTGAGACAGTTAGTCATCACACAGGGAACACATACAGGGCACATACTTATGAGCACTGGGGCCCAGTGACACATACAACTAAAACAACAAAGATACAGTGAAATATGGGGGTAACATGCCAGGCAAGATGGTACTTTCCTACACAATCCCCCCCCCCAAACGAAGGACAATAAGACTAGCCATGACCTGATGAGTCTTCATTGTCTAAGTGGAAATATCTGGAGAGTCCATCTGCATTGGAGTGGGTACTCCCAGGTCTATGTTCCACTGTATAGTCCATTCCCTGTAGAGATATGGACCACCTCAACAATTTAGGGTTTTCACCTTTCATTTGTTTTAGCCAAAGTAGAGGTTTGTGGTCTGTCTGAACAATGAAGTGAGTGCCAAACAGGTTTGGCCTCAACTTCTTCAGCGCCCAGACCACAGCAAGGGCCTCCCTCTCTATGGCAGACCAACGCTTTTCTCTATGGGTCAACCTCCTGCTGATAAGAGCAACAGGTTGATCCTGGCCCTCAGAATTGAGTTGTGATAAGACTGCCCCTACCCCTAATTCAGATGCATCAGTTTGATCAATGAATTTCTTGGAGTAACATGGGCTTTTTAGGACAGGTGCAGTGCACATGGCCTGTTTGAGCTCCTCAAAAGCTTTTTGACAGCTAGCTGTCCACAATATCTTTTTAGGCATCTTCTTACTGGTGAGATCATTAAGTGGGGCTACAATGGAACTATAATTTTTAATGAATCTCCTGTAATACCCAGTGAAGCCTAGGAAGGCTCTCACCTGGGTCTGTGTTGTAGGGGAAACCCAATCCACGATTGTCTGGATTTTCCCCTGAAGTGGTGCAATCTGTTCTCCACCTACCAGGTGTCCCAGATAAACCACCCTTCCCTGCCCTATCTGGCACTTTGAAGCCTTGATAGGGAGGCCTGCCTTTTGCAGGGCCTCCAAAACTTTCTACAGGTGGACCAGGTGGAGCTAAAGACAGCTATATCGTCTAGATATGCTGCACTAAAAGCCTCCAACCCTTGCAATACTGTATTCACCAACTTCTGAAAAGTGGCAGGTGCATTTTTCAAACCAAAGGGCATCACTGTAAATTGGTAGTGCCCTCCTATAGTTGAAAATGCAGTTTTAGCTTTAGCATCCTCTGCCAATTTGATCTGCCAATACCCTGCAGTCAAATCAAAGGTGCTTAGATACTTGGCAGATGCCAGTGTATCTATGAGCTCATCTGCCCTGGGTGTAGGGTGAGCATCAGTTTTTGTTACCTAGTTGAGACCTCTGTAATCTACACAAAACCTCATCTCCCTTTTTCCATCTTTTGAGTGAGGCTTTGGTACAAGCACCACAGGAGAGGCCCATGGGCTTTCAGAAGGTTCAACCACTCCTAAGTCAAGCATTTTCTGAACTTCTTGCTTTATGCAGTCCCTGACATGGTCAGGCTGCCTATAGATTTTACTTTTGACAGGCATGCTGTCTCTAGTATCAATTGTGTGTTCACACCAAGATGTGGTGCCTGGCACAGTTGAAAAGAGTTCAGAAAACTGACCAAGGAGATTTATGCAGTTGTCTTTCTGTTCTGCAGTAAGACAGTCTGCCAAAACCACTCCTTCCACTAGAGCATCCTCTTCTGTGGAGGAGAAGAGATCAGGGAGAGGGTCACTCTCTTCTTCCTGTCCCTCATCTGTTGCCATGAGCAGGGTGAGATCAGCCCTGTCATAGTAGGGTTTTAGGCAGTTGACATGAATCACCCTAAGGGGACTCCTGGCAGTGCCTAGGTCAACCAAGTAGGTGATCTCGCCCTTCTTTTCAACAATGAGATGGGGTCCACTCCATTTGTCTTGGAGTGCTCTTGGGGCCACAGGCTCCAATACCCACACCTTCTGTCCTGGTTGGTACTGAATCAGAACAACCTTCTGGTCATACCATTGCTTTTGGAGCTCTTGGCTGGCCAGAAGGTTTTTACTGGCCTTTTTCATGCACTCAGCCATTCTGGATCTTAGGCCAAGTACATAGTCCACTATATCCTGTTTGGGAGCTTTTAAAGGTTATTCCCAACCCTCCTTCACAAGTGTTAGTGGACCTCTTACAGGGTGCACAAAAAGGAGTTCAAAGGGGCTGACGCCCACTCCTTTCTGGGGTACCTCCCTGTAAGCAAAAAGGAGGCAAGGTAACAGGACATCCCATCTCCTCCTGAGTTTTTCAGGGAGTCCCATTATCATTCCTTGACAGTTACATGGTGGCATTCGAATCGGCCAGACGCGTGATTCTTTCCTCGTGCTTACTTCATGTTATTCATTGTGCGCTACCATTCCTTGACAATTACATGGTGGCAGTCGAATCGGCAAGACGGCGATTATTTCCTCGTGCTTAATTCATGTTATTCATTGTGCGCTACCATTCCTTGGCAATTACATGGTGGCATTCGAATCGTCAAGACGTGCAATTCTTTCCTCGTGCTTAATTCATGTTATTCATTGTGCGCTACCATTCTTTGGCAGTTACATGGTGGCATTCGGATCGGCAAGACACGCGATTCTTTGCTCGTGCCTAATTCATGATGTTCATTGTGCGCTATCATTCCTCGGCAGCTACATGGTGGTACTCGAATTGGCAAGACGCGCAATTCATTTCTTGTATTTAAAATTACGGTGTTCATTACGCGAAACCATTTTAAGGCATTTACTTGGTGGCTTTTGAGTTGGCAAGTCGCGTGATTTATTTCTCGAGTCTAATTTGTGTTATTCATGGTGCACAATCAACCTATGGTATTTTTACTACCTATGTAAAGATCTGCAATGTGCGAAATTCATTTTCCAGCAATTTGAGAGAACAAAGAACCAGGTTTCTAGATGTAATGTTGGGTGTTCCTAATATGTTTCTCAAACACGATTCATATGATGGTTTAGAAATCATTCAGATTCTTTCCTGATCCTCATGTAAATGATAACTCTTGAATTTGAAAATTGCATTTAACCTTTCTTGATTCTCTCACAGGTATCCAGTCATCTTGAAGCCTATTGATTTTAAGTCTATGCTTAGGTTGTCCATGTTTTCAGAATTACAATGCTTAAAGCCATAGCCTAGTATTGATATTCATATGATGTAATTTTGATATTGTGTGTTTTAACCTTTTTTCTTCCTACAGGTCTCCTTCCCAGCTGTTCCCTTTCTAATCCCCTTTTCCCCACTTGGACTCTCTTAGACTCTGTGACAATTCTAATCAGAGTATTGGAGCTGTCTTGTGGTGGAAGTGTTGGGAACGCTCACAGACCCCGAGGATCTGGTGACTCTGACACTAAGGGGGTCATTACAACCCTGGCGGACGGTGTTAAAGGTGCGGTAATACTGCAAACAGGCCGGCGGACAAAAAAAAGGAATCATGACCGTGGCGGAAACCGCCAACATAGACAGCCACTTTAACACTCCGACCGCCACGGCGGTACAGACAAGCAGCGCGGCGGTCACCGCCAACAGACAGGCGGGAGACAATGTACCGCCCACAGTATCACAACCCGCCAATCCGCCACCGTTTCCAGGGCAGATTCACCGTGGATAAAAACACGTCGGAAACAGCTTTTGCAATGGGAAAACGCTCACCTTCTACACATCCCACGAGGAAGGAGGACACCATGGAGCCGGAATTACAAATTCTACCTGCCCTAGTCTTCCTGCTCATTTTCGAACACCAGCAACGGCGGCGGCGAAGACAACGGTGAGTACTGCACCTATGACATAGGGGAGGCAAAAGTCAGGGGGACACACATGCAACACCGGCACCCCCACCCCCACCCTCACCCTCGCACATTACAACACACACACCAATGCATTTCCAAACATCACAGGAACAACCCCCCTGGAAGAATGCAAAGACCAAAGGAAATCAGTTCAAAAATTGTAATGTATCAAAATACAGTTACCAAATATATACAGATATATATACACATTCCAGATTTTATACATTACGAGAAGTAGTGCAGGTATGCACATATCAACGTCCGTGCACCACTGGGCCAAAAATGCATGGGCGAGGCCCACATTAGATACCTGTCCACAAACGGAGAGAACACTGCTGGGGCATCAGATAGAAATACAACAGGCACCTCAGGGGGAAAGAAAGGGGGCACCTCAGCTGGATGACAGCACCACGCCAGATCCACGACAGGGCTCCATGCCCACTGTTCCATCCTGGGGAGTGCAAAGCCACAGTCTCTCAAGTCTCTACAGTGGATGGGTTGCCCACTGCCATATTCTGGGGAGTGCAAAGCCACAGTTTCTCAAGTCTCTACAGTGTGTGGGTTGCCCACTGCCATATCCTGGAGAGTGCAAAGCCACAGTCTCTCAAGTCTCTACAGTGGGTGGCTTGCCCACTGCCATATCCTGGGGAGTGCAAAGCCACAGTCTCTCAAGTCTCTACAGTGGGTGGTTTGCCCACTGTTCAATCCTGGGGAGTGCAAAGCCACAGTCTCTCAAGTCTCTACAGTGGGTGGCTTGCCCACTGTTCCATCCTGGGGAGTGCAAAGCCACAGTCTCTCAAGCGGATAACAGTCTCCACTGGTTCTGGAGGGGGACTGATGCCCAGAGTGCTTCATCCTGTTAAGGACAGACGGAGTGGATGCATGTCTCCACTGGTTCTGGAGGGGGAATGGTGCCCACACTGCATTAGGCTCCCCGTGACGGTTCCTGTTCCGTCACTGTCCCAGCTGTACATGGGATAACGATGCTTGATGTGGCAGTGTTTTTCTTCTTCAGCGGTGCTCTGCCCTGTTCAGCTGTGCTTTGCCCTGTTCAGCGGTCTTCACCATGGCGGTGAGTTCCTTGTTCAGCGGTGCTTTGCCATGGCGGTCTCTGACCTGTTCAGCGGTTCTCTGCCCTGTTCAGCGGTGCTTTGCCCTGTTCAGCGGTCTTCACCATGGCGGTGAGTTCCTTGTTCAGCGGTGCTTTGCCATGATGGTCTCTGACCTGTGCATTGGTGTGTGGCATGACGGTCCCTCATTGCCCAGCGGGGCTGTGGCAGCCGGGGCCCTCCTGGGCACTGACTCCGGCCGTTGAGAATTATTAAAGTACAAAAGAACGTTGTAACCCTGGAAGATGGCTGTGTGTGGAGTATGGACCGTTTATCTACCATCCAGAGCGACCCAAGGAAGTCTGGAGAAGGGTTAGGAGAGGAACAACAATGATCTTGGAAGGGAGCAAGTTCGCTTTTCCATGTGGAGGACTTTTCTGATATATTATAAAGAACAGTATTCTACTTTTAACAAGTGTGTGTCTTAGCCACAACTCCTATCCATCTTGGTGGGGAAGGGGAAGTGTTGTAATGTTGTTGTTTGAATAACTCAAATATGTGTAACACAGTATTGTCCTAATTATATACCCACTGTTATTATTCTCTTAACCTTATTTCCCTTTATTAATTCTGTATAATCCTATTATGTATTTATGGTTAGTGAAATGGTGCACTCCAACCCTTCCTTTAGAATGTTGACTAATGGTACAACCAGGAGTGCACCTTAGAATGTGGATGAGGAGAAGCTGGAGTTGGAGGCTTTGGGGAGTTGGTGAGAAGCAGTGAGCTGTGAAGGTGTAATGCAAGGAGTTTACCAATAAATCTACGTTAATCATTTGGTCTTACTGACTCTAATTACAACAGACTAAAATTTCCATTGTCCTACTATCCATTGGTTGCTCTTAGTACCAAATTTGTTGTTATACCATTCCTGGTATTTCCTCTGATTCCCTTCCACTCTTGTTAATACTTCCTTGCAATGAACTATGACATGCTCCCCTCCTCTCAAACAATTAGGGGTTAACTTGGTTCCTGGTTGCCTACCCTTGAGAGATATAAAAGGGGATACTCCTGTGACCATGTTGGGTGTGGTATGGTAAGCCCATAGCATATGCTCAATTGCGCCCTCTCCTGATACACGAGATACATTGGCCAACTGCAAACACTCTTTGACCATCCTGTTGACCCTTTCTACAAGACCATTTGCCCTTGGGTTATATAATGCTGTCCGGTAATGTTTAATCCCACAGACTGTCAAGAACTCCACCATGGTGTTTGAAGTGAACTGTACACCATTGTCTGTCACTATAGTACTAGGAATCCCTTCACGGGAAAAGGATTATTTAAGAAATTGTATTACATCATGTGTGGTTACATTATGTACAGCCTTGGTCATCACCCAATTTGGGTGATAATCAACTAATAAAAAAATAAACCTGGCTCTCGATCCCGGGCACGTAAGAGGTCCTACTATGTCCAACCCTAGCTTGTCCCATGGTTTAGAGGGGACCTCAACTGGAGACAAAGGTGCCTTACATGTACTTCTGGTTTTATCGCTTGCTGAACAAGGGATACAATCACGTACGGTATCCTCTACTAACCTGTCCATAGTGGGGAACCAGTAGGAGGCTCGTAGTCTGTTTTTAGTCAAGGTCCTTCCCAAATGTCCCTCATGTACTAATTCTATTAATTTTTTCCAGAGTGCTTTAGGGGGAACAATTCTCTCACCTCTCATTACTAGTTCCTTGGTTATTTGAAGTTCAGAACGTACCTCCCAATATCCCCTTACATCCTCATCAAGCTGTTGACATCTACCAGGCCACCCCTTCAAAATCATATCTTTCAAAGTTTGCATAGTCCGATCCGATGTTGTAGCTGTGACCCATTCTTCTTTAGTGATACCTGACAATTCTACATGGAGCACAGGATCAAGGATCACATTGGTCTCCTCCTCCCCTCCCTTCCTGGGTAGTCTTGAGAGACAGTCAGCTACTATATTTCTTTTGCCTGGAACATATTGCATGTCGAAATTAAAGCCTTCCAACCCCATAATCCATTTCGCAATTCGAGGGGTAGCTTGGTCTTTACCCTTACAGTAAATAATGAAATGAGGGGTTTGTGGTCCGTTCTAACTACAAATGGCAACCCCCACAGGAAAAAATTGAAATGATTGATTGCCCAAAAACAGGCTAAAGCCTCCCTCTCTATTGTGGAATAATTTAGTTCGGCCTTCTTTAAAGACCTGGATACGAACGCCACAATCCTTTCCTGCCCATTTACCCACTGGGATAGAGTGGCACCTAAACCTCTTCCACTCGCATCTGTAGTGAGCCAAGTTTTCCTGGTGGTATCAAAGTTTCCTAACATAGGGCAATGGATAATGGCTTCTTTGACTTCATCAAATGCAATTTGACAGTCTTTATTCCACTCAAATGGTACGTCTTTCTTCAATAATGCTCTCATAGGAGCAGTGACTGTAGCAAAATTATACACAAATTTTGACATAAATTCAGCTAGACCCAAAAACGATTTCAACTCATCTTTATTGGTAGGAGACGGAGCTTCCTTCACCGCTACTACCAGATCACACTTGGGTTCCACACCATCCTTACTTATTTTGGGGGTCATTCTGACCCTGGCGGTCATTGACCGCCAGGGTCAACGACCGCGAGAGCACCGCCAACAGGCTGGCGGTGCTCTCAAGGGCATTCTGACCGCGGCGGTTTGGCCGCGGTCAGAAAGGGAAAACCGGCAGTCTCCCGACGGTTTTCCGCTGCCCTCAGGAATCCTCCATGGCGGCGCAGCTGCGCCGCCATGGGGATTCCGACACCCCATACCGCCATCCTGTTCCTGGCGGTTCGCCCGCCAGGATCAGGATGGCGGTATGGGGTGTCGTGGGGCCACTGGGGGCCCCTGCAGTGCCCATGCCAATGGCATGGGCACTGCAGGGGCCTCCGTAAGAGGGCCCCACAAAGAATTTCAGTGTCTGCATAGCAGACACTGAAATTCGCGACGGGTGCAACTGCACCCGTCGCACCTTCCCACTCCGCCGGCTCCATTCGGAGCCGGCTTCCTCATGGGAAGGGGTTTCCCGCTGGGCTGGCGGGCGGCCTTCTGGCGGTCGCCCGCCAGCCCAGCGGGAAAGCCATAATGGCCTCCGCGGTCTTTCGACCGCGGAGCGGCCATATGGCAGTTCCCGCCAGGCGGGCGGCGACCACCGCCCGCCGGCCTCAGAATGAGGCCCTTTGTGTCCTAGGTATTCCACTGATCCAACACCTAGTTGGCACTTTTCTTTTCTGATGGTCATGCCAGCCTCATCCAAGGCTTGGAATACCTCTCTTAAGGTAGAATTATGCTCACTTTCCGTATTTCCATAGACTAGTATGTCATCTTGGAAGCACATAACCTGCTTGATTCCCTGCAAAACCTTCTGCATGATTCTTTGGAATACCGCTGCCGCTGATGTGAGGCCGAATGGCATCCTGCGATATCTAAATGCCCCAAATGGAGTGATAAAAGATGTGAGCGAGCATGACGTAGGGTGCAGCTCCACTTGGTGGTATGCAGAAGATAAGTCAATTACGCTAAAATATTTAGCAGATCCCAACATGCTTATCATATCATTTATTTTAGGTAAGGGGAATCTATCTACCCATATATTTGTATTCAAGTCTCTCAAGTCCACACACAGGCGAATGCCTCTGCCGTTGGGTTTCTTGGTGACAACTATAGGTGCCAACCATAATGAGCTTTCAATTGGTTCTATAACTCCCAATTTGACCAAATTGTCCAGCTCTTCCTTCAAAGGTTCCCTCATTAAATACGGTACCGTTCTAACTTTATGTACCACTGGTGTAGCTCCCTCCTTAAGTTTAATTTTGTGTTGGAAGTTTTTAAACAACCCTAATCGATTTTCAAACAACCTAGGATATCCCTCACAAATGTTTTCACAAAGATTATGCAAGTCCACTAGTAACACTTGTTCCTCGCCATTGGGATCCAGTTTGATCCCAAGTTCCCTCTGGTGCCTCCATCCCAGTAAGTTGGATCCCCTCTCCGTGATGTACACCATTCCTTTAGTATGTCTACCCTTGAACATAATGTCTAGTTATAGCATTCCCTTAAGAGGTATAGGATCGTTGTTGTACCCTCCCGGTTTAATATTGGCCACATGCAATTTGTAACCCTGTGTTTGGAACCTGTCAACAAATGTTTGGTAATTCAAGAATGTATACGGTGAACAAGAATCAGCGTAGACTTTCACCTCAATGTCGTCGAGTTTGATGTCACACAAAGGATAAGTGTTATTGAGAGGTTCCTTTTCCTGATTGCCCTTGACCTGCAGAATAAACTTTGTGCCTAAATCAGTGACTTCTTCTACTCTATTTAGTTTTTTCTTGGAGTTCTTATCATTTTTGCATACCCGCGCATAGTGCCCTTTAGCACCACACTTTCTACATATGCAACCACGCGCAGGGCACAAGGGACTATTTGCTAGATGTTTGGGGTTTCCTCATCTGAAGCATCTTCCTTTTATTATGTCCTCATCACTATTTCTCCTTACTGTGGTGGCTAACACTACTGAGTCCTCGTCTTTATTAACCACCCCCTCGTCCCTTGCATTACCACCTTTTTACTTCTTTCACACCTTCTACCTCATGTGTGTTTTTAATCTCTCTCATGCATTCTACTGTATGCTCGATACCCCTTGCCATATCCACAGCTTCTTTAAGAGTAGGGTTGTAAGTAAGGAGCTTCTCTTGCACCCTTTGGCTGTTTGTACATCTAACTAACTGATCACGGATCAACAAATCTTCTAACTCCCCAAATTCACATGTTTGAGCCAGCCCTCGCAGAGAAGCTATATAGGTGTAGGAAAGTACCATCTTGCCTGGCATGTTACCCCCATTTTTCACTGTATATACGTTGTTTTAGTTGTATGTGTCACTGGGACCCTGTCAGCCAGGGCCCCAGTGCTCATAAGTGTGCCTGAATGTGTTACCTGTGTAGTGACTAACTGTCTCACTGAGGCTCTGCTAATCAGAACCTTAGTGGTTATACTCTCTCATTTCTTTCAAATTGTCACTAACAGGCTAGTGACCAATTTTACCAATTTACATTGGCTTACTGGAACACCCTTATAATTCCCTAGTATATGATACTGAGGTACCCAGGGTATTGGGGTTCCAGGAGATCCCTATAGGCTGCAGCATTTCTTTTGCCACCCATAGGGAGCTCTGACAATTCTTACACAGGCCTGCCACTGCAGCCTGAGTGAAATAACGTCCACGTTATTTCACAGCCATTTTACACTGCACTTAAGTAACTTATAAGTCACCTATATGTCTAACCTTTACCCGGTAAAGGTTAGGTGCAAAGTTACTTAGTGTGAGGGCACCCTGGCACTAGCCAAGGTGCCCCCACATTGTTCAGGGCCAATTCCCCGGACTTTGTGAGTGCGGGGACACCATTACACGCGTGCCCTACATATAGGTCACTACATATATGTAACTTTACAATGGTAACTCCGAATATGGCCATGTAACATGTCTATGATCATGGAATTGCCCCCTCTATGCCATCCTGGCATAGTTGGCACAATCCCATGATCCCAGTGGTCTGTAGCACAGACCCTGGTACTGCCAAACTGCCTTTTCAGGGGTTTCACTGCAGCTGCTGCTGCTGCCAACCCCTCAGACAGGTTTCTGCCGTCCTGGGGTCCAGCCAGGCTTGTCCCAGGATGGCAGAACAAAGGACTTCCTCTGAGAGAGGGTGTTACACCCTCTCCCTTTGGAAAATGGTGTGAAGGCAGGGGAGGAGTAGCCTCCCCCAGCCTCTGGAAATGCTTTCATGGGCACATTTGGTGCCCATTTCTGCATAAGCCAGTCTACACCGGTTCAGGGACCCCTTAGCCCTGCTCTGGCGCGAAACTGGACAAAGGAAAGGAGAGTGACCACTCCCCTGACCTGCACCTCCCCTGGGAGGTGTCCAGAGCTCCTCCAGTGTGCTCCAGACCTCTGCCATCTTGGAAACAGAGGTGCTGCTGGCACACTGGACTGCTCTGAGTGGCCAGTGCCACCAGGTGACGGCAGAGACTCCTTCTGATAGGCTCCTTCAGGTGTTGCTAGCCTATCCTCTCTCCTAGGTAGCCAAACCCTATTTTCTGGCTATTTAGGGTCTCTGTCACTGGGAATTCTTTAGATAACGAATGCAAGAGCTCATCCGAGTTCCTCTGCATCTCTCTCTTCACCTTCTGCCAAGGAATCGACTGCTGACCGCGCTGGAAGCCTGCAAAACTGCAACAAAGCAGCAAAGACGACTACTGCAACTCTGTAACGCTGATCCTTCCGCCTTCTAGACTGTTTTCCTGGTGGTGCATGCTGTGGGGGTAGTCTGCCTCCTCTCTGCACTAGAATCTCCGAAGAAATCTCCCGTGGGTCGACGGAATCTTCCCCCTGCTACCGCAGGCACCAAAGAACTGCATCTCCGGTCCCCTGGGTCTCCTCTCAGCATGACGAGCGAGGCCCCTTGAATCCAGCAACTGTGTCCAAGTGACTCCCACAGTCCAGTGACTCTTCAGTCCAAGTTTGGTGGAGGTAAGTCCTTGCCTCCCCATGCCAGACTGCATTGCTGGGAACCACGACTTTTGCAGCTACTCCGGCCTCTGTGCACTTCCGGTGGAAATCCTTTGTGCACAGCCAAGCCTGGGTCCACGGCACTCTAACCTGCATTGCACGACTTTCTAAGTTGGTCTCCGGCGACGTGGGACTCCTTTGTGCAACTTTGGGTGAGCACTGTTTCACGCATCCTCGTAGTGCCTGTTTCTGGCACTTCTCCGGGTGCTGCCTGCTGCTGAGAGGGCTCCTTGTCTTTCTCGACGTCTCCTCTGTTGCCTGACGCAATTGGCGACATCCTGGTCCCTCCTGGGCCACAGCAGCATCCAAAAACACTAACCACACAATTTGCAGCTAGCAAGGCTTGTTGGCGGTCTTTTGGCGGTAAACACTTCTGCACAACTCTCCACGGCGTGAGGAATCTGTCCTCCAAAGGAGAAGTCTCTAGCCCTTGTCGTTCCTGCAGAAATCTAAGCTTCTGCTGTCCAGTAGCAGCTTCTTTGCACCCACAGCTGGCATTTCCTGGGCATCTGCCCATCTCCCAATTGCTTGTGACTTTTGGACTTGGTCCCCTTGTTCCGCAGGTACCCTCGACTGGAAATCCATTGTTTTTGCATTGCTGGTTTGTGTCTTTCCTGCAGAATTCCCCTATCACGACTTCTATGTCCTTTGGGGAACTTTAGTGCACTTTGCACTCACTTTTCAGGGTCTTGGGGTGGGCTATTTTTCTAACCCTCACTATTTTCTAATAGTCCCAGCGACCCTCTACAAGGTCACATAGGTTTGGGGTCCATTCGTGGTTCGCATTCCACTTTTGGAGTATATGGTTTCTGTTGCCCCTATCCCTATGTGTCCCCATTGCATCCTATTGTAACTATACATTGTTTGCACTGTTTTCTAAGACTATACTGCATATTTTTGGTATTGTGTACATATATCTTGTGTATATTTGCTATCCTCATACTGAGGGTACACTCTGAGATACTTTGGCATATTGTCATAAAAATAAAGTACCTTTATTTTTAGTTTATCTGTGTATTGTGTTTTCTTATGATATTGTGCAAGTGACACTAGTGGTACTGTAGGAGCTTCACTCGTCTCCTTGTTCAGCCTAAGCTGCTCTGCTAAGCTACCATTATCTATCAGCCTATGCTGCTAGACACCCTATACACTAATAAGGGATAACTGGGCCTGGTGCAAGGTGCAAGTACCCCTTGGTACTCACTACAAACCAGTCCAGCCTCCTACATTGGTTGTGCAGCGGTGGGATAAGTGCTTTGAGACTACTTACCACTCTTGTCATTGTACTTTTCATAAGAGAAAAATATACAAAACAAGTTCAGTGTGTGTACACATAACTAAAAAGTTTTGCATTTCCTCTTTTCACTCTTTTCTAAGTGCTGAAAAGTACTTCTAAACTTGCTAAAAAGTTCTAAAAAGTTTAACACGTTTTTTTTCTGTCTTTCTAAAAGTTCTGAAAACTTTTTTCTCTTTTTCTGTCACTTTAACTCTCTCTAAAAATGTCTGGCACAGGCCAAAATGTTGATCTGTCCAAAATTGCATATGATCACCTTAGCTGGAAAGGAGCAAGGAGTCTCTGCATAGAGAGAGGTTTGAGTGTAGGGAAGAATCCTTCCTTGGAATTGTTACTTAACATGCTTAGAGAACAAGATAAGGCCAAAAGGGCCCCATCTGTTGAAAAAGTAGCTAATGGTTCCCAATCTGATCCAGGGACTCCCCTAGGAAAAGATTCAGGAAATAAACTTCATAGCCTGCCCATTACTAGACAGTCTAGCATAGTTGGTACTGAGGTTGAGTCACACCATACAGATAGTGTTGTCTCACATCATAGCAAGAGCATTAATTCTCACCACAGTAGAAGTGATGTTTCTGTTAACCAAGCTGTTAGGGTGCCTTCTGTAAGGGATAGGTCTCCTTCTGTCCATTCTCACCATACTTCTGTTTCAAGGGATGTCCCTCCCACCCACCCTGATGACAGATTGTTAGAATGGGAGCTCAATAGATTGAGAGTGGAACAAACCAGACTGAAGCTCAAGAAGCAACAGCTGGATTTGGATAGACAGACCTTAGAAGTAGAGAAGGAGAGACAGAAACTGGGTTTAGAAACCCATGGTGGCAGCAGCAGTATTCCCCATAGTCATCCTGCAAAAGAGCATGATTCCAGGAATCTGCACAAGATAGTTCCCCCTTATAAGGAGGGGTATGACATTAACAAGTGGTTTGCTGCACTTGAGAGGGCCTGTGCTGTACAGGATGTCCCTCAAAGGCAGTGGGCTGCTCTCCTATGGCTATCATTTAGTGGAAAAGGTAGGGATAGGCTCCTTACTGTGAAAGAAAGTGAAGCCAATGATTACAAAGTTCTTAAGAATGCACTCCTGGATGGTTATGGCTTAACCACTGAACAATACAGGATAAAGTTCAGAGAGACCAAAAAGGAGTCTTCACAAGACTGGGTTGATTTCATTGACCATTCAGTGAAGGCCTTGGAGGGGTGGTTACATGGCAGTAAAGTTACTGATTATGACAGCCTGTAAAACTTGATCCTGAGAGAGCATATTCTTAATAATTGTGTGTCTGATTTGTTGCACCAGTACTTGGTGGACTCTGATCTGACCTCTCCCCAAGAATTGGGAAAGAAGGCAGACAAATGGGTCAGAACAAGGGTGAACAGAAAAGTTCATACAGGGGGTGACAAAGATGGCAACAAGAAGAAGGATGGTAAGTCTTCTGACAAGGGTGGGGACAAATCTAAAAATGAGTCTTCATCAGGCCCACAAAAACACTCTGGTGGGGGTGGTGGGCCCAAATCCTCTTCTAATCAGAACAAGGAAAAGAAACCATGGTGCTTTTTATGTAAAATAAAAGGCCATTGGACAACAGATCCCAGTTGTCCAAAGAAAAGCACCAAGCCTCCTACCACTACAACCCCTACTGCTACACCTAGTGTCCCTACTAATAGCAGTGGTGGTGGGAGCAAACCTACTAATAGCCAATCCAAGGGAGTAGCTGGGCTCACTATTGGTAACTTAGTTGGGGTTGGTCTGATTAGGGAGACCACAGAGGCTGTGTTAGTCTCTGAGGGGGCTATTGATTTAGCCACCTTGGTTGCTTGTCCCCTTAACATGGATAAGTACAAGCAACTACCCCTAATAAATGGTGTTGAGGTTCAGGCCTATAGGGACACAGGTGCCAGTGTCACAATGGTGATAGAGAAACTGGTCCACCCTGAACAACACCTACTTGGTCACCAGTACCAAGTAACCGATGCTCACAACAACACACTTAGCCACCCCATGGCTGTTGTAAATCTCAACTGGGGGGGCTTACTGGTCCAAAGAAAGTTGTGGTAGCCTCAGATTTACCTGTAGACTTTCTACTAGGAAATGATTTGGAGACATTAGCTTGGTCAGATGTGGAGTTGGAGGCCCATGCAGCAATGCTGGGCATCCCAGGGCATATTTTTGCTTTAACCAGGGCTCAGGCCAAAAAGCAAAAAGGACAGGGAAACTTGGATCCTGGAACAATGGACCAAGTGCTCCCTAAAGCTAGGGCTAGTAGAAGTAAAGCACTTCCTACTATCCCTCCCTCTACATTGGATTCTACTTCTGAGGAAGAAGAATTTCCACCCTGTGCAGAACCTACACCAGAGGAGCTGGAAACAGACACTGCTGAGCTTTTGGGTGAAGGGGGGCCTGCCAGGGAGGAGCTGAGTGTGGCACAGCAAACCTGTCCCACACTAGAGGGTCTAAGACAGCAAGCTGTCAAACAGGCTAATGGGGATGTCCGTGAATCTCACAGAGTTTACTGGGAGGACAACCTCTTGTACACTGAAGCAAAGGATCCTAAACCTGGAACTGCCAGGAGGTTAGTGATTCCTCAGGAGTATAGAAAGTTCCTCCTAACTCTAGCCCACGACATTCCCCTAGCTGGACATCTGGGACAAATGAAAACTTGGGACAGGCTTGTTCCCTTGTTTCATTGGCCTAGAATGTCTGAGGACACAAAAGAGTTTTGTAAGTCCTGTGAAACCTGTCAAGCCAGTGGCAAGACAGGTGGCACACCAAAGGCACCTCTTATTCCACTGCCTGTGGTTGGGGTTCCCTTTGAAAGGGTAGGGGTTGACATAGTTGGCTCCCTTGACCCTCCTACTGCTTCAGGCAATAGGTTTATCTTGGTGGTAGTGGACCATGCCACAAGATATCCTGAAGCTATTCCTTTAAGGACCACTACAGCACCTGCAGTGGCAAAGGCCCTCCTGGGAATATTTTCCAGGGTGGGCTTCCCAAAGGAAGTAGTATCAGACAGGGGAAGCAATTTCATGTCTGCATACTTAAAGGCCATGTGGAAGGAGTGTGGTGTGACTTACAAGTTCACTACACCCTATCATCCACAAACAAATGGACTGGTGGAGAGATTTAACAAAACTCTCAAAGGCATGATTATGGGTCTCCCTGAAAAACTCTGCAGGAGATGGGATATCCTGTTACCATGCCTCCTTTTTGCCTACAGGGAGGTACCCCAGAAAGGAGTGGGCTTCAGCCCCTTTGAACTCCTCTTTGGACACCCTGTTAGGGGTCCACTAACACTTGTCAAGGAGGGTTGGGAACAACCTTTAAAAGCTCCAAAGCAAGATATTGTGGATTATGTACTTGGCCTCAGATCAAGGATTGCTGAGTATATGAAAAAGGCCAGTAAAAACCTTCAGGCCAGCCAAGAGCTCCAAAAGAAATGGCATGACCAGAAGGCTGTTTTGGTTCAGTACAAAAGAGGACAGAAAGTGTGGGTCTTGGAGCCTGTGGCCCCAAGAGCACTCCAATATAAATGGAGTGGACCCCACACAATTGTTGAGAAAAAGGGTGAAGTCACCTACTTAGTTGACTTAGGCACTGCCAGGAGTCCCCTTAGGGTGCTCCATGTCAATCACCTGAAACCCTACTATGACAGGGCTGACCTCACCCTGCTCATGGCAACTGATGAGGGACAGGAAGAAGACAGTGATCCTCTTCCTGATCTCTTCTCTTCCACAGAACAAGATGCTCTGGTGGAAGGGGTAGTTTTGGCTGATTGTCTTACTGCTGAGCAGAAAGACCATTGCATAAATCTCCTGGGTCAGTTTTCTAAACTCTTCTCTACTGTGCCAGGTACCACTTCTTGGTGTGAGCACACTATAGATACTGGAGACAGCTTGCCTGTCAAAAGTAAGATCTATAGGCAGCCTGACCATGTCAGAGACTGCATAAAGCAAGAGGTGCAGAAAATGTTAGAAGTGGGAGTGGTTGAGCACTCTGAAAGTCCATGGGCTTCTCCTGTGGTACTTGTACCAAAACTCCATTCCAAAGATGGAAAGAAGGAAATGCGGTTTTGTGTAGACTACAGAGGTCTCAACCAGGTAACCAAAACTGATGCTCACCCTATACCCAGGGCAGATGAGCTCATAGATACACTGGCATCTGCCAAGTATCTAAGCACTTTTGATTTGACTGCAGGGTATTGGCAGATCAAATTATCAGAAGATGCTAAACCTAAAACTGCATTTTCAACCATTGGAGGCCATTACCAGTTCACAGTAATGCCTTTTGGATTGAAAAATGCACCTGCCACTTTTCAGAGGTTGGTGAACACAGTCCTGCAAGGGCTGGAAGCTTTCAGTGCAGCATATTTGGACGATATAGCTGTCTTTAGCTCCAGCTGGGATGATCACCTGGTCCACCTATGGAAGGTTTTAGAGTCCCTGCAAAAGGCAGGCCTCACTATCAAGGCTTCAAAGTGCCAGATAGGGCAGGGGAAGGTGGTTTATCTGGGACACCTTGTTGGTGGGGAACAGATTGCACCACTTCAGGGGAAAATCCAAACTATTATAGATTGGGTTCCCCCTACCACTCAGACTCAGGTAAGAGCCTTCCTAGGCCTCACTGGGTATTACAGGAGGTTCATTAAGAACTATGGCTCCATTGCAGCCCCTCTTAAAGACCTCACATCCAAGAAAATGCCTAAAAAGGTATTATGGACAGCAAACTGTCAGAAAGCTTTTGAGGAGCTGAAGCAGGCCATGTGCTCTGCATCTGTCCTGAAAAGCCCTTGTTACTCTAAAAAATTATATGTCCAAACTGATGCATCTGAATTAGGAGTAGGGGCAGTCCTATCACAACTTAATTCTGAGGGCCAGGATCAACCTGTTGCTTTTATTAGTAGAAGGTTGACCCCTAGAGAAAAGCGTTGGTCTGCCATTGAGAGGGAGGCCTTTGCTGTGGTCTGGGCACTGAAGAAGTTGAGGCCATACCTGTTTGGCACTCACTTCATTGTTCAGACAGACCACAAACCTCTACTTTGGCTAAAACAAATGAAAGGTGAAAATCCTAAATTATTGAGGTGGTCCATATCCCTATAGGGAATTGACTATACAGTGGAACATAGACCTGGGAGTAGCCACTCCAATACAGATGGACTCTCCAGATATTTCCACTTAGACAATGAAGACTCATCAGGTCATGGCTAGTCTTATTGTCCTTCGTTTGGGGGGGGGGGTTGTGTAGGAAAGTACCATCTTGCCTGGCATGTTACCCCCATTTTTCACTGTATATATGTTGTTTTAGTTGTATGTGTCACTGGGACCCTGTCAGCCAGGGCCCCAGTGCTCATAAGTGTGCCTGAATGTGTTACCTGTGTAGTGACTAACTGTCTCACTGAGGCTCTGCTAATCAGAACCTCAGTGGTTATGCTCTCTCATTTCTTTCAAATTGTCACTAACAGGCTAGTGACCAATTTTACCAATTTACATTGGCTTACTGGAACACCCTTATAATTCCCTAGTATATGGTACTGAGGTACCCAGGGTATTGGGGTTCCAGGAGATCCCTATAGGCTGCAGCATTTCTTTTGCCACCCATAGGGAGCTCTGACAATTCTTACACAGGCCTGCCACTGCAGCCTGAGTGAAATAACATCCACGTTATTTCACAGCCATTTTACACTGCACTTAAGTAACTTATAAGTCACCTATATGTCTAACCTTTACCTGGTAAAGGTTAGGTGCAAAGTTACTTAGTGTGAGGGCAACCTGGCACTAGCCAAGGTGCCCCCACATTGTTCAGGGCCAATTCCCCGGACTTTGTGAGTGCGGGGACACCATTACACGCGTGCACTACATATAGGTCACTACCTATATGTAGCTTCACAATGGTAACTCCGAATATGGCCATGTAACATGTCTATGATCATGGAATTGCCCCCTCTATGCCATCCTGGCATAGTTGGCACAATCCCATGATCCCAGTGGTCTGTAGCACAGACCCTGGTTCTGCCAAACTGCCTTTTCAGGGGTTTCACTGCAGCTGCTGCTGCTGCCAACCCCTCAGACAGGTTTCTGCCCTCCTGGGGTCCAGCCAGGCTCGTCCCAGGATGGCAGAACAAAGGACTTCCTCTGAGAGAGGGTGTTACACCCTCTCCCTTTGGAAAATGGTGTGAAGGCAGGGGAGGAGTAGCCTCCCCCAGCCTCTGGAAATGCTTTCATGGGCACATTTGGTGCCCATTTCTGCATAAGCCAGTCTACACCGGTTCAGGGACCCCTAAGCCCTGCTCTGGCGCGAAACTGGACAAAGGAAAGGAGAGTGACCACTCCCCTGATCTGCACCTCCCCTGGGAGGTGTCCAGAGCTCCTCCAGTGTGCCCCAGACCTCTGCCATCTTGGAAACAGAGGTGCTGCTGGCACACTGGACTGCTCTGAGTGGCCAGTGCCACCAGGTGACGGCAGAGACTCCTTCTGATAGGCTCCTTCAGGTGTTGCTAGCCTATCCTCTCTCCTAGGTAGCCAAACCCTCTTTTCTGGCTATTTAGGGTCTCTGTCTCTGGGGATTCTTTAGATAACGAATGCAAGAGCTCATCCGAGTTCCTCTGCATCTCTCTCTTCACCTTCTGCCAAGGAATCGACTGCTGACCGCGCTGGAAGCCTGCAAAACTGCAACAAAGTAACAAAGACGACTACTGCAACTCTGTAACGCTGATCCTGCCGCCTTCTCGACTGTTTTCCTGGTGGTGCATGCTGTGGGGGTAGTCTGCCTCCTCTCTGCACTAGAAGCTCCGAAGAAATCTCCTGTGGGTCAACGGAATCTTCCCCCTGCTACCGCAGGCACCAAAGAACTGCATCACCGGTCCCCTGGGTCTCCTCTCAGCATGACGAGCGAGGTCCCTTGAATCCAGCAACTGTGTCCAAGTGACTCCCACAGTCCAGTGACTCTTCAGTCCAAGTTTGGTGGAGGTAAGTCCTTGCCTCCCCACGCCAGACTGCATTGCTGGGAACCGCGACTTTTGCAGCTACTCCGGACTCTGTGCACTTCCGGCGGAAATCCTTTGTGCACAGCCAAGCCTGGGTCCACGGCACTCTAACCTGCATTGCACAACTTTCTAAGTTGGTCTCCGGCGACGTGGGATTCCTTTGTGCAACTTCGGGTGAGCACCTTTTCACGCATCCTCGTAGTGCCTGTTTCTGCCACTTCTCCGGGTGCTGCCTGCTGCTGAGAGGGCTCCTTGTTTTGCTTGATGTCTCCTCTGTCCCCTGACGCAATTGGCGATATCCTGGTACTTCCTGGGCCACAGCAGCATCCAAAAACACTAACTGCACGATTTGCAGCGAGCAAGGCTTGTTGGCAGTCTTTCGGCAGGAAAACACTTCTGCACGACTCTGCACGACTCTACACGGCGTGCGGGATCCGTCCTCCAAAGGGGAATTCTCTAGCCCTTGTCGTTCCTGCAGAAATCTAAGCTTCTGCTGTCCAGTAGCAGCTTCTTTGCACCCACAGCTGGCATTTCCTGGGCATATGCCCATCTCCGACTTGCTTGTGACTTTTGGACTTGGTCCCCTTGTTCCACAGGTACCCTAGATTGGAAATCCATTGTTGTTGCATTGTTGGTTTGTGTCTTTCCTGCATTATTCCTCTAACACGACTTCTTTATCCTTAGGGGAACTTTAGTGCACTTTGCACTCACTTTTCAGGGTCTTGGGGTGGGCTATTTTTCTAACCCTCACTATTTTCTAATAGTCCCAGCGACCCTCTACAAGGTCACATAGGTTTGGGGTCCATTCGTGGTTCGCATTCCACTTTTGGAGTATATGGTTTGTGTTGTCCCTATCCCTATGTGTCCCCGTTGCATCCTATTGTAACTATACATTGTTTGCACTGTTTTCTAAGACTATACTGCATATTTTTGGTATTGTGTACATATATCTTGTGTATATTTGCTATCCTCATACTGAGGGTACACTCTGAGATACTTTGGCATATTGTCATAAAAATAAAGTACCTTTATTTTTAGTTTATCTGTGTATTGTGTTTTCTTATGATATTGTGCAAGTGACACTAGTGGTACTGTAGGAGCTTCACTCGTCTCCTAGTTCAGCCTAAGCTGCTCTGCTAAGCTTCCATTATCTATCAGCCTATGCTGCTAGACACCCTATACACTAATAAGGGATAACTGGGCCTGGTGCAAGGTGCAAGTACCCCTTGGTACTCACTACAAACCATTCCAGCCTCCTACAATAGGTGCCTACCTTTTCGTCCTTGGCCTGTACTCTACTAAAAAATCTATGCCGCTCTAAGACCATATTAACTTTGTGCCCAAAATGACTCTCCAACCTGTACAATGTTTGTTGAAAAACATCTAAGTTCTCTCCATCCTCCTCTCCTTCCCCTTCTTTAGCCGTCAGGCTCTCATACACTTTTCTTCCTTGTATTCCTAAGTTATGTAAAAGAATATGTTGCTTCCTTAATGATGTGAACTTTTCTACCCCAATAGCAATCAAATACGATTCAAACAATTTGGACCATTCCTTCCAAGGGAACATTGGTTCACCAATTTCGTTTAGGAACGGAGGAGGTTGTGACATTCCTGCTGCAGCCATTATGTACTTGCTTACACTATAGTACGTTGTATGAGTAATTTTTTTTTTCCCTCCCTTCCAGTTCCTTTAAAATACACCCTATAAAAAAAAATATTGCATAATGATGTGCAGCATTCACATTAATAACTCAAAACAATTACTGCATTACAAAACCATCTGGCTTAATAATATGCACACATTAAATTTGTAAATTTCAATCACCAGTCTGTTCAATCTGTACACAATGAGGTAGCACTTCTAAATAATGTTTCTGTACACCTTTGAGCTCTTATCGTGAAATAGCTTAACACAAGAAAGGGCTTTTATTTTGAATTCGTCCTTCTGCTGCCAACGCTTGCTTCTTATTCGAGGATTCAATCTCTTTCCTCGAGCCGTACACCGATGAACATCTCCTGTTTACCCCGATGTTCAGAGTCTTCACGGTAAGATCAATTAATGAAGAAGTAGACTGCTCGCACCCCGCCGGATTCCACAGGAGAGGACGCTCGCTGTAGAATTCCTTAAGCGCTTCTTCCGATAGCGCTGATTTAGATGCCGCTCACCCCGCTTCAGTGTCGCGCCTGACACAAAAGTTCCTCAAGGGTTTCCTCATTCGACGTCGTGCCCAGCTCACCATCTAGCGCCACATTGAGACACACTCACCTCCCGAAGCGCTGCGCTCAATACGGACTTCCCAAAGCGCTCCTTCAGTCAGTGCCGTGCCGCCTTTCACCGCACTAGCGCCAGGGTGAGAAACCACACACCGCGCTGAGACGCTTACTACGACCGAGCAATTCATTTTTATTTTTTTTTCGTCCGGCCGTGAACACTAAAGTAAATAAGGTTGTTATATAGAATTGCCTAGGCACTTTAGCGTCAGCGCTATATCGCCGAAATCTTCACTACAGAACTGGCTAACAGCTCTACAGGCAGGTTCTTTTCATTACTTTATCCTTATGGCACAGTGATGGGTTCGCACATCAAACCGCGTTGATTAAACAAGGCCACACTCACGGTTTTGCCAGTATATTCTTCACACAGCACACTCCCAGATGACGTGCTGAAGCGCTATACAGCCATTACGCAGCAGAGTTAATATGGAATAGTAGCATTCTCAATCGCTACTCTGCCTGCTTACAACACACAGGCACCACTTGACTATACCTTCTTGGTTCACAACGAGAAGCAGATAATCCACTGTGGTGCTGAATCAATCAGGGGCAACGAGTCTTCGCTGCCCCTGCGCAGTATCCCATCCTCGTCGCCAAATTTTAGTCTGTTGTAATTAGAGTCAGTAAGACCAAATGATTAACGTAGATTTATTGGTAAAGTCCTTGCATTACACCTTCACAGCTCACTGCTTCTCACCAACTCCCCAAAGCCTCCAATTCCAGCTTCTCCTCATCAACATTCTAAGGTGCACTCCTGGTTGTACCATTAGTCAACATTCTAAAGGAAGGGTGAAAAAAAACCTTTTCTCCAGGCTACAGGCTGTGAGGAAAAAAAAAACAATTACTCATACAACATACTATAGTGTAAGCAAGTACATAATGGCTGCAGCAGGAATGTCACAACCTCCTCCGTTCCTAAACGAAATTGGTGAGCCAATGTTACCTTGGAAGGAATGGTCCAAATTGAATCGTATTTGATTGCTATTGGGGGAGAAAAGTTCACATCATTAAGGAAGCAACATATTCTTTTACATAACTTAGGAATACAAGGAAGAAAAGTGTATGAGAGCCTGACGGCTAATGAAGGGGAAGGAGAGGAGGATGGAGAGAACTTAGATGTTTTTCAACAAACATTGTACAGGTTGGAGAGTCATTTTGGGCACAAAGTTAATATAGTCTTAGAGCGGCATAGATTTTTCAGTAGAGTACAGGCCAAGGACGAAAAGGTAGGCACCTATATAGCTTCTCTGCGAGGGCTGGCTCAAACATGGGAATTTGGGGAGTTAGAAGATTCGTTGATCCGTGATCAGTTAGTTAGATGTACAAACAGCCAAAGGGTGCAAGAGAAGCTCCTTACTTATAACCCTACTCTTAAAGAAGCTGTGGATATGGCAAGGGGTATCGAGCATACAGTAGAATGCATGAGAGAGATTAAAAACACACTGTGACCGGGCCGCCCCGGGCAACAGCGGGGAACCGGCAGAAACGGAACCGCTACGGCCGCGTTCCCAGGTTCCCCTGGGAACGCGTCCGCAACGAGGCCAGCGTCCTGAGGTTGCCTCGGCAACCTCCGATGACGAGGAGGCTCCGGATTGGCCACCAGGCGGCCAAAAGACGGAAGCTCCGGTCGAGAGGGAGAGAGCCGGGGAGGAAGAGAGGAAGGAGAACGACGGCGGCGACGACGAACCGAAGAAAGAAGAGAGAGACGGCGACGAGGACATCGGAGGAGGACCCCAGTGGCCTGGAAGCGGCGGAACCCGAACCCAGAGGAACAGCGCCCGACCGGAAGCAGGGGAGACCAGCCCAGACCGACGAGAGGACCTCCACAGAGCCAGCCACGACCCTGGAGGGTCGTGGCTCTACAAGGTACGGTCCTTCTGGACAAACCGAGGGACACAATAAAAGGGGAGAAACGCTGAGGAAGGGAGGGAGGCAGGGTGAGGGGAGGGAGGAGAGAAGGGCACTTTAAAGAGCACCGGGAGAGCACAAAAGGGTAAAGTACGGAATATACACAAGCCCTGAAGTCCTCACTGGCACCTATATCACACATAAACCCCCCCCCCCTCCTTAAACCTTTTCCCCAGTAAAACAAATAAGTAGAAGACGTGTTGTAAGGCGTTCGTTCCACTCACCAGCGATATGTGTTCCCTTTTTCTTGTATGTCACATCCGGGACCTTATGAGGACGATCCGGTACGTCACCTAGAGAAAAGGAAGAAAAGGGACACAGATTAGAAGGAAGATATTCACCACTCCAGAGAAGAAACCGGCGCTAAACGTCGTACTGACTTTTCATCGGTTCTTATTTCAAATTACTAATAAATACTTACCGCAAAAACCCAAATTTACCTCTCCTGAGTGTCTATACTGTGGGGACTGTCTACAGTGGTGTCAGAAGTGGGATCTTGTTTCTAATCCCTCTCCATAAAACAGTCCAGACAGTATACACAATGAGTGAAAGTCCATCGTTAGAGACCATGATTAAGCAACTAGCGGAAGGGCAAAGACACTTACAACTCGTATGGGAGGCCCAACAGAGAGAGGCCAAAGAAGACCGAGAAACCTTACAATCTGCTCTGAAGAGCCAGGCGACCATACTGGCGAACAACCAGTTAGTCCATGAAAGTGCGATGAAAAAACTAACGGAGACTATCGCCGCTAGTAAGGTACATCCGAATGTACCTAGTTCCGTATTACAGAAGTATCAGGAGGGAGAGGATCCGGAATCCTTTTTCACCAACTTTGAGCGGGTAGCCTCCTCCGCCCTATGGCCAGAAGATAAATGGGGACAATATGTGGCCCCCCTGCTCACCGGTCTCTTACAATCAGCATATCAAGCCGCTAACCCAGGTGGTGTCACCCCCTATCAGGACATAAAAACAAGTATACTAGAAAGGGTGGGTCACGACACAGAATATTACCGGATGAGATTTCGTAAAGTCAAATGGGGCACCAACGAAGATCCTAGAACCTTTTATTTTCGTGTGAAGGATCTAGCATTAAAATGGTTAGGCCATATTGGAGATAGTCGGGAGGAAGTCATCAAAACCATTATACTGGAACAATATCTAGATGGTCTACCCCCATCCACAAAACACTGGATAAGACAACACCCAAAAGTGGATACTGAGACGGCCATTGATCTGGCCTGTGCTTTTCATCGATCCACCGATGTCAGAAACTGTCCCACGCGAAGTATCATTAAACCAGTTCTACCGACCCCAAAGACATTTGTAAAAAGTCCACCCGACTATCTAGTACCACGTAGGTTTCCTGAAGGCCCGCCTACCATGGGACCCCAATGTTATAGTTGTGGCGAATGGGGACACATCGCACGTATGTGTCCCCAGAAACAAGAAATGGGAGAACCAATGGAGATAGGGATGACAAGGCGAAGGGTGTTATGTACCGGGAAGGGCGCCCTAAAATTTAAAATGATGATACAAGTGGACGGGAAAAGTATATATGCCCTGGTTGACTCCGGCTGCAGCCAATCAGTAATTAGGAAAGACTTGATAAATAATGATATAGAAGAGAAACAATGGGTATCTATATGTTGCATACACGGGGACAAGGCACAGTATCCTATACAGATACTCCAGATCAGGTGGGGACCCTATCAGGACTTCCTCCCAGTGGGGATAATGCCCCGGTTAATTGAGGAATGTATCATTGGGACAGACTACATCCACTTCCAAGAACTATTAGACTACGTCAGAGATACCAAACAAACTAAGGATTGGTGGAGAGAGGCACCCTTTTCAGAGAGTGATATTGAGTGTCCGCTATATCGTAGAAAGTTGTCACGAAGAGAGAAACGACAGGGAAAAGGGGACTATCGGAAGACGAAAGGTGACAACACCTATGGAGAGATAGTGGCAGAAATTCATGAAGTTCCTAGTACTTTTGTCCAACAACAGAGAGAGGACCCCTCCCTTAACAATGCCTGGAGGTCGGCAGTAACAGAGGAGACAGAAGAGGTGGGTCCCTACTTTATAGTGCAAAAAAACTTATTATATCGGGTTACTACCACACGACGGGGAGAACGTAAACGCCAACTTCTGGTACCTACCCACTATCGGGAACATGTTCTTACACTAGCTCATAATCACCCAGGGGGAGGACACTTTGGGAGAGAGAACACCGAGGAATATTTGCTCAGAAGGTTTTATTGGCCTGGAGTATACGCCCACATACGTAGTTATTGCGCCCAATGTCCCCGTTGTCAGTTAACCGAACCTAGTCGACCTAGGAAGGCACCTCTCCTACCCCTTCCCATCATCGATATCCCGTTCAAAAGAATAGGGATGGATCTAGTGGGACCTTTGATTCCTTCGTCAAAAGGACACACCTACATCCTAGTCATTGTAGATTATGCTACACGATACCCAGAGGCCATTCCCCTGACTAGTATGACAACCAAGACAGTGGCCCAAGCTATGATTAACGTATTTTCTCGTCTTGGGTTTCCACATGAAATCCTCACGGACCAGGGGACCCCTTTTATGTCCACCTTAATGAAACAAGTGTGCAAAACATTGGGGATAGCTCAGATCAGAACATCCGTTTACCATCCTCAAACTGACGGACTAGTCGAAAGATATAATCGAACCATTAAAACCCTGCTGAGAAAGACTATCAATGAGACAGGGAAGGATTGGGATCAAAAGTTACCCCTAGTTTTGTACGCCATACGGACACATGAGCAAGCATCCACGGGGCATAGCCCCTTTGAGTTGGTCTTCGGACGCCAACCTCGTTCCCTTTTAGACATGGCGGTAGAATCCTGGGAGGCCGAGGCTGAGGAAGCAGGGACTCCTTTGTTAGAATATGCAAAAAAATTGAGGAACCACCTACACAGCTTATGGACCGACGTACACGCAAACCTGGAACAGGCCCAACAAACACAAAAGTCCTATTATGACAAAGGAAGTAAACTACGGGTTTTCCAACCCGAGGACCAGGTCCTAATAATGAGACCCACCTCCGACCATAAACTCCTGGCCAAATGGCAGGGCCCATATCGAGTAATCAAAGCAGTTTCCCCTGTCACCTACCTTATCGAAATATCCTCCCGTCCAATAAAAACACAAATATATCATGTAAACCTGCTAAAAAAATGGGAGACCCCCGCACAACCTGAACGTTCCGTAGAAATGGGTCAGTTTGTGTGTCCCGACAAGACCCTAGATATCGAGTTCTACCCTACCAACCCCGATACTGAAAGTACCCTACCCATAGTGGACGATACTTTACCTGAAGGGCAAAAGCAACAAGCCCTTAAGGTTTTAAAACAATGGCAACCACTCTTTTCAGAGAAACCAGGAAAGACGTTTTTAATTCACCATAATATACGCACGAGCTCCGGGAAGATCACAAGAGAACGCCCTTATCGTATTCCAGAAGCTAGAAAACACATAATCGAAGAAGAAATCAAAACAATGTTATCCCTAGGGGTCATTGAACCGTCCACTAGTCCCTGGTGTTCACCGGTTGTCCTAGTACCGAAGCCTGATGGTAGCGTCAGGTTTTGCATAGATTTCCGCAAACTTAACTCAAACTCCCTATTCGACACCTATCCCATCCCTAGGGTGGACGATGTTCTCGAAAAACTTGGGAAAGCAAAATACATGTCTACTATCGACCTAACTAAAGGGTATTGGCAGATTCCCTTAGCTCCTCAAGATAGAGAAAAAACAGCTTTTTCCACCCAGTCCGGGTTATATCAATTCACAGTACTACCTTGTGGGCTTCATGGAGCCCCTGCAACCTTTCAAAGGTTAATGGATAGGATTCTAAAACCCTATC
The DNA here is from genome assembly GCF_031143425.1 of Pleurodeles waltl. NCBI lineage: Eukaryota > Metazoa > Chordata > Amphibia > Caudata > Salamandridae > Pleurodeles > Pleurodeles waltl. Next base: position 3,831,148 of record NW_027150097.1, read on the forward strand.
CTGCATTCTCCGCTGCATATCTAGATGATGTAGTCGTATTTAGTGAAACATGGGAGGACCATTTAATACACCTACAGAGAATATTCCAAGCCCTTCAAACTGCTGGTTTGACGGCCAATCCCAAGAAATGTGTGATAGGTAAAACCGACATCTCCTATTTGGGATATAGGATTAATCAGGGTACACTACAACCTCAAAATGGGAAGGTGGATGCCATTTTACATGCCCCTCTTCCACACACGAAAAAGGAATTACGCTCCTTTTTAGGATTAGTGGGCTATTATCGGCGCTTCATTCCACATTACTCCACCTTAGCAGCACCTCTTACGGACCTACTCACTAAACAATATCCCAATCGACTTTTGCCTTTTTCGGAGACGCAAAACGCGAGTTTTGAACAGTTGAGAGTTTCCTTAACCTCCGATCCCATCCTGCACTGCCCAGATTTTACGAAGCCGTTTCACCTCTACACTGACGCATCGGATGTTGGGCTTGGAGGGGTTCTGACTCAGCCAGATAGCGAGGGGCTTGACCATCCGGTGGTCTACATCAGTAGAAAACTGTTTTCCCGGGAACGTAACTATCCAATTATAGAGAGAGAGTGCTTGGCTATCAAGTGGGCCATTGACTGTTTGCAGTACTATCTCCTAGGGCGGCCGTTTATACTATTCACGGATCACGCTCCTCTTACGTGGCTGGCTGCGCATAAGGATTCTAACTCCAGGATACTGCGATGGTTCCTTGAACTGCAACCGTTCTCCTTTCAGGTTCGGCACGTCCCTGGATCTCACCAGGCCCCCGCTGATTATCTGTCCCGGTTTCCTCTGTCTTCGCCTGTCCTGGAGCAGGACAGTTCTTGGGGAAGGGTGTGTGACCGGGCCGCCCCGGGCAACAGCGGGGAACCGGCAGAAACGGAACCGCTACGGCCGCGTTCCCAGGTTCCCCTGGGAACGCGTCCGCAACGAGGCCAGCGTCCTGAGGTTGCCTCGGCAACCTCCGATGACGAGGAGGCTCCGGATTGGCCACCAGGCGGCCAAAAGACGGAAGCTCCGGTCGAGAGGGAGAGAGCCGGGGAGGAAGAGAGGAAGGAGAACGACGGCGGCGACGACGAACCGAAGAAAGAAGAGAGAGACGGCGACGAGGACATCGGAGGAGGACCCCAGTGGCCTGGAAGCGGCGGAACCCGAACCCAGAGGAACAGCGCCCGACCGGAAGCAGGGGAGACCAGCCCAGACCGACGAGAGGACCTCCACAGAGCCAGCCACGACCCTGGAGGGTCGTGGCTCTACAAGGTACGGTCCTTCTGGACAAACCGAGGGACACAATAAAAGGGGAGAAACGCTGGGGAAGGGAGGGAGGCAGGGTGAGGGGAGGGAGGAGAGAAGGGCACTTTAAAGAGCACCGGGAGAGCACAAAAGGGTAAAGTACGGAATATACACAAGCCCTGAAGTCCTCACTGGCACCTATATCACACATAAACCCCCCCCCCCTCCTTAAACCTTTTCCCCAGTAAAACAAATAAGTAGAAGACGTGTTGTAAGGCGTTCGTTCCACTCACCAGCGATATGTGTTCCCTTTTTCTTGTATGTCACATCCGGGACCTTATGAGGACGATCCGGTACGTCACCTAGAGAAAAGGAAGAAAAGGGACACAGATTAGAAGGAAGATATTCACCACTCCAGAGAAGAAACCGGCGCTAAACGTCGTACTGACTTTTCATCGGTTCTTATTTCAAATTACTAATAAATACTTACCGCAAAAACCCAAATTTACCTCTCCTGAGTGTCTATACTGTGGGGACTGTCTACACACACATGAGGTAGAAGGTGTGAAAAAAGTAAAAAGGTGGTAATGCAAGGGACGAGAGGGTGGTTAATAAAGACGAGGACTCAGTAGTGTTAGCCACCACAGTAAGGAGAAATAGTGATGAGGACATAATAAAAGGAAGATGCTTCAGATGTGGAAACCCCAAACATCTAGCAAATAGTCCCTTGTGCCCTGCGCGTGGTTGCATATGTAGAAAGTGTGGTGCTAAAGGGCACTATGCGCGGGTATGCAAAAATGATAAGAACTCCAAGAAAAAACTAAATAGAGTAGAAGAAGTCACTGATTTAGGCACGAAGTTTATTCTGTAGGTCAAGGGCAATCAGGAAAAGGAACCTCTCAATAACACTTATCCTTTGTGTGACATCAAACTCGACGACATTGAGGTGAAAGTCTACGCTGATTCTTGTTCACTGTATACATTCTTGAATTACCAAACATTTGTTGACAGGTTCCAAACACAGGGTTACAAATTGCATGTGGCCAATATTAATCCGGGAGGGTACAACAACGATCCTATACCTCTTAAGGGAATGCTAGAACTAGACATTATGTTCAAGGGTAGACATACTAAAGGAATGTTGTACATCACAGAGAGGGGATCCAACTTACTGGGATGGAGGCACCAGAGGGAACTTGGGATCAAACTGGATCCCAATGGCGAGGAACAAGTGTTACTAGTGGACTTGCATAATCTTTGTGAAAACATTTGTGAGGGATATCCTAGGTTGTTTGAAAATCGATTAGGGTTGTTGAAAAACTTCCAACACAAAATTAAACTTAAGGAGGGAGCTACACCAGTGGTACATAAAGTTAGAACGGTACCGTATTTAATGAGGGAACTTTTGAAGGAAGAGCTGGACAATTTGGTCAAATTAGGAGTTATAGAACCAACTGAAAGCTCCTTATGGTTGGCACCTATAGTTGTCACCAAGAAACCCAACGGCAGAGGCATTCGCCTGTGTGTGGACTTGAGAGACTTGAATACAAATATATGGGTAGATAGATTCCCCTTACCTAAAATAAATGAAATGATAAGCATGTTGGGTTCTGCTAAACATTTTTGCGTAATTGACTTATCTTCTGCATACCACCAAGTGGAGCTGCACCCTACGTCATGCTTGCTCACATCTTTTATCACTCCATTTGGGGCATTTAGATATCGCAGGATGCCATTTGGCCTCGCATCAGCGGCAGCGGTATTCCAAAGAATCATGCAGAAGGTTTTGCAGGGAATCAAGCAGGTTATGTGCTTCCAAGATGACATACTAGTCTATGGAAATACGGAAAGTGAGCATAATTCTACCTTAAGAGAGGTATTCCAAGCCTTGGATGAGGCTGGCATGACCATCAGAAAAGAAAAGTGCCAACTAGGTGTTGGATCAGTGGAATACCCAGGACACAAAATAAGTAAGGATGGTGTGGAACCCAAGTGTGATCTGGTAGTAGCGGTGAAGGAAGCTCCGTCTCCTACCAATAAAGATGAGTTGAGATCGTTTTTGGGTCTAGCTGAATTTATGTCAAAATTTGTGTATAATTTTGCTACAGTCACTGCTCCTATGAGAGCATTATTGAAGAAAGACGTACCTTTTGAGTGGAATAAAGACTGTCAAATTGCATTCGATGAAGTCAAAGAAGCCATTATCCATTGCCCTATGTTAGGAAACTTTGATACCACCAGGAAAACTTGGCTCATTACAGATGCGAGTGGAAGAGGTCTAGGTGCCACTCTATCCCAGTGGGTAAATGGGCAGGAAAGGATTGTGGCGTTCGCATCCAGGTCTTTAAAGGAGGCAGAACTAAATTATTCCACAATAGAGAGGGAGGCTTTAGCCTGTTTTTGGGCAATCAATCATTTCAAATTTTTCCTGGGGGGGTTGCCATTTGTAGTTAGAACGGACCACAAACCCCTCATTTCATTATTTACTGTTAAGGGTAAAGACCAAGCTACCCCTCGAATTGCGAAATGGATTATGGGGTTGGAAGGCTTTAATTTCGACATGCAATATGTTCCAGGCAAAAGAAATATAGTAGCTGACTGTCTCTCAAGACTACCCAGGAAAGGAGGGGAGGAGGAGACCAATGTGATTCTTGATCCTGTGCTCCAGGTAGAATTGTCAGGTATCACTAAAGAAGAATGGGTCACAGCTACAACATCAGATCGGACTATGCAAACTTTGAAAGATATGATTTTGAAGGGGTGGCCTGGTAGATGTCAACAGCTTGATGAGGATGTGAGGGGATATTGGGAGGTACGTTCTGAACTTCACATAACCAAGGAACTATTAATGAGAGGTGAGAGAATTGTTCCCCCTAAAGCACTCTGGAAAAAATTAATAGAATTAGCACATGAGGGACATTTGGGAAGGACCTTGACTAAAAACAGACTACGAGCCTCCTACTGGTTCCCCACTATGGACAGGTTAGTAGAGGATACCGTACGTGATTGTATCCCTTGTTCAGCAAGGGATAAAACCAGAAGTACATGTAAGGCACCTTTGTCTCCAGTTGAGGTCCCCACTAAACCATGGGACAAGCTAGGGTTGGACATAGTAGGACCTCTTACGTGCCCGGGATCGAGAGCCAGGTCTATTTTTGTATTAGTTGATTATCACACACACTGGGTGATGACCAAGGCTGTACATAATGTAACCACACATGATGTAATACAATTTCTTAAATAATCCTTTTCCCGTGAAGGGATTCCTAGTACTATAGTGATAGACAATGGTGTACAGTTCACTTCAAACACCATGGTGGAGTTCTTGACAGTCTGTGGGATTAAACATTACCGGACAGCATTATATAACCCAAGGGCAAATGGTCTTGTAGAAAGGGTCAACAGGATGGTCAAAGAGCGTTTGCAGTTGGCCAATGTATCTCGTGTATCAGGAGAGGGCGCAATTGAGCGTATGCTATGGTCTTACCATACCACACCCAACATGGTCACAGGAGTATCCCCTTTTATATCTCTCAAGGGTAGGCAACCAGGAACCAAGTTAAACCCTAATTGGTTGAGGAGAGGGGAGCCTGTCATAGTTCATCGCAAGGAAGTATTAACAAGAGTGGAAGGGAATCAGAGGAAATACCAGGAATGGTGTAACAACAAATTTGGTACTAAGAGCAAACAATGGATAGTAGGACAATGGGTCAGGGTAAAGCTTCCAGGATCTACTCGAAGGGAAGGAAGCCGGTTCTCCAGGCCGTTGAGAATTACTAAAGTACATAAGAACGTTGTAACCTTGGAAGATGGCCGTGTGTGGAGTATGGACCGTTTGTCTACCATCCAGAGCGACCCAAGGAAGTCTGGAGAAGGGTTCGGAGAGGAACAACAATGATCTTGGAAGGGAGCAAGTTCGCTTTTCAATGTGGAGGACTTTTCTGATATATTATAAAGAACAGTATTCTACTTTTAACAAGTGTGTGTCTTAGCCACAACTCCTTTCCATCTTGGTGGGGAAGGGGAAGTGTTGTAATGTTGTTGTTTGAATAACTCAAATATGTGTAACACAGTATTGTCCTAATTATATACCCACTGTTATTATTTTCTTAACCTTATTTCCCTTTATTAATTCTGTATAATCCTATTATGTATTTATGGTTAGTGAAATGGTGGACTCCAACCCTTCCTTTAGAATGTTGACTAATGGTACAATCAGGAGTGCACCTTAGAATGTTGATGAGGATAAGCTGGAGTTGGAGCAACATATTCTTTTACATAACTTAGGAATACAAGGAAGAAAAGTGTATGAGAGCCTGACGGCTAATGAAGGGGAAGGAGAGGAGGATGGAGAGAACTTAGATGTTTTTCAACAAACATTGTACAGGTTGGAGCGTCATTTTGGGCACAAAGTTAATATAGTCTTAGAGCGGCATAGATTTTTCAGTAGAGTACAGGCCAAGGACGAAAAGGTAGGCACCTATATAGCTTCTCTGCGAGGGCTGGCTCAAACATGTGAATTTGGGGAGTTAGAAGATTCGTTGATCCGTGATCAGTTAGTTAGAAGTACAAACAGCCAAAGGGTGCAAGAGAAGCTCCTTACTTACAACACTACTCTTAATGAAGCTGTGGATATGGCAAGGGGTATCAAGCATACAGTAGAATGTATGAGAGAGATTAAAAACACACATGAGGTAGAAGGTGTGAAAGAAGTAAAAGGTGGTAATGCAAGGGACGAGGGCGTGGTTAATAAAGACGAGGACTCAGTAGTGTTAGCCACCACAGTAAGGAGAAATAGTGATGAGGACATAATAAAAGGAAGATGCTTCAGATGTGGAAACCCCAAACATCTAGCAAATAGTCCCTTGTGCCCTGCGCGTGGTTGCATATGTAGAAAGTGTGGTGCTAAAGGGCACTATGCGCGGGTATGCAAAAATGATAAGAACTCCAAGAAAAAACTAAATAGAGTAGAAGAAGTCACTGATTTAGGCACGAAGTTTATTCTGCAGGTCAAGGGCAATCAGGAAAAGGAACTTCTCAATAACACTTATCCTTTGTGTGACATCAAACTCGACGACATTGAGGTGAAAGTCTACGCTGATTCTTGTTCACCGTATACATTCTTGAATTACCAAACATTTGTTGACAGGTTCCAAACACAGGGTTACAAATTGCATGCGGCCAATATTAAACCGGGAGGGTACAACAACGATCCTATACCTCTTAAGGGAATGCTAGAACTAGACATTATGTTCAAGGGTAGACATACTAAAGGAATGTTGTACATCACGGAGAGGGGATCCAACTTACTGGGATGGAGGCACCAGAGGGAACTTGGGATCAAACTGGATCCCAATGGCGAGGAACAAGTGTTACTAGTGGACTTGCATAATCTTTGTGAAAACATTTGTGAGGGATATCCTAGGTTGTTTGAAAATCGATTAGGGTTGTTGAAAAACTTCCAACACAAAATTAAACTTAAGGAGGGAGCTACACCAGTGGTACATAAAGTTAGAACGGTACCGTATTTAATGAGGGAACCTTTGAAGGAAGAGCTGGACAATTTGGTCAAATTGGGAGTTATAGAACCAATTGAAAGCTCCTTATGGTTGGCACCTATAGTTGTCACCAAGAAACCCAACGGCAGAGGCATTCGCCTGTGTGTGGACTTGAGAGACTTAAATACAAATATATGGGTAGCTAGATTCCCCTTACCTAAAATAAATGAAATGATAAGCATGTTGGGTTCTGCTAAACATTTTAGCGTAATTGACTTATCTTCTGCATACCACCAAGTGGAGCTGCACCCTACGTCATGCTCGCTCACATCTTTTATCACTCCATTTGGGGCATTTAGATATCGCAGGATGCCATTCGGCCTCGCATCAGCGGCAGCGGTATTCCAAAGAATCATGCAGAAGGTTTTTTTTTTTTTTTTTTTTTTTTTTTTTTTTTTCGTCCTCATAATTATCACCCATGCTTTGGAAGAGGAAAAATGGTACCGGACGGGGGAAACGTAACCCTTGGGTCGTCCCGTTTGGTCTAGGTTTTATTATTCTCCCAATCGTATGCCATCAACCAGGATATACTATTTTCTATGAAACCTAGTCATAACCAAAGCATCGCCCAGTATTGGGTAAGGGGAGTACTAATCATTGGACTTAAGTTGCACGAGGAGGAGACCAGACAGCAAAACAGTAATATACTATTGGTAGACATTTTCCCAGTTCATCCAGAAGTTATCCCTGCTAGAAAGGGGACCTCGTTGTTCCATTATGCACATTCGATTTACAGATATTTGCCAATCCTTAGAACGGGGGGGAAAGGGGTCAACCCATTTACGACAAATTTCTCGTCTAGCCAAAAGTATTAATACAAACAACAGGTGCTCCTGATGTGCTGACAATTTTTGATAATTCATACCCTGTTCACTGACCCCAAACACCACCATAGAAAGATCCAATTTTACGTTCACATTAAATATTATCTTTAAAGTGTTTCCTATCTCCTCCCAATATTCCCACAACTTTGAACATTGCCAAAACATGTGTATATCGTTTGCCTTATCGTCACCACACCTCGGACAGTTTTTCTGAGTTTTCCCGATAGCTGTTAATCTGGCCGGCGTCCAGTAAACCCTATGAAGTGTGAACAAATGGTTTTTCTTCAACTCTGCCGGGCTGGTCGTGAACCACAATTCTGAGCAGGACCTATTCCATAAAGATTTCACATCTAGAGTTGGAAAGATCCCCCCCCACTTCAACAAGGGAAGGGATGTCCCATCCCTTGTTGCTTCCAACAGAGCATGGTACCACAGAGCAACTTCCTTATTAATGATTTTCTGGTTTAATTTCCCTTCCCATATATTCCTTCCTATTTCTCCTATTTGTTGCTATTTAACCCAACTAGCTATCTGAAGATACTTGAATTTGGAGACTGTCCCTCCAGTCCCTTCATAAAGTGTCGACCAGCTTAACAGTTCTGGTCCTTCCATTATCTGGCCCCATCTTACAATCCCACTCACTCTCAAAGGAATTGATAATTTATCAGTGAGGCATTCAGGAGTGCCAGGTGAATCCCAAATGGGGGAAGAGCTGCAAAAATAGGGTATCTCTAGCACCTTCCGAAAGTGCATCCAAATGTTGCATGCATGTCTGAGTGTCTTCAAGCGTACCTTCTTGAAGTACTTAGGATGGCCGAATTTGTATAGAAAATGATCTGCTTTTTCCTCGAGGTGTGCCGTTAAGGCTTTCCACGCCGGATCATATTCTGACTTCTTATTCAATAGGTTTCTAATGTTTTTTAATTGAAATGCCAGATAATACTTGAAGAAATCTGGAGACGCAATGCCCCCCCACTCTTTTTTTTTACTCATCTTTTTCCACGAGATCCTTACTCCTTTAGAGGCCCATACAAACGAGGATAAATCCCCCTGTAGTTTTTTAAACCAGCAGTTCTTAAACTCTAGTGGAATAGTGTTGAATAAAAAGGTGAATTTTGGGAGAATACACATCTTCAAAATGTTGGATCTTCCAATTATGGAAAGAGGGAGAGCGGCCCACGTCTTTAGCAATTTTTTGGTTTCTCTGTATGTTATGTTAAAATTTAGTTTAGGTACCTCATTTAGATCATTTGTTAATCGTATACCCAAATATCTGATCTCTTGTTTGACTAAAGGAGAAGCATAAGTCAAATTCCAACACATTATTTCTGTCTTTTCTGTGTTTACGCTGTAACCAGAAAGTTTACCAAATTGCTCCATCAAAGTATTGAACGCTAGTAGGGTAGAACTAACATCCTTGGTATATAGCATAAGATCATCCGCATATAATGCTACTTTTTTTTCCCAGTCCCCACTTTGAAATGGAGTAATTTCCTTACTTAACCTAAGAGAAATTGCCAGAGGCTCAATATATAAGTTAAAAAGCAAGGGAGACAATGGACATCCCTGTCGCGTACCCCGCCAAATCCTAAATTCTTGTGATAACTGGCCGTTGACCAGAATTCTCGCTGAGGGGCATCTATACAATTCCCTGACTGTCCTAACAAAAGGAAATCCCAAGCCTCCTTTTTCCAGCACTAACCTCAAAAAAGACCAATTGACCCGATCGAAGGCCTTTGCTGCGTCAAAAGTCAGGATCGCCAGAGGGGTCTTTTCTTGTTCCGCCAGATCTATTGCAGCAAATAACTCATGTGTTACATCCTGGAGATACCTCCCTTTCATAAAACCCTTTTGATCCGTATGAATCAGATTGCCTATGGCACTCCCTAATCTCCTGGCTAAAATCCCTGTATAAAGTTTGTAGTCGGCATTCAACAGGGAGATGGGTCTGTAAGATGCACAAGACATTGGATCCTTACCTGGCTTTAAAACTAGACAAATTATAGCCTCTCTCCAGGATTTAGGCGTCTGAGCCCCCTCAACCAGCATAGAATTAAATAATTCTAATAAAAAAGGACTAATAACTTCCCCCAAGACCTTGTACAATTCATTAGGTAGATTGTCTGGACCAGCGGCCTTTCCTTTTTTTAACGCTTTTATGCCTTCAATAAGCTCAGCCTCATTTATTTTACAATTTAATAGGGTCTTTTCAGAATCTTCTAGAGCTGGAAGGTGTAGTTTTTCTAGAAAATCACTAATCGACTCGTCTGAATTAACCAGGCTTTCTGAGTATACGTCTTGGAAAAAAGATACAAATGCCCCCTCAATCTCTTCTTGCTCCACACAAATCGTATTGTCCGATTTGACTGCTGAAATATATCTTTTAGAGAGGTCTGACTTAACCTTCCATGCTAGTAGCTTACTGCAACCTTCTCCATATTCATGGTGAGCATATCGGCTAGCTTCCCATTTTAACTTACTGCGATTTTCCAAAAAAGCCTCTAGCTTAGTCCGAACATTAACCTCTTGACATATCAAGTCCTCTAATAAATTGACCTTCTCTTCTGCTCGTGCTTTATGGATTGCAGCTTGCAAGGTTTTTAGAGATAATTCCATATCTCCCAATTTCTCTTTTTCTTCACGATGTTTGTATATTGCCAGGCTCATAAGCCTCCCTCTAATATAAGCCTTAAAGGCGTCCCAAACACACCATAAACTTGCCGTACCTTGGTTCAAAAGAAAGAAATCTCTTGTGTCTTTTTTTAATGCTTCTACTATAGAGTCGTCTAATAGTATAGCGCGATTAATTATACATCTAATACCTTTATTTACGACCCTGATATCCAAGTGTAATTTTACAGCTGAATGATCTGAGAGGTGAGCTGGATTGTGGGCTACCTTTCTGACCTCTGGGCATAAACTTTTATGTATTAAAAAAAAATCTATTCTAGATCTATGCCCATATTTTTTATTGTAAAATGTATATCTGTCTCCTTCGCCTCCTCTGCAGTGCCATATGTCTACCAATCCTAAATCTTGCATGGCTTGTTTCACCTGTGCCCTCATTTTAGGAGAGTTATCCGTACCTCGAGGGGTTGACTTATCGTGTACAGGGTCTAACAAAATGTTGAAGTCAATCATGCAGAAGGTTTTGCAGGGAATCAAGCAGGTTATGTGCTTCCAAGATGACATACTAGTCTATGGAAATACGGAACGTGAGCATAATTCTACCTTAAGAGAGGTATTACAAGCCTTGGATGAGGCTGGCATGACCATCAGAAAAGAAAAGTGCCAACTAGGTGTTGGATCAGTGGAATACCCAGGACACAAAATAAGTAAGGATGGTGTGGAACCCAAGTGTGATCTGGTAGTAGCGGTGAAGGAAGCTCCGTCTCCTACCAATAAAGATGAGTTGAGATAGTTTTTGGGTCTAGCTGAATTTATGTCAAAATTTGTGTATAATTTTGCTACAGTCACTGCTCCTATGAGAGCATTATTGAAGAAAGACGTACCTTTTGAGTGGAATAAAGACTGTCAAATTGCATTTGATGAAGTCAAAGAAGCCATTATCCATTGCCCTATGTTAGGAAACTTTGATACCACCAGGAAAACTTGGCTCATTACAGATGCGAGTGGAAGAAGTTTAGGTGCCACTCTATCCCAGTGGGTAAATGGACAGGAAAGGATTGTGGCGTTCGCATCCAGGTCTTTAAAGGAGGCAGAACTAAATTTTTCCACAATAGAGAGGGAGGCTTTAGCCTGTTTTTGGGCAATCAATCATTTCACATTTTTCCTGTGGTTGTTGCCATTTGTAGTTAGAACGGACCACAAACCCCTCATTTCATTATTTACTGTTAAGGGTAAAGACCAAGTTACCCCTCGAATTGCGAAATGGATTATGGGGTTGGAAGGCTTTAATTTCGACATGCAATATGTTCCAGGCAAAAGAAATATAGTAGCTGACTGTCTCTCAAGACTACCCAGGAAGGGAGGGGAGGAGGAGACCAATGTGATCCTTGATCCTGTGCTCCAGGTAGAATTGTCAGGTATTACTAAAGAAGAATGGGTCACAGCTACAACATCGGATCGGACTATGGAAACTTTGAAAGATATGATTTTGAAGGGGTGGCCTGGTAGATGTCAACAGCTTGATGAGGATGTAAGGGGATATTGGGAGGTACGTTCTGAACTTCACATAACCAAGGAACTAGTAATGAGAGGTGAGAGAATTGTTCCCCCTAAAGCACTCTGGAAAAAATTAATAGAATTAGCACATGAGGGACATTTGGGAAGGACCTTGACTAAAAACAGACTACGAGCCTCCTACTGGTTCCCCACTATGGACAGGTTAGTAGAGGATACCGTACGTGATTGTATCCCTTGTTCAGCAAGCGATAAAACCAGAAGTACATGTAAGGCACCTTTGTCTCCAGTTGAGGTCCCCACTAAACCATGGGACAAGCTAGGGTTGGACATAGTAGGACCTCTTACGTGCCCGGGATCGAGAGCCAGGTTTATTTTTGTATTAGTTGATTATCACACACACTGGGTGATGACCAAGGCTGTACATAATGTAACCACACATGATGTAATACAATTTCTTAAAGAATCCTTTTCCCGTGAAGGGATTCCTAGTACTATAGTGACAGACAATGGTGTACAGTTCACTTCAAACACCATGGTGGAGTTCTTGACAGTCTGTGGGATTAAACATTACCGGACAGCATTATATAACCCAAGGGCAAATGGTCTTGTAGAAAGGGTCAACAGGATGGTCAAAGAGTGTTTGCAGTTGGCCAATGTATCTCGTGTATCAGGAGAGGGCGCAATTGAGCGTATGCTATGGTCTTACCATACCACACCCAACATGGTCACAGGAGTATCCCTTTTATATCTCTCAAGTGTAGGCAACCAGGAACCAAGTTAAACCCTAATTGGTTGAGAGGAGGGGAGCCTGTCATAGTTCATCGCAAGGAAGTATTAACAAGAGTGGAAGGGAATTAGAGGAAATACCAGGAATGGTATAACAACAAATTTGGTACTAAGAGCAAACAATGGATAGTAGGACAATGGGTCAGGGTAAAGCTTCCAGGATCTACTCAAAGGGAAGGGAGCCGGTTCTCCAGGCCGTTGAGAATTACTAAAGTATATAAGAACGTTGTAACCTTGGAAGATGGCCGTGTGTGGAGTATGGACCGTTGTCTACCATCCAGAGCGACCCAAGGAAGCCTGGAGAAGGGTTCGGAGAGGAACAACAATGATCTTTGAAGGGAGCAAGTTCGCTTTTCCATGTGGAGGACTTTTCTGATGTATTATAAAGAACAGTATTCTACTTTTAACAAGTGTGTGTCTTAGCCACAACTCCTATCCATCTTGTTGGGGAAGGGGAAGTGTTGTAATGTTGTTGTTTGAATAACTCAAATATGTGTAGCACAGTATTGTCCTAATTATATACCCACTGTTATTATTCTCTTAACCTTATTTCCCTTTATTAATTCTGTATAATCCTATTATGTATTTATGGTTAGTGAAATGGTGCACTCCAACCCTTCCTTTAGAATGTTGACTAATGGTACAACCAGGAGTGCACCTTAGAATGTTGATGAGGAGAATCTGGAGTTGGAGGCTTTGGGGAGTTGGTAAGAAGCAGTGAGCTGTGAAGGTGTAATGCAAGGAGTTTACCAATAAATCTACGTTAATCATTTGGTCTTACTGACTCTAATTACAACAATTTGCCTACAGTGAAAGGTGACTTCTATGCCCTTGGACATATCCCCAACATCATAGGTGCTATTGATGGGGCCCATGTAGCTCTGGTCCCCCCCCCCACCCCACAGGAGTGAGCAGGTGTACAGGAACAGGAAGAGTTATCATTCCATGAATGTACAGATGGTATGTTTGGCAGACCAGTACATCTCGTAGGTAAATGCTATGTTCCCTGGCTCAGTGCATGACGCCTACATCCTGCGCAATAGCAGCATCCCTTATATGATGGCTCAACTCCACAGGCACTGTGTGTGGCTATTAGGGGTCTCTGGTTACCCCAACCTGTCCTGGCTATTGACCCCAGTGAGGAATCCCAGGACCAGGGCAGAGGAACGCTACAATGAGGCCCATGGGCGGACTAGGAGGGTGATTGAACGCACCTTCGGCCTCCTGAAGGCCAGGTACAGGTGCCTCCATATGCCAGGTGGTTCCCTATTCTACTCACCGAAGAAGGTGTGCCAGATCATCATCACCTGCTCGATGCTTCACAATCTTGCTTTGCGACGCCAGGTGCTTTTTCTGCAGGAGGATGGTCCAGATGGCTGTGTTGTGGCAGCTGTGGAGCCTGTGGAGCCTGTGTACAGTGATGAGGAGGACGCTGAGGAAGAAGACATAGACTACAGGAAGTCAGTCATACAGCAATATTTCCAGTGACACACAGGTGAGAACAGTTTTCTTTTTACCATTACATTCACTTTCACACTTCTACCTCTATCCTGTCTGTCATTTCATAGCAGTATTTGGTCACTGAGTTGTACCTTTCCATTACGGTTTCACAGGTGTGGTTAGCAACGTGTGTCATCTGCTTGCATCCTTCAGGGACTTGTGATGTGTGACATAGGTATGTTGGCTTTACAATTGGAAACGCATTTTGACACTGTCATTGATAAAACATATTTACCAAATCACAGACTGACTCCAGATTGTTTTGTGGTTCAAGGGTGTTTATTTAAGTGCCCATAAATGGAGGGGGGTAGTAATATGCTGATGGGGGACGGTGGAGGAATGTCCATGGCAGAGTCCAGTCCATTGGTCACACAGGTGCACTGCCCATATGGGCATAGGAAGTGGAGCTGGGGCAGTTTCAGTATGGACAGGGTAACAAAGTGGGACAGTGGGAGGACAATCAGGGTGGTCTCTTTTCCTGGCGGGGGTCTTGCCATCTTGCTCTGTCCTGTTCCTGGATCTCAGGGACTGCTTGCGTGGTGGTTGTCCGTCTGCAGGGGGTGGGGTGCTGGTGTGGTGGTCTTGTGGCGGGGCATCCTGTCCACTAGCGCCGGCGGAGGTCGTGGGCAGTTCATCGTCCTGGCTAGTGTCAGGGGCCCCTTGGAGTGCCACGGTGTCCCTCATGGTCTTTTGTATGTCCTTCAGCACCCCTACAATGGTGCCCAGGGCAGAGCTGATGGTTCTGAGCTCTTCCCTGAACCCCAAATACTGCTCCTCCTGCAGGCGCTGGGTCTCCTGAAACTTGGCCAGGACCGTCGCCATCGTCTCCTGGGAGTGGTGGTATGCTCCCATGATGGAGGATAGGGCCTCGTGGAGAGTGGGTTCCCTTGGCCTGTCCGCCCCCTGTCGCACAGCAGCCCTCCCAGTTCACCTGTGTTCCTGTGCCTCCGTCCCCTGGACCATGTGCCCACTACCACTGCTCCCAGGTCCCTGTTGTTGTTGGGGTGGTGGGTTATCCTGGATTCCCTGTAGTGGTGGACACACCGCTTATTGACATGTCCTGGGGACGGAGGTATGGGCCCGCTGGGTGGGTGCTGTGCTGGTGTTACCAGAGGGTCACAGTCAGTGTTGGGCTGTGCCTGTGCAAAGGGAACCGACTGTCCCGAGGCCCACGATGGTCCGGGCTGGTCATCAGGATCCAGTGGGGCAGAGCTGCTGTCGTCACTGTGGGCCTCTTCTGTGGGTGGAGTGGATTTGTCTGGACCCTCCCATGTGGTGACGTTCCTTAGCGGTCCTGCAGGGATATAAGAGCATGATTATTGCATGTGTGTGTGTAATGGTGTGCAATGGGTGGGTGTTTGTGTACCCCAGTGCAAGCATTCCTGTGTGTGGGTTTGTGTGATGATGGTTAGGGGGTTGTTCTGGGTATGTGCAGTGAACATGCTTTGGTGAGGGGTGACCATGCTTAGTTGTGTCATGCAGGGCTTGGTGTTGCGATGAGTGGTTTGTGTTATTAGGACATTAGTGAGGAGTGTGAGGGTGGGGGTGTGTGATAGCATGCAGGTAGGGTGGGGGATATGAAAGTTGAGATTTAACTTACCAGTGTCCATTCCTCCACCGACTCCTCCGAGGCCCGCTGGATGCATGATGGTCAAGACTTGCTCCTCCCATGTTGTTAGTTGTGGGGGAGGAGGTGGGGGTCCGCCGCCAGTCCGCTGTACCGCTATGTTGTGCCTGGAGACCACGGAATGCACCTTCCCCCGTAGGTCGTTCCACCTCTTCCTGATGTCCTACCGATTTCTTGGATGCTGTCCCACAGCGTTGACCTTGTCCACGATTCTTTGCCATAGCTCCATCTTCCTGGCTATGGATGTGTGCTGCACCTGTGAGCCAAATAGCTGTGGCTCCACCCGTAGGATTTCCTCCACCATGACCCTGAGCTCATACTCGGAAAACCGGGGATGTCTTTGGCGTGACATGGGGTGGTGTGGGTGATGTGTGGGGTGCTGTAAGTGTTGATGTGTGTGTTGATGTGTAGTGGTGTGTGGTGTTCTGTGCGTGTAATGTTGTATGGGTGATGGTGTTGTTTGCCTCTGTGTGGTGGGGTTCTCAGTTGCTGTGCTCTCTGTCTATCTGGCCTTCGTCCGTGAATTGTGGTCGTAGGGGTTTGTGGGTGATGTGGGTGTGTGTTTTATATTGTGTTGGGTGTGTGGGAGTGGTGTTTGTATGTGTCTCAGGTGTGTGTATTTGGAATTGTCCAATGTGGCAGTGTTTTGGAGATGTGTGTGTATTTTGAGCGCGGCGGTGTGTACCGCTAATGGAATACCGCGGTTGAAAGACCGCCGCGTGGATTCGTGGGTCGTGATAGCATGGGCGTGTTTCTGTTGGCGTGACGGTGGAGGATTTGTTTTCGCCAGTTTATAACTGACATTTGGTGTGGCGGAGTTGTGTGGGTGTCTGAATTTCGTTGGATTCCGAGATGTATGTCATAATAGCTGTGGCGGAATTTCGCGGCCGCGGTGGTGTTTTGGCAGTCTTCTGCACGGCGGTAAGCGCCTTTTACCGCCAATGTTGTAATGAGGGCCTAAGTGTGTTATTGTGAGCATCAGTCACTTTGTACTGCTGACCAAGTAAGTGTTGATCAGGGTGAACCAGTTTCTCTATAACCATAGTTACACTGGCTCCTGTGTCCCTGTAGGCCTCAACCTCAACACAATTAATTAGGGTAAGTTGCTTGTACTTACCCATATTGAGGGGACAAGCAACCGGTGGCAAGGTCAATGCCACCATCAGAGACTAAAACAACCTCTGTGGTCTCCCTAACAAGACCAACCCCAACTACACTGCCAATAGTGAACCCAGCTACACCCTTAGATCGGCTATTTGTAGTAGACTTCCCACCACCACTGCTATTACTAGGGGCACTAGAATTTGCAGTTGGGGTTTTGGCGGTGGGAGGTTTGGTGTTTTTCTTTGGAAAAGTGGCATCACTTGCCCAATGGCCTTTTACTTCACATAAATAACACCAAGGCTTTTTCTGATTGTGAGAAGAGGATTTGGACCCACCACCCCCTGAGGATTTTTGTGGGCCTGGTGAAGAATTGTTTTGTATCTTTGTCCCCACCCTTGTCAAAAGACATACCATCCTTCTTCTTGCCATCCGTTTCACCCCCTGTATGAACTTTTCTGTTCACTCTTGTTCTGACCCATTTGTCTGCCTTCTTTCCCAATTCTTGGGGAGAGGTCAGATCTGAGTCTACCAAGTACTGGTGCAACAAATCAGACACACAATTGTTCAAAATATGCTCTCTCAGGATTAGATTATACAGGCTTTCATAGTCAGTCACCTTACTGCCATGTAACCAACCCTTCAAGGCCTTCACTGAACAGTCTTCAAACTCTGTCCAGGCTTGAGGGGACTCTTTTCTGGTGTCTCTGAACTTAATCCTGTATTGTTCAGTGGTTAAGCCACATCCATCCAAGAGTGCATCCTTCAAAACCTTGCAGTTGTTAGCATCACTTTCTTGACAGTAAGGAGCCTATCCCTACCCTTACCAGTGAAAGATAGCCACAAGATAGCTGTCCACTGCCTTTGAGGGACCAATTGTAATATGCAGGCCCTCTCAACTGCAGCAACCCACTTGTTAATGTCATTCCCCTCCCTGTAAGGGGGGACTGTCTTATGCAAGTTTCTGGAATCTTGCTCTCTAACAGGATTGCTAACAAAAACACTGCTGCTGCCACCATGGGGAACTAACCCCAACCTCTGCCTTTCCCGTTCCACATCCAGAGATTCCCTGTCTAAGGCCAGCTTCTGCTGTTTAAGCTTCAGCCTGGCCTCTTACAACCTCAGCTTTCTGAGTTCCCTTTCCATTAATTTATCCTCAGGGTGGGAGGCTTGGGAATTGTGAGACACAGAAGTTATGTGGGAATTGGCAGAGTTGGACCTGTCCCTAACTGACTGGATCCTAGTAACCTGGCCTTTAGGAGTGAAAGGTGCCCTACTAATGTGTGACCCCCTCCCACTACCAGTGTCACTAGGTAGCCTGCCAGCTGACAGGTCCTTGGAAGAACCCTCCCCAGCAACCTCAGGGGACTCCTCTGAGTCTGAATGGCTACACCCCTCATCTACCTCCTGATCCTGGGATGGGCCGGACTGGATGGGCCAGACTGGTTCTGGTCATTTTCTAGTAGAAGGCTAAAGAGAAAGTCTTTGGTAGGATTCTTGCCAATGCTTAAACCTTTTTCTATTCAGAGACCCCTCAGACTTTTAAAGTTTAGACTCTCAAATGTTGCCTGAAGACCTGTGGGAGTAAGCTCTACTGCAGATATAATAGAAAAGGTTTAGGACAGAGATAGAAAAAGTTTTGTTTTAGAACTTTTGAAAGCACAGAGAAAAAAACTTTTTCCACCTTTTTTAAGTTTTCAGAAACGTTTCAGAAACTTTTTAGAAAGTTTTAGAGAAGGAAAGTTACACTGTTTAGGTCACTGTGTATATTTTGAAGTGTTTGGTATATGGTTTTCGTATGAAAAGCACCAATGACAAAGTGGTAAAGCTGTTACAAGTACTTATCCCACCGCTGCACCACCAATGTAGGAGGCTGGCCTGGCTTATAGTGGGTACCAAGTGGTATTTACACCTTGTGCCAGGTCCAGTTATCCCTTATTAGTAGATTAGTAGTGTTCTAGCAGCTTAGGCTGATGGAGGTAGCTATAGCAGAGCAGCGTAGGCTGAACTAGGAGACATGCAAATCTCCTACTATACCACTTATATCACTTAGCACTATGTCATAAGAAACACAATACTCAGAGTTACTAAAAATAAAGGTAGTTTAGTGACAATATGCCAAAAGTATCTCAGAGGATATACTCCCTTAGGAGGTAAGTAATATTCACAAAATATACACACAAACCAAAATCAGGTAAGTAAACAGTTAGAAAAGTAGTGCAAACACGATAGAACACAATAGAATGCAATAGGAGACAATAGGCCTAGGGGCAATGTAAACCATATACTCCATAAGTGGAATGCGACCCACGAATGGACCCCAGCCCTAGTGTAGTGTGTAGAGAGTCGCTGGGAGTGTAATAAAACACTAAGGGTGTCCAAGATACCCCACCCCAAGACCCTGAAAAGTAGGAGTAAAGTCACCCTACTACCCCAGAAAGACATTAAAGTCGAGATAGGGGATTCTGCAAAGACAACAACTGACTGGAAAGCACTGAAGATGTATTCCTGGACCTGAGGACCTGCAAAGGAAGGGGACCAAGTCCAAGAGTCACGCAAGTGCCGGGGGGGGGGCAGGAGCCCACTAAACCCCGGATGAAGGTGCAAAAGGGCTGCCTCTGGGTGGAAGAAGCCAAAGATTCTGCAACAACGGAGGCTGCTAGGAACTTCTCCTTTGGTTAGAAGATGTCCCACAGTGTGCTGAAGGGTACAGAGTTATTTTCACACAGAAAGACCACAAACAAGCCTTGCTAGCTGGAAGGGTTGTGGTTGAAGATAAAGGGTGCTGCCCCGGCCCAGGAAGGACCAGGAGATTGCCACTTGGACGAGGAGACAGAGGGGACGCTCAGCAACAGAGAGAGCCCATACAGAAGCAGGCAGCACTGGCAGAAGTACCTAAACAGGCGCACAACAAAGCTGAACATGACCACTATCTCAGCACAACAAAAGAGGGTCCCAAGAAGCCAGTGGTCAACTCAACGAGTTGAGCAATGCAGGTCGGAGTGCTGGGGACCTGGGCTGTGCTGTGCACAAAGGAATCCTTGCAAAAGTGCACAGAAGCCCTAGCAGCTGAAGATCACGCAGTGCACAGGATTACTGTCTGGCGTGGGGGGAAAGGACTTACCTCCACCAACTTGGGGCAGAAGGACCACTGGAATGTGGGGGTGACTTGGATCCAGCTCCTGTGTTCCAGGGACCACGCTCGTCGAGATGAGAGGGGACCCAGAGGACTGGTGATGCAGAGGTTTGGTGTCTGCGTTAGCAGGGGGAAGATTCAGTCGACCCACTGGAGATTTCTTCTTGGCTTTCAGTGCAGGGTGAAGGCAGACAGCCCTCAGAGCATGTACCACCAGAAAACACGTGAGAAAGCCGGCAGGATTAGGCGCTACAATGTTGCTGGTACTCTTCTTGATACTTTGTTGCGGTTTTGCAGGCGTCCTGGATCCTTGGCAGCAGTCGAAGAAGGAAGTGCAGAGGAACTCTAGTGAGCTCTTGCATTCGTTATCTGTGAGATAACCACAGGAGAGACCCTAAATAGCCCTCAGAGGAGGATTGGCTACAGAGAAAGGTAAGCACCTATCAGGAGGGGATTCTGACGTCACCTGCTGGCACTGGCTCTCAGAGGTGTCCATTGTGCCCTCACACCTCTGCATCTAAGATGGCAGATGTCTGGGACACACTGAAGGAGCTCTGGGCACCTCCCCTGGGCTGGTGATGGACAGGGGAGTGGTCACTCCCTTTTTCCTTTGTCCAGTTTCGCGCCAGAGCAGGGCTGGGGGGATCCCTGAACCGGTGTAGACTGGCTTATGCAAGGAGGGCCCCATCTGTGCCATTCAAAGCATTTCCAGAGGCCAGGAGAGGCTACTCCTCCCAGGCCCTTAACACCTATTTCCAAAGGGAGAGGGTGTAACACCCGCTCTCAGAGGAAATCCTTTGTTCTGCCTTCCTAGGACTGGGCTGCCCAGACCCCAGGGGGGCAGAAACCTGTCTGAGGGTTGGCAGCAGCGGTAGCTGCAGAGAAAACCCCAGAGAGATAGTTTGGCAGTACCCGGGCTCTATGCTGGAGCCCCGGGATGCATGGGATTGGCACCCCAATACCAGAATGGTATTGGGGAGACAATTCCATGATCCTAGACATGTTACATGGCCATGTTCGGAGTTACCATGGTGACGCTACCTATAGGTATTGACCTATATGTAGTGCACGCGTGTAATGGTGTCCCCGCACTCACAAAGTCCAGGGAGTTTGCCCTGAACAATGTGGGGGCACCTTGGCTAGTGCCAGGGTGCCCACACACTAAGTATCTTGGCACCTAACCTTCACTAAGTGAGGGTTAGACATATAGGTGACTTATAAGTTACTTAAGTGCAGTGTAAAATGGCTGTGAAATAACGTGGACGTTATTTCACTCAGGCTGCAGTGGCAGTCCTGTGTAAGAATTGTCTGCACTCCCTCTGGGTGGCAAAAGAAATGCTGCAGCCCATAGGGATCTCCTGGAACCCCAATACCCTGCGTACCTAGGTACCATATACTAGGGAATTATAAGGGTGTTCCAGTGTGCCAATAAGGATTGGTAAAATTAGTCACTAGCCTGCAGTGACAATTTTAAAAGCAGAGAGACCACAAACACTGAGGTTCTGATTACCAGAGCCTCAGTGATACAGTTAGGCACCGCACAGGGAACACATAAACAGCACACTTTATGAGCACTGGGGTCCTGGCTGGCAGGATCCCAGTGACTCAGGCAAAAACAAACGTACATACAGTAAAAATGGGGGTAACATGTCAGACAAGGTGGTTCTTTCCTACAAATATCTTGGGTTATTAGCAGTGCATGTCAAGGGCACAAGTTATAGTTACCTTAGGGCACGAGTTATAGTGACTTGAAATAACGATAACTATAAACTGAATTTCTATAATTTTATAAACTTAAAATATGTGCCTAACTATAACGTCCTTAAAACCTTTGGTTTTTTAATTGAATTTTTATGGGGTTTTTAAATTCTGTTTCCTAAGTATAACGTCCCTGTAACCTTTGTGTGAGTGGGTGCATGAGTGTCTCAGTGGGACTGTGAGTGAGTACATGAGGGTCTCAGTGTGTCTCTCAGTGACTGCATGTGTCTCTGAGTTGGTCTGTGAATGGGTGCATGAGTGTCTCAGTGGGTCCTTGAGTGGGTGCAGGAGTGTCTTAGTGGGTCTGTGAGTGGGTGCATGAGTCTCTGAGGCTATGAGTGTGTGCATGAGTTTCTGACTGGGTCTGTGAGTGGGTGCACAAGTATCTCAGTAGGTTTATGAGTGGATGTATGAGTGCCTCAGTGGGTCTGTCAGTGGGTGCATGAGATCCTCATTGGGTCTGTGAGTGGATGCATGAGTGACTCATCGGGTCTGTGAGTGGACACATTAGTGGTTGAGTGAGCCTGAGAGTAATTGCATAATTATCTGCGTGGGTCTTTGAGTGAGTGCGTGAGTGTCTGAGTGGGTCTGTGAGTGGGTGCATGAGTGTCTGAGTGGGTTAGTGAGTGGATGTATTCTGTCTGAGTGGGTCTGTGATTGTGTGCATGAGACTGAGCGGGCCTGTGAGTGGGTGCATGGGTATATGAGTGGGTCTTTGAGTGAGTGCATGAGTGTCTGAGTGGGTCTGTGAGTGGGTACATGAGTGTCTGAGTGGGTCTGTGAGTGGGTGTGAAAGTGACTGAGTGGGTCTTTAAGTGGGTGCATTAGTTTTTGAATGGGCCTGTGAGTGTGTGTATGAGTACCCCAGTAGGTTTATGAATGGATGTATGAGTGCCTCAGCGGGTCTTTCAGAGGGTGCATGAGTGCCTCAGTGGATCTGAGAGTAGATGCATAAGTGACTCAGTGGGTCTGTGAGTGGGCACTTTAGTGGTTGAGGGAGTCTGTGAGTGGGTGCATAAGTATCTGAGTGGGTCTTTGAGTGATTGTACGAGTGCCTGAGATGATCTGTGAGTAATTGCATGAGTGTCTGAGTGGGTCTGTGAGTGGATGCATGCCTCTCTGATATGGTCTGTGAATGAGTGCATGAGAATGAGTGGGTCTGTGAGTAGGTGCATGAGTATATGAGTGAGTCTTTGAGTGGATGCATGACTGAGTGGGTCTGTGAGTGGCTGCATGAGTATATGAGTGGGTCTGGGTCTTTGAGTGAGTGGATGAGTGTCTGTGTGAGTCTGTGAGTGGGTGCATGAGTGTCTGAGTGGGTTTGTGATATGGTGCATGAGTATCTAAGTTGGTGCATGAGTGTCTGAGTGGGTGTGTGAGTTGGTGCATGAGTGTCCGAGTTGGTTTGTGAGTGGGTGAATGAGTGTCCGAGTGGATCTGTGAGTGGGTGTGAGAGTGACTGAATGGGTCTGTGAGTGGGTGCATAAGTGTCTGAGTGGGTCTATGAGTGGGTGCATGAGTAGCTGAGTAGGTCTATGAGTGGGTGCATGAATATCTGAGTGGTCTGTGACTGGATGCATGAGTGTCTCAGTGGGTCTGTGAGTGTCTGAATGGGTCTGTCACTGGGTGCATGACTGCCTGAGTAGGACTATGAGTGAGTGTGTGAGTGGCTGAGTGGGACTGTGAGTGGGTGCATGAGTGTCTGAGTGGGTCTGTCATTGGGTGCATGAGTGTCTGAGTGGGTCTATGAGTGAGTGCATGAGTGACTGAGTGGGACTGTGAGTGGGTGCATGAGTGTCTTAGTGGGTCTTTGAGTGGGTGTGTGAGTGGCTGAGTGGCACTGTGAGTGGTGCATGAGTGTCTGAGTGGGTCTGTCAGTGGGTGCATGAGTGTCTGAGTGGGTCTGTCAGTGGGTGCATGAGTATCTGAGTGGTCTGTGACTGGATGCATGAGTGCCTCACTGGGTCTGTGAGTGAGTATGTGAGTGTCTGAATGGGTCTGTCACTGGGTGCACGACTGCCTGAGTGGGACTATGAGTGGTCGCATGAGTGATTGCGTGGGTCTCTAAATGAGTGCATTACTATCTGAATGTTCTACCTCCTTTGTCACCAATATTCACAATCTTGTTGCAACGTTACATAGGCCGAGCATTGCAATGTATTTGCAAATATTGCATGTGGTGAAAATTGTTTTTTTTCTGATGTTTAAAACACATAATATGACCTTTAAACACTTCCATATCCCACCTTGAAGTGAGGGTACCTCCAACCTAATCCCTTATACCACTATTATTGGTTATTTTCAGCCCCAGGGACCGTGTCCTGTTCCATAAAATAGCGGCAGCAACTTTCTGCTTAGGATGTGGACAGCCAATCACGGCATTCCAGTTGGTGCGTGCATTGGCAATTCATTGTGAATTTGTTGGGAAGTATTTGTGCTTCTAGATATACAAATTTGGATTTCTTTAATTTCTCTAAAACTACTGAACTGATTTACACCAAATAACAAGAAGTGTGCTTTCCGCACCAAAAAGCTATTATTCTGCCAAATTTGGTGTAATTGCGTCCAGTGATTTGGACTGTAGTCTTGTTCAAAATTCCTATGGGAATTAAAATGGGAAATGCACTTTTTTTGCCCCCCCACTTTTCCTTGACCCCAGCTTGACAGATCGCCCCAATACTTTCCATGCACAACAAGATGCCTGAGCACACTTTTTCTGGAAAATTCCCTGAGCATTCGTCAAACGACGCCAAAGAAATAGCCAAGTCAAAAAGCACTTTTGAATAATGGTCTGTGTGGTCCACCAACCCAGGAGTGGTGATTACACAGTAGTCGGTTACCTCTGAGCATGCAGTGCTGAAGTGCACAGGTGTGAAAGGACCATCAAGGTGTATCCCACAGGTGCTGGAGGACATCAGTCTGGGAAAGGTGCACGTGCATTAACTTATTGTAACCTAACCGAGAGGATTACTTTTTGTAACGTGAATCATTTCTGTGTGTTGGCCCCTCTAGACCAGTGGTTCCCAAACTGTGGTCCGCGGACCCCCAGGGGTCCGTGACACATTCTCAGGGGGTCCGCAGGCCTGGACTGGGAGGAAGGCATTTCTCCTCTGACAAACACTTGCATTTTTTAAATAGTTATTGCTTCTCTTGAACACTTTTAAGAGCACTGCACACTTCCTGGTACATCTTTCCAACAAAAATAAAACCATCAAGATTACTCTAGTGATTAATGTCCCTGCTGGAGAGAGGGGCAGGAGTTTTGTCTAGTGGCAGTTCTGACTCACAGGTAGCACATAGGGTTAATATGCCTGCTGCAAAGAACCTGTATCCGGCAAAGAACAGTATTTTATGTGCATAGCACAGTCGGTTACTGCTTTTGTTTCTTTTCTTACTGTGCAGTACATAAGTCATAATCATAATCTAGCACAGTGATCTATGAACTGGTATTTAGGAGCTGCATGCAAACTGCAAATCACAAATTAGAAGGTTATTCTTTTCCCTAGACTTTTATTTTTCCTGCGCTGCTAAATAAGGTTTGCTTGCATAGAAATACATTCTTGATATTAAAGTCAATACTAACCACTGTGCTGTGTCCTGAGTTTGTGCTTCTCCAAACTAAGCACTCTTTGAAGATGCCTACCAGTGTGGATGACGTGAATCCTACACCTTGTCTTCCCCTGTAAAGTGCTCTGACTCCCTACACTGGTATGAGAGGAGCTATAAAACAAGTGAATTACATGTGCTAGAGAGGCTATGGAGAGATGAGAGGCTCTTATGATTGTACACCACACATTTATGTAAAAACACATTCTCAGACCCATATACCTAAAGATAAAAACAGGGATCGCTTGGGAAATGTTGAATCTGACCTGAGGATTCAGCTTTCCTAAATAAAACTAAACATTGAGAAGTTAGTCGCTGAGATGCAGTGCCGACCTTCCCATTAAAATGTTTCCATTTTGCATATTTTTCAAATACAAAATAATTATTTCGTTAGTAATTTGAGCGTTTGTTTGGTGTGCACTTGTTTGTGTATTTTTTGCAAATTAGTGTTTTAATGTTTGAAATTTAAATCGTACAAGTTGCTTGAGGGGCCACGACTTTCAGTAATGACTCAGTGGGGGTCCCCAGGAGTCAAAAGGTTGGGAACCACTGCTCTAGACGATGGGAGGAGATGGACAAATCACTTTTAATAGATTGTTTTTTACAGTTATAACAATTCTTTTATATAAGCAAGGTGCTTTATAGTTTGGTTAAACTAAACCTAAGGATTAACTAGATTAATTCAATTACAAACTTGGAAGAGAACCAACCAGTAATGGCTGATCCTGAAGACCACACAATGTGTGTGTATTCGTGATCAGCCCTGGAGAGTACACAATGTGTGTGTGTTTGTGATCAGCCCTGGAGACTACACAATGTGTGTGTGTTTGTGATCAGCCTTGGAGACTACACAATGTGTGTGTATTCGTGATCAGCTCTGGAGACTACACAAGGTGTGTGTGTTTGTGATCAGCCCTGGAGACTACACAATGTGTGGGTATTCGTGATCAGCCCTGGAGACTACACAATGTGTGTGTGTTTGTGATCAGCCCTGGAGACTACACAATGTGTGTGTATTCGTGATCAGCTCTGGAGACTACACAAGGTGTATGTGTGTTTGTAATCAGTGCTGGAGATTTCCTGCCTGTGTTTGTGTAAAGACTGGTGCCTGCCTGTGTCAGTGCCTGCGGTATGAGCAGTGCCTGTGAGTGATGGAAGCAGCTGTCCTGCTGTCTGACTGTAAAGGGACAGAGCCCGATGTCTGTCTGTCCTTGAAGGAGATGAATGTATAAACACGTATTAAATGGAAAGTTTCTGAGATGTGTTGCTGTTTATGTGACGTCCAACACTGCATTAGAATAATAAAAGCATTTTAAGTTACTGGTTGAAAAAAAAGATGTGTTTCTGCCCGGTCTAGAACTGGGGCCTTTCACATGTGCGTGAACGTGATAACCACTACACTATGGAAACCTAAAGGAGACACAAAGAGGCAGCTTCAGCTCTGATGAGTGAGTGCTGAGTAGCACCAACTGCAGCAGTGACGCGTAGTGCAGAGTATTGTACACATAGGAGGTCTCTCAGTGAGTGCATAGAACTGATTTCTGCACATATAGGAGGTCTCGGTGCGTGCATAGAACTGACCTGCACAGATAGGCGGTCTCTCACTGAATTCATAGAAGTGACTTCTGCGCTGATTGGAGGTCTCGTCTCTCAGTGAGTGCATAGAACTGACTTCTGCACAGATAGGAGGTCTCGTCTCTCAGTAAGTGCATAGAACTGACTTCTGCACAGATAGGAGGTCTCTCAGTGAGTGCATACAACTGACTTCTGCACAAATAGGAGGTCTCTCAGTGAGTGCATAGAACTGACCTGCACAGATAGGAGGTCTCAGTGCGTGCATAGAACTGACCTGCACAGATAGGAGGTCTCTCACTGAATTCATAGAAGTGACTTCTGCGCTGATAGGAGGTCTCGTCTCTCAGTGAGTGCATAGAACTGACTTCTGCACAGATAGGAGGTCTCGTCTCTCAGTAAGTGCATAGAACTGACTTCTGCACAGATAGGAGGTCTCTCAGTGAGTGCATACAACTGACTTCTGCACAGATAGGAGGTTTCTCACTGAATGCATAGAACTGACTTCTGCACAGATAGGAGGTCTCGTCTCTCAGTGAGTGCATAGAACTGACTTCTGCACAGATAGGAGGTCTCTCAGTGAGTGCATAGAACTGACTTCTGCACAGATAGAAGGTCTCTCAGTGAATGCATATAACTGAGTGTTGTAAAAGCATCATGTCTCTCACAGAATGGACATCGCTGAAGGATTCACGGATTAGTGATCTCTGTTCACATCTAATAGGCCTCTCACTGAACACTCAGTGGTGAATGATGCACAGACACGAGGTCTCTCTTCACAGCTAAGCGCTCTTACTGAATACAGATCACTTAGCGCTGGAGATTACACAAAGTGTGTGTGTAATCAGTGATGGAGACTACACAATGTGTGTCTGCGTTTGTAAGCAGTCCTGGA
Source organism: Pleurodeles waltl (assembly GCF_031143425.1). Taxonomy (NCBI): domain Eukaryota; kingdom Metazoa; phylum Chordata; class Amphibia; order Caudata; family Salamandridae; genus Pleurodeles; species Pleurodeles waltl. The sequence continues at coordinate 3,858,922 of NW_027150097.1, forward strand.
GATTACACAATGTGTGTGTGTGTTTGCAATCAGTACTGGAGTCTACAAAGTGTGTGTACATTTGTAATCAGTGCTGGAGACTACACAATGGATGTGTATTCGTGATCAGCCCTAGAGACTACACAATGTGTGTGTGTGTTTGTTTTCAGTGCTGGAGACTACACAATGTGTGCGTATTTGTAATAATTGACGGAGACTACACAATATGTGTGGGTTTGTATTCAGTGCTGAAGACTACACAATGTGTGTGTTTTTTTATTTTGTGCTTGAGATTACTCAATGTGTGTGCATTTGTAATAAGTGCTGGAGAATACACGTGTGTGCATTTGTAATCAGTGCTGGAGACTACACGGTGTGTGTGGATTAGTAATCAGTGTTGCAGACTACACAAAGTGTGTGTAATTGTATTTAGTGCTGGAGACTACAGAATGTATGCATATTTGTAACCCTCCCACATTCTCTTAACTCACTCCTGGTGCCTGAGTCTCTCACTAACTCACACTCTCTTAACTAACTCCCAGTGCTTGTGACTTTCACTCTCTCATAACTCACTCCTAGTGTCTCACTCTCTCACAAACTTTTAACTCACTCCCAGTGAGTATCCCTGAGGACCCTCAGTTGTTGTCACTTGTGCTTTAGGATTCTATGTTCAGAGTCTGGACATTTCCTGCCTGTGTTTGTGTAAAGACTGGTGCCTGCCTGTGTCAGTGCCTGCGGTATGAGCAGTGCCTGTGAGTGATGGAAGCAGCTGTCCTGCTGTCTGACTGTAAAGGGACAGAGCCCGATGTCTGTCTGTCCTTGAAGCAGCTGAATGTATAAAGAGATTGTAAATAGAAATGATGTTATATGTGGGTCCTGTGGAGTCCTAGAGCGCATTAGAACAATAAAAGGAGCAGCTGTTGTGAGTTAGAGCAGAAAAGAAAAGTGTATTTCCGCCCGGTCTCGAACCGGGGACCTTTCGCGTGTTAGGCGAACGTGATAACCACTACACTACGGAAACCCACATGGAGCACCTTGAGGCAGCTTCGGCTCTGATACCCAGCTGGAAGTACATGCAGCGCGTTATATGGAGTGCACTGAATGCTGTGCACTCAGGAGGGGTCTCAGTGCTTTCAACTGAATGCTGCAGAGATAGGCCTCTGACTGATCACTCAGCAGTGACTGATGCACGGATAAGAGGTCTCGGGGACTGAACGCCGATCCCTAACCAGTGTCTGAGGCTCTCACTCTCTTAACTCACTCCCAGTGCCTGAGTATCTCACTCTCTTAACTCACTCCCAGTGCCTGAGTCTCTCCCTCTCTTAACTCACTCCCAGTGCCTGACTTTCCCTGATGGTGCCTCAGTTGTGGTCACTTTTGCTTTAGGATGCTATGCTCAGAGTCTGGACATTTCCTGCCTGTGTCAGTGCCTGCAGCATGCGCAGTGCCTGTGAGTGATGGAAGCAGCTGTCCTGCTGTCTGACTGTAAAGGGACAGAGCCCGATGTCAGTCTGTCCTTGAAGCAGCTGAATGTGCAAACACATATTAAATGGAAAGTTTATGAGATGTGTTGCTCTTTTATGTGGAGTCCAACACTGCATTAGAATAATAAAAGCATTTAAAGTTACTGGTTGAAATAAAAAAAGTGCGTCCGCACAGTGATCTTTCGCGTGTGAAGGAAATCTGATAACCACTACACCACAGAAACCTGCACAAGGCGCCTATAGGCAGCTTCAGCTCTGAGAAGCGCTGTGCACGAAATGCAGTGCTTAACACGCAGCACACTGATTATTGTACACATATGAGGTCTCTCCCTAAATGCATAGAACTGAGTGCTGCACTGATAGGAGGTCTAGCACTGAATGCATAGAACTAAGTGCTGCACTGATATGAGGTCTCTCACTCAATGCATAGAACTGAGTGCTGCACTGATAGGAGGTCTCTCACTCAATGCATAGAACTGAGTGCTGCAATGATAGGAGGTCTCTCACTCAATGCATAGAACTGAGCGCTGCACTGATAGGAGGTCTCGCGCTGAATGCATAGACCTGAGCGCTGCGCTGATATGAGGTCCCTCTGGATGCATAGAACTGAGTGTCGCACTGAAAGGAGGTCTCTCACTGAATGCATAGAACTGAGTGCTGTAAAAGCTTCATGTCTCTCACTGAATGGACATCACTGAAGGATACAGGGATTAGTGATCTCTGTTCACATCTAACAGGCCTCTCACTGAACGCTCAGCAGTGAGGGATGCACAGATACGACGTCTCTCTTCACAGCTAAGAGCTCTCACTGAATACAGATCACTTAGCGCTGCGAAGCTCGGGTCTCTGCTCTTCACACTTGCCAGACCGGCTCTTGCACTCTGTGGCTTTTAGTGACGTGTACATCGGTTGTGTACAGCTGGCGCCAGGTGTGTTTTTTGTCTGGATCCGTGTGTATCTTCACTTACTCCCACGAGGCAGACATACTCTCCACAGGAACCATTTTATAGCGCTACAGCTTCATTGTGTAAAGTCCGCACCAGCAATGAAGGATGAAGGGTGAATCAGGCCACGAACCCACTCAAAAGAAATGGGCTCCCACGGGTGTGATGGAGACCTGCTGGGGTGTTGGGGTCCTGCTGGGGGAATGGAGAGCAGGGTGGGTGGCGTGGGCTTGGTAGGGTAATGTGTTGAGGGAGTTTGGGGGAGCTGCTGGGCTGCTGGGGTGATGGAGGCCTGGTGGGTGATGGGAGCCTCCTGGGGTGATGGGGGCCTGCAGGAGGGATAGGGCCCTGCTGGGGTGATGGAGGCCTGATGGGTGACGGGGAGGGGCTGCTGGGGTGATGGTGGCCCTGCAGGAGGGATAAGACCCTGCTGGGGGATGGGGACCCGTTGCCAGAGACCCCCTGGGGTCTGAGGGGATTGCTGCAGACCGAGCACCCGACAGTCCTTTGGAACATAGACTGACATTGACCCAAGTTTGTGTAACGTGTTGTTTGTGCTTCGTGTGTCAATAATGTGTCCAAGTAAAGACACACAAGGGCAGTGGGAGTATCTCCTATGACTGATTAGTAAAGTCAGTAATTGTAAAGTTCAATCTTCCTCACAATCTCAGTGTGTTTGATGTGTTTGTGTTTCTTCGACTTTCCCCAGGAGCCTCAGACCTGGTCTGGTCTTGTCCGTCTGTCTCTGTTTCTGTAAGTGCTTGTTTGACTCTCATCTGGTACTTTTGTGAGTTCGGATTTCCTGTAAAGACATGGGCAGGATGAAGACAAAGCTGAAGAAATAAAACCTCCCTGCAGAATCCACCACAAAGATCCACTCACTGCACCTGCTGCACCATTGCATCCATGAAGCCCGGTGCAGAGAGTGGACGCAGCGCTCCCTGGTGGTCTAGTGGTTAGGATTCGGCGCTCTCACCGCCGCGGCCCGGGTTCGATTCCCGGTCAGGGAAGACATTTGTTGTTGATTTTCTCCTTGAACGACTTGTGTTTAATTACGTCAATTACTTTATGACGTGGCCAGTATTAGACGCATTGATAACGGTGCAAAATGGAAACATCTTAATGGCAAAGATATCACTAGTCTTTCGACTTCAGGTGACCTCCCGCTACCCCATCCCTTATTGGGAGCTGCAGACCTCCCTTAAACTGTTTATAAAACATGAGCATTAAAAACAATGCCCAAGCTACTGAAGCAAGTATACACCAAACAGATGTACAAATTGAGAAATATTCTTGTTCATCCGCAAAACAAATAGAAATGTGAATGGGAAGGCTGGAGTTTGTCAAAGTCTGCTTATTTTTCAAAGATGGAGTTATAAATTAGCCTCTCACACATCACTTTGTTTTTAAAGCTCCTGACGCAGCCTCTCGTTTTCTGGGAGCAGATAGCGCTTCAATGAGACCAACAATAGTCCACGCCTCTCTGTGCTATACTTGTGCCGCTCCAACTTCACTTGTAGCCTTTGGTTTCAGATCCCTTCACATGAATCTTACAATTTTTCGTTTTGTTATGTTATCTGTACATACACTGTTATTCTACTAATATTACATGTTATCTATTTCTGTGCAAAGCCACAAGGACTCATCAGGCATCACGGACCCCAGGGGTTCACAGACCACCGGGGACCCCCGGAGGTCCTTGGACCACTGCTTAAAATTTGCTAACACACAAAGCAAACGGGCAGGACTTTCTTGGGAACTTGATGAATGAATATCTAGAGGGCGGCTTTAGCATTGGTGGCCCCCGTGCGAACATCTTTGTTGGCCCCGCCCCCCCATGTCCCCCTTTTTCATAGATTCCTCACCTACTGCCCTCCAGTGGGCTCCACATCTCTCCTTAGCCCGTCTCTCACATTTACTTACTTTATAGCGCTTCTCATCCCAAGGTAGAGTGTCAGAGCGCTTTACATTACCAACATATTATACAGAGACAATAGGTCATACAAGTGTGTAAATCAATGTATAGGAGATGTTACTTAAGACAATGAGGACTGCAAGGTGTAGGAATGACGTCATCCATACTGGTTGGCTTTATATGTTACGACTTCTTGGTCTGGAGAAAGGAAGAGGAGGATTTACTACGTTTTCCCGCAGCGCAGTCCCCAAGGTGCTGCGCAGTGTTCACAAACAGTGCACAACAGCACCATATCTAGTAATATATGGTGCTGCTGCTCTCACCTCTAGTGCTAGTGCAGAGCTGTGTCTGTGTTGTGAAGCACAGGTTTTATACTCGAAGGTTACACTTCCTGCACAAATTCTATGCTTTGACAAAGTTTAACACTTTACTACGTTGCAGCAGAAATTGAGATGAGGATGAATTTCTTGTTAAAATACAGTGTGACATGACAGATTTGCCGTTCATGGTATTACATGTAATTTTGTGTTATTTTGCTGAACGTTCCGCTAATTACATGAAAGCAAATTATGCAAATTAAGCACACCCCTGTTCCGTAGCTGCAGAAGCTCAGAACGGGACTGGACCTGCTGTTTGAGACCCGTGTGGGGACCTGAAGGGCTGAACCCCATCCCACTTGTATCGAGGACTAAGAGGTGGACTTCAAGGATCAGTTGTCTGACCTCCTGTTCGGCTGCAAGGACACAACAAGCTACAAGAGGCCTTATTCCTGGTGTTCCCAGCTGGCGAGCAGCAACTGGAAGCAGACTGAGCCCTGCTTGTGGCCTCTGCTGAAAGTCCTGCCCCTATCTCAGAGCAGTGCTTGAAATGGAAAAATTAAAGTGCAGGTACTCTGTGCTAGAGTACCTGCTTGTTTCCGAGAAGTGCCGGTACTCTCCACTTAAAAGTATTACGTTTTTCTTGAGATGTGCCGGCACTCTACCTCTCAAAATAAAAAAGTATCGGTACTCAGTACCGGACAGTACCTGCCCATTTCAAGCACTGTCTCAGAGGTTTGTTTTTTTGTCTATGTTGTTTTATACAGCTCAAACTATACCCAAAGGTTTTGGAGCGCTTTACATGAGCTTACGTTGCACAAGGACACATTCATGTTTGGTAGGCACGGGGAGATTACTTGATTTGCCCAAAAACACGGGATGTTGAGCCGACTCTGAGACTTGAACCTGGTTCCCCAGCTCCAAAGCCGGCAGCTCTGCAGAGGGAGAGGGAGAGGGAGAGAGAGAAAGACAGAGTGCGAGAGAGAGATTAAAAGGACTGTTAGGTGAAAATATCAGTTAAAACATACCGTTTCAAACACAGAAAGCAACTGAAATTCACCGGTTATCGTTATCTGATGCAGCTATAACTCATGACTTAAAGTTACTACAGCTCGCACCCTCGCCGTGCACTACTAAGTTTCTCATGTATTACATCAGTCATGACATGTTGTGTCATATCATTCATAACATCACTGCCACATCTGCAATGACATCATTGATGACAACACTGGACACGGTGGGGGGCTCGAGTTATAGTTCCTTCATTCAACTATAACTGGTAAATTTCAGTGGTTTTAAAAGGGAATATTTTAAAGGAAATATATACGTAACTAAATAGTCCTTTTAACCATATACACACATTCATACGCATGCACAAACACACCTTGCAGCAGCTCTCACTGTACAATTCTTTTGTTATATTTCAATGCAGACCACTGTCCTGGTCTCGCTGCTCCCTCCGAGCACTTCCTTCACCAACCCTTTTACTATTTCATTCAAAACAAGTATTGACAAAACATACTCAAGAGCTATTGGCTTTGTCGAAGTTTGATATTGTACAGGAGCATGACTGCTGGGCAGCATCACTGCAAGTAAAAGAAAAAGTGCTACGATGTGGCTAGAGCTGACCGACGTAGCGCTTTTTTTTAGGTTGAGCGATCTGTGGGCTTTTAACCACGCCCACCGCACCCACATCACTATCACTCGTTCATAGACTTGCCTTTCAAAATTCCTTTGTTATCATTGCTTTACGTTTGTCCCTTCTCGGAGCCGTTTTGTTACCGCCTTGGCGATCTACCCTTTACATGGATAATTACACTTTTGCTCATACGTTTGACTGCAAGCGAACTTCTTTTTCCTTTTGTGTCTCTCCTTTACGCTCCTGACGGCAATGGCGCATTAAATCAGCTTGTTTATGTCAACTGTTTTACTTTTCATTTTTAATTTATGTGGCAAGAAAAGTCTAGTTAGGAATTTACAACACTATTCGCTCTAACTCTAGCAAACGCAAGACCCATTGCATTGCAAATGTTTTTTCCCCATTTGTTTCAGTCATGCTGCATGGAAGCCGCACTTCTGTACAACATGGCTAAACCACTTGACGAGCTATTGGCTTTGGCAATGCTTGTTTCCACTGGTCATTGTCCCAGTGAGTTGAAGGCTTTGTGGGCTGGATTTTAAGGCGGGGGCTCTGCTTGCACCTCTGGCACTTTCTGAAGGGTCGGGGGGTGCTTCCAGGGGAGGGGAGATGAGAGAGCCGGGGGGCTGCTTTTTACCCCCCAGTCCGACCCTGTCAGGGGTTTATCTCAGCGGTCGATGGCGGTCTGACCCTGTCCTGGGGGGTCACTGTCTACAGACACCTGCAGGGAATGAGTCCAGGAGATCAGTAGCGATGGGGTCCACGTAACTGCATCTAACGTTGAAAATATGATATTGTCAGAAGTGGGATTCGAACCCAGGCCTCCAGGAGAGACTGCGACCTGAACGCAGCGCTTAGACCGCTCGGCCATCCTGACAGCTGGGGGTCACTGCTGGTGACGCTAGTGATGGACAGGATGAGGGGGGCTGTGTGCACAGCGCTGTTCGGCAGTTACAGGGCTTTTTTCCAGCTCTGTTCGGATACGAACAGTCATTGATGTTCCAGTTCCATCACTTGAAGGATATTTCTGACTGATCTGTCCCCGGAGTGTTTCACCGCAGGAAGCAGTAACAGGCACTGAGGCTCTCAGACACTGACTTTCCTCTCAGTCGCTGCTCCTCAGGCGGGCACAGAGTTTGCTTCTCAGTGACTTGAGCTGAGCAGAGACCTGCGCTCCGCACTTCACACTCTTTCTATAGGGGAAGCAGGGACTGACATGTACCGTCCATCACTGACAGCAAAGACACGTGATACTTCATTTTACACGAGTAACGCTGCATTTAATACCTTTACAATATCACTGAATGAAGACGATCTACAAAGCGCCTGTGATCCCAAGAAACATCTCATTCGTCACAAACTAAACTTCCTGTCAGTGCCTCGAGGCGACCTTGGGGAGCTTTGCTTATAGCACATAATTTATTATCGTTACAGCGATTATCTGCTTGCTTTTCTGTGAAACCTCCTAAAGAGTGGACAGTAGGCCCCCGGGGACCAGTTACCGGACACCACTTCCGGTGAGTGGGCCGAGGATGTATGTACACACCGGGGATGCTGAGCCCACACACACATGCAGCCCGTACAGAGGGGAAGAATACGCAGACGGCGCGCACCTCCGTGTGTTTCCTTGGCGGGATGGGTGTGGGAAACACGGCAACTGGTGATGAGAATGCCCCTGCCGCTCACCCTGCTTCACTGTGTGCATCCCACGTGTGTCTCCCACCTCTGCTCAGCCCTTGACACCTCGACACTGGCGCCCACTTCGCGATGCCAAGGTCGGATGGGCACATACTCCATTTTTGCTGCATCCGTGTTCTCAAAAACTGCCACAAACATTGCAGTAAGCACCGCTGAGCCCCAAGGCCCTAGGTTACGGGCGAATTTGTTTTCGTCACCTGCGTCGATCTCAGGCCTAAGCAGGATCTTGGAGGAGTGTGGTGTAATCAGTGCCCATCTTAAGGTCACGCACCGAGAACCTATAGGCTGCAGGAACGCCACGGTGACCATTTTTATGGGCGAGCGCAAAGCGCTCAGTCCATTCAGTGATCTCTCTTTGGGCTTCAAACCACGCCCATGCCACGTCAGTCACTTACATTGGTTCGTGGGCTTGCCTTTTAAAATCCGCTTGCTTTCATTTGTGAAAGGCATGCATGCGTCGTGCCTTTTCCGGTGTTTAGCCCTCCCACACAGCACCGGTAAACTACTAGAAACATACGAGGCTCGATATTTTGAGCCTGGGGTGCAGACTACTTTATCTGTTTCTTTTCCAAGCAGCGCCATCGCGCTGCATTTTTTTTCTTTACACTGCTAATAGCTCTAACTCAAGCAAATGCGAGCCCCGTTGCATTGAAAATGCTTGTTAGGTTAGTCATCATACAAAGGGGCCCAAAAAACATCTAGACCGGGCACTGTTGGTCCTCCAAAACAGTCAGGAGACACTTGAACATTACATTCACATTGTGGGGCCAGTTTTCAACTCCTGCCACCTGAACACTACATTGCAATGTTCAGCCAGATTTCAATACATCCTTGACGACCTGCCACCAAGGACATTGTGATCGAGCCACAGCACCACATGCCTGCGACTGGCCACTGTTACCATCATGTAAGAGGAGAGCAACGAAAGCACGCTTCCAATCGCAATCTTAAGGCAACCTCTGCCATTTGACCTCTGATTCCCAAATGAAAGGAGCTCGCTGGGAAAAAGGGATCAGGCAGTTTGAGCGATATTTGAGTGCCGCTTGCAAGGACCACACAGACGAACAGGCAAGAGACCTATTCCTAAACCTCTTTGGTGTGATGTTGAAGACTTGCTTGTAACATTCCAAGCAGAGTCAATAACTGCAACTAATAAAGTGCCTAACAGACAACTTTGACCCGCAGTGGAACTTGTCTTTGAGTGCTACACATTCAACGCAGCCTGCCAATGACCAGACGAATCCCTCGACGATTTCGCAGCCCGATTGCGCAAACTAGTCACCTACTGTGATTTTGACAAGTTTGACAATGAGGCAGCGATTAGACTGTGCATCATCGAAAGATGTCACTCAACTGGGTTCCGTATGAAAATACTAAAAGAAAGGTACACACTAGACAAAAGACTGACCATGGCGCAGTCAGAAGCCAGAGCCATATCACATAGCATCCAAATGGAAACCGGGAGAGTGCGGATGACGGAACAAGCTCATCCCATGGCTGGGAGCTACACCAGACAAGACACCAATGCCACCAAAGGAGAAACACGGAAGAACATGTTACCCCTGCTGCCTAGAATACCTGCATGTCTGTGCCTATCCAAATGTCAGAAATGCAACTGTGACAACCACTTTGTCTGCATGGTTGGACACATCAAGGCAGGAAGCGGAAACCCTGCGCGATCACGCATAGCTGCGAGCTGACACGCCTCACACGTGGAAGCATGCAATCGCAGCTCTTCCACTGACTCAGATGCCGCCAGTACACGCAACACAAACAAACGTCTATATCTCATGTCAGACATCCCAACACAACAACGCACATCTGAGCACATCCAGCTTGTCGACAAATGGTAAATAAAGATGGCGACGGTAGAGATTCCAGTCGGCAGGCACACCACACAATTTATACTTGAAAGCGGAGCCATATGCAACATCATGTGCATGTCGGAGTATGAAAAAATGAAGCACAAGCCTTCACTGTCGCCCTCCACTGTCGACGTGTTCACATGGGGAGCGAGGCAACATGAACATACATGGGGAATTTTGTGGAGACGCTCATATACAACAACACATCGGTACAAAAAGAGGTGCATGTACTAGGGGAGATGTTCCAGTGCCGTGTCTGCTCAGCAATATCACGGCGCAAGTGATGGGGCTAGTAGGCATGACGTATCACACCGCTAAATGGCAAAACATCGTAAAGGAACACCCTGCGCTCCTCAATGGGCTTTGAAAGCTGAAAGACGTGCAAATCACTCTGCTCATCAATGAAGCAGTCAAACCGGTGGCTCAAAATCACTGCAGACTTCCTGTGAACCTCCAGCCACAGGTAGAAGAAGAAATAAAAAGTTTACTAGCACAGGACATCATCGAGTCAGCAGAAGGACCAACGCCATGGCTGCCCCCCATCATGGCTTGCCAAAGAAAAACACAGAGAAAATACAAATCTGTGTTGACATGCCTCTACCGAACACAGACATAGAAAGAAAACAACACCATTGCCCTCATCTAAATGAAATGATCAGCTGCTTCACCAGAGCCTGTGTTTTCTCCAAGCTCAACTTGTTCAAAGGCTACCACCAGCTGGAGCTAGACGTGCAGTCCTGCTACATCACAACATTCTCCACCCACCTAGGATTATTTCGCTACAAGCGATTAAGCTTCAGGGTGTCACCAACAGCAGAAATATTTTAGAAGATGGTGAGACGAGTGATCAGGCCTGTAAAAAACTGTCTAAACTACAGCAATGACATCTTGGTATTTGGTCACGCCAACGAAGACCATGACTTGGCAGTGTGGGAGGTCTGCAAACAACTAGGAACGGCTGGCCTGACACTGAATAAGTTACAATGCGAACTGGGGAAAAGAGAACTTGTGTTCTTCTGACATATCTTTTCCTGAAACAGGATGCAACCAGAACCCAGCAAGGTAGAAACACTACGCAATGCACAACCTCCAGTGGACGCAGAAGAAGTGAGGTCATTTCTGGGTCTAGCGAGCTACTGCATACAATACATCAAGGATTTTGCCACTGTGACCACCCTGCTTCACGTACTGACCAGACAATTACAACCATTTCTCTAGACAGTGAAATAAGACAAGGCATTTAAAAATATCTGACATGCTGTCACAGCATATGTATACTTTGACACATCCCTACGCACGGAGCTCACTGTAGATGTCAGCCCAGTAGGGTTGGGAGCCATTCTAGCACAACATAAGCCCAGAAGAGACTCAGCACAACCAATTGTTGCATATGCAAGCAGCAGTCTATTGGACTTGGAGAGGACTTACTCTCAGCCCAAGAGAGAAAGTCTAGGGGTCGTGTGGGCATGCGAACATTACCAAATGTTCATCTATGGAAAACAGTTCACCATCGTACACAGTTTTCTCATCAATAATGTTACTGCAAATGTTACAGTGATATTATTAATTATGCTATTAAAGATGTAATTAATGCTGTAATATTGTAGGAGGCTGGTCTGGCTTATAGTGGGTACCAATTGGTACTCACACCATGTGCCACGTCCAGTTATCCCTTATTAGTAGATTAGTAGTGTTCTAGCAGCTTAGGCTGATAGAGGTAGCTATAGAAGAGCAGCTTAGGCTGAACTAGGAGACATGCAAAGCTCCTGCTATACCACTTATATCACTTAGCACTATGTCATAAGATACACATTACTCAGAGTTACTAAAAATAAAGGTACCTTATTTTAGTGACAATATGCCAAAAGTATCTCAGAGGATATACTCCCTTAGGAGGTAAGTAATATACACAAAATATACACACAAACCAAAATCAGGTAAGTAAACAGTTAGAAAAGTAGTGCAAACACTGTAGAACACAATGGAATACATTATGAGACAATAGGCCAGGGGCAACACAAACCACATACTCCAAAAGTGTAATGCGAACCACGAATGGACCCCAGGCCTAGTGTAGTGTGTAGAGGGTCACTGGGAATGTAATAAAACACTAAGGGTGTCCAAGATACCCCACCCCAAGACCCTGAAAAGTAGGACTAAAGTTACTCTACTACCCCAGAAAGACAGTAAAGTTGAGATAGGGGATTCTGCAAAGACAACAACTGACTGCAAAGCACTGAAGACAGATTCCTGGACCTGAGGACCTGAAAAGGAAGGGGACCAAGTCCAAGAGTCACGCAAGTGTCCAGGTGGGGCAGGAGCCCACTAAACTCCAGATGAAGGTGCAAAAGGGCTTGCTAGCTGCAAGGATCGTAGTTGAAGATAAAGGGTGCTGCCCGGGCCCAGGATGGACCAGGAGGTCGCCCCTTGGACGAGGAGACAGAGGGGGCGCTCAGCAACAGAGAGAGCCCATGCAGAAGCAGGCAGCACCCGCAGAAGCACCTGAACAGGCGCATAACAAAGCTGAACCCGATGGTCATTTCAGCAAAACAAAAGAGGGTCCTACGAAACTGGTGGTCAGCTCAGCAAGTTGAGCAATGCAGGACGGAGTGCTGGGGATCTATGCTGTGCTGTGCATGAAGGAATCCTTGCAATAGTGCACAGAAGCCCTAGCAGCTGAAGATCACGTGGTGCACAGGATTACTGCCTAGCGTGGGGAGGCAAGGACTTTCCTCCACCAACTTTGGGCAGAACGACCACTGGACTGTGGGAGTCACTTGGATCCAGCTCCTGTGTTCCAGGGACCACGCTCGTCGAGATGAGAGGGAACCCAGAGGACCGGTGACGCAGAAGTTTGGTGCCTGCGTTAGCTGGGGGAAGATTCTGTCGATCCACTCGAGATTTCTTCTTGGCTTCCAGTGCAGGGTGAAGGCAGACAGCCCTCAGAGCATGCACCACCAGGAAACAGTCGAGAAAGCCGGCAGGATTAGGCACTACAATGTTGCTGGTGGTCTTCTTGCTACTTTTTTGCAGTTTTGCAGGTGTCGTGGAGCAGTCAGCGGTCGATCCTTGGCAGAAGTCAAAGAGGGCGGTGCAGAGGAACTCTGGTGAGCCCTTGCATTCGTTACCTGGTGAGATACCCACAGATGATACCCTAAATAGCCCTCAAAGGAGGATTGGCTACAGAGAAAGGTAAGGACTTATCAGGAGGGGTCTCTGATGTCAACTGCTGGCACTGGCCACTCAGAGGTGTCCATTGTGCCCTCACACCTCTGCATCCAAGATGGCAGAGGTCTGGGACACACTGGAGGAGCTCTGGACACCTCCCCTGGGAGGTGCGGGTCAGGTGAGTGGTCACTCCCCTTTCCTTTGTCCAGTTTCATGCCAGAGCAGGGCTGGGGGGATCCCTGAACCGGTGTAGACTGGCTTATGCAAGGAGGGCACCATCTGTGCCCTTCAAAGCATTTCCAGACGCCAGGAGAGGCTACTCCTCCCAGGCTCTTCACACCTATTTCCAAAGTGGGTCTGTGAGTATCTGGGTGGGTCTGTCACTGGGTGCATGACTGCCTGAGTGGGACTTTGAGTGAGTGTGTGAGTGGCTGAGTGGGACTGTGAGTGGGTGCATGAGTGTCTGAGTGGGTCTGTCATTGGGTGCATGAGTGTCCGAGTGGGTCTGTGAGTGAGTGCATTAGTTTCTGAGTGGATCTTTGAGTGGGTGTGTGAGTGGCTGAGTGGCTCTGTGAGTGGGTGTGTGAGTGGCTGAGTGGGACTGTGAGTGGGTGCATGAGTGTCTGAGTGGGTCTGTCAGTGGGTGCATGAGTATCTGAGTGGTCTGTGACTAGATGCATGAGTGTCTCAGTGGATCTGTGAGTGGGTCTGTGAGTGTCTGAATGGGTCTGTCAGTGGGTGCATGAGTATCTTAGTGGTCTGTGACTAGATGCATGACTGTCTCAGTGAGTCTGTGAGTGGGTATGTGAGTGTCTGAATGGGTCTGTCACTAGGTGCATGACTGCCTGATTGGGACTATGAGTGGTCGAATGAGTAATTGCGTGGGTCTCTAAATGAGTGCATTACTACCTGAGTGTTCTACCTCTTTTGTCACCGATAGTCACAACTTTGTCGCAACCTTACATAGGGAGGCCATGCTGAGCATTGCAATGTATTTGCAAATATTGCAGGTGGTGAAAAAAAAATGTTTTCTGTTGTTTTAAACACATAATATGACCTTTAAACACCCCTATATCCCACCTTGAAGTGAGGGTACCTCCAACCTAACCCCTTATACCACTATTATTGGTTATTTTCAGCCCCAGGGACCGTATCCAGTTACATAAAATAGCGGCAGCAACTTTCGGCTTAGGATGCGGACAGCCAATCACGGCATTCCAGTTGGTGCGTGCATTGGCAATTCATTGTGAATTTGTTGGGAAGTATTTGTGCTTCTAGATATATAAATTTGGATTTCCTTAATTTCTCTAAAACTAATGTACGGATTTACACCAAATAAAAGTGTGCTTTCCGCACCAAAAAGCTATTATTCTGCCAAATTTGGTGCAATTGCGTCCAGTGATTTGGACTGTAGTCTTGTTCAAAAATCCTATGGGAATTAAAATGGGAAATGCACTTTTTTTTTACCCCCCCACTTTTCCTTGGCCCCAGATTGACAGATCGCCCCAATACTTTCCATGCACAACAAGATGCCTGAGCACACATTTTCTGGAAAATTCCATGAACATTTGTCAAATGACGCCAAAGAAATAGCCAAGTCAAAAAGCGCTTTTGAATAATGGTCTGTGTGGTCCACCGACCCAGGAGTGGGAATTACACAGTAGTCGGTCATCTCTGAGCATGCAGTGCTGAAGTGCGCAGGTGTGAAAGGACCATCAAGGTGTATCCCACAGGTGCTGGAGGACATCAGTCTGGGAAAGGTGCACGTGCATTAACTTATTGTAACCTACCCGAGAGGATTACTTTTTGTAACGTGAATCATTTCTGTGTGTTGGCCCCTCTAGACCAGTGGTTCCCAAACTGTGGTCCGCGGACCCCCAGGGGTCTGTGACACATTCCCAGGGGGTCCGCAGGCCTGGACTGGGAGGAAGGCAATTCTCCTCTGACAAACACTTGCATTTTTTATATAGTTCTTGCTTCTCTTGAACAGTTTTAAAAGCACTGCAAACTTCCAGGTACAGCTTTCCAACAAAAATAAAAGCATCAAGATTACTCTAGTGATTAATGTCCCTGCTGGAGAGAGGGGCGGGAGTTTTGTCTAGTGGCAGTTCTGACTCACAGGTAGCACAGAGGGTTAATATGCCTGCTGCAAAGAACCCGTATCAGGCAAAGAACAGTATTTTATGTGCATAGCACAGTGGGTTACTGCTTTTGTTTCTTTTCTTACTGTGCAGTACATAAGTCACAATCATAATCTAGCACAGAGAGCTATGAACTGGCATTAAGGAGCTGCATGCAAACTGCAAGGCACAAATTAGAAGGTTATTCTTTTCCCTAGACTTTTATTTTCCTTGCACTGCTAAATAAGGTTTGCTTGCATAGAAATACATTCTTGATATTAAAGTCAATGCTAACCACCGTGCTGTGTCCTGAGTTTGTGCTTCTCCAAACTAAGCACTCTTAGAAGATGCCTACCAGTGTGGATGACGTGAATCCTACACCTTGTCTTCCCCTGTAAAGTGCTCTGACTCCCTACACTGGTATGAGAGGCGCTATAAAACAAGTGAATTACATGTGCTAGAGAGGCTATGGAGAGATGAGAGGCTCTTATGATTGTACACCACACATTTATGTAAAAAAACATTCTCAGATCTATACACCTAAAGATAAAAACAGGAATCGCTTGGGAAATGTTGAATCTGACCTGAGGATTCAGCTTTCCTAAATAAAACTAAACATTGAGAAGTTAGTCGCTGAGATGCAGTGCCGACCTTCCCATTAAAAGGTTTCCATTTTGAATATTTTTCCAATATAAAATAATTATTTCGTTAGTAATTTGAGCGTTTGTTTGGTGTGCACTTGTTTGTGTATTTTTTGCAAATTAGTGTTTTAATGTTTGAAATTTAAATCGTACAAGTTGCTTGGGGTCCCCGACTTTCAGTAATGACTCAGTGGGGGTCCCCAGGAGTCAAAAGGTTGGGAACCACTGCTCTAGACGATGGGAGGAGATGGACGAATCACTTTTAATAGATTGTTTTTTACAGTTATAACCATTCTTTTATATAAGCAAGGTGCTTTATAGTTTGGTTAAACTAAACTAAAGGATTAACTAGATTAATTCAATTACAAATTTGGAAGAAAACCAACCGGTAATGGCTGATCCTGGAGACTAAACAAGGTGTGTGTATTCGTGATCAGCTCTGGAGACTACACAATGTGTGTGTGTTTGTGATCAGCCCTGGAGACTACACAATGTGTGTGTGTTTGTGATCAACCTTGGAGACTACACAATGTGTGTGTATACGTGATCAGCTCTGGAGACTACACAAGGTGTGTGTGTTTGTGATCAGCCCTGGAGACTACACAATGTGTGTGTATTCGTGATCAGCCCTGGAGACTACACAATGTGTGTGTGTTTGTGATCAGCCCTGGAGACTACACAATGTGTGTGTGTTTGTGATCAGCCCTGGAGAGTACACAATGTGTGTGTATTCGTGATCAGCTCTGGAGACTACACAAGGTGTGTGTGTGTTTGTAATCAGTGCTGGAGATTTCCTGCCTGTGTTTGTGTAAAGACTGGTGCCTGCCTGTGTCAGTGCCTGCAGCATGTGCAGTGCCTGTGAGTGATGGAAGCAGCTGTCCTGCTGTCTGACTGTAAAGGGACAGAGTCCGATGTCTGTCTGTCCTTGAAGGCGATGAATGTATAAACACATATTAAATGGAAAGTTTCTGAGATGTGTTTGTTTTATGTGGAGTCCAACACTGCATTAGAATAATAAAAGCATTTAAAGTTACTGGTTGAAATGAAAAAAGTGCGTCCGCACAGTGACCTTTCGCGTGAAGAAAATCTGATAACCACTACACCACAGAAACCTGCACAAGGCGCCTAGAGGCCGCTTCAGCTCTGATAAGCGCTGTGCACGAAATGCGGTGCTTAACACGCAGCACACTGATTATTGTACATATATGAGGTCTCTCCCTGAATGCATAGAACTGAGTGCTGCACTGATAGGAGGTCTCACACTGAATGCATAGAACTGAGCGCTGCACTGATAGGAGGTCTCGAACTGAATGCATAGAACTGAGTGATTCACTGATAGGAGGTCTCTCACTCAATGCATAGAACTGAGTGCTGCACTGATAGTAGGTCTCGCCCTGAATGCATAGAACTGAGCGCTGCACTGATAGGAGGTCTCTCACTTACTTCTTATATCTTAGTGCTGCACTGATAGGAGGTCTCGCACTGAATGCATAGAACCGAGTGTTGCACTGATAGGAGGTCTCTCGGTGAATGCATAGAACCGAGTGTTGCACTGATAGGAGGTCTCTCGGTGAATGCATAGAACTGAGTGCTGCACTGACAGGAGGATTCTCACTTACTGCTTAGATCTGAATGCTGCACTGATAGGAGGTCTCTCACTCAATGCATATAAGTGAGCGCTGCGCTGATAGTAGATCTCTCACTCAATGCATAGTACTGAGTGTCGCGCTGATAGGAGGCCTCTCACTGGACGCATAGAACTGAGTGCTGCACTGATAGGAGGTCTCTCACTCAATGCATAGAACTGAGCGCTGCACTGATAGGAGGTCTCTCACTCAATGCATAGAACTGAGTGTCGCGCTGATAGGAGTTCTCTCACTCAATGCATAGAACTGAGTGTTGCACTGATAGGAGGTCTCTCACTCAATGCATAGAACTGAGCGCTGCACTGATAGGAGGTCTCTCACTGAATGCATAGAACTGAGTGCTGTCAAATTATCCTGTCTCTCACTGAATGGACATCATTGGAGGATGCACGGATTAGTGATCTCTGTTCACATCTAATAGGCCTCTCACTGAACACTCAGCGGTGAAGGATGCACAGATACGACGTCTCTCTTCACAGATAGGAGCTCTCACTGAATACAGATCACTTAGCGCTGCGAAGCTCGGGTCTCTGCTCTTCACACTTGCCAGACCGGCTCTTGCACTCTGTGGCTTTTAGTGACGTGTACATCGGTTGTTTACAGCTGGGGCCAGGTGTGTTGTTTCTCTACATCCGGGTGTCCGCTTCCCGCACTCCCAGGGGTCAGCCATACTCCTGATAGGAACCATTTTATAGCGCTACAGATTCATTGTGTAAAGTCCGCACCAGCAATAAAGGATGAAGAGTGAATCAGGACACGAACCCACTCAAATGGGGTGTGATGTGGCCAACCGTGAGGATAGGGTTGCGCTGGTGTGATGGGGGCCTGGTGGGGTGATGGGGGCCTGGTGGTGTGATGGGGGCCTGCTGGGGCGATGGGGGCCTGGTGTAATGATGGGGGCCTGCTGGGGTGATGGGGGCCTGGTGTAATGATGGGAGCCTGCTGGGGCGATGGGGGCCTGGTGGTGTGATGGGAGCCTGCTGGGGTGATGGGGGCCTGGTGGGGCGATGGGGGCCTGGTGGTGTGATGGGAGCCTGCTGGGGCGATGGGGGCCTGCTGGAGCGATGGGGGCCTGGTGTAATGATGGGACCCTGCTGGGGTGATGGAGGCCTGGTGGGTGATGGGAGGGGCTGCTGGGGTGATGGAGGCCTGGTGGGTGATGGGAGGGGCTGCTGGGGTGATGGGGGCCTGCTGGGGCGATGGGGGCCTGCTGGGGTGATGGAGGCCCTGCAGGAGGGATAGGGCCCTGCTGGGGTGATGGGGGCCCGTTGCCAGAGACCCCCTGGGGTCTGAGGGGATTGCTGCAGACCGAGCACCCGACAGTCCTTTGGAACATAGACTGACATTGACCCAAGTTTGTGTAAGGTGTTGTTTGTGCTTCGTGTGTCAATAATGTGTCCAAGTAAAGACAGACAAGGGCAGTGGGTGAATCTCCTATGACTGATTAGTAAAGTGAGTAATTGTAAAGTTCAATCTTCCTCACAATCTCAATGTGTTTGATGTGTTTGCGTTTGTTCGACTTTCCCCAGGAGCCTCAGACCTGGTCTGGTCTTGTCCGTCTGTCTCTGTTTCTGTAAGTGCTTGTTTGACTCTCATCTGGTACTTTTGTGAGTTCGGATTTCCTGTAAAAACATGGGCAGGATGAAGACAAAGCTGAAGAAATAAAACCTCCATGCAGAATCCACCACAAAGATCCACTCACTGCACCTGCTGCACCATTGCATCCCTGAAGCCCGGTGCAGAGAGTGGACGCAGCGCTCCCTGGTGGTCTAGTGGTTAGGATTCGGCGCTCTCACCGCCGCGGCCCGGGTTCGATTCCCGGTCAGGGAAGACATTTGTTTTTCATATTCTCCTTTAACGACTGATTTGGTCTTTAACTGTTTCAATAGAGTTTCATGTGTGTAATTACATCAATTACTTTATGACGTGGCCAGTATTAGACGCATTGATAACGGTGCAAAATGGAAACATCTTCATTACAAAGATGTCACTAGTCTTTCGACTTCAGGTGACCTCCCGCTACCCCATCCCTTATTGGGAGCTGCAGATCTCCCTTAAACTGTTTATAAAACATGAGCATTAAAAACAATGCCCAAGCTACTGAAGCAAGTATACACCAAACAGATGTACAAATTGAGAAATATTCTTGTTAATCCGCAAAACAAATAGAAATTTGAATGGGAAGGCTGGAGTTTGTCAAAGTCTGCTTATTTTTCAAAGATGGAGTTATAAATTAGCCTCTCACACATCACTTTGTTTTTAAAGCTCCTGACGCAGCCTCTCGTTTTCTGGGAGCAGATAGCGCTTCAATGAGACCAACAATAGTCCACGCCTCTCTGTGCTATACTTGTGCCGCTCCAACTTCACTTGTAGCCTTTGGTTTCAGATCCCTTCACATGAATCTTACAATTTTTCGTTTTGTTATGTTATCTGTACATACACTGTTATTCTACTAATATTACATGTTATCTATTTCTCTGCAAAGCCACAAAGGCTCACCAGGCATCACGGACCCCAGGGGTTCACAGACCACCGGGGACCCCCGGAGGTCCTTGGACCACTGCTTAAAATTTGCTAACACACAAAGCAAACGGGCAGGACTTTCTTGGGAACTTGATGAATGAATATCTAGAGGGCGGCTTTAGCATTGGTGGCCCCCGTGCGAACATCTTTGTTGGCCCCGCCCCCCCATGTCCCCCTTTTTCATAGATTCCTCACCTACTGCCCTCCAGTGGGCTCCACATCTCTCCTTAGCCCGTCTCTCACATTTACTTACTTTATAGCGCTTCTCATCCCAAGGTAGAGTGTCAGAGCGCTTTACAACACAAACATATAATACAGAGACAATAGGTCATACAAGTGTGTAAATCAATGTATAGGAGATGTTACTTAAGACAATGAGGACTGCAAGGTGTAGGAATGACGTCATCCATACTGGTTGGCTTTATATGTTACGACTTCTTGGTCTGGAGAAAGGAAGAGGAGGATTTACTACGTTTTCCCGCAGTGCAGTCCCCAAGGTGCTGCGCAGTGTTCACAAACAGTGCACAACAGCACCATATCTAGTAATATATGGTGCTGCTGCTCTCACCTCTAGTGCTAGTGCAAAGCTGTGTCTGTGTTGTGAAGCACAGGTTTTATACTCGAAGGTTACACTTCCTGCACAAATTCTATGCTTTGACAAAGCTTAACACATTACTACGTTGCAGCAGAAATTGAGATGAGGGTGAATTTCTTGTTAAAATACAGTGTGACATGACAGATTTGCCGTTCATGGTATTACATGTAATTTTGTGTTATTTTGCTGAACGTTCCGCTAATTACATGAAAGCAAATAATGCAAATTAAGCGCACCCCTGTTCCGTAGCTGCAGAAGCGCAGAACGGGACTGGACCTGCTGTGTAAGACCCGTGTGGGGACCTGAAGGGCTGAACCCCATCCCACTTGTATCGAGGACTAAGAGGTGGACTTCAAGGGTCAGTTGTCTGACCTCCTGTTCGGCTGTCAGGACACAACAAGCTACAAGAGGCCTTATTCCTGGCGTTCCCAGCTGGCGAGCAGCAACTGGAAGCAGACTGAGCCCTGCTTGTGGCCTCTGCTGAAAGTCCTGCCCCTATCTCAGAGCAGTGCTTGAAATGGAAAAATTAAAGTGCAGGTACTCTGTGCTAGAGTACCTGCTTGTTTCCGAGAAGTGCCGGTACTCTCCAATTAAAAGTATTACGTTTTTCTTGAGATGTGCCGGCACTCTACCTCTCAAAATAAAAAAGTATTGGTACTCAGTACCGGACAGTACCTGCCCATTTCAAGCACTGTCTCAGAGGTTTGTTTTTTTGTCTATGTGGTTTTATACAGCTCAAACTATACCCAAAGGTTTTGGAGCGCTTTACATGAGCTTACGTTGCACAAGGACACATTCATGTTTGGTAAAACACAGGATGTTGAGCCGACTCTGAGACTTGAACCTGGTTCCCCAGCTCCAAAGCCGGCAGCTCTGCAGAGGGAGAGGGAGAGGGAGAGAGAGAAAGACAGAGTGCGAGAGAGAGATTAAAAGGACTGTTAGGTGATAATATCAGTTAAAACATACAGTTTCAAACACAGAAAGCAACTGAAATTCACCGGTTATCGTTATCTGATGCAGCTATAACTCATGACTTAAAGTTACTACAGCTCGCACCCTCGCCGTGCACTACTAAGTTTCTCATGTATTACATCAGTCATGACATGTTGTGTCATATCATTCATAACATCACTGCCACATCTGCAATGACATCATTGATGACAACACTGGACACGGTGGGGGGCTCGAGTTATAGTTCCTTCATTCAACTATAACTGGTAAATTTCAGTGGTTTTAAAAGGGAATATTTTAAAGGAAATATATACTTAACTAAATAGTCCTTTTAACCATATACACACATTCATACGCATGCACACACACACACCTTGCAGCAGCTCTCACTCTACAATTCTTTTGTTATATTTCAATGCAGTCCTCTGTCCTGGTCTCGCTGCTCCCTCCGAGCACTTCCTTCACCAACCCTTTTACTATTTCATTCAAAACAAGTATTGACAAAACATACTCAAGAGCTATTGGCTTTGTCGAAGTTTGATATTGTACAGGAGCATGACTGCTGTGCAGCATCACTGCAAGTAAAAGAAAAAGTGCTACGATGTGGCTAGAGCTGACCGACGTAGCGCTTTTTTTTAGGTTGAGCGATCTGTGGGCTTTTAACCACGCCCACCGCACCCACATCACTATCACTCTGTCATTGGCTTGCCTTTCAAAATTCCTTTGTTATCATTGCTTTACGTTTGTCCCTTCTCTGAGCCGTTTTGTTACCGCCTTGGCGATCTACCCTTTACATGGATAATTACACTTTTGCTCATACGTTTGACTGCAAGCGAACTTCTTTTTCCTTTTGTGTCTCTCCTTTACGCTCCTCACGGCAATGGCGCATTAAATCAGCTTGTTTATGTCAACTGTTTTACTTTTCATTTTTAATTTATGTGGCAAGAAAAGTCTAGTTAGGAATTTACAACACTATTCGCTCTAACTCTAGCAAACGCAAGACCCATTGCATTGCAAATGTTTTTTCCCCATTTGTTTCAGTCATGCTGCATGGAAGCCGCACTTCTGTACAACATGGCTAAACCACTTGACAAAGGCAATATCTCTTGCATAGGTACGACCTATTGGCTTTGGCAGTGCTTGTTTCCACTGGTCATTGTCCCAGTGAGTTGAAGGCTTTGTGGGCTGGATTAAGCGGGGGCTCTGCTTGCACCTCTGGCACTTTCTGAAGGGTCGGGGGGTGCTTCCAGGGGAGGGGAGATGAGAGAGGGGGGCTGCTTTTTACCCCCCAGTCCGACCCTGTCAGGGGTTTATCTCAGCGGTCGGTGGCGGTCTGACCCTGTCCTGGGGGGTCACTGTCTACAGACACCTGCAGGGAATGAGTCCAGGAGATCAGTAGCGATGGGGTCCACGTAACTGCATCTAACGTTGAAAATATGATATTGTCAGAAGTGGGATTCGAACCCAGGCCTCCAGGAGAGACTGCGACCTGAACGCAGCGCCTTAGAGCGCTCGGCCATCCTGACAGCTGGGGGTCCCTGCTGGTGACGCTAGTGATGGACAGGATGAGGGGTGCTGTGTGCACAGCGCTGTTCGGCATCTCCAGGGCTCTCTTCCAGCTCTGTTCGGATACGAACAGTCATTGATGTTCCAGTTCCATCACTTGAAGGATATTTCTGACTGATCTGTCCCCGGAGTGTTTCACCGCAGGAAGCAGTAACAGGCACTGAGGCTCTCAGACACTGACTTTCCTCTCAGTCGCTGCTCCTCAGCCGGGCACAGAGTTTGCTTCTCAGTGACTTGAGCTGAGCAGAGACCTGCGCTCCGCACTTCACACTCTTTCTATAGGGGAAGCAGGGACTGACATGTACCGTCCATCACTGACAGCAAAGACACGTGATACTTCATTTTACACGAGTAACGCTGCATTTAATACATTTACAATATCACTGAATGAAGACGATCTACAAAGCGCCTGTGATCCCAAGAAACATCTCATTTGTCACAAACTAAACTTCCTGTCAGTGCCTCGAGGCGACCTTGGCGAGCTTTGCTTATAGCACATATTTTGTATTCGTTACAGCGATTATCTGCTTGCTTTTCTGTGAAACCTCATAAAGAGTGGACAGTAGGACCACCAGGGGACCAGTTACCGGGCACCACTTCCGGTGAGTGGGCCAAAGATGTATGTACACACCGGGGATGCTGAGCCCACACAGCCAGGCAGCCCGTACAGAGGGGAAGAATAAGCAGACGGCGCGCACCTCCGTGTGTTTCCTTGGCGGGATGGGTGTGGGAAACACGGCAACTGGTGATGAGAATGCCCCTGCCGCTCACCCTGCTTCACTGTGTGCATCCCACGTGTGTCTCCCACCTCTGCTCAGCCCTTGCCACCTCGACACTGGCGCCCGCTTTGCAATGCCAAAGTCTGATGGGCACATACTCCATTTTTGCTGCATCTGTGTTCTCAAAAACTGCCACAAACATTGCGGTAAGCACCGCTGAGCCCCAAGGCCCTAAATTGAGGGCAAATTTGTTTTCGTCACCGGCGTCGATCTCAGGCCTAAGCAGGATCTTGGAGGAGTGTGGTGTAATCAGTGCCCAGCTTAAGGTCACGCACTGAGAACCAATAGGCTGCAGGAAGGCCCCAGTGACCATTTTTATGGGCGAGCGCAAAGCGCTCAGTCCATTCAGTGATCTCTCTTTGGGCTTCAAACCACGCCCATGCCACGTCAGTCACTTAAATTGGTTCGTGGGCTTGCCTTTTAAAATCCGCTTGCTTTCATTTGTGAAAGGCATGCATACCTCATGCCTTTTCCAGTGTTTAGCTCACCTACACAGCACCAGTAAACTACTAGAAACATACGAGGCTCATGTTTTGAGCCTGGTTTCTGGACTACTTTATCTGTTAATTTTCCCTGCAGTGCGATCGAGCTCCGTTTTTTCATTTTCAATTTGAGCACGATCGCGCTGTATTTTACATAGCGCGATCGCACTGTGTTTTTTTTCTTCTTTTAATTTGTGTGGCAAGAAAAGTTAGGTTAGGAGTTTACAACGCAAATAGCTCCAGCTTAAGCAAATGCGAGCCCCAATTCATTGAAAATGCTGGTTATGTTAGGCATCATACAAAGAGGCCCAAAGAACATCTAGACCGGGCACCGTTGGTCCTCCAAAACAGGGAGGAGACACTTGAACATTACATTCACATTGTGGGGCCAGTTTTCAACTCCTGCCACCTGAACACTACATTGCAATGTTCAGCCAGATTTCAATACATCCTTGACGACCTGCCACCAAGGACATTGTGGCCGAGCCACAGCACCACATGCCTGTGACTGGCCACCGTTACCATCATGTCAGAGGAGAGCAAAGAAAGCACGCTTCCAATCGCAATCTTAAGGCAACCTCTGCCATTTGACCTCTCTGATTCCCAAATGAAAGGAGCTCGCTGGGAAAAAGGGATCAGGCAGTTTGAACGATATTTGAGTGCCGCCTGCAAGGGCCGCACAGACGAACAGACAAGAGACCTATTGCTAAACCTCTTTGGGGGTGATGTTGAAGACTTGCTTGTAACATTGCCACCGGAGTCAATAACTGCAACGAATAAAGTGCCTAACAGACAACTTTGACCCGCAGTGGAACTTGTTTTTGAGTGCTACACATTCAACGCAGCCTTCCAACGACCAGACAAATCCCTCGTCGATTTTGCAACCCGATTGCGCAAACTAGTCACCTACTGTGATTTTGACAAGTTTGACAATGGGGCAGCGATTAGACTGTGCATCATCGAAAGATGTCACTCAACTGGGTTCCGTATGAAAATACTAAAAGAAACGTACACACTAGACAAAAGACTGACCATGGCGCGGTCAGAAGCCAGAGCCATATCACATACCATCCAAATGGAAACCGGGAGAGTGCGGATGATGAAGCAAGCTCATCCCGTGGCTGGGAGCTACACCAGACAAGACACCAATGCCACCAAAGGAGAAACACGGAAGAACATGTTACCCCTGCTGCCTAGAATACCTGCATGTCTGTGCATATCCAAATGTCAGAAATGCAACTGTGACAACCACTTTGTCTGCATGGTTGGACACATCAAGGCAGAAAGCAGAAGCCCTGCAAGATCACGCATAGCTGCGAGCTGACACGCCTTACACGTGGAAGCATGCAATCGCAGCTCTTCCACTGACTCAGATGCCGCCAGTACACGCAACACAAACAAACGTCTATATCTCATGTCAGACATCCCAACACAAGAACGCACATCTAAACAGATCCAGCTTGTCGACAAACGGTAAATAAAGATGGCGACGGTAGAGATTCCAGTCGGCAGGCACACCACACAATTTATACTTGAAAGCGGAGCCATATGCAACATCATGTGCATGTCGGAGTATGAAAAAATGAAGCACAAGCCTTCACTGTCGCCCTCCACTGTCGACGTGTTCACATGGGGAGCGAGGCAACATGAACATACATGGGGAATTTTGTGGAGACGCTCATATACAACAACACATCGGTACAAAAAGAGGTGCATGTACTAGGGGAGATGTTCCAGTGCCGTGTCTGCTCAGCAATATCACGGCGCAAGTGATGGGGCTAGTAGGCATGACGTATCACACCGCTAAATGGCAAAACATCGTAAAGGAACACCCTGCGCTCCTCAAAGGGCTTTGAAAGCTGAAAGACGTGCAAATCACTCTGCTCATCAATGAAGCAGTCAAACCGGTGGCTCAAAATCACTGCAGACTTCCTGTGAACCTCCAGCCACAGGTAGAAGAAGAAATAAAAAGTTTACTAGCACAGGACATCATCGAGTCAGCGGAAGGACCAACGCCATGGCTGCCCCCCATCGTGGCTGTGCCAAAGAAAAACACAGAGAAAATACAAATCTGTGTTGACATGCCTCTACCGAACACAGACATAGAAAGAAAACAACACCATTGCCCTCATCTAAATGAAATGATCAGCTGCTTCACCAGAGCCTGTGTTTTCTCCTAGCTCGACTTGTTCAAAGGCTACCACCAGCTGGAGCTAGACGTGCAGTCCTGCTACATCACAACATTCTACACCCACCTAGGATTATTTCGCTACAAGCGAGTAAGCTTCAGGGTGTCATCAACAGCAGAAATATTTTAGAAGATGGTGAGACGAGTGATCAGGCCTGTAAAAAACTGTCTAAACTACAGCAATGACATCTTGGTATTTGGTCACGCCAAAGATGACCATGACTTGGCAGTGTGAGAGGTCTGCAAACAACTTGCAATGGCTGGCCTGACACTGAATATGGAAAAATGCGAACTGGGGAAAAGAGAACTTGTGTTCTTCTGACATATATTTTCCTGAAAAGTGATACAACCAGAACCCAGCAAGGTAGAAACACTACGCAATGCACAACCTCCAGTGGACGCAGAAGAAGGGAGGTCATTTCTGGGTCTAGCGAGCTACTGCATAAAATACATCAAGGATTTTGCCACTGTGAGCACCCTGCTTCACGTACTGACCAGACAATTACAACCATTTCTCTAGACAGTGAAATGAGACAAGGCATTTAAAAATATCCGACATGCTGTCACGGCATATGTATACTTTGACACATCCCTACGCACGGAGCTCACTGTAGATTTCAGCCCAGTAGGGTTGGGAGCCATTCTCGTACAACATAAGCACAGAAGAGACTCACCACAACCAAATGTTGCATATGCAAGCAGAAGTCTATCGCACTTGGAGAGGGCTTACTCTCAGCCCAAGAGAGAAAGTCTAGTGGTCGTGTGGGCATGCGAACATTACCAAATGTTCATCTATGGAAAACAGTTCACCATCGTGCACAGTTTTCTCATCAATAATGTTACTGCAAATGTTACAGTGATATTATTAATTATTATATTAAAGATGTAATTAATACTGTAATATTGTAGGAGGCTGCCCTGGCTTATAGTGGGTGCCAATTGGTACTCACACCTTGTGCCACGTCCAGTTATCCCTTATTAGTAGATTAGTAGTGTTCTAGCAGCTTAGGTGGATAGAGGTAGCTATAGCAGAGCAGCTTAGGCTTAACTAGGAGACATGCAAAGCTCATGCAATACCACTTATATCACTTAGCACTATGTCATAAGATACACATTACTCAGAGTTACTAAAAATAAAGGTACTTTATTTTAGTGACAATATGCCAAAAGTATCTCAGAGGATATACTCCCTTAGGTGGTAAGTAATATACACAAAATATACACACAAACCAAAATCAGGTAAGCAAACAGTTAGAAAAGTAGTGTAAACACTGTAGAAGACAATAGAATACATTATGAGAGAGTAGGCCTAGGGGCAACACAAACCACATACTCCAAAAGTGTAATGCGAACCACGAATGGACCCCAGGCCTAGTGTAGTGTGTAGAGGGTCACTGGGAATGTAATAAAACACTAAGGGTGTCCAAGATACCCCACCCAAGACCCTGAAAAGTAGGACTAAAGTTACCCTACTACCCCAGAAAGACAGTAAAGTTGAGATAGGGGATTCTGCAAAGACAACAACTGACTGCAAAGCACTGAAGACAGATTCCTGGACCTGAGGACCTGAAAAGGAAGGGGACCAAGTGCAAGAGTCACGCAAGTATCCAGGTGGGGCAGGAGCCCACTAAACTCCAAATGAAGGTGCAAAAGGGCTTGCTAGCTGCAAGGATCGTGGTTGAAGATAAAGGGTGCTGCCCAGGCCCAGGATGGACCAGGAGGTCGCCCCTTGGACGAGGAGACAGAGGGGGCGCTCAGCAACAGAGAGAGCCCATGCAGAAGCAGGCAGCACCCGCAGAAGCACATGAACAGGCACATAACAAAGCTGAACCCGACGGTCATTTCAGCACAACAAAAGAGGGTCCCACGAAGCCGGTGGTCAACTCAGCAAGTTGAGCAATGCAGAACGGAGTGCTGGGGATCTATGCTGTGCTGTGCAAGAAGGAATCCTTTCAATAGTGCACAGAAGCCCTAGCAGCTGAAGATCACGTGGTGCACAGGATTACTGCCTAGCGTGGGGAGGCAAGGACTTACCTCCACCAACTTTGGGCAGAAGGACCACTGGACTGTGGGGGTCACTTGGATCGAGCTCCTGTGTTCCAGGGACCACGTTCATCGAGATGAGAGGGGACCCAGAGGACCGGTGATGCAGACGTTTGGTGCCTGCGATATCAGGGGGAAGATTCCGTAGACCCACAGGAGATTTCTTCTTGGCTTCCAGTGCAGGGTGAAGGCAGACAGCCCTCAGAGCATGCACTACCAGGAAACAGTCAAGAAAGCCGGCTGCATTAGGCGCTACAATGTTGCTGGTAATCTTCTTGCTACTTTTTTGCGGTTTTGCAGGTGTCCTGGAGCAGTGAGCTGTCGATCCTTGGCAGAAGTCAAAGAGGGCAGTGCAGAGGAACTCTGGTGAGCCCTTGCATTTGTTACCTGTTGAGATACCCACAGGAGAGACCCTAAATAACCCTCAAAGGAGGATTGGCTACAGAGAAAGGTAAGGACCTATCAGGAGGGGTCTCTGATGTCACCTGCTGGCACTGGCTCTCAGAGGTGCCCATTGTGCCCTCTCACCTCTGCATCCAAGATGGCAGAGGTCTGGGACACACTGGAGGAGCTATGGGCACCTCCCATGGGAGGTGCTGGTCAGGACAGTGGTCACTCCCCTTTCCTTCGTCCAGTTTCGCGCCAGAGTAGGGCTGGGGGGATCCCTGAACTGGTGTAGACTGGCTTATGCAAGGAGGGCCCCATCTGTGCCCTTCAAAGCATTTCCAGAGGCGAGGAGAGGCTGCTCCTCCCAGACCCTTCACACGTATTTCCAAAGGGAGAGGGTGTAACACCCTCTTACAGAGGAAATCCTTTGTTCTGCCTTCCTGGGACCGGGCTGCCCAGACCCCAAGAGTGCAGAAACCTGCCTGAGGGTTGACAGCAGCGGTAGCTGCAGAGAAAACCACGGAAAGTTAGTTTGGCAGTACCCGGGCTCTATGCTGGAGACCAGGGGATGCATGGAATTGTCCCCCCAATACCAGAATGGTATTAGGGGGACAATTCCATGATCCTAGACATGTTACATGGCCATGTTCGGAGTTACCATTGTGACGCTACAGAAAGGTATTGACCTACATGTAGTGCACGCGTGTAATGGTGTCCCCGCACTCACAAAGTCCGGGGAGTTTGCCCTGAATAATGTGGGGGCACCTTGGCTAGTGCCAGGGTGCCCACACACTAAGTAACTTTGCACCTAATGTTCACTAAGGGAGGTTTAGACATATAGGTGACTCATAAGTTACTTAAGTGCAGTGTAAAATGCCTGTGAAATAACGTGGACGTTATTTCCCTCAGGCTGCAGTGGCAGTCCTGTGTAAGAATTGTCTGTGCTCCCTATGGGTGCCAAAATAAATGCTGCAGCCCATAGGGATCTCCTGGAACCCCAATACCTAGGTACCACATACTAGGGAATTATAAGGGTGTTCCAGTGTGCCAATAAGGATTGGTAAAATTAGTCACTAGCCTGCAGTGACAATTTTAAAAGCAGAGAGAGCATAAACACTGAGGTTCTGATTAGCAGAGCCTCAGTGATACAGTTAGGCACCACACAGGGAACACATACAGGGCACACTTTATGAGCACTGGGGTCCCGGCTAGCAGGATCTCAGTGACACAGGTAAAAACAAACGTACATACATTAAAAAATGGAGGTAACATGTCACGCAAGATGGTACTTTCCTACAAATATCTTGGGTAATTAGCAGTGCATGGCAAGGGCACAAGGTATAGTTACCTTAGTGCACGAGTTATAGTGACTTGAAATGACGATAACTCTAAACTGAATTTCTATAATTTTATAAATTTAAAATATATGCCTAATTATAACTTCCTTGTAACCTTTGTTTTTTTAATTGAATTTCTATGGGGTTTTTTAAAATTCTGTTTCCTAAGTATAACGTCCCTGTAACCTTTGTGTGAGTGGGTGCATGAGTGTCTCAGTGGGACTGTGAGTGAGTACATGAGTGTCTCAGTGTGTCTCTCAGTGACTGCATGTGTCTCTGAGTGGGTCTGTGAATGGGTGCATGAGTGTCTGAGAGGGTCTTTGAGTGGGTGCATGAGTGTCTGAATGGGTCTGTGAGTGGGTTCATGAGTGTCTTAGTGGGTCTGTGAGTGGGTGCATGAGTCTCTGAGGTTATGAGTGTGTGCATGAGTTTCTGACTGGGTCCGTGAGTGGGTGCACAAGTATCTCAGTAGGTTTATGAGTGGATGTATGAGTGCCTGAGTGGGTCTGTCAGTGGGTGCATGAGATCCTCATTGGGTCTGTGAGTGGCTGCATGAGTGACTCATCGGTTCTGTAAGTGGACACATTAGTGGTTGTGTGAGCCTGTGAGTAGGTGCATAAGAATCTGAGTGGGTCTTTGAGTGAGTGCGTGATTGTCTGAGTGGGCCTTTGAGTGGGTGTGAGAGTAACAGTTGCTGTAAATGGGTGCATGATGGTCTGAGTGGGTGTTTGAGTGGGTGCATGAGTGTCTGAGTGGGTCTGTGTGTTGGTGCATGAAGTCTTAGTGGGTCTGTGAGTGGGTGCATGAGTATGTGAGTGGGTTTGTAAGTGGATGTATTCTGTCTGATTGAGTCTGTGAGGGGGTGCATGAGACTGAGTGGGCCTGTGATTGGGTGCATGAGTATATAAGTGGGTCTTTGAGTGAGTGCATGAGTGTCTGAGTGGGTCTGTGAGTGGGTACATGAGTGTCTGAGTGGGTCTTTGAGTGGGTGTGAGAGTGACTGAGTAGGTCTTTAAGTGGGTGCATGAGTTTTTGACTGGGTCTGTGAGTGGGTGTATAAGTACATCAGTAGGTTTATGAATGGATGTATGAGTGCCCCAGCGGGTCTTTCAGAGGGTGCATGAGTGCCTCAGTGAATCTGAGAGTAGATGCATGAGTGACTCAGTGGGTCTGTGAGTGGGCACTTTTGTGGTTGAGGGAGTCTGTGAGTGGGTGCATGAGTATCTGAGTGGGTCTTTGAGTGATTGTACGAGTGCCTGAGATGATCTGTGAGTAATTGCATGAGTGTCTGAGTGGGTCTGTGAGTGGATTCATGCCTCTCTGAGTGGGTCTGTGAATGAGTGCATGAGAATGAGTGGGTCTGTGAGTGGGTGCATGAGTAGATGAGTGAGTCTTTGAGTGGATGCATGACTGAGTGGATCTGTGAGTGGGTGCATGAGTATATGAGTGGGTATTTGAGTGAGTGGATGAGTGTGTGAGTGGGTGTATGAGTGTCTGAGTGGGTTTGTGAGTGAATGCATGAGTATCTCAGTTGGTGCATGAGTGTCTGAGTGGGTGTGTGAGTTGGTGCATGAGTGCCTGAGTTGGTCTGTGAGTGGGTGAATGAGTGTCTGAATGGGTCCGTGAGTGAGTGCATGAGTATCTGAGTGGATCTATGAGTGGGTGCATGAATATCTGAGTGGTCTGTGACTGGATGCATGAGTGTCTCAGTGGGTCTGTGAGTGTCTGGGTGGGTCTGTCACTGGGTGCATGACTGCCTGAGTGGGACTTTGAGTGAGTGTGTGAGTGGCTGAGTGGGACTGTGAGTGGGTGCATGAGTGTCTGAGTGGGTCTGTCATTGGGTGCATGAGTGTCCGAGTGGGTCTGTGAGTGAGTGCATTAGTTTCTGAGTGGATCTTTGAGTGGGTGTGTGAGTGGCTGAGTGGCTCTGTGAGTGGGTGTGTGAGTGGCTGAGTGGGACTGTGAGTGGGTGCATGAGTGTCTGAGTGGGTCTGTCAGTGGGTGCATGAGTATCTGAGTGGTCTGTGACTAGATGCATGAGTGTCTCAGTGGATCTGTGAGTGGGTCTGTGAGTGTCTGAATGGGTCTGTCAGTGGGTGCATGAGTATCTTAGTGGTCTGTGACTAGATGCATGACTGTCTCAGTGAGTCTGTGAGTGGGTATGTGAGTGTCTGAATGGGTCTGTCACTAGGTGCATGACTGCCTGATTGGGACTATGAGTGGTCGAATGAGTAATTGCGTGGGTCTCTAAATGAGTGCATTACTACCTGAGTGTTCTACCTCTTTTGTCACCGATAGTCACAATTTTGTCGCAACCTTACATAGGGAGGCCATGCTGAGCATTGCAATGTATTTGCAAATATTGCAGGTGGTGAAAATAAAATGTTTTCTGTTGTTTTAAATACATAATATGACCTTTAAACACCCCTATATCCCACCTTGAAGTGAGGGTACCTCCAACCTAACCCCTTATACCACTATTATTGGTTATTTTCAGCCCCAGGGACCGTATCCTGTTACATGAAATAGCGGCAGCAACTTTCGGCTTAGGATGCGGACAGCCAATCACGGCATTCCAGTTGGTGCGTGCATTGGCAATTCATTGTGAATTTGTTGGGAAGTATTTGTGCTTCTAGATATATAAATGTGGATTTCCTTAATTTCTCTAAAACTACTGAACGGATTTACACCAAATAAAAGTGTGCTTTCCGCACCAAAAAGCTATTATTCTGCCAAATTTGGTGCAATTGCGTCCAGTGATTTGGACTGTAGTCTTGTTCAAAAATCCTATGGGAATTAAAATGGGAAATGCACTTTTTTTTTACCCCCCCACTTTTCCTTGGCCCCAGCTTGACAGATCGCCCCAATACTTTCCATGCACAACAAGATGCCTGAGCACACTTTTTCTGGAAAATTCCATGAACATTCGTCAAACGACGCCAAAGAAATAGCCAAGTCAAAAAGCGCTTTTGAACAATGGTCTGTGTGGTCCACCAACCCAGGAGTGGTGATTACACAGTAGTCGGTCATCTCTGAGCATGCAGTGCTGAAGTACGCATGTCTGAAAGGACCATCAAGATGTATCCCACAGGTGCTGGAGGACACCAGTCTGGGAAAGGTGCACGTGCATTAACTTATTGTGATCTACCAAAGAAGTTAGCTTTTTGTAACGTGGAAACATTTCTGTGTGTTGGCCCCTCTAGACCAGTGGTTCCCAAACTGTGGTCCGCGGACCCCCAGGGATCAGTGACACATTCCCAGGGGGTCCGCAGGCCTGGACTGGGAGGAAGGCATTTCTCCTCTGACAAACACTTGCATTTTTTAAATAGTTATTGCTTCTCTTGAACACTTTTAAGAGCACTGCAAACTTCCTGGTACATCTTTCCAACAAAAATAAAAGCATCAAGATTACTCTAGTAATTAATGTCCCTGCTGGAGAGAGGGGCAGGAGTTTTGTCTAGTGGCAGTTCTGACTCACAGGTAGCACAGAGGGTTAATATGCCTGCTGCAAAGAACCTGTATCAGGCAAAGAACAGTATTTTATGTGCATAGCACAGTGGGTTACTGCTTTTGTTTCTTTTCTTACTGTGCAGTACATAAGTCACAATCATAATCTAGCACAGTGATCTATGAACTGGCATTTAGGAGCTGCATGCAAACTGCAAGGCACAAATTAGAAGATTATTCCTTTCCCTAGACTTTTATTTTTCCTGCGCTGCTAAATAAGGTTTACTTGCATATAAATACATTCTTGATATTAAAGTCAATGCTAACCACCGTGCTGTGTCCTGAGTTTGTGCTTCTCCAAACTAAGCACTTTTAGAAGATGCCTACCAGTGTGGATGACGTGAATCCGACACCTTGTCTTCCCCTGTAAAGTGCTCTGACTCCCTACACTGGTATGAGAGGCGCTATAAAACAAATGAATTACATGTGACAGAGAGGCTATGGAGAGATGAGAGGCTCTCATGATTGTACACCACACATTTATGTAAAAACACATTCTCAGATCTATACACCTAAAGATAAAAACAGGGATCGCTTGGGAAATGTTGAATCTGACCTGAGGATTCAGCTTTCCTAAATAAAACTAAACATTGAGAAGTTAGTCGCTGAGATGCAATGCCGACCTTCCCATTAAAATGTTTCCATTTTGCATATTTTTCAAATACAAAATAATTATTTTGTTAGTTATTTGAGCGTTTGTTTGGTGTGCACTTGTTTGTGTATTTTTTGCAAATTATTGTTTTAATGTTTGAAATTTAAATGTACAAGTTGCTTGGGGGTCCCCGACTTTCAGTAATGGCTCAGTGGGGGTCCACAGGAGTCAAAAGGTTGGGAACCACTGCTCTAGACGATGGGAGGAGATGGACGAATCACTTTTAATAGATTGTTTTTTACAGTTATAACCATTCTTTTATATAAGCAAGGTGCTTTATAGTTTGGTTAAACTAAACTAAAGGATTAACTAGATTAATTAAATTGCAAACTTGGAAGAGAACCAACCAGTAATGGCTGATCCTGGAGACTACACAATGTGTGTGTATTCGTGATCAGCCCTGGAGACTACACAATGTGTGTGTATTCGTGATCAGCCCTGGAGAGTACACAAGGTGTGTGTGTGTTTGTAATCAGTGCTGGAGATTTCCTCCGTGTGTTTTGTGTAAAGTCTGGTGCCTGCCTGTGTCAGAGCCTGCAGCATGTGCAATGCCTGTGAGTGATGGAAGCAGCTGTCCTGCTGTCTGACTGTAAAGGGACAGAGTCCGATGTCAGTCTGTCCTTGAAGCAGCTGAATGTGTAAACACATAGTAAATGGAAAGTTTCTGAGATGTGTTTCTGTTTATGTGACGTCCAACACTGCATTAGAAAAATAAAAGCATTTTAAGTTACTGTCGGAAAAGGAAGACGTGTTTCTGCCAGGTCTCGACTGGGGCCTTTTGCGTGTTAGGCGAACGTGATAACCACTACGGAAACCTAAATGAGATACAAAGAGGCAGCTTTAGCTCGAGATACAAAGAGGCAGCTTTAGCTCTGATGAGTGAGTGCTGAGTAGTACCAACTGCAGCTGTGACGCGTAATCTCTTCCGGGCTTCAAGATCCTGAAACGTAGGAGTAAAGTTACGCTACTTCAACAGAAAGACAGTAAAGTCGAGATAGGGGATTCTGCAAAGACAACAACTGACTGCAAAGCCCTGAAGATGGATTCCAGGACCTGAGGACCTGCAAAGGAAGGGGACCAAGTCCAAGAGTCACGCAAGTGTCAGCGGGGTAGGAGCCCACTAAACCCCGGATGAAGGTGCAAAAGGGCTGCCTCTGGGTGGAAGAAGCCAAAGATTCTGCGACAACGGAAGGTGCCAGGAACTTCTCCTTTGGTTAGAAGATGTCCCACGGCATGCTGAAGGATGCAGCGTTGTTTTCACATAGAACAACCGCAAACAAGCCTTGCTAGCTGCAAGGGTTGCGGTTGAAGATAAAGGGTGCTGCCTGGGCCCAGGAAGGACCAGGAGGTTGCCCCTTGGACGCGGAGTCAGAGGGGGCACTCAGCAACGGAGAGATCCCACGCAGAAGCAGGCAGCACTGGCAGAAGTACCTGGACAGGCACACAAGAAAGCTGAACACTACGGTCATCTCAGCACAACAAAAGAGGGTCCCACGAAGCCGGTGGTCAACTCAGCGAGTTGAGCAATGCAGGACGGAGTGCTGGGGACCTGGGCTGTGCTGTGCCCAAAGGAATCCTTGCAAAAGTGCACAAAAGCCCTAGCAGCTGAAGGTCACGCGGTGCACAGGATTACTATCTGGCGTGGGGAGGCAAGGACTTACCTCCACCAACTTTGGGCAGAAGGACCACTGGACTGTGAGGGTCACTTGGATCCAGCTCCTGTGTTCCAGAGACCATGCTCGTCGAGATGCGAGGGGACCCAGAGGACCTGTGATGCAGAAGTTTGGTGCCTGCGTTAGCAGGGGGAAGATTCCGTCGACCCACAGGAGTTTTTTTCTTGGCTTCCAGTGCAGGGTGAAGGCAGACAGCCCTCAGAGCATGCACCACCAGGAAACAGTCGAGAAAGCCAGCAGGATTAGGTGCTACAATGTTGCTGGTAGTCTTCTTGCTACTTTGTTGCGGTTTTGCAGACGTCCTGGAACACTCAGTGGTCGATCCTTTGCAGAAGTAGAAGAGGGAAGTGCAGAGGAACTCTGGTGAGCTCTTGCACTCGTTATCTGGTGAGATACTCACAGGAGAGACCCTAAATAGCCCTCACAGGAGGATTGGCTACAGAGAAAGGTAAGCACCGATCAGAAGGGGTCTCTGACATCACCTGCTGGCACTGGCTCTCAGAGGTGTCCATTGTGCCCTCAAACCTCTGCATCCAAGATGGCAGAGGTCTGGGACACACTGGAGGAGCTCTGGGCACCTCCCCTGGGGTGGTGATGGACAGGGGAGTGGTCACTCCCCTTTCCTTTGTCCAGTTTCGCGCCAGAGCAGGGCTGGAGGGATCCCTGAACCGGTGTAGACTGGCTTATGCAAGGAGGGCACCATCTGTGCCCCTCAAAGCATTTCTAGAAGCCAGGAGAGGCTACTCCTCCCAGGCCCTTCACACCTATTTCCAAAGGGAGAGGTTGTAACACCCTCTCTCAGAGGAAATCCTTTGTTCTGCCTTCCTAGGACTGGGCTGCCCAGGCCCCAGGGGGGCAGAAACCTGTCTGAGGGTTGGCAGCAGCGGTAGCTGCAGAGAAAATCCCAGAGAGATAGTTTGGCAGTACCCGGGCTCTATGCTGGAGCCCCGGGGATGCATGGGATTGGCACCCCAATACCAGAATGGTATTGGGGAGACAATTCCATGATCCTAGACATGTTACATGGCCATGTTCGGAGTTACCATGGTGAAGCTACCTATAGGTATTGACCTATATGTAGTGCACGCGTGTAATGGTGTCCCCGCACTCACAAAGTCTGGGGAGTTTGCCCTGAACAATGTGGGAGCACCTTGGCTAGTGCCAGGGTGCCCTCACACTAAGTAACTTGGCACCTAACCTTCACTAAGTGAGGGTTAGACATATAGGTGACTTATAAGTTACTTAAGTGCAGTGTAAAATGGCTGTGAAATAACGTGGACATTATTTCACTCAGGCTGCAGTGGCAGTCCTGTGTAAGAATTGTCTGCGCTCCCTCTGGGTGGCAAAATAAATGCTGCAGCCCATAGGGATCTCCTGGAACCCCAATACCCTGCGTACCTAGGTACGATATACTAGGGAATTATAAGGGTGTTCCAGTGTGCCAATAAGGATTGGTAAAATTAGTCACTAGCCTGCTGTGACAATTTTAAAAGCAGAGAGAGCACAAACACTGAGGTTTTGGTTAGCAGAGCCTCAGTGATACAGTTAGGCACCACACAGGGAACACATACAGGGCACACTTTATGAGCATTGGGGTCCTGGCTAGTAGGATCCCAGTGACATAGGCAAAAACAAACGTACATACAGTAAGAACGGGGGTAACATGTCAGGCAAGATGGTACTTTCCTACAAATATCTTGGGTAATTAGCAGTGCATGGCAAGGGCACAAGTTATAGTTACCTTAGGGCACGAGTTATAGTGACTTGAAATAACGATAACTATAAACTGAATTTCTATAATTTTATAAATTTAAAATATGTGCCTAACTATAACGTCCTTGTAACCTTCGGTTTTTAAATTGAATTTCTATGGGGTTTTTTAAATTCTGTTTCCTAAGTGTAACGTCCCTGTAACCTTTGTGTGAGTGGGTGCATGAGTGTCTCAGTGGGACTGTGAGTTAGTACATGAGTGTCTCAGTGTGTCTCTCAGTGACTGCATGTGTCTCTGAGTGGGTCTGTGAATGGGTGCATGAGTGTCTGAGTGGGTCTTTGAGTGGGTGCATGAGTGTCTGAGTGGGTCTGTGAGTGGGTTCATGAGTGTCTTAGTGGGTCTGTGAGTGGGTGTATGAGTCTCTGAGGCTATGAGTGTGTGCATGAGTTTCTGACTGGGTCCATGAGTGGGTGCACAAGGATCTCAGTAGGTTTATGAGTGGATGTATGAGTGCCTCAGTGGGTCTGTCAGTGGGTGCATGAGATCCTCATTGGGTCTGTGAGTGGATGCATGAGTGACTCATCGGGTCTGTGAGTGGACACATTAGTGGTTTAGTGAGCCTGTGAGTGAGTGCATAGGTATATGAGTGGTTCTTTGAGTGAGTGCGTGAGTGTCTGAGTGGGTCTGTGAGTGGATGCATGAGTGTCTGAGTGGGCCTTTGAGTGGGTGTGAGAGTAACGGTTGCTGTAAAGGGGTGCATGAGGGTCTGAGTGGGTGTTTGAGTGGGTGCATGAGTGTCTGAGTGGGTCTGTGTATGGGTGCATGAATGTCTTAGTGGGTCTGTGAGTGGGTGCATGAGTGTGTGAGTGGGTTTCTGAGTGGATGTATTCTGTCTGAGTGGGTCTGTGAGTGGGTGCATGAGACTTAGTGGGCCTGTGAGTGGGTGCATGGGTATATGAGTGGGTCTTTGAGTGAGTGCATGAGTGTCTGAATGGGTCTGTGAGTGGGTACATGAGTGTCTGAGTGGGAGTGGGTGTGAGAGTGACTGAGTGGGTCTTTAAGTGGGTGCATGAGTTTTTGACTGGGTCTGTGAGTGGGTTTATGAGTACCCCAGTAGGTTTATGAATGGATGTATGAGTGCCTCAGCGGGTCTTTCAGAGGGTTTATGAGAGCCTCAGTGGATCTGAGAGTAGTTGCATGAGTGACTCAGTGGGTCTGTGAGTGGGCACTTCAGTGGTTGAGGGAGTCTGTGAGTGGGTGCTTAAGTATCTGAGTGGGTCTTTGAGTGATTGTACAAGTGCCTGAGATGATCTGTGAGTAATTGCATGAGTGTCTGAGTGGGTCTGTGAGTGGATGCATGCCTCTCTGAGTGGGTCTGTGAATGAGTGTATGAGAATGAGTGGGTCTGTGAGTGGGTGCATGAGTATATGAGAGAGTCTTTGAGTGGATGCATGACTGAGTGGGTCTGTGAGTGGGTGCATGAGTATATGAGTGGGTCTTTGAGTGAGTGGATGAGTGCCTGTGTGAGTCTGTAAGTGGGTGCATGAGTGAGTGGGTTTGTGAGTGGGTGCATGAGTATCTCAGTTGGTGCATGAGTGTCTGAGTGGGTGTGTGAGTTGGTGCATGTGTGCCTGAGTTGGTCTGTGAGTTGGTGAATGAGTGTCTGAGTGGGTCTGTGAGTGGGTGTGAGAGTGACTGAATGGGTCTGTGAGTGGGTGCATGAGTGTCTGAGTGGGTCTATGAGTGGGTGCATGAGTATCTGAGTGGGTCTATGAGTGGGTGCATGAGTATCTTAGTGGGTCTATGAGTGGGTGCATGAATATCTGAGTGGTCTGTGATTGGATGCATGAGTGTCTCAGTGGGTCTGTGAGTGTCTGAATGGGTCTGTCACTGGGTGCATGACTGCCTGAGTAGGACTATGAGTGAGTGTGTGAGTGGCTGAGTGGGACTGTGGGTGGGTGCATGAGTGTCTTAGTGGGTCTGTCATTGGGTGCGTGAGTGTCTGAGTGGGTCTATGAGTGAGTGCATGAGTGACTGAGTAGGACTGTGAGTGGGTGCATGAGTGTCTGAGTGGGTCTGTCATTGGGTGCATGAGTGTCTGAGTGTGTCTGTGAGTGAGTGTGTGAGTGTGTGAGTGGCACTGTGAGTAGGTGCATGAGTGTCTGAGTGTGTCTGTGAGTGAGTGTGTGAGTATCTGAGTGGGTTCTGTCATTGGGTGCATGAGTGTCTGAGTGGGTCTGTGAGTGAGTGTGTGAGTGTGTGAGTGGGTCTGTCATTGGGTGCATGAGTGTCTGAGTGGGTCTGAGAGTGGGTCTGTGAGTGGGTGCATGAGTGTCTGAGTGGGTCTGTGAGTGGGTCTGTGAGTGGGTGCATGAGTGTCTCAGTGGGTCTGTCACTGGGTGCATGAGTGTCTGAGTGGGTCTGTGAGTGGGTGTGTGAGTGGCACTGTGAGTGGTGCATGAGTGTCATGAGTGTCTGAGCTTTTTGTAACGTGGAAATATTTCTGTGTGTTGGCCCCTCTAGACCAGTGGTTCCCAAACTGTGGTCCGCGGACCCCCAGGGGTCTGTGACACATTCCCAGGGGGTCCGCAGGCCTGGACTGGGAGGAAGGCAATTCTCCTCTGACAAACACTTGCATTTTGTATATAGTTCTTGCTTCTCTTGAACAGTTTTAAGAGCACTGCACACTTCCTGGTACATCTTTCCAACAAAAATAAAAGCATCAAGATTACTCTAGTGATTAATGCCCCTGCTGGAGAGAGGGGCAGGAGTTTTGTCTAGTGGCAGTTCTGACTCACAGGTAGCACAGAGGGTTAATATGCCTGCTGCAAAGAACCCGTATCCGGCAAAGAACAGTATTTTATGTGCATAGCACAGTGGGTTACTGCTTTTGTTTCTTTTCTTACTGTGCAGTACATAAGTCATAATCATAATCTAGCACAGTGAGCTATGAACTGCCATTAAGGAGCTGCATGCAAACTGCAAATCACAAATTAGAAGGTTATTCCTTTCCCTAGACTTTTATTTTTCTTGCGCTGCTAAATAAGGTTTGCTTGCATAGAAATACATTCTTGATATTAAAGTCAATGCTAACCACCGTGCTGTGTCCTGAGTTTGTGCTTCTCCAAACTAAGCACTCTTAGAAGATGCCTACCAGTGTGGATGACGTGAATCCGACACCTTGTCTTCCCCTGTAAAGTGCTCTGACTCCCTACACTGGTATGAGAGGCGCTATAAAACAAGTGAATTACATGTGCTAGAGAGGCTATGGAGAGATGAGAGGCTCTTATGATTGTACACCACACATTTATGTAAAAACACATTCTCAGATCTATACACCTAAAGATAAAAACAGGGATCGCTTGGGAAATGTTGAATCTGACCTGAGGATTCAGCTTTCCTAAATAAAACTAAACATTGAGAAGTTAGTCGCTGAGATGCAGTGCCAGCCCTGGAGACTACACAATGTGTGGGTATTCGTGATCAGCCCTGGAGACTACACAATGTGTGTGTGTTTGTGATCAGCCCTGGAGAGTACACAATGTGTGTGTATTCCTGATCAGCTCTGGAGACTACACAAGGTGTGTGTATGTTTGTAATCAGTGCTGGAGATTTCCTGCCTGTGTTTGTGTAAAGACTGGTGCCTGCCTGTGTCAGTGCCTGCAGCATGTGCAGTGCCTGTGAGTGATGGAAGCAGCTGTCCTGCTGTCTGACTGTAAAGGGACAGAGTCCGATGTCAGTCTGTCTTTGAAGGAGATGAATGTATAAACACATATTAAATGGAAAGTTTCTGAGATGTGTTGCTGTTTATGTGACGTCCAACACTGCATTAGAATAATAAAAGCAAATTAAGTTACTGTCTGAAAAGACAGACGTGTTTCCGCCCGGTCTCAAACTGGGGCCTTTCACATGTGCGCGTGAACGTGATAACCACTACACTACTGAAACCTAAAGGAGACACAAAGAGGCAGCTTCAGCTCTGATGAGTGAGTGCTGAGTAGCACCAACTGCAGCTGTGACGCGTAGTGCAGAGTATTGTACAAATAGGAGGTCTCTCAGTGAGTGCATAGAACTGACCTGCACAGATAGGAGGTCTCAGTGAGTGCATAGAACTGACTTCTGCACAGATAGGAGGTCTCAGTGAGTGCATAGAGAGTTCATAGAACTGACCGACACAGATAGGAGGTCTCAGTGAGTATATAGAACTGACTTCTGCACAGATAGGAGGTATCAGTGAGTGCATAGAACTGACCTGCACAGATAGGAGGTCTCAGTGAGTTCATAGAACTGACCTGCACAGATAGGAGGTCTCAGTGAGTTCATAGAACTGACTTCTGCACAGATAGGAGGTATCAGTGAGTGCATAGAACTAACCTGCACAGATAGGAGGTCTCAGTGAGTTCATAGAACTGACCTGCACAGATAGGAGGTCTCAGTGAGTGCATAGAACTGACTTCTGCACAGATAGGGGGTCTCAGTGAGTGCATAGAACTGACTTCTGCACAGTTAGGCACAGTTAGGAGGTCTCTCAGTGAGTGCATAGAACTGACTTCTGCACATATAGGAGGTCTCTCATTGAATTCATGGAACTGAGTGCCGCACTGATAGGAGGTCTCTCAGTGAGTGCATAGAACTGACTTCTGCACATATAGGAGGTCTCTCATTGAATTCATAGAACTGAGTGCCGCACTGATAGGATGTCTCTCATTGAATGCATAGAACTGAGTGCCGCACTGATAGGAGGTCTCTCAGTGAATGCATATAACTGAGTGTTGTAAAAGCATCCTGTCTCTCACAGAGTGGACATCACTGAAGGATTCACGGATTAGTGATCTCTGTTCACATCTAATAGGCCTCGAACTGAACACTCAGTGGTGAATGATGCACAGACACGAGGTCTCTCTTCACAGCTAAGAGCTCTTACTGAATAAAGCTCACTTAGCGCTGGAGATTACACAATGTGTGTGTGTAATCAGTGCTCGAGACTACACAATGTGTGTCTGCGTTTGTAATCAGTTCTGGAGACTGCACAGTGTGTGTGGATTAGTAATCAGTGCTGCAGACTACACAAAGTGTGTGTAATTGTATTTGGTGCTGGAGACTACACAATGTATGTATATTTGTAACCCTCCCACATTCTCTTAACTCACTCCTGGTGCCTCACTCCTTCACTATCTCACACTCTGTTAACTCACTCCTGGTGCCTGAGTCTCTCACTAACTCACACTCTCTTAACTAACTCCCAGTGCCTGTGGCTGTCACTCTCTCATAACTCACTCCCAGTGTCTCACTCTCTGACACTCTTTTAACTCACTCCCAGTGAGTATCTCTGAGGACCCTCAGTTGTTGTCACTTTTGCTTTATGATTCTATGCTCAGAGTCTGGACTTTCCTGCCTGTGTTTGTGTAAAGGCTGGTGCCTGCCTGTGGCAGTGCCTGCAGCATGTGCAGTGCCTGTGAGTGATGGAAGCAGCTGTCCTGCTGTCTGACTGTAAAGGGACAGAAAGAGCCCGATGTCTGTCTGTCCTTGAAGCAGCTGAATGTATAAAGACATTGTAAATAGAAATTATGTTATATGTGGGTCCTGTGGAGCCCTAGAGCGCATTAGAACAATAAAAGGAGCAGCTGTTGTGAGTTAGAGCAGAAAATAAAAGAAAAATGTGTTTCCGCCCGGTCACCTTTCGGGTGTTAGGCGAACGTGATAACCACTACACTATGGAAACCCACATGAAACACATCGAGGCAGCTTCGGCTCTGATAAGCGGCTCGAAGTAAATGCAGTGCGGTATCGGGACAAACATACATTGACACTCATTTCTAGTGCAAAAGGTCATTTATTTAGGACAGGATTTAGCATAAACATCAACAACATTGAACTGTATGAAATCCCTCTTGCCTAACTTTTAACTTAAGAGCTTCCTTATGCCCTTCCTTCTCTTCTAATAGCTCTCTTCAAATCCCCTCCCCTAGACACTCCCCTATTCCTTCCATGCCCTCCTTGTTTGTAAACAATCCTCCCCCCCATTCTGATCCTTCACCTCATTTTTCCCCTTGGAAGGGGGGAACAAGCCCGCATCTGGCTCTCCCCCCTCCCCCATTTCCTGCCACCCAGGAAAACCCATGTGGCGTTTTTCTGCCCCACCCGGCAAACCCCCGTTTGCCGCACTGATTCCTTCTCATTTCCTAATCCATAAATTCTCTAGCATCAGCCTCAAACCCATCAAATAATACGCATTTCCCAATTGCGATAAATGTACTCCATCATCTCTGAACAATGTCCCCTCTTGCTCCTTAATATCCTCGTGCCTCAGCACCTTAATCCCTTGGGCCCAGCAAAATACCCTCATTGCCCTATTCAACTTTTTCCGAGCCCTTTCAATGGCTCCGTGAGTGATTGCCCCTCTCCATACCCGCCTGGGTATAAACTCTGTCCATACCAGACATGTCCCGCACAGTTTCTGCTTCAATAGCTCCAAATCTTTCTGCATAAATTGTATCAATGCAAGCCCTGATTGCCTCACCAAGTCATTTTCTCCCAAGTGTATTTGCAACAAATCCGGGCATCCCCACTGCGGCAAATTCCCTGTGATAAATGGGAGTAAACTCCCCCACCTCATTCCGCTCTTTCCCCACCAACGCACTTCGTGGTGTCTGCTGGGCAGTCCCATTGATCTGCCATAAATCTGTTTTTCAGCGAATGTTGCCGCCCAATGCACGAATGAATGGCCGACCAGCCAAGTCACTGTCTTATCATTCTTCGGT
This sequence comes from Pleurodeles waltl, assembly GCF_031143425.1. Lineage (NCBI taxonomy): Eukaryota > Metazoa > Chordata > Amphibia > Caudata > Salamandridae > Pleurodeles > Pleurodeles waltl. The sequence continues at coordinate 3,903,493 of NW_027150097.1, forward strand.
CCGGCCACGCACGCTGTAAAGAAAAAACACTATAACAACTGTGATAAACTTCTAACCGCCCCGCCCCACCCAACCTGTATTTCATTAGGGCCTCACATAGCGCTCGCAGCATCTAGATTTCCATCTACCTATTGCTTTAATCTTAGCCCAATCCCATCCTAAATGCGCTGCTGCTGTTGCCGCCCCAATCCTAAAGGAGTGCGTTCCAAAATCCCCCGCTTGCCGCCCAGTCCGACCCAAAGCCATCCTCAAAACCTGCAGCAACTGGTAGCTAGTGAGCTTCTTTCCCGATGCATGCACAAACACCCCTGCTTCCCCCGCCATACCCCACTTTCGTTTGAAAACCATCCACTCTTTCACTGGGCATGCTAGAACATCACCTCCTTTCTCCAACCATACCCACTTCCCTTTTCCTAACTGGTCCGTCTTGGACTTCCTGAGCCATATGCCCAATCTCCCTTGATGCGTGCAGATCTCCCTCCCTTTCACACCGCAGTCCTTGCCTATGCCCAATAATTCAGATACCCTAAATGCCCCGAAAAACATCCAAACCATACACAACCTAAAGAGTCCTACTTCGTGTTCGTCCGTGCAACATACTGGTAAAACATGCAAAAGTTCTTTCAGTATCCCAAAAGTAATGGGCTCTCTTGCCTTACTTCCCTCCCCGGCCCTAACCCTGCCCCATCCTTTCAACATTTTCCCCAATAAATCATTCCGTGCTGGATCCATACCAAAGAAAAGCTTCCCATAAAATGAGACACCTGCTAATTTCCCGCCTATCGTGGCCGGGGATAGCCCTTCCTTGATCAAATACAGCACAAAGCGTAAGGCCCGTGCTTCCAAATGCTCAGACCCCTGAGCCCAGAAATTGCCCTCAAACTCCTCAAAAGATTGAAAATCCAACCATGCCAGCCTGTAACTTCGCCGCGTAGAGACTGCCAACGACATTTCCACTATCCCCGAGATCATCATGCCCCCCACTCCCAAATGCCTGCTGGGACCGTAGTCTTGAACTGCTCTGCTCCTGGCGCCAGGTCGCGAAAACGCCGCCACTGTGAACGAGATAGGGAGTCTGCAATCTCGTTGTACACCCCTGGTATGTGTGCAGCTTTAAAAATGACATTGAGAGATAAACATTGCAGCATAAATTGACGTAACAAGCGCAAAACTCTTAGATCTCTGGCTCTCTGTTTGTTTACCAATTCCACCACTGTCATATTGTCCACCTGAAAACTACCGTCCGGTTGGCCAGTTCCCGTCCCCAGACTGCCAGTGCCACCAACAAAGGAAAAAACTCCAGGAACGCAATACTCCTCCCTTGTTGCAACCACTGCTGGGGCCATGTCTCTGCACACCACCTCCCATCCCAGTAAATGCCAAAACCCGACGCGCCTGCTGCGTCTGAAAATATTTGAACTTGCCATACTGTGTCCGCATCTCCAAAAGACATTGGTATCCCATTAAACTTCTTCAGGAACATCTCCCATACCTTTATGTCCTCCCTCAGAGCCAAGGAAACTCTTATCCTATGGTGAGGTAACACCGCCCCTGACATGGACAGTCCGAGTCTTCTACAAAAAGTACGTCCTCCCCTCCCTACTCTACACGCAAAATTGAGATAGCCTAGTAGTTTTTGTGCAGTTCGTAACTCCATTTTGTTAAGAGTTCGCACAGCTGCTAGGCATTCTAGGATTTCCTTCACTTTTGATGTTGGCAGACTTGCCACCATTAGCTCCGCATCTAGCTCTATCCCCAAAAAGGTCATGATTGACAGCGGGCCCTCTGTCTTTTCCGGTGCCAAAGGCACTCCTGTCTGCTGCATTAATCTCTGAAAGGCCGCCAAGCCCAGCCCACATGCCCCAGACGCTGCTTCCCCTACAAACAGAAAATCATCCAGATAGTGTGTCACTGCTTTGTGGCCACTTGTTTTCACAAAAACCCACTGCAGAAAGGTACTGAAAGTTTCGAATAGTGCGCACGTTATCGCGCAACCCATAGGTAGAACCCTGTCCACATATATGGCTCCATCTAACTGCATGCCTAGAAGGTCGAAATCTGCTGGATGAATTGGTAACAGACGAAAAGCAGACTGTATATCACATTTCGCCATTTCCGCTTTTAACCCGCACCTCAAAACTAATTTCACCGCATCATCCACTGACGCATAAATAACCTTGGTATCTTCCTGCGCGATAAAATCATTTACCGACGCCCCCTTAGGCCATGACAGGTGATGTATAAGCCTGACTTCACCTGGCGCTTTCTTGGGTACTACCCCTAGTGGGGATATCATCAAATGATCCGTTGGCCAGTCGAGGAATGGACCTGCTATTCTCCCGAGTGCCACCTCTTTGTCTATTTTGTCGCGTATTACCTGTGGCTGCTCTTTTGCAGACCGTAAATTATCTGCCCATCGCCTCTGCCGAGGACCCTGATAACCTACCCTAAAACCTTCCCGAAAACCCCATTCCAATTGTCTGGCCCTATTCCTGTCCGGGTACCTGTGCAGCCATGGTAACAAAACTTCTAATCTAACTGGCGTAGGCCCCTTTTGGCGCAGGAGCGCCTTGTGCGCCTCTTCCTCTTGTCGCCCTCCATTGCTCTGCTGGGCTGTTGGGGGAGAAACATTGTATGACTGGATGACGACCCCCGCACTTGGAGCAGTCATGTTTGAACCTACACTGCGCCCTTGAACAGAAGCCCTTGTTGAAATTCCAACAAGCCCCTGTGTTACCCGCCTACGTTTTTGTAGTATGTCCCGCCCCTCCCAAGGCAGGGCGCGCCTGAAAGGGCTTATATGTTACCGGCAAGCCGCTCGCCGTATGAGTGGATGCCGCTGCCTGTGCTGACGCCATATCCATTGCATCCATAGCTCCGGATCTACGTCCCCCCACGGTTTTTCGGGGTTGATACTCACCCGGGCCCTAAACTCCTGGTCATAACTTAGCCATGCAAAACCCCCAAAATGCATCTGAGCCTTCCTAATGATATCCATGTACTTGAAAAGCGCGATGGCCCGGTCTGGGTATTTTTCGCAGTATATGCTAGCGAAAATCAAAAAGGCAGACGTCCAATTATCCATGGTAATGGGAACCCTAGGCCTGCGTGCTAACTCCCACTCCTCTTCCTTGGAGCCTTCCTTGGCCTGTATGTCCCTATGTAGCAATTTGAAAACATCCACATATTCGTGTTTCCATATCCTCGACTTAGTTTTTTTGGCGACATGTGACCTTAAAGGCATGGCCAAACCCATGTACGGAAGGCGCTTCTTGTGCGCTCCCCCTTCCTTATCCTCTGCATTCTTGCCCTCACCCGTGGGCGGGCTAACCACTGTTGTAGTACTGGTGGATGCCGTCTCTTTATCCTTGTTCATGTCGCCCTTCTGTGCTACGACCTCCCCCGGGTTATCCAATACTGACCCATCTCCCACACCTATTGATTTGCTCGTGCGCGTCACTTTGTTAGCTACTCCCCCATCACCCCAGACCGACCACCATCTCCCCTTACCTCCAATTGGTTCATCCGCGTAACGCGGCGTTCGCCTCGTCATTCCGCCACGTGGCCTCGTTAGCCTTGCACTTGACGGCCCTTCGGCCATAACGTCATCCTGAAAAAGAAAAGCAGAGGCAGGGGTTGCGCCGCACTTGCGCCCCCGCCACCCCCTTTCTTAACCCCGCTCACTTCCTCCTCACGCAATTCTCCATCTTCCCAATCTCCCTCATTTTCGTCATAGTCCAATTCCAAATCATCTCCTTTGTTTTCCATATACCCTTGAGATTTGGTTGCCGGTGGTTCTGTTGTACTTTGCCCCACATGGCGTCCGCCAACCTGCTGATGTCCCCGTTCCCGCGGTGTAGAGAAGGTCGCCGTAGACCCCTCTATTGCTTCGTTCCAACGCGCTTGGGCCGTATTGCGCCCCGTTGGTGCCCCCTTTTTCTTGCCAACCTCAGACGTTGACATTGAGCTGCCGCTCCCCATGTGGCCGCCTGAACCACTGGGGCTTTCCAAGCCAACCTGCCCCTCGGCCGCACCAGCCTCCTAAAACCTACCCTCTCCTGCCTGTGGTATCCAGACCCAGGTACCTTTCCTAGACCCTGCTGCCTGGACCCCCTTCATGTCTGTGACCTCTCTGACCTTTTTGGTATGCTCGTGTCGTCTCCCTAGCTCCTCCCTATCTTTGCATAGTTGCGCCCATCTGGCCTCGGTTTCTGCCACGGCCCTGCGCTGTTCGCGAATTCTAGCTTCTAGGTCCCATGATTCTGACTGGTCCCACCTCACCTGGGGGGCAGGTCCGTGTAGCCCCCCCACCAAAAACTCTTCCCTGTCCTGCTTTGGCAATTTCGCCTGGCGTGGGTCTGGTTTGGCCCGACCCGCCCTTCCTCTGGGTCTCCCCAAGTATTTACCTCTTTTCTTGGCTGGTGGCCCGTGACCCATGTGTAAGGTATTCCCGCTCTTGGGACGTGACAAATCCAATGGGGTCTGCATCCCACTGGGCCCTGGCGCCGGCTGTTCGGTCCCGTCCCCTTGTTGCCCCAGGGCTTGCCCTGCCATGTCATCCCCTATTCTGCCTGGGGGCCCCCCGTGTGACGGGCCTGCGCAGCCTGTTCCTATATCGCTTGCGCCCGGGTTCTGTGTGCCCTGCGTCTCACCCCCAAACATTAACTTCTAAAACAGGGCCCGCCCAGGCGCTGCAAACTGTGTGGCCTAGTCTGTTCGAGCCTCGCCCCCTGCTATTCCTGCGCGGTTCCAACTGCGAGGGGGGGGTGCTCTGAAGCACCGTGAGGGTGCTTGATCGCCGCCTCACGGCCTTTCGCCGAAAAAACGTCTCCGGCGTGACACGCCGGGAACCGCGACACCCCCACAGGCCTCCGCGCGCCTGCACCGCACTTGTCATCTGCCCCGGGGCCGATAAACAAACCGCGTGTTCCCGGTGTCTGCCGAGAGCACCCAGGGGGCGCGGCCGAGGCCGCGTGTGTTCAAATATCTGCCGGGCCGCCGCCCACTACTTTGCCTGCCCGGCCCCCGCGCGCCCGTCTTGCTGCGCGTCTGCCTCCCTACGCCCGCACTCAACCAGCCGGTTACAATTGTACCGGTCCCTGCCTCGCGCTCCCTGCACTAACCTGGGTAGGGCCCAAGAAACCCTACACTCTTACTTCCTAACCTGCCGTACCTCCTCAAAAACTTTCCTCCCTCTCTGGTCGGCCTGGAAAGAGGCCGACCCCACCCCTCCACCCCCTTTTATCCTATCCCTAAAGCCCACCCCTACTTACCTGTCCCCCAATCCTGGCGCACCTGCGCCACTTCCTGTTATCCCGAAAAGACCCGCGGAGAGACTAGAGCGAGTCTCTCTCTCCGCGGGCCCCCCCATAAGCAGTGCACTGAATGCTGCACACCAAGGAGGGGTCTCAGTGCATTCAACTGAATGCTGCAGAGATAGGCCTCTGACTGATCACTCAGCAGTGACTGATGCATAGATAAGAGGTCTCAGGGACGGGATCTCTCATTGAACGCCGATCACTAACCAGTGTCTGAGTCTCTCCCTCTCTTAACTCACTCCCAGGTCTCTCCCTGAGTACATAGAACTGAGTGCTGCCCTGATAGGAGGTCTCTCACTCAATGCATAGAACTGCTTGTCGCGCTGATAGGAGGCCTCTCACTGGACGCATAGAAGTGAGTGCTGCACTGATAGGAGGTCTCTCACTTAATGCGTAGAACTGAGCGCTGCGCTGATAGGAGGTCTCTCACTGAATGCATAGCACTGAGTGCTGTAAAAGCATCCTGTCTCTCACAGAACCGACATCACTGGAGGATGCATAGATTAGTGATCTCTGTTCACATCTAACAGGCCTCTCACTGAACACTCAGCAGTGAGGGATGCACAGACACGAGGTCTCTCTTCACAGCTAAGAGCTCTCACTGAATACAGATCACCTAGCGCTGCGAAGCTCGGGTCTTTGCTCTTCACACTTGCCAGACTGGCTCTTGCACTCTGTGGCTTTTAGTGACGTGTACATCGGTTGTGTACAGCTGGCCCCAGGTGTGTTGTTTCTCTATATCCGGGTGTCCGCTTCCCGCACTCCCAGGGGTCAGCCATACTCCTGATAGGAACCATTTAATAGCGCTACAGCTTCATTGTGTAAAGTCCGCACCGGCAGTGAAGGATGAAGGGCGAATCAGGACACGAACCCACTCAAATGAAATGGGCTCCCGCGGGTGTGATGGAGACCTGCTGGGGTGTTGGGGTCCTGCCGGGGGCTTGGGGGCCTGCTGGGGAATGGAGGGCAGGGTGGGTGATGGGAGCCTGCTGGGTGATGTGTTGAGGGAGTTTGGGGGAGCTACTGGGGTGATGGGAGCCTGCTGGGGTGATGGGGGCCTGGTGGGTGATGGGAGGGGCTGCTGGGGTGATGGAGGCCCTGCAGGAGGGATAGGGCCCTGCTGGGGTGATGGGGGCCCGTTGCTAGAGACCCCCTGGGGTCTGAGGGGATTGATGCAGACCCAGCATCCGACAGCCTTTGGAACATTGATTGAAACAGACCCAAGTTTGTGTAACGTGTTGTTTGTGCTTCGTGTGTCAATAATGTGTCCAAGTAAAGACACACAAGGGCAGAGGGAGTATCTCCTATGACTGAACAGCAAAGTGAGTAATTGAAAACTTCAATCTTTCTCTCGATCTCAATGTGTTTGATTTGTTTGCGTTTGTTCGACTTTTCCCAGGAGTCTCCGACCTGGTCTGGTCTTGTCCGTGTGTCTCTGTTTGTGTAAGTGCTTGTTTGCCTGCTATCTGATACTTTTGTGAGTTTGGATTTTCTGTAAAAACATGGGTAGGATGAAGGCAAAGCTCAATAAATAAAACCTCCATGAAAAATTCACCAAAGAAATGCAATCACTGCACCTCCTGCACCATCGCACTCCTGAAGCCCGGTGAACATACAACATGTAGCGCTCCTTGGTGGTCTAGTGGTTAGGATTCGGCGCAGAGCGCCGCGGCCCGGGTTCGATTCCCGGTCAGGGAAGAGAAAATTGTATTCTTGATTTTCTCCTTTAACGACTGATTTAGTCTTTAACTGTTTCAATAGAATTTCATGTGTTTAATTACATCAATTACTGTATAACGTGGCCTGTATTAGACGCATTCATAATGGTGCAATTTGTAAACATCTTAATGACAAAGTTGTTATTAATCTTTTCACTTCCTTTGACCCTCCTAACCCCAACCTCAATCACTATTGGGAGCTGCAGACCCCCTTCAACAGTTTATAAAACATGACAAAAATGGCAAATCTACTGTAACAAGTATACACCAAACATATATACAAATTGAGAAATATTTTTATTAATCTACAAACAAAAAGCGAAATTTTAATGGGAAGGTTGGAGTTTTTCAAAGTCTGCTTCTTGTTGGAGGTAGTGAATCATGTCCCAGCTAGAGTAGGACATGAAGTTATAAATTAGCCTCTCATACATCACTTTGTTTTCAAAGCTCCTAATGCAGCCTCTCATTTCCTCGGAGCAGATAGCGCTTCATTGAGGCTGTCAGCGCTTCAGACCTTATTAAGTAAACTTGCAAGGGAGACGCGAATAGGCCGATAGACCTTTTGACTGCGCTTTGAGTTTTTCCCACCATGTACCACCGTACCTATACAAATCAATAGTAAATAACCACCAATGTCGTCAATAGTCAATAAGAGTCAGTAATTTCCACTCACCATGACCTTGCAGTCACGAATAGCCACACTTTATGTAAAAGTTAGAATGTTTGTTTCCCTATATTAACAATGCTAATGTCATGTAACTTAGTCTCAAAATCAAATGATAAACATACAGAAACAATGCTGGCTGATGAAAGCGGCGACAGAATCACAATCTAATCAAAGCTTGGACCACTACACATTCTAAGGTTGTAGTACAAATGAATAGCAAGAATAACTGCGCAAACTAAATGGCGAACGTTTAGATTCAGCAAAGAAAAGACATCAACTGTTCTTACATGTAGCGAGCATCATTAATTTGGAAAGCAGAGAGAGCATAACCACTGAGGTTCTGGTTAGCAGAGCCTCAGTGAGACAGTTAGTCATCACACAGGGAACACATACAGGGCACATACTTATGAGCACTGGGGCCCAGTGACACATACAACTAAAACAACAAAGATACAGTGAAATATGGGGGTAACATGCCAGGCAAAATGGTACTTTCCTACACAATCCCCCCCCCCAAACGAAGGACAATAAGACTAGCCATGACCTGATGAGTCTTCATTGTCTAAGTGGAAATATCTGGAGAGTCCATCTGCATTGGAGTGGGTACTCCCAGGTCTATGTTCCACTGTATAGTCCATTCCCTGTAGAGATATGGACCACCTCAACAATTTAGGGTTTTCACCTTTCATTTGTTTTAGCCAAAGTAGAGGTTTGTGGTCTGTCTGAACAATGAAGTGAGTGCCAAACAGGTTTGGCCTCAACTTCTTCAGCGCCCAGACCACAGCAAGGGCCTCCCTCTCTATGGCAGACCAACGCTTTTCTCTATGGGTCAACCTCCTGCTGATAAGAGCAACAGGTTGATCCTGGCCCTCAGAATTGAGTTGTGATAAGACTGCCCCTACCCCTAATTCAGATGCATCAGTTTGATCAATGAATTTCTTGGAGTAACATGGGCTTTTTAGGACAGGTGCAGTGCACATGGCCTGTTTGAGCTCCTCAAAAGCTTTTTGACAGCTAGCTGTCCACAATATCTTTTTAGGCATCTTCTTACTGGTGAGATCATTAAGTGGGGCTACAATGGAACTATAATTTTTAATGAATCTCCTGTAATACCCAGTGAAGCCTAGGAAGGCTCTCACCTGGGTCTGTGTTGTAGGGGAAACCCAATCCACGATTGTCTGGATTTTCCCCTGAAGTGGTGCAATCTGTTCTCCACCTACCAGGTGTCCCAGATAAACCACCCTTCCCTGCCCTATCTGGCACTTTGAAGCCTTGATAGGGAGGCCTGCCTTTTGCAGGGCCTCCAAAACTTTCTACAGGTGGACCAGGTGGAGCTAAAGACAGCTATATCGTCTAGATATGCTGCACTAAAAGCCTCCAACCCTTGCAATACTGTATTCACCAACCTCTGAAAAGTGGCAGGTGCATTTTTCAAACCAAAGGGCATCACTGTAAATTGGTAGTGCCCTCCTATAGTTGAAAATGCAGTTTTAGCTTTAGCATCCTCTGCCAATTTGATCTGCCAATACCCTGCAGTCAAATGAAAGGTGCTTAGATACTTGGCAGATGCCAGTGTATCTATGAGCTCATCTGCCCTGGGTGTAGGGTGAGCATCAGTTTTTGTTACCTAGTTGAGACCTCTGTAATCTACACAAAACCTCATCTCCCTTTTTCCATCTTTTGAGTGAGGCTTTGGTACAAGCACCACAGGAGAGGCCCATGGGCTTTCAGAAGGTTCAACCACTCCTAAGTCAAGCATTTTCTGAACTTCTTGCTTTATGCAGTCCCTGACATGGTCAGGCTGCCTATAGATTTTACTTTTGACAGGCATGCTGTCTCTAGTATCAATTGTGTGTTCACACCAAGATGTGGTGCCTGGCACAGTTGAAAAGAGTTCAGAAAACTGACCAAGGAGATTTATGCAGTTGTCTTTCTGTTCTGCAGTAAGACAGTCTGCCAAAACCACTCCTTCCACTAGAGCATCCTCTTCTGTGGAGGAGAAGAGATCAGGGAGAGGGTCACTCTCTTCTTCCTGTCCCTCATCTGTTGCCATGAGCAGGGTGAGATCAGCCCTGTCATAGTAGGGTTTTAGGCAGTTGACATGAATCACCCTAAGGGGACTCCTGGCAGTGCCTAGGTCAACCAAGTAGGTGATCTCGCCCTTCTTTTCAACAATGAGATGGGGTCCACTCCATTTGTCTTGGAGTGCTCTTGGGGCCACAGGCTCCAATACCCACACCTTCTGTCCTGGTTGGTACTGAATCAGAACAACCTTCTGGTCATACCATTGCTTTTGGAGCTCTTGGCTGGCCAGAAGGTTTTTACTGGCCTTTTTCATGCACTCAGCCATTCTGGATCTTAGGCCAAGTACATAGTCCACTATATCCTGTTTGGGAGCTTTTAAAGGTTGTTCCCAACCCTCCTTCACAAGTGTTAGTGGACCTCTTACAGGGTGCACAAAAAGGAGTTCAAAGGGGCTGACGCCCACTCCTTTCTGGGGTACCTCCCTGTAAGCAAAAAGGAGGCAAGGTAACAGGACATCCCATCTCCTCCTGAGTTTTTCAGGGAGTCCCATTATCATTCCTTGACAGTTACATGGTGGCATTCGAATCGGCCAGACGCGTGATTCTTTCCTCGTGCTTACTTCATGTTATTCATTGTGCGCTACCATTCCTTGGCAATTACATGGTGGCAGTCGAATCGGCAAGACGGCGATTCTTTCCTCGTGCTTAATTCATGTTATTCATTGTGCGCTACCATTCCTTGGCAATTACATGGTGGCATTCGAATCGTCAAGACGTGCAATTCTTTCCTCGTGCTTAATTCATGTTATTCATTGTGCGCTACCATTCTTTGGCAGTTACATGGTGGCATTCGGATCGGCAAGACACGCGATTCTTTGCTCGTGCCTAATTCATGATGTTCATTGTGCGCTATCATTCCTCGGCAGCTACATGGTGGTACTCGAATTGGCAAGACGCGCAATTCATTTCTTGTATTTAAAATTACGGTGTTCATTACGCGAAACCATTTTAAGGCATTTACTTGGTGGCTTTTGAGTTGGCAAGTCGCGTGATTTATTTCTCGAGTCTAATTTGTGTTATTCATGGTGCACAATCAACCTATGGTATTTTTACTACCTATGTAAAGATCTGCAATGTGCGAAATTCATTTTCCAGCAATTTGAGAGAACAAAGAACCAGGTTTCTAGATGTAATGTTGGGTGTTCCTAATATGTTTCTCAAACACGATTCATATGATGGTTTAGAAATCATTCAGATTCTTTCCTGATCCTCATGTAAATGATAACTCTTGAATTTGAAAATTGCATTTAACCTTTCTTGATTCTCTCACAGGTATCCAGTCATCTTGAAGCCTATTGATTTTAAGTCTATGCTTAGGTTGTCCATGTTTTCAGAATTACAATGCTTAAAGCCATAGCCTAGTATTGATATTCATATGATGTAATTTTGATATTGTGTGTTTTAACCTTTTTTCTTCCTACAGGTCTCCTTCCCAGCTGTTCCCTTTCTAATCCCCTTTTCCCCACTTGGACTCTCTTAGATTCTGTGACAATTCTAATCAGAGTATTGGAGCTGTCTTGTGGTGGAAGTGTTGGGAACGCTCACAGACCCCGAGGATCTGGTGACTCTGACACTAAGGGGGTCATTACAACCCTGGCGGACGGTGTTAAAGGTGCGGTAATACTGCAAACAGGCCGGCGGACAAAAAAAAGGAATCATGACCGTGGCGGAAACCGCCAACATAGACAGCCACTTTAACACTCCGACCGCCACGGCGGTACAGACAAGCAGCGCGGCGGTCACCGCCAACAGACAGGCGGGAGACAATGTACCGCCCACAGTATCACAACCCGCCAATCCGCCACCGTTTCCGGGGCAGATTCACCGTGGATAAAAACACGTCGGAAACAGCTTTTGCAATGGGAAAACGCTCACCTTCTACACATCCCACGAGGAAGGAGGACACCATGGAGCCGGAATTACAAATTCTACCTGCCCTAGTCTTCCTGCTCATTTTCGAACACCAGCAACGGCGGCGGCGAAGACAACGGTGAGTACTGCACCTATGACATAGGGGAGGCAAAAGTCAGGGGGACACACATGCAACACCGGCACCCCCACCCCCACCCTCACCCTCGCACATTACAACACACACACCAATGCATTTCCAAACATCACAGGAACAACCCCCCTGGAAGAATGCAAAGACCAAAGGAAATCAGTTCAAAAATTGTAATGTATCAAAATACAGTTACCAAATATATACAGATATATATACACATTCCAGATTTTATACATTACGAGAAGTAGTGCAGGTATGCACATATCAACGTCCGTGCACCACTGGGCCAAAAATGCATGGGCGAGGCCCACATTAGATACCTGTCCACAAACGGAGAGAACACTGCTGGGGCATCAGATAGAAATACAACAGGCACCTCAGGGGGAAAGAAAGGGGGCACCTCAGCTGGATGACAGCACCACGCCAGATCCACGACAGGGCTCCATGCCCACTGTTCCATCCTGGGGAGTGCAAAGCCACAGTCTCTCAAGTCTCTACAGTGGATGGGTTGCCCACTGCCATATTCTGGGGAGTGCAAAGCCACAGTTTCTCAAGTCTCTACAGTGTGTGGGTTGCCCACTGCCATATCCTGGAGAGTGCAAAGCCACAGTCTCTCAAGTCTCTACAGTGGGTGGCTTGCCCACTGCCATATCCTGGGGAGTGCAAAGCCACAGTCTCTCAAGTCTCTACAGTGGGTGGTTTGCCCACTGTTCAATCCTGGGGAGTGCAAAGCCACAGTCTCTCAAGTCTCTACAGTGGGTGGCTTGCCCACTGTTCCATCCTGGGGAGTGCAAAGCCACAGTCTCTCAAGCGGATAACAGTCTCCACTGGTTCTGGAGGGGGACTGATGCCCAGAGTGCTTCATCCTGTTAAGGACAGACGGAGTGGATGCATGTCTCCACTGGTTCTGGAGGGGGAATGGTGCCCACACTGCATTAGGCTCCCCGTGACGGTTCCTGTTCCGTCACTGTCCCAGCTGTACATGGGATAACGATGCTTGATGTGGCAGTGTTTTTCTTCTTCAGCGGTGCTCTGCCCTGTTCAGCTGTGCTTTGCCCTGTTCAGCGGTCTTCACCATGGCGGTGAGTTCCTTGTTCAGCGGTGCTTTGCCATGGCGGTCTCTGACCTGTTCAGCGGTTCTCTGCCCTGTTCAGCGGTGCTTTGCCCTGTTCAGCGGTCTTCACCATGGCGGTGAGTTCCTTGTTCAGCGGTGCTTTGCCATGATGGTCTCTGACCTGTGCATTGGTGTGTGGCATGACGGTCCCTCATTGCCCAGCGGGGCTGTGGCAGCCGGGTCCCTCCTGGGCACTGACTCCGGCCGTTGAGAATTATTAAAGTACAAAAGAACGTTGTAACCCTGGAAGATGGCTGTGTGTGGAGTATGGACCGTTTATCTACCATCCAGAGCGACCCAAGGAAGTCTGGAGAAGGGTTAGGAGAGGAACAACAATGATCTTGGAAGGGAGCAAGTTCGCTTTTCCATGTGGAGGACTTTTCTGATATATTATAAAGAACAGTATTCTACTTTTAACAAGTGTGTGTCTTAGCCACAACTCCTATCCATCTTGGTGGGGAAGGGGAAGTGTTGTAATGTTGTTGTTTGAATAACTCAAATATGTGTAACACAGTATTGTCCTAATTATATACCCACTGTTATTATTCTCTTAACCTTATTTCCCTTTATTAATTCTGTATAATCCTATTATGTATTTATGGTTAGTGAAATGGTGCACTCCAACCCTTCCTTTAGAATGTTGACTAATGGTACAACCAGGAGTGCACCTTAGAATGTGGATGAGGAGAATCTGGAGTTGGAGGCTTTGGGGAGTTGGTGAGAAGCAGTGAGCTGTGAAGGTGTAATGCAAGGAGTTTACCAATAAATCTACGTTAATCATTTGGTCTTACTGACTCTAATTACAACAGACTAAAATTTCCATTGTCCTACTATCCATTGGTTGCTCTTAGTACCAAATTTGTTGTTATACCATTCCTGGTATTTCCTCTGATTCCCTTCCACTCTTGTTAATACTTCCTTGCAATGAACTATGACATGCTCCCCTCCTCTCAAACAATTAGGGGTTAACTTGGTTCCTGGTTGCCTACCCTTGAGAGATATAAAAGGGGATACTCCTGTGACCATGTTGGGTGTGGTATGGTAAGACCATAGCATATGCTCAATTGCGCCCTCTCCTGATACACGAGATACATTGGCCAACTGCAAACACTCTTTGACCATCCTGTTGACCCTTTCTACAAGACCATTTGCCCTTGGGTTATATAATGCTGTCCGGTAATGTTTAATCCCACAGACTGTCAAGAACTCCACCATGGTGTTTGAAGTGAACTGTACACCATTGTCTGTCACTATAGTACTAGGAATCCCTTCACGGGAAAAGGATTATTTAAGAAATTGTATTACATCATGTGTGGTTACATTATGTACAGCCTTGGTCATCACCCAATTTGGGTGATAATCAACTAATAAAAAAATAAACCTGGCTCTCGATCCCGGGCACGTAAGAGGTCCTACTATGTCCAACCCTAGCTTGTCCCATGGTTTAGTGGGGACCTCAACTGGAGACAAAGGTGCCTTACATGTACTTCTGGTTTTATCGCTTGCTGAACAAGGGATACAATCACGTACGGTATCCTCTACTAACCTGTCCATAGTGGGGAACCAGTAGGAGGCTCGTAGTCTGTTTTTAGTCAAGGTCCTTCCCAAATGTCCCTCATGTACTAATTCTATTAATTTTTTCCAGAGTGCTTTAGGGGGAACAATTCTCTCACCTCTCATTACTAGTTCCTTGGTTATTTGAAGTTCAGAACGTACCTCCCAATATCCCCTTACATCCTCATCAAGCTGTTGACATCTACCAGGCCACCCCTTCAAAATCATATCTTTCAAAGTTTGCATAGTCCGATCCGATGTTGTAGCTGTGACCCATTCTTCTTTAGTGATACCTGACAATTCTACATGGAGCACAGGATCAAGGATCACATTGGTCTCCTCCTCCCCTCCCTTCCTGGGTAGTCTTGAGAGACAGTCAGCTACTATATTTCTTTTGCCTGGAACATATTGCATGTCGAAATTAAAGCCTTCCAACCCCATAATCCATTTCGCAATTCGAGGGGTAGCTTGGTCTTTACCCTTACAGTAAATAATGAAATGAGGGGTTTGTGGTCCGTTCTAACTACAAATGGCAACCCCCACAGGAAAAAATTTAAATGATTGATTGCCCAAAAACAGGCTAAAGCCTCCCTCTCTATTGTGGAATAATTTAGTTCTGCCTTCTTTAAAGACCTGGATACGAACGCCACAATCCTTTCCTGCCCATTTACCCACTGGGATAGAGTGGCACCTAAACCTCTTCCACTCGCATCTGTAGTGAGCCAAGTTTTCCTGGTGGTATCAAAGTTTCCTAACATAGGGCAATGGATAATGGCTTCTTTGACTTCATCAAATGCAATTTGACAGTCTTTATTCCACTCAAATGGTACGTCTTTCTTCAATAATGCTCTCATAGGAGCAGTGACTGTAGCAAAATTATACACAAATTTTGACATAAATTCAGCTAGACCCAAAAACGATTTCAACTCATCTTTATTGGTAGGAGACGGAGCTTCCTTCACCGCTACTACCAGATCACACTTGGGTTCCACACCATCCTTACTTATTTTGGGGGTCATTCTGACCCTGGCGGTCATTGACCGCCAGGGTCAACGACCGCGAGAGCACCGCCAACAGGCTGGCGGTGCTCTCAAGGGCATTCTGACCGCGGCGGTTTGGCCGCGGTCAGAAAGGGAAAACCGGCAGTCTCCCGACGGTTTTCCGCTGCCCTCAGGAATCCTCCATGGCGGCGCAGCTGCGCCGCCATGGGGATTCCGACACCCCATACCGCCATCCTGTTCCTGGCGGTTCGCCCGCCAGGATCAGGATGGCGGTATGGGGTGTCGTGGGGCCACTGGGGGCCCCTGCAGTGCCCATGCCAATGGCATGGGCACTGCAGGGGCCTCCGTAAGAGGGCCCCACAAAGAATTTCAGTGTCTGCATAGCAGACACTGAAATTCGTGACGGGTGCAACTGCACCCGTCGCACCTTCCCACTCCGCCGGCTCCATTCGGAGCCGGCTTCCTCATGGGAAGGGGTTTCCCGCTGGGCTGGCGGGCGGCCTTCTGGCGGTCGCCCGCCAGCCCAGCGGGAAAGCCATAATGGCCTCCGCGGTCTTTCGACCGCGGAGCGGCCATATGGCAGTTCCCGCCAGGCGGGCGGCGACCGCCGCCCGCCGGCCTCAGAATGAGGCCCTTTGTGTCCTAGGTATTCCACTGATCCAACACCTAGTTGGCACTTTTCTTTTCTGATGGTCATGCCAGCCTCATCCAAGGCTTGGAATACCTCTCTTAAGGTAGAATTATGCTCACTTTCCGTATTTCCATAGACTAGTATGTCATCTTGGAAGCACATAACCTGCTTGATTCCCTGCAAAACCTTCTGCATGATTCTTTGGAATACCGCTGCCGCTGATGTGAGGCCGAATGGCATCCTGCGATATCTAAATGCCCCAAATGGAGTGATAAAAGATGTGAGCGAGCATGACGTAGGGTGCAGCTCCACTTGGTGGTATGCAGAAGATAAGTCAATTACGCTAAAATATTTAGCAGATCCCAACATGCTTATCATATCATTTATTTTAGGTAAGGGGAATCTATCTACCCATATATTTGTATTCAAGTCTCTCAAGTCCACACACAGGCGAATGCCTCTGCCGTTGGGTTTCTTAGTGACAACTATAGGTGCCAACCATAATGAGCTTTCAATTGGTTCTATAACTCCCAATTTGACCAAATTGTCCAGCTCTTCCTTCAAAGGTTCCCTCATTAAATACGGTACCGTTCTAACTTTATGTACCACTGGTGTAGCTCCCTCCTTAAGTTTAATTTTGTGTTGGAAGTTTTTAAACAACCCTAATCGATTTTCAAACAACCTAGGATATCCCTCACAAATGTTTTCACAAAGATTATGCAAGTCCACTAGTAACACTTGTTCCTCGCCATTGGGATCCAGTTTGATCCCAAGTTCCCTCTGGTGCCTCCATCCCAGTAAGTTGGATCCCCTCTCCGTGATGTACACCATTCCTTTAGTATGTCTACCCTTGAACATAATGTCTAGTTATAGCATTCCCTTAAGAGGTATAGGATCGTTGTTGTACCCTCCCGGTTTAATATTGGCCACATGCAATTTGTAACCCTGTGTTTGGAACCTGTCAACAAATGTTTGGTAATTCAAGAATGTATACGGTGAACAAGAATCAGCGTAGACTTTCACCTCAATGTCGTCGAGTTTGATGTCACACAAAGGATAAGTGTTATTGAGAGGTTCCTTTTCCTGATTGCCCTTGACCTGCAGAATAAACTTTGTGCCTAAATCAGTGACTTCTTCTACTCTATTTAGTTTTTTCTTGGAGTTCTTATCATTTTTGCATACCCGCGCATAGTGCCCTTTAGCACCACACTTTCTACATATGCAACCACGCGCAGGGCACAAGGGACTATTTGCTAGATGTTTGGGGTTTCCTCATCTGAAGCATCTTCCTTTTATTATGTCCTCATCACTATTTCTCCTTACTGTGGTGGCTAACACTACTGAGTCCTCGTCTTTATTAACCACCCCCTCGTCCCTTGCATTACCACCTTTTTACTTCTTTCACACCTTCTACCTCATGTGTGTTTTTAATCTCTCTCATGCATTCTACTGTATGCTCGATACCCCTTGCCATATCCACAGCTTCTTTAAGAGTAGGGTTGTAAGTAAGGAGCTTCTCTTGCACCCTTTGGCTGTTTGTACATCTAACTAACTGATCACGGATCAACAAATCTTCTAACTCCCCAAATTCACATGTTTGAGCCAGCCCTCGCAGAGAAGCTATATAGGTGTAGGAAAGTACCATCTTGCCTGGCATGTTACCCCCATTTTTCACTGTATATACGTTGTTTTAGTTGTATGTGTCACTGGGACCCTGTCAGCCAGGGCCCCAGTGCTCATAAGTGTGCCTGAATGTGTTACCTGTGTAGTGACTAACTGTCTCACTGAGGCTCTGCTAATCAGAACCTTAGTGGTTATGCTCTCTCATTTCTTTCAAATTGTCACTAACAGGCTAGTGACCAATTTTACCAATTTACATTGGCTTACTGGAACACCCTTATAATTCCCTAGTATATGATACTGAGGTACCCAGGGTATTGGGGTTCCAGGAGATCCCTATAGGCTGCAGCATTTCTTTTGCCACCCATAGGGAGCTCTGACAATTCTTACACAGGCCTGCCACTGCAGCCTGAGTGAAATAACGTCCACGTTATTTCACAGCCATTTTACACTGCACTTAAGTAACTTATAAGTCACCTATATGTCTAACCTTTACCCGGTAAAGGTTAGGTGCAAAGTTACTTAGTGTGAGGGCACCCTGGCACTAGCCAAGGTGCCCCCACATTGTTCAGGGCCAATTCCCCGGACTTTGTGAGTGCGGGGACACCATTACACGCGTGCCCTACATATAGGTCACTACATATATGTAACTTTACAATGGTAACTCCGAATATGGCCATGTAACATGTCTATGATCATGGAATTGCCCCCTCTATGCCATCCTGGCATAGTTGGCACAATCCCATGATCCCAGTGGTCTGTAGCACAGACCCTGGTACTGCCAAACTGCCTTTTCAGGGGTTTCACTGCAGCTGCTGCTGCTGCCAACCCCTCAGACAGGTTTCTGCCGACCAGGGGTCCAGCCAGGCTTGTCCCAGGATGGCAGAACAAAGGACTTCCTCTGAGAGAGGGTGTTACACCCTCTCCCTTTGGAAAATGGTGTGAAGGCAGGGGAGGAGTAGCCTCCCCCAGCCTCTGGAAATGCTTTCATGGGCACATTTGGTGCCCATTTCTGCATAAGCCAGTCTACACCGGTTCAGGGACCCCTTAGCCCTGCTCTGGCGCGAAACTGGACAAAGGAAAGGAGAGTGACCACTCCCCTGACCTGCACCTCCCCTGGGAGGTGTCCAGAGCTCCTCCAGTGTGCTCCAGACCTCTGCCATCTTGGAAACAGAGGTGCTGCTGGCACACTGGACTGCTCTGAGTGGCCAGTGCCACCAGGTGACGGCAGAGACTCCTTCTGATAGGCTCCTTCAGGTGTTGCTAGCCTATCCTCTCTCCTAGGTAGCCAAACCCTCTTTTCTGGCTATTTAGGGTCTCTGTCACTGGGAATTCTTTAGATAACGAATGCAAGAGCTCATCCGAGTTCCTCTGCATCTCTCTCTTCACCTTCTGCCAAGGAATCGACTGCTGACCGCGCTGGAAGCCTGCAAAACTGCAACAAAGCAGCAAAGACGACTACTGCAACTCTGTAACGCTGATCCTTCCGCCTTCTAGACTGTTTTCCTGGTGGTGCATGCTGTGGGGGTAGTCTGCCTCCTCTCTGCACTAGAATCTCCGAAGAAATCTCCCGTGGGTCGACGGAATCTTCCCCCTGCTACCGCAGGCACCAAAGAACTGCATCTCCGGTCCCCTGGGTCTCCTCTCAGCATGACGAGCGAGGCCCCTTGAATCCAGCAACTGTGTCCAAGTGACTCCCACAGTCCAGTGACTCTTCAGTCCAAGTTTGGTGGAGGTAAGTCCTTGCCTCCCCATGCCAGACTGCATTGCTGGGAACCACGACTTTTGCAGCTACTCCGGCCTCTGTGCACTTCCGGTGGAAATCCTTTGTGCACAGCCAAGCCTGGGTCCACGGCACTCTAACCTGCATTGCACGACTTTCTAAGTTGGTCTCCGGCGACGTGGGACTCCTTTGTGCAACTTTGGGTGAGCACTGTTTCACGCATCCTCGTAGTGCCTGTTTCTGGCACTTCTCCGGGTGCTGCCTGCTGCTGAGAGGGCTCCTTGTCTTTCTCGACGTCTCCTCTGTTGCCTGACGCAATTGGCGACATCCTGGTCCCTCCTGGGCCACAGCAGCATCCAAAAACACTAACCACACAATTTGCAGCTAGCAAGGCTTGTTGGCGGTCTTTTGGCGGGAAAACACTTCTGCACAACTCTCCACGGCGTGAGGAATCTGTCCTCCAAAGGAGAAGTCTCTAGCCCTTGTCGTTCCTGCAGAAATCTAAGCTTCTGCTGTCCAGTAGCAGCTTCTTTGCACCCACAGCTGGCATTTCCTGGGCATCTGCCCATCTCCCAATTGCTTGTGACTTTTGGACTTGGTCCCCTTGTTCCGCAGGTACCCTCGACTGGAAATCCATTGTTTTTGCATTGCTGGTTTGTGTCTTTCCTGCAGAATTCCCCTATCACGACTTCTGTGTCCTTTGGGGAACTTTAGTGCACTTTGCACTCACTTTTCAGGGTCTTGGGGTGGGCTATTTTTCTAACCCTCACTATTTTCTAATAGTCCCAGCGACCCTCTACAAGGTCACATAGGTTTGGGGTCCATTCGTGGTTCGCATTCCACTTTTGGAGTATATGGTTTCTGTTGCCCCTATCCCTATGTGTCCCCATTGCATCCTATTGTAACTATACATTGTTTGCACTGTTTTCTAAGACTATACTGCATATTTTTGGTATTGTGTACATATATCTTGTGTATATTTGCTATCCTCATACTGAGGGTACACTCTGATATACTTTGGCATATTGTCATAAAAATAAAGTACCTTTATTTTTAGTTTATCTGTGTATTGTGTTTTCTTATGATATTGTGCAAGTGACACTAGTGGTACTGTAGGAGCTTCACTCGTCTCCTTGTTCAGCCTAAGCTGCTCTGCTAAGCTACCATTATCTATCAGCCTATGCTGCTAGACACCCTATACACTAATAAGGGATAACTGGGCCTGGTGCAAGGTGCAAGTACCCCTTGGTACTCACTACAAACCAGTCCAGCCTCCTACATTGGTTGTGCAGCGGTGGGATAAGTGCTTTGAGACTACTTACCACTCTTGTCATTGTACTTTTCATAAGAGAAAAATATACAAAACAAGTTCAGTGTGTGTACACATAACTAAAAAGTTTTGCATTTCCTCTTTTCACTCTTTTCTAAGTGCTGAAAAGTACTTCTAAACTTGCTAAAAAGTTCTAAAAAGTTTAACACGTTTTTTTTCTGTCTTTCTAAAAGTTCTGAAAACTTTTTTCTCTTTTTCTGTCACTTTAACTCTCTCTAAAAATGTCTGGCACAGGCCAAAATGTTGATCTGTCCAAAATTGCATATGATCACCTTAGCTGGA
Organism: Pleurodeles waltl; assembly: GCF_031143425.1. NCBI lineage: Eukaryota > Metazoa > Chordata > Amphibia > Caudata > Salamandridae > Pleurodeles > Pleurodeles waltl. The sequence continues at coordinate 3,924,537 of NW_027150097.1, forward strand.
AAGGAGCAAGGAGTCTCTGCATAGAGAGAGGTTTGAGTGTAGGGAAGAATCCTTCCTTGGAATTGTTACTTAACATGCTTAGAGAACAAGATAAGGCCAAAAGGGCCCCATCTGTTGAAAAAGTAGCTAATGGTTCCCAATCTGATCCAGGGACTCCCCTAGGAAAAGATTCAGGAAATAAACTTCATAGCCTGCCCATTACTAGACAGTCTAGCATAGTTGGTACTGAGGTTGAGTCACACCATACAGATAGTGTTGTCTCACATCATAGCAAGAGCATTAATTCTCACCACAGTAGAAGTGATGTTTCTGTTAACCAAGCTGTTAGGGTGCCTTCTGTAAGGGATAGGTCTCCTTCTGTCCATTCTCACCATACTTCTGTTTCAAGGGATGTCCCTCCCACCCACCCTGATGACAGATTGTTAGAATGGGAGCTCAATAGATTGAGAGTGGAACAAACCAGACTGAAGCTCAAGAAGCAACAGCTGGATTTGGATAGACAGACCTTAGAAGTAGAGAAGGAGAGACAGAAACTGGGTTTAGAAACCCATGGTGGCAGCAGCAGTATTCCCCATAGTCATCCTGCAAAAGAGCATGATTCCAGGAATCTGCACAAGATAGTTCCCCCTTATAAGGAGGGGTATGACATTAACAAGTGGTTTGCTGCACTTGAGAGGGCCTGTGCTGTACAGGATGTCCCTCAAAGGCAGTGGGCTGCTCTCCTATGGCTATCATTTAGTGGAAAAGGTAGGGATAGGCTCCTTACTGTGAAAGAAAGTGAAGCCAATGATTACAAAGTTCTTAAGAATGCACTCCTGGATGGTTATGGCTTAACCACTGAACAATACAGGATAAAGTTCAGAGAGACCAAAAAGGAGTCTTCACAAGACTGGGTTGATTTCATTGACCATTCAGTGAAGGCCTTGGAGGGGTGGTTACATGGCAGTAAAGTTACTGATTATGACAGCCTGTAAAACTTGATCCTGAGAGAGCATATTCTTAATAATTGTGTGTCTGATTTGTTGCACCAGTACTTGGTGGACTCTGATCTGACCTCTCCCCAAGAATTGGGAAAGAAGGCAGACAAATGGGTCAGAACAAGGGTGAACAGAAAAGTTCATACAGGGGGTGACAAAGATGGCAACAAGAAGAAGGATGGTAAGTCTTCTGACAAGGGTGGGGACAAATCTAAAAATGAGTCTTCATCAGGCCCACAAAAACACTCTGGTGGGGGTGGTGGGCCCAAATCCTCTTCTAATCAGAACAAGGAAAAGAAACCATGGTGCTTTTTATGTAAAATAAAAGGCCATTGGACAACAGATCCCAGTTGTCCAAAGAAAAGCACCAAGCCTCCTACCACTACAACCCCTACTGCTACACCTAGTGTCCCTACTAATAGCAGTGGTGGTGGGAGCAAACCTACTAATAGCCAATCCAAGGGAGTAGCTGGGCTCACTATTGGTAACTTAGTTGGGGTTGGTCTGATTAGGGAGACCACAGAGGCTGTGTTAGTCTCTGAGGGGGCTATTGATTTAGCCACCTTGGTTGCTTGTCCCCTTAACATGGATAAGTACAAGCAACTACCCCTAATAAATGGTGTTGAGGTTCAGGCCTATAGGGACACAGGTGCCAGTGTCACAATGGTGATAGAGAAACTGGTCCACCCTGAACAACACCTACTTGGTCACCAGTACCAAGTAACCGATGCTCACAACAACACACTTAGCCACCCCATGGCTGTTGTAAATCTCAACTGGGGGGGCTTACTGGTCCAAAGAAAGTTGTGGTAGCCTCAGATTTACCTGTAGACTGTCTACTAGGAAATGATTTGGAGACATTAGCTTGGTCAGATGTGGAGTTGGAGGCCCATGCAGCAATGCTGGGCATCCCAGGGCATATTTTTGCTTTAACCAGGGCTCAGGCCAAAAAGCAAAAAGGACAGGGAAACTTGGATCCTGGAACAATGGACCAAGTGCTCCCTAAAGCTAGGGCTAGTAGAAGTAAAGCACTTCCTACTATCCCTCCCTCTACAGTGGATTCTACTTCTGAGGAAGAAGAATTTCCACCCTGTGCAGAACCTACACCAGAGGAGCTGGAAACAGACACTGCTGAGCTTTTGGGTGAAGGGGGGCCTGCCAGGGAGGAGCTGAGTGTGGCACAGCAAACCTGTCCCACACTAGAGGGTCTAAGACAGCAAGCTGTCAAACAGGCTAATGGGGATGTCCGTGAATCTCACAGAGTTTACTGGGAGGACAACCTCTTGTACACTGAAGCAAAGGATCCTAAACCTGGAACTGCCAGGAGGTTAGTGATTCCTCAGGAGTATAGAAAGTTCCTCCTAACTCTAGCCCACGACATTCCCCTAGCTGGACATCTGGGACAAATGAAAACTTGGGACAGGCTTGTTCCCTTGTTTCATTGGCCTAGAATGTCTGAGGACACAAAAGAGTTTTGTAAGTCCTGTGAAACCTGTCAAGCCAGTGGCAAGACAGGTGGCACACCAAAGGCACCTCTTATTCCACTGCCTGTGGTTGGGGTTCCCTTTGAAAGGGTAGGGGTTGACATAGTTGGCTCCCTTGACCCTCCTACTGCTTCAGGCTATAGGTTTATCTTGGTGGTAGTGGACCATGCCACAAGATATCCTGAAGCTATTCCTTTAAGGACCACTACAGCACCTGCAGTGGCAAAGGCCCTCCTGGGAATATTTTCCAGGGTGGGCTTCCCAAAGGAAGTAGTATCAGACAGGGGAAGCAATTTCATGTCTGCATACTTAAAGGCCATGTGGAAGGAGTGTGGTGTGACTTACAAGTTCACTACACCCTATCATCCACAAACAAATGGACTGGTGGAGAGATTTAACAAAACTCTCAAAGGCATGATTATGGGTCTCCCTGAAAAACTCTGCAGGAGATGGGATATCCTGTTACCATGCCTCCTTTTTGCCTACAGGGAGGTACCCCAGAAAGGAGTGGGCTTCAGCCCCTTTGAACTCCTCTTTGGACACCCTGTTAGGGGTCCACTAACACTTGTCAAGGAGGGTTGGGAACAACCTTTAAAAGCTCCAAAGCAAGATATTGTGGATTATGTACTTGGCCTCAGATCAAGGATTGCTGAGTATATGAAAAAGGCCAGTAAAAACCTTCAGGCCAGCCAAGAGCTCCAAAAGAAATGGCATGACCAGAAGGCTGTTTTGGTTCAGTACAAAAGAGGACAGAAAGTGTGGGTCTTGGAGCCTGTGGCCCCAAGAGCACTCCAATATAAATGGAGTGGACCCCACACAATTGTTGAGAAAAAGGGTGAAGTCACCTACTTAGTTGACTTAGGCACTGCCAGGAGTCCCCTTAGGGTGCTCCATGTCAATCACCTGAAACCCTACTATGACAGGGCTGACCTCACCCTGCTCATGGCAACTGATGAGGGACAGGAAGAAGACAGTGATCCTCTTCCTGATCTCTTCTCTTCCACAGAACAAGATGCTCTGGTGGAAGGGGTAGTTTTGGCTGATTGTCTTACTGCTGAGCAGAAAGACCATTGCATAAATCTCCTGGGTCAGTTTTCTGAACTCTTCTCTACTGTGCCAGGTACCACTTCTTGGTGTGAGCACACTATAGATACTGGAGACAGCTTGCCTGTCAAAAGTAAGATCTATAGGCAGCCTGACCATGTCAGAGACTGCATAAAGCAAGAGGTGCAGAAAATGTTAGAAGTGGGAGTGGTTGAGCACTCTGAAAGTCCATGGGCTTCTCCTGTGGTACTTGTACCAAAACTCCATTCCAAAGATGGAAAGAAGGAAATGCGGTTTTGTGTAGACTACAGAGGTCTCAACCAGGTAACCAAAACTGATGCTCACCCTATACCCAGGGCAGATGAGCTCATAGATACACTGGCATCTGCCAAGTATCTAAGCACTTTTGATTTGACTGCAGGGTATTGGCAGATCAAATTATCAGAAGATGCTAAACCTAAAACTGCATTTTCAACCATTGGAGGCCATTACCAGTTCACAGTAATGCCTTTTGGATTGAAAAATGCACCTGCCACTTTTCAGAGGTTGGTGAACACAGTCCTGCAAGGGCTGGAAGCTTTCAGTGCAGCATATTTGGACGATATAGCTGTCTTTAGCTCCAGCTGGGATGATCACCTGGTCCACCTATGGAAGGTTTTAGAGTCCCTGCAAAAGGCAGGCCTCACTATCAAGGCTTCAAAGTGCCAGATAGGGCAGGGGAAGGTGGTTTATCTGGGACACCTTGTTGGTGGGGAACAGATTGCACCACTTCAGGGGAAAATCCAAACTATTATAGATTGGGTTCCCCCTACCACTCAGACTCAGGTAAGAGCCTTCCTAGGCCTCACTGGGTATTACAGGAGGTTCATTAAGAACTATGGCTCCATTGCAGCCCCTCTTAAAGACCTCACATCCAAGAAAATGCCTAAAAAGGTATTATGGACAGCAAACTGTCAGAAAGCTTTTGAGGAGCTGAAGCAGGCCATGTGCTCTGCATCTGTCCTGAAAAGCCCTTGTTACTCTAAAAAATTATATGTCCAAACTGATGCATCTGAATTAGGAGTAGGGGCAGTCCTATCACAACTTAATTCTGAGGGCCAGGATCAACCTGTTGCTTTTATTAGTAGAAGGTTGACCCCTAGAGAAAAGCGTTGGTCTGCCATTGAGAGGGAGGCCTTTGCTGTGGTCTGGGCACTGAAGAAGTTGAGGCCATACCTGTTTGGCACTCACTTCATTGTTCAGACAGACCACAAACCTCTACTTTGGCTAAAACAAATGAAAGGTGAAAATCCTAAATTATTGAGGTGGTCCATATCCCTACAGGGAATTGACTATACAGTGGAACATAGACCTGGGAGTAGCCACTCCAATACAGATGGACTCTCCAGATATTTCCACTTAGACAATGAAGACTCATCAGGTCATGGCTAGTCTTATTGTCCTTCGTTTGGGGGGGGGGGGTTGTGTAGGAAAGTACCATCTTGCCTGGCATGTTACCCCCATTTTTCACTGTATATATGTTGTTTTAGTTGTATGTGTCACTGGGACCCTGTCAGCCAGGGCCCCAGTGCTCATAAGTGTGCCTGAATGTGTTACCTGTGTAGTGACTAACTGTCTCACTGAGGCTCTGCTAATCAGAACCTCAGTGGTTATGCTCTCTCATTTCTTTCAAATTGTCACTAACAGGCTAGTGACCAATTTTACCAATTTACATTGGCTTACTGGAACACCCTTATAATTCCCTAGTATATGGTACTGAGGTACCCAGGGTATTGGGGTTCCAGGAGATCCCTATAGGCTGCAGCATTTCTTTTGCCACCCATAGGGAGCTCTGACAATTCTTACACAGGCCTGCCACTGCAGCCTGAGTGAAATAACATCCACGTTATTTCACAGCCATTTTACACTGCACTTAAGTAACTTATAAGTCACCTATATGTCTAACCTTTACCTGGTAAAGGTTAGGTGCAAAGTTACTTAGTGTGAGGGCAACCTGGCACTAGCCAAGGTGCCCCCACATTGTTCAGGGCCAATTCCCCGGACTTTGTGAGTGCGGGGACACCATTACACGCGTGCACTACATATAGGTCACTACCTATATGTAGCTTCACAATGGTAACTCCGAATATGGCCATGTAACATGTCTATGATCATGGAATTGCCCCCTCTATGCCATCCTGGCATAGTTGGCACAATCCCATGATCCCAGTGGTCTGTAGCACAGACCCTGGTTCTGCCAAACTGCCTTTTCAGGGGTTTCACTGCAGCTGCTGCTGCTGCCAACCCCTCAGACAGGTTTCTGCCCTCCTGGGGTCCAGCCAGGCTCGTCCCAGGATGGCAGAACAAAGGACTTCCTCTGAGAGAGGGTGTTACACCCTCTCCCTTTGGAAAATGGTGTGAAGGCAGGGGAGGAGTAGCCTCCCCCAGCCTCTGGAAATGCTTTCATGGGCACATTTGGTGCCCATTTCTGCATAAGCCAGTCTACACCGGTTCAGGGACCCCTAAGCCCTGCTCTGGCGCGAAACTGCACAAAGGAAAGGAGAGTGACCACTCCCCTGATCTGCACCTCCCCTGGGAGGTGTCCAGAGCTCCTCCAGTGTGCTCCAGACCTCTGCCATCTTGGAAACAGAGGTGCTGCTGGCACACTGGACTGCTCTGAGTGGCCAGTGCCACCAGGTGACGGCAGAGACTCCTTCTGATAGGCTCCTTCAGGTGTTGCTAGCCTATCCTCTCTCCTAGGTAGCCAAACCCTCTTTTCTGGCTATTTAGGGTCTCTGTCTCTGGGGATTCTTTAGATAACGAATGCAAGAGCTCATCCGAGTTCCTCTGCATCTCTCTCTTCACCTTCTGCCAAGGAATCGACTGCTGACCGCGCTGGAAGCCTGCAAAACTGCAACAAAGTAACAAAGACGACTACTGCAACTCTGTAACGCTGATCCTGCCGCCTTCTCGACTGTTTTCCTGGTGGTGCATGCTGTGGGGGTAGTCTGCCTCCTCTCTGCACTAGAAGCTCCGAAGAAATCTCCTGTGGGTCAACGGAATCTTCCCCCTGCTACCGCAGGCACCAAAGAACTGCATCACCGGTCCCCTGGGTCTCCTCTCAGCATGACGAGCGAGGTCCCTTGAATCCAGCAACTGTGTCCAAGTGACTCCCACAGTCCAGTGACTCTTCAGTCCAAGTTTGGTGGAGGTAAGTCCTTGCCTCCCCACGCCAGACTGCATTGCTGGGAACCGCGACTTTTGCAGCTACTCCGGACTCTGTGCACTTCCGGCGGAAATCCTTTGTGCACAGCCAAGCCTGGGTCCACGGCACTCTAACCTGCATTGCACAACTTTCTAAGTTGGTCTCCGGCGACGTGGGATTCCTTTGTGCAACTTCGGGTGAGCACCTTTTCACGCATCCTCGTAGTGCCTGTTTCTGCCACTTCTCCGGGTGCTGCCTGCTGCTGAGAGGGCTCCTTGTTTTGCTCGATGTCTCCTCTGTCCCCTGACGCAATTGGCGATATCCTGGTACTTCCTGGGCCACAGCAGCATCCAAAAACACTAACTGCACGATTTGCAGCGAGCAAGGCTTGTTGGCAGTCTTTCGGCAGGAAAACACTTCTGCACGACTCTGCACGACTCTACACGGCGTGCGGGATCCGTCCTCCAAAGGGGAATTCTCTAGCCCTTGTCGTTCCTGCAGAAATCTAAGCTTCTGCTGTCCAGTAGCAGCTTCTTTGCACCCACAGCTGGCATTTCCTGGGCATATGCCCATCTCCGACTTGCTTGTGACTTTTGGACTTGGTCCCCTTGTTCCACAGGTACCATAGATTGGAAATCCATTGTTGTTGCATTGTTGGTTTGTGTCTTTCCTGCATTATTCCTCTAACACGACTTCTTTATCCTTAGGGGAACTTTAGTGCACTTTGCACTCACTTTTCAGGGTCTTGGGGTGGGCTATTTTTCTAACCCTCACTATTTTCTAATAGTCCCAGCGACCCTCTACAAGGTCACATAGGTTTGGGGTCCATTCGTGGTTCGCATTCCACTTTTGGAGTATATGGTTTGTGTTGTCCCTATCCCTATGTGTCCCCGTTGCATCCTATTGTAACTATACATTGTTTGCACTGTTTTCTAAGACTATACTGCATATTTTTGGTATTGTGTACATATATCTTGTGTATATTTGCTATCCTCATACTGAGGGTACACTCTGAGATACTTTGGCATATTGTCATAAAAATAAAGTACCTTTATTTTTAGTTTATCTGTGTATTGTGTTTTCTTATGATATTGTGCAAGTGACACTAGTGGTACTGTAGGAGCTTCACTCGTCTCCTAGTTCAGCCTAAGCTGCTCTGCTAAGCTTCCATTATCTATCAGCCTATGCTGCTAGACACCCTATACACTAATAAGGGATAACTGGGCCTGGTGCAAGGTGCAAGTACCCCTTGGTACTCACTACAAACCATTCCAGCCTCCTACAATAGGTGCCTACCTTTTCGTCCTTGGCCTGTACTCTACTAAAAAATCTATGCCGCTCTAAGACCATATTAACTTTGTGCCCAAAATGACTCTCCAACCTGTACAATGTTTGTTGAAAAACATCTAAGTTCTCTCCATCCTCCTCTCCTTCCCCTTCATTAGCCGTCAGGCTCTCATACACTTTTCTTCCTTGTATTCCTAAGTTATGTAAAAGAATATGTTGCTTCCTTAATGATGTGAACTTTTCTACCCCAATAGCAATCATGGCTACACCCCTCATCTACCTCCTGATCCTGGGATGGGCCGGACTGGATGGGCCAGACTGGTTCTGGTCATTTTCTAGTAGAAGGCTAAAGAGAAAGTCTTTGGTAGGATTCTTGCCAATGCTTAAACCTTTTTCTATTCAGAGACCCCTCAGACTTTTAAAGTTTAGACTCTCAAATGTTGCCTGAAGACCTGTGGGAGTAAGCTCTACTGCAGATATAATAGAAAAGGTTTAGGACAGAGATAGAAAAAGTTTTGTTTTAGAACTTTTGAAAGCACAGAGAAAAAAACTTTTTCCACCTTTTTTAAGTTTTCAGAAACGTTTCAGAAACTTTTTAGAAAGTTTTAGAGAAGGAAAGTTACACTGTTTAGGTCACTGTGTATATTTTGAAGTGTTTGGTATATGGTTTTCGTATGAAAAGCACCAATGACAAAGTGGTAAAGCTGTTACAAGTACTTATCCCACCGCTGCACCACCAATGTAGGAGGCTGGCCTGGCTTATAGTGGGTACCAAGTGGTATTTACACCTTGTGCCAGGTCCAGTTATCCCTTATTAGTAGATTAGTAGTGTTCTAGCAGCTTAGGCTGATGGAGGTAGCTATAGCAGAGCAGCGTAGGCTGAACTAGGAGACATGCAAATCTCCTACTATACCACTTATATCACTTAGCACTATGTCATAAGAAACACAATACTCAGAGTTACTAAAAATAAAGGTAGTTTAGTGACAATATGCCAAAAGTATCTCAGAGGATATACTCCCTTAGGAGGTAAGTAATATTCACAAAATATACACACAAACCAAAATCAGGTAAGTAAACAGTTAGAAAAGTAGTGCAAACACGATAGAACACAATAGAATGCAATAGGAGACAATAGGCCTAGGGGCAATGTAAACCATATACTCCATAAGTGGAATGCGACCCACGAATGGACCCCAGCCCTAGTGTAGTGTGTAGAGAGTCGCTGGGAGTGTAATAAAACACTAAGGGTGTCCAAGATACCCCACCCCAAGACCCTGAAAAGTAGGAGTAAAGTCACCCTACTACCCCAGAAAGACATTAAAGTCGAGATAGGGGATTCTGCTAAGACAACAACTGACTGGAAAGCACTGAAGATGTATTCCTGGACCTGAGGACCTGCAAAGGAAGGGGACCAAGTCCAAGAGTCACGCAAGTGCCGGGGGGGGGGGCAGGAGCCCACTAAACCCCGGATGAAGGTGCAAAAGGGCTGCCTCTGGGTGGAAGAAGCCAAAGATTCTGCAACAACGGAGGCTGCTAGGAACTTCTCCTTTGGTTAGAAGATGTCCCACAGTGTGCTGAAGGGTACAGAGTTATTTTCACACAGAAAGACCACAAACAAGCCTTGCTAGCTGGAAGGGTTGTGGTTGAAGATAAAGGGTGCTGCCCCGGCCCAGGAAGGACCAGGAGATTGCCACTTGGACGAGGAGACAGAGGGGACGCTCAGCAACAGAGAGAGCCCATACAGAAGCAGGCAGCACTGGCAGAAGTACCTAAACAGGCGCACAACAAAGCTGAACATGACCACTATCTCAGCACAACAAAAGAGGGTCCCAAGAAGCCAGTGGTCAACTCAACGAGTTGAGCAATGCAGGTCGGAGTGCTGGGGACCTGGGCTGTGCTGTGCACAAAGGAATCCTTGCAAAAGTGCACAGAAGCCCTAGCAGCTGAAGATCACGCAGTGCACAGGATTACTGTCTGGCGTGGGGGGGAAAGGACTTACCTCCACCAACTTGGGGCAGAAGGACCACTGGAATGTGGGGGTGACTTGGATCCAGCTCCTGTGTTCCAGGGACCACGCTCGTCGAGATGAGAGGGGACCCAGAGGACTGGTGATGCAGAGGTTTGGTGTCTGCGTTAGCAGGGGGAAGATTCAGTCGACCCACTGGAGATTTCTTCTTGGCTTTCAGTGCAGGGTGAAGGCAGACAGCCCTCAGAGCATGTACCACCAGAAAACACGTGAGAAAGCCGGCAGGATTAGGCGCTACAATGTTGCTGGTACTCTTCTTGATACTTTGTTGCGGTTTTGCAGGCGTCCTGGATCCTTGGCAGCAGTCGAAGAAGGAAGTGCAGAGGAACTCTAGTGAGCTCTTGCATTCGTTATCTGTGAGATAACCACAGGAGAGACCCTAAATAGCCCTCAGAGGAGGATTGGCTACAGAGAAAGGTAAGCACCTATCAGGAGGGGATTCTGACGTCACCTGCTGGCACTGGCTCTCAGAGGTGTCCATTGTGCCCTCACACCTCTGCATCTAAGATGGCAGATGTCTGGGACACACTGAAGGAGCTCTGGGCACCTCCCCTGGGGTGGTGATGGACAGGGGAGTGGTCACTCCCTTTTCCTTTGTCCAGTTTCGCGCCAGAGCAGGGCTGGGGGGATCCCTGAACCGGTGTAGACTGGCTTATGCAAGGAGGGCCCCATCTGTGCCATTCAAAGCATTTCCAGAGGCCAGGAGAGGCTACTCCTCCCAGGCCCTTAACACCTATTTCCAAAGGGAGAGGGTGTAACACCCGCTCTCAGAGGAAATCCTTTGTTCTGCCTTCCTAGGACTGGGCTGCCCAGACCCCAGGGGGGCAGAAACCTGTCTGAGGGTTGGCAGCAGCGGTAGCTGCAGAGAAAACCCCAGAGAGATAGTTTGGCAGTACCCGGGCTCTATGCTGGAGCCCCGGGATGCATGGGATTGGCACCCCAATACCAGAATGGTATTGGGGAGACAATTCCATGATCCTAGACATGTTACATGGCCATGTTCGGAGTTACCATGGTGACGCTACCTATAGGTATTGACCTATATGTAGTGCACGCGTGTAATGGTGTCCCCGCACTCACAAAGTCCAGGGAGTTTGCCCTGAACAATGTGGGGGCACCTTGGCTAGTGCCAGGGTGCCCACACACTAAGTATCTTGGCACCTAACCTTCACTAAGTGAGGGTTAGACATATAGGTGACTTATAAGTTACTTAAGTGCAGTGTAAAATGGCTGTGAAATAACGTGGACGTTATTTCACTCAGGCTGCAGTGGCAGTCCTGTGTAAGAATTGTCTGCACTCCCTCTGGGTGGCAAAAGAAATGCTGCAGCCCATAGGGATCTCCTGGAACCCCAATACCCTGCGTACCTAGGTACCATATACTAGGGAATTATAAGGGTGTTCCAGTGTGCCAATAAGGATTGGTAAAATTAGTCACTAGCCTGCAGTGACAATTTTAAAAGCAGAGAGACCACAAACACTGAGGTTCTGATTACCAGAGCCTCAGTGATACAGTTAGGCACCGCACAGGGAACACATAAACGGCACACTTTATGAGCACTGGGGTCCTGGCTGGCAGGATCCCAGTGACTCAGGCAAAAACAAACGTACATACAGTAAAAATGGGGGTAACATGTCAGACAAGGTGGTTCTTTCCTACAAATATCTTGGGTTATTAGCAGTGCATGTCAAGGGCACAAGTTATAGTTACCTTAGGGCACGAGTTATAGTGACTTGAAATAACGATAACTATAAACTGAATTTCTATAATTTTATAAACTTAAAATATGTGCCTAACTATAACGTCCTTAAAACCTTTGGTTTTTTAATTGAATTTTTATGGGGTTTTTAAATTCTGTTTCCTAAGTATAACGTCCCTGTAACCTTTGTGTGAGTGGGTGCATGAGTGTCTCAGTGGGACTGTGAGTGAGTACATGAGGGTCTCAGTGTGTCTCTCAGTGACTGCATGTGTCTCTGAGTTGGTCTGTGAATGGGTGCATGAGTGTCTCAGTGGGTCCTTGAGTGGGTGCAGGAGTGTCTTAGTGGGTCTGTGAGTGGGTGCATGAGTCTCTGAGGCTATGAGTGTGTGCATGAGTTTCTGACTGGGTCTGTGAGTGGGTGCACAAGTATCTCAGTAGGTTTATGAGTGGATGTATGAGTGCCTCAGTGGGTCTGTCAGTGGGTGCATGAAATCCTCATTGGGTCTGTGAGTGGATGCATGAGTGACTCATCGGGTCTGTGAGTGGACACATTAGTGGTTGAGTGAGCCTGAGAGTAATTGCATAATTATCTGCGTGGGTCTTTGAGTGAGTGCGTGAGTGTCTGAGTGGGTCTGTGAGTGGGTGCATGAGTGTCTGAGTGGGTTAGTGAGTGGATGTATTCTGTCTGAGTGGGTCTGTGATTGGGTGCATGAGACTGAGCGGGCCTGTGAGTGGGTGCATGGGTATATGAGTGGGTCTTTGAGTGAGTGCATGAGTGTCTGAGTGGGTCTGTGAGTGGGTACATGAGTGTCTGAGTGGGTCTGTGAGTGGGTGTGAAAGTGACTGAGTGGGTCTTTAAGTGGGTGCATTAGTTTTTGAATGGGCCTGTGAGTGTGTGTATGAGTACCCCAGTAGGTTTATGAATGGATGTATGAGTGCCTCAGCGGGTCTTTCAGAGGGTGCATGAGTGCCTCAGTGGATCTGAGAGTAGATGCATAAGTGACTCAGTGGGTCTGTGAGTGGGCACTTTAGTGGTTGAGGGAGTCTGTGAGTGGGTGCATAAGTATCTGAGTGGGTCTTTGAGTGATTGTACGAGTGCCTGAGATGATCTGTGAGTAATTGCATGAGTGTCTGAGTGGGTCTGTGAGTGGATGCATGCCTCTCTGATATGGTCTGTGAATGAGTGCATGAGAATGAGTGGGTCTGTGAGTAGGTGCATGAGTATATGAGTGAGTCTTTGAGTGGATGCATGACTGAGTGGGTCTGTGAGTGGCTGCATGAGTATATGAGTGGGTCTGGGTCTTTGAGTGAGTGGATGAGTGTCTGTGTGAGTCTGTGAGTGGGTGCATGAGTGTCTGAGTGGGTTTGTGATATGGTGCATGAGTATCTAAGTTGGTGCATGAGTGTCTGAGTGGGTGTGTGAGTTGGTGCATGAGTGTCCGAGTTGGTTTGTGAGTGGGTGAATGAGTGTCCGAGTGGATCTGTGAGTGGGTGTGAGAGTGACTGAATGGGTCTGTGAGTGGGTGCATAAGTGTCTGAGTGGGTCTATGAGTGGGTGCATGAGTAGCTGAGTAGGTCTATGAGTGGGTGCATGAATATCTGAGTGGTCTGTGACTGGATGCATGAGTGTCTCAGTGGGTCTGTGAGTGTCTGAATGGGTCTGTCACTGGGTGCATGACTGCCTGAGTAGGACTATGAGTGAGTGTGTGAGTGGCTGAGTGGGACTGTGAGTGGGTGCATGAGTGTCTGAGTGGGTCTGTCATTGGGTGCATGAGTGTCTGAGTGGGTCTATGAGTGAGTGCATGAGTGACTGAGTGGGACTGTGAGTGGGTGCATGAGTGTCTTAGTGGGTCTTTGAGTGGGTGTGTGAGTGGCTGAGTGGCACTGTGAGTGGTGCATGAGTGTCTGAGTGGGTCTGTCAGTGGGTGCATGAGTGTCTGAGTGGGTCTGTCAGTGGGTGCATGAGTATCTGAGTGGTCTGTGACTGGATGCATGAGTGCCTCACTGGGTCTGTGAGTGAGTATGTGAGTGTCTGAATGGGTCTGTCACTGGGTGCACGACTGCCTGAGTGGGACTATGAGTGGTCGCATGAGTGATTGCGTGGGTCTCTAAATGAGTGCATTACTATCTGAATGTTCTACCTCCTTTGTCACCAATATTCACAATCTTGTTGCAACGTTACATAGGCCGAGCATTGCAATGTATTTGCAAATATTGCATGTGGTGAAATTGTTTTTTTTCTGATGTTTAAAACACATAATATGACCTTTAAACACTTCCATATCCCACCTTGAAGTGAGGGTACCTCCAAATTAATCCCTTATACCACTATTATTGGTTATTTTCAGCCCCAGGGACCGTGTCCTGTTCCATAAAATAGCGGCAGCAACTTTCTGCTTAGGATGTGGACAGCCAATCACGGCATTCCAGTTGGTGCGTGCATTGGCAATTCATTGTGAATTTGTTGGGAAGTATTTGTGCTTCTAGATATACAAATTTGGATTTCTTTAATTTCTCTAAAACTACTGAACTGATTTACACCAAATAACAAGAAGTGTGCTTTCCGCACCAAAAAGCTATTATTCTGCCAAATTTGGTGTAATTGCGTCCAGTGATTTGGACTGTAGTCTTGTTCAAAATTCCTATGGGAATTAAAATGGGAAATGCACTTTTTTTGCCCCCCCACTTTTCCTTGACCCCAGCTTGACAGATCGCCCCAATACTTTCCATGCACAACAAGATGCCTGAGCACACTTTTTCTGGAAAATTCCCTGAGCATTCGTCAAACGACGCCAAAGAAATAGCCAAGTCAAAAAGCACTTTTGAATAATGGTCTGTGTGGTCCACCAACCCAGGAGTGGTGATTACACAGTAGTCGGTTACCTCTGAGCATGCAGTGCTGAAGTGCACAGGTGTGAAAGGACCATCAAGGTGTATCCCACAGGTGCTGGAGGACATCAGTCTGGGAAAGGTGCACGTGCATTAACTTATTGTAACCTACCCGAGAGGATTACTTTTTGTAACGTGAATCATTTCTGTGTGTTGGCCCCTCTAGACCAGTGGTTCCCAAACTGTGGTCCGCGGACCCCCAGGGGTCCGTGACACATTCTCAGGGGGTCCGCAGGCCTGGACTGGGAGGAAGGCATTTCTCCTCTGACAAACACTTGCATTTTTTAAATAGTTATTGCTTCTCTTGAACACTTTTAAGAGCACTGCACACTTCCTGGTACATCTTTCCAACAAAAATAAAACCATCAAGATTACTCTAGTGATTAATGTCCCTGCTGGAGAGAGGGGCGGGAGTTTTGTCTAGTGGCAGTTCTGACTCACAGGTAGCACAGAGGGTTAATATGCCTGCTGCAAAGAACCTGTATCCGGCAAAGAACAGTATTTTATGTGCATAGCACAGTCGGTTACTGCTTTTGTTTCTTTTCTTACTGTGCAGTACATAAGTCATAATCATAATCTAGCACAGTGATCTATGAACTGGTATTTAGGAGCTGCATGCAAACTGCAAATCACAAATTAGAAGGTTATTCTTTTCCCTAGACTTTTATTTTTCCTGCGCTGCTAAATAAGGTTTGCTTGCATAGAAATACATTCTTGATATTAAAGTCAATACTAACCACTGTGCTGTGTCCTGAGTTTGTGCTTCTCCAAACTAAGCACTCTTTGAAGATGCCTACCAGTGTGGATGACGTGAATCCTACACCTTGTCTTCCCCTGTAAAGTGCTCTGACTCCCTACACTGGTATGAGAGGAGCTATAAAACAAGTGAATTACATGTGCTAGAGAGGCTATGGAGAGATGAGAGGCTCTTATGATTGTACACCACACATTTATGTAAAAACACATTCTCAGACCCATATACCTAAAGATAAAAACAGGGATCGCTTGGGAAATGTTGAATCTGACCTGAGGATTCAGCTTTCCTAAATAAAACTAAACATTGAGAAGTTAGTCGCTGAGATGCAGTGCCGACCTTCCCATTAAAATGTTTCCATTTTGCATATTTTTCAAATACAAAATAATTATTTCGTTAGTAATTTGAGCGTTTGTTTGGTGTGCACTTGTTTGTGTATTTTTTGCAAATTAGTGTTTTAATGTTTGAAATTTAAATCGTACAAGTTGCTTGAGGGGCCACGACTTTCAGTAATGACTCAGTGGGGGTCCCCAGGAGTCAAAAGGTTGGGAACCACTGCTCTAGACGATGGGAGGAGATGGACAAATCACTTTTAATAGATTGTTTTTTACAGTTATAACAATTCTTTTATATAAGCAAGGTGCTTTATAGTTTGGTTAAACTAAACCTAAGGATTAACTAGATTAATTCAATTACAAACTTGGAAGAGAACCAACCAGTAATGGCTGATCCTGAAGACCACACAATGTGTGTGTATTCGTGATCAGCCCTGGAGAGTACACAATGTGTGTGTGTTTGTGATCAGCCCTGGAGACTACACAATGTGTGTGTGTTTGTGATCAGCCTTGGAGACTACACAATGTGTGTGTATTCGTGATCAGCTCTGGAGACTACACAAGGTGTGTGTGTTTGTGATCAGCCCTGGAGACTACACAATGTGTGGGTATTCGTGATCAGCCCTGGAGACTACACAATGTGTGTGTGTTTGTGATCAGCCCTGGAGACTACACAATGTGTGTGTATTCGTGATCAGCTCTGGAGACTACACAAGGTGTATGTGTGTTTGTAATCAGTGCTGGAGATTTCCTGCCTGTGTTTGTGTAAAGACTGGTGCCTGCCTGTGTCAGTGCCTGCGGTATGAGCAGTGCCTGTGAGTGATGGAAGCAGCTGTCCTGCTGTCTGACTGTAAAGGGACAGAGCCCGATGTCTGTCTGTCCTTGAAGGAGATGAATGTATAAACACGTATTAAATGGAAAGTTTCTGAGATGTGTTGCTGTTTATGTGACGTCCAACACGGCATTAGAATAATAAAAGCATTTTAAGTTACTGGTTGAAAATAAAGATGTGTTTCTGCCCGGTCTAGAACTGGGGCCTTTCACATGTGCGTGAACGTGATAACCACTACACTATGGAAACCTAAAGGAGACACAAAGAGGCAGCTTCAGCTCTGATGAGTGAGTGCTGAGTAGCACCAACTGCAGCAGTGACGCGTAGTGCAGAGTATTGTACACATAGGAGGTCTCTCAGTGAGTGCATAGAACTGATTTCTGCACATATAGGAGGTCTCGGTGCGTGCATAGAACTGACCTGCACAGATAGGCGGTCTCTCACTGAATTCATAGAAGTGACTTCTGCGCTGATTGGAGGTCTCGTCTCTCAGTGAGTGCATAGAACTGACTTCTGCACAGATAGGAGGTCTCGTCTCTCAGTAAGTGCATAGAACTGACTTCTGCACAGATAGGAGGTCTCTCAGTGAGTGCATACAACTGACTTCTGCACAAATAGGAGGTCTCTCAGTGAGTGCATAGAACTGACCTGCACAGATAGGAGGTCTCAGTGCGTGCATAGAACTGACCTGCACAGATAGGAGGTCTCTCACTGAATTCATAGAAGTGACTTCTGCGCTGATAGGAGGTCTCGTCTCTCAGTGAGTGCATAGAACTGACTTCTGCACAGATAGGAGGTCTCGTCTCTCAGTAAGTGCATAGAACTGACTTCTGCACAGATAGGAGGTCTCTCAGTGAGTGCATACAACTGACTTCTGCACAGATAGGAGGTTTCTCACTGAATGCATAGAACTGACTTCTGCACAGATAGGAGGTCTCGTCTCTCAGTGAGTGCATAGAACTGACTTCTGCACAGATAGGAGGTCTCTCAGTGAGTGCATAGAACTGACTTCTGCACAGATAGAAGGTCTCTCAGTGAATGCATATAACTGAGTGTTGTAAAAGCATCATGTCTCTCACAGAATGGACATCGCTGAAGGATTCACGGATTAGTGATCTCTGTTCACATCTAATAGGCCTCTCACTGAACACTCAGTGGTGAATGATGCACAGACACGAGGTCTCTCTTCACAGCTAAGCGCTCTTAGTGAATACAGATCACTTAGCGCTGGAGATTACACAAAGTGTGTGTGTAATCAGTGATGGAGACTACACAATGTGTGTCTGCGTTTGTAAGCAGTCCTGGAGATTACACAATGTGTGTGTGTGTTTGCAATCAGTACTGGAGTCTACAAAGTGTGTGTGCATTTGTAATCAGTGCTGGAAACTACACAATGGATGTGTATTCGTGATCAGCCCTAGAGACTACACAATGTGTGTGTGTGTTTGTTTTCAGTGCTGGAGACTACACAATGTGTGCGTATTTGTAATCATTGACGGAGACTACACAATATGTGTGGGTTTGTAATCAGTGCTGAAGACTACACAATGTGTGTGTTTTTTTATTTTGTGCTTGAGATTACTCAATGTGTGTGCATTTGTAATAAGTGCTGGAGAATACACGTGTGTGCATTTGTAATCAGTGCTGGAGACTACACGGTGTGTGTGTGAATTAGTAATCAGTGCTGCAGACTACACAAAGTGTGTGTAATTGTATTTAGTGCTGGAGACTACAGAATGTATGCATATTTGTAACCCTCCCACATTCTCTTAACTCACTCCTGGTGCCTGAGTCTCTCACACTCTCTTAACTAACTCCCAGTGCTTGTGACTTTCACTCTCTCATAACTCACTCCTAGTGTCTCACTCTCTCACAAACTTTTAACTCACTCCCAGTGAGTATCCCTGAGGACCCTCAGTTGTTGTCACTTGTGCTTTAGGATTCTATGCTCAGAGTCTGGACATTTCCTGCCTGTGTTTGTGTAAAGACTGGTGCCTGCCTGTGTCAGTGCCTGCAGCATGTGCGGTGCCTGTGAGTGATGGAAGCAGCTGTCCTGCTGTCTGACTGTAAAGGGACAGAGCCCGATGTCTGTCTGTCCTTGAAGCAGCTGAATGTATAAAGAGATTGTAAATAGAAATGATGTTATATGTGGGTCCTGTGGAGTCCTAGAGCGCATTAGAACAATAAAAGGAGCAGCTGTTGTGAGTTAGAGCAGAAAAGAAAAGTGTATTTCCGCCCGGTCTCGAACCGGGGACCTTTCGCGTGTTAGGCGAACGTGATAACCACTACACTACGGAAACCCACATGGAGCACCTTGAGGCAGCTTCGGCTCTGATACCCAGCTGGAAGTACATGCAGCGCGTTATATGGAGTGCACTGAATGCTGTGCACTCAGGAGGGGTCTCAGTGCTTTCAACTGAATGCTGCAGAGATAGGCCTCTGACTGATCACTCAGCAGTGACTGATGCACGGATAAGAGGTCTCGGGGACTGAACGCCGATCCCTAACCAGTGTCTGAGGCTCTCACTCTCTTAACTCACTCCCAGTGCCTGAGTATCTCACTCTCTTAACTCACTCCCAGTGCCTGAGTCTCTCCCTCTCTTAACTCACTCCCAGTGCCTGACTTTCCCTGATGGTGCCTCAGTTGTGGTCACTTTTGCTTTAGGATGCTATGCTCAGAGTCTGGACATTTCCTGCCTGTGTCAGTGCCTGCAGCATGCGCAGTGCCTGTGAGTGATGGAAGCAGCTGTCCTGCTGTCTGACTGTAAAGGGACAGAGCCCGATGTCAGTCTGTCCTTGAAGCAGCTGAATGTGCAAACACATATTAAATGGAAAGTTTATGAGATGTGTTGCTCTTTTATGTGGAGTCCAACACTGCATTAGAATAATAAAAGCATTTAAAGTTACTGGTTGAAATAAAAAAAGTGCGTCCGCACAGTGATCTTTCGCGTGTGAAGGAAATCTGATAACCACTACACCACAGAAACCTGCACAAGGCGCCTATAGGCAGCTTCAGCTCTGAGAAGCGCTGTGCACGAAATGCAGTGCTTAACGCGCAGCACACTGATTATTGTACACATATGAGGTCTCTCCCTAAATGCATAGAACTGAGTGCTGCACTGATAGGAGGTCTAGCACTGAATGCATAGAACTAAGTGCTGCACTGATATGAGGTCTCTCACTCAATGCATAGAACTGAGTGCTGCACTGATAGGAGGTCTCTCACTCAATGCATAGAACTGAGTGCTGCAATGATAGGAGGTCTCTCACTCAATGCATAGAACTGAGCGCTGCACTGATAGGAGGTCTCGCGCTGAATGCTTAGACCTGAGCGCTGCGCTGAGAGGAGGTCTCTCTGGATGCATAGAACTGAGTGTCGCACTGAAAGGAGGTCTCTCACTGAATGCATAGAACTGAGTGCTGTAAAAGCTTCATGTCTCTCACTGAATGGACATCACTGAAGGATACAGGGATTAGTGATCTCTGTTCACATCTAACAGGCCTCTCACTGAACGCTCAGCAGTGAGGGATGCACAGACCCGAGGTCTCTCTTCACAGCTAAGAGCTCTCACTGAACACAGATCACCTGTTGCACCATTGCATCCCTGAAGCCCGGTGCAGAGAGTGGACGCAGCGCTCCCTGGTGGTCTAGTGGTTAGGATTCGGCGCTCTCACCGCCGCGGCCCGAGTTCGATTCCCGGTCAGGGAAGATATTTGTTTTTCATATTCTCCTTTAACGACTGATTTGGTCTTTAACTGTTTCAATAGAGTTTCATGTGTTTAATTACATCAATTACTTTATGACGTGGCCAGTATTAGACACATTCATAACGGTGCAAAATGGAAACATCTTAATGACAAAGATATCACTAGTCTTTCGACTTCAGGTGACCTCCCGCTACCCCATCCCTTATTGGGAGCTGCAGATCTCCCTTAAACTGTTTATAAAACATGAGCATTAAAAAAAATGCCCAAGCTACTGAAGCAAGTATACACCAAACAGATGTACGAATTGAGAAATATTCTTGTTACGCCCCAAAACAAATAGAAATGTGAATGGGAAGGCTGGAGTTTGTCAAAGTCTGCTTATTTTTCAAAGATGGAGTTATAAATTAGCCTCTCACACATCACTTTGTTTTTAAAGCTCCTGACGCAGCCTCTCGTTTTCTGGGAGCAGATAGCGCTTCAATGAGACCAACAATAGTCCACGCCTCTCTGTGCTATACTTGTGCCGCTCCAACTTCACTTGTAGCCTTTGGTTTCAGATCCCTTCACATGAATCTTACAATTTTTCGTTTTGTTATGTTATCTGTACATACACTGTTATTCTACTAATATTACATGTTATCTATTTCTGTGCAAAGCCACAAGGACTCATCAGGCATCACGGACCCCAGGGGTTCACAGACTACCGGGGACCCCCGGAGGTCCTTGGACCACTGCTTAAAATTTGCTAACACACAAAGCAAACGGGCAGGACTTTCTTGGGAACTTGATGAATGAATATCTAGAGGGCGGCTTTAGCATTGGTGGCCCCCGTGCGAACATCTTTGTTGGCCCCGCCCCCCCATGTCCCCCTTTTTCATAGATTCCTCACCTACTGCCCTCCAGTGGGCTCCACATCTCTCCTTAGCCCGTCTCTCACATTTACTTACTTTATAGCGCTTCTTGTTCCAAGGTAGAGTGTCAGAGCGCTTTACATTACCAACATATTATACAGAAACAATAGGTCATACAAGTGTGTAAATCAATGTATAGGAGATGTTACTCAAGACAATGAGGACTGCAAGGTGTAGGAATGACGTCATCCATACTGGTAGGCTTTATATGTTACGACTTCTTGGTCTGGAGAAAGGAAGAGGAGTATTTACTACGTTTTCCCGCAGTGCAGTCCCCAAGGTGCTGCGCAGTGTTCACAAACAGTGCACAACAGCACCATATCTAGTAATATATGGTGCTGCTGCTCTCACCTCTAGTGCTAGTGCAAAGCTGTGTCTGTGTTGTGAAGCACAGGTTTTATACTGGAAGGTTACACTTCCTGCACAAATTCTATGCTTTGACAAAGTTTAACACTTTACTACGTTGCAGCAGAAATTGAGATGAGGATGAATTTCTTGTTAAAATACAGTGTGACATGACAGATTTGCCGTTCATGGTATTACATGTAATTTTGTGTTATTTTGCTGAACGTTCCGCTAATTACATGAAAGCAAATTATGCAAATTAAGCACACCCCTGTTCCGTAGCTGCAGAAGCGCAGAACGGGACTGGACCTGCTGTTTGAGACCCGTGTGGGGACCTGAAGGGCTGAACCTCCTCCCACTTGTATCGAGGACTAAGAGGTGGACTTCAAGGATCAGTTGTCTGACCTCCTGTTCGGCTGCAAGGACACAACAAGCTACAAGAGGCCTTATTCCTGGTGTTCACAGCTGGCGAGCAGCAACTGGAAGCAGACTGAGCCCTGCTTGTGGCCTCTGCTGAAAGTCCTGCCCCTATCTCAGAGCAGTGCTTGAAATGGAAAAATTAAAGTGCAGGGACTCTGTGCTAGAGTACCTGCTTGTTTCCGAGAAGTGCCGGTACTCTCCAATTAAAAGTATTACGTTTTTCTTGAGATGTGCCGGCACTCTACCTCTCAAAATAAAAAAGTATCGGTACTCAGTACCGGACAGTACCTGCCCATTTAAAGCACTGTTTCAGATTTTTTTTTTTTTTTGTCTATGTGGTTTTATACAGCTCAAACTATACCCAAAGGTTTTGGAACGCTTTACATGAGCTTACGTTGCACAAGGACACATTCATGTTTGGTAGGCACGGGGAGATTACTTGATTTGCCCAAAAACACAGGATGTTGAGCCGACTCTGAGACTTGAACCTGGTTCCCCAGCTCCAAAGCGGCAGCTCTGCAGAGGGAGAGGGAGAGGGAGAGAGAGAAAGACAGAGTGCGAGAGAGAGATTAAAAGGACTGTTAGGTGAAAATATCAGTTAAAACATACCGTTTCAAACACAGAAAGCAACTGAAATTCACCGGTTATCGTTATCTGATGCAGCTATAACTCATGACTTAAAGTTACTACAGCTCGCACCCTCGCCGTGCACTACTAAGTTTCTCATGTATTACATCAGTCATGACATGTTGTGTCATATTATTCATAACATCTCTGCCACATCTGCAATGACATCATTGATGACAACACTGGACACGGTGGGGGGCTCGAGTTATAGGTCCTTCATTCAACTATAACTGGTAAATTTCAGTGGTTTTAAAAGGGAATATTTTAAAGGAAATATATACTTAACTAAATAGTCCTTTTAACCATATACACACATTCATACGCATGCACACACACACACCTTGCAGCAGCTCTCACTCTACAATTCTTTTGTTATATTTCAATGCAGTCCTCTGTCCTGGTCTCGCTGCTCCCTCCGAGCACTTCCTTCACCAACCCTTTTACTATTTCATTCAAAACAAGAATTGACAAAACATACTCAAGAGCTATTGGCTTTGTCGAAGTTTGATATTGTACAGGAGCATGACTGCTGTGCAGCATCACTGCAAGTAAAAGAAAAAGTGCTACGATGTGGCTAGAGCTGACCGACGTAGCGCTTTTTTTTAGGTTGAGCGATCTGTGGGCTTTTAACCACGCCCACCGCACCCACATCACTATCACTCGTTCATAGACTTGCCTTTCAAAATTCCTTTGTTATCATTGCTTTACGTTTGTCCCTTCTCGGAGCCGTTTTGTTACCGCCTTGGCGATCTACCCTTTACATGGATAATTACACTTTTGCTCATACGTTTGACTGCAAGCGAACTTCTTTTTCCTTTTGTGTCTCTCCTTTACGCTCCTGACGGCAATGGCGCATTAAATCAGCTTGTTTATGTCAACTGTTTTACTTTTCATTTTTAATTTATGTGGCAAGAAAAGTCTAGTTAGGAATTTACAACACTATTCGCTCTAACTCTAGCAAACGCAAGACCCATTGCATTGCAAATGTTTTTTCCCCATTTGTTTCAGTCATGCTGCATGGAAGCCGCACTTCTGTACAACATGGCTAAACCACTTGACGAGCTATTGGCTTTGGCAATGCTTGTTTCCACTGGTCATTGTCCCAGTGAGTTGAAGGCTTTGTGGGCTGGATTTTAAGGCGGGGGCTCTGGTTGCACCTCTGGCACTTTCTGAAGGGTCGGGGGGTGCTTCCAGGGGAGGGGAGATGAGAGAGCCGGGGGGCTGCTTTTTACCCCCCAGTCCGACCCTGTCAGGGGTTTATCTCAGCGGTCGATGGCGGTCTGACCCTGTCCTGGGGGGTCACTGTCTACAGACACCTGCAGGGAATGAGTCCAGGAGATCAGTAGCGATGGGGTCCACGTAACTGCATCTAACGTTGAAAATATGATAGTGTCAGAAGTGGGATTCGAACCCAGGCCTCCAGGAGAGACTGCGACCTGAACGCAGCGCTTAGACCGCTCGGCCATCCTGACAGCTGGGGGTCACTGCTGGTGACGCTAGTGATGGACAGGATGAGGGGGGCTGTGTGCACAGCGCTGTTCGGCATCTCCAGGGCTCTCTTCCAGCTCTGTTCGGATACGAACAGTCATTGATGTTCCAGTTCCATCACTTGAAGGATATTTCTGACTGATCTGTCCCCGGAGTGTTTCACCGCAGGAAGCAGTAACAGGCACTGAGGCTCTCAGACACTGACTTTCCTCTCAGTCGCTGCTCCTCAGGCGGGCACAGAGTTTGCTTCTCAGTGACTTGAGCTGAGCAGAGACCTGGGCTCCGCACTTCACACTCTTTCTATAGGGGAAGCAGGGACTGACATGTACCGTCCATCACTGACAGCAAAGACACGTGATACTTCATTTTACACGAGTAACGCTGCATTTAATACATTTACAATATCACTGAATGAAGACGATCTACAAAGCGCCTGTGATCCCAAGAAACATCTCATTCGTCACAAACTAAACTTCCTGTCAGTGCCTCGAGGCGACCTTGGGGAGCTTTGCTTATAGCACATAATTTATTATCGTTACAGCGATTATCTGCTTGCTTTTCTGTGAAACCTCCTAAAGAGTGGACAGTAGGCCCCCGGGGACCAGTTACCGGACACCACTTCCGGTGAGTGGGCCGAGGATGTATGTACACACCGGGGATGCTGAGCCCACACACACATGCAGCCCGTACAGAGGGGAAGAATACGCAGACGGCGCGCACCTCCGTGTGTTTCCTTGGCGGGATGGGTGTGGGAAACACGGCAACTGGTGATGAGAATGCCCCTGCCGCTCACCCTGCTTCACTGTGTGCATCCCACGTGTGTCTCCCACCTCTGCTCAGCCCTTGACACCTCGACACTGGCGCCCACTTCGCGATGCCAAGGTCGGATGGGCACATACTCCATTTTTGCTGCATCCGTGTTCTCAAAAACTGCCACAAACATTGCAGTAAGCACCGCTGAGCCCCAAGGCCCTAGGTTACGGGCGAATTTGTTTTCGTCACCTGCGTCGATCTCAGGCCTAAGCAGGATCTTGGAGGAGTGTGGTGTAATCAGTGCCCATCTTAAGGTCACGCACCGAGAACCTATAGGCTGCAGGAACGCCACGGTGACCATTTTTATGGGCGAGCGCAAAGCGCTCAGTCCATTCAGTGATCTCTCTTTGGGCTTCAAACCACGCCCATGCCACGTCAGTCACTTACATTGGTTCGTGGGCTTGCCTTTTAAAATCCGCTTGCTTTCATTTGTGAAAGGCATGCATGCGTCGTGCCTTTTCCGGTGTTTAGCCCTCCCACACAGCACCGGTAAACTACTAGAAACATACGAGGCTCGATATTTTGAGCCTGGGGTGCAGACTACTTTATCTGTTTCTTTTCCAAGCAGCGCCATCGCGCTGCATTTTTTTTCTTTACACTGCTAATAGCTCTAACTCAAGCAAATGCGAGCCCCGTTGCATTGAAAATGCTTGTTAGGTTAGTCATCATACAAAGGGGCCCAAAAAACATCTAGACCGGGCACTGTTGGTCCTCCAAAACAGTCAGGAGACACTTGAACATTACATTCACATTGTGGGGCCAGTTTTCAACTCCTGCCACCTGAACACTACATTGCAATGTTCAGCCAGATTTCAATACATCCTTGACGACCTGCCACCAAGGACATTGTGATCGAGCCACAGCACCACATGCCTGCGACTGGCCACCGTTACCATCATGTAAGAGGAGAGCAACGAAAGCACGCTTCTAATCGCAATCTTAAGGCAACCTCTGCCATTTGACCTCTGATTCCCAAATGAAAGGAGCTCGCTGGGAAAAAGGGATCAGGCAGTTTGAGCGATATTTGAGTGCCGCTTGCAAGGGCCACACAGACGAACAGGCAAGAGACCTATTCCTAAACCTCTTTGGTGTGATGTTAAAGACTTGCTTGTAACATTCCAAGCAGAGTCAATAACTGCAACTAATAAAGTGCCTAACAGACAACTTTGACCCGCAGTGGAACTTGTCTTTGAGTGCTACACATTCAACGCAGCCTGCCAATGACCAGACGAATCCCTCGACGATTTCGCAGCCCGATTGCGCAAACTAGTCACCTACTGTGATTTTGACAAATTTGACAATGAGGCAGCGATTAGACTGTGCATCATCGAAAGATGTCACTCAACTGGGTTCCGTATGAAAATACTAAAAGAAAGGTACACACTAGACAAAAGACTGACCATGGCGCAGTCAGAAGCCAGAGCCATATCACATAGCATCCAAATGGAAACCGGGAGAGTGCGGATGACGGAACAAGCTCATCCCATGGCTGGGAGCTACACCAGACAAGACACCAATGCCACCAAAGGAGAAACACGGAAGAACATGTTACCCCTGCTGCCTAGAATACCTGCATGTCTGTGCCTATCCAAATGTCAGAAATGCAACTGTGACAACCACTTTGTCTGCATGGTTGGACACATCAAGGCAGGAAGCGGAAACCCTGCGCGATCACGCATAGCTGCGAGCTGACACGCCTCACACGTGGAAGCATGCAATCGCAGCTCTTCCACTGACTCAGATGCCGCCAGTACACGCAACACAAACAAACGTCTATATCTCATGTCAGACATCCCAACACAACAACGCACATCTGAGCACATCCAGCTTGTCGACAAATGGTAAATAAAGATGGCGACAGTAGAGATTCCAGTCGGCAGGCACACCACACAATTTATACTTGAAAGCGGAGCCATATGCAACATCATGTGCATGTCGGAGTATGAAAAAATGAAGCACAAGCCTTCACTGTCGCCCTCCACTGTCGACGTGTTCACATGGGGAGCGAGGCAACATGAACATACATGGGGAATTTTGTGGAGACGCTCATATACAACAACACATCGGTACAAAAAGAGGTGCATGTACTAGGGGAGATGTTCCAGTGCCGTGTCTGCTCAGCAATATCACGGCGCAAGTGATGGGGCTAGTAGGCATGACGTATCACACCGCTAAATGGCAAAACATCGTAAAGGAACACCCTGCGCTCCTCAATGGGCTTTGAAAGCTGAAAGACGTGCAAATCACTCTGCTCATCAATGAAGCAGTCAAACCGGTGGCTCAAAATCACTGCAGACTTCCTGTGAACCTCCAGCCACAGGTAGAAGAAGAAATAAAAAGTTTACTAGCACAGGACATCATCGAGTCAGCAGAAGGACCAACGCCATGGCTGCCCCCCATCATGGCTGTGCCAAAGAAAAACACAGAGAAAATACAAATCTGTGTTGACATGCCTCTACCGAACACAGACATAGAAAGAAAACAACACCATTGCCCTCATCTAAATGAAATGATCAGCTGCTTCACCAGAGCCTGTGTTTTCTCCAAGCTCGACTTGTTCAAAGGCTACCACCAGCTGGAGCTAGACGTGCAGTCCTGCTACATCACAACATTCTCCACCCACCTAGGATTATTTCGCTACAAGCGATTAAGCTTCAGGGTGTCACCAACAGCAGAAATATTTTAGAAGATGGTGAGACGAGTGATCATGCCTGTAAAAAACTGTCTAAACTACAGCAATGACATCTTGGTATTTGGTCACGCCAACGAAGACCATGACTTGGCAGTGTGGGAGGTCTGCAAACAACTAGGAACGGCTGGCCTGACACTGAATAAGTTACAATGCGAACTGGGGAAAAGAGAACTTGTGTTCTTCTGACATATCTTTTCCTGAAACGGGATGCAACCAGAACCCAGCAAGGTAGAAACACTACGCAATGCACAACCTCCAGTGGACGCAGAAGAAGTGAGGTCATTTCTGGGTCTAGCGAGCTACTGCATACAATACATCAAGGATTTTGCCACTGTGACCACCCTGCTTCACGTACTGACCAGACAATTACAACCATTTCTCTAGACAGTGAAATAAGACAAGGCATTTAAAAATATCTGACATGCTGTCACAGCATATGTATACTTTGACACATCCCTACGCACGGAGCTCACTGTAGATGTCAGCCCAGTAGGGTTGGGAGCCATTCTAGCACAACATAAGCCCAGAAGAGACTCAGCACAACCAATTGTTGCATATGCAAGCAGCAGTCTATTGGACTTGGAGAGGACTTACTCTCAGCCCAAGAGAGAAAGTCTAGTGGTCGTGTGGGCATGCGAACATTACCAAATGTTCATCTATGGAAAACAGTTCACCATCGTACACAGTTTTCTCATCAATAATGTTACTGCAAATGTTACAGTGATATTATTAATTATGCTATTAAAGATGTAATTAATGCTGTAATATTGTAGGAGGCTGGTCTGGCTTATAGTGGGTACCAATTGGTACTCACACCATGTGCCACGTCCAGTTATCCCTTATTAGTAGATTAGTAGTGTTCTAGCAGCTTAGGCTGATAGAGGTAGCTATAGAAGAGCAGCTTAGGCTGAACTAGGAGACATGCAAAGCTCCTGCTATACCACTTATATCACTTAGCACTATGTCATAAGATACACATTACTCAGAGTTACTAAAAATAAAGGTACCTTATTTTAGTGACAATATGCCAAAAGTATCTCAGAGGATATACTCCCTTAGGAGGTAAGTAATATACACAAAATATACACACAAACCAAAATCAGGTAAATAAACAGTTAGAAAAGTAGTGCAAACACTGTAGAAGACAATAGAATTCATTATGAGACAATAGGCCAGGGGCAACACAAACCACATACTCCAAAAGTGTAATGCGAACCACGAATGGACCCCAGGCCTAGTGTAGTGTGTAGAGGGTCACTGGGAATGTAATAAAACACTAAGGGTGTCCAAGATACCCCACCCCAAGACCCTGAAAAGTAGGACTAAAGTTACTCTACTACCCCAGAAAGACAGTAAAGTTGAGATAGGGGATTCTGCAAAGACAACAACTGACTGCAAAGCACTGAAGACAGATTCCTGGACCTGAGGACCTGAAAAGGAAGGGGACCAAGTCCAAGAGTCACGCAAGTGTCCAGGTGGGGCAGGAGCCCACTAAACTCCAGATGAAGGTGCAAAAGGGCTTGCTAGCTGCAAGGATCGTAGTTGAAGATAAAGGGTGCTGCCCGGGCCCAGGATGGACCAGGAGGTCGCCCCTTGGACGAGGAGACAGAGGGGGCGCTCAGCAACAGAGAGAGCCCATGCAGAAGCAGGCAGCACCCGCAGAAGCACCTGAACAGGCGCATAACAAAGCTGAACCCGATGGTCATTTCAGCAAAACAAAAGAGGGTCCTACGAAACCGGTGGTCAGCTCAGCAAGTTGAGCAATGCAGGACGGAGAGCTGGGGATCTATGCTGTGCTGTGCATGAAGGAATCCTTGCAATAGTGCACAGAAGCCCTAGCAGCTGAAGATCACGTGGTGCACAGGATTACTGCCTAGCGTGGGGAGGCAAGGACTTACCTCCACCAACTTTGGGCAGAACGACCACTGGACTGTGGGAGTCACTTGGATCCAGCTCCTGTGTTCCAGGGACCACGCTCGTCGAGATGAGAGGGAACCCAGAGGACCGGTGACGCAGAAGTTTGGTGCCTGCGTTAGCTGGGGGAAGATTCTGTCGATCCACTCGAGATTTCTTCTTGGCTTCCAGTGCAGGGTGAAGGCAGACAGCCCTCAGAGCATGCACCACCAGGAAACAGTCGAGAAAGCCGGCAGGATTAGGCACTACAATGTTGCTGGTGGTCTTCTTGCTACTTTTTTGCAGTTTTGCAGGTGTCGTGGAGCAGTCAGCGGTCGATCCTTGGCAGAAGTCAAAGAGGGCGGTGCAGAGGAACTCTGGTGAGCCCTTGCATTCTTTACCTGGTGAGATACCCACAGATGATACCCTAAATAGCCCTCAAAGGAGGATTGGCTACAGAGAAAGGTAAGGACTTATCAGGAGGGGTCTCTGATGTCAACTGCTGGCACTGGCCACTCAGAGGTGTCCATTGTGCCCTCACACCTCTGCATCCAAGATGGCAGAGGTCTGGGACACACTGGAGGAGCTCTGGACACCTCCCCTGGGAGGTGCGGGTCAGGTGAGTGGTCACTCCCCTTTCCTTTGTCCAGTTTCATGCCAGAGCAGGGCTGGGGGGATCCCTGAACCGGTGTAGACTGGCTTATGCAAGGAGGGCACCATCTGTGCCCTTCAAAGCATTTCCAGACGCCAGGAGAGGCTACTCCTCCCAGGCCCTTCACACCTATTTCCAAAGTGGGTCTGTGAGTGTCTGGGTGGGTCTGTCACTGGGTGCATGACTGCCTGAGTGGGACTTTGAGTGAGTGTGTGAGTGGCTGAGTGGGACTGTGAGTGGGTGCATGAGTGTCTGAGTGGGTCTGTCATTGGGTGCATGAGTGTCCGAGTGGGTCTGTGAGTGAGTGCATTAGTTTCTGAGTGGATCTTTGAGTGGGTGTGTGAGTGGCTGAGTGGCTCTGTGAGTGGGTGTGTGAGTGGCTGAGTGGGACTGTGAGTGGGTGCATGAGTGTCTGAGTGGGTCTGTCAGTGGGTGCATGAGTATCTGAGTGGTCTGTGACTAGATGCATGAGTGTCTCAGTGGATCTGTGAGTGGGTCTGTGAGTGTCTGAATGGGTCTGTCAGTGGGTGCATGAGTATCTTAGTGGTCTGTGACTAGATGCATGACTGTCTCAGTGAGTCTGTGAGTGGGTATGTGAGTGTCTGAATGGGTCTGTCACTAGGTGCATGACTGCCTGATTGGGACTATGAGTGGTCGAATGAGTAATTGCGTGGGTCTCTAAATGAGTGCATTACTACCTGAGTGTTCTACCTCTTTTGTCACCGATAGTCACAACTTTGTCGCAACCTTACATAGGGAGGCCATGCTGAGCATTGCAATGTATTTGCAAATATTGCAGGTGGTGAAAAAAAAATGTTTTCTGTTGTTTTAAACACATAATATGACCTTTAAACACCCCTATATCCCACCTTGAAGTGAGGGTACCTCCAACCTAACCCCTTATACCACTATTATTGGTTATTTTCAGCCCCAGGGACCGTATCCAGTTACATAAAATAGCGGCAGCAACTTTCGGCTTAGGATGCGGACAGCCAATCACGGCATTCCAGTTGGTGCGTGCATTGGCAATTCATTGTGAATTTGTTGGGAAGTATTTGTGCTTCTAGATATATAAATTTGGATTTCCTTAATTTCTCTAAAACTAATGTACGGATTTACACCAAATAAAAGTGTGCTTTCCGCACCAAAAAGCTATTATTCTGCCAAATTTGGTGCAATTGCGTCCAGTGATTTGGACTGTAGTCTTGTTCAAAAATCCTATGGGAATTAAAATGGGAAATGCACTTTTTTTTTACCCCCCCACTTTTCCTTGGCCCCAGATTGACAGATCGCCCCAATACTTTCCATGCACAACAAGATGCCTGAGCACACATTTTCTGGAAAATTCCATGAACATTCGTCAAATGACGCCAAAGAAATAGCCAAGTCAAAAAGCGCTTTTGAATAATGGTCTGTGTGGTCCACCGACCCAGGAGTGGGAATTACACAGTAGTCGGTCATCTCTGAGCATGCAGTGCTGAAGTGCGCAGGTGTGAAAGGACCATCAAGGTGTATCCCACAGGTGCTGGAGGACATCAGTCTGGGAAAGGTGCACGTGCATTAACTTATTGTAACCTACCCGAGAGGATTACTTTTTGTAACGTGAATCATTTCTGTGTGTTGGCCCCTCTAGACCAGTGGTTCCCAAACTGTGGTCCGCGGACCCCCAGGGGTCTGTGACACATTCCCAGGGGGTCCGCAGGCCTGGACTGGGAGGAAGGCAATTCTCCTCTGACAAACACTTGCATTTTTTATATAGTTCTTGCTTCTCTTGAACAGTTTTAAAAGCACTGCAAACTTCCAGGTACAGCTTTCCAACAAAAATAAAAGCATCAAGATTACTCTAGTGATTAATGTCCCTGCTGGAGAGAGGGGCGGGAGTTTTGTCTAGTGGCAGTTCTGACTCACAGGTAGCACAGAGGGTTAATATGCCTGCTGCAAAGAACCCGTATCAGGCAAAGAACAGTATTTTATGTGCATAGCACAGTGGGTTACTGCTTTTGTTTCTTTTCTTACTGTGCAGTACATAAGTCACAATCATAATCTAGCACAGAGAGCTATGAACTGGCATTAAGGAGCTGCATGCAAACTGCAAGGCACAAATTAGAAGGTTATTCTTTTCCCTAGACTTTTATTTTCCTTGCACTGCTAAATAAGGTTTGCTTGCATAGAAATACATTCTTGATATTAAAGTCAATGCTAACCACCGTGCTGTGTCCTGAGTTTGTGCTTCTCCAAACTAAGCACTCTTAGAAGATGCCTACCAGTGTGGATGACGTGAATCCTACACCTTGTCTTCCCCTGTAAAGTGCTCTGACTCCCTACACTGGTATGAGAGGCGCTATAAAACAAGTGAATTACATGTGCTAGAGAGGCTATGGAGAGATGAGAGGCTCTTATGATTGTACACCACACATTTATGTAAAAAAACATTCTCAGATCTATACACCTAAAGATAAAAACAGGAATCGCTTGGGAAATGTTGAATCTGACCTGAGGATTCAGCTTTCCTAAATAAAACTAAACATTGAGAAGTTAGTCGCTGATATGCAGTGCCGACCTTCCCATTAAAAGGTTTCCATTTTGAATATTTTTCCAATATAAAATAATTATTTCGTTAGTAATTTGAGCGTTTGTTTGGTGTGCACTTGTTTGTGTATTTTTTGCAAATTAGTGTTTTAATGTTTGAAATTTAAATCGTACAAGTTGCTTGGGGTCCCCGACTTTCAGTAATGACTCAGTGGGGGTCCCCAGGAGTCAAAAGGTTGGGAACCACTGCTCTAGACGATGGGAGGAGATGGACGAATCACTTTTAATAGATTGTTTTTTACAGTTATAACCATTCTTTTATATAAGCAAGGTGCTTTATAGTTTGGTTAAACTAAACTAAAGGATTAACTAGATTAATTCAATTACAAATTTGGAAGAAAACCAACCGGTAATGGCTGATCCTGGAGACTAAACAAGGTGTGTGTATTCGTGATCAGCTCTGGAGACTACACAAGGTGTGTGTGTTTGTGATCAGCCCTGGAGACTACACAATGTGTGTGTATTCGTGATCAGCCCTGGAGACTACACAATGTGTGTGTGTTTGTGATCAGCCCTGGAGAGTACACAATGTGTGTGTATTCGTGATCAGCTCTGGAGACTACACAAGGTGTGTGTGTGTTTGTAATCAGTGCTGGAGATTTCCTGCCTGTGTTTGTGTAAAGACTGGTGCCTGCCTGTGTCAGTGCCTGCAGCATGTGCAGTGCCTGTGAGTGATGGAAGCAGCTGTCCTGCTGTCTGACTGTAAAGGGACAGAGTCCGATGTCTGTCTGTCCTTGAAGGCGAGGAATGTATAAACACATATTAAATGGAAAGTTTCTGAGATGTGTTTGTTTTATGTGGAGTCCAACACTGCATTAGAATAATAAAAGCATTTAAAGTTACTGGTTGAAATGAAAAAAGTGCGTCCGCACAGTGACCTTTCGCGTGAAGAAAATCTGATAACCACTACACCACAGAAACCTGCACAAGGCGCCTAGAGGCCGCTTCAGCTCTGATAAGCGCTGTGCACGAAATGCGGTGCTTAACACGCAGCACACTGATTATTGTACATATATGAGGTCTCTCCCTGAATGCATAGAACTGAGTGCTGCACTGATAGGAGGTCTCACACTGAATGCATAGAACTGAGCGCTGCACTGATAGGAGGTCTCGAACTGAATGCATAGAACTGAGTGATTCACTGATAGGAGGTCTCTCACTCAATGCATAGAACTGAGTGCTGCACTGATAGTAGGTCTCGCCCTGAATGCATAGAACTGAGCGCTGCACTGATAGGAGGTCTCTCACTTACTTCTTATATCTTAGTGCTGCACTGATAGGAGGTCTCGCACTGAATGCATAGAACCGAGTGTTGCACTGATAGGAGGTCTCTCGGTGAATGCATAGAACCGAGTGTTGCACTGATAGGAGGTCTCTCGGTGAATGCATAGAACTGAGTGCTGCACTGACAGGAGGATTCTCACTTACTGCTTAGATCTGAATGCTGCACTGATAGGAGGTCTCTCACTCAATGCATATAAGTGAGCGCTGCGCTGATAGTAGATCTCTCACTCAATGCATAGTACTGAGTGTCGCGCTGATAGGAGGCCTCTCACTGGACGCATAGAACTGAGTGCTGCACTGATAGGAGGTCTCTCACTCAATGCATAGAACTGAGCGCTGCACTGATAGGAGGTCTCTCACTCAATGCATAGAACTGAGTGTCGCGCTGATAGGAGGTCTCTCACTCAATGCATAGAACTGAGTGTTGCACTGATAGGAGGTCTCTCACTCAATGCATAGAACTGAGCGCTGCACTGATAGGAGGTCTCTCACTGAATGCATAGAACTGAGTGCTGTCAAATTATCCTGTCTCTCACTGAATGGACATCATTGGAGGATGCACGGATTAGTGATCTCTGTTCACATCTAATAGGCCTCTCACTGAACACTCAGCGGTGAAGGATGCACAGATACGACGTCTCTCTTCACAGATAGGAGCTCTCACTGAATACAGATCACTTAGCGCTGCGAAGCTCGGGTCTCTGCTCTTCACACTTGCCAGACCGGCTCTTGCACTCTGTGGCTTTTAGTGACGTGTACATCGGTTGTTTACAGCTGGGGCCAGGTGTGTTGTTTCTCTACATCCGGGTGTCCGCTTCCCGCACTCCCAGGGGTCAGCCATACTCCTGATAGGAACCATTTTATAGCGCTACAGATTCATTGTGTAAAGTCCGCACCAGCAATAAAGGATGAAGAGTGAATCAGGACACGAACCCACTCAAATGGGGTGTGATGTGGCCAACCGTGAGGATAGGGTTGCGCTGGTGTGATGGGGGCCTGGTGGGGTGATGGGGGCCTGGTGGTGTGATGGGGGCCTGCTGGGGCGATGGGGGCCTGGTGTAATGATGGGGGCCTGCTGGCGTGATGGGGGCCTGGTGTAATGATGGGAGCCTGCTGGGGCGATGGGGGCCTGGTGGTGTGATGGGAGCCTGCTGGGGTGATGGGGGCCTGGTGGGGCGAGGGGGGCCTGGTGGTGTGATGGGAGCCTGCTGGGGCGATGGGGGCCTGCTGGAGCGATGGGGGCCTGGTGTAATGATGGGACCCTGCTGGGGTGATGGAGGCCTGGTGGGTGATGGGAGGGGCTGCTGGGGTGATGGAGGCCTGGTGGGTGATGGGAGGGGCTGCTGGGGTGATGGGGGCCTGCTGGGGCGATGGGGGCCTGCTGGGGTGATGGAGGCCCTGCAGGAGGGATAGGGCCCTGCTGGGGTGATGGGGGCCCGTTGCCAGAGACCCCCTGGGGTCTGAGGGGATTGCTGCAGACCGAGCACCCGACAGTCCTTTGGAACATAGACTGACATTGACCCAAGTTTGTGTAAGGTGTTGTTTGTGCTTCGTGTGTCAATAATGTGTCCAAGTAAAGACAGACAAGGGCAGTGGGTGAATCTCCTATGACTGATTAGTAAAGTGAGTAATTGTAAAGTTCAATCTTCCTCACAATCTCAATGTGTTTGATGTGTTTGCGTTTGTTCGACTTTCCCCAGGAGCCTCAGACCTGGTCTGGTCTTGTCCGTCTGTCTCTGTTTCTGTAAGTGCTTGTTTGACTCTCATCTGGTACTTTTGTGAGTTCGGATTTCCTGTAAAAACATAGGCAGGATGAAGACAAAGCTGAAGAAATAAAACCTCCCTGCAGAATCCACCACAAAGATCCAATCACTGCACCTGCTGCACCATTGCATCCCTGAAGCCCGGTGCAGAGAGTGGACGCAGCGCTCCCTGGTGGTCTAGTGGTTAGGATTCGGCGCTCTCACCGCCGCGGCCCGGGTTCGATTCCCGGTCAGGGAAGACATTTGTTTTTCATATTCTCCTTTAACGACTGATTTGGTCTTTAACTGTTTCAATAGAGTTTCATGTGTGTAATTACATCAATTACTTTATGACGTGGCCAGTATTAGACGCATTGATAACGGTGCAAAATGGAAACATCTTCATTACAAAGATGTCACTAGTCTTTCGACTTCAGGTGACCTCCCGCTACCCCATCCCTTATTGGGAGCTGCAGATCTCCCTTAAACTGTTTATAAAACATGAGCATTAAAAACAATGCCCAAGCTACTGAAGCAAGTATACACCAAACAGATGTACAAATTGAGAAATATTCTTGTTAATCCGCAAAACAAATAGAAATTTGAATGGGAAGGCTGGAGTTTGTCAAAGTCTGCTTATTTTTCAAAGATGGAGTTATAAATTAGCCTCTCACACATCACTTTGTTTTTAAAGCTCCTGACGCAGCCTCTCGTTTTCTGGGAGCAGATAGCGCTTCAATGAGGCCAACAATAGTCCACGCCTCTCTGTGCTATACTTGTGCCGCTCCAACTTCACTTGTAGCCTTTGGTTTCAGATCCCTTCACATGAATCTTACAATTTTTCGTTTTGTTATGTTATCTGTACATACACTGTTATTCTACTAATATTACATGTTATCTATTTCTCTGCAAAGCCACAAAGGCTCACCAGGCATCACGGACCCCAGGGGTTCACAGACCACCGGGGACCCCCAGAGGTCCTTGGACCACTGCTTAAAATTTGCTAACACACAAAGCAAACGGGCAGGACTTTCTTGGGATCTTGATTAATGAATGTTCAGAGGGCGGCTTTAGCGCTGGTGGCCCCCGTGCGAACATCTTTGTTGGCCCCGCCCCACATGTCCTCCTTCTTCATAGATTCCTCACCTACTGCCCTCCAGTGGGCTCCACATCTCTCCTTAGCCCTTCTCCTACGTTTTTTTTTATTTTATAGCGCTTCTCATCCCAAAGTGGAGTGTCAGAGCGCTTTACAACACAAGCATATTATACAGAGACAATAGGTCATATAAGTGTGTAAATCAATGTATAGGAGATGTTACTTAAGACAATGAGGACTGCAAGGTGTAGGAATGACGTCATCCATACTGGTAGGCTTTATATGTTACGACTTCTTGGTCTGGAGAAAGGAAGAGGAGTATTTACTACGTTTTCCCGCAGTGCAGTCCCCAAGGTGCTGCGCAGTGTTCACAAACAGTGCACAACAGCACCATATCTAGTAATATATGGTGCTGCTGCTCTCACCTCTAGTGCTAGTGCAAAGCTGTGTCTGTGTTGTGAAGCACAGGTTTTATACTCGAAGGTTACACTTCCTGCACAAATTCTATGCTTTGACAAAGCTTAACACATTACTACGTTGCAGCAGAAATTGAGATGAGGGTGAATTTCTTGTTAAAATACAGTGTGACATGACAGATTTGCCGTTCATGGTATTACATGTAATTTTGTGTTATTTTGCTGAACGTTCCGCTAATTACATGAAAGCAAATAATGCAAATTAAGCGCACCCCTGTTCCGTAGCTGCAGAAGCGCAGAACGGGACTGGACCTGCTGTGTAAGACCCGTGTGGGGACCTGAAGGGCTGAACCCCATCCCACTTGTATCGAGGACTAAGAGGTGGACTTCAAGGGTCAGTTGTCTGACCTCCTGTTCGGCTGTCAGGACACAACAAGCTACAAGAGGCCTTATTCCTGGCGTTCCCAGCTGGCGAGCAGCAACTGGAAGCAGACTGAGCCCTGCTTGTGGCCTCTGCTGAAAGTCCTGCCCCTATCTCAGAGCAGTGCTTGAAATGGAAAAATTAAAGTGCAGGTACTCTGTGCTAGAGTACCTGCTTGTTTCCGAGAAGTGCCGGTACTCTCCAATTAAAAGTATTACGTTTTTCTTGAGATGTGCCGGCACTCTACCTCTCAAAATAAAAAAGTATTGGTACTCAGTACCGGACAGTACCTGCCCATTTCAAGCACTGTCTCAGAGGTTTGTTTTTTTGTCTATGTGGTTTTATACAGCTCAAACTATACCCAAAGGTTTTGGAGCGCTTTACATGAGCTTACGTTGCACAAGGACACATTCATGTTTGGTAGGCACGGGGAGATTACTTGATTTGCCCAAAAACACAGGATGTTGAGCTGACTCTGAGACTTGAACCTGGTTCCCCAGCTCCAAAGCCGGCAGCTCTGCAGAGGGAGAGGGAGAGGGAGAGAGAGAAAGACAGAGTGCGAGAGAGAGATTAAAAGGACTGTTAGGTGATAATATCAGTTAAAACATACAGTTTCAAACACAGAAAGCAACTGAAATTCACCGGTTATCGTTATCTGATGCAGCTATAACTCATGACTTAAAGTTACTACAGCTCGCACCCTCGCCGTGCACTACTAAGTTTCTCATGTATTACATCAGTCATGACATGTTGTGTCATATCATTCATAACATCACTGCCACATCTGCAATGACATCATTGATGACAACACTGGACACGGTGGGGGGCTCGAGTTATAGTTCCTTCATTCAACTATAACTGGTAAATTTCAGTGGTTTTAAAAGGGAATATTTTAAAGGAAATATATACTTAACTAAATAGTCCTTTTAACCATATACACGCATACATACGCATGCACAAAAACACCTTGCAGCAGCTCTCACTGTACAATTCTTTTGTTATATTTCAATGCAGACCACTGTCCTGGTCTCGCTGCTCCCTCCGAGCACATCCTTCACCAACCCTTTTACTATTTCATTCAAAACAAGTATTGACAAAACATACTCAAGAGCTATTGGCTTTGTCGAAGCTTGATATTGTACAGGAGCATGACTGCTGTGCAGCATCACTGCAAGTAAAAGAAAAAGTGCTACGATGTGGCTAGAGCTGACCGACGTAGCGCTTTTTTTTAGGTTGAGCGATCTGTGGGCTTTTAACCACGCCCACCGCACCCACATCACTATCACTCGTTCATGGACTTGCCTTTCAAAATTCCTTTGTTATCAATGCTTTACGTTTGTCCCTTCTCGGAGCCGTTTTGTTACCGCCTTGGCGATCTACCCTTTACATGGATAATTACACTTTTGCTCATACGTTTGACTGCAAGCGAACTTCTTTTTCCTTTTGTGTCTCTCCTTTACGCTCCTGACGGCAATGGCGCATTAAATCAGCTTGTTTATGTCAACTGTTTTACTTTTCATTTTTAATTTATGTGGCAAGAAAAGTCTAGTTAGGAATTTACAACACTATTCGCTCTAACTCTAGCAAACGCAAGACCCATTGCATTGCAAATGTTTTTTCCCCATTTGTTTCAGTCATGCTGCATGGAAGCCGCACTTCTGTACAACATGGCTAAACCACTTGACAAAGGCAATATCTCTTGCATAGGTACGACCTATTGGCTTTGGCAGTGCTTGTTTCCACTGGTCATTGTCCCAGTGAGTTGAAGGCTTTGTGGGCTGGATTAAGCGGGGGCTCTGCTTGCACCTCTGGCACTTTCTGAAGGGTCGGGGGGTGCTTCCAGGGGAGGGGAGATGAGAGAGGGGGGCTGCTTTTTACCCCCCAGTCCGACCCTGTCAGGGGTTTATCTCAGCGGTCGGTGGCGGTCTGACCCTGTCCTGGGGGGTCACTGTCTACAGACACCTGCAGGGAATGAGTCCAGGAGATCAGTAGCGATGGGGTCCACGTAACTGCATCTAACGTTGAAAATATGATATTGTCAGAAGTGGGATTCGAACCCAGGCCTCCAGGAGAGACTGCGACCTGAACGCAGCGCTTAGACCGCTCGGCCATCCTGACAGCTGGGGGTCCCTGCTGGTGACGCTAGTGATGGACAGGAAGAGGGGGGCTGTGTGCACAGCGCTGCTCGGCATCTCCAGGGCTCTCTTCCGGCTCTTTAACTAATTATATAATCACCTCGGATACGAACAGTCATTGATGTTCCAGTTCCATCACTTGAAGGATATTTCTGACTGATCTGTCCCCGGAGTGTTTCACCGCAGGAAGCAGTAACAGGCACTGAGGCTCTCAGACACTGACTTTCCTCTCAGTCGCTGCTCCTCAGCCGGGCACAGAGTTTGCTTCTCAGTGACTTGAGCTGAGCAGAGACCTGCGCTCCGCACTTCACACTCTTTCTATAGGGGAAGCAGGGACTGACATGTACCGTCCATCACTGACAGCAAAGACACGTGATACTTCATTTTACACGAGTAACGCTGCATTTAACACATTTACAATATCACTGAATGAATACGGTCTACAAAGCGCCTGTGATCCCAAGAAACATCTCATTTGTCACAAACGAAACTTCCTGTCAGTGCCTCGAGGCGACCTTGGCGAGCTTTGCTTATAGCACATAATTTATTATCGTTACAGCGATTATCTGCTTTCTTTTCTGTGAAACCTCATAAAGAGTGGACAGTAGGCCCCCGGGGACCAGTTACCGGGCACCACTTCCGGTGAGTGGGCCGAGGATGTATGTACACACCGGGGATGCTGAGCCCACACACACATGCAGCCCGTACAGAGGGGAAGAATAAGCAGACGGCGCGCACCTCCGTGTGTTTCCTTGGCGGGATGGGTGTGGGAAACACGGCAACTGGTGATGAGAATGCCCCTGCCGCTCACCCTGCTTCACTGTGTGCATCCCACGTGTGTCTCCCACCTCTGCTCAGCCCTTGCCACCTCGACACTGGCGCCCGCTTCGCAATGCCAAAGTCTGATGGGCACATACTCCGTTTTTGCTGCATCTGTGTTCTCAAAAACTGCCACAAACATTGCGGTAAGCAACGCTGAGCCCAAGGCCCTAAATTGAGGGCAAATTTGTTTTCGTCACCGGCGTCGATCTCAGGCCTAAGCAGGATCTTGGAGGAGTGTGGTGTAATCAGTGCCCAGCTTAAGGTCACGCACTGAGAACCAATATGCTGCAGGAAGGCCCCGGTGACCATTTTTATGGGCGAGCGCAAAGCGCTCAGTCCATTCAGTGATCTCTCTTTGGGCTTCAAACCACGCCCATGCCACGTCAGTCACTTAAATTGGTTCGTGGGCTTGCCTTTTAAAATCCGCTTGCTTTCATTTGTGAAAGGCATGCATACCTCATGCCTTTTCCAGTGTTTAGCTCACCTACACAGCACCAGTAAACTACTAGAAACATACGAGGCTCATGTTTTGAGCCTGGTTTCTGGACTACTTTATCTGTTAATTTTCCCTGCAGTGCGATCGAGCTCCGTTTTTTCATTTTCAATTTGAGCACGATCGCGCTGTATTTTACATAGCGCGATCGCACTGTGTTTTTTTTCTTCTTTTAATTTGTGTGGCAAGAAAAGTTAGGTTAGGAGTTTACAACGCAAATAGCTCCAGCTTAAGCAAATGCGAGCCCCAATTCATTGAAAATGCTGGTTATGTTAGGCATCATACAAAGAGGCCCAAAGAACATCTAGACCGGCACCGTTGGTCCTCCAAAACAGGGAGGAGACACTTGAACATTACATTCACATTGTGGGGCCAGTTTTCAACACGCTTTAGAGACTCCTGCCACCTGAACACTACATTGCAATGTTCAGCCAGATTTCAATACATCCTTGACGACCTGCCACCAAGGACATTGTGATCGAGCCACAGCTCCACATGCCTGCGACTGGCCACCGTTACCATCATGTCAGAGGAGAGCAACGAAAGCACGCTTCCAATCGCAATCTTAAGGCAACCTCTGCCATTTGACCTCTGATTCCCAAATGAAAGGAGCTCGCTGGGAAAAAGGGATCAGGCAGTTTGAACGATATTTGAGTGCCACTTGCAAGGGCCGCACAGACGAACAGGCAAGAGACCTATTGCTAAACCTCTTTGGGGGTGATGTTGAAGACTTGCTTGTAACATTCCCACCGGAGTCAATAACTGCAATGAATAAAGTGCCTAACAGACAACTTTGACCCGCAGTGGAACTTGTCTTTGAGTGCTACACATTCAACGCAGCCTTCCAACGACCAGACGAATCCCTCGTCGATTTTGCAACCCGATTGCGCAAACAAGTCACCTACTGTGATTTTGACAAGTTTGACAATGGGGCAGCGATTAGACTGTGCATCATCGAAAGATGTCACTCAACTGGGTTCCGTATGAAAATACTAAAAGAAACGTACACACTAGACAAAAGACTGACAATGGCGCGGTCAGAAGCCAGAGCCATATCACATAGCATCCAAATGGAAACCGGGAGAGTGCGGATGATGAAGCAAGCTCATCCCGTGGCTGGGAGCTACACCAGACAAGACACCAATGCCACCAAAGGAGAAACACGGAAGAACATGTTACCCCTGCTGCCTAGAATACCTGCATGTCTGTGCATATCCAAATGTCAGAAATGCAACTGTGACAACCACTTTGTCTGCATGGTTCGACACATCAAGGCAGAAAGCAGAAGCCCTGCAAGATCACGCATAGCTGCGAGCTGACACACCTTACACATGGAAGCATGCAATCGCAGCTCTTCCACTGACTCAGATGCCGCCAGTACACGCGACACAAACAAACGTCTATATCTCATGCCAGACATCCCAACACAACAACGCACATTTGAGCACATCCAGTTTGTCGACAAACGGTAAATAAAGATGGCGACGGTAGAGATTCCAGTCGGCAGGCACACCACACAATTTATACTTGAAAGCGGAGCCATATGCAACATCATGTGCATGTCGGAGTATGAAAAAATGAAGCACAAGCCTTCACTGTCGCCCTCCACTGTCGATGTGTTCACATGGGGAGCGAGGCAACATGAACATACATGGGGAATTTTGTGGAGACGCTCACATACAACAAAACATTAGTCCAAAAAGAGGTTCATGTACAGGGGAGATGTTCCAGTGCTGTGTCTGCTCAGCAATTTCACGGCACAAGTGATGGGGCTAGTAGGCATGACGTATCACACCGCTGAATGACAAAATATCGTAAAGGAATACCCTGCGCTCGTCAATGGCCTTTGAAAGCTGAAAGACGTGCAAATCACTCTGCACATCAATGAAGCAGTCAAACCGGTGGCTCAAAATCACTGCAGACTTCCTGTGAACCTCCAGCTACAGGTAGAAGAAGAAATAAAAAGTTTACTAGCACAGGACATCATCAAGTCAGCGGAAGGACCGACGCCATGGGTGTCCCCCATCGTGGCTGTGCCAAAGAAAAACACAGAGAAAATACAAATCTGTGTTGACATGCCTCTACCGAACACAGACATAGAAAGAAAACAACACCATTGCCCTCATCTAAATGAAATGATCAGCTGCTTCACCAGAGCCTGTGTTTTCTCCAAGCTCGACTTGTTCAAAGGCTACCACCAGCTGGAGCTAGACATGCAGTCCTGGTAC
The DNA here is from genome assembly GCF_031143425.1 of Pleurodeles waltl. Lineage (NCBI taxonomy): Eukaryota > Metazoa > Chordata > Amphibia > Caudata > Salamandridae > Pleurodeles > Pleurodeles waltl. The sequence goes on from NW_027150097.1 coordinate 3,967,825, forward strand.
ATCACAACATTCTACACCCACCTAGGATTATTTCACTAGAAGCAATTAAGCTTCAGGGTGTCATCAGCAGCAGAAATATTTTAGAAGATGGTGAGACGAGTGATCAGGCCTGTAAAAAACTGTCTAAACTACAGCAATGAGATCTTGGTATTTGGTTACGCAAACGAAGACCATGACTTCGCAGTGTGAGAGGTGTGTAAACAAGTAGCAACGGCTGGCCTGACACTGAATAAGGAAAAATGCGAATTGGGGAAAAGAGAACTTGTGTTCTTCTGACATATCTTTTCCTGAAAGAATGCAACCAAAACCCAGCAAGGTAGAAACACTCCGCAATGCACAACCTTCGCAGAAGAAAAGAGGTCAATTCTGGGTCTAGCGAGCTACTGCACACAATACATCAAGGATTTTGCCACTGTGAGTACCCTGCTTCACGTACTGACCAGACAATTACAACCATTTCTGTAGACAGTGGAATGAGACAAGGCATTTAAAAATATCCGACATGCTGTCACAGCATATGTATACTTTGACACATCCCTAAACACGGAGCTCACTGTAGATGTCAGCCCAGTAGGGTTGGGAGCCATTCTCGCACAGCATAAGCCCGGAAGAGACTCACCACAACACATTGTTGCATATGCAAGCAGAAGTCTGTCGGACCTGGAGAGGACTTACTCTCAGCCCAAGAGAGAAAGTTTAGTGGTCGTGTGGGCATGCAAACATTACCAAATGTTCATCTATGGAAAACAGTTCACCATCATGCACAGTTTTCTCATCAATAATGTTACTGCAAATGTTGCAGTGATATTATTAATTATGCTATTAAAGATGTAATTAATGCTGCAATATTGTAGGAAGCTGGCCTGGCTTATAGTGGATACCAATTGGTACTCACACCTTGTGCCAGGTCCAGTTATCCCTTATTAGTAGATTAGTAGTGTTCTAGCAGCTTAGGCTGATAGAGGTAGCTATAGCAGAGCAGCTTAGGCTGAACTAGGAGACATGCAAAGCTCCTACTATACCACTTATATCACTTAGCACTATGTCATAAGAAACACATTACTCAGAGTTACTAAAAATAAAGGTACTTTATTTTAGTGACAATATGCCAAAAGTATCTCAGAGGATATACTCCCTTAGGAGGTAAGTAATATACACAAAATATACACACAAACCAAAATCAGGTAAGTAAACAGTTAGAAAAGTAGTGCAAACACTGTAGAACACAATGGAATACATTATGAGACAATAGGCCTAGGGGCAACACAAACCATATACTCCAAAAGTGTAATGCGAACTACAAATGGACCCCAGGCCTAGTGTAGTGTGTAGAGGGTCGCTGGGAATGTAATAAAACACTAAGGGTGTCCAACATACCCCACCCCAAGACCCTGAAAAGTAGGAGTAAAGTTACCCTACTACCCCAGAAAGACAGTAAAGTCGAGATAGGGGATTCTGCAAAGACAACAACTGACTGCAAAGCACTGAAGACGGATTCCTGGACCTGAGGACCTGCAAAGGAAGGGGACCAAGTCCAAGAGTCACACAAGTGTCCAGGTGGGGCAGGAGCCCACTAAACTCCAGATGAAGGTGCAAAAGGGCTTGCTAGCTGCAAGGATCGTGGTTGAAGATAAAGGGTGCTGCCCGGGCCCAGGATGGACCAGGAGGTCGCCCCTTGGACGAGGAGACAGAGGGGGCACTCAGCAACAGAGAGAGCCCATGCAGAAGCAGGCAGCACCCGCAGAAGCACCTGAACAGGCGCATAACAAAGCTGAACCCGACGGTCATTTCAGCACAACAAAAGAGGGTCCCACGAAGCTGGTGCTCAACTCAGCGAGTTGAGCAATGCAGGACGGAGTGCTTGGGATCTGTGCTGTGCTGTGCATCAAGGAATCCTTGCAAAAGTGCACAGAAGCCCTAGCAGCTGAAGATCACGTGGTGCACAGGATTACTGTCTAGCGTGGGGAGGCAAGGACTTACACCCACCAACTTTGGGCAGAAGGACCACTGGACTGTGGAGGTCACTTGGATCCAGCTCCTGTGTTCCAGAGACCACGCTCGTCGAGATGAGAGTGGACCCAGAGGACCGGTGATGCAGAAGTTTGGTGCCTGCGTTAGCAGGGGGAAGATTCTGTTGACCCACGGGAGATTTCTTCTTGGCTTCCAGTGCAGGGTGAAGGCATACAGCCCTCAGAGCATGCACCACCAGGAAACAGTCGAGAAAGCCGGCAGGATTAGGCACTACAATGTTGCTGGTAGTCCTCTTGCTACTTTTTTGCGGATTTGCAGGTGTCCTGGAGCAGTCAGCGGTCGATCCTTGGCAAAAGTCAAAGAGGGCAGTGCAGAGGAACTCTGGTGAGCCCTTGCATTCGTTTCCTGGTGAGATACCCACAGGTGATACCCTAAATAGCCCTCAAAGGAGGATTGGCTACAGAGAAAGGTAAGCACCTATCAGGAGGGGTCTCTGACGTCACCTGCTGGCACTGGCCACTCAGAGGTGTCCATTGTGCCCTCACACCTCTGCATCCAAGATGGCAGAGGTCTGGGACACACTGGAGGAGCTCTGGGCACCTCCCCTGGGAGGAGCGGGTCTGGGGAGTGGTCACTCCCCTTTCCTTTGTCCAGTTTCATGCCAGAGCAGGGCTGGGGGGATCCCTGAACCGGTGTAGACTGGCTTATGCAAGGAGGGCACCATCTGTGCCCTTCAAAGCATTTCCAGAGGCCAGGAGAGGCTACTCCTCCCAGGCCCTTCACACCTATTTCCAAAGTGAGAGGGTGTAGGGGGCACCTTGGCTAGTGCCAGGGTGCCCACACTCTAAGTAACTTGGCACCTAACCTTCACTAAGTGAGGGTTAGACATATAGGTGACTTATAAGTTATTTAAGTGCAGTGTAAAATGGCTGTGAAATAACGTGGACGTTATTTCACTCAGGCTGCAGTCCTGTGTAAGAATTGTCTGAGCTCCCTATGGGTGGCAAAATAAATGCTGCAGCCCATAGGGATCTCCTGGAACCCCAATACCCTGGGTACCTAGGTACCAAATACTAGGGAATTATAAGGGTGTTCCAGTGTGCCAATAAGGATTGGTAAAATTAGTCACTAGCCTGCAGTGACAATTTTAAAAACAGAGAGAGCATAAACACTGAGGTTCTGATTAGCAGAGCCTCAGTGATGCAGTTAGGCACCATACAGGGAACACATACAGGGCACACTTTATGAGCACTGGGGTCCTGGCTAGCAGGATCTTAGTGACACAGGCAAAAACAAACATACATACAGTAAAAATGGGGGTAACATGCCAGGCAAGTTCGTACTTTCCTACACCCCTCCCCCCAAACGAAGGACAGTAAGGCTAGCCTTGCCCAGATGAGTCTTCATTGTCTGAGTGGAAATATCTGGATAGTCCATCTGCATTGGAGTGGGTACTCCCAGGTCTATGTTCCACTGTATAGTCCATTCCCTGTAGGGAGATGGACCACCTCAAGAATTTAGGGTTTTCACCTTAAATTTGTTTTAGCCAAGGTAGAGGTTTGTGGTCTGTCTGAACAATAAAGTGAGTACCAAGCAGGTATGGTATCAACTTTTCAAGTGCCCAGACCACAGCAAAGGACTCCCTCTCTATGCAGACCAAAGCTTTTCTCTAGGGGTCAACCTTCTTCTGATAAAAGCAACAGGTTGATCCTGGCCCTCAGTATTAAACCGTGATAGCACTGCCCCAACCCCCAATTCAGAAGCATCAGTCTGGACTATGAACCTTTTGGAGTAGCAAGGGCTTTTTAGGACAGGTGCAGAGCACATGGCCTCTTTGAGCTCATCAAAAGCTTTTTGACAGCTAGCTGCCCACAATACCTTTTTAGGCATCTTTTTACTAGTGATGTCATTAAGAGTAGCTGCAATGGAGCCATCATTTTTAATAAACCTCCTATAGTACCCTGTGAGGCCTAAAAAGGCTCTCACCTAGGTCTGAGTTGTAGGGGGAGCCCATTTCATAATGGTCTGGATCTTCCCCTGCAGTGGTGCAATCTGTTCCCCACCTACCAGGTGGCCCAGATAAACCACTTTCCACTGCCCTATCTTGCACTTTGAGGCCTTGGTAGTGAGGCCTGCCTTTTGGAGGGCCTCCAAAACTTTCCGCAGGTGGACCAGGTGATCATCCCAGGTGGGGCTAAAGACAGCTTTATCATCTAGATATGCTGCACTAAAAGCTTCCAACCCTTGCAGGACTGTGTTCACAAACCTTTGAAAAGTGGCAGGTGCATTTTTCAGACCAAAGGGCATCACAGTGAATTCATAATGCCCTCCAATGGTTGAAAATGCAGTTTTTGGTTTAGCATCTTCTGATAATTTAATCTGCCAATACCCTGCAGTTAAATCAAAAGTGCTTAGATACTTGGCAGAAGCCAGTGTATCTATCAGCTCATCTGCCCTGGGTATGGGGTGAGCATCTGTCTTGGTTACTTGGTTGAGCCCTCTATAGTCAACACAAAACCTCATCTCTCTTTTACCATACTTACTGTGAGGTTTTGGAACAAGCACCACTGGGCTGGCCCATGGGCTTTCTGAAGGCCCAATCACTCCTAAGTCTAACATTTTCTGAACTTCTTGTTTAATGCAGTCCCTGACATGGTCAGGCGGCCTATAAATCTTACTTTTGATAGGTAAACTGTCTCGTATTGATTGTATGCTCACACCAAGTAGTGGTACCTGGTATCAGTGAGATGAGTTCAGAAAACTGACCGAAAAGATTTATACAGTTATCTTTCTGCTCAGCAGTAAGACAATCTGCAAGTTCTACTCCCTCCACTAAGTCATCAGCTTCAGTGGCGGAGAAGAGATAAGGGAGAGGGTCACTCTCTTCTTCCTGTCCCTCATCAGTTGCCAGGAGAAGGGTGAGATCAACCTGTCAAAAGTACCCTTTTTCTCAACAATTAGATGGGGTCCACTCCATTTGTCCTGGAGTGTTCTTGGAGCCACAGGCTCCAATCCCCACACCTTCTGTCCTGGGTGGTACTGGGTCAGGGCAGCCTTCCGGTCATGCCATTGCTTTTGCAGCTCTTGGCTGGCCTGAAGGTTTTTACTGGCCTTTTTCATGTACTCAGCCATTCTTGATCTTAGGCCAAGTACATAGTCCACAATGTACTATTTAGGAGCTTTTAAAGGTTGTTCCCAACCCTCCTTAACAAGTGCAAGGGGACCTCTCACAGGGTGCACAAAGAGGAGTTCAAAGGGGCTAAAGCCCACTCCTTTTTGGGGTACCTCCCTGTAAGCAAAAAGGAGGCAAGGTAACAGGACATCCCATCTCATTCTGAGTTTTTAAGGGAGTCCCATTATCATACCTTTGAGAGTTTTATTAAACCTCTCAACCAGACCATTTGTTTGTGAATGATAAGGAGTAGTGAACTTGTATTTACACCACATTCCTTCCACATTGCTTTGAGGTATGCAGACATGAAGTAACTACCTCTGTCTGACACCACTTCCTTAGGGAAGCCCACGCTGGAAAAGATTCCCAGGAGGGCCTTTGCCACTGCAGGAGCTGTAGTGGTCCTTAAGGGGATTGCTTCAGGGCACCTAGTGGCATGGTCCACTACCACCAGGATAAACCTATTGCCGGAAGCTGTTGGGGGGTCAAGGGGGCCAACTATGTCAACCCCTACCCTTTCAAAGGGCACCCCAACCACAGGAAGTGGAATTAAGGGGGCCTTTGGAGTGCCACCAGTCTTGCCACTGGCTTGTCAGGTCACACAAGAGCGACAAAACTCTTTAGTGTCCTCTGACATATGAGGACATTGAAACAGGGGAACAAGTCTGTCCCAAGTTTTACTTTGGCCCAAATGCCCAGCCAAGGGAATGTCCTGTGCCAAGGTAAGAAGGAACTCCCTGTACTACAAAGGGATGACCAATCTCCCGGCAGCTTCAGGTTTAGGGTCCCTTGATTCAGTGTGCAGGAGGTTGTCTTCCCAATACACCTCATGGCTATCACTGACATCCCCATTCTGCTGTTTGACAGCTTGCTGTCTCAAACCCCTAGTGTGGGACAGGTTTGCTGTGTCACACTCAGCTCTTCCCTAGCAGGCCCCCCTGTACCCAAAAGCTCAGCAGTGTCTGCTGCCAGTTCATCTGGTGTAGGTTCTGCACAGGGAGAGGATTCCTCTTCCTCAAAAGGGGAATCTTCTGGAGAGGGAGGGATAGTGGGCAGGGATTTACCCTTCCTACCCCTAGCTTTTGGGAGCACTTGGTCCATTGTTCCAGGATCCAAGTTTCCCTGTCCTTTTTGCTTTCTGGCCTGAGCCCTTGTCGAAGCAAAAATATGCCCAGGAATGCCCATCATTGCTGCATAAGCCTCCAACTCCACTTCAGCCCAAGCTGATGTCTCCAAATCATTGCATAGTAAGCAATCTACAGGTAATTCAGTGGCTACCACAACTTTCTTTGGACCAGTAACCCCCCCCCCCCACCCCCAGTTGAGATTCACAACAGCCATGGGGTGGCTAAGTGTGTTATTGTGAGCATCAGTCACTTGGTACTGCTGACCAAGTAGGTGTTGATCAGGGTGATCCAGTTTCTCTATAACCATAGTTACACTGGCTCCTGTGTCCCTGTAGGCCTCAACCTCAACACTGTTAATTAGGGGTAGTTGCTTGTACTTACCCATATTAAGGGGACAAGCAACCAAGGTGGCAAAGTCAATGCCACCATCAGGGACTAAAACAGCCTCTGTGGTCTCCCTAACAAGACCAACCCCAACTACACTGTCAATAGTGAGCCCAGCTACACCCTTGGATTGGCTATTTGTAGTAGACTTCCCACCACCACTGCTATCACTAGGGGCACTAGAGGTTGCAGTTGGGGTTGTGGTGGTGGGAGGTTTGGTGTTTTTCTTTGGACAAGTGGAATCACTTGCCCAATGGCCTTTCACTTTACATAAATACTACCAAGGCTTTTTCTGATTGTTAGAAGAGGATTTGTACCCACCACCCCCAGAGGATTTTTGTGGGCCTGATGAAGAAAATAGGCCTAGGGACAAAAAAAACCATATACTCCAAAAGTGGAATGCGAACCACGAATGGACCCCAGGCCTAGTGTAGTGTGTAGAGGGTCACTGGGAGTGTAAGAAAACACTAAGGTTGACCAAGATCCCCCACCCCAAGACCCTGAAAAGTAGGAGTAAAGTTACCCTACTACCCCAGAAAGACAGTAAAGTCGAGATAGGGGATTCTGCAAGAACAACAACTGACTGCAAAGCACTGAAGACGAATTCCTGGATCTGAGGACCTGTAAAGGAAGGGGACCAAGTCCAAGAGTCACGAAAGTGTCCAGGGGGGGGCAGGAGCACACTAAACTCTGGATGAAGGTGCAAAAGGGCTGCCTCTGGGTGGAAGAAGCCGAAGATTCTGCAACAACGGAAGGTGCCCGGAACTTCTCCTTTGGTCAGAAGATGTCTCACGGCGTGCTCGAGGATGCAGAGTTGTTTCCTCGCAGAAAGACCACAAACAAGCCTTGCTAGCTGCAAGAGTTGCAGTTGAAGGTTTTGGGTGCTGCCAGGGCCCAGGAAGAACCAGGAGGTCGCCCCTTGGAGAGCTCACGCAGAAGCAGGCAGCACCCGCAGAAGCACCTGAACAGGCATTCAGAATATCTGAGCACGACGGTCGAATCAGCACAACAAAAGGGGATCCCACAGAGTTGGAGTCCAACTCAGCGAGTTGGGCAGTGCAGGACGGAGTACTGGGGACCTGGGCTAGGCTGTACATGAAGGAAGTCTTGCAAAAGTGCACAGAAGCCCTAGCAGCTGCAGTTCACTCAGTACACAGGATTACTATCTGGTGTGGGGAGGCAAGGACTTACCTCCACCAAATTTGGACGGAAGGGCCACTGGACTGTCAAGGACACTTGGATCTAGCTCCTGTGTTCCAGGGACCATGCTCGTCAGGATGAGAGGGGACCCAGAGGACCAGTGATGCAGAAGTTTGGTGCCTGCGTTAGCAGTAGGAAGATTCAGTCAACCCACAGGAGATTTCATCTTGGCTTCCAGTGTAGGGTGAAGGCAGACAGCCCTCAGAGCATGCACCACCAGGAAACAGTGAAGAAAGCTGGCAGGATGAGGTGCTACAATGGTGCTGGTAGTCTTCTTGCTACTTTGTTGCGGTTTTACAGGCATCCTGGAGCAGTCAGAGGTCGATCCTTGGCAGAAGTTGAAGAGGGAAGTGCAGAGGAACTCTGGTGAGCTCTTGCATTCGGTATCTGGTGAGATACCCACAGGAGAGACCCTAAATAGCCCTGAGAGGAGGATTGGCTACAGAGAAAGGTAAGCACCTATCAGGAGGGGTCTCTGACGTCACCTGCTGGCACTGGCCACTCAGAGCTGTCCATTGTGCCCTCACACCTCTGCATCCAAGATGGCAGAGGTCTGGGACACACTGGAGGAGCTCTGGGCACCTCCCCTGGGAGGTGCTGGTCAGGGGAGTGGTCACTCCCCTTTCCTTTGTCCAGTTTTGCACCAGAGCATGGCTGGGGGGATCCCTGAACCGGTGTAGACTGGCTTATGCAAGGAGGGCACCATCTGTGCCCTTCAACGCATTTCCAGAGGCCAGGAGAGGCTACTCCTCCCAGGCCCTTCATACCTATTTCCAAAGAGAGAGGGTGTAACACCCTCTTTCAGAGGAAATCCTTTGTTCTGCCTTCCTGGGACCAGGCTGCCCAGGCCCCAGGGGGGGCAGAAACCTGTCTGAGGGATGGCAGCAGCGGTAGCTGCAGAGAAAACCCCAGGAAGTTAGTTTGGCAGTACCTGGGCTCTATGCTGGAGACCCGGGAATGCATGGAATTGTCCCCCCAATACCAGAATGGCATTGGGGGGACAATTCCATGATCCTAGACATGTTACATGGCCATGTTCGGAGTTACCATTGTGACGCTACATATAGGTTTTGACCTGTATGTAGTGCACGCGTGTAATTGTGTCCCCGCACTCACAAAGTCTGGGGGATTTGCCCTGAACAATGTGGGGGCACCTTGGCTAGTGCCAGGGTGCCCACACACTAAGTACCTTTGCACCTAACCTTCACCAAGTGAGGGTTAGACATATAGGTGACTTATAAGTTACTTAAGTGCAGTGTAAGATGGCTGTGAAATAACATGGATGTTATTTCACTCAAGCTGCAGTGGCAGTCTTGTGTAAGAATTGTCTGAGCTCCCTATGGGTGGCAAAAGAAATGCTGCAGTCCAAGGGATCTCCTGGAACCCCAATACCCTGGGTACCTAGGTACCATATACTAGGGAATTATAAGGGTGTTCCAGTGTGCCAATGAGAATTGGTAAAATTAGTCACTAGCTTGCGGTGACAAATTTAAAAGCATAGAGAGCATAAACACTGAGGTTCTGATTAGCAGAGCCTCAGTGATACAGTTAGGCACCACACAGGGAACACATACAGGGCATACTTTATGAGCACTGGGGTCCTGGCTAGCAGGATCCAAGTGACACAGGCAAAAATAAACATACGTACACTAAAAATGGGGGTAACATGCCAGACAAGATGGTACTTTCCTACAACACCCTGGACAACCCCTCCGGCTGCAGTACATCTTTGATCCATTGTTCAACACAGCTTTTCACCGGGGAGCCCTCCGCTCGCTCTGGGAAGCCAAGGAGGCGCACGTTGTTCCGCCGAGATCTGCCCTCCAAATCCTCCTCTAATGTTCTGACAGTGAATGTGATCCTTGCCACCTGCTTGCGCAATGTGCCCACTTCTGTTTGTAAGTCCACAATAGACCCCTCGGCCACCTTGGCCTTATCAGATACCTTGCAAAGGTCAGCTCACAGAAGGTTAACCTCCACAGTCTCTATCTTCCCCTCCAGAGCGACTCTCCATCCCTGTATGGCAGCAAACAGTTCCGCACGTGTGGGGTCCCCCTGTGTGGCCGGCTCCTCCAATGCCTCTCCTGGACCTCCCGAGTGAGTCTGCCTCTGCGGAAGTGGAGTAGAGGTAATATATTGCTCCAACGTGTTACCCTGCGATGGCACAGCCTGCCGATGTCGCCCCAACTACCTCCAGGTAGGATGACAGGTGTGGTACCACCAGCAGTATGCAGATCAACTGTTCAGCCCGAATGGGTACCGTACGGGCTCCCAGACACCCGCACAGCCCACTGCAGCCTAGCGTGGGTCAAAGGTGCACCCTGCTCATAGAATTCCAGGCCTGAGACCCTGCTCCTCCACTCACGCCCCAATAGCGGAAAAGACCCCACTGCTGCAGGAAGACCATCCATCTGGACCAAAATCAGCCCGCCCATTCGCCACTCGCCAGCCGGTGAAGGGTAGACCCTCAAGTGGCTCCCTTCATCTGGAAGCCCCTAGCAACATCCAGGGCTGTTCGGTCAGGGCACCACCTCACTTCTGACAATGGACTGGAGCAAAGCGACACCTGTTCTCCTAATCAATTTGAATGGTTCACAAACGTCATGTGGTGGTGCCTATAGGGCATATTGATTCACCCACCAACGGGGCTCCCTCTGTAGTGGAGTGGTCTTAAAGTAGGCAACTCTCAAGTAACAGAGACCCAGTGGTCAGGAATCTGGGCAGGCATATAGTTTGCATGCAGGCAATAAAAGTAGTACTGCTGAAATGTTGGACGTAGCGTTTACAGCAGCAGTGTGTTCCTTTCATTCACAGAATGCTTGGGCCTCACCTTAGTGTACTTGGATCTCAGATAATAAAGGTGGTGACCGTGAACCCCGTGATGGGATGGTGCTCTAGAAGGAGCAACACAGATAGGAGACACACCCTGCCGTGGGCAATGGACCCAAAAAGATCACCATTTACTGTCCGTGCAGTCTGTGGTGGATGTAGCCCCACTGAAAGGAGCAAGGACTCCCCAGCAGGGTGGAAGGAGAAGCAGGGAGCGAGTTACTAGTGCTGTGTCTCTTTCTTTGAAGGGGTTCTCAGCAATACTGGCTGTGCAAGGAGCATGGCAGTCTTTTTGCCCAGGCAATACCGGGGATGACACAGGCCAGCAGGGGGTCCCTCTTTATGACTCCGACTGTGGCGACATGCGATTATCGTACGCACTCCCATATTGCGCTCCGTTTATATGATTAGCAGTCCAGGAGCTCCATTTTCTCATTGAAGCCAGTAGTCAACGATAACGTCCAGGCCAGTAGGGAGCCGCAGATGTTCAGCAGTGTCGAGGGTGAGGGTGAACGCCAATTCAAGTGTTCAGTATGACGCAGCAATACGAAAAAAATATTTCTTCGCACCCATCCTCCCTGGCGTTGGCCAGAGCGCAACAGTGCCCCACGGTCCGTCACTGATCCAAGGCAGCACAATGCAACTCAGGTAGGATCTGTGAGTGCGGTGCATAAAGTCCTCCTTCCCAGGTATAGGCGGTCCAATACACCTCTCACATCCATCCACTCTCACCTCGCATCCGTCCCCCTCCTCAACACCATCTGTTGACACCTATGGAACCGTGTCCAAGTGGGACGCCCATGCAGCGTCGTCTGGAAGGACCTATCCACACTCCCACTGCTCGAAGGGGAGGATATGCCTGGCCCGAGCAGGCCAACGCCTCAGGCCTAGGCAGGGGCCCCTCGTGGCAGGTCGAACGGGTCTCCGCACTCCGATCTGTTGCGCCACTGTCTACATCTGTGTGATCCTCAAGGTCTCAGTCCGGTGGAGCGACCCAAGGACATCCGTGGGGCTGGATGTCAAGGATTATGCAGGATATTTGTTGGGGCTCAATGCGGAGAGCTCTCAAAACACGTCTGCTACAGCTGCCATCTTGGCCACGCCCCATACTTGCAGATTATAAGTTTAAATCATAGTGTAGAACAGTGACCTATGAACTGTCATCAAGAGCTGCATGCAAACTCCAAAGTATAGATTAGAGCAGTGGTTCCCAACCTGTGGTCCGGTGACCCCTGGGGGTCCGCAAGGCCTCCTCAGGGTGTCCGTGGCTGCTTAGAAAATTAAATAATATTAACAGATTATCAATCAATCAATCAGTTTTTCTAAAGCGCGGCTATTCACGTGTGAGGGTCTCAAGGTGCTAATTAGGTCCTCGGCTTTCAGTAATGATTCAATGGGGGGGGGGGTCCCCAAATTCCAATAATGATTCAGTGGGGGTCCCCGGGTTCCAGTAATGATAAAATGGGGGTCCACAAAAGTCAAAAGGTTGGGAACCACTGGATTAGAGGGTTTTGACTTTTACCCAGTCTTTCATTTTCGTAATGTTGCAAAAAGGAATCATTTAGTTAGAAATTCATTATTATTATTTAAAAGAGCTGAGAAAGCGTAACTTATATAATCTATATTAACATGAAATGTTTATGAATTAATGTGTAATGCTGCATAGAAACAATAATAATAATAATTTTTGCTTAAACGTGCACTTGAAATGTGACCACAGGGAGTGGCCGCCAATGTATACGTAGACTAATAATAATGACCAAAAATATTTTTTTAATCACGTTTTAAATAAGTTTGTACTAATGACTGCATTATTGAATCAGTGCTGAAATCCCCATAGGCCTTAAGTTAGCATGAGCCGAAGTTTAGCTGTTTGGCTTTCATATTAAATGTATTTTCCTATTTTGCAGTGTGCTGACTCATAAAAGGACACAACCCTGCCTGTTCTTTTTCTTCAAATTAGAACACGAATGTAACCGTGTTAGATCCGCTCTCATGCATACTTTTCCCTGCTCGTGGAATAAATGTTAAAACAAACTGAAACAGTGTAAATTAATGTAATGTACAAGGTCATTCAAACCGGTGAAGACAATGGAACTGCTGACCAGAAGATGTGCAAAGAATTACAGAAAGAAGAAATCATACCGGACGTGCCACCTCTGAAGATGTCAATTATGAAGACCAATCAAAGACTTGTAAAATAATATGGGGTGAAGAGTTAGGTTACCTAATGTATTTTCTGATAGGTTAAAGGTAGTGGGGTATAACAGATGACCAATAGAATTTTGGGGGAATGTACAATGGAAAAGGGATAAAAACCCATGTCACGGGGAGTCATTTAGGTGGCTTAGGGAATGATATTGATTTTATCCAGAAACTCTGTCACTCTATTTGATGACTTGTTGGTTTACTTAAAACCATCCTTGCCCTTAGATTGTCCATTATACACTTTACCTTCTTGTGAGGGAAGTGCCCTTTTGCCCCGGAGCTGAGTTTTGACTGATGGCAAATTGACTGATGTCCTGAAGACGAAGACTGAACCTGTGCGCTGACCTAAACCTTGGAGGGTAATTATGACAATGCATTTGTGATTTGTCTGTTTGCTTTTTCTTTCTAAGTACCAACTGCTTATTTTTTACAGAGACCTTAGTTAGATGTTTTCCAAATTAGTGTTCTAAATTGTTTTGCATGAAGCCCAACATGCGAATGCTAATCAGTGGTTAGGACAGGTGTTCACCAAAACTGACGCAAATAGACAAACGACCGAGACTATGCTTTGTTGAACTGATGCATTATTGACACTCTGCTGAATTTGACCTATGTTCACGCCGTGTTATGTTCTGATGTTTGTGATTCTTGCTTTAATGAAAGCTTATCAAAGTTGCCATATCGTGACTATGCTATTATGTTTCTTGATGTTGAGATTAATGCGTCTGCTTTTAGACAGTAATTATTAGGGTATAAAACTCATAAAATTCTACTAAATCGGTATGGTTATTCATGGCTGAAAGGTCATGGAAGCGTCTTGATTTGATTATTGACTTTGACTAAAGTAAAATGTATTATTGTGATAAATATTGATGACATTATTAACGTATTGATTGACATATTGATTAGCTATCTCGTCCTAAGGTGTCTCTCAACTGGGTCAAAAGATTCATTGGCCTAAAACGAGTCCTGTTGTGTAATAAGTTATCATAAAGGGACGCGTTATCAGTTCTGGTAGCAGAGCAACGGTTTGGCCCTTTGGGGCCGTAGGACGGAGAATTATTGTTTAGACTGTTTTTCTGAGATAATGCAAATTGGAGGTATGATGTGTTTCTAAATTCACCATGACTTTCCTGGAATCTCAGAGCCTGCCTAAGTGAGTTGGGAATGTTCTCGGCGTCATAGCATGTATGGTGTAGGGTTCGCGCTTGCTCAGCTTATGCATTTTGCAGGTGAATTGTGAAGTTTGTGTGTATTTAGGTCAGGTAAATGTTGTTTTAGTAGGAGTGGGCGTACTCCACAGTATGAGAGTAGGGAAGTCGTCGTACTTCATATGAGTGTGGCTCTTTTGCTCAAAATTATCCACGTGGTTGGTTGTTCATGTACGGACCCGTCGTGGTCTAAGACTCCGGAGTATATAGACAAGTGTAGGGGACACTTGGGTTTGTGTTGTAATTTGTGTGGTTTAAGTAGGTCAATCGGGCGTGGTTGACAAGTCGAGTTTGAGTCAAATTGTATGTATGAAACCTTTGATGGAGATTTGGCAAGTTCTAAAGTGCACTAGAACGAACCATTGACAAGTCGAGAGTAGGATTTGCGGGTCAAATTCTGCTTGCGGGTGCGGGAACTGAGAAGGAGAGAGTAGCGGCCGAGGCTTCAAGTGAAATCTCTGTAAAGTTCTGAAGCGAATGTGTACCCTTCCTGTAGTAAACCGGCAAATTTGTGTTGTTGTTGTTAAGGTGCTCGCAGTAATTTTTGCATTAGTTTGGTGTGAATCTAGTGAAGGGCGGACAAGCCGCAAGACTTTGTCAGCTGCAGTGTGTGAGTGTGATGTCAGTGGTGCCGCGCTGAGATAGGTCATCTGTCGAGAGGGGTCGCGCACGGATTGGCTGCCGTCCGTGAGAGGCAATAGGTTGAGAAAGGTGGGTGAGGCGGGCGTGGCCGGGCCACGAAACAAGATGGCCGCTTAGAGCGAGAGCTCCGTGCCGAGGCGGTCCCGGAGGGGTGACGGGGGCGAGAAGACGGCCGGACAACACACCGGGTCCGGTGCCCCTCCACCCCTACAACAGCGGCGACACAGAATCATGTCCGGGGACCCCGAAGGAGCGGGACGCAAGGCAGGAAACTCGCGACTCGCCCCAGGCCGATAAGGCCTGGCAAAAGGGGCGGAGTCGCGTCTTCGGAAGACCGGGGACGGCGTGCCCGCAGCGGCAAGGAGCAAGCTGAACAGGCCGCAGGGACTGCGGGAGCCGTGACGACCCGCATCCATCTCCATACAACGCCAACAAACACCCGCGGACATTTGACCCCCCCCCACAGGGAGACGGGGAGATGCAGCAAAGGGGTGCGGCCCCTTCGACAGCCGGGAGAGAAACCCGGCCAGAGAGGTAGGATCGAATCTCTTCAAAATAAGAACGGCATCGCCGGAGGCAGAGGCACGACTTCTCCCCTCTTTTCCATCACAGAGGGACAACAAAAATCCTCCCGCTGGGATAATAAACTCCCGCCCCCCCCCCCCCTCCAGACAGCTAATACTGAGGAGGGCAGAGGGGCACGACGGGAGGCACGTGGAGGCGAAGAGACGAGAGGGGTGAGCGACTGGAGGGGCATCGGAGATGAGGAGAGCCAGAGGGAGCCAAGAGAACAGAGATACAGGAGAAGGGAGAGGACTGGCACCAGTGAAAGAAATCAAAGCCTCCATCGCTTATACTTATACTTATACTTAGCGCGGGCTACTGACGGGGACAGCCGAAGAGCCACACATACCCCTGTTCAGAAAGACCTGGAGGAAAGTAAATCAACCCCTTCCCCCTCCCCCCCTCAGCTATTTAATGTCAACCACTGAAGAATCAACCTTGGCAGACACAAGTCACAGCTCTCCAACAATAAGGGCCAATGTAAGCCCAACAACGACCCCATGGCAATTCCTTGAATATAACCTTCTCTGCCCCATAGACATAGACATTGACATTGACAGGCCTCTGCCATTTACAAAAAACGCTAGGAGGATACACTAAAGAGAATGAGGGCAAAAAAGATATACAGAGAAAAATAAATAAGTGAACGCGGAGACAGGAGGAGGAAAGGAAAGAGGGGGAAGTCAAGTTTATCACCAGCAACCAAAGACCCAGAAAAACGAGAAGAGACAATATAAATTCGAGACCAGGCTGGCACAGAACATCTATATCCTTATCGGAATCAACGGAGGGAGACTCGGGCCCCACGTGGCCAGACTCTGCAGACAATTGAGGCGATGCCCGGCAACAAACCGAACCATAAACCTGTCAGCAAGCCTGCACGACAACTATTATTCTCAGAAGCGCTTCAACACAAACGCCTAACCCCCACAAAGATAAACCCTCAAACATCGCCACCTTTAAACGAGTCCACCACGATGTCTGATAAAGATCAATCCACAACTATGGACAGGATACTACAAGAGATCATCACCGTCAGCCGCCGCATAGAGGGAATGGACGCCTCTATAACTTCATTGACACTAGAAACCAAATCCATGCGATCTGACATTGCAGGCTTTCAATCTAGAGTGACAGGGCTAGAGCAACGCATGGGATCACTAGAGACGCAGATCAACACGTCTCAGGAGCGAGAACAAAACTTCATCTACCTCAGGAGCAAACTAACGGACATGGAGGACAGGAGCCGGAGAGACAATATCCGCGTACTTGGGATCCCGGAAAACGAAGAAGGCTCGGATATGCAGGCCTTTCTGACCTCCACTCTTCCAAAAATGATTTCATTGGACTTTGACCCGCCGCTAGAATTCCAACGGGCACACAGGATAGGCCCAAAACGCTCTGACAACTCTTCAAGGCCCCGCCCAATCATCGCATGCTTGCTGTGGCATAATCAAACCCGACAAATACTCCAAGTAGCACGCAACCACGGCCCTTTCCGAATAGACCAGCACGAGATCCGAATAACCGCCGATTACTCCAAGGAAACCAACAAACGTAGAAAGGCTTTCCTAGCCCTACGACCCCGGCTTCGCAAACTAGAGATGAAATACGGTCTCTTTGACCCTGCAAGAATGTGGGTTACCAAAAATGGAGTTTCCAAGGACTTTTATAACCCCGACGAATTGAGACTCTTCCTTGACTCTTTCCAATCCCAGCCTATGGACTCTCTCAACACAGACAGTGAGCATGACATTGTAGGAGGCAGTGATAGGGCCGAAACCCCCCACTCGGGAATGGAAAAGGCGAAGTCGGCTCTACACGACACCGGAGCCAGTCATAGAGGTAGAGACATGGAGAGACTAACCAGATCATATGATGACAGGGGTCAGATTTTACACGCAGTAGTAACCCACACCCAACTATCGGAGAGAGACAAATCCCGCTCCCCTTTAAAGCCTACAACTGGATCTTCTTGAGAAGGTAACGCGACAAGATGACTTGTGGGACTATCGCTAGAGAGTCGAAAATAACAACTATAGACTCCGCGGAAGGATGAGTACCTTTCCAGATCATATGTGTATTACTATTGTAATTGTCTAAAACTGCTAGTATCAATGTTAAAACCAGATACATGAAAAATCTATGTTTTTTATGACTAGAGCCGAGGCCCTATAATGGAAAACTACCAGTAAATCGTTATTTGCCCTCAGTACACGACAGATGATTATTACTAGAACAGGGATCAGACACCACCAACTCCCTGTATGTTGAATAAGGGTCCGGTCCCGACCCTATAACCCTATAACAAGGTAACAAGGTAACAGGGGCATTAAACAGATAACAAAAAATAAACACTAACTAACTATCATGGAACTTACCTTATATTCCACACACTACAAAATATCTCACGGTAGTAAACAACAAAGTATGTGAAATCTTCCTAATACACACCACACCCGACCAGCGCTGACATTAGAACCGTTTAGCCCCCATTACCACCCCAAGGGATGGGACTAGACCATGTAAAGATAAATTAATTCCAATACAGGGACACACAATACGATATAACCTGAGACATATCAAAGCTCCCATTACTTGACTTTACTTTATTCTACAATAAGAAAATGGGGAAAAAAATAAAAAATAGAACACAAGGACATAATACAACATAATACCGCATAACAAAGCGAAATAATATGACATCCTACACTGCCACTCCACACCACATTATAACATCACAATATAAATTATAAACTATTAGCTATTCCTTTCCCCGGATGTTCGTACCTACCCCCATCCTAATCATTATTACTATCTTAAACTATCATCTACAACAGAACGACTATGATGGTGGCACATACCAAGTAAGACCTTAGTAGGTCAGTATTATGATGTAATAATACACAGCAAGGAGTTAGTAATAGGATGAGATACGCATTATCCTCGCGCAACCCGGGGCTCAGCTACACTCATTACCTATCCTACGATTAATAGAGAGACGCTTGGCATAATGGCTCCTAACATTATAATGTGATAAGATACCAGGATATGTTATGTTGATCAACCTAATGTTATTGAAACGTTGTAAGGCGAGACGAGACGAGGCAGTGTTATAGTTGAAAAGAAATGCTCAGGAAGTATTATATTATATTGTATATTGGTATCTTTATGTACCCATGCATACGCGAGAACTGTAATACTCTGTTTGAGCTCTTTCCCTCCTCCTTCGCCCTGCCCCCCCCCTCGCCAGCTGGTCCCGGTCTTTCTGTCTGCTCAGTCCCTACTTTAATTTACGACCCTATCTTATGAACTCCTAAACACCCTACGATACCATACAACATCAAGTACTAGGCACAACATCCTAAATACCATACCCCATCAACACCCGACACCCCCCCCTCCTCTCCAGCGCCGCCCAGGTACTATAGTTATTAACCAACCATTACTTCCGCCAATATACACTTTAGTTATATAACTAATACACTAGCCACTAACCACCGATGAACAGACCCACTTCTCGATACATAAACATAAGCACTGCTGTGTACCCCCCCCCCCCACCCCTCCTTATTACCGGCATATCGATAACTGGCTGACTGTTGTTTCCCCCCTCACCCCCCCGATCGAGATCGCCCGACGGCACGAGAGCTCCGAGAGAAATCGGTCCCGCCGTTTACAGACCTAACGAACGAAGGAGGTTGGACTCCTAACCTCCATCATCCCTATCCCTCTCCACTTCTTCCCCCCAATTGCACGCTCTCTTGCTATACTCTCAATCTCAACTTCAGCACACGTATCCATCCCTTCCCCCTCCTTCTCCCTCTTTTCTTCTCCCTCTCATTTCTCCTTGTCTTCTTTTCCCCTCATATTTCCCCTCCATCTGGCTCTTGTCCTACTTATATTGCCTCTCTTCCTTCACCCTCTCCTCTCTCTTCTCTTTCTTCTCCAGAGGACTCCCTTGGCCTCCACCAGCTGCTAACCCCCGTATAAAATATAAAATAAAACACTGTATCATATCGAAACACAACTCATATACAAGACACCTGCATCCTAGACAGCGGGCTCTCAGATCACTCCCCAATACTAACCCGGATCCAGGTGGGACTCTCCTTCTCTGGTCGTAAACCATGGCGATTGGCTGTACACAGATACCGCTCTCCCCAAGGGAAGGAACAATTAAAAGCTCATGTAGCTACATACATGGCCGAGAATACAGGCACTGTATCCTCAAAAAGGATCCTATGGGCGGCAGCAAAAGCAACCCTAGGAGGGAATATGATGCGAGATGCAGCACTTGGCAACAAAGACAGAATAGCCCGCCAAACCACCTTAGAGACCACGATACAGGACCTCACTAAACAATATACCGCCCAACCATCCCCTAGGCTGCGACACGCCTTAGAACAGGCCCGCATGGCACACAATGAACTCTATACATCTCAGGCGGAATACGCACTGCAAAAATTGCGAGGCCGCCATTACGAACAAGGGGAAAAAGCAGGTCGCCTCCTAGCGGCGCAGCTCCGACAAAGAGAGGCAGCCTCTGCCATTGCGGCCATAACATCTTCTTCAGGAGCAGTGCTAACTCGCCCACAAGACATTGTAAACAAGTTCGCCAAGTACTACCGACATTTGTACACTCCTGAAACAACGACAGATCAAACACAAATGGAGACATTCCTTGCCGCGGCCAATCTACCCCGTCTGTCTGAGGCAGGCAGGACCCTCTTGGACGGTAACATAAGCAAAGAAGAGATAACCCAAGTTATAACAAGCCTCCCCTACCATAAATCTCCAGGAGAGGACGGATTCCCTGCGGAATTCTATAAATGGGCTGGGGAGGAGGCAATAACCGCAGTACATGAAGCATGTCAAGAAGGCTCCCTGGGCGCTCTATCCAATAAAGCCACGATTGTCATCTTGTCTAAGCCAGGGAGAGACCCCCTTCTTTGCGGCAGTTACCGTCCTATCTCCCTTTTGAATGGGGATGTCAAACTCCTAGCCAGTGTTCTAGCAGCGCGGCTCCGCAAGGTGATACCATCGTTGATTCACAATACCCAAGTAGGATTTGTACCAGGCCGTACCTCCAGAAATCATATGCGAACTCTTTGCCATACACTGTTAGAATCCATACAATTACCTGACGAAGCCCTAGCCCTGTCCCTAGACGCGGAGAAAGCATTCGACCGCATTGAGTGGTCCTACCTATTCACAACCATGAAGCATTTTGGCCTGGGGGAACAATTTATCTCTAAAGTACGTTTATTATATGACCACCCCACAGCACAGGTTAACTGTGGGGGCATCATGTCAGACCCATTCCCTATTGGAAGGGGCACACGCCAGGGATGCCCCTTGTCGCCACTTCTATTTCTATTGGCCATGGAACCCCTAGCTGCCACCATACGAAATTCTCACCAAATAAAAGGGATCCATATCACTGGGGGCATATCCAAAATCTACCTCTACGCAGACGACATTCTGTTAACAATGTCCGATCTAGAAACTTCGCTCCCAGCACTACTTTCCACTATAGAAGACTTCGCATCCCTATCCGGATATCGGGTAAACTGGGATAAAAGTGAGGCACTACCATTATCCCGCATAACGATGAGGGCAGCGATACATGGCCTCCAATTCAAATGGACCCCGACCCGCCTTAAATATTTAGGAACGTTCATTAACCGAGGTCTAGAACATATGGTCAGGGACAACATAGACCCCCTTATATCTAAAATGAAACAAGACTTTGCCAAATGGTCCCTACTAGGCCTGTCCATGTGGGGTAGGACACAGGCGGTCAGAATGGTCACCTTACCACGATTCACATACGTGCTAGGCATGCTCCCCCTACAGATACCTCTTTCCTCACTCCGATTAATAGACGCATCCATAAGGGCCTTCGTCTGGGGCTCCTCACGCCCAAAACTGAAACCTGCAACAATACTGGCACGACGGCCCTACGGAGGATTAGGACTACCCTCGGTAGAACAATACTCTCTGGCCCTACAACTCTCACAGCTAAGATATACACTTCCGGATATAGCCGATCCACCGCAATGGGTGATCACAGAGAAACTCCTATATGGACAGTATACGGAGATGGGAGGAACATACGCCGACCATGTTCCCTTAGCTAACCCCATCCTCAAGGCTACAAACACAGCGTGGTGCAGAGCCCATCGACTACTAGGAGTACACCCCTCCCTGCATACTCAGGCTCCCATAGCAGGGAATAAAAGCATTAAAATAGGAGGGAATATTCTCAGATGGCCCCAATGGTCCGAGGCAGGTATCCACAATATATCTCACATAATAGATGGAGATAGCTTCCACACATTCGCCTCCCTCCAGGAAGAATTCGGTATCCAAAGTAATCAGGAGTGGCGATATCTACAGTTCAAACACTGTATGCGGAGAACATTAGGAACCCCCCCGTGGATGCTCAAAACCTCACCCATCGTCACCTATCTTCAGAAATGGGGCCGACAAAAAGGCGTCTTGGCTGGCCTCTATGCCGAATTAACTAACCACCTTTACTCTCAGCCTTTACTTGAACGACTACGCTTAAAGTGGCAGGAGATACCAGAGATAACCTACACGGACGAAGAATGGCCAGACATACTAGAAGCCCTCGACAGGGGCGTACGTGAAGCACGCCTGAAATTTTGTCTATTTAAAATCCTTCAGGGGTGGTACTGGACCCCCGTTAAACTCTTCAGGGCAGGGTTGATACCGCACGCTAACTATTGGAGATGCACAGAGCCATATTGTGAGCAATTTCATATTCTATGCCACTGCCCAACGGTACAGTCACTATGGGAGGCAGTACGCCTCGCCTTATCGGACTTCATACAGATACCAAAACCGACCCCACCAGCATTTATCATTCTACATGACATTCGCCCATATCCCTGCCCATCGCGGGCACATAAACGATTAATCCACACGGCGCTTGCCACGGCCAAAATATGCATACTCCGGCACTGGAGATCTAGCATTGCCCCCACACCCATAGAATGGATGACGGCCATGTATCAAACAGCTACCCATGAACGAGTGATTTAAAACCTACAGGACCAAGCAGAACAATTTGCGGAGGTCTGGCGCCCATTCTTGAAGAGACCATGAAGCGGCTGGTGGATGACCAACGGATGACCAATGTTCAATGATTAGGGAATATCAATTACCAATCACCCTCTGAGAATCCTAGACCCCGGAAACACATTTAATCTCCTACTGGCCCCTCTCTCTCTCCCTAGCTACGCTATCCTCTCACCTTTCTCTCTTTTTTCTCTCTCTCTATCAATCCACAGGCCTCTAATTTTGACATATGCTCGAGACCCTGAACTACCCAACATAGTAATACAAGTTGCTTCCTAACACACACAAGAACTGAGAAATCAACTCATATAAGACGTAGACACTCTCTAACCGACCTCACCATATCTAACATACATACTATCTACCCCTAGATAATAACTTGCTACAGACGGAGAAGTACAGAACGATTTACTCTTAGGCCTGAACAAGCTAGTCTCAGGATACAAAGACCCCCTGCCTACCTCGAGTCTCTTCATCTTACACCCCCCGCGATTACCCTTCCTCTTTCTTCCCCTTCTCTCCCCCTCCCCATTTCATATGACTATTTCGTCTCTCCCCTATACCAAGATCAACCCCCCCCCACACAACCCTATCCTCGCTCCCCCTCCCCATACCAACCCCCCACCTGTTTTCCATTTTTCTTAAAAATAAGGGTACAAAACTCAACTATGCAACTGAGAATTTTTACTTACCTGACAGTACATGCATATATGCTCACAATGGAAATAATTGTGGTAAAAGAACAAAAACAATGTTTTGAAAGCTAAACAGTTTGTTTATATGCTGTATGTACCGCCTTATATATTCTTAATAAAACTTTTGAAACTTAAAAAAAAGAGAAAGGTGGGTGAAGAGTGTCCTGGGAATTAAAGTCACTTTCTGATTAAATACAACAAAAGAAAAGACGTAAAGATGAACTTTGTCAAAGCTTTTAAGAGTGCTCTGAAAGGAGACACATACATTATGGCGAGTGAAGGGGAGCCTACACCGCCTGAGGGTACTCCAGCTTACATAGTAAGGGAGGAAAAAGGTGTCGTGCCTTGTTTATGGATGAAACAGTGGCGCAAATTGACAGAAAAAGAGGGATGTTTGGCGTTCCCAGAACACGGGACGTTAAATACGAGAGTTCTAGAGAATTTAAGGTGGATGTTAAGTTTACACAGACCACCCCCGAGGCCAGCTCAGAATGAGGCTTTAGCAATTTGGGATCTAATGGCTATTAAACAGACACAAGAGAAATTCCAAAGAAGAATAACAAGGACAGAAAAAACTTTAGCGGAAGCCAGGTGGGACAATGAAAGCGAAATGTGGAGACGAGGAATAGTTGATGGATTAAAATTGTTCCCAGCTATAACACAGGGAGGTGAGACGCAGGTAAAGAAAGCCACCTGTAAAACAGACAAAGACTCTAGTAAGCCCAAAGAAACTAAGAGATCTTGGGAAGAAGAAGATGATTCAGACGATGAAGAATTCCTAAATCAGATATTACATGATCTCCCGCCACCTTATGCAGTAAGCGATAATGTCCCGAGCACTAGTACGGATCCTGGGAACCAGACGCAGGAGAAGGGAGTTACTGACACAGTACAGGCTAGTGATATGGGTTCAATACAGAATGGTGTCAGTGTACCCACTGCGCCAGACATGCAGATACAGTTGCAGCCTCCACCGCAGATAGAGAATCTATCCAGACGTCCCGGTACTAGAGACTACTACAAATCTGATAGTGCCGCCAGACCCGATATATACAAAATCGAGGTTAGTGCAGATTGAGCCAACTCCACAATTGCTGCCCCAGCCGCAGCCACAACAGATACTGGGATATAATCCAGCAGCAGGTCCTCCGTTAATACCTGCCCCGGCTTCATTGGATCAGACCTTTGGAGTACTGCACCACGGGGTTTGGGACCAGGTCAGACAGCAGCTGCCATATCATTGCCAATTACTGTTGGTCCACCTGTACCACTATATGCGTAGGGTAAACCTGAGACAAGTGATCAAGGAATGGGGACCCAGGAAATGATGAGAGGGGGACTCACAGGAACCCCTCAATTAATATCGCCAAGATCACAAACAGCTGAACACCTCTGGTCCCTGTTAAGCCTTAGTCCGATTGGGGCTCCTATTGAGGCGATAAGACAAGCAGGGTCAAGTGTGTTAGCCCCTCAGACAATGAGTGTGGAAACATCACAGACTCCAATAATGCAGGCAGGAAATATCTTGTTGCAAGGTTTTTCTGTGCAGCAACTAAACCAGTGGCTGGGAAATAATAAACCTTCACAACTTGCTGCAATAACGGCAGAGAGAGATGATTACCTGAACTTTGTGAGACTGGGTGTGGAAGCAGCTGAATTAGTGGAAGGAACAATGGGGGTAAACAGATTAGAGCCATACACTGAAGCAGAATTTAGATATCTGTGCCCTAAGATCACTAAATAAGTAGGAAAGGTACATCAGAAATTAGCGAACCTGGCAGACAAATACAATATTGATATTGAGAATACTAAACATTTGAAAAGAAGTTACAGGTTAGACTTTGACTCAAAAGACTTCGAGCATATGAGGTCTGCTGGAATGAAAGCGCATTTAAAGGAAATATTGCAAAGTGCGCAAATCTGGGGAGCGTTAGAAAAGTGGGAAGGCAGATGGGCTAAGAAAAGAGACAAGGAGAAAGGTGACAGCCCAGGATCGAGTAAAGCTAAAACTACACCAGATACGGAATCAGTAAAGATGCTACCAATGAGAGAAACCACTGGTGGTGTTCTAATCCATGTACCGTGGTCCAGGGGAGACATCCTATCCTTCACTAATCATTATCCCAGGTTGAGGGAGAAACCGATCGAGTGGTACCAACAAACAGATAGGTTTGTGAAGCTTGCGAAGTGTCTCTGGGAAGACCTGAATACCTTGTTTGAGATCATTGTTCCGCCCGACTTATGGCTTGAGTGCAAGCGAGGGGTAGACTGGCCGACGCAGGAGCCGGCAAGGGATAAGGTGACCGGAGCACCCTCTGAGGAGGTGATGAAGTACTATCATAAAGTGATTGAGTTTTTGAAGCAGAAGGTGTCGCCGAAAATGACTGATTGGCAGAAAATGGACCAGACCTCACAAGAAGTTAAAGAATCAATACATGCTTACTATTAGAGGTTGTTGAAGGCATTCAAACATTACAGTGGTACTGAGACCATTGTGCCAAAAGACATGAACCATCTTGTGTTCAGATTCGTTGAAGAATAATTTGATCTGTTGGCAAGCGAAGCCGACTGATGAGGTGTTGCAGTATGCGAAATACTGTAGTGATGATGAAATTGAGCTGAAGCCGAAAAAGTTGAAGGAGAAAGTGATGGTGATGCAGATAAGGGCTGCGCAGGCAGGAATACAGGGAAATGGAATTCAGCAGATGATACAGCAGCAGCCACAAGGGAATGGTGTGTTTCAGGCACAACCAAGAGGTCGAGGTCGAGGTTTTGTGAATCGCGGTCTAGACTTGAATACTGTTGTGGTTCAAAATTACGCACAAGGGACGAAAAAGATGTCACCATGTCACGTGTGCGGGGCGTGGGGCATTGGAAGCGGGAATGCCCAAATGTGGTGCAGGATGGTATCGTTCAAGAAAGCTCTAATGTCGATACATTGCAAAATATGAGAGGTCCAAAATTGAGAAATCAAAACCCGAACCTTCAAAATAACATGGTCCAGATGCAAGGGTTACAGCCCATGCAGCAAATGCAAATGCTGCGTATCCAACCAGCGTAAATACAGCAAGTACAACAGCAGGTTCCCATGGTACCTAGACAGCAAATGCAACTACCAATGGCTCCAATGGGACAGCAACAGTTGATGCTTCCTCAGCAGGTCACAGGTCAAGTGATGAGCCAAGATAATACAGTACAGCAATTTCCATTGCGTGGTGAAGATGGAATGAATGAGGAATGGTCAGACGACAGTTCAGACAGTGAAGAGTGCAGGCTTGCAGCACCCCTAGAGGTAGATCAGAGGGGACCCTATGTAGAGGGAAAGGTAATGGGTCATAAGGTTTCATTCTTGGTTGATACTGGAGCTACACACTCTACAGTCAGAAGTGCAGAGGTTCCGAAATTGCCACTTTCGGAACATACCATAAGAGTGGTCGGAGTAGCAAATCAGTACTTGACAAATCCAAATACAGATCCAGTGCAAGTTGAGATTGGCAACTTCCAGGGACTGCATAAGTTTGTAGTCTGTGTTTCAAGTCCGGTATCCCTACTGGGAAGAGACTTACTGTGCAAAACGAAATGCTCGATTACCTGTTCCAATGATGGAATTGAGGTGCAGACAAACAGTGATGATGAAGGGGATGATGGTCAGTTCTCAGAGTTAGAGACAGAAACCGCGAATGAAGATTACCCTTTGATAACATTATTCCCGATGCTCACAGTGACTGACTTACCAGCCGAGTTACAGGGAACGGTGACAGAGAAAGTGTGGGACTTGACAGGAAAGGAAGTGGGATTGATAAAAGGAGTGGAACCAGTTAAAGTTCAAGTGAAGCCAAATGCAGTGGTTCCCCAGGTGCCACAATACCACAAGGCACAAGATGTTCTTATCCAGGTGGCACAAATAATTGCGGACTTTGTGAAACAGGGAGTCCTGAAGGAGGTATTGAGCAGTCCATGTAATTCACCGATAATGGGTCTGAAAAAGCCCTCTGGGAAGGTTCGAATTGTGCAGGATTCGAGAAAAATAAATGAGATTGTGGTGAAGTGTTGCCCCATAGTGCCAAACCCAGCAGTGATCATGTTTCAGGTTCCGTGTGATGCTGAAGGGTTCACTGTTGTAGACTTGTCACAAGCTTTCTTTTCGGTGCCTCTTCATGAGGACAGCCAGTTTTTATTCAGTTTCCAATTCCTGGACAAGGTGTACAGTTGGTGCAGAATTCCTCAAGGGTTTTCTGAGTCACCGTCCATCTTCAATCAGATATTGAAAAAAGACTTAGAATCCCTAGTACTGCCTTTCAACTCGACTCTAGTGCAGTACATTGATGACTTGCTGATTGCGTCCAGAACAAAAGATGACTGTAAATATGACACAATTGCCTTACTGAATCATTTGGGAAAGAACGGACATAAAGTGTCACCAAAGAAGCTGCAGTACTGTCAGAAAGAAGTAAAGCACTTAGGACACTTGATTGAGAGAGGGTCCAGGAGAATATGGAAGGAAAGGGTGACAGCCATTTTGCAAATGAACCCCCGACAACAAAGAGAGATGTCAGGATGTTTTTGGGTATGGTGGGTTACTGTCGCCAGTGGATACCCAACTTCTCAATTATCTCAAAACCATTGATAAAGCTGACAGGCAAAGAGATTAAAGATGAACCGTACACCATAACCCTATCCAAAGAAGAGCTTGAGTCATTCATGGAATTGAGAGCGTGCATGTGCAGGGCACCAGCTTTGGGTATGCCTGATTACACAAAACCTTTTCTACTGTTTTGTCATGAACGTGATGCTTGTTCTTTGTCTGTCTTAACACAGGTCCATGGAGGTACAAACCGCCCTGTAGTATATTTTTCAGCTACCTTGGACCCCATCGCACCAGCCTTACCGGGTTGTTTGCGCGCAGTTGCAGCAGTTGGTCAAAGCCTCACGCAGTGTGAAGGCATAGTGATGGGACATCCCCTAACAGTAATGGTGCCGCATTCAGTTGAAATTTTGTTGACTCGAACCAAAACTCAGCACATGACAAATGCCCGACTTACCAGATATGAGACAATTATTTTGGGGCACCTAATGTTTCACTAAAGCGATGTACTGTATTGAACCCGGCAACTCTACTTCCTGTTGAAAGTACCGAGATTAATAATGAAGAAGAAGTTGAGCATGACTGTCTTGAGGTAACAGAACTATGTACAAAGCCCCGACCTGATATTCAAGATTCGCAGTTAAAGGAAAATGACTGTATTATGTTTGTTGATGGGTCTTGTTTGAGAGACTCAGTCGGAATGCTGAGAGCCGGTTACGCTGTATGTACCGTAGCTGGTATCATTGAAGCTTCCTGGCTCGAGAGAGTGTATTCCGCACAAGTGGCAGAACTAATTGCCCTTACTAAGGCATGCCACGCAGCTGAAAATCTGAGAGTCACTATCTATACTGACAGCAGATACGGATTTGGAATTGTGCATGATTTTGGCCAACTGTGGTCACAGAGAGGTTTCATGACCTCCTCTGGCTCTCCTGTGAAAAATGGAGAAGAAATTAAGGATTTTTTACATGCGATTCAGTTACCTCTTGAAATTGCCGTGGTGAAATGCAATGCTCACGTTAAGTCACTAGACTTTGTGTCCATGGGAAACGTCTATACAGATCAAGTCACAAGGTTTTGCGCATTGAACTGTATATCGTTCAAGGATCAGTGGGAATTGTTACCGCAAACCGAAAATGATACATGTTTGAACCTTGCATTAAGGGTGGTTGATACACTAGATGAGCTAAAAACACTACAGGGTCGTGCTAGCAGAGAGGAAAAGCGCTCCTGGCAGAGAATGCAATGTGTACAAAGAGCTGACGACTTATGGGTCTCAGAGGAGGGGAAATTAGTTTTGCCAAACAGTCTTCTGTCACAATTCGCTAGGCTTTACCATGGGCAGGCACATCTTGGGAGAGATGCAATGATCAGGTCATTCAAGATTGACTGGTTTAGCCCAAAATTCAGACAAGCTGCATAGGTTACCTGTCACAGGTGCATCATCTGTCAACAGATGAATGTGGGAAAAGGGACTGTGGTAACTTTGAGCCACATAGGGAGAGCTGGTGGTCCATTTAGCAAGATGCAAATGGATTTCATTGAGATGCCTGTTTGTGGAGGATTGAAGTACGTGTTGGTGATTGTGTGTGTTTTCAGCCACTGGATTGAAGCTTACCCCACACGTAGAAGTGACAGTCTCACAGTTGCAAAGCTGCTGCTTAGGGAACTAATACCCAGGTTCGGGTTTCCGGTCTCTATAGAATCAGATAGGGGCAGACACTTTGACAATGAGGTGATTAAGCTCTTGTGTGCCGCATTAGACATTGAACAGAAGCTGCATTGTAGCTACCGCCCTGAAGTATCAGGACTAGTAGAACAAATGAATGGTACTTTGAAATCAAGAATGGCAAAGATGTGCGCAGTTACCAATATGAAATGGCCAGATGCATTGCCCTTAGTGCTGATGTCGATGAGGAACACCCCTGATAAGAAGACAAGACTATCACCCCACGAGATCCTTATAGGTAGAGCTATGAGGCTGCCCGCAGTACCTGCAA
Source organism: Pleurodeles waltl (assembly GCF_031143425.1). Lineage (NCBI taxonomy): Eukaryota > Metazoa > Chordata > Amphibia > Caudata > Salamandridae > Pleurodeles > Pleurodeles waltl. The sequence continues at coordinate 3,997,520 of NW_027150097.1, forward strand.
ATGCTCTTGTGAATATCACGGATGATATGGTGTTGGACTACTGCAAAGGTTTGGGTGATGTGGTTCGCTCTTTTTCTCACCAGGTGGAAGCTAACACTTTGCCACCGATCAGTGATCCAGGTCACACTCTGCAAGCCGGTGACTGGGTGGTTGTCAAGAAGCACGTAAGGAAGTCGTGTTTGGAGCCGCACTGGAAGGGGCCATATCAAGTAATATTGACAACAACCACAGCTGTGAAATGTGCAGGCATTCCAAACTGGATACATGCCAGTCACACCAAGAAGGTGACATGTCCAACTGATGAGGAACTTGAAGTTTCTGACTCAACTGTTCTAGAGAGGGAAGTCTCAGGGTATGAAAACAGCCAAGAGAGAACTGAGACTGCAGTAGAGCCCACTGAGAACAGCCTAGTCCCTCAAACAATAAACAAGTTCTAGAGAAGTGACAGTGTGCCTATCTCAGTAGAGGCAGCCGGAGAACTAAATCAAGGAGAGGTTCTGCCAGAAGCAGACAGATACGGGTTAGAGCTAGAACCTGTTACAGATCCAGAAGAAGAAGGGGAAATAGTAGAGAGGGAGCAAAATACACTGGCATCCCCTGAGCCAGTTGCAGGTCCATCAAGAGAAAACACCATAGCACAAGAGGAGGGTGCTGTTCAGTGCCCTGAAAGAACAAGCAGGGAAAAGACGCATAAGGGAAATAACTGGCCAGAGAAGCAAGCTGTGAAAGAAAAGGTCCTACCAGGTGAAACAATAATAGAAGAAACCGATACCACAAGAACAGAAGATCTGGGTGAAGGAGAATTTCAAGGCGAACGCCGATTGAAAAGAAAAAAAATCGCAAATAGAAGGTATGCAGGTCCTGAATGGGCATATGCAACAACATCTGAATGGCAACAAGAATTCTTAGAGTTCTGTTTTGATCGAGAAGTACCAGGCCAATACTACGGTACCTGAAATTAATCAGGAAAAGAGACTGTTTTAAAACTGAAATTGAACGTTGGAAAAGCTAAGAAAGAGACTTATAAATTACCGGATGTAACACTGATAACCTGAAATGACTTTGAAAACCCGATTATGACAAGCTGCTAACCTGATTTGACAAAAGGGTCTTGAAGTGAGTGAAACGCTGTAAATATACGCAGCGAGAAAGAGACTTTTTGCATTAAGAGAAAAAAAAAAAGAGTTTTATATTGTCCACAATTGATTATTGTTCTACTATCTGATTCTTTACAGACATGGCTTATAATAGAGGTAGTAACAAAAAGGGTAAGGTATGTGGTTGGCTGAGTCTTATATTAGGTATTATGTGTGCAATAATAATTGTAGGTGTGATTGTGGGAATGCCGTGGTTGGATAAGAAAGTGACTAACAATGCTTCAAAACCTGAGACTGCAACGCTAACACCGTGGGAGAAGTTTGAGCAGGATGCAAGACACTTACATGAGGGAACTAACTCAAAGGGGGAACTTTCCACTTATGTTTTCTATCGCTTGCTGAATGAGTACGTTGAGACCATGGATGCGAAAAACTGTTATGTGCGCACAAAGATTCCTTCATCAGTACAAGAAGGGGTCACATATCATAGCTTGCCACTAACATATGGAATAAGTTGTAGTTTGCTACTAACAAGATTCTATAATCAAGAACATGTGCAATATTTTTATTCAAATTTGGATGTGGTGTTTTCTTTTGTGCCTGTGATTGAATTTCTGAACAAATTAGCTAAAGAGCATAGTATAAAGTTAGTTAGAGGTTTCTTTGAGCCGACACTAACCTTTGGCACAGCCTATGCACACCGCAACAATCTGACCTGCTTATTAACACCTGTAGAGAAAAGCTTTTTAGATCACACTGATGATAGACGCAAAGCATTGAAAGAAAGATTAGAAAAGGGGCTAGAGAAACGCACATATGCAAATGATTATGCCTACACTGCAATAAAGTCGCAAGGCAAACTAGCTATAGATGCATTACATGTAGGAAGGCTTTGTGTATATATAGGCCGAAATCTGAACTTGACACTTTATTTGTGGGAACGAGTGAATGCAGACATATGTTTTTGTTTCAGAGTAAATGGACATTCATGTTAAATGGACAGGATACAGCGATCCCTGGGATCTATTATATCTGTGGACTTAATGCTTATTACCATCTCCCTAAGGGATGGTATGGGACATGCTATTTGGGGATAGTTTTCCCAAAGATTTACCAGATTGATGACTTAAAGCAAATACCTAAAACGTCTGAATTACAACATACTAGACAAAAACGAGAGACAGCGGCTGCTGTCGTTGGCAGAATTTTTGGAGCCATAATTCCTTCGGTAGGGGTCATTTTAAACTCCATGAAGATTCAAAAGTTGTCTACTATTGTGGATAACATGCTGACATATTTTACAGGGGCAATACTCCTGATGGATACTGAACTTGCTGCGGAAAGAGCTATGACTCTTCAAAATCGGCTTGCTTTAGACATTCTTTTAGCAAAGAGCGGTGGAGTCTGCAAGATGCTCAACGAGAGTCATTGTTGCTCATTCATTCTGGATAATAGTAAAAAGATTAGAGGTATGCTCACTAACCTAACTAGAGATAGTGCAGACTTGAAGGACTTGAAGGAACCTGGAGTGTGGGAGAAATTAGGAAAGGGAATTGCCAGACTAGGGAGCTGGTTTAGCAATATTTGGAATGGCGTACTTGCAAAAATATTAGGTGGTCTATTAATTGTTCTAGCCTGTCTATTGGGATTATGGGGAGCATGCAAAATCAATGACAAAATTAAAAGAAATTGGAACAAGAGCAGTAAAAAGCATGAAGAAAATGAAAGGGAGAAAATGTTTAAAGAAATTTGGGAGAGTTCACACAAGGGACAAGATGTTGAAATGCGCATTATGCGTAAAGTGAAGAATTAAGGTGAAAGGTCAAAGGAGAAAGGGGAAAGATTTGTGTGATGACGAACGTCATCAGAGGAGGGACTGAGAGAGCGTAACTTATATAATCTATATTAACATGAAATGTTTATGAATTAATGTGTGATAATGCTGCATAGACACAATAACAATAATAATTTTTGCTTAAACGTGCACTTGAAATGTGACCACAGGGAGTGGCCACCAATGTATACGTAGACTAATAATAATGACCAAAAATGTTTTTTTTATCACGTTTTAAATAAGTTTGTACTAATGACTGCATTATTGAATCTGTGCTGAAATCCCCATAGGCCTTAAGTTTGCATGAGCCGAAGTTTAGCTGTTTGGCTTTCATATTAAATGTATTTTCCTATTTTGCAATGTGCTGACTCATAAAAGGACACAACCCTGCCTGTTCTTTTTCATCAAATTAGAAGATGAATGTAAACGTGTTAGATCCGCTCTCATGCATACTTTTCCCTGCTTGTGGAATAAATGTTAAAACAAACTGAAACAGTGTAGATTAATGTAATGTACAAGGTCATTCAAACCGGTGAAGACAATGGAACTGCTGACCAGAAGATGTGCAAAGAATTACAGAAAGATATAATCATACCGGACGTGCCACCTCTGAAGATGTCAATTATGAAGACCAATCAAAGACTTGTAAAATAATATGGGGTGAAGAGTTAGGTTACCTAATGTATTTTCTGATAGGTTAAAGGTAGTGGGGTATAACAGATGACCAACAGAATTTTGGGGGAATGTACAATGGAAAAGGGATAAAAACCCATGTCACGGGGAGTCATTTAGGTGGGTTAGGGAATGCTATTGATTTTATCCAGAAACTCTGTCACTCTGTTTGATGACTTGTTGGTTTACTTAAAACCTTCCTCGCCCTTAGACTGTCCATTATACACTTTACCTTCTTGTGAGGGAAGTGCCCTTTGGCCCCGGAGGTGAGTTTTGACTGATGGCGAATTGACTGATGTCCTGAAGATGAAGACTGAACCTGTGCGCTGACCTAAACCTTGGAGGGTAATTATGACAATGCATTTGTGATTTGTCTGTTTGCTTTTCCTTTCTAGGTACCAACTGCTTATTTTTGACAGAGACCTTAGTTAGATGTTTTCCAAATTGGTGTTCTAAATTGTTTTGCATTAAGCCCAACATGCGAATGCTAATCAGTGGTTAGGACAGGTGTTCACTAAACTGACGCAAATAGACAAACGACCGAGACTATGCTTTGTTGAACTGACGCATTATTGACACTCTGCTAAACTTGACCTATGTTCACGCCGTGTTATGTTCTGATGTTTGTGATTCTTGCTTTAATGAAAGCTTATCAAAGTTGCCATATCGTGACTATGCTATTATGCTTCTTGATGTTGAGATTAACGCATCTGCTTTTAGACTGTAATTAATAGGGAATAAAACTCATAAAATTCGACTAAATCGGTGTGGTTATTCATGGCTGAAAGGTCATGGAAGCGTCTTGATTTGATTAATGACTTTGACTAAAGTAAAATGCATTGTTGTGATAAATATTGATGACATTATTAATGTATTGATTGACATATTGATTAGCTATCTCGTCCTAAGGTGTCTCTCAACTGGGTCAAAAGATTCATTGGCCTAAAACGAGTCCTGATGTGTAATAAATTATCATAAAGGGACGCGTTATCAGAGCCACCCACCATGGTGTTATGCTTTAAATTCTGAATTTGTGCCTCTTCAGACCAAGCACTTCTAAACTATACTGCCTACCAGTATGGATGACATGTGAGTCCTACAACTTGTAGTCCTCTTTCCTGTGTAACGTTTCCTATACACTGACTGGCACACACAAGTGATTGCCTCCGTGTAATGTGTGTGTGATGTAAAAGTGCCCTCACACCCTGCACTGGTATGAATGGTGCTAAAAAACTAATTGAATGCATCTGAGAGAGTGGCATGAAGTCTTGAGGGGCACTGTTCAAGGGTGGTAATGCCATGTCCATGGCAGAAGTGAGGGGCGCCAACAAACACTGTCCCACCAGGTGCCACCAGCTCTAAAGCCGGCCCTCAGCAGCTGATACCGTTGGATAACTCTAATTGTTGTGCAGTAGATGCACCATGGATAATCAGACTTTATATTCACTTTCTGTGCTTCATCATATGGTGTTAGAACCAACATCTTTATAAATATGAGTTCCTTTCAGGCTGTGGTACTTGCCAAGCACATCAAAAGCATGACTACACAATGGAGCTGGAAGCCAGGGTTACCATGTAGTACCGTTGAATACAGCTTCAACATTCTGGGGCATATTTACAAGAAAGTGGCGCATCAGCTATGATGCGCTGCTTTTCTTGCGCTTCCCCCCCCAGCATCGCCATGCTAGCGCCGTATTTACAATACAACGCACCATGGCACACTGTAGCACAATAGCGTCAACATTTTTGATACTATTGTGGCGCACTGGTCGACTAGCGCCAAAAATGATGGCACTATTCCAGCAATGCTAACGCTTGGGGAGGCCCATTGGAATGGGAGCATCACTTTGATGCCTGCCATGGTCAGGCGGTAAAAACAACTGGAAAAATGACGCCGGGAAATCTCGTCAATTTCACTGCGGCATTCTTGTGGGCCTCTGAATGGTGGAAAGCCCCAGTTGCATACATTATGCCTGGCGCACGCATAATGTGGCGCAACGGATTACAAAGTGGCGCAATGCATGCATTTGTAAACCACTTTGTAAATTTGGCACCGGGAAAAGGGCCTCCTTGACACGTAAAAAAAAATTACGCTAGGGCGTCGAAAGGAGGCGCTAGGGCTTGTGACTATGCCCCTCTGTGTGTTATAATGACAGCATTACAACAGTGATGGGAGCATCTGCTACTCATTGTGACCCAATGGGCCTGAAAATGGCTGAGCTCCCATTGGTGAAAGCGGAGATGGTTCCGCCCCTGGTGGTTGTGCGTGAAGTTTTCTTTAGGTGTTTCACGTTGGGGTGGGGTCGACGTTGTGACTCCCCAACATCAGTAGGGTAAGTGTGGGTCTCCTGGGGGGGTCCTTGGGCTAGTGGCCTCCACCAAAGGCGATGACGCGTTACTGTTGCAGTGTGGGGGTGATGATGCGTCCAGCACCTGTTCGCACGACGTAAGTAGTTGTAGTTATAGTTGTAAGTCTTCGGACAATGGTGTCCTGTTCATTTTGAGGTTGTGACGTTGTCTTGGTATTTCTGCTCCACTGCGCTTTGGTTAAAAATAAGTGTTCTCAAAAATACTTAATTCCAAGTAATAAGAAACGTCATTGCAAATACTGATATTCTGCGTTCAGCTGAGCTCTGCAATTGGATAAATCAGCGGTGAAAAACAGAGTTGAAGGCCCCAGCGAGATTTGAACTCGCGACCCCTGGTTTACAAGACCAGTGCTCTAACCCCTGAGCTATGGAGCCAGCTGACAGCATTCCTCGCACAGTATTACATCACAAGGGAGCTCACTCGTGAGTGGAATGAAAAATGTTCTAGCTTACGCGTTAAGAATTTTCAATTCTATTAAGGACACGGAGGCGAGGATTATGCTTTCTCTTTCTTTACTGAGAAATTCACAGCAGCCAATTAAAACACATTTAAACAAAAAACAACATTTCCCAAAGTGCTCTAGTGTATAAGTCACATGCACCAATCAACCATAGTGACCTGAGTCCATAAAGTCCTTAACCTCGAACGTCATATCCTCTTTCTTTGCTTCAACCGAAAACAGTAAATTCCTTTCTCACGACCTCAAAGTCTTTAGATGATACCAACTCTCATCTAGGAAGGAAGAAACCAATGAAGGAGACCAGACTGAACATCAAGTCGGTTTTCCAAGAACGTAGACATCTGGATGGAAAGAACTTCAGGAATTCTTCTGATCCGTTCCTAAGAAATTATAATAAAAAACCAGCCGGTAATATTTTCAAACTAATGGTAAAAACCATTTAAAAATCTTTCACATCTTAATACACTCTATAAACGTGGGAGGGTAACAATGAATTAAGATTTTCAAGAGTAATAAAATTATTAATATTCATAAAGGGTGGGATAATCCTCGCCTCCGTGTCCTTAATAGAATTGAAAATTCTTAACGCGTAAGCTAGAAAATTTTTCATTCTATATCAGGACCGGAGGCTCGGATTATGCTAGTTCAAAGCTGACCCATAACCACAGAGGCCACATCCAAAACAGGCTTAAAATAAAACTTACGAAAAGTACTTTCAGACGACCAGTCTGCAGATTTCATAATGTCCGTTAAACTGGAACCTAACATAAAAGACTTAGATGCCATTGCTCCTCTTACTGAATGAGCTCCAAAATGGCTAGTATCAATACCTGCTTCATTCATAAGCCATCTTAACCACCTCGCAAGAGTGGCCGAAGCAACTGGTTTAAAAGGTTTCTGAAGTGCAATTAATACTTGCCCATTCATGTCCTGTCTATGTTCTTCTGTAGATACTTCATAATCTTTAAGACATTGTACCACACATAATTTTGAATTATCTGGAAAACAAGGGTACGTTACTGACCTGCAATTGTTCTTGGTTCTTCTGGAGATAACAAAGGTTACTCCCTCCGGAGAATAAAGTCTCCCCGATAGATCTAGGGCTCTCACATCTGAGACTCTCTTGCATTAGACTAAACATAGCAACATAGTTAATTTAGCTGACAATTGTTTCCGAGACAAGTATTTGTTACTGGGCCAAGAATCCAGAAATCTCAACATAATATTCACATTCCAAAGTACAGAGTACTTAGGCTGAGGAGGATTCGAAAATCTGATACCCCTCAACAGTTTACATACTAGCGGATGTTCACCTACCTGTTTACCTTCTATAGGTGGATGACCTGAAGAAATTGCCGATCTAAAATTATTGATTGTCCTATAAGCCAAACCTGAAGAGGCTAACTCAGCCAGGAAATTAATAATCATATCAATACCTGACCCCATGGGATTAAGGTCTCTTCCATTGCACCAACTAACCCATTTACGCCATGCCGAAGCATATCTCTTGTGGGTACTCTTTGCCCATGCTCGCTTGATAAAACCTTCAGCCTGTTGTGAAATTCCCGGGGCTTTCCATCTTGCCCTGAAACCCTCCAAGCCATCAGAGTTAGAGTCCCCGAGACAATTAAGGGATGTTGATGGCCCTCCGGACTGAGTAAGAGGTCCCGACGAGGAGGAATGAGTAGTGGAGGAGCACCTGCTAATTGAAGGGCAATAGGGAACCACGGCTGAGACCTCCACAACGGGGTTACTAAAATCAATTCTACCTTCTGTCTCCTCACTTGAGCCAAGACTCTGGGTATCAATAGGAATGGAGGGAATGCATAGCACTGGAACGAATTCCAATTCTGTAGAAAAGCATCCGTTGCCGAGGCTTGAGGGCCCGGCCTCCAACTGAAAATTTTTGGAACCTGGTTGTTGAGGCGAGACGCAAACAGGTCTATCTCGCAGAAACCCCAAGTCTGGACAATCTGTTGAAATATCTTTGGATCCAGCTTCCAATCGCTGGGATCCGTCAGATATCTGGAGTTCCAGTCTGATACTAAGTTCTGATCTCCCGGGAGATACTCCGCCAACACCACTAGTCTGTGTCTCAGGCAATAATGCCAAAATTCTTTGGCTATCTCCGCCAGAATTCTGGATCGCGTTCCCCCCAGTTTGTTCACATACCGTACTGCTAAAATACTGTCCATTCTCAGAAGAATGCAACAATCTGTCCTGATCGGGGAATCGCTGGAGGGCACGATAGTGTAAGGGGGCAGGAAATATAGCTTGAATGGAGGAGGCTAATAGTCCCACCAATCGAGCAATGCTCCTTAGAGAAATATTCGGCCTGAGTAATGCCGCTCTCAATTCTCTTTTGATATTGCAAATTTTTGCAGCTGGAAGTATCAAGAGGGAGAGAACGGAATCTATCCTGAAACCCAAGAATTCTATCGTTTGGGATGGTTTCAACAATGACTTCTGCGCATTGATAAGGAAAACTAATTCCTGTAGTAAAGTGATTGTCCAATTCAGATGTGTCAGCAACGTCGTTGCATCCTGCGCCATCAGTAAGATGTCGTCCAGGTATATGATAAGACGAACCCCCTTGGTTCTCAGCCATTCCACTACTGGTCTCAAGAGCTTTGTGAAGCACCAAGGGGCCGAGGATAGGCCGAGTGGGAGAGCCGTGAATTCTAGGCAATACCCCTTCCACTGGAACTGAAGATACTTCCTGTGGGGGACAAAAATCGGGATTGAGAGGTACGCATCCTTCAGATCTAAGCGAACCATCCAATCCCCTTCTAGAAGGATGTCTCGCAACATGTGCATCCCTTCCATCTTGAAGTGTCTGTAAACAATCCAAGAATTGAAGTCCTTCAGATTTAATACTAGCCGATGACCACCTCCTTTTTTGTCTACCACAAAAATAGGATTGCAAAAACCGGTAGGGTGTGGGGTTGAAAAAGTTACCGCACCGTTGTCTAACAACGCTTGTACCTCTATATCTATAAAATTCTGATTTGATTGGGAAAAACACATGTTTATCGGAGGGGCATGCTGAAACGGAGTGTTGAGGAACTCCAGGTGAAATCCCGACACTGTCTGAATAACCCAAGGATCTCCTGAAATCTCCCTCCATTTGTACAAACAGACTGACTCTTCCCCCTAGAAGGACTTGTGAATGTAGAATAATTTTTACCGGTAAAGGAGGCGTCTTGTATAGCTCCTTGCTGGCTCCTACGGTACCCTCTGCGGAACCTGGGTCTTCCTCCACGGGTCCGTGAGGGATAGAACGTGGTGTCTGCTTGATCTCCAGACCAGTTACCTCTACCCCTCGGGTAGTAATTTTGGGGACTGACAAAGCCACCTCGGCCGGGCGTTCGCCCGCCATAACGCCCAGCCCTGATAAAAAGGCCCCTTCTAAAAACTTTTTTAAGGGACAGTTGGGCCTTGTACAATGTCGAAAAAGTAGAGCAAAATTTGGCCAATTCTTTAATGAAGGATGAGCCGAAGAGGAGACCTTCAGCTGCTGGTCCCGCTTCGGAGGCAGCCAAGTCTACTAGTTTAGGGTCCATCTGCATCACTATGGATTTCCTGCGCTCAGTGGAAATAGCACCATTTGTGATGCCTAAAAGGCATACTGCTCTCTGGGCCCATCCCAATAAAACATCAGTGTTCACTGGGGTGTTTGATTCCTTTGAAGTGGTAGCCAAATCTAGGATTTTTGTTAATGGGCCTGCCATGTCTAATAATTTGTCTTGGCAGAGGCGCCAGGAACTGTCGAGACCCTTCTTAGGATCTTTCGCGTACTTCTTCATGAAGGTAATCATAGTGGGGTCAATCTCGGGAGTTTCCGCTACATTATTATCTAGCTCAGGCCTGGGGCATTCTGCCTTGAGTCTGGAACGCACCTCTTTATCAAAACTCTTCCTTAAGTTCGCGTGAACATAGAGAGCTACCTCAGGAGTTGGAAGCCAACTCGACTATCTAGGGTGTATAATCTCTGAAGGATTAAAATCTAAAATTTGAGGCGTAATGGAAATAGTTTTCGATTTTTTACTAAGGTTAGGGGTAGTAATGTCGTCTGAATCATCGGAGTCTTCCGAAGAAGAGGAATTACGATGGGAGCTATAATTATGCTCTGCGCTTCCTGCGTAACTTGTCAAACATGTCAGCATGTAACTCTCCAACAGGGTCCTCCTGTGAAATGTTCTTAGATTTTGACTTGGATTTTGTAGGGACAGGTGTAGCAGTGTCCTCAGAGGAAGGGGTGGGGTCCCCGGTCATCCAGCCCTGCGTTTGGGCATACTCTAATAATTGACCTGAGAAGGGGCCCAAAGCTCTTGCTAGAGCATCATTCACCGACTGTTGCACCCTGGAATCTAGTGCCTCAACCAGATTTAACTCCAGTTGGTTGTCGGTATCATCAGGGTAGAACCCTGCATCCTGGTCGTTCCATTGAGCCATAATAATAATATATAGGACCAGATGACAAGAATAATAAAGGAGTGAGTGGATAATCCTCAGCAGGCGAATTAGCAGAACAAAATAAATATATATATACCTAAAAACCACAACCAGTGAAAATAAGTATATATATATCAATGAAAAAACAACTGTGCTTGAGGAGGAAGGTGCCTGCATCAATAAAAGGTATTTCCCCTAGGCCAAGCCTTCTTTTAAATTTTACAACCCAGTGGAATCTTTTCTTAACTGGGCCTCAGGGAGGAGGTGAGTTAATGATTCCAGGCAAGCCCCGATGCCTCTTGCGCTGTCCACAAAGGAACCGATCTCATAAAATGGCAAAGGGAAATGAGATCGGCTCATAATGGGCGTGCACGCTTGGCAACACCGGTTGCCTGTGAAAACAGACTGCCGCAGGGCGTGCAGTCCTCTCCCGAGGTCCCTCCACGAGGGAAAATCCATATAAATATTAACTCGGCAGGGAAACCGAGCTGTAGCGTCTAACGGGCTCCAAATGAAAAAATCAATAACAGGAGAGTTCCCTCAACACTGGAAAATCAATAAAAGGGATTAACTCGGCAGGAGGCTGAAATGTACAGAGTAAAGCCAGTGCTTTAGAAAAAAATCAATAAAAAGGCAATTAACTCGGCTGGAAGCCGAAGAATAAAGATTAAAAAGCTTGTAAAAGGCAGGCAGACTCGCAGCGCCTGTTACATTTAAGAAATTCAACTTCAATACACCAGTAAAATAGACATAAGATTTAGATAAAGTGAAAAGTTACTTATCTGCTGGAAGCAGCAAAGAAAGAGGATATGACGTTCGAGGTTAAGGACTTTATGGACTCAGGTCACTATGGTTGATTGGTGCATGTGACTTATACACTAGAGCACTTTGGGAAATGTTGTTTTTTGTTTAAATGTGTTTTAATTGGCTGCTGTGAATTTCTCAGTAAAGAAAGAGAAAGCATAATCCGAGCCTCCGGTCCTGATATAGAATCAGTGTTCTTGTTTCCTCTGGGCGGAGAGTCAGCAAGGACCAGGCAGAGAGGTTTGCGTCAGCGGGAGGAGGCAGAGAACAGGCCCTGCAGGATGTGAGCCCTGCTGTGTCCAGAGAGGCCCCTCCTGACTGTACAGAGTGTCAGTCACCACAAGAGAGACCCGCCCGGCTCTGAAGCTGCAGCTCTGCACATTTAGAAATGTCACAGATGGAAGCTGAAGAAAGTTCAAAGGTCGGCAAAATGTAAAGCAAACATATGGGTGCAGAATTGTTACTTGTACATCTGCATATAAGGAGTCATTCATTAATGTAGTACCGTTGGTGCTTCGCGTCCTTAACTATTTAGGTTATTACAGTTTATAAGATTTTTTTTTCTATCACGAAGGCTCAGAATTAACCAGAACATACACTAAGATTTAAATGAAAATATTGTTTTTTAAAATCTATTTGCATTTAAGCCACAAAGCAATGCAGCAATCTTCATAACTGTATGGGAGGGTGCGTGGGTGGTTCGGTGCTTAAATTGAGCCGGTGGTTTCCTGTGGGGGGGGACACCGGCACTAAATGTCTTTAGGAGTACCCTGGTATTCTGTGCGCGCACATTTAATTGCAGCACCCGCATGTTTCAGGGCACAGCTTTGGGCATGATGATGCGACAGCAACAGAAGAGTGAGTCCCGGCACTTCTGAAGCACCGCGGATAGAGCTCAGTGCGCTGACACTAACAGAGACGGGGATATAGCTCAGTGGTAGAGCATTTGACTGCAGATCAAGAGGTCCCTGGTTCAAATCCGGGTGTCCCCTTCACCCTTTTTTTTTTTTAAAAAAAGGAAATTTCAAATTATTATTTGCAAATAAAACTGGATATCAACAGTAGTTCAGTGTTTTCAATCGGTCCCTGAAAGAAACATCCACTTTTCAATCATGTTTTCCAAGAACTTGACGCCTTTTCTAACTGTTGTCATTTCCCTTTGCTAAAGTGAAATGTGTTTTTCAGCTCATGGCTTCCCTTCTTTACAGAGGTGACGAGACCAGCAGTAGACTGCGTGAGATGGGTGTCACAGGAGTGACTGTCACTGGTGAGAGGGTTTGGAGAGCATGCATTCACTCTCGTGCAAATACGAGTCTCTTTACACTTCGTATACACACCAGGGCCACTATCTGCACAAATCCAGCCTTCACTCAGTGCCACGGTGACACACGTCAGCATTTTACAACTGGCATGGGGGGAAGTTTGTAAATAAAAATGGGGAGGATGTATTTTACCCTTGACTTACGCTGTTGTAGAGGCAGTTTCAGGCGGGGGCAGCTAAAACAAAGACATTCATGGATTAAAAATCGGGAGCGTCCCGTCTGAATCGGGTCTGTTGTCATGTATGTGTTCATTCCACTAACATGCCAACACTGGTAACAGTAACCAGGTGAAGTTCGCCTAAGATAGGATTTCAACTTAGTTTTAACTTTTAATTTGTTGAAATAAAATCGTACTTCATGCTTAAAAGCAGGGAATCCATTATGTGTTTAACTAAAAAATAATGTCTATTGATCTGCAGTAAAATGCTCCACCCCTGAGCTATATCCCTGCGATCCGTCACTGCTCCGCCACTGAGCTATATCCCAGCGCTCCATCACTGCTCCACACCGAGCTATATCCCCGCGCTCTATCACTGCTCCGCACTGAGCTATATAACCCATCTGCTATCACTGCTCCACCCCTGAGCTATATCCCCGTCCTCTCTCACTGCTCCGCACTGAGCTATATCCCCGTCCTCTCTCACTGCTCCGCCACTGAGCTATATCCACGCACTCTATCAGTGCTCCACACTGAACTATATCCCCGTGCTCTATCACTGCTCCGCCAACGAGCTATATCCCCGTGGTCTATCAGTGCTCCACACTGAGCTATATCCCCGTCCTCTCTCACTGCTCCACACCGAGCTATATCCACGCGCTCTATCAGTGCTCCACTCTGAGCTATATCCCCGTCCTCTATCACTGCTCCGCACTGAGCTATATCCCCGTCCTCTCTCACTGCTCCGCCACTGAGCTATATCCCTCTATCACTGCTCCGCCACTGAGCTATATCCCAGCGCTTCATCACTGCTCCGCCACTGAGCTATATCCCAGCGCTTCATCACTGCTCCGCCACTGAGCTATATCCCCGTCCTCTCTCACTGCTCCGCCACTGAGCTATATCCCAGCCCTTCATCACTGCTCACACCGAGCTATATCCCAGCGCTTCATCACTGCTCCACACCGAGCTATATCCCCCGCGCTCTATCACTGCTCCGCACTGAGCTATATCCCCGTCCTCTCTCACTGCTCCGCCACTGAGCTATATCCCTGCGATCCGTCACTGCTCCGCCACTGAGCTATATCCCCGCGCTCTATCACTGCTCCACCACTGAACTATATCCCCGTGATTTTGCATTTGAAATTAGTTTCTGATGAAACATGAAGTGAAATCAATGCTAATTTCTGACGTCATTTAAACCGCAGTGTGTGTATTGGTTAATTCTGAGCCTCCACGATGAAAAAACCTTATAAGAAGTCCTAATTTGAAGAGTCAGGGAAGTGTTGTGCACGCATCACCAGTGGGACCAGAGTGATGGCCACCGGCGGGGGGGGGGCGCAGCTTCCACCTGCACAGAGCAGGGCGGGGGTGTTTTGCATTGAATTGTAATAGTATTTATATAGCGCTTACTACCCCTGACCAGTCTTGTGAGTGACTCACACTCTGTGCAGTCGGACGGGGCAGTCACTGAACACGGCACCTCATATCCGGTTCTGTCTGTGACTCTCCCTTCACTACGCCAACCTCTATCTGGGTAATCACCCCCCGCCCTGTAGGGAAGGATCATGCACAGTTCACCCCCAGGTGTGCGCACCTCTTGTGTCCGATGCTCTCCTGTGTTGCTTTAGTCACTTGGCTCCATAGCTCAGGGGTTAGAGCACTGGTCTCGTAAACCAAGGGTCGCATCTTGCTGGGGCCTCTAGTGCTTTCTCCTCAACACTCTCTTTTCAAGAGAAGTTATTCATTTGCAGAGTTTGGCTCGGGGCAAAGGATGACTATTTTAATGTCATTTTGTTACTACTTAGAAAGGAAATATTCCTGAAAATAGTATTCAAATTACTTTTTTAACCTGAACTAAGTACAAGGCAACACCAAATCTCCAGAACCGCTAGAAACCCTACACTGTGAAGCCTGACACGACAACTTGCGTCCTATGAACAGGTGCAGGAGGCACCATCCGCACACAGTAACACGTCCAAGATGGTGGTAGTGATAACGCGTCCAGTCCTTATAAATTACCTGTACCTGGACACGTTGCAGGTCGGTGAACCTTTTAGCCGAGTTGGACTCTCCTCATCCTAGAATAGTCGGATCACTTAAATCAATAATCAATAACTATTGTAATCGATACCCAATACTCAATTAATAAATTGAAATAACACACTAGGAATCAATAACAGTTGGTATTTCGACGCACCATGACCTTTCAGTCATGAATAACCACACCAGTTTATTAAAAGTTAATGAGTTTATTTCCCTATATTAACAAAGCTAGCACAATGTGTATAAGTCTCAAAACCAAATGATATATGTATACGAAAATTACTAGCTGTCCATAGCAGCAGAAGAAACGCAATCTATGCAAAATCTGTATTATAATGCACTCGGTTATAGCAATGCAAATTACTAATATAAGTAACTGAATTTGACTAATTTCATACATCGGTCAGCATAACAAGATTTTAATTTAGCATGGTGCATCAGATGATTGCCTCGACTAACCTCTAATTAGCACTGTCATGTGGGGTTTCATGCAAAACAAATTTAGTCAACACAAATTTGGAAAACTTCTAGCTTGGGACCTATCAAAATAGCAGGTGGTACCTAGAAGGAAAAACACAATGCATAATACAATTATCCTTTCATAATTACCAAATACAATCAGCGTTCAAGAAAGTCTTCGTCCCTCAGGTACCGGTTCGATCAGCATGGGGCAGATTTCAAGGGGCAAAGTTAAGGGGCAAAGTTACTGCATGAGCAAGACGGGGGCAAATTAAAGTTAAAGTCTCTAGGTTGAGAATTCTTAAAGTCTCTTTCTCTGGAATAGATAAAAGGGCATCAAGGTGTCGTCCAAGATGGCGTCTAACATTTGGCTTCAAAATGGCATCATGGAAAAATGGCTGATTTCTCTTTGTCCGGTGGGTTTAAGTAAGAAACATTCCAAATTCAGCAGGGTCTTCCATTGGAGGGTTCATAGGGTGGCTTCAATTTGACCAATGAATAGTGTCTTTCTCCTAGTACTCATTTATGCATACATTGTCCTTGGAGCCTTGGAACACAAAGGTTTGCCAATTATTTCGGTATCAGTACTCTTATTGTCCGCACCTGCAGAGACTGACCTTGTATCAAAGGGGATGAAACCGGCCTAGCACGAAACCTTGGAGATAAGTGTATTAGTCATCTCTACTGGGAATAATGTTCTTTTAAAAGTAAAAACCACGCAGTTGAATTTGAGGCCAAGCGACTAGGCCAAAGCCTCTACTAAATTTAAGCTAAGCATAAAACAGTTTCAACAAGAAATCATAACACACATTTGCGATTATGACGGATTACTACAATTTTCAATTCTTCATGATTAATTAAGCCCGTTTATAATATTGACGAACTACTCCGAGGGCACAATTTCCCTCGTACATTATTTTCTTTACTAAAATCACACTGCATTATACGATTTTGGTTACATGATATAAGAATATATGTTGGTCCTTCTTTTTCTGCGTCATCAATCCCTCCTCTGATGACTAATTATGTCATCACATCAAATCTACCCACAAATTTTATTCCATTAAAATTCTGTTTGAGTAATTTGGCACTTCAGTCAATTCCCTCTTACTTTTGATTCCTTTGGCTTTTTCTCTGTATATTTCTACCATTTTGGTTTGTTCTTTCTCTTCTCTTCTCCTTTTGTTTCTTGTTTTCAGTATTTTAATAGCTTTCCATATTCCCCAAATGCCTAATAAAGAAATTAATACTATTAATATTCCTTTTACTATTTTCAGTAATAATCCATTCCAAATGTTGCTGAGCCAATTTCACACAGAAGCAAATCCTTTTCCAACCTTCTCCCATACTCCTGGTTCTTTCAATTCTTTCAAATCTGTGCTTTCGTTATTTAAATTTGTAAGCATTTTTCTAATTTGCCCACTGTTGTCCGGAATATAAGTACAACAGTGACGTGTACCAAGCATTTTGCAAACGCCTCCATCCTTTGCTAAAAGAATGTCTAAGGCAAGCCAATTTTGAAGAGTCATAGCTCTTTCTGCAGCAAGTTCAGCATCCATCAGGATTATAGTTCCTGAGAATTTTGTCAACATGTTATCCACAATAGTAGACAACTTTCGTATTTTAATCGAATTCAATATGACACCCACTGAAGGAATCATTGCTCCAAATATATCTCCTACCACACCAGAAGCTGTCTCCCTCTTCTGAACATGATGTGATTCAGACAGCTTTGGGAATTTCTTTAAGTCGTCTAGTTGATAAACCTTTGGGAATACTATTCTCGAATAACGTCTCCCATACCATCCTTTAGGAAGACGATAATAGGCGTTAAGTCCACAAATATAATATACCCCTGGAATAACTGTGTCTTGTCCATTCAGCATGAACGTCCATTTGGGTTGAAACAAAAACGTATGTTTACATTCACTCGTTCCCACAAAAACTGTGTCATAATATGATTTATGTCTATGTACACAGAACCTCCCTACGTGTAATGTATCTAAAGCTATTTTCCCTTGTGTCTTTATTGCGGCAAAAGCATAGTTATCTACATATGTCCTCTTATGTAACTCCCTTTCTAATTTCTCCTTCACCGCTTTCCTCCTATCGTCAGTGTTATCTAAAAAACGTATCTCCATCGGTGAAAGTAAGCATGTAAGGTTCTCTCTATGTGTGTGAGCTGTGTGGAAAGGTGACAATGGTTCAAAGGAACCCCTCATCAATTTTATATAATAATCTCTTGCTACTTTACTCAGATACTCTATTATGGGGATATATTCAAATGTAACATCCTGATTGTAATAAAAGTAGTGAATATATTCCTGGCCATAAAATCTGGTCATTATCAAACTACATGTAATTCCGTACGTAAGAGGCATGCTATGAAATGTCACCCCTTCCACTACTGAGGTAGGTATTTGTGTGCACACGTAACAATCTTTCGCATCCATTGTCTCAACATACTCACTCAACAAGCGATAGAAAACATTGGACGAAAGTTCCTTTTTATCATGCAAATGTCTTTCGTCTTGTTCGAGTTTCTTTAAAGGCTTTAGTTCAGTAATAGGTTTAGAAGTAGAAGCATCATTCGTCTCTTTCTCTTCCTTTCCATGCATTCCAAGAACTATTGCTACAATGATTAGTACACATGCAGTTATTAGACCTATACACATGTATTTACAACACTTCATTTTATGCCCCTGTGTAGAGTAGCCTGTGATGATCTATATAGAATCAGAAAGTTAAAGACACTTTATCAAATCAGATTTGCAGATATATACAAAGCTGAACGAGTTCAATGTTCACATTGTTTTCTTTAGCAGCTTAGTCTCTTATTGGTTAGCAGCTTTGTCTTAAAATCGGTTTCAACGTCAATCAAGTTAGCAATGTCTTAGCCTGTTTGAAAGTCAATCAGGTTGTTAATGTCTTATTCAGTAATGTTCATGGGATTTCACTTTTCAAGTACCAAAGTGAAGTTCCGCTTCTTCGTTCTCAAGACTGAGAGATAGGAATTCGTCTGACCAATCGTTAGTGGCTATGTATGTCCACTCCGGACCAGAATATCTTCTGTTCGGTATTCTTTTCCTCTTTAATTTTGCATCTCCTCTTGATTCTCTCTCACTGGTACTTTCTTCCTTGGCCGGGTCTTTCTCTTCACTTGGTGTTACTATTGCGACAGACATTTCTTTTCTTTTCTCTTTCAACTTTGGCCCTTCATTTTCATTTGATATTTCTTTAGTCCTTAGTTTCACTGGGGATATACTTTGCCTCCGTTTCGCACTGTTTTTACCTGAGGGACCTGCAACCGGTTCCGGAAGAGGTTGAGCGATTTCACTCTGTCCCGCCTCCTTTTCTTCCCCTAGGAGGTCAATCAGGTTTTCCTTTTCTTTTCCTGTATCGTCTGCTTCTGGGAAAGCCCTCCTCTGATCAGGCTCTCCTGCTTCTTCACCTGTCGCAGGCTCTTTGTCACCCTCCGGATCTTCGTCACTTTCTGATGTTTCTCCCCCGTTCTCCTCAAATGGATCAGCTATTTCTTCTTCAGAGAATATCTCTCCCTCCTCTATTTCTGCTTGTTCGCCTCCAGGTTCTCGTTGTTCTGTCTCGGTGCCTGGTACTCTATTGTCAGTAACTGGTGATTTCAGTGCTTCAACTTACTCTTCTGTGGGGCACGTCACCCTTTTCGTGTGACTGGCGTAAATCCAGTTGGGAACTCCCGCACACTTCACAGCGGTAGTAGTAGTCAGAATCACTTGGAAAGGTCCTTTCCAACGGGGTTCCAGGCACGACTTCTTCACGTCCTTCGTTATCATGACCCAGTCACCTGCTTTCAGGGCGTGTCCTGGACTTTGGATCGGTGACAAGTTGGTTGCCTCCACCTGGTGAGAAAAAGAGCGTACCACATCAGCTAGACCTTTGCAGTAGTCCAATACCATATCATCCGTAATATTCAAAAGAGCATCTGCCGGAACTGCTGGAAGTCTCATGGCTCTGTCCATGAGGATCTTGTGCGGGGACAGTCCAGTTTTCCTATCAGGGGTGTTTCTCATTGACATTAACACCAAGGGCAATGCGTCAGGCCATTTCAAGTTTGTTGATGCACATATTTTCGCCATCCTTGATTTCAATGTGCCATTCATGTGCTCCACTAGACCTGATGCTTCAGGGCGGTAGCTACAATGCAATTTTTGCTCAATGTTCAGCGCTGCACACAATAATTTTATTACTTCGTTATTGAAGTGACTTCCCCTATCTGATTCTAAGGAGATCGGGAATCCGAAACGTGGTATTAGTTCTCTCAAGAGTAGTTTTGCAACTGTGAGACTGTCATTTCTGCGTGTAGGGTATGCTTCAATCCAGTGACTAAAAATACACACAATCACCAACACATACTTCAAGCCTCCATGCACAGGCATTTCAATAAAATCAATTTTCAGCCTGCTGAATGGACCTCCTGCCCTCCCAATGTGGCTCAAATTTACTACTGTTCCTTTCCCTGCGTTCATTTGTTGGCAAATGACGCAACAATGGCAAACTGCTTCAGCAACTTGATGGAATTTGGGGTTAGACCAATCAGTTTTGAATAGTCTAACCATGGCGTCCCTTCCAAGATGGGCTTGTCCATGGTAGAATCTGGCTATCTGAGTCAAAAGACTGTTTGGCAGAACCAATTTCCCTTCACTTGAAACCCACAAATCATCCAGTTTCTTTACGCATTGCAATTTGGTCCATGAGAGTTTCTCATCTTCACTAACATCGTTCTGTAAGGACTTCAATTCATCCATTGTATCTACAACCTTTATAGCAAAAGCTTCACTTGGTTCAAGTTCTGGCTCATTTATCAAGTTCCATTCATCTCTGAGCAATATACAGTTCAATGCGCAAAACCTTGCGACTTGATCTGCATATCCATTTCCCAAAGAAATGTAATCCTGCGATTTCGAGTGTGCACTGCATTTTACCACTGCTACTTCTCCTGGCAACTGGATTGCATGTAACAATTCTCTTATTCTTTCACCATTTTTCACTGGTGATCCTGAAGAGGTCATGAAGCCTCTTTGTGACCACAACTGTCCAAAGTCATGCACTATTCCGAATCCGTACTGACTGTCAGTGTAAATGGTGACTTTCATTAATGTGGAAAGTTGGCAAGCTCTAGTAAGTGCTACCAGTTCCGCTACTTGTGCAGAGTAAACTCCTTGAAGCCAAGATGCTTCCAGAACACCTGTTATTGTACATACAGCATATCCTGCTTTCAATATTCCTAGTGCATCTCTTAACCTCTTAGCTGCTGGGCCTTTCCCCCCCCCCCCAGTGCTGAGCCCTTTTTTGGCTATTTGGGGTAGTTCGAGCTTAGGCCTTCATAACATTTTGTCCACATAAGCTATCCACGCCAAATTTGCGTCCTTTTTTTCCAACATCCTAGGGATTTCAATGGTACCCAGAGTTTGTGGTTTCCCCTGGAGGAGACCAAGAAAATAGCCAAAATACAGTGAAACTTTCGTTTTTTCCCAAAAAATGGGAAAAAGGGCTGCCGAAGAAGGCTTGTGGTTTTTTCCCTGAAAATGCCATCAACAAATGGTTTCTGGTGCTGAAATCAGTATCTTCCCACCTTTCAGGAACAGACAGACCTGAATCAGAAAACCACATTTTTCAACACAAATTTGGCATTTTACTGGGACATACCCCATTTTTACTATTTTGGGTGCGTTCAGCCTCCTTCCAGTTAGTGACAGGAATGGGTGTGAAACCAATGCTGGATCCCGGAAAGCTAAACATTTCTGAAAACTAGACAAAATTCTGAATTCAGCAAGGGGTCATTTGTGTAGATCCTACTAGGTTTTCCTACAGAAAATAACAGCTGAAATAAAAGAATATTGATATTGAGCTGAAAACAACAGCCATTTTTCTTTATGCTTTACTCTGTAACTTTTTCCTGCGATGTCAGATTTCTGAAAGCAATATACCGTTTTGTCTGCTGGACTCTTCTGGTTGCGGGGATATAAAGGGCTTGTAGGTTCATCAAGAACCCTAGGTACCCAGAGCCAATAAATGAGCTGCACCCTGCAGTTGGTTTTCATTCTATACTGGGTATACAGCAATTCATTTGCTGAAATATGAAGAGTGAAAAATTGGTATCAAGAAAACCTTTGCATTTCCAAAATGGGCTCAAGATAAGGTTTTGAGGAGCAGTGGTTATTTGCACATCTCTGAATTCCGGGGTGCCCATACTAGCATGTGAATTGCAGGGCATTTCTCAAATAGACGTCTTTTTTACACACTCTCTTATATTTGGAAGGAAATAATGTAGAGAAAGATAAGGGGCAATAACACTTGTTTTGCTATTCTATGTTTCCCCAAGTCTCCCGATAAAAATGATACCTCACTTGTGTGGGTAGGCCTAGCGCCCGCGACAGGAAATGCCCCAAAACACAACGTGGACACATTACATTTTTTGACAGAATACAGAGCTGTTTTTTTCCAAAGTGCCTGCCTGTACATTTTGGCCTCTAGCTCATCTGGCACCTAGGGAAACCTACCAAACCTGTGCATTTTTGAAAACTAGAAACCTAGGGGAATCCAAGATGGGGTGACTTGTGGGGCTCTGACCAGGTTCTGTTACCCAGAATCCTTTGCAAACCTCAAAAAGTGGCTAAAAAAACAAGTTTTACTCACATTTCGGTGACAGAAAGTTCTGGAATCCGAGAGGACCCACAAATTTCCTTCCACATAGAGTTCCCCAAGTCTCCCGATAAAAATGATACCTCACTTGTGTGGGTAGGCCGAGTGCCCGCGACAGGAAATGCCCCAAAACACAACGTGGACACATCACATTTTTTGACAGAAAACACAGCTGTTTTTTCCAAAGTGCCTGCCTGTACATTTTGGCCTGTAGCTCAGCCGGCACCTAGGGAAACCTACCAAACCTGTGCATTTTTTAAAACTAGAGACCTAGGGGAATCCAATATGGGGTGACTTGTGGGGCTCTGACCAGGTTCTGTTACCCAGAATCCTTTGCAAAATCAAAATTTGGCTAAAGAAACACGTTTTCCTCACGTTATGGTGACAGAAAGTTCTGGAATCTGAGAGGACCCACAAATTTCCTTCCACATAGAGTTCCCCCAAGTCTCCCGATAAAAATGATACCTCACTTGTGTGGGTAGGCCTAGTGCCCGCGACAGGAAATGCCCCAAAACACAACGTGGACACATCACATTTTTTCATAGAAAACAGTGCCTACCTGTGGATTTTGGCCTCTAGCTCAGCCGGCACCCGAGGAAACCTAGCAAACCAGCGCATTTTTGAAAACTAGAAACCCAGGGGAATCCAAGATGAGGTAACTTGTGGGGCTCTGACCAGGTTCTGTTACCCAGAATCCTTTGCAAACCTCAAGATGTGACTAAAATAACACGTTTTCCTCACATTTCGGTGACAGAAAGTTCTGGAATCTGAGAGGAGCCACAAATTTCCTTCCACCCAGTGTTCCCCCAAGTCTCCCGATAAATATGATACCTCACTTGTGTGGGTAGGCCTGGTGCCCGCGACAGGAATAGATCACACAACGGTCAATGTTGGTCCTTACGTGAGGCAGCTGTTAACCCTGGGGTGATCCATTCCTGACGCAGGCACTAGGTGTAGGTCGCTGTAGGGTAGGTCGCTCCCCCTGCCGCTGCAGCCCCTCCAGGTTCCTGAGTTCCTGAGTTCCTGAGACCCACCTCACAGTAAGTACCCCCCACCTCCCAGCCCCTCGCTCTGCCCCGCGCTACTCACCCTCTCTCCTGCTTCTTTTCTTCTTCTCTGTTCTTCTGTTCTTCCTCCTCGCTCCTCGTCTGTAATCTTCTTCTGTACTCTTCTTTTCCCCGTCTTCGCTCTTCTTCTCTTCTTCCTCATCTTCTTCTGTGGTCTTCTGCCCTCTGTTCTTGGTTTTCTGTGTTCTTCTGTGTTCTTCTGTGTTCTTCTGTGCTTCCGGTCTTCCTTTCTTCTCTCCTTCTGGTCTTCCGGTCTTCTGTTCTTCTGTTCTTCTGTTCTTCTGTTCTTCTGTTCTTCTGTTCTTCTGTTCTTCTGTTCTTCTGTTCTTCTGTTCTTCTGTTCTTCTGTTCTTCTGTTCTTCCGGTCTTCCGGTCTTCTGGTCTTCCGGTCTTCTGTCTTCTGCCTTCGGCTCATCTGCCTCCTCCGTCCTCTTCTCCCCGCGCCTGCCCTCCTGCTCCTGCCTCATCCCCCTCCCTCACTCGCATCCCCCTCTCTATCTCCCCTATCTAACCCGTTCACTATCTACCTCCCTCACTCCTCCTATATACCTATCTCTCTATCTCTCTACCCCACTATCTAACTCCCTCACTCTCCACCTCTTCCTATCTTCCTATCTCTCTATCTATTTCCCTATCTATCGATTTCCCTATCTATCTATTTTCTCTATCTATTTCTCTATCTCTCCCCCCCTCCCACCACCCCCTCTATTACCTATCTTCCTATCCTCTCACTCTACCTCTCACCCTCACCCACCTCTACAACCCCCCCTCCCCTATCTTCACAACCCTACTCCTATCTTTCTCCCTAATCTTCTAAACCTCCTAACACTCACCCCCCTCCACCCTTAAACCCCCCTCCCCCAGCTCTTCTCACTCTACCTGTCCCCCCCCCTCGCGCTTTCCCGCCGCGACCTCCTGCACGCCCCCGCCCCCCCAGCTCCCATTCGCCCCCAGCTGACCCCTCCCCCCCCCTCCTACCTCATATGGCGGCCGCTGCGCAACAGTGGTAGCGACCCTTGACCCAAGGGTAGGTCGCTCCCCCTGCCGCTGCAGCCCCTCCAGGTTCCTGAGTTCCTGAGACCCACCTCACAGTAAGTAACCCCCACCTCCCAGCCCCTCGCTCTGCCCCGCGCTACTCACCCTCTCTCCTGCTCCTGCTTCTTTTCTTCTTTTATTCTTCTCTGTTCTTCTGTTCTTCCTCCTCGCTCCTCGTCTGTAATCTTCTTCTGTACTCTTCTTTTCCCCATCTTCACTCTTCTTCTCTTCTTCCTCATCTTCTTCTGTGATCTTCTGCCCTCTGTTCTTCGTTTTCTGTATCTTCTTCTGTGTTCTCCTGTGTTCTTCTGTGTTCTTCTGTGCTTCCGGTCTTCCTTTCTTCTCTCTTTCCGGTCTTCTGTTCTTCTGTTCTTCTGTTCTTCTGTTCTTCCGGTCTTCTGTCTTCTGCCTTCGGCTCTTCTGCCTCCTCCGTCCTCTTCTCCCCGCGCCTGCCCTCCTGCTCCTGCCTCATCCCCCTCCCTCACTCGTATCCCCCTCTCTATCTCCCCTATCTAACCCGTTCACTATCTACCTCCCTCACTCCTCCTATCTACCTATCTCTCTATCTCTCTACCCCACTATCTAACTCCCTCACTCTCCACCTCCTCTTATCTTCCTATCTATTTCCCTATCTATCGATTTCCCTATCTATCTATTTTCTCTATCTATTTCTCTATCTCTCCCCCCCTCCGCCCACCCCCTCTATTACCTATCTTCCTATCCTCTCACTCTACCTCTCACCCTCACCCACCTCTACAACCCCCCCTCCCCTATCTTCACAACCCTACTCCTATCTTTCTCCCTAATCTCCTAAACCTCCTAACACTCATCCCCCACCCCCCTCCGCCCTTAAACCCCCCTCCCCCAGCTCTTCTCACTCTACCTGTCCCCCCCTCCCTCACGCTTTCCCGCTGCGACCTCCTGCACGCCCCCCGCCCCCCAGCTCCCATTCGCCCCCAGCTGACCCCTCCCCCCCTCCTACCTCATATGGCGGCCGCTGCGCGACAGTGGTAGCGACCCTTGACCCAAGGGTAGGTCGCTCCCCAAGCCGCTGCAGCCCCTCTAGGTTCCTGAGTTCCTGAGTTCCTGAGACCCACCTCACAGTAGGTACCCCCCACCTCCCAGCCCCTCGCTCTGCCCCGCGCTACTCACCCTCTCTCCTGCTCCTGCTTCTTTTCTTCTTTTCTTCTTCTCTGTTCTTCTGTTCTTCCTCCTCGCTCCTCGTCTGTAATCTTCTTCTGTACTCATCTTTTCCCCGTCTTCACTCTTCTTCTCTTCTTCCTCATCTTCTTCTGTGGTCTTCTGCCCTCTGTTCTTCATTTTCTGTATCTTCTTCTGTGTTCTTCTGTGTTCTTCTGTGCTTCCGATCTTCCTTTCTTCTCTCCTTCCGGTCTTCTGTTCTTCTGTTCTTCTGTTCTTCTGTTCTTCCGGTCTTCTGGTCTTCTGTCTTCTATCTTCTGCCTTCGGCTCTTCTGCCTCCTCCGTCCTCTTCTCCCCGCGCCTGCCCTCCTGCTCCTGCCTCATCCCCCTCCCTCACTCGCATCCCCCTCTCTATCTCCCCTATCTAACCCGTTCACTATCTACCTCCCTCACTCCTCCAATCTACCTATCTCTCTATCTCTCTACCCCACTATCTAACTCCCTCACTCTCCACCTCCTCCTATCTTCCTATCTCTCTATCTATTTCCCTATCTATCGATTTCCCTATCTATCTATTTTCTCTATCTATTTCTCTATCTCTCCCCCCCTCCCACCACCCCCTCTATTACCTATCTTCCTATCCTCTCACTCTACCTCTCACCCTCACCCACCTCTACAACCCCCCCTCCTCTATCTTCACAACCCTACTCCTATCTTTCTCCCTAATCTCCTAAACCTCCTAACACTCACCCCCCTCCACCCTTAAACCCCCCTCCCCCAGCTCTTCTCACTCTACCTGTCCCCCCTCCCTCGCGCTTTCCCGCCGCGACCTCCTGCACGCCCCCAGCTCCCATTCGCCCCCAGCTGACCCCTCCTACCTCATATGGCGGCCGCTGCGCGACAGTGGTAGCGACCCTTGACCCAAGGGTAGGTCGCTCCCCCTGCCGCTGCAGCCCCTCCAGGTTCCTGAGTTCCTGAGACCCACCTCACAGTAAGTACCCCCTACCTCCCAGCCCCTCGCTCTGCCCCGCGCTACTCACCCTCTCTCCTGCTCCTGCTTCTTTTCTTCTTTTCTT
Organism: Pleurodeles waltl; assembly: GCF_031143425.1. Taxonomy (NCBI): domain Eukaryota; kingdom Metazoa; phylum Chordata; class Amphibia; order Caudata; family Salamandridae; genus Pleurodeles; species Pleurodeles waltl. Next base: position 4,024,195 of record NW_027150097.1, read on the forward strand.
CTTCTCTGTTCTTCTGTTCTTCCTCCTCGCTCCTCGTCTGTAATCTTCTTATGTACTCTTCTTTTCCCCATCTTCACTCTTCTTCTCTTCTTCCTCATCTTCTTCTGTGGTCTTCTGCCCTCTGTTCTTCGTTTTCTGTATCTTCTTCTGTGTTCTTCTGTGTTCTTCTGTGCTTCCGGTCTTCCTTCCTTCTCTCTTTCCGGTCTTCCGGTCTTCTGTTCTTCTGTTCTTCTGTTCTTCTGTTCTTCCGGTCTTCTGGTCTTCTATCTTCTGCCTTCGGCTCTTCTGCCTCCTCCGTCCTCTTCTCCCCGCGCCTGCCCTCCTGCTCCTGCCTCATCCCCCTCCCTCACTCACATCCCCCTCTCTATCTCCCCTATCTAACCCGTTCACTATCTACCTCCCTCACTCCTCCTATCTACCTATCTCTCTATCTCTCTACCCCACTATCTAACTCCCTCACTCTCCACCTCCTCCTATCTTCCTATCTCTCTATCTATTTCCCTATCTATCGATTTCCCTATCTATCTATTTTCTCTATCTATTTCTCTATCTCTCCCCCCTCCCACCACCCCCTCTATTACCTATCTTCCTATCCTCTCACTCTACCTCTCACCCTCACCCACCTCTACAACCCCCCCCTATCTTCACAACCCTACTCCTATCTTTCTCCCTAATCTCCTAAACCTCCTAACACTCACCCCCCTCCACCCTTAAAACCCCCTCCCCCAGCTCTTCTCACTCTACCTGTCCCCCCCTCCCTCGCGCTTTCCCCGCCGCGACCTCCTGCCCGCCCCCGCCCCCCAGCTCCCATTCGGCCCCAGCTGACCCCTCTCCCCCCCTCCTACCTCATATGGCGGCCGCTGCGCGACCGCGCAGTGGGTGCGCCAGAGGCAAGCCCGTCGGTGCCTGTCCCGCGCCTAGCGCCACGACCCCTGGTCCCCAGCTCTCCCAAACCCTGCTGATCCGCTATGACCCCACCACCCTCCACGCCCTCAACCCAGGGCGCTCCAACACCTGCTTCCAAGCTCACCCCAAACGCACCCATGGACCCTTTGCCTGCAACTCCTGCAAACGCATCTTCCACCACGCAACAACCACGACCACAAGCCCACGCGCCATCAACCACCTCAAGTGCATCCTAGTCAACGCTCGCTCCGTCCACAAACACGCGGTTGAACTCTGGGACCTCCTGGACTCCATAGCACCGGACGTCGCCTTCATCACAGAGACCTGGATGAACGCCTCCTCTGCTCCAGACATCGCCACCGCCATCCCCGAAGGCTACAAGATCTCCAGGAAAGACCGCACAAACCAAGCAGGAGGAGGTATCGCCATCGTCTTCAAAGACTCCATCAGCGTCACCACCTCCACCGAGGACACCCCTCTCGCTGCGGAACACCTGCATTTTCAGATTCGCACCGACCCGAGGACCACCCTCAGAGGATCCCTCGTCTACCGTCCTCCCGGGCCACGCGCCCCTTTCAGTGACGCCATCGCCGACTTCATCTCCCCGCACGCCCTCGCCTCTCCGGACTACATCCTCCTAGGCGACCTCAACTTCCATCTGGAACAAAACAACGACCCCAACACCACCACCCTGCTCGACAACCTCGCCAACCTCGGCCTCAAACAACTGGTGAACACCGCCACGCACATCGCCGGACACACGCTCGACCCCATCTTCTCCGCCAGCAAACACGTCTTCTTCAGCCACGCCTCCGCCCTACACTGGACTGACCACAGCTGCGTCCACTTCACATTCCGACGCGAGACCCGCCACCTCCGCACCCAACCCATCCCTCGTCGACAGTGGAACAAAATCCCCGAAGAGCAACTCTTCTCCGCACTCGCCGCCAACCAACCCACCTTCACCACCGACCCCAACGACGCAGCCCTCAACCTCACAAACTGGATCTCCAACTGCGCAGACATCCTTGCTCCCCTCAAACGCACGCATCGACAGACCAACACCAAAAAACCTCTCTGGTTCTCTGACACCCTCAAAGAATCAAAGAAAACTTGTCGCGCCCTTGAGAAAGCCTGGCGCAAGGACCACACCGCTGACAACATGACCGCCCTCAAGAACGCTACCCGCGAACACCACCACCTGATCCGCGCTGCCAAAAGTAACTTTTTCACCGACAGACTGGACAAAAACAGACACAACAGCAGAGAACTCTTCAGCATCGTCAAGGAGTTCTCCAACCCCAGCGCCAACGCCAACGCCGTCACGCCCTCACAGGATTTGTGCGAATCCCTCGCCACTTTCTTCCATCGCAAGATTAGCGACCTCCACGACAGCTTCGGACACCAGACCCAACCAAACACCACCGAACCGGCATCCACGGCCATCACCCTCAACAACTGGACCCACATCAACAAGGAAGAAACCAAATCCATCATGAACTCTATCCACTCCGGCGCTCCTTCGGACCCCTGCCCGCACTTCATCTTTAACAAAGCCGACGACATCATCGCCCCGCACCTCCAGACCGTCATCAACTCTTCTTTTTCTTCTGCTACCTTCCCCGAATGCTGGAAACACGCCGAAGTCAACGCCCTACTAAAGAAACCTACGGCTGACCCGAGCGACCTGAAAAACTTCCGCTCCATCTCTCTTCTGCCTTTCCCAGCCAAAGTAATAGAGAAGACCGTCAACAAACAGCTGACCACCTTCCTGGAAGACAACAACCTGCTCGACCCCTCACAAACCGGATTCCGAACCAACCACAGCACTGAAACCGCCCTCATCTCAGTCACTGACGACATCAGAACCCTGATGGACAACGGTGAAACAGTCGCCCTCATTCTGCTCGACCTTTCGGCTGCCTTTGACACCATCTGTCACCGCACCCTAATCACCCGCCTCTGCTCCACCGGGATCCAAGGCCAGGCCCTGGACTGGATCGCCTCCTTCCTCGCAAACCGTTCCCAAAGAGTTTACCTCCCTCCGTTTCGCTCAGAACCCACCGAGATCATCTGCGGCGTACCCCAAGGCTCATCACTCAGCCCGACACTCTTCAATGTCTACATGAGCCCCCTCGCCAACATCGTACGCACGCACGACATCATCATCACCTCCTACGCCGACAACACCCAACTTATACTCTCCCTCACCAAGGTCCCCGCCAGCACCAAAACCAACCTACAAGAGGGTATGAAGGACGTCGCAGATTGGATGAGGCTCAGCCGCCTAAAGCTGAACTCTGAAAAAACGGAAGTCCTCATCCTCGGCAACACCCCGTCCGCCTGGGACGACTCCTGGTGGCCCACGGCCCTCGGCACCGCACCGACCCCCACAGACCAAGCCCGCAACCTCGGCTTCATCTTGGACCCTCTTCTTACCATGACCAAGCAAGTCAACGCCGTGTCCTCCGCCTGCTTCCTCACCCTCCGCATGCTCCGCAAGATCTTCTGCTGGATCCCCGCCGACACCAGAAAAACCGTGACCCACGCCCTCGTCACGAGCCGCCTGGACTACGGCAACACCCTCTACGCCGGGACCACAGCCAAACTCCAAAATCGCCTGCAACGCATTCAAAACGCCTCGGCCCGCCTCATCCTCAACATACCCCGCAGCAGCCACATCTCCGCACACCTGAGACACCTGCATTGGCTCCCAGTCAGCAAAAGGATCACCTTCTGACTTCTCACCCACGCACACAAAGCCCTCCATGACAAGGGACCGGAATACCTCAACAGACGCCTCAGCTTCTACGTCCCCACCCGCCTCCTCCGCTCTTCTGGCCTCGCACTCGCTGCTGTCCCTCGCATCCGCCGCTCCACAGCGGGTGGGAGATCTTTCTCCTTCCTGGCGGCCAAGACCTGGAACTCCCTCCCCACCAGCCTCAGGACCACCCAGGACCACTCCGCTTTCCGGAGACTCCTAAAGACCTGGCTGTTCGAGCAGCGATAACCCCCCCTTTTTCCCCTAGCGCCTTGAGACCCGCACGGGTGAGTAGTGCGCTTTATAAATGTTAATGATTTGATTTGATTTGTAGGCACTCAAGTGGGGTATTGTTTTTATCAGGACAGGTGAGGAGTCACTGGGTGGTAGGAATTTTGTGGATCCCAGCATATTCCTGTAGTTTGTGTGACAGAAATGCGAGAAAAATAGAGTTTTTATTTAACATTTCAGCTTTGTAGGGTATTCTGGGTAAGAAAACTTTGGGGAATCCACACAAGTCACACCTCTGTGGACTCCCCCGAATGTCTAGTTTCCAGAAATGTTTGGGTTTAGTGTGTTTCTCTATATGGCCGCCGAATCCAGGACCAAAAACACAGGTGCCTGCCTTACAAAACCAGTTTGTTTTGCCATAGATAATTTTGATGTCTCCACAATACGATTTGGGTGGTGGAATTTGGGGCTGAACTAAATTGGGGAGCTCCCAAGAGAGCACTCTCTCTCTCTCTGCTTGCTGCCGCATTCACCTGCACTCTGGGTTGGGCTAACCCACTATTACCCAGTTGCACAAACAGCTTGCGAAGGGACAGCAGGACTGTCCTCATCACCTCCCTCATAATGTACTGGAAGAGGAGTTATCGAATTGGACTCCTCTGACTGAAAAATCTCTCCCAGAGTCTGCGCCATTGTCCTATCCCTCAGATGCTGTCTCAGTATCTGATGTCTCAGTCTCTGATCCTATGTCAGAGCTGTCCTCTATAACCCGAGTGCAGGCAGCAGTCATCCATCAAGATGCCATCTCTGCTATTGGCTAAACTGTTGCTCTAAAACACTAGCCTACGTAGACAGTCACAAAATCGATGGTGTGTGTGAGATACGTGCAACAGTAGAGGCCACCTTACCTGCGCTTCTTCCCTCAATCAGCACGTTCTTTCAAGACACTCAAAAAACACCTTGTCACATACCATTCATCACAGTCTTTAGCACCTCCTGCGCCCAGTCCAACAATCATTATTGGTGCTCCCACTCCCTCCTCCTCGGATTCCCTCATTACCACCCAGCAAAAGTGCCCTTCATCTCTCCATAGCCGCCCTCCACCCCGCACATACATTTCATTGGTATTATAGCGCAGGTAATGGCTGACTTTACTAATGTGCTCAGCTATTTACATAAAATACAGATTTGCTCTTTGCAGTGGGCATATAAAACTTCTGCGCTTCTTTATGGCACTAAAACTGCCACTAGACAAGTCTGACCCTTTTCCCCCCAGGGAAACCACACACATATTGACAAAAGTGATATATATATGACAGCCAACCACCTGAAACTCAACTCAAGCAAAACCGAAATAATCCTCTTTCGCCCACACAAAAACACCTGGGACCCCTCATGGTGGCCCACCACGCTAGGCCCTGCACCCACCCCCGCCAACCACGCACGCAACCTCAGCATCATCCTAGACTCCTCCCTCTCGATGACCCAACAAATCAACGCTCTCACCTCCTCATGCTTCAACACACTCCGTATACTGAAAAAAAAACATTCAAATGGATCCCCACAGAGACCAGAAAAACTGTCACTCACGCACTCATCAGCAGCAGACTTGATTACGGAAACGCCCTCTACGCCGGCACCACTCTAAAACTCAAGCGCAAACTACACGCATCCAGAACTCAGCAGCATGACTCATCCTCGACCTCCGCCGACACAAACACATCTCTCCACACCTCAAATCCCTCCACTGGCTCCCCATTGACAAAAGGATCACCTTCAAGATCCTCATCCTCGCACACAAATCACTCCACAACACAGGCCCTGCCTACCTCAACGAGAGTCACCTTCCACACCCCCACACGAAACCTCCGCTCAGCGGACCTCTCTCTCGCCTCTGTCCCCCGCATCAAACACACCACCACCGGGGGCAGATCCTTCTCCTACCTTGCACCCAAAACCTGGAACGCCCTCCCCACCCACCTTCGCAAGACCCAAAACCTACTTCTTTTCAGGAAGGGCCTCAAAACCTGGCTTTTCGAACAGTGAACCTCCCAGCCCCTTTCCCTCTCCCCGTCCCCCCCCCACCTCCTTGAGACCCTCACGGGTGAGTAGCGCGCTTTATAAATCTCTTTGATTGATTGATATATATATAGATCTATCTATATATATATATATATATATATATATATATATATCTACATAGTTATATCTATAGATATATCCATGTACATAGATATATCTACATAGATATATCTATATATATAGATCTATATATAGATCTATTTTTTTTAGTTGTTGTATGGTTTCCTTGGGGTCCAAAATGGCCCCCAGGGAAACCCTACAACATCTAAAAAAAATATTGCCCCCACAGGGGGTCGCCCTGCCCACGGGCAACCCCCTGTCGATTGCGCACCCCCCCCCCCCCCCAAGGGGGCACCTACCTTTCTTTTTTTTCAAATATGCCCCCGGGGGGGGGGGGCGGCCCGTTTTACGAGGGGGCCGACCCCCCCAAGTGAAATCCCTGGCGTCTAGTGGTGTTTCCTGGCCAGGAAACAGTTTCAGAAGGCTCGTAAGAAAGGGGAGAATCTCCCCTTTCTTACGAGGCCTTTTGAAAGTTTCCCTGGCCCCCCGATCGCAGCTGTGCTGCGATCGGGGGGGCCAGGAAACCTGAAAGTGTTTCCTGGCCCCCGATCGCAGCACTTTCACTTTCAGGAAGGCCTCGTAAGAAAGGGGAGACTCTCCCCTTTCTTACGAGGCCTTCACGACGACTTCCCTACTCTCACACTTTGGAGTAACACTCCTCTAAAATCTTTTAATTGGAGTTCGTAACTCCCTTAAAATCCTCACAAACTTCTCAATTAATCTGCGGCAATAAGCTGTGCAAGCGCAAAACCCTAACTTCACTCATACCGTCACTAGAAACGCCGAAACATTCTCACACCTCCATGTCCTTCATTTGCAAGCTCCGAGATCCCGGGAAAGTCATTGGGGACTTAGGGCATCATCATCTTTCCAACTTGTTTTATCACAGAAATTTTAACTTATCTCCGTCTATTCCTCGGATGGGGTCTCAAAGGGCGAAACCATCAATCTCTGCTACCATCTACTGATAACGCGTCCAGTCCTTATAAATTACCTGTACCTGGACACATTGGAGGTCGGTGAACCTTTTAGCCGAGTTGGACTCTCCTCATCCTAGAATAGTCGGATCACTTAAATCAATAATCAATAACTATTGTAATCGATACCCAATACTCAATTAATAGATTGAAATAACACACTAGGAATCAATAACAGTTGGTATTTCGACGCACCATGACCTTTCAGTCATGAATAACCACACCAGTTTATTAAAAGTTAATGAGTTTATTTCCCTATATTAACAAAGCTAGCACAATGTATATAAGTCTCAAAACCAAATGATATATGTATACGAACATTACTAGCTGTCCATAGTGGCGGAAGAAACGCAATCTACGCAAAATCTGTATTATAATGCACTCAGTTATAGCAATGGAAATTACTAATATAAGTAACTGAATTTGACTAATTTCATACATCGGTCAGCATAACAAGATTTTAATTTAGCATGGTGCATCAGATGATTGCCTCGACTAACCTCTAATTAGCACTGGCATGTGGGGTTTCATGCAAAACGAATTTAGTCAACACAAATTTGGAAAACTTCCGGCCTGGGCCCTATCAAAATAGCAGTTGGTACCTCGAAGGAAAAACACAATGCATAATACAATTATCCTTTCATAATTACCAAATACAATCAGCGTTCAAGAAAGTCTTCGTCCCTCAGGTACCGGTTCAATCAGCATGGGGCAGATTTCAAGGGGCAAAGTTAAGGGCAAGTTTCCTTGCAGCAGCAAGGAGAAAGGGGCAAAGTTACTGCATGAGCAAGACGGGGGCAAATTAAAGTTAAAGTCTCTAGGGTGAGAATTCTTAAAGTCTCTTTCTCTGCAATAGAGAAAAGGGCATCAAGGTGTCGTCCAAGATGGCGTCTAACATTTGGCTTCAAAGATGGCATCAAGGAAAAATGGCTGATTTCTCTTTGTCCGGTGGGTTTAAGTAAGAAACATTCCAAATTCAGCAGGGTCTTCCATTGGAGGGTTCATAGGGTGGCTTCAATTTGACCAATGAATAGTGTCTTTCTCCTAGTAAACATTTATGCATACATTGTCCTTGGAGCCTTGGAACACAAGTTGCAACAAGGTTTGCCAATTATTTCGGTATCAGTACTTTATTGTCCGCACCTGCAGAAACTGACCTTGTATCGAAGGGGATGAAACCGGACTAGCACGAAACCTTGGAGATAAGTGTATTAGTCATCTCTACTGGAAAAATACCGAATAATGTTCTTTTAAAAGTAAAAACCACGCAGTTGAATTTGAGGCCAAGCGACTAGGCCAAAGCCTCTACTAAATTTAAGCTAAGCATAAAACAGTTTCAACAAGAAATCATAACACACATTTGCGATTATGACGGATTACTACAATTTTCAATTCTTCATGATTAATTAAGCCCGTTTATAATATTGGCGAACTACTCCGAGGGCACAATTTCCCTCGTACATTATTTTCTTTACTAAAATCACACTGCATTATACGATTTTGGTTACATGATATACGAATATATGTTGGTCCTTCTTTTCTGCGTCATCAGTAGCACTGATCCAAGACCTCCCACAGAGCACCTTCCATGGCTAACACCTGGGGGAAGCTTCTCACTCACACAAGTTATGTTGGAGGGTCACGACCTCGTCTCCCCTCCCCGCCGCCCACAGTGAATCACCAGTTAAACACCAAAAGAAAACTTCACCCACAAACCAGACCCCTCTCTGGTGACCCCACGATCACAGCTCTCAGTCTGCCCACGAGAAGCCTAAATTCAAAGAGGACAAGACATGAGTGAACCTGAACGTACACACAACACACCACAATCACACACCAACCAACACAAGCTCATCATGAACACGCAATATGCCTTTGTCAGGAGACGGATGTCGGTGGACTCCCGGTTTGCCTCTAGGAGCAACCAGAGAACCATTTAAAAAGTGTACAAGTTATAACTTTTTTTTTTTTTTAGCAACCTGACTTTTTCTAGTTTCGTCTGCAACCTGCCTTTTCAACTACACGCATTTCAACATCTTACAAAAGGAAAGCGGGAGATTTAAAACACATACTAGGGAGAATGTACTTTCCCTTTTTGATTTTTATTGAAGCAGAGGCCATTTCTGGCGGGAGTCAGTCAAAAATACAGCAGTTCCTGGCTACAAAGCCCGGGAGCCTCCCGGCTGAATCGGGCCTGTTGTCATGTAGGCCACTACACTGCTCCTTCCTCGCTCTTCTGAGGTGTATATTTACCCTGAATACAATAGTTAAACTTGAAGTTATTGGTTTGACTGTTCATACTCACGTTTTTAATTAATGAAATTATCTCATCAGATGCGTCTTAATGCGCTCTCAGAAGCATGCATTTATTTCTTAAAAGGTTTTTTTTATTACTAATTAGTGTCAGCTTGCTGCGCAACTAATTAGATTAAATGAACAAACACTGGCAAAGCCAATAGGTCTCGCTTTTGGAACCATTTGGCTTTGACAGTGTTTTTTAACCATACTGTACATCATCCCCGATGTTGTTCATCATCAAAGAAAACAAAAAAATAGGCCTGATGATGCGGAAGTCGAGCTGCTTTGTACTCACAGGCAGCACCAGACAAGCGCCTAGAAAATGACTAAAGCATGTTTTTCTTCAAATTGACCAAGGTGGATCAGAAAATAATACAAACAATTCTGTGGACACCGTTTTTAAAACCCAGGTGAAGGGCGGGGGGAGGGGGGGCAGGTGTGGTGAAGCATCCCGGGTAATGCGGGTGGGAGCAACAACCCGGAGGGTGCAGTAGAGGGAGAGCAACGTGGAAGGCATTGGTGGGGGAGAAAGACGAAGGACAAAGTTAAGGGGAGAAGCTACAGGTGAGTGAGCAGCGTGGAGCAGACGGGGAGAAGCGCAGGGACGAGGAAGCAGCCGGGGGCAGGGGAATGTTACCCAAGTGCACCATGGAGGCGGGTGCCCGAGAGCAAGACGGAGTGCGGCCAGGGAGAGAAGTGCACGAGGGGTGTAGCGCACTGAGGCGGAGTAGGAGAGCACGGAAAGGGTGCTCAGTGGCAGCACAGTGTTAGAGGCTATAGCTGAAGGGTATAGATCAGTGGCCGGCAGCTTTAGGAGGGAGGTGTGGCGGGCGCACACACACACACACTCATTCTTTCTCACACAGACAGGCATGCACACATGCACGCACATCCATTAACAACACTCATACCATTCAAACATGCTCACACGCACCAAACATTCATTTTAAAACATCACACACTCATTCTTTCACAGACGCACGCACGCACGCACATCCATTAACACTCATTACCTCCCGTCCCTCCCTCGCCTTCCTTTAGACCAATGAGGCTCCCTGCCTCCCCATAGACCCTCCCTTCCCCTTAAAACCCCACCCCCACTACCTCCTGTTCTTTTTTGTCTAGTCCCGCTAGACTTACCTTCTTCCTTCTTCCACGGCGGGGCCTGGGGGTCTTTGGCTATGCTCTCCTCGAGGCGCGGAGCTCCTCGGGGAGGGTTCCTGGCGGTCGCGTCTTCAAGAGGTGGGCGTGGCTGCCTTGGAGACGCGTCCTGGGAGTCGGCTGATGAGGTTGGTCGGCTCTTTGCGGCTGGGGCTACAATTTCCGGATCTTCGGCTCGCGGAGCCGCGCTGAGGTGCCGGTTTGGATTTTCGGCATTTTGGAGCGGTAGGACGGGCGTTCTGCCCGCGTTTTTAACAGGTTTTTGTCAATTGTTTAGGTTTTTTCATTTGCTGTTTCTTTTTCAGAGGAGGGCCTTTCTCTGTTATTTAAAGGGTTGGGGTCCTGTGGCTGACATTTCTGGTTTGTATCATGCCGAAGGTACCTGCCGAAAGATGTAGGATTGTTTCCTCTTCCTCTTCATCGGGGGAGGATGGTGAAGTTCCCCTCTCCACGCCTGGGGGTCGCCAGGTTCCGGTAGGGGCTTCTGCGTCACTCATGTCCAGAGAAGAGGTTCAGGACATGATTGAGGTGGCTGTCTCTCGGGCTCTCCAAGCAGCGGTGGCCAGGCCTGGTCGTTCTCCGGCAGCCCGTCCTCCTGGGACTGCGGAGAGGTCCTCTTCTGGGGATGATGAGGATGACGCTCCATCTACTTCTTCTGGTGGGAAATATGTCTCCAGGGAAGAGATGTGGGAGGTGATGTCGCATGTTCTGGTCAATTTAGGTTTTCCTGTGTTTCAGCCTACGGGATCGGATTCACATTTGTTCCCTCAGTATCAAACACCTTCTAAGTTTACCATGCCTTTTCAGGGCCCTGTGAAGGAAATGGTATTCCGGGAATGGAAAGATGTGGATAAGTCTCAGGTGCCACGGTTCCTTCAGAAACTGTACTTACTGGAGGGGGAGGATGTGTTACCTCCCTCAATTAAACTGGATTCCATTTTGGCGACCCTGATTGGCAAGACGGCTGTCAATCCGGAGGATTGTGTGCATACGGATGCCACTGACCGTAAGGTGGATTCTGGTCTTAAGAGGGCTTTTGCGGCAGAGAATTTGGCCCTCAGAGCGGGTATATTTTCTGCTTATTCTGCACAATCTTTGGTGCAGGATTTTGACAAGCTGGCGGTGGCTGTTCAGGAAGGTTCGGAGTGCTCGGAACTTCTGGCTGTCATGGAGCAGCAGGCCAGGTTGCTGGCAGACATGTCTTCTGATGTGGTCCGTACTTCGGCTCTGGCATCGGGAGCTTTGATTGGGGCTCATAGGTCCCTCTGGTTGAGGTTGTGGAAGGCGGATCCTGGGGAGAAATCTGCTCTCCTGAGACTGCCTTTTGAGGGGCGCAGTTTGTTTGGTGATCAGTTGCCTTCCATTTAAGGAGAGGAAACACGCCTTGCCTTACAAAGGTGGTTCTTCTTCTGGCAAGGGGTGGAGGAAGCATTCGCGCTCATCTCCCAAAATGGATCCCAAATCATTTTCTTTCAGGAAACGTTTTCAGCCCAGTTTTTCTCCTAAGAAGTCTGCCCCTTCGAACCGGGGTGGGTTCAAGAAGGGGTCCTGACAATCATTGTGGGCTTGGCATAGGGCAGGTTGGGGGATGGCTTAGGCACTTTCTTTCAGTGTGGCAGGAGAGTGTCAGCGATCGTTGGGTGCTGGACATTGTGGACAATGGCTACGCCATAGATTTCGATGTGGTGCCTCCAGATTCCGGGGTGCGTCCCACTCCTCTGCCTACAGTCGGGGCCCAGAGACAGGCGTTGTTGGATGGGGTCCGGGACTTGCTTCTCAAGGGGGCCATCTCCCAGGTTCCTGTGGGGTAGAGAGGTCTGGGCACTTATTCAGTCTTGTTTCTGGTTCAGAAGGTGTCAGGGGGTTTTCGGCCTGTCCTCAATCTGAAAGGGGTGAATTCCTGGATCAGGACTGTACATTTCTGTATGCTGTCCATTCAGACTATATTTCCTCTGGTCAGTCCGGGGGATTTCCTGGCATCTCTGGATCTGCAGGATGCTTACCTGCATGTTCCAGTGGCTCGGTCTTCTCAGCGATTCCTACGTTTTGCGGTAGGCCTGGACCATTATCAGTTTTGTGTTCTACCTTTCGGCCTCAAGTCCTCTCCCCGCATTTTCACCAAGGTGCTGGCCCCTTTGGTGGCTCTTCTACATTCAGAAGGGGTGTTTATTCATCCTTATCTGGACGATATTCTAATCCAAGCGTCCTTTCAGGAGCTGTTGCGGAGGCATGTGGCCCGGGTTCTGGTGGTCCTGCAAAACCACAGGTTTTTGGTCAACTGGGGGAAGTCAGATTTGGTTCCTTCCCAAGATCTGGTCTAGGGGCTCGGTTTCTGACTCTTCGAGGTTTGGTGATTGTGTCGGAGAAGCGGTTGTTGGTCCTCCAGTCTCTGGTGAGGTTGATCTTGTCGCAGCCTGCTCCCAGGGCCCTCCAGTGGTTACGTCTGCAGGGTCATTTGGCATCAGTGATTTTTCTAGTGCCCTGGGCACGGTTCCATCTTCTTTGCCTGAGGAACTGGTTCCTGGTTCATTGGTCTCCAGGGTCAAGTTCTCTGCTGGCACGGATTCCGGTGTCGGGGTTGGTTCGCAGGGAGTTGGGTTGGTGGCTGGTGACCGCTCATCTTCGGGTAGGGGTGTCTTTATCTCCTCCTCTCCCAGTGGTGGTGACGACCGATGCCAGCCTCTCCGGTTGGGGGGCTTGGATGGGGTTGGCTCAGATCCAGGGGTTTTGGTCACCTCTGGAAGCCAGACGCTCTTCGAATTGGCGGGAGTTGAAGGCGGTGCTTCTGGCTCTGATTCATTTTCAGGTCTCCCTGAAAGGGGTTGCGGTTCTTATTCGGACAGACAACTTAGTGACCAAAGCCTATGTGAACCGGCAGGGGGAGACCCGGTCAGGGGCTCTGTTCCGCCTTGCCAAGAAGATTTTTGTTTGGGCTCAAGAATGGGTTATTTCTCTGCGTGCCACCTACATTCGGGGGGTGGACAATGTTCGGGCGGATCTTCTGAGCAGGGTGATTCCTTCCTCTCAACTTTTCTCCCTCCGGTGGTCTCTGTTTCATCATCTGGTTCACCTATGGGGTCTTCCGGTGGTAGATGTATTTGCGTCTCCAGAGAATGCGAAACTCAGTCGCTTTTGCTCCTGGTTTCATTGTCCTCAGGCCAGGGAGGTGGACGGGATGTCGTGTCCTTGGCCTCGGGGTCTTTTGTACGCTTTCCCGCCCTTTCAGTTGCTTCGGACGTTTCTGTTGAGGGTACGTCTTTTGAGAGCCAGGGTTATCTTGATTGCGCCCCATTGGCCGAGGGCAAATTGGTTTCCGTTGCTTCAGTTGATGGCGTCGGGTCAGGTGTGGACTCTTCCTCTCTGTCCGTCGCCTCTGGAGTTTCCTTGCCTCTCGATGGGGTCATTGAGGCGGTTGCACTTGACGGCCTGGAAGTTGAACGGCGGGGTTTGATGGGTTTGGGAGTTCCGGTAGCTTTGAGTTCTACTTTGCTGGCTTCCCGACGGCGTTCCACTTTGCTGTCTTATGGTAGGCAGTGGAGAGTTTTTTCTTCTTGGTGTTTCCGGCATAAGTTGGATCCTACGTCCACTTCTCTTTTTGATGTGATGCAATTTTTACAGGATGGTGCCCAGTTGGGTTTGTCGGTGGCTTCTCTACGGGTGCAGTGGGCGGCGATTCAGGCTTTTAGGGGTCCATGGCGTAATCTGTCTGATGAGGGTCATTTGATGCCTCGGTTTTTCCAAGGTCTTCTTAACTTGTTTCCTCTCCCGGTGCGTTCCTTTCCTTCCTGGGATCTTTCATTGGTATTGGATGCTTTGACTGTCACTCCCTTTGAACCTCTGGGGGACTGTGACTTGCGTCAACTTTTTTTGAAAACTTTTTTTCTGGTGGCCATTACTTCGGCCCGCCATTTAGGGGAATTGGGGGCCTTGGCCTGCTCGTTTCCTTTTTGTAAGGTTTTTCCGGAACGTGTGGTGCTTGTTCCTGTTCCTTCTTTTGTTCCTAAGATGAATTCGTCTTTCCATGCTTGCCAGGAGGTCATCCTTCCTTCGTTTGGTCCAAATCCTTCCTCGGATGAGGAGGTTCGGTTGCATTCTTTAGATGTGCGTAGGGACTTGTTGGAATATCTACGGGTAGTTGCTCCTTTCCGTAAGGGTGATTCTCTTTTTGTGAATTTCGGTCCGGCCCGGAAGGGTGAGAAGCCTTCCACGGCTTCTTTGAGTCGGTGGGTTCGCTCGTTGATACTGATGGCTTATTCTTTGAAGGGGGAAGTTCCTCCCCAAGGGATTCAGGGCCGTTCTACCAGAGGTATGGCTGCTACGGTTGCAGAGCTTCAGGGAGCTTCGGTGGTGGAAATTTGCAGGGCCGCAACTTGGGCCTCACCTTCGACCTTTGTTCGTCATTACAGGCTGGCGGACTTGGGCAATTTGGAGTCGGTATTGGGTCACCGTGTCTTGTCCTCAATGATGTAATAGGGGGGTGGGGACTCGGTGGTCTTTATTGGTTGTGATTAAACTTATTGCAACTCAGTGTCCGTCTCCTGTTTTCTCTTGCTATGTCTCATTGGTCTAAAGGAAGGCGAGGGAGGGACGGGAGGTAATGCGTCCATTACTTACGTTAATGGCATTATTCCTGGTCCTACTCCCTCGCCTTCCTTTCCGTTCCCTCCCGCCCTCCCGGTACGGACCGCCTGAGTTGCTGCTTGGGCTTGTTTTTGTACAGGAGGTGGTTGGGGGGTGGGGCTAAGGGGAAGGGAGGGTCTATGGGGAGGCAGGGAGCCTCATTGGTCTAAAGGAAGGCGAGGGAGTAGGACTAGGAGTAATGCCATTAACGTAAGTAATGGACGCATAACTTTCAAACATGCACGTACGCACCAAACATTCATTTTAAAAGATCACACACACTCATTCTTTCACACACACATGCATGCCCGCACATCCATTAACAACACTCGTAACATTCAAACAATGCATGCACGCACCAAACATTCATTTTAAAACATCACAACACACACATTTACCTTCAGCCTCGAGGTCCCAGGAGGGTTAGGACTGCTGCCTTCCCTCATTGGCTGACCTCAGCCAATGAGGGAAGGCAGCAGTCCCAGCCTCATCACAGAGTGGGATGGGGTCAGTGAGACTGCTGACCCCACCCCACTCTGACGAAGTGTCACTGATTGACACTCACCCTGGGCGCTTCAGGGCTTAAACCTGAAGCACCCAGGGCGAGTGTCAATGGGTGACGCTTTCCTCATCACCCAGGGGAGGGCCTCGAGGCACCTTAGCTGAGCCGAGGAGGTCACGCCCATAGGAGCTGTGACCTCCTCAGCCCAGCAAAGTTCAGCTCAGGCAGCCAGGAATCTGCGCAAACCGCGCACTTCTCACTCCTGGCTGCCTGACTCGAACATGAAGAGTGTCTGTCAGGCTGACCTTTGTTCAGCCTGACAGACACTCTTCATGAGGGGCAAAAGATGGGGGGTCGTGGCCCCTCCGCCCTAAAGGACGGGCCTCGCCTGCTGGATTCAGTGCCCAGACAGGTAATCAGCGCCCTATGAAAACAGACGTCAGAAACGAGCATTGATTCCACTTTATGTTTCATCAGATACAGATTTCAAATGCAAAATCACGGGGATATTGCTCAATGGTGGAGCAGTGATAGACCACAGGGATATAGCTCAGGGGTGGAGCAGTGAGGGAGGACGAGGATATAGCTCAGTGGTGGAGCAGTGACAGAGTGTGTGGATATAGCTCAGTGGTGGAGCAGTGATAGAGCGTGGGGCTATAGCTCAGTAGTGGGGCAGTGACAGGGCACGAGGATGCAGCTCAGTGACAGAGCAATGAGAGGACAGGGGATTAGCTCAGTGGTGGAGGAGTGAGAGAGGACAGGGATATAGCTCAGTGTGGAGCAGTGATAGAGCATGGAATGAAGCTCAGTGGTGGAGCAGTGAGAGAGGACGGGGATATAGCTTATGGTGGAGCAGTGATAAAGAACGGGGATGCAGCTCAGTAGTGGGGCAGAGATAGAGCACTGGGATATAGCTCAGTGGTGGAGCACTGATAGAGCACAGGATATAGCTCAGTGGTGGAGCACTGATAGAGCATGGGGATATAGCTCAGTGATGGAGGAGCGATAGAGTGCTGGGATATAGCTCAGTGGTGGAGCAGCGATAGAACATGGAATGAAGCTCACTGGTGGGGCAGTGAGAGAGCGCGGGGATACAACTCAGTGTGGAGCAGTGATAGAGCGCAGGGATGTAGCTCAGTGTGAGTAGTGATATAGCGCTGGGGTGTAGCTCAGTGTGGAGCAGCGACAGGGAGGGGGATATAGCTCAGTGTGGAGCAGTGATAGAGCGCGGGGATATAGCTCAGTGTGGCGCAGCGACAGAGGTCGGGGATGTAGCTCAGTGTGGAGCAGTGATAGAGGACGGGGATGTAGCTCAGTGTGGAGCAGTGAGAGAGACTGGGATGTAGCTCAGTGGTGGTGCAGTGAGAGAGGACGGGGATGTAGCTCAGTGTGGAGCAGCGACAGTGACGGGGATGTAGCTCAGTGTGGAGCAGTGACAGAGGATGGGGATATAGCTCAGCGTTGAGCAGTGATAGAGGACGGGGATGTAGCTCAGCGTTGAGCAGTGATAGAGGACGGGGATGTAGCTCAGTGTGGAGCAATGACAGAGACGGGGATGTAGCTCAGTGTGGAGCAGCGACAGGGACGGGGATGTAGCTCAGTGGTGGAGCAGTGAGAAAGGACGGGGATGTAGCTCAGCGTTGAGCAGTGATAGACGACGGGGATATAGCTCAGTGTGGAGCAGCGACAGAGGTCGGGGATGTAGCTCAGTGTGGAGCAGCGACAGGGAGGGGGATATAGCTCAGTGTGGAGCAGTGATAGAGCGCGGGGATATAGCTCAGTGTGGAGCAGCGACACAGGTCGGGGATGTAGCTCAGTGTGGAGCAGTGATAGAGGACGGGGATGTAGCTCAGTGTGGAGCAGTGACAGAGACGGGGATGTAGCTCAGTGCTGGTGCAGTGAGAGAGGACGGGGATGTAGCTCAGTGTGGAGCAGCGACAGGGACGGGGATGTAGCTCAGTGTGGAGCAGTGACAGAGGACGGGGATGTAGCTCAGCGTTGAGCAGTGATAGAGGACGGGGATGTAGCTCAGTGTGGAGCAGTGACAGAGACGGGATGTAGCTCAGTGTGGAGCAGCGACAGGGACGGGGATGTAGCTCAGTGGTGGAGCAGTGAGAAAGGACGGGATATAGCTCAGTGTGAGTAGTGATAGAGGACGGGGATATACCTCAGTGGTGGAGCAGTGACAGCGGACGGGATGTAGCTCAGTGTGGAGCAGTGATAGAGGACGGGGATGTAGCTCAGTGTGGAGCAGCGACAGGGACGGGGATGTAGCTCAGTGTGGAGCAGCGACAGGGACGGGGATGTAGCTCAGTGTGGAGCAGCGATAGAAGTGCTGCTCAGTAGTTAAACAATATCAGAAAAGAAGGTTCTGGCCCGAAGGTGCAGCACTGAACTAAGACTGAGTCACAGTGGGTGCTGAGGAGGGGATGTAGCTCAGTGGGGGAGCGTTTTACTGCAGATGAGGAGGTCCCCCGTTTTAATCCGGGTGTCCCCTTTATTTATTTTTCATTGTCCTATTTCACATAATTTTTTAGTTAAACACATAATGGATTCCCTGCTTTGGTGCGATTTTGTTTCAACAAATTAAAAGTTAAAACTACGTTGAAATCTTATCTTAAGCGAACTTTGCCTGGTTACTGTTACCAGTGTTGGCATATTAGTGGAATGAACACATACATGACAACAGACCCGATTCAGACGGGACACTCCCGATTTTTAATCCAAAAATTTCTTTATTTTGGCTGCCCCCGCCTGAAACTGCCTGTACAACAGCGTAAGTCAAGGGGAAAATACATCCTCCCCATTTTTTATTAATTTACAAACTTCCCCCTATGCCAGTTGTAAAATGCTGACGTGTGTCACCGTGGCACTGAGTGAAGGCTGGATCTGTGCAGATAGTGCCCCTGGTGTGTATACGAAGTGTAAAGAGACTCGTATTTGCACGAGAGTGAATGCATGCTCTCCAAACCCTCTCACCAGTGACAGTCACTCCTGTGACACCCATCTCACGCAGTCTACTGCTTGTCTCGTCACCTCTGTAAAAAAGCATTTGCAATGCAACGGGTCTCGCGTTTGCTCATGTTAGAGCTGATAGCGTTGTAAACTCCTAACCCGGCTTTTCACCTATTGGCAAAAGTGCATTTATGTACGTAACCGGAAAAAGTGCAATCAACTATGTAAAGCGCTCAACTTCTGCCAAGCGAAATCGCGCTAGTAAAATAGAGAAAAAGTAGTCCACGAGCCGGACAGAGAACAGCGAGCCTCGCATGTTTTCTGTACTTGGTCGATGCGCTCGAGGAGGGCCAGCCACCGGAAAAGGCATGACGTATGCATGCCTTCGACTAATGAAAGCAAGCAGATTTTAATAGGCAAGCCCACGAACCAATGAAAAACACTGACGTGATGTCGACAGGGCTCCGAGCCCTTTTCTAAACACTAAAGCGTCTCCATGCGAAACGCATGCGCGAGCGCATGCAACGCAGGCTCGACCCTAAAAAGGGAAGCCATGAGCTGAAAACCCACATTTCAGGTTAGGCAAAGGGAAATGACAACAGTTAGAAAAGGTGTCAAGTTTTTGGAAAACATGATTGAAAAGTGGATGTTTCTTTCAGGGACCGATTGAAAACACTGAACTACTGTTTATATCCAGGTTTTAGCAAATAATAATGTGAAATGTCCTTTTTTTTAAAGGGGTGAGGGGACACCCGGATTTGAACCAGGGACCTCTTGATCTGCAGTCAAATGCTCTACCACTGAGCTATATCCCCGTCCACAGCCGTCATGGCGCACTGAGCTCTATCGGCGGCGGTTCACAGGTGCCGGTACTCAGTCTTCTGTTCCTGTTGCATCACCATGTTATATCCTCCCCCGTAACATCGCACTAGCACTGAGTACCATCCTTGTCCTCTCTCACTCCTCCTACATTCAGCTATATCCCTCATCCATACTCACTCCTCCACCACTGAACTACATCCCCGTCTCTTCTCCTTTGCTTCACTCACTCCTCTCTCGCTGCTGCACCTTCAGCTATAGCCTCTAACACTGTGCTACCACTGAGCACCCTCCCCGTGCTCTCCTACTCCGCCTCAGTGCGCTACACCCCTCGTGCACTTCTCTCCCTGGCCACACTCCGTCTTGCTCTCGGGCCTCCATGGTGCACTTGGGTAACATTCCCCTGCCCCCGGCTGCTTCCTCGTCCCTGCGCTTCTCCCCGTCTGCTCCACGCTGCTCTCTCACCTGTAGCTTCTCCCCCTTAACTTTGTCCTTCGTCTTTCTCCCCCACCAATGCCTTCCACGTTGCTCTCCCTCTACTGCACCCTCCGGGTTGTTGCTCCCACCCGCATTACCCGGGATGCTTCCCCACACCTGCCCCCCCGCCCTTCACCTGGGTTTAAAAAAACGGTGTCCACAGAAATGTTTGTATTATTTTCTGATCCAACTTGGTCAATTTGAAGAAAAACATGCTTTAGTCATTTTCTAGGAGCTTGCCTGGTGCTGCCTGTGAGTACAAAGAAACTCGGCTGCCGCATCATCAGGCCTGTGTTTTTTGTTTTCTTTGATGATGATACACAGCATCGGGGATGATGTACAATATGGTTAAAAAACACTGGCAGAGCCAATAGGTTCCAAAAGCGAGACCTATTGGCTTTGCCAATCTTTGTTGATTTAATCTAATTAGTCACGCAACACGCGGACACTAATTCATAATTAAAAAAAACCTTCAATAAATAAACGCATCCTTTAGGGAGCATTAAGACACATCAGGTGAGATAATTACATTAATTAAAAACGTGAGTGTGATCAGTCAAACCAATAACTTCGAGTTTAACTTTTGTATTCAGGGTAAATATACACCTCAGAAGAGAGAGGAAGGAGCAGTGTAGTGGCCTACATGACAACAGGCCCGATCCAGCCGGGAGACTCCCGGGTCATGTAGCCAGTAATTGCTGTATTTTTGACTGACTCCCGCCAGAAATGGCCTCTGCTTCAATAAAAATCAATGAGGGAAAGTACATTCTCCCCAGTGTGGGGGAGCCCGCGGAGAGAGAGACTCGTTCTAGTCTCTCCGCGGGCCTGTTCGGGAGGACAGGAAGTGGCGTGGGCGCACCGGATTGGTTGTGAGGTAAGTGTGGGTGAGATTAGGGAAGGGGTTTATAAGGGGGTGGAAGGGTGGGGTTGGCCTCTTTTCCGGGTGGACCTAGTTAGGAGAAGTTTTTGAGGAGGGTCCCCTGTATTAGAGGCAAGTGCGGGTTTAGGCAGTTTTCAGCGCTAGGGCCAGGGGAGGGCTTGTGGCGCGTAGCTGCAGTGCCAGGGCTGAGGGCGGGAGGATTGCGCGTAGGATGGTGGGTGTGTGCGGCCGGGCACCCGAAACACGGAGGCACCGCTGCGCCCCTAGGGAGCGGCCCCAGCGGCACTAACAGGCGCACGGAGGCTTTACAGCCCCCGGCACTTACGGACACAGCTGTGAGGAAGCCTGTAGGCGCGCGGAGGCCTTGCAGCCCCCGGCGCCTAATTTTAGTGCACACGGAGGCGCGAGGCCAGGCGGCCTACGCGCATTTGAGACGGCGTGGGGGGGGGCGCTCCTAAGTTTTTAATAAAAAAGAAAGCTGTTTTTAACGCGCTGGAGCGCGAACACCAAAAAAACTCATACAAAGGCACATTTTTCTTTCACGCGCCGGTGGCGCGAACGCAGTTGGGCACCAGGAGGCCAGGCCTCAGGGGTCCCACAGTGCACGGCGCCTGGGCGGGCCCCGTGAATAATAAGGAATTGGCCAATTCATCTCTGCTACTAGTAGCCATAAGCAGATAGCGACGTGGTCACCCAGGTGACAGTATAGATTCTGGGGCACAGCAGGAGGGGCATACAAACTAATAGGGCACTTTGACTTGGGGCAGATTTCAGAGAGAGGCATAACTAAAGTGGTAGGCCAGAGGGTGGGCAGTCACAGGCAGAGCAGGCCTGGGGTGGGGGCCACGGATTTTGATTTGGGCGAGGATAATGCAGCGCCATGGCAACCGGCCATGACGCGGAGGCTGTCAGGGCTGCGCTCCGCGTTTTAGGCGAAGCCGGCCGGGCGGATTTGCTCAGGCCCGGGGTCCTGGAACAGGCCTGGGTTGGAATGACACGGCCAACGCTGGCTGCGTCAAGCGGTGTGGCGGCGGCAATCGCCGCATACGAATCGCAGGATTCAGAGGGGGACAGGGATGAAGTCCCGGGGAGGCAGGAACAGGTTCCAGAGGTGCGGTTGGGGACACCTAACACGTTCAGTCCCTTCATTTTCAGCGGGAAAACCCAGGGCACACAGGACCCAGGCCCCGGGACCACAGGAGCAGGCTGCGCAGGCTCATCAGCTGGCAGGCCCCCGGCGGGGAAGGAGACAGTACGGCACGGCAGGCCCCCGGGTTGCAAGGGGATGGGAGTGAGCAGCCCGTGCCGGGGCCCAGTGGTATTCAGACCTGTTAGACCTGTCCTGCCCCAGGAGTCGGGCCAACCAATCAATGGGACACGGGGCCCCAGCCAAGAAGCGAGGGAAATACGCAGGGAAATCCAGGGGGGGGCCAGGCAGAACCAAGCCCACCACGCGACAGGCGAGACCAGCGAACAACAAGACAAGTGAGGAGGCTGGGGCGATGGGGACCCCGGGATCCGCCGCGCAGGGAACATGGGACCAGGCAGATGCATGGGATTTGGAAGCCGGATTCCACGAGCAGCGTAGGGCTGTGGCAGAAACCGAGGCTAGGTGGGCCCAGTTATGTAAAGACAGGGAGGAAGCGGCTATACGCCGCAAAGACAACCAGAGGGGTAGGGAAGTCACAGACATGAGGGGGACCCAGCCGGATGGGTCAGGCGCAGGAAGCTGAGTTTGGATACCGCAGATGGAAGCGGGTAGGGGTCAGGAGGCTCGTGTGGCCGAAGGGCGGGTCGGCGTAGGAAGCCCCAGTGGCGCATACGTCCACATGGGAAGAGGCAATACGATGTCAGCAATGGAGGTTGGCAAGAAAAAGGGGGTGCCAACTGGGCGCAATACGGCCCAACCGCGTTGGTCCGAAACAATAGAGGGGTCTGCGGCGGCCTTCTCTACATCGTGGGAGCGTGGGTATCATAACGATGGTGTGCGCCATGTGGGGCAAGTGCCAACAGAAACACCGGCAACTAAGCCACAGGGATATGTTGAAAACAAGGGTGATTGGGTAGGCGAGGAAGAGTTGGAATTGGACTATGAGGAAGATGGGGAGGATTGGGAAGATGGAGAGATACGAGATGAGGAGGTGAGCGGTGTCAAGAACGGAGGGGGGTGGGCGCGGGCGCAAGTGCGCCACAACCCCTACCTCTGCCTTTGTTTTTCAGGACACCGTCGTGGCCGAAGGGCCAGCAGGATTACGGCAAACAAGGCCACGTGGCAGAGCGACGAGGAGAACACCGCGTAATTTGGGGGAGACGATCAGAGGTAAGGGGAGATGGTGGTCAGTCTGGGGAGACGGGGGGAGGCTACAAGGGCTACATGCACTAGCAAATCCATAGGCGTAGGAGATGGGTCAGTGTGGGAGACTCCAGATGTGGTTTCAGTACAGAAGGGTGACGTGACCAAGGACAAGGAGGCGGCATCCACAACTGTCACAACGATGGGTAGTCAGACGGCAGGGGAAGACACAAATACTGAGGACAAAGAAGGGGGAGTTCACAAGAAGCGTCTTCCGTACATGGGTTTGGCCATGCCCCTGGGGTCCCATGTCGCAGAAAAGACTAAGGCAAGGATCTGGAAACATGAATACGTAGATGTGTTTAAGCTACTACACAGGAACATACAGGCCAAGGAAGGATCTAAAGAGGAGGAATGGGAGTTAGAGCGCAGGCCCAGGCTTCCTATTACAATAGACAATTGGACGTCCGCATTCCTGATCTTTGCCAGTATATATTGTGAAAAGTATCCAGCCAGGGCCATTGCGCTTTTCAAATACATGGACATTATTAGGAAGGCCCAGATGCACTTTGGGGGGTTTGCATGGCTAAGTTATGACGAGGAGTTTAGGGCCCGGGTGAGCGTAAACCCTGAAAAGCCGTGGGGAGACGTAGATTCGGAGTTATGGATGCAATGGATGGCATCGGCATAGGCATCGGCGTCCACTCATACGGCGAGTGGACTGCCAGTAATATATAAGCCTTTTCAGGCACGCCCCGCCTTGGGAGGGACGGGCAATGCTACAAAAACACCGGTGGCCAGCACGGGGCTTGTTGGAACTTCAACAAGGGTTTCTGCTCACGGTCACAGTGTAGGTTTAAACATGATTGCTCCGAGTGCGGGGGCCGTCATCCAGTCATTCAGTGTTTCTCCCTTACCAGCCCTGCAGAACAATGGAGGGCGGCGAGAGGAAGAGGCTCACAAGGAGCTCCTGCTCCGAAAGGGTCCTACACCAGTTAGATTGGAAGTTTTGCTGCCTTGGTTGCACAGGTATCCAGACGCGGATAAGGCTCGACAATTGGAATGGGGTTTTCAAGAAGGATTTAGGGTATTCTATCAAGGTCCCCGGCAGAGGCGGTGGGCAGACAATTTGTGGTCTGCTAAGGAACAGCCCCAGGTATTAAGGGATAAACTGGAGAAGGAGGTAGCACTCGGGAGAATAGCGGGTCCATTTTTTGACTGGCCAACTGATCACTTGATGATATCCCCTTTAGGGGTGGTACCCAAAAAAGCACCGGGCGAGTTCCGCCTGATACATCATCTGTCATGGCCTGAAGGTGCGTCGGTAAATGATTTTATCGCGCAAGAGGACACCAAGGTAATTTACGCCTCGGTAGATGATGCAGTGAAATTAATTTGAGGTGCGGGATAAAATCGGAAATGGCTAAATGTGACATACAGTCAGCCTTTCGGTTGTTACCCATTCATCCAGCAGATTTTGACCTCTTAGGCATGCAGCTGGACGGAGCTATATATGTGGACAGGGTCTTACCTATGGGTTGTGCGATATCATGTGCATTATTCGAAACGTTCAGCACCTTTTTGCAGTGGGTTTTTGTTAAGACAAGTGGCCACAAGGCAGTGACGCACTATCTAGATGATTTTTTATTTGTAGGGGCAGCCGCATCCGGAGCATGTGGACAGGCTTTGGCAGCCTTTCAGAGGCTAGCGCTGCAGACAGGAGTGCCATTGGCCCCGGAAAAGACAGAGGGACCGCCATCAATTCTGACCTTTTTGGGCATCGAACTAGATGCAGAAATAATGGTGGCCAGATTGCCATCGTCAAAAGTGACGGAAATACTGGAATGTCTAGCATTTGTGCGGACACTGCACAAAATGGACTTACGAACGGCACAAAAATTGCTAGGATACCTCAATTTTGTGTGTAGGGTAGTGAGGGGAGGACGTACTTTTTGTAGACGACTGGGACTGTCCATGTCGGGTGCAGTGTTACCTCATCATAGGATAAGAGTTTCTTTGGCCCTGAGAGAAGATATCAAGGTATGGGAGATTTTCCTGAAAAAATGTAATGGGGTACCAATGTCTTTTGGTGACTTGGATACGGTCTGGCAGGTTCAAATATTTTCGGATGCGGCAGGGGCGTCTGGCTTCGGCATCTACTGGGACGGGAGGTGGTGCGCGGAAGCATGGCCCCGTCAATGGTTACAACAGGGGAGGAGCATTGCCTTCCTCGAGTTTTTTCCACTATTAGTGGCACTGGCAGTCTGGGGACGGGAATTAACCAACAGGACGTTGGTTTTCCCGGTGGACAATATGACTGTAGTGGAATTGGTTAACAGACAGAGGGCTAGGGACCTCAGAGTTTTGCGTTTATTACGACAATTTATGCTGCAATGTTTATCTCTCAATGTTATCTTTAAAGCTGCTCACATACCGGGGGTTTACAACGAGATTGCAGACTCCCTATCTCGTTCACAGTGGTGGCGTTTTCACGAGTTGGCGCCAGGAGCGGAACGGAACAAGACTGCGGTCCCGGCAGGCATTTGGGAGTGGGGGGCATGATGATCTCGGGCTGGTGGAGATGTCTTTAGCGGTATCTACGCGGCGAAGTTCCAGGCTCGCATGTTTGGAGTTTCAATCTTTTGAGGCGTTTGAGGGCAATTTTTGGGCACAAGGGTCAGAGTCTTTGGAGGCAAGGGCTTTACGCTTTGTGCTGTTTCTGATTAAGGAGGGTCTATCCCCGGCCACAATAGGAGGAAAGTTGGTAGGTGTCTCATTCTATGGGAAACTTTTCTTTGGTGCGGATCCGGCGCGTAATGATTTATTAGGTAAAATGTTGAAAGGTTGGGGCAGGGCCGGGGCGGCAAGTATGGCAAGAGAACCCATTACTTTTGAGATACTGCGAGAGCTGTTGCACATCTTGCCAGTATGTTGTGTGGATGAGTATGAAGTAGGACTTTTTAGGTTGTGCATGGTTTCAATGTTTTTCGGCGCTTTTAGAGTATCCGAATTGTTGGGCGTAGGGAAAGAGTGTGGTGTGAAAGAGGTTTGTATGCACAAGGAAAGGTTGGGGATATGGCTCAGGCAGTCCAAGACGGACCAGTTAGGTAAGGGAAAATGGGTATGGCTGGAAAAAGACGGGGATGATCTAGCGTGCCCGGTGACAGAGTGGATGGTTTTCAAACAGAAGTTGAGAGTGGCCGCGGAAACAGGGATGTTTGTGCATGCTTCCGGCAAGAAACTTACTAGCTATCAGTTGTTGCAAGTTTTGAGGATGGCGCTGGGACGGACGGGACAGCGAGCAGGGGATTTTGGAACACATTCCTTCAGGATTGGGGCAGCTACAGCGGCAGCTCATTTAGCTTGGGACTGGGCCAAGATCAAAGCTATAGGTAGATGGAAATCTAGATGCTGTGAGCGTTATGTTAGGCCTTGATGAAATACAGGTTGGGGGGGGGGTTTAGATGTTCACCACTGTTGTTATAATGTTTTTTCTTTTCAGGATGCGTGGCCGGACCGCAGAAGGATAAGATGGTGACATGGCTGGTCGGTCACTCATTCGTTCACTGGGCAGCGAAATTCGCAGAAAAACAAATTTACGGCAGATCAATGGGACTGCCCAGCAGACACC
This sequence comes from Pleurodeles waltl, assembly GCF_031143425.1. Taxonomy (NCBI): domain Eukaryota; kingdom Metazoa; phylum Chordata; class Amphibia; order Caudata; family Salamandridae; genus Pleurodeles; species Pleurodeles waltl. The sequence goes on from NW_027150097.1 coordinate 4,050,848, forward strand.
ACGAAGTTCGTTGGTGGGGAAAGAGCGGCATGAGGTGGGGGAGTTTACTTCCATTTATCACGGGGAACCTGCCGCAGTGGGGATGTCCGGACTTGTTACTGATCCATTTGGGGGAAAATGATTTGGTGAAGCAATCAGGGCTCACATTGATTCAGTTCATGCAGAAGGACTTGGAGCTATTGAAGCAAAAGTTATGCGGGACATGTCTGGTGTGGACGGAATTTGTACCCAGACGGGTATGGAGAGGGGCAATCAATCATGGAGCCATTGAGCGGGCTCGAAAAAAGCTGAACAGAGCAATGAGGGTATTTTGCTGGGCCCAAGGGATTAAGGTACTGAGGCACGAGGACATTAAGGAACAAGATGGGATATTGTTCAGAGAGGATGGCGTGCACTTATCGCAATTAGGAAATGCGTACTATTTGACAGAGTTGAGGTTGATGTTGGAGAACTTATTGGGAGAGAATCTGTGGATCAGGGAATAAAAAGGAAGAGACAGTTTCGTAAACGGGGTGTTTACGGGGTGGGGCAGCAAAACACCACGTGGGTTTTGCTGGTTGGCAGGAAATGGGGGAAGGGGGAGAGCCAGATGCGGGCTTGTCCCCCTTCCAAGGGGAAAAACGAGGTGAAGGATCAGAATGGGGGGTTGTGATGTTACAAACAAGGAGGGCATGAAAGGAATAGGGGAGTGCCTAGGGGAGGAGATTTGAAGAGAGCCATTGGAAGAGAGAGTGAAGGGCATAGGGAAGCTTTTTAAGTTAAGGTTGGGCAAAAGGGAGTCATACAGTTCAAAGTTATTGATGTTTATGTTAAATCCTGTCCTAAATAAATGACCTTTTACACCAGCTATGAGTGTCACTGTATGTGTGTCCCGATGTGTTTTATATCTCCCGCTTTCCTTTTGTGAAACGTTGAAATGCGTGTAGTTGAAAAGGCAGGTTGCACATGAAACTAAACAAAGTTAGTATTTCCATGTTTTTTTTAAGTTATAACTTTCTTCTACACTTTTTAAAGGGTTCTCTGGTTGCTCCTAGAGGCCAGTCGGGAGTCCACCGGCATCCGTCTCCTGACAAAGTCATATTGTGTGTTCATGATGTGCTTGTTATGTTGTGTTGCATGGTGTGTGATTGTGGCGTGTGTTGTGTGTACGTTCAGGTTCACTCATGTCTTGTCCTCTTGCAGTTTAGGCTTCTCGTGTGCAAACTGAGAGCTGTGATCGTGGGGTCACCAGAGATGGGGTCTGGTTTCTGTGTGAAGTTTTCTTTTGGTGTTTAACTGGTGTTTCACGGTGAGGGGGGGGGAGGTCGTGACCCTCCAACATAACTTGTGTGAGTGAGAATCTTCCCCCAGGTGTTAGCCATAGAAGGTGCTCTGTGGGAGGTCTTTGGATCAGTGCTACCACCATCTTGGACGTGTTACCCTGTGCGGATGGTGCGTCCTGCACCTGTTCATAGGACGCAAGTTGTTGTGTCAGTCTTCGCAGAGTAGGCTTTCTAGCGCTTCTGTCGCATTTGGAGTTTTGATGTTGCCTTGTACTTGGCTCAGGTTAAAAAACAAAGTTAAAAACTGTTTTCAGGAATATTTCCTTCTAAGTGGAAACAAAAGGACATTAAAAAAGTCATCCTTTGCCCCGAGCCAAACTCTGCAAATGCATAAGGTCTCCGGAAAACAGTGTGCGGTGGAAAAAACACAAGAGGCCCCAGCGAGACTTGAACTCGCGACCCCTGGTTTACAAGACCAGTGCTCTAACCCCTGAGTTATGGAGCCAGGTGACAAGGATGACTCTGAAGAGCCTGGGATGGAAGAGGTGCGCACACCTGTGGGTGAACTGTGCGTCATCCTTCACTACAGGGCGGAGTTACCAGAAGAGAGGCTCGCCCGGTGAAGGGAGAGTCAGAGACAGAGCCGGATGTGAAGGTGCCGTGTTCAGAGACTGCCCCTCCGACTGCACAGAGTGTGAGTCACTCACAAGACTCGTCACGGGTAGTAAGCGCTATATAAATACTATTACAATACAATACAAGAGACCCCCGTCCCGCTCTGTGCAGGGGAAGCTGCGCCCCCCACCGCCGCTGGTCATCACTCTGGTCCCACTGGTGATGCGCGCACAACACTACCCTGACTCTTCAAACTATGACTTTTTATAAGGTTTTTTTCATTGTGGAGGCTCAGAATTAACCAAGACACACACTGCGGTTTAAATGACGTCAGAAATGAGCATTGATTTCACTTCATGTTTCATCAGAAACTAATTTCAAATGCAAAATCATGTAGAAATATAGATCAGTGGTGGAGCAGAGATAGAGCGCGGGGATATAGCTCAGTGTGAGTAGTGATAGAGCGCGGGGATATAGCTCAGGGGTGGAGCAGTGATAGACCATAGGATGTAGCTCAGTGTGGAGCAGTAACAGAGACGGGGATGTAGCTCAGTGTGAGTAGTGATAGAGCACGGGGATATAGCTCAGGGGTGGAGCAGTGATAGCGGATGGGGGATATAGCTCAGTGGTGGAGCAGTGATGGAGCGCGGGGATTTAGCTCAGTGTGGAGCAGTGACAGAAATGCAGCTTAATAGCAAAACAGGATACTGGCACGCAGGTGGAGCATTGAGCTAAGACTGAGTGAAGGTATTTATTTGAGGAGGGGTTATATCTCCTTGGTAGAGCATTTGACTGCACATCAAGAGATCCCTCTTTCAAATCTAGGTATCCTTTTCCCCTGTTTTTCTTTGTCCTATTTCACTTTTTTTTTTAAATTAAAAAGACAAGATTCCCTGCTTTTAATTGTGAAATACGATTATTTTTTTCAACAAATTAAAAGTGAAATCTAAGTTGAAATAGTATGCAAACTTCACCTGGTTACTGTTACCACTGTACATGCCAACAAACCCGATTCAGACGGGAGACGCCCGATTTTAATCTAAAAATGTCTTTATTTTAGGTGCCCCCGCCTGAAACTGCCTCTACAACAGCGTAAGTCAAGGGGAAAATACATCCTCCCCATTTTTATAAAAAAAAAAAATCCCCACTTGCCAGTTGTAAAATGCTGACGTGTGTCAGCGTGACAATAAGAGAAAACTGGATTTGTGCAGAATAGTGGACCTGGTGTGTACTCTGTGTGTAAATAGGCTCCAGTTTACACGAGATTTAAAGCCTGTCCTTTCAAACCTCCGAGTAATGACACGTCACTCCTGTTTCACCCCTTCCTGCATTCTACTGCTTTGTCTTGTGAAATCTGTAAAGAGGTGAAGGAAGGAGCTTAAAAAACTAATTTCAGTTTAGTCAGAGAGAAATGACAACATTTACAATGGCCTTCAAGTTGTTGGAAGATATGATTGGAAAGCGGATGTTTCTTTGAGGGACTGATTGAAACCAGTCAACTACTGTTTAAATCCAGGTTTTCACAAGTAATCATGTGAAATTCCTTAAAAAAAAAAAAAGTAGGGGACACCCGGATTTGAACCAGGGACCTCTTGATCTGCAGTCAAATGCTCTACCACTGAGCTATATCCCCGTCCTGTTTCATGATGATCACCGTAGTCCTCTGTCATTATCGCACCATCCAGTATTATGCATTGTATGTAATAGCGCAATACTACTGACCGACATTCTTGTCCTCTGACACTATAACTGCACACTGAGATATACCCCTTGCTCCATCACTCATCCACGGTGAGCTATACCCCCTGCTCCATCACTCATCCACACTGAGCTATATCCCCGTGCTCCATCACTCATCCACTCTGAGCTATACCCCTTGCTCCATCACTCATCCACACTGAGCTATACCCCGTGCTCCATCACTCATCCACGGTGAGCTATACCCCTTGCTCCATCACTCATCCATGCTGAGCTATACCCCTTGCTCCATCACTCATCCACTCTGAGCTATACACCCGTGCTCCATCACTCATCCACACTGAGCTATACCCCGTGCTCCATCACTCATCCACGGTGAGCTATACCCCTTGCTCCATCACTCAGCCACACTGAGCTATACCCCTTGCTCCATCACTCATCCACACTGAGCTATATCCCCGTGCTCCATCACTCATCCACGCTGAGCTATACCCCTTGCTCCATCACTCATCCACACTGAGCTATATCCCCGTGCTCCATCACTCATCCACTCTGAGCTATACCCCTTGCTCCATCACTCATCCACACTAAGCTATACCCGTGCTCCATCACTCATCCACACTGAGCTATACCCCCTGCTCCATCACTCATCCACACTGAGCTATATCCCCGTGCTCCATCACTCATCCACTCTGAGCTATACCCCTTGCTCCATCACTCATCCACGCTGAGCTATACCCCTTGCTCCATCACTCATCCACGCTGAGCTATACCCCTTGCTCCATCACTCATCCACACTGAGCTATATCCCCGTGCTCCATCACTCATCCACGCTGAGCTATATCCCCGTGCTCCATCACTCATCCACGCTGAGCTATACCCGTGCTCCATCACTCATCCACACTGAGCTATACCCCGTGCTCCATCACTCATCCACGGTGAGCTATACCCCTTGCTCCATCACTCATCCACACTGAGCTATATCCCCGTGCTCCATCACTCATCCACTCTGAGCTATACCCCTTGCTCCATCACTCATCCACACTAAGCTATACCCGTGCTCCATCACTCATCCACACTGAGCTATGCCCCGTGCTCCATCACTCATCCACGGTGAGCTATACCCCTTGCTCCATCACTCATCCATGCTGAGCTATACCCCTTGCTCCATCACTCATCCACTCTGAGCTATACACCCGTGCTCCATCACTCATCCACTCTGAGCTATACACCCGTGCTCCATCACTCATCCACACTGAGCTATATCCCCGTGCTCCATCACTCATCCACTCTGAGCTATACACCCGTGCTCCATCACTCATCCACGCTGAGCTATATATCCCTGCTCCATCATTCAGCCACCCTGTGGTATACCCCCCAGCTCCATCACTCATCCACACTGACTATACCCCCCTGCTCTATCACTCATCCACACTGATGTATACCCCTCCCCCTTCACTGCTTTGCCACTTAGCTGTACCCACGTCCTCTATCACCGCTCTACCACTAACCTATGCCCCCTTCTCCCATATAGTGCTTGCATGTGTTTAATATTGGAGCTCCTCTTTTGGGTGCGGGGAGGGGGCTCGCGCTATGTATTTTTCATTATTGAATGGATGGTGCAGCCTGGTGAGATGATGAAAGTGCAGCACAGGAGAATTGCCAAAGTACGTGGAGCAGAGAGAGTGATGATAGAGAGCGAGGTGGATGGCTAGAGCGCCCACTCCCGTAGATGCTCACACACACCGCTGAGTGATTCAGTGTAATGAAGTGTGCACTGCCTGAGAGGCACAAACAGCTGGGGAAGTGAGGGTTACGAATGAATGGAAATGCAAATTATATGGGCCGAGGTAAGAGTGCAGAGTAAGAAAGGGACAGGATAAAAAGAAATAAGGATACGTGTGATATTACAGCATTCATAGTAAGTTTGTAAAAGTACCTCACTCAAACAATCAGTGTTTGCGAAGCGCACAGTGAGGGTCTCGAGGCGCTGGTGCTGGGTTTGGGCCTCATTCGAAGGGCCATGTCTTGAGGTTCTTCCTGAAGATAGTGAGGGATGGGCTTTGTCTGGGGTGCGTGGGCAGATTGTTCCGGCTCTTGGCTGCGAGAGATGCGAAAGACCTTCCTCCGGCGGTGGTTTGCGGATGTCTGGGATGGTAGCTAGCGCCTGCTGGGCGGAGCAGAGGGGTCTGGCGGGGATATGGAATGAGATGCGATGGTTCAGGTAGGCCTTCCAATGTTGTGCAGGGCCTTGTAGGTGTGGGTGAGTAGTTTGACGTTCATTCGCTTCTCTACTGGGGGCCAATGGAGGCTCCTCAGGTTTTGGGGGATGTGCTCTTGGCTGGGGAGGTTCAGGATGAGTCTGGCAGCGTAACCATAAAGGTACGTCTCTATGGTTCACATCATTACCCATTGTTCATGAATTTTATTCTCTTTTGTTTAGGTCTTGGCTACCGAGTGCTGTCCGTTGTAGACCTACTGTTTCCTATACATTACATATACCTAGAGCCGGCTTTGGGGCAGCCCTTTGGTCATGTCTGGATAGCTTTGCTATTTGTAAAACTATAAACTGTGAACTTCACACTTGTATAGCACACTACTCACCCATTAGGGTCTCAAGAACCCCTCCTGGCTTTTCCCTGTGAGGCACCAACTCCTTGGCACCCCCAGGGTGAAGCTAGGCATCCTGGAGATTAAGCAAGCTATTGCCCAGAGTTATAGAGTGGGACCCGTTAATTAGATTAGGCACCTGAGGCCAAAATTATATGGTCCAAGGGAATGGAGCCCAAGACCTGCCAAGATGGGAACTGAACCCTGGTCCCAGGCCAGATCTCTGCTGTGCCACACTTCTCCATTTGTTGCCTCTCTGACTTACCAGACTCAGTGCTTTCCTTCCCATTCTTGAGTTTGTCCCACCAGAGGCGTTTTGGAAGCAACGTTTTGTAAGGATTAAGAGCCAGATGTAGCAAGCACTTTTACCCATTCTGTCTCTATGGGAAAATGTGTTCGTACATATGGCCCTAAGTACCTTTCCACTGCTGACATCAGACCTTACTTCGCAGTCACGGGAGGGACAATTTTCCCTTCCTCTGTCCACCAGCTACCCATAGTCCTCAAACCCCCTATTTTCCACCATTAGTTTCTCACAAACCACTCAGCATGCTCTTACCCTCCTAGCATTCTTGCAAATTTTTTGCTGCTGTGAGAAATGGGATCCGCCCAGTTAACACCCCTGGATTTTTATTTTTTTATATGAAGTCCACTGCTGCACAGCTTGGGTAAGAGACCCTGGGCTGGTTGCCGATGAACACAAGCGCACATGCATGTGTAGGCCTCCGTGGGCTGAGCGTGTAAGAGTGCCATCTAGCTCAGTCTGTTATCTGCACATAGGCAGGCAGTCACAGATGGTGCCCTTCAGAGGTTGGTGCAGCCTGGAGTAGGCCTTATAGTGTGAGTGGGAATTAATAGTGTTGGTCTGTGGTGCTTAACTAAGAGTGTCTGCCTATTTTGTTATACATTATGGGTGAAATTTGCACCAAAGTACAGTTTCGCTAGAGTTAGACCTAGAAACTAGCCGTAGCCAATGATCATATGATAAAAATGGACTCAAGTGCAGATTCAATGTCACTATCACCGTAGCTGCACTCCTCACTCCTGGGGAATTGTCATATTTCTCTGACACAGCTTCTAATTATATTTCGGGCTTTTGTTCTCCTTGCTGGGCCAAGTTAATTATTTTGCTGGCTATCTGGAGGATCAAATGCCTCCCCACTCAGCAGGACCATTAGCTTGTAATGAGGACTGTTCCTAGGGGAGGAGTGGGTGGGTATTCAATCTGCATGTATTAATTACTTTTCACTCTGCACCAAAGGAGGGTAGCCACAGGGGGCGGCTCCTCCATTCGGGCAGAGGAGAGTTGCTCCCTGCCAGCAGTGGCAGCTGCAAAACCTTTTCAAGAAAACTGGGTTTATTATTGTTTTCTTGTAAAGGGACGGGGCCACGGGGTGATGAGCAATGAGGGGGCGTGCAGGGCACTCCCCTTTGAAGCGTATGTGTGTTTGGCCGGCTGTCTCGGATTAGCCAAACATACAGTTGCTGGGCTGGAGAGAGCACGCACAGACTCCCAGTCTGCCTGGGAGTGCCCTGGCTGGGCGCTCCCTGCCAATCCTGATGCTGCTGTGAGCAACCTTAGGATTGGCCGCAGGGCAGGCTGGGAGCCTGTGCCTGCAGCGACGAAGCAGAGGAGACAGAGAGATGCGGCGTTCAGGTAAGTGTTTTATTAAAAAAATGATTTAATGTTTATTCCGTCCCTCAAGCCACCCCCTCCGCGCGGTGCCCCGCCCCTTCAGAGCCCCACGAGCCACGACTGGTAGCCAGACACCTGAAGCCAGTCACAGGAGTGGCTGTCCTGTGAAGTTTGAGAGGGAAGACACCAGGCAGCTGTGGCAGTTAGGAGCAGGGCCTAGACTCTCAAAGAAGGTCTTTCCACAGACTTTTCACGTCACCATTTTGAAATGCCTCAAAATGCTGTGCAGGAGGGTTGGAGCAGAGGTAGAATGATGATGTTTCATCCCAAGATTGGGCAGGGGCTGCCTGCATTGTAGGATTTCCCAGCCCCACTTAAAAAAAACTTGCACAATGGGGAAAGTTCTGAGCACAGTCTGAACACAAGGGACGCAAAGCCGGAGGAATGCCTAAGAGACATCTAACCCCTACTGCAAAAGCAGACTAAATTACTTCTGATTTCAGTTACAGGGATTAGGATTTTGTTCTCAGGGGCCAGTGGTAGTGGCCCTTTACACCCTCTGGGGGACAGTAGAAGGATGGACCTGCTGGGGGGATCCTGAAGAGCTCCTCGGAATCCTCAATGGATTGGTCCTGCAGGAATGTGGCTGCAGGCCTGTGATTTCTGCTGCCACAAGTGCTCCTCAAGAGGCCAACAAGGAGGCCATAGGAACCTGGATAATGTAGCCAGGATCATGACTCTGCCTTGCAGGTCTGGGGTGCTGCTAAGAAAGACCCTGAGGCTAGGAGAAGTGCCAGGTGCCCAACAGGGGGCAGCTCATCTGCAAGGAGAGCGAACAGTAGCAAAAAAACCTCAAGCTCTCAATTGTTAGAGCTGGTCACCAGGAGTAAATTGCATATTACCCTTTACAAATTGGCACAATGGTGCCCCAGAAAACAACAGAAGAATTGCAGTCAAACTGTCGGTGTGACTTTGGCCAGGATGTGCAAAGCATCCTCCTCCACAACTCCGAACACCCCTGGGGAGGATCAAGTCCCCAGAGGTCAGCACAATCAGGAACAGTGCTTCTGTCCCTGGAGGTCCCCAGCGACCAGAAAAAAATATGAAAACAAACCAATTGATGGACGGAATGCAGAACAAAAAAACACTCACCCCAGTCACAAATCTGCTTTAATCCATCAATTCTTTTGCTCACCTCGCTACCACAGTTTGGACCTAGTCATATGCAAATCAGTCTGTTCCCCATGAAAACAGTCCAGCCCAAACAGCCAGACTGGGTCCTCTCTGGACCAGAAACAAGCATCCTGGTACCGGCATAGGGGTATCACCCCTCATCAGACAGGCAAGCTTGAATCCAGTGGCATATTGAGCCCAGGACTCACATCTGGCCATACCCAGCGCACTTAGGGCGAGAAAAGCAAAAAAACTAAATGGACGGAATGTGGAATAAATCAAACATTCACCCACTGTCACAAATATGGGTTTAATCAATCAATTCTTTTGCTTACCACACCACCCCAGTTTGGACCCAGTCATATGCAAATCAGTGTTGACCCTGTTCCCCTGCCAGGCCAGGTCCTCTCTGGACCAGAAACAGGCATCCTGGGACCGGTTTCGGGGTATCATCACTCAACAGCCAGGTTAGCTGGAATCCAGTGGCATAGTGAGCCTTGGACCCATGTCTGAAAGTGATGTATGGAATTAATGAAAAGTAATTTAGTTATATCTTAATAAAAAATAATGCTATGGTAAATTTTCATTAAAAAAGGCTATTGAACTGTTTTAAAATAAAATAATAAATGTTTTGTTTTGAAGATACATTTTTAACTAGTTGAAATAATTCAATTTTACATCATTTTCTATCGCATTTATACCAATGGTTGGCCATGTGTAATGCTGGAATTACTCCAGCTCTTAGTTTTGGGAACTTGTTTGCCTTAGTAACTTTAGAAGTGCGGTTTGTGAATAGCAGTGGACTTGTGGGTGGGTGCATCGTTCTTCCTAAACCCCTTCCATCTTAAACCCCTCCGTACTCCTACCTGAAACTCTCCCATTTAATGGTAAGTGTGCCTGTTTTTTCAGCCACTCCCCCTGGTTTCTCCCACATTTACGTTTACAACTAAGTAGTAGACTTACACATGTGAAGTAAAGATAGGAGAGGTGGAGGTGGAGATTTACACTCGTAGGTTTGTGAATTGTATGTTGTAGTAAGTAGTATTACTGTAGTACTACTTTATGTACTACAAAATGCATCTTGTGGATCAGGCCCTATATGATGAATTGTTCTTCTAATTACAATATTAGAATTAACCATAATGCACGCCAAAAGAAAATTAATGACAAAAGGAGGGATGAAATCATGTAAAATCTATAAAAAAAATTCTGTTTAATTTGATATTAACTATACAGAATTGGCCACTTGGGGTGTATTGTGGAGCATTTATGGTACTCATAGAAGAAAGACAGAGGCATGGTCTCAAAAAGATACAGGGCCTCATTACGAGTTTGGTGCTCCGTGGACCGCCATGGCGGCGTTGGCGGTCTGACCACCATCGGGTTGGCAGTCTGTCCACCGTATTACGAGTAATGCGGGCCTAAGGAGGAAAGACCCATGTGGTCCCGCCGGAACCACCAGGCAGCACAGACCCCCGGCGGAGCCCGTGTTGCCACCGGACACATTATGAGGTTGCACACAGCAAATGTGACCATGGCGGTCTAACCACCACGTCTCAGCAGGTGGAAGCTGGGACTATAAAGGGAGACACTCACCTGAAGGCAGCCTCACACGTCCGGTACCACCATGGAGCCCATCACACACTTCCTGCCTCTGCTGATGATCACCCACAGGGCACAAAATCCACACGGCTGCGGGAGCAACCAACAGTAAGTACACACACCTACTTCTGTCATTAAGCTCAACAATCGTTCACCGCGCCGTCAGCCTCAACATATGGGGGTCACACTATGGGCACCAAGTACACTTGGCACTGTGTCCCGCATCAGAATCATACACAAAGAGGGATACATGCACAGTCACAAAACTCCCCCTTTGGGCAGGTCACTCAGACTGCACTGCAACACTACACAAAAATACACTTCTGACCATCTCAGGCACAGGGATAGTGAAGTGTACACAATATTGTCTCACACAACACCAATAACACACCAACATCACATCTGCAAATAGAACTCATTCACTCACATTGCACACATGCCATGGACTGTTGTTACATTAAAAAACATATGTATGGATGTGGCATGGAACACAAACACCACTCCCAGTAAACAGCCCTGCAATGGACACACATATATCACCCATATTGCAACACAATGGTAGGACAATGGTATGCACAATAGAAAGAGAGACAAATATACAAAGCTCACTATGCAAACAATACCTGCACACTACGGATGGAGTCATTAGGAGAACTCGGGGAAGGGCGCTTCACTGGGAGGCATATCACTATGCACATGCCCCTTACACAACATTTGCCCAGGAATTGGCCCTATATGTATCTCAGGGCAAACAATACTAAACCCAAATGACATGCCTATCTGAACACAAACGGAAGTGCAAGTCAACAAAGCACATACAACTCCAGCTGCATGGGACATACCTCCACATGAACTAGCTGCAAGGTACACAGCTAAATGGACACATGCACAGTCAAATGCAAAACAAAGGGAGCACAAATGAACACACTTCGTGTCTGCACAAACAAAACCCAAGCTGCCACACATTAGATTAATCCATAAGCCATATCAGGGGGACAATTCTAACACCATACATGCTCACATTGGACAATACAAGATGAAATAAATGAAATGCTTACTATAACAAACAGTACACAATGGAATGACACCTTCATTGCATTTACACCCACATATTCATAGTCAACATATACCCTTCTCCTGGGGGACACTATCAGCGCCCACAAAGTCAGATACTAGAAACAGCAGCAAATGGAGCTGCAAGCAGGCTGAAACACACACAACTGTAGGCAGATAACACAAGTCACTCAGCAACAACACAAAAGGTAGAAAAGGAATTGCAGGGCAAATGTTATACCCCCCAAAAAAACAACTGTTTGGGTTTATTACACTTGAATTTGGTAAAGTCCAAGGGCATTGGCCAGTCCATATGTTGCTGCACAGACACACCATGATGCTATCACTTGTTCCTAACTGCCAGGAACCTCGGCATCAAGTGGGCAGGCAGACACTTCAGGGATCATTGTTGGGAGGTGGGGAGGTTGGATTTGGGAGGGGTGGGTTTGGGTTTAAGAGCAGAGGTCTTTTTCTTTAGAGGGGTGGGCTTCTTCTTGGGTGAGAGGGTTGTGGGTGCTTGTGGGGGGAAGGTGTGATAGGGGAGGACTTAGAGGTGGTAGAGGGGGTTGGGAGGTGGATCGGGGCCGTTGGGTTTGGGACGGGGTGGAGGGAACAGGGGAAAGGTCAGGGTCAAACAAAAAAACATTCTTAGGTACACAGGGACAGTCAGCAGAAGAGGGTGGGGATTTGGAGGTCGAGGGAGTGGTTGTCTGTTGTGTCGATGTGGATGTCGTGGGTGTGTGGGAGGTATGCTTGTGTTTGGGTGGTGTCTGTTGCATGGGTGAGGGTGTTTGTTTGTGTGTCTTGCGGGGATGGGAGGTGGAGGTGTTGGGAGATTGAGTGGTGGATGTGTGTTTGTCTGTTGGGGTGGTGTCTTCGGGTATGGTGGTTGTGCTGGATTTTAGTGTGTCTATTGGGGTGGAGTCTGCGGGTATGCTGGGTGTGGCGAGTGTGTCACTGACTGTTTTGGTGGTGTCTGTGAGTATGCTTGATGTTGTGCATGTTAGTGTGTGTTACGGTGGGGGTGGTGTGGGTGTCAGGAGAAGTGGTGACTGATGTTGTGCCTGGGGGTGTCTGTTGTTTGCTTGTGTGCCGGTGTGTTTTGTGGTGCTTGTGTCTGTGTGTGCTGCTCTTGTGTGTTGAGGTGGGTGCGTGCAGATCAGTCTGTGTGCTTTGAGTAGGTAAGGGAATGGGGATTTGAATTGGGAAGATGGAGGTGGATAGGGGATGGGGGATGGAAGGTGGGAGGTGACTGGCTTCTGTCAGTGTGGAGGCCAGAACCTGAAAAGATCTCTGTAGGTCAGACATTGCACCATGAATGTCTTCCAGGAATGCATTTATCTGCTGCAGTTGGCTTACCAATCCCTAGTTGCCATCTACAATGGCTGTCTGACCCACAGAGATACTTCTCAGGAGGTCAATAGCCTCCTCACTGAGGGCAGCAGGGGTAACAGGGCCTGGGGCGCAGGTGCCTGCGGCAAAGGAGATGCCCAACCTCTTGGGTGAGCGGGTACAGTCAACTAGGTGGGGAGCAACAGGGAGGACAGTAATAGAATGGGGGTGGCAGACAAAGATGGTACAGGGGTAATCCCCGATGGGTCCGCCACCACCAGAGAGTGGTCACTTGAGGAAGACTGTGATGATGATGTTCCAGTCTCCCCTGTGGCACTCCCTGTGCCCTCTGGACCACTTGGTCCCTCTGTGTGGTGTCTTGACCTGAGGTCCCGTGGCCAGATGCTTCCTCACAATCCTTCGCTTGCTGGTGCTGATGCTGCAAATACCATAAGAAATAAGGTCATCACATGTCCATGATCACACTTGTACAACAACTCTGATTAGCAAACATTGCCATGGTGTCAAGTAGGCCTCACCAACAAACTCCACCTAAGTGGCCCATACCTGAGCCATACCATATGCATGCATACCATCTGAACTGTCAACAGTTACCCACAGGACAATCAGGATCTCAGGCAACTACAATTGCATAGCTGAAGTTGTGCAATCACAGCAACCATTGAACTAGTAGGTGACCTCATCACCCTCAACCCTTTTCCCCATGGTGCATACCTCAGTTAGCTGTTGTCAAAAAATAGTAGGTCAATGCCAAATGCATTCCCACAGATCCCACACAAGGTCATGAACACATTTATTTGTCACATACATAAAGGCCCAACAATGAGAAATGATGCTCCAAAACCCTACCATGTTGCTGACAAAAGTACAATAGCCTAGAGAAGGTGACATGGAAATACTCATGTCACACTGGAAGCAGTTCCACAATGCACACTTCACCAAGTGATATTCGTCCCAATAGATTCATGGAGCTAGTGTGATGCCGCGCTTAACCGTGGCGTCTCTCTTGCTGACCACGATCGGACCGCGTCTCCGATTGTCGGAGCGCCGTCCTCCGCGTTTTTGCCCCGTTTTTACTACACGCTCCAAGGAAGCATGTTTTATGCTCCCGGTCGCGTCGTCCTTACCTATTTTTGGGATATTTCTTTAGCCTGTCGGTGGTGGACTCCTTTTCTTTTCTTTTTTCTTCTTTCCTCTGCTTTCTGTCCACTTGTCTTTTTCCATTCTTCCTGGTATTGATGCTGTCTTCTTGCAGGGGTCCATGTTGTCTTCTATTCCTTTTTTCCAGCATACCTTTTTCTCTTATACTGCAACTTTTTTCCCATTATTTTCTATGGGCTTTTCCCAATCCAAGATGGTGTTTTTTCCCTTTCCTGAGTTGTCACTTCCTGTCCTCCAGTATATAAGTCACTCGGTCCTGATCTGTTTTGCGTTGCAAACACTTCCTCTTGGTGGTGATCCTCGCTCCTGTTCGTCATGTTTCTCAAGTTCCTGTTGCGCTGATTGTGATTTTTTCTCTTTTTTCCTTTTTCTTCATTTTCAGGAGTTCCTATTTTGAGTTTTTTTCCCATATTTTGGGTTTTTTCCCTCTGGGACTCGTTCTGGAGGGTATGGTCTTCCTAGGCGTTTCCTGTCAAGCAGCACCGTGGCTACTAGAAAGGGTCGCCCCTATCTATGTCTATCCAGAACCAGCAGAAGACCGGGTGCTCTTTCAAATCCTTCAGTCAAAGGTGAGAAGCATTGTGCAGATTGCGACAGATTGCAACGCCAAAATAATCCGTGTTGCGAGACAACCATGGATAGACCACAGGGAGACGTAGTAGAAAATGCACAAGCCATGCTTCAGACAGTCCAACAACAAGCTCAAGAGTTACAGCAATTACGGGCTGAAAATACTGCACTAAGACAAGTCCTGTCCTCCCAGTCAATGGACGTACTACTCGTACCTGCTGCTACTCCTCGATATTCGGGGGATCCCCAAAAGACAAAGGAGTTTCTGGATGCCCTAACGGTTTTCTTTGCCTTCCGTCCGCTACAATTTTCTTCCGATAAGGCTAAGGTGGGTTATCTGATCAGTGCCTTGTCTGGCCCCGCACTAGCCCTGGCAACTCCCTTGGTCTCCGCGGAAGATCCAGTCCTGAATAATTATCCTGCCTTCTTGAAACTTTTCAAACAGATGTTTGATAGGCCTGGGTTGGAAGCAGCGCCTGAGGAGGCCTTATGTGACATACAATAGGGCAATCAGGAGGTTATACAGTATATAACCTGTTTCAAACAGTTGGTAGCCGAAACCTCTTGGGTGGAACGCACCTTTGTAACCTTGTTCCACTGAGGACTGCGTGAAGAAATCAAGGATGAGTTAGGTCATTCTACTGCAGCCCGTTCTTTAAAGGAATTATTGGATCAAGCCATGAACATTGAATATAGACTAGGAGAGCGCAATATGGAAAGAAGAAGAACTCGAGTTCCATATCAGCCTGGTGTTAATCGTACCATCAGTTGGCGAACTGACGACATCCATTCTGAAGTTTCTCCATCTTCTACAGAAGAACCCATGCAGATTGATCTTGTCTGTGGTCCATTATCTGAGTCTGAAAACGAGGATAGAAGCCGAAAGGGTCTTTGCTTTGCTAGCGCGCCTTGTCCTTTGTAAGTAAACTTACAAGGGGACGCGTATAGGTTGATGAATCTTTTGGATCGCATAGGGTATCCTAGTCAAATATAATGAGTAAAGTCAGTTTCAACAAATCAATCAGATCAATTCAAAATACTAAATTAATCAACAACCACCGTCACTCATATAGGAGTTAGTTCATTCCCTGTTAGTTACAATTCTAATCATAACCCTTTATTCACCAACTTCCATAATTTCCAATCTTTATTAGCAACATAAGTAATGGATTTTCAGTACATTGTTAATATGCAACCAACGTCAAACGAAGCATAGCAATTCATTGAGCACATCAAATAATTCAGCAATATAGGTCATTAAGTCTAAGTCACCCTAAGTCACCCTTGTCAGCCCACCTATCCACAAATTAGCATCAGCATGTGGGGCTTCATGCGAGAACGATTTAGTCAAAACCATTAATTTGGAAAAATCTATCTAAAAGAGAAAAACATTCTAAAACAGCGCAGTTGGTACCTAGAAAGAAAAGGCATTCATTAGTCAGGTTATAGCTAACTATCCAAGATAGATCAGCAACGAGTCAGTCTTCGTCTCCAGGTCATCAGTCATCAGCAGGGCTCAGGCTCACAGAAAGCAAGCCCAAGTTTCAGCACTTTGGACAGCGTCTCCTGACATCATCAACTTTCGCCTTTCAGTGCTGATTTTTCCCTCCATGTCATGACTTTTTATTAGGGTCTCTCAGTCCATCCCAAAATTTGCCCATTGGTCCACCTTATCAGGGGTCATGACTCTAACCTATAATTTTTGTTTACCACTTGTCTACGTTATTTTGAGAGTCAAGTTCCATTAACATGATTGGTCCTCTTGTCGATGAGCACATCATTCGGTTCTTTAGGTAACCGAATTGTTTCTCCTAGCTCTTAGTCTGTGGCTCCATTGTTCGAGTCCTGGGAAAGTACATTTAGCCTACTCTACAAATAATTGTATCAATTTGTTCTGATTGTCTCTTGTCCGCTGGTGAGTTTGCAGTTTTTACTAGCAATGCTTCATGGTGAACTCTGTACAGTTCAAGGTCTTCTTCTCCAGTTTCAGTCTTCGGCAGCTCATCGCGTCTCCATGTTTAAGCAAGCAAGGCCCAGTGCCTACTAGGCCTCTGGCTAAGCTAAAAGGGGTATGGCATTACAAAACATAGATTATAACGTTAATTATGATATATAATTACACATTTTTTAAACATTTCACAATATTTAGTACTGTTAACACAGATGGTGACCACTCCCCGTGGGCACATGTCGCACAATACACGTTATTTTCAATTACTGTTAATCAAATATCCAATTTTCTCATTAGTCAATATACGTAACTCATTAGCATATTCTCTTATTAACATATCTGCTGTAACAGTCCCTCCTCGGATGACTAAATACGTCATCACACCTTTCCTTGTCAATCATTACAAATTACTTTCAGTTATATTCTGATTTCTTCTGTTTCCATTTTCCCTATAGATTCTTCTTCTCTTCCCTCCTCTGTATATTCTTAGCTCTTTTTAATTGAATTTTGTGCCATAATTTGCATGCCCCCCATAATCCTAACATAATAAAGATCACAATTAATATTCCTTGAACGATTTTCCACAATATTCCACCCCAAATTTGACTAAACCAATTACCTAGTGTTGCAAATCCCTTTCCCACTTTTTTCCAAACTCCTGGTTTTTTCAACTCTTTTAAATCCTTACTTGCATTAGTTAAGTTAGTAACAATTCTTTTACTTCTTTCTCATTTGCAGGGATATAAGAACAGCAGTGCTTTTCGTTAATCATTTTGCAGATTCCTCCATCTTTCGCTAAAATTATGTCTAAAGCAAGCCTGTTTTGAAGCGTCATAGCTCTATCCGCAGCTAACTCAGTGTTTAGTAATAATATAGCTCCTGTAAAATTAGTTAACATATTATCTACTATAGTTGACAACTTTTGTATCTTGTTTGCGTTCAATATAACTCCTACTGAAGAAATTACTGCTCCAAAAATATCCCCTACTATTGCAGAGGCTGTTACTCTTCTTTGTCTTATTCGGTGTAATTCAGTCATTTTTTGGTATCTTTTTCAAATCATTTATCTAATACATTTTAGGGAATACTGTTCCCAAATAACATGTCCCATACCATCCCTTAGGGAGTCGGTAATAAGCATTAAGTCCACAAATATAATATATCCCATGAATCACAGGGTCAGCGCCATTTAGCATGAACTTCCATTTATTCTGAAACAAAAACACATGCCTGCATTCACTCGTTCCCACAAATAAAGTGTCAGTGCGTGATTTTGGCCTGTATATACAAAGCTTCCCTACATGTAATGCATTTAAAGCTAGATTCCCTTTTGTTTTAATAGCAGTGTAAGCATAATCATTTTTGTAAGTCCTTTTCTCTAACCCCTTTTCTAATTTTTATTTTAATGTTTTTCTTCTGTCATCAGTATGCCCTATGAAGCTCTTTTACATGGGGGTTAATAAGCAAGTTAGATTATTACGATGTGCATAAGCCGTGCCAAAAGTTAATGTAGGCTCAAAGAATCCTCTAACTAGTACTATATCATGCTCTTTAGCTAGCTTACTTAAATATCTAATTATAGGAACGAAAGTAAATACTAAATCGTAATTGGAGTAAAAGTATTGTATATATTCTTGATTATAAAAGTGTGTTAGTAACAGCCTGCAAGTTATACCGTATGTTAGTGGTAGACTATGATAAGTAACCCCTTCTTCCACAGAGGAAGGTATTTGTGGACACACAAGACAATCCTTTGCATCCATCGTTTCCACATACTCACTCAATAGACGATAAAAGACTTTAGAAGACAATTCTCCCTTTGCATTAGTATAATCATGCAAATATTGCTCATCTAATTTGAACCTCTCTATAGCTGTTAGTGTATTAGTCTCATACACAGAAATATTCTTCATTTCTTTCATCTCATGAATTGACATTCCCACAATCATTATCACAAACAATATTCCACATACAATCGCTATTCCTACACTCAAATATCTACAATACCTAATATGCCTTGCGTTATTATCTAAATTAGCCATGATCTGTAAAGAATCAGGAAGCAGAATTTTCAACTCTTAATTAATATACAACACAAAAATAAAAAAAATAAAAAATATACTTCTTTCTTCACAATTTTAACTTCACACGACGAGACCCCTTCTTCCTTGTCAAAATCGGTTAGCAGCTTGTCATCTCCAGGTTTTATGTGTCATCTCAGGTTATCAATGTCTTTTCCGGTAAGTAATTTCAAACTTTTCTTTATCCAACAACACAGTCTATCTTTTCTTTCTTTCAGGTTGCATCGAAATACTGATTCTGGACTTCTCTGTCAAAACAAAAGGACATAAACTCGTTCTGCCAATCACTTGTTGTGGCATATGCCCACTCTGGTCCTGCGTACTTTCGACTCGCTACTCTCTTTCTTTTCAACCTTCTTTCCCCTGTCAGTTCTCCATCACTAAGTTCATCTTTCTTTGTTGTATCTTGTTCTTCCTCTATTGTTTCATTTATTACCAAGTCCTTTTTCTTGCCAATTAGAGATTCAGGCCACTTATCCCCTTTTCTTATACCTTCGGTCAGCAATCTCTTTAAAATTTGATTTTTCTCTTTAACTTTGTCTGAAGTGCCCTCTTTTGATGGGCCTGCCACGGGTTTAGGAGGAGTCAGATCACCTTTGCCTTGACCTGGCTCTGGCACTGAGTTTCCTTGTTTTTCAGTCTCTTTTGCTTGCGATAGCACTTCTCCTGTGCATGGATCTCGTAACGTCTTTTCTGCACTGTCTGCGTGTTCTGCCTCTTGATTTTCCACACCCTCGTCTCTTACTGGGGTGATCGATCCCTCCTCACCCAGCTCTGGATCCACTTCCGGCTCAACTTGCTCTGGCTCTGGTTCAGGCAGAATTATTTGCTTCACTGCTGCTGGTGTTCTCAGCAACACTTCTTCATTATCTGGAGGACTCACCACTTTATTTTTATGGCTTGCATGTATCCAATTGGGCAATCCTGCACACTTTACAGCTGTGGTAGACGTCAACACCACCTGGTATGGACCTCTCCAACGTGGTTCTAGGCAGGTCTTTCACACATGCTTTTTGATCACGACCCAGTCTCCGGCTCTTAAGTTGTGGCCTGGATCAATATAACAGCTTGTACCTGTTAAGAAAAAGATCGAGCCACATCAGCTAGACCTTTGCAGTGGTCTAACACCATATCATCTGTGATATTGACAAGAGCATTGGCTGGTATTGCTGGTAGTCTCCTTGCTCTTCCCATGAGAATCTCGTGTGGGGATAACCCTGTCTTCCTGTCAGGCACATTTCTCATTGACATCAACACTAAAGGTAATGCATCTGGCCATTTCAAATTTGTGGCTGCGAACATTTTGGCAATTCTTGATTTCAGGGTATCATTCATTTGTTCTACCAATCCTGATGCTTCTGGACGATAGCTGCAATGTAGCTTCTGTTCAATATTCAGTGCTGCACATAAGAGTTTAATCACCTCGTTATTGAAGTGCGTTCCCCTATCTGATTCTAAAGAGATCGGAAATTTGAACCTTGGTATCAGTTCTCTAAGCAGTAGCTTTGCAACTGTGAGACTATCATTTCTACATGTGGGATATGCTTCAATCCAATGACTAAACACACACACAATCACCAACACGTGCTTCAATCCACCACATTGTGGCATCTCAATGAAATCCAATTGCATTCTGCTAAATGGTCCTCCTGCTCTTCCAATGTGGCTCAGATGTACCACTGTCCCTTTTCCCACATTCAACTGCTGGCAAATCACACATCTATGGCACACTGCCTCAGCTGCTTGTCTAAATTTCAGATTGAACCAATCAACCTTGAACAACCTAATCATGGCATCCCTTCCAATATGCACCTGGCCATGGTAATACTGAGCCATCTGAGACAACAGACAATTTGGTAGCACCACCTGGCCCTCCTCAGATACCCAGATCTCATCTGGTCTTTGTATACACTTCAGCTTTGCCCACCTTTTCTCTTCCTTGTCTGCATTTTCTGGCAACGTTTTAAATTCCTCTAAGGTGTCAATTAGTTATAAAGCAAAATTTGCACAACTGGTCTCTTCTTCTTGCATTAGTTCCCACTTATCCTTGAACGATATACAGTTCAGGGCACAAACCTTGCAACCTGATCTGCATACCCATTTCCTAAGGAAATGTAGTCTGGTGTTTTCTGATGTGCACTGCATTTTACTACAGCAATCTCTTCAGGTAACTGTATTGCGTACAACAATACTTTTATTCTGTCACCATTTCCTACTGGGGTTCCACTGGAGGTCATGAACCCTCTTTGCGACAACAATTGACCAAAATCATGAACAATTCCAAATCCGTACTGGCTATCAGTGTATATTGTTACTTGCAGCCTGGTAGAAACATAACATGCACTAGTGAGAGCCACCAATTCTGCCACTTGTGCTGAATATACACCAGGGAGCCAAGATGCTTCCAGGGTCCCCGTAATTGTACACACAGCATATCCTGCTCTCAATGTGCCTGTTCCATCTCTAAGACATAAACCATCAACAAAAACAATTTGATCATTTTCTTCTAGTCGAGTGTCTCTAATATCAGGTCTAGGTTTTGTACAGAGGTCCGTCACCTCAAGACAATCATGTCTTTCTCTTTTTCAGCTTCAACAGTATCGCTTGGCAGTAATGTTGCTGGATTCAACACTGTACATATTTTCAAAGTAACATTTGGAGCTCCCAAGATGCTCGTCTCATACCTTGTTAGTCGAGCCCCCGTCAAAAGTTGTGTTTTTGTTCTCGTCAACAAAAGTTCAACTGAATGTGGCACCATTACGTCACTGGGTATCCCATCACTACCCCTTCACATTGGGAAAGACTTTGACAAACTGCGGCTACTGCTTGCAGATAACGTGGTAAGGCTGCTGCAACCGGGTCCAAGGTAGCTGAAAAATAGGCTGCTGGGTGATAAGCACCTCCATGGACCTGTGTCAAGACAGACAAAGAACGTGCATCACGTTCATGACAAAACAGTGTGAAAGGCTTCGTGTAATCAGGGATCCCTAACGCTGGAGCTCTGCACAAACTCTCTCTCAATTCAGTGAAAGCCCTCATTTGATCTTCATTGAGTGTTGCGGCGTGGCGGCCGCGGCCGCAGGCTCAGGCGGCCGCACCGCGGCATTCTACCGCGGTCTGTGTGCGGGCCGCGGGGAAAGCCGTGGCCGGCATGCGGACCGCGGGGGAAGCTGCGGCCTGCATTCGAGCCGCGAGGGAAGCCACGGCTTGCGTGCAGGTCGCGGGGAAAGCTGCGAGTTCGTCCAGGGGTCGCGGCACTCGCCGCTCCCCCTTCTTTTGTCTTTACTGGAAAGACAAACGCGGCGGGAGAAAGACCTCGAGTTGGGTCTAGATTCTGCCGCGCACAGCGCATTAGTGCGCTTTACATTTTTGACAGCATGTACTTTGGGCACTTACCAGCATGCACAGGCAAAAGCCGGATACTTGCACATGATGGTGCTTTTATGCAGACCTTTTCCCTTTCCCAGCATGCTACCCACTTCCTCTCTTCCCAGCATGCATTATTATTCTTTGTTTGGACGCATGTACCTGATTCACTATTATACTCTTTTCCCCAATTCAAGATGGTGGTGTTTCTACTTCCTGTTTCCTACTTCCTGTCTAGAGGTATATAAGGGGAATTCAGCTGCTTGTTCATTGCGTTGCAACACTCCTTGGTGGTAGTCATGCTCTGACTGGTTTCTTCCTGTGAATCCAGTGTTTCCTGACCTGTCTTCGTTTTCCAGTCTTCCTGTACTCCGGATCTTCAGCTCTAACGCCTTGGTGTCCTCCTTCTGTTTCAGGGAGTTCCTGTTGGAGGTTTTTTACCCTACTGGGGTTTTTCCTCTGGGACTCCTTCTGGAGGGCACGGACTGTAGTGGCTTGCTATTGTCAAACAGCACCGTGGCTACCGGAAGGGGTCGCCCCTACCTCGGCCAGAGCAGAACCTGCCGGAACCGGGGCCGTTCCCCAACTCTTCTCAACTTCGACGGTAAGCCCATTGAAAACCGTGACATCGAGAGTGATTGGGTATGTGACTCCCTTGTGTGTCAATTGTTGCAAAGGTTTAGCAATCTCAGCAAAATTTGGGATCCATGGTCTACAATATCCTACCATTCCCAAAAACATGCGTACATTCTTCTGGGAAGTTGGCGGATTTCTTTGCAAAATCACTGTAATCCTTTCTCTAGAGATTCTTCTCAATCTGATGACCCAAGTATTTTTGCCAGACGTTTTACAGTACTGCAATTTTGCAGGTGAGACCTTGTGACCAAAGTCTCCCAAATGATTAAGTAAGACAATTGAATCATGTTTACACTCATCCCTTGTCCTGGACGCAATCAATAAGTCATCAATGTACTGTACAAGAGTCGATTGGCAAGCTAATTCCAATGACTCCAGATTATTTTTCAAAATCTGATTAAACAAGGACAGTGACTCCGTGTACCCTTGGGGAAGCCTACACCAGCTGTAGACTTTATCTAGGAATTTGAAACTGAAAAGAAACTGACTGAAAGAATGCTTGTGACAGATCGACTACTGTGAACCACTCTGCCTCGCATGGAATCTGAAACAGTATCACTGCTGGATTGGGTACAATCGGGCAACATTTAACCACCATGTCATTCACTTTTCGCAAATCCTGCACAATTTGCACTTTCCCAGAGGGCTTTTTCCAGTCCCATTATTGGTGAGTTACATGGACTGCTCAACACTTCCTTCAAAACACCCTCCTTCAAGAAATCCCAAATTATTTGTGCCACCTTCATCAACAAATCCTGTGGCATATTGTACTGCGGAAGTTTTGGAAACTCAACATTCGGCTTCAAAGTGATTTTAATTGGCTCCACATCTTTGATCAAGCCCACTTCTTTTCCTGTCAAATCCCAAACCTTTTTCCTCACTGTTCCCTGTAAATCTGCATGCAACTCCTTTAAGGTGAACATTGGGAAAAACTCAATCAAGGGACATTCTCCAACTACTTCATTAAGAACCGTGGCTGATGCTTGCTCGTCCTCATCATCACTGTTTATCTGGACCTCTATTCCTGCATCAGTAGAGTTTATGGAACATTTAGTTTTACATAGTAAATCTCTGCCTAGCAAAGATACGGGACTTGAATTGCACACTACAAATCTATGCAGTCCTGTATAGTTCCCAATTTCAATTTGTACTGGTTCCGTGATAGGATTCGTTAATTGCCTATTCTCCACTCCCACAACCTACACTGTTCTTCCGGAAAGAGGCAAATCTGGTACTTCGATACTCCTTACTGTGGAGCGTGTAGCTCCAGTGTCGACCAAGAATGACACTTTATGTCCCATTACCTTTCCCTTCACGAATGGCCCTCTCTGATCTACTTCTAGAGATGCAGCAAGTATGCAGGCTCCTTCATCCGAACTGTCACTCTTCCATTCATTTGTTTATTTCATCCTCACTGTGAAATGGAAATTGGTGTACTGCATTCTTACTGTTGTCTGATCTCTGACCATTGACCTGTTGAGTAAGCATAACTCATTGCTGCTTCATCAGAGCTTGAGGTATGTGCATGCGTTGACCAGGCACCATAGGAATCTGCTGCTGTACCGGTGTTAAAGAAGTAAATTGTGCTCAGGGCACCTGCATCTGTTGAACTGGCAAAAAGTTTTGTCCTCAAGTTTGAACATTCGGGACTTGGCCCCTCACTCTGTGGACTCTCCCGGTTTGTACTGTACCGACATCACCTTGCTGAATTATTCATTCCTGCACCATTAACGGGCACTCCCGCTTCCAGTGTCCCACGTTTCCGCAACATTCTCTTCATGCCCTGCATGTCATTTTGAACAACCACTGTATTCAGATCTGGTCCACGCATCACATCCATTCCATGTCCTCTACCCCTTACTTGTGGCTGAAACGCGATAGCTCTCTGTTGCGGCGGCATCGGCAGCACTAAAGCTCCTTGTGCTCCTGATTGTGCTGCCTTAATCTGCATCACCATTGATTTTTCCTTCAACTTCCTTTGCTTGAGTTAAATCTCATCACTACAGTACTTCGCATACTGCAACACCTCATAAATCGTCTTTGCCTGCCAACAAATCAAATGATTCTTAATCATCTGCCCTACTACAGGTCTCAACCCTTCAACGAACCTAAATGAAAAATGCAACATGTCCTTTGGTTCGACTGCTTCCTTACCACTGTACTCCTTGAAAGCCTTCAGCAATCTTTCATAGTAAGTATGTATTGACTCCTTGGTTTCCTGAACTGTCCTGTCAGTTCTCTGCCAATCAATGTTTTTTGGAGAAATCCTAGTTTTCAAGTACTCAATCACCTTGTAATAATTTTTCATTACCTCAGGTGACGGGGCGCCCGTAACTTTGTGCCTCTCAGGTTCACTCGTTGGCCAACCTACTGCTCTTTTGCACTTGACCCATAAGTCAGCTGGCACAATTATTTCAAACAAAGTGTTCAAATCTTCCCACAAACATTTGGGAGAGTTTCACGAACCTCTCAGTCTGTTGACACCATTCAACTGGCTTCTCTCTCAATTTGGGATAATCATTGGTAAAAGACAGTATGTCACTTCGATGCCAAGGGACATGAACAAACTGTCCTCCTGGAATTTCCCTCATCGGTAACATCTTGACTGCTTCTTCCTTTTCTATTCCCTCCGTTTTCCCTTCTGAGTCTCGTTTCTGCTTATCTTTTCTATCCGCCCATCTGCCTTCCCACTTCTCCAATGCTCCCCAAATCTGTGCATTCTGCAGCAAGTCTCTCAGATGTGCCTTCATTCCTGCCTATCTCTTAATCTTTTGCCTCAAAATTTAATCTGTAGCTTTGTTTTAAATGTTTCGTTGTCTTGAGATCAATGTCATGTTTCTCTGCTACTTCTGCTAATTTCTGGTGTATTTTTCCCACTTCCTTTGTAATCCTTGGACATAAATACCTCAGCTCTTCTTCAGTATAGGATTCTAACTTGTTCAATCCCTTTGTTCCCTCAACCAATTCATTCGCCTCAATATTTAGTCCTACTCGATTCAGTTGCTCTGCCTTTGAGACACCTTGTGAAGAACTCAAACTGTCCAGCCAACTAATTAACTGCTGTGCTGTCAATCCCTGTAATGAGATATTACTCGTACTAGCCACTGGTGACTGTTGTACCTCTGTTCCCACAGCTTGTGGTGTCAAAAGTCTCATACTCTGATTCGCATCTGGCAATGCCACTAGAGGACTAAATCCCACAGGAGATTTAATCTCACCCGGACAAGTACTTGATGATGATGTCGACTGTACTAAGTCTCCCGTTCCTCGTCTCACCAGACTCTGTGATATCTCGATTTGTCCTCCTGCCTCTGGCTTCTTCTGAGCATATAAGGGTACCGCTGGACCAACAGTAATCGGTAACAATATTGCATCTGGGGCTGTACTAGAGCCTGTATTTTGTGTAAGTGGTACTCCCATTGCCTGATTCATAACGTGTGTGAGATCTACTCATGTCCCCATTAACTGATTATACCCTGACATATTCTGTATCTGTGCTGGCGGCAGTAACATTGGTGTCGGGTCTGTCTGAACTAGTACTGGCTGAGGATGCACTTGCTCCCTCGGCACCAACATATTCTAAACAGTCTCATTTGTTGGTGCATTCGGGTAAATCACTGGTGCTGAAGGTGTAGGTACCTGCACTTGAGCTTCCGCTCTCGTTCCTGTAACTGGCGTACTCTGCATTACCCCTGGCATCTGTCCTCCTTCTGTTTGTACAGCACCCACGGCTCCCTGGGATGTCCCAGGAGTAGCAGGAGGGGCTGTAGCAATATTCCCTGGACCCCCTGCATAAGTGTCATAGGTGGAGGTCTATGGCTCAGAAACTGCGAAATGTAATCCTCAACATCAGAATCGTCATCGTCTACATAAGACTTTTTTCCTTTCTTTTCTCCTCATTCTCCTTTTCCTTGTTATCGTCTCCCTTATCTGAATCATCACCTTCCGCGATTGCAGGGAACATCTTAATCTCCTTCATGGTTGCCATTCGCCATCTTTTCTGTTCCCAATCCCACCTAGCTTCGGCTAGTGACTTTTCTATCTTCTTTATCCTTCTATTGGTCTTCAGCTCATGCTGCTGTCTGGCCACTAGCTTCCAAACTGCTAAAGCCTCAAACTGTGCTGGTCTCGGCAGCGGTCGCATGTCATACAATGATTATCGGAACTTGTCCAGAACCCTTAGATTAAACGTTGCATGCTCTGGAAATGCCAAGGTTCCTTGATTTTTAGTCAATGCACTCCATTGCTTTAACCAAAGACAAGAAGCTATACTCTTTTCTGTCATTACGAGATGTGCTGGACTATCCTCTGGGGGGTTGGTTCCCCCACTGAAGCCTTAATGTAAGATTCACCCTTCATCGCACTTCTAAAAGCTTTGAAAAACTTCATTTTGCCTGTTTTATGTATAGCAATTCAATAAGTGAAATGACTTTTACTCCCAAGATTCCTTTCACCCATTCGCTCAACCAATTGCCTCTTGCGGACGGCTGCCAATCCGGTCGCGGCTCTCCTCAGTAACCGACCTATCCCAGCGTGGCACACACTGACGTCACACTAACATACAGCAGCTGGCAAAGTCTTGCGGCTTCGCCTTCCTCAACTCAATTTCATTCGACTAATGCAATTTTATTGCGAGCGTCTTCCCCAAATAATAACTTATACAAATCTACTACAGGAAGGGACACAATTGCTTCAGGGACCTTACAGATTTTCACTCTGCGGCCTTAGCTAGTCCTCTTTCTCAATCCCCCACATTCGCAAGTAAAATTTGACCCGAAAACTTTACTCTCAACTGAGCCTTGGGTTTGTCCTGGTGCACATAGGACTCGCTAAATTTCAGTCAAAGCTTGTTTTATTCGATGTACATTCGATGACTTCCCTACTCGCACACCATTTAGGAGTACGCACACTCCTACTAACTCTGAACTGTAGTACGCAAACTCCCTACTCTTCTTTCTCATATATCACAATTCACCTGTGGATTGCTTAAGCTTATGCAAGCGCAATTCTACCTCTCTCATACTATCTCAAATACGCCAGGAACATACCCAACCTTACTCACGGGATCCAGGATCTGGGCAAGTCATTTCTGGGCTTAAGGGAACATCATCTTTGCTACCATTGACATTTTAGAAAAACAGAACTCAAACCTCATAAAATCAAAAACAAGTATTTTACATTTTAAACTACCACCATAACCTCTACTCGTTACTTAACTAGTTCCCTAAGGAAACTAACCATCAAGCTGCTACCCAAAACTGCTAGCGCACCTTGTCCTTAGTAAGTAAACTCACAAGGGGACGCATATAGGTTGATGAATCTTTTGGATTCCATAGCGTATCCTAGTCAAGTATAACAAGTAAAGTCAAATTCAACAAATCAATCTGATCAATTCAAAATACTAAATTAATCAAAAACCACCATCACTCATATAGGAGTTAGTTCATTTTATTCCCTATTAGTTACAATTCTAATCATAACCCTTTATTCATCAACTTCCATAATTTCCAATCTTTATTAGCAACATAAGTAATGTATTTTCAGTACATTGTTAATAAGCAACCAACGTCAAAGGAAGCATAGCAATTCATTGAGCACATCAAATAATTCAGCAATATAAGTCATTAAGTCTAAGTCACCCTAAGTCACCCTTGTCAGCCCACCTATCCACAAATTAGCATCAGCATGTGGGGCTTCATGCGAAAACGATTTAGTCAAAACCATTAATTTGGAAAAATCTATCTAAAAGAGAAAAACATTCTAAAACAGCGTAGTTGGTACCTAGAAAGAAAAGGCATTCATTAGTCAGTCAAGTTATAGCTACCTATCCAAGATAGATCAGCAACGAGTCAGTCTTCGTAGGCAAGACAGCAAGCAAGGCTCAGGCTCGCAGAAAGCAAGCCCAAGTTTCAGCACTTCGGACAGCGTCTTCTGACGTCATCAACTTTCGCCTCTCAGTTCAGATTTTTCCCTCCATGTCATGACTTTTTATTAGGGTCTCTCAGTGCATACCACAATTTGCCCATTGGTCAACCTTATCAGGGGTTGTCACTCTAACCTATAATTTTTGTTTACCACTTGTCTACGTTATTTTGAGAGTCAGGTTCCACTAACATGATTGGTCCTCTTGTCGATGAGCACATCATCCGGTTCTTCAGGTAACAAACTTGTTTCTCCTAGCTCTTAGTCTGTAGCTCCATTGTTCGAGTCCTAGGAAAGTACATTTAGCCTAATCTACACATAATTGTATCAATTTGTTCTGATCGTCTCTTGTCCGCTGGTGAGTTTGCAGTTTTTACTAGCAATGCTTCATGGTGAACTCTGTACAGTTCAAGGTCTCCTTCTCCAGTTTCAGTCTGCGGCGGCTCATCGCGTCTCCACGTTTAAGCAAGCAAGGCCCAGTGCCGACTAGGCCTCTGGCTAAGCTAAAAAGCGTATGGCATTACAAAACATAGATTATAACGTTAATTATGATATATTAATACAACATTTTTAAACATTTCACAATATTTAGTACTGTTAACACAGATGGTGACCACTCCCCGTGGGCACATGTCGCACAATACACGGTATTTTCAATTACTGTTAATCAAATATCCAATTTTCTCATTATATATATATGCAACTCATTAGCATATTCTCTTATTAACATATCTGCTGCAACACCTTTATTGTGGCAAGGCTGGTCATCTGATTCGTAGTTGTCCTGTTCATCCTTCCAGACCTTCGGAAACACCAACTCCCATCCTCTATAAGGAGGAAGGCGACGGGAGGAGCTGAGGTATCATCAATATGTTCCTCCGAGAAGATATGTCCACCTTGTTTATCCTTTCATCACTTTACAATGTTCACAAGGTCAGGAAGAATAACTTTTTGCTCTTGTAGACAGTGGAGCCAATGGAATCTATTTAGATGAGACTTGGGCTAAGAATAAGGGGGTTCCATGTATTCCTAAGGAAAACCCTGAGCAAGTACACACAGTAGATGGCTCCCC
Organism: Pleurodeles waltl; assembly: GCF_031143425.1. Classification (NCBI taxonomy): domain Eukaryota; kingdom Metazoa; phylum Chordata; class Amphibia; order Caudata; family Salamandridae; genus Pleurodeles; species Pleurodeles waltl. The sequence goes on from NW_027150097.1 coordinate 4,080,609, forward strand.
TTTGGCCCCAGGGCCTGTGGTTGCTTCTACTCCTACACTCTGTTTGAATTTTGGAAGGCACCAAGAACATGTTGCTTTTGATCTTATATCCTCACTGAATCACACAATGATTTTAGGAATACCTTGGTTAACCCAACACAACCCCTGTATCAATTGGGAAATGAGGAAAATATCATTAACATCTCAGTTTTGTCAGCAAAATTGCCATTCAACTAACTCATATTGGTCTCCCAAAATGTTTTGTCTGTCATCTAAGAATACCAATAACACTATAAATATGATTCAAGGGGTACCAGCTTGTTACCAGGAATACTTTGACATCTTTCAGAAACCTAGTAATCCCATCTTACCCCCTCATCGAATCTATGACTGTGCTATTCCTTTGGTTCCGAATGAAGTAGTTCCATTTGGTCGAATGTATTCTTTGACAGATCAAGAAAAGAAGGTACTCAAAGAATACCTAGATGACAACTTAAAGAATGGGTTAATTGCTCCTTCTTTGTCTCCTGCTCGGGCTCCTCTTTTCTTCGTTCCCAAGAAGATGAAAGATCTGCGTCCATGTGTCGACTTTCGCGGACTCAATAAAATAACAATCAAATATCGTTATCCCTTACCTTTAATTTGGGATATACTGGACGCCACCCAAGCAGCTAAGATGTGTACTAAATTGGATCTAAGAGGTGCCTATCATCTTTTGCGTATCAAGGAAGGAGATGAATGGAAAACAGCCTTCCATACTCCATTTGAACAATATGAATATTGTTTCATGCCTTTTGGATTGACCAATGCACCTTCTGTTTTCCCACGATTCATGGATTCTGTGTTTTCTGACTTGTTAAATCACAATGTAGTAATCTATCTTGATGATATCTTTATATACTCCCGTAATCCTGAGCAACATACTGAACATGTACTACAGGTTTTGGAAAGACTCAAAAGTAACCAATTATATTACAAACCAGAGAAGTGTGAATTCCACAAGACCGAAGTGATGTATTTGGGGTTCAGTATCAATCAAACAGGGATATCCATGGACCCAGACACAGTAAGAGCCATCCTAAAATGGCCTTCTCCTTCTTCTGTAAAGGAAACTCAGTGTATTCTTGGGCTTTCAAACTTCGACCGACAATTAATTCAGGGTTTTGCCCACCAACAAAGTTTTATCACCCAGACTATTAAAAAAGAAAATTTGAAGAAGGGATTTGTCTGGACCGAAAGTGCTGAACTGGCCTTTCAGGTGCCAAAGAAGTCCTTCACTCAAGCACCCATTTTGTGACATCCTGACACTACTAAGAAATTCATAGGACTGATGCATCTGAAAGAGCGATAGGAGCAGTTCTACCTTAAGAACAAGACGATGGTGGATTGGAACATCCTATCTTCTATCTATCTCACATTCTAACAGAAGCAGAACGCAATTACTCAGTACTGGAACAAGAATTACTTGCTCTCAAAGTAGCATATAAAGAATGGAGACATTTCTTGATGGACACTAGAGAGCCTTTTGAAGCCAGGGCTGACCACCGCAATTTACAATGTCTTTGAAGCTTCCGGTGCCGTAATAGTCGTCAAGGAAGATGGGCCTTCTTTTTTAGCCAGTATGATTTCATGATAACTTATATACCTGGGTCCAAACAATCTAGTGGCAGATGCACTATCCCGTTAATATCCTGACATTGCCAATACCTCCTCTCCACATATCATTGAGTCCAGTAGAATCATAGGGGTTACTCAATCTTTTCTAGATCGCATTAAATCTGAATACCAGTTCCTTCCACTTGAAGAATGGAATAAAGTGGCATCTCTCTTACGAAACCAACAAGACTCCCTCTATCATGAAAAGGCCCTTTTCTTACCTACTAAAAGAGTACAGACAGAGGCATTACAAATGTGTCATAATTCTCCGGTAGCTGGGCATCGAGGAATCAAGAAGACGCAGGAGCTGTTTCAATGATCTTTTTGGTGGCCTTCCCTTAAGAATGATACAGAAACCTATGTCTCAGCATGTCCAGTATGCGCCCAGACCAAAATACCCAGAACTAAACCACCAGTTTATTAATGCCTTTACCTGTTCCCTCAGCTCCTTGGTGTACCCTTTCCACAGATTTAATTTGTTCCTTACCGTCTTCTTCTGGTAACCATGTCATTATGGTAACTGTTGATTTCTTCACCAAGATGGTGCATTTTACAGCCCTAAAGAAATTACCAACAGCCCCTGAAATGAGTTGCATATTCATGCGAGACATTTTTCATCTCCATGGTCTTCCGCAAGAGGTCATTTTGGACAGAAGACCACAATATGGGTCACGATTTTCAAGAGCTTTTTGTGCCTTATTAAATATTGATGTGTCCTTGTCCTCTGGTTTTCATCCACAAACCAATGGTTAGACTGAACGTTTGTATCAGGAACTTCAACAATACCTGAGATGTTACTGTAATGCCACTCAAAGTAATTGGTCGGATTTTCTTGCCCTTGCTGAATTCTCCTAAAACAATACAGTACATAGTGCAACCAGTGCAACACCTTTTTATTGCACCTATGGTTTCCATCCTAGGGCCATGTCCACTATTACTTGTAAGACTTCGCTTGTTCCTGCAGTCACTTATTTTGCACGACGAATCCGCCAAATCCAAAGCCTAATCCATACCACTCTTTTAGCTTCTAAACAAGCAATGAAACGGAAGGCGGATTGTCAACGGCAGGCGGCACCCTCATATCAAGTTGGGCGCAAGGTGTGGCTTTCCTCCAGATTTCTACCCTCTCGGTTTTCTCTCAATACATTCAAACCTTGTTTTTATGGACCCTTTCAGATCCTGCAAGTGTTGAATCCTGTTGCTGTTCGAATAAGGTTGCCTCATACCTGGAGGGTTCATCCTGTTTTTCACGAGTCCCAGTTAAAACCTTTCATTCCCGATCTGTACAACCGAAATTTTGAACGACCTCCTCCTCTTTCTGTGGACGGCCATCCTGAATATGGGGGAGCGGTCAGAACCTAACACATTCACTTGGCAATGTGACATGCTCTGGCCCTGTACTCACCCCCTTGTGGCTGCTGTGCTGTCCTCAAATGCCCATCAAGGTCTGGGTAGGCCACCACTAGAATGCGGGCCATTAGAGAGGTTATGGCCGGACGGGCACCCTGCCCACGTTGGGAGGACAGCCCCAGCAGGACCTCTGCGATTTTCCAGGCCAAGCATCTTGGGTCCTCTCACCTTTTCCTGCAGTAGGTGCTCCGCCAGCTGTGGACGCACAGGGTCTGCACCTTCATGGCGATGGCTCTTCATAGTTTCTTCTTTTGATAGGCGATGACCTGCATGGATGCAAAAGACAAATCAAGAGATTATAATCACAAGTTTCACCACATATGATTGAGTAACATACATGCAAGTAACATCAAGCTAGGACTTTTCTATTTGTCAATACTCCCAAGTGTGAAGCACACAGCCAATAAGTACAGGGATATGACTACAGACATATATATTCCCATCTGCAAGCTAAACCACTATCCTGCTCATGGCCTACAATGACTAAGCAAGCTTACTGTCATCAGGTAGCCTATGCTCTAGCAACCTGTGATGTGAACCACTATAAAACACTACACACCTATGTGGCTACAGAAGGGTAAATTCCTTAGACATGAATAGACCAATACATTCACACTGTATAAGAATGACTCACTGCATGCACTCCCTACAGCCAACTGCCAAAGAACAAACTCCATCATTACACATGAGTAACAATCAAGGGGCTAGCATGGTGGGTACAGAAAGTGTGTTTTCTAGTCCATGTGTGGACATAAGCCTAACAAATGCAGACTCATGCCACTTCAGGGGGTGGGGTTCTGTGCTATTTACCTGTATTCCTACAGAGATGGCATCCAACGAACAAAGGCATGCATTGTACAGTTTCTGCCATGTGACCAAGCTACTGAGTCACATATCGTGGCCTCCCAGGAATCAACACACTGTCTGCAATGTGGGACTGTCAGTTATGCAAGACACCTGTACAGGACAAATATGACCTTTGTGAAGGTGACAACAGAGCTGTGGGAGTAAGGAATGTTTCATGAGTCTAAGACACACACTGACAATGATGCTAAATGCACATATGGACTAGATTAATGACTTACCTATGTACCCATACCTAAACCAGTCAAAGGAAAGAGGCATTCAGGGCAGGTTTTGCCACCATAGCCTCATATTGGCCACATCACAGGATCTGCTGGTGTACAGGGAGTGGACACAGTGACACAGTTGCATAGCTACAGTGACTCTCCCACAGCCTAGACTAGGTCTCATACTGGGAGATACATGTGATGGGCCCTGGTCTCTTCAGGCTTTGCTGAAAGAACCTACATGACACTTCATTCCCATGACTTCCATGCAAGACAGTTCATCATGTAGCCGACAGCGATTTGTCATATGGCATGTGGGGCAACCTGAGGGGCAGAGTGACTTATGATATGCTGTCCATACATTTTAACAAGGATAGATGTGGGTTGAAAGATCTGTGGCACCATACACATTGCTCACATGACTCTCAACTGACTCTTACAACATGCAGCTCATGCTGTCATGCACACTCATGTTTTCTGACATTTGCAACAATCATGAGGAAAGTTATGTCAGCAGATGGCAGTAATGTCTCCTTACCTAGTTATGTGCATCCAACACAAGGATGATCTAGGACCCCAAAAACCTCATACAATGCAATGTAACTGAACTTAACATATGGCAATGGCAACCAATACCTGCACATTGTCCATCCCATTGATGCCACATAGATTGCAACAGGCACACAAGTAGTCTAACTCTCACACATGGGCACATTGTAGCCTGTGAGGAAGGATAGGATGGTGAGTACTTATATAATTGTGCACATGAGGTACTTACCTGCTCCTCTGGTGAGTCACAGAGTTGTTCACACAGGGGTAGGATCTCATTAACTAGCCTCTCCAGCTCTTCTGGAGAGAAGGCAGGGGCCCTATCACCTGCTGGCTGTGGCATGATTGCTCCCAGAGGTGACACACAGCAGCTCAGGTCATGGAGATGTTGCTGGCAGCAGTGTCAGGAGTGGAGTGAATCTGCAGAACATGGTGATAACGTTCGCCACATACGCAGTCATTACCACTGGCGGACACTGCCATTTAAACCACAACCGCCACAGGAAACAACGTTAGCCTGTAGCTGTGTCCGCCGCAGTTGTAACTGCCTACTGCCATGATAACTTCTTCCAGCTGTTCGAGGAGGTTCCTAATGTCCAGTTGAGTAGGTCAGGCAACCACCATTTTGGCAGCAGGAAATGCTGCATTGGGCTATATAAACTGCATCATACCAGCAAAACTGCATTTTTGACCTCACAAACATACTTATCCTGCCATGTGATGTAGGTCCTACTTACTACTCAAACACCATTATAGTATGTTGCAGGGCACAGTGGGGCTCAGTCCACCATGGCCGATGGTCATTTTGGCAGTTGGGCTATCCAGTCACATTGTGAGGGGCGACTGTGTTGCGCATCTTTGAGTTTGGTCCATAAACATGTTAGGACCAGATGTGTGGCAAACCATGGTGAGCACATATGACCTTTGTGTTATTTGCAGCTTTGATGAGTACTATGTCCATCCATTCAGAAATGCCCCGTCACATGATATAATTGACATGCATCTTGTCTGTTCCTGTAGACACACTGAGTAATGTTAAAGATCATGTCTTGTCATACATAGGCACCCAGGGAGAGAGAGAATGTGACAACCTTCGGTCTACCGTCCACTGCCAGACATTCAGACCATGGAAGAATGACACATCTACCGTCTGAATAGGCAAACAATTAGTGGACTTATGTTCTTAGTTGGAGCCAGATCTGATGTCATCTATTAGTTATCCAACCAGCATACCACTCATTGTTCAAGTCATGTCAGTATTGCACTTTCTAGCTACAGGGCCCTTCCAACAGACAGTGGCCCTTTCTGCTGGCATGTCCCAACCTATGTTCAGCCTTATGTTGAAGGATGTGCTCTCTGCAATGTTGAAACACCTGGACAGCTATATTCATTTTCCCTGATGTGAGTATTTAGGCCATAAGAAGTCTGACTTTTATGGTTTTGCACGCATCCCACATGTGGTGGGGCCATTGATGGCACACATGTTGGCTTGGTTCCAATGCAGGCCAATGAACAAGTATATCGCAACAGAAAGAACTTCCATTCCATCAATGTGCAAGTTGCCAGTTTGGCGGATCTATACATTTCACATGCTTGTGCTCTTTATCCGGGTTCAGTCCATGATTCCTTCATAATCCAGAACCGCACCGTGCCCCAGCTGATGTCACAACTGTACCCAGAGAGGGACTGGCTGGTTGTAAGTCACATCTGTCCTGATTGTGTGTGTACAATGCCTGGTGCTACAATCATAAAGCAAGTGACTCATTGATGCACATATGTCCCATTCCCTGACAGGAGACTCTGCATATCTAAACTGTCCTTGGTTGTTGACGCCATTAAGGAATCCAACTACACCAGGAGAAGTCTGCTTCAGTGAGGTCCATGGAAGAACAAGGCTGGTAGTGGAGCGGACTTTTGGGCTCCTGAAGGCCAGATTTAGGTGTCTGGACTGCACTGGTGGAGTCCTCTTCTACTCACCTGGGAAAGTGTGTCAGATCACTGTGACATGCTGCATGCTCCACAACATTGCCCTGCCTAGGAACATTCCGTACATCCCAGAGGACGAGGAGCCTGCAGGGCCACCGGGTGAGACTCCTTAAATGCCAAGTGAGGATGACAGTGGTGAATAGGAGGGAGATGACTTGCAGGAAGATCCAATTAACAGCTACTTTATATGAGTGTAAGTATGTCATGTGATGTCATGACTGTGACTGTACAATGAACTGTAGTAGTGAGAATGTGTGGAGCAACAACTAGGGAGTTGTTACTCTGCAATATTCAGCCAAAGGTTGCTTAATAAGATGATAAGATAGCTTTTGACAAATCCCCACCTTAATGATTTTGCTTTGTTTGTGTCATTTTACTTGCAATGCAATTACATTTCCATTTGTGTGCTATGTGATTTGTGTAATAGACATGTTTACAAGCCTATACTCCTTGCTTTCTCTTTGTACAAGTACCTTCACCATGAGATCCTCATGTGGGCATTTCAGAGTTGTGACATTGGCAGGTATCTGATGCTGTTCTGACATGCAAAGTGGACATGGATTGTTCCAGGTAAGGCGCTCACAGATTTGGGGTGTTTGAGACCTTTGCTAAGGCAGCTAGCACAGTGTTTGGGTGGAAGATAGGAAGTGCAGGTTGGACTAGTTTTGTGCGCTGTGTTGGGCCATTTGCTTCATGTGTATCATCATGTGCCATGGAATATGTAGTCATTGATTGCGAGCAAGTCATTCACCCTTCACATTGGCTAAACACTCTTCTTGTATGACCTGTATATAGCTGTGGATGTGTTTCGTCATTGGAGGCCACAATGCCTGTGCCACAACACTAACATATGTGTGTGTCATTCCACCAGATGTATGGGAATTGGATTATGATGGATCTGTGATCTAGTGTACTGCCATCTGTCTGTATCTTGGATTATGTGATGTTGGATTACTTTGGTGTGGTATGTGGCAAGGTTGAAGCTGATGACATCAACCACTTCAACGTTTGCCTATTCTACAGGACAATGTTGGACAAATCCCTTCCTTCCATGGTTTATACCATGGAACATCAGGCCGGGAAAATTTATTCGACTTGCTTTGGTTTACTTAGGCTCTTAAGGAAGGTTTTTAAAATTCTTCTGCTTTTGGAAAAAATACTAATTATCCAGGCTCTTATTATCTCTTGCTTGGATTATGGCAATGGATTGTAGGCAGGAATCTGTCAAATCAACTTTTTCCTCTCTTCATTGGCTTCCAGTGGAAGAGCGCATAGAGTTTAAAACGTTGTGTTGTATCCATAGGTCCTTATATAATAGAGGTCCCCCTCTTCTAAGGATCCTTGCCTCCTTTTATAAACCAAGCAGACATCTCAGGTCTTCAGTAGCGGCATTGGCGATTATCCCCAGAGTAAAAAAAATCAAGATGGGGAGGTAGTACTATGGCATACCTCAGAGCCAAATTGTGGAATTTTCTTCCCCTTACCCTCTGTTTAACCAGCCATGAACATAACTTCCAGACAGCACTCAAAACCTGGCTGTTTTAGAGCTTTTTCCTCAGACTTTGTTGTACAGGTTCGGGACTAGCGCTGGGAGGCCTTCAGGTAGCCATGCGCTATACAAGCAACCTTAACATAACATACCTTGAAATATGTACTTGTCAGACATTCTTGTTCCTAACAATCCAGACATAAAGACAGCCTATATGCTGTACATTGGAATGCATTTTTCGGTTTGACCAGACATTTGTACTGATGTGTTGGTGTGTAATGAATGTCATTTTGAGCTGGACACTGTGTAGCTGAAACCTATCCCCATTTGCACAAGTAGCTTGAGTCTTCATCGTATGTTTTGCATGGTCTTAAATTTCTACATAGCAAAATGTGAACATTAAGCAAGCAGACAATGAGTTTGTGATGGGAGGATTTATTACACTGCTAATTCTGAAAATAATATTTGGACATAAAGTAACAAAAATGTAAAGTGAAGGAGTCATTTTGGTGAATGAGATCATTGGAGCAGATGCCACACCATTGGTAGTCCAAAGTCCAGAGTATTATTCCCACAGGAACTGCTAGGTGGTGCAGGATCGGTCAACAGAGTGAATATGTGGCACACAAAAGAGGAATGTCTGGGTCTGGTTCTTCCTCTGGCAGGGCCTCCCTGCCAGTGGCTGGCACCGATGTTGATGTGCCTGGTGTTGATGAGCCAAAAGAAGGAGTAGACTGTTGTTAGAAAGCCCTGCTCAAGGTGGTGTCAATGTCCCACAGCAAGTGAGGCCATGTTGGTATTATGGGCCTCCATCTTTTCCAACATGTCTTTGTGCATGTCCCTATGTAGCTGCTTGATTTACCAGAGTTCAGTCAAGACCTGGCCCATCATGCCTTGGGACTCCTGATAGACCCCCAAGATGTGGCTGATGGTGTCCTGACCAAGATCAGCCCCAGTGGCCTCACCCGGCTGGCCCACTGTATCCCTCCCATGCACCCTACCCCCACGAGCCTGTGCCCTTGCCACAGGGTGCCCTCTCCAACTTGGTCCTAGACCCTCATTGTCGGAAGTGTTGCGCTGCAAGTTAGGATCCAGCACTAGGGGGTATGAGATTGTAGACACTGTGCTCAGTACACAGGTTGTGGGGGCGAATGGCTGCCTGTGATTTTGAGGCAACCAGGCTGGGAGGTGATGTAGTGGCCACAGTGAGATTCACTGTTGCCGTCTGACCAGGTTGCCCAGATGGGCCAGAACCCTCTTCCACATCCAGATGTCAAGGAGTGTCTTCTTCACTGAGGGCGTCATTCAGGGGGTAGTGGCAGTCTCCTCTGTGGCCTCTCTGGCCACAACGGAAGCTCGACCTGTTGATGTAAAAAGTGCAATATTACTGGTTGTACTGTGACATCTACCGCCAACAGTTTAGAGTGACAATAAGCAGAGACCTTGTACGAAGTTAAGTTGCATTTAATCCCATTGTGGCAAGAAACCATGGTATTGGGTGTATTGGCATGCCATGTATGAAGCATGCCAATTGCGTTTGACCCAGGCTTCTGCTGAAATGTACAGATCATTAGTACTAGGGATGATGGCCTGCAATGCCTGAAATGTCATCTTGCCACCAGTACAGACAAGACAGTGGCTAGGAAAGATATGGCTTTGCACATTTGGAGGCCTAGTTGAGTGTGATGCAGGCAGACCCAGGATTTTGATGTGTATGTGACTGGTGTCATCATGTGCCCAGTGCAGTGTGAATGTGTCTACTGCCAATACCAATCTGGTGATGTATCTTGAGGCCTTATGAATACCTGTTATAAACAGTGACTAAGGTGTCATTCCTGTCCTCCAATAATTCATCTTGCGTTAGCAAGTCAAGATAGAGCTATTTTGACAGCTACTTCTGTGATTTGGGCATGATCTGTGCTTTATCAGTCCCAGGTTAGTATACCTCATTTTACAGTTAACAAACAAGGGTACTTTGACAAGAGGCCACTGTGCTGGTGTTTGGAGTCAGAGTTACAGGGCCTATTGGACTGTGCAGTCACCTCACTCCCTCTACTTCCCATTGCTTAGCAAATGGTATCCTTCCAGATGAGTACACTTCAATTGAGAGTTGCCAATCAGGGGTCTTTAGACAAGTGAACACTGGTCTGGTGTTTGTAGTCAGGGAAACAGTGCCTCCTGGGAGTTCTTGTCTACTTCTGTAGTGAAAATAATTATGTTTGACCACTGACTTTGTGTTTCACCACTGTGCATATTAGTTGTTCAATGTTCACCAGTAGCACATTACATTTTGTATTCACTTTAGCTGCCTATTGGCTTTATTGTGGCGTTAGACATTGCAGTTGAGACATTGCAAATGAGCTGTGTTTTTCCACATGGTAAACTAAGCTTGTGTTTTTCGTACCGAACACGATAGCATGATATGGAAGCGCATATTTTGTGTTTTTCGGCCTTGGGAGAGACAGCCTTGAAAACTTGGCCAACTTTCGACGCTTGTTTCTTCCAACTCTGACCTACAGTAGCAAGCATGTTTTGAATATTATAAAAGGTGTCCCTGGGCAGCAGTGAGGGGGAATTTTTCCGAGACTTCAGTCAGGAGCGGACGTCAACTGCCTGACCTGTCCTGTGAGGGTGGAAAATCTCTGTCCCGCAGTTGAACTTGGGTCATCAACTTGCTGGCTTGAGAAAGATGACAAGCAGTGATAGGCCCTACGGTGATGAATTTTGACTTTTATTCTTTGTTTGGCAGTTATGTTATAATATAATCACATATATGTGCTGTGTACATTGTAAATGAGAATCACTTTGATATATTTTCTTTTCATTGCTGTGACTATTTTTAAACGTGTGCCTCCAACCTACTAATCTCCTCTCTCAAGAACCTCCTGGTGAAGTAATAATAAATGTCTTCTTTAAATTAAGAAGTGCATTCCAGAGATTTTTGTCAGCTCGGTCATTAGTGAAAGCAAAACAACTTCACATACTAAAATAGTATCCTCTTAGGTGAGTACACTTTGTTTGTGGTTTACCAAACCATGGTATTTGGATAGGAGAACACTGGGTTGTTGATTGAAGTAACAGAAACAGAGCCTCTTGGCCTCAGCAGTCATGTTGTACCCTGTACTACGCACACTATACAAATGTGATCTCCCCAGGTGAGTACACTTTATTTGTGGTTTACCAAACAATTGTATTTGGACAAGTGAAAATTGAGTTGGTTGTTGGATTTACTGCAGTCATGTCACTCCCGATACTTCCCACACTAAGCAAATATTATCCTCCCAGGTAAGTACACTATAATTGAGAGTTAGCACACAGGGGTAGATGGGCAAGTGAACACTGGACTTGTGGTTGGAGTTACAGACACAGGGCCTTCCTGGCCTTAGCAGTCATGTCACCCTCTATACTTCCTACACTTGGCAAATATTATCCTCCCAGGTGAGTACACTACAATTGAGAGTTTCCAAATGGGGGTATTTGGGCATGTGAACACTGGGCTGGTTGTTGAATTTACAGACATAGGGCCTTCCTGGCCTTAGCAATCATGTCACTCCCTCTACTTCCTATATTATACATCATCCCAGGTGAGTACACTTCAATTGAGAGTTACCAAACAGGGGTCTATTGACAAGTGCACACTGGTCCGAAGTTTGCAGTTAGTGAAACAGTGTCTCCTGGGAGTTGCAGTCAGGTAACACTCTCCAGCACATACACTTGACAAATATTGTTCCCTCAGGTTAGTAAACTTAATTTGAGAGATCACTAATAGATGTACTGGGCCAAGTGATCACTGGTCAGGTGTTTGGAGTAATAGAGACAGGGCCTGCTCAGAGTTGCAGTCATGTCGCTCTCTCTACTATACAGAGTATACACGTGGTACATACCAGGAGTACACTTCAATTGAGAGTTAAGACACAGGGGTATTGGGACAAGAGAACACTTGTCCAGTGTTTGGAGTTACTGAAACAGTGCCTCCTGGGAGTTGCAGTCAAGTAACTTTCTACACTACAGACACTGGCCCTCATTATGACCCTGGCAGTCCGAAGACCGCCAGGTCCTTGGTGGCGGTCTCACCGCTGATGGGTCGGCACTGAAGACCGCCAAATTACGAGTTCGGCGGTTTGGCCGAAGCCAAACTGCCTATATTCCGCCTGTCCCACCGCTTATCTGTGGTCCACCAGGCTGGAGGTGAGCACCTCTAGCACAGCGGATGCTGTAATGCCGCTAGTGGTATTACGATGCGGGAGACCACCAGCGTTTTTCTGGTGGTTGCACTGCTAGAAAAATTTGTCGGTCTTGCATTCTGGTGACAGGAATAAGCATTCCTGTCACCAGGATACACTTGCACATACTTCCACATACCTGCATGCATGCACTCACACATTTCTACACAAACCCCCCCACTCACCCACGCAAACGCGACATACACATCCATTCACACTGACATACATGCACAAACACTGCTGACATGCACACATTCACTTCCCCCCTCCATCGCATATCCACATTCACCCTTCACCCTCATGCATCCATTTACGCCCCCTCTGCACTGCATAGACCCATCCACGCCCTCGAACCGCACACACGCACTCTCCCCATCCATCCGCATTCATGAACATACACGCACCCACCTCCCCCCGCATTCACGACACTCACACACATAATCACCCACTCACACATGCACACCCTCCCGGCCCCCTCCCCCTGTCGGACCATCACTTACCTCCCCCGTCGAGGAGGTCATCCAGGAGGGACCGGGTCCCAGCGCTTCCACCGCCGGCAGTGCCCCGCCATCAAGACACTGCCATGCTGTTTTACAGGCCGTAATGCGGCGTGCTGCCTTCTTTTGGCGTGGCGGTGCCGGTGGTGGAACTGCCTCTTCCCCGCCGACCGCCAGCACGACTACTGTCAGATTTCCGCCCGAATTCGGGTAGAAATTGGATGGCAGTCATAATGAGGTCTTGTAACAAGACCGCCAAAGTAGTAATGAGGGCCATTATACAAATGTTGTGTATTACATATCTGTATGCAGACTGCATTTGGGTTTGGTCATACATTCACCCATTGAGCCATACCATGAGTCCTGTTATCATTTTTTGGTATTCAAAGACTTACAGGCCCCATTTTAACTTATGGCATGTGATGGGCCTTGGTAGCTGTGCTTTTGGGTCCAATAATGCAGATAGACAGTGTTTAGACTCAGAAACTCTAGGTATTGAATGATGGTGGGGTACATGTACAAAGCAGTGGCAAAAGGTGAGCTATGAGCATGTATGACATGGCATTTTGGTGACATTTGTTGTGTTGTGACTTACCAGACTCCAGTCCACCAGGTATTCCTGTCAAGCACCAAGGATGCAGGATGGCTAAGACCTTCTCCTCCCAGGAAGACAGATGTAATAGGGCAGTGGGAGCGTCACCACCAGTCTTCTTGGCCTGCAGCTGGTGCCTGGAGACCAAGGAACGGACCTTGCCCCTGAGGTCGTTCCACCTCAGCATTGACTCTGTTGAGGATCCTGTCCCACATTTCCATTTTCCTACTGAGAGATGTATGGACTTGTGCTTCAAACAATAGTGGCTCTACTCATGATTTCATCTACCATGACTCTTCACTACTCTGAAAAATGTGGATTTTTCGACCGTGAAATGGAGGAGCAAAAAAAAATTAAAAAAACTGGTGCCAGTGACTTACTAAACAGTGGAAGTGCAATAGGGTGTGAATGGACAAAAGTGTGTGCAGGGTGTTCTATGGGATGGTGAAAAAAGTGTGCCTAATCTATGCAGTGTATAGGAAATAATGTCCTCTGGCTTCAGTGTTTGGCATTGATGATGCAACGGATTGCAGTCTGTGAAGGGGTGTGTTTTATAGTGCCCTTTGCAGGTGTGTTGCTTTTAGATTCATCCAATGTGCAGTTGTGTATTACTTTATTGACCGCAAACCACCTTGGTTTGGATCGCCATTGGCAGACCACCATGAAGGGTCCATCACGGCGACTATGTGCTTGTAATATGCTCGGTGGCTGGTCACAGTGCTATCAGCGTTGGAGGTCAGACCGCCTATTTCCAGGTCGCTGTGCCGCTGGCGATCTGCCTTTTTTGCTTGGTGGTCTGCAGTCCTGCCTGTATAACTTGTAATAGGGCGGTCTGAAAAACCACCAACATGGCAGGCTTTTCAGGACCGCCAACATGGCGGTTTTGCAGTCCAGCTGCCAAACTGGTAATGTGGTCCTTACAGTCTTGCAAAAAGACTTCTCAGTATTTTCTAGAAATAATTATTTCAATAAAGGTAAATATAACATCAGATTAACAATCACATTGCCATTTGCATTATTGAACTGAAATCCTAACATTTCAAGGTGGTATTCTGATTTCTTGTTTTTTACATGGTTTCACATTTTCTAAAGACCCATTGGTTGTGAAGCTTTCTTTACATTTCATATATTTTTTTAGATTTGCACACCACAGGATATTTGCCAAGAGAAGGAGTATATATTTTTTATAAACAATTTTATTTGCATACACAAGAAGGGCCAGATGTACGGGCCCGAGTTTTGCGAGTCGCAATTTGCGACTCGTTTACGAGTCGCAAAACTTTATGTACAACAGTGTACTTTACACTGTTTGGATTCGCAAGGGGGTCGCAAATGACCCACCTCATGAATATTCGTGAGGTCGTAATTTGTGCCCCGCCTTGGGAATGGCCATCCTGACAGGGATGGTGGCCTGCTGGAGACAGCAAACCACCATGTCTGTGACTGCTTTTAAATAAAGCAGTTTTTTTAAATGCAGCGCGTTTTCCTTAAAGGAAAAAGAGATGCATTTTAAAAAAAAGAAAAGCTTTCTGGGAGCACTGCCTGCTCTGAAAAAATATTTTTGCTGCCATTTTGAATGGGTTTGCACCAGTTTGAAACTGGTGCTAACTGTGATTGTTTTGTGAGCGCATTCACGGTCACAAAACAATGCTACATCGCGCTGCGACTCGCAATTAGGAAGTGAATGCCACTTCCTAATTGCGACTCGCAAACCTATTTTGCATTCGGTAACTAGATTATCAAATCGCAAAAGAGGGCCTGTACATACCAAGATGTTTTTCTCCTGTCGCAAACGGTCCGATTCTGCGAATTGAGCTGTTTGCGACAGGAAAAATGGTATGAACATGTGCCCCGAAGTGTCTGTAATAATTTTAGTATCATCTAGATTTATAATATATAATCCTTGCAATGTTTTAGCACACAATAAAGCAATATATACCATACCCTCTTTAAATAAAAGTAAAGCCAATGTTAATTACATCGTCATCCAAATCTAAACCTTAAGATTTATCTATTGTTACAGCATAAGCTAAATATAAAGGAAATTGTTCTCTTTGATTATATACGTCTTTCATTAGTTAACATCTTACCTTTACTCATGAAAATTGTTTTGATTCCTAGATATTGGCAACTTTCTACAATAACAAATTCAGTTTCATCATTACTTTTATATTTTTCAAAATGTATTATATGTTCCATTGCTCCATTTAAAAGTCCATGATCTACATCTAAATTGCATTGTAAAATGATAAGGCAGTTTTTACAAAGAAATAAGGGGCATATTTAGAAAGAGGTTGCGCCACTGTTGCGTCATTTTTTTAATGCTTTGTCAGTGCATTCTTTGCTCCATCTTGCTCCATATTCACAAAACTATGCATTAGGCCCAATGTGTTAATTTTTGTAGGCCTGCGTCAAAAAATATTTTAAAATATGCAAGGTAGGCGTTCATTCGTAAATACTCACTCACCACTGATGCAGTGATATTTATGAGTTTGGCAAAGTGCGAAGCATCTTTACGATGCATCTCTTTCAGCCTGTTATGCTTCAAAATTCCTAGGCCTCTGCATCCCAGGCGTAGGAAATGACGCAGTGGCTGTGTGATAGGAATCTGACTAGCTGAAGTCACTTAGCACAGTGTAATAAGTTATAAAGTCACATCCCTTCAACTATTTGTAGGCCTGTACATGTAACAATCGTGTTGTAGGACCCCTTTACCAACCTGGGACCATGGCACCTGACATATTATCATCCACTGTAGCAATGCAATGTGACGCTGTGTAGTCCTGTAAGGGACAGGCCAGGATTGTCACATATCCATACAGGAAAAGATCCCCAAGTCCAAACAATCGTACTTGCATTAGCGCAGCAATGCGTCATTCCTTGTAAATATGGCCCTATGTTTTTTTTCTAATCCCACAGTTCGTGATACAGATTTCTCCATATTTAATAATTTTGTAGATAAGGATCTTAGTTATAGGACTATTTGCTATGTGAGTTTCAAAACACTTTTTACAAGGTACATGTATAATTGTTTCATTTTCCATTGATAACATTTCCATATTTAAATTGCAGCATTCTTTTAGGGTTGGTATCAAACAAACTATGGGCACTGTTTTCAAAAGAAGATAATGCATAACGCCTGTTGGAGGATTAAAATGTGATAATAAAGTAAATGAACAAAAGCCATAATCACGTTGGAAATCATACTAACTTCGTCTAGAATCAAAATCTTTAATTTTTTCAGAACTTTATGACGTTACTGAGAGGTATCACGAAGTATTCTAATTTATTACTATGTTCTACTGGTAGTAGTAGTCATAGTCAGTGTAATGTAATCCCTTTAATAGTATGTGCCACTAATCCATCTGGAGAAGAAACAACACACTAGAAGTTTGAATTTGAAACTTTTTCCTGGAACTAGCCAGCCTTGATATATATTTTAATATAGGCTGATAAGCTGAACATAAACATAAACCATGTACATGTTGAAGTCCATGAGCAACAGTTTTTTGAATTTCTTCAAATATTTCATGCTGTTCAGTACTTTTCTGGGATAGAAGGTGATCAAAGTTTTCACTGTCCTTATGCATTTCGCCCATAGCAAGTTCTACGTCACCCACATGAACAGTTCCTTCATTACCAATATTTGGTTGTCCAAGTGGGTCTGTAGGTTAAGGCCCTCATTATGACATTGGCAGTAAATCCCGCATACCGCCACGGTGATGGCTGCAAACATACTGTTGCGGAGGCGAACATCCGTTCGCCATATTATGACACACAAGCACTAAACTGACAGAATACTGCCACAAACACATATCCGCTGGACCAAAGGTGAGTGGTAAAGTGTCGGTACGAACACCCATACCGTTACGCCAACAAAACTACACCCACCACATTATGACCCACGAATCACCACAGCGGATATTCAACTGCGATAAACCATTGGTGGTACACACAGGCGCGGTCAGAATGGCCACCCAATTACAAAACAACACTGGACAAAATGAAAATCACACACCTGACACTCATACACACACCATACCCACCCACCCACATTACACACAACCCTTTGCTAACATGAAAAGACTGCAATAGCTAGCCACGCAAATCACAGAGACAACTACACAAACACACCACAAACACCCATTAATTCGTCACGCACCCCACATCCCACACCCCACTACATCACTCAACACCCTCTGCACAACACACACCACACAACGCCCATGCCCCCACTAAGGTACCCCCATTTCACAGATGATGAGTTGCGGGTCATGGTGGAGGAAATTGTCAGGGTAGAGCCACAGCTGTTTGGAGCACAGGTACAGCAAGTATCATTTCCCAGGAAATTGGAGCTATGGCAGAGATTCATGAATAGGGTGAACGCCGTGGGACAGCATCCAAGAACAAGGGACGACATTAGGAAGAGGAGGAACAACCTACGGGGCAAGGTATGTTCCATGGCAGCAAGGCACCAGCTCGCCATCCAGAGAACTGGCGGTGGTCCCCCACGTCCTCCCCCACAGCTGACAACATGGGAGGAGAAAGTCTTGGCAATCCTGCACCCTGAGGGACTCACAGGAGTAGCCGGAGGACTGGACGGGTGAGTTAATATTCGCTACTTATCATCCCCCATACCTGCATGCCATCTCACCCACTCACCCTGATTCCCATCACTCCACTCCATCCCACACAGTGCACCTACATGTGACTAACCCCAATGCCAAGCCCTGCATGCCATACCAATGCATGTACAGCCCTCCCAGCCCTGCATGTACACCCAAATCCAAAGCATGCACAGCATGGAGAACTAATAATCCCACAATACATCACCATAAACAAATAAAGGTGTCAGGGCAACAGCAACTATATAGGGAAAGCTAGGGATGTACAATATGTCACAGACGTGAAACATAATACATCACTTACATCCCCACAGGTGCCCCAGCCAATTCCAGCAGCGAGGAGGTGCAGCGACTATCCAGTACCCCAACAGAAGCTTCCCCCAGTGATGACAGTAACTCTGGACTTCTGGATGTGAATGAACTATCTGGCCCATCAGGGACCACTGGTCAGTCGGCCACCCTAGTCCACTTACAGTCAACCACAGAGCCCCCAGCCTCAGTATCTAACACCACAGCACCACCCTCCATCCCCACACCTCTGTCCCCAGGACATGTCAATCAGAAATGTGCCCACCTGGACAGGGACCCCAGTCCATACCTCACAGCCAAGACAATCAGGGTCCTGGGGTCAGTGGCAATTGGCACACCGTTCAGGGGACAAGGACACACGGAGGACAGCTGTGCGCCAGAGGGAGGACAGGCCCAGGGAACCAACTCTCCAGGAGGCACTCACTAATGTCCTGCGGACTTAACAACCCCTGGAAAGATGGTCCAGATCCTTAACAACATACAGGAGTCTGGACGGGTGAGTTAATATTCGCTACTTATCATCCCCCTGCAAGAGGTACACCATCAGGCGATCAGGGAAGATTTGCAGGCCCTCAACACCACTGTGGTCTCCATAGCAGGGGTGCTGTCTGATATGGCCAACATCATGAGGGAATGGACAGCACACCAGAGGGCCCCTTTCACTAGACAGTCAACTGAACAGCCCACCACATCTGCTGCAGCCAGTGGACAGGAGGCCCTGCCATAGGACCCACAGGCCACCAGCACCCCTACCACTGCAGAAGGTGAATCACCCGACAAACGTTCCCTGCAACCCAGACAGAAGCCAAGGACACTAGCCAAGACCACTGCCAGGGAGTGAGACTCTCCTGAATGTCCCCCTTGTGCCCCACCATCTCACCTTGTCCACTTTGAAACCACCTTTGCTCCCCTTCCTATGGCCCCTTGGACACTGTACCTGTGCAACAAATAGACTGGACCAATACCCTGGACTTACCTCTACAATCACCCCATTCCATTGCACTTTTCCGTCTATAAATTTCACTACAATAAACACCCTTGAACACAACTTGAGTGACAGTGTTTTATGTGATGCAAATGTGCAAATATGGAAACAGTAATTTCTTGTGCAAATGACCTGAACACTGTGATAGCATACAAATAATGTTTAGTAGCTGTCTGTAGTCATCACATCAGTACACAGTTGTTACAACACCAACATCTGCAAAATGAGAAGGCATAGATAACAGTCAGTTGAGATGCAAAGGAAGTGAATGCCATCCTGCTACAGCCACACTGAAAACAAATAATCAGTGGAATGGCAGTTCCACTGTCTCACCTGTGTGCCATTGGAAGTACTGACTTATAACTGATGTTCTGTTGTCCTCATTCTCATCCTCTGCCTCCTCATCCTCACTGTCCTCAGGGTCCACTGCTGCCACCGGGGCATTTCCAATCTGCTCCTCCTGCAAATAAGGCACATGTCGTCTGAGGGCCAGGCATGCTACCACTATCTGGCATACCTTCTCAAAGGAGTAGCACAGGGATCTACCTGCCAGAGGGAGGCATCTGAACCTGGCCTTTAGGAGGCCAAAGGTATATTTTATGATCCGCCTGCTTCCCCATGTGCATCATTATACTGATTCTCAGCCCCTGCCCTGGCATTCCTCACAGGGATCAGGAGCTACAATAGGTTTAGGTAGCCAGAGTCACTTGCAAGTATTGAGGTACAAACATTAGCCATAACAATGATATGGGGATAACTCCTGAAGGCATACACTGACATACATTGGGTGGGGACTCTGGCTCAACTATTAGCCACACTCTGTGCCTCTGTAGTTGTGCCATCACATTTGGGATGCTGCTATTCCTCAGGACGAAGGCGTCATGCACCTACCCAGGATACTTGGCAGTGACGTGGGAGATGTACTGGTCCGCCAGGCACACCATTCGCAGATTGAGTGAGTGGAAACTCTTCTGATTCCTGAACACCTGTTCATTGGCCCAGGGTGGGGGGGAACAAACGCAATATGTGCTCCGTCAATCGCCCCTATAATATTTGGTATATGTCCCATTGCATAGAATCCTGCCTTCACAGTGGCTAAATCTTCCACCTGGGAAAAAGCGATGTAGCTGCACATGTGTTTGACCAAGGCTGACAAAACCCTTGCCAGCACAATTGAGAACATTGGCTGTGACATTCCTGCTGCCAAGCCCACTGTCACTTGGAAAGAACCAGTTGCCAGGAAATGGAGCACTGATAGAACGTGCACAAGAGGGGGGATCCCAGTGGGATGACAGATAGCTCATATCAGATCCGGCTCCAATTGTGCACACAGCTCTGTGATTGTGGCCCTGTCCAGTCTATAGGTCAGTATTATGTGCCTGTCCTCCATTGTAGCCAAGTTCACATAGGGTCTGTACATGGGGTCTTGTCTCCTCCTCCTATCCCTCCGCAGTAGTAGGTATCTAAGGGACACAAGATTGAGTAAGGTGTCACAAATTTAACAATTAAACCATCACCTCAGTTTACATTGAGCATTTTTGTGCCAGGACAATGTGAATGGCAATGTATGTGCAGTTTACAGCAATGACGCAGTTCTCAATTTTCTGAATGTTGTCTATCACCATTAAATGGTGACCGCCTGTCCTGTATGTAGGGACAGGTGGAATTGTGGTAACTCCGCCGGCGTTGGGTGTATTGACGGAAGGCGGTCTTCCACCACCGTGCTATTCCTCATTGGCTAAAATGGGGCTCTATGGAGTACAGTGGCCAGTGGGGATCACCGGCAGTGGTGACGGTGTACACCGCCACGGGCATGTCTGCCATTTTCTGTTTAAAACCTCTCTTGATTCCTGACTTTCCACAGGACAACACCTACACTGCGTGTGCTGCTGTAACCTGTGTCTGGATCCTGCCATGGCCCTTGTGAACGGGAAAGGACCCCTGCCTTCACTTTGGAGGAGTTGGAGCACCTGGTGGATGTGGTCCTACCCCTTTATGGACAGCTGAATGGGCCTTCAGACCAACAGGTGAGCACACCATGGGCCATGGGCATGATGCATGTGACAAGGTTGCATGGAGATGTGTGTGCTAGCAGCGTGTCATTTGGGGCGGGGGATGTCTGGTGGTAGTGTACATGGTGGGCGCGGGTGATGTGTGTGCCAATGAGGATGTTATGAAAATGTATCGAGCGCATGGCTACCCAAAGACCTCCCAGCGCTATACAGAAATCTTCTAAAACACTGCTTTAGGAACAGCCATGTTTTAAGTAGCCGATGGAAGGATAATTTGTGGCTAGTTTGACGTAAGGCTGGAGCATTCCATAGTTTGGTGCCAGGATAAGACTCAGATCTTCCGCCCCATTTGGCCTTTTTTATTGACAGGATTACCGCTAAAGCTACCTATGATGACCTAAGATGTCTAACAGGCTTGTGAAAAGTGGCCAGGGTTCGCAAGAACGGAAGGCCTTTGTCATATAGAGCTCTATGAATGCAGCATAATGATTTGAACTTTATCCGTTGCTCCAATGGGAGCCAATGCAGGGCTGAAAGAGCTGACTTGGCCGATTTATACCTGGGTATATTGAAGAGAAGGTGGGCAGCAGTATTCTGCACCACATGCAATTTCTTTTTAACATATTTTGGAGCACCATGAAACAGGGCATTCCCATAGTCCAGGCGTGAGATGATTAGTGCCTGTCTGTATGATAAGTCTTTTCGCAATAAGCGAAAGTATTTTGAACACATTTCTAAGAAGTCTGAATAAACCAAAAGAAGTGCAGGATATTTTCTTCGCCTGATGGCCCTTGGTCAGGCATGAGTCGAACCATACTCCAGGGGCCAAATGTATCAAGAATGCCTTTTGCGAATTGGAAATAGCGATTTTTAAGAAATCGCTATTTCTGATTCGCAAAATGCAATGTATCACATTTGCAAATCGGTAATAGTGATTTCTTAAAAATCGCAAATGCTATTACCGAATCGCAAATTGCGATACCGGCCCCCTTCGCACCTATGGGACTGTAGGCCCATATTTGCAAATGTTTTGCATTTCCAAAAATGCAAATTCCTAACTGGAATTCGCAATTTTTGGAAATGCAAAGTCCAGGGTGCTGGGGGCCTTAGGCCCCCTCTGCTGCACCCCAAAATATTTTTTTACAACAATAAAGGTGCATACATGCCAAAAGGGCATGTGTGCTTTACATGTAAATTTTTAAAATGTATTTTAAAAGCATTTTAAAAATTTGCACATGGTTACCACCAAGTTCAACTTGGTGGTAAATAGCGATTCCTTAATGCCCAATTCGCATTAAAGAATTGCTTGTTACATGTGCTCTAGAAATCATCTAGGATTCCTTATTTGCGATTTCTTATTTAGAGAGTCGCAATTTGCGACTCTCTAAACAAGGTCCCAATTTTAAGGAATCGCTATTTTAGCGATTCCTTAAAATTGCTTTCAGAATGCCTTTGATACATTCTGAAATGGCTTTTTGCATTCGCAAACGGGCATTCGCACCGTTTGCGAATGCAAAAAGCTTTGATACATCTGGCCCCAAGATTTGTCCCTTGGGCGAGGGAAGGTCTCCTAGCGAATGCAAAACAGGTGAGATTAGATTTGGTTGAGCATGATGACCCAAGATCATAACCTCTGTTTTGTCTCCGTTCATCTTGAGTTTACAATCCGACATCCATTGGGATACTGCCCATAGACAAGGGGCAAGTAATGAGTCAAATGAATTCTGTGTGGTGGAGAAAGATACCACCAGCTAGGTGTCATCTGCATATGATACTAGGGAGAGGCCATATGGTTCCACTACCTTTGCCAGTGGCGACATATAGATATTGAACAACATAGGGCTGAGAGAGGAGCCCTGTGGCATTCCCCAACATATTGAAGCAACTAGAATAGAGGGAACGATCAAGTATCTGAAATTATCTTGCATCTAAAAACGGAGTAAACCAACTTAAAGCATTCCCATTGACTCCTATTTCCCTCTTTCTCAGAAGTAAGATATTGTGTTCTACAGTGTCGAAGGCGGCACTGAGGTCAAGAAGCACAATTGCCGAAACCCGTCCCTGGACCAGGCGCTTCCTGACTTCCTCTGTAACTCCAATCAATGCTGACTCGGTGCTGTGTAAGGGTCTAAAGTCCATCTGAGGGGGATGAAGAATGTTATTGCCTTCCAGGAAGGTGAGGACTAGGGTGGTGAAAACCAAGGGACATTAGACAGGGACAGTGGAGTCATCTCCTAGTCATGGAGGCAAGAAAGTGAAGGTTCACACTCCACCACCCAAGAAAGGGAAGGATCCCACTCCACCACCCAAGAAAGGGAAGGATACCACTCCACCACCAAGGAGAGGCAAGAAGCCCCCTCCACCAGCAGTGGGCACGGAGCCCCCACCTCCAGCAGAGGCAGCCAGGGTCACACCTCCACCAGCAGTGGGGAAGGAACTCTCACCTCCAGCAGAGGCAGCCTGGGTAACACCTCCATCAGCAGTGGGCAAGGAGCCCTCACCTCCAGCAGATGCAGCCAGGGTAACACCTCCACCAGCAGTGGGCACGGAGCCCCCACCTCCAGCAGAGGCAGCCAAGGTAACACCTCCACCAGCAGTGGGCAAGGACCCCTCACCTCTAGCAGAGGCATAGCAGGCCTCACCTCCAGCAGAGGCATAGCAGGCCTCACCTCCAGCAGAGGCACAGCAGCCCTCACCTCCAGCAGAGGGCATGTAGGTCACCCACCAGAGACAATTGGGCAAGGAGCTCCCTCAAGAACCAGTGGACATGTTCCCCATTTCAGAGACTGTGGCATCACACTCCCCACCAGAGACAACTAGGTAAGGAGCCCCCTCTAGAACTAGTGGGCATGTTCCCCACTTCAGAGACTGTGGCCTTACACTCCCCACCAGAGACAATTGGGCAAGGAGCCCCCTCCAGAACCAGTGGGCATGTTACCCACTTCAGCTGAGGTGCCCCCCCACAGCCACCCTCCTTTCCCCCAAGGTGCCTGCTCATTTCCAACATGATGCCCCTGCACAGTGGAGTCTGTATAATTTGAGGAATTAAGTTGGGTCTTGGACTGTGCCCTGTGGCCATGTGGACCTTTTGTACTTTGGACTGGCCATTGGCCCTTTCTAGACATTGACATCTGTTTTTGTTATCACATGGACAATATGGTGGCTGTTGGCATCATATTACAGTATCAGTTAAACCTCAATGTGGTCCTTGATTTAATTAGACGTGGGTCCTGTGACATTGGTTTTACTCTGCAACTGGTTGTGTGTATGGTGTGTGTGTGTGTGAATGGTGTCTGTTGTGCGTGTGTGTGTCACTCTCCTTTTCCTCCCTCCCTCCCTTATGTGCTAGGGGGCTGTACTTACCATCGTCGTCTTCATCGGCGCTGGTGTTCCAGGGGGAGCATGGCATAGAAAAGCATGGGGAAGGATGCAGTTCCGGTTCCATGCGGCGTAGTTCTTCTCTGTGTCTCTGATGGTGAGTCCTTGGTCTTCTGTGCAGTGTTTCCGCCAGGCTTTTGATGGCGTTGGTACTGCCCTGGAAATCTTGGCGGTTTACTATGTCATAATATGGTGGGCGGTACCTTGTCTTGCGCCTGGCTGTTGATGGCTACCGCCTTGGTCAGGGGTGTTAACACCCTGGCTTTTGGTGTGGTAAATTGGCTGTCTATGGGAGGTATCACCGCCATGGTCATAATTTGGCAGTAATTACCATCGGCCTGTTGGGGGTATTACCGCCACTCTAACAGTCACCACCAATGTAATAATGACCACCTAAATATTTGAAAGGTTATTTGTATGTGCAGAGGTGCATAATAATTCCAATTGGATTGGATTTGTTTTTCCTCCAAAGTGCCCTGGTCCAAAATGTCAGCATAAATCTGGAACTCTGGCTTTGTAATACAGGGTTTATACTCATAAAAAGCTTCCTCACATGATATTGATGTTGCAATCAATTCTTTATATTTTCTCCATCATTTAAAAAGCTGCAACAGTGCCAGAAAATACAATTCTTTATTAGCAAGATTATCATATGTAGGTTTCCAGTGATTAATTAGTGTAGGTTTAGAATTGCGTATTAAGCAGCCTTTTATTCCATTCACATGAAATTTCGCACTATTAACATCCTTCACAACATTATTTCTATACATATAAAGTTGTGCTATTTCATACAGTGATAACTATTCCAATAAAGGGTTTTTGTCAGGTTAGTGAGTGTCTAACAAACTCGTTTTCACTTTGTCTTTGTTTTCAGGTTTAAACTGAGCAAGATATTCAATTTTTTGAAAGCTTTTTAAAACCCTTCTTCGAGAGGACACTAATCCTAAACTAAGCCATCTAATGGCCCAAGATTTAGCATATAAACTTGAAGAGCTTAAACAGTCACACACCTCACAACTGCTAACCTCTCTGTGCGATAGCATTTGAAGGTTAAATCGATACAGATTTTTGGTTAAAAGTTGCTCAGCAGGTACTATCTTCAATATTTCCTTCGTATCTGTTTTCACAGCTTAAAAAATATATGAAGTCACATAACAAGTGACAGCAGTTGAACTATCAGCAACAAATTGTATATCAATATTAGCATTCCCCATATGCAGTATTAGAGGGTTGTTGTCATTTATCAACAGTGATGCATATCCTCTTTTTAAATTATATGTGTTTTTAGGGAACTTTCCTTTAACAACATGCCTAAGAGAAGACTTAAGATTGTTGACTCTTCCTTATTTAAAATTGGTCTTGGGAACCCACAATGACATTTAGGGGATTGATTACGAGGCTGGCAGTCCGA
This sequence comes from Pleurodeles waltl, assembly GCF_031143425.1. Taxonomy (NCBI): domain Eukaryota; kingdom Metazoa; phylum Chordata; class Amphibia; order Caudata; family Salamandridae; genus Pleurodeles; species Pleurodeles waltl. Next base: position 4,106,780 of record NW_027150097.1, read on the forward strand.
GGACCGCCAGCATCGCAGTGGCAGTCAGACCGCCGCGGCTGTGGTGGTCCGACTGCCACATTACAAGGGTGGAGAGCAGACCCCCCAACCAACTGCCAGGATCCAAGATCCTGACGGGGTGACGGCGGTCTTGGTTATAATCAGCCAGGGCAGGGCTGAACTCAGCGCCACCCTGCTAATTACAACCTTGTTCTCCACCTGCCTTTTCATGGTGGTCTGACCACCATGAAAAGACTGGCAGAGAACAAGTGCAGAGGGCCACGGGGGCAGCACACTTAAAATTAGCACTGTGCACCCTGCGTGGGACAGCACTGCCACCGGCTTAGTTATGAGCCAAGAACAATTCTGCTGCACCTTTCCCACTGGGCTGAGGTTCCCGCCGGTCAGCCAAGTGGAAAAGTTGTAATAGGGCAGGTGGGGAGGCCGCCAGTCCCTCCTCACCTCCTCACCATGAATCTGGTGGTTAGGTTTGCTGACTGCCAAATTCGTAAGAAGGCCCTAAGTTTACTGTTTAGATTTGTTTTTAAATTTCTGTAAGCAGTATTTTCCACATTTGTGACCCTGAAATTTAATAACTTGTTCAATCATTCAATCAATCATTGTATTTGTAAAGTGCACTACTTACCCGCGAGGGTCTCAAGGCGCTGGTGGGGGGGGGGGTGCTGCTACTGCTCGAAGAGCCAGGTCTTGAGGTGTCTTCTGAAGGTAAGTAGGTCCTGGATCTGTCTTAGGTTGGTCGGGAGGGTGTTCCAGGTCTTGGCGGCGAGGTAGGAGAAGGATTTGCCCCCGGAGGACTTTCGTTGGATGCGGGGGACAACGGCGAGGGCGAGGTTGGCGGAGCGGAGCTGATGGGTGGGGGTGTAGAAGCTGAGTCTGTTGTTCAGGTAGGCTGGTCCAGCGTTGTGGAGTGCTTTGTGTGCGTGGGTGAGGAGCTTGAAGGTGATCCTCTTGTTGAAGGGGAGCCAGTGAAGGTCTCTCAGGTGGGGGGTGATGTGTTTGCGGCGGGGCATGTTGAGGATTAGTCGGGCAGAGGCGTTTTGGATGCGTTAGAGGCGTTGCAGGTGTTTGGTCGGGATACCTGCGTAGAGTACGTTGCCGTAGTCAAGCCTGCTGTTGACGAGGGCCTGTGTCACTGTTCTTCTAGTTTTGGTCGGGATCCACTTGTAGATCCTGCGGAGCATGCGGAGGGTGTTGTAGAAGGAGGAGGAGATGGCGTTGACCTGTTTTGACATGGAAAGGGATGAGTCGAGGATGAATCCAAGGTTGCGTACATGGTCGGTCGGTGTCGGTGAGGTACCCAGCGAGGTTGGCCACCACAAGTCGTCCCAGGTGGAGGGGTGGGCCCTAGGATGAGGACCTCTGTCTTGTCCGAGTTCAGTTTCAGACGTCTGCCTCTCATCCAGTCGGCAACAGCCTTCATACCCTCGTGAAGGTTGGTTTTGGCGGTGTGGGGGTCCTTGGTGAGGGAGAGGATAAGTTGGGTGTCGTTGGCGTAGGAGATGATGTTGAGGTTGTGTTGGCGGGCCACTTGTGCGAGGGGAGCCATGTAGATATTGAACAGCGTCGGGCTGAGCCCTGGGGTACGCCGCAGATGATGTTGGTGGCTTCAGATTGGAAGGGAGGGAGGCGGACTCTCTGGGTTCTGCCGGAGAGGAAGGATGTGGTCCAGTCAAGGGCTTTCTCTTGGATTCCAGCTTCATGGAGGCGGGTTTTCAGAGTGTGGTGGCAGATCGTGTTGAAGGCGGCTGACAGGTCTTGGAGGATGATGGCTGATGTTTCGCCGTTGTCAAGTTGGTTTCTGATGTAGTCTGTGGCGGCGAGAAGGGCGGTCTCGGTGCTGTGGTTCCGTCTGAATCCGGACTGGGAAGGGTCCAGGATGTTGTTGTCTTCGAGGTGGCGGGTCAGTTGTGTGTTAACGATTTTCTCGATGTCCTTCGCCGGGAACGGGAGCAGGGAGGTGGGCCGGAAGTTCTTGAGGTCCTTGGGGTCCACCTGGGGCTTTTTGAGAAGGGCGTTGATTCCAGCTTTCCGGGAATCTCGCTGTTTCGAAGGAGATGTTGATGACCTTCCGTAGTTGGGGTGCAATGGCTGCATCTGCTTTGTTGTATACGTGGTGTGGGCACGGGTCTGATGGTGATCCTGAGTGGATGGAGTTCATGATCTTGCGTGTCTCGTCGTCGTTGATGTTGGTCCATGAAGTCAGGCGGTTGGTACGGGTGGTGTTCGCGGAGGAGGAGACTGGCGTGGTCGAGGTGTTGAAGCTGTCGTGGATGTCAGTGATCTTCCGGTGGAAAGAGAAAGCCAGTGCGTCGCACAGCTCTTAGGAAGGTGGGATGTCGTTGACGTTGGCGCTGGGGTTGGAGAGTTCCTTCACGATGCTAAAGAGCTCTCTGCCCGTCATGTGCGTTGTTATCCAGGCGGGCTTTGAAGGATCTCTTGGCCAGCCTGATGAGTTGGTGATATCTGCGGGTGGCGTCCTTGTGGGCTGTGTGGCTGTCGGGTGTGCGTTCGTGGAGCCATTTCTTCTTGAGTTTCCGGCAGTTGCGCTTGGAGGCTTGGAGGTCGTTGGTGAATCAGGTGGTTTTTTGCTCGCTTGGTTGTTGGTGGGCTTCTTGAGTGGTGCGAGGTAGTTGGCGCAGTTGTTGATCCATTGCCTGAAGTTGTGGGCTGCGTTGTCTGGGTCGGTGGGGTCGGTTAGTGGTCTCTGGCCGAGGGTGTTGATCAGCTGATCTTCGGTGACTTTGGTCCAGCATCGACGGGGTAGCAGATGGGTGTGGTGGTGTTTGGTTTGTTTCTTGAAGGTGAAGTGGATGCAGTGGTGGTCGGTCCAGTGGAGTTCGGTGGTTGAAGGCGACCTGGGCACTTGTGGAGAAGATGGGCTCGAGTGTGTGGCCGGCGGCGTGGGTGGGTGCGGTGACAAGTTGTCTGAGACTGAGGTTGGCGAGGTTGGCGATCAGAGTGGTGGAGTTGGCGTTGTTATTGTTCTTAAGGTGGAAGTTTAGGTCCCCGAGGAGGATGTAATCCATGGAGGTGAGTGGGTGGGTGCTGGCGAGGTCGGCGATGGAGTTGCTGAACGGTGCCCTGGGTCCGGGGGGTCTGTAGACGAGCGTCCCTCTGAGGGTGGTGTTGGGGTCGGTGTGGATTCGGAAGTGCAGGTGTTCGGCGGACTTGAGGGTGTCATCTATGTGGGTGTAGACTTCGAGTGTGGCCTTGTGGATGATGGCTATACCTCCTCCGATTCCGTTGATGCGATCCCTGCGGGAGATCTTGTAGCCGTCCGGTATGGCTATGGCGATGTCGGGTGCCGAGGAGTCGTTCCACCAGGTTTCGGTCAGGAAGGCTACATCAGGGGCGGCGGTGTTGAGCAAGTCCCAGAGCTCGATGGCGTGCTTGCGTGCGGAGCGGGTGTTGAGGAGGAGTTTGCAGTACAGGTGGTTGCTTCCGGTCCTGGGAGGTTTAGTGGCTCTGATGCAGGTGAAGCTACACGTGCAGCAGGAGAAGGGTCCGTGGGTGAGTTTCGGGGTGGCCTGGAAGCAGGTGGTGCCTCGACCGGTGTTGAGTGCGAGGAGGGTGCTGGCGTCGTAACGGAGTCTGGCGGCATGGTGGTTGCGGGGTCCAGGGGTTCTGGCGATGGGCGGGGTCCAGGCGCGGGCGGGCGCAGACGGGCTTGTCCCTGGCACGCACGCAGCGACCGCCGTTAAGAAGGGGAGGAGGGAGGGAGGAGCAGCTGGGAGGCAGGGGTGAATGGGAGCGCAAGGGGGGGCGGGGCCGCAGTGACGCAGCGGCGGGAAGGGGAGACGGAATAAAACAGGTAAAAATGAAAAACAGGCACAAACAAGAAAAAGTGAAAATACAGGAAAAAAGTGACATAGAAATGACCAAACACACTTATGCTTACCACTAGACACCAGGGAGGATCAGGTCCAGGAGGGCCTCGATCCCTTGGCAGCAGTGAGGGCAGGGTGGGGAGACACGGGCACGGCTAGGTGGTGCTGTGCGCGCGGGGAGTGTTCACCTGGCCAAAAACAGGTCAGGGGTCACTCACCTCAGCGTGCAGCGACCGCCATTAAGAAGGGGAGGAGGGAGGGAGGACCAGCTGGGAGGCGGGAGGCGGGGGCGAATGGGGGCGCGAAGGGGGTGGGGCCACAGGGACGCAGCGGCGGGAAGGGGAGACAGAATAAAACGGGTAAAAATGAAAAACAGGCGCATACAAGGAAAAGTGAAAATACAGGAAAAAAGTGAAATAGAAATGACCAAACACACTAACGCTTACCACTAGACACCAGGGGGATCAGGTCCAGGAGGGCCTCGATCCATTGGCAGCAGCGAGGGCGGGGTGGGGAGACACGGGCACGGCTAGGTGGTGCTGTGCGCGCGAGGAGTGTTCATCTGGCCAAAAACAGTTTCTTGTTTGTTTCTTTATTTGGAATGTCACAAGTAACATATTGGTCAATAAACTGAAGAACAGATTCAATTGAGTCATATCAAATGTGGGGGCATTTTTTATCCATAACAGCATATTAATATGAGGTGCACCTCTCACATGGTACGCTTTTCTACAAAATAAATCAACTACCTATGTGTAGGGGTTTTTTCTTTTTATTTGTTATGTACTTAAGCATAGTTTGGAATTTGTGACTAAAAAAACTGCAAACATTTACTAAATCTAAAGAATATAGTTTGCCAGTTGTTGTAAATGCAACATCTGTCAGGTTATTGTTAGCTTCAAGTGGGAAACTGTGTAAAATAGGTAACAACTCAAAATAAGAAACCTAGTAGCTGGTCCTAAATTCCTAAACATACATTTTAGTTCTCCATGTCTTCAGAACCAGTATACATTTGTACCTTGCTGGCATGCTATAATATTTATCAAGTTATATTCCAGATTTTCGTCATTGCTTTCCACCTTTTTTAGGAAATTTTTAACTGTTAAGTTAATAAATCCAGCTCCAGGTTGTATCGCATGTGAAACAGAGTAAGAGGTAACAGATCATTCACTTTTGATTAACATACTTCATATAAATTCAAATTTTCTAATTCTGAAGGTGCAAGGTAAATCTCCAAATTATTTTAAATTGTACGTGAAGCTAAAACGTTATGGTCTAGTTTTGCAAAGCAGTAATAACATACAATTTGTTCAGGAGAAAAAACATATCTGTTTTCCATAATAATATAAATTGAAAGTTTCTCCCAAGCTACTCTGTCATGTTTTTCTGTTTTTTGTAGTAAATCAATATATTTTGTTTGTTTAGCATAATGTGTGCGTCACACTCTAGTTGGAATTTCAGAAATGGTTTCATGAAATTGAAAAATGTCCAATTCTTACTGTTTAAAGTCCATGATTGGATTGCCAATTGTATATTCTGAGTATACAATATTTGTAGGCACCAAAACTTCAGATTTGCCACCAAAGTATTGTAATAATATATACTTTGTAATCGTTATGGCCTTTTCTGGATTCAAGTGTAGCCAAGCATGCTTTAATACCTCCAATTGTATTGCTGGACCTTTAACAAAGTATAAAGTTTGTACCAGTTTTCCTATACTTGAATGATGAGCTGAAAGTATTTTCATGTCATGAAAAGCTGAATTATGCTAATCATTTTGAAAGCAGCTTAAAGAATGGCCTGGTACCTGTATAATATTTCTAAATGGGCATTTGTCCAATGTTTCCAAAATCTTTATTATGCCTTAGAAATGTTTTTGTTTTTAACAATGACAAACTCTTGCAGTTTTTCAATAGATTTAATTTGAATCTTGCATATGGAAGTGCAATTCCATTGGTAAACAGGATGTTTAGTAGCTTTCTTCTCAAAATCCTGGTTTGAGTGATCGGTAATATTTTTAGCTTTTTTCTAACCTGATCACATAACCATGCATAATTTCATAGTTTACAGACAGGACATAATTTGTGTATGTATAGTAAGCTTCTTCCCGAAACTATGGTTCACTTATGGATATGTTTATCCAGCAGCCTCCAAATATATTTAAAAATGTTAACCAATTCATTTTTTTTCTAACATACAATGTATATGTTAAAATTAAACATGTTAGTCCTTTCATGCAATTCATAGTTAAAATAGTTTTCTTTTTACAGCAAGCAGTTTTGCCACAATTACTTGAACATATTGTTTATGTTTCAGTATGCCAGTATGGCTTTTGAAAGTGGGATAATTGTGTAATACATTCCCAAGTACTCTGTTTTTAAACTGTTTACATATAACATTTCTGAAACTCTCCCTTCTTGTATGGCTGTTCATTTTGTAGGTGTGTTTTCTAGACATATTACAAGTTGTAGGAAGCTTTTTAGTTTCACATGCAAAACCATTTCAGTGGAAAGTGCTTTCTCAGTTTGCAAACATGTAGTAATAGCCTTACCATTTATCCTTCTGGAACATCCACTTTCTCCTTTGGTAGGTGTGGGTAGGTTTCCTGGAAACAATTTACAATACATTTGCATTTTTTCTGATAATATTTTGAAAGCATTGTGCTACCTGTAGCTATACCTGTATATACAAATATAAAACAAAGCAACAGTACTACTAATTAGATAAAAGTATAAATTAATGATTAGCTGTACATATAACACATTTGGCTATTAAAATATAAGGCAAGTTTATTTCTAAATACCTCAAATACATACATATATATTAGTGGCTTTGCCTTCCAATACATGGTGATATGGTCATAAATGTAAAATGTAAAATAGCTGTAGGTATAAAATCATATTCATAAAGTATACAGTCTAGTCTATATGTTATTGAATGTATGTTTTAGTACTGTTTCGGCTATGTAAGTATCCTAATTTTATGTATAACCAATCACAGTGTTTCTTGGATAAGTGTAATATGTTAAATAATATGTAATTGGACAGCCTTTTAGCCTACCACATATATGTATTGCTTTCCAAAATTCATTCAGTGTTTCTTGAACCTTTTCGCTAGCCTTCAGATAACATGATTGGTGTGTGGATAATTGGATACCGTTACATCTTTTGGACTAGAAAGCATGCAAAGAAGAGTAGAATTGACCATAATTTAAGGTTGGTAATCGTTGAAATAACATGGTTGGCCCAGAGAGGTTTATGCTGGAATAACATCCTACCTCTCATTTTATCTCTTACTGGTTGTGGGCATCCCCATTTTATAATTCGTTATTGTGGAGGCAATGATATTGGTCATCTCACTTGTGTTCAAATCAAAATAGAGATGAAAGTTAATTTTAAAGCTTTAATGAATCTATTTCCTCACACCCATTTTGTGTTTTCAAATTTGCCAAAGGATAAAATGTAAGTACTTGTTAGCAAATGCTGGGACGTATGAAAAAACATGCAGACATTTCAACAAATCAATGTCTGCATTTCTAGGAGATCACAGTCTGTCTTCCGCATTTGCCCTAAACATTGTTCTTTCAAAACCTTACTTACATTGTGCAGATGGTGTACAGTTGACCTTAGATGGTAATAATCTGATCATTAACAACATCCGCCAGCTGCTGCTAAAGCATACATAAATCCAAACTAAACACTTGTAACCAAAGGTTCTTTTAAGAGCTAACCTAATAGCAAGATGAGTAAATGTCTAAGTACATGGCTTCTTTTTTTTTTAAGAAACACTTTTACGGTACCCCAGTAATCTCTAGAAATTTTGCGATAATACTGCGGCACTCTATGTTTAAAAAAAAAACATATAGCCATTTTCACATATTATTCTCTATCCAGCACCACTCTACTAAACTGTTACTAATAAAAACTAGAACAGAAAAATTGTTTATGAATTTATTCTTAAAGCATAACATGAAACAAAGGCAAAGTGCTGTAAAAACAACATGGTTGCCTTCATGTTATGAAAAAAAACACATTAACCAATCAGCCACAGGTATCACTAAAAACACCTTATAAATTAACATGTACTTACTCTACTTACCTGCACAACCCCCACAGAATCATCTGCGCCCACTAATCTGTAATACTACTGAATTTCATAAAAATCCAGCTGATGGTTTTCCCGCAATGCAAAATACAAAAGTCTATGGAAAATGCATTGAATTTGAAGCTTGTTTTGGGTCCCCCCTGTTTTCTTTCCACCCCCTTGACTAAATGTTGCAAAACATTCAGTCCTCCCAAAATGACCTGGGGCAGGAGGTCTGCAAAGTGTTGCGCACATTCATCAAATAGGTGCACAGTTATTAAGGAACAAACATCTGAAAAATCCCTATCTCTGGGCACCCTACCTATAAAATGTCCACTTTGTGCCCAATTTCCGGATTTATACTATACTGCCCCCACCTCTGTACATAGTGTTGTCAGCTCGCTAGCCACACTATATTAACTATAAATGGCACTGAACCATGGACACTGTTCTAAAAAATTGTCGTTTCAGATGTCATCAGTGTTGTTAAAACTGTTATCATTTAAGATGCTATTAATAATTAAATTAAAACAGTCTAAGTAGTGAATGGGGAAGGCATGAGTAATATCTAATGTAGTGTGGCTCACTGTTGACAACACTGTGTACAGAGATGTGTTATTGGAGTGGCTTACAGTGCAGAGGCATGCCACAGAGTGGAGTGGAATGTCATACAGTGGAGTGGCACAGACTGTCATAGAGTGGGTTTGAGTGTTTTGAAGTGGTGTGTCATAGAGTCGAATGGCATGCCGTACAGAGGAGTGGAGTGGCATGTCATAGAGTGGATTGGAGTGGCATACAGTGTGGTGGAGTGGAGTAGACTGGGGTAGGGTGTAGGGGCATAGAGTGAAGTAAGGTGATGTACAGTGCAGTGGCACAGAGTGAGTAGAATGTTGTAGAGTACAGTGGAGTGGTGTTTAGTAGAGTAGTGTGTCAAACAGTGTCATAGAACGGAATATATTCATGTAGAGTGGAGGGGCATAGATTGGAGTACATTATTGTAGAGTGAAGTGGAGTGGTTTGTAATGGAGTAGAGTGGAGTAGCATGTTGTTGGAAAATGGGTTATTGGTAAGGGCTGGTATGTACCTACACTTAGCAATAGGCCACTAACCTCCACTTAGGTCCAGTTAGGTCTCAGTAAATTAAACCCAGCTCAACCCTTGGTAGCTTGGCAACGAGCGTCAAGGCTTAACTTAGGAGACAGAGTGTAAAGCATTCAAATATCACAAAACAGTAATTAAATAAAAGACAGGAAACAGTTAAAAAATTAAAAACCAATTTATAAAAATAGATTATATTTTTATCTTTAAAATGACACAAAAACGAATAAAATCGGATAAGGGGAACCGGAGATATGAATTTTTAAAGAATTATTGTTTTATAGCGCCTAGAAACAAAAAGCACCAATCTGGTCATCTAGTCGCACCTCGACCGGGGCAAAGTCATAGTTTAAGGCCGACCACGATGGAGCCCGGCTCGGCTACACCCCGCAGGAGGCTCCGATCAAAAGTTTACCTTTGCACTTAGTCGTTCTTCAGCGGGACGAACCTGCCAGTCCAATCCGACCTCCTGGAACTCTTCTCCAGATATGTGTCGCGGGAGACCTCAGTGGAGATTTTTACCTTTGGGCTTAGTCGTTTTGTCGAGGTGAAAATCCTTCGACCGGGGTAAACCTGGATCTTGATTCGACGGCCTTGGAGCCCTCCTCGGATACGCTGGCTGGGAGGTCCCGGTCAACTTTCTACATTCGGACTTAGTCTCTTTTTTGGAGATTTTCCTCACCGGGACGAACCTGCAAATCAGGCCGGGTCGCGGTTGAGGCAAGCTGGCTAGAGTTGCCGCGGTGGGTTGGTCCCTCTATGGAGCTTTTTTCCAAAAGTTCTCCAAACTTCTCCGAACTTCTGGATCTTCTCCTAGATGTTCCTTTAAGGTTCTTTTGGGGTCCACAGCTCACCCCAAGGTTCCAGAAGCTCTGAGATGATCCTTGGGGGTGTGGACTACAACTCCCAGAATGCACCTGGCGCAAACTCCTTTTTGGCCACTGGACAGTGGTCAGCTGGTTGATTTCTTCAGGAGTTGGTGTAGGGGACTCTGGTTAGCAATTGATCACCTGTAGCAAACAGGGAGTCCCTCCTTGAACCAGTTGAAGCCAGGCAAAGTCTGTCTTGTGGTGAAGCCCAAGTGTGCAGTTGGTGCAGTCCTTCATAGTGCAGGTTCCAGGTGCAGGCCAGGGGTCCAGCAGGGCAGTCCTTCTTCTCCTTTGGTTCTTCCTTTTTGAAATCTGATGGAGATCTGCTAGGGAACTGAGGTGTGGGTGCAGGTCTGCCAGTTTTATCCTTGCTCCTGGGTGAAAAACAGGGGGTCCTGGTTCTCCAATCAGGGGCAGGGTCCTTCCCCCTGTGATGACCATTTCCTGGGAAGTGTGGCAAAAATCAATCCCAGGAGGCAACATTCCTCAAAAATCCATCATGGCTGAAAGTGATTTTTGGAGGTTACATCTGGCTGAGCCCACCCACTGGTGTGGCTAAAAATCATAAGCACCTAGTTGTCTGGGGTTTCAGGATGTGGGGGCGTTGCTGGGTTGCTCCAAATGTCCTTCTCTGTCTTTGAAGACCAGTTTGTCTGCCCTCCCCCTTCCTGCCTCACCATCTGCTGAGGGGAGATCCCCTCCCACAGGCACATCTCTTTGTGTGAAGCCAGGCCACTTCATACATCATCAAGGCAGCCTGGCCAGGCTGCCAGAGGCTGGCCAATCAGAGCACAGCAGCAAAAACAATGCAGGGCTGAAACTCTTTACCTGAACAAGTTATATGAAATCCAACAACTGGAAGTTGTAGGATTTATTATAACAATTAATTTGATATCAAACTCTGTATCTGTCACTTAAGGGGACTTTTAAAATTTAAATAAAGTCTCCCTATTCTAGCCTATGAAGGCCATTCACTACAATGCGGGAAAACGAATGTGGCTGTTTTTACCTCACCAGGGCTTATAAAACTATTTTTATAAGGTCCCTGCTTATAGTTACATGGCACACAGCCCTAAGGGCACATAGGGCACACCTTAGGGGTGACTTATATGTAAAAATAAGGTAGTTTAAGACTCTGGTACTACGTTTAATTCCAAAGTCGAATTTGAATATAACTTTACTTTACAAGCAGCCAGCAAGGCAGGCCTGCCTTTAAAATGACACTGGGCACCTCAGCAGTGCACCTATGCACTACCGATGCTGGGGTCCCTAAACCTACATGCCCTACCATATACTAGGGACTTATAGGTAGGTTGACTTAGCCAATTATAATTAGCCTAATTTGCATACGGATTTTACACAGAGCACAGGCCCTGGGACAGGTTAGCATTACCCAGGGCACCACCAGAGTCAGGAAAACACCAGCAAAAAGTGGAAAATGGGGGCAAAAATGTAGGGAGCCTCTGGAATCAGCCCTGTTCTCTCACACATGTCATATAGGTGGTCATTACAAACCTGGTGGTCGGTGTTAAAGCAGCAGTAAAACCGCCAACAGGCCGGCGGTAAAAAAAATGGAATTACGACCGTGGCGGAAACCGTCAACATAGACAGCCACTTTAACACTCCGACCGCCAAGGCGGTACAAACAAACAACGCGGCGGTAACCGCCATCCGACAGGCGGAGGACAATGTACCGCCCACAGAATTACAACAGTCCAATCCACCACCTTTTCAGGGGTGGATTCACCGCGAACAAAAACACGGCAGAAACAGGACTTGGAAGGGAAAACGCTCACCTCTACACACCCCACGAGGAACCAGGATGCCATGGAACTGGAACTTCAGATACTCCCAGCCTTTATCTTCCTGCTCCTCTACCAGGAGCACGAACGCCGGCGGCAAAGACCACGGTGAGTACTGCACCTATGACACAGTGGAGGGTGGAAAAAAACAGTGACACACACACGCAATACACAACACCCCCACCCCCACCCTCACCCACTACAACACACACACAAATACAGCATGATACATTACAGTTACACCCCCAGGTGGCGGTCTTGTCCTGGGCAGCGGTGCTGCTGGCGGCGGGGTCCTGGGCAGCGGGGCTGGTGGCGGTCTTGTCCTGGGCAGCGGTGCTGCTGGTGGCGGTCTTGTCCTGGGCAGCGGTGCTGCTGGCGGCGGGGTCCTGGGCAGCGGGGCTGGTGGCGGTCTTGTCCTGGGCAGCGGGGCTGTTGGCGGTCTTGTCCGCTGTGCTGATCTTCCCAGACTTGCCGGTTTTACTGTGCCCCTTCCCCACCTTGGATGGTGTCGCAGCTGTCTCCACACTCCCAAATGTACCCCTGGGAGCGGCTTTGGGGGCTGATTTCTTTCCCCTCTCCCGCTGGGCACTGGCCAACTTTTTATGCTTGACAGGTGGGGGACTGTCCGTGCTCTGGCTCCTTGCCACACTGGCTGCCCTGCTGCCTGGTGCACTCCATAATCTGGTGACTACTGGCACCACTGGTCCCGCCTATGTTGTGGCTGAGGTGCTAGGTTGGGACCTGGAGAGTCGGGCCCTAGGAGACTGAAGGGGTGGGGGAGGTGAGGGAAAGAGGGTAAGGTTGGCCAGGAAAAGTTTCTTAGGAACACTGGGACGGTAGCTGGAGGGGGTTTGGGAGTGGAGGAAGAGGTAGTGGTTGTAGGAGGTGTACGTTTGGTGACTTTGGGTGAAGGTGCATGGGCTGGAGGCTGTCATGAGGTAGATGGCTGTTGGGTGGGTGTGTGGCTGCGTTTGTGTACCTTGGGAGGTGGCCTCACAGACACACTGGGAGAGGACACAGGGGACGTGTGCATGGTAGTGGGGGTGGTGTCTGCACGTGAGCGGGGGTGGTGGTGGGTGTGCTGGTGATGGACGTAGTGGCTGAGGATGTAGTGCATGCAGGTGTGAGTGGAGACGAGACAGGGAGGGAGGAGGGAGATGAGGAGGAGGGGGACACAGTGGAGGCAGTGGATGTTGGTGTGTCTGCATGTGTCTGATGCTTGTGTGAGTGCCTGTGGGATGTGTGGTGCTTATGTTTGCCAGAGCTTCCTTTGTGTGTTGAGGTGTGTGCATGCTGGTCTGATGGTGTGCTTGGGATAGGCTGAGGTACATGGGTGTGGGTCTGGGTGGAGGAAGTTGGAGGGGGGAGGCTAGAGACAGGGACAATGGCTGCCATCAGTGCTGAGGCCAGATTCTGAAAAGCTCGCTGAAGGGCTGCCTGACCAGAGTGAATGCCCTCCAGGAATGCATTGGTTTGTTGCAACTGCCTCTCTACACCCTGGATGGCATTCAAAATGGTAGACTGCCCAACAGTGAGGGACCTGAGGAGGTCAATGGTCTCCTCACTGAGGGCAGCAGGGGTGACTGGGGCAGGTCCTGAGGTGCCTGGGGCGAAGGTGATGCCCACCCTCCTGGGTGAGCGGGCACGGGCAAACGCTGAGGGGCTGCTGGGAGGGCGGTGCTGGTAGGGGGGGTGGCGGCTATACCTGTAGATGCGGGGGCACAGATGGGCCTGCCACCGCAAGGGAGCTCCCATCAGAGGAGGAGTCCGTATCGCTGGTGTCAGCTCCTGTCCCTGCCGTGGAGCTCCCCTCGCCCTCCGTCCCACTGGTGAATTCAGACTCCGTAGTGTCGCCCTCCAGGGCCATGTGGGATGCAGCTCCCTCCTGCTCCAGTGCCACTGCTCCTCCTCCTGATGATGCTAATGCACACAAGAACAGGGAGACCACAAAACGGGGGGGAAGACAGAAGAAAGACATGTTGAGTGCATGCAATACTGCTACCGTTGGCGGACACGACAGACACAGAAGCCCCCTGCACTACGCCGCGCACTTGGAGTCCACTATTCAATCCCAGGGACATGGGTTACAAGGCTATGCCTGATTTCTGCAAAGATGGATGTCACAGGAGCGTGACTAGGTGTAGTTGGCACTGTACACAGGTGGGGTGGGGTGCCACAGGGCCTGCCTCAAGAAGGGTCCTTGCCTACTAAACTCGCCATGGCCTAGGGGAACCCACAGCCCACCTCCCCCACCCAGACACCTACAATGCGCGCTGAATCAGCAGAATGAGAGTGTACTCACCCCATTGTGTCTGCTGTGATGCCCTCAAGCGCCCATCCAACTCCGGGTACGCCACAGCCAGGATCCTGAACATCAGGGGGGTCATGGTGCGACGGGTACCCCTCCCACGTTGGGAGGCCATCCCCAGCTGGGCCTCCGCTGTCTTCTTGCTCCAGTGGCGAATGTCCTCCCATCTTTTCCGGCAGTGGGTGCTCCGTCTGTGGTAGACCCCCAGGGTCCGGACTTCCTTGGCGATGGCACGCCAAATATCCTTCTTCTGGTGGGGCGCTGACATACAGGAATTGTACAGGGGAAAAAGAGAAGTATTTACCATCTGCACCGTCACAGTCATTGGCCCCCATCCCTACCCTTGCCATGACGCACATGCACTCACCGTCGTTTCATGCACGCCTCATTCTCACCACCCCTATCTTTCATCCACCCCACTCCACAGAGGCATTGCCCATACAGCATGCTCACAGTGCACTTACCTGTTTGTCTGGAGGACCGTAGAGTAGCGTGTACTGGGGGAGGACCCCGTCCACGAGTTTCTCCAACTCCTCCGTGCTGAAGGCAGGGGCCCTTTCCCCAGACACATGAGCCATTGTCTCTTCCAGACGGAGGTCACAGCAGCACTTACAGTGTAGGTCCTCTCCTGTCGAAGATCATGTATCAAGTGATTGAACAGACAGAAAATGGCGGTCACATCCGCGGCGGTGCGTACCCGTCACCGCCAGCGTACATCGTCATTGGCTCCTGGGACCCATAGGGTCCAATGTTAACCAATGCAGGATTGCGCCGTGGTCTTCGACCGCCTACCGCAACAGTGTACAACGCCAGCGCAGTTACCTCATATCCCCCTGTCCCACTTGACAGGTCAGGAAGCCGCCATTTCATGGGCGTACATGGCATTAATTTGGACTGCGTCACACATATCTAGGCCTTGCCTAAACTCTCATACAGGCAAATTTCGATTTGCTAATATTTTATTAGTAAGCTGTGTTTACGTACCTCAGAGTTGGTTGACTCTCTGCTCGCTGGTCCCCTCCATAGGCAACGTCCGCTGGGGCATGTGAGGAGATGGCGGCATCATCCGGTGTATAGACCACTGGTGGACCTGTCGACAATGGAGGAGCGACATGTGATCATCATCTACAGGCTTGATTGTGCCACAATCCAGGAACTGTGTGCCCAGTTGGAGCCAGACCTGATGTCAGCTATCCGCCATCCCACAGGAATCCCCCCTCAAGTGCAGGTGCTGTCAGCACTCCATTTCCTAGCAAGTGAGTCTTTTCAAACAACAGTGGCCATAGCATCAGGGATGTCCCAGCCTATGTTTTCCAACGTGTTGTCCAGAGTGTTGTCTGCCCTGCTGAAACACATGCGGAGCTACATCGTTCTCCCTCAGGTGGAGGATTTGCCTACAGTGAAAGGTGATTTCTTTGCCCTGGGACATATCCCCAACATCATAGGTGCCATTGATGGGACACATGTGGCCTTCGTACCCCCCGCAGGAGTGAACAGGTGTACAGAAACCGGAAGAGTTACCATTCCATGAATGTGCAGATGGTGTGTTTGGCAGACCAGTACATCTCCCATGTTAATGCTAAATTCCCTGGCTCAGTGCATGACGCTTACATCCTGCGTAATAGCAGCATCCCTTATGTGATGGGGCAACTCCAGAGGCACCGGGTGTGGCTATTAGGTGAGGACATGGACCCAATACAGTGCGAATAGTTGTCTGGGTCTTTGGATGTCCCTATGAGTCAGTGTGTGTCTAACAGTTGTCCCTCGCCATTTTCAGGTGACTCTGGTTACCCCAACCTGTCATGGCTACTGACCCCAGTGAGGAATCCCAGGACAAGGGCAGAGGAACGCTACAATGAGGCATATGGGCAAACTAGGAGGATTATAGAGCGGACCTTCGGCCTCCTGAAGGCCAGGTTCCGGTGCCTCCATATGACAGGTGGTTCCCTATTCTACTCACCAAAGAAGGTATGCCAGATCATCATGTCCTGCTGTATGCTTCACAACTTGGCTTTGCGACGACAGGTACCTTTTCTGCAGGAGGATGGTCCAGATGGAGGTCTTGTGGCAGCTGTGGACCCTGTGGACAGTGAAGACGAGGAAGCAGAGGAAGAGGACATCGACAACAGGAACACGGTGATCCTGCAATACTTCCAGTGAGACGCAGGTAAGAAGACAACACTGCCTGCTAAATCTGATTTTAATCTACTACCTCTCTACTGTCTGTCATTTTCACCCAGTGTATGGTCACTGAGTTGTCACTTTCCCTTACGATTTCACAGATGTGGGTCCCACTGTGTGACATCTGCTTTGTTTCCTCATGGACTAGAGCTGTGTGACATAGGTATGTTGACATTACATTTGAAAGATCATTTTGCCACTGTAATTGCTAATACACTATTTTGAAATCACAGACAGACTCCTGATTGTTTTGTGCTTTAAGGGTGTTTATTTAAGTGCTCAATATTGGAGGGATTTGTAAAATGGTGAGGGGTGATGGTGGAGGAATGTCCATGGCAGAGTCCAGTCTATTAGTCTCACAGGTGCATTGTCCAAAGGGGCATAGGAAGTGGAGCTGGGGCAGTTTAAGGATGGACAGGGTGACAAGGTGGGACAAAAGGATGACAATCAGGGTGGTCTCATTTCTTGGCGGGGGTCTTGGCATCGTTCTCTGTCTTTGTCCTGGATCTCAGGGACCTTTTGCGGGGTGGTTCTCCCTCTGCAGGGGGTGGGGTGCTGGTGTGGTAGTCCTGTGACGGTGCCTCCTGTCCACTAGCGTCGGCGGAGGTGGTGGGCAGTTCATCGTCCAGGCTAGTGTCAGGGGCCCCTTGTTGTGCCACAGTGTCCCTCCTGGTGTTCACGAGTTCCTTCAGCACCCCTACAATGGTGCCCAGGGTGGAATTGATGGATTTGAGTTCCTCCCTGAAGCCCAAATACTGTTCCTCCTGCAGCCGCTGGGTCTCCTGAAACTTGGCCAGTACCGTTGCCATCGTCTCCTGGGAGTGGTGGTAGGCTCCCATGATGCTGGAGAGGGCCTCGTGGAGAGTGGGTTCCCTGGGCCTGTCCTCCCCCTGTCGCACAGCAGCCCTCCCAGTTCCCCTGTGTTCCTGGGCCTCTGTCCCCTGAAACGTGTGCCCACTGCCCTGCCCCCAGGTCCCTGTTGTTGTTGGGGTGGTGGGTTAGCCTGGGTTCCCTGTAGTGGTGGACACACTGCTGCTTGACGTGTCCTGGGGGCAGAGGTATGGGCCCGCTGGGTGGGTGCTGTGCTGGTGTTTCCAGAGGGGGGAAGCTCTGTGGTGGCTTGTGCCACTGTGAGGGGAACCGACTGTCCCGAGGTCCTAGATGGGGCGGGCTGGTCATCTAGATCCAGTTGGACAAAGCTGCTGTCATCAATGTGAGCCTCTTCTGTGGGTGGAGTGGACATATCTGGACCCTCCTGTCCGGTGACGTTGGGTAGGGGTCCTGCAGGGGTGTAAAAGCATGATTATTGCATCTGTGTGTGCCATGGTGTGCAATGGGTGGGTGACAGTGTACCCCAGTGCTTGCATTCCTGTGTAGGACCTTGGGTGATGATGGTTTAGGGGGGTGTATGGGTATGTGCAGTGGCCATGTTTTGGTGATGGGTGTCCATGCTTTGGTGTTGCATGCAGGGCTTGGGTTTGGGATGTGTGGTTTGTGATATTGGGACATGTGTGAGGAGTTGGAGTGATGGGGGTGAGGGCGAGGGTGGGGGTATGTGATGGCATGCCGGTTGGGTGGGGGATGAAGTAGTAAAGATTTGACTTACCAGAGTCCATTCCTCCAGCTACTCCTGCGAGGCCCTCAGGATGCAGTATAGCCAAGACCTGCTCCTCCCACGTTGTTTGTTGTGGGGGAGGAAGAGGGGGGTCCGCTGCCAGTCCACTTAACCGCGATGTGGTGTCTTGAGACCACGGAACACACCTTCCCCCGTAGGTCGTTCCACCTCTTCCTGATGTCATCCCTAGTTCTTGGGTGCTGTCCCACTGCGTTGACCCTGTCCACAATTCTTCACCATAGCTCCATCTTCCTAGCTATGGAGGTGTGCTGCACCTGTGATCCGAATAGCTGTGGCTCTACCCGGATGATTTCCTCCACCATGACCCTGAGCTCCTCCTCAGAGAACCTAGGGTGTCTTTGTGGTGCCATGGGGTGGTGTTGTTTATGTGTGGGGTGGTGTGTGTTGTGATGTGTGGGGTGATATTTAGAGGTGTGTTGTGTGAGGTGCGTGGATGTTATGTGAGTGATGGTGTTGAGTGCCTGTGGATGCTAGTTTGTAGATGGTGGTGTCTCTCTCTGGCCTTCAGTCGCAATTGTGGTCGTACAGGTTTGTGGGTGATGTGGTTGTGTGTTTTATATTGTATTGAGTGTGTGGGAGTGGTATGTGTATGTGTATCAGGTGTGTGTATTTCGATTTGTCCAATGTGGTTGTGTTTTGTAAATGTGTGTGTATTTTGAGCGCGGCGGTGTGTACCGCCAATGGAATACCACGGTTGAAAGACCGCCCCGTGGATTCATGGGTCGTGATAGTGTGGGCCTATTCCTGTTGGCGTGACAGTGTCGGTTTTGTTATCGCCAGTTTATCACTGACCTTTGGTGTGGCAGACTTGTGTGGGTGTCTAGATTTTGGCGGTTTCCGGGCTTTGGGTCATAATGACCGTGGTGGAATTCCGTGGCCGCGGCGGTGTGTTGGCGGTCTTCTGCACGGCGGTAAGTGGCATTTACCGGCAATGTTGTAATGACCCCCATAGTGTCATGTTGAATAGTGTGTTAGAGTGGAGGGGTGCAGAGTGGAGTGGTGTAAAGTGGAGTGTTGTAGAGTGTATTGCCATATCCTGTCATGACATAGAGTGTTGTGGTATAGAGTGTCGTGACATACAGTGTCATAGCCTAGAGTGGACATACATAGAATGGAGTGGCATAGAATGGAGAGGCATAGAGTGAAGTGAGATAGAGTGGAATGGCGTAGAATGGAGTGGCATACACTGGCGTGATATGCAGTTGAGTGATGTGTCACACAGTGCAGTGGCGTATCTTAGAGAGAAGTGGTGCAGAGTGTCGTAAAGTAGAGTGGAGTGTGGTAGAGTGGAGTGGCATGTTGTAGAGTGAAGCAGTGTGTTGTAGAGTGGAGTGGCAAGTCATAGAGGGGGTGATTATGACCTTGGCGGACGGCGGCCATTCAGACATTTCCTCTGGGCCGGCGGGCGCTCTCCAAAAGAGCGCCTGCCGGCCCAGAGGAAATGCCCCTGCAACGAGGACGCCGGCTCAGAATTGAGCCGGCGTAGTTGCAGGGGTGCGACGGGTGCAGTTTGCACCCGTCGCGTATTTCAGTGTCTGCATTGCAGACACTGAAATACACAGTGGGGCCCTCTTACGGGGGCCCCTGCAGTGCCCATGCCATTGGCATGGGCACTGCAGGGGCCCCCAGGGGCCCCGCGGCACCCCCTACCCGGGGAGACCCGCCAGGAACAGGATGGCGGTAGGGGGTGTCAGAATCCCCATGGCGGCGGAGCGCGCTCCGCCGCCATGGAGGATTCCCCCGAGCAGCGGGAAGTCGGCGGGAGACCGCCGACTTTCCGCTTCTGACCGCGTCTGAACCGCCGCGGTCAGAATGCTCGTGGGAGCACCGCCAGCCTGTTGGCGGTGCTCCCGTGGTCGGTGGCCCTGGCGGCCACCGGCCGCCAGGGTCAGAATGACCCCCAGAGTGTCTTTTGTCATAAATACATTTATCTGGTTTGATTTTAATCAGTACCAGGTGGAGGGGTGCATCGTACAGCAGAATAGAGTGCCATGACATAGAGTGGCGTGTCGTGAGTCTCTTAGAGTGGAGTGCGTACAGAAGAGTGGCATGTCGTACAGTGGAGTGGCGTGTCATGCAGTGGAATGGTGTGTCATATAGTGCAGTGGTGTGCTGTAGAGTGGAGTAGCATGGAGTGACATAGAGCGGAGTGGCGTGTTGTAGACTGGAGTAGCGTGTGGTAGGCTGGAGTGACGTGTTGTAAAGTGAAGTGGCATGCTGCAGAGTGGAATGGCGTGTCCTACAGTGGAATGGTGTTGTGGATTGTCTTTTTCATTGTCCATTGATTTTTAGATACACTTACTGGAAAAATAGCTGAGTCTTTGTTTTCTTCGTCAGATACTGTTAGGAATGGGGTCTTTGGTTAGCAGCCAGGTTATCCCCTGTCCAAGCACGGACCCTCACTCTAGTCAGGGTAAGTCACACACAATCTAAATTATCCTGTGCCCACCCTCTGGTAGCTTGGCAGTGAGCAGTCAGGCTTAACTTAGAAGGCAATGTGTAAAGTCTTTGTGCAATAAATCATGCAATAACACAGTAAAACACCACAAAACGACACCACATAGGCCCTTATTATGACATTGGCAGCAAATGCCGCCTACCGCCACAGCGACGCAATGATACGGCCTGGAGGTGTTTTGCTGGCGGACGCTTCTGCTGCCAGCAGCGCTGCATCCCGTCTCCTGCCGGACGACCCCCTGCAAGCAGGTAAGTTGGGTTCTCCGACAGGAGAGAGGGGTGGGGGTGGTGTGTGCGTGTGTGAGGGTGTTGTGTGTGTGTGTGTGTGTGGAGGGGGTGAGTGTCTGTTTTTGTATGCATGCAGGTGTGAGTCACGTTGAATGTGTGCATGAATGACTGAATGTGAGTGTACGTGTATGTTGTGAATGCATGTGTGCGACGATGTATGTTGGTGTGTGTGGGTGTGTACGTGTGCTTGTGTGAGTGGATGTGAGTATGCATGTATGTATGAGTGTGTATGTGTACGCGTGTGGGTGTGTCAATGTGGGGGGGCAGGAGAGGGAGGAGAGGGTGGGGAGGACTCTGGGGAGGTGTAGGGGGGCGGGTGAATTCCCTGGTACTGATAGTGCCTACCGCCACGAAAACCATGGCGGTAGGCGGGGTCATAATCCCGAGGGTGGGATTGTGGTGGCTGCCGGGCTGGAGACCAAAGTCTCCAGCCCAGCGGCTGTTACCACCCTGGCGGCCGGAGTGGTACATTGGCGGTTTGGCTTGAGCCAAACAGCCAATGTCATAATTTGGGAAAAGGTACCACCAGCCTGTTGGCAGTACCTTTCCCCAGATTACCGCCGACCGCCAGGTTCGTAATGAGAGCCATAGTGTTTAGAAAAATATATAATATTTATCTGATAAGAAGCAGGTCAAAACAATCAAGATGCAATAAGTTGAGATATCACTGTAAAAATGGTAATAAGTGTTTTTAGTCTTTAAAAAGCAACAAGTGTCTATTGCAAGCACAAAGTACCTGGTTTGCGTTCAAATTCTCCACAAGGGGCTGCAGAGGAGGAGATGCGTGGAAAACGGGGAGGTGTGCGTTGATTTTTCCCGCCGCACACAGACGATGTGTTGTTTATTTTCCACGCAGGGAAGACTTTGCATCGATTTCCGGCGCGCGGACTTGGATCCTCTTCGGGTTGCGGGCTTTTCGGACACCCCGGGGAAGATGCGTTGAAATCAAGCGCTTGCAGGATGAAGTCATAGGGGCTGCATCAATCCGGTGGGCGTTGCGGGGAAATTTCTACCGCAAGGCAGGCGCTGCGTCAGTTCCTCTCAGGAAGTCAGGCTGTGTCATTCCAGCTTTGCTTTGCGTTGATCCAGTGGGGCTGCCTTGATCTTCTCTTTGCAAAATTGGGCTGCGTCGTTCCGGTTCGGCGTGCGGTGATGTTCTCACCGCGATGCAGGCTGTGCGTTGTTTATTTGAGGCTGTGCATCGATTTTCGCCGTCTGGGAGTTCTCTTGCAGGAATTATGTCTTTTTGGTCCTGAGACTTCAGGGAATAGGAGGCAAGCTCCATCAAAGCCCTGGGAGAGCACTTCTCAGCACAGCCAGAGAGCAGCAAGGCAGCAGTCCTTCTCAGAAAGCAGTCAGGTGAGTCTTTTGGGCAGCCAGGCAGTTCTTCTTGGCAGGTTGCAAGTTCTCTTCTCTAGGAAGTGTCTGAGTTGGTAGGGGCAGAGGCCCTGTTTAAATACCAAAATGTGCCTTTGCAGTGGGGGAGACTTCAAAGAGTGGCTTAGAAGTGCACAAGGTCCCCTTTCAGTTCCATCCTGTCTGCCAGGGTCCCAGTAGGGGGTGTGGCAGTCCTTTGTGTGAGGGAAGGCTACTGCCCTTTGACATGTAAGTGTCACGCCCTCCACCCTCCCAGCCCAGGAAGACCCATTCAATATGCAGATGTATGCAAGTGTGACTGAGACTGTGACTGTGTTTGGGGTTTGTCTGAGTGAATGCACAAGGGAGGTGTCATCGAAACCTAGCCAGGCGTGGATTGTAAGGCACAGAAGGAAAGTGCAGAGAAATGCTCACTTTCTAAAAGTGGCATTTCTAAAATAGTAATATTAAATCCAACTTCACCAGTCAGTAGGATTTTGTATTTCCATTCTGGCCATACTAAATATGACCTTGTTACTCATTTCAGACCAGAAGCTACCACTCAAACAGTATATGAGGGTAGCCCTAATGTTAGCCTATGAAAGGAGCAAGCCTCACAGCAGTGTAAAGCAAATTTAGGAGTTTTACACTACCAGGACATGTACACTACACAGGTACATGTCCTGCCTTTTGTCTACACAGCACCCTGCCTTATGGGTTACCTAGGGCCTACCTTAGGGGTGACTTATATGTAGAAAAAGGGGGGTTTTAGGCTTGGCAAGTACTTTTAAATACCAAGTAGAATTGGCAGTGAAACTGCACACACAGGCCTTGCAATGGCAGGCCTGAGACATGGTTAAGGGGCTACTTAAGTGGGTGGCACAATCAGTGCTGCAGGCCCACTAGTAGCATTTAATCTGCAGGCCCTGGGCACATATAGTGAACTTTACTAGGGACTTATAAGTAAATTAAATAAGCCAATTGGGCATTATCCAATGTCATGTTTAAAGGGAGAGAGCATATGCACTTTAGCACTGGTTAGCAGTGGTAAAGTGCACAGAGTCCTAAAACCATCAAAAACAGTGTCTAAAAAGTGGAGGGAGGCAGGCAAAAAGTTAGGGGTGACCACCCTAAGGCTGTCAGGTCTAACATGTGTCCCCCCCAGCTGAAAGTGGGGAGTGCTACCCAACCTCCTGGGAGCTCTCATCGCTAAGGCAGAAGTATCTGGAGAGACCATCAGCATTGGCGTGGTCAGTCCCTGGGCGATGCTCCACTGTAAAGTCCATCCCCTGTTAGAAATGGACCACTTCAAGAGTTTAGGATTCTTGCCCCTCATCTGCATGAGCCATCTGAGGGGCCTGTGGTCTGTCTGAACCCGGAAGTGAGTCCCAAACAGGTAGGGTCTTAGCTTCTTCAGTGCCCAGACCACAGCAAATGCTTATCTCTCAATAGCACTCCACCTCTGTTCTGCTAATAAAGACTACTGGTTGGTCCAGGCCCTCCTCATTTAGCTGTGCTAGAACAGCCCCTTTGCCATGCTCTGAAGCATCTGTCTGCACAATAAATTCCTGGGAGTAGTCAGGGGCTTGAGCTCGGGCCGTGCACATGGCTTTCTTCAGGGAGTCAAAGGCTTTGTGACAAGCCTCTGTCCAATTCACCAACCTAGGTTGCTTTTTGGATGTGAGTTCTGTCAAGGGTGACACAACGGTTCCACAGCCCTTAACAAATCTACGATAATGTCCTGTGAGGCCTAAGAAGGCTCTAACCTCTGTTTGTGTTCTAGGTGGGTGCCAGGCCTTGACAGTTTCAATCTTGGCCTGGAGGGGCTGCACATTTCTACCACCTACTAGGTGTCCCAAGTACACCACAGAACCCTGCCCAATCGGGCACTTACTGGCCTTGATGGTCAGGCCTACCTGTTGCAGGGCCTGAAGCACCTCCTTGAGGTTGAGCAGGTGTTCCTCTCAGCTAGAACCATAGACGGCTATGTCATCTAGGTAGGCTGCGCAGAAGGCATCCTTGCCAGCTAGGACCCCGTTAACCAACAGTTGGAAGGTAGCTGTGACATTTTTCAATCCAAAGGGCATTACTTTGAACTGGTAATGTCCCTCAGGAGTGGAGAAAGCGGATCTTTCTTGAGCCCCTTTAGTCAAGGCGATCTGCCAGTACCCTGAGGTGAGGTCATAGGTACTAAGAAACTTGGCAGCACTGAGCCTGTCTACGAGCTCATCAGCTCTGGGAATGGGGTGAGCATCTGTCTTCATGACAGAGTTGAGACCCCGGTAGTCCACGCAGAACCAAAGTTCTGGCTTGGCACCGGGAGCAACAGCCTTGGGAACCAACACACTGGGATGGACCAGGGACTGCTGGACTTCTCTATCAACCTAAGAGCCAGCATCTTGGAAACTTCATCCTTGATACTGGACCTCACTTTGTCTGACACCCTGTATATTTTATTCTTCACAGGTGGACTGTCTCCTGTGTCAATGTCATCAAAACACACAAGTATGTGAGTCCAGGAGTGAGGGAGAACAGGGAAGAGAACTGCTCCAACAACTTGCAGCAGTCTCCCCTCTGATTTAGAGTCAGTGAGTCAGAGAGATTGACACTCTCCACTGACCCATCACCTTCTTTGGAACAGAGGAGGTCGGGGAGAGGCGCACTCTCCTCTTTCATGTCCTCATCTGTCACAAGGAGCATACTGACCTCAGACCTCTCAAAATGAGGCTTTAGTTGGTTGTGGTGGAGAACCCTTACGGGGTGTCTAGGGGTCTTGAGGTCCACTCGGTAAGTGGCCTCCCCCTTCCACTCCTTAATTTCAAATGGGCCAGTCCAGAGGTCCTGGAGAGCTCTAGGCTCTACTGGCTCCATCACCCAAACTTTGTCGCCAGGTGAGAATTCACCCAGAGTGGCCTTCCGGTCATACCACTCTTTCATCACCTCATGAGGGGCCTCGAGGTTGCTCTTGGCTTGCTTCCAGAAGCGCTGTGTCTGGTTGCGGAGGGCTAGCATGTAACTGACCACATGCTGGGGAGGTTTCTTGGGAACTTTCTCCCATCCCTCCTTTTTCTATGCTTAGTGGTCCCCTGACATGGTGACCATAGAGAAGTTCAAAGGGGCTGAACTCCACCCCTTTCTGGGGCACCTCCCTATAAGCAAAGAGAAGGCATGGCAAGAGGACGGCCCACTTAAGCCTCATGGCCTCAGGTAGGCCAGTGATCATGCCTTTTAGGGTCTTGTTGAATCTCTCAACCAGCCTATTGGATTGAGGATGGTAAGGGGTGGTAAACCAGTAGGTTACCCCACACTCATCCCGCACGGACTTCATGTACACTGACATGAAGTTTGAGCATCTGTCAGAAACAACTTCCTTTGGGAACCCCACATGGGTAAATATTCCCATCAGAGCTCTGGTCACCACCGGTGCAGTCACTGTCCTCATAGGGATTGCCTCTGGGTAGCGGGTGGCCTGGTCCACCAAAACCAGGATAAACCTGTTGCCTAAGGCAGTTTTGGGGTCCAAGGGACCAATGACGGTGATGCCCACCCTTTCAAAGAGGGTGCCAACGATGGGGAGTGGGATCAGGGGGGCCTTAAGCCTTTTCCCCGTCTTCCTACTAACCTGGCAGGTGGGGCAGGCCCTGCAGAAACTATCTGAGGCTACCCACATTGTAGGCCAATGGAAGTGGGTGACAAGCCTGGCAAAGGACTTGTCTTGGCCCATATGTCCTGCCAGGGGGATGTCGTGAACCAGGCCCAGTAGGAAGGCCCAGTAACACTGGGGGATCACCAGCACATGTGCTGCCCCAGCGGACAGTACCTTAGGCTCACTGTATAGGAGATCATTCTCCCAATATATGTGGTGATTGCCAGAGGCTTCACCTGCTACTTGGGCTTAGGCCTGTTGCCTCAGGTCCACAAGAGTGGGGCACTCCTGCTGTGCTTTGCAGAATTCCTCCCTGGTTGGCCCACCCTCTACTTGCCAGCCAGCAAGTTCAGGCAGGTTACCCAGGTCGGCAATACCCTCCCCAGTTGGCTCAGGGGCTTCCTTCTTTGGGACCCCGTCCACCACCGTGGGAATATCTGAGGCAGATTTCCCGTACCCCTTGCCCTTCCTCTGTGCAGCTGTCTGGGCCATTGTTCCAGGCTCCAGACGCCCTTGACTCTCTTCCCAGGCAGCCATGGACCTTGTGGTCATGCAGACCCACTCATGCAAACCTAACATCTCTAGGTGGGATCTGAGCTCTACCTCCTTCCAGGCAGCATGCTCAAGATCATTGCCTAACAGACAATCTACAGGTATGGCACGACTCACAGCTACCTTTAGAGTACCAGAGAACCCCCAACACTCAAGGGAACCCAAGCCACCGGTAGGTGACTCTCGCGATTGTCAGCAACTATGACCTGGTGGAATGTATTAGAGATGCTTTGCTCTGCTGACACAAGCTGACCCTTGACAGTAGTCATACTGGCTCCTGTGTCACGCAGAGCCTCCACCCTTTGCCCATCAATGGTGACCCACTGCCGATACTTGGAAGTATTGGCAGGTGTGAGGGCTTTTGGCACCATTTCCTTATCTCCCAGGGAGACTAGAGACAACTCTATCTGCTCCCCAAAGCTAACTGGGACTGCCCCCCCCCCCCCAAGCGCTACACTAGCCAACCCGGGCGTCTGCCCTCCAGTGGAGGGCTGTGCCCTCTTGGGACACTTGGAGTTGACCTTACAGTGTCCATGCTTGAAGCAATCTAAGCATTTGGGGATAAATTCCCCTTGTCTTTTATCAAAGTATCCTGGCTTTTTCTCAAACGCAGGTTGGGACTGCGTACCACCACCCCCCCTGGGAATTGTTTTGGGGACCTTTAGAGAACTCCTTATGTTTAAGTTCCCCCCATTTCTTCTGTTGGGAACCCTGACCACCTTTGTGGGTGTCCCCCCCAGGTACCTTTTTGGACACTCTGGTGCTAACCCATAGGTCCACCTCCTCAGCAAGCTTCCTAGGATCAGTCAGCTTACTGTCTACTAAGTGCTGGCACAACTCTGTAAAACAAATACTGAGCATATTCTCTCTCAGAATCAAATCATATAATCCTGTGTAATCATTTACTTTGCTGCCCCGCACCCATCCATTCAGTGCCTTATTGGAGAAATCAAAACAGTCTACCCAAGTTTGTGTTGAGAGTTTGGTGCTGTCCCTGAACCTCTGATGGTATTTCTCAGGAGTCAGCCCAAACTTGGCAAGTAAAAGCAGCTTTCATGGGGGCATATACATTTTGATCTTTGGGATTTAGTGTAAGAAGTGTGTCCCTCCCCACTACTGGTACATAAAACCACAAGGCCGGCCCCCATTGCTCCTCAGAGACCCCATAAGCCCTTAGTGCGACTTCATAAGCATCCAACCACCTACCAATGTCATCTCCCACCACATAACTTGACACTAAACTTTTGGCTATACAAACCATTTTTTCCCCAAAAGGTCCTGCATGTATGCTGCCACCATAACTTCTGGACTCAGACTGTCTTGCCTTGATGTCCAGCTCCTTGAGACTCAGTTCATGAGCCAACAAAAGTTTATTTTCAGCCAAGGCTCTCTCAGTTGCAGCTTCAGCTCTCTCAGTCTCTTTGGCTTCTCTCGCTTCCCTCCTCTCCTCCTGTTGAGCTTCAATTTTTAACTTTGCCATTTGTAATTGAAATTCTCTCTCCTCCCTCCTTTCATCTGGGGTCAGGCTATAGTCAGAGACACTGCTCCCTGGTTTGGCAGGGGGCACAATCACAGTGGTAATAATCCTCCACTAATGGCAAAAAATCCTCTGAGGGGCCATCCTCTGGAGCCTCCTCTTCAATATTCTAATCATAATGGGCTTCTGCCCAGGCCCTCAGCGCAATTTGGAATTCCTCCTTTCTGAAGGCCTTTTGGGTAGGTACTTCCATATCCCTGCAGAACCCCTTCAGCTGTTTAACAGTATATGTCTCCAGCATGGCTAGGTCAAAAACGTCATCTCCTGCTTGAGAACCAGCCAGAGATATGTTGAGTGAGGATTTAGGTAAAAAATGTCAGGTAGAAAACAAAATTGCAGAAAAAGATAAAAAATGAAGTTGACTTTCAACTATGGGTAGGTAGTGAACACTTAGCTATTGTATGTCACTGCACAAATACAAGCCCTATCCTCACCGCTGATCACCAATGTTAGAAATGGGGTCTTTGGTTGGCAGTCAGGTTACCCCCTGTCCAAGCAAGGACCCTCACTCTAGTCAGGGTAAGTCACACACAATCCAAATTATCCTGTGCCCACCCTCTGGTAGCTTGGCACTGAGCAGTCAGGCTTAGCCTAGAAGGCAATGTGTAAGGTATTTGTGCAATAAATCATGCAACAACACAGTAGAACACCACAAAAAGACACCACACAGTGTTTCAAAGAATATATATTTATCTGATAAGATGCAGATCAAAACGATCAAGATGCAATAAGTATATGTTGAGATATCACTGTAAAAATGATAATAAATGTCTTTAGTCTTTAAAAAGCAATAAGAAAGTACCTGGTTTGCATTCAAATTCTCCACAAGGGGCCGCAGAGGAGGAGATGCGTGGAAAATGGGTAGGTGTGCATCGATTTCTCCGGCCGCACACAGACGATGCGTTGTTTATTTTCCACGCAGGGAAGACTTTGCGTCAATTTCCGGCACATGGACTTGGATCCTCTTCTGGTTGCGGGGTTTTTGGACGCCCTGGGGACGATGCATTGAAATCCGGAGCTTGCAGGATGAAGTCACAGGGGCTGCGTTGACCCGGTGGGTGTTGCGTGGAAATTCCTCTCAGGAAGTCGGGCTGTGTCATTCCGGCTCGGCTTTGAGTCGATCCAGTGTCTACTAAGTGCTGTCTACTAAGTGCTGGTACAACTCTGTAAAACAAATACTGAGCATATTCTCTCTCAGAATCAAATCATATAATCCTGTGTAATCATTTACTTTGCTGCCCGCACCCATCCATTCATTGCCTTATTGGAGAAATCAAAACAGTCTACCCAAGTTTGTGTTGAGAGTTTGGTGCTGTCCCTGAACCTCTGATGGTATTTCTCAGGAGTCAGCCCAAACTTGGCAAGTAAAGCAGCTTTCATGGGGGCATATACATTTTGATCTTTGGGATTTAGTGTAAGAAGTATGTCCCTCCCCACTACTGGTACATAAAACCACAAGGCCGCCCCCCATTGCTCCTCAGAGACCCCATAAGCCCTTAGTGCAACTTCATAAGCAGCCAACCACCTACCAATGTCATCTCCCACCACATAACTTGACACTAAACCTTTGGCTATACAAACCAATTTTTCCCCAAAAGGTCCTGCATATGTGTGCCACCATAACTTCTGGACTCAGACTGTCTTGCCTTGATGTCCAGCTCCTTGAGACTCAGTTCATGAGCCAACAAAAGTTTATTTTCAGCCAAGGCTCTCTCAGTTGCAGCTTCAGCTCTCTCAGTCTCTTTGGCTTCTCTCGCTTCCCTCCTCTCCTCCTGTTGAGCTTCAATTTTTAACTTTGCCATTTGTAATTGAAATTCTCTCTCCTCCCTCCTGTCATCTGGGGTCAGGCCATAGTCAGAGACACTTCTCCCTGGTTTGGCAGGGGGCACAATCACAGTGGTAATAATCCTCCACTAATGTCAAAAAATCCTCTGAGGGGCCATCCTCTGGAGCCTCCTCTTCAACATTCTAATTATAATGGGCTTCTGCCCAGGCCCTCAGCGCAATTTGGAATTCCTCCTTTCTGGAGGCCTTTTGGGTAGGTACTTCCATATCCCTGCAGAACCCCTTCAGCTGTTTAACAGTATATGTCTCCAGCATGGCTAGGTCGAAAACGTCATCTCCTGCTTGAGAACCAGCCAGAGATATGTTGAGTGAGGATTTAGGTAAAAAATGTCAGGTAGAAAACAAAATTGCAGAAAAAGATAAAAAATGAAGTTGACGTTCAACTATGGGTAGGTAGTGAACACTTAGCTATTGTATGTCACTGCACAAATACAAGCCCTATCCTCACCGCTGATCACCAATGTTAGAAATGGGGTCTTTGGTTGGCAGTCAGGTTACCCCCTGTCCAAGCAAGGACCCTCACTCTAGTCAGGGTAAGTCACACACAATCCAAATTATCCTGTGCCCACCCTCTGGTAGCTTGGCACTGAGCAGTCAGGCTTAACCTAGAAGGCAATGTGTAAGGTATTTGTGCAATAAATCATGCAACAACACAGTAGAACACCACAAAAAGACACCACACAGTGTTTCAAAGAATATATATTTATCTGATAAGATGCAGATCAAAACGATCAAGATGCAATAAGTATATGTTGAGATATCACTGTAAAAATGATAATAAATGTCTTTAGTCTTTAAAAAGCAATAAGAAAGTACCTGGTTTGCATTCAAATTCTCCACAAGGGGCTGCAGAGGAGGAGATGCGTGGAAAACGGGTAGGTGTGCATCGATTTCTCCGGCCGCACACAGACGATGCGTCGTTTATTTTCCACGCAGGGAAGCCTTTGCGTCAATTTCCGGCACATGGACTTGGATCCTCTTCTGGTTGCGGGGTTTTTGGACGCCCTGGGGACGATGCATTGAAATCCGGAGCTTGCTGGATGAAGTCACAGGGGCTGCGTTGACCCGGTGGGTGTTGCGTGGAAATTCCTCTCAGGAAGTCGGGCTGTGTCATTCCGGCTCGGCTTTGAGTCGATCCAGTGTCTACTAAGTGCTGTCTACTAAGTGCTGGCACAACTCTGTAAAACAAATACTGAGCAAATTCTCTCTCAGAATCAAATCATATAATCCTGTGTAATCATTTACTTTGCTGCCCGCACCCATCCATTCATTGCCTTATTGGAGAAATCAAAACAGTCTACCCAAGTTTGTGTTGAGAGTTTGGTGCTGTCCCTGAACCTCTGATGGTATTTCTCAGGAGTCAGCCCAAACTTGGCAAGTAAAGCAGCTTTCATGGGGGCATATACATTTTGATCTTTGGGATTTAGTGTAAGAAGTATGTCCCTCCCCACTACTGGTACATAAAACCACAAGGCCGCCCCCCATTGCTCCTCAGAGACCCCATAAGCCCTTAGTGCAACTTCATAAGCAGCCAACCACCTACCAATGTCATCTCCCACCACATAACTTGACACTAAACCTTTGGCTATACAAACCATTTTTTCCCCAAAAGGTCCTGCATGTGTGTGCCACCATAACTTCTGGACTCAGACTGTCTTGCCTTGATGTCCAGCTCCTTGAGACTCAGTTCATGAGCCAACAAAAGTTTATTTTCAGCCAAGGCTCTCTCAGTTGCAGCTTCAGCTCTCTCAGTCTCTTTGGCTTCTCTCGCTTCCCTCCTCTCCTCCTGTTGAGCTTCAATTTTTAACTTTGCCATTTGTAATTGAAATTCTCTCTCCTCCCTCCTGTCATCTGGGGTCAGGCCATAGTCAGAGACACTTCTCCCTGGTTTGGCAGGGGGCACAATCACAGTGGTAATAATCCTCCACTAATGTCAAAAAATCCTCTGAGGGGCCATCCTCTGGAGCCTCCTCTTCAACATTCTAATTATAATGGGCTTCTGCCCAGGCCCTCAGCGCAATTTGGAATTCCTCCTTTCTGGAGGCCTTTTGGGTAGGTACTTCCATATCCCTGCAGAACCCCTTCAGCTGTTTAACAGTATATGTCTCCAGCATGGCTAGGTCGAAAACGTCATCTCCTGCTTGAGAACCAGCCAGAGATATGTTGAGTGAGGATTTAGGTAAAAAATGTCAGGTAGAAAACAAAATTGCAGAAAAAGATAAAAAATGAAGTTGACTTTCAACTATGGGTAGGTAGTGAACACTTAGCTATTGTATGTCACTGCACAAATACAAGCCCTATCCTCACCGCTGATCACCAATGTTAGAAATGGGGTCTTTGGTTGGCAGTCAGGTTACCCCCTGTCCAAGCAAGGACCCTCACTCTAGTCAGGGTAAGTCACACACAATCCAAATTATCCTGTGCCCACCCTCTGGTAGCTTGGCACTGAGCAGTCAGGCTTAACCTAGAAGGCAATGTGTAAGGTATTTGTGCAATAAATCATGCAACAACACAGTAGAACACCACAAAAAGACACCACACAGCGTTTCAAAGAATATATATTTATCTGATAAGATGCAGATCAAAACGATCAAGATGCAATAAGTATATGTTGAGATATCACTGTAAAAATGATAATAAGTGTCTTTAGTCTTTAAAAAGCAATAAGAAACTACCTGGTTTGCATTCAAATTCTCCACAAGGGGCCGCAGAGGAGGTGATGCGTGGAAAACGGGTAGGTGTGCATCGATTTCTCCGGCCGCACACAGACGATGCGTCGTTTATTTTCCACGCAGGGAATACTTTGCGTCAATTTCCGGCACATGGACTTGGATCCTCTTCTGGTTGCGGGGTTTTTGGACGCCCTGGGGACGATGCATTGAAATCCGGAGCTTGCAGGATGAAGTCACAGGGGCTGCGTTGACCCGGTGGGTGTTGCGTGGAAATTCCTCTCAGGAAGTCGGGCTGTGTCATTCCGGCTCGGCTTTGAGTCGATCCAGTGTCTACTAAGTGCTGTCTACTAAGTGTAGGAGGCTGGACTGGCTTGTAGTGAGTACCAAGGGGTACTTGCACCTTGCACCAGGCCCAGTTATCCCTTATTAGTGTATAGGGTGTCTAGCAGCTTAGGCTGATAGATAATGGTAGCTTAGCAGAGCAGCTTAGGCTGAACTAGGAGACGTGTGAAGCTACTACAGTACCACTTAGGCCCTCATTCTGACCCTGGCGGTTCTCTACCGCCAGGGCCAACGGGGGCGGGAGGACCGCCGACAGGCCGGCGGTGCTCCCTTGGTCATTCTGACCGCGGCGCTTTGGCCGCGGTCAGAACGGGAAAACCGGCGGTCTCCCGCCGGTTTTCCACTGACCTTAGAATCCTCCAAGGCGGCGCAGCTCGCTGCGCCGCCTTGGGGATTCTGACCCCCCCTACCGCCATCCTGTTCATGGCGGGAAAGCCGCCATGAACAGGATGGCGGTAGGGGGGGTCGCGGGGCCCCTGGGGGCCCCTGCCGTGCCCATGCCAATGGCATGGGCTCGGCAGGGGCCCCCGTAAGAGGGCCCCGCAAAGTATTTCAGTGTCTGTCTTGCAGACACTGAAATACGCGACGGGTGCCACTGCACCCGTCGCACCTTCCCACTCCGCCGGCTCGTTTACGAGCCGGCATCCTCGTGGGAAGGGAGTTTTTCCCTGGGCTGGCGGGCGGTCTTTTGGAGACCGCCCGCCAGCCCAGGGAAAAACTCATAATACCCTCCGCGGTCTTCTGACCGCGGAGCGGTATAATGGAGGGCGGGATCCTGGCAGGCGGCCTCCGCCGCCCGCCAGGGTCATAATGAGGCCCATAGTGTCATATGCACAATATCATAAGAAAACACAATACACAGTTATACTAAAAATAAAGGTACTTTATTTTTATGACAATATGCCAAAGTATCTTAGAGTGTACCCTCAGTGAGAGGATAGGAAATATACACAAGAAATATATACACAATAGCAAAAATATGCAGTATAGTCTTAGAAAACAGTGCAAACAATGTATAGTTACAATAGGATGCAATGGGGAAACATAGGGATAGGGGCAACACAAACCATATACTCCAAAAGTGGAATGCGAACCACGAATGGACCCCAAACCTATGTGACCTTGTAGAGGGTCGCTGGGACTATTAGAAAATAGTGAGAATTAGAAAAATAACCCTCCCCAAGACCCTGAAAAGTGAGTGCAAAGTGCACTAAAGTTCCCCTAAGGACAAAGTAGTCGTGTTAGAGGAATAATGCAGGAAAGACACAAACCAGCAATGCAACAACTGTGGATTTCCAATCTAGGGTACCTGTGGAACAAGGGGACCAAGTCCAAAAGTCACAAGCAAGTCGGAGATGGGCAGATGCCCAGGAAATGCCAGCTGCGGGTGCAAAGAAGCTTCGACTGGACAGAAGAAGCTGAGGTTTCTGCAGGAACGAAAAGGGCTAGAGACTTCCCCTTTGGTGGACGGATCCCTCTCGCCGTGGAGAGTCGTGCAGAAGTGTTTTCCCGCCGAAAGAACGCCAACAAGCCTTGCTAGCTGCAAATCGTGCGTTTGGTGTTTTTGGACGCTGCTGGGGCCCAGGAGGGACCAGGAGGTCGCAAATTGGACCTGAAGAGAGAGGGGACGTCGAGCAAGACAAAGAGCCCTCACTGAAGCAGGTAGCACCCGGAGAAGTGCCAGAAACAGGCACTACGAGGATGCGTGAAACGGTGCTCGCCGAAGTTGCACAAAGGAGTCCCACGTCGCCGGAGACCAACTTAGAAAGTCGTGCAATGCAGGTTAGAGTGCCGTGGACCCAGGCTTGGCTGTGCACAAAGGATTTCCGCCGGAAGTGCACAGGGGCCGGAGTAGCTGCAAAGTCGCGGTTCCCAGCAATGCAGGTTAGAGTGCCGTGGACCCAGGCTTGGCTGTGCACAAAGGATTTCCGCCGGAAGTGCACAGGGGCCGGAGTAGCTGCAAAGTCGCGGTTCCCAGCAATGCAGCCCAGCGAGGTGAGGCAAGGACTTACCTCCACCAAACTTGGGCTGAAGAGTCACTGGACTGTGGGGGTCACTTGGACAGAGTTGCTGGATTCGAGGGACCTCGCTCGTCGTGCTGAGAGGAGACCCAAGGGACCGGTAATGCAGCTTTTTGGTGCCTGCGGTTGCAGGGGGAAGATTCCGTCGACCCACTGGAGATTTCTTCGGAGCTTCTGGTGCAGAGAGGAGGCAGACTACCCCCACAGCATGCACAAGCAGGAAAACAGTCGAGAAGGCGGCAGGATCAGCGTTACAGAGTTGCAGTAGTCGTCTTTGCTACTATGTTGCAGGTTTGCAGGCTTCCAGCGCGGTCAGCAGTCGATTCCTTATCAGAAGGTGAAGAGGGAGATGCAGAGGAACTCGGATGAGCTCTTGCATTCGTTATCTGAAGTTTCCCCAGAGACAGAGACCCTAAATAGCCAGAAAAGAGGGTTTGGCTACCTAGGAGAGAGGATAGGCTAGCAACACCTGAAGGAGCCTATCACAAGGAGTCTCTGACGTCACCTGGTGGCACTGGCCACTCAGAGCAGTCCAGTGTGCCAGCAGCACCTCTGTTTCCAAGATGGCAGAGGTCTGGAGCACACTGGAGGAGCTCTGGACACCTCCCAGGGGAGGTGCAGGTCAGGGGAGTGGTCACTCCCCTTTCCTTTGTCCAGTTTCGCGCCAGAGCAGGGCTAAGGGGTCCCCTGAACCGGTGTAGACTGGCTTATGCAGAATTGGGCACCTCTGTGCCCAACAAAGCATTTCCAGAGGCTGGGGGAGGCTACTCCTCCCCTGCCTTCACACCATTTTCCAAAGGGAGAGGGTGTCACACCCTCTCTCAGATGAAGTTCTTTGTTCTGCCATCCTGGGCCAGGCCTGGCTGGACCCCAGGAGGGCAGCTGCCTGTCTGAGGGGTTGGCAGCAGCAGCAGCTGCAGTGAAACCCCAGGAAGGGCAGTTTGGCAGTACCAGGGTCTGTGCTACAGACCACTGGGATCATGGGATTGTGCCAACTATGCCAGGATGGCATAGAGGGGGCAATTCCATGATCATAGACATGTTACATGGCCATATTCGGAGTTACCATTGTGAAGCTACATATAGGTAGTGACCTATATGTAGTGCACGCGTGTAATGGTGTCCCGCACTCACAAAGTTCAGGGAATTGGCTCTGAACAATGTGGGGGCACCTTGGCTAGTGCCAGGGTGCCCTCACACTAAGTAACTTTGCACCTAACCTTTACCAGGTAAAGGTTAGACATATAGGTGACTTATAAGTTACTTAAGTGCAGTGTAAAATGGCTGTGAAATAACGTGGACGTTATTTCACTCAGGCTGCAGTGGCAGGCCTGTGTAAGAATTGTCAGAGCTCCTTATGGGTGGCAAAAGAAATGCTGCAGCCCATAGGGATCTCCTGGAACCCCAATACCCTGGGTACCTCAGTACCATATACTAGGGAATTATAAGGGTGTTCCAGTAAGCCAATGTAAATTGGTAAAAATGGTCACTAGCCTGTTAGTGACAATTTGGAAAGAAATGAGAGAGCATAACCACTGAGGTTCTGATTAGCAGAGCCTCAGTGAGACAGTTAGTCACTACACAGGTAACACATTCAGGCACACTTATGAGCACTGGGGCCCTGGGTTACCAGGGTCCCAGTGACACATACAACTAAAACAACATATATACAGTGAAAAATGGGGGTAACATGCCAGGCAAGATGGTACTTTCCTACACAACCCCCCCCCCCAAACGAAGGACAATAAGACTAGCCATGACCTGATGAGTCTTCATTGTCTAAGTGGAAATATCTGGAGAGTCCGTCTGCATTGGAGTGGCTACTCCCAGGTCTATGTTCCACTGTATAGTCCATTCCCTGTAGGGATATGGACCACCTCAACAATTTAGGATTTTCACCTTTCATTTGTTTTAGCCAAAGTAGAGGTTTGTGGTCTGTCTGAACAATGAAGTGAGTGCCAAACAGGTATGGCCTCAACTTCTTCAGAGCCCAGACCACAGCAAAGGCCTCCCTCTCAATGGCAGACCAACGCTTTTCTCTAGGGGTCAACCTCCTACTAATAAAAGCAACAGGTTGATCCTGGCCCTCAGAATTAAGTTGTGATAGGACTGCCCCTACTCCTAATTCAGATGCATCAGTTTGGACATAGAATTTTTTAGAGTAACAAGGGCTTTTCAGGACAGGTGCAGAGCACATGGCCTGCTTCAGCTCCTCAAAAGCTTTCTGACAGTTTGCTGTCCATAATACCTTTTTAGGCATTTTCTTGGATGTGAGGTCATTAAGAGGGGCTGCAATGGAGCCATAGTTCTTAATGAACCTCCTGTAATACCCAGTGAGGCCTAGGAAGGCTCTCACCTGAGTCTGAGTGGTAGGGGGAACCCAATCAATAATTGTTTGGATTTTCCCCTGAAGTGGTGCAATCTGTTCCCCACCAACAAGGTGTCCCAGATAAACCACCTTACCCTGCCCTATCTGGCACTTTGAAGCCTTGATAGTGAGGCCTGCCTTTTGCAGGGCCTCCAAAACTTTCCATAGGTGGACCAGGTGATCATCCCAGCTGGAGCTAAAGACAGCTATATCGTCCAAATATGCTGCACTGAAAGCTTCCAGCCCTTGCAGGACTGTGTTCACCAACCTCTGAAAAGTGGCAGGTGCATTTTTCAAACCAAAAGGCATTACAGTAAACTGGTAATGTCCTCCAATGGTAGAAAATGCAGTCTTAGGTTTAGCATCTTCTGACAATTTGATCTGCCAATACCCTGCAGTCAAATCAAAAGTGCTTAGATACTTGGCAGATGCCAGTGTATCTATGAGCTCATCTGCCCTGGGTATAGGGTGAGCATCAGTTTTGGTTACCAAGTTGAGACCTCTATAGTCTACACAAAACCGCATTTCCTTCTTTCCATCTTTGGAATGGGGTTTTGGTACCAGTACCACAGGAGAAGCCCATGGACTGTCAGAGTGCTCAACCACTCCTAGTTCTAACATTTTCTGGACCTCTTGCTTTATGCAGTCCCTGACATGGTCAGGCTGCCTATAGATCTTACTTTTGACAGGTAAACTGTCTCCAGTATCTATAGTGTGCTCACACCAAGAAGTGGTACCTGGCACAGTAGAGAAGAGTTCAGAGAATTGATCTAGGAGATTTATGCAATTGACTTTCTGCTCAGCAGTAAGACAATCAGCCAAAACTACACCTTCCACAAGAGCATCTTGATCTGTGGAAGAGAAGAGATCAGGTAGAGGATCACTGTCTTCTTCCTGTCCCTCATCTGTTGCCATGAGCAGGGTGAGATCAGCCCTGTCGTAGTAGGGTTTCAGGCGGTTGACATGGAGCACCCTAAGGGGACTCCTGGCAGTGCCTAAGTCAACTAAATAGGTGACTTCTCCCTTCTTTTCAACAATTGTGTGGGGACCACTCCATTTATCTTGGAGTGCTCTTGGGGTCACAGGCTCCAAGACCCACACTTTCTGCCCTGGTTGGTACTGAACCAAAACAGCCTTCTGATCATGCCATTGCTTCTGGAGCTCTTGGCTGGCCTGAAGGTTTTTACTGGCCTTTTTCATGTACTCAGCCATCCTTGATCTGAGGCCAAGTACATAATCCACAATATCTTGCTTAGGAGCTTTTAAAGGTTGTTCCCAACCCTCCTTTACAAGTGTGAGTGGACCCCTAACAGGGTGTCCAAAAAGAAGTTCAAAGGGGCTGAAGCCCACTCCTTTCTGGGGTACCTCCCTGTAGGCAAAAAGGAGGCATGGTAGAAGGATATCCCATCTCCTGCGGAGTTTTTCAGGGAGACCCATAATCATGCCTTTGAGAGTTTTATTAAATCTCTCCACCAGTCCATTTGTTTGTGGATGATAGGGTGTTGTGAACTTGTACGTTACACCACACTCCTTCCACATGGCCTTTAAGTATGCAGACATGAAATTGCTTCCCCTGTCTGATACTACTTCCTTTGGGAAGCCCACCCTGGAAAATATTCCCAGGAGGGCCTTTGCCACTGCAGGAGCTGTAGTGGTCCTTAAAGGAATTGCTTCAGGATATCTTGTGGCATGGTCCACTACAACCAAGATAAACCTATTGCCTGAAGCAGTAGGAGGGTCAAGGGGGCCAACTATGTCAACCCCTACCCTTTCAAAAGGAACCCCAACCACAGGCAGTGGGATAAGGGGTGCCTTTGGGGTGCCACCTGTCTTGCCACTAGCTTGACAGGTTTCACAGGACTTACAAAATTCCTTTGTGTCCTCAGACATCCTAGACCAATGAAACAGGGGAACAAGCCTGTCCCAAGTTTTCATTTGTCCTAGATGCCCAGCTAAGGGAATGTCATGTGCCAGTGTTAGGAGGAACTTTCTGTACTCCTGAGGAATCACTAATCTCCTGGCAGCTCCAGGTTTAGGATCCCTATGCTCAGTGTACAAGAGGTTGTCCTCCCAGTAAACTCTGTGAGAGTCACTGACATCCCCATTAGCCTGTTTGACAGCTTGCTGTCTGAGACCCTCTAATGTGGGACAGGTTTGCTGTGCCACACTCAGCTCCTCTCTGGCAGGCCCCCCTTCACCCAAAAGCTCAGCAGTGTCTGCTTCCAGCTCCTCTGGTGTAGGTTCTGCACAGGGAGGGAATTCTTCTTCCTCAGAAGTTGAATCCACTGTAGAGGGAGGGATAGTAGGAAGTGGTTTGCTTCTACTACCCCTAGCTTTAGGGAGCACTTGGTCCATTGTTCCAGGATCCAAGCTTCCCTGTCCTTTTTGCTTTTTGGCCTGAGCCCTTGTCAAAGCAAAAATATGCCCTGGAATGCCCAGCATTGCTGCATGGGCCTCCAACTCCACATCTGACCAAGCTGATGTCTCCAAATCATTCCCTAATAGACAGTCTACAGGTAAATCTGAAGCTACCACAACTTTCTTTGGACCAGTTACCCCCCCCCAGTTGAGATTTACAACAGCCATGGGGTGGCTTTGTGTTATGTTGTGAGCATCGGTTACTTTGTACTAGTGTCCAAGTATGTGTTGTTCAGGGTGCACCAGTTTCTCAATCACCATTGTGACACTGGCACCTGTGTCCCTGTAGGCCTGGACCTCAACACCATTTATTAGGGTTAGTTGCTTGTACTTCTCCAAGTTATGGGGGCAAGCAACCAAAGTGGCTAAATCAATAGCCCCTTCAGAGACTAAAGTAGCCTCTGTGGTCTCCCTAATCAGACCAACCCCAACTAAGTTACCAAAAGTGAGCCCAGCTACTCCCTTGGATTGGCTATTAGTAGGTTTGCTCCCACCACCACTGCTATTAGTAGGGACACTAGGTGTAGCAGTAGGGGTTGTAGTGGTAGGAGCAGTGGTGCCTTTCTTTGGACAACTGGGATCTGTTGTCCAATGGCCTTTTATTTTACATAAATAGCACCATGGTTTCTTTTCCTTGTTCTGATTAAAGGAGGATTTGGGCCCACCACCCCCACCAGAGTGTTTTTGTGGGCCTGATGAAGACTCATTTTTAGATTTGTCCCCACCCTTGTCAGAAGACTTACCATCCTTCTTTTTGTTGCCATCTTTGTCACCCCCTGTATGAACTTTTCTGTTCACTCTTGTTCTGACCCATTTGTCTGCCTTCTTTCCCAATTCTTGGGGAGAGGTCAGATCAGAGTCCACCAAGTACTGGTGCAACAAATCAGACACACAATTATTAAGAATATACTCTCTCAGGATCAAGTTATACAGGCTCTCATAATCAGTAACTTTACTGCCATGTAACCACCCCTCCAAGGCCTTCACTGCCTGGTCAATGAAATCAACCCAGTCTTGTGAAGACTCCTTTTTGGTCTCTCTGAACTTTATCCTGTACTGTTCAGTGGTTAAGCCATAACCACCCAGGAGTGCATTCTTAAGAACTTGGAAATTATTGGCATCATTTTCTTTCACAGTAAGGAGCCTATCCCTACCTTTTCCACTAAATGATAGCCATAGGATAGCAGCCCACTGCCTTTGAGGGACATCCTGTACAACACAGGCCCTCTCAAGTGCAGCAAACCACTTGTTAATGTCATCCCCCTCCTTATAAGGGGGAACTATCTTGTGCAGATTCCTGGAATCATGCTCTTTTGCAGGATGACTATGGGGAATACTGCTGCTGCCACCATGGGTATCTAAACCCAACTTCTGTCTTTCCTTCTCTAATTCAAAAGACTGTCTATCCAAATCCAGCTGTTGCTTTTTGAGCTTCAGTCTGGTTTGTTCCACCCTCAACTTATTGAGTTCCCTCTCTAACATTCTGTCATCAGGGTTGGTGGGAGGGACATTTCTAGAAACAGAGCTATGATGGGAATGAACAGAAGGAGCTCTGTCCCTTACAGAAGCCACCCTAACAGCTTGGTTTACAGAAACATTACTACCAGTATGGTGAGAATAAATGCTTTTGCTATGATGTGAGACAACACTATTTATATGGTGTGGCTCATCATCATTACCATCTATGCTAGATTGTCTAGTAATGGGCAGGCTAGGAAGTTTCTTTCCTGAATCTTTTCCTGGGGGAGTCCCTGAATCAGATTGAGAACTATTAGGTACTTTTTCAACAGATGAGGCACCTATGGCCTTATCCTGTTCTCTAAGCATGTTAAGTAACAGTTCCAAGGAAGGATTCTTCCCTACACTCAAACCTCTCTCTATACAGAGACTCCTTGCTCTTTTCCGGCTAAGGTTGTCATATGTAAGTTTGGACAGATCAACATTTTGGCCTGTGCCAGACATTTTTTAGAGAGTTAAAGTGATAGAAAAAGAGAAAAAAGTTTTCAGAACTTTTTGGAAAGACAGAAAAAAACTTTTTAAACTTTTAAGAACTTTTTGAAAGTTTAGAAGTACTTTTCAGCACTTAGAAAAGAGTGAAAAGAGGAAATGCAAAACTTTTTGGCTATGTGTATATACACTGACCTTGTTTTGTATATTTTTCTCTTATGAAAAGTACAATGACAAGAGTGGTAAGTAGTCTCAAGCACTTATCCCACCACTGCACAACCAATGTAGGAGGCTGGACTGGCTTGTAGTGAGTACCAAGGGGTACTTGCACCTTGCACCAGGCCCAGTTATCCCTTATTAGTGTATAGGGTGTCTAGCAGCTTAGGCTGATAGATAATGGTAGCTTAGCAGAGCAGCTTAGGCTGAACTAGGAGACGTGTGAAGCTACTACAGTACCACTTAGTGTCATATGCACAATATCATAAGAAAACACAATACACAGTTATACTAAAAATAAAGGTACTTTATTTTTATGAGAATATGCCAAAGTATCTTAGAGTGTACCCTCAGTGAGAGGATAGGAAATATACACAAGATATATATACACAATAGCAAAAATATGCAGTATAGTCTTAGAA
This sequence comes from Pleurodeles waltl, assembly GCF_031143425.1. Lineage (NCBI taxonomy): Eukaryota > Metazoa > Chordata > Amphibia > Caudata > Salamandridae > Pleurodeles > Pleurodeles waltl. Next base: position 4,148,671 of record NW_027150097.1, read on the forward strand.
AACAGTGCAAACAATGTATAGTTACAATAGGATGCAATGGGGAAACATAGGGATAGGGGCAACACAAACCATATACTCCAAAAGTGGAATGCGAACCACGAATGGACCCCAAACCTATGTGACCTTGTAGAGGGTCGCTGGGACTATTAGAAAATAGTGAGAATTAGAAAAATAACCCTCCCCAAGACCCTGAAAAGTGAGTGCAAAGTGCACTAAAGTTCCCCTAAGGACAAAGTAGTCATGTTAGAGGAATAATGCAGGAAAGACACAAACCAGCATTGCAACAACTGTGGATTTCCAATCTAGGGTACCTGTGGAACAAGGGGACCAAGTCCAAAAGTCACAAGCAAGTCGGAGATGGGCAGATGCCCAGGAAATGCCAGCTGCGGGTGCAAAGAAGCTTCGACTGGACAGAAGAAGCTGAGGTTTCTGCAGGAACAAAAAGGGCTAGAGACTTCCCCTTTGGTGGACGGATCCCTCTCGCCGTGGAGAGTCGTACAGAAGTGTTTTCCCGCCGAAAGAACGCCAACAAGCCTTGCTAGCTGCAAATCGTGCATTTGGCGTTTTTGGACGCTGCTGGGGCCCAGGAGGGACCAGGAGGTCGCAAATTGGACCTGAAGAGAGAGGGGACGTCGAGCAAGACAAAGAGCCCTCACTGAAGCAGGTAGCACCCGGAGAAGTGCCAGAAACAGGCACTACGAGGATGCGTGAAACGGTGCTCGCCGAAGTTGCACAAAGGAGTCCCACGTCGCCGGAGACCAACTTAGAAAGTCGTGCAATGCAGGTTAGAGTGCTGTGGACCCAGGCTTGGCTGTGCACAAAGGATTTCCGCCGGAAGTGCACAGGGGCAGGAGTAGCTGCAAAGTCGCGGTTCCCAGCAATGCAGGTTAGAGTGCCGTGGACCCAGGCTTGGCTGTGCACAAAGGATTTCCGCCGGAAGTGCACAGGGGCCGGAGTAGCTGCAAAGTCGCGGTTCCCAGCAATGCAGCCCAGCGAGGTGAGGCAAGGACTTACCTCCACCAAACTTGGGCTGAAGAGTCACTGGACTGTGGGGGTCACTTGGACAGAGTTGCTGGATTCGAGGGACCTCGCTCGTCGTGCTGAGAGGAGACCCAAGGGACCGGTAATGCAGCTTTTTGGTGCCTGCGGTTGCAGGGGGAAGATTCCGTCGACCCACAGGAGATTTCTTCGGAGCTTCTGGTGCAGAGAGGAGGCAGACTACCCCCACAGCATGCACAAGCAGGAAAACAGTCGAGAAGGCGGCAGGATCAGCGTTACAGAGTTGCAGTAGTCGTCTTTGCTACTATGTTGCAGGTTTGCAGGCTTCCAGCGCGGTCAGCAGTCGATTCCTTATCAGAAGGTAAAGAGGGAGATGCAGAGGAACTCGGATGAGCTCTTGCATTCGTTATCTGAAGTTTCCCCAGAGACAGAGACCCTAAATAGCCAGAAAAGAGGGTTTGGCTACCTAGGAGAGAGGATAGGCTAGCAACACCTGAAGGAGCCTATCACAAGGAGTCTCTGACGTCACCTGGTGGCACTGGCAACTCAGAGCAGTCCAGTGTGCCAGCAGCACCTCTGTTTCCAAGATGGCAGAGGTCTGGAGCACACTGGAGGAGCTCTGGACACCTCTCAGGGGAGGTGCAGGTCAGGGGAGTGGTCACTCCCCTTTCCTTTGTCCAGTTTCGCGCCAGAGCAGGGCTAAGGGGTCCCCTGAACCGGTGTAGACTGGCTTATGCAGAATTGGGCACCTCTGTGCCCAACAAAGCATTTCCAGAGGCTGGGGGAGGCTACTCCTCCCCTGCCTTCACACCATTTTCTAAAGGGAGAGGGTGTCACACCCTCTCTCAGAGGAAGTTCTTTGACCTGCCATCCTGGGCCAGGCCTGGCTGGACCCCAGGAGGGCAGCTGCCTGTCTGAGGGGTTGGCAGCAGCAGCAGCTGCAGTGAAACCCCAGGAAGGGCAGTTTGGCAGTACCAGGGTCTGTGCTACAGACCACTGGGATCATGGGATTGTGCCAACTATGCCAGGATGGCATAGAGGGGGCAATTCCATGATCATAGACATGTTACATGGCCATATTCGGAGTTACCATTGTGAAGCTACATATAGGTAGTGTGAGAAAGTAGCCTCTTTCTAGCCTTGTTACCCCCACTTTTGGCCTGTTTGTGAGTGTATGCCAGGGTGTTTTCACTGTCTCACTGGGATCCTGCTAGCCAGGGCCCAGTGCTCATAGTGAAAACCCTATGTTTTCAGTATGTTTGTTATGTGTCACTGGGACCCTGCTAGTCAGGACCCCAGTGCTCATAAGTTTGTGGCCTATATGTGTGTGTTCCCTGTGTAGTGCCTAACTGTCTCACTGAGGCTCTGCTAACCAGAACCTCAGTGGTTATGCTCTCTCATTACTTTTAAATTGTCACTAACAGGCTAGTGACCAATTTTACCAATTCACATTGGCTTACTGGAACACCCTTATAATTCCCTAGTATATGGTACTGAGGTACCCAGGGTATTGGGGTTCCAGGAGATCCCTATGGGCTGCAGCATTTCTTTTGCCACCCATAGGGAGCTCTGACAATTCTTACACAGGCCTGCCACTGCAGCCTGAGTGAAATAACGTCCACGTTATTTCACAGCCATTTTACACTGCACTTAAGTAACTTATAAGTCACCTATATGTCTAACCTTTACCTGGTAAAGGTTGGGTGCAAAGTTACTTAGTGTGAGGGCACCCTGGCACTAGCCAAGGTGCCCCCACATTGTTCAGAGCCAATTCCCTGAACTTTGTGAGTGCGGGGACACCATTACACGCGTGCACTACATATAGGTCACTACCTATATGTAGCTTCACCATGGTAACTCCGAATATGGCCATGTAACATGTCTATGATCATGGAATTGCCCCCTCTATGCCATCCTGGCATAGTTGGCACAATCCCATGATCCCAGTGATCTGTAGCACAGACCCTGGTACTGCCAAACTGCCCTTCCTGGGGTTTCACTGCAGCTGCTGCTGCTGCCAACCCCTCAGACAGGCATCTGCCCTCCTGGGGTCCAGCCAGGCCTGGCCCAGGATGGCAGAACAAAGAACTTCCTCTGAGAGAGGGTGTGACACCCTCTCCCTTTGGAAAATGGTGTGAAAGCAGGGGAGGAGTAGCCTCCCCCAGCCTCTGGAAATGCTTTGTTGGGCACAGAGGTGCCCAATTCTGCATAAGCCAGTCTACACCGGTTCAGGGACCCCTTAGCCCCTGCTCTGGCGCGAAACTGGACAAAGGAAAGGGGAGTGACCACTCCCCTGACCTGCACCTCCCCTGGGAGGTGTCCAGAGCTCCTCCACTGTGCTCCAGACCTCTGCCATCTTGGAAACAGAGGTGCTGCTGGCACACTGGACTGCTCTGAGTGGCCAGTGCCACCAGGTGACGTCAGAGACTCCTTGTGATAGGCTCCTTCAGGTGTTGCTAGCCTATCCTCTCTCCTAGGTAGCCAAACCCTCTTTTCTGGCTATTTAGGGTCTCTGTCTCTGGGGAAACTTCAGATAACGAATGCAAGAGCTCATCCGAGTTCCTCTGCATCTCTCTCTTCACCTTCTGATAAGGAATCGACTGCTGACCGCGCTGGAAGCCTGCAAACCTGCAACATAGTAGCAAAGACGACTACTGCAACTCTGTAACGCTGATCCTGCCGCCTTCTCGACTGTTTTCCTGCTTGTGCATGCTGTGGGGGTAGCCTGCCTCCTCTCTGCACCAGAAGCTCCAAAGAAATCTCCCGTGGGTCGACGGAATCTTCCCCCTGCAACCGCAGGCACCAAAAAGCTGCATTACCGGTCCCTTGGGTCTCCTCTCAGCACGACGAGCGAGGTCTCTCGAATCCAGTGACTCTGTCCAAGTGACCCCCACAGTCCAGTGACTCTTCAGTCCAAGTTTGGTGGAGGTAAGTCCTTGCCTCACCTCGCTGGGCTGCATTGCTGGGAACCGCGACTTTGCAGCTACTCCGGCCCCTGTGCACTTCCGGCGGAAATCCTTTGTGCACAGCCAAGCCTGGGTCCACGGCACTCTAACCTGCTTTGCACGACTTTCTAAGTTGGTCTCCGGCGACGTGGGACTCCTTTGTGCAACTTCGGCGAGCACCGTTTCACGCATCCTCGTAGTGCCTGTTTCTGGCACTTCTACGGGTGCTACCTGCTTCAGTGAGGGCTCTTTTTCTTGCTCCACGTCTCCTCTCTCTTCAGGTCCAATTTGCGACCTCCTGGTTTCTCCTGGGCCCCAGCAGCATCCAAAAACGCCAAACGCACGATTTGCGACTAGCAAGGCTTGTTGGCGTCCTTTCGGCGGGAAAACACTTCTGCACGACTCTCCTAGGCGGGAGAGATCCGTCCACCAAAGGGGAAGTCTCTAGCCCTTTTCGTTCCTGCAGAAACCTCAGCTTCTTCTGTCCAGTAGAAGCTTCTTTGCACCTGCAGCTGGCATTTCCTGGGCATCTGCCCATCTCCGACTTGCTTGTGACTTTTGGACTTGGTCCCCTTGTTCCACAGGTACCCTAGATTGGAAATCCACAGTTGTTGCATTGCTGGTTTGTGTCTTTCCTGCATTATTCCTCTAACACGACTACTTGGTCCTTAGGGGAACTTTAGTGCACTTTGCACTCACTTTTCAGGGTCTTGGGGAGGGTTATTTTTCTAACTCTCACTATTTTCTAATAGTCCCAGCGACCCTCTACAAGGTCACATAGGTTTGGGGTCCATTCGTGGTTCGCATTCCACTTTTGGAGTATATGGTTTGTGTTGCCCCTATCCCTATGTTTCCCCATTGCATCCTATTGTAACTATACATTGTTTGCACTATTTTCTAAGACTATACTGCATATTTTTGCTATTGTGTATATATATCTTGTGTATATTTCCTATCCTCTCACTGAGGGTACACTCTAAGATACTTTGGCATATTGTCATAAAAATAAAGTACCTTTATTTTTAGTATAACTGTGTATTGTGTTTTCTTATGATATTGTGCATATGACACTAAGTGGTACTGTAGTAGCTTCACACGTCTCCTAGTTCAGCCTAAGCTGCTCTGCTAAGCTACCATTATCTATCAGCCTAAGCTGCTACACACCCTATACACTAATAAGGGATAACTGGGCCTGGTGCAAGGTGCAAGTACCCCTTGGTACTCACTACAAGCCAGTCCAGCCTCCTACATTGGTTGTGCAGTGGTGGGATAAGTGCTTTGAGACTACTTACCACTCTTGTCATTGTACTTTTCATAAGAGAAAAATATACAAAACAAGGTCAGTGTATATACACATAGCCAAAAAGTGTTGCATTTCCTCTTTTCACTCTTTTCTAAGTGCTGAAAAGTACTTCTAAACTTTCAAAAAGTTCTTAAAAGTTTAAAAAGTTTTTTTTCTCTGTCTTTCTAAAAGCTCTGACAAACTTTTTATCTTTTACTATCACTTTAACTCTCTCTAAAAATGTCTGGCACAGGCCAAAATGTTGATCTGTCCAAACTTGCATATGATCACCCAAGCTGGAAAGGAGCAAGGGATCTCTGCATAGAGAGAGGTTTGAGTGTAGGGAAGAATCCTTCCTTAGAACTGTTAATTAACATGCTTAGAGTACAGGATAAGGCCATAAGTGCCCAATCTGGTGAAAAAGTAGCTAATGGTTCTCAATCTGATCCAGGGACTCCCCCAGGAAAAGATTCAGGAAAGAAACTTCCTAGCCTGCCCATTACTAGACAGTCTAGCATAGTTGGTAATGATGATGAGCCACACCATATAAATAGTGTTGTCTCACATTATAGCAAAAGCATTTATTCTCACCATACTGGTAGTGATGTTTCTGTTAGCCAAGCTGTTAGGGTGGCTTCTGTAAGGGACAGGTCTCCTTCTGTCCATTCTCACCATACTTCTGTTTCAAGGCATGTCCCTCCCACCCACCCTGATGACAGATTGTTAGAAAGGGAGCTCAATAGATTGAGAGTGGAACAAACCAGACTGAAGCTCAAGAAGCAACAGCTGGATTTGGATAGACAGACTTTAGAAGTAGAGAAGGAGAGACAGAAACTGGGTTTAGAAACCCATGGTGGCAGCAGCAGTATTCCCCATAGTCATCCTGCAAAAGAGCATGATTCCAGGAATCTGCACAAGATAGTTCCCCCTTACAAGGAGGGGGATGACATTAACAAGTGGTTTGCTGCACTTGAGAGGGCCTGTGTTGTACAAGATGTCCCTCAAAGGCAGTGGGCTGCTATCCTATGGCTATCATTTAGTGGAAAGGGTAGGGATAGACTCCTTACTGTGAAAGAAAGTGATGCCAATAATTTTACAGTTCTTAAGAATGCACTCCTGGATGGTTATGGCTTAACCACTGAACAGTACAGGATAAAGTTCAGAGAGACCAAAAAGGAGTCTTCACAAGACTGGGTTGATTTCATTGACCATTCAGTGAAGGCCTTGGAGGGGTGGTTACATGGCAGTAAAGTTACTGATTAGGAAAGCCTGTATAACACAATCCTGAGAGAGCATATACTTAATAATTGTGTGTCTGATTTGTTGCACCAGTACCTGGTAGACTCTGATCTGACCTCTCCCCAAGAATTGGGAAAGAAGGCAGACAAATGGGTCAGAACAAGGGTGAACAGAAAAGTTCATACAGGGGGTGACAAAGATGGCAATAAGAAGAAAGATGGTGAAAAATCTCAAGATAAGCATGGGGATAAGGGTAAAACCAAAGATCCCACTTCAAATCTTAAACACTCTTCAGAGGGTGGGGATAAAACAAATTCTTCCTCTTCTTCCCAACCTGCACACATTAAAAAGCCTTGGTGCTTTGTGTGTAAAAACAGAGGCCATAGGCCAGGGGATAAGTCCTGTCCAGGTAAACCCCCTGAGCCTACCACCACTAATACATCAAGCTCTAGTGCACCTAGCAGTAGTGGTACTAGTGGTGGGACTGCTGGCAACAGTCAAGCAAAGGGTGTAGTTGGGTTCACTTTTGGGTCCATAGTAGAAACTGGGGTAGTCACTCCCAAGACAGTTTCTGTCACACCTAGTGGCATTGGCCTTGCCACACTGACTGCTTGTCCCCTTACAATGGATAAGTACAGGCAGACAGTTTCAATAAATGGTGTTGAGGCCTTGGCCTACAGGGACACAGGTGCCAGTTTCACTTTGGTGACTGAAAACCTAGTGCACCCTGATCAACACATCATTGGACAACAGTATAAGATTATTGATGTCCATAACTCCACTAAGTTTCTTCCCTTAGCTATAATTCAGTTTAGTTGGGGTGGAGTTACTGGCCCTAAGCAGGTGGTGGTATCACCTAGCTTACCTGTAGACTGTCTCTTAGGTAATGACCTAGAGGCCTCAGGATGGGCTGATGTAGAGTTTTATGCCCATGCAGCCATGCTGGGCATCCCTGAAGAATTGTTCCCTCTCATTTCTACTGAAATGAAAAAGCAAAGGAGAGAAGGCCTGAAAACTCAGGATCCCTCTCCATCAACAGGTAAAAAGGGTATCACAGTATCCCCTAACCACCCTACCATTCAGGATACCATTCCTGTGGTGGGAGAAACCTCTCCTGGGGTGGCACCTGTTCCAAGGGAATCATCAGCTGGCAAAGCTGGACTCCCTGAGGTAGAAGTACCTCTCTGTGGGATAACTAACATTAGTGACAAAAAGAGCACCATTTTAGTTAACATGGAGCATCCCTCCAACCCTCCCAGAGAAACTTTAGTGCAGAAACCCTGCACTGCCTCACAACACTTAGGTCAGCATCCCTGTCCTAGTGTGGAGCTCATAGGACAGCATCCCTGCCCTGCTCCAACTCAAGAGAAACAGCATCCCTGTTCTCTCTTCCAGCCATATGGACAACGTTTTTGCCCAGCTATGGCTTTACTGAGACAGCATCCCTGTCTGGCATTTCCATCATTACAAATAGGTTCAGTGGACAATTCCCACTGCTCTAAACTTAAACTTACTGATAGAAACTCTGAAAATACATCTTCACATTGTTGCTTAGCTAACAAACTTCAAACAGGGTGGTTTACATCCCCACAGGGAAGTAACCATATAGTGGATGATAAAGGGAGTAACCAGTCTATTGCAGAGCTACTCTCTACTTATCACCACTTAGACAATAAAGTCTCAACTGGCCAAGGTTAGCCTTATTGTCCTTCGTTTGGGGGGGGGTTGTGTGAGAAAGTAGCCTCTTTCTAGCCTTGTTACCCCCACTTTTGGCCTGTTTGTGAGTGTATGCCAGGGTGTTTTCACTGTCTCACTGGGATCCTGCTAGCCAGGGCCCAGTGCTCATAGTGAAAACCCTATGTTTTCAGTATGTTTGTTATGTGTCACTGGGACCCTGCTAGTCAGTGCCCCAGTGCTCATAAGTGTGCCTGAATGTGTTACCTGTGTAGTGACTAACTGTCTCACTGAGGCTCTGCTAATCAGAACCTCAGTGGTTATGCTCTCATTTCTTTCCAAATTGTCACTAACAGGCTAGTGACCATTTTTACCAATTTACATTGGCTTACTGGAACACCCTTATAATTCCCTAGTATATGGTACTGAGGTACCCAGGGTATTGGGGTTCCAGGAGATCCCTATGGGCTGCAGCATTTCTTTTGCCACCCATAAGGAGCTCTGACAATTCTTACACAGGCCTGCCACTGCAGCCTGAGTGAAATAACGTCCACGTTATTTCACAGCCATTTTACTCTGCACTTAAGTAACTTATAAGTCACCTATATGTCTAACCTTTACCTGGTAAAGGTTGGGTGCAAAGTTACTTAGTGTGAGGGCACCCTGGCACTAGCCAAGGTGCCCCCACATTGTTCAGAGCCAATTCCCTGAACTTTGTGAATTATAAGGGTGTTCCAGTAAGCCAATGTAAATTGGTAAAAATGGTCACTAGCCTGTTAGTGACAATTTGGAAAGAAATGAGAGAGCATAACCACTGAGGTTCTGATTAGCAGAGCCTCAGTGAGACAGTTAGTCACTACACAGGTAACACATTCAGGCACACTTATGAGCACTGGGGCCCTGGGTTACCAGGGTCCCAGTGACACATACAACTAAAACAACATATATACAGTGAAAAATGGGGGTAACATGCCAGGCAAGATGGTACTTTCGTACCCTAAGTGCTGGCACAACTCTGTAAAACAAATACTGAGCATATTCTCTCTCAGAATCAAATCATATAATCCTGTGTAATCATTTACTTTGCTGCCCTGCACCCATCCATTCATTGCCTTATTGGAGAAATCAAAACAGTCTACCCAAGTTTGTGTTGAGAGTTTGGTGCTGTCCCTGAACCTCTGATGGTATTTCTCAGGAGTCAGCCCAAACTTGGCAAGTAAAGCAGCTTTCATGGGGGCATATACATTTTGATCTTTGGGATTTAGTGTAAGAAGTATGTCCCTCCCCACTACTGGTACATAAAACCACAAGGCCGCCCCCCATTGCTCCTCAGAGACCCCATAAGCCCTTAGTGCAACTTCATAAGCAGCAAACCACCTACCAATGTCATCTCCCACCACATAACTTGACACTAAACCTTTGGCTATACAAACCATTTTTTCCCCAAAAGGTCCTGCATGTGTGTGCCACCATAACTTCTGGACTCAGACTGTCTTGCCTTGATGTCCAGCTCCTTGAGACTCAGTTCATGAGCCAACAAAAGTTTATTTTCAGCCAAGGCTCTCTCAGTTGCATCTTCAGCTCTCTCAGTCTCTTTGGCTTCTCTCGCTTCCCTCCTCTCCTCCTGTTGAGCTTCAATTTTTAACTTTGCCATTTGTAATTGAAATTCTCTCTCCTCCCTCCTGTCATCTGGGGTCAGGCCATAGTCAGAGACACTGCTCCCTGGTTTGGCAGGGGGCACAATCACAGTGGTAATAATCCTCCACTAATGGCAAAAAATCCTCTGAGGGGCCATCCTCTGGAGCCTCCTCTTCAACATTCTAATCATAATGGGCTTCTGCCCAGGCCCTCAGCGCAATTTGGAATTCCTCCTTTCTGGAGGCCTTTTGGGTAGGTACTTCCATATCCCTGCAGAACCCCTTCAGCTGTTTAACAGTATATGTCTCCAGCATGGCTAGGTCGAAAACGTCATCTCCTGCTTGAGAACCAGCCAGAGATATGTTGAGTGAGGATTTAGGTAAAAAATGTCAGGTAGAAAACAAAATTGCAGAAAAAGATAAAAAATGAAGTTGACTTTCAACTATGGGTAGGTAGTGAACACTTAGCTATTGTATGTCACTTCACAAATACAAGCCCTATCCTCACCGCTGATCACCAATGTTAGAAATGGGGTCTTTGGTTGGCAGTCAGGTTACCCCCTGTCCAAGCAAGGACCCTCACTCTAGTCAGGGTAAGTCACACACAATCCAAATTATCCTGTGCCCACCCTCTGGTAGCTTGGCACTGAGCAGTCAGGCTTAACCTAGAAGGCAATGTGTAAGGTATTTGTGCAATAAATCATGCAACAACACAGTAGAACACCACAAAAAGACACCACACAGCGTTTCAAAGAATATATATTTATCTGATAAGATGCAGATCAAAACGATCAAGATGCAATAAGTATATGTTGAGATATCACTGTAAAAATGATAATAAGTGTCTTTAGTCTTTAAAAAGCAATAAGAAAGTACCTGGTTTGCATTCAAATTCTCCACAAGGGGCCGCAGAGGAGGAGATGCGTGGAAAACGGGTAGGTGTGCATCGATTTCTCCGGCCGCACACAGACGATGCGTCGTTTATTTACCACGCAGGGAATACTTTGCGTCAATTTCCGGGCTATGGACTTGGATCCTCTTCTGGTTGCGGGGTTTTTGGACGCCCTGGGGACGATGCATTGAAATCCGGAGCTTGCAGGATGAAGTCACAGGGGCTGCGTTGACCCGGTGGGTGTTGCGTGGAAATTCCTCTCAGGAAGTTGGGCTGTGTCATTCCGGCTCGGCTTTGAGTCGATCCAGTGTCTACTAAGTGCTGTCTACTAAGTGCTGGCACAACTCTGTAAAACAAATACTGAGCATATTCTCTCTCAGAATCAAATCATATAATCCTGTGTAATCATTTACTTTGCTGCCCCGCACCCATCCATTCATTGCCTTATTGGAGAAATCAAAACAGTCTACCCAAGTTTGTGTTGAGAGTTTGGTGCTGTCCCTGAAACTCTGATGGTATTTCTCAGGAGTCAGCCCAAACTTGGCAAGTAAAGCAGCTTTGATGGGGGCATATACATTTTGATCTTTGGGATTTAGTGTAAGAAGTGTGTCCCTCCCCACTACTGGTACATAAAACCACAAGGCCGCCCCCCATTGCTCCTCAGAGACCCCATTAGCCCTTAGTGCAACTTCATAAGCAGCCAACCACCTACCAATGTCATCTCCCACCACATAACTTGACACTAAACCTTTGGCTATACAAACCATTTTTTCCCCAAAAGGTCCTGCATGTGTGTGCCACCATAACTTCTGGACTCAGACTGTCTTGCCTTGATGTCCAGCTCCTTGAGACTCAGTTCATGAGCCAACAAAAGTTTATTTTCAGCCAAGGCTCTCTCAGTTGCAGCTTCAGCTCTCTCAGTCTCTTTGGCTTCTCTCGCTTCCCTCCTCTCCTCCTGTTGAGCTTCAATTTTTAACTTTGCCATTTGTAATTGAAATTCTCTCTCCTCCCTCCTGTCATCTGGGGTCAGGCCATAGTCAGAGACACTGCTCCCTGGTTTGGCAGGGGGCACAATCACAGTGGTAATAATCCTCCACTAATGTCAAAAAATCCTCTGAGGGGCCATCCTCTGGAGCCTCCTCTTCAACATTCTAATTATAATGGGCTTCTGCCCAGGCCCTCAGCGCAATTTGGAATTCCTCCTTTCTGGAGGCCTTTTGGGTAGGTACTTCCATATCCCTGCAGAACCCCTTCAGCTGTTTAACAGTATATGTCTCCAGCATGGCTAGGTCGAAAACGTCATCTCCTGCTTGAGAACCAGCCAGAGATATGTTGAGTGAGGATTTAGGTAAAAAATGTCAGGTAGAAAACAAAATTGCAGAAAAAGATAAAAAATGAAGTTGACTTTCAACTATGGGTAGGTAGTGAACACTTAGCTATTGTATGTCACTGCACAAATACAAGCCCTATCCTCACCGCTGATCACCAATGTTAGAAATGGGGTCTTTGGTTGGCAGTCAGGTTACCCCCTGTCCAAGCAAGGACCCTCACTCTAGTCAGGGTAAGTCACACACAATCCAAATTATCCTGTGCCCACCCTCTGGTAGCTTGGCACTGAGCAGCCAGGCTTAACCTAGAAGGCAATGTGTAAGGTATTTGTGCAATAAATCATGCAACAACACAGTAGAACACCACAAAAAGACACCACACAGTGTTTCAAAGAATATATATTTATCTGATAAGATGCAGATCAAAACGATCAAGATGCAATAAGTATATGTTGAGATATCACTGTAAAAATGATAATAAGTGTCTTTAGTCTTTAAAAAGCAATAAGAAAGTACCTGGTTTGCATTCAAATTCTCCACAAGGGGCCGCAGAGGAGGAGATGCGTGGAAAACGGGTAGGTGTGCATCGATTTCTCCGGCCGCACACAGACAATGCGTCGTTTATTTTCCACGCAGGGAATACTTTGCGTCAATTTCCGGCACATGGACTTGGATCCTCTTCTGGTTGCGGGGTTTTTGGACGCCCTGGGGACGATGCATTGAAATCCGGAGCTTGCAGGATGAAGTCACAGGGGCTGCGTTGACCCGGTGGGTGTTGCGTTGAAATTCCTCTCAGGAAGTCGGGCTGTGTCATTCCGGCTCGGCTTTGAGTCGATCCAGTGGGCCGTGCGTTGAATTTCCTGTCGCTACGCTGGCGCTGCCTTGATCTTCTCTTTGCGAAGTCGGGCTGCGTTGTTCCGGGTCGGTGTGCAGTGATTTTCTCACCGCTATGCAGGCTGTGTATCACTTCTTGCAGGCTGTGCATTGATTTTCACCGCACAGGGAGTTCTCTTGCAGGAATGAAGTCTTTTTGGTCCTGAGACCTCAGGAAACAGGAGGCAAGCTCTTTCCAAGCCCTTGGAGAGCACTCCTCAGCACAGTTAGAGAGCAGCAAGGTAGCAGGGAAACAGCAAGAAAGCAGTCCTTCTCAGAAAAGCATTTAGGTGAGTCCTTTGGGCAGCCAGGCAGTTCTTCTTGGCAGGTTGCAGGTTCTCTTCCCCAGGAAGTGTCTGAGTTGGTAGGGGCAGGGGCCCTGTTTAAATACCCAAATGTGACTTTGAAGTGGGGGAGACTTCAAAGAGTGGCTTAGAAGTGCACCAGGTCCCCTTTCAGTTCCATCCTGTCTGCCAGGGTCCCAGTAGCGGGTGTGGCAGTCCTTTGTGTGAGGGCAGGCTATTGTCCTTTGACATGTAAGTGTCAGGCCCTCCACCCTCCCAGCCCAGGAAGACCCATTCAATATGCAGATGTATGCACGTGTGACTGAGCATCATGTGTTTGGGGTTTGTCTGAGTGAATGCATGAGGGAGCTGTCAACTAAACCTAGCCAGAAGTGGATTGTAAGGCACAGAAGGATTGAAGTGCAGAGAAATGCTCACTTTCTAAAAGTGACATTTCTAAAATAGTAATATTAAATCCAACTTCACCTGTCAGCAGGATTTTGTATTACCATTCTGGCCATACTAAATATGACCTTCCTACTCCTTTCAGATCGGAATCTACCACTCAAACAGTATATGAGGGTAGCCCTAGTGTTAGCCTATGAAAGGAGCAGGCCTCACAGCTGTGTAAAACGAATTTAGGAGTTTTACACTACCAGGACATATAAACTACACAGGTACATGTCCTGCCTTTTGTCTACACAGCACCCTGCCCTATGGGTTACCTAGGGCCTACCTTAGGAGTGATTTATATGTAGAAAAAGGGGGGGTTTAGGCTTGGTAAGTACTTTTAAATGCCAAGTCTAAGTGGCAGTGAAACTGCACACAGAGGCCTTGCAATGGCAGGCCTGATACATGGTTAAGTGGCTCCTTAAGTGGGTGGCACAATCAGTGCTGCAGGCCCACTAGTAGCATTTAATCTACATGCCCTGGCACATATAGTGCACTTTACTAGGGACATATAAGTAAATTAAATAAGCCAATTGGGTATGATCCAATGTCATCATGTTTAAAGGGAGAGAGCACATGCACTTTAGCACCAGTTAGCAGTGGTAAAGTGGGCAGAGTCCTAAAACCAGCAAAAAACAGTGTCCAGAAAGTGGATGGAGGCAGGCAAAAAAGTTAGGGGTGACCACCCTAAGGCTGTCAGGTCTAACAGATATAATTTATTACTTTGTTTTCCTAACCTATAGGAAGAAATGAGGCACTTTGCCAAAGTGTCGATAGTTAGAGAAAAGTATATTTACTGTTGTATATTTGTTTTTAATGTAACAGAGTACGGCAGTACTATCTTGCATGTACCACGGTACCGCCAAAAATGAAAAAAAGGATTTATGACAGACAATAACAAAAATAATTTGAGATGTTTTAGCAGATATGGGACAAACAACTGAAGTCCAAAGTCTCTTATGAAAACTGTTGTAACAGTGCCAAGATATTCACATGAAAAATGTAATATTTTACAAGCAATTAAAGATCAAAGCTCTGATCTCCTTTAACCTAATTAACAGAAATCAGAGGCAAATGGTTTGAAACTTTAACCTGCATGTTATATGTTATGTTATGTTGTGTGTATTTGCAGAGCTAGCATCTGACCCCGGTGGATGGCCTGGCACTTGAGCGAGAAGAGGACAGAGCCCTGAATGGGGTCTGTTGGAAGAGATATGTTTTCTGTTATTTTTGGAATTCTAGGACGGTGCTGGTGGCTCTAATGTGTAAGGGGAGTTTGTTCCAGGCTTTAGGAGCTAGGTACGATAAGGCTCAGCCACTAGCTTTGGTTCTTCAGATGCAAGCTATGGAACCGAGCACAAGGCCTGAGGAGCAAAAGTGTCTGGAGGAGGTATGAAAGCTGATGCGGTTGTTCAGGCGAGTAGGACATCGGTTGTGCAGTGGTTTGCATGTGTGAGTAGCTTGAAAGAGGCACACTAGTGGATGGGGAGCCAGTGGAGGTGTTTGAGGTGAATGGGTGTGTGAGGGGTGCTCAGCATGAGCCTGGCTGCTGCTTTGATCTAAGATGGTGGAGATTCCATCGTAGGGTACAAATTATTAATCTAGATTGCAGGTGATTAGGACTTGACATGTGTTGGAAGGAGGCCACCCGAAGTCTCTCCTGAGGATATTAAGGGTGTGAAAGCAAGAGGGGGCTGGGTTATATGATTGTCAATCGCAGTCCCAAGGTTCCTGGTTTGGCTGGATGGGGTAGGTGTTGGTCCCAGTTCAGATGACCACCAGATTGAGGACCAGAGCGTAGCGACTTTACTGAAAAGGTCCAACTCTGTCTTGTCCGAGGTGAGCTTCAAGCAGTTTGATTTCATCCAGTGGGTGACTTCTCACATTCAGTTGATGAACTTTGCTTGGATACTGGAGGGAGAGGATAAACTGTGTTTGTCAGAGTAAGAGACAATGTTCAGACTTTGTGTTCTAACAACTTTGGTAATTAGGGTCATGAAGATGTTGAATAGAGCTGGGCTCAGAGAAGATACTGGTGTACATTTCAATTCAGGGTGCAGGGATCAGAGGGGTAAGGTGCTAGGCTAACCTTCTGCATGCCGCCTGTTCATAAACAGCTAACTTGTGTTGGTGGTGGATGAGGACCGGGTGAAAGACGGTGTCAAACACTACGGAGAGGTTGTGAGGATGAAGGCCGTGGTGGTGCCTTGATCCATCATGAGACAGATGTCATCAGTAGCAGAGATCAGGGCAGTCTTGTGCTGTGATTAGGTCGGAATCCTGATTGGGATCAGTCCAGGAGATTGTTATTGTTGAGATGTTCTGCTAGTCTTTTGTTGGCATGTTTCTCTAAGGTTTTCACTGGGTAGGGAAGCAGGCAGATGGGTCTGTAGTTTGCTGGTGTAGACTAGTTTGCTGTAGTTTTTTTTACTAGTGGCAAGAACGTCTGAGGAGGCTTCCGAGTGTATGGAGTGCATGGTTACAGTGGTTCCCATGGGGTGATGGTGGTCCAGCAGGTTGGGGTGGTTTCTGGTGTGTTCTATTCATTGAGTGGAAGGGCAACCAAAGTGGAGAGGTCTGGTTGGGGTGACAAGTTGTCATAGATTATGCTTATCTTGTTGTAGAAGTAAAGTGACTGGTGGAGCAGAGCTTCTGAAAGGGGGTGACAGATGTGGAGCTGGTGACAGGGGAGGCAGATTCCTTCATAGAGAAGATGTGCTTTGCTTTATTCATGCTGTTTTCAATCCGTTCTGTCAAGGCTGGGCTTGGTGGGTCCGAGTTGGTGATGGTAGCATTGGAGGAGTAATAGAAGGAATGTGGTGAAATGGGTGCAGTGCCAATTGTTGATGACTAAACATCTTAAATATAGTAGTACAGGCCTTGGGTCTAACCAGGATTGATTACTATAATGCACTTATAGGTTTCCTCATCAAATCCAGATTGCACAACTAAAGGCAGTATTGCATGCCATTGCAAGACCGGTGGCTGTAAAACGATGAAGTGAATCATATCTATTCCTATGCTAAATGATCTCCAGTGGCTTTCTACTCAACAAAGATATACATTAAAACGCACTAGTATAACCTATAAGACTGTCCACTTACACAACCTTAAGCATCTATCAAATAGATTCATGACCATAGATGTGTAGTGAAAATAATTATGTTTGACCACTGACTTTGTGTTTCACCACTGTGCATATTAGTTGTTCAATGTTCACCAGTAGCACATTATATTTTGTATTCAGTTTAGCTGCCGATTGGCTTTAACGTGGCATTAGAAAATCAGTTTAGCTGCCTATTGGCTTTATCATGGCATTAGACATTGCAGTTGAGACATTGCAGATGAGCTGTGTTTTTCCACATGGTAAACCAAGCTGTGTTTTTCTCCCACCGAACCCTAACATGATAAGGAAGCGCATATTTTGTGTTTTTCTCTAGTGCAGCCTTGGGAAAAGGCAAGCCTCGAGGACTTGGCCATCCTTCAACGCTTGTTTTTTTCCAACTCTACCCTACAGTAGCCAGCATTTTTTTATAATTCTCCTCCAAGGGGGAGGGCTTTCTAGAAAGTTCTCTCATAATTATTCAAAGATATAAAAAGATGACTGTTCAGTAGCGATGAATTCCGAGACTTCAGTCAGGAGTGGGCACTAGCTGCCTGACCTGCCCCGTGGGAGTGGAAAATCTCTTTCTCGCAGTTGAACAGGAGCCATTCTTCTTGCACTCTTACTCCCTTCAGCAAATGTGGTTTCCATCTGGAAATGCAAAAAACACAAAAAGCAAAATACCCTTAAATTAGCTTTTCATGAGCAATTACAACACTCTTAAACTCTCTATCACTCTGTTGGTGTGGAAAAGTCCTCTGCATGGTAACAGATTTGTACCCTGCCCTGAGTGTCCAACTGTAATATTGTCAGGATCCTAAGTGCTGATTTTTTGTTATAGGCAAACACTGATCATGTGTGTGGCCCATGTCATAGGCCTGTCTCACGGATTGTGGTCTTGATGGGCCAGGAGGGGCCCCCAAAGTACAACCCTCATAGTGGTGGAAGGCCTCCATCCAGACTTAAGCAGCACAGGTGTGGTGGTAGCAGCATACTGTGTAGTGATCAGTAGTAGTGAACAGGATCTTTTTACCCTGTGTCACTGGAATGAGGCCAACAGGCTCCCCTTTTAAATGTTCCTCTGCTCTATGCTTAACCCATCCATGTCCTACAGTAGGTAGATGTGGAATGCTGCGCAGCGCAGGAGTAGTGACTCTGCACTGGTTGTGTGTGTGCCTGGGGAGGGTACAGTACAATGATAGAGCAGTGCTGTATAGTACATGTACACTTAGAGCATGTGCTGAGTGGATGTATGTCTGTGAGGAATACATCAAGTGAGAGATTTACTGCTGTGCAGTGCATGCGTAAAGAGAGTATGTGCTGGATGTTTGTGTAATTCCATGAAGTATAATGCATGAAGGGTGAAGTGTTGTGCAGCGCACACAGGATGAGTATGTGTGCTGAAACTGTGTGTTTGTAAATAGTACACCCTAGTTAAATATAGAAAAGCTTCATTGCTGACAGTGGGCACAGACTGAGGCCCTCATTACAACCCTGGCAGTCGGTGATGATGGGGCGGTAACACCGCCAACAGGCTGGCGGTAAAAAAAATGGAATCAAGCCCATGGCGGAAACTGCCAACACAGACAGCCACTTTAACACACTGACCGACCACGGCGGTAGCAACAAACACCGCGGCGGTAACCGCCAACAGCCAGGTGGAAGACAATGTACTGCCCACAGCATTACAACACGCCTATCCGCCTCCTTTTCTGGGGCGGTACCAACGCCATCAAAAGCACAGTGGAAACAGAACACTGAAGGGAAACGACTCACCACTCGACACTCAAAGAAGAACCATGACACCATGGAACCCGAGCTGCACTTTTTTCCAATGCTGATGTACCTTCTCATACACCAGGAACACGAACGCCGGCGAAGACGACCACGGTGAGTACTGCACCTAGCACACAAAGGAGGGGGGGAGGAAAAAGAGAGTTACAAACACACGCAACACCCCCACCCCCAACACAATACACACAAACAGATGCAACAACATTACACATACACCCCGTAAGCCTCAGGATTAACGCAAGGACAAAAGGAATGGATTAAAATTAGTGTAATAGTACAGTTTTAGATAAATACGTCTTTAAACAATAAACAGTATGTACAATATATACAATATATACATAAGGAGGGACAATGCCCACTCCGAAATGTCCGTGGCCCACGGGCCATAACACATAGTCCAAGGCCACACTTGACTCCTGCCTCAATATGGAGAGAACACTGCAGGGGCATCAGGTCGAAAACACACAGGCACCTCAGGGGGATGGGGAATGGGGGGCCACCTCAGCCGGAATATGGTACAGCGCCAATGCCCTGGAGGGGACTCCATGCCCACTGCTTGGTCCTGGGGAGTACAAAGCCACAGTCTCTAAAGTGGGTGCTTTGCCCACTGCTTGGTCCTGGGGAGTGCAAAGCCACAGTCTCTCAAGTGGGTGCTTTGCCCACTGCTTGGTCCTGGGGAGTGCAAAGCCACAGTCTCTCAAGTGGGTGGTTTACCCACTGCTTGTTCCTGGGGAGTGCCAAGCCACAGTCTCTCTAATGGATGCCTTTTTCCACTGCTTCTGGAGGGGGCCTTGTGCCCAGTGTGCTTAATCCTGGCAAGGAGGGTCTGGGTGGATAGCTTCTTCCACTGGTTCTGGAGGGGGCCTTTGCCCAGTGTGCTTCATCCTGGCAAGGAGGGGCTCAGTGGATGGCTTCTTCCACTGGTTCTGGAGGGGGCCTTGTGCCCAGTGTGCTTCATCATGGATGGGGCAAGGTCACAGTCTCTCACCTGTGTGTCACACCGACAGGTGTTGCAGGGGCCAGGATACAATGCAGCCCATGTAGTCACAACTACCCACTGATCGCCGGCGGTGATGGCTGCTTAGAGGATGCCAGTTGCGCTGCAGGTGGCGGTGCTGGCAGTGGTGGTGGTAGCCTCCAGGCCTTCACCTGCGGCCTCGGATGGCTGCCCACTGGGGTTGCTGCTGCTGGCAGTGGTCCTGCTGGCGGCGGTGCATGTGGCATTGCTGGTCGCGATGCAGGTGGCGGTGCTGGGCGTGGTGCAGGTGGCGGTGCTGGCAGTGGTGGTGGCAGCCTTCAGGCCTTCACCTGCAGCCTCGGATGGCTGCCCACTGGGGCTGCTGCTGCTGGCAGTGGTGCTGCTGGTGGCGGTACTGGCCGCGGTGCAGGTGGCAGTGCTGGCCACGGTGCAGGTGGTTGTGCTGGCAGTGGTGGTGGTAGCCTCCAGGCCTTCACCTGCAGCCTCAGACGGCTGAAGTGCCATGGCTGGTGTTTTGTGCCCCTTCGTGCCCTTGGCAGATGGTGGTGCCTCCTTGCTTCTGCCAGCTGGTGTCTTTTTCTTGCCCTTGCTGGCTGGTGGTGCCTCCTTCCCCTTGCTGGCTGGTGTCCCCTTCTTGCCCTTGCTAGGTGGCGGACCCTTCTTGGCCTTGGCAGATGGTGTTGGCACACTGGCTGGGCTGACGGGTGCCTCCTTGGAGCCTCTCACACCTGCAGATGCTGATGAAACCACAGTGGCCGTGGACTGCGTGGATGAGGTGCTGGGCTGGGTTCTGGTCACCCTGGCCCGAGGTGAAGGACGGGGGGGGGAGTGGTAGGGAATAGGTCAATGGTGGTGAGGAAAAGCTTCTTAGGGACACTGGGGTGGGAAGAGGGTGAAGGTTTGGGTGTGGAGGAAGAGGGAGTGTTTGTAGGAGGTGCCAATCTGCTGTGTTTGGGTGCAGGTGCATGGGCTGGATGCTGTTGTGAGGTGGATGGCTGTTGAGTGTCTGAGTGCTTCTGTTTGTGTACTTTGGGAGGAGGGGGCACAGACACACTGGGAGAGGACACAGGGGACATGTGCATGGTAGTGGGGGTGGTGACTGCCAGGGAGGGGTGTGTAGTGATAGGCGTGATGGTGATGGAGGTAGTAGATGAGGATGTAGTGCATGCAGGTGTGAGTGGAGATGCTACTGGGAGGGAGGTGGACAAGGAGGAGGAGGGGGACACAGTGGAGGCAGTGAATGTTGGTGTGTCTGCATGTGGATGGTGCTTGTGTGAATGCCTGTGAGATAAAGTGTGGTGCTTGTGTTTGCCTGAGCCACTTCTGTGTGTTGATTTGGGTGATTGCTGGTCTGAAGGTGTGCTTGGGATAGGCTGGGGTTGAGGGGATTGGGACTGGGTAGAGGAAGTTGGAGGGGGGAGGCTGGAGACAGAGGCAATGGCTGCCCTCAGTGAGTTGGCCAGAGCCTGGAATGCTCTGTGTTGGGTCGCCATGCCAGAGTGAATGCCCTCCAGGTATGCATTTGTTTGTTGCAAATGCCCTGCTACACCCTGGATGGTATTCAGTATGGTTGACTGCCCAGCAGACAGGGATCTCAGGAGGTCAATAGCCTACTCACTGAGGGCAGCAGGTCTGACTGGGGCAGGGCCTGAGGTGCCTGGGGTGAAAGAAACGCCCACCCTCCTGGGTGAGCAGGCATGGCTAACACGCTGAGGGGCTTCCGGGAGGGCGGTGCTGGTACGAGGGGTGGTGGCTGTACCTGTAGTTGGGGTGGGCACAGAGGTGTCCGCCACCACCAGGGAGCTGCCATCGGAGGAGGTGTCGCTGTCAGTTCTGTCCCCTCCTGTCTCCGTCGTGGTGCTCCCCTCACCCTACGTGCCACTGGTGCCCTACCCGTTGGTGGATTCGGCCTCCGGGCCCATGTGGAATGCAGCTCCCTCCGTCGCCGGTGCCTCTGCTCCTCCACCGGATGATGCTAATGCACACAAGGACAGGGTGACAATACAAAAAGGGGGGGAGAGACAGAGGATACACTTGGTCAATGAAAGCAACAACACTACCGTTGGCGTACACAACTCACAGGGAACAGCCCTATGCACTAGGCCATGCACTACCAGTTACAATGCTAGTCACCAGCCCATGAGGTACAATGCCTAACGCTGCACACCTGAAACCCACAGGTCCCTGCCCAGTAGTAGATGTCCACTAACATTATTGGGGTTGGAGTGCAACTGAGCTTGCCCATCATCAAGCATACCCTGCCATGTTCGCCCTGGACTACGGGCACCCACAGCCCACATCCACCACCCAGGTATTACCTTAACGCGTGTCACGATTCAGGATCTGTACTCACCCCCTTGTGGCTGCTGTCATGCCTTCAAGTGCCCATCCAACTCCGGATAGGCCACAGCCAGGATGCGGAACATCAGGGGGGTAAGGGTACGACGGGTACCCCTTCCTCGTTGGGAGGCCAGCCCCAGCTAGGCCTCCTCTGTCTTCCTTGCCCAGCAGTGCAGGTCATCCCACCGTTTGCAACAGTGGGTGCTCCGCCTGTCAAAGACCCCCAGGGTCCGCACCTCCTTGGCGATGGCATGCCAAATACCCTTTTTCTGATGGGCGCTGACCTGCAGAAAAAAAACAGCAGAAAAGGTATTAGTCATACCGGCTGGACTGTTATACTCATGGCCCAACATATCCCCCCATCTCCTTACGCACATACATTGACCACCATACATGCAGCACTCTGCCCAGGACACCTCACCCCCCCCCTACACGAGGCTACACACACAACAATCCATACATTCATGGCCCACGCATCATGCTCACAGTGTACTCACCTGTTTGCCTGGAGGACCATAGAGTAAAGGGTACTAGGGTAGGACCCCATCCACTAGTCTCTCCAACTCCTCCGCAGTGAAGGCAGGGGCCCTTTCCCCAGACACTCGAGCCATTGTCACTTCCAGACACAGGCCACAGCAGCACTTGCAGTGTAGGTCCTCTCCTGTTGAAGGTCAGGTAGCAAGTGAGTGCACAGATAGAAAATGGCAGTCACGTCCGCGGCAGTGCGTACCGTCACCACCGGCATACATCGCCATTGGCTCCTGGAACCCATAGGGCCCAATGATAACCAATGCGGTGTTGCGCGGCGGTCGTTGACCGCAGACCACAACAGCACACAGCACCAGCGGAATTACCTCATTTCCACTTGTCCCTCCTCACAGGTCAGGCAGCCGCCATTTCAGGGGGGCACAGGTCATGGCACCTAACTGCGTCACAGCAGACATTGGCACATCAACTGACTTACGAGTTCACATACTGTTTCTGTAAAGCAAAAATTGCATTTTAATGTTGAAATATGTGTGAATATGGCCTTCTGCTCACCGTTTTTCACCCCAGAGTTCAACCACTGAGGATGAATAGGAGATGGAGACATCCCCTGTGTACAGACCCCTAGTGGACCTGGGAACAATGGAGGACAGGCTGACTTCAATGCACTGGGACATATCCCCAACATCATTGGTGCCATTGATGGTACACATATTGCATTTGTCCCCCCACCCGCTGGAGAAATGAACAAGTGTTCAGAAATAGAAAAAGCTTTCACTCTCTGAATGTGCAGATGGTGTGTTTGGCGGACCAGTACATCTCCCATGTCAATGCCAAGTATCCTGGCTCTGTGCATGATGCCTTTATCTTGAGGAATAGCAGCATCCCATATGTGATGTCTCAACTCCAGAGGCACCAGGTGTGGCTAATAGGTGAGCCCATGGTCCCCACCCAGTTGATGTAGGTTTATGGGTGTGGGTAAGGGTGAATGTGTGGCTAACAGGTATCCCTCGATATTTTCAGGTGACTCTGGTTACCCTAACCTCTCGTGGCTACTGACCCCAGTGAGGAATGCCAGGACAAGGGCAGAGGAACGTTACAATGAGGCACATGGGTGAACAAGGAGGATCATTGAGCGAGCCTTTGGCCTCCTGAAGGCCAGATTCCGGTGCCTCCATCTGGCAGGTGGATCCCTGTAGTACTTGCCCAAGAAGGTGTGCCAGATCATCGTTGCATGTTGCATAACCTGACCTTGAGACGCCAGGTGGCTTTTCTGCAGGAGGATGAGTCTGGGGATGGTCGTGTGGCAGCGGTGGAGCCTGTGAACAGTGACGAAGAGAAGGCAGAGGAAGAAGATGTGGATAACAGAAGTACACTCATTCAACAGTTCTTTCAGTGACACACAGGTAAGACACTGTAACTTCACCTTCTATTGCAGTTGTGTGTTGGACATTGAACATGGCAGCCTGATTTCCCTATGTCTATGGCCACTTACTGTACCCTTTGGCATCTCTATTTTCAGATTTCTGTGCCCCACTCTGGCTCCTGGTGTGTTTACTGCTGCCCACTACAGGTCATACCTATGTAAATATTACAGTACATTTGAATTGCAATGTTTACAGTTTGTGAAACTAATACATTTGTCAAACAATTGCCAGACTCCATATTTGATTTTGTTCAAAGGGTGTTTATTTAGGTGCTAATAAGTGGAGTGGGTATTGCAATGGGCTGGGTTACTGATGGAGGAAAGTCCAGGGTAGAGTCCAGTCTATTTGTGTCACAGGTGAATTGTCCAAGGGGGCATAGGAAGGGGAGCAATGGCAGTTCAAGGTGGACAGGATGACAGTGACAGAGTGGGACACCAGGGTGACAATCAGGAGAGTCTTATTTCCTGGCGGGGGTCTTGGCAATGTTCTCTGACTTCTGCGTGGTGGTTCTCCTTCTGCAGGGGGTGGGGTACTGGTGGCCTGTTGTTCATGTGGCGGTGTGCCACTGCCTCCCTCATGGTGTTGGCCTTGTCTGCCAGCACCCCTGCAATGGTGACCAAGGTGGCGTGGATGTCCCTCAGGTCCTCCTGGACCCCCAGGAACTGTCCCTCCTGCAGCCACTGGGCCTCCTGCAACTTGGCCAGTATCTGGCCCATGGTCTCCTGGGAATGGTGGTATGCTCCCAGGATGTTGGTAAGTGCCTCGTGGAGTGTCGGTTCCCTGGGCCTGTCCTCCCCCTGTCGCACAGCAGTCCTCTCAGCTTCCCTGTTGTCCTGTGGCTCTGTCCCCAGAACTGTGTGCCCACTGCCACTGACCCCCAGGTCCCTGATCGTCCTGTGTTTGGGGGGTTGCCTGGGTTCCCTGTAGTGGTGGACACACTGCTGATTGACATGTCCTGGGGTCAGAAGGATGGGCCCGGTGAGTGGGTGCTGTGGTGGTGTTTCCTGATGGGGGAGGCTCTGTGGTGGGTTGGGACTGTGCCTGGGTAACCGACTGTCCAGAGGTCCCTGATGGGCCAGGTTGGTCATCGTGATCCAGGCATGCAGAGCTGCTGTCATCACTGTGGGCCTCTTCTGGGGGGGGCTGGATGTGGCTGGCACTTCCTCTCCTTTGACGTTGAGTGGGGCTCCTGTGGGGATGTAAATGCAGTGTTATTGTTTCTGCATGTGCCAACTTGTGCATGGGTATGTTTTTTAGCTTTGGCTTGTGTGAGTTGTGATTGGTTTGGCTAAGTGATTGTCACTAGTGTGCATGCTGTGGTGATGGGTGTCCATGCAGGTCTGTGAGTGGTGTCCATGCATTGTTGTTGCATGCAGGGCTTGGTATTGGGATGGGTGGGTTGTGATTGTGGGGTATATGTGAGGTGGTGGGGTGATGGGGGTGTGGGTAGGGGTTGTTGCTTGTGATGGCATGCAGGTAGGGTGGGGGATAAAGTAGTAAAGATTTGACTTACAAGAGTTCAGTCCTCCTGCTACTCCTGCCATGCCCTCAGGATGGATGATCGCCAAGACTTGCTCCTCCCATGTTGTTAGTTGTGGGGGAGGAGATGGGGGTCCACCGCCAGTCCTCTGTACAGTTATCTGGGGTCTTGCAACCACGGAACGCACCTTCCCCCATAGGTCGTTCCACCTCTTCCTGATGTCATCCCTTGTTCTTGGGTGCTGTCCCACGGCGTTGACCCTGTCCACGACTCTCTGCCATAGCTCCATCTTCCTTGCAATAGGTGTGTGCTGCACCTGTGATCCGAATAGCTGTGGCTCTACCCGGATGATTTCCTCCACCATGACCCTTAGCTCCTCCTCTGAAAACCTGGGGTGTCTTTGTGGTGCCAGGGGTGTAGTGTGAGTGGTATGTGCGAGGGTGGATGGAGTGTTGTGTTGTGGTATGTGCTGTGAGGTGCGTGGACTGTTTATGGGTGATGGTGTTTTGTAGCTCTGATTCAGAGGGTGCTCCTGGCTTGTCTCTGTCTCACTTGCCATAATCTTTGGGTCGTAAGGGGTTGTGGGTAGTGTGTGTGTTTTATATTGGTGTGGGTGTGTGGGTGTGGTGTGTGTATGTGTGTCAGGTGTGTGTAGTTTGAATTGTCCAATGTGATGCTGTTTTGTATGTGTGTGTGTATTTTGAGCGCTGCGGTGTGTACTGCCAATGGTTTACCGCGGTTCAATGACCGCTGCGGTGATTCGTGGGTCATGATGCTGGGGGCGTATTTCTGTTGGCGTTACGGTGTGGGTTTTGGTACTGTCAGTTTATCACTGACCTTTGGTCTGTCGGACTTGTGTGTGTGTCTGTATAGTGGCCGATTTCTATGTGTGAGTCATAATATGGGTAGCGGTATACCGCCGCCGTTCGGATATGTTGGCGGCAGTCAGCCTGGCGGTAACCGGCACTTACCGCCAATGTTCTAATGAGGTCCTGAGTGTGTGTGCTGAATGCATGTGTACATGTAATGGTAATGCATGGAGGTACAAGTTCTGGCCAGAAAGTGTGCTGTAAATGTACACTGAGTAAGTGTGCCTACAGTGGTACATTATATGGAGGACCCTGGATTCTATTTTAGAAAGTCCAGGGGTGCCTGGTGAAGAAATGAGGAGGAGAGAAGTTCCCCCAGGCAGATGTGTGAATTCTGCAGTTGGACGGGACACACACTGGATAGAAAATGAAGAGCCTGCATTTACACTTCAAAAGACTGCTCTTTGATTCAGTGATATATCTCAAGGAAGGGGCCTGGACACATCTCAATAAAGGAAATGGAGGCTGACAAGGGAATCATAAAGAGTATGGCTGGGGGGCTCGGATTAACCTTTTGGTGCACATATCATTGTGGCTAACATTCAGGTGTGATCTCTGGTCACTTTCATGAATTGTGTGCTGGGAAAATTAGTATCGGAGTCTTGCCTGCTGTAACAGACATATTTCATGAAGAAAGAGAAAAGTGTCCACTTCAAAAGAATCAGAACCCCAATATATAACTTCAAAGAATTAGACCCTAAATCATATTTGGTGTCTGGGAAAGGACTATAAGAGGTGGAGCTTGAGTCACCACAAATGTGTCACCTGACATGCATCTAGACAGGTTGTCTGAGAAGAAGTTCGGCAAAACGTCTGCCTGTGGCCAGAACTAGAGGCAAAGGTCTGCTAGTCTCCCTGTTGGGTGAGGGGGCATCACCCAGTACACCAAGATCATCTGCCCTGGAGCCTGAAGCACTAGTGCCTGCCTGCTTGCCTAGACTAGTGTACCATGTGAAGAAGAGCATAGCTGTGGAGGGAGTAAGGTTACCTGAGCTAAGTGTGAGGCTGAGCACCGATCGGGTTGTTGCCCATGTGCTGTGTTGGTTCTGTGACCCAAGTATGCAAGGAGAGGCCTGGGGGAGACTGAGCCGAGGAATAAATGCCAAGCAGGCAAGGGCTAACCCATATCGCTGCGCTGTGATGAACCCAAATCCCAGAGGGGGGACACCTGTAAAGTTAACACCTCCTAATCACTGAGACCTGTGACCATCTGGATGTGGGAGTTTGCACCAAGAAAGTCAGTCCCTGTGTTTTCACAGTATTGTGGCAATCCCATATGCCAGGAACGGCTGCCAGTAACAATGTGCCAAAAGATTCAGGTCATTACTCAAAGAAGAGACAGACACTACGTTCCGCAGGTTGGACCCACACTGCAAGAGGAAATGTACCAAACTGACCAGAGGGCTGCCAAAGACACTGTGGACAATGTTACTCCCTTAATGGGCTCCAGTAGGGAGCGAATAAAGGATTTCACCTGCCCCTCCACCACCAGCTACAGCCAGCTGAACATGCCTTCGCAAGCCAGAAGCTGCTTCAACAACTAAGAAGGATTCTGGCAGGACCACTCAGGAGACAGAGCCTGAGATGTCGGTTGCTGTTACATGGGCTGCGAGTAGCCCTACTTCTCCACACTGAGCAGGATTTGTGGGTGCTCGCTCCGAGGGCACCCACTACTCCATAGAGTTCCTCTGTGCTACAAGAGTGTGTAAAATGTGAACCAGGCCAGTTGGGCCCCGGGAGACTCGCTGCTACTGGTGCTACGCCACCATAGACACAGTTGACTAAAATCCTGAAGAGTCAAATGTGAATTCCCGAGTATGGCCCAATAGCATGCATTTCCTGGATGCAACCACCTGTGAATGGGGAATAACTCTGAACACGTTACACAAAGGAGTCAGGGATTTGCCTGACAACTACTAGAGCCCCAATGTGAAGGGAGATTGTGTTGTTGCTTCTGAATGGTGTATACCTTTGCATGGATGGAGTTAGAAATAAAATACTTCTTTTGCTATAATATAAAGGCAAAGTATTTGGCTGGACATTAATTTATTGTTCATACAGTGTGACCTTTGAATTATGAGTCGTGTACACTGACCTTTATCTACACTCCCCCCAGGAGCATTGACTACTCGACCACTGCTACCACTGAGAGTCAAGTGCAGAAGGCGTACCTGGACCAGTTGCTCAGGAACCATAGTAGTTCGGGCTTCGGTAATCACCAGTAAAAGGCATCAATCATCACGGTTGAGCCCAGTAGCCCCTGCGTGCCTCAAGACCATGTGAAAGGTGTTCTGACACACTCATTATAAGCAAAGCTCAAATTCCAGACATTTTGGAGGAATTCAGAACATTCCTTAGTGGGACGATACAAAGTGATAAAACAAACAGAGGCCACCCTTACTACAAATCAGCTTACTAGGAATCTCTCTGTATACAACTGTTATGCGACTTTCTTGATTTTTCAAATGTATTTCTTGCCCGAATATCTGTTTCTCTGTGATGTGCAGCTCTCCCACGCCAAGTAAGTCTGCTAAGAGCTTTATTAAATTTTACAAGTAAAAAGTTTGAAAAAATCTTCCTTGTTGGAGAAGCCCGGGAAGAAAAAAGATAAGAAAGAAAGCGAAAGAAAAAGGAAAAGTGAAAGAAAGAAGGCAAGTGAAAGAAAAGGAAAGTAAAAGAAAGAAACAAAATAGGGAAAAAGATAGAAAACAAACGAAAGACAAGCACTGGTAAAGCCAATAGGTCTCTCTTATACAAGAGCTATTGCTTTGACAATGTGTATTTGCCATATTGTATACCAGTATGGCTGCTGTTCAGCATGGCTAAAACATAATGGTCTGGAGTGTCCTAGAGTGGAGTGGGGGAGTAGAGTGTCATAGACTGCATTTGTTGGAGTAGAGATTGTAGTTTGAAGTGGGGGGGAAAGTGTTGTAGAGTTGAGTAAAGGGAAGTAGTGTTCTGTGGTTTAGTAGCAGATAGTATTGTAAAGTGCAGTGCTGTAGAGTGGAATGGTGTAAAATGGAGTGGTGTGAGGTTGAATAGGGTGGAGTGGATAAGAGTGGATTGAATTAGTGGGTGGACTGTATTGGAGTAGATTGGGGTGGTTTGAATTGGGGTAGAGTGGGTTGGATTAGGTGGAGTGGGGTAGATCGGAGTGGCTGGATTTGATGGGGTGAATTGGATTGGAGTGGAGTGGACTGAAATGGGGGAGATTAATTTGATTGGGTGGATTGGAGTGGGATGGATTTCATTGGTTTGGGGTGGGTGGATTGGATTGGATTGGATTGTAGTGGATTGGATTTGAGTGGGGTGAATTGGAGTGGGGTGGATTGGACTGGACTGGACTGGAGTGGGGTGGATTGGAATGCACTGGAGGGGGTGGACTGGACTGGAGGGAGGTGGGCTGGATTGAAGTAGGGTAGATTGGATTGGAGTGATAGGGCTGGATTAGGGTGGATTGGAGTGGGTTGGATTTGATTGCAGTGTGTTGGATTAAATGGGGTGGATTGGACTGGATGAGTGGGGTGGACTGGACAGGCATGGAATTGGTGTGAGTTGGATTGGAGTGGAGTGACTTGGTTGTAGTCAGGTGAATTGGAGTGGGGTGGATTGGATTGGAGTGGTGAGGAGATTGGATTGAAGTGGCCTTAATGGATTGGATTAACTGGGGTGGACTGAACTGGATTGGATAGAGATATAGTAGGGTAGACTGGAGTGTGGTAGACTGGATGGGGTGGATTAGATTAGAGTGGGGTGGAATGAAATGGGTTAGGGTATGGTGAATTAGATTTGAGTGGGGTGGACAAGAGTGGGGTGGATTGGAATGGGTGGGGTGGACTGGATTGGAGTGGGATGGGTTGGATTGGGGTGGGGAGGAGTAGAGTGGGGCAAGTTGAAGTGGGGTGGATTGCATGGAGGTGGGGTGGATTGAGGTGGAATGAAATGGATTAAGAGGGGAGGATTGGAGTGGGGTGGACTAGAGTGGGCTGAATTGGATTGGCCTGAGTGGGATGGATAGGAGTGGAGTAGATTGAATTGGGCCGGATTGAGGTAGATTGGATTGGTGTGGGTTGGATGGATTGGAGTGGGGTCAGGTGGGGTGGACTGTGGTGAATTGGAGTGGGTGAAGTAGGATGGAGTGGGTGGAATGGATTGGGGTTGATTGGATTTGTGTGGGATGGATGGATTGGAATGGGGTGGACTGTGGTGAATTGGAGTGGGGTGCATTGGGATGGAGTGGGTGAATTGGTGTGGACTGGATTGGATTGGGGTGGTTGGAGTGGACAGATTGGGGTGGAGGGACTGTTTTGGATTGGAGCAGGACGAATTGGAATTAGGGCAGACTGGAGTGTGGCACATTGGAGTGGAGCAGATTGGAGTGTGGCAGATTAGAGTGGATAGATTAGTGTGTGGCGGATTGAAGCGGGCAGACTGTTTTAGATTGGAGTGAAGCAGATTAAAATGGGGATGATTATTTTGGATTGGAGTGGGGCAGATTGTTTTGGATTGGAGTGGGACAGATTGTTTTGAATTGGAATGAGCAGTTTGTTTTGGATTGGAGTGGGGCATATTGTTTTGGATTTGAGTGTGGCAGATTGTAGTGCAGCAGATTGTTTTGGATTGGAATGGGGTGGATTGTGATGGATTAAAGTGGGATAGATTGGGATGGAGTGGGGTGGATTGGATTGCAGTGTTGTGGGCTTGGTGAAGTAGACTGGATTGGACTGGGGTAGACTGCACTGAGCTGGATTGGTGTGGGGTGGATTGGACTGGAGCAGCTTGTGTTGTGGTGGATTGGATTGGGGTGAATTGGGATGGAGTGGGTGGAATAAAGAGGTGGATTGGATTAGATCGGGGTGGACTGCAGTGGGCATTTTGAAGTGTGGCAACCTGGAGTAGGGTGGATTGGAATTGGCGGATTGGAGTGCGGAAGATTGTTTTGGATTGGGCTGGGGCAGAATGGAATTGAAGATTTAAGTGTGGCAGATTTATGTTGAGCAGTTTAGCGTGGGGCAGACTGGAGTGGGATGGAGTGAAGTGGGGCTGGTTGTTTTGGACTGGACTGGTCAGATTGGAGTTGAGTGGATTAAAGTGGGGAAGATTGGTGTGGTGAAGATTGTTGTGGATTGGAGTGAGGCAGATGGGAGTGGGTGGATTAGAGTGGGACAGATTGTTTTGGACTGGAGTGAGGCAGATTAGAGTGGGACAGATTGGTTGGGATTGGGGTGGGGCAGATTTTCTTGGATTGGAGTAGGCAGATTGGAGTGGATCAGATTGTTTTGGATTGGAGTGGGCCACGCTGGACTGGAGCAGGCTGGAGTGAGTCAGAGTGGAGTGAGGCAGATTGTTTTGGAGTGGAGTGAGGCAGATTGTTTTGGAGTGGAATGGGGCAGAATGGATTGGGGCAGATTGTTTTGGATTGGAGTGGGGCAGATTGTTTTGGATTGGAGTGGGGTAGACTAGTATGGGGAAGGTTGAAGTGGGCCAGACTGTTTTGGATTGGAATGAAGCAGATTAAAATGGGGTAGATTGTTTTGGATTGGAGTGGGACAGATTGTTTTGAATTGGAATGGGCAGGCTGGTTTGGATTGGAGTGGGGCATATTGTTTTAGATTTGAGTGTGGCAGACTGGAGTGGGGCAGATTGGACAGGCAGGTTGTTTTGGGTTGGGGTGGGGTAGATTGGGGTAGAGTGGGGTGGATTGGATTGCAATGAGGTGGACTGGTTGACGTAGATTGGATTGGAGTTGGGTAGACTGCACTGGGTTGGATTGGGGTGGGGTGGATTGGATTGGTGTGGGGTGGATTGGACTGGAGCGGTTTGGGTTGTGGTGGACTGGAGTGGGGTGAATTGGGATAGAGTGGGTGGAATGGGGAGGTGGATTGGATCGGGGCAGATCGCAGTGGGCATATTGGAGTGGGCAGTCTGGAGTAAGGCAAATTGGAGTGGGCAGATTGGGGTGTGGTTTATTGTTTTGGATTGAACTGGGGCGGAGTGGAGTGGGCAGATTTGAGTGGAGCAGATTTATGTGGAAAAGACTGTAGTGGAGTAGATTGGTGTGGGATGGATTGAAGTGGGGCTGGTTGTTTTGGACTGGAGTGGGACAGATTCGGGTTGGGTGGATTAGAATGGGGAAGATTGGGGTGGGGCAGATTGTTGTGGATTGGAGTGAGGCAGATGGGATTGGGGCGGACTGGAGTGGAACAGATTGTTTTGAATTGGAGTGCAGCAGATTGGAGCGGGCAGATTGGTTGGGATTAGGGTAGGGCAGATTGGAGTGGAGCAGATTGTTTTGTATTGGAGTGAGAAGACTGGAGTGGATCAGATTGTTTTGGATTGGAGCGGGCCACACTGGAGTGGGGCAGGCTGGAGTGAGGCATAGTGGAGTGAGGCAGATTGTTTTGGATTGGAGTGGGGCAGATTGGATGGGGCAGGTTATTTTGGATTGGAGTGGGGCAGACTGACATGGGGAAGGTTGAGGTGAGGCAGATTATTTTAGTTTGGAGTGGGGCAGATTGTTTTGGATTGGAGTGGGGCAAAGTGACGTGGGGAAGGTTGAATTGAGGCAGATTGTTTTGGATTGGAGTGGGCAGATTGGAGTGGGGTAGATTGTTTTTAATTGAAGTGGAGACTATTGGAATAGGGCAGATTCTAGAGGGGAAGATTGATTGGGTTGGGTTGTGAGGATTGGAGTGTTGTGGATTGGAATGGATTGGATTGGAGTGAGTATTTTGGATTGGATTGGTATATGGTGGATTAGATTGAGTGGGGTTGATTGGCATGTGGTGAGGTGGGTAGATTGATGCAGAATGGAGTGGGGTGGATTGGAATGGGCTAAATTGGGGTACACTGCGCAATTATGTGTTAAGGTATAATTTCATAAATTACACATAAACAATGTTGCTTTGCAATATTTAGAACAAGATAATCATCATCTTGTGAGAACAGCTCCCACAAGCAAAAACAAAGGAAAACATGAGAGCAAAGTGAGAAAAACACAATTGGCAAAATAAAAGAAAGTTAACTACAGAAAATAAATATTTGCAATTTTGTGTGTCCTGCTGGGTACATCTTGCCAGCCAAACGTCCTCTGTTTGCATGGCACTAAAAGTTAATAAAAACAACAAAATACTAACTCAATCACGTAGGGGCAGCGGGCGATCACTGATTAAATTCAATTAATCTGTGCTTGGTCCCTGCTCCATTGTACGGAACAGATGTGAAGTTTGCAGGGCGCTTGTCAATTAGGCTGCAAAAAAAGGGGCACTGATTCCAACAAACGGTAAACAAGGTTCGGGCTCCAATCCCTTTTTTGTAAACAAAAGAGTCTTGCAAGTGAGACGTATGCGCTAGCGCATGCACTCGCAGGCTCGACCCAGGGAAAGGAAAGGAAACAAAATGAAAGGGAAAGGAAAGAGAAGGAGAAGGGAAGAGAAAGAGAAAGAAGGAAAGTGCACCATAGAAGGAAAGAAAAAAGAAAAGGAAAACACAGGAAAGAAAAAGAAAAGCAAACAAGGAAAGAAAGAAGGATAGTAAAACAAAGAAAGAAGGAAAGCAAAAAGAAGAATGAAGAAAAGCAACAGAAAGAAAGAAGAGAGGAAAGAAAAAGAAAGAAGGAATAAATGAAAACAAAAGAAAGAAAGCAAGAAAGAAGGAAAGTAACCAAAAGAAAGGAAATGAACAAGGAAAGCAAAAGAAAGGAAAGAAGGAAAAGGAAAGGAAAGAGAAGAGAAGAAAATAGAATGAAAGAGAGAAAATGAAAGAAAGAGAAGGAAAGTGAAAGAAGGAGAAGAGAAAGAAAGAGGAAGAAAAGAGAAATAATTTAATAAGAGGGCAAGAAAAAGAGACAAATAACGGAAAAAAGTAAAGAAAAAAGAGAGGAGGCAAAAGTGCAAGAATGAAAGAAGGAAAGAAAAAAAAGAAACAAGGAAATAGGAAGATAGAAGGAAATAAATTAGCAAAGAAAGAAGAAAGAAGAAAAAAGTAAAAGGGAGTAACCTAATACAGAACAGTTTCAAATGGACACAGTCTGGTATGCTGTGAAGTAGCAGCAGTCAGGAAAGCAAAACATTCCAACAGGAATTTACAACAGCATTGGCAAGAGATGGGATCTGATAAAGATAGAGTGTGAATCAGAAGAGTCCTGCTGAACACAAAAGCAACAATAAAGTAATTATAAATTAAAAACAAAAACACCGGCACTCATGCGAACTAGCTTGTGTGTGAATATGCTCATTGTGAAAGGGCAAAATGCAGTCGCTCAAAGTGAAGTTAGCCAGTGGCTGAAGTAGGCTGCCCCACGCTGTATGCTGTAGTTGGTGGAAACAAAATGTGATTGACAAAAAAAACAGACCAATGGATGAAGAGAGGTGGCTGAAAGCCCCTATATGTAAGTATATTACACCTTTTTTAGTAAAATCAAAAGTTCTTGCCTAATGTCAGACCTAAAAAGTAAGTGTTGTTCTTTTTTTTAAGCTCAGCCATTTTTCTACATTTTTCAGAGGTTCTCTCATTGCTCCTACATACAACTTGGGAGTCCAGGGGCAGATGTGTGCTGTGTTGCTCTGGTCACTGAATTAAAGTAACTTAATTAAAAAAGTCTTAAAAGACGGACATGATGCTGAAGTAAAGTTGTGCTGTATGTGGGAGCCCTTGACAGACTGCGGATTTGAGTTCTTGACGCCCCTCTATAGTGTGAGGGAGGACATTAACTGGACAATTAACAGAGCACCTTATTGAAACACATTTTAAACAAGCTTTGGCAGATCCAATAGGTCTCACCTATACAAGAGCTACTGGCTTTGCCAATGTGTTTTATCCACATTGTACACCAGCGTCTCTGCTGTTCAGCATGGCTAAAAGTTAGTGGTGCAGAGGAGTGTGGCGTGGAGTGTTGCTGCAGAGTGGGGCGGTGCAGAAGAGTGCTGTAGAGTGGGGTAGAGTGGAGTGGCGTAGAGTACCATGGAGTGGTGTAGAGTGGGGTAAAGAATTGTGGTGTGGCACAGAGTGAAGAGGAGTGTCATGTAGTTAAGTGGAGATTTGCGGAGTGTCATGATTGTGAAGTAGAGTGGAGTGTTGTGAAGTAGAGTGGAGTGTTGTGAAGTAGAGTGGAGTGATGTGGAGTGGAGTGGAGTACAGTAGAGTGGAGTGATGTAGAGTGTATTAAGTGGTATGGAGTGTTGTAGAGTGTAGTGACGTGGTATTGAGTGGTGTAGAGTGGTGTAGAGTGGCATAGAGTGGACGGAGGTACAGTGGAGGAGCGTAGAGTGGAGTATAGTGTAGTAGAGTGGAGTGGCATAGAGTGGAGGGGCGTATTGTGGAGTGGAGTAATGTGTTGTAGAATGGAAATGCGTAGAGGGTCGGAGGGGCATAGAGAGCATCATAGAGTGGAGTGTTGTAGAGTGGAGTGTTTCTAGTGTGAAGGGTCGTAGAGGTGAGGGAGATAAAATCATAGGGCTTTAAATGGAGGGGCGTAGAGAGGAATACATTTGTAGGGTAAAGTGGTGTTGTGAGAGTAAAGTGTCAGAGTGGAGTACAATGGAGTGACGTAGGCCAGAATAGAGAGCTATGAGTGATGTGGAGTACTGTAGAGTGGCATAGAGTGGAGTGTCATATGGTGGAGTTTCATAGAGTGGCGTGGCATAGGTTGGAGTTCAGTGGCCAAGAGCTAAGTGGCATAGAGTGCCAGAGTAGAGTGGCGTGGCGTAGAGGGGACAAGAGTGTGGGGGGGTAGAGTGCCATAGAGTGGAGTGACGTTGAGAGGAGTGGCATAGAAATGAGTAAAGTGTGGTGAGAGTAGAGTGCCATAGAGTAGATTGAAGTAGAGTAGAAGGGCATAGAGTGGCAAAGCATAGAGTGCAGTAAAGTGTTCTAGAGTGGGATGGCGTAGAATGGAGTGGTTTAGACTTGAATAAAGTATCATAGAGTGGAATGGAGAAGCGTGGAGTATCGTAGAGTGCCATAAAGTGACCTGGAGTGTAGTAGAGTGGAGTGGCAAGAGTGGCATAAAGTGGCGTGTCATAGAGAGGAGTAGAGTGGCCTAAAGTGAAGTGACAGAGTGTCGTAAAGTTGAGTGAAGTGGTGTAGAGTGGCATGGAGAGGAGTGCTGTAGAGTGGAGTGGCATAGAGTGGCATACAGAGGTATAGAGTGTTGTAAAGTGGAGCATCCTAGAGTGGCATAAAGTGGAGTGTCCTAGAGAGGAGTAGAGTGGCCTAAAGTGAAGTGACATAGAGGGGGTCATTCCAACCCCGGAGGGCGGCGGAAGCCGCCCGCCGGGCGGGAACCGCCAGAAGACCGTACCGCGGTCAAATGACCGCGCGGTCATTTTGACTTTCCCGCTGGGCCGGCGGGCGACCGCCAGAAGGCCGCCCGCCGGCCCAGCGGGAAAGCCCCTTCAACAATGAAGCCGGCTCCGAATGGAGCCGGCGGAGTTGAAGGGGTGCGACGGGTGCAGTGGCACCCGTTGCGATTTTCAGTGTCTGCAAAGCAGACACTGAAAATCTTCATGGGGCCCTGTTAGGGGGCACCTGCACTGACCATGCCAGTGGCATGTGCAGTGCAGGGGCCCCCAGGGGCCCCAGGACACCCGTTCCCGCCATCCTGTTCCTGGCGGTACGAACCGCCAGGAACAGGATGGCGGGAAGGGGGTCGGAATCCCCATGGCGGCGCTGCTTGCAGCGCCGCCATGGAGGATTCCTATGGCCAGGGGAAAACCGGCGGGAAACCACCGGTTTCCCTTTTCTGACCGCGGCTTTGCCGCCGCGGTCAGAATTGGCCAGGAAGCACTGCCAACCTGTTGGCGGTGCTTCCGTGGTCGTTGGCCCTGGCGGTCGATGACCGCCAGGGTCAGAATGACCCCCAGAGTGTTGTAAAGTTGATTGAAGTGGTGTAGAGTGGCATGGAGAAGAGTGGCGTAGAGTGGAGTGGCGTAGACTGGAGTAGTGCCGTAGAGTGGAGTACAGTGGAGTACAATGGATTAAACCCAGATCTGTAACAGGGGTGAGTGTTTGAAAAGTTTCATCCCTCCATCCATCATCCTTGTGTGTTGCTAAAGTAGACTGGAGTGGTGCCATAGAGTGGAGCACAGTTTAGTGGGATAGAGTAGAGTGTCATAGAGTGGAGTACAGGGGAGTGTCATAGAGTGGAGTGGAGTATAGTGAAATAGAGAAGACTGGCTTAGGGTGGTGTAGAGGGAAGTGCATAGAGTAGAATACAGTGTCATATCATGAAGTGTTGTAGAGTCTCGTAGAATGTCATAGATTGACGTAGAGTAGATAAGAACAGGTAGAATGGAGAGGAGAAGTGTGGCACTAAGGGCATTGGAGTTGGGTGGCATGCACTGAGTGGAGTAGAGTACAGTGGCGTGGACTGACTTAGAGTAGAGTACCACTGAGTACAGTGGAGAAGAGTGTGGTGGAGTGGAATGATGTAGAATATCGTAGATTGGATTTGAGTAAAGTGGCAAAGCATGGAGTAGAGTGTTGTAGAGTAGAGTGTTGTAGAGTGGAGTTTGCATGGTGCGGTACTGCACTGCCATTATTGACAAAACATTTTCACTTGAAATGACCATCACATTTACACAGGCATATTGTTTCACTGATAAAGCTATACCACACACAAATAATAATGTGTGGAAGTAGCATCACGTAGTGTTTTGATTTGTTTTGATTGTATTAAAATATTTGTTTCATGCACACTTTAGTATTATAGAAAAGTATGCTTCATTTATGCTTTACTAATTCTGATATGTTCTGAAAATATTGTTTAGTTCATTTACAGAGATTTTAATGTTGTGTGCTAGAAAGAAGGTGATGGCAAGCAAGTAAAATAAATTTGTCGCTAGCCAAACCCAGAAGCTGTGACAGAGGCAGAGAGAGCAAATGAAAAAGAAGAGAAAACCCTACAAAGAATCAGAGAGGAAAAAAACACGCCCACTATCACACACCCAGACAGTCAGATAAAGCTCCTCACTGAAAAGTAAATACCAAACTCCCTCAGAAGACAAAGACTTTGAATGCCCAGCAAATGTGATATGGTAAGAACAACATGTTTATAGAAAGCAAGCACTGTGGAAGAATACAGTAAACAGGGTATGCTCCAGGTGATGAACAGACTGTACAGCCTAAAACGAATGAAGTCAACAAATAGAAAACAAGCAATGTGTTATAAACAACAAATAAGTTGTTCAGCTTTCTGAATGTCAGGAAGATATATTTAGCAAACAGGCTAGGCTCCACAAGATGAACTACACAGCATAAAACAAGTAAAGCCAGTACCAATAAAACAAGCAAATGTGAGTTACAAGCTAATTGTAACCAACGGGCGGAATACACTCTAGGTCAGCTTTCCAATGTCCCAAAGATGTACTAGCAAACCAGACACTTTGATCCAGAAAACGATTATTTCCCTTCGCAGACATCAAGTTGAAACACATCTTTCTAGGAATTCTTTATTTTAAGTGTTAACAAATGTGAATGTGACTGAAATGCTTTTTTATGGTGTGTGTTAAACTCATCAACTTGCCTGCCGAAAATAGCGCCCAGTGGTCAAAAACTCGTAAAAGGCTCCAGCGAGATTTGAACTCGCGACCCCTGGTTTACAAGACCAGTGCTCTAACCCCTGAGCTATGGAGCCAGCTGTTAATGTACAGGACACAGTATTACATCACAAGGGAGCTCACCCGTGAGTGGAATCAGTGTCCTTGTTTTCCCCTGGCGGAGAGTCAGCATAGACACAGGCAGAGAGGTTTGCGTCAGCGGGGAGGAGGCAGAGAACAGGACCTGCAGGATGTGAGCCCTGCTGTGTCCAGAGGCCGCTCCTTCCCACACTGAGTCACCCACAAGAGCCCCACGCCCTGGTGTGTGCAGTGCACACTGGAAGCAGCGCCCCTGCTCCTTAACATGCACACACGTGTCTATCCTTAACATGCACACACGTGTCTATCCTTAACATGCACACACGTGTCTATCCCAGCGCCCCAGCCGCTGCCCCTTAACATGCACACACGTGTCTATCCCAGCACCCCAGCCCCTGCTCCTTAACATGCACACATGTGTCTATCCTTAACATGCACACACGTGCCTATCCGCAGCGCCTCAGCCGCTGCCCCTTAACATGCACACACGTGTCTATCCGCAGCGCCTCAGCCGCTGCCCCTTAACATGCACACACGTGTCTATCCGCAGCGCCTCAGCCGCTGCCCCTTAACATGCACACACGTGTCTATTAGCAGCGCCCCAGCCGCTGCTCTGTAACATGCACACATGTGTCTATCCTTAACATGCACACACGTGTCTATCCGCAGCGCCTCAGCCGCTGCCCCTTAACATGCACACAC
This sequence comes from Pleurodeles waltl, assembly GCF_031143425.1. Lineage (NCBI taxonomy): Eukaryota > Metazoa > Chordata > Amphibia > Caudata > Salamandridae > Pleurodeles > Pleurodeles waltl. Next base: position 4,188,089 of record NW_027150097.1, read on the forward strand.
GTGTCTATTAGCAGCGCCCCAGCCGCTGCTCTGTAACATGCACACACGTGTCTATCCTTAACATGCACACACGTGTCTATTCTTAACATGCACACACGTGCCTATCCTTAACATGCACACACGTGTCTATCCTTAACATGCACACACGTGTCTATCCAACATGCACACACGTGTCTACCTTACAGGGGCGCTCAGTAGAAGGGGCGCTGCTGAGCACAACCCACAGCTGGCCCTCGGGATATAAAGGCCGCAGCATTAATGGCGGTGAAGCAGTGTTTTACCTATACATTTTACGCCTGCCCTCTCCTCGACGCTTGCGGCACGCGCAGGCAGGAGTAATCTAGTCCCACGGGTCACGCGCCTGCAGAACACTTCTTTACAAATGATGGTTTTTTATAAGATCATTCTTTTCCCACCGGGGGGGGCCGGGCTCAGAAGTTAGCGAGGAGGGGCCTTGCCAACCAGTGACATCACACAAGGGACGGCCCCCCCCCCATGAACTCATATAGCCTTCGGTTGAAACGGGGTGACACCGGTGCTACTTCCGGGGTGCTCTCTATGTCCTCACACTAATCTCACGTGCAATGTGGGTGATCTGATGCAATAGTAAGACTGGTCCATCGGGGGAGGGGGGAAGAGTGAGGGGGGGGGATTAACCCCTCCGATCCCAGGGAAGAGGTCGTGCCAGGAGGTGGGTCACCTTTGTAGCGCTTGAAGGAGGGGGGCGGCCCAGCATTCTCAGTTACCCCTTGATGCTTGGCCACATTCACGGTGAAACACATGAAGTGAAGTCCGTTTCACATTTCTCTGTTTTTGGCGGGAGCTCCTCGAGGCAGAACACCTCAGAGCTCTAAAAACAGAACACGATCACAGACCTTAATAAAGGTTTTCAAAGTGTCGCAAACAAATGCCTTTGAGTCATGTGACCCCTTACATCAGCTTGAGAGCCTCACAATATAAACCCATTGAGTGAACACCTCTTATGCAGCGCACAAGTCGGGGGTACACGGCGTCCACACGCTATTTTCAGAGGTGGTCGCCGTCCACCCTGCAAGGGGTGGCCCCGCTGGGATATGATGAACTTGTCCCGGTGTTATTTTCAAACACTGGGACGCATTCAGCAGCGCCCCCATCCTGCCTGCTTTTGTTTTGCACCAGCAACGTGCAGGGAGGGGGCTTTCATATGTCAGACTCCAGCTGGGCCCATAACAAAGGCTGATTCTAAGGGGCCATCAGGTCTCCTTGTGTTCCGTTATCATGACTGGGAGCTGACCTGAGGCTCACACCTAGCTGCAAGTGCAAGAGGGAGGGGAAAAGGCTCACAGCTTGTTATCACTTCACATATACATTGTATTCGTATAGCGCTTTACTACCCCCTGACAAGGTGTGCATTTTACCTTGTTCAGTCCCTGTATATAAGAGATTTTCATTCGCTGTAAGCGTAGGAAAATACTCTCATTTTGGCAAGGGGTAGTAAGCGCTATAAAAATACAATTACAATTGCAATCCCCACTTCTTACTGCCATCAGTGTGCGTACAACGTTTTCACTGGGATCCTGCTAACCAGGACCCCAGTGATTGTGCTCTCTCCCTCCAAATGTGGTTACCTTGGACCTTGGTGCACCCCTCAGCTGGCCTACTGGTGTCCCCTTATAAGTCCCTAGTATATGGTACTTAGGTACCCAGGGCAGTGGGATACAAGGGGTCCCCCATGGGCAGCAGCATGTGTTATGCCACCCATGGGAGCCCATGCACAATGTGTCTGCAGACCTGCCATTGCAGCCCACGTGAAAAGGTGCATGCATCGTTTCACCACAGGTCACTGCACCAGGTCACTGTAAGTCTCCCCTATGGTAGGCCCCTCCAGCCCAATGGGCAGGGTGCAGGTCCCTGTGTGTGAGGGCACCCCTGCATGAGCAGAGGAGTCCCTATGAACTCCAGTGCCATTGTACTGGACTTTGTAAGTGCGGGGAAGCCATTTTATCCGTGTACTGGACATATGTCACTCACTACCTGTGTCCAGCTACATAATGGTAACTCCGAACCTGGGGTGTGGGACTTCACTTTGCATTCCACTTTTTTAGAATATGGGTTGGTCCTCCGCTAGGGCCCTAACTATTTTTCTACAGTTCTTGCCAATGCTTGTTGTTCTATGCTAATTTCTGATTGCTATTGTGCATATATTGTATTGTATTGTATTGTACTCGTATTTATATAGCGCTTACTACCCCTGACGAGGCGTCAAAGCGCTTTTCGATGAGTAGTACGCTACTCCGGAACCCAACAAGAATTAGTGATGGATTAGTATTGTTTAATAATGAGTACAGTTTTAGTATTATTATGAGTTAATTTGAGCCGCGGATATGAGAGTTTGTTAGTTAGATTGACTGGAGTAATAGAGGGGTGGAGGAGGAAAGAAATCCAGAAGTGTTAATTGGGAGTATATCCTTTATATACTGAACCCAAAGGCTTGGGATGAATAAAGGGGGGCAGAAGGGGAGGGAGTATGTGGAAGGGTTAGGGAGAGCATAGTAGCAGAGTGAGATGAATGCAGGAGAATTTAGTAGGGTTGTGTGGGAGGTCACAGAGGTAGAGTGAGGTTTGGTGAGTTAGATGTGGAGGTGGAGGGAAGAGCTTAGGCAGAGATATTTAGGAGATGAAAGTGGTAGAAGGGATTTGGGATGAGTCAGAGTGAGAATGGAGGATAGTTTGATAGAGACATGACATAAGAGTGATGAGTAGATAAGTGTGATAAGATGAGAGCAGGAATTCATAGATATCTAGTATAACAACCCAAAAACCAGGAGCCATGCAATGATCCACGAACATGCCAAGTGCAGAAACAACATATACACATACATACACACACATATATATATATATATATATATATATATATATATATATATACACACACACACGAATACACACACATATGCACATACAATACATAATTAGAATCATGGGTAAAAAAATACCTAGTCAGACAGGTTTAAAGAGTGTGTGTGTATTTTATTGTTATGACAGTAGCAATACATATTTTCCAAAGAAACTATAAATAAATAGAAATATACATATAATCTGAAAAAAATATTTATCCACATAGGCATATGCAGTTCACAGTTGTTTGAAAAAGGTGGTTGTGAAGGAAAGAGCCAACTCTTTGTAAGAGGCTGGACTGGTTTGTAGTGAGTACCAAGGGGTACTTACACCTTGCACCAGGCCCAGTTATCCCTTATTAGTGTATAGGGTGTCTAGCAGCTTAGGCTGATAGATAATGGTAGCTTAGCAGAGCAGCTTAGGCTGAACTAGGAGACGAGTGAAGCTCCTACAGTACCACTAGTGTCATATGCACAATATCATAAGAAAACACAATACACAGATATACTAAAAATAAAGGTACTTTATTTTTATGACAATATGCCAAAGTATCTCAGAGTGTACCCTCAGTATGAGGATAGCAAATATACACAAGATATATGTACACAATACCAAAATATGCAGTAATAGTATTAGAAAACAGTGCAAACAATGTATAGTTACAATAGGATGCAATGGGGACACATAGGGATAGGGGCAACACAAACCATATACTCCAAAAGTGGAATGCGAACCACGAATGGACCCCAAACCTATGTGACCTTGTAGAGGGTCGCTGGGACTATTAGAAAATAGTAAGGGTTAGAAAAATAGCCCACCCCAAGACCCTGAAAAGTGAGTGCAAAGTGCACTAAAGTGTATACTTACCTCCGGTGGGGGACTGCCTAAAAGTACCTTTATTTATGTAACACTGTGTGGTTCCTTTCATGAGAGATAAGTTACTGTGTGACTATTGCGGTATTGCATTAGCTTTGCATGTCTCCTAGATAAGTCTTGTCTGCTCATCCACTGCTACCCCTAGAGAGCCTGGCTTCCTAGACACTGCCTATGTTCACTAATAGTGGTTGCCTGGACCTGGCATAAGGTGCCAACACCATAGGTGTCCACCACACACCAGGCCAGCTTCCTTCAGTAAGAATGTCAGACCTGTTGGTCTGTTCCAGTATTTTCACAAATAACAATTTAAAATACCAATATTTTGTTTTATTTCTTTTATAGCGGTTCTCATCCTAGTGCAGGGTGTCAGAGCACTTTACTTCACATGTACACATTACGCATTCACAATACATCCTATAATGTGTAATTCAGTGTACTAAATGTGTTATAAAAGACAGTGAGGGTTACAAGGTGTAGGCGTCACGTGTCCTTAATAGCTCACTGTGACATATTAGAAGGATTACAATTCATGAACTGCAAGTAACAAAAGGATCTCTGCGTTAAAAGCAGTAACTCACCTAGATACTTAAAATAAAAATGCTTTGCAGGAGACTTATAAAACCTCTAAGCTATTGTGATTAAAAACTGGGACTAGAGAAAACACAGGTTTTTCCAACATATGTGTTACCCTCCAAAGTTATTTTACCATTATTATTATTCCCTGAGATTTACTGGGCACACAAGGATCTCTGCAGCAGGTGCCTGAACCCCATATTGTAAAATGCAGACTTTGCAACCAGTTAAGCAGAACAGATTTATTGCCATGTTTCTCCTTGTTGACAATATCTTTAGGGCAGTGTTTTAAGAAAATAAATGTATAAGTTGAGGCCTATATTTTGTATCAGGGTTGTGTCCCTTTTTTCGCACATCCCCAACACAAATTCTAATTTGTTAAATATTGTAACACGCTAAAATGTAATCGTGGTGGACCTGCTGAACCTGTGTGAGGTCTTAAGATCTGATGTCACTTCTTCTGATGTCACTTCTTGTGAGGTCATGGGTTGTGATGCCACTTCCTGTGATGGTACCTACAATGCCACTCGGTGTGATGTCACGCACTGCGATGTCACCCGCCATGATGTCACTTGCATACTGCCTTATTTGGTTAGTCCCCCACTTTCTTTTTTAGGACTTGTGTCCTCCTTTTATGCAATTTCTGCATTCATACAGTTAAGTTATTGAACAACAGGTACCTTTGTTCATTATTTCAGAACATACACATTCTTAATTGTATGTAAATGCACGTCATATTCTGTAAACGTAGGTTTGTGTATTGTAAAATACAACAACTGCTTTACATTCCCAGAAAAGTAGTAAACACCGGCCCGAGGTGTCAGTATCAATACTACATTTTTTCCATTTATATATCCAATATTGCAAACGCTGTATCTCAGGTTTGAGTGTCAATAAGCTCATTCTTTTTAAAGTAACAGGCTGTTGAGCTGAATCGCCTGCGTAAACGCCTCTAGGCAGTTAACAGTTCAAAGAGGCAATGGAATATAGTGGAGGCTTACCTCCAACTAGTCAACCCACCATGATCAGACTCATTCTTTCCTCCTCGTTGGTGTGATCACTCCTCCAATTAGTCAATCTACCATGACCTAACTGATGTTTTCCACCTTGGTACCTCTCCATCTAGTCAACCCACCAAGACTCAAATCATCCTTTCCACCGTGTTGGTGCGATCGTACCCCTCCATCTAGTCAACCTACCATGACCTCACTCATCCTTTCCACCTGGTTGGAGAGATTGCACTCCTACTGCTAGTCAACCACCATGACCTGACTCATCCTTTCCACCTCATGGGCATGATTGCACCTCTCTACTCATCCTTTCCATCTCATGAGCATGATCGCACCCCTCATGCTCATGAGGGGTGCATGATCGCACCCCTCATCTCATGAGAATGATCGCACCCCTCTACTTAGTCAACCCACCATGACCCGACTCATCCTTTCCATCTCATGAGCATGATCGCACCCCTCATGCTCATGAGGGGTGCATGATCGCACCCCTCATCTCATGAGCATGATCGCACCCCTCTACTTAGTCAACCCACCACGACCCGACTCATCCTCTCCATCTCATGGGCATGATCGCACCCCTTTACTTAGTCAACCCACCACAACCCGACTCATCCTTTCCATCTCATGAGCATGATCGCACCCCTCTACTTAGTCATCCCACCGTGACCCGACTCATCCTTTCCATCTCATGAGCATGATCGCACCCCTCTACTTAGTCAACCCACTATGACCTGACTCATCCTTTCCATCTTGTTGGCATGAGCTCACCCCTCTACCTAGTCAACCTACCATGACCCAACTAATTCTTTCCACCCCGTGCCAGTGAGCTCATCCCTCAAGCTTGCGTCGTCCACCAGCCCCATCCTGTGAAACTGCACATTTGTTTGATACAATAGATCCTATGCAGATATTTACAATGAATTAAACACAGCCTATAGTTTGGTAAAGGGCCCTAGATTCAGAGCAGCAGAACCTCAACCTCTCTTCACTGACGGAGATATCCAAAGCAGCGGGTCACGTCTGGCGGGCCATAGGTGTATGGATCAGTACGGTTGCTTACCTTCCAGTGTAAAGGCATGTGATATGTATGGTCCTTTAAGAAATATGTACAGTTACTATTTCATAATAAACTCTTCAAGCCTGTTTAACAAATGTATATGTACTCACAGTTAAATATATATGCGTGTGTATGCATGTGTGTGCATGTGCGTATATGTATATGTATATGTGTGTGTATATACACATATATGTATATTCTATTCTATGCTTAACATGTTCATAGGTCATTGCATAGCTCCTAGATAAGTTGTTATATTAGATACTTATGAATCCCTGCCTTCTTTTTTATTTCACAATGAGCAGATGTTATCTTAACTATTTAACAGCAAGCATTTCGCTGTTGAAAAATTGAGGAAAGATAAATGAATGTTAGAAAAGTAGGCTTATTAATTAACATCAAATATTACAAATCTTGAAAGTCTGTGTTTTATACAATACAACTTTACTTCTCATATCATTATACCCATTATTATATTCTGTGCACGTATTCACATACTATGTATTTACATATCTAATAATTTATTACTCTAGTCTTACTGTACTAGAGAAAAAAGAAATAACATTAAATTAATTAATACATTAAAATAATAATAATAATAAAATAAAAAAATATATAAATAAAAAGTAAAATACAATTTACTCTCTCATAAGCTGTACTCTGTCTCCCCAACACCCTATGTCTCTATCAATCTCTCCTCCATCTTCTCTCTAACTCATACCAAACCCATTCTACTACTTTCGTCTCCAGAATAACCCTGCCTAAGCTCTTCCCTCCTCTACAGCATCTAGCTCCCCCAAACCTCATTTTACTACTGTGATATCCAAAAGAATCCTAATCAATTCCCCCTCATTTATATCACCTTTGACTCATCCAAAATCCCTCCTCGTTCTATGACTCCCTAACCCTTTCCACAGACTCCTCCATCTCTCCTTTACTCATCCCAAGCCTCATCCTGTTACTATAAACTCCCAATTAACACTTCTGGATTCTTCCCTCCTCTTCCCGCCATTACTCTAGTCAATCCAACTAACAAACTCACATATCAACGCCCTCCTCAAAAAACCCTAGGCGGACCCAAAGGACCTCAAGAACTTCTGGCCTATCTCCCTGCTCCCCTTCCCGGCAAAAGTAATTGAGAAGGCTGTCAACAGACAACTGACCCACTTCCTCGAGGAGAACAGCTCTCTGGACCCTTCCCAATCTGGATTCCACAGCAACCACAGTACTGAAACCGCCCTCCTTGCCGCCACCTACGACATCAGAACCATACTGGACAGCGGCGAAACTGCGGCCCTCATCCTCCTGGACCTCTCGGCCGCATTCAACACTGTCTGCCACCACACCCTTCGCACACACCTCAGCAATGCAGGAACCCGCAACAGAGCCCTGGACTGGGTCACCTCCTTTCTCACCGGCAGAACCCAGAGAGTCCGTCTCCCCCCATTCCACACCAAAGCCACCAAAATCATCTGCGGCATACCACAGGGTTCGTCCCTAAGCCTGACCCTCTTCAACGTCTACATGGCCCGCTCTCTGACATCACCCGATCTCACAACCTCAACACCCAGCTGATCCTCTCCCTCACCAAGGACTCTGCCAAGACCAACCTCCACGAATGAAGGCTATCCCCGAATGGATGAAGAACAGCTGCCTCAAACTCAATTCCGACAAGACGGAAGTCCTCATCTTCGGCTCCACCCCCTTCCGCATGGGGTGACTCCTGGTGGCCTGCCACTCTCAGATCTGCTCCGACACCCACCGACCACCCACGCAAACTAGGATTCATCTTGGACTCCCCATTGTCCATGACCCAGCAAGTAAACGCCATCTCCTCCTCCTGCTTCAACACCCCCCGCATGCTCCGAAAGATCTACAAATGGATCCTCACCGAAATCAGAAGAAGAGTCACCAAAGCCCTCGTAAGCAGCAAACTGGACTACGGCAACGCCTTCTTTGCAGGGACCACAGCCAAACTCCAGAAGAGCCTTCAACGCATCCAGAACGCCTCTGCATGGCTGTTCTAGCAGTAGCAGCACGGCCCACCACCCTCACCTCAGCGCCTTGAGACCCTCACGGGTGAGTAGTGCGCTTTACAAACTCCATGATTGATTGAATGATTGACATATCCTCTGCTCAAATTAACTCATACTAATACTAATACTGTACTCGTATTTACCTATACTAATCCACCACTAATTCCTCTTGAGTTCCGGAGTAGAGTGCTACTCGCTGAAAGTGCTTTGATGCCTCATCAGGTGTAGTAGTTCTATATAAATAAAATTACAATTATTTTAAACTTGCATTACACACAGTATAGACTGCTACAAAATGCACTAAAAGGTTGAAGATTAAATGGTGCTTCAAAAATATAGGTTTTAGAAATACCCAGACTGAAGGTACTGCAAGTTTTCTGACATAAATGTCCCTTCAACACCTCGTCAGGCGTAGTATATATAAAATATAAAAAAAAAAATAGTAAGTATAAATGTAAATACACATTTAATTAAAAGCAGGCACTTCACAGCTCATTTGTTAATTATTTGCACTACCTGTTGAAAAGAAATCTTTGTCATCACAAAGGTTCGAGTGATCAGATCAATTAAAGCCAGTGCCGGCTCCCAAGCATCCTTTACATTTGCAGATCACCCTACACGTTTGCAGATTAACTTGTTGCTCACATTTGCATTTCTTTCAGGCAGCAGGCACCCTGGCAGGGAGGCTTGTTTAGCTGCCTGGCTTCGGTTTCACTGCACAGGAGACTCGCCCAGTGACACTTCAGCTGAGGCATTTAACGTGTCAGAATTAACAGTCCTGGGATGGTTGTCTTTTTACCAAAAGTTAGGGAATGATTTCTCATGGGCACGTGGTGCCCCTCCGATCCCCACCACTGATGGGGGTGATGATCATGTCTGTTAAGAGTGCTTTCGAAGGGTCAAAGACATCACATGGCTTAAGGGACATACCAGTGATACACCTTAACGGAAAGGGAATTATAAATCATGCAAGTTAAATTGATGGGAAAAAGCAGCCATTTTACCTTCTGAAAACTCAACTGGTTAATCCAGTCTCTGCAGATACTGTATGTGTGAAACGAGCGAGAAACAGAATTGAACCCTTATTGTCGCTATGGGCAATAGTAACTTGTGTATTCATAGTGCTATGAGGGTCCAGCCTGCGATTGAAGCACTATAAACGTGCAACAATCGTCTTAGAAAGGGGCAGTAGCTTAGGGACCTTCTATTTCAAGGGTTTTGGAACAGTTTTAAGATCTTTTCAGAGCTTCTCATTGCTCAAAAGGGTGTAATTACTGACTTGTCTTCCCTTGCTCTTTATCGCTTGGTTTTCCATGCAAAAGAAGTGTCACTCTAAGTTCACACATTTGGCAGTTGATTGTCACTCAAGGGTACACCGAAATTATGAAAATGGCACATATGCCATCTGAAAACTTGGCAGCCATGGTTCCCCTCTGCTTCACTTGCAGGTCCTTGTCTTCTCTGTATGAACATATTTGAAGGTTAACACTTTTGTAAAGTGGCCTGTGTGTCACAGCTCCTCCCAACAAAGGTAACATGTTTGAGCTTCAGCTATGATGTCATCAAAGGTACATCCGGACACTTCTGATCCTTCAGGTGTTAGGCTGCCTCCAAGACCTAGTGCAGCTCACCGAATATCCTGATTTTTGGCGTCTCAGGGGCAGCTCACAGAGCCCAGAGAAGGCAGGTGGCTTTACAAGGTGGGCAAACAGGCCAGCAGGGGAGTTCAGAGGCCAGTAAAGTGTGGCATCATGCTGCCTACACTGTCAAGTAGCGCGAGGGGCCTGCACGGTGCTTAATTTGCAAATAAAAACGTGCCGGTGCCCAAAGCCCCCCTCTTAAACACACAGCTGCTGCAATTAAAAGTGTGAGCACGGAATACTGAGGCAGCGTAATCCCGAAGCCATCTCGGGCATCTTTAATCCATTTACAGCCACTCCCTGCCCCTTCAGCTTACTCTTGCAGCTTTCTGCTTTCTACCTCTGTAACGCTTTTTCATTTTTCTCTTCCTCCGTCTTTCCCATATGTGTCTTTTGCTCCCAGTGAATGCTTGTGGCAGAAAAATAAGTACCGGCCATCAAAAATAAGTGCCCAGCACCGGAAACAACAAGCACAAATTAAGCACTGGGCCTGCAGGCATTTCCATCTAACTAGGAGGGAGGAAGCTTCACACACAGGGCACTTTAGGAAAGTGTTCAACTTTAAATATGTTAATACAGGAAAGATGAGAACGTGCTGTGAAGCAAGTGAAACCGCCCATAAACCTTTACACGAACATGGAAGAGTTAATGGCAAACAAAGGGAACTAAAATGACTTGGCCAAGATCAAACAATTTAGGCAAGTGCAAGAACCAATACAGAACCAAGAACCAAAGCAGCAGGACCAGGACCTTTCCTAGTGTAGCACGTTTTAGTTGGAAGAGTTCTGATGTTTGCTGAGGTGTGTATTGAAAAAGTGATTGCTGAGGAGATTGAGGTCAGTTGTATGGAGGGGACGTTAACTCTTTCTCCTGTTCCAGTTTCCAGCTGGTACCTCACACTTCAACCTGACAAGCGGCTGAGAATGGTTCATTACGCAGAGGTACAGGACGGTAGTGGTCCCTTGGAACATGTGGGGATATAGCTAATTGATAGCGGGACATCACAAAAGAACACTCTTGCACGACGCTGTAGGAGTGACACAGTATGTTCGTGACAGGGACGGGGATATAGCTCAGTGGTGGAGCATTTGACTGCAAATCAAGAAATCTCCGGTTCAAATTCGGGTGTCCCTTTTACCCTTTAATTTCCGCGTTATTTTTATTAAATACATGGGCTCACTGCTGTAAAGCGTGAAAAACATTTTTTTTTCAACAAACAGTGGACATCAGGCTGACGCGGCGCCTGTATATGCGCTTGAGATGCCCGCGTTGTACCAATGTCACCTCCTAGTGGAGCTCACCTGAGCGAATGTAAACTCACCTGTGCAGCGGCGGCGCGAGCGGGGGCCGCGCTTTACAGGATATTAAACTATTACCCCCCCAGATGCCCCCGGGACCTATGGATGACGCCTCTCACCCTCCCCCGGCCTGCTTCGCTGCCTCGGAGACCCTGAGATCAAACATGCGAAGATTTTAGACGGTGAAAGAGGGATATTTTGTAAATAACTGATATATATCGGAGGAATGGATTTTCCGCGTTGACTTCAGTTGTAGCAGAGGCGACTGCGGGAGGGAGACAGATAACATGAAGCCGCTTTTTAGCGTAAAAATTCGGGAGACTCCCGCACGTATCGGGTCTTTTGGAGTTTAATGTGAAATGTTACTCCTGATGTCACCTAATCGGGGTGGGCTTTCATTCCAGACGAGTGAACATAGTGCACTCAGTGAGTCGGATCCTATATATATACATTCTAGTGAAAGCATACGCCTCACAGCCTTTCCCTAGTGACAGATTACACCTGTTCGCTCCGCCACGCAAGTTATTTTATCTGTAGAGAAATGCACTGAATATTCACATGTAATTTCAGTGAAAGTGAGTTAAAGTTTGAGTAGCGTCCGATTTGCTGGAAAACGTGATGGGAAAAGGGGTGGATTGGATTGCAGTGAGGTGGGCTTGGTGAGGCAGACTGGATTGGAGTGGGGTAGATTGCACTGGGCTGGATTGGAGTGGATTGAACTGGAGAGGCTTGGGTTGTGGTGGATTGTAGTGGGGTGAATCGGGATAGAGTGGGTGGAATGGGGAGGTGGATTGGATTGGATCGGGGTGGATTGCAGTGGGCATATTGGAGTGTGGCAGCCTGGAATAGGGCTAGTTGAAGTTGGCACACTGGTGTGGGGTAGATTGTGTTGGATTGGGCTGGGGTGGATTGGAGTGGGAAGATTTGAGTGGGGCAGATTTATGTGGAGCAGTTTAGAGTGAGGCAGATTGGAGTGGGGTGGATTGAAGTGGGGCTGGTTGTTTTGGACTGGAGTGGTCAGATTGGAGTTGGGTGGATTAAAGTGGGGAAGATTGGGGTAGTGAAGATTGTTGTGGATTGGAGTGAGGCAGATGGGAGTGGGCGGATTGGAGTGGGGCAGATTGCTTTGGATTGGAGTGGGGCAGATTGGAGTGGGACAGATTGGTTGGGATTGAGGTGGGGCAGATTGGAGTGGGGCAGATTGTCTTGGATTTGAGTAGGCAGATTGGAGTGGGTCAGATTGTATTGTAGTGGGCCACATTGGAATGGGGCAGGCTGGAGTGAGGCATAGCGGAGTGAGGCAGATTGTTTTGGAGTGGAGTGGGGCAGATTGGATTGGGGCAGATTGTTTTGGCTTGGAGTGGGCAGGTTGTTTTGGATTGGAGTGGGGCATATTGTTTTGGATTGGAGTGGGGAAAATTGTAGTGGGGCAGATTGTTTTGGATTGGAGTGGGGTTGATTGTGATGGATTGGAGTGGGATAGATTTGGGTGGGTTGGAGTGGGGTGGATTGGATTGCAGTGAGGTGGGCTTGGTGAGGTAGATTGGATTGGAGTGGGGTAGACTGCACTGGGTTGGATTGGGGTGGATTGGATTGGTGTGGGGTGGATTGGACTGGGAGCGGTTTGGGTTGTGGTGGATTGGAGTAGGGTGAATTGGGATAGAGTGGGCGGATTGGGGGAGGAGGATTGGATTGAATCAGGGTAGATTGCAGTGGGCATGTTGGAGTGGGGCAGACTGGAGTGAGGCGGATTGGAGTGAGCAGACTGGAGTGGGGTAGATTGTTTTTGATTGGGGTGGGAAAGATTGGAGTGGGCAGATTTAAGTGGGGCAGATTTATGTGGAGAAGATTGCAGTGGGGCAGATTGGAGTGGGATGGATTGAAGTGGGGCTGGTTGTTTTGGACTGGAGTGGGTCAGATTGGAGCTGGGTGGATTAAAGTGGGGAAGATTGGGGTGGGGCAGATTGTTGTGGATTGGTGTGAGGCAGATGGGAGTGGGTGGATTGGAGTGGGACAGATTGTTTTGAATTGGAGTACAGCAGATTGTTTTGGATTGGAGTGGGGCAGATTGGAGTGGGACAGATTGGTTAGGACTGGGGTGGGGCAGATTGGAGTGGGGCAGATTGTCTTGGACTTGAGTGGGCAGACTGGAGTGGATCGGATTGTTTTGGATTGGAGTGGGCCACATTGGAGTGGGGCAGGCTGGAGTGAGGCATAGCGGAGTGAAGAAGGTTGTTTTGGATTGGAGTGGGGCAGACTGACGTGGGGAAGGTTGAAGTGAGGCAGATTGTTTTGGATTGGAGTGGGGCAGATTGGAGTGGGGTAGATTGTTTTTAATTGAAGTGGGGCAGATTGGAATAGGGCAAATTCTAGAGGGGAAGATTGGATTGGGTTAAGGTGTGAGGACTGGAGTGTGGTGGATTGGAGTGGGTTGGATTGGAGTGAGTGGTTTGGATTGGTACGTGGTGGATTAGACTGAATGGGGTAGATTGGCATGGGGTGAGGTGGGTGGATTGGAGTGGGATGGATTTGAATGGGGTAAACTGGGGTATACTGCGCAATTATGTGTTAAGGTATAATTTCATAAATTACACATAAACAATGTTGCTTTGCAATATTTAGAACAAGATAATCATGATCTTTCAAGAACAGCTCCCACAAGCAAAAACAAAGGAAAACATGAGAGCAAAGTGAGAAAAACAGACTTGGCAAAATAAAAGAAAGTTAACTTCAGAAAATATATCTTTGCAATTTTGTGCGTCCTGCTAGGTACATTTTTGCCAGTCAGATGCCTTCTGTTTGCATAGCACTAAAAGTTAATAAAAACAACAAAATACCACCTCAATCACGGAGAGAGCAGTGGATGATCACAGATTAAGTTGAATTAATCTGTGCTTGGACCCTGCTCCATTGTTAGGAACAGATGTGAAGTTTGCAGGGAGCTTGTCAATTAAAAAAGGGCACCGATGCCAACAAATGGTAAACAAGGTTCGGTCTCCAACCCCTTTTTTGTAAACAAAAGAGTCTTGCAAGCAAGACGTATGCGCTAGCGCATGCACTCCCAGGCTCAACCCAGGGAAAAGAAAGAAAAGAAAAGAAAAGGAAAGGAAAGGAAAGGAAAGGAAAGGAAAGGAAAGGAAAGGAAAGGAAAGGAAAGGAAAGAAAAGGAAAGGAAAGGAAAGGGAAAGAGAAGGACCAGAAAGCGAAGGAAAGTGAAAGAGTAGGAAAGAGAAGGAAAGAAGGAAAGTGCACTAAAAAAGGAATGAAAAAAACTAAGAAAACACAGGAATGAAAAAGAAAAGCAAACAATGAAAGAAAGAAGGATAGTAAAAGAAAGAAAGAAGGAAAGCAAAAAGAAGAATGAAGAAAAGTGACAGAAAGAAAGAAGAGAGGAAAGCAAAAGAAAGATTAAATGAAAACAAAAAGAAAGAAAGAAATAAAGAAAGGAAGGAAACCAAAAGAAAGGAAACGAACAAGGAACAAGGAAAGCAAAAGAAAGGAAAGAAGGGAAAGGGAAGGAAAGGAAAGAAAAGGAAAGGAAAGAAGAAAGGAAAGGAAAGTGTTGTAGAATAAAGTGGAGTTTGCATGGAGTGGTACTGCACTGCCATTACTGACAAAACATTTTCACTTGAAATGACCATCACATTTACACAGGCATATTGTTTCACTGATAAAGCTATACCACACACGAATAATAATGTGTGGAAGTAGAATCACGTAGTGTTTTGATTGTATTAAAATATTTGTTTCATGCACACTTTAGTATTATAGAAAAGTGTGCTTCATTTATGCTTTACTAATTCTGATATATTGTGAAAATATTGCATAGTTCATTTACAGAGATGTTAATGTTGTTGTGTGCTAGAAAGAAGGTGATGGCAAGCAAGTAAAATTAATTTGTACCGAAAGATGTCATTGCGCTAGCCAAACCCAGAAGCTGTGACAGAGGCAGAGAGAGCAAATGAAAAAGAAGAAAAAACCCTACAAAGAATCAGAGAGGAAAAAAGCCACCCAGTTTTCACACACCCAGACAGCTCACTTTGAAGTCAGACAAAGAAAAGTAAATACCAAACTCCTTCAGAAGACAATGCCTAACATTTGACCTCTGTCTTTGAAGGCACAGCAAATGTGATATGGTAAGAACATGTAAAGGGCTGTTTATAGAAAGCGAGCACTGTGGAAGAATACCGTAAACAGTGTATGCTCCACGTGATGAACAGACTCAAGCTGGACAGCCTAAAACTAATGAGGTCAACAAATAGAGAACAAGCAAATGTGTGTATAAACAACAAAGCGTTGCTAGGTCAGCTTTCTGAATGTCACCAAGATGTCTTTAGGAAACAGGCTAGGCTCCACAAGATAGACTAACAAGACAGCATAAAACAAGTAAAGACAGTACTAAGAAAACAAGCAAATGTGAGTTACAAGCCAATTGTAATAAATGAGCGGAATACACTATAGGTCAGCTTTCCAATGTCCCAAAGATGTTTTAGCAAATTAGACTTTGATCGAGAAAACAATGATTTCCCTTCGCAGACGTCAAGTTGAAACACATCTTTCCAGGAATACTTTATTTTAAATGTTAACAAATGAGATTGATTTTTTTTTAATGGTTTGTGTTAAACTCAGCAAATGGATAACCTTGCCTCCCAAAAATAATGCCCAGTGGTAAAAAAAATGTAAAGGCTCCAGTGAGATTTGAACTCATGACCCCTGGTTTACAAGACCAGTGCTCTAACCCCTGAGCTATGGAGCCAGCTGTTAATATACAGGACACAGTATTACATCACAAGGGAGCTCACCCGTGAGTGGAATCAGTGTCCTTGTTTTCCTCCTGGCGGAGAGTGAGCAAGGACACAGGCAGAGAGGCTTGCTTCAGCGGGGAGGAGGCAGAAAACAGGACCTGCAGGATATGAGCTCTGCTGTGTCCACAGACCGCTCCTTCCCACACTGAGTCACCCGCAAGAGCCCCGTGCTCTGGTGTGTGCAGTGCACACTGTAAGCAGCGCCCCTGCTCCTTAACATGCACACACGTGTCTATCCCAGCACCCCAGCCGCTGCCCCTTAACATGCACACATGAGCGCTGCTCCTTAACATGCACACACGTGTCTATCCGCAGCACCCTAGCCGCTGACCCTTAACATGCACACATGTGTCTATCCAACATGCACACACGTGTCTATCCTTAACATGCACACACGTGTCTACCGCAGCACCCCAGCCGCTGCTCCTTAACGTGCACAAACGTGTCTATCCACTGCGCCCCAGCCGCTGCCCCTTAACATGCACACACGTGTCTATCCGCAGCGCCCCAGCCGCTGCCCCTTAACATGCACACACGTGTCAATCCGCTGCGCCCCAGCCGCTGCTCCTTAACATGCACACACGTGTCTATCCAACATGCACACACGTGTCTATCCTTAACATGCACACACGTGTCTACCGCAGCGCCCCAGCCGCTGCTCCTTAACATGCACAAACGTGTCTATCCGCAGCGCCCCAGCCGCTGCTCCTTAACATACACACACGTGTCTATCCGCTGCGCCCCAGCTGCTGCCCCTTAACATGCACACACGTGTCTATCCGCAGCGCCCCAGCCGCTGCTCCTTAACATGCACACACGTCTATCTACAGCGCCGCTGCTCCTTAACATGCACACACGTGTCTATCCGCTGCACCCCAGCCGCTGCCCCTTAACATGCACACGAGCGCTGCTCCTTAACATGCACACACGTGTCTATCCGCAGCGCCCTAGCCGCTGCTCCTTAACATGCACAAACGTGTCTATCCGCAGCGCCCCAGCTGCTGCCCCTTAACATGCACACACGTGTCTATCAGCAGCACCCCAGCCGCTGCCCCTTAACATGCACACGTGTCTATCCTTAACATGCACACACGTGTCTATCCACAGCGCCCCTGCTCCTTAACATGCACACACGTGTCTATCCGCTGCACCCCAGCCGCTGCCCCTTAACAGGCACACACGTGTCAATCCGCAGTGCCCCTGCTCTTTAACATGCACACACGTGTCTATCCTTAACATGCACACACGTGTCTATCCGCAGCGCCCCAGCCGCTGCTCCTTAACATGCACACACGTGTCTATCCAACATGCACACACGTGTCAATCCGCAGCGCCCCTGCTCCTTAACATGCACAAACGTGTCTATCCTTAACATGCACACACGTGTCTATCCGCAGCGCCCCAGCCGCTGCTCCTTAACATGCACACACGTGCCTATCCTTAACATGCACACACGTGCCTATCCTTAACATGCACACATGTGTCTACCTTACAGGGGCGCTCAGTAGAAGGTGCGCTGCTGAGCACAACCCACAGCTGGCCCTCGGGATTAAAGGGACGGAGCATTAATGGCGGTGAAGCGGTGTTTTACCTATACATTTTATGGGTGCCCTCTCCTCGACGCTTGCTGCACGCGCAGGCAGGAGTAATCCAGTCCCACGGGTCATGCGCGTGCAGAACACTTCTTTACAAATGATGGCTTTTTATGAGATCATTCTTTTCCCACCGGGGGGGCCGGGCTCAGAAGTTAGCGAGGAGGGCCTTGCCAACCAGTGACGTCCCTTGAGCTAACGAGCTGACGAGCTCTGGTGAGGCACCTGTGCGCCAGTGAGTGGTACATAAACCTGAGAAGACTTTTGGCGGCATTTCAAGCAACCCCACAGACTTGGCTGCTCTCTGCTGATGACGGGCTAAACCTAGAAACACGTGTCCAGAGATACACAGCACTTGCTGCACCTACTTAGGTGAAAGACTTTTGATTACTTTTTCAGCACAAAACGAAGTGACTGCATTTACCATGATGCATTGGGGCTAACTTTTTGCTTGAGTGTGAGGCAGTGTGCTCCCTTTTTTCTTTTTGTCCAATGACTGCTCCCTTGAGCTAACGAGCTGACGAGCTCTGGTGAGGCACCTGTGCGCCAGTGAGTGGTACATAAACCTGAGAAGACTTTTGGCGGCATTTCAAGCAACCCCACAGACTTGGCTGCTCTCTGCTGATGACGGGCTAAACCTAGAAACACGTGTCCAGAGATACACAGCACTTGCTGCACCTACTTAGGTGAAAGACTTTTGATTACTTTTTCAGCACAAAACGAAGTGACTGCATTTACCATGATGCATTGGGGCTAACTTTTTGCTTGAGTGTGAGGCAGTGTGCTCCCTTTTTTCTTTTTGTCTAATGACTGCTCCCTTGAGCTAACGAGCTGACGAGCTCTGGTGAGGCACCTGTGCGCCAGTGAGTAGTACATAAACCTGAGAAGACTTTTGGCGGCATTTCAAGCAACCCCACAGACTTGGCTGCTCTCTGCTGATGACGTGCTAAACCTAGAAACACGTGTCCAGAGATACACAGCACTTGCTGCACCTACTTAGGTGAAAGACTTTTGATTACTTTTTCAGCACAAAACGAAGTGACTGCATTTACCATGATGCATTGGAGCTAACTTTTTGCTTGAGTGTGAGGCAGTGTGCTCCCTTTTTTCTTTACGTCACACAAGGGGACGGGACCCCCATGAACTCATATAGCCTTCGGTTGAAAAGGGGTGACACCGGTGCTACTTCCGGGGTGCTCTCTATGTCCTCACACTAATCTTTTCTCGTGCAATGTAGGTGATCTGATGCAATAGTAAGACTGGTCCATCGTGGGAGGGGGAAGAGTGAGAGGGAGGGGATTAACCCCTCCGATCACAGGGAAGAGGATGTGCCAGGAGGGGGTCACCTTTGTAGCGCTTGAAGGAGGGGGGCGGCCCAGCATTCTCAGTTACCCCTTGATGCTTGGCCACATTCACGGTGAAACACATGAAGTGAAGTCCGTTTCACATTTCTCTGTTTTTGGCGGGAGCTCCTCGAGTCAGAACACCTCAGAGCTCTGATGAAAACAGAACATGATCACAGACCTTAATAAAGGTTTTCAAAGTGTCCCAAACAAATGCCTTTGAGTCATGTGACCCCTTACATCAGCTTGAGAGCTTCACAGTATAAAACCCATCGAGTGAACACCTTTTATGCAGCGCACAAGTCGGGGGTACACGGCGTCCACACACTATTTTCAGAGGTGGTCGCCGTCCACCCTGCAAGAGGTGCCCCCGCTGAGATAAGCTGAACTTGTCCAGGTGTAATTTTCAAACACTGGGACGCTTTCGGCAGTGCCCCCATCCTGTCTGCTTTTGTATTGCACCAGCAACGTGCTGGGAGGGGGCTTTCATAGATCAGACTCCAGCTGGGCCCATAACAAAGGCCAAATCTAAGGAGCCATCAGGTCTCCTTGTGTTCCGCTATCATGACTGGGAGCTCACCTGAGGCTCACACCTAGCTGCAAATGCAAGAGGGAGGGGAAAAGGCTCACAGCTTGTTATCACTTCACATATACATTGTATTCGTATAGCGCTTTACTACCCCCTGACAAGGTGTGCATTTGACCTTGTTTAGTCCCTGTATATAAGAGATTTTTATTCGCTGTAAGTGTAGGAAAGTACTCTCTTTTTGGCAAGGTGTAGTAAGCTCTATCTATTTACAATTACCATCCCCACTTCTTGCTGCTATCAGTGTGTGTAGAATGTTGTCTCTGAGATCTTGCTAGCCAGGACCCCAGTGATTGTGCTCTCTCCCTCCAAATATGGTTACCTTGGTGCACTCCACAATTGGCCTACTGGTGTCCCCTTATAAGTCCCTAGTATATGGTACTTAGGTACCCAGGGCATTGGGGCACCAGCGGTTCCCCATGGCTGGCAGCATGTATTATGCCACCCATGGGAGCCCATGCACAATGTGTCTGCAGGCCTGCCATTGCAGCCCACGTGAAAAGGTGCATGCATCCTTTCACTACAGGTCACTGCACCAGGTCACTGTAAGTCTCCCCTATGGTAGACCCTCCTAGCCCAGAGGGCAGGGTGCAGGTCCCTGTGTGTGAGATGCCCCTATGAACTCAGTTCCATTGTACTGGACTTTGCAAGTGCAGGGAAGCCATGTAATCTGTGTACCAGACACAGGTCACTCTCTCCCTGTGTCCAGCCACATAATGGTAGCTCCGAACCTGGGCATGTTTGGTATCAAACATGTCGGAATCATACCCCAATACTATTGGCAGTATTGGTTGCATGATTCCATGCACTCTGGGTGCTCCTTAGAGGACCTCCCTGTATTGCTCCTACCAGCCTTCCAGGGTTTTTTGGGCAGCCCGTGCTGCTGCAGCCTTTCCGACAGGTTTGACCACCTCAGGCAGGGGAAGACAGAACAAAGGATTTCCTGTGAGAGAGCGAGGCAACACCAACTCTCTTGGAAATAGGTGTTACAAGGCTTGGAAGGGGTAGCCTCCCCAAGCCACCGGTTTGTTTTGAAGGGTACATTTGGTGCCCTCCTTGCATAAACTGGTTTGCACCAGCCCAGGGACTGCTGGTCCCAGCTCTGGTGCAAAACTGGACAAAGGAAAAGGGAGTGACCACTCCTCTGTCCATCACCACCCCAGCGGTGGTGCCCGGAGTTCCTCCAGGTGGCCACACAATTCTGCCATCTTGAACCCAAGATGTTCAGAGGCCCCAGGGAGCATCTGAGTGGTCAGGTGATGCCAGAGACCCCTCCTCATTGGTGGTCACCGTGCAAGGTGATCAACCCCCATTTTGGGGCTAATTTAGGGACTCCCTTGCAGGTGGGTTCCCAGATTCGATGTACAAGACTCCACCAGGACTACTCTGCATCGTTTACTTCTGCTCCTGGCCACTGGAACCGCAACTGGACACTTCAGGAACCAACTACACTGCAACTCCCGAGATGACCTCGCCTTGCAGCATTGTTTCCCAGGCTCCTTCCAGCAACTGCAACATTTCCCCGGCAGTGCATTTTCTGTGGTTGGCAAGACTTCAGCTGCACCAAGAAGCAAGACGGAATCTCCCTTGGAGTGAAGAAGTCACTCCCCTGCATCTGCAGGCACCTAAAGCAATGATGTCTGGCTGAGTGGATCTGCTCTTCTCTGGAACTGCGTGGATCCTGCATCACAGTTGGTGGTCTGAAGTGGTCCCCTTGGTCCTCTCTGTCCACTGTCTAACTTGGGAGACAATGAGCCCTTGCAGGACAGTACCCCTGTGCACTGCAACTCTTGCAGCAACCAAGGCTTGTTGTCTCCTGCTCCAAGGGACTGTCAGGCTCCGAGAAGCCCCAGCACTTCATACTTGCAAGGACTTTCTCCTCTCTGCTGCTCCAGCGACGTGGGACTCCTCTCCACGTGTGCTGATTGGGCCTCACTGCAACTTACTGTGCCTGCTGCCACTGGGTTGCTTGTGCGGGCTGCAGCTGCTTCTGCTGACTCTCCCAACTGCTGAGGTTCAGCCCAGACTCCCCTCCAAGGGTCGAGCCCCCTGGACCTTGCTGGTCGTCTTCATCCTTGCAACTCTTGTTTTGCCTCCTCTTGTATTTGCCAAGGCTTGTTGGTGCTTCCCCTAACCACTGACCATCTGCAACCTGGCGGCCAACGTGGAACATCATCTGCATTGCTCCAAGGACTCCTCTGCAGCGCCTCGGCTCCACAGCTGGTTTTCTCCTCCCCATCAACCTGGATGTTCATCCACTGAAGGGTGGGTAGTGGCTCCTGCCCGACTGGATACTCCATCGTGGACCGGACCCTGTCCCCTTCTTTTGCAGGTCCTCTTCTTCCAGAATCCACCTTTGGATTCCTCTGGTCTGGTCCTGTTCTTGTAAAATCCATTTTCTAAATCCTCTTGTTAATCTTTGGGAAGACCTGGTACTTACCTCTAATCTCCTGGTCGCTGAGTGTCACTGAGGTACTCACCTCTTGGGATCCCAAGTTCATCCAGCTCCCCCCTAACTACTCCATAACCTTGGGTGGGGGACTTCACTTTGCATTCCACTATTTTAGTATATGGTTTGGTCCTCCCCTAGGACCCTAACTGTTTTTCTACAATTCTTTCCAATGCTTGTTGTTCTATGCTAATTTCTGATTGCCATGGTGCATATACATCAGAGGTCTTCAAACTGGGGGGCGGGCCCCCCTAGGGGGGCCTGTAGTGATCCCAGGGGGGCCCCAGACTCTGGCCAAAATAAATATTATACAGATAACAGGCCTTTGTTTTAAGCAGAAGCATGTTTTTGCATTTTAAAAGGTAACAGTACTTAACTGCAATGTTTAAATAGGTTTAGACATATTTAAACATTGCCATGTTTATAAAATAATTGTGAAAAATTCTGAGGGGGGGCCCACTGATGTTTATTTTTCAACTGGGGGGGCGCAGCATTAAAAAGTTTGGAGACCTCTGATATACATAGTGTATACTTACCTCGGGTTGAAGGGACTGCCTAAAAGTAATCTAGTGTACTGTTACTGTAATAAAGTATCTTTATTTTTGTAACACTGTGTGGTTCTTTTCATGTGTGATAAGTTACTGTGTGACTATTGAGGTATTGCATTAGCTTAGAAAATAGTCTTTCCCATGAACTGCAAACTAGGTCTGATGTCAGCGATGGAAAGATGCATCGTCCAATCAAAACAGTGCGATCGGAATGCTCATGGCAGGACAAATGGCAGCACAGAGACGAAAGCCATCAAATCGAGGCAGAGAACAAAGTTATCCACTCATGTGCTCATGGCTGACCCAAAGGCAACTCTTAAGTACATGTAATGCATTGGAAACAGCAGGTCTCTAAGAGACAGCTGTCTGTAGCTGAGGCATAAAAATGTGAATAAAAATCATTTATAGTCAGGCATAACATGCACCATTGAGTGATACCTTTATGGTCACCTACACTCACTTTGAAAAACTTACTTTGCTTTAATGCTGCTCAAGTCCATTTTGCGTTCTACCTTTTTCTTACTTTACACGAACATGGAAGAGTTAATGGCAAGCAAGGGGAACTAACATGACTTGGCCAAGATCAAACAATTAAGGCAAGTGCAAGAACCAATACTGCAAAGCAGCAGGACCAGGAGCTTTCCTAGTGTAGCACGTTTTAGCTGGAAGAGTTCTGATGTTTGCTGAGGTGTGTATTGGAAAAGTGATTGCTGAGGAGATTGAGGTCAGTTGTATGGAGGGGACATTAACTCTTTCTCCTGTTCCAGTTTCCAGCTGGTACCTCACACTTGAACCTGACAAGCGGCTGAGAATGTTTCATTACGCAGAGTATAGGACGGTAGTGGTCCTGTGGAACATGTGGGGATATAGCTCAGTGATAGCGGGACATCACAGAAGGACACTCTTGCACGACGCTCTAGGAGTGACACAGATTGTGAACTGACAACGACGGGGATATAGTTCAGTGGTAGAGCATTTGTCTGCAGATCAAGAGGTCCCTGGTTCAAATCCGGGTGTCCCCTTCACCCTTTTATTGAATTGTCTATTTCCGCGTTATTTTTATTAAATACATGGGCTCACTGCTGTAAAGCGTGAAAAACATTTTTTGTTCAACAAACAGTGGACATCAGGCTGACGCGGCGCCTGTATATGCGCTTGAGATGCCCGCGTTGTACCAATGTCACCTCCTAGTGGAGCTCACCTGAGCGAATGTAAACTCACCTGTGCAGCGGCGGCGCGAGCGGGGGCCGCGCTTTACAGGATATTAAACTATTACCCCCCCCCCCCCCAGATGCCCCCGGGACCTATGGATGACGCCTCTCACCCTCCCCCGGCCTCCTTCGCGAGGTGCCTTGGTTTTTGCCTCGGAGACCCTGAGATCAAACATGCGAAGATTTTAGACGGTGAAAGAGGGATATTTTGTAAATAACTGATATATATCGGAGGAATGGATTTTCCGCGTTGACTTCAGTTGTAGCAGAGGCGACTGCGGGAGGGAGACAGATAACATGAAGCCGCTTTTTAGCGTAAAAATTCGGGCGTCTCCCGCACGTATCGGGTCTTTTGGAGTTTAATGTGAAATGTTACTCCTGAAGTCACCTAATCGGGGTGGGCTTTCATTCCAGACGAGTGAACATAGTGCACTCAGTGAGTCGGATCCTATATATATACATTCTAGTGAAAGCATACGCCTCACAGCCTTTCCCCAGTGACAGATTACACCTGTTCGCTCCCGCCACGCAAGTTATGTTATCTGTAGAGAAATGAAGCGAGTGCACTGAATATTCACAGGTAATTTCAGTGAAAGTGGATTAAAGTTTGAGTAGCCTCCCAATTTGCTGGAAAACGTGATGGGAAAAGGGGTGGATTGGATTGCAGTGAGGTGGGCTTGGTGAGGTAGACTGGATTGGAGTGGGGTAGATTGCACTGGGCTGGATTGGACTGGAGCGGGTTGGGTTGGGTTGGATTGGAGTGGGGTGAATTGGGATAGAGTGGGTGGAATGGGGAGGTGGATTGGATTGGATCGGGGTGGATTGCAGTGGGCATATTGGAGTGGGGCAGCCTGGAGTGAGGCGGATTGGAGTGCGGCAGATTGTTTTGGATTGGGCTGGGGTGGTTTGGAGTGGGACAGATTGGTTGGGATTGGGTTGGGGCACATTAGAGTGGGGCAGATTGTCTTGGATTGGAGTAGGCAGATTGGAGTGGGACAGATTGGTTGGGATTGGAGTGGGTCACATTGGAGTGGGGCAGATTGTCTTGGATTGGAGTAGGCAGATTGGAGTGGGACAGATTGGTTGGGATTGGAGTGGGTCACATTGGAGTGGGGCAGGTTGTCTTGGATTGGAGTAGGCAGATTGGAGTGGGACAGATTGGTTGGGATTGGAGTGGGTCACGTTGGAGTGGGGCAGGCTGGATTGAGGCATGGTGGAGTGAGGCAGATTGTTTTGGATTGAAGTGGAGCAAATTGGATAGGGGCAGATTCTTTTGGATTGGAGTGGATCAGATTGTTTTCGATTGGAGTGGGGCAGGTTATTTTGGATTGGAGTATGGCAGACTGACGTGGGGATGGTTGAAGTGAGGCAGATTGTTTTGGATTGGAGTGTGGTGGATTGGAGTGGATTGGATTGGAGTGAGTGGTTTGGACTGGAGTAGGTGGATTGGATTGGATTGGTATGTGGTGGATTAGCCTGAATGGGGTAGATTGGCGTGGGGTGAGGTGGTTCGACTGATGTGGAGTGGAGTGGGGTGGATTGGAATGGGGTAAATTGGGGTGTACTGCGTAATTTGTGTTAAGGTATAATTTCATAAATTACACATAAACAATGTTGCTTTTAGAACAAGATAATCATCATCTTTCGAGAACAGCTCCCACAAGCAAAGACAAAGGAAAACATGAGAGCAAAGTGAGAAAAACAGACTTGGCAAAATAAAAGAAAGTTAACTTCAGAAAATAAATCTTTGCAATTTTGTGTGTCCTGCAAGGTACATTTTTGCCAGTCAGACGCCTTCTGTTTGCATGGCACTAAAAGTTAATAAAAAACAACAAAATACTACCTCAATCACGTACGGGCAGCGGACGATCACAGATTAAGTTGAATTAATCTGTGCTTGGTCCCTGCTCCAGTGTAAGGAACAGATGTGAAGTTTGCAGGGCGCTTGTTAATTAGGCTGCAAAAAAAAGGGCACTGATGCCAACAAATGGTAAACAAGGTTTGGGCTCCAACTCCTTTTTTGTAAACAAATATGTCTTGCAAGCAAGACTTATGCGCTAGCACATGCACTCGCAGGCTTGTCCCAGGGAAAGGAAAGGAAAACGAACGAGAAAGAGAAGAAAGGAGAAAGTGAAGGAAAGTGAAAGAGTAGGAAAGAAAAGGAAAGAAGGAAAGTGCACTAAAGAAGGAAAGAAAAACACTAAGAAAACACAGGAATGAAAAAGAAAAGCAAACAAGGAAAGAAAGGATAGTCAAAGAAAGAAAGAAGGAAAGCAAAAAGAAGAATGAAGAAAAGCAACAGAAAGAAAGAAGAGAGGAAAGCAAAAGAAAGAAGGATTAAATGAAAACAAAAGAAAGACAGAAAGAAAAAGGAAGGAAACCAAAAGAAAGGAAACGAACAAGGAACAAGGAAAGCAAAAGAAATGGAAGAATAAAAAGGAAAGGAAAGGGAAGGAAAGGAAAGAAAAGAGAAGGAAATAGAATGAAAGAGAGAGAATGAAGGAAAGAGAAAGAAGGAGGAGGAGAAGGAAAGTGAAAGAAGGAGAAGAGAAATAAAGGGGAAGAAAAGAGAAATAAATAAAAAATAGAGCAAGGAAAAGAAACAAATAAAGGAAAATGTAAAGAAAAAAGAGAGAATGCAAGAGTGGAAGAAGTAAAGAAAGAAAAAAGAAAGAAAGAAGGAAATAGAAAGATAGAAGTAAATAAATTAGCAAAGAAAGAAGAAAAAAAGAAAAAAGTCAAAGAGAGTAACCTAATACAGAACAGTTTCAAATGGACACAGTCTGGTATGCTGTGAAGTAGCAGCAGTCAGGAAAGCAAAACATTACAACAGGAATTTACAACAGCATTGGCAAGAGATGGGATCTGATAAAGATGGAGTGTGCATCAGAAGAGTCCAGCTATCACATTAGGATCTAAACAAAAAAGCAACAATAAAGTAATTATAAATTAAAAACAAAAACACTGGCACTCGTGGGAACTAGCTTGTGTGTGAATATGCTCATTGTGAAAGGGCAAAATGCAGTCGCTCAAAGTGAAGTTAGCCAGTGGCTGAAGTAGGCTGCCCCACGCTGTATGCTGTAGTTGGTGGAAACAAAATGTGATTGACAAAAAACAGACCAATGGATGAAGAGAGGTGGCTGAAAGCCCCTATATGTAAGTATATTACACATCTTTTAGTAAAATCAAAAGTTCTTGCCTAATGTCAGACCTAAAAAGTAAGTGTTGTTCTTTTTTTTAAGCTCAGCCATGTTTCAACATTTTTCAGAGGTTCTCTCATTGCTCCTACATACAACTTGGGAGCCCAGGGGCAGATGTGTGCTGTGTTGCTCTGGTCACTGAGCTAAACTAACTTAATTAAAAATCCTTAAAAGGCGGGCATGATGCTGAAGTAAAGTTGTGCTGTATGTGGGAGCCCTTGACAGACTGCGGATTGGAGTTCTTAAAGGCCCTCTATAGTGTGAGGGAGGACATTAACTGGAAAATTAACAGAGCACCTTATTGAAACACATTTTTAAACAAGCTTTGGCAGAGCCAATAGGTCTCACCTATACAAGAGCTACTGGCCTTGCCAATGTGTTTTATCCACATTGTACACCAGCGTCTCTGCTGTTCAGCATGGCTAAAAGTTAGTGGTGCAGAGGAGTGTGGCGTGGAGTGTTGCTGCAGAGTGGGGCGGTCCAGAAGAGTGCTGTAGAGTGGAGTGGGGTAGAGTGGAGTGGCATAGAGTACCATGGAGTGGTGTAGAGTGGGGTAAAGGATTGTGGTGTGGCACAAAGTGAAGAGGAGTGTCATGCAGTTAAGTGGAGATTTGTGGAGTGTCATGATCGTGAGGTAGAGTGGAGTGTTGTGAAGTAGAGTGGAGTGATGTGGAGTGGAGTGGAGTACAGTAGAGTGGAGTGATGTGGAGTGGAATGGTGTAGAGCAGAGTGGAGGGATGTAGAGTGTCTAAAGTGGTATGGAGTGTTGTAGAGTGTAGTGAAGTGGTATTGAGTGGTGTAGAGTGGCATAGAGTGGACGGAGGTACAGTGGAGGAGTGTAGAGTGGAGTATAGTGTAGTGGAGTGGAGTGGCATAGAGTGGAGGGAGGTAAAGTGGAGGAGCGTAATGTGTAGTATAGTGTAGTAGAGTGGAGTGGCATAGAGTGGAGGGGCGTATTGTGGAGTGGAGTAAAGAGTTGTAGAATGGAAATGCATAGAGTGTCATAGGTTTGAGGGGCATAGATTGGAGGGGTGTAGAGCATCATAGAGTGGAGTGTTGTAGAGTGGAGTGTTTGTAGTGTGAAGGGTCGTAGAGCTGAGGGGTGTAAAATCATAGGTTGTTAAATGGAGGGGCGTAGAGAGGAATACATTTGTAGAGTAAACTCTCAGAGTGGAGTACAGTGGAGTGATGTAGGCTAGAATAGAGAGCTATGAGTGATGTGGAGTACAGTAGAGTGGCATAGAGTGGCATAGAGTGTCGTAGAGTGGAGTGTCATAGGGTGGAGTGTCATAGAGTGGTGTGGCATAGGTTGGAGTACAGTGGCCAAGAGCTAAGTGGCATAGAGTGTTGTAGTGTGGACTGGCAGTTCGGACTGGACTGTTCCAATGAGGAACAGGGTCAAGACTGATTTGCATATGGCTGGGTCCAAACTGGGGTGGCATGGTGAACAAAAGAACAAAGGATTAAACCCAGATCTGTGACTGGGGTGAGTGTTTGAAAAGTTTCAACACTCCGTCCACCATCCTTGTGTGTTGCTAAAGTAGACTGGAGTAGTGCCATGGAGTGGAGCACAGTGGAGTGGGATAGAGTGGAGTGTCATAGAGTGGAGTGGAGTGGGATAGAGTGGAGTGTCATAGAGTGGAGCACAGTGGAGTGGGATAGAGTGGAGTGTCATAGAGTGGAGCACAGTGGAGTGGGATAGAGTGGAGTGCCATAGAGTGGATCACAGTGGAGTGGGATACAGTGGAGTGTCATAGAGTGGAGTGGAGTGGCGTGGGATAGAGTGGAGTGTCATAGAGTGGAGTACAGTGGAGTGGGATAGAGTGGAGTGTCATAGAGTGGAGTGGTGTGGAGTATAGTGGAATAGAGAAGACTGGCTTAGGGTGGTGTAGAGGGGAGTGCATAGAGTAGAATACAGTGTCATATCATGAAGTGTTGTAGAGTCTCGTAGAATGTCGTAGATTGACGTAGAGTGGATAAGAACAGAGTAGAGTGGAGTAAAGAAGTGTGGCACTAAGGGGATTGAAGTAGGGTGGCATGCATTGAGTGGAGTGGAGTACAGTGGCGTGGACTGACATAGAGTAGATACCACGGAGAACAGTGGAGTAGAGTGTGGTAGAGTGGAATGATGTAGAATAGCGTAGATTGGATTGGAGTAGAGTGGCAGAGCCTGGAGTAGAGTGTTGTAGAGTGGAGTTTGCATGGTGCGGTACTGCACTGCCATTACTGACAAAACATTTTCACTTGAAATGGCCATCCCATTTATACAGAGATATTGTTTCACTGATAGAGCTATACCACACACAAATAATAATGTGTGGAAGTAGCATCACGTAGTGTTTTGATTTGTTTTGATTGTATTAAAATATTTGTTTCATGCATACTTTAGTATTATAGAAAAGTGTGCTTCATTTATGCTTTACTAATTCTGATATGTTCTGAAAATATTGTATAGTTCATTGACAGAGATTTTAATGTTGTGTGCTAGAAAGAAGGTGATGGCAAGCAAGTAAAATACATTTGTCGCTAGCCAAACCCAGAAGCTGTGACAGAGGCAGAGAGAGCAAATGAAAAAGAAGAAAAACCCTACAAAGAATCAGAGAGGAAAAAAACACACCCACTATCACACACCCAGACAGTAAGATAAAGCTCCTCACTGAAAAGTAAATACCAAACTCCCTCAGAAGACAAAGACCTCTGTCTTTGAATGCCCAGCAAATGTGATATGGTAAGAACAACATGGTTATAGAAAGCGAGCACTGTGGAAGAATACAGTAAACAGGGTATGTTCCAGGTGATGAAGAGACTGTACAGCCTAAAACGAATGAAGTTAACAAATAGAAAACAAGCAAATGTGTTATAAACAACAAATAAATTGTTCTTCTAGGTCAGCTTTCTGAATGTCAGGAAGATATATTTAGCAAACAGGCTAGGCTCCACAAGATGGACTACACAGCATAAAACAAGTAAAGCCAGTACCAAGAAAACAAGCAAATGTGAGTTACAAGCTAATTGTAACCAACGGGCGGAATACACTCTAGGTCAGCTTTCCAATGTCCCAAAGATGTCCTAGCAAACCAGACACTTTGATCCAGAAAACAATTTCCCTTCGCAGACATCAAGTTGAAACACATCTTTCTAGGAATTCTTTATTTTAAGTGTTAACAAATGTGAATGTGGTTGAAATGCTTTTTTATGGTTTGTGTTAAACTCAGCAATTTGCCTGCCGAAAATAATGCCCAGTGGTCAAAAGCTCGTGAAAGGCTCCAGCGAGATTTGAACTCATGACCCCTGGTTTCAAAGACCAGTGCTCTAACCCCTGAGCTATGGAGCCAGGTGACAGCATTCCTCGCACAGTATTACATCACAAGGGAGCTCACCAGAGTGGAATCAGTGTTCTTGTTTCCTCTGGGCGGAGAGTCAGCATAGACACAGGCAGAGAGGTTTGCGTCAGCGGGGAGGAGGCAGAGAACAGGACCTGCAGGATGTGAGCCCTGCTGTGTCCAGAGGCTGCCCCACCTCACACCGAGTCACTCACAAGAGCCCCACGCCCTGGTGTGTGCAGTGCACACTGGAAGCAGCGCCCCTGCTCCTTAACATGCACACACGTGTCTATCCGCAGCGCCTCAGCCGCTGCCCCTTAACATGCACACATGTGTCTATTCGCAGCGCCCCAGCTGCTGCTCTGTAACATGCACACATGTGTCTATCCTTAACATGCACACACGTGTCTATCCTTAACATGCACACACGTGTCTATATGCAGCGCCCCAGCCGCTGCCCCTTAACATGCACACACGTGTCTATCCGCAGCGCCCCAGCCGCTGCCCCTTAACATGCACACACGTGTCTATCCGCAGCACCCCAGCCGCCGCCCCTTAACATGCACACACGTGTCTATCCTTGACATGCACACATGAGTCTATCCTTAACATGCACACACGTGTCTATATGCAGCGCCCCAGCCGCTGCCCCTTAACATGCACACACGTGTCTATCCGCAGCGCCCCAGCCGCTGCCCCTTAACATGCACGCACATGTCTATCCGCAGCACCCCAGCCGCCGCCCCTTAACATGCACACACGTGTCTATCCTTGACATGCACACACGTGTCTATCCCAGCGCCCCTGCCCCTTAACATGCACACAAGTGTCTATCCGCAGCGCCGCTGCCGCATAGCATACACACACGTGTCTATCCGCAGCACCCCAGATGCTGCCCCATAACAAGTACACACATGTCTATCCGCAGCGCCCCAGCCTCTGATCCTTAACATGCACACACGTGTCTATCCGCAGCGCCCCAGCCGCTGATCCTTAACATGCACACACGAGTCTATCCGCAGCGCCCCAGCCGCTGCTCCTTAACATGCACACATGTGTCTACCCGCAGTGCTCCAGCCGCTGCCCCTTAACATGCACACATGTGTCTATCCAACATGCACACATGTGTCTATCCTTAACATGCACACACAAGTCTATCCGCTGCGCCCCAGACACTGCTCTTTAGCATGCACACACGTGTCTATCCTTAACATGCACACACGTGTCTATATGCAGCGCCCCAGCCGCTGCCCCTTAACATGCACACACGTGTCTATCCACAGCACCCCAGCTGCTGCCCCTTAACATGCACACACGTGTCTATCCGCAGCGCCCCAGCCGCTGCCCCTTAACATGCACACACATGTCTATCCAACATGCACACACGTGTCTATCCTTAACATGCACTCACGTGTCTGTCCGCAGCGCCCCAGCCGCTGCTCCTTAACATGCACACACGTGTCTATCTGCAGCGCCGCTGCCCCTTAACATTCACACATGTGTCTATCTGCAGCGCCCCTGCCCCTTAACATGCACACACGTGTCTATCCTTAACATGCACACAGGTGTCTATCTACCTCACAGGGGAGCTCAGAAGAAGGTGCGCTGCTGAACACAATCCACAGCTGGCCCTCGGGATGAAAAGGCCGCAGCATTAATGACGTTGAAGCAGTGTTTTACCTATACATTTTATGGGTGCGCTCTCCTCGACGTTTGCGGCACGCGCAGGCAGGAGTAATCTAGTCCCACGGGTCATGCGCGTGCAGAACACTTCTTTACAAATGATGACTTTTTATAAGATAATTGTTTCCCCACCGGGGAGGCCGGGCTCAGGAGTTAGTTAGAGAGCGAGGAGGGCCTTGCCAACCAGTGACGTAACACAAGGGGACGGGCCCCCCATACACTCATATTGTATTGTATTGTATTGTAACAGTATTTATATACTGCTTACTACCCCTGACGAGGTATCGAAGCGCTTTTCGGCGAGTAGCACGCTACTCCGGAACCTAACCAGAATTAGTGATGGATTAGTATCAGGAAATATGAGTACAGTTTTAGTATTTTTATGAGTTAATTTGAGCCGCGGATATGAGAGTTTGTTAGTTAGATTGACTGGAGTAATGGAGGGGTGGAGGAGGAAAGAAATCCAGAAGTGTTAATTGGGAGTATATCCCTCATTTACTCATCCCAAAGGCTTGGGATGAGTAAAGGGGGATGGAGGAGGGAAGAGTTAGGAAGATCATAGTAGCAGGGTGAGATAAAGGAGGGAGAATTTAGTAGGGTTGTTTGGGAGGCCATGGTAGTAGTGAGGTTTGGTGAGTTAGATGTGGAAGCAGAGGGAAGAGGTTAGGCAGAGTTATTTAGGAGATGAAAGTAGTAGAATGGATTTGGGATGAGTCAGAGTAGGAACGGAGGATAGACTGATAGAGACATGACATATGATGATGGGTAGAGAAGTGTGATAAGATGAGAGCAGGGATTCATAGATAACTAGTAGAACAACCCAGCCAGGAGCCATGCAATGACCCACGAACATGTTAAGCACAGAACATATACACACACATATATATACATATATACATATATTCACACACAAACACACATGAATACACACACATGCACACATATATGTACATACAATACATAATTAGAACCCTGGGTAATATACCACTCACACTAATAGCCTTCGGATGAAGTGGGGGGCACGGGTGAAACTTCAAGGGTGCACTTCCAGGCTTATGCCTTGTGTCCTTACACTAATCCTCTCACGTGCAATGTGGGTGATCTGATGCAATAGTAAGACTGGTCCATCGGGGGAGGGGGGAAGAGTGAGGGGGGGGGATTAACCCCTCCGATCCCAGGGAAGAGGTCGTGCCAGGAGGTGGGTCACCTTTGTAGCGCTTGAAGGAGGGGGGCGGCCCAGCATTCTCAGTTACCCCTTGATGCTTGGCCACATTCACGGTGAAACACATGAAGTGAAGTCCGTTTCACATTTCTCTGTTTTTGGCGGGAGCTCCTCGAGTCAGAACACCTCAGAGCTCTGATGAAAACAGAACATGATCACAGACCTTAATAAGAGCGTCTCGTTTTCAAAGTGTCCCAAACAAATGCCTTTGAGTCATGTGACCCCTTACATCAACTTGAGAGCCTCACAATATAAACCCATCGAGTGAACACCTCTTATGCAGCGCACAAGTCGGGGGTACCCGGCGTCCACACCTATTTTCGCAGGGTGGTCGCCGTCCACCCTGCAAGAGGTGCCCCCGCTGGGATATGATGAACTTGTCCGGTGTTATTTTCAAACACTGGGACGCTTTCGGCAGTGCCCCCATCCTTTCTGCTTTTGTTTTGCACCAGCAACGTGCAGGGAGGGGGCTTTCATAGATCAGACTCCAGCTGGGCCCATAACAAAGGCCGTATCTAAGGGGCCATCAGGTCTCCTTGTGTTCCGTTATCATGACTGGGAGCTCACCTGAGGCTCACACCTAGCTGCAAGTGCAAGGGGGAGGGGAAAAAGGCTCACAACTCCTTGTTTATCACTTCACATACACATTGTATTCGTATAGCGCTTACTACCCCCTGACAAGGTGTGCGTTTTACCTTGTTCAATCCCTGTATGGAAGAGATTTTCATTTGCTGTAAGTGTAGGAAATACTCTCTTTTTGGCAAGGGGTAGTAAGCGCTATAAAAATACAATTACAATTACCATCCCCACTTCTTGCCTGCTATCAATGTGCTTAGAACGTTTTCACTGGGATCCTGCTAACCAGAACCACAGTGATTGTGCTCTCTCCCTCCAAATTTGGTTACCTTGGACCTTGGTGCACTCCACAATTGGCCTACTGGTGTCCCCTTATAAGTCCCTAGTATATGGTACTTAGGTACTCAGGGCATTGGGACACAAGGGGCCCCCATGCCACAAGGGGCCCCCATGGGCTGCAGCATGTATTATGCCACCCATGGGAGCCCAGGCACAATGTGTGTGCAGGCCTGCCATTGCAGCCCACGTGAAAAGGTGCATGCACCCTTTCACCACAGGTCACTGCACCAGGTCACTGTAAGTCTCCCCTATGGTAGACCCTCCTAGCCCAAAGGGCAGGGTGCAGGTCTCTGTGTGTGAGGTGCCCCTATGAACTCAGTTCCATTGTACTGGACTTTGTAAGTGTGGTAAACCATTTTATCCGTGAGTCGGACATAGGTCACTCACTACCTGTGTCCAGCTACATGATAGTAACTCCGAACCTGGGGTGTGGGACTTCACTTGGCATTCCACTTTTTAGGGTCGAGCCTGCGTTGCATGCGCTCGCGCATGCGTATTGCAGCAAGACTCTTTCGTGTTTAGAAAAGGGCTCTGAGCCCTGTCAACATCACGTCAGTGTTTTTTATTGGTTCGTGGGCTTGCCTAATAAAATCTGCTTGCTTTCATTAGTCGAAGGCACGCATACTTTTCCGGTGGCTAGCCCTCCTCGAGCGCAGCGACCAAGTACAGAAAACATGCGAGGCTCGCTGTTTTCCATCGGGCTCGTTGACTTCTTTTTCTCTAATTTATGAGCGCGATCTTGCTTGGCAGAAGTCGAGTGCTTTACATAGTTAATTGCACTTTTTCGGTTACGTAAATAAATGCACTTTTGCCCGATGGGTGAAAAGTCGGGTTAGGAGTTTCAACGCTATCAGCTCTAAAATGAGCAAACGCGAGACCCGTTGCATTGCAAATGCTTGTTTAGAATATGGTTTGGTCCTCCACTAGGGCCCTAACTATTTTTCTACAATTCTTGCCAATGATTGTTGTTTTAAGCTAATTTCTGATTGCTATTGTGTATATAAACAGTGTATACTTACCTCCGGTGGGGGACTGCGTAAAAGTACCTTTATTTATGTAACACTATGTGGTTCCTTTCATGAGAGATAAGTTACTGTGTGACTATTGAGGTATTGCATTAGCTTTGCATGTCTCCTAGATAAGTCTTGGCTGCTCATCCACTGCTACCCCTAGAGAGCCTGGCTTCCTAGACACTGCCTACGTTCACTAATAGTGGTTGCCTGGACCTGGCATAAGGTGCCAACACCA
This sequence comes from Pleurodeles waltl, assembly GCF_031143425.1. Classification (NCBI taxonomy): domain Eukaryota; kingdom Metazoa; phylum Chordata; class Amphibia; order Caudata; family Salamandridae; genus Pleurodeles; species Pleurodeles waltl. The sequence continues at coordinate 4,223,587 of NW_027150097.1, forward strand.
TAGGTGTCCACCACACACCAGGCCAGCTTCCTACAGTAAGAATGTCAGACTTGTTGGTCTGTTGCAGTATTTTCACAAATAACAATTTAAAATACCACTATTTTGTTTTATTTCTTTTATAGCGATTCTCATCCTAGTGCAGGGTGTCAGAGCACTTTACTTCACATTACATTACGCATTCACAATACATCCTATAATGTGTAATTCAGTGTACTAAATGTGTTATAAAAGACAGTGAGGGTTACAAGGTGTAGGCGTCACGTGTCCTTAATAGCTCACTGTGACATATTAGAAGGATTACAATTCATGAACTGCAAGTAACAAAAGGATCTCTGCGTTAAAAGCAGTAACTCACCCAGCTACTTAAAATAAAAATGCTTTGCAGGAGACTTATACAACCTCTAAGCTACTTTGATTGAAAACTGGGACTAGAGAAAACACAGGTTTTTCCAACATATGTTTTACCCTCCAAAGATATTTTACCATTATTATTATTCCCTGAGATTTACTGGGCACACAAGGATCTCTGCAGCAGGTGCCTGAACCCCATATTGTAAAATGCAGACTTTGCAACCAGTGAAGCAGAACAGATTTATTGCCATGTTTCTCCTTGTTGACAATATCTTTAGGGCGGTGTTTTAAAAAAATAAATGTATAAGTTGAGGCCTACATTTTGTATCAGGGTTGCGTCCCTTTTTTGGCACACCCCCAACACAAATTCGAATTTGTTAAATATTGTAACACGCTAAAATGTAATCGTGGTGGACCTGCTGAACCTGTGTGAGGTCTTAAGATCTGATGTCACTTCTTCTGATGTCACTTCTTGTGAGGTCATGGGTTGTGATGCCACTTCCTGTGATGGTACATACAATGCCACTCGGTGTGATGTCACGCACTGTGATGTCACCCACCATGATGTCACTTGCATACTGCCTAATTTGGTTAGTCCCCCACTTTCTTTTTTAGGACTTGTGTCCTCCTTTTATGCAATTTCTGCATTCATACAGTTAAGTTTATTGCACAACAGGTATGTACCTTTGTTCATTATTTCAGAACATACACATTCTTAATTGTATGTAAATGCACTTCATATTCTGTAAACGTAGGTTTGTGTATTGTAAAATACACCAACTGCTTTGCATTCCCAGAAAAGTAGTAAACACCGGACCGAGGTGTCAGTATCAATACTACATTTTTTCCATTTATATATCCAATATTGCAAACGCTGTATCTCAGGTTTGAGGGTCAATAAGCTCATTCTTTTTCAAGTAACAGGCTGACGAGCTGAACCGCCTGCGTAAACACCTCAAGGCAGGTAACAGTTCAAAGAGGCTATGGAATAAAGTGGAGGCTTACCTCCAACTAGTCAACCCACCATGACCGACTCATTCTTTCCTCTTCGTTGATGTGATCACTCCCCCATTTAGTCAATCAACCATGACCTAACTGATGTTTTCCACCTTGGTACCACTCCATCTAGTCAACCGACCAAGACTCAACTCATCCTTTCCACAGTGTTGGTGCGATCGTACCCCTCCATCTAGCCAACCTACCATGACCTCACTCATCCTTTCCACCTGGTTGGAGAGATTGCACCCCTACTGCTAGTCAACCACCATGACCTGACTCATCCTTTCCACCTCATGGGCATGATCGCACCTCTCTACTTAGTCAACCCACCACAACCCTTTCCATATCATGGGCATGATCGCACCCCTCTACTTAGTCAACCACAACAACCCGACTCATCCTTTCCATCTCATGAGCATGATCGCACCCCTCTACTTAGTCAACCCACCTCGACCCGACTCATCCTCTCCATCTCATGGGCATGATCGCACCCCTTTACTTAGTCAACCCACCACAACCCGACTCATCCTTTCCATCTCATGAGCATGATCGCACCCCTCTACTTAGTCAACCCACCGTGACCCGACTCATCCTTTCCATCTCATGAGCATGATCACACCCCTCTACTTAGTCAACCCACTATTACCCGACTCATCCTTTCCATCTTGTTGGCATGAGCTCACCCCTCTACCTAGTCAACCTACCATGACCCAACTAATTATTTCCACCCTGTGCCAGTGAGCTCATCCCTCAAGCTTGCGTCGTCCACCAGCCCCATCCTGTGAAACTGCACTTTTGTTTGATACAATAGATCCTATGCAGATATTTACAATGAATTAAACACAGCCTATAGTTTGGTAAAGGGCCCTAGATTCAGAGCAGCAGAACCTCAACCTCTCTTCACTGACGGAGATATCCAAAGCAGCGGGTCACGTCTGGCGGGTCATAGGTGTATGGATCAGTACAGTTGCTTACCTTCCAGTGTAAAGGCATGTGATATGTATGGTCCTTTAAGAAATATGTACAGTCACTATTTCATAACAAACTCTTCAAGCCTGTTTAACAAATGTATATGTACTCACAGTTAAATATATATATATATGTGTGTGTATGCATGTGTGTGCATGTGTGTATATGTATATGTGTGTGTATATACACATATATGTATATTCTATTCTATGCTTAACATGTTCATAGGTCATTGCATAGCTCCTAGATGAGTTGTTATATTAGATACTTATGAATCCCTGCCTCCTTTTTTATATCACAATGAGCAGATGTTATCTTAACTATTTAACAGCAAGCATTTCGCTGTTGAAAAATTGAGAAAAGATAAATGAATGTTAGAAAAGTAGGCTTATTAATTAACATCAAATATTACAAATCTTGAAAGTATGTGTTTATACAATACAAATTTACTTCTCATATCATTATACCCATTATTATATTCCATGCACATATTCACATACTATGTATTTACATATCTAATAATTTATTACTCTAGTCTTACTGTACTAGAGAAAAAAGAAATAACATTAAATTAATTAATACATTAAAATAATAATAATAATTAAATAAAAAAATATATAAATAAAAAGTAAAATACAATTTACTCTCTCATAAGCTTTATTCTGTCTCTCCAACACTCTATGCCTCTATCAATCTCTCCTCCATCTTCTCTCTAACTCATCCCAAACCCATTCTACTTCTTTCGTCTCCAGAATAACCCTGCCTAAGCTCTTCCCTCCTCTACAGCATCTAGCTCCCCCAAACCTCAGTTTACTACTATGATCTCCAAAACAATCCTAATCAATTCCCCCTCATTTATCTCACCTTTGACTCATCCAAAATCCCTCCTCCTACTATGATCTCCCTAACCCTTTCCACAGACTCCTCCCTCCTCCATCTCTCCTTTACTCATCCCAAGCCTCATCCTGTTACTATAAACTCCCAATTAACACTTCTGTATTCTTCCCTCCTCTATCCCTCCATTACTCTAGTCAATCCAACTAACAAACTCACATATCAACGCCCTCCTCAAAAAACCCTAGGCGGACCCAAAGGACCTCAAGAACTTCTGGCCTATCTCCCTGCTCCCCTTCCCGGCAAAAGTAATTGAGAAGGCTATCAACAGACAACTGACCGCTTCCTCGAGGAGAACAGCTCTCTGGACCCTTCCCAATCCGGATTCCACAGCAACCACAGTACTGGAACTGCCCTCATCGCCGCCACCTACGACATCAGAACCATACTGGACAATGGCGAAACTGCAGCCCTCATCCTCCTGGACCTATCGGCCACGTTCGACACTGTCTGCCACCACACCCTACGCACACGCCTCAGCAATGCAGGAATCCGTGACAGAGCCCTGGACTGGGTCACCTCCTTTCTCACCAGCAGAACCCAGAGAGTCCGTCTCCCCCCATTCCACACCAAAGCCACCAAAATTGTCTGCGGCATAACACAGGGTTCGTCCCTAAGCCTGACCCTCTTCAACGTCTACATTGCCCGCTCTCTGACATCGCCCGATCCCACAACCTCAACATCATCTCATATGCCGACGACACCCAGCTGATCCTCTCCCTCACCAAGGACTCTTCCAAGACCAACCTCCATGAAGGAATGGAGGCTATCGCTGAATGGATGAAGAACAGCTGCCTCAAACTCAATTCCAAGAAGACGGAAGTCCTCATCTTCTACTCCACCCTCCTCCGAATGGGGTGACTCCTGGTGGCCTGCCACTCTCAGATCCGCTCCGACTCCCACCGACCACTCACGCAAACTAGGATTCATCTTGGACTCCCCATTGTCCATGACCCAGCAAGTCAACGCCATCTCCTCCTCCTGCTTCAACACCCCCCGCATGCTCCGAAAGATCTACAAATGGAACCTCACCGAAATCAGAAGAACAGTCACCCAAGCCCTCGTAAGCAGCAAACTGGACTACGGCAACGCCTTCTTTGCAGAGACCACGGCCAAACTCCAGAAGAGGCTTCAACGCATCCAGAACGCCTGTGCACGGCTCATCCTGGACAACCCCCGCCACTGCCACATCACAGGCCATCTGATAGACCTGCACTGGCTCTCCGTCAACAAGAGAATCACCTTCAAACTCCTCACCCACGCTCACAAAGCACTGCACAACACCGGACCAGAATACCTCAACAGACGGCTCTCCTTTTACACCCCCACCCGGCAACTCCACTCCACCGTCCCACGCATCCAAAGAACTACAACCGGTGGCAGATCATTCTTGCACCTCGCCGCCAAGACGTGGAACACTCTTCCCACCCACCTGCGTCAGACCAAAGACCTCCTTACCTTGAGGAGACTTCTCAAGACCTGGCTGTTCTAGCAGTAGCAGCACCGCCCATCCCCCCACCTCAGCGCCTTGAGAGCCTCACGGGTGAGTAGTGCGCTTTACAAACTCCATGATTGATTGATTGATTGATTGATTGACATATCCTCTGCTCAAATTAACTCATACTAATACTAATACTGTACTTGTATTTACCTATACTAATCCACCACTAATTCCTCTTGGGTTCCGGAGTAGAGTGCTACTCGCTGAAAAGTACTTTGATGCCTCATCAGGTGTAGTAGCGCTATATAAATACAATTAAAATTATTTTAAACTTGCATTACACACAGTATAGACTGCTACAAAATGCACAAAAAGGTTGAAGATAAAATGGTGCTTCCAAAATATAGATTTTAGTAATACCCAGACTGAAGGTAATGCAAGTTTTCTTACATAAATGTCCCTTCAACACCTCGTCAGGCGTAGTATATATAAAATGTGGAAAAAAAATAGTAAGTATAAATGTAAATACACATTTAATTAAAAGCAGGCACTTCACAGCTCATTGGTTAATTATTTGCACTACCTGTTAAAAAGAAATCTTTGTCATCACAAAGGTTCGAGTGATCAGATCAATTAAAGCCAGTGCCGGCTCCCAAGCATCCTTTACATTTGCACATCGCCCTACACATTTGCAGATTAACTTGTTGCTCACATTTGCATTTCTTTCAAGCAGCAGGCACCCTGGCAGGAAGGCTTGTTTAGCTGCCTGCCTGGCTTCGGTTTCACTGCACAGGAGACTCGCCCAATGACACTACAGCTGAGGCATTTAACGTGTCAGAATTAACAGTCCTGGGATGGTTGTCTTTTTACCAAAAGTTGGGGAATGATTTCTCATGGGCACGTGGTGCCCCTCCGATCCCCACCACTGATGGGGGTGATGATCATGTCTGTTAAGAATGCTTTCGAAGGGTCAAAGACATCACACGGCTTAAAGGACATACCAGTGATACACCTTCACGGAAAGGGAATTATAAATCATGCGAGTTAAATTGATGGGAAAAAGCAGCCATTTTACCTTCTGAAAACTCAACTGGTTAACCCAGTCTCTGCAGATACTGTATGTGTGAAACGAGAAAGAAACAGAATTGAACCCTTATTGTCGCTATGGGCAATAGTAACTTCTGTATTCATAGTGCTATGAGGGTCCAGCCTGCGATTGAAGCACTATAAACATGCAACAATCGTCTTAGAAAGGGGCAGTAGATTAGGGACCTTCTATTTCAAGGGTTTGGAGCAGTTTTAAGATCTTTTCAGAGCTTCTCATTGCTCAAAAGGGTGTAATTACTGACACGTCTTTCCTTGCTCTTCATCGCTTGGTTTTCCATGCGAAAGAAGTGTCACTCTAAGTTCACACATCTCACAGTTAAATGTCACTCAAGGGTACACCGAAACTATGAAGATGGCACATATGCCATCTGAAAACTTGGCAGCCATGGTTTCTCTCTGCTTCACTTACAGGTTCTCGTCTTCTCTGTATGAACATATTTGGAGGTTAACACTTTTGTAAAGTGGCCTGTGTGTCACAGCTCCTCCCAACAAAGGTAACATCTTTGAGCTTCAGCTATGATGTCATCAAAGCTACATCCGGGCACTTCTGACCCTTCAGGTGTTAGGCTGCCTCCAAGACCTAGTGCAGCTCACCGAATATCCTGATTTTTGGCGTCTCAGGGGCAGCTCACAGAGCCCAGAGAAGGCAGGTGGCTTTACAAGGTGGGCAAACAGGCCAGCAGGGGAATTCAGAGGAAAGGAAAGTGTGGCATCATGCTGCCCACACTGTCAAGGAGCGCGAGGGGCCTGCACAGTGCTTAATTTGCAAATAAAAACGTGCCGGTGCCCAAAGCCCCCCTCTTAAACATGCGGCTGCTGCAATTAAAAGTGGGAGCATGGAATACTGAGGCAGTGTAATTCTGAAGCCATCTCGGGCTTCTTTAATCCATTTACAGCCACTCCCTGCCCCTTCAGCTCACTCTTGCAGCTTTCTGCTTTCTACCTCTGTGACACTTTTTTTTTTCTCTTCCTCCGTCTTTCCCTTATGTGTCTTTTGCTCGCAGTAAATGCTTGTGGCAGAAAAATAAGTGCCCAGCACCGGAAACAACAAGCACAAATTAAGCACTGGGCCTGCAGGTATTTCCATCTAACTAGGGGGGGGGTGGAGGCTTCACACACAGGCCACTTTAGGAAAGTGTTGACCTTTAAATATGTTAATACAGGAAAGATGAGAACCTGCCTGAAGCAAGGGAAACCGCCCATAAAACTTTACACGAATATGGAAGAGTTAATGGTAAACAAAGGGAACTAAAATGACTTGGCCAAGATCAAACAATTTATGCAAGTGCAAGAAGCAATACAGAACCAAGAACCAAAGCAGCAGGACCAGGACCTTTCCTAGTGTAGCACATTTTAATTGGAAGAGTTCTGATGTTTGCTGAGGTGTGTATTGAAAAAGTGATTGCTGGGGAGATTGATGTCAGTGGTATGGAGGGGACATTAACTCTTTCTCCTGTTCCAGTTTCCAGCTGGTACCTCACACTTCAACTTGCCAAGCCGCTGAGAATGGTTCATTACGCAGAGATAAAGGACGATAGTGGTCCTTTGGAACATGTGGGGATATAGCTGAATGGGAGCTGCACATCACAAAGGAACAGTCCTCGACAATACTGTAGAAGTGATACAGTATGAATAGTGATAGGGAGGGGGATATAGCTCAGTGGTAGAGCATTTCACTGCAGATCAAGAGGTCCCTGGTTCAAATCCGGGTGTCCCCTTCACCCTTTTATTGAATTGTCTATTTCCGCGTTATTTTTATTAAATACATGGGCTCGCTGCTGTAAAGCGTGAAAAACATTTTTTGTTCAACAAACAGTGGACATCAGGCTGACACGGCGTCTGTATATGCGCTTGAGATGCCCGCGTTGTACCAATGTCACCTCCTAGTGGAGCTCACCTGAGCGAATGTAAACTCACCTGTGCAGCGGCGGCGCGAGCGGGGGCCGCGCTTTACAGGATATTAAACTATTACCCCCCCAGATGCCCCCGGGACCTATGGATGACGCCCTCACCCTCCCCCGGCCTCCCTCGCGAGGTGCCTTGGTTTTGCCTCGGAGACCCTGAGATCAAACATGCGAAGATTTTAGACGGTGAAAGAGGGATATTTTGTAAATAACTGATATATATCGGAGGAATGGATTTTCCGCGTTGACTTCAGTTGTAGCAGAGGCGACTGCGGGAGGGAGACAGATAACATGAAGCCGCTTTTTAGCGTAAAAATTCGGGCGTCTCCCGCACGTATCGGGTCTTTTGGAGTTTAATGTGAAATGTTACTCCTGAAGTCACCTAATCGGGGTGTGCTTTCATTCCAGACGAGTGAACATAGTGCACTCAGTGAGTCGGATCCTATATATATACATTCTAGTGAAAGCATACGCCTCACAGCCTTTCCCTAGTGACAGATTACACCTGTTCGCTCCGCCACGCAAGTTATTTTATCTGTAGAGAAATGCATCAAATGCACTGAATATTCACATGTAATTTCAGTGAAAGTGAATCAAAGTTTGAGTAGCCTCCGATTTGTTGGTAAACGTGATGGGAAAAGGGGTGGATTGGATTGCAGTGAGGTGGGCTTGGTGAGGCAGACTGGATTGGAGTGGGGTAGATTGCACTGGGCTGGATTGGACTGGAGCGGCTTGGGTTGTAGTGGCTTGTAGTGGGGTGAATCGGGATAGAGTGGGTGGAATGGGGAGGTGGATTGGATTGGATCGGGGTGGATTGCCGTGGGCATATTGGAGTGTGGCAGCCTGGAATAGGGCGGATTGGAGCTGGAAGATTGTTTTGGATTGGGCTGGGGAGGATTGGAGTGGGAAGATTTGAGTGGGGCACATTTATGTGGAGCAGTTTAGAGTGGGGCAGATTGGAGTGGGGTGGAGTTAAGTGGGGCTGGTTGTTTTGGACTGAAGTGGTCAGATTGGAGTTGGGTGGATTAAAGTGGGGAAGATTGTTGTGGATTGGAGTGAGGCAGATGTGAGTGGGGCAGATTGTTTTGGATTGGAGTGGGGCAGGCCGGAGTGAGGCATAGTGGAGGGGGGCAGGTTATTTTGGATTGGAGTGGGGCAGTCTGACGTGGGGAAGCTTGAAGTGAGGCAAATTGTTTTGGATTGGAGTGGGCAGATTGGAGTGGGGTAGATTGTTTTTAATTGGAGGGGGCAGATTGGAGTGGGGTAGATTGTTTTTAATTGAAGTGGGGCAGATTGGAATAGGGAAGATTCTAGAGGGGCAGATTGGATTGGGTTAGGTTGGGAGGACTGGAGTGTGGTGGATTGGGGTGGGTGGTTGTGAGAAAGTAGCCTTTTTCTAGCCTTGTTACCCCCACTTTTGGCCTGTTTGTGAGTGTATGTCAGGGTGTTTTCACTGTCTCACTGGGATCCTGCTAGCCAGGGCCCAGTGCTCATAGTGAAAACCCTATGTTTTCAGTATGTTTGTTATGTGTCACTGGGACCCTGCTAGTCAGGACCCCAGTGCTCATAAATTTGTGACCTATATGTATGTGTTCCCTGTGTGATGCCTAACTGTCTCACTGAGGCTCTGCTAACCAGAACCTCAGTGGTTATGCTCTCTCTTTACAAATTGTCACTAACAGGCTAGTGACCAATTTCAACAATTTATATTGGCATACTGGAACACCCTTATAATTCCCTAGTATATGGTACTGAGGTACCCAGGGTATTGGGGTTCCAGGAGATCCCTATGGGCTGCAGCATTTCTTTTGCCACCCATAGGGAGCTCTGACAATTCTTACACAGGCCTGCCACTGCAGCCTGAGTGAAATAACGTCCACGTTATTTCACAGCCATTTACCACTGCACTTAAGTAACTTGTAAGTCACATATATGTCTAACCTTTACCTGGTAAAGGTTGGGTGCTAAGTTACTTAGTGTGTGGGCACCCTGGCACTAGCCAAGGTGCCCCCACATTGTTCAGGGCAAATTCCCCGGACTTTGTGAGTGCGGGGACACCATTACACGCGTGCACTATACATAGGTCACTACCTATGTATGGCGTCACAATGGTAACTCCGAACATGGCCATGGAACATGTCTAAGATCATGGAATTGTCACCCCAATGCCATTCTGGCATTGGGGAGACAATTCCATGATCCCCCGAGTCTCTAGCAAAGACCCGGGTACTTCCAAACAACCTTTCCCGGGGTTTCACTGCAGCTGCTGCTGCTGCCAACCCCTCAGCAGGTTTCTGCCCTCCTGGGGTCCAGCCAGGCTTGGCCCAGGAAGGCAGAACAAAGGACGTCCTCAGAGGGAGGGTGTTACACCCTCTCCCTTTGGAAAAAGGTGTCAGGGCTGGGGAGGTGTAGCCTCCCCCAGCCTCTGGAAATGCTTTGATGGGCACAGATGGTGCCCATCTCTGCATAAGCCAGTCTACACCGGTTCAGGGATCCCCCAGCCCTGCTCTGGCGCGAAACTGGACAAAGGAAAGAGGAGTGACCACTCCCCTGACCTGCACCTCCCCTGGGAGGTGCCCAGAGCTCCTCCAGTGTGCTCCACACCTCTGCCATCTTGGAAACAGAGATGCTGCTGGCACACTGGACTGCTCTGAGTGGCCAGTGCCAGCAGGTGACGTCAGAGACTCCTTCTGATAGGCTCTTACCTGTGTTGCTAGCCAATCCTCATTCCTAAGTAGCCAAACCTCCTTTTCTGGCTATTTAGGGTCTCTGCTTTGGGGAATTCTTTAGATAATGAATGCAAGAGCTAATCAGAGTTCCTCTGCATCTCTCTCTTCACCTTCTGCCAAGGAATGGACCGCTGACTGCTCTGGACGCCTGCAAAACTGCAACAAAGTAGCAAAGACGACTACTGCAACCTTGTATCGCTGATCCTGCGGCCTTCTCGACTGTTTTCCTGGTGGTGCATGCTGTGGGGGTAGTCTGCCTCCTCTCTGCACTAGAAGCTCCAAAGAAATCTCCCATGGGTCGACGGAATCTTCCCCCTGCAACCGCAGGCACCAAAAGACTGCATCACCGGTCCTCTGGGTCCCCTCTCAGCACGACGAGCGTGGTCCCTGGAACTCAGTAACTCGGTCCAAGTGACTCCCACAGGTCAGTGACTCTTCAGTCCAAGTTTGGTGGAGGTAAGTCCTTGCCTCCCCACGCTAGACTGCATTGCTGGGTACTGTGTGATTTGCAGCTGCTCCGGCTCCTGTGCACTCTTCCAGGATTTCCTTTGTGCACAGCCAAGCCTGGGTCCCTGACACTCTAACCTGCAGTGCACGACCTCCTGAGTTGTCCTCCTGCGTTGTGGGACCTTCTTTTGTGACTTCGGGTGAGCTCCGGTTCACTCTTCTTTTTAGTGCCGGTTCTTGCACTTCTGCGGGTGCTGCTTGCTTCTGAGTGGGCTCTTTGTCTTGCTGGACGCCCCCTCTGTCTCCTCACACAATTGGTGACATCCTGGTCCCTCCTGGGCCACAGCAGCATCCAAAAACCCTAACCGCAATCCTCGCAGCTAGCAAGGCTTGTTTGCGGTCTTTCTGCACAGGAACACCTCTGCAAGCTTCTTCACGACGTGGGACATCCATCCTCCAAAGGGGAAGTTCCTAGTCCTCTTCGTTCTTGCAGAATCCACGGCTTCTACCATCCGGTGGCAGCTTCTTTGCAACCTCAGCTGGCATTTGTTGGGCATCTGCCCACTCCCGACTTGAGTGTGACTCTTGGACTTGGTCCCCTTGCTCCACAGGTACTCTCGTCTGGAAATCCATTGTTGTTGCATTGCTGGTGTTGGTCTTCCTTGCAGAATTCCCCTATCACGACTTCTGTGCTCTCTGGGGAACTTAGGTGCACTTTACACCTACTTTTCAGGGTCTTGGGGTGGGCTATTTTTCTAACCCTCACTGTTTTCTTACAGTCCCAGCGACCCTCTACCAGCTCACATAGGTTTGGGGTCCATTCGTGGTTCGCATTCCACTTTTGGAGTATATGGTTTGTGTTGCCCCTATCCCTATGTGTCCCCATTGCATCCTATTGTAACTATACATTGTTTGCACTGTTTTCTAATACTATTACTGCATATTTTGGTATTGTGTACATATATCTTGTGTATATTTGGCATCCTCATACTGAGGGTACTCACTGAGATACTTTGGCATATTGTCATAAAAATAAAGTACCTTTATTTTTAGTATATACGTGTATTGTGTTTTCTTATGATATTGTGCATATGACACCAGTGGTATAGTAGGAGCTTTGCATGTCTCCTAGTTCAACCTAAGCTGCTCTCCATAGCTACCTTCTATCAGCCAAAGCTGCTAGACACCTCTTCTCCACTAATAAGGGATACCTGGACCTGGTGCAGAGTGTAAGTACCCCTTGGTACCCACTACAAACCAGGCCAGCCTCCTACAGTGGTTTGGAATGGAGTGCGGTGGATTGGATTGGATTGGTATGTCGTGGATTAGACTGAATGGGGCAGATTAGCATGGGGTGAGGTGGGTGGATTGATGTGGATTGGAGTGGGGTGGATTGGAATGGGGTAAGTTGAGGTGTACTGCGCAATTATGTGTTAAAGTATAATTTCATAAATTACACATAAACAATGTTGCTTTGCAATATTTAGAACAAGATAATCATGATCTTTCGAGAACAGCTCCCACAAGCAAAAACAAAAGAAAACATGAGAGCAAAGTGAGAAAAAAGGACTTGGCAAAATAAAAGAAAGTTAACTTCAGAAAATAAATCTTTGCAATTTTGTGCGTCCTGCTAGGTACATTTTTGCCAGTCAGACGCCTTCTGTTTGCATGGCACTAAAAGTTAATATAAACAACAAAATACTACCTCAATCACGTAGGGAGCAGTGGACGATCACAGATTAAGTTGAATTAATCTGTGCTTGGTCCCTGCTCCATTGTAAGGAACAGATGTGAAGTTTGCAGGGAGCTTGTCAATTAGGCTGCAAAAAAGGGCACTGATGCCAACAAATGGTAAACAAGGTTTGGGCTCCAACCCCTTTTTTGTAAACAAAAGAGTCTTGCAAGTGAGACGTATGCGCTAGCGCATGCACTCGCAGGCTCGACCCAGGGAAAGGAAAGGAAAAGAGAAGGACCAGAAAGAGAAGGAAAGTGAAAGAGTAGGAAAGGGAAGGAAAGAAGGAAAGTGCTTTAAAGAAGGAAAGAAAAAAGCTAAGAAAACACAGGAATGAAAAAGAAAAGCAAACAAGGAAAGAAAGAAGGATAGTGAAAGAAAGAAAGAAGGAAAGCAAAAAGAAGAATGAAAAAAAGCGACAGAAAGAAAGAAGAGAGGAAAGCAAAAGAAAGAAGGATTAAGTGAAAAAAAAGAAAGAAAGAAAAAAGGAAGGAAACCAAAAGAAAGGAAACGAACAAGGAACAAGGAAAGCAAAAGAAAGGAAAGAAGGAAAAGGAAAGGAAAAGAAAGGAAATAGAATGAAATAGAGAGAATGAAGGAAAGAGAAAGAGGGAGAAGGAAAGTGAAAGAAGGAGAACAGAAAGAAAGAAAGGGGAAGAAAAGAGAAATGAATCAAAAAGAGGGCAAGAAAAAGAGACAAATAAAGGGAAATGTAAAGAAAAAAGAGACAAGGCAAGAATGGAAGAAGGAAAGAAAGAAAAAAGAAAGAAGGAAATAGATAGAAGGAAATAAATTAGCAAAGTGGAGCATCCTAGAGTGGCATAAAGTGGAGTGTCATAGAGAGGAGTAGAGTGGCCTAAAGCGAAGTGACATAGAGTGTCGTAAAGTTGAGTGAAGTGGTGTAGAGTGGTATGGAGAAGAGTGTCATAGAGTGGAGTGGCGTAGGCTGGAGTAGTGCCATAGAGTGGAGTACGATGGATTAAACCCAAATCTGTGACTGGGGGTGAGTGTTTGAAAAGTTTCAACACTCCGTCCATCATCCTTTTGTGTTGCCAAAGTAGACTGGAGTGGTGTCATAGAGTGGAGCACAGTGGAGTGGGATAGAGTGCAGTGTCATAGAGTGGAGTGGAGCGGCGTGGGATAGAGTGGAGTGTCATAGAGTGGAGTGGTGTGGGATAGAGTGGAGTGTCATAGAGTGGAGTGGAGTGGCGTGGGATAGAGTGGAGTGTCATAGAGTGGAGTACAGTGGAGTGGGATAGAGTGGAGTGTCATAGAGTGGAGTGGAGTGGCGTGGGATAGAGTGGAGTGTCATAGAGTGGAGTGGAGTGGCGTGGGATAGAGTGGAGTGTCATAGAGTGGAGTACAGTGGAGTGGGATAGAGTGGAGTGTCATAGAGTGGAGTGGAGTATAGTGGAATAGAGAAGACTGGCTTAGGGTGGTGTAGAGGGAAGTGCATAGAGTAGAATACAGTGTCATATCATGAAGTGTTGTAGAGTCTCGTAGAATGTCGTAGATTGACATAGAGTGGATAAGAACAGAGTAGAGCACAGTGGAGTGGGATAGAGTAGAGTGTCATAGAGTGGAGTACAGTGGCGTGGGATAGAGTGGAGTGTCATAGAGTGGAGTGGAGTATAGTGGAATAGAGAAGACTGGCTTAGGGTGGTGTAGAGGGAAGTGCATAGAGTAGAATACAGTGTCATATCATGAAGTGTTGTAGAGTCTCGTAGAATGTAGATTGACGTAGAGTGAATAAGAACAGAGTAGAGTGGAGTAGAGAAGTGTGGCCCTAAGGGGGTTGGAGTAGGGTGGCATGCATTGAGTGGAGTGGAGTACAGTGGTGTGGACTGACGTAGAGTACCATGGAGTACAGGGGAGTAGAGTGTGTGTAGGAGGCTAGCCTGGCTTATAGTGGGTACCTGATGGTACTTACACTGTGTGCCAGGTCCAGTTATCCCTTATAGTACATTAGTAGTATTCTAGCAGCTTAGGCGGATAGAGGTAGCTATAGCAGAGCAGCTTAGGCTGAACTAGGGGACATGCAAAGCTCCTACTATACCACTTATATCAAATAGCACTATATCACAAGAAACACAATACTCAGGGTTACTAAAAATAAAAGTACTTTATTTTAGTGACAATATGCCAAAAGTATCTCAGAGGATATACTCCCTTAGGAGGTATTAAAATACACAAATATACACACAAACCAAAATCAGGTAAATAAACAGTTAGAAAAATAGTGCAAACACTGTAGAACACAATAGAAGGCAATAGGAGACAATAGGCCTAGGGGCAACACAAACCATATACTCCAAAAGTGGAATGCGAACCATGAATGGACCCCAGGCCTAGTGTAGTGTGTAGAGGGTCACTGGGAGTGTAAGAAAACACTAAGGGTGTCCAAGATACCCCACCCCAGGCGTTTCAGAAATCTGAGCACGGCGGTCATCTCAACACAACAAAAGAGGGTCCCACAAAGCCGGTGGTCAATTCAGCGAGTTGAGCAATGCAGGACGGAGTACTGGGGACCTGGGCTATGCTGTGCACAAAGGAATTCTTGCAAAAGTGCACAGAAGCCCTAGCAGCTGCAGATCACGCAGTACACAGGATTACTGTCTGGCGTGGGGAGGTAAGGACTTACCTCCACCAAATTTGGACAGAAGGACCACTGGACTGTCGGGGTCCCTTGGATCCAGCTCCTGTGTTCCAGGGACCACGCTCGTCGAGATGAGAGGGGACCCAGAGGACCGGTGATGCAGAAGTTTGGTGCCTGCGTTAGCAGGGGGAAGATTCCGTCGACCCACGGGAGATTTCTTCTTGGCTTCCAGTGTAGGGTGAAGGCAGACATCCCTCAGAGCATGCACAACCAGGAAACAGTCGAAAATGCCAGCAGGATTAGGCGCTACAATGTTGCTGGTAGTCTTCTTGCTACTTTGTTGCAGTTTTGCAGGCGTCCTGGAGCAGTCAGCGGTCGATCCTTGGCAGAAGTCAAAGAGGGAAATGCATAGGAACTCTGGTGAGCTTTTGCATTTGTTATCTGACGAGAAACCCACAGGAGAGACCCTAAATAGCCCTCAGTGGAGGATTGGCTACCTAACTAGGTAAGAGCCTATCAGGAGGGGTCTCTGACATCACCTGCTGGCACTGGCCACTCAGAGGTCTCCATTGTGCCCTCACACCTCTGCATTCAAGATGCAGAGGTCTGGGACACACTGGAGGAGCTCTGGGCACCACCCCTGGGGTGGTGATGGACAGGGGAGTGGTCACTCCCCTTTCCTTTGTCCAGTTTCGCACCAGAGCAGGGGCTGGGGGATCCCTGAACCGGTGTAGACGGGTTTATGCAAGGAGGGCCCCATCTGTGCCCTTCAGAGCATTCCCAGAGTCCAGGAAAGGCTACTCCTCTCAGGCCCTTAACTCCTATTTCCAAAGGGAGAGGGTGTAACACCCTCTCTCAGAAGAAATCCTTTATTCTGCCTTCCTGGGACTGGGACTGGGCTGCCCAGACACCAGGAGGGCAGAAGCCTGTCTGTGAGTTGGCAGCAGCGGTAGCTGCAGAGAAAACCCCAGAGAGCTGGTTTGGCAGTACCCGGGGTCCATGCTGGAGCCCCGGGATGCATGGGATTGGCACCCCAATACCAGATTTGGCTTGGGGGGACAATTTCATGATCTTAGACATGTTCGGAGTTACCATTGTGAAGCTACATATAGGTATTGACCTATATGTAGTGCACGCATGTAATGGTGTCCACGCACTCACAAAGTCCGGGGAAATTGCCCTGAACAATGCGGGGGCACCTTGGCTAGTGCCAGGGTGCCCTCACACTTAGTAACTTTGCACCTAAACTTCACCAAGTGAGGGTTAGACATAGAGGTGACTTATAAGTTACTTCAGTGCAGTGTAAAATGGCTGTGAAATAACGTGGACGTTATTTCATTCAGGCTGCAGTGGCAGGCCTGTGTAAGAATTGTCTGAGCTCCCTATGGGTGGCAAAAGAAATGCTGCAGCCCATAGGGATCTCCTGCAACCCCAATACCCTTGGTACATAGGTACCATATGCTAGGGAATTATAAGGGTGTTCCAGTGTGCCAATTAGAATTGGTGAAAATGGTCACTTGCCGGCAGTGACAATTTAAAAGAAAGAGAGAGCATAAGCACTGAGGTTCTGGTTAGCAGAGCATCAGTGACACAGTTAGCCACCACACAGGGAACACATATAGGCCACAAACTATGAGCACTGGGGTCCTGGCTAGCAGGATCCCATTGAGACTGTAAAAACACCCACAACAGGCCAAAAGTGGGGGTAACAAGGCTAGAAAGAGGCTACCTTCCTACAGTGTGGTAGAGTGGAATGATATATCGTAGATTGGATTTGAGTAAAGTGACAAAGCACGGAGTGTTGTAGAATGGAGTGGCGTAGAGTGGAGTTTGCATGGTGCGGTACTGCACTGCCATTACTGACAAAACATTTTCACTTGAAATGACCATCACATTTATACAGACATATTGTTTCACTGATAAAGCCATACCACACACAAATAATAATGGTTGGAAGTGGCATCACGTAGTGTTTTGATTTGTTTTGATTGTCTTAAAATATGTGTTTCATGCACACTTTAGTATTATAGAAAAGTGTGCTTCATTTATGCTTTACTAATTCTGATATGTTCTGAAAATATTGCATAGTTAATTTGTAGAGATTTTAATGTTGTGTGCTAGAAAGAAGGTGATGGCAAGCAAGTAAAATAAATTTGTACCGAAAGATGTCATGGCACTAGCCAAACCTAGTAGCTCTGACAGAGGCAGAGAGAGCAAATGAAAAGGAAGAGAAAACCCTACAAAGAATCAGAGAGGAAAAAGCCACCCCTTTCACACACCCAGACAGTCAGATAAAGCTGCTGACTGAAAAGTAAATACCAAACTCCCTCAGATGACATTTGACCTCTGTCTTTGAATGCACAGCAAATGTGATATAGTAAGAACAACATGTATCGAAAGCGAGCACTGTGGAAGAATACAGTAAACAGAGTGTGCTCCACGTGATGAACAGACAGCCTAAAACTAATGAAGTCAACAAATAGAGAACAAGCAAATGTGTTATAAACAGCAAAGCCTTGCTAGGTCAGCTTTCTAAATGTCACCAAGATGTCTTTAGCAAACAGGCTAGGCTCCACAAGAAAGACTAACTGAAGCTAGACAGCGTAAAACAAGTAAAGCCAGTTCAAAGAAAACAAGCAAATGTAAGTTACAAGCGAATGGTAAGCAATGGGCGGAATGCACTCTAGGGCAGCTCTCCAATGTCCCAAGATGTCCTAGCAAACATTTGATCGATAAAAAGATTATTTCCCTTGGCAGATGTCAAGTTGAAACACACCTTTCCAGGAATACTTTATTTAAAGTGTTAACAAATGTGATTGAAATTTTTTTCATGGTTTTATGGTTTGTGTTAAACTTAGCAACCATGCCTCCCGAAAATAACACCCAGTGGTCAAAAAGGCGTGAAAGGCTCTAGTGAGATTTGAACTCACAACCCCTGGTTTACAAGACCAGTGCTCTAACCCCTGAGCTATGGAGCCAGGTGACAATATGAATGACACTGTAGTGCGTCATGAGGGAGCTCACCCGTGAGTGGACTCAGTGTTCTTGTTTTCCCCTGGCGGAGAGTCAGCATAGACACAGGCAGAGAGGTTTGCGTCAGCGGGGAGGAGGCAGAGAACAGGCCCTGCAGGATGTGAGCTCTGCTGTGTCCAGAGGCCGCTCCTTCTCACACTGAGTCACTCACAAGAGCCCCGCGCCCTGGTGTGTGCAGTGCACACTGGAAGCAGCGCCCCAGCCGCTGCCCCTTAACATGCACACACATGTCTATCCGCAGCGCCCCAGCCCCTGCTCCTTAACATGCACACACGTGTCTATCCGCAGCGCCCCAGCCGCTGCCCCTTAACATGCACACACGTGTCTATCTGCAGCGCCCCAGCCGCTGCCCCTTAACATGCACACACGTGTCTATCCGCAGCGCCCCAACCGCTGCCCCCTAACATCACACACGTGTCTATCCGCAGCGCCCAACCCCTGCTCCTTAACATGCACACACGTGTCTATCCTTAACATGCACACACGTGTCTATCCTTAACATTGATAACGCGTCCAGCTTTTATAAATTACCTGTATCTGGACACGTTGGAGGTCGGTGAATCTTTTAACCGAGTCGGGCTCTCCTCATCCTCAATAGTCGAGACACTCAGATCAATAATCAATAACTGTTGTAATCGGTAATCAGTACTCAATTAATAGATCAATATAACACATCAGAAATCAATAACAGTTGGTATTTCGGCGCACCATGACCTTTCAGTCATGAATAACCACACCAGTTTATTAAAAGTTAGTGAATTTATTTCCCTATATTAACAAAGCTAGCACAATATATATATGTCTCAAGACCAATTGATATATGTATATGAACATTACTAGCTGTCCATAACGGCGGAAGAAACGCAATCTACGCAAAATCTGAATTATGATACACTCTGTTATAGCAATGCAAATCACTAATGTGACTAACTGTATTTGACTAAATGCATACATTCGGTCAGCATAACAAGATTTCAATTCTTCATGATACATTGAATGAATACCTCGACTAACCTCTAATTAGCATTGGCATGTGGGACTTCATGCAAAATGAATTTAGTCAACACAAATTTGGAAAACTTCTAGTTAGGATCCTATCAAAATAGCAGTTGGTACCTAAAAGGAAAAACACAATGCATAATACATTTATCCTTTCATATTTACCAAATACAATCAGCATTCAAGAAAAGTCTTCGTCCTTCAGGTACCGGTTGATCAGCATGGGGCAAATTTCAGAGGGGCAAAGTTAAGGGCAAGCTTCCTTTCAACGGCAAGGAGAATAGGGCAAAGTTACTGCATGGGCAAGACGGGGGCAAATCAAAGTTAAAGTCTCTAGGGTGAGAATTCTTAAAGTCTCTTTCTCTCAGATAGAGAAAAGGGCATCAGGGTGTCGTCCAAAACGGAGTCTGGCATCAGGCTTCAAACTGGCATCGAGGAAAAATGGCTGACTTCTCTTTGTCCGGTGGGTTTAAGTAAGAAACATTCCAAATTCTGTAGGGTCTTCCATTGGAGGGTTCATAGGTTGGCTTCAAATTGTCCAATCAAAAATTGTCTTTTACTAGCGCCCATTTATGCATACACTGTCCTTGGAGCCTTGGAACACAAATTGTATCATGGTTTGCCAATTATTTTACTATCTGTACCTCCATTGTCCGCACCTGCAGAGACTGACCTTGTATCAAAGGGGATGAAACCGGCCTAGTACGAAACCTTGGAGATAAGTGTACCAGCCAGTTTCTACTGGAAAAATACAACTTCAAGCAAGAATGTGTCTATCCGCAGCGCCCCAGCTCCTGCTCCTGAACATGCACACACGTGTCTATCCAACATGCACACACGTGTCTATCCTTAACATGCACACACGTGTCTATCCAACATGCACACACGTGTCTATCCTTAACATGCACACACAGTCTATCCAACATGCACACACATGTCTATCCTTAACATGCACACACGTGTCTACCTTACAGGGGCGCTCAGTAGAAGGGGCGCTGCTGAGCACAACCCACAGCTGGCCCTCGGGATATAAAGGCCGCAGCATTAATGGCGGTGAAGCGGTGTTTTACCTATACATTTTATGCCTGCCCTCTCCTCGACGCTTGCGGCACGCGTAGGCAGGAGTAATCTAGTCCCACGGGTCATGCGCCTGCAGAACACTTCTTTACAAATTATGGCTTTTTATAATATCATTCTTTTCCCACCGGGGGGGCCGGGCTCAGAAGTTAGCGAGGAGGGCCTTGCCAACCAGTGACATCACAAAAGGGGACGCCCCCCCCCCCCCCATGAACTCATATAGCCTTCGGTTGAAAAGGGGTGACACCGGTGCTACTTCCGGGGTGCTCTCTATGTCCTCACACTAATCCTCTCACGTGCAATGTAGGTGATCTGATGCAATAGTAAGACTGGTCCATCTGGGGAGGGCGGAGAGTGAGGGGGGGGGATTAACCCCTCCGATCCCAGGGAAGAGGACGTGCCAGGAGGTGGGTCACCTTTGTAGCGCTTGAAGGAGGGGGGCGGCCCAGCATTCTCAGTTACCCCTTGATGCTTGGCCACATTCACGGTGAAACACATGAAGTGAAGTCCGTTTCACATTTCTCTGTTTTTGGCGGGAGCTCCTGGAGGCAGAACACCTCAGAGCTCTGATAAAAACAGAACATGATCACAGACCTTAATAAAGGTTTTCAAAGTGTCCCAAACCAATGCCTTTGAGTCATGTGACCCCTTACATCAACTTGAGAGCCTCACAATATAAAACCCATCGAGTGAACACCTTTTATGCAGCGCACAAGTCGGGGGTACACGGCGTCCACACTATTTTCAGAGGTGGACACCGTCCACCCTGCAAGAGGTGCCCCCGCTGGGATATTCTGACCTTGTCCGGTGTTATTTTCAAACACTGGGGCGCATTCAGCAGCGCCCCCATCCTGTCTGCTTTTGTTTTGCACCAGCAACGTGCAGGGAGGGGCTTTTCATATATCAGACTCCAGGTAGGCCCATAACAAAGGCTGAATTTAAGGGGCCAACAGGTGTCCTTGTGTTCCGCTATCATGACTGGGAGCTGACCTGAGGCTCACACTTAGCTGCAAATGCAGGGGGGAGGGAAAAAAGGCTCACTGACTGTTATCACTTCACATATACATTGTATTTGTATAGCGCTTTCCTACCCCCTGACAAGGTGTGCGTTTGACCTTGTTCAGTCCCTGTATGTAAGAGATTTTCATTCACTGTAAGCGTAGGAAAGTACTCTATTTTTGACAACAGGTAGTAAGCGCTATATAATTACAATTTCCATCCCCACTTCTTACTGCTATCAGTGTTAGAACATTTTCACTGGGATCCTGCTAGCCAGGGCCCCAGTGATTGTGCTCTCTCCCTCCAAATTTGGTTACCTTGGACCTTGGTGCACTCCACAACTGGCCTACTGGTGTCCCCTTATAAGTCCCTAGTATATGGTACTTAGGTACCCAGGGCATTGGGACACAAGTGGTCCCCCATGGGCTGCAGCATGTATTATGCCACCCATGGGAGCCCAGGCACAATGTGTCTGCAAGCCTGCCATTGCAGCCTGCGTGAAAAGGTGCATGCTCCCTTCCACCACAGGCCACTGCACCAGGTCACTGTAAGTCACCCCTATTGTAGGCCCCTCCAGCCCAAAGGGCAGGGTGCAGATCCCTGTGTGTGAGGGCACTCCTGCATGAGCAGAGGAGCCCCTATGAACTCCAGTGCCATTGTACTGGACTTTGTAAGTGTGGGAAGCCATTTAATCTGTGTACCAGACACATGTCACTCTCTACCTGTGTCCAGCTACATAATGGTAGCTCCGAACCTGGGCATGTTTGGTATCAAACATGTCGGAATCATACCCCAATACTATTGCCAGTATTGGTTGCATGATTCCATGCACTCTGGGTGCTCCTTAGAGGATCTCCCTGTATTGCTCCTACCAGTCTTCCAGGGTTTTTTGGGCAGCCCGTGCTGCTGCAGCCTTTCCAAAATGGTTTGACCAGCTCAGGCAGGGGAAGACAGAACAAAGGATTTCCTGTGAGAGAGCGAGGCAACACCCTTTCTCTTGGAAATAGGTGTTACAAGGCTTGTGAGGAGTAGCCTCCCCAAGCCACCGGTTTGTTTTGAAGGGCACATTTGGTGCCCTCCTTGCATAAACTGGTTTGCACCAGCCCAGGGATTGCTGGTCCCAGCTCTGGCGCAAAACTGGACAAAGAAAAAGGGAGTGACCACTCCTCTGTCCATCACCACCCCAGCGGTGGTGCCCGGAGCTCCTCCAGGTGGCCACTCAATTCTGCCATCTTGAACCCAAGATGTGCAGAGGCTCCTGGGAGCATCTGAGTGGTCAGGTGATACCAGAGACCCCTCCTCATTGGTGGTCACCGTGCAAGGTGATCAACCCCCATTTTGGGGCTAATTTAGGGACTCCCTTGCAGGTGGGTTCCCAGATTCGATGTGCAAGACTCCACCAGGACTCCTCTGCATCGTTTACTTCTGCTCCTGGCCACTGGAACCGCAACTGGACACTTCAGGAACCAACTACACTGCAACTCCCGAGATGACCTCACCTTGCAGCATTGTTTCCCATGTTCCTTCCAGCAATTGCAACATTTCCCCGGCTGTGCATTTTCTGTGGTTGGCAAGACTTCAGCTGCACCAAGAAGCAAGAAGGAATCTCCCTTGGAGTGAAGAAATCCCTCCCCTGCATCTGCAGGCACCTAAAGCAGTGATGTCTGGCTGAGTGGATCTGCTCTTCTCTGGAACTGCTTAAATCCTGCATCACAGTTGGTGGTCTGAAGTGGTCTCCTTGGTCCTCTCTGTCCACTGTCTAACTTGGGAGACAATGAGCCCTTGCAGGACAGTACCCCTGTGTACTGCAACTCTTGCAGCAACCAAGGCTTGTTGTCTCCTGCTCCAAGGGACTGTCAGACTCCGAGAAGCCCCAGCACTTCATAGTTGCAAGGACTTTCTCCTCTCTGCTGCTCCAGCAACATTGGACTCCTCTCCAGGTGTGCTGATTGGGCCTCACTGCAACTTACTGTGCCTGCTGCCACTGGGTTGCTTGTGCGGGCTGCAGCTGCTTCTGCTGACTCTCCCAACTGCTGAGGTTCAGCCCAGACTCCCCTCCAAGGGTCGAGCCCCCTGGACCTTGCTGGTCGTCTTCATCCTTGCAACTCTTGTTTTGCCTCCTCTTGTATTTGCCAAGGCTTGTTGGTGCTTCCCCTAACCACTGACCATCTGCAACCTGGCGACCAACGTGGAACATCATCTGCACTGCTCCAAGGACTCCTCTGCAGCGCCTTGGCTCCACAGCTGGTTTTCTCCTCCCCATCAACCCGGATGTTCATCCACTGAAGGGTGGGTAGTGGCTCCTGCCCGACTGGATACTCCATCGTGGACCGGACCCTGTCCCCTTCTTTTGCAGGTCCTCTTCTTCCAGAAGCCACCTTTGGATTCCTCTGGTCTGGTCCTGTTCTTGTAAAATCCATTTTCTAAATCCTCTTGTTAATCTTTGGGAAGGCCTGGTACTTACCTCTAATCTCCTGGTCACTGGGAGTCCCTTAGGTATTCACCTCTTGGGATCCCAAGTTCATCCAGCTCCCCCTAACTACTCCATAACCTTGGGTGGGGGACTTCACTTTGCATTCCACTATTTTAGTATATGGTTTGGTCCTCTCCTAGGACCCTAACTATTTTTCTACAATTCTTTCCAATGCTTGTTGTTCTATGCTAATTTCTGATTGCCATTGTGCATATACATAGTGTATACTTACCTCGGGTTGAGGGGACTGCCTAAAAGTAATCTAGTGTACTGTTACTGTAATAAAGTATCTTTATTTTTGTAACACTGTGTGGTTCTTTTCATGTGTGATAAGTTACTGTGTGACTATTGAGGTATTGCATTAGCTTAGAAAATAGTCTTTCCCATGAACTGCAAACTAGGTCTGATGTCAGCGATGGAAAGATGCAACGTCCAATCAAAACAGTGCGATCAGAATGCTCATGGCAGGACAAATGGAAGCACAGAGACGAAAGCCATCAAATCGAGGCAGACAACAAAGTTATCCACTCATGAGCTCATGGCTGACCCAAAGGCAACTCTTAAGTACATGTAATGCATTGGAAACAGCAGGTCTCTAAGAGACAGCTGTCTGTAGCGGAGGCATAAAAATGTGAATAAAAATCATTTATAGTCAGGCATAACATGCACCATTGAGTAAAACCTTTATGGTCATCTACAGTCACTTTGAAAAACTTACTTTGCTTTAATGCTGCTGAAGTCCATTTTGCGTTCTACCTTTTTCTTACTTCACACGAACATGGAAGAGTTAATGGCAAGCAAGGGGAACTAACATGACTTGGCCAAGATCAAACAATTAAGGCAAGTGCAAGAACCAATACTGCAAATCATCAGCACCAGGAGCTTTCCTTGTGTAGCACGTTTTAGTTGGAAGAGTTCTGATGTTTGCTGAGGTGTGTATTGGAAAAGTGATTGCTGAGGAGATTGAGGTCAGTTGTATGGAGGGGACATTAACTCTTTCTCCTGTTCCAGTTTCCAGCTGGTAACTTGACAAGCCGCTGAGAATGGTTCATTACGCAGAGGTACAGGACGGTAGTGGTCCTTTGGAACATGTGGGGATATAGCTCACTGATAGCAGGACATCACATGAGAACACTCTTGCACGACGCTCTAGGAGTGACACAGATTGCAACCTGACAAGGACGGGGATATAGCTCAGTGGTAGAGCATTTGACTGCAGATCAAGAGGTCCCTGGTTCAAATCCGGGTGTCCCCTTCACCCTTTTATAGAATTGTCTATTTCCGCGTTATTTTTATTAAATACATGGGCTCGCTGCTGTAAAGCGTGAAAAACATTTTTTTTCAACAAACAGTGGACATCAGGCTGACGCGGCGCCTGTATATGCGCTTGAGATGCCCGCGTTGTACCAATGTCACCTCCTAGTGGAGCTCACCTGAGCGAATGTAAACTCACCTGTGCAGCGGCGGCGCGAGCGGGGGCCGCGCTTTACAGGATATTAAACTATTACCCCCCCAGATGCCCCCGGGACCTATGGATGACGCCTCTCACCCTCCCCCGGCCTCCTTCGCTGCCTCGGAGACCCTGAGATCAAACATGCGAAGATTTTAGACGGTGAAAGAGGGATATTTTGTAAATAACTGATATATATCGGAGGAATGGATTTTCCGCGTTGACTTCAGTTGTAGCAGAGGCGACTGCGGGAGGGAGACAGATAACATGAAGCCGCTTTTTAGCGTAAAAATTCGGGCGTCTCCCGCACGTATCGGGTCTTTTGGCGTTTATGTGAAATGTTACTCCTGATGTCACCTAATCGGGGTGGGCTTTCATTCCAGACGAGTGAACATAGTGCACTCAGTGAGTCGGATCCTATATATATACATCCTAGTGAAAGAATACGCCTCACAGCTTTCCCTAGTGAGAGATTACACCTGTTCGCTCCCGCCACGCAAGTTATTTTATCTGTAGAGAAATGAAGCAAGTGCACTGAATATTCACATGGAATTTCAGTGAAAGTGCATTAAAGTTTGAGTAGCCTCCAATTTGCTGGAAAACGTGATGGGAAAAGGGGTGGATTGGATTGCAGTGAGGTGGGCGTGGCGAGGCAGACTGGATTGGAGTGGGGTAGATTGCACTGGGCTGGATTGGACTGGAGCGGGTTGGGTTGGATTGGAGTGGGGTGAATTGGGATAGAGTGGGTGGAATGGGGAGGTGGATTGGATTGGATCGGGTGGATTGCAGTGGGCATATTGGAGTGGGGCAGCCTGGAGTAGGGCGGATTGGAGTTGGCGGATTGGAGTGCAGCAGATTATTTTGGATTGGGCTGGGGTGGTTTGGAGTGGGACAGATTGGTTGGGATTGGGTTGGGGCACATTAGAGTGGGGCAGATTGTCTTGGATTGGAGTAGGCAGATTGGAGTGGGACAGATTGGTTGGGATTGGAGTGGGTCACGTTGGAGTGGGGCAGGCTGGAGTGAGGCATGGTGGAGTGAGGCATATTGTTTTGGATTGAAGTGGAGCAAATTGGATAGGGGCAGATTGTTTTGGATTGGAGTGGATCAGATTGTTTTGGATTGGAGTGGGACAGGTTATTTTGGATTGGAGTGGGGCAGACTGACGTGGGGAAGGTTGAAGTGAGGCAGATTGTTTTGGATTGGAGTTGGCGGATTGGAGTGGATTGGATTGGAGTGAGTGGTTTGGACTGGAGTAGGTGGATTGGATTGGATTGGTATGTGGTGGATTAGCCTGAATTGGGTAGATTGGCGTGGGGTGAGGTGGTTCAACTGATGTGGATTGGAGTGGGGTGGATTGGATTGGAGTGAGTGGTTTGGAATGGAGTGCAGTGGATTGGATTGGATTGGTATGTGGTGGATTAGACTGAATGGGGTAAATTGGCATGGGGT
This sequence comes from Pleurodeles waltl, assembly GCF_031143425.1. NCBI lineage: Eukaryota > Metazoa > Chordata > Amphibia > Caudata > Salamandridae > Pleurodeles > Pleurodeles waltl. The sequence goes on from NW_027150097.1 coordinate 4,250,237, forward strand.
GAGGTGGGTGGACTGATGTGGAGTGGAGTGGGGTGGATTGGAATGGGGTAAATTGGGGTGTACTGCGCAATTTGTGTTAAGGTATAATTTCATAAATTACACATAAACAATGTTGCTTTTAGAACAAGAGAATCATCATCTTTCGAGAACAGCTCCCACAAGCAAAAACAAAGGAAAACATGAGAGCAAAGTGAGAAAAACAGACTTGGCAAAATAAAAGAAAGTTAACTTCAGAAAATAAATCTTTGCAATTTTGTGTGTCCTGCAAGGTACATTTTTGCCAGTCAGACGCCTTCTGTTTGCAAGGCACTAAAAGTTAATAAAAACAATAAAATACTACCTCAATCACGTACGGGCAGCGGGCAATCACAGATGAAGTTGAATTAATCTGTGCTTGGTCCCTGCTCCAGTGTAAGGAACAGATGTGAAGTTTGCAGGGCGCTTGTTAATTAGGCTGCAAAAAAAAGGGCACTGATGCCAACAAATGGTAAACAAGGTTTGGGCTCCAACTCCTTTTTTGTAAACAAATATGTCTTGCAAGCAAGACTTATGTGCTAGCGCATGCACTCGCAGGCTTGTCCCAGGGAAAGGAAAGGAAAACGAACGAGAAAGAGAAGAAAGGAGAAAGTGAAGGAAAGTGAAAGAGAAGGAAAGAAGGAAAGTGCACTAAAGAAGGAAAGAAAAACACTAAGAAAACACAGGAATGAAAAAGAAAAGCAAACAAGGAAAGAAAGGATAGTCAAAGAAAGAAAGAAGGAAAGCAAAAAGAAGAATGAAGAAAAGCAACAGAAAGAAAGAAGAGAGGAAAGCAAAAGAAAGAAGGATTAAATGAAAACAAAAGAAAGACAGAAAGAAAAAGGAAGGAAACCAAAAGAAAGGAAACAAACAAGGAACAAGGAAAGCAAAAGAAATGGAAGAATAAAAAGGAAAGGAAAGGGAAGGGAAGGAAAGGAAAGAAAAGAGAAGGAAATAGAATGAAAGAGAGAGAATGAAGGAAAGAGAGAGAAGGAAAGTGAAAGAAGGAGAAGAGAAATAAAGGGGAAGAAAAGAGAAATAAATAAAAAAGAGAGCAAGAAAAAGAGACAAAGGAAAATGTGAAGAAAAAAGAGAGAAGGCAAGAGTGGAAGAAGTAAAGAAAGAAAAAAGAAAGAAAGAAGGAAATAGAAAGATAGAAGTAAATAAATTAGCAAAGAAAGAAGAAAAAAAGAAAAAAGTAAAAGAGAGTAACCTAATACAGAACAGGTTCAAATGAACACAGTCTGGTATGCTGTGAAGTAGCAGCAGTCAGGAAAGCAAAAAATTACAACAGGAATTTACAACAGCATTGACAAGAGATGGGATCTGATAAAGATGGAGTGTGCATCAGAAGAGTCCTGCTATCACATTAGGATCTAAACACAAAAGCAACAATAAAGTAATTATAAATTAAAAACAAAAACACCGGCACTCATGCGAACTAGCTTGTGTGTGAATATGTTCATTGTGAAAGGGCAAAATGCAGTCGCTCAAAGTGAAGTTAGCCAGTGGCTGAAGTAGGCTGCCCCACGCTGTATGCTGTAGTTGGTGGAAACAAAATGTGATTGACAAAAAACAGACCAATGGATGAAGAGAGGTGGCTGAAAGCCCCTATATGTAAGTATATTACACCTTTTTTAGTAAAATCAAAAGTTCTTGCCTAATGTCAGACCTAAAAAGTAAGCGTTGCTCTTTTTTTTAAGCTCAGCCATTTTTCTACATTTTTCCGAGGTTCTCTCATTGCTCCTACATACAACTTGGGAGCCAGGGGCAGATGTGTGCTGTGTTGCTCTGGTCACTGAATTAAAGTAACTTAATTAAAAAGCCTTAAAAGGCGGACATGATGCTGAAGTAAAGTTGTGCTGTATGTGGGAGCCCTTGACAGACTGCGGATTGGAGTTCTTGAAGGCCCTCTATAGTGTGAGGGAGGACATTAACTGGCAAATTAACAGAGCACCTTATTGAAACACATTTTAAACAAGCTTTGGCAGAGCCAATAGGTCTCACCTATACAAGAGCTACTGGCCTTGCCAATGTGTTTTATCCACATTGTCCACCAGCGTCGCTGCTGATCAGCATGGCTAAAAGTTAGTGGTGCAGAGGAGTGTGGCGTGGAGTATTGTTACAGAGTGGGGTGGTGCAGAAGAGTGCTGTAGAGTGGCATAGAGTGTCGTAGAGTGGAGTGTCATATGGTGGAGTTTCATAGAGTGGCGTGGCATAGGTTGGAGTTCAGTGGCCAAGAGCTAAGTGGCATAGAGTGCCAGAGTAGAGTGGCGTGGCGTAGAGGGGACAAGAGTGTGGGGGGGTAGAGTGCCATAGAGTGGAGTGACGTTGAGAGGAGTGGCATAGATATGAGTAAAGTGTGGTGAGAGTAGAGTGCCATAGAGTAGATTGATGTAGAGTAGAAGGGCATAGAGTGGCAAAGCATAGAGTGCAGTCAAGTGTTGTAGAGTGGGGTGGCGTAGAATGGAGTGGTTTAGACTTCAATAAAGTATCATAGAGTGGAATGGAGAAGCGTGGAGTATCGTAGAGTGCCATAAAGTGACCTGGAGTGTAGTAGAGTGGAGTGGCAAGAGTGGCATAAAGTGGAGTGTCATAGAGAGGAGTAGAGTGGCCTAAAGTGAAGTGACAGAGTGTCGTAAAGTTGAGTGAAGTGGTGTAGAGTGGCATGGAGAGGAGTGCTGTAGAGTGGAGTGGCATAGAGTGGCATACAGAGGTATAGAGTGTTGTAAAGTGGAGCATCCTAGAGTGGCATAAAGTGGAGTGTCCTAGAGAGGAGTAGAGTGGCCTAAAGTGAAGTGACATAGAGTGTCGTAAAGTTGAGTGAAGTGGTGTAGAGTGGCATGGAGAAGAGTGGCGTAGACTGGAGTAGTGCCGTAGTGGAGTACAGTGGAGTACAATGGATTAAACCCAGATCTGTGACAGGGGTGAGTGTTTGAAAAGTTTCATCCCTCCGTCCATCATCCTTTTGTGTTGCTAAAGTTGCTAAAGTGGGTAGGATCTGCCCAGATGTGGGTCCCTTGCTCACTGTGCCACTGGATTCAAGCTAGCCTGGCTGATGAAGGGTGATACCCTGAAACCGGTCCCAGGATGCTTGTTTACGGTCCAGGGAGGACATGGCCTGGCAGTTTGGGCTGGACTGTTCCCATGAGGAGCAGGGTCAAGACTGATTTGCATATCGCTGGGTCCAAATTGGAGTGACATGGTGAGCAAAAGAACAATGGATTAAACCCAGATCTGTGACAGGGATGAGTGTTTGAAAAGTTTCAACACTCCGTCCATCATTCTTGTGTGTTGCTAAAGTAGACTGGAGTGGTGCCATAGAGTGGAGCACAGTGGAGTGGGATAGAGTGGAGTGTCATAGAGTGGAATAGAGAAGACTGGCTTAGAGTGGTGTAGAGGGAAGTGCATAGAGTATAATACAGTGTCATATCATGAAGTGTTGTAGAGTCTCGTAGAATGTCGTAGATTGACGTAGAGTGGATAAGAACAGGTAGAATGGAGTGGAGAAGTGTGGCACTAAGGGCATTGGAGTTGGGTGGCATGCACTAAGTGGAGTAGAGTACAGTGGCGTGGACTGACTTAGAGTAGAGTACCACTGAGTACAGTGGAGAAGAGTGTGGTGGAGTGGAATGATGTAGAATACCGTAGATTGGATTTGAGTAAAGGGGCAAAGCATGGAGTAGAGTGTTGTAGAATGGAGTGGCGTAGAGTGGAGTCTGCATGGTGTGGTACTGCACTGCCATTATTGACAAAACATTTTCACTTGAAATGACCATCACATTTACACAGGCATATTGTTTCACTAATAAAGCTATACCACACATGAATAATAATGTGTGGAAGTGGCATCACGTAGTGTTTTGATTTGTTCTGATTGTATTAAAATATTTGTTTCATGCACACTTTAGTATTATAGAAAAGTGTGCTTCATTTATGCTTTACTAATTCTGATATGTTCTGAAAATATTGTATAGTTCATTTACAGAGATTTTAACGTTGTGTGCTAGAAAGAAGGTGATGGCAAGCAAGTAAAATAAATTTGTCGCTAGCCAAACCCAGAAGCTTTGACAGAGGCAGAGAGACCAAATGAAAAAGAAGAGAAAACCCTACAAAGAATCAGAGAGGAAAAAAACACCCCCTTTCACACACCCAGACAGTCAGATAAAGCTGCTGACTGAAAAGTAAATACCAAACTCCCTCAGATGACATTTGACCTCTGTCTTTGAATGCACAGCAAATGTGATATAGTAAGAACAACATGTATTGAAAGCGAGCACTGTGGAAGAATACCGTAAACAGTGTATGCTCCACGTGATGAAAAGACTCAAACTGGACAGCCTAAAACTAATGAAGTCAACAAATAGAGAACAAGCAAATGTGTTATAAACAGCAAAGCCTTGCTAGGTCAGCTTTATAAATGTCACCAAGATGTCTTTAGCAAACAGGCTAGGCTCCACAAGAAAGACTAACTGAAGCTAGACAGCGTAAAACAAGTAAAGCCAGTTCAAAGAAAACAAGCGAATGGTAAGCAATGGGCGGAATGCACTCTAGGGCAGCTCTCCAATGTCCCAAGATGTCCTAGCAAACCTTTGATCGATAAAAAGATTATTTCCCTTGGCAGAGGTCAAGTTGAAACACACCTTTCCAGGAATACTTTATTTAAAGTGTTAACAAATGTGATTGAATTTTTTTTCATGGTTTTATGGTTTGTGTTAAACTCAGCAACCATGCCTCCCGAAAATAGCGCCCAGTGGTCAAAAAAGGCGTGAAAGGCTCCAGTGAGATTTGAACTCACGACCCCTGGTTTACAAGACCAGTGCTCTAACCCCTGAGCTATGGAGCCAGCTGACGGCATTACTCGCACAGTATTACATCACAAGGGAGCTCACTCGTGAGTGGAATCAGTGTTCTTGTTTCCTCTGGGCGGAGAGTCAGCAAGGACACAGGCAGAGAGGTTTGCGTCAGCGGGGAGGAGGCAGAGAACAGGCCCTGCAGGATGTGAGCCCTGCTGTGTCCAGAGGCCGCTCCTTCCCACACTGAGTCACCCACAAGAGCCCCACGCCCTGGTGTGTGCAGTGCACACTGGAAGCAGCGCCCCTGCTCCTTAACATGCACACACGTGTCTATCCTTAACATGCACACACGTGTCTATCCTTAACATGCACACACGTGTCTATCCCAGCACCCCAGCCGCTGCCCCTTAACATGCACACACGTCTATCTACAGCGCCGCTGCTCCTTAACATGCACACATGTGTCTATCCGCAGTGCCCCAGCCGCTGCTCCTTAGCATGCACACACGTGTCTATCCAACATGCACACACGTGTCTATCCTTAACATGCACACACGTGTCTATCTGCAGCGCCCCAGCCGCTGCTCCTTAAAATGCACACACGTGCCTATCCTTAACATGCACACACGTGTCTATCCTTAACATGCACACACGTGTCTATCCGCAGTGCCCCAGCCCCTGCTCCTTAGCATGCACACACGTGTCTATCCAACATGCACACACGTGTCTATCCTTAACATGCACACACGTGTCTACCTTACAGGGGCGCTCAGAAGAGGCTGCACTGCTGAGCACAACCCACAGCTGGTCCTCGGGATATAAAGGCCGCAGCATTAATGAGGGTGAAGCGGTGTTTTACCTATACATTTTACGCCTGCCCTCTCCTCGACGCTTGCGGCACGCGCAGGCAGGAGTAATCTAGTCCCACGGGTCATGCGCCTGCAGAACACTTCTTTACAAATGATGACTTTTTATAAGATCATTCTTTTCCCACCGGGGGCGGGGCTCAGAAGTTAGCGAGGAGGGGCCTTGCCAACCAGTGACGTCACACAAGGGACGGGCCCCCATGAACTCATATATACCACTCATACTGATAGCCCTCGGATGAAGTGGGGGCGCATGTGCAACTTCAAGGGTGCACACTAATCTCACGTGCAATGTGGGTGATCTCATGCAATAGTAAAACTGATCCATTGGGGGAGGGCGGAGAGTGAGGGGGGGGGATTAACCCCTCCGATGCCAGGGAAGAGGGCGTGCCAGGAGGTGGGTCACCTTTGTAGCGCTTGAAGGAGGGGGGCGGCCCAGCATTCTCAGTTACCCCTTGATGCTTGGCCACATTCACGGTGAAACACATGAAGTGAAGTCCGTTTCACATTTCTCTGTTTCTGAAGGGAGCTCCTCGAGTCAGAACACCTCAGAGCTCTGATGAAAACAGAACATGATCACAGACCTTAATAAGAGCGTCTCGTTTTCAAAGTGTCCCAAACAAATGCCTTTGAGTCATGTGACCCCTTACATCAACTTGAGAGCCTCACAATATAAACCCATTGAGTGAACACCTCTTATGCAGCGCACAAGTCGGGGGTACCCGGCGTCCACACCTATTTTCGCAGGGTGGTCGCCGTCCACCCTGCAAGAGGTGCCCCCGCTGGGATATGATGAACTTGTCCCGGTGTTATTTTCAAACACTGGGACGCATTCAGCAGCGCCCCCATCCTGCCTGCTTTTGTTTTGCACCAGCAACGTGCAGGGAGGGGGCTTTCATAGATCAGACTCCAGCTGGGCCCATAACAAAGGCCGAATCTAAGGGGCCATCAGGTCTCCTTGTGTTCCTCTATCATGACTGGGAGCTGACCTGAGGCTCACACCTAGCTGCAAATGCAAGGGGGAGGGAAAAAGGCTCACAGCTTGTTATCACTTCACATATACATTGTATTCGTATAGCGCTTACTACCCCCTGACAAGGTGTGCATTTTACCTTGTTCAGTCCCTGTATATAAGTGATTTTCATTCGCTGTAAGCGTAGGAAAGTACTCTCATTTTGGCAAGGGGTAGTAAGCGCTATAAAAATACAATTACAATTGCAATCCCCACTTCTTACTGCTATCAGTGTTAGAACATTTTCACTGGGATCCTGCTAACCAGAACCCCAGTGATTGTGCTCTCTCCCGCCACATTTGGTTACCATGGACCTTTGTGCACTCCACAATTGGCCTACTGGTGTCCCCTTATAAGTCCCTAGTATATGGTACTTAGGTACCCAGGGCATTGGGATACAAGGGGTCCCCCATGGGCAGCAGCATGTGTTATGCCACCCATGGGAGCCCATGCACAATGTGTCTGCAGACCTGCCATTGCAGCCCACTTGAAAAGGTGCATGCACCCTTTCACCACAGGTCACTGCACCAGGTCACTGTAAGTCACCCCTATGGTAGACCCTCCCAGCCCAAAGGGCAGGGTGCAGGTCCCTGTGTGTGAGGGCACTCCTGCATGAGCAGAGGAGCCCCTATGAACTCAGTTCCATTGTACTGGACTTTGTAAGTGTGGGAAGCCATTTTATCCGTGTACTGGACATAGGTCACTAACTACCTGTGGCCAGCTACATAATGGTAACTCCGAACCTGGGGTGTGGGACTTCACTTTGCATTCCACTTTTTAGGGTCGAGCCTGCGTTGCATGCGCTCGCGCATGCGTATTGCAGCAAGACTCTTTAGTGTTTAGAAAAGGGCTCTGAGCCCTGTCAACATCACGTCAGTGTTTTTTATTGGTTCGTGGGCTTGCCTAATAAAATCTGCTTGCTTTCATTAGTCGAAGGCACGCATACCTTTTCCGGTGGCTAGCCCTCCTCGAGCGCAGCGACCAAGTACAGAAAACATGCGAGGCTCGCTGTTTTTTATCGGGCTCGTTGACTTCTTTTTCTCTAATTTATGAGCGCGATCTCGCTTGGCAGAGGTCGAGCGCTTTACATAGTTAATTGCACTTTTTCGGTTACGTATATAAATGCACTTTTGCCCGATGGGTGAAAGTCGAGTTAGGAGTTTCAACGCTATCAGCTCTAAAATGAGCAAACGCGAGACCCGTTGCATTGCAAATGCTTGTTTAGAATATGGTTTGGTCCTCCACTAGGGCCCTAACTATTTTTCTACAGTTCTTGCCAATGATTGTTGTTTTAAGCTAATTTCTGATTGCTATTGTGCATATAAACAGTGTATACTTACCTCCGGTGGGGGGACTGCCTAAAAGTACCTTTATTTATGTAACACTATGTGGTTCCTTTCATGAGAGATAAGTTACTGTGTGACTATTGCGGTATTGCATTAGCTTTGCATGTCTCCTAGATAAGTCTTGTCTGCTCATCCACTGCTACCCCTAGAGAGCCTGGCTTCCTAAACACTGCCTACGTTCACTAATAGGGGTTGCCTGGACCTGCCATAAGGTGCCAACACCATAGGTGTCCACCACACACCAGGCCAGCTTCCTACAGTAAGAATGTCAGACCTGTTGGTCTGTTCCAGTATTTTCACAAATAACAATTTAAAATACCACTATTTTGTTTTATTTCTTTTATAGCGGTTCGCATCCTAGTGCAGGGTGTCAGAGCACTTTACTTCACATGTACACATTACGCATTCACAATACATCCTATAATGTGTAATTCAGTGTACTAAATGTGTTATAAAAGACAGTGAGGGTTACAAGGTGTAGGCGCCACGTGTCCTTAATAGCTCACTGTGACATATTAGAAGGATTACAATTCATGAACTGCAAGTAACAAAAGGATCTCTGCGTTAAAAGCAGTAATTCACCAAGCTACTTAAAATAAAAATGCTTTGCAGGAGACTTATAAAACCTCTAAGCTATTGTGATTGAAAACTGGGACTAGAGAAAACACAGGTTTTTCCAACATATGTTTTACCCTCCAAAGATATTTTACCATTATTATTATTCCCTGAGATTTACTGGGCACACAAGGATCTCTGCAGCAGGTCCCTGAACCCCATATTGCAAAATGCAGACTTTGCAACCAGTTAAGCAGAACAGATTTATTGCCATGTTTCTCCTTGTTGACAATATCTTTAGGGCGGTGTTTAAAAAAAATAAATGTATAAGTTGAGGCCTACATATTGTATCAGGGTTGCGTCCCTATTTTGGCACACCCCCAACACAAATTCTAATTTGTTAAATATTGTAACACGCTAAAATGTAATCATGGTGGACCTGCTGAACCTGTGTGAGGCCTTAAGATCTGATGTCACTTCTTCTAATGTCATTTCTTGTGAGGTCATGGGTTGTGATGCCACTTCCTGTGATGGTACATACAATGCCACTCGGTGTGATGTCACGCACTGTGATGTCACCCACCATGATGTCACTTGCATACTGCCTAATTTGGTTAGTCCCCCACTTTCTTTTTTAGGACTTGTGTCCTCCTTTTATGCAATTTCTGCATTCATACAGTTAAGTTTATTGCACAACAGGTATGTACCTTTGTTCATTATTTCAGAACATACACATTCTTAATTGTATGTAAATGCACTTCATATTCTGTAAACGTAGGTTTGTGTATTGTAAAATACACCAACTGCTTTGCATTCCCAGAAAAGTAGTAAACACCGGACCGAGGTGTCAGTATCAATACTACATTTTTTCCATTTATATATCCAATATTGCAAACGCTGTATCTCAGGTTTGAGTGTCAATAAGCTCATTCTTTTTAAAGTAACAGGCTGTTGAGCTGAATCGCCTGCGTAAACACCTCAAGGCAGGTAACAGTTCAAAGAGGCTATGGAATAAAGTGGAGGCTTACCTCCAACTAGTCAACCCACCATGACCGACTCATTCTTTCCTCCTCGTTGGTGTGATCACTCCCCCATTTAGTCAATCCACCATGACCTAACTGATGTTTTCCACCTTGGTACCACTCCATCTAGTCAACCCACCAAGACTCAACTCATCCTTTCCACAGTGTTGGTGCGATCGTACCCCTCCATCTAGCCAACCTACCATGACCTCACTCATCCTTTCCACCTCATGGGCATGATCGCACCTCTCTACTTAGTCAACCCACCACAACCCTTTCCATATCATGGGCATGATTGCACCCCTCTACTTAGTCAACCCACAACAACCCGACTCATCCTTTCCATCTCATGAGCATGATCGCACACCTCTACTTAGTCAACCCACCACGACCCGACTCATCCTCTCCATCTCATGGGCATGATCGCACCCCTTTGCTTTTTCAACCCACCACAACCCGACTCATCCTTTCCATCTCATGAGCATGATCGCACCCCTCTACTCAGTCAACCCACCGTGACCCGACTCATCCTTTCCATCTCATGAGCATGATCGCACCCCTCTACTTAGTCAACCCACTATGACCTGACTCATCCTTTCCATCTTGTTGGCATGAGCTCACCCCTCTACCTAGTCAACCTACCATGACCCAACTAATTCTTTCCACCCTGTGGCAGTGAGCTCATCCCTCAAGCTTGCGTCATGTGATATGTATAGTTCTTTAAGAAATATGTACAGTTACTATTTCATAATAAACTCTTCAAGCCTGTTTAACAAATGTATATGTACTCACAGTTAAATATATATATATGTGTGTGTATGCATGTGTGTGCGTATATGTATATGTGTGTGTATTCTATTCTATGCTTAACATGTTCCTAGGTCATTGCATAGCTCCTAGATGAGTTGTTTTATTAGATACTTATGAATCCCTGCTTTCTTTTTTATTTCACAATGAGCAGATGTTATCTTTAACTATTTAACAGCAAGCATTTCGCTCAAATCTTGAAAGTCTGTGTTTTATACAATACAACTTTACTTCTCATATCATTATACCCATTATTATATTCATTGCACATATTACTTACTATATATTTACATATCTAATAATTTATTACTCTAGTCCCACTGTACTAGAGAAAAAAGAAATAAAATTAAATACATTAATACATAAAAAAAAAGTAAATAAAAAAAGATATAAATAAAAAGTAAAATACAATTTACTCTCTCATAAGCTTTACTCTGTGTCCCCAACACCCTGTCTCTATCAATCTCTCCTCCATCTTCTCTCTAATTCATACCAAACCCATTCTACTACTTTCGTCTCCAGAATAACCCTGCCTAAGCTCTTCCCTCCTCTACCGTATCTAGCTCACCCAAACCTCAGTTTACCACCATGATCTCCAAAACGAACCTAATGAATTCTCCCTCATTTATCTCACCTTTGACTCATCTCCTTCTATGATCTCTGTAGGAAGGTAGCCTCTTTCTAGCCTTGTTACCCCCACTTTTGGCCTGTTTGTGAGTATGTGTCATGGTATTTTTACTGTCTCACTGGGATCCTGCTAGCCAGGGCCCAGTGCTTATAGTGAAAACCCTATGTTGTCAGTGTGTTTGATATGTGTCACTGGGATCCTGCTAGCCAGGACCCCAGTGCTCATAAGTTTGTGGCCTATATGTGTTCCCTGTGTGGTGCCTAACTGTATCACTGAGGCTCTGCTAACCAGAACCTCAGTGTTTATGCTCTCTCTGCTTTCTAAAATTGTCACTGCAGGCTAGTGACTAATTTTACCAATTCTCATTGGCACACTGGAACACCCTTATAATTCCCTTGTATATGGTACCTAGGTACCCAGGGTATTGGAGTTCCAGGAGATCCCTATGGGCTGCAGCATTTCTTTTGCCACCCATAGGGAGCTCAGACAATTCTTACACAGGCCTGCCACTGCAGCCTGAGTGAAATAACGTCCACGTTATTTCACAGCCATTTATCACTGCACATAAGTAACTTATATGTCACCTATATGTCTAACCCTCACTTGGTGAAGGTTATGTGCCAAGTTACTTAGTGTGTGGGCACCCTGGCACTAGCCAAGGTGCCCCCACATTGTTCAGGGCAAATTCCCCGAACTTTGTGAGTGCGGGGACACCATTACACGCGTGCACTACACATAGGTGACTACCTATGTGTAGCGTCAAAATGGTATCTCCGAACATGGCCATGTTGTAGGAGGCTGGCCTGGCTTGTAGTGGGTACCAAGGGGTACTTACACTCTGTACCAGGACCAGTTATCCCTTATTAGTGGAGAAGAGGTGTTTCTAGCAGCTTAGGCTGATAGAAGGTAGCTATGGAGAGCAGCTTAGGTTGAACTAGGAGACATGCAAAGCTCCTACTATACCACTGGTGTCATATGCACAATATCATAAGAAAACACAATACACAGATATACTAAAAATAAAGGTACTTTATTTTTATGACAATATGCCAAAGTATCTCAGTAAGTACCCTCAGTATGAGGATGCCAAATATACACAAGATATATGTACACAATACCAAAAATATGCAGTAATAGCAAAAGGAAGGAATGCAAGCAATGTAGAATTACAGTAGATTGCAATAGGAGCACATAGGTATAGGGGCAACACAAACCATATACTCTAGAAGTGGAATGCGAACCACCAATGGACCCCAAACATATGTGAGCTTGTAGAGGGTCGCTGGGACTGTAAGAAAACAGTGAGGGTTAGAAAAATAGCCCACCCCAAGACCCTGAAAAGTAGGTGTACCTATATTCCCCAGAGAGCACAGAAGTCGTGATAGGGGAATTCTGCAAGGAAGACCAACACCAGCAATGCAACAAAGGTGGATTTCCAGATGAGAGTACCTGTGGAACAAGGGGACCAAGTTCAAGAGTCACGACAAAGTCGAGATTGGGCAGATGCCCAGGAAATGCCAGCTGAGGGTGCAAAGAAACTGCCACCGGATGGTAGAAGCTGTGGATTCTGCAAGAACGAAAAGGACTAGGAACTTCCCCTTTGGAGGATAGATGTCCCACGTCGTGAAGAAGCTTGCAGACGTGTTCCCACGCAGAAAGACCGCAAGCAAGCCTTGCTAGCTGCAAGGGTCGCAGTTAGGGTTTTTGGATGCTGCTGTGGCCCAGGAGGGACCAGGATGTCGCCACTCGCGTGAGGAGACAGAGGGGGTGCCCACAACGCCGGAGGACAACTCAGGAGGTTGTGCACTGCAGGTTAGAGTGTCGGGGACCCAGGCTTGGCTGTGCACAAAGGAAATCCTGGAAGAGTGCACAGGAGCCGGAGCAGCTGCAAATCACGCGGTACCCAGCAATGCAGTCTAGCGTGGGGAGGCAAGGACTTACCTCCACCAAAATTGGACTGAAGAGTCACTGGACTGTGGTAGTCACTTGGACAGAGTTGCTGAGTTCCAGGGACCATGCTCGTCGTGCTGAGAGGGGACCCAGAGGACCGGTGATGCAGTTCTTTTGGTGCCTGCGGTTGCAGGGGGAGGATTCCGTCGTCCCACGGGAGATTTCTTCGGAACTTGTAGTGCATTGAGGAGGCAGACTACCCCCACAGCATGCACCACCAGGAAAACAGTTGAGAAGGCGGCAGGATCAGCGATACAAGGTTGCAGTAGTCGTCTTTGTTGCGGTTTTGCAGGCGTTCTGAGCAGTCAGCGGTCGATTCCTTGGCAGAAGGTGAAGAGAGAGATGCAGAGGAACTCTGATGAGCTCTTGCATTCGTTATCTAAAGAATTCCCCAAAAGCAGAGACCCTAAATAGACAGAAAAGGAGGTTTGGCTACCTAGGAAGGAGGATAGGCTAGCAACACAGGTAAGAGCCTATCAGAAGGAGTCTCTGACGTCACCTGCTGGCACTGGCCACTCAGAGCAGTCCAGTGTGCCAGCAGCACCTCTGTTTCCAAGATGGCAGAGGTCTGGAGCACACTGGAGGAGCTCTGGGCACCTCCCCTGGGAGGTGCAGGTCAGGGGAGTGGTCACTCCCCTTTCCTTTGTCCAGTTTCGCGCCAGAGCAGGGCTGGGGGATCCCTGAACCGGTGTAGACTGGCTTATGCAGAGATGGACACCATCTGTGCTCATCAAAGCATTTCCAGAGGCTGGGGGAGGCTACTCCTCCCCAGCCCTGACACCTTTTTCCAAAGGGAGAGGGTGTAACTCCCTCTCTCTGAGGAAGTCCTTTGTTCTGCCTTCCTGGGCCAAGCCTGGCTGGACCCCAGGAGGGCAGAAACCTGTCTGAGGGGTTGGCAGCAGCAGCAGCTGCAGTGAAACCCCGGAAAAGGCAGTTTGGCAGTACCTGGGTCTGTGCTAGAGACTCGGGGGATCATGGAATTGTCTCCCCAATGCCAGAATGATCTTAGACATGTTACATGGCCATGTTCGGAGTTACTATTGTGACGCTATACATAGGTAGTGACCTATGTATAGTGCACGTGTGTAATGGTGTCCCCGCACTCACAAAGTCCGGGGAATTTGCCCTGAACGATGTGGGGGCACCTTGGCTAGTGCCAGGGTGCCCACACACTAAGTAACTTAGCACCCAACCTTTACCAGGTAAAGGTTAGACATATAGGTGACTTATAAGTTACTTAAGTGCAGTGGTAAATGGCTGTGAAATAACGTGGACGTTATTTCACTCAGGCTGCAGTGGCAGGCATGTGTAAGAATTGTCAGAGCTCCCTATGGGTGGCAAAAGAAATGCTGCAGCCCATAGGAATCTCCTGGAACCCCAATATCCTGGGTACCTCAGTACCATATACTAGGGAATTATAAGGGTGTTCCAGTATGCCAATGTGAATTGGTGAAATTGGACACTAGCCTGTTAGTGACAATTTAGAAAATAAAGAGAGAGCATAACCACTGAGGTTCTGGTTAGCAGAGCCTCAGTGAGACAGTTAGTCATCACACAGGGAACACATACAGGGCACACTTATGAGCACTGGGGCCCTGGCTGGCAGGGTCCCAGTGACACATACAACTAAAACAACATATATACAGTGAAATATGGGGGTAACATGCCAGGCAAGATGGTACTTTCCTACACAACACCCCCACCCCCCCAAACGAAGGACAATAAGACTAGCCATGACCTGATGAGTCTTCATTGTGTAAGTGTAGATATCTGGAGAGTCCATCTGCATTGGAGTGGGTACTCCCAGGTCTATGTTCCACTGTATAGTCCATTCCCTGTAGAGATATGGACCACCTCAACAATTTAGGGTTTTCACCTTTCATTTGTTTTAGCCAAAGTAGAGGTTTGTGGTCTGTCTGAACAATGAAGTGAGTGCCAAACAGGTATGGCCTCAACTTCTTCAGTACCCAGACCACAGCAAAGGCCTCCCTCTCTATGGCAGACCAACGCTTTTCTCTAGGGGTCAACCTCCTGCTGATAAAAGCAACAGGTTGATCCTGGCCCTCAGAATTGAGTTGTGATAAGACTGCCCCTACCCCTAATTCAAATGCATCAGTTTGGACAATGAATTTTTTGGAGTAACATGGGCTTTTTAGGACAGGTGCAGAGCATATGGCCTGTTCCAGCTCCTCAAAAGCTTTCTGACAGTTAGTTGTCCACAATACCTTTTTAGGCATTTTCTTTGAAAGAGGGGCTGCAATGGAGCCATAGTTCCTTATGAACCTCCTGTAATACCCAGTGAGGCCTAAGAAGGCTCTCACCAGGGTCTGGGTTGTAGGGGGAACCCAATCTATGATAGTTTGGATTTCCCCCTGAATTGGTGCAATCTGTTCTCCACCTACAAGGTGTCCCAGATAAACCACTTTCCACTGCCCTATCTGGCACTTTGAAGCCTTGATAGTGAGGCCTGCCTTTTGCAGGGCCTGCAAAACTTTCCACAGGTGGACCAGGTGATCATCCCAGGTGGAGCTAAAGACAGCTATATCATCTCGATATGCTGCACTAAAAGCTTCCAACCCTTGCAGGACTGTATTCACCAACCTCTGAAAAGTGGCAGGTGCATTTTTAAAACCAAAGGGCATTACTGTGAATTGGTAGTGCCCTCCAATAGTCGAAAATGCTGTTTTTGCTTTAGCATCCTCTGATAACTTGATCTGCCAATACCCTGCAGTCAAATCAAAGGTGCTTAGATACTTGGCAGATGCCAGTGTATCTATTAGCTCATCTGCCCTGGGTATAGGGTGAGCATCAGTTTTGGTTACCTGGTTGAGACCTCTGTAGTCTACACAAAATCTCATTTCCCTTTTCCCATCTTTGGAATGAGGCTTTGGTACAAGTACCACAGGAGAGGCCCATGGACTTTCAGAGTGCTCAACTACTCCCAGTTCAAGCATTTTCTGAACCTCTTGTTTTATGCAGTCTCTGACATGGTCAGGCTGCCTATAGATCTTACTTTTGACAGGCATGGTGTCTCCAGTATCTATAGTGTGCTCACACCAAGAAGTGGTGCCTGGCACAGTAGAAAAGAGTTCAGAAAACTGACCCAGGAGATTTATGCAGTGGTCTTTCTGCTCAGCAGTAAGACAATCTGCCAGAACTACACCTTACACTAGAGCATCTTGTTCTGTGGAAGAGAAGAGATCAGGGAGAGGGTCACTCTCTTCTTCCTGTCCTTCATCTGTTGCCATGAGCAGGGTGAGATCAGCCCTGTCATAGTAGGGTTTTAGGCGATTGACATGGAGCACCCTAAGGGGACTCCTGGCAGTGCCCAAGTCAACCAAGTAGGTGACTTCTCCCTTTTTCTCAACAATAATGTGGGGACCACTCCATTTGTCTTGGAGTGCTCTTGGGGCCACAGGCTCCAAGACCCACACCTTCTGTCCTGGTTGGTACTGAATCAGAACCGCCTTCTGGTCATGCCATTGCTTTTGGAGCTCTTGGCTGGCCTGAAGGTTTTTGCTGGCCTTTTTCATATACTCAGCCATTCTGGATCTTAGGCCAAGTACATAGTCCACTATGTCTTGCTTAGGAGCTTTTAAAGGTTGTTCCCAACCCTCCTTAACAAGTGTTAGAGGACCTCTTACAGGGTGCCCAAATAGGAGTTCAAAGGGGCTGAAGCCCACTCCTTTTTGGGGTACCTCCCTGTAAGCAAAAAGGAGGCAAGGTAACAGGACATCCCATCTCCTCCTGAGTTTTTCAGGGAGTCCCATTATCATTCCTTTGAGAGTTTTGTTAAACCTCTCAACCAGTCCAGTTGTTTGTGGATGATAAGTTGTGGTGAATTTGTTACACCACTTTCCTTCCACATGGCCTTCAAGTATGCAGACATAAAGTTGCTACCCCTGTCTGATACCACCTCTTTTGGGAAACCCACCCTGGAAAAGATTCCCAGGAGGGCCTTTGCCACTGCGGGAGCTGTAGTGGTCCTTAGAGGAATTGCTTCAGGATATCTTGTGGCATGGTCCACTACCACCAAGATAAACCTATTGCCTGAAGCAGTAGGAGGGTCAAGGGGGCCAACTATGTCAACCCCTACCCTTTCAAAGGGAACCCCAACCACAGGCAGTGGAATAAGGGGTGCCTTTGGGGTGCCACCTGTTTTGTCACTGGCTTGACAGGTGACACAGGACTTACAAAATTATTTTGTGTTCTCTGACATTCTAGGCCAATGAAATAGGGGGACAAGCCTATCCCATGTTTTCATCTGCCCGAAATGTTCATTCAAGGGAATGTCGTGGGCTAGAGTTAGGGGGAACTCTCTTTATTGCAGGGGAATAACCAATCTCCTGGCAGCTCCAGGTTTTGGGCCCCTTGCCTCTGTATATAAGAGGTTGTCCTCCCAGTAAACTCTGTGAGAGTCACTGACATCCCCATTTTGCTGTTTGACAGCTTGCTGTCTTAGACCCCCTAGTGTGGGACAGGTCTGCTGTGCCACACTCAGCTCCTCCCTGGCAGGCCCCCCTCCACCCAAAAGCTCAGCAGTGTCTGCTTCCAGCTCTTCTGGTGAAGGTTCTGCACAGGGGGACATTTTTATTCCTCAGAAGTAGAATCATCTGTAGAGGGAGGGATAGTAGGTAGGGATTTACCTTTACTAACCCTAGCTTTAAGGAGCACTTGGTCCATTGTTCCAGGATCCAAGTCACCCTGTCCTTTTTGCTTTTTGGCCTGAGCCCTGGTTAAAGCAAAAATATGCCCAGGAATGCCCAGCATTGCTGCATGAGCCTCCAACTCCACTTCTGCCCAAGCTGATGTTTCTAAATCGTTCCCTAGTAGACAGTCTACAGGTAAATCTGAGGCAACCACAACTTTCTTTGGACCAGTAACCCTCCCCCAGTTGAGATTCATAACAGCCATGGGGTGGCTAAGAGTGTTGTTATGAGCATTAGTCACTTGGTACTGGTGACCAAGTAGGTGTTGTTCAGGGTGGACCAGTTTCTCTATTACCATGGTAACACTGGCACCTGTGTCCCTGTAGGCCTGAACCTCAACACCATTTATTAGGGGAAGTTGCTTGTACTTATCCATATTAAGGGGACAAGCAACCAAGGTGGCAAATCAATGGCACCTTCAGAGACTAACACAGCCTCTGTGGTCTCCCTAACAAGACCAACCCCAACTAAATTACCAAAAGTGAGCCCAGCTACTCCCTTGGATTGGCTATTAGTAGGTTTGCTCCCACCACCACTGCTATTACTAGGGGCACTAGGTGTAGCTGTAGGGGTTGTGGTAGTGGGAGGCTTGGTGCTTTTCTTTGGACATCTGGCATCAGTTGTCCAATGGCCTTTTACTTTACATAAATAGCACCATGGTTTCTTTACTTGATTAGAAGAGGATTTGGACCCACCACCCCCACCAGAGTGTTTTTGTGGGCCTGATGAAGTCTCATTTTTAGATTTGTCCCCACCCTTGTCTGAAGACTTACCATCCTTCTTCTTGCCATCCTTGTCACCCCCTGTATGAACTTTTCTGTTCACTCTTGTTCTGACCCATTTGTCTTCTTTCCCAATTCTTGGGGAGAGGTCAGATCTGAGTCCACTAGATATTGGTGTAACAAATCAGACACACAGTTATTCAGAATATGCTCTCAGGATCAGATTATACAGGCTTTCATAGTCAGAAACTTTACTGCCATGTAACCACCCCTCCAAGGCCTTCACTGAATGGTCAACAAAGTCTACCCAGTCTTGTGAAGACTCTTTTTTGGTTTCTCTGAACTTAATCCTGTACTGTTCAGTGGTTAAGCCATAACCATCCCAGAGTGCATTCTTTAAAACTGTAAAATTATTGGCATCACTTTCCTTCACAGTAAGGAGCCTATCCCTACCCTTTCCACTGAAAGATAGCCATAGGATAGCAGCCCACTGCCTTGAGGGACCCCCTGTACAACACAGGCCCTCTCAAGTGCAGCAAACCACTTGTTAATGTCATCCCCCTCCTTGTAAGGGGGAACTATCTTATGCAGATTCCTAGAATCATGCTCTTTTACAGGATTACTATCTGTAATACTGCTGCTGCCACCATGGGTTCCTAACCCCAGCCTCTGTCTTTCTTTTTCTAAGTCCAAAGATTCCCTGTCTAGAGCCAGCTGTTGCTGTTTAAGCTTCTGTCTGGACTCTTCCACTCTCAATCTATTGAGCTCCCTTTCTAACATTCTGTCATCAGGGTGGGTGGGTTGGGCATGCTTTGACACAGAAGAATGGTGTGAATGAACAGAGGGAGAATTGTCCCTAACAGTTGGCACTCTAACAACTTGACCTGCAGGAATGACATCCCTACTGTGGTAAGAGCTCACATTAGTACCAGTTATGCTAGGTGGTCTGCTAAGGGGCAAGTTGGAAAGAATACCATCTAACGTTCTTACTGGGGCTGCCCCCGAATCAGAGTGTGAACCATCTGCTAACTTCTCAACTGATGTGCCAGCTAAGGCCTTATCATTTTCAATGAGCATGTTAATCAACAATTCTCTAGAGGGATTCTTCCCTACCCCTAAACCTCTATCAATGCAGAGACTCCTTACACCTTTTCAGCTAAGGTGGTCATAAGCAGTGCTGGCCAGATCAAGAGTAGGACCTGTTCCAGACATGATAGAAAAAGGTTTAAGGGACAGAAAGAGAAAGAAAAAGTTTCAGAACTTTTTAAGGAAACAGAAAAAAACTTTTTCAACTTTTTAGAAACTTTTTGAAAGTTTAGAGGTACTTTTCAGCACTTAGCAAATAGAGTAAGAGAAGAAAAGCAAAACTTTTTGGTTAAGTATATATACACTGAACTTGTTTTGTATATTATTCTCTTATGAAAAGTACAAAATGACAAAGTGGTAAGTAGTTACAAGTACTTATCCCACCGCTGCACAACCAATGTAGGAGGCTGGCCTGGCTTGTACTGGGTACCAAGGGGTACTTACACTCTGTACCAGGACCAGTTATCCCTTATTAGTGGAGAAGAGGTGTTTCTAGCAGCTTAGGCTAATAGAAGGTAGCTATGGAGAGCAACTTAGGCTGAACTAGGAGACATGCAAAGCTCCTACTATACCACTGGTGTCATATGCACAATATCATAAGAAAACACAATACACAGATATACTAAAAATAAAGGTACTTTATTTTTATGACAATATGCCAAAGTATCTCAGTGAGTACCCTCAGTATGAGGATGCCAAATATACACAAGATATATGTACACAATACCAAAAATATGCAGTGATAGCAAAAGGAAGTAATGCAAGCAATGTAGAATTACAGTAGATTGCAATAGGAGCACATAGGTATAGGGGCAACACAAACCATATACTCTAGAAGTGGAATGCGAACCACGAATGGACCCCAAACCTATGTGAGCTTGTAGAGGGTTGCTGGGACTGTAAGAAAACAGTGAGGGTTAGAAAAATAGCCCACCCCAAGACCCTGAAAAGTAGGTGTAAAGTGCACCTATATTCCCCAGAGAGCACAGAAGCCGTGATAGGGGAATTCTGCAAGGAAGACCAACACCAGCAATGCAACAAAGGTGGATTTGTGGATGAGAGTACCTGTGGAACAAGGGGACCAAGTCCAAGAGTCGCGACAAAGTCGAGATTGGGCAGATGCCCAGGAAATGCCAGCTGAGGGTGCAAAGAAGCTGCCACTGGATGGTAGAAGCTGTGGATTCTGCAAGAACGAAGAGGACTAGGAACTTCCCCTTTGGAGGATGGATGTCACACGTCGGGAAGAAGCTTTCAGAGGTATTCCCACGCAGAAAGACCGTATACAAGCCTTGCTAGCTGCAAGGGTCGTGGTTAAGGTTTTTGGATGCTGCTGTGGCCCAGGAGGGACCAGGATGTCGCCACTTGCGTGAAGAGACAGAGGGGGCGCCCAGCAAGATAGGAAGCTCTCACAAAAGCAGGCAGCACCCGCAGAAGTGCCGGAAAAGGCACTACAAAGAGGAGTGAACCGGAGCTCACCCGAAGTCACAAAAGAAGGTCCCACGACGCCGGAGGACAACTCAGGAGGTCGTGCACTGCAGGTTAGAGTGTCGTGGACCCAGGCTTGGCTGTGCACAAAGGAAATCCTGGAAGAGTGCACAGGAGCCGGAGCAGCTGCAAATCACGTGGTACCCAGCAGTGCAGTCTAGCGTAGGGAGGCAAGTACTTACCTCCACCAAACTTGGACTGAAGAGTCACTGGACTGTGGGAGTCACTTGGACAGAGTTGCTGAGTTCCAGGGACCACGCTCGTCGTGCTGAGAGGGGACCCAGAGGACCAGTGATGCAGTCTTTTGTTGCCTGCGGTTGCAGGGGGAGGATTCCGTCGTCCCACAGGAGATTTCTTTGGAGCTTCTAGTGCAGAGAGGAGGCAGACTACCCCCACAGCATGCACCACCAGGAAAACAGTCGAGAAGGTGGCAGGATCAGCGATACAAGGTTGCAGTAGTTGTCTTTGCTACTTTGTTGCAGTTTTGCAGGCGTCCTGAGCAGTCAGTGGTCGATTCCTTGGCAGAAGGTGAAGAGAGAGATGCAGAGGAACTCTGATGAGCTCTTGCATTCGTTATCTAAAGAATTCCCCAAAGCAGAGACCCTAAATAGCCAGAAAAGGTGGTTTGGCTACCTAGGAAGGAGGATAGGCTAGCAACACAGGTAAGAGCCTATCAGAAGGAGTCTCTGATGTCACCTGCTGGCACTGGCCACTCAGAGCAGTCCAGTGTGCCAGCAGCACCTCTGTTTCCAAGATGGCAGAGGTCTGGAGCACACTGGAGGAGCTCTGGGCACCTCCCCTGGGAGGTGCAGGTCAGGGGAGTGGTCACTCCCCTTTCCTTTGTCCAGTTTCGCGCCAGAGCAGGGCTGGGGGATCCCTGAACCGGTGTAGACTGGCTTATGCAGAGATGGACACCATCTGTGCTCATCAAAGCATTTCCAGAGGCTTGGGGAGGCTACTCCTCCCCAGCCCTGACACCTTTTTCCAAAGGGAGAGGGTGTAACTCCCTCTCTCTGAGGAAGTCCTTTGTTCTGCCTTCCTGGGCCAAGCCTGGCTGGACCCCAGGAGGGCAGAAACCTGTCTGAGGGGTTGGCAGCAGCAGCAGCTGCAGTGAAACCCCGGGAAAGGCAGTTTGGCAGTACCCGGGTCTGTGCTAGAGACTCGGGGATCATGGAATTGTCTCCCCAATGCCAGAATGATCTTAGACATGTTACAATGCCATGTTTGGAGTTACCATTGTGACGTTATACATAGGTAGTGACCTATGTATAGTGCACGCGTGTAATGGTGTCCCCGCACTCACAAAGTCCGGGGAATTTGCCCTGAACGATGTGGGGGCACCTTGGGTAGTGCCAGGGTGCCCCCACACTTAGTAACTTAGCACCCAACCTTTACCAGGTAAAGGTTAGACATATAGGTGACTTATAAGTTACTTAAGTGCAGTGGTAAATGGCTGTGAAATAACGTGGACGTTATTTCACTCAGGCTGCAGTGGCAGGCCTGTGTAAGAATTGTCAGAGCTCCCTATGGGTGGCAAAAGAAATGCTGCAGCCCATAGGGATCTCCTGGAACCCCAATACCCTGGTTACCTCAGTACCATATACTAGGGAATTATAAGGGTGTTCCAGTATGGCAATGTGAATTGGTGAAATTGGTCACTAGCCTGTTAGTGACAATTTAGAAAGTAAAGAGAGAGCATAACCACTGAGGTTCTGGTTAGCAGAGCCTCAGTGAGACAGTTAGTCATCACACAGGGAACACATACAGGGCACACTTATGAGCACTGGGGCCCTGGCTGGCAAGGTCCCAGTGACACATACAACTAAAACAACATATATACAGTGAAATATGGGGGTAACATGCCAGGCAAGATGGTACTTTCCTACACATGTAACATGTCTATGATAATGGGATTGTCACCCCGATACCATTCTGGTATTGGGGCGACAATTCCATGATCCCCCGGGTCTCTAGCACAGAACACGGGTACTGCCAAACTGCCTTTCCGGGGTTTTCACTGCAGCTGCTGCTGCTGCCAACCCCTCAGACAGGTTTCTGCCCCCCTGGGGTCTGGGCAGCCCAGTCCCAGGAAGGCAGAACAAAGGATTGCCTCTGAGAGAGGGTGTTACACCCTCTCCCTTTGGAAATAGTTGTGAAGGGCTGGGGAGTAGTAGCCTCCCCCAGCCTCTGGAAATGCTTTGATGGGCACAGATGGTGCCCATTTCTGCATAAGCCAGTCTACACCGGTTCAGGGACCCCCAGCCCTGCTCTGGCGTGAAACTGGACAAAGGAAAGGGAAATGACCACTCCCCTGACCAGTACCTCCCAGGGAAGGAGCCCTGAGCTCCTCCAGTGTGCCCCAGACCTCTGCCATCTTGGATTCAGAGGTGCTTGGGCACAATGGACTGCTCTGAGTGGCCAGTGCCAGCAGGTGACGTCAGAGACCCCTCCTGATAGGTGCTTACCTCTTTCAGTAGCCAAGCCTCCTTTCTTAGTAGCCAAACCTCCTTTTTTGGCTATTTAGGGTCTCTCCTATGGGCTATTTCTCAGATAACAAATGCAAGTGCTCACCAGAGTTCCTCTGCACTTCCCTCTTCGACTTCTGCCAAGGATCGACCGCTGACTGCTCCAGGATGCTTGCAAAACCGCAACAAAGTAGCAAGACGACTACCAGCAACATTGTAGCGCCTCATCCTGCAGGCTTTCTCGATTGTTTCCTGGTGGTGCATGCTCTGAGGGCTGTCTGCCTTCACTCTGCACTGGAAGCCAAGAAAAATCTCTGGGTCCCCCCTCATCCTGACGAGCGTGGTCCCTGGAACACAGGAGCTGGGTCCAAGTGTCTCCCCCAGTCCAGTGGCCCTTCTGTCCAAATTTGGTGGAGGTAAGTCCTTGCCTCCCCACGCCAGACAGTAATCCTGTGTACTGCGTGATCTGCAGCTGCTCCGGTTTCTGTGCACTCTTCCAAGGATTCCTTTGTGCACAGCCTAGCATGGGTCCCAAGCACTCCGTCCTGCATTGCCCTACTCGCTGAGTTGGACTCCAACGTCATGGGACTCTCCTTTGTGACTCTGAGTCGACCGCTGTCCTCAAATCTTCTAAGTGCCTGTTCCGGTACTTCTGCGGGTGCTGTCTGCTTCTGCAGGGGCTCTCTTAGTTGCTGTGCGCCCCCTCTGTCTCCTCCTCCAAGTGGCGACATCCTGGTGCTTCCTGGGCCCCAGCAGAACCCAAAATCCTCAACTGCAACTCTTGCAGCTAGCAAGGCTTGTTTGCGGTATTTATGCCTGGAAACACTTCTGCAACCTCCAGCACGCCGTGGGACATCTTCCATCCAAAGGAGAAGTTCCTAGCCCTTTTCGTTGTTGAAGAATCTTTGGCTTCTTCCACCCAGTGGCAGCCCCTTTGCACCTTCATCCGGGGTTTAGTGGGCATCTGCCCCCCCTGGACACTTTTGTGACTCTTGGACCTGGTCCCCTTCCTTGACAGGTCCTCAGGTCCAGGAATCCGTCTTCAGTGTTTTGTTGGTTCTTGTGGTTCTTGCAGAATCCCCTATCACGACTATTCTGTCCTTTTGGGGTAGTAGGATAACTTTACTCCTACTTTCCAGGGTCTTGAGGTGGGGTATCTTGGACACCCTTACTGTTTTCTTACAGTCCCAGCGACCCTCTACAACCTACACTAGGTCTGGGGTCCATTCGTGGTTCGCATTCCACTTTTGGAGTATATGGTTTGTGTTGCCCCTAGGCCTATTTCTGCCTATTGCATTCTATTGTGATTCTACATTGTTTGCACTACTTTTCTAACTGTTACTTACCTGTTTTTGGTTTGTGTACATATAATTTGTGTATATTACTTACCTCCTAAGTGAGGGTATCCTCTGAGATACTTTTGGCATATTGTCACTAAAATAAAGTACCTTTATTTTTAGTAACTCTGAGTATTGTGTTTTCTTATGATATTGTGCTATATGATATAAGTGGTATAGTAGGAGCTTTGCATGTCTCCTAGTTCAGCCTAAGCTGCTCTGCTATGGCTACCTCTATCAGCCTAAGCTGCTAGACACCTCTATTCTACTAATAAGGGATAACTGGACCTGGCACAAGGTATAAGTACCACAAGGTACCCACTACAAGCCAGGCCAGCCTCCTACATTCTCCCTAACCCTTTCCACAGACTCCTCCCTCCTCCATCTCTCCTTTACTCATCCCAAGCCTCATCATGTTACTATAAACTCCCAATTAACATTTCTGGATTCTTTCCTCCTCTATCCCTCCATTACTCTAGTCAATCCAACTAACAAACTCACATATCAACGCCCTCCTCAAAAAACCCTAGGCGGACCCAAAGGACCTCAAGAACTTCCGGCCTATCTCCCTGCTCCCCTTCCCGGCAAAAGTAATTGAGAAGGCTGTCAACGGACAACATACCCGCTTCCTCGAGGAGAACAGCACCCTGGACCCTTCCCAATCCGGATTTTGCAGCAACCACAGTACCGAAACTGCCCTCATTGCCGCCACCTACGACATCAGAACCATACTGGACAGCGGCAAAACTGCGGCCCTCATCCTCCTGGACCTCTCGGCCGCGTTCAACACTGTCTGCCACCACACCCTACGCTCACACCTCAGCAATGCAGGAACCTGCAACAGAGCCCTGGACTGGGTCACCTCCTTTCTCACCGGCAGAATCCAGAGAGTCCGTCTCCCCCCATTCCACACCAAAGCCACCAAAATCATATGCGGCATACCACAGGGTTCGTCCCTAAGCCTGATCCTCTTCAACGTCTACATGGCCCCGCTCGCTAACATCACCCGATCTCACAACCTCAACACCCAGCTGATCCTCTCCCTCACCAAGGACTCTGCCAAGACCAACCTCCATGAAGGAATGAAGGCTATCGCCGAATGGATGAAGAACAGCTGCCTCAAACTCAATTTCGACAAGACGGAAGTCCTCATCTTCGACTCCACCCCCTTCCGCATGGGGTGACTCCTGGTGGCCTGCCACTCTCAGATCCGCTCCGACTCCCACCGACCACCCACGCAAACTAGGATTCATCTTGGACTCCTCATTGTCCATGACCCAGCAAGTCAACGCCATATCCTCCTCCTGCCTCAACATCCTCTGCGTGCTCCGAAAGATCTACAAATGGATCCTCACCGAAATCAGAAGAAGAGTCACCCAAGCCCTCGTAAGCAGCAAACTGGACTACGGCAACGCCCTCTATGCAGGAACCACGGCCAACTCCAGAACGCCTCTGCACGCCTCATCCTGGACAACCCCCGCCACTGCCACATCACATGCCATCTGAGAGACCTGCACTGGCTCCCCGTCAACAAGAGAATCACCTTCAAACTCCTCACCCACGCTCACAAAGCACTGCACAACACCGGACCAGAATACCTCACCAGACGGCTCTCCTTCTACACCCGACCCGGCAACTCCATCCACCGACCTCGCCACCGTCACACGCATCCACAGAACTACAACCAGTGGCAGATCATTTTCGCACCTCGCCGCCAAGACGTGGAACACTCTTCCCACCCACCTGCGTCAGACCAAAGACCTCCTTACCTTGAGGAGACTTCTCAAGACCTGGCTGTTCTAGCAGTAGCAGCACCTCCCCCACCCCCACCTCAGCGCCTTGAGACCCTCACGGGTGAGTAGTGTGTTTTACAAACTCCATGATTGATTGATTGATTGACATATCCTCTGCTCAAATTAACTCATACTAATACTAATACTGTACTCGTATTTACCTATACTAATCCACCACTAATTCCTCTTAAGTTCCGGAGTAGAGTGCTACTCGCTGAAAAGTGCTTTGATGCCTCATCAGGTGTAGTAGGTCTATATAAATACAATTAAAATGATTTTAAACTTGCATTTCACACAGTATAGACTGCTACAAAATGCACAAAAAGGTTGAAGATAAAATGGTGCTTCCAAAATATAGATTTTAGTAATACCCAGTCTGAAGGTACTGCAAGTTTTCTGACATAAATGTCCCTTCAACACCTCATCAGGCGTAGTATATATAAAATATATTTAAAAAAATAGTAAGTATAAATGTAAATACACATTAAATTAAAAGCAGGCACTTCACAGCTCATTGGTTAATTATTTGCACTACCTGTTGAAAATAAATCTTTGTCATCACAAAGGTTCGAGTGATCAGATCAATTAAAGCCAGTGCCGGCTCCCAAGCATACATTACATTTGCAGATCACCCTACACATTTGCAGATTAACTTGTTGCTCACATTTGCATTTCTGTCAGGCAGCAGGCACCCTGGCAGGGAGGCTTGTTTAGCTGCCTGCCTGGCTTCGGTTTCACTGCACAGGAGACTCACCCAATGACACTTCAGCTGAGGCATCTAACCTGTCAGAATTAACAGTCCTGGGATGGTTGTCTTTTTACCAAAAGTTGGGGAATGATTTCTCATGGGCACATGGCACCCCTCCGATCCCCACCACTGATGGGGGTGATGATCATGTCTGTTAAGAGTGCTTTCGAAGGGTCAAAGACATCACATGGCTTAAAGGACATACCAGTGATACACCTTCACGGAAAGGGAATTATAAATCATGCGAGTTAAATTGATGGGAAAAAGCAGCCATTTTCTTTCATTTTACCTTCTGAAAACTCAACTGGTTAATCCAGTCTCTGCAGATACTGTATGTGTGAAACGAGCGAGAAACAGAATTGAACCCTTATTGTCGCTATGGGCAATAGTAACTTCTGTGTTCATAGTGCTATGAGGGTCCAGCCTGCGATTGAAGCACTATAAACGTGCAACAATCGTCTTAGAAAGGGGCAGTAGCGTAGGGACCTTCTATTTCAAGGGTTTTGGAGCAGTTTTAAGATCTTTTCAGAGCTTCTCATTGCTCAAAAGGGTGTAATTACTGACTTGTCTTTCCTTGCTCTTTATCGCTTGGTTTTCCATGCAAAAGAAGTGTCACTCTAAGTTCACACATTTGGCAGTTGATTGTCACTCAAGGGTACACCGAAACTATGAAAATGGCACATATGCCATCTGAAAACTTGGCAGCCATGGTTCTCCTCTGCTTCACTTACAGGTCCTCGTCTTCTCTGTATGAACATATTTGAAGGTTAACACTTTTGTAAAGTGGCCTGTGTGTCACAGCTCCTCCCAACAAAGGTAACATATTTGAGCTTCAGCTATGATGTCATCAAAGGTACATCCGGGCACTTCTGACCCTTCAGGTGTTAGGCTGCCTCCAAGACCTAGTGCAGCTCACCGAATATCCTGATATTTGGCGTCTCAGGGGCAGCTCACAGAGCCCAGAGAAGGCAGGTGGCTTTACAAGGTGGGCAAACAGGCCAGCAGGGGAGTTCAGAGGCCAGTAAAGTGTGGCATCATGCTGCACACTGTCAAGTAGCGCGAGGGGCCTGCACGGTGCTTAATTTGCAAATAAAAACGTGCCGGTGCCCAAAGCCCCCCTCTTAAACACACAGCTGCTGCAATTAAATGTCGGAACACGGAATACAGAGGCAGCGTAATCCTGAAGCCATCTCGGGCATCTTTAATCCATTTACAGCCACTCCCTGCCCCTTCAGTTTACTCTTGCAGCTTTCTGCTTTCTACCTCTGTGACGCTTTTTCATTTTTCTCTTCCTCCGTCTTTCCCGTATGTGTCTTTTGATCGCAGTGAATGCTTGTGGCAGAAAAATAAGTACCGGCCCTCAAAAATAAGTGCCCAGCACGGGAAACAACAAGCACAAATTAAGCACTGGGCCTGCAGGCATTTCCATCTAACTAGGAGGGAGAAACTTCACACACAGGCCACTTTAGGAAAGTGTTCACCTTTAAATACAATATGTTAATACAGGAAAGATGAGAACGTGCCGTGAAGCAAGGGAAACAGTCCATAAAACTTTACACGAACATGGAAGAGTTAATGGCAAACAAAGGGAACTAAAATGACTTGGCCAAGATCAAACAATTTAGGCAAGTGCAAGAACCAATACAGAACCAAGAACCAAAGCAGCAGGACCAGGACCTTTCCTAGTGTAGCACGTTTTAGTTGGAAGAGTTCTGATGTTTGCTGAGGTGTGTATTGAAAAAGTGATTGCTGAGGAGATTGGGGTCAGTTGTATGGAGGGGACGTTAACTCTTTCTCCTGTTCCAGTTTCCAGCTGGTACCTCACACTTCAACCTGACAAGCGGCTGAGAATGGTTCATTACGCAGAGTATAGGACGGTAGTGGTCCCTTGGAACATGTGGGGATATAGCTCATTGACAGCTGGACATCACAGATGAGCACTCTTGCACGACGCTGTAGGAGTGACACAGATTGTAAAGTGACAAGGACGGGGATATAGCTCAGTGGTAGAGCATTTGACTGCAGATCAAGAAGTCCCTGGTTCAAATCCGGGTGTCCCCTTCGCCCTTTTATTGAATTGTCTATTTCCACGTTATTTTTATTAAATACATGGGCTCGCTGCTGTAAAGCGTGAAAAACATTTTTTGTTCAACAAACAGTGGACATCAGGCTGACACGGCGCCTGTATATGCGCTTGAGATGCCCGCGTTGTACCAATGTCACCTCCTAGTGGAGCTCACCTGAGCGAATGTAAACTCACCTGTGCAGCGGCGGCGCGAGCGGGGGCCGCGCTTTACAGGATATTAAACTATTACCCCCCCAGATGCCCCCGGGACCTATGGATGACGCCTCTCACCCTCCCCCGGCCTCCTTCGCTGCCTCGGAGACCCTGAGATCAAACATGCGACGATTTTAGACGGTGAAAGAGGGATATTTTGTAAATAACTGATATATATCGGAGGAATGGATTTTCCGCGTTGACTTCTGTTGTAGCAGAGGCGATTGCGGGAGGGAGACAGACAAAACGAAGCAATTTTTTTTGCGTAAAAATTCGGGCTTCTCCCGCCCGTATCGGGTCTTTTAGCGTTTATGTGAGATGCTACTTCTGATGTCACCTAATCAGGGGGGTTTTCATTCCAGACGAGTGAACATAGTGCACTCAGTGAGTCGAATCCTATATATATACATTCTAGTGAAAGCATACGCCTCACAGCCTTTCCCTAGTGACAGATTACACCTGTTCGCTCCGCCACGCAAGTTATTTTATCTGTAGAGAAATGCACCAAATGCACTGAATATTCACAGGTAATTTCAGTGAAAGTGAGTTAAAGTTTGAGTAGCGTCCGATTTGCTGGAAAACGTGATGGGAAAAGGGGTGGATTGGATTGCAGTGAGGTGGGCTTGGTGAGGCAGACTGGATTGGAGTGGGGTAGATTGCACTGGGCTGGATTGGGCTGGATTGGGGTGGAGAGGCTTGGGTTGTAGTGGATTGGAGTGGGGTGACTCGGGATAGAGTCGGTGGAATGGGGTGGTGGATTGGATTGGATCCGGTGGAGTGGACTGGATCGGCTTGGGTTGTAGTGGATTGTAGTGGGGTAAATCGGGATAGAGTGGGTGGAATGGGGAGGTGGATTGGATTGGATCGGGTGGATTGCAGTGGGCATATTGGAGTGTGGCAGCCTGGAATAGGGCTAATTGAAGTTGGCAGACTGGAGTGGGGTAGATTGTTTTGGATTGGGCTGGGGTGGATTGGAGTGGGAAGATTTGAGTGGGGCACATTTATTGTGGAGCAGTTTAGAGTGGGGCAGATTGGAGTGGGGTGGATTGAAGTGGGGATGGTTGTTTTGGACTGTAGTGGTCAGATTGGAGTTGGGTGGATTAAAGTGGGGAAGATTGGGGTGGTGAAGATTGTTGTGGATTGGAGTGAGGCAGATGGGAGTGGGCGGATTGGAGTGGGGCGGATTGTTTTGGATTGGAGTGGGGCAGATTGGAGTGGGACAGATTGGTTGGGATTGAGGTGGGGCAGATTGGAGTGGGGCAGATTGTCTTGGATTTGAGTAGGCAGATTGTAGTGGATCAGATTGTATTGGAGTGGGCCACATTGGAATGGGGCAGGCTGGAGTGAGTCATAGCGGAGTGAGGCAGATTGTTTTGGAGTGGAGTGGGGCAGATTGGATTGGGGCAGATTGTTTTGGATTGGAGTGGGCAGGTTGTTTTGGATTGGAGTGGGGCATATTGTTTTGGATTGGAGTGGGGAAAATTGTAGTGGGGCAGATTGTTTTGGATTGGAGTGGGGTTGATTGTGATGGATTGGAGTGGGATAGATTAGGGTGGATTGGATTGGTGTGGGGTGGATTGGACTGGGAGCGGTTTGGGTTGTGGTGGATTGGAGTAGGGTGAATTGGGATAGAGTGGGCGGATTGGGGGAGGAGGATTGGATTGAATCAGGGCAGATTGCAGTGGGCATGTTGGAGTGGGGCAGACTGGATTGAGGCAGATTGGAGTGGGCAGACTGGATTGGGGTAGATTGTTTTTGATTGGGCTGGGAAAGATTGGAGTGGGCAGATTTGAGTGTGGCAGATTTATGTGGAGAAGATTGCAGTGGGGCAGATTGGAGTGGGATGGATTGAAGTGGGGCTGGTTGTTCTGGACTGGAGTGGGTCAGATTGGAGCTGGGTGGATTAAAGTGGGGAAGATTGGGGTGGGACAGATTGTTGTGGATTGGTGTGAGGCAGATGGGAGTGGGTGGATTGGAGTGGGACAGATTGTTTTGAATTGGAGTACAGCAGATTGTTTTGGATTGGAGTGGGGCAGATTGGAGTGGGACAGATTGGTTAGGACTGGGGTGGGGCAGATTGGAGTGGGGCAGATTGTCTTGGACTTGAGTGGGCAGACTGGAGTGGATCGGATTGTTTTGGATTGGAGTGGGCCACATTAGAGTGGGGCAGGCTGGAGTGAGGCATAGCGGAGTGAGGAAGGTTGTTTTTGATTGGAGTGGAGCAGACTGACGTGGGGAAGGTTGAAGTGAGGCACATTGTTTTGAATTGGAGTGGGGTAGATTGTTTTTAATTGAAGTGGGGAAGATTGGAATAGGGCAAATTCTAGAGGGGAAGATTGGATTGAGTTAAATTGTGAGGACTGGAGTGTGGTGGATTGGAGTGGGTTGGATTGGAGTGAGTGGTTTGGATTGGATTGGTATGTGGTGGATTAGACTGAATGGGGTAGATTGCCATGGGGTGAGGTGGGTGGATTGATGTGGATTGGAGTGGCGTGGATTTGAATGGGGTAAACTGGGGTATACTGCGCAATTATGTGTTAAGGTATAATTTCATAAATTACACATAAACAATGTTGCTTTGCAATATTTAGAACAAGATAATCATGATCTTTCAAGAACAGCTCCCACAAGCAAAAACAAAGGAAAACATGAGAGCAAAGTGAGAAAAACAGACTTGGCAAAATAAAAGAAAGTTAACTTCAGAAAATATATTTTTGCAATTTTGTGGGTCCTGCTAGGTACATTTTTGCCAGTCAGATGCCTTCTGTTTGCATAGCACTAAAAGTTAATAAAAACAACAAAATACCACCTCAATCACGGAGAGAGCAGTGGATGATCACAGATTAAGTTGAATTAATCTGTGCTTGGACCCTGCTCCATTGTTAGGAACAGATGTGAAGTTTCCAGGGAGCTTGTCAATTAAAAAAGGGCACTGATGCCAACAAATGGTAAACAAGGTTCGGTCTCCAACCCCTTTTTTGTAAACAAAAGAGTCTTGCAAGCAAGACGTATGCGCTAGCGCATGCACTCGCAGGCTCAACCCAGGGAAAAGAAAGAAAAGGAAAGGAAAGGAAAGGAAAGGAAAAGAGAAGGACCAGAAAGCGAAGGAAAGTGAAAGAGTAGGAAAGAGAAGGAAAGAAGGAAAGTGCACTAAAGAAGGAAAGAAAAAAGCTAAGAAAACACAGGAATGAAAAAGAAAAGCAAACAGGGAAAGAAAGAAGGATAGTAAAAGAAAGAAAGAAGGAAAGCAAAAAGAAGAATGAAGAAAAGTGACAGAAAGAAAGAAGAGAGGAAAGCAAAAGAAAGATTAAATGAAAACAAAAAGAAAGAAAGAAATAAAAAAGGAAGGAAACCAAAAGAAAGGAAACGAACAAGGAACAAGGAAACCAAAAGAAAGGAAAGAAAGGGAAAGGGTGAGGAAAGGAAAGAAAAGGAAAGGAGAAAGGAATGGAAAGTGTTGTAGAATAAAGTGGAGTTTGCATGGTGTGGTACTGCACTGCAATTACTGACAAAACATTTTCACTTGAAATGACCATCACATTTACACAGGCATATTGTTTCACTGATAAAGCTATACCACACACAAATAATAATGTGTGGAAGTAGCATCACGTAGTGTTTTGATTGTATTAAAATATTTGTTTCATGCACACTTTAGTATTATAGAAAAGTGTGCTTCATTTATGCTTTACTAATTCTGATATATTCTGAAAATATTGCATAGTTCATTTACAGAGATGTTAATGTTGTTGTGTGCTAGAAAGAAGGTGATGGCAAGCAAGTAAAATAAATTTGTACCGAAAGATGTAATTGTGCTAGCCAAACCCAGAAGCTGTGACAGAGGCAGAGAGAGCAAATGAAAAAGAAGAAAAAACCCTACAAAGAATCCGAGAGGAAAAAAGCCACCCCCTTTCACACACACAGACAGCTCACTTTGAAGTCAGACAAAGAAAAGTAAATACCAAACTCCTTCAGAAGACAATGCCTAACATTTGACCTCTGTCTTTGAAGGCACAGCAAATGTGATATGGTAAGAACATGTAAAGGGCTGTTTATAGAAAGCGAGCACTGTGGAAGAATACCGTAAACAGTGTATGCTCCACGTGATGAACAGACTCAAGCTGGACAGCCTAAAACTAATGAAGTCAACAAATAGAGAACAAGCAAATGTGTGTATAAACAACAAAGCGTTGCTAGGTCAGCTTTCTGAATGTCACCAAGATGTCTTTAGGAAACAGGCTAGGCTCCACAAGATAGACTAACAAGACAGCATAAAACAAGTAAAGACAGTACTAAGAAAACAAGCAAATGTGAGTTACAAGCCAATTGTAATAAATGGGCGGAATACACTATAGGTCAGCTTTCCAATGTCCCAAAGATGTTCTAGCAAATCAGACTTTGATCGAGAAAACAATGATTTCCCTTCGCAGACGTCAAGTTGAAACACATCTTTCCAGGAATACTTTATTTTAAATGTTAACAAATGAGTATGATTTTTTTTTTAATGGTTTGTGTTAAACTCAGCAAATGGATAACCTTGCCTCCCAAAAATAATGCCCAGTGGTAAAAAAAACATAAAGGCTCCAGTGAGATTTGAACTCACGACCCCTGGTTTACAAGACCAGTGCTCTAACCCCTGAGCTATGGAGCCAGCTGTTAATATACAGGACACAGTATTACATCACAAGGGAGCTCACCCGTGAGTGGAATCAGTGTCCTTGTTTTCCCCTGGCGGAGAGTCAGCAAGGACACAGGCAGAGAGGCTTGCGTCAGCGGGGAGGAGGCAGAGAACAGGACCTGCAGGATGTGAGCCCTGCTGTGTCCACAGACCGCTCCTTCCCACACTGAGTCACTCACAAGAGCCCCACGCCCTGGTGTGTGCAGTGACACTGGAAGCAGCGCCCCTGCTCCTTAACATGCACACACGTGTCTATCCCAGCGCCCCAGCCGCTGCCCCTTAACATGCACACACATCTATCTACAGCGCCGCTGCTCCTTAACATGCACACACGTGTCTATCCCAGCGCCCCAGCCGCTGCCCCTTAACATGCACACACGTGTCTATCCGCAGCGCCCCAGCCGCTGCCCCTTAACATGCACACACGTCTATCTACAGGGCCGCTGCTCCTTAACATGCACACACGTGTCTATCCGCTGTGCCCCAGCCACTGCCCCTTAACATGCACACATGAGCGCTGCTCCTTAACATGCACACACATGTCTATCCTTAACATGTACACACATGTCTATCCGCTGCGCCCCAGCCGCTGCCCCTTAACATGCACACATGAGCGCTGCTCCTTAACATGCACACACGTGTCTATCCGCAGCGCCCTAGCCGCTGCCCCTTAACATGCACACACGTGTCTATCCAACATGCACACATGTGTCTATCCTTAAGATGCACACACGTGTCTACCGCAGCGCCCCAGCCGCTGCTCCTTAACATACACACACGTGTCTATCCAGCATGCACACACGAGTCTACCGCAGCGCCCCAGCCGCTGCTCCTTAACATGCACAAACGTTTCTATCCGCTGCACCCCAGCCGCTGCTCCTTAACATGCACACACGTGTCTATCCGCTGCGCCCCAGCGGCTGCTCCTTAACATGCACACACGTGCCTATCCTTAACATGCACACACGTGTCTATCCTTAACATGCACACACACATGTTCACTTACACGGGAGCGCAGTAGAAGGTGCGCTGCTGAGCACAACCCACAGCTGGCCCTGGTAATTAAAGGGACGCAGCATTAATGAGGGTGAAGCGGTGTTTTACCTATACATTTTACGCCTGCCCTCTCCTCGACGCTTGCGGCACGCGCAGGCAGGAGTAATCTAGCCCCACGGGTCACGCGCATGCAGAACACTTCTTTACAAATGATGACTTTTTATAAGATCATTCTTTTCCCACCGGGGGGCCAGGCTCAGAAGTTAGCGAAGAGGGGCCTTGCCAACCAGTGACGTCACACAAGGGACGGGCCCCCATGAACTCATATAGCCTTCGGTTGAAAAGGGGTGACACCGGTGCTATCAATCAATCAAAAAAAAAATTGTATAGCGCGCTACTCACCCGGAGGGTCTCAAGGCGCTGGGGGGGAGGGGGGACCGCTACTGCTCAAACAGCCAGGTCTTGAGTTGCTTCCTGAAGGAGAGTTGGTCGTGGGTCAGACGGAGGTGGATGGAGAGGGAGTTCCAAGTCTTGGCTGCCAGGTAGGAGAAGGATCTTCCTCCCATGGTGGCTTTTCTAATGCGTGGCACGGCGGCGAGGGCGTGGCTGGTCGATCGTAGCTGGCGGGTGGGAGTGTAGAAGGTCAGGCGGTTGTTGAGGTACCTGGGGCCCAGGTCGTGGAGGGCCTTGTGTGCGTGGGTGAGGAGGCGGAACGTGATTCTCTTGCTGACGGGGAGCCAGTGCAAGTCTCTCAGGTGTCCGGAGATGTGGCTGTGTCGGGGGATGTCAAGGATGAGGCGTGCGGAGGCGTTCTGGATGCGTTGGAGTCTTTTCTGTAGTTTGACCGTGGTTCCGGTGTAGAGGGTGTTACCGTAGTCCAGTCGGCTGGTGACGAGTGCCTGGGTGACCGTCTTCCTGGTTTCGGTGGGGATCCATCGGAAGATCTTTCGGAGCATGCGTAAGATGTTGAAGCATGATGAAGAGACGGCGTTGACTTGTCTGGTCATCGAGAGGGAGGAGTCCAGGATGAAGCCCAGGTTGCGTGCGTGGTCCGTTGGTTTGGGTGCGCTGCCCAGGGCAGGGGGCCACCAGGAGTCGTCCCAGGCAGAGGGTGATGATCCAAGGATGAGGACTTCCGTCTTGTCTGAGTTTAGTTTCAGGCGGCTGTTCATCATCCACTCGGCTACGTCTTTCATCCCTTCGTGCATGTTGGTTCTGGCGGTGGCTGGGTCGTTGGTGAGGGAGAGGATCAGCTGGGTGTCGTCGGCGTAGGAGATGATGTTGAGGTTGTGATGGCGTGTGATGGCTGCGAGGGGGCTCATGTAGACGTTGAAGAGGGTGGGGCTGAGTGAAGATCCTTGTGGTACGCCGCAGATGACTTCGGTGGCCTCGGATCTGAACGGGGGGAGGCGGACTCTCTGGGTTCTTCCGGTGAGGAACGAGATGATCCACTCTAGAGCCTTCTCTTGAATTCCGATGTTGCTGAGGCGCTGCACTAGGGTGCGGTGGCAGACCGTGTCGAAGGCTGCGGAGAGGTCCAGGAGGATGAGGGCCGCTGTTTCCCCATTGTCGAGCAGGGCTCGGATGTCGTCAGTGGCTGCGATGAGGGCGGTCTCGGTGCTGTGGTTGGCTCGGAAGCCGGACTGTGAGTGGTCGAGGGATCCATTAGTCTCGAGGAAGGCGGCCAGCTGTCTGTTGACGGTCTTCTCGATGACTTTGGCAGGAAACGGGAGGAGCGAGATGGGGCGGTAGTTCTTGAGGTCGGTGGGGTCTGCTGATGGTTTCTTCAGGAGGGCGCTGAGTTCGGCATGCTTCCAGCTCTCCGGGTAGGTGGCGGTGTTGAAGGAGCAATTGATGATGTCCCGGAGATGGGGTGCGATGACGGAGTCGGCCTTGTTGAAGACGTGGTGGGGGCATGGGTCGGTTGGTGATCCGGAATGGATAGTGTTCATCGTATGGATGGTGTCTTCGGTGCTGACCGGGGTCCAGGCGCGGAGGGTGGTGTTGGGGGGCGTCTGTTTGGTGGTTGGGTGCGTGGTCTGTGCGCCGAAGCTGTTGTGTATGTCGGCGATCTTGCGGTGAAAGAACGAGGCGAGTGAGTCGCAGAGGTCTTGTGAGGGGGTGATGTCGTTGTTACCGGCGCTGGGGTTGGAGAGCTCTTTGACGATGCTGAAGAGTTCCTTGCTGTTGTGTGCGTTGTTGTCTAGTCATTCTTTGAATGCTGTCTTCTTGGTGGTGTGGATCAGCTGGTGGTGTTTACGGGACGCGTACTTGAGGGCGGTCATGTTGTCTGTAGTCGGGTTTTTTCGCCAGGCTCTCTCGAGGGTGCGGCAGTTCTTCTTGGAGTTCTTGAGGTCGTTGTTGAACCAGGAGGCTTTCTTGCTGTTGGGCCTGATGGGATGGGTTTTCAGAGGTGCGAGGTTGTCAGCGCAGTTGGTGATCCACTGTGTAAGGTTGTTGGCTGCTTGGTTGGGGTCCGCTGAGCTGGCGGGAGGGTTCTGGCTCAGTGATGTGGAGAGCTGGTCGGTGGTGATCTTGTTCCAGCTCCTGCGGGGAGCCTGTTGTGGGTGGTGGTGAGTCGTGGTTTTTCTGAAGCTGAAGTGGACGCAGCTGTGGTCTGTCCAGTGGAGTCCGGTGGAGTGGCTGAAGGAGATGTACTTGCTGGAGGAGAAGACTGGGTCAAGCGTGTGTCCGGCGTAGTGGGTGGGGGTGTTCACCAGTTGCTTGAGTCCGAGGTTGGCGAGGTTGTCCAGCAGGGTGGTGGTGTTGTTGTCGTTGTTGTTCTCCAGGTGGAAGTTGAGGTCCCCTAGGAGGATGTAGTCGGCGGAGGAGAGGGCGTGAGGGCTGATGAAGTCTGCAATGTCTTCGCTGAATTGTGTGCGGGGTCCTGGGGGTCTATAGATGAGGGTGCCTCTGAGTGTGGTCTTGGGGTCGGTGTGAATCTGGAAGTGGAGATGTTCGGCAGCTGTGAGGGTGTCGTCGGAGTTGGTCGTGATGCGGATGGTGTTCTTGTGGACAATGGCGATGCCTCCTCCTGTCTGGTTGATGCGGTCCCTCCGGGTGATCTTGTATCCGTCCGGGATGGCGATGGCGATGTCGGGCGCTGAGGAGGCGTTCATCCAGGTTTCTGTGAGGAAGGCGACGTCTGGAGATGTGGTGTCGAGCAGGTTCCAGAGTTCCACGGCGTGTCTGTGGATGGAGCGGGTGTTAAGCAGGATGCACTTCAGGTGGTTGCTGTTGGTGCTTGGTTTGGCGGGCGCGGTGCGGGTCTGGATGCAGGAGAACTTGCAGGATTGGCAGGTGAAGGGTCCGTGGGTGCGTCTTGGGGCGGCACGGCAGCACCCGGGGATCCGGCCGGTGTTGAGTGCGATGAGGGTGGCGGCTTCGTAGGTCCGGCGTGTAGGCTCGCAGCGGTGGGGGCCAGGGGGTCTGGCGCTGGGCGCGGTCCAGGCGCGGACGGGCGCAGACGGGCTTGCCTTTGGCGCGCCAGCGGCGCGCCCGCTGCGCGGCCTCCATATGAGGGGAAGAGGGAGGGAGGAGCAGCTGGGAGGTGGGAGCGGGGCGGCCAATGGGGAGCAAGGGGGCGGAGCTACCGGAGTGTAGCGGCGGGAAACGAACGGGCGGCGATGGGGTGACGCGACGAGGCTGGAAGAGAGAAGAACACGGTAAGGGCAAAAAAGGTAAAAACAATACAATACAGTGGAACAATACCAGGGGCACAGGCACTCGGGGTACAGAAGAAAGAGCGGACACAGGCACTCGGGCACAACGAAGAGGGCGCTGGCGCTAGGTCACTGGAGGCGGGGAAAGGCAGTCAGGGCACAGGAGCACAGGGCACAGGAGCGAGAGCGGTCACGCTGGAGGCTGTGAGGCGGTGAGGGGAGCGACCTGCCTGAGAACCAGGGTCAGAGGTCGCTCTCTCTATCGCTGCGCGGCCTCCATATGAGGGGAAGAGGGAGGGAGGAGCAGCTGGGAGGTGGGAGCGGGGCGGCCAATGGGGAGCAAGGGGGCGGAGCTACCGGAGTGTAGCGGCGGGAAACGAACGGGCGGCGATGGGGTGACGCGACGAGGCTGGAAGAGAGAAGAACACGGTAAGGGCAAAAAAGGTAAAAACAATACAATACAGTGGAACAATACCAGGGGCACAGGCACTCGGGGTACAGAAGAAAGAGCGGACACAGGCACTCGGGCACAACGAAGAGGGCGCTGCCGCTAGGTCACTGGAGGCGGGAAAAGGCAGTCAGGGCACAGGAGCACAGGGCACAGGAGCGAGAGCGGTCACGCTGGAGGCTGTGAGGCGGTGAGGGGAGCGACCTGCCTGAGAACCAGGGTCAGAGGTCGCTCTTCCGGGGTTCTCTCTATGTCCTCACACTAATCTTCTCACGTGCAATGTAGGTGATCTGATGCAATAGTAAGACTGGTCCATCGGGGGAGGGGGAAGAGTGAGGGGGAGGATTAACCCCTCCGATCCCAGGGAAGAGGACGTGCCAGGAGGGGGGTCACCTTTGTAGCGCTTAAACGAGGGGGGCGGCCCAGCAATCTCAGTTACCCCTTGATGCTTTGGCCACATACACGGTGAAACACATGAAGTGAAGTCCGTTTCACATTTCTCTGTTTTTGGCGGGAGCTCCTCGAGTCAGAACACCTCAGAGCTCTGATAAAAACAGAACACGATCACAGACCTTAATAAAGGTTTTCAAAGTGTCCCAAACAAATGCCTTTGAGTCATGTGACCCCTTACATCAGCTTGAGAACTTCTCAAAATAAAACCCATCGAGTGAACACCTGTTATGCAGCGCACAAGTCGGGGGTACCCGGCGTGCACACACTATTTTCATATGTTGGACGCCATCCCCCCTGCAAGAGGTGCCCCCGCTGAGATATCCTGAACTTGTCCAGGTGTAATTTTCAAACACTGGGACGCTTTCGGCAGTGCCCCCATCCTGTCTGCTTTTGTTTTGCACCAGCAACGTGCTGGGAGGGGGCTTTCATATATCAGACTCCAGCTGGGCCCATAACAAAGGCTGAGGGGCCATCAGGTCTCCTTGTGTTCCTCTATCATGACTGGGAGCTGACCTAAGGCTCACACCTAGCTGCAAATGCAAGAGGGAGGGGAAAAGGCTCACAGCTTGTTATCACTTCACATATACATTGTATTCGTATAGCGCTTTACTACCCCCTGACAAGGTGTGCGTTTTATCTTGCTCAGTCCCTGTATATAAGAGATTTTCATTCGCTGTAAGTGTAGGAAAGTACTCTCTTTTTGGCAAGGTGTAGTAAGCTCTATCTAATTACAATTACCATCCCCACTTCATGCTGCTATCAGTGTGCGTAGAATGTTGTCTCTGAGATCTTGCTAGCCAGGACCCCAGTGATTGTGCTCTCTCCCTCCAAATATGGTTACCTTGGTGCACTCCACAATTGGCCTACTGGTGTCCCCTTATAAGTCCCTAGTATATGGTACTTAGGTACCCAGGGCATTGGGATACAAGGGGTCCCCCATGGGCGGCAGCATGTATTATGCCACCCATGGGAACCAT
Organism: Pleurodeles waltl; assembly: GCF_031143425.1. Classification (NCBI taxonomy): domain Eukaryota; kingdom Metazoa; phylum Chordata; class Amphibia; order Caudata; family Salamandridae; genus Pleurodeles; species Pleurodeles waltl. The sequence continues at coordinate 4,291,071 of NW_027150097.1, forward strand.
GCACAATGTGTCTGCAGGCCTGCCACTGCAGCCCACGTGAAAAGGTGCATGCACCCTTTCACTACAGGTCACTGCACCAGGTCACTGTAAGTCACCCCTATGGTAGACCCTCCCAGCCCAAAGGGCAGGGTGCAGGTCCCTGTGTGTGAGGGCACCCCTGCATGAGCAGAGGAGCCCCTATGAACTCCAGTTCCATTGCACTGGACTTTGTAAGTGCGGGGAAGCCATATAATCTGTGTACCAGACACAGGTCACTCTCTACCTGTGTCCAGCCACATAATGGTAACTCCGAACCTGGGCATGTTTGGTATCAAATATGTCGGAATCATACCCCAATACTATTGCCAGTATTGGTTGAATGATTCCATGCACTCTGGGTGCTCCTTAGAGGATCGTCCTGTATTGCTCCTACCAGTCTTCCAGGGTTTTTTGGGCAGCCCGTGCTGCTGCAGCCTTTCCGACAGGTTTGACCACCTCAGGCAGGGGAAGACAGAACAAAGGATTTCCTGTGAGAGAGCGAGGCAACACCTACTCTCTTGGAAATAGGTGTTACAAGGCTTGGGAGGAGTAGCCTCCCCAAGCCACTGGTTTGTTTTGAAGGGTACATTTGGTGCCCTCCTTGCATAAACTGGTTTGCACCAGCCCAGGGACTGCTGGTCCCAGCTCTGGCGCAAAACTGGACAAAGAAAAAGGGAGTGACCACTCCTCTGTCCATCACCACCCCAGTGGTGGTGCCCAGAGCTCCTCCAGGTGGCCACTCAATTCTGACATCTTGAACCAAAATGTGCAGAGGCCCCTGGGAGCATCTGAGTGGTCAGGTGATGCCCCTCCTCATTGGTGGTCACCGTGCAAGGTGATCAACCCCATTTTGGGGCTAATTTAGGGACTCCCTTGCAGGTGGGTTCCCAGATTCGATGTGCAAGACTCCACCAGGACTCCTCTGCATCGTTTACTTCTGCTCCTGGCCACTGGAACCGCAACTGGACACTTCAGGAACCAACAAGACTGCAACTCCTGAGATGACCTCACCTTGCAGCATTGTTTCCCAGGCTCCTTCCAGCAACTGCAACATTTCCCCGGCGGTGCATTTTCTGTGGTTGGCAAGACTTCAGCTGCACCAAGAAGCAAGAAGGAATCTCCCTTGGAGTGAAGAAGTCACTCCCCTGCATCTGCAGGCACCTAAAGCAATGATGTCTGGCTGAGTGGATCTGCTCTTCTCTGGAACTGCTTGAATCCTGCATCACAGTTGGTGGTCTGAAGTGGTCCCCTCTCTGTCCACTGCCTAACTTGGGAGACAATGAGCCCTTGCAGGACAGTACCCCTGTGTACTGCACCTCTTGCAGCAACCAAGGCTTGTTGTCTCCTGCTCCAAGGGACTGTCAGGCTCCGAGAAGCCCCAGCACGTCATAGTTGCAAGGACTTTCTCCTCTCTGCTGCTCCAGCAACATTGGACTCCTCTCCAGGTGTGCTGATTGGGCCTCACTGCAACTTACTGTGCCTGCTGCCACTGGGTTGCTTGTGCGGGCTGCAGCTGCTTCTGCTGACTCTCCCAACTGCTGAGGGTCAGCCCAGGCTCCCCTCCAAGGGTCGAGCCCCCTGGACCTTGCTGGTCGTCTTCATCATTGCAACTCTTGTTTTGCCTCCTCTTGTATTTGCCAAGGCTTGTTGGTGCTTCCCCTAACCACTGACCATCTGCAACCTGGCGACCAACATGGAACATTATCTGCACTGCTCCAAGGACTCCTCTGCAGCGCCTCGGCTCCACAGCTGTTTTTCTCCTCCCCATCAACCCGGATGTTCATCCACTGAAGGGTGGGTAGTGGCTTCTGCCCAACTGGATACTCCATCGTGGACCGGACCCTGTCCCCTTCTTTTGCAGGTCTTCTTCTTCCAGAATCCACCTTTGGATTCCTCTGGTCTGGTCCTGTTCCTGTAAAATCCATTTTCTAAATTCTCTTGTTAATCTTTGGGAAGACCTGGTACTTACCTCTAATCTCCTGGTCGCTGAGTGTCACTTAGGTACTCACCTCTTGGGATCCCAAGTTCATCCAGCTCCCCCTAACTACTCCATAACTTTGGGTGGGGGACTTCACTTTGCATTCCACTATTTTAGTATATGGTTTGGTCCTCTCCTAGGACCCTAACTATTTTTCTACAATTCTTGCCAATGCTTGTTGTTCTATGCTAATTTCTGATTGCTATTGTGTATATACATAGTGTATACTTACCTCGGGTTGAGGGAACTGTCAAAAAAAGTAATCTAGTGTACTGTTACTGAAATAAAGTATCTTTATTTTTGTAACACTGTGTGGTTCCTTTCATGTGTGATAAGTTACTGTGTGACTATTGAGGTATTGTATTAGCTTAGAAAATAGTCTTTCCCATGAACTGCAAACTAGGTCTGATGTCAGCGATGGAAAGATGCATCGTCCAATCAAAACAGTGCGATCGGAATGCTCTTGGCAGGACACATGGAAGCACAGAGACAAAGGCCATCAAATCGAGGCAGGGAGGTTTGATAGACAACAAAGTTATCCACTCATGAGCTAATGGCTGACCCAAAGGCAACTCTTAGGTACATATAATGCATTGGAAACAGCAGGTCTCTAAGAGACAGCTGTCTGTAGCTGAGACATAAAAATGTGAATAAAAATCATTACCAGTCAAGCATAACATGCACCATTAAGTGATACCTTTATGGTCACCTACAGTCACTTTGAAAAACGTACTTTGCTTTAATGCTGCTCAAGTCCATTTTGCGTTCTACCTTTTTCTTACTTTACACGAACATGGAAGAGTTAATGGCAAGCAAGGGGAACTAACATGACTTGGCCAAGATCAAACAATTAAGGCAAGTGCAAGAACCAATACTGCAAAGCAGCAGGACCAGGAGCTTTCCTAGTGTAGCACGTTTTAGTTGGAAGAGTTCTGATGTTTGCTGAGGTGTGTATTGAAAAAGTGATTGCTGAGGAGATTGAGGTTAGTTGCAAGGAGAGGACATTAACTCTTTCTCCTGTTCCAGTTTCCAGCTGGTACCTCACACTTGAACCTGACAAGGGGCTGAGAATGGTTCATTACGCAGAGGTACAGGACGGTAGTGGTCCTTTGAAACATATGGGGATATAGCTCATTGATAGTAGGACATCACAGAAGGACACAGTATGTGCAGAAACAGGCAGGGGGATATAGCTCAGTGGTAGAGCATTTGACTGCAGATCAAGAGGTCCCTGGTTCAAATCCGGGTGTCCCCTTCAACCTTTTATAGAATTGTCTATTTCCGCGTTATTTTTATTAAATACATAGGCTCGCTGCTGTAAAGCGTGAAAAACATTTTTGTTCAACAAACAGTGGACATCAGGCTGACACGGCGCCTGTATATGCGCTTGAGATGCCCGCGTTGTACCAATGTCACCTCCTAGTGGAGCTCACCTGAGCGAATGTAAACTCACCTGTGCAATGGCGGCGCGAGCGGGGGCCGCGCTTTACAGGATATTAAACTATTACCCCCCCCAGATGCCCCCGGGACCTATGGATGACGCCTCTCACCCTCCCCCGGCCTCCTTCGCTGCCTCGGAGACCCTGAGATCAAACATGCGAAGATTTTAGACGGTGAAAGAGGGATATTTTGTAAATAACTGATATATATCGGAGGAATGGATTCTCCCCCGTTGACTTATGTTGTAGCAGAGGCGACTGCGGGAGGGAGACAGATAACATGAAGCCGCTTTTTAAAAATTCGGGCGTCTCCCGCCCGTATCGGGTCTTTTAGCGTTTATGTGAGATGCTACTTCTGATGTCACCTAATCGGGGTGGGCTTTCATTCCAGACGAGTGAACCTAGTGCACTCAGTGAGTCGGATGCTATATATATACATTCTAGTGAAAGAATACGCCTCACAGCTTTCCCCAGTGACAGATTACACCTGTTCGCTCCCGCCACGCAAGTTATGTTATCTGTAGAGAAATGAAGCGAGTGCACTGAATATTCACACGTAATTTCAGTGAAAGTGAATTAAAGTTTGAGTAGCCTTCGATTTGCTGGAAAACGTGATGGGAAAAGGGGTGTTGCTTCTGAGGTCCCTTTAAAAGCAAAAAACGCTCTTTAAACTGTGGTGTATTTTTGCAACAACTAATGCTGAGTAAAGTGAATTTCTTTTAAAATTATCTGAAGGTGACACCCGGATTTGAACGAGGGACCTCTTGATCTGCAGTCAAATGCTCTACTACTGAGCTATATCCCCTTCTTTCATTAGTGGCCTCCATCACCCATATGTATCTTCCTCCCATGGTGCTGTGAGTTAATGGTAGATTACCACACTTCTATATGCTCGTCCCCATCACTGCCCCAGCATTGAGCTTTATCCCTGGTCCCCTGTCACTGCTCTACCACTGGCCATATCTCCATCATTCATCACTGGGATATTACCAGGCTACCGCTGTGCTATGTACTTGCCCTCTCACTAGTCCACCGCTGTGCTATGTCCTCATCCTGTATCGCTGACATACCACTGAACTACATACTCGTTCTCCATCACTACGCTAGCGCCCAGCTACATTATTGTCCTCGGTCAATACTCTACCACTGACCTATCTCCCGATCCATCACACTTGCTTTACCGCTTAGCTATATCTTCATCCCGTATGTGTGTGTATCATGTATGTGGTATTCCTGCAGCGCAAACTTTCTCAAAAGGTAGGGGAATGTCGTACAGGGTCAAAGACAAGCACAGAGTCAACAGGAGACAGGAGGGGCAGCTGGGCTGTGAACGGTGAGCGCATTGTGATGTGTTCTTTAGAGGTGCGTCTTCAACTCTTTCCTAAATTGGAGCAGCATTGGGGCCGTCCCAGGTCCCGGGTGCATAGATGGAATCGTCCGGTTGCTTTGTTTTTTTTCTTTTTTGCACTTCTTGTTCTGCAATGTGATGGGAGTCCTGGCTGCCAGTGAGCGAAGAACCACCAGAGATGCTGAGCTTGTCTGCAAGATAAGCGGAGGTGGTGGTCATGATGGCTTTGAAAATGGCATAAACACTAAATGGTATGGTTGCATCCAAAATACACAAAACTACATCCCCTACTTACAGGTACGTGTGTCAGCCCTACTTGGGTAACTCAGTGGTCCTGTCAGGTCATGTGAGAAAAGCAATCATGTGGCAGGGAGACATGTGGTCTACATCGACGCACCTGCACGGTGCCCTCTTGAAGAATGTGTGACTAAAGAGGACATCGTCCCCTACCAGACCAGGGAGCTCAGTGCCTAAGTTAATATGGTACAAGTGTACGAGGTTCCAGGTAGGATTCACCTGAGTGCCCTTTTCCTGATTGTTTGTGATGATTTGGCCAATCCATTAGGGATCCTTGGCCCTGACCAATGGGCAAGACCAATTAGGCTAACATAGGGGCGTGTTGGCCTAAGTGATGGTTTGCCGCCCTGGTGGCATTGTCCTCCCAGGGTAGGGGAGAGATTACCGAGGATGAAGCATGGCACAACTAGCAAGTGAGGCTCCTTCTCCCGAAAGGATTGCTTTTTTCATGTGACCTGACAGGACCACTAAGTTATCCAAGCAGAGCGGAAACACATACCTGTAAGGGGATGAAGTTTTTGTGTAGTTTGGATGCGCCCATACCATTTTGTGTTTATGCAATTTATCCAGGGAGACGTATGGGGGCTCTTTACCTCCCCTGTTCAATTTGTGTTTCCCAGGCTTTGTAAATGATGCAGCTAGTTTTGAAGAAGGTGCGGCCTGACAAAATTGGAACCAACTTCCATGAGGATGTGCGTAATGTGACCATATTTCATCAGGTGCTGGATGAGACGTGCTGAAGAGTGTAGGATGCCTTTTGAGGAGGGTGTTGAGCAGCTCAATGTGGAATCTCGGAGGCCATGGAGCAAGGCGTTATCACCACCCAGATGTGTGAGTGTGGGGATACTATAAATAGCTTGGGAAGGAACAATTAATTTTGTTCAGTAGACAGAGCTGATTCCAGGCCATCTTAGTCTCTTTTAGCATTGCATTTCTGAAGGGTAAGGTTTGTGTCCAGGGTGAATTCAAGTGACTTGGCATTCAGTGAAAGTTGGATTTCGAAGCCATCAAGGTGCATGCCACTGGGTCAGGTTTGTAGTGCTTCTCATGTCCGTCCTCTATCACAGATCTACCACTTAGCTAGATCAATGTTCTCAGTCACTCCTCTACCACTCAGCGATGCCTGAAAGTGTTTTATATTCAAGCTCCTGTTGTGGGAGAAAACCTTGTGTTATATTGTGTTTTTTATTTAATGGATGGGGCTCCCTGGTAATATGATGAATAGGAGGTATGTGGTCACTCATCACCTACACTACAGGAAGGACAATAACCACTGTTTAACTTGAGCCGGTGGTTGCCGGTGGAGGGCACCAGCACTTATTGTGGGGACTGGCACTTACTTCTCCACATCAGACATTTCCCGAGACTTACAGAGTGGAAAACAAACTAAACAAAATGGCTGAGGGAGAGAAATACAGAAAACCTGTCACCAAGGGAGATAGCAGACACCTGTAAGAGTGAGATAACTGGGCAGGGAGTGCCTGGCAGTGAACTAAAGAGGCCTGAGGTGGATTCGGGACTATACACCTTTGTTATTCACATTCTGACATTGAATGGTGCCAGTTGAGTGTGTCTGAGCAGTGCTTTGGGCTCCGGCTCTTATTGTTTTGCAAATAAAGCACCGATAATAACCAAAGAAGAAGGGAAAAAGAGAGTGATGATGAAGAGGATGTGGGTGGCCTGAGCACCACCGTCCTGTAGATATGCATCCGCACCAATGAGATGCGGCGAAGGTGATACCAAGTAGGCAGGTGTGCTTGTCACTGCCTGGCAGACACATGGAACAGGAGACGTGAGGATTAGAAAGTAATGGAGGGGCAAATCGTTAGGGCTGAGGTAAGGGTGCAGAGTAAGAAAAAGCTAGAATGCAATATGGACTTGAGCAGCATTAAAGCAAAGTAAGTTTTTCAAAGTGTCTGTAGGTGACCATAAAGGTATCACTTTATGGTGCATGTTATGCTTGACTGTTAATGATTTTTATTCACATTTTTATGTCTCAGCTACACACAGCTGTCTCTTAGAGACCTGCTGTTTCCAATGCATTATATGTACTTAAGAGTTGCCTTTGGGTCAGCCATTAGCTCATGAGTGGATAACTTTGTTGTCTATCAAACCTCCCTGCCTCGATTTGATGGCTTTCGTCTCTGTGCTTCCATTTGTCCTGCCCAGAGCATTCCGATCGCACTGTTTTGATTGGACGATGTATCTCTCCATTGCTGACATCAGACCTAGTTTGCAGTTCATGGGAAATACTATTTTCTATTCCTCTTGCAATATCTGTTACCCATCCCCATCTCCCTCTCTTCATTCCTCGCTATCTAATGTCCTGTTGCACCCTCCCTCCCTTCTTACTCATTCATGCTACCCACTGCATTAACAGCAGCCAGTCACCCTAAAACCTTTTTAAAATCATTTCAAGATGGCCATCCACACAACACACATCCTTGCACAGCAAACATGTTTGAATTACTTTTAACATGCATTTTCACAGTGCCATCTTTGAAAGGGATTTGTTTAAATAAATTAAAATGTATTCAGAGATGATCCAGTGGATTTGCACATCCACAATGGCCACATTTAAAGGCATTTTGTAACATTTTAATGAATCCCATTCCAAGATGGCCACCACAGGTGCATGTGCCTTTGCAACAGCAGTATTAGATTAAAAAAAACATTGCCAAAGCCAATAAGTGTCACTGCTATAAGAAATTGGGTTATTAGTTGAGGGGGTGAAAGCCCCATTCAAATAATAAATGCAATCCTTGTCAGGGTGCACCACAAAAAGTCAGTAAATTATCCTGTGTTCAACCATCTGGTAGCTTGATACACAATCACTCAGGCTTAACTTAGAGGAAATGTGGAAAGTATCTATGCAGCAATCAAACAGTAATAGAGTGAAAACACAAAACAAGAAAAATCTCACACCAATTTAGAAAAGTAGAGGGATTTGTAATAAATAAAATGTCATCAAAACTAATTAAATCCTATCAGTAGAAACAGAATTATGATTTTTTAAAGTTTTTAGTGAAATTCGGCACCTCAAAATTTAAAGCACCAACCTTGGGTATCTGGTTATGCAACACACAGTCAAAGTCAAAAGTTAAAGCTGACCACGATGGAGTGCGGATTGGACACAAGTGTTGGTGGTTTGGGGCTGGTCCTGGCTTACCTTCAGACTTAGAAAAATTCCTTGAAAAAGTTCTGGAGTAGGTAGAGTCTCAGCAGGACAAGGCAGTAGGTTGCATCTGAGGGGAGGTCATCGATGAAGGTGAGCCACTGGACAAAATCTCAGAGAAGCCATTGATAATGGCAGGAAAAGCTCTGTGTGGGAAAAGCTGGATTTTCAGCCAGAGGAGGTTGTCATTGTCATCGTCAAGTGAAGACTTCTACCTTCAGACACAGATGTTTTCTGGAGCTCAGAATCACACAAAAGGAAAAGGCTGCAGGCTGTGGCCAAAGAGGGCTCCACAAGGCTGGATACCACCACCAGGAGGTCCAGCTAAAGAGGATGTGAGGCTGCATAGAAGCGCGTAGCAGGAGCTGCGACAATGTCAATCCTTCAGGCGATGCACCTCTGGCCAGTTGGCTTACAGGTAGTTCGTGGGCTCCTGTCAGTTCTCAGAGAAGTTTTTGGTGAAAAAAGTCTTAGATTTTGAATTCTGGTAGGAGAAGGCCACTCGAGCACAACCCCAAGGTTCCAAGACCTGTTGGGGTACCACGGGGGCTAGGACTCATTCCAGCAGAAATCGGAAGGTAGGTAAGTTGCAGGGTCTCAGGAGCCTGCTGCGTTCCTGTTGCTCACACAGGAGGCCAAACAGATAGCCCCTGGATTTACTCTGGTGGTCCTGGGTTCAAGGAACAGGTCCAGTCTTGCTTCCTCTGGCAGCACGGCTGTCCTTCCACCAGAAGGCCATCAGGGCAGTCCCACCAGCAACAGGGCAGCACAGCAGTCCTTCTTCGGAGTCTTCAAAGACTTCTGAGTAATCTGAACAGTGGTTCTGAGGGTCTAATATTTATATTCAGTGCCAGCCTTTGTGTGCACACATATACACTATCCTACCCCAAAATCTGATTTTAGAAAGATCTACCCTTCCCCTGTCAATACTCCAAACTGTCTGGGGTAATAATAGGCTGGTGTCAGGTTCCTTTGTTTGTGCCGGTGGCAAGCCACCTAAATTGTAAATGGGGCTGGGCACATGTCCGCCCCAGCCATCCTGGGAGGATGGCTCATCCTGCCCACATCAAGTCCTCTTTGTGACACTATCTGGAGGGAATAAACAAACCCAAACAGCTGAGTCATTCACAGTAATGTGACCCATGGCACTGGCAGAAGGCACAAATGGTTAGGACATAAAATCCTAACTTTCTAAAAGTGGTATTTTTTAATTGTGACTTAAAATCTGACTTTACCATTGAAGACAATTTTAAATTATAATCAATTTGACTCTAAACAGCAGATCTCAATCTGCTCCCAATCCAAAATTAGCACTTATTAAATGTAATAAGTTAACCCACTGTTAGTCAATGGGAGAGATGGGCTTTACCATAATGAAAAACAACTTTAGAAGTTTTTCTCTGCCATGACATGTAAAACATTAAGTACGCATGTCCCACTCTTTAAATACTATGTGACCTGCCCCAGGAGCTGTTACAGCCTGCCTTAGGGGTGACTTATAAGTATTAAAAAGGAAGGTTTAGGCCAGGCATAAAGTTTATTTTGGCAGGTCGAAAAGGTAGTTTAGAACTGTACTGCAGGCTACAATGGCAGACTGAGACATGTTTTAAAGTGCTACTTTAGTGGCTGGCACAATAAGTGCTGCAGACCTAGCAGAAGCATTTAATTTGCAGGTCCTGGGTGCAGACAGAACAATCTACATAAACTTTATATACCAATCAGATGTAGGCCACTTCTGTCAAGTCTTAGGGAGAGACCACAAGCACTTTAGCACTGGTTAGCAGTGGTAAAGTGCACAGAGTCCTAAAACCAACAAAAACAAATTTAGAAAAACATGAGGTTTGAAGTCAAAAAGTTTTGGGTGGCCCTGCAGACGGGGCAGGTCAAACAATGGCCAATACATATTGGCTTGTCAATAATTGTTTTACTATCTTATATGCACTGCTATCTAAATAAGTTAAGGTGCCGTTTTATTGCCTGGCCTCAGGTGGAAACAGCAGGTGGCACCACTAGGTCATAACCCTTGAGAGGTAGAAAAGCATGAGAGCCAAGGTCCGCTCAGTTATTATTGAGGAGGCAGTGAGGAGTGTGCTGGCAAAGAGATGTAAAAGAGACTTTGCAGCTTGGTGATTATATTTGCAAGCCAAATGAGGAACTAATAAGTACGTTCAGTTTTAGGTCGCTCTTAAAAACATCTTTTAGCTCTTGAGGACAATATGAAAAACTTGCAGTAGGCTTCGAGCCCGCCCACTGCTTAACATGAGTCGGCTTTCGTGTCATTCCCATTTGAATTTTTCCTATTCGGCATCTTTCCTTTTTTTCCTCTGTTTGTCCCTGCACTGCAGCACAGCTTCTTTACCATCATCTTGTTTTTCCCTTATCTTTTCTAATAATTGTTTATTTTATTGAAAACATGAAAAAGGGTAAACCGGACAGTATCAAAATGACTGCGGACCCTGTTTCAGATACATGCAATGGATCATAAAACCACAGTTTTGAAGTCGCCCTTGCATGCAAAGTAAATTTTCTATTTATCAAAAAACTCAAGTCAGCAAATGTCACTAAAAGGAATGAAAAAAGAAAGGTGGAGCAGGGTGGGAGAAATAGTGGGACCAACAGGCAACAAAAACAAGGATTCAGCATACTGGACCTCCTTCGCACTACATGTTTTCAGCCATTCATATTTTTTCCTCCGATGGTCAAGCCATTCTATGACAATTTATTATCTCATTACTACGCACATTATTTTTGTATCTCTCACTCACAGGAAGACTGAGCCATCGTAAGCTGAGCCTAATCCTTGCTTTCACCAATAAACAGCTGTCAGAGCTTGAAAAAGTCTCCAGTGTACAAGTCAAACTCATAAGTTGAAAGGAAAGGACCCCAAAAAAGATCAAAACCTTCCAATATATCATTCACTTTACACGTCAATCTTTCACATGATGCAATTTTTTTAAGTTCAGTTAAATGCCCACTATCTGTGGACGTGGTATTCTTGAACTAATGTCCTAAAATAAATATCTTTGCAGCGGCCAGGGAAGTTGCTAACCATCTATGTCTTTGTGCATTCAAACCTGATCTATCTGTTACATCATGCAATATTGTTAGTTGTGCAGGTATGGGCAATTTTATATCACAAACAAGCAGTTCCAATGAACATGGACTATATTTCATACATCAAATTGTAATTCCAACACTTCTCATATCAAGAAGCCTCCTCCCTCAATATTGTAGGGGTCCAATGCCAATCATTAAGGGTGTTAATTTGGATCCTCTGAAGATTCTATCACGGTCTTGTAGCAAAGTGTCACAATTCTCAGTGGTTTACTCAATGTGTAGTTGGATTTATAAATTCTGCCTAGAGGTGGCTAGGTTGGGTATCAAGTATCTCAAATGCACAAAAGGTGATGGGAGAATGAATGCAATAAGTCTATCCAGGGGCATTCACTTGGGGGGTGGCATTCCAACCCATTGTTCTTTTGCTCATCATGCCACCACAGTTTGGACCCAGCCATTTGCTAAACAGCCTTCCGGCTCCAATAGGAACAGTTCAGCTCGAAATATCAGGCCAGGTCCTCCCTGAACAGGAACACGAGCAATCCCAGACCAGCGTCACCCTGATTGGGATACTTCAGTCTAATGTAGTTTGGTTCTAGTGACAGAGTGAGCAAGGGGCCCACATTTGGGCACACCCTTTACCACCTAGGGAGATACATCAAACACACAAAAGGATGTTTACATGAAGTTGAACCACTGACAATTAATCGAGATAGCATTCCAACCCATCGTTCTTTTGCCCATCATGCTACTTCAGTTTGGACCTAGCCATAAGCAAACCAGTCTTGTTTCTGCTTCAATAGGAACATTCCATCGTGAACCGTCAAGCCAGGTTCTGATGCCTTGATTGAAATCAGAGAAGTTGTGCCAACATTTGAAGATGGCTCTTTGATGACTTCCCGGGGGCAAAACCTACATGACTTTTGTGAATCATTAATGGTACCACTCTACTTTCTCCAGCAGTTTTTCACAAGTATCTTGATATCAATATTGATCAGAGTTTTAAGGCATTAACTAAAGAATTCCAGAGGATCTTTGCCTTCATTGAGTAGGAGGATTAAGGTAGCCAAATTAGAAATCTTTCCCAAGGAGCCTGTAGATTTTGCCTCTATGAAGGTTCAGTACAACCCAGGTGTTATGAGGGATTTACCAGTCATATAAAATCACTTGGGGAAACCATTATCCCTGGGGATTTACAAGTGGCCGGGTTTGAGATTGCCTCTACTCTCTCATCCTATGTGACTTTGCCCTCTAAGGAGATCTACCATCATTTGATAGAGTCGTGAGCATAGGAATGTGCCTTCCTGGTCTAGATTATCACGATTGTCTGAGTTGTACAGTTTAGTGTACTATACAGCAAGGTTACGGTATGTCAGCTGGGTATCTACAGATCCGTCCACCCTCTCCTCTAACCGTAGCCATCAGTAATTGAGGGTCTCAGTTTTGAAACTGAGCTGCCAACAATTAATCCTAACTTTTCATCAGATTATATATCTTCTTCGCTTCAGTTTAACTAGGGTCTTTTCTACCATCACCCTATAAAGAGAGTTTAGTTGGAACCTGACAAATTCCAATGCTCTTTAAGCCACACGGCTGGGGTTGTTTATATATTGAACCATTAGGTTCCTAACTCTGCTTTCTAGTGTTACATTTTCCTCCTTCTGTCGTCGCTTGTTATTCGCAGAGCCTCTCATGAGTAACACCCTCTATGTAGCCTTTCCCACTGCACATAGGGGCATATTTACAAGCACCATCTTGAGCCACATTTGCATCATTTTTTTAAGCAAATGTGGCATTAAGGTGGCATTTCCCATGCGCTATATTTACAAAGTGGCGCAATGCAAGCACTGCACCACTCTGTAAACCCTTGCGCCACATGAATAAATAATAATAAATAATAAATGGCAAAATATGGCGCCTAATGCAGCACATTTTGTGATAGTATTACGTCACTATTTTGTCATTTTTACACACATTAACACTATCTGGGCAAAGGTTTGATGTCAGTAGTACCAGCATAACACCCATGTGCGGCAATAAGCAACAGAAAGACGGTCCTCCACTGGCTGCACACATGTAGAAACGTTTTTAGTAACTTTTGATCCGTTTAAGACACAAACAAAATCTACTTTTGTTTTACATCTGCAGATTATGCAGCATATGGTGGGTCATGTGGCGAATGCAGCAATTCCATAACTATGCAGAAAACAGAGCCTGCGTCCCCATCTATACAGCAGAGAAAATTGCGTGGGCAAGGGAAAAAGTGCATAATTTATCTGTGGTATGCAATAATCTACATATATCTACAAAACTCTGATCACTCACAGTGGGTCTGATTATGAGTTTGGCAGAGGGGTTACTCCATCATCAGGGTGGTGGATATTCTGTCAGCGGACTAATAAATCCCATAGGATATCGTAGGATTTATATTTCGGCAGACAGGATATTCGTCACCGTTGTGACGGAGTAACCCCTCCACCAAACACTACATCACACCCCAAGTCTTCGAGCATAATAGTACTGCCGCTGTTCTGTGAATCAACGTAACCCATTCTATCTAATAACAGGTCTAGTATCCAACTTCAGTCCCCTCCTAGAAGTAAAGAACAAGCATGTCAAGAACAAGCATTTGTAATGCAACAGGTCTCGCATTTCTCCGAGTTAGAGCTATTAGCAGTTGTAAACTCCCAACCGGACTTTTCTTGCCTCATTAAATGGAAAAAAAGAGCACGATCGCGCTGCTACAGTTCACTCATATTGAAACCTATCGGTAAAAGTGCAATTATCTATGTAACCGGCAAAAGTTCAATTAATTATGTAACAGGGTCGATGTCATGCAAAGCTCTCGACTTCTGCCAAATGAGATCACGCTGCGAAAAAAGAGAAAAAGTAGTCCACAAACCAGACCGAAAACAGAGAGCCTCGTATGTTTTCAGTATTTGGTCGCTGCGCTCGAGGAAGGCTAACCACCGGAAAAGGTTGGATGTATGCATGCCTTCCACTAATCAAAGCAAGCAGATTTTAAAAGGCAAGCCCACCAACCAATGAAAGACACTGACGTGACATGGACGGGGCTTCGAGCCCTTTTGTAACTACTACAGCGTGTCGCAAGAGATATGCATGCGCAAGCACACGTTAGTGCAGGCTCGACCCTAAAAAGGATGTGGAAAATGGTGATTGGGTCAAGCTAAAAAAAGGTCAAGTGGAAGCAGAGTTGTTAAGTATATGGGACTTTTTAAGGTCAAGAAAGTACATAAATGGCATGTGGTTCTGGAGAATGGAGATAAATAGAACTAGAGGAAGGTGGCATTATATCAAAAGGGAGGAAAAGATGTGTTGCTTAGAAATAGTGACATCAAGAACATTGGTGGCTATATGATGATGGAAGATATCGACAACAAGCAGGAGTTGGGAAAGAGTGTTGTAGCAGAAGCTGAAAGATATGAAAACAGGAGTTGGAGAATTTACATACCACCCATATTTCGGAAAGAGTATGTAACCAAGAGAAGTTTGTTCATATCATTGTTGGTACTGGCATGTAAATGTTCTCCATGTGCAAATTCACATTCTTTATAGTGGAATACAGTGTTCAGTATTCATTGTTAACCATTCTTATTTTTTATTTTATTAACTTGTGTTTTTTATGTTATAGGTTTTCTCTTGGTGTAATTGATGTTAGTTTATTTAAGGAGATGTATTATACCTTTAACATTTACTCTATGTAAGAACTGTGGGTATGTCATGAAGAATGGTAAGGTTGTGTGGATTCCTTTGGTGCCAGTTGGTGTTATGCTGGCAGCAGGGAAGCCACATACTTGACAGGCTTGCAAAAAATCAGAGATAAGAAGAACCTGAATGGGCTACGAGTCATTACTGCCACAGGTACCATGTTAACGGCGTGTCACTGCCGTGAGAGTTACACGGAATGTGTCTCTTTTCAAGATATGCAGATGGTCACAGTCTGCAGAAGTGCCTGAGACACCAACTCTGGAAGTCAGCCCTGTGGGAATCCTAGGATGGTAGGCCCATGGGACAAACCCCTTCCCATGCCACCCCTCTTGTTGGTGCCTTTTGGGAGACAGCATCCAGATATCAATTGCAGGTCATCAGCAGGCCTCCAACAAGTTTCAGGACTATGTGACCTACAGGTGGAGAGATCTGTTCTGTGTTATGGGGTCCTGAACAGAAGTTGTACCATTTGGGAGGTGTTTCTGTTTCTTTGTGTTATATTATTTGGTATTTTTGGAAGGAACGTTGAGTATGAGCCCCAGTTGTACTGTAGTAGGTTCTGGTGTGTGAGGCGAGTCACACACTAATCACACACATAGGCTAACACTTGTGGTGTCTTCAGTGGTCTTACGGGGCGGGACCTGAGGGGCACGATGTGCCCTTACTTTTTTATTTTAACTAAAACAGTTCCCCTACTTTTTGTGCAAATACAACCGCCCGGGGAGGGTTAATTCCGACAGCAGAAAGGCTTCCGCTGATGAGTAAGGCAGAGAGTCTCCTGCACTGTGAATCCAAGGGAGGGCCAGACAGCTAAACAATCCTTCTTGCCAGGGTGCCTGCTTGCCTGAAAGAAATGTAAATGTGTGCAACTGGTCAATCTGCAAATACGAAAGGTGCTTAGAAGCCGGTATTGTCTTTAATGAACAGAACCATTTGAAGTTTCCTGATGGCACTGATTTATTATTATTATTTTTAAGTGGCATTGCAAGGGAGTTGCCATCTGAGCTGTGAAGTGTCTGCTTTTAAGAGAGAGTTAAAAAACTGAACTACATTCAGACTGGGTATTGCTAAAATGTATATTGTGTAAGCACTTTTTTTCGGTAAAGCTTTTTTCCTCATTTTGCGGCAGCCTATCTTATAATCTGTGTAATGCAAGTTTAAAATAATGACTTACATACAGTGCTTTCAGTCACAGACTGACCTTTTAGCACTAAACATACATAAACTCATTATTCTCCAGTGCACCAACCATGTTTCCATTCTGTGGCTCTCTGGTTACACACATATACCCCTGCATTGCATTAACCAAAAGAGGTTTTACAATGTACAATAGTGCATTATTTTATGTGTAGTGACTTGAAGCTGAAAGACCAAAAAAAGTAACTGAATATTTAGCGGCATACCTACAAGCCCTTTGTTCCACCTTAATGCCATCATTGCGCCATTTTTTACGCTACGGTGGCAGCAAGGTGGCTTTTCTACTGCGCCACATATACTTTGTAAACCCTTGCACCACATTAAACCTGCATCAGGCATAATGTATGCAAGTGGGCGTTCCGAAACAGGGAGGCCCATCAATTGACACAGTGAAATTTACAACATTTCACTGCGCTATTTTTTTCTGTCAGTTTTAGCGCCTGCTTAGAGCAGGCGTTAAAATGATGCACATATTATGTTCAGTGGGCCTCCCTGTACTTGGCTATTTTAAACACTAGTGTAGCAAAGGGCCACAATAGCGTCAAAAATGTTGACGCTATTGTGCCAATGACCACCATGGTGCGCTGTATTCTAAATACCGTGCGACCATGATGTTGGTAGGTGCCGTAGGTGGGGGGGGCACGAGAAAATTGGCACATCATCTATGATGCGCCACTTTCTTGTAAATATGTGCATTCGTTTTTTAGCCATGCCTTTGACCCCGTCCCCATGCTCACTCGACCTCACCCCTATCGCATGAAGCATGCACTTTGACCGCTCGGTGTCTCCCAAGACGTGAGACCGCCTATAGCAGGAGGCTGCTGTAGCAAAGAGGGGTCTTTGGAGGAGTGTTGAAATAAAGTATGCATGTTTAGTGCACCCTAGCATGCAGGATCTGGTTTGTACTACGCCACGCACTCTACTGCCAACTCAACACCCACGAGATGTAAAGGGAAGCTAGCAGCAAAAATGAACCCAGGTTATTGAAAATCAGCCCTAACAAGTTGCACGCATCATGGGTCAGACGATCGCGCATTGTTAATCATTCCCGCATCTGGCACCTCTTGTCACGCAATCTGGAGAGTTTCTCTGCGCTTAGCAGCAGTCGTTTTTTGGTGTGCCATAAGTGTGAAAAGCTGCTTACCAGCCCTCCGAAAAAGACTCTGAAACTGAGCATCTAGGTCCTCCCACAGACACAGAAAGGGGAACCCCTTTGATACATAGGTCCCTTCGACTCTGCAACCAGGAAGAGAGGTGAAGGGAAGATGAGGGGCCTGCCGGTGGCCTGGACGGGAAAGCAGAGTGACTTCCCGAGCGTTTACCAATTTCTTAGTGCATGCCATTGCATGCATTCTGCAAGGCGTGCAATGGCATGGCTTTGGGGGAGTGAGGGTCCCCCTTCAAAAGGAACTCTGCACCCCACCCTCCCCAGCACAACTGCGAGGGCTGCGGGGGCCTGGGCCTCTGTTACACCCCTGCATCAGGACAGTGTGCACTGTTGTACCAGACTGATGGTCAGTGGTCCCTGCTGTTAGCAGAGCTGGTGAGTCAAATGTAATGATTCTACCCACCAGCACCACCACAGACCAAGTACAGTTGAACTAAAAAAAAATGGCAAATTCTTATATGTGTTTACCTTTAAATTGATTTTTCTGCTTGCTTTAATAGCAATTAAGCATGATTCATATTGTCACACATAAGCACACTTAGGCCCATATTTATACTTTTTGACGCAAAACTGCGCCAACGCAGTTTTGCGTCAAAAAAATTAGCGCCGGCTAACACCATTCTGAAGCACCATGCGGGCGCCGTATTTATTGAATGACGTTAGCCAGCGTTAGCCGCCGGCGCCGTCTGGTGTGCGTTAAAAAAAACGACGTACACCAGGCAGCGCCGGCGTAGGGGGATATGGAGCTTGGGCGTCAAGAAATGGGGCAAGTCAGGTTGAGGCAATTTTTTCGCCTCAACCCGATTTGCGCCATTCTTTTTCACTCCCAACCCCCATAGAAATGACTCCTGTCTTAGCAAAGACAGGAGTCATGCCCCCTTGCCCAATGGCCATGCCCAGGGGACTTCTGTCCCCTGGGCATGGTCATTGGGCATAGTGGCATGTAGGGGGGCACAAATCAGGCCCCCCTATGCCACAAAAAAAAAAAAAAAAAAAATACACTTACCTGAACTTACCTTAATGTCCCTGGGATGGGTCCCTCCAGCCTTGGGTGTCCTCCTGGGGTGAGCATGGGTGACAGGGGGTGTCCCTGGGGGCATGGGGGGGGCACCTCTGGGTTCCTTCAGAGCCCACAGGTCCCTTAACGCCTGCCTTTTGCAGGCGCTAAAAAACGGTGCAAAAGCGGCTGTACGTCATTTTTTTTGACCCGCCCACTCCCGGGCGTGATTTTTGCCCGGGAGTATAAATCCCACGCACATGCCTCGGAGTCGATTTTTTTGACGGGAACGCCTACCTTGCATATAATTAACGCAAAGTAGGTGTCCACGCTAAAAAATGACGCTAACTCCATGGACTTTGGCGCTAGATGCGTCTAACGCCAAAGTATAAATATGGAGTTAGTTTTGCGTCGAAATTGCGTAAAAAAAACGACGCAATTTCGGCGCAAACGGAGTATAAATATGCCCCTTAAACCATGGCAATTCCACGCATAAGCAATTGTAAAATTGGAATTTAGGGAGAGTGCAGACAGTGATGGCCTCGGGTGCATTGATATGAACTGTCCACGAGGCCTTCTCTATGTGTGGCCATAATACTTTGGGGCAGTGCTTGAAATGGAAAAATTAAAGTGCAGGTACTCTGTGCCAGAGTACCTGCTTGTTTCCGAGAAGTGCCGGTACTCTCCAATTAAAAGTATTACGTTTTTCCTGAGATGTGCCGGTACTCTCCCCCTCAAAATAAAAAAGTGCCGGTACTCAGTACCGGACAGTACCGGCCCATTTAAAGCACTGCTTTGGGGTGAGCTACATTTTGGCCAAATATGGTTAAATGGAATTTTAGAATCCACATTTACTCACACAATACCACAGTTTCCTGCAAAGTACCCCCTATTTTTGAGACATATGCAAGTAGAGTCATGCAGGATCCTAAGGTTCACTTCTGGTTCGTCACTGCTTCCGCCCATTAGGTTTTCGGCCTCTTACTTCCTGTGCTTTGACATTTCTCCAACGCCCGCCCGTCCCTCGCCTTCCTTGAGTTAGTTTTCCAGTGTGAAATGCTACAATGGGCTGAGCCGCAGTTGCACGAAAGAAGCCAGTGCGCGCCGCTGGGCGACAGATGGCGCTGCTGAGTCAATCTATGACATTAAACTAAAAAAAAGGGGAAACGGGAGCGGTGCGAGCTGTGCAAATAATTCACGGAAATGGAAGCGACTACTTTGTGAATTGGAAAAGCGCATTCCCGTTGTTTTATTTAAAAAAGCTTAAAAAGTAAATAACATATATTAAAAAAAAAAAAATTATCCTCCCAAATAAGGACCCGAACCCTAGGCCTTCAGATTATAAACCTGATGCTCTACCGACTGAACTATCGGTGCTTCTACCCAGTGGACAGCATTCTATTTAGTGATATGCTGACGTAGGTGTGTCCACTTTTGTCTGCTGACTTTTCTTAATTGTACCAATAGTTTCTTCCTTTGAATTCCGAGGATGCTGCGTGTGTCCGCGCACAGATCCCTTTTCGTTTGCTCTGCTCCCTTCTGGTGCCTATAAGGCGGGCTCTGCAGTGAACTGCAGTGCACTGCCCACTGCACACAGTGACACAGCATCATACCACTGCATTCCACTGTTACACGTCCGCCTTCACTGCTCTGACTTCCTTTTGGAATCTAGGTTAGCACGATCGTCTTTTTCATGCTAAAGAGTTGCAAATTAGACCTTCTTTGGCTTTGGGGGGAGTGTTTATGTCCAGAAAGGTTTTTGTATCAATTTATTTTCAATATTAAAATTTGTGAGCTCAAGTGCCAGTCTGAGCATGTCATTCCTTGTACCTGTCTCAACTTTCCCTTTATCAGTCTGAGCTGAGTTGTCTACAATGGTATTTTTCAACTTTTTGATCAATTTCTGCTCTCAATTTGCTAATCTGTTTATATAAATATTAATTGCAAGGTACCCATAACGACAGCAAACTTGTTTGTGTTGCTGCCTGAAAAGTGATTCCTGCCCTGTGTTACCTGTTTTTTTTTCCAGACACATGATGGCTCATTCTCACTCTCTACACAAAGTTGTCCGGTTCCTTTAACACACCTCCTCAGGCTTCCATACTTCTTCTCTGTGATGTCTCATGTGTACCTTAATTAAGCCTGTTAGTAAGTTGTACTACTTTAGAAAGTCAGACTTTCTGAACTTTTGCTTTTCATGGAAACCTTGATTTTTGTTGTGTATGGACTGGTTGGTTACATGTAGTAAACTATATATACTAGTGTTTGAGAGTCAGTTTCAGGGCACTGAATTGTGGACTAAGCCATCAGATGGTTTACAGTTCCTCAATTTCTTCAATGAGTTTAGAGTACCAGGACTCAAGATTCTGCTTAGTTCCTTCTTGCAAAGGTTTTAGTCTGCCATGTCGAAGTAACGCGTGAGACCTTCTAGGTGACTTTGGCTTGCATTCCCATCTATGGCTAGTTTGTGACTGGAGGTCATCTCAGCCAAAAACTGAGAACTGATATTCAGCACAACTGATTTGAGATTTGCTGAATTGGTTCCACATATATTGGAGGGACTATCTAGCATTTCTAGAGTTTTATGTAATGGGCGATCGACATTATATGCCTTGCACTTGATAAACCAATAATATTCTAATGGTGTGGGATGGTCCTCATTTTCTGTTACAAGAGTACCTTGGACATTTGGATGCAACTGACTAAGATGTAGTAGGGAGAGGATTAAAAAGAAAGCAATTTATCAGATACTGATTTCTTGTGAATAACTTTATAATCTAATTTTTTGTTACTATCGCAACTATTAAACACAAAACAATACATGGTGTTTATAAATTTTAACACTCTCTCACATCAAACAACTCCACCTTTCCTGCCAAAGGAACTTCGAACTTCTGTTTGTAACAAAATTGGACTGTTGCTAGGGACTTTCCGTACACAGTCATCTCAGCAGCTACTAGTAGGAACTGCTGGGTTTTCGTGCCAGATGTGATTGCTGAGCTATGCTGGGCCAGTGTCATGTAGTGACTTGAAAGTGTGGGTGAGGAATCTGGAATGTGCTATTTTGTATATGGTAAACTAGTGGAGCTCCTTTAGGTGTGATGTGAGTGCTTCATGGGAGGTTGAGAGTGATTCCGGCCGCCGATTTCTGAATGGACTTCAGTTTTTTCTTGATCCAGACATAGAGGGTGTTCCCATAGTCTAGCGGGTTTGTGACGAGGGCATGCATGGCGGTTTTCCGGATGCTGATTGGAAGCCATTTGAAAATCTTCCTCTGCATCTTCAGGGTGTGGCAGCATGAATTGTCGATGGCATTGACTTCACAGCATATAGGAGACTTATATTTAAATCCAATTTGCACAAAACAACACATAACTTCTAACACAACAAACAACACTCAACACCTCACCACACCCAGTGTTAATGCACACCATCCAGCATGCACATTAACGAATATTAGTGCAAACTATATCACAGCTCACTAGGACTCCAATTAACATAGCACAATGCACGGCCTGCTCAACTTCACTAGAGACCCCTCATCGCCACAAAACACTTCACACCTACACAAATCAATACCACAAGACCTCACTACAGGACACGCCCCCCTAGGGTAGTATCCAGCCTCAAATCATAACTGCTGCTTTCCCATTCCATCACAAGTACCGTTGCCACCTTTTCGAGAAGCTATATTGGTCACCTGTTCGCATTTTAAGATGCTGAAAAGGCCCGTATCTGGTTTTTAAATAGATCTTTATAGGATACTGTCTGTTTTCATTTCAAATGTGCCCTTTCGGTCTTTGTTTATTTTAATTATCAATCCTGGGACATTAGGGCAGCTGTAGATCATAGTTGAAAGCACTTTCTTTTTAGTATGCAACCGTAAGAAAAAATACTGGCTTTAAGTGATTCTTCTCATTTTTGTACCGGCAGGGACATTAAAATTCCGATCACGCTGGTAGAAAATCGGCCAGGTGGCAACCCTAGTTACAAGCATGGATTCCATGCCACATACTAAAATCCCTACCACACGCCATGTCACTTGGCATTCACAAGTTCTTCCTGAAGACTATACCCAGCCGTGCACTGCATTCTTACTCCCAGTTCGCTCATTCACACCCCAGACCAACCAACTCACATTGTCCTAGTGAAGCATACAATAGATCTAATGGAGGGGTTGTGAGCCTTGTGGGAGGTGATAGGGGCAGACAGGAGGTAATGTTGGGGTGGGAAACATGTTTAAGAACTCAAGGAATCAAAGAGGCAGGGACAAAAAGAAATAGCGCCAAGAAGGAAAACATGACAGAATGGGCATTTGGATATATACAGTAGAAAACACAGAGACAAAGAAACACAGGGATGGGGTGGAAAGTAGTATATGTTGGGGGGGGGGTTTGGTGCAAGGGTGGGGGGGGGGCTGATCTGGACAAAAGAAGCTTTATAGAATGGTTAAGCCACACCCACGCGTTTACATCCTGGTTACTTACATGCCAACATTTTAGAAGAGAAAAGTGAAAGATTACAAATAATAATCGGGAGAATGTACTTCTCCCATCGACTTCTATTGAAAGAGAGGCAATTTCATGCGGGAGATGGCCAAAATAAAGCCATTCTTGCTTAAAAATCGGGAGTTTCCCGCTTGAATCGGGTCTCTTGGCGTGTGTGTGATTGCTGCCCCGCAGGTGCACAATAAATAAGGGCAGAAATGTGCGAGAATAAACAAGAGAGGCTCAGCTAACATTCTGCAAGCTGTGCATTTTAGTTGTTTAATTGAAAAAAGAGAGTCTGTGAAAGTCAGACGCTGTGACCTTCACCACACGTGTCAGGACAGATGCCACGGACCAGCAGAGATCTCGTCGTCGTGGTACAGTTTCTGCCTGGACATGTGCACAGGGACCCAGAGCACTGGCATGGCAAACAGGGGCAGAGAGGAAACAGTGCTCTTCTAGTCTGTTTTCTATGTCGTTAATACACATGAACTGCTGCTATTCTTCTCCCTTTGCTCGAGTGCTTACAGGGGACGCCACTATGTAGGAAAAATAATAATTAGCAAACACGAAACCATCAAGTAGTTGAGCAAAATATAGTGCTCGAATAAAAATAGATTTAAAGAAAAAAGACACCTTCCCTGACCGGGAATCGAACCCGGGCCGCGGCGGTGAGAGCGCCGAATCCTAACCACTAGACCACCAGGGAGTACGGATTTGTATTTTTCAATAGGTTTCAGATCGCACTACAGTGACAGTCATGTTGTACATCTTAATATACATAGGATGCGGCAAGACTCTCACAAAGTGATGCACAGAATGAAGCACCTTCAGTCGGACTGAGCACAGAAATGACTGACATTGCTGCTAAAACATGGTGACTTTTGCCAGATTCCAACATATCGCCTGTTTGGCTCGCCTTGCTTTTATATCCTCGTTGCCCCTCCTCTGACACTCATCCCTTCCGGGAACAGAGGAAAGAGAGGAGAAGGACATAACAAAGGGTAAAAGCCTGAGGCCAGGTTTTTTCACTCTGTGGAGAATGTGTTACACGGTGTACCATCAAATAAAAAATATACATTAAAATAATTACGCGGCTGCATTATACATTTTGGACACATGCAATGCAAATCTGAGGTTTCTTTTTATGTCAAACTATAGCATAGGAATTGGGGGTTGGGTGTGAAATGAAGAGGGGTCGGCCCACAGCACCAGAAACACTAACTAAAACAATGAAGGTCGTGTGCAGATTATAAACATTAAAAAAACACTTTAAAAAGGGTGATAAAGGAGGAGGCGAAACTATTATCCGTGAAAAAAACTAAAAGGGACGAGAAAAATAATCTCAATATTTCTTCACTCCTTCAAAATGGCAGAAGTCACCCACAATTCGTTGGTTTGTGAGCCTGTCAGTGTTGTTCACCATAACACAAATATGTGTAAGTTGCACCAAAACAATTGAACAAATGTCAACTCTCGTTAACGTAATTTGCTAAACTTTTGCGAACTACCCACAGGACCGGACTCAGCAGATGTCTAAATCGAGACAGTGAAACTCTGGAGCAAGCCAGGCCTCGGAAGAGAGTGCACAGTCTGGAGCAAGGATGATTGGGGTCAGTAGAGAGGCCCTCTGTTGCTGACAGACAGCTGTTGGTCAGCTGAGGGGCCTGGCTGCGGCTAACAGGGCTGTCACTCAGCACCGCCTCCTATCTATGTGTGACTAACAGAGGTGCCTGCTCACAGTACTGCATCCCGTCTGTGTCTAACAGAGGCACCTGGCATCCGCAGTGTGATCTCTTTGTGGCTTACAGAGACAGCTGGCTTCAGCAGTGTGGACTGTCTCTGGCTAACATAGGTAGCTGATGGCAACAGAGTGAGCTGTCAGTGGCTAACAAAGATGGCTAGTTTCACAAGTACGGCTAACAGTGGTGCTGACTTCAGAAGAATTATCAGTCTGTGACTAACACAGGTGGCTGATATCAGCACTGTGGCCTATCTGCAGCTAAAGTTAACAAAGGAGGCTGCCAGCCACCAGTGCATGTGTGTGTGTGTAAGGAAATGCCTCCTTGGCATGGTTGCCCCCTGACTTTTTGCCTTTGCTGATGCTATGTTTACAATTGAAAGTGTGCTGAGGCCTGCTAACCAGGCCCCAGCACCAGTGTTCTTTCCCTAACCTGTACTTTTGTATCCACAATTGGCAGACCCTGGCATCCAGATAAGTCCCTTGTAACTGGTACTTCTAGTACCAAGGGCCCTGATGCCAAGGAAGGTCTCTAAGGGCTGCAGCATGTCTTATGCCACCCTGGAGACCTCTCACTCAGCACAGACACACTGCTTGCCAGCTTGTGTGTGCTAGTGAGGACAAAACGAGTAAGTCGACATGGCACTCCCCTCAGGGTGCCATGCCAGCCTCTCACTGCCTATGCAGTATAGGTAAGACACCCCTCTAGCAGGCCTTACAGCCCTAAGGCAGGGTGCACTATACCATAGGTGAGGGTACCAGTGCATGAGCATGGTACCCCTACAGTGTCTAAACAAAACCTTAGACATTGTAAGTGCAGGGTAGCCATAAGAGTATATGGTCTGGGAGTTTGTCAAACACGAACTCCACAGCACCATAATGGCTACACTGAAAACTGGGAAGTTTGGTATCAAACTTCTCAGCACAATAAATGCACACTGATGCCAGTGTACATTTTATTGTAAAATACACCCCAGAGGGCACCTTAGAGGTGCCCCCTGAAACTTAACCGACTATCTGTGTAGGCTGACTAGTTTTAGCAGCCTGCCACAAACCGAGACATGTTGCTGGCCCCATGGGGAGAGTGCCTTTGTCACTCTGAGGCCAGTAACAAAGCCTGCACTGGGTGGAGATGCTAACACCTCCCCCAGGCAGGAATTGTCACACCTGGCGGTGAGCCTCAAAGGCTCACCTCCTTTGTGCCAACCCAGCAGGACACTCCAGCTAGTGGAGTTGCCCGCCCCCTCCGGCCAGGCCCCACTTTTGGCGGCAAGGCCGGAGAAAATAATGAGAAAAACAAGGAGGAGTCACTGGCCAGTCAGGACAGCCCCTAAGGTGTCCTGAGCTGAAGTGACTCTAACTTTTAGAAATCCTCCATCTTGCAGATGGAGGATTCCCCCAATAGGGTTAGGATTGTGACCCCCTCCCCTTGGGAGGAGGCACAAAGAGGGTGTACCCACCCTCAGGGCTAGTAGCCATTGGCTACTAACCCCCCAGACCTAAACACGCCCTTAAATTTAGTATTTAAGGGCTACCCTGAACCCTAGAAAATTAGATTCCTGCAACTACAAGAAGAAGGACTGCCTAGCTGAAAACCCCTGCAGCGGAAGACCAGAAGACGACAACTGCCTTGGCTCCAGAAACTCACCGGCCTGTCTCCTGCCTTCCAAAGATCCTGCTCCAGCGACGCCTTCCAAAGGGACCAGCGACCTCGACATCCTCTGAGGACTGCCCCTGCTTCGAAAAGACAAGAAACTCCCGAGGACAGCGGACCTGCTCCAAGAAAAGCTGCAACTTTGTTTCCAGCAGCTTTAAAGAACCCTGCAAGCTCCCCGCAAGAAGCGTGAGACTTGCAACACTGCACCCGGCGACCCCGACTCGGCTGGTGGCGATCCAACACCTCAGGAGGGACCCCAGGACTACTCTAAGACTGTGAGTACCAAAACCTGTCCCCCCTGAGCCCCCACAGCGCCGCCTGCAGAGGGAATCCCGAGGCTTCCCCTGACCGCGACTCTTTGAACCTAAAGTCCCGACGCCTGGGAGAGACCCTGCACCCGCAGCCCCCAGGACCTGAAGGACCGGACTTTCACTGGAGAAGTGACCCCCAGGAGTCCCTCTCCCTTGCCCAAGAGGAGGTTTCCCCGAGGAATCCCCCCCTTGCCTGCCTGCAGCGCTGAAGAGATCCCGAGATCTCTCATAGACTAACATTGCGAACCCGACGCCTGTTTCTACACTGCACCCGGCCGCCCCCGCGCTGCTGAGGGTGAAATTTCTGTGTGGGCTTGTGTCCCCCCCGGTGCCCTACAAAACCCCCCTGGTCTGCCCTCCGAAGACGCGGGTACTTACCTGCAAGCAGACCGGAACCGGGGCACCCCCTTCTCTCCATTCTAGCCTATGCGTTTTGGGCACCACTTTGAACTCTGCACCTGACCGGTCCTGAGCTGCTGGTGTGGTGACTTTGGGGTTGCTCTGAACCCCCAACGGTGGGCTACCTTGGACCAAGAACTAAGCCCTGTAAGTGTCTTACTTACCTGGTAAAACTAACAAAAACTTACCTCCCCTAGGAACTGTGAAAATTGCACTAAGTGTCCACTTTTAAAACAGCTATTTGTCAATAACTTGAAAAGTATACATGCAATTTTGATGATTTGAAGTTCCTAAAGTACTTACCTGCAATACCTTTCGAATGAGATATTACATGTAGAATTTGAACCTGTGGTTCTTAAAATAAACTAAGAAAAGATATTTTTCTATATAAAAACCTATTGGCTGGATTTGTCTCTGAGTGTGTGTACCTCATTTATTGTCTATGTGTATGTACAACAAATGCTTAACACTACTCCTTGGATAAGCCTACTGCTCGACCACACTACCACAAAATAGAGCATTAGTATTATCTCTTTTTGCCACTATCTTACCTCTAAGGGGAACCCTTGGACTCTGTGCATACTATTCCTCACTTTGAAATAGTGCATACAGAGCCAACTTCCTACATTGGTGGATCAGCGGTGGGGTACAAGACTTTGCATTTGCTGGACTACTCAGCCAATACCTGATCACACGACAAATTCCAAAATTGTCATTAGAAATTGATTTTTGCAATTTGAAAAGTTTTCTAAATTCTTAAAAGTCCTGCTAGGGCCTTGTGTGTTAAGTCCCTGTTTAGCATTGTCTTTTTAGAGTTTAAAAGTTTGTTAAAAGTTTGAATTAGATTCTAGAAACAGTTTTAGATTCTTAAAAAAGTATTCCAACTCTTAGCAAAATAATGTCTGATACAGAGATGAATGTGGTGGAACTCGACACCACACCTTACCTCCATCTTAAGATGAGGGAGCTAAGGTCTCTCTGTAATATCAAAAAAATAACCATTGGCTCCAGACCTACCAAAATTCAGCTCCAGGAGCTGTTGGCAGAGTTTGAAAAAGCCAACCCCTCTGATGATGACCTCACAGAGGAAGAAATTAGTGACTTGGAGGCCAATGTCCCTCCTCCAGTCCTAAATAGGGAGAACAGGACCCCTCAAGTCCTGTCTCCAACTGTGTTAGTCAGAAATAGTGAGTCCCTCACAGGAGGGTCCCACATTTCTGAAATCACTGAGGATGCTCTCAGTGAAGATGACCTCCTGTTAGCCAGGATGGCCAAAAGATTGGCTTTAGAGAGACAGCTCCTAGCCATAGAAAGGGAAAGACAAGAGATGGGCCTAGGACCCATCAATGGTGGCAGCAATATAAATAGGGTCAGAGATTCTCCTGACATGTTAAAAATCCCCAAAGGGATTGTGACAAAATTTGAAGATGGTGATGACATCACCAAGTGGTTGACAGCTTTTGAGAGGGCTTGTGTAACCAGAAAAGTGAACAGATCTCACTGGGGTGCTCTCCTTTGGGAAATGTTCACTGGAAAGTGTAGGGATAGACTCCTCACACTCTCTGGAAAAGATGCAGAATCTTATGACCTCATGAAGGGTACCCTGATTGAGGGCTTTGGATTCTCCACTGAGGAGTACAGGATTAGGTTCAGGGGGGCTCAAAAATCCTCGAGCCAGACCTGGGTTGACTTTGTTGACTACTCAGTGAAAGCACTAGATGGTTGGATTCAAGGCAGTGGTGTAAGTAATTATGATGGGCTGTACAATTTATTTGTGAAAGAACACCTGTTAAGTAATTGTTTCAATGATAAACTGCATCAGCATCTGGTAGACCTAGGACCAATTTCTCCCCAAGAATTGGGAAAGAAGGCGGACCATTGGGTCAAGACAAGGGTGTCCAAGACTTCAACAGGGGGTGACCAAAAGAAAGGGGTCACAAAGACTCCCCAGGGGAAGGGTGATGAGACAACCAAAACTAAAAATAGTAAAGAGTCTTCTACAGGCCCCCAAAAACCTGCACAGGAGGGTGGGCCCAGAGCCTCTTCACAAAACAATGGGTACAAGGGTAAAAACTTTGATCCCAAAAAGGCCTGGTGTCATAGCTGTAAACAGCATGGACACCAAACTGGAGACAAGGCCTGTCCCAAGAAAGGTTCCACTCCAAACTCCCATCCAGGTAACACTGGTATGGCTAGTCTCCAAGTGGGATCAACAGTGTGCCCAGAGCAAATCAGGGTCCACACTGAAGCTATTCTAGTTTCTGAGGGTGGGGTGGATTTAGCCACACTAGCTGTCTGGCCGCCTAACATGCAAAAATACAGACAGCAACTCTTAATTAATGGGACTAGAATAGAGGGCCTGAGGGATACAGGTGCCAGTGTCACCATGGTGACAGAGAAACTGGTTTCCCCTGGCCAATACCTGACTGGAAAAACTTACACAGTCACCAACGCTGACAATCAGAGAAAAGTACATCCCATGGCAATGGTTACTTTAGAATGGGGAGGGGTCAATGGCCTGAAACAGGTGGTGGTCTCCTCAAATATCCCAGTGGACTGTCTGCTTGGAAATGACCTGGAGTCCTCAGCATGGGCTGAGGTAGAGCTAAAAACCCATGCAGCAATGCTGGGTATCCCTGAACTGGTGTGTGTGAAAACAAGAGCACAATGCAAGGCACAGGGTGAACAAGTAGAGCTGGAGTCTGGAAGAATGGCCCAGCCTACCAAGAGAACAGGAAAGTCAGTTGGGAAACCAACTACAACACAGCAAAAGAAAGGGAACCTCTCTTCTCAGGAAGAAGTTCTGCCCTCTGAGGGAACTGAGCCTTTGGAGCTTGAACCTTATCAGGTTGAGCTCTTAGGCCCAGGGGGACCCTCAAGGGAGGAGCTGTGTAAGGGACAAGAAACCTGTCCCTCTCTTGAAGGCCTTAGGCAGCAAGCTGCTGAAGAGTCCAAAGGCAAGAAAAATGGAACGCATAGGGTCTATTGGGAAGATGGACTCCTGTACACTGAGGCCAGAGACCCCAAACCTGGTGCCACTAGGAGAGTGGTAGTGCCTCAGCTGTTCAGGAAGTTCATCCTAACATTGGCCCATGACATTCCCCTTGCTGGACATTTAGGACAAACCAAGACGTGGGAGAGGTTAGTCAACCACTTCTACTGGCCCAATATGTCCAACATGGTTAAGGAGTTTTGCCTCTCCTGCCCCACCTGTCAAGCCAGTGGTAAGACAGGTGGGCATCCAAAGGCCCCCCTCATTCCACTTCCAGTGGTGGGGGTTCCCTTTGAAAGAGTGGGTGTGGACATAGTTGGTCCACTAGAACCTCCCACAGCCTCAGGAAATATGTATATCCTGGTAGTAGTGGATCATGCTACCAGGTATCCTGAAGCTATTCCCCTTAGGTCGACTACTGCCCCTGCAGTAGCCAAGGCCCTCATTGGTATCTTTACCAGAGTGGGTTTCCCTAAGGAGGTGGTGTCTGACAGAGGTACCAACTTCATGTCAGCATACCTAAAGCACATGTGGAATGAGTGTGGAGTGACTTATAAATTCACTACACCATACCATCCACAAACTAATGGCTTGGTTGAGAGATTCAACAAGACATTAAAAGGCATGATCATGGGGCTCCCAGAAAAGCTCAAAAGGAGATGGGATGTCCTCTTGCCATGTCTGCTTTTCGCTTACAGAGAGGTGCCACAGAAGGGAGTAGGATTCTCACCCTTTGAACTTCTGTTTGGTCATCCTGTAAGGGGACCACTTGCCCTTGTTAAAGAAGGCTGGGAGAGACCTCTCCATGAGCCTAAACAGGACATAGTGGACTATGTACTTGGCCTTCGCTCTAGAATGGCAGAGTACATGGAAAAGGCAACCAAAAACCTTGAGGCCAGCCAACAGCTCCAGAAGTTTTGGTATGACCAAAAGGCTGCACTGGTTGAGTTCCAACCAGGGCAGAAAGTCTGGGTTCTGGAGCCTGTGGCTCCCAGGGCACTCCAGGACAAATGGAGTGGCCCTTACCCAGTACTAGAAAGGAAGAGTCAGGTCACCTACCTGGTGGACCTGGGCACAAGCAGGAGCCCCAAGAGGGTGATCCATGTAAACCGCCTTAAGCTCTTCCACGACAGGGCTGATGTCAATCTGTTGATGGTAACAGATGAGGATCAGGAGGCAGAGAGTGAACCTCTCCCTGATCTTCTGTCATCAGACCCAAAAGATGGCACAGTAGATGGAGTGATCTACTCAGACACCCTCTCTGGCCAACAGCAAGCTGATTGTAGGAGAGTCCTACAACAGTTTCCTGAACTCTTCTCCTTAACCCCTGGTCAGACACACCTGTGTACCCATGATGTGGACACAGGAGACAGCATGCCTGTCAAGAACAAAATCTTTAGACAATCTGACCATGTTAAGGAAAGCATCAAGGTGGAAGTCCACAAGATGCTGGAATTGGGAGTAATTGAGCGCTCTGACAGCCCCTGGGCTAGCCCAGTGGTCTTAGTCCCCAAACCTCACACCAAAGATGGAAAGAAAGAGATGAGGTTTTGTGTGGACTACAGAGGGCTCAATTCTGTCACCAAGACAGATGCTCATCCAATTCCAAGAGCTGATGAGCTCATAGACAAATTAGGTGCTGCCAAATTCTTAAGTACCTTTGACTTGACAGCAGGGTACTGGCAAATAAAAATGGCACCTGGAGCAAAAGAGAAAACAGCATTCTCCACACCTGATGGGCATTATCAGTTTACTGTTATGCCCTTTGGTTTAAAGAATGCCCCTGCCACCTTCCAAAGGTTGGTGAATCAAGTCCTTGCTGGCTTGGAGTCCTTTAGCACAGCTTATCTTGATGATATTGCTGTCTTTAGCTCCACCTGGCAGGATCACCTGGTCCACCTGAAGAAGGTTTTGAAGGCTCTGCAATCTGCAGGCCTCTCTATCAAGGCATCCAAATGCCAGATAGGGCAGGGAACAGTGGTTTACTTGGGCCACCTTGTAGGTGGAGGCCAAGTTCAGCCACTCCAACCCAAGATCCAGACTATTCTGGACTGGGTAGCTCCAAAAACCCAGACTCAAGTCAGGGCATTCCTTGGCTTGACTGGGTATTACAGGAGGTTTGTGAAGGGATATGGATCCATTGTGACAGCCCTCACTGAACTCACCTCCAAGAAAATGCCCAAGAAAGTGAACTGGACTGTGGAATGCCAACAGGCCTTTGACACCCTGAAACAAGCAATGTGCTCAGCACCAGTTCTAAAAGCTCCAGATTATTCTAAGCAGTTCATTGTGCAGACTGATGCCTCTGAACATGGGATAGGGGCAGTTTTGTCCCAAACAAATGATGATGGCCTTGACCAGCCTGTTGCTTTCATTAGCAGGAGGTTACTCCCCAGGGAGCAGCGTTGGAGTGCCATTGAGAGGGAGGCCTTTGCTGTGGTTTGGTCCCTGAAGAAGCTGAGACCATACCTCTTTGGGACTCACTTCCTAGTTCAAACTGACCACAGACCTCTCAAATGGCTGATGCAAATGAAAGGTGAAAATCCTAAACTGTTGAGGTGGTCCATCTCCCTACAGGGAATGGACTTTATAGTGGAACACAGACCTGGGACTGCCCATGCCAATGCAGATGGCCTTTCCAGGTTCTTCCACTTAGAAAATGAAGACTCTCTTGGGAAAGGTTAGTCTCATCCTCTTTCGTTTGGGGGGGGGGTTGTGTAAGGAAATGCTTCCTTGGCATGGTTGCCCCCTGACTTTTTGCCTTTGCTGATGCTATGTTTACAATTGAAAGTGTGCTGAGGCCTGCTAACCAGGCCCCAGCACCAGTGTTCTTTCCCTAACCTGTACTTTTGTATCCACAATTGGCAGACCCTGGCATCCAGATGAGTCCCTTGTAACTGGTACTTCTAGTACCAAGGGCCCTGATGCCAAGGAAGGTCTCTAAGGGCTGCAGCATGTCTTATGCCACCCTGGAGACCTCTCACTCAGCACAGACACACTGCTTGCCAGCTTGTGTGTGCTAGTGAGGACAAAACGAGTAAGTCGACATGGCACTCCCCTCAGGGTGCCATGCCAGCCTCTCACTGCCTATGCAGTATAGGTAAGACACCCCTCTAGCAGGCCTTACAGCCCTAAGGCAGGGTGCACTATACCATAGGTGAGGGTACCAGTGCATGAGCATGGTACCCCTACAGTGTCTAAACAAAACCTTAGACATTGTAAGTGCAGGGTAGCCATAAGAGTATATGGTCTGGGAGTTTGTCAAACACGAACTCCACAGCACCATAATGGCTACACTGAAAACTGGGAAGTTTGGTATCAAACTTCTCAGCACAATAAATGCACACTGATGCCAGTGTACATTTTATTGTAAAATACACCCCAGAGGGCACCTTAGAGGTGCCCCCTGAAACTTAACCGACTATCTGTGTAGGCTGACTAGTTTTAGCAGCCTGCCACAAACCGAGACATGTTGCTGGCCCCATGGGGAGAGTGCCTTTGTCACTCTGAGGCCAGTAACAAAGCCTGCACTGGGTGGAGATGCTAACACCTCCCCCAGGCAGGAATTGTCACACCTGGCGGTGAGCCTCAAAGGCTCACCTCCTTTGTGCCAACCCAGCAGGACACTCCAGCTAGTGGAGTTGCCCGCCCCCTCCGGCCAGGCCCCACTTTTGGCGGCAAGGCCGGAGAAAATAATGAGAAAAACAAGGAGGAGTCACTGGCCAGTCAGGACAGCCCCTAAGGTGTCCTGAGCTGAAGTGACTCTAACTTTTAGAAATCCTCCATCTTGCAGATGGAGGATTCCCCCAATAGGGTTAGGATTGTGACCCCCTCCCCTTGGGAGGAGGCACAAAGAGGGTGTACCCACCCTCAGGGCTAGTAGCCATTGGCTACTAACCCCCCAGACCTAAACACGCCCTTAAATTTAGTATTTAAGGGCTACCCTGAACCCTAGAAAATTAGATTCCTGCAACTACAAGAAGAAGGACTGCCTAGCTGAAAACCCCTGCAGCGGAAGACCAGAAGACGACAACTGCCTTGGCTCCAGAAACTCACCGGCCTGTCTCCTGCCTTCCAAAGATCCTGCTCCAGCGACGCCTTCCAAAGGGACCAGCGACCTCGACATCCTCTGAGGACTGCCCCTGCTTCGAAAAGACAAGAAACTCCCGAGGACAGCGGACCTGCTCCAAGAAAAGCTGCAACTTTGTTTCCAGCAGCTTTAAAGAACCCTGCAAGCTCCCCGCAAGAAGCGTGAGACTTGCAACACTGCACCCGGCGACCCCGACTCGGCTGGTGGCGATCCAACACCTCAGGAGGGACCCCAGGACTACTCTAAGACTGTGAGTACCAAAACCTGTCCCCCCTGAGCCCCCACAGCGCCGCCTGCAGAGGGAATCCCGAGGCTTCCCCTGACCGTGACTCTTTGAACCTAAAGTCCCGACGCCTGGGAGAGACCCTGCACCCGCAGCCCCCAGGACCTGAAGGACCGGACTTTCACTGGAGAAGTGACCCCCAGGAGTCCCTCTCCCTTGCCCAAGAGGAGGTTTCCCCGAGGAATCCCCCCCTTGCCTGCCTGCAGCGCTGAAGAGATCCCGAGATCTCTCATAGACTAACATTGCGAACCCGACGCCTGTTTCTACACTGCACCCGGCCGCCCCCGCGCTGCTGAGGGTGAAATTTCTGTGTGGGCTTGTGTCCCCCCCGGTGCCCTACAAAACCCCCCTGGTCTGCCCTCCGAAGACGCGGGTACTTACCTGCAAGCAGACCGGAACCGGGGCACCCCCTTCTCTCCATTCTAGCCTATGCGTTTTGGGCACCACTTTGAACTCTGCACCTGACCGGCCCTGAGCTGCTGGTGTGGTGACTTTGGGGTTGCTCTGAACCCCCAACGGTGGGCTACCTTGGACCAAGAACTAAGCCCTGTAAGTGTCTTACTTACCTGGTAAAACTAACAAAAACTTACCTCCCCTAGGAACTGTGAAAATTGCACTGTGTCCACTTTTAAAACAGCTATTTGTCAATAACTTGAAAAGTATACATGCAATTTTGATGATTTGAAGTTCCTAAAGTACTTACCTGCAATACCTTTCGAATGAGATATTACATGTAGAATTTGAACCTGTGGTTCTTAAAATAAACTAAGAAAAGATATTTTTCTATATAAAAACCTATTGGCTGGATTTGTCTCTGAGTGTGTGTACCTCATTTATTGTCTATGTGTATGTACAACAAATGCTTAACACTACTCCTTGGATAAGCCTACTGCTCGACCACACTACCACAAAATAGAGCATTAGTATTATCTCTTTTTGCCACTATCTTACCTCTAAGGGGAACCCTTGGACTCTGTGCATACTATTCCTCACTTTGAAATAGTGCATACAGAGCCAACTTCCTACAGTGTGTGACTAACAGAGGGGACTGGCATTAGCAGGATTGTCTGTCTGTGGCTAACAGAGGTGACTGTTGTCAGCAGTGTGGCTGAATGCCTGTGGCTAACAAAAACAGCTAGCCTCTGCAGTGCTGTCTGCCTGTGGCTAACAGTGACACCTGGCAGCTGCAGTGAGGTCTATGGCTAACATAGGCGGCTGTAGTCAAAGGTGGGGTCAATATATGGTTTACAGAGACAGTTGCTGGTGAACAGAGTGGCTTTGCTATGGCTACTTGACTCTACTTGCCACCACTAAAGATGCGTAGGGTTTTTGTGCATTTAAAAGTTTGTGCATCATTAACAACATGCAGAATACAGTTATACACGTGTTACACATATGCACACGGATATAGCACTGTGGTCTCTGAAGCTAGCTTCCTATGATGTGTAGAAGTGTGTTTTCCTCGCCCTTGTTCGCTGGGCCTAAATTTGGGCCTAGCTGCCATCTTTTTCAAAATGGAAGTCGCTCTTCTCTTCCCCCCTGCACGTTTCACTGTTTGTTACTTCTACAGCACATAGTCAATCAGAAGAATATTTGTTTATTTTCATTGTTTGTATTGTTCATAAATCTTCCTCGGCTCAGTCACCAAACTGCAACTATTTCTTCGAGGTCTTTCCGCTGGATAACTGCACCTTATTCGTTCATAATAACCTGCTGTTGTTCATCTATCTAGTTTGTTCCACCATCTCCGGGTGGCATTAGGATAGATTAGGGAAAATAATTCTTCCCTCAGTGGGACGGTGCTCAGGTGTTAAGGCAATATGATGTTTACTGAGACTGTGCTCTGATTTGCTGTGAATGTGACGTTTTTGATCACACCACAATGACTCCGAAGTTCTGTTCATTTTATATGAAAAATAATGAATAAAACACTCGATTCTGGGGTGAAGCAGAGACTTTCCTATTTTACTAGGGATGCTTCCAGTTCTCTCTAAGTTTTTGCTGCCTGCTTGGGACTTAGAATAGTTTTGGTTTTGCATTTCTCTCTCTGCCCTATTTACTGACAGTCTTCATGTCCTCTTGTATTACTGGACTGTATTACTTTTTAGTTTTTGTAATAAATCTATAACTATGCTGCTGATCTAATACTTAGTTGTTGAGTGGGCCCATTTACTTCAATTGAATGTATTTCTGGTATTTGTGATGTGCTGGGAGGTGCCTTTCTTCAGGGACACATTGATTCATGAAATTGAGGTTTGGCAGTGTCTCTGAATTAACGAGGTCAAAGTGGGCGGGAACTGAGGGGCACGACCGACCAATACTTTATTCATTTGACAAAAACAGTTCCCCTACTTTATGTTAAAAGGCACCTGGGGGTGGTTAATTCTGACAGCTGAGACGGCTCGGCCGATGTGGGAGGGAGGGAGTCTCCTGTGCTGTGAAGCCGAGGGAAAGACAAACAAGCTCAACAAGAAATAAGCCTTCCTGCCAGGGGGTGTGCTGCCTCAAAGAAATGCAAATATGTGCATTTAGTTGATCTGTAAATGTAAACAATGCTTGGAAGGTTCTGGCTTTATCTGATGGAGTCACTTGAAGAAAATTCTTTTTGAGAGGTATCATAAGGTGACCATGAGCTGAGGAGTGTATACATTTAATGGATATATATATAAGAAATGTTTGCATTGGGTACAGTCTGCATATTACTCAGATTTAAATTTTGGAAGCACTTTATTGATCT
This sequence comes from Pleurodeles waltl, assembly GCF_031143425.1. Classification (NCBI taxonomy): domain Eukaryota; kingdom Metazoa; phylum Chordata; class Amphibia; order Caudata; family Salamandridae; genus Pleurodeles; species Pleurodeles waltl. The sequence continues at coordinate 4,328,171 of NW_027150097.1, forward strand.
CAAACCTAAATACTGTTGTGCAATTTGTGGCAGACTACCTTATGCTGAGTAATGCTAGACACATTCACAGTGCTTTGTGATGCAGGTTGGGACTTCGTAACACTAAAGTCACTATTCCCCACTGCACCGACCAGAATCCAGTTCTGTGGCTCTCTGGTTAAACACACAGATGTCTGGAGTGATCACATTAACCAACAGAGGTTTCACAACCTAAAAATTGCACCTCCCACTAATTAGTTTAACTTACATTTATTTTTTATTTAAGGTGTGTGCTATTTTATATGCAGCTATTTGAAGGTGAAAGACCAGGAAATAGTTACAGAATACTTTGTTTTTTCTAGACAGGCCTTTGATCCTGCTCCCACACTCACATCCCCCACTGGACTCAGGGTCACAGTTCCCATACTTTTTAAATACATTTAGCCTTCTGCTGATTCAAGAAAATTTGTGGGTATTTTGTTTGAGGTAGAAATTTGAGGTGTAAAAATTGCTGGTCCCCCGTGCCTGCACACTCCTATTTTCAGTTGGCCTCACAGCACAAGGTTGCCCAATTACCTCGTAAAGGGGGCGTCGTGGCTCAGAGGAACGGAGGATCTGAGATCAATCGAAGCATTTCCCAGACATTTCCGTGTCTCCAATGCAGACCCCCTAGGAGTCTCAGTATGTAGCAAACAATTGTTCCACCTCCTGGGCCAACATTAGTGCAGTAGTTTGATTCATTACAAGTGACATGCGCAAGACCAAACTTCTCTGGTCCCAAACACAAGCAAGGATGTAGGGAAGCCCTGAGGCATCAGAAAGAGGAATAGTAAAGTTTGAAACAAATATCTAAAGGGCAAATATGACAGGTATCAAATACCAGTACAAGGACGACTCTGACAAGCACCACCAACCAGAACCAGGGTGCCTGTGGCAAGCACAACCAATCAGAACCAAGGCAACCTGACAAACACCACCAACCAGAACCAGGGCGTCCCTGACAAGCACAATGGACCAACATCTGAGCGACTCTGACAAGCACCACCAACCAGAACCAGGGTGCCTGTGGCAAGCACAACCAATCAGAACCAAGGCGACCTGACAAACACCAACAACCAGAACCAGGGCGTCCCTGACAAGCACCACCAACCAGAACCAAAGCGACTGCCAAAAGCAATGCGTTGAGAATTGGGGCGACTCTGTAAAGCACTACGAAACAGAACAAACCATAACATCTGCCAAGAACAAGGCCAGAAACCAGAACCAGGGAAACTCTGATCAGTACCACAGACCAGAACCAGGGCTACCCGACAAGCACCATAAATTAAAATCAGGGTTACTCTGGCAAGCACCATGAGCCAGAACCAGGCAGCTCTGACACGCCACAAGAACCAGAACCAGGAATGAACCATAACATATGCCAAGGCCATGGGAGGGGGCAGTCTCTCAAATATTGAACCTGCACTGATGTGCTCCTTATATCCACCCTCTGCTTGGCTTTGCATTACATCTTCTCCCTACAAACCCACCTACCCACCTGGCCAGTTTTTTTGAGATTGCTGTTAATGAGTGTTACATTATGGAGTATCATCCTTGTTACATTATCAGCACACACTTCACATATTTAGCAATTTCCTATTTGAGAGAAGACTAAGAATATTTGTATGGTTTTGTTAAGCAAGGTTTGCAACCACAAAAAACAGCATTTTACTGAACATTCCCTCCCCTTCTGCTAGAGCACATATACTGCAGATTACATCTTAAAGCAGCGTTCAGGTATCGCCACTTATGCGACCACCAGCTACCGAGTCATACAGTGCTTAATTTGTAACAAAATAAGTGCCAGGGCCCTTGCAAGGAAGCTCATGCAGCTTGCACCACACATTTCCCCTGCCAGGGCTGCCGATGACCGTACCAACACAAGTACCACTCATCACACTTCTACAAGTGCGACAATTCAGGCTGGTCAGACTATTCCAGACCCCCAAAGCTAAAGGACTGCTCGGACGACAGGTATTAGTAATTTGTAATGTATATTAATTTAATAAAGTTTTTGTTGTCCTCATCTCTAAAGTAGACAAACAGCACCACCATGTGACAGACTGTCATAAGTGCCGTTGTTGAGATGAAGTGCCAGTGTCGAGCAGCAGAAGCACTGGCTCAAATTAAGCACTGGATCCTTATGCTGCCTTTCAAGGTGCATCCCATTATTATTTAACAACTATGCACATTGCCCGGCTATATGTCCTGCCCCATATCCCTTCAGTGACCTTTGTATTTGTGAACATCAATACTACTTACTTACATTTTTGGGGAACTTTATGGTGGTGGACCATCAGGCTCATTGACACAATCAGTGATTTGGTAACAGTGGTAACACAAAAGAGTGCTTCTTGAATATTTAAACACCTGCCATCTACTGGGGCATTTCTCGGGCCAATCCCTACAAAGACACTGCTACAATGGCTATGGGTAAAATGGTCTTTGGTAAAAGACCAAATAGGAAGCGGAGCACAGTGCTGGCAGTGCCCAGCGTAAAAATGAATGCCAAGCACAAGAGAGGAGGGAAAAAGTCAGCCTAAAAAGGGGAACAGTGCCCAAGGGGCAGACGAATGACTGAAAGTAACCCCGAACACAAACACACAGATCAAGCGGAATTATCTTCAACCCCACAATTTGCTGGATGTTTGGGTGGCACATTTATTGCAATATCAGCAGTGGCGAAGGTCATGCGATGTTACTCCTAATGATGGCGTGGTTGCGTTTGAAAGGCGATAATGTCTACCTACTTTTGGTCATATAATTTTGGAAAGTATGCTCAAGTTCTCTGTTTCCTACATTAACTGATGCTCGAGTCCTCTAACATTCCTCAGAACTGCATAACGGAGCCATCACATAGAAGGTAAAAAAGAATCACAATTGAATGCGATCAGATATTAATTGTAAAGAGAAAGTTGTACCAATTAATAAGAAAAAAAAACCAAAACGTACTCATGTTCCCTGACCGGGAATGGACCCCGGGCCGCGGCGGTGAGAGCCCGAATCCTGACCACTAGACCACCAGGGACAAGTGACTTTCAATTTATTAGTATCTATGTCGTGGAAGTCGTGTCAGTGATGTTGTACATTACATTTTGTAAAACTTCACAACTAGACCCAGGAGGTGGCTAAAGGCTCAGCTTCTCACGCTACCTGAAGAGGAAATGCAGAAGAAATACACATTAAATTGCAATTTTCCTGGACACACTTTTCACCCCCCGTGAAACACGCGCGGGCACAAGGATCACACCGGTTCCGTGAATGGAGACGCCGCATCTGACCCCCCCGACGCCCCCGCACGAGTCTACACCCCCGCGAGGATGAGGAGGGTGGGGGCTCGAGGAGGAGGAAGGGCGAGCGCAGGCGGGGGGGGGGGGGGGGGGGGGGGGAGGTGCGTGCATGTGGGGGGGGGGGGGGGTGCGCGTGCATGTGCGGCTGCGTTCGCACGGGGGGGGAGGAAATACACCGGAGCCGCACAAGCTTTACTGCAAAAAACAAACTTAACCTCGAGGGCATCTTTGCACAGATTGCCAAAAAAATGCACATTTCACCTCGTAATTTCTTTGAGTTTGCACATTTGGGGAATACACAAATGCCCATTCTTCTTAAGGGGTTCGGGGTGGGGGTGTTTGGATAATCACATTTATTTAGGGGAAGCTGGGGGAAAAACACATGGCTGCTCGTTGAGTATTTATAAATGAGGCACCACACCAGGCTCGACGGGTGTCCACATGGAGGCCGAGGACATTCTGGGGGATGCTGGAACCATGGAGAGAGGCAGACTCCAGGCGCTGTGAGCAGGGGGGGCTGGGTCAGCAACGTGGCCGAATAGAGAGGGCTGGAGTCAGTAATAGAGAGGGCTGGACTCAGTACTGTGGCCTAACAGAGAGGGCTGGAGGCAGTACTGTGGCCTAACAGAGAGGGCTGGAGTCAGTACTGTGGCCTAATAGAGAGGGCTGGAGGCACTACTGTGGCCTAATAGAGAGGGCTGGACTCAGTACTGTGGCCTAACAGAGAGGGCTGGACTCAGTACTGTGGCCTAACAGAGAGGGCTGGAGGCAGTACTGTGGCCTAACAGAGAGGGCTGGAGTCAGTACTGTGGCCTAATAGAGAGTGCTGGACTCAGTACTGTGGCCTAACAGAGAGGGCTGGAGGCAGTAATAGAGAGGGCTGGACTCAGTACTGTGGCCTAATAGAGAGGGCTGGAGTCAGTACTGTGGCCTAACAGAGAGGGCTGGAGGCAGTAATAGAGAGGGCTGGACTCAGTACTGTGGTCTAATAGAGAGGGCTGGAGGCAGTACTGTGGCCGAATAGAGAGGGCTGGAGTCAGTAATAGAGAGGGCTGGACTCAGTACTGTGGTCTAATAGAGAGGGCTGGAGGCAGTACTGTGGCCGAATAGAGAGGGCTGGAGTCAGTAATAGAGAGGGCTGGACTCAGTACTGTGGCCTAACAGAGAGGGCTGGACTGAGTACTGTGGCCTAATAGAGAGGGCTGGAGTCAGTACTGTGGCCTAATAGAGAGGGCTGGACTCAGTACTGTGGCCTAACAGAGAGGGCTGGACTCAGTACTGTGGCCTAATAGAGAGGGCTGGAGGCAGTACTGTGGCCGAATAGAGAGGGCTGGAGTCAGTAATAGAGAGGGCTGGACTCAGTACTGTGGTCTAATAGAGAGGGCTGGAGGCAGTACTGTGGCCTAACAGAGAGGGCTGGAGTCAGTAATAGAGAGGGCTGGAGGCAGTACTGTGGCCGAATAGAGAGGGCTGGAGTCAGTAATAGAGAGGGCTGGACTCAGTACTGTGGCCTAATAGAGAGGGCTGGACTCAGTACTGTGGCCTAACAGAGAGGGCTGGACTCAGTACTGTGGTCTAATAGAGAGGGCTGGAGGCAGTACTGTGGCCGAATAGAGAGGGCTGGACTCAGTACTGTGGCCTAACAGAGAGGGCTGGAGGCAGTACTGTGGCCGAATAGAGAGGGCTGGAGGCAGTACTGTGGCCTAACAGAGAGGGCTGGACTCACTACTGTGGTCTAATAGAGAGAGCTGGACTCAGTACTGTGGCCTGATAGAGAGGGCTGGAGTCAGTACTGTGGCCTAATAGAGAGGGCTGGAGTCAGTACTGTGGTCTAACAGAGAGGGCTGGACTCAGTACTGTGGTCTAATAGGGCTGGAGTCAGTAATAGAGAGGGCTGGACTCAGTACTGTGGCCGAATAGAGAGGGCTGGAGTCAGTACTGTGGCCGAATAGAGAGGGCTGGACTGAGTACTGTGGCCGAATAGAGAGGGCTAGAGTCAGTACTGTGGCCGAATAGAGAGGGCTGGACTGAGTACTGTGGCCGAATAGAGAGGGCTGGAGTCAGTAATAGAGAGGGCTGGACTCAGTACTGTGGCCTAACAGAGAGGGCTGGACTCAGTACTGTGGCCGAATAGAGAGGGCTGGAGTCAGTAATAGAGAGGGCTGGACTCAGTACTGTGGCCTAATAGAGAGGGCTGGACTCAGTACTGTGGCCTAACAGAGAGGGCTGGACTCAGTACTGTGGCCGAATAGAGAGGGCTGGAGGCAGTACTGTGGCCGAATAGAGAGGGCTGGACTCAGTACTGTGGCCTAACAGAGAGGGCTGGAGGCAGTACTGTGGCCGAATAGAGAGGGCTGGAGGCAGTACTGTGGCCTAACAGAGAGGGCTGGACTCACTACTGTGGTCTAATAGAGAGAGCTGGACTCAGTACTGTGGCCTGATAGAGAGGGCTGGAGTCAGTACTGTGGCCTAATAGAGAGGGCTGGAGTCAGTACTGTGGTCTAACAGAGAGGGCTGGACTCAGTACTGTGGTCTAATAGGGCTGGAGTCAGTAATAGAGAGGGCTGGACTCAGTACTGTGGCCGAATAGAGAGGGCTGGAGTCAGTACTGTGGCCGAATAGAGAGGGCTGGACTGAGTACTGTGGCCGAATAGAGAGGGCTAGAGTCAGTACTGTGGCCGAATAGAGAGGGCTGGACTGAGTACTGTGGCCGAATAGAGAGGGCTGGAGTCAGTAATAGAGAGGGCTGGACTCAGTACTGTGGCCTAACAGAGAGGGCTGGACTCAGTACTGTGGCCGAATAGAGAGGGCTGGAGTCAGTAATAGAGAGGGCTGGACTCAGTACTGTGGCCTAATAGAGAGGGCTGGACTCAGTACTGTGGCCTAACAGAGAGGGCTGGACTCAGTACTGTGGCCGAATAGAGAGGGCTGGAGTCAGTAATAGAGAGGGCTGGACTCAGTACTGTGGCCTAACAGAGAGGGCTGGACTCAGTACTGTGGCCTAATAGAGAGTGCTGGACTCAGTACTGTGGCCTAACAGAGAGGGCTGGACTCAGTACTGTGGTCTAATAGAGAGGGCTGGGGTCTGTACTGTGACCTAATAGAGAGGGCTGGACTCAGTACTGTGGCCTAATAGAGAGGGCTGGACTCAGTACTGTGGCCTAATAGAGAGGGCTGGAGGCAGTACTGTGGTCTAATAGGGCTGGACTCAGTACTGTGGCCTAATAGAGAGAGCTGGACTCAGTACTGTGGCCTGATAGAGAGGGCTGGAGTCAGTACTGTGGCCTAATAGAGAGGGCTGGAGTCAGTACTGTGGTCTAACAGAGAGGGCTGGAGGCAGTACTGTGGCCTAATAGGGCTGGAGTCAGTACTCTATTACAGAGGGCTGGGGTCAGTAGTTTCACCTATTAGAGAGCTCTGGAGTCAGTACTGTGGCCTAATAGAGAGGGCTGGAGTCAGTACTGTGGCCTGATAGAGAGGGCTGGACTCAGTACTGTGGCCTGATAGAGAGGGCTGGACTCAGTACTGTGGCCTGATAGAGAGAGCTGGACTCCGTACTGTGGCCTAATAGGGCTGGAGTCAGTAACATGGCCAAATGGAGAGGGCTGGACTCAGTACTCTGGCCTAACAGAGAGGGCTGGAGGCAGTACTGTGGCCTAATAGAGAGGGCTGGACTGAGTACTGTGGCCTAATAGAGAGGGCTGGACTCAGTACTGTGGTCTAATAGAGAGGGCTGGGGTCTGTACTGTGACCTAATAGAGAGGGCTGGAGTCAGTGCTGTGGCCGAATAGAGAGGGCTGGACTCAGTACTGTGGCCTAATAGAGAGGGCTGGACTGAGTACTGTGGCCTGATAGAGAGGGCTGGACTCAGTACTGTGGTCTAATAGAGAGGGCTGGGGTCAGTACTGTGGCCTAATAGAGAGGGCTGGACTCAGTACTGTGGTCTAATAGAGAGGGCTGGAGGCAGTACTGTGGCCGAATAGAGAGGGCTGGACTCAGTACTGTGGCCTAACAGAGAGGGCTGGAGGCAGTACTGTGGCCGAATAGAGAGGGCTGGAGGCAGTACTGTGGCCTAACAGAGAGGGCTGGACTCACTACTGTGGTCTAATAGAGAGAGCTGGACTCAGTACTGTGGCCTGATAGAGAGGGCTGGAGTCAGTACTGTGGCCTAATAGAGAGGGCTGGAGTCAGTACTGTGGTCTAACAGAGAGGGCTGGACTCAGTACTGTGGTCTAATAGGGCTGGAGTCAGTAATAGAGAGGGCTGGACTCAGTACTGTGGCCGAATAGAGAGGGCTGGAGTCAGTACTGTGGCCGAATAGAGAGGGCTGGACTGAGTACTGTGGCCGAATAGAGAGGGCTAGAGTCAGTACTGTGGCCGAATAGAGAGGGCTGGACTGAGTACTGTGGCCGAATAGAGAGGGCTGGAGTCAGTAATAGAGAGGGCTGGACTCAGTACTGTGGCCTAACAGAGAGGGCTGGACTCAGTACTGTGGCCGAATAGAGAGGGCTGGAGTCAGTAATAGAGAGGGCTGGACTCAGTACTGTGGCCTAATAGAGAGGGTTGGACTCAGTACTGTGGCCTAACAGAGAGGGCTGGACTCAGTACTGTGGCCGAATAGAGAGGGCTGGAGGCAGTACTGTGGCCGAATAGAGAGGGCTGGACTCAGTACTGTGGCCTAACAGAGAGGGCTGGAGGCAGTACTGTGGCCGAATAGAGAGGGCTGGAGGCAGTACTGTGGCCTAACAGAGAGGGCTGGACTCACTACTGTGGTCTAATAGAGAGAGCTGGACTCAGTACTGTGGCCTGATAGAGAGGGCTGGAGTCAGTACTGTGGCCTAATAGAGAGGGCTGGAGTCAGTACTGTGGTCTAACAGAGAGGGCTGGACTCAGTACTGTGGTCTAATAGGGCTGGAGTCAGTAATAGAGAGGGCTGGACTCAGTACTGTGGCCGAATAGAGAGGGCTGGAGTCAGTACTGTGGCCGAATAGAGAGGGCTGGACTGAGTACTGTGGCCGAATAGAGAGGGCTAGAGTCAGTACTGTGGCCGAATAGAGAGGGCTGGACTGAGTACTGTGGCCGAATAGAGAGGGCTGGAGTCAGTAATAGAGAGGGCTGGACTCAGTACTGTGGCCTAACAGAGAGGGCTGGACTCAGTACTGTGGCCGAATAGAGAGGGCTGGAGTCAGTAATAGAGAGGGCTGGACTCAGTACTGTGGCCTAATAGAGAGGGCTGGACTCAGTACTGTGGCCTAACAGAGAGGGCTGGACTCAGTACTGTGGCCGAATAGAGAGGGCTGGAGTCAGTAATAGAGAGGGCTGGACTCAGTACTGTGGCCTAACAGAGAGGGCTGGACTCAGTACTGTGGCCTAATAGAGAGTGCTGGACTCAGTACTGTGGCCTAACAGAGAGGGCTGGACTCAGTACTGTGGTCTAATAGAGAGGGCTGGGGTCTGTACTGTGACCTAATAGAGAGGGCTGGACTCAGTACTGTGGCCTAATAGAGAGGGCTGGACTCAGTACTGTGGCCTAATAGAGAGGGCTGGAGGCAGTACTGTGGTCTAATAGGGCTGGACTCAGTACTGTGGCCTAATAGAGAGAGCTGGACTCAGTACTGTGGCCTGATAGAGAGGGCTGGAGTCAGTACTGTGGCCTAATAGAGAGGGCTGGAGTCAGTACTGTGGTCTAACAGAGAGGGCTGGAGGCAGTACTGTGGCCTAATAGGGCTGGAGTCAGTACTCTATTACAGAGGGCTGGGGTCAGTAGTTTCACCTATTAGAGAGCTCTGGAGTCAGTACTGTGGCCTAATAGAGAGGGCTGGAGTCAGTACTGTGGCCTGATAGAGAGGGCTGGACTCAGTACTGTGGCCTGATAGAGAGGGCTGGACTCAGTACTGTGGCCTGATAGAGAGAGCTGGACTCCGTACTGTGGCCTAATAGGGCTGGAGTCAGTAACATGGCCAAATGGAGAGGGCTGGACTCAGTACTCTGGCCTAACAGAGAGGGCTGGAGGCAGTACTGTGGCCTAATAGAGAGGGCTGGACTGAGTACTGTGGCCTAATAGAGAGGGCTGGACTCAGTACTGTGGTCTAATAGAGAGGGCTGGGGTCTGTACTGTGACCTAATAGAGAGGGCTGGAGTCAGTGCTGTGGCCGAATAGAGAGGGCTGGACTCAGTACTGTGGCCTAATAGAGAGGGCTGGACTGAGTACTGTGGCCTGATAGAGAGGGCTGGACTCAGTACTGTGGTCTAATAGAGAGGGCTGGGGTCAGTACTGTGGCCTAATAGAGAGGGCTGGACTCAGTACTGTGGTCTAATAGAGAGGGCTGGGGTCAGTACTGTGGCCTAATAGAGAGGGCTGGACTCAGTACTGTGGCCTAATAGAGAGGGCTGGAGTCAGTACTGTGGCCTGATAGAGAGGGCTGGAGTCAGTACTGTGGTCTAATAGAGAGGGTACTGTGGCCTGATAGAGAGGGCTGGAGTCAGTACTGTGGTCTAATAGAGAGGGCTGGACTCAGTACTGTGGCCTAATAGAGAGGGCTGGAGTCAGTACTGTGGCCTGATAGAGAGGGCTGGAGTCAGTACTGTGGCCTGATAGAGAGGGCTGGACTCAGTACTGTAGCCTAATAGAGAGGGCTGGGATCAGTAGTGTGGTCTATTAGAGAGGGCTGGAGTCAGTAATAGAGAGGGCTGGAGTCAGTGCTCTATTACAGAGGGCTGGGGTCAGTACTGTGGCCTAATAGAGAGGGCTACAGTCAGTACTGTGACCTAATAGAGAGGGCTGGAGTCAGTACTGTGGCCTAATAGAGAGGGCTGGAGTCAGTACTGTGGTCTAATAGGGTGGAGTCAGAGAGGTCTGGAGTCAGTAATGGAGAGGGCTGGGGTCAGTAGTGTGTCCTCCTGCAGCTAACAGAGGGGGTGAGTGAGACATACGTCTTGCTGCAGCTCATAGATAGGGCTGGAGCAGTGGAGCCCATCTCCTAGCGGCTAGAGGCGCGGCTGCGTGCCAGCACTGTGGCCAATATAAGGCCGAGAGCAGCAGCTGCTGCCCAGCAGTGAGGCTGGTGTTCAGTGCACAGAGTGAGCTGCCAGTCACGTGTGGAGCCCGGGGCAGAGCTTCGGGGAAGGCGTTTGGGGTGTTACACCCCCAAGTAAGTGCATTCTGTAGTAGATAGTTGTGTTCAGGTGCTTTAAGTCGGGTATGGTGAGGTGTCTGTCGGATTTTACCTAAGAGTTTGCATGCACACACAGACGAAAACACACACACACTCTCTCTATCCTCCCCGCTTTGAAGCTCTTACAAAAATCTTACTTATTTTACAAAATATTTTGTTTTCAGTACTGCTAACAATCCACACTGCTCTCCCTTTCCACTGACTTTTCAGCCCCCCGTGTACTTCTCAAATAATGTACATTAGCAAAATGCGCCAGCATGATTGTTGTGAAATCTGAAGCCCCCCCCCCCCAGTCTTACTGACCAAGCCACGCCCCTGTAGGGAACATGTCTGCAGCAAGCAGATGACTGGGGGTCAGCAGGGTAGCCCGCCCTTCACTGAAACAGATGCCTGCGGGTCAGAAGTGGGGCCAGTCTTTGGCTCAGAGTCAGCTGTGTGATCAGTGTTGGGTCCATCTGTGGCCGAGAGAGGGGCAGGAGGTCTGGGGTAGGCTCTGCCAGGGCTAACAGAAGTGGCTGCTAATCAGCAATGTGGCCAGACTGAGGTCCCCAGAGGCAGATGGCATCAACAATGTGGTTCTAAGTGCGAGAAGGGGCACATGGAGGGTAAACAAGACTATGTTTGAGGGTAATAATTCCACACCTGGGGAAGGTTGAGCAACCACACAAGCCAACTTCCAACTGAATACAGCATAACTGAACCACAAGAAACCACCACATTAAACTCCCAGTGGACAGCTTGCCACCCCATCCCACTTAGTGTCATCTTAAGGACTTTTGGATCCTGGCCAAAATGCATTTTGGGGCTCTTTTTGGAACAACTTTGAAGAATTTCCTATTTTCTGCTAATTCAAGCCTTCTAGAGGCTCTTTTATCTTGAACTATGCATTACATTTTCAGTAAGGGGAGTATACAAAAACAGATGAAAGCACAAGCTACCCGATACCCACCATCTGAATCAAACCAATAGAAAGCACCTCTAAGTCACTTTGAAAAAGTAAGGGTGAGTCAGGGGGGTTGTGCATAATAGTGAAGTAGCCTGGAATTATAGCTTTAATTGGCAGAGATTTGTGAACACGTGTTAATTCCCCTTCACACTGGCATTCTCGCAGCATCAGTGGAAATCAAATCACTGGCCATGGACTTTCACCGTTCCTGTTCGAGAAGTAAGATAACTTTCGCCTTAGTTTTGTTCCACTGCCTCGAATCCCCTCCTTCTATGGGTACATGTCGCTAGCTAGATGGTGACCTCTTGCTCTGCTGAGGAAAAGGAGTGGAAGGGAGAAGCAGGCATGAGGACAGAGCGAGAAGAGAACAGTACAGCAAGAAAGGTAAATTAGCGAGAGAAGGGGTGTATTATACGTGGATAGGCATGGCAGGGAGAAATGCACTGGTGGCTGGTGAATTTATAAAGTGGTGGGGCTAGCAAATAGAAGGTTGTATTGGCGGAATGCACTTACCTTAAACAATAGTTTTTGTAAAACTGTAGTCAGGACACATACAAACAAGCACTCAGATACAAGCTCACATACACACGCTGGTGCACGCTTGGAGACAGGCATGCCCTCACTTATACACATAACGTGGAAACTTATCTGGGGTAGTCCTCGGTGCACAGGGGGGACCGTACTGAGACCTTCAACCAAATAGCCAAATAATTCACGCTGGTTCCAAATATGTGATCCTCTCCCCTGAAGGAGCGTACTTAGTTTTTGTAGCCCTGCCCCACCCCCCCTCTTTCCTGATCCAAGGCCCCAACAACAATGGCAAGGCAGCAAGATGTGATGGTGTATGTGCAGAAGCATGACGTCTAGGAAGTTGTTGGCAGCCATGAAGGTCAAGGCAGACCTTAAGTCACCCAGCTGGGGTTTTCTTGCCAGCCGCCGTCACCCCAGGCCAGAGAAAGGTGAAGACAAACCCGAGGGCAGCAAGGGTGAAGGCAGCACCGGGTTGAAGCAGGAACAAACCTCAGCTGGCGAAGAATCCAAATAATTCCTCCAGTCCTCTGGAGGTGTGTATGTCGACGATCGTCAGGGGCAACAAGGGGCAAGAGAACAAGATTACCTTCACAGGACTTGTGGTCCCTTTTAACCCCTGTCTGGCTGCCCCTGCTGATTGCCCCTGGAGCCCCCACCATGCCCCCATCGACCAATGAGCTCACCCCGGGGGGTAGGTGAGCACGATTTTCAAAATTTGTGTGGCGCCCACTGCTGGGCCGCTGCCTAGAACTGGTCCGATCCGGCCCGCACGTGCCCTGATGCCTTGGTGCGCGCACCCTACCCACATTTTCCTCTGCATGTTGATTCCCAAATTTAAGGTCGAACAACAAGTCGCCATAGCGAGGCTCACCCCCTTACAAGCTCAGATCGGAAGGATATCTGTTTTCCTTTATCATGGCTTCTGATGGGGCATAAGGGTGCATGACTGACAGGCCCCACATCACCATTGTCTGGCATGTTGCACTGCTTGATGCTAGTGCAACATGTCAGATATGTACTGCGTTTGTGTACGGACAAACTGTAATAGGCTATGCCTGAAACATACGTAAAACAGCCGAGGGCAGGCCTCATCCGGCGGAAGATGATATTGCAACTTTTATATGTAAACAAATGATTAGTGAGATAATTTTGTTACGTGAAAAAGCTGAAATATTCCAAGCAGTAACATAATTCAAGTGGGTACCCTTGGAGTGTAGAGGTCATAAGGGGTTAGGGACCCCTAGAGCACAGCTGGTTTTCCGATGCAGAGGCCACGGAGGCCAGGTGCAGTGCAGATAGGTCAGCCAAGGGTTGTGTGTCCGAGGGTCCTTGGAGCAGGTGCAGGTCAGTTTGAGGGTGGATTGCAGGTCAGCAGGGCCACTCTGGGGGGTAGCGCTTGGGTGTCCTGAAGTCCCTTGACTTGAGCTTGCTTCTGGCCCTCGGAGAGTCCGGAGTGGACTTTTCTTCTGGGTGTCCGACCTTGGGGGGCCAGTACCACGGGCTATGAGATGTCTTTGCCACTGGATGCCGCAGTGCCACCAGACTTGGCCCACTGTCAGGGTTTATCCTTGGCTCCATTCGGTGAAGCTTGGTCTGGCTGCTGTGCCTGGTTCGTTGATCAGCGGCCAGTCAGTGAACTGGACTTCACTTGTTCTTGCCTGCTGGGGGCAGGGAGTGATGCCTTCACTCCGGACGGAGGTTCTTGGGAATTCTTAGAAGGTTGGAGGTCCTCTGGGGTTTCTTAGAGTCCGTCTGCTGTCCACTCGACCCCTCAGTGGTGATTGTCGAGTCCTGGGTGCAGCAGACAGGGTTTAGCGCCTTTTTCTTCCTGCAGCAGGACTTCTGTTCTCAAGCCTTGGCTCTTCTTTGTCTCTGGCCTTCTTGTGTTCAATGCATCTGATCTGCAGGTCTAGGGATGCCCACTAAATACTGCATCAAGTGGGCGTTAAGGTGAGTACCTGATAGTGGCCAGTGGGCCACTTACTTTAGGTGGCTATATCCACGATGTGACCTCTTCCTTAAGGAAGAGGTCACATCCCTACCCCTGACTGGCTATTTTCCTGCCATCCAAGATGAAGGAAAATGAAATGGAGTGGTCACCTCGCCTGCCGCACCTGTGGTGTGGTGCAGGCTGAGGGGGGCCAGTCTTCCTACTCCGACAAAGTTTTTTTAGCAGTAGGCAGGATGTAATGCTGACCAGTCTCCTCCCGTTTTAGCTGCAGATAGACAGTCTGCACGGCTTACAGGACGTTGCCTCTGATGGTCTCAGACAGACTGCACTGTTGCTCCTTGCCATCTCTGTTAGCTGCAGGAATGCTGCATTGCTGACCGAGGGTGGCTTTCATCTGTAATTTACATGGACTGTCCGTTATTTCAGACAAATGTCCATTGTCCGTAATGAAGCCTTTAACGTACAGGTTTTATTCGTAACTGTGTCTGGGCTCTGCTGTACATATCGGACTCCCTGATTTAATAGAGCATGGAGGAGATCCATGTGTCCTAGACAGGTCCAGGTCTGGTAACCCCGGTAACATCATTTAATCAATTATACTATCCAACTGATTAGTGTCCCGCCTGTCCTGGCACTCAGTTCCTTCTGCGATACCTGCAAATTGGAAGTTACAAATTCTCTTTGCCTTAGGGCTAAATGCCACTTCTTGTCTTTGTTGCCTCACGTTACCCAGAAGGAGTGTAAACAGAGCAATACTGTCACCCCAGAGTATACATAGAGCTGCTGACGCATTTCTAATTGCATCCTCAGCAGCAAAAGTTCCATCCTTTCCCCCACTCTTTCTCAACAGCAGCGTTTGCAACGTCAACATCTTCACAAACTGCTTAACTTTTAGTCAGAACCACTGGCATTATGTATCATGGGAGGACCAAAGTACTGCTTCTCAGCACTCTAGTTCCTTCTCACCTCCCTATATGTCTTCTTGATTTTATCTTTCACTCACCCACAACTCTATCTTTCTTTCCTTCTTTCTAAACCTCACCTTTCCCTCCTCATTCTCTACATCTACCCTCTCTCCCTCACTTCTTTCTCTGCATCACATCTCCCACTGCGTAACTTCTCAATTTATCTCACCGTTAGTTTGCTACCTTATCTCTCCGCCTCCTCTTCCTCTTTTTCCACATGATTCCTCTCACCTGTTATCTGCCCCCCTGAATTCTTTCTTCCTACCTCTTTCTCTCCCTGTTATACTCTATCACTTCCTTCTCTCTCAGTCTCACTGTGTCTCCTTCTCTCTTCTCACCAAAGTCTCCTTCCCACCTCTCTGCCCCTCTCTCCACCTCACCACTCACTCTTCTCACCCCTCAGTGTACACAACCCTCCCCTCTCTTTACATTTATTTATCTCTACCGCTGTACCCCAATCTAAAATCTTTCTCATCGCTCGACCTCTCTTTCTGTACCTAGTCCTCTTTCTACCTTGCTTGAACTTTCACCTTACCGTTCTCTCTTCACTGTACATTTCTCCAGGGGTGGCTTCTCCATAGGGGCCAAAACGGCTGAAACTCCTCACCCCCACACAGACACGGTTTGCAACAGCAATGCAGCCTGTCTGCAGCTAACAGATGTGGTTAGCAACATCTATGAAGTCTGCAGCTAACAGATGTGGTTAGCAACATCTATGAAGTCTGCAGCTAACAGTCATGGTGAACAACAGCAGTGCATCCTGTCTGCAGCTAACAGACGTGGTCAGCAACATCTATGCAGCCTGTCTGCAGCTGATAGTCATGGTGAACAACAGTGCATCCTGTCTGCAGCTAACAAACATGGTTAACAACAGCACTGCAGCCTGTCTGCAGCTGATAGTCATGGTGAACAACAGTGCATCCTGTCTGCAGCTAACAAACATGGTTAACAACAGCAATGCAGCCTGTCTGCAGCTAACAGATGTGGTTAGCAACATCTATGAAGTCTGCAGCTAACAGATGTGGTTAGCAACATCTATGAAGTCTGCAGGCTAACAGTCATGGTGAACAACAGCAGTGCATCCTGTCTGCAGCTAACAGATGGGATCAGCAACATCTATGCAGCCTGTCTGCAGCTGATAGTCATGGTGAACAACAGCAGTGCAACCTGTCTGCAGCTAACAGATGGGATCAGCAACAACAGTGAGGCCTGTCTGCAGCTACATGGTTAACAACAGCACTGCAGCCTGTCTGCAGCTGATAGTCATGGTGAACAACAGCACTGCAGCCTGTCTGCAGCTAACAGACGCGGTTAACAACAACATAGTAAGAGGGGTGAAATCTGGCAAAATGTCACACTGTCTCTGAAGTGATAGGGTTAAGGAAGTGATATCACACACCCGCACACACAGACGATATACATGTAAAATCATTTATACTTACCTCAGCTGCCATGTTAGGGCATATTAGAGATAATTATACCCCTTTTCTATCACACTAATAGTGGATAATACCTCACCACTCACTGTAAGTGTAACAAAAAATTGACAGCAAAGATTGGAGTCCCCACTGACTTCCTTAAGGAAGATTTGGCACTGAGGTCCTGGCACTGGTTTTGCCATCTCTGAGACCAGTGGTGGCAAAGGGTAAGGCAGGTGTCGGACCTGCAACCCCTGGACTGCGCCCGAGGGGAGCCCCGTGGTACACGACATCAGCTCCCTTCACCCATCACCAGCTGAGGAGCCCTCGTGGCACTATGTGCTGCTCCCAGGGCTGCCCATGTTGCATCATTTGCATGCTAGCTTATGAGTGGCTGATTCTATACACACCTCCTGCCCAGCACCCAATGAGCACCACCATGCAATGCGGAGAGAAGCAGACGCCGGCAGAGTGCCACAGCGCCTCGTAGGGGAGCAAGCCTACGTCTGTCAGCGCGTGACGTCAGGCACGTGTGTGATGTAACTGCGTAGCGCGCGGTACACAGTGGCTCCCAGCTCCACCAATCCACAAAAAGAGCGTGGCTCACGTGGCGTCTCTCACGACTAACAAGATGCCGCTGCATCTGCTAGATCAGCTGGCTCGTTGGTCTAGGGGTATGATTCTCGCTTTGGGTGCGAGAGGTCCCGGGTTCAAATCCCGGACGAGCCCTTGTTTTTTTATTTTTTTAAAACTTTTTAATATTTATTTATTTTTATCATTGATTCCAGAGAATCATGGTATAAATTCATAAAAAAATGTAAACAGAGGATCCTGTCAACAAAAATTTAAAAAAGTAGGGCTCGTCCGGGATTTGAACCCGGGACCTCTCGCACCCTAAGCGAGAATCATACCCCTAGACCAACGAGCCAGTCGTGAAAGCTGGTCCAGCGATTTTCAGGGAATAAAGAATATGATTTCAGGCCTATGCAGTGGTTTGTATTTTTCTGGTATTTTCAGCTCCTACTATCCTTGATAACAATAAACGGCTTCGTCTGTTTTTATTCATACTAGACAGAGAGGAAACGTGGAATGCAACTACAAGGGTCATTTAATGCTATTTTCCGCCTGTTTGTGAACCTATATCTCACATTTCAGTCAAACCTGAAGGGTTCCAGTATATTGCGCCGGAAGCGTGGGTCCTACATCATTCATGCACCATCAGTGACAAATGTATGATCTTGATTGGTTCAGTCATAAAACCCAAATGTGTCTGGTTGAGAGCAGAGACTCCAGTTGATTTGATTTTCTTGGTAAAGTACGTGTGGCAGAAGATGCCCGGGCTGTGAATGCTGATACTGGGGCAAAATATAATAGATGCCCCCCATCCCCTCACTGACATGCCCTTCCTCTGTCACTAGTGCAAAGTCCCCCCCTATGTCTGCATGGTGCAAGGAAGTGGTCTCCACTTCCTTCTTAAATGCCCCTGGCTTTGCCACAGGGCCCTCTTCAGGGCTGTGCGACCGGTGCAGCCGCACCGCCCTAAAGAGATCAGAGCTTTGTCTAGTGATAGTTTTGAATCGCCATGAAATGGTAGCACAGAGGGTTAATGTGCCTGCTGCGAAGTACAGATCTGTCTTTTATGTGGATGGCTGACTGGATTAGTAAACAACCTTTACCAGGGCTTTGAAGTAAATGAAATGTGTGTGAGACGGGGGCTATGGAGGGATGGGGGCACTTTTGCCAGGCGGTTGAGATGGAATCTGAGGAGAAGGGGGGGGGGGGAAGAAGGCACTGCCAATGCTAAAGCCAGCCCTCACCGGGGGTGTCTCATCTCCGGGGTGCCCTCAGGATGCATACTGAGAAATCCTGCTCTGTGAATGTGTTAGCTGGGGGCTGCTTCCCTTGGAACATCAGAATCCATTCTCTCTCTTACAGGGAGGTTCCTGATAGGGATCCAGATGTGCAGGGAACCTTTGAGTCAGGGGCTGCCCTGGGGCAGGACTTTTTCTGGCTCCAAAATGGGCACATACAGTTGAGGAGTGTTGCTGCTGCCCTCTTTGGCCGCCTACCCCACCACAACACGGAAAACACGTCAGACACATTTATTATCTCCCTCATCTTCACAAGACCTGCATGAAGGAAATGCATTTACCCATAATGTGGCGAAAGGCGATTTCTTTGTTGCATCAGTTGACTGATAAATAAAGGTTGAACTGCAAACTCTCAGCATAACATCAAAAAGATCTGGGAGCCCATCTTAGCTGAAACATGGAGTAAGGAAAGCAAAGGATAGGGTGGGCCCGTTTTCGAGCCAAAGCCATGCCCCATTGTCATCTCGGTTAAAAAGTTGGAGGAGCAAGTGAAAGAAACAAAGTGTAAAACGATGACTAGGAAGAAATGTCTAAGAATAACCAAATCAGTATTATTGGGTTGACCGAAACCACCGATACAGGTCTGATAGAAGTGCAAAGTATTTGAAGATGCTCATCCTAATTTTAGACAGTCCAGAAATTCTCACTTAAATTTTATATATGGGATAAAGTACCCTCTGCCGTACATAACAAGAATATTGCGCTTCACCGAGGAATTTCATAATCATACAGAGGAAAGAGGCTGAGTTCCTTTATGTTATTTTGGGTGTATTTGTAAAGTGCACTTTCAACTGCTAGGGTATCCTGGTACTGAGCAAGTGTGTGCGCCTAGCCCTGCCTGCTATAGTTTGGTTAATTGAGATGCCAAGTCTGCTTGCAAAATTCAAAAAGAGAGGAAGAGGCTCTGATAGGGAGTGGGAGATTGTCCCATGCTTAAGGAATGATCTAAGAGAATGCATGTCCTCCTGATCTGGTTCAGTGCATGTGTGTGATGCTGGGAAGAAGGAGACCTGTGGAGCGAAGGTGTCTGGTTGGTTGTAGAAGGAGATGCTACTGTTCAGGTAGGTGGGGCCCAAGTTGTTTAGTGTCTTGAATTTGATTGTGAGGAGTTTGAAATGAGTGTGTTTATGTATTGAGAGCCAATTGACCTCCCTGAAGTGCAGTGTGATATGAGTTCTGTGCGAGAGGTTGAGGATGACTGTGTCTGCCAACTTCTGGAAGGTTTGTAATCTTCAGATGATTTGCTTGGATATCCCGGCGCAGAAGGTGTTCAGTAAGCCCAACTTGCTGGTGACTAGGGTGTGAATGATGTTTTCCTGGTGTTTCTTGGGAGCCATTAAAATATCTTCCTCAGCATCTTCAGGGTGTGGAAGCAGGATGCAGTGATGACGGAATTGACTCGTGCGGTCATGTCCAGTTTGCTTACTATGATGATTCTGAGGTTCCTGGTGAGGGTGCTGGGTGTGGGTCTGCGTTTGGATGGCCACCAGATGGAGTCCTATGGAAAGGTGTTCTTGCTGAAGATCACTATTTCTGTCTTGTCCATTTAGTGACTTCGGTCATGTAGGCAGTGAACTTGTTTCTTACTTTGGGGGTCCTATCCGAAAGGGGAGGAATACATTGTGGGTCATTGGTGTTGGGCAAACAGATCATGTATGCACTGAAGAGTGTGGAGCTAAGTGATGAAACTTGAGGCCCTTCCTATGTGAGTTTGAGGGCTTCTGAGGAGGAATGTGCAAGGCTGACAGCTTGTGTTCTGGCCAAAAGAGCAGATCCAGTGGAGAGTGAGTCCATGTAAGCTAATCTTGTGCAGGCTCCTGATGCCAATCTCATGCAGGCTCCTGATTAGCATGGGGTGTGAGGCAGTGTCAAATGCTGCAGAGAGGTCAAGGAGAATGAGGGCTTCTGTGTCTCCTCTGCCAAGGAACATGCAGATGTTGTGTGTGGCAGCAACAAATGATGTTTCTGTTTTGTGGTTGGGCCTTAATCCTCACAGCATGACATCAAGAAGCTAGTGGCTGCTGAGGTGGTCGGTGAGGTGTTGTTTGATTAGTTTCTCTGAGAACTTAGCTGTGTATGGTAGAAGGAAGGTGGATCTGTAGTTGGAGAGTGTGGCTGGGTGAGCGGTGGTTTCTTGAGAAGGGGCGTGACTATGGCATTTTTCCCCTGTCTGAGAACATGACTGAGTCAATGAAGGCATTGAGGATGGGTGCTAATGCTTCACTGATCAGTGAGAGTCCTGTGGTGAGGCCAAGGGTCAGAAAGGCCCCATAAGTGGATAGTATTCATGGTAGCTACAGTTTCAACTGTGGAAATGGTGCGCCACAACGCTAGGGTTCGTTCTTCAACCATGATGGGAAGTTGAGGAGTAACAGTGATGGGGGTCTATTTGCGCGTCAAAGTTCCCAAATATGTAGGTGATTTTGCTGCAGAAGAATTTTACAAGCTTGAAGAAAAGCTAATGTTTTTGATGTCGCTGAAGTCGGCATAAAACTCAGTGCAATAGTCGATGAAGGTAATGATTTCCTTGCTGATGTTTTCTCCAGCGTCAATGCTGTCTGCAAGAGATGTGCTCTTGCTGTTCCCTTATTTGCTGATGATAGTTTCTTAGGGAGGATTTGAAGATGTCTTTATCCGTGGTGTTTTGATTTGTTCTCCATTTGTGCTCCAGTTTCTTGCAGTGACATTTCAGCACCCTCAGTTTCTCTGTCTACTAGCTGGTCTGAGGTCAGCCTCATACCATTGGGTTTCACTTGAGGGGCGACAGGGTGTGGGCGCATGAGGTGATCCAGCTTTTGAGGTTCTTAATGGCTTTTGGCAGGTTGCTGAGGTGCTCGAGCTAGTACTCTTAGAAAGTGGAAGCCCAGCTCTCTTCTGTGATGCTTTTCAAGCTGTGGTGGGTGGGTCTGGTGGTGGTAGGTCTGTGGTGATGCAGGATGGGTATGCTAAATCCGACGAGGGAGTTGTCTGTCTAGGACACAGTGCTGGACTGTCAATTGTTATGTTGCTAATTTATGAGAAAATCACATCCAATCGGTGTCGGGCAGTGTGGGTGGGTTTGGTAATGTGCTGCATGAGGCCGAGGTTTCTGAGGTTTTCTAGAAGGACTATAAAGTTTGGGTCAGTGCTTTCCTCTAGCCTAAAGTCAAGTCAAGGTCTGTTTCTATCTATGACCGCAGAGACGTAAAAATTAACTGCTTTGATAAGAGTCCCCTGGCACTTTTGCCTGATTTGTGAGCAATGTACATGTGTCTGTGTGAGAAGTGTTTGTGCTAAGTTGCCTATGAATGCAGCAAAACACATCCTTTCCCATGTCCTTTTTTAAAATGTCTTGTGGCAATTTGGAGGAAAACAGCTGTGGCTGTTCCTGTTGTAATTGTGAAGTGTCTCTTTTGGAATCTTACCTGAGGTTTATATTAAATGTGAAATATTGAAAGCACCTGCAGTAAATGGAAAGATGGAAGCACGGATGAGGAGCCTCCCTTGGTTGGGCCTTCTCATTGAAGGTTATAATCAAGTCATTTTGTGTGGTTCCATGATATAGCTACCACTCTGAATCCAGCGATCCAAGTTCAAATCTCACTAGGACCTCAGCTTTCCTAAACTTTACTCAAATTCTTCCAAATATTAGCTCACTGCCTAGATTCTATCTTTATACATCATAATATATTATGATGCACAAATAGGTAATTTCTAGCATTCAGAAACACTTCCTTCTCTTTTTGCTGTCTTCCTCAGCTCTCTGAATAGCCAGCATCGACACAAACATTATTCTATAGACAATGGTGCCCGACAAAGAACTCTGCATACACATTTCTCTTAATAAACTTTTGAGGACAGCATTGGTCTTTGCGTCCATGGCAATAAGCAGACAAGGCCTGTGCCTCTTTTCTTGAGCCCTTCTAAAAAGGGCAAGTCACAAAAAATACAGCTACTTTGAAGTAATAAAAATGCATATAAATAAGAAGCTATATTATTAAAAAAAGAACCTCCATGTTTTCTTAAATCATCACCAGGAGCATCTATCTATCAGATTTTTGGAAGTACGTTCTCTAGCGTTTTTGTGACCCACATCGGATGGTGAGCACTATTTGACCCAGAATCTAGAAGATACATTGGATAGATAAGAACTAGACATATCGGTGAGGAGGCTCTGAAGTACTTTCAGCATCATGATGACATCATGACGCATCATGGCTCCACTTATCAGCTGAGCAACACCTCCCCTTGTGTGCCCTGGAGCTCAAAGGTAATCTTGATACAGCAGTTGTCACAGTAAGGGGCATTGTAGGAAGCTGGCTCTGTCTATACTATATCAAAATGAGATATAGGGGGTCATTTTGACCTCGGCGGTCTTTTTGAAAGACCACCGAGGGACCGCCATGCTGAAGACTGCCAGTGGTGGCGGTTTTCCGCTCGGCTTATTATGACTGTTGGCAGCTCTCCGTCCTTTTTCGGACGGAGAGCCACCAACAGCCATACTGGCGGGCGGCGGGGAAGTGGAGGTTGCTCCACCTCCACCGCCACGTCAACAGAACACCGCCCACGGAATCACGTCCTGTGATTCGGCGTGGCGGTGTTCTGTTGACGGTGTGGTGTCGGCGGAGCAGCCCCCATGGCTCCCGTCCCCTCCCGGAGGATCGACGGACCAGGTAAGTCGATGGTCCGTTAGGGGAGGGGGGTGGGGGGTGTTGTGTGTTGTGTGCGTGCATGAGGTTGTGCTTGTGTGTATGTAGAGGGGGTGTGTGAGTGCATGTATGTTGGCGGTCTTACCGCCGCTTCTCCGCCGTCCGCCAGGGTCGTAATGACCCCCATAGTGTGCATAGAGTCCAGGGGTTCCCCAAGAGGCTTGACAGAGGCAATAATAGATAATACTAATGCTCCATTTGTGGTAGTGTGGTCAAGCAGTTAGGTTTATCAGAGGGTAGTGTTAAACATTTGCTGTACACACACAAGCAATAAGTAAGAACACACACTCAATGACTTAACTCAAGGCCAATAGGTTTTTATATGGAAAAATATTCTTTTGTTAATTTATTTCTAGAACCACAAAATTAATTTAGCAAGTAAGTACATTAAATGAAAGGTACTTTACACAGCAATACTTAGCACTTTGAATGGAATCAACAATGTACACAGTTTTCTTTAAAATGGCAAAAAGCTATTTTAAAAGTGGACACTGCAATTTTCAACAGTTCCTGGGGGAGGTAAGTAAAGTACAGTTTGTGAGGTAAGTAACAAACGTACGGGTTCAATCTTCGGGGCATAGGTAGCCCACCGTTGGGGGTTCAAGATAACCCCAAACACCCAGTACCAGCAACACAGGGCCGGTTAGGTGCAGAGGTCAAACAGGAGCCAAAATAACATAGGCCCCTACGGAGACAGGGGGTACTCCGGTTCCGGTCTGCTTGCAGGTAAGTACCCGTGTTGTCGGAGGGCAGACCAGGGGGGTTTGGAGGAATACTGGAGGTGCACCAAGTAGGCACAAAAACCACACTCTAAGTGTCATGGGGGCGGCCTGGTGCAGTGTGCAAACAGGGCGTCGGGCTCTCAATAAAACTCTATTGAGGGTCCCGGGGGTCGCTTGGGCGCTGCAGGCAGGGCACTAGAGGCCCTCTTGGGAAAGCCACCAACTGGGCAAGGGTGAGGGCCGTCTGCTGGTCGTTGCTACACGGTGGTCGGTTTCTCTCTGACCTGGGGGTTGCGGGTGCAGTGCTTTTCCAGGCGTCAGGTATCTTCCTCCCGGGCAGTCGCGGTCAGGGGAGTCCTCGGGATTCCCTCTGCAGGCATCGTCGTGGGGGTGTAGAGAAGTCAGCCCAGGGTGGACACGTCATTGGAGTCACCTGGGGATCCTCTCTGGCTAGTCGGTTTCTCTGGACACGGACTGGGGGCGTTGGGTGCAGAGTAGTTGGACTCACGCTTCTGGAGTGAGGTGAGAGTCCCTTTAAAGATGGTTTCTTTGTCTTCTTTTTGGACAGGTTCACTGTCCACAGGAGTTTCTCGGTCCTCTGTGATGCAGGCAGTCCCCTGGAGGCTTTTCATGGGTCGCTGGTCCTGCAGAACGCGTTGCTTCTTTTCTTGCAGCTTTTTGAAGCAGGAGACGGGCCGGTAGGGCTGGGGCTGAGTCAGTTGTTGTCTCCTTCTCTTCTCTGTGGGGTTTTCAGCTCAGCAGTCCTTCTTCTTTCTTGGGGTCATCAGGAATCTCCAGAGCCGGGTTCAGGGTCGCCACTAAATACTAAATTTAGGGGTGTGTTAGGGTCAGAGGGCAGTAGCCAATGGCTACTGTCCCTGAGGGTGGCTACACTCTCCTTGTGCCCACTCCCTCTGGGGAGGGGGGCACATCCCTATCCCTACTGGTCCTAATCCTCCAAGCAAGATGGAGGATTTCTCAAGGAGAGGGTCACTTCAGCTCTGGACACCTTAGGGGTGGTCCTGGCTGAGGGGGGGACTCCTCCTTGTTTTTCTCATTATCCCTCTGGACTTGCTGCTAAAAGTGGGGGCTCGTTCTGGGAGGTGGGCATCTCCACTAGCTGGAGTGTCGTGGCGTACTGTAACACCAGGCTTGAGCCTTCGAGGCTCACCACCAGGTGTTACAGTTCCTGCAGGGGATGGTGTGAAGCACCTCCACCGGCTTTGTTTCTGACCACCGAATGCACAAAGGCCCTCACCCCATGTAGTCAGAAACTCACCTGGAAGTGGCAGGATGGCACAGGCCGGTCAGCCTTGCATTAGCAGTTGGGCTAACATACAGGGGGTATCTCTAAGATGCCCTCTGTGTGCATTTGTCAATAAATCCCACACTGGCATCAGTATTCAGTGTATCCATTATGGTGATGTGGAGTTTGTAATGACAAACTCCCAGACCATATACTCAGTATGGCTACCCTGCACTTACAATGTCCAAGAATTTAATTAGACACTGTAGGGGCATAGTGCTCATGCAGCTATGCCCTCACCTGTGGTATAGTGCACCCTGCCTTAGGGCTGTAAGGCCTGCTAGAGGGGTGACTTACCTGTGCCACAGGCAGTGGTTTGTGGGCATGGCACTCTGAGGGGAGTGCCATGTCGACTTTGTTTTTTCTCCCCACTAGCAAACACAAGCTGCAAAGCAGTTTGCATGCATTGAGTGAGGGGTCCCCGAGGGTGGCATAATACATGCTGCAGGCCTTAGGGACCTTCCCTGGCCACAGGGCCCCTGGTACCAGGGGTACATTTTACAAGGGACTTAACTGTGTGCCAGGGCTGTGCCAATTGTGGAGCAAAGGTACAGTTTTAGGGAAAGAACACAGGTGCTGGGGCGTGGTTAGCAGGGTCCCAGCACACTTCCACTCAAGGCTGGCATCAAAACTAGGTAAAAAGTGAGGGATGACCATGCCAACAGTGGCATTTTCCTACAATCCCTCCCCCCCCCACAAACGAAAGAGGATGAGACTAACCTTTCCCAAGAGAATCTTAATTTTCTAAGTGGAGGAACCTGGAAAGGCCATCTGCATTGGAATGGGCAGTCCCAGGTCTGTGTTCCGCTACAAAGTCCATTCCCTGTAAGGATATGGATTACCTCAAACGTTTGGGGTTCTCTCATTTCATTTGCATGAGCCTTCTGAGAGGTCTGTGGTCAATATGAACAATAAGGTGAGTACCAAACAAGTATGGTCTCAACTTTTTCAGTGACCAAACCACAGCAAAGGCCTCCCTTTCAATGGCACTCCAAAGCTGCTCCCTGGGGAGCAACCTCCTACTAATGAGAGCAACAGGCTGGTCAAGGCCATCATCATTGGTTTGGGATAGGACTGCTCCTATCCCATGTTCAGAAGCATCTGTCTGCACAATGAATTGCCTGGAATAATCTGGAGCTTTCAGAAGTGGTGCTGAACATATAGCTTCTTTTAGGGTGTCAAAGGTCTTTTGACAGTCTATGGTCCAGTTTACCTTCTTGGGCATTTTCTTAGAGGTCAATTTTGTGAGGGGAGTCACGTTGAACCCATATCCCTTCATAAACCTCCTGTAATACCCAGTCGAGCCAAGGAATGCCCTGAGACAAGTCTGGAGTTTTGGAGCTTCCTAGTCCAGAATTGTCTGGGTCTTGGGTTGTAAAGGTTGCACTTTGCCTCCACCTACCAGGTGGCCCAAGGATACAACTGTTCCTTGCCCTATCTGGCATTTGGATGCCTTGATAGAGAGGCCAGCTGCTTGCAGGGCCTGCAAAACGTTCTCCAGGTGTACCAGGTGATCCTTCCAGTTGGAACTAAAGACAGCAGTATGATCTAGATATGCTGCACTAAAGGACTCCAAACCAGCAAGGACTTGATTCACCAACCTTTAAAAGATGGCAGAGGCATTTTTTAAGCCAAAGGGCATAACAGTAAACTGATAATGCCCATCAGGTGTTGAGAATGCTGTTTTCTCTTTTGCTCCAGGTGCCATCCTAATTTGCCAGTACTCTGCAGTTAAGTCAAAGGTACTCAGAAATTTGTTTGCACCTAACTTGTCAATCAGTTCATCTGCTTTGGGTATGGGGTGACCATCTGTCTTGGTGACAGAATTGAGCCCTCTGTAATCCACACAAAACCTAATTTCTCTCTTTCCATCCTTGGTATGAGGTTTGGGGACTAAGACCACTGGGCTAGCCCAGAGGCTTCAGAGTTCTCTATTACCCCTAACTCCAGCATCTTGTGGACTTCCATGTTGATGCTCTCTTTGACTTGGTCAGACTGTCTGAATATTTTGTTTTTGCCAGGTAAACTGTCTTCTGTGTCCACATTATGGGTACACAGACGTGTCTGACCAGGGGTCAAAGAGAAGATTTCAGCGTACTGTTGCAAGAGTTGCCTTCAGTCAGCTTGCTGTTGGGCTGAGAGGGTGTCTGAATAAACCACTCCATCTACTGTCCCATCTTTAGGGTCAGTTGAGAGGATGTCAGGGAGAGGTTCATTCTCTGCTTCCTGATCCTCATCAGTAACCATCAGCATGGTGAAATCTGCCCTATCATTATAGAGCTTAAGGTGGTTAACATGGATCACCCTCTTGGGTGTTCTGCTAGTGCCCCGGTCCACCAAGTAAGTGACCTGACTCTTTTTCTCAAGCACTGGGTAAGGGCCAATCCATCTGTCTTGAAGTGCCCTGGGAGACACAGGTTCCAGAATCCAGAATTTCTGCCCTGGTTGGAATTCAACCATTGCAGCCTTTTGGCCACTCCACAACTTCTGGAGTTGTTGGCTGGCCTCAAGGTTTTTGGATGCCTTTTCCATGTACTCAGCCATCCTTGATTGGAGGCCAAGCACATAGTCCACCACATCTTGTTTGGACTCATGGAGAGGTCTCTCCCAGCCCTCTTTAACAAGTGCCAGTGGTCCCCTTACAGGATGGCCAAACAGCAGCTCAAAGGGGGAAAACCCTACTCCCTTCTGTGGCACCTCTTTGTAGGCGAAAAGCAAGCATGGGAGGAGGACATTCCATCTCCTTTTGAGTTTTTAAGGGAGACCCATGATCCTGCCCTTCAATGTCTTGTTAAACCTTTAAACAAGCCTATTGGTTTGTGGATGATAAGGTGTGGTGAACTTCTAAGTCACCCCACACTCATTCCACATGTGTTTGAGGTAAGCTGACATGAAGTTGGTGCCTCTGTCAGAAACCACCTCCTCAAGGAAACCCACTCTGGTAAAGATACCAACTAGGGCCTTGGCTACTGCAGGGTCATTCGTTGACCTAAGGGGAATTGCTTCGGGTTTATCTTGTAGCATGATCTACTACTACCAGTATGTATTTGTTCCCTGAGGGTGTGGGAGGTTCAAGTGGACCCACAATGTCCACACCAATCCTTTCAAAGGAGACCCCCATCACTGGAAGTGGAATGAGGGGGGCCTTTGGATGGCCACCTGTCTTGCCACTTGCTTGACAGGCGACACAGGAGCTACAAAACTCCATTACTTTCTGGGACATATTGGGCCAATAGAAATGGTTCACTAATCTGTCCCATGTCTTGGTGTGTCCCAAATGCCCAGCTAAGGGGATGTCATGGGCCAAAGTGAGGATAAACTCCCTAAACCCATGAGGCACTACCACTCTCCTAATGGCATCAGGTTTGGGATCTCTTGCCTCAGTGTAAAGGAGTCCATCCTCCCAATAGACCCTGTGGAAGCCACTGACATCTCCCTTCTCCTGCTCAGCAGCTTGCAGTCTCAGGCCTTCAAGAGTGGGACAAGTCTTTTGTCCCTGGCACAGCTGTTCCCTTGAGGGTACCCCTGGGCCAAAGAGCACTACCTGGTAAGGCTCCAGCTCCATGGACTCAGTTCCCTCAGGGGATAGGACATCTTCCTGGGAAGAGAGGTCCTGTTTCTTGTGCTATATAGAAGCTGGTCCCCCCGTCTCTTGGAAAGTTGGGCCATTATTCCATGCTCCAACACTTCTTTTTCACCCTGTGCTCTGCTCTGTGCTCTTGTTTTTACACACACCAGTTCAGGGATACCCAGCATGGCTGCATGGGTTTTGAGTTCGACCTCAGCCCATGCTGAGGACTCCAAATCATTCCCTAGCAAACATTCTACTGGGAGAGCAGAAGAGACCACTACCTGTTTCAGGCCAGTAGCCCCTCCCCATTCTAAAGTCACCACTGCCATGGGATGGACCTTAGTTTAATTGTCAGCACTGGTAACTGGATATGTTTGTCCAGCCAAATACTGTCCTACGGAAACCAGCTTTTCTGTCACCATGGTGACACTGGCACCTGTATCCCTCAGGGCTTCTACTTTTGTCCCATTTATCAAGAGCTGCTGCCTGTATTTTTTCATATTAGGCGGCCAGACAGCTAGTGTGGCTATATTCACCCCACCCTCAGAGACTAAAGTAGCTTCAGTGTGAACCCTGATTTGCTCTGGGCACACTGTTGATCCCACATGGAGAGTGGCTATTCCAGTGCTAACTGGAGTAGAACTTGTGGGACTTTTCTCTCGACATGCCTAGTCTCCAGTGTGGTCTCATTGCTGTCTACCGGTGTGACACCAGGCCTTCTTGGGATCAAAGCTTTTACCCTTACACCCATTTGTGGACTGTGAAGCGGTTCAGGCCTGCCCTCCTGAGTAGGTTTTTGGGGCCCTTGAGAAGACTCTTTAGTTTTGTCCTTAGATGTCTCACCACCCTTCCCCTAGGAAGGTTTTGTGACCCCTTCCTTTTGGTCACCCTTGTCTTGACCCAGTGGTCTACCTTCTTTCCAAATTCTTGGGGAGATATTAGACCTAGGTCTACCAGATGTTGATGCAACTTGTCATTGAAGCAGTTACTTAACAGATGTTCTTTCATACATAAATTATACAGCCCATCATAGTCATGCACTCCACTGCCAGATATCCAACCATCTAGTGTTTTGACTGAGTAGTCAACAAAATCAACCCAGGACTGTTTCAAGCTTTTGAGAGCCCCCCTGAACCAAATTCTGTACTCCTTCATTTAGAATCCAAAGCCCTCAATCAGGATAGCTGTCATAAAGTCATAGGATTCTGTATCCTTACCAGAGAGTGTGAGGAGTCTATCCCTACACTTACCAGTAAACAGTTCCCAAAGGAGAGCTCCCCAGTGAGATCTGTTTAGCTTTCTGGTTGCACAAGCCCTTTCAAAAGCTGTGAACCATTTGGTGATATCATCACCTTCTTCATATTTTGAAACAATCCCTTTGGGGATTTGTAGGATGTCAGTATTCTCTCTGACTCTATTTATGTTGCTGCCACCATGTATGAGTGCTAAACTCAGTTCTGCTCTTTCCCTTTCTATAGCTAGCAGTTGTTTCTCGAAAGCTAATCTTTTGGCCATCCTTGATAAAAGGATGTCCTCATCATTGAGGTCACTCTCAATGTTCACAGGGGAAATGGACTCACCTGTGGAAGAACCAGAGTCTCTACATCTGATTTGTGGAGACAGGGGTTTGGTACCCTGTCCTCCCTAGTTATGGTAGGAGGGGGGAGTTCTACCTCCTGATCCCCAACTTCTTCCGCAAGTGAGGGGAAGTCTTCTCCTTCAGTAGGGTGGTCCCTGGTGTACTCTGCCAAGAGCTCATGGAGCTTGACCTTGATAGGGTTGGAACCAGTTTGAATCTTTCTTAGCTTGCAGATGGACCTTACCTCTGTCATCCCTAGATGAAGGTAAGGGGTAAGGTTGCGTTCCATCACCATATCGTCTGACCTACTCATTATGTCTCTAAAAGTTGGGATTACTTTTTAAGAAACTATAAAACTATTTCTAGGAACTAAATCCTAACTTTTACAAAACGTTTAAACTTAAAAAAGAGATGCTAACAGGGACTTACACAAGGCACTAGCAGGACTTTTAAAAATTTGAAAAAATAGTCAAAATTCTAAATCTATTTTCTAATGACAATTTTGGAATTTAGTCGTGTGATCAGGTATTGGCTGAGGAGCCCAGCAAATGCAAAGTCTGAGACCCCAACACTGATCCACCAATGTAGGAAGCTGGCTCTGTATATACTATGTCAAAATGAGATATAGGTGGTCATTACAACCCTGGCTGTCGGTGTTAAAGCCAACAGGCCGGCGGTAAAAAAAATTGAATCACGACAGTGGCGGAAACCGCCAACATAGACAGCCACCTTAACACTCCGACCCCCACGGCGGTACAAACAAACACAGCAGCGGTAACTGCCAACAGACAGGCAGAAGACAATGTACCACCCACTGTATTACAACAGGCCAATCCGCCACCTTTCCCGGGGCGGATTCACCGCGAACAAAAACACGGCGGAAACAGGACTTGGAAGGGAAAACGCTCACCTCTACACACCCCACGAGGAACCAGGACGCCATGGAACCTGAGCTCCAGATACTCCCAGCCTTTATCTTCCTGCTCCTCTACCAGGAACAACAAAGACGGCGGTGAAGACCACGGTGAGTACTGCACCTACGACACAGGGGAGGAGGGAGGGAAAAAAGAGTGACACACACACGCAACACGCAACACTCCCACCCCCACTACAACACACACACAAGTACATGTAGATACATTACATTTACAACCCCCAAACCCCCCTAGAAGAATGCAAGGACAAAAGGAAATGAGTCGAACATTGTAATCTATTCAAATACAGTAATCAAAAACATATATATACAAATATTTACACTATAAACAAATATATACATCAAGAATACAAGTCCAAGGTATTCCACCATCATAGTCCGTGGACTACTGGGCCCAAAATGCATGGGCAAGGCCCACACTCAATACCCGATCAAAACGGAGAGAACACTACTGGGGCATCAGATAGAAATACAACAGGCACCTCAGGGGGAAGGGAAGAGGGGGCACCTCAGCCGGATGAGTGCATGACACCAGATCCAAGAGGGGGCTTCATGCCCACTGCTGTATCCTGGGGAGCGGGAAGCCACAGTCTCACAAGTCTTTCCAGTGGGTGGGTTGCCCACTGCTGTATCCTGGGGAGTGCAAAGCCACAGTCTCACAAGTCTTTCCAGTGGGTGGGTTGCCCACTGCTGTATCCTGGGGAGTGCAAAGCCACAGTCTCACAAGTCTTTCCAGTGGGTGGGTTGCCCACTGCTCTATCCTTGGGAGTGCAAAGCCACAGTCTCACAAGTCTTTCCAGTGGGTGGGTTGCCCACTGCTGTATCCTGGGGAGTGCAAAGCCACAGGCTCTCAAGTGGATGCCTTACTCCACTGGTTCTGGAGGGGACTTTGTGCCCAGAGTGCTTCATCCTGCCAAGGACAGAGGTAGTGGATAGGATACTCCACTGGTTCTGAAGGGGGCTTTGTGCCCAGAGTGCTTCATCCTGCCAAGGACACAGGTACTGGATGGATACTCCACTGGTTCTGGAGGGGGGCTTGTGCCCAGAGTGATTCATCCTGCTTGTGGCAGCCTCAGAAGCGTTGGAAGCTTTGGTGCTCATTGGCCTGCGGTGCTGGTGGCAATGGTGTCCTTGGCAGCGATGCTGGTGGCGGCGGTGTCCTTGGCAGCAGTGCTTGTGGCGGCGGTGTCCTTGGCAGCGGTGCTTGTGGCGGCGGTGTCCTTGGCAGCGGTGATGGTGGTGGCGATGTCTTTGGCATCGGTGCTGGTGGCGGTCTTCTCCGCCGTGCAGGTTTTCGCCGACTTCCCTGTTTTTCTGTGCCCCTTCCCCACCTTGGATGGTGGCGCAGCTGTCTTCCCACTCCCAACTGTACCCCTGGGAGAGGCTTTGGTGATAGATGTTTTGCCTCTCTCCCGCCGGGCACTGGCCAACTTCTTGTGCTTTTGAGGTGCGGGACTGTCCGTGGTCTGGCTCCTTGGCACACTGGCTGCCCTGCTGTTTGGCGCACTCCAGAAGCCGGTTACTACTGGCACCACTGTTCCCACTGATGTTGTGGCTGAGGTGCTAGGTTGGGACCTGGAAAGGCGGGCCCTAGGAGACTGAAGGGGTGGGGGAGGTGAGGGGAAGAGGTCAAGGTTGGACAGGAAACGTTTTTTGGACACACTGGGATGGGTAGATGGAGGGGGTTTGGGAGTGGAGGAAGAGGTAGTGGTTGTAGGAGATGTACGTTTGCTGACTTTGGGTAAAGGTGCATTGGCTGGAGGCTGTCGTGAGGTGGATGGCTGTTGGGTGGGTGTGTGGCTGCGTTTGTGTACCATGGGAGGTGGGCTCACAGACACACTGGGAGAGGACACAGGGAATGTGTGAATGGTAGTGGGGGTGAGTAGGGAAACAAGGAGGAGGGGGACACAGTGAAGGCAGTGGATGTTGGTATGTCTGCATGTGTATGATGCTTGCGTGAGTGCCTGTGGGATGTGTGGTGCTTATGTTTGCCTGAGCTTCCCTTGTGTGTTGACGTGCGTGCATGCTGGTCTGATGGTGTGCTTGGGATAGGCTGAGGTACAGGGGTTTGGGTCTGGGTGGAGGAAGTTGGAGGGGGGAGGCTAGAGACAAGGACAATGGCTGCCATAAGTGCTGAGACCAGAGTCTGAAAAGCGCGTTGTTGGGCTGCCTGACCAGAAGGAATGCCCTCCAGGTATGCATTGGTCTGTTGCAACTGCCTCTCTACACCCTGGATGGCATTCAAAATGGTAGACTACCCAATAGTGAGGGACATGAGGAGGTCAATGGCCTTCTCACTGAGGGCAGCAGGGCTGACTGGGGCAGGGCCTGAGGTGCCTGGGGCGAAGGAGATGCCCACCCTCCCGGCTGAGCGGCCACGGGGCACACGCTGAGGGGCTGCTGGGAAGGCGGTGCTGGTGGGGGGTGGCTGCTCTACCTGGAGATGCGGTGGGCACAGAGGGGCCCGCCACCGCAAGGGAGCTCCCATCAGAGGAGGAGTCCGTGTTGCTGGTCTCAGCTCCTGTCCCCGCAGTGGAGCTCCCCTCGCCCTCCGTCCCACTGGTGGCTTCTGACTGCGTTGTGTCACCCTCCAGGGCCATGTGGGATGCAGCTCCCTCCTGCTCCGTTGGCACTGCTCCTCCGCCTGATGATGCTAATGCACACAAGAACAGGGAGACTACAAAAAGGGGGGGGGGAGACAGAAGAAAGACATGTTGAGTGTCAGAGTCACCAGATCCTCGGGGTCTGCGCACGTTCCCAACACGTCCACCACTGAACAGGTCCAAGACTCTGATAGATAAATCACAGAGGCTAAGAGAGTTCAAGAGGGGAAGAGGGGATTAGGAAGGGAAGCAGCTGGGAAGGAGACCTGTAGTAAGAAAAAGGTTAGAACACACAATATGACAATTATATCTCCTGAAATCAATACTAGACGATGATTCTAAGCATAGTCATTCTGAAAACATGAACAATCTAAGAATTACGTTTAAAATGACTAAGTTTCAAGATGGCCGGATACCTGTAAGGGAATCAAGATGGATTAAATGAAAACTTTCTTATTCAAGTACTTTCCTTTACATGAGAATCAGAAAAACATTCTTACTCAATTTTAAACCAGTCATATAAATCCTTTTTTGAGAATGCATACTAGGACCATACAATATTGCATCTAGAAACTCTGATCTTCTGTGTACTCTTAAAATGTTTCAACACAAATTGCGCATATTGTAGATTTTTATGTATATATATATATATATAGTAAACACCATAAAAGGATTGTGCACCATGAATAACACAATATGGATTCAGGAAAACAAATCACATAACTTGTCAACTCGAATATTACATGATAAATATCTTAGAATAGTGGCATACAATAAACAACATGAATTAAACTCGAGGAGGGAATCGTGCGTCTTGCCGATTCGAGTGTCACCATGTAAAATGCCAAGAAATTGTAGTACGCAATGAATATCAAAGTCAAATCATCATTAAACGAATCACGCATCTTGCCGATTCGTAAACCACGATGTAAATGCCGAGAAATAACAGCTCACAATGAATAACAAGATCAAAGTACAATGAAACGAATCGCGCATCTTTTGCCGATTCTTAAGCCACCATGTAAATGTCAAGAAATGGAAGCGCGCAATGAACAACAAAGTTAAAACACCACAAAACGAATCACGCGTCTTGCTGATTCTTAAGCTACCATGCAAATGTCAAGAAATGATAGCGCACAATGATTAACAAGATTAAATTATCATGAAACGAATTGCGCGTCTTGCCGATTCGCAAGTCATCTTGCAAATGTCACAAACACTCAAACGCATATTTCACACGTGCAAAGTACTCTGTCAAATCATAAAAGAATTAGGCCCAAGAACATGAGAGTTCTCGATAACGGCGTCGGGAGGCCAGCCCAACCACCGTCTTACCACCCAGAACAAGGATCTCCAAATGAAGAATGAAAGTCAGATGTCTGGAAGATCAAATAGGCCACCGGGACAGGAGCTCAGGAAGTAGCTGCTGCTCTGCACTGGGACCTCTGAATAGTGAGCACTTGGAGCTGGGCTGGCTCCCTTTTACAGAGTCTTGGCCCAGCCCACAACCACACCCAGGCATGCTGCAGGGAAAGTCTCTGGAAGGCCCTGGAAAGGGACCACACCCTAACACACTCTGAAAGCCTGCAGCAATACATTGCAAATGAACAGTATTTGTAAACACATTAGAAATAAGTCTTCAGGATTAAACTCTGCAATGCAAAAGGTTAAACAACAACATATCAGCACAATTCAAAAATTACGTTGTTTTGAGAGTGCTGGGTTTTTGCATTCTAGTCGCCAATAGAGCGCGCACTGCCCTGGTGTTGACATTGAGTGCATCCAATACCGCTACCGTTGGCGGACACTACAGACACAGAAGCCCCCTGCACTATGCCGTGCACTTAGAGTTCCCTAATTAATCACACGGACATGGGTTACAAGGCCTATGCCCGATTGCTGCACACATGGAAGTCACAGGAGCCTGACTAGGTGTAGTTGCCTCTGAACACAGCTGGGGTGGGGTGCCACAGGGCCTGCCTTAAGAAGGGACCTTGCCTACTAAACTCGCCCTGACCTAGGGGAACCCACAGCCCACCTCCCCCACCCAGACACCTACAATGCGCGCTGAATCAGCAGAATGAGAGTGTACTCACCCCCTTGGGGCTGCTGTGATGCCCCCAAGCACCCATCCAACTCCGGATACACCGCCACCAGGATCCAGAACATCAATGGGGTCATGGTGCAACAGGCACCCCTCCCACGTTGGGAGGCCATCCCCAGCTGGCCCTCCGCCGTCTTCTTGCTCCAGTGGCGAATGTCCTCCCATCTTTCCCTGCAGTGGGTGCTCCCTCTGTGGTGGACCCCCTGGGTCCGGACTTCCTTGGCGATGGCACACCACATATCCTTCTTCTGGTGGGTGCTGACCTACACGAATAGTACAGGGGAAAAGGAGAAGATATAACCGTCCGCACCGTCACAGTCATTGGCCCGCATCCCTACCCTTGCCATGATGCACATGCACTCACCGTCGTATCATGCACGCCTCATTCTCCCCCCCATCTTTCATCAACACCACTCCACACAGGCATTGCCCATTCAGCATTTTCACAGTGTACTTACCTGTTTGTCTGGAGGACCGTAGAGTAGCGTGTACTGGGGGAGGACCCCATTCACTAGTTTCTCCAACTCCTCCGTGCTGAAGGCAGGGGCCCTTTCCCCAGACACAAGAGCCATTGTCTCTTCCAGACTGAGGTCACAGCAGCACTTGCAGTGTAGGTCCTCTCCTGTCGAAGATCAGGTATCAAGTGATTGAACAGAGAGAAAATGGCGGTCACGTCCACAGCGGTGCGTTCCTCCACCGCCGGCGTACATCGTCATTGGCTTCTGGTACCCATAGGGTCCAATGTTAACCAATGCAGGATTGCGCCGCGGTCTTCGACCGCCTACCGCGACGGTGTACAACGCCAGCGCAGTTACCTCACATCCCTTTGTCCCACATTACTGGTCAGGTAGTCGCCATTTCAGGGGGCCACATGGCATTAATTTTAAATGCGTCACACATATCTAGGCCTTGCTTAAACACTAATACAGCCATATATCGATTTTCAAACATTTTGCTATAAAGTTGTGTTTACGTACCTCAGTGTTGGTTGACTCTCTGCTCGCTGCTCTCCTCCATAGAGCACGTCCGCTGGGGCAGGTGAGGAGATGGCGGCATCCTCCGGTGTACAGACCGCTGTTGGACCTGTCGACAATGGAGGAGCGACATGTAATTGTCACATACAGACTTGATCGTACCACAATCCTGGAAATGTGTGCCCAGTTGGAGCCAGACCTGATGTCAGCTATCCACCATCCCACAGGAATCCCCCCTCTAGTGCAGGTCCTGTCAGTACTCCATTTCCTTGCAAGTGGGTCTTTTCAAACAACAGTGGCCATTGCATCAGGGATGTCCCAGCCTATGTTCTCCAACGTGTTGTCTAGAGTGTTGTCTGCCCTGCTGAAACACATGCGTAGCTACATCGTTTTCCCTCAGGTGAAGGATTTGCCTACAGTGAAAGGTGACTTCTATGCCCTGGGACATATCCCCAACATCATAGGCGCCATTGATGGGACGCATGTGGCCTTGGTCCCCCCGCAGGAGTGAACAGGTGTACAGAAACCGGAAGAGTTACCATTCTATGAATGTGCAGATGGTGTGTTGTGCAGACCAGTACACCTCCCAATGAAAAATGCCAAGTTTCCTGGCTCAGTGCATGACGCTTACATTCTGCGGAATAGCAGCATCCCTTATGTGATAGGCCAACTCCAGAGGCACTGTGTGTGGCTATTAGGTGAGGACATGGACCCAATACAGTGTGACTAGGTGTCTGGGTCTGGGGATGTGCCTAAGAGTTAGTGTGTGTCTAACAGTTGTCCCTCGCCATTTGCAGGTGACTCTGGTTACCCCAACCTGTCATGGCTACTGACACCAGTGAGGAATCCCAGGACAAGGGCAGAGGAACGCTACAATGAGGCACATGGGCGAACTAGGAGGATTATAGAGAGGACCTTCGGGCTCCTGAAGGCCAGGTTCCGGTGCCTCCATCTGACAGGTGGTTCCCTATTCTAGTAACCAAAGAAGGTGTGCCAGATCATCGTGGCCTGCTGTGTGCTTCACAACTTGGCTTTGCGACGACAGGTGACTTTTCTGCAGGAGGATGGTCCAGATGGAGGTGTTGTGGCTGCTTTGGAGCCTGTGGACAGTGAAGACGAGGAAGCAGAAGAAGAGGACATAGACAACAGGAACACGGTGATCCAGCAATACTTCCAGTGAGACACAGGTAAGAAGACAACACTTCCTGCTACATCTGATTTAATTCTTCTACCTCTCATCTGTCTGTCATTTTCACCCAGTGTATGGACACTGAGTTGTCACTTTCTCTTTCAATTTCAGAGATGTGGGTCCCACTGTGTGACCTCTGCTTTGTTTCCACACGGACTAGAGCTGGGTGACATAGGTATGTTGACATTACATTGGATATGTCATTTTCGAAAGCACAGACTGACTCCAGATTGTTTTGTGATTTAAGGGTGTTTATTTAAGTGCTAAATATTGGAGGGTGTTGTAAAATGGTGAGGGGTGATGGTGGAGGAATGTCCATGGCAGAGTCCAGTCTATTATTCTCACAGGTGCAATGTCCAAAGGGGCATGGGAAGTGGAGCTGGGGCAGTTTGAGGATGGACAGGGTGACAAAGTGGGACAGAAGGATGACAATCAGGGTGGTCTTATTTCTTGGCGGGGTCTTGGCATTGTTCTCTGTCTTTGTCCTGGATCTCAGGGACCGCTTGCGGGGTGGTTCTCCATCTGCAGGGGGTGGGGTGCTGGTGTCGTGGTCCTGTGGCGGTGCCTCCTGTCCACTAGCGCCGGCAGAGGTGGTGGGCAGTTCATCATCCAGGCTAGTGTCAGGGGCCACTTGTTGTGCCACAGTGTCCCTCCTGGTGTTGACGAGTTCCTTCAGCACCCCTACAGTGGTGACCAGGGTGGAATTGATGGATTTGAGTTCCTCCCTGAAACCCAAATACTGTTCCTCCTGCAGCTGCTGGGTCTCCTGAAACTTGGCCAGTACCGTTGCCATCGTCTCCTGGGAATGGTGGTAGGCTCCCATTATGTTGGAGAGGGCCTCGTGGAGAGTGGGTTCCATGGGCCAGTCCTCCCCCTGTCGTACAGCAGCCCTCCCAGTTCCCCTGTGTTCCTGGGCCTCTGTCACCTGAACCGTGTGCCCACTACCACTGCCCCCAGGTCCCTGGTGTTGTTGGGGTGGTGGGTTAGCCTGGGTTCCCTGTAGTGGTGGACACACTGCAGCTTGATGTGTCCTGGGGACAGAGGTATGGGCCCGCTGGGTGGGTGCTGTGCTGGTGTTTCCAGAGGGGGGAAGCTCTGTAGTGGCCTGTGCCAGTGTGAGCGGAACCGACTGTCCCGAGGTCCCAGATGGGCCGGGCTGGTCATCTTGATCCAGTTGGACAGAGCTGCTGTCATCACTGTGGGCCTCTTCTGTGGGTGGAGTGGACATGTCTGGACCCTCCTGTCCGGTGACATTGGGTAGGGGTCCTGCAGGGGTGTAAAGGCATGATTATTGCATCTGTGTGTGCCATGGTGTGCAATGGGTGGGTGACCCTGTACCCCAGTGCTTGCATTCTTGTGTGGGACCTTCGGTGATAATGGTTTAGGGGGGTGTATGGGTATGTGCAGTGGACATGCTTTGGTGATGGGTGTCCATGCTTTGGTGTTGCATGCAGGGCTTGGGTTTGGGATGTGTGGTTTGTGATAGTGGGACATGTGTGAGGAGTTGGAGTGATGGGGGTGAGGGTTAGGGTGGGGGTATGTGATAGCATGCAGGTAGGGTGGGGGATATGGTAGTTAAAGGTTTGACTTACCAGAGTCCATTCCTCCAGCTACTCCTGCGAGGCCCTCAGGATGCAGTATAGCCAAGACCTGCTCCTCCCATGTTGTTAGTTCTGGGGGAGGAGGTGGGAGTCCGCCACCAGTCCTCTGAACCGCAATCTGGTGTCTTGAGACCACGGAACGCACCTTCCCCCGTAGGTCGTTCCACCTCTTCCTGATGTCATCCCTAGTTCTTGGGTGCTGTCCCACTGCGTTGACCCTGTCCACATTTCTGCGCCATAGCTCCATCTTCCTAGCTATGGTGGTGTGCTGCACCTGTGATCCGAATAGCTGTGGCTCTACCCAGATGATTTCCTCCACCATGACCCTGACCTCCTCCTCAAAAAACCTGGGGTGTCTTTGCGGTGCCATGGGGTGGTGTGGGTGATGTGTGGTGTGGGGTGTGTTGTGATGTGTGGGGTGATATTTAGAGGTGTGTTGTGTGAGGTGCGTGGATGTTGTGTGAGTGATGGTGTTGAGTGCCTGTGGATGCTAGTTTGTAGATGGTGGTGTCTCTCTCTGGCCTTCTGTCGCAATTGTTGTCGTAGGGGTTTGTGGGTGATGTGGGTGTGTGTTTTATATTGTATTGGGTGTGTGGGAGAGGTGTGTGTATGTGTATCAGGTGTGTGTATTTGGAATTGTCCAGTGTGGTAGTGTTTTGTAAATGTGTGTGAGCGCGGCGGTGTGTACCGCCAATGGAATACCGCGGTTGAAAGACTGCTGCGTGGATTCGTGGGTCGTGATATTGTGGGCGCATTCCTGTTGGCGTGATGGTGTCGGTTTTCTTATTGCCAGTTTATCACTGACCTTTGGCGTGGCGGACTTGTGTGGGTGTCTAGATTTTGGCGGATTCAGAGCTGTGGTTCATAATAGCTGTGGCGGAACTCCGTGGCCGCGGTGGTGTGTTGGCGGTCTTCTGCACGGCGGTAAGCGGATTTTACCGCCAATGTTGTAATGACCCCCATAGTGTGCGTAGAGTCCAGGGGTTCCCCAAGAGGCTTGACAGAGGAAATAATAGATAATACTAATGCTCTATTTGTGGTAGTGTTGTCGAGCAGTTAGGCTTATCAGAGGGTAGTGTTAAGCATTCGTTGTACACACACAATCAATAAGTGAAAACACACTCAATGACTTAACTCCAGGCCAATAGGTTTGTATATAGAAAAATAGTATTTTGTTAATTTATTTCTAGAACCACAAGATTCATTTAACAGGTAATTACATTAAATGAAAGGTACTTTGCACAGTAATACTTAGAACTTTGAATGGAATCAACAATGTACACAGTTTTCTTTAAAATGTCAAAAAGCTATTTTAAAAGTGGACACTGCAATGTTCAACAGTTCCTTGGGGAGGTAAGTAAAGTACAGTTTTTGAAGTAAGTAACAAACTGACAGGTTTAATCGCCAGGGCATAGGTAGCCCACCGTTGGGGGTTCAAGATAACCCCAAACACCCAGCAACGGCAACACAGAGCTGGTTAGGTGCAGAGGTCAAACAGGAGCCAAAATAATGTGTGCCCCTATGGAGACAGGGAGTACTCCGGTTTTGGTCTGCATGCAGGTAAGTATCCGCATTGTTGGAGGGAAGACCAGTGTTTGGAGGAGTACTGGAGGGGCACCAAGTAGGCACAAAAACCACAACCTCAGCGGCACGGGGGCGGCCGGGTGCAGTGTGCAAACGGGGCATCGGGTTTTCAATAGATCTCTATTGAGGAACTCGGGGGTCACTTAGGCGCTGCAGGCAGGGCACAGGGGGGGCCTCTCGGGCAAGCCACCGACTGGGCAAGGGTGAAGGGCCGTCTGCTGGTCATTGCTGCACCGGTGGTCGGTTTCTCTCAGGCTTGGGGGCTGCAGGTGCAGTGCTTCTCCAGGCATCGGGTATCTTCGTGTCTGGCAGTCGCAGTCAGGGTGGTCCTCGGGATTCCCTCTGCAGGCTTTGTTGTGGGGGTGTAGAGAGGTCAGCCCAGGGTGGACACGTCATTGGAGTCACCTGGGGATCCTCTCTGGCTACTTGGTTTCTCTGGACACGGACCGGCGGCGTCGGGTGCAGAATAGTTGGACTCGCTTTTGGAGTGAGGTGTGAGTCCCTTTAAAGATGGTTTCTTTGTCTTCTTTTTGGACAAGTCCGCTGTCCACAGGAATTTCTCTTGGTCCTCGGTGATGCAGGCAGTCCCCTGGAGGCTTTTCAGGGGTCGCTGATCCTGCAGAATGCCTTTCTTCTTTTCTTGCAGCTTTTTGAAGCAGGAGACAGGCTGGTAGGGCTGGGGCCGAGTCAGTTGTTGTCTCCTTCTCTTCTCTGCGGGGTTTTCAGGTCAGCAGTCCTTCTTCTTTCTTGAGGTAGTCAGGAATCTCCAGAGCTGGGTTTAGGGTCACCCCTAAATACTAAATTAAGGGGTGTGTTAATATCAGGGCAGTAGCCAATGGCTACTGTCGCTCAGGGTGGCTACACCCTCCTTGTGCCTTCTCCCTTTGGGGAGAGGGGGCACATACTCAGTATGGCTACACTGCACTTATAATGTCTAAGATTTTACTTAGACATTGTAGGGGCATAGTGCTCATGCAGCTATGCTCTCACCTGTGGCATAGTGCACCCTGCCTTAGGGCTATAAGGCCCGCTAGAGGGGTGAGTTACCTATGCCACAAGCAGTGGTTTGTGGGCATGGCACTCCCAGAGGAGTGCCATGTCGACTTTGTCTTTTCTCCCCACTTGCACACACAAGCTGCAAAGAAGTCTGCATGTACTGAGTGAGGGGTAGCTGAGGGTGGCATTATACATGCTGCAGCCCTTAGGGACCTTCCCTGGCCACAGGGCCCTCGGTACTAGTGCAACACCCTTTACAAGGGACTTAACAGTGTGTCTGGGCTGTGCCAATTGTGAAAACAAAGGTACAGTTTTAGGGAAAGAACACTGGTGCTAGGGGCTGGTTAGCAGGGTCCCAGCACACTTCCAATCACAGTTGGCATCAACATAGGCAAAAAGTGAGGGTTGACCATGCCAATAGTGGCATTTTCATACAGGCATGTTTACAAGAAAGTGACGCATGGGTCCCGATGCGTCACTTTTCTTGTGTCGCCCCTACCCCACCTAACGACACCATAGTTGCGCCATATTTACAATACGGCGCACCATAGCAGTCGTTAGGACCTATAGTGTCAACATTTTTTATGCTATTGTGTCACTTTGCTGCATTAATGTAAAAAAAAAGTTATGCTAGTGCAGCAAAGCACAGGGAGACCCATTGATTAGAGTGGATGTGTCATTTTAACACCTGCTTTGAGCAGGCATTAAAAAGTACGCAAAAAATTGAGCGGCAAAATGTTGTAAATTTCACTGTACCACTTTGTCGGGCCTCCGTGCGTTGGAACGCCCCCCCTTGCATACATTATGGCCCTCATTACAACCTTGGCGGTCTTCCCAGAAGACCGCTGAGGCTGCGGGTGCCAGAATAGCGCCATTGCTGGTGGTATTTCTGGCTCCCTATTTCGACTTTTCCTCAGGGCTAGCAGATGGTAACAGTGTTACCGTCCGCTGGCCCAGCGGAAAAGTCACATCAACATTGCTGCTGGCTCGTAATAGAGCCGGCGGCAATGCTGATGTGCAGCGGGTGCAGTAGCATTCGTTGCGCATTTCACTGCCTGAAATTCGGGCAGTGAAATTTGTGATGGGGCTATGCTTGGGGGCCCCTGCACTGCCCATGCCATGTGCATGGGCAGTGCAGGGCCCCCCAGGGGCACCCCGAGTCCCATTACCGCCAGCCTTGCCATGGCGGTGTCTACCGCCATGGACAGGCTGGTGGTAAGGCACTGCCCTGGCGGATTACGACCGCCGGGACTGCTATGGCGGTATACCGCCGGTCCTGGCGGTGTTTTACCGCGGTGGTACTGTCGCAGTCAACATGAGGTGATGAGCCTGTTGGTGGTACTATCGGCACCATAGTCCTGGCGGTCACTGACCGCCAGAGTTATAATGAGGGCCTATGTGTGGTGCAGGCATAATGTGGTGCAAGGGTTTACAAAGTAATACTGCGTGGGGAGAAAGGCCTCCTTAACGCAGCCTTAGCTTTACAAAAATGACGCTAGGATAGCGCAAGATGGCGCTAGGGGCTTATAAATATGCTCCTTAGTGTATTGCTGACATTCTTGAAGCTGGAGGAAGGCGGCCCAGACAGAGAAGTGAGGAAGAGGGAGCAGGGCTCCTTTACGAATTTGATTGGGTCCTTTTCCTGAGAGAGGCTGCTGGTTAGTCCTTCTGACATTGGCACTTGGTGTATAGTGGAATTGCAGAGTGGGCCACAGTCTCCTGTTGTTAAGGGTACAAAGGGTCCTTAAAGTGAGGCCACCTTTTGTCTCATTCCTGATCACTATGATTGTGACTGTTGAAGTGCAGAAAGCTTACCCCTCTTTGTACGTCTGCTGTCACTACTCCAGGCTGGAGACTACCCTGCTGTGAAGAACACCACTCTGCATGAAGGTTGTGTCTGTACAGCAGTCTGGAAAGGACGTTTAAAAGGAGTGCTACCCTAAGTTCGCTTTGAAGGTGCGTACAATGGATACATATCTCCTCTATGTGTTTACGTTATGAAAGTGAGACCAACTGATGCCTTTATTGTTCCAGTTCCAAGTCCTGTTCAACCAAGAAAGAGAACACGGCACAGAGAGCATGCAACCAGAACTGGTGAATGCCTGGCAGTCAGTTCCTCAGAGGTAAGAGAACCTGGAGTCTGGCCTTGCTGGAAGAAGCTGAATCTCTGACCTGAAGTGCCCTGAAAACAACCTGCTACTGAGAGGAGGAAGGAGCCTATCAACCCTGTGGAGGTGGAACTGACCTGAACTGC
Organism: Pleurodeles waltl; assembly: GCF_031143425.1. Classification (NCBI taxonomy): domain Eukaryota; kingdom Metazoa; phylum Chordata; class Amphibia; order Caudata; family Salamandridae; genus Pleurodeles; species Pleurodeles waltl. The sequence continues at coordinate 4,372,441 of NW_027150097.1, forward strand.
CAAAGCGGCTTGGCCTTGGAGGTGTGTGGACCTACCAGTGGATGGAAGATTATGGAGCGCAGTCTGCATGCCCTGAGGTGTGTGGGCTGCAAACTCTCCATGAGGACGATTCCTGAAGGAATCGCAGACAGCGACTGTTGACACTGCCATGAAAAACGCTTTGTCCGAGGTGGATTGTGTCACCGATCTGAAGCTTGTGTCGAGGTGGCGTTTGCTACTATCATGAAGTTGTGCTGAGGTAGAGTGTGCTGCCAACAACATGTTATTGTGCCCATGGTGGAGTGTGCTACATGTTATGAAGATTGTGTCCAGGCGGGCCATACCACCTTTCAAAACACTACCCCTCAGTTGCCGTACCACTGCACCTATGACCCCAGTATTGTATAACACTCAATCATGATTCAGAAAAAAAACACACCACCGAAACAGCACTCCTCAGAGCCACCAATGACATTAGGATCATCCTGGACCACAGAGAAATAGCAGTCCTCATCCTGCTCAACCTCTATGCGGCATTCAACATGGTCTCCCATAACACACTCATCAGAAGACTCCACAAGACTGGAATACAAGGATCTCCTCCTTCCTCACAGCAAGAACCCAAGAAGACCAAGAACCTGATCTGCTTAGTCCCCCAGGGATTGTCTACATGACACCGCTCACCAACACCATCCCATCCCAAGGCATCACCATCCTCTCCTATGTCGACGACACCCACCTCATACTCTCCCTGAGGGACAAAACAACCACCATTAGATCCAGCTTTACAAACTGCATGACCATGGTAGCAGAGTGGATGAGAACCAACGGCTTGAAGTTCAACTCTGACAAGACGGAAGTACTGCTCTTCGGAAACAAGATCTCCACATGGGATGCCACATGGTGGCCAACAGAGCTAGGACCAACAACATCACCCAATACCCACCGACCACACTAGAAATCTGAGGATCACCCAGACGACAAGCTCAACATGATGATACAAGTCAAAGCAGTGAGCACTGCCTGCTTCCACATCCTTCATATGCTACAAAAGATCCTCAAATGGTGGCCACACCACACCTGACGAACCACCACACAAATACTCATCACAAGCAGACTACCGCAACACACTCTACACCAGAATCTCCAAGCAGCTCCTACACAGACTTCAGATCATCCAGAACATCACAGCAAGACTCATACTCAACCTCCCATGTGGCATCCACATCTCACCCCTCCACAGAGTACTCCACTGGGTCCCTATTCACAAAGCAGCTACACACTGGACCAGCATACCTGAACAGCCGCAAACACTTTCACCAGACCTCCAGGTACCTATGCTCAGCCTCACGGTCACTTCATGCACCCCACCTATTTCCAAAAACAGAGCAGGAGGACACTCGGTCTCATACGTTGCACCCAAAACAGTGGAACAACTTCCCACAACACCTGAGAGTCTCCTTCTCAATTCTTGAGTTCTGCAAGAGGCTGAAGCCTTGGCTCTGCGAATAACTCTGCAGGGATCACACACCTACAAATCTGCTCAAGTGCCTGGATACCCTCACGGGTGATTGGTGCGCTATAAAAATTGACATAACATTCATATTGCCAGCCCTCATGCTGCTGTGACCTCTGACCTTGGACCTGTGACCCTGAAGAGGGTCCTTTGCTTGCCGGAATCAACTAATAAAGCTGAGTATTCCAGACACAAGCTCCAACTGGCATTTTCCTGTGGTCCACCCAGGGCCGCAGATCAAGGCCCTCATTACGAACTCGGCGGGAAAACTTTGGTGCTTGTGGTCTACAAAAAAAAAGAACATTACACTGAGCCAGTGGGTGGAAACAGTGTTTTCGCCAGACAGCCCAGCGGAACGCCAGGCCTGTACATTGACGCCAGCTCCACATGGAGCCGGCGGCAATGTAGCAGTGCGTCGGGCTCAGCAGCACCCGTTGGGCATATCACTGCCCGTAAATCGGCCAGTGACATGCGCAAAGGGGCTGTGCATGGAGGCCCCCAGAGGGGGCACCGAGGCACCCATTCTGTCAGCTTTTCCCTGGCAGGGTAAACCACCAGGGAAAGGCTGGGGGAAAAAAAGTACATTATCTGTAGGCAGCACTGCTTGCAGCGCTGCCCTGTCGGATAAGTAACTCCGCCATCGCCAAGCTTCCTGGCGGCGGTAGCCTGGCGGTGGCGGAGTTACGCCAGTGGCGGTTCTGCCACGTACATAATATGGTGGTCTGGGCTGCCATGCCGGCGGCAGTAATTACCGCCACTGCCGGCATGGCGGCCCAGACCGCCATGTTCGTAATGAGGGCCCAAGTCTCCAGCTGGCATGCCTCTTCCAGAAGTGGGAATAAATCAAGATGTGCTGCAGGCACACGCTGCCAGCAACCGGAGCTGAACTCCAAAACCTGAACTGGTTGAGGCTGTAAATCTGAGATTTGCCAGAGGCATTGAACACTGTTATCGAATAGCTGGCAGTTCAGGCTGGACTGTTCCAACTGAAGCAGGCCCAAAGCAGATTTGCATAAAGCTTGTTCATCTCTGATGTGGCATGGTGGGAAAAAAACACACAAGGATTGGATTGCAACCTAGACTGGCTGACATTTATTTAAGCAATCCACCCATTACTTTTGGGGGTTTTCTCCGTATTTTGTTTACTGAGGGGCACTCATTGAGTGTGCCTGGGTGGCATCTGTTGCTGAACCTTCTGTATCGGTGCCTTCTCTGGATGGAGTGCTTGAAATGATGATCCTGAGCACGGCCGGCGTTAGTGCTGGGGGCACCCGGTGCAACAGTGTTTGTGGGCGGCCCCCCAATGACCACCTTCACAGTGGATTCCCTCACTACCACCCTTCAACAGTGCTCTCAAGGCTCCATAACCACTCTCTCTCAGATGCCTTTAATTACTTTTGTAGCACCACACTTACCACTTCACATCACAAACACATTACACAGAGGCCAATCATATGTGTGTAATTTAGTGTATAGAGAATGTTACATAAGACACAGGGCTACAAGTTGTAGGAGGCACGTCATCCATACAGGTAGGCAGTATTGTATAAGAGTGCTTGATCTGGAGAAGCCCAAACCCAGAATTTAGAAAGTACCCCCCATCGTTAGAGATTGTCTTTCATAATAAGAATTGATTTCTACCCAAATGAACCCTTTTTGCAAAATTAGGATAATGAAAGGCTGGGGAAAAATCATAATGCTCTAATCTATACCTTGCAGTTTCTGCGCAGCAGTTTGGTGACAGTTTCTAGCTCACTGTTCTTTGTTAGGATTTTAACATATAAACTGCATATAACTAAAGGATCTCTAAAAAAAAACAGTAACCAACTGACCTATTTACAATATATACACTTTGTGATCTGCATGGTACACATTATTTGCAGCAGGCATATTATCCCTTTGAGATACCCTATGATGAGTTAAAACTTCCACTAGACAAAACTCAATCTCTCTCTAGCAGGTACTTTAATTACTGGAGTTATCTCGACATTTTAATTGTTGCCTGACAAGTGCTGGAGGCAAGGAATGCAGCAGGAGGGCTTCAAACAGGGCACCCCTTCCCCAAAGTCAACACCCGGTGTGGTGGCAACGGTCGCACTGCCCTTGCGCCAGCCCTGATGCTGAGGCAGTGTATAGTAAGATATTTTTTTGCGATACCAGTACACACAATGCTTAATTTGTAAATAAAAATGTGCCGGTGCCCAGATCTCTCCTCTTAAACATGTGGCTTCTGAATTTAAATGTGTGAGCATGAAATCCTGAGGCAGCGTAATCCTGAAGCCATCTCGGGCCCCTTTAATCCATTTACAGCCCCTCCTTGCTCCTTCAGCTCACTCTTACAGCTTTTTGCTTTCTCCCACTGTGACGCTTTTTTCATTTGTGTCTTCCTCCGTCTTTCCCATATGTGTCTTTTGCTCGCATTAAATGCTTGAGGCAGAAGAATAAGCGCCGGCCCTGAAAAATAAGTGCTGGTGCTCAGCACTGGAAACAGCAAGCACAAATTAAGCACAGAGTACACCACGTCTCCAGTCTTGCCAACTGTTGCAGTGCCTGACCGCTGACAGGAGCCCGACATTCAAAATGAGCTCTACCTGAAGGTTCTAAGGTAGATACCAACATGAAAGAGATAGGTGGGGGGACAGGTAAGACCAAATGGTGCAATCAATAGCATTATAACAGTGCTGCTCTGCCTACCTAGAATCTACTTTCAGTAGGCATTTCAGGGAGGTATTTGGAACCCTGTTTTGTGCTGGTTGGTGTTGGGTTTTGAGAACTGCTCAAAATTCAAGAAAATCCCTCACTCAGGTGAGAGGTCTAGGAGACCTGGACAGGCACTATTGCCTAAGGGGGAGGGCCACAGGTCTTACTCCTGTCCATCTGTGGCTCGCCCAACTCTACTTCACACACACACAAAACACACACAAACCCTCTCTCTCTGTTGTGCACCCCTTCTCTCTCTCAAGTTGCCCTGTGCCCGTCTCCCTTTGGATTCACAAGTGAACACACCAACAGCAAACAGCAGTTTCCCTCCTCGCTCAGATTTAGTTTATTCCTTTCCATAAACCAGTGGTTGAAGTACATTTAAAAAGTATGGGAAGTGTGTTGCTTCGTGCAATAGGGTTAGTCGTGACATAGGGGCGGGGTCAAAGGTGTGTCAAAAAAACCAAAATATTCTGTACTTTTTTTGGTCTTTCACTGTCAGGCAGCTACATATAAAATAATACCCAGCTTAAATAAAAAATGAATTAAAAAAAAGTTGTTACTCAGTGGGAAATGTGCTATAGTACATTATGAAACCTCTATTAGTTAATGCACTGCAGAGGTCAGTGTGTAACCAGAGAGCCACATAATTAAATGTTGGATGATACAGTGGAGGATGGTGGCTTGTGTATTTTTAGTGCTATGAGGTCCGAGCCTGTGTGAATATGTAAGGCAATATTTTAAACTTGCATTACACACATTATAATATAGACTGCTACAAAATACACAGATTGGTGTGAAATTAAATAGTGCTTCCAAAATATACATTTTAGTAATATCCAGCCTGTACTTAAGCAATTATTTTCACATAACTGCCCTTTCAACACCTCCAAGCACTACATAAATACAGTTTCAATTAAAAGAAGGCACTTCACAGCTCTTTTGTTAATTTTTTGCACTTCCATTCAAAAAGAATAAATCTTTGTCATCACAAAGGTTTGACTGATCTGATCAATCCAAGATAGTACAAGCTACCAAACATCCTTTACATTTGCAGATTAACTCGTTTCTCACATTTGCATTTCTATCAGGCAGGAAGCACCCTGGCAGGAACGCTTGTTTACCTGCCTTCCCGGCTTCGGGTTCACCGCACGGGCAGTGCTTAATTTGTGCTTGTTGTTTCCGGTGCAGGGCACTGGCACTTATTTTTGAGGGCCAGGACTTATTTTTCTGCCTCAAGCATTTACTGCGAGCAAAATACACCTATGGCAAAGACGGAGGAAGAGGAAAATGAAAAAGCTTCACAAACAGAGAAATCAGAAAGCTGCAAGAAAGAGTTGAAGGGGCAAGGAGTGGCTGTAAATGGATTGAAGAGGCCTGAGATGGCTTCAGGATTACGCTACCTCAGTATTCCGTGCTCGCACATTTTATTGCAGCAGCCCCGTGTTTAAGAGGAGGGCTTTGGGCACAGGCACCTTTTTATTTACAAATTAAGCACTGGGCACGGTAGACAATGACACTTAAGCTGAGGCATATAAAATATAGGAATTAACCCTCCTGGTACAGCTGTCTTTTCACAAGAAGCAGGGAAACATTTTTTCATAAATCAGAAAAGTAGGGGCACGCCGTGCCCCTCCGATCCCCACCCAGGACACAAACTGGTGACAAGACGACACTCCAGCTATCAAGTTTGCAAAGCCTACATGGTCCATCTTGAACACCTTCCAGATAAAACTAGTCACCAAAGATAAAAAAAAGATGAGGCCCTGCCTGCTAATGAACAATGAAAGGAAGTTGCACAGTGATAGGTGGGGTGCTTCAGGGAGCATTAACATCCCGAGCAGAGTGCGGGTCTCACCTACTCCTAAAACCAGTCCATTGTGTTTTTAATAACTCCAGCACTTGTCCCACTCCAGTACCTTCTTACATAGTCCATGATTATCGCACAAACCAGTCCACTGTTGTAGGAAAGTCCTCCTTTTTGCCCTGGTCACCTCCAAACTTTTTGGACAGGTACTGGTGGTTACTGACTCTTGGCTGTGCCCTGGGTACTGCTTACCAGTCCCAGGGTCAGTGCTCTGTGTAAAGTGGATGTGCAAATTAGGCTATTTATAATTACCTACCCTAGTATATGGTAGGGCATGGAGGTTTAGGGACCCCAGCATAGGTAGTGCCCCCATAGGTGCACTGCTGAGGTGCCCAGTGTCATTTTAAAGGCAGGTCTGCCTTGTTGGTTGCTTTAAAATTAAAGTTACATGCAAAGTCGACTTTGGAATTAAAAGTAGTTCCAAAGTCTTACACTACCTTATTTTTACAAGTCGCCCCTAAGGTGTGCCTTATGTGCCCCTAGGGCTGGGTGCCATGTAACTATAAGCAGGGACCTTATACAAATAGTTTTATAAGCCTTGGTGAGGTAAAACAGACAATTTTGTTTTTCCCTCATTGTAGTGAATGGCCTCCATAGGCTAGAATGGGGAGGCTTTATTTTAATTAAAAAAATCTCCTTAAGTAACAGATACCAGAAGATTGGTATCAAATTAATTGTTATAATAAATCCCACAACTTCCAGTTGTGGGATTTAACATAACTTGTTCAGGTAAGGAGTTTTGAACTTTACCTGAAAAGTTGCCAACTTCAGCCCTGCAGTGTTTTTGCTGCTGTGCTCTGATTGGCCAGCCTCCGTCAGCCTGACCAGGCTGCCTTGATTAGGTGTAAAGTGGCCTGGCTCAGCACAAAGAGATGTGCCTGGGGGAGGAGATCTCCCCTCAGCAGAGAGTGAAGCAGGAAGGCTGCCAAATTGGTCTTCAAGGCAGAGAAGGACATTTGGAGCAACCAGCAACGCCCCCACATCCAACAACCCCAGACAACTAGGTGCCCCCTTGATTAGATTAGGAGAGGGCAGGAGAGGGGTGTGTTTATGATTTTTAGCCACACCAATGGGTGGGCTCAGCCAGATGTAACCTCCAAAAATCACTTTCAGCCATGATGGACTTTTGAGGAATGTTGCTCCCCAGATTGATTTTTGCTACACTTCCTAGGAAGTGGTCATCACAGGGGGAAGGACCCTGCCCCTGATTTGAGAACCAGTACCCCCTTGTTTTTCACCCAGGAGCAAGGATAAAACTGGCAGACCTGCACCCACACCTCAGATCCCCATCAAATTCCAACAAGGAAGAACTACAGGAGAAGACGGTCTGCCCTGCTGGATCCCTGTCCTGCACCTGGATCCTGCACTTTGAAGGACTGCAGCAGCTGCACACTTGGGCTTCACCACAAGAAGGACTTTGCCTGGCTTCAACTGGTTCAAGGAGGGTGAAAATTGCTAACCAGAGTCCCCTGCACCAACTCCTGAAGAACCTAACCAGCGGACCACTGTCTAGTGGCCAAAAAGGAGTTTGCACCAGGTGCATTCTGGGAGTTGTAGTCCACACCCCCAAGGATCATATCAGAGGTTCTGGACCTTGGGGTAAGCTGTGGACCCCAAAAGAACCTTACAAAAACATCTGGAAGAAGATCCAGAAGTTTGGAGAACTTTGGAGAACTTTTGGAAAAAAAGCTCCATAGAGGGACCGACCCACCGCGGCAACTCTAGCCGGCTTGCCTCAACCGCGACCCGGCCTGACTTGCAGGTCCGTCCCGGTGAAGAAAATCTCCAAAAAAAGAGACTAAGGGGGTCATTCCTACCCCGGCGGGCGGCGGGCTCCGCCCACCAGGCGCTGACCGCCAAAAGACCGCACCGCGGTCAAATGACCGCGGCGGTCATTTTGATTTTCCGCTGGGCTGGCGGGCGACCGCCAAAAGGCCGCCCGCCCGCCCGCCCAGCGGGAAAGCCCCAGCAACGATGAAGCGGGCTCCGAATGGAGCCGGCGGAGTTGCTGGTGTGCGACGGGAGCAGTTGCACCCGTCGCGATTTTCAGTGTCTGCTTTGCAGACACTGAAAATCTTAATGGGGCCCTGTTAAGGGGCCCACGACACCCGTTCCCGCCATCCTGTTTCTGGCAGTGAAAACCGCCAGAAACAGGATGGCGGGAAGGGGGTCGGAATCCCCATGGCGGCGCTGCTTGCAGCGCTGCCGTGGAGGATTCCCTGGGGCAGGGGAAAACCGGCGGGAAACCGCCGGTTTCCCTTTTCTGACCGCGGCTTTACCGCCGCGGTCAGATTTGCCCCTGAAGCACCGCCAGCCTGTTGGCGGTGCTTCGTCTGTCCCCGGCCCTGGCGGTCCATGACCGCCAGGGTCGGAATTACCCCCTAAGTCCGAACGTAGGAAGTTGACCGGGACCTCTCAGCCAGCGTATCCGAGGAGGACTCCAGGGACGTTGGATCAAGATCCAGGTTTGCCCCGGTCGAAGGATTTTCACCTCGAAAAAACGACTAAGTCTGAAGGTAAAAATCTCCACGAGGGCTCCCACGACACGTATCCGAGGAAGAGTTCCAGGAGGGCGGATTGGACTGGCAGGTTCGTCCCACTGAAGAAAATCTTCAGAAAAATGACTAAGTCCTAAGGTAAACTTTTGACCGAGGACTCCCGCGGGGTGTAGCCGAGCCGGGCTCAATCGCAGTCGGCCTTAAACTTTGACTTTGTCCTGGTCGAGGTGCGACCAGATGACCAGATTGGCGCTTTTTGGTTCTATGTGCTAGAAAGGAATAATTCTTTAAAAATTCATATCTCCGGTTCCCCGTATCTGATTTAATACGTTTTGGTGTCATTTTAAAGCAAAAATTATTTCCTATTTGTATAAATTGATTTTGGATTTTTAAACTGTTTCCTGTGTTTTATTTAATTACTGTTTTGTGATATTTTAATGCTTTATGCTTTGTCTCCTAAGTTAAGCCTTGTCGCTCATTGCCAAGCTACCAAGGGTTGAGCTGGGTTTAATTTACTGAAACCTAACTGGACCTAAGTGGAAGTTAGTGGCCTATTGCTAAGTGTAGGTACCTACCTGCCCTTACCAATAACCCATTTTCCAACAACTGTGTTTTTAATTCCCTTCGCCTCTAGCTCCTGGTAGCTCTGCTCTTTGCAGAACGCTCTGGTTCCCAGTGTATGCGCGCAATTAGCATAGCCTGGAGACAATTAACACCAGCCTGGTGAAAGTACTGTGCAGATGAAATCAACTCTTTTCCAATGAGCAATGGCCCACGCACCCCCGCCACCCTCCAAGCCTTGACTTATTCAGTGTCAGATTTACCTATAGCATGAAGCCACAATGAGAAAAAAGGTGACAACAGGGTCCATTGCACTACGAAGCGCCTTCTTTTCACATCACAGTGGCGTGGCACTGGCTGCATGCTCATGGCTCACACTCGCAACCCCGGGGGGAAGCGACTGTTACTGGAGGCACACAGCTGCTGCAGCGCGGAGAAATCCTAGCTATTATCTCAGACAAAATAGTGGATTTCGTGCCATAGGCCAATGGACCGACATGACATTGATTTGAGAGGATGTCAATAGCATATGTCATAATCATCGCTATAAACAATCATAAACTATAAATAGGCAATATGATTACACTGCGATGTCCACACCAGTTTATTAAGAAGATTTCACATTTATTTCCCTATATTAAAAACGCTAAAGTCACAAAAATAATTCTCAAGCACAAATTATACATATAAAGGGTCATCAATGGCTGGTTAGAACGCCTTGTATATCTGAGTTTAATCAAAGCAAGTGAACTAATTAACGCAAGAGTTATGACACAACTTAATAGCATCAATATCTGCACCAGTGAGATAATATAGATTGAAGTAATAGATCAAAGAACGTCAACACGAATCATGAGCATGTAAAGACATACTCCCTCTCTAACCACTAATTAGCATTAACATGTTGGGATTCATGTAAAAGTTTTAGAAACACAAATTTTGAAAACATACTAACTCGGGTTATATCAAAAATAATATTATTATTCAGCAATTAGTTGACGGTTTGTAGCTGGTACCTGAAAAACAAATGACACTTAACAATTTACATTCTATACGTTACCCATAAGATCAATGAATAGCAACAGGAATCACTTCAGCAAGGAGACACCATCAGTAGGAAAGATCACATAAAAAAAGAATCTGTAAATCCCCCAAGTCTGCAAAACTGCAAAACTCTCTCTCCCAAGAATAAGTGACAGTGCATTCAATTAATTCTCCCAAAACCCATGATTGGTCAGGACATGAGGTGTTATACATTCAACCAATAAAACTGCTGTTAGATTTCGAAAAGTGACACATTCATAGTACACTAAGTTTTGATTTGTTAACATCTCATTGATGAAATTATTAACTAAACACAATTTATAACAATTTTTTCTTCTCTTCCGTCGCGTCTGTGGATCCATTGTTCCATCAGGACAAAAGTTCATGATCAGGAAGAAACTTCTAACAATGTTGCATCTACTTCCATCCTCGAGGGAAAAACACCTTAGTAAAATTTTCCTAAACAATAAGACAGTCAAACTCTAGCGATGACCGAATAAATCTGACCTTGTAAAATATAATATAAAAATTCCACTAGAGGTAGCTATTTACACTTCTATAAACTATTAAACACACTCTTTTTGACTAAGCATTGAATAATGAAAAACAATTCCATTATAAGCTAAAGTTGGCCTAAGTAGAAAACAAAATGGATTACGGTGGCCATTTACAAAAATCACCCGTTTTGTTGGCATTTATTAGAAAATCACACATTAGTTCATCAAGATCAGTGCATACTTAATCATACATTTTATCAGTAAAATCTCTGCTTCTACACAGCTCCGATGTCAGATACTGATAGAGGGTGTTTAGACACTATTACAAATGAACCTCACTCAATAGTACTCAGCTGACAGCTTCCTGCCTCAAGGGGGGCAACTGCGCACAAGAGACTCCTCCGGAGACAAATTTAATACCAAGTCCCTTTGAGAAAGCATTGGAAGCATTGCAAGGAAACTAAAACAAGCATTGGCAAAGCCAATGCGTGGCGGAAGGGGGGACTCTATAGGGTGACAGCCAAGCTTTTGGCTTTGCCATTGGTTGTTTAAAAAAAATTGAAAGAAAAAGAAATGTCAAAATTAGGAAAGAAAAACGAGCGCTGTTTTGTGGGATTTACTCCTGAATCTCTTGCTGTCAAATTTAATAAAAGCATTCCTTTGCAGAATCATCATTCTTGTTCCCCCAAACTCTTGACCCTTCCTCACTTCCAAAAATCTTCTTTCAGTGGAAAAACTTTCTTTAGCCTGGCTCCCACTCCGGGATAATTTACCCTCTGAGCTGAGCGTCATTTCCTCTAATTTCACGTTTACAAAAAAGCTTGAAACATTTCTGTTGTCAACCTAATCTCGTTGTTCCACCCACCAGGTAATCTGAGGTACCTCAGCACCATGAGATCTTTGTGTGTATGATTCCACTTTATAACAAGCATTGGAAATGCAATCGGTCTCGCATTTGTTTGAGTTAGAGCTATTGGCATTGTAAACGGGAATATCTTTTACCTATGTGTTATGGAGTGTATGTATATATAGGGTGTGTAGTGGAATTATGTGGGTTGGATTGGATTAGTTAGTTGTGGAATTGTGTGGTGTGGAATTGCATGGTGTGGAGGGGATTAGTGTAGTGGAATTATGTGATTTGGTGTGCTGCAGAATTATGTGGATAGTAATTATGTGGTATTAAGTGTACTGGAATTATGTGGAGTGGGATTGTGTGTTATCGATTGTAATTATGTGTAATAGTATGTTATGTTGTAGAGTGGTATATACTGGAGTTTAATTATGTTGTGTGCTGTTGAAATTTGTGGCATGGTGTGGAATGATGTGATATGGGATTGGATGTATGTGGTGGTGTGTGATTGTGCTGTTGATTTGTATTATGTGGTTTGATGTCAAGTTATGTGTTGTGAATTGGAAATGTGTAGAGTTGAATTGTGTGTCCTGGAACTGTGTGGATAGCTTTGCCTTTTTGGTGACGCAAAAAAAGGAATTTGTAGGAGCTAAGCTCCAGATCTGTGTGTTTGGGTGTTAAAAAAAATAGAGTGTTAGAGCTATTGGTGTTGTAACTGTAAATGTGTCTTACCTATGTGTTATAGAGTGAAGTGGATGTATGTGAAGTGCAGTGGCATTATGTGGGTTGGATTGGAATTGTTAGTTGTAGCATTGTGTGGTATAGAGTGGGTTTGTGTAGTAGAATTATCTGGCATGTTGTGCAGTGGTATTATGTGGATAGTAAATATATGTTTTTGAGTGCATTGGAATTATGTGGAGTGGGAATGTGTGTTATGGAGTGTAAGTATGTGGAAATATATTTTGTGTTGTCGATTGTCATGTAGTGGAGTTTAATTATGTGGTGTGCAGGTGAATTTGGAGGTATGATTTTTATTATGTGTTGTGAATTGCGTATATGTGGTGTGTAGAGTAATTGTGTTGTGGAGTGGAATAATGTGGTTTGGTGTGGGTTTATGTGGTGTAGAATGGAATTGTGTGGAGCTGAATGATGAGGCATGAAACAGTATGGCGCTGAGTGAAATGATTTTGAGTGGAATTATGTGGCATAGTGTGGAGATAGATTCCCCGATCTACAACCTGGCCCGCTCATATACTACATGGCAGGAAAACTGGAACCTAGTAGACTCCTGAGGAGCCTTGCACCCTCAGAGTAGGGACTATACTTACCACTCACTGACCTATGCTCTCCATGTTAGGCTTGATAATGTACATTTCTTTGTACACCACCAATTAACCAGAAGGTACATGACATAGAATACCTGGCAAGAACTGTATCCGATCACAACCGAGTCCTGCTTCACTTGGATTGGGTGGAAAACCCGCTCCCCATACCCTCCTGGAAGCTTAAACCGAAGATTTAGCTGGTCCTCTTTTTAAGGAACAGAGAGGTCAGTGTATACAACAATACTTTGCCGAAAGTAGAGAGTCCACTGACTCAAGAAGTGCAGAATGGGCTCCCCTTAAAACGTTTCTAGGAGGCCGCTGCATGGCTGAGATGACTGGGATTCGTAGAACCCTTCTCTGGGAGGTACTCACTGCTGAGACTGAATTTGGACATCTTAGCAAGGCAACCGGGAAGCCCAGGTGAACCGACAGTCCCTCCTAGATGCTCAGGAGAAAGTAGCCGAACAGGTGTAACGCCTTCGCTGCTTCGACTTCCCTATTTATATGACTACGGCGCACACTACACGGGACAAAGCAGGTCGTTTGCTGGCCTGGTTAGCGAACCCTACCAATAGAGGCACCCCCATAGTTGAAATACAGACTAACTCAGGGTACTTGATGCACAAATGGACATTAATGGGGAATTTTATAAATATTATTCATCCCTATGCCCAAGTAAATCTCAGGTCACCGCCACCGATATCAATAACTTCCTGACACCTGTGAGGAGAGTATTCTTTTTGACATGGCTAGCCCCCCACTTTTTGCCTCATGTGTGATGTAGCCTAAAAATTGTAGTGCCCAGGGCACTTGCTAATCAGGTTCCCTGGGCCAGAGCTCTTTCTCTAAAACTGTTGTGATGCCCTGGCACAATTGGAGACTCCTTTAGCTGCCACTGTATGTCCCTAGTAAATGGTACTTAGGTACACACAGCATATGGTCTAAGGGTAGGCAGCTGAGGGCAGATCAGGGACTGATCTAGGGCCATGCATTCCAGTACACCCAGCACTGACATTGCAGGCTGAGTGCCCTGATCCAAACCTAAAAAGTAAACTCGACATAGCACACTGCTTGTGTGGCCTGCCAACTGCACACAATATGGGTAAGTCACCCCTCTGGCAGGCTATCCAGCCCTAAGGCAGGGTGCGCCATACTGTATGTGAGGGCATAGCTGCATGAGCAATATGCCCCCACTATGTCCTTGACAAACCTTGGGCATAGTGAGTGGACAGATTAGCCATTTTAATACATGTGCTGGTCACTGGTCAACACGAGTTTCACAGCTACATGATGGCTACTCTGAACCCTGGGTTGTTTGGTATCAAACAACACAGAATGATAAAGTCAAACTGGTACCTGTATTGGATTTATTACTGGTTGCAGACTGGTTTTAACCAGCCTGCCACCTCCAGACAGCCAATCTACAAACTTAGGATGAGAGATTCTTCTCTCTGGGTTGCAGACCAAGCCTTCCTGGGTGGAGGTGCTCACACCCCCTCCCTCAGGAATGTGCACTGTCCTAGCGGCGAGCTTCAAAGGGCCTACCGCCTTTGAAACTCGACCCCCAGGTCTGCTGAAAGCAGCAGATGGCCGTCCCAGTTGCAAACCCCCACTTTTAGCAGGAGCAACGGCAGGAAACCAAACAAAGGACAGGAGGAGTGGCCCCACCTGGCATGCACCATCCCTAAGGTGCTGCCTGGGAGGTGGACCCTGCATTTCATTTTCCTCCATCTTGGATGGAAGAAAAATACCCAGTCAGGTGTAGCAAAGTGACCTCTGTTCACTGGACGTTGTCACTTAGTGGGTGTAGCCACCCTAAGGTAAATGACCCATTGGTCACTACCAGGTTCTCCCTAAAATGCCCATTGAATACAGTATTTAGTGGGCATCCCTAAACCAGGAAGTCAGATTCAATGGGCAAAAGAAGACCAGCACAAAGAAGATCCAAGCACAAGAACTGTGGAGCTGCTGCACCAAAAAAAGGCTCTAAAACTGCCTGCTGCACCCAGGAACCGACTTTCGCCACTGAGGAGCTGCTGAACAGCTGTACAACTCTATAAAAACCCCAGAGGTCCTCCAGGCTTCGCCAATCGCCAGATAACTCCCTCCAGAGTGGAGGTACCACTCTGAAACTTCAAGGAACCAGCCAGCCAGTGAGGGTCACTTCACGGACCAGCCACTAAGTCCCAAACCAGATGCCACAGTTGGACCAAACTGCACCCTGACGACCACAAGGATGACCCCTACCGGTGTGCCAAGTTTAGTGGCACTGTACCCTCCAGTGGGCAATCCGTACCAATACCCTGGGTATTGGTCAGCCAACATTGGACATCAAGAAAAACAGCCCACCTGGGGCTGCAAAAGGACCAGGAGGAAGGCCCAGTCAAGGGACTTCAGAAGCAACCCAGACCTCCCACTATTGTGCCCCTATTGTCATGTAAACGACCCTTGAACCAACTTACTTCCTGCTCCTGCGGGCATCCTTGCGCACAGCTCCTGGCTCACCGATTCACTCTGCACCCGGCTGCCCTGTGCCCTGCACCGAGAACCGACTATGCTCTAAGTGTCCCTCACCCCTTGCGACCTTGAAACCCCAAATGGACTCCCAGGATTCACCGTTAAACGTACCTGTGCACTGCTTTTCCAAGTGGTCCCCCATAGTGGCCCCTCACCAGCTTCAGAGACCTTCTCCTGATGCTCCCGCCGGAACCGGGAGCTGCCTGAACTTCTCCAGCTGGCACACTGTGCCCACTGATGACCATGATCAACCTGCAAAAGAAGAACTTGGTAAACCAACTGTATGATTTTGTATGTATTTTTAAAAGTGAACTTCCATCGATTCCTATGGTGCGTAATTACGTGCAAAGACTATTTTTATTAAACTTCAAAAATTCATATCTTGAAAAATACTTACCCAAATCTGATGATCTTGGTCTCAAAATTAATATACAAATCTGAATTCTTTTTTATAATTTGGTCTCAAGTTATTTCTTTAAGTGTGTGAGTTGCAAGACTGATGCTGTAGGTAAATCAAATGCTTTGTACTTCCGCAAGATTGGCCAAACTACTAGACCAAGAGCATTAGGTGGTCTAGTTTTTGCCCATGTAAACCAACGTGTGGTTGCCTGAACTCCCTGCACAGTGTGCCTAGCTTTGTACACTACATAGAGAGACAGCCTTCTATATTTGGTGTATCAGAGATAGGCCAAGGACTGTGCATTTGCTCATACCACTTTATCAATTTTGTGAGCACACAGATAACTCTCCAAATTCCCTTCAGCTTAATTGTTTTTCTTTTTTTCAATTGGCTAAACATTTGAGCACATTTTTTAAGTAATTGCTAAGGCCCTGGTTAGGTCCCCACAACTTTAGCAAAATGTTTTTAAAGTTCCTTACTTTAGTTGGGCTATCCAAAAAGGGGATTTCAAATTCTTATAAATGTCCCAACTTTAGTAAAGTAAACATGTCAGATGCAGAGACCCGAAACCCGGAGCACGACCTGGAACCTTATGAGGCATAGAGCTATGACCAACCAAGGGGGCTCTGCAGACTGTATCAAATTTGTACTGGGAAAAAACCCACTGCAGAGAAAAATATGTTTCTAGAGGTCCAGCATGAAAGAGATAATCCCCAGATGAAGGAGACGATGATGATAATGCATCTGTGGTGGGTGAAGATGCTGTGGACAATGGAGATGGGGGTAGTTCCTCCCACTCCAGCACTAGTGCAACCACAGAAGCAGGCGTGGACATTGCCAGGCTGACCAAAAGATTAGCTCAAGAGAGTCAGCTTTTGGAGATTGAGAAACAAAGGAACGAGTTGGGCTTAGGAACCATCTCAGGTGGCAGCATGCACGTTTTGAGGGAGAAATCCTTCAACATCAAACTCCCAAAAAGATTTGTCCCTCCCTTCAATGAAGGGAATTATAGAGTCAAATGGTTTACTGCCTTTGAAATTGAGAAACGCATTGGGGCACACTGTTGTGGGAGTTATTCTCAGGAAAGTGCAGGGATAGGCTCCTGACACTGAATGAGGCAGATTCTAAATCCTATGGCCTCATTAAGGGTACCCTGATTGAGGGCTTTGGATTTACAACTTAAGAGTACCGTATAAAGTTCAGGGATGTTAGAAAAAACCCAGAGCCAAACTTGGGTATTGAGTAAAAATGCTGGGCGGGTGATTAGCTGGAAACAAGGTACAAGATTATGATGGGCTACATAACCTATCCATGAAAGAGTATCTGCTAAGTAATTGTTTCAATGATAGGCTACATCAACATCTGGTAGACCTGGGCCCACTTTTCCCTCAAGAGTTGGGGAGGAAGGCAGATCATTGGGTCAAAACAAGGGTGACCAAAACTACCACTGGTGGGGCAGACCAAAAGAAAGAGGCCAAACAGCCCCCCAAGGTAAAGATGGGAGCCAAAACAAAAATAATGAAGAGTGTTCTGAAGGCCCCCAAAAACCTGCACAGGTGGGTGGGCCCAGAGACTTCTTGCAGACTAGGGGTGGGTACAAAGGTAGGAACTTTTATCTCAACAAGGCTTGGTGCCAAGACTGCAAAACAAAAGGGCACCAAACTGGGGACTTTAGCTGTAAAAACAAAAAGAATGCCTCTAGTCAACCTGCAGTAAATGCAGTTGTTAAACTTCAGATGGGATCGTAACTGTGGCCTGACCAGCGATCCCACAGAGGCAACATTAGTCACTGAGAGTGGGGTAGAATTATCCTGTGCTGTCTGGCCAAGTAATATGCAAAAATGCAGACAGCAGCCTTTGATTACTGGGGAGAAAGTAGAAGCATTGAGGGCCACAGGAAATAGTGTTACCATGGTAACTCAGCACTTGGTCCACTCAAATCAATACCTGGTAGGGAAGTCTTATCCTGTCACCAATGCTGACAATGAGACAAAGCCCCATCCTATGGCTATGGTAACCTTTGATTGGAGGGGAGTAGTAGGGCAAAAAAAAGTGGCTGTGTCCTCATTCATCCCAGTAGATTGCCTGCTTGGAAATGTCCTGGAGCATTCCCCCCTGGGCTAAAGTAGAACTGACGACCCATGCAGCATTGCTAGGGATTCCAGAATGGCCATGTGTCAAGACTAGGGCACAGAGCAAACTTCAGAGAGAAAAGGGAAAGCTGGATTCTGAAATAGTGGACCAGCCTCCCAAGAGAAAAGGCAGCAAAAAAACGATGGATTTAGGCCCAGATCTCTGTACTGGGGGTGAATGTTTGACATTGTTCAGCATTCCGTCCATCACTTGTTCTTTTTGCATTTGTTGCCCTAAGTGGGAAGGGTATGCCCAGACGTGGGTCCCGTGCTTCCCATGCCACTGGATTCAAGCTGGCCTGGTCGATGAGGGGTGAAATCACAAAACCTGTCCTAGGATGCTTGTTTCCAGTCCAGGGAAGACCTGGCCTGGCAGTTCGGGCTGGACTGTTCCCATGGGGAACAGGGTCAAGACTGATTTGCATATGGCTGGGTCCAAACTGGAATGGCATGGGCAGCAAAAAACCTATGGATTTAGGCCCAGATAAACCGGTCCCAGGATGATTGTTTCCAGTCCAGGGAAGACCTGGCCTGGCAGTTTGGGCTGGACTGTTCACATGGGGAACAGGGTCAAGACTGATTTGCATATGGCTGGGTCCAAACTGGAATGGCATGGGCAGCAAAAAAACGATGGATTTAGGCTCAGATCTCTGTACTGGGGGTGAATGTTTGACATTGTTCAGCATTCCGCGTATCACTTGTTCTTTTAGCATTTTTCGCCCTAAGTGGGAAGGGTATGCCCAGACGTGGGTCCCATGCTTCCCATGCCACTGGATTCAAGCTGGCCTGGCTGATGAGGGGTGAAACCCCGAAACCGGCCCCAGGATGCTTGTTTCCAATCCAGGGAAGACCTGACCTAGCAGTTCGGGCTGGACTGTTCCCATGGGGAACAGGGTCAAGACTGATTTGCATATGGCTGGGTCCAAACTGAAATGGCATGGGCAGCAAGGTCAAGACTGATTTGCATATGGCTGGGTCCAAACTGGAATGGCATGGGCAGCAAAAAAACGATGGATTTAGGCTCAGATCTCTGTACTGGGGGTGAATGTTTGACATTGTTCAGCATTCCGCGTATCACTTGTTCTTTTAGCATTTTTCGCCCTAAGTGGGAAGGGTATGCCCAGATGTGGGTCCCGTGCTTCCCATGCCACTGGATTCAAGCTGGCCTGGCTGATGAGGGGTGAAACCCCAAAACTGGTCCCAGGATGATTGTTTCCAGTCCAGGGAAGACCTGGCCTGGCAGTTCAGCTGGACAGTTCCCATGGGGAACAGGGTCAAGATTGATTTGCATATGGCTGGGTCCAAACTGGAATGGCATGGGCAGCAAAAAAACAATGTATTTAGGCCCAGATATCTGTACTGGGGGTGAATGTTTGACATTGTTCAGCATTCCGTCGGCAGGGTATGCCCAGATGTGGGTCCCGTGCTTCCCATGCCAATGGATTCAAGCTACCCTGGCTGATGAGGGGTGAAACCCCAAAACCAGTCCCAGGATGCTTGTTTCCAGTCCAGGGAAGACCTGGCCTGGCAGTTCGGGCTGGACTGTTCCCATGGGGAACAGGGTCAAGACTGATTTGCATATGGCTGGGTCCAAACTGGCATGGCAGCAAAAAAACTATGGATTTAGGCCCAGATCTCAGTACTGGGGGTGAATGTTCAACATTGTTCAGCATTCCACTTGTTCTTTTTGCATTTGTCGCCCTAAGTGGAAAGGGTATGCCCAGACGTGGATCCGTGCTTGCTTCCCATGTCATCTCATGATGTGCTTAGATATGTGCCAGTAGGTTTGGTGTATTTTTTTCTACGAAAAATTGTAGTTGGACATTACAATAAACAATAGCCAATGGGTTTTCGCAGGACATCCATGCATCACTTACGAACCTACCTTTTCATGGGGCCTGGTTATTTGGCAGAAAGGCATATTTTGCTCTGGAACGGTTGGAGGATAGCAGGGCTATGGCTAAGTCTTTGGCGTTGGTTTTCACCGCTTCTATAGTTCCACAGACAGCATCTGAAGTTTTAGGAGCCTTGCTTATCATCTGAGGCAGACCTTGTAACTTATATATATATCTATATATATATTTTTATATATATATATATATATATATATATATATATATATACACACACACACCTACCTACGACTGATCTCATAGTCCTCAACAAATTCCTCATGAAAAAAAGTTTTAAATGATGATAACACCTGCACAGGTTCTGTGTCCCTGGATTCTGAAGACTGGATGGTGTTCTTACTCCTGTAGGAGATGTAATTTTATGTGCCTATCCTGCAGGCCCCAGAAAGTTGTTCTGCTTTGTAGTGTGACCCGGCCGCCTCCAATTCATTGCATGCTTTCGGCCTGACATGAGCCCCCCAAGCCTATACGAAGGTCATGTTGTTGGTGACACCCCATCTATGTAGGATTAAGCATACATACGTTCTCTTACCTCGGTGACTGGGTGATGAAGGCAGGCCCATCTCAGCCACCACTTGGGCACCATTCAGACAACGTAGTTGTTACTGTCTGCGTAAATAGTTTCCATCAATGAGCCACACTCACATCTTCACCTGGTAAGTGGCTTGTGGTAAGTGTAGCCTTTGTATGGAATAGCATGCTGGTTATCACAAAATTAAACTTGGCTCTGAAATGGGAGAGGTCTTCAGAATATTGTCCAAGAGGCTGGAAGTCTGTATATGGCTATAGCACAAGGTCAGGAAGCTTAGTTGAACCATGGAAAGTCTCATACGTAGGTCCACCAGTGGTGGGGACAAGCGCACGGGGAACAAAGTGTGACTGTGCTCCCTCCAAGCCTTTTCATAGTTGTACTCTGAGACTTCTGTCTTTGAAGAATGTGTTCCTCATTGTAGTCACTTCTACACTTTGATTCGTGAGCTACAGGTACGCTGGTGCTTCAGAATCATTCATCCATTTTTCCAAAGTGATGTAATTCTTTCCCATCAGGCAGTGCATCTTGCTTTCCCTCGTTCTTATTTCCACCTCATCCCTTTGGACATTTGTCAGACCTATAGCAGGCCCTTAATGTTTACATTGATACAACTGGGGAATATCATATGTACAATCAACCTTTCATTGCACTTACTGGTGCAAAGACAGGAATGACAGTTTAGTAATTGGACACAAAATGCTGGTTTATTCTTTGCATCAAACTGTTTATGCCTTGGTCAAAATGGACTCTCCTTTGGACATCTGCCTAACAGCAAAGATGGGCATCCGTCCATACGTTCACCACACACTACTTACTATATTGATTTGCAGGTCTGCATGGAGGCTCATTTTGCCTGCTCAGGAGTAAAGTGCACTTGAAAGAGCACTGCATTGCATTGGTATTGATTCCCAAGTTGAGGGATCTGCACTTAGAAGTATCTATCTGAAGAAGAAGTTGCTTTACCTTCAGTAACCCACTTTCTGATTGATATTCTGATTTACTCTCCGACCACGCTTCTTCCCATTTTCTGGTGTCACCTTTTAGGTGTTAATGAGGTTCCAGGCTTGAGTCTTCTCGGTCTGTCAGTTGTGTGCCGCCTTTGAAAGCGAGGAAACGACCAATAATGAGCTGACATCAGCATGAAGGGCTGGTGTCTGTATGTGGCTCTGTGTTATACCACCCAGAGACAGGGTGGAATACCATCCAGAGACAGGGTGGAATACCATCCAGAGACAGAGTGGAATCACAATGGAAAGTGATTGTGCCACCTGCCGGCTTGCAATAGCTATTGCAAGAATTTCCTGGTCCAGTCTGACATCAGGATGGGACTCAATATGAGGAAACTGCAGTTTATCAGGGTGAAGCTTTTCTGCCTACATATGCTGTGCTGTATTTCACCTTTTTGTAGTTTGGTCTGGAATTGCCTGTTTTCGCTCACACTAAGCCCCACCAAGCCCCCCCCCCCCCCACATTGGGCATGGAAGAAAGCTAGATAGTGCTTGCCTATAAAATTGAATGAAAGATCGGAGCCTCAGTATGTGGTCGGCATATTTAGATTATTTTTTCCACTATATGGTTCATAAGCAGTGTTTAGAGCTCCAAGTCGATGGTCCTCAAAGAAATGCTCAGAGGTGGCTATGGAACCTATAATGGAGGATAGCGAGGAGATAATGAAGACAAAACAACCAGGCACTGAAAACAGTACCTAAGAACACAGGGAGGCACGTATTTTTCTGTTTCCCTTGACAACTCGGTGGGCGTGAGGAGGCTGGTGCGGGGGGCGGGGGGGGGGGGGGGTCGATGAATGCATAACTGGAGGCTGATAGCTATTCCTCGGCCTCCTGACCAAGAGAAGGCCTTTCTACTAAGACCTTTGAAATTAATGGAGAAACAGCATTGGCCACACTGCACTGTGTCCAGGCAAATCAGCATCCCTGAAGGACATGGGGCTCTGATTAAGAGGATGTCTTCAACAAGGCAGCAGAGGGCCAGGGTGAGCAGGGCTCTGAAGCTGAGAAAAAAGAGAATGAGCAGAAAAGGTACTGAAAAAGCATATGCAGAACGCAAATAGACACACACCACCATGCCAAATAGTGGTGAAAGGTTTGTGCAAAACATTTGAGACTCCTAAACATTCTTGAATATCGAGACAGTGGTCAAGACACCAAAGATCCCCTTGGGTCGAAGCTAAATGACCGTGGTGGGGCAAAGCCTCTCCTCTCCACTGTATTCCAAAATGGGGTTGAGATCAGAGGTTAGAGAAGCAACTAAGAGAAGGACATACAGATGCTGGTAGACAGAAGGGACCTGTCACAGCCAAAAAGTTGATATAGTTACAAAATAAAAAAATAAGAAAAAATAAACTGTTCAACTCCCTAAAATAACAGGATGTTCTCCAAAGTTCAACATAGACGTAGGAAAGCACCTCCCATAGACTTACAAGTCTCAGTAACACCAGAGCCTCAGGAGGAGTTTTATGAAGAGTACACCCAGCCCATTATAAAGGAATGCTCACTTGGATAAGTGGCAGGATGTGGAACCAGATTCTCTTGAGGAGCAACTTAATCCATACCCATTAGAAACTTCACTCCCCTATGACATGTCTTTGTACAACACAGTAGTCAAAAGAGCAGCACACACTTATGCGTGACAGCTAGAGAAACAGGTAGAGGCTGATTACCTATTAGATACATTTCTACCAACCCATCTGTCCCTGCACCCTAGTTTTATAGACTGGACAGAGAAGCATTTAGAGAAACCGCTTATTGAAGACTGTAACTTAAAGGGTGGATAAGAAATGCAAGCTTTCAAGTTGACACTCAAAATACATAAAGAATAATGCACTAGCTGATTATTTAATTATTTGATTGTGCTGACTGCCAAGAAGGAAGAGGGCTAATGCATCAGGTAGACAGAGTCCAAAAGACTGGAGTCAGTAGGACAAAACATGTAGAGGTCAGCAGCCATCTAAAGGTGTATTGCTTCCTCACATGCCCTCCTCAGGAGATACAGCTGCCAACAACAGGAAGAAATCTCATGAAACACCTGCCAGAGCAATATAAAAGAGAGCAAACACTTTCATACATGATGGCAAAACCATTGTAAATACATGTCTGCAGTCCTCTCTATAGATACTGCTGGCAAACAGCTGGGCACTGGCTTCAAAGACCATGCATCAGTTATAAATATGACTTCCCCAGGATAACCTTTTTGCACCACTAGTGGAGGAATCCTTACAATTGACCAATCTCATAGGCCCATAGGGAGGCTACGTTTCCAACACATACATGTAGTTGGAAACAAGACCAGACCAGTCATTGATCGCACACCAGTCCAAGATCGCACACCCGACAACCTCGCCACCCTCAAAAACGCCAACCGTGAACACCACCAACGGATCCGCGTCGCCAAGCGCACCCACTTCACCGAACGCATCAACAACAACGCCCACGACTGCAAAGAACTCTTCGGGATCGTGAAGGAACTCTCAAATCCTAAAGCCAACTCCAACGACATCCCGCACTCCCAGAAACTCTGCGACGACCTATCCACCTTCTTCCACCAGAAAATCGCTACCATCCACGATAGCTTCAACTCCAGCCCACCGCCAGACCCCACCCCCGGCGTCTCCTCCCACGACTGCCGCCTCACCGCCTGGACCCACGTGGACGATACAGAAACCATAACAACCATGAACACCATCCACTCAGGCTCCCCTACGGACCCCTGCCCCCATCATGTTTTCAACTCAGCCAACGCCACCATCGCCCCCGAACTCCGCAAGATCATCAACCTCTCCTTCTCCTCCGCCACCTTCCCTGACAGCTGGAAACACGCAGAAATCCAACCCCTTCTCAAGAAACCCAAGGCTGACCCCAACGACCTCAAAAACTTCCGACCGATCTCTCTCCTCCCTTTTCCAGCCAAAGTCATCGAGAAGATCGCCAACTCTCAGCTCACCCACTTCCTAGAAGACAACTCAATCCTGGACCCCTCACAATCCGGATTCAGACGAAACCACAGCACAGAGACTGCTCTCCTCGCCGCCACAGATGACATCAGACTTCAAATGGACAAGGGCGAAACCTCAGCCCTCATCCTCCTCGACCTATCCGCCGCCTTTGACACAGTCTGCCACTGCACCCTACTGACCCGCCTCCAGGAATCTGGGATCCAAGACAAAGCCCTCCACTGGATCTCATCCTTCCTCTCCGACAGAACTCAGAGAGTCCGTCTCTCCCCGTTCCGCTCCAAAGCCACCAACCTCATCTGCGGCGTCCCCCAAGGATCCTCCCTCAGCCCTACGTTGTTCAACGTCTACATGGCCCCCCTCGCCAAACTGGCCCGCCAACATCATCTCAACATCATCTCCTACGCCGACGACACCCAGCTCGTCCTCTCCCTGACCAATGATCCGCTCACCGCCAAAACCAACCTCCACGAGGGACTTAAATCCATCGCCAACTGGATGAACATCAGCCGCCTGAAGCTCAACTCCGACAAGACGGAAGTCCTCATCCTCGGGCGCACTCCCTCGGCTTGGAACGACTCTTGGTGGCCCTCCGCCCTTGGTCCCCCACCCACCCCCGCCAGCCACGCAAGAAACCTCGGCTTCATTTTGGACTCCGCCCTCACCATGTCCAAACAGGTCAGCGCCGTCTCCTCCTCCTGCTTCAACACCCTTCGCATGCTCCGCAGAATCTTCAAGTGGATTCCAACAGACACCAGAAAGACGGTGACCCAGGCCCTCGTCAGCAGCAGACTTGACTACGGCAACGCACTCTACACAGGCATCCCTACCAAAGACATCAAACGACTCCAACGGATCCAAAATGCCTCCGCCCGACTGATCCTCGACATACCACGCCGCTGCCACATCTCCCCACACCTGAGGGAACTCCACTGGCTCCCGGTAGACAAGAGGATCACCTTTAAACTCCTTACCCACGCTCACAAGGCGCTTCACAACACCGGACCCTCCTACCTCAACACCAGACTCAACTTCTACACCCCAACACGCCAACTCCGATCCGCCAACCTCGCCCTCGCCATCGTACCCCGAATCCAGCGCAAGACCTCCGGCGGCAGATCCTTCTCTTTCCTCGCCGCCAAAACCTGGAACTCTCTCCCCACTCCGCTACGCCAGACCCAGGACCTCCTCGCATTCAGAAGGCTCCTCAAGACCTGGCTCTTCGACCACTAAACAGCCTCTCAACCCCCCCCCCCCCTCCTCAGCGCCTCGAAACCCTAACGGGTACATAGCGCGCTCTACATATACGTTGATTGATTGATTGATTGATTGAGCAGTAGCTCAAGGAGAAAGCCCACAGCGGCAACACCTTATGCAAGGTAGACATTCCTTTCAAACAAGAGCACAAGTCTAGTCTCTCTACAAGTGGAATTGGCACCCAAATTATATGACGAACAAGACGTCACCATCATCCAAGGCCAATAGGGGCTAGACTGGGAAGATTCCACTAAGAGTGGAGAAAATCACTTTCAACACATCCTAAAGCATGGTTATTGCGTCATACAATAAGATACACAACACATCTAGCAAAAACAAAAAAAGAGGACTTGCAAAGTAGAAAAACTGAAACTGTTACACCAGGAAGAAGGGAGCAATATGTGAAGTACCAAGAAAGGAGCTGAATATTTCCTATTCCCCTCACAAGACCTGACCTGATGAGCTTTCAAGGACTGTTTAAAGATGACCACTTGCAGACGTGGCACTATATGGAAAACTACTCAAGAGTTGGCTCTTTCCTTCATAACCACCATATTCAAACAACTATGGACTGCATATGCCTATGTTGATAAATATTTTTTCTGATTATGTGTATATTTCTAGTTATGTATAGTTCTTTAGAAAATATGTATCGCTACTATGTCATAACAATAAAATACACACACACACTCTTTAAACCTGTTTGACTAAGTATATTTACCCAAGGTTCTAATTATGTATTGTATATGCATATGTGTGTGTATTCATGTGTGTGTGTATGTGTGTGTGTATGTATATATATATGTATGTATGTATGTATGTGTATATGTTGTTTCTGTGCTTGGCATGTTCGTGGGTCATTGCATGGCTCCTGGGTGGGTTGTTATACTAGACATCTATGAATTCCTGCTCTCATCTTATCACACTTATCTACCCATCATTATATGTCATGTCTCTATCAAACTATCCTCCATTCCCACTCTGACTCATCCCAAATCCTTTCTACTACTTTCATCTCCTAAATAACTCTGCCTAAGCTCTTCCCTCTGCTTCCACATCTAACTCACCAAACCTCACTCTACTACCATGACCTCCCACACAACCCTACTAAATTCTCCCTCATTTATCTCACCCTGCTACTATGCTCTCCCTAACCCTTCCACAGACTCTTCCCTCCTCCATCCCCCTTTACTCATCCCAAGCCTTTGGGTTGAGTAAATGAAGGATATACTCCCAATTAACACTTCTGTATTTCTTTCCTCCTCCACCCCTCCATTAGTCCAGTCAATCTAACTAACAAACTCTCATATCCGCGGCCCAAATTAACTCATAATAATACTAAAACTGTACTCATATTTCCCAATACTAATCCATCACTAATTCTTGTTGGGTTCCAGAGTAGCGTGCTACTCACCGAAAAGCATTTTGACGCCTCGTCAGGGGTAGTAAGCGCTATATAAATACTCTTACAATACAATACAATACAATGCCACTGGATTCAAGCTAGCCTGGCTGATGAGGGGTAAAACCCCGAAACAGGTCCCAGGATGCTTGTTTCCAGTCCAGTGAAGACCTGGCCTGGCAGTTCGGGCTGGACTGTTCCCATGGGGAACAGGGTCAAGACTGATTTGCATATGGCTGGGTCCAAACTGGAATGGCATGGGCAGCCAAAAAAGATGGATTTAGGCCCAGATCTCTGTACTGGGGTGAATGTTTGACATTGTTCAGCATTCCGTCCATCACTTATTCTTTTTGCAGGAAGACTGTGGAACCTGCTTCAAAACAGATCCCAAATCAGGACTCCTCTTCTCAGGGAGAGGATTCCACTTTCCTGGAGGGAACTGAGCCCGAAGACCTTGGGCCTTACCACCCAGAGCTCTTGGGCCCAGGGGGACCCTCCAGGGAAGTTCTGTGCCAGAGGCAGAGGATCTGTCCCATTTTCGAAGGCCTGAGGCAGCAAGCTGCACAGGAACAGCTAGGAAATGTCGGTGGTACCCACAGGGTTTATTGGGAGGAGGGGCTCCTGTACACTGAGGCCAGAGACATCAAGCCTGGTGCAACCAGAAGGGCGGTAGTGCCCCAGCAATTCAGAGAATTTCTCCTCACTTTAGCCCATGACATTCCTCTAGCTGGGCATCTGGGCCAAAATAAAACTTGGAGTAGGTTAGTTAACCAATTTATTGGCCAGGAATGTCCCAAAATGTGAAGGACTTTTGTCAGTCCTGCACTACCTGCCAAGCCAGTGACAAATCAGGTGG
This sequence comes from Pleurodeles waltl, assembly GCF_031143425.1. NCBI lineage: Eukaryota > Metazoa > Chordata > Amphibia > Caudata > Salamandridae > Pleurodeles > Pleurodeles waltl. The sequence goes on from NW_027150097.1 coordinate 4,400,257, forward strand.
ACACTTAAAGGTCCCCTTAATGCCACTACCTGTGGTTGAGGTACCCTTTGAAAGGGTAGGGGTCGACATTGTTGCCCCCCTTGATCCTCAAACAGCTTCAGGACACAGATACATATTAGTGGTAGTAGATCATGCCACTAGATATCCTGAAGCCATAACCCATAGAACCATTACTGCACCTTCAGTTGCAAAAGCACTCCTGGGTATTTTTACCAGGGTAGGGTTCCCTAAGGAGGTAGTATCAGACAGAGGTTCAAACTTCATGTGTGCATACTTAAAAAACAAATAGAAGGAATGTGGTGTGATCTATGAGTTCACCACCCCATACCATCCTCAAACAAATGGGTTGGTTGAGAGATTTAAACAGACCCGAAAAGGCACGATTGGAGGACTCCCTGAATAGCTCAGGAGGAGATGGGATATACAGCTTCCTTGCCTGCTGTTTGGCTACAGGGAAGTGCAACAAAAAGGAGTATGTTTCTCTCCCTTTGAACTTTTGTTTGGGCACCCTATTAGGGGCCCACTAAGTCTTGTTAGGGAAGGCTTGATGAAGCCTCTCAAAGAGCCTAAACATGATATTGTGGAATATGTGCTTGGCCTAAGTTCCAGAATGGCTGAGTACATGGAGAAAGCCAGCAAAAATCTTTAGGCCAGCAAGCAGCTGCAACGGCTATGGTATGACCAGAAAGCTGTTATGGTTGAGTTCCAACCAGGGCAGAATGTTTGGGTGTTGGAGCCTGTTGCTCCAAGGACCCTCCAGTACAAATGGTTTGTGCCTTATCCCATCCTTGATAAGAAAGGGGAGGTCACTTACTTAGTTGACCTGGGCAGTTGCAAAAACCCTAAAAGAGTCACACATGTCAACCACCTAAAACCTCTCTATGACAGAGCTGATGTGACCTTGCTCATGGTTACCGATAAGGAACAAGAGGGTGAAGGTGAGCCTCTCCCTGATCTCCTCTCCAGCAAACCACAAGATGGTTCTGTGGATGGTATGGTCTTATCGTACACACTCACAGAACAGCAGCAAACTGATTGTGCTTACCATATGCTGAGTTATTCTCTCTGATCCCTGGAAAGACAGACTGGTGGACCTATGACATGGACACTGGATTCAGCTTGCCTGTCAAAAACAAAGTGTACAGTCAGTCAGACCATGTCAGAGAGAGTATCCAGGCAGAAGTTTAAAAGATGCTAGATTTGGGTGTCATTGAACCTTCAAACAGCCACTGGGCTAACCCAGTTGTTTTCGTCCCCAACCCTCACTCTAAAGGAGAGAAAAAGGAAATGAGGTTTTCTGTGGAATACAGGGGCCTCAGTTCTGTGATGAAAACAGATGCTCAGCTAATCTCAAGAGCTGATGAGCTCCTAGATAGACTAGGGGCAGCCAAATATCTGAGTACCGTTGATTTAAAATCTGGGTACTGGCAGATGTGGGTACTGGCAGATTTGCCTGACTCCAGGAGCAAAATAGAGATCAGCATGTTCTACCCGTAGTGGGCATTATCAATTCATTGTTATGCCCTTTGGATTACAAAATGCACTTACCACCTTCCAGAGGTTGGTGAACCAAGTCCTTGCTGGACTGGAATCTTTTAGTGCTGCTTATTTGGATGACATAGCTGTTTAAAGTTTCACCTGGCAGAATCACATGATCCACCTTGGGAAGGTTCTTGAGGCTCTGCAGAAGGCAGGACTCACTATCAAGGCCAGTAAGTGCCAGATAGGGCAGGGAAAACTTGTCTACCTGTGCTACCTAGTTGGTGGAGGCCAGGTACAACCCCTCCAACCCACGATCCAGACCATTCTGGCTTTGGATGCTCCCACAACCCAGAAACAGGTCAGGAAATTCCTTGGCATGACTAGGTATTATAGGAGATTTATGAAGACTTAGGGCTGGCACTATAGTTGTCCCTCTCACAGAACTAATCTCCAAGAAGATGGCAGTGAGTTGTCAAAAGGCCTTTGACACTCTGAAAAATGATATGTGCTCTGCTCCAGTCCTACAAGCACCAGACTACTCCAGGCAATTCATAGTCCAGACAGATGCTTCTGTAATGGGGACAGGAGTGGTCCTTTCTCAGAAAAATGATGATGGACATGACCAGCCAGTTGTTTTTTTAAGCAAGAACCTACTCCCAAAGGAACAAAAGTGGAGTGCTATACAGAGGGAAGTATTTGCTGTGGTGTGGGCCCTGAAGAAGCTGAGGCCATGCCTGTTTGGCTCTCACTTCATAGTTCAGTCTGAGCACAGGCCTCTCAGATGGCTAGAAGAGATGAAGGGAGACAACCCCAAACTGCTTAGGTGGTCCATTTCTCTACAGGGAATAGACTTTCAAGATGAACACAGACCTGGGACTGTCCATGCCAATGCAGGTGGCCTATCCAGGTTCTCCCACTTAGATGACGAATACTCACTAGGGAAATGGTAGTTTTATCCTCTTTCATTTGGGGGTGGGGGGAATGTGAAGAGAGGCCTCTTTTTGGCATGGTTAGCCCGCACTTTTGCCTGATGTGTGATGTGGCCTAAAGATTGTAGTGCCCAGTGCCCCGGCTAATCAGGTTCCCTGGGCCAGAACTGTTTCCCTAAAACTGTAGTGATGCCCTGGCACAATTGGAGACCCCTTTAGCTACCACTTTAAGTCCCTAGTAAATGGTACTTAGGTACCCAGGGCATGGGGTACTAAGGGTAGGCCCCTGAGGGCAGCAGCACTGATTCTGCCAACCTCTAGGACCATATATTCTAGTACACCCAGCACTACCATTGCAGGTTGAATGCCCTAATGCAAACCTAAAAAGTAAAGTCGACATGGCACACTGCCAGTGTGCCCTGCCAACTACACACAGCACACAATATGAGTAAGTCACCCCTCTGTCAGGCCTTTCAGCCCTAAGGCAGGGTGCACCATACTGTATGTGAGGGCATAGCTGCATGAGCAATATGCCCCCACTATGTCCTTCCCAAACCTTGGGCGTAGTGAGTGGACAGAGTAGCCATTTTAATACATGTGCTGGACACTGGTCAACGCATGTTTCACAGCTACATGATGGCTACTCTGAACCCTGGGTTGTTTGGTATCAAACAGAATGATAAATCCAAACTGGTACCAGTATTGGATTTATTACTAGATGTACCCAGGGGTCACCTTAGAAGTGCCCCCAGTCAAAGCTAACTACCCTGGCATGGTTGCTGACTGGTTCTAACCAGTCTACTGTCCCCCGACAGCCAATCTACAAAATTGGGGTGAGAGATTCTTCTCTCTGGGTTGCAGACAAAGCCTTCCTGGGTGGAGGTGTTAACACCCCCTTCCTCCCGAATGTGCACTGTCCTGGCGGCAAGCTTCAAAGGGCCTACTGCCTTTGAAACTCGACCCCAGGCCTGCAACTAGCAGCAGATGGCAGCCCCCTTTGCAAACCCCCACATTTGGTAGGAGCAACAGCGGGAAACCACACAAAGGACAGGAGGAGTGGCCCCACCAGGCATGCACCACCCCTAAGGTGCTGCCTGCGAAGTGGACCCTCCATTTAATATTCCTCCATCTTGGATGGAAAGAAAATAGCCAATAAGGTGTAGGGAAGGGACCTCTGCCCACCAGAAGTGGTCACTTAGTGAGTGTAGTCACCCTAAGGTAGATGACCTATTGGTCACAACCAGGTTCCCCCTAAAACGCCCACTAAATACAGTATTTAGTGGGCATCCCTAGACCAGGAAGTCAGATTCATTGGACAAAAGAAGACCAGCACCAAGAAGATCAGAAGCACGAGAACTGTGGACCTGCTGCACCAAAGAAAAGGCGCCAAACCCTGCCTGCTGTACCCAGGACCTGACAATTGCCACTGAAGAGCTGCTGGACAACTGGACAACTCTACAAAAACCCCAGAGGTCCTCCAGGCTTCACCAATCACCAGATAACTCCCTCCAGAGTGGAGGCACCACTCTAAAAATTCAAGTAACCAGCAAGCCAGTGAGGGTCACTTCACTGACCAGCCACTAACTCCCGAACCGGGCACTGCAGCAGGACCAGTCTGCACCCTGACGACTATGAGAACAAACCCTATCAGTGTGCCAAATTTCGTGGCACTGTGCCCTCCAGTGGCCAATTCGTACCAATACCCTTGGTATTGGTCAGCTGACAACGGACATCAAGAAAAACAGCCAACCTGTGGCTTCAACAGGACCAGGAGGAAGACCCAGATGAGGGACTTCAGATGCAATCTAGATCTCTCACCAGAGTGCCCCCGTTGTCCTGTAAACGACCCTTGAACCAACTTACCTCCTGGTCCTGAGGGCATCCTTGCACACCGCTCCTGGCTCACAGTTTCGCTCTGCACCCTGCCGCTCTGTGCCATGCACAAAAGAAACAACTGTGCTATAAGGGTCGCTCACCCCTTGCAACCTCGACACCCTACGGGGACCCCAGGATTCACGTTAATCTCACCTGTGCAGTGCTTTTCCAAGTACTCCCCTACAGTGGCCCTTCACTACCTCCAGAGAACTTCTCCCACTGCTCCTGCCAGAAATGGGAGCCGCCTGAAGTTCTCCAGCAGGTTCAGTTTGCCTTCCGATGACCTCGACAACCTGCAAAAGAAGAACTTTGTAAACCAACTTATGATTTTTTTAAAGGTGATCCTCCATTGATTCCTATGGTGCGTAATTATACACAAAAAGACAATTTTTATTAAACATACCCAAATCTGATGATCCTGGTCTTAAAATTTATATAAGCATCTGAAGTATTTTTATAAATTGGTCTAAAGTTATTCCTGTGCGAGTTGCACGATTGATGCTGTAAGTACTAAAAATGCTCTGCACTTCCCCAGGAGTGGCCTAACTGCTTGACAAGCTACCATAAAAATTAGAGCATTAGGTGGTCTAGTGTTTACCCCTGTAAACCAATGTGTGGTTGCCTGGACTCCCTGCACAGTGCGTCTAGTTTTGCACACTACATAGAGAGCCAGCCTCCTACTGCACCACTTACATTCCCTGAATTAACATCTCAGGAGTCAGAACAGTTAAGCAGAGACATCACCTTGCTGGAGGTGAAAGCGGCTATAAACACATAGCACAAGGGAAAACTCTGGGTACCGACGGGTTCACAATAGAGTTTTATGCCACATATGCTGAACAGCTTTCGTCCCTGCTGGTGGAACATTTTAATGAAGCAAAAACACTGAAAGTGCTTCCGTCCACATCTAGGAAGGCCTTAATAGTACCCCTATTAAAACCTGGAAAACAGCCAAATGATACATAGAGGTATCACCCATTGTCAATTCTAAATGTAGACTACAAGATATTAAGTAGAATCCTAGACTCCAGACTCATAAAGATCAGACAGGTTTCATACCGGGCCATAAAATGGCATTAAATATTCTACGTTTATTGTTGATCTTGGAGAAAGTGCCTCACACTGTACCCTGTGCGTCTATTTTCACAGTAGATGTCGTAAAAGCTTTTGACAGCGTGGAATGGAATTACCTAGTTGAAGTAATAGGCACTTCCACCTGGGTGACATTTTTTGTGACCCACCCATGACAGACACTTGGGGGCTCTGGATGATTCCTTGCTGCTTCATCTCCTCATGGGCTTAAAAAGGCCACACCAAGCTACTACTGTGGAATATGAGGTGGTGGAGTACTGTTGGCGTAGGTTTTTGCAGAGAACTAAGACCAAAAGGCCATGTTCCCCGGACTTTCCGATAGATTATTTGTCTATCCTTACACATGGGAACATTTGGCAGGAGCTACCACAACTCAAAGAGGCAGGGATAGCCATAGTAGGGGATTTATTCTGAGATGACACATTGCTGCCATACTCAGATTTACGCATGGAATTTGACTTTCCCCCTCACCTTTTTCTTGTTCATGCAGCACTGACAGCAGCAATAAGGAAACACTGGAGGGCAGGCTGATCGGAACCCCCTATTCACCATGGGAGCACATGTATTGCAGTGGCGGCTGACACATTCACAGCAATTACATGCGTCTATCACAAGATACGAATGGCCATCCTGCAGCCATTAACTATCCCCAGACAGAAATGGGAAACAGATATAGGTAGGCCATTTGAGGATAATAGATGGGACATTTTACTGGAACGAATACCTAAAGTATCCAGAAATGCAGGGTTTAAACTATTACATTTAACTTATTACACAGAGCTTACCTAATACCGAGCAAGATAAATAGAATTTTCCACCTGATGGAGGCCAAGTGGGGCAGACTTTATTCATATGTTGTGGTCCTACCCAATGCTCACCTCATACTGGCTGGAGATCATGGACACCCTCTTGGAAATAGTTGAGAGAGGTATCCCCAGAGACCCTTCCTACTGCCTGTTGAGTGACTTTACCCACACATCAAAGACAAAAGTGACAAGAAAATTTGTACATATGGGCCTCATACTGGCCAAGAGAGAGATAACCTGTAATTGGAAGTCGGCGAGAGTGCCAAAAACAACCCTATGGGAGAGGGAACTATTGAAATGGACAGATTATGAGGGCTAAGCCCTAATATTTGACTCCCGCCGTGATTGCCATCCCCTAGATGGGGCCAGGATGGAAGGCTGATAGAGGAACTTAAAAAAAAATTCAACGCAGCGCCTGCCTTGCGATGAAAAATTTGACACATCGCCTACCGGATCGACGCAGCCCCCATGCCTTCTTCCAATGCATCTAGGATTTTCCCCGCATCATCCCTGGGCACCCAAGTATCCCTGCATCGCGCCGAAAAATGAAGCAAGCCCCTTGTAGCGTGGAAAGATACGACGCATCGTCTATGTCACACCTAAAAATCCAACGCACACCTTACTTTTCCACACATCTCCTCCTCTGCATTTTCTGTGCATTGTTATTTTTGACGCATACCAGGTACTGTGTGTAACAAAGAGACAACTGTCTATTTCAAAGGATTAAGACTATTTCAAATCTTGCAAAAGTGATATTTCAACTTGTGCTTATTGGATCTTTGCCGTTTTGATCTTATCTTATTCAGATAAATATCAATTATTTTTCTAATCCTGTGTGGTGTATTTTTGTGGTATTTTCACTGTGTTACTGTATGATTTATTGCACGACTACTTTACACATTGCCTTCTAAATTAAGTCTGACTTCTCAGTGTCAAGCTACCAGAGGGTGGGCACAGGATAATTTGAATTGTGTGTGACTTACTCTGACTAGGATTGTGGTCCCTACTTTGACAAGGGTGTATACCTCTGCCAACTAGAGACCCCATTTCTAATACATACTTTTCGGCTGGCCATCCCGGAACCCTACAAACCCCTAACTATCTCTTACTGCTACCCTTCCCTTCTATGATGTAAAGACCAATGAGCTCAACTCAGATTCAAAAGCAATGATCTGGTTCGCATGTTAGAGTCAAGTATGTCACCTTATTCCTTGTCTTTCCTTCTCCTCCCAGTGCACACACTGGTAGCTCACTGAAGGCTGAAGAAGGCGCTGACAGGCGAGAGGCCTCTGCTTGTGAACGGACCTGTGTAGAGCACGGACAGCTCCCATATGGTCTAGTGGTTAGGGTTCCTGGTCTTCACCCAGGTGGGCTGGGTGGGACTCCCTGCATGGGAACTTCAGTTTTTTTTACTAATGGGGCATTTTAAACTTTTTCTTTTTGCTACAAGCTTAAATGCACCTAAAGTCTTAATAAATGTCACTTGCTTCGTCTTCTGCTTCAATCTAATGCCCTTTGAGGTTTACAATGACCCCACAGATCCTGCCCCCACAACCACCCCCATCCACCCCCCTTAGCCCTTGCTGCTCAGATGTTGTAGTATTAATCACCTGGCGGAACAAACCCACAAGTTAATACTATGAAGAGTTATTCCTTGTTTGTCTTTAACACCCCTGAGAGGGGGATTGTGTTGCCCAGCTTGCGTTGGTTGGCACAATTTTGAGTTCACACAAAAGTGACATATCCATGGTTCTGGAGTCGGTGTCATGCACTCATTGCCAGATCTCATACATGCCGCTCTGGCACAAAGAGGCGGGACATGCAGCTCTCATCAGCTCGCTTCATGGGCCTCTCCTATGGCCGGGTACTGGGCACCAGTGGCATAGGGAGACCCTCACTCTCGCAGCTTAAGTGGGGGTCTGCCACTGGGCAGGATAAGCTGCAGAGCTGGGACACATAAACAATAATGACTTGGTTATGGGCCTCTTACATCTCCAGGTTTGCAGAGAAAATGCTAATACATAATAATAATGCTAGGAAATACCAGGAGAGAAGGTTGAAGGCTTTCAGCTGGAATATACAGGCAAAGAAACACAGAAAGCAGAGACGTTTTAAGTGAGGGCTAAGGTGTGCGCGGGCTCAAGAACCAGTCTTTTAGGAGGGTCCCTGATCTGGTTCTGCTCGCCACACAGTCCTGGCCTGATCACCTTGAATGATTCTTAATCACAGATGGTTTTAAATACCGCTTTCCTTTAATTTATTTTTAGTAGGAATGATGTGTGGGAGTCTAAAATTGACATTTTGCAGAGAAATGTTATTTCAACATGTAACATCTATAAGAAAAAGTTCAATTTAGATCAGAAGAGGACATCACATATGGGAAATTGCAGTGGGTCGCAGAGATCATTTGCTGTAATATTAGTGAGCTGCTGCGGTAGTGCAGTATTGAAAACACACATCACTATCCCTGAATATCAGGTAGAGACACATTCAGAATTTAGACCAGTGTGCCTGTCAGTGTGTCAGGGCCCTAGCCAAACAGGGCATGAAAAAACTGAAATTGGATCATAAATGTAATCATAAAGTTTGGCCCAGGGCCCCCAACATCCTTATGATGTCCTTGACATAAAGAAAAAGAAATAGGGGAAAACGCAGAAAGAGGAAAATATAAGACAACACTGAGCATACGAGAGAAAGATATGAAAGAAAAGAAAGGATCAGAGAAAAAAGAGGGGTAGACAAAACGAGAATGGAAGGGTGTCAGGAGAGAAGGAAAAGTGAAAGGAATGATGGAAGAGAGGTGAAAGAGAGGATGAAAGAGTGCAAGATTGACTGCTGAAAGCTTGAACGGATGGAAGGATAGAAAAAAGGGAAAAGAATGGATGGATGGTTAAAGGAAAGATGGCAATATGAACGTATTGAAGGGTGAAGAGATGGATTGGTGATTAGTGAATGGATGGATGCGGCAAAGGGTGGGTAGATGGGAAGGGGAAGGCAGATGGACGGATGGATGAGTGGATGGGAGGGTAGAAGGATGAATAGCCGTAAGGAGGGTGCTAGGAACTACTCTAGGGAGGGTGGCATTTGTTTGCTTTGCATGCATGGTCTGATTACAAGTATCTTTCAAGTGTGAGTTTTTTTAGGTCGAGCATTCAAGACCTCTGGTATATACTTTAGTATATACTTCTATACTTCTTTGAGGGGTCTCTGCTTTTTCTCTGGTTTGTTTCAGTGTCCTTAAAAAATCCTTGCTTGCTAGTGGTCAATCCTTGCTCTTTGTCCCACCTTTTACACATTTGTACACTCCCCTGGAGCATGGCCCTAGTACTTGTACCCTTCCACTTGTGCCTATGTACCATGTGCGCAGGGATTACTTTTTTCTTAGGCTAATAGCATTTGACCAGAGCGCTGGATGTTTCAGTGGCTCCAGTCTGTTTCTGTTAACAGGGCTGTAGTCTATTACTTTTTTTTCATTGTAGTCATGTGTGACTTTGTTTATTCCATTCCTTACTCTCCCTCGCACATTTTCTGTCCTTGCATTACAAATGCTTGTTCCTTTAGTCTGTCTCTGCGAGCTCACGGGGCACTTTGACCTGGTCGCTTATGTCAAATGTTTTACTTTTTATTTTCAGTTTGTGTGGTAAGAAAAGGATAATAGCTCTAACTCGAGCAAACGCAAGACCCATTGCAGTTCAAATGCTTGTTTTTCTTTGTTGCCTGCTCGTGTTCATTGAACCTTCAGTTTATATTTGCTTCGCTTCAAACAAGGCTGTAGATCAGGCTGTCACATTTTCTCTTCGTGGAGCCAGAGTGTGCCTGCATGCAGTCCCTGGTGATCCCTGGACGCTTGTTTATTACGTGCTACAGAAGAGTGTAGTACAGTAAATAGACGCCCATCATTGGCATGTTTAAATAGCATACGTTCTTACATACACAGAGAGCTTGAGTCAAAAACACTTTAAAATGTCTCTTTACCCCTAGCCATCTAGTGAATGACACTCAAGTACACTTTTGTTTGTAGCTGAACCTGAAGCTCCGTTTGACCACTCCCAGCTGGGCACACTACCCCAAGGGCGAGATATTTGCTTCGGCAAAGGGATGGGGGATGGATAACGTGGGTAGGCAAGTACAGAGTTGGATAACAGAATAATTTTAAATAGCTCTGTAAAGCACCCACCTGGCCGCCTTATAGTGCTTTCTTCCCTTTCTGTCGGATCAAGAGAAAATCAACAGACTTGGAGAAGAAACAGGGACGGGATAAAGAAACAGGGATGGGGTAAGTAAAACCAGTTCAACCCACATGCAAACCTGCTTCAGAATATTTACATCTAACTCCAAGCACTGGACTTGGTGTTCACTAGTTCTAGTTTCAATTTGTAATTTCCCTTGGCACACAGTGTGATCTTGGACAAGTTCCTATAATGCAGCTTCTCGTGGCAAGGTTAACAGTCACTCTACAGTTAGAAAACACCGTGCAGACTGTGGTGTTTCTGTCAAGTCCGCAGAGGAAGACTACTTCATATCAACCTGGTGGGTAGCCCCCACACCATGCTTGCATTGTCCAGCAGGTCGTGACTTGTGTTATTGTATGTCCTTTCTATACTGTTAGAAGCATGGCCTTAAAAATCCCAGCATGCAAAGAGTGGTTGGCTAAAGCTAGGCCTGACTGAAGATCAGACACAGGTTACTTGGCAGCCACGTCATAGAAAAATAATAATAATCTGATCAATTAACCATGGAATAGGCAGGTAATTGCAATGATCAGATACAGCATTTGTGTTGTTGCAAAATAACTGTGTTAGGATTTTGCAGATTTATTTTCGTGTGGTTATGAGTGAGAGACTGTGATGGAGGTGAGGGTGTTCAAAAAACAGGTTTCTAAAATCCACTTCTTAATGTCAGTTCCTGCCAAATCCTGCTTCTCCAAACCAATCAAAAGATAACTGGCTTTGTAGGTGCAGCGCAATCCTGATTTGGGAAGAGATTAATGGAATGAGATACACAAGGAACACTGTAACTCAGAATTGAAGGACTAGCTGATTATGAATTAGGACACGGTGCCCCTGTGAAAACCTACAGTGCTGAAGTTTTAGCAGTATTTGCTCTCAAGATAATCAACTCGAGGTTTATTGACCTAAGGGCCTTGTTTGACAAAATATTCCAGTAGGCCTACTAGCCCTTTAGTTAAATGCAGGGCCACTGGAGTTATGTGGCAGAAAGGACCAAAATATATGGCAGGATTGACCAATTCATATGGCAAAAAATATCTGGTTATGCATTTACAATGCCAATAGCTCCTACTCAAGTAAATGCGAGACCCATTGCATTGCAAATGCTTGTTTTATTTTCTGGCTACTCCCTAGTTGCCACGTGGTTTCCTTTCCGCCAGTGAAACATTGAAAGCAGATGGGGTGTGCGCGTGTGTGTAGTTTACTGAGGATTGCGATTGGTGAAAACAAAGTAAAATACATCCTTCATGAGTGCAGACACACTGGTCTCCGTGCACCATGTCTTAGTTTCACCAGTAAACGGGTGCCCGGTACAGAGACACTGTCCAGCTCACCTCTGCAGCACTCAGTGACTGAGTTCACACCTTTAATAACGTGATGGCGACGCTCTAGGTAGAGTTATCTATGTAGAGTTGTGTGGTGACTGTTTCCGTCCTCTTCCCAATTTTTGAATAAAGGAAGCAGGTATCTTCTTAAAGTGGAGCTTCGCCCTGTCGGAGGCCTTGGACTTCTTGTGAAAGTATAGAAAAATAAAAATAACATAGAAAACGATACACCGAACACTAGGTGGGGAGAGTACATATATGACTGTGCACGCTCACCCACAGAACTGGCTCGTTGGTCTAGGGGTATGATTCTCGCTTAGGGTGCGAGAGGTCCCGGGTTCAAATCCCGGACGAGCCCTCTTTTATATAAACCTAAAATATTTACAGAACTTTTCTACGACAACGACTACAAAAGGTGAAAATTAAACAGTATAAAAAACAGACTGTTAATATGGCAAATTAACCTTTTTATTGAATAAAAAAAAAAAAATGATAAGGAGGGCTCGTCCGGGATTTGAACCCGGGACCTCTCGCACCCAAAGCGAGAATCATACCCCTAGACCAACGAGCCGCTTGAGAGACACATCACACAGCGGCTCTTCTGTGGGTGTCCCGCGATCCCCGACCCGCGCACGTGAGGTCCCTGTGAACCCCTCTCTCTGAGGGCGCGAGGACACAACTGTAAGAGCGCGAGGAGCATTGATGGGCAGAGGAGGAACTGCGGAAAGCGCCGGTTTCATGCAGTGGGCGGGACCTGTCCCCTTGGTTACTTCACCATGACGTCATAAGAAGGACGGCTTGCGTGGGGGTGCGCGAGGCGTGGAGTGGGAAATGCGCGCTGGATCCGGGGACCCCGGGAGTGGGCGGGGCTCGGCCGCTTAAAGGGACGACTGAAGGGCGATGCAGTGCTGCAGTGTGTCACCCTGTGCAGTGCTCCTGTGTCACCGTGCACACTGACACGGTGACGGTCACTCCGTGTAGAGCTGCACTGGCATCTCTAGTTTGCAGTAACGAAGGTGACTGTGCAGTGCTGCAGTGAGTGTCACCTTGTGCAGTGCTGCTGTGTCACCATGTACATAGCCACAGTGAGGGTCACTCCCTGCTGACCTACAGTGTGCCACCACGTAGAGTTCTGCAGTGAGTGTCACCCTGTGCAGCGCTCCCGTCTCACCATGTACATTTCCACAGTGAGGGTCACTGTGCAGTGCACCTGTGTCACCACGTAGAGTTGTGCAGTGCTGCAGTGAGTGTCGGGTAATGCAGTGCTCCTGTGTCACCATGTACATTGCCACAGTGAGGGTCACTGTGCAGTGCTGCTGTGTCACCACGTTCAGTCCTGCAGTGCTGCAGTGAGTGTCGGGTAATGCAGTGCTCCTGTGTCACCATGTACATTGGCACAGTGAGGGTCACTCTGTGCAGCTCTACAGTGTTTCACCACGTAGAGTTCGGCAGTGCTCCTGTGTCACCGTGCACACTGCCACAGTGAGGGTCACTGTGCAGTGCTGCTGTGAGTGTCAGGTAATGCAGTGCTCCTGTGTCACCACGTAGAGTTGTGCAGTGAGGGTCACTGTGCAGTGCTGCAGTGTCACCACGTAGAGTTGTGCAGTGAGGGTGAATGTGCAGCGCTGCTGTAAGGGTCAGACTGCAGTGAACGGACCCGGTGCAGTGCTGCAGTGCTGCTCGGTGTGTGATGTGCAGTGCTGTGTGTTTTCATATTGAGGTGTTCTTCTCTCATCTCCCTAAATATCCCGAGGCTGTCCATGTTGTAAAGAGCGATGAGCACAACTCGGGTTAAAAACACAATGAACTATTTCCTTGTTGGACTGAAGTTTCTCTTATTTCTTTCCTCCTCTTCCCACTGCAGGCACTGGTAGCGCACTGCAGGCTGGAGGAGGCCTCTATGAATACCGAGACCCGGGCTGGCGTACCATGGCCTCCCATATGGTCTAGCGGTTAGGATTCCTGGTTTTCACCCAGGCGGCCCGGGTTCGACTCCCGGTATGGGAAGATGATAATTTTTTTTTTTAACTGCTCAGAAATTTTAAATAAATATCACATACTTCATCTTCCTCTTCCATCTAATACTCTTTGAGATTTACACCCCCACGGCTCCTGTTCCCTCCCCAGCCCTCGCTGCACAGCTGCTGAAGTACTAATGAGCTGGAGGAACAAACCCGCACATTAATACTATGAAGAGTAATTCCTTCTTTGCCGTTTATTGCACAAGATGATGTACAAATTATAGAAATAGATCGGGGCATAAAAATAAATGCATTTACTGTGGTCTCGCCAAGGAAAATGCTCTTTTCATTTCCTTTTCTGCGCGGAATATAAAAGGTGCAGTTTCAGCTTCTGTATTAAGACATTATCCAGGTTGTTTCCATGAGTTTAAGACTTTATGTCAGCTGTTAGACTGCAGCTGTTGTTTGCAGTGTCCACATTTTGCAACCAGTGTGCTTTGTACCCTCACTGCTGCTCTCTCAGAGAGGGTAGGCTGAACGCTACCTGTAGCATCAGACACCAGAGATGCCTCCTGTACCTGGAATAAAACTCTGCTTGTTTGTAAGAAATGCAGGGGTGAAGATCTGCTGCATTCACAGTGACCCACTGACTCTTTTACCAAGGTTCCCAGCCGTGCAAAGACCCTTAAAGCTAGTTAAGGGGCAGAGCTAAAATGGTATTTTACACCCCTTTCCTCCGTTTATAAATCTGTTTCCTTTTTAAGGACTTAATTGCAACATTCTCCTCTTTAGTTGTGTAGTGTGTGCGCTTTGTAATGTTTGAAATGCACTAAAAACCAATAGTGAGACACACCACCATATCCTTGAATGAGTAAAGAAGGACAGGGAGTGATGTGTCAACTGAGTCCATGGTGTAATGGTTAGCACTCTGGACTAATCCAGTGATCTTAGGTGAAATCTTGGTGTGACTTATGATTTTGTTTTTATTATTTACCTAATTGCTTTAAATTATTCTAGGACTTGAGTGGAAAAGCTATTTGTATCTCTGACTTAACCTCGTCTCTTCCTGTTTCATTCTCCTCGTGGTCCAAGCCCGTAGCCACAATGAAGGGAAGGGGGCGCAGCGGATCCAGCCAGTATATATTTTTGTATGTTCCCCCAAATCACACCCTCAGTATTGCTGTTATTGTTATGCTCTTAAACACTGTGTTCAGGGTAGAGGCTGCTGTAGCATCTTCCCCAGCCTAGGGACATGCAGAAGTATTACACCACACGGGAGTTGCGGTCAAGCATGACTTTATTCCTCAGCATACACTCACACACTGCGCATTACATCATACTTTCTGTTAACCACTCCCTAACACCCCCCCACACACATTATGTACTTCCCGTTCTGAGTCCGCCCAAGAATTCTAGTGTGCAGAACATCAATATGCTACATCTCCCCTTTGTTAACTAAAAGGTTGCAGACATCACCAAATCACATTTCCTCAATTAGTCGGCGAGGTGCTCTCACTTGTCTACCGACTCAGGTGATCCGAGATGATAGAGGTCCATCCTGATTGGGCAACAGCAACATAGGCTCAGGCGCTTGAGGCGGACCTATTGGCAGGATCATTCTCGGTGCGGTTTCAGGACTCACCATGTGTTGCAGTAGGTGTTTAAAATGTAGTGTGTCTCGTGATGGATTGTCCAGGACAATGTGCTGTTACCATATGTCCTTTGACAACACGACCTGTAATGCAGCAGTGGCAGAAGGAGTGGCCGTTTTCCTTTTGTGTTTTTACCCAATACCTAGTCTCCTTTGTAGAAAACTGTCTCTTGCACATGGCAACGCTGATCTGCATATGTTTTCACTTTTCTTTTCTGAGCCGTGTCGGTGTCTCCAATCTTGTCAGTATTCATCGATTCATCCATGGTCCATTGAGGTGGATTTCTTCTGATAGTTTTCCCAAACAGCAAGGTGGCTGGACTCTCACCAGTTGTGGAGTGAGGAGTTGATTGATATGCCCGGGGGGCCTAAAACATGGTTTAGTTCAGATTGATTCCCTCTATGGACGCTTGTTGAATGACCCTCTTGAGGGAGCCCATAAATTGTTCAACTACACCATTCGCATGGGGTAAAGATGGGTGTACCCTTTTGGTGTTTGACGTTGAGTCGGAAGAGAAATTCTTTGAGCTATTTGCTGTTAAGGGACGGGCCGTTGTCAGATTTGAGGATTTCGGTGATGCCGCACGTTCCAAAGATGTCATCAACCTGTTCTATGACGTTGTCATGGGTTGTCGAAGATAGGTCTTCTACCAAAGGAAAATGTGAATATTGGTCTATGACTACTGTGAGCGCGTCTGGCATTATTTGGTCTTTGATAATTTATTATAAGGGGACACGTTAGAGGTTCAGTGGACCTTTTGACTCCGCTGAGAGTGATCCACCATGGACACAAATTTTACTCATGACCTAACCAACAACATTGCAACTTGTTTATCAAATCATTATCAGAAACTTTGAGTCAGTAAAGTTAACACACCATGGCCTGTGTGGCCATGAATAACCACACCTTTTGGTAAAGTTAGAAAGTTTATATCCCTAGATTAACAATGCTAATATCACGTAAAGTGATCTTAGAACCAAATGATAAACATACAAATAACACAGTGTGGTATTCTGTTTGTTGGGGAAACATTTATGTATGCAAAATGTATTTCAAGGTTTATGTTATTATACCTTGTCTCTTTACTCTTTGTTTATGTTTGTTATGTGAAATGGTATCTACCTGCTCTCCCTGCTCTTAGAACGGTACTGCCTAGAATGTTGTATTGGAGGCAGTTGAAGAAGGAGCAGAGCAGGAGTGGCTGGAGTTTTTATTCTTCCAGACTTGAGTAAATAAGCAAGTATTTTTACTCTTTGAATTGGCATTTTTCTTCTGGATTTACTTCATTTTTGGCGACGAGGGTGGGATACGTCCTTTAAAACTCCAGCGCAAACTGAATAGTTAGACAAAAGTTCATTTGGAAAACATTTAACTAGGGCTCTAACAAAATAGCGGTTGGTACCTAAAAAAAAGAATAAAAAATCCATGACAAAGACAATTGCATTCTGTTATACCTCTCCTGAATGGATCAGCGAGCTGTGATTTCTTCGTCAGTTGGACATCCGTTCCGTCAGCGTTGGCAGGGGAAAGTGAAGGGGATTGGCTCAGCCACGGTTGGGCTCTAAGTTAACTGAACCAACTTAGAAAGGGCATCAAGCTAAGGAAACAGCATCAATAGCATTAACAAATTAGTCAATGAGGCTAAAGCTAGGAAGAAAGGACACTTGGAACTGAGTTGCTCCTGGTAAGTGCAGTCAGGCTAAATTAAAAGACCACACAGGCAGTTTCCGGAGCCGTCATTGGTCAGAGTATCGGGTGTTCACAGTAGAGCCAATAAACATTAATTCTTAAATCTATGATATAGTTAGACTGTCTTTAACACGTCGAAGATTAGCTCCTTTTCTCCTGCTCCCATCACCAGTTTCGTCAGGTAACTTTTGTTGCAAAACATAACTCCAGTCAGTGAAGCCATTGTCACGTACTGGGAACTTCAGCTTCTCACGCACCAAAGAAACAAATGTGTCCGTAGGTAGTACATCACGTTACAGCAGACAGTTCTCACATGAAAGTTTAAGATATTAACTAGTTTAATATTGCAACATTACAAATCTATTTGGTCAGCTCTGTGTGAACAATAAATACGTGATTTTTAATTCTAAACAGTTAATGTCATTTCTTTATTTCTGTCGTACATGTTATGATTGCCACCTAGGTTGGCTACATTTTCCAAATTTCCCTCATTATGAGTTTGGTGGGTGGCGGAGGCGGCTCAAACAGCCGAGACACAACCTGTGCGGTCCAAACACCGCTGGCCCTATTTGGAGTTCACCGCAGGGCCGGTGGGCGGTAACAGCCTTTTTGTCTGCCCACTGGCCCTGCGGTGAACAGGGCTTTAACACTGCAGCCGGCTCGTAATCAAGCCGGCGGCAATGTGGCGGTGCGGCGGGTGCCGCAGCACCCGTCACGCATTCCACTGCCCATAATTCGGGCAATGGAATGCGCGACAGTGCTGTGCATGGGGGCCCCTGCACTGCCCATGCAAAGTGCAGGGGCAGTGCAGGGGCCCCCAGGGGGCCCCCAACTCCCTCATTCCGCCAGCCTTTCCATGGCGGTGGAACCCCCATGTAAATGGTGGCGGTATGCGGACTCGTAATCTAGAGGGCAGCGATGCTTGCAGCGCTGCCCTGGCAGATTACAACCGCTGGGACTGCCAAGCTGCTGGCTGGTGGCAACCTGGCGGTGTCTGCGGTCTGACTGTGGCGGCTCCGTCACGGTCATAATGCGGTGGTCCAACCCCCACTGTGAGTCTGGCGTTCTCAAGACTGCCAGACTCATAATTAGGGCCTCAATCTCTCTAAATTAGCATAATTCATGTCAATGCTTAGTTACTAATCAATGCAGATTGGTTGTTAATACATTTAGCTTTCACACTGCCCTGAGATGGTGTCCATTTCCTCGTGGGCAAAAAATCAACTGCAACTCTCTCCAAGGCATGGACAGGCAGACCAGACAGTGTCATTGGGTGTTGCGTCACCTTAGGGGACAAACAATGTCAAATGTGTCCTGCCTTCAGCTCCTTCTAGTCTCGCTCATCTAGCTGATGGAACCACACTCGGTCTCTTAATGGTCTTTGGTGGCTACAACACCACGGTGTGCTTCATGGGCCAGCTCGATGTCCTGCTGTCTTAGGCTTCCATGTATGACAATTCTGGAGCTCATAATATTATGCCTTCTTGGGTGACTGTTAACTCATCCTGTATATTTTTGAACTTTTGGAATTCAATATCATCTGCAAGGGGCCAGGTACTTCTCCTCCATGATTGCGTGGCAATCAGTTCTTTGATTATGTTCATGACTTTATCCTGATTGGTGGCAGCAATGATTTGTTTCACAGACAGAGTCACTGGCGTGCTGGAATTCACAATAAATTTGAGATATGCTTAAGCTGTCTTTAATGTCGAACTGTGATGATGCAGGGGCACTCGTGAAAATTAATCTGCTGGGCTTTGATCCTTCCCCAGTTTTTGCACAATCTCATAATCGTATTCTTGTAGTCTTAACCCCTTCCTCTTGATGCGAGAAGGCATTTTAGCCTTCAGGTTTCCAAAAATTGTAAGCAACAGTGAACCGTTTTCCATAGAGGAATACATGAAAATGTTTGGAGACCCACATCACAGCCAGATTGTCTTTCTCCGGCTGAGAGTAAGCACTTCTAACAGGCAACGACTTCCATAATCCACGATGTGTCTCTCAGCATTGGGATGGCCATTGTGTTGAGCAAGGATTGCCCATAGCCCTACAGGGCTTGCATCAACTGTTATTTCAGTACGTAACTTGGGTTAAAGTAGGCCATTTCTGTTGCATTCTCAATCGCATATTTAATGTCTTTGAAACTCTGGTCGCATTTGGAGACCACTGGAATAGTACATTTCACTTTGCCAAGTCTCTCAGTGGGGCGCTCACTGTATCAAAATTGCTAATGTATCTTGAGCAATAACTGGCCATGCCTAGAAAGGATCGCAGCATGGTAACTTCTTGGTGGGGAAGGAGGCAGGTGGATGATAGTGCTTTCACCTTTTCTGGGTCTGGAGTCATTCCCTCATCAGAGAATACGTGCTCAAAAACCTGTCTGGTTTTGTGAAACTCACCCTGTGCGGCATTCAGAGTGAGACCTGCACCAGCAAGTAGCTGGCACACTTGGGTAAGCATTTTGTTGTGTTCATTTGTGTTCTCACAAAACCAATATGTCATCCCTGTAATTGAAAGCATGTGTAACAGGTTGGATCACTCACCAAATAACATCTTGAAATATGTCAGAAGCTGAAGATTCTCCAAAACTCTGGCCCTAATTAGGACTTCGGCAGATGTGAAAGACCGCCCTCCGAAGTCCCGCCGTCAGGCTACTGCCAGTGCGCTCCCCTTCCAGCGGCCCCTACTACGAGTTTCCTGCTTGATCTGTGGGCAGAAACAGAGTTTCCGCCCGCAGGCCCAGTGGGAAACAACCCACAATGTTGACGCTGGCTCATAATTGAGCCGGTGGCAATGTTGCGGTGCGTATGGTGTTGGCCATGGGGGCCCCTGCACTGCCCATGCCCCCCGCACCCTGTCTCTGCCAGCCTTTATATGGTGGTGCTACTGGCATGTAAAAGCTGGCGGAGAGGGGGGTCGTAATCCCCAGGGCAGCACTTCTCGCTCCTGTGGAGAAATGGCAGTGCTGGCGGTCCGACAGTGGCACAACTGCCATGGGTGTAATTTTGGATTTCAGACCACCACATTGGTAATGAGGGGCTCAGTCTCTTATATCTGAACAAACCAACATGAGTTGAAAAGGTAGTAATGTACCTGCAGTTCTCCTCCAGTTTTTGATGGTATCCTTTATTCAGGTGTAGGCGGGAAAACACTTTGGCTCCATTCAAATGCATGATCATGTACGCTTTGTGCTGACCAGGGTGTCTCTCCCCCTGAACGGCTTTGTTCACTTGGCGCATATCAACACAAATGTGCACCGTTCTGCTTATGTCCTTTTTTTTTGTACTACTACTATCAGTGAAACCCATGGATGGTGGGCTGTGGAGCGTTTGATGCTGTGTTGTTTGAAGAGGACTTCCAGCTCTTTCTCTACATGAAAAGCAACTCTGTGGCAAGCAAGCAAGGCAAATGTCTTCATTGTATTGTAATACTGTATTGTAATAGTATTTATATAGCGCTTAATACCCCTGACGAGGTGTCAAAGCACTTTTCGGCGAGTAGCACGCTACTCCGGAACCCAAAAGGAATTAGTGGTGGATTAGTATAGGGAAATATGAGTATAGTTTTAGTATTATAATGAGTTAATTTGAGCCGCGGATATGTGAGTTTGTTAGTTGAATTGACTGGAGTAATGGAAGGGTGGAGGAGGGAAGAATCCAGAAGTGTTAATTGGGAGTTTATGGTAATAGGATTTAGGCTTGGGATGAGTAAAGGGGGGATGGAGGAAGGAAGAGTATGTGGAAAGGGTAAGGGAGATCATAGTAGCAGGGTGAGATAAATGAGGGAGAATTTAGTAGGGTTGTTTGGGAGATCATGGAAGTAAAGTGAGGTTTGGCTGAATTAGATGTGGAAGAGGAGGGAAGAGCTTAGGCAGGGTTATTTAGGAGATTAAATTAGTAGAATGGATTTGGGATGAGTCCGAGTGGGAATGGAGGATAGATTGATAGAGACATGACATATGGTGATGTGTACACAGTGTGACATAAAATGAGAACGGGGATTCATAAGTATCGATATTGTAAGTATTGATGTGAAGCTGTACTAACCCACTATTACCCAGTTGCACAAACAGCTTGCGAAGGGACAGCAGGACTGTCCTCATCACCTCCCTCATAATTTACTGGAAGAGGAGTTATCGAATGGGACTCCTCCGACTGAAAAATCACTCCCAGAGTCTGCGCCATTGTCCTATCCCTCAGATGCTGTCTCAGTATCTGATGTCTCAGTCTCTAACCCTATGTCAGAGCTGTCCTCTATAACCCGAGTGCCGGCAGTAGTCATCCATCAAGATGCCATCTCTGCTATAGGCTAAACTGTTGCTCTAAAACACTAGCCTACGTAGACAGTCACAAAATCGTTGGTGTGTGTGAGATACGTGCAACAGGAGAGGCCACCTTACCTGCGCTTCTTCCCTCAATCAGCACGTTCTTTCAAGACACTCAAAAAACACCTTGTCACATACCATTCGTCACAGTCTTTAGCACCTCCTGCGCCCAGCCCAACAATCATTATTGGTTCTCCCACTCCCTCCTCCTCGGATTCCCTCATTACCACCCAGCAAAAGTGCCCTTCATCTCTCCATAGCTGCCCTCCACCCGCACATACATTTCATTTGTATTATAGCGCAGGTAATGGCTGACTTTACTAATGTACTCAGCTATTTACATAAAATACAGATTTGCTCTTTGCAGTAGGCATATAAACCTTCTGCGCTTCTTTATGGCACTAAAACTGCCACTAGACAAAAGTCTGATCCTTTTGTAGCAGAAACATAATCACAATACTTACTTGACTTTTATATTGCTGCCTAAAAGCTACAGTTGAAATGCGTCAGTTGAAGTATGTGCATTGCTTTGAAGACGCAAGCTGCAACTGCAAGACAACTGGTGGCAAATAAATATATATATATATATATATATATTGTATATCAAGAATTAGCAGTGCACTCCATCGAGGTTGAAAAAGACAATTTCTTGTTTTTATTTCTCTTTTAAGGACTGAAAACAAAAAAGAACAACGCGTTTCGACCGTATGGTCTTCTTCGAGTTCACATGTTGTTACTATGGCGCATCCTATTTATAGTACCACCCACATTACTAATTACACTGCATTCTGGTAATTGTAGTTTCTGTATGTCACAGCAAAAAATGTGTTAATGATTAAATACATCAATCATCTAAATCAATCAAACAACATCATTAATGCAGGTAGCGATTTTCTCATATTCATTTCGTATCTTGATTGCTCTAATATATGTACACAATTCTACTTATAATATTACCACTTCAAACTCAAAAAATCAATCTACCCTTGAGCATTGATTATCTTATATAACTATATCTCCAGGAGAACAAAACATTATAAATTATAATACATCAATTATAAGTGTGTCAAACTCACTCTGTTAAGTATATATAACATAATGAAATCAAATCTATAAATTCTTAATGATTGACTCCAAATTGTATTATCGATGGAAAAGTGAAAATATGGAAAATATTGTGTATAACTGTAGGTCCTCAACCTACAAATGAACATAAAGTTCCTCATCATTATTAATCCCAAAAGGGCCCCTAGTTTTCATTTGTATTATACGTCTGGACTCAAGTCGTCTTAATTTTTTGACTCTGTCACCTCCTCTCTCATGTTCCGGGATATGATCAATGCCATAATATCTCAAAGTTCTCCAATCATTGTGCATGTGTGTGTGTAGATGTCTAGCTGTTGGCCCTTCCTGAACTGGCAAAGCCAGACCTGGCTCACTGGCTGGAGGAGGGATAGCAAGTGAGAGGCTATGTTTAGTGACCACTAGGGGCAGTGAGTGCCCCAGCTCAGACACATAGTGGGCTTGATGTCATATGACATCCTGCCTTCCTAAGACTTAAAAACATAACAGCGTAACAAACCTAGCATTTGCTTGCAAATTATTTTAAATTTATCATGTTACCATGAATTGTATAGTGGAATGCCGGAAGCATATGATATACTTACGTGCTTGTGCATGTATTATGAAAATTGCATATAAATATATTTTTTTGTTATGGTCCCCTGTCACTCCTCCATTATTAACTATTTATTTAAATAAATGGTGATGGATAGATGTGTATAAAGTTCAGTAAGTGTTGTTTAACTAAAAATATAGGTCAGACCCTTGAAGTGAGAACCATTTTATAGTTTTAGCGTGCCGTGTGCTGTAGGAAAGTAGCCTCTTTCTTGCATGGTTACCCCCACTTTTGGCCTGTTTGTGAGTGTGTGTCAGTGTGTTTTTACTGTGTCACTGGGATCCTGCTAGCCAGGACCCCAGGGCTAATAGTTTGTGGCCTAGTGTGTATGCCTGTGTAGTGCCTAACTGTGTCACTGAGGCTCTGCTAACCAGAACCTCAGTGCTTATGCTCTCTCTGCTTTTAAAGTTGTCACTGTAGGCCAGTGACTTAATTTACCAATTTCAATTAGCACACTGGACCTCCCTTATAAGTACCTAGATAGCCAGGGCATTGGGGTTCCAGGAGATCCATATGGGCTGCAGCAATTCTTTTGCCACCCATAGGGAGCCCAGACAAACCCTTACACAGTGCACACACTAGTTCACAGCCATTTTCACTGCACTTAAGTAACTCATAAGTCACCTATATGTCAAACCTTCACTTGCTGAAGGTTAGGTGCAAAGTTACTAAGTGTGAGGGCACCCTTGCACTAGCAAAGGTGCCCCCACATAGTTCAGGGCCATTTCCCCAGACTTTGTGAGTGCGGGGCACCATTACACTACATATAGGTCAATGCCTATTTGTAGCTTCACAATGCCGAATATGGCCATGTAACATGTCTAAGATCATGGAATTGTCCCCCAATTCCAAATCTGGTATTAGGGAGACAATTCCATGCATCCTGGGGGCTCCACCATGAACCCCCAGTACTGACAAACCAGCTCTCTGAGGCTTGCACTGCAGCTACAGCTGCTGCAACCTCACAGACAGGGTTCTGCCCTCCTGGGGTCTGGGCAGCCCAGTCCCAAAAAGGCAGAACAAAGCATTTCCGCTGAGAGTAGGGTGTTACACCCTCTCCCTTTGGAAATAGGTGTTACAGGCTGGGGAGGGGTAGCCTCCCCCAGCCTCTGGAAATGTTTTGAAGGGCACAGATGGTGCCCTCCTTGCATAAACCAGTCTACAGTAGTTCAGGGACCCCTTCTCCCCTGCTCTGGAGGGAAACTGGACAAAGGAAAGGGGAGTGACCACTACCCTGTCCATCACCACCCCAGGGGGGTGCCCAGAGCTCCTCCAGTGTGTTCCAGACTACAGTCATCTTGCTTTGCAAGGTGTGGGGGCACTCTGGAGGGCTCTGAGTGGCCAGTGCCAGCAGGTGACGTCAGAGACCCCTCCTGTTAGGTCCTTAGCTGATAAGGTAGCCAATCCCCTTCTCAGGGCTATTTAGGGTCTCTCCTGTGGGTTCTGCTCAGATTCTGCTTGCAAGTTTCCTTCAGGAATCCTCTGCAACAACTTCAGACTCTTCTGACCTCGGATCAACCGCAGCCTGCTCCAAGATACGCTACAAGAGACACTTTTCTTCAGCAACCTCAGCTCCAAGTCAGCAACTGCAACAGTTTCCACAGTGTGAATGCTCTGGGGACTCCCTGTCTTCACCCTGCACCAGAAGGACCAAAGAAATATCCCGAGGAGTGACGTAGTCACTCCCCTGCTCCAAGCAGGCACCTTCCATTACATCGACCGGTACCCTGGGACTCCTCTCACAATGACAAGCTTGCTCCTAATGACACAGAGGGTGGACATCATTGACATAGACTGTCCTGAGGTCCTGCTGCCACAATTTGGAGGAGGTAAGACCTTGCCTTCCCTGAGAACGATGGTACCCCTGTGTACTGTGTCTTCTTTGCTTCCTGAGGCGTCTGTGCACTCTTTGCAAAATTCCTTCATGCACAACCTGGCCCAGGTCCCCATCACTCCATCCTGTGATGCTCAACTCGCTGAGTTGTTCTCTGACGACGTGGAACCTTCTTTTGTTGTGCTGCATCAACCGCGTTTTGCATCTCCTTTGAACCCGGATCCTGCGACTCCTGCGGGTGCTGGCTGAAATCCTGAGGGCTCCCTAAAGTGCTGAAATCCCCCTCTTCCTTCCCACACAGATCTGAGGCCCCAGGTCCCTCCTGGGTCCATCCAGCACCATTTTGACGTAAAATGCACTTTTGTCATAGCCAAGGCTTGTTGGTGACTTCTGACACGAAATCTCATCTGCAACAATCTTCACGCAGTGGGACATCTTTTGCATTTTGCAGGAACCCATTGGCATCTTCCTAGTGTGCATTCCTGCAGTCTTTGACTAACTGGGGACTCTTCTTTTGCACCCTCTTCTGGGTTGGCAGGGACTCCTGTCCTTCCTGGAATTTCTTTCGACTTCTGGACTTGGTTCCCTTCCTTTGCAAGTCTTCAGGTCCAATAATCCAGCAGTTGTTCTTTGCAGGCTTGGTTGGCTGCTGCAAAATCCCAAAAATGAGGTGTAGTGTGTCCTAAGGAAACCTGCAGTACTTTACTCCTGCTTTTCTGGGCTCTGAGGTGGGGTAATTTACTTACCTTTACTGTATTCTTACACTCCCAGTAATTCTGCACACTCTACACTTGTCTAGGGGGGAATTTGTGATTCACATTCCACTTTCTTAGTATATGGTTTGTGTTGCCCCGGACCTATTTTCTCCCATTGCATTCTATAGGATTTCCTACTGTTTGCATTGTTCTATGACTATTTACTTGTCTAATTTTGGTGTCTAGTGTATATATTGTGTATAATACTTACCTCCAGAAGGAGTATTGTCTCTAAGATATTTTTGGTACTGTGTCACCCAAATAAATACCTTTATTTTTGGTAACATTGAGTATTGTCTTTACTTGTGTATAAGTACTGTGTAACTATAAGTGGTATTGCATGAGCGTTGCATGCCTCCTAGTTCAGCCTAAGCTGCTCTGCTATAGCTACCTCTATCAGCCTAAGCTGCTAGAACACTACTTCTTCACTAATAAGGGATAACTGGACCTGGTATAAGGTGTAAGTACCCCAGGTACCCACTACAAACCAGGCCAGCCTCCTACATGTGCTGAGTTAATTTTCTGCACTGAAAGACAGAGATAGTCGGCAGGAAGTAGGAGGAGGTAGAACAGGAACAAAGATCAAGTGAAATAGAAACTAAACAAGTATTTGCAATGTAACAGGTCTCGCATTTCTCAGAGTTAGAGCTATTAGCAGTTGTAATCTCCCAACTGAAATGGAAAAAAACTGAGAGCAATCGTGCTGCTAAAAAATGGAAATGGAAATAGAAACGATCTCAGGATCGATGTCATGCAAAGTGCTCAACTTCTGCAAAGCAAGATCACGCTGCGAAAAAAGAGAAAAAGTAGTCCACAAACCGGACGGAAAACAGTGAGCCTCGTATGTTTTCAGTACTTGGTCGCTGCGCTCGAGGAGGGCTAACCACCGGAAAAGGCATGACGTGTGCATGCCTTCCACTAACGAAAGCAAACAGATTTTAAAAGGCAAGCCCATGAAGCAATGAAAGACACTGACGTGACATGAGCGGGGCTCCGAGCCCTTTTCTAACTACTACAGCGTCTCGCAAGCGATACACATGAGCTAGCGCATGCTATGCAGGCTCGACCCTAAAAAGGTCGTAATAAACGTAATACTTTTAATTGGAGAGTTCCGGCACTTCTCAGAAGCAAGCAGTTCTATTTTTCTATTTCAAGCACTGGTAACAGCTTTAAGGAGACGTTCCATCTTCTCCAGGCATTTCGTGATGGTCACAGCCCCATCCTCCAGGCTCGAGATATAGTGGTCGGTGACATCTAATCTGTTGGAGGAGCTTTCCAATTGCTTGCCCATGTGGTTGGCCGGGTAGTGAGGGCATTAAATCTGGCATCTATTGGGCGGAAACCAGCCTGTAGCTCTACCATGGTGGCCACGGTACCATTCAATGGCTCTGGTACCGTATCCCTGGTTGCGCCATCCTCGGCATCCAAGAAGGAGTTGTATTGTCTCACTGCCTTGAGCTGCTGGGGTGACCCTGGTCCAATGTCGCAAAAGGGCCGGAAGAGGAAACGGGAGAGGGGTTTATTTGGCATAGTGCAGGCACACAGGTGGGTGTTTCTGGCAAGAATGAGCATACATCATGCCTTTTCCGTGTGGTTAGCCCTCCTTGAGCGCAGCGACCAAGTACTGGAAACATGCGAGGCTTGCTCTTTTCTGTCTGGTTTGAGGACTACTTTTTTTATCTTTTTTCGCAGCGCGATCTCACTTGGCAGAAGTCGAGCGCTTTGCATGACATCGACCCAGTTACATAGTTAATTGCACTTTTGCCGGTTACATAGATAATTGCACTTTTGCCGATAGGTTTCACTATGAGTGAACTGTAGCAGCGCGATCACGCTCGTTATTTCCATTTAATGAGTCAAGAAAATTCCGGTTGGGAGTTTACAACTGCTAATAGCTCTAACTCGGAGAAATGCGAGACCCGTTGCA
This sequence comes from Pleurodeles waltl, assembly GCF_031143425.1. Taxonomy (NCBI): domain Eukaryota; kingdom Metazoa; phylum Chordata; class Amphibia; order Caudata; family Salamandridae; genus Pleurodeles; species Pleurodeles waltl. Next base: position 4,427,815 of record NW_027150097.1, read on the forward strand.
TTGCAAATGCTTGTTTGGGGATGCGCTGGTTGGAATGCCATCCAGTGTGGGTGAGGGGAGGGTATTGCGCCTTTGTTTGTTTTTTGTTTGTTAAATGTTGCCAATACTTGTCTGGTAACTGCCATTCCTGTCCATTCATATGCCAGTTCCTACACACACATCCCTGAATGACGACCCTGTAAGATGGAAGGAGGAGCTGAACTCACTTTAATGACTTGAAACATTAGAGGCCTCAATAATCTGAGCAAGGGAAAACTGGTACTCTCATATCTGGTGGGACATGGCGTGAAAATAGCCTTTCTTCAGGAAATCCACCTCCCTACCACCGCCTGAGGGGACACCGGTTATTTTTCACTCTACTGCGCATGCTCCCGTGGACTACGCCCAGTGATACACAGGGGCCTTCCCTTAACACCCGCATCCAGCTTCACCGGTGTGGGCAGAAGATATGTGATGGTCTCGGCACACTGGCAGGACAGCACGTGCTTCTGGTTAATGTTTATGTCCCAAACACTGACTCCCTCAATTCTATCAGGGACTCTCTGACTGAAAACGATCGGATCATCGTGGGTGGGGACCTCAATAAGGTGCAAGCCCCCTTGATGGTCTACGCAAGCTCGACTACTGGTGGTAAGCCACGGGCTCTGCGAGTCCTCCGTGACATTGCTGACGCTTACGACCTAACTGAAGCATGGCGACTGTGACATGCCGCCTTGACGGCAGTGCTTAATTTGTACTTGTTGTATGCGGTGCTGAGCACCGGCTCTTATTTTTAAGGGCCGGCGCTTTTTCTTCTGCCTCAAGCATTTGCTGCGAGCAAAAGACACATTTGGGAAAGACGGAGGAAGAGGAAATACGAAAAAGCATCACAATGGGAGAAAGCAGAAAGCTGCAGGAGTGAGCTAAAGGGACAGGTAGTGACTTTAAACGTTTTGAAGAGGCCCGAGATGGCTTCAGGATTACGCTTCCTCAGTATTCCGTGCTCGTACATTTAATTGCAGCAGCTGCGTGATTCAGAGGAGAGCTCTGAGCACCAGCACGTTTTTATTTACAAATTAAGCACTGCTTGACGGAATATACATTTCCCCTCATAACTTCTGGACAAATATCGATTATTGGTTCATTTCCGCTCAAGCAACCCCCGGGCTGGGGTAAGTAGCTGCTCACATTGTCGAACCACTCCCCCGGTGTGACTGACAACGTGGGTGCCCTGCGGGGACAGCCGGGGCGCTCTGCATGATGAGGTGCTCCGCACTGAGGTCTGGGACTCCATTGTGGAATACTTCACACTCAATACAGGCTCGTTCATACAGCAGCCATTCTTTGGGACACCTTCAAGGCATGCATGTGTTGGGTGTGTATTTCCAAGCCCACTGGTGTACTGCGAGACATCACTCCTGCCTGGCCAGATTAGAGACTGAGTTCCACGACATTGACTAGGAGGACTCCCAGATGCGCAACAGACCTCAGCTACACATCTGATCAGTCCAGCTGGACGAGTTCTGAGAACTCTCCACAGGGAAACATCGTACTTAGGGTGATATGTGGGGGCCAGAAGTTATAGGGAGGGGGACTGCCTGGGTTGCACCTTGGCGCGACTGCTGTGTCCAGGCAGACAAACAGGGTATATCACCAAGCTGTGGGTGGATGGACACAAACGCGTGCAGCCACTGAGGGCATTATGAATGACCTATTACGGTGCTACAGGCAACTGCACTCCTCCCAATTGGCTGCTGACTCAAATACCATAGCTGATTGTGAGAAAGTAGCCTCTTTCTAGCCTTGTTACCCCCACTTTTGGCCTGTTTGTGAGTGTATGTCAGGGTGTTTTCACTGTCTCACTGGGATCCTGCTAGCCAGGACCCAGTGCTCATAGTGAAAACCCTATGTTTTCAGTATGTTTGTTATGTGTCACTGGGACCCTGCTAGTCAGGACCCCAGTGCTCATAAGTTTGTGGCCTATTTGTATGTGTTCCCTGTGTGGTGCCTAACTGTCTCACTGAGGCTCTGCTAACCAGAACCTCAGTGGTTATGCTCTCTCATTTCTTTCAAATTGTCACTAACAGGCTAGTGACCAATTTTACCAATTTACATTGGCTTACTGGAACACCCTTATAATTCCCTAGTATATGGTACTGAGGTACCCAGGGTATTGGGGTTCCAGGAGATCCCTATGGGCTGCAGCATTTATTTTGCCACCCATAGGGAGCTCTGACAATTCTTACACAGCCCTGCCACTGCAGCCTGAGTGAAATAACGTCCACGTTATTTCACAGCCATTTTACACTGCACTTAAGTAACTTATAAGTCACCTATATGTCTAACCTTTACCTGGTAAAGGTTGGGTGCTAAGTTACTTAGTGTGTGGGCACCCTGGCACTAGCCAAGGTGCCCCCACATTGTTCAGGGCCAATTCTCCGGACTTTGTGAGTGCAGGGACACCATTACACGCGTGTACTACATATAGGTCATTACCTATATGTAGCTTCACAATGGTAACTCCGAATATGGCCATGTAACATGTCTATGATCATGGAATTGCCCCCTCTATGCCATCCTGGCATAGTTGGCACAATCCCATGATCCCAGTGGTCTGTAGCACAGACCCTGGTACTGCCAAACTGCCTTTCCCGGGGTTTCACTGCAGCTGCTGCTGCTGCCAACCCCTCAGACAGGCATCTGCCCTCCTGGGGTCCAGCCAGGCCTGGCCCAGGATGGCAGAACAAAGGACTTCCTCTGAGAGAGGGTGTTACACCCTCTCCCTTTGGAAAATGGTGTGAAGGCAGGGGAGGAGTAGCCTCCCCCAGCCTCTGGAAATGCTTTCATGGGCACACATGGTGCCCATTTCTGCATAAGCCAGTCTACACCGGTTCAGGGACCCCTTAGCCCTGCTTTGGCGCGAAACTGGACAAAGGGAAGGGGAGTGACCACTCCCCTGACCTGTACCTCCCCTGGGAGGTGCCCAGAGCTCCTCCAGTGTGCTCCAGACCTCTGCCATTTTCGAAACAGAGGTGCTGCTGGCACACTGGACTGCTCTGAGTGGCCAGTGCCATCAGGTGACGTCAGAGACTCCTTCTGATAGGCTCCTTCAGGTGTTGCTAGCCTATCCTCTCTCCTAGGTAGCCAAACCCTCTTTTCTGGCTATTTAGGGTCTCTGTCTCTTGGGATTCCTTAGATAACGAATGCAAGAGCTCATCCGAGTTCCTCTGCATCTCTCTCTTCACCTTCTGCCAAGGAATCGACTGCTGACCGCGCTGGAAGCCTGCAAAACTGCAACAAAGTAGCAAAGACGACTACTGCAACTCTGTAACGCTAATCCTGCCGCCTTCTCGACTGTTTTCCTGGGTGCATGCTGTGGGGGTAGTCTGCCTCCTCTCTGCACTAGAAGATCCGAAGAAATCTCCCGTGGGTCGACGGAATCGTCCCCCTGCAACCGCAGGCACCAAAGAACTGCATCACCGGTACCCTGGGTCTCCTCTCAGCACGACGAGCGAGGTCCCTTGAATCCAGCAACTCTGTCCAAGTGACTCCCACAGTCCAGTGACTCTTCAGTCCAAGTTTGGTGGAGGTAAGTCCTTGCCTCCCCACGCCAGACTGCATTGCTGGGAACCGCGACTTTTGTAACTACTCCGGCCTCCGTGCACTTCCGGCGGAAATCCTTTGTGCACAGTCCAGCCTGGGTCCACGGCACTCTAACCTGCATTGCACGACCTCCTAAGTTGTTCTCCGGCGACGTGGGACTCCTTTGTGCGACTTCGGGTGAGCACCTTTTCACGCATCCTTGTAGTGCCTGTTTCTGGCACTTCTGCAGGTGCTGCTTGCTGCTGAGAGGGCTCCTTATCTTGCTCGACGTCCCCTCTGTCCCCTGAAGTAATTGGCGACATCCTGGAACCTCCTGGGCCACAGCAGCATCCAAAAACACTAACCGCACGATTTGCAGCTAGCAAGGCTTGTTGGCGGTCTTTCGGCGGGAAAATACTTCTGCTCGACTCTGCACGGCGTGTGGGATCTGTCCTCCAAAGGGAAAGTCTCTAGTCCTTGTCGTTCCTGCAGAAACCTAAGCTTCTACTGTCCAGTAGCAGCTTCTTTGCACCCACAGCTGGCATTTCCTGGGCATCTGCCCATCTCCGACTTGCTTGTGACTTTTGGACTTGGTCCCCTTGTTCCACAGGTACCCACAACTGGAAATCCATTGTTGTTGCATTGTTGGTTTGTGTGTTTCCTGCAGAATTCCCCTATCACGACTTCTATGTCCTTTGGGGAACTTTAGTGCACTTTGCACTCACTTTTTAGGGTCTTGGGTTGGGCTATTTTTCTAACCCTTACTATTTTCTAATAGTCCCAGCGACCCTCTACAAGGTCACATAGGTTTGGGGTCCATTTGTGGTTCGCATTCCACTTTTGGAGTATATGGTTTGTGTTGCCCCTATCCCTATGTGTCTCCATTGCATCCTATTGTAACTATACATTGTTTGCACTGTTTTCTAATACTATTACTGCATATTTTGGTATTGTGTACATATATCTTGTGTATATTTGCTATCCTCATACTGAGGGTACTCACTGAGATACTTTTGGCATATTGTCATAAAAATAAAGTACCTTTATTTTTAGTATATCTGTGTATTGTGTTTTCTTATGATATTGTGCATATGACACTAGTGGTACTGTAGGAGCTTCACTCGTCTCCTAGTTCAGCCTATGCTGCTCTGCAAAGCTACCATTATCTATCAGCCTATGCTGCTAGACACCCTATACACTAATAAGGGATAACTGGGCCTGGTGCAAGGTGCAAGTACCCCTAGGTACTCACTACAAGACAGTCCAGCCTCCTACATTGGTTGTGCAGCGGTGGGATAAGTGCTTTGAGACTACTTACCACTTTTGTCATTGTACTTTTCATAAGAGAAAAATATACAAAACAAGTTCAGTGTATGTACACCTAACCAAAAAGTTTTGCATTTCTTTTCTCACCTCTTTTCTAAAGTGCTGAAAAGTACCTCTAAACTTTCTAAAAGTTCTTAAAAGTTTAAAAAGTTTTTTTTCTGTCTTTCTAAAAGTTCTGAAAACTTTTTTCTCTTTTTCTATCACTTAAACTCTTTCTAAAAATGTCTGGCACAGGCCAAAATGTTGATCTGTCCAAACTTGCATATGACCACCTTAGCTGGAAAGGAGCAAGGAGTCTCTGTATAGAAAGAGGTTTGACTGTAGGGAAGAATCCTTCCTTGGAATTATTGCTTAACATGCTTAGAGAACAAGATAAGGCCAAAAGGGCCCCATCTGTTGAAAAAGTAGCTAATGGTTCCCAATCTGATCCAGGGACCCCCCCTAGGAAAAGATTCAGGAAAGAAACTTCCTAGCCTCCCCATTACTAGACAGTCTAGCATAGTTGGTACTGAGGTTGAGTCACACCATACAGATAGTGTTGTCTCACATCATAGCAAGAGCATTCATTCTCACCACAGTAGAAGTGATGTTTCTGTTAACCAAGCTGTTAGGGTGCCTTCTGTAAGAGACAGGTCACCTTCTGTCCATTCTCATCATACTTCTGTTTCAAGGCATGTCCCTCCCACCCCCCCTCTTTGACAGATTGTTAGAAAGGGAGCTCAATAGATTGAGAGTGGAACAAACCAGACTGAAGCTCAAGAAGCAACAGCTGGATTTGGATAGACAGACCTTAGAAGTAGAGAAGGAAAGACAGAAGTTGGGTTTAGAAACCCATGGTGGCAGCAGCAGTATTCCCCATAGTCATCCTGCAAAAGAGCATGATTCCAGGAATCTGCATAAGATAGTTCCCCCTTATAAGGAGGGGGATGACATTAACAAGTGGTTTGCTGCACTTGAGAGGGCCTGTGCTGTACAGGATGTCCCTCAAAGGTAGTGGGCTGCTATCCTATGGCTATCATTTAGTGGAAAAGGTAGGGATAGGCTCCTTACTGTGAAAGAAAGTGAAGCCAATGATTACAAAGTTCTTAAGAATGCACTCCTGGATGGTTGTGGCTTAACCACTGAACAATACAGGATAAAGTTCAGAGAGACCAAAAAGGAGTCTTCACAAGACTGGGTTGATTTCATTGACCATTCAGTGAAGGCCTTGGAGGGGTGGTTACATGGCAGTAAAGTTACTGATTATGACAGCCTGTATAACTTGATCCTGAGAGAGCATATTCCTAATAATTGTGTGTCTGATTTGTTGCACCAGTACTTGGTGGACTCTGATCTGACCTCTCCCCAAGAATTGGGAAAGAAGGCAGACAAATGGGTCAGAACAAGGGTGAACAGAAAAGTTCATACAGGTGGTGACAAGGATGGCAAGAAGAAAGATGGTGAAAAATCTCAAGATAAGCATGGGGATAAGGGTAAAACCAAAGATCCCACTTCAAATCTTAAACACTCTTCAGAGGGTGGGGATAAAACAAATTCTTCCTCTTCTTCTCAACCTGCACACATTAAAAAGCCTTGGTGCTTTGTGTGTAAAAACAGAGGCCATAGGCCAGGGGATAAGTCCTGTCCAGGTAAACCCCCTGAGCCTACCACCACTAATACATCAAGCTCTAGTGCCCCTAGCAGTAGTGGTACTAGTGGTGGGACTGCTGGCAACAGTCAAGCAAAGGGTGTAGTTGGGTTCACTTATGGGTCCATCATAGAAACTGGGGTAGTCAGTCCCAAGACAGTTTCTGTCACACCTAGTGGCATTGGCCTTGCCACACTGGCTGCTTGTCCCCTTACAATGGATAAGTACAGGCAGACAGTTTCAATAAATGGTGTTGAGGCCTTGGCCTACAGGGACACAGGTGCCAGTATCACTTTGGTGACTGAAAACCTAGTGGCTCCTGAACAACACATCATTGGACAACAGTATAAAATTATTGATGTCCATAACTCCACTAAGTTTCTTCCCTTAGCTATAATTCAGTTTAGTTGGGGTGGAGTTACTGGCCCTAAGCAGGTGGTGGTATCACCTAGCTTACCTGTAGACTGTCTCTTAGGTAATGACCTAGAGGCCTCAGGTTGGGCTGATGTAGAGTTTTATGCCCATGCAGCCATGCTGGGCATCCCAGAGGAATTGTTCCCTCTCATTTCTACTGAAATGAAAAAGCAAAGGAGAGAAGGCCTGAAACCTCAGGATCCCTCTCCATCAACAGGTACAAAGGGTATCACAGTATCCCCTAACCACCCTACCATTCAGGATACCATTCCTGTGGTGGGAGAAACCTCTCCTGGGGTGGCACCTGTTCCAAGGGAATCATCAGCTGGCAAAGCTGGACTCCCTGAGGTAAAAGTACCTCTCTGTGGGATAACTAACATTGGTGAGAAAAAGAGCACCATTTTAGTTAACATGGAGCATCCCTCCAACCCTCCCAGAGAAACTTTAGTGCAGAAATCCTGCACTGCCTCACAACACTTAGGACAGCATCCCTGCCCTAGTGTGGAGCTCAAAGGACAGCATCCCTGCCCTGCTCCAACTCAAGAGAAACAGCATCCCTGCTCTCTCTTCCAGCCATATGGACAAAGTTTTTGCCCAGCTATGGCTTTTCTGAGACAGCATCCCTGTCTGGCATTTCCATCACTACAAATAGGTTCAGTGGACAATTCCCACTGCTCTAAACTAAAACATACTGATAGAAACTCTGAAAATACATCTTCACATTGTTGCTTAGCTAAAAAACTTCAAACAGGGTGGTTTACATCCCCACAGGGAAGTAACCATATAGTGGATGATAAAGGGAGTAACCAGTCTATTGCAGAGCTACTCTCTACTTATCACCACTTAGACAATAAAGTCTCAACTGGCCAAGGTTAGCCTTATTGTCCTTCGTTTGGGGGGGGGGGGGGTTGTGTGAGAAAGTAGCCTCTTTCTAGCCTTGTTACCCCCACTTTTGGCCTGTGTGTGAGTGTATGTCAGGGTGTTTTCACTGTCTCACTGGGATCCTGCTAGCCAGGGCCCAGTGCTCATAGTGAAAACCCTATGTTTTCAGTATGATTGTTATGTGTCACTGGGACCCTGCTAGTCAGGACCCCAGTGCTCATAAGTTTGTGGCCTATATGTATGTGTTCCCTGTGTGGTGCCTAACTGTCTCACTGAAGCTCTGCTAATCAGAACCTCAGTGGTTATGCTCTCTCATTTCTTTCAAATTGTCACTAACAGGCTAGTGACCAATTTTACCAATTTACATTGGCTTACTGGAACACCCTTATAATTCCCTAGTATATGGTACTGAGGTACCCAGGGTATTGGGGTTCCAGGAGATCCCTATGGGCTGCAGCATTTCTTTTGCCACCCATAGGGAGCTCTGACAATTCTTACACAGGCCTGCCACTGCAGCCTGAGTGAAATAACGTCCACGTTATTTCACAGCCATTTTACACTGCACTTAAGTAACTTATAAGTCACCTATATGTCTAACCTTTATCTGGTAAAGGTTGGGTGCTAAGTTACTTAGTGTGTGGGCACCCTGGCACTAGCCAAGGTGCCCCCACATTGTTCAGGGCCAATTCCCCCGACTTTGTGAGTGCGGGGACACCATTACACGCGTGCACTACATATAGGTCATTACCTATATGTAGCTTCACAATGGTAACTCCGAATATAGCCATGTAACATGTCTATGATCATGGAATTGCCCCCTCTATGCCATCCTGGCATAGTTGGCACAATCCCATGATCCCACAGGTCTGTAGCTCAGACCTGGGTACTGCCAAACTGCCTTTCCCGGGGTTTCACTGCAGCTGCTGCTGCTGCCAACCCCTCAGACAGGTTTCTGCCCTCCTGGGGTCCAGCCAGGCTTGGCCCAGGATGGCAGAACAAAGGACTTCCTCTGAGAGAGGGGGTTACACCCTCTCCCTTTGGAAAATGGTGTGAAGGCAGGGGAGGAGTAGCCTCCCCCAGCCTCTGGAAATGCTTTCATGGGCACACATGGTGCCCATTTCTGCATAAGCCAGTCTACACCGGTTCAGGGACCTCTTAGCCCTGCTCTGGCGCGAAACTGGACAAAGGGAAGGGGAGTGACCACTCCCCTGACCTGTACCTCCCCTGGGAGGTGCCCAGAGCTCCTACAGTGTGCTCCAGACCTCTGCCATCTTGGAAACAGAGGTGCTGCTGGCACACTGGACTGCTCTGAGTGGCCAGTGCCATCAGGTGACGTCAGAGACTCCTTCTGATAGGCTCCTTCAGGTGTTGCTAGCCTATCCTCTCTCCTAGGTAGCCAAACCCTCTTTTCTGGCTATTTAGTGTCTCTGTCTCTTGGGATTCCTTAGATAACGAATGCAAGAGCTCATCCGAGTTCCTCTGCATCTCTCTCTTCACCTTCTGCCAAGGAATCGACTGCTGACCGCGCTGGAAGCCTGCAAAACTGCAACAAAGTAGCAAAGACGACAACTGCAACTCTGTAACGCTGATCCTGCCGCCTTCTCGACTGTTTTCCTGGTGGTGCATGCTGTGGGGGTAGTCTGCCTCCTCTCTGCACTAGAAGATCCGAAGAAATCTCCCGTGGGTCGACGGAATCGTCCCCCTGCAACCGCAGGCACCAAAGAACTGCATCACCGGTACCCTGGGTCTCCTCTCAGCATGACGAGCGAGGTCCCTTGAGTCCAGCAACTCTGCACAAGTGTCTCCTACAGTCCAGTAACTCTTCAGTCCAAGTTTGGTGGAGGTAAGTCCTTGCCTCCCCATGCCAGACTGCATTACTGAGAACCGCGACTTTTGCAGCTACTCCAGCCTCCGTGCACTTCCGGCAGAAATCCTTTGTGCACAGTCCAGCCTGGGTCCACGGCACTCTAACCTGCATTGCACGACCTCCTAAGTTGTTCTCCGGCGACGTGGGACTCCTTTGTGCGACTTTGGGTGATCACCCTTTCACACATCCTCGTAGTGCCTGTTTCTGGCACTTCTGCGGGTGCTGCCTGCTGCTGAGAGGGCTCCTTGTCTTGCTCGACGCCCCCTCTGTCGCGTGACGGAATTGGCGACATCCTGGTCCCTCCTGGGCCACAGCAGCATCCAAAAACACTAACCGCACGATTTGCAGCTAGCAAGGCTTGTTGGTGGTCTTTCGGTGGGAAAACACTTCTGCACGACTCTCCACGGCTTGAGGGATCCGTTCTCCAAAGGAGAAGTCTCTAGCCCTTGTCGTTTCTGCAGAAACCTAAGCTTCTACTGTCCAGTAGCAGTTTCTTTGCACCCACAGCTGGCATTTCCTGGGCATCTGCCCATCTCCGACTTGCTTGTGACTTTTGGACTTGGTCCCCTTGTTCCACAGGAATCCACAACTGGAAATCCATCGTTGTTGCATTTTTGGTTTGTGTCTTTCCTGCAGAATTCCCCTATCATGACTTCTATGTCCTTTGGGGAACTTTAGTGCACTTTGCACTCACTTTTCAGGGTCTTGGGGTGGGCTATTTTTCTAACCCTTACTATTTTCTAATAGTCCCAGCGACCCTCTACAAGGTGACATAGGTTTGGGGTCCATTCGTGGTTCGCATTCCACTTTTGGAGTATATGGTTTGTGTTGCCCCTATCCCTATGTGTCTCCATTGCATCCTATTGTAACTATACATTGTTTGCACTGTTTTCTAATACTATTACTGCATATTTTGGTATTGTGTACATATATCTTGTGTATATTTGCTATCCTCATACTGAGGGTACTCACTGAGATACTTTTGGCATATTGTCATAAAAATAAAGCACCTTTATTTTTAGTATATCTGTGTATTGTGTTTTCTTATGATATTGTGCATATGACACTAGTGGTACTGTAGGAGCTTCACTCGTCTCCTAGTTCAGCCTAAGCTGCTCTGCTAAGCTACCATTATCTATCAGCCTATGCTGCTAGACACCCTATACACTAATAAGGGATAACTGGGCCTGGTGCAAGGTGCAAGTACCCCTAGGTACTCACTACAAGCCAGTCCAGCCTCCTACATTGGTTGTGCAGCGGTGGGATAAGTGCTTTGAGACTACTTACCACTTTTGTCATTGTACTTTTCATAAGAGAAAAATATACAAAACAAGTTCAGTGTATGTACACCTAACCAAAAAGTTTTGCATTTCTTTTCTCACCTCTTTTCTAAAGTGCTGAAAAGTACCTCTAAACTTTCTAAAAGTTCTTAAAAGTTTAAAAAGTTTTTTTTCTGTCTTTCTAAAAGTTCTGAAAACTTTTTACTCTTTTTCTATCACTTAAACTCTTTCTAAAAATGTCTGGCACAGGCCAAAATGTTGATCTGTCCAAACTTGCATATGACCACCTTAGCTGGAAAGGAGCAAGGAGTCTCTGTATAGAAAGAGGTTTGACTGTAGGGAAGAATCCTTCCTTGGAATTATTGCTTAACATGCTTAGAGAACAAGATAAGGCCAAAAGGGCCCCATCTGTTGAAAAAGTAGCTAATGGTTCCCAATCTGATCCAGGGACCCCCCCTAGGAAAAGATTCAGGAAAGAAACTTCATAGCCTGCCCATTACTAGACAGTCTAGCATAGTTGGTACTGAGGTTGAGTCACACCGTACAGATAGTGTTGTCTCACATCATAGCAAGAACATTCATTCTCACCACATTAGAAGTGATGTTTCTGTTAACCAAGCTGTTAGGGTGCCTTCTGTAAGGGACAGGTCTCCTTCTGTCCATTCTCATCATACTTCTGTTTCAAGGCATGTCCCTCCCACCCACCCTGATGACAGATTGTTAGAAAGGGAGCTCAATAGATTGAGAGTGGAACAAACCAGACTGAAGCTCAAGAAGCAACAGCTGGATTTGGATAGACAGACCTTAGAAGTAGAGAAGGAAAGACAGAAGTTGGGTTTAGAAACCCATGGTGGCAGCAGCAGTATTCCCCATAGTCATCCTGCAAAAGAGCATGATTCAAGGAATCTGCATAAGATAGTTCCCCCTTATAAGGAGGGGGATGACATTAACAAGTGGTTTGCTGCACTTGAGAGGGCCTGTGCTGTACAGGATGTCCCTCAAAGGCAGTGGGCTGCTATCCTATGGCTATCATTTAGTGGAAAAGGTAGGGATAGGCTCCTTACTGTGAAAGAAAGTGAAGCCAATGATTACAAAGTTCTTAAGAATGCACTCCTGGATGGTTATGGCTTAACCACTGAACAATACAGGATAAAGTTCAGAGAGACCAAAAAGGAGTCTTCACAAGACTGGGTTGATTTCATTGACCATTCAGTGAAGGCCTTGGAGGGGTGGTTACATGGCAGTAAAGTTACTGATTATGACAGCCTGTATAACTTGATCCTGAGAGAGCATATTCCTAATAATTGTGTGTCTGATTTGTTGCACCAGTACTTGGTGGACTCTGATCTGACCTCTCCCCAAGAATTGGGAAAGAAGGCAGACAAATGGGTCAGAACAAGGGTGAACAGAAAAGTTCATACAGGTGGTGACAAGGATGGCAAGAAGAAAGATGGTGAAAAATCTCAAGATAAGCATGGGGATAAGGGTAAAACCAAAGATCCTTCTTCAAATCCTAAACACTCTTCAGGGGGTGGGGATAAAACAAATTCTTCCTCTTCTTCTCAACCTGCACACATTAAAAAGCCTTGGTGCTTTGTGTGTAAAAACAGAGGCCATAGGCCAGGGGATAAGTCCTGTCCAGGTAAACCCCCTGAGCCTACCACCACTAATACATCAAGCTCTAGTGCCCCTAGCAGTAGTGGTACTAGTGGTGGGACTGCTGGCAACAGTCAAGCAAAGGGTGTAGTTGGGTTCACTTATGGGTCCATCATAGAAACTGGGGTAGTCAGTCCCAAGACAGTTTCTGTCACACCTAGTGGCATTGGCCTTGCCACACTGGCTGCTTGTCCCCTTACAATGGATAAGTACAGGCAGACAGTTTCAATAAATGGTGTTGAGGCCTTGGCCTACAGGGACACAGGTGCCAGTATCACTTTGGTGACTGAAAACCTAGTGGCTCCTGAACAACACATCATTGGACAACAGTATAACATTATTGATGTCCATAACTCCACTAAGTTTCTTCCCTTAGCTATAATTCAGTTTAGTTGGGGTGGAGTTACTGGCCCTAAGCAGGTGGTGGTATCACCTACCTTACCTGTAGACTGTCTCTTAGGTAATGACCTAGAGGCCTCAGGTTGGGCTGATGTAGAGTTTTATGCCCATGCAGCCATGCTTGGCATCCCAGAGGAATTGTTCCCTCTCATTTCTACTGAAATGAAAAAGCAAAGGAGAGAAGGCCTGAAACCTCAGGATCCCTCTCCATCAACAGGTACAAAGGGTATCACAGTATCCCCTAACCACCCTACCATTCAGGATACCATTCATGTGGTGGGAGAAACCTCTCCTGGGGTGGCACCTGTTCCAAGGGAATCATCAGCTGGCAAAGCTGGACTCCCTGAGGTAAAAGTACCTCTCAGTGGGATAACTAACATTGGTGAGAAAAAGAGCACCATTTTAGTTAACATGGAGCATCCCTCCAACCCTCCCAGAGAAACTTTAGTGCAGAAATCCTGCACTGCCTCACAACACTTAGGACAGCATCCCTGCCCTAGTGTGGAGCTCATAGGACTGCATCCCTGCCCTGCTCCAACTCAAGAGAAACAGCATCCCTGCTCTCTCTTCCAGCCATATGGACAAAGTTTTTGCCCAGCTATGGCTTTTCTGAGACAGCATCCCTGTCTGGCATTTCCACCACTACAAATAGGTTCAGTGGACAATTCCCACTGCTCTAAACTAAAACATACTGATAGAAACTCTGAAAATACATCTTCACATTGTTGCTTAGCTAAAAAACTTCAAACAGGGTGGTTTACATCCCCACAGGGAAGTAACCATATAGTGGATGATAAAGGGAGTAACCAGTCTATTGCAGAGCTACTCTCTACTTATAACCACTTAGACAATAAAGTCTCAACTGGCCAAGGTTAGCCTTATTGTCCTTAGTTTGGGGGGGGGGGGGGTTGTGTGAGAAAGTAGCCTCTTTCTAGCCTTGTTACCCCCACTTTTGGCCTGTTTGTGAGTGTATGTCAGGGTGTTCTCACTGTCTCACTGGGATCCTGCTAGCCAGGGCCCAGTGCTCATAGTGAAAACCCTATGTTTTCAGTATGATTGTTATGTGTCACTGGGACCCTGCTAGTCAGGACCCCAGTGCTCATAAGTTTGTGGCCTATATGTATGTTTTCCCTGTGTGGTGCCTAACTGTCTCACTGAAGCTCTGCTAATCAGAACCTCAGTGGTTATGCTCTCTCATTTCTTTCAAATTGTCACTAACAGGCTAGTGACCAATTTTACCAATTTACATTGGCTTACTGGAACACCCTTATAATTCCCTAGTATATGGTACTGAGGTACCCAGGGTATTGGGGTTCCAGGAGATCCCTATGGGCTGCAGCATTTCTTTTGCCACCCATAGGGAGCTCTGACAATTCTTACACAGGCCTGCCACTGCAGCCTGAGTGAAATAACGTCCACGTTATTTCACAGCCATTTTACACTGCACTTAAGTAACTTATAAGTCACCTATATGTCTAACCTTTATCTGGTAAAGGTTGGGTGCTAAGTTACTTAGTGTGTGGGCACCCTGGCACTAGCCAAGGTGCCCCCACATTGTTCAGGGCCAATTCCCCGGACTTTGTGAGTGCGGGGACACCATTACACGCGTACACTACATATAGGTCATTACCTATATGTAGCTTCACAATGGTAACTCCGAATATGGCCATGTAACATGTCTATGATCATGGAATTGCCCCCTCTATGCCATCCTGGCATAGTTGGCACAATCCCATGATCCCACAGGTCTGTAGCTCAGACCTGGGCACTGCCAAACTGCCTTTCCCGGGGTTTCACTGCAGCTGCTGCTGCTGCCAACCCCTCAGACAGGTTTCTGCCCTCCTGGGGTCCAGCCAGGCTTGGCCCAGGATGGCAGAACAAAGGACTTCCTCTGAGAGAGGGTGTTACACCCTCTCCCTTTGGAAAATGGTGTGAAGGCAGGGGAGGAGTAGCCTCCCCCAGCCTCTGGAAATGCTTTCATGGGCACACATGGTGCCCATTTCTGCATAAGCCAGTCTACACCGGTTCAGGGACCCCTTAGCCCTGCTCTGGCGCGAAACTGGACAAAGGGAAGGGGGGTGACCACTCCCCTGACCTGTACCTCCCCTGGGAGGTGCCCAGAGCTCCTCCAGTGTGCTCCAGACCTCTGCCATCTTGGAAACAGAGGTGCTGCTGGTACACTGGACTGCTCTGAGTGGCCAGTGCCATCAGGTGACGTCAGAGACTCCTTCTGATAGGCTCCTTCAGGTGTTGCTAGCCTATCCTCTCTCCTAGGTAGCCAAACCCTCTTTGCTGGCTATTTAGGGTCTCTGTCTCTTGGGATTCCTTAGATAACGAATGCAAGAGCTCATCCGAGTTCCTCTGCATCTCTCTCTTCACCTTCTGCCAAGGAATCGACTGCTGACCGCGCTGGAAGCCTGCAAAACTGCAACAAAGTAGCAAAGACGACTACTGCAACTCTGTAACGCTGATCCTGCCGCCTTCTCGACTGTTTTCCTGGTGGTGCATGCTGTGGGGGTAGTCTGCCTCCTCTCTGCACTAGAAGATCCGAAGAAATCTCCCGTGGGTCGACGGAATCGTCCCCCTGCAACCGCAGGCACCAAAGAACTGCATCACCGGTACCCTGGGTCTCCTCTCAGCATGACGAGCGAGGTCCCTTGAATCCATCAACTCTGTACAAGTGACTCCTACAGTCCAGTGACTCTTCAGTCCAAGTTTGGTGGAGGTAAGTCCTTGCCTCCCCATGCCAGACTGCATTGCTGAGAACCGTGACTTTTGCAGCTACTCCAGCCTCCGTGCACTTCCGGCAGAAATCCTTTGTGCACAGTCCAGCCTGGGTCCACGGCACTCTAACCTGCATTGCACGACCTCCTAAGTTGTTCTCCGGCGACGTGGGACTCCTTTGTGCGACTTCGGGTGATCACCCTTTCACACATCCTCATAGTGCCTGTTTCTGGCACTTCTCCGGGTGCTGCCTGCTGCTGAGAGGGCTCCTTATCTTGCTCGACGCCCCCTCTGTCCCGTGCCGCAATTGGCAACATCCTGGTCCCTCCTGGGCCACAGCAGCATCCAAAAACACTAACCGCACGATTTGCAGCTAGCAAGGCTTGTTGGTGGTCTTTCGGTGGGAAAACACTTCTGCACGACTCTCCACGGCGTGAGGGATCCGTTCTCCAAAGGGGAGGTCTCTAGCCCTTGTCGTTTCTGCAGAAACCTAAGCTTCTACTGTCCAGTAGCAGTTTCTTTGCACCCACAGCTGGCATTTCCTGGGCATCTGCCCATCTCCGACTTGCTTGTGACTTTTGGACTTGGTCCCCTTGTTCCACAGGTACCCACGACTGGAAATCCATCGTTGTTGCATTTTTGGTTTGTGTCTTTCCTGCAGAATTCCCCTATCATGACTTCTATGTCCTTTGGGGAACTTTAGTGCACTTTGCACTCACTTATCAGGGTCTTGGGGTGGGCTATTTTTCTAACCCTTACTATTTTCTAATAGTCCCAGTGACCCTCTACAAGGTCACATAGGTTTGGGGTCCATTCGTGGTTTGCATTCCACTTTTGGAGTCTATGGTTTGTATTGCCCCTATCCCTATGTGTCTCCATTGCATCCTATTGTAACTATACATAGTTTGCACTGTTTTCTAATACTATTACTGCATATTTTGGTATTGTGTACATATATCTTGTGTATATTTGCTATCCTCATACTGAGGGTACTCACTGAGATACTTTTGGCATATTGTCATAAAAATAAAGTACCTTTATTTTTAGTATATCTGTGTATTGTGTTTTCTTATGATATTGTGCATATGACACTAGTGGTACTGTAGGAGCTTCACTCGTCTCCTAGTTCAGCCTAAGCTGCTCTGCTAAGCTACCATTATCTATCAGCCTATGCTGCTAGACACCCTATACACTAATAAGGGATAACTGGGCCTGGTGCAAGGTGCAAGTACCCCTAGGTACTCACTACAAGCCAGTCCAGCCTCCTACACTGATTACCTAGCCGAGATCGCTACGGTCTGCATCTCAGACAGCGACAATTCTTGAGCTCTCCCATCTCTTGTGAAGAGATCACTCAGGCAATAGACACACTTGATGGATCTAAGGTCCCAAGCCTAGATGGACTCCCTAGCATCTTTTACAAGACATATACGCATATATTTGCTCCACACCTTGTAGAGATGTATGGCGAAGCCCTGGAGGCCAGAGTTCTCCCATCTTCCTCACATGAAGCGGTAATCACGCTGTTACCAAAACCCAGTGAGGACCCTCAATTATGCTCTTCATACCGGCCACTCTTATTCCTCAATCTTGATAGTAGAAGTTTAGATAAAGTTATTGTGACAAGATTGTTCCTTTTGATGGGACAGATTATCTCCCCATCCAAACTGGCTTTTTCCCCACAGATCCACCTCTTTCAACTTACGTACCCTTTTTGCAGTCCTTAATAGGAAATCACCAGATGTCCCCACCGCAGCCTCCTTCCTGGATGCAGAAAAGGCATTTGTTTCCTTAGAATGGCCCTTTCTGAAAGCAACTTTGAACAAGATGGGGCTACCCCATGGGTACACTGCTTTCATAATGCTACTCTACATACACGCTATGGCCAGACAGCATCAATGGCTCCCGTACATAGCCCCTCCCAGTGACCAGGGGGGCCAGACAGGGAAGCCCTCTGTTGCCACTCATTTTCATTATAGCCATGGACCCCTTGGTCTGCCATCTCCAGGAAAAGCACCTTCACCTCCAGTGTAGCCATGGCCCTTTGCTACTATGCATGTGGATGATATAATGCTTTTTATCTGGAAAGGACAGCCTCCCTCCCACTATTCGTGAGATTATCAGATTCTTAACTTGGCCATATTAGAGCTCTTCCCTGTAACAGATATCACATCACAATCTGCCATGGAATATCCTCTGATCTGGTGCGACTGTTCCACCAGATGTCGGGGAATCTTGTTGCACAGTGAGAAGGAGCAAGGTATCCGGCTGAACTATGGTCCGGCCTTTGACAACCTATCCATACAAATTGAGAGCTGCATTAAACTTTCACTCTCCATAGCAGGGTGTATAGCAATCATCAAAATGGTAATTCTTCCTTATTTTTTATATCTGTTTGTGAATATCCCAATTGCCTTAACTAAACTCTTCTTTGCTTCCCTGAGGAGCTTGCTCCTGTGACTCGTATGGAATGGACGCAAACCCTGGATCAAGTGGGGTGCATTGGTGCTTCCCTATGAGCAAGGTGGGTTCGGTGTACCTGATTTTTAGTTATATTACCTTGCAGAGCGAGCTCAATTTGCCTACAACTGGTACCACACAGATACCCGCCTCCCCTTTGATAAGCCCAAAGAGGACCAAGGGGGTTGAGTCCCTCTTCCCTCCATACTCCCTAAGGATATCTTGATGGAGCCAGAAACACCACAAATATAAACTGATGGAAGAAGTGTTGAAACTTTTTAAACATTTGCCCCTAGTCACAGATCTGGGTTTAATCCATTGTTATTTTGCTCGCATCGCCATCCTAGATTGTTCCCAGCCATATGCAAATCAGTCTTGACCCTGCTCCCCACGGGAACAGTCCAGCCCGAACTGCCAGGCCAGGTCCTCCCTGGACCTGAAACAAGCATCCTGGGACGGGTTTCAAGATATCACCCCCCATCAGCCAAGCTAGCTGGAATCCAGTGGAGCAGTGAGCAAAGGACCCACGTCTGAGCATACCCTAGCCACTTCGGGCGCACATAGCAACACCACAAATTAAAATGCTGGACGGAGTATTGAAACTTTTCAAACACACCTCCAGTCACAGATCTGGTTTTGATCCATGTTTATTTTGCTCACCGTGTCACAGTGTGGATCCCACAAATGTACATACATTTTCCATGACAAGTTGGGAGTGGATAAAACTCCCTCACCCCTCTGTGGGGGCGCCCTTTATTCATATGCTCTTCCACTAGTGAGCATCCCCAGGCTTCCCCTTTCACAGGAGAAATTGACCCAACGCATCCTATCACAGCAATCTTCAAATGGTATGGGACCTTTTTCCAGAGGGCCATGTCCTCACACATTCCAACACTAATTATTTTGGAGAACCACATTTATGGACCATTTCATACTCTGGCACCTACAAAACACACTACACACTTGGGTCACTTCTTAACCAACAGGTCCAGATGATTCCCCCTCCTTGAGGATCCTCATCACTGACACCAGGGGATGGAGACTGATTTCTAGACTATATCAGGCCTGCATTGCCCTGAAACCTGAACAGACTAGGAGGGTTAGAGCAGCCTGAGAGCACGATCTCGGACACATGATATCTGACAAAATTTGGCACTGTTGCAGTACCCAAACAAAACTTGTCTCCCCTAACCACAGATATAAGCTACTCTAGTAAAAATTCCTACTCAGGACCTATACCACACCACGCAACCTGGAGAGGATTGACCCCGAACGATCATCTCAATGCCCCAAATACCATTCAGAGGAGGCAGATTTTGTGCATTTGACATGGCCATGCACGCACATCGGGGCATATTGGATGAAGATCTTTTCCTTGATCTCCACGATGATAGGGGTTGAATTTACACCTAACCCTCTCCTCGCTCTTCTAGGATATGTCGGTGACGTCCCCAAGGGGGGGTGCGCAGATTTACCGCCATGGCACTCCTGCTGGCTAAGTGAGAACTAGACTTACACTAGGGAAGCAGGACTCACCCTACTGGCACGGCATGGCTGAAAATCATGATCTATTGTGACACGACCAGTGAAACCTATGCCTCGTTGCAGCCTCCCTCTACTAGACCCAAGGATGGGAGCCGCTTCAGGACTCCTTGTTAACAATAGACTCCTCAACAGCAAACTCTATCATCAATTCTGACATGCATGCCCCATTCCCCAAGGCTCACTAAACACTGTTGTCATGCCCCATTAGGAGATTGTCACTCACTACTCATTCCCTGTTACACAGTGCTTAGTTTGTAAATAAAAACGTGCCGGTGCCCAAAGCCCTCCTTTTAAACACGCGGCTGCTGCAATTAAATGCGGGAACACGGAATACTGAGGCAGAGTAATCCTGATGCCATCACGGCCTCTTCAATCCATATAAAGCCACTCCCTGCCCCTTCAGCTCACTCTTGCAGCTTTCTGCTTTTTCCCTTTATGACGCTTTTTTCGTTTTTCCCTTCCTCCGTCTTTTCCATATGTGTCTTTTGCTTGCAGCAAATGCTTGAGGTAGAGGAATAAGCCCCGGCCCTCAAAAATAAGTACCGGAGCTCCGCACCGGAAACAACAAGCACAAATTAAGCACTGCTGTTACATGTATCTGGCTAAATCCATCGTTCTTGTGCCCACCGCACTGTCGATATGTAAATGTCTCTTACCCATGTCCGCCCGCAGGGCCCTTGTTGTGCTGTATTGCTATGACAAGTAAAATAATAAATAAAGTTAAAAAAAAGAAAAGGAGAAAGATGGAAAAAGAAACTTGAATTAAATAGTAAAGTTAATAGGAGGGCAGGTGAAGAAGTGAAGATGTTGTAGAACAAGCGGGGAATCTAGAAGTAAGGATGGAGTGAGACGGGTACCAGAAGAGAGTGAGGGGAATAAATCTTAGAAATATGAGGGAGGAGAAGGAGTAATGGAAGAACAGGGATAATAGATTTATGCATAAAGATAAAGAAGGAGGAAATAAAGGTAGAGAAATAGAAGTGGGTAGATGAGCAATGGCGGTGTCAAAGAAGGGAGTGAATGGAGAGGGTAAAAGGAGGAATTGAGAGCAAGATAGTTAACTAGAAGATTTAGGAAAAACAAAGGGATCAGAACAGGAGAGAGAAGAGAGAATTCCAGGACCATGTGCAAGGGAATGGAAGTGCTATGTTGGTGCAGACTTCAGTGCTCTGGGGGTTGTGTAGTCATCAGTGCTTAATTTGTAAATAGAAACGTGCCAGTGCCCAAAGCCCTCCTCTTAAACACGCGTCTGCTGCAATTAAATGTGATAACACGGAATACTGAGGTGGCGTAATCGTGAAGCCATCTCGGGCCTTTTCAATCCATTTAAAGCCACTCCTTGCCCCTTCAGCTCACTCTTGCAGCTTTCTGCTTTCTCCCTTTGTGACGCTTTTTCATTTTTCCCTTCATCCGTCTTTCCCATGTGTGTATTTTGCTTGCAGCAATTGCACGAGGCAGAAGAATAAGCCCGACCCTCAAAAATAAGTGTTCATTCTCAGCACTGGAAACAACAAGCACAAATTAAGCTCTGGTAGTCATTCTCTGGCTTTGGGTGCAACATGGGCTGCAGGTTCTCAGGCTGCCAGGTATGGCACTAAGCCTCAGTGGGTAAGGTTACTTGCATGACTTGAGCATCACTAATATTTCTTTGAACATGGTGCCCATGGTACACAGTAAGCACAAATACTTTTCCCATCTCTCATTGCACATCAGTTGCCCATAAATCAGTACATTGGCTATATTTAGACAACACTAGAAGGTAAGGATACTATGTGGTATTTGCTGGCTATAGCAGAAGTTTCATAGGGACTTGTTTGCATAATTTTTCAGTGCATTTTCCACCTTCATGGTTCTGTTTATCATGGAAATTTCAATTATATTTTTTCTCCTATGTGATTTGCACAGTTCTGCACCACTTGAGAAGGTGCTGCCTCATGCATGGATCGCATTGGTGTTCATGAGTGGATGACTCAAGAGCAGAGCGCCCCTTGCAGCACATACAGGGCACCAGTCCAAATCTCAGGACATCTCTCAGTTTTCCATCTTCCAAGATCAATGCTCCTGCTAGTTACTTCCTTTAGTAGCTGCAGAGGTATAGCACGAAGTGCTATGAAAAACAGCACCTTCTTCTAATCAGCTCTAGGATGGGGAGGAGCTGCAGCATGTCATGCACAACTTTCCCTTAGGGCCACTTTTATTTTGAGTCCTGCTAAACAAGCACCACTATTTTTCTCTGTTTGAAGCTTCCAAGGCTTGATGGACTAAGATGCAGTCACATGCAGTGACATGGCCGTAAACCAACCAGCATCAGCTCTAAGGACTCAATGAAAGGGTTCAATCTGCAACTCAACTTGGCCATCTTCTCGTAGATGTCAGAATAGAGCCACATCAAGACACTAAGGCGCATATTTAAGAAAAGTGGCGCTGCACCTAGTGCTTCACAAAAATATACTAAATGAATGATTAACACATATGAAATATTGAAAAGTATTAGATTCATGTAGTAATATGTCATATTTTGAGTTATGAAGTATGTTCTTACTTATTAATGTAGGCCTTAGCTTAGCGAGTATCTTGGCCTAGTCTCGCCAGGCCTCATGCAGAAGATGTATTCCTTAACGTCTAATGGAAAATGCTGACAGAGTGAACTAACTGTGAAAAGCTCATTGTTTTAACAAAATGTTTAACCAAAGCTTTCTATGAGAACCGATGGACAGGAGATGAGGTCTCTTGTAGTGTATCGAAACGTGTGTAAAATGTGCTAGATGTACTTTTCCAGGATGCGAACAATGAAGACACTGGCTGGAGAGGAAGATGCAACAAATTCGATACCTGACGAGCCGGATGAAGAGAACATCGTAAGGCGAACCAATCAACAACATGAGAAAGAAGAAATATTAGAATTTATAGATTTGGGACAGTTAAATCATTGGATGGAGTAATAACGTACAAAACCAATTAGAAATAAGGGGATCGTTTGGGTGACTTTGATATAACAACTTGACAGAGGAGAAAAAATTCAGATTAGACTTATGCAGATTTGGAGAGAAGAAGAGACATTAGAAGAGATTCGAGATTCTGTCATTGGGCTCATACTTTCTGACTGAGAGCCTGATGTGATGCTGATCGATTGATGACCTTCGGACGAAGACTGATTCTGTTTGCTGACTCATACCACGGATAGATAGATATGATAATATGACTGAAATGTATTTTTGGGCCTTTTCTTTCTAGGTACCAACTGTGCTGTCTTAAAAGGCTTCCCATAGTTAGATGTTTCTAAATTCATGTTCTAAATTATTTTGAATGAAGCCCCACACGCTGATGCTAATCACGGTTAGATGAGGGTTTTTCTACTTGATGACTGACAGATTACAGAGACAAGTGTTTGACAGAGTGTTTTGCTGAACTTTATGGACCGTGTCGAACTGTTGCAGCTGATTTTATTAATGGTTTGCACTAACGCTCTAGAAAGTATTGTGATACACGCCTTAGTTAGATTGTGTTTCTGGCGTCTTTTGGCTAATTATTATTGTTTTATTTTTACATGCGTTTTAATCAAATTTGAATATTAATCCATATGACATAGTATTGCAAACATAAGGGAAATAAAATTACCAAACTTATACTAAATGTGTGGTTAGTCATGGCTGAAAGGTCATGGTGTGTGACAATTGCTGACTATTGTTTTATTGAATATTTGATTTGACTAATGATTATTGATTTTGGTGTATTGATTATTGTGTCCTACGCTAGAACTATGACAAGATCATTTTAAACGAGTCAAAATGTTAATCAACCTATACGTGTCCCCTTGTAAGTTTACTTATCAAGGATTGGCGCGTTATCATAGGAGAAGCCTCTTATTCATCGCATATCTGACATGGAGAAACTCAAGGTTAACCTGGTCATTGGAGCTCTGTAGGATGGGAGATTTGTCCAATATTGCAAGTGCGCTCTGTGAGAAAGAGAAATAATTTCTTGTGACATGTTGGGAGATAATGATGCTCCTGGAACTTTCCATCTTAAGTTAGTGTTCACATTGTTAGAGTTAGGGCAGATTCCTTTAGACCTGCAGAGGTGCAGGCCACTCAGAACTGCAGAGGGGCAGGCCACTCA
This sequence comes from Pleurodeles waltl, assembly GCF_031143425.1. Lineage (NCBI taxonomy): Eukaryota > Metazoa > Chordata > Amphibia > Caudata > Salamandridae > Pleurodeles > Pleurodeles waltl. The sequence continues at coordinate 4,451,675 of NW_027150097.1, forward strand.
GACCCCTTTATGCTAACACTGTTTTCTTTACTTTTGAAGACTTCTGCTAGAGTCTTTGCGATGCCTTGCTCTATCCCTGAAATCCTTGAGGTCTTCTCCTATTTATCTTAGAACCTAACTGAATGTCTTTAATTATGTTTCTGTTGAGGAGAAGCAATCCAAATATTCTTTAACCCCTTCCCTGCCAAGGACGTAATGTTTACGCCTGTGGCTGCGGCGCTCAGGCGCCACAGACGTAACCATTACGTCCTGGGGCCGGCCCTCGGGGTAAGCGTTAGCGCACCCCCAAGGGCCGCCACCCCCACCCCCCAGGTCAGGGTCGGAAGGGGAATCACTTCCCCTTCCACCCCCGACCTCCCCCACCTCCCCAGTGACGTCTGATGATGTCAGCGTGCCAACGCGCGCTGACCTCATTAGAGGTCAACTCCTGTTGCGCTGAAAGCAATGCTTCCAGCGCAACCAAGGAGAAACTGATTAGTTTCTCCTCAGTACGGGGGCAGGGGAGGCAGAGAGGCACGAAAAGTGAAGGAAAGGCTTTTCCTTCCCTTTTCATGTCTGTCCGTGCGTTCCTGCAGCACAATCGCATAGCAATTGTGCAGCAGGAAGCCAGTAGACACCAGGGATTATTATTTTTTTTTTTTTTATTGTCATAAGTGGAGCGGCCCCTTGAGCAAGGAATCTACCCAAGGGGGGCGTTTTATTTAAAACCGTTTCTGCACCCCCTGGGGGTAGATTGGCCTATATTGATTAGGCCGATCTGCCCCCGGGGGAGCAGAAGCCATTAGGCAACAGGGATGTTTTTTTTTTTTTTTTTTATACTGATAAGGGGAGCGACCCCTTAGGCAAGGGTCGCTCCCAGGCGGGCAATTTTTTTATTAGGCCGTTTCTGCCCCCCCTGGGGGCAGATCGGCCTATATTAATTAGGCCGATCTGCCCCCAGGGGGCAGAAACCACTAGACACCAGGGATTTTTAAAAATGTATATTGATAAGGGGGGCCCCTTAAGCAAGAATGGCTCCCCGGGGGGGATTGTTTTTAGGCCATTTCTGCCCCCTTTGGGGGCATATCAGCCTATTTCTATTAGGCAGAAACCACGTAGGCACCAAGGATTGGTGTGTATGTATGTGTGTGTTTTGTTTGGGGGCAGCCCCTTGGCCAAGGGTTGCTCCCCATGGCCATATCTGCCCACCTTGGGGGCAGATCAGCCTCTTTTTCGAAGGCCCATCTGCCCCCAAAGGGGGCAGAAAGCCCACCAGAGGCCAGGGAAGATTTTTTCCCCAAAATAAGACGGTGCAGGTATGGCCATACCCCCACCCCAAATAAATGGGGCCAAAGTTGTTCTGCCAACCAGTGGGCATATAGGGCAATTACCCCCGATCCACACCCCGGGGGGGCAGAAGACTACTAGATGCCAGGGAATTAAAAAAAAACAAAAAAAAATAGTGGGATGGTGGCTACCAAACAGTATGGGCCTGGTTATGCCCCCATCCCAACTGAAGGGGGTAACAGTCTTTCAGCTCTCCCCCTGCACACTAAAACATCTTATCCCACAGCAAGCAAGAGGTTAAAGGATACCAATTATTGGTTCTTAGTTTCTGTATTGCTGTTACTGTAATCCTTATATGCCTTATATTATTGAGACTGAATTTATTTGGTGTTTTAACTTGCTGGTTCTGATTATGTATCTTTACAATTCGATTCTGTAGTGCAGCTGTATTGGATTGATTACTAGTTTGTAATAACCCACTAAACCTGAATATTGATTCCTGATCCTCTTTGTGTGGTCAAATGGGCTTCAAGAAATTGTAAACTGTTGATATGTTGTTAACTCCCTTGCCTCCTAGTACCCAGCAAGATCCATTAGATGGAGACCACCGTCCGCTTCCACAAGCACCCTCTCAATCCATCTTACAAATGTTAAAACAACATGTTAACCCTATTTACGTGCCCCGGACCACAGTCTAAAGAATAAGGTAGATATATCCGAAGGCTGCAGAGACCATGACAGGGCCGTAGCCAGCAGTGAGTGCTTAGGGGGCGTGGCCTCTCAGTAATGAAAACATGATGGAAGGACCTTCTAACATTAGTCAACTTTGGGATTCTCCTTCAAGGAAAGGATGAATAGTGCACAGCTAGTAACAGTGATAAAAACTGGATAAGGTTAAAAGACACATTTGTAGTTGCATGGGGGTCTCTCCTCTAAGAAGATCAGGGCGGGACTGGGAACCCAAAGCAGCCCTGGAAAATGTTGTCCAATATGGTGCATAGAGAGGTAGCGCAGGGATTTGGGGGGTGGGGTTCCCCCCCCAAGAAAATCTGGCAAACTGGTGCCTTCTCCAACACAGTTGTCATTATTTATTCAAGTGTATTAGCATTTAAGGCATAGTAAATACTGACCTTGCAGTGCACCAGGATACGACAATCTTTGTTTGGGGCTATACATTGATTCCCTCACTGTCACCCTCCACAAGTGCCTCTCATCTGTAAAACTGTAAACTTCGTACTTGTATAGCGCACTACTCACCCGTTAAGGTCTCAAGGGACTGTACACATACCGCTGTGGAACCCCTCCTGGCTTTTCCCTGTGAGGTGCCCACTCCTGGGCAACCTCCAAGGTGAAGCCAGGCATCCCAGCGCTGTTGGGGTGATTAAGCAAGCTATTGCCCAGAGTTACAGAGTGGGACCCATGAATTAGATTAGGCACTGATGCAAGAACTATCAGGTCCAAGGAAATTGAGCCCAAGACCCGCCGAGGCAGGAATTGAACCCTGGTCCTGGGCCAGATTTCTGCATCAGGGTCTGCCGCTCTAACCATTGAGCCACACTTCTCCACTTCTGTCTGTGATACTTCTCTCAAATGTACTTCATTTGTTTTATAGCATCTCTCATGCCAGTGTGGGGTGTCGGAGCACTTTACATCACACACATATACCGAGACAACGAATCCTACGTATGTAATCAGTGTACAGAAAATGTCATAAAACAAAGGGGACTTCAAGACGATACTTGAAAAGCAGTTTGTGAAGTTGAGTTCAGAACCAAAATAATGGTTGTCAAGCGGCAAGATCAATTGGGTATCATCTGCATAAGATGTGGCGGAAATGTCAAAGGAGCCAATCAAAAAGGTAAGAGTGGATGTATACATAATAAATAATGTAGGCCTAAGTGATGAGCCTGAGGAACCCAATACTCTAAAGTTTTTTTTTCTTTGAGGAAAACTGGCGTGTGGATACCATCTGCCTCCTATTGGTGAGAAAAGACTGGAACGAGGCCCTTGACTGACCACAGATGCCAGTCTCCCTAGGACACAGACGAAGTACAGGATGAGACACTGTACCGAACACTGTGGACAAATCTAAGAGAATTAACACAGTGCTCAGACCTTATCCAGTGTTACTTTTATTGCTTCTTATAATTCTAGAAAAGCAGAATCAATTGATAAAGATGAAAAATGCTGGAATATTCAAGACCATAAGTTGTTCGTTGACTAAGTTTTCCAACATTTTAGCAAGGGCCAGGGAGAAAGGACATAGGTGGTCATTACAACCCTGGCGGACGGTGTTAAAGCGGCGGTAAGACCGCCAACAGGCCGGCGGTAAAAAAATTGGAATTACGACCATGGCGGAAACCGCCAACAAAGACAGCTAGTTTAACACTCCGACCGCCATGGCGGTACAAACAAACAGCGTGGCGGTCACCGCCAACAGACAGGGGGAATACAAAGTACCGCCCACAGTATCACAACCTACCAATCCGCCACCTTTTCCGGGGCGGATTCACGGCGGACAAAAACACGGCGGACACAGGACTTCAACAGGAAAACGCTCACCTCTACACACCCCACAAGGAATCCGGACGCCATGGAACCAGAGCTGCAGATCCTGGCAGCCCTTATCTTCTTGCTCCTCTAGCAGGTGCATGAACGCCGGCGGCGAAGACAATGGTGAGTACTGCACCTACGACATAGGGGAGGGGGGAGGGAAAAAACAGGGACACACACACGAAACATGCAACACCCCACCCTCACCCAGTACAACACACACACCAATACAGCATGATACATTACAATTACCCCCCCAGTTTCCCTGAAAGAATGCAAAGACAAAAGAAAATGAGTGTAACCATTGTAATATATTAAAATCAAGTACACAAAAATATATATATACACTATAAACAAAATATACACCAAGCTTAGTAGTCCAGGTAGTGCTCCAATGAAGTCCGTGGAACACTGGGCTCACACGGTATGGGCGAGGCCTACACAAGATATCTGACCATGACGGAGAGAACACTGCAGGGGCATCAGGGAGCAAGAAAACAGGCACCTCAGGGGGAGGGAAAGGGGGGCACCTCAGCCGGTTGAGTGCACGACGCAAAATCCATGAGAGGGCCACATGCCCACTGTTCCATCCTGGGGAGTGCAAAGCCACAGTCTCTCAAGTCTCTACAGTGGGTGGGTTGCCCACAGTTCCATCCTGGGGACTGCAAAGCCACAGTCTCTCAAGTGGATAACAGTCTCCACTGGTTCTGGAGGGGGCATTGTGCCCAGAGTGCTTCATCCTGCTAAGGACTGAGGTAGTGGATGACAGTCTCCAAAGGTTCTGGAGGGGGCATTGTGCCCAGAGTGCTTCATCCTGCTAAGGACTGAGGTAGTGGATGACAGTCTCCACTGGTTCTGGAGGGGGCATGGTGCCCAGAGTGCTTCATCCTGCTTGTGACGGACTCAGTAGCGTCAGTGCCCTTGATGCTCATGGGCCAGCGGTGCTTGTGGCGGCGGTGCCCTGTTCAGCGGTGCTTGTGGCGGTGGTGCCCTGCTCAGCGCTGCTTGTGGCGGCAGTGCCCTGTTCAGCGGTGCTTGTGGCGGCGGTGTCCTTTGCAGTGACTCAGTTGCTAGCAGTCCTTCATGGCCCAGCGGGGCTGGTGCTGGCGGTCTGTCATGACCACACAAACTTGCCAAGTCAAATCAAAGAAGTGCATGAGAAAAGCAAAGAGATATCCTCAGTGGAGACAGCAAAGCCCAAACTGGAAGAAGGTTTGCAGAGTAATCTTGCGCTTATTTCAAAGGAAGAATCAAGAAGAGAAGATCCAAGACGGCCGCTGTGAGTCCTGAAGGTTAGTTACAGTTCTAGTCTTGCAATCGGTTGGTTGCTAGGTTACGAGCTCTCCAGCTGGAAGCCTTGCACTTCAACTGAGGTCTGACAGGAATCAGCTGTGTGGAGAGAGAGCGCGCTTCAGAAAAGAAACTCCTGTGAGGTAAAATTACATTTGAAGATTATATTACAGAAAACGGATAAATATTGTCAAGGTTTATTCGAAGAGTTTGATAGTAGACCGTTCCCGTGGAAGTCGGCAAGGCTACAGAGTTAATGTATGAATTAACCTTATGTTTACAAGGTTCTTGTTTAAGATATTAAAGTCAAAGAAAAAATGAACTTTAAAAGAGCAAGTATCTACAAATGTCAAGGTTATAAACAAAGGCCAAGTTTAAAGGAGAAACGAACTGTTTACAAATAAGCATTTACAAATTCAATGGTAATAAACCAAAATAGAGTTTAAAAGAGAAACGAACTTAAATAAACAAGCATTTACAACTACAGGTTATCGACAGATGTCGAAGTAAGGAAGGAGAAACTAACTGTAATAAACAAGCATTTACAAATACAAGTTAGCAACAAATGTCGAAGTAAGAAAGGAGAAATGAACTTTAATAAACAAGCATTTACAAATACAAGTATTGACAGAAGTCACAATAAGACAGGAGAAATTAAATAACATCAGCTGATTTGAAGAACGCATTATCACCAACTATATATATATATATATATAGCAACATAAAACCAATCTCTAACAAAGGTTGAGAAGTTCTTCCAGAATCAGTAATAAGCATTTTTTTAAGAAGAGCTATCATTTATTGAGAGAAGCAAGGCTACAGAGAACTCAGGGTGAGTGAAGAAATAATAGAATTAAAGAGAATTAAGTGTTGAGAGTAGAAAGTGAAAAAACTGATGTTGTATGTCCCTAGTAATTGCGACTGTGACTCTTGCAGGTGCTGTATCCAATCTTAGATGTGAAGAGGCAGACTGAGTACTGGCGTTCATCATCTCTGTGGCAGTCTCTCTACCATCCCATTCCCCTTTCCACCTCCGGGGTACTCAGCACGAAGGATTAATATTCATTGTGAGTAGCTCGGGTCGGGACTGAGGAGTTATCTTCTGCTTCTGAGGAAATCGAATTGAAGTATCCTGACAGATTGAAGTGCCATCACCCTAATTTTGGGGGGGAAAAAAACAGATTTCCTCTTGAGCAGAATGGCAGAAGGAATTGATATAAAAGCATTAGCCACCGTTTTGGAAGGGTTACAGAAACAATTAAATAACACCATAGAAGAAACAGTCCAAATAAAACAGCGAATAAATGAGTTAGGGAACACCGCTAAATCAAATGAATCTGTGTTTTCACAAATCCCTAGCCCTTCACAGTCTGCAGGTATATCCACTCAAGTAATTCATGCGGTTTCCCCTATTATTCCTTTGGCTCAACCCGAGCGCTTCGGTGGGGATCCAAATAAGGCGCAGATTTTTCTGACCCAATGCTCATTGCATTTTTTATGTAGACCAGTCATTTTTTCCGAAGACCAGTCCAAAGTGGCATTTATATTGTCTTATCTGACAGGAGATGCGGCCGCATTGTCCATGCCAATAATTTCCAGAAATGATCCTGTTTTATATAATTTCCAAAATTTCAAGGAAGAGTTCTTAAGAATATTTGATCGGGGGGGCGTGGTCTGGCCGCGATCCATGATGGCCGCCTGAGAGCCGAGCTCCCCACGGCGGCGGGCCACGCGGCGGTGGCGGCGGCGCTGGGGGTGCTCCACGGGACCCCCGAACGCAGCGGGGGCCGACGTAGGAGTTGGAGACAGTGAACGACCGACGTCCGTGACGTGGGGGGAGCGCCCTCCTCGGAGGCGCCGAACGGAGCGAGGGGAGGAGGCCTGAGGCCTACGGCAGGCCCCTGAGCCGCGGCCTCGAGTGTGGAATCACCCCGACACGGAGAGACGCGTCCCTCGCTGAAGCCTGAAGTGGGAGAGAGCGCGTCCTTCGTCCCTGCCCGCGCCTTGACAGCGGCTCAACTGCGGCTCCCGGAGACGCCGCCTGACCCCTCCCTCCCTCCTGATCGATAGCTGCCGAAGGGGGAGAACGGAGTCAACCACCATCAGGGCCCGGAACAACAACGACGCGTCTCCCAGTGCCTCTCCACCCTCCCCCTTTCTGCCGGGGGTGACGGGATCGGCGACAAGAGGCCTCACCACCAGCGGAGCGCAACGGACGGCTACCCCCACCCTCCCAGCCTTACCTGCTCCAGAGAAGACCCCCTGAGAAATGACAGAGGCCCCGGAGAGGTTGGAGAGGTGAGAGCCGAGCTGGTGAGTCAGAGAGGATGAGAGACTTACGGAGAGGAGGGTGGTGGATGAGTGTGAGAGGGGCCCGGAGTGGGGAGAGAGAGAGAGGAATATAACAACGAGCGGAGAGAGGAGGAAGGCGAAAGGAAGAGGAGAAGGCAAAGAGTAAAGGAGCAAACTACCTAATAAAAAGAGGGGCAAGCACAAGAGGGGGCAAAGAGTAAGAAAACAAAAAAAAAGAGGAGAAAAGGAAAAAAGAGAAAGGAAAACAATCAACACAAACATAACAACAAAAGACGCAATACCACACTAACAGGAACTGACGAGGCATGAAGAGCAAAGAGGGCCAGGAGTAACATCGGACCTCGGCTCCAAAACAACCCCTCTCTCCACGGAACAGCCCTGCGTGACGCTGAACACTATAGAGCCAACATCGGGATCCTTCCCCTCGTACATATACACCAACGACAGCCCCCCCAGGAGGTCATTTAGAGAGGTACCCCCCTGAACTCTGAACCCCACCTGCCACCCTCTCTCCTCTTCTGCCCACGCTGATCGCCCTCATTGAGACACGGACAGGCACCCCCTTGGATCCCCACCTGCAGGGAGAAACCCAGAGGCAAGACGGCGGGTAAAGCACCGTGTAAACCCGCTCGCCAACTACTCTTCTCTGAAGCCCTGCGTCAACAGAAATATCCTGCTCCCGCAGCCTCTCCGCCCCCCTCACACGACACCATGTCAGACAATACTCAAGGAGCATCAATGGATCGTATACTGCAGGAGATATCGGCAGTAGGCCGCAAACTGGAAGGTATGGACACTGCCATGACAGCATTAACAGCGGAAACGAGATCCATGCGCTTGGAAATAACGGGCTTCCAGTCACAAATCTCCGGACTGGACCATCGAGTAGTGGCCGTGGAAAGTCAAGTGGTCTCACAGACTGACAGAGATCAGGAACTCTTGTATCTTCGCAGCAAGTTAATCGACCTTGAGGACCGAAGCCGCAGAAACAACATCCGCTTCCTCGGATTTCCGGAAGGCATTGAGGGTACAGATATCCTCTCTTACCTGCGAGACACGCTTCCCAAACTAGCCGACGTAACATTTGACCCCCCTCTGGAATTTCAAAGAGCGCATAGACTTGGTCTCAAGAGACAAAACGGACAAGATCGTCCTCGTCCAATCATAGCCTGCTTCCTCCGGCACGGGCAGGTCCGCCAATTGCTACAGCTGTCCCGAAGGCAAGGCCCACTCCGGCTCGGTCCCCTCGAAATCCGCCTTTCAGCAGACTTCTCCAAAGAAACAGCAGATCGAAGAAGAGCCTTTCTCTCCTTCCGCCCTCGCCTTCGCCATCTGGATGTTAAATTCGGCCTCTTCGAGCCAGCCAGGATGTGGATAACTAAGAACGGAGAGTCACGAACCTTCTATGACCCAGAGGATTTGAAGTCATTCCTAGAGGGGCTGCATGATCCGACACAATCCATGGAATTAACAACCCAACCCCCCCAAGACACACAGAACCAAACCAGGGGAATTGGCCAATCGGAAATTGCTCTGGACACCGACGGAAGACCTACTACAGACCCCCAAACCAGGGGCAGAGACCTGGAGAGGTTAACAAAAAGTTTTGATGACAGGGGCCAAGTCCTACAGGCGGTGGCGATGCACACACAACTGCCGGACAGAGACAAGTCCCGATCCCCTTTGAAACCCTAGGTGCCTAATACCTGAAACCAACATGGACACAGTTTTCTTACAAGCCCTCGATATCTACAACCACAGACTGCCATAGAAACGTTGCAGGAAACATTGGAACTTTGATGAAAAAGCCCAGACATAGAGACATGATGAGTACTCTACTTTAATGTACACTCCTTAAACATGGAACCACGGAGAACCGCCCCCCCCCCAAGAAGGCTTTAACCGCCTCGGACTGCTCAGACTGTTCGGATTGTGTGATAGTTTTGTTGGCCCCCGACTACCTTTACTTTTGTTTCTCAATGTCCCTCCCTTTCATGCCGGGTAACACTTTCCATGTCCCTTATCACTTCTCCCATCTAGAATCAGGACCCATAACGTCCTCTGGAAAATATGGGAACTGACGCAATACCCTTGCACACTACTGGCTTGCCCTGGCAGGGCTGGGGCAAAACGATTCTGAACTGGGTTTTGAGCTCTAGACCCCGATCTACTAACAAACGCAATAGTGACATAATGATGGGCGTTGGTGCAAAGCAGAACAGACCACAGATGTCAAGTCCCAGTGCACATACATGCCACAACTCCTCAGAATAACCAAGGGGAAGCGACCTTAGTAACAACAATACTTGCCCCTGTCCTTTCCTCGCGCTTCCTCCATCCCCCCCCCGCAAAGGGGCGCGGCCAACATGCGCCCTCCCCTCCTCCCCCCATCCTCTGGTCACAAACACATTCCACCCCCCCCCGACATAATTGGATGCACCCACGTGGAGGTCTGGGGCGCCCATGGGCGCGCCCCCCTCCTCCCCCCCCGGCGCGGGGCCCGCTGGCCGGGCATCGAAGCTCATTCGGCCTAGGTTTTAGACCCGCCGGTCAAAGTTCGTGCACTTTGGGATTTGTATCCCGGTCTCCCCCTCTTTACCTTCTTTTTTTTATTTTTTATTTTTTATTTCTTCTCCCCCCCACTGTCTTCTCTTTATTCTCTTTTCAACTCCTCTTCGTATCCAACGCGCCCGCCACCTACCATTCCCCCCCCTTCCCTCTCCCTGACATCCTCTTCAGTTCACGGAATCCACCCCACTCCCCCGAGCTCATACCCCCGGGTGGGGGGACACAGGAAACAAGGATACTCAACCAGATGGGAGCACCGGTGGTTCCCCTCAGGGTGATATCATGGAACGTAAACGGCCTTACCCACTTTATCAAACGGAAGAAAGTCCTATCCTACCTTAATTCTAAGCAGGCAGATATTGCCTTATTGCAAGAGACACACCTAGACAGTCTTGAATCTGATAGACTACGACGTGACTGGGTGGGAACCGTCTTGTTTAGTTGCACTCCACCCTCACCCGATACGGAGAATGTCCCAAGAAAAAGCGGGGTGGTGATCCTCTTACGCAAAACCCTCCCTTTCACGGTCGTCAAATCGTGGACAGACCCCGAGGGCCGATACATATTTACCAAACTGAAAATAGGGGACTCAACATTGTGTGTGGGATCAGTTTATGCACCAACAGGTCCCAAACGCCTCTTCTTTCTCCAGCTCAATCGACTTCTAACCGAGATTGGGGCATCCCGTTACGTTATAGGAGGAGACTGGAACCTAGCAAGGGACACAGCACTGGACAGGACAGGTCCTCTAGACACGAGTAACAACGCAGACAGGGCCATCCAGTCTGATATCCTCACAGATAACGGTTTGGTTGACCACTGGAGGCTGACTCACCCAACGGACAGAGAATTTACCTTTCTCTCGCCGGTGCACGGTACCCAATCACGGATCGATTACTTTCTCCTATCCCACAATCTTATGGCCCACACCGTGGAGGACGATATACTGGAGAGAGGCCTATCAGACCACTCCCCAGTCCTTATAGCCATCTGCTTAGGCCTGGTATCCCCGGGCTGTAAACCCTGGAGATTAGCGATCCATCGATATCGATCCCCCCAAGGTAAGTTGCAGCTACAGGACCATGCGACCACTTTCGCCCAAGACAACCTTGGTACAGTTGATTCGAGTCGAACTATGTGGGCTGCAGCCAAAGCCTCGATACGGGGACAGCTCATGCGGGATGCGACGATAGCGAACAAAGACAGAAAAGAGCAACAAGCGGCTCTGGAACTCGACATACGCCGACTAACCAGACAATACACGGCACATCCCTCCCTTCCAGGCCGCCGAAGTTTAGAGCAAGCACAAATGGCCCTTAATGAGTTATACACCACCCAGGCCGAATTCGCATTACAGAGACTCCAAGGGAGACACTATGAACAGGGTGAGAAGGCGGGACGACTGCTCGCAGCCCAACTCCGTCAAAGAGCTGCCGCCCTAGCCATCCCAGCCATTCTCTCTCCCTCCGGGGACATACTGACCCACCCGCAGGCCATTGCAAACGAATTTGCCCAATTTTATAGACACCTTTACACGCCCGAAACCACGACTAACCTAGCGCAAGCTACCACCTTTTTAAAGAAGCTAGACCTCCCCTCCCTAACAAACGAGGGCCGTAGCCTATTAGAAGGGGAAGTAAGCAGACAGGAGATAGATAAAGTCATCTCTGACCTCCCGTACCACAAATCACCCGGAGAGGATGGATACCCTGCAGAATTTTACAAATGGGTAGGGGCAGAGGCGATTGATATCCTATGCGAAGCCCTCAATGAAGCCTGCGAAACACAGACATTAGGGGCCATATCCAACAATGCCACAATAGCTGTCATACCGAAGCCTGGGAGAGATCCTTTATTATGCGGCAGCTACCGACCCATCTCTCTACTAAACGGGGACATCAAAATTCTAGCAAGCGTCCTGGCAAACAGACTACGTAAAGTAATCCCGTCCTTAATACACTATACACAGGTGGGGTTTGTACCGGGCCGCACGTCTAGGAACCACCTACGAACCCTATGCCATACCTTATGGGCGGCCAGAGACTCCCCGGAGTCGGGGCTGGCCCTGTCCTTAGACGCCGAAAAAGCGTTCGACCGCATAGAATGGCCCTACCTATTTGCAGCCTTAGAGAGATTTGGCCTAGGCAACAAATTTATCTCCATGGTACGACTGCTCTATGACCAACCCGCGGCCAGAGTCAACTGCGGAGGCTTCCTCTCAGACCCTTTCCCTATCCGAAGGGGTACACGGCAGGGGTGCCCCCTTTCACCTCTCCTGTTCCTTTTGGCGATGGAGCCCTTGGCGGCAGCCATCCGGTCCTCCCCCTCCATAACCGGCCTACCACTCCCCGAAGGCACCTCCAAGATATACCTCTATGCTGACGATATCCTCTTAACACTCACGGACCTGGAAAGATCCATTCCTGCCCTATTAGAGGTAATCGAGGACTTCGCAGCCCTATCGGGATACCGTATTAACTGGGACAAAAGTGAGGCACTTCCGCTATCGCGAGTAACCACAAAAGCGGCACTCCTAGGCTACCCATTCCGGTGGACGCCAAAACGCCTTAAATACCTAGGAGTGCTCGTTAACCCTGGACTGGCACACATGGTTGCGGACAACATTGATCCTCTCATCACGCGGACGAAACTGGACTTTGCTAAATGGACCCAGTTAGGCCTTTCCATGTGGGGCAGAGTACAAGCGGTTAGAATGGTGACGGTACCCCGTTTCACCTATATCCTAGGTCTCCTGCCCTTACAAGTGCCCCTCTCCACACTAAGAGGCATTGATGCACTAATTAGATCATTCGTGTGGGGCACTATGCGACCGCGGCTATCACCAGCCAAGCTTTTGGCCCGCCGCATAAACGGGGGAATGGGACTCCCATCAGTGGAACACTACTCTTTAGCCCTCCAAATGTCTCAGTTATCCAATACACTGTCGAATATACCAGATCCCCCCTTGTGGATAGCAGTGGAAAAACGACTCCTGACTGCGAACGAAGGACTCGGTGGACCCTACCGTGCAGACCTCCCAGCCACTAACTCAGTGAATCCTATCCTGGCGGCGACCAGGGCATCCTGGCAAAGGGCCCACCGGCTGTTTGGGGTCCACCCCCTTATACATGCCCAAGCGCCCCTGTGGCACAACAGTGGCCTACGCATAGGTGGCGAGGTACTCCATTGACCGCAATGGAAACAGGCAGGCATCCTTACCCTCTCACAGGTTCTGGAGAACGATGTGCTCAAACCATTCCCCAAGCTACGGGAGGAGTTCGGCCTACACCCGAACCAGGAATGGAGATACATGCAACTCAAGCACTGTCTCTCACAAGGGAATACACCTCCACAGCGGGGATCCCTGCCCTCACCGATAGTGGCTTACCTGCAGCAATGGGGACAATGCAAGGGAGTAATGTCGGGTCTATATGATCTAATTATTCGACGGCTTTACTCCCAACCGCTAATGGACAAACTACGTCTACGGTGGCAAACCAGGCTGCAGCAGGATCTAGACCCAGACGATTGGGAAGCTACCCTAGAGGCACTAGACAGAGGCACCCGGGAAGCACGCTTGAAATTCTGCCTCTTTAAAATCTTACATGAATGGCACTGGTCCCCAGCGAAACTGCATAGGACCGGACTCCTCCCGCATGCAAACTGCTGGCGATGTCCAGAAACATCCTGTGACCTGATACATATCTTAGTAAACTGTACAACAGTAAGACCACTCTGGGATGCTGTGAGCTCCACTCTGGCTGAAGTAATGTCACTTCCGTCACCACTGCCTCCTGCCCTTATACTTCTGCAAGATACGACCTCCCTACCAGACCTCCCTAGACCACACAAGCGACTGTTGCACACAGCGTTAGCTACTGCCAAAATTTGCATACTCAGACACTGGCGGTCAGAAACCCCCCAAGCCCGGAGGAATGGATTACAGCCATGATCCGCACTGCTATGCATGAACTGATCATCTATAACTTACAAGACCAAGCTCAATTATTCCTACAGGTATGGGCTCCCTTCCTCACAAGGGGGCAATAGTGCCCTACCCGGAACCACCACTGTTCCCTTCTCCCTTCCCTCTCCCTCCCCTCCCCCACATGCGTCTCTTCCCCACTCTCCCTCTCGCTCCCGTACCTCCCCCTCCCTCTGTATTTTCCCCCCTCTCCCCATCCTTATCTCCCCTTCTCTTCCTCTCTTTTCTATTCTTTTCTCCTCTCCCACTCTTTCTTTTCTTTCCTCTTCTTCCCCTTCTCCCTCTCCCTTTTCCTACTGTTTCTTCTTCTTTTCTCCTTTTTCCTCTTTCTTACTCTCTATCCTCTCTCATTCTCTTTCTCTCTCCCTCTCGCCCCTTATCCCCACGTCCCTTTCTAAAACACCCACTAGAGTCGGAACGTCGCCTTCCAGCAACGCTCCAAACAGACCTCCATGGTAGATTCTTTTCCCCATGTCGTCAGCTAGTCACCTGGTCCCAACTGATACTGATCACAGAGTTGACATGAGCTGCAACACCCATTATCCGTGCAGCAACATCCCTCGCTTCCCAGGGTGGCACTCCCCGGTCCTTTCGTCTGAACAGGTACAACCTACCCTTTACCCTCATATCTTTACCCTCTTTAAACCCCCCCACATAGCCTAAAATATGTTGGAAGTGAACTATACCTCAAGTTTTTATATTATGACTGATACCTTGTTTGTGCCTTACGAGTCTTTTTTTTTTTCTCTCTTTCTTCTTCTTCTTCTTCGGTTTCCTAATATCACTGATGTGTAATTACTCCCGATTGACGGGACCCTGATCCCACTGACTCTGTATCATATTGTGTTATTAACAATAAAAGAAAAGTAAAAAAAAAAAAAAAAAAAAAAAAAAAAGAATATTTGATCGGCGAACTGCAGCTAAAGCCACTGACAATGAACTACTGGAAATCAGGCAAGGTGGCTCATTTCAATAAACTCATTGTAGAGACTGCCTGGCCGGAGTCAAAAAGAGCCGCCATATTTTATTGTGGACTGAGAGATTAATTGAAAGATGCCTTAGCACAAGTTCCAAATAGACCCACCGAAATTTCGGAGTTAATTGATCTTGTGTTACAGATTGACCACCGGTTAACTGAACGAAGAGCAGAAAAGAGAAGAGACTATCGACCATTTCCCCTGAGAATTGATCGTGTAAGAAATGATCATACGAGAGCCGGAGAAGGGATAACGATAGAAGAACCAATGCAAATTGGTTCCATCCGAGGTCCTTTATCTAAGGAAGAAAAAGAGAAAAGAAGAGTGAATCAACTATGTTTATATTGCGGTGCATCTGGGCATTTTGTTAAAAACTGTCCCAAGAAACCCAAAGCTCTTCAGTCGGGAAAAGGCCAGCTTCATCAGTAGAGGGAGTTGCCCTGATGAAAGCAGAACCCAAGACAACTCCTTTAGATCAACGAGTGGCGAATACCTTACAAACCGCAGCGCCACATTTGGTACAAACAGTATCAGTTAAGACCCTTGAGAAGGAAATTCAAGGGATCTCAGTTATGATAGACTCTGGAGCTACAGGCAACTTCTGTGATATCAAATATGCTCGTAAAATGGGTATTCGATTTATCAAGAAATCTACTTTGGAAGTAGTAAGAGCTGTGGATGGAACCAATCTTTCTTCAGGACCCATTTCCCATGAGACCGAACCAATTCAGATGCAAGGTTTTGGTGGACATCAGGAGCAGATAATCTTTAATTTGATAGATGCTCCACAATTTCAACTCATTTTGGGTCTGCCCTGGCTTACAGAACATAATCCACAAATTGATTGGAGCAAAAGAACGATCAAGATGAATTCCTCTTACTGCAAAGAGAATTGCTTTCATGATGGAGTGGAAGTGTCCACCAAGTCCCAAGCGGCCTGTTTATCATTACACTCTTCAATGATCTGTGCACTAAAGACAGCAGAAATCCCAAAAGAATATGAGGATTTAGTCTCCGTTTTTGATGAAAAGGAGGCTGAGAAATTGCCACCACATCGACCCTACGACTGCAAAATTGAACTGGAGCCAGGTGCGATATTGCCATGTAGCAGAATATACGCATTGACCGAAGCAGAGAATCAACATTTAAAAGAGTATTTGGATCAATATCTTGCTAATGGTTTTATTCGTCCTTCTGAATCTCCAGTGTCATCCCCACTATTTTTCATACCAAAGAAGGATGGGAGTCTTCGAACTTGCATTGATTATCGAGCCCTCAATCAGGTTACCATCAAGAATCGATACCCACTGCCTTTAGTGTCAGTTTTATTAGATCAAGTAAAGAATGCTAGAATCTACACCAAATTGGACCTGCAAGGAGCATATCATTTGATTCGAGTGGCTTCAGGGGATGAATGGAAAACCGCTTTTCGGACTCGATACGGATTATTTAAATATCAAGTGATGCCTTATGGGTTATGCAATGCTCCCGCTGCCTTCCAACATTTCGTTAATGATATATTACGAGAATTCCTCGACCGGATTGCCGTGGTTTATATAGATGACATTTTAATCTTTTCCGACAATCTACAGGAGCACATTTCCCATGTTCGATCCATCCTCACAAGGTTGCAAGAAAACCATCTCTATGTAAAATTGGAGAAGTATGCATTTCATGTGGAATGAGTTGAGTTCTTAGAATTCATTTTGTCACCAGAAGGAGTTAGTATGGATCCTGCCAAGATAAACACAGTGCAACATTGGCCTTCTCCTTGCAATGTCAAAGAGATCCAGAGTTTCTTGGGGTTCGCTAATTTTTATCGAAGATTCATATCCAATTTTTCTCAAACAGTTACACCCATTACTCGATTGTTGAAGAAAGGAGTGAAGTTTGAGTGGACAAAAGAAGCTGAAAATGCTTTTAATTTTTTGAAGAATTCCTTCGTCTCAGCTCCAATCTTGCTCCACCCCAATCCAGATGAGCCATATTATGTGGAGGCAGATGCTTCAGATGTTGCCATAGGAGGTATCCTTTCCCAGCGTCATAAAGATGCAGGTCAATTACATCCAGTGGCCTATTTCTCTCGAAAATTAACACCACCAGAGATAAATTATTCAATTGCGGATAAGGAGCTATTGGCAGTGAAAGAAACTTTTCGTGAGTGGCGGCATTACATTTTGGGAGCTAAGCATAAAGTGACCGTTTACACGGACCACCGAAATTTACAGTTGGTCCCTATATTTTGCAGACTTTGATTTTGTTATCACTTTCAGACCAGGAAAAGTAAATGGGAAGGCAGATGCTCTATCTCGAATTGATACCGGTGCAGTTAAAGAGCCTCCAGAAAAAGAATTGATTATTCCACAAGAGAAGTTCATATCTGCCATATTGTATGAAAATTTAACCAAAGAAATTCAAGAAAACTTAACATTCGAATGAATGCTGAAGTGGTCCAAAGAAGGCCAAGGAAGAGAAATCAAAAAAGGTTTGCCATACTTTAAAGGTGCACTGTATGTTCCGACTGTGGAGCTGCAAGAAAAAATTCTTCAGGCTTATCATGACGATCAATTGGCTGGACACAAAGGAATTCAAAAGACTCAAAATCTAATACAACGAGAATTTTGGTGGCCAAAAATGAAAACTCAGATAAGACAATATGTGTCAACTTGTGACAAATGTCAAAGAGGGAAATCAAATAGAACAGCTTCACAAGGTCTGTTAAGGCCTTTGCCCACTGCACCCCATGCCTGTCATACTGTCACTATGGATCTTATAGTGGACCTCCCTAGTAGCCAAGGTTTTAACACTATCCTAGTTTTTGTAGACACTTTCACTAAAATGGCGCATTTCATTCCTTTGAAAGAAATCCCTCGAGCCCCACAGGTTGCACAGTTGTTTACACAACACATAGTACGCGCCCATGGTATCCCAAAAATTCTAGTTTCAGACAGGGGGTCCCAATTTGTTTCTCCCTTTTGGAAGGCCTTTAGTAAAAGATTAGGAATAGATTCTCTTACTCTACCAGTTACCATCCTGAAACCGATGGGCAAACAGAGAGAGTGAATCAAGAGTTAGAACAGTATTTAAGACTCAATTTATTCGATAAAGAGAAGGAATGGCCCGAGTTGATGTGGGCAGCTGAATTTGCTTACAATAATGCTGTTCATTCCACCACTGGGTTCACCCCCTTTTATCTGAACCATGGTAGACATCCTAATGTAATGTTGGGTAAAGAAGATGATTCAGTGCCTGCAGTAGAAGAGATGGTGAGGGATTTGCAGACCACGTTAGTTAGGGCTAGAAAAAACATCATTCAAGCAAAAGACTCATATAAGACTCAGGCTGATAGAAAAAGAAGAGAGAGACCCATTTATTCGAAAGGAGAGAAAGTTTGGTTATCCACTCGTCATTTACGTCTCAAAGGAAATAGCAAATTTCAGCCACGATTTATAGGCGCATTCAAAGTTGACAAGATGATCAATCCAGTGGCAGTTAAATTGCAGTTGCCAGCTCATCTAAAGATACATCCTGTTTTCCATGTCTCCTTGTTAAAGAACAGTCCTCCAAATTTACGTCAAAACTCCCCTCCAATTCCTATCCAGATTAGCTCTGCAGAAGAGTATGAGGTCTATCAAATCTTAGATTCCAAAATCCGTAATGGCCAGCTTTATTATCTAATTGATTGGAACGGTTATGGTCCAGAGGAACGATCCTGGGAGCCGCACGAGTATGTACATGCTTCATGATTAGTGAGAAACTTTCATAGAACCTACCCAAGCAAACCTAAATTGGAGAACTGTTCCTTGAGGGGGAGTACTGTCATGACCACACAAACTTGCCAAGTCAAATCAAAGAAGTGCATGAGAAAAGCAAAGAGATATCCTCAGTGGAGACAGCAAAGCCCAAACTGGAAGAAGGTTTGCAGAGTAATCTTGCGATTATTTCAAAGGAATGATCAAGAAGAGAAGATCCAAGATGGCCGCTGTGAGTCCTGAAGGTTAGTTACAGTTCTAGTCTTGCAATCGGTTGGTTGCTAGGTTACGAGCTCTCCAGCTGGAAGCCTTGCACTTCAACTGAGGTCTGACAGGAATCAGCTGTGTGGAGAGAGAGCGCGCTTCAGAACAGAAACTCCTGTGAGGTAAAATTACATTTGAAGATTATATTACAGAAAACGGATAAATATTGTCAAGGTTTATTCGAAGAGTTTGATAGTAGACCGTTCCCGTGGAAGTCGGCAAGGCTACAGAGTTAATGTATGAATGAACCTTATTTTTACAAGGTTCTTGTTTAAGATATTAAAGTCAAAGAAAAAACGAACTTTAAAAGAGCAAGTATCTACAAATGTCAAGGTTATAAACAAAGGCCAAGTTTAAAGGAGAAACGAACTGTTAACAAATAAGCATTTACAAATTCAATGGTAATAAACCAAAATAGAGTTTAAAAGAGAAACAAACTTAAATAAACAAGCATTTACAACTACAAGTTATCGACAGATGTTGAAGTAAGAAAGGAGAAACTAACTGTAATAAACAAGCATTTACAAATACAAGTTAGCAACAAATGTCGAAGTAAGAAAGGAGAAACAAACTTTAATAAACAAGCATTTACAAATACAAGTATTGACAGAAGTCACAATAAGACAGGAGAAATTAAATAACATCAGCTGATTTGAAGAACGCATTATCACCAACTATATATATATATATATATATATATATAGCAACATAAAACCAATCTCTAACAAAGGTTGAGAAGTTCTTCCAGAATCGGTAATAAGCATTTTTTTAAGAAGAGCTATCATTTATAGAGAGAAGCAAGGCTACAGAGAACTCAGGGTGAGTGAAGAAATAATAGAATTAAAGACAATTAAGTGTTGAGAGTAGAAAGTGAAAAAACTGATGTTGTATGTCTCTAGTAATTGCGACTGTGACTCTTGCAGGTGCTGTATCCAATCTTAGATGTGAAGAGGCAGACTGAGTACTGGCGTTCATCATCTCTGTGGCAGTCTCTCTACCATCCCATTCCCCTTTCCCCCTCCGGTGTACTCAGCATGAAGGATTAATATTCGTTGTGAGTAGCTCGGGTCGGGACTGAGGAGTTATCTTCTGCTTCTGAGGAAATCGAATTGAAGTATCCTGACACGGTCCTTCATGGCCCAGCGGGGCTGGTGCTGGCGGTCCTGTCTGGCCCAGTGGGGCTGGTGCTGGCAGTCCTGTCTGGCCCAGCGGGGCTGGTGCTGGCGATCCTCTCTGGCCCAGCGGGGCTGGTGCTGGCGGTCCTTCATGGCCCAGCGGGGCTGGTGCTGGCGGTCCTTCATGGCCCAGTGGGGCTGGTGCTGGCGGTCCTGTCTAACCCAGCGGGGCTGGTCCTGGCGGTCCTCTCTTGCCCAGCGGGGCTGGTGCTGGCGCTGGCGGTCCTCTCTTGCCCAGCGGGGCTGGAGCTGGCGGTCCTCTCTGGCCCAGCGGGGCTGGTGCTGGCGGTCCTGTCTGGCCCAGCGGGGCTGGTGCTGGCAGTGGCCTCTTGGGCAGCAGGGCAGGTGCTGGCGGTGTGCTCCTGGGCAGCAGGGCAGGTGCTGACAATCCTGTCTGGCACAGTGGGGCTGGTGCTGGTGGTGGCCTCTTGGGAAGCAGGGCAGGTGCTGGCGTTGGGCTCCTGGGAAGCAGGGCAGGTGCTGGCAGTGGCCTCTTGGGCAGCAGGGCAGGTGCTGGCGGTGGCCTCTTGGGCAGCAGGGCAGGTGCTGGCGTTGGGCTCCTGGGCAGCGGGGATGGTGGCGGTGGGCACCTGGGCAGCGGGGATGCTGGTGGTGGGCACCTGGGCAGTGGGGATGATGGCGGTGGGCTCCTGGGCAGCGGCGATGATGGGGGTCTTCTCCGGCGTGCTGCTCTTCCCAGACCTGCTGACTTTCTTGTGGCCCTTCCCCACCTTGGAAGGTGTCGCAGCTGACTCCACACTCCCACCTGTACCTCTGGAAGCAGCTTTGGTGGCTGGAGTCTTCCCCCTCTCCCGCCAGGCACTGGCCAACTTTAGATGCTTCACAGGTGGGGGACTGTCGGTGCTGTGGCCCCGTGCCACACTGGCTGCCCTGGTGGCCGGTGCACTCTAGATTCCGGTGACTCCAGGCACCACTGGTCCCGGAGATGTTGTGGCTGAGGTGCTAGGTTGGGACCTGGAGAGTCGGGCCCTAGGAGGCAGACGGGGTGGGGGAGGTGTGGGAAAGAGGTCAAGGTTGGACAGGAAAAGTTTTTGGGGAAACACTGGGACGAGTAGCTGAAGGGGGGTTGGGAGTGGAGGAAGAGGTTGTGGTTGTAGGAGGTGTTGGTTTGGTGACTTTGGGTGAAGGTGCATGCGCTGGAGGCTGTCATGAGGTGGATGGCTGTTGGGTGGGTGTGTGCCTGCGTTTGTGTATCTTGGGAGGTGGCGTCACAGACACACTGGGAGAGGACACAGGGGAAGTGTGAATGGTAGCGGGGGTGGGGACTGCACGTGAGCTGGGTGTGGTGGTGTGTGTGCCGGTGATAGAAGTAGTGGCTGTAGATGTAGTGCATGCAGGTGTGAGTGGAGGCGTGACTGGGAGGGAGGAGGGAGACGAGGAGGAGAGGGACACAGTGGAGGCAGTGGATGTTGGTGTGTCTGCATGTGTGTGATGCTTGCGTGAGTGCCTGTGGGATGTGTGGTGCTTATGTTTGCCTGAGCTTCCCTTGTGTGTAGACGTGTGTGCATGCTGGTCTGAAGGTGTGCTTGGGATAGGGTGAGGTAGAGGGGATTGGGTCTGGGTGGAGGAAGTTGGAGGGGGAAGGCTAGACACAGGGACAATGGCTGCCATCAGTGCTGAGGCCAGAGTCTGAAAAGCTTGCTGAAGCGCCGCCTGACCAGAATGAATACCCTCCAGGGATGCATTTGTTTGTTGCAACTGCCTTTCTATGCCCTGGATGGCATTCAAAATAGTAGACTTCCCAACAGTGAGGGACCTGAGGAGGTCAATGGCCTCCTCACTGAGGGCAGCAGGGGTGACTGTGGCAGGGCCTGAGGTGCCTGGGGCGAAGGTGATGCCCACCCTCCTGGGTGAGCGAGCATGGGGCAAAGGCTGAGGGGCTGCTGGGAGGGCGGTGCTGGTAGGGCGGGGTGGCGGCTGTACCTGTAGATGAGGGGGGCACAGATGTTGCCGCCACCACAAGGGAGCTCCCATCAGAGGACGAGTCCGTGTCAGTGGTGTCAGCTCCTGTCCCCGCCGTGGAGCTCCCCTCACCCTCCGTCCCACTGGTATACTCTGACTCCGTTGTGTCACCCTCCAGGGCCATGTGGGATGCAGCTCCCTCCTGCTGTGTTGCCACTGCTCCTCCGCCTGATGATGCTAATAAACACAAGAACAGGGAGACCACAAAAAGGGGGGGGGGCGACAGAAGAAAGATATGTTGAGTGCATGCATTACTGCTACCGTTGGCGGACACGACAGACACAGAAGCCCCCTGCACTACGCCGCGCACTTGGCCTCCACTGTTCAATCCCTGGGACATGGCCCACAAGGCTATGGACGACATCTGCGCACATCGATTTCACAGGACCCTGACTAGGTGTACTTGGCACTGTACACGGGTGGGGTACCACCGGCTCTGCCAGCACAAGGGGACCTTGCCTCCTAAACTCGCCCTGGCCTAGGGAAACCCACAGCCCACCTCCCCCACCCAGACACCTCCACTGCGCACAAAATCAGCAGAATGAGAGTGTACTCACCCCCTTGTGGCTGCTGTGATGCCCCAAGCGCCCATCCTACTCTGGGTACGCCACCGCCAGGATCCTGAACATCAGGGGGGTCATGGTGCGACGGGCACCCCTCCCACGTTGGGAGGCCATCCCCAGCTGGGCCTCCGCCGTCTTCTTGCTCCAGTGGCGAATGTCCTCCCATATTTTACGGCAGTGGGTGCTCCGTCTGTGGTAGACCCCCAGGGTCCGGACGTCCTTGGCGATGGCACGCCAAATATATTTTTTCTAGTGGGCGCTGACCTACATGAATTGTATAGGGGGAAAAGAAAAGTTATTACCAAATGCACCATCACAGTCATTGGCCCCCATCCCTACCCTTGCCATTATGCACATGCACTCACCGTCGTTTCATGCACGCCTCAATCTCCCCCCCCTTCTTTCATCCACCCCACTCCACACAGGCATAGCCCATACAGCATGCTTTCAGTGTATTTACCTGTTTGTCTGGAGGACCGTAGAGTAGCGTGTACTGGGGGAGGACCCCATCCACGATTTCTCCAACTCCTCCGATGTGAAGGCAGGGGCCCTTTCCCCAGTCGCACGAGCCATTGTCTCTTCCAGACCGAGCTCACAGCAGCACTTGCAGTGTAGGTCCTTGTAATGATGTAACATGGCTCCATGCCAGAACACTGGGCATGGAACCAGCTTGTTCTGAGGTTCTGTCATGCAGGGTTCTCTGCATGACAGTTGATATGCTGGCTGTTGGTTGAGGCTGTAATAAATACCTCCTACCACATATCTTCATCTGGTGTGGATTCACTTTATTACAGTCCTCTCCTGTCAAAGATCAGGTATCGAGGGATTGAACAGATAGAAAATGGCGGTCACATCCGCGGCGGTGCGTACCGTCACCGCCGGCGTACATCGTCATTGGCTCCTGGGACCCATAGGGTCCAATGTTAACCAATGCAGGATTGCGCCGTGGTCTTCGACCGCCTACCGCGACGGTGTAAAACGCCAGCGCAGTTACCTCACATCCCATTGTCCCACTTTACTGGTCAGGCAGCCGCCATTTCAGGGGCCCACATGACTTAATTTTTAACTGCATCACACATACCTAGGCCTAGACTCAACACACATACAGGCCAAATATCGGATTATGATTTGTGTTCGGTGTAAGCTGTGTTTATGTACCTCTGAGTTGTTTGACTCTGTGCTCACTGTTGTCCTTCATAGGCACCGTCCACTGGAACATGTGAGGAGATGGTGGCATCCTCCGGTGTACCGACCGTTGGTGGTCCTGTCGACAATGGAGGAAAGACATGTGATCATCACTACAGGCTTGACCGTGCCACAATCTAGGAACTGTGTGCCCAGTTGGAGCCAGACCTGACGTCAGCTATCCGCCATCCCACAGGAATCCCCCCTCAAGTGCAGGTTCTGTCAGTACTCCATTTCCTTGCAAGTGGGTCATTTCAAACAACAGTGCCCATAGCATCAGGGATGTCCCAGCCTATGTTTTCCAACTTGTTGTCCAGAGTGTTGTCTGTCCTGCTGAAACACATGCAGAGCTACATCGTTTTCCCTCAGGTGGAGGATTTGCCTACAGTGAAAGGAGACTTCCATGCCCTTGGACATATCCCCAACATCATAGGTGCCATTGATGGGACACATGTGGCTTTAGTCCCCTCGCAGGTGTGAACAGGTGTACAGAAACCGGAAGAGTTATCATTCCATGAATGTGCAGATGGTGTGTTTGGCAGGCCAGTACATCTCCCATGTGAATGCCAAGTTCCCTGGCTCAGTGCATGATGCTTACATCCTGCGGAATAGCAGCATCCCTCATGTGATAGGGAAACTCCAGAGGAACTGTGTGTGGCTATTAGGTGAGCACCTGGAAGCAAGTCAGTAGGAATGGTTGTCTGGGTCTGGGGATATCACTCCAGGTTAGTGTGTGTCTCACAGTTGTCCCTCACCATTTGCAGGTGACTCTGGTTACCCCAACCTGTCATGGCTACTGACCCCAGTGAGGAATCCCAGGACAAGGGCAGAGGATCGCTACAATGAGGCCCATGGGTGAACTAGGAGGGTGATCGAACAGACCTTCGGCCTCCTGAAGGCCAGGTTCAAGTGCCTCCATATGACAGGTGGATCCCTCTTCTACTCACCAAAGAAGGTGCGCCAGATCATCGTGGCCTGCTGTATGCTTCACAACTTGGCTTTGCGACAACAGGTGCCTTTTCTGCAGGAGGATGGTCCAGATGGCAGTGTTGTTGCAGCTGTGGAGCCTGTGGACAGTGAAGACGAGGAAGCAGAAGAAGAGGACATGGACAATAGGAACTCTGTGATCCTGCAATATTTCCAGTGAGACACAGGTAAGAATACAAACCTGCCTACTACATGTACTTTAACACTACTACCTCTCTACTGTCTGTTGTTTTCACCCAGTGTATGGTCACTGAGTTGTCACTTTCCCTTACGATTTCACAGAGATGTGACATATGCTTTGATTCCTCATGGACTAGAGCTGTGTGAGATAGGTATGTTGACATTACAATTGAAAGTGCATTTTGCCACAGTAATTGCTAATGCACTATTCCGAAATCACAGACTGACTCCAGATTGTTTTGTGCTTCAAGGGTGTTTATTTAAGTGCTCAATATTGGAGGGGGTTGCAAAATGGTGAGGGGTGATGGTGGAGGAATGTCCATGGCAGAGTCCAGTCTATTAGTCTCACAGGTGCATTGCCCAAATGGGCATAGGAAGTGGAACTGGGGCAGTTTAAGGATGAACAGGGTGACAAAGTGGAACAGAAGGATGACATTCAGGGTGGTCTCATTTCTTGGCGGGGGTCTTGGCATCGTTCTCTGTCTTTGTCCTGGATCTCAGGGACCGTTTGCGGGGTGGTTCTCCCTCTGCAGGGGGTGGGGTGCTGGTGTGGTGGTCCTGTGGCGGTGCCTCCTGTCCACTGGCACCGGCGGAGGTGGTGGGCAGTTCATCGTCCATGCTAGTGTCAGGGGCCCCTTGTTGTGCCACAGTGTCCCTCGTGGTGTTGAGTACTTCCTTCAGCACCCCTACGATGGTGCCCAGGGTGGAATTGATGGCTCTGAGTTCCTCCCTGAAGCCCAAATACTGTTCCTCCTGCAGGCGCTGGGTCTCCTGAAACTTGGCCAGTACAGTTGCCATCGTCTCCTGGGAGTGGTGGTAGGCTCCCATGATGGAGGAGAGGGCCTCGTGGAGAGTGGGTTCCCTGTGCCTGTCCTCCCCCTGTCACACAGCAGCCCTCCCAGTTCCCCTGTGTTCCTGGGCCTCCGCCCCCTGGACCGTGTGCCCACTACCACTGCCCCCAGGTCCCTGTTGTTGTTGGGGTGGTGGGTTAGCCTGGGTTCCCTGTACTGGTGGACACACTGCTGATTGATGTGTCCTGGGGACAGAGGTATGGGCCCACTGGGTGGGTTCTCTGCTGGTGTTTCCAGAGGGGGGAAGCTCTGTGGTGGCCTGTGACTGTGTGGGGGGAACCGACTGTCCAGAGGTCCCCGATGGGCCGGGCTGGTCATCTATGTCAAGTTGGACAGAGGTGCTGTCATCACTGTGGGCCTCTTCTGTTGGTGGTGTGGACATGTGTGGACCCTCCGGTCCGGTGACGTTGGGTAGGGGTCCTGCAGGGGTATGAAAGGATGTTTATTACATCTGTGTGTGCCATGGTGTGCAGTGGGTGGGTGTCTGTGTACCCCAGTGGTTGAATTCCTGTGAAGGACCTTGTGTGATGATGGTTTAGGGGGGTGTATGGGTATGTGCAGTGGGCATGCTTTGGTGATGGGTGTCCATGCTTTGTTGTTGCATGGAGGGCTTGGTGTTGGGATGTGTGGTTTGTGATGTTGGAGCATTTGTGAGGAGTAGGAGTGATGGGGGTATGTGATGGCATGCACATAGGGTGGGGGATGTAATAGTTAAGATTTGACTAACCAGAGTCCATTCCTCCATCTACTCCTGCGAGGCCTTCAGGATGCAGAATCGCCAAGACTTGCTCCTCCCATGTTGTTAGTTGTGGGAGAGTGGGGGTCCGCCGCCAGTCCGCTGAACCGCAAGGTGGTGTCTTGAGATCACGGAACGCACCTTCCCCCGTAGGTCGTTCCACCTCTTCCTGATGTCATCCCCGATTTCTTGGGTGCTGTCCCACTGAGTTGACCCTGTCCACGATTCTTCGCCATAGCTCCATCTTCCTAGCAATGGAGGTGTGCTGCACCTGTGATACGAATAGCTGTGGCTCTACCCCGACGATTTCCTCCACCATGACCCTGAGCTCCTCCTCCAAGAACCTGGAGTGTCTGCCGTGCCATGGGGTGGTGTGGGTGATGTGTGGGGTGGTGTGTGTGGTGATAGGTGGGGTGATATTTAGTGGTGTGTTGTGTGAGGTGCGTGGAAGTTCTGTGGGTGATGGTATTGTGTGCCTGTGGATGCTTGGTCGTTGTTTGTGGTGTCTCTCTCTGGCCTTCGTTTGGGATTTTTGGTCATAGGGGTTTGTGGGTGATGTGGGTGTGTGTTTTATATTATATTGAGTGTGGGAGTGGTGTGTGTATGTGTATCAGGTGTGTGTATTTGGAATTGTCCAATGTGGCTGTGTTTTGTATGTGTATATGTATTTTGAGCGTGGCGGCGTATACCGCCAATGGAATACCGCGGTTGAAAGACCGCCACGTGGATTCATGTGTCGTGACAGTCTGGGCGTATTTCTGTTGGCGTGACGGTGGAGGATTTGTTTTTGCCAGTTTATCACTGACCTTTGGTGTGGCGGACTTGTGTGGGTGTCTGAATTTTGGCGGATTCCATGCTGTGGGTCATAATAGCTGTGGCGGAGTTCCGTGGCCGCGGCGGTGTGTTGGTGGTCTTCTGCACGGCAGTAAGCAGCTTTTACTGCCAATGTTGTAATGAGGGCCATAGTCTAAAAGTGAATAAAACATAAGGGTCCCCTGTTGGCTTTTTCAATAACTATTTGACCACCCCCAGCTTCCATGACTCAGGCATCAATGCCGAGGAGAGAGACACATTAAAAATGCCCTTAATCACAGGATTGCTGAACTCAATAGCTTTCCTAAAGACAGCCGGGGGACAGGGGTAAAAAGGGGAGCCTGATCTACAGAGTGGTATAGGATTTTCCAATTGCAGAAGAGAAATATGTTGAAAGCAGCCACTTTGGGTTTAAGATGGAAAATATCCTGTAAGAGGCAGTGAGAATTTTCAAACCAATGAGAGTTACCACTAAAGCCCCTCAAGTAATGATTTTCTCCTCAAGGAGATTGCCACATAATGCTTGAGAAGGAGTAATATCTCTCCCAGAGGCTTTGGGTTCAAGAAATGACTTGGTGATCTGAAAAATCTTCTTGCGGCAGTTATTAGCAAGCTCAATTTGAGAAGTGAAAAATAACTTTTAGCCTTCTTTATCCTATGGTGATACCATCTCAAGGCAGATTTATACCTAAATGTGTCTTCCAGCTTATACTGAATTCTCCACTCCTTCTTTCAAGCTGCTTGCAAGAGAGCTTCCCTTTATCCAGGGATGCTGTAAACTATGGTGCAGAGTTATCAAGTCCATTCCGACCACACTTCGATATAGGACAAGGTCATTAATTGCTACTGCATGATTAGCAACATTATGATAATGAAAGACTGATAAAAAACATAACTTTCTAACCTGTACCATGGAGTTTGCATGCAGCTCTTCAATGGTGGTTCATAGCTCACTGTGCTAGATTATGATTATGATTGTAACTTATGAAATTCAGAGCAACAAAAGGGTCTTTGAGCAACCCACTGAGCTATCCACCTAAAATACTGTTCTGTGGTCTGCATGGTACACGGTCTTTGCCGCAAGCTTATTAACCCTTGCCTTTAGGTCCTTTAGGTCCTGGGCTCGCCCCTCACGCCGTGCAGCCCCGCCAGACTGTGCCTGTGCCTTCCACCCCGCCCTCGGGCTGCCCCCCTCCCTCGCTGCTGCTCAGCGTAAGGTCTGTAACTGTGTCTCCTGTACTTGCATTGTATTTTGTTTTTAAATTGTGCCTTTTTTGTGCCCTGTACTGTTTTAGTGCTTCTTAGCACTTTTTGTGCCTGCCCTGTTGTGCGCTCCCCTCCCGCCCGTTTCGTGGCTCCCCCGAGCCGTTCTTCTGTGCCGCTGCATCCCTGAGGATCCGCTCCCCTCACGCACCCATTTGCTCCCACCTCCCAGCTGCTCCTCCCTCCCACCTCCCCTTCTTAATGGGCCAGAGGCAAGCCTGTCTGCACCCATCCTCCCCGGACCGCGCCCGGCACCGGTCCCCCGGCCCTCGCTGCCCGAGCCCCGAGGCAGCATTACTCCTCCACCATACACCACACCCTCAACCCAGGACAACACCCCCACCTGCACTCAGGCCAACCCCAAGCACACACATGGACCGTTCACATGTCACGCATGCCGCTTCTCCTGCACTCCCACAAACACCAACAACACTAACATGCACCACAACTACACCAACATGCACCACAACCACAGCAACCCCGCAACCACCTTAACTGCATACTCCTAAACACCCGCTCCGTCCACAGGCACGCCATCGAGCTCTGGGACTTGATCACTACACACTCCCCTGACATCACCTTCCTCACAGAAACTTGGATGAACCCCTCATCAGAACCCGACATAGCCATCCCAGAAGGCTAAAAGATCTCTCGTAGAGACCACACAAACAAACCAGGAGGAGGAGGCATCACCATCATACATAAAAGCACCATCAAGATCACCACCAACACCCTTGACACCCTAGACAGCGTAGAACACCTACACTTCTTAATTCACATAAACGCCAACACTACCCTCAGAGGAAACCTCATTTATAGACCCTTTCTGTGACGCCATTGCTGATACCATCAGCTCCCACACCCTCACCTCCACAGACTATATTCTCCTTGGTGACCTCAACTTTCACCTGGAAAACACCCACAACCACAACTCCACAACACTGCTAGACAACCTCATGAACCTAGGACCCAAACAACTGGTCACCTCACCCACTCACTCAGCAGGACACACGCTTGGCGCAATCTTCACCTCCAGCAACCACATCACATTCACACACACCACCGAACTCCACTGGACCGACCACCACTGTGTCCACTTCTCCTTCACGAAATCCCCCACCCACTACCGACAACACACCACACCCTACCGAATGTGGGACAAGATCCCCATAGAACACCTGAACGCCAAGCTCACACAAACCCCACCCCCCTTCACCAACAACCCCAACATCGCTGCTCAGAACCTCACGCATTGGCTAATAACCTGCGCAGACTCCCTTGCCCCACTGAAAAGTAACAACAACACCCGCAACATCAAGGCCGCCCCCTGGTCCACGGCTGAAATCCAAGCCTCTAAGCGCGAATGCCGCAAAACTTAGAAAGCATGGCGCCAAGAGCCCTCCATGAACAACTTCTCCACCCTCAAAAGTACTATACGCAAACACCACCAACTCTTCCGGACCACCAAAAGGGCTTATTACAAAGAACGCGTAGATAGTAACTCACATAACAGCAAGGAACTCTTTACCATCATCAAAGAGCTCACCCAACCCAAATCCTGCACCATCGACCCCCTCGCACACAAAACCTTTGCAACTCCCTCTCCAACTACTTCCACCTCAAAATCTTAGACATACACAACAGCTTCACACCATCCGCACCCACCACCACCACCGACACCACCGACATGACCAACAACACAACACCCCCCCACCCCAACCAATTCCACAACTGAACCCCCACCAATGACGAAGATACCAAAAAAACCATGAACTCCATCCACTCAGGCTCCCCCACAGACCCCTGCCCCCACCACATCTTCAACAAGGCCAGCCCAATCATCGCTCCCCAGCTCCGTGCCGTAATCAACAGCTCCTTCGACGCCGCAACCTTCCCAGACACCTGGAAGCACGCCGAAGTCACCACACTCCTCAGAAAACCTAAAGCAGACCCAGAAGACCTCACCAACTACCGCCCCATCTCTCTTCTCCCCTTCCCCGCCAAGGTCGCTGAGAAGATAGTGAACGCCCAACTGTCTCACTTCCTAGAGGAAAACAACGCACTTGGCGCCTCCCAGTCTGGATTTCGCAAGAACCACAGCACCGAGACCTTCCTCATCGCCTGCACTGACAACATCAAAACCAGAGTCGACAAGGGTGAGACCGTTGTGCTCATCCTCCTGGACCTCTCCACAGCCTTCGACACTGCCACCAAATCCTCCACGCACGCCTTTTTGACGCAGGAATCCGGCACAAGACCCTAGACTGGCTCACCTCCTTCCTCGCCGAAAGAACCCAGAAAGTCTGCCTCCCTCCCTTCCAGTCCCCAGCAACCAATATCATCTGCGGGGTCCCCCAAGGGTCCTCCCTCAGCCCTACCCTCTTCAACATTTACATGGCCCCGCTCGCCAACATCCTCCACCCCCACGGAATCACCATCATCTCATACGCAGATGACACCCAGCTCATTATCTCCCTCACCAGGAACCCCTCCACCGCCAAGAGAAACCTCCTCGCCGGACTCCTCGACACCGCCAAATGGATGACAGCAAGCCACCTCAAACTCAACTCCAACAAAACAGAATTCATCATCTTCGGCCCCAACAAGACAGTATGGGACGACTCATGGTGGCCCACTGTTCTCGGACCACCCCCGACACCCTCCACCCACGCACGCAACCTCGGCATCATCCTAGACTCATCTCTCTCCATGGCCCAGCAAATCAACACCATATCATCCTCCTGTTTCAACACCCTTCGCATGCTACGGAAGACCTTCAAATGGATTCTCATAGAAACCAGAAAAACCGTCACCCATGCACTCATCAGCAGCAGATTAGACTACAGAAACGCCCTCTATGCTGGTACCACAGCCAAGTTTCAGCAGAAATTCCAGTGCATCCAGAACGCAGCCACACGTCTCATCCTCTACCTCCCACGCCACGAACACATCTCCGCTCACCTCAGATCCCTTCACTGGCTGCCCATCAGCAAGAGGATCGTCTTTAAAGTCCTCATCAACGCTCCCAAATCCCTATACAGCACTGGACCAGCCTACCTCAACGAACAAGTGAACTTCCACGCACCCACTAAACTCCTCCGCTCTGCCACAGTCCCCCGCATCCAACGCACCACCTCCGGAGGCAGGTCCTTCTCCTACCTCGCCTCCAAGACCTGGAACTCCCTCCCCACCAACCTATGCAAGACCCAGGACCTCCTGACTTTCAGAAAGCACCTAAAGACATGGCTTTTTGAACAGTAATATGGCAGCCTCCCCTCCCTCCCAACCAACCACGCCTTGACACCCTATCGGGTGAGTAGCGCACTTAATAAAAAAAAATATTGATTGACTACCTTACATGAGTTGAAGCCACCACTAGACAAATCCCTGATCTCCCTCCAGCAGGTACATCAATCACCAGAGTTATCTTGACTCTTATTTTTGCCTGAAAACTATTGCATATACAATGAACTCTGCAGTGATTTCAAAACCGCTGCACTGGTACAAAAGTGTCCCCCAGTATCAAAGGCAGCCCCCCCCTTCCAAGTCTCTAGGGAAATGCCTGATGCCCAGTACGGCCAGTCCGGACTTGAGGAAGTGTATTTGAAAAAATAGGTAAATTACGCATACAAGATTTTTGGCAAAGCTTACGTTCAATAGATTCAAACATCATTTCTATTTGGGGTTTGACCTTAAGTGTCAATAAACTTCATAACTAGTAGACATCACAACCAGCTACTCGCTGCAAGCCCAAAATACACTAACGTCCAATCAGTCACCACCAGTTTCTCTGTGAAAACCTCACACTGACCAGACATCAGGCCCAAAGTTAGTGGCAAACCCTGTCAGCAGCCACAGCAACAGTATGAGGAAAGATGGCCCAGATGAGTGCCTAACAATCTTAATTTCACTCCCATTTGCATATAATGAACCCAAAGTTAGCCCATATTTAGTGACACCTGAACAACAATATGTGGAACCCATTGTTCTTAAGTTTCATTATTGTATCCTTATTCAGCTAAGTAAAATTTTTACTTACTTTTTCCGACAAGTTGCAATTACTGTCTTGTACCTTTATTCTGATTTTCCTAAATATGTACTGTGCCCCTTGTCAAACAGGGTGTACATCCAAGCTGAATTTGATTCAAATAAGCACCTTGTTACTAATGTAGGTAATGTTTCTGTTGGACCTTGCCCTTTTTGTAGTCACCCCAAACATTTTGCCTTCGTCTGCCTTCCTTTACAGAACCTATTTTTGTTTGCTATTAAGAATGAGTGCACCTTTTCCCTCCTAACCAGTTGCTGTTGAACCGAAAAGATAGTACAATTGACATCTACCTGATTGACACATTTAGGCCCGTATTTATACTTTTTGACGCTAAACTGCGCTAATGCAGTTTAGCGTCAAAAAGTTTTGCGCCGGCTAACGCCATTCTGAAGCGCCATGCGGGCGCCGTATTTATTGAATGGCGTTAGCCGGCGCAAGCAGACCGGCACTGCCTGGTGTGCGTGGAAAAAAACCACGTACACCAGGCAGCGCCGGCGTTGGGAAAAATGGCGCTAGGGCGTCTTAAAAATGGTGCAAGTCAGGTTGACGCAAAAAATCGCCTCCACCCGATTTGCGCCATTTTTAACGATGCCCAGACGCCATTTACATGACTCCTGTCTTAGTAAAGACAGGAGTCATGCCCCCTTGCCCAATGGCCATGCCCAGGGGACTTATGTCCCCTGGGCATGGCCATTGGGCATTGAGGCATGTAGGGGGGCACAAATCAGGCCCCACTATGCCAAAAAAAAAAATAAAAAAAAAAAAAGAATTATACTTACCTGAACTTACCTGAATGTCCCTGGGGTGGGTCCCTCCAGCCTTGGGTGTCCTCCTGGGGTGGGCAAGGGTGGCAGGGGGGGTCCCTGGGGGCATGGGAGGGCAGCTGTGGGCTCATTTTGAGCCCACAGGTCCCTTAACGCCTGCCCTGACCCAGGCGCTAAAATCCGGCGCAAATGCAGGGTTTTTTGGCCCTCTCACTCCCGGGCGTGATTTTTGCCCGGGAGTATAAATACGACGCATTTGCGGCACAGTCATTTTTTTAGACGGGAACGCCTACCTTGCATGTCATTAACGCAAGGAAGGCGTTCACGCAAAAAAATGACGCTCTTTCCTCATACTTTGGCGCTAGACGCGTCTAACGCCAAAGTATAAATATGGCGTTAGTTTTGCGCCGAATTTGCGTCGAAAAAAACGACGCTAATTCGGCGCAAACGGAGTATAAATATGCCCCTTAATTTACCTTTAAGTCCGTAGAAAATGGTGCTAAATGTACCCAGGGCCTGTAAATTAAATGCTGCTAGTGGGCTGCAGCACTCATTGTGCCACCCACTAAAGTAGCATTTTAAAACATGTCTCAGACCTGCCTGAAGTATGTAGGGCTGTTTTAAGCTGCTATTTCGTTTTGGCAAAGTAAACTTTTTGCCAGGCCTAAACCTTCCTTTTAATAGTTTTAAGTCACCCCTAAATTAGGCCCTAATCGCTCATATCGCAAGGTGCATTGCATTTGAAAAGTAGGTCATGTGAACTTAAGTTTTACATGTCCTGACTCCTAACATCATGTTTAACCATTGTAAGGCCTGTTGCTCCCCCTGACTAACACTGGTTATTTATTACACTTAATAAGTGTTAACTTTTGTTAGGGAGAAGATAGAGATATGCTGTTTACACTCGAAAACATTGTAATTTAAAATCCTCCTTAATGGTGAAGTCGGATTGTAAAGTCACAATTTCAAAAATGCCGTTTTTAGAAGGTTAGCATTTTCTTGGCCCAACCAATTGTGCCTTTCGGCCAGTGTCCTGGGTCACATGATTGTGATGGCTGTACTGTTGGAGTTTGTGTTTTGTTTCGGGACAGTAACAAAGGGGGCTTAGTTGTGCACAGGATGGGCCATCATGACAACACCCCCAAACAGTTGACCAGGGAAAGAACTTTCCAGCCAGAGTTGTGGGGGTAGGGCAGGGAGTCCTGCGCAAAAAGGCTGGAACAGGGTATAAATATTGTACCTCCAGAGCCACTCAACAGAACTGTCCTGGACTTGTGGAAGATTCAGAAGGACTCCCTGCTGCTTGAAGGACTGCCTTGCTGTCTGACAAAGGAAGATTGGGACTCCTTATCTTCAATCCAGGCTACCCAGAGTGACTCAACGGGTCACTTGACGGGCCTCCTGTGTGAGCGTGGGGGCACAACCATCTTCAGAGGCCACCCTGCAGCTGCCCAGCTGACCTGCTGCAACTAAATCTGCCTGAGCCCTGCTGCTGTCCTCTGCTGGAGTGAGTCCTGATCCCCAAGACGTGCCCCCTAGGTTCTGGACCTTTGGCTGGCATCAGAGTGTAGGTGAAGGTGAAATCCTGAAGTCTGGGCTCCTTACGACCATGAACGTGCACATTCTAGCCAAGACTCTGCTGCCTGTGACAACTGCCATAGCAAAGCTCTGGTGAAGCCCGCTGTATGCGCCAAACGACGACTGCCCATGGCGACTGCCAAAGTGAAACCTGCACTTTGTGCTACAGCAACAACTGGCAAACAAACCTGCTGCAAATACCATCGGCAACACTTGACCGGCTCGTCACGCTACAACAACAACTGTCCACGATGCCCAGCCTTCTCTTTGCGCTACAGTGATGACCCTCCACTCAGCAAACTCCTTGAGGCCTCCCCCAATGCAAAAGGAACTCTTCGCGCCGGACTCAAAAGGTAACTTTTTAGTCTAGTTCCTGTCTCCCACCTGCGCTCTATCATGGTCGGCCTAAACTTTTGACTTCTCCCTACACTAGTTCAACCAGATGACTGCAATTGACACTTTGTGCTTTTAGGCGCTATTTCATCAGAAAGTTTTTAAATTGTGATTTCCCAGTCAGACTGGAAGACTTGCTAGCACGACAGGCAGCAGTGGATTCCTGGAAGGGACATTCATTTGGGAATGCCTAGCAGGTATCCTGGTTAGATCTGGAGGGTCAGAGTAAAATTAGCGAGGTGGATCGGGTAACAAGTGTGAAGTCTGACGCAGTAAGAGACCATTACTTTACCGGCTCCAGCAGACCTTGCTCTGAATGAGTCAGACGCCCGGCTCACCCAATTCCCAGATTTAACACATCTGGAAGGCGACTTTGGGAGAGAGCGACCAGGGCTGAGGTATCAGTGGGGAGTCTGACGTTTAGGTAAAAGGACAACCCGATGGTTGGTGTCAGTTGACTTTGCCCTGAGCACGGTCAGACCCTTGGTTGCAAACCTGAAAAGCACAACAGTAACAAGTGGATGCATTTTATGAGGAATGAGTGAGAAGCAGGACAAAAAGAGTACAGTATTTTATAATCATAAGGGTCAGGTTATAGAGAAATGGCAGGTGTCCCCACCAGTTGTCACACAGTCAGATACAAGTGAGGAGGAGAGGGTGCGAGATCTCTGCCATATTTGTGACATCCCAATAGACACCTCTCAAGTGTCCTGTAAGTGGGAAATAATTAGGGTCGATAAAAACACAGGGGGCCAGAATAAAACATCCCAAAGTAAGTGAAGATTGATGATAAATCCCTATGAGCGAGGTTGATGATTCTCTGTGGCAGGAGACAGATACCATTGAGTTGAAAGTAGTATTTAAATGGGCTCACGGGCAACCCCCATGCCCATGCAACACCCAACGGTTTGAAATAATAACACAGTCACCCCTCGTAATAGAGACTCCCCTTAATGCTTTTCTCACAGATATTCATAATTTCACAACCTTAAACAATGAATGGCTTAACACATCCCCGAGCACCACAAGTAGTTATCTACATACATGGTAACATAATAACAGGCTTTGCATCAGGCACCAATCCACTCAGACCCCCCATAAAGTCACACGCCCCAGACATCACCATAGAAGAGGTGTTACACAGATTGGCAATAAGTATGGCTGACGTTCACCAATTCAGTCTCACAACAATATATGTAAAGTCAGGTAATACGGAGTAAGATTGTCCCTGTACATCACTGCTATCGGTCAGCATCAGTGGTAAAGGCAAATACACGTTAAAAAGGAAGACAAGTGCCGAAAAGAGATACACAGTGAAGCGGTTAGACTGCACGAGGTACGCATTGGAAACACCAGTCCTGTGGGGACCATGGACACCCCTCTGCACCATATGATAAAAACGTTCCCTTCAGATAAAAAACGAGTACTAAAATATTGTAATCACACCCAACCATGGCCTATGGAAGGGACATTTGATGAGGACAAAGGTGAACACAAATTGACTCACATTCGCTCAAGGTATAAGAAAAAGAAGAGGCAGAAAAGGGAAGTTACTCTGTCACTATGGCAGGTATTCTGAAGAAGTATTCTGAAGAAGTGTGGGTATTCGCACGTAGAGGTAGTGGCGCAAACACAAACAGAACACCCAGGAGAGTCTCTAGGGGAGCCCCCACCTTATGGTCTTTACCCTGTCCTGCCAGCTGCATCGTACCAGGATCCAGTTTGAGTTGAGCCTAAGGAGGAGAGGTTAGAGGCACAGGGAGCTGAGGCGACCCCTGCTCCCGTCCCATCAGCTCCTCGAGCCGACCCAGAACAGAGTGGGAGAGACAGGCTAGTAAGTGAGTTGCAGCACACAGTGAGGCAGGCAGAGCGGTCTAGGAGCCTTGCCCCCCTCCGGGGACAATGGACTACAGGGAATGTCATTCTTAGGCTTGGAGACACGTCTGCAGACACTCTGAGAGAGGCAGCCGAGGAATGGATAGAAGAGGAAGAGGAATGGGAGAGAGATGTAGAGATGCCACAATATGAGGAGCCCCCGAATGACTCACAGGGTGCAACAGGGGCAGAAGATGATGAGGACTGGGACAATGGGTATAATAGGAGTGCGCACAAACAAGGGGTTAACAGAAGGCTATTTAATTTTTGCCCGCGCTCTACACAAGAGTTATTAATGACAGCAAGAGGTACCACCGATACAAAAAGGGGGGGGGGGTCGATCCTTAAAAGAAGGTCAGATTTAACTGCTATGGAGACAATGGAGCAAAAGGAGGGTAGCTAATATTGTCAACCCTTCTTAGATGAATTGGCAAGGTGGACCAAAAAGAAAGGAAGAAAGCCATGGCCGCAACTAGGGTCTTTTCAACCCTTTGACTTAGCAACTGCAGAAGATTGCACATGGCAGGGACGGGGTGACCCAGGCTGGGACTACTCCTGCATGCAAGAATGCCTTGCCGTCTGGGAGCAGTATGCTATAGACAAACCAACTAAAGTGACACTCAGTACTAGACCAGATTCAAGGTTAAGCCTCAGGTCAGGAAGCCCTCGACCAATAACTCAGTTGCCCCTTATTTTTAAGTGAGGGCAGGTGCCAACATACGTGCCATGGCCTCAGATGGACAAAGAAAGTGTAAAAAGAGCACTGCCCCGATGTCTGAAGGTGTGGGAAAATGGATAGGATGCTTTGAAAAACACACTAGTGGGGTCAACCTGGCTTTAGGTGACGTTAAAAGCCAGCTCAGTTCATTAGTGGGAGATGAAGTAAACACAATTTTTGTCAGAGCAGGGTTCCCTCAAGTAATATTGATAAATACACAGTTTGGTGGATCATCTTTTAACAATGTCTGCCAACATGTTTGGGATACACTTTGGCGAACATATCCAGATAGACCAAACATTGGAGCCCTTATGGCAGAAAGTATAAAGCCAACTGACGATATTGCAGAATTCATTACTAGAATGAAAGAACGATGGGTGCAGGAGGTAGGATGTAACTGGGAAAACACGGGAGGAAATGCAATTTTGTTTTATAATGTATTAAAGCGAGGCCTGCCCACCGATATACAAGCAAGATTACATGAAGTGGTGAGAATAGAGGCTAAACCATGGCCCAAAATACAGGGCCATATAATACATTATTTTAAGCAAAAACAAGACAAGGACAAGGAAAGAACAGAACAAGCAGAAAGAGTTGCAGCTAAGTTGATGCAATAAAAACTAAGAAACCAAGTACAAAAGGGGCACTTGTGACTGCACCACCAACAACTGTCGTAACGCCAGTGCAGGTACAGGCACCAGGAGGACAACCAGTAAGTGATACGAGGAAGGGGCAGGGAAGCTTTACAGGAGAGCAAGGGTCAACACAAGGGAAACGACAAGGAAGCTATAGGGAGGACAACAATGTTATCATTGCAGTAAGATGGGCCATTTTGCAAATAAGGCAGGGCCAGGAAAAACGATGAGAGAGCACAAGGTTGGAACAACCCACACGGGCATGTGAGGCCTCAACAGGTGCAATGGGTGCCCCAGCAGCAATCAATGCAAGGGCCCACGCAGGACCCTCAAGCCCAGTGGGTTGCACCACAGAGGCCGATGTTGCTGGGTGGGCCCCAAGGTGTCAGCAACACTAAGAGAGGACAAGCACAGGTTCAGGTGGGAGGGGTAACACTACAAGGAGGCAACCCCTTTTATATAACACCCCAAATATCCAGAGGAACGTCAACTCAAAATTATACCCAGTGACAGAGCCCGCAGATGGCCACTGTGTGCCCAATACTATCGGTAACCCACAGGTCAGGTGAGAAACCCACTGTGACGGTAGCCATAGAAGGTCGCCCCTACAGGTTTTTAATCAACACCGGGGCCACCAAACCGTGTATAAAGGATGGAACACTACCACTTTCTTGTAACTCAATGGACACACAAGGTTTTTCTGGGGCTGTGAGGAGGGTTCCATTCACCAAATCAGTGAGTTTGATTGTGGAGATACAGAAATTGAAGGGCCACTATTATATTCCCCAGAGTCACCAGTCAGTCTTCTTGGGAGAGACCTAATGAGCAAATTGAACATGACCATCTCCTGCCTGGAGGATGGGTCAGTCGTATGCTACACCAGGTATCACACCGAGCAGAATACTGTCCCTCATAGCTCATGAGGAGCTTCAATAGCAGGTCAGAGCAGTTCCTGTCGACACAGAGGCTTTTTTGCAAGGTATATATGCCTTGATAGTGCACACACCAGCGCTTCAAGGGAAAACAGTGCAATTACCAAAGGAACTGCTATAGAGACCTTACGAGCATGTGGATCCCATAGTAGAACCTGAACTGATATTGGAAATATCCGCCCTTGAAATAAGATTAACATATGCCGTGCTAATGGCAGTTGACATGAGACAGGAAATGTGGACATCGATAGTGTTCACAGATCCTGGGGTTAAATTAAGAGATACATCAGACGAAGAAGTATTTGATGATTGCCCATGAATTGAGACGGCTGTATTTGAGATCGAAATTGCCATTAGGGTGCAGTTACAATACAGGACAGTGTCCAGACACGCATAAAAAAGAACAATAATAGAAAAAGATTTGGCAAAAGTACCAGAGGTTTTGTGGCCAAAGGGGCCATATGATGTGGGACTGATCAAAGGGGCTGAGCCTGTGAAAATGACATTGAAACCTGGAGCAACACTACCAAGGATACACCAGTACCCCTTGTCGAAAGAGGCAGAAGAAGGCATCCTATCTACAATCCAAGCGTTACTTGAACAGGGAGTAATATCTGAGAGGTTGACACCGTGCAATACACCGATTTTTTCCGATACGCAAAGCTAAGGCGGGAACTTGAAGAATGATTCAGGATTTGCGCTCCCTAAACGATGTAGTGACACCAGAATTTCCAGTGGTACCCGACCCATCAGTTCTATTAACAAACATTCCTAAAGATGCCACTTATTTTTCCGTTGTCGATTTGAAAAATGCGTTATTCAGTATTCCATTGCATTCTGACAGCCAATATTTGACTGGATTCACATTTAGAGAGACTCAATATTGCTATATAAGGCTCCCACAAGGCTTCTGTGAGTCCCCGAGCATTTTTAACAGAACAGTGTAAAAGGATAAAATGCAAGAGTACTCTTACAAAACGTGGATGATATCATGGTTTGTAGAGCTACTGAAGATATAGAGGCAACACCATTGGTCTCCTCTGCATGCTTGCAGAAAAAGGTTACAAAGTGGACAAAAATTAATTGCAATATGTGCAGACAGAGGTCCACTATTTGGGACAGATAACATCTAAAGATGGGAGGAGGATGACACCGGACAGAGTAGAGAGCATCAGGAAATGCGTTAGCCCACAACCACAAGACAAATGCAGCAGTTTTTAGGACTCTGCAATTATGTGAGGCAGTGGGTATTTGACTGCACCACTTCTAACTGCCTTAAAGGAGCCCCACACAAATGCAAACAAAATCAACTGGACTGATGAAAGGGAGACAGCCTTCCTGGAGCTAAAGTGAGCAATCACAAATACTCCAGTGTTAGGTAAACCTGAATATAATAAAAACATTCTACCTCTTCTGTCATTGTCATGGAATGATGATGACAGCCTTACTAAGTCAAAAGGCATCTATGGGACACAGGCCAATTGCCTACTACAGTGGGCTGCCAGATCCCATAAAGAAAGGGCATTATCCATGTGAGCAAGCACTGGTTACAGCAGCTTTTGCAGTCCAGAAAAGCACCACCATAGTGATGGGATCACCTTTAACACTGTATGTAGAGCATGCAGTATTCACCATCTTGCAAAAAAAGCAAGAGCACCCTTTCAACTCAAAGGGTATCTGGGTATGAAGTAATACTTTCAATACCATCCTTGCAAGTGGTATGATGTCACACAGTTAATCCAGCAACGTTCTTTGCACACCCAGTTTCTAACGATGAACAAGTACATGACTGTGCCAATTACACACCAGAAGAAGAGAGTAAGGTGGGAGAAGACCCCATCCCTGGGAGCATGTTGCTCTTTGTTGATGAGTTCTCTTTCATAAATCAGGAGACTGAGATTAGGCACTCTGGAGCAGCCGTTGTAAAAGCCGAACAGCAGCGATCATCTGACACCTTACAAATTGTGAGTCAAATACCACTCCCTTCCCATTTCTCAGCACAAGCTGCAGAATTAGTAGCCATCACTGAAGCATTGGAGCAAGCCGAAGGACTAGAGGTTACCATTTATTCAGATTCAGCATATGTCACCACCACTGTGCATTCTAGCATTCACAGGCGGAAAATGAGGGGATTTCTTACATCTGATGGATGCCCTGTAATGCACAAAGATTTATTAGCGCAATTGATAAAGGCTTTAACCCTGCCATCTAAGGTAGAAGTTATAAAATGTGCAGCACACAACAATCAGCAAGACCTTGTCTCCAGGGGAAACACCTTTGCAGACTGGGCAGCAAAAGAAGCAGCTAAAATATATCCAAATTATAGTGAACAAGATGAACACACATTAGGGATGATGACAAGCAGACAACAGAATGCTACTGAATTACCACCGCCACATACAGGCGCAACACAATTACATTTACGCAAATTGCAAGAACAAGCACTAGCTCATGAAAGGGAGCTGTGGGAACAGCGAGGGTGTATACAGTCACCAACAGATTTCATTTATAGGCAAGAAAGCACAGGTAAACCAGTAATGCCACAGGCCCTACTATATGCAGCCCTAGAGCAACTACACCTCCCTGCACACACTGACAAGGAATATCTTCTTGCTACACTACAGACAGATTGGTTCATTCCACAATTATCTGAAATGATTACTATGTATATTGCAGAATGTGCAGTATGTCAACAATACAGCCCTAGACCCACACTAAAAGTAATTACCTCAACAATACCACGTCCGACAGGCCCATTTAAAAATCTACATTTAGATTTTGTTGACATGATTGAGAGATGTAACAATTTTAGATACCTTATTATGGTGGTCTGCCCTTTCTCGAGGTGGATCGAGACAGGACTATGTGTACATAATGATGATAAAGCAGCAGCCAATTTTCTGATAAGAGAGGTGGTACCTAGGTGTGGAATCGCAGGAGCGATCCGCTCCAATAACGGCACACACTTCTTAAATGCAATGTTTCAGCACATCTGAACCTCTCTAAGAATAAAACATAAATTGTCATCTGTTTATCATCCCCAAAGTAATGGTATACTGGAACGCCTTAATGGCCTTTTAAAAAACAAAATCGGTAAACTC
This sequence comes from Pleurodeles waltl, assembly GCF_031143425.1. Lineage (NCBI taxonomy): Eukaryota > Metazoa > Chordata > Amphibia > Caudata > Salamandridae > Pleurodeles > Pleurodeles waltl. The sequence goes on from NW_027150097.1 coordinate 4,494,423, forward strand.
TGTGCCACACTGTGGAAAAACTGGCTATAAATTCTTCCACTAGCTTTATATGCCTTCAGAAACCAACCAGGAAGTGATCAACACTTGACCCCTTACCAGATATTGACGGGGCATCCTTTGCCAACTCCCTTACCAATAGCTTGACAGAAGACAGATGCTCAAAAGACAGCTGAAGTTTTAGGACAGGAGATGAACTGTTATTTATCTAAGTTATTGAAGTCTGCCAAGTTCTTCTCTAAACAGGTGTTGTGACAGGAGAAGTGCACCACCGCAGCCCAACAGACCAGTCCAATTTCCGTGGGCCAACAAGTGTTCATCGGCAATTTTGTATGACGATGGAGGGACAGCAAGTTTGAGGGCCCTTACTTAGTTATCCACAGCACCTCCACAGCAGTGAAAGTGGAGGGCAGGAAGCCATGGATACATCTGTCAGACGTTCATTTGGCCGGTGCTTCATGTCACGCATTGCCATTTTCACAGGAACTTTTACAGGAGGGCAAAGAGAAAGACGAAGGACAGAGTCCCCTTTGAAGATGCCAGCGAAGTTCCTATTCAACACTGCCAGCAAACAGTTATGTATTCTAATTTTGTTCTTCTGTTCATGTCTTGTTATGTTAGCAATTGCATTTCAATGGTATTCTAGCCCAGGTATGGCAATATGTCAGTATACTAAGCGCTTGCAGAGAGAAGTATGTAAGTATGAAAATGTATCCCATAATATCCATGTTATTTTGTTAGATAATATGTGGTACCAGCATATTATAGAGATAGGCATGCAGTCTACTAATAATTCATGTTTTGTTTGTTCCCTGATTCCACATGCTACTGACACAGACAGGCTGCAATCGTCAAAAGAGGTATCTCCGAATGTTACTCAATGTTTATTACACCTGTATCTTTGTAGAATGCGAGCACGGATTAACCCTTACAGATAATGCAGGGAGCGTTCTTCGTAAACACCACACAATATGCGGAGGAGTTAGCGGACATAATGAATGTCCTGACAGACCGCAAAAAGTTCATAGTGCAGTTAGAAACAATGGCTGAGACAGGGGTCATGATGTTTGAGAGTAAGAAATGGAAAACTAGAACATTAGAGCAGGGATTCCTGGGAATATTATGACCTCCACTTTTCTGTAAGAACTACTCAGCCACGCCTATGCCGCATGATCAAGAGAGGCCATATTTTTGAGTAAATGGATCAGTAGACGTCCATGTTCAGTGGCACCATGACACAACATTTGGATGTAGAACTCTTACCTTATGGATGGGGAATCTGAGTGATAATAGCACACTACAAAAATGACAGGCTGTATGGGATGAAAATATATCTAGACTGATCTGGGTAGAAATGAAATCCATTCTTCGAGCAGGTAGAACACCAATTGTTTTCTTTTTATGTTTCAGATGAAATGGAATGGTCCCAGTGGGGAGGAACATCAATTGCATCACCACAAAGTATAACGCTGACATGTAATGGGGCACCTCCAGTCTGATGGACTACTATTGGCACTGCGGAGAATGGCTGTATACGCGACTTGCTTCTGGATGGAGAGGTCTCTGTTCTTTGGTTACTGTGCACACTCCCTCCTTGGTGATTCCAGGGGTGGACATTTCAAAGTTACATGACCATCCCATGAGCCATCTGACTACTTTGCCACACCAACGGAAGAAGAGATCTGCAGAATATCTAGGCACTACAACCTGGAAAGAAGTTCCACAAGAGCACAGGTTGTTCAATGATTCTCCGTTGTTCTTTGGAAGCATCTTCCCATTCGGCCAAGCAAAGACGACTGCCCGTTGGCTGCAAATAACCCGATGGGAACTGATGAAAACCATCAATGCGACTGAAGAAGGTTTCAACGCAGCCAAAGAAGAAATGCGGAGTATGAGGGAGATGCTTATGCAACATAGGTATGTGCTAGACTTGATGACTGCCATGGAGGGTGGGGTTTGTGCCAAAATCGGAACTGCCTGCTCTAAGTACATGCCAGCTAACTATGCGGATAATGGAACAATAACGGAGGCCATACAGACTTTACATAACCTTCAGAAGAAGATGGCATACGAGGGGGTGCCCCCGACTAATGGTTTTCAGGGTGGTTTGTTTGGATGCCATCCTGGGTGTCAGGACTGTTTAAAGGGTTATTCCCGATCCTTGTGGTGATTCTCTTGACGTTCTGTATCTTCCAAGTAGTGGTAGGATTGTGTTAGAGGGTTAGCCAGGTTTTGAGTGGGATGTTCACTATTAGGGGGGTCAGGAAAGTGCAGGAGGACGAGGACAACATATACACACTAATGAATGTATGTAGCAGGGAAGGTGTGGAAGTAATTGAAAGTTCAACTAAAGGGGGAATGTTACTGAAAATATGGAACAAGGAGAAGGCCCACTTTTGCTAATGCATGAATTAGGAGGAAAATGTGCAGAATCATATATGATCAGAAAAGAATACAGGTCTAGAATGTTCATGATGTCCAAATAGCGAGCCCAGGATAGGATGCAGGGGTTCAAGGACAGGGACAAGCAGAAACATTTATTCATAATGCAGCTCGAAGTAGAAGGCCATAGAAAGCTTGAGTCTTAACTTTATAACACACGCACAGGGAGGGCGCACATTCCGATCCACGTTCACAAGGGAAAGTGTACACCATGGTGATTTTGGAAAGGGAACACGATAAGCTTTGATGCTTGAAGGCCAGCAGCTGTGCAAGGGAGGACAGACAGAAATGTTTCCAAGTGTGGAGTTAGCTGAGGAAGGACGCACTGATAGGCTTCAGAGCGTGAGATCAAAAGGCACTGTGGTTTATTAGCAAATGTGTCCATGACAGATGTGTAACCTTCACTTTTTTGTAAATGCGTAATTAGATGCTTTCACTAGAAGAAATATTGCTAACGTAAGTTGAGATAACTATGTACCAAGCAAGCGCTTAAATCAATATGCATGCCGAGTGATAAGATGCAGGCAAGGCATTTAGAGACTATAAGAGATGTTGTTTGCGATGACAAAGTTGAGTGCAGTATCAGTCACTGAGCTGCGCTGCCCTCCCGACGTCATTCATAAATGCTGATATTATTTGCCAAACAGAGTTGTGTTGTTCTTTCATTTCCTTCCACAACAACTATCACCTCCTCCACAAAAGTGGTCTACCAGAGATCCAGTCTGTGTGTTCCGAGGGCAGTCAGAAGCTACTGGGCCATAGCTGTATCAATGAGGGATGTTTACTTCTGGTGCCCTGGGGCCTTCGTACTCTGGGCCCTCAAACCAGCGTCCAAGCCCCCCTTTAAGCACCTGACTCTCAGAATGACAAGGCACAGCAGACAAGGCTTACTCGGGGCCCACATTTATAAAAGGAACAAGTGGGAAAAAGAAACTACGACCTGACTCTATTATCATAACCTTTTTACATCCGGTGTAAACATAGATCGATAGTTTAATATGTAACTTGTTTACATTTTACATGAATAAAGATGGAAATATTTGTACTTCAGAATGTTTCATTTGCCAGACCAAAGAGCAGTCTCATCCTACATGTTTTTTATTGTTTTCTCCTTTCTGATATTTCAAATTGATATGATGTGAGAGAGGGACAACACCACAGGGGCGGCTCCTCCATTAGGGCGGAGGAGCGTTGCTGCCCCGCAAGCAGCAGAAGCTGCAAATGTTTCACCACAAAGGGATAATAAACGCTGTTTATTATCCCTTCGTGGTGGAAGGGGTGTGGCCACGGTGGGGACAAGCTAAGGGGAGTGCACTGTACACTCCCCTCAGAGCGCATGTGTTTGGCCGGCCGTCTTGGACCGGCCAAACACACATGCGCTGTAGGCTCTCTCCCTGCACAGGCTCCCAGTCTGCTTGGGAGCGCTCAGCCAGGGCGCTCCCAGCCAATCCAGATGCTGCTCCAAGCAGCATCAGGATTGGCTGCAGGGCAGGCTGGGAGCCTGTGCCTGCAGGAGACGTGCAGCGAGGAGTGGGTTAGTTTTTATTATTTTATGTTACCCTACTTAATTTTCTTACCTGCTCCCCAGGCTGCACCCTCCCACCGCGCACACAGTCCCCGCTCCCCTCCTCATTGAAGATGCGGGCCGCGACTGCAGCACGACAGATAATGCCTACAAATGTGTGTTTCCATGCTTTAACCTCATATGTCTGCTTTTGTAAAAAGACACAGCAGAGACCTCTTCAGCTCAGCACTTGCTCTTTCCTCTGTTCCCTCAAAATGCTGTGGAATTACTCAGTCTCTGCGCCTCTGACAAGGCTGCTGACGTCCCATTGATGATTTGTAGCCTTGTGAGCTGTGATTGCTTTGGCTGTGCTGCCCCCTGGCGGTCACTCTGTGAATATGCAGGTACCTGGGAACAATCCAGACTAATTCTGAGCTGCTTCTTCTCTGCGTGAACCAATCCAGTGTCAGGACTGGAGTCGGTGCTGTTAGTAGATAGAGAAGGAGTATAACTCGAGCCCCAGGAGGGCAGCCTGGAGCCTGTGACAGGTGCAGGGGAGTGTCGTCAAGGACGCAGCTCGAAGATAACTGGGAAGGGTCTGTGGGGCCACCAGCCTGGTGAGGACACCCAGGAGTCAAGGGGTGTCCTGGGGGATGGGCGTGGCTTTGTCTGGCTCCAGTGGGGGCTATTAGGAGTAAGTGCAGGGACTGCTGCTGTCCTCCGTGTCCTGGGCTCTGTGTATGTGTAGAATTTCTAAGGTTGTAAATAATGAGACCTGAGCAGGTTGTGGCAGAAATTATGACTTCTGGTCATTCCTTCCGGTTTGGCAGAAGTCAGGTGTATGTTACCCCAATGATTGTCAGATACTGCGAGCAGCAGTGTGAAGAATGGAGTCTGACAGGACAGACACCTCCCATATACTGAGCTGTGATGCATACAGCCGAGCTCCCAGATGGTCTAGTGCATGGGTACTCGCAAACATTTTCCCAGGGGCCACAAAGTTTGGTCTGTGGTGCGACCGAGGGCCGCATTGATGCTAGCAGCATGCCCATCAAAGGGAGGAGGGGGATCTGGGTGGGGAGGGTTTGTGGCATAGGGGGCAGCAAAGCATATAGATCTAGTGGCTAAATCGCACAATGTGAAACCAGAACACCTGGCATTAATCCCAGCTTCCCAACTTTACCAAACTGTGAGATCCTAGGCAATTGTTTTATTTCACGTTCCCTTCTTTTTCTTCATTATTGTATGTAGGAGGACCTCACAATGCATGACTTTGGATTGTGCGCTGTGCAAACCTTTCTCCTGTGTTTGATTTAATAGGCTATAAAGTTGTTTATGTATAATAGCAAATCAGGCCAATCAGAGAGTGCAGATAACAACCGACTTGCCTCTTAGTTCACTATTGGCATTGTTATGAAGGTGGGGGGAAGAATGAATGTTGAGGGTGGGGGAAGAATGAAAGTTCCTGAATTTATGTTTGAAACCTTCGTTTAAAAAAAATACTTCTCCATGCACTGCTAGATTAAATGGTTCTAGCGGTGCAGGACAAATCCATTACTTTCTTTCCTTATCTTCTATTACGTTTAAATACAGTGCCCCCTGTTAAACCCAGTAAACAGCAGCCTAGTGCTACTGCTGCCCTGGGGGGGCCGCATGTAAAGGTCAAAAGGGCCGCATGCGGCCCCCCCAGGCCGTACAATGAGTTTCACTGGTCTAGTGGTTAGGATTCCTGGTTTTCAATGAGGCAGGCCCGGTTTGATTCGCGGTGTGGGAAGTTTACTCTTTTTTAAATGACTCCTGCAATTTAAACTTTAGCTTTTTCATATAAACCTAAATGCATGTAAAGTCCATATAAAATTCACTTGCTTCTTCTTCCACTTCCATCTAATGCCTTTTGAGGTTTACACCGACCTCACAGCTCCGGTTCCCTCCCCAGCCCTAGCGTCACTGATGCTGTAGTATTAATCACCTGGAGGAACAAACCTCTGCATTAATCCATTGAGGGTTATTCCTTGTTTGTCATTTATTACACAACATACAGATTAGATCAATATTTCGGGGCACCAGTTCACTGTGGTCTCACCATGTAAAATGCTCATTTTATTTCCTGCTCCGCCGGTGCAGTGTAAGAGGGTCTCAGAGTCTGTTTTGTGACATTAATCACCTGCTGTGTCGGTTTCTAGGAGTTTACGGCTGAGTTAGTTTGTGTTTTATCTCATCTGTGGGATGCAGCTGCTGTTTGCAGTGTCCACAGTTTCTCATTATTGCACCAATTATTGAGTCTAGTTAAAGGAATGTGCAAAAGGGACATTTTAAAGCATCACATGTCGTAGGTTCCTTATATGTTTTAAGGACTTCATTATAAAATACACCTCTTTGTTTGCGTTGTGTTTGCTTTGTGGATTTCAAAAAACACTGACAAGCAATAAATAGTTACGTGGTGACAGACACTGCAGCACACTCCTCCCATGAGTGGAGATGGCAGGGTATGATGTGTTGGTTGGATCCATGGTGTAATGGTCAGCACTCATACTCTGAATCCAGCGATCTGAGTTCAAGCTTTGGTGGGACCTACAATTCAATTTACTTAATGAATATGTTTTAAATTACTCTGGGCATTGAGCAGTGCAGCCAGTTATATCTCTGACATAACCCATCTATTCCTGTTTTCCTTCCCCTGGTGGTCTCTGCGGCCCACGGGCAACTATACATTATTTTATAGGCGGCGCTGGGGGCATGTGACACTATACACAAGTGTTGTATACTTCCTCTTTCTCTGTGGACACCTCTCTGAGGCTACACAACAGTAACATGCAGAGTGTGGACCTGACTATACGTGGATAACTTACAAGGGGAGAAAAACTGACAGGAAAATAGTGTGTTAAAGAAAGTCTTTAATAAAGTGTTGCCGGCTAAAAATGAAAAAAATGTTCTTTGTTTTATTTCTGCACTTTGTTGGTAACTACCCAACATATGAATGGTGATGACAATTGGTGATGACAAAACTGCCAAAAACGTTTAATGTCAAGGGGGTCAAGTTTACCCTAACATAGATGCCTACATTTTAGAATAGAAAAGTGAGAGATTTAAAAAAACATAATCGGGACAACGTATTTCCCCCATTGACATCCATTGAAGCAGAGGCAATTTCAGGAGACGGACAAAATAAAGCCATTTTTAGCTGCAAAAATCAGGAGTCTTGCACCTGAATTGTGTTTATTGGCATGCAAAAGAAACTCAACAAAGTGGTTGGTCCACATCCATTGAGAGTGGAAGAGCCATTTGGTGCCTAAAGTTCAGAAGCATTTTGGGGCATATTTATGAGTGGATTTCGTTGCTGGACCATCACTTTTTTATTACGCTCCGGTGGCACAGCCCTCTCAACCATAGCTTATGTGGCGGCACACACCCACTCTGTGTGGCTTTGAAAGGCCTCATAGATATGCAGTAAGACAAAGTAGCGCAAATCACTGCGTTGCCTTACTCTGCACCAAGGAGGCGTTCCATGGGCGTTGCGGTGGGTTTTCCCTGGTAACACCCATGGATTTGGACGCTGCTCCAGATTTACTTAATCACGTAAACCTGGGGCAGCACCAAAACCTTACGCCTCGCCAGAGCAGGAGTAACAAGGATAAATATTTTCATTTCTCCTCCTTTGTTTCCTCTTTCTACATGTGCTGCATTCTGCAGTTCTTTGGTGTGGGGGACATCAGACACACTACAACCGGTGAGGAAGGGTAGGATTCGTCCACCACAATGTGCTCCCTGTATCAGAGCAAAGACCCTCTGCCTCCGGCCTTCTATGTGACGCAGATCCACTGCCTCTGGTCATCGACGTGACCTAATATGCTTCTGGCTGAGCATCCACTCCCGAAGAATTACTCGGTAAGCACCGCTGGACCGTGCCTGTGTGTCAAAGTTCCCACGTTCATCTCGTGTGTAATCCCCTACACACGAGATGTCGCAAGATTGTGACATCACTGCCGGCCATCTTTAAGTCAGACATAGGGATGAATGAGGTTCCAAGAAACAGTGCCAGACATTTTAATATCAGCCATTTTGAAGTCAAGCAAGCCATAGAAATACCTGTGGCAGCCATTTTAAAGTCAGGCATGTCATAGAAACTACAAAAACAAGTGTGCTGTGGCCATACAAAGGCAGCACACGCGTGGGAACAAGCTAAGAACACTGTAATGACACAGAGTGGGCCCAGACGTTGCACCAACACCATCCACAGACTGCCAAACAAACAGTAATGGTGACAGCTGTTGCGCGTCACCTACATGCAGTCTCACATTGAAGTCATCACAAGAGCAGCCTCTCTGATCATCGCTGACGAATGCAATGAAGGCACAATTCCCAGAGGAATTTTCAGACGCTACCGGTCTCCTGTGTCGTCCTTTGGTGTGGGGGGCGTCGGAGAAACGACAACACATACTCCATTCTTTTAAATGGAGGCAACCCACATTACACTGAGGAGCTGACCTTGCCTCTTTGTGTGTGCTTTATAGATCGAAGGTGAATACTGTTGATTTAACTCAAGGCTGTTTTCACAAGACACTCTGCCATTAACAAATAATGTGTGTTTTAGACAATACAAGGGCTGCCTCTTCCTCCCAGTGGTTAGGGCCCTGGTCCCAGATGATAAGTAGAGCTATGACGCACAGTGACGTCACCAGGATGCGAGGAGTTCTTAACCCTCCAGCTCATTTATCTTGTCCTTGACTAATAAATGTATTTTATACAATGTAGGTCAAATTGCAGTCAGGGACCAGACATGGTCAGAGAACAAATAGTGAATTTACAAAGGGGCATAGCAATGGGCGGGGTGAGGGTGTTTCTGATAAATAGTTGGGTACAGGGGCCTTCAGTAGAAGATAGTGATGATTTCACAGAGAATTTTTAGATACACTCAGACAGCCTCTCTCTCTCCTCTCTCTTTCTCTCTCTCTCTCTCTCTCTTCCTCAAAAATGTTGGTAATTTTACAGAATAGTGTGTTCTTGCTCACATAGGGGCATATTTACAAGCCCCTTGTGCCTTCTTGTGTCCCCCTATTTTCTTTTTTATTTATGCTAAGGAGGAGTTAAGGAGGCCTCCACCTTGCGCCATACTTACAAAGTGGCACAATGCATGCACTGCGCCACTATGTAACCCCTTGCTCCACATTATACCTGCGGCAGGTTTAATTTATGTAAGGGGGCGTTCCCACACAGGGAGGACCAAAAAAGTGTTGCAGTGAAATTTACAATATTTCAAAACGCCATTTTTTCCGTCATTTTTAATGCCTGCTCAGGACAGGTGTTAAACTGACTCTACCATAATAACCTATGGGCCTCCCTATGCTTTGATGGACTAGCGCAATAAATGATGACGCTATTGTGCTAACGTGCACCATGGTGCGCTGTATAGGGGGCACATGGTGACGCAAGAATAGTGCCGCATCAGAGCTAATGCACCACTTTCTTGTAAATCACCCCTTTAGTGTCCCTACCAATCTGTATTCCTCTCCCTTTCCAGTGCCCGCTAAGCCTCTCTCATGCACCCTGCTTATAGTATAATGGGCCAGATTTACAAGGCCCTATCGCCACCAGAGCGTCCCTTTTTGTGACGCTCCGGTGGCGCAATGCCCTGCGCCTTATTTACAAGGTGGCGTTAAGCCATTTTGTGGCTTAACGCCACATTGTAAATATGGTCCCTATACATGCATCACTCTGCGTGGAAGGGGGTGCAATGGGTGTTGCTGTGGGTGTACCAGAGCAACACGCATTGCATTTTGATGTTGTTTTCGTAAACCTGAGGCAGTGCCAAAATCTAACGCCAGCCCAGGGGAGGTGTTAGAGTGGCGCAACGAGGAGAAATGTTTTCATTTCTACTCGTTTTTTGCTCTTTCTATGTGTGCTGCATTCTGCAACGGCCATAGGAAGAGGAAATCATCATTTAAGATTGTTTTTGTGCAGGAAGGTTTGCCTTCCTTCACAAAAACAATCTCCCCCTAACGCAGCCTTCCTTGCACCATGGCGCATGGGTGACTGTGTTAGCGCGCGGCAGCAAATTTAACGCCGGCGCAGGGGGGAACACGGGTGCATCATATTCTAGTAAATACGGCGCACCCCTGCGTTTTGAAAATGACGCTGTGCGGCGCTGGCAATTTTGGCGCGTGACTGCACACCGTCATTATCTCGTAAATGTGGCCCAATGCATTTTAGCAATATGTGCCAACGTCTCTGTTGGAAAATCCGAAGCTTACACCCCGTAATCTTACTCACTAGGCTACGCCCCGGAATTCACTCCTCAAAATGTCACTTTCATGGCAGAAGGTGTCCTTTCAAGACAATCACCTAATTTACCACAATAATGTTTCATGTATGTTATGTGTATGTAAATTGTGCCGTTTGTACCGACTCGAAGGGACACATTCTGCATGTTGGCGCTAGAGACAAGGGTGGATGCTTCTTTGGACGGATTAAAATAAATCTGAAGTGTTTTCTGTTCAGAAAGATTGTCAGCGGGTTTGTGAGTCCTCTCTGCAGAGGATGTCTCAGTCGTGAATATCTTCACTGCTGTTGTGGGAGCTGGTGAAGCCGTCTGGGGCCTTCTTCTAATGCACAGATCATCTCTTCTGTGACTCTGCGCTTATAAAATAGGAGAAGGGCACGTGGGCGCTTTAATTCACCACCCAGTTAATAACTGTGACAGATTATTACACGTTTGTAAAGTGGGCAAAAGTTTCAGGTCCACCGAGATTTGAACTCGAAACGGTGGATTCGGAGTCCAGAGTGCTAACCATTACACCATGGAACCGGATGTCTCTGCGGTTACAACGCTTCCAGTGACAAGACTGGGTGGGGCTGGGCGGGGCGATCTGTAGCGACCTATTGATTTTTCCATTCACTACAAGTCATTCTATTTTTACATTTAAAAGAAAGCTCGAGGTATATGTAAAAAGGGACATTTAACAAGGAAATACACAAACACCCAGAGCTGCAGCCTGGATTCTTTTTAAAGGGCGCATAGAAGTCACGTGCGCTTTTACACGTCCTCTGACTCAGCTCCTTTCATGTGCCCCGCACTTCTAGCGCTTAGAAGCCTTATGAAGCGTCTTGTGAAAGGAATGAAACGGGCCCTTTCCTTCACAAGCTTCAGTAAACCCCCCGCTCTCTCCCCATGTGGAGCGAGCAGAACATGTAATGTGCACATTTTACAGGAGAATAAAGCGCGGGTTTGAACAGAATCGTCCGGTTCCTCTTGTGAAGTTACTTGGAAGCCCCGCGAGGGGCAGGTGAGACCTGGAGGGGTCGGTGAACTCCTCTCGGTGAAGAGACGGAAGAAGCAGGAGAAATATGTGACCTCTGCATGAGCTGCGGTGGAATTAAGGAGGAAGAAAATGTCCGGCCACAATAAAAATGTGTCCTTCCCATACCGGGAGTCGAACCCGGGCCGCCTGGGTGAAAACCAGGAATCCTAACCGCTAGACCATATGGGAGCTGTGTGTGACCTGCCTGGGTCTCTTTATAAATAGAGGCCTCTGCCCCGCAGCGCCTCCTGCAGCCTTCAGTGAGCTGCCAGTGTCTGCACTGCGGGGAGCTGGACAGACAAGGAATAAGGACACAAACTTCACTCTAACAAGGAACCAGATCATTCTTTTAACCCGAGTTGTGCTCATCGGTCTTTACCACATGGACAGTCTCGGGCTATTTAGGGAGATGACAGAAGAACACCTCAATATGAAAACACACAGCACTGCACATCACACACCGAGCAGCACTGCAGCACTGCACCGGGTCCGTTCACTGCAGTCTGACCCTTACAGCAGCGCTGCACATTCATCCTCACTGCACAACCCTACGTGGTGACACAGCAGCACTGCACAGAGTGACACTCACTGTGGCAATGTACATAGTGACACAGGAGCACTGCATTACTTGACACTCAGTGCAGCACTGCAGGACTGAACGTGGTGACACAACAGCACTGCACAGGGTGACACTCAGTGCATCACTCTACGTGGTGACACAGCAGCACTGCACAGAGTGACCCTCACTGTGGCAGTGTACATGGTGACACAGGAGCACTGCATTACCTGACACTCACTGCAGAACTGTAGGACTGAACGTGGTGACACAGCAGCACTGCACAGGGTGACCCCTCACTGTGGCAATCTACATGGTGACACAGCAGCACTGCACAGGATGACACTCACTGCAGAACTCTACATGGTGACAGTGTAGGTCTGCACAGAGTGACCGTCACTGTGGCTATGTACATGGTGACACAGCAGCAATGCACAAGGTGACTCTCACTGCAGCACTGTAGAGCATGGCCTCACTGTATCACTTAAAAGGGCCCTCGCTGCAGCATTGCACAGAGTGAGCTTCACTGCTATATCACCTGGCGGACTGCACGGAGGCACTCACTGCATCACTGCAAATTCACCCTCGTTACTGCAAACCATGTCTACTGCAGATGTGTAGAGTCTGACCCCGCACTGCAGCTCTGCACTGATTGACCGTCGTGACAGCAGTACATTGCACTGCACCAGGAGCGATAATCAATGCATTAGTGCAGTCACACTCATTGTTGACCTGTGACAAGTGAACTGTGCCCATCTCTTGACAACACTGTCCAGAACGACTCTCATTACAGCACTGCACACTGTGGCCTCCTCTACTGCACTGCACACTGTGGCCTCCTCTACTGCACTGCACACTGTGGCCTCCTCTACAGCACTGCACACTGGTCCTCATTGCTGAACTACAGGCCGGAAATCATTACTGTACTGAATGCTGCACTCATCACTGCACTCAATATTGCACTGAATGCTGCACTTATTACTGCACCTGTTACCGCATTCATCGCTGCACTCATTACTCCACTCATCACTGCACTCATTACTGCACTACAGATTATTACACGTTTGTAAAGTGGGCAAAATGCTCAGGTCCCACCGAGATTTGAACTCGGATCCCTGGATTCAGAGTCCAGAGTGCTAACCATTACACCATGGAACAGGATGCCGCAGTAACCCCCCCCCCCCCCATGCTTGGAGTGACAAGACTGGGTGGGGCGAGCTGTAGTGACCTATTCATGTTTTCTTTCACTACAAGTCATTCTACTTTTACATTTGGTATAAAGCTCCAGGTATATGTAAAAAGGGGCATTTACCAAGGAAATACACAAACACCCAGAGTTGCAGCCTGGATTCTTTTTAAAGGGCGCATAGAAGTCACGTGCGCTTTTACACGTCCTGTGACTCAGCTCCTTTCATGTGCCCCGCACTTCTAGCGCTTAGAAGCCTTATGAAGCGTCTTGTGAAAGGAATGAAACGGGCCCTTTCCTTCACAAGCTTCAGTTAAACCCCCCGCTCTCTCCCCATGTGGAGCGAGCAGAACATGTAATGAGCGCATTTTACAGGAGAATAAAGCGCGGGTTTGAACAGAATCGTCCGGTTCCTCTTGTGAAGTTACTTGGAAGCCCCGCGAGGGGCAGGTGAGACCTGGAGGGGTCGGTGAACTCCTCTCGGTGAAGAGACGGAAGAAGCAGGAGAAATATGTGACCTCTGCACGAGCTGCGGTGGAATTAAGGAGGAAGAAAATGTCCGGCCACAATAAAAATGTGTCCTTCCCATACCGGGAGTCGAACCCGGGCCGCCTGGGTGAAAACCAGGAATCCTAACCGCTAGACCATATGGGAGCTGTGTGTGACCTGCCTGGGTCTCTTTATAAATAGAGGCCTCTGCCCCGCAGCGCCTCCTGCAGCCTTCAGTGAGCTACCAGTGTCTGCACTGCGGGGAGCTGGACAGACAAGGAATAAGGACACAAACTTCACTCTAACAAGGAACCAGAACATTCTTTTAACCCGAGTTGTGCTCATCGCTCTTTACAACATGGACAGTCTCGGGATATTTAGGGAGATGACAGAAGAACACCTCAATATGAAAACACACAGCACTGCACATCACACACCGAGCAGCACTGCAGCACTGCACCGGGTCCGTTCACTGCAGTCTGACCCTTACAGCAGCGCTGCACATTCACCCTCACTGCAGAACTCTACGTGGCGACAGAGTGCAGCTGTAGCTAGAGTACCGATCACTGTGGCAGTTAACACCGTGACACAGCAGCACTGCACAAGGTGACACTCACAGCAGCACTGCAGAACTCTACGTGGTGACACACAGCACTGCACATCACACACCGAGCAGCACTGCAGCACTGCACCGGGTCCGTTCACTGCAGTCTGACCCTTACAGCAGCGCTGCACATTCACCCTCACTGCACAACTCTACGTGGTGACACAGCAGCACTGCACAGTGACCCTCACAGCAGAACTCTACGTGGCGACAGAGTGCAGCTGTAGCTAGAGTACCGATCACTGTGGCAGTTAACACCGTGACACAGCAGCACTGCACAAGGTGACACTCACAGCAGCACTGCAGAACTCTACGTGGTGACACACAGCACTGCACATCACACACCGAGCAGCACTGCAGCACTGCACCGGGTCCGTTCACTGCAGTCTGACCCTTAGAGCAGCGCTGCACATTCACACTCACTGAAGAACTCTACATGGTGACACAGCAGCACTGCGCAGAGTGACACTCACTGAAGAACTCTACTCTAGAGTGCAGCTCTAGATAGAGTGCTCGTCACTGTGGCAGTGTACACGCTGACACAGCAGCACTGCACAGGGTGACACTCACTGCCGAACTCTACGTGGTGACACACTGTAGGTCTGCACAGAGTGACCCTCACTGTGACAATGTACATGGTGACGAAGGAGCGCTGCACAGAGTGGCACTCACTGCAGAACTCTACGTGGTGACAGAGTGCAGCTCTAGATAGAGTGCCCGTCACTGTGGCAGTTTACACCGTGACACAGCAGCACTGCACAGGGTGACACTCACAGCAGCACTGCAGAACTGTACATGGTGACACAGTGCAGCTCTACACAGAGTGACTGTCGCTGTGGCAATGTACACGGTTATACAACAACACTGCATTACCTGACATTCACAGTGGCACTGCAGAGTGTGGCCTAACTGCATCACTTGACAGTGGTCCTCGCTGCAGGAGATTAAAGAGCGGATTTGAAAAGCACTGTCCCAGAATTGTCAGGTTCCTCTTGTCAATGTACAAGCAGCGCTGCATTACCTGACATTCACTGCAGAACTACAGATTGTGGCCTCCCTGGATCGCTTGCCAATGGTCCTCGCTGGAGCACTGCACAGTGAGCTTCACTGCTATACTGTCTAGAGAGAACCTAAAACTGACACTACACGGAGACACTCACTGCATAGTCACGCTCATTACTGCAAAGTAGAGGGGTCTCAATGCAGCACTACAAATGTCTACTGCAGAACTGTAGAGCCAGACCCTCACTGCAGGGCTGCACAGTGCCTGCCCTTCCACACAGAACATTACCAACACAACCTCATAGCAGCACTGCACAGAATGGAAGCCATTATACTGCACTGCAGCCCACAGGGACCTCACTGCAGAACTGTGGAGCCTGACCTCACTGCAGACCTGTAGAGCCTGACCCTCACTGCAGGGCTGCACAGTGCCTGCCCTTCCACACAGAACATTACCAAGACAACCTCATAGCAGCACTGCACAGAATGGCAGCCATTATACTGCACTGCAGCCCACAGGGACCTCACTGCAGAACTGTAGAGCCTGACCTCACTGCAGACCTGTAGAGCCTGACCCTCACTGCAGGGCTGCACAGTGCCTGCCCTTCCACACAGAACATTGCCAAGACACCCTCATAGCAGCACTGCACAGAATGGAAGCCATTATACTGCACTGCAGCCCACAGGGACCTCACTGCAGAACTGTGGAGCCTGACCTCACTTCAGACCTGTAGAGCCTGACCCTCACTGCAGGGCTGCACAGTGCCTGTCCTTCCACACAGAACATTACCAAGACAACCTCATAGCAGCACTGCACAGAATGGAAGCCATTATAATGCACTGCAGCCCACAGGGACCTCACTGCAGAACTGTAGAGCCTGACCCTCACTGCAGGGCTGCACAGTGCCTGCCCTTCCACACAGAACAATACCAAGACACCCTGATAGCAGCACTGCACAGAATGGAAGCCATTATACTGCACTGCAGCCCACAGGGACCTCACTGCAGAACTGTAGAGCCTGACCTCACTGCAGACCTGTAGAGCCTGACCCTCACTGCAGGGCTGCACAGTGCCTGCCCTTCCACACAGAACATTTCCAAGACAACCTCATAGCAGCACTGCACAAAATGGCAGCCATTATACTGCACTGCAGCCCACAGGGACCTTACTGCAGAACTGTAGAGCCTGACCTCACTGTAGAACTGTGGAGCCTGACCTCACTGCAGAACTGTGGAGCCTGACCTCACTGTAGAACTGTGGAGCCTGACCTCACTGCAGACCTGTAGAGCCTGACCTCACTGCAGGGCCGCACAGCAGTGCTCCCTGCAGCACTGTGCAAACGCCCTCGTAGCAGCGTTGCACAGAGTGACCTGAGTAACTTGTGTGGTCTGCCTACAGTTGTGTGTGTTTGACGCTGCTTGCGGATCCATTTGCTGTTGTTTGCAGTATCTGACTTTGTGGGCAGTGCTGGTGTCCCCCAAGAGAAAGGTATATTTTAACCGTGTGAACATGTGTTTGTTAATGCAATTGTGGTGCCATAGCATTGTGTTCTGTTTGGTATGGTAAGTATTTCATCTTGTGTTGTCCAATGTGAGCATGTATGGTGGTGAACTTGTCCCCCAGATATAGATTATGGATTCTTCTGACGTGTGGCAGCTTGAGCTTTGTTTGTGCAGACATGGAGTGTGTTGAATTGAACTATCTTTGTTTCCATTTGCCTGTGCATGTGTCCATTTAGCTGTGTGCACCTTGCAGCCACATCATGTAGATGTATGTCCCATGCAGTTTGAGTTGTATTTGCTTTGTTGACATGCACTTCTTCGTTGTGCAGATTGGTATGTCACGTGCGTCTGGTATTGGTTGTCCCTGGGATACCTGAAGGGCCAGCTCCTGTACTGTTGTGTTAGGGGTATGTACAAAGTGATATGTCTCCCAGTGCAGCCTCCTTCCCTGAGTGCTCCAGATGCCTCCATCCCTATTGTGCAGGTATTGTTTGCATAGCAGGCTTGGAATATTTGTCTGTCTGACTACTGTGCATCCCATTGTCCTTCTATTGTGTTACAATGTGGGTGATGTGTGTGCCCATTGCAAAGCTCGTTCATGGGAATGGTGTTTGTGTTCCATGCCACATCCATACATATGTGTGTTTTACTGTGATGACACTGTCATGTGTGCAATGCGAGTGTATGAGTTGTATTTGTAGATTTGATGTTGCTGTGTTGTCAGTGTTTGTGTGACACAATGTTGTGTACACTTCACTGTCCCTTTGCCTGAGATGGTCAGACGTGTGTTTTTGTGTAGTGTTGCAGTGCAGTGGGAGTGACCTGCCTAAAGGGGGCATTTGGTAACTGTGAATGTGTCCTTGTTTATGTATGATTCCAATGCGGGGCACAAGAAGACGTGTACTTGGTGTCCATATTATGAACCCCATATCATGTGGATGCTGGCGCGACAATCTGTTGCTGAGCTGCTTGACACAGGTAGGTGTGTTTACTTACGGTCCATTGTGTACACGGCAGTGTGGATTTTGTGCACCTTCGATGATCAGCAGCAGCTGATTCCGGGAGTCTCCTGTGCCGTGAAACCGAAGCCAGGCAGACAGATAAACAAGCCTTCCTGCCAGGGAGTCTACTGCCTGAAGACAATGCAAATGTGAGCAACAAGTTAATCTGCAAATGAATAGGGTAATCTGCAAGTGTTAAGAATGCTTTGTATCCAGTACTGGGTTTAATTGACCTAATCACTCAAACTTTTGTGAACAAAGATGTATTCTTTTTTAATGTTAGAGCAAAGGGTTAACAACTGGGTTGTGAAGTGCCTGCTTTTAATTGTATTTCTATCCCTCTTACTACATCTGCAGGTATAGAAGGGACAGTAATGTAAATAAAAACTGCATTAAGTACACTCTGGGTACTGCTAAAATCCATATTTTGGAAGCACTATTTTACCCTAAACATTTTGCGCATTTTGTAGCAGTTTATCTTATACTGTGTGTAATGCAAGTTTAAACATATTCACGGTGCTTTCTGTCATAGGCTGTGTCATTGTAGCACAAAAAATACACAAGTCACTTTTCTCCCTTGCAACAACCTAGACTTGGGCCTTGTTACAACCTTGGCAGAGAGGACTTCTCCATCACACATGTAACAGATATCCCGCCCACTGTGTTACAAGTTCCATTATATTCCATGGAACTTGTAATACCACGGACGGGATATCCGCCACGTTTGTGACATAGTAATCCTCTCCACCAAGGTCATACTCAGGCCCTTAATTCTGTGGCTCTCTGGTTATGCACAGATCTCTGCAGCGCGTTAACTAAGTGAGGTTTCATAATGTACTTTGGTGCATTTCCCAATGAGTAACAACTTTTTTCAAATGTATTTTTCATTTAGGCTGCATGTTATTTTATATGTACTGTAGGTACCTGATGGAGAAAGGCAATAAAAAATGAAACAACATTTTTTTTTTTTAGCCACTCCTTTGACCCCGTTCCCACGCTTACTGACCACGCCCCCACTGAATGCAGTATCACAGTTCCCATACTTTTTTTAACGTTTAATGCACTTCGACCACTGGACACAGGTAACCTTTTGAGGATCGCAAAACAACCTTTCTTTGCTGCTTTCAGACAGCGATTGCACCATAATGGGCCACAAAACATTTTGAACACAACATCTCTTCAAAAACATGAAAATGCTATGGGTTGTTGGCGCAATGTGCCAGGGAGATTTTCTCCCCGCTTCGGATTCAGAAACCGCAAACGTGCTGATGAGACACCAACTCTACCAGATCATTGGACTTGGCAAAGAGTGTAGTAGTCAGAATCATTCAATAGGAAATCAATGGCATAAAATATAAACAATTCTAGATGCAGTGAAAAAATGTAACACTAAATCAAACTCCAAACTGAATAAAAGTTTCAAAGCTTTACTACAATCCCAAAATTATTGTCACGTAGATGGTGCACAAAACTAAGTTATAAACATACATGAAAACGATAGGCTGACTGAAAAGTCTGAAAAGATTTAACCTCCAAAACTTCAACACTGTTAAACACTCCAAAAGAATAATATAGATTAGCAACAACGCAATCTGTACATTATTATTAGATTTAAAATCAGGCGATGGTGACATCAGTGAATCATCAAAATACTAATTTTAACCTTCAAATTTCAGGGCTGGGCCATTCCTATCACCAGCACAAATTTAGACTTGAATGTGTGGGAACGGGCTAACCCATGTGGGAAAAAGCAAAATAAAAAGATAGACAAAAATAATTTGGAAAATCATCTAACTAGGGCAATTAAGTATAAACATACACTCGTTTAATTATCTAAACTGAAAAAGGAAACACAAAACCACATTTAGTTATACTCTCCTCATGGGACAGCAGACAGCTACACTTCATCAGGCAGAACAGTCACTTTCTTCCAGCATCAGGACAGTGCAGAACACGGGTGTAGGAGGCTGGCCTGGCTTGTAGTGGGTACCAGAGGTACGTACACCTTGTGCCAGGTCCAGTTATCCCTTATTAGTGTAGAAGAGGTGTTTCTAGCAGCTTAGGCTGATAGAAGGTAGCTGTAGGAGGCTGGACTGGCTTGTAGTGAGTACCAAGGGGTACTTGCACCTTGCACCAGGCCCAGTTATCCCTTATTAGTGTATAGGGTGTCTAGCAGCTTAGGCTGATAGATAATGGTAGCTTAGCAGAGCAGCTTAGGCTGAACTAGGAGACGTGTGAAGCTACTACAGTACCACTTAGTGTCATATGCACAATATAATAAGAAAACACAATACACAGTTATACTAAAAATAAAGGTACTTTATTTTTATGACAATATGCCAAAGTATCTTAGAGTGTACCCTCAGTGAGAGGATAGGAAATATACACAAGATATATATACCCAATAGCAAAAATATGCAGTATAGTCTTAGAAAACAGTGCAAACAATGTATAGTTACAATAGGATGCAATGGGGAAACATAGGGATAGGGGCAACACAAACCATATACTCCAAAAGTGGAATGCGAACCACGAATGGACCCCAAACCTATGTGACCTTGTAGAGGGTCGCTGGGACTATTAGAAAATAGTGAGAGTTAGAAAAATAACCCTCCCCAAGACCCTGAAAAGTGAGTGCAAAGTGCACTGAAGTTCCCCTAAGGACAAAATAGTCATGTTAGAGGGAGAATGCAAGGAAAACACAAATCAGCAATGCAACGACGATGGATTCCTGTCTGAGGGTACCTGTGGAACAAGGGGACCAAGTCCAGAAGTCACAAGCAGCTCGGAGATGGGCAGATGCCCAAGAAATGCCAGCGGTTGGTGCAAAGAAGCTCTTACTAGGCTGAAGAACTGTGAATACTGCAGGAACGACAAGGGCTAGAGACTTCCCCTTTGGAGGATAGATCCCCCACGCCTTGGAGAGTCGTGCAGAAGTGTTTTCCCGCCGGATGGACGCCAACAAGCCTTGCTACACGCAAATCGTGCGTTTGGCGTTTTTGGACGCTGCTGGGGCCCAGAAGGGACCAGAAGGTCGCAAATTGGACCTGCAGAGAGAGGGGACGTCGAGCAAGACAAAGAGCCCTCACTGAAGCAGGTATCACCCGGATAAGTGCCAGAAACAGGCACTACGAGGATGCGTGAAACGGTGCTCGCCGAAGTTGCACAAAGGAGTCCCACGTCGCCGGAGACCAACTTAGAAAGTCGTGCAATGCAGGTTAGAGTGCCGTGGACCCAGGCTTGGCTGTGCACGAAGGATTTCCGCCGGAAGTGCACAGGGGCCGGAGTAGCTTGCAAAGTCGCGGTTCCCAGCAATGCAGCCCAGCGAGGTGAGGCAAGGACTTACCTCCACCAAACTTGGGCTGAAGAGTCACTGGACTGTGGGGGTCACTTGGACGGTGTCGCTGGATTCGAGGGACCTCGCTCGTCGTGCTGAGAGGAGACCCAAGGGACCGGTAATGCAGCTTTTTGGTGCCTGCGGTTGCAGGGGGAAGATTCCGTCGACCCACGGGAGATTTCTTCGGAGCTTCTGGTGCAGAGAGGAGGCAGACTACCCCCACAGCATGCACAAGCAGGAAAACAGTAGAGAAGGCGGCAGGATCAGCGTTACAGAGTTGCAGTAGTCGTCTTTGCTACTATGTTGCAGGTTTGCAGGCTTCCAGCGCGGTCAGCGGTCGATTCCTTATCAGAAGGTGAAGAGGGAGATGCAGAGGAACTCGGCTGAGCTCATGCATTCGTTATCTAAAGTTTCCCCAGAGACAGAGACCCTAAATAGCCAGAAAAGAGGGTTTGGCTAACTAGGAGAGAGGAAAGGCTACTTACACCTGAAGGAGCCTATCAGCAGGAGTCTCTGACGTCACCTGGTGGCACTGGCCACTCAGAGCAGTCCAGTGTGCCAGCAGCACCTCTGTTTCCAAGATGGCAGATGTCTGGAGCACACTGGAGGAGCTCTGGACACCTCCCAGGGGAGGTGCAGGTCAGGGGAGTGGTCACTCCCCTTTCCTTTGTCCAGTTTCGCGCCAGAGCAGGGGCTAAGGGGTCCCTGAACCGGTGTAGACTGGCTTATGCAGAATTGGGCACATCTGTGCCCAACAAAGCATTTCCAGAGGCTGGGGGAGGCTACTCCTCCCCTGCCTTCACACCATTTTCCAAAGGGAGAGGGTGTCACACCCTCTCTCAGAGGAAGTTCTTTGTTCTGCCATCCTGGGCCAGGCCTGGCTGGACCCCAGGAGGGCAGCTGCCTGTCTGAGGGGTTGGCAGCAGCAGCAGCTGCAGAGAAACCCCAGGAAGGGCAGTCTGGCAGTACCAGGGTCTGTGCTACAGACCACTGGGATCATGGAATTGTACCAACAATGCCAGGATGGCATAGAGGGGGCAATTCCATGATCATAGACATGTTACATGGCCATATTCGGAGTTACCATGGTGAAGCTACATATAGGTAGTGACCTATATGTAGTGCACGCGTGTAATGGTGTCCCCACACTCACAAAGTTCAGTGAATTGGCTCTGAACAATGTGGGGGCACCTTGGCTAGTGCCAGGGTGCCCTCACACTAAGTAACTTTGCACCTAACCTTTACCAGGTAAAGGTTAGACATATAGGTGACTTATAAGTTACTTAAGTGCAGTGTAAAATGGCTGTGAAATAACGTGGACGTTATTTCACTCAGGCTGCAGTGGCAGGCCTGTGTAAGAATTGTCAGAGCTCCCTATGGGTGGCAAAAGAAATGCTGCAGCCCATAGGGATCTCCTGGAACCCCAATACCCTGGGTACCTCAGTACCATATACTAGGGAATTATAAGGGTGTTCCAGTAAGCCAATGTAAATTGGTAAAAATGGTCACTAGCCTGTCAGTGACAATTTGGAAAGAAATGAGAGAGCATAACCACTGAGGTTCTGATTAGCAGAGCCTCAGTGAGACAGTTAGTCACTACACAGGTAACACATTCAGGCACATTTATGAGCACTGGGGCCCTGGGTTACCAGGGTCCCAGTGACACATACAACTAAAACAACATATATACAGTGAAAAATGGGGGTAACATGCCAGGCAAGATGGTACTTTCCTACACAACCCCCCCCCCCAAATGAAGGACAATAAGACTAGCCATTACCTGATGAGTCTTCATTGTCTAAGTGGAAATATCTGGAGAGTCCATCTGCATTGGAGTGGCTACTCCCAGGTCTATGTTCCACTGTATAGTCTATTCCCTGTAGGGATATGGACCACCTCAACAATTTAGGATTTTCACCTTTCATTTGTTTTAGCCAAAGTAGAGGTTTGTGGTCTGTCTGAACAATGAAGTGAGTGCCAAACAGGTATGGCCTCTACTTCTTCAGAGCCCAGACCACAGCAAAGGCCTCCCTCTCAATGGCAGACCAACGCTTTTCTCTAGGGGTCAACCTTCTACTAATAAAAGCAACAGGTTGATCCTGGCCCTCAGAATTAAGTTGTGATAGGACTGCCCCTACTCCTAATTCAGATGCATCAGTTTGGACATAGAATTTTTTAGAGTAACAAGGGCTTTTCAGGACAGGTGCAGAGCACATGGCCTGCTTCAGCTCCTCAAAAGCTTTCTGACAGCTTGCTGTCCATAATACCTTTTTAGGCATTTTCTTGGATGTGAGGTCATTAAGAGGGGCTGCAATGGAGCCATAGTTCTTAATGAACCTCCTGTAATACCCAGTGAGGCCTAGGAAGGCTCTCACCTGAGTCTGAGTGGTAGGGGGAACCCAATCAATAATAGTTTGGATTTTCCCCTGAAGTGGTGCAATCTGTTCCCCACCAACAAGGTGTCCCAGATAAACCACCTTACCCTGCCCTATCTGGCACTTTGAAGCCTTGATAGTGAGGCCTGCCTTTTGCAGAGCCTCCAAAACTTTCCATAGGTGGACCAGGTGATCATCCCAGCTGGAGCTAAAGACAGCTATATCGTCCAAATATGCTGCACTGAAAGCTTCCAGCCCTTGCAGGACTGTGTTCACCAACCTCTGAAAAGTGGCAGGTGCATTTTTCAAACCAAAAGGCATTACAGTAAACTGGTAATGTCCTCCAATGGTAGAAAATGCAGTCTTAGGTTTAGCATCTTCTGACAATTTGATCTGCCAATTCCCTGCAGTCAAATCAAAAGTGCTTAGATTCTTGGCAGATGCCAGTGTATCTATAAGCTCATCTGCCCTGGGTATAGGGTGAGCATCAGTTTTGGTTACCAAGTTGAGACCTCTATAGTCTACACACAACCTCATTTCCTTCTTTCCATCTTTAGAATTGGGTTTTGATACCAGTACCACAGGAGAAGCCCATGGACTGTCAGAGTGCTCAACCACTCCTAGTTCCAACATTTTCTGAACTTCTTGCTTTATGCAGTCCCTGACATGGTCAGGCTGCCTATAGATCTTACTTTTGAAAGGTAAACTGTCTCCAGTATCTATAGTGTGCTCACACCAAGAAGTGGTGCCTGGCACAGTAGAGAAGAGTTCTGAAAATTGTCCTAGGAGATTTATGCAATTATCTTTCTGCTCAGCAGTAAGACAATCAGCCAAAACTACACCTTCCACAAGAGCATCTTGTTCTGTGGAAGAGAAGAGATCAGGTAGAGGATCACTGTCTTCTTCCTGTCCCTCATCTGTTGCCATGAGCAGGGTGAGATCAGCCCTGTCATAGTAGGGTTTCAGGCGGTTGACATGGAGCACCCTAAGGGGACTCCTGGCAGTGCCTAAGTCAACCAAGTAGGTGACTTCACCCTTCTTTTCAACAATTGTGTGGGGTCCACTCCATTTATCTTGGAGTGCTCTTGGGGCCACAGGCTCCAAGACCCACACTTTCTGCCCTGGTTGGTACTGAACCAAAACAGCCTTCTGATCATGCCATTGCTTCTGGAGCTCTTGGCTGGCCTGAAGGTTTTTACTGGCCTTTTTCATGTACTCAGCCATCCTTGATCTGAGGCCAAGTACATAATCCACAATATCCTGTTTAGGAGCTTTTAAAGGTTGTTCCCAACCCTCCTTTACAAGTGTGAGTGGACCCCTAACAGGGTGTCCAAAAAGAAGTTCAAAGGGGCTGAAGCCCACTCCTTTCTGGGGTACCTCCCTGTAGGCAAAAAGGAGGCATGGTAGAAGGATATCCCATCTCCTGCGGAGTTTTTCAGGGAGTCCCATAATCATGCCTTTGAGA
The DNA here is from genome assembly GCF_031143425.1 of Pleurodeles waltl. Lineage (NCBI taxonomy): Eukaryota > Metazoa > Chordata > Amphibia > Caudata > Salamandridae > Pleurodeles > Pleurodeles waltl. The sequence continues at coordinate 4,519,179 of NW_027150097.1, forward strand.
GTTTTATTAAATCTCTCCACCAGTCCATTTGTTTGTGGATGATAGGGTGTTGTGAACTTGTAAGTTACACCACACTCCTTCCACATGGCCTTTAAGTATGCAGACATGAAATTGCTTCCTCTGTCTGATACTACTTCCTTTGGGAAGCCCACCCTTGAAAATATTCCCAGGAGGGCCTTTGCCACTGCAGGAGCTGTAGTGGTCCTTAAAGGAATAGCTTCAGGATATCTTGTGGCATGGTCCACTACCACTAAGATAAACTTATTGCCTGGAGCAGTAGGAGGGTCAAGGGGGCCAACTATGTCAACCCCTACCCTTTCAAAGGGAACCCCAACCACAGGCAGTGGGATAAGGGGTGCCTTTGGGGTGCCACCTGTCTTGCCACTGGCTTGACAGGTTTCACAGGACTTGCAAAATTCTTTTGTGTCCTCAGACATCCTAGGCCAATGAAACAGGGGAACAAGCCTGTCCCAAGTTTTCATTTGACCCAGGTGCCCAGCTAAGGGAATGTCATGTGCCAGTGTTAGGAGGAACTTTCTGTACTCCTGAGGAAGCACTAATCTCCTGGCAGCTCCAGGTTTAGGATCCCTATGCTCAGTGTACAAGAGGTTGTCCTCCCAGTAAACTCTGTGAGAGTCACTGACATCCCCATTAGCCTGTTTGACAGCTTGCTGTCTGAGACCCTCTAATGTGGGACAGGTTTGCTGTGCCACACTCAGCTCCTCTCTGGCAGGCCCGCCTTCACCCAAAAGCTCAGCAGTGTCTGCTTCCAGCTCCTCTGGTGTAGGTTCTGCACAGGGAGGGAATTCTTCTTCCTCAGAAGTAGAATCCACTGTAGAGGGAGGGATAGTAGGAAGTGGTTTGCTTCTACTAGCCCTAGCTTTAGGGAGCACTTGGTCCATTGTTCCAGGATCCAAGCTTCCCTGTCCTTTTTGCTTTTTGGCCTGAGCCCTTGTCAAAGCAAAAATATGCCCTGGGATGCCCAGCATTGCTGCATGGGCCTCCAACTCCACATCTGACCAAGCTGATGTCTCCAAATCATTCCCTAATAGACAGTCTACAGGTAAATCTGAAGCTACCACAACTTTCTTTGGACCAGATACCCCCCCCCAGTTGAGATTTACAACAGCCATGGGGTGGCTTTGTGTTATGTTGTGAGCATCGGTTACTTGGTACTGGTGTCCAAGTATGTGTTGTTCAGGGTGCACCAGTTTCTCAATCACCATTGTGACACTGGCACCTGTGTCCCTGTAGGCCTGGACCTCAACACCATTTATTAGGGTTAGTTGCTTGTACTTCTCCAAGTTATGGGGGCAAGCAACCAAAGTGGCTAAGTCAATAGCCCCTTCAGAGACTAAAGTAGCCTCTGTGGTCTCCCTAATCAGACCAACCCCAACTAAATTACCAAAAGTGAGCCCAGCTACTCCCTTGGATTGGCTATTAGTAGGTTTGCTCCCACCACCACTGCTATTAGTAGGGACACTAGGTGTAGCAGTAGGGGTTGTAGTGGTAGGAGCTGTGGTGCCTTTCTTTGGACAACTGGGATCTGTTGTCCAATGGCCTTTTATTTTACATAAATAGCACCATGGTTTCTTTTCCTTGTTCTGATTAAAGGAGGATTTGGGCCCCCCACCAGAGTGTTTTTGTGGGCCTGATGAAGACTCATTTTTAGATTTGTCCCCACCCTTGTCAGAAGACTTACCATCCTTCTTTTTGTTGCCATCTTTGTCACCCCCTGTATGAACTTTTCTGTTCACTCTTGTTCTGACCCATTTGTCTGCCTTCTTTCCCAATTCTTGGGGAGAGGTCAGATCAGAGTCCACCAAGTACTGGTGCAACAAATCAGACACACAATTATTAAGAATATGCTCTCTCAGGATCAAGTTATACAGGCTGTCATAATCAGTAACTTTACTGCCATGTAACCACCCCTCCAAGGCCTTCACTGCCTGGTCAATGAAATCAACCCAGTCTTGTGAAGACTCCTTTTTGGTATCTCTGAACTTTATCCTGTACTGTTCAGTGGTTAAGCCATAACCATCCAGGAGTGCATTCTTAAGAACTTGGAAATTGTTAGCATCATTTTCTTTTACAGTAAGGAGCCTATCCCTACCTTTTCCAGTAAATGATAGCCATAGGATAGCAGCCCACTGCTTTTGAGGGACATCCTGTACAGCACAGGCCCTCTCAAGTGCAGCAAACCACTTGTTAATGTCATCCCCCTCCTTATAAGGGGGAACTATCTTGTGCAGATTCCTGGAATCATGCTCTTTTGCAGGATGACTATGGGGAATACTGCTGCTGCCACCATGGGTATCTAAACCCATCTTCTGTCTTTCCCTCTCTATTTCTAAAGACTGTCTATTCAAATCCAGCTGTTGCTTCTTGAGCTTCAGTCTGGTTTGCTCCACTCTCAATCTATTGAGCTCCCTTTCTAACAATCTGTCATCAGGGTGGGTGGGAGGGACATTTCTAGATACAGAGGTATGATGGGAATGAACAGAAGGAGACCTGTCCCTTACAAAGGGCACCCTAACAGCTTGGCTACCAGCATAATGTGAGAGCACATCATCAGTATGATGTGATTCAACCTCTGTACCAACTATGCTAGACTGTCTAGTAATGGGCAGGCTGAGAAGTTTATTTCCTGAACCTTTTCCTGGGGGAGTCCCTGGATCAGATTGAGAACCATTAGCTACTTTTTCTACAGATTGGGCACTTATGGCCTTATCCTGTACTCTAAGCATATTAATTAACAGTTCTAAGGAAGGATTCTTCCCTACACTCAAACCTCTCTCTATGCAGAGACTCCTTGCTCCTTTCCAGCTAAGGTGATCATATGCAAGTTTGGACAGTTCAACATTTTTTCCTGTGCCAGACATTTTTTAGAGAGAGTTAAAGTGATAGCAAAAGAGAAAAAAGTTTTCAGAACTTTTTGGAAAGACAGAAAAAAACTTTTTAAACTTTTAAGAACTTTTTGAAAGTTTAGAAGTACTTTTCAGCACTTAGAAAAGAGTGAAAAGAGGAAATGCAAAACTTTTTGGCTATGTGTATATACACTGACCTTGTTTTGTATATTTTTCTCTTATGAAAAGTACAATGACAAGAGTGGTAAGTAGTCTCAAAGCACTTATCCCACCGCTGCACAACCAATGTAGGAGGCTGGACTGGCTTGTAGTGAGTACCAAGGGGTACTTGCACCTTGCACCAGGCCCAGTTATCCCTTATTAGTGTATAGGGTGTCTAGCAGCTTAGGCTGATAGATAATGGTAGCTTAGCAGAGCAGCTTAGGCTGAACTAGGAGACGTGTGAAGCTACTACAGTACCACTTAGTGTCATATGCACAATATCATAAGAAAACACAATACACAGTTATACTAAAAATAAAGGTACTTTATTTTTATGACAATATGCCAAAGTATCTTAGAGTGTACCCTCAGTGAGAGGATAGGAAATATACACAAGATATATATACACAATAGCAAAAATATGCAGTATAGTCTTAGAAAACAGTGCAAACAATGTACAGTTACAATAGGATGCAATGGGGAAACATAGGGATAGGGGCAACACAAACCATATACTCCAAAAGTGGAATGCGAACCACGAATGGACCCCAAACCTATGTGACCTTGTAGAGGGTCGCTGGGACTATTAGAAAATAGTGAGAGTTAGAAAAATAACCCTCCCCAAGACCCTGAAAAGTGAGTGCAAAGTGCACTGAAGTTCCCCTAAGGACAAAATAGTCGTGTTAGAGGGAGAATGCAAGGAAAACACAAATCAGCAATGCAACGACGATGGATTCCTGTCTGAGGGTACCTGTGGAACAAGGGGACCAAGTCCAGAAGTCACAAGCAGCTCGGAGATGGGCAGATGCCCAAGAAATGCCAGCGGTTGGTGCAAAGAAGCTCTTACTAGGCTGAAGAACTGTGAATACTGCAGGAACGACAAGGGCTAGAGACTTCCCCTTTGGAGGATGGATCCCCCACGCCTTGGAGAGTCGTGCAGAAGTGTTTTCCCGCCGGATGGACGCCAACAAGCCTTGCTACACGCAAATCGTGCGTTTGGCGTTTTTGGATGCTGCTGGGGCCCAGGAGGGACCAGAAGGTCGCAAATTGGACCTGCAGAGAGAGGGGACGTCGAGCAAGACAAAGAGCCCTCACTGAAGCAGGTAGCACCCGGAGAAGTGCCAGAAACAGGCACTACGAGGATGCGTGAAACGGTGCTCGCCGAAGTTGCACAAAGGAGTCCCACGTCGCCGGAGACCAACTTAGAAAGTCGTGCAATGCAGGTTAGAGTGCCGTGGACCCAGGCTTGGCTGTGCACGAAGGATTTCCGCCGGAAGTGCACAGGGGCCGGAGTAGCTTGCAAAGTCGCGGTTCCCAGCAATGCAGCCCAGCGAGGTGAGGCAAGGACTTACCTCCACCAAACTTGGGCTGAAGAGTCACTGGACTGTGGGGGTCACTTGGACGGTGTCGCTGGATTCGAGGGACCTCGCTCGTCGTGCTGAGAGGAGACCCAAGGGACCGGTAATGCAGCTTTTTGGTGCCTGCGGTTGCAGGGGGAAGATTCCGTCGACCCACGGGAGATTTCTTCGGAGCTTCTGGTGCAGAGAGGAGGCAGACTACCCCCACAGCATGCACAAGCAGGAAAACAGTCGAGAAGGCGGCAGGATCAGCGTTACAGAGTTGCAGTAGTCGTCTTTGCTACTATGTTGCAGGTTTGCAGGCTTCCAGCGCGGTCAGCGGTCGATTCCTTATCAGAAGGTGAAGAGGGAGATGCAGAGGAACTCGGCTGAGCTCATGCATTCGTTATCTAAAGTTTCCCCAGAGACAGAGACCCTAAATAGCCAGAAAAGAGGGTTTGGCTACCTAGGAGAGAGGAAAGGCTACTAACACCTGAAGGAGCCTATCAGCAGGAGTCTCTGACGTCACCTGGTGGCACTGGCCACTCAGAGCAGTCCAGTGTGCCAGCAGCACCTCTGTTTCCAAGATGGCAGAGGTCTGGAGCACACTGGAGGAGCTCTGGACACCTCCCAGGGGAGGTGCAGGTCAGGGGAGTGGTCACTCCCCTTTCCTTTGTCCAGTTTCGCGCCAGAGCAGGGGCTAAGGGGTCCCTGAACTGGTGTAGACTGGCTTATGCAGAATTGGGCACATCTGTGCCCAACAAAGCATTTCCAGAGGCTGGGGGAGGCTACTCCTCCCCTGCCTTCACACCATTTTCCAAAGGGAGAGGGTGTCACACCCTCTCTCAGAGGAAGTTCTTTGTTCTGCCATCCTGGGCCAGGCCTGGCTGGACCCCAGGAGGGCAGCTGCCTGTCTGAGGGGTTGGCAGCAGCAGCAGCTGCAGAGAAACCCCAGGAAGGGCAGTCTGGCAGTACCAGGGTCTGTGCTACAGACCACTGGGATCATGGAATTGTACCAACAATGCCAGGATGGCATAGAGGGGGCAATTCCATGATCATAGACATGTTACATGGCCATATTCGGAGTTACCATGGTGAAGCTACATATAGGTAGTGACCTATATGTAGTGCACGCGTGTAATGGTGTCCCCACACTCACAAAGTTCAGTGAATTGGCTCTGAACAATGTGGGGGCACCTTGGCTAGTGCCAGGGTGCCCTCACACTAAGTAACTTTGCACCTAACCTTTACCAGGTAAAGGTTAGACATATAGGTGACTTATAAGTTACTTAAGTGCAGTGTAAAATGGCTGTGAAATAACGTGGACGTTATTTCACTCAGGCTGCAGTGGCAGGCCTGTGTAAGAATTGTCAGAGCTCCCTATGGGTGGCAAAAGAAATGCTGCAGCCCATAGGGATCTCCTGGAACCCCAATACCCTGGGTACCTCAGTACCATATACTAGGGAATTATAAGGGTGTTCCAGTAAGCCAATGTAAATTGGTAAAAATGGTCACTAGCCTGTCAGTGACAATTTGGAAAGAAATGAGAGAGCATAACCACTGAGGTTCTGATTAGCAGAGCCTCAGTGAGACAGTTAGTCACTACACAGGTAACACATTCAGGCACACTTATGAGCACTGGGGCCCTGGGTTACCAGGGTCCCAGTGACACATACAACTAAAACAACATATATACAGTGAAAAATGGGGGTAACATGCCAGGCAAGATGGTACTTTCCTACAGTAGCCATGGCAAAGCAGCGTAGGCTGAACTAGGAGACATGTAAAGCTCCTACTATACCACTGGTGTCATATGCACAATATCATAAGAAAACACAATACACAGATACAGTATACTAAAAATAAAGGTACTTTATTGTTATGACAATATGCCACAAGTATCTCCGTGAGTACCCTCAGTAAGAAGGTAAGTAATATACACAAGTTATATGTACACAAACCAAAATTAGGTAAGTAATAGCAAGGAAAGTAATGCAAACAGTGTAGAATCACAATAGGTTGCAATAAGAGCACATAGGTATAGGGGCAACACAAACTATATACTCCAAAAGTGGAATGCGAACCACGAATGGACCCCAGACCTATGTGAGCTTATAGCGGGTTGCTGGGACTGTAAGAAAACAGTGAGGGTTAGAAAAATACCCCACCCCTAGACCCTGAAAAGTAGGAGTAAAGTGCACCTACTACCCCCAGAGAGCACAGAAGTCGTGATAGGGGGATTCTGCAGGAAGAACACACACCAGCAATGCAACAACTGTGGATTTCCATACCTGAGTACCTGTAAGACAAGGGGACCAAGTCCAATAGTTGCAACAGTGTTGAGAGGGGGCAGGAGCCCAGGAAATGCCAGCTGAAGGTGCAAGGAAGCTGCCACCGGTTGTAAGAAGCTTGGAGTTCTGCAAGAAAGAAGAGGACTAGGAACTTCTTCTTTGGAAGACGGATGTCCCACGTCGCGATGAAGCTTGCAGAGGTGTTCACATGCAGAAAGACCACAAACAAGCCTTGCTAGCTGCAAGGGTCACTGCAGAGGTTTTTGGGTGCTGCAGGGGCCCAGGAGGGACCAGGATGTCGCTACTTGGAGGAGGAGACAGAGGGTACGCTCAGCAACTCAGAGAGCCCTCACAGAAGCAGGCAGCACCCGCAAAAGTACCCCAACAGCACTTAGAAGTAAAGTGAACTGGAGTCCATGTGAAGTCACAAAAAGGAGCCCCACGACGCCAGAGGACAACTCAGAAGGTTGTGCACTGCAGGGCGGAGTGCTGGGGACCCAGGCTTGGCTGTGCTTGAAGGAAATCCTGGACGAGTGCACAGGAGCCGGAGCAGCTGCAAATCATGAGGTACACAGCTTTGCAGTCTAGCGTGTGGAGGCAAGGACTTACCTCCACCAAACTTGGACTGAAGTGTCAATGGACTATGAGAGTCACTTGGACATAGTTGCTGTGTTCCAGGGACCATGCTCGTCAGGATGAGAGGGGACCCAGAGGACCAGTGATGCAGTCTTTTGGTGCCTGCGTTAGCAGGGGGAAGATTCCGTCGACCCACAGGAGATTTTTTCTGAGCTTTTGGTGCAGGGTGAAGGCAGGCTACCCCCAGAGCATGCACCACCTGGAAACAGTTGAGAAAGCCGTCAGGATTAGGCGCTACAATGTTGCTGGTAGTCGTCTTGCTACTTTGTTGCGGTTTTGCAGACTTCCTGGAGCAGTCAGCGGTCGATCCTTTGGTAGAAGGTGAAGAGGGAGATGCAGAGGAACTCTGGTGAGCTCTTGCATTCGTTATCTAAAGAATTCCCCAAAGCAGAGTCCCTAAATAGCCAGAAAAGGATGTTTGGCGACCAAGGAAGGAGTATTGGCTACCAAGAGAGGTGAGAGCCTATCAGAAGGAGCCTCTGACGTCACCTGCTGGCACTGGCCACTCAGAGCAGTCCAGTGTGCCCTGAACACCTCTGTTTCCAAGATGGCAGAGGTCTGGGACACACTGGAGGAGCTCTTGGTACCTTCCCTGGGAGGTACTGGTCAGGGGAGTGGTCACTCCCCTTTCATTTGTCCAGTTTTGCGCCAGAGCAGGGCTGGGGGATCCCTGAACCGGTGTAGACTGGCTTATGCAGAGATGGGCACCATCTGTGCCCATCAAAGCATTTCCAGAGGCTGGGGGAGGCTACTCCTCCCCAGCCCTTCACACCTATTTCCAAAGGGAGAGGGTGTAACACCCTCTCTCAGAGGAAATCCTTTGTTCTGCCTTCCTGGTCCAGGACTGCCTGGACCCCAGGGGGTAGAAACCTGTCTGAGGGGTTGGCAGCAGCAGCAGCTGCAGTGGAGACCCCGGCAATGCAGTTTGACAGTACCCAGGTTCTGTGCTAGAGACCCGCAGGATCATGGAATTGTTCCCCCAATACCAGGATGGTATTGGGGGGACAATACCATGATCTTAGACATGTTACATGGCCATGTTTAGAGTTACCATTGTGACGCTATACATAGGTAGTGACCTATGTATAGTGCACACGTGTAATGGTGTCCCCGCACTCACAAAGTCTGGGGAATTTGCCCTGAACGATGTGGGGGCAACTTGGCTAGTGCCAGGGTCCCCACGCACTAAGTAACTTTGCACCCAACCTTCACCAGGTGAAGGTTAGACATATAGGTGACTTATAAGTTACTTATGTGCAGTGGTAAATGGCTGTGAAATAACGTGGACGTTATTTCACGCAGGTTGCAGTGGCAGGCCTGTGTAAGAATTGTCAGAGCTCCCTATGGGTGGCAAAAGAAATGCTGCAGCCCATAGGGATCTCCTGGAACCCAAGTACCCTGGGTACCTCAGTACCATATACAAGGGAATTATATGGGTGTTCCAGTATGCCAATGTGAATTGGTAAATTTAGTCACTAGCCTGTTAGTGACACATTTGGAAAGCAGAGAGAGCATAATCACTGAGGTTCTGGTTTTCAGAGCCTCAGTGAGACAGTTAGTCATCACACAGGGAACACATACAGGGCACATACTTATGAGCATTGGAGCCCTGCCTGGCAGGGTCCCAGTGACACATACACTAAAACAACATATATACAGTGAAATATGGGGGTAACATGCCAGGCAAAATGTACTTTCCTACAACGGGCCACACATAGAACAAATCAGCGGCTCAGAATTAGTTGGGCTTATTAGTACTTAACAGCATACATTAATGGGACAATTAAGACTAAGATGAGAATACTCAGGTGACAGCCGTCTTAAGACAAGACTAGACAGACTCTGGCAGTGTTCTGAACAGTTTCGAGGCAGCATTGAACTAACACAAAATTAACTGTTAGTCTTTAAAGTTCCTCACTAATTAGAAGTATACCCGAAGCATTCCTTGGTCCTTCAGGTGGGTTCACTTCAGACGTCAGATTCAGTGTCCAATGGCTGTCGATGGCACCATCAAATTTGCAACTATTCTGGATTCTCTCAGCAAAAGTGCGTTTTCATTTAAATTATTTCACACAGTTCAGATAAAATATTACATTACCTTATAATTTGCAACATCAGGTTCTTCTCTTATGGTTCACTAAATGAACTACTACATTGTCATGAGAATCATAAGTTTCATGTCTTGTTCAACAGCTAGAACAATAATGCAACATTGTTATTAACAAACATGTTCTTTGCCTTCAATAATTAGTACATTCAACATCACATTAACAACCTAGAAAAAGAACTAAGTTCAGAGGGAACAGAATAAACAAATAATTTTCCATTAGTGCTGCAAATGAATCTTTCAGGCCTAGTCAAACTAAGAAAGCCTTAATACACCTTAATACACTCAAAACATTAATAAACCTATTGCGCACATTACAATTCAAATCAAATATGCAAATCAAATTATTTAATTGAAAACATTATTTATGCCATGTTAGAACCGATTTAAACGTGCATTTAGTTGTCTGCACACATGTAACACGTTAATAAAATTCATTTAATCAATATAAGTTTGATTAATTCATGTCTATTTAATAATTAAATAAAACTCTTAACGTTAATTCATTTTAGTACTTCATTTAATATGAATGCAAATCTCTCATGTTAAACATGATGCATAATACGAATGGCGGCCACATGGACCACCATATTTCAAATGTGAACATTTCCCAATTTGTGTTATTTTCTCTGTTAGGCTTTTAAATGTAGGTTATTTTGTCACCATATGCTAACTTCTATGCCACTAATATATTAATAACATTTAATCGCTCTCTGGGTAAACAAAAGAACAATCTAGATATCAGTGTCTTTAACTGATAATGACACATCTTTAAGTCTTGTGGATGGTAGGAATTTGGCTTCCAAATATACTAGGACTGGGAACCTTTGCTGTGTGTCTCGTGGGACACTGGAGGACTGAGGCATGCAGCAAACATGGTGGCATTATTTTCTGTGCCTATTGCATCACCCACATCAATGTTCAAACCCTTTCCAGGCTCCTGAGGTTTTACTGAGGCCGTGTGACTGGTCAGTCCCCAACACAATTTCCTGACATTGAGTCATCCTGGACACTTCCATCCCATCTAGCACTGATGAGAGTCCCTTTAACAGCTTAGACAAACCAAAAGCTTGAGTGAAGTGGCACCAGGCTCTTTGATTGTTGTCATAGTCCCTAACTAGTCTCTGACTGCAGGTCTGGTTCACAAGCACCTCCTCTCCTGGTGGGCTGGTCATTGTTTCCGTGCCTGCATAAGATTGTTTCCTTTTTGTTGTTCACCTCTGGCTTTGAGAAGCACAGTGGCATGGTGATGGCTGGAGTCAGCCACATTCTCACTCTTGGCTCTGGCAATCTGAGCAGTATTGTTTGGTACCACATACAGTGTTTTGCCTTCACATTTTTCCCTGGTGCCATCTGGGTGGGATTTTTAGAGGTTTCATCTGCATTGATGCTCTATAGGTTACAAATTCCTTCCCTTGAAATGGTGAGCCATGGCCGCCCCTCAGACACTTCATTAGCCCATCTATGGCCTCCTCTTCAGCTCGGCACTTGCTCCTACCTCAGCTCTCCCAAAATACTGTGGAATTACTAGTCTCTGCGCCTCTAACAAGGCTGCTGACATCCCATTGATGATTCGTAGCCTTGTGGGCTGTGAGTGCTGTGGCTGTGCTGCCCCCTGGCGGTCACTCTGTGAATATGCAGGTACCTGGGAAGAAGCCAGACTGCTTCTGAGCTGCTCCTTCTCTGTGTGAACCAATCCAGTGTCAGGACTGGAGTCGGTGCTGTTAGTAGGTGGAGAGGGGATGTAACTGGATCCCCAGGAGGGCAGCCTGGAGCCTGTGACAGGTGCAGGGGAGTGTGGTTCAAGGAAGCAGCTGGAAGGTAACAGGATAGGGGTCTGTGGGGGCCATCAGCCTGGTGAGGAAACCCAGGTCAAGGGATGTCCTGGGGGAGGGGCGTGGCTTTGTCTGGCTCAAGGGGAGGGGTTAGTAATAGTCAATGCAGGGACTGCTGCTGTCCTCCGTGTCCTGGGCTCTGTATGCGTAGATGTTCTAAGGTTGTAAATAATGAGACATAAGCAGGTTGTGGCAGAAATCATAACTTTTGGTCATTCCTTCTGGTTTGTCAGAAGTGAGGTGTCTGTTACACATTGATTGTCAGAAATTGAAAGTGGCAGTATAATATGAAATGTAAAGAATGGAGTCTGACAGGAGAGACCACGCACCTATGCTGGGCAGTGCAGTGTGCACACGGCCTCCCAAAAGTTTGACTACCAGTATGGAAATTTCATTTATTTTCACTTTTTCAGCAATTTAAACTTTCTCTTTTTTCCTACAAACGCAAAGATAGGTAAAGTCTGTATAAATCTTATTTCCTTCATCTTTCGGATCCACCTAATGCTCTTTGAGGTTTACACCGACCCCACTGCTCCTGCCCCCTCGCACCCCTTGTCCTTGCTGCACAGCTGCTTTAGTAATAATCACCTGGAAGAACAGGCACACAAATTAATACTAGGAAGGTTTATTCCTTGGTTGCCTTTTATTGCACAAGAAAAAGTACAGATTTTATAAATTGCTCAGTGCATTAAAACCTACGCACCAGTTCACTGTGGTCTCACCATGTCAAATGCTCATTTTATTTCCTGCTCCGCCGGTGCAGTGTAAGAGGGGTCTCAGTGTCTGTTTTATGACATTAATCCCCTGCTGTGTCGGTTTCTAGGAGTTTGCAGCTGAGTTAGTTGGTGTTTTATCTCATCTGTGGGATGCAGCTGCTGTTTGCAGTGTCCACAGTTTCTCATTATTGCACCAATTCTTGAGTCTAGTTAAAGGACTGTGCGAAAGGGACATTTTAAAGCCTCACATGTTATAGGTTCCTTGTGTGGTTTAAAGACTTCATTATAAAATAATCCTCTTTATTTGCGCTGTGTTTGGTGTTTGAATTCTAAAATACACTGGCAGTAAAAAATCATTTGTTGACACACACTGCATCATACTCCTTACATGAAGGGAGACAGAAAGAAAGTCATATGTGGTTGGTTCCATGGTGTAATGGTTAGCACTCTGGACTCTGAATCGAGTGAACCGAGTTCAACTCTCAGTGGGACTTATACTTTAATTCACATAATTAATATTTTTTTTTAATTATTCTAGGCGTTGGGCAGTGAGGCCTTTCATATCTCTCAGATGGTCCCTCTCTTCCTGTGTTTATTCCCCTCGCAATCTCTGCGGCCCGTGGGCATCTATACATTATTCTATAGGCAGTGCTGGGGCACGTGACACTACACACTGTTGTTGTATACTTCCTGTGTCTGTGTGGACACCTCTTTACTGTGGCTACACAACAGTAACATGCAATGTGTGGACCTAACTCCATGTGGATAACTAACAAGGGGAGAAAAAAACTGACACAAATGTATTACAATAAAGTCTTTAATAAAGTGTTAATGGATAAAAATGAAAAAATATCCTTTATTTTATTTCTGCACTTTGTTGGTAACTATCCAACATATTAGTGGTAATGACAACTGACAATGACAAAATTGTTTGCTAAATTAGTTAAATCTAATCTGTTCCTCGTGTAAAGAGCTCTAATGTCAAGATGGACAAGTTTATCCTAAAATACATGCCTGCATGTTAGAGGAGGAAAGTGGAAGATTTTTTAAAAGAAATAATTCGGACAATGTATTTCCCCCATTGACTTCTATTGAAGCAGAAGCAATTTTAGGAGACGTCCAAAATAAAGCCATTTTTGTCTTCAAAAATCTGCAGGCTCCCACCTAGATCGGGTTTATCGTCTTGCAGCCCTAAGTGCAAAGAAACTCAACACAGTGATTGGTGCTCATCCTTCAAGAGTGGAAGGTGCAGTTTAGTGGTATTTGGTGCCTAAAGTTGCTCCCTGTTCAATTTCTGAAACACTGTGAGCAGCGGCGGCTCCTCTGCCGAGGCCTTCTGGATTTTAGCAAAAGCAAAAATAAACGCTATGTAATTATCATTTTATTTTTCCTGGGAATAAGGGGGCGGGGCTCGGCTGGAGAAGGCGAGAGGGGGCTGGAGGAGGGGTATGTGCACCATAATGTTCGCATGCCTTTTTGGCCAGCCGTGTTGGGCCGGCCAAACAGACTTGCGCACTTTGCACATTTTCTACCCGGCTGTAGTGCACAACCGAGGGGAGAACATGCACAGGCTCCGCCTCCCAATCGGAGCACCGAAGCAGGCCGCTCAGACCAATCACGACGCTGCTGTCATGCTGATGACAGGAGCGTCGTGATTGGCTGGGAGCCTGTGTGCTGTCCGGAAGAGTACGAGGACGGACAGAGACGTGTCGCGTCTCCCAAGGAAGAAGGTAACTGAGTTTTTTTTTTACTACTTTTTTTTAACTCTGCCCTGTCCTGTCCATCCCACCCCGCCAACCCCGTTCAGTGAGAGTGGATTTCCAGCTTGTGTGAGGAAACTTCACAATACTGAAGTTCATGGTTGATTTCACACCCTTCCCAGGACATGCATGGGGAAAGGCTTCAGTTCAGGAGCATTTTGGGGTATATTTATGAGAGGATTACGCTGCTGGACAGTCACTTTTTTTATGCTCCGGTGGCACAAGTCTCTCAACCATATCTATCGGACCACGCACACCACTTTACGTGGCTTTGAATGGTCTCATAGATATGGAGTAAGACAAGTCGCTGCGTTGCCTTACTCTGCATCAAGGAGGCGTTCCATGGACGTTGCAGTGAGTTTTCCCATGTAACACTTTTGGATTTTTACACTACCCCAGATTTATTTTATCGTGTAAACCTGGGGCAGCGCCAAAACCTTTCGCCTCCCCAGACCAGGCATAAAGATTAGAAATATTTTCATTTCTCCTCCCTTTTTTTCCTCTTTCTATGGGTGCTGCATTCTTCAGCGCACATAGAAAAAGGTAAACACCTCTCTGGATTTTTTTTGTTCAGGAAGGTATTTCTTTCTTTCCGCACAAAAACAATCCTGCATGCAGCGCTAGGCAGCCAATTCTGCACCAAAGCAGGGGGAAAAGACTGGAATGCGCCAGATTTAAAAAATATGGTGCATTTCTACCCTTTCACATTGGTGTAGTGCAGCGCAGGAAGAAGACTTGCGGAGCTGCCCTTTGCCACCTCCCCATAAATTAGTGTAGGAAGTTGGCTCTGTATATACTATCTCAAAGTGAGACATAGGGCCTATTTTCAACATTGGCGGTGAATCCCGTTTACCGCTATGCAGAATACCGCCAACACACCGCCGCAGCCGCAGAATTCCGGTACAGCTATTACGACCCACAGCTCAGAATCCGCCAAAATCCAGACCCCCACACAAGTCCGCCACACCAAAGGTCAGTGATAAACTGGCGATAACAAAACCGACACCGTTACGCCAACAGGAATACGCCCACACTATCACGACCCACAAATCCATGCTGCCGTCTTGCAACTGCGGTATTCCATTGGTGGGACACACCGCTGCGCTCAAAATACACACACATTTTCAAAACACTACCACATTGGACAATTCCAAATACACATACCTGATACACATACACACACCACTCCCACACACCCAATCCAGTATAAAACACACACCCACATCACCCACAAACCCTTACGAACAGAATTGCTAAAGAAGGCCAGAGAGAGACACCACCATCTACAAACTAGCATCCACAGGCACTCAACACCATCACTCACACAACATCCACACACCTCATACAACACACACAAAAACATCCCCACTCCCATCACAACACACACCACCTCACACATCACCCACACCACCCCATGGCACCGCAAAGACACCCCAGGTTTTCTGAAGAGGAGCTCAGGGTCATGGTGGAGGAAATCATCCGGGAAGAGCCACAGCTATTTAGATCACAGGTGCAGCACACCTCCATAGCTAGGAACATGGAGCTATGGCGCAGAATCGTGGACATGGTCAACGCAGTGGGACAGCACCCAAGAACACGGGATGACATCAGGAAGAAGTGGAATGACCTATTGGGGAAGGTGCGTTCCGTGGTCTCCAGACACCACACTGCAGTTCAGAGGACTGGCGGCGGACCCCCACCTCCTCCCCCACAACTAACAACATGGGAGGAGCAGGTCTTGGCTATACTGCATCCTGAGGGCCTCGCAGGAGTAGCTGGAGGAATGGACTCTGGTAAGTCAAATCTTTAGCTACCATATCCCCCACCCCACCTGCATGCTATCACATACCCCCACCCTCACCCCCATCACTCCAACACCTCACATATGTCCCGCTATCACAAACCACCCCTCCCAACACCAAGCCCTGCATGCAACAACAAAGCATGGACACCCATCGCCAATACATGTTCACTACAGATACCCACACAAGCCCCAAAACAATTATCACACAAGGTCCTACACCACAATGTAAGCACTGGGGTACAGGGTCACCCACCCATTGCACACCATGGCACACACAGATGCAATAATCATGCCTTTACACCCCTGCAGGACCCCTACCCAACGTCACTGGACAGGAGGTTCCAGACATGTCCACTCCCCCCACAGAAGAGGCACACAGTGATGACAGCAGCTCTGTCCAACTGGATCAAGATGACCAGCCCGGCCCATCAGGGACCTCGGGACAGTCGGTTCCCCTCACACTGGCACAGGACACCACAGAGCCTCCCCCCTCAGGAAGCACCAGCACAGCACCCACCCAGCGGGCCCATACCTCTGTCCCCAGGACACGTCAAGCAGGAGTGTGTCCACCACTACAGGGAACCCAGGCAAACCCACCACCCCAAGAAGAGCAGGGACCTGGGGGCAGTGGCGGTGGCAGTGGGCACACGGTTCAGGGGACAGAGGGCCAGGAAAACAGGGGAACTGGGAGGTCTGCTGTGCGACAGGGGGAGGACAGGCCCAGGGAACCCACTCTCCACGAGGCCCTCTCCAACATCATGGGAGCGTACCATCATTCCCAGGAGACGATGGCAACAGTACTGGCCAAGTTTCAGGAGACCAAGCGGTTGCAGGAGGAACAGTATTTGGGGTTCAGGGAGGAACTCAAGTCCATCAACACCACCCTGGGCACCATTGTAGGGGTGCTGAAGGACCTTGTCAACACCAGGAGGGACACTGTGGCACAACAAGGGGCCCCTGACACTAGCCTGGACGATGAACTGCCCACCTCCTCTGCCGGCGCTAGTGGACAGGAGGCACCGCCACAGGACCACGACACCAGCACCCCACCCCCTGCAAACGGAGAACCACCCCGCAAGCGGTCCCTGAGATCCAGGACAAAGACAGAGAACAATGCCAAGACCCCTGCCAAGAAATGAGACCACCCTGAATGTCATCCTTCTGTCCCACTTTGTCACCCTGTCCATCCTTAAACTGCCCTAGCTCCACTTCCTATGCCCCTTTGGACAATGCACATGTGAGACTAATAACTGGACTCTGCCATGGACATCTCTCCACCATCACCCCTGACCATTTTACATCCCCCTCCACTAATTAGCACTTAAATAAACACCCTTGAATCACAAAACAATCTGGAGTCAGTATGTGCTTTCACAACTGTGTATTTGCAATAACTGAGGAAAACCCCATGTCCGTTCTAATGTCTACATACCTATGCCACACAGCACTAGTCCATGAGGTAACATAGCAGAGGTCACACAGTCGGACCCACATCTGTGAAATTGAAAGGCAAAGTGACAAATCAGGGTCCATACACTGAGTGAAAGTGACAGACAGATGATAGGTCTAACAATTTTAGCAGATGTAGGAGGCACTGATGTCTTCTTACCTGTGTCTCACTGGAAGTATTGCTGGGTCACGGTGGTTCTGTTGTCTATGTCCTCTTCTTCTGCCTCCTCTTCTTCACTGTCCACAGGCTCCACAGCTGCCGCAAAACCTCCTCCTGGACCATCCTCCTGCAGAAAAGGCACCTGTCGTCACAAAGCCAAGTTGTGCAGCATACAGCAGGCCACGATGATCTGGCACACCTTCTTTGGTGAGTAGTATAGGGAACCACCTGTCATATGTAGGCACCGGAACCTGGCCTTCAGGAGGCCGAAGGTCGTTTCTATCGCTCTCCTAGTTCGCCCATGTGCCTCATTGTAGCGTTCCTCTGCCCTTGTCCTGGGATTTCTCGCTGGGGTCAGTAGCCATGACAGGTTGGGGTACCCAGAGTCACCTGCAAATGTCGAGGGACAACTGTTAGACACACACTAACCCTTAGGGACAACCCCAGACCCAGACAACTATTCACACAGTATAGGGTCCTTGTCCTCACCTAATAGCCACACACGGTGCCTCTGGAGTTGTACCATCACATAAAGAATGCTGCTATTCCTCAGAATGTAAGCGTCTTGCACTGAGCCAGGAAACTTGGCATTCACATGGGAGATGTTCTGATCGGCCAAACACACCATCTGCACATTCATTGAATGGTGGCTCTTCCGGTTACTGTACACCTGTTCACTCCTGCGGGGGGAGACCAAGGCCACATGTGTCCCATCAATGGCACCTATGATGTTGGAGATATGTCCCAGGGCATAGAAGTCACCTTTCACTGTAGGCAAATCCTCCACCTGAGGGAACACGATGTAGCTGCGCATGTGTTTCAGCAGGGCTGACAACACTCTGGACAACAAGTTAGAGAACATTGGCTGTGACATCCCTGATGCTATGGCCACTGTTGTTTGAAAATACCCACTTGCCAGGAAATGGAGTACTGACAGGACCTGCACTAGAGGGGGGATTCCTGTGGGATGGCAGATAGCTGACTTCAGGTCTGGCCCCAACTGTGCACACAGTTCCTGGATTGTGGCACGATCAAGTCTGTAGGTGAGACTGCCATGTCGCTCTTCCATTGTCGACAGGTCCACAAGCAGTCTGTTCACCGGAGGATGCCGCCATCTCCTCACCTACCCCAGCGGATGTGCCATATGGATGAGAACAGCGAGCACAGAGTCAGCCAACAATGAGGTAGGAAAAAAACAATTTTATTGCACACATTTGTCAATACGCTATGTGCCTGACTCTGTGTATATGCAAGGCCTATATATGTGTGACGCATTAAAAATTAATGCCATATGGCCACATGAAATGGCGGCTGCCTGACCTGTAATGTGGGACAAGGGGATATGAGGTAACTGCCCTGGCATTGTATACCATCGCGGTAGGCGGTCGAAGACCGCGGCGCAATCCTGCATTGGTTAGCATTGGGCCCAATGGGTCCCAGGAGCCAATGATGATGTATGCCGGCGGTGACGGTACGCACCACCGCAGATGTGACCGCCATTTTCTCTCTGTTCACTCACTTGATACCTGATCTTCGACAGGAGAGGACCTACACTGCAAGTGCTGCTGTGACCTCAGTCTGGAAGCGACGATGGCTCATGTGTCTGGGGAAGGGCCCCTGCCTTCTCATCGGAGGAGTTGGAGAAACTAGTTGTTGGACCTGGCCTTTTTACAGGGTCATGCCAAAATGTTTTGCCTCCTTCCCCCTATTCTTTCTGACCTGTTGTTGTAGGCTTTTGAACTCTGGGCACTTTACCCCTGCTAACCAGTGCTAAAGTGCATATGCTCTCTGTGTAAACTGTACTGTTGATTCATTTATCCATGATTGGCTATTTGATTTACTTGTAAGACCCTGGTAGCGTGCACTATATGTGCCCAGGGTCTGTAGATTAAATGCTACTAGTGGGCCTGCAGCACTGGCTGTGCCACCCACTTAAGTAGCCCCTTAACCTTGTCTCAGGCCTGCCATTGCAAGGCCTGTGTGTGCAGTTTCACTGCCACTTCGACTTGGCATTTAAAAGTACTTGCCAAGCCTAAAACTCCCCTTTTTCTACATATAAGTCACCCCTAATGTGTGCCCTAGGTAACCCCTAGAGCAGGGTGCTGTGTGGGTAAAAGGCAGGACATGTACCTGTGTAGTATATATGTCCTGGTAGTGTAAAACTCCTAAACTCGTTTTTACACTACTGTGAGGCCTGCTCCCTTCATAGGCTAACATTGGGGCTGCCCTCATACATTATTGAAGTGGTAGCTGCTGATCTGTAAAAAGTAGGAAGGTCATATTCAGTACGGCCAGAATGGTAATACAAAATCCTGCTGACTGGTGAAGTTGGATTTAATATTACTATTCTAGAAATACCACTTTTAGAAAGTGAGCATTTCTTTGCACTTAAATCTTTCTGTGCTTTACAATCCACTTCTGGCTGGGTTTAGTTGACAGCTCCTTGTGCATTCACTCAGACACACCCCAAACACAGGGTACTCAGCCTCACTTGCATACATCTGCATTTTGAATGGGTCTTCCTGGGCTGGGAGGGTGGAGGGCCTGCTCTCACACAAAGGACTGCCACACCCCCTACTGGGACCCTGGCAGACAGGATTGAACTGAAAGGGGACCTGGTGCACTTCTTAGCCACTCTTTGAAGTCTCCCCCACTTCAAAGGCACATTTGGGTATAAAACAGGGCGTCTGCCCTACCACCTCAGACACTTGCTGGAGAAGAAACCTGAACTAGAACCTGCATCCTGCCAAGAAGAGCTGCCTGGCTGCTCACAGGAGTCACCTGACTGCTTTCTACAAAGGACTGCTGCCTTGCTGTCGGCCTGCTGCCTTGCTGAAGTCTTGGCTTGCTGCAGAAGTGCTCTCCAAGGGCTTGGATAGAGCTTGCCTCCTGTTCCCGGAAGTCTCAGGACCAAAAAGACTTCTCTTTTTCAACTTGACTCCTTGTGCGCCGAAAAATTCGATGCACAGCTTCTCCGCTGTGAAAAATTCACTGCACGCCGATCCGGAAAGACGCCGCTCAACGCGACGTCTGCGGTGAGACCGTAACTTTAACGCACGGCATGCCTGGACAACGCCGCCCGACTTCCAGAGAGAAAATCGACACGACACCTTCCGTGAGAAAGAAAATTCCACGCACAGCCCACCGGAACGACACACAGACAGATAACAAGCCTAGGATTCCACGTACAGACCCTGGGACATCTGGTAATCCCGCGACCCACAGAAGGAGATGGTCCGCGTGCCGGAAAACGACGCACATCTTCCCCGAGTGAAAAATAACTACGCAAGTCCGGGTGTGAAGGGGCGAAACCGACGCACACACCATTTTTCTTACCGGAAAACGACGCACGTCTCCCCGCGTGGAAAATAACGACGCAAGTCTGTGTGTGAGGGGCGAAACCGATACACACACCATTTTTCTACACATCTCTTCCTCTGCGGCCCTCTGCAGAGATTTTCCACTCCAAACCAGGTACTTTGTGCTTGAAAGAGACTTTGTTTACTTTTTAAAGACTTAAGACACTTCATATCACTGTTCAGTGATATCTCTACAATCTCATATTGCATCTTTTATCGTTTTGACCTGCAAATACCCAGATAAATATTATATAGTTTTCTAAACACTGTGTGGTGTATTTTTGTGGTGCTATATTGTGTTATTGTATGATTTATTGCACAAATACTTTACACATTGCCTTCTAAGTTAAGCCTGACTGCTCAGTGCCAAGCTACCAAAGGGTAGGCACAGGATAATTTGGATTGTGTGTGACTTGCCCTGACTAGAGTGAGGGTCCTTGCTTGGATAGAGGGTAACCTGACTGCCAACCAAAGACCCCATTTCTAACACTAGTGGATGGTCCTCCCCAGTACACGCTACTGTACGGTCCTCCAGACAAACAGGTGAGTACACTGTGAGCATGCTGTATGGGCAATGCCTGTATGGAGTGGTGTAGATGGAAGATACAGGGGGTGAGGCCTGCATGATCTGACGGTGACTGTATGGGCATCAGGGCAAGGGTGGGAACGTGGGACAATGACTGTGACGGTCCGGACGGTTGAAGTTTTTCCTTTTCTCCTGTACTATTCCTGTAGGTCAGCGCCCACCAGAAGAAGGATATTTGGCGTACCATTGCCAAGGAGGTCCGGACCCTGGGGGTCCACCACAGACGGAGCACCCACTGCCGTAAAAGATGGGAGGACATTCGCCGCTGGAGCAAGAAGACGGTGGAGGCCCAGCTGGGGATGGCCTCCCAACATGGGAGGGGTGCCCGTCGCACCATGACCCCCCTGATTTTCCGGATTCTGGCGGTGTCATATCCGTAGTTGGATGGGTGCTTGAGGGCATCACAGCAGCCACAAGGGGGTGAGTACCGTCACATCCACCTGACTTTGCGCGCATTGGAGGTGTCTGGGTGGGTGAGGTGGGCAGCGGGTACACCTAGGCTAGGGCGAGCCTTGTCGGCAAGGACCCTTTGTGAGGCAGGCTAAGTGGCCCCCCAACCTGACCAGTGGTTAGAGCCATCTACACCTAGTCAGGCTCCTGTGACTGCCATGTGTGCAGCAATCGGGGATAGGCCATGTACCCCATGTCCCTGTAATGAATTAGGGAAGTCTAAGTGCATGGCGTAGTGCAGAGGGCTGGTGTGTCTGTAGTGTCCGCCAATGGTAGCGGTATTGCATGCACTGAACATGTCTTTCTACTTTCTTACCCCCCCTTTTTGTGGTCTCCCTGTTCCTGTGTGCATTAGCATCATCAGGCGGAGGAGCTGTGCCACCGGAGCAGGAGGGAGCTGTATCCCACATGGCCCTGGAGGGCGAGACAACGGAGTCTGAATTCCCACGTGGGACGGAGGGCGAGGGGAGCTCCACGGCGGGGACAGGAGCAGAGACCAGTGACAGTGACTCCTCCTCTGATGGGAGCTCCCTTGCAGTGGCGGGCCCCTCTGTGTCCCCCGCATCTACAGGTACAGCCGCCACCCCCCCAACCAGCACTGCCCTCCCAGCAGCCCCTCAGCGTGTGTCCTGTGGCCGCTCACCCAGGAGGGTGAGCATCTCCTTCGCCCCAGGCACCTCAGGCCCTGCCCCAGTCAGCCCTGCTGCCCTCAGTGAGGAGGCCATTGACCTCCTGAGATCCCTCACTGTTGGGCAGTCTACCATTCTGAATGCCATCCAGGGTGTAGAGAGGCAGTTACAACAGACAAATGCATACCTGGAGGGCATTTATTCTGGCCAGGCAGCTCAACAGCAAGCATTTCAGACTCTGGCCTCAGCACTGATGGCAGCAATTGTCCCTATGTCCAGCCTCCCCCCTCCAACTTCCTCCACCCAGACCCAATCCCCTGTACCTCAGCCTATCCCAAGCACACCATCAGACCAGCATGCACACAACTCAACACACAAGGTGGCTCTGGCAAGCATAAGCACCACACATCCCACAGGCACTCACACAAGCATCATACCCATGCACACATACCAGCATCCACTGCCTCCACTGTGTCCCCGTCCTCCACGTCTCCCCCTCCCTCCCTGCCACGTCAACACCCACACCTGCATGCACTACATCCTCAGCCACTATCTCCATCACCAGCACGCCCATCACCACACACTGCACAAGTGCACTCACCACCCCCACTACCATTCAAACATCCCCTGTGTCCTCTCCCAGTGTGTCTGTGAGCCCTCCTCCCAAAGTACACAAACGCAGTCACACACCCACCCAACAGCCACCCACCTCACGACAGCCTCCAGCCCATGCACCTTCACCCAAAGTCAGCAAACGAACACCTCCTACAACCACTACCTCTTCCTCCACTCCCAAACCCCCTCCATCTACCCGTCCCAGTGTGTCTAAAAAACTTTTCCTATCAAACCTTGACCTCTTCCCTTCACCTCCCCCACCCCTTCCGTCCCCTAGGGCCCGCCTTTCCAGGTCCCAACCCAGCACCTCAGCCACCACATCACCGGGCACAGTGGTGTCAGCAATACCTGGATTTTGGAGTGCGCCAAGCAGCAGGGCTGCCAGTGTCCCAATGAGCGAGGCCAAAGGACATTCCCCCACCTCCAAAACAGAAGAAGTTGCCTACATCCCAGAGGGAGAAGGCCAAAACAAATGCCAACAAGGGCTCAGCCAAGACAACAGTTGGGAGTGGCAAGACAGCTGCGGCACCATTCAAGGTGGGGAAGGGCCTGAAAAAAAAAGGCAAGTCAACGTCGCCGCCAACCTGATCGCCACCGGCACCGCCGCCATCGACACTGCCGCCAGCACCCTAGATACTGAGCCCTTCACCAGCAGCCCAGACACTGTGCCCTTCAGTAGCACCGCAGTCAGTGAGCCCGCCACCAGCACCGCTGCTACTGCCACCGCCGCCAGCACCGCAGTCAGTGAGGCCGCCACCAGCACCGCCGGTACTGACACCGCCACCAGCACGACAGTCAGTGTGCCAGCCACCAGCATGGCAGTCAGTGAGCCAGCCAGCAGCACCACAGGCCCAATGTCCGCCGCATGCCCCGCCACCCCAATGACCGCCACAAGCACCGCCGCTAGTGACACCGCCGCCGGCACCGCCAGCCGCCCCGCGACATCCTGAGCCAGTGGCACCACCGCTGACATGGCTGCCATCCCCAGTGGTCTTACGTACGAGGCTGGTGGTCACTTCCAGGGGCCTGGGCAGCTTCCATGTTGCCCCACCGTCAGTGGAGTATCACATCCAGTACCTCAGTCCTTAGCAGGATGAAGCACTCTGGGCACAATGCCCCCTCCAGAACCAGTGGAGTATCACCTCCACTACCTCAGTCCTTGGCAGGATGAAGCACTCTGGGCACAAAGCCCCCTCCAGAACCAGTGGAGAGATACATCCACTACCTCAGTCATTGGCAACATGAAGCACTCTGGGCACAAAGCCTCCTCCAGTACCAGTGGAGAAAGGCATCCACTTGAGAGACTGTGGCTTTGCACTCCCCATGATACATCAATGGGCATGGAGGCCCCTCGTGGAGATGGCGTCGTGCACTCATCCGGCTGAGGTGCCCCTCCTTCCTTTCCCCCTGAGGTGCCTGTTTTTTTTTCGTTCAGATGCCTCTGCAGTGTTCTCTCCATTTCCATTGGGTATCAAGTGTGGGCCTTGCCCTTGCATTTTGGGCCCAGTGGCCCACGGACAATATAGGTGCAATACCTGGACTTGAAATCTTGGTGTACATAATTGTTTGATCTGTATATATATTTTTGGCTAATGGATTTTTCAAGATTACAATGGTTACACTCATTTCATTTTGTCCTTGTGTTCTTCCAGGGGGTTTGGGGGTGTAAATGTAATGTTTCAGCATGTATTGGTGTGTGTGTGTTGGGGGTGGGGGTGTTGTGTGTTGCGTGTGTGTGTCACTCTCTTTTCCCTCTCCGCTCCCCTGTGTTGTAGGTGCAGTACTCACCGTGGTCGTCGCCGCCGTTGGTCGTGCTCCTGGTAGAGGAGCAGGAAGACTATTGCAGGGAGTATTTGGAGTTCAGGCTCCATGGCGTCCTGGTTCCTCGTGGGGTGTGTAGAGGTGAGTGTTTTCCCTTCCAGGTCCTGTTTCCCTTCCAGGTCCTGTTTCCGCCGTGTTTTTGTTCGCATTGAATCCGCCCCGGAAACGGTGGCGGATTGGCCTGTCATAATAGTGTGGGTGGTACATTGTCTTCCGCCTGTCTGTTGGCGGTGACCGCCATGCTGTTTGTTTGTCCCACCGTG
Organism: Pleurodeles waltl; assembly: GCF_031143425.1. NCBI lineage: Eukaryota > Metazoa > Chordata > Amphibia > Caudata > Salamandridae > Pleurodeles > Pleurodeles waltl. The sequence goes on from NW_027150097.1 coordinate 4,544,065, forward strand.
GCGGTCGGAGTGTTAAAGTGGCTGTCTATGTTGGTGGTTTCCGCCATGGTCATGATTCCATTTTTTTTACCGCCGGCCTGTTGGCGGTCTTATTGCTGCTTTAGCACCGACTGCCAGGGTTGTAATGAGGGTCATAGTGTGCACAGTGTCCAAGGGTTCCCCCTAGAGGTTGATAGTGGCAAAATTAGATGATACTAATGCTCTATTTTGTGGTAATGTGGTCGAGCAGTTAGTCTTATCAGAGGGTAGTGTTAAGCATTTGTTGTACACACACAGGCAATAAATGAGGAACACACTCAAAGACTTAACTCCAGGCCAATAGGTTTTAATATAGAAAAATATATTTTCTTAATTTATTTTTAGAACCACAAGATTCAAATTTGAGGTAAGTACATAAAATGCAAGGTACTTCACACAGAACTTTGATTTAAAACAGTAGTACACACAGTTTTAGTTAAAATGGCAAATAGCTATTTTAAAAGTGGACACACTGCAAAAATCAACAGTTCCTAGGGGAGGTAAGTATTAGTTCGTTTTTTCAGGTAAGTAAAGCACTTACACAGTCAGTCTCCTTGGCATAGGCAGCCCACCGTTGGGGGTTCAAGGCAACCCCAAAGCCACAGCAACACAGGAACGGTCAGGTGTGGAGGTCAAAGGAGGGCCCAAAACACATAGGCGCCTTTGGAGAATAGGGGTGCTCCGGTTCCAGTCTGCTAGCAGGTAAGTACCTGCGTCCTCAGGGAGCAGACCAGGGGTGTTTTGTAGAACTCTGAGGGGGACACACATAAGCACACAAAATACACCCTCAGTGGCACAGGGGCGGCCGGGTAGAGTGTGCAAAGTTGGTGTCGGGTTTGTCAATGAAAACAATGGAGGGACCCCGGGTCTCTCTGGCGATGCAGGAAGGGCACAGAGGGGCATCTTGGGCCAGCCACCGACTGGGCTAGGATGAGGGCCGCCTGCTGGTCACTCCTGCACTGGTAGGTGGTTCCTCTGGGTCCTAGAGGCTGCGGGTGCAGTGCATGGCCCAGGCGTCACGTTCCTTTGTTACCAGGCAGTCGCGGTCAGGGGGAGCCTCTGGATCCTCTATGCATATAGGGGTGCAGGAAGGACGACTCAGGGTGTCCAGATCGTTGGAGTCTCCTGGGAGTCCTCTCTGCGGTTTTGGTTGTCCTGGACTTGAGCCTGGGACATCGGGTGCAGAGTGTGAAGACTCACGCATCTGGCGGGAAGTGAGAGTCTCTTTAAAGTTGCTTCTTTGTTGCAATTTTGTTTCTGTTTCTGGACAGAGCCACTGTCCTCTGGAGGTTCTTGGTCCTTCAGGTGCAGGTCAGTCCTCTGAGTCCTCAGAGGTCGCTGGTCCCGCTGCATGCATCACTGTGCAGGTTCTCTGAGTCTGGAGACAGGCCGGTAGGGCTGGGGCCAAGTCAGTTGTCGTCTCCGTTGTCTCTGCTGGGCTTTCAGGTCAGCAGTCCTTCTTCTTGTTGTAAGTTGCAGGAATCTGATTTCCTGGGTTCTGTCACGATTCACCCTGGGCTTACCGTCGAGGTTGGAGAGAGGTGGTGAGAGGCCCTGGTTCCTGCAAGTCCTGCTCTGGCCGAGGTAGGGGCGACCCCTTCCGGTAGCAACGGTGCTGTTTGACAATAGTAAGCCACTACAGTCCGTGCCCTCCAGAACGAGTCCCAGAGGAAAAACCCCAAAAGGGCAAAAAACCTCCAACAGGAACTCCCTGAAACAGAAGGAAGACAAAAGGACGTTAGGACTTAAGATTCTGGAATTCAGGAATTCTGGAGACGGAAGACAGATCAAGAACAACTGGCGCCACAAGAGGAAACCAGCCGGAGGGTGACTACCACCGCAGAAGTGTTGCAACGCAATGAGAAGGAAGATAGATTCCCCTTGTATACCCCTAGACAGGAAGTGGAAAACAAGAAGTAGTAAAACCACCATCTTGGTTTGGGGAAAAGGTCATAACTAGAACAGAAAACATGCTCCTAAGAAAAGAGAAACAATGCATGCAGGGAAGAGAGGAAGTGCACAGCATGCTGGGAAGGGGAAAAGCATGCATAAAAATGAGTCATGTGCAGGCATACGGCTTTTGGCCGTGTGAAAAGGTAAGTGGTGGAAAGGAGGGGTCCCGGGAATCCCAGGTGTGTTTATATACTCTTACGCGCTGAGCGCGGCAATGATCGAGACCCGATTCTGGGTCTCCTATCCGGCCGCGCCTGCCCTGGAACTTGCGGCCGGAGAAAAGGGCCGCAGCGGGTGCCACAACCCTGAAACCAAGCACGCCTTCCCCCGCTGCCCGCCCGCAGGCTGCTGCGTTCCCTGTGAATTGCGCCGCGGCGGCCCGTGCAAGCGGCCGCCGCGCAACAGGTTCAGGGTCACCCCTAAATACTCAATTTAGGGGTGTGTTTAGGTCTGGGGGGCAGTAGCCAATGGCTACTGTCCTGGAGGGTGGCTACACCCTCTTGGTGCCTCCTTCCTGACGGGAGGCGGGCACATCCCTATTCCCATTGGGGGGATCCTCCAAAACCAAGATGGAGGAATTCCTAAGGCAGGGATCACCTCAGCTCAGGACACCTTAGGGGCTGTCCTGACTGGTGGGTGACTCCTCCTTGTTTTTCTCATTATCTCCTCTGGACTTGCCGCCAAAAGTAGGGGCTGTGTCCGGAGGGGTGGGCATCTCCACTAGCTGGAGTGCCCTGGGGCATTGTAACACAAAGCCTGAGCCTTTGAGGCTCACCGCCATGTGTTAAAGTTACTGCAGGGGGAGGTGTGAAGCAACTCCACCCAGTGCAGGCTTTGTTTCCGGCCTCAGAGAGCACAAAGGCTCCCACCCCAGGTGGTCAGAAACTCGTCTCAGTGGCAGGCTGGCACAGACCAGTCAGTCCTGCACTGAAGGATTGTGTAAAATACAGGGGGCATCTCTAAGATGCCCTCTGTGTGCATTTTTAATAAATCCAACACTGGCATCAATGTGGGTTTATTATTCTGAGAAGTTTGATACCAAACTTCCCAGTATTCAGTGTTGCCACTATGGAACTTTAGAGTTTGTTTTGACAAACTCCCAGACCCTATACTTAAAATGGCCACACTGTACTTACAATGTCTAAAAATAGACTTAGACACTGTAGGGGCATATTGCTCATGGAGCTATGCCCTCACCTGTGGTATAGTGCACCCTGCTTTAGGGCTGTAAGGCCTGCTAGAGGGGTGATTTACCTATGCCACAGGCAGTATTTTGTGTGCATGGCAAACTGAGGGGGATGCCATGTTGACTTTGCCTTTTTCTCCCCACCAACACACGCAATCTGCAATGGCAGTGTGCATGTGTTAGGTGAGGGGTCCCTTAGGGTGGCACAACACATGCTGCAGCCCTTAGGGACCTTCACTGGTCACAGGGCCCTTGGTACCACTGGTACCTTTTACAAGGGGCTTATTTGTGTGTCAGGGGTATGCCAATTGTGGAAACAATGGTACATTTTTAGTGAAAGAACACTGGTGCTGGGGCCTGGTTAGCAGAGTCCCAGCACTCTTCTCAGTCAAGTCAGCATCAATATCAGGCAAAAAGTGGGGGGGGGGGGTAACTGCTACAAGGAGCCATTTTCCTACAATCAGGACCTATGTGTTTTTGGCCCAGGTAGGAGTGGACACTCCTTTTCCAGTGTGGTGGCACAGTGAGCACTGGACACACGTCTGGGCATACCCTGGCCACTTAGAGGGCAATGTATGGTCTCCGGATGAGGGCATCAACCAAACAAAAGGTGCTTTTCCCAGCTCCTATCAGTGGATGTTACAGATCGGGGCTGGAGTGTCACAGGATTACCGGGCCCAAAATTACTAGTTCCAGACAGTAAATCTACCCCACTCCGTTCATTACTGTCTGGGGTGGAACTAGGACTGACACTGCCAGGCCTTCACTGCACGTGTAGAGCTGAGTCTGGGCTCAGACCCCACAGACGCTGCCAGGCCTTCACAGCACGTGTAGAGCTGAGTCTGGGCTCAGACCCCAGACACTGCAAGGCCTTCACTGCACGTGTAGAGCTGAGTCTGGGCTCAGACCCTACAGACACTGCCAGGCCTTCACTGCACGTGTAGAGCTGAGTCTGGGCTCAGACCCCACAGACACTGCAAGGCCTTCACTGCACGTGTAGAGCTGAGTCTGGGCTCAGACCCCACAGACACTGCAAGGCCTTCACTGCACGTGTAGAGCTGAGGTGGGCTCAGACCCCACAGACACTGCCAGGCCTTCACTGCACGTGTAGAGCTGAGTCTGGGCTCACACCCCACAGACACTGCAAGGCCTTCACTGCACGTGTAGAGCTGAGTCTGGGCTCAGACCCTACAGACACTGCCAGGCCTTCACTGCACGTGTAGAGCTGAGTCTGGGCTCAGACCCCACGGACACTGCAAGGCCTTCACTGCACGTGTAGAGCTGAGGTGGGCTCAGACCCCACAGACACTGCAAGGCCTTCACAGCAGGTGTAGAGCTGAGTCTGGGCTCAGACCCCACGGACACTGCCAGGCCTTCACTGCACGTGTAGAGCTGAGTCTGGGCTCAGACCCTACAGACACTGCCAGGCCTTCACTGCACGTGTAGAGCTGAGTCTGGGCTCAGACCCCACGGACACTGCAAGGCCTTCACTGCACGTGTAGAGCTGAGTCTGGGCTCAGACCCCACGGACACTGCAAGGCCTTCACTGCACGTGTAGAGCTGAGGTGGGCTCAGACCCCACAGACACTGCAAGGCCTTCACAGCAGGTGTAGAGCTGAGTCTGGGCTCAGACCCCACGGACACTGCAAGGCCTTCACTGCACGTGTAGTGCTGAGTCTGGGCTCAGACCCCACGGACACTGCAAGGCCTTCACTGCACGTGTAGAGCTGAGTCTTGGCTCAGACCACACAGACACTGCAAGGCCTTCACTGCACGTGTAGAGCTGAGTCTGGGCTCAGACCCCACGGACACTGCCAGGCCTTCACTGCACATGTAGAGCTGAGGTGGGCTCAGACCCCACGGACACTGCCAGGCCTTCACTGCACGTGTAGAGCTGCGTCTGGGCTCAGACCCCACAGACACTGCAAGGCCTTCACTGCACGTGTAGAGCTGAGCACTGCAAGGCCTTCACTGCACGTGTAGAGCTGAGTCTGGGCTCAAACCCCACAGACACTGCAAGGCCTTCACAGCACGTGTAGAGCTGAGTCTGGGCTCAGACCCCAGACACTGCGAGGCCTTCACTGCACGTGTAGAGCTGAGTCTGGGCTCAGACCCCACAGACACTGCAAGGCCTTCACTGCACGTGTAGAGCTGAGTCTGGGCTCAGACCCCCGGACGCTGCTGTCTTCAGTCTGTAGGAGGCAGAGGGGGAGACAGGAGGGGACACTCTGCACCCTGAACCTGCCCACAAGGAACCCGCTCCACCCAGTTAGTAATCCAGTCCTGGTTTAAGAATTAATATAGATGGGGATAATGTGATAATGTGATTTATTAAGGACCAAACAATGCAACCATATGGTCGAGTGAATGTTCTTTATTCTAATCAATGCCCCCATCTCCCTTCTTTGTGTTTTCTCAGGACAAATGTGTCTTCTCAGCTGCACATCAGAGGCCTTCACAGATCTTGCTGCCTAAAAAACCCCAAGAAATGCAGCGGACATGAAATGTTTGCACCCCCAAACAGAAAGGATTATGGTCTAGGTCTGCCACATAGGAAACATTAAATACAAATTGAAGGGAGCACAAACTCCATTGTTTTAAATGGGGGAACCCACACTACAGTGAAGGGCTGTCCTTGGCTCGTCTTTGTGTGTGCTTTATAAATCCAAGGTGAATATAGTTAATTTAAATTAACACTGTTTTCACAAGTGCCTCTGCCATTAACAAGTAGTGTGTTTTGTGTTTTAGAAACTACAAGGGCTGCCTGTCCCTCCGCATGGTTAGGCCCTGCTCCAAGCTTATCAGTGGAGCTATGTCGCACAGTGACGTCACCAAGATGCTGGGAGTTCTTCTAAACCCTCCATCTCACTTACCTTGTCCGTGACAAATGAATGTATTTTATACAATTTGTGTCAAATTGCAGTCAGCACCCAGACGGGGTTGGGGAACAAATAGTCAATTTACTCAGGGGTGTAGCTTCAGGAAGGATGTTTGGGGTGTTACACCTGCTTAAAAAGTTTATTTTTTGATAAATAGTTGGGTGCAGGTGCCTTCAGTTGAGTATAGTGAGGATTTCACCAGTAATTTTTACATACACACAAACGAAGACACGCACACCAACACACTGTCCCTCTCTGCTTTAAAAGTCTTTAAAAATGTTGGTTATTTTGCACAATACTGTGGGCCTCATTTACAAAGTTTTAGTGCAGGGCAGCTTCGCAAGTTTTTTGCTGTGCTGTCCTGCATCAAAACAAAAGGGCAGGAATGTATTACATCTACAAGATACAGCGCATTCCTCTCCTGGTCCCCTGCGCTGGCGCACAATTTGCTGCCATGCGCCGTAGCTGGCACCTTTGCACCTTGATGCAAGGGTGCCTGCATCATGGGGATGATTGTTTTTCTGCAGGTAGGGATACCTTCCTGCATAAAAACAATCATGTGAGACGTTTGCCTCTTTCATTGTGTGCTGTAGAATGCAGCATGCATAGAAAGAGGAATAAATGGGGAGAAATAATACTATTTCTTCCCGTTGCGCCACCCTTACGCCACCCATGAGGTGGCATAGGTATCTGACGCATTCCTAGACTTGTAAATCTGGGAATGTGTCAAATTCCATGGATGTTGTATGGGGACACCCACAGCGATACCCATGGAACGCCCCTTTCACGCAGAGTAGTGCGTGAAAGGGGGCCACATTTACAAGGCCATGTAAAGCCATACAAAGTGGTTTTGCATGGCCTTGTAGATATGACCCTCCAGCCTGCGCCACCGGTGCGTCAGAAAAAAAGTGACGCACCTGTGGAGCAGGCCGCTTGTAAATGGGGCCCGTGGTGTTGCTCATTTCTGGCCTCATTTAAAAGAAAGTGGCGCATCGCGGCGCTGTGCCAAAATTAGCAGCACTGCTCTGTGTCACTTCAGAAACGTAGGGATGCACCGTATTTACGACAATACGGTGCACCCCTGTGTTTTCCATAGCGCTGGCGCTAAAATTAGCAGCTTAGCACCAACGCTGGCACCCTTGCACCATTGTGCAGGGGTGTGTGCATTGCAGGGAATGATTGTTTATGTGCAGAAAAATATCCCTTCCTGCACATAAAGAATCAATAATGGCATTTGCTACTTCTATGTGTGCAGAATGCAACAAACATAGAAGTAGCAAATCGTCATTATTGAATGATTGTTTATGTGTGGGAAGAAACGTTCCTGCACCTAAACAATCATTGATGGTGTTTTGCTCTTTCTATATGTTCTGCAGAATCAAGCACACATAGGACAAAAACAAGACGAAATAAAAGTATTTCTTCATGTCGCGCCATTCTAACACCACCCTTCGTCTGGCGTTAGTTTTTGGCGCTGCCTCAGGTTTACCAGTTCTCGTAAATCTGGGGCAGCGTCAAAATGCAATGGGTGTTGCCGTGGAACGCCCACAGCAACACCCGTTGCACGCCCCTTTCACACTAAGTGATGCATGTAAAGGGCCTGTATTCACAAGGTGGTGTTAAGGAACAAAAAGTGGCTTATCACCGACGTGTGAGTATGGCGCAGGTGATTGCGCCACCGAAGCGTCACTTGTACATAAGCCCCTTAGTGCTCCATCAATCTTTATTCCTCTCCCTTTCCACTGCCCTCTAAGCCACTCTCATGCGCGTGCGTGTCTGATGTATGTTAACCACATGTGCCAGCATCCCTGTTGGAAAAGCTGAAGGTTACACCCCAAATCTTACTCACCAAACTACACCCCGGAATTTACTTCTCAAAATGTCACTCTCAGGGCATCCAGGTGTAGCTTCAAGACAATCGCCTCATTTACCACAATAATATATCATGTATGTTATGTGTATGTAAATTGTCCAGTTTGTACCGACTCGAAGGGACACATTCTGCATGTTGGCGCTAGAGACAAGGGTGGATGCTTCTTTGGACGGATTAAAATAAATCTGAAGTGTTTTCTGTTCAGAAAGATTGTCAGCGGGTTTGTGAGTCCTCCCTGCAGAGGATGTCTCAGTCGTGAATATCTTCACTGCTGCTGTGGGAGCTGGTGAAGCCGTCTGGGGCCTTCTTCTAATGCACAGATCATCTCTTCTGTGTCTCTGCGGTTATAAAATAGGAGAAGGGAAGTTATTACCCACCCGGTTAATTACTGTAATAGATTATTACAAGTTTGTAAAGTGGGCAAAACTTCCAGGTCCCACCGAGATTTGAACTCGGATCGCTGGTTTCAGAGTCCAGAGTGCTAACCATTACACCATGGAACCAGCCGGCTCAGCATCTTCACTGCCGGTGACAAGACTGGGTGGGGCTGGGCGGGGCGATGTGTAGCGACCTATTGACTTTTCCATTCACTACAAGTCCTTCTACTTTTACATTTAAAAGAAAGCTCGAGGTATAAGTAAAAAGGGACATTTAACAAGGAAATACACAAACACCCAGAGCTGCAGCCTGGATTCTTTTTAAAGGGCGCATAGAAGTCACGTGCGCTTTTAAACGTCCTCTGACTCAGATCCTTTCATTTACCTCGCACTTCTAGCGCTTAGAAGCCTTATGAAGCCTCTTGTGAAAGGAATGAAACGGGCCCTTTCCTTCACAAGCTTCAGTTAAACCCCCGCTCTCTCCCCAGGTGGAGCGAGCAGAACATGTAATGTGCACATTTTACAGGAGAATAAAGCGCGGGTTTGAACAGAATCGTCCGGTTCCTCTTGTGAAGTTACTTGGAAGCCCCGCGAGGGGCAGGTGAGACCTGGAGGGGTCGGTGAACTCCTCTCGGTGAAGAGACGGAAGAAGCAGGAGAAATATGTGACCTCTGCACGAGCTGCGGTGGAATTAAGGAGGAAGAAAATGTCCGGCCACAATAAAAATGTGTCCTTCCCATACCGGGAGTCGAACCCGGGCCGCCTGGGTGAAAACCAGGAATCCTAACCGCTAGACCATATGGGAGCTGTGTGTGACCTGCCCGGGTCTCTTTATAAATAGAGGCCTCTGCTCGCAGCGCCTCCTGCAGCCTTCAGTGAGCTGCCAGTGTCTGCACTGCGGGGAGCTGGACACACAAGGACTAAGGACACAAACTTCACTCTAACATGGAAAGAGATCATTGCGTTTTTAACCCGAGTTGTGCTCATCGCTCTTTACAACATAGACAGTCTCGGGCTATTTAGGGAGACGACAGAAGAACACCTCAATATGAAAACACACAGCACTGCACATCACACACTGCGTAGCACTGCAGCACTGCACCGGGTCCGTTCACTGCAGTCTGACCCTTACAGCAGCGCTGCACATTCACACTCACTGCACAACTCTACGTGGTGACAGAGCAGCACTGCACAGTGACCCTCACTGTGGCGATGTACATGGTGACACAGAAGCACTGCATTACCTGACAGTGCAGCACTGCAGGACTGAACGTGGTGACACAACAGCACTGCACAGTGACCCTCACTGCAGAACTCTACGTGGTGACCGAGTGCAGCTCCAGATAGAGCGCCAGTCACTGTGGCAGTGCACACCGTGACACAGCAGCACTGCACAGGGTGACACTCACTGCAGCACTGCAAAGCGTGAACTCACTGCAGAACTCTACGTCGTGACTCAGTGCAGCTCCACACAGTGTGACCGTCACTGTGGCAATGTACATGGTGACAAAGCAGCACTGCAGAGGGTGACACTACAGCACTGCAGAACTCTACGTGGTGACACAGGAGCACTGCATTACCTGACACTCACTGCAGCACTGCAGAACTCTACGTGGTGACACAGCAGCACTGCACAGTGACCCTCACTGTGGCAGTGTGCACGGTGACACAGGAGCACTGCCGAACTCTACGTGGTGACACACTGTAGAGCTGCACAGAGTGACCCTCACTGTGCCAATGTACATGGTGACACAGAAGAACTGCATTACCTGACACTCACTGCAGCACTGCAGAACTCTACGTAGTGACACAGCAGCACTGCGCAGAGTGACACTCACTGAAGAACTCTACTCTAGAGTGCAGCTCTAGATAGAGTGCTCGTCACTGTGGCAGTGTACACGCTGACACAGCAGCACTGCACAGGGTGACACTCACTGCAGAACTCTACGTGGTGACACACTGTAGGTCTGCACAGAGTGACCCTCACTGTGACAATGTACATGGTGACGAAGGAGCGCTGCACAGAGTGGCACTCACTGCAGAACTCTACGTGGCGACAGAGTGCAGCTGTAGCTAGAGTACCGATCACTGTGGCAGTGTACACCGTGACACAGCAGCACTGCACAAGGTGACACTCACAGCAGCACTGCAGAACTGTACATGGTGACACAGTGCAGCTCTACACAGTGACCGTCACTGTGGCAATGTACACGGTTATACAGCAACACTGCATTACCTGACATTCACAGTAGCACTGCAGAGTGTGGCCTAACTGCATCACTTGACAATGGTCCTCGCTGCAGGAGATTAAAGAGCGGATTTGAAAAGCACTGTCCCAGAATTGTCAGGTTCCTCTTATCAATGTACAAGCAGCGCTGCATTACCTGACATTCACTGCAGAACTACAGATTGTGGCCTCACTGCATCGCTTGCCAATGGTTCTCGCTGGAGCACTGCACAGTGAGCTTCACTGCTATACTGTCTAGAGAGAACCTAAAACTGACACTACACCGAGACACTCACTGCATAGTCACACTCATTACTGCAAAGTAGAGGGGTCTCATTGCAGCACTACAAATGTCTACTGCAGAACTGTAGAGCCAGACCCTCACTGCAGGGCTGCACAGTGCCTGCCCTTCCACACAGAACAATACCAAGACACCCTCATAGCAGCACTGCACAGATTGGCAGCCATTATACTGCACTGCAGCCCACAGGGACCTCACTGCAGAACTGTAGAGCCTGACCTCACTGCAGACCTGTAGAGCCTGACCCTCACTGCAGGGCTGCACAGTGCCTGCCCCTCCACACAGAACATTACCAAGACAACCTCATAGCAGCACTGCACAGAATGGAAGCCATTATACTCCACTGCAGCCCACAGGGACCTCACTGCAGAACTGTAGAGCCTGACCTCACTGCAGACCTGTAGAGCCTGACCCTCACTGCAGGGCTGCACAGTGCCTGCCCTTCCACACAGAACATTACCAAGACAACCTCATAGCAGCACTGCACAGAATGGAAGCCATTATACTGCACTGCAGCCCACAGGGACCTCACTGCAGAACTGTAGAGCCTGACCTCACTGCAGAACTGTGGAGCCTGACCTCACAGCAGAACTGTGGAGCCTGACCTCACTGTAGAACTGTGGAGCCTGACCTCACTGCAGAACTGTGGAGCCTGACCTCACTGTAGAACTGTGGAGCCTGACCTCACTGCAGGGCCGCACAGCAGTGCTCCCTGCAGCACTGTACAAACACACCCTCGCAGCAGCGTTGCACAGAGTGACCTGAGTAACTTGTGTGGTCTGCCTACAGTTGTGTGTGTTTGACACTGCTTGCGGATCCATTTGCTGTTGTTTGCAGTATCTGACTTTGTGGGCAGTGCTGGTGTCCCCCAAGAGAAAGGCATATTTTAACTATATGCATATGTATTTGTTAATGCAATTGTGGTGCCATAGCATTGTGTTCTGTTTGGTATGGTAAGTATTTCATCTTGTGTTGTCCAATGTGAGCATGTATGGTGTTGAACTTGTCCCCAGATATAGATTATGGATTCTTCTGACGTGTGGCAGCTTGAGCTTTGTTTGTGCAGACATGGAGTTTGTTGAATTGAACTATCTTTGTTTCCATTGGCCTGTGCATGTGTCCATTTAGCTGTGTGCACCTTGCAGCCACATCGTGTAGATGTATGTCCCATGCAGTTTAAGTTGTATTTGCTTTGTTGACATGCACTTCTTCGTTGTGCAGATTGGTATGTCACGTGCGTCTGGTGTTGGTTGTCCCTGGGATACCTGAAGGGCCAGCTCCTGTGCTGTTGTGTTAGGGGTATGTACAAAGTGATATGTCTCCCAGTGCAGCCTCCTTCCCTGAGTGCTCCTGATGCCCCCATGCCTTTTGTGCAGGTATTGTTTGCATAGCAGTCTTGGAATATTTGTCTGTCTGACTACTGTACATCCCATTGTCCTTCTATTGTATTACAATGTGGGTGATGTGTGTGCCCATTGCAAAGCTTGTTCATGGGAATGGAGTTTGTGTTCCATGCCACATCCATACATATGTGTGTTTTACTGTGATGACAATGTCATGTGTGCAATGTGAGTGTGTGAGTTGTATTTGTAGATGTGATGTTACTGTGTTGTCAGTGTTTGTGTGACACAATGTTGTGTACACTTCACTGTTCCTTTGCCTGAGATGGTCAGACGTGTGTTTTAGTGTAGTGTTGCAGTGCATTGGGAGTGACCTACCTAAAGGGGGCATTTGGTAACTGTGAATGTGTCCTTGTTTATGTATGATTCCAACGCGGGGCACAATAAGACGTGTACTTGGTGTCCATATTATGAACCCCATATCATGTGGATGCTGGCGCGACAATCTGTTGCTGAGCTGCTTGACACAGGTAGCTGTGTATACTTACGGTCCATTGTGTACACGGCAGCGTGGATTTTGTGCACCTACGATGATCAGCAGCAGCTGATTCCGGGAGTCTCCTGTGTGGTGAAACCGAAGGCTTGCAGATAAACAAGCCTCCCTGCCAGGGTGCCTGCTGCCTGCAGACGATGCAAATGTGAGCAACAAGTTAATCTGCAAATGAATAGGGTAATCTGCAAGTGTAAAGAATGCTTTGTATCCCGTACTGGCTTTAATTGACCTAATCACTCAAACTTTTGTGAACTTTGGAATAATAGAGCAAAGGGTTAACAACTGGGTTGTGAAGTGCCTGCTTTTAATTGTATTTCTATCCCTCTTACTACATCTGCAGGTATAGAAGGGACAGTAATGTAAATAAAAACTGCATTAAGTACACTCTGGGTACTACTAAAATCCATATTTTGGAAGCACTATTTTACCCTAAACATTTTGCGCATATTGTAGCAGTTTATCTTATACTGTGTGCAATGCAAGTTTAAACATATTCACAGTGCTTTCTGTCATAGGCTGTGTCATTGTAGCACAAAAAATACACAAGTCGCTTTTCTCCCTTGCAACAACCTAGACTTGGGCCTTATTACATCCTTGGCAGAGAGGACTTCTCCATCACACATGTAACAGATATCCCGCCCACTGTGTTACAAGTTCCATTATATTCCATGGAACTTGTAATACCACGGACGGGATATCCGCCACGTTTGTGACATAGTAATCCTCTCCACCAAGGTCATACTCAGGCCCTTAATTCGGTGGCTCTCTGGTTATGCACAGATCTCTGCAGCGCGTTAACTAAGTGAGGTTTCATAATGTACTTTGGTGCATTTCCCAATGAGTAACAACTTTTTTCAAATGTATTTTTCATTTAGGCTGCATGTTATTTTATATGTAGGTACCTGACGGAGAAAGGCAATAAAAAATTAAACAACATTTTTTTTTTTTAGCCACTCCTTTGACCCCGTTCCCACGCTTACTGACCACGCCCCCACTGAATGCAGTATCACAGTTCCCATACTTTTTTTAACGTTTAATGCACTTCGACCACTGGACACAGGTAACCTTTTGAGGATCGCAAAACAACCTTTCTTTGCTGCTTTCAGACAGCGATTGCACCATAATGGGCCACAAAACATTTTGAACACAACATCTCTTCAAAAACATGAAAATGCTATGGGGTTGTTGGCGCAATGTGCCAGGGAGATTTTCTCCGCACTTCGGGTTCAGAAACCGCAAACGTGCTGATGAGACACCAACTCTACCAGATCATTGGACTTGGCAAAGAGTGTAGTAGTCAGAATCATTCAATAGGAAATCAATGGCATAAAATATAAACATTCTAGATGCCGTGAAAAAATGTAACACTAACTCAAACTCCAAACAGAATAAAAGTTTCAAAGCTTTACTACAATCCCAAAATTATTGTCACGTAGATGGTGCACAAAACGAAGTTATAAACATACATGAAAACCATAGGCTGACTGAAAAGTCTGAAAAGATTTAACCTCCAAAACTTCAACACTGTTAAACACTCCAAAAGAATAATATAGATTAGCAACAACACAATCTGTACATTATTATTAGATTTAAAAGCAGGCGATGGTGACATCAGTGAATCATCAAAATACTAATTTTAACCTTCAAATTTCAGGGCTGGGCCATTCCTATCACCAGCACAAATTTAGACTTGAATGCGTGGGAACGGGCTAACCCATGTGGGAAAAAGCAAAATAAAAAGAAAGACGGAAATAATTTGGAAAATCATCTAACTAGGGCAACTCAGTATGAAAATACACTAGTTTAATTCTCTAAACTGAAAAAGGAAACACAAAACCACATTTAGTTATACTCTCCTCATGGGACAGCAGACAGCTATACTTCAGCATGCAGAACAGTCACTTTCTTCCAGCGTCAGTTGACAGCAGCATCAGGACAGTGCAGAACACGGTTCAGAATTAGTTGGGCTTATTAGTACTAAACAGCATACATTAATGGGACAATTAAGACTAAGATGAGAATACTCAGGTGACAGCCGTTTTAAGACAAGACTAGACAGACTCTGGCAGTGCTCTGAACAGTTTTGAGGCAGCAGTGAACTAACACAAAATTAACTGTTAGTTTTTAAAGTTCCTCACTAATTAGAAGTATACCCGAACCATTCCTTGGTCCTTCAGGTGGGTTCACTTCAGACGTCAGATTCAGGCCCGTATTTATACTTTTTTTAGCGCCGCATTTGCGCCGCTTTTTGACGCAAAACGGCGCAAACCTACAAAATACAATGGCATTTTGCAAGTTTGCGCCGTTTTTGCATCAGAAAACGACGCAAATGCGGCGCAAAAAAAGTATAAATACGGGCTTCAGTGTCCAATTGCTGTCGATGGCACCATCAAATTTGCAACTATTCTGGATTCTCTCAGCAAAAGTGCTTTTTCATTTCAATGATTTCACAAAGTTCAGACAAAATATTACATTACCTTATAATTTGCAACATCAGGTTCTTCTCTCAACGTTCACTAAATAAACTAGTACATTGTCATGAGATTCATAAGTTTCCTGTCTTGTTCGACAGCTAGAACAAATAATGAAACATTGTTATTAACAAACATGTTACTTGCCTTCAATACAATAGGACATTCAACATCACATTAGCAATCTAGGAAAAGAATTCAGTTCAGAGCGAACAGAATAAACAAATAATTTTCCATTACTGCAGCAAATGAATCTTTCAGGCCTAGTCAAACTAAGAAAGCCTTAATACATATTAAAACATTCAATACATTAATAAACCTATTGATGCACCTTACAATTCAGATCAAATAAGCAAAGCAAATTATTTAATTGCATACATTATTTATGACATGTTAGAACCAATTTAAATGTGCATTTAGTTGTCTGCACACATGTAACTCACGTTAATAAAATTCATTTAATCAATACAAGTTTGATTAATTCATATCTATTTAATAATTTCAATAAAACTCTTAACGTTAATTCATTTTAGTACTTCATTTAATATGAATGCAAATCTCTCATGTTAAACATGATGAATAATACGAATGGCGGCCCCTGTGACCACGATATTTCAAATGTGCACATTTCCAAATTTGTGTTATTTTCTCTGTTAGGCTTTTAAATGTAGGTTAATTTGTCACCATATGCTAACTTCTATGCCACTAATATATTAATAACATTTAATCGCTCTCAGGGTAAACAAAAGAACAATCAATCAGTGTCTTTAACTGATAATGACACATCTTTAAGTCTAGTGGATGGGTGGAATTTGGCTTCCGAATATACTAGGACTGGGAACCTTTGTTGTGTGTCTCGTGGTCCACTGGAGGACTGAGGCATGCAGCGAACATGGTGGCATTATTTTCTGTGCATATTGCATCACCCACATCAATGTTCAGACCCTTTCCAGGCTCCTGAGGTATTACTGAGGCCGTGTGACTGGTCAGTCCCCAACACAATTTCCTGACATTGAGTCATCCTGGACACTTCCATCCCATCTAGCACTGATGAGAGTCCCTTTAACAGCTTAGACAAACCAAAAGCTTGAGTGAAGTGGCACCAGGCTCTTTGATTGTTGTCATAGTCCCTAACTAGTCTCTGACTGCAGGTCTGGTTCACAAACACCTCCTCTCCTGGTGGGCTGGTCATTGTTTCCGTGCCTGCATAAGATCGTTTCCTTTTTGTTGTTCACCTCTGGCTCTGAGAAGCACAAGAGGCACGGTGATGGCTGGAGTCAGCCACATTCTCACTCTTGGCTCTGGCAATCTGAGCAGTATTGTTTGGTACCACATACAGTGTTTTGCCTTCACATTTTTCCCTGGTGCCATCTGGGTGGGATTTTGAGAGGTTTCATCTGCATTGATGCTCTGTAGGTTACAAATTCCTTCCCTTGATATGGTGAGCCATGGCCGCCCCTCAGACACTTCATTAGCCCATCTATGGCCTCCTCTTCAGCTCGGCACTTGCTCCTAATTCCGCTCTCCCAAAATACTGTGGAATTTCTCAGCTTCTGCGCCTCTAACAAGGCTGCTGATGTCCCATTGATGATTCGTAGCCTTGTGGGCTGTGAGTGCTTTAGCTGTGCTGCCCCCTGGCGGTCACTCTGTGAAGATGCAGGTACCTGGGAAGAAGCCAGACTGCTTCTGAGCTGCTCCTTCTCTGTGTGAACCAATCCAGTGTCAGGACTGGAGTCGGTGCTGTTAGTAGGTGGAGAGGGGATGTAACTGGAGCCCCTGGAGGGCAGCCTGGAGCCTGTGACAGGTGCAGGGGAGTGTGAATCAAGGAAGCAGCTGGAAGGTAACAGGATAGGGGTCTGTGGGGGCATCAGCCTGGTGAGGAAACCCAGGAGTCAAGGGATGTCCTGGGGGAGGGGCGTGGCTTTGTCTGGCTCAAGGGGAGGGGTTAGTAATAGTCAATGCAGGGACTGCTGCTGTCCTCTGGGTCCTCGGCTCTGTATGCGTAGATGTTCTAGGGTTGTGAATAATGAGACATAAGCAGGTTGTGGCAGAAATCATGACTTTTGGTCATTCCTTCTGGTTTGTCAGAAGTGAGGTGTCTGTTACACATTGTCAGATATTGAAAGTGGCAGTATAATATGAAATGTAAAGAATGGAGTCTGACAGGAGAGACCACGCACCTATGCTGGGCAGTGCAGTGTGCACACGGCCTCCCAAGTGTTTGACTACCAGTATGGAAATTTCATTTATTTTTAATTTTTCAGCAATTTAAACTTTCTCTTTTTTCCTACAAATGCAAAGATAGTTAAAGTCTGTCTAAATCTTATTTCCTTAATTTTTCGGATCCACCTAATGCTCTTTGAGGTTTACACCGACCCCACAGCTCCTGTCCCCCTCGTACCCCATGTCCTTGCTGCACAGCTGCTTTAGTAATAATCACCTGGAAGAACAGACACACAAATTAATACTATGAAGGTTTATTTCTTGGTTGCCTTTTATTGCACAAGAAAAAGTACAGATTTTATAAATTGCTCAGTGCATTAAAACCTACGCACCAGTTCACTGTGGTCTCACCATGTAAAATGCTCATTTTATTTCCTGCTCCGCCGGTGCAGTGTAAGAGGGGTCTCAGTGTCTGTTTTATGACATTAATCACCTGCTGTGTCGGTTTCTAGGAGTTTGCAGCTGAGTTAGTTGGTGTTTTATCTCATCTGTGGGATGCAGCTGCTGTTTGCAGTGTCCACAGTTTCTCATTATTGCACCAATTCTTGAGTCTAGTTGAAGGACTGTGCGAAAGGAACATTTTAAAGCATCACATGTTATAGGTTCCTTGTGTGGTTTAAAGAATTCATTATAAAATATACCTCTTTATTTGCGCCCTGTTTGGTGTTTGAATTCTAAAATACACTGGCAATAAAAAATCATTTGTTGACACACACTGCATCATACTCCATACATGAAGGGAGACTGAAAGAAGGTCATCTGTGGTTGGTTCCACTGTGTAATGGTTAGCACTCTGGACTCTGAATCGAGTGATCCGAGTTCAACTCTCAGTGGGACTTATACTTTAATTTACTTAATGAACATTTTTTAAATTATTCTAGGCGTTGGGCAGTGAGGCCTTTTATATCTATCAGATGGCCCCTCTCTTCCTCTGTTTATTCCCCTCGCAGTCTCTGCGGCCCGCGGACATTTATACATTATTCTATAGGCAGTGCTGGGGCACGTGACACTACACACTGTTGTATACTTCCTGTGTCTGTGTGGACACCTCTGTACTGTGGCTACACAACAGTAACATGCAATGTGTGGACCTAACTCCATGTGGATAACTAACAAGGGGAGAAAAAAACAGACACAAAAGTATTAAATTAAAGAAAGTCTTTAATAACGGATACAAATTAAAAAATATTCTTTATTTTATTTCTGCACTTTGTTGGTAACTATCCAACCTATTAGTGGTAATGACAACTGACAATGACAAAATTGTTTGCTAAAAAAAGTTAAATCTAATCTCTTCCTCGTGTAAAGCGCTCTAATGTCAAGATGGCCAAGTTTATCCTAAAATACCTGCCTGCATGTAAGAAGAGGAAAGTGGAATATTTTTTTAAAGATAATAATTCGGACAATGTATTTCCCCCATTGACTTCTATTGAAGCAGAAGCAATTTTAGGAGACGTCCAAAATAAAGCCATTGTTGTCTTCAAAAATCTGCAGGCTCCCACCTAGATCGGGTTTATTGGCATGCAGCCCTAAGTGCAAAGAAACTCAACACAGTGATTGGTGCTCATCCTTCAAGAGTGGAAGGTGCAGTTTAGTGGCATTTGGTGCCTAAAGTTGCTCCCTGTTCTATTTCTGAAACACTGTGAGCAGCGGCGGCTCCTCTGCCGAGGCCTTCTGGATTTTAGCAAAAGCAAAAATAAACGCTATGGAATTATTATTTTATTTTCCCTGGGAATAAGGGGGCGGGGCTCGGCTGGAGAAGGCCAGAGGGGGCTGGAGGAGGGGTATGTGCACCATAATGTTTGCATGCATTTCTGGCCAGCCGTGTTGGGCCGGCCAAACAGACTTGCGCACTTTGCATGTTCTCTACCCGGCTGTAGTGCACAACCGAGGGGAGAACATGCACAGGCTCCGCCTCCCAATCGGAGCACCGAAGCAGGCCGCTCAGACCAATCACAACGCTGCTGTCATGCTGATGACAGGAGCGTCGTGATTGGCTGGGAGCCTGTGTGCTGCCCGGATGAGTACGAGGACGGACAGAGACGAATCGCATCTCCCAAGGAAGAAGGTAACTGAGTTTTTTTTTTACTACTTTTTTAACTCCACCCTGTCCTGTCCATTCCACCCCGCCAACCCCGTTCAGTGACTGTGGGTTTCCAGCTTGTGTGAGGAAGCTTCACAGTACTGAAGTTCATGGCTGATTTCACACCCTTCCCAGGACATGCATGGGAACGGCTTCAGTTCAGGAGCATTTTGGGGTATATTTACGTGGCTTTGAATGGTCTCATAGATATGGAGTAAGACAAGTTGCTGCGTTGCCTTACTCTGCATCAAGGAGGCGTTCCATGGACGTTGCAGTGAGTTTTCCCACGTAAAACTTTTGGATTTTGACACTATCCCAAATTTATTTTATCGTGTAAACCTGGGGCAGCGCCAAAACCTTTCGCCTCCCTAGACCAGGCATAAAGGGAAGAAATATTTTAATTTCTTCTCCCTTTTTTTCCTCTTTCTATGTGTGCTGCGTTCTTCAGCACACATAGAAAAAGGTAAACACCTATCTGGATTGTTTTTGTGCAGGAAGGCATTTCTTTCTTTCCGCACAAAAACAATCCTGCATGCAACGCTAGGCAGCCAATTCTGCACCAAAGCAGGGATAAAGGACAGGAATGCACCAGATTAAAAAAATATGGTGCATTTCTGCCCTTTCACATTGATGTAGTGCAGCGCAGGAAGAAAACTTGCGGAGCTGCCCTTTGCCATCTCCCCATAAATTAGTGTAGGAAGTTGGCTCTTTATATACTATCTCAAAGTGAGACATAGGGCCTCATTTCAACATTGGCGGTAAATCCCGTTTACCTCTGTGCAGAAGACCACCAACACACCGCCGCGGCCGTGGAATTCCGCTACAGCTATTACGACCCACAGCTCAGAATCCGCCAAAATCCAAACACCCACACAAGTCCGCCACACCAAAGGTCAGTGATAAACTGGCGATAACAAAACCGTCACCGTCACGCAAACAGGAATACGCCCACACTATCATGACCCACGAATCCACGCTGCCGTCTTTCAACCTCGGTATTCCATTGGCGTTACACAACGCCGCGTTCAAAATACACACACATTTACAAAACACTACCACATTGGACAATTCCAAATACACACACCTGATACACATACACACACCACTCCCACACAACCAATCCAGTATAAAACACACACCCACATCACCCACAAACCCTTACAAACAGAATTGCTAAAGAAGGCCAGAGAGAGACACCACCATCTACAAACTATCATCCACAGGCACTCAACACCATCACTCACACAACATCCACACACCTCACACAACACACACAAACACATCCCCTCACACATCACAACACACACCACCTCACACATCACCCACACCACCCCATGGCACCGCAAAGACACCCCAGGTTTTCTGAGGAGGAGCTCAGGGTCATGGTGGAGGAAATCATCCGGGTAGAGCCACAGCTATTCGGATCACAGGTGCAGCACACTTCCATAGTTAGGAAGGTGGAGCCATGGCGCAGAATCGTGGACAGGGTCAACGCAGTGGGACAGCACCCAAGAACACGGGATGACATCAGGAAGAGGTGGAACGACCTACGGGGGAAGGTGCGTTCCGTGATCTCAAGACACCAGATTGCAGTTCAGAGGACTGGTGGCGGACCTCCACCTCCTCCCCCACAACTAACAACATGGGAGGAGCAGGTCTTGGCTATACTGCATCCTGAGGGCTTCTCAGGAGTAGCTGGAGGAATGGACTCTGGTAAGTCAGATCTTTAACTACCATATCCCCCACCCCACCTGCATGCTATCACATACCCCCACCCTCACCCGCACCCCATCACTCCCACACCTCACGTATGTCCCACTATCACAAACCACCCCTCCCAATACCAAGCCATGCATGCAACAACAAAGCATGGACACCCATCACCAAAGCATGTCCACTACAGATACCCACACAGACCCCAAAACAATTATCACACAAGGTCCTACACAAGAATGCAAGCACTGGAGTACAGGGTCACCCACCGATTGCACACAATGGCACACACAGATGCAATAATCATGCCTTTACACCCCTGCAGGACCCCTACCCAATGTCACCGGACAGGAGGGTCCACACATGTCCACTCCACCCGCAGAAGAGGCCCACAGTGATGACAGCAGCTCTGTCCAACTGGATCAAGATGACCAGCCCGGCCCATCAGGGACCTCGGGACAGTCGGTTCCCCTCACACTGGCACAGGACACCACAGAGCCTCCCCCCTCAGGGAGCACCAGCACAGCACCCACCCAGCGGGCCCATCCCTCTGTCCCCAGGACACGTCAAGCAGCAGTGTGTCCACCACTGCAGGGAACGCAGGCAAACCCACCAACCCAAGAACAGCAGGGACCTGGGGGCAGTGACAGTGGGCACAAGGTTCAGGGGACAGAGGCCCAGGAAAACAAGGGAACTGGGAGGTCTGCTGTGCGACAGGGGGAGGACAGGCCCAGGGAACCCACTCTCCACGAGGCCCTCTCCAACATCATGGGAGTGTACCATAATTCCCAGGAGACGATGGCAACTGTACTGGCCAAGTTTCAGGAGACCCAGCGGCTGCAGGAGAAACAGAACTTGGGGTTCAGGGAGGAACTCAAGTTCATCAACACCACCCTGGGCACCATTGCAGGGGTGCTGAAGGACCTTGTCAACACCAGGAGGGACACTGTGGCACAACAAGGGGCCCCTGACACTAGCCTGGACGACGAACTGCCCACCACCTCCGCCGGCGCTAGTGGACAGGAGGCACCGCCACAGGACCACGACACCAGCACCCCACCCCCTGCAGACAGAGAACCACCCCGCAAGCGGTCCCTGAGATCCAGGACAAAGACTGAGAACGATGCCAAGACCCCCGCCAAGAAATGAGACCACCCTGAATGTCATCCTTCTAGTCCATCCTTAAACTGTCCTAGCTCCACTTCCTGTGCCCCTTTGGACAATACACCTGTGAGACTAATAAATGGACTCTGCCATGGACATTCCTCCACCATCACCCCTCACCATTTTACAACCCCTCCACTATTTAGCACTTAAATAAACACCCTTGAATCACAAAACAATCTGGAGTCAGTCTGTGCTTTCACAAATGTGTTATTGCAATAATTGAGGAAAACCCCATGTCCGTTCTAATGTCTACATACCTATGTCACACAACTCTAGTCCATGAGGTAACATAGCAGAGGTCACACAGTGGGACCCACATCTGTGAAATTGAAAGGCAAAGTGACAAATCATGGTCCATACACGGGGTGAAAGTGACAGACAGATGATAGGACTAACAATTTTATGATGATGTAGGAGGCATTGATGTCATCTTACCTGTGTCTCACTGGAAGTATTGCTGGATCACGGTGGTTCTGTTGTCTATGTCCTCTTCTTCTGCCTCCTCTTCTTCACTGTCCACAGGTTCCACAGCTGCCACAAGACCTCCTTCTGGACCATCCTCCTGCAGAAAAGGCACCTTTCGCCGCAAAGCCAAGTTGTGCAGCATACAGCAGGCCACGATGATCTGGCACACCTTCTTTGATGAGTAGTATAGGGAATCACCTGTCATATGGAGGCACCGGAACCTGGCCTTCTGGAGGCCGAAGGTCCTTTCTATCAACAACAACAAAGTCAAATCTTTATTTTGGTAAGTAAAAATAAACCATTAAAGTACAATACACAACAAAAAGAAAGAGGGCTTCTAAAAGCAGGGGGGTACTAAAAAAATAAGGTAAAAGCACAGTTAAAAGGGACAAGACAAGTTTTAAAAAACAAACAAGAAATAAGCAGTCAAATAAACATCACTTAATATAATGAAAGGCTGTACTCAATAATGACAATAGTTCCATGAATCAACACTGGTTAAAAATATAATACACCAATATCTATATACTGTGGAGCAATCATACATCCAATTTGATAAATATAAATAAATAAGTCTACAAATTAATTCCCCACTCTTGCTCCTTAAAATTGCTAATCTCAGATGTCAGAATAATACAAAAAAATTCCCCTTTTTTTCCCCATTAAAAAAACTGTCTGGGTGGATGATTTTCGTTTTAAAATTCTCACGACATAAAGTAAAGGATCAGTTCCATAGGTCTATAAATAATCCATAATGAACCAAACCAAGGTCTATGTCCTGTACAACAAAAACTGCAATCATACATCCAAGTTGAATAAATATACATAGATAAAACTAAACAATAACTACACAGTTTTGACCCTTAAATTTGCTAATCTCAACCGCCAGATAGACTCAAGAAATCTTGCCACTGGTAGAGCTATCTGGACGGACGGGTCGCATTTTAAAATTCTCTCAGCGTGGAGACAGGATCTAACCCCTAATTGTTTGCAAAGCGGGATGAGCCAAAGTGCTCTTTGTTTGTGATATGCTTGACAGTGGAAGAAAACGTGTGAAACAGTTTCTTCACTTTTACAACCCATCGGGCAACCTTTAGATCTATTAGTTGTACTGGACCATTTGTACGTAAGGCAGCACAGAGGGAGAGACCCAATCCTAAACCTAATAAAGAGGGCACGAGCAAATGGAGATAACTTTGCATCCAAAAAGGGCTCAAATTCATAATGACATTTAACAAGTAAAAAATTGTCGGACATAGACAATGGAATAGAACTAGCAAATTGCCCAACCTGAACATTATGCCAATAACAGCTGTGCAGCATTTTTAGGAATAGAAATGGGATCATGCCAATAGGAACCTAAGCCAAGACGAGAAAAGGATTGTTCAACGAAAACACACCATTTAGATTTAATACTAAAATCACGGCCCACCACATTGAGGAGGCCACACCGAAAAGGGGTTAGGGCATCTGTTGTCCACAGCCGAATCCAAAACAGCAGGGGCCTTAGGGCAGCAATCTGTGAGATTGAAAAAAGATTTAGGTCCAGGTGAATGGGCAAGGATGGGGTACTCGATGGAACCTTTAGCATCATTTTTAGAAACTGATTTTCCGCCCTAGCCAGATTCGCCAGATTACAATGGCCCCAAAGTTCAGCTCCATATAAGGCGGCCCCCCTAGCTTGAGCTTTGTATATTTCCAGTGCAGGAGATATTGCAAATTTCGGGGAACTAGAGGCAAATCTGACAATTCCCCCCCGCCCTCTGCTTCAGGCATAATAAAGATTTATGGCGCTGGGCATGCCAAAGAATTGAATCTTCCACTTTAATACCTAGATAATCAAAGGTACCCACCCTTTCCAAGGGGACATCATCTAAGTATACAGGCCTCTTCATTTGTTTTCTAATATCTCCAAAAACCATGTATTTTGTTTTTGCTGAATTAATTGATAACCCATGGTCAGTGCAAAACTCCAGGAAACTGGAGAGCAGCCTAGAAAGGCCCATAGCAGTACGTGATAACAATAGGGTATCATCTGCAAACAGAAGACAGGGAATCTTCTGCCCGCCCAGGCTAGGGGCATCACTTTGACAGTCTAAGAGATATGGCAAACAGGCATTAATAAACAAAAGAAATAAGGTGGGCGCCAAGACACAGCCTTGCCTCACGCCCGTGCAGTTGGAAAAGCAGGAGTCAGATCGCCAATAGCACCCCAGCGGACTTTAGCACAATTATCAGAATAAAGATCCTTGATAATATTAATCATGGAACCCGGAACACCGGTGGTACTAAGGACCTCCCAAAGCTTGGCACGCGGGACCAGGTCAAACGCAGACTTCAAATCAACAAAGGCCACAAATAAGTGACCTTTGTCTGCATCTACGGTCTTCCACTTGATGGTGGTGAATCGGAAGATCTGATCGATAGTGCTGATATTGTCCCTAAATCCTGCCTGAAGATGGCTTAAGACCTGATTTTTCATTATCCATTGTTTTAATCTAGTTAGCAACTGGTACGAAAAAAAAATCTGCAAGTTGTCTAATAGACTAATAGGCCTATAATTCGCGGGGGAGCTCTTGTCTCCTTTTTTATGAACGGGGACAATAATCGCCATCTTCCACGAGAGCGGATAGGATCGAGATGCCATGGCAGTGTTTGATACCCTGTTGATATATCGGGTCCACACAGATAGGTCTGATTTGTACAGATCTGAGGGAATACCATCTTGGCCAGGGGCCCTACCAGATCTTTGAGCGCAAATTGCCATCTCTGTTTCTTTAAGGGTGAAGGGCGGCATTTCGGGCTGGCACACTGCATTATCTGTGGAAGTATCATAAAGCTCCAGCCGAGAGCCATACAGTTCACGAAAATAAGAGAACCAGGTTCCTGGGTCGATATGACATTCAGTAGTGGATGACAGGCCTGGGTCGCTGCGTGCAACCAAAGTCCAAAAGAGCTTGGCGTCGCGAGAGCTAGCAGCCTTCGCCAGACACTCCCATAAATGCTCCTCATATTTGAGTTTTGATAGAGTGAGAGTAGACACATAGTTCTTTCTCGCATGTGTAATGTCATCCCGGTTCTTTATCTTTAAGGCTTCAGATAGAAGATGCTTGGCCACCCGACACTCTTTGTCAAACCATTTGCACCTAGGAGCAGAAGATTTTGTTTGGGATTTGGAAGGTTTAGTGAAAAGCTCCTTAAGTTCCGCAAAAAAACCCACATGGGCGGACAAAATTTCTGAAGGAGATAACGCAATGGAGTCCTCAAAAAGTTGGTGACGGGTCATCATAATGCCAAGCTTATGGTTCAGTAAGTTAGATTTAAAAAATGAAGGCCACTTTACCGCAAGCTTATTAGTGGAAAGTTTCAACAGATCACTTCGGCCAACCAAAACAGCGGGTAGATCAAACAAGGCTACGTTATATGCAATTTGCAGGGGGGCATGGTCGCTAATGCGGGAAAGACCCACCTCTACATTAGTTATGAGATGCCAAACTCGCAAATCCAAGATGACATAATCCAAACAACTACTATAATTACCTATGAAAAAAGTGGGCCTAGCAGGGTTATCATTCGGAAATCGGCCATTTCCAAAACGGAGGCCGTAGGTAAGTGCAAGGTCTATTATCTGAGACACCCTAGGGGAAGGAATGAGTGGCGTAGGGTGAAATTGAAGTGGGGGAATGTTCCACACTACGTCCTCATCCTGAGTGGACTCAGCAAAGGCTGAGCCAAGTTCAATTTGGGCGTTAAGATCACCAGCAATAATGACTCGATATTTAGAATGGAATTCTGAAAGAACATTATGCAAGCGATGAATGGTGTCAGACTGTTGGTTAAGGGAGCCTGGATGGTTATAGATATTAATACACAGCACAGGGGTACTAGACCTAGGCTGTATTAATATGGCTAAAATATCACAAGAATCAACAGCAATTTCCTTGACCCTAACCATCTCAGACATCTTGACCCAGATACATAGACCCCCAACCGCCCTTCCCCTGGGGGATTGAATTGCCTTTTTTTATAAAAGAACGATAACCTTGCCTATACTCACCACCCATTGCCCAAGTTTCCTGGAACATGCAGATAGAGTAAGATTCCACAAAAGCCCCCCACTCCGGATCAGGCAGTTTTCTCTTGATACCTGCCACATTCCAGGACAGCAAATACCCTTCAGAAGTTGGAGTGTTACAAGTGAGCGTACCAAAATCAGTATCCGTAACTAATTTCGAATTTACTATAGGGGTACAGAGAGAAGCAGTTGAGATGGGACCACCTGGGCTGATTAAAGGACTTTGAGACAGTACAAGTGGACCACAGGGTATGCAATGATTATCCTTTCTATCACTCTCCTAGTCCGCCCATGGGCCTCATTGTAGCGTTCCTCTGCCCTTGTCCTGAGATTCCTCACTGGGATCAGTAGCCATGACAGGTTGGGGTAACCAGAGTCACCTGCAAATGTCGAGACACACACTAACCCTTAGGGACAACCCCAGACCCAGACAACTATTCACACTGTATAGGGTCCTTGTCCTCACCTATTAGCCACACACGGTGCCTCTGGAGTTGCCCCATCACATACGGGATGCTGCTATTCCTCAGAATGTAAGCGTCATGCACTGAGACAGGAAACTTGGCGTTCACATGGGAGATGTACTGGTCGGCCAAACACACCATCTGCACATTCATTGAATGGTAGCTCTTCTGGTTACTGTACACCTGTTCACTCCTGCGGGGGGGACCAAGGCCACATGTGTCCCATCAATGGCACCTATGATGTTGGGGATATGTCCCAGGGCATAGAAGTCACCTTTCATTGTAGGCAAATCCTCCACCTGAGGGAACACAATGTAGCTGCGCATGTGTTTCAGCAGGGCAGACAACACTCTGGACAACACGTTGGAGAACATAGGCTGGGACATCCCTGATGCTATGGCCACTGTTGTTTGAAAAGACCCACTTGCCAGGAAATGGAGTACTGACAGGACCTGCACTAGAGGGGGGATTCCTGTGGGATGGCGGATAGCTGATATCACCTCTGGCTCCAACTGGGCACACAGTTCCTGGATTGTGGCACGATCAAGTCTGTAGGTGAGTATAACATGTCGCTCTTCCATTGTCGACAGGTCCATCAGCGGTCTGTACACCGGAGGATGCCAATACGCTATGTGCCTGTCTCTCTGTATATGCAAGGCCTATATATATGTGACGCATTAAAAATTAATGTAATGTGGCCACATGAAATGGCGGCTGCCTGACCTGTAATGTGAGAAAAGGGGATATGAGGTAACTGCGCTGACGTTGTACACCGTCACGGTAGGCGGTCGAAGACCGCGGCGCAATCCTGCATTGGTTAACATTGGGCCCTATGGGTCCCAGGAGCCAATGATGATGTACGCCGGCGGTGAAGGTACGCACCACCGCAGATGTGACCGCCATTTTCTCTCTGTTCACTCACTTGATTCCTGATCTTCCACATGAGAGGACCTACACTGCAAGTGCTGCTGTGACCTCAGTCTGGAAGAGACAATGGCTCTTGTGTCTGGGGAAAGGGCCCCTGCCTTCACATCGGAAGAGTTGGAGAAACTCGTGGATGGGGTCCTCCCCAGTACACACTACTCTACGGTCCTCCAGACAAACAGGTGAGTACACTGTGAGCACACTGTATGGGCAATGCCTGTTTGTAGTGGTGTAGATGGAAGATACGGGGAGGTGAGGCCTGCATGATCTGACGGTGACTGTATGGGCGTCAGGGCACGGGTGGGAACGTGGGACAATGACTGTGACGGTCCGGACGGTTAAAGTTTTTCCTTTTCCCCTGTACTATTCCTGTAGATCAGCGCCCACCAGAAGAAGGATATTTGGCGTGCCATCGCCAAGGACATCCTGACCCTGGGGTCCACCACAGACGGAGCACCCACTGCCGTAATGTTCCGGATTCTGGCGGTTGGATGGGCACTTGAGGGCATCACAGCAGCCACAAGGGGGTGAGTACCGTCACATCCATCTGACTCTGCGCGCATTGGAGGTGTCTGGGTGGGGGAGGTGGACAGTGGATACACCTAGGCTAGGGCGAGCCTTGTAGGCAAGGACCCTTTGTGAGGCAGGCTAAGTGCCCCCCCCCACCCCACCAGTTGTTAGAGCCATCTACACCTAGTCAGGCTCCTGTGACTGCCATGTGTGCAGCAATCAGGCATAGGTCATGTACCCCATGTCCCTGTAATGAATTAGGGAAGTCTAAGTGCATGGCGTAGTGCAGAGGGCTGCTGTGTCTGCAGTGTTCGCCAACGCTAGCGGTATTGCATGCACTGAACCTGTCTTTCTATTTTTTTTCCCACCCTTTTTGTGGTCTCCCTTTTCCTGTGTGCATTAGCATCATCAGGCGGAGGAGCTGTACCACCGGAGCAGGCGGGAGCTGCATCCCACATGGCCCTGGAGGGCGAGACAACGGAGTCTGAATTCACCACTGGGACGGAGGCTGAGGGGGAGCTCCACGGCGGGGACAGGAGCAGAGAAGAGCGACAGTGACTCCTCCTCTGATGGGCGCTCCCTTGCAGTGGCGGGCCCCTCTGTGCCCCCAGCATCTACAGGTACAGCCGCCACCCCCCCTGCCAGCTCCGCCCTCCCAGCAGCCCCTCAGTGTGCGTCCCGTGGCCGCTCACCCAGGAGGGTGGGCATCTCCTTCGCCCCAGGCACCTCAGGCCCTGCCCCAGTCAGCTCTGCTGCCCTCAGTGAGGAGGCCATTGACCTCCTGAGATCCCTCACTGTTGGGCAGTCTACCATTCTGAATGCCATCCAGGATGTAGAGAGGCAGTTGCAGCAGACAAATGCATACCTGGAGGGCATTCATTCTGGCCAGGCAGTCCAACAGCGAGCATTTCAGACTCTGGCCTCAGCACTGATGGCAGCCATTGTCCCTGTGTCCAGCCTCCCCCCTCCAACTTCTTCCACCCAGACCCAATCCCCTGTACCTCAGCCTATCCCAAGCACACCATCAGACCAGCGTGCACACACCTCAACACACAAGGGTGGTGTAGGAGGCTGGCCTGGCTTGTAGTGGGTACCAAGGGGTACTTACACTCTGTACCAGGTCCAGTTATCCCTTATTAGTGTAGAAGAGGTTTTTCTAGCAGCTTAGGCTGATAGAAGGTAGCTATAGCAGAGCAGCTTAGGCTGAACTAGGAGACATGCAATGCTCCTACTATACCACTGGTGTAATATGCACATTATCATAAGAAAACACAATACACAGATATAGTAAATATAAAGGTACTTTATTTTTATGACAATATGCCAAAAGTATCTCAGTGAGTACCCTCAGTATGAGGATGCCAAATATACACAAGATATATGTACACAATACCAAAAATATGCAGTAATAGCAAAAGGAAATAATGCAAGCAGTGTAAAGTTACAATAGATTGTAATAGGAGCACATGGTTATAGGGGCAACACAAACCACATACTCCAAAAGTGGAATGCGAACCACGAATGGACCACAAACCTATGTGAGCTTGTAGAGGGTCGCTGGGACTGTAAGAGAATAGTGAGGGTTAGAAAAATAGCCCACCCCAAGACCCTGTAAGGTAGGTGTAAAGTGCACCTACAACCCCCAGAGAGCACAGAAGTCGTGATAGGGGGATTCTGCAAGGAAGACCAACACCAGCAAAGCAAAAACAGTGGATTTCCGGACCTGAGTACCTGTGAAACAAGGGGATCAAGTCCAAGAGTCGCGACAATGTCGAGAGTAGGCAGATGCCAAGGAAATGCCAGCTGAGGGTGCAAAGGAGCTGCCACTGGATGGAAGAAGCTTGGTGTTTTGCAAGAACGAAGAGGACTAGGAACTTCCCCTTTGGAGGATGGATGACCCATGTCGGGAAGAAGCTTGCAGATGTATTCCCACGCAGAAAGACCGCAAACAAGCCTTGCTAGCTGCAAGGGTCGCGGTTGGGTTTTTGGATGCTGCTGTGGCCCAGGAGGGACCAGGATGTCGCCACTTGGATGAGGAGACAGAGGGGGTGCCCAGCAAGTCAGGGGGCCCTCACAAAAGCAGGCAGCACCCGCTGAAGTACCGGATCAGGCACTTAGAAGAGGAGTGAATCAGAGTCCACCCGAAGTCACAAAAGGGAGTCCCACGATGCCGGAGGACAACTCAGAAGGTTGTGCACTGCAGGTTACAGTGTCAGGGACCCGGGCTTGGCTGTGCACGAAGGAAATCCTGGAAGAGTGCACAGGAGCCGGAGCAGCTGCAAATCACGCGGTACCCAGCAATGCAGTCTAGCGTAGGGAGGCAAGGACTTACCTCCACAAAACTGGACTGTGGGAGTCACTTGGACAGAGTTGCTGAGTTCCAGGGACCACGCTCATCGTGCTGAGAGGGGATCCAGAGGACCAGTGATGCAGTCTTTTGTTGCCTGCGGTTGCAGGGGGAAGATTTCGTTGACCCACAGGAGATTTCTTCAGAGCTCCTGGTGCAAGAAGGAGGCAGGCTACCCCCAGAGCATGCACCACCAGGAAAAAGGCGAGAAAGCCGGCAGGATGAAGCAATACAAGGTTGCAGTAGTTGTCTTTGCTACTTTGTTGCGGTTTTGCAGGCGTCCTGAGCAGTCAGCGGTCGATCCTTTGGCAGAAGGTGAAGAGGGAGATGCAGAGGAACTCTGGTGAGCTCTTGCATTCGGTATCTGAAGAATTCCCCAAAGCAGAGACCCTAAATAGCCAGAAAAGGAGGTTTGGCTACCTCGGAAGGAGGATGGGGTAGTAAGAAAGGTAAGAGCCTATCAGAAGGAGTCTCTGACGTCACCTGCTGGCACTGGCCACTCAGAGCAGTCCAGTGTGCCAGCACCACCTCTGAATCCAAGATGGCAGAGGTCTGGGGCACACTGGAGGAGCTCTGGGCACCTCCCCTGGGAGGTGCAGGTCAGGGGAGTGGTCACTCCCCTTTCCTTTGTCCAGTTTCGCGCCAGAGCAGGGCTGGGGGATCCCTGAACCGGTGTAGACTGGCTTATGCAGAGATGGGCAGCATCTGTGCCCATCAAAGCATTTCCAGAGGCTGGGGGAGGCTACTCCTCCCCAGCCTTCACACCTATTTCCAAAGGGAGAGGGTGTGACACCCTCTCTCAGAGGAAATCCTTTGTTCTGCCTTCCTGGGCCAGGGCTGCCTGGACCCCAGGGGGGCAGAAACCTGTCTGATGGGTTGGCAGCAGCTGCAGTGCAAACCCTGAAAAGGCAGTTTGGCAGTACCCGGGTTCTGTGCTAGAGACCCAGGGGATCATGGAATTGTCTCCCCAATGCCATGATCTTAGACATGTTACATGGCCATGTTCGGAGTTACCATTGTGACGCCATACATAGGTAGTGACCTATGTATAGTGCACGCGTGTAATGGTGTCCCGCACTCACAAAGTCCGGGGAATTTGCCTTGAATGATGTGGGGGCACCTTGGCTAGTGCCACGGTGCCCACACACTAAGTAACTTTGCACCCAACCTTCACCAGGTGAAGGTTAGACATATAGGTGACTTATAAGTTACTTAAGTGCAGTGGTAAATGGCTGTGAAATAACGTGGACGTTATTTCACTCAGGCTGCACTGGCAGGCCTGTGTAAGAATTGTCAGATCTCCCTATGGGTGGCAAAAGAAATTCTGCAGCCCATAGGGATCACCTAGAACCCCAATACCCTGGGTACCTCAGTACCATATACTAGGGAATTATAAGGGTGTTCCAGTATGCCTATGTAAATTGGTAAAATTGGTCACTAGCCTGTTAGTGACAATTTGTAAAGCAGAGAGAGCATAACCACTGAGGTTCTGGTTAGCAGAGCCTCAGTAAGACAGTTAGGCATCACACAGGGAACACATACATACTGTATAGGCCACAAACTTATGAGCACTGGGGTCCTGGCTAGCAGGGTCCCAGTGACACAAAACAAAGATACTGACAACATAGGGTTTTCACTATGAGCACCGGGCCTTGGCTAGCAGGATCCCAGTGAGACAGTGAAAACACCCTGACATACACTCACAAACAGGCCAAAAGTGGGGGTAACAAGGCTAGAAAGAGGCTACTTTCTCACAGGTGGCTCTGGCAAACATAAGCACCACACATCCCACAGGCACTCACACAAGCATCATACCCATGCACACATACCAACATCCACTGCCTCCACTGTGTCCCCTTCCTCCACGTCTCCTCCCTCCCTGTCACATCAACACCCCCACCTGCATGCAGTACATCCTCAGCCACTAACCCTATCACCAGCACGCTCATCACCACCCACCGCACACATGCACTCACCACCCCCACTACCATTCACACATCCCCTGTGTCCTCTCCCAGTGTGTCTGTGAGCCCTCCTCCCAAAGTACACAAACGCAGTCACACAGCCACCCAACAGCCACCCACCTCACGACAGCCTCCAGCCCATGCACCTTCACCCAAAGTCAGCAAACGAACACGTCCTACAACCACTACCTCTTCCTCCACTCCCAAACCCCCTCCATCTACCCGTCCCAGTGTGTCTAAAAAACCTTTCCTGTCAAACCTTGACCTCTTTCCTTCACCTCCCCCACCCCTTCCATCCCCTAGGGCCCGCCTTTCCAGGTCCCAGCCCAGCATCTCAGCCACCACATCACCGGGCACAGTGGTGCCAGCAATACCTGGATTTTGGAGTGCGCCAAGCAGCAAGGTTGCCAGTGTCCCAAGGAGCGAGGCCCCACCTCCAAAACAGAAGAAGTTGCCTACATCCCAGAGGGAGAAGGCCAAAACACCTGCCAACAAGGGCTCAGCCAAGACAACAGTTGGGAGTGGCAAGACAGCTGCGGCACCATCCAAGGTGGGGAAGGTCCTGAAAAAGAATGGCAAGTCAACGTCGCCGCCAACCTGCAGAGCGGACAAGACCGCCGCCGGCACCGCCACATGCACCGCCGCCAGCACCCAAGATACTGAGCCCTTCACCAGCACCGCAGACACTGTGCCCTTCAGCAGCACACCGCAGTCAGTGAGCCCGCCACAAGCACCGCCGCTACTGCCACCGCCATCAGCACCGCAGTCAGTGAGGCCGCCACCAGCACCGCCGCTACTGCCACCGCCGCCAGCACCACAGTCAGTGAGGCCGCCACGAGCACCGTCGCTACTGACACCGCCACCAGCACGGCAGTCAGTGTGCCAGCCACCTGCATGCCAGTCAGTAAGCCAGCCACCAGCACCGCAGGCCCAATGGCCGCTGCATGCCCGCCGCCCCAATGACCACTGCAAGAACCGCCGCTAGTGACCCCGCCTCCAGCACCGCCAGCGGCCCCGCGACAACCTGAGCCAGTGGCACCACCGCTGACATGGCTGCCATCCCCAGTGGTCTTACGTACAAGGCTGGTGGTCACTTCCAGGGGCCTGGGCAGCTTCCATGTTGCCCCACCGTCAGTGGAGTATCGCATCCAGTACCTTAGTCCTTGGCAGGATGAAGCACTCTGGTCACATAGCCCCCTCCAGAACCAGTGGAGTATCACATCCACTACCTCAGTCCTTGGCAGGATGAAGCACTCTGGGCACAAAGCCCCCTCCAGAACCAGTGGAGTATCACATCCACTACCTCAGTCCTTGGCAGGATGAAGCACTCTGGGCACAAAGCCCCCTCCAGAACCAGTGGAGAGATACATCCACTACCTCAGTCCTTGGCAGGATGAAGCACTCTGGGCACAAAGCCCCCTCCAGAAGCAGTGGAGTATCACATCCACTACCTCAGTCCTTGGCAGGACGAAGCACTCTGGGAACAAAGCCCCCTCCAGAACAAGTGGAGAGATACATCCACTACCTCAGTCCTTGGTAGGATGAAGCACTCTGGGCACAAAGCTCCCTCCAGAACCAGTGGAGTATCACATCCACTACCTCAGTCTTTGGCAGGATGAAGCACTCTGGGCACAAAGCCCCCTCCAGCACCAGTGGAGTATCACATCCACTACCTCAGTCTTTGGCAGGATGAAGCACTCTGGGCACAAAGCCCCCTCCAGCACCAGTGGAGAAAGGCATCCACTTGAGAGACTGTGGCTTTGCACTCCCCAGGATAAAGCAGTGGGTTACCCACCCACTTGAGAGACTTGAGAGACTTTGGCTTTGCACCCCCCAGGATGCAGCAGTGGGCAAACCACCCACTGGAGAGACTTGAGAGACTGTGGCTTTGCATTCCCCAGGATACATCAATGGGCATGGAGCCCCCTCGTTGAGCTGGCGTTGTGCACTCATCCGGCTGAGGTGCCCCCCTTTCCCTTCCCCCTGAGGTGCCTGTTTTATTTCGTTCAGATGCCCCTGCAGTGTTCTCTCTGTTTCCATCGGGTATGGAGTGTGGGCCTTGCCCATGCATTTTGGGCCCAGTGGCCCACGGACAATATAGGTGCAATACCTGGACTTGAAATTTTGGTGTACATAATTGTTTGATCTGTATATATATTTTTGGCTAATGGATTTTTCAAGATTACAATGGTTACACTCATTTCATTTTGTCCTTGCGTTCTTCCAGGGGGCTTGAGGGGTGTAAATGTAATTTTTCACCATGTATTGGTGTGTGTGTTGTTGGTGTGGGGTTGTTGCGTGTTGTGTGTCACTCTCTTTTCCCTCCCCACTCCCTGTGTTGTAGGTGCAGTACTTACCGTGGTCGTCGCCGCCGTTGGTCGTGCTCCTGGTAGAGGAGCAGGAAGACTATTGCAGGGAGTATTTGGAGTTCAGGCTCCATGGCGTCCTGGTTCCTCGTGGGGTGTGTAGAGGTGAGTGTTTTCCCTTCCATGTCCTGTTTCCGCCGTGTTTTTGTTCGCGTTGAATCCGCCCCGGAAAAGGTGGCGGATTGGCCTGTCATAATAGTGTGGGCGGTACATTGTCTTCCGTCTGTCTGTTGGCGGTGACCGCCATGCTGTTTGTTTGTACCGCCGTGGCGGTCGGAGTGTTAAAGTGGCTGTCTATGTTGGCAGGTTCCACCATGGTCATGATTCCTTTTTTTTTAATTGCCGGCCTGTTGGCGGTCTTACTGCCGCTTTAGCACCGACCACCAGGGTTGTAATGAGGGCCATAGTGTGCACAGAGTCCAGGGGTTCCCCTTAGAGGTTGATAGTGGCAAAATTAGATAATACTAATGCTCTATTTTGTGGTAATGTGGTCGAGCAGTTAGGCTTATCAGAGCGTAGTGTTAAGCATTTGTTGTACACACACAGGCAATAAATGAGGAAAACACACTCAAAGACTTAACTCCAGGCCAATAGGTTTTAATATAGAAAAATATATTTTCTTAATTTAATTTTAGAACCACAAGATTCAAATTTGAGGTAAGTACATAAAATGCAAGGTACTTCACACAGAACTTTGATTTAAAACAGTAGTACACACAGTTTTGGTTAAAATGGCAAATAGCTATATTAAAAGTGGACACGGTGCAAAAATCAGAAGTTCCTGGGGGAGGTAAGTATTAGTTCGTTTTTCAGGTAAGTAAAGCACTTACACAGTCAGTCTCCTGGGCATAGGCATCCCACCGTTGGGGGTTCAAGGCAACCACAAAGCCACAGCAACACAGGACTGGTCAGGCGTGGAGGTCAAAGGAGGGCCCAAAACACATAGGCGCCTTTGGAGAACAGGAGTGCTTCGGTTCCAGTCTGCTAGCAGGTAAGTACCTGCGTCCTCCGGGAGCAGACCAGGGGTGTTTTGTAGAACACTGAGGGGGACACACATAAGCACACAAAATACACCCTCAGTGGCACAGGGGCAGCCGGGTGCAGTGTGCAA
The DNA here is from genome assembly GCF_031143425.1 of Pleurodeles waltl. Taxonomy (NCBI): domain Eukaryota; kingdom Metazoa; phylum Chordata; class Amphibia; order Caudata; family Salamandridae; genus Pleurodeles; species Pleurodeles waltl. The sequence continues at coordinate 4,580,655 of NW_027150097.1, forward strand.
AGTAGGTGTCGGGTTTGTCATTGAAAACAATGGAGGGACCCGGGGGTCTCTCTGGCGATGCAGGAAGGGCACAGGGGGGCACCTTGGGCCAGCCACCGACTGGACTAGGATGAGGGCCGCCTGCTGGTCATTCCTGCACTGGTAGGTGGTTCCTCTCGGTCCTAGGGGCTGCGGGTGCAGTGCTTGGTCCAGGCGTCGCGTTCCTTTGTTACCAGGCAGTCGCAGTCAGGGGGAGCCTCTGGATCCTCTATGCATATGGGGGTGCAGGAAGGTCGACTCAGGGTGTCCAGATCGTTGGAGTCGCCTGGGAGTCCTCTCTGTGGTTTTGGTTGTCCTGGACTTGAGCAGGGGGCATTGGGTGCAGAGTGTGAAGACTCACGCTTCTGGCGGGAAGTGAGAGTCTCTTTAAAGTTGCTTCTTTGTTGCAATTGTGTTGCTGTTTCTGGACAGAGCCGCTGTCCTCGGGAGGTTCTTGGGCCTTCAGGTGCAGGTCAGTTCTCTGAGTCCTGAGAGGTCGCTGGTCCCGCTGCATGCGTCGCTGTGCAGGTTCTTTGAGTCTGGAGACAGGCCGGTAGGGCTGGGGCCAAGTCAGTTGTCGTCTCCGTCGTCTCTTCTGGGCTTTCAGGTCAGCAGTCCTTCTTCTTGTGTAAGTTGCAGGAATCTGATTTCCTGGGTTCAGGGTCACCCCTAAGTACTCAATTTAGGGGGGTGTGTTTAGGTCTGGGGGGGCAGTAACCAATGGCTACTGTCCTGGAGGGTGGCTACACCCTCTTTGTGCCTCCTTCTTGAGGGGAGGTGGGCACATCCCTATTCCCATTGGGGGGATCCTCCAAAACCAAGATGGAGGAATTCCTAAGGCAGGGGTCACCTCAGCTCAGGACACCTTAGGGGCTGTCCTGACTGGTGGGTGACTCCTCCTTGTTTTTCTCATTATCTCCTCTGGACTTGCCCCCAAAAGTGGGGGCTGTGTCCAGGGGGCAGGAATCTCCACTAGCTGGAGTGCCCTGGAGCATTGTAACACGAAGCCTGAGCCTTTGAGGCTCACTGCTAGGTGTTACAGTTCCTGCAGGGGGGAGGTGTGAAGCGAATCCACCCAGTGCAGGCTTTGTTTCTGGCCTCAGAGAGCACAAAGACTCTCACCCCAGGGGGTCAGAAACTCGTCTCAGTGGCAGGCTGGCACTGACCAGTCAGTCCTGCACTGAAGGATTGTGTAAAATACAGGGGGCATCTCTAAGATGCCCTCTGTGTGCATTTTTTTATAAATCCAGCACTGGCATCAATGTGGGTTTATTATTCTGAGAAGTTTGATACCAAACTTCCCAGTACTCAGTGTTGCCACTATGGAACTTTGGAGTTCATTTTGACAAACTCCCAGACCATATACTTAAAATGGTCACACTATACTTACAATGTGTAAGAATAGACTTAGACACTGTAGGGGTATATTGCTCATGCAGCTATGCCCTCACCTGTGGTATAGTGCACCCTGCCTTAGGGCTGTAGAGGGGTGACTTACCTATGCCACAGGCAGTATTTTGTGTGCATGGCATCCTGAGGGGGATACCATGTCGACTTTGCCTTTTTCTTCCCACCAACACACACAATCTGCAATGGCAGTGTGCATGTGTTAGGTGAGGGGTCCCTTAGGGTGGAACAACACATGCTGCAGCCCTTAGGGACCTTCCCTGGTCACAGGGCCCTTGGTACCACTGGTACCTTTTACAAGGGGCTTATTTGTGTGCCAGGGGTGTGCCAATTGTGGAAACAATGGTACATTTTTAGTGAAAGAACACTGGTGCTGGGGCTTGGTTAGAAAAGTCCCAGCACACTTCTCAGTCAAGTCAGCATCAATGTCAGGCAAAAAGTGGGGGGTAACTGTAGCAGGGAGCCATTTTCCTACAATCAGAACCTATGTGTTTTTGGCCCAGGTAGGAGTGGACACTCCTTTTCCAGTGTGGTGGCACAGTGAGCACTGGACACACGTCTGGGCATACCCTTGCCACTTAGAGGGCAATCTATGGTCTCCGGATCAGGGCATCAACCAAACAAAAGGTGCTTTTCCCAGCTCCTATCAGAGGATGTTACAAATCGGGGCTGGAGTGTCACAGGATTACCGGGCCCAAAAGTACTAGTTCCAGACAGTAAATCTACCCCACTCCGTGCACTTACTGTCTGGGGTGGAACTGAGACTGACATTGCCAGGCCTTCACTGCACGTGTAGAGCTGAGTCTGGGCTCAGACCCCACGGACACTGCAAGGCCTTCACTGCACGTGTAGAGCGGAGTCTGGGCTCAGACCCCCGGACGCTGCCAGGCCTTCACAGCACGTGTAGAGCTAAGTCTGGGCTCAGACCCCACAGACACTGCCAGGCCTTCACAGCACGTGTAGAGCTGAGTCTGGGCTCAGACCCCACGGACACTGCCAGGCCTTCACTGCACGTGTAGAGCTGAGTCTGGGCTCAGACCCCAGACACTGTACGGCCTTCACTGCACGTGTAGAGCTGAGTCTGGGCTCAGACCCCACAGACACTGCCAGATCAGACCCCACAGACACTGCCAGGCCTTCACAGCACGTGTAGAGCTGAGTCTGGGCTCAGACCCCACAGACACTGCAAGGCCTTCACTGCACGTGTAGAGCTGAGCACTACAAGGCCTTCACAGCACATGCAGAGCTGAGTCTGGACTCAGACCCCACGGACACTGCAAGGCCTTCACAGCACGTGTAGAGCTGAGTCTGGGCTCAGACACTGCAAGGCCTTCACAGCACGTGTAGAGCTGAGTCTGGGCTCAGACCCCACAGACACTGCAAGGCCTTCACTGCACGAGTAGAGCTGAGTCTGGGCTCAGTCCCCACAGACGCTGCAAGGCCTTCACTGCACGTGTAGAGCTGAGTCTGGGCTCAGACCCCACGGACACTGCCAGATCAGACCCCACAGACACTGCCAGGCCTTCACAGCACGTGTAGAGCTGAGGTGGGCTCAGACCCCACAGATACTGCCAGGCCTTCACAGCACGTGTAGAGCTGAGTCTGGGCTCAGATCCCACAGACACTGCGAGGCCTTCACTGCACGTGTAGAGCTGAGTCTGGGCTCAGACCCCACAGACGCTGCAAGGCCTTCGCTGCACGTGTAGAGCTGAGTCTGGGCTCAGACCCCACGGACGCTTCAAGGCCTTCACAGCACGTGTAGAGCTGAGTCTGGGCTCAGACCCCACAGACACTGCGAGGCCTTCACTGCACGTGTAGAGCTGAGTCTGGGCTCAGACCCCACAGACGCTGCAAGGCCTTCGCTGCACGTGTAGAGCTGAGTCTGGGCTCAGACCCCACGGACGCTTCAAGGCCTTCACAGCACGTGTAGAGCTGAGTCTGGGCTCAGACCCCACAGACACTGCGAGGCCTTCACAGCACGTGTAGAGCTGAGTCTGGGCTCAGACCCCACAGACACTGCGAGGCCTTCACAGCACGTGTAGAGCTGAGTCTGGGCTCAGACCCCCCGGACACTGCAAGGCTCAGACCCCACGGACACTGCAAGGCCTTCACAGCACGTGTAGAGCTGAGTCTGGACTCAGACCCCACGGACACTGCAAGGCCTTCACAGCACGTGTAGAGCTGAGTCTGGGCTCAGACACTGCAAGGCCTTCACAGCACGTGTAGAGCTGAGTCTGGGCTCAGACCCCACAGACACTGCAAGGCCTTCACTGCACGAGTAGAGCTGAGTCTGGGCTCAGTCCCCACAGACGCTGCAAGGCCTTCACTGCACGTGTAGAGCTGAGTCTGGGCTCAGACCCCACGGACACTGCCAGATCAGACCCCACAGACACTGCCAGGCCTTCACAGCACGTGTAGAGCTGAGGTGGGCTCAGACCCCACAGATACTGCCAGGCCTTCACAGCACGTGTAGAGCTGAGTCTGGGCTCAGATCCCACAGACACTGCGAGGCCTTCACTGCACGTGTAGAGCTGAGTCTGGGCTCAGACCCCACAGACGCTGCAAGGCCTTCGCTGCACGTGTAGAGCTGAGTCTGGGCTCAGACCCCACGGACGCTTCAAGGCCTTCACAGCACGTGTAGAGCTGAGTCTGGGCTCAGACCCCACAGACACTGCGAGGCCTTCACTGCACGTGTAGAGCTGAGTCTGGGCTCAGACCCCACAGACGCTGCAAGGCCTTCGCTGCACGTGTAGAGCTGAGTCTGGGCTCAGACCCCACGGACGCTTCAAGGCCTTCACAGCACGTGTAGAGCTGAGTCTGGGCTCAGACCCCACAGACACTGCGAGGCCTTCACAGCACGTGTAGAGCTGAGTCTGGGCTCAGACCCCACAGACACTGCGAGGCCTTCACAGCACGTGTAGAGCTGAGTCTGGGCTCAGACCCCCCGGACACTGCAAGGCTCAGACCCCACGGACACTGCAAGGCCTTCACAGCACGTGTAGAGCTGAGTCCGGGCTCAGACCCCACGGACACTGTACGGCCTTCACAGCAGGTGTAGAGCTGAGTCTGGGCTCAGACCCCACAGACACTGCCAGGCCTTCACAGCACGTGTAGAGCTGAGTCTGGGCTCAGACCCCACAGACGCTGCCAGGCCTTCACTGAACGTGTAGAGCTGAGTCTGGGCTCAGACCCCACAGACACTGCCAGGCCTTCACAGCACGTGTAGAGCTGAGTCTGGGCTCAGACCCCACAGACGCTGCCAGGCCTTCACTGAACGTGTAGAGCTGCGTCTGGGCTCAGACCCCACAGACACTGCCAGGCCTTCACTGCACGTGTAGAGCTGAGCACTGCAAGGCCTTCACTGCACGTGTAGAGCTGAGTCTGGGCTCAGACCCCACAGACACTGCAAGGCCTTCACAGCACGTGTAGAGCTGCGTCTGGGCTCAGACCCCACAGACACTGCAAGGCCTTCACTGCACGTGTAGAGCTGAGCACTGCAAGGCCTTCACTGCACGTGTAGAGCTGAGTCTGGGCTCAGACCCCCGGACGCTGCTGTCTTCAGTCTGTAGGAGGCAGAGGGGGAGACAGGAGGGGACACTCTGCGCCCTGAACCTGCCCACGAGGAACCCGCTCCACCCTGTTAGTAATCCAGTCCTGGTTTAAGAATTAATATAGATGAGGATAATGCGATAATATGATTTATTAAGGAGCAAACAATGCAATCATATGGTCGAGTGAATGTTCTTTATTCTAATCAATGCCCCCATCTCCCTCCTCTCTTCTTTCTCTGGACAAATGTGTGTTCTCAGCTGCACATCAGAGGCCTTCTCAGATCTTGCTTCCAAAAAAACCCTAAGAAATGCAGCGGACATGAAATGTTTGCACCCCCAAACAGAAAGGATTATGGTCTAGGTCTGCCACATAGGAAACATTAAATACAAATTGAAGGGAGCACAAACTCTATTGTTTTAAATGGAGGAACCCACACTACAGTGAAGGGCTGTCCTTGCCTCGTCTTTGTGTGTGCTTTATAAATCCAAGGTGACTATAGTTAATTTAAATTAAGGCTGTTTTCGCAAGACTCTCTGCCATTTACAAATAATTTGTGTTGTGTGTGTTTTAGACAAATCAAGGGCTGCCTGCCCCTCCCCATGGTTAGGCCCTGCTCCCAGCTGATAAGTGGAGCTATGACGCATAGTGATATCACCAAGATGCTGGGAGTTCTTCTAAACCCTCCATCTCATTTATCTTGTCCTTGACTAATAAATGTATTTTATACAATTTGGGTCAAATTGCAGTCAGCACCCAGACGGGGTTTGGGAACAAATGGTCAATTTACTCAGGGGTGTAGCTTCAGGAAGGATGTTTGGGGTGTTACACCTGCTTAAAAAGTGTATTTTTTGATAAATAGTTGGGTACAGGTGCCTTCAGTTGAGTATACTGAGGATTTCACCAGTAATTTTTACATACAAACAAATGAAGACACACGCACACAAACACACTGTCCCTCTCTGCTTTAAAAGTCTTTAAAAATGTTGGTTATTTTACACAATAGTGTGGGCCTCATTTACAAAGTTTTGGTGCAGGGCAGCTTCGCAAGTTTTTTGCTGTGCTGTCCTGCATCAAAACAAAAGGGCAGGAATGTATTACATCTACAAGATACAGCGCATTCCTCTCCTGGTCCCCTGCGCTGGCGCACAATTTGCTGCCATGCGCCGAAGCTGGCACCTTTGCACCTTGGTGCAAGGGTGCCTGCATCGTGGAGATGATCGTTTTTCTGCAGGAAGGGATACCTTCCTGCATAAAACCAATCATGTGAGACATTTGCCTCCTTCATTGTGTGCTGTAGAATGCAGCACACATAGAAAGAGGAATAAATGGGGAGAAATAATGCTATTTCTTCCCGTTGCGCCACCGTTACGCCACCCATGAGGTGGCATAGGAATCTGACGCATTCCTAGACTTGTAAATCTGGGAATGTGTCAAATTCCATGGATGTTGCATGGGGACACCCACAGCGATACCCATGGAACGCCCCTTTGACGCAGAGTGGTGCGTGAAAGGGGGCCACATTTACAAGGCCATGTAAAGCCATACAAAGTGGCTTTGTATGGCCTTGTAGATATGACCCTCCAGCCTGCGCCACCGGTGCGTCAGAAAAAGTGACGCACCTGTGGAGCAAGCCGCTTGTAAATGGGGCCCGTGGTTTTGCTCATTTCTGGCCTCATTTAAAAGAAAGTGGTGCATTGCGGCGCTGTGCCAAAATTAGCAGCACTGCTCTGTGTTACTTCAGAAACGTAGGGATGCACCGTATTTACGACAATACGGTGCACCCCTGTGTTTTCCATAGCGCTGGCGCTAAAATTAGCAGCTTAGCACCAACGCTGGCACCCTTGCACCATTGTGCAGGGGTGTGTGCATTGCAGGGAATGATTGTTTATGTGCAGAAAAATATCCCTTCCTGCACATAAAGAATCAATAATGGCATTTGCTACTTCTATGTGTGCAGAATGCAACAAACATAGAAGTAGCAAATCGTCATTATTGAATGATTGTTTATGTGTGGGAAGAAACGTTCCTGCACCTAAACAATCATTGATGGTGTTTTGCTCTTTCTATATGTTCTGCAGAATCAAGCACACATAGGACAAAAACAAGACGAAATAAAGGTATTTCTTCATGTCACGCCATTTTAACACCACCCTTCGTCTGGCGTTAGTTTTTTGCGCTGCCTCAGGTTTACCAGTTCTCGTAAATCTGAGGCAGCGTCAAAATGCATTGGGTGTTGCCGTGGAACGCCCACAGCAACACCCATTGCACGCCCCTTTCACACTAAGTGATGCGTGTAAAGGGCCTGTATTTACAAGGTGGTGTTAAGGAACAAAAAGTGGCTTATCACCGACGTGTGAGTATGGCGCATGTGATTGTGCCACCGAAGCGTCGCTTGTACATAAGCCCTTAGTGCCCCCATCAATCTTTATTCCTCTCCCTTTCCACTGCCCTCTAAGCCCCTCTCATGCGCGTGCGTGTCTGATGTATGTTAACCACATGTGCCAGCATCCCTGTCGGAAAATCTGAAGGTTACACCCCAAATCTTACTCACCAAACTACACCCCGGAATTTACTTCTCAAAATGTCACTCTCAGGGCATCCAGGTGTAGCTTCAAGACGATCGCCTCATTTACCACAATAATATATCATGTATGTTATGTGTGTGTAAATTGTCCAGTTTGTGCCGACTCGAAGGGACAAATGCTGCATGTTGGCGCTAGAGACAAGGATTGATGCTGTCTGTACTTATTAAAATAAATCTGAAGTGTTTTCTGTTCAGAAAGATTGTCAGCGGGTTTGTGAGTCCTCTCTGCAGAGGATGTCTCAGTCGTGAATATCTTCACTGCTGTTGTGGGAGCTGAGTGAACCTGTCTGTAGCCTTCTTCTAAAGCACACATGATCTCTTCTGTGACTCTGCGCTTATAAAATAGGAGAAGGGCACGTGGGCGCTTTAATTCACCACCCGGTAAATAACTGTGACAGATTATTACACGTTTGTAAAGTGGGCAAAAGTTTCAGGTCCCACTGAGATTTGAACTCGGATCGCTGGATTCAGAGTCCAGAGTGCTAACCATTACACCATGGAACCGGATGTCTTAGTTACTCACATGCTGGGAGTGACAAGACTTGGTGGGGCTGGGTGGGGTGAGCTGTAGTGAGCTATTCATGTTTTCTTTCACTACAAGTCCTTTTACTTTTACATTTCATACAAAGCTCCAGGTATATGTAAAAAGGGGCATTTAACAAGGAAATACACAAACACCCAGAGCTGCAGCCTGGATTCTTTTTAAAGGGCGCGTAGAAGTCACGTCCGCTTTTACACGTCCTGTGACTCAGCTCCTTTCATTTACCTCGCACTTCTAGCGCTTAGAAGCCTTATGAAAGGAATGAAACGGGGCCCTTTCCTTCACAAGCTTCAGTTAAACCCCCGCTCTCCCCCCACGTGGAGCGAGCAGAACATGTAATGTGCACATTTTACAGGAGAATAAAGCGCGGGTTTGAACAGAATCGTCCGGTTCCTCTTGTGAAGTTACTTGGAAGCCCCGCAGCGAGGGGCAGGTGAGACCTGGAGGGGTCGGTGAACTCCTCTCGGTGAAGAGACGGAAGAAGGAGGAGAGATATGTGACCTCTGCACGAGCTGCGGTGGAATTAAGGAGGAAGAAAATGTCCGGCCACAATAAAAATGTGTCCTTCCCATACCGGGAGTCGAACCCGGGCCGCCTGGGTGAAAACCAGGAATCCTAACCGCTAGACCATATGGGAGCTGTGTGTGACCTGCCCGGGTCTGTTTATAAATAGAGGCCTCTGCACCGCAGCGCCTCCTGCAGCCTTCAGTGAGCTACCAGTGTCTGCACTGCGGGGAGCTGGACAGACAAGCAATAAGGACACAAACTTCACTCTAACAAGGAACCAGAACATTCTTTTAACCCGAGTTGTGCTCATCGCTCTTTACAACATGGACAGTCTCGGGATATTTAGGGAGATGACAGAAGAACACCTCAATATGAAAACACACAGCACTGCACATCACACACCGAGCAGCACTGCAGCACTGCACCGGGTCCGTTCACTGCAGTCTGACCCTTACAGCAGCGCTGCACATTCACCCTCACTGCAGAACTCAACGTGGCGACAGAGTGCAGCTGTAGCTAGAGTACCGATCACTGTGGCAGTTAACACCGTGACACAGCAGCACTGCACAAGGTGACACTCACAGCAGCACTGCAGAACTCTACGTGGTGACACACAGCACTGCACATCACACACCGAGCAGCACTGCAGCACTGCACCGGGTCCGTTCACTGCAGTCTGACCCTTAGAGCAGCGCAGCACATTCACCCTCACTGCACGACTCTACGTGGTGACACAGCAGCACTGCACAGAGTGACCCTCACTGTGGAATTGTACATGGTGACACAGGAGCACTGCATTACCCGACACTCACTGCAGCACTGCAGAACTCTACGTGGTGACACAGCAGCACTGCACAGTGACCCTCACTGTGGCAATGTACGTTGTAACACAGAAGCACTGCATTACCTGACACTCACTGCAGCACTGCAGAACTCTACGTGGTGACACACTGTAGGTCTGCACAGAGTGACCTTCACTCTGGCAAGGTACATGGTGACATAGGACCACTGCACAGAGTGACACTCACTGTTTCAATGTACATAATGAAACAGGAGCACTGCACAGGGTGACACTCACTGCAGCACTGCACAGTCACCCTCGTCACTGCAAACTAGAGGTGTCAGTGCAGCTCTACACAAAGCGACCGTCACGGTGGCAATGTACACGGTGACACAGCAGGACTGCACCGAGGCACTGACAGCACCACTGAAAAGTCACCTCATTTCTGCAAAGTAGAGGTGTCAGTGCAGCACTGCAAATGTCAACTGCATTTGTGTAGAGTCTGATCCTCACTGCAGCGCTGCACAGAACGACCGTAGTGACAGCTTCACACTGCACTGCACCAGGAGCGATAATCAATGCATTAGTACAGTCACACTCACTGTGGACTTGCGACAAGTGAACTGTGCCCATCTCCTGACAACACTGTCCAGAACGACTCTCATTACAGCACTGCACACTGTGGCCTCCTCTACTGCACTGCACACTGTGGCCTCCTCTACTGCACTGCACACTGGTCCTCATTGCTGAACTACAGGCCGGAAGTCATAACTACACTGAATGCTGCACTTATTACTGTACTCATCACTGCACTCAATATTGCACTGAATGCTGCACTTATTACTGCACTCAATGCTGCACCTGTTACCGCATTCATCGCTGCACTCATTACTCCACTCATCACTGCACTCATTACTGCACTCATTAATGCACTCATTACTACACTCAACACTGCACTAATTAATGCACTCAATGCTGCACTTATTACTGCACTCATCACTGCACTCATTACTGCCCTCATTCCTGCACTTATTACTGCCCTCAATACTACACTAATTCCTGCAGTTATTACTGAATTAATTACTGCACTCATTACCAAACTCATTACTACACTCATTACTGCACTTATCACCGCACTAACTACTGCACTCATTACCGCAATCATTCTTGCACTCATTACTGCTCTTATTAATGCCTCACCACTACACTCATTACTGCACTCATTACTGCGCTTATTACTGCACGCATTACACTCATGACTGCAGTTATTACTGCACTTATTGCTGCACTAGTTACTTCACTCCTTTCTGCACCCATCACTGCACTCATTACTGTACTCATCACTTAAGTGATCACTGCACTCATTACTGCACTCGTTACTGCGCACATTACTGCACCCGTTACTGTAAACATCACTGCAGTGTACAGTGAATTTTCAGGCAGCAGTCAAACGAGCCGATCCCATTCCAGCGCTGCGAAGAATGAGCTTCACGTAGAATTACACACACCGCCCCCTATGTAGCGCTGCCCAGCGACCCTCACTGCGGCGCTGTACATTGACCTTCATCACAGCACTGCACTGTGACCCCTTCTCTAGCACTGTACAGTGCCCATGACAGGAGCACTGTCAGTGGTGACCGACTCGACCTCTCTTGCACCGGCGACCATCGCCAAAAATAGATTCATGGAGGTTTTGATTTTCACTTTTTGCCCTGTAGATAATAGAGTATGAGAGGTTTGCAAACTACCCGGATGTGCAATGAAATAGCAAAATACCGGCCAGAAGCCGACATTGACCCCTGACCTGATGGAACTGGCAGGACTGACAGGTAGCTCGGAGGGGCCGGGCCAGTGCTGCGGAAGCATTTGCCCCTAAATCCTAACACTCTCTATCAGGAGGAGGAATCGCCATCGTCTTCAAAGACTCCATCAGCGTCACCACCTCCACCGAAGACACCCCCCTCGCCGCTGAACACCTGCATTTCCAGATTCGCACCGACCCCAGGACCACCCTCAGAGGATCCCTCGTCTACCGTCCCCCCAGACCGCGCGCCCCTTTCAGCGACTCCATCGCCGACTTCGTCTCCCCGCACGCCCTCGCCTCGCCGGACTACATCCTCCTAGGCGACCTCAACTTCCATCTGGAACAGAACAACGACCCCAACACCACCGCTCTGCTCGACAACCTCGACAACCTCGGCCTCAAGCAACTGGTGAACACCGCCACCCACATCGCCGGACACACGCTTGACCCCATTTTTTCCGCCAGCAAACACGTCTCCTTCAGCCACGCCTCCGCTCTACACTGGACCGACCACAGCTGTGTCCATTTCACATTCCGACGCAAGACCGCCACCTCCGCACTCAACCCATCCCCCGTCGACAGTGGAACAAAATCTCCGAAGAACAGCTCTTCTCCACGCTCACCATCAACCAACCCACCCTCACCACCGACGACCCCAACGACGCAGCCCTCAGCCTCACAAACTGGATCACCAACTGCGCAGACAACCTTGCACCCCTCAGACGCACGCATCGACAGGCCAACACCAAAAAACCTCTCTGGTTCTCTGACACCCTTAAGGAATAGAAGAAAACCTGTCGCACCCTCGAGAGAATCTGGCGCAAGGACCACACCGCTGACAACATGACCGCCCTCAAGAACGCGACCCGCGAACACCACCACCTGATCTGCGCAGCCAAAAGGAATTTCTTCACCGACAGACTGTGTGGCGTTGGCAGGTCACGGTGCAGGCCAGTGGCTCCGCTGGCAGTGGCGCAGTGGTTTTTCCTCTTGAACAGCACAAAAGACACAGTTCCCAGTGCTGTAGGTTGAGGAAACTGAAGTCTTTGGTGTCCCAGAGACTTCCAACAGGAGGCAAGCTCTATTCCAAGCCATTGGAGAACTTTCTCAAGCAAGAAACAAGGCAAAGTGCACCCTTTGCAGTCTTTTCAGGCAGGAACAGCAACTGCAGGCCAGTCCAGCAAATCAAGACAGCAAAGGGACATTACTTCTCCTTTAGCTCTTCAGTTCTGCTCCTGGCAGAGGTTCCTCTTGATTCCAGAAAAATTCTAAAATTCTGGGGTTTTGGGTCTTCTTCTTATATCCTGTTCTGCCTTTGAAGTTGGCAAACTTCAAAGCAAACTCTCAAGTGTTTGTAAGATCCTTCCTTGTCCAGGCCAAGCCCCAGACACGCACCAGGGGGTTGGAGTCTGAATTGTGTGAGGGCAGGCACAGTCCTTTCGGGTGAGAGTGACCACTCCTCCCCTCCCCTCCCCTCCAGCACAGATGGCTAATCAGGATACGCAGGCTACACCCCAGTTCCCTTTGTGTCACTATCTAGAGGAGAGGTGTGAACAGCCCAACTGTCAAACTGACCCAGACAGGGACTCCACAAACAGGCAGAGGCACAGAATGGTTTAAGCAAGAAAATGCCTACTTTCTAAAAGTGGCATTTTCAAACAGACAATTTAAAAACCAACTTCACTAAAAGACGTATTTTCAAATTGTGAACTCAGAGACCCTAAACTCCACATTTCGATCTGCTCTCAAAGGGAAACTATGCTTTAAGGATATTTGAAGGCAGCCCCCATGTTAACCTGTGAGAGAGATAGGCCTTGTACAGTGAAAACACTAATTTGGCAGTATTTCACTGTTAGGACTTATAAAACACACTAGTATATGTCCTACCTTAAATATACACTGCACCCTACCCCTGTGGCTATCTAGGGCCTACCTTAGGGGTGCCTGACATGCAGTAAAAGGGAAGGTTTAGGCCTGCAAGTGGGTACACTTTCCAAGTCGAACTGGCAGTTTAAGACTGCACACACAGACACTGCAGTGGCAGGTCTGAGCCATGTTTACAGGGCTACTAATGTGGCAACCAGTACTGCAGGCCCACCAGTAGCATTTGATTTACAGGCCCTGGGCACCTCTAGTGCACTTTACTAGGGACTTATTAGTAAATCAAATATGGCAATCATGGATAAACTAATCAACAGTACAATTTACAAAGAGAGCATATGCACGTTAGCACTGTTTTAGCAGTGGTAAAGTACCATGAGTCCTAAAGACAACACAAACTGGTCAGAAAAATTAGGAGTAAGGAGGCAAAAACACTGGGGATGACCCTGTAGAAAGGGCCAGGTGCAACAGTTTACTTGTTATTGATCTCAGGGTCACATATATTTATGTGGCTCGTTCACTGTGCCAAACTATTATGAAATTATAAGCTATAACATGTCTACTTGAGAGGGAAACTCTACATTGCATTCATATCTTTCTATACATCTATACTACATATATAATACATGCATAACAGTTCCCGATTTCATTAATCAAACAAGCATGTAAACGCTAAAGTAGAAAAGATGAAATAAGGTGAGATGAATCACAAACATTGAGCAAATTTAAAAATGTTTTTTTTTATAAGGTGGTATTTTGTGTAAATATATGAGTAATGCGTGGTGTGTAAACAGAATGTAAAGTCTTATTTTTTAAAAACAGTCTTTATATATATATTTATGTGTATGCATGTGCATTTATAGTTGTATTTGCATGTTTGTAGCCCTGAATATGTCCGTGTGGACGAAACACGCTGGCTTCTATGTTTACTATGAATTGCGGCTACTATGGCTACCATGAACTACAGAGGAGGATGGTTTTATGAACATTTATGAATTTAAAAAAATTGTTTCACCAAAGAAAGCTTTGAGAATCTGTACCATTCATAATTTTGGAACCAGACTTTGTTGAACTCTCATGTTATGGAACCTATATGAGTTCTGAGTCCTATGTGGATATTGAATTTCCAGGGCTCTGTCCTGGGTAGGGGGGACTAGGAGGGCTGGTCTGCAAGACTCGTGCACCATTTCCATGGGGGAATTTAAAAGATATAAAAAAAGTTTTTTACTAGTTTGGTGAGGTGCGGCATTGATCGCCTTGGCCCTTCTTTTGACTTAATTGGGTTTATTGCAAAGTAACACAACCCAGCCCATAGCGCTGCCTTGTGTTACCTTGCATTGGTAATATGTTCCATGGGTGGCGCATGGACTTTCCTGTGTATCCACCCATGGATTTCTGGCGCATTCCCAGATTTATTAAAGCAAGTAAAGCTGGGAATGTGATGCAATGATATGCCTTCCCCGGTGAGGTGTAAAGAGAAGAAATATCTTTATTTCGCCTCGTTACTTCCTCTTTGTATGCCTGCTGCATTCTGCGTTCTGCAGCAGGGCACGAGTTGGCGCTAGGCAGCCTCAGGTGCAGCAGCGCAGGAAGAGAACTGATGAGCATCGCATCTTAGTAGAGTTGGCACTCTTCAGCTCTCTCCCATCATGCAATGCAGCGCAGCGGCGGCCTTTCTGCACTGCGTGGCCTGAATAAATGCGTTCCAACTTCTCTTCGAAAGCAGACGGATGCCGGGGGATGAACCAGTGCGTGCAACTGATAATGACACATTCGTGTGGGTGGACTGAATATAGCTTCTGAATATACTGGGGCTGGAAACCTTTGTTGTGTGTCGTGCTCCACTGGATGACTGAGACATGCATTAAACATGGTGGCATTATTTTCTGTGCCTATTGCATCACCAGCGTTAGTGTTGGGACCCCTTGCAGGCTCCTGAGATGTTACTGAGGCCGTGAGGCTGGTCAATCCCTAACACAACTTCCTGACATAGAGACATCCGGGGCACTTCCATCCCACCGTGAACTGATGAGGGTCACTTTTACAGTTTAGACAAACCAAGGGCTTGACTCAAGTGGCACCAGGATCTTTGATTGTGGTCCTAGTCCCTAACCAGACTCTGACCTCAGGTCTGGTTCACAAGCACCTCCTCTCCTGGTGGGCTGGCCATTGTTTTTGCCAGGAGAGTAACAAAACTGGAGGGGGCCCTCTGCAAAGAAGGTGGAGGGTCCCCCTTCCGGACTCACTCAGGCCAGGTGCTATGCTGAGGGGGTGTCCTGTTACACCACTGGTTTTTGCGCCTGTGGTCAGATTGTTTCTTTTTCGTGGTCACCTCTGGCTCCAAGAAGCACGGTGAGGGATGGAGTCAGCCATATTCTCACTCTTGGCTCTACCAATGTGAGCAGTATTGTTTGGTACACATACGGGGGGTCAAGCCAGGGCCACCGACCACGGGAGCACCGCCAACAGGCTGGCAGTGCTCCCACGAGCATTCTGACCGCGGCGGTTCAGCCGCGGTCAGAAGCGGAAAGTCGGCGGTCTCCCGCCGACTTCCCGCTGCTCGGGGGAATCCTCCATGGCGGCGGAGCGCGCTCCGCCGCCATGGGGATTCTGACACCCCCTACCGCCATCCTGTTCCTGGCGGGTCTCCCGCAAGGAACAGGATGGCGGGAGGGGGTGCCGCGGGGCCCCTGGGGGCCCCTGCAGTGCCCATGCCAATGGCATGGGCACTGCAGGGGCCCCCGTAAGAGGGCCCCACTGTGTATTTCAGTGTCTGCAATGCAGACACTGAAATACGCGACGGGTGCAAACTGCACCCTTCGCACCCCTGCAACTACGCCGGCTCAATTCTGAGCCGGCATCCTCGTTGCAGGGGCATTTCCTCTGGGCCGGCGGGCGCTCTTTTGGAGAGCGCCCGCCGGCCCTGAGGAAATGTCTGAATGGCCGCCGCGGTCTTTTGACCGCGGTGCGGTCATTTGGCGGCAGTACCTTGGCGGACGGCCTCCGCCGTCCGCCAAGGTCATAATCACCCCCACAACAGTGTTTTGCCTTCCCATTTTGGGTTGTTGACATCTGGGTGGGATTTTGAGGGTTTTAATCTGAATTGATGCTATATAGACTACAAATGATTTCCTTTGAAACGATGAACCATGGCCGCCCCTCTGACACTTCATTGGTCCATCCATGGCCGCCATCTTCTCACCTTTCACTACCACCTCCTCCCCCAAAGTGGTCAACCAGAGATCCAGTCTGTGGGTTCCGAGGGCAGTCAGAAGTTACTGGCCCATGGTTGTATCAATGAGTGATGTTTACTTCTGGTGTCCTGGTCCCTTGGAACCCTGGGCCCCCAAACTGGGGCAAAGCCCCCCTTTTAGCACCTGACTCTCAGAATAACAAGGCAGACCAGACAAGACTTACTCGGGCGCCCACATTTATGAAATGGACAAGTGGGAAAAAGAAATTGCAACCTGACTCTATTAGCAAACTTTGGTCCCTGTATTCATGTCCTTAACTTTTCATGCAAAAACGCTGATCGGTTTCTGAACAATGGGTATAAAAACGTGAAGGTAATCTAGGCGGTTCCTGCTTGTACTTGACTGCTTTACTCAGTCTTGCATCCCCAGGAGTTCTTCTCCAGGATGTTGAATGCGATTTTTTTCAGGCAGAATATTACTCCTGTCTAGCGCATAATTTGAACTGAGTCGCATGCAGGAGTTTATAATGTGACACCATTGAATGTTGACTGAAGGCAGTAAGAGGTATTCTCAGTACATGGCAGGAGCAAACAGACGTTAGGAATATGTGACCATCCAATTCTTGGCCTCTTTGCAAAGCGCATACACCAAGGGTCACTATGTCAGGTGCAGTTGTGAATCTATTTAAAGGTGTGGGTGTGGTGGCAGTCTACGTGAATTTTAGTCTATATGTTTAAGCCACTCCCTAATTATATAGGCCCCACCCCTTTCAGGGACTCCACTTTTTTTCTATCCGACTTCGAGAGCTCTTTCACCTCATATGTCTAGTTCTGTAAAAACAGAGAGCTTGGACAACTTCATCTCAGTAATCGTTCCTCCGCTCTCCCGAAATACTGTGGAATTTTTCGGTCTCTGCAGCTCTATCAAGGCTGCTGACATCCAATTGATGATTCGTAGCCTTGTGGGCTGTGAGTGCTTTGGCTGTGCTGCCCCCTGGCAGTCACTCTGTGAAGATGCAGGTACCTGGGAGCAACCCAGACTACTTCTGAGCTGCTTCTTCTCTGTGTGAACCAATCCAGTGTCAGGACTGGAGTCGGTGCTGTTAGTAGATAGAGAAGGAGTATAACTCGAGCCCCAGGAGGGCAGCCTGGAGCCTGTGACAGATGCAGGGGAGTGTCGTCAAGGAAGCAGCTGGAAGATAACTGGAGAGGGGTCTGTGGGGCCATCAGCCTGGTGAGGAAACCCAGGAGTCAAGGGGTGTCCTGGGGGAGGGGCGTGGCTTTGTCTGGCTCAAGGGGAGGGGTTAGTAATAGTCAATGCAGGGACTGCTGCTGTCCTCCGTGTCCTGGGCTCTGTGTATGTGTAGAAGTTCTAAGGTTGTAAATAATGAGACCTGAGCAGGTTGTGGCAGAAAATCATGACTTCTGGTCATTCCTTCTGGTTTGTCAGAAGTGAGGTGTCTGTTACCCCAATTGATTGTGAACTACTGAGAAGAGCAATATACCTCTCAGTGTACGGAATGCGGTGTGACTGGGGAGACACCTCACATACACTGAGCTGTGCGGAGAGCTCACAGTTCCCATATGGTCTAGCGGTTAGGATTCTTGGTTTTCACCCAGGCCGACAGGGTTAATCTCCCAGTATGGGAAATACATTTATTTTTTACTACTCATTCATTTTAAACTTTCTCTGCTTTTTCCTGTAAACCTAAATGCATCTAAAGTCTTAATAAATGTAACTTGCTTCGTCTACCGGTTCCATGAGTTTAATGCCCTTTGTGGGTTACACCCGCCCCCTCACCCCCAGCCCTTGCTGCACAGCTGTTGCAGTATTAAAGACCTGGAGGAACAAACCTGCACATTAATACTTTGAAGGGTTATTCTTTGTTTGTCTTTTATTGCACAACAAAAAGGACAGATTATATAAAGAGACCGGGGCACAGAGAAGAAGGCAGCAATTCACTGCGGTCCCACCATGGGAAATTCTCATTTTATTACCTGCCCCGTCCACACTGTGGGTTCATCATTTGTTTTATGACATGATTCCCCTGCTGTGTTGTTTCTAGTATAAGACTTGAGTACTTTAAGTGTTTTATATCATCTGTGATATTGCAGCTGCTGTTTGCAGTGTCCACATTTTTCAACCAATGTGGTTTGTACCCTCACTGCTGCTCTCTCAGAGAGTGTAGCCTGAACACTACCGGTAGTATCAGACACCAGAGATGCCTCCTGTACCTGGAATAAAACTCTCCTTGTTTGTAAGAAATGCAGGGGTGAAGTTCTGCTGCATTCACAGTGACCCACTGACTCTTTTACAAAGGTTCCCAACCGTGCAAAGACTCTTGGTGGTTAGTTAAGGGGCCATGCTAAATGGAGATTTCAAAGCATCAGACGTGACGTTTACTTTGTTTCTGCGCCAGCAAAAGTATATTTGTATTTTAATGGAGTTACTTGTGAAATACACATTTTTGTTGTGCTGTTGGATTTGTCATTTT
This sequence comes from Pleurodeles waltl, assembly GCF_031143425.1. Lineage (NCBI taxonomy): Eukaryota > Metazoa > Chordata > Amphibia > Caudata > Salamandridae > Pleurodeles > Pleurodeles waltl. Next base: position 4,599,418 of record NW_027150097.1, read on the forward strand.
TGATTTACAGTGTGAACAAATTCAAGCGATAGACAGTAGGTGGGGACTGACACTGCCTCAGTTCTCCTAGGACTTTGGATGAAGAGTAGAGTAGAATGCCAGGTTTGATGGTGTAATGGTTAGCAGTCTGGACTCTGAGTCCAGCAATTTGAGTTCAAATCCAGGTGAGACCTCACATTAATATTTACTTAATACATTTGTTTTCATTTATTGCAGGTCTTGAGCAGGAAAACATTTGCATCTCTGACATGACCCTTCTTTTCCTATTTTCATTCCCCGCGGACATCTATACATTATTCTATAGGCGGTGTTGTGGCACTTGACGCTACACACAGGTGTTGTATTCTTCCTGTGTCTGTGTGGACACCCCTTCTGTGGCTACACAACAGTAACATGCGGAGCATGGACCTGACTCCACGTGGATAACTTACAAGGGGGGCAAGCTGACAGAAAAGTATTGTGTTAAAGGAAGCATTTAATAAAGTGTTAACGGATAAAATTAAAAAATGTTTTCTGTTTTATTTCTGCACTTTCTTGGTAATTATCCAGCATATGAATGGTGATGACAATTGTTGATGACAATACTGTTTGCTCCCCAAAAATTGAAATCTAATCTGTTCCTCGTGTAAAGCGCTCTAATGTCAGGGGTGCCAAGTTTACCTGAACATACATGCCTACATTTTAGAAGAAGGAAGTGGGAGATTTTTGAAAAATAATTGAGACAAAGTATTTCCCCTATTGACATCTATTGAAGCAGAAGCAATTTCAGGTGGGAGACAGACAAAATAAAGCCATTTTTGCCTTAAGAAATCTGGAGTCTCCCGCTTGAATCGGGTTTATTGGCATGCATTGCTTACCTGCAAAAACAAACAAAAAAAGCCGCACAAAAAATCGGCAGCCCACATCCATTGAGAGCGGAAGATGCGGCTGAAGCGGTGTCTGGTGCCTCAAGTTGTTCCCAGTTCCAGTTTTGAAACACTGAGAGCCGGTTTCCATCTTGTGTGAGGAAGCTTCCAAGCACTGAAATCCATGACTGATTTCACACCGTTCCAGGACATGCACAGAGAAGGCTTCAGTTCCGAAGCTTTTAGGGGCGTATTTATGAGAGGCTTGCGCCGCGGAGCTGCACATTTTTTACGCTGTGGTTGTGCAAGCCCCTCAACCATATCTATGAGGCAACACACACCCGCTATGCGTGGCCTCATAGATATGGAGTAAGACAAAGTGGCGCAGGTCGCACCAGGGAGGCATTTCACGGGCTTTGGGGTGGGTTTTCCCACGCAACACCCATGGAATTTGACGCCGAAACATAAACCTAGGGTGGCACCAAACCTTTACGCATCACCAGAGCAGGCGTAATTAGGAGAAATATTTTCATTTCTCCTTATTTTTTCCTCTTTCTATGTGTGCTGCATTCTGCAATCCTGCATGCAACGCAGACATGCTTGCACCATGGTGCAAGGGTGTCTGCGCTGGCGCTAGGCAGCCAATTGTGCGCCAGAGCAGGGAGAAATGACAGGAACGTGCCGGATTTAATAAATATGGTGCACTCCTGCCTTTTCACATTGGTGTAGGGCAGCGCAGGAAGAAGAGTTGTGGCGCTGCCCTACGCCAACTCCCCATAAATAAGGGCCTACGTGTTTTTGGCTCAGATAGGAGTGGACACTCCTTTTCCAGTCTGGTGGCAGAGTGAGCACGGGACCCACGTCTGGGCATACCCTTGCCACTTAGAGGGCAAGGTATGGGCTCGGGATGAGGGCATCAACCAAACAAATGTGCTTTTCTCAGCTCCCATCAGTGGGCGTCACACCTCTGCAGGAATGTAAGGGGGTGAAGATGCCATAACTGTGCAGTCCTTGGTGTCTATAATTGACACTGGTAAGAAGTAGTGTAAATGGTTCATTTGTGTAAAAAGTTATTCATAACAGCATCATTGTAAGAACTCTATGGCCCTGATTACAAATCATGGTTGGGGTGTCACAGGATTACCCGGAAGTACTAGTTCCAGACAGTAAATCTATCCCACTCCGTGCACTTACTGTCTGGGGGGAGCTGGGACTGACACTGCCAGGCCTTCACAGCACGTGTAGAGCTGAGTCTGGGCTCAGACCCCACAGACGCTCAGACCCCACAGACACTGCAAGGCCTTCACAGCACGTGTAGAGCTGAGTCTGGGCTCAGACCCCACAGACACTGCAAGGCCTTCACTGCACGTGTAGAGCTGAGTCTGGGCTCAGACCCCACAGACACTGCCAGACCAGACCCCACAGACACTGCAAGGCCTTAACAACATGTGCAGAGCTGAGTCTGGGCTCAGACCCCACGGTCACTGCAAGGCCTTCACTGCACGTGTAGAGCTGAGTCTGGGCTCAGACCCCACAGACACTGCAAAGCCTTCACTGCACGTGTAGAGCTGAGTCTGGGCTCAGACCCCACAGACACTGCCAGGCCAGACCCCACAGACACTGCAAGGCCTTAACAACATGTGTAGAGCTGAGTCTGGGCTCAGACCCCACAGACGCTGCAAGGCCTTCACTGCACGTGTAGAGCTGAGTCTGGGCTCAGACCCCACAGACACTGCCAGGCCTTCACAGCACGTGTAGAGCTAAGTCTGGGCTCAGACCCCACGGACACTGCCAGATCAGACCCCACAGACACTGCCAGGCCAGACCCCACAGACACTGCAAGGCCTTCACAGCACGTGTAGAGCTAAGTCTGGGCTCAGACCCCACGGACACTGCCAGATCAGACCCCACAGACACTGCCAGGCCTTCACTGCATGAGTAGAGCTAAGTCTGGCCTCAGACCCCACAGACACTGCCAGGCCTTCACTGCACGTGTAGAGCTGAGTCTGGGCTCAGACCCCACGGACACTGCAAGGCCTTCACTGCACGTGTAGAGCTGAGGTGGGCTCAGACCCCACGGACACTGCCAGGCCTTCACTGCACGTGTAGAGCTGAGGTGGGCTCAGACCCCACGGACACTGCCAGGCCTTCACTGCACGTGTAGAGCTGAGCACTGCAAGGCCTTCACAGCAGGTGTAGAGCTGAGTCTTGGGCTCAGACCCCACAGACACTGCGAGGCCTTCACAGCACGTGTAGAGCTGAGTCTGGGCTCAGACCCCACAGACACTGGGAGGCCTTCACTGCACGTGTAGAGCTGAGCACTGCAAGGCCTTCACTGCACGTGTAGAGCTGAGTCTGGGCTCAGACCCCCGGACGCTGCTGTCTTCAGTCTGTAGGAGGCAGAGGGGGAGACAGGAGGGGACACTCTGCACCCTGAACCTGCCCACGAGGAACCCGCTCCACCCAGTTTATAATCCAGTCCTGGTTTAAGAATTAATATAGATGGGGATAATGCGATAAAGTGATTTATTAAGGACCAAACAATGCAATCATATGGTCGAGTGAATGTTCTTTATTCTAATAAATGCCCCCATCTCCCTTCTTTGTGTTTTCTCTGCACAAATGTGTGTTCTCAGCTGCACATCAGAGGCCTTCACAGATCTTGCTGCCTAAAAACCCCAAGAAATGCAGCGGACATGAACTGTTTGCACCCCCAAACAGAAAGGATTATTGTCTAGGTCTGCCACATAGGAAACATTAAATACAAATTGAAAGGAGCACAAACTCCATTGTTTAAAATGGGGGAACCCACACTACAGTGAAGGGCTGCCCTGCCTCCTCTTCGTGTGTGCTTTATAAATCCGAGGTGAACACAGATAATTTAAATTAAGGCTGTTTTCACAAGTGCCTCTGCCATTAACAAGTAGTGTGTGTGTGTGTGTTTTAGACAATACAAGGGCTGCCTCTCCCTCCCCGTGGGTGTGGCCCTGCTCCCAGCTGATAAGTGGAGCTATGACGCACAGTGACGTCACCAGGATGCTGGGAGCTCTTCTAAACTCTCCAGCTCATTTATCTTGTCCTTGGCTAATAAATGTATTTTATACAATTTAGGTCAAATTACAGTCCGTGGCCGGATAACAAATAGTGAATGTACACAGGGGCATAGCAAGGGGTGGGGTTGTTTCTCATTAATAGTTGGATACAGGTGCCTTCAGTTGAGGATACTGAAGATTTCAGGAGAATTTTTAGATATACTCAGACAAAATATCTCTGTTCCTCTCCCTCTTCCTCAAAAATATAGGTTATTTTACAGAATAGTGTGTTCTCGCTCACTTAGGGGTATATTTACAAGCCCCTTGTGTCTACTTGCGCCATCCTAGCATAATTTTGTTACACTAGGGAGGCGTTAAGGAGGCCCCCACCCTGCACCACATTTACAAAGTGGTGCAATGCATGCTTTGTGCCTCTTTGTACCCTTTGGGCCACATTATACCTGCGCCCGCTATAATGTATGCAAGATGGGGGCATTCCCATGCAGAAAGAACCAAAAAAATGGCACAGTGAAATTTACAACATTTCAAAGCACCAATTTTTCCATCATTTTCAATGCCTGCTCAGGGCATACATTAAACTGACGTTCCCATAATAACCCATGGGCTTCCCTGTAATTTGCTGGACTAGCGCCATCATTTTTGGTGCTAATCCAGAAAAATGCCACAATGGCATCATAAATTATGACGTTATTGTGCTAAGGTGCGCCATGGTGCGCTGTATAGTAAATACCATGGTGACGTTACAGGGGCGCAATGCGACGCAAGAACAGTGGCGCATCAGAGCTGATGCGCCACTATCTTGTAAATAAGCCCCTTAGTGCCCCTGTCAATCTGCATTCCTCTCCCTTTCCACTGCCTGCTGAGCCCCTCTCATGCACCCCGCTTACGGTATAATGCATTTTAACAATATGTGCCAGCCTTCTTCTAAAGCACGCATCATCTCTTCTCTCTCTCTGCGCATATAAAATAGGAGAAGGGCACGTGGGCACTTTAATTCACCATCCAGTTAATAACTGCAACAGATGATTACACGTTTGTACAGTGGGCAAAATTTGTAGGTCCCACCGAGATTTGAACTCGGATCGGTGGATTCAGAGTCCACAGCACTAACCATTACACCATGGAACCACATGTCTCATTGCTAACGCTTCCACTGACAAGACTGGGTGGGGCTGGGTGGGGTGAGCTGTGGTGATCTCTTTATTTTTTAATTCACTACAAGTCCTTCTACTTTTACATTTCATACAAAGCTCCAGGTATATGTAAAAAGGGACATTTAACAAGGAAATACACAAACACCCAGAGCTGCAGCCTGGATTCTTTTTAAAGGGCGCATAGAAGTCACGTGCGCTTTTAAACGTCCTCTGACTCAGATCCTTTCATTTACCTCGCACTTCTAGCGCTTAGAAGCCTTATGAAGCGTCTTGTGAAAGGAATGAAACGGGCCCTTTCCTTCACAAGCTTCAGTAAAACCCCCGCTCTCTCCCCATGTGGAGCGAGCAGAACATGTAATGAGCGCATTTTACAGGAGAATAAAGCGCGGGTTTGAACAGAATCGTCCGGTTCCTCTTGTGAAGTTACTTGGAAGCCCCGCAGCGAGGGGCAGGTGAGACCCAGAGGGGTCGGTGAACTCCTCTCGGTGAAGAGACGGAAGAAGGAGGAGAGATATGTGACCTCTGCACGAGCTGCGGCGGAATTAAGGAGGAAGAAAATGTCCGGCAACAATAAAAATGTGTCCTTCCCATACCGGGAGTCGAACCCGGGCCGCCTGGGTGAAAACCAGGAATCCTAACCGCTAGACCATATGGGAGCTGTGTGTGACCTGCCCGGGTCTCTTTATAAATAGAGGCCTCTGCCCCGCAGCGCCTCCTGCAGCCTTCAGTGAGCTGCCAGTGTCTGCACTGCGGGGAGCTGGACACACCAGGAGTAAAGAGACAAACTTCACTCTAACAAGGAACCAGATCATTCTTTTAACCCGAGTTGTGCTCATCGCTCTTTACCACATGGACAGTCTCGGGATATTTAGGGAGATGACAGAAGAACACCTCAATATGAAAACACACAGCACTGCACATCACACACCGAGCAGCACTGCAGCACTGCACCGGGTCCGTTCACTGCAGTCTGACCCTTACAGCAGCGCTGCACATTCACCCTCACTGCAGAACTCTACGTGGCGACAGAGTGCAGCTGTAGCTAGAGTACCGATCACTGTGGCAGTTAACACCGTGACACAGCAGCACTGCACAAGGTGACACTCACAGCAGCACTGCAGAACTCTACGTGGTGACACACAGCACTGCACATCACACACCGAGCAGCACTGCAGCACTGCACCGGGTCCGTTCACTGCAGTCTGACCCTTACAGCAGCGCTGCACATTCACCCTCACTGCACAACTCTACGTGGTGACACAGCAGCACTGCACAGTGACCCTCACAGCAGAACTCTACGTGGCGACAGAGTGCAGCTGTAGCTAGAGTACCGATCACTGTGGCAGTTAACACCGTGACACAGCAGCACTGCACAAGGTGACACTCACAGCAGCACTGCAGAACTCTACGTGGTGACACACAGCACTGCACATCACACACCGAGCAGCACTGCAGCACTGCACCGGGTCCGTTCACTGCAGTCTGACCCTTACAGCAGCGCTGCACATTTACCCTCACTGCACAACTCTACGTGGTGACACAGCAGCACTGCAGTGACCCTCACTGTGGCAATGTACATGGTGACACAGGAGCACTGCATTACCTGACACTCACTGCAGGACTGAACGTGGTGACACAGCAGCACTGCGCAGAGTGACCCTCACTGTGGCAATGTACATGGTGACGAAGGAGCGCTGCACAGAGTGACACTCACTGTGGCAATGTACATGGTGACGAAGGAGCGCTGCACAGAGTGACACTCACTGCAGAACTCTCCGTGGTGACACAGTGCAGCTCTAGATAGAGTGGCCGTCACTGGCAGTGTACATGGTGACACAGCAGCACTGCACAAGGTGACACACTGCAGAACTCTACGTGGTGACACAGTGCAACTCTACACAGAGTGACCCTCACTGTACCAATGTACACGATTACACAGCAGCACTGCATTACCTGACGTTCACTGCAGCACTGCAGAGTGTGGCCTAACTGCATCGCTTGTCAGTGGTCCTCGCTGCAGCATTGCACGGAGTGAGCTTCATTGCTATACTGTCTAGTGAGAACTTCAAAGCGGCATTGCACCGAGGCACTCACTCCATAACTAGACAGTGACCTACATTACTGCAAACCAAAGGTGTCAGTGCAGCACTGCAAATGTCTACTGCAGATGTGTAGAGCCTGACCCCGCACTGCAGCGCTGCATAGAATGACCGTCGTGACAGCACTACACAGCACTGCACCAGGAGCGATAATCAATGCATTAGTGCAGTCACACTCACTGTTGACTTGTGACAAGTGAACTGTGCCCATCTCCTGACACACTGTCCAGAACGACCCTCATTACAGCACTGCACACTGTGGCCTCCTGTACAGCACTGCACGCAGGTCCTCATTGCTGAACTACAGGCAGGAAATCATTACTGCACTCAACACTCATTACTGCACTCATCACTGCACCTGTTACCGCATTCATCACTGCGCCCATAACTGCATTCAGCACTGCACTCATTACTGCACTCAATGCTGCACTTATTTCTGCACTCATCACTGCACGTGTTACTGCACTCATTACTGCACTAATTCCTTCAGTTGTTACTGTATTAATTACTGCAGTCATTACCACACACATTACTGCACTTATCACCGCACTAACTACTGCACTCAATGCCGCACTCATTCCTGCACTCATTACTGCACTCATTAATGCACTTATCAGTGCACTCATTACTGCACTCATCAGTGCACTCATTACTACACTCATCACTGCACTCATTACTGCACTCATTGCTGCGCTTAGTACTGCACTTTTACACTCATTAATGCACTTATCAGTGCACTCATTACTGCAGTTATTACTGCACTCACTGCTGAACTAGTTACTGCACTCATTACTGCAGTGTGCAGTGATCTTTCTGGCAGCAGTCAAACGAGTCGATCCCATTCCAGGGCTACGAAGAATGAGATTCTCATAGGATTACACCAGGGTGACCACTTGTCCGTAATTTTCACGGACTGCCCGTAATTTCGCCCTGCCATCCCTTGTCCGCGATGAAAGGCGTAACGGACAGGATTTTTTGTCCGTAATTTTAGACTCACCTAAAGGACAAAATGTAATTAGGACAGATCAGTTTCCCCAGCTGGATTGAAAAGCAGGCAATCCCCTGTGCTCTGAGGGAGCGAGGGGCAGACAGATAAGAAAAGACCTTCTTGCCAGGGTGTCTCTGTCCCTAAAGAAATGCAGATGTGCGCAACTGGTAAATCTGCAAATGCAAAGGGGCTTGGAAACCTGCACTGACTTTAATCAAAGGAGTCACTAGAAGCTTTCTGATGACAAAGTCATTTTCTTTTAAAGAGCTACTGTAAAGGTGTTCAGAGGTCAGCTGTGGAGTGTGTGGTTTTATTGGACTGTAATAAAAATGTTTTCCTGCTAGTTATAAACTGTATATTATTCAAATCTGTATTTTAAAAGGACTTCTTCAAATTTAACCAAAATGTATTTGCACATTTTGTAGCAGCCTATGTTATGATGTTTGTAATGCATGTTGAAAATAAGGACTTACTTACACATTCAAAGTTATTTCACGGACCTTGGTACCTTATAATACTAATAAACATTGGCAAAGCCAATAGGTCTTGCCTAGGCTAGAATTATTGGATTTGCAAATGTGTTTTAGTCATGTTTTACCCCAGAGTGGCTGCTGTTCAGTGCGGCTAAAAGTTAGTGGCATAGTGGTGTAGAGTGGATAAGAGTGCCATACGAGCAGTGGCATAGAGCACATTGGTGCAGAGTAGAGTGCAGTGGGGTACAGTGCAGTTGTTTAGAGTGCAGTGGTTTAGAGTGCAGTGGCATGGAGTGGTGTGGAGGCAGAATAGAGGGTCATAAAGTGCAGTGGAGTAGAGTGGCATACAATAGAGTGGTGGAGAGAGCAGTAGTGTAGAGTGGTGCAGTGGCACAGAGTAGACTTGTGTGACATAGAGTGCAGGTGCATAGAGTGGTGCAAAGTGGAGTGGTGTAGAGTAGAATGGTGCAGTGCAGAGTAGCTTATAGTGCTGTAGAGTGCATTGACATAGAGTGGAGTGATGCAGAGTAGAGTGGTACAGTGTGGACTAGCATAGAGCGCAGTGGCATAGAGTGCAGTAGTACAGAGTAGAGTGATGTAGAGTACAGTGGCAAAGAGAGTGCAATGTTACAGACTAGAGTGTCAGTGCAGTGGTGTAGAGTGGCACAGAGAGCAGTGGTGTAGAGTACTGTGGTGCAGAATAGAGGATTGTGGCGTACCGTGCAGTTTAGAGTGCATTGACGTAAAGTGCAGTGGCATAGAGTGGCATGGGGCAGAGTAGAGTGGCACAGAGTGCAGTGGAGTAGAGTGGCATACAATAGAGTGGCAGAGAGTGCAGCAGCGTTGAGTGGTGAAGTGCCATAGAGTGCAGAGTAGACTCAAGTGGCATAGAGTGCAGTGGTGTAGAGTGGTGCAGAGTGGAGTAGTGTAGTGGTGCAGAGCAGAGTAAAGTGCTGCAAAGTACAGTGGCGTAGAGTCCAGTTATGCAGAGTAGAGTATAGAGTGTGGTGGAATAGAGTATTTTGGTGCAGAATGCAGTAGTACAGAGTCGAGTGGTGTAGAGTACTGTATAGTGGTGGCCATTGCAGTGTTGTAGAATAGAGTGTCAGAATGCAGTGGCATATATTGCAGTTGTTTAAAGTTCATTTGCATAGAGTGCATTGAAGTAGAGTGCAGTGGTTTAGAGTGCAGTGGGGCAGAGTGGTGTAGAGTGCAGTGACACAGAATAGATTGTTTCAGAGTAGAGTGTAGTGGCATAGAGAGGAGAGGTGTAGGGTAGGGTGGAGTGGCATAGAATGCAGTGGCGCAGAGTGCAGTGGCATAAAGTAGTTTGTTTTCCAGTAGAGTGAAGTGGCTTAGAGTAGAGAGGTGCAGGGTAGAGTGGAGTTGCATAGAGTGGCATAGAGTGTGATGGCATAGAGTAAAGTGGTGTAGAGTGCAGTGGCATAGAGTGAAGAGGTGCAGGGTAGAGTGGAGTTGCACAGAGTGGCATAGAGTGTGATAGCATAGAGTAAAGTGGTGTAGAGTGCAGTGGCATAGAGTGCAGAGGTGCAGGGTAGATTACAGTGACGTACAGTGTACTGATGTAGAGTGCCGGGGCATAGAGTTGAGTGTTACAGAGTAAAGTGCACTAGCATAGAGTGTATTAGCATAGATTGCAGTGGTGTACAGTGCAGTGTTGCAGAGTGGCATAGAGTAGAGTTGTGTGGACCAGATTGGTGTTGCCTAGGCTGGAGTGGTATAGCGTGCAGAGGCGCAGAGTGCAGTGGTGTAAAGAGGCATAAAGTGCATTGGCATAGAGTAGAGTGGTACAGAGTAGAGTAGAGAGGGGTAGTATGAAGTAGGATAGAGTGCAGTGGCATAATGTGGAGTGGTTTAGAGTGGAGAAGAGTGCATTGGTCCACAGTGCAGTGGCATGGAGTGGTGTAACGTGGAGTGATGCAGAGTAGGGTGCAGTGGTGTGGAGTGGTGCAGAACAGAGTGGAGTGGAGTATGCATGGTGTGGTAACACACTGCCTTTACAGACAACACGTTTTTGATTGCAATGACCATTACATTTGCACAGAGATACAGTTTTTCAAATAAAACTATACAGTGCACAGATGATGATGTGTGGAATTTGCAATGCAATGATTTGTTTTAATCATATAAAGGTATTTGTTTCCAGCACAGTTCAGAATTAACAAAAATTTGCTTAATTTGTATTCCTAATTCTGATATATTCTGAAGTTTATTTAAATGTTGTCATGTGATAGAAAAGAACTCTTTCCTAACTCCAGTATCCAGCAAGATTGTCTCATAAATCCTCTCACTTTGAAGTCAGAGAAAGAAAAGTAAACATTAAGTTCCCACTGAAGACAGAGCCTGGCATTTGACCGTGTTCTTTGAATGCACAGCAAATGTGATGAGATAAGAACAAGATTTACAGGCCTGTTTACAGAAAGGGAAGCACTCTGAAGGATACTGTAAATAAGGTTTGGGCAAGAGAAAGGATGAACTCAAGCTGCATAGCCTAAAACAAATAAAGCCAGCAAATTGAAAGCAACAAAATGTGAGTTACAAACCACAAGGCCAATGGCAAGCAACAAGCGGAATACATTCCCAAGGAAGTTCTATGAATGTACTTAAAGTAACAGCTGTGGGATACTTTGTGGGGAAAGTCCAGTATTTTAGTCCAGTCCGTATCTTGCAGAGGTTTGGCACATCAGTCACCCAGGTAGTATGATGAGAAGACCGACCTGGAGTGGTCTCAATGTTGCAGGAAAGGTCTGTACACCCATTCTATCAGTTTGGCACCAGTTCCTATAGGGTAGAGCTTCTGGCACACCTCATGTAGGGTTAGTGCTGGGTGGCAGACATGAAATAGGGCATTTAATGATTGTTTAAGTGGTTGTAAATAAGGAGTTGACCGGGGTGAAAATGGTAGTCTGCCACAAGGGTTTGGAAATTCAGTAGCTCGCCGTCCAGAAACAAATCCCCCAATCTTAAGATACCTGCAGCATGCCTCTAATGGAGTTGCTCTGAGTACAGCCGTCCTGTGCGGGTGGCAAGGCATAGCAAAGGTAGTGCAGGAGCACAGGGTTTCTTTGTGACAGTGAGTTTACAGGTTCTAGCAAGGCAAGAGAAAGCCGTGCATGATAACCCCAGATGGTGATCTGTAGAATGGTCAGTAGGAAACAATGACCAGTGCATTAAGCCTTCCTTAAAAGTCTTTACTGATAAACCCCATCTCATGCAGGGAGGTGAGCAGAAAGCCAGCGAGCCACCCATTGGACCTGTGCAGCTAAATAATAGCATTCTAAGTCCAGAAGACCTAATCCACCCGCAGTCACAGGTAGCTTTAGAGTGGAAAGAGCTACCCGATGGCTTCCCAGCGACCAAATCAGATGTGTGGCCTGTCTGAAGAAGGAATGAAGGACGAGCAGGGGAAGGTTTGCAAAATAATACTATCATTGAGGTAGCGCACCATCTTCACTAGTGCCACGTGGCCTCTACAGAAAGCAGAAGAGAAGACCAAAAAGCAAACTGGGCTCCGAGGGACCATGACACTCTGCCGAGATTTCCATCCTGCTAATCAGAATGGTAGATATTAATAACTAGACATCGAAAGGTAACTGTTTCCCAGTACAATCTGAGGTCTAATTGTATATAAAGGGGAAAACAGTGCCATATGTTAAAGGAACACTAATTACATTTTACATTTTTTACATTTTGTTTGTGCAATTTACATCCCAAATATTTTGAAGATTCTATGTGTACTTGACACTTAGGGATAACCCAGATCAATAGTTTGTCTTTTGCTCAATTTCAAAACCATTTAAAGAGATGGACAAAGCGGGCAATTGCCTTGCACAACCTTGCAAGGGGTCTGGCCCCTTCTCACCCTTCACAAGCACTAACAGCAAACCATTGCACCAGAAGAGTTTGCCAAGGTGGATGGGTGTTGCTTTTTCAACCACTTGACAGTGCCGCTTCTGTTTCTCTTCTGTGTGCAGAGAGACAACTCCCCAGGTACCCAATACCTTCCGATAGTCTTGCTGGACCCATCTTGTCTGATTTTAGGAATTGTCCAACCTTGTTCTCCTCTTCCTTATTTATTTAGTTCTTAGCACCAACCTTCCATTTGATCTCAATTTCATCCTCCTCTTTTATTATCTTTGATTGGTAGTCTGGGCTTCCATTTCTGAGATAAATGTAGAGTCCCAGACATACACTCTAGTGCTGTGAGACTACAGACAAGTTGTGGGTACCTTACATCCTGACATTAGGTGTGAGACTGTCGCCCACACCATCTGCCCTGCCTCATTACAGTTTTTTTAGTTGAAAGTCCATGGGCGGTTGGGATGAACCAGATGCTGCTTTTTGTTCAATTTGTTTAAGCTAGTATAAGGTTAATTACCTTAATGTTTCTCAAACTGTTTACCAGGGGTTTTAAAATGTTCAGAAACATAATCAAAATGTTGCTGTTTCTTTCTCTTCAAGAAAGATTGGGTAGATTTGGGTAGGGGTGTTGGCCTTGACACAGTGCTGAAGGGCATTAATTTGCTACTGAACAAGGATGTAATGTGACACCTGAATGTAGCATACCAGGAGGAAATCACAAAACGACCACAGTGAATAAATAGTGCTATGTCAAAAAATAGTAAATAAATGCACTGACAACATAGTGAGGCATGGCCTCTCCTGTTTGTGTCTGTAAAACTGACATTTGTTCTTGAATTTTTGTCCTGAATTTTGACCCTTTGTCCTGAATTTTGACCCTTCGCCCTGAATTTTGACCCTTTGTCCTGAATTTTTTACAGTCTTGCCCAGAATTTGCCACAATGCCAGGTGGTCACCTTAGATTACACACACCACCCCTCTGTAGCGCTGCCCAGCGACCCTCATTACAGCGCTGTACAGTGATCCTTGTCACAGCACTGTACAGTGACCCTCATTACAGCGCTGCACTGTGACCCATTCTCTAGCACTGTACAGTGACCCTCATTACGGCGCTGCACTGTGACCGATTCTCTAGCACTGTACAGTGTCCGTGACGGGAGCACTGTCTGTGGTGACCCCGCCCCACCCTTGCACCGGCGACCAGCGCCAGAAAGTGAATCATTGAGGTTTTGATTTTCACTTTTTGCCCGAGCGGTGTAAAATCATGTGATAATAGTACCACCCGGATGTAAAATTAAATAGCAAAATATCCACTGCATCCGGCCAGAAGCCGACATTGACCTGCTGACCTGATGGAACTGGCAGGACTGACAGGTAGCTCGGAGGGGCCGGGCCAGTGCTGCAGAAGCATTTGTCCCTAAATCCTAACACTCTCCATCAGGAGTGACCTGTGACCCCGCCCACACCTTCACAGAGACACTTGTTGGTGCAGAAGTGCAGGGGAGTGTCTCAATCCTGGGATATCTGTTTATTGGCTGAAGTGTGAAATCGTCCAAGGAGACCAGTGTGTGTCTCTTCTCGTCACAAGACAACAGTCAGAATACTAGGGTTACAGGCGCCCATGGTGACCCCTCAGTTGTCTCCCTATTGGTACCCCAACTTCAGGGACCCATGTGGTGCAAGTGGTCATCTGATGTTAAAAATATTCCAGTGCGGGGGTGTGGTCTGGCCACGATCCAGGATGGCCGCCTGAGAGCCGAGCTCTGCGAGGCGGCGGGCCGCGGGACGGGGTTGGCGGCGCTGGGGGCGCATCGGAGCCCTCCTGTGCAACACCGGAGCACGTCTGAGGGATTGGAGTCGGTGGGGGGCCGATGCCCAGCGCAAAGCGCTCTCCCCTGATGTAGCGTGGGGAGAGCGGAGCACGGACCTGAGGCCTGCGGCAGGAGCACGAGCCACGGCCTCGAGTGGCGGGCCGGCCGCGATGGAGGGATGTGCCCCCCGAAGACTTGCGGTAAGAGGCGCCTCCTTCTGCCCTCGCTGCCGCGACCACCGGCATAGGCGCCGAGCGGCCGACGCCTTGCCCGCCTGCCCCCGTGTGTGACAACCGCTCTCCCCTAGGCTTGGGGAGAGCAGAGAACAGGACACAGATCCGCGGCGAGGGGGCCGCGACCCGGAACAAAGGAGAGACCCGGCACCGGAGACACACCTTCTCCCTTCTTGGACCCCGGGGGCGGCAGGCGTTGTTGGGCTCTCCCGACCGCACCCACCCCCGTCACCTGGCCGGAGATCGGAGGCTGCGCATCCACGGCCTCGTGGTGCGTTACACTACGGCGCAGATCTACGCGGGGGAGAACACCGAAAACCGTAAACAGTAAACAGAAAACGAAAAACAAAACACAGCAAGACGAAATACAACAGAAGGAAAACAAATTAAAACAGGAAGCAACCAAGAGATAGGGGTGTGGGGCGGAGATGGAGGGAGAGGAAAAAAGAAACAAAAGAAAAGGGACAAAGAGACGGGGGAGATAATGGGGGCACCCACAGTCCAACAGCAGGAAGGAAAGCATGATATGAACAAGGGAGCAATTAAACTAAGGGATACAGAAGGGGAAAAAAACAAAGAAAAAAAGAAACGAAAACAAGGAGAGAACTAACGAACATTGAAACAAGGGGAAGAGCAACAAGGAGCAACATAAGATAAACATAATAAAAAGACAAAAGTACAATAATAAATAAAGGAAAAGGAAAAAAATAAAAATAAGACCCAACCAACCACGAACAGCGCACAACACAGGCCGAGGAATACAACAGAGCCAGACAACAGCTCTCAGGCGGAGGGGGGAAACAATAAATGGCAAGAACGACAAAACAAGAGACTACACAAGTATAGTACAGCAAAGGAGGGGGAGAGACGGACGGTGGGAGAGGGGGATAGAGGGGAAGGAGGAAAGCCAGGACCATCCGAAGTGAAAGTACCTCCAGGTAGCCAGGAGGCCCAACCCAAGAGACGCACCTCATCCTCACTCCTACTCCTTCTCCTTCACCGCGACCCCCCCCAAGCCAACGCAGGGCGTGGAAGACGGCAAGAGGCCTCTCTCTCCCCCCCCCTTTAACTGACGAGGCACAGTCTACATTCGAACCCGTGCCCAGACTTACGTTTTGTCCAAGCATCTGGATGTCGACTTTCTGAGGTCATCTAGAAGGACCAGCTATTGCTCATTCGAACTTGCTGCCTAACTAGGGCTTCCTCTCTCTTCAACCCCCCTCTCACATCACATCACTTTCTACGCTCCCAGCTAGTGCCAAGACCAGGACAAGTACCCTCCAGATCCCCACTAGCAGTGGGAAATCTGCAATGCCTAGGGGCAAGACGACGGGCAAAGCACCGAGTAAACCAGCTCGTCAACTGCTTTTCTCTGAATCATGGGCTATTGTAGAAGCGCCATAGAGGCCCTACAGCGGAGACGGCCAGATGGAGAGATGAGTACCGGTTCTATGTGCATCTCTAAGACCCTTTAACGCTGAGTGCCAGTGCCTTTAACAGACTTCGAATGTTTTTGACTGTTTGGATTGTTCTTGATTGCTACTTATGCCCTTGCTTATTCCCACTTGCCCCCTGATGCCCCTCCCCGCCCTCTCCTCACTCGGAGGCTCAGAACCTCTCTACCCCCCTCTCCCACCCCCCTCCCCCCCCACTCTCACTAAGAAACTATAATCCTACCCCACCTCATTTATCCTCCTTAGAGTACCGGTCTTGTGCACTTCCTAGGACTTGCGGGAATCATTTTATTATTTTATCATTTTATCAGCATATTACTCCCACTTACGGCTAGTTTATCCTGGCTAAAGACGGGGCGCTAGGTTTGAGGGGGGACTCAAGACCCTGGTCTTCAAGTGAGTGCCTTGGGGGACCTACCATGGGTGATGGGTGGGAGTGGAGCAGACCACGGAACATCATCACACTTCCGGGGGGATGGGAGGGGGACCCTCCCTCCCCCCCTTCTTCTCCTCTCCTTCCCTCTCCCTTTCCTCTCCTTTCCTTTTCTTTCCTTCTCTTGCGCCACCTGCCCTTGCCGGGCACGATCCGTATACGGGCGATGATGCCTGCGCAGGGGGGACCTGGGCGCCCCACGCACGCCGCCTCTCTCGGCGCGAGGCCCGCTGGCCGAGCGTTGATGCTCACTTGGCCTAGGTTTTAGACCCGCCGGTTAAAGCTCGCGGATATCGGGACCCCAGTCCTGATCTCTTTCTTTATCTTCTTAGATCTCCATTAAGTTCCCCTTCTCCACTGATACATCTCTCTCTTTCTTTTTCTTCCTACTATCCTACACGTCTACTGCTTTCCCCCCTTTCTATTTCCCTCTACCCTCTCTCTCCGTCTAAAGACTCCTACCCCTGTCCCCACTTATCTCCATCCCCCCCGACCCCTACCCTTACTCTGCCACCCTACCCTACGTGCTCATACCCCCGGGTGGGTCGACAAAAGAGGGGGGATGCCCAATGCGAATAAGGCACCAACAGTACCCCTACGGATAGTTTCATGGAATGTAAACGGCCTCACCCATTACATTAAACGGAAAAAAGTCTTATCCTATCTTAACTCCAAAAAGGCTGACATTGCCCTATTGCAAGAAACACACCTGGACAGACTCGAATCGGACAAACTACAACGGGACTGGGTGGGTACCATTTTGTTTAGCTGTACCCCACCTCTATCAAATACAGAGAGCACCCCAAGAAAGTATGGGGTGGGGATCTTACTGCGCAAAACCCTCCCTTTCATGATCACCCAATCATGGACCGACCCTGACGGCCGCTATGTATTCGCCAAACTGAGGATT
The DNA here is from genome assembly GCF_031143425.1 of Pleurodeles waltl. Taxonomy (NCBI): domain Eukaryota; kingdom Metazoa; phylum Chordata; class Amphibia; order Caudata; family Salamandridae; genus Pleurodeles; species Pleurodeles waltl. The sequence goes on from NW_027150097.1 coordinate 4,616,753, forward strand.
GGAGACTCTACACTATGTGTGGGCTTCATCTACGCACCAGCGGGTCCCAAACGCCTTTTCTTTCTACAGCTCAATCGGCTCCTGACCGAGATTGGGGCATCTCGCTATGTAATAGGAGGTGATTGGAACATAGCTAGAGACGCGGTACTGGACAGAACGGGATCCCTGGACACATGTAACAACACAGACAGGGCCCTACAGACTGATATACTCTCGGACAATGGCTTGGTGGACCACTGGAGACTGACTCACCCGGCAGAGAGAGAATTTACTTTTCTCTCACCGGTACACGGTACCCAATCCCGGCTTGACTACTTTCTTCTATCTCACAACCTAGTAGCTCATACTGTTGACGATAGCATACTAGAGGGAGGCCTTTCGGACCATGCTCCCATTCTTGTAGCTATCCAGTTGGGTCTAATATCCCCGGGTCGCAAATCCTGGAGGCTACCAATTCATCGCTATCGATCCCCCCAGGGTAAGCTACAATTGCAGGACCATGCAACCACTTTCGCCCAGGACAACCTAGGCACTGTAAATTCAAGCCGAATCATGTGGACCGCAGCTAAGGCCTCGATACGAGGTCAGCTCATGCGAGATGCCGCACTGGTGCATAAAGATAGGAAAGAGCAAAAAGCGGCACTGGAACTCAACATTTGTTGACTTACTAGACAATATACAGCGCACCCCTCCCTTCCAGGGCGTCGAAAACTAGAGCGCGCCCAAATGGCTCTTAACGAGCTATATACCACCCAGGCTGAGTATGCACTGCAGAGGCTACAAGGGAGACACTACGAACAAGGCGAGAAAACCGGATGACTGCTGGCAGCCCAACTTTGTCAAAGAACAGCCGCTTTGGCTATCCCGGCTATCCGATCCTCCTCTGAGGAAATACTGATACACCCGCAAGCTATTGCAAATGAATTCGCGCTGTTTTACAGACGCCTCTATACACTGGAAACAACAGCTAGCCCGACACAGACTGCCACCTTCCTAGAAGGCCTTGCTCTCCCCTCCTTATCAGAGAAGGGAGGCAGTCTCCTGGAATGGGAAATAAGCAGGCAGGAATTTAGATAGAGTCATCTCCAACCTCCCCTACTACAAATCACCCCGGGAGGACGGATATCCGGTGGAATTCTACAAGTGGGTAGGGAAAGAAGCGATTGATATCCTGCACGAGGCCCTGAATGAAGCCTGTGAAACCCAGGCACTGGGAGCCATATCCAATAACGCCACGATAGCCATTATACCAAAGCCTGGGAGGGACCCTCTACTATGTGGCAGCTACTGACCCATCTCTCTCCTAAATGGAGACATCAAAATTTTAGCAAGCGTTTTGGCAAACAGACTGCGCAAAGTAATACCGTCCTTAATTCCCCATACGCAGGTGGGATTTGTACCAGGCCGCACCTCTAGGAACCACCTGCGCACCCTATGTCATACCCTATGGACTGCAAGGGACTCACCGGAGATGGCATTAGCCCTGTCTCTAGACGCTGAAAAGGCTTTTGACCGCATAGAATGGCCCTACCTGTTCACGGCTATGGAGAGATTCGGCCTGGGAGATAAATTTATCTCTATGGTACGGCTGCTTTATGACCAGCCTGCGGCCAAAGTCAACTGGGGAGGCTTCCTCTCGGACACTTTCCCTATCCGTAGAGGCACACGACAGGGCTGTCCCCTCTCGCCTCTTTTGTTCCTACTAGCGATGGAGTCCTTGGCCGTAGCTATTCGATCCTCCCCCCTTATATCCGGCCTACCGTTAGCTGGAGGTATTTCCCAAATCTACCTGTACGCCGATGATGTCCTACTAACCCTCACGGACCTAGAACGATCCATACCAGCCTTGCTAGAGCTCATCGAGGAATTCGCAACCCTCTCTGGCTATCGCATTAATTGGGATAAGAGCGAGGCACTCCCCCTTTCGCGAGTAACCACAAAGGCAGCACTTCTAGGTTACCCGTTCCGCTGGACGCCAAAACGCCTCAAATATCTCAGAGTATTAGTCAACCCAGGCTTGGCACACATGGTGGCGGACAATATCGAACCCCTCATTGCGAGGGCGAAACTGGACTTTGCAAAATTGACCCAATTGGGCCTCTCAATGTGGGGCCGAGTGCAGGCGGTCAGGATGGTTACAGTACCCCGCTTCACCTACATCCTGGGACTCCTCCCCTTACAGGTACCCCTCTCCACACTACGAGGCATAGATGCACTCATAAGATCATTCGTATGGGGCCAAATGCGACCGCGACTATCACCTGCCAAGCCCCTAGCTCGCCGTTTACACGGGGGCATGGGGCTCCCTTTTGTCACCTCGGTGAATCCTACTCTGAAAGCGTCCAGGGCAGCCTGGCGAAGGGTCCACAGATTACTTGGGGTTCATCTCCTCATCCGTGCCCAGGTGCCCTTATGGTGCAACAGCGGCCTCCGGATAGGCGGTGAGGTACTCAACTGGCTACAATGGAAGAGGGCTGGCATCCTTACCCTCTCGCAGGTCCTACAAAACGACGCGCTCAAATCCTTCCCCAGGCTGCGGGAAGAGTTCGGTCTCCAGCCAAGCCAGGAATGGAGATATCTGCAACTTAACACTGTATCTCCTTGGGAGGTGACGCTGTCCGACGGGGGTCCCAGCCCTCCCCGTAATGGTTTATTTGCAACAATGGGGGCAACATAAGGGAGTAATGGCAGGCCTCTATGACCTAATCACCCGACAACTCTATTCCCAGCCCCTAGCGGGTAAGCTTAGTTTGCAATGGCAAACCCGATTGCAGGTAGCCCGAGTCCCAGCCGACTGGGAAGATACTCTGGAAGCCCTGGACAGGGGTACGCAGGAGGAACGCTTAAAGTTCTGTCTCTTTAAGGTCTTACACAACTGGCACTGGTCCCCAGCGAAACTACACAGGACAGGGCTCCTCCCACATGCGAAGTGCTGGAGATGCCCAGAGACATCCTGTGATCTAAGGCACATTTTGACCGACTGTCCTACAGTTCGACCACTCTGGGACGTTGTGAGCTCCACTCTAGCCGAATCTATGCTGCTCCTGTCTCTCATACTCTTGCATGATACAACCTCCCTACCAGACCTCTCTAGACCGCACAAAAGATTGCTACACACTGCACTAGCTACTGCAAAAATATGCATACTCTGACATTGGCGGCCAGAGGCCCCACCAGCCCCAGAGGAGTGGATTCCAGCCATGACCCATACGGCCACACATGAGAGAATTATCTATAACCTACAGGACTGAGCCCAAGTATTTACTCAGGTATGGGCCCCCTTCCTCACAGTGGGAAGATAGCAAACCATCTGGAAACTACACCCACCCCCTCCCCACTCTTCCCCATCTCCCTCCCCTCTGCCCCTCTACCTCCTTCCTATCCCCCTCTTCCTCCTCCGTCTAGCATTCTTTTTCTCTCTCCTCCTCATTATTCTTATTCCTCTCTTTCCTTTTCTTTTCTTCTCTATTCCGATTACCTCTTATTTCCTTTCTCTTTCTTAACCTCGCTAGAGGCTACATGTTGATTGAATCTTCCCATCATCCTCAGGTGACCTTTTTCGTAGATCCCTCAACACGGGCCATGAGTAGAATACATGGCACCAGCCAGAACTAGCCAAGCGGCAACAGGAGACCCATATCCTATTATTTTCACCATGCTGTTCCCCTGACAATCTACAACCCTAGAGCATACTAATATATACGCGTTGCGACCCTTAAGATTAAGATGTCAGGTTGAGCGCCCGCGGCACCGGCGCTCCCTGAACTGTTCCGATTCAAATTATCGGCACAGCGATAAACCTATTTCGTGCCCCTGGGAAACCAGGCGCTTTTGCCCTCAAATCCCTGCTGCACGATTAGCTCGTCCATTTGTCTCCTTCCCTTATACTTTTTTGTTCACGCCCTGAGTGACCGTCAACACAAAACCTTGTTTGCCCGCCTATTTGTTTACTCCCTCTTTCTCACCCCTATCTATATTTCTTTTACCCCTCTTCTCCCACTGCACGTCCGATTTGAACAGTATATCATGTTCTTGTAGTACAAAGGTCACTATCCCATTATTTTGTCCGTTCTTTCCTACTCTTTGATGTACAATTGTTTATAAACGCCGGGACTTTGATCCCCCTTGGTTTTGTAGTGTACTGCAGTGTTTATAATGCAATAAAAAAATATTTTAAAAAAATTGATCCAGTGCTTGCAGCCAAGAGGACTCCCTCCTGCATGGACAGGGCTCCTGGTACTAAGAGGCGGTGGAGGGCCAAATTAAGCTAAGTATTCTCTAGATTGTGTGGAAATGAAAGGCAAATTATGTGGGAAGGTGTTGGAAAGTGAGTTATTGGCAGTGGTAAGTATGAACCTGCCACTGGCAATAAGGCACTAACCAAATGTAAGTTCATTAAAGGTCTCAGTAAATTAGCTCCTTGCTCAATCCTTGGTAGCTGTAACTAACAGGCAGGCCCAACTTAGGGGACAAGAGTGTAAAGCATGTAAAAACATCAATACAGTAAGTAATGAGACACAACACACAATAAAAATCCCCAAACAGGGTATATTTTTATGAGTAGGTAGACACCAAAACTACAAAAATCCAATGTAGGGAACCAGAGACATGAAGTTTTAAAGAGTAAAAGATTTCTCGTACTTAGAAACACAACGCACCAACTTTACCAAATGTCTCCAAACTTCTCCATACTGCAGTAGGCGTTTCCTGAAGCCATCCTTGCAGGTACAAATGGTCCAAATCACAATTTCAAGGGCCTGGAACCTCCTGGATGGTCTTTGCAACCGGAGCAATGAATTGTTAAAGAATAAACACTTCCTAGTGCTCAGAAACATATGCCAACTTTACCAAAACTCTCCAAATTCCTCCAAACTTCCGGATGTGCTTCCCGAAGGTACAAAGGGTCCAAACCACAAATCAAAGGGTCTGGAATCTCCTGGATGGTCTTTGGATAGTTGGACCACAATGCACCTGGCCAAATCCTTAAAATTCAACTCAATGTACTCCAGGGTAGGGACTCTTGCTGGAGATAATGCAGGTGAAGCTATATTAGCCTGTAGGTGCAGGGAGTCAACTTCTGAGTCCTTCTTGAAGCAAGGCACAGTCCCCAGGGCTGTAGTAAGAGATTGTGCAGCAGGTGCAGTTCACTCATAAGTGCAGGCCAAGGGTACAGATCCAGAATCCACCAGGGCAGTCCTTCTCCCACCTGTAGTTTCAGGCAGCAGACCTGAGAGGCCATGGACCCCTCACATATTTATTCCCAGTTCCTGGGCATCAGGAAGGGGGACACGAACACCAATACAATGCAGAGAGACACCCAGATGCATGACCACTTCCTGCAAAGTGTTTCATATTCCTGTCCCAGAAAGCACAGTTCTTCCAAAATCCATGATGGCAAAAATTTCAGCAGAGCTGTCAGAGCTGACTAAACCATCCCCAAGCGTGGCTCATTTCCATAGCTTTCCTCCTCCTAACGTCTGCAAATTCCTTCCTTAATCCAGGTATCTGGCTGAGGGTTCTAGAAGGTGGGGGTTAGGTGATATGGTATTCCTTCATGCCCTGCTCTCCTTGAGGCTGTATGTTTTATTACCCCTGCCCCTGCTCTGGCATTCCTGTGTAGCCCCCGAGCTGCCCTTCACCAAATAGGCTGTACCCTGGACACCACTTATCACCTAATCAAAGCAGCTCTGCTAATTCTGTTAGCACTGACCGATCAGAGGGCACCTTCAGAAGGCTGGATTTTAGCTTACAGAAAGAAAAGCCTTATAACTTATTTTTTGTTCTGTTCCGTACAAGATGGAATAAAGTGTCATAGAGTGGAATAAAGTAGAGTGACTTTGAGTGGAGTGCTATAGAGTGGAGTAGAGTTGAGTAAAGTGTGATAGAGTGGAGTGGTGTAGCATGGAGTGTTGTAGAGAGAAATAAAGTGGCATGGAGTGTAGTAGAGTGCAGGGGCATGGAATAGCATAGAGTGTCGCATAGTGCATAGAGTGTCGTAGAGTGCAATGTCCTAGGATAAAGTAGCATGAAGTGCCATAGAATAGACTGGCATAAAGTGGCATAGAGAGTCGTAGACTAGAGTGATGTGCAGTAGAATGTTTTAGAGTTGGGATAGTGTGGAGTTTAGTTTCGTAGAGTGGAGTGTTGTAAAATAGATTGTAATATAGTGGAGTAGAGTGACGTAGTGTCGGAAAGTGAATTGGCATATCCTGGAGTAGAACGTGGTAGAATGTCTTCGATTGTTATAGAGTGTTATACATTGGAGTGTCATAGAGTGTCAGAGTGGAGTATAGTGTGACAGAGTGGAGTGGCACAGAGTGGAGGAGAACAGAGTGGAGTGGAGTAGAAAGTTGTAGAGTGGAGTAGAGTGGAGTGAAATTGAGTGGCCTAAAGTGAAGTGGCATAGTGTCTAAGAGTGGAATGGCATAGAGTGGCATTGAGAAGAGTGCCATAGAGTGGAGTGGCATAGAGTGGCGTAGAGTGCCACAGAGTGTCATACAGTGGAGTGTCATATAGATGAGTAGAGTGCAGTGGCATTAAGTTGTATAGAGTGGCCTAGACGGAAGTGGCGTAGAGTGTCGTACAGTGGATTGGCAAAGAATGGCACAGAGTGTTGTAGAGTGGAGCGATGTAGGTGTCTTAGACTGGGGTGGGTTAGAGTGGAGTGGCATATAGTGGAGTGTCATATAATTTAGTAGAGTGGTGTACAGTGGCGTAAATTGAAGTGTCGCAGAGTAGAATGTTGTAGAGTGTTGTACAATAGAGTGCCTTTGGGTGTCGTAGAAAGTAATAGAATGGAGTATAGTGTTGTGTAGAGTGGATTGGCTCAGAGTGGAGAAGTACAAAATGGAGTGGAGTAGAGAAGTGTAGAGTGGAGTAGATTGGAGTAGAGTGGAGTAGAGGGGCCTAGAGTGAAGTGATATAAAGTGTCTTAGAGTGGATTGGCATAGAGTGGAGTGGATTAGAGTGCCATTGAGTGGAGCATCATTGTGTGCCACAGAGTGCAGTGGAGTAGAGGGGAGTGGGATGAGAGTGGAGTTTTGTAGCATGCAGTGTCATAGAGTAGAGTCATATAGAAGAGTAGAGTGGCATAGAGTGAAGTGGCATAGAGTGGAGCAGAGTGCCATAGTGTAGGACAGAGTAGAGAGGTGTACAGTCACAGAGTAAAGTGGCAGAGAGTGGAGTAGAGTGGCCTACAGTTAACTGGCACAGGGTGGTGTAGAGTGGCATACAGTGGAGTAGAGGGAAGTGGCATAGAATGGAGTGCATGGAGTAGAGTGTCATAGAGTGGAGTGACATAGAGTGGAGGGGCGTAGAGTGGAATAGCATAGAGTGACATAGTGTAGCGTGGAGTAAAATGTCTTGGAAATAGAGTATAGTGTCCTAAAGTAGAGTACAGTGAAGTGGCTTGGAGTGGAGTGCCTTAGAGTGGAGTGGAGTAGAGTGGAGTAGAGTGTCATAAAGTGGAGTGGCGTAACATGGAAAGTCATAGAGTGAAGTATAGTGGCATGCAATGTAGAAGAGTGAAGTCACATAGAGTGGCATAGAGTGTTGAACAGTTGCATAGAATGTTATAGAGTGGAGTATCGTAGAGTGACTTAGAGTGGAGTGCTGTTTAGAGGAGAAGAGGGGCCTAGAGTGAAGTCACATAGAGTGTGGTAAAGTGGGTTGTGACATACAGCTTGCATTGGGAATGTGTTCCATGGGTGGCGCATGGGCTTTCCTATGTATCCATACATTGATTTTTTGCGGATTCCCAGATTTATTAAACCAAGCAAAACAGTGAATGTGTCAAAATGTTGTGCCTTCCCCAGTGAGGCGTAACGAGAAGAAATATTTTTATTTCACCTTGTTACTTACTCTTTGTATGCCTGCTGTATTCTGCATTCTGCAGCAGGGCACCTGAGTTGGCGCTAGGCAGCCTCAGGTGCACCAGCACAGGAAGAGAATTTAAGAGCATTGTATCTTAGTATAGTGGTTCCCAACCTGTGGTCCAGGGACCCCTGGCGGTCCGCCAGTCCTCCTCAGGGGGTCTGTGACTTCTTAGAAAATTAAATAATATTAACATATTAAGTCCCCAGCTTTTAGTCATGGCTCAGTGGGGGGTCCCCGGATTCCAATAATGATAGAGTGGGGGTCCACTGTCTTAGTAGATTTGGCACTCTTCAGCTCTCCCCCATTAACGCGATGCAGCCCAGCAGCCTGCCTTTCAGCAGCGTGTTGCCTGAATACATTTGCCCGATCTCTTCAAAAGCAAGGGAATGCTAGGGGTTAAACAAAAGAACAAACTAGATGCCAGTGCCTGTAACGGATAACGACAAGTCTTTAAGTCTTCTGCATGGGCTGAATTTGGCTTCTGGGGCTGAGAACCTTTGTTGTGTGTCGTGGTCCACGGGAGGGCTGAGACATGCATTAAACATTGTTGTTGGACCTGGCTTTTTGACAGGGACATCCCCAAACTTTTTGCCTCCTTCCTCCTATTTTTTTCTGACCTGTTGTTGTTGGCTTTTGACCTCTGGGCACTTTACCACTGCTAACCAGTGCTAAAGTGCATATGCTCTCTGTGTAAATTGTACTACTGATTGGTTTATCCATGATTGACTATTTAATTTACTTGTAAGTCCCTGGTAGAGTGCACTACATGTGCCTAGGGCGGGTAGATTAAATGCTACTAGTGGGCCTGCAGCACTGGTTGTGCCACCCACCTCAGTAGCCCCTTAACCCTGTCTCAGGCCTGCCATTGCAAGGCCTGTGTGTGCAGTTTCACTGCCACTTCGACTTGGCATTTAAAAGTACTTGCCAAGCCTAGAACTCCCCTTTTACTACATATAAGTCATCCCTAATGTGTGCCCTAGGTAACCCCTAGAGCAGGGTGCTGTGTAGGTAAAAGGCAGGACATGTACCTGTGTAGTTATATGTCCTGGTAGTCTAAAACTCCTAAATTCGTTTTTACACTACTGTGAGGCCTGCTCCTTTCATAGGCTAACATTGGGGCTGCCCTCATACACTGTTGAAGTGGCAGCTGCTGATCTGAAAGGAGCAGGAAGGTCATATTTAGTATGGCCAGAATGGTAATACAAACTCCTGCTGACTGGTGAAGTCGGATTTAATATTACTATTCTAGAAATGCCACTTTTAGAAAGTGAGCATTTCTTTGCACTAAAATCTTGTTGTGCCCTTCAATCCACGTCTGGCTAGGTTTAGTTGACAGCTCCTTGTGCATTCACTCAGACACACCCCAAACACAGGGTACTCAGCCTCACTTGCATACATCTGCATTTTGAATGGGTCTTCCTGGGCTGGGAGGGTGGAGGGCCTGCCCTCACACAAAGGACTGCCACACCCCCTACTGGGACTCTGGCAGACAGGATTGAACTAAAAGGGGGTTTGGTGCATTTCTTAGACACTCTTTGAAGTCACCCCCACTTCAAAGGCACAACTTAGTATAAAACAGGGCCTCTGCCCTACCTCATCAGACACTTGCTGGAGAAGAAACCTGAACCAGAAACTACATCCTGCCAAGAAGAACTGCCTGGCTGCTCAAAGGACTCACCTGTCTGCTTTTCTACAAAGGACTGCTGCCTTGCTGTTGGCCTGCTGCCTTGCTGAACTCTTGTCTGGCTGTAAAAGTGCTCTCCAAGGGCTTGGATAGAGCTTGCCTCCTGTTCCCTGAAGTCTCAGGACCAAAAAGACTTCTCTCTTCCTCTTGGAAGCTCCGTGCGCCGAACTTTTCGACGCACAGCTTTTCCGCGGCAAGAAAAACGCTGCACACCGACGCTGATCAACGCGACGTCTTCGGGACGACCGAAACTTTGACGCACGGCCTCGCAAGGACAACGCCGCCCGACTTCCCGGGAGAAATCGACGCGACGCCTGCCGTGAGATCAAAACTTTGACGCACGGCCTCGCAAGGACAACGCCGCCCGACTCCGCAGGAGAAATCGACGAGACGCCTGCCGTGAGATCGAAACTTCGACGCGCAGCCCCGCAGAACGACGCGCAGCCGGAAAACAAGCAGGAAAATCCACGCACAGACCCGGGACATCTGGAACTCCCCGCAAACCACAGTAAGAGACTGTCCGCGTGCCGGAAAACGACGCCCGACTCCCCGCGTGGAAAATAACGACGCAAGTCCGTGTGTGCTGAGGAGAAATCGACGCACACACCAGTTTTCCACGCACCGCTTCTCCTGTGGCCCTCTGAGGAGATTTTCCACCAGAAACCAGGTACTTTGTGTTTGAAAGAGACTTTGTTTACTTTCTAAAGACTTAAGACACTCTCTATCACTTTTCAGTGATATCTTTACAAATTCGTATTGCAACTTTGATCGTTTTGACCTGAAGATACCCAGATAAATATTATATATTTTTCTAAACACTGTGTGGTGTATTTTTGTGGTGTTATGCTATGGTGTTGTATGATTTATTGCACAAATGCTTTACACATTGCCTTCTAAGTTAAGCCTGACTGCTCGTGCCAAGCTACCGGAGGGTGAGCACAGGCTGATTTTGGATTATGTGTGACTTACCCTGACTAGAGTGAGGGTTCTTGCTTGGACAGAGGGCAACCTGACTGCCAACCAAAAACCCCATTTCTAACATTGGTGATCAGCGGTGAGGATAGGACTTGTGTTTGTGCAGTGACATACAATAGCTAAGTATTTCACTACCTACCCACAGTTGAAGGTCAACTTGATTTTTCATCTTTTTTTGGCTGTTGGTTCTCTGATGTCCTCCTGGATATACTATTGATATTTTGGACTTTGAATTTTGGTTTTTGCTGATAAGATCTTATCAGAATGGGATTGTGTACCTACTCATTCTTTGTTCGTACTGACCACCTCACTAAGGCTGACCTAAGGAAGCTTTGCAGAAAATGGGGCCTTCCTGTAGCAAGGAGATCTACTAAGGCAGAGATGCTCCATCACTACATAGTCTGGGGGGAGGAAAGATGGGCAGAGAGAGAGGCAGCAAGAAACCAAATGACTAAGTACCCCTCAAATGAGGAGGAGGACTACGCACCTGAGGAGGAAGACTACTCAGATTTGGACAGTGACCCAGAAATAGATGAATGGCTCCGAGGTCAAAGGCGACAGGAGCAACAATTAGAGGAGTATCTTGCAGAGGTTGAGGCAAAAAGACTCTTAGCCCTGGAAGAAGAAAAGATTGCAGCTCAAGAGCTGAGCTGTAAAGAGCTGAAACTGGAGGCCGGAAGGGCTGAGTCCAGTTCAGATGGTGGCAGCAAAAATCTTGCATCTAGTACTGCTGAAGGAGGGCACAAGCCCAGAGATGTGGTGCCCAACTTGAAGAAGGGAGTTGACACACCCCAGGCGGTTCAAGGGTATGAGGTAGTTCCCGTTATGCACAGGGTCCCTGAGAAGGATTGGGGAACTGGCACAGGGAGTCATATTCCTACTGGGGGGAGGGACACTTTACTGACTCTAGCAGAGAGTGACAGAGAAAAGGGTTCCCCCCTGGTGGACGTCCTGGATATAGAGTGTAGAGACATCCCAGAAGAGTATGGGTTGAGTGTCAGGGACAGACAGATACTGTCTCACCAGTCTCAGGAGGGTGAAGTAGAGTGCTTTTCCAAGGTTGAGTTACTGGGTGGTTGGGTGAAGGGTACTGTGGTTAATACATGTGAAGGGCAGAGTGATGTAATTGCTGGAGAGCATATGTCTGGTCCTTATTTTCCAGAGCTACGCCAACACCAGGTGGAGTGTGAGTTCTCTGACCCCAGGGAACTTACAATGGAGGCAGACTTCTGGGTGAGTACCAGAGAGTCTGAAGAGGCATTTGGGGGTGCTCCTGAAGGGAGTGGTCTAGGTGGTTCCCAACCGAGTGTGGTGGGAAAGGATTGTAGTGTCCCAGGTAGGTCCCAGGTCCTAGAGGGTTCCATGAGGGAACACCAGGAGGGAAGCCTAGCCTGTACCGTAGGGCCACCTTTTGAGGGAAGCCCCGCAGTGTCAGAAGAACTTGGGGGGGTGACTGTAGCCAGCATCCCAACAGTTCTGGTGTCTGGCAGTACCCCTCCTAGTGAGGGGGTGCAGAAGTCCAGACATAGGGTTGAGAGGGGGTTGCAGACCCCAGTGGAGGACCTTGAGAGTCAGGGGACAGCTCTGAGGGCAGAGCCCCCCAGGAATGACCCAGGTGAAACCGTTTCTGGTTTGGGGGAAACCCAGACTCTGCCGGATGGGCAGAGGTCGGGAGACCTGCGCCAACCAGACTCTTGTGTGGCCCTTGGGGACGGTGTGTCCCTTGTGGGGGGTGAGAGTGCCCCCCAGGAAGTCCTGGCATGCCAGGCAAAGATTCAACCTCTGGGTGGTGACTCTGGGTTGGATACCCAGGTTCAGAGGTTAAACTCTGACCTGGTGGGAGGTAGATGTGCCTCCCAAGAAGTCCTGCGTTCCAGGCAATTGTCCAACCTCAGGGTGTTGACTCTGGGTTGGATGACCAGGTTCAGAGGTTAAACTCTGACCTGGTGGGGGGTAGGTGTGCCCCCCAGAAAGTCCTGGCGTGCCAGGCAATTGCCCAACCTCAGGGTGGTGACCCCGGGTTGGGGAACCAGGCTCAGAGGTTAAACTCTGACCTGGTGGGAGGTAGGTGTGCCTCCCTGGAAGTCCTGGCCTGCCAGGCAATGGTTCAACCTCAGGGTGGTGACTCTGGGTTGGCTAACCAGGTTCAGGGGATAAGCTCTGACCTGTTGGGAGGTAGGCGTGCCCCCCAGGAAGTCCTGGTGTACCAGGCAGTAGTCCAACCTCAGGGTGCTGACTCTGGGTTGGATAACCGGGTTCAGAGGTTAAACTCTGACCTGGTGGGTGGTAGGTGTGCCCCCCAGAAAGTCCTGGCGTGCCAGGCAATTGTTCAACCTCAGGGTGGTGACTCTGGGTTGGATGACCAGGTTCAGAGGTTAAACTCTGACCTGGTGGGGGGTAGGTGTGCCCCCCAGAAAGTCCTGGCGTGCCAGGCAATTGCCCAACCTCAGGGTGGTGACCCTGGGTTGGGGCACCAGGCTCAGAGGTTAAACTCTGACCTGGTGGGAGGTAGGTGTGCCTCCCTGGAAGTCCTGGTGTACCAGGCAGTTGTCCAACCTCAGGGTGCTGACTCTGGGTTGGATAACCGGGTTCAGAGGTTAAACTCTGACCTGGTGGGGGGTAGGTGTGCCCCCCAGAAAGTCCTGGCGTGCCAGGCAGTTGCCCAACCTCAGGGTGGTGACCCTAGGTTGGAGAACCAGGTCCAGCGGTTAAACTCTGACTTGGTGGAGGGTCAGTGTGCCCTCCAGGAAGTCCTGGCGTGCCAGGCAATTGTTCAACTTCAGGGTGGTGACTCTGAGTTGAATGGCCAAGTTCAGAGGTTAAACTCTGACCTGGTGGAGGGTCAGTGTGCCCTCCAGGAAGTCCTGGCGTGCCAGGCAATTGTTCAACTTCAGGGTGGTGACTCTGAGTTGAATGGTCAGGTGCAGAGGTTAAACTCTGACCTGGTGGGGGGTAGGTGTGCCTCCCAGGAAGTCCTGGTTTGCCAGGCAGTAATCCAGTCTGAGGGTACAGACCCTGGGCTGGAAGACCAGGTTCAGGGTGTCCCCCCGGACCTGGAGGGAGGGGCTACTGATAACAGTGCCCCTACCACGTTGTCTTCTGAGGAGGCCACTCCTAGTTGGAGGGTGCTGGACCCCAGAAGGGAGGGCAGGGGGAGGGAAGCCTCACCCCGGGCCCTAGTCCAACCTGAAGGTACAGGCCCCAGGTTGGAGGGCCAGTTGCAGGTTAACAGCCCTGCACTGGTGGAGGAATGGTACAGGGCGACTTCTGTAAGCACCCTGACCATGTTGGACTCTGGGGGTACCGCTCCAGGAGGGAGGGTACAGAGCCCCAGAGGGGAGGACCAGGTTCAGGCTGTCATCCCTGACCTGGTGGAAGGGAGAGTGGTTAAAGGGTGCCCAGCACCTGGGGCTACCGCCCCCCACTCTCCACAGCCACAGTGGTTGGAGAGCTTTGAGAGGCCTGGGGCCTGGCTCTCATCCCTGGCAGCTGTCAGTAATCACTGTGGCTTGCTGTCCGGGTGGACAGAGTTATCCCTGGGGAGGGGACAAGTGTCCCACCCCGGGGGTAGAGTGGACAACACCACTGTGTTGGTCATGGTGGTACTATCCTGCTCCTGGGATACATCTGTGAGCAAGGTAAGGTTAGGTGCTGCACAGATGGGATCCGCAGGTAAGGAGAAAAGTTCCCCATGGGTTGGCTTTGTGGGCCCTGAGAGTATGGACAGAGGGATCCAATTGGAGTCAGGAAGGCGAAGAACTGGAGCATGCCCCTGCTGTTGTGGGCCTGGGTCCTTGTTCTGTCGCCTCAAACAGGGAAGTACATCAGGATAGTGATTGTTCTCCCCTGGCTTTAGGCTGGTAGGGGGTCATGTTGGACCTGGCTTTTTGACAGGGACATCCCCAAACTTTTTGCCTCCTTCCTCCTATTTTTTCTGACCTGTTGTTGGCTTTTGACCTCTGGGCACTTTACCACTGCTAACCAGTGCTAAAGTGCGTATGCTCTCTGTGTAAATTGTACTATTGATTGGTTTATCCATGATTGACTATTTAATTTACTTGTAAGTCCCTGGTAGAGTGCACTACATGTGCCTAGGGCAGGTAGATTAAATGCTACTAGTGGGCCTGCAGCACTGGTTGTGCCACCCACCTCAGTAGCCCCTTAACCCTGTCTCAGGCCTGCCATTGCAAGGCCTGTGTGTGCAGTTTCACTGCCACTTCGACTTGGCATTTAAAAGTACTTGCCAAGCCTAGAACTCCCCTTTTACTACATATAAGTCATCCCTAATGTGTGCCCTAGGTAACCCCTAGAGCAGGGTGCTGTGTAGGTAAAAGGCAGGAGATGTACCTGTGTAGTTATATGTCCTGGTAGTGTAAAACTCCTAAATTCGTTTTTACACTACTATGAGGCCTGCTCCTTTCATAGGCTAACATTGGGGCTGCCCTCATACACTGTTGAAGTGGCAGCTGCTGATCTGAAAGGAGCAGGAAGGTCATATTTAGTATGGCCAGAATGGTAATACAAAATCCTGCTGACTGGTGAAGTCGGATTTAATATTACTATTCTAGAAATGCCACTTTTAGAAAGTGAGCATTTCTTTGCACTAAAATCTTGTTGTGCCCTTCAATCCACGTCTGGCTAGGTTTAGTTGACAGCTCCTTGTGCATTCACTCAGACACACCCCAAACACAGGGTACTCAGCCTCACTTGCATACATCTGCATTTTGAATGGGTCTTCCTGGGCTGGGAGGGTGGAGGGCCTGCCCTCACACAAAGGACTGCCACACCCCCTACTGGGACTCTGGCAGACAGGATTGAACTGAAAGGGGGCTTGGTGCATTTCTTAGACACTCTTTGAAGTCACCCCCACTTCAAAGGCACAACTTAGTATAAAACAGGGCCTCTGCCCTACCTCATCAGACACTTGCTGGAGAAGAAACCTGAACCAGAAACTACATCCTGCCAAGAAGAACTGCCTGGCTGCTCAAAGGACTCAACTGTCTGCTTTTCTACAAAGGACTGCTGCCTTGCTGTTTGCCTGCTGCCTTGCTGAACTCTTGTCTGGCTGTAAAAGTGCTCTCCAAGGGCTTGGATAGAGCTTGCCTCCTGTTCCCTGAAGTCTCAGGACCAAAAAGACTTCTCTCTTCCTCTTGGACGCTCCGTGCGCCGAACTTTTCGACGCACAGCTTGTTCCGCGGCAAGAAAAACGCCGCACACCGACGCTGATCAACGCGACGTCTTCGGGACGACCGAAACTTTGACGCACAGCCTCGCAAGGACAACGCCGCCCGACTTCCCGGGAGAAATCGACGCGACGCCTACCGTGAGATCAAAACTTTGACGCTCGGCCTCGCAAGGACAACCCTGCCCGACTCCGCAGGAGAAATCGACGCGACGCCTGCCGTGAGATCGAAACTTCGACGCGCAGCCCCGCAGAACGACGCGCAGCCGGAAAACAAGCAGGAAAATCCACGCACAGACCCAGGACATCTGGTACTCCCCGCAAACCACAGTAAGAGACTGTCCGCGCGCCGGAAAACGACGCCCGACTCCCCGCGTGGAAAATAACGACGCAAGTCCGTGTGTGCTGAGGAGAAATCGACGCACACACCAGTTTTCCACGCACCTCTTCTCCTGTGGCCCTCTGAGGAGATTTTCCACCAGAAACCAGGTACTTTGTGTTTGAAAGAGACTTTGTTTACTTTCTAAAGACTTAAGACACTCTCTATCACTTTTCAGTGATATCTTTACAAATTCGTATTGCAACTTTGATCGTTTTGACCTGGAGATACCCAGATAAATATTATATATTTTTCTAAACACTGTGTGGTGTATTTTTGTGGTGTTATGCTATGGTGTTGTATGATTTATTGCACAAATGCTTTACACATTGCCTTCTAAGTTAAGCCTGACTGCTCGTGCCAAGCTACCGGAGGGTGAGCACAGGCTGATTTTGGATTGTGTGTGACTTACCCTGACTAGAGTGAGGGTTCTTGCTTGGACAGAGGGCAACCTGACTGCCAACCAAAAACCCCATTTCTAACAATTGTGGAATTATTTTCTGTGCCTATTGCATCACCCACATTAGTGTTGGAACCCCTTGCAGGCTCCTGAGGTGTTACTGAGGCCATGAGGCTGGTCAGTCCTCAACACAACTTCCTCACATAGCGACATCCGGGACACTTCCATCCCATTGTGCACTGATGAGGGTCCCTTTTACAGTTGAGACAAACCAAGGGCTTGACTCAAGTGGCACCAGGATCTTTGATTGTGGTCCTAGTCCCTAACCAGATTCCGACCTCAGGTCTGGTTCACAAGAACCTCCTCTTCTGGCGGGCTGGTCATTGTTTTTGCCAGGAGAGTAACAAAACTGGAGGGGGCCCTGTGCAAAGAACATGGAGTGGCCCCCCTCCGGACTCATTTAGGCCAAGTGCTGTGCTGAGGGGGCCCTCTCAAGCTCTGGGTCTCCCCACACCATACAGGCTGCAGGGGCCTTTGTTACACCAGTGATTTTTGCGACTGTGGTCAGATTTCTGTTTCTTTTTGTTGGTCAGCTCAGGCTACCAAAAAGCATAAAAAGCACAGTGAGGGATGGTGTCAGCTCTGCCAATGTGAGCAGTATTGTTTGGTACCCACAGTGTGCACAGAGTCCAAGGGTTCCCTTTTAGAGGTAAGATAGTGGCAAAAGTAGATAATTCTAATGCTCTATTTTGTGGTAGTGTGGTCGAGCAATAGGCTTATCAGAGGGTAGTGTTAAGCATTTGTTGTACACACAAAGGCAATAAATGAGGAACACACACTCAAAGACTTACTCCAGGCCAATAGGTTTTTATATTGAAAAATATCTTTTATTAGTTTATTTTAACGACCACAGGTTCAAGATTTACATCAAACACTTTGAATATAAGGTACTTCACTTAGGTACTTTAGGAACTTTGAATGAAAACAATATCATGTACAGTCTTTGTAAAAATGGCAATAAGCTATTTTCAAAGTGGACACTGCAAAAATCAACAGTTCCTGGGGGAGGTAAGTAAACCACTTACAAGTCTCAGTTCTGGGGCATAGGCAGCCTACCGTTGGGGGTTTAAGGCAACCCCAAAGTTACCACACCAGCAGCTCAGGGCCGGTCAGGTGCAGAGGTGAAAGAGGTGCCCAAAACACATAGGCGCCTATGGAGAACAGGGGTGCTCCGGTTCCAGTCTGCCAGCAGGTAAGTACCTGCGTCCTCGGGGGGCAGACCAGAGGGGTTTTGTAGAGCACTGGCGGGGACACAAGTAGGCACACAAAACACATCCTCAGCGGCACAGAGGCGGCCGGGTGCAGTGTGCAAAGCAGCCGTCGGGTTTTGTATAGGCTTCAATGGAGGGACCCAGGGGTCACTCTAGCGGTGCAGGCAGGCACAGGGGGGCATCTCGGGACAGCCACCACCTGGGCAAGGCAGAGGGTCACCTGGGGGGTCACTCCTGCGTCGAAGTTCGGTTCCTTCAGGTCCTGGGGGCTGCGGGTGCAGTGTTAGTTCCAGGCATCGGGTCCCTGGTTACAGGCAGTTGCGGTCAGGGGGAGCCTCTGGATTCTCTCTGCAGGCGTGGCTGTGGGGGTCAGGGGGGTCGTCTCTGGTTACTCACGGGCTCGAAGTTGCCGGGGAGTCCTCCCTGAGGTGTTGGTTTTCTGCAGGTTGAGCTGGGGGCGTCGGGTACAGAGTGCAGAGTCTCACGCTTCCGCCGGGAAACGTAAAATCCTTGGAAGTTGCTTCTTTGTTGCAAAGAAGTAGCTGATTTTGAACAGGGCTGCTGTTCACAGGAGTTTCTTGGTCCTGTAGTCCAGGGCAGTCCTCTAAGGCTTCAGAGGTCGCTGGTCCCTGTCGGATGCGTCGCTGGAGCAGGTTTTCGAAGTTGGAGACAGACCGGTAGGGCTGGGGCCAAAGCAGTTGTCGTCTTCCTCCTTCTCTGCAGGCTTGTAGGTCAGCAGTCCTTCTTCTTTCTTCAGGTTGCAGGAATCTGATTTCCTGGGATCTGGGGAGCCCCTAAATACTGAATTTAGGGGTGTGTTTAGGTCTGTTCCTTAGGGGCTGTCCTGACTGGTGGGTGACTCCTCCTTGTTTTTCTCATTATCTCCTCCAGCCTTGCCGCCAAATCTGGGGGCAGTGGCTGGAGGGGGCGGGCATCTCCACTAGCTGGGATGCCCTGGGGCGCTGTAACAAAAGGGGTGAGCCTCCCCCCATTGCAGGCTTTGTTCCTGGCCATAGAGTGACAAAGGTACTCTCCCCATGTGGCCAGCAACATGTCTGGTGTGTGGCAGGCTGGCAGAAACTGGTCAGCCTACACTAGAAGTCGGGTAGGTAGTCATGGGGCATCTCTAAGGTGTATGTTACAATATATTGCACACTGGCATCAGTGTGCATTTATTGTGCTGAGAAGTTTGATACCAGACTTCCCAGTTTTCAACGTAGCCATTATGGGACTGTGGTGTTCGTGTTTGACAAACTCCCAGACCATATACTCTTATGGCTACCCTGCACTTACAATGTCTTAGGTTTTGCTTAGACACTGTAGGGGCATAGTGCTCATGCACATATGCCCTCACCTGTGGTATAGTGCACCCTGCCTTAGGGCAGTCAAGACAAACTGCTGCTACACAAACTCAACAGAATATACAAATCATCAATCAAAAAAGCTAAAAAAAAAGGTACTACTCAGACAGAAATCAAAATGCTAAATCTACAACCAAAGAATTTTATAAAATTCTCAATGAATTTTGAAAACCTACATGCATGGAAGGAAGTCATCCCACTACTCAAGATTTCACAAACAAACTGGCAACTCATTACACAACCAAGGCAGACACATTGGACTCCTATTTAAAATTTAAAACAGAAGAAAACCATCAGCACCAACCCCTTACCTAAAATACCCTCTAAGAATAAACCAACCCAGCCTCTACAGTCCTTCAAACAAATATCCCATACGATGCATCTTCCCCCACCTTGGATTTCCACACAAGGTGCAAGCTACTATCTCACTTGTACTATCCAAACTGGATTATGCCAATGGCCTCTACCATGGATCATCTCTATCGATCATAAAAAAACTACAACGTATTCAGAACTCCACAGCCAGGCTACTATTACTTGTAATGGCACAAGCCCACATCTCCCCTGCCTTGAGAGCACTACACTGGTTACCCGTTGCCAGAAGATCCACCTTCAAGCTGCTTTGTATCACCCACAAAGCTATACATGGAACAGGGACACTTTTTATCAGAAACAAAATAACCAAATACATTCAACAAAGAAACCTCTGCTCAAGATTGGCACCCCGCCTTAGAACACCACCATACAAGAAAAAGTCTATATCTGGTACATCCTTCTCCGTTCAAGCAGCCAAACTATGGAATTCATTACCCCCAACTATAAGAGCCACAGATAACTATCTTGTCTTCAGAAAACTTCTCAAGAGTTGGCTCTTTCCTTCATAACCACCATATTCAAACAACTATGGACTGCATATGCCTATGTTGATAAATATTTTTTTCTGATTATGAATATATTCTAGTTATATATAGTTCTTTAGAAAATATGGATCGCTAATATGTCATAACAATAAACTACACACACACTCTTTAAACCTGTTGAAATAAGTACATTTACTCATGGTTTAAATATGTATATGTATGTACATATATGTGTGCATATGTGTGTGTATTCATGTGTGTATGTATGTGTGTGTGTGCGTATATATATATATATATATATATATATATATATATATATATATATATATGTGTGTGTGTGTATGTTATTCTATGCTTTTTCATAGGTCACTGCATACTCCTAGATAAGTTGTTATACTAGATACTTATGAATCCCTGCTCTCATCTTATATCACACTTATCTACCCATCACCATATGTCATGTCTCTATCAATCTATCCCCCATTCCCACTCTGACTCATCCCAAATCCATTCTACTACTTTCATCTCCTAAATAACTCTGCCTAAGTTCTTCCCTCTGCTTCCACATCTAACTCACCCAAACCTCACTTTACTACCATGATCTCCCAAACAACCCTACTATATTCTCCCTCATTTATCTCATCCCTGCTAATATGATCTCCCTAACCCCTTCCACAGCCTCGTCCCTCCTCCATCCTCCCTCTACTCATCCCAAGCCTAAATCCTATTACCATAAACTCCCAATTAACACTTCTGGATTCTTCCCTCCTCCACGAATCCATTACTCCAGTCAATCTAACTAACAAACTCTCATATCCGCGGCTCAAATTAACTCATAATAGTACTAAAACTGTACTCATTATTTCCCTATACTAATCCACCACTAATTCTTTTTGTGTTCCGGAGTAGCGTGCTACTCGCCAAAAAGCGCTTCGACGCCTTGTCAGGGGTAGTAAGCGCTATATAAATACTATTACAATTACAATTACATACAGTGTTTTGCCTTCTCATTTTGGGTTGTTGATATCTGTGTGGGATTTTGAGCTGTTTAATCTGCATTGATGCTATATAGGCTCAAAATTATTTCCTTTGAAATGGTGAGCATTGGCCCCCCCTCTGACACTTCATTGGTCCATCCATGGCCGCCATCTTCTCACCTTTCACTACCACCTCCTCCCCAAAAGTGGTCTACCAGAGATCCAGTCTGTGGGGTCCGAGGGCAGTCAGAAGTTACTGGCCCATAGTTGTAGCAATGAGTGATGTTTACTTCTGGTGTCCTGGGGCCTTCGTACTCTGGGCCCCAAAACTGGGGCCAAGCCCTCCTTTTAGCACCTGACTCTCAGAATAACGCAGAGCAGACAAGACTTACTGGGCGCCCACATTTATGAAAGGAACAAGTGGGAAAAAGAAACTGCAACCTGACTCTATCAGCAAACACTTTTTACATCCAGTGTAAACTTAGAAACATAGTTGAATATATAACTTGTTTATATTTTGCATGAATAAATATAGCCATATTTGTATTTCAGAATGTTTAATTTGCCTGCCCGTGCTGCAGACTCATCGTACATGTTTTTTATTGTTTTCTCCATTCGGATCTTTTAAATAGATGGGACAACACGACAGAGAATGCCTACAAATGTGTGCTTACTTCTTTTAACCACAGGGCTTTAAGTGGGCCGGGTCCCTCTGGGACTCAGACCCAGTAGTAATTTAAAAGGGACATTGAAACGGGTCTCTTGTGGTCCCTGTATTCATGTCCTTAACTTTTCATGCAAAAGCACTGATTGATTTCTGAAAAATGGGTGTAAAAACGTGAAGGTAATCTAGGTGGTTACTGCTTGTACTTGACAAGCTTAACTCAGTCTTGCATCCCCGTAAGTTCTTCTCCAGGATGTTGAATGTGATTTTTTTCAGGCAGAATATTACTCCTGTCTAGCGCATAATTTGAACTGAGTCGCATCCAGGAGTTTATAATGTGACACCACTGAGTGTTGACTGAAGGCAGTAAGAGGTATTCTCAGTACATGGCAGGAGCAAACAGATGTTAGGAATACCTGACCATCCAATGCTTGGCCTCTTTGCAAAGCGCATACACAAAGGGTCACTATGTCAGGTGCAGTTGTGATTCTATTTAAAGGTGTGGGTGTGGTGGCAGTCCACGTGAATTTTAGTCTATATGTTTAAGCAACTCCCTAATTATATAGACCCCGCTCCTTTCAGGGACCCTCCACTTTTTTCATCCGACTTAGAGGGCTCTTTCACCTCATATGTCTACTTTTGTAGGAACAGAAAGCTTGGACCTCTTTCGCTCAGCACTTGCTTCTTCCTCTGCTCTCCCAAAATTCTGTGGAATTACTCAGTCTCTGCACCTCTGACAAGGCTGCTGACGTTCATAGCCTTGTGGGCTGTGTGTGCTGTGGATGTGCTGCCCCCTGGCGGTCACTCTGTGAATATGCAGGTACCTGGGAACAACCCAGACTACTTCTGAGCTGTTTCTTCTCTGTGTGAACCAATCCAGTGTCAGGACTGGAGTCGGTGCTGTTAGTAGATAGAGAAGGAGTATAACTCGAGCCCCAGGAGGGCAGCCTGGAGCATGTGACAGGTGAGTGTCGTCAAGGAAGCAGCTGGAAGATAACTGTAGAGGGGTCTGTGGGGCCATCAGCCTGGTGAGGAAAACCAGGAGTCTATATGTTGTCTATATGGTTGTTGTATGTGTTATGTGTTTTTAGTCTGATATGGTATTTGTCTTTATATTCGAATATGTGTTATGAGTTATGATTTGGTTTAGGGGGAGTTTTTTGTAAAATTTTTGATTAAATATTTTGTATAAATTAGAAGATTTTTGCAGATTTATTTATGTCTGATTATTAAAAAATAAAAAATAAAAAACACGTTATATATTATTTAAGGCTTTCTGCGTTAGATTAAGTTGTCTTCTTATATTTATAGGAGGGAGATATATCCTTCTACTTTTTCTACTTTGTGTCCTGGGAGAGGGGCGTGGCTTTGTCTGGCTCAAGGGGAGGGGTTAGTAATAGTCAATGCAGGGACTGCTGCTGTCCTCCGTGTCCTGGGCTCTGTGTATGTGTAGAAGTTCTAAGGTTGTAAATAATGAGACCTGAGCAGGTTGTGGCAGAAATCAAGACTTCTGGTCATTCCTTCTGTAACTGTCAAATATTGAGAGTAACAATTTAACTTGAAATGTACAGAATGGAGTAAGATGGGACAGGCCCCACACATATAGTGTTCTATGCTTAACACTCACAGCTCCCAGAGGTTCTAGTGGTTAGGAACGCCTGGTTTTCACTGAGGTGGCCCCGGTCAAACTCCTAGTATGGGAAGTTGAATTTTCTTCCTAGTCACACATTTTAAACTCTCTCTGCTTTTTCCTACAAACCTAAAAGCACCTAAAGTCTTAATAAATGTCACTTGCTTCGTGTTACGCTTCGATCAGTCTAATGCCCTCTGATGATTAGTCCGACCCCACAGTCCTTCCCCGTTTTTCTCTCACTACGCTCTCTCTCTCACTTTGCTCTCCTCCCCTCTCTCCCCTGCCACTGCAGCCCCTGTGGCCCCACCCCCTCCTCTCTCTCTCTCGCGCTGCACTCACACCACTGCTGCCCACACAGCCCGCCCCCTTTTTTGCGCCGTTTTTTTCGCTCCCGCTCCTGCCTCCCAGCTGTCCTCTCCTCCCCCCACCCCCATACTTAATGGTGCCCGCTGCGCCGCTGGTGTGCCGTAGGCGCACCTCAGGCAAGCCCGTCTGCGCCCATCCGCGCCTGGATCGCGCACAGCACCAGAACCCTTGGTTCTTGTCTCCCCCACCAACGCCACGCACATCTTCACTACGACGCTTCCACTCTCTGCGCCCTCAACACCGGCCGCTCTCCCGCCTGCCTTCAAGCCTCCCCGCAGACCACCCGCGTCTTCCCCTGCCAAAACTGCACCTTCACCAGCCTCCAAGCCAATGACCCACCCACCAAGGCAGGACGCAACCATCTCAGATGTATCCTCCTCAACACCGGTCCCATCCACAAGCACGCAGTAGAGCTATGGATTCTACTCGACTCAGCCTCCCCGGACGTTGTCTTCCTGACCCAGACCTGAATGAACTCCTCCTCAGCAGCTGACATCGCCATAGCCATCCCGGACGGCTACAAGATCACCTGCAGGGACCACTCCAACAAACCAGGAGGAGGCATCGCCATCATCCACAAGAACACCGTAAGGATAACGACCAGCACCGAAGACACCCTCAACACCGCCGAACACCTGCACTTCCAGTTCCACACCGACCCAAACACCACCCTCTGAGGGACCCTCATCTACAGGCCCCCCAGCCCCAGACAGCAGTTCAGCGACTCCATCACCGACGTCATCAGCACACACTCTCTTGCATCCACTAGCCACATAGTCCTCGGGGACTTAAACTTCCACCTCAAGAACACCAACGACAACAACACCGCCACCCTGCTCGACAAAATCTCCAACCTCGGCCTCAAACAGCTCGTCACAACACCAACCCACTCCGCAGGACACACACTCAACCCTATTTTTTCCGCCAGCAATCATGTCTCCTTCAGCCAAACCAACAAACTCCATTGGACAGATCACAGCTGCCTCCACTTCTCCTTCAAGAAACCCACAACACACCACCACCCGCAACGGATCCCCCACCGCAATTGGAACAAGGTCACCGAAGACCATCTCATCGCGACCCTCTCCCGGAACGCACCAATCGACACCACTGACACTGACGAAGCTGTCCGCAACTTCAGGCAATGGATCGACACCTGTGTCAATACTCTCGCCCCTGTCAAGAATCCCTCCAGCAGACGCACCGACAGAAGGGCCTTCTGGTTTACCACTGATCTCCTCAAATGTAAGCAAACCTGCCGCAGACTTGAAAGACAGTGCCGCCAAGATCAGACTCTGGACAACCACATAGCCACTTGCTATACACTACTCTAGTATATGCTATTCCACTCCACACCATTCCACTATAGGTCCACAGTCAGGACAATAACATAGTGAAAACACCACAAAAATACACCACACAGGTATAGAAAAAAAAGAATATTTATCTGAATATAATACTGTGGAAGCAATGAAAATCTAATGTACACAAGCAAAGTTATGACTTTTTAAAAATTAGAATACCACTAAAGTGCTTAGAAATACAATAACTCCAACTTGGGCTATCATGGTATCATTGACGGAGTCGCTCCCAATAATTTGACGCCACAGGTGCCGGTCATGGAATCACATTGACCCCCAGGTACAGTACCTTTTGAAAATGAAGAAACAAATACATTGCACGGAGTTGGGGAGATGAGGTGTTGCTGGGGCTGCTGCGGTGTCAGTCCTTTATGGCGCCCGGGGAGATGAGGCATCAGTTCTGCGCTGCGAGGCAGTTGGAGGCTAGGAGCCGGTTCCGCAGGAGGCAGGGGGGGCTAGTTCAGTGTCAGTGGCAATACTTTGATTCCTTGTGACCCGGCAGGGTTCATGAATCCAGTAGGTCAAGAAGTGATGTGTCGACTTCGTAGTGAAGCGATGACCTTGAGTGATGTCAGCAGTGTCGCGGAAACATCGGACTTGCGTTGCAGGCCACAGCGATGTCCACGGAGTGGGAGAAAGCTGCGACATTGGTGCTAGTGTTGCTGAAGTCGTTCCAGGCGTCGCTGAAGTCAGAAAGCTAGCTAAAAGCCAGTAAATGAAGTCTTTGCTGTCCCTGAGACTTCAGAACAGAAGGCAAGCTTAAGACAGCCGTTGAAGATCACTTTTGGGGAAGGCAGAGTCCTTCCAGAGCAGTCAGAGGCAGCAGGCAGGAGGGCAACAGCAGGGCAGCAGGGCAGCAGTGCTTCTTAGCAAATCAGTCCAGATGAGTGCTTTGGGCAGTCAGGCAGGTCTTCTGACAGAGTTCAGGAGTAGATCCAGAAGAATCTGATTTGGTGGGGTCAGAGACCCAGTTTTTATACCCAAACATGCCTTTGAAGTGGGGGAACTTCAAAGAGAGGTTTTGAAGTACACAAGTTCCTCCCCTTTCAGCCCAGTCTTGTCTGCCAGGGTCCCTGTTTGGGGGGGGGGGGGTTATCAGCCCTTTGTGTGCAGGCAGGCCACTGGCCTTTGAAATGTAAGTGTGACCCCCTCAACCCTTCGAGGGGCTGCACCTTGCTACCACCTACCAGGTGTACCAAGTACACCACGGAACCCTGCCCAATCTGGTACTTACTGGCCTTGATCATCAATGCTGCCTGTTGCAGGGCCTGGAGCACCTCTTGGAGGGGAAGCAGGGGTTCCCGTCCAGCTGGCACTGTAGACAGAAATGTCATCTAGGTAAGCGGCACAGAATGCCTCCTTACCAGCCAGGACCCTGTTGACCAACCGTTGGAAGGTAGCAGGGAAATTCTTCAAGCCAAAGTGCATCACCCGGAATAGGTAATGTCCCTCAGGGGTTGAGAATGGTGACCTCTCTTTAGCCCCTCAGGCAAGGTGATCTGCCAGTACCCTGATGTTAAATCAAATGTACTGAGGAATTTGGCAGCAACCAGCCTGTCAATGAGCTCATCAGCTCTGGGGATGGGGTGTGCATCAGTCTTAGTGACGGAGCTGAGACCTCGGTAGTCAACACAGAACTAAAGTTCTGGTTTGGCGCCCGGTGTGTCAGCCTTAGGTACCAGCACCACGGAGCTGGACCAAGGACTATTAGAGGTTCCAATCACCCCTAAAGCTAGCATCTTGGCAACTTCCTCCTTAATACTGGCTTTCACCTTGTCTGACAATCTGTAAATTTTGTTCTTTACTGTGCTAATGTCTCCCGTGTCAACATCATGGACACATAGATGGGTGAGTCCAGGGATGAGAGAAAACAGAGAGGAGAACTGTTCCAGTAACTGGTAAACAGTCACCTCGCTGGTCTAGGGTTAGGGAGTCAGAGAGGTTGACACCCTTCACTGACCTATCACTTTCCTGTGCAGAGAGGTCAGGGAGAAATTCACTCTCCTCCTGCACACCCTCATCTGTCACAAGGAGGATGCTAACTTCAGACCTCTCAAAGTGAGCCTTTAGTCTGTTTATATGGAACACCCTTAGGGGGTTTCTAGTGATCTTCCGGTCCACTAGGTAAGTGGCCTTCCCCCTTATGCTCCTTTACTTTGTATGGGCCAGTTCAGTGATCCTGGATAGTCCTGAGCTCTACTGGTTCCATGACCTATACCTTGTAACCAGGTTGAAACTCCACCAGAGTGGCCTTCTGGCTATAGAAGCATTTCATTATCACTTGAATGGCCTCAAGGTTGATTTTGGCCTTTTTCCAGAAGCAGTTCATCTGGTTGTGGAAGGCCAACATTTAGCTGGCCACATCCTGGGAGGGGTTCCTGAGAGCTTTCTCCCACCCCTCCCTCACAATGCTTATGGGCCCCCTAAGAGGTTAGCCATAGAGAAGTTCAGAGGGACTGAACCCCACCCCTTTCTGTGGCACCTCTCTGTAAGCAAAGAGAAGGCATGGCAAGAGGACATCCCACTTGTGCCTCATGGCCTCAGGTAGGCCTGTAATCATGATCTCTAAGGTCTTGCTGAATCTCTCAAATAGACCATTGGATTGAGAGTGATAGGATGTGGTGAACTTATACATTACACCACACGCATTCCACATGGACTTCATGTATGCAGACATGAAGTTAGTGCCTCTATCAGACACATACAGTATCTCTTTGGGGAACCCTACACAGGTAAATGTCCCCATCAAAGCTATGGTCCCCACAGGTGCAGTCACAATCCTCAGAGAAATTCCCTCTGGGTAGTGTGTGGCATGGTCCACCAAGACCAGGATGAACCTGTTGCCTAGGGCTGTCTTGGGGTCCAATGGACCAATGACATTGATGCCCACCCTTTCAAGGGGGGTGGCAACGAAAGGAAGTGGGATCAGAGGGGCCTTCAGCTTTTTCCCTGACTTCCCACTGGCCTGGCAGGTGGGACAGGACAGGACCTACCTGAGGCTGTCTTCATTAAGGGCCACTAAAAGTGGGTGACAAGACTGGCAAAGGTCTTGTCCTGCCCACTGTCAGGGGTGTATCTTGAGCCAAACTCAGTAGGAATGCCCAGTAACACTAGGGGACCAGCAGCACACATGCTGCCACAGTACCTGGAGCCTTAGGCTCACTATATAGCAGATATTTCTCCCAATAGATCAGGTGAGCCCCAGAGGCTTCACCTGCTGCATGGCTGAGGCCTGTCGCCTCAAGCCCTCAAGAGCGGGACACTCCTTCTGCGTTTTGCAGAATTTCTCCTTGGTGGGCCCACCCTCAACTTGCCAACCAGCAAGCTCAGGCGGGTCACCTAGGGTGGCAATCTTTTCCCCAGTTGGCTTAGGGGCCTCCTCCTCAGGGACCCCGTCAACATCCACTGTGGGATCTTCAGGGGCTGGTTTCCCACGCCCCTTGCCCCTCTCCTTGGCAGCTGTCTGGGCCATTCTTCCAGGCTCCAGTCACCTTTGACTCCCTTCCCAGGCAGCCATGGACTGTGTGGTCATGCAGACCTACTCAGGCAATCCCATCATCTCCAAGTGAGACCTGAGTTCTACGTCCCTATAGGTAGTGTACTCTAGGTCATTGCCTAACAGACAATCTACAGGCATGGCAGGACTCACAGCTACTTTCCAAATACCAGAGACCCCTCCTCACTCAAAGGGAACTGGAGGTGCCGGTGAATGGCTCTCGCGACTGTCGGTGACTATGACTTACTGGAATGTTTTTGGTAGGATCTGGTCTGCTGACACCAGCTAACCCCTGACAGTAGTCATGATGGCTCTTATGTCATGCGGAGCCTCCACCTGCTGCCCATTAATGGTGACCCACTACCTATACTTAGAAGTATTGGCAGGCACGTGGGCATTTGGCACCATTTCTGCATCTCCTAGGGACACTAGGGTTACCTCTGCCTGCTCCCCAAAGGTAACTGGGACTACCTCCTCCCTGAGCGCTACACTAGCCAAACCAGGTGTCTGCCCACCAGTGAGGGGATGAGCCCTCTTTGTACATTTAGAGTCACCCTTAGAGTGGACATACTTGGAGCCCTCTGCACATTGGGGAACCCACCTCCCTGTCTTATGATCAAAGAACCCTTTCTTCTTAGGATCAGACTGGGTCTGGTTAGCACTATTCCCTTGGAAATTATTTTGGGGGCATTTAGTGAACTCCTTATTTTTCAGTATTTCTACCCCTCTTTCTTCTGTTGGGAACCCTGACCACCTTTGTGGGTGCCACCCCCCCCCCCAACAGATACCTTTTTGGATACTCTGGTGCTAGCTTAGAGGTCCGCCTCCCCAGCAAGCTTCCTGGGATCAGTCAGCTTACTGTTAACTAGGTGCAGGCACAACAATGTGAAACAAATACTGAGCATGTGTTCTCTCAGGATCAAACTATACGACCCCACATAATCACTGACTTTGATGTCCGAGATCCAGCCATTCAGTGCCTTACTGTAATAATCAACAAACTCTACCCAGGATTGGTTGGGGAGCTTGCTACTGTCCCTGAGTCTTTGCCGATACTTCTCAGGGGTCAGCCCAAAGTTGGGAGTCAAAATGGCTTTCATAGGAGTGTACTTAGTCTGGTCCCCAACCTCTAATGTCAGAAGTGTGTCCCTCCCAAGTCTCGGGACGTGTTTTCACAGGCCCACCCACCAGTGCCCTTCAGGAACCCATGTGCCCTCAGTGCAACTTCATAAGCAAAAAAACACGTATCAATGTAATCTCCCTCCACATTTCAGCCAAGGCTCTTTCAGCCTCAGCTCTCCTCTCCTTTGCATCTAATTTTTTTTTTTTTTTTTAAGTTTCAAAAGTTTTATTAAGAATATATAAGGCGGTACATACAGCATATAAACAAACTGTTTAGCTTTAAAAACATTATTTTTGTTCGTTTACCACAATTATTTCCATTGTAGGCATATATACATGTACTGTCAGGTAAGTAAAAATTCCCAGTTGCATAGTTGAGTTGTGTACCCTTATTTTGAAGAAGAGTGGAAAACAGGTGGGGGGGGTGGTAGGGGGAGGGGGAGCGAGGATAGGGTTGTGTAGGAGGGGTTGGTCTTGATATAGGGGAGAAACAAAATAGTCATATGAAATAGGGAGGGGGAGAGAAGGGAAAGAAAGAGGGAGAAAGAGGAAGGGTAATCGCGGGGGAATGTAGAATGAAGAGACTCGAGGTAGGCAGGGGGTCTTTGTATCCTGAGACTAGCTTGTTCAGGCCTAAGAGTAGATCGTTCTGTACTTCTCCGTCTGTAGCAAGGAGTAGATAATATGTATGATAGGTATGGTAAGGTCGGTTAGAGAGTGTCTACGTCTTATATGAGTTGATTTCTCAGTCCTTGTTTGTTTTGGGAAGCGACTTGTATTACTATGTTGGGTAGTTCAGGGTCTCGGGCATGTGACAAAATTAGAGGCCTGTGGATTGATAGAGAGAGAAAAAAGAGAGAGAGAGAAGAGAGGATAGCGTAGCTAGGGAGAGAGAGAGGGGGCAATAGGAGATTAAATGTGTTTCCGGAGTCTAGGATTCTCAGAGGGTGATTGGTAATTAATATTCCCTAATCAATGATCATTGAACATTGATCATCCGTTGGTCATCCACCAGCCGCTTCATGGTCTCTTCAAGAATGGGCGCCAGACCTCCTCAAACTGTTCTGCTTGGTCCTGTAGGTTATAAATCACTCGTTCATGGGTAGCCGTTTGATACATGGCCGTCATCCATTCCATGGGTGTGGGGGCAATGCTAGATCTCCAGTGCCGGAGTATGCATATTTTGGCCGTGGCTAGCGCCGTGTGGATTAATCGTTTATGTGCCCGCGATAGGGAGGGATACGGGCGAATGTCATGTAGAATGATAAATGCTGGTGGAGTCGGTTTTGGTATCTGTATGAAGTCCGATAAGGCGAGGCGTACCGCGTCCCATAGTGACTGTACCGTGGGGCAGTGGCATAAAATATGAAGTTGGTCGCAATATGGCTCTGTGCATCTCCAACAGTTCGCGTGAGGTAACAACCCTGCCCTGAAGAGTTTAACAGGGGTCCAGTACCATCCCTGAAGGATTTTAAATAGGCAAAATTTCAGGCGTGCTTCACGTAC
This sequence comes from Pleurodeles waltl, assembly GCF_031143425.1. NCBI lineage: Eukaryota > Metazoa > Chordata > Amphibia > Caudata > Salamandridae > Pleurodeles > Pleurodeles waltl. Next base: position 4,647,865 of record NW_027150097.1, read on the forward strand.
GCCCCTGTCGAGGGCTTCTAGTATGTCTGGCCATTCTTCGTCCGTGTAGGTTATCTCTAGTATGTCCTGCCACTTTAAGCGTAGTCGTTCAAGTAAAGGCTGAGAGTAAAGGTGGTTAGTTCATTCGGCATAGAGGCCAGCCAAGACGCCTTTTTGTCGGCCCCATTTCTGAAGATAGGTGACGATGGGTGAGGTTTTGAGGAGCCACGGGGGGGTTCCTAATGTTCTCCGCATACAGTGTTTGAGCTGTAGATATCGCCACTCCTGGTTACTTTGGATACCGAATTCTTCCTGGAGGGAGGCGAATGTGCGGAAGCTATCTCCATCTATTATGTGAGATATATTGTGGATACCTGCGTCGGACCATTGGGGCCATCTGAGAATAGTCCCTCCTATTTTAATGCTTTTATTCCCTGCTATGGGAGCCTGAGTATGCAGGGAGGGGTGTACTCCTAGTAGTCGATGGGCTCTGCACCACGCTGTGTTTGTAGCCTTGAGGATGGGGTTAGTTAAGGGAACGTGGTCGGCGTATGTTCCTCCCATCTCCGTATACTGTCCATATAGGAGTTTCTCTGTAATCACCCATTGCGGTGGATCGGCTGTATCCGGAAGCGTATATATTAGCTGTGAGAGTTGTAGGGCCAGAGAGTATTGTTCTACCGAGGGTAGTCCTAATCCTCCGTAGAGCCGTCGTGCCAGTATTATTGCAGGTTTCAGTCTTGGGCGTGAGGAGCCCCAGACGAAGGCCCTTATGGATGCGTCTATTAATCGGAGTGAGGAAAGAGGTATCTGTAGGGGAAGCATGCCTAACACGTATATGAAGCGTGGTAAGGTGACCATTCTGACCGCCTGTGTCCTGCCCCACATGGACAGGCCTAGTAGGGACCATTTGGCAAAGTCTTGTTTCATTTTAAATATAAGGGGGTCTATGTTGTCCCTGACCATATGTTCTAGACCTCTGTTAATAAACGTTCCTAAATATTTAAGGCGGGTCGGGGTCCATTTGAATTGAAGGCCATGTATCGTTGCCCTCGTCGTTATGCGGGATAATGGTAGTGCCTCACTTTTATCCCAGTTTACCCGATATCCGGATAGGGATGCAAAGTCTTCTATAGTGGAAAGTAGTGCTGGGAGCGAGGTTTCTAGATCGGACATTGTTAACAGAATGTCGTCTGCGTAGAGATATATTTTGGATATGCCCCCGGTGATATGGATCCCTTTTATTTGGTGAGAATTTCGTATAGTGGCAGCTAGGGGTTCCATGGCCAATAAAAATAGAAGTGGCGACAAGGGGCATCCCTGGCGTGTGCCCCTTCCGATAGGGAATGGGTCTGACATGATGCCCCCACAGTTAACCTGTGCTGTGGGGTGGTCATATAGTAAACGTACTTTAGAGATAAATTGTTCCCCCAGGCCAAAATGCTTCATGGTTGTGAATAGGTAGGGCCACTCAATTCGGTCGAATGCTTTCTCCGCGTCTAGGGACAGGGCTAGGGCTTCGTCAGGTAATTGTATGGATTCTAACAGTGTATGGCAAAGAGTTCGCATATGATTTCTGGAGGTACGGCCTGGTACAAATCCTACTTGGGTGTTGTGAATCAACGATGGTATCACCTTGCGGAGCCGCGCTGCTAGAACACTGGCTAGGAGTTTGACATCCCCATTCAAAAGGGAGATAGGACGGTAACTGCCGCAAAGAAGGGGGTCTCTCCCTGGCTTAGGCAAGATGACAATCGTGGCTTTATTGGATAGAGCGCCCAGGGAGCCTTCTTGACATGCTTCCGTCAGTGCTTCATGTACTGCGGTTATTGCCTCCTCCCCAGCCCATTTATAGAATTCCGCAGGGAATCCGTCCTCTCCTGGTGATTTATGGTAGGGGAGGCTTGTTATAACTTGGGTTATCTCTTCTTTGCTTATGTTACCGTCCAAGAGGGCCCTGCCTGCCTCAGACAGACGGGGCAGATTGGCCGCGGCAAGGAATGTCTCCATTTGTGTTTGATCTGTCGTTGTTTCAGGAGTGTACAAATGTCGGTAGTACTTGGCAAACTCGTTTACAATTTCTTGTGGGCGAGTTAGCACTGCTCCTGAAGAAGATGTTATGGCCGCAATGGCAGAGGCTGCCTCTCTTTGTCGGAGCTGCGCCGCTAGGAGGCGACCTGCTTTTTCCCCTTGTTCGTAATGGCGGCCTCGCAATTTTTGCAGTGCGTATTCCGCCTGAGATGTATAGAGTTCATTGTGTGCCATGCGGGCCTGTTCTAAGGCGTGTCGCAGCCTAGGGGATGGTTGGGCGGTATATTGTTTAATGAGGTCCCGTATCGTGGTCTCTAAGGTGGTTTGGCGGGCTATTCTGTCTTTGTTGGCCAGTGCTGCATCTCGCATCATATTCCCTCTTAGGGTTGCTTTTGCTGCCGCCCATAGGATCCTTTTTGAGGATACAGTGCCTGAATTCTCGGCCATGTATGTGGTTACATGAGCTTTTAATTGTTCCTTCCCTTGTGGAGAGCGATATCTGTGTACAGCCAATCGCCATGGTTTACGACCAGAGAAGGAGAGTCCCACCTGGATCCGGATTAGTATTGGGGAGTGATCTGAGAGCCCACTGTCTAGGATACAGGTGTCTTGTATATGAGGGATTACAGTGTGTGATACTAAGAAATAATCCAGACGCGATTGGGTGCCATGGACGGTGGATAAGAAAGTATATTCCTTATCTTTCGGGTGTTGTATTCTCCAGCAGTCCACCAGACCGACGTCAGTGGTCAGGTCTGTCAGAAGCGCTCTGTCGTGATTGTTACATACATCGACAGGGCCTGTCCTATCCATTATGGCGTCTTGGACGAGATTCCAATCTCCCCCGATTATGTATCGAGTAGTTCCGATTTCTGTCAGGAGGCGATTTAGCTGTAGAAGGAATGGGCGTTTTGGGCCGGTTGGTGCGTAAACGGATCCCACGCATAAAACAGTGTCCCCTAGTTTTAATTTAGCAAATATATACCTTCCTTCCGTATCATTCCAGGTTTTAATGATAGTGACCGGGAGGGATTTACGCACTAGTATCGCCACTCCACATTTGCGGGGTCCGTTACTTCCAGATTCCTGACTCGTTGGACGGCAGCTGAAGGCAACCCTCCCTACCCAATCCCGTTTAAGTTTACTGGATTCCAGAGTGTCAAGGTGTGTCTCTTGAATCAGAGCTATATCTGTTTTTTTGGATTGAAAATAGGACAGTATCTTTTTCCGCTTAACATAGCTCGTCATGCCGTGTACATTCCAAGAGAGTATGCGTAATGGTCGCGTCGCTTGAGGGTGGGGCTTCGACATATTGGATAATTGTGAGTAGGTAAGCACCCTGTGGGAGATATTGACTTAGTAGTTAGAGTGGGAGTTGTGTTTCGATATGATACGGTGTTTTATTTTATTTTATTTTATATTATACGGGGGTTAGTAGCTGGTGGAGGCCAAGGGAATCCTCTGGGGAAGAAAGAGAAGAGAGAGGAGAGGGTGAAGGAAGAGAGGTAATATAAGTAGGACAAGAGCCAGATGGAGGGGAAATATGAGGGAAAAAGAAGGCAAGGAGAAATGAGAGGGAGAAGAAAAGAGGGAGAAGGGGGGGAAGGGATGGATGCGTGTGCTGAAGTTGAGATTGAGAGTATAGCAAGAGAGCGTGCAATTTGGGGGAAGAAGTGGAGAAGGGTAGGGATGAGGGAGGTTAGGAGTCCAACCTCCTTCGTTCGTTAGGTCTGTAAACGGCGGGACCGATTTCTCTCGGAGCTCTCGTGCCGTCGGGCGGTCTCGATCGGGGGGGGGCGAAGGAGGGAAACAGCAGACAGCCAGTTATCGATATGTCGGTGATAAGGAGGGGTCGGGGGGGGCACACAGCAGTGCTTATGTTTATGTATCGGGAAGTGGGTCTGTTCATCGGTGGTTAGTGGCTAGTGTATTAGTTATATAACTAAAGTGTATATTGGCAGAAGTAATGATCGGTTAATAACTATAGTACCTGAGCGGCGCTGGAGAGGAGGGAGGGGGTGCCGGGTGTTGATGGGGTATGGTGTTTAGGATGTTGTGCCAAGTATTTGATGTTGTATGGTATCGTAGGGTGTTTAAGAGTTCATAAGATAGGGTCGTAAATTAAAGTAGGGACTGGGCAGACAGAAAGACCGAGACCGGCTGGCGAGGGGAGGGGGGGGGGCAGGGCAGAGGAGGGGGGGGAGAGAGCTCAAACAGAGTATTATAGTTCTCGCGTATGCATGGGTACATAAAGATACCAATATACAATATAATATAATACTTCCTGAGCATTTCTTTTCAACTATAACACTGCCTCGTCTCATCTCGCCTTACAACTGTTCAATGACATATTAGGTTGATCAACATAACATATCCTGGCATCTTATCACATTATCATGTTAGGAGCCATTATGCCAAACGTCTCTCTATTAATCGTAGGATAGGTAATGAGTGTAGCTGAGCCCCGGGTTACGCGAGGATAGTGCGTATCTCATCCTATTACTAACTCCTTGCCGTGTATTATTACATCATAATACTGACCTACTAAGGTCTTACTTGGTATGTGCCACCATCATAGTCGTTCTGTTGTTGGTGATAGTTTAAGATAGTAATAATGATTAGGATGGGGGTAGCTACGAACATCTGGGGAAAAGAATAGCTAATAGTTTATAATTTACATTGTGATGTTATAATGTGGTGTGGAGTGGCAGTATAGAATGTCATAATATTTCGCTTTGTTATGCGGTATTATGTTGTATTATGTCCTCGTGTTCTATTTTTTTTTTTTTTTTTCCCAGTTTCTTATTGTAGAATAAGGTAAAGTCAAGTAGTGGGAGCTTTGATATGTTTCAGGTTATATCGTATTGTGTGTCCCTGAATTGGGATTAATTTATCTTTACGTTGTCTAGTCCCATCCCTTGGGGTGATAATGGGGGCTAAAGGGTTCTAATGTCGGCGCTGGTCGAGTGTGGTGTGTATTAGGAAAGTTTCACATACTTTGTTGTTTACTACCATGAGATACTTTGTAGTGTGTGGAATGTAAGGTAAGTTCCATGATAGTTAATTAGTGTTTATTTTTGTTATCTGTTTAATGCCCCTGTTACCTTGTTACCTTGTTATAGGGTTATAGGGTCGGGACCGGGCCCTTATTAAACCTACAGTGAGTTGGTGGGGTCTGATCCCTGTTCTAGTAATCATCATCTGTTGTATACTGAGGGCAAATAACGATTTACTGGTAGTTTCCATTATAGGGCCTCGGCTCTAGTCATAAAGAGCATATATTTTTCATGTGTCTGGTTTTAACATTGATACTAGCAGTCTTAGACAATTACAATAGTAATACACATATGATCTGGAAAGGTACTCATCCTTCCGCGGAGTCTATAGTTGTTATTTTCGACTCTCTGACGATAGTCCCATAAGTCGTCTTGTCGCGTTACCTTCTCAAGAAGACCCAGTTGTAGGCTTTAAAGGGGAGCGGGATTTGTCTCTTTCCGATAATTGGGTGTGGGTTACTACTGCGTGTAAAATCTGACCCCTGTCATCATATGATCTAGTTAGTCTCTCCATGTCTCTACCTCTATGACTGGCTCCGGTGTCGTGTAGAGCCGTCTTCACCTTTTCTATTCCCGAGTGGGGGGTTTCGGCCCTATCACTGCCTCCTACAATGTCATGCTCACTGTCTGTGTTGTAAGAGTCCATAGGCTGGGATTGGAAAGACTCAAGGAAGAGTCTCAATTCGTCGGGGTTATAAAAGTCCTTGGATACTCCATTTTTTGTAACCCACATTCTTGCAGGGTCAAAGAGACCGTATTTCATCTCTAGTTTGCGAAGCCGGGGTCGTAGGGCTAGGAAAGCCTTTCTACGTTCGTTGGTTTCCTTGGAGTAATCGGCGGTTATTCGGATCTCGTGCTGGTCTATTCGGAAAGGGCCGTGGTTGCGTGCTACTTGGAGTATTTGTCGGGTTTGATTATGCCGCAGCAAGCATGCGATGATTGGGCGGGGCCTTGAGGAGTTGTCAGAACGTTTTGGGCCTATCCTGTGTGCCCGTTGGAATTCTAGCGGCGGGTCAAAGTCCAATGAAATCATTTTTGGAAGAGTGGAGGTCAGAAAAGTCTGCATATCCGAGCCTTCTTCGTTTTCCGGGATCCCAAGTATGCGGATATTGTCTCTCCGGCTCCTGTCCTCCATGTCCGTTAGTTTGCTCCTGAGGTAGATGAAGTCTTGTTCTCGCACCTGAGACGTGTTGATCTGCGTCTCTAGTGATCCCATGCGTTGTTCTAGCCCTGTCACTCTAGATTGGAAGCCGGCAATGTCAGATCGCATGGATTTGGTTTCTAGTGTCAATGAAGTTATAGAGGCGTCCATCCCCTCTATGCGGCGGCTGACGGTGGTGATCTCTTGTAGTATCCTGTCCATAGTCGTGGATTGATCTTTATCAGGCATCGTGGTGAATTCGTTTAAAGGTGGCGATGTTTGAGGGTTTATCTTCGTGGGGGTTAGGCGTTTGTGTTGTAGCGCTTCTGAGAATAATAGTTGTCGTGCAGGCTTGCTGACAGGTTTATGGTTCGGTTTGTTGCCGGGCATCGCCTCAATTGTCTACAGAGTCTGACCACGTGGGGCCCGAGATTCCCTCCGTAGATTCCGATAAAAATATAGATGTTCGGTGGCTTACACTGGTGTCAGTCCACTCCCTTCTCCTGTATCTCTGTTCTCTTGGCTCCCTCTGGCTCTCCTCGTCCCTGGTGCCCCCCCAGTCGCTCACCCCTCTCGTCCCCTCGCCTCCACGTGCCTCCCGTCGTGCCCCTCCGCCCTCCTCAGTATTAGTTGTCTGGAGGGGGAGGGAGAAAGGTTATTATCTCAGCGGGAGGGTTTTTGTTGTCCCTCTGTGATGGAAAAGAGGGGAGAAGTCGTGCCTCTGCCTCCGGCGATGCCGTTCTTATTTTGAAGAGATTCGATCCTACCTCTCTTTGGGTTTCTCTCCCGGCTGTCGAAGGAGCCGCACCCCTTTGCTGTGTCTTCCCGTCTCCCTGTGGGGGGGGGGGGGGGAGGGGGGGGGGAAGGTCCACGGGTGTTTGTTGGCGTTGTAGGGAGATGGATGCGGGTCGTCACGACTCCCGCAGTCCCTGCGGCCTGTTCAGCTTGCTCCTTGCTGCTACGGGCACGCCGTCCGCGGTCTTCCGAAGACGCGACTCCGCCCCCTTTCTCCAGGCCTTATCGCCTGGGGCGAATCGCGAGTTTCCTGCCTTGCGACCCGCTCCTACGGGGCCCCCGGACATGGTTCTGTGTCGCCGCTGTTGTAGGGGTGGAGGGGCACCAAACCCGGTGTGTTGTCCGGCTGTCTTCTCGCCCCCGTCGCCCCTCCGGGACCGCCTCGGCGCGGAGCTCTCGCTCTAAGCGGCCATCTTGTTTCGTGGCCCGGCCACGCCCCCTTTGCATCTAATTTTAATCTCGCTGGAATGCTCTCTCCTCCCTCCTTTCCTCTGCGTTCGGGCCATGACTGGAGACACTGCTTCCTGGTCTCATAGGAACCAATGTTACCATGTGAAGGGAGAGAGCACATACACTTTGCACTGGTTAGCAGTGGTAAAGCGCACAGAGTCCTAAAGCCAGAAAAAACAGTGTCAGAAAAGGGGAGGGAGGCAGGCAAAAAGTTGGGGGATGACCACCCCTAAGGCTGTTAGGTCTAACAGTCTAGACCTGCAACATAGCAAACCTTTTAAAAGGGGGAAACCCACACTACAGTGATGGGCTGTCCTTGCCTCGTCTTTGTGTGTGCTTTACATGCAATCCAAGGTGAATACAGTTAATTTAAATTAAGGCTGTTTTCGCAAGACTCTGCCATTAACAAATAACTTATGTTGTGTGTTTTACACAATACAAGGGCTGCCTCTTCCTCCCCGTGGGTGTGGCCCTGGTCCCAGCTGATAAGTAGAGCTATGACGCACAGTGACATCACCAGGATGCTGGGAGCTCTTCTAAACCCTCCAGCTCAGTTATGTTGTCCTTGACTAATAAATGTATCTTATACAATTTGCATCAAATTGCAGTCAGCGTCCAGACGTGGTCGGAGAACAAATAGTGAATTTACTCAGGGGTGCAGCTCCAGGGAGGATGTTTTGGGTGTTACACCCGCCTAATAAATGTATTTTCTGATAAATAGTTGGGTGCAGGTGCCTTCAGTCGAGTATAGTGAGGATTTCACCACTGTACATACACACAAACAAACACACACACACTGTCCCTTTCTACTTTAAAAGTCTTGAAATTTTGGGGTTATTTTACAAAATACTGTGGGCCTCATTTACAAAGTTTTGGCGCAGGGCAGCGTCGCAAGCTTCTTGCTGTGCAGTCCTGCATCAAAACAAAAGGGCAAGCATGCATTGTAACTACAACATATAGCGCATTCCTGTCCTTGTCGCCAGAGCTGGCGCACAAATTGCTGCCATGTGCCAACGCAGCATCCTTGCACCGTAGGGCAAGGGTACCTGCATTATGGGATGATTGTTTATCTGCAGGAGTGGACACCTTCCTGCACAAAAACAATCATGCGAGACATTTTCCTCTTTCAATGTGTGCTACAGTATGCAGCACATATACAAAGAGGAATAAATGGGGTGAAATAATGTTGTTTCTCCCTGTTTCATCACCATTATGCTAGCCCTGAGGTTGTGTAGGATTCTGACGCATTCTCAGACTTGTAAATTTGGGAATGCTTCAGATTCCATGGGTGTTGCATGGGAACACCCGCAGCAACACCCATGGAGCGCCCCTTTCACGTAGAGTAATGCGTGAAAGGGGGCCGTATCTACAAGGCCATGTAAAGCCACGCAAAGTGGCTTTGCATGGCATTGAAGATATGTCCCTGCAGCCTGGTCTGCCGGTGCACCAAAAAATGTGACGCACAGGTGGTGCAGGCCACTTGTAAATGAAGCCCTGTGTTTTTGCTCACTTAGGGACTCATTGACAAGAAAGTGGTGCAGTGCGTCTGTGCACCAAAATTGGCAGCACTGCACCACTTCAGAAACGCAGGGATGAGCCATAGTTACGAAAATGCGGCGCAGCCCTGTGGTTCCCCTAGTGCTGGTGCTAAAATTAGCTGCCTATCGCCAACGCACGCATGCTTGCACCAGAGGGTAAGGGGGCCTGCGTTGAGGGAATGATTGTTTTTGTGCAGAAAGGTATCCCTTCCTGCACATAAACAATCACTGATGGCATTTTGCTCTATGTGTGCCCCAGAATCCAGCACACAAAGGACAAGCAAAAATTAGGAGAAATAAAAGTATTTCTTCATGTTGCGCCATTCTAACGCCATCCCTGGGGTGGCGTTAGTTTTTGGCGCTGCCTCAGGTTTAAGATTTCTCGTAAATCCGGGCAGTCTCAAAATGCATTGGGGATTGCGGTAGAAAGAGCAGAACACCACCTTTTTCACGCCCCCTTCACGCTGTGATGTGTGTAAAGGAGCCATATTTACAAAGCGGCGTTAAGCCACAAAATGTGTCTCATCACTGCCGTGTGAGTACGGCGCAGGTCACTGAATTGAAGTGTTTTCTGTTCAGAAAGATTGTCAGCGGGTTTGTGAGTCCTCTCTGCAGAGGATGTCCCAGGTGAATATCTTCACTGCTGCTGTGGGAGCTGGTGAAGCCGTCAAGAGCCTTCTTCTAATGCACACATGATCTCTTCTGTGTCTCTGCGCTCATGAAATAGGAGGAGGGCACGTGGGCGCTTTAATTCACCACCCGGTTCGTAAAGTGGGCAGAAGCTTCAGGTCCCACCGAAATTTGAACTCAGATCACTGGATTCATGGAACTGGATGTTTCTCAGCTCCAACGCTTCGAGTGACAAGACTGGGTGGGGGTGGGTGGGGAGATCTATAGCGACCTATTGATTTTTTCATACAGTACAGGTCCTTCTACTTTTACATTTGGTATAAAGCTCCAGGTATATGTAAAAAGGGACATTTAACAAGGAAATACACAAACACCCAGAGCTGCAGCATGGATTGTTTTTAAAGGGCGCATAGAAGTCACGTGCGCTTTTACACGTCCTCTGACTCAGATCCTTTCATTTACCTCGCACTTCTAGCGCTTAGAAGCCTTATGAAGCCTCTTGTGAAAGGAATGAAACGGGCCCTTTCCTTCACAAGCTTCAGTAAAACCCCCGCTCTCCCCCCAGGTGGAGCGAGCAGAACATGTAATGTGCACATTTTACAGGAGAATAAAGCGCGGGTTTGAACAGAATCGTCCGGTTCCTCTTGTGAAGTTACTTGGAAGCCCCGCGAGGGGCAGGTGAGACCTGGAGGGGTCGGTGAACTCCTCTCGGTGAAGAGACGGAAGAAGCAGGAGAAATATGTGACCTCTGTACGAGCTGCGGCGGAATTAAGGAAGAAGAAAATGTCGGCCACAATAAAAATGTGCCCTTCCCATACCGGGAGACGAACCCGGGCCGCCTGGGTGAAAACCAGGAATCCTAACCGCTAGACCATATGGGAGCTGTGTGTGACCTGCCTGGGTCTCTTTATAAATAGAGGCCTCTGCCCCGCAGCGCCTCCTGCAGCCTTCAGTGAGCTACCAGTGTCTGCACTGCGGGGAGCTGGAAACAGGAGAAATAAAGGGACAAACTTCACTCTAACAAGGAAATAGTTCATTGTGTTTTTAACCTGAGTTGTGCTCATCGCTCTTTACAACATAGACAGTCTCGGGACATTTAGGGAGATGACAGAAGAACACTTCAGTATCAAAACGCACAGCACTGCACATCACACACTGCGTAGCACTGCAGCACTGCACATCACACACTGAGCAGCACTGCAGCACTGCACCGAGTCCATTCACTTCAGTCTGACCCCAACAGAAGCGCTGCACATTTACCCTCACTGCACAACCCTACGTGGTGACACAGCAGCACTGCACAGAGTGACACTCACTGTGGCAATCTACATAGTGACACAGGAGCACTGCATTACTTGACACTCAGTGCAGCACTGCAGGACTGAACGTGGTGACACAACAGCACTGCACAGGGTGACACTCAGTGCATCACTCTACGTGGTGACACAGCAGCACTGCACAGAGTGACCCTCACTGTGGCAGTGTACATGGTGACACAGGAGCACTGCACAGAGTGACACTCACTGCAGAACTCTACATGGTGACACACTGTAGGTCTGCACAGAGTGACCGTCACTGTGGCATGTAGGTGGTGACACAGCAGCACTGCAGAGGGTGACTCTCACTGCAGCACTGTAGAGCATGGCCTCACTGCATCACTTAAAAGTGGCCCTCGCTGCAGCATTGCACAGAGTGAGCTTCACTGCTATATCACCTGGCGGACTGCACGGAGGCACTCACTGCATCACTGCAAACTCACCCTCATTACTGCAAACCATGTCTACTGCAGATGTGTAGAGCCTGGCCCTCACTGCAGCTCTGCACTGATTGACCGTCGTGACAGCAGTACACAGCACTGCACCAGGAGCGATAATCAATGCATTAGTGCAGTCACACTCATTGTTGACCTGTGACAAGTGAACTGTGCCCATCTCTTGACAGCACTATCCAGAATGACTCATTACAGCACTGCACACTGTGGCCTCCTCTACAGCACTGCACGCAGGTCCTCATTGCTGAACTACAGGCCGAAAATCATTACTGTACTGAATGCACTCACTTATTAGTGCACTCATCACTGCACTCAATATTGCACTGAATGCTGCACTTATTTACTCATTAATGCACTCAACGCTGCACTCATTACTGCACTCACCACTGCACTCATTGCTACACTCACTACTACAGTTTTTACTACAGTCGCTACCGCACTCATTACTGCACTCATTGCTACACTCAGTACTGAGGTTATTACTGCACTCGCCACCGCACTCATTATTGCACTCACTATCGCAATCATCAATGCACTAATTATTGCCGCACTCAGTTCTGCACTCGTTAGTACACTCATTGAAGCACTCATATCTGCACCTATTACTGCACCCGTTACTGCACACAATATTGCACCTATTACTGCACCCGTTACTGCACACAATATTGCACTCATTACTGCACTCATGACTGCAGTGTACGGTGTCTTTTAAGGCAGCAGTCAAACGAGTCGACCCCATTCCAGCGCTGCAAAGAATGAGCTTCTCATAGAAGTACACACACAGCCGGCCATTTAGCGCTGCACAGTGACCCTGATTACAGCACTGTACATTGGCCCTCATTACAGCTCTGCACAGTGACCCTCATTACTGCAGTGCACGGAAACCCTCATTCCAGCACTGCATGGTGACCGCTTCTATAGCGCTGCACAATAAACCCTTCTATAGCACTTTACAGTGACCCTCATTACAGCGCTGCACGGTGACCCCTTCCCTAGCACTGTACAGTGATCTCATTACAGCGCTGCACAGTAGTCCTCATTACAGCACTGCATGGTGACCGCTTCTATAGAGCTGCACAGTGACCCTCATTAATGCATTGCAGTGAACCCCTTCTCTAGCACTGCACAGTGACCCTCATTAGAGCGCTGCGCGGTGACCCCTTCTCTAGCACTGCACAGTGACCCTCATTAGAGCGCTGCGCGGTGACCCCTTCTCTAGCGCTGTACAGTGACCCTCATTACAGCGCTGCGCGGTGACCCCTTCTCTAGCACTGTACACTGCCCTGACAGTAGAACTGTCTATGACGCCCCCTCACCCCCCTTGCACCGGTGACCAGCGCCAGAAAGTGAATCTTTTTGCCCGAGCGCTGTAGAATCAGGTGATAATAGTGTTTGAGAGGTTTACAAACCAGCCGGATGTGAAATGAAATAGCGAAATGTCCACTGCATCCGGCCAGATCCCGACATTGACCCTCTGACCTGATGGAACTGGCAGGACTGACAGGTAGCTCGGAGGGGCCGGGCCAGTGCTGCGGAAGCATTTGTCCCTAAATCCTGACACTCTCCGTCCAGGGGTGACCTGTGACCCCCCTGTAGAGTCGGCCTGGGACTGGTGTGCGGACAACAGGAAAGCTCGCTTTATTCAAACTCCTCTATGCTGCCTCTCCCTGGCTCCCGCTCTTTCTTTCAGATTTATCCCTTCTGCCCACCTCACTCCGGCTCAACCATTACCTCCCAGGGGGAGGGGTGTGACTATAAATCCCCCCTCTCTCTGGGGATCGCACAGTAGTTTGACCTGACTTGGGTAAACACTACATTCCTCCCCAAGAACAAAGAAAATTAAAAAGGTTAATGTGAAGTGGTGTGCTCAATAATCACTGACACGGAAGATCCTTAAATGATGAGGTAAATAAGTCTAATACATTTTTGCCCCAGCCATCAACCAGCCTAACCGTCCTTCTTCCAGTCCGCCTTCCAACCATCTTTCTCCTCCTCCGCGACGTATGCTTCTCCACGGAGCCGCGCGAGTATTCTCATTCGGCATCTCCATGGAGATCGCCTGCGCGTGGATGTGGCAATACACCACACATCTCCCTCTTTTATAATGAACAAATTTTGACATAGAAAAGTATGATAACTACATATAAAATCATGAACATAGAACCAAAACAACCAAACAACAGTATTCAAATATTTCCCAAACAATGCAACTCAACCAGTGACCCCACAACCTTTATCTCTTGATGCACAATCAGAAAGTGGATGCAATATTGCCCGTTGAAATCACAGAATAAACACAACCCCACACCCCATTGAACAATTTACATTCAATTTAGAACATAGGGGGTTATTACAACTTTGGAGGAGGTGTTAATCCGTCCCAAATGTGACGGATATACCACCAGCCGTATTACGAGTTCCATAGGATATAATGGACTTGTAATACGGCTGGTGGTATATCCGTCACTTTACCGTCACTTTTGGGACTGATTAACACCTCCTCCAAAGTTGTAATAACCCCCATAGTCTTTAAGATGCTCAGGAGAGATTTTCCTCCGACAACTTCTCCTTATCCCGTTACACCTAGTAACACCACACGAGCTGTCATTTTGTGTTCTTGACTCAGAACTACTTCTGCTTTTACCTTCAATACTTAATTCCGGTTGCACCACATCCTTAATCCGAACCACTCGGTTCATGTTCCAAATTCTCCCATCAGAAGTTTTTATAGTGTTTTTAAATAGTTTGATTACCACAAAGGGTCTTGTGAAGTTTGATCCTTTTACACACCCTATGGGTGTGAATCTTCACCACATCACCTACAGCTAGCTTCACTTTCGAAACTTTCTTTCTTGCATCAAATTCTTGTTTCCTCTTCTCTAAAAGTCTTAATTCCCTGTCCCGCCAATCAGAACTGTCTAAATTGAAACAATTTTTCTTCCACTCCATCCCGCCAGGACACAACTTCGTATTAGGTAACCTCTTCTTGAACAGAACAAAAGGAGATTTCCCAGTGGTAGCATGCGGTGAAAATCGATAACTTGTGATCCTCTTCAACAGCTCTGTCCTCCAATTCAAAGTGTTCGCATTTGCCAGTTGGATACTTTCTTTAATACATTTATTAAATCTCTCTACCGCACCATTTGTCTCGGGATGATATATTGCTGACCTTTTGTGCTTGATGCCACACTCACTCATAAATTTCTCAAAGCTTGTAGAACAAAATTGTGGACCATTGTCCTATAACAAAGATTTAGGAAAACCTTCTTTCCTAAAAATGTCTTCTAAGAAACTTATCACACTGGAAGAGGAGACATCACATACACTTTTGACCTCCACCTGGAATATAAATCTATTAATACAATCAGATATGGGGTAGAATGTTCACCTGATAATGGGCCAACAATATCTATAGCGACTTCATCCCAGGGTTTACATGGCAACTGCCTACAACACGTTGGTACATTGCGAGTTCTCAATATTTTATCACTCTGTGAACATTGTATACACTCTCTGACCACACTTTCCACCTCCAAATCCATTCCTGGCCACCAGAAACACTCCCTCAAATTTTCTTTTGTCTTAACAATTCCCAGATGACCTTCATGAGCTTGGTTCATTATCTTATCCCTTAATACTTCAGGTGGAACCAATCTTGTGCCTCTCAGCAGCATGCCATTATCCACTGCTAATTCATTTCTTACCAAAGACCATACTCTATTCAGTGATCTAAATCTTCCACTCTCTAATGCTTCGCACACCTCACGCAGTTCTACATCATCCTTCACCGCTTCTTTCCACTCTCGCTCAGTTATCAACCCAAATGTAATCTCACATACATCACAGAATAATTCACAATCATTATCTTCCTGTCCATGTAATCCTTTTTCACCGTCCTTAACATCTTCCTCAACTAACCTGGACAGACAATCTGCGCTAAAATTCAACACTCCCGGCAGATATTACACTTTAAATCTGAACTCTTGTAGAGAAATAATCCACCTCCTTATTCTTGCAGAAATAGAATTCAAGCCTTTGCTGCAAAATACCTCAACTAAAGGTTTATGATCGGACAGCACCACAAACTCAGTACCCCAGACAAAATGCCTGAATTTCCTCAGTGCCCAGTGAATGGCCAACAACTCCCTTTCAATTACTGAGTAATTCTTTTCGGCTCCACTCAAAGTTTTAGATGCAGAAGCAATTAAACACTTCTTCCCTTTGTCATCTTGCATCAAGATTGCACCCAAACCCTTCGCACTGGCATCAGTGACAATAATAGTAGGCTTGTCCTGTTTAAAAGCCTGAAGACACGGAGCATTATCCAATTCTTCCTTAATCTTAATAAATTCCTTTTCACATTCAGTGTCCCAAATAAACTCCTTTCCCTTCTTTAAAAGAAGTCTCATGTTTGCCGTTTTCTCAGACAAATTCTTGATGTACCTCCCATAGTACTCTACCATCCCCAAAAATGAACTCACTTCTTCCTTGGTTTGGGAAGATAATAATTTCTTTATTGTCGTGACTAACTCAGGTTTGGGCTTTACACCTTCCCCTGTGATTAAATGTCCTAGGTACTCAACTTCCGTTAAACCAAACCGACATTTTTTCTTTTTAAGAGTAAAACCAGCTTGACTTAATCTCCTCAATACTAACCTCACACGCTCCCAAAGTTCTCCCACTGTGTCTGCAAAGATCAAAACATCGTCCTGATAAAATTTCACACCCCCTACATTCCTCAAAACCTTGTGCATAATGCGTTGGAACACAGAGGCTGCCGATACTAGTCCAAAAGGCATCCTCTTAAATTTAAAGGCGCCAAAAGGTGTGATGAATGCCGTCAACTCCTGTGAACTCTCTTCCAGCTCTACCTGATGGTATGCCGACGTTAAGTCTAGGGTGGAAAAATGTTTCGCTCCTCCAATCGTGGACACAATTTCTTCAATATTTGGAAGAGGAAATCTGTCAACTACAACTTCTCTGTTTAGAGCCCTAAGGTCCACACATAATCTGATGTCTCCATCTCCCTTCCTTGCTACTACAGTGGGTGCCAACCATTCTGTTGCTTCCATTTCCTCTATTATACCCAAATCCTGCAGTCTCTTAAGTTCTGACCTCACCGGCTCTTGTAGCGCCAAATGTATTTTCCTCACTTTAGCTACTACTGGAATGGCACCATTCTTCAATCTAATTCCATGTCTGTATCCTTTTAGACAACCTAACTTCTCCAAAAACACTTCAGGAAATTCAGAGACTATCTCTCCTTCCACACCCTTAACGCACTGCACTTGCACTTTTGGTTGTGCATTGGGATTCAATACAACCCCCAACAATCTTTGATGTGCCCAACTTAAAAGATTGTCCCCCTGATTGGACACATATACTTTTCCTACTAAATGTCTCCCTTTTAGTTCAAGATGACCCTCAAAGTATCTTAACATTTTAATTGGTTGTCCACCATATCCACCTGGACGTACATCCATTTTATTTAAAACTCTATCTTTCTTTGCTAATAAATCAAAGCTTTTCTTGGAAATTATTGTTAATTGCGAACATTAATCAAACCTCATCAAAAGATCAACCCCCTCTACTTTCATCACTTCACTTGGATGTTCCTCACTTTTCTCCCATGTTTTAACTTGGAAAACCACCTCCTGAGACACTTCTTTAATCTCTCTCATCGTGTTGCTGTTACCATACTTCTTCTTCTTGTTACGACAACATCTATAGTAGTGACCTTTTCTCCCACACCCATTGCCACTACATTTAGAGCTGGACAATTGCTAGCATTAGCTTTGTGGCCAGTTCTCCCACATCAAAAGCATTCTCCTTTAAACTTTGACTCATCATCTTTTTTCCTCATTGCACTAACCTCTTTGCTTTTCACTTCACATACCACCTCATCCACCTTCGTAGATTCACCAGTCATAACCTTGTTACTACCTAGTTCTTTAATGCATTTAAGCATATGCTCAACCCCTTTTGCTACCAAGATCACTTCTTCCAGAGGTGGTTCATCCTTTAACCACAATTCTTCCCTAATTTTGTCACTACAGCACCTTAGCACAAATTGATCTCTAATTCTTTTGTCCACTAAAGATCCAAATTTACAAGAGGCTGCAAGTTTCCTCAAACTAGTAATGTACTCTTCCACCGATTCATCTTTCCCTTGTTCCCTTCACCCAAAATAGTACTTCTCCATTATCGTACTGACTCTCGGTATATAATGTTTGTCCAATTTCCTAATTCACAATTCGTATTCATTTAGATTTCTAGACTCTTCAAGACTTAAATCTGGTAAGTTTTCAAGTACCTCTTGACCTTCACCCCCCAAAGAGTGCATTAAAAGTGCATGTTTCCTCTGTGTGCTGAGTGTCGGTCCACACACTCTAGCATAGTGAACAAACATTTTCTTCCACTTAGACCAAGAATATGTAGGATCACCTGGACTGCTTAAGAAAAAGGGAGGGGGTGTTACGTTCTGCATTTTTAAACAGTAGGAATTTTAAAGTAACTAACACAAACACTTAAATATGCTGTTGCAGACTTAAAACAGAATCCAAAGTCCTCAAATGTCCTATATAATACCCATCATACACATTTTCACTTTAAATGCGTGTTTGAACTCAAACAAAATCCCACTTCCAATAGGTGTGCCTGTCACCTTGCAATGTATATGACAGGCAATTAAAACAGAATCTTAAATCCTCAATTTTCCTACATAATACCTGTTGTTAGACTTTTCATCCTTGGTGTGGTCTCCCTTAACTTTTTGCCTCTGTTTCCCAGGTTGTTGATGTGTGCTGGACTCTGTTCTTGCTGTTTTTGTTACTCTGGGCACTTTACCACTGCTAACCAGTGCTAAAGTGCAAGTGCTCCTGTTTAAAATGTGTACGTAATTGGTTCTCCATGACTGGCATATTTGTTTTACTGTTAAGTCCCTAGTAAAGTGCACTAGAGGTGCCCAGGGCCTGTAAATCAAATGTTACTAGTGGGCCTGCAGCACTGGTTGTGCCACCCACACAAGTAACCCTGTAATCATGTCTCAGACCTGCCACTGCAGTGTCTGTAAGTGTATTTTTACACTGTAAATTCGACTTGGCAAGTGTACCCACTTGCCAGGCCTAAACCTTCCCTTTTCTTACATGTGAGGCACCCCTAAGGTAGGCCCTAGGTAGCCCCAAGGGCAGGGTGCAGTGTATGGATAAGGTAGGACATATAGTAATGTGGTTTATATGTCCTGACAGTGAAATACTGCCAATTTCGTTTTTCACTGTTGCAAGGCCTGTCTCTCTCATAGGATAATATGGGGGCTACCTTTAAATATGATTAAAGTGTAGATTCCCCTAGAGAGTAGATGGACATGTGGAGTTTGGGGTCCCTGAACTCACAATTAAAAAATACATCTTTTAGTAAAGTTGATTTTAAGATTGTGCGTTTGAAAATGCCACTTTTAGAAAGTGAGCATTTTCTTGCTTAAACCATTCTGTGATTCTGCCTTGTTTGTGGATTCCCTGTCTGGGTCAGTTTGACAGTTGGGTTGTTTTTCACCTCGCACCAGACAGTGACACAAAGGGGGCTGGGGTGTAACCTGCATTTCCTGATTAGCCATCTCTGCTAGGAGGGAGGGGTGGAGTGGTCACTCTCCTCTGAAAGGACTGTGCCTGCCTCTGACAATGCCGGCTCCAACCCCCTGGTGTGTGTCTGAGGCCTTGCCTGGGCAAGGCAGGATTTCACAAGTAGGTGCGAGTCCCCTTTGAAGAAAGGTGACTTCAAAGACTAAAATGGGTATAAGAAGGGCACCCAAATCTACAGACTTTAGAAACACTTCTGGAACCAAGAGGAACCTCTGCCTGGAGAAGAGCTGATAGCTGAGGAAGAAGTGCTGCCCTGCCTGTGACTGTGCTTTGTGGAGCTTTCAGCTGCCAGAGTAAGAGGGCAAAGACTGGACTTTGTGTGCCTTCCATCTTGTGAAGAAATCTCCAAGGGCTTGATTTAGAGCTTGCCTCCTGTTGTTTGAAGTCTCAGGGACAGCAAAGACTTCTCTCTGCCAGCACCTGGAGTCTCTGGAGAGACTCCTGCTCTGACAAGTGGTGCCCTATCCAGTCCCTGGGCCCTTGAAAGGAAAGCTGGTGGAATCCAAGGAAATCGACTTCGGACGACTTCGGACCGACGCCGCTGCTGAATCCGGTAACGCCGCCTGCACCTGACGCCGTGACCTTCGCTGGAACGCGACGCTCTTCGCAGGCCCGACGCCGCAGCAGCCCCGCTGAAGTCCACGACTCCGTGGAAGTCGCTGCACCACGTCGTGACCGACGCCGCTCGAAGTGCACGGATTCAACGTTTCGCACAGACGCCGCGATTCCCGACTTCGCGCATCGGCTTGTTTTCACTCTTCACCAAAGGTACTGTACTTGGGGGTCTACACGACTCCGTGTCTGGTCCCGCTGGTGTCGGCTTGTTGGGAACAACTCCGTCACGACGCCGTGTTAACATCTCATCGAAGCATTTTTGTTTCTAAGCGCAATTTTTGAGTTTAATCTTTAAAAATTCATAACTTGACTTGTGTATGTCGGATTTTTGTCGTTTTGGTCTTGTTTTGTTTAGATAAATATTTCCTATTTTTCTAAATCAGTGTTGTGTCATCTTGTAGTGTTTTCATGAAGTTACTGTGTGTGTTGGTACAAATACTTTACACCTAGCGCTCTGAAGTTAAGCCTACTGCTCTGCCAAGCTACCAAGGGGGTAAGCAGGGGTTAGCTGAGGGTGATTCTCTTTTACCCTGACTAGAGTGAGGGTCCTTGCTTGAACAGGGGGTAACCTGACTGTCAACCAAAGACCCCATTTCTAACATTGGTGATCAGCGGTTGGGATTTGGACTTGAATTTGTACTTGACATACAGTAATTAAGTGTACACTACTGTTTGAGCTCAGACCACTACGTGACCACATACTGCTTGTCTTGAGATTTTTGCTTTTTCTCTTTTTATGGATTTTTCCCTATGTCCACTTTGTTTTTTTCGCTGATCCTTGATTGACTTTGAACTTCATTTGGGAACTTGTTTCTGCATTTGGAACTTTGCACTCTTTTTACCTTTCAGCATGTCTCTACTTGGAGATGCATCAGTTGGAGCTGACTTTGACCTTGAGAAATTGGAGAGTTATACCAAAGCTCAGTTGAAGCAGTTCTGTAAAAGTTTTGACTGTCCCATTAAGAGCTCATCCAGGAAGGAGGAGCTGCAAAAGGCGCTGAGGGCCTGGGTGACAGCCAAGAGCACTGAAGGGCACACAGAGGATGAGGGAGATGAGGAGGATGAGGAAGAGTGTTCAGTACACAATGGTATTGTGGGTGGGCCTGTTATGTCCAGGGAGAAGGTCTCCAGGGCAGGTTAGTAGTGTCTCATCCAAGGGTCTGACACCTGAGGAGTTGCAGGACAGACAGGCAGAGAGGGCATACCAATTGGAGCTGCAGAAGCTCAATCTGGAGAAAGAAAGAGATGAGAGAAGAGCAGTCCTTGAGGAAAGGAAGATGCAGCTGGCTCATGAGCTTAACTTAAAGGAGTTAGATCAGAGGAGCCAGTCCAATAGGGATGGTGGCAGCAATCCTACAGTGCAGCCGGAGAGAAGGGTACACATCCCAAAAGACCTTGTGAGGGATTATAAGAGGGAGGATGATATCTACTTGTGGTTCAAGGGTTTTGAGTCAGCTCTCCACATGAACCTGGTCCCTGAAGCTCATTGGGGGTCAGCCCTGTGGAAGCATTTTGAGGCAGAGGGGAGGGATACACTGACGGCCTCAGGGGATGCTCAGAGTCTCACCTACCCTGTCATGAAGGAGGCCTTACTCACCAGGTATGGTCTCACCCCTGAGCAGTACAAGGAGAAGTTTACATCCTACAAGAGAAAGGAATCCCAAACATGGTTGGAATGTGTTGATTCTTTTTGCAGGTCACTGGATGGTTGGGTGAAGGGCAGTAAGGTAAACACGTATGAGGGGCTTTACAATTTAATTGCTTGGGAACACTTGTACAGTTTGGTGGTCATTACGACCCTGGCGGTCAGAGACCGCCAGGGGTAATGTAGCGTCCGTACCGCCAACAGGCTGGCGGTACGGAGGCCCTCATTACGACCGCGGCGGTAGCGCCGCGGTCGCACCGCCGGGGCTGGCGGTTTCCCGCCATTTTAGCCCCGACAGTGATAATCCGCCATGGCAGCGCTGCAAGCAGCGCTGCCCTGGGGATTATGACATCCCTACCGCCAGCCTGTTTCTGACGGTTTGCACTGCCAGGAAGAGGCTGGCGGTAAGGGGTGTCCTGGGGCCCCTGGGGGCCCCTGCACTGCCCCTAACAGGGCCCCGGCCAGCTTTTCACTGTCTGCATAGCAGACAGTGCTAAGCGTGACAGGTGCAACTGCACCCGTCACACGGCCGCAACACCGCCGGCTCCATTAGGAGCCGGCTCCTATGTTGCGGCCTCATCCCCGCTGGGCCGGCGGGCGCAAACTTGGTTTGCGGCCACCGGCCCAGCGGGAATGTCATAATGGGGGCCGCGCGAGTGCGGCGGCATTGGGGGCCGCACGGCGGTTACCGCTACCGCCGCCCGCCAAGGTCGTAATGACCCCCTTTATGTTTTCCAGAGCTGCGCCAGCACCTCATTGACAGCAAGCTGACTGACCCCAGGAAGCTTGCACAGGAAGCGGACCGCTGGGAGAGCACCAGGGTCCAAAAGAGGTACGGGGAGACCACGCCAAGGGTGGGCAGGGTCCCTCTCAGAAGAAAGGGGGGGGTAAGGGCAAACAGGGGGAGTTCTCTAAAGGGCCCCAAACTGATTCCCAGGGTAAGGATTCCCAACCCCCCAGTGAAAAGAAGCCATGGTTGTCCAAAGGGAAGCCAGTGGCAGGTGGTCCCCCACGTAAGTGCTATGCATGTGACCAGGTGGGTCATGTGAGGGGGGACCCCAAATGCCCCAAAAGTACACCGGCACCCACTGGTGCACCGTCCCAGGGTTTGGCCAGTGTAGCGCTTGGGGAGGAGTTGGTTTCAGGTGGGTGGGAACCAGCAGAAATGACCCTTGTCTCACTAGGGGACAGTGAGATGGTCCAGAGAAACCTAGTGCCTGATAACACTAAGAAATACAGGCAATGGGTGACCATCAATGGACAGAGGGTGGAGGCTCTGAGAGACACAGGAGTCAGTGTGACTACAGTGAGGAGTCACCTGGTGTCTGAAGAGCAGATTGATCCCCGGGTACTTCACCAAGTAGTTGCGGTAGACAACTCTGAGCGCCTCTGCCGAGTGGCGAAGGTTCCCTTTGAATGGGGGGAGGGCTCAGGTTCCTGGAAAGTAGCTGTGAGTCCAACCATGCCTGTTGATTGTTTGCTAGGTAACGACCTGGAGGATTCCCCTTGGAAGGAGGTGGAACACAGGTCTCACTTGGAGATGTTGGGTCTGCCTGGGTGGGTATGCGTATCCACCCGGTCTATGGCAGCCAATCAGGGTAGTCAAGAGCCCCTGGAGCCTGAAACAGTGGCCCAGGGGACCGCCAAGAAGAGGAAGGGCAGGGGGCGTGGGAAACCGGCCCCAGAAGTTCCCAAGGTCCGGGAGGAGGCAGAGCCTGAGGGTGATGCCCCGGAGCCTACAGGGGAACAGGTGGCTGAACTGGGGGAGGTCCCTGAGCTGTCGCAGTGGCAGCAGGAAGGGGGACCCACCAGGGAAGCATTCTGCACAGTGCAGAAGGAGTGCCCTACTCTTGAGGGGCTACGGCAGCAGGCTGCAGCCCAGGCGGCTGGCGAGGCGCCAGGTACTCACCTGATTTATTGGGAGGATGGCCTTCTGTATAGTGAGCCTAAGGTTCCTGAGCCTGGGTCAGCTCGTATGCTGGTGGTACCCCAGTGCTTCAGGGCCTTCCTACTAGGTTTGGCTCATGATGTGCCGTTGGCAGGACATCTAGGGCAGGACAAGACCTATAAGAGGCTTGTCTCCCACTTTTACTGGACCTTGATGCACAAGCAGTCAGCTGCTTATTGTAGGTCTTGTCAGACTTGTCAGGCAAGTGGCAAGAGTGGGGGGAAATGCAAAGCTCCCCTCCAACCTTTACCTGTAGTCAGTACTCCCTTTGAAAGGGTAGGAATTGACATTGTGGGACCTCTGGATCCCAAGATAGCCATGGGCAACAGGTTCATCCTGGTCTTGGTGGACCATGCCACATGGTACCCAGAAGCCATTCCTCTAAGGACGGTCACTGCCCCCATGGTGGGACGTGCCTTGATGGGAGTTTTTATCCGCATGGGATTCCCCAAGGAAGTGGTATCTGATAGAGGTATAAACTTCATATCCACTTATATGAAGTCTCTGTGGAAGGTGTGTGGGGTAACCTACAAGTTCACCACCCCTTACCACCCCCAAAGTAATGGTCTGGTTGAGAGATTCAACCGCACCTTGAAAGGCATGATTCAGGGCCTGTCAGAGCCCTTGAGGCGTAAGTGGGACGTCCTCTTGCCATGCCTTCTGTTCGCTTTCAGGGAGGCACCTCAAAAGGGACTTGGCCTTAGCCCCTTTGAGCTCATCTATGGCCACCCTGTGAGGGGACCGCTCAGTCTGGTGAAGGAGGCTTTGGAGAAAGCTCCTAGTAAACCACCCCAGGATGTGTTTAGCTACATGCTGGCACTAAGAAACCAGACTGCCCGCTTCAGGAGTCTCGCTCAGGAGAACCTGGAAGCAAGCCAGGAGGATATGAAACGGTGGTACGAACCAGAATGCCACTCTGGTTGAGTTTCAGCCTGGACAAAAAGTGTGAGTCATGGCACCAGTAGAGCCTAGGGCTCTCCAAGATAAGTGGACTGGGCCTATTGAGGTGGTGGAAAGAAAGAGCGAGGTCACCTATCTGGTAGACTTGCAATCCCCCAGAAACCCTTTGAGGGTCCTACATGTCAACCGCCTCAAACCACACTTTGAGCGAACTGAGCTATCCATGCTACTAGCGACAGATGACGGGGGAAGGAAGAGAGTGAGCCTCTTCCTGACCTCCTGTCTGCTGGAGAGAAAGATGGGTCTGTGGAGTGAGTGATCCTCTCCCCCTCCCTGACTGAGGAACAGCAGAGGGACTGTCGCCACGTGCTGGGACAGTTCGCCTCGCTGTTTTCCCTGATCCCAGGAGTCACACACCTGTGCACACATGATGTGGACACTGGGGACAGTACACCTGTTAAACATAAGGTTTACAGGGTGACTGACAGGGTCAGGGCTTACATTAAGGAGGAAGTCTCCAAAATGTTAACTCTAGGGGTTATTGAGCACTCCAGCAGTCCTTGGGCCAGCCCAGTGGTCTTGGTCCCAAAGGCTGCTGCTCCTGGTGCCACTCCAGAACTTAGGTTCTGTGTGGACTACCGGGGTCTCAATGCGGTCAGCAAGACTGACGCACACCCCATCCCCCGAGCTGATGAGCTCATTGATCGGTTAGGAGCTGCCAAGTACCTCAGTACGTTTGATTTAACATCTGGGTACTGGCAGATTGCCTTAACTGAGGGGGCAAAGGAGAGGTCAGCATTCTCTACCCCAGATGGGCACTTCCACTTCAATGTGATGCCCTTTGGGATGAAGAATGCCCCTGCCACCTTTCAGAGGTTGGTCAACCAGGTGTTGGCAGGTCTGGATGAGTTTAGTGCCGCCTACCTGGATGACATTGCTGTGTTTAGTTCCACATGGGAGGAACACCTGCAACACCTCTGGAGAGTGTTAGAGGCCCTGCAGAAGGCAGGCCTCACTATTAAGGCGAGCAAGTGCCAAATAGGGCAGGGTTCTGTGGTGTACTTAGGACACCAGGTGGGGAGTGGCCAGGTGGCACCCCTACAGCCTAAGATTGACAGGATTCTGGCTTGGGAGCCTCCCAAGACCCAGACTGAAGTGAGAGACTTTTTAGGTCTCACAGGATATTACTGGAGGTTTGTTAAGGGATATGGTACCATTGTTACCCCCTTAACTGAGTTGACTTCTAAGAAGCAACCCAAGAAAGTGATCTGGACAGAGGCTTGCCAGAACGCTTTTGATGCCCTGAAGGCTGCCATGTGCACAGCACCTGTGCTGCAGGCACCTGACTACTCCAAGGAGTTTGTTGTGCAAACAGACGCCTCAGAGAATGGTATTGGAGCAGTACTCTCACAGCTTAATGAAGAGGGCCTAGATCAACCCGTAGCCTTCATTAGCAGGAGGTTACTACCCAGGGAACGTAGGTGGAGTGCCATAGAACGCAAAGCGTTTGCTGTGGTCTGGGCTCTGAAGAAGCTAAGACCCTACATGTTTGGGACTCATTTCCGAGTTCAGACCGACCACAGGCCCCTCAGATGGTTAATGCAGATGAGGGGTGAGAATCCAAAACTGTTGAGGTGGTCCATTTCCCTACAGGGGATGGACTTTACGGTGGAACATCGTCCTGGTACAGAGCACGCCAATGCTGATGGTCTGTCCAGGTTCTTCCGCCTTAGTGATGAGAACTCCCATGAGGTTGGGTAGTTGCTCCCCACTTTTAGCTGGGGGGGACACGTGTTAGACTTTTCATCCTTGGCGTGGTCTCCCTTAACTTTTTGCCTCTGTTCCCCAGGTTGTTGATGTGTGCTGGACTCTGATTTTACTGTTTTTGTTACTCTGGGCACTTTACCACTGCTAACCAGTGCTAAAGTGCAAGTGCTCCTGTTTAAAATGTGTACGTAAATGGTTCTCCATGATTGGCATATTTGTTTTACTGTTAAGTCCCTAGTAAAGTGCACTAGAGGTACCCAGGGCCTGTAAATCAAATGTTACTAGTGGGCCTGCAGCACTGGTTGTGCCACCCACACAAGTAACCCTGTAATCATGTCTCACACCTGCCACTGCAGTGTCTGTAAGTGTATTTTTACACTGTAAATTCGACTTGGCAAGTGTACCCACTTGCCAGGCCTAAACCTTCCCTTTTCTTACATGTAAGGCACCCCTAAGGTAGGCCCTAGGTAGCCCCAAGGGCAGGGTGCAGTGTATGGATAAGGTAGGACATATAGGGGGTCATTACGACCTTGGCGGGCGGCTACCGCCGCCCGCCAGGTGGTAACCGCCGCGCGGCCGCCAATGCGGCCGCACTCGCGCTGCCCCCATTATGACATTCCCGCAGGGCCGGCGGCCGCAAACCAAGTTTGCGCCCGCCGGCCCAGCGGGGATGAGGCCGCAACATAGGAGCCGGCTCCTAATGGAGCCGGCGGTGTTGCGGCCGTGCGACCTGTGCAGTTGCACCCGTCGCGCTTTTCACTGTCTGCTTTGCAGACAGTGAAAAGCTGGCCGGGGCCCTGCTAGGGGGCCCCTGGACACCCCTTACCGCCAGCCTCTTCCTTGCGGTGCAAACCGCCAGAAACAGGCTGGCGGTAGGGATGTCGTAATCCCCAGGGCAGCGCTGCTTGTAGCGCTGCCCTGGCGGATTATCACTGCCGGGGCTAAAATGGCGGGAAACCGCCGGCCCCGGCGGTGCGACCGCGGCGCTACCGCCGCGGTCATAATGAGGGCCTCCGTACCGCCAGCCTGTTGGCGGTACGGACGCTGCATTACCCCTGGCGGTCTCCAACCGCCAGGTTCGTAATGACCACCATAGTAATGTGGTTTATATGTCCTGACAGTGAAATACTGCCAATATCGTTTTTCACTGTTGCAAGGCCTGTCTCTCTCATAGGATAATATGGGGGCTACCTTTAAATATGATTAAAGTGTAGATTTCCCTAGAGAGTAGATGGACATGTGGAGTTTGGGGTCCCTGAACTCACAATTAAAAAATACATCTTTTAGTAAAGTTGATTTTAAGATTGTGCGTTTGAAAATGCCACTTTTAGAAAGTGAGCATTTTCTTGCTTAAACCATTCTGTGACTCTGCCTTGTTTATGGATTCCCTGTCTGGGTCAGTTTGACAGTTGGGTTGTTTTTCACCTCGCACCAGACAGTGACACAAAGGGGGCTGGGTTGTAACCTGCATTTCCTGATTAGCCATCTCTGCTAGGAGGAAGGGGTGGAGTGGTCACTCTCCTCTGAAAGGACTGTGCCTGCCTCTGACAATGCCGGCTCCAACCCCCTGGTGTGTGTCTGAGGCCTTGCCTGGGCAAGGCAGGATTTCACAAGTAGGTGTGAGCCACACACCTCTGGAACCAAGAGGAACCTCTGCCTGGAGAAGAGCTGATAGCTGAGGAAGAAGTGCTGCCCTGCCTGTGACTGTGCTCTGTGGAGCTTTCCTGCAGTGCTGCTTCTGCCAGAGTAAGAGGGCAAAGACTGGACTTTGTGTGCCTTCCATCTTGTGAAGAAATCTCCAAGGGCTTGATTTAGAGCTTGCCTCCTGTTGTTTGAAGTCTCAGGGACTGCAAAGACTTCTCTCTGCCAGCACCTAGAGTCTCTGGAGAGACTCCTGCTCTGACAAGTGGTGCCCTATCCAGTCCCTGGGCCCTTGAAAGGAAAGCTGGTGGAATCCAAGGAAATCGACTTCGGACGACTTCGGACCGACGCCGCTGCTGAATCCGGTAACGCCGCCTGCACCTGACGACGTGACCTTTGCTGGAACGTGACGCTCTTCGCAGGCCCGCCGCCGCAGCAGCCCCGCTGAAGTCCGCGACTCCGTGGAAGTCGCCGCACCACGTCATGACCGACGCCGCACGAAGTGCACGGATTCAACGTTTCGCACAGACGCCGCGATTCCCGACTTCGCGCATCGGCTTGTTTTCACTCTTCACCAAAGGTACTGTACTTGGGAGTCTACACGACTCCGTGTCCGGCGGCGCTGATGTCGGCTTGTTGGGAACGACTCCGTCACGACGCCGTGTTAACATCTCATCGAAGCATTTTTGTTTCTAAGCACTATTTTTGAGTTTAATCTTTAAAAATTCATAACTTGACTTGTGTATGTCGGATTTTTGTCGGTTTGGTCTTGTTTTGTTTAGATAAATATTTCCTATTTTTCTATCCAGGTGTTGTGTTATTTTGTAGTGTTTTTATGAAGTTACTGTGTGTGTTGGTACAAATACTTTACACCTAGCGCTCTGAAGTTAAGCCTACTGCTCTGCCAAGCTCCCAAGGGGGTAGGCAGGGGTTAGCTGAGGGTGATTCTCTTTTACCCTGATTAGAGTGAGGGTCCTTGCTTGAACAGGGGGTAACCTGACTGTCAACCAAAGACCCCATTTCTAACATCCATTATATACATTTTCACATTAAATGCGTGTTTGAACTCAATCAAAATCCCACTTCCAATAGGTGTGCCTGTCACCGTGCAATGTATACGACAGGCAAAAGCGCTTTTAGATGAAGAAAGTGTGCCTATCACCGTATACAGATAATACAGATCTTTCACCATCTGAATCCATCATTGACGATGCAGTTGAACAGAGAGAAACACCTCCCCTTTAGCCTTGTTCCACGACCATCCCTTTAAGAGGAAACCACGCCTCCAGGAAATCAGGAAATCCGGAGCATTTTATCGAGCCTCAACTCGACTCCAGTGCACTCCACTGCTGCGCGCTCCTCGCGTTGACAGACTCGGCTTTGAAAAAAGGTGCTCATCCACCCGGTAAAGTGCTGAATTGGAAAACACAGGGTGCCTACCATGAACACCAGAACTCGTCCGACGGAGCTGCAGTTTGCCGTCACTATAAATCTTCCGCAATGTTGGGGCAAAATTGAGCCATCCTCGTCGCCAGTGTGAAGTGGAGTGCTCAATAATCACGGACACGGAAGATCCTTAAATGATGAGTTAAATAAGTTTAATACATTTTTGCCCCAGCCATCAACCAGCCTAACCGTCCTTCTTCCAGTTCGCCTTCCAACCATCTTTCTCCTCGTCCGCGACGTATGCTTCTCCACAGAGACCACACGAGTATTCTCACTTGGCGTCTCCGTGGAGATCGCCTGCGCATGGATGTGGCAATACACCACAGTTAACTTTAGGAGAATGGAAACAGTACATGGGCGGGGTACCAAACAGGCCACAGCCCTGACGGCATCTTTTGGGTCCCACCCGCGGACAAAACATCTCCTGCGGGGAGCGGGACTCCAGCAACTGCCGACGGTGAATGTTCCAGCGGTGTCGGCCGCCGAGTTGTTACGCTGTCCTCTAGCGTGGGTCGACCTCGGATCGAGGACTCCGGTGAAAAAACAGCACTTTCAGGGTCACTGTGAGAGCCATCGCTCAGAGAGCTATCCCTTCCATTACCAGAGGATGAGGAAGAAGAGAAACGCTTCAACTGGGACACATTCCTTGTAACGCCATCACCCGCTCTCCCGGCTATCATGGTCCCTTTGACAGCTGTCACAGTCCATAGCTCAGCCTTGAAGGGTAGCCGGAATTTGCCTCCTAGGTGACGGTCTTTGACCAGCAGAGTGTTTCCCACACGGATGGTGTTGTTCTGCGTCCTCCGCTTCCGTGAAGCATAGTCATTGTTGCGGGACCTCCGTTCCATAGATCTGTTCTAGGGGTTCACCTGGGTGGTCCCCAGAGGGTGGTGTGGGATGGCATCAGATATCACTCTCCCAAACCACAGCTGACTTGGGGTGACTCTGGTGGTGGTATGGGGCGTAACCCTGTATTCATGGAGAAAAGTGTATAAGGCGATCTCAACATTTTGCGACTCCGCTATGGTGATGCAGATCATTTTTGACAGCGTCTTCACAAACCTTTCAGCTTCCCCATTCGCTTGGGGCCACCTGGGCATGATCCAACGGTGCTTGGTGTTCCTGGATATGACGAAATCAGACTATTCACAACTGTTAAAGGGGGGTCCGTTGTCTGCGAGGATCTCACCAAAGAGGCCGTGGGTGGCCATCATTTTCTCAATCTTTGGGATGACCACTGTGTAGGAGGCTGGCCTGGTTTGTAGTGAGTACCAAGGGGTACTTACACTCTGCACCAGGTCCAGGTATCCCTTATTACTGTAGAAGAGGTGTCTAGCAGCTTTGGCTGATAGAAAAGGGTAGCTTAGCAGAGCAGCTTAGGCTGAACTAGGAGACATGCAAAGCTCCCACTATACCACTGGTGTCATATGCACAATATCATAAGAAAACACAATACACGGATGTACTAAAAATAAAGGTACTTTATTTTTATGACAATATGCCAAAAGTATCTCAGTGAGTACCCTCAGTATGAGGATAGCAAATATACACAAGATATATGTACACAATACCAAAAATATGCAGTAATAGCAATAGAAAGCAATGCAAGCAATGTACAGTCACAATAGATTGCAATGAGAACACATAGGTATAGGGGCAACACAAACCATATACTCCAAAAGTGGAATGCGAATAACGTATGGACCCCAAACCTATGTGAGCTTGTAGAGGGTTGCTGGGACTGTAAGAAAACAGTGAGGGTTAGAAAAATAGCCCACCCCAAGACCCTGAAAAGTAGGTGTAAAGTGCCCCTAAGTTCCCCAGAGAGCACAGAAGTCGTGATGGGGGAATTCTGCAAGGAAGACCAACACCAGCAATGCAACAACGATGGATTTCCGGACGAGAGTACCTGTGGAACAAGGGGACCAAGTCCAAGAGTCGCGACAAAGTCGAGATTGGGCAGATGCCCAGGAAATGCCAGCTGAGGGTGCAAAGAAGCTGCCACTGGATGGTAGAAGCTGTGGATTCTGCAAGAACGAAGAGGACTAGGAACTTCCCCTTTGCAGGATGGATGTCCCACATTGTGAAGAAGCTTGCAGAGGTGTTCCCACGCAGAAAGACCACAAACAAGCCTTGCTAGCTGCAAGGGTTGCGGTTAGGGTTTTTGGATGCTGCTGTGGCCCAGTAGGGACCAGGATGTTGCCAATTGCGTGAGGAGACAGAGGGGGCGTCCAGCAAGACAAGGAGCCCTCTCAGAAGCAGACAGCACCTGCAGAAGTGCTGGAACAGGCACTACGAAGAAGAGTGAACCAGAGCTCACCCAAAGTCACAAAAGAAGGTCCCACGATGCCAGAGGACAACTCAGGAGGTCGTGCACTGCAGGTTAGAGTGTCGGGGACCCAGGCTTGGCTGTGCACAAAGGAAATCCTGGAAGAGTGCACAGGAGCCGGAGCAGCTGCAAATCACTTGGTACCCAGCAATGCAGTCTAGCGTGGGGAGGCAAGGACTTACCTCCACCAAACTTGGACTGAAGAGTCACTGGACTATGGGAGTCACTTGGACAGAGTTGCTGAGTTCCAGGGA
Source organism: Pleurodeles waltl (assembly GCF_031143425.1). Taxonomy (NCBI): domain Eukaryota; kingdom Metazoa; phylum Chordata; class Amphibia; order Caudata; family Salamandridae; genus Pleurodeles; species Pleurodeles waltl. Next base: position 4,679,438 of record NW_027150097.1, read on the forward strand.
CCACGCTCGTCATGCTGTGAGGGGACCCAGAGGACCGGTGATGCAGTCTTTTGGTGCCTGCGGTTGCAGGGGGAAGATTCCGTCGACCCACGGGAGATTTCTTCGGAGCTTCTAGTGCAGAGAGGAGGCAGACTACCCCCACAGCATGCACCACCAGGAAAACAGTCAAGAAGGTGGCCGGATCAGCGATACAAGGTTGCAGTAGTCGTCTTTGCTACTTTGTTGCGGTTTTGCAGGCGTCCAGAGCAGTCAGCGGTCGATTCCTTGGCAGAAGGTGAAGATAGAGATGCAGAGGAACTCTGATGAGCTCTTTCATTCGTTTTCTAAAGAATTCCCCAAAGCAGAGACCCTAAATAGCCAGAAAAGGAGGTCTGGCTACTTAGGAAGGAGGATAGGCTAGCAACACAGGTAATAGCCGATCAGAAGGAGTCTCTGACGTCACCTCTGTTTCCAAGATGGCAGAGGTCTGGAGCACACTGGGGGAGCTCTGGGCACCTCCCAGGGGAGGTGCAGGTCAGGGGAGTGGTCACTCCCCTTTCCTTTGTCCAGTTTCGCGCCAGAGCAGGGCTGGGGGATCCCTGAACCGGTGTAGACTGGCTTATGCAGAGATGGGCACCATCTGTGCCCATCAAAGCATTTCCAGAGGCTGGGGGAGGCTACTCCTCCCCAGCCCTGACACCTTTTTCCAAAGGGAGAGGGTGTAACACCCTCTCTCTGAGGAAGTCCTTTGTTCTGCCTTCCTGGGCCAAGCCTGGCTGGACCCCAGGAGGGCAGAAACCTGTCTGAGGGGTTGGCAGCAGCAGCAGCTGCAGTGAAACCCCGGGAAAGGTAGTTTGGCAGTACCCGGGTCTGTGCTAGAGACTCAGGGGATCATGGAATTGTCTCCCCAATGCCAGAATGGCATTGGGGTGACAATTCCATGATCTTAGACATGTTAAATGGCCATGTTCGGAGTTACCATTGTGACGCTATACATAGGTAGTGACCTATGTATAGTGCACGCGTGTAATGGTGTCCCGCACTCACAAAGTCCGGGGAATTTGCCCTGAACAATGTGGGGGCACCTTGGCTAGTGCCAGGGTGCCCACACACTAAGTAACTTAGCACCCAACCTTTACCAGGTAAAGGTTAGACATATAGTTGACTTATAAGTTACTTAAGTGCAGTGGTAAATGGCTGTGAAATAACGTGGACGTTATTTCACTCAGGCTGCAGTGGCAGGCCTGTGTAAGAATTGTCAGAGCTCCCTATGGGTGGCAAAAGAAATGCTGCAGCCAATAGGGATCTCCTGGAACCCCAATACCCTGGGTACCTCAGTACCATATACTAGGGAATTATAAGGGTGTTCCAGTATGCCAATGTGAATTGGTGAAATTGGTCACTAGCCTGTTAGTGACAATTTGGAAAGCAAAGAGAGAGCATAACCACTGAGGTTCTGGTTAGCAGAGCCTCAGTGAGACAGTTAGTCATCACACAGGGAACACATACAGGGCACACCTATGAGCACTGGGGCCCTGGCTGGCAGCGTCCCAGTGACACATACAACTAAAACAACATATATACAGTGAAATATGGGGATAAAATGCCAGGCAATTTGGTACTTTCCTACACAACCCCCCCCCAAACGAAGGACAATAAGACTAGCCATGACCTGATGAGTCTTCATTGTCTAAGTGGAAATATTTGGAGAGTCCATCTCCATTGGAGTGGGTACTCCCAGGTCTATGTTCCACTGTATAGGCCATTCCCTGTAGAGATATGGACCACTCAACAATTTAGGGTTTTCACCTTTCATTTGTTTTAGCCAAAGTAGAGGTTTGTGGTCTGTATGAACAATGAAGTGAGTGCCAAACAGGTATGGCCTCAACTTCTTCAGTGCCCAGACCACAGCAAAGGCCTCCCTCTCTATGGCAGACCAACGCTTTTCTCTAGGGGTCAACCTCCTGCTGATAAAAGCAACAGGTTGATCCTGGCCCTCAGAATTGAGTTGTGATGAGACTGCCCCTACCCCTAATTCAGATGCATCAGTTTGAACAATGAATTTCTTGGAGTAACATGGGCTTTTTAGGACAGGTGCAGAGCACATGGCCTGTTTCAGCTCCTCAAAAGCTTTCTGACAGCTAGCTGACCATAATACCTTTTTAGGCATTTTCTTAGATGTGAGGTCATTAAGAGGGGCTGCTATGGAGCCATAGTTCTTTATGAACCTCCTGTAATACCCAGTGAGGCCTAAGAAGGCTCTCACCTGGGTCTGAGTTGTAGGGGGAACCCAATATATAATAGTTTGGATTTTCCCCTGAAGTGGTGCAATCTGTTCCCCACCTACAAGGTGTCCCAGATAAACCACTTTCCCCTGCCCTATCTGGCACTTTGAAGCCTTGATAGTGAGGCCTGCCTTTTGCAGGGCCTCCAAAACTTTCCATAGGTGAACCAGGTGATCATCCCAGGTGGAGCTAAAGACAGCTATATCATCTAGATATGCTGCACTAAAAGCTTCCAACCCTTGCAGGACTGTATTCACCAACCTCTGAAAAGTGGCAGGTGCATTTTTCAAACCAAAGGGCATTACTGTGAATTGGTAGTGCCCTCCAATAGTCGAAAATGCAATTTTTGCTTTAGCATACTCTGATAACTTGATCTGCCAATACCCTGCAGTCAAATCAAAGGTGCTTAGATACTTGGCAGATGCCAGTGTATCTATTAGCTCATCTGCCCTGGGTATAGGGTGAGCATCAGTTTTAGTTACCTGGTTGAGACCTCTGTAATCCACACAAAATCTCATTTCCTTTTATCCATCTTTGGAATGAAGTTTTGGTACAAGTACCACAGGAGAGGTCCATGGACTTTCAGAGTGCTCAACCACTCCCAGTTCAAGCATTTTCTGAACCTCTTGTTTTATGCAGTCCCTGACATGGTCAGGCTGCCTATAGATCTTACTTTTGACAGGCAAGCTGTCTCCAGTATCTATAGTGTGCTCACACCAAGAAGTGGTGCCTGGCACAGTAGAAAAGAGTTCAGAAAACTGACCCAGGAGATTTATGCAGTGGTCTTTCTGCTCAGCAGTAAGACAATCTGCTAACACTACACCTTCTACTAGAGCATCTTGTTCTGTGGAAGAGAAGAGATCAGGGAGAGGGTGACTCTCTTCTTCCTGTCCTTCATCTGTTGCCATGAGCAGGGTGAGATCAGCCCTGTCATAGTAGGGTTTTAGGCGATTGACATGGAGCACCCTAAGGGGACTCCTGGCAGTGCCCAAGTCAACCAAATAGGTGACTTCTCCCTTTTTCTCAACAATAATGTGGGGACCACTCCATTTGTCTTGGAGTGCTCTTGGGGCCACAGGCTCCAAGACCCACACTTTCTGCCCTGGTTGGTACTGAATCAGAACAGCCGTTTGGTCATGCCATTGATTTTGGAGCTCTTGGCTGGCCTGAAGGTTTTTACTGGCCTTTTTCATATACTCAGCTATTCTGGATCTTAGGCCAAGTACATAGTCCACTATGTCTTGCTTAGGAGCTTTTAAAGGTTGTTCCGAACCCTCCTTTACAAGTGTTAGAGGACCTCTTACAGGGTGCCCAAATAGGAGTTCAAAGGGGCTGAAGCCCACTCCTTTCTGGGGTACCTCCCTGTAAGCAAAAAGGAGGCAAGGTAACAGGACATCCCATCTCCTCCTGAGTTTTTCAGGGAGTCCCATTATCATTCCTTTAAGAGTTTTGTTAAATCTCTCAACCAGTCCATTTGTTTGTGGATGATAAGGCGTGGTGAATTTGTATGTTACACCACATTCCTTCCACATGGCCTTTAAGTATGCAGACATAAAGTTGCTACTACCTCTTTTGGGAAACCCACCCTGGAAAAGATTCCCAGGAGGGCCTTTGCCACTGCAGGAGCTGTAGTAGTCCTTAGAGGAATTGCTTCAGGATATCTGGTGGCATGGTCTACTACCACCAAAATAAACCTATTACCTGAAGCAGTAGGAGGGTCAAGGGGGCCAACTATGTCAACCCCTACCCTTTCAAAGGGAACCCCAACCACAGGCAGTGGAATAAGGGGAGCCTTTGGGGTGCCACCTGTTTTGCCACTGGCTTGACAGGTGACACAGGACTTACAAAATTATTTTGTGTCCTCTGACATTCTAGGCCAATGAAACAGGGGGACAAGCCTATCCCATGTTTTCATCTGCCCTAAATGTCCAGCCAAGGGAATGTCATGGGCTAGAGTTAGGAGGAACTCTCTGTATTGCAAGGGAATAACCAATCTCCTGGCAGCTCCAGGTTTTGGGTCCCTTGCCTCTGTATACAAGAGGTTGTCCTCCCAGTAAACTCTGTGTGAGTCACTGACATCCCCATTTTGCTGTTTGACAGCTTGCTGTCTTAGACCCTCTAGTGTGGGACAGGTCTGCTGTGCCACACTCAGCTCTTCCCTGGCAGGCCCCCCTCCACCCAAAAGCTCAATAGTGTCTGCTTCCAGCTCCTCTGGTGAAGGTTCTGCACAGGGGGGAAATTCTTCTTCCTCAGAAGTTGAATCTACTGTAGAGGGAGGGATAGTAGGTAGTGATTTACCTTTACTAACCCTAGCTTTAGGGAGCACTTGGTCCATTGTTCCAGGATCCAAGTCACCCTGTCCTTTTTGCATTTTGGCCTGAGCCCTGGTCAAAGCAAAAATATGCCCAGGAATGCCCAGCATTGCTGCATGAGCCTCCAACTCCACTTCTGCCCAAGCTAATGTCTCTAAATCGTTCCCTAGTAGACAGTCTACAGGTAAATCTGAGGCAACCACAACTTTCTTTGGACCAGTAACCCCCCTCCAGTTGAGATTCACAACAGCCATGGGGTGGCTAAGAGTGTTGTTATGAGCGTCAGTCACTTGGTACTGGTGACCAAGTAGGTGTTGTTCAGGGTGGACCAGTTTCTCTATTACCATAGTAACACTGGCACCTGTGCCCTGTAGGCCTGAACTTCAAGACCATTTATTAGGGGAAGTTGCTTGTACTTATCCATATTAAGGGGACAAGCAACCAAGGTGGCCAAATCAATGGCACCTTCAGAGACTAACACAGCCTCTGTGGTCTCCCTAACAAGACCAACCCCAACTAAATTACCAAAAGTGAGCCAAGCTACTCCCTTGGATTGACTATTAGTGGGTTTGCTCCCAACACCACTGCTATTACTAGGGGCACTAGGTGTAGCAGTAGGGGTTGTGGTAGTGGGAGGCTTGGTGCTTTTCTTTGGACAACTGGGATCAGTTGTCCAATGGCCTTTTACTTTACATAAATAGCACCATGGTTTTTTTACTTGATTAGAAGAGGATTTGGACCTACCACCCCAACCAGAGTGTTTTTGTGGGCCTGATGAAAACTCATTTTTAGATTTGTCCCCACCCTTGTCAGAAGACTTACCATCCTTCTTCTTGCCATCCTTGTCACCCACTGTATGAACTTTTCTGTTCACTCTTGTTCTGACCCATTTGTCTGCCTTCTTTCCCAATTCTTGGGGAGAGGTCAGATCTGAGTCCACTAGATATTGGTGTAACAAATCAGACACACAGTTATTAAGAATATGCTCTCTCAGGATTAAGTTATACAGGCTTTCATAGTCAGAAACTTTACTGCCATGTAACCACCCCTCCAAGGCCTTCACTGAATGGTCAACAAAGTCTACCCAGTCTTGTGAAGACTCCTTTTTGGTTTCTCTGAACTTGATCCTGTACTGTTCAGTGGTTAGGCCATAACCATCTAGGAGTGCATTCTTTAAAACTGTAAAATTATTGGCATCACTTTCCTTCACAGTAAGGAGCCTATCCCTACCCTTTCCACTGAAAGATAGCTATAGGATAGCAGCCCACTGCCTTTGAGGGTCCCCCTGTACAACACAGGCCCTCTCAAGTGCAGCAAACCACTTGTTAATGTCATCCCCCTCCTTATAAGGGGGAAACTATCTTGTGCAGATTCCTAGAATCATGCTCTTTCACAGGATTACTATCTGTAATACTGCTGCTGCCACCATGGGGTCCTAACCCCAACCTCTGCCTTTCTTTTTCTAAGTCTAAAGTTTCCCTGTCTAGAGCCAGCTGTTGCTGTTTAAGCTTCAGCCTGGACTCTTCCACTCTCAATCTATTGAGCTCCCTTTCTAACATTCTGTCATCAGGGTGGGTGGGTTGGGCATGCTTAGACACAGAAGAATGGTGTGAATGAACAGAGGGAGACCTGCCCCTAATAGTTGGCACTCTAACAACCTGGCCTGGAGGAGTGAAACTCCTACTGTGATGAGAGCTCACATTAGTACCAGCCATGCTAGGTGGCCTGCTAAGGGGCAGGTTGGGAAGAATACTATCTAACATTCTTACTGGGGCTACCCCAGAATCAGAGTGTGAACCATCTGCTAATTTCTCACCTGATGTGCCACCTAAGGTCTTATAATTTTCAATGAGCATATTAACCAACAATTCTCTAGAGGGATTCTTCCCTACCCCTAAACCTCTATCAATGCAGAGACTCCTTGCACCTTTCCAGCTAAGGTGGTCATAAGCAGTGCTGGCCAGATCAAGAGTTTGACCTGTACCAGACATGTTAGAAAAAGGTTTAAGGGACAGAAAAAGAAGGCAAAAGTTTCAGAACTTTTTAAGGAAACAGAAAAAAAACTTTTAAGAACTTTTTGAAAGTTTTAGAGGTACTTTTCAGCACTTAGCAATAGAGTAAGAGAAGAAAAGCAAAACATTTTGGTTAGGTGTACATACACTGAACTTGTTTTGTATATTTTTCTCTTATGAAAAGTACAAAATGACAAAGTGGTAAGTAGTTGCAAGTATTTATCCCACCGCTGCACAACCAATGTAGGAGGCTGGCCTGGTTTGTAGTGAGTACCAAGGGGTACTTACACTCTGCACCAGGTCCAGGTATCCCTTATTAGTGTAGAAGAGGTGTCTAGCAGCTTTGGCTGATAGAAAAGGGTAGCTTAGCAGAGCAGCTTAGGCTGAACTAGGAGACATGCAAAGCTCCCACTATACCACTGGTGTCATATGCACAATATCATAAGAAAACACAATACACAGATGTACTAAAAATAAAGGTACTTTATTTTTATGACAATATGCCAAAAGTATCTCAGTGAGTACCCTCAGTATGAGGATAGCAAATATACACAAGATATATGTACACAATACCAAAAATATGCAGTAATAGCAATAGAAAGCAATGCAAGCAATGTACAGTCACAATAGATTGCAATGAGAACACATAGGTATAGGGGCAACACAAACCATATACTCCAAAAGTGGAATGCGAATAACGTATGGACCCCAAACCTATGTGAGCTTGTAGAGGGTCACTGGGACTGTAAGAAAACAGTGAGGGTTAGAAAAATAGCCCACCCCAAGACCCTGAAAAGTAGGTGTAAAGTGCACCTAAGTTCCCCAGAGAGCACAGAAGTCGTGATAGGGGAATTCTGCAAGGAAGACCAACACCAGCAATGCAACAACGATGGATTTCCGGACGAGAGTACCTGTGGAACAAGGAGACCAAGTCCAAGAGTCACAACAAAGTCGAGATTGGGCAGATGCCCAGGAAATGCCAGCTGAGGGTGCAAAGAAGCTGCCACCGGATGGTAGAAGCTGTGGATTCTGCAAGAACGAAGAGGACTAGGAACTTCCCCTTTGGAGGATGGATGTCCCACGTTGTGAGGAAGCTAGCAGAGGTGTTACCACGCAAAAAGACCACAAACAAGCCTTGCTAGCTGCAAGGGTTGCAGTTAGGGTTTTTGGATGCTGCTGTGGCCCAGGAGGGACCAGGTTGTTGCCAATTGCGTGAGGAGACAGAGGGGGCGCCCAGCAAGACAAGGAGCCCTCTCAGAAGCAGGCAGCACCCGCAGAAGTGCCATAACAGGCACTATGAAGAAGAGTGAACCGGAGCTCACCCGAAGTCACAAAAGAAGGTCCCACGACGCCGGAGGACAACTCAGGAGGTCGTGCACTGCAGGTTAGAGTGTCGGGGACCCAGGCTTGGCTGTGCACAAAGGAAATCCTGGAAGAGTGCACAGGAGCCGGAGCAGCTGCAAATCACTTGGTACCCAGCAATGCAGTCTAGCGTGGAGAGGCAAGGACTTACCTCCACCAAACTTGGACTGATGAGTCACTGGACTGTGGGAGTCACTTGGACAGAGTTGCTGAGTTCCAGGGACCACGCTCGTCATGCTGAGAGGGGACCAAGAGGACCGGTGATGCAGTCTTTTGGTGCCTGCGGTTGCAGGGGGAAGATTCCGTCGACCCACAGGAGATTTCTTTGGAGCTTCTAGTGCAGAGAGGAGGCTGACTACCCCCACAGCATGCACCACCAGGAAAACAGTCGAGAAGGCGGCCGGATCAGCGATACAAGGTTGCAGTAGTCGTCTTTGCTACTTTGTTGCGGTTTTGCAGGCGTCCAGAGCAGTCAGCGGTCGATTCCTAGCAGAAGGTGAAGAGAGAGATGCAGAGGAACTCTGATGAGCTCTTGCATTCGTTATCTAAGGAATTCCCCAAAGCAGAGACCCTAAATAGCCAGAAAAGGAGGTCTGGCTACTTAGGAAGGAGGATAGGCTAGCAACACAGGTAATAGCCTATCAGAAGGAGTCTCTGACGTCACCTGCTGGCACTGGCCACTCAGAGCAGTCCAGTGTGCCAGCAGCACCTCTGTTTCCAAGATGGCAGAGGTCTGGAGCACACTGGAGGAGCTCTGGGCACCTCCCAGGGGAGGTGCAGGTCAGGGGAGTGGTCACTCCCCTTTCCTTTGTCCAGTTTCGCGCCAGAGCAGGGCTGGGGGATCCCTGAACCGGTGTAGACTGGCTTATGCAGAGATGGGCACCATCTGTGCCCATCAAAGCATTTCCAGAAGCTGGGGGAGGCTACTCCTCCCCAGCCCTGACACCTTTTTCCAAAGGGAGAGGGTGTAACACCCTCTCTCTGAGGAAGTCCTTTGTTCTGCCTTCCTGGGCCAAGCCTGGCTGGACCCCAGGGGGGCAGAAATCTGTCTGAGGGGTGGGCAGCAGCAGCAGCTGCAGTGAAACCCCGGGAAAGGTAGTTTGGCAGTACCCGGGTCTGTGCTAGAGACTCAGGGGATCATGGAATTGTCTCCCCAATGCCAGAATGGCATTGGGGTGACAATTCCATGATCTTAGACATGTTACATGGCCATGTTCGGAGTTACCATTGTGACGCTATACATAGGTAGTGACCTATGTATAGTGCACGCGTGTAATGGTGTCCCCGCACTCACAAAGTCTGGGGAATTTGCCCTGAACAATGTGGGGGCACCTTGGCTAGTGCCAGGGTGCCCACACACTAAGTAACTTAGCACCCAACCTTTACCAGGTAAAGGTTAGACATATAGTTGACTTATAAGTTACTTAAGTGCAGTGGTAAATGGCTGTGAAATAACGTGGACGTTATTTCACTCAGGCTGCAGTGGCAGGCCTGTATAAGAATTGTCAGAGCTCCCTATGGGTGGCAAAAGAAATGCTGCAGCCCATAGGGATCTCCTGGAACCCCAATACCCTGGGTACCTCAGTACCATATACTAGGGAATTATAAGGATGTTCCAGTATGCCAATGTGAATTGGTGAAATTGGTCACTAGCCTGTTAGTGACAATTTGGAAAGCAAAGAGAGAGCATAACCACTGAGGTTCTGGTTAGCAGAGCCTCAGTGAGACAGTTAGTCATCACACAGGGAACACATACAGGGCACACTTATGAGCACTGGGGCCCTGGCTGGCAGGGTCCCAGTGACACATACAACTAAAACAACATATATACAGTGAAATATGGGGGTAACATGCGAGGCAAGATGGTACTTTCCTACACACTGATGCTGACGTAGTTGGCATCAGCTCCACCTCGGGGTATCAGGAGTAGTCATCTACCACTATTAGCATGAAAGAGCCGTTGGGAAGACTCCCAAAGTCGGTGCTGACCCTCTTCCAAGAGCCATCCTCAGTGATGACTGGCTCTGGGGGGTCAGGCACGCTGCTTGCCTGACAGACAATGCACTCTTTAACCACAACTTCCACTTGTTGTTCCAGTCTGGGGCATCAGACTTTACTCTGGAGCTGGTTCTTTGATTTAACAATAGCCTGGTGGGCTCCATGTGCTAGTAGGACTGCCCGTGGTCTCAAACCTATCTAAGAGACATGCAAAGCTCATGCATTACCACTGTAGTCATACAGTACTCACACACATGAAAGAAATCACTTAGGGGGTCATTCCAACCTTGGCGGTAAAAGCCGCTTACCGCTGTCAGAAGACCGCCAACATACCGCTGCGGCCGCGGTAAACCGCCACGGTCATTCTGACCCACAACAGGCAAACCGCCAAAATACAGACACCCACAAAAGTCCGCCACACCAAAGGCCAGCGAGAAACTGGCGATGACCAAACCTCCACCGTCATGCCAACAGAAATACGCCCACACTATCACGACCCACGAACCACGCGGCGGTCTTTCAACCGCGGTAATCCATTGGCGGTACACACCACCGCGCTCAAAATACACACACATTTACAAAACACATCCACATTGGCCAAATCGAAAAACACACACCTGATACACATACACACACCACTCCCACACACCAAACACAATATAAAACACACACCCACACCACCCACAAACCCCCACTTCTACAGAATCGGGACCACGCACTGAGAAAAAGAGAACTGAGCACCCAGACGCGCATTTTACTTTCACCCAGCAATATTTCCACGCACTTCACACAACACACCAATACACATCACCACACAATCCACCCCACACATCACCCACACCACCCCATGGCACCGCAAAGACACCCCAGGTTCTCCGAGGATGAACTCAGGGTCATGGTGGAGGAAATTGTAAGGGTAGAGCCACAGCTCTTCGGTACACAGGTGCAGCACACCACCATTGCCAGGAAGATGGAGCTATGGAGCAGAATAGTCGATAGGGTCAATGCTGTGGGACAGCACCCAAGAAATAGGGACGACATCAGGAAGCGGTGGAACGACCTACGGGGGAAGGTGCGTTCAATGGTATCCAGGCACAACATCGCGGTGCAGCAGACTGGCGGCGGACCACCACCTCCTCCCCCAGAATTTACAACATGGGAGGAGCAAGTCTTGGCGATCCTGCATCCTGAGGGCCTCGCAGGAGTAGGCAGAGGAATGGACTCTGGTAAGTGTCATCTTCACTACTACATCCCCCCAACCCCACCAGCATGCCAACTCATACCCCCGCCCTCACCCTCACCCCCATCACATCCTGCTCCTTGCAAATGTCTCCACATCACAGCCCACCCATCCCAACACCAAGCCCTGCATGTGACCACAAAGCATGGACACCCATCACCAAAGCATGCCCACTGCACATACCCATCCCCCACCAAATCACCGTCACAAAAGCCCCCACACGGGAATGCCAGCACTGGGGTACAAGGGCACCCACCCATTACACGCTATGGCACACACAAATGCAATAACCATACTTTTATACCCCTGCAGGACCTGAACGCCACGTCACTGCGCAGGAGGATCCACAAATGTCCACTCCACCCCCAGAAGAGGCCCACAGTGAGGACAGCACCTCTGTCGACCTGGACCTAGATGACCAGCCCGGCCCATCGGGGACCTCGGGACAGTCGGTTCCCCTCAGACAGCCACAGCCCATAGCAGACCTTCCCCCCTCTGGCAACACCAGCACAGCACCCACCCAGCGGGCCCATCCCTCAGTCCCCAGGACACGTCAATCAGCGGTCTGTCCACCACTACAGTGCACCCAGGTTAACCCCCCACCCCAACACCAACAGAGACCTGGGGGCAGTGGTAGTGGGCACACGGTCCAGGGTACAGAGGCACAGGGAAACAGGGGAACTGGGAGGGCTGCTGTGCGACAGGGGGGGGACAGGCCCAGGGAACCCACTCTCCACGAGGCCCTCTCCTCCATCATGGGAGTCTACCACCACTCCCAGGAGACGATGGCGGCGGTCCTGGCCAGGTTTCAGGAGATCCAGCTTCTGCAGGAGGAACAGTATTTGGGGTTCAGGGAGGAACTACGAAACATCAGTTCCGCCTTGGCCACCATTGTAGGGGCTCTGAATCAGGTAGTCACCACATTGCGGGACACTGTGGCAGGATAAAGGGCCCCTGACACTAGCATGGACCAAGAACTGCCTACCACCTCCGCCGGCACTAGTGGACAGGAGGCCCCGCCACAGGACCAACAGGCCACCAGCACCCCACCCCCTGCAGAAGGAGAACCACCCCGCAAGCGGGCCCTGAGATGCAGGAAGAAGACAGAGTAAGATGCCAAGACCGCCGGCAGGAAAGGATACCTCCCTGATTGTCATCCCACTGTCCCACATTGACACCCTGTCCATTCTTATACTGCCCATGCTCCACTTTCCACAGGCATTTGGACATTGCACCTGTGAGACTAATAGTCTGGACTCTGCCATGGACAATCCTCCACCATCACCCCTCACCGACTTGCAACCACCCACCAATATAGGACACTGAAATAAACAGTTATTCGACAAAACAATCAGGAGTCTGGCTGTGATTTTGTACAAATGTATTAGACATTACCGTCCCAAAATGCATATTTACATTGTGATGCCAATATACCACTGTCACCCAGCTGTAGTCCATGGGGAAATAAAGCAGATGTCACGCAGTATGGCCCACATCTCTGAAATTGGAAGGGAAAGTCACAACTCAGTTACCATACACAGGGGGAAAAGGTCAGACAGTAGAGAGGTAGTAGGGGTTAAGTATATGTAATATGACGGGTTGGACTCTTACCTGTGTGTCATTGAAAATACTGCTGTATTACTGTGTTCCTGTTGTCTATGTCGTCCTCTTCGGCTTCCTCTTCTTCACTCTCCACAGGCTCCACAGCTGCTACAACACCACCATCTGGACCATCCTCCTGCAGAAAAGGCACCTGGCGTCGCAAAGCCAGGTTGTGAAGCATACAGCAGGCCACGATGATCTGGCACACCTTCTTTGGTGAGTACAATAGGGATCCACCTGTCATATGGAGGCAGCGGAACCTGGCCTTCAGAAGGCCGAAGGTCCGCTCGATCACCCTCCTAGTTCTCCCATGGGCCTCATTGTACCGTTCCTCTGCCCTTGTCCGGGGATTCCTCACTGGGGTCAGTAGCCAGGACAGGTTGGGGTAACCAGAGTCACCAATAAGCCACACACGGTGCCTCTGGAGTTGACCCATCACGTAAGGGATGCTGCTATTCCGCATGATGTAGGCGTCATGCACAGAGCCAGGGAACTTGGCATTAACATGGGAGATGTACTGGTCTGCCAAACACACCATCTGTACATTCATCGAATGATAACTCTTTCTGTTTCTGTACACTTGTTCACTCCTGCTGGGGGGTACTAAAGCCACATGTGTCCCATCAATGGCACCTATGATGTTGGGGATATGTCTAAGGGCATAGAAATCACCTTTCACTGTAGGCAAATCCTCCACCTCAGGGAAAACAATGTAGCTCTGCATGTATTTCAGAAGGCCAGACATCACTCTGGACAACACCTTGGAAAACATAGGCTGGGACATCCCTGATGATATGGCCACTGTTGTTTGAAATGACCCACTTGCAAAGAAATGGAGTACTGACAGCACCTGCACTAGAGGTGGGATCCCTGTGGGTTGGCGGATGGGTGACATCAGGTCTGGCTCCAGCTGGGCACACAGTTCCTGAATAGTGGCTCGGTCAAGCCTGTATGTCAGTATGACATCTCTTTCTTCCATTGTCGACAGGTCTACCAGTGGTCTGTACACGGGAAGATTCCTCCATCTCCTCGCATGTCCCAGCGGACGGTGCCTATGTAGGACAACAGCGAGCACAGAGTCAATCAGCCCACAGGTACGTAACCACAGTTTGCACAAAACACAATTCCCAATGCATTGAATGGTTTGTAGGAGTGTTGATGCAAGGCCTAGGTATGTGTGACGCAGTTAAAAGTATGCCATGTGGGCCCTTGAAATGGCGGCTGCCTGACCTGTGAAGTGTGACAATGGGATGTGAGGTCAATGCGCTGGCGTGGCACACCGTGGCGGTAGGCGGTCGAAGACCGCAGCGCAAAGCAGCATTGGTTAACATTGAACCCTATGGGTCTCAGGAGCCAATGACGATGTCAGGAGAGGACCTACACTGCAAGTGCTGCTGTGACCTCGGTCTGGAAGACACAATGGCTCATGCGACTGGGGAAAGGGCCCCTGCCTTCACTTCTCAGGAATTGGAGAAACTCGTGGATGGGGTCCTCCCCCAGTATGCGCTACTCTACGGTCCTCCAGACCAACAGGTAAGTACACTGGGACCATGCTTTGTGGCCAATGCCTGTGTTGAGTCGGGTGGATGAAAGATGGTGGGGAGGGGAGCGAATGAGGCATGCAGCAGACGACGGATGTCAGGATGTGCCACATGGCAAGGGTAGGGATGGGGGACCACTCACATTGAGGGTGCAGAAGGTGATGACTCTTTTTCTCCCCCTGTACATTTCACATAGGTCAGTGCCCACCAGAAGATAGACATTTGGCGTGCCATTGCCAAGGACGTCCGGGCCCTGGGGGTCCACCAGAGACGGGGCACCCACTGCCGGAAGAGATGGGAGGACATCCGACACTGGAGCAGGAAGACGGCGGAGGCTCAGCTGGGGATGGTCTCCCAACGTGAGAGGGGTGCCAGTCGTACTTTGACCCCCCTGATGTCCCGGATCCTGGCGGTGGCCTACCCCGATTTGGATGGGCGCGTGAGGACATCACAGCAGACACAAGGGGGTGAGTACAACCTCATTCTGCTGACTTGGCGCGCAGTGGAGGTGTCTGGGTGGGGGAGGAGGGCTGTGGGTATCCCTAGGCCAGGGCAATTTCTGTAGGCTAGGCCCCTGTAAGGCATGGTCCTGTGCCCCCGCCCCCCACCTCTGGAGGGTAGCAAGTACAGTTATCCATGGCCCTGTGTCATCTATGTGTGCATTTGTTGTCCATAGGCTTGTAGGCCATGTCCCACGGATTGAGTAGTGGACCCCAAGTGCGCGGCGTAGTGCAGGGGGCTTCTGTGTCTGTCCTCTCCGCCAACGGTGTCGCCAATGCATGCACTCAACATGTATTTATTCCCCCCCCCTTTTTTGTGGTCTTCCTGTTCATGTGTGCATTAGCATCATCAGGCGGAGGAGAAGTGGCATCGGAGCACGAGGGAGCTGCATCCCACATGGCCCTGGAGGGCCATGCAACGGATTCCGAATACACCAGTGGGACGGAGGGCGAGGGGAGCTCCACAGCGGGGACTCGTGCAGACATTAGTGACACGGACTCGTCCTCTGAAGGGAGCTCCCTTGTGGTGGCGGCAACATCCGTGCCCCCCGCACCAACAGGTACAGCCGCCACCCAGCGCACCAGCACCGCCCTCCCAGCAGCCCCTCAGCGTTTGGCCCGCGCCCGCTCACCCAGGAAGGTGGGCATCTCCTTCGCCCCAGGCACCTCGGGCCCTGCCCCGTCACCCCTGCTGCCCTCAGTGAGGAGGTCATTGACCTCCTGAGGACGCTCATTGTTGGGCAGTCTACCCTTTTGAATGCCATCCAGGGTGTAGAAAGGGAGGTGCACCAGAGTAATGCATACCTGGAGGGCATTCATTCTGGTCAGGCTGCCCATCAGCGATCGTTCAACACGCCTCAGCACTGATGGCAGCAATTGTCCCTGTCTCTAGCCTCCCCCCTCCAACTTCCTCCACCCATACCCTATCACCTGTACCTCTGCCTATCCCAGACACACCATCAGACCAGCCTGCACACACCTCAACACCCAAGGGAAGCTCATACAGACATAAGCACCACACATCACACAAGCATTCACACAAGCAACATCCACATACAGACATACCAACACCCACTGCCTCCACTGTGTCCCCCTCCTCCTCGTCTCCCTCCTCCCTCCCTGTCACGTCTCCACTCACAGCTGCATGCACAACATCTTCAGCCACAACGTCCATCACCAGCACACCCACCAGAACCCCCCGCACACGTGCAGTCACCACCCCCACTACCATTTACACGTCCCGTGTGTCCTCTCCCACTGTGTCTGTGACCCCCTCTTCCAAGCTACACAAACGCAGGCAGCCACCCACCCAACAGCCATCCACCTCACAACAGCATCCAGCCCAAGCACCTGCACCCAAAGACACCAGACTGAAGACTCCTACAACCACAACCTCTTCCTCCACTCCCACACCCACTACACCTACCCGTCCCTCTGTTCCTAAATTGCTTTTCCTTTCCAAACTTGACCTCTTTCCAACAACTCCCCCACCCCGTCCATCTCATAGGACTCCAGTCAGTACCTCAGCCACCACAAAAGCGGGACCTGTAATGACAGTGTGCCATGGGCTGTGGAGTCCCCCACCCTCAAGGGCAGCCAGTTCAGTAAGGAGCCAAGGCACGGCCAGCCCACCCCCTGTAAAACATCCGAAGATTGTCAGTGGCCGGCGCGAGAGGCCGAAGACACCAGAGACCAAAATCCCTTCCATGGCTCCGGCAGGAAGTGTGGTGCCACCTGGCACACTGCCAAAGGTGGGGAAGGGCCACAGGCGAACAGGGAAGGCTGGGAAGGGCAGCACGCCCGACAAGTCTGCCAGCAGCCCAGCTGGCCAGGAGGGCCCCGCCAGCCCCATCCCAGGTGGGCAGGAGGACACCCACAGGCCCGGTACTGCAGCCCAGGAGGGCCCAGCAAGCCCCATCCCAGGTTGGCAGGAGGACACCCACAGGCACGGTACTGCAGCCCAGGAGGGCCCCGCAAGCCCCATCCCAGGTGGGCAGGAGGACACTCACAGGCACGGTACTGCAGCCCAGGAGGGCCCCGCCAGCCACACAACAGATGGGCAGGAAGGCACCGCCAGCCACAGGTCAGGTGGCGAATGACCTCCATGCCATGGCCGGATCCGCTGAGCTGGACACTCATCCGATGCACCGCTGCACTGGGCACTGCCGTCTCAAGCACCGCTGAACTGGGCCCTTCATCTCAAGCACCGCTGAACTGGGCCCTTCATCTCACGCGCCGCTGAACTGGGTACCGCCGTCTCAAGCACCGCGGAACTGGGCCCTTTATCTCAAGCACCGCTGAACTGGGCCCTTCATCTCACGCACCGCTGAACTGGGCACCGCCGTCTCAGGCACCGCTGAACAGGGCACCGCCGTCTCAAGCACCGCTGAACTGGGCCCTTCATCTCAAGCACCGCTGAACTGGGCCCTTCATCTCACGCACCGCTGAAAAGGGCACCGCCGTCTCAAGCACCGCTGAACTGGGCACCGCCATCTCAAGCACCGCTGAACTGGGCACCGCCGTCTCAAGCACCGCTGAACTGGGCTCTTCATCTCAAGCACCGCTGAACTGGGCCCTTCATCTCAAGCACCACTGAACTGGGCCCTGCATCTCAAGCACCGCTAAACTGGGCACCGCCGTCTCAAGCACCGCTGAACTGGGCCCTTCATCTCAAGCACTGCTGAACTGGGCCCTTCATCTCAAGCACCGCTGAACTGGGCCCTTCATCTCAAGCACCGCTGAACTGGGCCCTTCATCTCAAGCACCGCTGAACTGGGCACCGCCGTCTCAAGCACCGCTGAACAGGGCACCGCTGTCTCAAGCACCGCTGAACAGGGCACTGCCGTCTCAAGCACCGCTGAACTGGGCACCGCCGTCTCAAGCACCGCTGAACAGGGCACCGCCGTCTCAAGCACCGCTGAACTGGGCCCTTCATCTCAAGCACCGCTGAACTGGGCCCTTCATCACACGCACCGCTGAACAGGGCACCGCCGTCTCAAGCACCGCTGAACAGTGCACCGCCGTCTCAAGCACCGCCGAACTGGGCACTGCCGTCTCAAGCATCGCTGAACAGGGGCACCGCTGGCCCATTGGCGGAAGGGGCAGGCCCGCCTCTGTGTCGGGCAGGGCTGCACGAAGCACTCTGGACACCAGTCTTCCTCCAGAACCAGTGGAGACTGTTATCCACTTGTGAGACTGTGGCTTTGCACTCCCCAGGATGTAACAGTGGGCAACCCACCCACTGTAGAGACTTGAGAGACTGTGGCTTTGCACTCCCCAGGATGGAACAGTGGCCATGGAGGCCCCTCGTGGATCTGGCGTCGTGGACTCATCTGGCTGAGATGCCCCCCCCCTTCCCTTCCCCCTGAGGGGCCTGTAGTTTTGCTATCTGATGCCCCTGCAGTGTTCTCTCCGTTGGAGTCAGGTATCCTGTGTGGGCTTTGCCCATGTGATTTGATCCCAGTGGTCCACGGACAATGCCTGCTACAATGATCGGACTTTAAAATTTATGTATATAAAGGTTTTAGATGTGTGATATATTTTTAAGCCAGTGATACAATATATTCCAATGTTTAGAATCATTTCCTTTTGTCTTTGCATTCTTCCGGGGGGTTTGGGGGGTGTAACTCTGAGTTGTTGCTATTCATTGATGTGTGTGTTGTAGTGGGTGAGGGTGGGGGTAGGTGTGTCGCGTATGTGTGTCCCCGTAATTTTTTCCATCCCCCCTCCCCTGTGTCGTAGGTGCAGTACTCACCGTTGTCTTCTGCGCCGGCGTTCGTGCTCCTGGTAGAGGAGCAGCAAGACAATCGCTGGGAGGATGTGGAGTTCGGGGTCCATGCTGTCCAGATTCCTCGTGGGGTGTATGGAGGTGAGCGTTTTCCGTTAGAAATGGCTGTTTCCGCCGTGTTTTTATCGGCGGGGCTATCGCCCCGGAAAAGGTGGCGGATTGGTAGGTTGTGATGGGGGGGCGGTACATTGACTCTCGCCTGTCTGTTGGCGGTGACCGCCGCGCTGTTTGTTTGTTCCGCCGTGGCGGGCGGTGTGTTGAAGTGGCGGTCTCTGTTGGCGGTTTCCTCCAGGGTCGGAATTCCATTTTTTTTTACCGCCAGACTGTTGCCGGTTTAGCCGCCGCTTTAACACCGACCGCCAAGGTTGGAATGACCACCTTAGTGTTACAAAAATAAAGGCACTTTATTTTGGTGACACAAATACCAAAAATACCATAGAGACCATACTCCCATAGGAGGTAAGTAATACACAAATTATATACACTAGTTGTTAGAAATGGGGTCTTTAGTTGACAGTCAGGTTACCCCCTGTTCAAGCAAGGACCCTCACTCTAGTCAGGGTAAAAGAGAATCACCTCAGCTAACCCCTGCTTACCCACTTGGCAGCTTGGCACAAGCAATAGACTTAACTTTAGAGTGCTAGGTGTAAAGTATTTGTACAAACACACATAGTAATTTAATGGAAACACTACAAAATGACACAACACAGGTTTAGAAAAATAGGAAATATTTATCTAAACAAAACAAGACCAAAACGACAAAAATCCACAATACACAAGTCAAGTTATCAATTAAAAAGCAAAAAGAGTCTTCATGTAGTTTTAAACACACACTAACACTGTTAGCATGAAAATGTACCTTAGGTGCGTCAAAAATAACCCCACCCCGGCGAGTGTGCGTCAAAAAGAGCTTGCGATAGGTCGATTTCACTCACAAGCGAGACCTTGTGTTGTTTCTCCTTTCGTTGGGTCGGGCGTGTAGTTTCTTCTCTCCACAGGAGAACGATGCGTTGATCCGGTCAGCACTCTCGGGTCCGGGCAGGCCTTGCGTTGTTTTTACATGCCTAGCGGTGTTTGCGTCGGAAATTCAGCCGCACGATGATCTGAAAACCACGCAGCGCTGGTTGTGATATCACCAGCATCTGTCACCGATGCTGCGTGTCGTTTCCTCACCTCTGTGAGTCGATTCTTCGGTCGCGTTGCAGGCGAGCGTCAATTTTCAGCCGCAAAGCCGGCGGCGCGTTGATTTTTCAGCCACAGATCGGGGTTGCGTTGATCTTTTCCCCGCAAGGCATTCTGTGCGTGGATTTCTTCCTCTTAGGCTACCAGATTCTCCTTTCAGGGTCCCAGGAACAGAATGGGCACCACTTGGCAGAGTAGGAGTCTCTCCAGAGACTCCAGTGCTAGCAGAGAAAAGTATTTGCTGTTCCTGAGGCTTCAAACAACAGGAGGCTAGCTCTAAATCAAGCCCTTGGAGATCTTCACAAGAAGGAAGGCAACACAAAGTCCAGTCTTTGTCCTCTAGCACAGGCAGAAGTAGCAACTGCAGGATAGCTCCACAAAGCACAGTCACAGGCAGGGTAGCTCTTCAGTTCTTCTCCAGGCAGAGGTTCTTCTTGATTTCCAGAAGTGTTCTAAAGTCTGTGGTTTTGGGTGCCCTTCTTATACCCATTTTCTCTTTTGAAGTAGGCCTACTTCAAAGCAAGGTCTCTCTTGATTGTGAAATCTTGCCTTGCCCAGGCCAGGCCCCAGACACTTACCAGGGGCTGGGAGACGGCATTGTGTGAGGGCAGGCACAGCCCTTTCAGGTGTGAGTGACCACTCCTCACCTCCCTCCTAGTACAGATGGCTCATCAGGAAATGCAGACTACACCCCAGCTCCCTTTGTGTCTCTGTCTAGTGAGAGGTGCAACCAGCCCAACTGTCAAACTGACCCAGACAGGGAATCTACAAACTCGCAGAATCACAGAAATGGCATAAGCAAGAAAGTGCTTACTTTCTAAAAGTGACATTTTCAAACACACAATCTTAAAATCAACTTTAATAAAAGATGTATTTTTAATTTGTGAGCTCAGAGACCCCAAACTCCACATGTCCATCCGCTCCCAAAGGGAATCTACACTTTAATCAGATTTAAAGGTAGCCCCCATGTTAACCTATGAGAGGGACAGGCCTTGCAACAGTGAAAAACGATTTCAGCAGTATTTCACTGTCAGGACATATAAAAACATTACTATGGGGGTCATTCTGACCCTGACGGGCGGCGGAGGCCGCCCGCCAGAGTTCCCCCCTCCGAAATACCGCTCCGCGGTCGAAAGACCGCGGAGGGTATTCTAAGTTTTCCCTGGGCTGGCGGGCGGTCTCCAAAAGACCGCCCGCCAGCCAGGGAAAAACTCCCTTCCCACGAGGATGCCGGCTCGTAATCGAGCCGGCGGAGTGGGAAGGTGCGACGGGTGCTGTTGCACCCGTCGCGTATTTCACTGTCTGCCAAGCAGACAGTGAAATACTTGTAGGGGCCCTCTTACGGGGGCCCCTGAAGTGCCCATGCCAGTGGCATGGGCACTGCAGGGGCCCCCAGGGGCCCCGCGACCCCCCCTACCGCCATCCGGTTCCCGGCGGGCGGACCGCCGGGAACTGGATGGCGGTAGGGGGGGTCGGAATCCCCTCGGCGGCGCAGCTAGCTGCGCCGCCTTGGAGGATTCCAAAGGGCGGCGGTACACTGGCGGGAGACTGCCAGTGTTGCCGGTCCGACCGCGGCTTTACCGCCACGGTCGGAATGCCCTTGGGAGCACCGCCGGCCTGTCGGCGGTGCTCCCGCGGTCCTCCAACCCGGCGGTCATTGACCACCAGGGTTGGAATGACCCCCTATATGTCCTACCTTAACCATGTACTCGACCCTGCCCTTGGGGCTACCTAGGGCCTACTTTAGGGGTGCCTCACATGTAAGAAAATGGAAGGTTTAAGCCTGGCAAGTGGGTACACTTGCCAAGTCGAATTTACAGTCAAAACAGCACACACAGACACTGCAGTGGCAGGTCTGAGACATGATTAAAGAGCTACTTATGTGGGTGTCACAACCATTGCTGCAGGCTCACTACTAGCATTTGATCTATAGGCCCTGGGCACCTCTAGTGCAATCTACTAGGGACTTACTAATAAACCAATTACATACACATTTTGTAAAGGAGCACTTGCACTTTAGCACTGGTTAGCAGTGGTAAAGTGTCCAGACTAACAAAAACAGCAAAATCAGAGTCCAGCACAAATCAACAACCTGGGAAACAGAGGCAAAATGTTAACGAAGACCACGCCAAGGACGAAAAGTCTAACACTAGTATTCGGAAATAGGCATAAAAACAGTTAAAAACAGAGCAATTAGTGAAAATCACAATAGTTAGAAATGGGCCTAGGGGGAGCACAAACCATATACTAAGAAAGTGGAATGTGAAAGTCGGTCCCCCACCTAGGCAAATGTGGTGTGTAGAGGGGAGCTGGTAGTACTAAGAACACCCAAATGTAAGTACCACAACCCAACCCAGCAACCAGGAAAACAGGAGTAAATCACAGTAAGTTTCCCAGAACACAGACAGAGAAGTAAAGAAGAGACTGCAAGACACCAACAGTGGATTCCTGGACAAGAAGACCTGTGGAAGGAGGGCAGCGCTAGAAATGCAGAAGTTCAGACGGGTATACCTTCAGAGGCCTGTGTGTGTGGAGAAGGTGGTTATGGGGTGGGAGTCAGGGTGTAACATCTGCTAGTGGTAGCCAGATCAGAAGTCCATCTTGGAAAACCACTTCGACCCAGAGAGTTCCCCAATGATGTCGTCTATAGTTGGGGTTAGATGTCTCTCCCGCTTGAGGGTTTATTGGGCAGACGCATGTCCACGCAGATGCAATCTGCGTCTGGCTGCTTTGGCTTCTTTGCGACGATTATTGGGGACACCCAGGGAGTGGGCCTGGATACTTTCTTGTTGATTCTCACTTCCTCTAGGAGTTGTAGTTCCTACTCCACCTTCGGGCGAAAGCTACCCGTCTGTGCCTGAGGGCAACTGGGTTCATGGACTCATCAATGTGCAGCTTTGGTGGGGGGGGGGGGGCTTTTAGGCATCTGGTGTCATTGAAGAGCACTTCAAATTTTGTGGTAAGGTCTCCCAGACCGCTGGCATGAACGCTGAATGCAAAGTGCACTAGACTCAGGTTTTGTGCTGTCTGACTACTGAGCAAGAACCCTGACCCTTCTTGCGACACATAGACCATGGTTGTGAGCTTTGTGCTGTCGTGCACGATGCCTGCCGTGAAAACACCAGCGATCCATACTGGTTGGTTGTTTCCAAAGGCCTACATGTACACCGACATGGACTTGAGTGGGAGGGGCTAGTAAGCTGTGGTACACCTCGGTGGCCATAAGATTGATTGAGGCTCCGGTGTCTATTAAAGCTGGAATGGGTTGTCCACTGACCACCACTTGGCATGTGGGTAATCGTCAGCTTTGACTGCTCCTCTGGCTACTGCTCTTACCACGTGGACTACCTCTTGGTCATCATCCATGTTGCTGTCTGACAAGGTGGTGGGGAGAGCCGCTACTGCCTTGACTGTCTTCTTGAGTGTGGTTGGTGCAACCCTGGACGAGGATTGGCAGACTTTTGAGAAATGGTTCAGATTGCCACATGCACTGCAGTTCTTTCCTCAGGCTGGGCAGCCACCGGGTGTGGTAGGGTGCCCCTACACCATCAGCAGGGTCTGTCTCTCGCCTTCAATCTGGTGTAAAGGAGCACTTGCACTTTAGCACTGATTAGCAGTGGTAAAGTGTCCAGACTAACAAAAACAGCAAAATCAGAGTCCAGCACACATCAACAACCTGGGAAACAGAGGCAAAAAGTTAAGGAAGACCACGCCAAGGATGAAAAGTCTAATACTAGTATTCAGAAATAGGCATAAAAACAGTTAGAAAACAGTACAATTAGTGAAAATCACAATAGTTAGAAATGGGCCTAGGGGGAGCACAAACCATATACTAAGAAAGTGGAATGCAAAAGTCGGTCCCCCACCTAGGCAAGTGTGGTGTGTAGAGGGGAGCTGGTAGTACTAAGAACACCCAAAGGTAAGTACCACAACCCACCCCAGCAACCAGGAAAAGAGGAGTAAATCACAGTAAGTTTCCCAGAACACAGACAGAGAAGTAAAGAAGAGACTGCAAGACACCAACAGTGGATTCCTGGACAAGAAGACCTGTGGAAGGAGGGCAGTGTTAGAAATGCAGAAGTTCAGACGGGTATACCTTCAGAGGCCTGTGTGTGTGGAGAAGGTGGTTATGGGGTGGGAGTCAGGGTGTAACATCTGCTAGTGGTAGCCAGATCAGAAGTCCATCTTGGAAAACCACTTCGACCCAGAGAGTTCCCCAATGATGTTGTCTATAGTCGGGGATAGATGTCTCTCCCGCTTGATGGTTTATTGGGCAGACGCATGTCCACGCAGATGCAATCTGCATCTGGCTGCTTTGGCTTCTTTGCGATGATTATTAGGGACACCAAGGGAGTGGGCCTGGATACTTTCTTGATGATTCTCACTTCCTCTAGGAGTTGTAGTTCCTACTCCACCTTCGGGCAAAAGCTACCCGTCTGTGCCTGAGGGCAACTGGGTTTATGGACTCATCAATGTGCAGCTTTGGTGGGGGGAGCTTTTAGGCATCTGATGCCACTGAAGAGCACTTCAAATTTTGTGGTAAGGTCTCCCAGACCGCTGGCATGAACGCTGAATGCAAAGTGCACTAGACTCAGGTTTTGTGCTGTCTGACTACTGAGCAAGAACCCTGACCCTTCTTGCGACACGTAGACCTTGGTTGTGAGCTTTGTGCTTTCGTGCACGATGCCTGCCGTGAAAACACCAGCGATCCATACTGGTTGGTTGTTTCCAAAGGCCTACATGTACACCGACATGGACTTGAGTGGGAGGGTCTAGTAAGCTGTGGTACACCTCAGTGGCCATAAGATTGATTGAGGCTCCGGTGTCTATTAAAGCTGGAATGGGTTGTCCACTGACCACAACTTGGCATGTGGGTAATCGTCAGCTGTTGACTGCTCCTCTGTCCACTGCTCTTACCACGTGGACTACCTCTTGGTCATCATCCATGTTGCTGTCTGACAAGGTGATGGGAAGAGCCGCTACTGCCTTGACTGTCTTCTTGGGTGTGGTTGGTGCAACCCTAGACGAGGATTGGCAGAATTTTGAGGAATGGTTCAGCTTGCCACACGCACTGCAGTTCTTTCCTCAGGCTTGGCAGCCACTGGGTGTGGTAGGGTGCCCCTACACCATCTGCAGGGTATGTCTCTCACCTTCAATCTGGTGTGAAGGAGCACTGGCGCTTTAGCACTGGTTAGCAGTGGTAAAGTGCCCAGACTAACATAAACAGCAAAATCAGAGTCCAGCACACATCAACAACCTGGGAAACATAGGCAAAAAGTTAAGGAAGGCCACGCCAAGGATGAAAAGTCTAACACTAGTATTCAGAAATAGGCATAAAAACAGTTAGAAAACAGTGCAATTAGTGAAAATCACAATAGTTAGAAATGGGCCTAGGGGGAGCACAAACCATATACTAAGAAAGTGGAATGCAAAAGTCGGTCCCTCACCTAGGCAAGTGTGGTGTGTAAAGGGGAGCTGGTAGTACTAAGAAGACCCAAAGGTAAGTACCACAACCCACCCCAGCAACTAGGAAAAGAGGAGTAAATCACAGTAAGTTTCCCAGAACACAGACAGAGAAGTAAAGAAGAGACTGCAAGACACCAACAGTGGATTCCTGGACAAGAAGACCTATGGAAGGAGGGCAGTGCTAGAAATGCAGAAGTTCAGACGGGTACACCTTCAGAGGCCTGTGTGTGTGGAGAAGGTGGTTATGGGGTGGGAGTCAGGGTGTAACATCTGCTAGTGGTAGCCAGATCAGAAGTCCATCTTGGAAAACCACTTCGACCCAAAGAGTTCCCCAATGATGTCGTCTATAGTCGGGGTTAGATGTCTCTCCCGCGTGATGGTTTATTGGGCAGACGCATGTCCACGCAGATGCAATCTGCATCTGGCTGCTTTGGCTTCTTTGCGACGATTATTGGGGACACCCAGGGAGTGGGCCTGGATACTTTCTTGATGATTCTCATTTCCTCTAGGAGTTGTGGTTCCTACTCCACCTTCGGGCGAAAGCTACCCGTCTGTGCCCGAGGGCAACTGGGTTCATGGACTCATCAATGTGCAGCTTTGGTGGGGGGGGGCTTTTAGGCATCTGATGCCACTGAAGAGCACTTCAAATGTTGTGGTAAGGTCTCCCAGACCGCTGGCATGAACGCTGAATGCAAAGTGCACTAGACTCAGGTTTTGTGCTGTCTGACTACTGAGCAAGAACCCTGACTCTTCTTGCGACACTTAGACCTTGGTTGTGAGCTTTGTGCTTTCGTGCACGATGCCTGCCGTGAAAACACCAGCGATCCATACTGGTTGGCTGTTTCCAAAGGCCTACATGTACACCGACATGGACTTGAGTGGGAGGGTCTAGTAAGCTGTGGTACACCTCAGTGGCCATAAGATTGATTGAGGCTCCGGTGTCTATTAAAGCTGGAATGGGTTGTCCACTGAGCACCACTTGGCATGTGGGTAATCGTCAGCTGTTGACTGCTCCTCTGTCCACTGCTCTTACCACGTGGACTACCTCTTGGTCATCATCCATGTTGCTGTCTGACAAGGTGGTGGGAAGAGCCGCTACTGCCTTGACTGTCTTCTTCGGTGTGGTTGGTGCAACCCTGGACGAGGATTGGCAGACGTTTGAGAAATGGTTCAGCTTGCCACATGCACTGCAGTTCTTTCCTCAGGCTGGGCAGCCACTGGGTGTGGTAGGGTGCCCCTACACCATCTGCAGGGTCTGTCTCTCGCCTTCAATCTGGTGTAAAGGAGCTCTTGCACTTTAGCATTGGTTAGCAGTGGTAAAGTGCCCAGACTAACAAAAACAGCAAAATCAGAGTCCAGCACACATCAACAACCTGGGAAACAGAGGCAAAAAGTTAAGGAAGGCCACGCCAAGGATGAAAAGTCTAACACTAGTATTCAGAAATAGGCATAAAACAGTTAGAAAACAGTGCAATTAGTGAAAATCACAATAGTTAGAAATGGGCCTGGGGGGAGCACAAACCATATACTAAGAAAGTGGAATGCAAAGTCGGTCCCCCACCTAGGCAAGTGTGGTGTGTATAGGGGAGCTGGTAGTACAAGGAACATCCAAAGGTAGGTGCCACAACCCACCCCAGCAACCAGGAAAACAGGAGTAAATCACAGTAAGTTTCCCAGAACACAGACAGAGAAGTAAAGAAGAGACTGCAAGACACCAATAGTGGATTCCTGGACAAGAAGACCTGTGGAAGAAGGGCAGTGCTAGAAATGCAGAAGTTCAGATGGGTATACCTCCAGAGGCCTGTGTGTGTGGAGAAGGTGGTTATGAGAGTCAGGATGTAACATGTGCTAGTGGTAGCCAGATCAGAAGTCCATCTTGGAAAACCACTTTGACCCAGAGAGTTCCCCAATGACGTCCTCTATAGTCGGGGTTAGATGTTTCTCCCGCTTGATGGCTTACTGGGCAGACGCATGTCCACGCAGATGCAAACTGCGTCTGGCTGCTTTGGCTTCTTCACGATGATTATTGGGGACACCCCGGGAGTGGGCCCCAACACTTTCTTGATGATTCCCGCTTGCTCTAGGAGTTGTAGTTCCTACTCCACCTTCGGACGAAAGCTAGCCATCTGTGCCTGAGGGCAACTGGGTTCATGGACTCATCGATGTTGTCAGGGAGTCCGGATCCTCAGGGTTTGCGCCTGTCCCAATATGTCCACCTCTTGGCAGCTCCAAACTCTACTAGCCATTATAGCACAGAGTTAAAGAATGGCCAAGTGGGGGATGGGGTTTTAGGTTGGGAACAGCGGAGAAGGAGACCTCTGATAGTAAAAGTTAAGAACACAATAGCCAGATTACTCACATTGACTTTCATAAGCTTGGTTCATAATATCTATATACTGATAACATGAATGATTAAGATCTTTCCTATATCATGACCTTATTAGCTCTGAGTGCCTGGAAAATAAATAAGGATTATGCAAGCATTCATATGAGGGTTTTGTAGAATACAATCTTTTGCTCTGACCTTGAACTGACTCAAGTTATTTATTTGAATAGAAACTACTTAATAACAGTAATCAATAAACACGTTAGTTCTCAGGAATGAACTGCGTTAGACTCATGAATGATACTGCAAGGACACATTATAACAGTGATGAATGAACACATTGGTTTTCAGGAATAAACTGTGATAAGCTCATGAATGAACACATAGGTTTTCAAGAATAAACTGTGATAATCTCATGAATGATACTGCAAGGATACACTCTGTCTAGACTTTCAAGATTCAATTGCTTAGGAATTATTATACACTTTGAATAATAAACTGTGCATCAAGATTTCAATGTCTAGAAATGATCGCGCAGTCTGCCGATCTGAAACACAAGGGTTAAATGCCAAGAATGACTCACGCACTCTGCCATTGATTGAACCATCAGGATTTAAATGCTGAAATACGATCGCACACTCTGCCGATCTGAGTTGCAAGTTTTAATTACCAAGAATTCGATTCGACCATCAAGGTTCAAATGTCAAAACATGATCGCACACACTGCCGATCTGAACTACAAGAGTTAAATGCCAAGAATGAATCGCGCACACTGCTGTCGATTCATCCATCAAGGTTTAAATGCCAGGATATGATCACTCACACTGCTGAGCCGAACTACAAGAGTTAAATGCCAAGAATGAATTGCGCACACTGCTGCCGATTCAACCATCAAGGTTTAAATGCCAGGGTATGATCGCGCACACTGACGATCCCAACTAAAAAAGGGTTAAATGCTAAGAATGAATTGGGCACACTGCTGCCGATTCAACCATCAAGGTTTAAATGCCAGGATATGATTGCGCACACTGTCGATCCGAACTACAAGAGTTAAATGCCAAGAATGAATTGTGCACTCTGCTGCCGATTCAGCCATCAAGGTTTAAATGCCAAGATACGATCGCGCACACTGCCGATCCGAACTGTAAGAGTTACAGGCCAGGAATGAATCGTGCACTCTGTTGCCGATTCAACCATCAAGGTTTAAATGCCAAGGTACGATCGTGCGCACTGCTGATACGAACTGTAAGAGTTAAATGCTGTAAGGAAATGCCTCCTTGGCATGGTTACCCCCTGAATTTTTGCCTTTGCTGATGCCAAGTTATGATTTGAACGTGTGCTGAGGCCTGCTAACCAGGCCCCAGCACCAGTGTTCTTTCCCTAACCTGTACCTTTGTCTCCACAATTGGCACACCCCTGGCACCCAGATAAGTCCCTTGTAACTGGTACCCCTGGTACCAAGGGCCCTGATGCCAGGGAAGGTCTCTAAGGGCTGCAGCATGTCTTATGCCACCCTGGGGACCACTCACTCAGCACAGACACACTGCTTGCCAGCTTGTGTGTGCTGGTGGGGAGAAAATGACTAAGTCGACATGGCACTCCCCTCAGAGTGCCATGCCAACCTCACACTGCCTATGGCATAGATAAATCACCCCTCTAACAGGCCTTACAGCCCTAAGGCAGGGTGCACTATACCACAGGTGAGGGCATAGGTGCATGAGCACTATGCCCCTACAGTGTCTAAGCAAAACCTTAGACATTGTAAGTGCAGGGTAGCCATAAGAGTATATGGTCTGGGAGTCTGTCATACACGAACTCCACAGCACCATAATGGCTACACTGAAAACTGGGAAGTTTGGTATCAAACTTCTCAGCACAATAAATGCACACTGATGCCAGTGTACATTTTATTGTGAAATACACACACAGGGCATCTTAGAGATGCCCCCTTAAAAAAAACATACCCGACTTCCAGTGTGGGCTGACTAGTTTTACCAGCGTGCCACACACCAGACATGTTGCTGGCCACATGGGGAGAGTGACTTTGTCACTCTGAGGCCAGGAACAAAGCCTGTACTGGATGGAGGTGCTTCTCACCTCCCCCTGCAGGAACTGTAACACCTGGCAGTGAGCCTCAAAGGCTCACCCCCTTTGTTACAGCACCACAGGGCATCCCAGCTAGTGGAGATGCCCGCCCCTCTGGCCACAGCCCCCACTTTTAGCGGCAAGGCCGGAGGAGATAATGAGAAAAACAAGGAGGAGTCACTGGCCAGTCAGGACAACCCCTAAGGTGTCCTGAGCTGAGGTGACTCTGACTTTTAGAAATCCTTCATCTTGCTGATGGAGGATTCCCCCAATAGGATTAGGGATGTGACCCCCTCCCCACCGGGAGGAGGCACAAAGAGGGTGTAGCCACCCTCAGGGCTAGTAGCCATTGGCTACTAACCTCCCAGACCTAAACACACCCCTAAATTGAGTATTTAGTGGCACCCCAGAACCTAGGAAACTAGATTCCTTCAACCTGAAGACGAAGAAGGACTGCTGGCCTGAAGCCCTGCAGAGAAGACGGAGACACCAACTGCTTTGGCCCCAGCCCTACCGGCCTGCTCCCCACTTCAAGAGAAACTGCAACAGCGACTTGTCCCCCAGGGTCCACTAACCTCTAACGCCTCAGAGGACTACCCTGCATCTAAAAGGACCAATAAACTACTGAGGACAGCGGCCCTGTTCCACAAAGACTGCAACTTTGCAACAAAGAAGCAACTTTGAAAGACCCCACGTTTCCCGCCGGAAGCGTGAGAATTTCCACTCTGCAACCGACGCTCCCGGCTCAACCTGTGGAAAACTAACTCTACAGGGAGGACTTCCCGGCGACTGCGAGCCCGTGAGTAGCCAGAGTTGACCCCCCTATGCCCCCACAGCGACGCTTGCAGAGGGAATCCAGAGGCTCCCCCTGACCGCGACTGCCTGCTTCAAAGAACCCGACGCCTGGGAAACACACTGCACCCGCAGCCCCCAGGACCTGAAGGATCCGAACTCTAGTGCAGGAGCGACCCCCAGGCGGCCTTCTTCCTAGCACAGGTGGTGGCTACCCCGAGGAGCCCCCCTCTTGCCTGCCTGCATCACTGAAGAGACCCCCGGGTCTACCATTGAAACCTATTGCAAACCTGATGCCTGTTTGCACTCTGCACCCGGCCGCCCCTGTGCCGCTGAGGGTGTACTTTCTGTGCCTGCTTGTGTTCTCCCCCTGTGCCCTACAAAACCCCCCTGGTCTGCCCTCCGAAGTCACGGGTACTTACCTGCTGGCAAACTGGAACCGGGGCACCCCTATTTACATTGAAGTCTATGCGTTTTGGGCACCACTTTGACCTCTGCACCTTGACCTCTGCACCTGACCGGCCCTGAGCTGCTAGTGTGGTAACTTTGAGGTTGCCCTGAACCCCCAAAGGTGGGCTACCTTGGACCCAACTTTGAACCTTGTAAGTGCTTTACTTACCTGTGAAACTAACAAATACCTACCTCCCCCAGGAACTGTTGATTTTTGTAGTGTCCAATTTTAAAATAGCTTATTGCCATTTTTGCCAAAACTGTACATGCTGTTGTGATGATTCAAAGTTCCTAAGATACCTGAGTGAAATACCTTTTATTTAAGGTATTGTTTGTAAATCTTGAACCTGTGGTTCTTAAAATAAACTAAACTAAACTAAGAAAATATATTTTTCTATATAAAAACCTATTGGCCTGGAATTGTCTTTGAGTGTGTGTTCCTCATTTATTGCCTGTGTGTGTACAACAAATGCTTAACGCTACCATCTGATAAGCCTACTGCTCGACCACACTACCACAAAATAGAGCATTAGAATTATCTCTTGTTGCCACCCTTGGCTCTGTGCATGCTATTTCTTACTTTGAAATAGTACATACAGAGCCAACTTCCTACATTGATGGATCAGCGGTGGGGTACAAGACTTTGAATTTGCTGGACTACTCAGCCAATACCTGATCACACAACTAAATTCCCAAAATTGTCATTAGAAACTGATTTTTGAAATTTGAGCTATTTTTCTAAATTTTTAAATTTTCTAAATTTTTTAAAGTCCTGCTAGGGCCTTGTGTTAGTCCCTGTTAGCATTTATTTTAGAGTTTAAAAGTTATGTAAAGTTTGAATTAAGTTCTAGAGATAGTTTTAGATTCTTAAAAAGTATTCCAACTTTTAGAAACAAAATGTCTGCTGCAGAAGAGATAGTGATGGAACTCAACCTCACCCCTTACCTGCATCTTAGGATGTCAGAGTTAAGGTCTCTGCAAAATCAAAAAGATAAAAACTGGTTCAAACCCTACCAAAGTACAGCTCCAGTAGCTTTTGGCAGAGTTTGCTAAAAACCAACCCTCTGATGATTGCCTCACAGAGGGGGACACTAGTGATGTGGAGGATTTCCCACCTCCAGTCCTAGATAGGGAGCCCAGGGTTTCCCCAACCCTGACTCCAGAAGTGATAGAGATGTGGCTTCTCTCACAGGAGTGTCCAACAGCTCTAGAAGCATTGAGAGCAGTCTCAATGAAGATGACCTCCTGTTAGCCAGGATGGCCAAAAGCCCCTTGAGCCTCCTTGAGCCACTCTAGTGTCATTTTTTTTACACTAAGGAGGCCCTCGCCCTGCTCCATATTTACAAAGTGCCACATTACATGGATTGCACCACTTTGTAACCCCTTGCGCTACATTATACGTGTGCCGGGTATAATGTATGCAAGGGGGGCGTTCTCACACAGAGGCACAAAAAAATGGTGCAGTGAAATTTACAAGATTTTTTACACCGTTTTTCCGTCATTTTGAATGCTTGCTCAGGGCGGGCATGAAACTGACGTTCCCACAATAACCCAGGGCCCTCCTTGTACTCCCATAATTGTTGGCGCTAATCCAGCAAAATGCCACAGTAACATCATCATTTATGACCTTATTGTGCTATAGTGCGCCATGGTGTGCTGTATAATAAATACAGCGCTACCATGGTGACGCGCCACTTTCTAGTAAATAATACCCTTAGCTCTGCTCCCTTTCCACTGCCCGCTGAGCCCCTCTCATGCGCCCGCTTGTCGTATGATGTATTTTAACAATATGTTCCTCCGTCTCTGTTGGAAAATCTGAAGGTTACACCCCCTAGTCTTACTCACCAAGCTTCGCACGGATTTTACTTCTCAAAATGACACTTTCAGAGCAACCAGGTGTCGTTTCAAGACAATCGCCTCATTTACCACTATAATATTCCATGTATGTTATGTGTGTGTAAATTGTCCAGTTTGTGCCGACTCGAAGGGACAAATGCTGCATGTTGGCGCTAGAGACAAGGGTGGATGCTTCTCTGGACGAATTAAAATAAATCTGTTTGAAGTGCTTTCTGTTCAGAAAGATTGTCAGCGGGTTTGTGAGTCCTCTCTGCAGAGGATGTCTCAGTGGTGAATATCTTTACTGCTGCTGTGGGAGCTGGTGAAGCCGTCTGGGGCCTTCTTCTAATGCACAGATCATCTCTTCTGTGTCTCTGCGCTTATAAAATAGGAGAAGGGAAGTTATTACCCACCCGGTTAATAACTGTGACAGATTATGACACGTTTGTAAAGTGGGCAAAAGTCACAGGTCCACCGAGGTTTGAACTCGGATCGCTGGATTCAAAGTCCAGAATACTAACCATTACACCATGGAACCGAATATCTGAGTGACTGACATGCTTGGAGTGACAAGACTGGGCGGGGTGAGCTGTAGTGATCTATTTATGTTTTCTTTCAATACAAGTCCTTCTACTTTTACATTTCATACAAAGCTCCAGGTATATGTAAAAAGGGACATTTAACAAGGAAATACACAAACACACAGAGCTGCAGCCTGGATTGTTTTTAAAGGGCGCATAGAAGTCACGTCCGCTTTTAAACGCCCTCTGACTGGGATCCATTCATTTGCCCCACACTTCTAGCGCTTAGAAGCCTTATGAAGCCTCTTGTGAAAGGAATGAAACGGGCCCTTTCCTTCACAAGCTTCAGTAAAACCCCCGCTCTCCCCAGGTGGAGCGAGCAGAACATGTAATGTGCACATTTTACAGGAGAATAAAGCGCGGGTTTGAACAGAATCGTCCGGTTCCTCTTGTGAAGTTACTTGGAAGCCCCGCAGCGAGGGGCAGGTGAGACCTGGAGGGGTCGGTGAACTCTGTAGAGTCCAGCCGTGAAGATGGAGAGAGTACCCGAGAGCGTGACGTAACGCACGGGACAAGAGGCCATGTCAGCTGGCCGCACAGCGACGGAAGATGGCCACTGTTGGCCCATCAGTGAGCAGGTCATCTGAACTGACCGACCCTGCCAGAGCAGATGGCAGGAGTGAGCGCCGTAACAGCGCAGCCTCGAGGCGCAAGAGCGGCGCCCTCGAGTGAAGAGAAGGAGGAAGAGAGTGGGGACCCTCCTGCCAGAGAGAGGTCCACCAAGAGGATCCGGGAACGGACCAGACCGGGAGAGGTCTGCCTGAAGAGCAGATCATGTGCTACCCTCAGGACTCAGCCCGTGAGAGGCTGCGATCGAGCAAGATGCACCAGAGGAGGTGCAGTGATAGGTCCATGTGACGCAGCATGCGACCTGTGGCACAACGCCACATCGAGGACGAAGAGGAAGATGCACCAGCGAAGGTGCAGTGATAGGTCTGTGTGAAGCAGCATGTGACCCGTGGCACAACGCCACATCGAGGACGAAGAGGAAGATGCACCAGCGAGGTGCAGTGCAAGGTCCATGTGTCGCAACATGTGACCTGTGGCACGATGCCACAGCAAGGAGAAGAGAGAGTGGCACGATGCCAACAAGAAATGAGGAGAGGAGTGTGACAGACCGGTCACACCACAGATCAACTCCATCGCAGGTGTGAAAGTGGAAGGAAGTAGAGTGACACAACTGAGGACTCGTGCGAGCAGATGAGGAGGTACCCATCAGTACAAGACAGTCACCGGGGTGAGCAGAAGTCACTGAAGACAGCGATGTGGGTGGTCCCCCACGCTTCCCAGTACGACCGACCTGTCACCTGTCACCGGCTGCTTGGCTGTGATGGCATCCCTGACGCCGACTGCACAGGCCACACAAGACCCGCCGTGGCCCCTATGTCCATCAAGTGGTCCTTCCGCTGAAGAAACCGCCGCCACCTGTTTGATCTGCAACAGGATGAAAAAAAAACATCATCATCATGATGTGGTGCATCGCCCAATCATCGAAGGAGGAGCACAGCACCACCTGAGTGGAGACAGTCAGCAACAAGAACCGATGCTGACAAGGCATGTCTGGCAACGTAGAAACGTATCATCTGAACACTTGCCATGAGCACTGTGAACCAGACGCCTGCCGGTGAGAGCAGACCAGATCATTTGGACCATCCACCCTTGGGGTTGCACAAGACTAGGACGTGGCCCTGTTGGGAGTTCAGAGAGACTCCTTTGGCGTGGCCGATGTTGGCCCGCACAGCCCACGCAGTCCCGTCGCAATCAAGGGACAAGGGCCTCCAACAAATTCCTGTGAGAGCGGAATATCGCTGAGAGAGAATGCATCTGAGACAGCTCCACGTCAGGCATCCGGAAGCACGGAGGTCTCATATTGAGAGACTGGTCACCTGAAGACTTTGCACTATGGCCAGAGCACCTGAATCCGGATGGCTCGAGCAAGCGGACCCTGCATCAACAACCTTTGTGGCTCCATGCGAGACTAGGATGTGGTCCTGTAGGCTGTTCCTCTGAGACGTCTTTGCTGGGCCTGAGATAGGCAAGCACAGTCCACACAGTTCCGTGGAAGCCCGTGAAAGGGCCTCGAGGAGACTCCTGCTTGATGGAGATCTGGCACGAGAGGGAAGACTGCCACTTCTCTGCCGCTGGACTCCCAGGCGCCCCAGGCCGTCACGTCAACTGCAGTCTTAGGAGGTAGACAATCTCCAGAGTCAGAATGCCGTCCAGAACTGTGTACAGTGGATCCCCACTGCTCCAGATGCACACGCATCAGAAACTGTAAATAGACTTTGACCACATGAGCCCAGGCAGGACCCGATCAACAATATCCAGCGAACTGTGAGGTTGTGGACAAGCAACTGAAGTATCTGGACTTCATCCACACTGTGTTCGTGCCCAGCTGTACCTGGTTAAATTATGGACTCGTGCGGAGGTGTCCGGATGCTCCCAGCTGCACCATGTCCACTGCAATTCTGCAGTCTGCCTTTTCGAGGCCGAGAGACTGATTGTGGTGCTTTGTTATTGTTTCTTTTACAGGTTGGACTTTTGTTTGGTTCCTCAATAAAGTTTGGGAGGGATGTAGAGTCCAGCTGGACTCATTCTAGTGTTTCTGTCAGCCACTCTGCTGAGGGCTGGTCTTACTTGTATAACCCACACCCACCCAACACAGGCGTCACCAGTCAGGTGACCCTGCCAATAAAAGGGGCCGGGCGCACGTGCCTGAGGCCAGTTCAGTACTACCCTACCACCGTGTCTGCGTCCCCTTTACTTACCAGCATGAGGGCCTAAGGCCCCACATTACAAACTCCTCTCGGTGAAGAGACGGAAGAAGCAGGAGAAATATGTGACCTCTGCACGAGCTGCGGTGGAATTAAGGAGGAAGAAAATGTCCGGCCACAATAAAAATGTGTCCTTCCCATACTGGGAGTCGAACCCGGGCCGCCTGGGTGAAAACCAGGAATCCTAACCGCTAGACCATATGGGAGCTGTGTGTGACCTGCCCGGGTCTCTTTATAAATAGAGGCCTCTGCCCCGCAGCGCCTCCTGCAGCCTTCAGTGAGCTACCAGTGTCTGCACTGCGGGGAGCTGGACACACCAGGAGTAAAGAGACAAACTTCACTCTAACAAGGAAAGAGATCATTATGGTTTTCATCTGAGTTGTGCTCATCGCTCTTTATAACATAGACAGTCTCGGGATATTTAGGGAGATGACAGAAGAACACCTCAATATGAAAACACACAGCACTGCACATCACACACCGAGCAGCACTGCAGCACTGCACATCACACACTGCGTAGCACTGCACCTGGTCCATTCACTGCAGTCTGACCCTTAGAGCAACGCTGCACATTCACCCTCACTGCACAACTCTACGTGGTGACACAGCAGCACTGCACAGTGACCCTCACTGCACGACTCTACGTGGTGACACAGCAGCACTGCAGTGACCCTCACTGTGGCAATGTACATGGTGACACAGGAGCACTGCATTACCTGACACTCACTGCAGCACTGCAGGACTGAACGTGGTGACACAGCAGCACTGCACAGAGTGACACTCACTGTGGCAATGTACATGGTGACACAGGAGCACTGCATTACCTGACACTCACTGCAGCACTGCCGAACTCTACGTGGTGACACACTGTAGGTCTGCACAGAGTGACCCTCACAGCAGAACTCTACGTGGTGACCGAGTGCAGCTCTAGATAGAGCGCCCGTCACTGTGGCAGTGCACACCGTGACACAGCAGCACTGCACAGGGTGACACTCACTGCAGCACTGCAAAGCGTGAACTCACTGCAGAACTCTACGTCGTCACTCAGTGCAGCTCCACACAGTGTGACCGTCACTGTGGCAATGTACATGGAGACAAAGCAGCACTGCAGAGGGTGACACTACAGCACTGCAGAACTCTACGTGGTGACACAGTGCAGCTCTACACAGAGTGACTGTGGCAGTGAACACACTGCACAGGGTGACACTCATTGCAACACTGCACAGTCACCCAGTGTGCATGGTGACACAGAGGCACTACACAAGGTGATACTCACTGCAGTCATTACTGTAGTTATTTCCACACTCATCGCTGCCCTACTTACTGCAGTTATTACTGCACTCGTTACTGTACTCATCACTGCACTCATGATTACAGTTAGTACTGTACTCACTACTGCACTAGTTATTGCGCTCGTTATTGCATACATCAGTGCAGTGTACGGTGACTTTTCTGCCAGCAGTCAAACGAGTCTGTGCCATTCCAGCGCTGCGAAGAATGAGCTTCTCATAGAATTATACCCACCGCCCCCTCATTACAACACTGCACAGTGACCCTCATTACAGCGCTGCACAGTGGCCCTCGTTATAGCGCTGCACGTAGACTCATTTTCTAGCACTTCACAGTGGCCCTCATTACAGCGCTGCACAGTGACCCTCATTACAGCAGTACACAGTAACATATTCTTCAGCACTGTACAGTGACCGTGACATGAGCACTGTCTATGACTCTCTCCAACCCCCCCCCCCCCCCCTCTCTTGCACGGGCGACCAGATGCACTGCATCCGGCCAGAAGCCGACATTGACCCTCTGACCTGATGGAACTGGCGGGACTGACAGGTAGCTCGGAGGGGCCGGGCCAATGCTGCAGAAACCCTGACACTCTCCATCCAGGAGTGACCTGTGACCCCGCCCACACCTTCACGGAGACACTGATTGGTGCACAAGTGCAGGAGAGTGTCTCGATCCTGGGATGTCTGTTTATTAGCTGAAGTGTGACATCGTGCAGGGAGACCAGTGTGAGCACTGGATGTACAGGTACCCTTGAGGATCCCTCAGTTGTCTCCCTAGTGGTACCCCAACCCCAGGGGGCCCGTGCACTGCAGGTGGTCGGCTGATGGTGAAATGTTCCAGTGCTTGAAGCCCAGAGGACTCCCCCCTGCATGGACAGGGCCCCTGGAACTAAGAGGCAGTGGAGGGCCAAATTAAGCTGAGTGTTCTCTAAATTGTGTGAAAATAAAAGGCAAATTATGTGGAAGGAAATGACAAGTATACGGGATTTTAAGAGATCAAAGACAACGGATCCTACATAGTCCACTGCATTATATTCTGACATCCAAACACACTAATGAAAAGTGATCCCAATGCCTGAAAATGTCCTGGACTTCTAAGAACGAAACCTGCACATTTATCAGATCATATATAAAATATTGTTTTACAACAATTAATAATTTTGACTTCCAAGGAAACACCGAACACCACTTCATTTACTGTTAAAATAGGTTGACAAAAAATAGAGTGTATCTCTCGGCAGACAACATGCCTAGGGGTACACAGTCTTGCAATGGAATGTGAGCCTCCCTTTTGCACATCCCGGGTGTGTTCTAAAAGTTGTCTACTTTTGGGACACATAAAGCAATGAAGCAACCCCACTAACCCCAGGGCCCCGGTATGTAAATGTAATAAGACATTTCTGTCCCCAAGAGAGAAGTGTAGCCTTGGACTCCCATGGCAAACAATTCATTTTTAAGAAACCTTGCGAACACACAAGGCTGAAAGAACTTATAAAAGTAGCATTTTATTCAATTATTAACATAAATTAACATACTGAGGTGCTCCAGAGATAACGGTGCAGTGAAAAGTGATTATTAAAAATATATAGAGTGCTAAGTGTTATCTATATTATATACAAATTGTGGATAAAATTATATGTAGAGTGATCTTCGAAGGGACTCCTTCAATCCAGGTGTCCAGAAGTCACCGACGAGTTGGTGTCCACACACTGAGCAGAAGGTGATGAAGGGACTGATTTTGTGATTCATACAACAATTCCTATGGATGTGTCAAGGTTAATTCACAATAACAGATAAATATCGAAAATACTGCTTATCGCAGAGAAGTGTACTTGATTTGGGATCAAGGGGGAATCATTGATTGTGAATTGGATGCATTGGAAAGAAAAGCTTTAGTAGTTGGTGTTGTGAGGGTGCTACCTGAGAAGCATGGCCTTTCTCCTGATGATGATCCTTTAATCATTGGTTCTTTCTTTGGGGTCGAAACGTCAACATTAATTCTTGTGGATTATTTCTTAATGAAATGAGTGACTTCTGGACACCTGGATTGAAGGGGGAACTCCGTCAGCAGAGCGGAATTCATCGCCACCTCTATTCCCAGCATGGCTGCAGGGGTTATCATCTCTACCTCAGCCCATGCTGAGGTCTCCAAATCATTCCCCAACAGACATTCTACTGGAATTAATTGGGATACTACCACCTTCTTCTGGCCAGTAACCCGTCCCCACTCCATGGTCACTATAGCCATGGGATGGACTTTGACAATGTCGTAAGCATTGATAACTGGATAAGTTTGTCCCACTATCTACTGGTCTGGGGACACCAGTTTTACAGTCACCATAGTGACACTAACACCTGAGTCCCTCAGTGCTTCAACCTCAACCCCATCGATGTGTGGCCTGTGTCAACTTCTCTGGGTTTCTGGGCCAGATAGCCAGAGTAGAAACTTCCATCCCACCCTAGTGGTTCCTGAGGTTTCGCTGACACTGTCAGAGTCCACTAAGAATCCCATCTGGAGACTCATCACCCCAGCAGTAGCTGAGGGTGCACAAGAAGGGTCTTTTCTGGTACAAGAGGAGTCTCCAGTTCGGTATCCATTTGCCTTACAGTGTAAACACCAAGGGCCACATGTACAAATATCAGGTTTTGCGACTCACAAATTGTCAATGTGTCAATGACACTGTTTGTGATTCCCAATGGGGTTGCAAATAAATTACCTACCTCTTAAATATTCATGAGGTAGGTCAACATTGGGAAGGGCCACACTCACAGGGATGGTGGCCTGCTAGGGACAGCAGACCACCATGTCTGTGAATGATTTAAATAAAGAAGTGTTTTTTCTTGAAATGCAGCCCGGTTTCCTTAAAGAAAAACGGGATGCATTAAAAAAAAAGAAAAGCTTTTTCACTGCCTTGCACAGAGCACTGCCTTGTTGTGTAGCCATTTTAGTTATAGTTCCATGCATGTTATTTTAACACACTAGGCCACTGTGCACCTTAACCTAGATATATTTTATTCAGCTTCATCTTATTATTGTTACAATAACCATTTTTACGGTCTTCTTTTATTTTCCGTTTATCTAACTGTTTTTGCGTAGACTAGCACTTTGTTCTCAAACAAGACATTCTTGATCACTCTGTGCTTCTTCCAAGGCTACAGCACGGTACATTGCCGGTGAACGTGGTAGAAGTTTAGTCTCCAATATTTGTAGAAAACACACATCCTTACGTAGGGACATTTTCTCAGAACATCAGTTGTGTTGTTATAAAAACACTTCCTTGTCCCTTACACGTTAGAGGGAGATTCCAGCCAGTGAACCACAACTGTATGCTGATTGCTGAATGCTTCACTACAGATGCTAACGCAGACCACAGGACTTTGCTCAGGTATGGGGGTTGATGTCTTCCCAGGGGAACCTGAAGGGCAGAATTAGAGTTTAACATGCTGTTCTCGATTATAACCTAGGTAGGGATTAGTCCATCGATTATAGTGACAATATGATAGCATTGTTTTTATGCTTCACTCTTCTCGTCACAATTTTAATACTGTCATGTTGTGTCATCCTGGTTATTGCAGCTCACGCTTTGCTATCTAAGAGGCAGTCGTTTTATTAAATTAATTATTGAAACATATACTGCTTCTGTTTGTCATTTATATATGTGACTGGATTGTAAATGAGAGAAATGGATGAGACCTGAGTGACCACGACTTCCCTGAGAAGCCAAGTATGTCTTGTGCTCGGCTTCCCAGTCATCACTATCCTTGGATAGAGATGAGGCACTGCTAGTTAGCCGGAGCAAAACCCGGACTGGAGCGACAGATGTCACCTGCAGTGGGTTAGACTTAGTCTCCCACACTACAGGTGATTCTGCCGCTCAAAATCCAGTAGTCTCATTAGAAGAATGAGAGCCTGCGCGACATGGCGCCGCCAACGTTTGGTCAGGCTCTAATTTTCTGGTCCTCCGGAGTATCTCTGTCTCATTATATATAATTATGCCTCAATACTGTATACGAAGGCCTCTGTGGTACTGAGGATTTCCACCCCAGCTATGTAGGCTATCCTATTTGTAGCTGGAGGTTGTTCAAGCTTGAAGTTTAAAAGGAAAACCCTATTTGGTGTGCCTCCTCTGAACTTATAGTCTGTCTATAATGGTAAATCCACAGCAGATACAGATAGCAGTTAATATGAGACGACCTCTGACTACACATTTATTAGCAAATGATCTAACGCCCCAGGGGGGTCCAGTCACATATGTAGTGGATGCTGATGCAGCTTATAGAACAGAACTTTTTTATTCTTGGGTCACATTTCCAGCAGTT
Organism: Pleurodeles waltl; assembly: GCF_031143425.1. Classification (NCBI taxonomy): domain Eukaryota; kingdom Metazoa; phylum Chordata; class Amphibia; order Caudata; family Salamandridae; genus Pleurodeles; species Pleurodeles waltl. The sequence continues at coordinate 4,721,160 of NW_027150097.1, forward strand.
GATGGGAACACAAATACATTTCATCATTATACACTTGCAAATGCGCCTGGACAATACAGAGCATACGCATATAAATATATAATAAATAAATACCTTTATCTTGTCAAGAACATAATAATTGGCTTGATGGCGCCCTACCCCACACAATTTTACCAGTAAGGTTAGGTCCTCTAAGTAACGATGCTCCTACCTGGCCTTTATTCGCCACCTATACTCCACATCCTTCAGTTGCAAATTTAGCGGTAGCTGAGGTTCGTCGTTTATTTACAGAATTGACAGTGATATATAGACGATTAGTACAATTCATAATGCAAACATTAAATACAAACCCAGCACGTGCTGCTCCAGCACATCCACATGCAGGAACACCAGGTATAAACACTGCAACTGTACATTCGATCATGGGTAAAGTACCTGCCAAACGGGAGGAAACTCAGTTTTGGTTAGCACAAAAAATGAATGCACTGGAGGCAGTATTTCCCCATTCGGGACCTCAGGATGAATATAGCATATTAACGATGTGCTTGCCCTTTGGGATGGTCCCTACAGTGGATAACTTTAATACCTGGGTGTAGGAGGCTGGACTGGCTTGTAGTGAGTACCAAGGGGTACTTGCACCTTGCACCAGGCCCAGTTATCCCTTATTAGTGTATAGGGTGTCTAGCAGCTTAGGCTGATAGATAATGGTAGCTTAGCAGAGCAGCTTAGGCTGAACTAGGAGACGTGTGAAGCTACTACAGTACCACTTAGTGTCATATGCACAATATCATAAGAAAACACAATACACAGTTATACTAAAAATAAAGGTACTTTATTTTTATGACAATATGCCAAAGTATCTTAGAGTGTACCCTCAGTGAGAGGATAGGAAATATACACAAGATATATATACACAATAGCAAAAATATGCAGTATAGTCTTAGAAAACAGTGCAAACAATGTATAGTTACAATAGGATGCAATGGGGAAACATAGAGATAGGGGCAACACAAACCATATACTCCAAAAGTGGAATGCGAACCACGAATGGACCCCAAACCTATGTGACCTTGTAGAGGGTCGCTGGGACTATTAGAAAATAGTGAGAGTTAGAAAAATAACCCTCCCCAAGACCCTGAAAAGTGAGTGCAAAGTGCACTAAAGTTCCCCTAAGGACAAAAGAGTCGTGTTAGAGGAATAATGCAGGAAAGACACAAACCAGCAATGCAACAACTGTGGATTTCTAATCTAGGCTACCTGTGGAACAAGGGGACCAAGTCCAAAAGTCACAAGCAAGTCGGAGATGGGCAGATGCCCAGGAAATGCCAGCTGCGGGTGCAAAGAAGCTTCGACTGGGCAGAAGAATCTGAGGTTTCTGCAGGAACGAAAAGGGCTAGAGACTTCCCCTTTGGTGAACGGATCCCTCTCGCCTTGGAGAGTCGTGCAGAAGTGTTTTCCCACCGGAAGGACGCCAACAAGCCTTGCTACACGCAAATCATGCGTTTGGCGTTTTTGGACGCTGCTGGGGCCCAGGAGAGACCAGGAGGTCGCAAATTGGACCTGCAGAGAGAGGGGACGTCGAGCAAGACAAAGAGCCCTCACTGAATCAGGTAGCACCCGGAGAAGTGCCAGAAACAGGCACTACGAGGATGCATGAAACGGTGCTTGCCGAAGTTGCACAAAGGAGTCCCACGTCGCCGGAGACCAACTTAGAAAGTCGTGCAATGCAGGTTAGAGTGCCGTGGACCCAGGCTTGGCTGTGCACGAAGGATTTCCGCCGGAAGTGCACAGGGGCCGGAGTAGCTGCAAAGTCGCGGTTCCCAGCAATGCAGCCCAGCGAGGTGAGGCAAGGACTTACCTCCACCAAACTTGGGCTGAAGAGTCACTGGACTGTGGGGGTCACTTGGACAGAGTCGCTGGATTCGAGGGACCTCGCTCGTCGTGCTGAGAGGAGACCCAAGGGACTGGTAATGCAGCTTTTTGGTGCCTGCGGTTGCAGGGGGAAGATTGCGTCGACCCACGGGAGATTTCTTTGGAGCTTCTGGTGCAGAGAGGAGGCAGGCTACCCCCACAGCATGCACAAGCAGGAAAACAGTCGAGAAGGCGGCAGGATCAGCGTTACAGAGTTGCAGTAGTCGTCTTTGCTACTATGTTGCAGGTTTGCAGGCATCCAGCGCGGTCAGCGGTCGATTCCTTATCAGAAGGTGAAGAGGGAGATGCAGAGGAACTCGGCTGAGCTCATGCATTCGTAATCTAAAGTTTCCCCAGAGACAGAGACCCTAAATAGCCAGAAAAGAGGGTTTGGCTACCTAGGAGAGAGGAAAGGCTACTAACACCTGAAGGAGCCTATCAGCAGGAGTCTCTGGCGTCACCTGGTGGCACTGGCCACTCAGAGCAGTCCAGTGTGCCAGCAGCACCTCTGTTTCCAAGATGGCAGAGGTCTGGAGCACACTGGAGGAGCTCTGGACACCTTCCAGGGGAGGTGCAGGTCAGGGGAGTGGTCACTCCCCTTTCCTTTGTCCAGTTTCGCGCCAGAGCAGGGGCTAAGGGGTCCCTGAACCGGTGTAGACTGGCTTATGCAGAATTGGGCACATCTGTGCCCAACAAAGCATTTCCAGAGGCTGGGGGAGGCTACTCCTCCCCTGCCTTCACACCATTTTCCAAAGGGAGAGGGTGTCACACCCTCTCTCAGAGGAAGTTCTTTGTTCTGCCATCCTGGGCCAGGCCTGGCTGGACCCCAGGAGGGCAGCTGCCTGTCTGAGGGGTTGGCAGCAGCAGCAGCTGCAGTGAAACCCCAGGAAGGGCAGTCTGGCAGTACCAGGGTCTGTGCTACAGACCACTGGGATCATGGAATTGTACCAACAATGCCAGGATGGCATAGAGGGGGCAATTCCATGATCATAGTCATGTTACATGGCCATATTCGGAGTTACCATGGTGAAGCTACATATAGGTAGTGACCTATATGTAGTGCACGCGTGTAATGGTGTCCCCGCACTCACAAAGTTCAGTGAATTGGCTCTGAACAATGTGGGGGCACCTTGGCTAGTGCCAGGGTGCCCTCACACTAAGTAACTTTGCACCTAACCTTTACCAGGTAAAGGTTAGACATATAGGTGACTTATAAGTTACTTAAGTGCAGTGTAAAATGGCTGTGAAATAACGTGGACGTTATTTCACTCAGGCTGCGGTGGCAGGCCTGTGTAAGAATTGTCAGAGCTCCCTATGGGTGGCAAAAGAAATGCTGCAGCCCATAGGGATCTCCTGGAACCCCAATACCCTGGGTACCTCAGTACCATATACTAGGGAATTATAAGGGTGTTCCAGTAAGCCAATGTAAATTGGTAAAATTGGTCACTAGCCTGTTAGTGACAATTTGAAAGTAATGAGAGAGCATAACCACTGAGGTTCTGGTTAGCAGAGCCTCAGTGAGACAGTTAGGCACCACACAGGGAACACATACATGCACACCTATGAGCACTGGGGTCCTGTGTGACAGGGTCCCAGTGACACATACATATAGGCCACAACCTTATGAGCACTGGGGTCCTGACTAGCAGGATCCCAGTGACACATAACAAACATACTGAAAACATAGTGTTTTCACTATGAGCACTGAGGCCTGGCTATCAGGATCCCAGTGAGACAGTGAAAACAGTGACAAACACCCTGACATACACTCACAAACAGGCCAAAAGTGGGGGTAACAAGGCTAGAAAGAGGCTACCTTCTCACACAACCCCCCCCCAAACGAAGGACAATAAGGCTAACCTTGGCCAGTTGAGACTTTATTGTCTAAGTGGTGATAAGTAGAGAGTAGCTCTGCAATAGACTGGTTACTCCCTTTATCATCCACTATATGGTTACTTCCCTGTGGGGATGTAAACCACCCTGTTTGAAGTTTTTTAGCTAAGCAACAATGTGAAGATGTATTTTCAGAGTTTCTATCAGTAAGTTTTAGTGTAGAGCAGTGGGAATTGTCCACTGAACCTATTTGTAGTGATGGAAATGCCAGACAGGGATGCTGTCTCAATAAAGCCATAGCTGGGCAAAAACTTTGTCCATTTGGCTGGAAGAGAGAACAGGGATGCTGTTTCTCTTGAGTTGGAGCCGGGCAGGGATGCTGTCCTATGAGCTCCACACTAGGGCAGGGATGCTGTCCTAAGTGTTGTGAGGCAGTGCAGGGTTTCTGCACTAAAGTTTCTCTGGGAGGGTTGGAGGGATGCTCCATGTTAACTAAAATGGTGTTCTTTTTGTCACCAATGTTAGTTATCCCACAGAGAGGTACTTCTACCTCAGGGAGTCCAGCGTTGCCAGCTGATGATTCCCTTGGAACAGGTGCCACCCCAGGAGAGGTTTCTCCCACCACAGGAATGGTATCCTGAATGGTAGGGTGGTTAGGGGATACTGTGATACCCTTTTTACCTGTTGATGGAGAGGGATCCTGAGTTTTCAGGCCTTCTCTCCTTTGCTTTTTCATTTCAGTAGAAATGAGAGGGAACAATTCCTCAGGGATGCCCAGCATGGCTGCATGGGCATAAAACTCTACATCAGCCCAACCTGAGGCCTCTAGGTCATTACCTAAGAGACAGTCTACAGGCAAGCTAGGTGATACCACCACCTGCTTAGGGCCAGTAACTCCACCCCAACTAAACTGAATTATAGCTAAGGGAAGAAACTTAGTGGAGTTATGGACATCAATAATCTTATACTGTTGTCCAATGATGTGTTGATCAGGGTGCACTAGGTTTTCAGTCACCAAAGTGAAACTGGCACCTGTGTCCCTGTAGGCCAAGGCCTCAACATCATTTATTGAAACTGTCTGCCTGTACTTATCCATTGTAAGGGGACAAGCAGCCAGTGTGGCAAGGCCAATGCCACTAGGTGTGACAGAAACTGTCTTGGGACTGATTACATCAGTTTCCACTATCGACCCATAAGTGAACCCAACTACACCCTTTGCTTGACTGTTGCCAGCAGTCCCACCACTAGTACCACTACTGCTAGGGGCACTAGAGCTTGATGTATTAGTGGTGGTAGGCTCAGGGGGTTTACCTGGACAGGACTTATCCCCTGGCCTATGGCCTCTATTTTTACACACAAAGCACCAAGGCTTTTTAATGTGTGCAGGTTGGGAAGAAGAGGAAGAATTAGTTTTATCCCCACCCTCTGAAGAGTGTTTAAGATTTGAAGTGGGATCTTTGGTTTTACCCTTATCCCCATGCTTATCTTGAGATTTTTCACCATCTTTCTTCTTATTGCCATCTTTGTCACCCCCTGTATGAACTTTTCTGTTCACCCTTGTTCTGACCCATTTGTCTGCCTTCTTTCCCAATTCTTGGGGAGAGGTCAGATCAGAGTCTACCAGGTACTGGTGCAACAAATCAGACACACAATTATTAAGTATATGCTCTCTCAGGATTGTGTTATACAGGCTTTCATAATCAGTAACTTTACTGCCATGTAACCACCCCTCCAAGGCCTTCACTGAATGGTCAATGAAATCAACCCAGTCTTGTGAAGACTCCTTTTTGGTCTCTCTGAACTTTATCCTGTACTGTTCAGTGGTTAAGCCATAACCATCCAGGAGTGCATTCTTAAGAACTGTAAAATTATTGGCATCACTTTCTTTCACAGTAAGGAGTCTATCCATACCCTTTCCACTAAATGATAGCCATAGGATAGCAGCCCACTGCTTTTGAGGGACATCCTGTACAGCACAGGCCCTCTCAAGTGCAGCAAACCACTTGTTAATGTCATCCCCCTCCTTATAAGGGGGAACTATCTTGTGCAGATTCCTGGAATCATGCTCTTTTGCAGGATGACTATGGGGAATACTGCTGCTGCCACCATGGGTATCTAAACCCAACTTCTGTCTTTCCTTCTCTAATTCTAAAGACTGTCTATCCAAATCCAGCTGTTGCTTCTTGAGCTTCAGTCTGGTTTGTTCCACTCTCAATCTATTGAGCTCCCTTTCTAACAATCTGTCATCAGGGTGGGTGGGAGGGACATTTCTAGATACAGAGGTATGATGGGAATGAACAGAAGGAGACCTGTCCCTTACAGAGGGCACCCTAACAGCTTGGCTAACAGTATAATGTGAGAGCACACCATCAGTATGGTGTGATTCAACCTCTGTACCAACTATGCTAGACTGTCTAGTAATGGGCAGGCTGAGAAGTTTCTTTCCTGAATCTTTTCCTGGGGGAGTCCCTGGATCAGATTGAGAACCATTAGCTACTTTTTCACCAGATTGGGCACTTATGGCCTTATCCTGTACTCTAAGCATGTTAATTAACAGTTCTAAGGAAGGATTCTTCCCTACACTCAAACCTCTCTCTATGCAGAGACTCCTTGCTCCTTTCCAGCTAAGGTGATCATATGCAAGTTTGGACAGTTCAACATTTTGGCCTGTGCCAGACATTTTTAGAGAGAGTTAAAGTGATAGAAAAAGAGAAAAAAGTTTTCAGAACTTTTTGGAAAGACAGAAAAAACTTTTTAAACTTTTAAGAACTTTTTGAAAGTTTAGAAGTACTTTTCAGCACTTAGAAAAGAGTGAAAAGAGGAAATGCAAAACTTTTTGGCTATGTGTATATACACTGACCTTGTTTTGTATATTTTTCTCTTATGAAAAGTACAATGACAAGAGTGGTAAGTAGTCTCAAGCACTTATCCCACCACTGCACAACCAATGTAGGAGGCTGGACTGGCTTGTAGTGAGTACCAAGGGGTACTTGCACCTTGCACCAGGCCCAGTTATCCCTTATTAGTGTATAGGGTGTCTAGCAGCTTAGGCTGATAGATAATGGTAGCTTAGCAGAGCAGCTTAGGCTGAACTAGGAGACGTGTGAAGCTACTACAGTACCACTTAGTGTCATATGCACAATATCATAAGAAAACACAATACACAGTTATACTAAAAATAAAGGTACTTTATTTTTATGACAATATGCCAAAGTATCTTAGAGTGTACCCTCAGTGAGAGGATAGGAAATATACACAAGATATATATACACAATAGCAAAAATATGCAGTATAGTCTTAGAAAACAGTGCAAACAATGTATAGTTACAATAGGATGCAATGGGGAAACATAGAGATGGGGGCAACACAAACCATATACTCCAAAAGTGGAATGCGAACCACGAATGGACCCCAAACCTATGTGACCTTGTAGAGGGTCGCTGGGACTATTAGAAAATAGTGAGAGTTAGAAAAATAACCCTCCCCAAGACCCTGAAAAGTGAGTGCAAAGTGCACTAAAGTTCCCCTAAGGACAAAAGAGTCGTGTTAGAGGAATAATGCAGGAAAGACACAAACCAGCAATGCAACAACTGTGGATTTCCAATCTAGGGTACCTGTGGAACAAGGGGACCAAGTCCAAAAGTCACAAGCAAGTCGGAGATGGGCAGATGCCCAGGAAATGCCAGCTGCGGGTGCAAAGAAGCTTCGACTGGGCAGAAGAAGCTGAGGTTTCTGCAGGAACGAAAAGGGCTAGAGACTTCCCCTTTGGTGGACGGATCCCTCTCGCCTTGGAGAGTCGTGCAGAAGTGTTTTCCCGCCGGAAGGACGCCAACAAGCCTTGATACACGCAAATCGTGCGTTTGGCGTTTTTGGACGCTGCTGGGGCCCAGGAGGGACCAGGAGGTCGCAATTTAGACCTGCAGAGAGAGGGGACGTCGAGCAAGACAAAGAGCCCTCACTAAAGCAGGTAGCACCCGGAGAAGTGCCAGAAACAGGCACTACGAGGATGCGTGAAACGGTGCTCGCCGAAGTTGCACAAAGGAGTCCCACGTCGCCGGAGACCAACTTAGAAAGTCGTGCAATGCAGGTTAGAGTGCTGTGGACCCAGGCTTGGCTGTGCACGAAGGATTTCCGCCGGAAGTGCACAGGGGCCGGAGTAGCCGCAAAGTCACGGTTCCCAGCAATGCAGCCCAGCGAGGTGAGGCAAGGACTTACCTCCACCAAACTTGGGCTGAAGAGTCACTGGACTGTGGGGGTCACTTGGACAGAGTCGCTGGATTCGAGGGACCTCGCTCGTCGTGCTGAGAGGAGACCCAAGGGACCGGTAATGCAGCTTTTTGGTGCCTGCGGTTGCAGGGGGAAGATTCCGTCGACCCACGGGAGATTTCTTCGGAGCTTCTGGTGCAGAGAGGAGGCAGGCTACCCCCACAGCATGCACAAGCAGGAAAACAGTCGAGAAGGCGGCAGGATCAGCGTTACAGAGTTGCAGTAGTCGTCTTTGCTACTATGTTGCAGGTTTGCAGGCTTCCAGCGCGGTCAGCGGTCGATTCCTTATCAGAAGGTGAAGAGGGAGATGCAGAGGAACTCGGCTGAGCTCATGCATTCATAATCTAAAGTTTCCCCAGAGACAGAGACCCTAAATAGCCAGAAAAGAGGGTTTGGCTACCTAGGAGAGAGGAAAGGCTACTAACACCTGAAGGAGCCTATCAGCAGGAGTCTCTGGCGTCACCTGGTGGCACTGGCCACTCAGAGCAGTCCAGTGTGCCAGCAGCACCTCTGTTTCCAAGATGGCAGAGGTCTGGAGCACACTGGAGGAGCTCTGGACACCTCCCAGGGGAGGTGCAGGTCAGGGGAGTGGTCACTCCCCTTTCCTTTGTCCAGTTTCGCGCCAGAGCAGGGGCTAAGGGGTCCCTGAACCGGTGTAGACTGGCTTATGCAGAATTGGGCACATCTGTGCCCAACAAAGCATTTCCAGAGGCTGGGGGAGGCTACTCCTCCCCTGCCTTCACACCATTTTCCAAAGGGAGAGGGTGTCACACCCTCTCTCAGAGGAAGTTCTTTGTTATGCCATCCTGGGCCAGGCCTGGCTGGACCCCAGGAGGGCAGCTGCCTGTCTGAGGGGTTGGCAGCAGCAGCAGCTGCAGTGAAACCCCAGGAAGGGCAGTCTGGCAGTACCAGGGTCTGTGCTACAGACCACTGGGATCATGGAATTGTACCAACAATGCCAGGATGGCATAGAGGGGGCAATTCCATGATCATAGACATGTTACATGGCCATATTCGGAGTTACCATGGTGAAGCTACACATAGGTAGTGACCTATATGTAGTGCACGCGTGTAATGGTGTCCCCGCACTCACAAAGTTCAGTGAATTGGCTCTGAACAATGTGGGGGCACCTTGGCTAGTGCCAGGGTGCCCTCACACTAAGTAACTTTGCACCTAACCTTTACCAGGTAAAGGTTAGACATATAGGTGACTTATATGTTACTTAAGTGCAGTGTAAAATGGCTGTGAAATAACGTGGACGTTATTTCACTCAGGCTGCGGTGGCAGGCCTGTGTAAGAATTGTCAGAGCTCCCTATGGGTGGCAAAAGAAATGCTGCAGCCCATAGGGATCTCCTGGAACCCCAATACCCTGGGTACCTCAGTACCATATACTAGGGAATTATAAGGGTGTTCCAGTAAGCCAATGTAAATTGGTAAAATTGGTCACTAGCCTGTTAGTGACAATTTGAAAGTAATGAGAGAGCATAACCACTGAGGTTCTGGTTAGCAGAGCCTCAGTGAGACAGTTAGGCACCACACAGGGAACACATACATGCACACCTATGAGCACTGGGGTTCTGTGTGACAGGGTCCCAGTGACACATACATATAGGCCACAACCTTATGAGCACTGGGGTCCTGACTAGCAGGATCCCAGTGACACATAACAAACATACTGAAAACATAGTGTTTTCACTATGAACACTGAGGCCTGGCTATCAGGATCCCAGTGAGACAGTGAAAACAGTGACAAACACCCTGACATACACTCACAAACAGGCCAAAAGTGGGGGTAACAAGGCTAGAAAGAGGCTACCTTCTCACACTGGGGCATGGTATTTGCCGCGCTCTATACAACCGCACACGGTACACCGACAGTTGCCAATTTACCGGAGGCGTTGAAGCAAATTCAAGATGAATATGGGGCTGCCCCGGCCCTAGATTTGGGGATGCAACTTATGGGTAATTTTGCCACAGTATCTTCAATCATTTTAAGTAACCTTAAAGGGGAAGCAGTCACACTTGCAGTGCGCATGCAGCTCTGTGACGTTCCGCAACAGGATCAGGAACGTGAGCGGCCTAAGATAATTGCAGAGACCTATTCTAGCGTTGGTCAAGACAGTTTAGGGGCAAGACCATCTAAACCACAATTTCAGGGTAAATCTAATAAAGATTTTCTAAAGCAAGCATCTGAGGGTAATAAGAAACGCTGGTATAAAAACAACAAACTCCTAAAAAAGAGAGGGGAGAATCTCCGCATATGGAGACCCCGCAAAACAGATATAATCTCAGAAATCGAGTTAATATAAAAACGCCTGACAGATATCAATATACTGATACACTCCAATCTTGTTCCTTTCAGGACTCATTGGAAAAACGAAATGAGAGATGTGGGAGATCAGAGCGAAGAACAGAGTACGTGAAACCGAGACAGGAATCACAACGCTCTTCTGAGGTTTCTGTTAAAAAGGAAGAGAAACCCGCCCAACAAAAACCCCAATTCAAAAAGAAAAAAGTGGCAGCAGTCACAGTCCGACATGCCACTCAGGAAGAGGGTCCTCTTGAAGAACAGGAAGTGGGCACTAGCGCTGCTAGACAGTGCAGCAGAGGTCACAATAGTTCGCCGGAGTCTTCTAGAGCATCTGGTGGTGAAATCAACTGATGACTTTCTACAAGTAGAAACTGCGGATATGCGTGTCTCCACGCCTGATAGGGTGTATAAAGTAACGCTGCAGTTAGAAGGAGACATTGAGCGCATAATAGACGCAATCTTATATGATGTTTTGTTGGCCGAACAAGATTGCCCACCTGAATTTGTCCATACCTGCCCATATGGGGAAGACGTGATTAAGCCTTCCTTCTCGCCCCTTGTTCCAGAGGAACTCGCTGAATCGTATGCCATTGATTGGGCTTTAGCACAGTCACCTGCGTTATATTGAAATCACATAGGATGGGATAAAGAATCCCCCTGCCACGTAATTCCAATTAAAAATGAACCTCAACCCCAACCTCAGTATCCAATAAAACATGAGGCAAAAGCACCTGTGAGAGAGATACTCACATAATTAGAGTACCAGGGCGTAATTGAACCCTGTGTCTCCCCAATGAATAATCCATTACTCCCAGTAGCTAAACCAGACCATTCATATAGAATACTCTTAGACAACAGACACTTAAACAGTCATACACGTACCCATGCTATACAAAACTCACATAGCACAGCACTAATGAACAATATAGTGGGTAAAAATTACAAAACAACACTGGACATTTCCAATGTTTTTTTCTGTCAGAATATAGTGCCTGACAGTAGAGACTTAACAAGTTTCAGCGCACTAGGCTCCCAGGAACAATTCTGTTGTTTACCTCAGGGGTATAAGAACAGTCCAGGACTGTTTGCAGCTCGTGTGACAGCAATTTTGCACGAGATTGATCCCGAAGCATTGTCCTATGTAGATGATATCTATCTTATGGATAATAAGTTGCTACAACATTTAAGACAGGTAGCTTGCATTGTTGTAGGATTAGCGGAATTTGGTTACAAATTCAACTTCAAAAAAACAAAAATTGCCTTCCTCGACGTCCTGTTTTTGGGATATGAGCTGTCAAGTGAAGGAAAGAGCCTAGCGCCACAATTCTTTGAGAAATGCGCACAGTTACAACCACCAAATATGATTAAAAAACTCCAATCTCTATTGGGTTTCCTAAATTTTGGCAGAGCTTACATTCTAGATTATGCTACACGTATAAAACCTTTATATGATCTGATACGTCCCGATTTTTCAAGTAAATTCTGGACAATTGAACATACACGCATTCTTCGAGATTTGCAAACAGACATGCTTGCAGCACAACACTTACACACGAGGGACAACAAAACACATTTGGTCATCAGAGTAATAGCTGGTACCATCGGTTTCACCTATGTGACATTTAATGAAGGTGAGACAGTACTGATTGCATACAAATCACACTTATATTCAGCGGCAGAACAACGCTTTGCTCCCACTGAGAAAATTCTCACTGCTGTACAGATGGCTGTCATTAAAGAACGGCCTCTTGCCCAAGGAAAACGCATTATTGTAATTTCTCCGATCCCAGCCCTAGAGGCTGTTACAAAAGCCAGCGTTCCAAACGCAAAAGCATTACATCCACGTTGGATACAATGGGCTACATCTTTGACAGCCACTGATGTAGACTACATTTTTGACCCGAAGTTACAAACTTGAGAATTTTTGCAGTACGAAATAGAATACCCAGTTCCAGCAAATACATTGCCTATTGAACAATATCATAGAGTCATGTATTCCGATGGCTCAGCACAACCTGCAATAGGCACAAAACACCAATATTCTGCTGCTTGCGCTGTTGTAAGCGGCTACATGGAGGGCAATACATTTTGGCTCCTACATACATTTACGCAAATCCTAGGGGATTGCACAGCACAGTTAGCAGAGCTAAAGGCTCTGGTGATGGCACTGGAAGACACAGATCCTGCACAGCCTACGCTGATTGTTTGTGATTCATATTATTGTGTCCAGTCTATTAATGAATATCTTCATTATTGGCGCCAGAATGGGTTCAGAGACTCCAAAGGCAACACCATTAAACACAGACTTCTGTTGGGGAAAGTAGCAGATCTGAAAGAGACGCTACCAAATGTCCATGTTGTACATACACTTGGACACCAGCGTGTTGGGATACACGTTGCTAGAAACACATAGGCTGATGAAGCCGCAAAGCCAGCAGTGGCTGTGGCCGCTGTAGCTGCAGTAACTTGTTCAAGTACGAAACCAGACGCAGACATATGGGCTGCTGTGAAAGCTACGGCTGATGGTACGCCCTATCCTAAAACATTTCTGGCTAAATATTCCTACAGAATGGGAGATCGCCTGAACGCTGAAGTTAGAATACCAGGTGTAGGCGTGAGGGACATTTCCAACAAAGACACAAGACCAGGGTTGATTAAAGCAGCACATGAGGGGGTGGCATCTGCCCATGCTGGAGTAGCGGCTACAATTTTAATCTTATAAGCGCGTTACTGGTGGCCAGGCCTCTACAAAGAGACCAAACAGTATGTCCTTTGCTGTGACATCTGTCAACAAATTAAAGTTTCTACTGCCAAATGCCCACCACTTGATTTCAAATAAACCATTACAATGTGTGTACTTGGACCATTGCTGTCCCCTGACACCGGATAGTGCATACAAATATATATTAGTCGCTGTTGACTCATGTTTCATATTTTTATGGGTGTGGCCACAACGCTCGGCTGACGCTCGGACTGTTATTAAAGATTTGCGAGTCTTTATCTGTACATATGCGGTTGCGGCTTTCCATTCGGACCAGGGCCCTGCTTTCACCTCAAGGATTCAGGGACACCATGGCTTCGTTGGGGGTCCAACTCCAGTGCTCATCTCCATTTCATTCCAAGGGAAATAGTGTTGTGGAGCGATTGAACTGTGATTTAAAGCAATCCTTAACAGGCAGAGTCTTAGGTACGGGTCGTAGTTGGCTTAACCACCTATATGGAGTCCAGAGAGCACTTAACAATCTGCCTAGAAGGTCCCTGGGGGATCATACTTCATGTGAGTGCCTGTTCGGAACTCAAATGTATGTTCCTGATCTTGATGGTCATGGAGTTGAGGCAGCATAAACCCTTTTGACATAAATGAATGTGTCACTGTTTTATAGGAATTGCAACAGTTCTGTGACGATAATTCTTATATCAGTGCTGCCTCTACAGGAATTAAGGATATGCCTGTAACACCTATCGACTGGATTCCTAGAGTTGGGGATCTTGTACGGAAAAAGTCGCTGTAAAAAATGAATTTGGCCCTTCCTATCAAGCACCAGTCCCAGTATTGGGAATACACGGTACCAGAACTGTAATTCTACCACCGTTGGCAGGTGCCAAAGAAAATCGTTTTGTCTCCATCGACAATGTCAAACTACACCATGTGGCTGATCCTGCACAGCAGGCCAAGAGGAACATCCAGTAGGCCCCGAATCACTCTCACTACTGGTCAAGAAGTCCCTCTACAGGTTATTTATACCAACGCCTCTCCGAGCTTGGGGAGGGTGGAAGATGATCTTGCATTGGTTCCACTAACATTGAATAATACAGAAACAATTGACCGAGTTGACTCAACTCCAACACAGACGGATGGTGCTATCTATTTTGTGCCACCACGAGAAATACCAACTCCACCACTGATCATGGTTCCAGCCTTTGCACGTACTGCTTCTGGATATTTTGCCAACTTCAATGATGACATCTCAGACTCATTCGCCTCTTCAACACCTGAATTTTCAAAAACACGGAAGCTAACAAACTGGCCAGAAAAACATATTTTATTCTTCCATGGAACTATCCATGGTTCTCTTTGACTGTCCTAGCTTTCCTAATTTGGATTGGTTGTGCTATCACCTTTTTCTTGTTAATACATGGTCATTTTCTCCCTGAAAAATCAACAGTTGGATTGGTGGAGGTGGTCTTAAAACCACATTTTTCATCACACAAGGCCTGAAGAGACTTATCATTTGTGAATATTTCCGCAGTACCAGTTCCTGATGGGATTGTTTGGGACAAAGTAATATTTGATATATATGGTCCCACAGAAGTAATTTAAATACCATATGTGTTCAAACTATCGATTAACGATATTATAATACCAGGCATTGTTTCTGATGATTGGGATGTGAAAACAATTGATTCTATGATGACTGAATTGCAGTATTACACTGTATTTGAAAACGAAGATGTTTATCAATCTAAAAAGAATTATGAGGATATGTTTTGCTATAATTATTATGGGCACCATTTCATACATAGTGCAAGCAGCTCCAAAACTGTTTTTAATTATACATAATGGGAACATTGTCTGGCTCCACCACTAGGGAGTTATAAAATATATTCTGAAAAGTTTACATATTTTTCTGGGCACAAAGTGAAAAATGCTGAGTCTTACTATTTTAAAATAAACCTACTAAAGATATACTTATGCTATTGACGAATACTAAATTTATATATTCGGAATCCTTTGTTTACCGGTTGTCTATCAAAGGCTATGAATTTTGGCTGAAATCGAATGATCTGAAGAGTGTATGGGGAACTAGACATTGGCAAATTAGGGGAAAGGAAGCTTTATTTAGAGCATGCCTTATACCTGTACAAATGATATTCTTAAATGAGACAGAACAACAAACAAGTTGTTTAGGCTTAGCCAAAATTAAGGAACTAAACATGACCAGTATACCTGCCCCTGCAAAGTTTTATAAATGGCAAAAATATACAAATGCAACTGAAGATCAGCTAGACGAATGGGTCCAGAATGGTACATTTAATGTTTCACTGACATGGGTGGTTATTGTGGCCGGTAGATACCAATGGGTGTCACCAGTGTTTTATCAACTCCTCTGGGGTTTTAGAACTAGTAGGCCAGACCCTCGCTATATATCATCAGAATATGCGGGTATAGTTACGACATGTAGTGTAGGGAAATTATGCCAGCAATGGTTACGAACTTCCTCACTAGATGCGGTTAGAGAACACCTCAGTCTCCTGTCCAATAACACTGACTTACAGGACTTCCTGTTAGGACCCAGCAAACACCATAGGAAGCGTTTCTTATATGAAGTATATAATGAAATTTGGAAGCTTTCACAACAAGAAGCAGCAGCCCAGGTAAGGCAAATAGATCAGGAAAATCTGAAAAAGGCATTAGCTGTTGTGGATAATGGGATTAATATATTGTCCGACCAGATATACACCTTAAATAACATAGTTTCTTCTGCCATAGACATTGTACAAACAGATATGTCTTCCTTATGTCATGGACAAAGTCAGCTAAGGTCCATTATGCAGTTGGGTTGGACACTTCAAACATTGAAGGCGGGTCTCGTTCCCAGGCAGAATGTCAGTGCGAGGAAGATATTTTCCTCCTTTAATTTAACGCAATATTAACAACTAATGGTTAAGAAAGAAGCGACTTATGTCATGCTTAATATTGAGGAATTAGAAAAGTTGCCTTTTACTATGGCTGAAATACCATCTGCTGAGTGGTTAATACATGGGGTCATTAATCTGCCTATTTCTACACTTCAATTCACCTCCTGTTTAAAACACATTCCGATAGGCAGATATGAAAGGCTGGGAGATAGTTACATCCTTGAGGTGTGGGAGCTTCCCTTCTCGTACAAATGTCTCAGTGGCATGAAAGAAGTCTTTCTTAGCGGTAGTGAATGCGAGACTTCAGTCAGCCACTCGATGGTTTATAAACAGCTGTCCTTGCATGGGGCTTGTAACGCGTCCGCTGAAAACTTGGCTTGTTATCTGAAGGGAGTTCCAGTCCCCTTGATTAGACATACGTTCCATGCGCTTTCAAAGGGCAGTTACGTCCTTCTCAATGGTAAAGACTGTTGCGGTATGCAAGCCGGAATAGTTTACGCTGTTTCGGTCTCTAAAGTCGTTACATTCTGCGGGAACGCACTTTCCCCCCACCCACTAAAATTAAAGAGGTAGCTGACATTTGGCCTCACATTGCTACTTCAAATGTGAATTTTGACAAGTTGAGCAGACTCAAGGCTTTACTGTTTCAAAAGCATGTGGCCCTTACATCTGCGCGCGAGACCTACGCACTTCAGGTGGCAAGGTCATCAGCAGAAATACAGTCCCTTTTAAATACAAACTTTCCGACTCGTGAGACGAATATTTAATGCGTCCAGTACAACTGGAACCACACTTTTTTTTTAAAGCTGTTGGTTCTGGTTTCTTTCACACATTCTCCTCCGTATTCGGTTTGATACCATCAGCAATCCACTCAATCTTTTCTAGTATTTTCGGGGGATTTCCGATAACTTTTGCTTTATTAGCTGACGTTTTGCTGCTGCTATTTTTCTCCCACCACAACAAGGAGGAATGAAGGCGCTTCCATCAGCGCAGCTGTGTTGTGAATGCATGATGCAGTATTTTGGAGCAACACTCCTGGAGCAATTGGAGTGTGGGTGGTCTTTGACATTCAGACCGGTCTTGCATTGTGTGCAGCCCGTGTTTTGGTGTCTCTGGTGCTCTTTTGAATACGCACTAGAAGTCTGTCTTTCGACGCAGCGCTTGCCTACATTGGACGCTGATCTGTTGATGATCTCACTGAGAGTTCATTACCGGACATGCGCGTTGAGGTTGCGTTTGCTATGAGAAGCTACTTATGAGTTACCCTTCTTGGAGAATGTAGCTCACGACTCATCACTGGGCACACCACGGAATATTACCTTGGCTGAGGCTAAGGAACACAACTGCTCCTTGATTCTTCTTGGCGATGACTTTCCAACTTTAACATCGGCCGAAGTGGAAGATCTCGTGTCCTCTATGGTCCCGGAATCAATTGGAACTTTTCAAAATTGCCTTTGTCTTTTGAAATTCGGTATAATGCCACATGCTCATGTTTTAAATTGTCCCTTTATAAGCTCACGTGTCCTTTTGACTTGTCATCATTGACATTGGCTTTATATATATGTCTTAGGTTGAGCTTTTTAGCAAGACAAGAGGAGGGTGTTGTGTAGCCATTTTAGTTATAGCTCCATTCACGTTATTTTAACACACTAAGCCGCTGTGCACCTTAACCTACATATATTTTATTCAGCTTCATCTTATTATTGTTACTATAACCATTTTTACGGTCTTCTTTTATTTTCCGTTTATCTAACTGTTTTTGCCTAGGCCAGCACTCTGTTCTCAAACAAGACATTCTTGATCACTCTGTGCTTCATTCAAGGCTGCAGCTCGGTACATTGCCGGTGAACGTGGTAGAAGTTTAGTCTCCAATATTCGCAGAAGATATACATCCTTACGTAGGGACATTTTCTCAGAACATCAGCTGTGTTATTATATAAACACTTCCTTGTCCCTTACACATAAGAGGGAGATTCCAGTCAGGGAACCACAACTGCATGCTGATTGCTGAATGCTTCGCTACAGATGCTAACGCAGACCACAGGACTTTGCTCAGGTATTGGGGTTGATGTCTTTCCAAGGGAACCTGAAAGGCAGAATTAGAGCTTAACATGCTGTGCTCAAATTATAACCTAGATAGGAAATAGACCTTCGATTATAGTGACATTATGATAGCGTTGTTTTTATGCTTCACTCTTCTCGTCACAATTTTAATACTGTCATGTTGTGTCGTCCTGGTTATTGCAGCTCACGCTTTGCTATCTAAGATGCAGTTGTTTTATTAAATTCATTATTGAAACATATACTGCTTCTGTTTGTCATTTATATATGAGACTGGATTGTAAATGAGAGAAACGGATGAGACCTGAGTGACAACAGAGAAGCCAAGTATGTCATGCGCTCGGCTGCCCAGTCATCACTATCCTTGGGTAGAGATGAGGCACTGCTAGTTAGCCGGAGCAAAACCCGGACTGGAGTGACAGATGTCACCCGCAGTGGATTAGACTTAGTCTCCCACACCGCGGGCGATTCTGCCGCTCAAAATCCAGTACCTACGCGACCGCCTGCTCTGAAAAAATATGTTTGCATCCATTCACAAAGGAGAAGGGGTCCCGTGGGGAACCCTTCCTGTTTGCTAATGGGCTAGCACCAATTTGAAATTGGTGCTGACTGTGATTGTTTTGTGACCACATTCACAGTCACAAAACAACTGTTCATTGCACTGCGACTTGCAATTAGGAAGGGAACGCCCCTTCCTAATAGCGACTTGTAAACCCTTTGCAATTCGGTAAATAGTTACTGAATCAGAAATTTGGGTCTGTGCATCTCAAAATGCTTTTTACTTGTCATAAACAGCCCGATTCTGTGAATCATGCAGTTTGCAACAAGAAAAAAGCTTTGTACATCTCGCCTTAAGTCTTTTTGGGATCCCAGTTCTCACCCTTGTACTCACCCTTTGTTTAGGAAGAGTCTCGGGCCCACCCTCCTCAGTAGATTTTGTGGGGGCTTTCGAAGACTCCTTGGGTTTTTCCCCTTTGTGCCCACCTCCTTTACCTTGGGGGGGAGGTTAGTACCCTCTTTCTTCTGGTCACCCCCACCATGTATCATTTTTGGACACCTTGGTTTTGACCGAGAGATATGCATTCTTACCCAGCTCTTCGGGAGAGAGCAGCCCTAAGTCCACCAGGTAGTGGTGTAGTTTTTCTGAGGTACAATTACTCAACAGATGCTCCTTCATTATCAAACTGTAGAGCCCTTTGTAATCATGCACCACACTTCCCTTATGGAGTTTGGGGTCTCTGAACTCACAATTTAAAAATACATCTTTTGGTGAAGCTGTTTTTTGAATTGTAGTTTACAAATGCCTCTTTTAGAAAGTAGGCTTTTTCTTGCTCAACCATTCTGTGCCTCTGCCTGTCTATGGAATACACGTCTATGTCAGGATGACAGTTGGGCTGTTTGTGAATTCACTCTAGACAGTGTAGGAAAGTCCTCATTTTTGCCCTCGTCACCCCGAAACATTTTGGACAGATACTAGGGGTTACTGACTCTTGGCTGTGCCCTGGGTTGTCGTGCCGCGGCTCAGCGTGTGTCCTTGGTTCATAGCGACCGGGCGTGCCGCGCCCCTTCTGTGTTTTACTTTCTCGCTCGAGGCCTCAGCGAGTGTTGGGCGCGGTGCACCCTCAATATTAACTTGGGCACCTTCCCCCATACCACTCACTTACCTGGTGAGCCTGTACTTTTTTCTTCTTCTTTTCCTCATGTTTTTATGTTTACATTCAGCAGCCATTCCCCAGCATGCCTCCTTTTTCCCCACATGCCTTAGGAACCTTTTTCAAAATGGCGTCTTTTCTCTATATGTTCCTATGTTTCTTTCCCAATCCAATATGGTGGCTTTCTACTTCCTATTGCTCATTTCCTGTTCTTGGGTATATATGGTGATTCTTGTTCTCCTTTGCGCTGCAACACTTCCTTTGGTGGTGATCTTCGCTCCTGCTAATTTTGCTCCAGTTCTTTACCTTGCCTGTACCAGTTTATTTCATTATTGTTTTTTTCTGTTTGAAGACTCATCATTTGGCTTCTTTTTGTTCCAGGGAGTTCCTGCTTTAGAGGTTTTTCCCTGTGGGGTTTTTTTCCTCTGGGACTCCTTCTGGAGGGCACAAACTGCTTTTTTGGCATTCCTTCGTCTGCAGCACCCTGGCTACCAGAAAGGGCCGCCCTTACCTTGGTCAAGGCAGAAGCTACAAGAATCAAGACCCTTCTGCAGTCCTAGTGGGCCAAAGACATAAACGACGAGTAGCTCGTGACAGATTGCAGCGCCAAATTAACCAGACTTCATCGAGCAGAATGGAGAATACCGCAACGGCTGCTGCAGAACCCAACCAGTCACTACTCTTAACCATTCAACAGCAAGCCAAGGAACTGCAACAATTAAGAAATGAAAATGGGGCTTTACGACAAGCCCTGGCATCCTGAACCACAGATGTTTCCACTGTCTCTGCTACCACGCCTCGTTTCTCAGGAGATCCACATAAGCTACAAGAATTTGTCAATGCTCTGACTGTCTATTTTGCCTTTCGACCAGCACAATTTGCACAAGATAAAACAAAGGGGAGTTATCTCATCAGTGCCTTTTCTGGTCCTGCCTTAGCCTGGGCGACTCCATTAGTAGCCTCCAATGATCCTGTGCTGTCTGACTATTCAGCTTTTGTCACTGCATTGAAACAAATGTTTGAATGCCCGGGATTGGAGGCATCAGCTGAGGAAGCTTTATGTGACATTCATCAAGGAACCCAAGATGTTGAAGTCTACGAGACAAAATAAAAGACGAACTAGCACATTCCGCTAGAGTGGAAGATTTACGAGGCGTGATGGATTAAGCGTTCTCCATAGAGTGTCGTCTACAAGAACGTCGTCTAGAAAAGAGAAAGAATCGTGGACCTTCTCATGCAGGAAACCCACGTACAATTGTCCATAGTTCTGAAGAGCCTCGACCTGAATCAAGGGATGCAACAAAAGGGGAACCAATGCAAATAGACACTGCCCGTGGTCCTCTCTCTACTAGTGAGCGTGAAAATAGATGGAGAAAAGAATTATGTCTATATTGTGGAGCTGCCGGCCACTTGCTTCGTATTTGCCCAGTCCGTCCTGTGAAGTCGTCAGGAAACGCCAATTTCCGTCCTCTGTGAGAAGGGAGGGGACGGGATTTTCTGCAATACCTTCACTCAGTTCTTCCAAAGAAGATGCCACTGTCCTGTTTCTGTTACCTGTTACCCTGCAATTATCTGACAGTCGGGAAGTAAGAGCTTTGGCATTGTTAGACTGTGGGGCCAGTGGAATTTATATGGATGAGACCTAGGCCAAGAAACAATAAATTCCACGACTACCGAATTATGTTCCAGAACAAGTGAATACTGTTGATGGATCCCTATTAGCATCTGGTCCTGTCATCAGTACCACTTCTACTCTATGTCTACACTTTGGAAAACATCTGGAACATGTCTCTTTTGATTTAATCTCCTCCCCTAATCATACAAAATTCTTAGGAATACCCTGGTTTATGCGACACAATCCATTTATCAATTGGGAAACCAGAACTATTTCTCTGTCTTCCAATTTCTGTCAAGACCATTGCTATGCATCCGAAACCTATTGGTCCCCAAAGAAGATGCTATCCACAGAATCTGAATTAGGGTGTTCCATAAACTCTATTCAAGGGGTACCTAGTCACTATCTGGATTATATAGACGTGTTCCAAACGCCATCAAAACCAGTACTACCCCCACATAGATACTACGATTGTACCATTCTCCTGGAACCTGGAGCTGTTGTTCCCTTTGGTAGAATGTATTCTCTTACGGAACCTGAAAACCAGATACTCAAGGACTATCTGCAAGAAAATTTACAGAGTGGGCTTACTGCACCATCTTCTTCTCCTGCTGGGGCTCCCCTCTTCTTCGTGCCCAACAAGACGAAGGATCTATGTCCCTGTATAGACTTTCTTGGATTAAATAAGATCACTATAAAAGACCGATATCCATTACCTCTAATCAAAGACATATTAGAGGCACTTAGGAGGGCACAGACCTTTACAAAATGAGACCTTCAGGGAGCATACCATCTTTTGAGAATTAAGAAAGGTGATGAGTGGAAGACTGCCTTTCGTACACCTTTTGGTCATTACGAATATAGAGTAATGCCTTTTGGTTTAACTAACGCCACCTCTGTTTTTCAAAGATTCATGGATTCGGTATTTTCTGACCTGTTGAATCACACTGTTGTGATTTATTTAGATGATAACCTCATATATTCCAGCCACCCTGAACTCCATACTGAACACGTAAAGCAAGTATTAAACAGACTTAGGCAACATCAGCTCTACTGTAAACCTGAGAAATGTGAATTTTATAAGACAGAGGTGAAATATTTAGATTATCACATTAGTCAGATCGGTATCTCCACGGATCCAGAGAAGGTTCAGGCTATTCTAGATTGGCCATCCTCCTCATCAATCAAAGAAACTCAATGTTTCTTAGGTCTGGCCAATTTTTATCAATCAATCAATCAATCAATCAAATAATTTCTTAAGCGCACTACTCACCCAGTAGGTTCTCAAGGCGCTGGGAGGGGGGTGCCGTTTACTGCTCAAAAACCCATGTTTTAAGTTGCTTTCAGAAGGTTAGGAGGTCCTGGGTCTTGCGTAGGTTGGTGGTGAGGGAGTTCCAGGTCTTGGCGGCGAGGTGGGAGAAGGATCTGCCTCCGGAGTTGGTGCTTTGGATGCGGGGGACTGTAGCAAGGGCGAGGTCGGCAGAGCGGAGCTGTCGAGTTGGTATGTGGAAGTTTACTTGTTCATTGAGGTAGGCCGGTCCAGTGTCGTGGAGGGCTTTATGAGCGTGGACGAGGACTTTGAAAATTATCCTTTTGTTGATGGGCAACCAGTGTAGGGATCTGAGGTGGGTGGATATGTGTTTGTGGCGAGGGAGGTTGAGGATGAGATGTGCGGCTGCGTTCTGGATTTGCTGGAGTTTTCTTTGAAGCTTGGTTGTGGTCCCTGCGTGGAGGGCGTTGCCGTAGTCCAGTCTGCTGCTAATGAGGGTGTGGGTGACTGTTCTTCTTGTTTCTAAAGGAATCCATTTGAAAGTCTTGCATAGCATGCGAAGGATGTTGAAGCAGGAGGATGTTATGGCATGGATTTGCTGGGTCCTGGAGAGAGATGAGTCCAGAATGATGCCAAGGTTGCGTGCATGGGGTGTTGGGGGTGGTCTGAGGGTGGTGGGCCACCAGGAGTCATTCCATGCTGTCTTGTTGGGGCGGAAGATGATGATCTCTGTTTTGTTTGAGTTTAATTTGAGGTGGCTTGCTGTCATCCATTTGGCGATGTCGAGGAGTTCGGCGTGCAGGTTAATCTTGCCGGTGGCTGGGTTCCTGGTGAGGGAGATGATGAGCTGGGTGTCGTCGGCATATGAAATGATGGTGATGCCGTGGGGGCGGAGGATATTGGCGAGACGAGCCATGTAGATGTTGAAGAGGGTGGGGCTGAGGGAGAATCCTTGGGGGACCCCACAGATGATCTTGGCGGCTGTAGACCGGAAAGGAGGGAGGCAAACTCTTTGGGTTCTTTCGGAGAGGAAGGAGGTGAGCCAGTCCAGGGCCTTGTGGCGAATTCCGGCATCAAAAAGGTGTGCGCGGAGGGTTTGGTGGCATACAGTGTCAAAAGCTGCAGAGAGGTCTAGGAGGATGAGGGCAACGGTCTCGCCCTTGTCCACTCTGGTCCTGATGTCGTCTGTGCAGGCAATGAGGGCGGTCTTAGTGCTGTGGTTCTTGTGGAATCCAGACTGTGAGGCGTCGAGTATGTTGTTTTCTTCTAAGAAGCGAGATAGTTGTGGACTTACTATCTTCTCAGCGACCTTTGTGGGGAAGGGGAGAAGAGAAATGGGTCGGTAGTTTGTGAGGTCTTCTGGGTCTGCTTTGGGTTTTTTGAGAAGAGCGTTGACTTCGGCGTGCTTCCAAACATCTAGGAAGGTTGCGGTGTCTAAGGAACTGTTGATGACGGCACGGAGCTGGGGAGCGATGATTTGGCTGGCCTTGTTGAAAATATGGTGGAGGCAAGGGTCTGTCGGGGAGCCTGAGTGGATGGAGTTCATGGTTTTGCCGATTTCTTTGTCGTTGGTGGGGGTCCAGGTGTTTAGTTGGTTGGTGCAGCAGGGTGTTGTGGTGCTGGTTGTGTTGGTGGTGGTGATGGTGGGCGCTGATGATGTGAAGCTGTTGTGTATGTCTGCGATTTTGCGGTGGAAGTAGTTGGAGAGGGAGTTGCAGAGGTCTTGGGACTGTGGAGGGTCGATTGTGGTGGATTGGGGTTTGGTGAGTTCTTTGACGATGGTAAAGAGTTCCTTGCTGTTGTGTGTGTTGTTGTCTATGCGTTCTTTGTAGAAGGACCGTTTGGTGGTCCGGATGAGTAGGTGGTGTTTGCGCATGGCTGTTTTGAGGGCGGAAAAGTTGCACATTGAGGGTTCTTGGTGCCAGGCTTTCTAAATATTTCGGCATTCTCGTTTGGAAGCCTGGAGTTCTGTGGTGAACCAGGGGGCGGTCTTGATGGTGCGGGTGTTGGTGTTTGTTTTCAAAGGTGCCAATTTATTTTGGACTTTGCTCAACAAACTAGTCAAATCACACAGACTCTTAAAAAAGAGAGTTTACGAAATGGTTTCCTCTGGACAAATGTGGCTGAAAATGCTTTCCAAAACCTAAAACAAGCCTTCACGCAAGCACCTATACTAAGGCATCCGGACACCAACAAACAATTCATAGTTGTTACTTGTAAGGAAATGCCTCCTTGGCATGGTTCCCCCCTAACTTTTTGCCTTTGCTGATGCTAAGTTATGATTTGAAAGTGTGCTGGGACCCTGCTAACTAGGCCCCAGCACCACTGTTCTTTCCCTAAACTGTACCTTTGTCTCCACAATTGGCACAACCATGGCACTCAGGTAAGTCCCTTGTAACTGGTACTCATGGTACCAAGGGCCCTGATGCCAGGGAAGGTCTCTAAGGGCTGCAGCATGTCTTATGCCACCCTAGGGACCCCTCACTCAGCACATGCACACTGCTTCAAAGTTTGTGTGTGCTGGTGGGGAAAAAATGACTAAGTCGACATGGCACTCCCCTCAGAGTGCCATGCCAACCTCACACTGCCTGTGGCATAGGTAAGTCCCCCCTCTAGCAGACCTTACAGCCCTAAGGCAGGGTGCACCATACCACAGGTGAGGGCATACGTGCATGAGCACTATGCCCCTACAGTGTCTAAGCAAAACCTTAGACATTGTAAGTGCAGGGTAGCTTTAAGAGTATATGGTCTGGGAGTTTGTCATACACAAACTCCACAGTTCCATAATGGCTACACTGAAAACTGGGAAGTTTGGTATCAAACGTCTCAGCACAATAAATGCACACTGATGCCAGTGTGCAATTTATTGTAAAATACACCCAGAGGGCATCTTAGAGATGCCCCCTGAAAACATACCTGACTTATAGTGTAGGCTGACCAGTTCCTGCCAGCCTGCCACACACCAGACATGTTGCTGGCCACATGGGGAGAGTGCCTTTGTCGCTCTGTGGCCAGGAACAAAGCCTGTACTGGGTGGAGGTGCTTCTCACTTCCGCCTGAAGGAGCTGTATTACCTGCCGGTGAGCCTCAAAGGCTCACCCCCTTTGTTACAGCACCCCAGGGCATCCCAGCTAGTGGAGATGCCCGCCCGTCCGGTCACTACCCCCACTTTTGGCAGGCAGGCTGGAGGAGATAATGAGAAAAACAAGGAGGATTCACCCACCCACACTAAGGTGTCCTGAGCTGAGGTGACCCCTGCCTTGAGAAATCCTCCATCTTGAGTTTGGAGGATTCCCTCAATAGGATTAGGGATGTGCCCCCCTCCCCACAGGGAGGAGGCACAAAGAGGGTGTAGCCACCCTCAAGGACAGTAGCCATTGGCTAATGCCCACCCAGACCTAAACACACCCCTAAATTCAGTATTTAGGGGCTCCCAATATCCCAGGAAATCAGATTCCTGCAACCTGAAGAAAGAAGGACTGCTGACCTACAAGCCTGCAGAGAAGGAGGAACATGACAAGTGATTTGGCCCCAGCCCTACCGGCCTGTCTCCAACTTCGAAAACCTGCTCCAGCGACGCATCCGACAGGGACCAGCGACCTCTGAAGCCTCAGAGGACTTCCCTGACCCCCAGGACCAAGAAACTCCAGTGAGCAGCAGCTCTGCTCAACAATCTGCAACAAACTTGCAACTTTTCAACAACTTTAAAGACTTCACGTTTCCCGCCAGAAGCGTGAGACTTCACAATCTGCACCCAACGCCCCTGGCTTGACCTGCAGAAAATCAACACCTCAGGGAGGACTCCCCGGCGACTGCGAGCCCGTAAGTAACCAGAGACGACCCCTCTGAGCCCCCACAGCGACGCCTGCAGAGAGAATCCAGAGGATCCCCCTGACAACGACTGTCTGTAACAAGGGACAAGACGCCTAGAACCAACACTGCACCCGCAGCCCCCAGGACCTGAAGGAACCGAACTCCAGTGCAGGAGCGACCCCCAGGCGACCCTCTGCCTAGCCCAGGTGGTGGCTACCCCCAGGAGCCCCCCCTGTGCCTGCCTGCATCGTTGAAGTGACCCCCGGGTCCCTCCATTGTTTTCAATCTAAAACCCAATGCCTGTTTGCACATTGCACCCGGCCGCCCCGGTGCCGCTGAGGTTGTACTTTCTGTGCCTTCTTGTGTCCCCCCCAGTGCTCCACAAAACCCCCCTGGTCTGCTCCCGAGAACGCAAGTACTTACCTGCTGGCAGACTGGAACCGGAGTACCCCTATTCTCCTTAGGCGCCTATGTGTTTTGGGCACCTCTTTGACCTCTGCACCTGACCGGCCCTGAGCTGCTGGTGTGGTAACTTTGAGGTTGCCTTGAACCCCCAACAGTGGGATGTCTATGCCCCAAACTTGAGACTTGTAAGTGTTTTACTTACCTTCAAAACTAACCTTTACTTACCTCCCCCCAGGAACTGTTGATTTTTGCAGTGTCCACTTTGAAAATAGCTTAGTGCCATTTTTACAAAGACTGTACATGATATTGTTTTCATTCAAAGTTCCTAAAGTATCTAGGTGAAGTACCTTACATTTAAAGTATTAACTGTAAATCTTGAACCTGTGGTTCTTACAATAAACAAACAAAAGATATTTTTCAATATCAAAACCTATTGGCCTGGAGTAAGTCTTTGAGTGTGTGTTCCTCATTTATTGCCTGTGTGTGTACAACAAATGCTTAACACTACCCTCTGATAAGCCTACTGCTTGACCACACTACCACAAAATAGAGCATTAGAATGATCTACTTTTACCACTGACTTACCTCTAAGGGGAACCCTTGGACTTTGTGCACACTATTTCTTACTTTGAAATAGTATATACAGAGCCAACTTCCTACATTGGTGGATCAGCGGTGGGGTCTAAGACTTTGCATTTGCTGGACTACTCAGCCAATACCTGATCACACAACTACATTCCAAAAATTGTCATTAGAAACTGATTTTTTGAAATTTGAGCTATTTTTCTAAATTTTTAAAAGTCCTGCTAGGGCCTTGTGTAAGTCCCTGTTAGCACTTCTTTTGGAGTTTAAACGTTTTGTAAAAGTTTGTATTAAGTTCTAGATTCTTAAAAAGTATCCCAACTTTTAAAGAAATAATGTCTAGCACAGATGAGATGGGGGTGGAACTCAACCTCACCCCTTACCTGCATCTTAGGATGTCAGAGTTAAGGACTCTGTAAAATAAAAAATATAAAAACTGGATCAAACCCTACCAAAGTACAGCTCCAGGAGCTTTTGGCACAGTTTGCTAGAGACCACCCCTCTGAAGACAACCTTACAGAGGGGGAAACTAGTGACATGAAGGATAACTCCCTCCCTCCTGTCCTAGTTAGGGAGACCAGGGTTCCTCAAACCCTGACTCCACAAGTGATAGTCAGAGATGCTGCTTCTCCCACAGGGGAGCAATGAGGGCAGCCTCAATGAAGATGACCTCCTATTAGCCAGGATGGCCAAAAGATTGGCTTTACAGAGACAGCTCCTAGCCATAGAGAGGGAAAGACAGGAGATGGGTTTTGCTCCCATCAATGGTGGCAGCAACTTAAATAGGGTCAGAGAGAATACTGACATGCTAAAAATCCCCAAAGGGATTGTAACAAAATATGAAGATGGTGATGACATCACCAAATGGTTCACAGCTTTTGAGAGGGCTTTTGCAACCAGAAAAGTAAACAGATCTCACTGGGGTGCTCTCCTTTGAGAAATGTTCACTGGAAAGTGAAGGGATAGACTCCTCACACTCTCTGGAAAAGATGCAGAATCCTATGACCTCATGAAAGCTACCCTGATTGAGGGCTTTGGATTCTCAACTGAGGAGTACAGGATTAGGTTCAGGGGGGCTCAAAAATCCTCGAGCCAGACCTGGGTTGATTTTGTTGACTTCTCAGTCAAAACACTAGATGGTTGGATTAATGGCAGTGGTGTAAATGATTATGAAGGGATGTATAATTTGTTTATGAAGGAACACCTTTTAAGTTATTGTTTCAATGATAAACTGCATCAGCATCTGGTAGACCTAGGTCCAATTTCTCCCCAAGAATCGGGAAAAAAGGCAGACCACTGGGTGAAGACAATGGTGACCAAGACTCCCAAAGGGGGGGACCAAAAGAAAGGGGTCACAAAGCCTCCCCAGGGAAAGAGTGTTGAGACATCCAAGGGAAAAAGTAAAGAGTCTTCTACAGGGCCCCAAAAACCTCCACAGGAGGGTGGGTCCAAAGCCTCTTCACAATCCTCATTTGGGTACAAGGGTAAAAACTTTGATCCCAAAAAGGCCTGGTGTCTCAGCTGTAGTCAGCATGGATATCAAACTGGAGACAAGGCCTGTCCCAAGAAAGGTTCCACTTCAACTACTATTCCAGTTAGCACTGGAATAGCCAGTCTCCAGGTGGGATCAACAGTGTGTCCAGGGCAAATCAGGGTTCACACTGAAGCTACATTAGTCTCTGAGGGTGGGGTGGACTTAGCCACACTAGCTGCCTGGCCGCCTAACATGCAAAAATACAGGCAGCAGCTCTTTATTAATGGGACTAGAGTAGAGGCCCTGAGGGATACAGGTGCCAGTGTCACTATGGTAACAGACAAACTGGTTTCCCCAGGACAATACCTGACTGGACAAACTTATCCAGTCAAAAATGCTGACAATCAGACTAAAGTACATCCCATGGCTATGATAACTTTAGAATGGGGAGGGGTCATTGGCCTGAAACAGGTGGTAGTCTCTTCTGCTATACCAGTTGAATGTCTGCTTGGAAATGATCTGGAGTCCTCAGCATTGGCTGAGGTAGAACTCAAAACCCATGCAGCCATGCTGGGTATCCCTGAACTGGTGTGTGTCAGGACTAGGGCACAGTCCAGAGCTCAGGGTGAAAAAGAGGTGTTGGAGTCTGGAATAATGGCCCAATCCTCCAAGAGAAAAGGAAAAAAGACTGGTGAACCAACTTCAGCACAGAAAAAGAAACAGAACCTCTCTTCCCAGGAAGAAGTTCTATCCCCTGAGGGAACTGAGCCTATAGAGTTAGAACCTTATCAGGTTGAGCTCTTGGGCCCAGGGGGACCCTCAAGGGAACAGCTGTGCAAGGGGCAAGAAACGTGTCCCTCTCTTGAAGGCCTAAGGCAGCAAGCTGCTGACCAAGAGAAAGGAAATGTCAGTGGAACACACAGGGTCTATTGGGAAGATGGACTCCTTTACACTGAGGCAAGAGATCCCAAACCTGGTGCCACTAGGAGAGTGGTAGTGCCTCAGGAGTTTAGGGAGTTCCTTCTGACCTTAGCCCATGACATTCCCCTTACTGGGCATTTGGGACAAATCAAGACATGGGAGAGGTTAGTCAACCATTTATATTGGCCCAATATGTCCCAGAAAGTGAAGGAGTTTTGTGCCTCCTGTGCCACCTGTCAAGCCAGTGGTAAGACAGGTGGCCATCCAAAGGCCCCCCTCATTCTACTTCCAGTAGTGGGGTCCCCTTTGAAAGAGTAGGAGTGGACATAGTGGGTCCACTTGAACCTCCCATAGCCTCAGGGAATCAGTATATCCTAGTAGTAGTGGATCATGCTACTAGGTACCCTGAAGCAACTCCCCTTAGGTCCACTACTGCCCCTGCAGTAGCCAAAGCACTCACTGGTATTTTTACCAGAGTGGGATTTCCTAAGGAGGTGGTTTCTGACAGAGGTACCAACTTCATGTCAGCTTACCTGAAACATATGTGGAATGAGTGTGGGGTGACTTACAAATTCACCACACCATACCATCCCCAAAGCAATGGTCTTGTTGAGAGATTTAACAAGACATTGAACGGTATGATCATGGGTCTCCCTGAAAAACTCAAAAGGAGATGGGATGTCCTCTTGCCATGCCTGCTTTTCGCCTACAGAGAGGTGCCTCAGAAGGGAGTAGGGTTTTTCCCCTTTGAACTTCTGTTTGGCCATCCTGTTAGGGGACCACTAGCTCTTGTGAAAGAAGGCTGGGAGAGACCTCTCCATGAGCCTAAGCAAGATATAGTGGACTGTATACTAGGCCTACGTTCCAGGGTGGCAGAGTACATGGAAAAGGAAAGTAAAAACCTTGAGGCCAGCCAACAACTCCAGAAGATGTGGTATGCCCAAAAGGCTGCTATGGTTGAGTTTTAGCCAGGGCAGAAAGTCTGGGCTCTGGAGCCTGTGGCTCCCAGGGCACTTCAGGACAAATGGAGTGGCCCTTACCCAGTGCTAGAGAAAAAGAGTGAGGTCACCTACCTGGTGGACCTAGGCACTAGCAGGACCCCCAAGAGGGTGATCCATGTTAACCGCCTAAAACTCTTCCATGACAGGGCAGATGTAAACATGTTGATGGTTACAGATGAGGACCAGAAAGCACTGAGTGAACCTCTCCCTGATCTCCTCTCCACTGACCCTTATGATGGCACAGTAGATGGAGTGATCTACTCAGACACCCTCTCTGGCCAACAGCAAGTCCTCCAGCAGTTTCCTGAGCTCTTTTCCCTAACCCCTGGTCAGACACACCTGTGTTCCCATGATATGGACACAGGAGACAGCATGCCTGTCAAAACAAAAATATTCAGACAGTCTGTCCAAGTTAAGGAAAGCATCAAAGTGGAAGTCCACAAGATGCTGGAGTTGTTAGTGATTGAGCACCCTGATAGTCCCTGGGCTAGCCCAGTGGTCTTGGTCCCCAAACCTCACACAAAAGATGGCAAGAGAGAGATGAGGTTCTGTGTGGACTACAGAGGGCTTAATTCTGTCACCAAGACAGATGCTCACCCCATTCCAAGGGCAGATGAGCTGATTGACAAATTGGGTGCAGCCAAATACCTGAGTACCTTTGACTTGACAGCAGGGTACTGGCAAATAAGAATGGCACCAGGAGCAAAAGAGAAAACAGCATTCTCTACACATGATGGGCACTACCAGTTTACTGTGATGCCCTTTGGCTTAAAGAATGCCCCTGCCACCTTTCAAAGGTTGGTGAATCAAGTCCTTGCTGGCTTGGAGTCCTTTAGTGCAGCTTATCTTGATGATATTGCTGTCTTTAGCTCCAGCTGGCAGGATCACCTGGTCCACCTGAAGAAGTTTTTGCAGGCCCTGCAAGCAGCAGGCCTCTCTATCAAGGTGTCTAAATGTCAGATAGGGCAGGGTACTGTGGTTTACTTGGGACACCTTGTAGGTGGAGGCCAAGTTCAGCCACTCCAACCCAAGATCCAGACTATTCTAGACTGGGTAGCTCCAAAAACCCAGACTCAAGTCAGGGCATTCCTTGGCTTGACTGGTTACTATAGGAGGTTTGTGAAGGATTATGGATCAATAGTGACTCCACCCCCTTCACAGAACTTACCTCCAAGAAAATGCCCATGAAAGTTAACTGGACCTTGGACTGTCAAAGGGCCTTTGACACCCTAAAGCAAGCAATGTGCACAGCACCAGTTTTGAAAGCTCCAGATTATTCTGAGCAGTTCATAGTGCAGACAGATGCCTCTGAACATGGGATAGGAGCAGTCCTATCCCAAACAAATGATGATGGCCTTGACCAGCCTGTTGCTTTTATTGGCAGGAGGTTACTCCCTAGGGAGCAGCGTTGGAGTACCATTGAGAGGGAGGACTTTGCTGTGGTCTGGTCCCTGAAGAAGTTGAGACCATACCTTTTTGGTACTCACTTCATAGTTCAAACTGACCACAGACCTCTCAGATGGCTCATGCAAATGAAAGGAGAAAACCCTAAACTGTTGAGATGGTCCATATCCCTACAGGGAATGGACTTTATAGTGGAACACAGACCTGGGACTGCCCATGCCAATGCAGATGGCCTTTCCAGGTTCTTCCACTTAGAAAATGAAGACTCTCTTGGGAAAGGTTAGTCTCATCCTCTTTCGTTTGGTGGTGGGGGGTTGTGTAGGGAAATGCCTCCTTGGCATGGTTACCCCTAACGTTTTGCCTTTGCTGATGCTAAGTTATGATTTGAAAGTGTGCTGGGACCCTGCTAACTAGGCCCTAGCACCACTGTTCTTTCCCTGAACTGTACCTTTGTCTCTACAATTGGCACAACCCTGGCACTCAGGTAAGTCCCTTGTAACTGGTACCCCTGGTACCAAGGGCCCTGATGCCAGGGAAGGTCTCTAAGGGCTGCAGCGTGTCTTATGCCACCCTAGGGACCCCTCAATCAGCACATGCACACTGCTTCACAGCTTGTGTGTGCTGGTGGGGAGAAAATGACTAAGTCGACATGGCACTCCCCTCAGAGTGCCATGCCAACCTCACACTGCCTGTGGCATAGGTAAGTCACCCCTCTAGCAGGCCTTACAGCCCTAAGGCAGGGTGCACTATACCACAGGTGAGGGCATATGTGCATGAGCACTATGCCCCTACAGTGTCTAAGCAAAACCTTAGATATTTTAAGTGCAGGGTAGCCATAAGAGTATATGGTCTGGGAGTTTGTCAGACACAAACTCCACAGTTCCATAATGGCTACACTGAAAACTGGGAAGTTAGGTATCAAACTTCTCAGCACAATAAATGCACACTGCTGCAAGTGTGCAATATATTGTAAAATACACCCAGAGGGCATCTTAGAGATGCCCCCTGAAAACATACCCGACTTATAGTGTAGGCTGACCAGTTCCTGCCAGCCTTTTACACACCAGACATGTTGCTGGCCACATGGGGAGAGTGCCTTTGTCACTCTGTGGCCAAGAACAAAGCCTGTACTGGGTGGAGGTGCTTCTCACCTCCCCATGCAGGAACTGTAACACCTGGCGGTGAGCCTCAAAGGCTCACCCCCTTTGTTACAGCGCCCCAGGGCATCCCAACTAGTGGAGATGCCCACCCCTCTGGCCACTGCCCTGACTTTTGGCGGCAAGGCTGGAGGAGATAATGAGAAAAACAAGGAGGAGTCACCCACACCCCTAAGGTGTCCTGAGCTGAGGTGACCCCTGCCTTGAGAAATCCTCCATCTTGAGTTTGGAGGATTCCCCCAATAGGATTAGGGATGTGCCCCCCTCCCCACAGGGAGGAGGCACAAAGAGGGTGTAGCCACCCTCAAGGACAGTAGCCATTGGCTACGGCCCTCCCAGACCTAAACACACCCCTAAATTCAGTATTTAGGGGCTCCCCAGATCCCAGGAAATCAGATTCCTGCACCTGAAGAAAGAAGAAGGACTGCTGACCTACAAGCCTGCAGAGAAGGAGGAAGACGACATCTGATTTGGCACCAGCCCTACAGGCCTGTCTCCAACTTCAAAAACCTGCTCCAGTGACGCATCAGACAGGGACCAGTGACCTCTGAAGCCTCAGAGGACTGCCCTGACCCCCAGGACCAAGAAACTCTCGTGAGCAGCGGCTCTGATCAACAATCTGCAACAAACTTGCAACTTTTCAACAACTTTAAAGACATCACGTTTCCCGCCAGAAGCGTGAGACTTCACACTCTGCACCTCAGGGAGGACTCCCCGGCGACTGCGAGCCAGTGAGTAACCAGAGACGACCCCCCTGAGTCCCCACAGCGACGTCTGCAGAGAGAATCCAGAGGCTCCCCCTGACCGCGATTGCCTGTAACAAGGGACCTGACGCCTGGAACCAACACTGCACCCGCAGCAACCAGGACCTGAAGGAACCGAACTCAAGTGCAGGAGCGACCCCCAGGTGACCCTCTGCCTAGCCCAGGTGGTGGCTACCCCGAGGAGCCCCCCCTGTGCCTGCCTGCATCGTTGAAGTGACCCCCGGGTCCCTCCATTGTTTTAAATCTAAAACCCGACGCCTGTTTGCACACTGCATCCGGCCGCCCCTGTGCCGCTGAGGGTGTACTTTCTGTGCCTTTGTGTCCCCCCCAGTGCTCCACAAAACCCCCTGGTCTGCCCCCGAGGATGCTTACTTACTTACTTACCTGCTGGCAGACTGGAACCGGAGCACCCTTATTCTCCTTAGGCGCCTATGTGTTTTGGGCACCTCTTTGACCTCTGCACCTGACCGGCCCTGAGCCGCTGGTGTGGTAACTTTGAGGTTGCCTTGAACCCCCAACAGTGGGATTCTATGCCCCAAACTTGAGACTTGTAAGTGTTTTACTTACCTTCAAAACTAACCTTTACTTACCTCCCCCCAGGAACTGTTGATTTTTGCAGTGTCTACTTTGAAAATAGCTTAGTGCCATTTTTACAAAGACTGTACATGATATTGTTTTCATTCAAAGTTGCTAAATTATCTAGGTGAAGTACCTTACATTTAAAGTATTAAGTGTAAATCTTGAACCTGTGGTTCTTACAATAAATAAACAAAAGATATTTTTCAATATAAAAACCTATTGGCCTGGAGTAAGTCTTTGAGTGTGTGTTCCTCATTTATTGCCTGTGTGTGTACAACAAATGCTTAACACTACCCTCTGATAAGCCTACTGCTCGACCACACTAGCACAAAATAGAGCATTAGAATGATCTACTTTTGCCACTATCTTACCTCTAAGGGGAACCCCTGGACTCTGTGCACACTATTTCTTACTTTGAAATAGAATATACAGAGCCAACTTCATACATTACTGATGCTTCGGAAAGAGCTTTTGGGGCCGCATTATTACAAAGACAGGACGACGACGGATTAGGGCAGCTGATATTTCA
This sequence comes from Pleurodeles waltl, assembly GCF_031143425.1. Classification (NCBI taxonomy): domain Eukaryota; kingdom Metazoa; phylum Chordata; class Amphibia; order Caudata; family Salamandridae; genus Pleurodeles; species Pleurodeles waltl. The sequence continues at coordinate 4,756,329 of NW_027150097.1, forward strand.
TCTTTCTCATGTGTTCTCTGATTCTGAGCAAAATGATTTGGTATTGGAAAGAGAACTCCTACAGCTTGTCAAGAGTGGAGACAATTCCTCATGGGTTCTAAAGAACCATTTAAAGTAAGAACAGAGCATCGCAATTCACAATGCTACGAAACTTTCAGCGCCGGGACAGTCGTCAAGCCCGTTGGGCCTTTTTCTTTAGCCAATTCGATTTATATATTAACTATATTCCAGGTTCTCAGAATATTTTGGCAGATGCTCTATCTCAACGCTATCCTGAAACTACTAACACCCCTTCACAGTCTCTAATTGAACCAGACAAAATAATTGGTTTAGTCCAGTCTTTCCCCAATGAAGTACAGTCTGAGTACTCAACTCTCTCAGAACAAGAATTGAAGGAACTACGTCCAAAAGTACACAATAGTAAAGGGTACTACTATCATAAAGATGTATTATTTCTACCTTCTAAGAAAGTGCAAAGAAAGCCACTCCAAATGTGTCCCGACTCCCCTGTGGCCGGTCATCGTGGTATCAAAGCCACGCAGGAATTGCTCCTTTGCTCTTTTTGGTGGCCTACACTTAAGCAAGATGTTGAAAGGTACGTGGTATCTTGTCCCACTTGCTCCCAAGCAAAAATACCCCATACGAGGCCTGCAGGACTACTTCAACCCTTACCGGTTCCACCAGCCCCCAGGCATACAATATCAACTGATTTTATGTGTTCTTTACCCCCCTCAGCAGGAAACCGAGTTATAATGGTGACTGTAGATTCGCTGACGAAAATGGCTAATTTTACTGCCTTGAAGAAGTTACCTACATCTAAAGAATTCAGCCAGATCTTCATCCAAGAAATCTTTCGTCTCCATGGCCTTCCTCAAGTTATTGTGGCAGATGGGTGTCCTCAATACATATCACAGTTTTGGAAGTACTTCTGTAAAACCCTAAATATAGATGTAGCCTTATCTTCTGGATTTCATCCTCAAACCAATGGGCAGACGGAACATCTGAATCAAGGACTTGAGCAATATCTCCACTGTTTTTGTAATTCCACTCAGAGTAACTGGACCACATATTTACCCATTGCTGAATTTTCTTACAACAATCCCGTACATAGTGCCTCAAAAGCTACTCCTTTTTCTGCTCACATGGATTTCATCCCAAATCTTTTCCTTCCACTCCTAAGACCTTTTCTACACTTCCTGCAATCACCTCTTTTTCCCAAAGGTTACATATAATTCAACGTCTTATTCGGTCTAATCTTTTGTTATATAAACGATACATGAAAAGAATGGCAGATAAGAAACGATGTGAGGCTCCATCTTATCAAGTCCAAGATAAAGTTTGGCTTTCTTCCAGATTTTTGCCTCTACGTCTCACCCAAAATAAGTTTAAACCCCATTATTATGGACCCTTTTGTATTCTTCAGAAGATTAATCCAGTATCCTTCCGTCTCCGTTTACCTCAAACATGGAAAATCCATCCAGTTTTTCACGTCTCTCAATTGAAACCTATAAACCTGACCCTTTTCTTAGACAATTCACATGTCCTCCCCCTTTGTTGGTGAATGACGAACCGGAATATGAAGTTCAAGAAATATGTGACTCTCGCATATTCCAAAACCATCTCCAATATCTCATTCATTGGAAAGACTATCCTCTTAGTGAATGTTCCTGGGAAGATGCGTCTTCTGTTCACGCCCCACTTTTGATCCGTCATTTTTTATGTCTTTATCCGCACAAACCCAGGGCTCTGGGGGGGGGGAGACCTACTGTCACGCTGCAGCAGACCGCGGCGCGAGCTGAGCACTCGGCTCGGGGTGCGGCTGCGGTTCATATCGGCCTGGCGTGCCTCACCCCTTCTGTGCTTTACTTTCTCGCTCGAGGCCCCAAATTGAACATATCCCTCATTTACCTGGTGAGCCTGCCCTTTTTTCTTCTTTGTTACACTTTTCATCGTTGGCGTGGTCTTCCTTAACTTTTTGCCTCTGTTTCCCAGGTTGTTGATGTGTGCTGGACTCTGATTTTGCTGTTTTTGTTACTCTGGGCACTTTACCACTGCTAACCAGTGCTAAAGTGCAAGTGCTCCTTTACATAATATGTATGTAATAGGCTTATCCATGATTGGCATATTTGATTTATTAGTAAGTCCCTAGTACAGTGCACTAGAGGTGCCCAGGGCCTGTAACTCAAATGCTACTAGTGGGCCTGCAACACTGGTTGTGCCACCCACATTAGTAGCTCTGTAATCATGTCTCAGACCTGCTACTGCAGTGTCTGCGTGTGCAGTTGTAAGTGTAAATTCGACTTGGCAAGTGTACCCACTTGTCAGGGCTAAACCTTCCCTTTTCTTACATGTAAAACACCCCTAAGGTAGGCCCTAGGTAGCCCCAAGGGCAGGGTGCAGTGTATGGTTAAGGTACGACATATAGTAATGTGTTTTGTATGTCCTGACAGTGAAATATTGCTAAATTCGTTTTTCAGTGTTGCAAGGCCTGTCCCTCTCATGGGTTAACATGGGGACTACCTTTAAATCTGATTAAAGTGTAGATTCCCTTTGGGAGCGGATGGACATGTGGAGTTTGGGGTCTCTGAGCTCACAATTCAAAAACACATCTTTTAGTAAAGTTGATTTTAAGATTGTGTGTTTGAAAATGCCACTTTTAGAAAGTGAGCATTTTCTTGCTTATACCATTTCTGTAATTCTGCCTGCTTGTGGATTCCCTGTCTGGGTCAGTTTGACAGTTGGGCTGGTTGCACCTCACACTAGACAGTGACACAAAGGGAGGTGGCGTGTAGTCTGCATTTCCTGATGAGCCATTTGTGCTAAGAGGGAGGGGAGGAGTGGTCACTCACACCTGAATGGGCTGTGCCTGCCCTCACACAATGCAGTCTCCAACCCCCTGATGAGTGTCTGGGGCCTGGCCTGGGCAAGGCAGGATTTCACATTCAAAAGAGATTTTACTTTGAAGTAGGCCTACTTCAAAGGAGAAATTGGGTATAAGAAGGGCACCCAAAACCACAGACTTTAGAACACTTCTGGAAACCAAGAGGAACCTCTGCCTGGAGAAGAGCTGAGGAAGAAGAGCTGCCCTGCCTGTGACGGTGCTTTGTGAAGCTATACTGCAGATGCTGCTTCTGCCAGAGTAAGAGGGCTAAGGCCGGACTTTGTGTGCCTTCCATCTTGTGAAGATCTCCAAGGGCTTGATTTAGAGCTTGCCTCCTGTTGTTTGAAGTCTCAGGGACAGCAAAGACTTCTCTCTGCCAGCACCTGGAGTCTCTGGAGAGACTCCTACTCTGCTCTGTGGTGCCCAGCCAGTTCCTTGGACCCTGAAAGAAGAAGCTGGCAGCCTAAGAGGAAGAAAAGATTGACGCAACTCCAACCTGCGGCTGGGAAATCGACGCGCCGCCGGCTTCACAGCTGAAAATCGATGCTCGCCTGTAACGCGACCGAAGAACCGATGCACGGAGCTGGAGAAACGATGCGCAGCATCGCTGACGTAGGCTGGGAGATCGCAACCTGTGATGAGTGGTTTTCGGATTATCGTGCAGCTGGATTTCCAACGCAAACACTGCTGGGCATGTAGAAACAACACAAAGCCTGCCTGGACCTGAGAGTGCTGACCGGATCGACGGATAGCTCTCCTGCGAGAGAGGAAACGCTGCACCCTGACCCGACGAAAGGAGAAACGACACAAGGTCTTGCACGTGAGTGAAATCGATGCATCACAAGCCCTTTTTGATGCACACTTGCCTGGGCGTGGTTATTTTTGACGCCTCTAAGGTACATTTTCACGCTAACAGTGTTAGTGTGTGTTTAAAACTACATGAAGACTCTTTTTGCTTTTTAATTGATAACTTGACTTGTGTATTGTGAATTTTTGTCGTTTTGGTCTTGTTTTGTTCAGATAAATATTCTCTATTTTTCTAAACCTGTGTTGTGTCATTTTGTAGTGTTTTCATTAAGTTACTGTGTGTGTTGGTACAAATACTTTGCACCTAGCACTCTGAAGTTAAGCCTACTGCTCGTGCCAAGCTAATAAGGGGGTAAGCAGGGGTTAGCTGAGGGTGATTCTCTTTTACCCTGACTAGAGTGAGGATCCTTGCTAGGACAGGGGGTAACCTGACTGCCAACCAAAGACCCCATTTCTAACATTCTTTCTTTTCTTTTTCTTCTTTTCCTCATGTTTTTATGTAAACATTCAGCAGACACGTTCGTTCTTTTTCCCAGCATGTCTTCTTTTTCCCTGCAAGCCTTAAGACCCTTTTTCAAAATGGCATCTTTTCTCTATATGTTCCTATGTTTCTTTCCCAATCCAATATAGTGACTTTCTACTTCCTGTTGATCATTTCCTGTTCTTGGGTATATAAGGTGAGTGATTCTTGTTCTATTTGCGCTGTAACACTTTCTTTGGTGGTGATCTTCGCTCCTTCTAATTTTGCTCCAGTTCTTTTCCTTGCCTGTACCAGCTTATTTCAGTATTGTTTTTTCCTGTTGGAAGACTCATCTTTTTGCTTCTTTTTGTTCCAGGGGGTGCTGAGGTGCCCAGAGTCATTTTAAAGGCAGGCCTGCCTTACTGACAGCTTTTAAATTAAAGTTATATGCAATTCAACTTTGGAATTAAAAGTACTTCCAAAGTCTTAAACTACCTTATTTTTACTTATAAGTCACCCCTAAGTGCGCCTTGGGTTGGGTGCTATGAAACTATAAGCCGGGAACTTATAAAAATTGTTTTATAAACCCTGGCGAGGTCAAAAAGCCAAGTTTGGTTTTCCCTCATTGTAGTGAATGGGCTTCATAGACTAAAATGGGGAGACTTTTTTTTAAGTAATAGAGTCCCAATAAGAGACAGGTATTTCAAGTTTACTATCAAACTGATTGTTATAATAAATCCCACAACTTACCATTGTTGGGTTTAATATAAATAGTTCAGAGAAAGTGTTTTAGAACTGTACCTGAAAGTTGTCAATTTCAGCTCTGTAGTGAGTGCCCTTCTCTGATTGGCCAACCTCTGGCAGCCCGGCCAGGTTGCCTTGATGAGGTGTGAAGTGGCCTGGGCTGAAAACAAAGAATGTTCCTGAGGAGAATAACTGCCACAGAAGACAAAAAACTGTAAACTTCACACTTGTATAGCACACTACTCACCCAGTAGGGTCTCAAGGTGCTGTACGCATACTGCTGTGGAACCCCTCCCAGTTTTTCTCTGTGAGGCCCCAGGACAGCCCCAGGGTGAAGCCAGGCATCCAAGCACTGTGAGGACCATTGTGGAGATTAAACAAGCTATTGACCAGAGTTACAGAGGAGGACCCATTAATTAGATTAGACACCAATTATCTGGTCCAAGGGAATTGAGCGCAAGACCCACTGAGGTGGGAATTGAACCCTGGTCCCAAGCTAGCTCTCTGCATCAGGGTCTGCCACTCTACCAATTTTGCCACACTTATCCACAATGGAGTAAGCAGCATGAGGGTGAGAGCAGCCATACTAGACTTCAAAGGAGGGAAGAATATTTGGAGCATCTCAGGACCTCACCCATTTCCTGCAAACCCAGACAACCAGGTGCCCTCTTGTTTAGATTGGGAGACGGCTGGAGAGGAGTGTACTAAGGATTGTTAGCCACAGCAGTGGGTGGGCTCAGCCAGACCTAACTTCCAAAATTCAGTTTCAGCCATTTTGGATTTTTAAAGAATGTTGCTGCCTGGGATTGATTTTTGCCACACTTCCCGGGAAGTGGCCATCCAAGGGGGTAGTGGCCTACCTGTGACTGAACAGTTGCCCCCCCCTCCCTTTTCACTTCAGGAGCAAGGATAAATTTGGCAGAGCTGCACCCACACCTCATATCCCTACAAGGAACAACATCAGAAGAAGAAGGACTGCCCAGTTGGACCCCTGACCTGCACCTAGAAACTACACTCTGAAGGACTGCACCAGATGCACACTTGGGCTTCACCACAAAAAGGACTTTGCCTGGCTTCAACTGGCTCAAGAAGGGACTCCCTGCTTGCTAAAGGTGACAAAAGAGCTAACCAGAGTTCCCTGCATCAAATCCTGAAGAAACTGACCAGCTGACCACTGTCCAGTGGTCATTTTGGAGTTTGAGAAAAGTGCATTCTGGGAGCTGGAGTCCTAGACCTCAAGAAGCAACTCAGAGCTTCTGGAACCTTGGGGTGAGCTGTGGACTCCTAAAGGACCTTCAAAGTGCTTCTGGAAGAAGATCTAGAAGATTGGAGAACTTTTGATAGAAAGCTTAATAAAGGGACCGATCCGCCGTCGTGAGTCAAGCTGGCTTATGTCGACTGCAACCCTGCCTGACTTGCAGGTTTGTCCAGCTGAAAAGCTCAGGAGCCCCAGATTTCCAGGATTTCACCGGGGGCTCTTGGAAAGGCATTCTGACTTGCTGTGGAGGGGCGTCCGACATTGGAGAGAAAAAGCTCAAAAAAAGTGGCAAAGTCCGAACACAACAAGTTGACTGGGACTTCCAGCTCAGCGTATCAGTGGAGGGCTCCAGGAACACTGGATCAAGATTCAGCTTTGGCCTGGACGAAGAATTCTGTCCTGAAAAATCGTCTAAGTCCGTAGATAGAATTCTTCACAAAGGTCTCCTGCGACATGTATCCGCAGAGGGCTCCAGGGAGGTCGGATTGGATTGGTGACTTCGTCCCGCTGAAGAAAATCTTCAAGAAAAAGACTAAGTCTGAAGGTAAACTTTTGACCGAGGCCTCCTGCTTGCTGTAGCCGAGCAGGGCTCTGTCGCAGTCAGCTTTAAAGTTTAGCCTTGCTCCGGTCAAGGTGCGACCAGATGTCCCAAATGGCTTTTTTTTTTTCTAAGCATTAAAAAACAATTATGATTTCATATCTCTGGTTCCCCTTATCTGATTTTATTCGTTTTGGTGTCAAATTAAAGATAAAAATATTTCCTATTCTTATAAATTGTGTTTGGATTTTTAAACTGTTTCCTGTGTTTTATGTTATTACTGTTTTGTGATACTTGAATGCTTTACACACTTTGGACCTCACTCCGACTTTGGCGGTCTTTTAGGAAGACCGCTGCGGTGGCGGCTGCCAAAAGACCACCATGTTGGCGGTAATCCAACCACTGTATTATGACTCCGTGACTGTGAGGACTGCCAAAAAACAGCCAAAAAAACAAAACCGCCAGGACACTGGAGGGCGTAAAATAGTCAGTCCCACCACCAGCACCAGCACCGCCAGCCAGCAAAAATCCACTCACCAGATTACGAGCCACAAATCACCACAGCGGTTCTTCCATGGCGGAAAACCATTGGTGATGTGAACCGCGGCAGTCTCAACTCATATCAGTCAGAACCCAACACCACATTGGATAGTTTGAATACCCCACACCTGACACACATCCACACACATAACACACTTACTTATTGCACTATATAACAAACCCCTACACAACCCACAATCCTTTGCAAACAGAACACCATTCAGATACTCAGAGAAGGCAAAAATATAGAAATAGCACTCCTACACTATAGGTACATATGCACATCTCACTCAGCACACACCTCACATCAGCACAACTATCACAATACACACATCACTAGCACACAAAATCCGCTACAACCTTCTCCAACTCACAATGCAGTACCTGCACCTCAGTAATTACCCAACACTGTACCCTTACACTCACAACACTCCCACACACCGTCTACACAACCACTACCATGTCCCCACAAAAAACACCCACGTTTCACAGATGACGAGTTGAGGGTCATGATGGATGAAATTGTCAGGGTAGAGCTACAACTGTTTGGAGCATAGGTCCAACAATCATTGAGTGCCAGGAAAATGGAGTTGTGGCAAAGGATAGTTGACAGGGTAAATTCTGCAGGCAGTCATCCGCGCACAAGGGACAACAACAGGGAGAGGTGGAAAGTCCTACGGGGGAAGGTCCGTTCCATGGCATCCAGGCACCAGATAGCCGTGCAGAAGACTTGCACCCTCCTCACTCATAGTTCACATCATGAGAGGAGAAGATCATGGACATACTGAATCCTGAGGGCTTGACTGGAATACCTGTGGACTGGATTCTGGTAAGTACCCACAACATTCATGTCAGACTGTTGACTAGTCCTGCATGCTTTCTCACCACCCAAATCCTCCCTAATTAAGTGATTGTGCCCCTACACCTAATCACCGAAAGCCCCTCTATTGCATTCCACCTCTCCACTCCCTTGACAATGGCATATTAACTACAGGCTGATCAGATCACTACGACTCCCTGAATGCACTAATCCATCATTGTAAAAACCTGGATTGTGCACGTCACATCACATTTCATGCATGTATTACTAATGTGCTAGCTCCACCAACTAGATTGTTCTACTGAGGACCATGGCAATGACAGCGATGTAATGGCACACTCACAACAGCAAGGAGGGTTGTCTGAGGTATGCCCTTCCCCTGGCAGGGCCTCTATTCCACTAGCTGCCACAGCTGTAGGAGGGGCAGATGTAACATTGCTAGTGGAAGGGGTCTGATGTTGTGTGGAGAAGTTCATCAGGGTTGTATTGATGTCCCTCAGCACCTCTGCAATGGTAGCCATGCAGGCATTTTGTGCCTGCCACTGCTGCATGACTTGCTGATGGTGTTCCCTCTGCAGCCTTTGATTTTCCCCCAACATGGTGATGACTTGGCCCATCCTGTCTTGAGAACTTTGGTATATTCCCAAGACTTGGGATATGGTTTCCTGTTCAGTTGTGTCCCTTTGAGGCCCCATCCTCTGGCCCACAGCATCCCTCCCATGCACCCTACCCCCACAGGCCGGTGCTCCTGGTACAGTTCCCCCCTCCCAGTAGTTGCAGGTCCTTGATTGTCAGGGGTGTCAAGGTTAGACTCAGGTCCCTGTACTGTGGGGCACACAATAGATTGAACAGTCCTTGGGACACAGGTTTGGGGGAGAATGGTTGCCTGTGATGTCGATGCAACAGGGGTGGGAGGGGTTAAGGTGAGCAGGGGGAGGCTGAGAGTCATAGACTGACAGGTGTCCCACATGGGCCAGGTTGTTCTTCAGTGTCCAGACATAAAAGGTGTCCTCACTGGGGCCTTCATCCTGAGGGAAGCTGACAGTCTCATGTATCCTCCCCATGGTAGCAATGGAAAGGTTACCTGTGGAGGGAGTGAGACACAAGGTTCAGGTTAGAATGTGTGTTTGGATGCTTATTTGTGAGATGCAAACAGTGGCTTTACATGATTCCCTGCAATGACATTGACCGATGCTGCACAGCATACCTTAGTTGTACATACGACTATATGACTTATTTTCCGTAATCCATGTTGTGAGCAGTCATACTAATTGGGTACAGGTTTTTGTGCAGATGCAACCTGATCATGTCGGATACATGACATGAATGTTCAGATCTGTTACCTAGTGAATAGTCAGTCTTGCTATCTGTCTCAAATTAGAGCTTCACAATGCACCATGGTGTCCTAGTGGGTACACAGTATGTGAGTATGCAGGGGACACTGTCCTGTAACTAGATGTTGTGAAGGTGTATGTGCATGCAGCCTGCCATCATACTTTCCAAACCAGGTCTATCTATTTCAGGTTTGGGATCTTTAATCTGTGGCCATCTGGAATGGTCACTGAGCTGTAGCTGTGTTTTGCTTTGGTTGCATGTGGTTTGGGTGAATAGGGGTAGCAGCATAGGAAGTTGGGGTGGCCAGTATAAGGAAACTACTGTAGATACTTTGCATGGATTGGAAGGAGTGAAAAAGACTGCAAAAAAAAACAAAATCGGAAATAAACAGTCGTTGGCAGGGGTGTGAGGTCAAAGTGTGTAAGGTCAGGTGTGGACAGGGGCATTTTACAAACCAGCCATCAGCTACCAGATGTCCTTCCAAAATTAACAGGGGTCTCGGGAGCACGACGGAAGTGGTTTGTGGTTATGTAGATGCAGCTGCTTTCCCTGGTAACCCCTGCTACTCCTGCCACTCCTGTCACCCCTGCCACTCACTTTCTTGGTTTCTACACCCCGTACTTAAGACATTCAAGTTACCTATCTGGCTGCCACTCCCTATTGCCTTATTTACTCCACTTCAGTCTCATCTGGACTTACCCCCGTCAAAGGGTCCTTCACCCCCCCAGAGTACGATGAAACATATGACCCGGAACGGTGGCCTTAAAGCACGGACAGTGGCAAAACACACGAAAGGAGCAAAATGTAAACTCTTGACTCCTGCCTTGAGGTATAGGCATAGCTCTCATCAACAAGACGGATCAGTCTCTCTTAGAGATTCTGCGGGGAGCCAGGACTCTACATCTTCTTTATCAGGTCACTCTGTCATGCCCGAGCCCGGCATAGGGGAAGATTCTGCACAATCAGCAGTGTGGTCGGCCGACCTGCATTTTCAAGATGGTTCGACAGGTGCAACTCCCTCTTTATCACCAACCTTAGTATTATCAAACAATCTCCCTCCTGCTAACTCTACGACATCCTCTCAATATAAGGGGAAAGCTTTGGCGAAACTTGCTTATCCGCTTTTTTCTAGCAATGCTAAAGAACCACCTAAAGCGACCGCAGGAGGCTCATTAAAAGAAGGAGGACCCGAGAGTACAATTCTGGCAGAAGAAGAAAGGTCTGTGTGATGTTGCATCGCACATGTGAACTTCTGAGGGTGTTAATGCATGCAGATGGCACAATGTGAAGGCGTGTGTGCAGAGACAATGGAGGCATGTACCTACTTGCTGTGACTGATGTGTACTGACCCCTCCTATTGCTATTGCGCATGTGTACATGACTTTCTCCTTTTGTCTGTGTCATCCATGCAGGTCAACGCCTATCAGAAGAAGGGGATTTGGTGCGCCATCGCCAAGCAAGTGCAGACCCTAGAGGTCCACAGCCAGCGGAGCACCCATTGCAGAAAGCGGTGGGAGGACCTGAGACTCTGGGCCCGGAAGACTGCTAAGGCCCAGCTGGGGTTGTCAACCCAACGAGGGAGGGGTGCCCTTTGGACCCTGACCCCCCCTAATGGCCCGCATTTTGGCACTGGCCTACCCTGAGGTCGATGGGCATTTGAGGGCAGCACAGCAGCCACAAGGGGGTAAGTACTGATTGACTCCATGTACTTTACTCAGGTAGTTAGGTGTTTGCTGTCACACTTTAGCAGCTGTGACACTGTAGTAGGTGCTACATGTATGTTGATACCGGGAGTACATAGTACTCAAGTTGCCTAAGAAGGAGATCTGGCCTTAGAATTGCGGATATCTAAGTTTAGATCACCTGTGTCAAGGAATTTCTATGACTGCACATGGAGATGCCCAATTGACAGTGCCACATGTATGACTCTACCTAGCAATATATTTGTATGTAAGTTGCTGTATCATCCTACCGTACTAGTATTTCAAGGTCCATTATTCTGAATATATGAGTATGCAGCTCTGAGGTTCCGGACTACTCCATTGTGTGAAGATCAGCTGCATTTGCTACATAATGCTGACATATTTGTTACAGGGCCTAGTTGCCTTTTTTTCTGGTACATGTTTTGACTCCATGTGAGACTGGCAACTCATTCAGTCAATAGGTATGGCCAGTATCCTACATCCAACTATGGGTGTTGCATTTTGTCTATATGCCCTTACCATGCAATTCCATACCATTGAAATGTGGGCAAATCACTTTCATCCCAATGCCTTTGTTTTAGAGGAGGTACGTTGGTTAGGCTGTCTTACCCTTTGACTATGTGCAATGCCATGCTATATGTGCCAATGCCCTACCAATAATAGTGCAACATATGGTATTACCTGCCTACATCATGTCTCAATGGTTACTTGGGGGCAGATATTGTTCAGTGGGACAATCATTGCTACCCTTAGCCTAGCTGATGTAGCCAGTATGGACAGGAACTGGGGCACAGGCAAGTGGGGATGCTGCTGGTCATGGGACCCGGAGTGCTGCTACCACTGACAGCAAGGGACTCAGTAGCCCAGAGGTGTGTCACGGGGAGACTAGATCCAGCATATCATCTTTGGAATCTTCCTCCAGTGGACACTCCCTAGCGGTGGCAGACCCATCTGGGACAACTTCAGCCCCATCTTTGTCGCCATCCCCCTTACCACCACCGCCTGTAGCACCCCACCCAGTTGTCTGTGCCTGCTCACCCAAGAGGATGGGTGTCTCCTTTGCTGCAGGCACCTCTGCCCCTGCCACTATCAGCCCTGCTGCCCTCAGCGAGGAGGCTATTGACTTCCTGAGGTCGATCTCTGTGGGTCAGGCGTCCATTGTGAATGCAATCTAGGGAATGGCAACTAAACTCCAGCAGAGTAATGCGTTCCGGGAGGGCATTTATGTTGCTCCGACTGGCCTACAGAGATCCTTTCAGGCTCTGTCCTCTACACTGATGGCAGCCAGTAACCCTTAGTCTTCCATCCCCCTCATCCTTCCCAATCCTAAACCCCTGTTCCCCGACCCAGCCAAAGCACACAAACAGACAAGCATGCTTCCATCTCAACGTCCAAGGGTAGCGGTGAAAAACACAAGCACCACAAGACCCACCACCAGCATGCACACAAGCAACATCCACCAGCAGACACATCAACAGTCACTACCTGCACTGAAACCACCACCCCCGGTATCACATACACAACACCTGGCACACCTGCAGTCACCACACCTACAAACACGATTCAGCCACTACATCTATCTTACCCACAGACATCACAACAGCAGACCCTCAGACATCCACCCCAGTCACCACACCCGCATCCACCACAACCACAGACACTCCTACATCCAGCATATCCACCATGCCAGCAGTCACCACCCCAACAGACAGACACCCATCCACCATCTCCCAGCACCTCCATCCCTCCTCCTCCAAAAACACATAACCACCCACACTCTCCCAGCTAACAGACACCCAACAGACACCCAGCACCCATAAGCATACCTCTCATACACATGCACCAAAGAAATCCACCAAACCACCTCAGACAAACACTCCCTCTCCCTCCACACCCTTTTATCATGACCATCCCAGTATGTCTAAAAAAATTCCTCTTGGATTTGAACCTTTTCCCTACTTGTCTCCCACCCCGTCTGGCCCCCAAACACTCTGTGTTCCTCTGCATGTCAAGCCCTTCCACCTCCACCACCTCCCCTGCCCACCTGCAAGTACCTATTGCCCTCCCCTGCCTAGAAGTCTACCCCTCCTAAGAGTTCCCAACCCTTCCCTTATCCTCAACCTAAGCCCCCCTCCCAAAATGATGCTCAAATTTCCCCCTCTCAACCCTAAGCCCAAACCTCCCCCACCCACCCCCACCTAATCCCTGAGATGCCTGCCCCCTTGATACCCCTACATGCCTACATGTGGAGGTTACATGGCAGTCACGAGTCAAATTGGGGCACTTGCAATTGCCATCTGTGCAAGTCGCACTGGTCTATTTGGACTAGCCTATGGTCTTATTCTTTGTACATTGTGATGTATATATTTTTATATTTATTTATTTATTTATTTATTTATATATATCACGCCCAATCAGTTGTTGGTTCAAGGTTACATCTTTGTCCTGCTTTTATTTTCTTAGGGCAGTTTTGGTCTTGGCTGTTTTTGTTTGTGTGTGAGTAAGTTTTGTGTGAATGGTGATTGTGCTACCAGTTGTGTCTGAGCAGCATATGTGTGGTTGTGTGCATAGCATTTGTCCCCAAGTGATGGGTGTATAATATGTGATGGGCATGTGTATGCTGGGGACAAGTTATTGTATTGGTATTTTGTGGTGTTTGTGTTGACATGTGTTATTTGCAGTGTGATGTGCCTTTGTGTGGTTCTACTGTCTGCGTGAGTGTGTGTGGGGATTGGTATATCAGATCCATTGTGAGGTGTGTTTGCAGGGTGTGATGTTTGCCTTGTTGTTTGGATGTGTGATTGTGTATGTTGGTTCTCTGGTGCTGTTATGGTGTGTTATATGTATGATTAGTAAAGTGGTAGTGTGTATTGTGAGTGCTTAATGGTGCTTTGGTGGGGTTGAGGTTGTGGTGTAGGTGTGTCGTTTGGTGGTGTTGTGTGTTGTTGTGTGTGACTGTGCCGGTGCTGTGTAGGTGGGGGTTCGTGTGTGTTTTTGGCATGTGTGTGTGTGTATAGGAGGCTGGTCTGGTTTGTAGTGGGTACCTTGGGTACTAACACCTTATACCAGGTCCAGTTATCCCTTATTAGTGAAATGTAGTAGTGTTCTAGCAGCTTAGGCTGACAGAGGTATCTATAGCAGAGCAGCTTAGGCTGAACTAGGAGACATGCAAAGCTCCTGCAACACCACTTATAGTTACACAGTACTTCTACACAAGTAAAGACAAAACTCAGTGTTACCATAAATAAAGGTATTTATTTGGGTGACACAGTACCAAACATATTTTAGAGACAATACTCCTTCTGGAGGTAAGTATTATACCAAATATATACACTAGACAACAAAATTAGACAAGTAAATAGTCATATAACAATGCAAACAATAGGAAATGCTATAGATTGCAATGGGAGAAAATAGGTCTAGGGGCAACACAAACCATATACTAAGAAAGTGGAATGTGAATCACAAATTCTCCCCTAGACAAGTGTAGTGTGTGCAGAATTGCTGGGAGAGTAAGAATACAGTAAAGGTAAATAAATTACCCCACCCCATAGCCCAGAAAAGCAGGAGTAAAGTACTGCAAGGACAGGCTACACCTCTTTTTGTGGATTTTGCAGCAGTCAACCAAGTCTGCAAAGAACAACTGCTGGATTATTGGACCTGAAGAACTGCAAAGGAAGGGGACCAGTCCAGAAGTCGAAAGAAGTTCCAGGAAGGATAGGAGCCCCTGCCAACCCAGAAGAGGGTGCAAAAGAAGAGTCCCCAGTTTGTCGTAGACTGCAGAAATACACCCTAGGAAGATGCCAGTGGGTTCCTGCATGATGCAAAAGATGTCCCACGGTGTGAAGATCGTTGCAGATGAGATTTCGTGTTGGAAGGTGCCAACAAGCCTTGGCTACGACAAAAGTGCATTTTGTGTCAAAATGGCGCTGGATGGACCCAGAAGGGTTCTGGGGGCCTCAAATCTGTGTGAGGAGGAAGAGGGGGCTCTGAGCACTTTTTAGAGTCCTCAGAATACCAGGCAGCACCCCCCGGAGTCGCAGGATCCGGGTTCATAGGAGGTGCAAAACGCAGTTAATGTAGCACAACAAAAGAAGGTCCCACGCCGCAGGAGAACAACTCAGCGAGTTGTGAGTCACAGGATGGAGTGCTGGGGAATTGGACCAGGCTGTGCATGAAGGAATTTTGCAAAAAGTGCACAGAGGCCTCAGGAGGTGAAGAAGATGCAGTACACAGGGGTACCGTCGCTCTTGGGGAAGGCAAGGTCTTACCTCCTCCAAATTGCATCAGCAGGACCTCAGGACAGTCTATGTCGAAGATGTCCACCCTCTATGTCTTTAGGAGCACGCTCGTCGCTGAGAGAGTAGTCCCAGGATACCGGTTGTCGCCTTGGAAGGTGCCTGCTTGGAGCAAGGGAGTGACTCTGTCACTCCACAGGAAATTTCTTCGGTCCTTCTGGTGCAGGATGAAGACAGGGAGTCCCCAGAGCGTGCACACCATGGAAACTGTTGCAGTTGCTGACTTGGAGCTGAGGTTGCTGAAGAAAAGTGTTGCTTGTAGACTCTTTGTTGCAGTTACAGCGTTTCTTGGCGCAGGATGCAGTTGATCAGGAGGTCAGAAGAGTCTGAAGTTGTTGCAGAGGATGCCTGAAGGAAACTTGCAAGCAGAATCTGAAGAGAACCCACAGGAGAGACCCTAAATAGCCCTGAGAGGGGGATTGGCTACCTCATCAGGTATGGACCTGTCAGGAGGGGGTCTCTGAAGTCACCTGCTGGCACTGGCCACTCAGAGCCCTCCAGAGTGCCCCCACACCTTGCAAAGCAAGATGGCTGAAGTCTGAGACACACTGGAGGATCTCTGGGCACCAACCCTGTTTGTGCTGTCACCTCCCACTGCTGTTTTTCCCACACTCCCTTCTGATTATTTACTACCCCCTCCCACTCTTTGTTTTTTATTTTAGCTTTTTTTTCCCATCTTTTTCCAGCGCAAACATGACCCACTTCACATGAGTGCCAGTTGTGTTACAAACACGGTGCACAGAACCAGCGGGGAGTCAGGTGCAGGTAACAGCCTTCAGTTTGCTCCGCCTTCATGCTCAACTCGCGTCCTCACACCACGGAGTAAGGGCGATCTTAGTCCCAAGCACTGCTTGGAGCCCTGCTGTGTGTGTCCTTAACCTCCCTTAGGGTAGGGTGACTAGGTGTCCCGGATTTTCCAGGACAGTCCCGGTTTTTCGGAAGCCATCCCAGCAGAGTTAATCAAATTTGGCTCATGGACTGGTTTTTAGAGGGGGGTTGACTGAAAATAGTAAGAGGCACTTTTGTGGGTGTTCCAAAGCAGGGTTAAGCAGCAGTTGTTAAAAGTAAGGAATGTAATTAACACGTATGATGTTGGTTTTAAAAATTACATTTTATGTGATTTCTAAGTGCTTTTTATGGGTTCTGCTATTGATTGGAGCTGTCATTCTGCGACGCTCTGTGGATGTAAAAATGTAGTCCTTCTTCTATGTTTGCAAAATGTCCCGGTTTTTGGTGCTCAAGATCTGGTCGCCCTACCTTACGGGAGGGATTATGAGGGCTCCACCGCCTTGGTCTCATCGGAGCCACAAACAGTGGCTTGGCTCTGGAGATCTTACAGAGTAAGTCTGCTCATGGCGCTATCTTCCAGCGCTACTGGCAAGGGGAGTTCTGGGTGTATACTCGGAATCTGTTCTCTTTACCCGAGTCCGAACTGTGTCCGAACACTGCAGCTCCTTGTGTTTACAAACATGGCCGAGTCTAAACAAAACAGTGACATAAATCTGCTTTCAAAGATAGGCCAAGTTTTATCATATTCTCAGAGAAAACAGTGTTTATTTTCATGAATTAAAATATATATATTTTTTTTATGTTGTTTTACCGTCCTGCCGAGAAAATAACAACTTTGGTGAAGCATCAGACATTCGCCTTTCACCTTCGCCTATTACTAAAGGGCAGCTTTTGTCTTCTCCACACTAATAGTTATGCCAGAAGTGTCTTGTGCTGAACAATATTCACTCAAGGTCGCTTAAACAGTGCCTGACACTCTCTAGAGAAGCAGTGGCCGAGAGATGTCGCTGTGTGACCCTCTGCACAGAATGTAACGTGGCTCTGTTTCATTGCGCGCATTCATACCTATCCAATGATCTTACATTCAGCCATCTGTAGTCAACTCCAACACTCAGACACCACATCTGACTTTAAGTTCTCCACCAAACTATACTGCTGCATTCGTTCACCCCTCTGTCAAGTGCTCTGAAGAATCCTAAATGAGTCACATAGGGCCAGATCTACGAAGCATTTTTCTAGACGCAAAGGGGACGATTCACAGAAACTAGAAAAATGATATTTGGGATGTACAAAGCCCAAACTGCGATTGGGTAACTTGTTACCGAATCGCAGTTTGGGTTTTGCGATTCGGTATTAGGAACGGGCGTGTCAAGGGCGTCCCTTCCTAATACCGAATCTTAAAGGTATGTATGATTGTTTTGTGACCGCGAATGCGGTCGCAAACGCGGTTAGCACCAATTTCAAATTGTTGGTAACACATTCACAAGAGGGAAGGGGTCCTCACGGGACCCCTTCCCCATTGTGAATGGCAGCAAAAACATTTTTTCAGAGCAGGCAGTGGTCCCACAGACCACTTCCTGCTCTGGAAAAATGAAAAGAAAACTTAATTTTTGTTTTTGAAATGCACTCCGTTTTCCTTTAAGGAAGGAAGCGGGAGGGTTGCCGGGTGTCAGCAGGCTATGCAAAGGCTACACAATGTAACACACGGAACACACAGGCTTTAACAGCTCATAAGGTCTGTCAGCCCAATCTGTCTCACTATTTGCCCTTCCAGACCAATACACATTCAGTTATTGTTTCCTAGTGCCTGGACCGATAAGCGTGATTGTTATGTCCACATGGCACAGTGATACACACATCAACCCTTAGCCTATCACATAAATAGACACATGCACATACAAATTCTGTCATTTGCAAAGAATGACATCATAACATCTAAGTGTTCTATGATGTAAACACACGCACACAACTATTGTATTCCTATGTGCATAGACAGGTATGCTTCTGCCTACATTAATGCACACCTGACTGTGAGCCATAGTGCAGCTTGAGACACCTACCTGAGGTGCCCAATGGAACACAAGGCTGACAAGTGTACATTGGCACAAGCAATATTCGTGTACATTTGCAAAGCTTTGGAAGAGTACATGTGCAGGGAATGCTCAGCCTGCAGCACAGAGCACAAGCACCGTCAGTGCCAGGGTGTGCATGGTGCAGGCAGAATTCTGATACACATAGACTACGAGTAGGTGCAGCGTGCTATGTAACATAAAAGAGACTGCTTATGCTTATCCACCTTTTATATCCTGCCACATTCCATGCTCAGGACAATTTTCCAGTCCAGGGCATTCTCCGGGACAAGGGAAGATGAAAGTGGGCATTCCAGGTGCGACAGGCTGTGTGGCATGTTGGGCTTGCAGAGTCCCCTCAGGCTGGGTGTCACCAGTGACGGCGATCAGACCCTGAATACACACCCATTACCGCCAACCAAGTTGCCCCTCCCCTGCAGCACAAGTCTGACTCCTCAATATCCCAAAACCCCTCTCAGCACCCTCTGCTCTTACACAAGAAAAGGAAAAAGCATTGGCAAAGCCAATAGGTCTTGCCTATGCAAAATCTATTAGCTTTTTCAGTGTCATAGCACTTTTTCTTACTTTAAATGATATACCGCACAGCAGCTCAACCGCTCTGCAATATGTAAAAAAATAAATTGACAAAGTTAATACGCATTGCATAAGCGAAACCTATTGGCTTTGCCAATGCGTGTTACTTTTTGCTGGTGTTTTCCTGACTCTGATGGTGCCCTGGGCACTGCTAAACAGTCCCAGGTCCTGTGGTCTGATTAAAATGGTTATGCAAATTAGGCTAATTATAATTGGCAGTGTAAACCAAGCGATAAGTCCCTAGTATATGGTATGGCATGTAGGTTTAGGGACCCCAGCATAGGTGGTGCACCTATAGGTGCACTTCTGAGGTGCCCAGGTTAATTTTAAAGGTAGGCCTGCCTTGCTGGCTGCTTTTAAATTAAAGTTACCTTCAAATTCAACTTTGGAATTAAAAGTACTTCCAAAGTCTTAAACTACTTTATTTTTACATATAAGTTAGCCCTACGGTGTGCCCTAGGTGCCCCAAGGTTGGGTATAGTGTAACTATAAGCAAGGACCTTATAAAAGATGTTTTATAAGCCCTGGTGAGGAAAAATAGCCAAATTAGTTGATTCCCTCTTTGTAGTGAATAGGCCCCGTAGGCTAAAAAGGGGATACTTTATTTTAATTAATAACATCTCAAAAGGAGCTAGATATGTCAAACTTATTGTTATAATAAACCCAACAACTTGCCACTGTTGAATTTAATATAACTAGTTCAGGGAAATAGTTTTAGAACTCTACTTTAAATTTGGCAACTTCAGCTCTGTAGTGCCCTTCTCTGATTGGCCAGCCACTGGCAGCCTGGCCAGGCTGGCCTGATAAGGTGTGAAGTGGCCTGGGTTGAAGACAAAGGAAGAGCCGGGGGGAGAAGATCTGCCACAGCCCATGGTAAAACAGAATTGGGGAAAGCAGCCAAATTGGTCTTCAAAGGAGGGAAGGACCTTTGGAGCAGCTCAGGACCTACCCCATTTTCTGCAAACCCAGACAACCAGGTGCCCCCTTGATTAGATTAGGAGAGGGCAGGAAAGTGTTGTCTTAAGGAATTTTAGCCACACCAGTGGGTGGACTGAGCCGGACCTAACCTCCAAAATTCAAATTCTGACATCTTGGATTTTTAAAGAATGTTGCTCCCTATTTATTGATTTCTGCCATAATTCCCAGGAAGTAGTCATCCAAGAGGGTGGTGGCTTGCCTGTGATTAGACAGTTGCCCCCCATTCTTTCCACCCCAGGAGCAAAGATGTATATGGCAGAGTTGTACCCACACCTCAGATCCCTACAAAGAACAAGACAAAGAAGAAGAAGGGCTGCCCTTCTGGACCCTTGACCTGCACCTGGACCATGAACTCTGAAGGACTGCACCAGCTGCACACCTGGGCTTCTCCACTAAAAGGGATTTGCCTGTGTTCAGCTGCTTCAAGAAAGGACTCTCTGTAAGCTACAAGCACAAAGGAGCTGCCCAGAGTCCCCTGCATCAAGTTCTGCAAGAAGAGCCCAGCTGACTAGCGTCCAGTGGCCATTTGAGGATTCTGACCAGGTGCATTCTGGGAATTGTAGTCCCAACTCTCAAGGAGCAACACAGAGCTTCTGGAAACTTGGATCAAGTTGTGGACACTTCAAGGAGCCAAAAAGGAACTCTGGAAGAAGATCCAGAAGTTTGGAGACATTTGGAGCAACTGTTGTAAACAGCTCCATAAGTTGATGTAAGAGTTGTAGTACCGGACCCCATGAGGCAAACCAGAGACTCTGAACCCTTGGCTGGTGCTGTGGACAACTTTCCTGTTTCAAAAAACACTTCTGAAAGTAAGTGTAAGTGTTACATCCTGGGTGGTCTCAACTGTGGACTTTGTCCCTGTCCAGTTTGAACTTTTTTAACCCTCTGAGCGCTATTTGCCTCTTAGCGTTAGAATTACTTTTAATCTTTAAACATTTATATATCGGGTTACCTACTTTGGATGTTTTTCATTTTGGTGTCATTTTAAAGATAAAACTATAATCTATTTGTATAAATTGGTGTTGGATTTTTAATGTGTTTTCTGTTGTACTTGTTCACTGTTTTGTGATTTTTAAACGCTTTACACACCTGTCTCATAAATTAAGCCTAACTGCTCATTGCCAAGATACGAAGGGTTGAGCTGGGGTTAATTCATTGAGACTTAACTGGACCTAGTGGGGTTAGTGTTCTATTGCTAAGTGTAGATCTTACCGGCCCTTACCATTAATCCACTTTCCAACAGACTGCCGCCCACGGACTCACGGTATCTAATCTGTGGTTATGTTCAGTAAAGGGCACAGGGCTGGCAAGTAGGATTGCTGTGTTTGATTTTTTGGAATGAGAAAAGGCATGATATTGTGAGAGGAACAGTTGGAATTGTGGTTTGTGTGTATCTATCCCTATTAAATTAGTTTCTTGAAGAAAGCAATTATGTGTCTTGATAGAGGTCACCCACAATGCAATGGCACTTACAGGGGTGCTGAGCCCTCTGACATTTCAGATGAGCATTTCAGTTATGTATATATGTTTGTCATGTCGTAATAACTGTAGAAGAAAGAAAGCAAATGTTGATACAACCACAAATTCATACTTTGAATGCAAGAGGTAGGGGTCGTTGGAGTGCAAACCTCCCTCCACCAAAACGTCATGAACAATGAAACAACATTACTCACCCAGCAATAGGCGAAAACAAACCCCACAGAAGTATCAGCATGAGAAAACATACCATGTGCTTAGAGGCTTCCACTTTCTGGCAAGAAAACAAGGATATGGGTGTGATTGGCAGTGAACACGCAGTTAAGTAACCCCTCTTCCACCCAGACCAGGCAAGCAAGGAAAGCCCTGAGTAGCAGTAGTCTTCCTGTCGCGTTGGCTCTCATTATCCTAAATGAGACTACTGGATTTCTAGGTAGCAGGATCGTTCACGGTGTGGGGGACTGAGTCTGACCCACTTGTAAGGACCTCTGTCACCCTAAATCCGGTTTTGCTCCGGCTAACTAGCAGTGCCTCATCTCTCCCAAGGGGAAGGGATGATTGGGCAGCCGAGCGCATGACATCTTTGGAACTTCTCAGGGAAGTCGTGGTCACTCAGATCCAAACCAGCTCTCTCATTTACAGTATGATCTCATACACAAATGACAAAGGCAGTTTAAGTTTTATATATTGTTTTAATAAAACGACTGCATTTTAGATATTAAGGCGTGAGCCGCAATAACCAGAACCATACAACACAGTAGGATTGAAATAGTCACGAGGAGAATGAAACATAAGAATAACGCTATCATGGTGTTAACAATTTCTACTCTCTCTCAGCGAGTTCTATTTCGAGCACAGCATGTTAAGCTTCTAACTTGCCTTTCAGATTCCCTTGGAAGCCATCAACCCTCATACCTGAGCAAAGGCCTGTGATCTGGTTCAGCATCTGCAACGAGGCAGTCAGCGTCTAGTTGTGGTTCCCTGGTCAGAATCTCCCTCTTGCGTGTGTTGGGACAAAGAAGTGTTTTTATAACTAACATGTCAGTGTGAACACAAAATGTCCCTTCGCAAGAATGCCAAAGACTAAACTCCTACCACGTCTATCGGCAATGTACCAGACTGTATCCTTGACTGAAGCACAGAGTGAACAAGAATGTGTTATTGAGAACTCCAGTGCTGAAGTAGGCTAAACAGTGTGATATAAAAAATAAAACAAGACCGTAGAACTGGCTATTTGAAAAATAACAGCACGAAGCCGAATAAAAAGCATTTAGAGCAAAGTGCACAGAGTCTCTAAGCTGCGAGCAAAGGAATAAAATACATCCAGGGCAAAGTGCACAAAGGCCTAAAGCCTAAAGCTAACGCGCAAAGGATACATAAAACTGACCACACTACACCCTCCCCTTGTCGGTAGCAAGTGGTTCTAATAATATAAAAATATGCCCCAAATACAAAAAAAAAAAAACATCAAATAGATTTCGACAAGTTCAGAGGACAGCAAAGCAAAAAACTAATTTAAATTGGGAAGCATGTGACGAAAGCCAAAGTAGATACAATGTCAGTAAAAAATAATTAAAAAAATCCAATTCTTAGACAGAAGCCACGGAAAGCAGGAGATCCTCCACTTCGACAGATGTCAATATCGGAAAATCCATGCCAAATCTATCATGGAGCAGGTGTGTTCCAAAGCCTCAGAACCATCCAGGGCGTCACCCCGTGCAGGGCCTATGAATGAGACAATACCATCTTCTTCCAGGAAGGGAATCTCATAAACTGCCTCACGAAGCAAACGCAACCGTAGTACACAAGTCTGGGAATGAGCCCTAATCGGGAACATCAACAGATCAGTATCGACCACTGGGGGGCGCTGCAGTGAGAGACAGAGAGCCAGTGCATGTTCAAACGAGCACCAAAGGCACCGAAACACGGGTTGCACACAATCCAAAACCGGTCGGAATGACAGAGACCAGTCAAACTCCAATTGTCCCAGGAGTGTTGCTCCAAAATGCTGCACCATGTGTTCACGACACAGCTGCGCTGATGGGAGCGCCAATATGGGATCTCTTTGCGGTGGGACAGCCATTGCGGAAGAACAGCAGCAACAGCAAAACACCAGCCAACAAAGCCAAAGTAATCGGAAATCCCCCCAAAATGCTTCCGAAAATAGAATGAATAGCCGAAGGTATTAAACCGAATATGGAAGAGAAGGTATGAGCAAAACCAACACCAACAGCTTTGAAAAAATGTGCAATTCCAGCAGTGCTGGACACATTAAATATACGTCCCACGAGTTCACCAAAGTGACTCGGAAAGTTAGTATTTAAAAGGGACTGTATTTCTGCTGATGACCTTGCCACCTGAAGTGCGTAGGTCTCGCTAGCAGATGTAAGGGCCACATGCTTTTGAAACAATAGAGCTTTCAGTCGACTCAACTTGTCGAAATTCACCTTGGAAGTAGCAATATGAGGCCAGATGTCCGCTACCTCCCTAATTTAAGTGGGGGGAAACAACACATTCCCGCAGCACGTAACGGCCTTGGTGACAACGACCACGCAAACTATTCCGGCACGCATGCCACAACAGGGTTCACTGTTAAGAAGGACGTAGCTGCCGTTTGAAAGCACCTGGAAAGTGTTTTTAATTACCGGGACTGGAACTCCCTTAAGATAACAAGCTAAGTTAGCAATCGAGGCATTACACGCCCCATGCAAGGACAGCTGTTTACAAACCATTGCATGGCTGACAGAAGTTTTGCATTCGGCACCGCTAAGAAAAACCTCCCTCATACCATTAAGACATCTGTATAGAAAGGGAAGCTCCCACACCTCATGTATGTAACTGTCTCCCAACCGTTCATATCTACCCACCGGAATGTGCTTTAAACAAGAAGTAAATTGCAGAGTGGAGATAGGCAAATTAATAACCCCGTGAATCAACCACTCAGCCGACGGAATCTCAGCCACAGTAAAAGGCAATTTCTCCAACTTTTCAATATTTAACATAACATATGTTGCTTCCTTCTTAGCCATCAGCTGTTGTTGACGTGTCAAATTAAAGGAAATAAATATCTCCCTGGCACGAATGTGCTGCCACGGAACGCGACCTGCCTTCAAGGTCTGTAGAGTCCAACCCAACTGCATGATGGACCGCGTTTCACTCTGCCCATGATATAAAAAAGACATATCAGATTTAATAATGTCTATAGCAGAGGAAACAATGTTGTCAATTGTATATACACGGTCCAAAAGAGTATGCATCCCATTATCCACAACAGACAAAGCCTGTATCAAATTTTCCTGATCAATTTGCCTCAACCGGTCCGCTGCCTCTTGTTGTGAAAGCTTCCAAATCTCATTGTATACTTCATACAAAAAAACGTTTCTTCCGTGGTATTCTTGGTCCTGACAAAAAATCTTGTAAGTCAGTATCATTAGACAGTAACGTGAGATGTGTCTTAACTGCATCCAGCGTGGATGACTTCAACCATTGTTGACAAAGTTTCCCCACGCTGTATGTAGTAATGATATCAGCATGTTCTGGTGATATGTAGCGAGGGTCTGCCCTACTAGTCCTGAACCCCCCCGAAGAGGTGACAAAACGCTGATGACACCCATTAGTGTCTATGGGCCACAATAACCACCTGCCCGGACGTATCAATGAAGTGTTAAGCGTACCATTCTGGACCCAGTCTGTAAGCTCACTAAACGTGGCATTAAGATATTGCTGCCAATTTTTCAATTTGGAAGGGACAGGTATGCTAGGCAAATTCAAGTCTCTAATTGTTGCTAAGCCCAAACAGCAAGTCTCTTGTACAGTGTCATTCAGGAAAATCATTTGGACAGGAATAATACATGCCCTAAACAATGTGTCCCTACCCCGCATTTGCCATATATTCGTTCCCTAGACACTTTTCAAATCAACAGTTTTGGACCAGTATTCATACCCCTCAACTGAAAGTTTGGACACAAACAAATTTGAATACAGTAATTTAGTATCAGTCAATAACATTTGCTTATTAGCATGCGGAGTAACTTTAAAATAGTAAGACTTAGCAGTCTGTTGATTATGCCCAGAAAAATATGCAAATTTATCAGAATACGTTTTAGAGCTCCCCTGTGGAGGAGTCGGGCAATGTTCCCATTGCATATATTCAAATATCGATTTAGGGCTACTAGCTTTATGAATAAAGTGGTGTCCATAATAATTGTAGCAAAACATGTCACCATAATTATCTCTAAATAGGTAAGCATCTTCATTTTCATAGACAGTATAATATTGCAATTCCGTCAACATAGAATCCACTGTCTTCACATCCCAATCGTCAGAAACAATGCCTGGTATAACGATATAATTCATTGATAATTTGAGAACATACGGTATTTGAATTATTTCAGTGGGACCATATATATCAAACATCACTCTATCCCACACAATCCCATCCGGAATCGGCACTGCAGAAATGTTCACAAAGGACAAGTCCCTTCGAACCATATGTGATGAAAAATGTGGTTTCAACACCGTCTCCACGTGCTCAATGTCAGATCGTTCAGGAAGAAAATGACCATGTATCACCAGAAAAAAGGTAGCTACAAACCCCAGCCATAAGAAAAGAGTCATCACAGTCATAAAAAGCCACAGATAGTTCCAAGGAACAATAAAATACGTGTTTCTGAGCCAACACTGCAGCCGACGTGGACCCAAGGCTGGTGTTGAAGAGGACGAGGAGTCCGACACTGTATCATCTGTGGTGTTGAAGCAGCCAGAGGCAGTTCTCGCAAAAGGTGCAACCGTAAACAAAGAAGTGGATGGTGGCTCTCGCTTTGGCACGCTATAAACCACATGTTCAGTAATATCAGTAGAACTTACAGCAACTTGATCAAAAGATTCCAAAGTATTCGACGTCAGTGGAACAATCGCAAGATCAGCTTCCACCCTCCCCAAGCTCGGAGAGGAAATAGCGTTGGTGCAAATCACCTGCAGCGGGACTTCTTCCCCAGTAGAGAGAGGGATTCCGGAACTACTGGGTGTCCCTCTTGGTCTGCTGTGCAGAATCGGCCACATGTTGTAACTTGACATTGTCATTGGAAACAAAGCGATTTCCTTTGGCCCCTTGCAACAGTGGCAATATTACAGTTCTTGTGCCTTGGATCCCTAGCACAGGGACAGGCACCCGATAGGAAGGACCAAACTCTTTTTTCACTGCGACCTTTTCACGCACAAGATCCCCAATCCTGGGAATCCAACCAGTAGGCGTTACTGGTTCATCCTTAATTCCTGTGGAGGCAGCACTGGCAGAAGAGTTATCTTCACGGAATTGTTGTAAATCCTGCAAAACAGTGAGACGATCATTTATGTCAAAGGGCGTAACTGCTGTCTCCACACCAGGACCATCTAGATCAGGAACATACATTTGTGTTCCAAACAGGCACTCATATGAAGTACGACCCCCCCAGGGACCTTCTAGGCAAGTTATTAAGTGCTCTCTGTACTCCATATAGGTGGGCTAGCCAACTACGACCCGTACCTATAACTTTGGCCGTTAAGGATTGCTTTAAATTGCGATTTAAACGCTCCACAACAGAGTTTCCCTCTGTATGAAATGGAGACAAGAACTGGAGCTGGACCCCCAACGAAGCCATGGTGTCCCTGAACGCCTTAGAGGCAAAAGCAGGGCCCTGGTCCGAATGAAAAGCCGCAACTGCATATGTATCGGCAAAGATGCGCAAATCTTTAATAACAGTTTGAGCGTCAGCCGAGTGCTGTGGCCAGACCCACACAAATCTGGAGCACGAATCTACAGCAACCAATATATATTTGTATGCACTATCTGGTGACAGCGGACCACAATAATCCAAGTACACACACTGTAAAGGTTTATTTGATATGAGAAGGTGCGTCTGCTGCGGGCGTCTAGCCGTGGAAACTTTAATTTGTTGGCAGATATCACAACAAAGGACATACTGCTTCATCTCCTTATAGAGACCAGGCCACCAATAACGAGCCTGTAAGAGTGAAATGGTGGCAGCCACGCCTGCATGTGCAGAAACCGCCCCCTCATGTGCTGCAGTAATTAATCGAGGTCGCTCAATTTTATTGGGCATTTCACGTATACCAACGGCTAGAATTTTAACTACAGCGTTCAGCATACCACCCATACAGTAACTATATTTAGAAGGGAATCCTTTAGGAAATGGCGTGCCATCAGCCGTAGCTTTTACGGCAGCCAAAATCTCTGTGTCTGGTTTGGAACTCGAATGAGTTACTGCGGCCACAGTGGCAACTGCCACTGCCGATTTTGTGGCTTCATCAGCCAATGTATTCCCAGCAACGTGTATTCCAACGCGCTGGTGTCCAAGTGTATGCACAACATGGACTTCAGGAAGCGTTTCCTTCAGATCCGCAACCTTCCCCCACAACAATTTGTGTTTAATGGTGTTACCTTTGGAATCTCTGAACCCATTCAACCTCCAGTAGTGCAAATATTAATTGAAAGACTGAACACAGTAATAGGAGTCACAAACCAGCAATGTAAATATCGCCGGATCCGCGTGTCCCAAGGCTAACAATAGAGCTTTAAGCTCAGCCAACTGTGCCGTACAGTCTCCCAAGGTCTGTGTATAAGTATGTTGGGGACAGAACTCTTCCCCCTCCATATAGCCGCTCACCACCGCACATGCAGCAGAATACTGTTGTTTAGTCCTAACCGCTGGTTGCGCAGAGCCATCGGTATACATGACCACCTGATATTGGTCAATAGGCAATGTGCCAGCGGGAAGTGGGTACTCCATTTCATACTGAAGAAATTCTTGAGTCTGCAGTTTAGGGTCAAATATGTAATCTACATCAGTGGCTGTCAAAGACGTTGCCCATTGTATCCATCGTGGGTGTAAAGCTTTCGAATTAGGAACACTCGCTTTTGTAACAGCCTCTAAGGCTGGAATCGGGGAAACGACAATGATGCGTTGGCCCTGGGCAAGAGGTCGTTCTTTAATCACAGCCATCTGTACAGCAGTGAGAATTTTCTCAGTTTGTGCAATACGTTGTTCTGCAGCAGAATACAAGTGCGACTTGTATGCTATCGGGACTGTCTTACCCTCATTAAAGGTGACATATGTAAACCCAACGGCACCAGGTATAACCCTGTTGACCAGATGCGTTTTATTGTCCCGAGTGTGTAAATGCTTTACTGCTAAGAGATCAGTTTGCAAATCTCGAAGAATATGTGTATGCTCATTCGTCCAAAAGCTACTCGAAAAATTCGGGCGAATCAACTCGTATAATGGTTTTATACGTGTAGCGTAATCAGGAATGTAAGTTCTGCCAAAATTTGGAAACCCCAGTAACGACTGGAGTTTCCGAACCGTATTAGGAGGTTGCAACTGAGCATATTTCTCCAAAAAGTGTGGCACTAAGCTCTTGCGCTCATTCGACAACTCATATCCCAGGAAAATGACGCTGAGGAAGGCAATCTCCGATTTCTTAAAATTAAATTTGTAGCCTATTTCAGCAAATCCCACAACGATGCGCTCTACCCGCCTTAAATGTTGCAGTAACTCGTCGTCTGTCAGATAGATATCATCAACATATGATAAAGCTTCAGGGTCCAACTCGTGCAGAATTTCAGTTACACGAGCCGAAAATAGTCCTGGGCTATTCTTATACCCCTGAGGCAGACGACAAAACTTTTTTTGAGAGCCAAACGCACTAAAGCTTGTATAGTCCCTACTGTCGGGCGCTATATTTTGGCAGAAGAATCCATTCGAGATATCTAATGTTGTTTTGTATTTCTTACGCACTATATTATTCATGAGCGCTGCGC
Source organism: Pleurodeles waltl (assembly GCF_031143425.1). Taxonomy (NCBI): domain Eukaryota; kingdom Metazoa; phylum Chordata; class Amphibia; order Caudata; family Salamandridae; genus Pleurodeles; species Pleurodeles waltl. Next base: position 4,785,438 of record NW_027150097.1, read on the forward strand.
TGTGTGAATTTTGTATTGCATACGTGCGTGTATGTCCATTTAAATGTCTGTAATCCACTATTATCCTATAAGAATGGTCCGGTTTAGCTACTGGAAATAAGGGATTATTCATCGGCGAGACACAGGATTCAATTACTCCCTGGTACTTTCCTTACCGATGCCCTCGCTTCAAATTTTATAGGATATTGCGGTTGCAGCTGAGGTTCGCCCTTTATCGGAATTACATGATAAGGTGAATCCCTATCCCACCCCACATTATTTGTATATAAGGCGGGTGCCTGCGCCAGAGCCCATGTTTTACTATAGGACTCTGCTAGTTCTCCCGGAACAAGTGGCGAGAATGAAGGCGTAATAACCTCCTCCCCTACTGGACAGTCACGAACAAAGTCAGGGGGCCAATCCTGTTCGGCCAGCAGAATGTCATACAATTTGACCACACGGTCCCAAAAGATGGCGTTTATAGTGCGCTCAATGTCCCCTTCTAATTGTAAAGTTACTGTATATACTCTATCGGGATCAGAGACACGCATGTCTGCTGTTTCGACTTGTATGAAGTTTTCAGTTGCTTTCACCTCCAGATACTCTAGAAGATTCCGGCGAACAATTGTGACCTCTGCCGAGCTGTCTAACAGTGCTAACGCCCATGTCTTGTTCTTCAAGAGAACTCTCTTCTTGAGTGGCATGTCTAACTGAGACTGCCGCCACCTTCTTCTTTTTAAACTGCTGTTTTTGTTGGATCGTTTTCTCTTCTTTCTTGACAGAAACCTCTGTTGAGCGTTGTGATTCCTGTCTCGGTTTCACGTACTCTGTTCTCCGCTCTGACCGCCCACCTCTCTCATTTCTCTTTTCCGATGAGTCCTGAAAGGAACGAGATTGGCGTTTATCAGTATATTGATATCTATCAGGCGTCTTCAAATTATCCCTATTCCTGAGATTATACCTAGTCTTTGTGGTCTCTGGTAGCGGAGATTGTCCCCTGTCTTTTTTAGGCGTTTGTTGTTTTTTCTCCCAGCGCTTTTTAGTATCCTCAGGTTGCTGTTGTTTAGTAGTATCTTTACTACTCTTACCCTGTAACTGTGGTTTTTGCGGTCTAGCCCCAAGGCTATCACGACCGATACTCGAATATGTTTCGGCTATTATTCTCGGCAGCTCCCGCTCCTGATTAAGTTGCGGGATGTCTCGAAGACGCATACGCACCGCTAGTGCCACTGCCTCTCCTTTGAGATTACTCAAAATAATAGAAGAAACCGCTGCAAAATTGCCCATCAGCTGCATCCCTAAATCTAAGGCTGGGGCAGCCCCATATTCATCTTGAATTTGTTTCAGCACTTCCGGTAGATTAGCCAATGTCGGTGTACCGTGTGCTGTAGTGTAGATCGCGGCAAACACCGTGCCCCATGTATTACAATGATCCGCCGTAGGAACCATTCCATATGGCAAACACATCGTCAATATTCTATGTTTATCCTGAGGTCCCGTATGGGGAAATACTGCTTCCAGCGTATTAATTTTTTGCGCCAGCCAAAATGGAGTTTCCTCACGTTTAGCCGGTACTTTGCCCATAACTGAGTGTACAGTGGCGGATTAATACCCGGAACCACCGCATGTGGTTGCGCCGGAGCAGCACGCGCTGCGTTAGTATTTAGTGTCTGCATTACAAACTGAACTAATCTTCTATATGTAGTCGCCAAGTCGATATATAAATGACGAACTTCAGCCACTGCCAAGTTAGCAACCGCAGGATATGGTGTGTATGTAGCCAATAAAGGCCAGGTAGGACCATCATTACTCAGTGGACCTAACCTAACTTGTGCTACTGTGTGTGGGAGGGCGCCATCAAGCCAATTATGGTGTTCTTGATAAGATAAAGGTATCTCTAAGTATGCATATGCCCTGTATTGTCCAGGGACATTCGCAATAGTGTAATCATGAAAAGTGTTAGTACCCCCATCAACTGCTGAAAATACGACCCAAGAATAAAAAAGCTCTGTCTATAAGCTGCATGGGCGTCCACCACAAACGTGACCGGACCCCCCTGGTTCGTCAGACCATGTGCTATCAGATGTCCTGTTAGCGGTTGTCGCATATTAAGCGCTATATTCACTACATTAGGATTTGCCATTTTAAAAACAGCATCAGGTCAGAGAAGGCACACCAATATCGGGGTTTTCCATTCAAAGTTCAAGCTCGAACAACCAACCACAAAATAATAGGACGTACCTATATTGTGGTGGCGGAAACCCTCAGCGCCACGGACGTCTCCGTTAACGGAACCGAGGAGTCAATATATATATATGAGACCGAGAGAGTCAGCCGGACCCGAAAATTAGAGCCAGACCAATCGTTGGCGGCGCCATGTCGCGTTGGCTCTCATTATCCTAAATGAGACTACTGGATTTCTAGGTAGCAGGATCGTTCACGGTGTGGGGGACTGAGTCTGACCCACTTGTAAGGACCTCTGTCACCCTAAATCCGGTTTTGCTACGGCTAACTAGCTGTGCCTCATCTCTCCCAAGGGGAAGGGATGATTGGGCAGCCGAGCGCATGACATCTTTGGAACTTCTCAGGGAAGTCGTGGTCACTCAGATCCAAACCAGCTCTCTCATTTACAGTATGATCTCATATACAAATGACAAAGGCAGTTTAAGTTTTATATATTGTTTTAATAAAACGACTGCATTTTAGATATTAAGGCGTGAGCCGCAATAACCAGAACCATACAACACAGTAGGATTGAAATAGTCACGAGGAGAGTGAAACATAAGAATAACGCTATCATGGTGTTAACAATTTCTACTCTCTCTCAGCGAGTTCTATTTCGAGCACAGCATGTTAAGCTTCTAACTTGCCTTTCATATTCCCTTGGAAGCCATCAACCCTCATACCTGAGCAAAGGCCTGTGATCTGGTTCAGCATCTGCAACGAGGCAGTCAGCGTCTAGTTGTGGTTCCCTGGTCGGAATCTCCCTCTTGCGTGTGTTGGGACAAGGAAGTGTTTTTATAACTAACATGTCAGTGTGATCACAAAATGTCCCTTCGCAAGAATGCCAAAGACTAAACTCCTACCACGTCTATCGGCAATGTACCAGACTGTATCCTTGACTGAAGCACAGAGTGAACAAGAATGTGTTATTGAGAACTCCAGTGCTGAAGTAGGCTAAACAGTGTGATATAAAAAAACAAAGACCGTAGAACTGGCTATTTGAAAAATAACAGTACGAAGCCGAATAAAAAGCATTTAGAGCAAAGGGCACAGAGGCTCTAAGCTGCGAGCAAAGGAATAAAATACATCCAGGGCAAAGTGCACAAAGGCCTAAAGTCTAAAGCTCACGCGCAAAGGATACATAAAACTGACCACACTACATTCCCTACCAGACAGGCCCACCACCCTTCTCATTGGGCGAGGGCCATCACTGTCATCTGTTTATTCTTTGCCCTTTTACTAACGTCGGGCGTCCATCAGACATGTTCCAGAAGTTGGGTCTTGCTGTTTTGGATTTCCATAAAGCTGGTGCCTCACTTTGGGCCCGGCAACTCTCTGGCAGCCAGAACTTCCATCCTGAGGCATTCTCTGGGCCTCCAGTGGTCCGTTCGCCGAGTTGCCAGCTGGCATGTTCAGGATCTGTTTCACTTCCTGGAATGAGGCCATTGCAGTTTGTGGCCCTCCCAGTTACAAATGATCAGGAATGGATGTACCCACCTACATTTCATTTCACGGGAGATCAGGAAGTCTGTGAGGGTCTTGAAGTTGCACTGTTTTACAAGGGTGGTAGCCGAAAGATCCTGGAAGAGGTGAAATGAAATGCACCCCCTGTTGCTTTTGGGCCATAATCTCTTTTTTGTTTTTGAAGTGTGAATGGGGGTTAGGACAATGGTCGTGTGTTTCTGTGTTCTTCGATGAGGCACCATCTTGTGCATCCTGTTGTAAAGATGGGATCACCATTGCTTCTCTACAAGATGGCATTGAAGAGGTCAGATAGGTACCTAGCAAGATCCACATCTGAGACACTAGTTGAAACTCTTGAATGCAAATATTTTTGTGATTCTTAAGGTCTTTACATTTCTCTTGTAGACTAATTTGCTGGCCCTCCAGCTTGAGGATGCACTGCTACAGATTCTTGGACTCTTCGGATTGATTGCCCATAAATTTTTTGATTTGTGACACCCTCTCACTGAGGCCATCTACATCCCATTGAGGGGCACGCAGGTCTTGTTGGAGTTCTGTCCTGACCCCCTTAATGCCATCCTTTATCTCTTGAAAGAGTTGGAGGAGAAGGCATTTAGTGATAGGTTAAGGAAGGTTCTCTGAGGTATAACTTCAATTTTCAGCCAAGAGCATCACCAGTGAATCGCTGTGGGGTCCACCCTGGGATGAGTGTTGAAAAAAGAGTTTAATATTGGAGTCTTTTTTGCCTCGACCACTGGTCATGGCACTAACGTTTGGGAGAGGCCGCAGCCAAATAATGAGGGGGTGGCTCCTCACAAGGCTGTCACTCACTCCTTAGGTGGTGCCTCATACATGCCTTTTTCTGAGCAAGGGGTGCTCTTCTCCTGGTATTCCCTTACGATATCGGCTGTGGTAGACCTGACTAGGTCCATGGGGCAGCCGCACCCAAGTCCCCCCTGTATGTCACTTACATCAGGTTATGCCCAACCAGTTACTTCCACCCCTAATTGGCAGGCTGTTTGTCTCATTTAGACAGGTCCAGCCTTGCCAACAGTGCCCAAGGTCTGTTGCTCACAGTTCCCAGTTCAGTCCAGAAGCAAAGTCCCCAAACAGCCGGGGGCAGAAACCCAGGCCTCAGGATCCCTGCCGTCATAGACACTCTACCCTCCTCCCGCCCCCAGGGACCCAATCAGCAAAAGTCAATACTGTCTATGCTGGGAGTGGCTCACAGCCACCAGATGGCCTTGGTCCGTGGGGTATGGGGCTCCGATGCAGCAGGGGATTAAGTGTGTCGCTGGGTCAGGCTGACTGCGGTTGGTGGCAAGACAGAATGGGCAGCTTCAGGTTCTCTCAGGCGTCCTAACCAGTGGAAGTCAGTCCAGCAGGCCCAGAACCCAAGGCAGGCGGCACTGCACCACTGCAATGAGCTTGGGCCTCATGCTCTCTCCACAGCCCCCAGCCCATGATCAACCAGGGTACAGCTCCCAAGCCCAAAGTCTGCAGTGCAACAATAAGCAGGCCACCATCTCCTAGCCACGCCCGACTTCAATCAGGAGCAGGTGTCAAGTATTGCACTATGTGGAATTCAGGTGGGCCACTGGATCTGCCAAGTACAGAAATGGGTGGAGAGGTCCCCCCACGGCGAGGAAAGCAAAAGCTACATCAGAACCACATAGGGAGATTAGGGATCATGCATACTCCATCTTCTATGGCTTGGCCGCACCCCAAATATCTGCTTCAGAGACTTTAAATTCTACTATTGAATGTCTACTTTAATCAGTCATTGTAGATGGCATCATTCCTTCACGTTCAAGTGCAAGCGAGATAAAAAGGTACACTTTTTTTCTGCAAAATAGAACAGCTTCAACAAATGGTCTTAAATTATGAGGATTCTCATCCCCACTGCAAAAACAATTGTCATCACTTGATAAAGACTTCTCATTCTAAAAATGCAAATAGAGGATCAGGAAAACGGAATGAGGTGGAGGAATGTGATGATTGTATGAATCCCTGATAAGAAAGAACATAATTCTTCTGCTCTAGAGCTGTTTGGGATTTGATCTGATCCCATGCTTTCCGGGTATGAAAGAAGATTTGACGTTCACCAGCGCACACAGTGTTCCCTTCCCAACTAACCCAAACAATCGGTATCCAAGAACTGCGATGGTGAATCTTGGAGACTTTCAAATCAAGGACAAACTTCTGGCTACAGTGATTAGGCAAGCAGATTTTAAAACAGCTAATTGATTCAATTTTCAAATATATTCTGATATGCCACTTAAAACATCAAACAAAGTAAAAAAGAATTCAAACAAATGATTTCTGTTTTAAAAAACGAGGGTGTCCAAGTTATGCTTATTCTACCAGCCAAGATTAAGCTCTTGGCAGATGGTTCATTCGCAATTTTTTCAGATCTTGACTGTGTGCAAAAATGTTTGAAAAAATTGCAAAAGAAGAATATCGAAAAAACATCAAATGAATGTCTAAAAGGTTCAAATTATTAATGTTTTTGCTGTATGGGTACATAACGAACCTTGAACAATTTTAATGGAGAAGTTGCATGCTACACAATATCACAGGTGAGGGAAGGTTGCCATTCACTCATCCCTTAAAAGTAAACAACATGTGTATAGGAATGAACAATGAGTAGTCCGGGTGCTGTTTCCAGAGAGGTATGGTGGAACTTCAGTGGTTAGGAAGGAAGGTGGAACTACCACTGCATTAGATACAGAGGGGAACGTGGTATGGTCAGAGGTTCAATGAGGAGTAGTTAGACAGTTATTTTACCACCAAAGCATTCTCAAGTCCAGTTCCAGGCGCTATGGAGAAAACTGCCATAGACTTTATAATGGCCCTGCTGCAAGGGATACAGGATGCTACGATACTGAGGATGCTGTGCGGTTGAGGCTGAGGTTGAGGCTACTCCTCGGTCCACAATCCAGATTGGGCGAATTGGCCACGGGAATCAATGTCCCTCAAAGTCCTCTTTGGTCTAGCAAAAGTTGTTGCAGCAAAACCAATGGTTCCCTTTGGTGATGGCTAGTGTTGGTCTTTGGCAAACAATCTGCACTCTTACGACTCTCCGAAGTCTAGCACATTTGGGTGCAACTTTTGAGCACTGGGACTCAGTCTCTGGCTGCACATTGGTGGTCAGCTGAGGTCAATCGATTGTGGCTACTGACTGGCCAGAATGGGCTAATTCAATTCTTGTGGTCTTGGTGCTGTAACAGGAAATCTTGGAGTTCACCTTTTCATTCTGGGGCTCGGGAGTGGCTTTTCCAGGAGTCAGACACCACAGAAACAGTCCTCTCTTAGCTAGCCTAAGGATCAGAGGGTTCACTCCAGCTGTTGGTGCAACCTCTCTTGCCAGGTCCAGAGAACAGCAGGGCAGCCCTTCTTTGTCCTCTCAAATCCAGATGTGTTCTGAGGTCTGGGTGCAAGGGGTGTCTGGTTTATGCCCGGAAAATAACCTCAGGGATGTGTTGGGCACTAGCCAATAACCTACTAGGAGCTTTCACGTCTAAAAACAACTTCCTGTAAAGCGAGGCATCTAGTTATGCATATAGAAATAGCTTAACTTTTAATAAATGGGACACTTAGCTGGAACATCAATGTTTCTATGTCACCAGACAGGGTTGACCTCTCGTAATAACGGCATTTGCCTTATATATAGAACAATTAACACTAGTTAAAAGAGTCATCCAGAGATCCACAACTATTACCTCTGGATCTTCCAAGGTCAAGCTATATCCACACGATTGAATGCTGTACACATCCCCTCAAAGAATATTTTATATAAACTCTGTTCCAATTAATTTCCAACGTTTCAATTCAAGAAACTGCAAGCTAAATTAGTCTAAAACAGAGATTCTGTTATTTAATTCCTCTGTTAACTCACTCTCAGATTTTTATAGTCCGCAAATATTATAAATCTCAAAGAAATATTTGGGGACAAGGATTTTAAAGATTTGTATAAATTACATTTTGATCCCTTAATTAATAAATCGAAGAACTTCTTGAGAGACCAATATAAAAATGAATCTTCTCCGTTTACACGCCTTTCAGTTTTCAAAACTCCTTTTGTCCTATTCAATATTTTTTAATAACATTGACGGAGTAATCAGCATCTATCTTCATAAAAAACAGACTTACCTACTTCTAGTTAATCTGAAGAATCTTCAACATATTTGATGAAATCATACTATGAACCTAGAAATAGATATAAAAAAGTGAGATGTGGTGGGGTAGGCAGGGCTTCAGTGCAGTCGTGCGGGTCACGCCTGGACATTGCACATAAGTGTTGTATTCCACCATGCAAGGCTTTACGTGGCCTTATAGATATGGTATAAGAATACGCTGCCGCCACCGCGGCCGATAGTTTGACCTGGCTTACCGCCGTGGATTTCCAGCGGTAGGAACCGCCATGAAATCCATGGCGGTAAGCACTATCAGTGCCAGGGAATTCTTTCCCTGGCACTGATAGGGGTCTCCCCCACACCCCACCCCCACCCTGACTCCCTCCTCTACACCCCCCACCACCCCTGCCACCCCCCAAAGGTGGCAGGTCCCCCCTCCCCACCCCAACCCCGACATTACCTTACACTTACACACCCGACACGCACGCAGGCACCACCAACACACATACATAAGCACACACCAACATACATGCCAACATCCACACACACAGTCAGACACGTACACCCACATTCAAACATACACGCACACATCCATACAGACATACCCACAGACATACACGCACTCATTCCCAAAACACGCAACACCCCCGCAAGCATACACGCACTCACCCCCCCACATGCAAACACGCACACCCCCATTCACCCACACAACTCACAACAGCTCCCCCAACCCCCTCCCCTAACGGACAATCGACTTACCTGTTCCGTCGATCCGCCGGGAGGGGACGGGAGACATGGGAGCAGCTCCGCCGACACCACACGGCCAACAGAATACCGCCGCGCAGAATCACAGGACGTGATTAGCCGGGTGGTGTTCTGTTGGCATGGCGGTGGAGGTGGAGCAACCTCCACTTCCCCGTCGCCCACAAGTATGGCTGTTTGCGGCTCTCCGTCGGAAAAACGACGGTGGGCAGCCAACGGTCATAATACGCCGAGCGGCAAACCGCCTCTACTGGCGGTCCCTCATCGGTCTTGTTAAAAGACCGCCGAGGTTGTAATGACCCCCATAGTGTCATACTGCTATTTCGACCTGGTAAAATAAACCTTTTTTCAGAGGCCTAAACCTTCCTGTTTAATACTTATAAGTCACTCCTAAAGCAGGCCTTAAGTGACCATAGGGCAGTTTGTGTGGTATTCAAAATGTAGGACATGTATATGTAATGTTCTACATGTCCTGGCAGTAAAACCCCTCTAAAGTTGTTTTTCACTGTAGCAAGGGTTGTTCTCTCATAGGATAACACTGTGTAACACAAGTCATAGTGCTTAATTTATTTTTGGGAACAGATAGATACAACAATTCAGGGACTCATTTTAATTAAAGTTAAAATTCAACTTAATGGATAAGTTATATTTTATATTAATGTTTCAGAAATTGCACTTTTAGAAAGTTGTCAATTCTATGTCAAAGCCGAAAGGGCCTTTCTGCAGTGTCCAGTGTCAACTGACTGTTGAATAGCTCCCAGAATGTGGAGAAGAGTTTGTACTTCTTGAGCAAGATGGCCTTGGGGCTGTGTCCAGCACCTTCCTGATCTTCACAGAATACCTGCCTTGTCAATGGCAGATGCAGCTCACATATAGGCCTTCCCTCATCTGCCGAGTCAGCTTTGCTCCAAATCCAGTTTGAGCAGGAAGCTAGTCCAGAACTGGTTTGGAGTGACCAAAAGGGGTGGGCACAGGGAGCTCTTACCAGGAAAGAAGGGTTCTGCCATGCTGGTTTCAGGAAAGAGGGGTTCTGTGGGCCAGCTTACAGTACTCCACACAGGAAGTGCTGCAAAAGTGAACAGGGTTATCCCTGGGAGCTTTTATCCCATTTCTTAGGGAGTGGCCAAGAGGCTTTCCCACCCACAGGCTGCCACTGGCCATAACGTTGGCACCTCAGACCCTCCTCAGAACACTCTAGACCTGTGGAAAATCATAATAAGGATTGCCTTGCTGCCTGAATTACCCAAAGGAAAACTAGACCTGCTTGACTTGAACTCAGAAGCCCCAAACTAACTCCAAGAGTCAGTTGGCTGACCTCCTGTTTGAGCAACAGGGACACAACAAGCTTGTAAAGGCCCCTCTCCCTCCAACTGCCCAGCTGACTATTTCTAACTGAACCTGCCCTGGACCCTGCGGCTGGCCTCTCTTGGATGGTATCCTATCTCCCAAGTGATGCATCCAGGACCTGGAGCCTTGGCTGGTGTTCTCTCCTTGTGGCCAAACTGCAAAAGCTGGGACTTTTTGCCAGCTTTTACTCCAGAGAACTGGTGGGAGAATGGGACCGCCGTTGAGCCAAAGGCTTCAACATCGATTTGCTGGTTGGGTTCAACTTGCTGGTTTGCCCCAGTGAAGGAGATATGACTTTCAATAAAGTTTCCAAGTCTGAATGTAGAGGGATTCATCAAGACCAAAGCTGAGCAGAAACACGTCAAAGTTGAGGTCTTACTGGGAACAGACTTCACCCACTCAGAGCTTTCCCACTGTTGTCAATGGCCACACTTGTGCTCCACTCTTCAGCAACCCATCATCGAGTCCTGCTTCGGATCCAGCTTGCCTTGCCGATGACTCTTGAATAAAAACCTTTTCCCAAAAAAATGTTTCGAAATCAGAAGGTAAACTCAGCACCGGTACAAACCTGGCCCCTGTATTTAACCCGTGCTCACCATGGTCAGTCTTTATTTTTGATTTTGACTCGGTCTGGTGCGACCAGATAATCACGGTCATGCCTTTGTCCTTTTGGTACCATTTTTAAGTCACACATTAAAAATCCATACCTTTGGTTCTATGTCTTACATTGTTGTTGCATTGGTGTCATTGTGCTGTTGGAACACTTCTCTTACACATGTTTTAATAGACTGTGATGTTACTCCAGCTCTAATAACCACCTAGGCCACACTGGGGTCGCATAGGACAACTTGGTTCATTAATGGGTTTATCATCAGGGTAATAGGAGTAGGGCATGGATGTTCTAAGCCTGTGTTTAGAAACTTAAAAGAATTTAGGATTAGCTATGAGGGGTGAAAACCCACCTCAAGTAATAATTGCAATCCTTGTCAGAATGAATTACAAAAGTAAATAAATAAAACTGCACAGAAGCCTCTGGTAGCTGGACACAAAGCAGTTAGGCTTAACTAAGAGGCAATATGTAAAGTATTTATGCAACACTCAAACAGAAATAGCATGAAGATACAGATCAAGAACAATCTCACACCAATTTAGAAAAATAGAGTACATTTTAATAAATAATTTGACACAATAATAACTCGAGTTATGAATTTTTAAAATGTAAGCTAAATAGGCACCTAAAAGATCAAAGCGCCAACCACAGGCATCTAGTCACACAAGACTGGTTCAAAGTAAAAAAATATGGCCAAGGTGTCGTATAAAAGAAGTGGATTGGGTCTGGTCACTGCTTACCTTCGGACTTAGATGATTGTTCTGAAAAGATAAAGTTTATCAGGGCAAGGCTGCAGGCAGTGTTCAGAGAGGCAGCAGCATTGTTGGGAAGCCGATGGATGAAGTTGCAGTGAAGATTACTATGTTTGGATTTATTCACTACTTTGGAAGCCAACAATCTCCAGTGGGGCAAGGAATATAGCTATATCTGACAAGAATTCCATGAGGTCAGGTACACTTTTGGCAAAGAACTGCTGAATAAGATTTGCTGCTGTGTAAAAGAATGGAGTGGGAGCTGCTGTGAAATCAGGCAGACCACTGATACACTTTGTGTCAATGGATGAACAGGTTTGCTCCGGTCTTCCCCCAGTTCTCAGAGCAAATTTTAGCCAAAAATGTTCTAAGTCCCAAGTTTTTGATTTTAGCTATCTGGGCACATTTAGCACCACCAGCAAGGGTCCAGGACCGGAGGTGCACCACATTGAGGACTAGGACTCAATCAGGCTGGGTCCAGGTGTGAATTCACAATGGAGGGAGCCTTTTCTATCCCTGAGGCTCTGAACAAGAGGCCACAAACTAGACCTTGGAATCACTTTGGCAGTTCTGGATTCAAGTAATAAAGCAGGGTTCAAGCAGCAGGGATGACCTCTGAGACATCAAGGCATGCTCCATGCAGTAAAGCAGTCCTTCCAGGTTCAGCAAAGCAGTCTTGTGGAGTACACAGCACTCCTCTGTACATCTCTCAGCAAGTCTAGAAAGTGAAATGAAGAGTGGGCTCGAGGGTCCCTTTTATTCCTAGTGCCTTCTTTTTAGTAGGAAAAGTTTCTATAAAAGTCCCTTCGAAGTGCTTGACATTTCCTGACTCCTCTGCCCTGACTCCAAGCTGGCTGCAGGGATAATGCAGTGGTGACAAGTTCTTAGTGTGAAGGCAGAGCAACGTCTATGCAGTTGCAAGTGGGGGCTAAGAAAAACTCTGCCCCCATCCTTTTTGTTGATGGCTCATTCAGGGACACCTAATCCTTCTATTATGTGACTGTCTGGGTGAACTTAACAAAATCCAGCTACAAACTACACCCATTAACAAAATCCAGGTACCAACTACTCCCAGTCATGTGACCTAGGACAGGCTGCGGGGCAAAGTTCTAAAAGTAGTATTTTCAAAACTGTAATTTCAAACTCCTACTTTACCATTAAAGATGATTTTTTATTATAATTTCAGAGATACCAAACACGAAAGGATCAACTGTTCCCATTCAAAAGTTAGCCCCTATTAAATATAATAAGGCATCCACATTTTATCCTATGAGACAGGTTGGCCTCGCAACAATGAACACGAAAAGTATCAGTGTTTCACTACCAGAACAGGTAAAACTTAAAACTTTATGCCCAACCCTTTAATTACAATGCACCCTGCCTATGGGCTACCTGAGGCCTAACTTCAGGGTGACATATATGCAATGAAAGGGGAGTTTAAGACTTGGCAAGAGGATTATATTGTCAAGTCAAATTGGCAGTTTAAAACTGCATTTAGTCAGCAACGGCAGGCCTTGGACATGTTTTAAGCAGGCCTGGGTGGTGCTAGTGGAGTTCTGCTATGCGGAATTCTGCAGAGTGGACCAAAAACTCTACAAGACTCTGTGGAATTCTGCCAGCGGGTGGCGCTGCTTGATGGGCCTGTTCACACTATGCTTTTGAATTTTAGGAATGCGATGCATGTTTTCACACTGGAAAATGCACATGAAGAGCACCACACGGTTCGCATGTGTGCGGCCATTTTTTCTTCTGTTTCTGGCATGGTGCTGGCCCTGTTTTAAATCCCCCCCTAATATTTTCAATCCTCCCCATATCTAATTCATCCAACCCACATTTTCCTTTACTGTTTCAGGTTGTAACTTTGTGTTTGTATATTTTACGGTTTTGTCAATCTTATGGGTTTTTGGTGACTTTTCTCACTTATTTTGGTTTCCCTTTGCTACTTTAGTTTTTCCTTTCTTCCTTCCTTCTCCTATTCCTTCACTTTTTTTACCATCAAGCATCATGGCAGAGCAGGGTGAAAGAGGGAGTTGCGGCGCCTGTGCGGCTGCTGGCCGCACACCTTGAGGTCATTGTAGCCACCAAGGTGGCAGACCCTTCCCCATTTTTTCAGAGGCGGAGGTGGCAGCACTTGTGTTATTTGTGCCGTGCCACCTCCCCTCCATTCTGGCAGCGGGCTGCAGGCCTAGGAGCTGCAAAGTCCTGGGAAGCATTGACATGCTCTGGGGGAGGGTGTGCCGGTCTGTGCATCGGCACATTGGGGCCCAGCACACCCAGCAACAGTTGATGCACTGCTGGGCGGACATACTGGACTGTGAGCAGGACCTGTTCGTCCTGCTGGGCATCAAGGTGTTGAGGCTCATTGTGTAATTATTTATTTGTTGTGAAATTATTCTACAATGCTTTTCAAATAGCATGCTGCTCACACTCAGAGGTAAGTTAAGTTTAAGTTACAACAAATATGTGATTCAGTTTGAGCTAGCCAGGTGTTCGGCATCACCTAATCGTACTTGTCGGCGCTCACTTGGGCTGATTATTCAAGATACCATGCAGACTCCCCTGTGCTGACACTATGAAAGTGGTAGTAGTAGCAAGTAATATCGGTGAGTTGGCGTTCTCTGCGCATTTCTTCAGGTAGCTCATAAAGTCCCGATGGCAATCTCCCAGTGATGGGTAGTATGCATCTAAACATTGGAAAGGGACTCTGAGTTGGCCCATAAAGATAGTTGAGTCGCAAAGATCATTTGTTGCAATTCTTTAGTAGTTCCAAATGCAGTGTAGGAAATTTGGAACAGGGCTTAGCTTTTGGGAATGAATCGGTCAACTCAATACTAGTACTATAGGTCAACTGATTTAGAAAAGTTCAATGTTGCTATGTTTGCCTTTGCCTGTCTTCTTTATGTCTTACCTCAGTACCCAAGGCAAAAAGAAGGCTTCGGAGGTGGGTCAGGGAGATGAGGGTGTGCCTGTTTCCTTTTTTTTCCTACTCATTTTGGTTTGTTTGTTAAAATCTTGCTACTCTTGCATTATACTGTTTTTTCCTATATTTCATGTTTCTGTAGCTGACTTCCTGATGTCAGTACTAGTCTGTAGCTTGCTTCTGCTTTGTTAGGAAGCTTTCCCTCTCCCTTACATATCTTGGTGATGGTACTGTAAGACTAAGAGAACAGATTTTAGGACAGGTACTCTACGGTTAAGATTGCATGCTTTCTACGCATGTTTATTGAGAAGGCCTTCTTTTTCTTGCTCATGCTCAAACAGTAAAATGAGAGAGTAGCCATGGTCATGGCGGATCCCCCCCAATGTTGTGTTATATGTATTATTCATTTATGCAGTAGTATACCATGCCAGCAGTTTTGATGACAGTGCAGCATGGCTGGAAAGTAGTATGAGGATGGTCCCATTGCATTTGCCAACCAAGATCTCACCATATGTCCCAATTATTCCACCCCTTCATTGCGCTTCAGTGACTTAGCTCTGCCCCTCCATTACACGATGTTTGTGGTTGGCTTGAACTGACTACCTGATTCCAAAAGTGAATGATAGAACTGTAGTGATCTACTGTGGTTGTATTTTGTTGAATTCATACTTAAAAAATAACAAGGGAAGGCGTATTTGCCATCTAAAATCTGTAATGTTTTTTAAAGCTGCACCGACCACCATTGCTATCGCCAGTGGCACAACCAGTGAGCCAGACGTGGCAGCGGTTGGAGGGGGAGAACCAGCAGATGCGGGGACGGGTAAGTCATATTGCTTGCTTATTGACAATTACTAGTATACTCACTGCTAGGGCGTTGCTTTTGATCTCCCGACTTAGCAGTTACAGTAGAGGTTGAGTTCTTAATGGCCTCTTCTATCTGTGACCTAACAGATAAAAGCTCATAATGAACGCTACAAATGATGGGTTGATGAAAAAGGGAAAGAAGGCTGGGCAGTTAAAAGAAAGGATAGGTGAAATAGCATATGAGTTAAAGGATGTGTGGGTGGGTGAAAGGACGCTTAGGTGGATGATAGCGAATGCATTGGTGGATGAAAGGATGGATGAAAGGGGATGTGGTTGAAAGGATGCCTGGGTAGGTGAAGTGTAGATATGTAAACGGATGCTCGGTGACTTAAAGAATGGGTGGATGGGTAACAATGCATGAGTAAATAGGTGGATGGGTGAAAGGATGGTTGAAAGGGTGGACATGTGAATGTATGGATGGATGGGTGGATATATGGATAAATGGACTGGAATGGTGAATAATTTGATGAGAGAATGTAAAGCTTAAATAGTGGGTACCAAAGGGTGAATAGATCAATAATAGCATGAATGGATAGTTTCCCAGAAGAAATAAGGGAGCTGTTCTGGAGAGGGATGTGTTCACCTACTTTGCTTGGTTATCAAGGCTTTCGTTCAAAGTGTGGGGTATTTCAGTTTTCTGTCTACTCCCTTAACTCAGTGTATTTAATAATAAAGGCAGATATTTATCCTCACACCCATCATCATTCATCACCTCCCTGCCCATGGCATTTAGTCACCCATTCCATGACCTAGATGCAGCATGGTTCCATTCTGCAGTACAATATTGTTGTCTGTGCAATGTGCATCCGTTTCAGTTAATGCAGTATTTACAAAGTTTTCAATGCATTGCAAACTGAAAACAAGGAATGCTCACTTTTGTTTCCAGTCCCCACTCAGTCACCTCCTTTATTCTTTCCTATCTTTTGTCCCAGCCACCCAAAAAAATGGAAAATTCCTTTTTTGGCATGTGCCACACTTTACTGAACAGGTGATTTATATTTCATGGCTTCAATAGCGGTTTCATGCATGTTCCAATTTTTCCCTTTCGACATTCGTCAACTACAGTTAGACGTGTGTATGAAAAAATGGCCCTGTGATTCGTAATCAGCCACATCAAATTCCAGTGGTCCTAGGGGATCAGCAATGTACTGCTACTGTGCCACTCTAATTTTAAACAAGTGTTTGCACAGAGCAGTGTTTACAAACTGTCTTTTTTTCTTTCTTGATATAACTTCTTCTGGTGGACCACCTACATGCCAGGAGATAGAAGCCCATCTGTGGTGGCAGAGGCTGGAGGCCATCCGTTCAGAGCACCAGTGTCTGGTGCTTCTGCAGGAGGTGGAGGAGGCAGCTGCCTTACCTGCAGGCCCCAGTTCCTCTAGCTAGTGGCCAGTGCCTCCAGCATCCCTATGGCAACATCGGCAGTACCACCGACAGCCAGCAGCTACCAGTCCACATTGGCCCACTGCTGCCCCCTCCCGCTCAGACTGCATAGTCCTGCGATGTGTCCTGATACATATGGAGCGTCTGGACCACAGAATGGCACACATAGAGGGAACCCTCGAATATCTCTGGACCCACATGGAAAATACCCTCTTTTAGCCCTTTTTTATTTTTGTTTTGGTGGGAGGGACATTTGTTGTGGGTGGAGAGGCTGGAATAGGGAATTATGACCAGGGTTGGGACTAGTTTGGACACTTAGGCCCCCATTATGACATTGCTGGTACGTCCCGCTTACCGCCATGCCGACCGCCGCCAACAAACCACCAGCACGGCGGATTACCGCTACCCATATTATGACATACACATAGAAATCCGTCACTGTACAGACACACACACACAAGTCCGCCAGCCCAAAGGTCAGTGATGAACTTACGGTACCAAAACCCACACCGTTACGCCAACAGAACTACACCCACAGCATTATGACCCACGAATCACTGCGGCGGGCATTCAACCGCGGTAAACCATTGGCAGTACATACCGCTGCACTCAAAATACACATACTCAAACAAAACAAGACTACATTGGATAATTCAAACTGCACACACCTAACACACATACACACACTACACCCACACACCCACACCACTATAAAACACACACCCACACTACCCATAACCCCTTACGACTCAAAAATATTGCCAACTGAGAGAGACAGAACAAGAGCACCCACAGAACCAGAGCCACAAAACACCATCACCCATCCACCATCCACGCACCTTACAGCACACACCCCAACACATCACACCACACGCCCTCACACACACCACTCACACTACACCCATGGCACCACAAAGACACCCCAGGTTCTCAGAGGAGGAGCTAAGGGTCATGCTGGAGGAAATTGTAGGAGGCTGGACTGGCTTGTAGTGAGTACCAAGGGGTACTTGCACCTTGCACCAGGCCCAGTTATCCCTTATTAGTGTATAGGGTGTCTAGCAGCTTAGGCTGATAGATAATGGTAGCTTAGCAAAGCAGCTCAGGCTGAACTAGGAGACGTGTGAAGCTACTACAGTACCACCTAGTGTCATATGCACAATATCATAAGAAAACACAATACACAGTTATACTAAAAATAAAAGTACTTTATTTTTATGACAATATGCCAAAGTATCTTAGAGTGTACCCTCAGTGAGAGGATAGGAAATATACACAAGATATATATACACAATAGCAAAAATATGCAGTATAGTCTTAGAAAACAGTGCAAACAATGTATAGTTACAATAGGATGCAATGGGGAAACATAGGGATAGGGGCAACACAAACCATATACTCCAAAAGTGGAATGTGAACCACGAATGGACCCCAAACCTATGTGACCTTGTAGAGGGTCGCTGGGACTATTAGAAAATAGTGAGAGTTAGAAAAATAACCCTCCCCAAGACCCTGAAAAGTGAGTGCAAAGTGCACTAAAGTTCCCCTAAGGACAAAATAGTCGTGTTAGAGGGAAAATGCAAGGAAAACACAAATCAGCAATGCAACAACGATGGATTCCTGACTGAGGGTACCTGTGGAACAAGGGGACCAAGTCCAAAAGTCACAAGCAGCTCGGAGATGGGCAGATGCCCAAGAAATGCCAGCGGTTGGTGCAAAGAAGCTCTTACTAGGATGAAGAACTGTGAATACTGCAGGAACGACAAGGGCTAGAGACTTCCCCTTTGGAGGATGGATCCCCCACGCCTTGGAGAGTCGTGCAGAAGTGTTTTCCCGCCGGATGGACGCCAACAAGCCTTGCTACACGCAAATCGTGCGTTTGGCGTTTTTGGACGCTGCTGGGGCCCAGGAGGGACCAGGAGGTCGCAAATTGGACCTGCAGAGAGAGGGGACGTCGAGCAAGACAAAGAGCTCTCACTGAAGCAGGTAGCACCCGGAGAAGTGCCAGAAACAGGCACTACGAGGATGCGTGAAACGGTGCTCGCCGAAGTTGCACAAAGGAGTCCCACGTCGCCGGAGACCAACTTAGAAAGTCGTGCAATGCAGGTTAGAGTGCCGTGGACCCAGGCTTGGCTGTGCACGAAGGATTTCCGCCGGAAGTGCACAGGGGCCGGAGTAGCTTGCAAAGTCGCGGTTCCCAGCAATGCAGCCCAGCGAGGTGAGGCAAGGACTTACCTCCACCAAACTCGGGCTGAAGAGTCACTGGACTGTGGGGGTCACTTGGACGGTGTCGCTGGATTCGAGGGACCTCGCTCGTCGTGCTGAGAGGAGACCCAAGGGACCGGAGATGCAGCTTTTTGGTGCCTGCGGTTGCAGGGGGAAGATTCCGTCGACCCACGGGAGATTTCTTCGGAGCTTCTGGTGCAGAGAGGAGGCAGACTACCCCCACAGCATGCACAAGCAGGAAAACAGTCGAGAAGGCGGCAGGATCAGCGTTACAGAGTTGCAGTAGTCGTCTTTGCTACTATGTTGCAGGTTTGCAGGCTTCCAGCGCGGTCAGCGGTCGATTCCTTATCAGAAGGTGAAGAGGGAGATGCAGAGGAACTCGGCTGAGCTCGTGCATTCGTTATCTAAAGTTTCCCCAGAGACAGAGACCCTAAATAGCCAGAAAAGAGGGTTTGGCTACCTAGGAGAGAGGAAAGGCTACTAACACCTGAAGGAGCCTATCACAAGGAGTCTCTGACGTCACCTGGTGGCACTGGCCACTCAGAGCAGTCCAGTGTGCCAGCAGCACCTCTGTTTCCAAGATGGCAGAGGTCTGGAGCACACTGGAGGAGCTCTGGACACCTCCCAGGGGAGGTGCAGGTCAGGGGAGTGGTCACTCCCCTTTCCTTTGTCCAGTTTCGCGCCAGAGCAGGGGCTAAGGGGTCCCTGAACCGGTGTGGACTGGCTTATGCAGAATTGGGCACATCTGTGCCCAACAAAGCATTTCCAGAGGCTGGGGGAGGCTACTCCTCCCCTGCCTTCACACCATTTTCCAACGGGAGAGGGTGTCACACCCTCTCTCAGAGGAAGTTCTTTGTTCTGCCATCCTGGGCCAGGCCTGGCTGGACCCCAGGAGGGCAGCTGCCTGTCTGAGGGGTTGGCAGCAGCAGCAGCTGCAGAGAAACCCCAGGAAGGGCAGTCTGGCAGTACCAGGGTCTGTGCTACAGACCACTGGGATCATGGAATTGTACCAACAATGCCAGGATGGCATAGAGGGGGCAATTCCATGATCATAGACATGTTACATGGCCATATTCGGAGTTACCATGGTGAAGCTACATATAGGTAGTGACCTATATGTAGTGCACGCGTGTAATGGTGTCCCCGCACTCACAAAGTTCAGTGAATTGGCTCTGAACAATGTGGGGGCACCTTGGCTAGTGCCAGGGTGCCCTCACACTAAGTAACTTTGCACCTAACCTTTACCAGGTAAAGGTTAGACATATAGGTGACTTATAAGTTACTTAAGTGCAGTGTAAAATGGCTGTGAAATAACGTGGACGTTATTTCACTCAGGCTGCAGTGGCAGGCCTGTGTAAGATTTGTCAGAGCTCCCTATGGGTGGCAAAAGAAATGCTGCAGCCCATAGGGATCTCCTGGAACCCCAATACCCTGGGTACCTCAGTACCATATACTAGGGAATTATAAGGGTGTTCCAGTAAGCCAATGTAAATTGGTAAAAATGGTCACTAGCCTGTCAGTGACAATTTGGAAAGAAATGAGAGAGCATAACCACTGAGGTTCTGATTAGCAGAGCCTCAGTGAGACAGTTAGTCACTACACAGGTAACACATTCAGGCACACTTATGAGCACTGGGGCCCTGGGTTACCAGGGTCCCAGTGACACATACAACTAAAACAACATATATACAGTGAAAAATGGGGGTAACATGCCAGGCAAGATGGTACTTTCCTACACAACCCCCCCCAAACGAAGGACAATAAGACTAGCCATTACCTGATGAGTCTTCATTGTCTAAGTGGAAATATCTGGAGAGTCCATCTGCATTGGAGTGGCTACTCCCAGGTCTATGTTCCACTGTATAGTCCATTCCCTGTAGGGATATGGACCACCTCAACAATTTAGGATTTTCACCTTTCATTTGTTTTAGCCAAAGTAGAGGTTTGTGGTCTGTCTGAACAATGAAGTGAGTGCCAAACAGGTATGGCCTCAACTTCTTCAGAGCCCAGACCACAGCAAAGGCCTCCCTCTCAATGGCAGACCAACGCTTTTCTCTAGGGGTCAACCTTCTACTAATAAAAGCAACAGGTTGATCCTGGCCCTCAGAATTAAGTTGTGATAGGACTGCCCCTACTCCTAATTCAGATGCATCAGTTTGGACATAGAATTTTTTAGAGTAACAAGGGCTTTTCAGGACAGGTGCAGAGCACATGGCCTGCTTCAGCTCCTCAAAAGCTTTCTGACAGTTTGCTGTCCATAATACCTTTTTAGGCATTTTCTTGGATGTGAGGTCATTAAGAGGGGCTGCAATGGAGCCATAGTTCTTAATGAACCTCCTGTAATACCCAGTGAGGCCTAGGAAGGCTCTCACCTGAGTCTGAGTGGTAGGGGGAACCCAATCAATAATAGTTTGGATTTTCCCCTGAAGTGGTGCAATCTGTTCCCCACCAACAAGGTGTCCCAGATAAACCACCTTACCCTGCCCTATCTGGCACTTTGAAGCCTTGATAGTGAGGCCTGCCTTTTGCAGGGCCTCCAAAACTTTCCAAAGGTGGACCAGGTGATCATCCCAGCTGGAGCTAAAGACAGCTATATCGTCCAAATATGCTGCACTGAAAGCTTCCAACCCTTGCAGGACTGTGTTCACCAACCTCTGAAAAGTGGCAGGTGCATTTTTCAAACCAAAAGGCATTACAGTAAACTGGTAATGTCCTCCAATGGTAGAAAATGCAGTCTTAGGTTTAGCATCTTCTGACATTTTGATCTGCCAATACCCTGCAGTCAAATCAAAAGTGCTTAGATACTTGGCAGATGCCAGTGTATCTATTAGCTCATCTGCCCTGGGTATAGGGTGAGCATCTGTTTTGGTTACCAAGTTGAGACCTCTATAGTCTACACAAAACCTCATTTCCTTCTTTCCATCTTTAGAATTGGGTTTTGGTACCAGTACCACAGGAGAAGCCCATGGACTGTCAGAGTGCTCAACCACTCCTAGTTCCAACATTTTCTGAACCTCTTGCTTTATGCAGTCCCTGACATGGTCAGGCTGCCTATAGATCTTACTTTTGACAGGTAAACTGTCTCCAGTATCTATAGTGTGCTCACACCAAGAAGTGGTGCCTGGCACAATGGAGAAGAGTTCTGAAAATTGTCCTAGGAGATTTATGCAATTATCTTTCTGCTCAGCAGTAAGACAATCAGCCAAAACTACACCTTCCACAAGAGCATCTTGTTCTGTGGAAGAGAAGAGATCAGGTAGAGGATCACTGTCTTCTTCCTGTCCCTCATCTGTTGCCATGAGCAGGGTGAGATCAGCCCTGTCATAGTAGGGTTTCAGGCGGTTGACATGGAGCACCCTAAGGGGACTCCTGGCAGTGCCTAAGTCAACCAAGTAGGTGACTTCACCCTTCTTTTCAACAATTGTGTGGGGTCCACTCCATTTATCTTGGAGTGCTCTTGGGGCCACAGGCTCCAAGACCCACACTTTCTGCCCTGGTTGGTACTGAACCAAAACAGCCTTCTGATCATGCCATTGCTTCTGGAGCTCTTGGCTGGCCTGAAGGTTTTTACTGGCCTTTTTCATGTACTCAGCCATCCTTGATCTGAGGCCAAGTACATAATCCACAATATCCTGCTTAGGAGCTTTTAAAGGTTGTTCCCAACCCTCCTTTACAAGTGTGAGTGGACCCCTAACAGGGTGTCCAAAAAGAAGTTCAAAGGGGCTGAAGCCCACTCCTTTCTGGGGTACCTCCCTGTAGGCAAAAAGGAGGCATGGTAGAAGGATATCCCATCTCCTGCGGAGTTTTTCAGGGAGTCCCATAATCATGCCTTTGAGAGTTTTATTAAATCTCTCCACCAGTCCATTTGTTTGTGGATGATAGGGTGTTGTGAACTTGTAAGTTACACCACACTCCTTCCACATGGCCTTTAAGTATGCAGACATGAAATTGCTTCCCCTGTCTGATACTACTTCCTTTGGGAAGCCCACCCTGGAAAATATTCCCAGGAGGGCCTTTGCCACTGCAGGAGCTGTAGTGGTCCTTAAAGGAATAGCTTCAGGATATCTTGTGGCATGGTCCACTACCACTAAGATAAACCTATTGCCTGAAGCAGTAGGAGGGTCAAGGGGGCCAACTATGTCAACCCCTACCCTTTCAAAGGGAACCCCAACCACAGGCAGTGGGATAAGGGGTGCCTTTGGAGTGCCACCTGTCTTGCCACTGGCTTGACAGGTTTCACAGGACTTACAAAATTCTTTTGTGTCCTCAGACATCCTAGGCCAATGAAACAGTGGTACCAATCTGTCCCAAGTTTTCATTTGACCCAGGTGCCCAGTTAAGGGAATGTCATGTGCCAGTGTTAGGAGGAACTTTCTGTACTCCTGAGGAATCACTAATCTCCTGGCAGCTCCAGGTTTAGGATCCCTATTCTCAGTGTACAAGAGGTTGTCCTCCCAGTAAACTCTGTGTGAGTCACTGACATCCCCATTAGCCTGTTTGACAGCTTGCTGTCTGAGACCCTCTAATGTGGGACAGGTTTGCTGTGCCACACTCAGCTCCTCTCTGGCAGGCCCCCCTTCACCCAAAAGCTCAGCAGTGTCTGCTTCCAGCTCCTCTGGTGTAGGTTCTGCACAGGGAGGGAATTCTTCTTCCTCAGAAGTAGAATCCACTGTAGAGGGAGGGATAGTAGGAAGTGGTTTGCTTCTACTAACCCTAGCTTTAGGGAGCACTTGGTCCATTGTTCCAGGATCCAAGCTTCCCTGTCCTTTTTGCTTTTTGGCCTGAGCCCTTGTCAAAGCAAAAATATGCCCTGGGATGCCCAGCATTGCTGCATGGGCCTCCAACTCCACATCTGACCAAGCTGATGTCTCCAAATCGTTCCCTAATAGACAGTCTACAGGTAAATCTGAAGCTACCACAACTTTCTTTGGACCAGATACCCCCCCCCAGTTGAGATTTACAACAGCCATGGGGTGGCTTTGTGTTATGTTGTGAGCATCGGTTACTTGGTACTGGTGTCCAAGTATGTGTTGTTCAGGGTGCACCAGTTTCTCAATCACCATTGTGACACTGGCACCTGTGTCCCTGTAGGCCTGGACCTCAACACCATTTATTAGGGTTAGTTGCTTGTACTTCTCCAAGTTATGGGGGCAAGCAACCAAAGTGGCTAAGTCAATAGCCCCTTCAGAGACTAAAGTAGCCTCTGTGGTCTCCCTAATCAGACCAACCCCAACTAAATTACCAAAAGTGAGCCCAGCTACTCCCTTGGATTGGCTATTAGTAGGTTTGCTCCCACCACCACTGCTATTAGTAGGGACACTAGGTGTAGCAGTAGGGGTTGTAGTGGTAGGAGCTGTGGTGCCTTTCTTTGGACAACTGGGATCTGTTGTCCAATGGCCTTTTATCTTACATAAATAGCACCATGGTTTCTTTTCCTTGTTCTGATTAAAGGAGGATTTGGGCCCACCACCCCCACCAGAGTGTTTTTGTGGGCCTGATGAAGACTCATTTTTAGATTTGTCCCCACCCTTGTCAGAAGACTTACCATCCTTCTTTTTGTTGCCATCTTTGTCACCCCCTGTATGAACTTTTCTGTTCACTCTTGTTCTGACCCATTTGTCTGCCTTCTTTCCCAATTCTTGGGGAGAGGTCAGATCAGAGTCCACCAAGTACTGGTGCAACAAATCAGACACACAATTATTAAGAATATGCTCTCTCAGGATTAAGTTATACAGGCTGTCATAATCAGTAACTTTACTGCCATGTAACCACCCCTCCAAGGCCTTCACTGCCTGGTCAATGAAATCAACCCAGTCTTGTGAAGACTCCTTTTTGGTATCTCTGAACTTTATCCTGTACTGTTCAGTGGTTAAGCCATAACCATCCAGGAGTGCATTCTTAAGAACTTGGAAATTGTTAGCATCATTTTCTTTTACAGTAAGGAGCCTATCCCTACCTTTTCCAGTAAATGATAGCCATAAGATAGCAGCCCACTGCTTTTGAGGGACATCCTGTACAGCACAGGCCCTCTCAAGTGCAGCAAACCACTTGTTAATGTCATCCCCCTCCTTGTAAGGGGGAACTATCTTATGCAGATTCCTGGAATCATGCTCTTTTGCAGGATGACTATGGGGAATACTGCTGCTGCCACCATGGGTATCTAAACCCATCTTCTGTCTTTCCCTCTCTATTTCTAAAGACTGTCTATCCAAATCCAGCTGTTGCTTCTTGAGCTTCAGTCTGGTTTGTTCCACTCTCAATCTATTGAGCTCCCTTTCTAACAATCTGTCATCAGGGTGGGTGGGAGGGACATTTCTAGATACAGAGGTATGATGGGAATGAACAGAAGGAGACCTGTCCCTTACAGAGGGCACCCTAACAGCTTGGCTACCAGTATAATGTGAGAGCACACCATCAGTATGGTGTGATTCAACCTCTGTACCAACTATGCTAGACTGTCTAGTAATGGGCAGGCTGAGAAGTTTCTTTCCTGAACCTTTTCCTGGGGGAGTCCCTGGATCAGATTGAGAACCATTAGCTACTTTTTCTACAGATTGGGCACTTATGGCCTTATCCTGTACTCTAAGCATATTAATTAACAGTTCTAAAGAAGGATTCTTCCCTACACTCAAACCTCTCTCTATGCAGAGACTCCTTGCTCCTTTCCAGCTAAGGTGATCATATGCAAGTTTGGACAGTTCAACTTTTTGGCCTGTGCCAGACATTTTTAGAGAGAGTTAAAGTGATAGACAAAGAAAAAAAAGTTTTCAGAACTTTTTGGAAAGACAGAAAAAAACGTTTTAAACTTTTAAGAACTTTTTGAAAGTTTAGAAGTACTTTTCAGCACTTAGAAAAGAGTGAAAAGAGGAAATGCAAAACTTTTTGGCTATGTGTATATACACTGACCTTGTTTTGTATATTTTTCTCTTATGAAAAGTACAATGACAAGAGTGGTAAGTAGTCTCAAAGCACTTATCCCACCGCTGCACAACCAATGTAGGAGGCTGGACTGGCTTGTAGTGAGTACCAAGGGGTACTTGCACCTTGCACCAGGCCCAGTTATCCCTTATTAGTGTATAGGGTGTCTAGCAGCTTAGGCTGATAGATAATGGTAGCTTAGCAAAGCAGCTCAGGCTGAACTAGGAGACGTGTGAAGCTACTACAGTACCACCTAGTGTCATATGCACAATATCATAAGAAAACACAATACACAGTTATACTAAAAATAAAGGTACTTTATTTTTTATGACAATATGCCAAAGTATCTTAGAGTGTACCCTCAGTGAGATGATAGGAAATATACACAAGATATATATACACAATAGCAAAAATATGCAGTATAGTCTTAGAAAACAGTGCAAACAATGTATAGTTACAATTGGATGCAATGGGGAAACATAGGGATAGGGGCAACACAAACCATATACTCCAAAAGTGGAATGTGAACCACGAATGGACCCCAAACCTATGTGACCTTGTAGAGGGTCGTTGGGACTATTAGAAAATAGTGAGAGTTAGAAAAATAACCCTCCCCAAGACCCTGAAAAGTGAGTGCAAAGTGCACTAAAGTTCCCCTAAGGACAAAATAGTCGTGTTAGAGGGAAAATGCAAGGAAAACACAAATCAGCAATGCAACAACGATGGATTCCTGACTGAGGGTACCTGTGGAACAAGGGGACCAAGTCCAAAAGTCACAAGCAGCTCGGAGATGGGCAGATGCCCAAGAAATGCCAGCGGTTGGTGCAAAGAAGCTCTTACTAGGATGAAGAACTGTGAATACTGCAGGAACGACAAGGGCTAGAGACTTCCCCTTTGGAGGATGGATCCCCCACGCCTTGGAGAGTCGTGCAGAAGTGTTTTCCCGCCGGATGGACGCCAACAAGCCTTGCTACACGCAAATCGTGTGTTTGGCGTTTTTGGACGCTGCTGGGGCCCAGGAGGGACCAGGAGGTCGCAAATTGGACCTGCAGAGAGAGGGGACGTCGAGCAAGACAAAGAGCCCTCATTGAAGCAGGTAGCACCCGGAGAAGTGCCAGAAACAGGCACTACGAGGATGCGTGAAACGGTGCTCGCCGAAGTTGCACAAAGGAGTCCCACGTCGCCGGAGACCAACTTAGAAAGTCGTGCAATGCAGGTTAGAGTGCCGTGGACCCAGGCTTGGCTGTGCACGAAGGATTTCCGCCGGAAGTGCACAGGGGCCGGAGTAGCTTGCAAAGTCGCGGTTCCCAGCAATGCAGCCCAGCGAGGTGAG
This sequence comes from Pleurodeles waltl, assembly GCF_031143425.1. Lineage (NCBI taxonomy): Eukaryota > Metazoa > Chordata > Amphibia > Caudata > Salamandridae > Pleurodeles > Pleurodeles waltl. The sequence continues at coordinate 4,812,352 of NW_027150097.1, forward strand.
GCAAGGACTTACCTCCACCAAACTCGGGCTGAAGAGTCACTGGACTGTGGGGGTCACTTGGACGGTGTCGCTGGATTCGAGGTACCTCGCTCGTCGTGCTGAGAGGAGACCCAAGGGACCGGAGATGCAGCTTTTTGGTGCCTGCGGTTGCAGGGGGAAGATTCCGTCGACCCACGGGAGATTTCTTCGGAGCTTCTGGTGCAGAGAGGAGGCAGACTACCCCCACAGCATGCACAAGCAGGAAAACAGTCGAGAAGGCGGCAGGATCAGCGTTACAGAGTTGCAGTAGTCGTCTTTGCTACTATGTTGCAGGTTTGCAGGCTTCCAGCGCGGTCAGCGGTCGATTCCTTATCAGAAGGTGAAGAGGGAGATGCAGAGGAACTCGGCTGAGCTCGTGCATTCGTTATCTAAAGTTTCCCCAGAGACAGAGACCCTAAATAGCCAGAAAAGAGGGTTTGGCTACCTAGGAGAGAGGAAAGGCTACTAACACCTGAAGGAGCCTATCACAAGGAGTCTCTGACGTCACCTGGTGGCACTGGCCACTCAGAGCAGTCCAGTGTGCCAGCAGCACCTCTGTTTCCAAGATGGCAGAGGTCTGGAGCACACTGGAGGAGCTCTGGACACCTCCCAGGGGAGGTGCAGGTCAGGGGAGTGGTCACTCCCCTTTCCTTTGTCCAGTTTCGCGCCAGAGCAGGGGCTAAGGGGTCCCTGAACCGGTGTGGACTGGCTTATGCAGAATTGGGCACATCTGTGCCCAACAAAGCATTTCCAGAGGCTGGGGGAGGCTACTCCTCCCCTGCCTTCACACCATTTTCCAACGGGAGAGGGTGTCACACCCTCTCTCAGAGGAAGTTCTTTGTTCTGCCATCCTGGGCCAGGCCTGGCTGGACCCCAGGAGGGCAGCTGCCTGTCTGAGGGGTTGGCAGCAGCAGCAGCTGCAGAGAAACCCCAGGAAGGGCAGTCTGGCAGTACCAGGGTCTGTGCTACAGACCACTGGGATCATGGAATTGTACCAACAATGCCAGGATGGCATAGAGGGGGCAATTCCATGATCATAGACATGTTACATGGCCATATTCGGAGTTACCATGGTGAAGCTACATATAGGTAGTGACCTATATGTAGTGCACGCGTGTAATGGTGTCCCCGCACTCACAAAGTTCAGTGAATTGGCTCTGAACAATGTGGGGGCACCTTGGCTAGTGCCAGGGTGCCCTCACACTAAGTAACTTTGCACCTAACCTTTACCAGGTAAAGGTTAGACATATAGGTGACTTATAAGTTACTTAAGTGCAGTGTAAAATGGCTGTGAAATAACGTGGACGTTATTTCACTCAGGCTGCAGTGGCAGGCCTGTGTAAGATTTGTCAGAGCTCCCTATGGGTGGCAAAAGAAATGCTGCAGCCCATAGGGATCTCCTGGAACCCCAATACCCTGGGTACCTCAGTACCATATACTAGGGAATTATAAGGGTGTTCCAGTAAGCCAATGTAAATTGGTAAAAATGGTCACTAGCCTGTCAGTGACAATTTGGAAAGAAATGAGAGAGCATAACCACTGAGGTTCTGATTAGCAGAGCCTCAGTGAGACAGTTAGTCACTACACAGGTAACACATTCAGGCACACTTATGAGCACTGGGGCCCTGGGTTACCAGGGTCCCAGTGACACATACAACTAAAACAACATATATACAGTGAAAAATGGGGGTAACATGCCAGGCAAGATGGTACTTTCCTACAGAAATCATCCGGGTAGAGCCACAGCTATTCAGATCACAGGTGCAGCAGACATCCATTGCTAGGAAGAAGGAGCTATGGCGGAGAATCGTGGACAGGGTCAACGCCGTAGGACAACACCCTAGAACAAGGGATGACATCAGGTAGAGGTGGAACGACCTACGGGGGAAGGTACATTCCGTGGTAGCAAGACACCAGATAGCAGTACAAAGAACTGGCGGTGGACCCCATCCCCTCCTCCTCCACAACTAACAACATGGGAGGAGCAAGTCTTGGCAATCATGCATCCTGAGAGCCTGGCAGGAGTAGCAGGAGGACTGGACTCTGGTAAGTCATATCTTTACTACTATCACCCCCCTACCTGCATGCCATTACATACCCCCACCCACACCCTCACCCTCACTCCCATCACTCCACCACCTCCCACACACCCCACCATCATAACCCACCCCTTCCAATACCAAACCCTGCGTGTAACACCAATGCACAGACCCCCATCACAGACCTGCATGGACACCCATCACTAAAGCATGCACACTTGAGACAATCACCTAGCCCACCAAATCACTACTCACCCAAGGCTAAGCTGCCAGGGCAATAACAACCATAGAGGGCAACACACCCATGCACAAGATGGCACACACAGAAACAATAACACTGCATTTACATCCCCAAAGGGTCCCCATCCAATGTCACTGGAGAGGAGGTACCAGCAACATCCACCCCCCCCCACCCAGAAGAGGCCCACAGTGATAACAGCAGCTCTGGACGCCTGGATATGGATGATCAACCTGGCCCATCAAGGACCTCCGGACAGTCGGTTACCCAGGCATAGTCCCATACCACCACAGAGCCTCCCCCCTCAGGAAACACCACCTCAGCACCCACCCAGGGGGCCCATACCACTGTCCCCAGGACATGTCAATCAGGGACCCCAGGACACCCCACAAACATAGGACAATCAGGGACCTAGGGTCAGTTGCAGTGGGCACACGGTTCAGGGGACAGAGGCACAGGACAACAGGGAAGGTAAGAGGATTGCTGGACAGAGGACAGGCCCAGGGAACCGACTCTCCAGGAGGCACTCACCAACATCCTGGGAGCATATCACCATTCCCAGGAGACGATGGGCCAGATACTGGCCAAGTTGCAGGAGATCCAGTGGCTGCAGGAGGGACAGTACCTAGGGATCAGGGAGGACCTGAGGGACATCCACATCACCCTGGCCACCATTGCAGGGGTGCTGGCAGACATGGCCAACACCATGAGGGAGGCAGTGGCACACCAACGGGCCCCTGACACCAGCCACACCGATGAACAGCCCTCCACCTCCACTGCCTCTAGTGGACAGGAGGCCCCGCCACAGGAACAACAGGCCCGCCACAGGAACAACAGGTCACCAGCACCCCTCCCCCTGCAGAAGGAGAACCACGCTGCAAACTGTCCCTGTGATCCAGGCAGAAGCCAGAGAACATTGGCAAGACCCCCGCCAGGAAATAAGACTCTCCTGAATGTCACCCTTGTGTCCTACTCTGTCATCCTGTCCACCTTGAACTGCCATTGCTCCACTTCCTATGCCCCCTTGGACAATACACCTGTGATACAAATAGACTGGAACTATACCCTGGACTTTCCTCCACCATCACCCCAGCCCATTGCAATACCCCCTCCACTTAACCCCTTCACTGCCAGGCCTTTTCCCCCTCCTGTGCCGAGCCTTTTTTTGGCTATTTGGGGCAGTTCGCGCTTAGGCCCTCATAACTTTTTGTTCACATATGCTACCAATGCCAAATTTGCGTCCTGTTTTCCCAACATCCTAGGGATTCTAGAGGTACCCAGACTTTGTGGGTTCCTGTACTGCCATTTGATAAAGTTTGTTTTGACCAATGACTTTGTGTTTCACCACTGCGCATATTAGTTGCTCAATGTTCACCAGTAGCACATGGTATGTTTTGTTCAGTTTAGCCGCCTATTGGCTTTGACATGGCATTAGCCATTACTTTCTGTATTCAGTTTAGCCGCCTATGGGCTTTGACATTGCATTAGCCATTACATTCTGTATTCTGCCTATTGGCTTTGACATGCTGTATCCAGTCTAGCCGCCTATTGGCTTTGACATTGCATTCCTATTGGCTTTGACATGATGTATTCAGTTTAGCTGCCTATTGACTTTGACATGCTATTAGATATTCTGCCTATTGGCTTTGACATGATATCATATATTACATTTTGTATTCAGCTCCGCTGCCTATTGGCTTTGACATGATATCATATATTACATTTTGTATTCAGCTCAGCTGCCTATTGGCTTTGACATGATATTATACATTGCATTTTGTATTCAGCTCAGCTGCCTATGGGCTTTGACATGATATAAGACATTGCATTTTGTATTCAGCTTAGATGCTTATTGGCTTTGACATGACACTAGACATTGCATTTGATATTTAGGTTAGCTGCCTATTGCCTTTAACATGACATTGCATTTGATATTTAGGTTAGCTGCCCATTGCCTTTAACGTGGAGTTAGACATTGCAGTTGAGAATCCAAGCTGTATTTTTTCCAAGCAGTGTCTTTGCACCAGAGAACCAAGATGTTTTTCTCACAGTAGACTAGACATGATAAGAGAGAGTACATGGGTGTTGTTTTCTCTTCGCTTGAGCTTGGGAACAGGAGTAGTCTTGGAGACCTGGCCAGTCTCCAAAAGGCTTGCTCAGTTTCCCAGGTCTGAGAGGAGGGGGCACACCTTTGTAACGAATGTAACAGGCTGCAGAGAGTCAGATTTGAATCTGCCGGACCTCGTGCTGGAGCTTGGCGCCAGCTGCCAGCATCCCGTGTGGGTAGATGAAACTCTTTCTCGCGGCTGACAGGGGTCATCAGCTTGCAGACCTTAGAAAGATGTAGCTGTAAATAGTTCCCACACGGTGAAGTATTTGTTTTGCTTTGCATTCAATATCTTATAAATATAACCTGCTGTGTATATTGCAAACTGATATATTTTGTTTGATTAACGCGGACTTGAAAGCTACTAATTCGTCATATGTAAAATATTGTGGTTGGGGAAGAATTAACAACAATAAAAGTCTTCTTTGACCTCAGAAGTGCATTTCTGTTGTGTTATGTTAGTGCTTAGAAAATAGATAAGAGAAAAAGCACTACAATTGGTACCTGGAGTCGTGGGGTCGGTCATTAAGAGGTGATTAAGAAGGGGTTTGACGAGTTAGTAGATTTCTAAGTGCACACTTTAAAAGTGTAATTGTTTTTTTGTTGTTTGGAGAATTACAGAAATTGTTCTGTTTGGAGAATCACAGTAGCACGGCAGACCATGTCTGAGAATACATGTGTTGATGAACTGCCTGATGGTGCTAAGAAAAACTGTGAATTGTTTTCTGTTTGGGGAATTACAGAAGAAAATGCATGTGTAGCTAAAAGGCCTGATAATGTTTTGAGAAATAATTCCTGTTGTATATATGTAGAAAACGTGTCTTTTGGAAGTAATGATGACAGAAAGGTCTGGATACCTTTATCTGCTTACAGAGAAATGCAGGAGAAATGTAGGAAGTTGGAACATGAAAATAGGAATTTACGTGAGCAAATTAGCCCGACTGAAAGTTATAAAAGGGCTGTTTTTGAAGAATCTTTCTTGTCCCATTCCAGTAATGAGGGGGTTAAGACAGCTCCGAGCTGCACTGAGTTTTCGTGTGAGCCAGGGTTTTTGGCAGACAAAATGCATTCCTTAACTGATAACACGGACGAGAGAGACCAGAATGTGATTTACGAGTTACCGTTGCAAAATGCACAAGTAAAACGAAGGATTTTAGAGCAAGACACCCCGAGTTTCATTAGCTTGTTTGATTTTTGGAAAAAGAATAGCCCTCATTTGAGTGAAATCCTAACACTTTTGTATATGGTCACTGTGAAAAATTATATGCAGCTGCGCGCTTGTGATTTGGCAAATGAAATAATGCAGACTTTAGGTTTTTGCGCAGTGCAAGAAGAAAAAACTGATGTACATTTAAATCATGAACAAGGAAAGAAAATAGTGCCCCTAGCTAGAATCATACAATGGATCTGGTACTTGCAAGACAGGGCTAGAGTACCACAGGTAAAAGAGTTACCAATGAAGTTGTGTGCACCATTTGAATTCGTGTCCACTGAAGATAAAAAGCATGTTTGTTTTACTAATGATTCATTGACTGAAATGTTGCTTTCTGGCACAGTAGAAGGAACAGCGTTGTATAATGTGTGTCAGATTTTAAAGCAAGAGCTACGTGAGATGTGTCATTTTTATGCTGATTTTTGGTTCATTGCTAATGTTTTAGCACCTAACTGGTTCAATTACCTTGCAGATGTTAATGAGAAAAATTCAGAGAGAGAAGTGTTCACCCAGAATTCTGCCTTAGTGGGGATGGTTAAGTGGGTGCCCCAGAAATGTGAACAGCTGAGAGAAAAAGCCACTTACAGGTGGGCAGAGATGAGAGAGATGCACATTCCCCTAGATTTGATAAAAACTGTGCAGCACGCACAAAAGCAATCTGTCATGCAAGCAGTCACAGAGCAGTTGGGGAGAGGAACGTTACCAGGACAGGAATGGCAAATTGATCAGGTTTTAGGGAGAGTGATTGCTGCAAATTACCAAGGAAAAATCGAAATTATGCTGATACCTAGAAAAGAATCTGATTCATTCATACAAATTGGAGACAGAATGGCCCAACTTGACAAAAATGCAGTGAATGGAGGTTTGGTAAAGAATGAGTCTGCCCCAGCCCTTCTGACAGTGCAAGAAAAGGGAAGCTGTGGCGCAGCAGATAAAAACCTCAGTGCTGATGTGTGGGCTGAAGCCCCAAGTGACCCTCCAGAACCTGCAGAAAATATAACAAAGGGCCCCAAAAACGTCCTGCTGATTATAAAACAGGGAAAGAAAGAGGAAGGGTGCAGTTTAAATGAAAAATGTTATTTGCAAGAAAAGTCATACTTGTTTCTTTTGCAGATCCTACCACGTTTCGTCACTGTCCCTGAGTGTGCTGTGTGGTCCCCCTTCCGGTGTGTGCGTGTGTGGTCGGGGAAGGGACCGAATTCCCAACCTGAACCTGGCTGAGTAAAGTGCCAGCACCATGGATCCATTTTGCGCAAACTGCGCCTTCAGTTCAAGTTCAACTTGTTTGATTGCATTCTTCCACCGGAACTAAGCTGTGTTTTTTTTTTTTTCCCTTCTCGTATGGAACTCTGACTTTTGCTTATCTTCCAGCAAACCTTTCAGGTAGACCGTGCCTCTTTACATGAGCATAACTCATGCCACATCAAATTGCTAACACTGTTGAATTAGAGACTCATTCAGAGTATAAAAATTGCCCAGTCTTTTTTATGTAGATGTATCTGATGTGAAAGGTTATGAGATCAATGTGTTAATTCACTTCTATTGCTTTACAGGGATTGCTTTGATCATTCAAATCTGACTTACTGATAATGTTTTTTTTTGTGCCGATGTTTTTTGTTTTTGTTTGAAACAAGAGATATGTGAAACAAAAATTCATTGGTCAAAGGGCGGAATGTACTGCCATTTGATAAAGTTTGTTTTGACCAATGACTTTGTGTTTCACCACTGCGCATATTAGTTGCTCAATGTTCACCAGTAGCACATGGTATGTTTTGTTCAGTTTAGCCGCCTATTGGCTTTGACATGGCATTAGCCATTACTTTCTGTATTCAGTTTAGCCGCCTATGGGCTTTGACATTGCATTAGCCATTACATTCTGTATTCTGCCTATTGGCTTTGACATGCTGTATCCAGTCTAGCCGCCTATTGGCTTTGACATTGCATTCCTATTGGCTTTGACATGATGTATTCAGTTTAGCTGCCTATTGACTTTGACATGCTATTAGATATTCTGCCTATTGGCTTTGACATGATATCATATATTACATTTTGTATTCAGCTCCGCTGCCTATTGGCTTTGACATGATATCATATATTACATTTTGTATTCAGCTCAGCTGCCTATTGGCTTTGACATGATATTATACATTGCATTTTGTATTCAGCTCAGCTGCCTATGGGCTTTGACATGATATAAGACATTGCATTTTGTATTCAGCTTAGATGCTTATTGGCTTTGACATGACACTAGACATTGCATTTGATATTTAGGTTAGCTGCCTATTGCCTTTAACATGACATTGCATTTGATATTTAGGTTAGCTGCCCATTGCCTTTAACGTGGAGTTAGACATTGCAGTTGAGAATCCAAGCTGTATTTTTTCCAAGCTGTGTCTTTGCACCAGAGAACCAAGATGTTTTTCTCACAGTAGACTAGACATGATAAGAGAGAGTACATGGGTGTTGTTTTCTCTTCGCTTGAGCTTGGGAACAGGAGTAGTCTTGGAGACCTGGCCAGTCTCCAAAAGGCTTGCTCAGTTTCCCAGGTCTGAGAGGAGGGGGCACACCTTTGTAACGAATGTAACAGGCTGCAGAGAGTCAGATTCGAATCTGCCGGACCTCGTGCTGGAGCTTGGCGCCAGCTGCCAGCATCCCGTGTGGGTAGATGAAACTCTTTCTCGCGGCTGACAGGGGTCATCAGCTTGCAGACCTTAGAAAGATGTAGCTGTAAATAGTTCCCACACGGTGAAGTATTTGTTTTGCTTTGCATTCAATATCTTATAAATATAACCTGCTGTGTATATTGCAAACTGATATATTTTGTTTGATTAACGCGGACTTGAAAGCTACTAATTCGTCATATGTAAAATATTGTGGTTGGGGAAGAATTAACAACAATAAAAGTCTTCTTTGACCTCAGAAGTGCATTTCTGTTGTGTTATGTTAGTGCTTAGAAACTAGATAAGAGGAAAGCACTACAGTTCCCCTGAAGGAGACCAAGAAATTAGCCAAAATACAGTGAAAATGTTTTTTTTTTTTTAAATGGGAAAAATGGGAAAAAAGGGCTGCAGAAGGCAGCTTTTGGTTTTTCCCTGAAAATAGCACCAACAAAGGGTTTACGGTGGCAAGATCACCATCTTCCCAGCTTTCAGGAACAGGCAGACTTGAATTGGAAAACCCAATTTTTCAATACAATTTTGACATTTTACTGGGACATACCCCATTTTTACTATTTTTTGTGCTTTCAGCCTGCTTCCAGTTAGTGACCAAAATGGGTGAAAAACCAATGCTGGATCCCAGAACGCTAAACATTTCTGAAAAGTAGACACAATTCTGAATTCAGCAAGGGGTCATTTGTGTAGATCCTACAAGTGTTTCCTACAGAAAATAGCAGCAAAAATAAAAAAATATTGAAATTGAGTTGAAAAAAACAGCAATTTTTCTCCACGTTTTACTCTGTAACTTTTTCCTGCAATGTCAGATTTTTTAAAGCAATATACCGTTACATCAGCTGGACTCTTCTGGTTGTGGGGATATATAGGGCTTGTAGGTTCATCAAGAACTCTAGGTACCCAGAGCCAATAAATGAGCTGCACCTTGCAATGGGTTTTTATTCTATACCGGGTATACAGCAATTCATTTGCTGAAATATAAAAAGTGAAAAATAGGTATCAAGAAAATCTTTGTATTTCCAAAATGGCCACAAGATAAGGTGTTGAGAAGCAGTGGTTATTTGCACATCTCTGAATTCCGGGGTGCCCATACTAGCATGTGAATTACAGGGCATTTCTCAAATAGACGTCTTTTTTACACACTGCCTTACATTTGGAAGCAAAAATGTAGAGAAAGATAAGGGGCAATAACACTTGTTTTGCGATTCTGTGTTCCCCCAAGTCTCCCGATAAAAATGGTACCTCACTTGTGTGGGTAGGCCTAGCGCCCACAAACGGAAATGGCCCAAAACACAACGTGGACACATCACATTTTTTCACAGAAAACAGAGGTGTTTTTTGCAAAGTGCCTACCTGTGGATTTTGGCCTCTAGCTCAGTCAGCACCTGGGGAAACCTAGCAAACCAGCACATTTTTGAAAACTAGACACCTAGGGGAATCCAAGATGGGGTGACTTGTGGGGATCTGACTAGGTTCTGTTACCCAGAATCCTTTGCAAACCTCACAATTTGACCCAAAAAACACTTTTTCCTCTCATTTCGGTGACAGAAAGTTCTGAAATCTGAGAGGAGCCACAAATTTCCTTCCACCCAGCATTCCCCCAAGTCTCCCGATAAAAATGGTACCTCACTTGTGTGGGTAGGCCTAGTGCCCACGAAAGGACTTGGCCCAAAACACAAAGTGGACACATCACATTTTTTCACAGAAAACAGAGGTGTTGTTTTACAAAATGCCTACCTGTGGATTTTGGCCTTTAGGTCAGCTGGCACCTGGGGAAACCTAGCAAACCAGCACATTTTTGAAAACTAGACACCTAGGGGAATCCAAGATGGGGTGACTTGTGGGGCTCTGACCAGATTCTGTTATCCAGAATCCTTTGCAAACCTCAAAATCTGACCAAAAAAACACTTTTTCCTCTCATTTCGGTGACAGAAAGTTCTGGAATCTGAGAGGAGCCACAAATTTCATTCCACCCAGCGTTCCCCCAAGTCTCCCGATAAAAATGGTACCTCACTTGTGTGGGTAGGCCTAGCGCCCAAGAAAGGAAATGGCCCAAAACACAATGTGGACACATCACATTTTTTCACAGAAAACAGAGGTGTTTTTTACAAAGTGCCTTACTGTGGATTTTGGCCTCTAGATCAGCTGGCCCCAGGGGGGGCAGAAATGGCCTAAAATAAATTGCCCCCCCAGGCCCCCCGGGGAGCGACCCTTGCCTACTGGGTTGGTCCACTTGCGTGACATTGGCGCAAAAAAAAAAAAACGGTGCCTAGTTGTTTCTGCCCAGATTGACCTAAAATCCACCAATCTAAATACAATTTGTCCCCCTGGGGAGTGACCCTTGCCTAATGGGTCGCTCCCCATCTCTAAAAAACAAACGAAAAAAAAAACACAAAACAAAAATTGGCCCTGGCGCCTAGAGGTTTCTGCCCCCCCCGGGGGCAGATCGGCCTAATAACAATAGGCCGATCTGCCCCCAGGGGGGGCAGAAATGGCCTAAAATAAGGGGTCACTCCCCTTGCGTGAAATTTGCAGACAAAAAAAAAAAACCTCCCTGGTGTCTAGTGGTTTCTGTCCCCCTTGGGGGCAGATTGGCTTCATAAAAATAGGCCAATCTGCCCCCAAGGGGGCAGAAATGGCCTAAATATAATTTGCCCACTAGGGGAGCGACCCTTGCCTAAGGGGTCACTCCCCACCTCAAAAATACAACCCCCCCCCCAAAAAAAAGATCCCTGGTGCCTAGAGGTTTCTGCCCCCCCTGGGAGCGTCTCTTGCCCAAGGGGTTGCTCCCCTTGCGTGAAATTTGTGGAAAAAAAAAAACTCCCTGGTGTCTAGTGGTTTCTGTCCCCCTGGGGGGCAGATTGGCCTCATAAAAATAGGCAGAATGGCCTAAATATAATTTGCCCCCTATGGGAGCGACCCTTGCCTAAGGGGTCGCTCCCCACCTCAAAAATATAAAACAAAACAAAAACAAAATAACAAAAAAAAAAATACTCCCTGGTGCCTAGAGGTTTCTGCCCCCCCTGGGGGCAGATCAGCCTAATTATAGGCCGATCTGCCCCGGGGGGGCAGAAAAGGCCTTTAAAAAAATGCCCCCCCCTGGGAGCGACCCTTGCCCAAGGGGTCGCTCCCTCATGCCAATTTCATTTGAAAATAAACATCCCTGGTGTCTAGTGGGCGTTTTGACAGCCGGATTGCTTGCAATCCGGCTGCCAAAACGCTGAGAAAGACTTCAAAGGGAAGGAAATAACTTTCCTTCCCTTTGAAGTCTCTCGGTCTGCTCAACGTGATCGGAAGAGAAATGCTTTTGCATTTCTCTTCCGATCGCACTGGAAGCTGAGCTTCCAGCGCGATGGGAGGAGGCCTTGTGATAATCAGCGCACGCTAGCGTGCTGATGTCACAGGGGGGGGTGGGGGGTCGGGGGTGGAAGAGGAAGGGCTTCCCCTTCCATCCCTGTCTTGGGGGTGTGGGGGGGAAACCCCACAGAGGGAGCGCTCCCTCTGCGCTCTGTGCCCAGGACATAATGGTTACGTAACCATTACGTCCTGGGCACAGAAGGGGTTATTAGCACCTAAATAAACACCCTTGGAAAAAATAAAAGTATGGAGTCTGTCAATTGATTGAACTATGTATTCTTTTTACAAGCTGTAAACATTGCAATTCAACTGTACAGTAATGTATACATAGGTATGACCTGTAGTTGGCTGCAGTCAACACACCAGGAGCCAGAGTGGGGCAGAGATATCTGAAAATAGAGATGCCAAAGGGTACAGTAAATGGCTATAGTAGTGGGAAAATCAGCCTGCCATGTACAATGTCCAACACAAAAATGTCAATGGAAGGTGAAGTTACAGTGTCTTACCTGTTTGTCACTGGAAGTACTGTCGTATGATTGCTGTTGTGTTGTCCTCATCCTCATCCTCTGCCTCCTCTTCGTCACTGTCCACAGAGTCCACTGCTGCCACACGCCCATCTCCAGCCTCATCTTCCTGCAGGAAAGGCGCTTGGCGTCTCAAGGCAAGGTTATGCAACATACAGCATGCCATGATGATCTGGCAGACCTTCTTGGGTGAGTAGCACAGGGAACCACCTGTTAGATGGAGGCACTGAAACCTGGCCTTCAGGAGGCCGAATGTCCCCTCAATTATTCTTCTTGTTCGCCCGTGTGCCTCATTGTAACGTTCCTCTGCCCTTGTCCTGGGAGTCCTCACACCTCACAGGGGTCAGTAGCCATGAGAGGTTGGGGTAACCCGAGTCACCTGCAAATATCGATGGATGCCTGTTAGCCAAACACTAACCCTTAGGGCCAACACCATACCCATACACCAACATATACTGGGTGGGAACCCTGGGCTCACCTATTAGCCACACCCTGTGCCTCTGGAGATGAGCCATCACATGTGGGATGCTGCTATTCCTCAGGATAAAGGCATCATGCACAGACCCAGGATACTTTGCATTGACATGGGAGATGTACTGGTCTGCCAGGCACACTATCTGCACATTCATTGAGTGAAAGCTCTTTCGATTTCTGAACACCTGTTCATTTCTCCAGGGGTGTGGGGGACAAATGCAATATGTGTACCATCAATAGCCCCAATAATGTTGACGGTATGTCCCATTGCATAGAAGTCAGCTTTCACCTTGACCAAATCCTCAACCTGGGGGAAAACAATGTAGCTGTACGTGTGTTTCATCAGGGCAGATAACACTATGGTCAGCACTATTGAGAACATCGGCTGAGACATTCCTGCTGCCAAGCCCACTGTCACTTGGAAAGCACCAGTTGCCAAGAAATGGAGCACAGATAACACCTGCACAAGAGGGGGGATCCCAGTGGGGTGATGGATACCAGATATCAGGTCTGGCTCTGATTGGGCACACAGCTCTGTGATTGTGGCCCTGTCAAGTCTGTGCCTGTCCTCCATTGTTGCCAAGTCCACCAGGGGTCTGTACACGGGGGATGTCTCCATCTCCTATTCATCTGCAGCGGTTGTAATCTAGGTGGCAAAACGGGGAACAACTGGTCAGTATTCCACATTCCAAACTGTACACTGCATTCATGTTGTGACTGAAACAGTATGTTGTTGGATAGGTCCAAATGGTGCCTATGTGTACTGTGACGCAGTTAGGTGACATGGCCTGCCCCACCCTGAAATGGCGTCCACCTGTCCTGTGTGGATGGACATGTGAAAATGAGGTAATTCCGCTGACTTTGGGCGCTGTTGCGGGAGGTGGTCGAGTACCGCCGTGCAACTCCTCATTGGTTGTCATTGGGCCCTATGGGTTACATTGGCCAATGGTGATGTACGCCGGCAGTGACGGTACGCACCGCCGTGGACGTGACTGCCATTTTCTATCCGTTTTCTCACTTGCTACCTGACCTTCAACAGGAGAGGACCTAAACTGCAAGTGCTGCTGTGACCTGTGTCTGGAACCGACCATGGCTTGTGTCACTGGGGAAAGAGCCCCTGCCTTCATCGCTGCGGAGTTGGAGAGACTGGTGGATGGGGTCCTACCCCAGTACCGAATGCTGTATGGGCCTCCAGACCAACAGGTGAGTACACTGTGAGCACGATGCATGGGGCATGAATGCATGGAGTGCTGTGTGTGAGGGCCTTGTGTAATGGGGGGGTTGGTGGAATGTTCCTGGGCAGCGTGCTGCATGTATGGTGGGCAATGTCTGTCCGTAAGGGGATGTGAGGGCTATGGTGGGCCATGAGTGTAACAGGCCGGACGGTATGGCTGATACTTTTTTCTATGTTTATTTGTCTGCAGGTCAGCGCCCATCAGAAAAAGGGTATATGGTGTCCCATCGCCAAGGACGTGCGGACCCTGGGGGTCTACGGCAGGCAGAGCACCCACTGTCGCAAACAGTGGGAGGACCTGAGACGCTGGGTACGGAAGATGGCGGAGGCCCAGCTGGGGATGGCCTCTCAGTGAGGAAGGGATGCCCATCAAACCCTGACCCCTCTGATGTTCCGCAAACTGGTGGTGGCCTATCCGGAGCTGGATGGGCACTTGAGGGTATCACAGAAGCCACAAGTGGGCGAGTACAGTTTGCAAATCTATTACTTGCGCGTGGTAAGGTGGTCTCCGGGTGGGGGAATGTGGACCTGTGGGTGCCCCTAGGCCAGGCCAGACATTGCAGGGTAGGTTCCATGTTGGGCAGGGTCTGATGAACACCACCTCCTACAAAGCTAGTAGGCATCAACTACTGGGCAAGGGTATGTGGGTGTTAGGTATGCTTCTATTGGCGTTAGGTATTCCTGTCCTTGGGCTGGTGACTAGCATTGTGACTGGTAGTGCACTGCATAGTGCATAGGCCTGTTCCCTGTGTGAGAATGCTGTGTACGCCAACAGTGGTGTTGGTGCAGCCATTGACCAAGTCTCCCCCCCCTTTTTGTTTTGTCACCCTGTCCTTCTGTGCATTAGCATCATCTGGCAGAGGAGCAGAGGCACCAGCGACGGAGGGAGCTGCATTCCACATGGCCCATGAGGCCGAATCCACCAACAGTGAGGGCACCAGTATACCGAAGGCGAGGGGAGCACCACGGCGGAGACAGGAGGGGACAGTTCGGACAGTGATACCTCCTCCGATGGAAGCTCCCCTCTGTGCCCACCCCAACTACAGGTACAGCCGCCACCCGCATACCAGCACCGCCCTCCCAGCAGCCCCTCAGCGAGCTTCCATGCCCGCTCACCTAGGAGGTTGGGCATCTCCTTCGTCCCAGGTACCTCAGGCCCTGCCCCAGTTAGCCCTGCTGCCCTGAGTGAGGAGGCTATTGACCTCCTGAAATCCATCCCTGTTGGGCAGTCAACCATTTTGAATGCCATCCAGGGGCTGGCAGCCCATTTGCAACAAACAAATGCATTCCTGGAGGGCATTCACTCAGGCATGGCAGCCCAACAGAGATCAATCCAGGCTCTGGCCTCCTCCCTGATGGCAGCCATTGTCCCTGTCTCTAGCCTCCCCCCTTCAACTACATCTACCCCCAGCCCAATTCCCTTCAACCCCAAGCTATCCCAAGCACACATTCAGACCAGCATGCACCCAAGACAACACACAGGAGTGGCTCAGGCAAACACAAGCACCACACATCATCTCACTGGCACTCACACAAACACCATCCAGATGCAGACACACCAACATCCACTGCCTTCACTTTGTCCCCCTCCTCCTCGTCATCCACCACCCTCCCAGTAGCGTCTCCACTCACACCTGCATGCACTACATCCTCATCCACTACTGCCATCACCATCACGCCTACCACTACACACCCCTCTCTGGCAGTCACCATCCCCACATCCATGCACACGACCCCTGTATCCTCTCCCACTGTGTCTGTGCCCCCTCCTCCCAAAGTACCCAAACGCAGGCACTCAGACACCCAACAGCCATCCACCTCACAACAGCATCCAGCCCATGCACCTGCAACCAAACACAGCAGACTGACACCTCCTACAACTACTCCCTCTTCCTCCACTCCCAAAGCTTCACCCTCTTCCTGCCCCAATGTCCCTAAGAAGCTTTTCCTCTCTGCCGTTGATCTCTTCCCTACCCCTCTGCCCCGTCCTTCACATCGGGCCAGGGTGAGCAGAACCCAGGCGAGCACCTCAGCCACCCAGTCCACAGCCATAGTAGTGTCAGCAGCTACTGCAGGTGGGAGAGGTTCCAGGGAACCTGCCATCAGCACTGACAGTGTACCTGCACCAGATGCCAAAGGGAAGGGCAAGGAGGCACCACCAGCTGCCAAGGTGAAGGGCAAGGAGGCACCACCAGCTGGGAAGGGCAAGGGCTCTGCCCCTGCAGGCAGGAAGGACAGGAGGCCTGGTGCTGGGACTGATTCTGAGCCCTCAACACCAACCATGGCGGTTCAGCCGTTCGAGGCTGCAGGGGAAGGGCTGGAGCCTCCCCCAACCACTGGCATTCCCAACAACAGCACTGCCACCAGCACCGCCACCAGCACCATTGCCTGCAGCAGCAGCCACAGTGGGCAGCCATCCGAGGCTGCAGGGGAAGGGCTGGAGCCTCCCCCCACCACTGCCAGCACCGCCAGCAGCACCAGTGGGCAGCCATCCGAGGCTGCAGGGGACGGGCTAGAGCCTCCTCCCACCACTGCCAGCACCAACACCAGCCCCACCACTGCCACCACTGAGCGGCCGTCACCGCCGGCAAGCAGAGTGTAGTCCTGCATCCATGGACTGTATCCTGGACCCTGCAAATCCTGTGGGTGTGACACCCAGGTGAGAGACTGTGACCTTGCACTCCCCAAGTACTGCATCACAGGGCACAAAGCCCCCTCCAGAACCAGTGGAAGAAGCCATCCACTCACCCCCTCCTTGCTAGGACGAAGCACACTGGGCACAAAGCCCCCTCCAGAACCAGTGGAAGAAGCCATCCACTCACCGCATCCTTGCCAGGATGAAGCACACTGGGCATAAAGCCCCCTCCAGAACCAGTGGAAGAAGCTATCTACTAGAGAGACTGTGGCTTTGCACTCCCCAGGACAAAGCAGCGAGCAGACCACCCACTAGAGAGACTGTGGCTTTGCACTCCCCAGGAACAAGCAGCGGGCAGACCACCCCCTTGAGAGACTGTGGCTTTGCACTCCCCAGGACCAAGCAGTGGGCAGACCACCCACTAGAGAGACTGTGGCTTTGCACTCCCCAGGACCAAGCAGTGGGCAGACCACCCACTAGAGAGACTGTGGCTTTGCACTCCACAGGACCAAGCAGTGAGAAGACCACCCACTAGAGAGACTGTGGCTTTGCACTCCCCAGGATCAAGCAGTGGACAGACAACCCACTAGAGAGACTGTGGCTTTGCACTTCCTAGCACCAAGCAGTGGGCAGACCACCCACTTGAGAGACTGTGGCCTTGCACTCCCCAGGACAGATTGATGGGCATGTTGCCCCCTCCAGAACCAGTGGTGTTGTACCATCTTCCGGCTGAGGTGCCCCTGTTCCCTGTCCCCCTGAGGTGCCTGTGTATTTTCGACCTGATGCCCCTGCGGTGTTCTCTCCATGTTGTTGCAGGAGTCAAGTGGAGCCTTGGTCTATGTGATGTGGCCCTGTGGGCCACGGACATTGTGGACTGGGCTGTGTTCCTCCATTTCTATATATGTATATACTGTTTTGATTTTGAAGTACAATGTTAAACATTTTTATCTTATTACACTCACTTTAATCCTTTCCTTTATTCCTGAAGGACACGGGGTAAATATGTTTTATTGCTGCATCAGTTTATGTGTATGGTATTGGGGGTGGGGGTGTTGTGTGTTGCGTGTGTGTGTAACTCTCTTTTTCCTCC
This sequence comes from Pleurodeles waltl, assembly GCF_031143425.1. Lineage (NCBI taxonomy): Eukaryota > Metazoa > Chordata > Amphibia > Caudata > Salamandridae > Pleurodeles > Pleurodeles waltl. The sequence goes on from NW_027150097.1 coordinate 4,829,953, forward strand.
CTCCTCCCATGTGTGCTAGGCGGCAGTACTCATGCAGTCATCTTCGCCGGCGTTGGTGCTCATTGTGAAGAAGGAGATAGACGATCATGGGGAACACCTGCAACTCGGGGTCCATGGCGGCGTGGTTCTTCCTTGTGTCTCCAGGGGTGAGTCGTTTTCCTTCTGTGTACTGTTTCTACCGTGCTTTTGATGTTGTTGGTACCGCCTCGGAAAAGGTGGCAGATAGGCCTGTTGTAATAGTGTGGGCAGTAGATTGTCTTCCGCCTGGCTGTTGGCGGTTACTGCTGTGGTGCTTGTTGCTACCACCGTGGTGGTAGGTGTGTTAAAGTGGCTGTCTGTGTGACTGGTGTCCGCCATCGTGATAATTCCATTTTTGTTACCGCCGGCCTGTTGGCGGTATTACCGCCGCTTTATCACCAACCACCAGGGTTGTAATGAGGGCCTTTAAACTTTGTTTGGACATTGGTTGGGGACGGGTTGATTTGTTTTTTATGCCTCTTTATCTTGGTGTTTTACTTTGCACTGCTGTCTCTTCTTATAGCCTGGAGAAGGACAGAGGAATATAAACGTCATGAGGAGGAAGGCATTGTCTCCAATGCCCTCAAGGGAATGTGGAGGCGTCTTCACTGCACACTAGTCCAACTCCAATGTGGTCATAAGTGTGACTAAAAGTGGTGGGGCAACATAAATCAGACAAAAACATAAGGCTCCATTACTTTTATATATATACATTTTGCCTAGTGGCAGTCGCCACTAGGTAGTTATAGTTAGGACCTAGTTTCTATAGAAAAAGCATTTTTTGTTTTGCTAATAACTTTCATGCCATTAGATGAGTCTTCACCAAATTTTTAAAAAAAACAATGGTGAACAAGTCAGTTGCTGTCTGGAAAGTTTCAGGGTGATCCGTCAAGCAAGGGCCAAGAAAAAGGGGTGTCCCAAAACACGTTTTCCCCATTAATTGTTCCATAGGGATTTTGAACAGCGATAGGGCCAAAACCGCTAGACGGAATTACACCAAATTTGGCAGAAAGGTAGCTCACAGTCCAAAAAGAAGCCCTTTTGGTTTTTGGTGTAAATCCGTTCGGTAGTTTTAGAGAAGTTAAAGAAAATCCAAATTTGTATATATAGGGCTGCAAAGGATTTGCAACCCCTTCCGATCTCATGCTGAGATCTCATTGGCTGCCAACACTTCTACAAGGAAGCATTGGCAGCCATGTTGGGACTCTGCTTAAACTGAGTCCCAGAAAAAAGGATGAAAGTAATGGAAAGGGGCCATGGTATGGACACCCTGACCCCTTAGCACTAGTGGTCGGGTCCCAGAGGGACCCTCTGTCAAAGCCCAGCTCACCTGAGTTCTTGTTCAGTTCTGATGGAGGTTGAAGACAATCCGACCCCACCCTGAAACTGCTTGTTCCAGCACACTAGTTTTTAACACAGTGCACTAAGAACAGAAGCTCAAGAGTAGGGGGGAAGTGGATAAAATAAAAAAGAGACAACACCGTTCTTGCGTTTCCACTGTTGAAGTGCTGCACAAATCTGCGTCCCTTTCTGACTTCTGTAGAAACTGGTGCCTAATGAAACATAAACAAAGAACAGATAAGTGCAACCTATTCCTAAATGGGTTCCTGACTATCCCTTTATTTATTAGAAATTCTCTTCTAAAAGTACCTCTTGGATCCTGGTCTCTAGTTTCCAGGTTTGGAATGTGTTACTGCTCTGGGATGTGCTTTCTATTACTGTAAAGCTTCTAAAACATTAAACAAATACCGTTATCAGAATTACCAATATCAAACATTCATCTTAATATAACTAAAGCCTAAATTCCCAATAGCAGACTCACTTTTCCCATATCTCCAGAATCTTTTAGAAAACAAATACTGTACTTTTACATCAAAATACAGCATGTAATTTGTGCAAGTCCTTGATTTACTGTTTGCCTTGCTGTTAATGGTTTCCACTGTTCGATTCTTAAAAGTTCCATAAAAAAAAACAATGTTTGTTTCACAAAGCTCAACAAGGTATTCTTGCAACAAAGAGCCTGAATCACAATGTTCGTGGAAGGTATCTTGCTTCAAACCGTCCACACACGAATCCAGAAATTGTTGTCAAAGTTCCTTCAGGTAATAAAAAGTTTTGCACTTACTTTTTGCTGGCAAGAGATACTGATCAGTCTAACCTTGTCTTCTTTCTCTTTTGCAGGTTGTTTGTAGGAGAGAGGCTGAGGCAAGGAGGAACCGGAAACCAGAAGAAGGAAGAGCCAGCAGCTGCGCCCATTGAAGCCAATGAAAGTCTGTAGAGAGCAGGAGTGCCAGCGCCGAGGGATCTGTTCTCAGGTAAGCGGGAGGTAGACGAGCACAAGCACTGGGTGAGGCTCGGAGGCTGCCTTTTATAGACAGGGCTGGGTGTGGTTCGAAGAGCTGGGTGTGGTTTGAAGGGCTGGGTGTGGTCCTCACATGCTGCACATGTTCTTGAAAGGTGAGCAGAGCTGGGTGTGGTTTGAAGGGCTGGGTGTGGTCCTCACATGCTGCACATGTTCTTGAAAGGTGTGCAGAGTTTCAGTTACTATGCAAATGAGTTGAATTAACACATGGCCTAGGGAGGAGTGTTTTAAAGAAGCCTTGGTAAAAGCAAGGCCCAATGTGTAAACAAAACAGCACATTAAACAACATACACAGAAGCCTAAGGGGGGGGGGGAAGGTGAGATAACAAGAAAGGGTTTGAATAGTAAGTTTAAAAGGGAGCTATTACAGAACCCACTAGTGCAGTGAGAGGGGACATGCTCTTTGCTGTGCACAAACCCTAACACCCTCCCAGGGTTAAAAAGCTATTTTTTAAAATTTCGCCCGTGATTTGCAGCAGATCCAGGTATCTGGCGACATTTGTTTTTTAAACAAAGTGTGGGCTCCTGCGGGTGGGCCAAGTCCCAGTGGCATTTTTAATTTTAATGCCACGTGGCCCTCCTGCAGCCCTGGGGACCACCACTTCCCTGGGTCTTTCATCAATTAAAAGGGGGGGCAGTCTGGGGCGGCCATCTTCACAGGACTTTAAACAGAACTATTGCGGGGGCTACCCAGGGACCACCACCACACTAAAAAATAGAAAGATCGCTGGTTTGCCCCCCTGCAGCCCTGGAAGGCACCAACTCCCTGGGGCTCTTTTTATTGGAGGGGAGCCATGCGGCCCCCTCTTGAGGAGCCACCGATGGCCCTGGTTCCTGCTATGTCCCTCACTACGCTTGTTTAAATGCAGGGTTGGTTAGGTCCTGGGGGCACTGACATTTTGAATGCAGGTGGGTCAGGTCCCGGGGGCAATGACATTTTAAATGTGGGTGTGGGCATCCGGCCCCTCTGCAGCCCCACGGCTGCCACCTCCCCGGGGCTTTAAAAAAATTGAAAGTTGGGGGGGCATCTGCCCCTCCCCAGCAGCCACTGGGACTGCCACATACCCAAGGCCATTGAAATTATGAGTGTGGGGGGGGGGGCACCTAGCCCAACCTCAGCCCTGGGGACTACCACCTCCCTGGGGCTCTAAGCAAATTGTAAGTTGGGGGCCATGCAGCCTCCCGCAGCCCTGGGGACCACCATCTTCCTGAGGCCATTGAAATTATGAGTGCGGGGGGCCGCCTAGTCCCACTGCAGCCTGTGGGGGGCTGTATGCCCCCCTGCAAAAAAACGGATTGTTTGCTAAAGGGAGGTGGCAGTCCCTAGGGTTGGAGGTCCACAGTGAACCCAACTCATTTTTTCCTTTTAGCCCTGGGGAGGTGGTGGCCCCTGGGGCTACAGGGGTGCTGCATGGTCCCCCGCATATAATTTCACATAGGCCCCGGTGGCAGTCCCCGGATCTTCAGCAGGGGTGCATGGCCCCCAATGAGATGGCAGTCACTAGGGCTGCAGTAGGGGGGCCCACAGCCCCCCACACAGACCTGATTGTACTCTTTGGACAACATGATGTATTTTTCCCCCGTTACATTACAAGCCAAGTGAAGGATTAGGCTCTCATCCAAGGCACGCAGTTCTGTATTTTCGTTCACACCTGTGACTGCCAACCTTTCAGACAACTTCTTTAGCTGGTCCTGTAGCAGATGCACAATGGGATAGCTTGGCCCATTGTACTATCCTCCTTGCTGACTTCCCGTGTGAAAACCTCAAAAAGAAGTAGCATCTGTCATGCATTTGACTACCCCCATTTGTCCGCATCCTTAGTCATAGCTTTCCCAATTGTATCCCCTTGTCTTTGAATGTCATAGCCATTGATGTGTCTGTGCTGCTCAAACAGATGTTACAACATGTAACAGGTCAAGTTCCAACGTGTTGGCACCTCCTTTATGAGGGCTTTAACTGGTACTGTATCAGCATGCCGAATAATCCTCAGCTGTTTCCAGGCTTTAAAAGAATAGCTGAAATAAGTGCAGATTCTTCTGCAGGTGGTCAGTGTGTTGCTGACTATGTTTATTTTTTTGAGAAACTCCTACACAATCAGATTGATGCAACGCGCACAGGATACTGAAATAGCCACCATCTAACATGGCCTTCACTATATTATTGCCAATGTCTGTGGCAACAAATCCATACTGAGATCTCTGGGTTCCAGCCATTCAAAAACCAAGCTATTAAATGTGTCATCTGTATGGGTTTTCTCCATGGCGAACATGGCTACTGTAGCATGCCACCGATTGCCCTTCAAAGCATTTTCAGCACTGAGACCTTTAGATATCTGTTGCCTAAACCCCGTAAAAGAAATACAGTGTGCAATTATACACAGGTAATCAGTTGCTTGACAACTAGTCTATATGTCTGTCGTCAAGTGGACAAGTGGATAGTGTGAACAGCAATTTGCTAGAAATACCACTCCTTTCACAAAAGAAAAAGAGAGGATGTCCAGCGCTAACATAATAGCCAACTTCCCATTGTTGAAACGGGCCATTGGGTGGTTCCAGTCATATGGCCCCTCCTGCCTTAACAATCCCATAATAGTAGCCTGGATATTCTTCTTTTCTGGGACCACTGACCTAGGCAATTTCTGAGAAGTAAGAGGTGGTCGATTCAATGTGTGTCTTGGGGTAGTCACTGTATCCGTGGTGTCTCCATCTGACTCTGAGTCTTGTGCCATTTTGAGGTAACTGAGTTTGGTGATGCTGATGCACTGCAGGGGAGAGGGCTGCTTTGTGTACAGATGTCACCTTCTTGTTACTCATGACCTTCCTCAGTGAATGGAGCTGTTGTTTCCCGGCTCTCCTCCCCTTTGCCACCACCATGTTGAGCAATGTTTAAGGTGCTCTTCTCACCAGATTGCAGGATGTTTTTTCATATGGGTAATTTGGCCTCCATTACCACAGTGTGAACCAGGCATACCTCTACGGACACTTGTGTGGCAAATAGAGTGTATTGCAATTATCTCCTCCTGTTTGCTAAGCGTAAAAAAGTCCAAAACTGGGGAGGAGTATTTTCTCAGCGTGCCAGTGCCACTGCCTGAAGAAGAACTGGAGGTAGGCGGGTGTGTCGTCGATTGCCTCAATGAGGTGCATACTTCTACTGAGGTAGGGGTTAGTGCAGGTCTCAGCTGGGGCTTTAGAAATATGGGAGGTGGCAGTGTGGAATCTGTGCCACATCCCTTGGAGCAGGTTGAATAGGAGGAATAATGTCAGACTCTGTGCCAGCTTAAATAACAATCACTGACTGGTTGTCATCCTCCTCCTCATCCCCTCCCATAATTCTAAGGTGTTCAGGAACTTTTCTTTTCCCTTACCTCTGCAGTCCCTTGCCTCTCCTGGTGTCTCCTGGGCTCTGCCAAGGTCCAATCAATGCTGAGATCATCATCATCAGAAGTGGTGCTTGAAGAAACATGATGGAATACCCTTTGTTTTTCTTGCTGGAGATATGGGAGCCTAGGACTATATAAAAGGAAGGCTCTTGTTCGGCAGGACACCCTTGCTGCTGTTCTGGTTCATCTTCAGGAAGGCCTACTATTGCTGACTGTGGCTGCTGTCCACTTTGCTTTGTTTCCTGAAACAATTGGGTTCTACTTTGAGAAAGGGACAAATCTAATTAAACATCACTGCTCATCTGTGTTGCCATGATTGCAGTGGCTGTCTTGCTGACAGGCATTGTCTTGGGCTTAGGTTAAGGTGGTATAGTAGATGCTGCTCACAGGTTCCTCCCCGGAGGCCAGTGTGGCAGGCACACGTCTTCTCAAAAAGATTGTGGTCGGCACATCAGTGGTGGAAAGCTGCTTCTTCTCACAGGGCACTTTCTGGGCAGCACCCTTCTTTGGGGCAATCTTAAAGCTGTCAGCTGGAAGTGGCACTGAGCTGCACAAGCAGAAGAGATAGGAGGACTAACATTGTGATGTGCAATGTAGTCACGTGTTTTGGACAGGCCTTCAATTTGGCAGTACTGTGGGTGATGTCTCTTATCTGATCTGAACAAAGAACACATTAAACCTATGGCAAAAGCACACTTGTGTCAAGATATTAGGGGTGATACCCTGAAACCAGTCCCAGGATGCTTGTTTCCAGTCCAGGAAGAACCTGACCCGGCAGTTCAGACTGGACTGTTCCCAAGGGGAGCAGGGTCAAGGCTGATTTGTGTATGGCTAAGTCCAAACTAGAATGGCATGGGTAGCAAACAAACAATGGATTTAGGCCCAGATCTATGTTCTGGAGGTGAATGTTTGACATTGTTCAACATTTCGTCCATCACTTGTGCTTTTTTGCATTTGTTGCCTTATGTGGGATGGATATGCCTAGATGTGGGTCCCAGGCTCCTCATGCGACTAGAGTCAAGCTAGTCTGTCTGATGAGGGTGATACCCTGAAACCAGTCCTAGGGTGCTTGTTTACAGTCCAGGGATGACCTGACCTGGCAGTTCGTGGCTGGACTGCTTCCATGGGGTACAGGGTCAAGACTGATTTGTATATGAATGGGTCCAAAACTGGAATGGTATGGGTAGCAAAAAACAATTGATTTAGGTCCAGATCTCTGTACTGGGGGAGAATGTTTGACATTGTTCAGCATTCCCTCCATCACTTGTTCTTTTTGCAATTCACACTGGCTAACCACCCAAAATGGCCGCCAGCCACATGGTCAAACAACAACAGCGAGCATGGAGGCATGGAGAACTAAGAATACATGCAAGTCTATGGCAAAAGCACACTGGCTGGCTGCACAAAATGGCCACCAGCCACATGGGCAAACAACAACAGCGAGCAAGGAGGTGATGGAGAATTTCCCTTAAACGGTATGCTTTGAACAGGGTGGACTAACCTTTTCACCCTGCTGGAGCTAAGAGATAAGGGCATCACAATCAATAAAACATTTAGCATTAACAGTATAACCTATGTGGCCACACAAAAAAACCCAAGCCAAAATAAAGTTAAAGGGTTTTATTGCAAACTAATGCATAGGTTAATGTAAACAAGTTTGAAGGCCAAACTATAAAGATACAAAATCACCATTGGGAGTACCAGGCAAAGAAAAAAGCTAAGCTTAATCAACATTAAACTAAACATACTAAGCACTATATTAGTGTCACACAAAATAACTAAAGAGCTACTTGATGGTCAGAAAACAACCACTGTCCAGACACCTTATCATGTAGACAAAGTACATCAAGGTTAATAAAAATAACCACTGGAAATTCCTACAAGGACAAGCCACTAACTGACATATGCTGGGCTAACAAATTTGAGGACAAAACGTAAAAAGGAAAAATAGAACAAAAATAATTTGGGAAAGTGATATCTGGGCCAAATAGAGGCTAACTAAGGCTGGAAAAAAGTAAGTAGATCTAGAAAGGGTCAGCATTTAGAAGCTTGATCAAGAGTCTTCTCAATCAGGGTCAAAAATCGAAATCTTCTCTAACAACATATTAAGAAATGTGAGGAGTAAGGGCATCGAAATTAGAAATTCCAAGCAGAAGTCACCAACAATAGTAACAAGGGGCAAGAGGCTCAGCAAAGTTTCTGGTCAAGCAGGAAATGGAAGGTGCATGAAAAAGTCAAAAGTGGGACTGACTCAAATCTATCAGTTAATGGTAAATTAAAGTCTGCAACAATTTCTGATTTATCAAATAGTCCATAGCCAGGTAACTGAAAGATCCCATTATCCAATCAAAGTTCATCACTTGTTGCGCATCGGCAACGTTACCTACATGGCAAAGGCATCCATCTTCCTCTCCAAATTCGAAACAATTATAGATATCCAATGTCCACAGTTTCTCCATGTTCTGGGTTTAAGGTTAATTTCTCAGGCTCTAAATGTGTACAGACAATAGAACATCTATATCGAAGCTAACAATTTCGTGGGAATGGATTCTGAAAGAAATGACATGCTAGCAAAAGAAAGACATCTTTCTCATGTTTCTGCAAAGTCAGAGACCTAGCAAATCACTATAAGTAAGCTAAACAAACAGAGTTAAATGGCACACTTTATTTAAATTCAATTAAAACACATAAACATAAAACTTACACTCTTCTCATTAATAATTCTCACTCATGATTCATATTACTGTTGTTTAGCACAGAAAAATAACGTGTTAAATCATAACAGTAAGGGTAACCAAGAACTGCGTTAATCAATCATTAGCATATACCATTCATCATAAATTGCAATAAATTCATTATCGTTTTAGTAAAATCTGTTTCTTAACATCTTAAAATATCATATAGAATCAAAGCAAATTATTATACTAAAATTAAAGTTGCTGTACCGCATCAGGTTCACAGTGAATGTATACCAATATAGGCTTTTCAGTGCACCACTTTACAGTGAAACTGTTATACATTAATACATTATAAATGAAATTACATTAATATATTACAAATGAAAGTGTGACCACTCTTAGACCACTAGTAGCCTTATCTCTTCTGCATCAGAGGCATGGAGAACAGAGAACACATGCAATCCTATTGAAAAAGCACACTTGCTGACTGCACAAAACGGCTGCCAGTCACATGGTCAAATAACAACAACAAGCAAGGAGGCATGTAGAACAAAGTTTACATATAAGCATATAAGCAGGAGCACACTGAGTGACTACACAAAATGGCAGTCAGGCACATGTGCAAACAACAACAGCGACCAAGAAGACATGGAGAACAAAGAACTCATGCAAGCCTACAGCAAAAGCACATGCCAGCCATATGGTCAAACAACAGCGAGCAAGGAGGTATTGAGAACTACATGCAAGCACATGGCAAAATCACACTGGCTGAGTACACAAAATGGCCTCTGGGCACAGGGTCAAACCAACAACAGCAAGCAAGGGCAAATGGAGAGTAAACAACACTTGCAACCCTATGGCAAAAGCACACTAACTGAGTACACAAAATGGCTCCTGTTGAAAAACAAAGACAAATGGTGGCCTATGGCAAACACACTCACTCACACACTAGCCAGAAAAAGGAGGCATGCTAACACTGAAGAAAACACTACCATTAATTTAGCAGTGCTAAACAGGAAAATTAACTGAGCTAAAAATGTTTTAAATATTGCACCACATATACAATTTTTGCAGAAACAAACATGAAATTCAAACAATAACCAACATTTTTAATTTGATTCAATGCGATCCCTGCCCTAAATGATTTTTTAATTAAAACAATGTACAGCAACAGTTCTTTCATGCACTGATGACTATTACTGGGCCTATTGGCTGGATGGTAAAATACACAAATATTGCAAATGTAGCAAGCACACAGAAAAAGTAGTAAACTGTGCAAATGTTTTCCTTAACAAAAGGTGAAAATTAAATGCAAAACAATATCTAGGCCCTAATTGAAACTCCAGGCCACCCACCACAATGAAATTTAAAATTCAAATAGAAGTAGAAAAAATACTGGTACATGCCCAAGAAAACAAACACTACCATTAATTTAGCAGTGCTAAACAGGAAAATTAACTGAGCTAAAAATGTTTTAAATATTGCACCACTGTTCGTGAGGCAGCAGGAGCACGGACTGACTTTACACCACATGAAGTGTGAGTTCTTGAAGAGGGACATTTGTTTTTTTGGGTACAAGTTCTCGGAGCAAGGTATCGGCCCAGACCATGCCAAAGTGGAAGACATTCAAGAGGCAACCACCCTGACCTCGACTTCTGGGGTTAGAAACTTCCTGGGTATGGTTACGTACTGTGGCCATTTCATGAGGTGCTTATCGGAGGTCACCGGCCCACTGCGGGATCTGACCATGACCAACCACCCCTAGGTGTGGGGTAACAAACAAGATTGTGCTTTCGCAAACACAAAAAAACACAAAAATTTCCCTGTCAGCCGATACAACTCTGGCATATTTCGTTCCTCAATGTGAATCCCAGCTAGCCGTTGATTCCAGCCCCCTGGCCTGGGTGCGGTACTAGCCCAGAGACAAAACTGTGGGGAATGGGCCCCCATTGCATTTGCCAGCCGAATGCTGACACCTACTGGGCAGCGTACTCCCAGATAGATCGGGAGGCCATTGCCATCTACTAGGGGTGTCGGCACTTTCACCTCTATCTGTATGGCAAGGCATTCACGGTGGTGACTCTCTTCAAAGGGTTGTTGTCCAAGCCCCCGCCAAGGATCAAAAAGTGGAAACTACAACTACAAGAGTTCAACTTTGTTGCAAAGTATCAACCAGGCACCCAGAACCCTCCTGACTTCCTATCACGCCATGCACATTCAGCTACCCCCCAGGTGTGGGAAAGTAGCCTCTTTTTAGCTTGGTTACCCCTACTTTTGGCCTGTTTGTCAGTGTGTTTGACTGTGTCTACTGGGATCTTGATAGCCAGGACCCCAGTAGTTATGCTCTCTCCCTCAAATGTGGTTGTTGGTTACTGTCAGCACAGTATTTCACCCACAATTGGCATACTGGTGCCCCCTTATAAGTCCCTAGTATCTAGTACTTAGATACCCAGGGCATTGGGGTTCCAGGGGATCCCTAAGGGCTGCAGTATATATTTTGCCACCCAATAGGGAGACCATGCAAAAGCTTCTGCAGGACTGCCATTGCAGCCTGCGTGAAAAGGTGCAAGCATACTTTCACTGCTATTTTCACTACACAAGGTTACTTATAAGTCACCCCTAGGGCAGGGTGCAAAGTACCTGTGTTAGGGCACCCCTGCACTAGCAGAGGTGCCCCCACGAACTTTAAGAAGAGTACGTCAGGCTTGTGGTGGACCGGGCCAGACCATTACCCATACCTCTTGCAGAAGTAGTGGAAGTCACTAGTCAAGATGACTGCTTACAGATGGCCATGGAAGCCATTCGATCCGGTGACTGGTGCCCTCTGCAACACCCCGCGACGTTCCTTACCACGGAAGGCAAAACCACGCTACAAGCCTTCTTTCATGTCCTCTATGAACTCTCGGTGAGTGAAGAAGGGTGCCTACTGCGAGGCTTCCGCCTGTGCTGCCTGCCTGTTTGAGACCACGGGAGGTCCTCCTAGTGCATGGAGCCCACCAGGGTATTGTGAAATGAAAGAACCGGCTCTGGAGTAAAGTCTGATTCCCCAGACTGGACCAACAAGTGGACGATGTGGTTAAAGAGTGCATTGTCTGTAAGACAGAAGCATGCCTGACCCCCCAGGGCCAGTCATCACCGAGGATGGCTCCACAGCCTCTTGGCAGAGGGGCAGCACCGACTTTGGGAGTCTTTCCCAACGGCTCTTAATTGCTAATAGTGGTAGATGACTACTCCGGATACCCTGAGGTGGAGCTCATGCCAACTACGTCGGCATCAGTGGTCATCCCAAAGATTGAGAAAATGATGGCCACCCGCGGCCTCTTTGGTGAGATCCTCACAGAGAACGGATCCCCCTTTAACAGTTGTGAGTGGTCTGATTTCCTCATATCCAGGAACACCAAGCACCGTTGGATCATACCCAGGTGGCCCCAGGCGAATGGGGAAGCGGACAGATTTGTGAAGACACTGTCAAAAATGACCTGCATCCCCATAGCGGGGACGCAAAATGTGGAGATGGCCTTATACACTTTTCTCCATGAATACAGGGTTACGCCCCATACCACCACCAGAGTCACCCCAAGTCAGCTGTGTTTTGGGAGAGTGGTAACTGATGCCATCCCACACCACCCTCTGGGGACCACCCAGGCAAACCCCTAGAACAGATCTGTGGAATGGAGGTCCCGTAACAATGACTATGCTTCGCTGAAGTGGAGGAACCAGAATAACACCATCCGTGTGGGAGACACTGTGCTGGTCAAATACCATCACCTAGGGGGCTAATTCCGGCTACCCCTCGAGGTTGAAATGGACTGTGACCGCTGTCAAAGGGACCATGATAACAGCCGGGAGAGGGGTGATAGCGTTACAAGGAATGTGTCCCAGTTGAAGTGTTTCTCTTCTTCCTCACCCTCTGGTGATGGAAGGGATAGCTCTCTGAGCGATGGCTCTCACAGTGACCCTGAGATTGCTGTTTTTTCACCGGAGTCCTCGATCCGAGGGGGACCCACGCTAGAGGACAGCGGAACAACTCGGCGGCCGACGCCGCTGGAACATTCACCGTCGGCAGATGCTGGAGCCCCGCTCCCCGCAGGAGAAGTTTTGTCCCCTTGGGTGCCTGTACTTCTAGTGTTCTGACTGTTGTGACGAGTAAAGGCAAAAATTGGTTTCCTTGGATGATTTCACACTTCAGCCGATAAACAGATATCCCAGGATCAAGACACTCTCCTGCTCTTGTGCCCCAATAAGTGTCTCAGTCAAGGAGGGGGCTGTGTAGTGTTTGCCTGAGTCGGGTGAACCTACTGTGCGGTCCCCAGAGAAAGGGGGATTTATAGTCACCCCCCCCCCCCCCCCCCCCGGGACCTAATGGTTGAGCCGGAGTGAGGTGGGCAGAAGGGACAAATCTGAAAGAAAGAGCGGGAGCCAGGGAGAGGCAGCATAGAGGAGTTTGAATAAAGCGAGCTTTCCTGTTGTCCGCACACCAGTCTCAGGCCGACTCTACAGGGGGGTCACAGGTCACCCCTGGACGGAGAGTGTCAGGATTTAGGGACAAATGCTTCCGCAGCACTGGCCCGGCCCCTCCGAGCTACCTGTCAGTCCTGCCAGTTCCATCAGGTCAAAGGGTCAATGTCGGCATCTGGCCGGATGCAGTGGACATTTTGCTATTTCATTTCACATCCGGGTGGTTTGCAAACCTCTGAAACACTATTATCACCTGATTCCACCGCAGCTCGTACTGAGGTCACATATTTCTCCTGCTTCTTCCGTCTCTTCACCGAGAGGAGTTCACCGACCCCTCCAGGTCTCACCTGCCCCTCGCTGCGGGGCTTCCAAGTAACTTCACAAGAGGAACCGGACGATTCTGTTCAAACCCGCGCTTTATTCTCCTGTAAAATGCGCACATTACATGTTCTGCTCGCTCCACATGGGGAGAGAGCGGGGGTTTAACTGAAGCCTGGGAAGGAAAGGGCCTGTTTCATTCCTTTCACAAGACGCTTCATAAGGCTTCTAAGCGCTAGAAGTGTGGGGCAAATTAAAGGATCTGAGTCAGCGAACGTGACTTCTATGCGCCCTTTAACAACAATCCAGGCTGCAGCTCTGGGAGTTTGTGTATTTCCTTGTTAAAGATCACTTTTTACATATACCTCGAGATTTGTATTAAATGTAAAAGTAGAAGGACTTGTAGTGAAAGAAAAAACAAATAGGTCGCTACAGCTCACCCCACCCACCCCCAGTCTTGTCACTCGCAGTGTCATCCGGTTCCATGGTGTAATGGTTAGCACTCTGGACTCTGAATCCAACCATCTGAGTTCAAATCTCGGTGGGACCTGAAAGTTTTGCCCACTTTACAAACTGTAATAATTTGTCACAGTTATTAACAGGATGGTGAATTAAAGCGCCCACGTTCCCTTCTCCTATTTTATAATCGCAGAGACACAGAAGAGATAATGTGTGCATTAGAAGAAGGCCCCAGACGGCTTCACCAGCTCCCACAACAGCAGTGAAGATATTCACTACTGATACATCCTCTGCAGGGAGGAGTCACAAACCCGCTGACAATCTTTCTGAACACAAAACACTTCAATTCAGTGACCTGCGCCGTACTCACACGACGGTGATAAGACGCCTTTTTGTGGTTACCGCCGCTTTGTAAATATGGATCCTTCACACATCACAGCGTGAAAGGGGCGTGAAAAAGGTGTTGCTGTGGATTTTCTACACCAAGACCCATTGCATTTTGACGCTGCACAGATTTACCAGAAATCTTAAAACTGAGGCAGCGCCAAAAACTAACCCCACCCCAGGGATGGCGTTAGAATGGCGCAACATGAAGAAATACTTGTATTTCTCCTCATTTTTGCTTGTCCTTTGTGTGCTGGATTCTGCGGCACACATAGAGCAAAATGCCATCAGTGATTGTTTATGTGCAGGAAGGGACACCTTTCTGCACATAAACCATCATTCCCTGCAACGCAGGCGCCCTTACCCTCTGTTGCAAGCATGCGTGCGTTGGCGATAGGCAGCAACTTTTAGCACCACACTAGGGGAACCACAGGAGTGCCCGCATTTTCGTAAATATGTCTCATCCCTGCGTTTCTGAAGTGGTGCAGTGCTGCCAATTTTGGTGCACAGACGCACTGCACCACTTTCTTGTCAATGAGTCCCTAAGTGAGCAAAAACACAGGGCGTCATTCACAAGTGGCCTGCGCCACCTGTGCGTCATGTTTTTTGATGCACTGGCAGGCCAGGCTGCAGGGTCATATCTTCAAGGCCGTGCAAAGCCACTTTGCATGGCTTTACATGGCCTTGTAGATACGGGCCCCTTTCACGCATTACTCTACGTGAAAGGAGCGCTCCATGGGTGTTGCTGCGGGTGTTCCCATGCAACACCAATGGAATCTGACGCGTTCCCAGATTTGCAAGTCTGAGAATGCATCAGAATCCTACGCCACCTCAGGGTTGGCATAAGGGTGGTGCAACGGGGAGAAATAACATTATTTCACCCTGTTTCTTCCTCTTTCTATGTGTGCTGCATCCTGAAGCACACATTGAATGGAGGAAAATGTCTCACATGATTGTTTTTGTGCAGGAAGGTGTCCACTCCTGCAGAAAAACAATCATCCCACAATGCAGGTACCCTTGCACCATGGTGCGAGGATGCTGCGTTGGCGCATGGCAGCAATTTGTGCGCCAGCTCTGTCGACAAGGACAGGAATGCGCTATATCTTGTAGATACAACGCATTCCTGCCCTTTTGTTGTGATGCAGGACAGCACAGCAAAATGCTTGCGACGCTGCCCTGTGCCAAAACTTTGTAAATGAGGCCCACAGTATTTTGTAAAATAACCAACATTTTTCAATACATTTAAAGAAGAGGAACAGCGTGATTGTGTGTGTGTAAAATTCCTGGTGAAATCCTCACTACACTCGACTGAAGGCACCTGCACCCAACTATTTATCAGAAAAGAAATTTATTAGACTGGTGTAACACCCAAAACATCATCCTTTAATCTACACCTCTGAGTAACTTCACTATTTGTTCTCCGACCACGTCTGGATGCTGACTGCAATTTGATGCAAATTGTATAAGATACATTTATTAGTCAAGGACAACATAAATGAGCTGGAGGGTTTAGAAGAGCCTCCAGCATCTTGGTGATGTCACTGTGCGTCATAGCTCTACTTATCAGCTGGGACCAGGGCCATAACCATGGAGAGGAAGAGGCAGCCCTTGTATTGTCTAAAACACACACAACATAAGTTATTTGTTAATGGCAGAGTCTTGTGAAAACAGCCTTAATTTAAATCAACTGTATTCACCTTGGATTGCATATAAAGCACACACAAAGGCGAGACAAGGACAGCCCATCGCTGTAGTGTGGGTTTCCCCCTTTTAAAAGGTTTGCTATGTTGCAGGTCTAGACTGTTAGACCTAACAGCCTTAGGGGTGGTCACCCCCCAACTTTTTGCCTGCCTCCCTCCCTTTTTCTGACACTGTTTTTGCTGGCTTTAGGACTCTGTGCACTTTACCACTGCTAACCAGTGCATACGTGTATGTGCTCTCTCCCCCACACATAGTAACATTGGTTCCTATGAGACCAGGAAGCAGTGTCTCCAGTCATGGCCTGAGCGCAGAGGAAAGAAGGGAGTAGAGAGCATTCTAGCGAGATTAAAATTAGATGCAAAGGAGAGGAGAGCTGAGGCTGAAAGAGCCTTGGCTGAAATGTGGAGGGAGATGACATTGATAAGTGTTTTTTTGTTTATGAAGTTGCACTGAGGGCACATGGGTTCCTGAAGAGCACTGGTGGGTGGGCCTGTGGAAACTGACTGATCACAGGAAGCTTTCTGGGGAGGCGGATCTCTAAGCTAGCACCAGAGTGTCCAAAAAGGTGTCGGGGTGGGTGCACCCACAAAGGTGGTCAGGGTTCCCAACAGAAGCAAGAGGGGGAAAAAAACTTAAAAATAAGGAGTTCTCTAAAGGCCCCTGAAATAATTACCAAGGGAATAGTGGTAACCAGTCCCAGTCTGATCCTAAGAAGAAAGGGTTCTTTGATCATAAGACAGGGAGGTGGGTACCCCAATGTGCAGGGGGCTCCAAGTATGTCCACTCAAAGGGTGACTCTAAATGTACAAAGAGGGCACAGCCCCCAATGGTGGGCAGACACCTGGGTTGGTTAGTGTAGCGCCCAGGGAGGAGGTAGTCCCAGTTAGCTTTGGGGAGCAGGCAGAGGTAGCCCTAGTGTCCCTAGGAGATACAGAAATAGTGCCAAATGCCCACATGCCTGCCAATACTCCTAAGTATAGTCAGTGGGTCACCATTAATGGCCAGCAGGTGGAAGCTCTGCATGACACAGGAGCCAGCATGACTACTGTCAGGGGTCAGCTGCTGTCAGCAGAGCAGATCCTACTGAAAAAATTCCACTAAGTCAAAGTCGCCATCAATCGCGAGAGCCATCCACAGGTAGCTCTGGTTCCCTTTCAGTGGTGGGGGTCACTGGTACTCGGAAAGTAGCTGTAAGTCCTGCCTTGCCTGTAGATTGTCTGTTAGGCAATGACCTAGAGTACACTGCCTGGAGGGACGTAGAACTCAAGTCTCACTTGGAGATGATGGGATTGCCTGAGTGGGTCTGCATGACCACACAGTCCATGGCTGCCTGGGAAGGGAGTCAAAGGTGTCTGGAGCCTAGAAGAATGGCCCAGACAGCTGCAAAGGAGAGGGTCAGGGGGCATGGGAAACCAGCCCCTGAGGTTCCCACAGTGATGTTAATGGGGTCCCTGAGGAAGAGGCCCCTCAGCCAGCTGGGGGAAACATTGCCACCCTTGGTGACTTGCCTGAGCTTGCTGGTTGGCAAGTTGAGGGTGGGCCCACCAGGGAGAAATTCAGCAAAACGCCAAAGGAGTGTCCCACTCTTGAGGGATTGAGGCGACAGCCCTTAGCCATGCAGCAGGTGAAGCCTTTGGGGCTCACCTAATATATTGGAAGAAAGATCTCCTATATAGTGAGCCTAAGGCTCTGGGTACTAGGCAGTACATGTGCTGCTGGTTCCCCAGTGTTACCAGGCATTTCTACTTAGTTTGGTTCAAGAAATCCCCCTGGTAGGACATCTAGGGCAAGACAAGACCTTTGCCAGTCTTGTCACCCACTTTTATTGGCCCTGAATGAAGACAGCCTCAGATACATTATGTAGGTCCTGTCCCACCTGCCAGGCCAGTGGGAAGTCAGGGAAAAAGCTGAAGGCCCCCCTATCCCACTTTCTTTAGTTCGCACTCCCTTTGAAAGGGTGGGCATCAATGTCATTGGTCCATTGGACCCCAAGACAGCCTAGGTAACAGGTTCTTCCTGGTCTTGGTGGACCATGCCACACACTACCCAGAGGGAATTTCTCTGAGGATAGTGACTGCACCTTTGGTGACCAGAGCTTTGATGGGGACCTTTACCCGTGTAGGGTTCCCCAAAGAGATACTGTATGTGTCTGACAAAGGCACTAACTTCATGTCTGCATACATGAAGACCATGTGGGATGCGTGTGGTGTAACTTATAAGTTCACCACACATTATCAACCTCAATCCAATGATCTAGTTGAGAGATTCAACAAGACCTTGAAGGGCATGATTACAGGACTACCTGAGGCCATGAGGCACAAGTGGGATGTCCTCTTGCCATGCTTTCTCTTTGTTTACAAAGAGGTGCCCCAGAAAGGGGTGGGGTTCAGTCCCTTTGAAGTTCTCTATGGCTACCCTGTTAGTGGGCCCCTAAGCATTGTCAGGGAGGGGTGGGAGAAAGCTCCCAGGAAACCCCCCCCCCCCAGGGGGTGGAGTTACATGTTGGCCTTCCACAACCAGATGAACTGCTTCTGGAAAAAGGCAAAAGCAACCTTGAGGCCAGTCAAGTGGTAATGAAATGCTGATATGACCAGAAGGCCACTCTGGTGGAGTTTAAACCTGGTGACAAGATATGGGTCATGGAACCAGTAGAGCCCAGGACTCTCCAGGATCGCTGGACTGGCCCATACAAAGTAAAGGAGCATAAGGGGGAAGGCCACTTACCTAGTGGACCTCCAGACCCCTAGTAGCCCCCTAAGGGTGTTCCATGTAAACAGACTAAAGGCTCACTTTGAGAGGTCTGAAGTCAGCAGCCTCCTTGTGACAGATGAGGGTGTGCAGGAGGAGAGTGAACTCCCTGACCTCCTCTCTGCACAAGAAAGTGATAGGTCAGTGGAGGGTGTCAACCTCTCTGACTCCCTAACCCTAGACCAGCGGGGTGACTGTTTACCAATAACTGGAACAGTTCTCCTCTCTGTTTTCTCTCACCCCTGGACTCAGCCATCTATGTTTCCATGATGTTGACACAGGAGACAGTACCACTGTAAAGAACAATATTTACAGATTTTCAGACAAGTTGAAAGCCAGCATCAAGGAGGAAGTTGCCAAGATGCTAGCCTTAGGGATGATTGAAACCTCTAATAATCTGTAGCCCAGCTCCGTGGTGCTGGTACCTAAGGCTAACAGATCGGGCACCAAACCAGAACTTTAGTTCTGTGTTGACTACTGAGGTCTCAACTCCGTCACTAAGACTGATGCACATCCCATCCCCAGAGCTGATGAGCTTATTGACAGGCTAGGTGCTGTCAAATTCCTCAGTACATTTGATTTAACATCAGGGTACTGGCAGATCACCTTGACTGAGGGGCAAAAGAGAGGTCACCATTCTCAACCCCTGAGGGACATTACCTATTCTGGGTGATGCACTTTGGCTTAAAGAATGCCCCTGCTATCTTCCAACAGTTGGTCAACAGGGTCCTGGCTGATAAGGAAGCATTATGTGCCGCTTACCTTGATGACATTGCTGTCTACAGTGCCAGCTGGGAGGAACACCTGCTTCACCTCCAAGAGGTGCTCCAAGCCCTGCAACAGGCAGGACTGACAATTAAGCCCAGTAAGTACCAGATTGGGCAGGGTTCCATGGTTTACTTGGGGCACCTTGTAGATGGTTGCAAGGTGCAGCCCCTCCAGCTCAAGATTGATACAATTTTGGCCTGACAACCACCTAAAACTCAACTGAAGTGAGGGCCTTCCTAGTTCTCACTGGTTACTACCACAACTTTGTTAAGGGATATAGCACCGTGTGGCCTCCTTAACTGAGCTGACTTCCAAAAAGCAGTCCAGGTTGGCGATCTGGACAGAGCTTGTCAAAAAGCCTTTGATTCTCTGAAGGAAGCCATGTCCACAGTACCTGTGCTCATGGCCCCTGATTACTCCAAGGAATTCATAGTGCAGATGGATGCTTCAGAGCATGGCATAGGGTCAGTTTTAGCACAGCTGAATGGGGAGGGCCTAGACCAACCACTAGCCTTAATTAGTAGGAGGTTACTTCCTTTGTTACAGAGGTGGAGTGCCATTGAAAGAAAAGCATTTGCTGTGGTCTGGGCACTGAAGAAGCTGAAACCATACCTGCCTGGGACTCACTTCCGGGTTCAGACAGACCACAGGCCCCTGAAATGGCTCATGCAGATAGGGGGTGAAAATCCTAAATGCTTGAGGTGGTCTATCTCCCTACAGGGAATGAACTTTACGGTGGAGCATCACCCGGGGACTGACCACACCAATGCTGATGGTCTCTCCAGATTCTTCTGCCTTAGTGATGAGATCTCCCAAGGGGTTGGGTAGCTCTCCCCACTTTCAGCTTGGGGGACATTTGTTAGACCTGACAGCCTTAGGGTGGCTATCCCCCATCTTTTTGCCTGCCTCCCTCCACTTTTCTGACACTGTTTTTGCTGGCTTTAGGACTCTGCACACTTTACCACTGGTAACTAGAGCTAAAGTGCATGTGCTCTCTCCCCTAAACATGGTAACATTACTTCCTACTCAATTGGCATATTTAATTTACTTGTAAGGCCCTAGTAAAGTGCCCTACATGTGCTTAGGGCCTGTAAATTAAAGGCTACTAGTGGGCATGCCGCACTGCTTCTGCCACCCACATAAGTAGCCCCTTAACCATGTCTCAGGCCGGCCATTTCAAGGTCTGTGTGTGCAGTTTTACTGTCACTTTGACTTGGCATTTAAAACTACTTGCCAAGCCTTAAACCCCCCTTTTTCTACATATAAGTCACCCTTAAGGTAGGTGCTTGCTAACCCATAAACAGGTTGTTATGCAAGTAAAAAGCAGGACATGTACCTATGTGTTTAACATGTCCTGATAGGGGAGAACTCGCAAAGCCGTTTTCCACTATTGTGAGGCTTACTCCTCTCACAGAGAAGCATTAGAACTGCCCTCATATACTTTTCAGTGGTAGATTCTAATCTGGAAGGAGTGGCCAGGTCATATTTGTATGGCCAGAATGGTAATAGAAAATCCTGCTTACTAGTGAGGTTGGATTTAATTTTACTATTTTGGAAATGGCACTTTTAGGAAGTGGGGATTTCTCTGCACGTACTGCCACCTGTGCCTTACCGCCTGTCCCCAATCCATGTCTGGTCTGTGCTGGGTGACAGCTCCCCCTGTGCATTCCACCCAGACAACCACAAACACAGGACACTCAGTCACATCTTCATTCATCTGCATACTAAATTGGTCTTCCTGGGCACGAAGGGTGGAGGGGATCACACTTTAATTTCAAAGGCCAGTGGCCTGCCCTCACACAAAGGACTGACAACCACCCCCCCCCCCCAAGGGACCCTGGCAGACAAGAATGGGCTGAAAGGGGAATTTGTGTAATTCATCACCACTCTTTGCAGTTTCCCCCACTTCAAAGGCATGTTTGGGTATATAAACTGGGTCTCTGACCCCACCAAACAAGACACTTCTGGATCTACTCCTGAACTCTGTCAGAAAACCTGCCTGACTGCCCAAAGGACTCATTTGGACTGATTTGCTGAGAAGGACTGCTGCCCTGCTGCCTGCTGACCTCTGACTGTTCTGGAAGGACTCTGCCTTCCGCAAAAGTGCTCTCTAAGGGCTTTGATTAAGCTTGCCTTCTGTTCTGAAGTCTCAAGGACAGCAAAGACATCATCTACTGGCTTTTAGCTAGCTTTCCAACTTCAGCGACGCCTGGAACGACTTCAGCGACACCAGCACCAATGCCGTAGCCTACTCCCACTCCATGGACATCGCTGCATGCAACAACTGCGGCCTTCAACGCAAGTCTGATGTTTCTGAGACACCGCTGACATCACTCAAGGTCATCGCCACACTACGAAGTCAACACTTCACTTCTTGACCAACTGGATTCACCAACCCCGCCGGGTCACAAGGATTCAACACATCGCCACTGACGCTGCACCACCTCCCCCTTCCTCCTGTGGAACCGACACCTAGCCTCCAGCTGCCTCGCAGTGCGGAACCAATGCCTCATCTCCCCGGATGCCTTAAAGGACTGACACTGCAGCGGCCCCAGCAACACCTCAACTCCCCAACTCCATGCAACGTCTTTGTTTGTTTGTTTTCAAAAGGTACTCTACCTGGGGGTCAATGTGATTCCATGACCGGCACCTGTGGCATCAGATTATTGTGAGCGACTCAGTAAACGATGCCATGATAGCCCCAGTTGGAGCTATTGTGTTTCTAAGCACTTTAGTTGTATTTATTCTGTAAAACGTCATAACTTTGCTGGTATGTATTGGATTTTCATAGTTTCAGCAGTATTTTATTCAGATAAATATTGTCTATTTTTCGAAACCTGTGTGGTGTATTTTTGTGGTGTTTTCACTGTGTTATTGGATAAGTTCTGAACAAATACTTTACACATTGCTTTCTAAGTTAAGCCTGACTGCCCAGTGCCGAGGTACCGGAGGGTGAGCACAGGATAATTTGGACTGTGTGCGATTTACCCTGACTAGGATTGTGGTCCCTATTTGGACAAGGGTGTATACCTATGTCAATTGGAGAGACCATTTCTAACATAGACCATAATCCTTTCATCTCTGCTGCATTTCTTACGGTTTATAGGCAGCAGGATCTGTGAAGACCTCTGATGTGCAAGTGAGAACACACATTTGTCCGGAGAAAACAAAAAGAAGGGAGATGGGGGCATTGTTTAGAATAAAGAACATTCACACAACCATATGGTTGCATTGTTTGGTCCTTAATAAATCACATTATCGCATTATCCCCATCTATATTAATTCTTAGATCCAAAAGAAAAAAATCAAGACTGGAATACAAACTGGATGGAGCGGGTTCCTCTTCGACAGGTTCAGAGTGCAGAGTGTCCCCTTCAGTCTCCTCTTCTGCCTCCTACAGACATTCCTTCTGCTGGAGACAGCAGTGTCTGTGGGGTCTGAGCCCAGACTCAGCTCTACACGTGCTGTAAAGGCCTGGCCGTGCCAGTCCCAGTTCCATCCCCCAGACAGTAAGAGCACAGAGTGGGGTAGATTTGCTGTCTGGAACTAGTACTTCCGGGCCCGGTAATCCTGTGAAACTCCAACCGATATTTGTAATGAAAGCCACAGAGTTCTGACAATGAGGCTGTTATGAATAACTTTATACATAAATGAAGCATTTACATTACTTCCTACAAGTATCAGTTATAAAAACCAAGGACTGCACAGTTTTGGCTTCTTCACCCTCCTTACATTCCTGCAGAGGTGTGACACCCACTGATGGGAGCTGAGGAAAGCACCTTTTGTTTGGTTGATGCCCTCATTCCGACACCATACCTTGCCCTCTAAGTGGCAAGGGTATGCCCAGACGTGGGTCCCGTGCTCACTGTGCCACCACACTGGGAAAGGAGTGTCCACTCATATCTGGGCCAAAAACAGTAGGCCCTTTTTTATGGGAGTCGGCGTACGGCAGCGCCGCAAGTCTTCTTGCTGTGCTGCCCTGCACCAATGTGAAAGGGCAGGAATGCATCATATTTATGAAATCTGGTGCATTCCTGTCCTTTCCCACTGCTGTGGCACACAATTGGCTGCCTAGTGCCAGCACAGACACCGTTGCACCATGGCACAAGGGTGTCTGCATTGCATGCAGGATTGTTTTGTGCAGGAAGGGGCACCTTCCTGCACAAAAACAGTCCAGAAAAAGAGGAAAAAACAAGGAGAAATGAAAATATTTCTGCACATTACGAATGCTCTGCGGAGGTGTAAGATTTTAGCGCCACCCGGTTTTATATTTTGGCGTCAAAATCCATGAGTGTTGCATGGGAAAACCCACTGCAACGCCCATGGAACGCCTCCCTGGTTCATCCTGCATTACTTTGTCTTACTTCATATCTATGAGGCCAAGCAAAGCGGGTGTGCGTGGCTTCATAGATATGTTTGAGAGGCTCGTGCAACCGCAGCGTCCAAAAATGTGCAGCTCCGCAGAGCAAGCCTCTCATAAATATGCCCCTGAAAGCTTCTGCCCTGAAGCCTTCTCCGTGCACATCCTGGGAGGGTGTGAATTCAGTCATGGATTTCAGTACTTGGAAGCTTCCTCATACAAGATGGAAACCGGCCCTCAGTGTTTCAAAACTGGAACTGGGAGCAACTTTAGGCACCAGACACCGCTTCAGCCGCATCTTCCGCTCTCAATGGATGTGGAGCGGCCACTTTTTTGTGCGGCTTTTTTTTTTTGCAGCCAGGCCATGCATGCCAATGACCCCGATTCAAGCGGGAGACACAGTTTTGGAAGCCAAAAATGGCTTTATTTTGTCAGTCTCCCACCTGAAATTGTTTCTGCTTCAATGGATGTCAATAAGGGACATACTTTGCCTCGATTATTGTTTTAAAAATCTCCCACTTAAGTTAGCCCCCTGACATTATAGCGCTTTACATGAGGAGCAGGTTACATTTCAATTTTTTGTGGCAAACGGTTTTGTCATCACCATTCATGTGTTGGGTAGTTACCAACAAAGTACAGAAATAAAACAAATAAATGTTTTTATTTTTTCTCCATTAACACTTTATTAAAGGCTTTCTTTGACACAATACTTTTCTGTCAGTTTTGTCTCCTTGTGAATTATCCAGGTGGAGTCAGGTCCATCCACACTCTGCATGTTACAGAGAGGTGTCTGTACAGACACAGGAAGTATACAACACCTGTGTGTAGCATCACGTGCCCCCAGCACCTCCTATAGAATAATGTATAGATTTCCCCGGGCCTCAGAGACCACAAGAAGAGACCGGTCATCTGAGAGATATAAATGGCTTCACTGCTCAATGACCAGAATAACTTAAAACATATCATTAAGTAGATGTCCTACCGAGATTTGAATTCGGATCGCTGGAATCCCAGTGCTAATCATAACACCATGGGACCATCAGACCTAGTCTTAGATGCTCTCTCATCTTGTAAGGCGTATGATGCAGTGTATGTAGACACATCTTTTTTTTTCTTCTCAGTGTATTTTATAACACACAGTAAACACAGCCAGTGCTTGAAATTAAAAAAAGAAAGTGCAGGTGCTCTGTGCCAGAGTGCCTGCTTGTGTCTGAGATGTGCCGGTGCTCTCCCTCTCAAAATGAAGAAGTTCCGGTACTCGGTACAAGACAGTACCAGCTCATTTAAAGCACCGAACACAGCACAAATAGAGAGATGTACTTTATAAATAAAGTTTTTTAAACACACAATGAACCTACGACATTTGATGCTTTAAAATGTCCCTTTAGCACATTTCTTTAACTAGGCTCAAGAAATGGTGCAATAATGAGAAACTGTGGACACTGCAAACAGCAGCTGCATCCTACTAATGAGATAAAACACAAACTTGGTAAGTCCTAAACTTGTAGCAAGCAAGACAGCAGGTGATTATTGTACTAAAACACACACTGAAACTGCACCATACAAGCACGGGCTGTCAGGCCACAGTAAACTGGCGCTTTCGTTTTAACACCCCGAGTTACTTTTGTCATCTGTACTCTTTGTTATGTAATAAAAGACAAACAAGGAATAACCCTTCATAGTATTAATATGATTTATGTAATTAATATTACAGCTGTGCAGCAAGGGCTGGGGCAGAAACTGGGGTCTTTGTAAACCTCAAAGGGCATTAAATGGAAGCGGAGCGAAAGAAAGTGAGACTCATTCGGACTTTACCTGCATTTAGGTTTGTAGAAAAAAAGAGAGTTTAAAATCCTGGAAAAGTAAAACTATAAGAATTTCCCATACCGGGAGTCGAACCCAGGCCGCCTGAGTAAAAATCAAGAATCCCTACCACTTGACCATGTAGGAAGCCTTTCACACGGCGGCCTATGTGAGGTGTCTCCCTTGTTATACTCCATTCTGAACACTTCGAGTCACATTGCCGCTCTCAATATCTGACAATCACTGGATAACAGACACCTCACTTCTGAAAAACCAGAAGGAATGACCAGAAACCATGATTTCTGCATCAACCTGCTCAGGTCTCAATATTTACAAACTTAGAACTTCTCCACATAGACGAACCCAGGACCCTGAGGACAGCAGCAGTCCCAGCACTGCTCCTTACTAACCCCCCTGGAGCCAGACAACGTTGCGCCCCTCCTCCCAGGACACCCCTTGACTCCTACATGTCTCCTCACCAGGCTGATGTCCCCTGTAGTGTTGGGGGACCTAG
Source organism: Pleurodeles waltl (assembly GCF_031143425.1). Lineage (NCBI taxonomy): Eukaryota > Metazoa > Chordata > Amphibia > Caudata > Salamandridae > Pleurodeles > Pleurodeles waltl. The sequence goes on from NW_027150097.1 coordinate 4,855,904, forward strand.
GCCCTCATGCTACTAAATGAGGTGACACGGATACATAGTTGTAGGTTCTAGTATCTGGCCTCAGGGCACGTGCATGCGGCCCTTTTTACTAGCAGGGTCAGCTGACTGGTGACACCTGTGATCGATGGGTGTGGGGTGAGTGTGGAAGCCAGCCCTCAGCAGAATGCCTTTTGGGAACATTAGAACATGTCCAGCAGGACACTACACCCCTCCCAAACTTTATTGAGGAACAAACAATCAAGTCCAACCTGTGGGCGAGAAAACTTAAACTATAAACAATCCCTCAGTCTATTCAGGCGGTCCGCCTGACAGGTGGTATGGAACTGGCACAGCTGGGCACTCGGCATCACGGCACGCCACCGTTGTTTAACCAGACGGCGCTGGACACAAACAGCAGTGCAGGTGACGTCCAGATACTTCAGTCACCTGTCCACGACCTCACAGTTCGCTGGTGATTGTCGGTTTGATCCCTCTTGGGCTCACGTTGACAAAGTCATATATACAACGTTCGATGCGGGTGCATCTGGAGCAGTGGGGAGTCCACTGTACACAGTTCTGGAAGGCATTCCGGCTCTGCGGGTAGTACACCTCCGAAGACTGCGGAGGACTTGAAGGCTGGGTGCTACTGGTTGTCCAACGGCAGAGCAGCGGCAGGCTTCCCTCTCGTGCCAGGACTCCATCGAGCAGGGGTCTCCTCGAGGCCCTTTGGCTGGCTGCCACAGGACTGTGTGGACTGTGTCGGGCCTATTGCAGGCCAAGCGAAAGCGTAGCTGAGGAACGGCCTACAGGACCACATCCTAATCACGCTTGGAGCCACAAGGTGGTTGTCACAGGGTCAGCATGCTCGGGCCATCAGGAGTCAGGTGCTCTGGCCATAGTACAGTAGTCTTTGGGTGACCAGTCTCTGTATGTGACCTCCGTGCTTCCTGATGCCTGTCGTGGAGCTGTCTCAGACTCATCTCTCGTGGCGGGATTTCTCTCTCACAGGAATTTCCAAGAGGACCTTGCCCCTGGATTGCCACACAACTGCACGGGCTGTGCAGGCCAACGTAGGCTGCGCCAAAGGAGTTGCACTGAACCATTTGAACCCAACAGGGCCACTTCCAAATCTTGTGCAACCCCAAGGGTAAATGGTACAAATGGTCTGGCCTCCTCTCACTGGCAGGTGTCCGGTTCACGGGACGCATGGCAGGTGTTCAGGTGGTAGAAGTAAGAAAAAAAAAGATCTTCCCATACCGGAAGTCAAACCCAGGAATCCTAATTGCTAGACCACATTGGAGGCTGTCTCAATGCTGCACAGCTCAGTGTATGTGAGGTGTCTGTCCTGTCAGACTCCATTTTTCACACTGGGGTAACGGACACTTCACTTCTGACAAACCAGAAGGAATGACCAGAACTCATGATTTCTGCCACAACCTGCTCAGGTCTCATTATTTACAACCTTAGAACTTCTACACATACACAGAGCCCAGGACAAGGAGGACAGCAGCAGTCCCTGCATTGACTATTACTGACCCCTCCCCTTGAGCCAGACAAAGCCACGCCCCTCCCCCAGGACACCCCTTGACTCCTGGGTTTCCTCACCAGGCTGATGGCCCCACAAACCCCTCTCCAGTTATCTTCCAGCTGCTTCCTTGACGACACTCCCCTGCAGCTCTCACAGGCTCCAGGCTGCCCTCCTGGGGCTCCAGTTACACTCCCTCTCTATCTTCTAACAGCACCGACTCCAGTCCTGACACTGGATTGGTTCACACAGAGAAGAAGCAGCTCAGAAGTAGTTTGGGTTGTTCCCAGGTACCTGCATCTTCACAGAGTGACCGCCAGGGGGCAGCACAGCCAAAGCACTCACAGCCCACAAGGCTACAAATCATCAATTGGATGTCAGCAGCCTTGTCAGAGGCGCAGAGACTAGTAATTCCACAGTATTTTGGGACAGCAGAGGAAGAAGCAAGTGCTGAGCTGAAGTGGTCACTGCAGTTTTGTCACAACACCAGACATATGTTCTTAAAAGCATGTAAGCGCACATTCTTAGGCATTCTTAGTCGTCTTCTCTCTTTCTGACATTATACCAATTGTATACACCCGAATGGAGAAAAGTTAAAATATAAGGTACTAGGAATATGCGCCAAAGGTAGGCAAATTAAACATTTCAAGTACAAATATTACCATATTTATTGATGTAAAATGTAAACAAGTTAGACTGAAAATATGTGTGTGTGTTTACAAAGGATGTCTGAAGTGTATGCTGTGAGGTCAGGTTGCAGTTCACTACTTGCACTTGTGCCTTTCACAAGTGTGAGTACCCAGTTACACTAATGTCTGCTCTGACTTGTTATTCTGAGAGTCATGTGCTAAAGGGGGGCTTCCACCCTAGTTTGAGGGACCAGAGTACGAATGCCCCAGGGCACAGGAAGTACACAGTCCTCATTGATACAACTGTGGCCCAGTAACTTCTGACTGCCCTTTGACCCCACAGACTGGCACATATATGTCATCAGACTATAGCACCGTGGTACATATGCACACATGTGCATGTACACGTCAGCCAGTTTTTTATTCATTTATCTGCTAATACTGTTCAGAATCAGGATGTGATGTCGAAGGAGACTGGTGGAGAGCGCCGAAGTCTCTGGTATTTCAAGACAAAACTAGAGACCTTTTCACACTCATATACTGCTCCAGGCAGATCTTCCACTGCAAATGCAAGTTATATGAGTCCAGCTGAAAACTGTTTATTTTTGGGTACTTGCTTTAGTCAAAGGTTACCATTTGCAACTCACAAAAAAAAGCAAAGGGCAATTTCATACATTAACACTTTGGTACAGTCGTTCTTTCACATCGTACATTTCCGTAAGTTTCTCTCTCCTTGTAAGTTATCCGGTGTGAAGGCCAAGTGGAGGCAAGTCCACACTGTGCATCTTACAGTTGTGTAGCCAGAGTAGAGAGGTGTCCACACAGACACAGGACGTAGACAACACCTGTGTGTAGCATCAAGTGTCCCCATCAACGCCTATAGAATAATGTATAGATGCCCCCAAACTGCAGAAACCACGAGGGGAATGAAAAGAGGAAGAGACGGGTTATGTCAGAGATACAAATGGTTTCCTGCTCAAGACCTGCAATAAATTAAAACAAAAGTATTATTACAAACATTCCAGGTCCTACCGATATTGGAACTCAGATTGCTGGATTCAGAGTCCAGAGTGCTAATCATTACACGATGGAACCAACTTCCACGATCCTCAACCCTAGGAGTCCTGAAGCAGTGTCAGTCGCCACCTACTGTCTATCGCTTGAATTCGTTCACACTGTAAATCAAACATGACAAATCCAACAGCACAACTAAAATGTGTATTTCACAAGTAATAACATAAAAACAGAAATATACTTTTGCTGATGCAGAAACAAAGAAAACGTCTCGTCTGATGCTTTGAAATCTCCATTTAGCATGGCCCCTTAACTAACCACCAAGAGTCTTTGCACGGCTGGGAACCTTCGTAAAAGGGTCAGTGGGTCACTGTGAATGCAGCAGATCTTTACCCCTGTATTTCTTACAAAGAAGCAGAGTTTTATTCCAGGTACAGGAGGCATCTCTGGTGTCTGATACTACCGGTAGTGTTCAGCCTACCCTCTCTGAGAGAGCAGCAGTGAGGGTACAAAGCACACTGGTTGCAAAATGTGGACACTGCAAACAACAGCTGCAATATCACAGATGATATAAAACACATAAAGTACTCAAGTCTTATACTAGAAACAACACAGCAGGGGAATCATGTCATAAAACAAATGATGAACCCACAGTATGGACGGGGCAGGTAATAAAATGCGAATTTCCCATGGTGGGACCACAGTCAATTGCTGGCTTCTTCTCTGTGCCCCGGTCTCTTTATATAATCTGTACTTTTTGTTGTGCAATAAAAGAAAAACAAGGAATAACCCTTCATAGTATTAATGTACAGGTCAAGGGCTGGGGAGAGAGGGCAGTAGATTTAGTCGGTCGGTGTAAACCTCTGACGGCATTAGATGGAAGCAGAAGACAAAGCAAGTGACATTTATTAAGACTTTAGGTGCATTTAGGTTTATAGAAAAAAACTGAGAAAGATTAAAATGTCTGAGTAGTGAAAAAAAAAAATATGGATTTCCCATACCGGGAGTCGAACCCAAGCCGCCTGTGTGAAAACCAGGAATCCTAACCGCTAGACCATATGGGAACTGTGAACTTTTCATACAGCTTAGTGTATGTGAGGTGTCTCCCAAGGTCACAGTGCATTCCGTACACTGAGAGTTATATTGTTCTTCTCAGTAGTACACAATCAATTGGGGTAACAGACACCTCACTTCTGACAAAAGAGAAGGAATGACCAGAAGTCATCATTTCTGCCACAACCTGTCAGGTCTCATTATTTACAACCTTAGAGCTTCTACACATACACAGAGCCCAGGACACGGAGGACAGCAGCAGTCCCTGCATTCACTATTACTAACCCCTCCCCTTGAGCCAGACAAAGCCACGCCCCTCCCGTAGGACACTCCTGGGTTTCCTCACCAGACTGATGGCCCCACAGACCCCTATCCAGTTATCTTCCAGCTGCTTCCTTGACGACACTCCCCTGCACCTGTCACAGGCTCCAGGCTGCCCTCCTGGGGCTCGAGTTATACTCCTTCTCTATCTACTAACAGCACCGACTCCAGTCCTGACACTGGATTGGTTCACACAGAGAAGAAACAGCTCAGAAGTAGTCTGGGTTGTTCCAAGGTACCTGCATCTTCACAGAGTGACCGCCAGGGGGCAGCACAGCCAAAGCACTCACAGCCCACAAGGCTACAAATCATCAATTGGATGTCAGCAGCCTTGTCAGAGGCACAGAGACTAGTAATTCCACAATATTTTGGGACAGCAGAGGAAGAAGCAAGTGCTGAGCTGAAGTGGTCACTGCAGTTTTGTCACAACACCAGACATATGTTCTTAAAAGCATGTAAGCGCACATTCTTAGGCATTCTCGGTCGTCTTCTCCCTTTCTGACATTATACCAATTGTATACAACCGAATGGAGAAAAGTTAAAATATAAGGTACTAGGAATATGCGCCAAAGGTAGGCAAATTAAACATTTCAAGTACAAATATTACCATATTTATTGATGTAAAATGTAAACAAGTTAGACTGAAAATATGTGTGTGTGTTTACAAGTGTATGCTGTGAGGTCAGGTTGCAGTTCACTACTTGCACTTGTGCCTTTCACAAGTGTGAGTACCCAGTTACACTAATGTCTGCTCTGACTTGTTATTCTGAGAGTCATGTGCTAAAGGGGGGCTTCCACCCTAGTTTGAGGGACCAGAGTACGAATGCCCCAGGGCACAGGAAGTACACAGTCCTCATTGATACAACTGTGGCCCAGTAACTTCTGACTGCCCTTTGACCCCACAGACTGGCACATATATGTCATCAGACTATAGCACCGTGGTACATATGCACACATGTGCATGTACACGTCAGCCAGTTTTTTATTCATTTATCTGCTAATACTGTTCAGCATCAGGATGTGATGTCGAAGGAGACTGGTGGAGAGCGCCGAAGTCTCTGGTATTTCAAGACAAAACTAGAGACCTTTTCACACTCATATACTGCTCCAGGCAGATCTTCCACTGCAAATGCAAGTTATATGAGTTCAGCTGAAAACTGTTTATTTTTGGGTACTTGCTTTAGTCAAAGGTTACCATTTGCAACTCACAAAAAAAAGCAAAGGGCAATTTCATACATTAACACTTTGGTACAGTCGTTCTTTCACATCGTACATTTCCGTAAATTTCTCTCTCCTTGTAAGTTATCCGGTGTGAAGGCCAAGTGGAGGCAGGTCCACACTGTGCTTCTTACAGTTGTGTAGCCAGAGTAGAGAGGTGTCCACACAGACACAGGACGTAGACTACACCTGTGTGTAGCATCAAGTGTCCCCATCAACGCCTATAGAATAATGTATAGATGCCCCCAAACCGCAGAAACCACGAGGGGAATGAAAAGAGGAAGAGACGGGTTATGTCAGAAATACAAATGGTTTCCTGCTCAAGACCTGCAATAAATTAAAACAAAAGTATTATTACAAACATTCCAGGTCCTACCGATATTGGAACTCAGATTGCTGGATTCAGAGTCCAGAGTGCTAATCATTACACGATGGAACCAACGTCCACGATCCTCGACCCTAGGAGTCCTGAAGCAGTGTCAGTCGCCACCTACTGTCTATCGCTTGAATTCGTTCACACTGTAAATCAAACATGACAAATCCAACAGCACAACTAAAATGTGTATTTCACAAGTGATAACATAAAAACAGAAATATACTTTTGCTGATGCAGAAACAAAGAAAACGTCTCGTCTGATGCTTCGAAATCTCCATTTAGCATGGCCCCTTAACTAACCACCAAGAGTCTTTGCACGGCTGGGAACCTTCGTAAAAGGGTCAGTGGGTCACTGTGAATGCAGCAGATCTTCACCCCTGTATTTCTTACAAAGAAGCAGAGTTTTATTCCAGGTACAGGAGGCATCTCTGGTGTCTGATACTACCGGTAGTGTTCAGCCTACCCTCTCTGAGAGAGCAGCAGTGAGGGTACAAAGCACACTGGTTGCAAAATGTGGACACTGCAAACAACAGCTGCAATATCACAGATGATATAAAACACATAAAGTACTCAAGTCTTATACTAGAAACAACACAGCAGGGGAATCATGTCATAAAACAAATGATGAACCCACAGTATGGACGGGGCAGGTAATAAAATGCGAATTTCCCATGGTGGGACCACAGTCAATTGCTGCCTTCTTCTCTGTGCCCCGGTCTCTTTATATAATCTGTACTTTTTGTTGTGCAATAAAAGAAAAACAAGGAATAACCCTTCATAGTATTAATGTACAGGTCAAGGGCTGGGGAGAGAGGGCAGTAGATTTGGGGGTCGGTGTAAAACTCTGACGGCATTAGATGGAAGCAGAAGACAAAGCAAGTGACATTTATTAAGACTTTAGGTGCATTTAGGTTTATAGAAAAAAACTGAGAAAGATTAAAATGTCTGAGTAGTGAAAAACAAAAAATGGATTTCCCATACCAGGAGTTGAACCCAGGCCGCCTGGGTGAAAACCAGGAATCCTAACTGCTAGACCATATGGGAACTGTGAACTTTTTATACAGCTTAGTGTATGTGAGGTGTCTCCCAAGGTCACAGTGCATTCCGTACACTGAGAGTTATATTGTTCTTCTCAGTAGTACACAATCAATTGGGGTAACAGACACCTCACTTCTGACAAAAGAGAAGGAATGACCAGAAGTCATCATTTCTGCCACAACCTGTCAGGTCTCATTATTTACAACCTTAGAGCTTCTACACATACACAGAGCCCAGGACACGGAGGACAGCAGCAGTCCCTGCATTCACTATTACTAACCCCTCCCCTTGAGCCAGACAAAGCCACGCCCCTCCCGTAGGACACTCCTGGGTTTCCTCACCAGACTGATGGCCCCACAGACCCCTCTCCAGTTATCTTCCAGCTGCTTCCTTGACGACACTCCCCTGCACCTGTCACAGGCTCCAGGCTGCCCTCCTGGGGCTCGAGTTATACTCTTTCTCTATCTACTAACAGCACCGACTCCAGTCCTGACACTGGATTGGTTCACACAGAGAAGAAACAGCTCAGAAGTAGTCTGGGTTGTTCCCAGGTACCTGCATCTTCACAGAGTGACCGCCAGGGGGCAGCACAGCCAAAGCACTCACAGCCCACAAGGCTACAAATCATCAATTGGATGTCAGCAGCCTTGTCAGAGGCGCAGAGACTAGTAATTCTACAATATTTTGGGACAGCAGAGGAAGAAGCAAGTGCTGAGCTGAAGTGTTCACTGCTGTTTTGTCACAACACCAGACATATGTTCTTAAAAGCACGTAAGCGCACATTCTTAGGAATTCTCGGTCGCCTTCTCCCTTTCTGACATTATACCAATTGTATACACCCGAATGGAGAAAAGTTAAAATATAAGGTACTAGGAATATGCGCCAAAGGTAGGCAAATTAAACATTTCAAGTACAAATATTACCATATTTATTGATGTAAAATGTAAACAAGTTAGACTGAAAATATGTGTGTGCGTTTACAAAGGATGTCTAAAGTGTATGCTGTGAGGTCAGGTTGCAGTTCACTACTTGCACTTGTGCCTTTCACAAGTGTGAGTACCCAGTTACACTAATGTCTGCTCTGACTTGTTATTCTGAGAGTCATGTGCTAAAGGGGGGCTTCCACCCTAGTTTGAGGGACCAGAGTACGAATGCCCCAGGGCACAGGAAGTACACAGTCCTCATTGATACAACTGTGGCCCAGTAACTTCTGACTGCCCTTTGACCCCACAGACTGGCACATATATGTCATCAGACTATAGCACCGTGGTACATATGCACACATGTGCATGTACACGTCAGCCAGTTTTTTATTCATTTATGTGCTAATACTGTTCAGCATCAGGATGTGATGTCGAAGGAGACTGGTGGAGAGCGCCGAAGTCTCTGGTATTTCAAGAAAAAACTAGAGACCTTTTCACACTCATATACTGCTCCAGGCAGATCTTCCACTGCAAATGCAAGTTATATGAGTCCAGCTGAAAACTGTTTATTTTTGGGTACTTGCTTTAGTCAAAGGTTACCATTTGCAATTCACAAAAAAAAAGCAAAGGGCAATTTCATACATTAACACTTTGGTAAAGTCGTTCTTTCACACCGTACATTTCCGTAAGTTTCTCTCTCCTTGTAAGTTATCCGGTGTGAAGGCCAAGTGGAGTCATGTCCACACTGTGCATCTTACAGTTGTGTAGCCAGAGTAGAGAGGTGTCCACACAGACACAGGACGTAGACAACACCTGTGTGTAGCATCAAGTGTCCCCAGCAACGCCTATAGAATAATGTATAGATGCCCCCAAACCGCAGAAACCACGAGGGGAATGAAAAGAGGAAGAGACGGGTTATGTCAGAGATACAAATGGTTTCCTGCTCAAGACCTGTAATAAATTAAAACAAAAGTATTATTACAAACATTCCAGGTCCTACCGATATTGGAACTCAGATTGCTGGATTCAGAGTCCAGAGTGCTAATCATTACACGATTGAACCAACGTCCACGATCCTCAACCCTAGGAGTCCTGAAGCAGTGTCAGTCGCCACCTACTGTCTATCGCTTGAATTCGTTCACACTGTAAATCAAACATGACAAATCCAACAGCACAACTAAAATGTGTATTTCACAAGTAATAACATAAAAACAGAAATATACTTTTGCTGATGCAGAAACAAAGAAAACGTCTCGTCTGATGCTTCGAAATCTCCATTTAGCATGGCCCCTTAACTAACCACCAAGAGTCTTTGCACGGCTGGGAACCTTTGTAAAAGGGTCAGTGGGTCACTGTGAATGCAGCAGATCTTCACCCCTGTATTTCTTACAAAGAAGCAGAGTTTTATTCCAGGTACAGGAGGCATCTCTGGTGTCTGATACTACCGGTAGTGTTCAGCCTACCCTCTCTGAGAGAGCAGCAGTGAGGGTACAAAGCACACTGGTTGCAAAATGTGGACACTGCAAACAACAGCTGCAATATCACAGATGATATAAAACACATAAAGTACTCAAGTCTTATACTAGAAACAACACAGCAGGGGAATCATGTCATAAAACAAATGATGAACCCACAGTATGGACGGGGCAGGTAATAAAATGCGAATTTCCCATGGTGAGACCACAGTCAATTGCTGCCTTCTTCTCTGTGCCCCGGTCTCTTTATATAATCTGTACTTTTTGTTGTGCAATAAAAGAAAAACAAGGAATAACCCTTCATAGTATTAATGTACAGGTCAAGGGCTGGGGAGAGAGGGCAGTAGATTTGGGGGTCGGTGTAAACCTCTGACGGCATTAGATGGAAGCAGAAGACAAAGCAAGTGACATTTATTAAGACTTTAGGTGCATTTAGGTTTATAGAAAAAAACTGAGAAAGATTAAAATGTCTGAGTAGTGAAAAAAAAATATATGGATTTCCCATACCGGGAGTCGAACCCAGGCCACCTGGGTGAAAACCAGGAATCCTAACCGCTAGACCATATGGGAACTGTGAACTTTTTATACAGCTTAGTGTATGTGAGGTGTCTCCCAGGGTCACAGTGCAGTCCGTACACTGAGAGTTATATTGTTCTTCTCAGTAGTACACAATCAATTGGGGTAACAGACACCTCACTTCTGACAAAAAAGAAGGAATGACCAGAAGTCATCATTTCTGCCACAACCTGTCAGGTCTCATTATTTACAACCTTAGAGCTTCTACACATACACAGAGCCCAGGACACGGAGGACAGCAGCAGTCCCTGCATTCACTATTACTAACCCCTCCCCTTGAGCCAGACAAAGCCACGCCCCTCCCGTAGGACACTCCTGGGTTTCCTCACCAGACTGATGGCCCCACAGACCCCTCTCCAGTTATCTTCCAGCTGCTTCCTTGACAACACTCCCCTGCACCTGTCACAGGCTCCAGGCTGCCCTCCTGGGGCTCGAGTTATACTCCTTCTCTATCTACTAACAGCACCGACTCTAGTCCTGACACTGGATTGGTTCACACAGAGAAGAAACAGCTCAGAAGTAGTCTGGGTTGTTCCCAGGTACCTGCATCTTCACAGAGTGACTGCCAGGGGGCTGCACAGCCAAAGCACTCACAGCCCACAATGCTACAAATCATCAATTGGATGTCAGCAGCCTTGTCAGAGGCGTAGAGACTAGTAATTCCACAATATTTTGGGACAGCAGAGGAAGAAGCAAGTGCTGAGCTGAAGTGGTCACTGCTGTTTTGTCACAACACCAGACATATGTTCTTAAAAGCATGTAAGCTCACATTCTTAGGAATTCTCGGTCTTCTTCTCCCTTTCTGACATTATACCAATTGTATACACCCGAATGGAGAAAAGTTAAAATATAAGGTACTAGGAATATGTGCCAAAGGTAAGCAAATTAAACATTTCAAGTACAAATATTACCATATTTATTGATGTAAAATGTAAACAAGTTAGACTGAAAATATGTGTGTGTGTTTACAAAAGATGTCTAAAGTGTATGCTGTGAGGTCAGGTTGCAGTTCACTACTTGCACTTGTGCCTTTCACAAGTGTGAGTACCCAGTTACACTAATGTCTGCTCTGACTTGTTATTCTGAGAGTCATGTGCTAAAGGGGGGCTTCCACCCTAGTTTGAGGGACCAGAGTACGAATGCCCCAGGGCACAGGAAGTACACAGTCCTCATTGATACAACTGTGGCCCAGTAACTTCTGACTGCCCTTTGACCCCACAGACTGGCACATATATGTCATCAGACTATAGCACCGTGGTACATATGCACACATGTGCATGTACACGTCAGCCAGTTTTTTATTCATTTATCTGCTAATACTGTTCAGCATCAGGATGTGATGTCGAAGGAGACTGGTGGAGAGCGCCGAAGTCTCTGGTATTTCAAGACAAAACTAGAGACCTTTTCACACTCATATACTGCTCCAGGCAGATCTTCCACTGCAAATGCAAGTTATATGAGTTCAGCTGAAAACTGTTTATTTTTGGGTACTTGCTTTAGTCAAAGGTTACCATTTGCAACTCACAAAAAAAAGCAAAGGGCAATTTCATACATTAACACTTTGGTACAGTCGTTCTTTCACATCGTACATTTCCGTAAATTTCTCTCTCCTTGTAAGTTATCCGGTGTGAAGGCCAAGTGGAGGCAGGTCCACACTGTGCTTCTTACAGTTGTGTAGCCAGAGTAGAGAGGTGTCCACACAGACACAGGACGTAGACAACACCTGTGTGTAGCATCAAGTGTCCCCATCAACGCCTATAGAATAATGTATAGATGCCCCCAAACCGCAGAAACCACGAGGGGAATGAAAAGAGGAAGAGACGGGTTATGTCAGAAATACAAATGGTTTCCTGCTCAAGACCTGCAATAAATTAAAACAAAAGTATTATTACAAACATTCCAGGTCCTACCGATATTGGAACTCAGATTGCTGGATTCAGAGTCCAGAGTGCTAATCATTACACGATGGAACCAACGTCCACGATCCTCGACCCTAGGAGTCCTGAAGCAGTGTCAGTCGCCACCTACTGTCTATCGCTTGAATTCGTTCACACTGTAAATCAAACATGACAAATCCAACAGCACAACTAAAATGTGTATTTCACAAGTGATAACATAAAAACAGAAATATACTTTTGCTGATGCAGAAACAAAGAAAACGTCTCGTCTGATGCTTCGAAATCTCCATTTAGCATGGCCCCTTAACTAACCACCAAGAGTCTTTGCACGGCTGGGAACCTTCGTAAAAGGGTCAGTGGGTCACTGTGAATGCAGCAGATCTTCACCCCTGTATTTCTTACAAAGAAGCAGAGTTTTATTCCAGGTACAGGAGGCATCTCTGGTGTCTGATACTACCGGTAGTGTTCAGCCTACCCTCTCTGAGAGAGCAGCAGTGAGGGTACAAAGCACACTGGTTGCAAAATGTGGACACTGCAAACAACAGCTGCAATATCACAGATGATATAAAACACATAAAGTACTCAAGTCTTATACTAGAAACAACACAGCAGGGGAATCATGTCATAAAACAAATGATGAACCCACAGTATGGACGGGGCAGGTAATAAAATGCGAATTTCCCATGGTGGGACCACAGTCAATTGCTGCCTTCTTCTCTGTGCCCCGGTCTCTTTATATAATCTGTACTTTTTGTTGTGCAATAAAAGAAAAACAAGGAATAACCCTTCATAGTATTAATGTACAGGTCAAGGGCTGGGGAGAGAGGGCAGTAGATTTGGGGGTCGGTGTAAAACTCTGACGGCATTAGATGGAAGCAGAAGACAAAGCAAGTGACATTTATTAAGACTTTAGGTGCATTTAGGTTTATAGAAAAAAACTGAGAAAGATTAAAATGTCTGAGTAGTGAAAAACAAAAAATGGATTTCCCATACCGGGAGTCGAACCCAGGCCGCCTGGGTGAAAACCAGGAATCCTAACTGCTAGACCATATGGGAACTGTGAACTTTTTATACAGCTTAGTGTATGTGAGGTGTCTCCCAAGGTCACAGTGCATTCCGTACACTGAGAGTTATATTGTTCTTCTCAGTAGTACACAATCAATTGGGGTAACAGACACCTCACTTCTGACAAAAGAGAAGGAATGACCAGAAGTCATCATTTCTGCCACAACCTGTCAGGTCTCATTATTTACAACCTTAGAGCTTCTACACATACACAGAGCCCAGGACACGGAGGACAGCAGCAGTCCCTGCATTCACTATTACTAACCCCTCCCCTTGAGCCAGACAAAGCCACGCCCCTCCCGTAGGACACTCCTGGGTTTCCTCACCAGACTGATGGCCCCACAGACCCCTCTCCAGTTATCTTCCAGCTGCTTCCTTGACGACACTCCCCTGCACCTGTCACAGGCTCCAGGCTGCCCTCCTGGGGCTCGAGTTATACTCTTTCTCTATCTACTAACAGCACCGACTCCAGTCCTGACACTGGATTGGTTCACACAGAGAAGAAACAGCTCAGAAGTAGTCTGGGTTGTTCCCAGGTACCTGCATCTTCACAGAGTGACCGCCAGGGGGCAGCACAGCCAAAGCACTCACAGCCCACAAGGCTACAAATCATCAATTGGATGTCAGCAGCCTTGTCAGAGGCGCAGAGACTAGTAATTCTACAATATTTTGGGACAGCAGAGGAAGAAGCAAGTGCTGAGCTGAAGTGTTCACTGCTGTTTTGTCACAACACCAGACATATGTTCTTAAAAGCACGTAAGCGCACATTCTTAGGAATTCTCGGTCGCCTTCTCCCTTTCTGACATTATACCAATTGTATACACCCGAATGGAGAAAAGTTAAAATATAAGGTACTAGGAATATGCGCCAAAGGTAGGCAAATTAAACATTTCAAGTACAAATATTACCATATTTATTGATGTAAAATGTAAACAAGTTAGACTGAAAATATGTGTGTGCGTTTACAAAGGATGTCTAAAGTGTATGCTGTGAGGTCAGGTTGCAGTTCACTACTTGCACTTGTGCCTTTCACAAGTGTGAGTACCCAGTTACACTAATGTCTGCTCTGACTTGTTATTCTGAGAGTCATGTGCTAAAGGGGGGCTTCCACCCTAGTTTGAGGGACCAGAGTACGAATGCCCCAGGGCACAGGAAGTACACAGTCCTCATTGATACAACTGTGGCCCAGTAACTTCTGACTGCCCTTTGACCCCACAGACTGGCACATATATGTCATCAGACTATTGCACCGTGGTACATATGCACACATGTGCATGTACACGTCAGCCAGTTTTTTATTCATTTATGTGCTAATACTGTTCAGCATCAGGATGTGATGTCGAAGGAGACTGGTGGAGAGCGCCGAAGTCTCTGGTATTTCAAGAAAAAACTAGAGACCTTTTCACACTCATATACTGCTCCAGGCAGATCTTCCACTGCAAATGCAAGTTATATGAGTCCAGCTGAAAACTGTTTATTGTTGGGTACTTGCTTTAGTCAAAGGTTACCATTTGCAATTCACAAAAAAAAAGCAAAGGGCAATTTCATACATTAACACTTTGGTAAAGTCGTTCTTTCACACCGTACATTTCCGTAAGTTTCTCTCTCCTTGTAAGTTATCCGGTGTGAAGGCCAAGTGGAGTCATGTCCACACTGTGCATCTTACAGTTGTGTAGCCAGAGTAGAGAGGTGTCCACACAGACACAGGACGTAGACAACACCTGTGTGTAGCATCAAGTGTCCCCAGCAACGCCTATAGAATAATGTATAGATGCCCCCAAACCGCAGAAACCACGAGGGGAATGAAAAGAGGAAGAGACGGGTTATGTCAGAGATACAAATGGTTTCCTGCTCAAGACCTGTAATAAATTAAAACAAAAGTATTATTACAAACATTCCAGGTCCTACCGATATTGGAACTCAGATTGCTGGATTCAGAGTCCAGAGTGCTAATCATTACACGATTGAACCAACGTCCACGATCCTCAACCCTAGGAGTCCTGAAGCAGTGTCAGTCGCCACCTACTGTCTATCGCTTGAATTCGTTCACACTGTAAATCAAACATGACAAATCCAACAGCACAACTAAAATGTGTATTTCACAAGTAATAACATAAAAACAGAAATATACTTTTGCTGATGCAGAAACAAAGAAAACGTCTCGTCTGATGCTTCGAAATCTCCATTTAGCATGGCCCCTTAACTAACCACCAAGAGTCTTTGCACGGCTGGGAACCTTTGTAAAAGGGTCAGTGGGTCACTGTGAATGCAGCAGATCTTCACCCCTGTATTTCTTACAAAGAAGCAGAGTTTTATTCCAGGTACAGGAGGCATCTCTGGTGTCTGATACTACCGGTAGTGTTCAGCCTACCCTCTCTGAGAGAGCAGCAGTGAGGGTACAAAGCACACTGGTTGCAAAATGTGGACACTGCAAACAACAGCTGCAATATCACAGATGATATAAAACACATAAAGTACTCAAGTCTTATACTAGAAACAACACAGCAGGGGAATCATGTCATAAAACAAATGATGAACCCACAGTATGGACGGGGCAGGTAATAAAATGCGAATTTCCCATGGTGAGACCACAGTCAATTGCTGCCTTCTTCTCTGTGCCCCGGTCTCTTTATATAATCTGTACTTTTTGTTGTGCAATAAAAGAAAAACAAGGAATAACCCTTCATAGTATTAATGTACAGGTCAAGGGCTGGGGAGAGAGGGCAGTAGATTTGGGGGTCGGTGTAAACCTCTGACGGCATTAGATGGAAGCAGAAGACAAAGCAAGTGACATTTATTAAGACTTTAGGTGCATTTAGGTTTATAGAAAAAAACTGAGAAAGATTAAAATGTCTGAGTAGTGAAAAAAAAATATATGGATTTCCCATACCGGGAGTCGAACCCAGGCCACCTGGGTGAAAACCAGGAATCCTAACCGCTAGACCATATGGGAACTGTGAACTTTTTATACAGCTTAGTGTATGTGAGGTGTCTCCCAGGGTCACAGTGCAGTCCGTACACTGAGAGTTATATTGTTCTTCTCAGTAGTACACAATCAATTGGGGTAACAGACACCTCACTTCTGACAAAAAAGAAGGAATGACCAGAAGTCATCATTTCTGCCACAACCTGTCAGGTCTCATTATTTACAACCTTAGAGCTTCTACACATACACAGAGCCCAGGACACGGAGGACAGCAGCAGTCCCTGCATTCACTATTACTAACCCCTCCCCTTGAGCCAGACAAAGCCACGCCCCTCCCGTAGGACACTCCTGGGTTTCCTCACCAGACTGATGGCCCCACAGACCCCTCTCCAGTTATCTTCCAGCTGCTTCCTTGACAACACTCCCCTGCACCTGTCACAGGCTCCAGGCTGCCCTCCTGGGGCTCGAGTTATACTCCTTCTCTATCTACTAACAGCACCGACTCTAGTCCTGACACTGGATTGGTTCACACAGAGAAGAAACAGCTCAGAAGTAGTCTGGGTTGTTCCCAGGTACCTGCATCTTCACAGAGTGACTGCCAGGGGGCAGCACAGCCAAAGCACTCACAGCCCACAATGCTACAAATCATCAATTGGATGTCAGCAGCCTTCTCAGAGGCGTAGAGACTAGTAATTCCACAATATTTTGGGACAGCAGAGGAAGAAGCAAGTGCTGAGCTGAAGTGGTCACTGCTGTTTTGTCACAACACCAGACATATGTTCTTAAAAGCATGTAAGCTCACATTCTTAGGAATTCTCGGTCTTCTTCTCCCTTTCTGACATTATACCAATTGTATACACCCGAATGGAGAAAAGTTAAAATATAAGGTACTAGGAATATGCGCCAAAGGTAAGCAAATTAAACATTTCAAGTACAAATATTACCATATTTATTGATGTAAAATGTAAACAAGTTAGACTGAAAATATGTGTGTGTGTTTACAAAAGATGTCTAAAGTGTATGCTGTGAGGTCAGGTTGCAGTTCACTACTTGCACTTGTGCCTTTCACAAGTGTGAGTACCCAGTTACACTAATGTCTGCTCTGACTTGTTATTCTGAGAGTCATGTGCTAAAGGGGGGCTTCCACCCTAGTTTGAGGGACCAGAGTACGAATGCCCCAGGGCACAGGAAGTACACAGTCCTCATTGATACAACTGTGGCCCAGTAACTTCTGACTGCCCTTTGACCCCACAGACTGGCACATATATGTCATCAGACTATAGCACCGTGGTACATATGCACACATGTGCATGTACACGTCAGCCAGTTTTTTATTCATTTATCTGCTAATACTGTTCAGCATCAGGATGTGATGTCGAAGGAGACTGGTGGAGAGCGCCGAAGTCTCTGGTATTTCAAGACAAAACTAGAGACCTTTTCACACTCATATACTGCTCCAGGCAGATCTTCCACTGCAAATGCAAGTTATATGAGTTCAGCTGAAAACTGTTTATTTTTGGGTACTTGCTTTAGTCAAAGGTTACCATTTGCAACTCACAAAAAAAAGCAAAGGGCAATTTCATACATTAACACTTTGGTACAGTCGTTCTTTCACATCGTACATTTCCGTAAATTTCTCTCTCCTTGTAAGTTATCCGGTGTGAAGGCCAAGTGGAGGCAGGTCCACACTGTGCTTCTTACAGTTGTGTAGCCAGAGTAGAGAGGTGTCCACACAGACACAGGACGTAGACAACACCTGTGTGTAGCATCAAGTGTCCCCATCAACGCCTATAGAATAATGTATAGATGCCCCCAAACCGCAGAAACCACGACGGGAATGAAAAGAGGAAGAGACGGGTTATGTCAGAAATACAAATGGTTTCCTGCTCAAGACCTGCAATAAATTAAAACAAAAGTATTATTACAAACATTCCAGGTCCTACCGATATTGGAACTCAGATTGCTGGATTCAGAGTCCAGAGTGCTAATCATTACACGATGGAACCAACGTCCACGATCCTCAACCCTAGGAGTCCTGAAGCAGTGTCAGTCGCCACCTACTGTCTATCGCTTGAATTCGTTCACACTGTAAATCAAACATGACAAATCCAACAGCACAACTAAAATGTGTATTTCACAAGTAATAACATAAAAACAGAAATATACTTTTGCTGATGCAGAAACAAAGAAAACGTCTCGTCTGATGCTTTGAAATCTCCATTTAGCATGGCCCCTTAACTAACCACCAAGAGTCTTTGCACAGCTGGGAACCTTCGTAAAAGGGTCAGTGGGTCACTGTGAATGCAGCAGATCTTCACCCCTGTATTTCTTACAAAGAAGCAGAGTTTTATTCCAGGTACAGGAGGCATCTCTGGTGTCTGATACTACCGGTAGTGTTCAGCCTACCCTCTCTGAGAGAGCAGCAGTGAGGGTACAAAGCACACTGGTTGCAAAATGT
Source organism: Pleurodeles waltl (assembly GCF_031143425.1). Classification (NCBI taxonomy): domain Eukaryota; kingdom Metazoa; phylum Chordata; class Amphibia; order Caudata; family Salamandridae; genus Pleurodeles; species Pleurodeles waltl. The sequence continues at coordinate 4,874,378 of NW_027150097.1, forward strand.
GGACACTGCAAACAACAGCTGCAATATCACAGATGATATAAAACACATAAAGTACTCAAGTCTTATACTAGAAACAACACAGCAGGGGAATCATGTCATAAAACAAATGATGAACCCACAGTATGGACGGGGCAGGTAATAAAATGCGAATTTCCCATGGTGGGACCACAGTCAATTGCTGCCTTCTTCTCTGTGCCCCGGTCTCTTTATATAATCTGTACTTTTTGTTGTGCAATAAAAGAAAAACAAGGAATAACCCTTCATAGTATTAATGTACAGGTCAAGGGCTGGGGAGAGAGGGCAGTAGATTTGGGGGTCGGTGTAAAACTCTGACGGCATTAGATGGAAGCAGAAGACAAAGCAAGTGACATTTATTAAGACTTTAGGTGCATTTAGGTTTATAGAAAAAAACTGAGAAAGATTAAAATGTCTGAATAGTGAAAAACAAAAAATGGATTTCCCATACCGGGAGTCGAACCCAGGCCGCCTGGGTGAAAACCAGGAATCCTAACTGCTAGACCATATGGGAACTGTGAACTTTTTATACAGCTTAGTGTATGTGAGGTGTCTCCCAAGGTCACAGTGCATTCCGTACACTGAGAGTTATATTGTTCTTCTCAGTAGTACACAATCAATTGGGGTAACAGACACCTCACTTCTGACAAAAGAGAAGGAATGACCAGAAGTCATCATTTCTGCCACAACCTGTCAGGTCTCATTATTTACAACCTTAGAGCTTCTACACATACACAGAGCCCAGGACACGGAGGACAGCAGCAGTCCCTGCATTCACTATTACTAACCCCTCCCCTTGAGCCAGACAAAGCCACGCCCCTCCCGTAGGACACTCCTGGGTTTCCTCACCAGACTGATGGCCCCACAGACCCCTCTCCAGTTATCTTCCAGCTGCTTCCTTGACGACACTCCCCTGCACCTGTCATAGGCTCCAGGCTGCCCTCCTGGGGCTCGAGTTATACTCTTTCTCTATCTACTAACAGCACCGACTCCAGTCCTGACACTGGATTGGTTCACACAGAGAAGAAACAGCTCAGAAGTAGTCTGGGTTGTTCCCAGGTACCTGCATCTTCACAGAGTGACCGCCAGGGGGCAGCACAGCCAAAGCACTCACAGACCACAAGGCTACAAATCATCAATTGGATGTCAGCAGCCTTGTCAGAGGCACAGAGACTAGTAATTCTACAATATTTTGGGACAGCAGAGGAAGAAGCAAGTGCTGAGCTGAAGTGTTCACTGCTGTTTTGTCACAACACCAGACATATGTTCTTAAAAGCACGTAAGCGCACATTCTTAGGAATTCTCGGTCGCCTTCTCCCTTTCTGACATTATACCAATTGTATACACCCGAATGGAGAAAAGTTAAAATATAAGGTACTAGGAATATGCGCCAAAGGTAGGCAAATTAAACATTTCAAGTACAAATATTACCATATTTATTGATGTAAAATGTAAACAAGTTAGACTGAAAATATGTGTGTGCGTTTACAAAGGATGTCTAAAGTGTATGCTGTGAGGTCAGGTTGCAGTTCACTACTTGCACTTGTGCCTTTCACAAGTGTGAGTACCCAGTTACACTAATGTCTGCTCTGACTTGTTATTCTGAGAGTCATGTGCTAAAGGGGGGCTTCCACCCTAGTTTGAGGGACCAGAGTACGAATGCCCCAGGGCACAGGAAGTACACAGTCCTCATTGATACAACTGTGGCCCAGTAACTTCTGACTGCCCTTTGACCCAACAGACTGGCACATATATGTCATCAGACTATAGCACCGTGGTACATATGCACACATGTGCATGTACACGTCAGCCAGTTTTTTATTCATTTATGTGCTAATACTGTTCAGCATCAGGAAGTGATGTCGAAGGAGACTGGTGGAGAGCGCCGAAGTCTCTGGTATTTCAAGAAAAAACTAGAGACCTTTTCACACTCATATACTGCTCCAGGCAGATCTTCCACTGCAAATGCAAGTTATATGAGTCCAGCTGAAAACTGTTTATTTTTGGGTACTTGCTTTAGTCAAAGGTTACCATTTGCAACTCACAAAAAAAAAGCAAAGGGCAATTTCATACATTAACACTTTGGTAAAGTCGTTCTTTCACACCGTACATTTCCGTAAGTTTCTCTCTCCTTGTAAGTTATCCGGTGTGAAGGCCAAGTGGAGTCAGGTCCACACTGTGCATCTTACAGTTGTGTAGCCAGAGTAGAGAGGTGTCCACACAGACACAGGACGTAGACAACACCTGTGTGTAGCATCAAGTGTCCCCAGCAACGCCTATAGAATAATGTATAGATGCCCCCAAACCGCAGAAACCACGAGGGGAATGAAAAGAGGAAGAGACGGGTTATGTCAGAGATACAAATGGTTTCCTGCTCAAGACCTGCAATAAATTAAAACAAAAGTATTATTACAAACATTCCAGGTCCTACCGATATTGGAACTCAGATTGCTGGATTCAGAGTCCAGAGTGCTAATCATTACACGATTGAACCAACTTCCACGATCCTCAACCCTAGGAGTCCTGAAGCAGTGTCAGTCGCCACCTACTGTCTATCGCTTGAATATGTTCACACTGTAAATCAAACATGACAAATCCAACAGCACAACTAAAATGTGTATTTCACAAGTAATAACATAAAAACAGAAATATACTTTTGCTGATGCAGAAACAAAGAAAACGTCTCGTCTGATGCTTTGAAATCTCCATTTAGCATGGCCCCTTAACTAACCACCAAGAGTCTTTGCACGGCTGGGAACCTTCGTAAAATGGTCAGTGGGTCACTGTGAATGCAGCAGATCTTTACCCCTGTATTTCTTACAAAGAAGCAGAGTTTTATTCCAGGTACAGGAGGCATCTCTGGTGTCTGATACTACCGGTAGTGTTCAGCCTACCCTCTCTGAGAGAGCAGCAGTGAGGGTACAAAGCACACTGGTTGCAAAATGTGGACACTGCAAACAACAGCTGCAATATCACAGATGATATAAAACACATAAAGTACTCAAGTCTTATACTAGAAACAACACAGCAGGGGAATCATGTCATAAAACAAATGATGAACCCACAGTATGGACGGGGCAGGTAATAAAATGCGAATTTCCCATGGTGGGACCACAGTCAATTGCTGCCTTCTTCTCTGTGCCCCGGTCTCTTTATATAATCTGTACTTTTTGTTGTGCAATAAAAGAAAAACAAGGAATAACCCTTCATAGTATTAATGTACAGGTCAAGGGCTGGGGAGAGAGGGCAGTAGATTTGGGGGTCGGTGTAAACCTCTGACGGCATTAGATGGAAGCAGAAGACAAAGCAAGTGACATTTATTAAGACTTTAGGTGCATTTAGGTTTATAGAAAAAAACTGAGAAAGATTAAAATGTCTGAGTAGTGAAAAAAAAAAATATGGATTTCCCATACCGGGAGTCGAACCCAGGCCGCCTGGGTGAAAACCAGGAATCCTAACCACTAGACCATATGGGAACTGTGACCTTTTTATACAGCTTAGTGTATGTGAGGTGTCTCCCAAGGTCACAGTGCATTCCGTACACTGAGAGTTATATTGTTCTTCTCAGTAGTACACAATCAATTGGGGTAACAGACACCTCACTTCTGACAAAAGAGAAGGAATGACCAGAAGTCATCATTTCTGCCACAACCTGTCAGGTCTCATTATTTACAACCTTAGAGCTTCTACACATACACAGAGCCCAGGACATGGAGGACAGCAGCAGTCCCTGCATTCACTATTACTAACCCCTCCCCTTGAGCCAGACAAAGCCACGCCCCTCCCGTAGGACACTCCTGGGTTTCCTCACCAGACTGATGGCCCCACAGACCCCTCTCCAGTTATCTTCCAGCTGCTTCCTTGACGACACTCCCCTGCACCTGTCACAGGCTCCAGGCTGCCCTCCTGGGGCTCAAGTTATACTCTTTCTCTATCTACTAACAGCACCGACTCCAGTCCTGACACTGGATTGGTTCACACAGAGAAGAAACAGCTCAGAAGTAGTCTGGGTTGCACCCAGGTACCTGCATCTTCACAGAGTGACCGCCAGGGGGCAGCACAGCCAAAGCACTCACAGCCCACAAGGCTACAAATCATCAATTGGATGTCAGCAGCCTTGTCAGAGGCGCAGAGACTAGTAATTCTACAATATTTTGGGACAGCAGAGGAAGAAGCAAGTGCTGAGCTGAAGTGGTCACTGCTGTTTTGTCACAACACCAGACATATGTTCTTAAAAGCACGTAAGCGCACATTCTTAGGAATTCTCGGTCGTCTTCTCCCTTTCTGACATTATACCAATTGTATACACCCGAATGGAGAAAAGTTAAAATATAATGTACTAGGAATATGCGCCAAAGGTAGGCAAATTAAACATTTCAAGTACAAATATTACCATATTTATTGATGTAAAATGTAAACAAGTTAGACTGAAAATATGTGTGTGTGTTTACAAAGGATGTCTAAAGTGTATGCTGTGAGGTCAGGTTGCAGTTCACTACTTGCACTTGTGCCTTTCACAAGTGTGAGTACCCAGTTACACTAATGTCTGCTCTGACTTGTTATTCTGAGAGTCATGTGCTAAAGGGGGGCTTCCACCCTAGTTTGAGGGACCAGAGTACGAATGCCCCAGGGCACAGGAAGTACACAGTCCTCATTGATACAACTGTGGCCCAGTAACTTCTGACTGCCCTTTGACCCCACAGACTGGCACATATATGTCATCAGACTATAGCACCGTGGTACATATGCACACATGTACATGTACACGTCAGCCAGTTTTTTATTCATTTATGTGCTAATACTGTTCAGCATCAGGATGTGATGTCGAAGGAGACTGGTGGAGAGCGCCGAAGTCTCTGGTATTTCAAGACAAAACTAGAGACCTTTTCACACTCATATACTGCTCCAGGCAGATCTTCCACTGCAAATGCAAGTTATATGAGTCCAGCTGAAAACTGTTTATTTTTGGGTACTTGCTTTAGTCAAAGGTTACCATTTGCAACTCACAAAAAAAAAGCAAAGGGCAATTTCATACATTAACACTTTGGTAAAGTCGTTCTTTCACACAGTACATTTCCGTAAGTTTCTCTCTCCTTGTAAGTTATCCGGTGTGAAGGCCAAGTGGAGTCATGTCCACACTGTGCATCTTACAGTTGTGTAGCCAGAGTAGAGAGGTGTCCACACAGACACAGGACGTAGACAACACCTGTGTGTAGCATCAAGTGTCCCCAGCAACGCCTATAGAATAATGTATAGATGCCCCCAAACCGCAGAAACCACGAGGGGAATGAAAAGAGGAAGAGACGGGTTATGTCAGAGATACAAATGGTTTCCTGCTCAAGACCTGTAATAAATTAAAACAAAAGTATTATTACAAACATTCCAGGTCCTACCGATATTGGAACTCAGATTGCTGGATTCAGAGTCCAGAGTGCTAATCATTACACGATTGAACAAACGTCCACGATCCTCAACCCTAGGAGTCCTGAAGCAGTGTCAGTCGCCACCTACTGTCTATCGCTTGAATTCGTTCACACTGTAAATCAAACATGACAAATCCAACAGCACAACTAAAATGTGTATTTCACAAGTAATAACATAAAAACAGAAATATACTTTTGCTGATGCAGAAACAAAGAAAACGTCTCGTCTGATGCTTCGAAATCTCCATTTAGCATGGCCCCTTAACTAACCACCAAGAGTCTTTGCACGGCTGGGAACCTTTGTAAAAGGGTCAGTGGGTCACTGTGAATGCAGCAGATCTTCACCCCTGTATTTCTTACAAAGAAGCAGAGTTTTATTCCAGGTACAGGAGGCATCTCTGGTGTCTGATACTACCGGTAGTGTTCAGCCTACCCTCTCTGAGAGAGCAGCAGTGAGGGTACAAAGCACACTGGTTGCAAAATGTGGACACTGCAAACAACAGCTGCAATATCACAGATGATATAAAACACATAAAGTACTCAAGTCTTATACTAGAAACAACACAGCAGGGGAATCATGTCATAAAACAAATGATAAACCCACAGTATGGACGGGGCAGGTAATAAAATGCGAATTTCCCATGGTGGGACCACAGTCAATTGCTGCCTTCTTCTCTGTGCCCCGGTCTCTTTATATAATCTGTACTTTTTGTTGTGCAATAAAAGAAAAACAAGGAATAACCCTTCATAGTATTAATGTACAGGTCAAGGGCTGGGGAGAGAGGGCAGTAGATTTGGGGGTCGGTGTAAACCTCTGACGGCATTAGATGGAAGCAGAAGACAAAGCAAGTGACATTTATTAAGACTTTAGGTGCATTTAGGTTAATAGAAAAAAACTGAGAAAGATTAAAATGTCTGAGTAGTGAAAAAAAAAAATATGGATTTCCCATACCGGGAGTCGAACCCAGGCCACCTGGGTGAAAACCAGGAATCCTAACCGCAGAACATATGGGAACTGTGAACTTTTTATACAGCTTAGTGTATGTGAGGTGTCTCCCAAGGTCACAGTGCATTCCGTACACTGAGAGTTATATTGTTCTTCTCAGTAGTACACAATCAATTGGGGTAACAGACACCTCACTTCTGACAAAAGAGAAGGAATGACCAGAAGTCATCATTTCTGCCACAACCTGTCAGGTCTCATTATTTACAACCTTAGAGCTTCTACACATACACAGAGCCCAGGACACGGAGGACAGCAGCAGTCCCTGCATTCACTATTACTAACCCCTCCCCTTGAGCCAGACAAAGCCACGCCCCTCCCGTAGGACACTCCTGGGTTTCCTCACCAGACTGATGGCCCCACAGACCCCTCTCCAGTTATCTTCCAGCTGCTTCCTTGACGACACTCCCCTGCACCTGTCACAGGCTCCAGGCTGCCCTCCTGGGGCTCGAGTTATACTCCTTCTCTATCTACTAACAGCACCGACTCCAGTCCTGACACTGGATTGGTTCACACAGAGAAGAAACAGCTCAGAAGTAGTCTGGGTTGTTCCCAGGTACCTGCATCTTCACAGAGTGACTGCCAGGGGGCAGCACAGCCAAAGCTCTCACAGCCCACAAGGCTACAAATCATCAATTGGATGTCAGCAGCCTTGTCAGAGGCGCAGAGACTAGTAATTCCACAATATTTTGGGACAGCAGAGGAAGAAGCAAGTGCTGAGCTGAAGTGGTCACTGCTGTTTTGTCACAACACCAGACATATGTTCTTAAAAGCATGTAAGCACACATTCTTAGGAATTCTCGGTCGTCTTCTCCCTTTCTGACATTATACCAATTGTATACACCCGAATGGAGAAAAGTTAAAATATAAGGTACTAGGAATATGCGCCAAAGGTAGGCAAATTAAACATTTCAAGTACAAATATTACCATATTTATTGATGTAAAATGTAAACAAGTTAGACTGAAAATATGTGTGTGTGTTTACAAAAGATGTCTAAAGTGTATGCTGTGAGGTCAGGTTGCAGTTCACTACTTGCACTTGTGCCTTTCACAAGTGTGAGTACCCAGTTACACTAATGTCTGTTCTGACTTGTTATTCTGAGAGTCATGTGCTAAAGGGGGGCTTCCACCCTAGTTTGAGGGACCAGAGTACGAATGCCCCAGGGCACAGGAAGTACACAGTCCTCATTGATACAACTGTGGCCCAGTAACTTCTGACTGCCCTTTGACCCCACAGACTGGCACATATATGTCATCAGACTATAGCACCGTGGTACATATGCAAACATGTGCATGTACACGTCAGCCAGTTTTTTATTCATTTATCTGCTAATACTGTTCAGCATCAGGATGTGATGTCGAAGGAGACTGGTGGAGAGCGCCGAAGTCTCTGGTATTTCAAGACAAAACTAGAGACCTTTTCACACTCATATACTGCTCCAGGCAGATCTTCCACTGCAAATGCAAGTTATATGAGTCCAGCTGAAAACTGTTTATTTTTGGGTACTTGCTTTAGTCAAAGGTTACCATTTGCAACTCACAAAAAAAAGCAAAGGGCAATTTCATACATTAACACTTTGGTACAGTCGTTCTTTCACATCGTACATTTCCGTAAGTTTCTCTCTCCTTGTAAGTTATCCGGTGTGAAGGCCAAGTGGAGGCAGGTCCACACTGTGCATCTTACAGTTTTGTAGCCAGAGTAGAGAGGTGTCCACACAGACACAGGACGTAGACAACACCTGTGTGTAGCATCAAGTGTCCCCATCAACGCCTATAGAATAATGTATAGATGCCCCCAAACCGCAGAAACCACGAGGGGAATGAAAAGAGGAAGAGACGGGTTATGTCAGAGATACAAATGGTTTCCTGCTCAAGACCTGCAATAAATTAAAACAAAAGTATTATTACAAACATTCCAGGTCCTAACGATATTGGAACTCAGATTGCTGGATTCAGAGTCCAGAGTGCTAATCATTACACTATGGAACCAACGTCCACGATCCTCAACCCTAGGAGTCCTGAAGCAGTGTCAGTCGCCACCTACTGTCTATCGCTTGAATTCGTTCACACTGTAAATCAAACATGACAAATCCAACAGCACAACTAAAATGTGTATTTCACAAGTAATAACATAAAAACAGAAATATACTTTTGCTGATGCAGAAACAAAGAAAACGTCTCGTCTGATGCTTTGAAATCTCCATTTAGCATGGCCCCTTAACTAACCACCAAGAGTCTTTGCACGGCTGGGAACCTTCGTAAAAGGGTCAGTGGGTCACTGTGAATGCAGCAGATCTTTACCCCTGTATTTCTTACAAAGAAGCAGAGTTTTATTCCAGGTACAGGAGGCATCTCTGGTGTCTGATACTACCGGTAGTGTTCAGCCTACCCTCTCTGAGAGAGCAGCAGTGAGGGTACAAAGCACACTGGTTGCAAAATATGGACACTGCAAACAACAGCTGCAATATCACAGATGATATAAAACACATAAAGTACTCAAGTCTTATACTAGAAACAACACAGCAGGGGAATCATGTCATAAAACAAATGATGAACCCACAGTATGGACGGGGCAGGTAATAAAATGCGAATTTCCCATGGTGGGACCACAGTCAATTGCTGCCTTCTTCTCTGTGCCCCGGTCTCTTTATATAATCTGTACTTTTTGTTGTGCAATAAAAGAAAAACAAGGAATAACCCTTCATAGTATTAATGTACAGGTCAAGGGCTGGGGAGAGAGGGCAGTAGATTTGGGGGTCGGTGTAAACCTCTGACGGCATTAGATGGAAGCAGAAGACAAAGCAAGTGACATTTATTTAGACTTTAGGTGCATTTAGGTTTATAGAAAAAAACTGAGAAAGATTAAAATGTCTGAGTAGTGAAAAAAAAAAAAATGGATTTCCCATACCAGGAGTCAAACCCAAGCCGTCTGGGTGAAAACCAGGAATCCTAACCGCTAGACCATATGGGAACTGTGAACTTTTAATACAGCTTAGTGTATGTGAGGTGTCTCCCAAGGTCACAGTGCATTCCGTACACTGAGAGTTATATTGTTCTTCTCAGTAGTACACAATCAATTGGGGTAACAGACACCTCACTTCTGACAAAAGAGAAGGAATGACCAGAAGTCATCATTTCTGCCACAACCTGTCAGGTCTCATTATTTACAACCTTAGAGCTTCTACACATACACAGAGCCCAGGACACGGAGGACAGCAGCAGTCCCTGCATTCACTATTACTAACCCCTCCCCTTGAGCCAGACAAAGCCACGCCCCTCCCGTAGGACACTCCTGGGTTTCCTCACCAGACTGATGGCCCCACAGACCCCTCTCCAGTTATCTTCCAGCTGCTTCCTTGACGACACTCCCCTGCACCTGTCACAGGTTCCAGGCTGCCCTCCTGGGGCTCGAGTTATACTCCTTCTCTATCTACTAACAGCACCGACTCCAGTCCTGACACTGGATTGGTTCACACAGAGAAGAAACAGCTCAGAAGTAGTCTGGGTTGTTCCCAGATACCTGCATCTCCACAGAGTGACCGCCAGGGGGCAGCACAGCCAAAGCACTCACAGCCCACAAGCCTACGAATCATCAATAGGATGTCAGCAGCCTTGTCAGAGGCGCAGAGACTAGTAATTCCACAATATTTTGGGACAGCAGAGGAAGAAGCAAGTGCTGAGCTGAAGTGGTCACTGCTGTTTTGTCACAACACCAGACATATGTTCTTAAAAGCACGTAAGCGCACATTCTTAGGAATTCTCGGTCGTCTTCTCCCTTTCTGACATTATACCAATTGTATACACCCGAATGGAGAAAAGTTAAAATATAAGGTACTAGGAATATGCGCCAAAGGTAGGCAAATTAAACATTTCAAATACAAATATTACCATATTTATTGATGTAAAATGTAAACAAGTTAGACTGAAAATATGTGTGTGTGTTTACAAAGGATGTCTAAAGTGTATGCTGTGAGGTCAGGTTGCAGTTCACTACTTGCACTTGTGCCTTTCACAAGTGTGAGTACCCAGTTACACTAATGTCTGCTCTGACTTGTTATTCTGAGAGTCATGTGCTAAAGGGGGGCTTCCACCCTAGTTTGAGCGACCAGAGTACGAATGCCCCAGGGCACAGGAAGTACACAGTCCTCATTGATACAACTGTGGCCCAGTAACTTCTGACTGCCCTTTGACCCCACAGACTGGCACATATATGTCATCAGACTATAGCACTGTTGTACATATGCACACATGTGCATGTACACGTCAGCCAGTTTTTTATTCATTTATGTGCTAATACTGTTCAGCATCAGGATGTGATGTCGAAGGAGACTGGTGGAGAGCGCCGAAGTCTCTGGTATTTCAAGACAAAACTAGAGACCTTTTCACACTCATATACTGCTCCAGGCAGATCTTCCACTGCAAATGCAAGTTATATGAGTCCAGCTGAAAACTGTTTATTTTTGGGTACTTGCTTTAGTCAAAGGTTACCATTTGCAACTCACAAAAAAAAAGCAAAGGGCAATTTCATACATTAACACTTTGGTAAAGTCGTTCTTTCACACCGTACATTTCCGTAAGTTTCTCTCTCCTTGTAAGTTATCCGGTGTGAAGGCCAAGTGGAGTCAGGTCCACACTGTGCATCTTACAGTTGTGTAGCCAGAGTAGAGAGGTGTCCACACAGACACAGGATGTAGACAACACCTGTGTGTAGCATCAAGTGTCCCCAGCAACGCCTATAGAATAATGTATAGATGCCCCCAAACCGCAGAAACCACGAGGGGAATGAAAAGAGGAAGAGACGGGTTATGTCAGAGATACAAATGGTTTCCTGCTCAAGACCTGCAATAAATTAAAACAAAAGTATTATTACAAACATTCCAGGTCCTACCGATATTGGAACTCAGATTGCTGGATTCAGAGTCCAGAGTGCTAATCATTACACGATGGAACCAACGTCCACGATCCTCAACCCTAGGAGTCCTGAAGCAGTGTCAGTCGCCACCTACTGTCTATCGCTTGAATTCGTTCACACTGTAAATCAAACATGACAAATCCAACAGCACAACTAAAATGTGTATTTCACAAGTAATAACATAAAAACAGAAATATACTTTTGCTGATGCAGAAACAAAGAAAACGTCTCGTCTGATGCTTCGAAATCTCCATTTAGCATGGCCCCTTAACTAACCACCAAGAGTCTTTGCACGGCTGGGAACCTTTGTAAAAGGGTCAGTGGGTCACTGTGAATGCAGCAGATCTTCACCCCTGTATTTCTTACAAAGAAGCAGAGTTTTATTCCAGGTACAGGAGGCATCTCTGGTGTCTGATACTACCGGTAGTGTTCAGCCTACCCTCTCTGAGAGAGCAGCAGTGAGGGTACAAAGCACACTGGTTGCAAAATGTGGACACTGCAAACAACAGCTGCAATATCACAGATGATATAAAACACATAAAGTACTCAAGTCTTATACTAGAAACAACACAGCAGGGAAATCATGTCATAAAACAAATGATGAACCCACAGTATGGACGGGGCAGGTAATAAAATGCGAATTTCCCATGGTGGGACCACAGTCAATTGCTGCCTTCTTCTCTGTGCCCCGGTCTCTTTATATAATCTGTACTTTTTGTTGTGCAATAAAAGAAAAACAAGGAATAACCCTTCATAGTATTAATGTACAGGTCAAGGGCTGGGGAGAGAGGGCAGTAGATTTGGGGGTCGGTGTAAACCTCTGACGGCATTAGATGGAAGCAGAAGACAAAGCAAGTGACATTTATTAAGACTTTAGGTGCATTTAGGTTTATAGAAAAAAACTGAGAAAGATTAAAATGTCTGAGTAGTGAAAAAAAAATATATGGATTTCCCATACCGGGAGTCGAACCCAGGCCACCTGGGTGAAAACCAGAAATCCTAACCGCTAGACCATATGGGAACTGTGAACTTTTTATACAGCTTAGTGTATGTGAGGTGTCTCCCAGGGTCACAGTGCAGTCCGTACACTGAGAGTTATATTGTTCTTCTCAGTAGTACACAATCAATTGGGGTAACAGACACCTCACTTCTGACAAAAGAGAAGGAATGACCAGAAGTCATCATTTCTGCCACAACCTGTCAGGTCTCATTATTTACAACCTTAGAGCTTCTACACATACACAGAGCCCAGGACACGGAGGACAGCAGCAGTCCCTGCATTCACTATTACTAACCCCTCCCCTTGAGCCAGACAAAGCCACGCCCCTCCCGTAGGACACTCCTGGGTTTCCTCACCAGACTGATGGCCCCACAGACCCCTCTCCAGTTATCTTCCAGCTGCTTCCTTGACGACACTCCCCTGCACCTGTCACAGGCTCCAGGCTGCCCTCCTGGGGCTCGAGTTATACTCCTTCTCTATCTACTAACAGCACCGACTCCAGTCCTGACACTGGATTGGTTCACACAGAGAAGAAACAGCTCAGAAGTAGTCTGGGTTGTTCCCAGGTACCTGCATCTTCACAGAGTGACTGCCAGGGGGCAGCACAGCCAAAGCACTCACAGCCCACAATGCTACAAATCATCAATTGGATGTCAGCAGCCTTGTCAGAGGCGCAGAGACTAGTAATTCCACAATATTTTGGGACAGCAGAGGAAGAAGCAAGTGCTGAGCTGAAGTGGTCACTGCTGTTTTGTCACAACACCAGACATATGTTCTTAAAAGCATGTAAGCTCACATTCTTAGGAATTCTCGGTCTTCTTCTCCCTTTCTGACATTATACCAATTGTATACACCCGAATGGAGAAAAGTTAAAATATAAGGTACTAGGAATATGCGCCAAAGGTAAGCAAATTAAACATTTCAAATACAAATATTACCATATTTATTGATGTAAAATGTAAACAAGTTATACTGAAAATATGTTTGTGTGTTTACAAAAGATGTCTAAAGTGTATGCTGTGAGGTCAGGTTGCAGTTCACTACTTGCACTTGTGCCTTTCACAAGTGTGAGTACCCAGTTACACTAATGTCTGCTCTGACTTGTTATTCTGAGAGTCATGTGCTAAAGGGGGGCTTCCACCCTAGTTTGAGGGACCAGAGTACGAATGCCCCAGGGCACAGGAAGTACACAGTCCTCATTGATACAACTGTGGCCCAGTAACTTCTGACTGCCCTTTGACCCCACAGACTGGCACATATATGTCATCAGACTATAGCACCGTGGTACATATGCACACATGTGCATGTACACGTCAGCCAGTTTTTTATTCATTTATCTGCTAATACTGTTCAGCATCAGGATGTGATGTCGAAGGAGACTGGTGGAGAGCGCCGAAGTCTCTGGTATTTCAAGACAAAACTAGAGACCTTTTCACACTCATATACTGCTCCAGGCAGATCTTCCACTGCAAATGCAAGTTATATGAGTTCAGCTGAAAACTGTTTATTTTTGGGTACTTGCTTTAGTCAAAGGTTACCATTTGCAACTCACAAAAAAAAGCAAAGGGCAATTTCATACATTAACACTTTGGTACAGTCGTTCTTTCACATCGTACATTTCCGTAAATTTCTCTCTCCTTGTAAGTTATCCGGTGTGAAGGCCAAGTGGAGGCAGGTCCACACTGTGCTTCTTACAGTTGTGTAGCCAGAGTAGAGAGGTGTCCACACAGACACAGGACGTAGACAACACCTGTGTGTAGCATCAAGTGTCCCCAGCAACGCCTATAGAATAATGTATAGATGCCCCCAAACCGCAGAAACCACGAGGGGAATGAAAAGAGGAAGAGACGGGTTATGTCAGAGATACAAATGGTTTCCTGCTCAAGACCTGCAATAAATTAAAACAAAAGTATTATTACAAACATTCCAGGTCCTACCGATATTGGAACTCAGATTGCTGGATTCAGAGTCCAGAGTGCTAATCATTACACGATGGAACCAACGTCCACGATCCTCAACCCTAGGAGTCCTGAAGCAGTGTCAGTCGCCACCTACTGTCTATCGCTTGAATTCGTTCACACTGTAAATCAAACATGACAAATCCAACAGCACAACTAAAATGTGTATTTCACAAGTAATAACATAAAAACAGAAATATACTTTTGCTGATGCAGAAACAAAGAAAACGTCTCGTCTGATGCTTCGAAATCTCCATTTAGCATGGCCCCTTAACTAACCACCAAGAGTCTTTGCACGGCTGGGAACCTTTGTAAAAGGGTCAGTGGGTCACTGTGAATGCAGCAGATCTTCACCCCTGTATTTCTTACAAAGAAGCAGAGTTTTATTCCAGGTACAGGAGGCATCTCTGGTGTCTGATACTACCGGTAGTGTTCAGCCTACCCTCTCTGAGAGAGCAGCAGTGAGGGTACAAAGCACACTGGTTGCAAAATGTGGACACTGCAAACAACAGCTGCAATATCACAGATGATATAAAACACATAAAGTACTCAAGTCTTATACTAGAAACAACACAGCAGGGAAATCATGTCATAAAACAAATGATGAACCCACAGTATGGACGGGGCAGGTAATAAAATGCGAATTTCCCATGGTGGGACCACAGTCAATTGCTGCCTTCTTCTCTGTGCCCCGGTCTCTTTATATAATCTGTACTTTTTGTTGTGCAATAAAAGAAAAACAAGGAATAACCCTTCATAGTATTAATGTACAGGTCAAGGGCTGGGGAGAGAGGGCAGTAGATTTGGGGGTCGGTGTAAACCTCTGACGGCATTAGATGGAAGCAGAAGACAAAGCAAGTGACATTTATTAAGACTTTAGGTGCATTTAGGTTTATAGAAAAAAACTGAGAAAGATTAAAATGTCTGAGTAGTGAAAAAAAAAAAATATGGATTTCCCCTACCGGGAGTCGAACCCAGGCCTCCTGGGTGAAAACCAGGAATCCTAACCGCTAGACCATATGGGAACTATGAACTTTTTCTACAGCTTAGTGTATGTGAGGTGTCTCCCAAGATCACAGTGCATTCCGTACACTGAGAGTTATATTGTTCTTCTCAGTAGTACACAATCAATTGGGGTAACAGACACCTCACTTCTGACAAAAGAGAAGGAATGACCAGAAGTCATCATTTCTGCCACAACCTGTCAGGTCTCATTATTTACAACCTTAGAGCTTCTACACATACACAGAGCCCAGGACACGGAGGACAGCAGCAGTCCCTGCATTCACTATTACTAACCCCTCCCCTTGAGCCAGACAAAGCCACGCCCCTCCCCCAGGACACCCCTTGACTCCTGGGTTTCCTCACTAGACTGATGGCAACACAGACCCCTCTCCAGTTATCTTCCAGCTACTTCCCTGACGACACTCCCCTGCACCTGTCACAGGCTCCAGGCTGCCCTCCTGGGGCTCGAGTTATACTCCTTCTCTATCTACTAACAGCACCGACTCCAGTCCTGACACTGGATTGGTTCACACAGAGAAGAAGCAGCTCAGAAGTAGTCTGGGTTGTTCCCAGGTACCTGCATCTTCACAGAGTGACTGCCAGGGGGCAGCACAGCCAAAGCACTCACAGCCCACAAGGCTACAAATCATCAATTGGATGTCAGCAGCCTTGTCAGAGGCGCAGAGACTAGTAATTCCACAATATTTTGGGACAGCAGAGGAAGAAGCAAGTGCTGAGCTGAAGTGGTCACTGCTGTTTTGTCACAACACCAGACATATGTTCTTAAAAGCATGTAAGCACACACTCTTAGGAATTCTCGGTCGTCTTCTCCCTTTCTGACATTATACCAATTGTATACACCCGAATGGAGAAAAGTTAAAATATAAGGTACTAGGAATATGCGCCAAAGATAGGCAAATTAAACATTTCAAGTACAAATATTACCATATTTATTGATGTAAAATGTAAACAAGTTAGACTGAAAATATGTGTGTGTGTTTACAAGGGATGTCTAAAGTGTATGCTGTGAGGTCAGGTTGCAGTTCACTACTTGCACTTGCGCCTTTCACAAGTGTGAGTACCCAGTTACACTAATGTCTGCTCTGACTTGTTATTCTGAGAGTCATGTGCTAAAGGGGGGCTTCCACCCTAGTTTGAGGGACCAGAGTACGAATGCCCCAGGGCACAGGAAGTACACAGTCCTCATTGATACAACTGTGGCCCAGTAACTTCTGACTGCCCTTTGACCCCACAGACTGGCACATACATGTCATCAGACTATAGCACCGTGGTACATATGCACACATGTGCATGTACACATCAGCCAGTTTTTTATTCATTTATGTGCTAATACTGTTCAGCATCAGGATGTGATGTCGAAGGCGAAAGGTGGAGAGCGCCGACGTCTCTGGTATTTCAAGACAAAACTAGAGACCTTTTCACACTCATATACTGCTCCAGGCAGATCTTCCACTGCAAATGCAAGTTATATGAGTCCAGCTGAAAACTGTTTATTTTTGGGTACTTGCTTTAGTCAAAGATTACCATTTGCAACTCACAAAAAAAAAAGCAAAGGGCAATTTCATACATTAACACTTTGGTAAAGTCGTTCTTTCACACCGTACATTTCCGTAAGTTTCTCTCTCCTTGTAAGTTATCCGGTGTGAAGGCCGCGTGGAGTCAGGTCCACACTGTGCATCTTACTGTTGTGTAGCCAGAGTAGAGAGGTGTCCACACAGACACAGGACGTAGACAACACCTGTGTGTAGCATCACGTGCCCCCAGCAACACCTATAGAATAATGTATAGATGCCCCCAAGCCGCAGAAACCACGAGGGGAATGAAAATAGGAAGAGACGGGTTATGTCAGAGATACAAATTGTTTCCTGCTCAAGACCTGCAATAAATTAAAACAAAAGTATTATTACAAACATTCCAGGTCCTACCGATATTGGAACTCAGATTGCTGGATTCAGAGTCCAGAGTGCTAATCATTACACGATGGAACCAACGTCCACGATCCTCAACCCTAGGAGTCCTGAAGCAGTGTCAGTCGCCACCTACTGTCTATCGCTTGAATTCGTTCACACTGTAAATCAAACATGACAAATCCAACAGCACAACTAAAATGTGTATTTCACAAGTAATAACATAAAAACAGAAATATACTTTTGCTGATGCAGAAACAAAGAAAACGTCTCGTCTGATGCTTCGAAATCTCCATTTAGCATGGCCCCTTAACTAACCACCAAGAGTCTTTGCACGGCTGGGAACCTTTGTAAAAGGGTCAGTGGGTCACTGTGAATGCAGCAGATCTTCACCCCTGTATTTCTTACAAAGAAGCAGAGTTTTATTCCAGGTACAGGAGGCATCTCTGGTGTCTGATACTACCGGTAGTGTTCAGCCTACCCTCTCTGAGAGAGCAGCAGTGAGGGTACAAAGCACACTGGTTGCAAAATGTGGACACTGCAAACAACAGCTGCAATATCACAGATGATATAAAACACATAAAGTACTCAAGTCTTATACTAGAAACAACACAGCAGGGAAATCATGTCATAAAACAAATGATGAACCCACAGTATGGACGGGGCAGGTAATAAAATGTGAATTTCCCATGGTGGGACCACAGTCAATTGCTGCCTTCTTCTCTGTGCCCCGGTCTCTTTATATAATCTGTACTTTTTGTTGTGCAATAAAAGAAAAACAAGGAATAACCCTTCATAGTATTAATGTACAGGTCAAGGGCTGGGGAGAGAGGGCAGTAGATTTGGGGGTCGGTGTAAACCTCTGACGGCATTAGATGGAAGCAGAAGACAAAGCAAGTGACATTTATTAAGACTTTAGGTGCATTTAGGTTTATAGAAAAAAACTGAGAAAGATTAAAATGTCTGAGTAGTGAAAAAAAAAAATATGGATTTCCCATACCGGGAGTCGAACCCAGGCCGCCTGGGTGAAAAACAGGAATCCTAACCGCTAGACCATATGGGAACTGTGAACTTTTTATACAGCTTAGTGTATGTGAGGTGTCTCCCAAGATCACAGTGCATTCCGTACACTGAGAGTTATATTGTTCTTCTCAGTAGTACACAATCAATTGGGGTAACAGACACCTCACTTCTGACAAAAGAGAAGGAATGACCAGAAGTCATCATTTCTGCCACAACCTGTCAGGTCTCATTATTTACAACCTTAGAGCTTCTACACATACACAGAGCCCAGGACACGGAAGACAGCAGCAGTCCCTGCATTCACTATTACTAACCCCTCCCCTTGAGCCAGACAAAGCCACGCCCCTCCCGTAGGACACTCCTGGGTTTCCTCACCAGACTGATGGCCCCACAGACCCCTGTCCAGTTATCTTCCAGCTGCTTCCTTGACGACACTCCCCTGCACCTGTCACAGGCTCCAGGCTGCCCTCCTGGGGCTCGAGTTATCCTCCTTCTCTATCTACTAACAGCACCGACTCCAGTCCTGACACTGGATTGGTTCACACAGAGAAGAAACAGCTCAGAAGTAGTCTGGGTTGTTCCCAGGTACCTGCATCTTCACAGAGTGACTGCCAGGGGGCAGCACAGCCAAAGCACTCACAGCCCACAAGGCTACAAATCATCAATTGGATGTCAGCAGCCTTGTCAGAGGCACAGAGACTAGTAATTCCACAATATTTTGGGACAGCAGAGGAAGAAGCAAGTGCTGAGCTGAAGTGGTCACTGCTGTTTTGTCACAACACCAGACATATGTTCTTAAAAGCACGTAAGCGCACATTCTTAGGAATTCTCGGTCGTCTTCTCCCTTTCTGACATTATACCAATTGAATACACCCGAATGGAGAAAAGTTAAAATATAATGTACTAGGAATATGCGCCAAAGGTAGGCAAATTAAACATTTCAAGTACAAATATTACCATATTTATTGATGTAAAATGTAAACAAGTTAGACTGAAAATATGTGTGTGTGTTTACAAAGGATGTCTAAAGTGTATGCTGTGAGGTCAGGTTGCAGTTCACTACTTGCACTTGTGCCTTTCACAAGTGTGAGTACCCAGTTACACTAATGTCTGCTCTGACTTGTTATTCTGAGAGTCATGTGCTAAAGGGGGGCTTCCACCCTAGTTTGAGGGACCAGAGTACGAATGCCCCAGGGCACAGGAAGTACACAGTCCTCATTGATACAACTGTGGCCCAGTAACTTCTGACTGCCCTTTGACCCCACAGACTGGCACATATATGTCATCAGACTATAGCACCGTGGTACATATGCACACATGTGCATGTACACGTCAGCCAGTTTTTTATTCATTTATGTGCTAATACTGTTCAGCATCAGGATGAGATGTCGAAGGAGACTGGTGGAGAGCGCCGAAGTCTCTGGTATTTCAAGACAAAACTAGAGACCTTTTCACACTCATATACTGCTCCAGGCAGATCTTCCACTGCAAATGCAAGTTATATGAGTCCAGCTGAAAACTGTTTATTTTTGGGTACTTGCTTTAGTCAAAGGTTACCATTTGCAACTCACAAAAAAAAGTCAAAGGGCAATTTCATACATTAACACTTTGGTAAAGTCGTTCTTTCACACCGTACATTTCAGGAAGTTTCTCTCTGCTTGTAAGTTATCCGGTGTGAAGGCCGCGTGGAGTCAGGTCCACACTGTGCATCTTACTGTTGTGTAGCCAGAGTAGAGAGGTGTCCACACAGACACAGGACGTAGACAACACCTGTGTGTAGCATCACGTGCCCCCAGCAACGCCTATAGAATAATGTATAGATGCCCCCAAGCCGCAGAAACCACGAGGGGTATGAAAACAGGAAGAGACGGGTTATGTCAGAAATACAAATGGTTTTCTGCTCAAGACCTGCAATAAATTAAAACAAAAGTATTATTACAAACATTCCAGGTCCTACCGATATTGGAACTCAGATTGCTGGATTCAGAGTCCAGAGTGCTAATCATTACACGATGGAACCAACGTCCACGATCCTCAACCCTAGGAGTCCTGAAGCAGTGTCAGTCGCCACCTACTGTCTATCGCTTGAATTCGTTCACACTGTAAATCAAACATGACAAATCCAACAGCAACACTAAAATGTGTATTTCACAAGTAATAACATAAAAACAGAAATATACTTTTGCTGATGCAGAAACAAAAAAAACGTCTCGTCTGATGCTTCGAAATCTCCATTTAGCATGGCCCCTTAACTAACCACCAAGAGTCTTTGCACGGCTGGGAACCTTTGTAAAAGAGTCAGTGGGTCACTGTGAATGCAGCAGATCTTCACCCCTGTATTTCTTACAAAGAAGCAGAGTTTTATTCCAGGTACAGGAGGCATCTCTGGTGTCTGATACTACCGGTAGTGTTCAGCCTACCCTCTCTGAGAGAGCAGCAGTGAGGGTACAAAGCACACTGGTTGCAAAATGTGGATACTGCAAACAGCAGCTTCAATATCACAGATGATATAAAACACATAAAGTGCTCAAGGCTTATACTAGAAACAACACAGCAGGGGAATCATGTCCTAAAACAAATGATGAACCCACAGTATGGACGGGGCAGGTAATAAAATGTGAATTTCCCATGGTGGGACCACCGTCAATTGCTGCCTTCTTTTCTCTGTGCCCCGGTCTCATTATATAATCTGTACTTTTTGTTGTGCAATAAAAGAAAAACAAGGAATAACCCTTCATAGTATTAATGTACAGGTCAAGGGCTAGGGCGAGAGGGCAGTAGATTTGGGGGTCGGTGTAAACCTCTGACGGCATTAGATGGAAGCAGAAGACAAAGCAAGTGACATTTATTAAGACTTTAGGTGCATTTAGGTTTATAGAAAAAAACTGAGAAAGATTAAAATGTCTGAGTAGTGAAAAAAAAAAATGGATTTCCTATACCAGGAGTCGAACCCGGGCCGCCTGGGTGAAAACCAGGAATCCTAACCGCTAGACCACATGTGAACTGTGAACGGTTTATACAGCTCAGTGTATGTGAGGTGTCTCCCAAGGTCACACTGCATTCCGTACACTGAGAGTTATATTGTTCTTCTCAGTAGTACACAATCAATTGGGGTAACAGACACCTCACTTCTGACAAAAGAGAAGGAATGACCAGAAGTCATCATTTCTGCAACAACCTGTCAGGTCTCATTATTTACAACCTTAGAACTTCTACACATACACAGAGCCCAGGACACGGAGGACAGCAGCAGTCCCTGCATTGACTATTACTAACCCCTCCCCTTGAGCCAGACAAAGCCACGCCCCTCCCCCAGGACACCCCTTGACTCCTGGGTTTCCTCACCAAACTGATGGCCCCACAGACCCCTCTCCAGTTATCTTCCAGCTGTTTCCTTGACGACACTCCCCTGCACCTGTCACAGGCTCCAGGCTGCCCTCCTGGGGCTCGAGTTATACTCCTTCTCTATCTACTAACAGCACCGACTCCAGTCCTGACAATGGAATGGTTCACACAGAGAAGAAGCAGCTCAGAAGTAGTCTGGGTTGTTCCCAGGTACCTGCATCTTCACAGAGTGACCGCCAGGGGGCAGCACAGCCAAAGCACTCACAGCCCACAAGCCTACGAATCATCAATTGGATGTCAGCAGCCCTGTCAGAGGCGCAGAGACTAGTAATTCCACAGTATTTTGGGACAGCAGAGGAAGAAGCAAGTGCTGAGCTGAAGTGGTCAGTGCTGTTTTGTCACAACACCAGACATATGTTCTTAAAAGCATGTAAGCGCACATTCTTAGGCATTCTCGGTCGTCTTCTCCCTTTCTGACATTATACCAATTGTATACACCCGAATTGAGAAAAGTTAAAATATAAGGGACTAGGAATATGCGCCAAAGGTAGGCATATTAAACATTTCAAGTACAAATATTACCATATTTATTGATGTAAAATGTAAACAAGTTAGACTGAAAATATGTGTGTGTGTTTACAAAGGATGTCTAAAGTGTATGTTGTGAGGTCAGGTTGCAGTTCACTACTTGCTCTTGCGCCTTTCACAAGTGTGAGTACCCAGTTACACTAATGTCTGCTCTGACTTGTTATTCTGAGAGTCATGTGCTAAAGGGGGGCTTCCACCC
Organism: Pleurodeles waltl; assembly: GCF_031143425.1. Taxonomy (NCBI): domain Eukaryota; kingdom Metazoa; phylum Chordata; class Amphibia; order Caudata; family Salamandridae; genus Pleurodeles; species Pleurodeles waltl. The sequence goes on from NW_027150097.1 coordinate 4,896,778, forward strand.
TAGTTTGAGGGACCAGAGTACGAATGCCCCAGGGCACAGGAAGTACACAGTCCTCATTGATACAACTGTGGCCCAGTAACCTCTGACTGCCCTTTGACCCCACAGACTGGCACATATATGTCATCAGACTATAGCACCGTGGTACATATGCACACATGTGCATGTACACGTCAGCCAGTTTTTTATTCATTTATGTGCTAATACTGTTCAGCATCAGGATGTGATGTCGAAGGAGAAAGGTGGAGAGCGCCGAAGTCTCTGGTATTTCAAGACAAAACTAGAGACCTTTTCACACTCATATACTGCTCCAGGCAGATCTTCCACTGCAAATGCAAGAAATGAGACCAGCTGAAAACTGTTTATTTTTGGGTACTTGCTTTAGTCAAAGGTTACCATTTGTAACTCACAAAAAAAAATCAAAGGGCAATTTCATACATTAACACTTTGGTAAAGTCGTTCTTTCACACCGTACATTTCAGGAAGTTTTTCTTTCCTTGTAAGTTATCCGGTGTGAAGGCCGCGTGGAGTCAGGTCCACACTGTGCATCTTACTGTTATGTAGCCAGAGTAGAGAGGTGTCCACACAGACACAGGACGTTGACAACACCTGTGTGTAGCATCACGTGCCCCCAGCAACGCCTATAGAATAATGTATAGATGCCCCCAAGCCGCAGAAACCACGAGGGGAATGAAAACAGGAAGAGACGGGTTATGTCAGAAATACAAATGGTTTCCTGCTCAAGACCTGCAATAAATTAAAACAAAAGTATTATTACAAATATTCCAGGTCCTACCGATATTGGAACTCAGATTGCTGGATTCAGAGTCCAGAGTGCTAATCATTACACGATGGAACCAACGTCCACGATCCTCAACCCTAGGAGTCCTGAAGCAGTGTCAGTCGCCACCTACTGTCTATCGCTTGAATTCGTTCACACTGTAAATCAAACATGCCAAATTCAACAGCACAACTAAAATGTGTATTTCACAAGTAATAACATAAAAACAGAAATATACTTTTGCTGATGCAGAAACAAAAAAAACGTCTCGTCTGATGCTTCGAAATCTCCATTTAGCATGGCCCCTTAACTAACCACCAAGAGTCTTTGCACGGCTGGGAACCTTTGTAAAAGACTCAGTGGGTCACTGTGAATGCAGCAGATCTTCACCCCTGTATTTCTTACAAAGAAGCAGAGTTTTATTCCAGGTACAGGAGGCATCTCTGGTGTCTGATACTACCGGTAGTGTTCAGCCTCCCCTCTCTAAGAGAGCAGCAGTGAGGGTACAAAGCACACTGGTTGCAAAATGTGGACACTGCAAACAGCAGCTTCAATATCACAGATGATATAAAACACATAAAGTACTCAAGTCTTATACTAGAAACAACACAGCAGGGGAATCATGTCATTAAAAAAATGATGAACCCACAGTATGGACTGGCAGGTAATAAAATGGGAATTTCCCATGCTGCCTTCTTCTCTGTGCCCCGGTCTCATTATATAATCTGTACTTTTTCTTGTGCAATAAAAGAAAAACAAGGAATAACCCTTCATAGTATTAATGTACAGGTCAAGGGCTGGGGAGAGAGGGCAGTAGATTTGGGGGTCGGTGTAAACCTCTGACGGCATTAGATGGAAGCAGAAGACAAAGCAAGTGACATTTATTAAGACTTTAGGTGCATTTAGGTTTATAGAAAAAAACTGAGAAAGATTAAAATGTCTGAGTAGTGAAAAAAAAAATTGATTTCCCATACCGGGAGTCGAACTTGGGCCGGGTGGGTGAAAACCAGGAATCCTAACCGCTAGACCATATGGGAACTGTGACCTCTTTATACAGCTCAGTCCATGTGAGGTGTCTCCCAAGGTCACACTGCATTCCGTACACTGAGAGTTCTATTGTTCTTCTCAGTAGTACACAATCAATTGGGGTAACAGACACCTCACTTCTGACAAAAGAGAAGGAATGACCAGAAGTCATCATTTCTGCCACAACCTGTCAGGTCACATTATTTACAACCTTAGAACTTCTACACATACACAGAGCCCAGGACACGGAGGACAGCAGCAGTCCCTGCATTGACTATTACTAACCCCTCCCCTTGAGCCAGACAAAGCCACGCCCCTCCCCCAGGACACCCCTTGACTCCTGGGTTTCCTCACCAGACTGATGGCCCCACAGACCCCTCTCCAGTTATCTTCCAGCTGCTTCCTTGACGACACTCCCCTGCACCTGTCACAGGCTCCAGGCTGCCCTCCTGGGGCTCGAGTTATACTCCTTCTCTATCTACTAACAGCACCGACTCCAGTCCTGACACTGGATTGGTACACACAGAGAAGAAGCAGCTCAGAAGTAGTCTGGGTTGTTCCCAGGTACCTCCATCTTCACAGAGTGACCGCCAGGGGGCAGCACAGCAAAAGCATTCACAGCCCACAAGCCTACGAACCATAAATTGGATGTCAGCAGCCTTGTCAGAGGCGCAGAGACTAGTAATTCATGTTGTTAAAAGCATGTAAGCGCACATTCTTAGTCATTCTCGGTCGTCTTCTCCCTTTCTGACATTATACCAATTGTATACACCCGAATGGAGAAAAGTTAAAATATAAGGTACTAGGAATATGCGCCAAAGGTAGGCAAATTAAACATTTCAAGTACAAATATTACCATATTTATTGATGTAAAATGTAAACAAGTTAGACTGAAAATATGTGTGTGTGTTTACAAAGGATGTCTAAAGTGTATGCTGTGAGGTCAGGTTGCAGTTCACTACTTGCACTTGCGCCTTTCACAAGTGTGAGTACCCAGTTACACTAATGTCTGCTCTGACTTGTTATTCTGAGAGTCATGTGCTAAAGGGGGGCTTCCACCCTAGTTTGAGGGACCAGAGTACGAATGCCCCAGGGCACAGGAAGTACACAGTCCTCATTGATACAACTGTGGCCCAGTAACTTCTGACTGCCCTTTGACCCCACAGACTGGCACATACATGTCATCAGACTATAGCACCGTGGTACATATGCACACATGTGCATGTACACGTCAGCCAGTTTTTTATTCATTTATGTGCTAATACTGTTCAGCATCAGGATGTGATGTCGAAGGAGAAAGGTGGAGAGCGCCGAAGTCTCTGGTATTTCAAGACAAAACTAGAGACCTTTTCACACTCATATACTGCTCCAGGCAGATCTTCCACTGCAAATGCAAGTTATATGAGTCCAGCTGAAAACTGTTTATTTTTGGGTACTTGCTTTAGTCAAAGGTTACCATTTGCAACTCACAAAAAAAAAAGCAAAGGGCAATTTCATACATTAACACTTTGGTAAAGTCGTTCTTTCACACCGTACATTTCCGTAAGTTTCTCTCTCCTTGTAAGTTATCCGGTGTGAAGGCCGCGTGGAGTCAGGTCCACACTGTGCATCTTACTGTTGTGTAGCCAGAGTAGAGAGGTGTCCACACAGACACAGGACGTAGACAACACCTGTGTGTATCATCACGTGCCCCCAGCAACGCCTATAGAATAATGTATAGATGCCCCCAAGCCGCAGAAACCACGAGGGGAATGAAAATAGGAAGAGACGGGTTATGTCAGAGATACAAATTGTTTCCTGCTCAAGACCTGCAATAAATTAAAACAAAAGTATTATTACAAACATTCCAGGTCCTACCGATATTGGAACTCAGATTGCTGGATTCAGAGTCCAGAGTGCTAATCATTACACGATGGAACCAACGTCCACGATCCTCAACCCTAGGAGTCCGGAAGCAGTGTCAGTCGCCACCTACTGTCTATCGCTTGAATTCGTTCACACTGTAAATCAAACATGACAAGTCCAACAGCACAACTAAAATGTGGATTTCACAAGTAATAACATAAAAACAGAAATATACTTTTGCTGATGCATAAACAAAGAAAACGTCTCGTCTGATGCTTCGAAATCTCCATTTAGCATGGCCCCTTAACTAACCACCAAGAGTCTTTGCACGGCTGGGAACCTTTGTAAAAGACTCAGTGGGTCACTGTGAATACAGCAGATCTTCACCCCTGTATTTCTTACAAAGAAGCAGAGTTTTATTCCAGGTACAGGAGGCATCTCTGGTGTCTGATACTACCTGTAGCGTTCAGCCTACCCTCTCTGAGAGAGCAGCAGTGAGGGTACAAAGCACACTGGTTGCAAAATGTGGACACTGCAAAGAACAGCTGCAATATCACAGATGATATAAAACACATAAAGTGCTCAAGTCTTATACTAGAAACAACACAGCAGGCGAATCATGTCATAAAACAAATGATGAACCCACAGTATGGACGGGGCAGGTAATAAAATGTGAATTTCCCATGGTGGGATCACAGTCAATTGCTGCCTTCTTCTCTGTGCCCCGGTCTCATTATATAATCTGTACTTTTTGTTGTGCAATAAAAGAAAAACAAGGAATAACCCTTCATAGTATTAATGTACAGGTCAAGGGCTGGGGAGAGAAGGCAGTAGATTTGGGGGTCGGTGTAAACCTCTGACGGCATTAGATGGAAGCAGAAGACAAAGCAAGTGACATTTATTAAGACTTTAGGTGCATTTAGGTTTATAGAAAAAAACTGAGAAAGATTAAAATGTCTGAGTAGTGAAAAAAAAATGGATTTCCCATACCGGGAGTCGAACCCGGACCCCCTGGGTGAAAACCAGGAATCCTAACCGCTAGACCATATGGGAACTGTGGCTTCTTCATACAGCTCAGTGTATGTGAGGTGTCTCCCACGGTCACACTGCATTCCGTACACTGAGAGTTATATTGTTCTTCTCAGTAGTACACAATCAATTGGGGTAACAGACACCTAACTTCTGACAAAAGAGAAGGAATGACCAGAAGTCATCATTTCTGCCACAACCTGTCAGGTCTCATTATTTACAACCTTAGAACTTCTACACATACACAGAGCCCAGGACACGGAGGACAGCAGCAGTCCCTGCATTGACTATTACTAACCCCTCCCCTTGAGCCAGACAAAGCCACGCCCCTCCCCCAGGACACCCCTTGACTCCTGGGTTTCCTCACCAGACTGATGGCCCCACAGACCCCTCTCCAGTTATCTTCCAGCTGCTTCCTTGACGACACTCCCCTGCACCTGTCTCAGGCTCCAGGCTGCCCTCCTGGGGCTCGAGTTATACTCCTTCTCTATCTACTAACAGCACCGACTCCAGTCCTGACACTGGATTGGTACACACAGAGAAGAAGCAGCTCAGAAGTAGTCTGGGTTGTTCCCAGGTACCTCCATCTTCACAGAGTGACCGCCAGGGGGCAGCACAGCCAAAGCACTCACAGCCAACAAGCCAAGAACCATCAATTGGATGTCAGCAGCCTTGTCAGAGGCGCAGAGACTAGTAATACCACAGTATTTTGGGGCAGCAGAGGAAGAAGCAAGTGCTGAGCTGAAGTGGTCACTGCTGTTTTGTCACAACACCAGACATATGTTGTTAAAAGCATGTAAGCGCACATTCTTAGGCATTCTCGGTCGTCTTCTCCCTTTCTGACTTTATACCAATTGTATACACCCGAATGGAGAAAAGTTAAAATATAAGGTACTAGGAATATGTGCAAAAGGTAGGCAAATTAAACATTTCAAGTACAAATATTACCATATTTATTGATGTAAAATGTAAACAAGTTAGACTGAAAATATGTGTGTGTGTTTTAAAAGGATGTCTAAAGTGTATGCTGTGAGGTCAGGTTGCAGTTCACTACTTGCACTTGCGCCTTTCACAAGTGTGAGTACCCAGTTACACTAATGTCTGCTCTGACTTGTTATTCTGAGAGTCATGTGCTAAAGGGGGGCTTCCACCCTAGTTTGAGGGACCAGAGTACGAATGCCCCAGGGCACAGGAAGTACACAGTCCTCATTGATACAACTGTGGCCCAGTAACTTCTGACTGCCCTTTGACCCCACAGACTGGCACATACATGTCATCAGACTATAGCACCGTGGTACATATGCACACATGTGCATGTACACGTCAGCCAGTTTTTTATTCATTTATGTGCTAATACTGTTCAGCATCAGGATGTGATGTCGAAGGAGAAAGGTGGAGAGCGCCGACGTCTCTGGTATTTCAAGACAAAACTAGAGACCTTTTCACACTCATATACTGCTCCAGGCAGATCTTCCACTGCAAATGCAAGTTATATGAGTCCAGCTGAAAACTGTTTATTTTTGGGTACTTGCTTTAGTCAAAGGTTACCATTTGCAACTCACAAAAAAAAAAGCAAAGGGCAATTTCATACATTAACACTTTGGTAAAGTCGTTCTTTCACACCGTACATTTCCGTAAGTTTCTCTCTCCTTGTAAGTTATCCGGTGTGAAGGCCGCGTGGAGTCAGGTCCACACTGTGCATCTTACTGTTGTGTAGCCAGAGTAGAGAGGTGTCCACACAGACACAGGACGTAGACAACACCTGTGTGTAGCATCACGTGCCCCCAGCAACGCCTATAGAATAATGTATAGATGCCCCCAAGCCGCAGAAACCACGAGGGGAATGAAAATAGGAAGAGACGGGTTATGTCAGAGATACAAATTGTTTCCTGCTCAAGACCTGCAATAAATTAAAACAAAAGTATTATTACAAACATTCCAGGTCCTACCGATATTGGAACTCAGATTGCTGGATTCAGAGTCCAGAGTGCTAATCATTACACGATGGAACCAACGTCCACGATCCTCAACCCTAGGAGTCCTGACAGTGTCAGTCACCACCTACTGTCTATCGCTTGAATTCGTTCACACTGTAAATCAAACATGACAAGTACAACAGCACAACTAAAATGTGTATTTCACAAGTAATAACATAAAAACAGAAATATACTTTTGCTGATGCAGAAACAAAGAAAACGTTTCGTCTGATGCTTCGAAATCTCCATTTAGCATGGCCCCTTAACTAACCACCAAGAGTCTTTGCACGGCTGGGAACCTTTGTAAAAGACAAAGTGGGTCACTGTGAATGCAGCAGATCTTCACCCCTGTATTTCTTACAAAGAAGCATAGTTTTATTCCAGGTACAGGAGGCATCTCTGATGTCTGATACTACCTGTAGTGTTCAGCCTACCCTCTCTGAGAGAGCAGCAGTGAGGGTACAAAGCACACTGGTTGCAAAATGTGGACACTGCAAACAGCAGCTGCAATATCACAGATGATATAAAACACATAAAGTGCTCAAGTCTTATACTAGAAACAACACAGCAGGGGAATCATGTCATAAAACAAATGATGAACCCACAATATGGACGGGGCAGGTAATAAAATGCGAATTTCCCATGGTGGGACCACAGTCAATTGCTGCCTTCTTCTCTGTGCCCCGGTCTCATTATATAATCTGTACTTTTTGTTGTGCAATAAAAGAAAAACAAGGAATAACCCTTCATAGTATTAATGTACAGGTCAAGGGCTGGGGAGAGAGGGCAGTAGATTTGGGGGTCGGTGTAAACCTCTGACGGCATTAGATGGAAGCAGTAGACAAAGCAAGTGACATTTATTAAGACTTTAGGTGCATTTAGGTTTATAGAAAAAAACTGAGAAAGATTAAAATGTCTGAGTAGTGAAAAACAAAAAATGGATTTCCCATACCAGGAGTCGAACCCAGGCTGCCTGGGTGAAAACCAGGAATCCTAACTGCTAGACCATATGGGAACTGTGACCTCTTCATACAGCTCAGTGAATGTGAGGTGTCTCCCAAGGTCACACGGCATTCCGTACACTGAGAGTTATATTGTTCTTCTCAGTAGTACACAATCAATTGGGGTAACAGACACCTCACTTCTGACAAAAGAGAAGGAATGACCAGAAGTCATCATTTCTGCCACAACCTGTCAGGTCTCATTATTTACAACCTTAGAACTTCTACACATACACAGAGCCCAGGACACGGAGGACAGCAGCAGTCCATTCATTGACTATTACTAACCCCTCCCCTTGAGCCAGACAAAGCCACGCCCCTCCCCCAGGACACCCCTTGACTCCTGGGTTTCCTCACCAGACTGATGGCCCCACAGACCCCTCTCCAGTTATCTTCCAGCTGCTTCCTTGACGACACTCCCCTGCACCTGTCACAGGCTCCAGGCTGCCCTCCTGGGGCTCGAGTTATACTCCTTCTCTATCTACTAACAGCACCGACTCCAGTCCTGACAATGGAATGGTTCACACAGAGAAGAAGCAGCTCAGAAGTAGTCTGGGTTGTTCCCAGGTACCTGCATCTTCACAGAGTGACCGCCAGGGGGCAGCACAGCCAAAGCACTCACAGCCCACAAGCCTACGAATCATCAATTGGATGTCAGCAGCCCTGTCAGAGGCGCAGAGACTAGTAATTCCACAGTATTTTGGGACAGCAGAGGAAGAAGCAAGTGCTGAGCTGAAGTGGTCAGTGCTGTTTTGTCACAACACCAGACATATGTTCTTAAAAGCATGTAAGCGCACATTCTTAGGCATTCTCGGTCGTCTTCTCCCTTTCTGACATTATACCAATTGTATACACCCGAATGGAGAAAAGTTAAAATATAAGGGACTAGGAATATGCGCCAAAGGTAGGCATATTAAACATTTCAAGTACAAATATTACCATATTTATTGATGTAAAATGTAAACAAGTTAGACTGAAAATATGTGTGTGTGTTTACAAAGGATGTCTAAAGTGTATGTTGTGAGGTCAGGTTGCAGTTCACTACTTGCTCTTGCGCCTTTCACAAGTGTGAGTACCCAGTTACACTAATGTCTGCTCTGACTTGTTATTCTGAGAGTCATGTGCTAAAGGGGGGCTTCCACCCTAGTTTGAGGGACCAGAGTACGAATGCCCCAGGGCACAGGAAGTACACAGTCCTCATTGATACAACTGTGGCCCAGTAACCTCTGACTGCCCTTTGACCCCACAGACTGGCACATATATGTCATCAGACTATAGCACCGTGGTACATATGCACACATGTGCATGTACACGTCAGCCAGTTTTTTATTCATTTATGTGCTAATACTGTTCAGCATCAGGATGTGATGTCGAAGGAGAAAGGTGGAGAGCGCCGAAGTCTCTGGTATTTCAAGACAAAACTAGAGACCTTTTCACACTCATATACTGCTCCAGGCAGATCTTCCACTGCAAATGCAAGATATGAGACCAGCTGAAAACTGTTTATTTTTGGGTACTTGCTTTAGTCAAAGGTTACCATTTGCAACTCACAAAAAAAAATCAAAGGGCAATTTCATACATTAACACTTTGGTAAAGTCGTTCTTTCACACCGTACATTTCAGGAAGTTTTTCTATCCTTGTAAGTTATCCGGTGTGAAGGCCGCGTGGAGTCAGGTCCACACTGTGCATCTTACTGTTATGTAGCCAGAGTAGAGAGGTGTCCACACAGACACAGGACGTAGACAACACCTGTGTGTAGCATCACGTGCCCCCAGCAACGCCTATAGAATAATGTATAGATGCCCCCAAGCCGCAGAAACCACGAGGGGAATGAAAACAGGAAGAGACGGGTTATGTCAGAAATACAAATGGTTTCCTGCTCAAGACCTGCAATAAATTAAAACAAAAGTATTATTACAAACATTCCAGGTCCTACCGATATTGGAACTCAGATTGCTGGATTCAGAGTCCAGAGTGCTAATCATTACACAATGGAACCAACGTCCACGATCCTCAACCCTAGGAGTCCTGAAGCAGTGTCAGTCGCCACCTACTGTCTATCGCTTGAATTCGTTCACACTGTAAATCAAACATGCCAAATTCAACAGCACAACTAAAATGTGTATTTCACAAGTAATAACATAAAAACAGAAATATACTTTTGCTGATGCAGAAACAAAAAAAACGTCTCGTCTGATGCTTCGAAATCTCCATTTAGCATGGCCCCTTAACTAACCACCAAGAGTCTTTGCACGGCTGGGAACCTTTGTAAAAGACTCAGTGGGTCACTGTGAATGCAGCAGATCTTCACCCCTGTATTTCTTACAAAGAAGCAGAGTTTTATTCCAGATACAGGAGGCATCTCTGGTGTCTGATACTACCGGTAGTGTTCAGCCTCCCCTCTCTAAGAGAGCAGCAGTGAGGGTACAAAGCACACTGGTTGCAAAATGTGGACACTGCAAACAGCAGCTTCAATATCACAGATGATATAAAACACATAAAGTACTCAAGTCTTATACTAGAAACAACACAGCAGGGGAATCATGTCATAAAACAAATGATGAACCCACAGTATGGACGGGGCAGGTAATAAAATGCGAATTTCCCATGGTGGGACCACAGTCAATTGCTGCCTTCTTCTCTGTGCCCCGGTCTCATTATATAATCTGTACTTTTTGTTGTGCAATAAAAGAAAAACAAGGAATAACCCTTCATATTATTAATGTACAGGTCAAGGGCTGGGGAGAGAGGGCAGTAGATTTGGGGGTCGGTGTAAACCTCTGACGGCATTAGATGGAAGCAGAAGACAAAGCAAGTGACATTTATTAAGACTTTAGGTGCATTTAGGTTTATAGAAAAAAACTGAGAAAGATTAAAATGTCTGAGTAGTGAAAAAAAAAAATGATTTCCCATACCGGGAGTCGAACTTGGGCCGGCTGGGTGAAAACCAGGAATCCTAACCGCTAGACCATATGGGAACTGTGACCTCTTTATACAGCTCAGTCCATGTGAGGTGTCTCCCACGGTCACACTGCATTCCGTACACTGAGAGTTCTATTGTTCTTCTCAGTAGTACACAATCAATTGGGGTAACAGACACCTCACTTCTGACAAAAGAGAAGGAATGACCAGAAGTCATCATTTCTGCCACAACCTGTCAGGTCTCATTATTTACAACCTTAGAACTTCTACACATACACAGAGCCCAGGACACGGAGGACAGCAGCAGTCCCTGCATTGACTATTACTAACCCCTCCCCTTGAGCCAGACAAAGCCACGCCCCTCCCCCAGGACACCCCTTGACTCCTGGGTTTCCTCACCAGACTGATGGCCCCACAGACCCCTCTCCAGTTATCTTCCAGCTGCTTCCTTGACGACACTCCCCTGCACCTGTCACAGGCTCCAGGCTGCCCTCCTGGGGCTCGAGTTATACTCCTTCTCTATCTACTAACAGCACCGACTCCAGTCCTGACACTGGATTGGTACACACAGAGAAGAAGCAGCTCAGAAGTAGTCTGGGTTGTTCCCAGGTACCTCCATCTTCACAGAGTGACCGCCAGGGGGCAGCACAGCCAAAGCACTCACAGCCAACAAGCCAAGAACCATCAATTGGATGTCAGCAGCCTTGTCAGAGGCGCAGAGCCTAATAATTCCACAGTATTTTGGGGCAGCAGAGGAAGAAGCAAGTGCTGAGCTGAAGTGGTCACTGCTGTTTTGTCACAACACCAGACATATGTTCTTAAAAGCATGTAAGCACACACTCTTAGGCATTCTCGGTCGTCTTCTCCCTTTCTGACTTTATACCAATTGTATACACCCGAATGGAGAAAAGTTAAAATATAAGGTACTAGGAATATGCGCAAAAGGTAGGCAAATTAAACATTTCAAGTACAAATATTACCATATTTATTGATGTAAAATGTAAACAAGTTAGACTGAAAATATGTGTGTGTGTTTACAAAGGATGTCTAAAGTGTATGCTGTGAGGTCAGGTTGCAGTTCACTACTTGCACTTGCTCCTTTCACAAGTGTGAGTACCCAGTTACACTAATGTCTGCTCTGACTTGTTATTCTGAGAGTCATGTGCTAAAGGGGGGCTTGCACCCTAGTTTGAGGGACCAGAGTACGAATGCCCCAGGGCACAGGAAGTACACAGTCCTCATTGATACAACTGTGGCCCAGTAACTTCTGACTGCCCTTTGACCCCACAGACTGGCACATACATGTCATCAGACTATAGCACCGTGGTACATATGCACACATGTGCATGTACACGTCAGCCAGTTTTTTATTCATTTATGTGCTAATACTGTTCAGCATCAGGATGTGATGTCGAAGGAGAAAGGTGGAGAGCGCCGACGTCTCTGGTATTTCAAGACAAAACTAGAGACCTTTTCACACTCATATACTGCTCCAGGCAGATCTTCCACTGCAAATGCAAGTTATATGAGTCCAGCTGAAAACTGTTTATTTTTGGGTACTTGCTTTAGTCAAAGGTTACCATTTGCAACTCACAAAAAAAAAAGCAAAGGGCAATTTCATACATTAACACTTTGGTAAAGTCGTTCTTTCACACCGTACATTTCCGTAAGTTTCTCTCTCCTTGTAAGTTATCCGGTGTGAAGGCCGCGTGGAGTCAGGTCCACACTGTGCATCTTACTGTTGTGTAGCCAGAGTAGAGAGGTGTCCACACAGACACAGGACGTAGACAACACCTGTGTGTAGCATCACGTGCCCCCAGCAACGCCTATAGAATAATGTATAGATGCCCCCAAGCCGCAGAAACCACGAGGGGAATGAAAATAGGAAGAGACGGGTTATGTCAGAGATACAAATTGTTTCCTGCTCAAGACCTGCAATAAATTAAAACAAAAGTATTATTACAAACATTCCAGGTCCTACCGATATTGGAACTCAGATTGCTGGATTCAGAGTCCAGAGTGCTAATCATTACACGATGGAACCAACGTCCACGATCCTCAACCCTAGGAGTCCTGACAGTGTCAGTCACCACCTACTGTCTATCGCTTGAATTCGTTCACACTGTAAATCAAACATGACAAGTCCAACAGCACAACTAAAATGTGTATTTCACAAGTAATAACATAAAAACAGAAATATACTTTTGCTGATGCAGAAACAAAGAAAACGTCTCGTCTGATGCTTCGAAATCTCCATTTAGCATGGCCCCTTAACTAACCACCAAGAGTCTTTGCACGGCTGGGAACCTTTGTAAAAGACAAAGTGGGTCACTGTGAATGCAGCAGATCTTCACCCCTGTATTTCTTACAAAGAAGCATAGTTTTATTCCAGGTACAGGAGGCATCTCTGGTGTCTGATACTACCTGTAGTGTTCAGCCTACCCTCTCTGAGAGAGTAGCAGTGAGGGTACAAAGCACACTGGTTGCAAAATGTGGACACTGCAAACAGCAGCTGCAATATCACAGATGATATAAAACACATAAAGTGCTCAAGTCTTATACTAGAAACAACACAGCAGGGGAATCATGTCATAAAACAAATGATGAACCCACAGTATGGACGGAGCAGGTAATAAAATGCGAATTTCCCATGGTGGGACCACAGTCAATTGCTGCCTTCTTCTCTGTGCCCCGGTCTCATTATATAATCTGTACTTTTTGTTGTGCAATAAAAGAAAAACAAGGAATAACCCTTCATAGTATTAATGTACAGGTCAAGGGCTGGGGAGAGAGGGCAGTAGATTTGGGGGTCGGTGTAAACCTCTGACGGCATTAGATGGAAGCAGAAGACAAAGCAAGTGACATTTATTAAGACTTTAGGTGCATTTAGGTTTATAGAAAAAAACTGAGAAAGATTAAAATGTCTGAGTAGTGAAAAACAAAAAATGGATTTCCCATACCGGGAGTCGAACCCGGGCCGCCTGGGTGAAAACCAGGAATCCTAACTGCTAGACCATATGGGAACTGTGACCTCTTCATACAGCTCAGTTTATGTGAGGTGTCTCCCAAGGTCACACGGCATTCCGTACACTGAGAGTTATATTGTTCTTCTCAGTAGTACACAATCAATTGGGGTAACAGACACCTCACTTCTGACAAAAGAGAAGGAATGACCAGAAGTCATCATTTCTGCCACAACCTGTCAGGTCTCATTATTTACAACCTTAGAACTTCTACACATACACAGAGCCCAGGACACGGAGGACAGCAGCAGTCCCTGCATTGACTATTACTAACCCCTCCACTTGAGCCAGACAAAGCCACGCCCCTCCCGCAGGACACCCCTTGACTCCTGGGTTTCCTCACCAGACTGATGGCCCCACAGACCCCTCTCCAGGTATCTTCCAGCTGCTTCCTTGACGACACTCCCCTGCACCTGTCACAGGCTCCAGGCTGCCCTCCTGGGGCTCGAGTTATACTCCTTCTCTATCTACTAACAGCACCGACTCCAGTCCTGACACTGGATTGGTTCACACAGAGAAGAAGCAGCTCAGAAGTAGTCTGGGTTGTTCCCAGGTACCTGCATCTGCACAGAGTGACCGCCAGGGGGCAGCACAGCCAAAGCACTCAGAGCCCACAAGCCTACGAATCATCAATTGGATGTCAGCAGCCTTGTCAGAGGCGCAGATACTAGTAATTCCACAGTATTTTGGGACAGCAGAGGAAGAAGCAAGTGCTGAGCTGAAGTGGTCACTGCTGTTTTGTCACAACACCAGACATATGTTCTTAAAAGCATGTAAGCGCACATTCTTAGGCATTCTCGGTCGTCTTCTCCCTTTCTGACATTATACCAATTGTATACACCCGAATGGAGAAAAGTTAAAATATAAGGTACTAGGAATATGCGCCAAAGGTAGGCAAATTAAACATTTCAAGTACAAATATTACCATATTTATTGATGTAAAATGTAAACAAGTTAGACTGAAAATATGTGTGTGTGTTTACAATGGATGTCTAAAGTGTATGCTGTGAGGTCAGGTTGCAGTTCACTACTTGCACTTGCGCCTTTCACAAGTGTGAGTACCCAGTTACACTAATGTCTGCTCTGACTTGTTATTCTGAGAGTCATGTGCTAAAGGGGGGCTTCCACCCTAGTTTGAGGGACCAGAGTACGAATGCCCCAGGGCACAGGAAGTACACAGTCCTCATTGATACAACTGTGGCCCAGTAACTTCTGACTGCCCTTTGACCCCACAGACTGGCACATATATGTCATCAGACTATAGCACCGTGGTACATATGCACACGTGTGCATGTACACGTCAGCCAGTTTTTTATTCATTTATGTGCTAATACTGTTCAGCATCAGGATGTGATGTCGAAGGAGAAAGGTGGAGAGCGCCGAAGTCTCTGGTATTTCAAGACAAAACTAGAGACCTTTTCACACTCATATACTGCTCCAGGCAGATCTTCCACTGCAAATGCAAGTTATATGAGTCCAGCTGAAAACTGTTTATTTTTGGGTACTTGCTTTAGTCAAAGGTTACCATTTGCAACTCACCAAAAAAAAAGCAAAGGGCAATTTCATACATTAACACTTTGGTAAAGTCGTTCTTTCACACCGTACATTTCCGTAAGTTTCTCTCTCCTTGTAAGTTATCCGGTGTGAAGGCCGCGTGGAGTCAGGTCCACACTGTGCATCTTACTGTTGTGTAGCCAGAGTAGAGAGGTGTCCACACACACACAGAACGTAGACAACACCTATGTGTAGCATCACGTGCCCCCAGCAACGCCTATAGAATAATGTATAGATGCCCCCAAGCCGCAGAAACCACGAGGGGAATGAAAACAGGAAGAGACGGGTTATGTCAGAGATACAAATGGTTTCCTGCTCAAGACCTGCAATAAATTAAAACAAAAGTATTATTACAAACATTCCAGGTCCTACCGATATTGGAACTCAGATTGCTGGATTCAGAGTCCAGAGTGCTAATCATTACACGATGGAACCAACGTCCACGATCCTCAACCCTAGGAGTCCTGAAGCAGTGTCAGTCGCCACCTACTGTCTATCGCTTGAATTCGTTCACACTGTAAATCAAAGATGACAAGTCCAACAGCACAACTAAAATGTGTATTTCACAAGTAATAACATAAAAACAGAAATATACTTTTGCTGATGCAGAAACAAAGAAAAAGTCTCGTCTGATGCTTCGGAATCTCCATTTAGCATGGCCCCTTAACTAACCACCAAGAGTCTTTGCACGGCTGGGAACCTTTGTAAAAGACTCAGTGGGTCACTGTGAATGCAGCAGATCTTCACCCCTGTATTTCTTACAAAGAAGCAGAGTTTTATTCCAGGTACAGGAGGCATCTCTGGTGTCTGATACTACCTGTAGTGTTCAGCCTACCCTCTCTGAGAGAGCAGCAGTGAGGGTACAAAGCACATTGGTTGCAAAATGTGGACACTGCAAACAGCAGCTGCAATATCACAGATGATATAAAACACATAAAGTGCTCAAGTCTTATACTAGAAACAACACAGCAGGGGAATCATGTCATAAAACAAATGATGAACCCACAGTATGGACGGGGCAGGTAATAAAATGTGAATTTCCCATGGTGGGACCACAGTCAATTGCTGCCTTCTTCTCTGTGCCCTGGTCTCATTATATAATCTGTACTTTTTGTTGTGCAATAAAAGAAAAACAAGGAATAACCCTTCATAGTATTAATGTACAGGTCAAGGGCTGGGGAGAGAGGGCAGTAGATTTGGGGGTCGGTGTAAACCTCTGACGGCATTAGATGGAAGCAGAAGACAAAGCAAGTGACATTTATTAAGACTTTAGGTGCATTTAGGTTTATAGAAAAAATCGGAGAAAGATTAAAATGTCTGAGTAGTGAAAAAAAAATGGATTTCCCATACCGGGAGTCGAACCCGGGCCGCCTGGGTGAAAACCAGGATTCCTAACCGCTAGACCATATGGGAACTGTGACCTCTCATACAGCTCAGTGTATGTGAGGTGTCTCCCACGGTCACACTGCATTCCGTACACTGAGAGTTATATTGTTCTTCTCAGTAGTACACAATCAATTGGGGTAACAGACACCTCACTTCTGACAAAAGAGAAGGAATGACCAGAAGTCATCATTTCTGCCACAACCTGTCAGGTCTCATTATTTACAACCTTAGAACTTCTACACATACACAGAGCCCAGGACACGGAGGACAGCAGCAGTCCCTGCATTGACTATTACTAACCCCTCCCGTTGAGCCAGACAAAGCCACGCCCCTCCCCCAGGACACCCCTTGACTCCTGGGTTTCCTCACCAGACTGATGGCCCCACAGACCCCTCTCCAGTTATCTTCCAGCTGCTTCCTTGACGACACTCCCCTGCACCTGTCACAGGCTCCAGGCTGCCCTCCTGGGGCTCGAGTTATACTCCTTCTCTATCTACTAACAGCACCGACTCCAGTCCTGACACTGGATTGGTACACACAGAGAAGAAGCAGCTCAGAAGTAGTCTGGGTTGTTCCCAGGTACCTCCATCTTCACAGAGTGACCGCCAGGGGGCAGCACAGCCAAAGCACTCACAGCCAACAAGCCAAGAACCATCAATTGGATGTCAGCAGCCTTGTCAGAGGCGCAGAGACTAGTAATTCCACAGTATTTTGGGGCAGCAGAGGAAGAAGCAAGTGCTGAGCTGAAGTGGTCACTGCTGTTTTGTCACAACACCAGACATATGTTCTTAAAAGCATGTAAGCACACATTCTTAGGCATTCTCGGTCGTCTTCTCCCTTTCTGACTTTATACCAATTGTATACACCCGAATGGAGAAAAGTTAAAATATAAGGTACTAGGAATATGCGCAAAAGGTAGGCAAATTAAACATTTCAAGTACAAATATTACCATATTTATTGATGTAAAATGTAAACAAGTTAGACTGAAAATATGTGTGTGTGTTTACAAAGGATGTCTAAAGTGTATGCTGTGAGGTCAGGTTGCAGTTAACTACTTGCACTTGCGCCTTTCACAAGTGTGAGTACCCAGTTACACTAATGTCTGCTCTGACTTGTTATTCTGAGAGTCATGTGCTAAAGGGGGGCTTCCACCCTAGTTTGAGGGACCAGAGTACGAATGCCCCAGGGCACAGGAAGTACACAGTCCTCATTGATACAACTGTGGCCCAGTAACTTCTGACTGCCCTTTGACCCCACAGACTGGCACATACATGTCATCAGACTATAGCACCGTGGTACATATGCACACATGTGCATGTACACGTCAGCCAGTTTTTTATTCATTTATGTGCTAATACTGTTCAGCATCAGGATGTGATGTCGAAGGAGAAAGGTGGAGAGCGCCGACGTCTCTGGTATTTCAAGACAAAACTAGAGACCTTTTCACACTCATATACTGCTCAAGGCAGATCATCCACTGCAAATGCAAGTTATATGAGTCCAGCTGAAAACTGTTTATTTTTGGGTACTTGCTTTAGTCAAAGGTTACCATTTGCAACTCACAAAAAAAAAAGCAAAGGGCAATTTCATACATTAACACTTTGGTAAAGTCGTTCTTTCACACCGTACATTTCCGTAAGTTTCTCTCTCCTTGTAAGTTATCCGGTGTGAAGGCCGCGTGGAGTCAGGTCCACACTGTGCATCTTACTGTTGTGTAGCCAGAGTAGAGAGGTGTCCACACAGACACAGGACGTAGACAACACCTGTGTGTATCATCACGTGCCCCCAGCAACGCCTATAGAAAAATGTATAGATGCCCCCAAGCCGCAGAAACCACGAGGGGAATGAAAATAGGAAGAGACGGGTTATGTCAGAGATACAAATTGTTTCCTGCTCAAGACCTGCAATAAATTAAAACAAAAGTATTATTACAAACATTCCAGGTCCTACCGATATTGGAACTCAGATTGCTGGATTCAGAGTCCAGAGTGCTAATCATTACACGATGGAACCAACGTCCACGATCCTCAACCCTAGGAGTCCTGACAGTGTCAGTCACCACCTACTGTCTATCGCTTGAATTCGTTCACACTGTAAATCAAACATGACAAGTCCAACAGCACAACTAAAATGTGTATTTCACAAGTAATAACATAAAAACAGAAATATACTTTTGCTGATGCAGAAACAAAGAAAACGTCTCGTCTGATGCTTCGAAATCTCCATTTAGCATGGCCCCTTAACTAACCACCAAGAGTCTTTGCACGGCTGGGAACCTTTGTAAAAGACAAAGTGGGTCACTGTGAATGCAGCAGATCTTCACCCCTGTATTTCTTACAAAGAAGCATAGTTTTATTCCAGGTACAGGAGGCATCTCTGGTGTCTGATACTACCTGTAGTGTTCAGCCTACCCTCTCTGAGAGAGCAGCAGTGAGGGTACAAAGCACACTGGTTGCAAAATGTGGACACTGCAAACAGCAGCTGCAATATCACAGATGATATAAAACACATAAAGTGCTCAAGTCTTATACTAGAAACAACACAGCAGGGGAATCATGTCATAAAACAAATGATGAACCCACAGTATGGACGGGGCAGGTAATAAAATGCGAATTTCCCATGGTGGGACCACAGTCAATTGCTGCCTTCTTCTCTGTGCCCCGGTCTCATTATATAATCTGTACTTTTTGTTGTGCAATAAAAGAAAAACAAGGAATAACCCTTCATAGTATTAATGTACAGGTCAAGGGCTGGGGAGAGAGGGCAGTAGATTTGGGGGTCGGTGTAAACCTCTGACGGCATTAGATGGAAGCAGAAGACAAAGCAAGTGACATTTATTAAGACTTTAGGTGCATTTAGGTTTATAGAAAAAAACTGAGAAAGATTAAAATGTCTGAGTAGTGAAAAACAAAAAATGGATTTCCCATACCGGGAGTCGAACCCGGGCCGCCTGGGTGAAAACCAGGAATCCTAACCGCTAGACCATATGGGAACTGTGACCTTTTCATACAGCTCAGTGTATGTGAGGTGTCTCCCACGGTCACACTGCATTCCGTACACTGAGAGTTATATTGTTCTTCTCAGTAGTACACAATCAATTGGGGTAACAGACACCTCACTTCTGACAAAAGAGAAGGAATGACCAGAAGTCATCATTTCTGCCACAACCTGTCAGGTCTCATTATTTACAACCTTAGAACTTCTACACATACACAGAGCCCAGGACACGGAGGACAGCAGCAGTCCCTGCATTGACTATTACTAACCCCTCCCCTTGAGCCAGACAAAGCCACGCCCCTCCCCCAGGACACCCCTTGACTCCTGGGTTTCCTCACCAGACTGATGGCCCCACAGACCCCTCTCCAATTATCTTCCAGCTGCTTCCTTGACGACACTCCCCTGCACCAGTCACAGGCTCCAGGTTGCCCTCCTGGGGCTCGAGTTATACTCCTTCTCTATCTACTAACAGCACCGACTCCAGTCCTGACACTGGATTGGTACACACAGAGAAGAAGCAGCTCAGAAGTAGTCTGGGTTGTTCCCAGGTACCTCCATCTTCACAGAGTGACCGCCAGGGGGCAGCACAGCCAAAGCACTCACAGCCAACAAGCCAAGAACCATCAATTGGATGTCAGCAGCCTTGTCAGAGGCGCAGAGACTAGTAATTCCACAGTATTTTGGGGCAGCAGAGGAAGAAGCAAGTGCTGAGCTGAAGTGGTCACTGCTGTTTTGTCACAACACCAGACATATGTTCTTAAAAGCATGTAAGCACACATTCTTAGGCATTCTCGGTCGTCTTCTCCCTTTCTGACTTTATACCAATTGTATACACCCGAATGGAGAAAAGTTAAAATATAAGGTACTAGGAATATGCGCAAAAGGTAGGCAAATTAAACATTTCAAGTACAAATATTACCATATTTATTGATGTAAAATGTAAACAAGTTAGACTGAAAATATGTGTGTGTGTTTACAAAGGATGTCTAAAGTGTATGCTGTGAGGTCAGGTTGCAGTTCACTACTTGCACTTGCGCCTTTCACAAGTGTGAGTACCCAGTTACACTAATGTCTGCTCTGACTTGTTATTCTGAGAGTCATGTGCTAAAGGGGGGCTTCCACCCTAGTTTGAGGGACCAGAGTACGAATGCCCCAGGGCACAGGAAGTACACAGTCCTCATTGATACAACTGTGGCCCAGTAACTTCTGACTGCCCTTTGACCCCACAGACTGGCACATACATGTCATCAGACTATAGCACCGTGGTACATATGCACACATGTGCATGTACACATCAGCCAGTTTTTTATTCATTTATGTGCTAATACTGTTCAGCATCAGGATGTGATGTCGAAGGAGAAAGGTGGAGAGCGCCGACGTCTCTGGTATTTCAAGACAAAACTAGAGACCTTTTCACACTCATATACTGCTCCAGGCAGATCTTCCACTGCAAATGCAAGTTATATGAGTCCAGCTGAAAACTGTTTATTTTTGGGTACTTGCTTTAGTCAAAGGTTACCATTTGCAACTCACAAAAAAAAAAGCAAAGGGCAATTTCATACATTAACACTTTGGTAAAGTCGTTCTTTCACACCGTACATTTCCGTAAGTTTCTCTCTCCTTGTAAGTTATCCGGTGTGAAGGCCGCGTGGAGTCAGGTCCACACTGTGCATCTTACTGTTGTGTAGCCAGAGTAGAGAGGTGTCCACACAGACACAGGACGTAGACAACACCTGTGTGTAGCATCACGTGCCCCCAGCAACGCCTATAGAATAATGTATAGATGCCCCCAAGCCGCAGAAACCACGAGGGGAATGAAAATAGGAAGAGACGGGTTATGTCAGAGATACAAATTGTTTCCTGCTCAAGACCTGCAATAAATTAAAACAAAAGTATTATTACAAACATTCCAGGTCCTACCGATATTGGAACTCAGATTGCTGGATTCAGAGTCCAGAGTGCTAATCATTACACGATGGAACCAACGTCCACGATCCTCAACCCTAGGAGTCCTGACAGTGTCAGTCACCACCTACTGTCTATCGCTTGAATTCGTCCACACTGTAAATCAAACATGACAAGTCCAACAGCACAACTAAAATGTGTATTTCACAAGTAATAACATAAAAACAGAAATATACTTTTGCTGATGCAGAAACAAAGAAAACGTCTCGTTTGATGCTTCGAAATCTCCATTTAGCATGGCCCCTTAACTAACCACCAAGAGTCTTTGCACGGCTGGGAACCTTTGTAAAAGACAAAGTGGGTCACTGTGAATGCAGCAGATCTTCACCCCTGTATTTCTTACAAAGAAGCATAGTTTTATTCCAGGTACAGGAGGCATCTCTGGTGTCTGATACTACCTGTAGTGTTCAGCCTACCCTCTCTGAGAGAGCAGCAGTGAGGGTACAAAGCACACTGGTTGCAAAATGTGGACACTGCAAACAGCAGCTACAATATCACAGATGATATAAAACACATAAAGTGCTCAAGTCTTATACTAGAAACAACACAGCAGGGGAATCATGTCATAAAACAAATGATGAACCCACAGTATGGACGGGGCAGGTAATAAAATGCGAATTTCCCATGGTGGGACCACAGTCAATTGCTGCCTTCTTCTCTGTGCCCCGGTCTCATTATATAATCTGTACTTTTTGTTGTGCAATAAAAGAAAAACAAGGAATAACCCTTCATAGTATTAATGTACAGGTCAAGGGCTGGGGAGAGAGGGCAGTAGATTTGGGGGTCGGTGTAAACCTCTGACGGCATTAGATGGAAGCAGAAGACAAAGCAAGTGACATTTATTAAGACTTTAGGCGCATTTAGGTTTATAGAAAAAAACTGAGAAAGATTAAAATGTCTGAGTAGTGAAAAACAAAAAATGGATTTCCCATACCGGGAGTCGAACCCAGGCTGCCTGGGTGAAAACCAGGAATCCTAACTGCTAGACCATATGGGAACTGTGACCTCTTCATACAGCTCAGTGTATGTGAGGTGTCTCCCAAGGTCACACGGCATTCCGTACACTGAGAGTTATATTGTTCTTCTCAGTAGTACACAATCAATTGGGGTAACAGACACCTCACTTCTGACAAAAGAGAAGGAATGACCAGAAGTCATCATTTCTGCCACAACCTGTCAGGTCTCATTATTTACAACCTTAGAACTTCTACACATACACAGAGCCCAGGACACGGAGGACAGCAGCAGTCCCTGCATTGACTATTACTAACCCCTCCCCTTGAGCCAGACAAAGCCACGCCCCTCCCCCAGGACACCCCTTGACTGCTGGGTTTCCTCACCAGACTGATGGCCCCACAGACCCCTCTCCAGTTATCTTCCAGCTGCTTCCTTGACAACACTCCCCTGCACCAGTCACAGGCTCCAGGCTGCCCTCCTGGGGCTCGAGTTATACTCCTTCTCTATCTACTAACAGCACCGACTCCAGTCCTGACACTGGATTGGTTCACACAGAGAAGAAGCAGCTCAGAAGTAGTCTGGGTTGTTCCCAGGTACCTGCATCTTCACAGAGTGACCGCCAGTGGGCTGCACAGCCAAAGCACTCAGAGCCCACAAGCCTACGAATCATCAATTGGATGTCAGCAGCCTTGTCAGAGGCGCAGAGACTAGTAATTCCACAGTATTTTGGGACAGCAGAGGAAGAAGCAAGTGCTGAGCTGAAGTGGTCACTGCTGTTTTGTCACAACACCAGACATATGTTCTTAAAAGCATGTAAGCGCACATTCTTAGGCATTCTCGGTCGTCTTCTCCCTTTCTGACATTATACCAATTGCATACACCCGAATGGAGAAAAGTTAAAATATAAGGTACTAGGAATATGCGCCAAAGGTAGGCAAATTAAACATTTCAAGTACAAATATTACCATATTTATTGATGTAAAATGTAAACAAGTTAGACTGAAAATATGTGTGTGTGTTTACAATGGATGTCTAAAGTGTATGCTGTGAGGTCAGGTTGCAGTTCACTACTTGCACTTGCGCCTTTCACAAGTGTGAGTACCCAGTTACACTAATGTCTGCTCTGACTTGTTATTCTGAGAGTCATGTGCTAAAGGGGGGCTTCCACCCTAGTTTGAGGGACCAGAGTACGAATGCCCCAGGGCACAGGAAGTACACAGTCCTCATTGATACAACTGTGGCCCAGTAACTTCTGACTGCCCTTTGACCCCACAGACTGGCACATATATGTCATCAGACTATAGCACCGTGGTACATATGCACACGTGTGCATGTACACGTCAGCCAGTTTTTTATTCATTTATGTGCTAATACTGTTCAGCATCAGGATGTGATGTCGAAGGAGAAAGGTGGAGAGCGCCGAAGTCTCTGGTATTTCAAGACAAAACTAGAGACCTTTTCACACTCATATACTGCTCCAGGCAGATCTTCCACTGCAAATGCAAGTTATATGAGTCCAGCTGAAAACTGTTTATTTTTGGGTACTTGCTTTAGTCAAAGGTTACCATTTGCAACTCACCAAAAAAAAGCAAAGGGCAATTTCATACATTAACACTTTGGTAAAGTCGTTCTTTCACACCGTACATTTCCGTAAGTTTCTCTCTCCTTGTAAGTTATCCGGTGTGAAGGCCGCGTGGAGTCAGGTCCACACTGTGCATCTTACTGTTGTGTAGCCAGAGTAGAGAGGTGTCCACACACACACAGAACGTAGACAACACCTATGTGTAGCATCACGTGCCCCCAGCAACGCCTATAGAATAATGTATAGATGCCCCCAAGCCGCAGAAACCACGAGGGGAATGAAAACAGGAAGAGACGGGTTATGTCAGAGATACAAATGGTTTCCTGCTCAAGACCTGCAATAAATTAAAACAAAAGTATTATTACAAACATTCCAGGTCCTACCGATATTGGAACTCAGATTGCTGGATTCAGAGTCCAGAGTGCTAATCATTACACGATGGAACCAACGTCCACGATCCTCAACCCTAGGAGTCCTGAAGCAGTGTCAGTCGCCACCTACTGTCTATCGCTTGAATTCGTTCACACTGTAAATCAAACATGACAAGTCCAACAGCACAACTAAAATGTGTATTTCACAAGTAATAACATAAAAACAGAAATATTCTTTTGCTGATGCAGAAACAAAGAAAAAGTCTCGTCTGATGCTTCGGAATCTCCATTTAGCATGGCCCCTTAACTAACCACCAAGAGTCTTTGCACGGCTGGGAACCTTTGTAAAAGACTCAGTGGGTCACTGTGAATGCAGCAGATCTTCACCCCTGTATTTCTTACAAAGAAGCAGAGTTTTATTCCAGGTACAGGAGGCATCTCTGGTGTCTGATACTACCTGTAGTGTTCAGCCTACCCTCTCTGAGAGAGCAGCAGTGAGGGTACAAAGCACATTGGTTGCAAAATGTGGACACTGCAAACAGCAGCTGCAATATCACAGATGATATAAAACACATAAAGTGCTCAAGTCTTATACTAGAAACAACACAGCAGGGGAATCATGTCATAAAACAAATGATGAACCCACAGTATGGACGGGGCAGGTAATAAAATGCGAATTTCCCATGGTGGGACCACAGTCAATTGCTGCCTTCTTCTCTGTGCCCTGGTCTCATTATATAATCTGTACTTTTTGTTGTGCAATAAAAGAAAAACAAGGAATAACCCTTCATAGTATTAATGTACAGGTCAAGGGCTGGGGAGAGAGGGCAGTAGATTTGGGGGTCGGTGTAAACCTCTGACGGCATTAGATGGAAGCAGAAGACAAAGCAAGTGACATTTATTAAGACTTTAGGTGCATTTAGGTTTATAGAAAAAATCGGAGAAAGATTAAAATGTCTGAGTAGTGAAAAAAAAATGGATTTCCCATACCGGGAGTCGAACCCGGGCCGCCTGGGTGAAAACAAGGAATCCTAACTGCTAGACCATATGGGAACTGTGACCTCTTCATACAGCTCAGTGTATGTGAGGTGTCTCCCAAGGTCACACGGCATTCCGTACACTGAGAGTTATATTGTTCTTCTCAGTAGTACACAATCAATTGGGGTAACAGACACCTCACTTCTGACAAAAGAGAAGGAATGACCAGAAGTCATCATTTCTGCCACAACCTGTCAGGTCTCATTATTTACAACCTTAGAACTTCTACACATACACAGAGCCCAGGACACGGAGGACAGCAGCAGTCCCTGCATTGACTATTACTAACCCCTCCCCTTGAGCCAGACAAAGCCACGCCCCTCCCGCAGGACACCCCTTGACTCCTGGGTTTCCTCACCAGACTGATGGCCCCACAGACCCCTCTCCAGTTATCTTCCAGCTGCTTCCTTGACGACACTCCCCTGCACCTGTCACAGGCTCCAGGCTGCCCTCCTGGGGCTCGAGTTATACTCCTTCTCTATCTACTAACAGCACCGACTCCAGTCCTGACACTGGATTGGTTCACACAGAGAAGAAGCAGCTCAGAAGTAGTCTGGGTTGTTCCCAGGTACCTGCATCTTCACAGAGTGACCGCCAGGGGGCAGCACAGCCAAAGCACTCAGAGCCCACAAGCCTACGAATCATCAATTGGATGTCAGCAGCCTTGTCAGAGGCGCAGATACTAGTAATTCCACAGTATTTTGGGACAGCAGAGGAAGAAGCAAGTGCTGAGCTGAAGTGGTCACTGCTGTTTTGTCACAACACCAGACATATGTTCTTAAAAGCATGTAAGCGCACATTCTTAGGCATTCTCGGTCGTCTTCTCCCTTTCTGACATTATACCAATTGTATACACCCGAATGGAGAAAAGTTAAAATATAAGGTACTAGGAATATGCGCCAAAGGTAGGCAAATTAAACATTTCAAGTACAAATATTACCATATTTATTGATGTAAAATGTAAACAAGTTAGACTGAAAATATGTGTGTGTGTTTACAATGGATGTCTAAAGTGTATGCTGTGAGGTCAGGTTGCAGTTCACTACTTGCACTTGCGCCTTTCACAAGTGTGAGTACCCAGTTACACTAATGTCTGCTCTGACTTGTTATTCTGAGAGTCATGTGCTAAAGGGGGGCTTCCACCCTAGTTTGAGGGACCAGAGTACGAATGCCCCAGGGCACAGGAAGTACACAGTCCTCATTGATACAACTGTGGCCCAGTAACTTCTGACTGCCCTTTGACCCCACAGACTGGCACATATATGTCATCAGACTATAGCACCGTGGTACATATGCACACGTGTGCAGGTACACGTCAGCCAGTTTTTTATTCATTTATGTGCTAATACTGTTCAGCATCAGGATGTGATGTCGAAGGAGAAAGGTGGAGAGCGCCGACGTCTCTGGTATTTCAAGACAAAACTAGAGACCTTTTCACACTCATATACTGCTCCAGGCAGATCTTCCACTGCAAATGCAAGTTATATGAGTCCAGCTGAAAACTGTTTATTTTTGGGTACTTGCTTTAGTCAAAGGTTACCATTTGCAACTCACAAAAAAAAAAGCAAAGGGCAATTTCATACATTAACACTTTGGTAAAGTTGTTCTTTCACACCGTACATTTCCGTAAGTTTCTCTCTCCTTGTAAGTTATCCGGTGTGAAGGCCGCGTGGAGTCAGGTCCACACTGTGCATCTTACTGTTGTGTAGCCAGAGTAGAGAGGTGTCCACACAGACACAGGACGTAGACAACACCTGTGTGTAGCATCACGTGCCCCCAGCAACGCCTATAGAATAATGTATAGATGCCCCCAAGCCGCAGAAACCACGAGGGGAATGAAAATAGGAAGAGACGGGTTATGTCAGAGATACAAATTGTTTCCTGCTCAAGACCTGCAATAAATTAAAACAAAAGTATTATTACAAACATTCCAGGTCCTACCGATATTGGAACTCAGATTGCTGGATTCAGAGTCCAGAGTGCTAATCATTACACGATGGAACCAACGTCCACGATCCTCAACCCTAGGAGTCCTGACAGTGTCAGTCACCACCTACTGTCTATCGCTTGAATTCGTTCACACTGTAAATCAAACATGACAAGTACAACAGCACAACTAAAATGTGTATTTCACAAGTAATAACATAAAAACAGAAATATACTTTTGCTGATGCAGAAACAAAGAAAACGTTTCGTCTGATGCTTCGAAATCTCCATTTAGCATGGCCCCTTAACTAACCACCAAGAGTCTTTGCACGGCTGGGAACCTTTGTAAAAGACAAAGTGGGTCACTGTGAATGCAGCAGATCTTCACCCCTGTATTTCTTACAAAGAAGCATAGTTTTATTCCAGGTACAGGAGGCATCTCTGATGTCTGATACTACCTGTAGTGTTCAGCCTACCCTCTCTGAGAGAGCAGCAGTGAGGGTACAAAGCACACTGGTTGCAAAATGTGGACACTGCAAACAGCAGCTGCAATATCACAGATGATATAAAACACATAAAGTGCTCAAGTCTTATACTAGAAACAACACAGCAGGGGAATCATGTCATAAAACAAATGATGAACCCACAGTATGGACGGGGCAGGTAATAAAATGCGAATTTCCCATGGTGGGACCACAGTCAATTGCTGCCTTCTTCTCTGTGCCCCGGTCTCATTATATAATCTGTACTTTTTGTTGTGCAATAAAAGAAAAACAAGGAATAACCCTTCATAGTATTAATGTACAGGTCAAGGGCTGGGGAGAGAGGGCAGTAGATTTGGGGGTCGGTGTAAACCTCTGACGGCATTAGATGGAAGCAGTAGACAAAGCAAGTGACATTTATTAAGACTTTAGGTGCATTTAGGTTTATAGAAAAAAACTGAGAAAGATTAAAATGTCTGAGTAGTGAAAAACAAAAAATGGATTTCCCATACCAGGAGTCGAACCCAGGCTGCCTGGGTGAAAACCAGGAATCCTAACTGCTAGACCATATGGGAACTGTGACCTCTTCATACAGCTCAGTGAATGTGAGGTGTCTCCCAAGGTCACACGGCATTCCGTACACTGAGAGTTATATTGTTCTTCTCAGTAGTACACAATCAATTGGGGTAACAGACACCTCACTTCTGACAAAAGAGAAGGAATGACCAGAAGTCATCATTTCTGCCACAACCTGTCAGGTCTCATTATTTACAACCTTAGAAATTCTACACATACACAGAGCCCAGGACACGGAGGACAGCAGCAGTCCATTCATTGACTATTACTAACCCCTCCCCTTGAGCCAGACAAAGCCACGCCCCTCCCCCAGGACACCCCTTGACTCCTGGGTTTCCTCACCAGACTGATGGCCCCACAGACCCCTCTCCAGTTATCTTCCAGCTGCTTCCTTGACGACACTCCCCTGCACCTGTCACAGGCTCCAGGCTGCCCTCCTGGGGCTCGAGTTATACTCCTTCTCTATCTACTAACAGCACCGACTCCAGTCCTGACAATGGAATGGTTCACACAGAGAAGAAGCAGCTCAGAAGTAGTCTGGGTTGTTCCCAGGTACCTGCATCTTCACAGAGTGACCGCCAGGGGGCAGCACAGCCAAAGCACTCACAGCCCACAAGCCTACGAATCATCAATTGGATGTCAGCAGCCCTGTCAGAGGCGCAGAGACTAGTAATTCCACAGTATTTTGGGACAGCAGAGGAAGAAGCAAGTGCTGAGCTAAAGTGGTCAGTGCTGTTTTGTCACAACACCAGACATATGTTCTTAAAAGCATGTAAGCGCACATTCTTAGGCATTCTCGGTCGTCTTCTCCCTTTCTGACATTATACCAATTGTATACACCCGAATGGAGAAAAGTTAAAATATAAGGGACTAGGAATATGCGCCAAAGGTAGGCATATTAAACATTTCAAGTACAAATATTACCATATTTATTGATGTAAAATGTAAACAAGTTAGACTGAAAATATGTGTGTGTGTTTACAAAGGATGTCTAAAGTGTATGTTGTGAGGTCAGGTTGCAGTTCACTACTTGCTCTTGCGCCTTTCACAAGTGTGAGTACCCAGTTACACTAATGTCTGCTCTGACTTGTTATTCTGAGAGTCATGTGCTAAAGGGGGGCTTCCACCCTAGTTTGAGGGACCAGAGTACGAATGCCCCAGGGCACAGGAAGTACACAGTCCTCATTGATACAACTGTGGCCCAGTAACCTCTGACTGCCCTTTGACCCCACAGACTGGCACATATATGTCATCAGACTATAGCACCGTGGTACATATGCACACATGTGCATGTACACGTCAGCCAGTTTTTTATTCATTTATGTGCTAATACTGTTCAGCATCAGGATGTGATGTCGAAGGAGAAAGGTGGAGAGCGCCGAAGTCTCTGGTATTTCAAGACAAAACTAGAGACCTTTTCACACTCATATACTGCTCCAGGCAGATCTTCCACTGCAAATGCAAGATATGAGACCAGCTGAAAACTGTTTATTTTTGGGTACTTGCTTTAGTCAAAGGTTACCATTTGCAACTCACAAAAAAAAATCAAAGGGCAATTTCATACATTAACACTTTGGTAAAGTCGTTCTTTCACACCGTACATTTCAGGAAGTTTTTCTATCCTTGTAAGTTATCCGGTGTGAAGGCCGCGTGGAGTCAGGTCCACACTGTGCATCTTACTGTTATGTAGCCAGAGTAGAGAGGTGTCCACACAGACACAGGACGTAGACAACACCTGTGTGTAGCATCACGTGCCCCCAGCAACGCCTATAGAATAATGTATAGATGCCCCCAAGCCGCAGAAACCACGAGGGGAATGAAAACAGGAAGAGACGGGTTATGTCAGAAATACAAATGGTTTCCTGCTCAAGACCTGCAATAAATTAAAACAAAAGTATTATTACAAACATTCCAGGTCCTACCGATATTGGAACTCAGATTGCTGGATTCAGAGTCCAGAGTGCTAATCATTACACGATGGAACCAACGTCCACGATCCTCAACCCTAGGAGTCCTGAAGCAGTGTCAGTCGCCACCTACTGTCTATCGCTTGAATTCGTTCACACTGTAAATCAAACATGCCAAATTCAACAGCACAACTAAAATGTGTATTTCACAAGTAATAACATAAAAACAGAAATATACTTTTGCTGATGCAGAAACAAAAAAAACGTCTCGTCTGATGCTTCGAAATCTCCATTTAGCATGGCCCCTTAACTAACCACCAAGAGTCTTTGCACGGCTGGGAACCTTTGTAAAAGACTCAGTGGGTCACTGTGAATGCAGCAGATCTTCACCCCTGTATTTCTTACAAAGAAGCAGAGTTTTATTCCAGATACAGGAGGCATCTCTGGTGTCTGATACTACCGGTAGTGTTCAGCCTCCCCTCTCTAAGAGAGCAGCAGTGAGGGTACAAAGCACACTGGTTGCAAAATGTGGACACTGCAAACAGCAGCTTCAATATCACAGATGATATAAAACACATAAAGTACTCAAGTCTTATACTAGAAACAACACAGCAGGGGAATCATGTCATAAAACAAATGATGAACCCACAGTATGGACGGGGCAGGTAATAAAATGCGAATTTCCCATGGTGGGACCACAGTCAATTGCTGCCTTCTTCTCTGTGCCCCGGTCTCATTATATAATCTGTACTTTTTGTTGTGCAATAAAAGAAAAACAAGGAATAACCCTTCATATTATTAATGTACAGGTCAAGGGCTGGGGAGAGAGGGCAGTAGATTTGGGGGTCGGTGTAAACCTCTGACGGCATTAGATGGAAGCAGAAGACAAAGCAAGTGACATTTATTAAGACTTTAGGTGCATTTAGGTTTATAGAAAAAAACTGAGAAAGATTAAAATGTCTGAGTAGTGAAAAAAAAAAATGATTTCCCATACCGGGAGTCGAACTTGGGCCGGCTGGGTGAAAACCAGGAATCCTAACCGCTAGACCATATGGGAACTGTGACCTCTTTATACAGCTCAGTCCATGTGAGGTGTCTCCCACGGTCACACTGCATTCCGTACACTGAGAGTTCTATTGTTCTTCTCAGTAGTACACAATCAATTGGGGTAACAGACACCTCACTTCTGACAAAAGAGAAGGAATGACCAGAAGTCATCATTTCTGCCACAACCTGTCAGGTCTCATTATTTACAACCTTAGAACTTCTACACATACACAGAGCCCAGGACACGGAGGACAGCAGCAGTCCCTGCATTGACTATTACTAACCCCTCCCCTTGAGCCAGACAAAGCCACGCCCCTCCCCCAGGACACCCCTTGACTCCTGGGTTTCCTCACCAGACTGATGGCCCCACAGACCCCTCTCCAGTTATCTTCCAGCTGCTTCCTTGACGACACTCCCCTGCACCTGTCACAGGCTCCAGGCTGCCCTCCTGGGGCTCGAGTTATACTCCTTCTCTATCTACTAACAGCACCGACTCCAGTCCTGACACTGGATTGGTACACACAGAGAAGAAGCAGCTCAGAAGTAGTCTGGGTTGTTCCCAGGTACCTCCATCTTCACAGAGTGACCGCCAGGGGGCAGCACAGCCAAAGCACTCACAGCCAACAAGCCAAGAACCATCAATTGGATGTCAGCAGCCTTGTCAGAGGCGCAGAGACTAGTAATTCCACAGTATTTTGGGGCAGCAGAGGAAGAAGCAAGTGCTGAGCTGAAGTGGTCACTGCTGTTTTGTCACAACACCAGACATATGTTCTTAAAAGCATGTAAGCACACACTCTTAGGCATTCTCGGTCGTCTTCTCCCTTTCTGACTTTATACCAATTGTATACACCCGAATGGAGAAAAGTTAAAATATAAGGTACTAGGAATATGCGCAAAAGGTAGGCAAATTAAACATTTCAAGTACAAATATTACCATATTTATTGATGTAAAATGTAAACAAGTTAGACTGAAAATATGTGTGTGTGTTTACAAAGGATGTCTAAAGTGTATGCTGTGAGGTCAGGTTGCAGTTCACTACTTGCACTTGCTCCTTTCACAAGTGTGAGTACCCAGTTACACTAATGTCTGCTCTGACTTGTTATTCTGAGAGTCATGTGCTAAAGGGGGGCTTCCACCCTAGTTTGAGGGACCAGAGTACGAATGCCCCAGGGCACAGGAAGTACACAGTCCTCATTGATACAACTGTGGCCCAGTAACTTCTGACTGCCCTTTGACCCCACAGACTGGCACATACATGTCATCAGACTATAGCACCGTGGTACATATGCACACATGTGCATGTACACGTCAGCCAGTTTTTTATTCATTTATGTGCTAATACTGTTCAGCATCAGGATGTGATGTCGAAGGAGAAAGGTGGAGAGCGCCGACGTCTCTGGTATTTCAAGACAAAACTAGAGACCTTTTCACACTCATATACTGCTCCAGGCAGATCTTCCACTGCAAATGCAAGTTATATGAGTCCAGCTGAAAACTGTTTATTTTTGGGTACTTGCTTTAGTCAAAGGTTACCATTTGCAACTCACAAAAAAAAAAGCAAAGGGCAATTTCATACATTAACACTTTGGTAAAGTCGTTCTTTCACACCGTACATTTCCGTAAGTTTCTCTCTCCTTGTAAGTTATCCGGTGTGAAGGCCGCGTGGAGTCAGGTCCACACTGTGCATCTTACTGTTGTGTAGCCAGAGTAGAGAGGTGTCCACACAGACACAGGACGTAGACAACACCTGTGTGTAGCATCACGTGCCCCCAGCAACGCCTATAGAATAATGTATAGATGCCCCCAAGCCGCAGAAACCACGAGGGGAATGAAAATAGGAAGAGACGGGTTATGTCAGAGATACAAATTGTTTCCTGCTCAAGACCTGCAATAAATTAAAACAAAAGTATTATTACAAACATTCCAGGTCCTACCGATATTGGAACTCAGATTGCTGGATTCAGAGTCCAGAGTGCTAATCATTACACGATGGAACCAACGTCCACGATCCTCAACCCTAGGAGTCCTGACAGTGTCAGTCACCACCTACTGTCTATCGCTTGAATTCGTTCACACTGTAAATCAAACATGACAAGTCCAACAGCACAACTAAAATGTGTATTTCACAAGTAATAACATAAAAACAGAAATATACTTTTGCTGATGCAGAAACAAAGAAAACGTCTCGTCTGATGCTTCGAAATCTCCATTTAGCATGGCCCCTTAACTAACCACCAAGAGTCTTTGCACGGCTGGGAACCTTTGTAAAAGACAAAGTGGGTCACTGTGAATGCAGCAGATCTTCACCCCTGTATTTCTTACAAAGAAGCATAGTTTTATTCCAGGTACAGGAGGCATCTCTGGTGTCTGATACTACCTGTAGTGTTCAGCCTACCCTCTCTGAGAGAGTAGCAGTGAGGGTACAAAGCACACTGGTTGCAAAATGTGGACACTGCAAACAGCAGCTGCAATATCACAGATGATATAAAACACATAAAGTGCTCAAGTCTTATACTAGAAACAACACAGCAGGGGAATCATGTCATAAAACAAATGATGAACCCACAGTATGGACGGAGCAGGTAATAAAATGCGAATTTCCCATGGTGGGACCACAGTCAATTGCTGCCTTCTTCTCTGTGCCCCGGTCTCATTATATAATCTGTACTTTTTGTTGTGCAATAAAAGAAAAACAAGGAATAACCCTTCATAGTATTAATGTACAGGTCAAGGGCTGGGGAGAGAGGGCAGTAGATTTGGGGGTCGGTGTAAACCTCTGACGGCATTAGATGGAAGCAGAAGACAAAGCAAGTGACATTTATTAAGACTTTAGGTGCATTTAGGTTTATAGAAAAAAACTGAGAAAGATTAAAATGTCTGAGTAGTGAAAAACAAAAAATGGATTTCCCATACCGGGAGTCGAACCCGGGCCGCCTGGGTGAAAACCAGGAATCCTAACTGCTAGACCATATGGGAACTGTGACCTCTTCATACAGCTCAGTGTATGTGAGGTGTCTCCCAAGGTCACACGGCATTCCGTACACTGAGAGTTATATTGTTCTTCTCAGTAGTACACAATCAATTGGGGTAACAGACACCTCACTTCTGACAAAAGAGAAGGAATGACCAGAAGTCATCATTTCTGCCACAACCTGTCAGGTCTCATTATTTACAACCTTAGAACTTCTACACATACACAGAGCCCAGGACACGGAGGACAGCAGCAGTCCCTGCATTGACTATTACTAACCCCTCCCCTTGAGCCAGACAAAGCCACGCCCCTCCCGCAGGACACCCCTTGACTCCTGGGTTTCCTCACCAGACTGATGGCCCCACAGACCCCTCTCCAGTTATCTTCCAGCTGCTTCCTTGACGACACTCCCCTGCACCTGTCACAGGCTCCAGGCTGCCCTCCTGGGGCTCGAGTTATACTCCTTCTCTATCTACTAACAGCACCGACTCCAGTCCTGACACTGGATTGGTTCACACAGAGAAGAAGCAGCTCAGAAGTAGTCTGGGTTGTTCCCAGGTACCTGCATCTTCACAGAGTGACCGCCAGGGGGCAGCACAGCCAAAGCACTCAGAGCCCACAAGCCTACGAATCATCAATTGGATGTCAGCAGCCTTGTCAGAGGCGCAGATACTAGTAATTCCACAGTATTTTGGGACAGCAGAGGAAGAAGCAAGTGCTGAGCTGAAGTGGTCACTGCTGTTTTGTCACAACACCAGACATATGTTCTTAAAAGCACGTAAGCGCACATTCTTAGGAATTCTCGGTCGTCTTCTCCCTTTCTGACATTATACCAATTGTATACACCCGAATGGAGAAAAGTTAAAATATAAGGTACTAGGAATATGCGCCAAAGGTAGGCAAATTAAACATTTCAAGTACAAATATTACCATATTTATTGATGTAAAATGTAAACAAGTTAGACTGAAAATATGTGTGTGTGTTTACAATGGATGTCTAAAGTGTATGCTGTGAGGTCAGGTTGCAGTTCACTACTTGCACTTGCGCCTTTCACAAGTGTGAGTACCCAGTTACACTAATGTCTGCTCTGACTTGTTATTCTGAGAGTCATGTGCTAAAGGGGGGCTTCCACCCTAGTTTGAGGGACCAGAGTACGAATGCCCCAGGGCACAGGAAGTACACAGTCCTCATTGATACAACTGTGGCCCAGTAACTTCTGACTGCCCTTTGACCCCACAGACTGGCACATATATGTCATCAGACTATAGCACCGTGGTACATATGCACACGTGTGCATGTACACGTCAGCCAGTTTTTTATTCATTTATGTGCTAATACTGTTCAGCATCAGGATGTGATGTCGAAGGAGAAAGGTGGAGAGCGCCGAAGTCTCTGGTATTTCAAGACAAAACTAGAGACCTTTTCACACTCATATACTGCTCCAGGCAGATCTTCCACTGCAAATGCAAGTTATATGAGTCCAGCTGAAAACTGTTTATTTTTGGGTACTTGCTTTAGTCAAAGGTTACCATTTGCAACTCACCAAAAAAAAAGCAAAGGGCAATTTCATACATTAACACTTTGGTAAAGTCGTTCTTTCACACCGTACATTTCCGTAAGTTTCTCTCTCCTTGTAAGTTATCCGGTGTGAAGGCCGCGTGGAGTCAGGTCCACACTGTGCATCTTACTGTTGTGTAGCCAGAGTAGAGAGGTGTCCACACACACACAGAACGTAGACAACACCTATGTGTAGCATCACGTGCCCCCAGCAACGCCTATAGAATAATGTATAGATGCCCCCAAGCCGCAGAAACCACGAGGGGAATGAAAACAGGAAGAGACGGGTTATGTCAGAGATACAAATGGTTTCCTGCTCAAGACCTGCAATAAATTAAAACAAAAGTATTATTACAAACATTCCAGGTCCTACCGATATTGGAACTCAGATTGCTGGATTCAGAGTCCAGAGTGCTAATCATTACACGATGGAACCAACGTCCACGATCCTCAACCCTAGGAGTCCTGAAGCAGTGTCAGTCGCCACCTACTGTCTATCGCTTGAATTCGTTCACACTGTAAATCAAAGATGACAAGTCCAACAGCACAACTAAAATGTGTATTTCACAAGTAATAACATAAAAACAGAAATATACTTTTGCTGATGCAGAAACAAAGAAAAAGTCTCGTCTGATGCTTCGGAATCTCCATTTAGCATGGCCCCTTAACTAACCACCAAGAGTCTTTGCACGGCTGGGAACCTTTGTAAAAGACTCAGTGGGTCACTGTGAATGCAGCAGATCTTCACCCCTGTATTTCTTACAAAGAAGCAGAGTTTTATTCCAGGTACAGGAGGCATCTCTGGTGTCTGATACTACCTGTAGTGTTCAGCCTACCCTCTCTGAGAGAGCAGCAGTGAGGGTACAAAGCACATTGGTTGCAAAATGTGGACACTGCAAACAGCAGCTGCAATATCACAGATGATATAAAACACATAAAGTGCTCAAGTCTTATACTAGAAACAACACAGCAGGGGAATCATGTCATAAAACAAATGATGAACCCACAGTATGGACGGGGCAGGTAATAAAATGTGAATTTCCCATGGTGGGACCACAGTCAATTGCTGCCTTCTTCTCTGTGCCCTGGTCTCATTATATAATCTGTACTTTTTGTTGTGCAATAAAAGAAAAACAAGGAATAACCCTTCATAGTATTAATGTACAGGTCAAGGGCTGGGGAGAGAGGGCAGTAGATTTGGGGGTCGGTGTAAACCTCTGACGGCATTAGATGGAAGCAGAAGACAAAGCAAGTGACATTTATTAAGACTTTAGGTGCATTTAGGTTTATAGAAAAAATCGGAGAAAGATTAAAATGTCTGAGTAGTGAAAAAAAAATGGATTTCCCATACCGGGAGTCGAACCCTGGCCGCCTGGGTGAAAACCAGGATTCCTAACCGCTAGACCATATGGGAACTGTGACCTCGCATACAGCTCAGTGTATGTGAGGTGTCTCCCACGGTCACACTGCATTCCGTACACTGAGAGTTATATTGTTCTTCTCAGTAGTACACAATCAATTGGGGTAACAGACACCTCACTTCTGACAAAAGAGAAGGAATGACCAGAAGTCATCATTTCTGCCACAACCTGTCAGGTCTCATTATTTACAACCTTAGAACTTCTACACATACACAGAGCCCAGGACACGGAGGACAGCAGCAGTCCCTGCATTGACTATTACTAACCCCTCCCGTTGAGCCAGACAAAGCCACGCCCCTCCCCCAGGACACCCCTTGACTCCTGGGTTTCCTCACCAGACTGATGGCCCCACAGACCCCTCTCCAGTTATCTTCCAGCTGCTTCCTTGACGACACTCCCCTGCACCTGTCACAGGCTCCAGGCTGCCCTCCTGGGGCTCGAGTTATACTCCTTCTCTATCTACTAACAGCACCGACTCCAGTCCTGACACTGGATTGGTACACACAGAGAAGAAGCAGCTCAGAAGTAGTCTGGGTTGTTCCCAGGTACCTCCATCTTCACAGAGTGACCGCCAGGGGGCAGCACAGCCAAAGCACTCACAGCCAACAAGCCAAGAACCATCAATTGGATGTCAGCAGCCTTGTCAGAGGCGCAGAGACTAGTAATTCCACAGTATTTTGGGGCAGCAGAGGAAGAAGCAAGTGCTGAGCTGAAGTGGTCACTGCTGTTTTGTCACAACACCAGACATATGTTCTTAAAAGCATGTAAGCACACATTCTTAGGCATTCTCGGTCGTCTTCTCCCTTTCTGACTTTATACCAATTGTATACACCCGAATGGAGAAAAGTTAAAATATAAGGTACTAGGAATATGCGCAAAAGGTAGGCAAATTAAACATTTCAAGTACAAATATTACCATATTTATTGATGTAAAATGTAAACAAGTTAGACTGAAAATATGTGTGTGTGTTTACAAAGGATGTCTAAAGTGTATGCTGTGAGGTCAGGTTGCAGTTCACTACTTGCACTTGCGCCTTTCACAAGTGTGAGTACCCAGTTACACTAATGTCTGCTCTGACTTGTTATTCTGAGAGTCATGTGCTAAAGGGGGGCTTCCACCCTAGTTTGAGGGACCAGAGTACGAATGCCCCAGGGCACAGGAAGTACACAGTCCTCATTGATACAACTGTGGCCCAGTAACTTCTGACTGCCCTTTGACCCCACAGACTGGCACATACATGTCATCAGACTATAGCACCGTGGTACATATGCACACATGTGCATGTACACGTCAGCCAGTTTTTTATTCATTTATGTGCTAATACTGTTCAGCATCAGGATGTGATGTCGAAGGAGAAAGGTGGAGAGCGCCGACGTCTCTGGTATTTCAAGACAAAACTAGAGACCTTTTCACACTCATATACTGCTCAAGGCAGATCATCCACTGCAAATGCAAGTTATATGAGTCCAGCTGAAAACTGTTTATTTTTGGGTACTTGCTTTAGTCAAAGGTTACCATTTGCAACTCACAAAAAAAAAAGCAAAGGGCAATTTCATACATTAACACTTTGGTAAAGTCGTTCTTTCACACCGTACATTTCCGTAAGTTTCTCTCTCCTTGTAAGTTATCCGGTGTGAAGGCCGCGTGGAGTCAGGTCCACACTGTGCATCTTACTGTTGTGTAGCCAGAGTAGAGAGGTGTCCACACAGACACAGGACGTAGACAACACCTGTGTGTATCATCACGTGCCCCCAGCAACGCCTATAGAAAAATGTATAGATGCCCCCAAGCCGCAGAAACCACGAGGGGAATGAAAATAGGAAGAGACGGGTTATGTCAGAGATACAAATTGTTTCCTGCTCAAGACCTGCAATAAATTAAACAAAAGTATTATTACAAACATTCCAGGTCCTACCGATATTGGAACTCAGATTGCTGGATTCAGAGTCCAGAGTGCTAATCATTACACGATGGAACCAACGTCCACGATCCTCAACCCTAGGAGTCCTGACAGTGTCAGTCACCACCTACTGTCTATCGCTTGAATTCGTTCACACTGTAAATCAAACATGACAAGTCCAACAGCACAACTAAAATGTGTATTTCACAAGTAATAACATAAAAACAGAAATATACTTTTGCTGATGCAGAAACAAAGAAAACGTCTTGTCTGATGCTTCGAAATCTCCATTTAGCATGGCCCCTTAACTAACCACCAAGAGTCTTTGCACGGCTGGGAACCTTTGTAAAAGACAAAGTGGGTCACTGTGAATGCAGCAGATCTTCATCCCTGTATTTCTTACAAAGAAGCATAGTTTTATTCCAGGTACAGGAGGCATCTCTGGTGTCTGATACTACCTGTAGTGTTCAGCCTACCCTCTCTGAGAGAGCAGCAGTGAGGGTACAAAGCACACTGGTTGCAAAATGTGGACACTGCAAACAGCAGCTGCAATATCACAGATGATATAAAACACATAAAGTGCTCAAGTCTTATACTAGAAACAACACAGAAGGGGAATCATGTCATAAAACAAATGATGAACCCACAGTATGGACAGGCAGGTAATAAAATGCGAATTTCCCATGGTGGGACCACAGTCAATTGCTGCCTTCTTCTCTGTGCCCCGGTCTCATTATATAATCTGTACTTTTTGTTGTGCAATAAAAGAAAAACAAGGAATAACCCTTCATAGTATTAATGTACAGGTCAAGGGCTGGGGAGAGAGGGCAGTAGATTTGGGGGTCGGTGTAAACCTCTGACGGCATTAGATGGAAGCAGAAGACAAAGCAAGTGACATTTATTAAGACTTTAGGTGCATTTAGGTTTATAGAAAAAAACTGAGAAAGATTAAAATGTCTGAGTAGTGAAAAACAAAAAATGGATTTCCCATACCGGGAGTTGAACCCAGGCTGCCTGGGTGAAAACCAGGAATCCTAACTGCTAGACCATATGGGAACTGTGACTTCTTCATACAGCTCAGTGTATGTGAGGTGTCTCCCAAGGTCACACGGCATTCCGTACACTGAGAGTTATATTGTTCTTCTCAGTAGTACACAATCAATTGGGGTAACAGACACCTCACTTCTGACAAAAGAGAAGGAATGACCAGAAGTCATCATTTCTGCCACAACCTGTCAGGTCTCATTATTTACAACCTTAGAACTTCTACACATACACAGAGGCCAGGACACTGAGGACAGCAGCAGTCCCTGCATTGACTATTACTAACCCCTCCCCTTGAGCCAGACAAAGCCACGCCCCTCCCCCAGGACACCCCTTGATTCCTCGGTTTCCTCACCAGACTGATGGCCCCACAGACCCCTCTCCAGTTATCTTCCAGCTGCTTCCTTGACGACACTCCCCTGCACCTGTCACAGGCTCCAGGCTGCCCTCCTGGGGCTCGAGTTATACTCCTTCTCTATCTACTAACAGCACCGACTCCAGTCCTGACACTGGATTGGTTCACACAGAGAAGAAGCAGCTCAGAAGTAGTCTGGGTTGTTCCCAGGTACCTGCATCTTCACAGAGTGACCGCCAGTGGGCTGCACAGCCAAAGCACTCAGAGCCCACAAGCCTACGAATCATCAATTGGATGTCAGCAGCCTTGTCAGAGGCGCAGAGACTAGTAATTCCACAGTATTTTGGGACAGCAGAGGAAGAAGCAAGTGCTGAGCTGAAGTGGTCACTGCTTTTTTGTCACAACACCAGACATATGTTCTTAAAAGCATGTAAGCACACATTCTTAGGCATTCTCGGTCGTCTTCTCCCTTTCTGACATTATACCAATTGTATACACCCGAATGGAGAAAAGTTAAAATATAAGGTACTAGGAATATGCGCCAAAGGTAGGCAAATTAAACATTTCAAGTACAAATATTACCATATTTATTTATGTAAAATGTAAACAAGTTAGACTGAAAATATGTGTGTGTGTTTACAATGGATGTCTAAAGTGTATGCTGTGAGGTCAGGTTGCAGTTCACTACTTGCACTTGCGCCTTTCACAAGTGTGAGTACCCAGTTACACTAATGTCTGCTCTGACTTGTTATTCTGAGAGTCATGTGCTAAAGGGGGGCTTCCACCCTAGTTTGAGGGACCAGAGTACGAATGCCCCAGGGCACAGGAAGTACACAGTCCTCATTGATACAACTGTGGCCCAGTAACTTCTGACTGCCCTTTGACCCCACAGACTGGCACATATATGTCATCAGACTATAGCACCGTGGTACATATGCACACGTGTGCATGTACACGTCAGCCAGTTTTTTATTCATTTATGTGCTAATACTGTTCAGCATCAGGATGTGATGTCGAAGGAGAAAGGTGGAAAGCGCCGAAGTCTCTGGTATTTCAAGACAAAACTAGAGACCTTTTCACACTCATATACTGCTCCAGGCAGATCTTCCACTGCAAATGCAAGTTATATGAGTCCAGCTGAAAACTGTTTATTTTTGGGTACTTGCTTCAGTCAAAGGTTACCATTTGCAACTCACCAAAAAAAAGCAAAGGGCAATTTCATACATTAACACTTTGGTAAAGTCGTTCTTTCACACAGTACATTTCCGTAAGTTTCTCTCTCCTTGTAAGTTATCCGGTGTGAAGGCCGCGTGGAGTCAGGTCCACACTGTGCATCTTACTGTTGTGTAGCCAGAGTAGAGAGGTGTCCACACACACACAGAACGTAGACAACACCTATGTGTAGCATCACGTGCCCCCAGCAACGCCTATAGAATAATGTATAGATGCCCCCAAGCCGCAGAAACCACGAGGGGAATGAAAACAGGAAGAGACGGGTTATGTCAGAGATACAAATGGTTTCCTGCTCAAGACCTGCAATAAATTAAAACAAAAGTATTATTACAAACATTCCAGGTCCTACCGATATTGGAACTCAGATTGCTGGATTCAGAGTCCAGAGTGCTAATCATTACACGATGGAACCAACGTCCACGATCCTCAACCCTAGGAGTCCTGAAGCAGTGTCAGTCGCCACCTACTGTCTATCGCTTGAATTCGTTCACACTGTAAATCAAACATGACAAGTCCAACAGCAGAACTAAAATGTGTATTTCACAAGTAATAACATAAAAACAGAAATATACTTTTGCTGATGCAGAAACAAAGAAAAAGTCTCGTCTGATGCTTCGGAATCTCCATTTAGCATGGCCCCTTAACTAACCACCAAGAGCCTTTGCACGGCTGGGAACCTTTGTAAAAGACTCAGTGGGTCACTGTGAATGCAGCAGATCTTCACCCCTGTATTTCTTACAAAGAAGCAGAGTTTTATTCCAGGTACAGGAGGCATCTCTGGTGTCTGATACTACCTGTAGTGTTCAGCCTACCCTCTCTGAGAGAGCAGCAGTGAGGGTACAAAGCACATTGGTTGCAAATGTGGACACTGCAAACAGCAGCTGCAATATCACAGGTGATATAAAACACATAAAGTGCTCAAGTCTTATACTAG
Source organism: Pleurodeles waltl (assembly GCF_031143425.1). NCBI lineage: Eukaryota > Metazoa > Chordata > Amphibia > Caudata > Salamandridae > Pleurodeles > Pleurodeles waltl. The sequence continues at coordinate 4,939,586 of NW_027150097.1, forward strand.
AAACAACACAGCAGGGGAATCATGTCATAAAACAAATGATGAACCCACAGTATGGACGGGGCAGGTAATAAAATGTGAATTTCCCATGGTGGGACCACAGTCAATTGCTGCCTTCTTCTCTGTGCCCTGGTCTCATTATATAATCTGTACTTTTTGTTGTGCAATAAAAGAAAAACAAGGAATAACCCTTCATAGTATTAATGTACAGGTCAAGGGCTGGGGACAGAGGGCAGTAGATTTGGGGGTCGGTGTAAACCTCTGACGGCATTAGATGGAAGCAGAAGACAAAGCAAGTGACATTTATTAAGACTTTAGGTGCATTTAGGTTTATAGAAAAAATCGGAGAAAGATTAAAATGTCTGAGTAGTGAAAAAAAAATGGATTTCCCATACCGGGAGTCGAACCTGGGCCGCCTGGGTGAAAACCAGGAATCCTAACCGCTAGACCATATGGGAACTGTGACCTTTTCATACAGCTCAGTGTATGTGAGGTGTCTCCCACGGTCACACTGCATTCCGTACACTGAGAGTTATATTGTTCTTCTCAGTAGTACACAATCAATTGGGGTAACAGACACCTCACTTCTGACAAAAGAGAAGGAATGACCAGAAGTCATCATTTCTGCCACAACCTGTCAGGTCTCATTATTTACAACCTTAGAACTTCTACACATACACAGAGCCCAGGACACGGAGGACAGCAGCAGTCCCTGCATTGACTATTACTAACCCCTCCCCTTGAGCCAGACAAAGCCACGCCCCTCCCCCAGGACACCCCTTGACTCCTGGGTTTCCTCACCAGACTGATGGCCCCACAGACCCCTCTCCAATTATCTTCCAGCTGCTTCCTTGACGACACTCCCCTGCACCAGTCACAGGCTCCAGGCTGCCCTCCTGGGGCTCGAGTTATACTCCTTCTCTATCTACTAACAGCACCGACTCCAGTCCTGACACTGGATTGGTACACACAGAGAAGAAGCAGCTCAGAAGTAGTCTGGGTTGTTCCCAGGTACCTCCATCTTCACAGAGTGACCGCCAGGGGGCAGCACAGCCAAAGCACTCACAGCCAACAAGCCAAGAACCATCAATTGGATGTCAGCAGCCTTGTCAGAGGCGCAGAGACTAGTAATTCCACAGTATTTTGGGGCAGCAGAGGAAGAAGCAAGTGCTGAGCTGAAGTGGTCACTGCTGTTTTGTCACAACACCAGACATATGTTCTTAAAAGCATGTAAGCACACATTCTTAGGCATTCTCGGTCGTCTTCTCCCTTTCTGACTTTATACCAATTGTATACACCCGAATGGAGAAAAGTTAAAATATAAGGTACTAGGAATATGCGCAAAAGGTAGGCAAATTAAACATTTCAAGTACAAATATTACCATATTTATTGATGTAAAATGTAAACAAGTTAGACTGAAAATATGTGTGTGTGTTTACAAAGGATGTCTAAAGTGTATGCTGTGAGGTCAGGTTGCAGTTCACTACTTGCACTTGCGCCTTTCACAAGTGTGAGTACCCAGTTACACTAATGTCTGCTCTGACTTGTTATTCTGAGAGTCATGTGCTAAAGGGGGGCTTCCACCCTAGTTTGAGGGACCAGAGTACGAATGCCCCAGGGCACAGGAAGTACACAGTCCTCATTGATACAACTGTGGCCCAGTAACTTCTGACTGCCCTTTGACCCCACAGACTGGCACATACATGTCATCAGACTATAGCACCGTGGTACATATGCACACATGTGCATGTACACATCAGCCAGTTTTTTATTCATTTATGTGCTAATACTGTTCAGCATCAGGATGTGATGTCGAAGGAGAAAGGTGGAGAGCGCCGACGTCTCTGGTATTTCAAGACAAAACTAGAGACCTTTTCACACTCATATACTGCTCCAGGCAGATCTTCCACTGCAAATGCAAGTTATATGAGTCCAGCTGAAAACTGTTTATTTTTGGGTACTTGCTTTAGTCAAAGGTTACCATTTGCAACTCACAAAAAAAAAAGCAAAGGGCAATTTCATACATTAACACTTTGGTAAAGTCGTTCTTTCACACCGTACATTTCCGTAAGTTTCTCTCTCCTTGTAAGTTATCCGGTGTGAAGGCCGCGTGGAGTCAGGTCCACACTGTGCATCTTACTGTTGTGTAGCCAGAGTAGAGAGGTGTCCACACAGACACAGGACGTAGACAACACCTGTGTGTAGCATCACGTGCCCCCAGCAACGCCTATAGAATAATGTATAGATGCCCCCAAGCCGCAGAAACCACGAGGGGAATGAAAATAGGAAGAGACGGGTTATGTCAGAGATACAAATTGTTTCCTGCTCAAGACCTGCAATAAATTAAAACAAAAGTATTATTACAAACATTCCAGGTCCTACCGATATTGGAACTCAGATTGCTGGATTCAGAGTCCAGAGTGCTAATCATTACACGATGGAACCAACGTCCACGATCCTCAACCCTAGGAGTCCTGACAGTGTCAGTCACCACCTACTGTCTATCGCTTGAATTCGTCCACACTGTAAATCAAACATGACAAGTCCAACAGCACAACTAAAATGTGTATTTCACAAGTAATAACATAAAAACAGAAATATACTTTTGCTGATGCAGAAACAAAGAAAACGTCTCGTTTGATGCTTCGAAATCTCCATTTAGCATGGCCCCTTAACTAACCACCAAGAGTCTTTGCACGGCTGGGAACCTTTGTAAAAGACAAAGTGGGTCACTGTGAATGCAGCAGATCTTCACCCCTGTATTTCTTACAAAGAAGCATAGTTTTATTCCAGGTACAGGAGGCATCTCTGGTGTCTGATACTACCTGTAGTGTTCAGCCTACCCTCTCTGAGAGAGCAGCAGTGAGGGTACAAAGCACACTGGTTGCAAAATGTGGACACTGCAAACAGCAGCTACAATATCACAGATGATATAAAACACATAAAGTGCTCAAGTCTTATACTAGAAACAACACAGCAGGGGAATCATGTCATAAAACAAATGATGAACCCACAGTATGGACGGGGCAGGTAATAAAATGCGAATTTCCCATGGTGGGACCACAGTCAATTGCTGCCTTCTTCTCTGTGCCCCGGTCTCATTATATAATCTGTACTTTTTGTTGTGCAATAAAAGAAAAACAAGGAATAACCCTTCATAGTATTAATGTACAGGTCAAGGGCTGGGGAGAGAGGGCAGTAGATTTGGGGGTCGGTGTAAACCTCTGACGGCATTAGATGGAAGCAGAAGACAAAGCAAGTGACATTTATTAAGACTTTAGGCGCATTTAGGTTTATAGAAAAAAACTGAGAAAGATTAAAATGTCTGAGTAGTGAAAAACAAAAAATGGATTTCCCATACCGGGAGTCGAACCCAGGCTGCCTGGGTGAAAACCAGGAATCCTAACTGCTAGACCATATGGGAACTGTAACCTCTTCATACAGCTCAGTGTATGTGAGGTGTCTCCCAAGGTCACACGGCATTCCGTACACTGAGAGTTATATTGTTCTTCTCAGTAGTACACAATCAATTGGGGTAACAGACACCTCACTTCTGACAAAAGAGAAGGAATGACCAGAAGTCATCATTTCTGCCACAACCTGTCAGGTCTCATTATTTACAACCTTAGAACTTCTACACATACACAGAGCCCAGGACACGGAGGACAGCAGCAGTCCCTGCATTGACTATTACTAACCCCTCCCCTTGAGCCAGACAAAGCCACGCCCCTCCCCCAGGACACCCCTTGACTGCTGGGTTTCCTCACCAGACTGATGGCCCCACAGACCCCTCTCCAGTTATCTTCCAGCTGCTTCCTTGACAACACTCCCCTGCACCAGTCACAGGCTCCAGGCTGCCCTCCTGGGGCTCGAGTTATACTCCTTCTCTATCTACTAACAGCACCGACTCCAGTCCTGACACTGGATTGGTTCACACAGAGAAGAAGCAGCTCAGAAGTAGTCTGGGTTGTTCCCAGGTACCTGCATCTTCACAGAGTGACCGCCAGTGGGCTGCACAGCCAAAGCACTCAGAGCCCACAAGCCTACGAATCATCAATTGGATGTCAGCAGCCTTGTCAGAGGCGCAGAGACTAGTAATTCCACAGTATTTTGGGACAGCAGAGGAAGAAGCAAGTGCTGAGCTGAAGTGGTCACTGCTGTTTTGTCACAACACCAGACATATGTTCTTAAAAGCATGTAAGCGCACATTCTTAGGCATTCTCGGTCGTCTTCTCCCTTTCTGACATTATACCAATTGTATACACCCGAATGGAGAAAAGTTAAAATATAAGGTACTAGGAATATGCGCCAAAGGTAGGCAAATTAAACATTTCAAGTACAAATATTACCATATTTATTTATGTAAAATGTAAACAAGTTAGACTGAAAATATGTGTGTGTGTTTACAATGGATGTCTAAAGTGTATGCTGTGAGGTCAGGTTGCAGTTCACTACTTGCACTTGCGCCTTTCACAAGTGTGAGTACCCAGTTACACTAATGTCTGCTCTGACTTGTTATTCTGAGAGTCATGTGCTAAAGGGGGGCTTCCACCCTAGTTTGAGGGACCAGAGTACGAATGCCCCAGGGCACAGGAAGTACACAGTCCTCATTGATACAACTGTGGCCCAGTAACTTCTGACTGCCCTTTGACCCCACAGACTGGCACATATATGTCATCAGACTATAGCACCGTGGTACATATGCACACGTGTGCATGTACACGTCAGCCAGTTTTTTATTCATTTATGTGCTAATACTGTTCAGCATCAGGATGTGATGTCGAAGGAGAAAGGTGGAGAGCGCCGACGTCTCTGGTATTTCAAGACAAAACTAGAGACCTTTTCACACTCATATACTGCTCCAGGCAGATCTTCCACTGCAAATGCAAGTTATATGAGTCCAGCTGAAAACTGTTTATTTTTGGGTACTTGCTTTAGTCAAAGGTTACCATTTGCAACTCACAAAAAAAAAAGCAAAGGGCAATTTCATACATTAACACTTTGGTAAAGTCGTTCTTTCACACCGTACATTTCCGTAAGTTTCTCTCTCCTTGTAAGTTATCCGGTGTGAAGGCCGCGTGGAGTCAGGTCCACACTGTGCATCTTACTGTTGTGTAGCCAGAGTAGAGAGGTGTCCACACAGACACAGGACGTAGACAACACCTGTGTGTAGCATCACGTGCCCCCAGCAACGCCTATAGAATAATGTATAGATGCCCCCAAGCCGCAGAAACCACGAGGGGAATGAAAATAGGAAGAGACGGGTTATGTCAGAGATACAAATTGTTTCCTGCTCAAGACCTGCAATAAATTAAAACAAAAGTATTATTACAAACATTCCAGGTCCTACCGATATTGGAACTCAGATTGCTGGATTCAGAGTCCAGAGTGCTAATCATTACACGATGGAACCAACGTCCACGATCCTCAACCCTAGGAGTCCTGACAGTGTCAGTCACCACCTACTGTCTATCGCTTGAATTCGTCCACACTGTAAATCAAACATGACAAGTCCAACAGCACAACTAAAATGTGTATTTCACAAGTAATAACATAAAAACAGAAATATACTTTTGCTGATGCAGAAACAAAGAAAACGTCTCGTTTGATGCTTCGAAATCTCCATTTAGCATGGCCCCTTAACTAACCACCAAGAGTCTTTGCACGGCTGGGAACCTTTGTAAAAGACAAAGTGGGTCACTGTGAATGCAGCAGATCTTCACCCCTGTATTTCTTACAAAGAAGCATAGTTTTATTCCAGGTACAGGAGGCATCTCTGGTGTCTGATACTACCTGTAGTGTTCAGCCTACCCTCTCTGAGAGAGCAGCAGTGAGGGTACAAAGCACACTGGTTGCAAAATGTGGACACTGCAAACAGCAGCTACAATATCACAGATGATATAAAACACATAAAGTGCTCAAGTCTTATACTAGAAACAACACAGCAGGGGAATCATGTCATAAAACAAATGATGAACCCACAGTATGGACGGGGCAGGTAATAAAATGCGAATTTCCCATGGTGGGACCACAGTCAATTGCTGCCTTCTTCTCTGTGCCCCGGTCTCATTATATAATCTGTACTTTTTGTTGTGCAATAAAAGAAAAACAAGGAATAACCCTTCATAGTATTAATGTACAGGTCAAGGGCTGGGGAGAGAGGGCAGTAGATTTGGGGGTCGGTGTAAACCTCTGACGGCATTAGATGGAAGCAGAAGACAAAGCAAGTGACATTTATTAAGACTTTAGGCGCATTTAGGTTTATAGAAAAAAACTGAGAAAGATTAAAATGTCTGAGTAGTGAAAAACAAAAAATGGATTTCCCATACCGGGAGTCGAACCCAGGCTGCCTGGGTGAAAACCAGGAATCCTAACTGCTAGACCATATGGGAACTGTAACCTCTTCATACAGCTCAGTGTATGTGAGGTGTCTCCCAAGGTCACACGGCATTCCGTACACTGAGAGTTATATTGTTCTTCTCAGTAGTACACAATCAATTGGGGTAACAGACACCTCACTTCTGACAAAAGAGAAGGAATGACCAGAAGTCATCATTTCTGCCACAACCTGTCAGGTCTCATTATTTACAACCTTAGAACTTCTACACATACACAGAGCCCAGGACACGGAGGACAGCAGCAGTCCCTGCATTGACTATTACTAACCCCTCCCCTTGAGCCAGACAAAGCCACGCCCCTCCCCCAGGACACCCCTTGACTGCTGGGTTTCCTCACCAGACTGATGGCCCCACAGACCCCTCTCCAGTTATCTTCCAGCTGCTTCCTTGACAACACTCCCCTGCACCAGTCACAGGCTCCAGGCTGCCCTCCTGGGGCTCGAGTTATACTCCTTCTCTATCTACTAACAGCACCGACTCCAGTCCTGACACTGGATTGGTTCACACAGAGAAGAAGCAGCTCAGAAGTAGTCTGGGTTGTTCCCAGGTACCTGCATCTTCACAGAGTGACCGCCAGTGGGCTGCACAGCCAAAGCACTCAGAGCCCACAAGCCTACGAATCATCAATTGGATGTCAGCAGCCTTGTCAGAGGCGCAGAGACTAGTAATTCCACAGTATTTTGGGACAGCAGAGGAAGAAGCAAGTGCTGAGCTGAAGTGGTCACTGCTGTTTTGTCACAACACCAGACATATGTTCTTAAAAGCATGTAAGCGCACATTCTTAGGCATTCTCGGTCGTCTTCTCCCTTTCTGACATTATACCAATTGTATACACCCGAATGGAGAAAAGTTAAAATATAAGGTACTAGGAATATGCGCCAAAGGTAGGCAAATTAAACATTTCAAGTACAAATATTACCATATTTATTTATGTAAAATGTAAACAAGTTAGACTGAAAATATGTGTGTGTGTTTACAATGGATGTCTAAAGTGTATGCTGTGAGGTCAGGTTGCAGTTCACTACTTGCACTTGCGCCTTTCACAAGTGTGAGTACCCAGTTACACTAATGTCTGCTCTGACTTGTTATTCTGAGAGTCATGTGCTAAAGGGGGGCTTCCACCCTAGTTTGAGGGACCAGAGTACGAATGCCCCAGGGCACAGGAAGTACACAGTCCTCATTGATACAACTGTGGCCCAGTAACTTCTGACTGCCCTTTGACCCCACAGACTGGCACATATATGTCATCAGACTATAGCACCGTGGTACATATGCACACGTGTGCATGTACACGTCAGCCAGTTTTTTATTCATTTATGTGCTAATACTGTTCAGCATCAGGATGTGATGTCGAAGGAGAAAGGTGGAGAGCGCCGAAGTCTCTGGTATTTCAAGACAAAACTAGAGACCTTTTCACACTCATATACTGCTCCAGGCAGATCTTCCACTGCAAATGCAAGTTATATGAGTCCAGCTGAAAACTGTTTATTTTTGGGTACTTGCTTTAGTCAAAGGTTACCATTTGCAACTCACCAAAAAAAGCAAAGGGCAATTTCATACATTAACACTTTGGTAAAGTCGTTCTTTCACACCGTACATTTCCGTAAGTTTCTCTCTCCTTGTAAGTTATCCGGTGTGAAGGCCGCGTGGAGTCAGGTCCACACTGTGCATCTTACTGTTGTGTAGCCAGAGTAGAGAGGTGTCCACACACACACAGAACGTAGACAACACCTATGTGTAGCATCACGTGCCCCCAGCAACGCCTATAGAATAATGTATAGATGCCCCCAAGCCGCAGAAACCACGAGGGGAATGAAAACAGGAAGAGACGGGTTATGTCAGAAATACAAATGGTTTCCTGCTCAAGACCTGCAATAAATTAAAACAAAAGTATTATTACAAACATTCCAGGTCCTACCGATATTGGAACTCAGATTGCTGGATTCAGAGTCCAGAGTGCTAATCATTACACGATGGAACCAACGTCCACGATCCTCAACCCTAGGAGTCCTGAAGCAGTGTCAGTCGCCACCTACTGTCTATCGCTTGAATTCGTTCACACTGTAAATCAAACATGACAAGTCCAACAGCACAACTAAAATGTGTATTTCACAAGTAATAACATAAAAACAGAAATATTCTTTTGCTGATGCAGAAACAAAGAAAAAGTCTCGTCTGATGCTTCGGAATCTCCATTTAGCATGGCCCCTTAACTAACCACCAAGAGTCTTTGCACGGCTGGGAACCTTTGTAAAAGACTCAGTGGGTCACTGTGAATGCAGCAGATCTTCACCCCTGTATTTCTTACAAAGAAGCAGAGTTTTATTCCAGGTACAGGAGGCATCTCTGGTGTCTGATACTACCTGTAGTGTTCAGCCTACCCTCTCTGAGAGAGCAGCAGTGAGGGTACAAAGCACATTGGTTGCAAAATGTGGACACTGCAAACAGCAGCTGCAATATCACAGATGATATAAAACACATAAAGTGCTCAAGTCTTATACTAGAAACAACACAGCAGGGGAATCATGTCATAAAACAAATGATGAACCCACAGTATGGACGGGGCAGGTAATAAAATGCGAATTTCCCATGGTGGGACCACAGTCAATTGCTGCCTTCTTCTCTGTGCCCTGGTCTCATTATATAATCTGTACTTTTTGTTGTGCAATAAAAGAAAAACAAGGAATAACCCTTCATAGTATTAATGTACAGGTCAAGGGCTGGGGAGAGAGGGCAGTAGATTTGGGGGTCGGTGTAAACCTCTGACGGCATTAGATGGAAGCAGAAGACAAAGCAAGTGACATTTATTAAGACTTTAGGTGCATTTAGGTTTATAGAAAAAATCGGAGAAAGATTAAAATGTCTGAGTAGTGAAAAAAAAATGGATTTCCCATACCGGGAGTCGAACCCGGGCCGCCTGGGTGAAAACAAGGAATCCTAACTGCTAGACCATATGGGAACTGTGACCTCTTCATACAGCTCAGTGTATGTGAGGTGTCTCCCAAGGTCACACGGCATTCCGTACACTGAGAGTTATATTGTTCTTCTCAGTAGTACACAATCAATTGGGGTAACAGACACCTCACTTCTGACAAAAGAGAAGGAATGACCAGAAGTCATCATTTCTGCCACAACCTGTCAGGTCTCATTATTTACAACCTTAGAACTTCTACACATACACAGAGCCCAGGACACGGAGGACAGCAGCAGTCCCTGCATTGACTATTACTAACCCCTCCCCTTGAGCCAGACAAAGCCACGCCCCTCCCGCAGGACACCCCTTGACTCCTGGGTTTCCTCACCAGACTGATGGCCCCACAGACCCCTCTCCAGTTATCTTCCAGCTGCTTCCTTGACGACACTCCCCTGCACCTGTCACAGGCTCCAGGCTGCCCTCCTGGGGCTCGAGTTATACTCCTTCTCTATCTACTAACAGCACCGACTCCAGTCCTGACACTGGATTGGTTCACACAGAGAAGAAGCAGCTCAGAAGTAGTCTGGGTTGTTCCCAGGTACCTGCATCTTCACAGAGTGACCGCCAGGGGGCAGCACAGCCAAAGCACTCAGAGCCCACAAGCCTACGAATCATCAATTGGATGTCAGCAGCCTTGTCAGAGGCGCAGATACTAGTAATTCCACAGTATTTTGGGACAGCAGAGGAAGAAGCAAGTGCTGAGCTGAAGTGGTCACTGCTGTTTTGTCACAACACCAGACATATGTTCTTAAAAGCATGTAAGCGCACATTCTTAGGCATTCTCGGTCGTCTTCTCCCTTTCTGACATTATACCAATTGTATACACCCGAATGGAGAAAAGTTAAAATATAAGGTACTAGGAATATGCGCCAAAGGTAGGCAAATTAAACATTTCAAGTACAAATATTACCATATTTATTGATGTAAAATGTAAACAAGTTAGACTGAAAATATGTGTGTGTGTTTACAATGGATGTCTAAAGTGTATGCTGTGAGGTCAGGTTGCAGTTCACTACTTGCACTTGCGCCTTTCACAAGTGTGAGTACCCAGTTACACTAATGTCTGCTCTGACTTGTTATTCTGAGAGTCATGTGCTAAAGGGGGGCTTCCACCCTAGTTTGAGGGACCAGAGTACGAATGCCCCAGGGCACAGGAAGTACACAGTCCTCATTGATACAACTGTGGCCCAGTAACTTCTGACTGCCCTTTGACCCCACAGACTGGCACATATATGTCATCAGACTATAGCACCGTGGTACATATGCACACGTGTGCAGGTACACGTCAGCCAGTTTTTTATTCATTTATGTGCTAATACTGTTCAGCATCAGGATGTGATGTTGAAGGAGAAAGGTGGAGAGCGCCGAAGTCTCTGGTATTTCAAGACAAAACTAGAGACCTTTTCACACTCATATACTGCTCCAGGCAGATCTTCCACTGCAAATGCAAGTTATATGAGTCCAGCTGAAAACTGTTTATTTTTGGGTACTTGCTTTAGTCAAAGGTTACCATTTGCAACTCACCAAAAAAAAGCAAAGGGCAATTTCATACATTAACACTGGTAAAGTCGTTCTTTCACACCGTACATTTCCGTAAGTTTCTCTCTCCTTGTAAGTTATCCGGTGTGAAGGCCGCGTGGAGTCAGGTCCACACTGTGCATCTTACTGTTGTGTAGCCAGAGTAGAGAGGTGTCCACACACACACAGAACGTAGACAACACCTATGTGTAGCATCACGTGCCCCCAGCAATGCCTATAGAATAATGTATAGATGCCCCCAAGCCGCAGAAACCACGAGGGGAATGAAAACAGGAAGAGACGGGTTATGTCAGAGATACAAATGGTTTCCTGCTCAAGACCTGCAATAAATTAAAACAAAAGTATTATTACAAACATTCCAGGTCCTACCGATATTGGAACTCAGATTGCTGGATTCAGAGTCCAGAGTGCTAATCATTACACGATGGAACCAACGTCCACGATCCTCAACCCTAGGAGTCCTGAAGCAGTGTCAGTCGCCACCTACTGTCTATCGCTTGAATTCGTTCACACTGTAAATCAAACATGACAAGTCCAACAGCACAACTAAAATGTGTATTTCACAAGTAATAACATAAAAACAGAAATATACTTTTGCTGATGCAGAAACAAAGAAAAAGTCTCGTCTGATGCTTCGGAATCTCCATTTAGCATGGCCCCTTAACTAACCACCAAGAGTCTTTGCACGGCTGGGAACCTTTGTAAAAGACTCAGTGGGTCACTGTGAATGCAGCAGATCTTCACCCCTGTATTTCTTACAAAGAAGCAGAGTTTTATTCCAGGTACAGGAGGCATCTCTGGTGTCTGATACTACCTGTAGTGTTCAGCCTACCCTCTCTGAGAGAGCAGCAGTGAGGGTACAAAGCACATTGGTTGCAAAATGTGGACACTGCAAACAGCAGCTGCAATATCACAGATGATATAAAACACATAAAGTGCTCAAGTCTTATACTAGAAACAACACAGCAGGGGAATCATGTCATAAAACAAATGATGAACCCACAGTATGGACGGGGCAGGTAATAAAATGTGAATTTCCCATGGTGGGACCACAGTCAATTGCTGCCTTCTTCTCTGTGCCCTGGTCTCATTATATAATCTGTACTTTTTGTTGTGCAATAAAAGAAAAACAAGGAATAACCCTTCATAGTATTAATGTACAGGTCAAGGGCTGGGGAGAGAGGGCAGTAGATTTGGGGGTCGGTGTAAACCTCTGACGGCATTAGATGGAAGCAGAAGACAAAGCAAGTGACATTTATTAAGACTTTAGGTGCATTTAGGTTTATAGAAAAAATCGGAGAAAGATTAAATTGTCTGAGTAGTGAAAAAAAAATGGATTTCCCATACCAGGAGTCGAACCCGGGCCTCCTGGGTGAAAACCAGGAATCCTAACCGCTAGACCATATGGGAACTGTGACCTCTTCATACAGCTCAGTGTATGTGAGGTGTCTCCCACGGTCACACTGCATTCCGTACACTGAGAGTTATATTGTTCTTCTCAGTAGTACACAATCAATTGGGGTAACAGACACCTCACTTCTGACAAAAGAGAAGGAATGACCAGAAGTCATCATTTCTGCCACAACCTGTCAGGTCTCATTATTTACAACCTTAGAACTTCTACACATACACAGAGCCCAGGACACGGAGGACAGCAGCAGTCCCTGCATTGACTATTACTAACCCCTCCCCTTGAGCCAGACAAAGCCACGCCCCTCCCCCAGGACACCCCTTGACTCCTGGGTTTCCTCACCAGACTGATGGCCCCACAGACCCCTCTCCAGTTATCTTCCAGCTGCTTCCATGACGACACTCCCCTGCACCTGTCACAGGCTCCAGGCTGCCCTCCTGGGGCTCGAGTTATACTCCTTCTCTATCTACTAACAGCACCGACTCCAGTCCTGACACTGGATTGGTACACACAGAGAAGAAGCAGCTCAGAAGTAGTCTGGGTTGTTCCCAGGTACCTCCATCTTCACAGAGTGACCGCCAGGGGGCAGCACAGCCAAAGCACTCACAGCCAACAAGCCAAGAACCATCAATTGGATGTCAGCAGCCTTGTCAGAGGCGCAGAGACTAGTAATTCCACAGTATTTTGGGGCAGCAGAGGAAGAAGCAAGTGCTGAGCTGAAGTGGTCACTGCTGTTTTGTCACAACACCAGACATATGTTCTTAAAAGCATGTAAGCACACATTCTTAGGCATTCTCGGTCGTCTTCTCCCTTTCTGACTTTATACCAATTGTATACACCCGAATGGAGAAAAGTTAAAATATAAGGTACTAGGAATATGCGCAAAAGGTAGGCAAATTAAACATTTCAAGTACAAATATTACCATATTTATTGATGTAAAATGTAAACAAGTTAGACTGAAAATATGTGTGTGTGTTTACAAAGGATGTCTAAAGTGTATGCTGTGAGGTCAGGTTGCAGTTCACTACTTGCACTTGCGCCTTTCACAAGTGTGAGTACCCAGTTACACTAATGTCTGCTCTGACTTGTTATTCTGAGAGTCATGTGCTAAAGGGGGGCTTCCACCCTAGTTTGAGGGACCAGAGTACGAATGCCCCAGGGCACAGGAAGTACACAGTCCTCATTGATACAACTGTGGCCCAGTAACTTCTGACTGCCCTTTGACCCCACAGACTGGCACATACATGTCATCAGACTATAGCACCGTGGTACATATGCACACATGTGCATGTACACGTCAGCCAGTGTTTTATTCATTTATGTGCTAATACTGTTCAGCATCAGGATGTGATGTCGAAGGAGAAAGGTGGAGAGCGCCGACGTCTCTGGTATTTCAAGACAAAACTAGAGACCTTTTCACACTCATACACTGCTCCAGGCAGATCTTCCACTGCAAATGCAAGTTATATGAGTCCAGCTGAAAACTGTTTATTTTTGGGTACTTGCTTTAGTCAAAGGTTACCATTTGCAACTCACAAAAAAAAAAGCAAAGGGCAATTTATTACATTAACACTTTGGTAAAGTCGTTCTTTCACACCGTACATTTCCGTAAGTTTCTCTCTCCTTGTAAGTTATCCGGTGTGAAGGCCGCGTGGAGTCAGGTCCACACTGTGCATCTTACTGTTGTGTAGCCAGAGTAGAGAGGTGTCCACACAGACACAGGACGTAGACAACACCTGTGTGTATCATCACGTGCCCCCAGCAACGCCTATAGAATAATGTATAGATGCCCCCAAGCCGCAGAAACCACGAGGGGAATGAAAATAGGAAGAGACGGGTTATGTCAGAGATACAAATTGTTTCCTGCTCAAGACCTGCAATAAATTAAAACAAAAGTATTATTACAAACATTCCAGGTCCTACCGATATTGGAACTCAGATTGCTGGATTCAGAGTCCAGAGTGCTAATCATTACACGATGGAACCAACGTCCACGATCCTCAACCCTAGGAGTCCTGACATTGTCAGTCGCCACCTACTGTCTATCGCTTGAATTCGTTCACACTGTAAATCAAACATGACAAGTCCAACAGCACAACTAAAATGTGTATTTCACAAGTAATAACATAAAAACAGAAATATACTTTTGCTGATGCAGAAACAAAGAAAACGTCTCGTCTGATGCTTCGAAATCTCCATTTAGCATGGCCCCTTAACTAACCACCAAGAGTCTTTGCACGGCTGGGAACCTTTGTAAAAGACAAAGTGGGTCACTGTGAATGCAGCAGATCTTCACCCCTGTATTTCTTACAAAGAAGCATAGTTTTATTCCAGGTACAGGAGGCATCTCTGGTGTCTGATACTACCTGTAGTGTTCAGCCTACCCTCTCTGAGAGAGCAGCAGTGAGGGTACAAAGCACACTGGTTGCAAAATGTGGACACTGCAAACAGCAGCTGCAATATCACAGATGATATAAAACACATAAAGTGCTCAAGTCTTATACTAGAAACAACACAGCAGGGGAATCATGTCATAAAACAAATGATGAACCCACAGTATGGACGGGGCAGGTAATAAAATGTGAATTTCCCATGGTGGGACCACAGTCAATTGCTGCCTTCTTCTCTGTGCCCTGGTCTCATTATATAATCTGTACTTTTTGTTGTGCAATAAAAGAAAAACAAGGAATAACCCTTCATAGTATTAATGTACAGGTCAAGGGCTGGGGAGAGAGGGCAGTAGATTTGGGGGTCGGTGTAAACCTCTGACGGCATTAGATGGAAGCAGAAGACAAAGCAAGTGACATTTATTAAGACTTTAGGTGCATTTAGGTTTATAGAAAAAATCGGAGAAAGATTAAAATGTCTGAGTAGTGAAAAAAAAATGGATTTCCCATACCGGGAGTCGAACCCGGGCCTCCTGGGTGAAAACCAGGAATCCTAACCGCTAGACCATATGGGAACTGTGACCTCTTCATACAGCTCAGTGTATGTGAGGTGTCTCCCACGGTCACACTGCATTCCGTACACTGAGAGTTATATTGTTCTTCTCAGTAGTACACAATCAATTGGGGTAACAGACACCTCACTTCTGACAAAAGAGAAGGAATGACCAGAAGTCATCATTTCTGCCACAACCTGTCAGGTCTCATTATTTACAACCTTAGAACTTCTACACATACACAGAGCCCAGGACACGGAGGACAGCAGCAGTCCCTGCATTGACTATTACTAACCCCTCCCCTTGAGCCAGACAAAGCCACGCCCCTCCCCCAGGACACCCCTTGACTCCTGGGTTTCCTCACCAGACTGATGGCCCCACAGACCCCTCTCCAGTTATCTTCCAGCTGCTTCCATGACGACACTCCCCTGCACCTGTCACAGGCTCCAGGCTGCCCTCCTGGGGCTCGAGTTATACTCCTTCTCTATCTACTAACAGCACCGACTCCAGTCCTGACACTGGATTGGTACACACAGAGAAGAAGCAGCTCAGAAGTAGTCTGGGTTGTTCCCAGGTACCTCCATCTTCACAGAGTGACCGCCAGGGGGCAGCACAGCCAAAGCACTCACAGCCAACAAGCCAAGAACCATCAATTGGATGTCAGCAGCCTTGTCAGAGGCGCAGAGACTAGTAATTCCACAGTATTTTGGGGCAGCAGAGGAAGAAGCAAGTGCTGAGCTGAAGTGGTCACTGCTGTTTTGTCACAACACCAGACATATGTTCTTAAAAGCATGTAAGCACACATTCTTAGGCATTCTCGGTCGTCTTCTCCCTTTCTGACTTTATACCAATTGTATACACCCGAATGGAGAAAAGTTAAAATATAAGGTACTAGGAATATGCGCAAAAGGTAGGCAAATTAAACATTTCAAGTACAAATATTACCATATTTATTGATGTAAAATGTAAACAAGTTAGACTGAAAATATGTGTGTGTGTTTACAAAGGATGTCTAAAGTGTATGCTGTGAGGTCAGGTTGCAGTTCACTACTTGCACTTGCGCCTTTCACAAGTGTGAGTACCCAGTTACACTAATGTCTGCTCTGACTTGTTATTCTGAGAGTCATGTGCTAAAGGGGGGCTTCCACCCTAGTTTGAGGGACCAGAGTACGAATGCCCCAGGGCACAGGAAGTACACAGTCCTCATTGATACAACTGTGGCCCAGTAACTTCTGACTGCCCTTTGACCCCACAGACTGGCACATACATGTCATCAGACTATAGCACCGTGGTACATATGCACACATGTGCATGTACACGTCAGCCAGTTTTTTATTCATTTATGTGCTAATACTGTTCAGCATCAGGATGTGATGTCGAAGGAGAAAGGTGGAGAGCGCCGACGTCTCTGGTATTTCAAGACAAAACTAGAGACCTTTTCACACTCATACACTGCTCCAGGCAGATCTTCCACTGCAAATGCAAGTTATATGAGTCCAGCTGAAAACTGTTTATTTTTGGGTACTTGCTTTAGTCAAAGGTTACCATTTGCAACTCACAAAAAAAAAAGCAAAGGGCAATTTCATACATTAACACTTTGGTAAAGTCGTTCTTTCACACCGTACATTTCCGTAAGTTTCTCTCTCCTTGTAAGTTATCCGGTGTGAAGGCCGCGTGGAGTCAGGTCCACACTGTGCATCTTACTGTTGTGTAGCCAGAGTAGAGAGGTGTCCACACAGACACAGGACGTAGACAACACCTGTGTGTATCATCACGTGCCCCCAGCAACGCCTATAGAATAATGTATAGATGCCCCCAAGCCGCAGAAACCACGAGGGGAATGAAAATAGGAAGAGACGGGTTATGTCAGAGATACAAATTGTTTCCTGCTCAAGACCTGCAATAAATTAAAACAAAAGTATTATTACAAACATTCCAGGTCCTACCGATATTGGAACTCAGATTGCTGGATTCAGAGTCCAGAGTGCTAATCATTACACGATGGAACCAACGTCCACGATCCTCAACCCTAGGAGTCCTGACAGTGTCAGTCGCCACCTACTGTCTATCGCTTGAATTCGTTCACACTGTAAATCAAACATGACAAGTCCAACAGCACAACTAAAATGTGTATTTCACAAGTAATAACATAAAAACAGAAATATACTTTTGCTGATGCAGAAACAAAGAAAACGTCTCGTCTGATGCTTCGAAATCTCCATTTAGCATGGCCCCTTAACTAACCACCAAGAGTCTTTGCACGGCTGGGAACCTTTGTAAAAGACAAAGTGGGTCACTGTGAATGCAGCAGATCTTCACCCCTGTATTTCTTACAAAGAAGCATAGTTTTATTCCAGGTACAGGAGGCATCTCTGGTGTCTGATACTACCTGTAGTGTTCAGCCTACCCTCTCTGAGAGAGCAGCAGTGAGGGTACAAAGCACACTGGTTGCAAAATGTGGACACTGCAAACAGCAGCTGCAATATCACAGATGATATAAAACACATAAAGTGCTCAAGTCTTATACTAGAAACAACACAGCAGGGGAATCATGTCATAAAACAAATGATGAACCCACAGTATGGACGGGGCAGGTAATAAAATGCGAATTTCCCATGGTGGGACCACAGTCAATTGCTGCCTTCTTCTCTGTGCCCCGGTCTCATTATATAATCTGTACTTTTTGTTGTGCAATAAAAGAAAAACAAGGAATAACCCTTCATAGTATTAATGTACAGGTCAAGGGCTGGGGAGAGAGGGCAGTAGATTTGGGGGTCGGTGTAAACCTCTGACGGCATTAGATGGAAGCAGAAGACAAAGCAAGTGACATTTATTAAGACTTTAGGTGCATTTAGGTTTATAGAAAAAAACTGAGAAAGATTAAAATGTCTCAGTAGTGAAAAACAAAAAATGGATTTCCCATACCGGGAGTCGAACCCAGGCTGCCTGGGTGAAAACCAGGAATCCTAACTGCTAGACCATATGGGAACTGTGACCTCGTCATACAGCTCAGTGTATGTGAGGTGTCTCCCAAGGTCACACGGCATTCCGTACACTGAGAGTTATATTGTTCTTCTCAGTAGTACACAATCAATTGGGGTAACAGACACCTCACTTCTGACAAAAGAGAAGGAATGACCAGAAGTCATCATTTCTGCCACAACCTGTCAGGTCTCATTATTTACAACCTTAGAACTTCTACACATACACAGAGCCCAGGACACGGAGGACAGCAGCAGTCCCTGCATTGACTATTACTAACCCCTCCCTTTGAGCCAGACAAAGCCACGCCCCTCCCCCAGGACACCCCTTGACTCCTGGGTTTCCTCACCAGACTGATGGCCCCACAGACCCCTCTCCAGTTATCTTCCAGCTGCTTCCTTGACGACACTCCCCTGCACCTGTCACAGGCTCCAGGCTGCCCTCCTGGGGCTCGAGTTATACTCCTTCTCTATCTACTAACAGCACCGACTCCAGTCCTGACACTGGATTGGTTCAGACAGAGAAGAAGCAGCTCAGAAGTAGTCTGGGTTGTTCCCAGGTACCTGCATCTTCACAGAGTGACCGCCAGGGGGCAGCACAGCCAAATCACTCACAGCCCACAAGCCTACGAATCATCAATTGGATGTCAGCATCCTTGTCAGAGGCGCAGATACTAGTAATTCCACAGTATTTTGGGACAGCAGAGGAAGAAGCAAGTGCTGAGCTGAAGTGGTCACTGCTGTTTTGTCACAACACCAGACATATGTTCTCAAAAGCATGTAAGCGCACATTCTTAGGCATTCTCGGTCGTCTTCTCCCTTTCTGACATTATACCAATTGTATACACCCGAATGGAGAAAAGTTAAAATATAAGGTACTAGGAATATGCGCCAAAGGTCGGCAAATTAAACATTTCAAGTACAAATATTACCATATTTATTGATGTAAAATGTAAACAAGTTAGACTGAAAATATGTGTGTGTGTTTACAAAGGATGTCTAAAGTGTATGCTGTGAGGTCAGGTTGCAGTTCACTACTTGCACTTGTGCCTTTCACAAGTGTGAGTACCCAGTTACACTAATGTCTGCTCTGACTTGTTATTCTGAGAGTCATGTGCTAAAGGGGGGCTTCCACCCTAGTTTGAGGGACCAGAGTACGAATGCCCCAGGGCACAGGAAGTACACAGTCCTCATTGATACAACTGTGGCCCAGTAACTTCTGACTGCCCTTTGACCCCACAGACTGGCACATATATGTCATCAGACTATAGCACCGTGGTACATATGCACACATGTGCATGTACACGTCAGCCAGTTTTTTATTCATTTATGTGCTAATACTGTTCAGCATCAGGATGTGATGTCGAAGGAGAAAGGTGGAGAGCGCCGAAGTCTCTGGTATTTCAAGACAAAACTAGAGACCTTTTCACACTCATATACTGCTCCAGGCAGATCTTCCACTGCAAATGCAAGTTATATGAGTCCAGCTGAAAACTGTTTATTTTTGGGTACTTGCTTTAGTCAAAGGTTACCATTTGCAACTCACCAAAAAAAAGCAAAGGGCAATTTCATACATTAACACTTTGGTAAAGTCGTTCTTTCACACCGTACATTTCCGTAAGTTTCTCTCTCCTTGTATGTTATCCGGTGTGAAGGCCGCGTGGAGTCAGGTCCACACTGTGCATCTTACTGTTGTGTAGCCAGAGTAGAGAGGTGTCCACACAGACACAGAACGTAGACAACACCTATGTGTAGCATCACGTGCCCCCAGCAACGCCTATAGAATAATGTATAGATGCCCCCAAGCCGCAGAAACCACGAGGGGAATGAAAACAGGAAGAGACGGGTTATGTCAGAGATACAAATGGTTTCCTGCTCAAGACCTGCAATAAATTAAAACAAAAGTATTATTACAAACATTCCAGGTCCTACCGATATTGGAACTCAGATTGCTGGATTCAGAGTCCAGAGTGCTAATCATTACACGTTGGAACCAACGTCCACGATCCTCAACCCTAGGAGTCCTGAAGCAGTGTCAGTCGCCACCTACTGTCTATCGCTTGAATTCGTTCACACTGTAAATCAAACATGACAAGTCCAACAGCACAACTAAAATGTGTATTTCACAAGTAATAACATAAAAACAGAAATATACTTTTGCTGATGCAGAAACAAAGAAAAAGTCTCGTCTGATGCTTCGGAATCTCCATTTAGCATGGCCCCTTAACTAACCACCAAGAGTCTTTGCACGGCTGGGAACCTTTGTAAAAGACTCAGTGGGTCACTGTGAATGCAGCAGATCTTCACCCCTGTATTTCTTACAAAGAAGCAGAGTTTTATTCCA
Organism: Pleurodeles waltl; assembly: GCF_031143425.1. Classification (NCBI taxonomy): domain Eukaryota; kingdom Metazoa; phylum Chordata; class Amphibia; order Caudata; family Salamandridae; genus Pleurodeles; species Pleurodeles waltl. Next base: position 4,960,173 of record NW_027150097.1, read on the forward strand.
GGTACAGGAGGCATCTCTGGTGTCTGATACTACCTGTAGTGTTCAGCCTACCCTCTCTGAGAGAGCAGCAGTGAGGGTACAAAGCACATTGGTTGCAAAATGTGGACACTGCAAACAGCAGCTGCAATATCACAGATGATATAAAACACATAAAGTGCTCAAGTCTTATACTAGAAACAACACAGCAGGGGAATCATGTCATAAAACAAATGATGAACCCACAGTATGGACGGGGCAGGTAATAAAATGTGAATTTCCCATGGTGGGACCACAGTCAATTGCTGCCTTCTTCTCTGTGCCCTGGTCTCATTATATAATCTGTACTTTTTGTTGTGCAATAAAAGAAAAACAAGGAATAACCCTTCATAGTATTAATGCACAGGTCAAGGGCTGGGGAGAGAGGGCAGTAGATTTGGGGGTCGGGGTAAACCTCTGACGGCATTAGATGGAAGCAGAAGACAAAGCAAGTGACATTTATTAAGACTTTAGGTGCATTTAGGTTTATAGAAAAAATCGGAGAAAGATTAAAATGTCTGAGTAGTGAAAAAAAAATGGATTTCCCATACTGGGAGTCGAACCCGGGCCGCCTGGGTGAAAACCAGGAATCCTAACCGCTAGACCATATGGGAACTGTGACCTCTTCATACAGCTCAGTGTATGTGAGGTGTCTCCCACGGTCACACTGCATTCCGTACACTGAGAGTTATATTGTTCTTCTCAGTAGTACACAATCAATTGGGGTAACAGACACCTCACTTCTGACAAAAGAGAAGGAATGTCCAGAAGTCATCATTTCTGCCACAACCTGTCAGGTCTCATTATTTACAACCTCAGAACTTCTACACATACACAGAGCCCAGGACACGGAGGACAGCAGCAGTCCCTGCATTGACTATTACTAACCCCTCCCCTTGAGCCAGACAAAGCCACGCCCCTCCCCCAGGACACCCCTTGACTCCTGGGTTTCCTCACCAGACTGATGGCCCCACAGACCCCTCTCCAGTTATCTTCCAGCTGCTTCCATGACGACACTCCCCTGCACCTGTCACAGGCTCCAGGCTGCCCTCCTGGGGCTCGAGTTATACTCCTTCTCTATCTACTAACAGCACCGACTCCAGTCCTGACACTGGATTGGTACACACAGAGAAGAAGCAGCTCAGAAGTAGTCTGGGTTGTTCCCAGGTACCTCCATCTTCACAGAGTGACCGCCAGGGGGCAGCACAGCCAAAGCACTCACAGCCAACAAGCCAAGAACCATCAATTGGATGTCAGCAGCCTTGTCAGAGGAGCAGAGACTAGTAATTCCACAGTATTTTGGGGCAGCAGAGGAAGAAGCAAGTGCTGAGCTGAAGTGGTCACTGCTGTTTTGTCACAACACCAGACATATGTTCTTAAAAGCATGTAAGCACACATTCTTAGGCATTCTCGGTCGTCTTCTCCCTTTCTGACTTTATACCAATTGTATACACCCGAATGGAGAAAAGTTAAAATATAAGGTACTAGGAATATGCGCAAAAGGTAGGCAAATTAAACATTTCAAGTACAAATATTACCATATTTATTGATGTAAAATGTAAACAAGTTAGACTGAAAATATGTGTGTGTGTTTACAAAGGATGTCTAAAGTGTATGCTGTGAGGTCAGGTTGCAGTTCACTACTTGCACTTGCGCCTTTCACAAGTGTGAGTACCCAGTTACACTAATGTCTGCTCTGACTTGTTATTCTGAGAGTCATGTGCTAAAGGGGGGCTTCCACCCTAGTTTGAGGGACCAGAGTACGAATGCCCCAGGGCACAGGAAGTACACAGTCCTCATTGATACAACTGTGGCCCAGTAACTTCTGACTGCCCTTTGACCCCACAGACTGGCACATACATGTCATCAGACTATAGCACCGTGGTACATATGCACACATGTGCATGTACACGTCAGCCAGTTTTTTATTCATTTATGTGCTAATACTGTTCAGCATCAGGATGTGATGTCGAAGGAGAAAGGTGGAGAGCGCCGACGTCTCTGGTATTTCAAGACAAAACTAGAGACCTTTTCACACTCATATACTGCTCCAGGTAGATCTTCCACTGCAAATGCAAGTTATATGAGTCCAGCTGAAAACTGTTTATTTTTGGGTACTTGCTTTAGTCAAAGGTTACCATTTGCAACTCACAAAAAAAAAGCAAAGGGCAATTTCATACATTAACACTTTGGTAAAGTCGTTCTTTCACACCGTACATTTCCGTAAGTTTCTCTCTCCTTGTAAGTTATCCGGTGTGAAGGCCGCGTGGAGTCAGGTCCACACTGTGCATCTTACTGTTGTGTAGCCAGAGTAGAGAGGTGTCCACACAGACACAGGACGTAGACAACACCTGTGTGTAGCATCACGTGCCCCCAGCAACGCCTATAGAATAATGTATAGATGCCCCCAAGCCGCAGAAACCACGAGGGGAATGAAAATAGGAAGAGACGGGTTATGTCAGAGATACAAATTGTTTCCTGCTCAAGACCTGCAATAAATTAAAACAAAAGTATTATTACAAACATTCCAGGTCCTACCGATATTGGAACTCAGATTGCTGGATTCAGAGTCCAGAGTGCTAATCATTACACGATGGAACCAACGTCCACGATCCTCAACCCTAGGAGTCCTGACAGTGTCAGTCGCCACCTACTGTCTATCGCTTGAATTCGTTCACACTGTAAATCAAACATGACAAGTCCAACAGCACAACTAAAATGTGTATTTCACAAGTAATAACATAAAAACAGAAATATACTTTTGCTGATGCAGAAACAAAGAAAACGTCTCGTCTGATGCTTCGAAATCTCCATTTAGCATGGCCCCTTAACTAACCACCAAGAGTCTTTGCACGGCTGGGAACCTTTGTAAAAGACAAAGTGGGTCACTGTGAATGCAGCAGATCTTCACCCCTGTATTTCTTACAAAGAAGCATAGTTTTATTCCAGGTACAGGAGGCATCTCTGGTGTCTGATACTACCTGTAGTGTTCAGCCTACCCTCTCTGAGAGAGCAGCAGTGAGGGTACAAAGCACACTGGTTGCAAAATGTGGACACTGCAAACAGCAGCTGCAATATCACAGATGATATAAAACACATAAAGTGCTCAAGTCTTATACTAGAAACAACACAGCAGGGGAATCATGTCATAAAACAAATGATGAACCCACAGTATGGACGGGGCAGGTAATAAAATGCGAATTTCCCATGGTGGGACCACAGTCAATTGCTGCCTTCTTCTCTGTGCCCCGGTCTCATTATATAATCTGTACTTTTTGTTGTGCAATAAAAGAAAAACAAGGAATAACCCTTCATAGTATTAATGTACAGGTCAAGGGCTGGGGAGAGAGGGCAGTAGATTTGGGGGTCGGTGTAAACCTCTGACGGCATTAGATGGAAGCAGAAGACAAAGCAAGTGACATTTATTAAGACTTTAGGTGCATTTAGGTTTATAGAAAAAAACTGAGAAAGATTAAAATGTCTCAGTAGTGAAAAACAAAAAATGGATTTCCCATACCGGGAGTCGAACCCAGGCTGCCTGGGTGAAAACCAGGAATCCTAACTGCTAGACCATATGGGAACTGTGACCTCGTCATACAGCTCAGTGTATGTGAGGTGTCTCCCAAGGTCACACGGCATTCCGTACACTGAGAGTTATATTGTTCTTCTCAGTAGTACACAATCAATTGGGGTAACAGACACCTCACTTCTGACAAAAGAGAAGGAATGACCAGAAGTCATCATTTCTGCCACAACCTGTCAGGTCTCATTATTTACAACCTTAGAACTTCTACACATACACAGAGCCCAGGACACGGAGGACAGCAGCAGTCCCTGCATTGACTATTACTAACCCCTCCCTTTGAGCCAGACAAAGCCACGCCCCTCCCCCAGGACACCCCTTGACTCCTGGGTTTCCTCACCAGACTGATGGCCCCACAGACCCCTCTCCAGTTATCTTCCAGCTGCTTCCTTGACGACACTCCCCTGCACCTGTCACAGGCTCCAGGCTGCCCTCCTGGGGCTCGAGTTATACTCCTTCTCTATCTACTAACAGCACCGACTCCAGTCCTGACACTGGATTGGTTCAGACAGAGAAGAAGCAGCTCAGAAGTAGTCTGGGTTGTTCCCAGGTACCTGCATCTTCACAGAGTGACCGCCAGGGGGCAGCACAGCCAAATCACTCACAGCCCACAAGCCTACGAATCATCAATTGGATGTCAGCATCCTTGTCAGAGGCGCAGATACTAGTAATTCCACAGTATTTTGGGACAGCAGAGGAAGAAGCAAGTGCTGAGCTGAAGTGGTCACTGCTGTTTTGTCACAACACCAGACATATGTTCTCAAAAGCATGTAAGCGCACATTCTTATGCATTCTCGGTCGTCTTCTCCCTTTCTGACATTATACCAATTGTATACACCCGAATGGAGAAAAGTTAAAATATAAGGTACTAGGAATATGCGCCAAAGGTCGGCAAATTAAACATTTCAAGTACAAATATTACCATATTTATTGATGTAAAATGTAAACAAGTTAGACTGAAAATATGTGTGTGTGTTTACAAAGGATGTCTAAAGTGTATGCTGTGAGGTCAGGTTGCAGTTCACTACTTGCACTTGTGCCTTTCACAAGTGTGAGTACCCAGTTACACTAATGTCTGCTCTGACTTGTTATTCTGAGAGTCATGTGCTAAAGGGGGGCTTCCACCCTAGTTTGAGGGACCAGAGTACGAATGCCCCAGGGCACAGGAAGTACACAGTCCTCATTGATACAACTGTGGCCCAGTAACTTCTGACTGCCCTTTGACCCCACAGACTGGCACATATATGTCATCAGACTATAGCACCGTGGTACATATGCACACATGTGCATGTACACGTCAGCCAGTTTTTTATTCATTTATGTGCTAATACTGTTCAGCATCAGGATGTGATGTCGAAGGAGAAAGGTGGAGAGCGCCGAAGTCTCTGGTATTTCAAGACAAAACTAGAGACCTTTTCACACTCACATACTGCTCCAGGCAGATCTTCCACTGCAAATGCAAGTTATATGAGTCCAGCTGAAAACTGTTTATTTTTGGGTACTTGCTTTAGTCAAAGGTTACCATTTGCAACTCACCAAAAAAAAGCAAAGGGCAATTTCATACATTAACACTTTGGTAAAGTCGTTCTTTCACACCGTACATTTCCGTAAGTTTCTCTCTCCTTGTAAGTTATCCGGTGTGAAGGCCGCGTGGAGTCAGGTCCACACTGTGCATCTTACTGTTGTGTAGCCAGAGTAGAGAGGTGTCCACACAGACACAGAACGTAGACAACACCTATGTGTAGCATCACGTGCCCCCAGCAACGCCTATAGAAAAATGTATAGATGCCCCCAAGCCGCAGAAACCACGAGGGGAATGAAAACAGGAAGAGACGGGTTATGTCAGAGATACAAATGGTTTCCTGCTCAAGACCTGCAATAAATTAAAACAAAAGTATTATTACAAACATTCCAGGTCCTACCGATATTGGAACTCAGATTGCTGGATTCAGAGTCCAGAGTGCTAATCATTACACGATGGAACCAACGTCCACGATCCTCAACCCTAGGAGTCCTGAAGCAGTGTCAGTCGCCACCTACTGTCTATCGCTTGAATTCGTTCACACTGTAAATCAAACATGACAAGTCCAACAGCACAACTAAAATGTGTATTTCACAAGTAATAACATAAAAACAGAAATATACTTTTGCTGATGCAGAAACAAAGAAAAAGTCTCGTCTGATGCTTCGGAATCTCCATTTAGCATGGCCCCTTAACTAACCACCAAGAGTCTTTGCACGGCTGGGAACCTTTGTAAAAGACTCAGTGGGTCACTGTGAATGCAGCAGATCTTCACCCCTGTATTTCTTACAAAGAAGCAGAGTTGTATTCCAGGTACAGGAGGCATCTCTGGTGTCTGATACTACCTGTAGTGTTCAGCCTACCCTCTCTGAGAGAGCAGCAGTGAGGGTACAAAGCACATTGGTTGCAAAATGTGGACACTGCAAACAGCAGCTGCAATATCACAGATGATATAAAACACATAAAGTGCTCAAGTCTTATACTAGAAACAATACAGCAGGGGAATCATGTCATAAAACAAATGATGAACCCACAGTATAGACGGGGCAGGTAATAAAATGCGAATTTCCCATGGTGGGACCACAGTCAATTGCTGCCTTCTTCTCTGTGCCCTGGTCTCATTATATAATCTGTACTTTTTGTTGTGCAATAAAAGAAAAACAAGGAATAACCCTTCATAGTATTAATGTACAGGTCAAGGGCTGGGGAGAGAGGGCAGTAGATTTGGGGGTCGGTGTAAACCTCTGACGGCATTAGATGGAAGCAGAAGACAAAGCAAGTGACATTTATTAAGACTTTAGGTGCATTTAGGTTTATAGAAAAAATCGAAGAAAGATTAAAATGTCTGAGTAGTGAAATAAAAATGGATTTCCCATACCGGGAGTCGAACCCGGGTCGCCTGGGTGAAAACCAGGAATCCTAACCGCTAGACCATATGGGAACTGTGACCGCTTCATACAGCTCAGTGTATGTGAGGTGTCTCCCACGGTCACACTGCATTCCGTACACTGAGAGTTATATTGTTCTTCTCAGTAGTACACAATCAATTGGGGTAACAGACACCTCACTTCTGACAAAAGAGAAGGAATGACCAGAAGTCATCATTTCTGCCACAACCTGTCAGGTCTCATTATTTACAACCTTAGAACTTCTACACATACACAGAGCCCAGGACACGGAGGACAGCAGCAGTCCCTGCATTGACTATTACTAACCCCTCCCCTTGAGCCAGACAAAGCCACGCCCCTCCCCCAGGACACCCCTTGACTCCTGGGTTTCCTCACCAGACTGATGGCCCCACAGACCCCTCTCCAGTTATCTTCCAGCTGCTTCCTTGACGACACTCCCCTGCACCTGTCACAGGCTCCAGGCTGCCCTCCTGGGGCTCGAGTTATACTCCTTCTCTATCTACTAACAGCACCGACTCCAGTCCTGACACTGGATTGGTACACACAGAGAAGAAGCAGCTCAGAAGTAGTCTGGGTTGTTCCCAGGTACCTCCATCTTCACAGAGTGACCGCCAGGGGGCAGCACAGCCAAAGCACTCACAGCCCACAAGCCAAGAACCATCAATTGGATGTCAGCAGCCTTGTCAGAGGCGCAGAGACTAGTAATTCCACAGTATTATGGGACAGCAGAGGAAGAAGCAAGTGCTGAGCTGAAGTGGTCACTGCTGTTTTGTCACAACACCAGACATATGTTCTTAAAAGCATGTAAGCGCACATTCTTAGGCATTCTCGGTCGTCTTCTCCCTTTCTGACATTATACCAATTGTATACACCCGAATGGAGAAAAGTTCAAATATAAGGTACTAGGAATATGCGCCAAAGGTCGGCAAATTAAACATTTCAAGTACAAATATTACCATATTTATTGATGTAAAATGTAAACGAGTTAGACTGAAAATATGTGTGTGTGTTTACAAAGGATGTCTGAAGTGTATGCTGTGAGGTCAGGTTGCAGTTCACTACTTGCACTTGCGCCTTTCACAAGTGTGAGTACCCAGTTACACTAATGTCTGCTCTGACTTGTTATTCTGAGAGTCATGTGCTAAAGGGGGGCTTCCACCCTAGTTTGAGGGACCAGAGTACGAATGCCCCAGGGCACAGGAAGTACACAGTCCTCATTGATACAACTGTGGCCCAGTAACTTCTGACTGCCCTTTGACCCCACAGACTGGCACATACATGTCATCAGACTATAGCACCGTGGTACATATGCACACATGTGCATGTACACGTCAGCCAGTTTTTTATTCATTTATGTGCTAATACTGTTCAGCATCAGGATGTGATGTCGAAGGAGAAAGGTGGAGAGCGCCGACGTCTCTGGTATTTCAAGACAAAACTAGAGACCTTTTCACACTCATATACTGCTCCAGGCAGATCTTCCACTGCAAATGCAAGTTATATGAGTCCAGCTGAAAACTGTTTATTTTTGGGTACTTGCTTTAGTCAAAGGTTACCATTTGCAACTCACAAAAAAAAAAGCAAAGGGCAATTTCATACATTAACACTTTGGTAAAGTCGTTCTTTCACACCGTACATTTCCGTAAGTTTCTCTCTCCTTGTAAGTTATCCGGTGTGAAGGCCGCGTGGAGTCAGGTCCACACTGTGCATCTTACTGTTGTGTAGCCAGAGTAGAGAGGTGTCCACACAGACACAGGACGTAGACAACACCTGTGTGTAGCATCACGTGCCCCCAGCAACGCCTATAGAATAATGTATAGATGCCCCCAAGCCGCAGAAACCACAAGGGGAATGAAAATAGGAAGAGACGGGTTATGTCAGAGATACAAATTGTTTCCTGCTCAAGACCTGCAATAAATTAAAACAAAAGTATTATTACAAACATTCCAGGTCCTACCGATATTGGAACTCAGATTGCTGGATTCAGAGTCCAGAGTGCTAATCATTACACGATGGAACCAACGTCCACGATCCTCAACCCTAGGAGTCCTGACAGTGTCAGTCGCCACCTACTGTCTATCGCTTGAATTCGTTCACACTGTAAATCAAACATGACAAGTCCAACAGCACAACTAAAATGTGTATTTCACAAGTAATAACATAAAAACAGAAATATACTTTTGCTGATGCAGAAACAAAGAAAACGTCTCGTCTGATGCTTCGAAATCTCCATTTAGCATGGCCCCTTAACTAACCACCAAGAGTCTTTGCACGGCTGGGAACCTTTGTAAAAGACAAAGTGGGTCACTGTGAATGCAGCAGATCTTCACCCCTGTATTTCTTACAAAGAAGAAGAGTTTTATTCCAGGTACAGGAGGCATCTCTGGTGTCTGATACTACCTGTAGTGTTCAGCCTACCCTCTCTGAGAGAGCAGCAGTGAGGGTACAAAGCACACTGGTTGCAAATTGTGGACACTGCAAACAGCAGCTGCAATATCACAGATGATATAAAACACATAAAGTGCTCAAGTCTTATACTAGAAACAACACAGCAGGGGAATCATGTCATAAAACAAATGATGAACCCACAGTATGGACGGGGCAGGTAATAAAATGCGAATTTCCCATGGTGGGACCACAGTCAATTGCTGCCTTCTTCTCTGTGCCCCGGTCTCATTATATAATCTGTACTTTTTGTTGTGCAATAAAAGAAAAACAAGGAATAACCCTTCATAGTATTAATGTACAGGTCAAGGGCTGGGGAGAGAGGGCAGTAGATTTGGGGGTCGGTGTAAACCTCTGACGGCATTAGATGGAAGCAGAAGACAAAGCAAGTGACATTTATTAAGACTTTAGGTGCATTTAGGTTTATAGAAAAAAACTGAGAAAGATTAAAATGTCTGAGTAGTGAAAAACAAAAAATGGATTTCCCATACCTGGAGTCGAACCCAGGCTGCCTGGGTGAAAACCAGGAATCCTAACTGCTAGACCATAGGGGAACTGTGACCTCTTCATACAGCTCAGTGTATGTGAGGTGTCTCCCAAGGTCACACGGCATTCCGTACACTGAGAGTTATATTGTTCTTCTCAGTAGTACACAATCAATTGGGGTAACAGACACCTCACTTCTGACAAAAGAGAAGGAATGACCAGAAGTCATCATTTCTGCCACAACCTGTCAGGTCTCATTATTTACAACCTTAGAACTTCTACACATACACAGAGCCCAGGACACGGAGGACAGCAGCAGTCCCTGCATTGACTATTACTAACCCCTCCCCTTGAGCCAGACAAAGCCACGCCCCTCCCCCAGGACACCCCTTGACTCCTGGGTTTCCTCACCAGACTGATGGCCCCACAGACCCCTCTCCAGTTATCTTCCAGCTGCTTCCTTGACGACACTCCCCTGCACCTGTCACAGGCTCCAGGCTGCCCTCCTGGGGCTCGAGTTATACTCCTTCTCTATCTACTAACAGCACCGACTCCAGTCCTGACACTGGATTTTGTTCAGACAGAGAAGAAGCAGCTCAGAAGTAGTCTGGGTTGTTCCCAGGTACCTGCATCTTCACAGAGTGACCGCCAGGGGGCAGCACAGCCAAATCACTCACAGCCCACAAGCCTACGAATCATCAATTGGATGTCAGCATCCTTGTCAGAGGCGTAGATACTAGTAATTCCACAGTATTTTGGGACAGCAGAGGAAGAAGCAAGTGCTGAGCTGAAGTGGTCACTGCTGTTTTGTCACAACACCAGACATATGTTCTCAAAAGCATGTAAGCGCACATTCTTAGGCATTCTCGGTCGTCTTCTCCCTTTCTGACATTATACCAATTGTATACACCCGAATGGAGAAAAGTTCAAATATAAGGTACTAGGAATATGCGCCAAAGGTAGGCAAATTAAACATTTCAAGTACAAATATTACCATATTTATTGATGTAAAATGTAAACAAGTTAGACTGAAAATATGTGTGTGTGTTTACAAAGGATGTCTAAAGTGTATGCTGTGAGGTCAGGTTGCAGTTCACTACTTGCACTTGTGCCTTTCACAAGTGTGAGTACCCAGTTACACTAATGTCTGCTCTGACTTGTTATTCTGAGAGTCATGTGCTAAAGGGGGGCTTCCACCCTAGTTTGAGGGACCAGAGTACGAATGCCCCAGGGCACAGGAAGTACACAGTCCTCATTGATACAACTGTGGCCCAGTAACTTCTGACTGCCCTTTGACCCCACAGACTGGCACATATATGTCATCAGACTATAGCACCGTGGTACATATGCACACATGTGCATGTACACGTCAGCCAGTTTTTTATTCATTTATGTGCTAATACTGTTCAGCATCAGGATGTGATGTCGAAGGAGAAAGGTGGAGAGCGCCGAAGTCTCTGGTATTTCAAGACAAAACTAGAGACCTTTTCACACTCATATACTGCTCCAGGCAGATCTTCCACTGCAAATGCAAGTTATATGAGTCCAGCTGAAAACTGTTTATTTTTGGGTACTTGCTTTAGTCAAAGGTTACCATTTGCAACTCACCAAAAAAAAGCAAAGGGCAATTTCATACATTAACACTTTGGTAAAGTCGTTCTTTCACACCGTACATTTCCGTAAGTTTCTCTCTCCTTGTAAGTTATCCGGTGTGAAGGCCGCGTGGAGTCAGGTCCACACTGTGCATCTTACTGTTGTGTAGCCAGAGTAGAGAGGTGTCCACACAGACACAGAACGTAGACAACACCTATGTGTAGCATCACGTGCCCCCAGCAACACCTATAGAATAATGTATAGATGCCCCCAAGCCGCAGAAACCACGAGGGGAATGAAAACAGGAAGAGACGGGTTATGTCAGAGATACAAATGGTTTCCTGCTCAAGACCTGCAATAAATTAAAACAAAAGTATTATTACAAACATTCCAGGTCCTACCGATATTGGAACTCAGATTGCTGGATTCAGAGTCCAGAGTGCTAATCATTACACGATGGAACCAACGTCCACGATCCTCAACCCTAGGAGTCCTGAAGCAGTGTCAGTCGCCACCTACTGTCTATCGCTTGAATTCGTTCACACTGTAAATCAAACATGACAAGTCCAACAGCACAACTAAAATGTGTATTTCACAAGCAATAACATAAAAACAGAAATATACTTTTGCTGATGCAGAAACAAAGAAAAAGTCTTGTCTGATGCTTCGGAATCTCCATTTAGCATGGCCCCTTAACTAACCACCAAGAGTCTTTGCACGGCTGGGAACCTTTGTAAAAGACTCAGTGGGTCACTGTGAATGCAGCAGATCTTCACCCCTGTATTTCTTACAAAGAAGCAGAGTTTTATTCCAGGTACAGGAGGCATCTCTGGTGTCTGATACTACCTGTAGTGTTCAGCCTACCCTCTCTGAGAGAGCAGCACTGAGGGTACAAAGCACATTGGTTGCAAAATGTGGACACTGCAAACAGCAGCTGCAATATCACAGATGATATAAAACACATAAAGTGCTCAAGTCTTATACTAGAAACAACACAGCAGGGGAATCATGTCATAAAACAAATGATGAACCCACAGTATGGACGGGGCAGGTAATAAAATGCGAATTTCCCATGGTGGGACCACAGTCAATTGCTGCCTTCTTCTCTGTGCCCTGGTCTCATTATATAATCTGTACTTTTTGTTGTGCAATAAAAGAAAAACAAGGAATAACCCTTCATAGTATTAATGTACAGGTCAAGGGCTGGGGAGAGAGGGCAGTAGATTTGGGGGTCGGTGTAAACCTCTGACGGCATTAGATGGAAGCAGAAGACAAAGCAAGTGACATTTATTAAGACTTTAGGTGCATTTAGGTTTATAGAAAAAATCGGAGAAAGATTAAAATGTCTGAGTAGTGAAAAAAAAATGGATTTCCCATACCGGGAGTCGAACCCGGGCCGCCTGGGTGAAAACCAGGAATCCTAACCGCTAGACCATATGGGAACTGTGACCTCTTCATACAGCTCAGTGTATGTGAGGTGTCTCCCACGGTCACACTGCATTCCGTACACTGAGAGTTATATTGCTCTTCTCAGTAGTACACAATCAATTGGGGTAACAGACACCTCACTTCTGACAAAAGAGAAGGAATGACCAGAAGTCATCATTTCTGCCACAACCTGTCAGGTCTCATTATTTACAACCTTAGAACTTCTACACATACACAGAGCCCAGGACACGGAGGACAGCAGCAGTCCCTGCATTGACTATTACTAACCCTCCCCTTGAGCCAGACAAAGCCACGCCCCTCCCCCAGGACACCCCTTGACTCCTGGGTTTCCTCACCAGACTGATGGCCCCACAGACCCCTCTCCAGTTATCTTCCAGCTGCTTCCTTGACGACACTCCCCTGCACCTGTCACAGGCTCCAGGCTGCCCTCCTGGGGCTCGAGTTATACTCCTTCTCTATCTACTAACAGCACCGACTCCAGTCCTGACACTGGATTGGTACACACAGAGAAGAAGCAGCTCAGAAGTAGTCTGGGTTGTTCCCAGGTACCTCCATCTTCACAGAGTGACCGCCAGGGGGCAGCACAGCCAAAGCACTCACAGCCAACAAGCCAAGAACCATCAATTGGATGTCAGCAGCCTTGTCAGAGGCGCAGATACTAGTAATTCCACAGTATTATGGGACAGCAGAGGAAGAAGCAAGTGCTGAGCTGAAGTGGTCACTGCTGTTTTGTCACAACACCAGACATATGTTCTTAAAAGCATGTAAGCGCACATTCTTAGGCATTCTCGGTCGTCTTCTCCCTTTCTGACATTATACCAATTGTATACACCCGAATGGAGAAAAGTTAAAATATAAGGTACTAGGAATATGCGCCAAAGGTCGGCAAATTAAACATTTCAAGTACAAATATTACCATATTTATTGATGTAAAATGTAAACAAGTTAGACTGAAAATATGTGTGTGTGTTTACAAAGGATGTCTGAAGTGTATGCTGTGAGGTCAGGTTGCAGTTCACTACTTGCACTTGCGCCTTTCACAAGTGTGAGTACCCAGTTACACTAATGTCTGCTCTGACTTGTTATTCTGAGAGTCATGTGCTAAAGGGGGGCTTCCACCCTAGTTTGAGGGACCAGAGTACGAATGCGCCAGGGCACAGGAAGTGCACAGTCCTCATTGATACAACTGTGGCCCAGTAACTTCTGACTGCCCTTTGACCCCACAGACTGGCACATATATGTCATCAGACTATAGCACTGTGGTACATATGCACACATGTGCATGTACACGTCAGCCAATTTTTTATTCATTTATGTGCTAATACTGTTCAGCATCAGGATGTGATGTCGAAGGAGAAAGGTGGAGAGCGCCGAAGTCTCTGGTATTTCAAGACAAAACTAGAGACCTTTTCACACTCATATACTGCTCCAGGCAGATCTTCCACTGCAAATGCAAGTTATATGAGTCCAGCTGAAAACTGTTTATTTTTGGGTACTTGCTTTAGTCAAAGGTTACCATTTGCAACTCACCAAAAAAAAGCAAAGGGCAATTTCATACATTAACACTTTGGTAAAGTCGTTCTTTCACACGGTACATTTCCGTAAGTTTCTCTCTCCTTGTAAGTTATCCGGTGTGAAGGCCGCGTGGAGTCAGGTCCACACTGTGCATCTTACTGTTGTGTAGCCAGAGTAGAGGGGTGTCCACACAGACACAGGACATAGACAACACCTGTGTGTAGCATCACGTGCCCCCAGCAACGCCTATAGAATAATGTATAGATGCCCCCAAGCCGCAGAAACCACGAGGGGGATGAAAACAGGAAGAGACGGGTTATGTCAGAGATACAAATGGTTTCCTGCTCAAGACCTGCAATAAATTAAAACAAAAGTATTATTACAAACATTCCAGGTCCTACCGATATTGGAACTCAGATTGCTGGATTCAGAGTCCAGAGTGCTAATCATTACTCAATGGAACCAACGTCCACGATCCTCAACCCTAGGAGTCCTGAAGCAGTGTCAGTCGCCACCTACTGTCTATCGCTTGAATCCGTTCACACTGTAAATCAAACATGACAAGTCCAACAGCACAACTAAAATGTGTATTTCACAAGTAATAACATAAAAACAGAAATATACTTTTGCTGATGCAGAAACAAAGAAAACGTCTTGTCTGATGCTTCGAAATCTCCATTTAGCATGGCCCCTTAACTAACCACCAAGAGTCTTTGCACGGCTGGGAACCTTTGTAAAAGACTCAGTGGGTCACTGTGAATGCAGCAGATCTTCACCCCTGTATTTCTTACAAAGAAGCAGAGTTTTATTCCAGGTACAGGAGGCATCTCTGGTGTCTGATACTACCTGTAGTGTTCAGCCTACCCTCTCTGAGAGAGCAGCAGTGAGGGTACAAAGCACACTGGTTGCAAAATGTGGACACTGCAAACAGCAGCTGCAATATCACAGATGATATAAAACACATAAAGTGCTCAAGTCTTATACTAGAAACAACACAGCAGGGGAATCATGTCATAAAACAAATGATGAACCCACAGTATGGACGGGGCAGGTAATAAAATGCGAATTTCCCATGGTGGGACCACAGTCAATTGCTGCCTTCTTCTCTGTGCCCCGGTCTCATTATATAATCTGTACTTTTTGTTGTGCAATAAAAGAAAAACAAGGAATAACCCTTCATAGTATTAATGTACAGGTCAAGGGCTGGGGAGAGAGGGCAGTAGATTTGGGGGTCGGTGTAAACCTCTGACGGCATTAGATGGAAGCAGAAGACAAAGCAAGTGACATTTATTAAGACTTTAGGTGCATTTAGGTTTATAGAAAAAAACTGAGAAAGATTAAAATGTCTGAGTAGTGAAAAAAAAATGGATTTCCCATACCGGGAGTCCAATCCGGGCCGCCTGGGTGAAAACCAGGAATCCTAACCGCTAGACCATATGGGAACTGTGACCTCTTCATACAGCTCAGTGTATGTGAGGTGTCTCCCACGGTCACACTGCATTCCGTACACTGAGAGTTATATTGTTCTTCTCAGTAGTACACAATCAATTGGGGTAACAGATACCTCACTTCTGACAAAAGAGAAGGAATGACCAGAAGTCATCATTTCTGCCACAACCTGTCAGGTCTCATTATTTACAACCTTAGAACTTCTACACATACACAGAGCCCAGGACACGGAGGACAGCAGCAGTCCCTGCATTGACTATTACTAACCCCTCCCCTTGAGCCAGACAAAGCCACGCCCCTCCCCCAGGACACCCCTTGACTCCTGGGTTTCCTCACCAGACTGATGGCCCCACAGACCCCTCTCCAGTTATCTTCCAGCTGTTTCCTTGACGACACTCCCCTGCACCTGTCTCAGGCTCCAGGCTGCCCTCCTGGGGCTCGAGTTATACTCCTTCTCTATCTACTAACAGCACCGACTCCAGTCCTGACACTGGATTGGTTCACACAGAGAAGAAGCAGCTCAGAAGTAGTCTGGGTTGTTCCCAGGTACCTCCATCTTCACAGAGTGACCGCCAG
The DNA here is from genome assembly GCF_031143425.1 of Pleurodeles waltl. Classification (NCBI taxonomy): domain Eukaryota; kingdom Metazoa; phylum Chordata; class Amphibia; order Caudata; family Salamandridae; genus Pleurodeles; species Pleurodeles waltl. The sequence continues at coordinate 4,976,215 of NW_027150097.1, forward strand.
GGGGCAGCACAGCCAAAGCACTCACAGCCAACAAGCCAAGAACCATCAATTGGATGTCAGCAGCCTTGTCAGAGGCGCAGAGACTAGTAATTCCACAGTATTTTGGGGCAGCAGAGGAAGAAGCAAGTGCTGAGCTGAAGTGGTCACTGCTGTTTTGTCACAACACCAGACATATGTTGTTAAAAGCATGTAGGCGCACATTCTTAGGCATTCTCGGTCGTCTTCTCCCTTTCTGACTTTATACCAATTGTATACACCCGAATGGAGAAAAGTTAAAATATAAGGTACTAGGAATATGCGCAAAAGGTAGGCAAATTAAACATTTCAAGTACAAATATTACCATATTTATTGATGTAAAATGTAAACAAGTTAGACTGAAAATATGTGTGTGTGTTTACAAAGGATGTCTAAAGTGTATGCTGTGAGCTCAGGTTGCAGTTCACTACTTGCACTTGCGCCTTTCACAAGTGTGGGTACCCAGTTACACTAATGTCTGCTCTGACTTGTTATTCTGAGAGTCATGTGCTAAAGGGGGCCTTCCACCCTAGTTTGAGGGACCAGAGTACGAATGCCCCAGGGCACAGGAAGTACACAGTCCTCATTGATACAACTGTGGCCCAGTAACTTCTGACTGCCCTTTGACCCCACAGACTGGCACATACATGTCATCAGACTATAGCACCGTGGTACATATGCACACATGTGCATGTACACGTCAGCCAGTTTTTTATTCATTTATGTGCTAATACTGTTCAGCATCAGGATGTGATGTCGAAGGAGAAAGGTGGAGAGCGCCGACGTCTCTGGTATTTCAAGACAAAACTAGAGACCTTTTCACACTCATATACTGCTCCAGGCAGATCTTCCACTGCAAATGCAAGTTATATGAGTCCAGCTGAAAACTGTTTTTTTTTGGGTACTTGCTTTAGTCAAAGGTTACCATTTGCAACTCACAAAAAAAAAAGCAAAGGGCAATTTCATACATTAACACTTTGGTAAAGTCGTTCTTTCACACCGTACATTTCCGTAAGTTTCTCTCTCCTTGGAAGTTATCCGGTGTGAAGGCCGCGTGGAGTCAGGTCCACACTGTGCATCTTACTGTTGTGTAGCCAGAGTAGAGAGGTGTCCACACAGACACAGGACGTAGACAACACCTGTGTGTAGCATCACGTGCCCCCAGCAACGCCTATAGAATAATGTATAGATGCCCCCAAGCCGCAGAAACCACGAGGGGAATGAAAATAGGAAGAGACGGGTTATGTCAGAGATACAAATTGTTTCCTGCTCAAGACCTGCAATAAATTAAAACAAAAGTATTATTACAAACATTCCAGGTCCTACCGATATTGGAACTCAGATTGCTGGATTCAGAGTCCAGAGTGCTAATCATTACACGATGGAACCAACGTCCACGATCCTCAACCCTAGGAGTCCTGACAGTGTCAGTCACCACCTACTGTCTATCGCTTGAATTCGTTCACACTGTAAATCAAACATGACAAGTCCAACAGCACAACTAAAATGTGTATTTCACAAGTAATAACATAAAAACAGAAATATACTTTTACTGATGCAGAAACAAAGAAAACGTCTCGTCTGATGCTTCGAAATCTCCATTTAGCATGGCCCCTTAACTAACCACCAAGAGTCTTTGCACGGCTGGGAACCTTTGTAAAAGACAAAGTGGGTCACTGTGAATGCAGCAGATCTTCACCCCTGTATTTCTTACAAAGAAGCAGAGTTTTATTCCAGGTACAGGAGGCATCTCTGGTGTCTGATACTACCTGTAGTGTTCAGCCTACCCTCTCTGAGAGAGCAGCAGTGAGGGTACAAAGCACACTGGTTGCAAAATGTGGACACTGCAAACAGCAGCTGCAATATCACAGATGATATAAAACACATAAAGTGCTCAAGTCTTATACTAGAAACAACACAGCAGGGGAATCATGTCATAAAACAAATGATGAACCCACAGTATGGACGGGGCAGGTAATAAAATGCGAATTTCCCATGGTGGGACCACAGTCAATTGCTGCCTTCTTCTCTGTGCCCCGGTCTCATTATATAATCTGTACTTTTTGTTGTGCAATAAAAGAAAAACAAGGAATAACCCTTCATAGTATTAATGTACAGGTCAAGGGCTGGGGAGAGAGGGCAGTAGATTTGGGGGTCGGTGTAAACCTCTGACGGCATTAGATGGAAGCAGAAGACAAAGCAAGTGACATTTATTAAGACTTTAGGTGCATTTAGGTTTATAGAAAAAAACTGAGAAAGATTAAAATGTCTGAGTAGTGAAAAACAAAAAATGGATTTCCCATACCGGGAGTCGAACCCAGGCTGCCTGGGTGAAAACCAGGAATCCTAACTGCTAGACCATATGGGAACTGTGACCTCTTCATACAGCTCAGTGTATGTGAGGTGTCTCCCAAGGTCACACGGCATTCCGTACACTGAGAGTTATATTGTTCTTCTCAGTAGTACACAATCAATTGGGGTAACAGACACCTCACTTCTGACAAAAGAGAAGGAATGACCAGAAGTAATCATTTCTGCCACAACCTGTCAGGTCTCATTATTTACAACCTTAGAACTTCTACACATACACAGAGCCCAGGACACGGAGGACAGCAGCAGTCCCTGCATTGACTATTACTAACCCCTCCCCTTGAGCCAGACAAAGCCACGCCCCTCCCCCAGGACACCCCTTGACTCCTGGGTTTCCTCACCAGACTGATGGCCCCACAGACCCCTCTCCAGTTATCTTCCAGCTGCTTCCTTGACGACACTCCCCTGCACCAGTCACAGGCTCCAGGCTGCCCTCCTGGGGCTCGAGTTATACTCCTTCTCTATCTACTAACAGCACCGACTCCAGTCCTGACACTGGATTGGTTCAGACAGAGAAGAAGCAGCTCAGAAGTAGTCTGGGTTGTTCCCAGGTACCTGCATCTTCACAGAGTGACCGCCAGGGGGCAGCACAGCCAAAGCACTCACAGCCCACAAGCCTACGAATCATCAATTGGATGTCAGCAGCCTTGTCAGAGGCGCAGATACTAGTAATTCCACAGTATTTTGGGACAGCAGAGGAAGAAGCAAGTGCTGAGCTGAAGTGGTCACTGCTGTTTTGTCACAACACCAGACATATGTTCTCAAAAGCATGTAAGCGCACATTCTTAGGCATTCTCGGTCGTCTTCTCCCTTTCTGACATTATACCAATTGTATACACCCGAATGGAGAAAAGTTAAAATATAAGGTACTAGGAATATGCGCCAAAGGTAGGCAAATTAAACATTTCAAGTACAAATATTACCATATTTATTGATGTAAAATGTAAACAAGTTAGACTGAAAATATGTGTGTGTGTTTACAAAGGATGTCTAAAGTGTATGCTGTGAGGTCAGGTTGCAGTTCACTACTTGCACTTGCACCTTTCACAAGTGTGAGTACCCAGTTACACTAATGTCTGCTCTGACTTGTTATTCTGAGAGTCATGTGCTAAAGGGGGGCTTCCACCCTAGTTTGAGGGACCAGAGTACGAATGCCCCAGGGCACAGGAAGTGCACAGTCCTCATTGATACAACTGTGGCCCAGTAACTTCTGACTGCCCTTTGACCCCACAGACTGGCACATATATGTCATCAGACTATAGCACTGTGGTACATATGCACACATGTGCATGTACACGTCAGCCAATTTTTTATTCATTTATGTGCTAATACTGTTCAGCATCAGGATGTGATGTCGAAGGAGAAAGGTGGAGAGCGCCGAAGTCTCTGGTATTTCAAGACAAAACTAGAGACCTTTTCACACTCATATACTGCTCCAGGCAGATCTTCCACTGCAAATGCAAGTTATATGAGTCCAGCTGAAAACTGTTTATTTTTGGGTACTTGCTTTAGTCAAAGGTTACCATTTGCAACTCACCAAAAAAAAGCAAAGGGCAATTTCATACATTAACACTTTGGTAAAGTCGTTCTTTCACACGGTACATTTCCGTAAGTTTCTCTCTCCTTGTAAGTTATCCGGTGTGAAGGCCGCGTGGAGTCAGGTCCACACTGTGCATCTTACTGTTGTGTAGCCAGAGTAGAGGGGTGTCCACACAGACACAGGACGTAGACAACACCTGTGTGTAGCATCACGTGCCCCCAGCAACGCCTATAGAATAATGTATAGATGCCCCCAAGCCGCAGAAACCACGAGGGGAATGAAAACAGGAAGAGACGGGTTATGTCAGAGATACAAATGGTTTCCTGCTCAAGACCTGCAATAAATTAAAACAAAAGTATTATTACAAACATTCCAGGTCCTACCGATATTGGAACTCAGATTGCTGGATTCAGAGTCCAGAGTGCTAATCATTACACAATGGAACCAACGTCCACGATCCTCAACCCTAGGAGTCCTGAAGCAGTGTCAGTCGCCACCTACTGTCTATCGCTTGAATTCGTTCACACTGTAAATCAAACATGACAAGTCCAACAGCACAACTAAAATGTGTATTTCACAAGTAATAACATAAAAACAGAAATATACTTTTGCTGATGCAGAAACAAAGAAAACGTCTTGTCTGATGCTTCGAAATCTCCATTTAGCATGGCCCCTTAACTAACCACCAAGAGTCTTTGCACGGCTGGGAACCTTTGTAAAAGACTCATTGGGTCACTGTGAATGCAGCAGATCTTCACCCCTGTATTTCTTACAAAGAAGCAGAGTTTTATTCCAGGTACAGGAGGCATCTCTGGTGTCTGATACTACCTGTAGTGTTCAGCCTACCCTCTCTGAGAGAGCAGCAGTGAGGGTACAAAGCACACTGGTTGCAAAATGTGGACACTGCAAACAGCAGCTGCAATATCACAGATGATATAAAACACATAAAGTGCTCAAGTCTTATACTAGAAACAACACAGCAGGGGAATCATGTCATAAAACAAATGATGAACCCACAGTATGTACGGGGCAGGTAATAAAATGCAAATTTCCCATGGTGGGACAACAGTCAATTGCTGCCTTCTTCTCTGTGCCCCGGTCTCATTATATAATCTGTACTTTTTGTTGTGCAATAAAAGAAAAACAAGGAATAACCCTTCATAGTATTAAGTCATAGTCAAGGGCTGGGGAGAGAGGGCAGTAGATTTGGGGGTCGGTGTAAACCTCTGACGGCATTAGATGGAAGCAGAAGACAAAGCAAGTGACATTTATTAAGACTTTAGGTGCATTTAGGTTTATAGAAAAAAACTGAGAAAGATTAAAATGTCTGAGTAATGAAAAAAAAAATGGATTTCCCATACCGGGAGTCCAATCCGGGCCGCCTGGGTGAAAACCAGGAAACCTAACCGCTAGACCATATGGGAACTGTGACCTCTTCATACAGCTCAGTGTATGTGAGGTGTCTCCCACGGTCACACTGCATTCCGTACACTGAGAGTTATATTGTTCTTCTCAGTAGTACACAATCAATTGGGGTAACAGACACCTCACTTCTGACAAAAGAGAAGGAATGACCAGAAGTCATCATTTCTGCCACAACCTGTCAGGTCTCATTATTTACAACCTTAGAACTTCTACACATACACAGAGCCCAGGACACGGAGGACAGCAGCAGTCCCTGCATTGACTATTACTAACCCCTCCCCTTGAGCCAGACAAAGCCACGCCCCTCCCCCAGGACACCCCTTGACTCCTGGGTTTCCTCACCAGACTGATGGCCCCACAGACCCCTCTCCAGTTATCTTCCAGCTGTTTCCTTGACGACACTCCCCTGCACCTGTCACACGCTCCAGGCTGCCCTCCTGGGGCTCAAGTTATACTCCTTCTCTATCTACTAACAGCACCGACTCCAGTCCTGAAACTGGATTGGTTCACACAGAGAAGAAGCAGCTCAGAAGTAGTCTGGGTTGTTCCGAGGTACCTGCATCTTCACAGAGTGACCGCCAGGGGGCAGCACAGCCAAAGCACTCACAGCCCACAAGCCTACGAATCATCAATTGGATGTCAGCAGCCTTGTCAGAGGCGCAGAGACTAGTAATTCCACAATATTTTGGGACAGCAGAGGAAGAAGCAAGTGCTGAGCTGAAGTGGTCACTGCTGTTTGGTCACAACACCAGACATATGTTCTTAAAAGCATGTAAGCGCACATTCTTAGGCATTCTCGGTCGTCTTCTCCCTTTCTGACATTATACCAATTGTATACACCCGAATGGAGAAAAGTTAAAATATAAGGTACTAGGAATATGCGCCAAAGGTCGGCAAATTAAACATTTCAAGTACAAATATTACCATATTTATTGATGTAAAATGTAAACAAGTTAGACTGAAAATATGTGTGTTTGTTTACAAAGTATGTCTGAAGTGTATGCTGTGAGGTCAGGTTGCAGTTCACTACTTGCACTTGCGCCTTTCACAAGTGTGAGTACCCAGTTACACTAATGTCTGCTCTGACTTGTTATTCTGAGAGTCATGTGCTAAAGGGGGGCTTCCACCCTAGTTTGAGGGACCAGAGTACGAATGCCCCAGGGCACAGGAAGTACACAGTCCTCATTGATACAACTGTGGCCCAGTAACTTCTGACTGCCCTTTGACCCCACAGACTGGCACATATATGTCATCAGACTATAGCACCGTGGTACATATGCACACATGTGCATGTACACGTCAGCCAGTTTTTTATTCATTTATGTGCTAATACTGTTCAGCATCAGGATGTGATGTCGAAGGAGAAAGGTGGAGAGCGCCAAAGTCTCTGGTATTTCAAGACAAAACTAGAGACCTTTTCACACTCATATACTGCTCCAGGCAGATCTTCCACTGCAAATGCAAGTTATATGAGTCCAGCTGAAAACTGTTTATTTTTAGGTACTTGCTTTAGTCAAAGTTACCATTTGCAACTCACAAAAAAAAAGCAAAGGGCAATTTCATACATTAACACTTTGGTAAAGTCGTTCTTTCACACCGTACATTTCCGTAAGTTTCTCTCTCCTTGTAAGTTATCCGGTGTGAAGGCCGCGTGGAGTCAGGTCCACACTGTGCATCTTACTGTTGCGTAGCCAGAGTAGAGAGGTGTCCACACAGACACAGAACGTAGACAACACCTGTGTGTAGCATGACGTGCCCCCAGCAACGCCTATAGAATAATGTATAGATGCCCCCAAGCCGCAGAAACCACAAGGGGAATGAAAACAGGAAGAGACGGGTTATGTCAGAGATACAAATGGTTTCCTGCACAAGACCTGCAATAAATTAAAACAAAAGTATTATTACAAACATTCCAGGTCCTACCGATATTGGAACTCAGATTGCTGGATTCAGAGTCCAGAGTGCTAATCATTACACGATGGAACCAACGTCCACGATCCTCAACCCTAGGAGTCCTGAAGCAGTGTCAGTCGCCACCTACTGTCTATCGCTTGAATTCGTTCACACTGTAAATCAAACATGACAAGTCCAACAGCACAACTAAAATGTGTATTTCCCAAGTAATAACATAAAAACAGAAATATACTTTTGCTGATGCAGAAACAAAGAAAACGTCTCGTCTGATGCTTGGAAATCTCCATTTAGCATGGCCCCTTAACTAACCACCAAGAGTCTTTGCACGGCTGGGAACCTTTGTAGAAGACTCAGTGGGTCACTGTGATGCAGCAGATCTTCACCCCTGTATTTCTTACAAAGAAGCAGAGTTTTATTCCAGGTACAGGAGGCATCTCTGGTGTCTGATACTACCTGTAGTGTTCAGCCTACCCTCTCTGAGAGAGCAGCAGTGAGGGTACAAAGCACACTGGTTGCAAAATGTGGACACTGCAAACAGCAGCTGCAATATCACAGATGATATAAAACACATAAAGTGCTCAAGTCTTACACTAGAAACAAAACAGCAGGGGAATCATGTCATAAAACAAATGATGAACCCACAGTATGGACGGGGCAGGTAATAAAATGCCAATTTCCCATGGTGGGACCACAGTCAATTGCTGCCTTCTTCTCTGTGCCCCGGTCTCATTATATAATCTGTACTTTTTGTTGTGCAATAAAAGAAAAACAAGGAATAACCCTTCATAGTATTAATGTACAGGTCAAGGGCTGGGGAGAGAGGGCAGTAGATTTGGGGGTCGGTGTAAACCTCTGACGGCATTAGATGGAAGCAGAAGACAAAGCAAGTGACATTTATTAAGACTTTAGGTGCATTTAGGTTTATAGAAAAAAACTGAGAAAGATTAACATGTCTGAGTAGTGAATAACAAAAAATGGATTTCCCATACCGGGAGTGGAACCCAGGCTGCCTGGGTGAAAACCAGGAATCCTAACTGCTAGACCATATGGGAACTGTGACCTCTTTATACAGCTCAGTGTATGTGAGGTGTCTCCCAAGGTCACACGGCATTCCGTACACTGAGAGTTATATTGTTCTTCTCAGTAGTACACAATCAATTGGGGTAACAGACACCTCACTTCTGACAAAAGAGAAGGAATGACCAGAAGTCTTCATTTCTGCCACTACCTGTCAGGTCTCATTATTTACAACCTTAGAACTTCTACACATACACAGAGCCCAGGACACGGAGGACAGCAGCAGTCCCTGCATTGACTATTACTAACCCCTCCCCTTGAGCCAGACAAAGCCACGCCCCTCCCCCAGGACACCCCTTGACTCCTGGGTTTCCTCACCAGACTGATGGCCCCACAGACCCCTCTCCAGTTATCTTCCAGCTGCTTCCTTGACGACACTCCCCTGCACCAGTCACAGGCTCCAGGCTGCCCTCCTGGGGCTCGAGTTATACTCCTTCTCTATCTACTAACAGCACCGACTCCAGTCCTGACACTGGATTGGTTCAGACAGAGAAGAAGCAGCTCAGAAGTAGTCTGGGTTGTTCCCAGGTACCTGCATCTTCACAGAGTGACCGCCAGGGGGCAGCACAGCCAAAGCACTCACAGCCCACAAGCCTACGAATCATCAATTGGATGTCAGCAGCCTTGTCAGAGGCACAGAGACTAGTAATTCCACAATATTTTGGGACAGCAGAGGAAGAAGCAAGTGCTGAGCTGAAGTGGTCACTGCTGTTTTGTCACAACACCAGACATATGTTCTTAAAAGCATGTAAGCGCACATTCTTAGGCATTCTCGGTCGTCTTCTCCCTTTCTGACATTATACCAATTGTATACACCCGAATGGAGAAAAGTTAAAATATAAGGTACTAGGAATATGCGCCAAAGGTAGGCAAATTAAACATTTCAAGTACAAATATTACCATATTTATTGATGTAAAATGTAAACAAGTTAGACTGAAAATATGTGTGTGTGTTAACAAAGGATGTCTAAAGTGTATGCTGTGAGGTCAGGTTGCAGTTCACTACTTGCACTTGCGCCTTTCACAAGTGTGAGTACCCAGTTACACTAATGTCTGCTCTGACTTGTTATTCTGAGAGTCATGTGCTAAAGGGGGGCTTCCACCCTAGTTTGAGGGACCAGAGTACGAATGCCCCAGGGCACAGGAAGTGCACAGTCCTCATTGATACAACTGTGGCCCAGTAACTTCTGACTGCCCTTTGACCCCACAGACTGGCACATATATGTCATCAGACTATAGCACTGTGGTACATATGCACACATGTGCATGTACACGTCAGCCAATTTTTTATTCATTTATGTGCTAATACTGTTCAGCATCAGGATGTGATGTCGAAGGAGAAAGGTGGAGAGCGCCGAAGTCTCTGGTATTTCAAGACAAAACTAGAGACCTTTTCACACTCATATACTGCTCCAGGCAGATCTTCCACTGCAAATGCAAGTTATATGAGTCCAGCTGAAAACTGTTTATTTTTGGGTACTTGCTTTAGTCAAAGGTTACCATTTGCAACTCACCAAAAAAAAGCAAAGGGCAATTTCATACATTAACACTTTGGTAAAGTCGTTCTTTCACACGGTACATTTCCGTAAGTTTCTCTCTCCTTGTAAGTTATCCGGTGTGAAGGCCGCGTGGAGTCAGGTCCACACTGTGCATCTTACTGTTGTGTAGCCAGAGTAGAGGGGTGTCCACACAGACACAGGACGTAGACAACACCTGTGTGTAGCATCACGTGCCCCCAGCAACGCCTATAGAATAATGTATAGATGCCCCCAAGCCGCAGAAACCACGAGGGGAATGAAAACAGGAAGAGACGGGTTATGTCAGAGATACAAATGGTTTCCTGCTCAAGACCTGCAATAAATTAAAACAAAAGTATTATTACAAACATTCCAGGTCCTACCGATATTGGAACTCAGATTGCTGGATTCAGAGTCCAGAGTGCTAATCATTACACGATGGAACCAACGTCCACGATCCTCAACCCTAGGAGTCCTGAAGCAGTGTCAGTCGCCACCTACTGTCTATCGCTTGAATTCGTTCACACTGTAAATCAAACATGACAAGTCCAACAGCACAACTAAAATGTGTATTTCACAAGTAATAACATAAAAACAGAAATATACTTTTGCTGATGCAGAAACAAAGAAAACGTCTTGTCTGATGCTTCGAAATCTCCATTTAGCATGGCCCCTTAACTAACCACCAAGAGTCTTTGCACGGCTGGGAACCTTTGTAAAAGACTCAGTGGGTCACTGTGAATGCAGCAGATCTTCACCCCTGTATTTCTTACAAAGAAGCAGAGTTTTATTCCAGGTACAGGAGGCATCTCTGGTGTCTGATACTACCTGTAGTGTTCAGCCTACCCTCTCTGAGAGAGCAGCACTGAGGGTACAAAGCACACTGGTTGCAAAATGTGGACACTGCAAACAGCAGCTGCAATATCACAGATGATATAAAACACATAAAGTGCTCAAGTCTTATACTAGAAACAACACAGCAGGGGAATCATGTCATAAAACAAATGATGAACCCACAGTATGTACGGGGCAGGTAATGAAATGCAAATTTCCCATGGTGGGACCACAGTCAATTGCTGCCTTCTTCTCTGTGCCCCGGTCTCATTATATAATCTGTACTTTTTGTTGTGCAATAAAAGAAAAACAAGGAATAACCCTTCATAGTATTAATGTACAGGTCAAGGGCTGGGGAGAGAGGGCAGTAGATTTGGGGGTCGGTGTAAACCTCTGACGGCATTAGATGGAAGCAGAAGACAAAGCAAGTGACATTTATTAAGACTTTAGGTGCATTTAGGTTTATAGAAAAAAACTGAGAAAGATTAAAATGTCTGAGTAGTGAAAAAACAAATGGATTTCCCATACCGGGAGTCCAACCCGGGCCGCCTGGGTGAAAACCAGGAATCCTAACGGCTAGACCATATGGGAACTGTGACCTCTTTATACAGCTCAGTGTATGTGAGGTGTCTCCCAAGGTCACACTGCATTCCGTACACTGAGAGTTATATTGTTCTTCTCAGTAGTACACAATCAATTGGGGTAACAGACACCTCACTTCTGACAAAAGAGAAGGAATGACCAGAAGTCATAATTTCTGCCACAACCTGTCAGGTCTCATTATATACAACCTTAGAACTTCTACACATACACAGAGCCCAGGACACGGAGGACAGCAGCAGTCCCTGCATTGACTATTACTAACCCCTCCCCTTGAGCCAGACAAAGCCACACCCCTCCCCCAGGACACCCCTTCACTCCTGGGTTTCCTCACCAGACTGATGGCCCCACAGACCCCTCTCCAGTTATCTTCCAGCTGCTTCCTTGACGACACTCCCCTGCACCTGTCACAGGCTCCAGGCTGCCCTCCTGGGGCTCGAGTTATACTCCTTCTCTATCTACTAACAGCACCGACTCCAGTCCTGACACTGGATTGGTTCACACAGAGAAGAAGCAGCTCAGAAGTAGTCTGGGTTGTTCCCAGGTACCTGCATCTTCACAGAGTGACCGCCAGGGGGCAGCACAGCCAAAGCACTCACAGCCCACAAGCCTACGAATCATCAATTGGATGTCAGCAGCCTTGTCAGAGGCGCAGATACTAGTAATTCCACAGTATTTTGGGACAGCAGAGGAAGAAGCAAGTGCTGAGCTGAAGTGGTCACTGCTGTTTTGTCACAACACCAGACATATGTTCTTAAAAGCATGTAAGCGCACATTCTTAGGCATTCTCGGTCGTCTTCTCCCTTTCTGACATTATACCAATTGTATACACCCGAATGGAGAAAAGTTAAAATATAAGGTACTAGGAATATGCGCCAAAGGTAGGCAAATTAAACATTTCAAGTACAAATATTACCATATTTATTAATGTAAAATGTAAACAAGTTAGACTGAAAATATGTGTGTGTGTTTACAAAGGATGTCTAAAGTGTATGCTGTGAGGTCAGGTTGCAGTTCACTACTTGCACTTGCGCCTTTCACAAGTGTGAGTACCCAGTTACACTAATGTCTGCTCTGACTTGTTATTCTGAGAGTCATGTGCTAAAGGGGGGCTTCCACCCTAGTTTGAGGGACCAGAGTACGAATGCCCCAGGGCACAGGAAGTGCACAGTCCTCATTGATACAACTGTGGCCCAGTAACTTCTGACTGCCCTTTGACCCCACAGACTGGCACATATATGTCATCAGACTATAGCACTGTGGTACATATGCACACATGTGCATGTACACGTCAGCCAGTTTTTTATTCATTTATGTGCTAATACTGTTCAGCATCAGGATGTGATGTCGAAGGAGAAAGGTGGAGAGCGCCGAAGTCTCTGGTATTTCAAAACAAAACTAGAGACCTTTTCACACTCATATACTGCTCCAGGCAGATCTTCCACTGCAAATGCAAGTTATATGTGTCCAGCTGAAAACTGTTTATTTTTGGGTACTTGCTTTAGTCAAAGGTTAGCATTTGCAACTCACACAAAAAAAGCAAAGGGCAATTTCATACATTAACACTTTGGTAAAGTCGTTCTTTCACACCGTACATTTCCGTAAGTTTCTCTCTCCTTCTAAGCTATCCGGTGTGAAGGCCGCGTGGAGTCAGGTCCACACTGTGCATCTTACTGTTGTGTAGCCAGAGTAGAGAGGTGTCCACACAGACACAGGACGTAGACAACACCTGTGTGTAGCATCACGTGCCCCCAGCAACGCCTATAGAATAATGTATAGATGCCCCCAAGCCGCAGAAACCGCGAGGGGAATGAAAACAGGAAGAGACGGGTTATGTCAGAGATACAAATGGTTTCCTGCTCAAGACCTGCAATAAATTAAAACAAAAGTATTATTACAAACATTCCAGGTCCTACCGATATTGGAACTCAGATTGCTGGATTCAGAGTCCAGAGTGCTAATCATTACACGATGGAACCAACGTCCACGATCCTCAACCCTAGGAGTCCTGAAGCAGTGTCAGTCGCCACCTACTGTCTATCGCTTGAATTCGTTCACACTGTAAATCAAACATGACAAGTCCAACAGCACAACTAAAATGTGTATTTCACAAGTAATAACATAAAAACAGAAATATACTTTTGCTGATGTAGAAACAAAGAAAACGTCTCGTCTGATGCTTCGAAATCTCCATTTAGCATGGCCCCTTAACTAACCACCAAGAGTCTTTGCACGGCTGGGAACCTTTGTAAAAGACTCAGTGGGTCACTGTGAATGCAGCAGATCTTCACCCCTGTATTTCTTACAAAGAAGCAGAGTTTTATTCCAGGTACAGGAGGCATCTCTGGTGTCTGATACTACCTGTAGTGTTCAGCCTACCCTCTCTGAGAGAGCAGCAGTGAGGGTACAAAGCACACTGGTTGCAAAATGTGGACACTGCAAACAGCAGCTGCAATATCACAGATGATATAAAACACATAAAGTGCTCAATTCTTATACTAGAAACAACAAGCAGGGGAATCATGTCATAAAACAAATGATGAACCCACAGCATGTACGGGGCAGGTAATAAAATGCGAATTTCCCATGGTGGGACCACAGTCAATTGCTGCCTTCTTCTCTGTGCCCCGGTCTCATTATATAATCTGTACTTTTTGTTGTGCAATAAAAGAAAAACAAGGAATAACCCTTCATAGTATTAATGTACAGGTCAAGGGCTGGGGAGAGAGGGCAGTAGATTTGGGGGTCGGTGTAAACCTCTGACGGCATTAGATGGAAGCAGAAGACAAAGCAAGTGACATTTATTAAGACTTTAGATGCATTTAGGTTTATAGAAAAAAACTGAGAAAGATTAAAATGTCTGAGTAGAGGAAAAAAAAATGGATTTCCCATACCGGGAGTCGAACCCAGGGCGCCTGGGTGAAAACCAGGAATCCTAACCGCTAGACCATATGGGAACTGTGACCTCTTCATACAGCTCAGTGTATGTGAGGTGTCTCCCAAGGTCACACAGCATTCCGTACACTGAGAGTTATATTGTTCTTCTCAGTAGTACACAATCAATTGGGGTAACAGACACCTCACTTCTGACAAAAGAGAAGGAATGACCAGAAGTCATCATTTCTGCCACAACATGTCAGGTCTCATTATTTACAACCTTAGAACTTCTACACATACACAGAGCCCAGGACACGGAGGACAGCAGCAGTCCCTGCATTGACTATTACTAACCCCTCCCCTTGAGCCAGAAAAAGCCACGCCCCTCCCCCAGGACACCCCTTGACTCCTGGGTTTCCTCACCAGACTGATGGCCCCACAGACCCCTCTCCAGTTATCTTCCAGCTGCTTCCTTGACGACACTCCCCTGCACCTGTCACAGGCTCCAGGCTGCCCTCCTGGGGCTCGAGTTATACTCCTTCTCTATCTACTAACAGCACCGACTCCAGTCCTGACACTGGATTGGTTCACACAGAGAAGAAGCAGCTCAGAAGTAGTCTGGGTTGTTCCCAGGTACCTGCATCTTCACAGAGTGACCGCCAGGGGGCAGCACAGCCAAAGCACTCACAGCCCACTAGCCTGCGAATCATCAATTGGATGTCAGCAGCCTTGTCAGAGGCGCAGATACTAGTAATTCCACAGTATTTCGGGACAGCAGAGGAAGAAGCAAGTGCTGAGCTGAAGTGGTCACTGCTGTTTTGTCACAACACCAGACATATGTTCTTAAAAGCATGTAAGCGCACATTCTTAGGCATTCTCGGTCGTCTTCTCCCATTCTGACATTATACCAATTGTATACACCCGAATGGAGAAAAGTTAAAATATAAGGTACTAGGAATATGCGCCAAAGGTAGGCAAATTAAACATTTCAAGTACAAATATTACCATATTTATTGATGTAAAATGTAAACAAGTTAGACTGAAAATATGTGTGTGTGTTTACAAAGGATGTCTAAAGTGTATGCTGTGAGGTCAGGTTGCAGTTCACTACTTGCACTTGCGCCTTTCACAAGTGTGAGTACCCAGTTACACTAATGTCTGCTCTGACTTGTTATTCTGAGAGTCATGTGCTAAAGGGGGGCTTCCACCCTAGTTTGAGGGACCAGAGTACGAATGCCCCAGGGCACAGGAAGTACACAGTCCTCATTGATACAACTGTGGCCAGTAACTTCTGACTGCCCTTTGACCCCACAGACTGGCACATATATGTCATCAGACTATAGCACCGTGGTACATATGCACACATGTGCATGTACACGTCAGCCAGTTTTTTATTCATTTATGTGCTAATACTGTTCAGCATCAGGATGTGATGTCGAAGGAGAAAGGAGGAGAGCGCCGAAGTCTCTGGTATTTCAAGACAAAACTAGAGACCTTTTCACACTCATATACTGCTCCAGGCAGATCTTCCACTGCAAATGCAAGTTATATGAGTCCAGCTGAAAACTGTTTATTTTTGGGTACTTGCTTTAGTCAAAGGTTACCATTTGCAACTCACAAAAAAAAAGCAAAGGGCAATTTCATACATTAACACTTTGGTAAAGTCGTTCTTTCACACCGTACATTTCCGTAAGTTTCTCTCTCCTTGTAAGTTATCCGGTGTGAAGGCCGCGTGGAGTCCGGTCCACACTGTGCATCTTACTGTTGTGTAGCCAGAGTAGAGAGGTGTCCACACAGACACAGAACGTAGACAACGCCTGTGTGTAGCATCACGTGCCCCCAGCAACGCCTATAGAATAATGTATAGATGCCCCCAAGCCGCAGAAACCACGAGGGGAATGAAAACAGGAAGAGACGGGTTATGTGAGAGATACAAATGGTTTCCTGCTCAAGACCTGCAATAAATTAAAACAAAAGTATTATTACAAACATTCCAGGTCCTACCGATATTGGAACTCAGATTGCTGGATTCAGAGTCCAGAGTGCTAATCATTACACGATGGAACCAACGTCCACGATCCTCAACCCTAGGAGTCCTGAAGCAGTGTCAGTCGCCACCTACTGTCTATCACTTGAATTCGTTCACACTGTAAATCAAACATGACAAGTCCAACAGCACAACTAAAATGTGTATTTCACAAGTAATAACATAAAAACAGAAATATACTTTTGCTGATGCAGAAACAAAGAAAACGTCTCGTCTGATGCTTGGAAATCTCCATTTAGCATGGCCCCTTAACTAACCACCAAGAGTCTTTGCACGGCTGGGAACCTTTGTAGAAGACTCAGTGGGTCACTGTGAATGCAGCAGATCTTCACCCCTGTATTTCTTACAAAGAAGCAGAGTTTTATTCCAGGTACAGGAGGCATCTCTGGTGTCTGATACTACCTGTAGTGTTCAGCCTACCCTCTCTGAGAGAGCAGCAGTGAGGGTACAAAGCACACTGGTTGCAAAATGTGGACACTGCAAACAGCAGCTGCAATATCACAGATGATATAAAACACATAAAGTGCTCAAGTCTTATACTAGAAACAACACAGCAGGGGAATCATGTCATAAAACAAATGATGAACCCACAGTATGGACGGGGCAGGTAATAAAATGCGAATTTCCCATGGTGGGACCACAGTCAATTGCTGCCTTCTTCTCTGTGCCCCGGTCTCATTATATAATCTGTACTTTTTGTTGTGCAATAAAAGAAAAACAAGGAATAACCCTTCATAGTATTAATGTACAGGTCAAGGGCTGGGGAGAGAGGGCAGTAGATTTGGGGGTCGGTGTAAACCTCTGACGGCATTAGATGGAAGCAGAAGACAAAGCAAGTGACATTTATTAAGACTTTAGGTGCATTTAGGTTTATAGAAAAAAACTGAGAAAGATTAAAATGTCTGAGTAGTGAAAAAAAAAATGGATTTCCCATACCGGGAGTCCCACCCGGGCCGCCTGGGTGAAAACCAGGAATCCTAACCGCTAGACCATATGGGAACTGTGACCTCTTCATACAGCTCAGTGTATGTGAGGTGTCTCCCAAGGTCACACTGCATTCCGTACACTGAGAGTTATATTGTTCTTCTCAGTAGTACACAATCAATTGGGGTAACAGACACCTCACTTCTGAAAAAAGAGAAGGAATGACCAGAAGTCATCATTTCTGCCACAACCTGTCAGGTCTCATTATTTACAACCTTAGAACTTCTACACATACACAGAGCCAAGGACACGGAGGACAGCAGCAGTCCCTGCATTGACTATTACTAACCCCTCCCCTTGAGCCAGACAAAGCCACGCCCCTCCCCCAGGACACCCCTTGACTCCTGGGTTTCCTCACCAGACTGATGGCCCCACAGACCCCTCTCCAGTTATCTTCCAGCTGCTTCCTTGACGACACTCCCCTGCACCTGTCACAGGCTCCAGGCTGCCCTCCTGGGGCTCGAGTTATACTCCTTCTCTATCTACTAACAGCACCGACTCCAGTCCTGACACTGGATTGGTTCACACAGAGAAGAAGCAGCTCAGAAGTAGTCTGGGTTGTTCCCAGGTACCTGCATCTTCACAGAGTGACCGCCAGGGGGCAGCAGAGCCAAAGCACTCACAGCCCACAAGCCTACGAATCATCAATTGGATGTCAGCAGCCTTGTCAGAGGCGCAGATACTAGTATTTCCACAGTATTATGGGACAGCAGAGGAAGAAGCAAGTGCTGAGCTGAAGTGGTCACTGCTGTTTTGTCACAACACCAGACATATGTTCTTAAAAGCATGTAAGCGCACATTCTTAGGCATTCTCGGTCGTCTTCTCCCTTTCTGACATTATACCAATTGTATACACCCGAATGGAGAAAAGTTGAAATATAAAGTACTAGGAATATGCGCCAAAGGTAGGCAAATTAAACATTTCAAGTACAAATATCACCATATTTATTGATGTAAAATGTAAACAAGTTAGACTGAAAATATGTGTGTGTGTTAACAAAGGATGTCTAAAGTGTATGCTGTGAGGTCAGGTTGCAGTTCACTACTTGCACATGCGCCTTTCACAAGTGTGAGTACCCAGTTACACTAATGTCTGCTCTGACTTGTTATTCTGAGAGTCGTGCTAAAGGGGGCCTTCCACCCTAGTTTGAGGGACCAGAGTACGAATGCCCCAGGGCACAGGAAGTACACAGTCCTCATTGATACAACTGTGGCCCAGTAACTTCTGACTGCCCTTTGACCCCACAGACTGGCACATATATGTCATCAGACTATAGCACTGTGGTACATATGCACACAGCCAGTTTTGTATTAATTTATGTGCTAATACTGTTCAGCATCAGGATGTGATGTCGAAGGAGAAAGGTGGAGAGCGCCGAAGTCTCTGGTATTTCAAGACAAAACTAGAGACCTTTTCACACTCATATACTGCTCCAGGCAGATCTTCCACTGCAAATGCAAGTTATATGAGTCCAGCTGAAAACTGTTTATTTTTGGGTACTTGCTTTAGTCAAAGGTTACCATTTGCAACTCACAAAAAAAAAGCAAAGGGCAATTTCATACATTAACACTTTGGTAAAGTCGTTCTTTCACGCGGTACATTTCCGTAAGTTTCTCTCTCCTTGTAAGTTATCCGGTGTGAAGGCCGCGTGGAGTCAGGTCCACACTGTGCATCTTACTGTTGTGTAGCCAGACTAGAGAGGTGTCCACACAGACACAGGACGTAGACAACACCTGTGTGTAGCATCACGTGCCCCCAGCAACGCCTATAGAATAATGTATAGATGCCCCCAAGCCGCAGAAACCACGAGGGGAATGAAAACAGGAAGAGACGGGTTATGTCAGAGATACAAATGGTTTCCTGCTCAAGACCTGCAATAAATTAAAACAAAAGTATTATTACAAACATTCTAGGTCCTACCGATATTGGAACTCAGATTGCTGGATTCAGAGTCCAGAGTGCTAATCATTACACGATGGAACCAACGTCCACGATCCTCAACCCTAGGAGTCCTGAAGCAGTGTCAGTCGCCACCTACTGTCTATCGCTTGAATTCGTTCACACTGTAAATCAAACATGACAAGTCCAACAGCACAACTAAAATGTGTATTTCACAAGTAATAACATAAAAACAGAAATATACTTTTGCTGATGCAGAAACAAAGAAAACGTCTCGTCTGATGCTTGGAAATCTCCATTTAGCATGGCCCCTTAACTAACCACCAAGAGTCTTTGCACGGCTGGGAACCTTTGTAGAAGACTCAGTGGGTCACTGTGAATGCAGCAGATCTTCACCCCTGTATTTCTTACAAAGAAGCAGAGTTTTATTCCAGGTACAGGAGGCATCTCTGGTGTCTGATACTACCTGTAGTGTTCAGCCTACCCTCTCTGAGAGAGCAGCAGTGAGGGTACAAAGCACACTGGTTGCAAAATGTGGACACTGCAAACAGCAGCTGCAATATCACAGATAATTTAAAACACATAAAGTGCTCAAGTCTTATACTAGAAACAACACAGCAGGGGAATCATGTCATAAAACAAATGATGAACCCACAGTATGGACGGGGCAGGTAATAAAATGCGAATTTCCCATGGTGGGACCACAGTCAATTGCTGCCTTCTTCTCTGTGCCCCTGTCTCATTATATAATCTGTACTTTTTGTTGTGCAATAAAAGAAAAACAAGGAATAACCCTTCATAGTATTAATGTACAGGTCAAGGGCTGGGGAGAGAGGGCAGTAGATTTGGAGGTCGGTGTAAACCTCTGACGGCATTAGATGGAAGCAGAAGACAAAGCAAGTGACATTTATTAAGACTTTAGGTGCATTTAGGTTTATAGAAAAAAACTGAGAAAGATTAAAATGTCTGAGTAGTGAAAAAACAAATGGATTTCCCATACCGGGAGTCCAACCCGGGCCGCCTGGGTCAAAACCAGGAATCCTAACAGCTAGACCATATGGGAACTGTGACCTCTTTATACAGCTCAGTGTATGTGAGGTGTCTCCCAAGGTCACACGGCATTCCGTACACTGAGAGTTATATTGTTCTTCTCAGTAGTACACAATCAATTGGGGTAACAGACACCTCACTTCTGACAAAAGAGAAGGAATGACCAGAAGTCATAATTTCTGCCACAACCTGTCAGGTCTCATTATTTACAACCTTAGAACTTCTACACATACACAGAGCCCAGGACACGGAGGACAGCAGCAGTCCCTGCATTGACTATTACTAACCCCTCCCCTTGAGCCAGACAAAGCCACGCCCCTCCCCCAGGACACCCCTTGACTCCTGGGTTTCCTCACCAGACTGATGGCCCCACAGACCCCTCTCCAGTTATCTTCCAGCTGCTTCCTTGACGACACTCCCCTGCACCTGTCACAGGGTCCAGGCTGCCCTCCTGGGGCTCGAGTTATACTCCTTCTCTATCTACTAACAGCACCGACTCCAGTCCTGACACTGGATTGGTTCACACAGAGAAGAAGCAGCTCAGAAGTAGTCTGGGTTGTTCCCAGGTACCTGCATCTTCACAGAGTGACCGCCAGGGGGCAGTACAGCCAAAGCACTCACAGCCCACAAGCCTACGAATCATCAATTGGATGTCAGCAGCCTTGTCAGAGGCGCAGATACTAGTATTTCCACAGTATTATGGGACAGCAGAGGAAGAAGCAAGTGCTGAGCTGAAGTGGTCACTGCTGTTTTGTCACAACACCAGACATATGTTCTTAAAAGCATGTAAGCGCACATTCTTAGGCATTCTCGGTCGTCTTCTCCCTTTCTGACATTATACCAATTGTAAAAACCAAATGGAGAAAAGTTAAAATATAAAGTACTAGGAATATGCGCCAAAGGTAGGCAAATTAAACATTTCAAATACAAATATCACCATATTTATTGATGTAAAATGTAAACAAGTTAGACTGAAAATATGTGTGTGTGTTAACAAAGGATGTCTAAAGTGTATGCTGTGAGGTCAGGTTGCAGTTCACTACTTGCACTTGCGCCTTTCACAAGTGTGAGTACCCAGTTACACTAATGTCTGCTCTGACTTGTTATTCTGAGAGTCGTGCTAAAGGGGGCCTTCCACCCTAGTTTGAGGGACCAGAGTACGAATGCCCCAGGGCACAGGAAGTACACAGTCCTCATTGATACAACTGTGGCCCAGTAACTTCTGACTGCCCTTTGACCCCACAGACTGGCACATATATGTCATCAGACTATAGCACTGTGGTACATATGCACACAGCCAGTTTTGTATTCATTTATGTGCTAATACTGTTCAGCATCAGGATGTGATGTCGAAGGAGAAAGGTGGAGAGCGCCGAAGTCTCTGGTATTTCAAGACAAAACTAGAGACCTTTTCACACTCATATACTGCTCCAGGCAGATCTTCCACTGCAAATGCAAGTTATATGAGTCCAGCTGAAAACTGTTTATTTTTGGGTACTTGCTTTAGTCAAGGTTACCATTTGCAACTCACAAAAAAAAAGCAAAGGGCAATTTCATACATTAACACTTTGGTAAAGTCGTTCTTTCACGCGGTACATTTCCGTAAGTTTCTCTCTCCTTGTAAGTTATCCGGTGTGAAGGCCGCGTGGAGTCAGGTCCACACTGTGCATCTTACTGTTGTGTAGCCAGACTAGAGAGGTGTCCACACAGACACAGGACGTAGACAACACCTGTGTGTAGCATCACGTGCCCCCAGCAACGCCTATAGAATAATGTATAGATGCCCCCAAGCCGCAGAAACCACGAGGGGAATGAAAACAGGAAGAGACAGGTTATGTCAGAGATACAAATGGTTTCCTGCTCAAGACCTGCAATAAATTAAAACAAAAGTATTATTACAAACATTCCAGGTCCTACCGATATTGGAACTCAGATTGCTGGATTCAGAGTCCAGAGTGCTAATCATTACACGATGGAACCAACGTCCACGATCCTCAACCCTAGGAGTCCTGAAGCAGTGTCAGTCGCCACCTACTGTCTATCGCTTGAATTCGTTCACACTGTAAATCAAACATGACAAGTCCAACAGCACAACTAAAATGTGTATTTCACAAGTAATAACATAAAAACAGAAATATACTTTTGCTGATGCAGAAACAAAGAAAACGTCTCGTCTGATGCTTGGAAATCTCCATTTAGCATGGCCCCTTAACTAACCACCAAGAGTCTTTGCACGGCTGGGAACCTTTGTAGAAGACTCAGTGGGTCACTGTGAATGCAGCAGATCTTCACCCCTGTATTTCTTACAAAGAAGCAGAGTTTTATTCCAGGTACAGGAGGCATCTCTGGTGTCTGATACTACCTGTAGTGTTCAGCCTACCCTCTCTGAGAGAGCAGCAGTGAGGGTACAAAGCACACTGGTTGCAAAATGTGGACACTGCAAACAGCAGCTGCAATATCACAGATGATATAAAACACATAAAGTGCTCAAGTCTTATACTAGAAACAACACAGCAGGGGAATCATGTCATAAAACAAATGATGAACCCACAGTATGGACGGGGCAGGTAATAAAATGCGAATTTCCCATGGTGGGACCACAGTCAATTGCTGCCTTCTTCTCTGTGCCCCGGTCTCATTATATAATCTGTACTTTTTGTTGTGCAATAAAAGAAAAACAAGGAATAACCCTTCATAGTATTAATGTACAGGTCAAGGGCTGGGGAGAGAGGGCAGTAGATTTGGAGGTCGGTGTAAACCTCTGACGGCATTAGATGGAAGCAGAAGACAAAGCAAGTGACATTTATTAAGACTTTAGGTGCATTTAGGTTTATAGAAAAAAACTGAGAAAGATTAAAATGTCTGAGTAGTGAAAAAACAAATGGATTTCCCATACCGGGAGTCCAACCCGGGCCGCCTGGGTGAAAACCAGGAATCCTAACGGCTAGACCATATGGGAACTGTGACCTCTTTATACAGCTCAGTGTATGTGAGGTGTCTCCCAAGGTCACACTGCATTCCGTACACTGAGAGTTATATTGTTCTTCTCAGTAGTACACAATCAATTGGGGTAACAGACACCTCACTTCTGACAAAAGAGAAGGAATGACCAGAAGTCATAATTTCTGCCACAACCTGTCAGGTCTCATTATTTACAACCTTAGAACTTCTACACATACACAGAGCCCAGGACACGGAGGACAGCAGCAGTCCCTGCATTGACTATTACTAACCCCTCCCCTTGAGCCAGACAAAGCCACACCCCTCCCCCAGGACACCCCTTGACTCCTGGGTTTCCTCACCAGACTGATGGCCCCACAGACCCCTCTCCAGTTATCTTCCAGCTGCTTCCTTGACGACACTCCCCTGCACCTGTCACAGGCTCCAGGCTGCCCTCCTGGGGCTCGAGTTATACTCCTTCTCTATCTACTAACAGCACCGACTCCAGTCCTGACACTGGATTGGTTCACACAGAGAAGAAGCAGCTCAGAAGTAGTCTGGGTTGTTCCCAGGTACCTGCATCTTCACAGAGTGACCGCCAGGGGGCAGCACAGCCAAAGCACTCACAGCCCACAAGCCTACGAATCATCAATTGGATGTCAGCAGCCTTGTCAGAGGCGCAGATACTAGTAATTCCACAGTATTTTGGGACAGCAGAGGAAGAAGCAAGTGCTGAGCTGAAGTGGTCACTGCTGTTTTGTCACAACACCAGACATATGTTCTTAAAAGCATGTAAGCGCACATTCTTAGGCATTCTCGGTCGTCTTCTCCCTTTCTGACATTATACCAATTGTATACACCCGAATGGAGAAAAGTTAAAATATAACGTACTAGGAATATGCGCCAAAGGTAGGCAAATTAAACATTTCAAGTACAAATATTACCATATTTATTAATGTAAAATGTAAACAAGTTAGACTGAAAATATGTGTGTGTGTTTACAAAGGATGTCTAAAGTGTATGCTGTGAGGTCAGGTTGCAGTTCACTACTTGCACTTGCGCCTTTCACAAGTGTGAGTACCCAGTTACACTAATGTCTGCTCTGACTTGTTATTCTGAGAGTCATGTGCTAAAGGGGGGCTTCCACCCTAGTTTGAGGGACCAGAGTACGAATGCCCCAGGGCACAGGAAGTGCACAGTCCTCATTGATACAACTGTGGCCCAGTAACTTCTGACTGCCCTTTGACCCCACAGACTGGCACATATATGTCATCAGACTATAGCACTGTGGTACATATGCACACATGTGCATGTACACGTCAGCCAGTTTTTTATTCATTTATGTGCTAATACTGTTCAGCATCAGGATGTGATGTCGAAGGAGAAAGGTGGAGAGCGCCGAAGTCTCTGGTATTTCAAGACAAAACTAGAGACCTTTTCACACTCATATACTGCTCCAGGCAGATCTTCCACTGCAAATGCAAGTTATATGAGTCCAGCTGAAAACTGTTTATTTTTGGGTACTTGCTTTAGTCAAAGGTTACCATTTGCAACTCACACAAAAAAAGCAAAGGGCAATTTCATACATTAACACTTTGGTAAAGTCGTTCTTTCACACCGTACATTTCCGTAAGTTTCTCTCTCCTTCTAAGTTATCCGGTGTGAAGGCCGCGTGGAGTCAGGTCCACACTGTGCATCTTACTGTTGTGTAGCCAGAGTAGAGAGGTGTCCACACAGACACAGGACGTAGACAACACCTGTGTGTAGCATCACGTGCCCCCAGCAACGCCTATAGAATAATGTATAGATGCCCCCAAGCCGCAGAAACCACGAGGGGAATGAAAACAGGAAGAGACGGGTTATGTCAGAGATACAAATGGTTTCCTGCTCAAGACCTGCAATAAATTAAAACAAAAGTATTATTACAAACATTCCAGGTCCTACCGATATTGGAACTCAGATTGCTGGATTCAGAGTCCAGAGTGCTAATCATTACACGATGGAACCAACGTCCACGATCCTCAACCCTAGGAGTCCTGAAGCAGTGTCAGTCGCCACCTACTGTCTATCGCTTGAATTCGTTCACACTGTAAATCAAACATGACAAGTCCAACAGCACAACTAAAATGTGTATTTCACAAGTAATAACATAAAAACAGAAATATACTTTTGCTGATGCAGAAACAAAGAAAACGTCTCGTCTGATGCTTCGAAATCTCCATTTAGCATGGCCCCTTAACTAACCACCAAGAGTCTTTGCACGGCTGGGAACCTTTGTAAAAGACTCAGTGGGTCACTGTGAATGCAGCAGATCTTCACCCCTGTATTTCTTACAAAGAAGCAGAGTTTTATTCCAGGTACAGGAGGCATCTCTGGTGTCTGATACTACCTGTAGTGTTCAGCCTACCCTCTCTGAGAGAGCAGCAGTGAGGGTACAAAGCACACTGGTTGCAAAATGTGGACACTGCAAACAGCAGCTGCAATATCACAGATGATATAAAACACATAAAGTGCTCAATTCTTATACTAGAAACAACAAGCAGGGGAATCATGTCATAAAACAAATGATGAACCCACAGTATGTACGGGGCAGGTAATAAAATGCGAATTTCCCATGGTGGGACCACAGTCAATTGCTGCCTTCTTCTCTGTGCCCCGGTCTCATTATATAATCTGTACTTTTTGTTGTGCAATAAAATAAAAACAAGGAATAACCCTTCATAGTATTAATGTACAGGTCAAGGGCTGGGGAGAGAGGGCAGTAGATTTGGGGGTCGGTGTAAACCTCTGACGGCATTAGATGGAAGCAGAAGACAAAGCAAGTGACATTTATTAAGACTTTAGATGCATTTAGGTTTATAGAAAAAAACTGAGAAAGATTAAAATGTCTGAGTAGAGGAAAAAAAAATGGATTTCCCATACCGGGAGTCGAACCCAGGCCGCCTGGGTGAAAACCAGGAATCCTAACTGCTAGACCATATGGGAACTGTGACCTCTTCATACAGCTCAGTGTATGTGAGGTGTCTCCCAAGGTCACACGGCATTCCGTACACTGAGAGTTATATTGTTCTTCTCAGTAGTACACAATCAATTGGGGTAACAGACACCTCACTTCTGACAAAAGAGAAGGAATGACCAGAAGTCATCATTTCTGCCACAACCTGTCAGGTCTCATTATTTACAACCTTAGAACTTCTACACATACACAGAGCCCAGGACACGGAGGACAGCAGCAGTCCCTGCATTGACTATTACTAACCCCTCCCCTTGAGCCAGACAAAGCCACGCCCCTCCCCCAGGACACCCCTTGACTCCTGGGTTTCCTCACCAGACTGATGGCCCCACAGACCCCTCTCCAGTTATCTTCCAGCTGCTTCCTTGACGACACTCCCCTGCACCTGTCACAGGCTCCAGGCTGCCCTCCTGGGGCTCGAGTTATACTCCTTCTCTATCTACTAACAGCACCGACTCCAGTCCTGACACTGGATTGGTTCACACAGAGAAGAAGCAGCTCAGAAGTAGTCTGGGTTGTTCCCAGGTACCGGCATCTTCACAGAGTGACCGCCAGGGGGCAGCACAGCCAAAGCACTCACAGCCCACTAGCCTACGAATCATCAATTGGATGTCAGCAGCCTTGTCAGAGGCGCAGATACTAGTAATTCCACAGTATTTCGGGACAGCAGAGGAAGAAGCAAGTGCTGAGCTGAAGTGGTCACTGCTGTTTTGTCACAACACCAGACATATGTTCTTAAAAGCATGTAAGCGCACATTCTTAGGCATTCTCGGTCGTCTTCTCCCATTCTGACATTATACCAATTGTATACACCCGAATGGAGAAAAGTTAAAATATAAGGTACTAGGAATATGCGCCAAAGGTAGGCAAATTAAACATTTCAAGTACAAATATTACCATATTTATTGATGTAAAATGTAAACAAGTTAGACTGAAAATATGTGTGTGTGTTTACAAAGGATGTCTAAAGTGTATGCTGTGAGGTCAGGTTGCAGTTCACTACTTGCACTTGCGCCTTTCACAAGTGTGAGTACCCAGTTACACTAATGTCTGCTCTGACTTGTTATTCTGAGAGTCATGTGCTAAAGGGGGGCTTCCACCCTAGTTTGAGGGACCAGAGTACGAATGCCCCAGGGCACAGGAAGTACACAGTCCTCATTGATACAACTGTGGCCCAGTAACTTCTGACTGCCCTTTGACCCCACAGACTGGCACATATATGTCATCAGACTATAGCACCGTGGTACATATGCACACATGTGCATGTACACGTCAGCCAGTTTTTTATTCATTTATGTGCTAATACTGTTCAGCATCAGGATGTGATGTCGAAGGAGAAAGGAGGAGAGCGCCGAAGTCTCTGGTATTTCAAGACAAAACTAGAGACCTTTTCACACTCATATACTGCTCCAGGCAGATCTTCCACTGCAAATGCAAGTTATATGAGTCCAGCTGAAAACTGTTTATTTTTGGGTACTTGCTTTAGTCAAAGGTTACCATTTGCAACTCACACAAAAAAAGCAAAGGGCAATTTCATACATTAACACTTTGGTAAAGTCGTTCTTTCACGCGGTATATTTCCGTAAGTTTCTCTCTCCTTGTAAGTTATCCGGTGTGAAGGCCGCGTGGAGTCAGGTCCACACTGTGCATCTTACTGTTGTGTAGCCAGACTAGAGAGGTGTCCACACAGACACAGGACGTAGACAACACCTGTGTGTAGCATCACGTGCCCCCAGCAACGCCTATAGAATAATGTATAGATGCCCCCAAGCCGCAGAAACCACGAGGGGAATGAAAACAGGAAGAGACGGGTTATGTCAGAGATACAAATGGTTTCCTGCTCAAGACCTGCAATAAATTAAAACAAAAGTATTATTACAAACATTCCAGGTCCTACCGATATTGGAACTCAGATTGCTGGATTCAGAGTCCAGAGTGCTAATCATTACACGATGGAACCAACGTCCACGATCCTCAACCCTAGGAGTCCTGAAGCAGTGTCAGTCGCCACCTACTGTCTATCGCTTGAATTCGTTCACACTGTAAATCAAACATGACAAGTCCAACAGCACAACTAAAATGTGTATTTCACAAGTAATAACATAAAAACAGAAATATACTTTTGCTGATGCAGAAACAAAGAAAACGTCTCGTCTGATGCTTGGAAATCTCCATTTAGCATGGCCCCTTAACTAACCACCAAGAGTCTTTGCATGGCTGGGAACCTTTGTAGAAGACTCAGTGGGTCACTGTGAATGCAGCAGATCTTCACCCCTGTATTTCTTACAAAGAAGCAGAGTTTTATTCCAGGTACAGGAGGCATCTCTGGTGTCTGATACTACCTGTAGTGTTCAGCCTACCCTCTCTGAGAGAGCAGCAGTGAGGGTACAAAGCACACTGGTTGCAAAATGTGGACACTGCAAACAGCAGCTGCAATATCACAGATGATATAAAACACATAAAGTGCTCAAGTCTTATACTAGAAACAACACAGCAGGGGAATCATGTCATAAAACAAATGATGAACCCACAGTATGGACGGGGCAGGTAATAAAATGCGAATTTCCCATGGTGGGACCACAGTCAATTGCTGCCTTCTTCTCTGTGCCCCGGTCTCATTATATAATCTGTACTTTTTGTTGTGCAATAAAAGAAAAACAAGGAATAACCCTTCATAGTATTAATGTACAGGTCAAGGGCTGGGGAGAGAGGGCAGTAGATTTGGAGGTCGGTGTAAACCTCTGACGGCATTAGATGGAAGCAGAAGACAAAGCAAGTGACATTTATTAAGACTTTAGGTGCATTTAGGTTTATAGAAAAAAACTGAGAAAGATTAAAATGTCTGAGTAGTGAAAAAACAAATGGATTTCCCATACCGGGAGTCCAACCCGGGCCGCCTGGGTGAAAACCAGGAATCCTAACGGCTAGACCATATGGGAACTGTGACCTCTTTATACAGCTCAGTGTATGTGAGGTGTCTCCCAAGGTCACACTGCATTCCGTACACTGAGAGTTATATTGTTCTTCTCAGTAGTACACAATCAATTGGGGTAACAGACACCTCACTTCTGACAAAAGAGAAGGAATGACCAGAAGTCATAATTTCTGCCACAACCTGTCAGGTCTCATTATTTACAACCTTAGAACTTCTACACATACACAGAGCCCAGGACACGGAGGACAGCAGCAGTCCCTGCATTGACTATTACTAACCCCTCCCCTTGAGCCAGACAAAGCCACACCCCTCCCCCAGGACACCCCTTGACTCCTGGGTTTCCTCACCAGACTGATGGCCCCACAGACCCCTCTCCAGTTATCTTCCAGCTGCTTCCTTGACGACACTCCCCTGCACCTGTCACAGGCTCCAGGCTGCCCTCCTGGGGCTCGAGTTATACTCCTTCTCTATCTACTAACAGCACCGACTCCAGTCCTGACACTGGATTGGTTCACACAGAGAAGAAGCAGCTCAGAAGTAGTCTGGGTTGTTCCCAGGTACCTGCATCTTCACAGAGTGACCGC
Organism: Pleurodeles waltl; assembly: GCF_031143425.1. Classification (NCBI taxonomy): domain Eukaryota; kingdom Metazoa; phylum Chordata; class Amphibia; order Caudata; family Salamandridae; genus Pleurodeles; species Pleurodeles waltl. The sequence continues at coordinate 5,005,838 of NW_027150097.1, forward strand.
CAGGGGGCAGCACAGCCAAAGCACTCACAGCCCACAAGCCTACGAATCATCAATTGGATGTCAGCAGCCTTGTCAGAGGCGCAGATACTAGTAATTCCACAGTATTTTGGGACAGCAGAGGAAGAAGCAAGTGCTGAGCTGAAGTGGTCACTGCTGTTTTGTCACAACACCAGACATATGTTCTTAAAAGCATGTAAGCGCACATTCTTAGGCATTCTCGGTCGTCTTCTCCCTTTCTGACATTATACCAATTGTATACACCCGAATGGAGAAAAGTTAAAATATAAGGTACTAGGAATATGCGCCAAAGGCAGGCAAATTAAACATTTCAAGTACAAATATTACCATATTTATTAATGTAAAATGTAAACAAGTTAGACTGAAAATATGTGTGTGTGTTTACAAAGGATGTCTAAAGTGTATGCTGTGAGGTCAGGTTGCAGTTCACTACTTGCACTTGCGCCTTTCACAAGTGTGAGTACCCAGTTACACTAATGTCTGCTCTGACTTGTTATTCTGAGAGTCATGTGCTAAAGGGGGGCTTCCACCCTAGTTTGAGGGACCAGAGTACGAATGCCCCAGGGCACAGGAAGTGCACAGTCCTCATTGATACAACTGTGGCCCAGTAACTTCTGACTGCCCTTTGACCCCACAGACTGGCACATATATGTCATCAGACTATAGCACTGTGGTACATATGCACACATGTGCATGTACACGTCAGCCAGTTTTTTATTCATTTATGTGCTAATACTGTTCAGCATCAGGATGTGATGTCGAAGGAGAAAGGTGGAGAGTGCCGAAGTCTCTGGTATTTCAAGACAAAACTAGAGACCTTTTCACACTCATATACTGCTCCAGGCAGATCTTCCACTGCAAATGCAAGTTATATGAGTCCAGCTGAAAACTGTTTATTTTTGGGTACTTGCTTTAGTCAAAGTTACCATTTGCAACTCACACAAAAAAAGCAAAGGGCAATTTCATACATTAACACTTTGGTAAAGTCGTTCTTTCACACCGTACATTTCCGTAAGTTTCTCTCTCCTTCTAAGTTATCCGGTGTGAAGGCCGCGTGGAGTCAGGTCCACACTGTGCATCTTACTGTTGTGTAGCCAGAGTAGAGAGGTGTCCACACAGACACAGGACGTAGACAACACCTGTGTGTAGCATCACGTGCCCCCAGCAACGCCTATAGAATAATGTATAGATGCCCCCAAGCCGCAGAAACCACGAGGGGAATGAAAACAGGAAGAGACGGGTTATGTCAGAGATACAAATGGTTTCCTGCTCAAGACCTGCAATAAATTAAAACAAAAGTATTATTACAAACATTCCAGGTCCTACCGATATTGGAACTCAGATTGCTGGATTCAGAGTCCAGAGTGCTAATCATTACACGATGGAACCAACGTCCACGATCCTCAACCCTAGGAGTCCTGAAGCAGTGTCAGTCGCCACCTACTGTCTATCGCTTGAATTCGTTCACACTGTAAATCAAACATGACAAGTCCAACAGCACAACTAAAATGTGTATTTCACAAGTAATAACATAAAAACAGAAATATACTTTTGCTGATGCAGAAACAAAGAAAACGTCTCGTCTGATGCTTCGAAATCTCCATTTAGCATGGCCCCTTAACTAACCACCAAGAGTCTTTGCACGGCTGGGAACCTTTGTAAAAGGCTCAGTGGGTCACTGTGAATGCAGCAGATCTTCACCCCTGTATTTCTTACAAAGAAGCAGAGTTTTATTCCAGGTACAGGAGGCATCTCTGGTGTCTGATACTACCTGTAGTGTTCAGCCTACCCTCTCTGAGAGAGCAGCAGTGAGGGTACAAAGCACACTGGTTGCAAAATGTGGACACTGCAAACAGCAGCTGCAATATCACAGATGATATAAAACACATAAAGTGCTCAATTCTTATACTAGAAACAACAAGCAGGGGAATCATGTCATAAAACAAATGATGAACCCACAGTATGTACGGGGCAGGTAATAAAATGCGAATTTCCCATGGTGGGACCACAGTCAATTGCTGCCTTCTTCTCTGTGCCCCGGTCTCATTATATAATCTGTACTTTTTGTTGTGCAATAAAAGAAAAACAAGGAATAACCCTTCATAGTATTAATGTACAGGTCAAGGGCTGGGGAGAGAGGGCAGTAGATTTGGGGGTCGGTGTAAACCTCTGACGGCATTAGATGGAAGCAGAAGACAAAGCAAGTGACATTTATTAAGACTTTAGATGCATTTAGGTTTATAGAAAAAAACTGAGAAAGATTAAAATGTCTGAGTAGAGGAAAAAAAAATGGATTTCCCATACCGGGAGTCGAACCCAGGCAGCCTGGGTGAAAACCAGGAATCCTAACCGCTAGACCATATGGGAACTGTGACCTCTTTATACAGCTCAGTGTATGTGAGGTGTCTCCCAAGGTCACACGGCATTCCGTACACTGAGAGTTATATTGTTCTTCTCAGTAGTACACAATCAATTGGGGTAACAGACACCTCACTTCTGACAAAAGAGAAGGAATGACCAGAAGTCATCATTTCTGCCACAACCTGTCAGATCTCATTATTTACAACCTTAGAACTTCTACACATACACAGAGCCCAGGACACGGAGGACAGCAGCAGTCCCTGCATTGACTATTACTAACCCCTCCCCTTGAGCCAGACAAAGCCACGCCCCTCCCCCAGGACACCCCTTGACTCCTGGGTTTCCTCACCAGACTGATGGCCCCACAGACCCCTCTCCAGTTATCTTCCAGCTGCTTCCTTGACGACACTCCCCTGCACCTGTCACAGGCTCCAGGCTGCCCTCCTGGGGCTCGAGTTATACTCCTTCTCTATCTACTAACAGCACCGACTCCAGTCCTGACACTGGATTGGTTCACACAGAGAAGAAGCAGCTCAGAAGTAGTCTGGGTTGTTCCCAGGTACCTGCATCTTCACAGAGTGACCGCCAGAGGGCAGCACAGCCAAAGCACTCACAGCCCACTAGCCTACGAATCATCAATTGGATGTCAGCAGCCTTGTCAGAGGCGCAGATACTAGTAATTCCACAGTATTTCGGGACAGCAGAGGAAGAAGCAAGTGCTGAGCTGAAGTGGTCACTGCTGTTTTGTCACAACACCAGACATATGTTCTTAAAAGCATGTAAGCGCACATTCTTAGGCATTCTCGGTCGTCTTCTCCCATTCTGACATTATACCAATTGTATACACCCGAATGGAGAAAAGTTAAAATATAAGGTACTAGGAATATGCGCCAAAGGTAGGCAAATTAAACATTTCAAGTACAAATATTACCATATTTATTGATGTAAAATGTAAACAAGTTAGACTGAAAATATGTGTGTGTGTTTACAAAGGATGTCTAAAGTGTATGCTGTGAGGTCAGGTTGCAGTTCACTACTTGCACTTGCGCCTTTCACAAGTGTGAGTACCCAGTTACACTAATGTCTGCTCTGACTTGTTATTCTGAGAGTCATGTGCTAAAGGGGGGCTTCCACCCTAGTTTGAGGGACCAGAGTACGAATGCCCCAGGGCACAGGAAGTACACAGTCCTCATTCATACAACTGTGGCCCAGTAACTTCTGACTGCCCTTTGACCCCACAGACTGGCACATATATGTCATCAGACTATAGCACCGTGGTACATATGCACACATGTGCATGTACACGTCAGCCAGTTTTTTATTCATTTATGTGCTAATACTGTTCAGCATCAGGATGTGATGTCGAAGGAGAAAGGAGGAGAGCGCCGAAGTCTCTGGTATTTCAAGACAAAACTAGAGACCTTTTCACACTCATATACTGCTCCAGGCAGATCTTCCACTGCAAATGCAAGTTATATGAGTCCAGCTGAAAACTGTTTATTTTTGGGTACTTGCTTTAGTCAAAGGTTACCATTTGCAACTCACAAAAAAAAAGCAAAGGGCAATTTCATACATTAACACTTTGGTAAAGTCGTTCTTTCACACCGTACATTTCCGTAAGTTTCTCTCTCCTTGTAAGTTATCCGGTGTGAAGGCCGCGTGGAGTCAGGTCCACACTGTGCATCTTACTGTTGTGTAGCCAGAGTAGAGAGGTGTCCACACAGACACAGAACGTAGACAACGCCTGTGTGTAGCATCACGTGCCCCCAGCAACGCCTATAGAATAATGTATAGATGCCCCCAAGCCGCAGAAACCACGAGGGGAATGAAAACAGGAAGAGACGGGTTATGTGAGAGATACAAATGGTTTCCTGCTCAAGACCTGCAATAAATTAAAACAAAAGTATTATTACAAACATTCCAGGTCCTACCGATATTGGAACTCAGATTGCTGGATTCAGAGTCCAGAGTGCTAATCATTACACGATGGAACCAACGTCCACGATCCTCAACCCTAGGAGTCCTGAAGCAGTGTCAGTCGCCACCTACTGTCTATCGCTTGAATTCATTCACACTGTAAATCAAACATGACAAGTCCAACAGCACAACTAAAATGTGTATTTCACAAGTAATAACATAAAAACAGAAATATACTTTTGCTGATGCAGAAACAAAGAAAACGTCTCGTCTGATGCTTGGAAATCTCCATTTAGCATGGCCCCTTAACTAACCACCAAGAGTCTTTGCACGGCTGGGAACCTTTGTAGAAGACTCAGTGGGTCACTGTGAATGCAGCAGATCTTCACCCCTGTATTTCTTACAAAGAAGCAGAGTTTTATTCCAGGTACAGGAGGCATCTCTGGTGTCTGATACTACCTGTAGTGTTCAGCCTACCCTCTCTGAGAGAGCAGCAGTGAGGGTACAAAGCACACTGGTTGCAAAATGTGGACACTGCAAACAGCAGCTGCAATATCACAGATGATATAAAACACATAAAGTGCTCAAGTCTTATACTAGAAACAACACAGCAGGGGAATCATGTCATAAAACAAATGATGAACCCACAGTATGGACGGGGCAGGTAATAAAATGCGAATTTCCCATGGCGGGACCACAGTCAATTGCTGCCTTCTTCTCTGTGCCCCGGTCTCATTATATAATCTGTACTTTTTGTTGTGCAATAAAAGAAAAACAAGGAATAACCCTTCATAGTATTAATGTACAGGTCAAGGGCTGGGGAGAGAGGGCAGTAGATTTGGGGGTCGGTGTAAACCTCTGACGGCATGAGATGGAAGCAGAAGACAAAGCAAGTGACATTTATTAAGACTTTAGGTGCATTTAGGTTTATAGAAAAAAACTGAGAAAGATTAAAATGTCTGAGGAGTGAAAAAAAAAATGGATTTCCCATACCGGTACTCGAACCCAGGCCACCTGGGTGAAAACCAGGAATCCTAACCACTAGACCATATGGGAACTGTGACCTCTTCATACAGCTCAGTGTATGTGAGGTGTCTCCCAAGGTCACACTGCATTCCGTACACTGAGAGTTATATTGTTCTTCTCAGTAGTACACAATCAATTGGGGTAACAGACACCTCACTTCTGAAAAAAGAGAAGGAATGACCAGAAGTCATCATTTCTGCCACAAGCTGTCAGGTCTCATTATTTACAACCTTAGAACTTCTACACATACACAGAGCCAAGGACACGGAGGACAGCAGCAGTCCCTGCATTGACTATTACTAACCCCTCCCCTTGAGCCAGACAAAGCCACGCCCCTCCCCCAGGACACCCCTTGACTCCTGGGTTTCCTCACCAGACTGATGGCCCCACAGACCCCTCTCCAGTTATCTTCCAGCTGCTTCCTTGACGACACTCCCCTGCACCTGTCACAGGCTCCAGGCTGCCCTCCTGGGGCTCGAGTTATACTCCTTCTCTATCTACTAACAGCACCGACTCCAGTCCTGACACTGGATTGGTTCACACAGAGAAGAAGCAGCTCAGAAGTAGTCTGGGTTGTTCCCAGGTACCTGCATCTTCACAGAGTGACCGCCAGGGGGCAGCACAGCCAAAGCACTCACAGCCCACAAGCCTACGAATCATCAATTGGATGTCAGCAGCCTTGTCAGAGGCGCAGATACTAGTATTTCCACAGTATTATGGGACAGCAGAGGAAGAAGCAAGTGCTGAGCTGAAGTGGTCACTGCTGTTTTGTCACAACACCAGACATATGTTCTTAAAAGCATGTAAGCGCACATTCTTAGGCATTCTCGGTCGTCTTCTCCCTTTCTGACATTATACCAATTGTATACACCCGAATGGAGAAAAGTTAAAATATAAGGTACTAGGAATATGCGCCAAAGGTAGGCAAATTAAACATTTCTAGTACAAATATTACCATATTTATTGATGTAAAATGTAAACAAGTTAGACTGAAAATATGTGTGTGTGTTTACAAAGGATGTCTAAAGTGTATGCTGTGAGGTCAGGTTGCAGTTCACTACTTGCACTTGCGCCTTTCACAAGTGTGAGTACCAAGTTACACTAATGTCTGCTCTGACTTGTTATTCTGAGAGTCATGTGCTAAAGGGGGGCTTCCACCCTAGTTTGAGGGACCAGAGTACGAATGCCCCAGGGCACAGGAAGTACACAGTTCTCATTGATACAACTGTGGCCCAGTAACTTCTGACTGCCCTTTGACCCCACAGACTGGCACATACATGTCATCAGACTATAGCACCATGGTACATATGCACACATGTGCATGTACACGTCAGCCAGTTTTTTATTCATTTATGTGTTAATACTGTTCAGCATCAGGATGTGATGTCGAAGGAGAAAGGTGGAGAGCGCCGACGTCTCTGGTGTTTCAAGAAAAAACTAGAGACCTTTTCACACTCATATACTGCTCCAGGCAGATCTTCCACTGCAAATGCAAGTTATATGAGTCCAGCTGAAAACTGTTTATTTTTGGGTACTTGCTTTAGTCAAAGGTTACCATTTGCAACTCACAAAAAAAAAAGCAAAGGGCAATTTCATACATTAACATTTTTGGTAAAGTCGTTCTTTCACACCGTACATTTCTGTAAGTTTCTCTCTCCTTGTAAGTTATCCGGTGTGAAGGCCGCGTGGAGTCAGGTCCACACTGTGCATCTTACTGTTGTGTAGCCAGAGTAGAGAGGTGTCCACACAGACACAGGACGTTGACAACACCTGTGTGTAGCATCACGTGCCCCCAGCAACGCCTATAGAATAATGTATAGATGCCCCCAAGCCGCAGAAACCACAAGGGGAATGAAAATAGGAAGAGACGGGTTATGTCAGAGATACAAATTGTTTCCTGCTCAAGACCTGCAATAAATTAAAACAAAAGTATTATTACAAACATTCCAGGTCCTACCGATATTGGAACTCAGATTGCTGGATTCAGAGTCCAGAGTGCTAATCATTACACGATGGAACCAACGTCCACGATCCTCAACCCTAGGAGTCCTGAAGCAGTGTCAGTCGCCACCTACTGTCTATCACTTGAATTCGTTCACACTGTAAATCAAACATGACAAGTCCAACAGCACAACTAAAATGTGTATTTCACAAGTAATAACATAAAAACAGAAATATACTTTTGCTGATGCAGAAACAAAGAAAACATCTCGTCTGATGCTTCGAAATCTCCATTTAGCATGGCCCCTTAACTAACCACCAAGAGTCTTTGCACGGCTGGGAACCTTTGTAAAAGACTCAGTGGGTCACTGTGAATGCAGCAGATCTTCACCCCTGTATTTCTTACAAAGAAACTGAGTTTTATTCCAGGTACAGGAGGCATCTCTGGTGTCTGATACTACCGGTAGTGTTCAGCCTACCCTCTCTGAGAGAGCAGCAGTGAGGGTACAAAGCACACTGGTTGCAAAATGTGGACACTGCAAACAGCAGCTGCAATATCATAGATGATATAAAACACATAAAGTGCTCAAGTCTTATACTAGAAACAACACAGCAGGGGAATCATGTCATAAAACAAATGATGAACCCACAGTATGGACGGGGCAGGTAATAAAATGTGAATTTCCCATGGTGGGACCACAGTCAATTGCTGCATTCTTTTCTCCGTGCCCTGGTCTCATTATATAATCTGTACTTTTTGTTGTGCAATAAAAGAAAAACAAGGAATAACCCTTCATAGTATTAATGTACAGGTCAAGGGCTGGGGAGAGAGGGCAGTAGATTTGGGGGTCGGTGTAAACCTCTGACGGCATTAGATGGAAGCAGAAGACAAAGCAAGTGACATTTATTAAGACTTTAGGTGCATTTAGGTTTATAGAAAAAAACTGAGAAAGATTAAAATGTATGAGTAGTGAAAAAAAAAATGGATTTCCCATATCGGGAGTCGAACCCGGGCCGCCTGGGAGAAAACCAGGAATCCTAACCGCTAGACCATATGGGACTGTGTCCTTTTCATACAGCTCAGTGTATGTGAGGTGTCTCCCAAGGTCACAATGCATTCCGTACACTGAGAGTTATATTGTTCTTCTCAGTAGTACACAATCAATTGGGGTAACAGACACCTCACTTCTGACAAAAGAGAAGGAATGACCAGAAGTCATCATTTCTGCCACAACCTGTCAGGTCTCATTATTTACAACCTTAGAACTTCTACACATACACAGAGCCCAGGACACGGAGGACAGCAGCAGTCCCTGCATAGACTATTACGAACCCCCCCCCTTGAGCCAGACAAAGCCACGCCCCTCCCCCAGGACACCCCTTGACTCCTGGGTTTCCTCACCAGACTGATGGCCCCACAGACCCCTCTCCAGTTATCTTCCAGCTGCTTCCTTGACGACACTCCCCTGCACCTGTCACAGGCTCCAGGCTGCCCTCCTGGGGCTCAAGTTATACTCCTTCTCTATCTACTAACAGCACCGACTCCAGTCCTGACACTGGATTGGTTCACACAGAGAAGAAGCAGCTCAGAAGTAGTCTGGGTTGTTCCCAGGTACCTGCATCTTCACAGAGTGACCGCCAGGGGGCAGCACAGCCAAAGCACTCACAGCCCACAAGCCTACAAATCATCAATTGGATGTCAGCAGCTTTGTCAGAGGCACAGAGACTAGTAATTCCACAGTATTTTGGGACAGCAGAGGAAGAAGCAAGTGCTGAGCTGAAGTGGTCACTGCTGTTTTGTCACAACACCAGACATATGTTCTTAAAAGCATGTAAGCGCACATTCTTAGGCATTCTCGGTCGTCTTCTCCCTTTCTGACATTATACCAATTGTATACATCCGAATGGAGAAAAGTTAAAATATAAGGTACTAGGAATATGCGCCAAAGGTAGGCAAATTAAACATTTCAAGTACAAATATTACCATATTTATTGATGTAAAATGTAAACGAGTTAGACTGAAAATATGTGTGTGTGTTTACAAAGGATGTCTAAAGTGTATGCTGTGAGGTCAGGTTGCAGTTCACTACTTGTACTTGCGCCTTTCACAAGTGTGAGTACCCAGTTACACTAATGTCTGCTCTGACTTGTTATTCTGAGAGTCATGTGCTAAAGGGGGGCTTCCACCCTAGGTTGAGGGACCAGAGTACGAACGCCCCAGGGCACAGGAAGTACACAGTCCTCATTGATACAACTGTGGCCCAGTAACTTCTGACTGCCCTTTGACCCCACAGACTGGCACATATATGTCATCAGACTATAGCACCGTGGTACATATGCACACATGTGCATGTACACGTCAGCCAGTTTTTTATTCATTTATGTGCTAATACTGTTCAGCATCAGGATGTGATGTCGAAGGAGAAAGGTGGAGAGCGCCGAAGTCTCTGGTATTTCAAGACAAAACTAGAGACCTTTTCACACTCATATACTGCTCCAGGCAGATCTTCCACTGCAAATACAAGTTATATGAGTCCAGCTGAAAACTGTTTATTTTTGGGTACTTGCTTTAGTCAAAGGTTACCATTTGCAACTCACAAAAAAAAAGCAAAGGGCAATTTCATACATTAACACTTTGGTAAAGTCGTGCTTTCCAACTGTACATTTCCGTAAGTTTCTCTCTCCTTGTAAGTTATCAGGTGTGAAGGCCGCGTGGAGTCAGGTCCACACTGTGCATCTTACTGTTGTGTAGCCAGAGTAGAGAGGTGTCCACACAGACACAGGACGCAGACAACACCTGTGTGTAGCATCACGTGCCCCCAGCAGCGCCTATAGAATAATGTATAGATGCCCCAAAAACCGCAGAAACCACGAGGGGAATGAAAACAGGAAGAGACGGGTTATGTCAGAGATACAAATGGTTTCCTGCTCAAGACCTGCAATAAATTAAAACAAAAGTATTATTACAAACATTCCAGGTCCTACCGATATTGGAACTCAGATTGCTGGATTCAGAGTCCAGAGTGCTAATCATTACACGATGGAACCAACGTCCGCGATCCTCAACCCTAGGAGTCCTGAAGCAGTGTCAGTCGCCACCTACTGTCTATCGCTTGAATTCGTTCACACTGTAAATCAAACATGACAAGTCCAACAGCACAACTAAAATGTGTATTTCACAAGTAATAACATAAAAACAGAAATATACTTATGCTGATGCAGAAACAAAGAAAACGTCTCGGCCGATGCTTCGAAATCTCCATTTAGCATGGCCCCTTAACTAACCCCCAAGAGTCTTTGCACGGCTGGGAACCTTTGTAAAAGACTCAGTGGGTCACTGTGAATGCAGCAGATCTTCACCCCTGTATTTCTTACAAAGAAGCAGAGTTTTATTCCAGGTACAGGAGGCATCTCTGGTGTCTGATACTACCGGTAGTGTTCAGACTACCCTCTCTGAGAGAGCAGCAGTGAGGGTACAAAGCACACTGGTTGCAAAATGTGGACACTGCAAACAGCAGCTGCAATATCACAGATGATATAAAACACATAAAGTGCTCAAGTCTTATACTAGAAACAACACAGCAGGGGAATCATGTCATAAAACAAATGATGAACCCACAGTATGGACGGGGCAGGTAATAAAATGCTAATTTCCCATGGTGGGACCACAGTCAATTGCTGCCTTCTTTTCTCCGTGCCCTGGTCTCATTATATAATCTGTACTTTTTGTTGTGCAATAAAAGAAAAACAAGGAATAACCCTTCATAGTATTAATGTACAGGTCAAGGGCTGGGGAGAGAGGGCAGTAGATTTGGAGGTCGGTGTAAACCTCTGACGGCATTAGATGGAAGCAGAAGACAAAGCAAGTGACATTTATTAAGACTTTAGGTGCCTTTAGGTTTATAGAAAAAAACTGAGAAAGATTAAAATGTCTGAGTAGTGAAAAAAAAAAAATGGATTTCCCATACTGGGAGTCGAACCCGGGCCACCTGGGTGAAAACCAGGAATCCTAACCTTAGACCAGATGGGAACTGTGAACTTATCATACAGCTCAGTGTAGGTGAGGTGTCTCCCAAGGTCACACTGCATTCTGTACACTGACAGTTATATTGTTCTTCTCAGTAGTACACAATCAATTGGGGTAACAGACACCTCACTTCTGACAAAAGAGAAGGAATGACCAGAAGTCATCATTTCTGCCACAACCTGTCAGGTCTCATTATTTACAACCTTAGAACTTCTACACATACACAGAGCCCAGGACACGGAGGACAGCAGCAGTCCCTGCATTGACTATTACTAAACCCTCCCCTTGAGCCAGACAATGCCACGCCCCTCCCCCAGGACACCCCTTGACTCCTGGGTTTCCTCACCAGACTGATGGCCCCACAGACCCCTCTCCAGTTATCTTCCAGCTGCTCCCTTGACAACACTCCCCTGCACCTGTCACAGGCTCCAGGCTGCCCTCCTGGGGCTCGAGTTATACTCCTTCTCTATCTACTAACAGCACCAACACCAGTCCTGACACTGGATTGGTTCACACAGAGAAGAAGCAGCTCAGAAGTAGTCTGGGTTGTTCCCAGGTACCTGCATCTTCACAGAGTGACCGCCAGGGGGCAGCACAGCCAAAGCACTCACAGCCCACAAGCCTACGAATCATCAATTGGATGTCAGCAGCCTTGTCAGAGGCGCAGAGACTAGTAATTCCACAGTATTTTGGGACAGCAGAGGAAGAAGCAAGTGCTGAGCTGAAGTGGTCACTGCTGTTTTGTTACAACACCAGACATATGTTCTTAAAAGCATGTAAGCGCACATTCTTAGGCATTCTCGGCCGTCTTCTCCCTTTCTGACATTATACCAATTGTATACACCCGAATGGAGAAAAGTTGAAATATAAGGTACTAGGAATATGCGCCAAAGGTAGGCAAATTAAACATTTCAAGTACAAATATTACCATATTTATTGATGTAAAATGTAAACAAGTTAGACTGAAAATATGTGTGTGTGTTTACAAAGGATGTCTAAAGTGTATGCTGTGAGGTCAGGTTGCAGTTCACTACTTGCACTTGCGCCTTTCACAAGTGTGAGTACCCAGTTACACTAATGTCTGCTCTGACTTGTTATTCTGAGAGTCATGTGCTAAAGGGGGGCTTCCACCCTAGTTTGAGGGACCAGAGTACGAATGCCCCTGTGTAGGAAAGTACCATCTTGCCTGGCATGTTACCCCCATTTTTCACTGTATATATGTTGTTTTAGTTGTATGTGTCACTGGGACCCTGGTAACCCAGGGCCCCAGTGCTCATAAGTGTGCCTGAATGTGTTACCTGTGTAGTGACTAACTGTCTCACTGAGGCTCTGCTAATCAGAACCTCAGTGGTTATGCTCTCTCATTTCTTTCCAAATCGTCACTAACAGGCTAGTGACCATTTTTACCAATTTACATTGGCTTACTGGAACACCCTTATAATTCCCTAGTATATGGTACTGAGGTACCCAGGGTATTGGGGTTCCAGGAGATCCCTATGGGCTGCAGCATTTCTTTTGCCACCCATAGGGAGCTCTGACAATTCTTACACAGGCCTGCCACTGCAGCCTGAGTGAAATAACGTCCACGTTATTTCACAGCCATTTTACACTGCACTTAAGTAACTTATAAGTCACCTATATGTCTAACCTTTACCTGGTAAAGGTTAGGTGCAAAGTTACTTAGTGTGAGGGCACCCTGGCACTAGCCAAGGTGCCCCCACATTGTTCAGAGCCAATTCCCTGAACTCTGTGAGTGCGGGGACACCATTACACGCGTGCACTACATATAGGACACTACCTATATGTAGCTTCACCATGGTAACTCCGAATATGGCCATGTAACATGTCTATGATCATGGAATTGCCCCCTCTATACCATCCTGGCATAGTTGGCACAATCCCATGATCCCAGTGGTCTGTAGCACAGACCCTGGTACTGCCAAACTGCCCTTCCTGGGGTTTCACTGCAGCTGCTGCTGCTGCCAACCCCTCAGACAGGCAGCTGCACTCCTGGGGTCCAGCCAGGCCTGGCCCAGGATGGCAGAACAAAGAACTTCCTCTGAGAGAGGGTGTGACACCCTCTCCCTTTGGAAAATGGTGTGAAGCATTGCACGACTTTCTAAGTTGGTCTCCGGCGACGTGGGACTCCTTTGTGCAACTTCGGTGAGCACCGTTTCACGCATCCTCGTAGTGCCTGTTTCTGGCACTTCTCCAGGTGCTACCTGCTTCAGTGAGGGCTCTTTGTCTTGCTCGACGTCCCCTCTCTCTTGAGGTCCAATTTGCGACCTCCTGGTCCCTCCTGGGCCCCAGCAGCGTCCAAAAACGCCAAACGCACGATTTGCGAGTAGCAAGACTTGTTGACGTCCTTCCGGCGGGAAAATACTTCTGCACGACTCTCCAAGGCGAGAGAACTCCGTCCACCGAAGGGGAAGTCTCTAGCCCATTTCGTTCCTGCAGAAACCTCAGCTTCTTCTGTCCAGTCGAAGCTTCTTTGCACCCGCAGCTGGCATTTCCTGGGCATCTGCCCATCTCCGACTTGCTTGTGACTTTTGGACTTGGTCCCCTTGTTCCACAGGTACCCTAGATTGGAAATCCACAGTTGTTGCATTGCTGGTTTGTGTCTTTCCTGCATTATTCCTCTAACACGACTCTTTTGTCCTTAGGGGAACTTTAGTGCACTTTGCACTCACTTTTCAGGGTCTTGGGGAGGGTTATTTTTCTAACTCTCACTATTTTCTAATAGTCCCAGCGACCCTCTACAAGGTCACATAGGTTTGGGGTCCATTCGTGGTTCGCATTCCACTTTTGGGTATATGGTTTGTGTTGCCCATATCCCTATGTTTCCCCATTGCATCCTATTGTAACTATACATTGTTTGCACTGTTTTCTAAGACTATACTGCATATTTTTTCTATTGTGTATATATATCTTGTGTATATTTCCTATCCTCTCACTGAGGGTACACTCTAAGATACTTTGGCATATTGTCATAAAAATAAAGTACCTTTATTTTTAGTATAACTGTGTATTGTGTTTTCTTATGATATTGTGCATATGACACTAAGTGGTACTGTAGTAGCTTCACACGTCTCCTAGTTCAGCCTAAGCTGCTCTGCTAAGCTACCATTATCTATCAGCCTAAGCTGCTAGACACCCTATACACTAATAAGGGATAACTGGGCCTGGTGCAAGGTGCAAGTACCCCTTGGTACTCACTACAAGCCAGTCCAGCCTCCTACATTGGTTGTGCAGTGGTGGGATAAGTGCTTGAGACTACTTACCACTCTTGTCATTGTACTTTTCATAAGAGAAAAATATACAAGACAAGGTCAGTGTATATACACATAGCCAAAAAGTTTTGCATTTCCTCTTTTCACTCTTTTCTAAGTGCTGAAAAGTACTTCTAAACTTTCAAAAAGTTCTTAAAAGTTTAAAAAGTTTTTTTCTGTCTTTCCAAAAAGTTCTGAAAACTTTTTTTCTCTTTTTCTATCACTCTAACTCTCTCTAGAAAATGTCTGGCACAGGCCAAAGTGTTGATCTGTCCAAACTTGCATATGACAACCTTAGCTGGAAAAGAGCAAGGAGTCTCTGTATAGAGAGAGGTTTGAGTGTAGGGAAGAATCCTGCCTTGGAACTATTACTTAACATGCTTAGAGAACAGGATAAGGCCAGAGGTGCCCCATCTGTTGAAAAAGTACCTAATAGTTCCCAATCTGATTCAGGAACTCCCCCAGGAAAAGATTCAGGAAAGAAACTTCCTAGCCTGCCCATTACTAGACAATCTAGCATAGATGGTAATGATGATGAGCCACACCAAATAAGTAGTGTTGTCTCACATCATAGCAAAAGCATTTATTCTCACCATACTGGTAGTAATGTTTCTGTAAACCAAGCTGTTAAGTTGGCTTCTGTAAGGGACAGGTCTCCTTCTGTTCATTCCCATCATAGCTCTGTTTCTAGAAATGTCCCTCCCACCAACCCTGATGACAGAATGTTAGAGAGGGAACTCAATAAATTGAGGGTGGAACAAACCAGACTGAAGCTTAAAAAGCAACAGCTGGATTTGGATAGACAGTCTTTTGAATTAGAGAAGGAAAAACAGAAGTTGGGTTTAGATACCCATGGTGGCAGCAGCAGTATTCCCCATAGTCATCCTGCAAAAGAGCATGTTTCCAGGAATCTGCACAAGATAGTTCCCCCTTATAAGGAGGGGGATGACATTAACAAGTGGTTTGCTGCACTTGAGAGGGCCTGTGTTGTACAGGATGTCCCTCAAAGGCAGTGGGCTGCTATCCTATGGCTATCATTTAGTGGAAAAGGTAGGGATAGGCTCCTTACTGTGAAAGAAAATGATGCTAATAATTTCCAAGTTCTTAAGAATGCACTCCTGGATGGTTATGGCTTAACCACTGAACAGTACAGGATAAAGTTCAGAGAGACCAAAAAGGAGTCTTCACAAGACTGGGTTGATTTCATTGACCAGGCAGTGAAGGCCTTGGAGGGGTGGTTACATGGCAGTAAAGTTACTGATTATGACAGCCTGTATAACTTGATCCTGAGAGAGCATATTCTTAATAATTGTGTGTCTGATTTGTTGCACCAGTACTTGGTGGACTCTGATCTGACCTCTCCCCAAGAATTGGGAAAGAAGGCAGACAAATGGGTCAGAACAAGAGTGAACAGAAAAGTTCATACAGGGGGTGACAAAGATGGCAACAAAAAGAAGGATGGTAAGTCTTCTGACAAGGGTGGGGACAAATCTAAAAATGAGTCTTCATCAGGCCCACAAAAACACTCTGGTGGGGTGGTGGGTCCAAATCCTCCTTTAATCAGAACAAGGAAAAGAAACCATGGTGCTATTTATGTAAAATAAAAGGCCATTGGACAACAGATCCCAGTTGTCCAAAGAAAGGCACCACAGCTCCTACCACTACAACCCCTACTGCTACACCTAGTGTCCCTACTAATAGCAGTGGTGGTGGGAGCAAACCTACTAATAGCCAATCCAAGGGAGTAGCTGGGCTCACTTTTGGTAATTTAGTTGGGGTTGGTCTGATTAGGGAGACCACAGAGGCTACTTTAGTCTCTGAAGGGGCTATTGATTTAGCCACTTTGGTTGCTTGCCCCCATAACTTGGAGAAGTACAAGCAACTAACCCTAATAAATGGTGTTGAGGTCCAGGCCTACAGGGACACAGGTGCCAGTGTCACAATGGTGATTGAGAAACTGGTGCACCCTGAACAACACATACTTGGACACCAGTACCAAGTAACCGATGCTCACAACATAACACAAAGCCACCCCATGGCTGTTGTAAATCTCAACTGGGGGGGGGGTAACTGGTCCAAAGAAAGTTGTGGTAGCTTCAGATTTACCTGTAGACTGTCTATTAGGGAATGATTGGAGACATCAGCTTGGTCAGATGTGGAGTTGGAGGCCCATGCAGCAATGCTGGGCATCCCAGGGCATATTTTTGCTTTGACAAGGGCTCAGGCCAAAAAGCAAAAAGGACAGGGAAGCTTGGATCCTGGAACAATGGACCAAGTGCTCCCTAAAGCTAGGGCTAGTAGAAGCAAACCACTTCCTACTATCCCTCCCTCTACAGTGGATTATAATTCTGAGGAAGAAGAATTCCCTCCCTGTGCAGAACCTACACCAGAGGAGCTGGAAGCAGACACTGCTGAGCTTTTGGGTGAAGGGGGGCCTGCCAGAGAGGAGCTGAGTGTGGCACAGCAAACCTGTCCCACATTAGAGGGTCTCAGACAGCAAGCTGTCAAACAGGCTAATGGGGATGTCAGTGACTCTCACAGAGTTTACTGGGAAGACAACCTCTTGTACACTGAGCATAGGGATCCTAAACCTGGAGCTGCCAGGAGATTAGTGATCCCTCAGGAGTACAGAAAGTTCCTCCTAACACTGGCACATGACATTCCCTTAGCTGGGCACCTAGGGCAAATGAAAACTTGGGACAGGCTTGTTCCCCTGTTTCATTGGCCTAGGATGTCTGAGGACACAAAGGAATTTTATAAGTCCTGTGAAACCTGTCAAGCCAGTGGCAAGACAGGTGGCACACCAAAGGCACCCCTTATTCCACTGCCTGTGGTTGGGGTTCCCTTTGAAAGGGTAGGGGTTGACATAGTTGGCCCCCTTGACCCTCCTACTGCTTCAGGCAATAGGTTTATCTTGGTGGTAGTGGACCATGCCACAAGATATCCTGAAGCAATTCCTTTAAGGACCACTACAGCTCCTGCAGTGGCAAAGGCCCTCCTGGGAATATTTTCCAGGGTGGGCTTCCCAAAGGAAGTAGTATCAGACAGAGGAAGCAATTTCATGTCTGCATACTTAAAGGCCATGTGGAAGGAGTGTGGTGTAACGTACAAGTTCACAACACCCTATCATCCACAAACAAATGGACTGGTGGAGAGATTTAATAAAACTCTCAAAGGCATGATTATGGGACTCCCTGAAAAACTCCGCAGGAGATGGGATATCCTTCTACCATGCCTCCTTTTTGCCTACAGGGAGGTACCCCAGAAAGGAGTGGGCTTCAGCCCCTTTGAACTTCTTTTTGGACACCTTGTTAGGGGTCCACTCACACTTGTAAAGGAGGGTTGGGAACAACCTTTAAAAGCTCCTAAACAGGATATTGTGGACTATGTACTTGGCCTCAGATCAAGGATGGCTGAGTACATGAAAAAGGCCAGTAAAAACCTTCAGGCCAGCCAAGAGCTCCAGAAGCAATGGCATGATCAGAAGGCTGTTTTGGTTCAGTACCAACCAGGGCAGAAAGTGTGGGTCTTGGAGCCTGTGGCCCCAAGAGCACTCCAAGATAAATGGAGTGGACCCCACACAATTGTTGAAAAGAAGGGTGAAGTCACCTACTTGGTTGACTTAGGCACTGCCAGGAGTCCCCTTAGGGTGCTCCATGTCAACCGCCTGAAACCCTACTATGACAGGGCTGATCTCACCCTGCTCATGGCAACTGATGAGGGACAGGAAGAAGACAGTGATCCTCTACCTGATCTCTTCTCTTCCACAGAACAAGATGCTCTTGTGGAAGGTGTAGTTTTGGCTGATTGTCTTACTGCTGAGCAGAAAGATAATTGCATAAATCTCCTAGGACAATTTTCAGAACTCTTCTCTACTGTGCCAGGCACCACTTCTTGGTGTGAGCACACTATAGATACTGGAGACAGTTTACCTGTCAAAAGTAAGATCTATAGGCAGCCTGACCATGTCAGGGACTGCATAAAGCAAGAAGTTCAGAAAATGTTGGAACTAGGAGTGGTTGAGCACTCTGACAGTCCATGGGCTTCTCCTGTGGTACTGGTACCAAAACCCAATTCTAAAGATGGAAAAAAAGAAATGCGGTTTTGTGTAGACTATAGAGGTCTCAACTTGGTAACCAAAACTGATGCTCACCCTATACCCAGGGCAGATGAGCTTATAGATACACTGGCATCTGCCAAGTATCTAAGCACTTTTGATTTGACTGCAGGGTATTGGCAGATCAAATTGTCAGAAGATGCTAAACCTAAGACTGCATTTTCTACCATTGGAGGACATTACCAGTTTAATGTAATGCCTTTTGGTTTGAAAAATGCACCTGCCACTTTTCAGAGGTTGGTGAACACAGTCCTGCAAGGGCTGGAGGCTTTCAGTGCAGCATATTTGGACGATATAGCTGTCTTTAGCTCCAGCTGGGATAATCACCTGGTCCACCTATGGAAAGTTTTGGAGGCCCTGCAAAAGACAGGCCTCACTATCAAGGCTTCAAAGTGCCAGATAGGGCAGGGTAAGGTGGTTTATCTGGGACACCTTGTTGGTGGGGAACAGATTGCACCACTTCAGGGGAAAATCCAAACTATTATTGATTGGGTTCCCCCTACCACTCAGACTCAGGTGAGAGCCTTCCTAGGCCTCACTGGGTATTACAGGAGGTTCATTAAGAACTATGGCTCCATTGCAGCCCCTCTTAATGACCTCACTTCCAAGAAAATGCCTAAAAAGGTATTATGGACAGCAAGCTGTCAGAAAGCTTTTGAGGAGCTCAAGCAGGCCATGTGCTCTGCACCTGTCCTGAAAAGCCCTTGTTACTCTAAAAAATTCTATGTCCAGACTGATGCATCTGAATTAGGAGTAGGGGCAGTCCTATCACAACTTAATTCTGAGGGCCAGGATCAACCTGTTGCTTTTATTAGTAGGAGGTTGACCCCTAGAGAAAAGCGTTGGTCTGCCATTGAGAGGGAGGCCTTTGCTGTGGTCTGGGCTCTGAAGAAGTTGAGGCCATACCTGTTTGGCACTCACTTCATTGTTCAGACAGACCACAAACCTCTACTTTGGCTAAAACAAATGAAAGGTGAAAATCCTAAATTGTTGAGGTGGTCCATATCCCTACAGGGAATGGACTATACAGTGGAACATAGACCTGGGAGTAGCCACTCCAATGCAGATGGACTCTCCAGATATTTCCACTTAGACAATGAAGACTCATCAGGTCATGGCTAGTCTTATTGTCCTTCATTTGGGGGGGGGGTTGTGTAGGAAAGTACCATCTTGCCTGGCATGTTGCCCCCATTTTTCACTGTATATATGTTGTTTTAGTTGTATGTGTCACTGGGACCCTGGTAACCCAGGGCCCCAGTGCTCATAAGTGTGCCTGAATGTGTTACCTGTGTAGTGACTAACTGTCTCACTGAGGCTCTGCTAATCAGAACCTCAGTGGTTATGCTCTCTCATTTCTTTCCAAATTGTCACTAACAGGCTAGTGACCATTTTTACCAATTTACATTGGCTTACTGGAACACCCTTATAATTCCCTAGTATATGGTACTGAGGTACCCAGGGTATTGGGGTTCCAGGAGATCCCTATGGGCTGCAGCATTTCTTTTGCCACCCATAGGGAGCTCTGACAATTCTTACACAGGCCTGCCACTGCAGCCTGAGTGAAATAACGTCCACGTTATTTCACAGCCATTTTACACTGCACTTAAGTAACTTATAAGTCACCTATATGTCTAACCTTTACCTGGTAAAGGTTAGGTGCAAAGTTACTTAGTGTGAGGGCACCCTGGCACTAGCCAAGGTGCCCCCACATTGTTCAGAGCCAATTCCCTGAACTCTGTGAGTGCGGGGACACCATTACACGCGTGCACTACATATAGGTCACTACCTATATGTAGCTTCACCATGGTAACTCCGAATATGGCCATGTAACATGTCTATGATCATGGAATTGCCCCCTCTATACCATCCTGGCATAGTTGGCACAATCCCATGATCCCAGTGGTCTGTAGCACAGACCCTGGTACTGCCAATCTGCCCTTCCTGGGGTTTCACTGCAGCTGCTGCTGCTGCCAACCCCTCAGACAGGCAGCTGCCCTCCTGGGGTCCAGCCAGGCCTGGCCCAGGATGGCAGAACAAAGAACTTCCTCTGAGAGAGGGTGTGACACCCTCTCCCTTTGGAAAATGGTGTGAAGGCAGGGGAGGAGTAGCCTCCCCCAGCCTCTGGAAATGCTTTGTTGGGCACAGATGTGCCCAATTCTGCATAAGCCAGTCTACACCGGTTCAGGGACCCCTTAGCCCCTGCTCTGGCGCGAAACTGGACAAAGGAAAGGGGAGTGACCACTCCCCTGACCTGCACCTCCCCTGGGAGGTGTCCAGAGCTCCTCCAGTGTGCTCCAGACCTCTGCCATCTTGGAAACAGAAGTGCTGCTGGCACACTGGACTGCTCTGAGTGGCCAGTGCCACCAGGTGACGTCAAAGACTCCTGCTGATAGGCTCCTTCAGGTGTTAGTAGCCTATCCTCTCTCCTAGGTAGCCAAACCCTCTTTTCTGGCTATTTAGGGTCTCTGTCTCTGGGGAAACTTTAGATAACGAATGCATGAGCTCAGCCGAGTTCCTCTGCATCTCTCTCTTCACCTTCTGATAAGGAATCGACCGCTGACCGCGCTGGAAGCCTGCAAACCTGCAACATAGTAGCAAAGACGACTACTGCAACTCTGTAACGCTGATCCTGCCGCCTTCTCGACTGTTTTCCTGCTTGTGCATGCTGTGGGGGTAGCCTGCCTCCTCTCTGCACCAGAAGCTCCGAAGAAATCTCCCGTGGGTCGACGGAATCTTCCCCCTGCAACCGCAGGCACCAAAAAGCTGCATTACCGGTCCCTTGGGTCTCCTCTCAGCATGACGAGCGAGGTCCCTCGAATCCAGCGACTCTGTCCAAGTGACCCCCACAGTCCAGTGACTCTTCAGCCCAAGTTTAGTGGAGGTAAGTCCTTGCCTCACCTCGCTGGGCTGCATTGCTGGGAACCGCGACTTTGCAAGCTACTCCGGCCCCTGTGCACTTCTGGCGGAAATCCTTTGTGCACAGCCAAGCCTGGGTCAACGGCACTCTAACCTGCATTGCACGACTTTCTAAGTTGGTCTCCGGCGACGTGGGACTCCTTTGTGCAACTTCGGTGAGCACCGTTTCACGCATCCTCGTAGTGCCTGTTTCTGGCACTTCTCCGGGTGCTACCTGCTTCAGTGAGGGCTCTTTGTCTTGCTCGACGTCCCCCTCTTTTCAGGTCCAATTTGCGACCTCCTGGTCCCTCCTGGGCCCCAGCAGCGTCCAAAAACGCCAAACGCACGATTTGCGTGTAGCAAGGCTTGTTGGCGTCCTTCCGGCGGGAAAACACTTCTGCACGACTCTCCAAGGCGAGGTGATCTGTCCTCCAAAGGGGAAGTCTCTATCGCTTTTCGTTCCTGCAGAAACCTCAGCTTCTTCTGTCCAGTCGAAGCTTCTTTGCACCCGCAGCTGGCATTTCCTGGGCATCTGCCCATCTCCGACTTGCTTGTGACTTTTGGACTTGGTCCCCTTGTTCCACAGGTACCCTAGATTGGAAATCCACAGTTGTTGCATTGCTGGTTTGTGTCTTTCCTGCATTATTCCTCTAACACGACTCTTTTGTCCTTAGGGGAACTTTGGTGCACTTTGCACTCACTTTTCAGGGTCTTGGGGAGGGTTATTTTTCTAACTCTCACTATTTTCTAATAGTCCCAGCGACCCTCTACAAGGTCACATAGGTTTGGGGTCCATTCGTGGTTCGCATTCCACTTTTGGAGTATATGGTTTGTGTTGCCCCTATCCCTATGTTTCCCCATTGCATCCTATTGTAACTATACATTGTTTGCACTGTTTTCTAAGACTATACTGCATATTTTTTCTATTGTGTATATATATCTTGTGTATATTTCCTATCCTCTCACTGAGGGTACACTCTAAGATACTTTGGCATATTGTCATAAAAATAAAGTACCTTTATTTTTAGTATAACTGTGTATTGTGTTTTCTTATGATATTGTGCATATGACACTAAGTGGTACTATAGTAGCTTCACACGTCTCCTAGTTCAGCCTAAGCTGCTCTGCTAAGCTACCATTATCTATCAGCCTAAGCTGCTAGACACCCTATACACTAATAAGGGATAACTGGGCCTGGTGCAAGGTGCAAGTACCCCTTGGTACTCACTACAAGCCAGTCCAGCCTCCTACACCCAGGGCACAGGAAGTACACAGTCCTCATTGATACAACTTTGGCCCAGTAACTTCTGACTGCCCTTTGACCCCACAGACTGGCACATATATGTCATCAGACTATAGCACCGTGGTACATATGCACACATGTGCATGTACACGTCAGCCAGTTTTTTATTCATTTATGTGCTAATACTGTTCAGCATCAGGATGTGATGTCGAAGGAGAAAGGTGGAGAGCGCCGAAGTCTCTGGTATTTCAAGACAAAACTAGAGACCTTTTCACACTCATATACTGCTCCAGGCAGATCTTCCACTGCAAATGCAAGTTATATGAGTCCAGCTGAAAACTGTTTATTTTTGGGTACTTGCTTTAGTCAAAGGTTACCATTTGCAACTCACAAAAAAAAAGCAAAGGGCAATTTCATACATTAACACTTTGCTAAAGTCGTTCTTTCACACCGTACATTTCCGTAAGTTTCTCTCTCCTTGTAAGTTATCCGGTATGAAGGCCGCGTGGAGTCAGGTCCACACTGTGCATCTTACTGTTGTGTAGCCAGAGTTGAGAGATGTCCACACAGACACAGGACGTAGACAACACCTGTGTGTAGCATCACGTGCCCCCAGCAACGCCTATAGAATAATGTATAGATGCCCCCAAGCCGCAGAAACCACGAGGGGAATGAAAACAGGAAGAGACGGGTTATGTCAGAGATACAAATGGTTTCCTGCTCAAGACCTGCAATAAATTAAAACAAAAGGATTATTACAAACATTCCAGGTCCTACCGATATTGGAACTCAGATTGCTGGATTCAGAGTCCAGAGTGCTAATCATTACACGATGGAACCAACGTCCACGATCCTCAACCCTAGGAGTCCTGAAGCAGTGTCAGTCGCCACCTACTGTCTATCGCTTGAATTCGTTCACACTGTAAATCAAACATGACAAGTCCAACAGCACAACTAAAATGTGTATTTCACAAGTAATAACATAAAAACAGAAATATACTTTTGCTGATGCAGAAACAAAGAAAACGTCTCGTCTGATGCTTCGAAATCTCCATTTAGCATGGCCCCTTAACTAACCACCAAGAGTCTTTGCACGGCTGGGAACCTTTGTAAAAGACTCAGTGGGTCACTGTGAATGCAGCAGATCTTCACCCCTGTATTTCTTACAAAGAAGCAGAGTTTTTTTCCAGGTACAGGAGGCATCTCTGGTGTCTGATACTACCGGTAGTGTTCAGCTTACCCTCTCTGAGAGAGCAGCAGTGAGGGTACAAAGCACACTGGTTGCAAAATGTGGACACTGCAAACAGCAGCTGCAATATCACAGATGATATAAAACACATAAAGTGCTCAAGTCTTATACTAGAAACAACACAGCAGGGGAATCATGTCATAAAACAACTGATGAACCCACAGTATGGACGGGGCAGGTAATAAAATGCGAATTTCCCATGGTGGGACCACAGTCAATTGCTGCCTTCTTTTCTCCGTGCCCCGGTCTCATTATATAATCTGTACTTTTTGTTGTGCAATAAAAGAAAAACAAGGAATAACCCTTCATAGTATTTATGTACAGGTCAAGGGCTGGGGAGAGAGGGCAGTAGATTTGGGGGTCGGTGTAAACCTCTGACGGCATTAGATGGAAGCAGAAGACAAAGCAAGTGACATTTATTAAGACTTTAGGTGCATTTAGGTTTATAGAAAAAAACTGAGAAAGATTAAAATGTCTGAGTAGTGAAAAAAAAAATGGATTTCCCATACCGGGAGGCGAACCGGGGCCGCCGGGGAGAAAACCAGGAATCCTAACTGCTTTACCATATGGTAACTGTGACTTATTCATACAGCTCAGTGTATGTGAGGTGTCTCCCAAGGTCACACTGTATTCCGTACACTGAGAGTTATATTGTTCTTCTCAGTAGTACACAATCAATTGGGGTAACAGACACCTCACTTCTGACAAAAGAGAAGGAATGACCAGAAGTCATCATTTCTGCCACAACCTGTCAGGTCTCATTATTTACAACCTTAGAACTTCTACACATACACAGAGCCCAGGACACGGAGGACAGCAGCAGTCCCTGCATTGACTATTACTAACCCCTCCTCTTGAGCCAGACAAAGCCATGCCCCTCCCCAGGACACCCCTTGACTCCTGGGTTTCCTCACCAGACTGATGGCCCCACAGACCCCTCTCCAGTTATCTTCCAGCTGCTTCCTTGACGACACTCCCCTGCACCTGTCACAGGCTCCAGGCTGCCCTCCTGGGGCTCCAGTTATACCCCTTCTCTATCTACTAACAGCACCGACTCCAGTCCTGACAATGGATTGGTTCACACAAAGAAGAAGCAGCTCAGAAGTAGTCTGGGTTGTTCCCAGGTACCTGCATCTTCACAGAGTGACTGCCAGGGGGCAGCACAGCCAAAGCACTCACAGCCCACAAGCCTCCGAATCATCAATTGGATGTCAGCAGCCTTGTCAGAGGCGCAGAGACTAGTAATTCCACAGTATTTTGGGACAGCGGAGGAAGAAGCAAGTGCTGAGCTGAACTGGTCACTGCTGTTTTGTCACAACACCAGACATATGTTCTTAAAAGCATGTAAGCACACATTCTTAGGCCTTCTCGGTCGTCTTCTCCCTTTCTGACATTATACCAATTGTATACACCCGAATGGAGAAAAGTTAAAATATAAGGTACTAGGAATATGCGCCAAAGGTAGGCAAAGTAAACATTTCAAGTACAAATATTACCATATTTATTGATGTAAAATGTAAACGAGTTAGACTGAAAATATGTGTGTGTGTTTACAAAGGATGTCTAAAGTGTATGCTGTGAGGTCAGGTTGCAGTTCACTACTTGCACTTGCGCCTTTCACAAGTGTGAGGACCCAGTTACACTAATGTCTGCTCTGACTTGTTATTCTGAGAGTCATGTGCTAAAGGGGGGCTTCCACCCTGTTTGAGGGACCAGAGTACGAATGCCCCAGGGCACAGGAAGTACACAGTCCTCATTGATACAACTGTGGCCCAGTAACCTCTGACTGCCCTTTGACCCCACAGAATGGCACATATATGTCATCAGACTATAGCACCGTGGTACATATGCACACATGTGCATGTACACGTCAGCCAGTTTTTTATTCATTTATGTGCTAATACTGTTCAGCATCAGGATGTGATGTCGAAGGAGAAAGGTGGAGAGCGCCGAAGTCTCTGGTATTTCAAGACAAAACTAGAGATCTTTTCACACTCATATACTGCTCCAGGCAGATCTTCCACTGGAAATGCAAATTATATGAGTCCAGCTGAA
This sequence comes from Pleurodeles waltl, assembly GCF_031143425.1. Classification (NCBI taxonomy): domain Eukaryota; kingdom Metazoa; phylum Chordata; class Amphibia; order Caudata; family Salamandridae; genus Pleurodeles; species Pleurodeles waltl. The sequence goes on from NW_027150097.1 coordinate 5,031,956, forward strand.
AACTGTTTATTTTTGGGTACTTGCTTTTGTCAAAGGTTACCATTTGCAACTCACAAAAAAAAAGCAAAGGGCAATTTCATACATTAACACTGGTAAAATCGCGCTTTCACACCGTACATTTCCGTAAGTTTCTCTCTCCTTGTAAGTTATCCGGTGTGAAGGCCGCGTGGAGTCAGGTCCACACTGTGCATCTTACTGTTGTGTAGCCAGAGTAGAGAGGTGTCCACACAGACACAGGACGTAGACAACACCTGTGTGTAGCATCACGTGCCCCCAGCAACACCTATAGAATAATGTATAGATGCCCCCAAGCCGCAGAAACCACGAGGGGAATAAAAACAGGAATAGACGGGTTATGTCAGAGATACAAATGGTTTCCTGCTCAAGACCTGCAATAAATTAAAACAAAAGTATTATTACAAACATTCCAGGTCCTACCGATATTGGAACTCAGATTGCTGGATTCAGAGTCCAGAGTGCTAATCATTACACGATGGAACCAAGGTCCACAATCCTCAACCCTAGGAGTCCTGAAGCAGTGTCAGTCGCCACCTACTGTCTGTGGCTTAAATTTGTTCACACTGTAAATCAAACATGACAAGTCCAACAGCACAACTAAAATGTGTATTTCACAAGTAATAACATAAAAACAGAAATATACTTTTGCTGATGCAGAAACAAAGAAAACGTCTCGTCTGATGCTTCGAAATCTCCATTTAGCATGGCCCCTTAACTAACCACCAAGAGTCTTTGCACAGCTGGGAACCTTTGTAAAAGACTCAGTGGGTCACTGTGAATGCAGCAGATCTTCACCCCTGTATTTCTTACAAAGAAGCAGAGTTTTATTCCAGGTACAGGAGGCATCTCTGGTGTCTGATACTACCGGTAGTGTTCAGCCTACCCTCTCTGAGAGAGCAGCAGTGAGGGTACAAAGCACACTGGTTGCAAAATGTGGAGACTGCAAACAGCAGCTGCAATATCACAGATGATATAAAACACATAAAGTGCTCAAGTCTTATACTAGAAACAACACAGCAGGGGAAGCATGTCATAAAACAAATGATGAACCCACAGTATGGACGGGGCAGGTAATAAAATGCGAATTTCCCATGGTGGGACCACAGTCAATTGCTGCCTTCTTCTCTGTGCCCCGGTCTCATTATATAATCTGTACTTTTTGTTGTGCAATAAAAGAAAAACAAGGAATAACCCTTCATAGTATTAATGTACAGGTCAAGGGCTGAGGAGAGAGGGCAGTAGATTTGGGGGTCGGTGTAAACCTCTGACGGCATTAGATGGAAGCAGAAGGCAAAGCAAGTGACATTTATTAAGACTTTAGGTGCATTTAGGTTTATAGAAAAAAACTGAGAAAGATTAAAATGTCTGAGTAGTGAAAAAAAAAATGGATTTCCCATACCGGGAGTTGAACCCGGGCCGCCTGGGTGAAAACCAGGAATCCTAACCGCTAGACCATATGGGAACTGTGATCACTTGATACAGCTCAGTGTATGTGAGGTGTCTCCCAAGGTCACACTGCATTCCGTACACTGAGAGTTATATTGTTCTTCTCAGTAGTACACAATCAATTGGGGTAACAGACACCTCACTTCTGACAAAAGAGAAGGAATGACCAGAAGTCATCATTTCTGCCACAACCTGTCAGGTCTCATTATTTACAACCTTAGAACTTCTACACATACACAGAGCCCAGGACACGGAGGACAGCAGCAGTCCCTGCAATGACTATTACTAACCCCTCCCCTTGAGCCAGACAAAGCCACGACCCTCCCCCAGGACACCCCTTGACTCCTGGGTTTCCTCACCAGACTGATGGCCCCACAGACCCCTCTCCAGTTATCTTCCAGCTGCTTCCTTGACGACACTCCCCTGCACCTGTCACAGGCTCCAGGCTGCCCTCCTGGGGCTCGAGTTATACTCCTTCTCTATCTACTAACAGCACCGACTCCAGTCCTGACACTGGATTGGTTCACACAGAGAAGAAGCAGCTCAGAAGTAGTCTGGGTTGTTCCCAGGTACCTGCATCTTCACAGAGTGACCGCCAGGGGGCAGCACAGCCAAAGCACTCACAGCCCACAAGCCTTCGAATCATCAATTGGATGTAAGCAGCCTTGTCAGAGGCGCAGAGACTAGTAATTCCACAATATTTTGGGACAGCAGAGGAAGAAGCAAGTGCTGAGCTGAAGTGGTCACTGCTGTTTTGTCACAACACCAGACATATGTTCTTAAAAGCATGTAAGCGCACATTCTTAGGCATTCTCGGTTGTCTTCTCCCTTTCTGACTTTATACCAATTGTATACACCCGAATGGAGAAAAGTTAAAATATAAGGTACTAGGAATATGCGCCAAAGGTAGGCAAATTAAACATTTCAAGTACAAATATTACCATATTTATCGATGTAAAATGTAAACAAGTTAGACTGAAAATATGTGTGTGTGTTTACAAAGGATGTCTAAAGTGTATGCTGTGAGGTCAGGTTGCAGTTCACTACTTGCACTTGTGCCTTTCACAAGTGTGAGTACCCAGTTACACTAATGTCTGCTCTGACTTGTTATTCTGAGAGTCATGTGCTAAAGGGGGGCTTCCACCCTAGTTTGAGGGACCAGAGTATGAATGCCCCAGGGCACAGGAAGTACACAGTCCTCATTGATACAACTGTGGCACAGTAACTTCTGACTGCCCTTTGACCCCACAGACTGGCACATATATGTCATCAGACTATAGCACCGTGGTACATATGCACACATGTGCATGTACACGTCAGTCAGTTTTTTATTCATTTATGTGCTAATACTGTTCAGCATCAGGATGTGATGTCGAAGGAGAAAGGTGGAGAGCGCCGAAGTCTCTGGTATTTCAAGACAAAACTAGAGACCTTTTCACACTCATATACTGCTCCAGGCAGATCTTCCACTGCAAATGCAAGTTATATGAGTCCAGCTGAAAACTGTTTATTTTTGGGTACTTGCTTTAGTCAAAGGTTACCATTTGCAACTCACAAAAAAAAAGCAAAGGGCAATTTCATACATTAACACTTTGGTAAAGTCGTGCTTTCACACCGTACATTTCCGTAAGTTTCTCTCTCCTTGTAAGTTATCCGGTGTGAAGGCCGCGTGGAGTCAGGTCCACACTGTGCATCTTACTGTTGTGTAGCCAGAGTAGAGAGGTGTCCACACAGACACAGGACGTAGACAACACCTGTGTGTAGCATCACGTGCCCCCAGCAACGCCTATAGAATAATGTATAGATGCCCCCAAGCCGCAGAAACCACGAGGGGAATGAAAACAGGAAGAGACGGGTTATGTCAGAGATACAAATGGTTTCCTGCTCAAGACCTGCAATAAATTAAAACAAAAGTATTATTACAAACATTCCAGGTCCTACCGATATTGGAACTCAGATTGCTGGATTCAGAGTCCAGAGTGCTAATCATTACACAATGGAACCAACGTCCACGATCCTCAACCCTAGGAGTCCTGAAGCAGTGTCAGTCGCCACCTACTGTCTATCGCTTGAATTCGTTCACACTGTAAATCAAACATGACAAGTCCAACAGCACAACTAAAATGTGTATTTCACAAGTAATAACATAAAAACAGAAATATACTTTTGCTGATGAAGAAACAAAGAAAACGTCTTGTCTGATGCTTCGAAATCTCCATTTAGCATGGCCCCTTAACTAACCACCAAGAGTCTTTGCACGGCTGGGAACCTTTGTAAAAGACTCAGTGGGTCACTGTGAATGCAGCAGATCTTCACCCCTGTATTTCTTACAAAGAAGCAGAGTTTTATTCCAGGTACAGGAGGCATCTCTGGTGTCTGATACTACCTGTAGTGTTCAGCCTACCCTCTCTGAGAGAGCAGCAGTGAGGGTACAAAGCACACTGGTTGCAAAATGTGGACACTGCAAACAGCAGCTGCAATATCACAGATGATATAAAACACATAAAGTGCTCAAGTCTTATACTAGAAACAACACAGCAGGGGAATCATGTCATAAAACAACTGATGAACCCACAGTATTACGGGGCAGGTAATAAAATGCGAATTTCCCATGGTGGGACCACATTCAATTGCTGTCTTCTTCTCTGTGCCCCGGTCTCATTATATAATCTGTACTTTTTGTTGTGCAATAAAAGAAAAACAAGGAATAACCCTTCATAGTATTAATGTACAGGTCAAGGGCTGGGGAGAGAGGGCAGTAGATTTGGGGGTCGGTGTAAACCTCTGACAGCATTAGATGGAAGCAGAAGACAAAGCAAGTGACATTTATTAAGACTTTAGGTGCATTTAGGTTTATAGAAAAAAACTGAGAAAGATTAAAATGTCTGAGTAGTGAAAAAAAAAATGGATTTCCCATACCGGGAGTCGAACCCGGGCCCCCTGGGTGAAAACCAGGAATCCTAACCGCTAGACCATATGGGAACTGTGATGTCTTCATACAGCTCAGTGTATGTGAGGTGTCTCCCAAGGTCACACTGCATTCCGTACACTGAGAGTTATCTTGTTCTTCTCAGTAGTACACAATCAATTGTGGTAACAGACACCTCACTTCTGACAAAAGAGAAGGAATGACCAGAAGTCATCATTTCTGCCACAACCTGTCAGGTCTCATTATTTACAACCTTAGAACTTCTACACATACACAGAGCCCAGGACACGGAGGACAGCAGCAGTCCCTGCATTGACTATTACTAACCCCTCCCCTTGAGCCAGACAAAGCCACGCCCCTCCCCCAGGACACCCCTTGACTCCTGGGTTTCCTCACCAGACTGATGGCCTCGCAGACCCCTCTCCAGTTATCTTCCAGCTGCTTCCTTGACGACACTCCCCTGCACCTGTCACAGGCTCCAGGCTGCCCTCCTGGGGCTCGAGTTATACTCCTTCTCTATCTACTAATAGCACCGACTCCAGTCCTGACACTGGATTGGTTCACACAGAGAAGAAGCAGCTCAGAAGTAGTCTGGGTTGTTCCCAGGTACCTGCATCTTCACAGAGTGACCGCCAGGGGGCAGCACAGCCAAAGCACTCACAGCCCACAAGCCTACGAATCATCAATTAGATGTCAGCAGCCTTGTCAGAGGCGCAGATACTAGTAATTTCACAGTATTTTGGGACAGCAGAGGAAGAAGCAAGTGCTGAGCTGAAGTGGTCACTGCTGTTTTGTCACAACACCAGACATATGTTCTTAAAAGCATGTAAGCGCACATTCTTAGGCATTCTCGGTCGTCTTCTCCCTTTCTGACATTATACCAATTGTATACACCCGAATGGAGAAAAGTTAAAATATAAGGTACTAGGAATATGCGCCAAAGGTAGGCAAATTAAACATTTCATGTATAAATATTACCATATTTATTGATGTAAAATGTAAACAAGTTAGACTGAAAATATGTGTGTGTGTTTACAAAGGATGTCTAAAGTGTATGCTGTGAGGTCAGGTTGCAGTTCACTACTTGCACTTGCGCCTTTCACAAGTGTGAGTACCCAGTTACACTAATGTCTGCTCTGACTTGTTATTCTGAGAGTCATGTGCTAAAGGGGGGCTTCCACCCTAGTTTGAGGGACCAGAGTACGAATGCCCCAGGGCACAGGAAGTACACAGTCCTCATTGATACAACTGTGGCCCAGTAACTTCTGACTGCCCTTTGACCCCACAGACTGGCACATATATGTCATCAGACTATAGCACCGTGGTACATATGCACACATGTGCATGTACACGTCAGCCAGTTTTTTATTCATTTATGTGCTAATACTGTTCAGCATCAGGATGTGATGTCGAAGGAGAAAGGTGGAGAGCGCCGAAGTCTCTGGTATTTCAAGACAAAACTAGAGACCTTTTCACACTCATATACTGCTCCAGGCAGATCTTCCACTGCAAATGCAAGTTATATGAGTCCAGCTGAAAACTGTTTATTTTTGGGTACTTGCTTTAGTCAAAGGTTACCATTTGCAACTCACAAAAAAAAAGCAAAGGGCAATTTCATACATTAACACTTTGGTAAAGTCGTGCTTTCACACCGTACATTTCCGTAAGTTTCTCTCTCCTTGTAAGTTATCCGGTGTGAAGGCCGCGTGGAGTCAGGTCCACACTGTGCATCTTACTGTTGTGTAGCCAGAGTAGAGAGGTGTCCACACAGACACAGGACGTAGACAACACCTGTGTGTAGCATCACGTGCCCCCAGCAACGCCTATAGAATAATGTATAGATGCCCCCAAGCCGCAGAAACCACGAGGGGAATGAAAACAGGAAGAGACGGGTTATGTCAGAGATACAAATGGTTTCCTGCTCAAGACCTGCAATAAATTAAAACAAAAGTATTATTACAAACATTCCAGGTCCTACCGATATTGGAACTCAGATTGCTGGATTCAGAGTCCAGAGTGCTAATCATTACACAATGGAACCAACGTCCACGATCCTCAACCCTAGGAGTCCTGAAGCAGTGTCAGTCGCCACCTACTGTCTATCGCTTGAATTCGTTCACACTGTAAATCAAACATGACAAGTCCAACAGCACAACTAAAATGTGTATTTCACAAGTAATAACATAAAAACAGAAATATACTTTTGCTGATGAAGAAACAAAGAAAACGTCTTGTCTGATGCTTCGAAATCTCCATTTAGCATGGCCCCTTAACTAACCACCAAGAGTCTTTGCACGGCTGGGAACCTTTGTAAAAGACTCAGTGGGTCACTGTGAATGCAGCAGATCTTCACCCCTGTATTTCTTACAAAAAAGCAGAGTTTTATTCCAGGTACAGGAGGCATCTCTGGTGTCTGATACTACCTGTAGTGTTCAGCCTACCCTCTCTGAGAGAGCAGCAGTGAGGGTACAAAGCACACTGGTTGCAAAATGTGGACACTGCAAACAGCAGCTGCAATATCACAGATGATATAAAACACATAAAGTGCTCAAGTCTTATACTAGAAACAACACAGCAGGGGAATCATGTCATAAAACAACTGATGAACCCACAGTATGTACGGGGCAGGTAATAAAATGCGAATTTCCCATGGTGGGACCACATTCAATTGCTGTCTTCTTCTCTGTGCCCCGGTCTCATTATATAATCTGTACTTTTTGTTGTGCAATAAAAGAAAAACAAGGAATAACCCTTCATAGTATTAATGTACAGGTCAAGGGCTGGGGAGAGAGGGCAGTAGATTTGGGGGTCGGTGTAAACCTCTGACGGCATTAGATGGAAGCAGAAGACAAAGCAAGTGACATTTATTAAGACTTTAGGTGCATTTAGGTTTATAGAAAAAAACTGAGAAAGATTAAAATGTCTGAGTAGTGAAAAAAAAAATGGATTTCCCATACCTGGAGTCGAACCCGGGCCCCCTGGGTGAAAACCAGGAATCCTAACCGCTAGACCATATGGGAACTGTGATGTCTTCATACAGCTCAGTGTATGTGAGGTGTCTCCCAAGGTCACACTGCATTCCGTACACTGAGAGTTATCTTGTTCTTCTCAGTAGTACACAATCAATTGTGGTAACAGACACCTCACTTCTGACAAAAGAGAAGGAATGACCAGAAGTCATCATTTCTGCCACAACCTGTCAGGTCTCATTATTTACAACCTTAGAACTTCTACACATACACAGAGCCCAGGACACGGAGGACAGCAGCAGTCCCTGCATTGACTATTACTAACCCCTCCCCTTGAGCCAGACAAAGCCACGCCCCTCCCCCAGGACACCCCTTGACTCCTGGGTTTCCTCACCAGACTGATGGCCTCGCAGACCCCTCTCCAGTTATCTTCCAGCTGCTTCCTTGACGACACTCCCCTGCACCTGTCACAGGCTCCAGGCTGCCCTCCTGGGGCTCGAGTTATACTCCTTCTCTATCTACTAACAGCACCGACTCCAGTCCTGACACTGGATTGGTTCACACAGAGAAGAAGCAGCTCAGAAGTAGTCTGGGTTGTTCCCAGGTACCTGCATCTTCACAGAGTGACCGCCAGGGGGCAGCACAGCCAAAGCACTCACAGCCCACAAGCCTACGAATCATCAATTAGATGTCAGCAGCCTTGTCAGAGGCGCAGATACTAGTAATTCCACAGTATTTTGGGACAGCAGAGGAAGAAGCAAGTGCTGAGCTGAAGTGGTCACTGGTGTTTTGTCACAACACCAGACATATGTTCTTAAAAGCATGTAAGCGCACATTCTTAGGCATTCTCGGTCGTCTTCTCCCTTTCTGACATTATACCAATTGTATACACCCGAATGGAGAAAAGTTAAAATATAAGGTACTAGGAATATGCGCCAAAGGTAGGCAAATTAAACATTTCATGTATAAATATTACCATATTTATTGATGTAAAATGTAAACAAGTTAGACTGAAAATATGTGTGTGTGTTTACAAAGGATGTCTAAAGTGTATGCTGTGAGGTCAGGTTGCAGTTCACTACTTGCACTTGCGCCTTTCACAAGTGTGAGTACCCAGTTACACTAATGTCTGCTCTGACTTGTTATTCTGAGAGTCATGTGCTAAAGGGGGGCTTCCACCCTAGTTTGAGGGACCAGAGTACGAATGCCCCAGGGCACAGGAAGTACACAGTCCTCATTGATACAACTGTGGCCCAGTAACTTCTGACTGCCCTTTGACCCCACAGACTGGCACATATATGTCATCAGACTATAGCACCGTGGTACATATGCACACATGTGCATGTACACGTCAGCCAGTTTTTTATTCATTTATGTGCTAGTACTGTTCAGCATCAGGATGTGATGTCGAAGGAGAAAGGTGGAGAGCGCCGAAGTCTCTGGTATTTCAAGACAAAACTAGAGACCTTTTCACACTCATATACTGCTCCAGGCAGATCTTCCACTGCAAATGCAAGTTATATGAGTCCAGCTGAAAACTGTTTATTTTTGGGTACTTGCTTTAGTCAAAGGTTACCATTTGCAACTCACAAAAAAAAAGCAAAGGGCAATTTCATACATTAACACTTTGGTAAAGTCGTTCTTTCACACCGTATATTTCCGTAAGTTTCTCTCTCCTTGTAAGTTATCCGGTGTGAAGGCCGCGTGGAGTCAGGTCCACACTGTGCATCTTACTGTTGTGTAGCCAGAGTAGAGAGGTGTCCACACAGACACAGAACGTAGACAACACCTGTGTGTAGCATCACGTGCCCCCAGCAACGCCTATAGAATAATGTATAGATGCCCCCAAGCCGCAGAAACCACGAGGGGAATGAAAACAGGAAGAGACGGGTTATGTCAGAGATACAAATGGTTTCCTGCTCAAGACCTGCAATAAATTCAAACAAAAGTATTATTACAAACATTCCAGGTCCTACCGATATTGGAACTCAGATTGCTGGATTCAGAGTCCAGAGTGCTAATCATTACACAATGGAACCAACGTCCACGATCCTCAACCCTAGGAGTCCTGAAGCAGTGTCAGTCGCCACCTACTGTCTATCGCTTGAATTCGTTCACACTGTAAATCAAACATGACAAGTCCAACAGCACAACTAAAATGTGTATTTCACAAGTAATAACATAAAAACAGAAATATACTTTTGCTGATGCAGAAACAAAGAAAACGTCTCGTCTGATGCTTCGAAATCTCCATTTAGCATGGCCCCTTATCTAACCACCAAGAGTCTTTGCACGGCTGGGAACCTTTGTAAAAGACTCAGTGGGTCACTGTGAATGCAGCAGATCTTCACCCCTGTATTTCTTACAAAGAAGCAGAGTTTTATTCCAGGTACAGGAGGCATCTCTGGTGTCTGATACTACCGGTAGTGTTCAGCCTACCCTCTCTGAGAGAGCAGCAGTGAGGGTACAAAGCACACTGGTTGCCAAATGTGGACACTGCAAACAGCAGCTGCAATATCACAGATGATATAAAACACATAAAGTGCTCAAGTCTTATACTAGAAACAACACAGCAGGGGAATCATGTCATAAAACAAATGATGAACCCACAGTATCGACGGGGCAGGTAATAAAATGCGAATTTCCCATGGTGGGACCACAGTCAATTGCTGCCTTCTTCTCTGTGCCCCGGTCTCATTATATAATCTGTACTTTTTGTTGTGCAATAAAAGAAAAACAAGGAATAACCCTTCATAGTATTAATGTACAGGTCAAGTGCTGGGGAGAGAGGGCAGTAGATTTGGGGGTCGGTGTAAACCTCTGACGGCATTAGATGGAAGCAGAAGACAAAGCAAGTGACATTTATTAAGACTTTAGGTGCATTTAGGTTTATAGAAAAAAACTGAGAAAGATTAAAATGTCTGAGTAGTGGAAAAAAAAAATGGACTTCCCATAGAGGGAATCGATCCCGGGCCACCTGGGTGAGAACTAGGAATCCTAACCGCTAGACCATATGGGAACTGTGACCTCTTACTACAGCTCAGTGTATGTGAGGTGTCTCCCAAGGTCACACTGCATTCCGTACACTGAGAGTTATATTGTTCTTCTCAGTAGTACACAATCAATTGGGGTAACAGACACTTCACTTCTGAAAAAAGAGAAGGAATGACCAGAAGTCATCATTTCTGCCACAACCTGTCAGGTCTCATTATTTACAACCTTAGAACTTCTACACATACACAGAGCCCAGGACACGGAGGACAGCAGCAGTCCCTGCATTGACTATTACTAACCCCTCCCCTTGAGCCAGACAAAGCCACGCCCCTCCCCAGGACACCCCTTGACTCCTGGGTTTCCTCACCAGACTGATGGCCCCACAGACCCCTCTCCAGTTATCTTCCAGCTGCTTCTTTGACGACACTCCCCTGCACCTGTCACAGGCTCCAGGCTGCCCTCCTGGGTCTCGAGTTATACTCATTCTCTATCTACTAACAGCACCGACTCCAGTCCTGACACTGGATTGGTTCACACAGAGAAGAAGCAGCTCAGAAGTAGTCTGGGTTGTTCCCAGGTACCTGCCTCTTCACAGAGTGACCGCCAGGGGGCAGCACAGCCAAAGCACTCACAGCCCACAAGCCTACGAATCATCAATTGGATGTCAGCAGCCTTGTCAGAGGCGCAGAGACTAGTAATTCCACAGTATTTTGGGACAGCAGAGGAAGAAGCAAGTGCTGAGCTGAAGTGGTCACTGCTGTTTTGTCACAACACCAGACATATGTTCTTAAAAGCATGTAAGCGCACATTCTTAGGCATTCTCGGTCGTCTTCTCCTTTCTGACATTATACCAATTGTATACACCCGAATGGAGAAAAGTTAAAATATAAGGTACTAGGAATATGCGCCAAAGGTAGGCAAATTAAACATTTCAAGTACAAATATTACCATATTTATTGATGTAAAATGTAAACGAGTTAGACTGAAAATATGTGTGTGTGTTTACAAAGGATGTCTAAAGTGTATGCTGTGAGGTCAGGTTGCAGTTCACTACTTGCACTTGCGCCTTTCACAAGTGTGAGTACCCAGTTACACTAATGTCTGCTCTGACTTGTTATTCTGAGAGTCATGTGCTAAAGGGGTGCTTCCACCCTAGTTTGAGGGACCAGAGTACGAATGCCCCAGGGCACAGGAAGTACACAGTCCTCATTGATACAACTGTGGCCCAGTAACTTCTGACTGCCCTTTGACCCCACAGACTGGCACATATATGTCATCAGACTATAGCACCGTGATACATATGCACACATGTGCATGTACACGTCAGCCAGTTTTTTATTCATTTATGTGCTAATACTGTTCAGCATCAGGATGTGATGTCGAAGGAGAAAGGTGGAGAGCGCCGAAGTCTCTGGTATTTCAAGATAAAACTAGAGACCTTTTCACACTCATATACTGCTCCAGGCAGATCTTCCACTGCAAATGCAAGTTATATGAGTCCAGCTGAAAACTGTTTATTTTTGGGTACTTGCTTTAGTCAAAGGTTACCATTTGCAACTCACAACAAAAAAGCAAGGGGCAATTTCATACATTAACACTTTGGTAAAGTCTTTCTTTCACACCGTACATTTCCGTAAGTTTCTCTCTCCTTGTAAGTTATCCGGTGTGAAGGCCGCGTGGAGTCAGGTCCACACTGTGCATCTTACTGTTGTGTAGCCAGAGTAGAGAGGTGTCCACACAGACACAGGACGTAGACAACACCTGTGTGTAGCATCAGGTGCCCCCAGCAACTCCTATAAAATAATGTATAGATGCCCCCAAGCCGCAGAAACCACGAGGGGAATGAAAACAGGAAGCGACGGGTTATGTCAGAGATACAAATGGTTTCCTGCTCAAGACCTGCAATAAATTAAAACAAAAGTATTATTACAAACATTCCAGGTCCTACCGATATTGGAACTCAGATTGCTGGATTCAGAGTCCAGAGTGCTAATCATTACACGATGGAACCAACGTCCACGTTCCTCAACCCTAGGAGTCCTGAAGCAGTGTCAGTCGCCACCTACTGTCTATCGCTTGAATTCGTTCACACTGTAAATCAAACATGACAAGTCCAACAGCACAACTAAAATGTGTATTTCACAAGTAATAAAATAAAAACAGAAATATACTTTTGCTGATGCAGAAACAAAGAAAACGTCTTGTCTGATGCTTCGAAATCTCCATTCAGCATGGCCCCTTAACTAACCACCAAGAGTCTTTGCACGGCTGGGAACCTTTGTAAAAGACTCAGTGGGTCACTGTGAATGCAGCAGATCTTCACCCCTGAATTTCTTACAAAGAAGCAGAGTTTTATTCCAGGTACAGGAGGCATCTCTGGTGTCTGATACTACTGGTAGTGTTCAGCCTACCCTCTCTGAGAGAGCAGCAGTGAGGGTACAAAGCACACTGGTTGCAAAATGTGGACACTGCAAACAGCAGCTGCAATATCACAGATGATATAAAACACATAAAGTGCTCAAGTCTTATACTAGAAACAACACAGCAGGGGAATCATGTCATAAAACAAATGATGAGCCCACAGTATGGACGGGGCAGGTAATAAAATGCGAAATTCCCATGGTGGGACCACAGTCAATTGCTGCCTTCTTCTCTGTGCCCCGGTCTCATTATATAATCTGTAATTTTTGTTGTGCAATAAAAGAAAAACAAGGAATAACCCTTCATAGTATTAATGTACAGGTCAAGGGCTGGGGAGAGAGGGCAGTAGATTTGGGGGTCGGTGTAAACCTCTGACGGCATTAGATGGAAGCAGAAGACAAAGCAAGTGACATTTATTAAGACTTTAGGTGCATTTAGGTTTATAGAAAAAAACTGAGAAAGATTTAAATGTCTGAGTAGTGGAAAAAAAAAATGGACTTCCCATACCGGGATTTGAAACCAGGCCGCCTGGGTGAAAACCAGGAATCCTAACCGCTAGACCATATGGGAACTGTGACCTTTTCATACAGCTCAGTGTATGTGAGGTGTCTCCCAATGTCACACTGCATTCCGTACACTGAGAGTTATATTGTTCTTCTCAGTAGTACACAATCAATTGGGGTAACAGACACCTCACTTCTGAAAAAAGAGAAGGAATGACCAGAAGTCATCATTTCTGCCACAACCTGTCAGGTCTCATTATTTACAACCTTAGAACTACTACACATACACAGAGCCCAGGACACGGAGGACAGCAGCAGTCCCTGCATTGACTATTACTAACCCCTCCCCTTGAGCCATACAAAGCCACGCCCCTCCCCCAGGACACCCCTTGACTCCTGGGTTTCCTCACCAGACTGATGGCCCCACAGACCCCTCTCCAGTTATCTTCCAGCTGCTCCTTGACGACACTCCCCTGCACCTGTCACAGGCTCCAGGCTGCCCTCCTGGGGCTCGAGTTATACTCCTTCTCTATCTACTAACAGCACCGACTCCAGTCCTGACACTGGATTGGTTCACACAGAGAAGAAGCAGCTCAGAAGTAGTCTGGGTTGTTCCCAGGTACCTGCATCTTCACAGAGTGACCGCCAGGGGGCAGCACAGCCAAAGCACTCACAGCCCACAAGCCTACCAATCATCAATTGGATGTCAGCAGCCTTGTCAGAGGCACAGAGACTAGTAATTCCACAGTATTTTGGGACAGCAGAGGAAGAAGCAAGTGCTGAGCTGAAGTGGTCACTGCTGTTTTGTCACAACACCAGACATATGTTCTTAAAAGCATGTAAGCGCACATTCTTAGGCATTCTCGGTCGTCTTCTCCCTTTCTGACATTATACCAATTGTATACACCCGAATGGAGAAAAGTTAAAATATAAGGTACTAGGAATATGCGCCAAAGGTAGGCAAATTAAACATTTCAAGTACAAATATTACCATATTTATTGATGTAAAATGTAAACAAGTTAGACAGAAAATATGTATGTGTGTTTACAAAGGATGTCTAAAGTGTATGCTGTGAGGTCAGGTTGCAGTTCACTACTTGCACTTGCGTCTTTCACAAGTGTGAGTACCCAGTTACACTAATGTCTGCTCTGACTTGTTATTCTGAGATTCATGTGCTAAAGGGGGGCTTCCACCCTAGTTTGAGGGACCAGAGTACAAATGCCCCAGGGCACAGGAAGTACACAATCCTCATTGATACAACTGTGGCCCAGTAACTTCTGACTGCCCTTTGACCCCACAGACTGGCACATATATGTCATCAGACTATAGCACCATGGTACATATGCACACATGTGCATGTACACGTCAGCCAGTTTTTTATTCATTTATGTGCTAATACTGTTCAGCATCAGGATGTGATGTCGAAGAAGAAAGGTGGAGAGCGCCGAAGTCTCTGGTATTTCAAGACAAAACTAGAGACCTTTTCACACTCATATACTGCTCCAGGCAGATCTTCCACTGCAAATGCAAGTTATATGAGTCCAGCTGAAAACTGTTTATTTTTGGGTACTTGCTTTAGTCAAAGGTTACTATTTGCAACTCACAAAAAAAAAGCAAAGGGCAATTTCATACATTAACACTTTGGTAAAGTCGTGCTTTCACACCGTACATTTCCGTAAGTATCTCTCTCCTTGTAAGTTATCCGGTGTGAAGGCCGCACGGAGTCAGGTCCACACTGTGCATCTTACTGTTGTGTAGCCAGAGTAGAGAGGTGTCCACACAGACACAGGACGTAGACAACACCTGTGTGTAGCATCACGTGCCCCCAGCAACGCCTATAGAATAATGTATAGATGCACCCAAGCCGCAGAAACCACGAGGGGAATGAAAACAGGAAGAGACGGGTTATGTCAGAGATACAAATGGTTTCCTGCTCAAGACCTGCAATAAATTAAAACAAAAGTATTATTACAAACATTCCAGGTCCTTCCGATATTGGAACTCAGATTGCTGGATTCAGAGTCCAGAGTGCTAATCATTACATGATGGAACCAACGTCCACGATCCTCAACCCTAGGAGTCCTGAAGCAGTGTCAGTCGCCACCTACTGTCTATCGCTTGAATTCGTTCACACTGTAAATCAAACATGACAAGTACAACAGCACAACTAAAATGTGTATTTCACAAGTAATAACATAAAAACAGAAATATACTTTTGCTGATGCAGAAACAAAGAAAACGTCTCGTCTGATGCTTCGAAATCTCCATTTAGCATTGCCCCTTAACTAACCACCAAGAGTCTTTGCACGCCTGGGAACCTTTGTAAAAGACTCAGTGGGCCACCGTGAATACAGAAGATCTTCACCCCTGTATTTCTTACAAAGAAGCAGAGTTTTATTCCAGGTACAGGAGGCATCTCTGGTGTCTGATACTACCTGTAGTGTTCAGCCTACCCTCTCTGAGAGAGCAGCAGTGAGGGTACAAAGCACACTGGTTGCAAAATGTGGACACTGCAAACAGCAGCTGCAATATCACAGATTATATAAAACACATAAAGTGCTCAAGTCTTATACTAGAAACAACACAGCAGGGGAATCATGTCATAAAACAAATGATGAACCCACAGTATGGACGGGGCAGGTAATAAAATGCGAATTTCCCATGGTGGGACCACAGTCAATTGCTGCCTTCTTCTCTGTGTCCCGGTCTCATTATATAATCTGTACTTTTTGTTGTGCAATAAAAGAAAAACAAGGAATAACCCTTCATAGTATTAATGTACAGGTCAAGGGCTGGGAAGAGAGGGCAGTAGATTTGGGGGTCGGTGTAAACCTCTGATGGCATTAGATGGATCAGAAGACAAAGCAAGTGACATTTATTAAGACTTTAGGTGCATTTAGGTTTATAGAAAAAAACTGAGAAAGATTAAAATGTCTGAGTAGTGGGAAAAAAAATATGGATTTCCCATACCGGGAGTCGAACCCGGGCCACGTGGGTGAAAACCAGGAATCCTAACCGCTAGACCATATGGGAACTGTGACCTCTTCATACAGCTCAGTGTATGTGAGGTGTCTCCCAAGGTCACACTGCATTCCGTACACTGAGAGTTATATTGTTCTTCTCAGTAGTACACAATCAATTGGGGTAACAGACACCTCACTTCTGACAAAAGAGAAGGAATGACCAGAAGTCATCATTTCTGTCACAACCTGTCAGGTCTCATTATTTACAACCTTAGAACTTCTACACATACACAGAGCCCAGGACACGGAGGACAGCAGCAGTCCCTGCATTGACTATTACTAACCCCTCCCCTTGAGCCAGACAAAGCCACGCCCCTCCCCCAGGACACCCCTTGACTCCTGGGTTTCCTCACCAGACTGATGGCCCCACAGACCCCTCTCCAGTTATCTTCCAGCTGCTTCCTTGACGACACTCCCCTGCACCTGTCACAGGCTCCAGGCTGCCCTCCTGGGGCTCGAGTTATACTCCTTCTCTATCTACTAACAGCACCAACTCCAGTCCTGACACTGGATTGGTACACACAGAGAAGAAGCAGCTCAGAAGTAGTCTGGGTTGTTCCCAGGTACCTGCATCTTCACAGAGTGACCGCCAGGGGGCAGCACAGCCAAAGCACTCACAGCCCACAAGCCTACCAATCATCAATTGGATGTCAGCAGCCTTGTCAGAGGCACAGAGACTAGTAATTCCACAGTATTTTGGGACAGCAGAGGAAGAAGCAAGTGCTGAGCTGAAGTGGTCACTGCTGTTTTGTCACAACACCAGACATATGTTCTTAAAAGCGTGTAAGCGCACATTCTTAGGCATTCTGGGTCGTCTTCTCCCTTTCTGACATTATACCAATTGTATACACCCGAATGGAGAAAAGTTAAAATATAAGGTACTAGGAATATGCGCCAAAGGTAGGCAAATTAAACATTTCAAGTACAAATATTACCATATTTATTGATGTAAAATGTAAACAAGTTAGACTGAAAATATGTGTGTGTGTTTACAAAGGATGTCTAAAGTGTATGCTGTGAGGTCAGGTTGCAGTTCACTACTTGCACTTGCGCCTTTCACAAGTGTGAGTACCCAGTTACACTAATGTCTGCTCTGACTTGTTATTCTGAGAGTCATGTGCTAAAGGGGGGCTTCCACCCTAGTTTGAGGGACCAGAGTACGAATGCCCCAGGGCACAGGAAGTACACAGTCCTCATTGATACAACTGTGGCCCAGTAACTTCTGACTGCCCTTTGACCCCACAGATTGGCACATATATGTCATCAGACTATAGCACCGTGGTACATATGCACACATGTGCATGTACACGTCAGCCAGATTTTTATTCATTTATGTGCTAATACTGTTCAGCATCAGGATGTGATGTCGAAGGAGAAAGGTGGAGAGCGCCGAAGTCTCTGGTATTTCAAGACAAAACTAGAGACCTTTTCACACTCATATACTGCTCCAGGCAGATCTTCCACTGCAAATGCAAGTTATATGAGTCCAGCTGAAAACTGTTTATTTTTGGGTACTTGCTTTAGTAAAAGGTTACCATTTGCAACTCACAAAAAAAAAGCAAAGGGCAATTTCATACATTAACTCTTTGGTAAAGTCGTGCTTTCACATTGTACATTTCCGTAAGTTTCTCTCTCCTTGTAAGTTATCAGGTGTGAAGGCCGCGTGGAGTCGGGTCCGCACTGTGCATCTTACTGTTGTGTAGCCAGAGTAGAGAGGTGTCCACACAGACACAGGACGTAGACAACACCTGTGTGTAGCATCACGTGCCACCAGCAACGCCTATAGAATAATGTATAGATGCCCCAAAACCGCAGAAACCACGAGGGGAATGAAAACAGGAAGAGACGGGTTATGTCAGAGATACAAATGGTTTCCTGCTCAAGACCTGCAATAAATTAAAACAAAAGTATTATTACAATCATTCCAGGTCCTACCGATATTGGAACTCAGATTGTTGGATTCAGAGTCCAGAGTGCTAATCATTACACGATGGAACCAACGTCCACGATAATCAACCCTAGGAGTCCTGAAGCAGTGTCAGTCGCCACCTACTGTCTATCGCTTGAATTCGTTCACACTGTAAATCAAACATGACAAGTCCAACAGCACAACTAAAATGTGTATTTCACAAGTAATAACATAAAAACAGAAATTTACTTTTGCTGATGCAGAAACAAAGAAAACGTCTCGTCTGATGCTTCGAAATCTCCATTTAGCATGGCCCCTTAACTAACCACCAAGAGTCTTTGCACGGCTGGGAACCTTTGTAAAAGACTCAGTGGGTCACTGTGAATGCAGCAGATCTTCACCCCTGTATTTCTTACAAAGAAGCAGAGTTTTATTCCAGGTACAGGAGGCATCTCTGGTGTCTGATACTACCGGTAGTGTTCAGCCTACCCTCTCTGAGAGAGCAGCAGTGAGGGTACAAAGCACACTGGTTGCAAAATGTGGACACTGCAAACAGCAGCTGCAATATCACAGATGATATAAAACACATAAAGTGCTCAAGTGTTATACTAGAAACAACGCAGCAGGGGAATCATGTCATAAGACAAATGATGAACCCACAGTATGGACGGGGCAGGTAATAAAATGCAAATTTCCCATGGTGGGACCACAGTCAATTGCTGCCTTCTTCTCTGTGCCCCGGTCTCATTATATAATCTGTACTTTTTGTTGTGCAATAAAAGAAAAACAAGGAATAACCCTTCATAGTATTAATGTACAGGTCAAGGGCTGGGAAGAGAGGGCAGTAGATTTGGGGGTCGGTGTAAACCTCTGACGGCATTAGATGGAAGCAGAAGACAAAGCAAGTGACATTTATTAAGACTTTAGGTGCATTTAGGTTTATAGAAAAAAACTGAGAAAGATTAAAATGTCTGAGTAGTGGAAAAAAAAAATGGATTTCCCATACCGGGAGTCGAACCCGGGCGAAAACCAGGAATCCTAACCGGTAGACCATATGGGAACTGTGACCTCTTCATACAGCTCAGTGTATGTGAGGTGTCTCCCAAGGTCACACTGCATTCCGTACACTGAGAGTTATATTGTTCTTCTCAGTAGTACACAATCAATTGGGGTAACAGACACCTCACTTCTGACAAAAGAGAAGGAATGACCAGAAGTCATCATTTCTGTCACAACCTGTCAGGTCTCATTATTTACAACCTTAGAACTTCTACACATACACAGAGCCCAGGACACGGAGGACAGCAGCAGTCCCTGCATTGACTATTACTAATCCCTCCCCTTGAGCCAGACAAAGCCACGCCCCTCCCCCAGGACACCCCTTGACTCCTGGGTTTCCTCACCAGACTGATGGCCCCACAGACCCCTCTCCAGTTATCTTCCAGCTGCTTCCTTGACGACACTCCCCTGCACCTGTCACAGGCTCCAGGCTGCCCTCCTGGGGCTCGAGTTATACTCCTTCTCTATCTACTAACAGCACGGACTCCAGTCCTGACACTGGATTGGTTCACACAGAGAAGAAGCAGCTCAGAAGTAGTCTGGGTTGTTCCCAGGTACCTGCATCTTCACAGAGTGACCGCCAGGGGGCAGCACAGCCAAAGCACTCACAGCCCACAAGCCTACGAATCATCAATTGGATGTCAGCAGCCTTGTCAGAGGCGCAGAGACTAGTAATTCCACAGTATTTTGGGACAGCAGAGGAAGAAGCAAGTGCTGAGCTGAAGTGGTCACTGCTGTTTTGTCACAACACCAGACATATGTTCTTAAAAGCATGTAAGCGCACATTCTTAGGCATTCTCGGTCGTCTTCTCCCTTTCTGACATTATACCAATTGTATACACCCGAATGGAGAAAAGTTAAAATATAAGGTACTAGGAATATGCGCCAAAGGTAGGCAAATTAAACATTTCAAGTACAAATATTACCATATTTATTGATGTAAAATGTAAACAAGTTAGACTGAAAATATGTGTGTGTGTTTACAAAGGATGTCTAAAGTGTATGCTGTGAGGTCAGGTTGCAGTTCACTACTTGCACTTGCGCCTTTCACAAGTGTGAGTACCCAGTTACACTAATGTCTGCTCTGACTTGTTATTCTGAGAGTCATGTTCTAAAGGGGGGCTTCCACCCTAGTTTGAGGGACCAGAGTACGAATGCCCCAGGGCACAGGAAGTACACAGTCCTCATTGATACAACTGTGGCCCAGTAACTTCTGACTGCCCTTTGACCCCACAGACTGGCACATATATGTCATCAGACTATAGCACCGTGGTACATATGCACACATGTGCATGTACACGTCAGCCAGTTTTTTATTCATTTATGTGCTAATACTGTTCAACATCAGGATGTGATGTCGAAGGAGAAAGGTGGAGAGCGCCGAAGTCTCTGGTATTTCAAGACAAAACTAGAGACCTTTTCACACTCATATACTGCTTTAGGCAGATCTTCCACTGCAAATGCAAGTTATATGAGTCCAGCTGAAAACTGTTTATTTTTGGGTACTTGCTTTAGTCAAAGGTTACCATTTGCAACTCACAAAAAAAAAGCAAAGGGCAATTTCACGCATTAACACTTTGGTAAAGTCGTGCTTTCACACCGTACATTTCTGTAAGTATCTCTCTCCTTGTAAGTTATCCGGTGTGAAGGCCGCATGGAGTCAGGTCCACACTGTGCATCTTACTGTTGTGTAGCCAGAGTAGAGAGGTGTCCACACAGACACAGGACGTAGACAACACCTGTGTGTAGCATCACGTGCCCCCAGCAACGCCTATAAAATAATGTATAGATGCCCCCAAGCCGCAGAAACCACGAGGGGAATGAAAACAGGAAGAGACGGGTTATGTCAGAGATACAAATGGTTTCCTGCACAAGACCTGCAATAAATTAAAACAAAAGTATTATTACAAACATTCCAGGTCCTTCCGATATTGGAACTCAGATTGCTGGATTCAGAGTCCAGAGTGCTAATCATTACACAATGGAACCAACGTCCACGATCCTCAACCCTAGGAGTCCTGAAGCAGTGTCAGTCGCCACCTACTGTCTATCGCTTGAATTCGTTCACACTGTAAATCAAACATGACAAGTACAACAGCACAACTAAAATGTGTATTTCACAAGTAATAACATAAAAACAGAAATATACTTATGCTGATGCAGAAACAAAGAAAACGTCTCGTCTGATGCCTCGAAATCTCCATTTAGCATTGCCCCTTAACTAACCACCAAGAGTCTTTGCACGGCTGGGAACCTTTGTAAAAGACTCAGTGGGTCACTGTGAATGCAGCAGATCTTCACCCCTGTATTTCTTACAAAGAGGCAGAGTTTTATTCCAGGTACAGGAGACATCTCTGGTGTCTGATACTACCGGTAGTGTTCAGCCTACCCTCTCTGAGAGAGCAGCAGTGAGGGTACAAAGCACACTGGTTGCAAAATGTGGACACTGCAAACAGCAGCTGCAATATCACAGATGATATAAAACACATAAAGTGCTCAAGTCCTATACTAGAAACAACACAGCAGGGGAATCATGTCATAAAACAAATGATGAACCCACAGTATGGACGGGGCAGGTAATAAAATGCGAATTTCCCATGGTGGGACCACAGTCAATTGCTGCCTTCTTCTCTGTGCCCCGGTCTCATTATATAATCTGTACTTTTTGTTGTGCAATAAAAGAAAAACAAGGAATAACCCTTCATAGTATTAATGTACAGGTCAAGGGCTGGGAAGAGAGGGCAGTAGATTTGGGGGTCGGTGTAAACCTCTGATGGCATTAGATGGATCAGAAGACAAAGCAAGTGACATTTATTAAGACTTTAGGTGCATTTAGGTTTATAGAAAAAAACTGAGAAAGATTAAAATGTCTGAGTAGTGGAAAAAAAAATATGGATTTCCCATACCGGGAGTCGAACCCGGGCCACCTGGGTGAAAACCAGGAATCCTAACCGCTAGACCATATGGAAACTGTGACCTCTTCATACAGCTCAGTGTATGTGAGGTGTCTCCCAAGGGCACACTGCATTCCGTACACTGAGAGTTATATTGTTCTTCTCAGTAGTACACAATCAATTGGGGTAACAGACACCTCACTTCTGACAAAAGAGAAGGAATGACCAGAAGTCATCATTTCTGTCACAACCTGTCAGGTCTCATTGTTTACAACCTTAGAACTTCTACACATACACAGAGCCCAGGACACGGAGGACAGCAGCAGTCCCTGCATTGACTATTACTAACCCCTCCCCTTGAGCCAGACAAAGCCACGCCCCTCCCCCAGGACACCCCTTGACTCCTGGGTTTCCTCACCAGACTGATGGCCCCACAGACCCCTCTCCAGTTATCTTCCAGCTGCTTCCTTGACGACACTCCCCTGCACCTGTCACAGGCTCCAGGCTGCCCTCCTAGGGCTCGAGTTATACTCCTTCTCTATCTACTAACAGCACCGACTCCAGTCCTGACACTGGATTGGTTCACACAGAGAAGAAGCAGCTCAGAAGTAGTCTGGGTTGTTCCCAGGTACCTGCATCTTCACAGAGTGACCGCCAGGGGGCAGCACAGCCAAAGCACTCACAGCCCACAAGCCTACGAATCATCAATTGGATGTCAGCAGCCTTGTCAGAGGCGCAGAGACTAGTAATTCCACAGTATTTTGGGACAGCAGAGGAAGAAGCAAGTGCTGAGCTGAAGTGGTCACTGCTGTTTTGTCACAACACCAGACATATGTTCTTAAAAGCATGTAAGCGCACATTCTTAGGCATTCTCGGTCGTCTTCTCCCTTTCTGACATTATACCAATTGTATACACCCGAATGGAGAAAAGTTAAAATATAAGGTACTAGGAATATGCGCCAAAGGTAGGCAAATTAAACATTTCAAGTACAAATATTACCATATTTATTGATGTAAAATGTAAACAAGTTAGACTGAAAATATGTGTGTGTGTTTACAAAGGATGTCTAAAGTGTATGCTGTGAGGTCAGGTTGCAGTTCACTACTTGCACTTGTGCCTTTCACAAGTGTGAGTACCCAGTTACACTAATGTCTGCTCTGACTTGTTATTCTGAGAGTCATGTGCTAAAGGGGGGCTTCCACCCTAGTTTGAGGGACCAGAGTACAAATGCCCCAGGGCACTGGAAGTACACAGTCCTCATTGATACAACTGTGGCCCAGTAACTTCTGACTGCCCTTTGACCCCACAGACTGGCACATATATGTCATCAGACTATAGCACCGTGGTACATATGCACACATGTGCATGTACACGTCAGCCAGTTTTTTATTCATTTATGTGCTAATACTGTTCAGCATCAGGATGTGATGTCGAAGGAGAAAGGTGGAGAGCGCCGAAGTCTCTGGTATTTCAAGACAAAACTAGAGACCTTTTCACACTCATATACTGCTCCAGGCAGATCTTCCACTGCAAATGCAAGTTGTATGAGTCCAGCTGAAAACTGTTTATTTTTGGGTACTTGCTTTAGTCAAAGGTTACCATTTGCAACTCACAAAAAAAAAGCAAAGGGCAATTTCATTCATTAACACTTTGGTAAAGTCGTGCTTTCACACTGTACATTTCCGTAAGTTTCTCTCTCCTTGTAAGTTATCAGGTGTGAAGGCCGCGTGGAGTCAGGTCCACACTGTGCATCTTACTGTTGTGTAGCCAGAGTAGAGAGGTGTCCACACAGACACAGGACGCAGACAACACCTGTGTGTAGCATCACGTGCCCCCAGCAGCGCCTATAGAATAATGTATAGATGCCCCAAAAACCGCAGAAACCACGAGGGGAATGAAAACAGGAAGAGACGGGTTATGTCAGAGATACAAATGGTTTCCTGCTCAAGACCTGCAATAAATTAAAACAAAAGTATTATTACAAACATTCCAGGTCTTACCGATATTGGAACTCAGATTGCTGGATTCAGAGTCCAGAGTGCTAATCATTACACGATGGAACCAACGTCCACGATCCTCAACCCTAGGAGTCCTGAAGCAGTGTCAGTCGCCACCTACTGTCTATCGCTTGAATTCGTTCACACTGTAAATCAAACATGACAAGTCCCACAGCACAACTAAAATGTGTATTTCACAAGTAATAACATAAAAAGAGAAATTTACTTTTGCTGATGCAGAAACAAAGAAAACGTCTCGTCTGATGCTTCGAAATCTCCATTTAGCATGGCCCCTTAACTAACCACCAAGAGTCTTTGCACGGCTGGGAACCTTTGTAAAAGACTCAGTGGGTCACTGTGAATGCAGCAGATCTTCACCCCTGTATTTCTTACAAAGAAGCAGAGTTTTATTCCAGGTACAGGAGGCATCTCTGGTGTCTGATACTACCGGTAGTGTTCAGCCTACCCTCTCTGAGAGAGCAGCAGTGAGGGTACAAAGCACACTGGTTGCAAAATGTGGACACTGCAAACAGCAGCTGCAATATCACAGATGATATAAAACACATAAAGTGCTCAAGTCTTATACTAGAAACAACACAGCAGGGGAATCATGTCATGAAACAAATGATGAACCCACAGTATGGACGGGGCAGGTAATAAAATGCGAATTTCCCATGGTGGGACCACAGTCAATTGCTGTCTTCTTCTCTGTGCCCCGGTCTCATTATATAATCTGTACTGTTTGTTGTGCAATAAAAGAAAAACAAGGAATAACCCTTCATAGTATTAATGTACAGGTCAAGGGCTGGGGAGAGAGGGCAGTAGATTTGGGGGTCGGTGTAAACCTCTGACGGCATTAGATGAAGGCAGAAGACAAAGCAAGTGACATTTATTAAGACTTTAGGTGCATTTAGGTTTATAGAAAAAAACTGAGAAAGATGAAAATGTCTGAGTAGTGAAAAAAAAAAAATGGATTTCCTATACCGGGAGTCAATCCCGGGCCGCCTGGATGAAAACCAGGAATCCTAACCACTAGACCATATGGGAACTGTGACCTCTTTATACAGCTTAGTGTATGTGAGGTGTCTCCCAAGGTCACACTGCATTCCGTACACTGAGAGTTGTATTGTTCTTCTCAGTAGTACACAATCAATTGGGGTAACAGACACCTCACTTCTGACAAAAGAGAAGGAATGACCAGAAGTCATCATTTCTGTCACAACCTGTCATGTCTCATTATTTACAACCTTAGAACTTCTACACATACACAGAGCCCAGGACACGGAGGACAGCAGCAGTCCCTGCATTGACTATTACTAACCCCTCCCCTTGAGCCAGACAAAGCCACGCCCCTCCCCCAGGACACCCCTTGACTCCTGGGTTTCCTCACCAGACTGATGGCCCCACAGACCCCTCTCCAGTTATCTTCCAGCTGCTTCCTTGACGACACTCCCCTGCACCTGTCACAGGCTCCAGGCTGCCCTCCTGGGGCTCGAGTTATACTCCTTCTCTATCTACTAACAGCACCGACTCCAGTCCTGACACTGGATTGGTTCACACAGAGAAGAAGCAGCTCAGAAGTAGTCTGGGTTGTTCCCAGGTACCTGCATCTTCACAGAGTGACCTCCAGGGGGCAGCAGAGCCAAAGCACTCACAGCCCACAAGCCTACGAATCATCAATTGGATGTCAGCAGCCTTGTCAGAGGCGCAGAGACTAGTAATTCCACAGTATTTTGGGACAGCAGAGGAAGAAGCAAGTGCTGAGCTGAAGTGGTCACCGCTGTTTTGTCACAACACCAGACATATGTTCTTAAAAACATGTAAGCGCACATTCTTAGGCATTCTTGGTCGTCTTCTCCCTTTCTGACATTATACCAATTGTATACACCCGAATGGAGAAAAGTTAAAATATAAGGTACTAGGAATATGCGCCAAAGGTAGGCAAATTAAACATTTCAAGTACAAATATTACCATATTTATTGATGTAAAATGTAAACGAGTTAGACTGAAAATATGTGTGTGTGTTTACAAAGGATTTCTAAAGTGTATGCTGTGAGGTCAGGTTGCAGTTCACTACTTGCACTTGCGCCTTTCACAAGTGTGAGTACCCAGTTACACTAATGTCTGCTCTGACTTGTTATTCTGAGAGTCATGTGCTAAAGGGGGGCTTCAACCCTAGTTTGAGGGACCAGAGTACGAATGCCCCAGGGCACAGGAAGTACACAGTCCTCATTGATACAACTGTGGCCCAGTAACTTCGGCCTGCCCTTTGACCCCACAGACTGGCACATATATGTCATCAGACTATAGCACCGTGGTACATATGCACACATGTGCATGTACACGTCAGCCAGTTTTTTATTCATTTATGTGCTAATACTGTTCAACATCAGGATGTGATGTCGAAGGAGAAAGGTGGAGAGCGCCGAAGTCTCTGGTATTTCAAGACAAAACTAGAGACCTTTTCACACTCATATACTGCTCCAGGCAGATCTTCCACTGCAAATGCAAGTTATATGAGTCCAGCTGAAAACTGTTTATTTTTGGGTACTTGCTTTAGTCAAAGGTTACCATTTGCAACTCACAAAAAAAAAGCAAAGGGCAATTTCATACATTAACACTTTGGTAAAGTCGTGCTTTCACACTGTACATTTCCGTAAGTTTCTCTCTCCTTGTAAGTTATCAGGTGTGAAGGCCGCGTGGAGTCAGGTCCACACAGTGCATCTTACTGTTGTGTAGCCAGAGTAGAGAGGTGTCCACACAGACACAGGACGTAGACAACACCTGTGTGTAGCATCACGTGCACCCAGCAATGCCTATAGAATAATGTATAGATGCCCCCAACCCGCAGAAACCACGAGGGGAATGAAAACAGGAAGAGACGGGTTATGTCAGAGATACAAATGGTTTCCTGCTCAAGACCTGCAATAAATTAAAACAAAAGTATTATTACAAACATTCCAGGTCCTACCGATATTGGAACTCAGATTGCTGGATTCAGAGTCCAGAGTGCTAATCATTACACGATGGAACCAACGTCCACGATCCTCAACCCTAGGAGTCCTGAAGCAGTGTCAGTCGCCACCTACTGTCTATCGCGTGAATTCGTTCACACTGTAAATCAAACATGACAAGTCCAACAGCACAACTAAAATGTGTATTTCACAAGTAATAACATAAAAACAGAAATATACTTTTGCTGATGCAGAAACAAAGAAAACGTCTCCTCTGATGCTTCGAAATCTCCATTTAGCATGGCCCCTTAACTAACCACCAAGAGTCTTTGCACGGCTGGGAACCTTTGTAAAAGACTCAGTGGGTCACTGTGAATGCAGCAGATCTTCACCCCTGTATTTCTTACAAAGAAGCAGAGTTTTATTCCAGGTACAGGAGGCATCTCTGGTGTCTGATACTACCGGTAGTGTTCAGCCTACCCTCTCTGAGAGAGCAGCAGTGAGGGTACAAAGCACACTGGTTGCAAAATGTTGACACTGCAAACAGCAGCTGCAATATCACAGATGATATAAAACACATAAAGTGCTCAAGTCTTATACAGGAAACAACGCAGCAGGGGAATCATGTCATAAAACAAATGATGAACCCACAGTATGGACGGGGCAGGTAATAAAATGCGAATTTCCCATGGTGGGACCACAGTCAATTGCTGCCTTCTTCTCTGTGCCCCGGTCTCATTATATGATCTGTACTTTTTGTTGTGCAATAAAAGAAAAACAAGGAATAACCCTTCATAGTATTAATGTACAGGTCAAGGGCTGGGGAGAGAGGGCAGTAGATTTGGGGGTCGGTGTAAACCTCTGACGGCATTAGATGGAAGCAGAAGACAAAGCAAGTGACATTTATTAAGACTTTAGGTGCATTTAGGTTTATAGAAAAAAACTGAGAAAGATTAAAATGTCTGAGTAGTGAAAAAAAAAATGGATTTCCCATGCCGGAAGTCGAACCCGGGCCACCTGGGTGAAAACCAGGAATCCTAACCGCTAGACCATATGGGAACTGTGACCTTTTCATACAGCTCAGTGTATGTGAGGTGTCTCCCAAGGTCACACTGCATTCCGTACACTGAGAGTTATATTGTTCTTCTCAGTAGTACACAATCAATTGGGGTAACAGACACCTCACTTCTGACAAAAGAGAAGGAATAACCAAAAGTCATCATTTCTGCCACAACCTGTCAGGTCTCATTATTTACAACCTTAGAACTTCTACACATACACAGAGCCCAGGACACGGAGGACAGCAGCAGTCCCTGCATTGACTATTACTAACCCCTCCCCTTGAGCCAGACAAAGCCACGCCCCTCCCCCAGGACACCCCTTGACTCCTGGGTTTCCTCACCAGACTGATGGCCCCACAGACCCCTCTCCAGTTATCTTCCAGCTGCTTCCCTGACGACACTCCCCTGCACCTGTCACAGGCTCCAGGCTGCCCTCCTGGGGCTCGAGTTATACTCCTTCTCTATCTACTAACAGCACCGACTCCAGTCCTGACACTGGATTGGTTCACACAGAGAAGAAGCAGCTCAGAAGTAGTCTGGGTTGTTCCCAGGTACCTGCATCTTCACAGAGTGACCGCCAGGGGGCAGCACAGCCAAAGCACTCACAGCCCACAAGCCTACGAATAATCAATTGGATGTCAGCAGCCTTGTCAGAGGCGCAGATACTAGTAATTCCACAGTATTTTGGGACAGCAGAGGAAGAAGCAAGTGCTGAGCTGAAGTGGTCACTGCTGTTTTGTCACAACACCAGACATATGTTCTTAAAAGCATGTAAGCGCACATTCTTAGGCATTCTCGGTCGTCTTCTCCCTTTCTGACATTGTACCAATTGTATACATCCGAATGGAGAAAAGTTAAAATATAAGGTACTAGGAATATGCGCCAAAGGTAGGCAAATTAAACATTTCAAGTACAAATATTACCATATTTATTGATGTAAAATGTAAACGAGTTAGACTGAAAATATGTGTGTGTGTTTACAAAGGATGTCTAAAGTGTATGCTGTGAGGTCAGGTTGCAGTTCACTACTTGTACTTGCGCCTTTCACAAGTGTGAGTACCCAGTTACACTAATGTCTGCTCTGACTTGTTATTCTGAGAGTCATGTGCTAAAGGGGGGCTTCCACCCTAGTTTGAGGGACCAGAGTACGAATGCCCCAGGGCACAGGAAGTACACAGTCCTCATTGATACAACTGTGGCCCAGTAACTTCTGACTGCCCTTTGATCCCACAGACTGGCACATATATGTCATCAGACTATAGCACCGTGGTACATATGCACACATGTGCATGTACACGTCAGCCAGTTTTTTATTCATTTATGTGCTAATACTGTTCAGCATCAGGATGTGATGTCGAAGGAGAAAGGTGGAGAGCGCCGAAGTCTCTGGTATTTCAAGACAAAACTAGAGACCTTTTCACACTCATATACTGCTCCAGGCAGATCTTCCACTGCAAATGCAAGTTATATGAGTCCAGCTGAAAACTGTTTATTTTTGGGTACTTGCTTTAGTCAAAGTTACCATTTGCAACTCACAAAAAAAAAGCAAAGGGCAATTTCATACATTAACACTTTGGTAAAGTCGTGCTTTCACACTGTACATTTCCGTAAGTTTCTCTCTCCTTGTAAGTTATCAGGTGTGAAGGCCGCGTGGAGTCAGGTCCACACTGTTCATCTTACTGTTGTGTAGCCAGAGTAGAGAGGTGTCCACACAGACACAGGACGCAGACAACACCTGTGTGTAGCATCACGTGCCCCCAGCAGCGCCTATAGAATAATGTATAGATGCCCCAAAAAACGCAGAAACCACGAGGGGAATGAAAACAGGAAGAGACGGGTTATGTCAGAGATACAAATGGTTTCCTGCTCAAGACCTGCAATAAATTAAAACAAAAGTATTATTACAAACATTCCAGGTCCTACCGATATTGGAACTCAGATTGCTGGATTCAGAGTCCCGAGTGCTAATCATTACACGATGGAACCAACGTCCGCGATCCTCAACCCTAGGAGTCCTGAAGCAGTGTCAGTCGCCACCTACTGTCTATCGCTTGAATTCGTTCACACTGTAAATCAAACATGACAAGTCCAACAGCACAACTAAAATGTGTATTTCACAAGTAATAACATAAAAACAGAAATATACTTTTGCTGATGCAGAAACAAAGAAAACGTCTCGGCTGATGCTTCAAAATCTCCATTTAGCATGGCCCCTTAACTAACCACCAAGAGTATTTGCACGGCTGGGAACCTTTGTAAAAGACTCAGTGGGTCACTGTGAATGCAGCAGATCTTCACCCCTGTATTTCTTACAAAGAAGCAGAGTTTTATTCCAGGTACAGGAGGCATCTCTGGTGTCTGATACTACCGGTAGTGTTCAGCCTACCCTCTCTGAGAGAGCAGCAGTGAGGGTACAAAGCACACTGGTTGCAAAATGTGGACACTGCAAACAGCAGCTGCAATATCACAGATGATATAAAACACACAAAGTGCTCAAGTCTTATACTAGAAACAACACAGCAGGGGAATCATGTCATAAAACAAATGATGAACCCACAGTATGGACGGGGCAGGTAATAAAATGCTAATTTCCCATGGTGGGACCACAGTCAATTGCTGCCTTCTTTTCTCCGTGCCCTGGTCTCATTATATAATCTGTACTTTTTGTTGTGCAATAAAAGAAAAACAAGGAATAACCCTTCATAGTATTAATGTACAGGTCAAGGGCTGGGGAGAGAGGGCAGTAGATTTGGGGGTCGGTGTAAACCTCTGACGGCATTAGATAGAAGCAGAAGACAAAGCAAGTGACATTTATTAAGACTTTAGGTGCATTTAGGTTTATAGAAAAAACTGAGAAAGATTAAAATGTCTGAGTAGTGAAAAAAAAAATGGATTTCCCATACCGGGAGTCGAACCAAACCAGGAATCCTAACCGCTAGACCATATGGGAACTGTGTCCTCTTCATACAGCTCAGTGTATGTGAGGTGTCTCCCAAGGTCACACTGCATTCCGTACACTGAGAGTTATATTGTTCTTCTCAGTAGTACACAATCAATTGGGGTAACAGACACCTCACTTCTGACAAAAGAGAAGGAATGACCAGAAGTCATCATTTCTGCCACAACCTGTCAGGTCTCATTATTTACAACCTTAGAACTTCTACACATACACAGAGCCCAGGACACGAAAGATAGCAGCAGTCCCTGCATTGACTATTACTAACCCCTCCCCTTGAGCCAGACAAAGCCACGCCCCTCCCCCAGGACACCCCTTGACTCCTGGGTTTCCTCACCAGACTGATGGCCCCACAGACCCCTCTCCAGTTATCTTCCAGCTGCTTCCTTGACGACACTCCCCTGCACCTGTCACAGGCTCCAGGCTGCCCTCCTGGGGCTCGAGTTATACTCCTTCTCTATCTACTAACAGCACCGACTCCAGTCCTGACACTGGATTGGTTCACACAGAGAAGAAGCAGCTCAGAAGTAGTCTGGGTTGTTCCCAGGTACCTGCATCTTCACAGAGTGACCGCCAGGGGGCAGCACAGCCAAAGCACTCACAGCCCACAAGCCTACGAATCATCAATTGGATGTCAGCAGCCTTGTCAGAGGCGCAGATACTAGTAATTCCGCAGTATTTTGGGACAGCAGAGGAAGAAGCAAGTGCTGAGCTGAAGTGGTCACTGCTGTTTTGTCACAACACCAGACATATGTTCATAAAAGCATGTAAGCGCACATTCTTAGGCATTCTCGGTCGTCTTCTCCCTTTCTGACATTATACCAATTGTATACACCCGAATGGAGAAAAGTTAAAATATAAGGTACTAGGAATATGCGCCAAAGGTAGGCAAATTAAACATTTCAAGTACAAATATTACCATATTTATTGATGTAAAATGTAAACAAGTTAGACTGAAAATATGTGTGTGTGTTTACAAAGGAAGTCTAAAGTGTATGCTGTGAGGTCAGGTTGCAGTTCACTACTTGCACTTGCGCCTTTCACAAGTGTGAGTACCCAGTTACACTAATGTCTGCTCTGACTTGTTATTCTGAGAGTCATGTGCTAAAGGGGGGCTTCCACCCTAGTTTGAGGGACCAGAGTACGAATGCCCCAGGGCACAGGAAGTGCACAGTCCTCATTGATACAACTGTGGCCCAGTAACTTCTGACTGCCCTTTGACCCCACAGACTGGCACATATATGTCATCAGACTATAGCACCGTGGTACATATGCACACATGTGCATGTACACGTCAGCCAGTTTTTTATTCATTTATGTGCTAATACTGTTCAGCATCAGGATGTGATGTCGAAGGAGAAAGGTGGAGAGCGCCGAAGTCTCTGGTATTTCAAGACAAAACTAGAGACCTTTTCACACTCATATACTGCTCCAGGCAGATCTTCCACTGCAAATGCAAGTTATATGAGTCCAGCTGAAAACTGTTTATTTTTGGGTACTTGCTTTAGTCAAAGGTTACCATTTGCAACTCACAAAAAAAAAGCAAAGGGCAATTTCATACATTAACACTTTGGTAAAGTCGTTCTTTCACACCGTACATTTCCGTAAGTTTCTCTCTCCTTGTAAGTTATCCGGTGTGAAGGCCGCGTGGAGTCAGGTCCACACTGTGCATCTTACTGTTGTGTAGCCAGAGTAGAGAGGTGTCCACACAGACACAGAACGTAGACAACACCTGTGTGTAGCATCACGTGCCCCCAGCAACGCCTATAGAATAATGTATAGATGCCCCCAAGCCGCAGAAACCACGAGGGGAATGAAAACAGGAAGAGACGGGTTATGTCAGAGATACAAATGGTTTCCTGCTCAAGACCTGCAATAAATTAAAACAAAAGTATTATTACAAACATTCCAGGTCCTACCGATATTGGAACTCAGATTGCTGGATTCAGAGTCCAGAGTGCTAATCATTACACGATGGAACCAACGTCCACGATCCTCAACCCTAGGAGTCCTGAAGCAGTGTCAGTCGCCACCTACTGTCTATCGCTTGAATTCGTTCACACTGTAAATCAAACATGACAAGTCCAACAGCACAACTAAAATGTGTATTTCACAAGTAATAACATAAAAACAGAAATATACTTTTGCTGATGCAGAAACAAAGAAAACGTCTCGTCTGATGCTTCGAAATCTCCATTTAGCATGGCCCCTTAACTAACCACCAAGAGTCTTTGCACGGCTGGGAACCTTTGTAAAAGACTCAGTGGGTCACTGTGAATGCAGCAGATCTTCACCCCTGTATTTCTTACAAAGAAGCAGAGTTGTATTCCAGGTACAGGAGGCATCTCTGGTGTCTGATACTACCTGTAGTGTTCAGCCTACCCTCTCTGAGAGAGCAGCAGTGAGGGTACAAAGCACACTGGTTGCAAAATGTGGAGACTGCAAACAGCAGCTGCAATATCACAGATGATATAAAACACATAAAGTGCTCAAGTCTTATACTAGAAACAACACAGCAGGGGAATCATGTCATAAAACAAATGATGAACCCACAGTATGGACGGGGCAGGTAATAAAATGCTAATTTCCCATGGTGGGACCACAGTCAATTGCTGCCTTCTTCTCTGTGCCCCGGTCTCATTATATAATCTGTACTTTTTGTTGTGCAATAAAAGAAAAACAAGGAATAACCCTTCATAGTATTAATGTACAGGTCAAGGGCTGGGGAGAGAGGGCAGTAGATTTGGGGGTCGGTGTAAACCTCTGACGGCATTAGATGGAAGCAGAAGACAAAGCAAGTGACATTTATTAAGACTTTAGGTGCCTTTAGGTTTATAGAAAAAAACTGAGAAAGATTAAAATGTCTGAGTAGTGAAAAAAAAAAAATGGATTTCCCATACCGGGAGTCGACCCGGGCCACCTGGGTGAAAACCAGGAATCCTAACCGCTAGACCAGATGGGAACTGTGAACTTATCATACAGCTCAGTGTAGGTGAGGTGTCTCCCAAGGTCACACTGCATTCCGTACACTGAGAGTTATATTGTTCTTCTCAGTAGTACACAATCAATTGGGGTAACAGACACCTCACTTCTGACAAAAGAGAAGGAATGACCAGAAGTCATCATTTCTGCCACAACCTGTCAGGTCTCATTATTTACAACCTTAGAACTTCTACACATACACAGAGCCCAGGACACGAAGGATAGCAGCAGTCCCTGCATTGACTATTACTAACCCCTCCCCTTGAGCCAGACAAAGCCACGCCCCTCCCCCAGGACACCCCTTGACTCCTGGGTTTCCTCACCAGACTGATGGCCCCACAGACCCCTCTCCAGTTATCTTCCAGCTGCTTCCTTGACGACACTCCCCTGCACCTGTCACAGGCTGCCCTCCTGGGGCTCGAGTTATACTCCTTCTCTATCTACTAACAGCACCGACTCCAGTCCTGACACTGGATTGGTTCACACAGAGAAGAAGCAGCTCAGAAGTAGTCTGGGTTGTTCCCAGGTACCTGCATCTTCACAGAGTGACCGCCAGGGGGCAGCACAGCCAAAGCACTCACAGCCCACAAGCCTACGAATCATCAATTGGATGTCAGCAGCCTTGTCAGAGGCGCAGATACTAGTAATTCCGCAGTATTTTGGGACAGCAGAGGAAGAAGCAAGTGCTGAGCTGAAGTGGTCACTGCTGTTTTGTCACAACACCAGACATATGTTCATAAAAGCATGAAAGCGCACATTCTTAGGCATTCTCGGTCGTCTTCTCCCTTTCTGACATTATACCAATTGTATACACCCGAATGGAGAAAAGTTAAAATATAAGGTACTAGGAATATGCGCCAAAGGTAGGCAAATTAAACATTTCAAGTACAAATATTACCATATTTATTGATGTAAAATGTAAACAAGTTAGACTGAAAATATGTGTGTGTGTTTACAAAGGAAGTCTAAAGTGTATGCTGTGAGGTCAGGTTGCAGTTCACTACTTGCACTTGCGCCTTTCACAAGTGTGAGTACCCAGTTACACTAATGTCTGCTCTGACTTGTTATTCTGAGAGTCATGTGCTAAAGGGGGGCTTCCACCCTAGTTTGAGGGACCAGAGTACGAATGCCCCAGGGCACAGGAAGTGCACAGTCCTCATTGATACAACTGTGGCCCAGTAACTTCTGACTGCCCTTTGACCCCACAGACTGGCACATATATGTCATCAGACTATAGCACCGTGGTACATATGCACACATGTGCATGTACACGTCAGCCAGTTTTTTATTCATTTATGTGCTAATACTGTTCAGCATCAGGATGTGATGTCGAAGGAGAAAGGTGGAGAGCGCCGAAGTCTCTGGTATTTCAAGACAAAACTAGAGACCTTTTCACACTCATATACTGCTCCAGGCAGATCTTCCACTGCAAATGCAAGTTATATGAGTCCAGCTGAAAACTGTTTATTTTTGGGTACTTGCTTTAGTCAAAGGTTACCATTTGCAACTCACAAAAAAAAAGCAAAGGGCAATTTCATACATTAACACTTTGGTAAAGTCGTTCTTTCACACGGTACATTTCAGTAAGTTTCTCTCTCCTTGTAAGTTATCCGGTGTGAAGGCCGCGTGGAGTCAGGTCCACACTGTGCATCTTACTGTTGTGTAGCCAGAGTAGAGAGGTGTCCACACAGACACAGAACGTAGGCAACACCTGTGTGTAGCATCACGTGCCCCCAACAACGCCTATAGAATAATGTATAGATGCCCCCAAGCCGCAGAAACCACGAGGGGAATGAAAACAGGAAGAGACGGGTTAAGTCAGAGATACAAATGGTTTCCTGCTCAAGACCTGCAATAAATTAAAACAAAAGTATTATTACAAACATTCCAGGTCCTACCGATATTGGAACTCAGATTGCTGGATTCAGAGTCCAGAGTGCTAATCATTACACGATGGAACCAACGTCCACGATCCTCAACCCTAGGAGTCCTGAAGCAGTGTCAGTCGCCACCTACTGTCTATCGCTTGAATTCGTTCATACTGTAAATCAAACATGACAAGTCCAACAGCACAACTAAAATGTGTATTTCACAAGTAATAACATAAAAACAGAAATATACTTTTGGTGATGCAGAAACAAAGAAAACGTCTCGTCTGATGCTTCGAAATCTCCATTTAGCATGGCCCCTTAACTAACCACCAAGAGTCTTTGCACGGCTGGGAACCTTTGTAAAAGACTCAGTGGTTCACTGTGAATGCAGCAGATCTTCACCCCTGTATTTCTTACAAAGAAGCAGAGTTTTATTCCAGGTACAGGAGGCATCTCTGGTGTCTGATACTACCGGTAGTGTTCAGCCTACCCTCTCTGAGAGAGCAGCAGTGAGGGTACAAAGCACACTGGTTGCAAAATGTGGACACTGCAAACAGCAGCTGCAATATCACAGATGATATAAAACACATAAAGTGCTCAAGTCTTATACTAGAAACAACACAGCAGGGGAATCATGTCATAAAACAAATGATGAACCCACAGTATGGACAGGGCAGGTAATAAAATGCGAATTTCCCATGGTGGGACCACAGTCAATTGCTGCCTTCTTCTCTGTGCCCCGGTCTCATTATATAATCTGTACTTTTTGTTGTGCAATAAAAGAAAAACAAGGAATAACCCTTCATAGTATTAATGTACAGGTCAAGGGCTGGGGAGAGAGGGCAGTAGATTTGGGGGTCGGTGTAAACCTCTGACGGCATTAGATGGAAGCAGAAGACAAAGCAAGTGACATTTATTAAGACTTTAGGTGCATTTAGGTTTATAGAAAAAAACTGAGAAAGATTAAAATGTCTGAGTAGTGGAAAAAAAAATGGATTTTCCATACCGGGAGTCGAACCCGGGCCACCTGGGTGAAAACCAGGAATCCTAACCGCTAGACCATATGGGACTGTGTCCTTTTCATACAGCTCGGTGTATGTGAGGTGTCTCCCAAGGTCACACTGCATTCCGTACACAGAGAGTTATATTGTGCTTCTCAGTAGTACACAATCAATTGGGGTAACAGACACCTCACTTCTGACAAAAGAGAAGGAATGACCAGAAGTCATCATTTCTGGCACAACCTGTCAGGTCTCATTATTTACAACCTTAGAACTTCTACACATACACAGAGCCCAGGACACGGAGGACAGCAGCAGTCCCTGCATTGACTATTACTAACCCCTCCCCTTGAGCCAGACAAAGCCACGCCCCTGCCCCAGGGCACCCCTTGACTCCTGGGTTTCCTCACCAGACTGATGGCCCCACAGACCCCTCTCCAGTTATCTTCCAGCTGCTTCCTTGACGACACTCCCCTGCACCTGTCACAGGCTCCAGGCTGCCCTCCTGGGGCTCGAGTTATACTCCTTCTCTATCTACTAACAGCACCGACTCCAGTCCTGACACTGGATTGGTTCACACAGAGAAGAAGCAGCTCAGAAGTAGTCTGGGTTGTTCCCAGGTACCTGCATCTTCACAGAGTGACCGCCAGGGGGCAGCACAGCCAAAGCACTCACAGCCCACAAGCCTACGAATAATCAATTGGATGTCAGCAGCCTTGTCAGAGGCGCAGATACTAGTAATTCCACAGTATTTTGGGACAGCAGAGGAAGAAGCAAGTGCTGAGCTGATGTGGTCACTGCTGTTTTGTCACAACACCAGACATATGTTCTTAAAAGCATGTAAGCGCACATTCTTAGGCATTCTCGGTCGTCTTCTCCCTTTCTGACATTATATCAATTGTATACATCCGAATGGAGAAAAGTTAAAATATAAGGTACTAGGAATATGCGCCAAAGGTAGGCAAATTAAACATTTCAAGTACAAATATTACCATATTTATTGATGTAAAATGTAAACGAGTTAGACTGAAAATATGTGTGTGTGTTTACAAAGGATGTCTAAAGTGTATGCTGTGAGGTCAGGTTGCAGTTCACTACTTGTACTTGCGCCTTTCACAAGTGTGAGTACCCAGTTACACTAATGTCTGCTCTGACTTGTTATTCTGAGAGTCATGTGCTAAAGGGGGGCTTCCACCCTAGTTTGAGGGACCAGAGTACGAATGCCCCAGGGCACAGGAAGTACACAGTCCTCATTGATACAACTGTGGCCCAGTAACTTCTGACTGCCCTTTGACCCCACAGACTGGCACATATATGTCATCAGACTATAGCACCGTGGTACATATGCACACATGTGCATGTACACGTCAGCCAGTTTTTTATTCATTTATGTGCTAATACTGTTCAGCATCAGGATGTGATGTCGAAGGAGAAAGGTGGAGAGCGCCGAAGTCTCTGGTATTTCAAGACAAAACTAGAGACCTTTTCACACTCATATACTGCTCCAGGCAGATCTTCCACTGCAAATGCAAGTTATATGAGTCCAGCTGAAAACTGTTTATTTTTGGGTACTTGCTTTAGTCAAAGGTTACCATTTGCAACTCACAAAAAAAAAGCAAAGGGCAATTTCATACATTAACACTTTGGTAAAGTCGTGCTTTCACACTGTACATTTCCGTAAGTTTCTCTCTCCTTGTAAGTTATCAGGTGTGAAGGCCGCGTGGAGTCAGGTCCACACTGTGCATCTTACTGTTGTGTAGCCAGAGTAGAGAGGTGTCCACACAGACACAGGACGCAGACAACACCTGTGTGTAGCATCACGTGCCCCCAGCAGCGCCTATAGAATAATGTATAGATGCCCCAAAAACCGCAGAAACCACGAGGGGAATGAAAACAGGAAGAGACGGGTTATGTCAGAGATACAAATGGTTTCCTGCTCAAGACCTGCAATAAATTAAAACAAAAGTATTATTACAAACATTCCAGGTCCTACCGATATTGGAACTCAGATTGCTGGATTCAGAGTCCAGAGTGCTAATCATTACACGATGGAACCAACGTCCGCGATCCTCAACCCTAGGAGTCCTGAAGCAGTGTCAGTCGCCACCTACTGTCTATCGCTTGAATTCGTTCACACTGTAAATCAAACATGACAAGTCCAACAGCACAACTAAAATGTGTATTTCACAAGTAATAACATAAAAACAGAAATATACTTTTGCTGATGCAGAAACAAAGAAAACGTCTCCGCTGATGCTTCGAAATCTCCATTTAGCATGGCCCCTTAACTAACCACCAAGAGTCTTTGCACGGCTGGGAACCTTTGTAAAAGACTCAGTGGGTCACTGTGAATGCAGCAGATCTTCACCCCTGTATTTCTTACAAAGAAGCAGAGTTTTATTCCAGGTACAGGAGGCATCTCTGGTGTCTGATACTACCGGTAGTGTTCAGCCTACCCTCTCTGAGAGAGCAGCAGTGAGGGTACAAAGCACACTGGTTGCAAAATGTGGACACTGCAAACAGCAGCTGCAATATCACAGATGATATAAAACACACAAAGTGCTCAAGTCTTATACTAGAAACAACACAGCAGGGGAATCATGTCATAAAACAAATGATGAACCCACAGTATGGACGGGCAGGTAATAAAATGCTAATTTCCCATGGTGGGACCACAGTCAATTGCTGCCTTCTTTTCTCCGTGCCCTGGTCTCATTATATAATCTGTACTTTTTGTTGTGCAATAAAAGAAAAACAAGGAATAACCCTTCATAGTATTAATGTACAGGTCAAGGGCTGGGGAGAGAGGGCAGTAGATTTGGGGGTCGGTGTAAACCTCTGACGGCATTAGATGGAAGCAGAAGACAAAGCAAGTGACATTTATTAAGACTTTAGGTGCATTTAGGTTTATAGAAAAAACTGAGAAAGATTAAAATGTCTGAGTAGTGAAAAAAAAATGGATTTCC
The DNA here is from genome assembly GCF_031143425.1 of Pleurodeles waltl. NCBI lineage: Eukaryota > Metazoa > Chordata > Amphibia > Caudata > Salamandridae > Pleurodeles > Pleurodeles waltl. Next base: position 5,071,912 of record NW_027150097.1, read on the forward strand.
CATACCGGGAGTCGAACCAAACCAGGAATCCTAACCGCTAGACCATATGGGAACTGTGTCCTCTTCATACAGCTCAGTGTATGTGAGGTGTCTCCCAAGGTCACACTGCATTCCGTACACTGAGAGTTATATTGTTCTTCTCAGTAGTACACAATCAATTGGGGTAACAGACACCTCACTTCTGACAAAAGAGAAGGAATGACCAGAAGTCATCATTTCTGCCACAACCTGTCAGGTCTCATTATTTACAACCTTAGAACTTCTACACATACACAGAGCCCAGGACACGAAAGATAGCAGCAGTCCCTGCATTGACTATTACTAACCCCTCCCCTTGAGCCAGACAAAGCCACGCCCCTCCCCCAGGACACCCCTTGACTCCTGGGTTTCCTCACCAGACTGATGGCCCCACAGACCCCTCTCCAGTTATCTTCCAGCTGCTTCCTTGACGACACTCCCCTGCACCTGTCACAGGCTCCAGGCTGCCCTCCTGGGGCTCGAGTTATACTCCTTCTCTATCTACTAACAGCACCGACTCCAGTCCTGACACTGGATTGGTTCACACAGAGAAGAAGCAGCTCAGAAGTAGTCTGGGTTGTTCCCAGGTACCTGCATTTTCACAGAGTGACCGCCAGGGGGCAGCACAGCCAAAGCACTCACAGCCCACAAGCCTACGAATCATCAATTGGATGTCAGCAGCCTTGTCAGAGGCGCAGATACTAGTAATTCCGCAGTATTTTGGGACAGCAGAGGAAGAAGCAAGTGCTGAGCTGAAGTGGTCACTCCTGTTTTGTCACAACACCAGACATATGTTCATAAAAGCATGTAAGCGCACATTCTTAGGCATTCTCGGTCGTCTTCTCCCTTTCTGACATTATACCAATTGTATACACCCGAATGGAGAAAAGTTAAAATATAAGGTACTAGGAATATGCGCCAAAGGTAGGCAAATTAAACATTTCAAGTACAAATATTACCATATTTATTGATGTAAAATGTAAACAAGTTAGACTGAAAATATGTGTGTGTGTTTACAAAGGAAGTCTAAAGTGTATGCTGTGAGGTCAGGTTGCAGTTCACTACTTGCACTTGCGCCTTTCACAAGTGTGAGTACCCAGTTACACTAATGTCTGCTCTGACTTGTTATTCTGAGAGTCATGTGCTAAAGGGGGGCTTCCACCCTAGTTTGAGGGACCAGAGTACGAATGCCCCAGGGCACAGGAAGTGCACAGTCCTCATTGATACAACTGTGGCCCAGTAACTTCTGACTGCCCTTTGACCCCACAGACTGGCACATATATGTCATCAGACTATAGCACCGTGGTACATATGCACACATGTGCATGTACACGTCAGCCAGTTTTTTATTCATTTATGTGCTAATACTGTTCAGCATCAGGATGTGATGTCGAAGGAGAAAGGTGGAGAGCGCCGAAGTCTCTGGTATTTCAAGACAAAACTAGAGACCTTTTCACACTCATATACTGCTCCAGGCAGATCTTCCACTGCAAATGCAAGTTATATGAGTCCAGCTGAAAACTGTTTATTTTTGGGTACTTGCTTTAGTCAAAGGTTACCATTTGCAACTCACAAAAAAAAAGCAAAGGGCAATTTCATACATTAACACTTTGGTAAAGTCGTTCTTTCACACGGTACATTTCCGTAAGTTTCTCTCTCCTTGTAAGTTATCCGGTGTGAAGGCCGCGTGGAGTCAGGTCCACACTGTGCATCTTACTGTTGTGTAGCCAGAGTAGAGAGGTGTCCACACAGACACAGAATGTAGGCAACACCTGTGTGTAGCATCACGTGCCCCCAGCAACGCCTATAGAATAATGTATAGATGCCCCCAAGCCGCAGAAACCACGAGGGGAATGAAAACAGGAAGAGACGGGTTAAGTCAGAGATACAAATGGTTTCCTGCTCAAGACCTGCAATAAATTAAAACAAAAGTATTATTACAAACATTCCAGGTCCTACCGATATTGGAACTCAGATTGCTGGATTCAGAGTCCAGAGTGCTAATCATTACACGATGGAACCAACGTCCACGATCCTCAACCCTAGGAGTCCTGAAGCAGTGTCAGTCGCCACCTACTGTCTATCGCTTGAATTCGTTCACACTGTAAATCAAACATGACAAGTCCAACAGCACAACTAAAATGTGTATTTCACAAGTAATAACATAAAAACAGAAATATACTTTTGCTGATGCAGAAACAAAGAAAACGTCTCGTCTGATGCTTCGAAATCTCCATTTAGCATGGCCCCTTAACTAACCACCAAGAGTCTTTGCACGGCTGGGAACCTTTGTAAAAGACTCAGTGGTTCACTGTGAATGCAGCAGATCTTCACCCCTGTATTTCTTACAAAGAAGCAGAGTTTTATTCCAGGTACAGGAGGCATCTCTGGTGTCTGATACTACCGGTAGTGTTCAGCCTACCCTCTCTGAGAGAGCAGCAGTGAGGGTATGTAAGGAAATGCCTCCTTGGCATGGTTGCCCCCTGACTTTTTGCCTTTGCTGATGCTATGTTTACAATTGAAAGTGTGCTGAGGCCTGCTAACCAGGCCCCAGCACCAGTGTTCTTTCCCTAACCTGTACTTTTGTATCCACAATTGGCAGACCCTGGCATCCAGATAAGTCCCTTGTAACTGGTACTTCTAGTACCAAGGGCCCTGATGCCAAGGAAGGTCTCTAAGGGCTGCAGCATGTCTTATGCCACCCTGGAGACCTCTCACTCAGCACAGACACACTACTTGCCAGCTTGTGTGTGCTAGTGAGGACAAAACGAGTAAGTCGACATGACCCTCCCCTCAGGGTGCCATGCCAGCCTCTCACTGCCTATGCAGTATAGGTAAGACACCCCTCTAGCAGGCCTTACAGCCCTAAGGCAGGGTGCACTATACCATAGGTGAGGGTACCAGTGCATGAGCATGGTACCCCTACAGTGTCTAAACAAAACCTTAGACATTGTAAGTGCAGGGTAGCCATAAGAGTATATGGTCTGGGAGTCTGTCAAACACGAACTCCACAGCACCATAATGGCTACACTGAAAACTGGGAAGTTTGGTATCAAACTTCTCAGCACAATAAATGCACACTGATGCCAGTGTACATTTTATTGTAAAATACACCACAGAGGGCACCTTAGAGGTGCCCCCTGAAACTTAACCGACTGTCTGTGTAGGCTGACTAGTTCCAGCAGCCTGCCACACCAGAGACATGTTGCTGACCCCATGGGGAGAGTGCCTTTGTCACTCTGAGGCCAGTAACAAAGCCTGCACTGGGTGGAGATGCTAACACCTCCCCCAGGCAGGAGCTGTAACACCTGGCGGTGAGCCTCAAAGGCTCACCCCTTTGTCACAGCCCAGCAGGGCACTCCAGCTTAGTGGAGTTGCCCGCCCCCTCCGGCCACGGCCCCCACTTTTGGCGGCAAGGCTGGAGGGAACAAAGAAAGCAACAAGGAGGAGTCACTGGCCAGTCAGGACAGCCCCTAAGGTGTCCTGAGCTGAGGTGACTCTGACTTTTAGAAATCCTCCATCTTGCAGATGGAGGATTCCCCCAATAGGGTTAGGATTGTGACCCCCTCCCCTTGGGAGGAGGCACAAAGAGGGTGTACCCACCCTCAGGGCTAGTAGCCATTGGCTACTAACCCCCCAGACCTAAACACGCCCTTAAATTTAGTATTTAAGGGCTACCCTGAACCCTAGAAAATTAGATTCCTGCAACTACAAGAAGAAGGACTGCCTAGCTGAAAACCCCTGCAGAGGAAGACCAGAAGACGACAACTGCCTTGGCTCCAGAAACTCACCGGCCTGTCTCCTGCCTTCCAAAGATCCTGCTCCAGCGACGCCTTCCAAAGGGACCAGCGACCTCGACATCCTCTGAGGGCTGCCCCTGCTTCGAAAAGACAAGAAACTCCCGAGGACAGCGGACCTGCTCCAAGAAAGGCTGCAACTTTGTTTCCAGCAGCCTTGAAAGAACCCTGCAAGCTCCCCGCAAGAAGCGTGAGACTTGCAACACTGCACCCGGCGACCCCGACTCGGCTGGTGGAGATCCAACACCTCAGGAGGGACCCCAGGACTACTCTGATACTGTGAGTACAAAAACCTGTCCCCCCTGAGACCCCACAGCGCCACCTGCAGAGGGAATCCCGAGGCTTCCCCTGACCGCGACTCCTTGAATCCAAAACCCGACGCCTGGGAGAGACCCTGCACCCGCAGCCCCCAGGACCTGAAGGACCGGACTTTCACTGGAGAAGTGACCCCCAGGAGTCCCTCTCCCTTGCCCAAGTGGAGGTTTCCCCGAGGAACCCCCCCCTTGCCTGCCTGCAGCGCTGAAGAGATCCCTAGATCTCCCATAGACTAACACTACAAACCCGAAGCTTGTTTCTACACTGCACCCGGCCGCCCCCGCGCTGCTGAGGGTGAAATTCCTGTGTGGGCTTGTGTCCCCCCCCGGTGCCCTACAAAACCCCCCTGGTCTGCCCTCCGAAGACGCGGGTACTTACCTGCTGGCAGACTGGAACCGGGGCACCCCCTTCTCCATTGAAGCCTATGTGTTTTGGGCACCACTTTGAACTCTGCACCTGACCGGCCCTGAGCTGCTGGTGTGGTAACTTTGGGGTTGCTCTGAACCCCCAACGGTGGGCTACCTTGGACCAAGAACTGAACCCTGTAAGTGTCTTACTTACCTGGTTAACCTAACAAATACTTACCTCCCCTAGGAACTGTGAAAATTGCACTGTGTCCACTTTTAAAACAGCTATTTGTCAATAACTTGAAAAGTATACATGCAATTTTTATGATTTAAAGTTCCTAAAGTACTTACCTGCAATACCTTTCGAATGAGATATTACATGTAGAATTTGAACCTGTGGTTCTTAAAATAAACTAAGAAAAGATAGTTTTCTATAACAAAACCTATTGGCTGGATTTGTCTCTGAGTGTGTGTACCTCATTTATTGTCTATGTGTATGTACAACAAATGCTTAACACTACTCCTTGGATAAGCCTACTGCTCGACCACACTACCACAAAATAGAGCATTAGTATTATCTATTTTTACCACTATTTTACCTCTAAGGGGAACCCTTGGACTCTGTGCATGCTATTCCTTACTTTGAAATAGCACATACAGAACCAACTTCCTACATTGGTGGATCAGCGGTGGGGTACAAGACTTTGCATTTGCTGGACTACTCAGCCAATACCTGATCACACGACAAATTCCAAAATTGTCATTAGAAATTGATTTTTGCAATTTGAAAAGTTTTCTAAATTCTTAAAAGACCTGCTAGGGCCTTGTGTTAGATCCTGTTTAGCATTTCTTTTAGAGTTTAAAAGTTTGTAAAAGTTTGAATTAGATTCTAGAACCAGTTGTAGATTCTTAAAAAGTATTCCAACTTTTAGAAGCAAAATGTCTAGCACAGATGTGACTGTGGTGGAACTCGACACCACACCTTACCTCCATCTTAAGATGAGGGAGCTAAGGTCACTCTGTAAAATAAAGAAAATAACAATGGGCCCCAAACCTACCAAAATACAGCTCCAGGAGCTTTTGGCAGAGTTTGAAAAGGCCAACCCCTCTGAGGGTGGCAACTCAGAGGAAGAGGATAGTGACCAGGAGGAAAATTCCCCCCTACCAGTCCTATCTAGGGAGAACAGGGTCCCTCAAACCCTGACTCCAAAAATAATAGTCAGAGATGCTGGTTCCCTCACAGGAGAGACCAACACCTCTGAAATCACTGAGGATAGCCCCAGTGAAGAGGACATCCAGTTAGCCAGGATGGCCAAAAGATTGGCTTTGGAAAGACAGATCCTAGCCATAGAGAGGGAAAGACAAGAGATGGGCCTAGGACCCATCAATGGTGGCAGCAACATAAATAGGGTCAGAGATTCTCCTGACATGTTGAAAATCCCTAAAGGGATTGTAACTAAATATGAAGATGGTGATGACATCACCAAATGGTTCACAGCTTTTGAGAGGGCTTGTGTAACCAGAAAAGTGAACAGATCTCACTGGGGTGCTCTCCTTTGGGAAATGTTCACAGGAAAGTGTAGGGATAGACTCCTCACACTCTCTGGACAAGATGCAGAATCTTATGACCTCATGAAGGGTACCCTGATTGAGGGCTTTGGATTCTCCACTGAGGAGTATAGGATTAGATTCAGGGGGGCTCAAAAATCCTCGAGCCAGACCTGGGTTGACTTTGTAGACTACTCAGTGAAAACACTAGATGGTTGGATTCAAGGCAGTGGTGTAAGTAATTATGATGGGCTGTACAATTTATTTGTGAAAGAACACCTATTGAGTAATTGTTTCAATGATAAACTGCATCAGCATCTGGTAGACCTAGGACCAATTTCTCCCCAAGAATTGGGAAAGAAGGCGGACCATTGGGTCAAGACAAGGGTGTCCAAGACTTCAACAGGGGGTGACCAAAAGAAAGGGGTCACAAAGACTCCCCAGGGGAAGGGTGATGAGACAACCAAAACTAAAAATAGTAAAGAGTCTTCTACAGGCCCCCAAAAACCTGCACAGGAAGGTGGGCCCAGAGCCTCTTCACAAAACAATGGGTACAAGGGTAAAAACTTTGATCCCAAAAAGGCCTGGTGTCATAGCTGTAAACAGCATGGACACCAAACTGGAGACAAGGCCTGTCCCAAGAAAGGTTCCACTCCAAACTCCCATCCAGGTAACACTGGTATGGCTAGTCTCCAAGTGGGATCAACAGTGTGCCCAGAGCAAATCAGGGTCCACACTGAAGCTACTCTAGTTTCTGAGGGTGGGGTGGATTTAGCCACACTAGCTGTCTGGCCGCCTAACATGCAAAAATACAGACAGCAACTCTTAATTAATGGGACTAGAATAGAGGGCCTGAGGGATACAGGTGCCAGTGTCACCATGGTGACAGAGAAACTGGTTTCCCCTGGCCAATACCTGACTGGAAAAACTTACACAGTCACCAACGCTGACAATCAGAGAAAAGTACATCCCATGGCAATGGTTACTTTAGAATGGGGAGGGGTCAATGGCCTGAAACAGGTGGTGGTCTCCTCAAATATCCCAGTGGACTGTCTGCTTGGAAATGACCTGGAGTCCTCAGCATGGGCTGAGGTAGAACTAAAAACCCATGCAGCAATGCTGGGTATCCCTGAACTGGTGTGTGTGAAAACAAGAGCACAATGCAAGGCACAGGGTGAACAAGTAGAGCTGGAGTCTGGAAGAATGGCCCAGCCTACCAAGAGGAAAGGAAAGTCAGTTGGGAAACCAACTGCAACACAGCACAAGAAAGGGAACCTCTCTTCTCAGGAAGAAGTTCTGCCCTCTGAGGGAACTGAGCCTTTGGAGCTTGAACCTTATCAGGTTGAGCTCTTAGGCCCAGGGGGACCCTCAAGGGAGGAGCTGTGTAAGGGACAAGAAACCTGTCCCTCTCTTGAAGGCCTTAGGCAGCAAGCTGCTGAAGAGTCCAAGGGCAAGAAAAATGGAACACATAGGGTCTATTGGGAAGATGGACTCCTGTACACTGAGGCCAGAGACCCCAAACCTGGTGCCACTAGGAGAGTGGTAGTGCCTCAGCTGTTCAGAGAGTTCATCCTAACATTGGCCCATGACATTCCCCTTGCTGGACATTTGGGACAAACCAAGACGTGGGAGAGGCTAGTCAACCACTTCTACTGGCCCAATATATCCAACATGGTTAAGGAGTTTTGCCTCTCCTGCCCCACCTGTCAAGCCAGTGGTAAGACAGGTGGGCATCCAAAGGCCCCCCTCATTCCACTTCCAGTGGTGGGGGTTCCCTTTGAAAGAGTGGGTGTGGACATAGTTGGTCCACTAGAACCTCCCACAGCCTCAGGAAATATGTATATCCTGGTAGTAGTGGATCATGCTACCAGGTATCCTGAAGCTATTCCCCTTAGGTCGACTACTGCCCCTGCAGTAGCCAAGGCCCTCATTGGTATCTTTACCAGAGTGGGTTTTCCTAAGGAGGTGGTGTCTGACAGAGGTACCAACTTCATGTCAGCATACCTGAAACATATGTGGAATGAGTGTGGAGTGACTTATAAATTCACTACACCTTACCATCCACAAACTAATGGCTTAGTTGAGAGATTCAACAAGACATTAAAGGGCATGATCATGGGGCTCCCAGAAAAACTCAAAAGGAGATGGGATGTCCTCCTGCCATGTCTGCTTTTCGCTTACAGGGAGGTACCCCAGAAGGGAGTAGGGTTCTCACCCTTTGAACTTCTGTTTGGTCATCCTGTAAGGGGACCACTTGCCCTTGTTAAAGAAGGCTGGGAGAGACCTCTCCATGAGCCTAAACAGGACATAGTGGACTATGTACTTGGCCTTCGCTCTAGAATGGCAGAGTACATGGAAAAGGCAACCAAAAACCTTGAGGCCAGCCAACAGCTCCAGAAGTTTTGGTATGACCAAAAGGCTGCACTGGTTGAGTTCCAACCAGGGCAGAAAGTCTGGGTTCTGGAACCTGTGGCTCCCAGGGCACTCCAGGACAAATGGAGTGGCCCTTACCCAGTGCTAGAAAGGAAGAGTCAGGTCACCTACCTGGTGGACCTGGGCACAAGCAGGAGCCCCAAGAGGGTGATCCATGTGAACCGCCTTAAGCTCTTCCATGACAGGGCTGATGTGAATCTGTTGATGGTAACAGATGAGGATCAGGAGGCAGAGAGTGAACCTCTCCCTGATCTTCTGTCATCAGACCCAAAAGATGGCACAGTAGATGGAGTGATCTACTCAGACACCCTCTCTGGCCAACAGCAAGCTGATTGTAGGAGAGTCCTACAACAGTTTCCTGAACTCTTCTCCTTAACCCCTGGTCAGACACACCTGTGTACCCATGATGTGGACACAGGAGACAGCATGCCTGTCAAAAACAAAATCTTTAGACAGTCTGACCATGTTAAGGAAAGCATCAAGGTGGAAGTCCACAAGATGCTGGAATTGGGAGTAATTGAGCGCTCTGACAGCCCCTGGGCTAGCCCAGTGGTCTTAGTCCCCAAACCTCACACCAAAGATGGAAAGAAAGAGATGAGGTTTTGTGTGGACTACAGAGGGCTCAATTCTGTCACCAAGACAGATGCTCATCCAATTCCTAGAGCTGATGAGCTCATAGATAAATTAGGTGCTGCCAAATTCTTAAGTACCTTTGACTTGACAGCAGGGTACTGGCAAATAAAAATGGCACCTGGAGCAAAAGAGAAAACAGCATTCTCCACACCTGATGGGCATTATCAGTTTACTGTTATGCCCTTTGGTTTAAAGAATGCCCCTGCCACCTTCCAAAGGTTGGTGAATCAAGTCCTTGCTGGCTTGGAGTCCTTTAGCACAGCTTATCTTGATGATATTGCTGTCTTTAGCTCCACCTGGCAGGATCACCTGGTCCACCTGAAGAAGGTTTTGAAGGCTCTGCAATCTGCAGGCCTCTCTATCAAGGCATCCAAATGCCAGATAGGGCAGGGAACTGTGGTTTACTTGGGCCACCTTGTAGGTGGAGGCCAAGTTCAGCCACTCCAACCCAAGATCCAGACTATTCTGGACTGGGTAGCTCCAAAAACCCAGACTCAAGTCAGGGCATTCCTTGGCTTGACTGGGTATTACAGGAGGTTTGTGAAGGGATATGGATCCATTGTGACAGCCCTCACTGAACTCTCCTCCAAGAAAATGCCCAAGAAAGTGAACTGGACTGTGGAATGCCAACAGGCCTTTGACACCCTGAAACAAGCAATGTGCTCAGCACCAGTTCTAAAAGCTCCAGATTATTCTAAGCAGTTCATTGTGCAGACTGATGCCTCTGAAAATGGGATAGGGGCAGTTTTGTCCCAAACAAATGATGATGGCCTTGACCAGCCTGTTGCTTTCATTAGCAGGAGGTTACTCCCCAGGGAGCAGCGTTGGAGTGCCATTGAGAGGGAGGCCTTTGCTGGGGTTTGGTCCCTGAAGAAGCTGAGACCATACCTCTTTGGGACTCACTTCCTAGTTCAAACTGACCACAGACCTCTCAAATGGCTGATGCAAATGAAAGGTGAAAATCCTAAACTGTTGAGGTGGTCCATCTCCCTACAGGGAATGGACTTTATAGTGGAACACAGACCTGGGACTGCCCATGCCAATGCAGATGGCCTTTCCAGGTTCTTCCACTTAGAAAATGAAGACTCTTTTGGGAAAGGTTAGTCTCATCCTCTTTCGTTTGGGGGGGGGTTGTGTAAGGAAATGCCTCCTTGGCATGGTTGCCCCCTGACTTTTTGCCTTTGCTGATGCTATGTTTACAATTGAAAGTGTGCTGAGGCCTGCTAACCAGGCCCCAGCACCAGTGTTCTTTCCCTAACCTGTACTTTTGTATCCACAATTGGCAGACCCTGGCATCCAGATAAGTCCCTTGTAACTGGTACTTCTAGTACCAAGGGCCCTGATGCCAAGGAAGGTCTCTAAGGGCTGCAGCATGTCTTATGCCACCCTGGAGACCTCTCACTCAGCACAGACACACTACTTGCCAGCTTGTGTGTGCTAGTGAGGACAAAACGAGTAAGTCGACATGGCACTCCCCTCAGGGTGCCATGCCAGCCTCTCACTGCCTATGCAGTATAGGTAAGACACCCCTCTAGCAGGCCTTACAGCCCTAAGGCAGGGTGCACTATACCATAGGTGAGGGTACCAGTGCATGAGCATGGTACCCCTACAGTGTCTAAACAAAACCTTAGACATTGTAAGTGCAGGGTAGCCATAAGAGTATATGGTCTGGGAGTCTGTCAAACACGAACTCCACAGCACCATAATGGCTACACTGAAAACTGGGAAGTTTGGTATCAAACTTCTCAGCACAATAAATGCACACTGATGCCAGTGTGTATTTTATTGTAAAATACACCACAGAGGGCACCTTAGAGGTGCCCCCTGAAACTTAACCGACTGTCTGTGTAGGCTGACTAGTTCCAGCAGCCTGCCACACCAGAGACATGTTGCTGACCCCATGGGGAGAGTGCCTTTGTCACTCTGAGGCCAGTAACAAAGCCTGCACTGGGTGGAGATGCTAACACCTCCCCCAGGCAGGAGCTGTAACACCTGGCGGTGAGCCTCAAAGGCTCACCCCTTTGTCACAGCCCAGCAGGGCACTCCAGCTTAGTGGAGTTGCCCGCCCCCTCCGGCCACGGCCCCCACTTTTGGCGGCAAGGCTGGAGGGAACAAAGAAAGCAACAAGGAGGAGTCACTGGCCAGTCAGGACAGCCCCTAAGGTGTCCTGAGCTGAGGTGACTCTGACTTTTAGAAATCCTCCATCTTGCAGATGGAGGATTCCCCCAATAGGGTTAGGATTGTGACCCCCTCCCCTTGGGAGGAGGCACAAAGAGGGTGTACCCACCCTCAGGGCTAGTAGCCATTGGCTACTAACCCCCCAGACCTAAACACGCCCTTAAATTTAGTATTTAAGGGCTACCCTGAACCCTAGAAAATTAGATTCCTGCAACTACAAGAAGAAGGACTGCCTAGCTGAAAACCCCTGCAGAGGAAGACCAGAAGACGACAACTGCCTTGGCTCCAGAAACTCACTGGCCTGTCTCCTGCCTTCCAAAGATCCTGCTCCAGCGAAGCCTTCCAAAGGGACCAGCGACCTCGACATCCTCTGAGGGCTGCCCTTCTTCGAAAAGACAAGAAACTCCCGAGGACAGCGGACCTGCTCCAAGAAAGGCTGCAACTTTGTTTCCAGCAGCCTTGAAAGAACCCTGCAAGCTCCCCACAAGAAGCGTGAGACTTGCAACACTGCACCCGGCGACCCCGACTCGGCTGGTGGAGATCCAACACCTCAGGAGGGACCCCAAGACTACTCTGATACTGTGAGTACAAAAACCTGTCCCCCCTGAGCCCCCACAGCGCCGCCTGCAGAGGGAATCCCGAGGCTTCCCCTGACCGCGACTCCTTGAATCCAAAACCCGACGCCTGGGAGAGACCCTGCACCCGCAGCCCCCAGGACCTGAAGGACCGGACTTTCACTGGAGAAGTGACCCCCAGGAGTCCCTCTCCCTTGCCCAAGTGGAGGTTTCCCCGAGGAACCCCCCCCTTGCCTGCCTGCAGCGCTGAAGAGATCCCTAGATCTCCCATAGACTAACACTACAAACCCGACGCTTGTTTCTACACTGCACCCGGCCGCCCCCGCGCTGCTGAGGGTGAAATTCCTGTGTGGGCTTGTGTCCCCCCCCGGTGCCCTACAAAACCCCCCTGGTCTGCCCTCCGAAGACGCGGGTACTTACCTGCTGGCAGACTGGAACCGGGGCACCCCCTTCTCCATTGAAGCCTATGTGTTTTGGGCACCACTTTGAACTCTGCACCTGACCGGCCCTGAGCTGCTGGTGTGGTAACTTTGGGGTTGCTCTGAACCCCCAACGGTGGGCTACCTTGGACCAAGAACTGAACCCTGTAAGTGTCTTACTTACCTGGTTAACCTAACAAATACTTACCTCCCCTAGGAACTGTGAAATTTGCACTGTGTCCACTTTTAAAACAGCTATTTGTCAATAACTTGAAAAGTATACATGCAATTTTTATGATTTAAAGTTCCTAAAGTACTTACCTGCAATACCTTTCGAATGAGATATTACATGTAGAATTTGAACCTGTGGTTCTTAAAATAAACTAAGAAAAGATAGTTTTCTATAACAAAACCTATTGGCTGGATTTGTCTCTGAGTGTGTGTACCTCATTTATTGTCTATGTGTATGAACAACAAATGCTTAACACTACTCCTTGGATAAGCCTACTGCTCGACCACACTACCACAAAATAGAGCATTAGTATTATCTATTTTTACCACTATTTTACCTCTAAGGGGAACCCTTGGACTCTGTGCATGCTATTCCTTACTTTGAAATAGCACATACAGAACCAACTTCCTACAGGGTACAAAGCACACTGGTTGCAAAATGTGGACACTGCAAACAGCAGCTGCAATATCACAGATGATATAAAACACATAAAGTGCTCAAGTCTTATACTATAAACAACACAGCAGGGGAATCATGTCATAAAACAAATGATGAACCCACAGTATGGACGGGGCAGGTAATAAAATGTGAATTTCCCATGGTGGGACCACAGTCAATTGCTGCCTTCTTCTCTGTGCCCCGGTCTCATTATATAATCTGTACTTTTTGTTGTGCAATAAAAGAAAAACAAGGAATAACCCTTCATAGTATTAATGTACAGGTCAAGGGCTGGGGAGAGAGGGCAGTAGATTTGGGGGTCGGTGTAAACCTCTGACGGCATTAGATGGAAGCAGAAGACAAAGCAAGTGACGTTTATTAAGACTTTAGGTGCATTTAGGTTTATAGAAAAAAACTGAGAAAGATTAAAATGTCTGAGTAGTGAAAAAAAAAATGGATTTCCCATACCGGGAGTCGAACCCGGGCCGCCTGGGAGAAAACCAGGAATCCTAACCGCTAGACCATATGGGACTGTGTCCTTTTCATACAGCTCAGTGTATGTGAGGTGTCTCCCAAGGTCACACTGCATTCCGTACACTGAGAGTTATATTGTTCTTCTCAGTAGTACACAATCAATTGGGGTAACAGACACCTCACTTCTGACAAAAGAGAAGGAATGACCAGAAGTCATCATTTCTGCCACAACCTGTCAGGTCTCATTATTTACAACCTTAGAACTTCTACACATACACAGAGCCCAGGACACGGAGGACAGCAGCAGTCCCTGCATTGACTATTACTAACCCCTCCCCTTGAGCCAGACAAAGCCACGCCCCTCCCCCAGGACACCCCTTGACTCCTGGGTTTCCTCACCAGACTGATGGCCCCACAGACCCCTCTCCAGTTATCTTCCAGCTGCTTCCTTGACGACACTCCCCTGCACCTCTCACAGGCTCCAGGCTGCCCTCCTGGGGCTCGAGTTATACTCCTTCTCTATCTACTAACAGCACCGACTCCAGTCCTGACACTGGATTGGTTCACACAGAGAAGAAGCAGCTCAGAAGTAGTCTGGGTTGTTCCCAGGTACCTGCATCTTCACAGAGTGACCGCCAGGAGGCAGCACAGCCAAAGCACTCACAGCCCACAAGCCTACGAATAATCAATTGGATGTCAGCAGCCTTGTCAGAGGCGCAGAGACTAGTAATTCCACAGTATTTTGGGACAGCAGAGGAAGAAGCAAGTGCTGAGCTGAAGTGGTCACTGCTGTTTTGTCACAACACCAGACATATGTTCTTAAAAGCATGTAAGCGCACATTCTTAGGCATTCTCGGTCGTCTTCTCCCTTTCTGACATTATACCAATTGTATACATCCGAATGGAGAAAAGTTAAAATATAAGGTACTAGGAATATGCGCCAAAGGTAGGCAAATTAAACATTTCAAGTACAAATATTACCATATTTATTGATGTAAAATGTAAACGAGTTAGACTGAAAATATGTGTGTGTGTTTACAAAGGATGTCTAAAGTGTATGCTGTGAGGTCAGGTTGCAGTTCACTACTTGCACTTGCGCCTTTCACAAGTGTGAGTACCCAGTTACACTAATGTCTGCTCTGACTTGTTATTCTGAGAGTCATGTGCTAAAGGGGGGCTTCCACCCTAGTTTGAGGGACCAGAGTACGAATGCCCCAGGGCACAGGAAGTACACAGTCCTCATTGATACAACTGTGGCCCAGTAACTTCTGACTGCCCTTTGACCCCACAGACTGGCACATATATGTCATCAGACTATAGCACCGTGGTACATATGCACACATGTGCATGTACACGTCAGCCAGTTTTTTATTCATTTATGTGCTAATACTGTTCAGCATCAGGATGTGATGTCGAAGGAGAAAGGTGGAGAGCGCCGAAGTCTCTGGTATTTCAAGACAAAACTAGAGACCTTTTCACACTCATATACTGCTCCAGGCAGATCTTCCACTGCAAATGCAAGTTATATGAGTCCAGCTGAAAACTGTTTATTTTTGGGTACTTGCTTTAGTCAAAGGTTACCATTTGCAACTCACAAAAAAAAAGCAAAGGGCAATTTCATACATTAACACTTTGGTAAAGTCGTGCTTTCACACTGTACATTTCCGTAAGTTTCTCTCTCCTTGTAAGTTATCAGGTGTGAAGGCCGCGTGGAGTCAGGTCCACACTGTGCATCTTACTGTTGTGTAGCCAGAGTAGAGAGGTGTCCACACAGACACAGGACGCAGACAACACCTGTGTGTAGCATCACGTGCCCCCAGCAGCGCCTATAGAATAATGTATAGATGCCCCAAAAACCGCAGAAACCACGAGGGGAATGAAAACAGGAAGAGACGGGTTATGTCAGAGATACAAATGGTTTCCTGCTCAAGACCTGCAATAAATTAAAACAAAAGTATTATTACAAACATTCCAGGTCCTACCGATATTGGAACTCAGATTGCTGGATTCAGAGTCCAGAGTGCTAATCATTACACGATGGAACCAACGTCCGCGATCCTCAACCCTAGGATTCCTGAAGCAGTGTCAGTCGCCACCTACTGTCTATCGCTTAAATTCGTTCACACTGTAAATCAAACATGACAAGTCCAACAGCACAACTAAAATGTGTATTTCACAAGTAATAGCATAAAAACAGAAATATACTTTTGCTGATGCAGAAACAAAGAAAACGTCTCGGCTGATGCTTCGAAATCTCCATTTAGCATGGCCCCTTAACTAACCACCAAGAGTCTTTGCACGGCTGGGAACCTTTGTAAAAGACTCAGTGGGTCACTGTGAATGCAGCAGATCTTCACCCCTGTATTTCTTACAAAGAAGCAGAGTTTTATTCCAGGTACAGGAGGCATCTCTGGTGTCTGATACTACCGGTAGTGTTCAGCCTACCCTCTCTGAGAGAGCAGCAGTGAGGGTACAAAGCACACTGGTTGCAAAATGTGGACACTGCAAACAGCAGCTGCAATATCACAGATGATATAAAACACATAAAGTGCTCAAGTCTTATACTAGAAACAACACAGCAGGGGAATCATGTCATAAAACAAATGATGAACCCACAGTATGGACGGGGCAGGTAATAAAATGCTAATTTCCCATGGTGGGACCACAGTCAATTGCTGCCTTCTTTTCTCCGTGCCCTGGTCTCATTATATAATCTGTACTTTTTGTTGTGCAATAAAAGAAAAACAAGGAATAACCCTTCATAGTATTAATGTACAGGTCAAGGGCTGGGGAGAGAGGGCAGTAGATTTGGGGGTCGGTGTAAACCTCTGACGGCATTAGATGGAAGCAGAAGACAAAGCAAGTGACATTTATTAAGACTTTAGGTGCATTTAGGTTTATAGAAAAAACTGAGAAAGATTAAAATGTCTGAGTAGTGAAAAAAAAAATGGATTTCCCATACCGGGAGTCGAACCAAACCAGGAATCCTAACCGCTAGACCATATGGGAACTGTGTCCTCTTCATACAGCTCAGTGTATGTGAGGTGTCTCCCAAGGTCACACTGCATTCCGTACACTGAGAGTTATATTGTTCTTCTCAGTAGTACACAATCAATTGGGGTAACAGACACCTCACTTCTGACAAAAGAGAAGGAATGACCAGAAGTCATCATTTCTGCCACAACCTGTCAGGTCTCATTATTTACAACCTTAGAACTTCTACACATACACAGAGCCCAGGACACGAAGGATAGCAGCAGTCCCTGCATTGACTATTACTAACCCCTCCCCTTGAGCCAGACAAAGCCACGCCCCTCCCCCAGGACACCCCTTGACTCCTGGGTTTCCTCACCAGACTGATGGCCCCACAGACCCCTCTCCAGTTATCTTCCAGCTGCTTCCTTGACGACACTCCCCTGCACCTGTCACAGGCTCCAGGCTGCCCTCCTGTGGCTCGAGTTATACTACTTCTCTATCTACTAACAGCACCGACTCCAGTCCTGACACTGGATTGGTTCACACAGAGAAGAAGCAGCTCAGAAGTAGTCTGGGTTGTTCCCAGGTACCTGCATCTTCACAGAGTGACCGCCAGGGGGCAGCACAGCCAAAGCACTCACAGCCCACAAGCCTAGGAATCATCAATTGGATGTCAGCAGCCTTGTCAGAGGCGCAGATACTAGTAATTCCGCAGTATTTTGGGACAGCAGAGGAAGAAGCAAGTGCTGAGCTGAAGTGGTCACTGCTGTTTTGTCACAACACCAGACATATGTTCTTAAAAGCATGTAAGCGCACATTCTTAGGCATTCTCGGTCGTCTTCTCCCTTTCTGACATTATACCAATTGTATACACCCGAATGGAGAAAAGTTAAAATATAAGGTACTAGGAATATGCGCCAAAGGTAGGCAAATTAAACATTTCAAGTACAAATATTACCATATTTATTGATGTAAAATGTAAACAAGTTAGACTGAAAATATGTGTGTGTGTTTACAAAGGAAGTCTAAAGTGTATGCTGTGAGGTCAGGTTGCAGTTCACTACTTGCACTTGCGCCTTTCACAAGTGTGAGTACCCAGTTACACTAATGTCTGCTCTGACTTGTTATTCTGAGAGTCATGTGCTAAAGGGGGGCTTCCACCCTAGTTTGAGGGACCAGAGTACGAATGCCCCAGGGCACAGGAAGTGCACAGTCCTCATTGATACAACTGTGGCCCAGGAACTTCTGACTGCCCTTTGACCCCACAGACTGGCACATATATGTCATCAGACTATAGCACCGTGGTACATATGCACACATGTGCATGTACACGTCAGCCAGTTTTTTATTCATTTATGTGCTAATACTGTTCAGCATCAGGATGTGATGTCGAAGGAGAAAGGTGGAGAGCGCCGAAGTCTCTGGTATTTCAAGACAAAACTAGAGACCTTTTCACACTCATATACTGCTCCAGGCAGATCTTCCACTGCAAATGCAAGTTATATGAGTCCAGCTGAAAACTGTTTATTTTTGGGTACTTGCTTTAGTCAAAGGTTACCATTTGCAACTCACAAAAAAAAAGCAAAGGGCAATTTCATACATTAACACTTTGGTAAAGTCGTTCTTTCACACGGTACATTTCCGTAAGTTTCTCTCTCCTTGTAAGTTATCCGGTGTGAAGGCCGCGTGGAGTCAGGTCCACACTGTGCATCTTACTGTTGTGTAGCCAGAGTAGAGAGGTGTCCACACAGACACAGAACGTAGGCAACACCTGTGTGTAGCATCACGTGCCCCCAGCAACGCCTATAGAATAATGTATAGATGCCCCCAAGCCGCAGAAACCACGAGGGGAATGAAAACAGGAAGAGACGGGTTAAGTCAGAGATACAAATGGTTTCCTGCTCAAGACCTGCAATAAATTAAAACAAAAGTATTATTACAAACATTCCAGGTCCTACCGATATTGGAACTCAGATTGCTGGATTCAGAGTCCAGAGTGCTAATCATTACACGATGGAACCAACGTCCACGATCCTCAACCCTAGGAGTCCTGAAGCAGTGTCAGTCGCCACCTACTGTCTATCGCTTGAATTCGTTCACACTGTAAATCAAACATGACAAGTCCAACAGCACAACTAAAATGTGTATTTCACAAGTAATAACATAAAAACAGAAATATACTTTTGCTGATGCAGAAACAAAGAAAACGTCTCGTCTGATGCTTCGAAATCTCCATTTAGCATGGCCCCTTAACTAACCACCAAGAGTCTTTGCACGACTGGGAACCTTTGTAAAAGACTCAGTGGTTCACTGTGAATGCAGCAGATCTTCACCCCTGTATTTCTTACAAAGAAGCAGAGTTTTATTCCAGGTACAGGAGGCATCTCTGGTGTCTGATACTACCTGTAGTGTTCAGCCTACCCTCTCTGAGAGAGCAGCAGTGAGGGTACAAAGCACACTGGTTGCAAAATGTGGACACTGCAAACAGCAGCTGCAATATCACAGATGATATAAAACACATAAAGTGCTCAAGTCTTATACTAGAAACAACACAGCAGGGGAATCATGTCATAAAACAAATGATGAACCCACAGTATGGACGGGGCAGGTAATAAAATGAGAATTTCCCATGGTGGGACCACAGTCAATTGCTGCCTTCTTCTCTGTGCCCCGGTCTCATTATATAATCTGTACTTTTTGTTGTGCAATAAAAGAAAAACAAGGAATAACCCTTCATAGTATTAATGTACAGGTCAAGGGCTGGGGAGAGAGGGCAGTAGATTTGGGGGTCGGTGTAAACCTCTGACGGCATTAGATGGAAGCAGAAGACAAAGCAAGTGACATTTATTAAGACTTTAGGTGCATTTAGGTTTATAGAAAAAAACTGAGAAAGATTAAAATGTGTGAGTAGTGAAAAAAAAAATGGAATTCCCATACCGGGAGTCAAACCCAGGCCGCCTGGGTGAAAACCAGGAATCCTAACCACTAGACCATATGGGACTGTGTCAGTTTTCATACAGCTCAGTGTATGTGAGGTGTCTCCCAAGGTCACACTGCATTCCGTACACTGACAGTTATATTGTTCTTCTCAGTAGTACACAATCAATTGGGGTAACAGACACCTCACTTCTGACAAAAGAGAAGGAATGACCAGAAGTCATCATTTCTGCCACAACCTGTCAGGTCTCATTATTTACAACCTTAGAACTTCTACACATACACAGAGCCCAGGACACGGAGGACAGCAGCAGGCCCTGCATTGACTATTACTAACCCCTCCCCTTGAGCCAGACAAAGCCACGCCCCTCCCCCAGGACACCCCTTGACTCCTGGGTTTCCTCACCAGACTGATGGCCCCACAGACCCCTCTCCAGTTATCTTCCAGCTGCTTCCTTGACGACACTCCCCTGCACCTGTCACAGGCTCCAGGCTGCCCTCCTGGGGCTCGAGTTATACTCCTTCTCTATCTACTAACAGCACCGACTCCAGTCCTGACACTGGATTGGTTCACACAGAGAAGAAGCAGCTCAGAAGTAGTCTGGGTTGTTCCCAGGTACCTGCATCTTCACAGAGTGACCGCCAGGGGGCAGCACAGCCAAAGCACTCACAGCCCACAAGCCTACGAATAATCAATTGGATGTCAGCAGCCTTGTCAGAGGCGCAGATACTAGTAATTCCACAGTATTTTGGGACAGCAGAGGAAGAAGCAAGTGCTAAGCTGAAGTGGTCACTGCTGTTTTGTCACAACACCAGACATATGTTCTTAAAAGCATGTAAGCGCACATTCTTAGGCATTCTCGGTCGTCTTCTCCCTTTCTGACATTATACCAATTGTATACATCCGAATGGAGAAAAGTTAAAATATAAGGTACTAGGAATATGCGCCAAAGGTAGGCAAATTAAACATTTCAAGTACAAATATTACCATATTTATTGATGTAAAATGTAAACGAGTTAGACTGAAAATATGTGTGTGTGTTTACAAAGGATGTCTAAAGTGTATGCTGTGAGGTCAGGTTGCAGTTCACTACTTGTACCTGCGCCTTTCACAAGTGTGAGTACCCAGTTACACTAATGTCTGCTCTGACTTGTTATTCTGAGAGTCATGTGCTAAAGGGGGGCTTCCACCCTAGTTTGAGGGACCAGAGTACGAATGCCCCAGGGCACAGGAAGTACACAGTCCTCATTGATACAACTGTGGCCCAGTAACTTCTGACTGCCCTTTGACCCCACAGACTGGCACATATATGTCATCAGACTATAGCACCGTGGTACATATGCACACATGTGCATGTACACGTCAGCCAGTTTTTTATTCATTTATGTGCTAATACTGTTCAGCATCAGGATGTGATGTCGAAAGAGAAAGGTGGAGAGCGCCGAAGTCTCTGGTATTTCAAGATAAAACTAGAGACCTTTTCACACTCATATACTGCTCCAGGCAGATCTTCCACTGCAAATGCAAGTTATATGAGTCCAGCTGAAAACTGTTTATTTTTGGGTACTTGCTTTAGTCAAAGGTTACCATTTGCAACTCACAAAAAAAAAGCAAAGGGCAATTTCATACATTAACACTTTGGAAAAGTCGTGCTTTCACACCGTACATTTCCGTAAGTTTCTCTCTCCTTGTAAGTTATCCGGTGTGAAGGCCACGTGGAGTCAGGTCCACACTGTGCATCTTACTGTTGTGTAGCCAGAGTAGAGAGGTGTCCACACAGACACAGGACGTAGACAACACCTGTGTGTAGCATCACGTGCCCCCAGCAGCGCCTATAGAATAATGTATAGATGCCCCAAAACCGCAGAAACCACGAGGGGAATGAAAACAGGAAGAGACGGGTTATGTCAGAGATACAAATGGTTTCCTGCTCAAGACCTGCAATAAATTTAAAAAAAGTATTATTACAAACATTCCAGGTCCTACCGATATTGGAACTCAGATTGCTGGATTCAGAGTCCAGAGTGCTAATCATTACACGATGGAACCAACGTCCACGATCCTCAACCCTAGGAGTCCTGAAACAGTGTCAGTCGCCACCTACTGTCTATCGCTTGAATTAGTTCACACTGTAAATCAAACATGACAAGTCCAACAGCACAACTAAAATGCGTATTTCACAAGTAATAACATAAAAACAGAAATATACTTTTGCTGATGCAGAAACAAAGAAAACGTCTCGTCTGATGCTTCGAAATCTCCATTTAGCATGGCCCCTTAACTAACCACCAAGAGTCTTTGCACGGCTGGGAACCTTTGTAAAAGACTCAGTGGGTCACTGTGAATGCAGCAGATCTTCACCCCTGTATTTCTTACAAAGAAGCAGAGTTTTATTCCAGGTACAGGAGGCATCTCTGGGGTCTGATACTACTGGTAGTGTTCAGCCTACCCTCTCTGAGAGAGCAGCAGTGAGGGTACAAAGCACACTGGTTGCAAAATGTGGACACTGCAAACAGCAGCTACAATATCACAGATGATATAAAACACATAAAGTGCTCAAGTCTTATACTAGAAACAACGCAGCAGGGGAATCATGTCATAAAACAAATGATGAACCCACAGTATGGACGGGGCAGGTAATAAAATGCAAATTTCCCATGGTGGGACCACAGGCAATTGCTGCCTTCTTCTCTGTGCCCCGGTCTCATTATATAATCTGTACTTTTTGTTGTGCAATAAAAGAAAAACAAGGAATAACCCTTCATAGTATTAATGCACAGGTCAAGGGCTGGGGAGAGAGGGCAGTAGATTTGGGGGTCGGTGTAAACCTCTGACGGCATTAGATGGAAGCAGAAGACAAAGCAAGTGACATTTATTAAGACTTTAGGTGCATTTAGGTTTATAGAAAAAAACTGAGAAAGATTAAAATGTCTGAGTAGTGAAAAAAAAAAATGGATTTCCCATACCAGGAGTCGAACCCGGGCCACCTGGGTGAAAACCAGGAATCCTAACCGCTAGACCATATGGGAACTGTGACCTCTTCATACAGCTCAGTGTATGTGAGGTGTCTCCCAAGGTCACACTACATTCCGTACACTGAGAGTTAAATTGTTCTTCTCAGTAGTACACAATCAATTGGGGTAACAGACACCTCACTTCTGACAAAAGAGAAGGAATGACCAGAAGTCATCATTTCTGCCACAACCTGTCAGGTCTCATTATTTACAACCTTAGAACTTCTACACATTCACAGAGCCCAGGACACGGAGGACAGCAGCAGTCCCTGCATTGACTATTACTAACCCCTCCCCTTCAGCCAGACAAAGCCACGCCCCTCCCCCGGGACACCCCTTGACTCCTGGGTTTCCTCACCAGACTGATGGCAACACAGACCCCTCTCCAGTTATCTTCCAGCTACTTCCCTGACGACACTCCCCTGCACCTGTCACAGGCTCCAGGCTGCCCTCCTGGGGCTCGAGTTATACTCCTTCTCTATCTACTAACAGCACCGACTCCAGTCCTGACACTGGATTGGTTCACACAGAGAAGAAGCAGCTCAGAAGTAGTCTGGGTTGTTCCCAGGTACCTGCATCTTCACAGAGTGACTGCCAGGGGGCAGCACAGCCAAAGCACTCACAGCCCACAAGGCTACAAATCATCAATTGGATGTCAGCAGCCTTGTCAGAGGCGCAGAGACTAGTAATTCCACAATATTTTGGGACAGCAGAGGAAGAAGCAAGTGCTGAGCTGAAGTGGTCACTGCTGTTTTGTCACAACACCAGACATATGTTCTTAAAAGCATGTAAGCACACACTCTTAGGAATTCTCGGTCGTCTTCTCCCTTTCTGACATTATACCAATTGTATACACCCGAATGGAGAAAAGTTAAAATATAAGGTACTAGGAATATGCGCCAAAGGTAGGCAAATTAAACATTTCAAGTACAAATATTACCATATTTATTGATGTAAAATGTAAACAAGTTAGACTGAAAATATGTGTGTGTGTTTACAAAGGATGTCTAAAGTGTATGCTGTGAGGTCAGGTTGCAGTTCACTACTTGCACTTGTGCCTTTCACAAGTGTGAGTACCCAGTTACACTAATGTCTGCTCTGACTTGTTATTCTGAGAGTCATGTGCTAAAGGGGGGCTTCCACCCTAGTTTGAGGGACCTGAGTACAAATGCCCCAGGGCCCAGGAAGTACACAATCCTCATTGATACAACTGTGGCCCAGTAACTTCTGACTGCCCTTTGAACCCACAGACTGGCACATATATGTCATCAGACTATAGCACCATGGTACATATGCACACATGTGCATGTACTCGTCAGCCAGTGTTTTATTCATTTATGTGCTAATACTGTTCAGCATCAGGATGTGATGTCGAAGAAGAAAGGTGGAGAGCGCCGAAGTCTCTGGTATTTCAAGACAAAACTAGAGACCTTTTCACACTCATATACTGCTCCAGGCAGATCTTCCACTGCAAATGCAAGTTATATGAGTCCAGCTGAAAACTGTTTATTTTTGGGTACTTGCTTTAGTCAAAGGTTACTATTTGCAACTCACAAAAAAAAAGCAAAGGGCAATTTCATACATTAACACTTTGGTAAAGTCGTGCTTTCACACCGTACATTTCCGTAAGTATCTCTCTCCTTGTAAGTTATCCGGTGTGAAGGCCGCATGGAGTCAGGTCCACACTGTGCATCTTACTGTTGTGTAGCCAGAGTAGAGAGGTGTCCACACAGACACAGGACGTAGACAACACCTGTGTGTAGCATCACGTGCCCCCAGCAACGCCTATAGAATAATGTATAGATGCCCCCAAGCCGCAGAAACCACGAGGGGAATGAAAACAGGAAGAGACGGGTTATGTCAGAGATACAAATGGTTTCCTGCTCAAGACCTGCAATAAATTAAAACAAAAGTATTATTACAAACATTCCAGGTCCTTCCGATATTGGAACTCAGATTGCTGGATTCAGAGTCCAGAGTGCTAATCATTACATGATGGAACCAACGTCCACGATCCTCAACCCTAGGAGTCCTGAAGCAGTGTCAGTCGCCACCTACTGTCTATCGCTTGAATTCGTTCACACTGTAAATCAAACATGACAAGTACAACAGCACAACTAAAATGTGTATTTCACAAGTAATAACATAAAAACAGAAATATACTTTTGCTGATGCAGAAACAAAGAAAACGTCTCGTCTGATGCTTCGAAATCTCCATTTAGCATTGCCCCTTAACTAAAGTCTTTGCACGCCTGGGAACCTTTGTAAAAGACTCAGTGGGTCACCGTGAATACAGAAGATCTTCACCCCTGTATTTCTTACAAAGAAGCAGAGTTTTATTCCAGGTACAGGAGGCATCTCTGGTGTCTGATACTACCTGTAGTGTTCAGCCTACCCTCTCTGAGAGAGCAGCAGTGAGGGTACAAAGCACACTGGTTGCAAAATGTGGACACTGCAAACAGCAGCTGCAATATCACAGATTATATAAAACACATAAAGTGCTCAAGTCTTATACTAGAAACAACACAGCAGGGGAATCATGTCATAAAACAAATGATGAACCCACAGTATGGACGGGGCAGGTAATAAAATGCGAATTTCCCATGGTGGGACCACAGTCAATTGCTGCCTTCTTCTCTGTGTCCCGGTCTCATTATATAATCTGTACTTTTTGTTGTGCAATAAAAGAAAAACAAGGAATAACCCTTCATAGTATTAATGTACAGGTCAAGGGCTGGGAAGAGAGGGCAGTAGATTTGGGGGTCGGTGTAAACCTCTGATGGCATTAGATGGATCAGAAGACAAAGCAAGTGACATTTATTAAGACTTTAGTTGCATTTAGGTTTATAGAAAAAAACTGAGAAAGATTAAAATGTCTGAGTAGTGGAAAAAAAAATATGGATTTCCCATACCGGGAGTCGAACCCGGGCCACGTGGGTGAAAACCAGGAATCCTAACTGCTAGACCATATGGGAACTATGACCTCTTCATACAGCTCAGTGTATGTGAGGTGTCTCCCAAGGTCACACTGCATTCCGTACACTGAGAGTTATATTGTTCTTCTCAGTAGTACACAATCAATTGGGGTAACAGACACCTCACTTCTGACAAAAGAGAAGGAATGACCAGAAGTCATCATTTCTGTCACAACCTGTCAGGTCTCATTATTTACAACCTTAGAACTTCTACACATACACAGAGCCCAGGACACGGAGGACAGCAGCAGTCCCTGCATTGACTATTACTAACCCCTCCCCTTGAGCCAGACAAAGCCATGCCCCTCCCCCAGGACACCCCTTGACTCCTGGGTTTCCTCACCAGACTGATGGCCCCACAGACCCCTCTCCAGTTATCTTCCAGCTACTTCCCTGACGACACTCCCCTGCACCTGTCACAGGCTCCAGGCTGCCCTCCTGGGGCTCGAGTTATACTCCTTCTCTATCTACTAACAGCACCGACTCCAGTCCTGACACTGGATTGGTTCACACAGAGAAGAAGCAGCTCAGAAGTAGTCTAGGTTGTTCCCAGGTACCTACATCTTCACTGAGTGACCGCCAGGGGGCAGCACAGCCAAAGCACTCACAGCCCACAAGCCTACGAATCATCAATTGGATGTCAGCAGCCTTGTCAGAGGCGCAGAGACTAGTAATTCCACAGTATTTTGGGACAGCAGAGGAAGAAGCAAGTGCTGAGCTGAAGTGGTCACTGCTGTTTTGTCACAACACCAGACATATGTTCTTAAAAGCATGTAAGCGCACATTCTTAGGCATTCTCGGTCGTCTTCTCCCTTTCTGACATTATACCAATTGTATACACCCGAATGGAGAAAAGTTAAAATATAAGGTACTAGGAATATGCGCCAAAGGTAGGCAAATTAAACATTTCAAATACAAATATTACCATATTTATTGATGTAAAATGTAAACAAGTTAGACTGAAAATATGTGTGTGTGTTTACAAAGGATGTCTAAAGTGTATGCTGTGAGGTCAGGTTGCAGTTCACTACTTGCACTTGCGTCTTTCACAAGTGTGAGTACCCAGTTACACTAATGTCTGCTCTGACTTGTTATTCTGAGAGTCATGTGCTAAAGGGGGGCTTCCAACCTAGTTTGAGGGACCAGAGTACAAATGCCCCAGGGCACAGGAAGTACACAATCCTCATTGATACAACTGTGGCCCAGTAACTTCTGACTGCCCTTTGACCCCACAGACTGGCACATATATGTCATCAGACTATAGCACCATGGTACATATGCACACATGTGCATGTACACGTCAGCCAGTTTTTTATTCATTTATGTGCTAATACTGTTCAGCATCAGGATGTGATGTCGAAGAAGAAAGGTGGAGAGCGCCGAAGTCTCTGGTATTTCAAGACAAAACTAGAGACCTTTTCACACTCATATACTGCTCCAGGCAGATCTTCCACTGCAAATGCAAGTTATATGAGTCCAGCTGAAAACTGTTTATTTTTGGGTACTTGCTTTAGTCAAAGGTTACCATTTGCAACTCACAAAAAAAAAAGCAAAGGGCAATTTCATACATTAACTCTTTGGTAAAGTCGTGCTTTCACACCGTACATTTCCGTAAGTATCTCTCTCCTTGTAAGTTATCCGGTGTGAAGGCCGCATGGAGTCAGGTCCACACTGTGCATCTTACTGTTGTGTAGCCAGAGTAGAGAGGTGTCCACACAGACACAGGACGTAGACAACACCTGTGTGTAGCATCACGTGCCCCCAGCAACGCCTATAGAATAATGTATAGATGCACCCAAGCCGCAGAAACCACAAGGGGAATGAAAATAGGAAGAGACGGGTTATGTCAGAGATACAAATGGTTTCCTGCTCAAGACCTGCAATAAATTAAAACAAAAGTATTATTACAAACATTCCAGGTCCTACCGATATTGGAACTCAGATTGCTGGATTCAGAGTCCAGAGTGCTAATCATTACATGATGGAACCAACGTCCACGATCCTCAACCCTAGGAGTCCTGAAGCAGTGTCAGTCGCCACCTACTGTCTATCGCTTGAATTCGTTCACACTGTAAATCAAACATGACAAGTCCAACAGCACAACTAAAATGTGTATTTCACAAGTAATAACATAAAAACAGAAATATACTTTTGCTGATGCAGAAACAAAGAAAACATCTCGTCTGATGCTTCGAAATCTCCATTTAGCATGGCCCCTTAACTAACCACCAAGAGTCTTTGCACGGCTGGGAACCTTTGTAAAAGACTCAGTGGGTCACTGTGAATGCAGCAGATCTTCACCCCTGTATTTCTTACAAAGAAACAGAGTTTTATTCCAGGTAAAGGAGGCATCTCTGGTGTCTGATACTACCGGTAGTGTTCAGCCTACCCTCTCTGAGAGAGCAGCAGTGAGGGTACAAAGCACACTAGTTGCAAAATGTGGACACTGCAAACAGCAGCTGCAATATCACAGATGATATAAAACACATAAAGTGCTCAAGTCTTATACTAGAAACAACACAGCAGGGGATTCATGTCATAAAACAAATGATGAACCCACAGTATGGACGGGGCAGGTAATAAAATGCGAATTTCCCATGGTAGGACCACAGTCAATTGCTGACTTCTTCTCTGTGCCCCGGTCTCATTATATAATCTGTACTTTTTGTTGTGCAATAAAAGAAAAACAAGGAATAACCCTTCATAGTATTAATGTACAGGTCAAGGGCTGGGGAGAGAGGGCAGGAGATTTGGGGGTCGGTGTAAACCTCTGACGGCATTAGATGGAAGCAGAAGACAAAGCAAGTGACATTTATTAAGACTTTAGGTGCATTTAGGTTTATAGAAAAAAACTGAGAAAGATTAAAATGTCTGAGTAGTGAAAAAAAAAATGGATTTCCCATACCGGGAGTCGAACCCGGGCCACCTGGGTGAAAACCAGGAATCCTAACCGCTAGACCATATGGGAACGGAGTCCTCTTCATACAGCTCAGTGTATGTGAGGTGTCTCCCAAGGTCACACTGCATTCCGTACACTGAGAGTTATATTGTTCTTCTCAGTAGTACACAATCAATTGGGGTAACAGACACCTCACTTCTTACAAAAGAGAAGGAATGACCAGAAGTCATCATTTCTGCCACAACCTGTCAGGTCTCATTATTTACAACCTTAGAACTTCTACACATACACAGAGCCCAGGACACGGAGGACAGCAGCAGTCCCTGCATTGACTATTACTAACCCCTCCCCTTGAGCCAGACAAAGCCACGCCCCTCCCCCAGGACACCCCTTGACTCCTGGGTTTCCTCACCAGACTGATGGCCCCACAGACCCCTCTCCAGTTATCTTCCAGCTGCTTCCTTGACGACACTCCCCTGCACCTGTCACAGGCTCCAGGCTGCCCTCCTGGGGCTCGAGTTATACTCCTTCTCTATCTACTAACAGCACCGACTCCAGTCCTGACACTGGATTGGTTCACACAAAGAAGAAGCAGCTCAGAAGTAGTCTGGGTTGTTCCCAGGTACCTGCATCTTCACAGAGTGAATGCCAGGGGGCAGCACAGCCAAAGAACTCACAGCCCACAAGCCTACGAATCATCAATTGGATGTCAGCAGCCTTGTCAGAGGCGCAGAGACTAGTAATTCCACAGTATTTTGGGACAGCAGAGGAAGAAGCAAGTGCTGAGCTGAAGTGGTCACTGCTGTTTTGTCACAACACCAGACATATGTTCTTAAAAGCATGTAAGCGCACATTCTTAGGCATTCTCGGTCGTCTTCTCCCTTTCTCACATTATACCAATTGTATACACCCGAATGGAGAAAAGTTAAAATATAAGGTACTAGGAATATGCGCCAAAGGTAGGCAAATTAAACATTTCAAGTACAAATATTACCATATTTATTGATGTAAAATGTAAACCAGTTAGACTGAAAATATGTGTGTGTGTTTACAAAGGATGTCTAAAGTGTATGCTGTGAGGTCAGGTTGCAGTTCACTACTTGCACTTGCGCCTTTCACAAGTGTGAGTACCCAGTTACACTAATGTCTGCTCTGACTTGTTATTCTGAGAGTCATGTGCTAAAGGGGGGCTTCCACCCTAGTTTGAGGGACCAGAGTACGAATGCCCCAGGGCACAGGAAGTACACAGTCCTCATTGATGCATCTGTGGCCCAGTAACTTCTGACTTCCCTTTGACCCCACAGACTGGCACATACATGTCATCAGACTATAGCACCGTGGTACATATGCACACATGTGCCTGTACACGTCAGCCAGTTTTTTATTCATTTATGTGCTAATACTGTTCAGCATCAGGATGTGATGTCGAAGGCGAAAGGTGGAGAGCGCCGACGTATCTGGTATTTCAAGACAAAACTAGAGACCTTTTCACACTCATATACTGCTCCAGGCAGATCTTCCACTGCAAATGCAAGTTATATGAGTCCAGCTGAAAACTGTTTATTTTTGGGTACTTGCTTTAGTCAAAGATTACCATTTGCAACTCACAAAAAAAAAAGCAAAGGGCAATTTCATACATTAACACTTTGGTAAAGTCGTTCTTTCACACCGTACATTTCCGTAAGTTTCTCTCTCCTTGTAAGTTATCCGGTGTGAAGGCCGCGTGGAGTCAGGTCCACACTGTGCATCTTACTGTTGTGTAGCCAGAGTAGAGAGGTGTCCACACAGACACAGGACGTAGACAACACCTGTGTGTAGCATCACGTGCCCCCAGCAACACCTATAGAATAATGTATAGATGCCCCCAAGCCGCAGAAACCACGAGGGGAATGAAAATAGGAAGAGACGGGTTATGTCAGAGATACAAATTGTTTCCTGCTCAAGACCTGCAATAAATTAAAACAAAAGTATTATTACAAACATTCCAGGTCCTACCGATATTGGAAATCAGATTGCTGGATTCAGAGTCCAGAGTGCTAATCATTACACGATGGAACCAACTTCCACGATCCTCAACCCTAGGAGTCCTGAAGCAGTGTCAGTCGCCACCTACTGTCTATCGCTTGAATTCGTTCACACTGTAAATCAAACATGACAAGTCCAACAGCACAACTAAAATGTGTATTTCACAAGTAATAACATAAAAACAGAAATATACTTTTGCTGATGCAGAAACAAAGAAAACGTCTCGTCTGATGCTTCGAAATCTCCATTTAGCATGGCCCCTTAACTAACCACCAAGAGTCTTTGCACGGCTGGGAACCTTTGTAAAAGACTCAGTGGGTCACTGTGAATGCAGCAGATCTTCACCCCTGTATTTCTTACAAAGAAGCAGAGTTTTATTCCAGGTACAGGAGGCATCTCTGGTGTCTGATACTACCTGTAGTGTTCAGCCTACCCTCTCTGAGAGAGCAGCAGTGAGGGTACAAAGCACACTGGTTGCAAAATGTGGACACTGCAAACAGCAGCTGCAATATCACAGATGATATAAAACACATAAAGTGCTCAAGTCTTATACTAGAAACAACACAGCAGGGGAATCATGTCATAAAACAAATGATGATCCCATAGTATGGACGGGGCAGGTAATAAAATGCAAATTTCCCATGGTGGGACCACAGTCAATTGCTGCCTTCTTTTCTCCGTGCCCTGGTCTCATTATATAATCTGTACTTTTTGTTGTGCAATAAAAGAAAAACAAGGAATAACCCTTCATAGTATTAATGTACAGGTCAAGGGCTGGGGAGAGAGGGCAGTAGATTTGGGGGTCGGTGTAAACCTCTGACGGCATTAGATGGAAGCAGAAGACAAAGCAAGTGACATTTATTAAGACTTTAGGTGCATTTAGGTTTATAGAAAAAAACTGAGAAAGATTAAAATGTCTGAGTAGTGAAAAACAAAAAATTGATTTCCCATACCAGGAGTCAAACCCAGGGCGCCTGGGTGAAAACCAGGAATCCTAACCGCTAGACCAGATGGGAACTGTGACCTCTTCATACAGCTCAGTGTATGTGAGGTGTCTCCCAAGGTCACACTGCATTCCGTACACTGAGAGTTATATTGTTCTTCTCAGTAGTACACAATCAATTGGGGTAACAGACACCTCACTTCTGACAAAAGAGAAGGAATGACCAGAAGTCATCATTTCTGCCACAACCTGTCAGGTCTCATTATTTACAACCTTAGAACTTCTACACATACACAGAGCCCAGGACACGGAGGACAGCAGCAGTCCCTGCATTGACTATTACTAACCCCTCCCCTTGAGCCAGACAAAGCCACGCCCCTCCCCCAGGACACCCCTTGACTCCTGGGTTTCCTCACCAGACTGATGGCCCCACAGACCCCTCTCCAGTTATCTTCCAGCTGCTTCCTTGACGACACTCCCCTGCACCTGTCACAGGCTCCAGGCTGCCCTCCTGGGGCTCGAGTTATACTCCTTCTCTATCTACTAACAGCACCGACTCCAGTCCTGACACTGGATTGGTACACACAGAGAAGAAGCAGCTCAGAAGTAGTCTGGGTTGTTCCCAGGTACCTCCATCTTCACAGAGTGACCGCCAGGGGGCAGCACAGTCAAAGCACTCACAGCCCACAAGCCTACGAACCATCAAAAGGATGTCAGCAGCCTTGTCAGAGGCGCATAGACTAGTAATTCCACAGTATTTTGGGGCAGCAGAGGAAGAAGCAAGTGCTGAGCTGAAGTGGTCACTGCTGTTTTGTCACAACACCAGACATATGTTGTTAAAAGCATGTAAGCGCACATTCTTAGGCATTCTCGGTCGTCTTCTCCCTTTCTGACATTATACCAATTGTATACACCCGAATGGAGAAAAGTTAAAATATAAGGTACTAGGAATATGCGCCAAAGGTAGGCAAATTAAACATTTCAAGTACAAATATTACCATATTTATTGATGTAAAATGTAAACAAGTTAGACTGAAAATATGTGTGTGTGTTTACAAAGTATGTCTAAAGTGTATGCTGTGAGGTCAGGTTGCAGTTCACTACTTGCACTTGCGCCTTTCACAAGTGTGAGTACCCAGTTACACTAATGTCTGCTCTGACTTGTTATTCTGAGAGTCATGTGCTAAAGGGGGGGCTTCCACCCTAGTTTGAGGGACCAGAGTACGAATGCCCCAGGGCACAGGAAGTACACAGTCCTCATTGATACAACTGTGGCCCAGTAACTTCTGACTGCCCTTTGACCCCACAGACTGGCACATACATGTCATCAGACTATAGCACCGTGGTACATATGCACACATGTGCATGTACACGTCAGCCAGTTTTCTATTCATTTATGTGCTAATACTGTTCAGCATCAGGATGTGATGTCGAAGGAGAAAGGTGGAGAGCGCCGACGTCTCTGGTATTTCAAGACAAAACTACAGACCTTTTCACACTCATATACTGCTCCAGGCAGATCTTCCACTGCAAATGCAAGTTATATGAGTCCAGCTGAAAACTGTTTATTTTTGGGTACTTGCTTTAGTCAAAGGTTACCATTTGCAACTCACAAAAAAAAAAGCAAAGGGCAATTTCATACATTAACTCTTTGGTAAAGTCGTTCTTTCACACCGTACATTTCCGTAAGTTTCTCTCTCCTTGTAAGTTATTCGGTGTGAAGGCCGCGTGGAGTCAGGTCCACACTGTGCATCTTACTGTTGTGTAGCCAGAGTAGAGAGGTGTCCACACAGACACAGGACGTAGACAACACCTGTGTGTAGCATCACGTGCCCCCAGCAACGCCTATAGAATAATGTATAGATGCCCCCAAGCCGCAGAAACCACAAGGGGAATTAAAATAGGAAGAGACGGGTTATGTCAGAGATACAAATTGTTTCCTGCTCAAGACCTGCAATAAATTAAAACAAAAGTATTATTACAAACATTCCAGGTCCTACCGATATTGGAACTCAGATTGCTGGATTCAGAGTCCAGAGTGCTAATCATTACACGATGGAACCAACGTCCACGATCCTCAACCCTAGGAGTCCTGAAGCAGTGTCAGTCGCCACCTACTTCTATCGCTTGAATTCGTTCACACTGTAAATCAAACATGACAAGTCCAACAGCACAACTAAAATGTGTATTTCACAAGTAATAACATAAAAACAGAAATATACTTTTGCTGATGCAGAAACAAAGAAAACATCTCGTCTGATGCTTCGAAATCTCCATTTAGCATGGCCCCTTAACTAACCACCAAGAGTCTTTGCACGGCTGCGAACCTTTGTAAAAGACTCAGTGGGTCACTGTGAATGCAGCAGATCTTCACCCCTGTATTTCTTACAAAGAAACAGAGTTTTATTCCAGGTAAAGGAGGCATCTCTGGTGTCTGATACTACCGGTAGTGTTCAGCCTACCCTCTCTGAGAGAGCAGCAGTGAGGGTACAAAGCACACTGGTTGCAAAATGTGGACACTGCAAACAGCAGCTGCAATATCACAGATGATATAAAACACATAAAGTGCTCAAGTCTTATACTAGAAACAACGCAGCAGGGGAATCATGTCATAAAACAAATGATGAACCCACAGTATGGACGGGGCAGGTAATAAAATGCGAATTTCCCATGGTGGGACCACAGTCAATTGCTGCCTTCTTTTCTCCATGCCCTGGTCTCATTATATAATCTGCACTTTTTGTTGTGCAATAAAAGAAAAACAAGGAATAACCCTTCATAGTATTAATGTACAGGTCAAGGGCTGGGGAGAGAGGGCAGTAGATTTGGGGGTCGGTGTAAACCTCTGACGGCATTAGATGGAAGCAGAAGACAAAGCAAGTGACATTTATTAAGACTTTAGGTGCATTTAGGTTTATAGAAAAAAACTGAGAAAGATCAAAATGCCTGAGTAGTAAAAAAAAAAAATGGATTTCCCATACCAGGAGTCGAACCCGGGCCGCCTGGGTGAAAACCAGGAATCCTAACCGCTAGACCATATGGGAACTGTGAACTTTTTGAACAGCTTAGTGTATGTGAGGTGTCTCCCAAGGTCACACTGCATTCCGTACAGTGAGAGTTATATTGTTCTTCTCAGTAGTACACAATCAATTGGGGTAACAGACACCTCACTTCTGACAAAAGAGAAGGAATGACCAGAAGTCATCATTTCTGCCACAACCTGTCAGGTCTCATTATTTACAACCTTAGAACTTCTACACATACACAGAGCCCAGGACAAGGAGGACAGCAGCAGTCCCTGCATTGACTATTACTAACCCCTCCCCTTGAGCCAGACAAAGCCACACCCCTCCCCCAGGACACCCCTTGACTCCGGGGTTTCCTCACCAGACTGATGGCCCCACAGACCCCTCTCCAGTTATCTTCCAGCTGCTTCCTTGACGACACTCCCCTGCACCTGTCACAGGCTCCAGGCTGCCCTCCTGGGGCTCGAGTTATACTCCTTCTCTATCTACTAACAGCACCGACTCCAGTCCTGACACTGGATTGGTACACACAGAGAAGAAGCAGCTCAGAAGTAGTCTGGGTTGTTCCCAGGTACCTCCATCTTCACAGAGTGACCGCCAGGGGGCAGCACAGCCAAAGCACTCACAGCCCACAAGCCTACGAACCATCAATTGGATGTCAGCAGCCTTGTCAGAGGCGCAGAGACTAGTAATTCCACAGTATTTTGGGGCAGCAGAGGAAGAAGCAAGTGCTGAGCTGAAGTGGTCACTGCTGTTTTGTCATAACACCAGACATATGTTGTTAAAAGCATGTAAGCGCACATTCTTAGGCATTCTCGGTCGTCTTCTCCCTTTCTGACATTATACCAATTGTATACACCCGAATGGAGAAAAGTTAAAATATAAGGTACTAGGAATATGCGCCAAAGGTAGGCAAATTAAACATTTCAAGTACAAATATTACCATATTTATTGATGTAAAATGTAAACAAGTTAGACTGAAAATATGTGTGTGTGTTTACAAAGGATGTCTAAAGTGTATGCTGTGAGGTCAGGTTGCAGTTCACTACTTGCACTTGCGCCTTTCACAAGTGTGAGTACCCAGTTACACTAATGTCTGCTCTGACTTGTTATTCTGAGAGTCATGTGCTAAAGGGGGGCTTCCACCCTAGTTTGAGGGACCAGAGTACGAATGCCCCAGGGCACAGGAAGTACACAGTCCTCATTAAAACAACTGTGGCCCTGTAACTTCTGACTGCCCTTTGACGCCACAGACTGGCACATACATGTCATCAGACTATAGCACCGTGGTACATATGCACACATGTGCATGTACACGTCAGCCAGTTTTTTATTAATTTATGTGCTAATACTGTTCAGCATCAGGATGTGATGTCGAAGGAGAAAGGTGGAGAGCGCCGACGTCTCTGGTATTTCAAGACAAAACTAGAGACCTTTTCACACTCATATACTGCTCCAGGCAGATCTTCCACTGCAAATGCAAGTTATATGAGTCCAGCTGAAAACTGTTTATTTTTGGGTACTTGCTTTAGTCAAAGGTTACCATTTGCAACTCACAAAAAAAAAAGCAAAGGGCAATTTCATACATTAACACTTTGGTAAAGTCGTTCTTTCACACCGTACATTTCCGTAAGTTTCTCTCTCCTTGTAAGTTATCCGGTGTGAAGGCCGCGTGGAGTCAGGTCCACACTGTGCATCTTACTGTTGTGTAGCTAGAGTAGAGAGGTGTCCACACAGACACAGGACGTAGACAACACCTGTGTGTAGCATCACGTGCCCCCAGCAACGCCTATAGAATAATGTATAGATGCCCCCAAGCCGCAGAAACCACAAGGGGAATGAAAATAGGAAGAGACGGGTTATGTCAGAGATACAAATTGTTTCCTGCTCAAGACCTGCAATAAATTAAAACAAAAGTACTATTACAAACATTCCAGGTCCTACCGATATTGGAACTCAGATTGCTGGATTCAGAGTCCAGAGTGCTAATCATTACACGATGGAACCAACGTCCACGTTCCTCAACCCTAGGAGTCCTGAAGCAGTGTCAGTCGCCACCTACTGTCTATCGCTTGAATTCGTTCACACTGTAAATCAAACATGACAAGTCCAACAGCACAACTAAAATGTGTATTTCACAAGTAATAACATAAAAACAGAAATATACTTTTGCTGATGCAGAAACAAAGAAAACGTCTTGTCTGATGCTTCGAAATCTCCATTTAGCATGGCCCCTTAACTAACCACCAAGAGTCTTTGCACGGCTGGGAACCTTTGTAAAAGACTCAGTGGGTCACTGTGAATGCAGCAGATCTTCACCCCTGTATTTCTTACAAAGAAGCAGAGTTTTATTCCAGGTACAGGAGGCATCTCTGGTGTCTGATACTACCTGTAGTGTTCAGCCTACCCTCTCTGAGAGAGCAGCAGTGAGTGTACAAAGCACACTGGTTGCAAAATGTGGACACTGCAAACAGCAGCTGCAATATCACAGATGATATAAAACACATAAAGTGCTCAAGTCTTATACTAGAAACAACACAGCAGGGGAATCATGTCATAAAACAAATGATGAACCCACAGTATGGACGGGGCAGGTAATAAAATGCGAATTTCCCATGGTGGGACCACAGTCAATTGCTGCCTTCTTCTCTGTGCCCCGGTCTCATTATATAATCTGTACTTTTTGTTGTGCAATAAAAGAAAAACAAGGAATAACCCTTCATAGTATTAATGTACAGGTCAAGGGCTGGGGAGAGAGGGCAGTAGATTTGGGGGTCGGTGTAAACCTCTGACGGCATTAGATGGAAGCAGAAGACAAAGCAAGTGACATTTATTAAGACTTTAGGTGCATTTAGGTTTATAGAAAAAAACTGAGAAAGATTAAAATGTCTGAGTAGTGAAAAAAAAAATGGATTTCCCATACCGGTAGTCGAACCCGGGCCACCTGGGTGAAAACCAGGAATCCTAACCGCTAGACCATATGGGAACGGAGTCCTCTTCATACAGCTCAGTGTATGTGAGGTGTCTCCCAAGGTCACACTGCATTCCGTACACTGAGAGTTATATTGTTCTTCTCAGTAGTACACAATCAATTGGGGTAACAGACACCTCACTTCTTACAAAAGAGAAGGAATGACCAGAAGTCATCATTTCTGCCACAACCTGTCAGGTCTCATTATTTACAACCTTAGAACTTCTACACATACACAGAGCCCAGGACACGGAGGACAGCAGCAGTCCCTGCATTGACTATTACTAACCCCTCCCCTTGAGCCAGACAAAGCCACGCCCCTCCCCCAGGACACCCCTTGACTCCTGGGTTTCCTCACCAGACTGATGGCCCCACAGACCCCTCTCCAGTTATCTTCCAGCTGCTTCCTTGACGACACTCCCCTGCACCTGTCACAGGCTCCAGGCTGCCCTCCTGGGGCTCGAGTTATACTCCTTCTCTATCTACTAACAGCACCGACTCCAGTCCTGACACTGGATTGGTTCACACAGAGAAGAAGCAGCTCAGAAGTAGTCTGGGTTGTTCCCAGGTACCTGCATCTTCACAGAGTGACCGCCAGGGGGCAGCACAGCCAAAGCACTCACAGCCCACAAGCCTACGAATCATCAATTGGATGTCAGCAGCCTTCTCAGAGGCGCAGATACTAGTAATTCCACAGTATTTTGGGACAGCAGAGGAAGAAGCAAGTGCTGAGCTGAAGTGGTCACTGCTGTTTTGTCACAACACCAGACATATGTTCTTAAAAGCATGTAAGCGCACATTTTTAGGCATTCTCGGTCGTCTCCTCCCTTTCTGACATTATACCAATTGTATACACCCGAATGGAGAAAAGTTAAAATATAAGGTACTAGGAATATGCACCAAAGGTAGGCAAATTAAACATTTCAAGTACAAATATCACCATATTTATTGATGTAAAATGTAAACAAGTTAGACTGAAAATATGTGTGTGTCTTTACAAAGGAAGTCTAAAGTGTATGCTGTGAGGTCAGGTTGCAGTTCACTACTTGCACTTGCGCCTTTCACAAGTGTGAGTACCCAGTTACACTAATGTCTGCTCTGACTTGTTATTCTGAGAGTCATGTGCTAAAGGGGGGCTTCCACCCTAGTTTGAGGGACCAGAGTACGAATGCCCCAGGGCACAGGAAGTGCACAGTCCTCATTGATACAACTGTGGCCCAGTAACTTCTGACTGCCCTTTGACCCCACAGACTGGCACATATATGTCATCAGACTATAGCACCGTGGTACATATGTACACATGTGCATGTACACGTCATCCAGTTTTTTATTCATTTATGTGCTAATACTGTTCAGCATCAGGATGTGATGTCGAAGGAGAAAGGTGGAGAGCGCCGAAGTCTCTGGTATTTCAAGACAAAACTAGAGACCTTTTCACACTCATATACTGCTCCAGGCAGATCTTCCACTGCAAATGCAAGTTATATGAGTCCAGCTGAAAACTGTTTATTTTTGGGTACTTGCTTTAGTCAAAAGTTACCATTTGCAACTCACAAAAAAAAGCAAAGGGCAATTTCATACATTAACACTTTGGTAAAGTCGTTCTTTCACACTGTACATTTCCGTAAGTTTCTCTCTCCTTGTAAGTTATCCGGTGTGAAGGCCGCGTGGAGTCAGGTCCACACTGTGCATCTTACTGTTGTGTAGCCAGAGTAGAGAGGTGTCCACACAGACACAGGACGTAGGCAACACCTGTGTGTAGCATCACGTGCCCCCAGCAACGCCTATAGAATAATGTATAGATGCGCCCAAGCCGCAGAAACCACGAGGGGAATGAAAACAGGAAGAGACGGGTTATGTCAGAGATACAAATGGTTTCCTGCTCAAGACCTGCAATAAATTAAAACCAAAGTATTATTACAAACATTCCAGGTCCTACCGATATTGGAACTCAGATTGCTGGATTCAGAGTCCAGAGTGCTAATCATTACACGATGGAACCAACGTCCACGTTCTTCAACCCTAGGAGTCCTGAAGCAGTGTCAGTCGCCACCTACTGTCTATCGCTTGAATTCGTTCACACTGTAAATCAAACATGACAAGTCCAACAGCTCAACTAAAATGTGTATTTCACAAGTAATAACATAAAAACAGAAATATACTTTTGCTGATGCAGAAACAAAGAAAACATCTCGTCTGATGCTTCGAAATCTCCATTTAGCATGGCCCCTTAACTAACCACCAAGAGTCTTTGCACGGCTGGGAACCTTTGTAAAAGACTCAGTGGGTCACTGTGAATGCAGCAGATCTTCACCCCTGTATTTCTTACAAAGAAACAGAGTTTTATTCCAGGTAAAGGAGGCATCTCTGGTGTCTGATACTACCGGTAGTGTTCAGCCTACCCTCTCTGAGAGAGCAGCAGTGAGGGTACAAAGCACACTGGTTGCAAAATGTGGACACTGCAAACAGCAGCTGCAATATCACAGATGATATAAAACACATAAAGTGCTCAAGTCTTATACTAGAAACAACGCAGCAGGGGAATCATGTCATAAAACAAATGATGAACCCACAGTATGGACGGGGCAGGTAATAAAATGCGAATTTCCCATGGTGGGACCACAGTCAATTGCTGCCTTCTTTTCTCCATGCCCTGGTCTCATTATATAATCTGCACTTTTTGTTGTGCAATAAAAGAAAAACAAGGAATAACCCTTCATAGTATTAATGTACAGGTCAAGGGCTGGGGAGAGAGGGCAGTAGATTTGGGGGTCGGTGTAAACCTCTGACGGCATTAGATGGAAGCAGAAGACAAAGCAAGTGACATTTATTAAGACTTTAGGTGCATTTAGGTTTATAGAAAAAAACTGAGAAAGATTAAAATGTCTGAGTAGTGAAAAACAAAAAATGGATTTCCTATACCGGGAGTCGAACCCAGGCCGCCTGGGTGAAAACCAGGAATCCTAACCACTAGACCAGATGGGAACTGTGACCTCTTCATACAGCTCAGTGTATGTGAGGTGTCTCCCAAGGTCACACTGCATTCCGTACACTGAGAGTTATATTGTTCTTCTCAGTAGTACAAAATCAATTGGGGTAACAGACACCTCACTTCTGACAAAAGAGAAGGAATGACCAGAAGTCATCATTTCTGCCACAACCTGTCAGGTCTCATTATTTACAACCTTAGAACTTCTACACATACACAGAGCCCAGGACACGGAGGACAGCAGCAGTCCCTGCATTGACTATTACTAACCCCTCCCCTTGAGCCAGACAAAGCCACACCCCTCCCCCAGGACACCCCTTGACTCCGGGGTTTCCTCACCAGACTGATGGCCCCACAGACCCCTCTCCAGTTATCTTCCAGCTGCTTCCTTGACGACACTCCCCTGCACCTGTCACAGGCTCCAGGCTGCCCTCCTGGGGCTCGAGTTATACTCCTTCTCTATCTACTAACAGCACCGACTCCAGTCCTGACACTGGATTGGTACACACAGAGAAGAAGCAGCTCAGAAGTAGTCTGGGTTGTTCCCAGGTACCTCCATCTTCACAGAGTGACCGCCAGGGGGCAGCACAGCCAAAGCACTCACAGCCCACAAGCCTACGAACCATCAATTGGATGTCAGCAGCCTTGTCAGAGGCACAGAGACTAGTAATTCCACAGTATTTTGGGGCAGCAGAGGAAGAAGCAAGTGCTGAGCTGAAGTGGTCACTGCTGTTTTGTCATAACACCAGACATATGTTGTTAAAAGCATGTAAGCGCACATTCTTAGGCATTCTCGGTCGTCTTCTCCCTTTCTGACATTATACCAATTGTATACACCCGAATGGAGAAAAGTTAAAATATAAGGTACTAGGAATATGCGCCAAAGGTAGGCAAATTAAACATTTCAAGTACAAATATTACCATATTTATTGATGTAAAATGTAAACAAGTTAGACTGAAAATATGTGTGTGTGTTTACAAAGTATGTCTAAAGTGTATGCTGTGAGGTCAGGTTGCAGTTCACTACTTGCACTTGCGCCTTTCACAAGTGTGAGTACCCAGTTACACTAATGTCTGCTCTGACTTGTTATTCTGAGAGTCATGTGCTAAAGGGGGGGCTTCCACCCTAGTTTGAGGGACCAGAGTACGAATGCCCCAGGGCACAGGAAGTACACAGTCCTCATTGATTCAACTGTGGCCCAGTAACTTCTGACTGCCCTTTGACCCCACAGACTGGCACATACATGTCATCAGACTATAGCACCGTGGTACATATGCACACATGTGCATGTACACGTCAGCCAGTTTTCTATTCATTTATGTGCTAATACTGTTCAGCATCAGGATGTGATGTCGAAGGAGAAAGGTGGAGAGCGCCGACGTCTCTGGTATTTCAAGACAAAACTACAGACCTTTTCACACTCATATACTGCTCCAGGCAGATCTTCCACTGCAAATGCAAGTTATATGAGTCCAGCTGAAAACTGTTTATTTTTGGGTACTTGCTTTAGTCAAAGGTTACCATTTGCAACTCACAAAAAAAAAAGCAAAGGGCAATTTCATACATTAACTCTTTGGTAAAGTCGTTCTTTCACACCGTACATTTCCGTAAGTTTCTCTCTCCTTGTAAGTTATTCGGTGTGAAGGCCGCGTGGAGTCAGGTCCACACTGTGCATCTTACTGTTGTGTAGCCAAAGTAGAGAGGTGTCCACACAGACACAGGACGTAGACAACACCTGTGTGTAGCATCACGTGCCCCCAGCAACGCCTATAGAATAATGTATAGATGCCCCCAAGCCGCAGAAACCACAAGGGGAATTAAAATAGGAAGAGACGGGTTATGTCAGAGATACAAATTGTTTCCTGCTCAAGACCTGCAATAAATTAAAACAAAAGTATTATTACAAACATTCCAGGTCCTACCGATATTGGAACTCAGATTGCTGGATTCAGAGTCCAGAGTGCTAATCATTACACGATGGAACCAACGTCCACGATCCTCAACCCTAGGAGTCCTGAAGCAGTGTCAGTCGCCACCTACTTCTATCGCTTGAATTCGTTCACACTGTAAATCAAACATGACAAGTCCAACAGCACAACTAAAATGTGTATTTCACAAGTAATAACATAAAAACAGAAATATACTTTTGCTGATGCAGAAACAAAGAAAACATCTCGTCTGATGCTTCGAAATCTCCATTTAGCATGGCCCCTTAACTAACCACCAAGAGTCTTTGCACGGCTGTGAACCTTTGTAAAAGACTCAGTGGGTCACTGTGAATGCAGCAGATCTTCACCCCTGTATTTCTTACAAAGAAACAGAGTTTTATTCCAGGTAAAGGAGGCATCTCTGGTGTCTGATACTACCGGTAGTGTTCAGCCTACCCTCTCTGAGAGAGCAGCAGTGAGGGTACAAAGCACACTGGTTGCAAAATGTGGACACTGCAAACAGCAGCTGCAATATCACAGATGATATAAAACACATAAAGTGCTCAAATCTTATACTAGATACAACGCAGCAGGGGAATCATGTCATAAAACAAATGATGAACCCACAGTATGGACGGGGCAGGTAATAAAATGCGAATTTCCCATGGTGGGACCACAGTCAATTGCTGCCTTCTTTTCTCCATGCCCTGGTCTCATTATATAATCTGCACTTTTTGTTGTGCAATAAAAGAAAAACAAGGAATAACCCTTCATAGTATTAATGTACAGGTCAAGGGCTGGGGAGAGAGGGCAGTAGATTTGGGGGTCGGTGTAAACCTCTGACGGCATTAGATGGAAGCAGAAGACAAAGCAAGTGACATTTATTAAGACTTTAGGTGCATTTAGGTTTATAGAAAAAAACTGAGAAAGATCAAAATGCCTGAGTAGTAAAAAAAAAAAA
Source organism: Pleurodeles waltl (assembly GCF_031143425.1). Classification (NCBI taxonomy): domain Eukaryota; kingdom Metazoa; phylum Chordata; class Amphibia; order Caudata; family Salamandridae; genus Pleurodeles; species Pleurodeles waltl. The sequence continues at coordinate 5,114,965 of NW_027150097.1, forward strand.
TGGATTTCCCATACCAGGAGTCGAACCCGGGCCGCCTGGGTGAAAACCAGGAATCCTAACCGCTAGACCATATGGGAACTGTGAACTTTTTGAACAGCTTAGTGTATGTGAGGTGTCTCCCAAGGTCACACTGCATTCCGTACAGTGAGAGTTATATTGTTCTTCTCAGTAGTACACAATCAATTGGGGTAACAGACACCTCACTTCTGACAAAAGAGAAGGAATGACCAGAAGTCATCATTTCTGCCACAACCTGTCAGGTCTCATTATTTACAACCTTAGAACTTCTACACATACACAGAGCCCAGGACACGGAGGACAGCAGCAGTCCCTGCATTGACTATTACTAACCCCGCCCCTTGAGCCAGACAAAGCCACACCCCTCCCCCAGGACACCCCTTGACTCCGGGGTTTCCTCACCAGACTGATGGCCCCACAGACCCCTCTCCAGTTATCTTCCAGCTGCTTCCTTGACGACACTCCCCTGCACCTGTCACAGGCTCCAGGCTGCCCTCCTGGGGCTCGAGTTATACTCCTTCTCTATCTACTAACAGCACCGACTCCAGTCCTGACACTGGATTGGTACACACAGAGAAGAAGCAGCTCAGAAGTCGTCTGGGTTGTTCCCAGGTACCTCCATCTTCACAGAGTGACCGCCAGGGGGCAGCACAGCCAAAGCACTCACAGCCCACAAGCCTACGAACCATCAATTGGATGTCAGCAGCCTTGTCAGAGGCGCAGAGACTAGTAATTCCACAGTATTTTGGGGCAGCAGAGGAAGAAGCAAGTGCTGAGCTGAAGTGGTCACTGCTGTTTTGTCATAACACCAGACATATGTTGTTAAAAGCATGTAAGCGCACATTCTTAGGCATTCTCGGTCGTCTTCTCCCTTTCTGACATTATACCAATTGTATACACCCGAATGGAGAAAAGTTAAAATATAAGGTACTAGGAATATGCGCCAAAGGTAGGCAAATTAAACATTTCAAGTACAAATATTACCATATTTATTGATGTAAAATGTAAACAAGTTAGACTGAAAATATGTGTGTGTGTTTACAAAGGATGTCTAAAGTGTATGCTGTGAGGTCAGGTTGCAGTTCACTACTTGCACTTGCGCCTTTCACAAGTGTGAGTACCCAGTTACACTAATGTCTGCTCTGACTTGTTATTCTGAGAGTCATGTGCTAAAGGGGGGCTTCCACCCTAGTTTGAGGGACCAGAGTACGAATGCCCCAGGGCACAGGAAGTACACAGTCCTCATTAAAACAACTGTGGCCCTGTAACTTCTGACTGCCCTTTGACCCCACAGACTGGCACATACATGTCATCAGACTATAGCACCGTGGTACATATGCACACATGTGCATGTACACGTCAGCCAGTTTTTTATTCATTTATGTGCTAATACTGTTCAGCATCAGGATGTGATGTCGAAGGAGAAAGGTGGAGAGCGCCGACGTCTCTGGTATTTCAAGACAAAACTAGAGACCTTTTCACACTCATATACTGCTCCAGGCAGATCTTCCACTGCAAATGCAAGTTATATGAGTCCAGCTGAAAACTGTTTATTTTTGGGTACTTGCTTTAGTCAAAGGTTACCATTTGCAACTCACAAAAAAAAAAGCAAAGGGCAATTTCATACATTAACACTTTGGTAAAGTCGTTCTTTCACACCGTACATTTCCGTAAGTTTCTCTCTCCTTGTAAGTTATCCGGTGTGAAGGCCGCGTGGAGTCAGGTCCACACTGTGCATCTTACTGTTGTGTAGCTAGAGTAGAGAGGTGTCCACACAGACACAGGACGTAGACAACACCTGTGTGTAGCATCACGTGCCCCCAGCAACGCCTATAGAATAATGTATAGATGCCCCCAAGCCGCAGAAACCACAAGGGGAATGAAAATAGGAAGAGACGGGTTATGTCAGAGATACAAATTGTTTCCTGCTCAAGACCTGCAATAAATTAAAACAAAAGTATTATTACAAACATTCCAGGTCCTACCGATATTGGAACTCAGATTGCTGGATTCAGAGTCCAGAGTGCTAATCATTACACGATGGAACCAACGTCCACGATCCTCAACCCTAGGAGTCCTGAAGCAGTGTCAGTCGCCACCTACTGTCTATCGCTTGAATTCGTTCACACTGTAAATCAAACATGACAAGTCCAACAGCACAACTAAAATGTGTATTTCACAAGTAATAACATAAAAACAGAAATATACTTTTGCTGATGCAGAAACAAAGAAAACGTCTTGTCTGATGCTTCGAAATCTCCATTTAGCATGGCCCCTTAACTAACCACCAAGAGTCTTTGCACGGCTGGGAACCTTTGTAAAAGACTCAGTGGGTCACTGTGAATGCAGCAGATCTTCACCCCTGTATTTCTTACAAAGAAGCAGAGTTTTATTCCAGGTACAGGAGGCATCTCTGGTGTCTGATACTACCTGTAGTGTTCAGCCTACCCTCTCTGAGAGAGCAGCAGTGAGGGTACAAAGCACACTGGTTGCAAAATGTGGACACTGCAAACAGCAGCTGCAATATCACAGATGATATAAAACACATAAAGTGCTCAAGTCTTATACTAGAAACAACACAGCAGGGGAATCATGTCATAAAACAAATGATGAACCCACAGTATGGACGGGGCAGGTAATAAAATGCGAATTTCCCATGGTGGGACCACAGTCAATTGCTGCCTTCTTCTCTGTGCCCCGGTCTCATTATATAATCTGTACTTTTTGTTGTGCAATAAAAGAAAAACAAGGAATAACCCTTCATAGTATTAATGTACAGGTCAAGGGCTGGGGAGAGAGGGCAGTAGATTTGGGGGTCGGTGTAAACCTCTGACGGCATTAGATGGAAGCAGAAGACAAAGCAAGTGACATTTATTAAGACTTTAGGTGCATTTAGGTTTATAGAAAAAAACTGAGAAAGATTAAAATGTCTGAGTAGTGAAAAAAAAAATGGATTTCCCATACCGGGAGTCGAACCCGGGCCGCCTGGGTGAAAACCAGGAATCCTAACCGCTAGACCATATGGGAACGGAGTCCTCTTCATACAGCTCAGTGTATGTGAGGTGTCTCCCAAGGTCACACTGCATTCCGTACACTGAGAGTTATATTGTTCTTCTCAGTAGTACACAATCAATTGGGGTAACAGACACCTCACTTCTTACAAAAGAGAAGGAATGACCAGAAGTCATCATTTCTGCCACAACCTGTCAGGTCTCATTATTTACAACCTTAGAACTTCTACACATACACAGAGCCCAGGACACGGAGGACAGCAGCAGTCCCTGCATTGACTATTACTAACCCCTCCGCTTGAGCCAGACAAAGCCACGCCCCTCCCCCAGGACACCCCTTGACTCCTGGGTTTCCTCACCAGACTGATGGCCCCACAGACCCCTCTCCAGTTATCTTCCAGCTGCTTCCTTGACGACACTCCCCTGCACCTGTCACAGGCTCCAGGCTGCCCTCCTGGGGCTCGAGTTATACTCCTTCTCTATCTACTAACAGCACCGACTCCAGTCCTGACACTGGATTGGTTCACACAGAGAAGAAGCAGCTCAGAAGTAGTCTGGGTTGTTCCCAGGTACCTGCATCTTCACAGAGTGACCGCCAGGGGGCAGCACAGCCAAAGCACTCACAGCCCACAAGCCTACGAATCATCAATTGGATGTCAGCAGCCTTCTCAGAGGCGCAGATACTAGTAATTCCACAGTATTTTGGGACAGCAGAGGAAGAAGCAAGTGCTGAGCTGAAGTGGTCACTGCTGTTTTGTCACAACACCAGACATATGTTCTTAAAAGCATGTAAGCGCACATTCTTAGGCATTCTCGGTCGTCTTCTCCCTTTCTGACATTATACCAATTGTATACACCCGAATGGAGAAAAGTTAAAATATAAGGTACTAGGAATATGCGCCAAAGGTAGGCAAATTAAACATTTCAAGTACAAATATCACCATATTTATTGATGTAAAATGTAAACAAGTTAGACTGAAAATATGTGTGTGTCTTTACAAAGGAAGTCTAAAGTGTATGCTGTGAGGTCAGGTTGCAGTTCACTACTTGCACTTGCGCCTTTCACAAGTGTGAGTACCCAGTTACACTAATGTCTGCTCTGACTTGTTATTCTGAGAGTCATGTGCTAAAGGGGGGCTTCCACCCTAGTTTGAGGGACCAGAGTACGAATGCCCCAGGGCACAGGAAGTGCACAGTCCTCATTGATACAACTGTGGCCCAGTAACTTCTGACTGCCCTTTGACCCCACAGACTGGCACATATATGTCATCAGACTATAGCACCGTGGTACATATGTACACATGTGCATGTACACGTCATCCAGTTTTTTATTCATTTATGTGCTAATACTGTTCAGCATCAGGATGTGATGTCGAAGGAGAAAGGTGGAGAGCGCCGAAGTCTCTGGTATTTCAAGACAAAACTAGAGACCTTTTCACACTCATATACTGCTCCAGGCAGATCTTCCACTGCAAATGCAAGTTATATGAGTCCAGCTGAAAACTGTTTATTTTTGGGTACTTGCTTTAGTCAAAAGTTACCATTTGCAACTCACAAAAAAAAGCAAAGGGCAATTTCATACATTAACACTTTGGTAAAGTCGTTCTTTCACACTGTACATTTCCGTAAGTTTCTCTCTCCTTGTAAGTTATCCGGTGTGAAGGCCGCGTGGAGTCAGGTCCACACTGTGCATCTTACTGTTGTGTAGCCAGAGTAGAGAGGTGTCCACACAGACACAGGACGTAGGCAACACCTGTGTGTAGCATCACGTGCCCCCAGCAACGCCTATAGAATAATGTATAGATGCGCCCAAGCCGCAGAAACCACGAGGGGAATGAAAACAGGAAGAGACGGGTTATGTCAGAGATACAAATGGTTTCCTGCTCAAGACCTGCAATAAATTAAAACCAAAGTATTATTACAAACATTCCAGGTCCTACCGATATTGGAACTCAGATTGCTGGATTCAGAGTCCAGAGTGCTAATCATTACACGATGGAACCAACGTCCACGTTCTTCAACCCTAGGAGTCCTGAAGCAGTGTCAGTCGCCACCTACTGTCTATCGCTTGAATTCGTTCACACTGTAAATCAAACATGACAAGTCCAACAGCACAACTAAAATGTGTATTTCACAAGTAATAACATAAAAACAGAAATATACTTTTGCTGATGCAGAAACAAAGAAAACATCTCGTCTGATGCTTCGAAATCTCCATTTAGCATGGCCCCTTAACTAACCACCAAGAGTCTTTGCACGGCTGGGAACCTTTGTAAAAGACTCAGTGGGTCACTGTGAATGCAGCAGATCTTCACCCCTGTATTTCTTACAAAGAAACAGAGTTTTATTCCAGGTAAAGGAGGCATCTCTGGTGTCTGATACTACCGGTAGTGTTCAGCCTACCCTCTCTGAGAGAGCAGCAGTGAGGGTACAAAGCACACTGGTTGCAAAATGTGGACACTGCAAACAGCAGCTGCAATATCACAGATGATATAAAACACATAAAGTGCTCAAGTCTTATACTAGAAACAACGCAGCAGGGGAATCATGTCATAAAACAAATGATGAACCCACAGTATGGACGGGGCAGGTAATAAAATGCGAATTTCCCATGGTGGGACCACAGTCAATTGCTGCCTTCTTTTCTCCATGCCCTGGTCTCATTATATAATCTGCACTTTTTGTTGTGCAATAAAAGAAAAACAAGGAATAACCCTTCATAGTATTAATGTACAGGTCAAGGGCTGGGGAGAGAGGGCAGTAGATTTGGGGGTCGGTGTAAACCTCTGACGGCATTAGATGGAAGCAGAAGACAAAGCAAGTGACATTTATTAAGACTTTAGGTGCATTTAGGTTTATAGAAAAAAACTGAGAAAGATTAAAATGTCTGAGTAGTGAAAAACAAAAAATGGATTTCCTATACCGGGAGTCGAACCCAGGCCGCCTGGGTGAAAACCAGGAATCCTAACCACTAGACCAGATGGGAACTGTGACCTCTTCATACAGCTCAGTGTATGTGAGGTGTCTCCCAAGGTCACACTGCATTCCGTACACTGAGAGTTATATTGTTCTTCTCAGTAGTACAAAATCAATTGGGGTAACAGACACCTCACTTCTGACAAAAGAGAAGGAATGACCAGAAGTCATCATTTCTGCCACAACCTGTCAGGTCTCATTATTTACAACCTTAGAACTTCTACACATACACAGAGCCCAGGACACGGAGGACAGCAGCAGTCCCTGCATTGACTATTACTAACCCCTCCCCTTGAGCCAGACAAAGCCACACCCCTCCCCCAGGACACCCCTTGACTCCGGGGTTTCCTCACCAGACTGATGGCCCCACAGACCCCTCTCCAGTTATCTTCCAGCTGCTTCCTTGACGACACTCCCCTGCACCTGTCACAGGCTCCAGGCTGCCCTCCTGGGGCTCGAGTTATACTCCTTCTCTATCTACTAACAGCACCGACTCCAGTCCTGACACTGGATTGGTACACACAGAGAAGAAGCAGCTCAGAAGTAGTCTGGGTTGTTCCCAGGTACCTCCATCTTCACAGAGTGACCGCCAGGGGGCAGCACAGCCAAAGCACTCACAGCCCACAAGCCTACGAACCATCAATTGGATGTCAGCAGCCTTGTCAGAGGCACAGAGACTAGTAATTCCACAGTATTTTGGGGCAGCAGAGGAAGAAGCAAGTGCTGAGCTGAAGTGGTCACTGCTGTTTTGTCATAACACCAGACATATGTTGTTAAAAGCATGTAAGCGCACATTCTTAGGCATTCTCGGTCGTCTTCTCCCTTTCTGACATTATACCAATTGTATACACCCGAATGGAGAAAAGTTAAAATATAAGGTACTAGGAATATGCGCCAAAGGTAGGCAAATTAAACATTTCAAGTACAAATATTACCATATTTATTGATGTAAAATGTAAACAAGTTAGACTGAAAATATGTGTGTGTGTTTACAAAGGATGTCTAAAGTGTATGCTGTGAGGTCAGGTTGCAGTTCACTACTTGCACTTGCGCCTTTCACAAGTGTGAGTACCCAGTTACACTAATGTCTGCTCTGACTTGTTATTCTGAGAGTCATGTGCTAAAGGGGTGCTTCCACCCTAGTTTGAGGGACCAGAGTACGAATGCCCCAGGGCACAGGAAGTACACAGTCCTCATTAAAACAACTGTGGCCCTGTAACTTCTGACTGCCCTTTGACCCCACAGACTGGCACATACATGTCATCAGACTATAGCACCGTGGTACATATGCACACATGTGCATGTACACGTCAGCCAGTTTTTTATTCATTTATGTGCTAATACTGTTCAGCATCAGGATGTGATGTCGAAGGAGAAAGGTGGAGAGCGCCGACGTCTCTAGTATTTCAAGACAAAACTAGAGACCTTTTCACACTCATATACTGCTCCAGGCAGATCTTCCACTGCAAATGCAAGTTATATGAGTCCAGCTGAAAACTGTTTATTTTTGGGTACTTGCTTTAGTCAAAGGTTACCATTTGCAACTCACAAAAAAAAAAGCAAAGGGCAATTTCATACATTAACACTTTGGTAAAGTCGTTCTTTCACACCGTACATTTCCGTAAGTTTCTCTCTCCTTGTAAGTTATCCGGTGTGAAGGCCGCGTGGAGTCAGGTCCACACTGTGCATCTTACTGTTGTGTAGCTAGAGTAGAGAGGTGTCCACACAGACACAGGACGTAGACAACACCTGTGTGTAGCATCACGTGCCCCCAGCAACGCCTATAGAATAATGTATAGATGCCCCCAAGCCGCAGAAACCACAAGGGGAATGAAAATAGGAAGAGACGGGTTATGTCAGAGATACAAATTGTTTCCTGCTCAAGACCTGCATTAAATTAAAACAAAAGTATTATTACAAACATTCCAGGTCCTACCGATATTGGAACTCAGATTGCTGGATTCAGAGTCCAGAGTGCTAATCATTACACGATGGAACCAACGTCCACGATCCTCAACCCTAGGAGTCCTGAAGCAGTGTCAGTCGCCACCTACTGTCTATCGCTTGAATTCGTTCACACTGTAAATCAAACATGACAAGTCCAACAGCACAACTAAAATGTGTATTTCACAAGTAATAACATAAAAACAGAAATATACTTTTGCTGATGCAGAAACAAAGAAAACGTCTTGTCTGATGCTTCGAAATCTCCATTTAGCATGGCCCCTTAACTAACCACCAAGAGTCTTTGCACGGCTGGGAACCTTTGTAAAAGACTCAGTGGGTCACTGTGAATGCAGCAGATCTTCACCCCTGTATTTCTTACAAAGAAGCAGAGTTTTATTCCAGGTACAGGAGGCATCTCTGGTGTCTGATACTACCTGTAGTGTTCAGCCTACCCTCTCTGAGAGAGCAGCAGTGAGGGTACAAAGCACACTGGTTGCAAAATGTGGACACTGCAAACAGCAGCTGCAATATCACAGATGATATAAAACACATAAAGTGCTCAAGTCTTATACTAGAAACAACACAGCAGGGGAATCATGTCATAAAACAAATGATGAACCCACAGTATGGACGGGGCAGGTAATAAAATGCGAATTTCCCATGGTGGGACCACAGTCAATTGCTGCCTTCTTCTCTGTGCCCCGGTCTCATTATATAATCTGTACTTTTTGTTGTGCAATAAAAGAAAAACAAGGAATAACCCTTCATAGTATTAATGTACAGGTCAAGGGCTGGGGAGAGAGGGCAGTAGATTTGGGGGTCGGTGTAAACCTCTGACGGCATTAGATGGAAGCAGAAGACAAAGCAAGTGACATTTATTAAGACTTTAGGTGCATTTAGGTTTATAGAAAAAAACTGAGAAAGATTAAAATGTCTGAGTAGTGAAAAAAAAAATGGATTTCCCATACCGGGAGTCGAACCCGGGCCGCCTGGGTGAAAACCAGGAATCCTAACCGCTAGACCATATGGGAACGGAGTCCTCTTCATACAGCTCAGTGTATGTGAGGTGTCTCCCAAGGTCACACTGCATTCCGTACACTGAGAGTTATATTGTTCTTCTCAGTAGTACACAATCAATTGGGGTAACAGACACCTCACTTCTTACAAAAGAGAAGGAATGACCAGAAGTCATCATTTCTGCCACAACCTGTCAGGTCTCATTATTTACATACTTAGAACTTCTACACATACACAGAGCCCAGGACACGGAGGACAGCAGCAGTCCCTGCATTGACTATTACTAACCCCTCCCCTTGAGCCAGACAAAGCCACGCCCCTCCCCCAGGACACCCCTTGACTCCTGGGTTTCCTCACCAGACTGATGGCCCCACAGACCCCTCTCCAGTTATCTTCCAGCTGCTTCCTTGACGACACTCCCCTGCACCTGTCACAGGCTCCAGGCTGCCCTCCTGGGGCTCGAGTTATACTCCTTCTCTATCTACTAACAGCACCGACTCCAGTCCTGACACTGGATTGGTTCACACAGAGAAGAAGCAGCTCAGAAGTAGTCTGGGTTGTTCCCAGGTACCTGCATCTTCACAGAGTGACCGCCAGGGGGCAGCACAGCCAAAGCACTCACAGCCCACAAGCCTACGAATCATCAATTGGATGTCAGCAGCCTTCTCAGAGGCGCAGATACTAGTAATTCCACAGTATTTTGGGACAGCAGAGGAAGAAGCAAGTGCTGAGCTGAAGTGGTCACTGCTGTTTTGTCACAACACCAGACATATGTTCTTAAAAGCATGTAAGCGCACATTCTTAGGCATTCTCGGTCGTCTTCTCCCTTTCTGACATTATACCAATTGTATGCACCCGAATGGAGAAAAGTTAAAATATAAGGTACTAGGAATATGCGCCAAAGGTAGGCAAATTAAACATTTCAAGTACAAAAATTTCACCATATTTATTGATGTAAAATGTAAACAAGTTAGACTGAAAATATGTGTGTGTCTTTATAAAGGAAGTCTAAAGTGTATGCTGTGAGGTCAGGTTGCAGTTCACTACTTGCACTTGCGCCTTTCACAAGTGTGAGTACCCAGTTACACTAATGTCTGCTCTGACTTGTTATTCTGAGAGTCATGTGCTAAAGGGGGGCTTCCACCCTAGTTTGAGGGACCAGAGTACGAATGCCCCAGGGCACAGGAAGTGCACAGTCCTCATTGATACAACTGTGGCCCAGTAACTTCTGACTGCCCTTTGACCCCACAGACTGGCACATATATGTCATCAGACTATAGCACCGTGGTACATATGTACACATGTGCATGTACACGTCATCCAGTTTTTTATTCATTTATGTGCTAATACTGTTCAGCATCAGGATGTGATGTCGAAGGAGAAAGGTGAAGAGCGCCGAAGTCTCTGGTATTTCAAGACAAAACTAGAGACCTTTTCACACTCATATACTGCTCCAGGCAGATCTTCCACTGCAAATGCAAGTCATATGAGTCCAGCTGAAAACTGTTTATTTTTGGGTACTTGCTTTAGTCAAAGGTTACCATTTGCAACTCACAAAAAAAAAGCAAAGGGCAATTTCATACATTAACACTTTGGTAAAGTCGTTCTTTCACACCGTACATTTCCGTAAGTTTCTCTCTCCTTGTAAGTTATCCGGTGTGAAGGCCGCGTGGACTCAGGTCCACACTGTGCATCTTACTGTTGTGTAGCCAGAGTAGAGAGGTGTCCACACAGACACAGGACGTAGGCAACACCTGTGTGTAGCATCACGTGCCCCCAGCAACGCCTATAGAATAATGTATAGATGCGCCCAAGCCGCAGAAACCACGAGGGGAATGAAAACAGGAAGAGACGGGTTATGTCAGAGATACAAATGGTTTCCTGCTCAAGACCTGCAATAAATTAAAACCAAAGTATTATTACAAACATTCCAGGTCCTACCGATATTGGAACTCAGATTGCTGGATTCAGAGTCCAGAGTGCTAATCATTACACGATGGAACCAACGTCCACGTTCTTCAACCCTAGGAGTCCTGAAGCAGTGTCAGTCGCCACCTACTGTCTATCGCTTGAATTCGTTCACACTGTAAATCAAACATGACAAGTCCAACAGCACAACTAAAATGTGTATTTCACAAGTAATAACATAAAAACAGAAATATACTTTTGCTAATGCAGAAACAAAGAAAACATCTCGTCTGATGCTTCGAAATCTCCATTTAGCATGGCCCCTTAACTAACCACCAAGAGTCTTTGCACGGCTGGGAACCTTTGTAAAAGACTCAGTGGGTCACTGTGAATGCAGCAGATCTTCACCCCTGTATTTCTTACAAAGAAACAGAGTTTTATTCCAGGTAAAGGAGGCATCTCTGGTGTCTGATACTATCGGTAGTGTTCAGCCTACCCTCTCTGAGAGAGCAGCAGTGAGGGTACAAAGCACACTGGTTGCAAAATGTGGACACTGCAAACAGCAGCTGCAATATCACAGATGATATAAAACACATAAAGTGCTCAAGTCTTATACTAGAAACAACGCAGCAGGGGAATCATGTCATAAAACAAATGATGAACCCACAGTATGGACGGGGCAGGTAATAAAATGCGAATTTCCCATGGTGGGACCACAGTCAATTGCTGCCTTCTTTTCTCCATGCCCTGGTCTCATTAAATAATCTGCACTTTTTGTTGTGCAATAAAAGAAAAACAAGGAATAACCCTTCATAGTATTAATGTACAGGTCAAGGGCTGGGGAGAGAGGGCAGTAGATTTGGGGGTCGGTGTAAACCTCTGACGGCATTAGATGGAAGCAGAAGACAAAGCAAGTGACATTTATTAAGACTTTAGGTGCATTTAGGTTTATAGAAAAAAACTGAGAAAGATTAAAATGTCTGAGTAGTGAAAAACAAAAAATGGATTTCCCGTACCGGGAGTCGAACCCAGGCCGCCTGGGTGAAAACCAGGAATCCTAACCACTAGACCAGATGGGAACTGTGACCTCTTCATACAGCTCAGTGTATGTGAGGTGTCTCCCAAGGTCACACTGCATTCCGTACACTGAGAGTTATATTGTTCTTCTCAGTAGTACAAAATCAATTGGGGTAACAGACACCTCACTTCTGACAAAAGAGAAGGAATGACCAGAAGTCATCATTTCTGCCACAACCTGTCAGGTCTCATTATTTACAACCTTAGAACTTCTACACATACACAGAGCCCAGGACACGGAGGACAGCAGCAGTCCCTGCATTGACTATTACTAACCCCTCCCCTTGAGCCAGACAAAGCCACACCCCTCCCCCAGGACACCCCTTGACTCCGGGGTTTCCTCACCAGACTGATGGCCCCACAGACCCCTCTCCAGTTATCTTCCAGCTGCTTCCTTGACGACACTCCCCTGCACCTGTCACAGGCTCCAGGCTGCCCTCCTGGGGCTCGAGTTATACTCCTTCTCTATCTACTAACAGCACCGACTCCAGTCCTGACACTGGATTGGTACACACAGAGAAGAAGCAGCTCAGAAGTAGTCTGGGTTGTTCCCAGGTACCTCCATCTTCACAGAGTGACCGCCAGGGGGCAGCACAGCCAAAGCACTCACAGCCCACAAGCCTACGAACCATCAATTGGATGTCAGCAGCCTTGTCAGAGGCACAGAGACTAGTAATTCCACAGTATTTTGGGGCAGCAGAGGAAGAAGCAAGTGCTGAGCTGAAGTGGTCACTGCTGTTTTGTCATAACACCAGACATATGTTGTTAAAAGCATGTAAGCGCACATTCTTAGGCATTCTCGGTCGTCTTCTCCCTTTCTGACAATATACCAATTGTATACACCCGAATGGAGAAAAGTTAAAATATAAGGTACTAGGAATATGCGCCAAAGGTAGGCAAATTAAACATTTCAAGTACAAATATTACCATATTTATTGATGTAAAATGTAAACAAGTTAGACTGAAAATATGTGTGTGTGTTTACAAAGGATGTCTAAAGTGTATGCTGTGAGGTCAGGTTGCAGTTCACTACTTGCACTTGCGCCTTTCACAAGTGTGAGTACCCAGTTACACTAATGTCTGCTCTGACTTGTTATTCTGAGAGTCATGTGCTAAAGGGGGGCTTCCACCCTAGTTTGAGGGACCAGAGTACGAATGCCCCAGGGCACAGGAAGTACACAGTCCTCATTAAAACAACTGTGGCCCAGTAACTTCTGACTGCCCTTTGACCCCACAGACTGGCACATACATGTCATCAGACTATAGCACCGTGGTACATATGCACACATGTGCATGTACACGTCAGCCAGTTTTTTATTCATTTATGTGCTAATACTGTTCAGCATCAGGATGTGATGTCGAAGGAGAAAGGTGGAGAGCGCCGACGTCTCTGGTATTTCAAGACAAAACTAGAGACCTTTTCACACTAATATACTGCTCCAGGCAGATCTTCCACTGCAAATGCAAGTTATATGAGTCCAGCTGAAAACTGTTTATTTTTGGGTACTTGCTTTAGTCAAAGGTTACCATTTGCAACTCACAAAAAAAAAAGCAAAGGGCAATTTCATACATTAACACTTTGGTAAAGTCGTTCTTTCACACCGTACATTTCCGTAAGTTTCTCTCTCCTTGTAAGTTATCCGGTGTGAAGGCCGCGTGGAGTCAGGTCCACACTGTGCATCTTACTGTTGTGTAGCTAGAGTAGAGAGGTGTCCACACAGACACAGGACGTAGACAACACCTGTGTGTAGCATCACGTGCCCCCAGCAACGCCTATAGAATAATGTATAGATGCCCCCAAGCCGCAGAAACCACAAGGGGAATGAAAATAGGAAGAGACGGGTTATGTCAGAGATACAAATTGTTTCCTGCTCAAGACCTGCAATAAATTAAAACAAAAGTATTATTACAAACATTCCAGGTCCTACCGATATTGGAACTCAGATTGCTGGATTCAGAGTCCAGAGTGCTAATCATTACACGATGGAACCAACGTCCACGATCCTCAACCCTAGGAGTCCTGAAGCAGTGTCAGTCGCCACCTACTGTCTATCGCTTGAATTCGTTCACACTGTAAATCAAACATGACAAGTCCAACAGCACAACTAAAATGTGTATTTCACAAGTAATAACATAAAAACAGAAATATACTTTTGCTGATGCAGAAACAAAGAAAACGTCTTGTCTGATGCTTCGAAATCTCCATTTAGCATGGCCCCTTAACTAACCACCAAGAGTCTTTGCACGGCTGGGAACCTTTGTAAAAGACTCAGTGGGTCACTGTGAATGCAGCAGATCTTCACCCCTGTATTTCTTACAAAGAAGCAGAGTTTTATTCCAGGTACAGGAGGCATCTCTGGTGTCTGATACTACCTGTAGTGTTCAGCCTACCCTCTCTGAGAGAGCAGCAGTGAGGGTACAAAGCACACTGGTTGCAAAATGTGGACACTGCAAACAGCACCTGCAATATCACAGATGATATAAAACACATAAAGTGCTCAAGTCTTATACTAGAAACAACACAGCAGGGGAATCATGTCATAAAACAAATGATGAACCCACAGTATGGACGGGGCAGGTAATAAAATGCGAATTTCCCATGGTGGGACCACAGTCAATTGCTGCCTTCTTCTCTGTGCCCCGGTCTCATTATATAATCTGTACTTTTTGTTGTGCAATAAAAGAAAAACAAGGAATAACCCTTCATAGTATTAATGTACAGGTCAAGGGCTGGGGAGAGAGGGCAGTAGATTTGGGGGTCGGTGTAAACCTCTGACGGCATTAGATGGAAGCAGAAGACAAAGCAAGTGACATTTATTAAGACTTTAGGTGCATTTAGGTTTATAGAAAAAAACTGAGAAAGATTAAAATGTCTGAGTAGTGAAAAAAAAAATGGATTTCCCATACCGGGAGTCGAACCCGGGCCGCCTGGGTGAAAACCAGGAATCCTAACCGCTAGACCATATGGGAACTGAGTCCTCTTCATACAGCTCCGTGTATGTGAGGTGTCTCCCAAGGTCACACTGCATTCCGTACACTGAGAGTTATATTGTTCTTCTCAGTAGTACACAATCAATTGGGGTAACAGACACCTCACTTCTTACAAAAGAGAAGGAATGACCAGAAGTCATCATTTCTGCCACAACCTGTCAGGTCTCATTATTTACAACCTTAGAACTTCTACACATACACAGAGCCCAGGACACGGAGGACAGCAGCACTCCCTGCATTGACTATTACTAACCCCTCCCCTTGAGCCAGACAAAGCCACGCCCCTCCCCCAGGACACCCCTTGACTCCTGGGTTTCCTCACCAGACTGATGGCCCCACAGACCCCTCTCCAGTTATCTTCCAGCTGCTTCCTTGACGACACTCCCCTGCACCTGTCACAGGCTCCAGGCTGCCCTCCTGGGGCTCGAGTTATACTCCTTCTCTATCTACTAACAGCACCGACTCCAGTCCTGACACTGGATTGGTTCACACAGAGAAGAAGCAGCTCAGAAGTAGTCTGGGTTGTTCCCAGGTACCTGCATCTTCACAGAGTGACCGCCAGGGGGCAGCACAGCCAAAGCACTCACAGCCCACAACCCTACGAATCATCAATTGGATGTCAGCAGCCTTGTCAGAGGCGCAGATACTAGTAATTCCACAGTATTTTGGGACAGCAGAGGAAGAAGCAAGTGCTGAGCTGAAGTGGTCACTGCTGTTTTGTCACAACATCAGACATATGTTCTTAAAAGCATGTAAGCGCACATTCTTAGGCATTCTCGGTCGTCTTCTCCCGTTCTGACATTATACCAATTGTATATACCCGAATGGAGAAAAGTTAAAATATAAGGTACTAGGAATATGCGCCAAAGGTAGGCAAATTAAATATTTCTAGTACAAATATTACCATATTTATTGATGTAAAATGTAAACAAGTTAGACTGAAAATATGTGTGTGTGTTTACAGAGGATGTCTAAAGTGTATGCTGTGAGGTCAGGTTGCAGTTCACTTCTTGCACTTGCGCCTTTCACAAGTGTGAGTACCCAGTTACACTAATGTCTGCTCTGACTTGTTATTCTGAGAGTCATGTGCTAAAGGGGGGCTTCCACCCTAGTTTGAGGGACCAGAGTACGAATGCCCCAGGGCACAGGAAGTACACAGTCCTCATTGATACAACTGTGGCCCAGTAACTTCTGACTGCCCTTTGACCCCACAGACTGGCACATATATGTCATCAGACTATAGCACTGTGGTACATATGCACACATGTGCATGTACACGTCAGCCAGTTTTTTATTCATTTATGTGCTAATACTGTTCAGCATCAGGATGTGATGTCGAAGGAGAAAGATGGAGAGCGCCGAAGTCTCTGGTATTTCAAGACAAAACTAGAGACCTTTTCACACTCATATACTGCTCCAGGCAGATCTTCCACTGCAAATGCAAGTTATATGAGTCCAGCTGAAAACTGTTTATTTTTGGGTACTTGCTTTAGTCAAAGGTTACCATTTGCAACTCACAAAAAAAAAGCAAAGGGCAATTTCATACATTAACACTTTGGTAAAGTCGTTCTTTCACACCGTACATTTCCGTAAGTTTCTCTCTCCTTGTAAGTTATCCGGTGTGAAGGCCGCGTGGAGTCAGGTCCACACTGTGCATCTTACTGTTGTGTAGCCAGAGTAGAGAGGTGTCCACACAGACACAGGACGTAGGCAACACCTGTGTGTAGCATCACGTGCCCCCAGCAACGCCTATAGAATAATGAATAGATGCCCCCAAGCCGCAGAAACCACGAGGGGAATGAAAACAGGAAGAGACGGGTTATGTCAGAGATACAAATGGTTTCCTGCTCAAGACCTGCAATAAATTAAAACAAAAGTATTATTACAAACATTCCAGGTCCTACCGATATTGGAACTCAGATTGCTGGATTCAGAGTCCAGAGTGCTAATCATTACACGATGGAACCAACGCCCACGTTCTTCAACCCTAGGTGTCCTGAAGCAGTGTCAGTCGCCACCTACTGTCTATCGCTTGAATTCGTTCACACTGTAAATCAAACATGACAAGTCCAACAGCACAACTAAAATGTGTATTTCACAAGTAATAACATAAAAACAGAAATATACTTTTGCTGATGCAGAAACAAAGAAAACTTCTCGTCTGATGCTTCGAAATCTCCATTTAGCATGGCCCCTTAACTAACCACCAAGAGTCTTTGCACGGCTGGGAACCTTTGTAAAAGACTCAGTGGGTCACTGTGAATGCAGCAGATCTTCACCCCTGTATTTCTTACAAAGAAGCAGAGTTTTATTCCAGGTACAGGAGGCATCTCTGGTGTCTGATACTAACTGTAGTGTTCAGCCTACCCTCTCTGAGAGAGCAGCAGTGAGGGTACAAAGCACACTGGTTGCAAAATGTGGACACTGCAAACAGCAGCTGCAATATCACAGATGATATAAAACACATAAAGTGCTCAAGTCTTATACTAGAAACAACACAGCAGGGGAATCATGTCATAAAACAAATGATGAACCCACAGTATGGACGGGGCAGGTAATAAAATGCGAATTTCCCATGGTGGGACCACAGTCAATTGCTGCCTTCTTCTCTGTGCCCCGGTCTCATTACATAATCTGTACTTTTTGTTGTGCAATAAAAGAAAAACAAGGAATAACCCTTCATAGTATTAATGTACAGGTCAAGGGCTGGGGAGAGAGGGCAGTAGATTTGGGGGTCGGTGTAAACCTCTGACGGCATTAGATGGAAGCAGAAGACAAAGCAAGCGACATTTATTAAGACTTTAGGTGCATTTAGGTTTATAGAAAAAAACTGAGAAAGATTAAAATGTCTGAGTAGTGAAAAAAAGAATACATTTCCCATACCGGGGGGTGAACCCAGGCCGCCTGGGTGAAAACCAGGAATCCTAACCGCTAGACCATATGGGAACTGTGACCTCTTCATACAGCTCAGTGTATGTGAGGTGTCTCCCAAGGTCACACTGCATTCCGTACACTGAGAGTTATATTGTTCTTCTCAGTAGTACACAATCAATTGGGGTAACAGACACCTCACTTCTGACAAAAGAGAAGGAATGACCAGAAGTCATAATTTCTGCCACAACCTGTCAGGTCTCATTATTTACAACCTTAGAACTTCTACACATACACAGAGCCCAGGACACGGAGGACAGCAGCAGTCCCTGCATTGACTATTACTAACCCCTCCCCTTGAGCCAGACAAAGCCACGCCCCTCCCCCAGGACACCCCTTGACTCCTGGGTTTCCTCACCAGACTGATGGCCCCACAGACCCCTCTCCAGTTATCTTCCAGCTGCTTCCTTGACGACACTCCCCTGCACCTGTCACAGGCTCCAGGCTGCCCTCCTGGGGCTCGAGTTATACTCCTTCTCTATCTATTAACAGCACCGACTCCAGTCCTGACACTGGATTGGTTCACACAGAGAAGAAGCAGCTCAGAAGTAGTCTGGGTTGTTCCCAGGTACCTGCATCTTCACAGAGTGACCGCCAGGGGGCAGCACAGCCAAAGCACTCACAGCCCACAAGGCTACAAATCATCAATTGGATGTCAGCAGCCTTGTCAGAGGCGCCGAGACTAGTAATTCCACAATATTTTGGGACAGCAGAGGAAGAAGCAAGTGCTGAGCTGAAGTGGTCACTGCTGTTTTGTCACAACACCAGACATATGTTCTTAAAAGCATGTAAGCGCACATTCTTAGGCATTCTCGGTCGTCTTCTCTCTTTCTGACATTATACCAATTGTATACACCCGAATGGAGAAAAGTTAAAATATAAGTTACTAGCAATATGCGCCAAAGGTAGGCAAATTAAACATTTCAAGTACAAATATTACCATATTTATTGATGTAAAATGTAAACAAGTTAGACTGAAAATATGTGTGTGTGTTTACAAAGGATGTCTAAAGTGTATGCTGTGAGGTCAGGTTGCAGTTCACTACTTGCACTTGCGCCTTTCACAAGTGTGAGTACCCAGTTACACTAATGTCTGCTCTGACTTGTTATTCTGAGAGTCATGTGCTAAAGGGGGGCTTCCACCCTAGTTTGAGGGACCAGAGTACGAATGCCCCAGGGCACAGGAAGTACACAGTCCTCATTGATACAACTGTGGCCCAGTAACTTCTGACTGCCCTTTGACCCCACAGACTGGCACATATATGTCATTAGACTATAGCACTGTGGTACATATGCACACATGTGCATGTACACGTCAGCCAGTTTTTTATTCATTTATGTGCTAATACTGTTCAGCATCAGGATGTGATGTCGAAGGAGAAAGGTGGAGAGCGCCGAAGTCTCTGGTATTTCAAGACAAAACTAGAGACCTTTTCACATTCATATACTGCTCCAGGCAGATCTTCCACTGCAAATGCAAGTTATATGAGTCCAGCTGAAAACTGTTTATTTTTGGGTACTTGCTTTAGTCAAAGGTTACCATTTGCAACTCACAAAAAAAAAGCAAAGGGCAATTTCATACATTAACACTTTGGTAAAGTCGTTCTTTCACACCGTACATTTCCGTAAGTTTCTCTCACCTTGTAAGTTATCCGGTGTGAAGGCCGCGTGGAGTCAGGTCCACACTGTGCATCTTACTGTTGTGTAGCCAGAGTAGAGAGGTGTCCACACAGACACAGGACGCAGACAACACCTGTGTGTAGCATCACGTGCCCCCAGCAGCGCCTATAGAATAATGTATAGATGCCACAAAAACCGCAGAAACCACGAGGGGAATGAAAACAGGAAGAGACGGGTTATGTCACAGATACAAATGGTTTCCTGCTCAAGACCTGCAATAAATTAAAACAAAAGTATTATTACAAACATTCCAGGTCCTACCGATATTGGAACTCAGATTGCTGGATTCAGAGTCCAGAGTGCTAATCATTACACGATGGAACCAACGTCCATGATCCTCAACCCTAGGAGTCCTGAAGCAGTGTCAGTCGCCACCTACTGTCTATCGCTTGAATTCGTTCACACTGTAAATCAAACATGACAAGTCCATCAGCACAACTAAAATGTGTATTTCACAAGTAATAACATAAAAACAGAAATATACTTTTGCTGATGCAGAAACAAAGAAAACGTCTCGTCTGATGCTTCGAAATCTCCATTTAGCATGGCCCCTTAACTAACCACCAAGAGTCTTTGCACGGCTGGGAACCTTTGTAAAAGACTCAGTGGGTCACTGTGAATGCAGCAGATCTTCACCCCTGTATTTCTTACAAAGAAGCAGAGTTTTATTCCAGGTACAGGAGGCATCTCTGGTGTCTGATACTACCGGTAGTGTTCAGCCTACCCTCTCTGAGAGAGCAGCAGTGAGGGTACAAAGCACACTGGTTGCAAAATGTGGACACTGCAAACAGCAGCTGCAATATCACAGATGATATAAAACACATAAAGTGCTCAAGTCTTATACTAGAAACAACACAGCAGGGGAATCATGTCATAAAACAAATGATGAACCCACAGTATGGACGGGGCAGGTAATAAAATGCGAATTTCCCATGGTGGGACCACAGTCAATTGCTGCCTTCTTTTCTCCGTGCCCTGGTCTCATTATATAATCTGTACTTTTTGTTGTGCAATAAAAGAAAAACAAGGAATAACCCTTCATAGTAATAATGTACAGGTCAAGGGCTGGGGAGAGAGGGCAGTAGATTTGGGGGTCGGTGTAAACCTCTGACGGCATTAGATGGAAGCAGAAGACAAAGCAAGTGACATTTATTAAGACTTTAGGTGCCTTTAGGTTTATAGAAAAAAACTGAGAAAGATTAAAATGTCTGAGTAGTGAAAAAAAAAAAAATGGATTTCCCATACCGGGAGTCGAACTGGGCCACCTGGGTGAAAACCAGGAATCCTAACCGCTAGACCAGATGGGAACCGTGAATTTATCATACAGCTCAGTGTAGGTGAGGTGTCTCCCAAGGTCACACTGCATTCTGTACACTGACAGTTATATTGTTCTTCTCAGTAGTACACAATCAATTGGGGTAACAGACACCTCACTTCTGACAAAAGAGAAGGAATGACCAGAAGTCATCATTTCTGCCACAACCTGTCAGGTCTCATTATTTACAACCTTAGAACTTCTACACATACACAGAGCCCAGGACACGGAGGACAGCAGCAGTCCCTGCATTGACTATTACTAACCCCTCCTCTTGAGCCAGACAAAGCCAAGCCCCTCCCCAGGACACCCCTTGACTCCTGAGTTTCCTCACGAGACTGATGGCCCCACAGACCCCTCTCCAGTTATCTTCCAGCTGCTTCCTTGACGACACTCCCCTGCACCTGTCACAGGCTCCAGGCTGCCCTCCTGGGGCTCGAGTTATACTCCTTCTCTATCTACTAACAGCACCGACTCCAGTCCTGACACTAGATTGGTTCACACAAAGAAGAAGCAGCTCAGAAGTAGTCTGGGTTGTTCCCAGGTACCTGCATCTTCACAGAGTGACTGCCAGGGGGCAGCACAGCCAAAGCACTCACAGCCCACAAGCCTACGAATCATCAATTGGATGTCAGCAGCCTTGTCAGAGGCGCAGAGACTAGTAATTCCACAGTATTTTGGGACAGCGGAGGAAGAAGCAAGTGCTGAGCTGAAGTGGTCACTGCTGTTTTGTCACAACACCAGACATATGTTCTTAAAAGCATGTAAGCACACATTCTTAGGCATTCTCGGTCGTCTTCTCCCTTTCTGACATTATACCAATTGTATACACCCGAATGGAGAAAAGTTAAAATATAAGGTACTAGGAATATGCGCCAAAGGTAGGCAAAGTACACATTTCAAGTACAAATATTACCATATTTATTGATGTAAAATGTAAACGAGTTAGACTGAAAATATGTGTGTGTGTTTACAAAGGATGTCTAAAGTGTATGCTGTGAGGTCAGGTTGCAGTTCACTACTTGCACTTGCGCCTTTCACAAGTGTGAGGACCCAGTTACACTAATGTCTGCTCTGACTTGTTATTCTGAGAGTCATGTGCTAAAGGGGGGCTTCCACCCTAGTTTTAGGGACCAGAGTACGAATGCCCCAGGGCACAGGAAGTACACAGTCCTCATTGATACAACTGTGGCCCAGTAACCTCTGACTGCCCTTTGACCCCACAGAATGGCACATATATGTCATCAGACTATAGCACCGTGGTACATATGCACACATGTGCATGTACACGTCAGCCAGTTTTTTATTCATTTATGTGCTAATACTGTTCAGCATCAGGATGTGATGTCGAAGGAGAAAGGTGGAGAGCGCCGAAGTCTCTGGTATTTCAAGACAAAACTAGAGACCTTTTCACACTCATATACTGCTCCAGGCAGATCTTCCACTGGAAATGCAAGTTATATGAGTCCAGCTGAAAACTGTTTATTTTTGGGTACTTGCTTTTGTCAAAGGTTACCATTTGCAACTCACAAAAAAAAAGCAAAGGGCAATTTCATACATTAACACTTTGGTAAAGTCGTGCTTTCACACCGTACATTTCCGAAAGTTTCTCTCTCCTTGTAAGTTATCCGGTGTGAAGGCCGCGTGGAGTCAGGTCCACACTGTGCATCTTACTGTTGTGTAGCCAGAGTAGAGAGGTGTCCACACAGACACAGGACGTAGACAACACCTGTGTGTAGCATCACGTGCCCCCAGCAAAGCCTATAGAATAATGTATAGATGCCCCCAAGCCGCAGAAACCACGAGGGGAATGAAAACAGGAATAGACGGGTTATGTCAGAGATACAAATGGTTTCCTGCTCAAGACCTGCAATAAATTAAAACAAAAGTATTATTACAAACATTCCAGGTCCTACCGATATTGGAACTCAGATTTCTGGATTCAGAGTCCAGAGTGCTAATAATTACACGATGGAACCAAGGTCCACAATCCTCAACCCTAGGAGTCCTGAAGCAGTGTCTGTCGCCACCTACTGTCTATCGCTTAAATTTGTTCACACTGTAAATCAAACATGACAAGTCCAACAGCACAACTAAAATGTGTATTTCACAAGTAATAACATAAAAACAGAAATATACTTTTGCTGATGCAGAAACAAAGAAAACGTCTCGGCTGATGATTCGAAATCTCCATTTAGCATGGCCCCTTAACTAACCACCAAGAGTCTTTGCACAGCTGGGAACCTTTGTAAAAGACTCAGTGGGTCACTGTGAATGCAGCATATCTTCACCCCTGTATTTCTTACAAAGAAGCAGAGTTTTATTCCAGGTACAGGAGGCATCTCTGGTGTCTGATACTACCTGTAGTGTTCAGCCTACCCTCTCTGAGAGAGCAGCAGTGAGGGTACAAAGCACACTGGTTGCAAAATGTGGACACTGCAAACAGCAGCTGCAATATCACAGATGATATAAAACACATAAAGTGCTCAAGTCTTATACTAGAAACAACACAGCAGGGGAATCATGTCATAAAACAAATGATGAACCCACAGTATGGACGGGGCAGGTAATAAAATGTGAATTTCCCATGGTGGGACCACAGTCAATTGCTGCCTTCTTCTCTGTGCCCCGGTCTCATTATATAATCTGTACTTTTTGTTGTGCACTAAAAGAAAAACAAGGAATAACCCTTCATAGTATTAATGTACAGGTCAAGGGCTGGGGAGAGAGGGCAGTAGATTTGGGGGTCGGTGTAAACCTCTGACGGCATTAGATGGAAGCAGAAGACAAAGCAAGTGACATTTATTAAGACTTTAGGTGCATTTAGGTTTATAGAAAAAAACTGAGAAAGATTAAAATGTCTGAGTAGTGAAAAAAAAAATGGGTTTCCCATACCGGGAGTCAAACCCAGGACGCCTGGGTGAAAACCAGGAATACTAACCTCTAGACCATATGGGAACTGTTATCTCATCATACAGCTCAGTGTATGTGAGGTGTCTCACAAGGTCACACTGCATTCCGTACACTGAGAGTTATATTGTTCTTCTCAGTAGTACACAATCAATTGGGGTAACAGACACCTCACTTCTGACAAAAGAGAAGGAATGACCAGAAGTCATCATTTCTGCCACAACCTGTCAGGTCTCATTATTTACAACCTTAGAACTTCTACACATACACAGAGCCCAGGACACGGAGGCCAGCAGCAGTCCCTGCATTGACTATTACTAACCCCTCCCCTTGAGCCAGACAAAGCCACGCCCCTCCCCCAGGACACCCCTTGACTCCTGGGTTTCCTCACCAGACTGATGGCCCCACAGACCCCTCTCCAGTTATCTTCCAGCTGCTTCCTTGACGACACTCCCCTGCACCTGTCACAGGCTCCAGGCTGCCCTCCTGGGGCTCGAGTTATACTCCTTCTCTATCTACTAACAGCACCGACTCCAGTCCTGACACTGGATTGGTTCACACAAAGAAGAAGCAGCTCAGAAGTAGTCTGGGTTGTTCCCAGGTACCTGCATCTTCACAGAGTGACCGCCAGGGGGCAGCACAGCCAAAGCACTCACAGCCCACAAGCCTACGAATCATCAATTGGATGTCAGCAGCCTTGTCAGAGGCGCAGAGATTAGTAATTCCACAGTATTTTGGGACAGCAGAGGAAGAAGCAAGTGCTGAGCTGAAGTGGTCACTGCTGTTTTGTCACAACCAGACATATGTTCTTAAAAGCATGTAAGCGCACATTCTTAGGCATTCTCGGTCGTCTTCTCCCTTTCCGACATTATACCAATTGTATACACCCGAATGGAGAAAAGTTAAAATATAAGGTACTAGGAATATGCGCCAAAGGTAGGCAAATTAAACATTTCAAGTACAAATATTACCATATTTATTGATGTAAAATGTAAACAAGTTAGACTGAAAATATGTGTGTGTGTTTACAAAGGATGTCTAAAGTGTATGCTGTGAGGTCAGGTTGCAGTTCACTACTTGCACTTGCGCCTTTCACAAGTGTGAGTACCCAGCTACACTAATGTCTGCTCTGACTTGTTATTCTGAGAGTCATGTGCTAAAGGGGGGCTTCCACCCTAGTTTGAGGGACCAGAGTACGAATGCCCCAGGGCACAGGAAGTGCACAGTCCTCATTAATACAACTGTGCCCCAGTAACTTCTGACTGCCCTTTGACCCCACAGACTGGCACATATATGTCATCAGACTATAGCACCGTGGTACATATGCACACATGTGCATGTACACGTCAGGCAGTTTTTTATTCATTTATATGCTAATACTGTTCAGCATCAGGATGTGATGTCGAAGGAGAAAGGTGGAGAGCGCCGAAGTCTCTGGTATTTCAAGACAAAACTAGAGACCTTTTCACACTCATATACTCCTCCAGGCAGATCTTCCACTGCAAATGCAAGTTATATGAGTCCAGCTGAAAACTGTTTATTTTTGGGTACTTGCTTTAGTCAAAGGTTACCATTTGCAACTCACAAAAAAAAAGCAAAGGGCAATTTCATACATTAACACTTTGGTAAAGTCGTTCTTTCACACCATACATTTCCGTAAGTTTCTCTCTCCTTGTAAGTTATCCGGTGTGAAGGCCGCGTGGAGTCAGGTCCACACTGTGCATCTTACTGTTGTGTAGCCAGAGTAGAGAGGTGTCCACACAGACACAGGACGTAGACAACACCTGTGTGTAGCATCACGTGCCCCCAGCAACACCTATAGAATAATGTATAGGTGCCCCCAAGACGCAGAAACCACGAGGGGAATGAAAACAGGAAGAGACGGGTTATGTCAGAGATACAAATGGTTTCCTGCTCAAGACCTGCAATAAATTAAAACAAAAGTATTATTACAAACATTCCAGGTCCTACCGATATTGGAACTCAGATTGCTGGATTCAGAGTCCAGAGTGCTAATCATTACACAATGGAACCAACGTCCACGATCCTCAACCCTAGGAGTCCTGAAGCAGTGTCAGTCGCCACCTACTGTCTATCGCTTGAATTCGTTCACACTGTAAATCAAACATGACAAGTCCAACAGCACAACTAAAATGTGTATTTCACAAGTAATAACATAAAAACAGAAATATACTTTTGCTGATGCAGAAACAAAGAAAACGTCTCGTCTGATGCTTCGAAATCTCCATTTAGCATGGCCCCTCAACTTACCACCAAGAGTCCTTGCACGGCTGGGAACCTTTGTAAAAGACTCAGTGGGTCACTGTGAATGCAGCAGATCTTCACCCCTGTATTTCTTACAAAGAAGCAGAGTTTTATTCCAGGTACAGGAGGCATCTCTGGTGTCTGATACTACCTGTAGTGTTCAGCCTACCCTCTCTGAGAGAGCAGCAGTGAGGGTACAAAGCACACTGATTGCAAAATGTGGACACTGCAAACAGCAGCTGCAATATCACAGATGATATAAAACACATAAAGTGCTCAAGTCTTATACTAGAAACAACACAGCAGGGGAATCATGTCATAAAACAAATGATGAACCCACAGTATGGACGGGGCAGGTAATAAAATGCGAATTTCCCATGGTGGGACCACAGTCAATTGGTGCCTTCTTCTCTGTGCCCCGGTCTCATTATATAATCTGTACTTTTTGTTGTGCAATAAAAGAAAAACAAGGAATAACCCTTCATAGTATTAATGTACAGGTCAAGGGCTGGGGAGAGAGGGCAGTAGATTTGGGGGTCGGTGTAAACCTCTGACGGCATTAGATGGAAGCAGAAGACAAAGCAAGTGACATTTATTAAGACTTTAGGTGCATTTAGGTTTATAGAAAAAAACTGAGAAAGATTAAAATGTCTGAGTAGTGAAAAACAAAAAATGGATTTCCCATACCGGGAGTTGAACCCGGGCCACCTGGGGGAAAACCAGGAATCCTAACCGCTAGACCAGATGGGAACTGTGACCTCTTCATACAGCTCAGTGTATGTGAGGTGTCTCCCAAGGTCACACGGCATTCCGTACACTGAGAGTTATATTGTTCTTCTCAGTAGTACACAATCAATTGGGGTAACAGACACCTCACTTCTGACAAAAGAGAAGGAATGACCAGAAGTCATCATTTCTGCCACAACCTGTCAGGTCTCATTATTTACAACTTTAGAACTTCTACACATACACAGAGCCCAGGACACGGAGGACAGCAGCAGTCCCTGCATTGACTATTACTAATCCCTCCCCTTGAGCCAGACAAAGCCACGCCCCTCCCCCAGGACACCCCTTGACTCCTGGGTTTCCTCACCAGACTGATGGCCCCACAGACCCCTCTCCAGTTATCTTCCAGCTGCTTCCTTGACGACACTCCCCTGCACCTGTCACAGGCTCCAGGCTGCCCTCCTGGGGCTCGAGTTATACTCCTTCTCTATCTACTAACAGCACCGACTCCAGTCCTGACACTGGATTGGTACACACAGAGAAGAAGCAGCTCAGAAGTAGTCTGGGTTGTTCCCAGGTACCTCCATCTTCACAGAGTGACCGCCAGGGGGCAGCACAGCCAAAGCACTCACAGCCCACAAGCCTACAAACCATCAATTGGATGTCAGCAGCCTTGTCAGAGGCACAGAGACTAGTAATTCCATAGTATTTTGGGACAGCAGAGGAAGAAGCAAGTGCTGAGCTGAAGTGGTCACTGCTGTTTTGTCACAACACCAGACATATGTTGTTAAAAGCATGTAAGCGCACATTCTTAGGCATTCTCGGTCGTCTTCTCCCTTTCTGACATTATACCAATTGTATACACCCGAATGGAAAAAAGTTAAAATATAAGGTACTAGGAATATGCGCCAAAGGTAGGCAAATTAAACATTTCAAGTACAAATATTACCTTATTTATTGATGTAAAATGTAAACAAGTTAGACTGAAAATATGTGTGTGTGTTTACAAAGGATGTCTAAAGTGTATGATGTGAGGTCAGGTTGCAGTTCACTACTTGCACTTGCGCCTTTCACAAGCGTGAGTACCCAGTTACACTAATGTCTGCTCTGACTTGTTATTCTGAGAGTCATGTGCTAAAGGGGGGCTTCCACCCTAGTTTGAGGGACCAGAGTACGAATGCCCCAGGGCACAGGAAGTACACAGTCCTCATTGATACAACTGTGGCCCAGTAACTTCTGACTGCCCTTTGACCCCACAGACTGGCACATACATGTCATCAGACTATACCACCGTGGTACATATGCACACATGTGCATGTACACGTCAGCCAGTTTTTTATTCATTTATGTGCTAATACTGTTCAGCATCAGGATGTGATGTCGAAGGAGAAAGGTGGAGAGAGCCGACGTCTCTGGTATTTCAAGACAAAACTAGGGACCTTTTCACACTCATATACTGCTCCAGGCAGATCTTCCACTGCAAATGCAAGTTATATGAGTCCAGCTGAAAACTGTTTATTTTTGGGTACTTGCTTTAGTCAAAGGTTACCATTTGCAACTCACAAAAAAAAAAGCAAAGGGCAATTTCATACATTAACACTTTGGTAAAGTCGTTCTTTCACACCGTACATTTCCGTAAGTTTCTCTCTCCTTGTAAGTTATCCGGTGTGAAGGCCGCGTGGAGTCAGGTCCACACTGTGCATCTTACTGTTGTGTAGCCAGAGTAGAGAGGTGTCCACACAGACACAGGACGTAGACAACACCTGTGTGTAGCATCACGTGCCCCCAGCAACGCCTATACAATAATGTATAGATGCCCCCAAGCCGCAGAAACCACGACGGGAATGAAAATAGGAAGAGACGGGTTATGTCAGAGATACAAATTGTTTCCTGCTCAAGACCTGCAATAAATTAAAACAAAAGTATTATTACAAACATTCCAGGTCCTACCGATATTGGAACTCAGATTGCTGGATTCAGAGTCCAGAGTGCTAATCATTACACGATGGAACCAACGTCCACGATCCTCAACCCTAGGAGTCCTGAAGCAGTGTCAGTCGCCACCTACTGTCTATCGCTTGAAATCGTTCACACTGTAAATCAAAAATGACAAGTCCAACAGCACAACTAAAATGTGTATTTCACAAGTAATAACATAAAAACAGAAATATACTTTTGCTGATGCAGAAACAAAGAAAACGTCTCGTCTGATGCTTTGAAATCTCCATTTAGCATGGCCCCTTAACTAACCACTAAGAGTCTTTGCACGGCTGGGAACCTTTGTAAAAGACTCAGTGGGTCACTGTGAATGCAGCAGATCTTCACCCCTGTATTTCTTACAAAGAAACAGAGTTTTATTCCAGGTACAGGAGGCATCTCTGGTGTCTGATACTACCGGTAGTGTTCAGCCTACCCTCTCTGAGAGAGCAGCAGTGAGGGTACAAAGCACACTGGTTGCAAAATGTGGACACTGCAAACAGCAGCTGCAATATCACAGATGATATAAAACACATAAAGTGCTCAAGTCTTATACTAGAAACAACACAGCAGGGGAATCATGTCATAAAACAAATGATGAACCCACAGTATGGACGGGGCAGGTAATAAAATGCGAATTTCCCATGGTGGGACCACAGTCAATTGTTGCCTTCTTTTCTCCGTGCCCTGGTCTCATTATATAATCTGTACTTTTTGTTGTGCAATAAAAGAAAAACAAGGAATAACCCTTCATAGTATTAATGTACAGGTCAAGGGCTGGAGAGAGAGGGCAGTAGATATGGGGGTCGGTGTAAACCTCTGACGGCATTAGATGGAAGCAGAAGACAAAGCAAATGACATTTATTAAGACTTTAGGTGCATTTAGGTTTATAGAAAAAAACTGAGAAAGATTAAAATGTCTGAGTAGTGAAAAAAAAATGGATTTCCCATACCGGGAGTCGAAACCAGGCCGCGTGGGTGAAAACCAGGAATCCTAACCGCTAGACCATATGGGAACTGTGACCTCTCCCTACAGCTCAGTGTATGTGAGGTGTCTCCCAAGGTCACACTGCATTCCGTACACTGAGAGTTATATTGTTCTTCTCAGTAGTACACAATCAATTGGGGTAACAGACACCTCACTTCTGACAAAAGAGAAGGAATGACCAGAAGTCATCATTTCTGCCACAACCTGTCAGGTCTCATTATTTACAACCTTAGAACTTCTACACATACACAGAGCCCAGGACACGGAGGACAGCAGCAGTCCCTGCATTGACTATTACTAACCCCTCCCCTTGAGCCAGACAAAGCCACGCCCCTCCCCCAGGACACCCCTTGACTCCTGGGTTTCCTCACCAGACTGATGGCCCCACAGACCCCTCTCCAGTTATCTTCCAGCTGCTTCCTTGACGACACTCCCCTGCACCTGTCACAGGCTCCAGGCTGCCCTCCTGGGGCTCGAGTTATACTCCTTCTCTATCTACTAACAGCACCGACTCCAGTCCTGACACTGGATTGGTTCACACAAAGAAGAAGTAGCTCAGAAGTAGTCTGGGTTGTTCCCAGGTACCTGCATCTTCACAGAGTGACCGCCAGGGGGCAGCACAGCCAAAGCACTCACAGCCCACAAGCCTACGAATCATCAATTGGATGTCAGCAGCCTTGTCAGAGGCGCAGAGACTAGTAATTCCACAGTATTTTGGGACAGCAGAGGAAGAAGCAAGTGCTGAGCTCAAGTGGTCACTGCTGTTTTGTCACAACACCAGACATATGTTCTTAAAAGCATGTAAGCGCACATTCTTAGGCATTCTCGTCGTCTTCTCCCTTTCTGACATTATACCAATTGTATACACCCGAATGGAGAAAAGTTAAAATATAAGGTACTAGGAATATGCGCCAAAGGTAGGCAAATTAAACATTTCAAGTACAAATATTACCATATTTATTGATGTAAAATGTAAACAAGTTAGACTGAAAATATGTGTGTGTGTTTACAAAGGATGTATAAAGTGTATGCTGTGAGGTCAGGTTGCAGTTCACTACTTGCACTTGCGTCTTTCACAAGTGTGAGTTCCCAGTTACACTAATGTCTGCTCTGACTTGTTATTCTGAGAGTCATGTGCTAAAGGGGGGCTTCCACCCTAGTTTGAGGGACCAGAGTACGAATGCCCCAGGGCACAGGAAGTACACAGTCCTCATTGATACAACTGTGGCCCAGTAACTTCTGACTGCCCTTTGACCCCACAGACTGGCACATATATGTCATCAGACTATAGCACCGTGGTACATATGCACACATGTGCATGTACACGTCAGCCAGTTTTTCATTCATTTATGTGCTAATACTGTTCAGCATCAGGATGTGATGTCAAAGGAGAAAGGTGGAGAGCGCCGAAGTCTCCGGTATTTCAAGACAAAACTAGAGACCTTTTCACACTCATATACTGCTCCAGGCAGATCTTCCACTGCAAATGCTATCATATGAGTCCAGCTGAAAACTGTTTATTTTTGGGTACTTGCTTTAGTCAAAGGTTACCATTTGCAACTCACAAAAAAAAAGCAAAGGGCAATTTCATACATTAACACTTTGGTAAAGTCGTTTTTTCACACCGTACATTTCCGTAAGTTTCTCTCTCCTTGTAAGTTATCCGGTGTGAAGGCCGCGTGGAGTCAGGTCCACACTGTGCATCTTACTGTTGTGTAGCCAGAGCAGAGAGGAGTCCACACAGACACAGGACGTAGACAACACCTGTGTGTAGCATCACGTGCCCCCAGCAACACCTATAGAATAATGTATAGGTGCCCCCAAGACGCAGAAACCACGAGGGGAATGAAAACAGGAAGAGACGGGTTATGTCAGAGATAAAAATGGTTTCCTGCTCAAGACCTGCAATAAATTAAAACAAAAGTATTATTACAAACATTCCAGGTCCTACCGATATTGGAACTCAGATTGCTGGATTCAGAGTCCAGAGTGCTAATCATTACACAATGGAACCAACGTCCACGATCCTCAACCCTAGGAGTCCTGAAGCAGTGTCAGTCGCCACCTACTGTCTATCGCTTGAATTCGTTCACACTGTAAATCAAACATGACAAGTCCAACAGCACAACTAAAATGTGTATTTCACAAGTAATAACATAAAAACTGAAATATACTTTTGCTGATGCAGAAACAAAGAAAACGTCTCGTCTGATGCTTCGAAATCTCCATTTAGCATGGCCCCTTAACTAACCACCAAGAGTCTTTGCACGGCTGGGAACCTTTGTAAAAGACTCAGTGGGTCACTGTGAATGCAGCAGATCTTCACCCCTGTATTTCTTACAAAGAAGCAGAGTTTTATTCCAGGTACAGGAGGCATCTCTGGTGTCTGATACTACCTGTAGTGTTCAGCCTACCCTCTCTGAGAGAGCAGCAGTGAGGGTACAAAGCACACTGGTTGCAAAATGTGGACACTGCAAACAGCAGCTGCAATATCACAGATGATATAAAACACATAAAGTGCTCAAGTCTTATACTAGAAACAACACAGCAGGGGAATCATGTCATAAAACAAATGATGAACCCACAGTATGGACGGGGCAGGTAATAAAATGTGAATTTCCCATGGTGGGACCACAGTCAATTGCTGCCTTCTTCTCTGTGCCCCGGTCTCATTATATAATCTGTACTTTTTGTTGTGCACTAAAAGAAAAACAAGGAATAACCCTTCATAGTATTAATGTACAGGTCAAGGGCTGGGGAGAGAGGGCAGTAGATTTGGGGGTCGGTGTAAACCTCTGACGGCATTAGATGGAAGCAGAAGACAAAGCAAGTGACATTTATTAAGACTTTAGGTGCATTTAGGTTTATAGAAAAAAACTGAGAAAGATTAAAATGTCTGAGTAGTGAAAAAAAAAATGGGTTTCCCATACCGGGAGTCAAACCCAGGACGCCTGGGTGAAAACCAGGAATACTAACCTCTAGACCATATGGGAACTGTTATCTCATCATACAGCTCAGTGTATGTGAGGTGTCTCACAAGGTCACACTGCATTCCGTACACTGAGAGTTATATTGTTCTTCTCAGTAGTACACAATCAATTGGGGTAACAGACACCTCACTTCTGACAAAAGAGAAGGAATGACCAGAAGTCATCATTTCTGCCACAACCTGTCAGGTCTCATTATTTACAACCTTAGAACTTCTACACATACACAGAGCCCAGGACACGGAGGCCAGCAGCAGTCCCTGCATTGACTATTACTAACCCCTCCCCTTGAGCCAGACAAAGCCACGCCCCTCCCCCAGGACACCCCTTGACTCCTGGGTTTCCTCACCAGACTGATGGCCCCACAGACCCCTCTCCAGTTATCTTCCAGCTGCTTCCTTGACGACACTCCCCTGCACCTGTCACAGGCTCCAGGCTGCCCTCCTGGGGCTCGAGTTATACTCCTTCTCTATCTACTAACAGCACCGACTCCAGTCCTGACACTGGATTGGTTCACACAAAGAAG
Source organism: Pleurodeles waltl (assembly GCF_031143425.1). Classification (NCBI taxonomy): domain Eukaryota; kingdom Metazoa; phylum Chordata; class Amphibia; order Caudata; family Salamandridae; genus Pleurodeles; species Pleurodeles waltl. The sequence goes on from NW_027150097.1 coordinate 5,148,215, forward strand.
AAGCAGCTCAGAAGTAGTCTGGGTTGTTCCCAGGTACCTGCATCTTCACAGAGTGACCGCCAGGGGGCAGCACAGCCAAAGCACTCACAGCCCACAAGCCTACGAATCATCAATTGGATGTCAGCAGCCTTGTCAGAGGCGCAGAGATTAGTAATTCCACAGTATTTTGGGACAGCAGAGGAAGAAGCAAGTGCTGAGCTGAAGTGGTCACTGCTGTTTTGTCACAACCAGACATATGTTCTTAAAAGCATGTAAGCGCACATTCTTAGGCATTCTCGGTCGTCTTCTCCCTTTCCGACATTATACCAATTGTATACACCCGAATGGAGAAAAGTTAAAATATAAGGTACTAGGAATATGCGCCAAAGGTAGGCAAATTAAACATTTCAAGTACAAATATTACCATATTTATTGATGTAAAATGTAAACAAGTTAGACTGAAAATATGTGTGTGTGTTTACAAAGGATGTCTAAAGTGTATGCTGTGAGGTCAGGTTGCAGTTCACTACTTGCACTTGCGCCTTTCACAAGTGTGAGTACCCAGCTACACTAATGTCTGCTCTGACTTGTTATTCTGAGAGTCATGTGCTAAAGGGGGGCTTCCACCCTAGTTTGAGGGACCAGAGTACGAATGCCCCAGGGCACAGGAAGTGCACAGTCCTCATTAATACAACTGTGCCCCAGTAACTTCTGACTGCCCTTTGACCCCACAGACTGGCACATATATGTCATCAGACTATAGCACCGTGGTACATATGCACACATGTGCATGAACACGTCAGGCAGTTTTTTATTCATTTATATGCTAATACTGTTCAGCATCAGGATGTGATGTCGAAGGAGAAAGGTGGAGAGCGCCGAAGTCTCTGGTATTTCAAGACAAAACTAGAGACCTTTTCACACTCATATACTCCTCCAGGCAGATCTTCCACTGCAAATGCAAGTTATATGAGTCCAGCTGAAAACTGTTTATTTTTGGGTACTTGCTTTAGTCAAAGGTTACCATTTGCAACTCACAAAAAAAAAGCAAAGGGCAATTTCATACATTAACACTTTGGTAAAGTCGTTCTTTCACACCATACATTTCCGTAAGTTTCTCTCTCCTTGTAAGTTATCCGGTGTGAAGGCCGCGTGGAGTCAGGTCCACACTGTGCATCTTACTGTTGTGTAGCCAGAGTAGAGAGGTGTCCACACAGACACAGGACGTAGACAACACCTGTGTGTAGCATCACGTGCCCCCAGCAACACCTATAGAATAATGTATAGGTGCCCCCAAGACGCAGAAACCACGAGGGGAATGAAAACAGGAAGAGACGGGTTATGTCAGAGATACAAATGGTTTCCTGCTCAAGACCTGCAATAAATTAAAACAAAAGTATTATTACAAACATTCCAGGTCCTACCGATATTGGAACTCAGATTGCTGGATTCAGAGTCCAGAGTGCTAATCATTACACAATGGAACCAACGTCCACGATCCTCAACCCTAGGAGTCCTGAAGCAGTGTCAGTCGCCACCTACTGTCTATCGCTTGAATTCGTTCACACTGTAAATCAAACATGACAAGTCCAACAGCACAACTAAAATGTGTATTTCACAAGTAATAACATAAAAACAGAAATATACTTTTGCTGATGCAGAAACAAAGAAAACGTCTCGTCTGATGCTTCGAAATCTCCATTTAGCATGGCCCCTCAACTAACCACCAAGAGTCCTTGCACGGCTGGGAACCTTTGTAAAAGACTCAGTGGGTCACTGTGAATGCAGCAGATCTTCACCCCTGTATTTCTTACAAAGAAGCAGAGTTTTATTCCAGGTACAGGAGGCATCTCTGGTGTCTGATACTACCTGTAGTGTTCAGCCTACCCTCTCTGAGAGAGCAGCAGTGAGGGTACAAAGCACACTGATTGCAAAATGTGGACACTGCAAACAGCAGCTGCAATATCACAGATGATATAAAACACATAAAGTGCTCAAGTCTTATACTAGAAACAACACAGCAGGGGAATCATGTCATAAAACAAATGATGAACCCACAGTATGGACGGGGCAGGTAATAAAATGCGAATTTCCCATGGTGGGACCACAGTCAATTGGTGCCTTCTTCTCTGTGCCCCGGTCTCATTATATAATCTGTACTTTTTGTTGTGCAATAAAAGAAAAACAAGGAATAACCCTTCATAGTATTAATGTACAGGTCAAGGGCTGGGGAGAGAGGGCAGTAGATTTGGGGGTCGGTGTAAACCTCTGACGGCATTAGATGGAAGCAGAAGACAAAGCAAGTGACATTTATTAAGACTTTAGGTGCATTTAGGTTTATAGAAAAAAACTGAGAAAGATTAAAATGTCTGAGTAGTGAAAAACAAAAAATGGATTTCCCATACCGGGAGTTGAACCCGGGCCGCCTGGGGGAAAACCAGGAATCCTAACCGCTAGACCAGATGGGAACTGTGACCTCTTCATACAGCTCAGTGTATGTGAGGTGTCTCCCAAGGTCACACGGCATTCCGTACACTGAGAGTTATATTGTTCTTCTCAGTAGTACACAATCAATTGGGGTAACAGACACCTCACTTCTGACAAAAGAGAAGGAATGACCAGAAGTCATCATTTCTGCCACAACCTGTCAGGTCTCATTATTTACAACTTTAGAACTTCTACACATACACAGAGCCCAGGACACGGAGGACAGCAGCAGTCCCTGCATTGACTATTACTAATCCCTCCCCTTGAGCCAGACAAAGCCACGCCCCTCCCCCAGGACACCCCTTGACTCCTGGGTTTCCTCACCAGACTGATGGCCCCACAGACCCCTCTCCAGTTATCTTCCAGCTGCTTCCTTGACGACACTCCCCTGCACCTGTCACAGGCTCCAGGCTGCCCTCCTGGGGCTCGAGTTATACTCCTTCTCTATCTACTAACAGCACCGACTCCAGTCCTGACACTGGATTGGTACACACAGAGAAGAAGCAGCTCAGAAGTAGTCTGGGTTGTTCCCAGGTACCTCCATCTTCACAGAGTGACCGCCAGGGGGCAGCACAGCCAAAGCACTCACAGCCCACAAGCCTACAAACCATCAATTGGATGTCAGCAGCCTTGTCAGAGGCACAGAGACTAGTAATTCCATAGTATTTTGGGACAGCAGAGGAAGAAGCAAGTGCTGAGCTGAAGTGGTCACTGCTGTTTTGTCACAACACCAGACATATGTTGTTAAAAGCATGTAAGCGCACATTCTTAGGCATTCTCGGTCGTCTTCTCCCTTTCTGACATTATACCAATTGTATACACCCGAATGGAAAAAAGTTAAAATATAAGGTACTAGGAATATGCGCCAAAGGTAGGCAAATTAAACATTTCAAGTACAAATATTACCTTATTTATTGATGTAAAATGTAAACAAGTTAGACTGAAAATATGTGTGTGTGTTTACAAAGGATGTCTAAAGTGTATGATGTGAGGTCAGGTTGCAGTTCACTACTTGCACTTGCGCCTTTCACAAGCGTGAGTACCCAGTTACACTAATGTCTGCTCTGACTTGTTATTCTGAGAGTCATGTGCTAAAGGGGGGCTTCCACCCTAGTTTGAGGGACCAGAGTACGAATGCCCCAGGGCACAGGAAGTACACAGTCCTCATTGATACAACTGTGGCCCAGTAACTTCTGACTGCCCTTTGACCCCACAGACTGGCACATACATGTCATCAGACTATACCACCGTGGTACATATGCACACATGTGCATGTACACGTCAGCCAGTTTTTTATTCATTTATGTGCTAATACTGTTCAGCATCAGGATGTGATGTCGAAGGAGAAAGGTGGAGAGAGCCGACGTCTCTGGTATTTCAAGACAAAACTAGGGACCTTTTCACACTCATATACTGCTCCAGGCAGATCTTCCACTGCAAATGCAAGTTATATGAGTCCAGCTGAAAACTGTTTATTTTTGGGTACTTGCTTTAGTCAAAGGTTACCATTTGCAACTCACAAAAAAAAAAGCAAAGGGCAATTTCATACATTAACACTTTGGTAAAGTCGTTCTTTCACACCGTACATTTCCGTAAGTTTCTCTCTCCTTGTAAGTTATCCGGTGTGAAGGCCGCGTGGAGTCAGGTCCACACTGTGCATCTTACTGTTGTGTAGCCAGAGTAGAGAGGTGTCCACACAGACACAGGACGTAGACAACACCTGTGTGTAGCATCACGTGCCCCCAGCAACGCCTATACAATAATGTATAGATGCCCCCAAGCCGCAGAAACCACGACGGGAATGAAAATAGGAAGAGACGGGTTATGTCAGAGATACAAATTGTTTCCTGCTCAAGACCTGCAATAAATTAAAACAAAAGTATTATTACAAACATTCCAGGTCCTACCGATATTGGAACTCAGATTGCTGGATTCAGAGTCCAGAGTGCTAATCATTACACGATGGAACCAACGTCCACGATCCTCAACCCTAGGAGTCCTGAAGCAGTGTCAGTCGCCACCTACTGTCTATCGCTTGAAATCGTTCACACTGTAAATCAAAAATGACAAGTCCAACAGCACAACTAAAATGTGTATTTCACAAGTAATAACATAAAAACAGAAATATACTTTTGCTGATGCAGAAACAAAGAAAACGTCTCGTCTGATGCTTTGAAATCTCCATTTAGCATGGCCCCTTAACTAACCACTAAGAGTCTTTGCACGGCTGGGAACCTTTGTAAAAGACTCAGTGGGTCACTGTGAATGCAGCAGATCTTCACCCCTGTATTTCTTACAAAGAAACAGAGTTTTATTCCAGGTACAGGAGGCATCTCTGGTGTCTGATACTACCGGTAGTGTTCAGCCTACCCTCTCTGAGAGAGCAGCAGTGAGGGTACAAAGCACACTGGTTGCAAAATGTGGACACTGCAAACAGCAGCTGCAATATCACAGATGATATAAAACACATAAAGTGCTCAAGTCTTATACTAGAAACAACACAGCAGGGGAATCATGTCATAAAACAAATGATGAACCCACAGTATGGACGGGGCAGGTAATAAAATGCGAATTTCCCATGGTGGGACCACAGTCAATTGTTGCCTTCTTTTCTCCGTGCCCTGGTCTCATTATATAATCTGTACTTTTTGTTGTGCAATAAAAGAAAAACAAGGAATAACCCTTCATAGTATTAATGTACAGGTCAAGGGCTGGAGAGAGAGGGCAGTAGATATGGGGGTCGGTGTAAACCTCTGACGGCATTAGATGGAAGCAGAAGACAAAGCAAATGACATTTATTAAGACTTTAGGTGCATTTAGGTTTATAGAAAAAAACTGAGAAAGATTAAAATGTCTGAGTAGTGAAAAAAAAATGGATTTCCCATACCGGGAGTCGAAACCAGGCCGCGTGGGTGAAAACCAGGAATCCTAACCGCTAGACCATATGGGAACTGTGACCTCTCCCTACAGCTCAGTGTATGTGAGGTGTCTCCCAAGGTCACACTGCATTCCGTACACTGAGAGTTATATTGTTCTTCTCAGTAGTACACAATCAATTGGGGTAACAGACACCTCACTTCTGACAAAAGAGAAGGAATGACCAGAAGTCATCATTTCTGCCACAACCTGTCAGGTCTCATTATTTACAACCTTAGAACTTCTACACATACACAGAGCCCAGGACACGGAGGACAGCAGCAGTCCCTGCATTGACTATTACTAACCCCTCCCCTTGAGCCAGACAAAGCCACGCCCCTCCCCCAGGACACCCCTTGACTCCTGGGTTTCCTCACCAGACTGATGGCCCCACAGACCCCTCTCCAGTTATCTTCCAGCTGCTTCCTTGACGACACTCCCCTGCACCTGTCACAGGCTCCAGGCTGCCCTCCTGGGGCTCGAGTTATACTCCTTCTCTATCTACTAACAGCACCGACTCCAGTCCTGACACTGGATTGGTTCACACAAAGAAGAAGTAGCTCAGAAGTAGTCTGGGTTGTTCCCAGGTACCTGCATCTTCACAGAGTGACCGCCAGGGGGCAGCACAGCCAAAGCACTCACAGCCCACAAGCCTACGAATCATCAATTGGATGTCAGCAGCCTTGTCAGAGGCGCAGAGACTAGTAATTCCACAGTATTTTGGGACAGCAGAGGAAGAAGCAAGTGCTGAGCTCAAGTGGTCACTGCTGTTTTGTCACAACACCAGACATATGTTCTTAAAAGCATGTAAGCGCACATTCTTAGGCATTCTCGTCGTCTTCTCCCTTTCTGACATTATACCAATTGTATACACCCGAATGGAGAAAAGTTAAAATATAAGGTACTAGGAATATGCGCCAAAGGTAGGCAAATTAAACATTTCAAGTACAAATATTACCATATTTATTGATGTAAAATGTAAACAAGTTAGACTGAAAATATGTGTGTGTGTTTACAAAGGATGTATAAAGTGTATGCTGTGAGGTCAGGTTGCAGTTCACTACTTGCACTTGCGTCTTTCACAAGTGTGAGTTCCCAGTTACACTAATGTCTGCTCTGACTTGTTATTCTGAGAGTCATGTGCTAAAGGGGGGCTTCCACCCTAGTTTGAGGGACCAGAGTACGAATGCCCCAGGGCACAGGAAGTACACAGTCCTCATTGATACAACTGTGGCCCAGTAACTTCTGACTGCCCTTTGACCCCACAGACTGGCACATATATGTCATCAGACTATAGCACCGTGGTACATATGCACACATGTGCATGTACACGTCAGCCAGTTTTTCATTCATTTATGTGCTAATACTGTTCAGCATCAGGATGTGATGTCAAAGGAGAAAGGTGGAGAGCGCCGAAGTCTCCGGTATTTCAAGACAAAACTAGAGACCTTTTCACACTCATATACTGCTCCAGGCAGATCTTCCACTGCAAATGCTATCATATGAGTCCAGCTGAAAACTGTTTATTTTTGGGTACTTGCTTTAGTCAAAGGTTACCATTTGCAACTCACAAAAAAAAAGCAAAGGGCAATTTCATACATTAACACTTTGGTAAAGTCGTTTTTTCACACCGTACATTTCCGTAAGTTTCTCTCTCCTTGTAAGTTATCCGGTGTGAAGGCCGCGTGGAGTCAGGTCCACACTGTGCATCTTACTGTTGTGTAGCCAGAGCAGAGAGGAGTCCACACAGACACAGGACGTAGACAACACCTGTGTGTAGCATCACGTGCCCCCAGCAACACCTATAGAATAATGTATAGGTGCCCCCAAGACGCAGAAACCACGAGGGGAATGAAAACAGGAAGAGACGGGTTATGTCAGAGATAAAAATGGTTTCCTGCTCAAGACCTGCAATAAATTAAAACAAAAGTATTATTACAAACATTCCAGGTCCTACCGATATTGGAACTCAGATTGCTGGATTCAGAGTCCAGAGTGCTAATCATTACACAATGGAACCAACGTCCACGATCCTCAACCCTAGGAGTCCTGAAGCAGTGTCAGTCGCCACCTACTGTCTATCGCTTGAATTCGTTCACACTGTAAATCAAACATGACAAGTCCAACAGCACAACTAAAATGTGTATTTCACAAGTAATAACATAAAAACAGAAATATACTTTTGCTGATGCAGAAACAAAGAAAACGTCTCGTCTGATGCTTCGAAATCTCCATTTAGCATGGCCCCTTAACTAACCACCAAGAGTCTTTGCACGGCTGGGAACCTTTGTAAAAGACTCAGTGGGTCACTGTGAATGCAGCAGATCTTCACCCCTGTATTTCTTACAAAGAAGCAGAGTTTTATTCCAGGCACAGGAGGCATCTCTAGTGTCTGATACTACCTGTAGTGTTCAGCCTACCCTCTCTGAGAGAGCAGCAGTGAGGGTACAAAGCACACTGGTTGCAAAATGTGGACACTGCAAACAGCAGCTGCAATATCACAGATGATATAAAACACATAAAGTGCTCAAGTCTTATACTAGAAACAACACAGCAGGGGAATCATGTCATAAAACAAATGATGAACCCACAGTATGGACGGGGCAGGTAATAAAATGCGAATTTCCCATGGTGGGACCACAGTCAATTGCTGCCTTCTTTTCTCCGTGCCCTGGTCTCATTATATAATCTGTACTTTTTGTTGTGCAATAAAAGAAAAACAAGGAATAACCCTTCATAGTATTAATGTACAGGTCAAGGGCTGGGGAGAGAGGGCAGTAGATATGGGGGTCGGTGTAAACCTCTGACGGCATTAGATGGAAGCAGAAGACAAAGCAAGTGACATTTATTAAGACTTTAGGTGCATTTAGGTTTATAGAAAAAAACTGAGAAAGATTAAAATGTCTGAGTAGTGAAAAAAAAATGGATTTCCCATACCGGGAGTCGAAACCAGGCCGCGGGGGTGAAAATCAGGAATCCTAACCGCTAGACCATATGGGAACTGTGACCTCTTCCTACAGCTCAGTGTATGTGAGGTGTCTCCCAAGGTCACACTGCATTCCGTACACTGAGAGTTATATTGTTCTTCTCAGTAGTACACAATCAATTGGGGTAACAGACACCTCACTTCTGACAAAAGAGAAGGAATGACCAGAAATCATCATTTCTGCCACAACCTGTCAGGTCTCATTATTTACAACCTTAGAACTTCTACACATACACAGAGCCCAGGACACGGAGGACAGCAGCAGTCCCTGCATTGACTATTACTAACCCCTCCCCTTGAGCCAGACAAAGCCACGCCCCTCCCCCAGGACTCCCCTTGACTCCTGGGTTTCCTCACCAGACTGATGGCCCCACAGACCCCTCTCCAGTTATCTTCCAGCTGCTTCCTTGACGACACTCCCCTGCACCTGTCACAGGCTCCAGGCTGCCCTCCTGGGGCTCGAGTTATACTCCTTCTCTATCTACTAACAGCACCGACTCCAGTCCTGACACTGGATTGGTTCACACAAAGAAGAAGCAGCTCAGAAGTAGTCTGGGTTGTTCCCAGGTACCTGCATCTTCACAGAGTGACCGCCAGGGGGCAGCACAGCCAAAGCACTCACAGCCCACAAGCCTACGAATCATCAATTGGATGTCAGCAGCCTTGTCAGAGGCGCAGAGACTAGTAATTCCACAGTATTTTGGGACAGCAGAGGAAGAAGCAAGTGCTGAGCTCAAGTGGTCACTGCTGTTTTGTCACAACACCAGACATATGTTCTTAAAAGCATGTAAGCGCACATTCTTAGGCATTCTCGTCGTCTTCTCCCTTTCTGACATTATACCAATTGTATACACCCGAATGGAGAAAAGTTAAAATATAAGGTACTAGGAATATGCGCCAAAGGTAGGCAAATTAAACATTTCAAGTACAAATATTACCATATTTATTGATGTAAAATGTAAACAAGTTAGACTGAAAATATGTGTGTGTGTTTACAAAGGATGTATAAAGTGTATGCTGTGAGGTCAGGTTGCAGTTCACTACTTGCACTTGCGTCTTTCACAAGTGTGAGTTCCCAGTTACACTAATGTCTGCTCTGACTTGTTATTCTGAGAGTCATGTGCTAAAGGGGGGCTTCCACCCTAGTTTGAGGGACCAGAGTACGAATGCCCCAGGGCACAGGAAGTACACAGTCCTCATTGATACAACTGTGGCCCAGTAACTTCTGACTGCCCTTTGACCCCACAGACTGGCACATATATGTCATCAGACTATAGCACCGTGGTACATATGCACACATGTGCATGTACACGTCAGCCAGTTTTTCATTCATTTATGTGCTAATACTGTTCAGCATCAGGATGTGATGTCAAAGGAGAAAGGTGGAGAGCGCCGAAGTCTCCGGTATTTCAAGACAAAACTAGAGACCTTTTCACACTCATATACTGCTCCAGGCAGATCTTCCACTGCAAATGCTATCATATGAGTCCAGCTGAAAACTGTTTATTTTTGGGTACTTGCTTTAGTCAAAGGTTACCATTTGCAACTCACAAAAAAAAAGCAAAGGGCAATTTCATACATTAACACTTTGGTAAAGTCGTTTTTTCACACCGTACATTTCCGTAAGTTTCTCTCTCCTTGTAAGTTATCCGGTGTGAAGGCCGCGTGGAGTCAGGTCCACACTGTGCATCTTACTGTTGTGTAGCCAGAGTAGAGAGGTGTCCACACAGACACAGGACGTAGACAACACCTGTGTGTAGCATCACGTGCCCCCAGCAACACCTATAGAATAATGTATAGGTGCCCCCAAGACGCAGAAACCACGAGGGGAATGAAAACAGGAAGAGACGGGTTATGTCAGAGATACAAATGGTTTCCTGCTCAAGACCTGCAATAAATTAAAACAAAAGTATTATTACAAACATTCCAGGTCCTACCGATATTGGAACTCAGATTGCTGGATTCAGAGTCCAGAGTGCTAATCATTACACAATGGAACCAACGTCCACGATCCTCAACCCTAGGAGTCCTGAAGCAGTGTCAGTCGCCACCTACTGTCTATCGCTTGAATTCGTTCACACTGTAAATCAAACATGACAAGTCCAACAGCACAACTAAAATGTGTATTTCACAAGTAATAACATAAAAACAGAAATATACTTTTGCTGATGCAGAAACAAAGAAAACGTCTCGTCTGATGCTTCGAAATCTCCATTTAGCATGGCCCCTTAACTAACCACCAAGAGTCTTTGCACGGCTGGGAACCTTTGTAAAAGACTCAGTGGGTCACTGTGAATGCAGCAGATCTTCACCCCTGTATTTCTTACAAAGAAGCAGAGTTTTATTCCAGGCACAGGAGGCATCTCTGGTGTCTGATACTACCTGTAGTGTTCAGCCTACCCTCTCTGAGAGAGCAGCAGTGAGGGTACAAAGCACACTGGTTGCAAAATGTGGACACTGCAAACAGCAGCTGCAATATCACAGATGATATAAAACACATAAAGTGCTCAAGTCTTATACTAGAAACAACACAGCAGGGGAATCATGTCATAAAACAAATGATGAACCCACAGTATGGACGGGGCAGGTAATAAAATGCGAATTTCCCATGGTGGGACCACAGTCAATTGGTGCCTTCTTCTCCGTGCCCCGGTCTCATTATAGAATCTGTACTTTTTGTTGTGCAATAAAAGAAAAACAAGGAATAACCCTTCATAGTATTAATGTACAGGTCAAGGGCTGGGGAGAGAGGGCAGTAGATTTGGGGGTCGGTGTAAACCTCTGACGGCATTAGATGGAAGCAGAAGACAAAGCAAGTGACATTTATTAAGACTTTAGGTGCATTTAGGTTTATAGAAAAAAACTGAGAAAGATTAAAATGTCTGAGTAGTGAAAAACAAAAAACGGATTTCCCATACCGGGAGTTGAACCCGGGCCGCCTGGGGGAAAACCAGGAATCCTAACCGCTAGACCAGATGGGAACCATGACTTCTTCATACAGCTCAGTGTATGTGAGGTGTCTCCCAAGGTCACACGGCATTCCGTACACTGAGAGTTATATTGTTCTTCTCAGTAGTACACAATCAATTGGGGTAACAGACACCTCACTTCTGACAAAAGAGAAGGAATGACCAGAAGTCATCATTTCTGCCACAACCTGTCAGGTCTCATTATTTACAACTTTAGAACTTCTACACATACACAGAGCCCAGGACACGGAGGACAGCAGCAGTCCCTGCATTGACTATTACTAATCCCTCCCCTTGAGCCAGACAAAGCCACGCCCCTCCCCCAGGACTCCCCTTGACTCCTGGTTTTCCTCACCAGACTGATGGCCCCACAGACCCCTCTCCAGTTATCTTCCAGCTGCTTCCTTGACGACACTCCCCTGCACCTGTCACAGGCTCCAGGCTGCCCTCCTGGGGCTCGAGTTATACTCCTTCTCTATCTACTAACAGCACCGACTCCAGTCCTGACACTGGATTGGTACACACAGAGAAGAAGCAGCTCAGAAGTAGTCTGGGTTGTTCCCAGGTACCTCCATCTTCACAGAGTGACCGCCAGGGGGCAGCACAGCCAAAGCACTCACAGCCCACAAGCCTACGAACCATCAATTGGATGTCAGCAGGCTTGTCAGAGGCGCAGAGACTAGTAATTCCACAGTATTTTGGGACAGCAGAGGAAGAAGCAAGTGCTGAGCTGAAGTGGTCACTGCTGTTTTGTCACAACACCAGACATGTTCTTAAAAGCATGTAAGCGCACATTCTTAGGCATTCTCGGTCGTCTTCTCCCTTTCTGACATTATACCAATTGTATACACCCGAATGGAGAAAAGTTCAAATATAAGGTACTAGGAATATGCGCCAAAGGAAGGCAAATTAAACATTTCAAGTACAAATATTACCATATTTATTGATGTAAAATGTAAACAAGTTAGACTGAAAATATGTGTGTGTGTTTACAAAGGATGTCTAAAGTGTATGCTGTGAGGTCAGTTTGCAGTTCACTACTTGCACTTGCGCCTTTCACAAGTGTGAGTACCCAGTTACACTAATGTCTGCTCTGACTTGTTATTCTGAGAGTCATGTGCTAAAGGGGGGCTTCCACCCTAGTTTGAGGGACCAGAGTACGAATGCCCCAGGGCACAGGAAGTACACAGTCTTCATTGATACAACTGTGGCCCAGTAACTTCTGACTGCCCTTTGACCCCACAGACTGGCACATACATGTCATCAGACTATAGCACCGTGGTACATATGCACACATGTGCATGTACACGTCAGCCAGTTTTTTATTCATTTATGTGCTAATACTGTTCAGCATCAGGATGTGATGTCGAAGGAGAAAGGTGGAGAGCGCCGACGTCTCTGGTATTTCAAGACAAAACTAGAGACCTTTTCACACTCATATACTGCTCCAGGCAGATCTTCCACTGCAAATGCAACTTATATGAGTCCAGCTGAAAACTGTTTATTTTTGGGTACTTGCTTTAGTCAAAGGTTACCATTTGCAACTCACAAAAAAAAAGCAAAGGGCAATTTCATACAGTAACACTTTGGTAAAGTCGTTCTTTCACACCGTACATTTCCGTAAGTTTCTCTCTCCTTGTAAGTTATCCGGTGTGAAGGCCGCGTGGAGTCAGGTCCACACAGTGCATCTTACTGTTGTGTAGCCAGAGTAGAGAGGTGTCCACACAGACACAGGACGTAGACAACACCTGTGTGTAGCATCACGTGCCCCCAGCAACGCCTATAGAATAATGTATAGATGCCCCCAAGCCGCAGAAACCACGAGGGGAATGAAAACAGGAAGAGACGGGTTATGTCAGAGATACAAATTGTTTCCTGCTCAAGACCTGCAATAAATTAAAACAAAAGTATTATTACAAACATTCCAGGTCCTACCGATATTGGAACTCAGATTGCTGGATTCAGAGTCCAGAGTGCTAATCATTACACGATGGAACCAACGTCCACGATCCTCAACCCTAGTAGTCCTGAAGCAGTGTCAGTCGCCACCTACTGTCTATCGCTTGAATTCGTTCACACTGTAAATCAAACATGACAAGTCCAACAGCACAACTAAAATGTGTATTTCACAAGTAATAACATAAAAACAGAAATATACTTTTGCTGATGCAGAAACAAAGAAAACGTCTCGTCTGATGCTTCGAAATCTCCATTTAGCATGGCCCCTTAACTAACCACCAAGAGTCTTTGCACGGCTGGGAACCTTTGTAAAAGACTCAGTGGGTCACTGTGAATGCAGCAGATCTTCACCCCTGTATTTCTTACAAAGAAGCAGAGTTTTATTCCAGGTACAGGAGGCATCTCTGGTGTCTGATACTACCTGTAGTGTTCAGCCTACCCTCTCTGAGAGAGCAGCAGTGAGGGTACAAAGCACACTGGTTGCAAAATGTGGACACTGCAAACAGCAGCTGCAATATCACAGATGATATAAAACACATAAAGTGCTCAAGTCTTATACTAGAAACAACACAGCAGGGAAATCATGTCATAAAACAAATGATGAACCCACAGTATGGACGGGGCAGGTAATAAAATGCGAATTTCCCATGGTGGGACCACAGTCAATTGCTGCCTTCTTCTCTGTGCCCCGGTCTCATTATATAATCTGTACTTTTTGTTGTGCAATAAAAGAAAAACAAGGAATAACCCTTCATAGTATTAATGTACAGGTCAAGGGCTGGGGAGAGAGGGCAGTAGATTTGGGGGTCGGTGCAAACCTCTGACGGCATTAGATGGAAGCAGAAGACAAAGCAAGTGACATTTATTAAGACTTTAGGTGCATTTAGGTTTATAGAAAAAAACTGAGAAAGATTAAAATGTCTGAGTAGTGAAAAAAAAAAAATGGATTTCCCATACCGGGAGTCGAACCCGGGCCGCCTGGGTGAAAACGAGGAATCCTAACCACTAGACCATATGGGAACTGTGACCTCTTCATACAGCTCAGTGTATGTGAGGTGTCTCCCAAGGTCACACTGCATTCCGTACACTGAGAGTTATATTGTTATTCTCAGTAGTACACAATCAATTGGGGTAACAGACACCTCACTTCTGACAAAAGAGAAGGAATGACCAGAAGTCATCATTTCTGCCACAACCTGTCAGGTCTCATTATTTACAACCTTAGAACTTCTACACATACACAGAGCCCAGGACATGGAGGACAGCAGCAGTCCCTGCATTGACTATTACTAACCCCTCCCCTTGAGCCAGACAAAGCCACGCCCCTCCCCCAGGACACCCCTTGACTCCTGGGTTTCCTCACCAGACTGATGGCCCCACAGACCCCTCTCCAGTTATCTTCCAGCTGCTTCCTTGACAACACTCCCCTGCACCTGTCACAGGCTCCAGGCTGCCCTCCTGGGGCTCGAGTTATACTCCTTCTCTATCTACTAACAGCACCGACTCCAGTCCTGACACTGGATTGGATCACACAAAGAAGAAGCAGCTCAGAAGTAGTCTGGGTTGTTCCCAGGTACCTGCATCTTCACAGAGTGACCGCCAGGGGGCAGCACAGCCAAAGCACTCACAGCCCACAAGCCTACGAATCATCAATTGGATGTCAGCAGCCTTGTCAGAGGCGCAGAGACTAGTAATTCCACAGTATTTTGGGACAGCAGAGGAAAAAGCAAGTGCTGAGCTGAAGTGGTCACTGCTGTTTTGTCACAACACCAGACATATGTTCTTAAAAGCATGTAAGCGCACATTCTTAGGCATTCTCGGTCGTCTTCTCCCTTTCTGACATTATACCAATTGTATACACCCGAATGGAGAAAAGTTCAAATATAAGGTACTAGGAATATGCGCCAAAGGTAGGCAAATTAAACATTTCAAGTACAAATATTACCATATTTATTGATGTAAAATGTAAACAAGTTAGACTGAAAATATGTGTGTGTGTTTACAAAGGATGTCTAAAGTGTATGCTGTGAGGTCAGGTTGCAGTTCACTACTTGCACTTGCGCCTTTCACAAGTGTGAGTACCCAGTTACACTAATGTCTGCTCTGACTTGTTATTCTGAGAGTCATGTGCTAAAGGGGGGCTTCCACCCTAGTTTGAAGGACCAGAGTACGAATGCCCCAGGGCACAGGAAGTACACAGTCCTCATTGATACAACTGTGGCCCAGTAACTTCTGACTGCCCTTTGACCCCACAGACTGGCACATATATGTCATCAGACTACAGCACCGTGGTACATATGCACACATGTGCATGTACACGTCAGCCAGTTTTTTATTCATTTATGTGCTAATACTGTTCAGCATCAGGATGTGATGTCGAAGGAGAAAGGTGAAGAGCGCCGAAGTCTCTGGTATTTCAAGACAAAACTAGAGACCTTTTCACACTCATATACTGCTCCAGGCAGATCTTCCACTGCAAATGCAAGTCATATGAGTCCAGCTGAAAACTGTTTATTTTTGGGTACTTGCTTTAGTCAAAGGTTACCATTTGCAACTCACAAAAAAAAAGCAAAGGGCAATTTCATACATTAACACTTTGGTAAAGTCGTTCTTTCACACCGTACATTTCCGTAAGTTTCTCTCTCCTTGTAAGTTATCCGGTGTGAAGGCCGCGTGGACTCAGGTCCACACTGTGCATCTTACTGTGGTGTAGCCAGAGTAGAGAGGTGTCCACACAGACACAGGACGTAGACAACACCTGTGTGTAGCATCACGTGCCATTGGTTGCAAAATGTGGACACTGCAAACAGCAGCTGCAATATCACAGATGATATAAAACACATAAAGTGCTCAAGTCTTATACTAGAAACAACACAGCAGGGGAATCATGTCATAAAACAAATGATGAACCCACAGTATGGACGGGGCAGGTAATAAAATGCGAATTTCCCATGGTGGGACCACAGTCAATTGCTGCCTTCTTTTCTCCGTGCCCTGGTCTCATTATATAATCTGTACTTTTTGTTGTGCAATAAAAGAAAAACAAGGAATAACCCTTCATAGTATTAATGTACAGGTCAAGGGCTGGGGAGAGAGGGCAGAAGATTTGGGGGTCGGTGTAAACTTCTGACGGCATTAGATGGAAGCAGAAGACAAAGCAAGTGACATTTATTAAGACTTTAGGTGCATTTAGGTTTATAGAAAAAAACTGAGAAAGATTAAAATGTCTGAGTAGTGAAAAAAAAATGGATTTCCCATACCGGGAGTCGAACCCGGGCCGCCTGAGTGAAAACCAGGAATCCTAACCGCTAGACCATATGGGAACTGTGACCTCTTCATAGAGCTCAGTGTATGTGAGGTGTCTCCCAAGGTCACACTGCATTCCGTACACTGAGAGTTATATTGTTCTTCTCAGTAGTACACAATCAATTGGGGTAACAGACACCTCACTTCTGACAAAAGAGAAGGAATGACCAGAAGTCATCATTTCTGCCACAACCTGTCAGGTCTCATTATTTACAACCTTAGAACTTCTACACATACACAGAGCCCAGGACACGGAGGACAGCAGCAGTCCCTGCATTGACTATTACTAACCCCTCCACTTGAGCCAGACAAAGCCACGCCCCTCCCCCAGGACACCCCTTGACTCCTGGGTTTCCTCACCAGACTGATGGCCCCACAGACCCCTCTCCAGTTATCTTCCAGCTGCTTCCTTGACGACACTCCCCTGCACCTGTCATAGGCTCCAGGCTGCCCTCCTGGGGCTCGAGTTATACTCCTTCTCTATCTACCTATCTACTAACAGCACCGACTCCAGTCCTGACACTGGATTGGTTCACACAAAGAAGAAGCAGCTCAGAAGTAGTCTGGGTTGTTCCCAGGTACCTGCATCTTCACAGAGTGACCGCCAGGGGGCAGCACAGCCAAAGCACTCACAGCCCACAAGCCTAATAATCATCAATTGGATGTCAGCAGCCTTGTCAGAGGCGCAGAGACTAGTAATTCCACAGTATTTTGGGACAGCAGAGGAAGAAGCAAGTGCTGAGCTGAAGTGGTCACTGCTGTTTTGTCACAACACCAGACATATGTTCTTAAAAGCATGTAAGCGCACATTCTTAGGCATTCTCGGTCGTCTTCTCCCTTTCTGACATTATACCAATTGTATACACCCGAATGGAGAAAAGTTCAAATATAAGGTACTAGGAATATGCGCCAAAGGTAGGCAAATTAAACATTTCAAGTACAAATATTACCATATTTATTGATGTAAAATGTAAACAAGTTAGACTGAAAATATGTGTGTGTGTTTACAAAGGAAGTCTAAAGTGTATGCTGTGAGGTCAGGTTGCAGTTCACTACTTGCACTTGCGCCTTTCACAAGTGTGAGTACCCAGTTACACTAATGTCTGCTCTGACTTGTTATTCTGAGAGTCATGTGCTAAAGGGGGGCTTCCACCCTAGTTTGAGGGACCAGAGTACGAATGCCCCAGGGCACAGGAAGTACACAGTCCTCATTGATACAACTGTGGCCCAGTAACTTCTGACTGCCCTTTGACCCCACAGACTGGCACATATATGTCATCAGACTATAGCACCGTGGTACATATGCACACATGTGCATGTACACGTCAGCCATTTTTTATTCATTTATGTGCTAATACTGTTCAGCATCAGGATGTGATGTCGAAGGAGAAAGGTGGAGAGCGCCGAAGTCTCTGGTATTTCAAGACAAAACTAGAGACCTTTTCACACTCATATACTGCTCCAGGCAGATCTTCCACTGCAAATGCAAGTCATATGAGTCCAGCTGAAAACTGTTTATTTTTGGGTACTTGCTTTAGTCAAAGGTTACCATTTGCAACTCACAAAAAAAAAGCAAAGAGCAATTTCATACATTAACACTTTGGTAAAGTCGTTCTTTCACACCGTACATTTCCGTAAGTTTCTCTCTCCTTGTAAGTTATCCGGTGTGAAGGCCGCGTGGAGTCAGGTCCACACTGTGCATCTTACTGTTGTGTAGCCAGAGTAGAGAGGTGTCCACACAGACACAGGACGTAGACAACACCTGTGTGTAGCATCACGTGCCATTGGTTGCAAAATGTGGACACTGCAAACAGCAGCTGCAATATCACAGATGATATAAAACACATAAAGTGCTCAAGTCTTATACTAGAAACAACACAGCAGGGGAATCATGTCATAAAACAAATGATGAACCCACAGTATGGACGGGGCAGGTAATAAAATGAGAATTTCCCATTGTGGGACCACAGTCAATTGCTGCCTTCTTCTCTGTGCCCCGGTCTCATTATATAATCTGTACTTTTTGTTGTGCAATAAAAGAAAAACAAGGAATAACCCTTCATAGTATTAATGTACAGGTCAAGGGCTGGGGACAGAGGGCAGTAGATTTGGGGGTCGGTGTAAACCTCTGACGGCATTAGATCGAAGCAGAAAACAAAGCAAGTGACATTTATTAAGACTTTAGGTGCATTTAGGTTTATAGAAAAAAACTGAGAAAGATTAAAATGTCTGAGTAGTGGAAAAAAAAATGGACTTCCCATACCGGGCCGCCTGGGTGAAAACCAGGAATCCTAACCGCTAGACCATATGGGAACTGTGACCTCTTCATACAGCTCAGTGTATGTGAGGTGTCTCCCAAGGTAACACTGCATTCCGTACACTGAGAGTTATATTGTTCTTCTCAGTAGTACACAATCAATTGGGGTAACAGACACCTCACTTCTGACAAAAGAGAAGGAATGACCAGAAGTCACCATTTCTGCCACAACCTGTCAGGTCTCATTATTTACAACCTTAGAACTTCTACACATACACAGAGCCCAGGACATGGAGGACAGCAGCAGTCCCTGCATTGACTATTACTAACCCCTCCCCTTGAGCCAGACAAAGCCACACCCCTCCCCCAGGACACCCCTTGACTCCTGGGTTTCCTCACCAGACTGATGGCCCCACAGACCCCTCTCCAGTTATCTTCCAGCTGCTTCCTTGACAACACTCCCCTGCACCTGTCACAGGCTCCAGGCTGCCCTCCTGGGGCTCGAGTTATACTCCTTCTCTATCTACTAACAGCACCGACTCCAGTCCTGACACTGGATTGGTTCACACAAAGAAGAAGCAGCTCAGAAGTAGTCTGGGTTGTTCCCAGGTACCTGCATCTTCACAGAGTGACCGCCAGGGGGCAGCACAGCCAAAGCACTCACAGCCCACAAGCCTACGAATCATCAATTGGATGTCAGCAGCCTTGTCAGAGGCGCAGAGACTAGTAATTCCACAGTATTTTGGGACAGCAGAGGAAGAAGCAAGTGCTGAGCTGAAGTGGTCACTGCTGTTTTGTCACAACACCAGACATATGTTCTTAAAAGCATGTAAGCGCACATTCTTAGGCATTCTCGGTCGTCTTCTCCCTTTCTGACATTATACCAATTGTATACACCCGAATGGAGAAAAGTTCAAATATAAGGTACTAGGAATATGCGCCAAAGGTAGGCAAATTAAACATTTCAAGTACAAATATTACCATATTTATTGATGTAAAATGTAAACAAGTTAGACTGAAAATATGTGTGTGTGTTTACAAAGGAAGTCTAAAGTGTATGCTGTGAGGTCAGGTTGCAGTTCACTACTTGCACTTGCGCCTTTCACAAGTGTGAGTACCCAGTTACACTAATGTCTGCTCTGACTTGTTATTCTGAGAGTCATGTGCTAAAGGGGGGCTTCCACCCTAGTTTGAAGGACCAGAGTACGAATGCCCCAGGGCACAGGAAGTACACAGTCCTCATTGATACAACTGTGGCCGAGTAACTTCTGACTGCCCTTTGACCCCACAGACTGGCACATATATGTCATCAGACTATAGCACCGTGGTACATATGCACACATGTGCATGTACACGTCAGCCAGTTTTTTATTCATTTATGTGCTAATACTGTTCAGCATCAGGATGTGATGTCGAAGGAGAAAGGTGGAGAGCGCCGAAGTCTCTGGTATTTCAAGACAAAACTAGAGACCTTTTCACACTCATATACTGCTCCAGGCAGATCTTCCACTGCAAATGCAAGTCATATGAGTCCAGCTGAAAACTGTTTATTTTTGGGTACTTGCTTTAGTCAAAGGTTACCATTTGCAACTCACAAAAAAAAAGCAAAGGGCAATTTCATACATTAACACTTTGGTAAAGTCGTTCTTTCACACTGTACATTTCCGTAAGTTTCTCTCTCCTTGTAAGTTATCCGGTGTGAAGGCCACGTGGAGTCAGGTCCACACTGTGCATCTTACTGTTGTGTAGCCAGAGTAGAGAGGTGTCCACACAGACACAGGACGTAGACAACACCTGTGTGTAGCATCACGTGCCATTGGTTGCAAAATGTGGACACTGCAAACAGCAGCTGCAATATCACAGATGATATAAAACACATAAAGTGCTCAAGTCTTATACTAGAAACAACACAGCAGGGGAATCATGTCATAAAACAAATGATGAACCCACAGTATGGACGGGGCAGGTAATAAAATGCGAATTTCCCATGGTGGGACCACAGTCAATTGCTGCCTTCTTTTCTCCGTGCCCTGGTCTCATTATATAATCTGTACTTTTTGTTGTGCAATAAAAGAAAAACAAGGAATAACCCTTCATAGTATTAATGTACAGGTCAAGGGCTGGGGAGAGAGGGCAGTAGATTTGGGGGTCGGTGTAAACCTCTGACGGCATTAGATGGAAGCAGAAGACAAAGCAAGTGACATTTATTAAGACTTTAGGTGCATTTAGGTTTATAGAAAAAAACTGAGAAAGATTAAAATGTCTGAGTAGTGAAAAAAAAATGGATTTCCCATACCGGGAGTCGAACCCGGGCTGCCTGGGTGAAAACCAGGAATCCTAACCGGTAGACCATATGGAAACTGAGACCTCTTCATACAGCTCAGTGTATGTGAGGTGTCTCCCAAGGTCACACTGCATTCCGTACACTGAGAGTTATATTGTTCTTCTCAGTAGTACACAATCAATTGGGGTAACAGACACCTCACTTCTGACAAAAGAGAAGGAATGACCAGAAGTCATAATTTCTGCCACAATCTGTCAGGTCTCATTATTTACAACCTTAGAACTTCTACACATACACAGAGCCCAGGACACGGAGGACAGCAGCAGTCCCTGCATTGACTATTACTAACCCCTCCCCTTGAGCCAGACAAAGCCACGCCCCTCCCCCAGGACACCCCTTGACTCCTGGGTTTCCTCACCAGACTGATGGCCCCACAGACCCCTCTCCAGTTATCTTCCAGCTGCTTCCTTGACGACACTCCCCTGCAGCTGTCATAGGCTCCAGGCTGCCCTCCTGGGGCTCGAGTTATACTCCTTCTCTATCTACTAACAGCACCGACTCCAGTCCTGACACTGGATTGGTTCACACAAAGAAGAAGCAGCTCAGAAGTAGTCTGGGTTGTTCCCAGGTACCTGCATCTTCACAGAGTGACCGCCAGGGGGCAGCACAGCCAAAGCACTCACAGCCCACAAGCTTACGAATCATCAATTGGATGTCAGCAGCCTTGTCAGAGGCGCAGAGACTAGTAATTCCACAGTATTTTGGGACAGCAGAGAAAGAAGCAAGTGCTGAGCTGAAGTGGTCACTGCTGTTTTGTCACAACACCAGACATATGTTCTTAAAAGCATGTAAGCGCACATTCTTAGGCATTCTCGTTCGTCTTCTCCCTTTCTGACATTATACCAAATGTATACACCCGAATGGAGAAAAGTTAAAATATAAGGTACTAGGAATATGCGCCAAAGGTAGGCAAATTAAACATTTCAAGTACAAATATTACCATATTTATTGATGTAAAATGTAAACAAGTTAGACTGAAAATATGTGTGTGTGTTTACAAAGGATGTCTAAAGTGTATGCTGTGAGGTCAGGTTGCAGTTCACTACTTGCACTTGCACCTTTCACAAGTGTGAGTACCCAGTTACACTAATGTCTGCTCTGACTTGTTATTCTGAGAGTCATGTGCTAAAGGGGGCCTTCCACCCTAGTTTGAAGGACCAGAGTACGAATGCCCCAGGGCACAGGAAGTACACAGTCCTCATTGATACAACTGTGGCCCAGTAACTTCTGACTGCCCTTTGACCCCACTGACTGGCACATATATGTCATCAGACTATAGCACCGTGGTACATATGCACACATGTGCATGTACACGTCAGCCAGTTTTTTATTCATTTATGTGCTAATACTGTTCAGCATCAGGATGTGATGTCGAAGGAGAAAGGTGGAGAGCGCCGAAGTCTCTGGTATTTCAAGACAAAACTAGAGACCTTTTCACACTCATATACTGCTCCAGGCAGATCTTCCACTGCAAATGCAAGTCATATGAGTCCAGCTGAAAACTGTTTATTTTTGGGTACTTGCTTTAGTCAAAGGTTACCATTTGCAACTCACAAAAAAAAAGCAAAGGGCAATTTCATACATTAACACTTTGGTAAAGTCGTTCTTTCACACCGTACATTTCCGTAAGTTTATCTCTCCTTGTAAGTTATCCGGTGTGAAGGCCGCGTGGAGTCAGGTCCACACTGTGCATCTTACTGTTGTGTAGCCAGAGTAGAGAGGTGTCCACACAGACACAGGACGTAGACAACACCTGTGTGTAGCATCACGTGCCATTGGTTGCAAAATGTGGACACTGCAAACAGCAGCTGCAATATCACAGATGATATAAAACACATAAAGTGCTCAAGTCTTATACTAGAAACAACACAGCAGGGGAATCATGTCATAAAACAAATGATGAACCCACAGTATGGACGGGGCAGGTAATAAAATGCGAATTTCCCATGGTGGGACCACAGTCAATTGCTGCCTTCTTTTCTCCGTGCCCTGGTCTCATTATATAATCTGTACTTTTTGTTGTGCAATAAAAGAAAAACAAGGAATAACCCTTCATAGTATTAATGTACAGGTCAAGGGCTGGGGAGAGAGGGCAGTAGATTTGGGGGTCGGTGTAAACTTCTGACGGCATTAGATGGAAGCAGAAGACAAAGCAAGTGACATTTATTAAGACTTTAGGTGCATTTAGGTTTATAGAAAAAAACTGAGAAAGATTAAAATGTCTGAGTAGTGAAAAAAAAAATGATTTCCCATACCGGGAGTCGAACCCGGGCCGCCTGGGTGAAAACCAGGAATCCTAACTGCTAGACCATATGGGAACGGTGACCTCTTTATACAGCTCAGTGTATGTGAGGTGTCTCCCAAGGTCACACTGCATTCCGTACACTGAGAGTTATATTGTTCTTCTCAGTAGTACACAATCAATTGGGGTAACAGACACCTCACTTCTGACAAAAGAGAAGGAATGACCAGAAGTCATCATTTCTGCCACAACCTGTCAGGTCTCATTATTTACAACCTTAGAACTTCTACACATACACAGAGCCCAGGACACGGAGGACAGCAGCAGTCCCTGCATTGACTATTACTAACCCCTCCACTTGAACCAGACAAAGCCACGCCCCTCCCCCAGGACACCCCTTGACTCCTGGGTTTCCTCACCAGACTGATGGCCCCACAGACCCCTCTCCAGTTATCTTCCAGCTGATTCCTTGACGACACTCCCCTGCACCTGTCATAGGCTCCAGGCTGCCCTCCTGGGGCTCGAGTTATACTCCTTCTCTATCTACCTATCTACTAACAGCACCGACTCCAGTCCTGACACTGGATTGGTTCACACAAAGAAGAAGCAGCTCAGAAGTAGTCTGGGTTGTTCCCAGGTACCTGCATCTTCACAGAGTGACCGCCAGGGGGCAGCACAGCCAAAGCACTCACAGCCCACAAGCCTACGAATCATCAATTGGATGTCAGCAGCCTTGTCAGAGGCGCAGAGACTAGTAATTCCACAGTATTTTGGGACAGCAGAGGAAGAAGCAAGTGCTGAGCTGAAGTGGTCACTGCTGTTTTGTCACAACACCAGACATATGTTCTTAAAAGCATGTAAGCGCACATTCTTAGGCATTCTCGGTCGTCTTCTCCCTTTCTGACATTATACCAATTGTATACACCCGAATGGAGAAAAGTTCAAATATAAGGTACTAGGAATATGCGCCAAAGGTAGGCAAATTAAACATTTCAAGTACAAATATTACCATATTTATTGATGTAAAATGTAAACAAGTTAGACTGAAAATATGTGTGTGTGTTTACAAAGGAAGTCTAAAGTGTATGCTGTGAGGTCAGGTTGCAGTTCACTACTTGCACTTGCGCCTTTCACAAGTGTGAGTACCCAGTTACACTAATGTCTGCTCTGACTTGTTATTCTGAGAGTCATGTGCTAAAGGGGGGCTTCCACCCTAGTTTGAGGGACCAGAGTACGAATGCCCCAGGGCACAGGAAGTACACAGTCCTCATTGATACAACTGTGGCCCAGTAACTTCTGACTGCCCTTTGACCCCACAGACTGGCACATATATGTCATCAGACTATAGCACCGTGGTACATATGCACACATGTGCATGTACACGTCAGCCAGTTTTTTATTCATTTATGTGCTAATACTGTTCAGCATCAGGATGTGATGTCGAAGGAGAAAGGTGGAGAGCGCCGAAGTCTCTGGTATTTCAAGACAAAACTAGAGACCTTTTCACACTCATATACTGCTCCAGGCAGATCTTCCACTGCAAATGCAAGTCATATGAGTCCAGCTGAAAACTGTTTATTTTTGGGTACTTGCTTTAGTCAAAGGTTACCATTTGCAACTCACAAAAAAAAAGCAAAGGGCAATTTCATACATTAACACTTTGGTAACGTCGTTCTTTCACACCGTACATTTCCGTAAGTTTCTCTCTCCTTGTAAGTTATCCGGTGTGAAGGCCACGTGGAGTCAGGTCCACACTGTGCATCTTACTGTTGTGTAGCCAGAGTAGAGAGGTGTCCACACAGACACAGGACGTAGACAACACCTGTGTGTAGCATCACGTGCCATTGGTTGCAAAATGTGGACACTGCAAACAGCAGCTGCAATATCACAGATGATATAAAACACATAAAGTGCTCAAGTCTTATACTAGAAACAACACAGCAGGGGAATCATGTCATAAAACAAATGATGAACCCACAGTATGGACGGGGCAGGTAATAAAATGCGAATTTCCCATGGTGGGACCACAGTCAATTGCTGCCTTCTTTTCTCCGTGCCCTGGTCTCATTATATAATCTGTACTTTTTGTTGTGCAATAAAAGAAAAACAAGGAATAACCCTTCATAGTATTAATGTACAGGTCAAGGGCTGGGGAGAGAGGGCAGTAGATTTGGGGGTCGGTGTAAACCTCTGACGGCATTAGATGGAAGCAGAAGACAAAGCAAGTGACATTTATTAAGACTTTAGGTGCATTTAGGTTTATAGAAAAAAACTGAGAAAGATTAAAATGTCTGAGTAGTGAAAAAAAAAATGGATTTCCCATACCGGGAGTCAAACCCGGGCTGTCTGGGTGAAAACCAGGAATCCTAACCGGTAGACCATATGGAAACTGTGACTTCTTCATACAGCTCAGTGTATGTGAGGTGTCTCCCAAGGTCACACTGCAATTCCGTTCACTGAGAGTTATATTGTTCTTCTCAGTAGTACACAATCAATTGGGGTAACAGACACCTCACTTCTGACAAAAGAGAAGGAATGACCAGAAGTCATAATTTCTGCCACAATCTGTCAGGTCTCATTATTTACAACCTTAGAACTTCTACACATACACAGAGCCCAGGACACGGAGGACAGCAGCAGTCCCTGCATTGACTATTACTAACCCCTCCCCTTGAGCCAGACAAAGCCACGCCCCTCCCCCAGGACACCCCTTGACTCCTGGGTTTCC
Source organism: Pleurodeles waltl (assembly GCF_031143425.1). Lineage (NCBI taxonomy): Eukaryota > Metazoa > Chordata > Amphibia > Caudata > Salamandridae > Pleurodeles > Pleurodeles waltl. Next base: position 5,174,388 of record NW_027150097.1, read on the forward strand.
TCACCAGACTGATGGCCCCACAGACCCCTCTCCAGTTATCTTCCAGCTGCTTCCTTGACGACACTCCCCTGCACCTGTCATAGGCTCCAGGCTGCCCTCCTGGGGCTCGAGTTATACTCCTTCTCTATCTACTAACAGCACCGACTCCAGTCCTGACACTGGATTGGTTCACACAAAGAAGAAGCAGCTCAGAAGTAGTCTGGGTTGTTCCCAGGTACCTGCATCTTCACAGAGTGACCGCCAGGGGGCAGCACAGCCAAAGCACTCACAGCCCACAAGCTTACGAATCATCAATTGGATGTCAGCAGCCTTGTCAGAGGCGCAGAGACTAGTAATTCCACAGTATTTTGGGACAGCAGAGAAAGAAGCAAGTGCTGAGCTGAAGTGGTCACTGCTGTTTTGTCACAACACCAGACATATGTTCTTAAAAGCATGTAAGCGCACATTCTTAGGCATTCTCGGTCGTCTTCTCCCTTTCTGACATTATACCAATTGTATACACCTGAATGGAGAAAAGTTAAAATATAAGGTACTAGGAATATGCGCCAAAGGTAGGCAAATTAAACATTTCAAGTACAAATATTACCATATTTATTGATGTAAAATGTAAACAAGTTAGACTGAAAATATGTGTGTGTGTTTACAAAGGAAGTCTAAAGTGTATGCTGTGAGGTCAGGTTGCAGTTCACTACTTGCACTTGCGCCTTTCACAAGTGTGAGTACCCAGTTACACTAATGTCTGCTCTGACTTGTTATTCTGAGAGTCATGTGCTAAAGGGGGGCTTCCACCCTAGTTTGAGGGACCAGAGTACGAATGCCCCAGGGCACAGGAAGTACACAGTCCTCATTGATACAACTGTGGCCCAGTAACTTCTGACTGCCCTTTGACCCCACAGACTGGCACATATATGTCATCAGACTACAGCACCGTGGTACATATGCACACATGTGCATGTACACGTCAGCCAGTTTTTTATTCATTTATGTGCTAATACTGTTCAGCATCAGGATGTGATGTCGAAGGAGAAAGGTGGAGAGCGCCGAAGTCTCTGGTATTTCAAGACAAAACTAGAGACCTTTTCACACTCATATACTGCTCCAGGCAGATCTTCCACTGCAAATGCAAGTCATATGAGTCCAGCTGAAAACTGTTTATTTTTGGGTACTTGCTTTAGTCAAAGGTTACCATTTGCAACTCACAAAAAAAAAGCAAAGGGCAATTTCATACATTAACACTTTGGTAAAGTCGTTCTTTCACACCGTACATTTCCGTAAGTTTCTCTCTCCTTGTAAGTTATCCGGTGTGAAGGCCGCGTGGAGTCAGGTCCACACTGTGCATCTTACTGTTGTGTAGCCAGAGTAGAGAGGTGTCCACACAGACACAGGACGTAGACAACACCTGTGTGTAGCATCACGTGCCATTGGTTGCAAAATGTGGACACTGCAAACAGCAGCTGCAATATCACAGATGATATAAAACACATAAAGTGCTCAAGTCTTATACTAGAAACAACACAGCAGGGGAATCATGTCATAAAACAAATGATGAACCCACAGTATGGACGGGGCAGGTAATAAAATGTGAATTTCCCATGGTGGGACCACAGTCAATTGCTGCCTTCTTTTCTCCGTGCCCTGGTCTCATTATATAATCTGTACTTTTTGTTGTGCAATAAAAGAAAAACAAGGAATAACCCTTCATAGTATTAATGTACAGGTCAAGGGCTGGGGAGAGAGGTCAGTAGATTTGGGGGTCGGTGTAAACTTCTGACGGCATTAGATGGAAGCAGAAGACAAAGCAAGTGACATTTATTAAGACTTTAGGTGCATTTAGGTTTATAGAAAAAAACTGAGAAAGATTAAAATGTCTGAGTAGTGAAAAAAAAATTGATTTCCCATACCGGGAGTCGAACCCGGGCCGCCTGGGTGAAAACCAGGAATCCTAACCGCTAGACCATATGGGAACGGTGACCTCTTCATACAGCTCAGTGTATGTGAGGTGTCTCCCAAGGTCACAGTGCATTCCGTACACTGAGAGTTATATTGTTCTTCTCAGTAGTACACAATCAATTGGGGTAACAGACACCTCACTTCTGACAAAAGAGAAGGAATGACCAGAAGTCATCATTTCTGCCACAACCTGTCAGGTCTCATTATTTACAACCTTAGAACTTCTACACATACACAGAGCCCAGGACACGGAGGACAGCAGCAGTCCCTGCATTGACTATTACTAACCCCTCCACTTGAGCCAGACAAAGCCACGCCCCTCCCCCAGGACACCCCTTGACTCCTGGGTTTCCTCACCAGACTGATGGCCCCACAGACCCCTCTCCAGTTATCTTCCAGCTGCTTCCTTGACGACACTCCCCTGCACCTGTCATAGGCTCCAGGCTGCCCTCCTGGGGCTCGAGTTATACTCCTTCTCTATCTACTAACAGCACCGACTCCAGTCCTGACACTGGATTTGTTCACACAAAGAAGAAGCAGCTCAGAAGTAGTCTGGGTTGTTCCCAGGTACCTGCATCTTCACAGAGTGACCGCCAGGGGGCAGCACAGCCAAAGCACTCACAGCCCACAAGCTTACGAATCATCAATTGGATGTCAGCAGCCTTGTCAGAGGCGCAGAGACTAGTAATTCCACAGTATTTTGGGACAGCAGAGAAAGAAGCAAGTGCTGAGCTGAAGTGGTCACTGCTGTTTTGTCACAACACCAGACATATGTTCTTAAGAGCATGTAAGCGCACATTCTTAGGCATTCTCGGTCGTCTTCTCCCTTTCTGACATTATACCAATTGTATACACCCGAATGGAGAAAAGTTAAAATATAAGGTACTAGGAATATGCGCCAAAGGTAGGCAAATTAAACATTTCAAGTACAAATATTACCATATTTATTGATGTAAAATGTAAACAAGTTAGACTGAAAATATGTGTGTGTGTTTACAAAGGATGTCTAAAGTGTATGCTGTGAGGTCAGGTTGCAGTTCACTACTTGCACTTGCGCCTTTCACAAGTGTGAGTACCTAGTTACACTAATGTCTGCTCTGACTTGTTATTCTGAGAGTCATGTGCTAAAGGGGGGCTTCCACCCTAGTTTGAAGGACCAGAGTACGAATGCCCCAGGGCACAGGAAGTACACAGTCCTCATTGATACAACTGTGGCCCAGTAACTTCTGACTGCCCTTTGACCCCACTGACTGGCACATATATGTCATCAGACTATAGCACCGTGGTACATATGCACACATGTGCATGTACATGTCAGCCAGTTTTTTATTCATTTATGTGCTAATACTGTTCAGCATCAGGATGTGATGTCGAAGGAGAAAGGTGGAGAGCACCGAAGTCTCTGGTATTTCAAGACAAAACTAGAGACCTTTTCACACTCATATACTGCTCCAGGCAGATCTTCCACTGCAAATGCAAGTCATATGAGTCCAGCTGAAAACTGTTTATTTTTGGGTACTTGCTTTAGTCAAAGGTTACCATTTGCAACTCACAAAAAAAAAGCAAAGGGCAATTTCATACATTAACACTTTGGTAAAGTCGTTCTTTCACACCGTACATTTCCGTAAGTTTCTCTCTCCTTGTAAGTTATCCGGTGTGAAGGCCGCGTGGAGTCAGGTCCACACTGTGCATCTTACTGTTGTGTAGCCAGAGTAGAGAGGTGTCCACACAGACACAGGACGTAGACAACACCTGTGTGTAGCATCACATGCCATTGGTTTCAAAATGTGGACACTGCAAACAGCAGCTGCAATATCACAGATGATATAAAACACATAAAGTGCTCAAGTATTATACTAGAAACAACACAGCAGGGGAAATATGTCATAAAACAAATGATGAACCCACAGTATGGACGGGGCAGGTAATAAAATGCGAATTTCCCATGGTGGGACCACAGTCAATTGCTGCCTTCTTTTCTCCGTGCCCTGGTCTCATTATATAATCTGTACTTTTTGTTGTGCAATAAAAGAAAAACAAGGAATAACCCTTCATAGTATTAATGTACAGGTCAAGGGCTGGGGAGAGAGGGCAGTAGATTTGGGGGTCGGTGTAAACCTCTGACGGCATTAGATGGAAGCAGAAGACAAAGCAAGTGACATTTATTAAGACTTTAGGTGCATTTAGGTTTATAGAAAAAAACTGAGAAAGATTAAAATGTCTGAGTAGTGAAAAAAAAAATGGATTTCCCATACCGGGAGTCGAACCCAGGCTGCCTGGGTGAAAACCAGGAATCCTAACCGGTAGACCATATGGGAACTGTGACCTCTTTATACAGCTCAGTGTATGTGAGGTGTCTCCCAAGGTCACACTGCATTCCGTACACTGAGAGTTATATTGTTCTTCTCAGTAGTACACAATCAATTGGGGTAACAGACACCTCACTTCTGACAAAAGAGAAGGAATGACCAGAAGTCATCATTTCTGTCACAACCTGTCAGGTCTCATTATTTACAACCTTAGAACTTCTACACATACACAGAGCACAGGACACGGAGGACAGCAGCAGTCCCTGCATTGACTATTACTAACCCCTCCCCTTGAGCCAGACAAAGCCATGCCCCTCCCCCAGGACACCCCTTGACTCCTGGGTTTCCTCACCAGACTGATGGCCCCACAGACCCCTCTCCAGTTATCTTCCAGCTGCTTCCTTGATGACACTCCCCTGCAGCTGTCATAGGCTCCAGGCTGCCCTCCTGGGGCTCGAGTTATACTCCTTCTCTATCTACCTATCTACTAACAGCACCGACTCCAGTCCTGACACTGGATTGGTTCACACAAAGAAGAAGCTGCTCAGAAGTAGTCTGGGGTGTTCCCAGGTACCTGCATCTTCACAGAGTGACCGCCAGGGGGCAGCACAGCCAAAGCACTCACAGCCCACAAGCCTACGAATCATCAATTGGATGTCAGCAGCCTTGTCAGAGGCGCAGAGACTAGTAATTCCACAGTATTTTGGGACAGCAGAGGAAGAAGCAAGTGCTGAGCTGAAGTGGTCACTGCTGTTTTGTCACAACACCAGACATATGTTCTTAAAAGCATGTAAGCGCACATTCTTAGGCATTCTCGGTCGTCTTCTCCCTTTCTGACATTATACCAATTGTATACACCCGAATGGAGAAAAGTTAAAATATAAGGTACTAGGAATATGCGCCAAAGGTAGGCAAATTAAACATTTCAAGTACAAATATTGACATATTTATTGATGTAAAATGTAAACAAGTTAGACTGAAAATATGTGTGTGTGTTTACAAAGGAAGTCTAAAGTGTATGCTGTGAGGTCAGGTTGCAGTTCACTACTTGCACTTGCGCCTTTCACAAGTGTGAGTGCCCAGTTACACTAATGTCTGCTCTGACTTGTTATTCTGAGAGTCATGTGCTAAAGGGGGGCTTCCACCCTAGTTTGAAGGACCAGAGTACGAATGCCCCAGGGCACAGAAAGTACACAGTCCTCATTGATACAACTGTGGCCCAGTAACTTCTGACTGCCCTTTGACCCCACAGACTGGCACATATATGTCATCAGACTATAGCACCGTGGTACATATGCACACATGTGCATGTACACGTCAGCCAGTTTTTTATTCATTTATGTGCTAATACTGTTCAGCATCAGGATGTGATGTCGAAGGAGAAAGGTGGAGAGCGCCGAAGTCTCTGGTATTTCAAGACAAAACTAGAGACCTTTTCACACTCATATACTGCTCCAGGCAGATCTTCCACTGCAAATGCAAGTCATATGAGTCCAGCTGAAAACTGTTTATTTTTGGGTACTTGCTTTAGTCAAAGGTTACCATTTGCAACTCACAAAAAAAAGCAAAGGGCAATTTCATACATTAACACTTTGGTAAAGTCGTTCTTTCACACCGTACATTTCCGTAAGTTTCTCTCTCCTTGTAAGTTATCCGGTGTGAAGGCCGCGTGGAGTCAGGTCCACACTGTGCATCTTACTGTTGTGTAGCCAGAGTAGAGAGGTGTCCACACAGACACAGGACGTAGACAACACCTGTGTGTAGCATCACGTGCCATTGGTTGCAAAATGTGGACACTGCAAACAGCAGCTGCAATATCACAGATGATATAAAACACATAAAGTGCTCAAGTCTTATACTAGAAACAACACAGCAGGGGAATCATGTCATAAAACAAATGATGAACCCACAGTATGGACGGGGCAGGTAATAAAATGCGAATTTCCCATGGTGGGACCACAGTCAATTGCTGCCTTCTTTTCTCCGTGCCCTGGTCTCATTATATAATCTGTACTTTTTGTTGTGCAATAAAAGAAAAACAAGGAATAACCCTTCATAGTATTAATGTACAGGTCAAGGGCTGGGGAGAGAGGGCAGTAGATTTGGGGGTCGGTGTAAACCTCTGACGGCATTAGATGGAAGCAGAAGACAAAGCAAGTGACATTTATTAAGACTTTAGGTGCATTTAGGTTTATAGAAAAAAACTGAGAAAGATTAAAATGTCTGAGTAGTGAAAAAAAAAATGGATTTCCCATACCGGGAGTCGAACCCAGGCTGCCTGGGTGAAAACCAGGAATCCTAACCGGTAGACCATATGGGAACTGTGACCTTGTCATACAGCTCAGTGTATGTGAGGTGTCTCCCAAGGTCACACTGCATTCCGTACACTGAGAGTTATATTGTTCTTCTCAGTAGTACACAATCAATTGGGGTAACAGACACCTCACTTCTGACAAAAGAGAAGGAATGACCAGAAGTCATCATTTCTGTCACAACCTGTCAGGTCTCATTATTTACAACCTTAGAACTTCTACACATACACAGAGCACAGGACACGGAGGACAGCAGCAGTCCCTGCATTGACTATTACTAACCCCTCCCCTTGAGCCAGACAAAGCCATGCCCCTCCCCCAGGACACCCCTTGACTCCTGGGTTTCCTCACCAGACTGATGGCCCCACAGACCCCTCTCCAGTTATCTTCCAGCTGCTTCCTTGACGACACTCCCCTGCACCTGTCATAGGCTCCAGGCTGCCCTCCTGGGGCTCGAGTTATACTCCTTCTCTATCTACTAACAGCACCGACTCCAGTCCTGACACTGGATTGGTTCACACAAAGAAGAAGCAGCTCAGAAGTAGTCTGGGTTGTTCCCAGGTACCTGTATCTTCACAGAGTGACCGCCAGGGGGCAGCACAGCCAAAGCACTCACAGCCCACAAGCTTACGAATCATCAATTGGATGTCAGCAGCCTTGTCAGAGGCGCAGAGACTAGTAATTCCACAGTATTTTGGGACAGCAGAGGAAGAAGCAAGTGCTGAGCTGAAGTGGTCACTGCTGTTTTGTCACAACACCAGACATATGTTCTTAAAAGCATGTAAGCGCACATTCTTAGGCATTCTCGGTCGTCTTCTCCCTTTCTGACATTATACCAATTGTATACACCCGAATGGAGAAAAGTTCAAATATAAGGTACTAGGAATATGCGCCAAAGGTAGGCAAATTAAACATTTCAAGTACAAATATTACCATATTTATTGATGTAAAATGTAAACAAGTTAGACTGAAAATATGTGTGTGTGTTTACAAAGGATGTCTAAAGTGTATGCTGTGAGGTCAGGTTGCAGTTCACTACTTGCACTTGCGCCTTTCACAAGTGTGAGTACCCAGTTACACTAATGTCTGCTCTGACTTGTTATTCTGAGAGTCATGTGCTAAAGGGGGGCTTCCACCCTAGTTTGAAGGACCAGAGTACGAATGCCCCAGGGCACAGGAAGTACACAGTCCTCATTGATACAACTGGGGCCCAGTAACTTCTGACTGCCCTTTGACCCCACAGACTGGCACATATATGTCATCAGACTATAGCACCGTGGTACATATGCACACATGTGCATGTACACGTCAGCCAGTTTTTTATTCATTTATGTGCTAATACTGTTCAGCATCAGGATGTGATGTCGAAGGAGAAAGGTGGAGAGCGCCGAAGTCTCTGGTATTTCAAGACAAAACTAGAGACCTTTTCACACTCATATACTGCTCCAGGCAGATCTTCCACTGCAAATGCAAGTCATATGAGTCCAGCTGAAAACTGTTTATTTTTGGGTACTTGCTTTAGTCAAAGGTTACCATTTGCAACTCACAAAAAAAAAGCAAAGAGCAATTTCATACATTAACACTTTGGTAAAGTCGTTCTTTCACACCGTACATTTCCGTAAATTTCTCTCTCCTTGTAAGTTATCCGGTGTGAAGGCCGCGTGGAGTCAGGTCCACACTGTGCATCTTACTGTTGTGTAGCCAGAGTAGAGAGGTGTCCACACAGACACAGGACGTAGACAACACCTGTGTGTAGCATCACGTGCCATTGGTTGCAAAATGTGGACACTGCAAACAGCAGCTGCAATATCACAGATGATATAAAACACATAAAGTGCTCAAGTCTTATACTAGAAACAACACAGCAGGGGAATCATGTCATAAAACAAATGATGAACCCACAGTATGGACGGGGCAGGTAATAAAATGAGAATTTCCCATTGTGGGACCACAGTCAATTGCTGCCTTCTTCTCTGTGCCCCGGTCTCATTATATAATCTGTACTTTTTGTTGTGCAATAAAAGAAAAACAAGGAATAACCCTTCATAGTATTAATGTACAGGTCAAGGGCTGGGGACAGAGGGCAGTAGATTTGGGGGTCGGTGTAAACCTCTGACGGCATTAGATCGAAGCAGAAAACAAAGCAAGTGACATTTATTAAGACTTTAGGTGCATTTAGGTTTATAGAAAAAAACTGAGAAAGATTAAAATGTCTGAGTAGTGGAAAAAAAAATGGACTTCCCATACCGGGCCGCCTGGGTGAAAACCAGGAATCCTAACCGCTAGACCATATGGGAACTGTGACCTCTTCATACAGCTCAGTGTATGTGAGGTGTCTCCCAAGGTAACACTGCATTCCGTACACTGAGAGTTATATTGTTCTTCTCAGTAGTACACAATCAATTGGGGTAACAGACACCTCACTTCTGACAAAAGAGAAGGAATGACCAGAAGTCACCATTTCTGCCACAACCTGTCAGGTCTCATTATTTACAACCTTAGAACTTCTACACATACACAGAGCCCAGGACATGGAGGACAGCAGCAGTCCCTGCATTGACTATTACTAACCCCTCCCCTTGAGCCAGACAAAGCCACACCCCTCCCCCAGGACACCCCTTGACTCCTGGGTTTCCTCACCAGACTGATGGCCCCACAGACCCCTCTCCAGTTATCTTCCAGCTGCTTCCTTGACAACACTCCCCTGCACCTGTCACAGGCTCCAGGCTGCCCTCCTGGGGCTCGAGTTATACTCCTTCTCTATCTACTAACAGCACCGACTCCAGTCCTGACACTGGATTGGTTCACACAAAGAAGAAGCAGCTCAGAAGTAGTCTGGGTTGTTCCCAGGTACCTGCATCTTCACAGAGTGACCGCCAGGGGGCAGCACAGCCAAAGCACTCACAGCCCACAAGCCTACGAATCATCAATTGGATGTCAGCAGCCTTGTCAGAGGCGCAGAGACTAGTAATTCCACAGTATTTTGGGACAGCAGAGGAAGAAGCAAGTGCTGAGCTGAAGTGGTCACTGCTGTTTTGTCACAACACCAGACATATGTTCTTAAAAGCATGTAAGCGCACATTCTTAGGCATTCTCGGTCGTCTTCTCCCTTTCTGACATTATACCAATTGTATACACCCGAATGGAGAAAAGTTCAAATATAAGGTACTAGGAATATGCGCCAAAGGTAGGCAAATTAAACATTTCAAGTACAAATATTACCATATTTATTGATGTAAAATGTAAACAAGTTAGACTGAAAATATGTGTGTGTGTTTACAAAGGAAGTCTAAAGTGTATGCTGTGAGGTCAGGTTGCAGTTCACTACTTGCACTTGCGCCTTTCACAAGTGTGAGTACCCAGTTACACTAATGTCTGCTCTGACTTGTTATTCTGAGAGTCATGTGCTAAAGGGGGGCTTCCACCCTAGTTTGAAGGACCAGAGTACGAATGCCCCAGGGCACAGGAAGTACACAGTCCTCATTGATACAACTGTGGCCGAGTAACTTCTGACTGCCCTTTGACCCCACAGACTGGCACATATATGTCATCAGACTATAGCACCGTGGTACATATGCACACATGTGCATGTACACGTCAGCCAGTTTTTTATTCATTTATGTGCTAATACTGTTCAGCATCAGGATGTGATGTCGAAGGAGAAAGGTGGAGAGCGCCGAAGTCTCTGGTATTTCAAGACAAAACTAGAGACCTTTTCACACTCATATACTGCTCCAGGCAGATCTTCCACTGCAAATGCAAGTCATATGAGTCCAGCTGAAAACTGTTTATTTTTGGGTACTTGCTTTAGTCAAAGGTTACCATTTGCAACTCACAAAAAAAAAGCAAAGGGCAATTTCATACATTAACACTTTGGTAAAGTCGTTCTTTCACACTGTACATTTCCGTAAGTTTCTCTCTCCTTGTAAGTTATCCGGTGTGAAGGCCACGTGGAGTCAGGTCCACACTGTGCATCTTACTGTTGTGTAGCCAGAGTAGAGAGGTGTCCACACAGACACAGGACGTAGACAACACCTGTGTGTAGCATCACGTGCCATTGGTTGCAAAATGTGGACACTGCAAACAGCAGCTGCAATATCACAGATGATATAAAACACATAAAGTGCTCAAGTCTTATACTAGAAACAACACAGCAGGGGAATCATGTCATAAAACAAATGATGAACCCACAGTATGGACGGGGCAGGTAATAAAATGCGAATTTCCCATGGTGGGACCACAGTCAATTGCTGCCTTCTTTTCTCCGTGCCCTGGTCTCATTATATAATCTGTACTTTTTGTTGTGCAATAAAAGAAAAACAAGGAATAACCCTTCATAGTATTAATGTACAGGTCAAGGGCTGGGGAGAGAGGGCAGTAGATTTGGGGGTCGGTGTAAACCTCTGACGGCATTAGATGGAAGCAGAAGACAAAGCAAGTGACATTTATTAAGACTTTAGGTGCATTTAGGTTTATAGAAAAAAACTGAGAAAGATTAAAATGTCTGAGTAGTGAAAAAAAAATGGATTTCCCATACCGGGAGTCGAACCCGGGCTGCCTGGGTGAAAACCAGGAATCCTAACCGGTAGACCATATGGAAACTGAGACCTCTTCATACAGCTCAGTGTATGTGAGGTGTCTCCCAAGGTCACACTGCATTCCGTACACTGAGAGTTATATTGTTCTTCTCAGTAGTACACAATCAATTGGGGTAACAGACACCTCACTTCTGACAAAAGAGAAGGAATGACCAGAAGTCATAATTTCTGCCACAATCTGTCAGGTCTCATTATTTACAACCTTAGAACTTCTACACATACACAGAGCCCAGGACACGGAGGACAGCAGCAGTCCCTGCATTGACTATTACTAACCCCTCCCCTTGAGCCAGACAAAGCCACGCCCCTCCCCCAGGACACCCCTTGACTCCTGGGTTTCCTCACCAGACTGATGGCCCCACAGACCCCTCTCCAGTTATCTTCCAGCTGCTTCCTTGACGACACTCCCCTGCAGCTGTCATAGGCTCCAGGCTGCCCTCCTGGGGCTCGAGTTATACTCCTTCTCTATCTACTAACAGCACCGACTCCAGTCCTGACACTGGATTGGTTCACACAAAGAAGAAGCAGCTCAGAAGTAGTCTGGGTTGTTCCCAGGTACCTGCATCTTCACAGAGTGACCGCCAGGGGGCAGCACAGCCAAAGCACTCACAGCCCACAAGCTTACGAATCATCAATTGGATGTCAGCAGCCTTGTCAGAGGCGCAGAGACTAGTAATTCCACAGTATTTTGGGACAGCAGAGGAAGAAGCAAGTGCTGAGCTGAGGTGGTCACTGCTGTTTTGTCACAACACCAGACATATGTTCTTAAAAGCATGTAAGCGCACATTCTTAGGCATTCTCGGTCGTCTTCTCCCTTTCTGACATTATACCAATTGTATACACCCGAATGGAGAAAAGTTCAAATATAAGGTACTAGGAATATGCGCCAAAGGTAGGCAAATTAAACATTTCAAGTACAAATATTACCATATTTATTGATGTAAAATGTAAACAAGTTAGACTGAAAATATGTGTGTGTGTTTACAAAGGATGTCTAAAGTGTATGCTGTGAGGTCAGGTTGCAGTTCACTACTTGCACTTGCGCCTTTCACAAGTGTGAGTACCCAGTTACACTAATGTCTGCTCTGACTTGTTATTCTGAAAGTCATGTGCTAAAGGGGGGCTTCCACCCTAGTTTGAAGGACCAGAGTACGAATGCCCCAGGGCACAGGAAGTACACAGTCCTCATTGATACAACTGTGGCACAGTAACTTCTGACTGCCCTTTGACCCCACTGACTGGCACATATATGTCATTAGACTATAGCACCGTGGTACATATGCACACATGTGCATGTACACGTCAGCCAGTTTTTTATTCATTTATGTGCTAATACTGTTCAGCATCAGGATGTGATGTCGAAGGAGAAAGGTGGAGAGCGCCGAAGTCTCTGGTATTTCAAGACAAAACTAGAGACCTTTTCACACTCATATACTGCTCCAGGCAGATCTTCCACTGCAAATGCAAGTCATATGAGTCCAGCTGAAAACTGTTTATTTTTGGGTACTTGCTTTAGTCAAAGGTTACCATTTGCAACTCACAAAAAAAAAGCAAAGGGCAATTTCATACATTAACACTTTGGTAAAGTCGTTCTTTCACACCGTACATTTCCGTAAGTTTCTCTCTCCTTGTAAGTTATCCGGTGTGAAGGCCGCGTGGAGTCAGGTCCACACTGTGCATCTTACTGTTGTGTAGCCAGAGTAGAGAGGTGTCCACACAGACACAGGACGTAGACAACACCTGTGTGTAGCATGACGTGCCATTGTTTGCAAAATGTGGACACTGCAAACAGCAGCTGCAATATCACAGATGATATAAAACACATAAAGTGCTCAAGTCTTATACTAGAAACAACACAGCAGGGGAATCATGTCATAAAACAAATGATGAACCCACAGTATGGACGGGGCAGGTAATAAAATGCGAATTTCCCATGGTGGGACCACAGTCAATTGCTGCCTTCTTTTCCCCGTGCCCTGGTCTCATTATATAATCTGTACTTTTTGTTGTGCAATAAAAGAAAAACAAGGAATAACCCTTCATAGTATTAATGTACAGGTCAAGGGCTGGGGAGAGAGGGCAGTAGATTTGGGGGTCGGTGTAAACCTCTGACGGCATTAGATGGAAGCAGAAGACAAAGCAAGTGACATTTATTAAGACTTTAGGTGCATTTAGGTTTATAGAAAAAAACGGAGAAAGATTAAAATGTCTGAGTAGTGAAAAAAAAAATGGATTCCCCATACCGGGAGTCGAACCCAGGCGGCCTGGGTGAAAACCAGGAATCCTAACCGGTAGACCATATGGGAACTGTGACCTCTTCATACAGCTCAGTGTATGTGAGGTGTCTCCCAAGGTCACACTGCATTCCGTACACTGAGAGTTATATTGTTCTTCTCAGTAGTACACAATCAATTGGGGTAACAGACACCTCACTTCTGACAAAAGAGAAGGAATGACCAGAAGTCATCATTTCTGCCACAACCTGTCAGGTCTCATTATTTACAACCTTAGAACTTCTACACATACACAGAGCACAGGACACGGAGGACAGCAGCAGTCCCTGCATTGACTATTACTAACCCCTCCCCTTGAGCCAGACAAAGCCACGCCCCTCCCCCAGGACACCCCTTTACTCCTGGGTTTCCTCACCAGACTGACGGCCCCACAGACCCCTCTCCAGTTATCTTCCAGCTGCTTCCTTGACGACACTCCCCTGCACCTGTCATAGGCTCCAGGCTGCCCTCCTGGGGCTCGAGTTATACTCCTTCTCAATCTACCTATCTACTAACAGCACCGACTCCAGTCCTGACACTGGATTGGTTCACACAAAGAAGAACCAGCTCAGAAGTAGTCTGGGTTGTTCCCAGGTACCTGCATCTTCACAGAGTGACCGCCAGGGGGCAGCACAGCCAAAGCACTCACAGCCCACAAGCCTACGAATCATCAATTGGATGTCAGCAGCCTTGTCAGAGGCGCAGAGACTAGTAATTCCACAGTATTTTGGGACAGCAGAGGAAGAAGCAAGTGCTGAGCTGAAGTGGTCACTGCTGTTTTGTCACAACACCAGACATATGTTCTTAAAAGCATGTAAGCGCACATTCTTAGGCATTCTCGGTCGTCTTCTCCCTTTCTGACATTATACCAATTGTATACACCCGAATGGAGAAAAGTTCAAATATAAGGTACTAGGAATATGCGCCAAAGGTAGGCAAATTAAACATTTCAAGTACAAATATTACCATATTTATTGATGTAAAATGTAAACAAGTTAGACTGAAAATATGTGTGTGTGTTTACAAAGGATGTATAAAGTGTATGCTGTGAGGTCAGGTTGCAGTTCACTACTTGCACTTGCGTCTTTCACAAGTGTGAGTTCCCAGTTACACTAATGTCTGCTCTGACTTGTTATTCTGAGAGTCATGTGCTAAAGGGGGGCTTCCACCCTAGTTTGAAGGACCAGAGTACGAATGCCCCAGGGCACAGGAAGTACACAGTCCTCATTGATACAACTGTGGCCCAGTAACTTCTGACTGCCCTTTGACCCCACAGACTGGCACATATATGTCATCAGACTATAGCACCGTGGTACATATGCACACATGTGCATGTACACGTCAGCCAGTTTTTTATTCATTTATGTGCTAATACTGTTCAGCATCAGGATGTGATGTCGAAGGAGAAAGGTGGAGAGCGCCGAAGTCTCTGGTATTTCAAGACAAAACTAGAGACCTTTTCACACTCATATACTGCTCCAGGCAGATCTTCCACTGCAAATGCAAGTCATATGAGTCCAGCTGAAAACTGTTTATTTTTGGGTACTTGCTTTAGTCAAAGGTTACCATTTGCAACTCACAAAAAAAAAGCAAAGGGCAATTTCATACATTAACACTTTGGTAAAGTCGTTCTTTCACACCGTACATTTCCGTAAGTTTCTCTCTCCTTGTAAGTTATCCGGTGTGAAGGCCGCGTGGAGTCAGGTCCACACTGTGCATCTTACTGTTGTTTAGCCAGAGTAGAGAGGTGTCCACACAGACACAGGACGTAGACAACACCTGTGTGTAGCATCACGTGCCATTGGTTGCAAAATGTGGACACTGCAAACAGCAGCTGCAATATCACAGATGATATAAAACACATAAAGTGCTCAAGTCTTATACTAGAAACAACACAGCAGGGGAATCATGTCATAAAACAAATGATGAACCCACAGTATGGACGGGGCAGGTAATAAAATGCGAATTTCCCATGGTGGGACCACAGTCAATTGCTGCCTTCTTTTCTCCGTGCCCTGGTCTCATTATATAATCTGTACTTTTTGTTGTGCAATAAAAGAAAAACAAGGAATAACCCTTCATAGTATTAATGTACAGGTCAAGGGCTGGGGAGAGAGGGCAGTAGATTTGGGGGTCGGTGTAAACCTCTGACGGCATTAGATGGAAGCAGAAGACAAAGCAAGTGACATTTATTAAGACTTTAGGTGCATTTAGGTTTATAGAAAAAAACGGAGAAAGATTAAAATGTCTGAGTAGTGAAAAAAAAAATGGATTTCCCATACCGGGAGTCGAACCCAGGCTGCCTGGGTGAAAACCAGGAATCCTAACCGGTAGACCATATGGGAACTGTGACCTCTTCATACAGCTCAGTGTATGTGAGGTGTCTCCCAAGGTCACACTGCATTCCGTACACTGAGAGTTATATTGTTCTTCTCAGTAGTACACAATCAATTGGGGTAACAGACACCTCACTTCTGACAAAAGAGAAGGAATGACCAGAAGTCATCATTTCTGCCACAACCTGTCAGGTCTCATTATTTACAACCTTAGAACTTCTACACATACACAGAGCACAGGACACGGAGGACAGCAGCAGTCCCTGCATTGACTATTACTAACCCCTCCCCTTGAGCCAGACAAAGCCACGCCCCTCCCCCAGGACACCCCTTGACTCCTGGGTTTCCTCACCAGACTGATGGCCCCACAGACCCCTCTCCAGTTATCTTCCAGCTGCTTCCTTGACGACACTCCCCTGCACCTGACATAGGCTCCAGGCTGCCCTCCTGGGGCTCGAGTTATACTCCTTCTCTATCTACTAACAGCACCGACTCCAGTCCTGACACTGGATTGGTTCACACAAAGAAGAAGCAGCTCAGAAGTAGTCTGGGTTGTTCCCAGGTACCTGTATCTTCACAGAGTGACCGCCAGGGGGCAGCACAGCCAAAGCACTCACAGCCCACAAGCTTACGAATCATCAATTGGATGTCAGCAGCCTTGTCAGAGGCGCAGAGACTAGTAATTCCACAGTATTTTGGGACAGCAGAGGAAGAAGCAAGTGCTGAGCTGAAGTGGTCACTGCTGTTTTGTCACAACACCAGACATATGTTCTTAAAAGCATGTAAGCGCACATTCTTAGGCATTCTCGGTCGTCTTCTCCCTTTCTGACATTATACCAATTGTATACACCCGAATGGAGAAAAGTTCAAATATAAGGTACTAGGAATATGCGCCAAAGGTAGGCAAATTAAACATTTCAAGTACAAATATTACCATATTTATTGATGTAAAATGTAAACAAGTTAGACTGAAAATATGTGTGTGTGTTTACAAAGGATGTCTAAAGTGTATGCTGTGAGGTCAGGTTGCAGTTCACTACTTGCACTTGCGCCTTTCACAAGTGTGAGTACCCAGTTACACTAATGTCTGCTCTGACTTGTTATTCTGAGAGTCATGTGCTAAAGGGGGGCTTCCACCCTAGTTTGAAGGACCAGAGTACGAATGCCCCAGGGCACAGGAAGTACACAGTCCTCATTGATACAACTGGGGCCCAGTAACTTCTGACTGCCCTTTGACCCCACAGACTGGCACATATATGTCATCAGACTATAGCACCGTGGTACATATGCACACATGTGCATGTACACGTCAGCCAGTTTTTTATTCATTTATGTGCTAATACTGTTCAGCATCAGGATGTGATGTCGAAGGAGAAAGGTGGAGAGCGCCGAAGTCTCTGGTATTTCAAGACAAAACTAGAGACCTTTTCACACTCATATACTGCTCCAGGCAGATCTTCCACTGCAAATGCAAGTCATATGAGTCCAGCTGAAAACTGTTTATTTTTGGGTACTTGCTTTAGTCAAAGGTTACCATTTGCAACTCACAAAAAAAAAGCAAAGGGCAATTTCATACATTAACACTTTGGTAAAGTCGTTCTTTCACACCGTACATTTCCGTAAGTTTCTCTCTCCTTGTAAGTTATCCGGTGTGAAGGCCGCGTGGAGTCAGGTCCACACTGTGCATCTTACTGTTGTGTAGCCAGAGTAGAGAGGTGTCCACACAGACACAGGACGTAGACAACACCTGTGTGTAGCATCACGTGCCATTGGTTGCAAAATGTGGACACTGCAAACAGCAGCTGCAATATCACAGATGATATAAAACACATAAAGTGCTCAAGTCTTATACTAGAAACAACACAGCAGGGGAATCATGTCATAAAACAAATGATGAACCCACAGTATGGACGGGGCAGGTAATAAAATGAGAATTTCCCATTGTGGGACCACAGTCAATTGCTGCCTTCTTCTCTGTGCCCCGGTCTCATTATATAATCTGTACTTTTTGTTGTGCAATAAAAGAAAAACAAGGAATAACCCTTCATAGTATTAATGTACAGGTCAAGGGCTGGGGACAGAGGGCAGTAGATTTGGGGGTCGGTGTAAACCTCTGACGGCATTAGATGGAAGCAGAAGACAAAGCAAGTGACATTTATTAAGACTTTAGGTGCATTTAGGTTTATAGAAAAAAACTGAGAAAGATTAAAATGTCTGAGTAGTGGAAAAAAAAATGGACTTCCCATACCGGGAGTCGAACCCGGGCCGCCTGGGTGAAAACCAGGAATCCTAACCGCTAGACCATATGGGAACTGTAACCTCTTCATACAGCTCAGTGTATGTGAGGTGTCTCCCAAGGTCACAATGCATTCCGTACACTGAGAGTTATATTGTTCTTCTCAGTAGTACACAATCAATTGGGGTAACAGACACCTCACTTCTGACAAAAGAGAAGGAATGACCAGAAGTCACCATTTCTGCCACAACCTGTCAGGTCTCATTATTTACAACCTTAGAACTTCTAGACATACACAGAGCCCAGGACATGGAGGACAGCAGCAGTCCCTGCATTGACTATTACTAACCCCTCCCCTTGAGCCAGACAAAGCCACACCCCTCCCCCAGGACACCCCTTGACTCCTGGGTTTCCTCACCAGACTGATGGCCCCACAGACCCCTCTCCAGTTATCTTCCAGCTGCGTCCTTGACAACACTCCCCTGCACCTGTCACAGGCTCCAGGCTGCCCTCCTGGGGCTCGAGTTATACTCCTTCTCTATCTACTAACAGCACCGACTCCAGTCCTGACACTGGATTGGTTCACACAAAGAAGAAGCAGCTCAGAAGTAGTCTGGGTTGTTCCCAGGTACCTGCATCTTCACAGAGTGACCGCCAGGGGGCAGCACAGCCAAAGCACTCACAGCCCACAAGCCTACGAATCATCAATTGGATGTCAGCAGCCTTGTCAGAGGCGCAGAGACTAGTAATTCCACAGTATTTTGGGACAGCAGAGGAAAAAGCAAGTGCTGAGCTGAAGTGGTCACTGCTGTTTTGTCACAACACCAGACTTATGTTCTTAAAAGCATGTAAGCGCACATTCTTAGGCATTCTCGGTCGTCTTCTCCCTTTCTGACATTATACCAATTGTATACACCCGAATGGAGAAAAGTTCAAATATAAGGTACTAGAAATATGCGCCAAAGGTAGGCAAATTAAACATTTCAAGTACAAATATTACCATATTTATTGATGTAAAATGTAAACAAGTTAGACTGAAAATATGTGTGTGTGTTTACAAAGGATGTCTAAAGTGTATGCTGTGAGGTCAGGTTGCAGTTCACTACTTGCACTTGCACCTTTCACAAGTGTGAGTACCCAGTTACACTAATGTCTGCTCTGACTTGTTATTCTGAGAGTCATGTGCTAAAGGGGGGCTTCCACCCTAGTTTGAAGGACCAGAGTACGAATGCCCCAGGGCACAGGAAGTACACAGTCCTCATTGATACAACTGTGGCCCAGTAACTTCTGACTGCCCTTTGACCCCACAGACTGGCACATATATGTCATCAGACTACAGCACCGTGGTACATATGCACACATGTGCATGTACACGTCAGCCAGTTTTTTATTCATTTATGTGCTAATACTGTTCAGCATCAGGATGTGATGTCGAAGGAGAAAGGTGGAGAGCGCCGAAGTCTCTGGTATTTCAAGACAAAACTAGAGACCTTTTCACACTCATATACTGCTCCAGGCAGATCTTCCACTGCAAATGCAAGTCATATGAGTCCAGCTGAAAACTGTTTATTTTTGGGTACTTGCTTTAGTCAAAGGTTACCATTTGCAACTCACAAAAAAAAAGCAAAGGGCAATTTCATACATTAACACTTTGGTAAAGTCGTTCTTTCACACCGTACATTTCCGTAACTTTCTCTCTCCTTGTAAGTTATCCGGTGTGAAGGCCGCGTGGAGTCAGGTCCACACTGTGCATCTTACTGTTGTGTAGCCAGAGTAGAGAGGTGTCCACACAGACACAGGACGTAGACAACACCTGTGTGTAGCATCACGTGCAATTGGTTGCAAAATGTGGACACTGCAAACAGCAGCTGCAATATCACAGATGATATAAAACACATAAAGTGCTCAAGTCTTATACTAGAAACAACACAGCAGGGGAATCATGTCATAAAACAAATGATGAACCCACAGTATGGACGGGCAGGTAATAAAATGCGAATTTCCCATGGTGGGACCACAGTCAATTGCTGCCTTCTTTTCTCCGTGCCCTGGTCTCATTATATAATCTGTACTTTTTGTTGTGCAATAAAAGAAAAACAAGGAATAACCCTTCATAGTATTAATGTACAGGTCAAGGGCTGGGGAGAGAGGGCAGTAGATTTGGGGGTCGGTGTAAACTTCTGACGGCATTAGATGGAAGCAGAAGACAAAGCAAGTGACATTTATTAAGACTTTAGGTGCATTTAGGTTTATAGAAAAAAACTGAGAAAGATTAAAATGTCTGAGTAGTGAAAAAAAAATGGATTTCCCATACCGGGAGTCGAACCCGGGCCACCTGGGTGAAAACCAGGAATCCTAACCGCTAGACCATATGGGAACTGTGACCTCTTCATTCAGCTCAGTGTATGTGAGGTGTCTCCCAAGGTCACAATGCATTCCGTACACTGAGAGTTATATTGTTCTTCTCAGTAGTACACAATCAATTGGGGTAACAGACACCTCACTTCTGACAAAAGAGAAGGAATGACCAGAAGTCATCATTTCTGCCACAACCTGTCAGGTCTCATTATTTACAACCTTAGAACTTCTACACATACACAGAGCCCAGGACACGGAGGACAGCAGCAGTCCCTGCATTGACTATTACTAACCCGTCCCCTTGAGCCAGACAAAGCCACGCCCCTCCCCCAGGACACCCCTTGACTCCTGGGTTTCCTCACCAGACTGATGGCCCCACAGACCCCTCTCCAGTTATCTTCCAGCTGCTTCCTTGACGACACTCCCCTGCACCTGACATAGGCTCCAGGCTGCCCTCCTGGGGCTCGAGTTATACTCCTTCTCTATCTACTAACAGCACCGACTCCAGTCCTGACACTGGATTGGTTCACACAAAGAAGAAGCAGCTCAGAAGTAGTCTGGCTTGTTCCCAGGTACCTGCATCTTCACAGAGTGACCGCCAGGGGGCAGCACAGCCAAAGCACTCACAGCCCACAAGCCTACGAATCATCAATTGGATGTCAGCAGCCTTGTCAGAGGCGCAGAGACTAGTAATTCCACAGTATTTTGGGACAGCAGAGTAAAAAGCAAGTGCTGAGCTGAAGTGGTCACTGCTGTTTTGTCACAACACCAGACATATGTTCTTAAAAGCATGTAAGCGCACATTCTTAGGCATTCTCGGTCGTCTTCTCCCTTTCTGACATTATACCAATTGTATACACCCGAATGGAGAAAAGTTCAAATATAAGGTACTAGGAATATGCGCCAAAGGAAGGCAAATTAAACATTTCAAGTACAAATATTACCATATTTATTGATGTAAAATGTAAACAAGTTAGACTGAAAATATGTGTGTGTGTTTACAAAGGATGTCTAAAGTGTATGCTGTGAGGTCAGGTTGCAGTTCACTACTTGCACTTGCGCCTTTCACAAGTGTGAGTACCCAGTTACACTAATGTCTGCTCTGACTTGTTATTCTGAGAGTCATGTGCTAAAGGGGGGCTTCCACCCTAGTTTGAAGGACCAGAGTACGAATGCCCCAGGGCACAGGAAGTACACAGTCCTCATTGATACAACTGTGGCCCAGTAACTTCTGACTGCCCTTTGACCCCACAGACTGGCACATATATGTCATCAGACTACAGCACCGTGGTACATATGCACACATGTGCATGTACACGTCAGCCAGTTTTTTATTCATTTATGTGCTAATACTGTTCAGCATCAGGATGTGATGTCGAAGGAGAAAGGTGGAGAGCGCCGAAGTCTCTGGTATTTCAAGACAAAACTAGAGACCTTTTCACACTCATATACTGCTCCAGGCAGATCTTCCACTGCAAATGCAAGTCATATGAGTCCAGCTGAAAACTGTTTATTTTTGGGTACTTGCTTTAGTCAAAGGTTACCATTTGCAACTCACAAAAAAAAAGCAAAGGGCAATTTCATACATTAACACTTTGGTAAAGTCGTTCTTTCACACCGTACATTTCCGTAACTTTCTCTCTCCTTGTAAGTTATCCGGTGTGAAGGCCGCGTGGAGTCAGGTC
Source organism: Pleurodeles waltl (assembly GCF_031143425.1). Taxonomy (NCBI): domain Eukaryota; kingdom Metazoa; phylum Chordata; class Amphibia; order Caudata; family Salamandridae; genus Pleurodeles; species Pleurodeles waltl. Next base: position 5,196,445 of record NW_027150097.1, read on the forward strand.
CACACTGTGCATCTTACTGTTGTGTAGCCAGAGTAGAGAGGTGTCCACACAGACACAGGACGTAGACAACACCTGTGTGTAGCATCACGTGCAATTGGTTGCAAAATGTGGACACTGCAAACAGCAGCTGCAATATCACAGATGATATAAAACACATAAAGTGCTCAAGTCTTATACTAGAAACAACACAGCAGGGGAATCATGTCATAAAACAAATGATGAACCCACAGTATGGACGGGCAGGTAATAAAATGCGAATTTCCCATGGTGGGACCACAGTCAATTGATGCCTTCTTTTCTCCGTGCCCTGGTCTCATTATATAATCTGTACTTTTTGTTGTGCAATAAAAGAAAAACAAGGAATAACCCTTCATAGTATTAATGTACAGGTCAAGGGCTGGGGAGAGAGGGCAGTAGATTTGGGGGTCGGTGTAAACTTCTGACGGCATTAGATGGAAGCAGAAGACAAAGCAAGTGACATTTATTAAGACTTTAGGTGCATTTAGGTTTATAGAAAAAAACTGAGAAAGATTAAAATGTCTGAGTAGTGAAAAAAAAATGGATTTCCCATACCGGGAGTCGAACCCAGGCCACCTGGGTGAAAACCAGGAATCCTAACCGCTAGACCATATGGGAACTGTGACCTCTTCATTCAGCTCAGTGTATGTGAGGTGTCTCCCAAGGTCACAATGCATTCCGTACACTGAGAGTTATATTGTTCTTCTCAGTAGTACACAATCAATTGGGGTAACAGACACCTCACTTCTGACAAAAGAGAAGGAATGACCAGAAGTCATCATTTCTGCCACAACCTGTCAGGTCTCATTATTTACAACCTTAGAACTTCTACACATACACAGAGCCCAGGACACGGAGGACAGCAGCAGTCCCTGCATTGACTATTACTAACCCGTCCCCTTGAGCCAGACAAAGCCACGCCCCTCCCCCAGGACACCCCTTGACTCCTGGGTTTCCTCACCAGACTGATGGCCCCACAGACCCCTCTCCAGTTATCTTCCAGCTGCTTCCTTGACGACACTCCCCTGCACCTGACATAGGCTCCAGGCTGCCCTCCTGGGGCTCGAGTTATACTCCTTCTCTATCTACTAACAGCACCGACTCCAGTCCTGACACTGGATTGGTTCACACAAAGAAGAAGCAGCTCAGAAGTAGTCTGGGTTGTTCCCAGGTACCTGCATCTTCACAGAGTGACCGCCAGGGGGCAGCACAGCCAAAGCACTCACAGCCCACAAGCCTACGAATCATCAATTGGATGTCAGCAGCCTTGTCAGAGGCGCAGAGACTAGTAATTCCACAGTATTTTGGGACAGCAGAGTAAAAAGCAAGTGCTGAGCTGAAGTGGTCACTGCTGTTTTGTCACAACACCAGACATATGTTCTTAAAAGCATGTAAGCGCACATTCTTAGGCATTCTCGGTCGTCTTCTCCCTTTCTGACATTATACCAATTGTATACACCCGAATGGAGAAAAGTTCAAATATAAGGTACTAGGAATATGCGCCAAAGGAAGGCAAATTAAACATTTCAAGTACAAATATTACCATATTTATTGATGTAAAATGTAAACAAGTTAGACTGAAAATATGTGTGTGTGTTTACAAAGGATGTCTAAAGTGTATGCTGTGAGGTCAGGTTGCAGTTCACTACTTGCACTTGCGCCTTTCACAAGTGTGAGTACCCAGTTACACTAATGTCTGCTCTGACTTGTTATTCTGAGAGTCATGTGCTAAAGGGGGGCTTCCACCCTAGTTTGAAGGACCAGAGTGCGAATGCCCCAGGGCACAGGAAGTACACAGTCCTCATTGATACAACTGTGGCCCAGTAACTTCTGACTGCCCTTTGACCCCACAGACTGGCACATATATGTCATCAGACTACAGCACCGTGGTACATATGCACACATGTGCATGTACACGTCAGCCAGTTTTTTATTCATTTATGTGCTAATACTGTTCAGCATCAGGATGTGATGTCGAAGGAGAAAGGTGGAGAGCGCCGAAGTCTCTGGTATTTCAAGACAAAACTAGAGACCTTTTCACACTCATATACTGCTCCAGGCAGATCTTCCACTGCAAATGCAAGTCATATGAGTCCAGCTGAAAACTGTTTATTTTTGGGTACTTGCTTTAGTCAAAGGTTACCATTTGCAACTCACAAAAAAAAAGCAAAGGGCAATTTCATACATTAACACTTTGGTAAAGTCGTTCTTTCACACCGTACATTTCCGTAAGTTTCTCTCTCCTTGTAAGTTATCCGGTGTGAAGGCCGCGTGGAGTCAGGTCCACACTGTGCATCTTACTGTTGTGTAGCCAGAGTAGAGAGGTGTCCACACAGACACAGGACGTAGACAACACCTGTGTGTAGCATCACGTGCCATTGGTTGCAAAATGTGGACACTGCAAACAGCAGCTGCAATATCACAGATGATATAAAACACATAAAGTGCTCAAGTCTTATACTAGAAACAACACAGCAGGGGAATCATGTCATAAAACAAATGATGAACCCACAGTATGGACGGGGCAGGTAATAAAATGCGAATTTCCCATGGTGGGACCACAGTCAATTGCTGCCTTCTTTTCTCCGTGCCCTGGTCTCATTATATAATCTGTACTTTTTGTTGTGCAATAAAAGAAAAACAAGGAATAACCCTTCATAGTATTAATGTACAGGTCAAGGGCTGGGGAGAGAGGGCAGTAGATTTGGGGGTCGGTGTAAACCTCTGACGGCATTAGATGGAAGCAGAAGACAAAGCAAGTGACATTTATTAAGACTTTAGGTGCATTTAGGTTTATAGAAAAAAACTGAGAAAGATTAAAATGTCTGAGTAGTGAAAAAAAAAATGGATTTCCCATACCGGGAGTCGAACCCGGGCTGCCTGGGTGAAAACCAGGAATCCTAAATGGTAGACCATATGGAAACTGTGACCTCTTCATACAGCTCAGTGTATGTGAGGTGTCTCCCAAGGTCACACTGCATTCCGTACACTGAGAGATATATTGTTCTTCTCAGTAGTACACAATCAATTGGGGTAACAGACACCTCACTTCTGACAAAAGAGAAGGAATGACCAGAAGTCATCATTTCTGCCACAATCTGTCAGGTCTCATTATTTACAACCTTAGAACTTCTACACATACACAGAGCCCAGGACACGGAGGACAGCAGCAGTCCCTGCATTGACTATTACTAACCCCTCCCCTTGAGCCAGACAAAGCCACACCCCTCCCCCAGGACACCCCTTGACTCCTGGGTTTCCTCACCAGACTGATGGCCCCACAGACCCCTCTCCAGTTATCTTCCAGCTGCTTCCTTGACGACACTCCCCTGCAGCTGTCATAGGCTCCAGGCTGCCCTCCTGGGGCTCGAGTTATACTCCTTCTCTATCTACTAACAGCACCGACTCCAGTCCTGACACTGGATTGGTTCACACAAAGAAGAAGCAGCTCAGAAGTAGTCTGGGTTGTTCCCAGGTACCTGCATCTTCACAGAGTGACCGCCAGGGGGCAGCACAGCCAAAGTACTCACAGCCCACAAGCTTACGAATCATCAATTGGATGTCAGCAGCCTTGTCAGAGGCGCAGAGACTAGTAATTCCACAGTATTATGGGACAGCAGAGGAAGAAGCAAGTGCTGAGCTGAAGTGGTCACTGCTGTTTTGTCACAACACCAGACATATGTTCTTAAAAGCATGTAATCGCACATTCTTAGGCATTCTCGGTCGTCTTCTCCCTTTCTCACATTATACCAATTGTATACACCCGAATGGAGAAAAGTTAAAATATAAGGTACTAGGAATATGCGCCAAAGGTAGGCAAATTAAACATTTCAAGTTCAAATATTACCATATTTATTGATGTAAAATGTAAACAAGTTAGACTGAAAATATGTGTGTGTGTTTCAAAGGTTGTCTAAAGTGTATGCTGTGAGGTCAGGTTGCAGTTCACTACTTGCACTTGCGCCTTTCACAAGTGTGAGTACCCAGTTACACTAATGTCTGCTCTGACTTGTTATTCTGAGAGTCGTGTGCTAAAGGGGGGCTTCCACCCTAGTTTGAAGGACCAGAGTACGAATGCCCCAGGGCACAGGAAGTACACAGTCCTCATTGATACAACTGTGGCCCAGTAACTTCTGACTGCCCTTTGACCCCACTGACTGGCACATATATGTCATCAGACTATAGCACCGTGGTACATATGCACACATGTGCATGTACACGTCAGCCAGTTTTTTATTCATTTATGTGCTAATACTGTTCAGCATCAGGATGTGATGTCGAAGGAGAAAGGTGGAGAGCGCCGAAGTCTCTGGTATTTCAAGACAAAACTAGAGACCTTTTCACACTCATATACTGCTCCAGGCAGATCTTCCACTGCAAATGCAAGTCATATGAGTCCAGCTGAAAACTGTTTATTTTTGGGTACTTGCTTTAGTCAAAGGTTACCATTTGCAACTCACAAAAAAAAAGCAAAGGGCAATTTCATACATTAACACTTTGGTAAAGTCGTTCTTTCACACCGTACATTTCCGTAAGTTTCTCTCTCCTTGTAAGTTATCCGGTGTGAAGGCCGCGTGGAGTCAGGTCCACACTGTGCATCTTACTGTTGTGTAGCCAGAGTAGAGAGGTGTCCACACAGACACAGGACGTAGACAACACCTGTGTGTAGCATCACGTGCCATTGGTTGCAAAATGTGGACACTGCAAACAGCAGCTGCAATATCACAGATGATATAAAACACATAAAGTGCTCAAGTCTTATACTAGAAACAACACAGCAGGGGAATCATGTCATAAAACAAATGATGAACCCACAGTATGGACGGGGCAGGTAATAAAATGCGAATTTCCCATGGTGGGACCACAGTCAATTGCTGCCTTCTTTTCTCCGTGCCCTGGTCTCATTATATAATCTGTACTTTTTGTTGTGCAATAAAAGAAAAACAAGGAATAACCCTTCATAGTATTAATGTACAGGTCAAGGGCTGGGGAGAGAGGGCAGTAGATTTGGGGGTCGGTGTAAACTTCTGACGGCATTAGATGGAAGCAGAAGACAAAGCAAGTGACATTTATTAAGACTTTAGGTGCATTTAGGTTTATAGAAAAAAACTGAGAAAGATTAAAATGTCTGAGTAGTGAAAAAAAAATGGATTTCCCATACCGGGAGTCGAACCCAGGCCACCTGGGTGAAAACCAGGAATCCTAACCGCTAGACCATATGGGAACTGTGACCTCTTCATACAGCTCAGTGTATGTGAGGTGTCTCCCAAGGTCACAATGCATTCCGTACACTGAGAGTTATATTGTTCTTCTCAGTAGTACACAATCAATTGGGGTAACAGACACCTCACTTCTGACAAAAGAGAAGGAATGACCAGAAGTCATCATTTCTGCCACAACCTGTCAGGTCTCATTATTTACAACCTTAGAACTTCTACACATACACAGAGCCCAGGACACGGAGGACAGCAGCAGTCCCTGCATTGACTATTACTAACCCCTCCCCTTGAGCCAGACAAAGCCACGCCCCTCCCCCAGGACACCCCTTGACTCCTGGGTTTCCTCACCAGACTGATGGCCCCACAGACCCCTCTCCAGTTATCTTCCAGCTGCTTCCTTGACGACACTCCCCTGCACCTGTCATAGGCTCCAGGCTGCCCTCCTGGGGCTCGAGTTATACTCCTTCTCTATCTACCTATCTACTAACAGCACCGACTCCAGTCCTGACACTGGATTGGTTCACACAAAGAAGAAGCAGCTCAGAAGTAGTCTGGGTTGTTCCCAGGTACCTGCATCTTCACAGAGTGACCGCCAGGGGGCAGCACAGCCAAAGCACTCACAGCCCACAAGCCTACGAATCATCAATTGGATGTCAGCAGCCTTGTCAGAGGTGCAGAGACTAGTAATTCCACAGTATTTTGGGACAGCAGAGGAAGAAGCAAGTGCTGAGCTGAAGTGGTCACTGCTGTTTTGTCACAACACCAGACATATGTTCTTAAAAGCATGTAAGCGCACATTCTTAGGCATTCTCGGTCGTCTTCTCCCTTTCTGACATTATACCAATTGTATACACCCGAATGGAGAAAAGTTCAAATATAAGGTACTAGGAATATGCGCCAAAGGTAGGCAAATTAAACATTTCAAGTACAAATATTACCATATTTATTGATGTAAAATGTAAACAAGTTAGACTGAAAATATGTGTGTGTGTTTACAAAGGAAGTCTAAAGTGTATGCTGTGAGGTCAGGTTGCAGTTCACTACTTGCACTTGCGCCTTTCACAAGCGTGAGTACCCAGTTACACTAATGTCTGCTCTGACTTGTTATTCTGAGAGTCATGTGCTAAAGGGGGGCTTCCACCCTAGTTTGAAGGACCAGAGTACGAATGCCCCAGGGCACAGGAAGTACACAGTCCTCATTGATACAACTGTGGCCCAGTAACTTCTGACTGCCCTTTGACCCCACAGACTGGCACATATATGTCATCAGACTATAGCACCGTGGTACATATGCACACATGTGCATGTACACGTCAGCCAGTTTTTTATTCATTTATGTGCTAATACTGTTCAGCATCAGGATGTGATGTCGAAGGAGAAAGGTGGAGAGCGCCGAAGTCTCTGGTATTTCAAGACAAAACTAGAGACCTTTTCACACTCATATACTGCTCCAGGCAGATCTTCCACTGCAAATGCAAGTCATATGAGTCCAGCTGAAAACTGTTTATTTTTGGGTACTTGCTTTAGTCAAAGGTTACCATTTGCAACTCACAAAAAAAAAGCAAAGGGCAATTTCATACATTAACACTTTGGTAAAGTCGTTCTTTCACACCGTACATTTCCGTAAGTTTCTCTCTCCTTGTAAGTTATCCGGTGTGAAGGCCACGTGGAGTCAGGTCCACACTGTGCATCTTACTGTTGTGTAGCCAGAGTAGAGAGGTGTCCACACAGACACAGGACGTGGACAACACCTGTGTGTAGCATCACGTGCCATTGGTTGCAAAATGTGGACACTGCAAACAGCAGCTGCAATATCACAGATGATATAAAACACATAAAGTGCTCAAGTCTTATACTAGAAACAACACAGCAGGGGAATCATGTCATAAAACAAATGATGAACCCACAGTATGGACGGGGCAGGTAATAAAATGCGAATTTCCCATGGTGGGACCACAGTCAATTGCTGCCTTCTTTTCTCCGTGCCCTGGTCTCATTATATAATCTGTACTTTTTGTTGTGCAATAAAAGAAAAACAAGGAATAACCCTTCATAGTATTAATGTACAGGTCAAGGGCTGGGGAGAGAGGGCAGTAGATTTGGGGGTCGGTGTAAACTTCTGACGGCATTAGATGGAAGCAGAAGACAAAGCAAGTGACATTTATTAAGACTTTAGGTGCATTTAGGTTTATAGAAAAAAACTGAGAAAGATTAAAATGTCTGAGTAGTGAAAAATAAATGGATTTCCCATACCGGGAGTCGAACCCGGGCCGCCTGGGTGAAAACCAGGAATCCTAACCGCTAGACCATATGGGAACTGTGACCTCTTAATACAGCTCAGTGTATGTGAGGTGTCTCCCAAGGTCACAATGCATTCCGTACACTGAGAGTTATATTGTTCTTCTCAGTAGTACACAATCAATTGGGGTAACAGACACCTCACTTCTGACAAAAGAGAAGGAATGACCAGAAGTCACCATTTCTGCCACAACCTGTCAGGTCTCATTATTTACAACCTTAGAACTTCTAGACATACACAGAGCCCAGGACATGGAGGACAGCAGCAGTCCCTGCATTGACTATTACTAACCCCTCCCCTTGAGCCAGACAAAGCCACACCCCTCCCCCAGGACACCCCTTGACTCCTGGGTTTCCTCACCAGACTGATGGCCCCACAGACCCCTCTCCAGTTATCTTCCAGCTGCGTCCTTGACAACACTCCCCTGCACCTGTCACAGGCTCCAGGCTGCCCTCCTGGGGCTCGAGTTATACTCCTTCTCTATCTACTAACAGCACCGACTCCAGTCCTGACACTGGATTGGTTCACACAAAGAAGAAGCAGCTCAGAAGTAGTCTGGGTTGTTCCCAGGTACCTGCATCTTCACAGAGTGACCGCCAGGGGGCAGCACAGCCAAAGCACTCACAGCCCACAAGCCTACGAATCATCAATTGGATGTCAGCAGCCTTGTCAGAGGCGCAGAGACTAGTAATTCCACAGTATTTTGGGACAGCAGAGGAAAAAGCAAGTGCTGAGCTGAAGTGGTCACTGCTGTTTTGTCACAACACCAGACATATGTTCTTAAAAGCATGTAAGCGCACATTCTTAGGCATTCTCGGTCGTCTTCTCCCTTTCTGACATTATACCAATTGTATACACCCGAATGGAGAAAAGTTCAAATATAAGGTACTAGGAATATGCGCCAAAGGTAGGCAAATTAAACATTTCAAGTACAAATATTACCATATTTATTGATGTAAAATGTAAACAAGTTAGACTGAAAATATGTGTGTGTGTTTACAAAGGATGTCTAAAGTGTATGCTGTGAGGTCAGGTTGCAGTTCACTACTTGCACTTGCGCCTTTCACAAGTGTGAGTACCCAGTTACACTAATGTCTGCTCTGACTTGTTATTCTGAGAGTCATGTGCTAAAGGGGGGCTTCCACCCTAGTTTGAAGGACCAGAGTACGAATGCCCCAGGGCACAGGAAGTACACAGTCCTCATTGATACAACTGTGGCCCAGTAACTTCTGACTGCCCTTTGACCCCACAGACTGGCACATATATGTCATCAGACTACAGCACCGTGGTACATATGCACACATGTGCATGTACACGTCAGCCAGTTTTTTATTCATTTATGTGCTAATACTGTTCAGCATCAGGATGTGATGTTGAAGGAGAAAGGTGGAGAGCGCCGAAGTCTCTAGTATTTCAAGACAAAACTAGAGACCTTTTCACACTCATATACTGCTCCAGGCAGATCTTCCACTGCAAATGCAAGTCATATGAGTCCAGCTGAAAACTGTTTATTTTTGGGTACTTGCTTTAGTCAAAGGTTACCATTTGCAACTCACAAAAAAAAAGCAAAGGGCAATTTCATACATTAACACTTTGGTAAAGTCGTTCTTTCACACCGTACATTTCCGTAAGTTTCTCTCTCCTTGTAAGTTATCCGGTGTGAAGGCCGCGTGGAGTCAGGTCCACACTGTGCATCTTACTGTTGTGTAGCCAGAGTAGAGAGGTGTCCACACAGACACAGGACGTAGACAACACCTGTGTGTAGCATCACGTGCCATTGGTTGCAAAATGTGGACACTGCAAACAGCAGCTGCAATATCACAGATGATATAAAACACATAAAGTGCTCAAGTCTTATACTAGAAACAACACAGCAGGGGAATCATGTCATAAAACAAATGATGAACCCACAGTATGGACGGGGCAGGTAATAAAATGCGAATTTCCCATGGTGGGACCACAGTCAATTGCTGCCTTCTTTTCTCCGTGCCCTGGTCTCATTATATAATCTGTACTTTTTGTTGTGCAATAAAAGAAAAACAAGGAATAACCCTTCATAGTATTAATGTACAGGTCAAGGGCTGGGGAGAGAGGGCAGTAGATTTGGGGGTCGGTGTAAACTTCTGACGGCATTAGATGGAAGCAGAAGACAAAGCAAGTGACATTTATTAAGACTTTAGGTGCATTTAGGTTTATAGAAAAAAACTGAGAAAGATTAAAATGTCTGAGTAGTGAAAAAAAAATGGATTTCCCATACCGGGAGTCGAACCCGGGCCGCCTGGGTGAAAACCAGGAATCCTAACCGCTAGACCATATGGGAACTGTGACCTCTTCATACAGCTCAGTGTATGTGAGGTGTCTCCCAAGGTCACAATGCATTCCGTACACTGAGAGTTATATTGTTCTTCTCAGTAGTACACAATCAATTGGGGTAACAGACACCTCACTTCTGACAAAAGAGAAGGAATGACCAGAAGTCACCATTTCTGCCACAACCTGTCAGGTCTCATTATTTACAACCTTAGAACTTCTAGACATACACAGAGCCCAGGACATGGAGGACAGCAGCAGTCCCTGCATTGACTATTACTAACCCCTCCCCTTGAGCCAGACAAAGCCACACCCCTCCCCCAGGACACCCCTTGACTCCTGGGTTTCCTCACCAGACTGATGGCCCCACAGACCCCTCTCCAGTTATCTTCCAGCTGCGTCCTTGACAACACTCCCCTGCACCTGTCACAGGCTCCAGGCTGCCCTCCTGGGGCTCGAGTTATACTCCTTCTCTATCTACTAACAGCACCGACTCCAGTCCTGACACTGGATTGGTTCACACAAAGAAGAAGCAGCTCAGAAGTAGTCTGGGTTGTTCCCAGGTACCTGCATCTTCACAGAGTGACCGCCAGGGGGCAGCACAGCCAAAGCACTCACAGCCCACAAGCCTACGAATCATCAATTGGATGTCAGCAGCCTTGTCAGAGGCGCAGAGACTAGTAATTCCACAGTATTTTGGGACAGCAGAGGAAAAAGCAAGTGCTGAGCTGAAGTGGTCACTGCTGTTTTGTCACAACACCAGACATATGTTCTTAAAAGCATGTAAGCGCACATTCTTAGGCATTCTCGGTCGTCTTCTCCCTTTCTGACATTATACCAATTGTATACACCCGAATGGAGAAAAGTTCAAATATAAGGTACTAGGAATATGCGCCAAAGGTAGGCAAATTAAACATTTCAAGTACAAATATTACCATATTTATTGATGTAAAATGTAAACAAGTTAGACTGAAAATATGTGTGTGTGTTTACAAAGGATGTCTAAAGTGTATGCTGTGAGGTCAGGTTGCAGTTCACTACTTGCACTTGCGCCTTTCACAAGTGTGAGTACCCAGTTACACTAATGTCTGCTCTGACTTGTTATTCTGAGAGTCATGTGCTAAAGGGGGGCTTCCACCCTAGTTTGAAGGACCAGAGTACGAATGCCCCAGGGCACAGGAAGTACACAGTCCTCATTGATACAACTGTGGCCCAGTAACTTCTGACTGCCCTTTGACCCCACAGACTGGCACATATATGTCATCAGACTACAGCACCGTGGTACATATGCACACATGTGCATGTACACGTCAGCCAGTTTTTTATTCATTTATGTGCTAATACTGTTCAGCATCAGGATGTGATGTCGAAGGAGAAAGGTGGAGAGCGCCGAAGTCTCTAGTATTTCAAGACAAAACTAGAGACCTTTTCACACTCATATACTGCTCCAGGCAGATCTTCCACTGCAAATGCAAGTCATATGAGTCCAGCTGAAAACTGTTTATTTTTGGGTACTTGCTTTAGTCAAAGGTTACCATTTGCAACTCACAAAAAAAAAGCAAAGGGCAATTTCATACATTAACACTTTGGTAAAGTCGTTCTTTCACACCGTACATTTCCGTAAGTTTCTCTCTCCTTGTAAGTTATCCGGTGTGAAGGCCGCGTGGAGTCAGGTCCACACTGTGCATCTTACTGTTGTGTAGCCAGAGTAGAGAGGTGTCCACACAGACACAGGACGTAGACAACACCTGTGTGTAGCATCACGTGCCATTGGTTGCAAAATGTGGACACTGCAAACAGCAGCTGCAATATCACAGATGATATAAAACACATAAAGTGCTCAAGTCTTATACTAGAAACAACACAGCAGGGGAATCATGTCATAAAACAAATGATGAACCCACAGTATGGACGGGGCAGGTAATAAAATGCGAATTTCCCATGGTGGGACCACAGTCAATTGCTGCCTTCTTTTCTCCGTGCCCTGGTCTCATTATATAATCTGTACTTTTTGTTGTGCAATAAAAGAAAAACAAGGAATAACCCTTCATAGTATTAATGTACAGGTCAAGGGCTGGGGAGAGAGGGCAGTAGATTTGGGGGTCGGTGTAAACCTCTGACGGCATTAGATGGAAGCAGAAGACAAAGCAAGTGACATTTATTAAGACTTTAGGTGCATTTAGGTTTATAGAAAAAAACTGAGAAAGATTAAAATGTCTGAGTAGTGAAAACAAAATGGATTTCCCATACCGGGAGTCGAACCCGGGCTGCCTGGGTGAAAACCAGGAATCCTAAACGGTAGACCATATGGAAACTGTGACCTCTTCATACAGCTCAGTGTATGTGAGGTGTCTCCCAAGGTCACACTGCATTCCGTACACTGAGAGTTATATTGTTCTTCTCAGTAGTACACAATCAATTGGGGTAACAGACACCTCACTTCTGACAAAAGAGAAGGAATGACCAGAAGTCATCATTTCTGCCACAATCTGTCAGGTCTCATTATTTACAACCTTAGAACTTCTACACATACACAGAGCCCAGGACACGGAGGACAGCAGCAGTCCCTGCATTGACTATTACTAACCCCTCCCCTTGAGCCAGACAAAGCCACGCCCCTCCCCCAGGACACCCCTTGACTCCTGGGTTTCCTCACCAGACTGATGGCCCCACAGACCCCTCTCCAGTTATCTTCCAGCTGCTTCCTTGACGACACTCCCCTGCAGCTGTCATAGGCTCCAGGCTGCCCTCCTGGGGCTCGAGTTATACTCCTTCTCTATCTACTAACAGCACCGACTCCAGTCCTGACACTGGATTGGTTCACACAAAGAAGAAGCAGCTCAGAAGTAGTCTGGGTTGTTCCCAGGTACCTGCATCTTCACAGAGTGACCGCCAGGGGGCAGCACAGCCAAAGCACTCACAGCCCACAAGCTTACGAATCATCAATTGGATGTCAGCAGCCTTGTCAGAGGCGCAGAGACTAGTAATTCCACAGTATTTTGGGACAGCAGAGGAAGAAGCAAGTGCTGAGCTGAAGTGGTCACTGCTGTTTTGTCACAACACCAGACATATGTTCTTAAAAGCATGTAAGCGCACATTCTTAGGCATTCTCGGTCGTCTTCTCCCTTTCTCACATTATACCAATTGTATACACCCGAATGGAGAAAAGTTAAAATATAAGGTACTAGGAATATGCGCCAAAGGTAGGCAAATTAAACATTTCAAGTACAAATATTACCATATTTATTGATGTAAAATGTAAACAAGTTAGACTGAAAATATGTGTGTGTGTTTACAAAGGATGTCTAAAGTGTATGCTGTGAGGTCAGGTTGCAGTTCACTACTTGCACTTGCGCCTTTCACAAGTGTGAGTACCCAGTTACACTAATGTCTGCTCTGACTTGTTATTCTGAGAGTCATGTGCTAAAGGGGGGCTTCCACCCTAGTTTGAAGGACCAGAGTACGAATGCCCCAGGGCACAGGAAGTACACAGTCCTCATTGATACAACTGTGGCCCAGTAACTTCTGACTGCCCTTTGACCCCACTGACTGGCACATATATGTCATCAGACTATAGCACCGTGGTACATATGCACACATGTGCATGTACACGTCAGCCAGTTTTTTATTCATTTATGTGCTAATACTGTTCAGCATCAGGATGTGATGTCGAAGGAGAAAGGTGGAGAGCGCCGAAGTCTCTGGTATTTCAAGACAAAACTAGAGACCTTTTCACACTCATATACTGCTCCAGGCAGATCTTCCACTGCAAATGCAAGTCATATGAGTCCAGCTGAAAACTGTTTATTTTTGGGTACTTGCTTTAGTCAAAGGTTACCATTTGCAACTCACAAAAAAAAAGCAAAGGGCAATTTCATACATTAACACTTTGGTAAAGTCGTTCTTTCACACCGTACATTTCCGTAAGTTTCTCTCTCCTTGTAAGTTATCCGGTGTGAAGGCCGCGTGGAGTCAGGTCCACACTGTGCATCTTACTGTTGTGTAGCCAGAGTAGAGAGGTGTCCACACAGACACAGGACGTAGACAACACCTGTGTGTAGCATCACGTGCCATTGGTTGCAAAATGTGGACACTGCAAACAGCAGCTGCAATATCACAGATGATATAAAACACATAAAGTGCTCAAGTCTTATACTAGAAACAACACAGCAGGGGAATCATGTCATAAAACAAATGATGAACCCACAGTATGGACGGGGCAGGTAATAAAATGCGAATTTCCCATGGTGGGACCACAGTCAATTGCTGCCTTCTTTTCTCCGTGCCCTGGTCTCATTATATAATCTGTACTTTTTGTTGTGCAATAAAAGAAAAACAAGGAATAACCCTTCATAGTATTAATGTACAGGTCAAGGGCTGGGGAGAGAGGGCAGTAGATTTGGGGGTCGGTGTAAACTTCTGACGGCATTAGATGGAAGCAGAAGACAAAGCAAGTGACATTTATTAAGACTTTAGGTGCATTTAGGTTTATAGAAAAAAACTGAGAAAGATTAAAATGTCTGAGTAGTGAAAAAAAAATGGATTTCCCATACCGGGAGTCGAACCCGGGCCACCTGGGTGAAAACCAGGAATCCTAACCGCTAGACCATATGGGAACTGTGACCTCTTCATACAGCTCAGTGTATGTGAGGTGTCTCCCAAGGTCACAATGCATTCCGTACACTGAGAGTTATATTGTTCTTCTCAGTAGTACACAATCAATTGGGGTAACAGACACCTCACTTCTGACAAAAGAGAAGGAATGACCAGAAGTCATCATTTCTGCCACAACCTGTCAGGTCTCATTATTTACAACCTTAGAACTTCTACACATACACAGAGCCCAGGACACGGAGGACAGCAGCAGTCCCTGCATTGACTATTACTAACCCCTCCCCTTGAGCCAGACAAAGCCACGCCCCTCCCCCAGGACACCCCTTGACTCCTGGGTTTCCTCACCAGACTGATGGCCCCACAGACCCCTCTCCAGTTATCTTCCAGCTGCTTCCTTGACGACACTCCCCTGCACCTGTCATAGGCTCCAGGCTGCCCTCCTGGGGCTCGAGTTATACTCCTTCTCTATCTACCTATCTACTAACAGCACCGACTCCAGTCCTGACACTGGATTGGTTCACACAAAGAAGAAGCAGCTCAGAAGTAGTCTGGGTTGTTCCCAGGTACCTGCATCTTCACAGAGTGACCGCCAGGGGGCAGCACAGCCAAAGCACTCACAGCCCACAAGCCTACGAATCATCAATTGGATGTCAGCAGCCTTGTCAGAGGCGCAGAGACTAGTAATTCCACAGTATTTTGGGACAGCAGAGGAAGAAGCAAGTGCTGAGCTGAAGTGGTCACTGCTGTTTTGTCACAACACCAGACATATGTTCTTAAAAGCATGTAAGCGCACATTCTTAGGCATTCTCGGTCGTCTTCTCCCTTTCTCACATTATACCAATTGTATACACCCGAATGGAGAAAAGTTCAAATATAAGGTACTAGGAATATGCGCCAAAGGTAGGCAAATTAAACATTTCAAGTACAAATATTACCATATTTATTGATGTAAAATGTAAACAAGTTAGACTGAAAATATGTGTGTGTGTTTACAAAGGAAGTCTAAAGTGTATGCTGTGAGGTCAGGTTGCAGTTCACTACTTGCACTTGCGCCTTTCACAAGCGTGAGTACCCAGTTACACTAATGTCTGCTCTGACTTGTTATTCTGAGAGTCATGTGCTAAAGGGGGGCTTCCACCCTAGTTTGAAGGACAAGAGTACGAATGCCCCAGGGCACAGGAAGTACACAGTCCTCATTGATACAACTGTGGCCCAGTAACTTCTGACTGCCCTTTGACCCCACAGACTGGCACATATATGTCATCAGACTATAGCACCGTGGTACATATGCACACATGTGCATGTACACGTCAGCCAGTTTTTTATTCATTTATGTGCTAATACTGTTCAGCATCAGGATGTGATGTCGAAGGAGAAAGGTGGAGAGCGCCGAAGTCTCTGGTATTTCAAGACAAAACTAGAGACCTTTTCACACTCATATACTGCTCCAGGCAGATCTTCCACTGCAAATGCAAGTCATATGAGTCCAGCTGAAAACTGTTTATTTTTGGGTACTTGCTTTAGTCAAAGGTTACCATTTGCAACTCACAAAAAAAAAGCAAAGGGCAATTTCATACATTAACACTTTGGTAAAGTCGTTCTTTCACACCGTACATTTCCGTAAGTTTCTCTCTCCTTGTAAGTTATCCGGTGTGAAGGCCACGTGGAGTCAGGTCCACACTGTGCATCTTACTGTTGTGTAGCCAGAGTAGAGAGGTGTCCACACAGACACAGGACGTGGACAACACCTGTGTGTAGCATCACGTGCCATTGGTTGCAAAATGTGGACACTGCAAACAGCAGCTGCAATATCACAGATGATATAAAACACATAAAGTGCTCAAGTCTTATACTAGAAACAACACAGCAGGGGAATCATGTCATAAAACAAATGATGAACCCACAGTATGGACGGGGCAGGTAATAAAATGCGAATTTCCCATGGTGGGACCACAGTCAATTGCTGCCTTCTTTTCTCCGTGCCCTGGTCTCATTATATAATCTGTACTTTTTGTTGTGCAATAAAAGAAAAACAAGGAATAACCCTTCATAGTATTAATGTACAGGTCAAGGGCTGGGGAGAGAGGGCAGTAGATTTGGGGGTCGGTGTAAACTTCTGACGGCATTAGATGGAAGCAGAAGACAAAGCAAGTGACATTTATTAAGACTTTAGGTGCATTTAGGTTTATAGAAAAAAACTGAGAAAGATTAAAATGTCTGAGTAGTGAAAAAAAAATGGATTTCCCATACCGGGAGTCGAACCCGGGCCGCCTGGGTGAAAACCAGGAATCCTAACCGCTAGACCATATAGGAACTGTGACCTCTTCATACAGCTCAGTGTATGTGAGGTGTCTCCCAAGGTCACACTGCATTCCGTACACTGAGAGTTATATTGTTCTTCTCAGTAGTACACAATCAATTGGGGTAACAGACACCTCACTTCTGACAAAAGAGAAGGAATGACCAGAAGTCACCATTTCTGCCACAACCTGTCAGGTCTCATTATTTACAACCTTAGAACTTCTAGACATACACAGAGCCCAGGACATGGAGGACAGCAGCAGTCCCTGCATTGACTATTACTAACCCCTCCCCTTGAGCCAGACAAAGCCACACCCCTCCCCCAGGACACCCCTTGACTCCTGGGATTCCTCACCAGACTGATGGCCCCACAGACCCCTCTCCAGTTATCTTCCAGCTGCGTCCTTGACAACACTCCCCTGCACCTGTCACAGGCTCCAGGCTGCCCTCCTGGGGCTCGAGTTATACTCCTTCTCTATCTACTAACAGCACCGACTCCAGTCCTGACACTGGATTGGTTCACACAAAGAAGAAGCAGCTCAGAAGTAGTCTGGGTTGTTCCCAGGTACCTGCATCTTCACAGAGTGACCGCCAGGGGGCAGCACAGCCAAAGCACTCACAGCCCACAAGCCTACGAATCATCAATTGGATGTCAGCAGCCTTGTCAGAGGCGCAGAGACTAGTAATTCCACAGTATTTTGGGACAGCAGAGGAAAAAGCAAGTGCTGAGCTGAAGTGGTCACTGCTGTTTTGTCACAACACCAGACATATGTTCTTAAAAGCATGTAAGCGCACATTCTTAGGCATTCTCGGTCGTCTTCTCCCTTTCTGACATTATGCCAATTGTATACACCCGAATGGAGAAAAGTTCAAATATAAGGTACTAGGAATATGCGCCAAAGGTAGGCAAATTAAACATTTCAAGTACAAATATTACCATATTTATTGATGTAAAATGTAAACAAGTTAGACTGAAAATATGTGTGTGTGTTTACAAAGGATGTCTAAAGTGTATGCTGTGAGGTCAGGTTGCAGTTCACTACTTGCACTTGCGCCTTTCACAAGTGTGAGTACCCAGTTACACTAATGTCTGCTCTGACTTGTTATTCTGAGAGTCATGTGCTAAAGGGGGGCTTCCACCCTAGTTTGAAGGACCAGAGTACGAATGCCCCAGGGCACAGGAAGTACACAGTCCTCATTGATACAACTGTGGCCCAGTAACTTCTGACTGCCCTTTGACCCCACAGACTGGCACATATATGTCATCAGACTACAGCACCGTGGTACATATGCACACATGTGCATGTACACGTCAGCCAGTTTTTTATTCATTTATGTGCTAATACTGTTCAGCATCAGGATGTGATGTCGAAGGAGAAAGGTGGAGAGCGCCGAAGTCTCTAGTATTTCAAGACAAAACTAGAGACCTTTTCACACTCATATACTGCTCCAGGCAGATCTTCCACTGCAAATGCAAGTCATATGAGTCCAGCTGAAAACTGTTTATTTTTGGGTACTTGCTTTAGTCAAAGGTTACCATTTGCAACTCACAAAAAAAAATCAAAGGGCAATTTCATACATTAACACTTTGGTAAAGTCGTTCTTTCACACCGTACATTTCCGTAAGTTTCTCTCTCCTTGTAAGTTATCCGGTGTGAAGGCCGCGTGGAGTCAGGTCCACACTGTGCATCTTACTGTTGTGTAGCCAGAGTAGAGAGGTGTCCACACAGACACAGGACGTAGACAACACCTGTGTGTGGCATCACGTGCCATTGGTTGCAAAATGTGGACACTGCAAACAGCAGCTGCAATATCACAGATGATATAAAACACATAAAGTGCTCAAGTCTTATACTAGAAACAACACAGCAGGGGAATCATGTCATAAAACAAATGATGAACCCACAGTATGGACGGGGCAGGTAATAAAATGCGAATTTCCCATGGTGGGACCACAGTCAATTGCTGCCTTCTTTTCTCCGTGCCCTGGTCTCATTATATAATCTGTACTTTTTGTTGTGCAATAAAAGAAAAACAAGGAATAACCCTTCATAGTATTAATGTACAGGTCAAGGGCTGGGGAGAGAGGGCAGTAGATTTGGGGGTCGGTGTAAACTTCTGACGGCATTAGATGGAAGCAGAAGACAAAGCAAGTGACATTTATTAAGACTTTAGGTGCATTTAGGTTTATAGAAAAAAACTGAGAAAGATTAAAATGTCTGAGTAGTGAAAAAAAAATGGATTTCCCATACCGGGAGTCGAACCCGGGCCGCCTGGGTGAAAACCAGGAATCCTAACCGCTAGACCATATGGGAACTGTGACCTCTTCATACAGCTCAGTGTATGTGAGGTGTCTCCCAAGGTCACAATGCATTCCGTACACTGAGAGTTATATTGTTCTTCTCAGTAGTACACAATCAATTGGGGTAACAGACACCTCACTTCTGACAAAAGAGAAGGAATGACCAGAAGTCATCATTTCTGCCACAACCTGTCAGGTCTCATTATTTACAACCTTAGAACTTCTACACATACACAGAGCCCAGGACACGGAGGACAGCAGCAGTCCCTGCATTGACTATTACTAACCCCTCCCCTTGAGCCAGACAAAGCCACGCCCCTCCCCCAGGACACCCCTTGACTCCTGGGTTTCCTCACCAGACTGATGGCCCCACAGACCCCTCTCCAGTTATCTTCCAGCTGCTTCCTTGACGACACTCCCCTGCACCTGTCATAGGCTCCAGGCTGCCCTCCTGGGGCTCGAGTTATACTCCTTCTCTATCTACCTATCTACTAACAGCACCGACTCCAGTCCTGACACTGGATTGGTTCACACAAAGAAGAAGCAGCTCAGAAGTAGTCTGGGTTGTTCCCAGGTACCTGCATCTTCACAGAGTGACCGCCAGGGGGCAGCACAGCCAAAGCACTCACAGCCCACAAGCCTACGAATCATCAATTGGATGTCAGCAGCCTTGTCAGAGGCGCAGAGACTAGTAATTCCACAGTATTTTGGGACAGCAGAGGAAAAAGCAAGTGCTGAGCTGAAGTGGTCACTGCTGTTTTGTCACAACACCAGACATATGTTCTTAAAAGCATGTAAGCACACATTCTTAGGCATTCTCGGTCGTCTTCTCCCTTTCTGACATTATACCAATTGTATACACCCGAATGGAGAAAAGTTCAAATATAAGGTACTAGGAATATGCGCCAAAGGTAGGCAAATTAAACATTTCAAGTACAAATATTACCATATTTATTGATGTAAAATGTAAACAAGTTAGACTGAAAATATGTGTGTGTGTTTACAAAGGATGTCTAAAGTGTATGCTGTGAGGTCAGGTTGCAGTTCACTACTTGCACTTGCGCCTTTCACAAGTGTGAGTACCCAGTTACACTAATGTCTGCTGTGACTTGTTATTCTGAGAGTCATGTGCTAAAGGGGGGCTTCCACCCTAGTTTGAAGGACCAGAGTACGAATGCCCCAGGGCACAGGAAGTACACAGTCCTCATTGATACAACTGTGGCCCAGTAACTTCTGACTGCCCTTTGACCCCACAGACTGGCACATATATGTCATCAGACTACAGCACCGTGGTACATCTGCACACATGTGCATGTACACGTCAGCCAGTTTTTTATTCATTTATGTGCTAATACTGTTCAGCATCAGGATGTGATGTCGAAGGAGAAAGGTGGAGAGCGCCGAAGTCTCTGGTATTTCAAGACAAAACTAGAGACCTTTTCACACTCATATACTGCTCCAGGCAGATCTTCCACTGCAAATGCAAGTCATATGAGTCCAGCTGAAAACTGTTTATTTTTGGGTACTTGCTTTAGTCAAAGGTTACCATTTGCAACTCACAAAAAAAAAGCAAAGGGCAATTTCATACATTAACACTTTGGTAAAGTCGTTCTTTCACACCGTACATTTCCGTAAGTTTCTCTCTCCTTGTAAGTTATCCGGTGTGAAGGCCGCGTGGAGTCAGGTCCACACTGTGCATCTTACTGTTGTGTAGCCAGAGTAGAGAGGTGTCCACACAGACACAGGACGTAGACAACACCTGTGTGTAGCATCACGTGCCATTGGTTGCAAAATGTGGACACTGCAAACAGCAGCTGCAATATCACAGATGATATAAAACACATAAAGTGCTCAAGTCTTATACTAGAAACAACACAGCAGGGGAATCATGTCATAAAACAAATGATGAACCCACAGTATGGACGGGGCAGGTAATAAAATGCGAATTTCCCATGGTGGGACCACAGTCAATTGCTGCCTTCTTTTCTCCGTGCCCTGGTCTCATTATATAATCTGTACTTTTTGTTGTGCAATAAAAGAAAAACAAGGAATAACCCTTCATAGTATTAATGTACAGGTCAAGGGCTGGGGAGAGAGGGCAGTAGATTTGGGGGTCGGTGTAAACTTCTGACGGCATTAGATGGAAGCAGAAGACAAAGCAAGTGACATTTATTAAGACTTTAGGTGCATTTAGGTTTATAGAAAAAAACTGAGAAAGATTAAAATGTCTGAGTAGTGAAAAAAAAATGGATTTCCCATACCGGGAGTCGAACCCGGGCCACCTGGGCGAAAACCAGGAATCCTAACCGCTAGACCATATGGGAACTGTGACCTCTTCATACAGCTCAGTTTATGTGAGGTGTCTCCCAAGGTCACAATGCATTCCGTACACTGAGAGTTATATTGTTCTTCTCAGTAGTACACAATCAATTGGGGTAACAGACACCTCACTTCTGACAAAAGAGAAGGAATGACCAGAAGTCATCATTTCTGCCACAACCTGTCAGGTCTCATTATTTACAACCTTAGAACTTCTACACATACACAGAGCCCAGGACACGGAGGACAGCAGCAGTCCCTGCATTGACTATTACTAACCCCTCCCCTTGAGCCAGACAAAGCCACGCCCCTCCCCCAGGACACCCCTTGACTCCTGGGTTTCCTCACCAGACTGATGGCCCCACAGACCCCTCTCCAGTTATCTTCCAGCTGCTTCCTTGACAACACTCCCCTGCACCTGTCATAGGCTCCAGGCTGCCCTCCTGGGGCTCGAGTTATACTCCTTCTCTATCTACCTATCTACTAACAGCACCGACTCCAGTCCTGACACTGGATTGGTTCACACAAAGAAGAAGCAGCTCAGAAGTAGTCTGGGTTGTTCCCAGGTACCTGCATCTTCACAGAGTGACCGCCAGGGGGCAGCACAGCCAAAGCACTCACAGCCCACAAGCCTACGAATCATCAATTGGATGTCAGCAGCCTTGTCAGAGGCGCAGAGACTAGTAATTCCACAGTATTTTGGGACAGCAGAGGAAGAAGCAAGTGCTGAGCTGAAGTGGTCACTGCTGTTTTGTCACAACACCAGACATATGTTCTTAAAAGCATGTAAGCGCACATTCTTAGGCATTCTCGGTCGTCTTCTCCCTTTCTGACATTATACCAATTGTATACACCCGAATGGAGAAAAGTTCAAATATAAGGTACTAGGAATATGCGCCAAAGGTAGGCAAATTAAACATTTCAAGTACAAATATTACCATATTTATTGATGTAAAATGTAAACAAGTTAGACTGAAAATATGTGTGTGTGTTTACAAAGGAAGTCTAAAGTGTATGCTGTGAGGTCAGGTTGCAGTTCACTACTTGCACTTGCGCCTTTCACAAGCGTGAGTACCCAGTTACACTAATGTCTGCTCTGACTTGTTATTCTGAGAGTCATGTGCTAAAGGGGGGCTTCCACCCTAGTTTGAAGGACCAGAGTACGAATGCCCCAGGGCACAGGAAGTACACAGTCCTCATTGATACAACTGTGGCCCAGTAACTTCTGACTGCCCTTTGACCCCACAGACTGGCACATATATGTCATCAGACTACAGCACCGTGGTACATATGCACACATGTGCATGTACACGTCAGCCAGTTTTTTATTCATTTATGTGCTAATACTGTTCAGCATCAGGATGTGATGTCGAAGGAGAAAGGTGGAGAGCGCCGAAGTCTCTGGTATTTCAAGACAAAACTAGAGACCTTTTCACACTCATATACTGCTCCAGGCAGATCTTCCACTGCAAATGCAAGTCATATGAGTCCAGCTGAAAACTGTTTATTTTTGGGTACTTGCTTTAGTCAAAGGTTACCATTTGCAACTCACAAAAAAAAAGCAAAGGGCAATTTCATACATTAACACTTTGGTAAAGTCGTTCTTTCACACCGTACATTTCCGTAAGTTTCTCTCTCCTTGTAAGTTATCCGGTGTGAAGGCCACGTGGAGTCAGGTCCACACTGTGCATCTTACTGTTGTGTAGCCAGAGTAGAGAGGTGTCCACACAGACACAGGACGTAGACAACACCTGTGTGTAGCATCACGTGCCATTGGTTGCAAAATGTGGACACTGCAAACAGCAGCTGCAATATCACAGATGATATAAAACACATAAAGTGCTCAAGTCTTATACTAGAAACAACACAGCAGGGGAATCATGTCATAAAACAAATGATGAACCCACAGTATGGACGGGGCAGGTAATAAAATGCGAATTTCCCATGGTGGGACCACAGTCAATTGCTGCCTTCTTTTCTCCGTGCCCTGGTCTCATTATATAATCTGTACTTTTTGTTGTGCAATAAAAGAAAAACAAGGAATAACCCTTCATAGTATTAATGTACAGGTCAAGGGCTGGGGAGAGAGGGCAGTAGATTTGGGGGTCGGTGTAAACCTCTGACGGCATTAGATGGAAGCAGAAGACAAAGCAAGTGACATTTATTAAGACTTTAGGTGCATTTAGGTTTATAGAAAAAAACTGAGAAAGATTAAAATGTCTGAGTAGTGAAAAAAAAAATGGATTTCCCATACCGGGAGTCGCACCCGGTCTGCCTGGGTGAAAACCAGGAATCCTAACCGGTAGACCATATGGAAACTGTGACCTCTTCATACAGCTCAGTGTATGTGAGGTGTCTCCCAAGGTCACACTGCATTCTGTACACTGAGAGTTATATTGTTCTTCTCAGTAGTACACAATCAATTGGGGTAACAGACACCTCACTTCTGACAAAAGAGAAGGAATGACCAGAAGTCATCATTTCTGCCACAACCTGTCAGGTCTCATTATTTACAACCTTAGAACTTCTACATATACACAGAGCCCAGGACACGGAGGACAGCAGCAGTCCCTGCATTGACTATTACTAACCCCTCCCCTTGAGCCAGACAAAGCCACGCCCCTCCCCCAGGACACCCCTTGACTCTTGGGTTTCCTCACCAGACTGATGGCCCCACAGACCCCTCTCCAGTTATCTTCCAGCTGCTTCCTTGACGACACTCCCCTGCACCTGTCATTGGCTCCAGGCTGCCCTCCTGGGGCTCGAGTTATACTCCTTCTCTATCTACCTATCTACTAACAGCACCGACTCCAGTCCTGACACTGGATTGGTTCACACAAAGAAGAAGCAGCTCAGAAGTAGTCTGGGTTGTTCCCAGGTACCTGCATCTTCACAGAGTGACCGCCAGGGGGCAGCACAGCCAAAGCACTCACAGCCCACAAGCCTACGAATCATCAATTGGATGTCAGCAGCCTTGTCAGAGGCGCAGAGACTAGTAATTCCACAGTATTTTGGGACAGCAGAGGAAAAAGCAAGTGCTGAGCTGAAGTGGTCACTGCTGTTTTGTCACAACACCAGACATATGTTCTTAAAAGCATGTAAGCGCACATTCTTAGGCATTCTCGGTCGTCTTCTCCCTTTCTGACATTATACCAATTGTATACACCCGAATGGAGAAAAGTTCAAATATAAGGTACTAGGAATATGCGCCAAAGGTAGGCAAATTAAACATTTCAAGTACAAATATTACCATATTTATTGATGTAAAATGTAAACAAGTTAGACTGAAAATATGTGTGTGTGTTTACAAAGGAAGTCTAAAGTGTATGCTGTGAGGTCAGGTTGCAGTTCACTACTTGCACTTGCGCCTTTCACAAGCGTGAGTACCCAGTTACACTAATGTCTACTCTGACTTGTTATTCTGAGAGTCATGTGCTAAAGGGGGGCTTCCACCCTAGTTTGAAGGACCAGAGTACGAATGCCCCAGGGCACAGGAAGTACACAGTCCTCATTGATACAACTGTGGCCCAGTAACTTCTGACTGCCCTTTGACCCCACAGACTGGCACATATATGTCATCAGACTACAGCACCGTGGTACATATGCACACATGTGCATGTACACGTCAGCCAGTTCTTTATTCATTTATGTGCTAATACTGTTCAGCATCAGGATGTGATGTCGAAGGAGAAAGGTGGAGAACGCCGAAGTCTCTGGTATTTCAAGACAAAACTAGAGACCTTTTCACACTCATATACTGCTCCAGGCAGATCTTCCACTGCAAATGCAAGTCATATGAGTCCAGCTGAAAACTGTTTATTTTTGGGTACTTGCTTTAGTCAAAGGTTACCATTTGCAACTCACAAAAAAAAAGCAAACGGCAAATTCATACATTAACACTTTGGTAAAGTCGTTCTTTCACACCGTACATTTCCGTAAGTTTCTCTCTCCTTGTAAGTTATCCGGTGTGAAGGCCGCGTGGAGTCAGGTCCACACTGTGCATCTTACTGTTGTGTAGCCAGAGTAGAGAGGTGTCCACACAGACACAGGACGTAGACAACACCTGTGTGTAGCATCACGTGCCATTGGTTGCAAAATGTGGACACTGCAAACAGCAGCTGCAATATCACAGATGATATAAAACACATCAAGTGCTCAAGTCTTATACTAGAAACAACACAGCAGGGGAATCATGTCATAAAACAAATGATGAACCCACAGTATGGACGGGGCAGGTAATAAAATGCGAATTTCCCATGGTGGGACCACAGTCAATTGCTGCCTTCTTTTCTCCGTGCCCTGGTCTCATTATATAATCTGTACTTTTTGTTGTGCAATAAAAGAAAAACAAGGAATAACCCTTCATAGTATTAAGGTACAGGTCAAGGGCTGGGGAGAGAGGGCAGTAGATTTGGGGGTCGGTGTAAACTTCTGACGGCATTAGATGGAAGCAGAAGACAAAGCAAGTGACATTTATTAAGACTTTAGGTGCATTTAGGTTTATAGAAAAAAACTGAGAAAGATTAAAATGTCTGAGTAGTGAAAAAAAAATGGATTTCCCATACAGGGAGTCGAACCCGGGCCACCTGGTTGAAAACCAGGAATCCTAACCGCTAGACCATATGGGAACTGTGACCTCTTCATACAGCTCAGTGTATGTGAGGTGTCTCCCAAGGTCACAATGCATTCCGTACACTGAGAGTTATATTGTTCTTCTCAGTAGTACACAATCAATTGGGGTAACAGACACCTCACTTCTGACAAAAGAGAAGGAATGACCAGAAGTCATCATTTCTGCCACAACCTGTCAGGTCTCATTATTTACAACCTTAGAACTTCTACACATACACAGAGCCCAGGACACGGAGGACAGCAGCAGTCCCTGCATTGACTATTACTAACCCCTCCCCTTGAGCCAGACAAAGCCACGCCCCTCCCCCAGGACACCCCTTGACTCCTGGGTTTCCTCACCAGACTGATGGCCCCACAGACCCCTCTCCAGTTATCTTCCAGCTGCTTCCTTGACGACACTCCCCTGCACCTGTCATAGGCTCCAGGCTGCCCTCCTGGGGCTCGAGTTATACTCCTTCTCTATCTACCTATCTACTAACAGCACCGACTCCAGTCCTGACACTGGATTGGTTCACACAAAGAAGAAGCAGCTCAGAAGTAGTCTGGGTTGTTCCCAGGTACCTGCATCTTCACAGAGTGACCGCCAGGGGGCAGCACAGCCAAAGCACTCACAGCCCACAAGCCTACGAATCATCAATTGGATGTCAGCAGCCTTGTCAGAGGCGCAGAGACTAGTAATTCCACAGTATTTTGGGACAGCAGAGGAAGAAGCAAGTGCTGAGCTGAAGTGGTCACTGCTGTTTTGTCACAACACCAGACATATGTTCTTAAAAGCATGTAAGCGCACATTCTTAGGCATTCTCGGTCGTCTTCTCCCTTTCTGACATTATACCAATTGTATACACCCGAATGGAGAAAAGTTAAAATATAAGGTACTAGGAATATGCGCCAAAGGTAGGCAAATTAAACATTTCAAGTACAAATATTACCATATTTATTGATGTAAAATGTAAACAAGTTAGACTGAAAATATGTGTGTGTGTTTACAAAGGAAGTCTAAAGTGTATGCTGTGAGGTCAGGTTGCAGTTCACTACTTGCACTTGCGCCTTTCACAAGTGTGAGTACCCAGTTACACTAATGTCTGCTCTGACTTGTTATTCTGAGAGTCATGTGCTAAAGGGGGGCTTCCACCCTAGTTTGAAGGACCAGAGTACGAATGCCTCAGGGCACAGGAAGTACACAGTCCTCATTGATACAACTGTGGCCCAGTAACTTCTGACTGCCCTTTGACCCCACAGACTGGCATATATATGTCATCAGACTATAGCACCGTGGTACATATGCACACATGTGCATGTACACGTCAGCCAGTTTTTTATTCATTTATGTGCTAATACTGTTCAGCATCAGGATGTGATGTCGAAGGAGAAAGGTGGAGAGCGCCGAAGTCTCTGGTATTTCAAGACAAAACTAGATACCTTTTCACACTCATATACTGCTCCAGGCAGATCTTCCACTGCAAATGCAAGTCATATGAGTCCAGCTGAAAACTGTTTATTTTTGGGTACTTGCTTTAGTCAAAGGTTACCATTTGCAACTCACAAAAAAAAAGCAAAGGGCAATTTCATACATTAACACTTTGGTAAAGTCGTTCTTTCACACCGTACATTTCCGTAAGTTTCTCTCTCTTTGTAAGTTATCCGGTGTGAAGGCCACGTGGAGTCAGGTCCACACTGTGCATCTTACTGTTGTGTAGCCAGAGTAGAGAGGTGTCCACACAGACACAGGACGTAGACAACACCTGTGTGTAGCATCACGTGCCATTGGTTGCAAAATGTGGACACTGCAAACAGCAGCTGCAATATCACAGATGATATAAAACACATAAAGTGCTCAAGTCTTATACTAGAAACAACACAGCAGGGGAATCATGTCATAAAACAAATGATGAACCCACAGTATGGACGGGGCAGGTAATAAAATGCGAATTTCCCGTGGTGGGACCACAGTCAATTGCTGCCTTCTTTTCTCCGTGCCCTGGTCTCATTATATAATCTGTACTTTTTGTTGTGCAATAAAAGAAAAACAAGGAATAACCCTTCATAGTATTAATGTACAGGTCAAGGGCTGGGGAGAGAGGGCAGTAGATTTGGGGGTCGGTGTAAACCTCTGACGGCATTAGATGGAAGCAGAAGACAAAGCAAGTGACATTTATTAAGACTTTAGGTGCATTTAGGTTTATAGAAAAAAACTGAGAAAGATTAAAATGTCTGAGTAGTGAAAAAAAAAATGGATTTCCCATACCGGGAGTCGAACCCGGGCTGCCTGGGTGAGAACCAGGAATCCTAACCGGTAGACCATATGGAAACTGTGACCTCTTCATACAGCTCAGTGTATGTGAGGTGTCTCCCAAGGTCACACTGCATTCCGTACACTGAGAGTTATATTGTTCTTCTCAGTAGTACACAATCAATTGGGGTAACAGACACCTCACTTCTGACAAAAGAGAAGGAATGACCAGAAGTCATCATTTCTGCCACAACCTGTCAGGTCTCATTATTTACAACCTTAGAACTTCTACACATACACAGAGCCCAGGACACGGAGGACAGCAGCAGTCCCTGCATTGACTATTACTAACCCCTCCCCTTGAGCCAGACAAAGCCACGCCCCTCCCCCAGGACACCCCTTGACTCCTGGGTTTCCTCACCAGACTGATGGCCCCACAGACCCCTCTCCAGTTATCTTCCAGCTGCTTCCTTGACGACACGCCCCCGGAAGCTGTCATAGGCTCCAGGCTGCCCTCCTGGGGCTCGAGTTATACTCCTTCTCTATCTACTAACAGCACCGACTCCAGTCCTGACACTGGATTGGTTCACACAAAGAAGAAGCAGCTCAGAAGTAGTCTGGGTTGTTCCCAGGTACCTGCATCTTCACAGAGTGACCGCCAGGGGGCAACACAGCCAAAGCACTCACAGCCCACAAGCTTACGAATCATCAATTGGATGTCAGCAGCCTTGTCAGAGGCGCAGAGACTAGTAATTCCACAGTATTTTGGGACAGCAGAGGAAGAAGCAAGTGCTGAGCTGAAGTGGTCACTGCTGTTTTGTCACAACACCAGACATATGTTCTTAAAAGCATGTAAGCGCACATTCTTAGGCATTCTCGGTCGTCTTCTCCCTTTCTCACATTATACCAATTGTATACACCCGAATGGAGAAAAGTTAAAATATAAGGTACTAGGAATATGCGCCAAAGGTAGGCAAATTAAACATTTCAAGTACAAATATTACCATATTTATTGATGTAAAATGTAAACAAGTTAGACTGAAAATATGTGTGTGTGTTTACAAAGGATGTCTAAAGTGTATGCTGTGAGGTCAGGTTGCAGTTCACTACTTGCACTTGCGCCTTTCACAAGTGTGAGTACCCAGTTACACTAATGTCTGCTCTGACTTGTTATTCTGAGAGTCATGTGCTAAAGGGGGGCTTCCACCCTAGTTTGAAGGACCAGAGTACGAATGCCCCAGGGCACAGGAAGTACACAGTCCTCATTGATACAACTGTGGCCCAGTAACTTCTGACTGCCCTTTGACCCCACTGACTGGCACATATATGTCATCAGACTATAGCACCGTGGTACATATGCACACATGTGCATGTACACGTCAGCCAGTTTTTTATTCATTTATGTGCTAATACTGTTCAGCATCAGGATGTGATGTCGAAGGAGAAAGGTGGAGAGCGCCGAAGTCTCTGGTATTTCAAGACAAAACTAGAGACCTTTTCACACTCATATACTGCTCCAGGCAGATCTTCCACTGCAAATGCAAGTCATATGAGTCCAGCTGAAAACTGTTTATTTTTGGGTACTTGCTTTAGTCAAAGGTTACCATTTGCAACTCACAAAAAAAAAGCAAAGGGCAATTTCATACATTAACACTTTGGTAAAGTCGTTCTTTCACACCGTACATTTCCGTAAGTTTCTCTATCCTTGTAAGTTATCCGGTGTGAAGGCCGCGTGGAGTCAGGTCCACACTGTGCATCTTACTGTTGTGTAGCCAGAGTAGAGAGGTGTCCACACAGACACAGGACGTAGACAACACCTGTGTGTAGCATCACGTGCCATTGGTTGCAAAATGTGGACACTGCAAACAGCAGCTGCAATATCACAGATGATATAAAACACATAAAGTGCTCAAGTCTTATACTAGAAACAACACAGCAGGGGAATCATGTCATAAAACAAATGATGAACCCACAGTATGGACGGGGCAGGTAATAAAATGCGAATTTCCCATGGTGTGACCACAGTCAATTGCTGCCTTCTTTTCTCCGTGCCCTGGTCTCATTATATAATCTGTACTTTTTGTTGTGCAATAAAAGAAAAACAAGGAATAACCCTTCATAGTATTAATGTACAGGTCAAGGGCTGGGGAGAGAGGGCAGTAGATTTGGGGGTCGGTGTAAACTTCTGACGGCATTAGATGGAAGCAGAAGACAAAGCAAGTGACATTTATTAAAACTTTAGGTGCATTTAGGTTTATAGAAAAAAACTGAGAAAGATTAAAATGTCTGAGTAGTGAAAAAAAAATGGATTTTCCATACCGGGAGTCGAACCCGGGCCGCCTGGGTGAAAACCAGGAATCCTAACCGCTAGACCATATGGGAACTGTGACCTCTTCATACAGCTCAGTGTATGTGAGGTGTCTCCCAAGGTCACAATGCATTCCGTACACTGAGAGTTATATTGTTCTTCTCAGTAGTACACAATCAATTGGGGTAACAGACACCTCACTTCTGACAAAAGAGAAGGAATGACCAGAAGTCATCATTTCTGCCACAACCTGTCAGGTCTCATTATTTACAACCTTAGAACTTCTACACATACACAGAGCCCAGGACACGGAGGACAGCAGCAGTCCCTGCATTGACTATTACTAACCCCTCCCCTTGAGCCAGACAAAGCCACGCCCCTCCCCCAGGACACCCCTTGACTCCTGGGTTTCCTCACCAGACTGATGGCCCCACAGACCCCTCTCCAGTTATCTTCCAGCTGCTTCCTTGACGACACTCCCCTGCACCTGTCATAGGCTCCAGGCTGCCCTCCTGGGGCTCGAGTTATACTCCTTCTCTATCTACCTATCTACTAACAGCACCGACTCCAGTCCTGACACTGGATTGGTTCACACAAAGAAGAAGCAGCTCAGAAGTAGTCTGGGTTGTTCCCAGGTACCTGCATCTTCACAGAGTGACCGCCAGGGGGCAGCACAGCCAAAGCACTCACAGCCCACAAGCCTACGAATCATCAATTGGATGTCAGCAGCCTTGTCAGAGGCGCAGAGACTAGTAATTCCACAGTATTTTGTGACAGCAGAGGAAGAAGCAAGTGCTGAGCTGAAGTGGTCACTGCTGTTTTGTCACAACACCAGACATATGTTCTTAAAAGCATGTAAGCGCACATTCTTAGGCATTCTCGGTCGTCTTCTCCCTTTCTGACATTATACCAATTGTATACACCCGAATGGAGAAAAGTTCAAATATAAGGTACTAGGAATATGCGCCAAAGGTAGGCAAATTAAACATTTCAAGTACAAATATTACCATATTTATTGATGTAAAATGTAAACAAGTTAGACTGAAAATATGTGTGTGTGTTTACAAAGGAAGTCTAAAGTGTATGCTGTGAGGTCAGGTTGCAGTTCACTACTTGCACTTGCGCCTTTCACAAGCGTGAGTACCCAGTTACACTAATGTCTGCTCTGACTTGTTATTCTGAGAGTCATATGCTAAAGGGGGGCTTCCACCCTAGTTTGAAGGACCAGAGTACGAATGCCCCAGGGCACAGGAAGTACACAGTCCTCATTGATACAACTGTGGCCCAGTAACTTCTGACTGCCCTTTGACCCCACAGACTGGCACATATATGTCATCAGACTATAGCACCGTGGTACATATGCACACATGTGCATGTACACGTCAGCCAGTTTTTTATTCATTTATGTGCTAATACTGTTCAGCATCAGGATGTGATGTCGAAGGAGAAAGGTGGAGAGTGCCGAAGTCTCTGGTATTTCAAGACAAAACTAGAGACCTTTTCACACTCATATACTGCTCCAGGCAGATCTTCCACTGCAAATGCAAGTCATATGAGTCCAGCTGAAAACTGTTTATTTTTGGGTACTTGCTTTAGTCAAAGGTTACCATTTGCAACTCACAAAAAAAAAGCAAAGGGCAATTTCATACATTAACACTTTGGTAAAGTCGTTCTTTCACACCGTACATTTCCGTAAGTTTCTCTCTCCTTGTAAGTTATCCGGTGTGAAGGCCACATGGAGTCAGGTCCACACTGTGCATCTTACTGTTGTGTAGCCAGAGCAGAGAGGTGTCCACACAGACACAGGACGTAGACAACACCTGTGTGTAGCATCACGTGCCATTGGTTGCAAAATGTGGACACTGCAAACAGCAGCTGCAATATCACAGATGATATAAAACACATAAAGTGCTCAAGTCTTATACTAGAAACAACACAGCAGGGGAATCATGTCATAAAACAAATGATGAACCCACAGTATGGACGGGGCAGGTAATAAAATGCGAATTTCCCATGGTGGGACCACAGTCAATTGCTGCCTTCTTTTCTCCGTGCCCTGGTCTCATTGTATAATCTGTACTTTTTGTTGTGCAATAAAAGAAAAACAAGGAATAACCCTTCATAGTATTAATGTACAGGTCAAGGGCTGGGGAGAGAGGGCAGTAGATTTGGGGGTCGGTGTAAACCTCTGACGGCATTAGATGGAAGCAGAAGACAAAGCAAGTGACATTTATTAAGACTTTAGGTGCATTTAGGTTTATAGAAAAAAACTGAGAAAGATTAAAATGTCTGAGTAGTGAAAAAAAAAATGGATTTCCCATACCGGGAGTCGAACCCGGGCTGCCTGGGTGAAAACCAGGAATCCTAACCGGTAGACCATATGGGAACTGTGACCTCTTCGTACAGCTCAGTGTATGTGAGGTGTCTCCCAAGGTCACACTGCATTCCGTACACTGAGAGTTATATTGTTCTTCTCAGTAGTACACAATCAATTGGGGTAACAGACACCTCACTTCTGACAAAAGAGAAGGAATGACCAGAAGTCATCATTTCTGCCACAATCTGTCAGGTCTCATTATTTACAACCTTAGAACTTCTACACATACACAGAGCCCAGGACACGGAGGACAGCAGCAGTCCCTGCATTGACTATTACTAACCCCTCCCCTTGAGCCAGACAAAGCCACGCCCCTCCCCCAGGACACCCCTTGACTCCTGGGTTTCCTCACCAGACTGATGGCCCCACAGACCCCTCTCCAGTTATCTTCCAGCTGCTTCCTTGACGACACTCCCCTGCAGCTGTCATAGGCTCCAGGCTGCCCTCCTGGGGCTCGAGTTATACTCCTTCTCTATCTACTAACAGCACCGACTCCAGTCCTGACACTGGATTGGTTCACACAAAGAAGAAGCAGCTCAGAAGTAGTCTGGGTTGTTCCCAGGTACCTGCATCTTCACAGAGTGACCGCCAGGGGGCAGCACAGCCAAAGCACTCACAGCCCACAAGCTTACGAATCATCAATTGGATGTCAGCAGCCTTGTCAGAGGCGCAGAGACTAGTAATTCCACAGTATTTTGGGACAGCAGAGGAAGAAGCAAGTGCTGAGCTGAAGTGGTCACTGCTGTTTTGTCACAACACCAGACATATGTTCTTAAAAGCATGTAAGCGCACATTCTTAGGCATTCTCGGTCGTCTTCTCCCTTTCTGACATTATACCAATTGTATACACCCGAATGGAGAAAAGTTAAAATATAAGGTACTAGGAATATGCGCCAAAGGTAGGCAAATTAAACATTTCAAGTACAAATATTACCATATTTATTGATGTAAAATGTAAACAAGTTAGACTGAAAATATGTGTGTGTGTTTACAAAGGATGTCTAAAGTGTATGCTGTGAGGTCAGGTTGCAGTTCACTACTTGCACTTGCGCCTTTCACAAGTGTGAGTACCCAGTTACACTAATGTCTGCTCTGACTTGTTATTCTGAGAGTCATGTGCTAAAGGGGGGCTTCCACCCTAGTTTGAAGGACCAGAGTACGAATGCCCCAGGGCACAGGAAGTACACAGTCCTCATTGATACAACTGTGGCCCAGTAACTTCTGACTGCCCTTTGACCCCACTGACTGGCACATATATGTCATCAGACTATAGCACCGTGGTACATATGCACACATGTGCATGTACACGTCAGCCAGTTTTTTATTCATTTATGTGCTAATACTGTTCAGCATCAGGATGTGATGTCGAAGGAGAAAGGTGGAGAGCGCCGAAGTCTCTGGTATTTCAAGACAAAACTAGAGACCTTTTCACACTCATATACTGCTCCAGGCAGATCTTCCACTGCAAATGCAAGTCATATGAGTCCAGCTGAAAACTGTTTATTTTTGGGTACTTGCTTTAGTCAAAGGTTACCATTTGCAACTCACAAAAAAAAAGCAAAGGGCAATTTCATACATTAACACTTTGGTAAAGTCGTTCTTTCACACCGTACATTTCCGTAAGTTTCTCTCTCCTTGTAAGTTATCCGGTGTGAAGGCCGCGTGGAGTCAGGTCCACACTGTGCATCTTACTGTTGTTTAGCCAGAGTAGAGAGGTGTCCACACAGACACAGGACGTAGACAACACCTGTGTGTAGCATCACGTGCCATTGGTTGCAAAATGTGGACACTGCAAACAGCAGCTGCAATATCACAGATGATATAAAACACATAAAGTGCTCAAGTCTTATACTAGAAACAACACAGCAGGGGAATCATGTCATAAAACAAATGATGAACCCACAGTATGGACGGGGCAGGTAATAAAATGCGAATTTCCCATGGTGGGACCACAGTCAATTGCTGCCTTCTTTTCTCCGTGCCCTGGTCTCATTATATAATCTGTACTTTTTGTTGTGCAATAAAAGAAAAACAAGGAATAACCCTTCATAGTATTAATGTACAGGTCAAGGGCTGGGGAGAGAGGGCAGTAGATTTGGGGGTCGGTGTAAACCTCTGACGGCATTAGATGGAAGCAGAAGACAAAGCAAGTGACATTTATTAAGACTTTAGGTGCATTTAGGTTTATAGAAAAAAACTGAGAAAGATTAAAATGTCTGAGTAGTGAAAAAAAAATGGATTTCCCATACCGGGAGTCGAACCCGGGCCGCCTGTGTAAAAACCAGGAATCCTAACCGCTAGACCATATGGGAACTGTGACCTCTTCATACAGCTCAGTGTATGTGAGGTGTCTCCCAAGGTCACACTGCATTCCGTACACTGAGAGTTATATTGTTCTTCTCAGTAGTACACAATCAATTGGGGTAACAGACACCTCACTTCTGACAAAAGAGAAGGAATGACCAGAAGTCATCATTTCTGCCACAACCTGTCAGGTCTCATTATTTACAACCTTAGAACTTCTACACATACACAGAGCACAGGACACGGAGGACAGCAGCAGTCCCTGCATTGACTATTACTAACCCCTCCCCTTGAGCCAGACAAAGCCACGCCCCTCCCCCAGGACACCCCTTGACTCCTGGGTTTCCTCACCAGACTGATGGCCCCACAGATCCCTCTCCAGTTATCTTCCAGCTGCTTCCTTGACGACACTCCCCTGCACCTGTCATAGGCTCCAGGCTGCCCTCCTGGGGCTCGAGTTATACTCCTTCTCTATCTACTAACAGCACCGACTCCAGTCCTGACACTGAATTGGTTCACACAAAGAAGAAGCAGCTCAGAAGTAGTCTGGGTTGTTCCCAGGTACCTGTATCTTCACAGAGTGACCGCCAGGGGGCAGCACAGCCAAAGCACTCACAGCCCACAAGCTTACGAATCATCAATTGGATGTCAGCAGCCTTGTCAGAGGCGCAGAGACTAGTAATTCCACAGTATTTTGGGACAGCAGAGGAAGAAGCAAGTGCTGAGCTGAAGTGGTCACTGCTGTTTTGTCACAACACCAGACATATGTTCTTAAAAGCATGTAAGCGCACATTCTTAGGCATTCTCGGTCGTCTTCTCCCTTTCTGACATTATAAATCAAATCAAATCATTAACATTTATAAAGCGCGCTACTCACCCGTGCGGGTCTCAAGGCGCTAGGGGGGAAAAGGGGGGGTTATCGCTGCTCGAACAGCCAAGTCTTTAGGAGTCTCCGGAAAGCGGAGTGGTCCTGGGTGGTCCTGAGGCTGGTGGGGAGGGAGTTCCAGGTCTTGGCCGCCAGGAAGGAGAAAGATCTCCCACCCGCCGTGGAGCGGCGGGTGCGAGGGACGGCAGCAAGTGCGAGGCCAGCTGAGCGGAGGGGGCGGGTGGGGACGTAGAAGCTGAGGCGTCTGTTGAGGTATTCCGGTCCCTTGTTGTGGAGGGCTTTGTGTGCGTGGGTGAGAAGACGGAAGGTGATCCTTTTGCTGACTGGGAGCCAATGCAGGTGTCTCAGGTGTGCGGAGATGTGGCTGTTGCGGGGTACGTCGAGGATGAGGCGGGCCGAGGCGTTTTGGATGCGTTGCAGGCGGTTTTGGAGTTTGGCGGTGGTCCCGGCGTAGAGGGTGTTGCCGTAGTCCAGGCGACTCGTGACAAGGGCATGGGTCACGGTTTTTCTGGTGTCGGCGGGGATCCAGCGGAAGATCTTGCGGAGCATGCGGAGAGTGAGGAAGCAGGCGGAGGACACGGCGTTGACTTGCTTGGTCATGGTGAGAAGAGGGTCCAGGATGAAGCCGAGGTTGCGGGCGTGGTCTGCGGGGGTCGGTGCGGTGCCGAGGGCCGTGGGCCACCAGGAGTCGTCCCAGGCAGACGGGGTGTTGCCGAGGATGAGGACTTCCGTTTTTTCAGAGTTCAGCTTTAGGCGGCTGAGCCTCATCCAATCTGCGACGTCCTTCATACCCTCTTGTAGGTTGGTCTTGGCGCTGGCGGGGTCCTTGGTGAGGGAGAGTACAAGTTGGGTGTCGTTGGCGTAGGAGGTGATGATGATGTCGTGCTTGCGTACGATGTCGGCGAGGGGGCTCATGTAGACATTGAAGAGTGTCGGGCTGAGCGATGAGCCTTGGGGTACGCCGCAGATGATCTTGGTGGGTTCTGAGTGAAACGGAGGGAGGTAAACTCTTTGGGAGCGGTTAGCGAGGAAGGAGGCGATCCAGTCCAGGGCCTGGCCTTGGATCCCGGTGGAGCGTAGGCGGGTGATTAGGGTGCGGTGACAGACGGTGTCAAAGGCAGCCGAGAGGTCGAGGAGAATGAGGGCGACTGTTTCACCGTTGTCCATCAGGGTTCTGATGTCGTCTGTGACTGAGATGAGGGCGGTTTCCGTGCTGTGGTTGGTTCGGAATCCGGTTTGTGAAGGGTCGAGCAGGTTGTTGTCTTCCAGGAAGGTGGTCAGCTGTTTGTTGACGGTCTTTTCTATTACCTTGGCTGGGAAAGGTAGAAGAGAGATGGGGCGGAAGTTTTTCAGGTCGCTTGGGTCAGCCGTAGGTTTCTTTAGTAGGGCGTTGACTTCAGCGTGCTTCCAGCATTCGGGGAAGGTAGCAGAAGAAAAAGAAGAGTTGATGACGGTCTGGAGGTGCGGGGCGATGATGTCGTCGGCTTTGTTAAAGATGAAGTGCGGGCAGGGGTCCGAAGGGGCGCCGGAGTGGATAGAGTTCATGATGGATTTGGTTTCTTCCGTGTTGATGTGGGTCCAGTTGTTGAGGGTGATGTCCGGGGAAGCGGGTTCAGTGGTGTGTGGTTGGGTCTGGTGTCCGAAGCTGTCGTGGAGGTCGCTGATCTTGCGATGGAAGAAAGTGGCGAGGGATTCGCACAAATCCTGTGAGGGCGTGACGGCGTTGGCGCTGGCGCTGGGGTTGGAGAACTCTTTGACGATGCTGAAGAGTTCTCTGCTGTTGTGGCTGTTTTTGTCTAGTCTGTCGGTGAAAAAGTTCCTTTTGGCAGTGCGGATCAGGTGGTGGTGTTCGCGTGTAGCGTTCTTGAGGGCGGTCATGTTGTCCGCGGTGTGGTCCTTGCGCCAGGCCTTCTCAAGGGCACGACAAGTTTTCTTTGATTCTTTGAGGGTGTCAGAGAACCAGAGAGGTTTTTTGGTGTTGGTCTGTCGATGCGTGCGTTTGAGGGGAGCAAGGTTGTCAGCGCAGTTGGAGATCCAGTTTGTGAGGTTGAGAGCTGCGTCGTTGGGGTCGGTGGTGAGGGTGGGTTGGTTGGCGGCGAGAGCGGAGAAGAGTTGCTCTTCAGGGATCTTGTTCCACTGTCGACGAGGGGTGGGTTGAGTGCGGAGGTGGGAGGTCTCGCGTCGGAATGTGAAGTGGACGCAGCTGTGGTCGGTCCAGTGTAGGGCAGAGGTGTGGCTGAAGAAGACGTGTTTGCTGGCGGAGAAGATAGGGTCGAGCGTGTGTCCGGCGATGTGGGTGGCGGTGTTCACCAGTTGTTTGAGGCCGAGGTTGGCGAGGTTGTCGAGCAGGGTGGTGGTGTTGGGGTCGTTGTTTTGTTCCAGATGGAAGTTGAGGTCGCCTAGGAGGATGTAGTCCGGTGAGGCGAGGGCGTGCGGGGAGATGAAGTCGGCGATGGCGTCGCTGAAAGAGGCGCGAGGTCCGGGAGGACGGTAGACGAGGGATCCTCTGAGGGTGGTCCTTGGGTCGGTGCGAATCTGAAAATGCAGGTGTTCAGCGGCGAGGGGGGGGTCTTCGGTGGAGGTGGTGACGCTGATGGAGTCTTTGAAGATGATGGCGACACCTCCTCCTACTTGGTTGGTGCGGTCTTTTCTGGAGATCTTGTAGCCTTCGGGGATGGCGGGTAGCGATGTCTGGAGCAGAGGAGGCGTTCATCCATGTCTCCGTGATGAAGGCGACGTCCGGGGCTGTGGAGTCCAGGAGGTCCCAAAGTTCAAAGGCGTGCTTGTGGACGGAACGAGCGTTGATCAGGATGCACTTGAGGTGGTTGATGGCGCGTGGGCTTGTGGTCGTGGTAGTTGCGTGGTGGAAGATGCGTTTGCAGGAGTTGCAGGCGAAGGGTCCATGGGTGCGTTTGGGGTGAGCTAGGAAGCAGGTTTTGGAGCGCCCTGGGTTGAGGGCGTGGAGGGTGGTGGGGTCGTAGCGGATCAGCGGGGCTTGGGGGAGCTGGGGACCAGGGGTCGTGGCGCTGGGCGCGGGCCAGGCGCGGACGGGCGCCATAAGAGGTAGGAGGGGGGGGGAGGGGTCAGCTGGGGGCGAATGGGAGCTGGGGGGCGGGGGCGTGCAGGAGGTCGCGGCGGGAAAGCGCGAGGGAGGGGGGGGACAGGTAGAGTGAGAGGAGCTGGGGGAGGGGGTTTAGGGTGGAGGAGGGTGAGTGTTAGGAGGTTTGGAGATTAGGGAGAGAGATAGGAGTAGGGTTGTGAAGATAGGGGAGGGGGGGTTGTAGAGGTGGGTGAGGGAGAGAGGTAGAGTGAGAGGATAGGGAGATAGGTAGTAGAGGGGGTGGCGGGAGGGGGGAGAGATAGAGAAATAGATAGAGAAAATAGATAGAGAAGTCGATAGATAGGGAAATAGATAGATAGACAGATAGGTAGGTAGGAGGAGGTGGAGAGTGGGGGAGTTAGATAGTGAGATAGGGAGCTAGAGAGATAGGAAGATAGGAGGAGTGAGGGAGGTAGATAGCGAACGGGTTAGCTAGGGGTGAGAGAGGGGGAGGCGAGTGAGGGAGGGGGATGAGGAAGGAGCAGGAGGGCAGGCTCGGGGGAAGAAGACGGAGGAGGTAGAAGAGCCGAAGACAGGAGAACAGAAGACAGAAGAACAGAAGAACAGAAGATCGGAAGATCGGAAGAGCAGAAGAACAGAGAAGAACAGAGAAGAACAGAGAAGAACAGAGAAGAACCGAGAAGAAGAACACAGAAGCACCGAGAAGAACAGAGAAGAAGAACACAGAAGACCGGAAGAACACAGAAGAACAGAAGGGAAGAACAGAAGAACAGAAGAGAAGAACAGAAGAACACAGAAGAAGATTGCAGAGGGGGAGCGAGGAGGAAGAGACAGAGAGGAGGAAAAGAAGCAGGAGCAGGAGAGAAGGTGAGTGGCGCGGGGCAGGGCGAGGGGCTGGGAGGAGGGGGGTACTTACAGTTAGGTGGGTCTCAGGAACACAGGAACTCGGGAACTTGGAGGAGCTGCAGCGGCAGGGGGAGCGACCTACCCTTGGGTCAAGGGTCGCTACCACTGTCGCGCAGCGGCCGCCATAAGAGGTAGGAGGGGGGGGGAGGGGTCAGCTGGGGGCGAATGGGAGCTGGGGGGCGGGGGCGTGCAGGAGGTCGCGGCGGGAAAGCGCGAGGGAGGGGGGGGACAGGTAGAGTGAGAGGAGCTGGGGGAGGGGGTTTAGGGTGGAGGAGGGTGAGTGTTAGGAGGTTTGGAGATTAGGGAGAGAGATAGGAGTAGGGTTGTGAAGATAGGGGAGGGGGGGTTGTAGAGGTGGGTGAGGGAGAGAGGTAGAGTGAGAGGATAGGGAGATAGGTAGTAGAGGGGGTGGCGGGAGGGGGGGAGAGATAGAGAAATAGATAGAGAAAATAGATAGAGAAGTCGATAGATAGGGAAATAGATAGATAGACAGATAGGTAGGTAGGAGGAGGTGGAGAGTGGGGGAGTTAGATAGTGAGATAGGGAGCTAGAGAGATAGGAAGATAGGAGGAGTGAGGGAGGTAGATAGCGAACGGGTTAGCTAGGGGTGAGAGAGGGGGAGGCGAGTGAGGGAGGGGGATGAGGAAGGAGCAGGAGGGCAGGCTCGGGGGAAGAAGACGGAGGAGGTAGAAGAGCCGAAGACAGGAGAACAGAAGACAGAAGAACAGAAGAACAGAAGACAGAAGAACAGAGAAGAACAGAGAAGAACAGAGAAGAACAGAGAAGAACCGAGAGGAAGAACACAGAAGCACCGAGAAGAACAGAGAAGAAGAACACAGAAGACCGGAAGAACACAGAAGAACAGAAGAACAGAAGAGAAGAACAGAAGAACACAGAAGAAGATTGCAGAGGGGGAGCGAGGAGGAAGAGACAGAGAGGA
The DNA here is from genome assembly GCF_031143425.1 of Pleurodeles waltl. Taxonomy (NCBI): domain Eukaryota; kingdom Metazoa; phylum Chordata; class Amphibia; order Caudata; family Salamandridae; genus Pleurodeles; species Pleurodeles waltl. The sequence continues at coordinate 5,237,471 of NW_027150097.1, forward strand.
GGAAAAGAAGCAGGAGCAGGAGAGAAGGTGAGTGGCGCGGGGCAGGGCGAGGGGCTGGGAGGAGGGGGGTACTTACAGTTAGGTGGGTCTCAGGAACACAGGAACTTGGGAACTTGGAGGAGCTGCAGCGGCAGGGGGAGCGACCTACCCTTGGGTCAAGGGTCGCTACCACTGTCGCGCAGCGGCCGCCATAAGAGGTAGGAGGGGGGGGGAGGGGTCAGCTGGGGGCGAATGGGAGCTGGGGGGCGGGGCGTGCAGGAGGTCGCGGCGGGAAAGCGCGAGGGGGGGGGGGGACAGGTAGAGTGAGAGGAGCTGGGGGAGGGGGTTTAGGGTGGAGGAGGGTGAGTGTTAGGAGGTTTGGAGATTAGGGAGAGAGATAGGAGTAGGGTTGTGAAGATAGGGGAGGGGGGGTTGTAGAGGTGGGTGAGGGAGAGAGGTAGAGTGAGAGGATAGGGAGATAGGTAGTAGAGGGGGTGGCGGGAGGGGGGGAGAGATAGAGAAATAGATAGAGAAAATAGATAGAGAAGTCGATAGATAGGGAAATAGATAGATAGACAGATAGGTAGGTAGGAGGAGGTGGAGAGTGGGGGAGTTAGATAGTGAGATAGGGAGCTAGAGAGATAGAGAGATAGGAAGATAGGAGGAGTGAGGGAGGTAGATAGCGAACGGGTTAGCTAGGGGTGAGAGAGGGGGAGGCGAGTGAGGGAGGGGGATGAGGAAGGAGCAGGAGGGCAGGCTCGGGGGAAGAAGACGGAGGAGGTAGAAGAGCCGAAGACAGGAGAACAGAAGACAGAAGAACAGAAGAACAGAAGATCGGAAGATCGGAAGAGCAGAAGAACAGAGAAGAACAGAGAAGAACAGAGAAGAACCGAGAAGAACCGAGAAGAAGAACACAGAAGCACCGAGAAGAACAGAGAAGAAGAACACAGAAGACCGGAAGAACACAGAAGAACAGAAGGGAAGAACAGAAGAACAGAAGAGAAGAACAGAAGAACACAGAAGAAGATTGCAGAGGGGGAGCGAGGAGGAAGAGACAGAGAGGAGGAAAAGAAGCAGGAGCAGGAGAGAAGGTGAGTGGCGCGGGGCAGGGCGAGGGGCTGGGAGGAGGGGGGTACTTACAGTTAGGTGGGTCTCAGGAACACAGGAACTCGGGAACTTGGAGGAGCTGCAGCGGCAGGGGGAGCGACCTATACCAATTGTATACACCCGAATGGAGAAAAGTTCAAATATAAGGTACTAGGAATATGCGCCAAAGGTAGGCAAATTAAACATTTCAAGTACAAATATTACCATATTTATTGATGTAAAATGTAAACAAGTTAGACTGAAAATATGTGTGTGTGTTTACAAAGGATGTCTAAAGTGTATGCTGTGAGGTCAGGTTGCAGTTCACTACTTGCACTTGCGCCTTTCACAAGTGTGAGTACCCAGTTACACTAATGTCTGCTCTGACTTGTTATTCTGAGAGTCATGTGCTAAAGGGGGGCTTCCACCCTAGTTTGAAGGACCAGAGTACGAATGCCCCAGGGCACAGGAAGTACACAGTCCTCATTGATACAACTGGGGCCCAGTAACTTCTGACTGCCCTTTGACCCCACAGACTGGCACATATATGTCATCAGACTATAGCACTGTGGTACATATGCACACATGTGCATGTACACGTCAGCCAGTTTTTTATTCATTTATGTGCTAATACTGTTCAGCATCAGGATGTGATGTCGAAGGAGAAAGGTGGAGAGCGCCGAAGTCTCTGGTATTTCAAGACAAAACTAGAGACCTTTTCACACTCATATACTGCTCCAGGCAGATCTTCCACTGCAAATGCAAGTCATATGAGTCCAGCTGAAAACTGTTTATTTTTGGGTACTTGCTTTAGTCAAAGGTTACCATTTGCAACTCACAAAAAAAAAGCAAAGGGCAATTTCATACATTAACACTTTGGTAAAGTCGTTCTTTCACACCGTACATTTCCGTAAGTTTCTCTCTCCTTGTAAGTTATCCGGTGTGAAGGCCGCGTGGAGTCAGGTCCACACTGTGCATCTTACTGTTGTTTAGCCAGAGTAGAGAGGTGTCCACACAGACACAGGACGTAGACAACACCTGTGTGTAGCATCACGTGCCATTGGTTGCAAAATGTGGACACTGCAAACAGCAGCTGCAATATCACAGATGATATAAAACACATAAAGTGCTCAAGTCTTATACTAGAAACAACACAGCAGGGGAATCATGTCATAAAACAAATGATGAACCCACAGTATGGACGGGGCAGGTAATAAAATGCGAATTTCCCATGGTGGGACCACAGTCAATTGCTGCCTTCTTTTCTCCGTGCCCTGGTCTCATTATATAATCTGTACTTTTTGTTGTGCAATAAAAGAAAAACAAGGAATAACCCTTCATAGTATTAATGTACAGGTCAAGGGCTGGGGAGAGAGGGCAGTAGATTTGGGGGTCGGTGTAAACCTCTGACGGCATTAGATGGAAGCAGAAGACAAAGCAAGTGACATTTATTAAGACTTTAGGTGCATTTAGGTTTATAGAAAAAAACGGAGAAAGATTAAAATGTCTGAGTAGTGAAAAAAAAAATGGATTTCCCCTACCGGGAGTCGAACCCAGGCTGCCTGGGGGAAAACCAGGAATCCTAACCGGTAGACCATATGGGAACTGTGACCTCTTCATACAGCTCAGTGTATGTGAGGTGTCTCCCAAGGTCACACTGCATTCCGTACACTGAGAGTTATATTGTTCTTCTCAGTAGTACACAATCAATTGGGGTAACAGACACCTCACTTCTGACAAAAGAGAAGGAATGACCAGAAGTCATCATTTCTGCCACAACCTGTCAGGTCTCATTATTTACAACCTTAGAACTTCTACACATACACAGAGCACAGGACACGGAGGACAGCAGCAGTCCCTGCATTGACTATTACTAACCCCTCCCCTTGAGCCAGACAAAGCCACGCCCCTCCCCCAGGACACCCCTTGACTCCTGGGTTTCCTCACCAGACTGATGGCCCCACAGATCCCTCTCCAGTTATCTTCCAGCTGCTTCCTTGACGACACTCCCCTGCACCTGTCATAGGCTCCAGGCTGCCCTCCTGGGGCTCGAGTTATACTCCTTCTCTATCTACTAACAGCACCGACTCCAGTCCTGACACTGGATTGGTTCACACAAAGAAGAAGCAGCTCAGAAGTAGTCTGGGTTGTTCCCAGGTACCTGTATCTTCACAGAGTGACCGCCAGGGGGCAGCACAGCCAAAGCACTCACAGCCCACAAGCTTACGAATCATCAATTGGATGTCAGCAGCCTTGTCAGAGGCGCAGAGACTAGTAATTCCACAGTATTTTGGGACAGCAGAGGAAGAAGCAAGTGCTGAGCTGAAGTGGTCACTGCTGTTTTGTCACAACACCAGACATATGTTCTTAAAAGCATGTAAGCGCACATTCTTAGGCATTCTCGGTCGTCTTCTCCCTTTCTGACATTATAAATCAAATCAAATCATTAACATTTATAAAGCGCGCTACTCACCCGTGCGGGTCTCAAGGCGCTAGGGGGGAAAAGGGGGGGTTATCGCTGCTCGAACAGCCAAGTCTTTAGGAGTCTCCGGAAAGCGGAGTGGTCCTGGGTGGTCCTGAGGCTGGTGGGGAGGGAGTTCCAGGTCTTGGCCGCCAGGAAGGAGAAAGATCTCCCACCCGCCGTGGAGTGGCGGGTGCGAGGGACGGCAGCAAGTGCGAGGCCAGCTGAGCGGAGGGGGCGGGTGGGGACGTAGAAGCTGAGGCGTCTGTTGAGGTATTCCGGTCCCTTGTTGTGGAGGGCTTTGTGTGCGTGGGTGAGAAGACGGAAGGTGATCCTTTTGCTGACTGGGAGCCAATGCAGGTGTCTCAGGTGTGCGGAGATGTGGCTGTTGCGGGGTACGTCGAGGATGAGGCGGGCCGAGGCGTTTTGGATGCGTTGCAGGCGGTTTTGGAGTTTGGCGGTGGTCCCGGCGTAGAGGGTGTTGCCGTAGTCCAGGCGACTCGTGACAAGGGCGTGGGTCACGGTTTTTCTGGTGTCGGCGGGGATCCAGCGGAAGATCTTGCGGAGCATGCGGAGAGTGAGGAAGCAGGCGGAGGACACGGCGTTGACTTGCTTGGTCATGGTGAGAAGAGGGTCCAGGATGAAGCCGAGGTTGCGGGCGTGGTCTGCGGGGGTCGGTGCGGTGCCGAGGGCCGTGGGCCACCAGGAGTCGTCCCAGGCGGACGGGGTGTTGCCGAGGATGAGGACTTCCGTTTTTTCAGAGTTCAGCTTTAGGCGGCTGAGCCTCATCCAATCTGCGACGTCCTTCATACCCTCTTGTAGGTTGGTCTTGGCGCTGGCGGGGTCCTTGGTGAGGGAGAGTACAAGTTGGGTGTCGTTGGCGTAGGAGGTGATGATGATGTCGTGCTTGCGTACGATGTCGGCGAGGGGGCTCATGTAGACATTGAAGAGTGTCGGGCTGAGCGATGAGCCTTGGGGTACGCCGCAGATGATCTTGGTGGGTTCTGAGTGAAACGGAGGGAGGTAAACTCTTTGGGAGCGGTTAGCGAGGAAGGAGGCGATCCAGTCCAGGGCCTGGCCTTGGATCCCGGTGGAGCGTAGGCGGGTGATTAGGGTGCGGTGACAGACGGTGTCAAAGGCAGCCGAGAGGTCGAGGAGAATGAGGGCGACTGTTTCACCGTTGTCCATCAGGGTTCTGATGTCGTCTGTGACTGAGATGAGGGCGGTTTCCGTGCTGTGGTTGGTTCGGAATCCGGTTTGTGAAGGGTCGAGCAGGTTGTTGTCTTCCAGGAAGGTGGTCAGCTGTTTGTTGACGGTCTTTTCTATTACCTTGGCTGGGAAAGGTAGAAGAGAGATGGGGCGGAAGTTTTTCAGGTCGCTTGGGTCAGCCGTAGGTTTCTTTAGTAGGGCGTTGACTTCAGCGTGCTTCCAGCATTCGGGGAAGGTAGCAGAAGAAAAAGAAGAGTTGATGACGGTCTGGAGGTGCGGGGCGATGATGTCGTCGGTTTTGTTAAAGATGAAGTGCGGGCAGGGGTCCGAAGGGGCGCCGGAGTGGATAGAGTTCATGATGGATTTGGTTTCTTCCGTGTTGATGTGGGTCCAGTTGTTGAGGGTGATGTCCGGGGAAGCGGGTTCAGTGGTGTGTGGTTGGGTCTGGTGTCCGAAGCTGTCGTGGAGGTCGCTGATCTTGCGATGGAAGAAAGTGGCGAGGGATTCGCACAAATCCTGTGAGGGCGTGACGGCGTTGGCGCTGGCGCTGGGGTTGGAGAACTCTTTGACGATGCTGAAGAGTTCTCTGCTGTTGTGGCTGTTTTTGTCTAGTCTGTCGGTGAAAAAGTTCCTTTTGGCAGTGCGGATCAGGTGGTGGTGTTCGCGTGTAGCGTTCTTGAGGGCGGTCATGTTGTCCGCGGTGTGGTCCTTGCGCCAGGCCTTCTCAAGGGCACGACAAGTTTTCTTTGATTCTTTGAGGGTGTCAGAGAACCAGAGAGGTTTTTTGGTGTTGGTCTGTCGATGCGTGCGTTTGAGGGGAGCAAGGTTGTCAGCGCAGTTGGAGATCCAGTTTGTGAGGTTGAGAGCTGCGTCGTTGGGGTCGGTGGTGAGGGTGGGTTGGTTGGCGGCGAGAGCGGAGAAGAGTTGCTCTTCAGGGATCTTGTTCCACTGTCGACGAGGGGTGGGTTGAGTGCGGAGGTGGGAGGTCTCGCGTCGGAATGTGAAGTGGACGCAGCTGTGGTCGGTCCAGTGTAGGGCAGAGGTGTGGCTGAAGAAGACGTGTTTGCTGGCGGAGAAGATAGGGTCGAGCGTGTGTCCGGCGATGTGGGTTGCGGTGTTCACCAGTTGTTTGAGGCCGAGGTTGGCGAGGTTGTCGAGCAGGGTGGTGGTGTTGGGGTCGTTGTTTTGTTCCAGATGGAAGTTGAGGTCGCCTAGGAGGATGTAGTCCGGTGAGGCGAGGGCGTGCGGGGAGATGAAGTCGGCGATGGCGTCGCCCGAGGTCCGGGAGGACGGTAGACGAGGGATCCTCTGAGGGTGGTCCTTGGGTCGGTGCGAATCTGAAAATGCAGGTGTTCAGCGGCGAGGGGGGGGTCTTCGGTGGAGGTGGTGACGCTGATGGAGTCTTTGAAGATGATGGCGACACCTCCTCCTACTTGGTTGGTGCGGTCTTTTCTGGAGATCTTGTAGCCTTCGGGGATGGCGGTAGCGATGTCTGGAGCAGAGGAGGCGTTCATCCATGTCTCCGTGATGAAGGCGACGTCCGGGGCTGTGGAGTCCAGGAGGTCCCAAAGTTCAACGGCGTGCTTGTGGACGGAACGAGCGTTGATCAGGATGCACTTGAGGTGGTTGATGGCGCGTGGGCTTGTGGTCGTGGTAGTTGCGTGGTGGAAGATGCGTTTGCAGGAGTTGCAGGCGAAGGGTCCATGGGTGCGTTTGGGGTGAGCTAGGAAGCAGGTTTTGGAGCGCCCTGGGTTGAGGGCGTGGAGGGTGGTGGGGTCGTAGCGGATCAGCGGGGCTTGGGGGAGCTGGGGACCAGGGGTCGTGGCGCTGGGCGCGGGCCAGGCGCGGACGGGCGCCATAAGAGGTAGGAGGGGGGGGGAGGGGTCAGCTGGGGGCGAATGGGAGCTGGGGGGCGGGGGCGTGCAGGAGGTCGCGGCGGGAAAGCGCGAGGGAGGGGGGGGACAGGTAGAGTGAGAGGAGCTGGGGGAGGGGGTTTAGGGTGGAGGAGGGTGAGTGTTAGGAGGTTTGGAGATTAGGGAGAGAGATAGGAGTAGGGTTGTGAAGATAGGGGAGGGGGGGTTGTAGAGGTGGGTGAGGGAGAGAGGTAGAGTGAGAGGATAGGGAGATAGGTAGTAGAGGGGGTGGCGGGAGGGGGGGAGAGATAGAGAAATAGATAGAGAAAATAGATAGAGAAGTCGATAGATAGGGAAATAGATAGATAGACAGATAGGTAGGTAGGAGGAGGTGGAGAGTGGGGGAGTTAGATAGTGAGATAGGGAGCTAGAGAGATAGGAAGATAGGAGGAGTGAGGGAGGTAGATAGCGAACGGGTTAGCTAGGGGTGAGAGAGGGGGAGGCGAGTGAGGGAGGGGGATGAGGAAGGAGCAGGAGGGCAGGCTCGGGGGAAGAAGACGGAGGAGGTAGAAGAGCCGAAGACAGGAGAACAGAAGACAGAAGAACAGAAGAACAGAAGATCGGAAGATCAGAAGAGCAGAAGAACAGAGAAGAACAGAGAAGAACAGAGAAGAACAGAGAAGAACCGAGAAGAAGAACACAGAAGCACCGAGAAGAACAGAGAAGAAGAACACAGAAGACCGGAAGAACACAGAAGAACAGAAGGGAAGAACAGAAGAACAGAAGAGAAGAACAGAAGAACACAGAAGAAGATTGCAGAGGGGGAGCGAGGAGGAAGAGACAGAGAGGAGGAAAAGAAGCAGGAGCAGGAGAGAAGGTGAGTGGCGCGGGGCAGGGCGAGGGGCTGGGAGGAGGGGGGTACTTACAGTTAGGTGGGTCTCAGGAACACAGGAACTCGGGAACTTGGAGGAGCTGCAGCGGCAGGGGGAGCGACCTACCCTTGGGTCAAGGGTCGCTACCACTGTCGCGCAGCGGCCGCCATAAGAGGTAGGAGGGGGGGGAGGGGTCAGCTGGGGGCGAATGGGAGCTGGGGGGCGGGGGCGTGCAGGAGGTCGCGGCGGGAAAGCGCGAGGGAGGGGGGGGACAGGTAGAGTGAGAGGAGCTGGGGGAGGGGGTTTAGGGTGGAGGAGGGTGAGTGTTAGGAGGTTTGGAGATTAGGGAGAGAGATAGGAGTAGGGTTGTGAAGATAGGGGAGGGGGGGTTGTAGAGGTGGGTGAGGGAGAGAGGTAGAGTGAGAGGATAGGGAGATAGGTAGTAGAGGGGGTGGCGGGAGGGGGGGAGAGATAGAGAAATAGATAGAGAAAATAGATAGAGAAGTCGATAGATAGGGAAATAGATAGATAGACAGATAGGTAGGTAGGAGGAGGTGGAGAGTGGGGGAGTTAGATAGTGAGATAGGGAGCTAGAGAGATAGGAAGATAGGAGGAGTGAGGGAGGTAGATAGCGAACGGGTTAGCTAGGGGTGAGAGAGGGGGAGGCGAGTGAGGGAGGGGGATGAGGAAGGAGCAGGAGGGCAGGCTCGGGGGAAGAAGACGGAGGAGGTAGAAGAGCCGAAGACAGGAGAACAGAAGACAGAAGAACAGAAGAACAGAAGACAGAAGAACAGAGAAGAACAGAGAAGAACAGAGAAGAACCGAGAGGAAGAACACAGAAGCACCGAGAAGAACAGAGAAGAAGAACACAGAAGACCGGAAGAACACAGAAGAACAGAAGAACAGAAGAGAAGAACAGAAGAACACAGAAGAAGATTGCAGAGGGGGAGCGAGGAGGAAGAGACAGAGAGGAGGAAAAGAAGCAGGAGCAGGAGAGAAGGTGAGTGGCGCGGGGCAGGGCGAGGGGCTGGGAGGAGGGGGGTACTTACAGTTAGGTGGGTCTCAGGAACACAGGAACTCGGGAACTTGGAGGAGCTGCAGCGGCAGGGGGAGCGACCTACCCTTGGGTCAAGGGTCGCTACCACTGTCGCGCAGCGGCGCCATAAGAGGTAGGAGGGGGGGGGGAGGGGTCAGCTGGGGGCGAATGGGAGCTGGGGGGCGGGGCGTGCAGGAGGTCGCGGCGGGAAAGCGCGAGGGAGGGGGGGGGACAGGTAGAGTGAGAGGAGCTGGGGGAGGGGGTTTAGGGTGGAGGAGGGTGAGTGTTAGGAGGTTTGGAGATTAGGGAGAGAGATAGGAGTAGGGTTGTGAAGATAGGGGAGGGGGGGTTGTAGAGGTGGGTGAGGGAGAGAGGTAGAGTGAGAGGATAGGGAGATAGGTAGTAGAGGGGGTGGCGGGAGGGGGGAGAGATAGAGAAATAGATAGAGAAAATAGATAGAGAAGTCGATAGATAGGGAAATAGATAGATAGACAGATAGGTAGGTAGGAGGAGGTGGAGAGTGGGGGAGTTAGATAGTGAGATAGGGAGCTAGAGAGATAGAGAGATAGGAAGATAGGAGGACTGAGGGAGGTAGATAGCGAACGGGTTAGCTAGGGGTGAGAGAGGGGGAGGCGAGTGAGGGAGGGGGATGAGGAAGGAGCAGGAGGGCAGGCTCGGGGGAAGAAGACGGAGGAGGTAGAAGAGCCGAAGACAGGAGAACAGAAGACAGAAGAACAGAAGAACAGAAGATCGGAAGATCGGAAGAGCAGAAGAACAGAGAAGAACAGAGAAGAACAGAGAAGAACCGAGAAGAACCGAGAAGAAGAACACAGAAGCACCGAGAAGAACAGAGAAGAAGAACACAGAAGACCGGAAGAACACAGAAGAACAGAAGGGAAGAACAGAAGAGAAGAACACAGAAGAAGATTGCAGAGGGGGAGCGAGGAGGAAGAGACAGAGAGGAGGAAAAGAAGCAGGAGCAGGAGAGAAGGTGAGTGGCGCGGGGCAGGGCGAGGGGCTGGGAGGAGGGGGGTACTTACAGTTAGGTGGGTCTCAGGAACACAGGAACTCGGGAACTTGGAGGAGCTGCAGCGGCAGGGGGAGCGACCTATACCAATTGTATACACCCGAATGGAGAAAAGTTCAAATATAAGGTACTAGGAATATGCGCCAAAGGAAGGCAAATTAAACATTTCAAGTACAAATATTACCATATTTATTGATGTAAAATGTAAACAAGTTAAACTGAAAATATGTGTGTGTGTTTACAAAGGATGTCTAAAGTGTATGCTGTGAGGTCAGGTTGCAGTTCACTACTTGCACTTGCGCCTTTCACAAGTGTGAGTACCCAGTTACACTAATGTCTGCTCTGACTTGTTATTCTGAGAGTCATGTGCTAAAGGGGGGCTTCCACCCTAGTTTGAAGGACCAGAGTACGAATGCCCCAGGGCACAGGAAGTACACAGTCCTCATTGATACAACTGGGGCCCAGTAACTTCTGACTGCCCTTTGACCCCACAGACTGGCACATATATGTCATCAGACTATAGCACTGTGGTACATATGCACACATGTGCATGTACACGTCAGCCATTTTTTATTCATTTATGTGCTAATACTGTTCAGCATCAGGATGTGATGTCGAAGGAGAAAGGTGGAGAGCGCCGAAGTCTCTGGTATTTCAAGACAAAACTAGAGACCTTTTCACACTCATATACTGCTCCAGGCAGATCTTCCACTGCAAATGCAAGTCATATGAGTCCAGCTGAAAACTGTTTATTTTTGGGTACTTGCTTTAGTCAAAGGTTACCATTTGCAACTCACAAAAAAAAAGCAAAGGGCAATTTCATACATGAACACTTTGGTAAAGTCGTTCTTTCACACCGTACATTTCCGTAAGTTTCTCTCTCCTTGTAAGTTATCCGGTGTGAAGGCCGCGTGGAGTCAGGTCCACACTGTGCATCTTACTGTTGTGTAGCCAGAGTAGAGAGGTGTCCACACAGACACAGGACGTAGACAACACCTGTGTGTAGCATCACGTGCCATTGGTTGCAAAATGTGGACACTGCAAACAGCAGCTGCAATATCACAGATGATATAAAACACATAAAGTGCTCAAGTCTTATACTAGAAACAACACAGCAGGGGAATCATGTCATAAAACAAATGATGAACCCACAGTATGGACGGGGAAGGTAATAAAATGAGAATTTCCCATGGTGGGACCACAGTCAATTCCTGCCTTCTTCTCTGTGCCCCGGTCTCATTATATAATCTGTACTTTTTGTTGTGCAATAAAAGAAAAACAAGGAATAACCCTTCATAGTATTAATGTACAGGTCAAGGGCTGGGGACAGAGGGCAGTAGATTTGGGGGTCGGTGTAAACCTCTGACGGCATTAGATGGAAGCAGAAGACAAAGCAAGTGACATTTATTAAGACTTTAGGTGCATTTAGGTTTATAGAAAAAAACTGAGAAAGATTAAAATGTCTGAGTAGTGGAAAAAAAAATGGACTTCCCATACCGGGAGTCGAACCCGGGCCGCCTGGGTGAAAACCAGGAATCCTAACCGCTAGACCATATGGGAACTGTGACCTCTTCATACAGCTCAGTGTATGTGAGGTGTCTCCCAAGGTCACACTGCATTCCGTTCACTGAGAGTTATATTGTTCTTCTCAGTAGTACACAATCAATTGGGGTAACAGACACCTCACTTCTGACAAAAGAGAAGGAATGACCAGAAGTCACCATTTCTGCCACAACCTGTCAGGTCTCATTATTTACAACCTTAGAACTTCTACACATACACAGAGCCCAGGACATGGAGGACAGCAGCAGTCCCTGCATTGACTATTACTAACCCCTCCCCTTGAGCCAGACAAAGCCACACCCCTCCCCCAGGACACCCCTTGACTCCTGGGTTTCCTCACCAGACTGATGGCCCCACAGACCCCTCTCCAGTTATCTTCCAGCTGCTTCCTTGACAACACTCCCCTGCACCTGTCACAGGCTCCAGGCTGCCCTCCTGGGGCTCGAGTTATAATCCTTCTCTATCTACTAACAGCACCGACTCCAGTCCTGACACTGGATTGGTTCACACAAAGAAGAAGCAGCTCAGAAGTAGTCTGGGTTGTTCCCAGGTACCTGCATCTTCACAGAGTGACCGCCAGGGGGCAGCACAGCCAAAGCACTCACAGCCCACAAGCCTACGAATCATCAATTGGATGTCAGCAGCCTTTGTAAGAGGCGCAGAGACTAGTAATTCCACAGTATTTTGGGACAGCAGAGGAAAAAGCAAGTGCTGAGCTGAAGTGGTCACTGCTGTTTTGTCACAACACCAGACATATGTTCTTAAAAGCATGTAAGCGCACATTCTTAGGCATTCTCGGTCGTCTTCTCCCTTTCTGACATTATACCAATTGTATACACCCGAATGGAGAAAAGTTAAAATATAAGGTACTAGGAATATGCGCCAAAGGTAGGCAAATTAAACATTTCAAGTACAAATATTACCATATTTATTGATGTAAAATGTAAACAAGTTAGACTGAAAATATGTGTGTGTGTTTACAAAGGATGTCTAAAGTGTATGCTGTGAGGTCAGGTTGCAGTTCACTACTTGCACTTGCGCCTTTCACAAGTGTGAGTACCCAGTTACACTAATGTCTGCTCTGACTTGTTATTCTGAGAGTCATGTGCTAAAGGGGGGCTTCCACCCTAGTTTGAAGGACCAGAGTACGAATGCCCCAGGGCACAGGAAGTACACAGTCCTCATTGATACAACTGTGGCCCAGTAACTTCTGACTGCCCTTTGACCCCACAGACTGGCACATATATGTCATCAGACTACAGCACTGTGGTACATATGCACACATGTGCATGTACACGTCAGCCAGTTTTTTATTCATTTATGTGCTAATACTGTTCAGCATCAGGATGTGATGTCGAAGGAGAAAGGTGGAGAGCGCCGAAGTCTCTGGTATTTCAAGACAAAACTAGAGACCTTTTCACACTCATATACTGCTCCAGGCAGATCTTCCACTGCAAATGCAAGTCATATGAGTCCAGCTGAAAACTGTTTATTTTTGGGTACTTGCTTTAGTCAAAGGTTACCATTTGCAACTCACAAAAAAAAAGCAAAGGGCAATTTCATACATTAACACTTTGGTAAAGTCGTTCTTTCACACCGTACATTTCCGTAAGTTTCTCTCTCCTTGTAAGTTATCCGGTGTGAAGGCCGCGTGGAGTCAGGTCCACACTGTGCATCTTACTGTTGTGTAGCCAGAGTAGAGAGGTGTCCACACAGACACAGGACGTAGACAACACCTGTGTGTAGCATCACGTGCCATTGGTTGCAAAATGTGGACACTGCAAACAGCAGCTGCAATATCACAGATGATATAAAACACATAAAGTGCTCAAGTCTTATACTAGAAACAACACAGCAGGGGAATCATGTCATAAAACAAATGATGAACCCACAGTATGGACGGGGCAGGTAATAAAATGCGAATTTCCCATGGTGGGACCACAGTCAATTGCTGCCTTCTTTTCTCCGTGCCCTGGTCTCATTATATAATCTGTACTTTTTGTTGTGCAATAAAAGAAAAACAAGGAATAACCCTTCATAGTATTAATGTACAGGTCAAGGGCTGGGGAGAGAGGGCAGTAGATTTGGGGGTCGGTGTAAACTTCTGACGGCATTAGATGGAAGCAGAAGACAAAGCAAGTGACATTTATTAAGACTTTAGGTGCATTTAGGTTTATAGAAAAAAACTGAGAAAGATTAAAATGTCTGAGTAGTGAAAAAAAAATGGATTTCCCATACCGGGAGTCGAACCCGGGCCGCCTGGGTGAAAACCAGGAATCCTAACCGCTAGACCATATGGGAACTGTGACCTCTTCATACAGCTCAGTGTATGTGAGGTGTCTCCCAAGGTCACAATGCATTCCGTACACTGAGAGTTATATTGTTCTTCTCAGTAGTACACAATCAATTGGGGTAACAGACACCTCACTTCTGACAAAAGAGAAGGAATGACCAGAAGTCACCATTTCTGCCACAACCTGTCAGGTCTCATTATTTACAACCTTAGAACTTCTAGACATACACAGAGCCCAGGACATGGAGGACAGCAGCAGTCCCTGCATTGACTATTACTAACCCCTCCCCTTGAGCCAGACAAAGCCACACCCCTCCCCCAGGACACCCCTTGACTCCTGGGTTTCCTCACCAGACTGATGGCCCCACAGACCCCTCTCCAGTTATCTTCCAGCTGCGTCCTTGACAACACTCCCCTGCACCTGTCACAGGCTCCAGGCTGCCCTCCTGGGGCTCGAGTTATACTCCTTCTCTATCTACTAACAGCACCGACTCCAGTCCTGACACTGGATTGGTTCACACAAAGAAGAAGCAGCTCAGAAGTAGTCTGGGTTGTTCCCAGGTACCTGCATCTTCACAGAGTGACCGCCAGGGGGCAGCACAGCCAAAGCACTCACAGCCCACAAGCCTACGAATCATCAATTGGATGTCAGCAGCCTTGTCAGAGGCGCAGAGACTAGTAATTCCACAGTATTTTGGGACAGCAGAGGAAAAAGCAAGTGCTGAGCTGAAGTGGTCACTGCTGTTTTGTCACAACACCAGACATATGTTCTTAAAAGCATGTAAGCGCACATTCTTGGGCATTCTCGGTCGTCTTCTCCCTTTCTGACATTATACCAATTGTATACACCCGAATGGAGAAAAGTTCAAATATAAGGTACTAGGAATATGCGCCAAAGGTAGGCAAATTAAACATTTCAAGTACAAATATTACCATATTTATTGATGTAAAATGTAAACAAGTTAGACTGAAAATATGTGTGTGTGTTTACAAAGGATGTCTAAAGTGTATGCTGTGAGGTCAGGTTGCAGTTCACTACTTGCACTTGCGCCTTTCACAAGTGTGAGTACCCAGTTACACTAATGTCTGCTCTGACTTGTTATTCTGAGAGTCATGTGCTAAAGGGGGGCTTCCACCCTAGTTTGAAGGACCAGAGTACGAATGCCCCAGGGCACAGGAAGTACACAGTCCTCATTGATACAACTGTGGCCCAGTAACTTCTGACTGCCCTTTGACCCCACAGACTGGCACATATATGTCATCAGACTACAGCACCGTGGTACATATGCACACATGTGCATGTACACGTCAGCCAGTTTTTTATTCATTTATGTGCTAATACTGTTCAGCATCAGGATGTGATGTCGAAGGAGAAAGGTGGAGAGCGCCGAAGTCTCTAGTATTTCAAGACAAAACTAGAGACCTTTTCACACTCATATACTGCTCCAGGCAGATCTTCCACTGCAAATGCAAGTCATATGAGTCCAGCTGAAAACTGTTTATTTTTGGGTACTTGCTTTAGTCAAAGGTTACCATTTGCAACTCACAAAAAAAAAGCAAAGGGCAATTTCATACATTAACACTTTGGTAAAGTCGTTCTTTCACACCGTACATTTCCGTAAGTTTCTCTCTCCTTGTAAGTTATCCGGTGTGAAGGCCGCGTGGAGTCAGGTCCACACTGTGCATCTTACTGTTGTGTAGCCAGAGTAGAGAGGTGTCCACACAGACACAGGACGTAGACAACACCTGTGTGTAGCATCACGTGCCATTGGTTGCAAAATGTGGACACTGCAAACAGCAGCTGCAATATCACAGATGATATAAAACACATAAAGTGCTCAAGTCTTATACTAGAAACAACACAGCAGGGGAATCATGTCATAAAACAAATGATGAACCCACAGTATGGACGGGGCAGGTAATAAAATGCGAATTTCCCATGGTGGGACCACAGTCAATTGCTGCCTTCTTTTCTCCGTGCCCTGGTCTCATTATATAATCTGTACTTTTTGTTCTGCAATAAAAGAAAAACAAGGAATAACCCTTCATAGTATTAATGTACAGGTCAAGGGCTGGGGAGAGAGGGCAGTAGATTTGGGGGTCGGTGTAAACTTCTGACGGCATTAGATGGAAGCAGAAGACAAAGCAAGTGACATTTATTAAGACTTTAGGTGCATTTAGGTTTATAGAAAAAAACTGAGAAAGATTAAAATGTCTGAGTAGTGAAAAAAAAATGGATTTCCCATACCGGGAGTCGAACCCGGGCCGCCTGGGTGAAAACGAGGAATCCTATCCGCTAGACCATATGGGAACTGTGACCTCTTCATACAGCTCAGTGTATGTGAGGTGTCTCCCAAGGTCACAATGCATTCCGTACACTGAGAGTTATATTGTTCTTCTCAGTAGTACACAATCAATTGGGGTAACAGACACCTCACTTCTGACAAAAGAGAAGGAATGACCAGAAGTCATCATTTCTGCCACAACCTGTCAGGTCTCATTATTTACAACCTTAGAACTTCTACACATACACAGAGCCCAGGACACGGAGGACAGCAGCAGTCCCTGCATTGACTATTACTAACCCCTCCCCTTGAGCCAGACAAAGCCACGCCCCTCCCCCAGGACACCCCTTGACTCCTGGGTTTCCTCACCAGACTGATGGCCCCACAGACCCCTCTCCAGTTATCTTCCAGCTGCTTCCTTGACGACACTCCCCTGCACCTGTCATAGGCTCCAGGCTGCCCTCCTGGGGCTCGAGTTATACTCCTTCTCTATCTACCTATCTACTAACAGCACCGACTCCAGTCCTGACACTGGATTGGTTCGCACAAAGAAGAAGCAGCTCAGAAGTAGTCTGGGTTGTTCCCAGGTACCTGCATCTTCACAGAGTGACCGCCAGGGGGCAGCACAGCCAAAGCACTCACAGCCCACAAGCCTACGAATCATCAATTGGATGTCAGCAGCCTTGTCAGAGGCGCAGAGACTAGTAATTCCACAGTATTTTGGGACAGCAGAGGAAAAAGCAAGTGCTGAGCTGAAGTGGTCACTGCTGTTTTGTCACAACACCAGACATATGTTCTTAAAAGCATGTAAGCGCACATTCTTAGGCATTCTCGGTCGTCTTCTCCCTTTCTGACATTATACCAATTGTATACACCCGAATGGAGAAAAGTTCAAATATAAGGTACTAGGAATATGCGCCAAAGGTAGGCAAATTAAACATTTCAAGTACAAATATTACCATATTTATTGATGTAAAATGTAAACAAGTTAGACTGAAAATATGTGTGTGTGTTTACAAAGGATGTCTAAAGTGTATGCTGTGAGGTCAGGTTGCAGTTCACTACTTGCACTTGCGCCTTTCACAAGTGTGAGTACCCAGTTACACTAATGTCTGCTCTGACTTGTTATTCTGAGAGTCATGTGCTAAAGGGGGGCTTCCACCCTAGTTTGAAGGACCAGAGTACGAATGCCCCAGGGCACAGGAAGTACACAGTCCTCATTGATACAACTGTGGCCCAGTAACTTCTGACTGCCCTTTGACCCCACAGACTGGCACATATATGTCATCAGACTACAGCACCGTGGTACATATGCACACATGTGCATGTACACGTCAGCCAGTTTTTTATTCATTTATGTGCTAATACTGTTCAGCATCAGGATGTGATGTCGAAGGAGAAAGGTGGAGAGCGCCGAAGTCTCTGGTATTTCAAGACAAAACTAGAGACCTTTTCACACTCATATACTGCTCCAGGCAGATCTTCCACTGCAAATGCAAGTCATATGAGTCCAGCTGAAAACTGTTTATTTTTGGGTACTTGCTTTAGTCAAAGGTTACCATTTGCAACTCACAAAAAAAAAGCAAAGGGCAATTTCATACATTAACACTTTGGTAAAGTCGTTCTTTCACACCGTACATTTCCGTAAGTTTCTCTCTCCTTGTAAGTTATCCGGTGTGAAGGCCGCGTGGAGTCAGGTCCACACTGTGCATCTTACTGTTGTGTAGCCAGAGTAGAGAGGTGTCCACACAGACACAGGACGTAGACAACACCTGTGTGTAGCATCACGTGCCATTGGTTGCAAAATGTGGACACTGCAAACAGCAGCTGCAATATCACAGATGATATAAAACACATAAAGTGCTCAAGTCTTATACTAGAAACAACACAGCAGGGGAATCATGTCATAAAACAAATGATGAACCCACAGTATGGACGGGGCAGGTAATAAAATGCGAATTTCCCATGGTGGGACCACAGTCAATTGCTGCCTTCTTTTCTCCGTGCCCTGGTCTCATTATATAATCTGTACTTTTTGTTGTGCAATAAAAGAAAAACAAGGAATAACCCTTCATAGTATTAATGTACAGGTCAAGGGCTGGGGAGAGAGGGCAGTAGATTTGGGGGTCGGTGTAAACTTCTGACGGCATTAGATGGAAGCAGAAGACAAAGCAAGTGACATTTATTAAGACTTTAGGTGCATTTAGGTTTATAGAAAAAAACTGAGAAAGATTAAAATGTCTGAGTAGTGAAAAAAAAATGGATTTCCCATACCGGGAGTCGAACCCGGGCCACCTGGGTGAAAACCAGGAATCCTAACCGCTAGACCATATGGGAACTGTGACCTCTTCATACAGCTCAGTGTATGTGAGGTGTCTCCCAAGGTCACAATGCATTCCGTACACTGAGAGTTATATTGTTCTTCTCAGTAGTACACAATCAATTGGGGTAACAGACACCTCACTTCTGACAAAAGAGAAGGAATGACCAGAAGTCATCATTTCTGCCACAACCTGTCAGGTCTCATTATTTACAACCTTAGAACTTCTACACATACACAGAGCCCAGGACACGGAGGACAGCAGCAGTCCCTGCATTGACTATTACTAACCCCTCCCCTTGAGCCAGACAAAGCCACGCCCCTCCCCCAGGACACCCCTTGACTCCTGGGTTTCCTCACCAGACTGATGGCCCCACAGACCCCTCTCCAGTTATCTTCCAGCTGCTTCCTTGACGACACTCCCCTGCACCTGTCATAGGCTCCAGGCTGCCCTCCTGGGGCTCGAGTTATACTCCTTCTCTATCTAACTATCTACTAACAGCACCGACTCCAGTCCTGACACTGGATTGGTTCGCACAAAGAAGAAGCAGCTCAGAAGTAGTCTGGGTTGTTCCCAGGTACCTGCATCTTCACAGAGTGACCGCCAGGGGGCAGCACAGCCAAAGCACTCACAGCCCACAAGCCTACGAATCATCAATTGGATGTCAGCAGCCTTGTCAGAGGCGCAGAGACTAGTAATTCCACAGTATTTTGGGACAGCAGAGGAAGAAGCAAGTGCTGAGCTGAAGTGGTCACTGCTGTTTTGTCACAACACCAGACATATGTTCTTAAAAGCATGTAAGCGCACATTCTTAGGCATTCTCGGTCGTCTTCTCCCTTTCTGACATTATACCAATTGTATACACCCGAATGGAGAAAAGTTCAAATATAAGGTACTAGGAATATGCGCCAAAGGTAGGCAAATTAAACATTTCAAGTACAAATATTACCATATTTATTGATGTAAAATGTAAACAAGTTAGACTGAAAATATGTGTGTGTGTTTACAAAGGAAGTCTAAAGTGTATGCTGTGAGGTCAGGTTGCAGTTCACTACTTGCACTTGCGCCTTTCACAAGCGTGAGTACCCAGTTACACTAATGTCTGCTCTGACTTGTTATTCTGAGAGTCATGTGCTAAAGGGGGGCTTCCACCCTAGTTTGAAGGACCAGAGTACGAATGCCCCAGGGCACAGGAAGTACACAGTCCTCATTGATACAACTGTGGCCCAGTAACTTCTGACTGCCCTTTGACCCCACAGACTGGCACATATATGTCATCAGACTATAGCACCGTGGTACATATGCACACATGTGCATGTACACGTCAGCCAGTTTTTTATTCATTTATGTGCTAATACTGTTCAGCATCAGGATGTGATGTCGAAGGAGAAAGGTGGAGAGCGCCGAAGTCTCTGGTATTTCAAGACAAAACTAGAGACCTTTTCACACTCATATACTGCTCCAGGCAGATCTTCCACTGCAAATGCAAGTCATATGAGTCCAGCTGAAAACTGTTTATTTTTGGGTACTTGCTTTAGTCAAAGGTTACCATTTGCAACTCACAAAAAAAAAGCAAAGGGCAATTTCATACATTAACACTTTGGTAAAGTCGTTCTTTCACACCGTACATTTCCGTAAGTTTCTCTCTCCTTGTAAGTTATCCGGTGTGAAGGCCACGTGGAGTCAGGTCCACACTGTGCATCTTACTGTTGTGTAGCCAGAGTAGAGAGGTGTCCACACAGACACAGGACGTAGACAACACCTGTGTGTAGCATCACGTGCCATTGGTTGCAAAATGTGGACACTGCAAACAGCAGCTGCAATATCACAGATGATATAAAACACATAAAGTGCTCAAGTCTTATACTAGAAACAACACAGCAGGGGAATCATGTCATAAAACAAATGATGAACCCACAGTATGGACGGGGCAGGTAATAAAATGCGAATTTCCCATGGTGGGACCACAGTCAATTGCTGCCTTCTTTTCTCCGTGCCCTGGTCTCATTATATAATCTGTACTTTTTGTTGTGCAATAAAAGAAAAACAAGGAATAACCCTTCATAGTATTAATGTACAGGTCAAGGGCTGGGGAGAGAGGGCAGTAGATTTGGGGGTCGGTGTAAACTTCTGACGGCATTAGATGGAAGCAGAAGACAAAGCAAGTGACATTTATTAAGACTTTAGGTGCATTTAGGTTTATAGAAAAAAACTGAGAAAGATTAAAATGTCTGAGTAGTGAAAAAAAAATGGATTTCCCATACCGGGAGTCGAACCCGGGCCACCTGGGTGAAAACCAGGAATCCTAACCGCTAGACCATATGGGAACTGTGACCTCTTCATACAGCTCAGTGTATGTGAGGTGTCTCCCAAGGTCACAATGCATTCCGTACACTGAGAGTTATATTGTTCTTCTCAGTAGTACACAATCAATTGGGGTAACAGACACCTCACTTCTGACAAAAGAGAAGGAATGACCAGAAGTCATCATTTCTGCCACAACCTGTCAGGTCTCATTATTTACAACCTTAGAACTTCTACACATACACAGAGCCCAGGACACGGAGGACAGCAGCAGTCCCTGCATTGACTATTACTAACCCCTCCCCTTGAGCCAGACAAAGCCACGCCCCTCCCCCAGGACACCCCTTGACTCCTGGGTTTCCTCACCAGACTGATGGCCCCAAAGACCCCTCTCCAGTTATCTTCCAGCTGCTTCCTTGACGACACTCCCCTGCACCTGTCATAGGCTCCAGGCTGCCCTCCTGGGGCTCGAGTTATACTCCTTCTCTATCTACCTATCTACTAACAGCACCGACTCCAGTCCTGACACTGGATTGGTTCGCACAAAGAAGAAGCAGCTCAGAAGTAGTCTGGGTTGTTCCCAGGTACCTGCATCTTCACAGAGTGACCGCCAGGGGGCAGCACAGCCAAAGCACTCACAGCCCACAAGCCTACGAATCATCAATTGGATGTCAGCAGCCTTGTCAGAGGCGCAGAGACTAGTAATTCCACAGTATTTTGGGACAGCAGAGGAAGAAGCAAGTGCTGAGCTGAAGTGGTCACTGCTGTTTTGTCACAACACCAGACATATGTTCTTAAAAGCATGTAAGCGCACATTCTTAGGCATTCTCGGTCGTCTTCTCCCTTTCTGACATTATACCAATTGTATACACCCGAATGGAGAAAAGTTCAAATATAAGGTACTAGGAATATGCGCCAAAGGTAGGCAAATTAAACATTTCAAGTACAAATATTACCATATTTATTGATGTAAAATGTAAACAAGTTAGACTGAAAATATGTGTGTGTGTTTACAAAGGAAGTCTAAAGTGTATGCTGTGAGGTCAGGTTGCAGTTCACTACTTGCACTTGCGCCTTTCACAAGCGTGAGTACCCAGTTACACTAATGTCTGCTCTGACTTGTTATTCTGAGAGTCATGTGCTAAAGGGGGGCTTCCACCCTAGTTTGAAGGACCAGAGTACGAATGCCCCAGGGCACAGGAAGTACACAGTCCTCATTGATACAACTGTGGCCCAGTAACTTCTGACTGCCCTTTGACCCCACAGACTGGCACATATATGTCATCAGACTATAGCACCGTGGTACATATGCACACATGTGCATGTACACGTCAGCCAGTTTTTTATTCATTTATGTGCTAATACTGTTCAGCATCAGGATGTGATGTCGAAGGAGAAAGGTGGAGAGCGCCGAAGTCTCTGGTATTTCAAGACAAAACTAGAGACCTTTTCACACTCATATACTGCTCCAGGCAGATCTTCCACTGCAAATGCAAGTCATATGAGTCCAGCTGAAAACTGTTTATTTTTGGGTACTTGCTTTAGTCAAAGGTTACCATTTGCAACTCACAAAAAAAAAGCAAAGGGCAATTTCATACATTAACACTTTGGTAAAGTCGTTCTTTCACACCGTACATTTCCGTAAGTTTCTCTCTCCTTGTAAGTTATCCGGTGTGAAGGCCACGTGGAGTCAGGTCCACACTGTGCATCTTACTGTTGTGTAGCCAGAGTAGAGAGGTGTCCACACAGACACAGGACGTAGACAACACCTGTGTGTAGCATCACGTGCCATTGGTTGCAAAATGTGGACACTGCAAACAGCAGCTGCAATATCACAGATGATATAAAACACATAAAGTGCTCAAGTCTTATACTAGAAACAACACAGCAGGGGAATCATGTCATAAAACAAATGATGAACCCACAGTATGGACGGGGCAGGTAATAAAATGCGAATTTCCCATGGTGGGACCACAGTCAATTGCTGCCTTCTTTTCTCCGTGCCCTGGTCTCATTATATAATCTGTACTTTTTGTTGTGCAATAAAAGAAAAACAAGGAATAACCCTTCATAGTATTAATGTACAAGTCAAGGGCTGGGGAGAGAGGGCAGTAGATTTGGGGGTCGGTGTAAACCTCTGACGGCATTAGATGGAAGCAGAAGACAAAGCAAGTGACATTTATTAAGACTTTAGGTGCATTTAGGTTTATAGAAAAAAACTGAGAAAGATTAAAATGTCTGAGTAGTGAAAAAAAAAATGGATTTCCCATACCGGGAGTCGAACCCGGGCTGCCTGGGTGAAAACCAGGAATCCTAACCGGTAGACCATATGGAAACTGTGACCTCTTCATACAGCTCAGTGTATGTGAGGTGTCTCCCAAGGTCACACTGCATTCTGTACACTGAGAGTTATATTGTTCTTCTCAGTAGTACACAATCAATTGGGGTAACAGACACCTCACTTCTGACAAAAGAGAAGGAATGACCAGAAGTCATCATTTCTGCCACAACCTGTCAGGTCTCATTATTTACAACCTTAGAACTTCTACACATACACAGAGCCCAGGACACGGAGGACAGCAGCAGTCCCTGCATTGACTATTACTAACCCCTCCCCTTGAGCCAGACAAAGCCACGCCCCTCCCCCAGGACACCCCTTGACTCCTGGGTTTCCTCACCAGACTGATGGCCCCACAGACCCCTCTCCAGTTATCTTCCAGCTGCTTCCTTGACGACACTCCCCTGCACCTGTCATAGGCTTCAGGCTGCCCTTCTGGGGCTCGAGTTATACTCCTTCTCTATCTACCTATCTACTAACAGCACCGACTCCAGTCCTGACACTGGATTGGTTCACACAAAGAAGAAGTAGCTCAGAAGTAGTCTGGGTTGTTCCCAGGTACCTGCATCTTCACAGAGTGACCGCCAGGGGGCAGCACAGCCAAAGCACTCACAGCCCACAAGCCTATGAATCATCAATTGGATGTCAGCAGCCTTGTCAGAGGCGCAGAGACTAGTAATTCCACAGTATTTTGGGACAGCAGAGGAAAAAGCAAGTGCTGAGCTGAAGTCGTCACTGCTGTTTTGTCACAACACCAGACATATGTTCTTAAAAGCATGTAAGCGCACATTCTTAGGCATTCTCGGTCGTCTTCTCCCTTTCTGACATTATACCAATTGTATAAACCCGAATGGAGAAAAGTTCAAATATAAGGTACTAGGAATATGCGCCAAAGGTAGGCAAATTAAACATTTCAAGTACAAATATTACCATATTTATTGATGTAAAATGTAAACAAGTTAGACTGAAAATATCTGTGTGTGTTTACAAAGGATGTCTAAAGTGTATGCTGTGAGGTCAGGTTGCAGTTCACTACTTGCACTTGCGCCTTTCACAAGTGTGAGTACCCAGTTACACTAATGTCTGCTCTGACTTGTTATTCTGAGAGTCATGTGCTAAAGGGGGGCTTCCACCCTAGTTTGAAGGACCAGAGTACGAATGCCCCAGGGCACAGGAAGTACACAGTCCTCATTGATACAACTGTGGCCCAGTAACTTCTGACTGCCCTTTGACCCCACAGACTGGCACATATATGTCATCAGACTACAGCACCGTGGTACATATGCACACATGTGCATGTACACGTCAGCCAGTTTTTTATTCATTTATGTGCTAATACTGTTCAGCATCAGGATGTGATGTCGAAGGAGAAAGGTGGAGAACGCCGAAGTCTCTGGTATTTCAAGACAAAACTAGAGACCTTTTCACACTCATATACTGCTCCAGGCAGATCTTCCACTGCAAATGCAAGTCATATGAGTCCAGCTTAAAACTGTTTATTTTTGGGTACTTGCTTTAGTCAAAGGTTACCATTTGCAACTCACAAAAAAAAAGCAAACGGCAAATTCATACATTAACACTTTGGTAAAGTCGTTCTTTCACACCGTACATTTCCGTAAGTTTCTCTCTCCTTGTAAGTTATCCGGTGTGAAGGCCGCGTGGAGTCAGGTCCACACTGTGCATCTTACTGTTGTGTAGCCAGAGTAGAGAGGTGTCCACACAGACACAGGACGTAGACAACACCTGTGTGTAGCATCACGTGCCATTGGTTGCAAAATGTGGACACTGCAAACAGCAGCTGCAATATCACAGATGATATAAAACACATAAAGTGCTCAAGTCTTATACTAGAAACAACACAGCAGGGGAATCATGTCATAAAACAAATGATGAACCCACAGTATGGACGGGGCAGGTAATAAAATGCGAATTTCCCATGGTGGGACCACAGTCAATTGCTGCCTTCTTTTCTCCGTGCCCTGGTCTCATTATATAATCTGTACTTTTTGTTGTGCAATAAAAGAAAAACAAGGAATAACCCTTCATAGTATTAAGGTACAGGTCAAGGGCTGGGGAGAGAGGGCAGTAGATTTGGGGGTCGGTGTAAACTTCTGACGGCATTAGATGGAAGCAGAAGACAAAGCAAGTGACATTTATTAAGACTTTAGGTGCATTTAGGTTTATAGAAAAAAACTGAGAAAGATTAAAATGTCTGAGTAGTGAAAAAAAAATGGATTTCCCATACAGGGAGTCGAACCCGGGACGCCTGGGTGAAAACCAGGAATCCTAACCGCTAGACCATATGGGAACTGTGACCTCTTCATACAGCTCAGTGTATGTGAGGTGTCTCCCAAGGTCACAATGCATTCCGTACACTGAGAGTTATATTGTTCTTCTCAGTAGTACACAATCAATTGGGGTAACAGACACCTCACTTCTGACAAAAGAGAAGGAATGACCAGAAGTCATCATTTCTGCCACAACCTGTCAGGTCTCATTATTTACAACCTTAGAACTTCTACACATACACAGAGCCCAGGACACGGAGGACAGCAGCAGTCCCTGCATTGACTATTACTAACCCCTCCCCTTGAGCCAGACAAAGCCACGCCCCTCCCCCCGGACACCCCTTGACTCCTGGGTTTCCTCACCAGACTGATGGCCCCACAGACCCCTCTCCAGTTATCTTCCAGCTGCTTCCTTGACGACACTCCCCTGCACCTGTCATAGGCTCCAGGCTGCCCTCCTGGGGCTCGAGTTATACTCCTTCTCTATCTACCTATCTACTAACAGCACCGACTCCAGTCCTGACACTGGATTGGTTCACACAAAGAAGAAGCAGCTCAGAAGTAGTCTGGGTTGTTCCCAGGTACCTGCATCTTCACAGAGTGACCGCCAGGGGGCAACACAGCCAAAGCACTCACAGCCCACAAGCTTACGAATCATCAATTGGATGTCAGCAGCCTTGTCAGAGGCGCAGAGACTAGTAATTCCACAGTATTTTGGGACAGCAGAGGAAGAAGCAAGTGCTGAGCTGAAGTGGTCACTGCTGTTTTGTCACAACACCAGACATATGTTCTTAAAAGCATGTAAGCGCACATTCTTAGGCATTCTCGGTCGTCTTCTCCCTTTCTCACATTATACCAATTGTATACACCAGAATGGAGAAAAGTTAAAATATAAGGTACTAGGAATATGCGCCAAAGGTAGGCAAATTAAACATTTCAAGTACAAATATTACCATATTTATTGATGTAAAATGTAAACAAGTTAGACTGAAAATATGTGTGTGTGTTTACAAAGGATGTCTAAAGTGTATGCTGTGAGGTCAGGTTGCAGTTCACTACTTGCACTTGCGCCTTTCACAAGTGTGAGTACCCAGTTACACTAATGTCTGCTCTGACTTGTTATTCTGAGAGTCATGTGCTAAAGGGGGGCTTCCACCCTAGTTTGAAGGACCAGAGTACGAATGCCCCAGGGCACAGGAAGTACACAGTCCTCATTGATACAACTGGGGCCCAGTAACTTCTGACTGCCCTTTGACCCCACTGACTGGCACATATATGTCATCAGACTATAGCACCGTGGTACATATGCACACATGTGCATGTACACGTCAGCCAGTTTTTTATTCATTTATGTGCTAATACTGTTCAGCATCAGGATGTGATGTCGAAGGAGAAAGGTGGAGAGCGCCGAAGTCTCTGGTATTTCAAGACAAAACTAGAGACCTTTTCACACTCATATACTGCTCCAGGCAGATCTTCCACTGCAAATGCAAGTCATATGAGTCCAGCTGAAAACTGTTTATTTTTGGGTACTTGCTTTAGTCAAAGGTTACCATTTGCAACTCACAAAAAAAAAGCAAAGGGCAATTTCATACATTAACACTTTGGTAAAGTCGTTCTTTCACACCGTACATTTCCGTAAGTTTCTCTCTCCTTGTAAGTTATCCGGTGTGAAGGCCGCGTGGAGTCAGGTCCACACTGTGCATCTTACTGTTGTGTAGCCAGAGAAGAGAGGTGTCCACACAGACACAGGACGTAGACAACACCTGTGTGTAGCATCACGTGCCATTGGTTGCAAAATGTGGACACTGCAAACAGCAGCTGCAATATCACAGATGATATAAAACACATAAAGTGCTCAAGTCTTATACTAGAAACAACACAGCAGGGGAATCATGTCATAAAACAAATGATGAACCCACAGTATGGACGGGGCAGGTAATAAAATGCGAATTTCCCATGGTGGGACCACAGTCAATTGCTGCCTTCTTTTCTCCGTGCCCTGGTCTCATTATATAATCTGTACTTTTTGTTGTGCAATAAAAGAAAAACAAGGAATAACCCTTCATAGTATTAATGTACAGGTCAAGGGCTGGGGAGAGAGGGCAGTAGATTTGGGGGTCGGTGTAAACTTCTGACGGCATTAGATGGAAGCAGAAGACAAAGCAAGTGACATTTATTAAAACTTTAGGTGCATTTAGGTTTATAGAAAAAAACTGAGAAAGATTAAAATGTCTGAGTAGTGAAAAAAAAATGGATTTCCCATACCGGGAGTCGAACCCAGGCCGCCTGGGTGAAAACCAGGAATCCTAACCGCTAGACCATATGGGAACTGTGACCTCTTCATACAGCTCAGTGTATGTGAGGTGTCTCCCAAGGTCACAATGCATTCCGTACACTGAGAGTTATATTGTTCTTCTCAGTAGTACACAATCAATTGGGGTAACAGACACCTCACTTCTGACAAAAGAGAAGGAATGACCAGAAGTCATCATTTCTGCCACAACCTGTCAGGTCTCATTATTTACAACCTTAGAACTTCTACACATACACAGAGCCCAGGACACGGAGGACAGCAGCAGTCCCTGCATTGACTATTACTAACCCCTCCCCTTGAGCCAGACAAAGCCACGCCCCTCCCCCAGGACACCCCTTGACTCCTGGGTTTCCTCACCAGACTGATGGCCCCACAGACCCCTCTCCAGTTATCTTCCAGCTGCTTCCTTGACGACACTCCCCTGCACCTGTCATAGGCTCCAGGCTGCCCTCCTGGGGCTCGAGTTATACTCCTTCTCTATCTACCTATCTACTAACAGCACCGACTCCAGTCCTGACACTGGATTGGTTCACACAAAGAAGAAGCAGCTCAGAAGTAGTCTGGGTTGTTCCCAGGTACCTGCATCTTCACAGAGTGACCGCCAGGGGGCAGCACAGCCAAAGCACTCACAGCCCACAAGCCTACGAATCATCAATTGGATGTCAGCAGCCTTGTCAGAGGCGCAGAGACTAGTAATTCCACAGTATTTTGTGACAGCAGAGGAAGAAGCAAGTGCTGAGCTGAAGTGGTCACTGCTGTTTTGTCACAACACCAGACATATGTTCTTAAAAGCATGTAAGCGCACATTCTTAGGCATTCTCGGTCGTCTTCTCCCTTTCTGACATTATACCAATTGTATACACCTGAATGGAGAAAAGTTCAAATATAAGGTACTAGGAATATGCGCCAAAGGTAGGCAAATTAAACATTTCAAGTACAAATATTACCATATTTATTGATGTAAAATGTAAACAAGTTAGACTGAAAATATGTGTGTGTGTTTACAAAGGAAGTCTAAAGTGTATGCTGTGAGGTCAGGTTGCAGTTCACTACTTGCACTTGCGCCTTTCACAAGCGTGAGTACCCAGTTACACTAATGTCTGCTCTGACTTGTTATTCTGAGAGTCATATGCTAAAGGGGGCTTCCACCCTAGTTTGAAGGACCAGAGTACGAATGCCCCAGGGCACAGGAAGTACACAGTCCTCATTGATACAACTGTGGCCCAGTAACTTCTGACTGCCCTTTGACCCCACAGACTGGCACATATATGTCATCAGACTATAGCACCGTGGTACATATGCACACATGTGCATGTACACGTCAGCCAGTTTTTTATTCATTTATGTGCTAATACTGTTCAGCATCAGGATGTGATGTCGAAGGAGAAAGGTGGAGAGCGCCGAAGTCTCTGGTATTTCAAGACAAAACTAGAGACCTTTTCACACTCATATACTGCTCCAGGCAGATCTTCCACTGCAAATGCAAGTCATATGAGTCCAGCTGAAAACTGTTTATTTTTGGGTACTTGCTTTAGTCAAAGGTTACCATTTGCAACTCACAAAAAAAAAGCAAAGGGCAATTTCATACATTAACACTTTGGTAAAGTCGTTCTTTCACACCGTACATTTCCGTAAGTTTCTCTCTCCTTGTAAGTTATCCGGTGTGAAGGCCACATGGAGTCAGGTCCACACTGTGCATCTTACTGTTGTGTAGCCAGAGCAGAGAGGTGTCCACACAGACACAGGACGTAGACAACACCTGTGTGTAGCATCACGTGCCATTGGTTACAAAAATGTGGACACTGCAAACAGCAGCTGCAATATCACAGATGATATAAAACACATAAAGTGCTCAAGTCTTATACTAGAAACAACACAGCAGGGGAATCATGTCATAAAACAAATGATGAACCCACAGTATGGACGGGGCAGGTAATAAAATGCGAATTTCCCATGGTGGGACCACAGTCAATTGCTGCCTTCTTTTCTCCGTGCCCTGGTCTCATTATATAATCTGTACTTTTTGTTGTGCAATAAAAGAAAAACAAGGAATAACCCTTCATAGTATTAATGTACAGGTCAAGGGCTGGGGAGAGAGGGCAGTAGATTTGGGGGTCGGTGTAAACCTCTGACGGCATTAGATGGAAGCAGAAGACAAAGCAAGTGACATTTATTTAGACTTTAGGTGCATTTAGGTTTATAGAAAAAAACTGAGAAAGATTAAAATGTCTGAGTAGTGAAAAAAAAAATGGATTTCCCATACCGGGAGTCGAACCCGGGCTGCCTGGGTGAAAACCAGGAATCCTAACCGGTAGACCATATGGAAACTGTGACCTCTTCATACAGCTCAGTGTATGTGAGGTGTCTCCCAAGGTCACACTGCATTCCGTACACTGAGAGTTATATTGTTCTTCTCAGTAGTACACAATCAATTGGGGTAACAGACACCTCACTTCTGACAAAAGAGAAGGAATGACCAGAAGTCATCATTTCTGCCACAATCTGTCAGGTCTCATTATTTACAACCTTAGAACTTCTACACATACACAGAGCCCAGGACACGGAGGACAGCAGCAGTCCCTGCATTGACTATTACTAACCCCTCCCCTTGAGCCAGACAAAGCCACGCCCCTCCCCCAGGACACCCCTTGACTCCTGGGTTTCCTCACCAGACTGATGGCCCCACAGACCCCTCTCCAGTTATCTTCCAGCTGCTTCCTTGACGACACTCCCCTGCAGCTGTCATAGGCTCCAGGCTGCCCTCCTGGGGCTCGAGTTATACTCCTTCTCTATCTACTAACAGCACCGACTCCAGTCCTGACACTGGATTGGTTCACACAAAGAAGAAGCAGCTCAGAAGTAGTCTGGGTTGTTCCCAGGTACCTGCATCTTCACAGAGTGACCGCCAGGGGGCAGCACAGCCAAAGCACTCACAGCCCACAAGCTTACGAATCATCAATTGGATGTCAGCAGCCTTGTCAGAGGCGCAGAGACTAGTAATTCCACAGTATTTTGGGACAGCAGAGGAAGAAGCAAGTGCTGAGCTGAAGTGGTCACTGCTGTTTTGTCACAACACCAGACATATGTTCTTAAAAGCATGTAAGCGCACATTCTTAGGCATTCTCGGTCGTCTTCTCCCTTTCTGACATTATAAATCAAATCAAATCATTAACATTTATAAAGCGCGCTACTCACCCGTGCGGGTCTCTAGGCGCTAGGGGGGAAAAGGGGGGGTTATCGCTGCTCGAACAGCCAAGTCTTTAGGAGTCTCCGGAAAGCGGAGTGGTCCTGGGTGGTCCTGAGGCTGGTGGGGAGGGAGTTCCAGGTCTTGGCCGCCAGGAAGGAGAAAGATCTCCCACCCGCCGTGGAGCGGCGGGTGCGAGGGACGGCAGCAAGTGCGAGGCCAGCTGAGCGGAGGGGGCGGGTGGGGACGTAGAAGCTGAGGCGTCTGTTGAGGTATTCCGGTCCCTTGTTGTGGAGGGCTTTGTGTGCGTGGGTGAGAAGACGGAAGGTGATCCTTTTGCTGACTGGGAGCCAATGCAGGTGTCTCAGGTGTGCGGAGATGTGGCTGTTGCGGGGTACGTCGAGGATGAGGCGGGCCGAGGCGTTTTGGATGCGTTGCAGGCGGTTTTGGAGTTTGGCGGTGGTCCCGGCGTAGAGGGTGTTGCCGTAGTCCAGGCGACTCGTGACAAGGGCGTGGGTCACGGTTTTTCTGGTGTCGGCGGGGATCCAGCGGAAGATCTTGCGGAGCATGCGGAGAGTGAGGAAGCAGGCGGAGGACACGGCGTTGACTTGCTTGGTCATGGTGAGAAGAGGGTCCAGGATGAAGCCGAGGTTGCGGGCGTGGTCTGCGGGGGTCGGTGCGGTGCCGAGGGCCGTGGGCCACCAGGAGTCGTCCCAGGCGGACGGGATGTTGCCGAGGATGAGGACTTCCGTTTTTTCAGAGTTCAGCTTTAGGCGGCTGAGCCTCATCCAATCTGCGACGTCCTTCATACCCTCTTGTAGGTTGGTCTTGGCGCTGGCGGGGTCCTTGGTGAGGGAGAGTACAAGTTGGGTGTCGTTGGCGTAGGAGGTGATGATGATGTAGTGCTTGCGTACGATGTCGGCGAGGGGGCTCATGTAGACATTGAAGAGTGTCGGGCTGAGCGATGAGCCTTGGGGTACGCCGCAGATGATCTTGGTGGGTTCTGAGCGAAACGGAGGGAGGTAAACTCTTTGGGAGCGGTTAGCGAGGAAGGAGGCGATCCAGTCCAGGGCCTGGCCTTGGATCCCGGTGGAGCGTAGGCGGGTGATTAGGGTGCGGTGACAGACGGTGTCAAAGGCAGCCGAGAGGTCGAGGAGAATGAGGGCGACTGTTTCACCGTTGTCCATCAGGGTTCTGATGTCGTCTGTGACTGAGATGAGGGCGGTTTCCGTGCTGTGGTTGGTTCGCAATCCGGTTTGTGAAGGGTCGAGCAGGTTGTTGTCTTCCAGGAAGGTGGTCAGCTGTTTGTTGACGGTCTTTTCTATTACCTTGGCTGGGAAAGGTAGAAGAGAGATGGGGCGGAAGTTTTTCAGGTCGCTTGGGTCAGCCGTAGGTTTCTTTAGTAGGGCGTTGACTTCAGCGTGCTTCCAGCATTCGGGGAAGGTAGCAGAAGAAAAAGAAGAGTTGATGACGGTCTGGAGGTGCGGGGCGATGATGTCGTCGGCTTTGTTAAAGATGAAGTGCGGGCAGGGGTCCGAAGGGGCGCCGGAGTGGATAGAGTTCATGATGGATTTGGTTTCTTCCGTGTTGATGTGGGTCCAGTTGTTGAGGGTGATGTCCGGGGAAGCGGGTTCAGTGGTGTGTGGTTGGGTCTGGTGTCCGAAGCTGTCGTGGAGGTCGCTGATCTTGCGATGGAAGAAAGTGGCGAGGGATTCGCACAAATCCTGTGAGGGCGTGACGGCGTTGGCGCTGGCGCTGGGGTTGGAGAACTCTTTGACGATGCTGAAGAGTTCTCTGCTGTTGTGGCTGTTTTTGTCTAGTCTGTCGGTGAAAAAGTTCCTTTTGGCAGTGCGGATCAGGTGGTGGTGTTCGCGTGTAGCGTTCTTGAGGGCGGTCATGTTGTCCGCGGTGTGGTCCTTGCGCCAGGCCTTCTCAAGGGCACGACAAGTTTTCTTTGATTCTTTGAGGGTGTCAGAGAACCAGAGAGGTTTTTTGGTGTTGGTCTGTCGATGCGTGCGTTTGAGGGGAGCAAGGTTGTCAGCGCAGTTGGAGATCCAGTTTGTGAGGTTGAGAGCTGCGTCGTTGGGGTCGGTGGTGAGGGTGGGTTGGTTGGCGGCGAGAGCGGAGAAGAGTTGCTCTTCAGGGATCTTGTTCCACTGTCGACGAGGGGTGGGTTGAGTGCGGAGGTGGGAGGTCTCGCGTCGGAATGTGAAGTGGACGCAGCTGTGGTCGGTCCAGTGTAGGGCAGAGGTGTGGCTGAAGAAGACGTGTTTGCTGGTGGAGAAGATAGGGTCGAGCGTGTGTCCGGCGATGTGGGTGGCGGTGTTCACCAGTTGTTTGAGGCCGAGGTTGGCGAGGTTGTCGAGCAGGGTGGTGGTGTTGGGGTCGTTGTTTTGTTCCAGATGGAAGTTGAGGTCGCCTAGGAGGATGTAGTCCGGTGAGGCGAGGGCGTGCGGGGAGATGAAGTCGGCGATGGCGTCGCTGAAAGAGGCGCGAGGTCCGGGAGGACGGTAGACGAGGGATCCTCTGAGGGTGGTCCTTGGGTCGGTGCGAATCTGAAAATGCAGGTGTTCAGCGGCGAGGGGGGGGTCTTCGGTGGAGGTGGTGACGCTGATGGAGTCTTTGAAGATGATGGCGACACCTCCTCCTACTTGGTTGGTGCGGTCTTTTCTGGAGATCTTGTAGCCTTCGGGGATGGCGGGTAGCGATGTCTGGAGCAGAGGAGGCGTTCATCCATGTCTCCGTGATGAAGGCGACGTCCGGGGCTGTGGAGTCCAGGAGGTCCCAAAGTTCAACGGCGTGCTTGTGGACGGAACGAGCGTTGATCAGGATGCACTTGAGGTGGTTGATGGCGCGTGGGCTTGTGGTCGTGGTAGTTGCGTGGTGGAAGATGCGTTTGCAGGAGTTGCAGGCGAAGGGTCCATGGGTGCGTTTGGGGTGAGCTAGGAAGCAGGTTTTGGAGCGCCCTGGGTTGAGGGCGTGGAGGGTGGTGGGGTCGTAGCGGATCAGCGGGGCTTGGGGGAGCTGGGGACCAGGGGTCGTGGCGCTGGGCGCGGGCCAGGCGCGGACGGGCGCCATAAGAGGTAGGAGGGGGGGGAGGGGTCAGCTGGGGGCGAATGGGAGCTGGGGGGCGGGGGCGTGCAGGAGGTCGCGGCGGGAAAGCGCGAGGGAGGGGGGGAGAGGTAGAGTGAGAGGAGCTGGGGGAGGGGGTTTAGGGTGGAGGAGGGTGAGTGTTAGGAGGTTTGGAGATTAGGGAGAGAGATAGGAGTAGGGTTGTGAAGATAGGGGAGGGGGGGTTGTAGAGGTGGGTGAGGGAGAGAGGTAGAGTGAGAGGATAGGGAGATAGGTAGTAGAGGGGGTGGCGGGAGGGGGGGAGAGATAGAGAAATAGATAGAGAAAATAGATAGAGAAGTCGATAGATAGGGAAATAGATAGATAGACCGATAGGTAGGTAGGAGGAGGTGGAGAGTGGGGGAGTTAGATAGTGAGATAGGGAGCTAGAGAGATAGGAAGATAGGAGGAGTGAGGGAGGTAGATAGCGAACGGGTTAGCTAGGGGTGAGAGAGGGGGAGGCGAGTGAGGGAGGGGGATGAGGAAGGAGCAGGAGGGCAGGCTCGGGGGAAGAAGACGGAGGAGGTAGAAGAGCCGAAGACAGGAGAACAGAAGACAGAAGAACAGAAGAACAGAAGATCGGAAGATCGGAAGAGCAGAAGAACAGAGAAGAACAGAGAAGAACAGAGAAGAACAGAGAAGAACAGAGAAGAACCGAGAAGAAGAACACAGAAGCACCGAGAAGAACAGAGAAGAAGAACACAGAAGACCGGAAGAACACAGAAGAACAGAAGGGAAGAACAGAAGAACAGAAGAGAAGAACAGAAGAACACAGAAGAAGATTGCAGAGGGGGAGCGAGGAGGAAGAGACAGAGAGGAGGAAAAGAAGCAGGAGCAGGAGAGAAGGTGAGTGGCGCGGGGCAGGGCGAGGGGCTGGGAGGAGGGGGGTACTTACAGTTAGGTGGGTCTCAGGAACACAGGAACTCGGGAACTTGGAGGAGCTGCAGCGGCAGGGGGAGCGACCTACCCTTGGGTCAAGGGTCGCTACCACTGTCGCGCAGCGGCCGCCATAAGAGGTAGGAGGGGGGGGGAGGGGTCAGCTGGGGGCGAATGGGAGCTGGGGGGCGGGGGCGTGCAGGAGGTCGCGGCGGGAAAGCGCGAGGGAGGGGGGGGGACAGGTAGAGTGAGAGGAGCTGGGGGAGGGGGTTTAGGGTGGAGGAGGGTGAGTGTTAGGAGGTTTGGAGATTAGGGAGAGAGATAGGAGTAGGGTTGTGAAGATAGGGGAGGGGGGGTTGTAGAGGTGGGTGAGGGAGAGAGGTAGAGTGAGAGGATAGGGAGATAGGTAGTAGAGGGGGTGGCGGGAGGGGGGGAGAGATAGAGAAATAGATAGAGAAAATAGATAGAGAAGTCGATAGATAGGGAAATAGATAGATAGACAGATAGGTAGGTAGGAGGAGGTGGAGAGTGGGGGAGTTAGATAGTGAGATAGGGAGCTAGAGAGATAGGAAGATAGGAGGAGTGAGGGAGGTAGATAGCGAACGGGTTAGCTAGGGGTGAGAGAGGGGGAGGCGAGTGAGGGAGGGGGATGAGGAAGGAGCAGGAGGGCAGGCTCGGGGGAAGAAGACGGAGGAGGTAGAAGAGCCGAAGACAGGAGAACAGAAGACAGAAGAACAGAAGAACAGAAGACAGAAGAACAGAGAAGAACAGAGAAGAACAGAGAAGAACAGAGAAGAACCGAGAGGAAGAACACAGAAGCACCGAGAAGAACAGAGAAGAAGAACACAGAAGACCGGAAGAACACAGAAGAACAGAAGAACAGAAGAGAAGAACAGAAGAACACAGAAGAAGATTGCAGAGGGGGAGCGAGGAGGAAGAGACAGAGAGGAGGAAAAGAAGCAGGAGCAGGAGAGAAGGTGAGTGGCGCGGGGCAGGGCGAGGGGCTGGGAGGAGGGGGTACTTACAGTTAGGTGGGTCTCAGGAACACAGGAACTCGGGAACTTGGAGGAGCTGCAGCGGCAGGGGGAGCGACCTACCCTTGGGTCAAGGGTCGCTACCACTGTCGCGCAGCGGCCGCCATAAGAGGTAGGAGGGGGGGGGAGGGGTCAGCTGGGGGCGAATGGGAGCTGGGGGGCGGGGCGTGCAGGAGGTCGCGGCGGGAAAGCGCGAGGGAGGGGGGGGGACAGGTAGAGTGAGAGGAGCTGGGGGAGGGGGTTTAGGGTGGAGGAGGGTGAGTGTTAGGAGGTTTGGAGATTAGGGAGAGAGATAGGAGTAGGGTTGTGAAGATAGGGGAGGGGGGGTTGTAGAGGTGGGTGAGGGAGAGAGGTAGAGTGAGAGGATAGGGAGATAGGTAGTAGAGGGGGTGGCGGGAGGGGGGGAGAGATAGAGAAATAGATAGAGAAAATAGATAGAGAAGTCGATAGATAGGGAAATAGATAGATAGACAGATAGGTAGGTAGGAGGAGGTGGAGAGTGGGGGAGTTAGATAGTGAGATAGGGAGCTAGAGAGATAGGAAGATAGGAGGAGTGAGGGAGGTAGATAGCGAACGGGTTAGCTAGGGGTGAGAGAGGGGGAGGCGAGTGAGGGAGGGGGATGAGGAAGAAGCAGGAGGGCAGGCTCGGGGGAAGAAGACGGAGGAGGTAGAAGAGCCGAAGACAGGAGAACAGAAGACAGAAGAACAGAAGAACAGAAGATCGGAAGATCGGAAGAGCAGAAGAACAGAGAAGAACAGAGAAGAACAGAGAAGAACCGAGAAGAAGAACACAGAAGCACCGAGAAGAACAGAGAAGAAGAACACAGAAGACCGGAAGAACACAGAAGAACAGAAGGGAAGAACAGAAGAACAGAAGAGAAGAACAGAAGAACACAGAAGAAGATTGCAGAGGGGGAGCGAGGAGGAAGAGACAGAGAGGAGGAAAAGAAGCAGGAGCAGGAGAGAAGGTGAGTGGCGCGGGGCAGGGCGAGGGGCTGGGAGGAGGGGGGTACTTACAGTTAGGTGGGTCTCAGGAACACAGGAACTCGGGAACTTGGAGGAGCTGCAGCGGCAGGGGGAGCGACCTATACCAATTGTATACACCCGAATGGAGAAAAGTTCAAATATAAGGTACTAGGAATATGCGCCAAAGGTAGGCAAATTAAACATTTCAAGTACAAATATTACCATATTTATTGATGTAAAATGTAAACAAGTTAGACTGAAAATATGTGTGTGTGTTTACAAAGGATGTCTAAAGTGTATGCTGTGAGGTCAGGTTGCAGTTCACTACTTGCACTTGCGCCTTTCACAAGTGTGAGTACCCAGTTACACTAATGTCTGCTCTGACTTGTTATTCTGAGAGTCATGTGCTAAAGGGGGGCTTCCACCCTAGTTTGAAGGACCAGAGTACGAATGCCCCAGGGCACAGGAAGTACACAGTCCTCATTGATACAACTGGGGCCTAGTAACTTCTGACTGCCCTTTGACCCCACAGACTGGCACATATATGTCATCAGACTATAGCACCGTGGTACATATGCACACATGTGCATGTACACGTCAGCCAGTTTTTTATTCATTTATGTGCTAATACTGTTCAGCATCAGGATGTGATGTCGAAGGAGAAAGGTGGAGAGCGCCGAAGTCTCTGGTATTTCAAGACAAAACTAGAGACCTTTTCACACTCATATACTGCTCCAGGCAGATCTTCCACTGCAAATGCAAGTCATATGAGTCCAGCTGAAAACTGTTTATTTTTGGGTACTTGCTTTAGTCAAAGGTTACCATTTGCAACTCACAAAAAAAAAGCAAAGGGCAATTTCATACATTAACACTTTGGTAAAGTCGTTCTTTCACACCGTACATTTCCGTAAGTTTCTCTCTCCTTGTAAGTTATCCGGTGTGAAGGCCGCGTGGAGTCAGGTCCACACTGTGCATCTTACTGTTGTGTAGCCAGAGTAGAGAGGTGTCCACACAGACACAGGACGTAGACAACACCTGTGTGTAGCATCACGTGCCATTGGTTGCAAAATGTGGACACTGCAAACAGCAGCTGCAATATCACAGATGATATAAAACACATAAAGTGCTCAAGTCTTATACTAGAAACAACACAGCAGGGGAATCATGTCATAAAACAAATGATGAACCCACAGTATGGACGGGGCAGGTAATAAAATGAGAATTTCCCATTGTGGGACCACAGTCAATTCCTGCCTTCTTCTCTGTGCCCCGGTCTCATTATATAATCTGTACTTTTTGTTGTGCAATAAAAGAAAAACAAGGAATAACCCTTCATAGTATTAATGTACAGGTCAAGGGCTGGGGACAGAGGGCAGTAGATTTGGGGGTCGGTGTAAACCTCTGACGGCATTAGATGGAAGCAGAAGACAAAGCAAGTGACATTTATTAAGACTTTAGGTGCATTTAGGTTTATAGAAAAAAACTGAGAAAGATTAAAATGTCTGAGTAGTGGAAAAAAAATGGACTTCCCATACCGGGAGTCGAACCCGGGCCGCCTGGGTGAAAACCAGGAATCCTAACCGCTAGACCATATGGGAACTGTGACCTCTTCATACAGCTCAGTGTATGTGAGGTGTCTCCCAAGGTCACACTGCATTCCGTACACTGAGAGTTATATTGTTCTTCTCAGTAGTACACAATCAATTGGGGTAACAGACACCTCACTTCTGACAAAAGAGAAGGAATGACCAGAAGTCACCATTTCTGCCACAACCTGTCAGGTCTCATTATTTACAACCTTAGAACTTCTACACATACACAGAGCCCAGGACATGGAGGACAGCAGCAGTCCCTGCATTGACTATTACTAACCCCTCCCCTTGAGCCAGACAAAGCCACACCCCTCCCCCAGGACACCCCTTGACTCCTGGGTTTCCTCACCAGACTGATGGCCCCACAGACCCCTCTCCAGTTATCTTCCAGCTGCTTCCTTGACAACACTCCCCTGCACCTGTCACAGGCTCCAGGCTGCCCTCCTGGGGCTCGAGTTATACTCCTTCTCTATCTACCTATCTACTAACAGCACCGACTCCAGTCCTGACACTGGATTGGTTCACACAAAGAAGAAGCAGCTCAGAAGTAGTCTGGGCTGTTCCCAGGTACCTGCATCTTCACAGAGTGACCGCCAGGGGGCAGCACAGCCAAAGCACTCACAGCCCACAAGCCTACGAATCATCAATTGGATGTCAGCAGCCTTGTCAGAGGCGCAGAGACTAGTAATTCCACAGTATTTTGGGACAGCAGAGGAAGAAGCAAGTGCTGAGCTGAAGTGGTCACTGCTGTTTTGTCACAACACCAGACATATGTTCTTAAAAGCATGTAAGCGCACATTCTTAGGCATTCTCGGTCGTCTTCTCCCTATCTGACATTATACCAATTGTATACACCCGAATGGAGAAAAGTTAAAATATAAGGTACTAGGAATATGCGCCAAAGGTAGGCAAATTAAACATTTCAAGTACAAATATTACCATATTTATTGATGTAAAATGTAAACAAGTTAGACTGAAAATATGTGTGTGTGTTTACAAAGGAAGTCTAAAGTGTATGCTGTGAGGTCAGGTCGCAGTTCACTACTTGCACTTGCGCCTTTCACAAGCGTGAGTACCCAGTTACACTAATGTCTGCTCTGACTTGTTATTCTGAGAGTCATGTGCTAAAGGGGGGCTTCCACCCTAGTTTGAAGGACCAGAGTACGAATGCCCCAGGGCACAGGAAGTACACAGTCCTCATTGATACAACTGTGGCCCAGTAACTTCTGACTGCCCTTTGACCCCACAGACTGGCACATATATGTCATCAGACTATAGCACCGTGGTACATATGCACACATGTGCATGTACACGTCAGCCAGTTTTTTATTCATTTATGTGCTAATACTGTTCAGCATCAGGATGTGATGTCGAAGGAGAAAGGTGGAGAGCGCCGAAGTCTCTGGTATTTCAAGACAAAACTAGAGACCTTTTCACACTCATATACTGCTCCAGGCAGATCTTCCACTGCAAATGCAAGTCATATGAGTCCAGCTGAAAACTGTTTATTTTTGGGTACTTGCTTTAGTCAAAGGTTACCATTTGCAACTCACAAAAAAAAAGCAAAGGGCAATTTCATACATTAACACTTTGGTAAAGTCGTTCTTTCACACCGTACATTTCCGTAAGTTTCTCTCTCCTTGTAAGTTATCCGGTATGAAGGCCGCGTGGAGTCAGGTCCACACTGTGCATCTTACTGTTGTGTAGCCAGAGTAGAGAGGTGTCCACGCAGACACAGAACGTAGACAACACCTGTGTGTAGCATCACGTGCCATTGGTTGCAAAATGTGGACACTGCAAACAGCAGCTGCAATATCACAGATGATATAAAACACATAAAGTGCTCAAGTCTTATACTAGAAACAACACAGCAGGGGAATCATGTCATAAAACAAATGATGAACCCACAGTATGGACGGGGCAGGTAATAAAATGCGAATTTCCCATGGTGGGACCACAGTCAATTGCTGCCTTCTTTTCTCCGTGCCCTGGTCTCATTATATAATCTGTACTTTTTGTTGTGCAATAAAAGAAAAACAAGGAATAACCCTTCATAGTATTAATGTACAGGTCAAGGGCTGGGGAGAGAGGGCAGTAGATTTGGGGGTCGGTGTAAACTTCTGACGGCATTAGATGGAAGCAGAAGACAAAGCAAGTGACATTTATTAAGACTTTAGGTGCATTTAGGTTTATAGAAAAAAACTGAGAAAGATTAAAATGTCTGAGTAGTGAAAAAAAAATGGATTTCCCATACCGGGAGTCGAACCCCGGCCGCCTGGGTGAAAACCAGGAATCCTAACCGCTAGACCATATGGGAACTGTGACCTCTTTATACAGCTCAGTGTATGTGAGGTGTCTCCCAAGGTCACAATGCATTCCGTACACTGAGAGTTATATTGTTCTTCTCAGTAGTACACAATCAATTGGGGTAACAGACACCTCACTTCTGACAAAAGAGAAGGAATGACCAGAAGTCATCATTTCTGCCACAACCTGTCAGGTCTCATTATTTACAACCTTAGAACTTCTACACATACACAGAGCCCAGGACACGGAGGACAGCAGCAGTCCCTGCATTTACTATTACTAACCCCTCCCCTTGAGCCAGACAAAGCCACGCCCCTCCCCCAGGACACCCCTTGACTCCTGGGTTTCCTCACCAGACTGATGGCCCCACAGACCCCTCTCCAGTTATCTTCCAGCTGCTTCCTTGACGACACTCCCCTGCACCTGTCATAGGCTCCAGGCTGCCCTCCTGGGGCTCGAGTTATACTCCTTCTCTATCTACCTATCTACTAACAGCACCGACTCCAGTCCTGACACTGGATTGGTTCACACAAAGAAGAAGCAACTCAGAAGTAGTCTGGGTTGTTCCCAGGTACCTGCATCTTCACAGAGTGACCGCCAGGGGGCAGCACAGCCAAAGCACTCACAGCCCACAAGCCTACGAATCATCAATTGGATGTCAGCAGCCTTGACAGAGGCGCAGAGACTAGTAATTCCACAGTATTTTGGGACAGCAGAGGAAGAAGCAAGTGCTGAGCTGAAGTGGTCACTGCTGTTTTGTCACAACACCAGACATATGTTCTTAAAAGCATGTAAGCGCACATTCTTAGGCATTCTCGGTCGTCTTCTCCCTTTCTGACATTATACCAATTGTATACACCCGAATGGAGAAAAGTTAAAATATAAGGTACTAGGAATATGCGCCAAAGGTAGGCAAATTAAACATTTCAAGTACAAATATTACCATATTTATTGATGTAAAATGTAAACAAGTTAGACTGAAAATATGTGTGTGTGTTTACAAAGGAAGTCTAAAGTGTATGCTGTGAGGTCAGG
The DNA here is from genome assembly GCF_031143425.1 of Pleurodeles waltl. Classification (NCBI taxonomy): domain Eukaryota; kingdom Metazoa; phylum Chordata; class Amphibia; order Caudata; family Salamandridae; genus Pleurodeles; species Pleurodeles waltl. The sequence continues at coordinate 5,278,808 of NW_027150097.1, forward strand.
TTGCAGTTCGCTACTTGCACTTGCGCCTTTCACAAGTGTGAGTACCCAGTTACACTAATGTCTGCTCTGACTTGTTATTCTGAGAGTCATGTGCTAAAGGGGGGCTTCCACCCTAGTTTGAAGGACCAGAGTACGAATGCCCCAGGGCACAGGAAGTACACAGTCCTCATTGATACAACTGTGGCCCAGTAACTTCTGACTGCCCTTTGACCCCACAGACTGGCACATATATGTCATCAGACTATAGCACCGTGGTACATATGCACACATGTGCATGTACACGTCAGCCAGTTTTTTATTCATTTATGTGCTAATACTGTTCAGCATCAGGATGTGATGTCGAAGGAGAAAGGTGGAGAGCGCCGAAGTCTCTGGTATTTCAAGACAAAACTAGAGACCTTTTCACACTCATATACTGCTCCAGGCAGATCTTCCACTGCAAATGCAAGTCATATGAGTCCAGCTGAAAACTGTTTATTTTTGGGTACTTGCTTTAGTCAAAGGTTACCATTTGCAACTCACAAAAAAAAAGCAAAGGGCAATTTCATACATTAACACTTTGGTAAAGTCGTTCTTTCACACCGTACATTTCCGTAAGTTTCTCTCTCCTTGTAAGTTATCCGGTGTGAAGGCCACGTGGAGTCAGGTCCACACTGTGCATCTTACTGTTGTGTAGCCAGAGTAGAGAGGTGTCCACACAGACACAGGACGTAGACAACACCTGTGTGTAGCATCACGTGCCATTGGTTGCAAAATGTGGACACTGCAAACAGCAGCTGCAATATCACAGATGATATAAAACACATAAAGTGCTCAAGTCTTATACTAGAAACAACACAGCAGGGGAATCATGTCATAAAACAAATGATGAACCCACAGTATGGACGGGGCAGGTAATAAAATGCGAATTTCCCATGGTGGGACCACAGTCAATTGCTGCCTTCTTTTCTCCGTGCCCTGGTCTCATTATATAATCTGTACTTTTTGTTGTTCAATAAAAGAAAAACAAGGAATAACCCTTCATAGTATTAATGTACAGGTCAAGGGCTGGGGAGAGAGGGCAGTAGATTTGGGGGTCGGTGTAAACCTCTGACGGCATTAGATGGAAGCAGAAGACAAAGCAAGTGACATTTATTAAGACTTTAGGTGCATTTAGGTTTATAGAAAAAAACTGAGAAAGATTAAAATGTCTGAGTAGTGAAAAAAAAAATGGATTTCCCATACCGGGAGTCGAACCCGGGCTGCCTGGGTGAAAACCAGGAATCCTAACCGGTAGACCATATGGAAACTGTGACCTCTTCATACAGCTCAGTATATGTGAGGTGTCTCCCAAGGTCACACTGCATTCCGTACACTGAGAGTTATATTGTTCTTCTCAGTAGTACACAATCAATTGGGGTAACAGACACCTCACTTCTGACAAAAGAGAAGGAATGACCAGAAGTCATCATTTCTGCCACAATCTGTCAGGTCTCATTATTTACAACCTTAGAACTTCTACACATACACAGAGCCCAGGACACGGAGGACAGCAGCAGTCCCTGCATTGACTATTACTAACCCCTCCCCTTGAGCCAGACAAAGCCACGCCCCTCCCCCAGGACACCCCTTGACTCCTGGGTTTCCTCACCAGACTGATGGCCCCACAGACCCCTCTCCAGTTATCTTCCAGCTGCTTCCTTGACGACACTCCCCTGCAGCTGTCATAGGCTCCAGGATGCCCTCCTGGGGCTCGAGTTATACTCCTTCTCTATCTACTAACAGCACCGACTCCAGTCCTGACACTGGATTGGTTCACACAAAGAAGAAGCAGCTCAGAAGTAGTCTGGGTTGTTCCCAGGTACCTGCATCTTCACAGAGTGACCGCCAGGGGGCAGCACAGCCAAAGCACTCACAGCCCACAAGCTTACGAATCATCAATTGGATGTCAGCAGCCTTGTCAGAGGCGCAGAGACTAGTAATTCCACAGTATTTTGGGACAGCAGAGGAAGAAGCAAGTGCTGAGCTGAAGTGGTCACTGCTGTTTTGTCACAACACCAGACATATGTTCTTAAAAGCATGTAAGCGCACATTCTTAGGCATTCTCGGTCGTCTTCTCCCTTTCTCACATTATACCAATTGTATACACCCGAATGGAGAAAAGTTAAAATATAAGGTACTAGGAATATGCGCCAAAGGTAGGCAAATTAAACATTTCAAGTACAAATATTACCATATTTATTGATGTAAAATGTAAACAAGTTAGACTGAAAATATGTGTGTGTGTTTACAAAGGATGTCTAAAGTGTATGCTGTGAGGTCAGGTTGCAGTTCACTACTTGCACTTGCGCCTTTCACAAGTGTGAGTACCCAGTTACACTAATGTCTGCTCTGACTTGTTATTCTGAGAGTCATGTGCTAAAGGGGGGCTTCCACCCTAGTTTGAAGGACCAGAGTACGAATGCCCCAGGGCACAGGAAGTACACAGTCCTCATTGATACAACTGTGGCCCAGTAACTTCTGACTGCCCTTTGACCCCACTGACTGGCACATATATGTCATTAGACTATAGCACCGTGGTACATATGCACACATGTGCATGTACACGTCAGCCAGTTTTTTATTCATTTATGTGCTAATACTGTTCAGCATCAGGATGTGATGTCGAAGGAGAAAGGTGGAGAGCGCCGAAGTCTCTGGTATTTCAAGACAAAACTAGAGACCTTTTCACACTCATATACTGCTCCAGGCAGATCTTCCACTGCAAATGCAAGTCATATGAGTCCAGCTGAAAACTGTTTATTTTTGGGTACTTGCTTTAGTCAAAGGTTACCATTTGCAACTCACAAAAAAAAAGCAAAGGGCAATTTCATACATTAACACTTTGGTAAAGTCGTTCTTTCACACCGTACATTTCCGTAAGTTTCTCTCTCCTTGTAAGTTATCCGGTGTGAAGGCCGCGTGGATTAAGGTCTACACTGTGCATCTTACTGTTGTGTAGCCAGAGTAGAGAGGTGTCCACACAGACACAGGACGTAGACAACACCTGTGTGTAGCATCACGTGCCATTGGTTGCAAACTGTGGACACTGCAAACAGCAGCTGCAATATCACAGATGATATAAAACACATAAAGTGCTCAAGTCTTATACTAGAAACAACACAGCGGGGGAATCATGTCATAAAACAAATGATGAACCCACAGTATGGACGGGGCAGGTAATAAAATGCGAATTTCCCATGGTGGGACCACAGTCAATTGCTGCCTTCTTTTCTCCGTGCCCTGGTCTCATTATATAATCTGTACTTTTTGTTGTGCAATAAAAGAAAAACAAGGAATAACCCTTCATAGTATTAATGTACAGGTCAAGGGCTGGGGAGAGAGGGCAGTAGATTTGGGGGTCGGTGTAAACTTCTGACGGCATTAGATGGAAGCAGAAGACAAAGCAAGTGACATTTATTAAGACTTTAGGTGCATTTAGGTTTATAGAAAAAAACTGAGAAAGATTAAAATGTCTGAGTAGTGAAAAAAAAATGGATTTCCCATACCGGGAGTCGAACCCGGGCCACCTGGGTGAAAACCAGGAATCCTAACCGCTAGACCATATGGGAACTGTGACCTCTTCATACAGCTCAGTGTATGTGAGGTGTCTCCCAAGGTCACACTGCATTCCGTACACTGAGAGTTATATTGTTCTTCTCAGTAGTACACAATAAATTGGGGTAACAGACACCTCACTTCTGACAAAAGAGAAGGAATGACCAGAAATCATCATTTCTGCCACAACCTGTCAGGTCTCATTATTTACAACCTTAGAACTTCTACACATACACAGAGCCCAGGACACGGAGGACAGCAGCAATCCCTGCATTGACTATTACTAACCCCTCCCCTTGAGCCAGACAAAGCCACGCCCCTCCCCCAGGACACCCCTTGACTCCTGGGTTTCTTCACCAGACTGATGGCCCCACAGACCCCTCTCCAGTTATCTTCCAGCTGCTTCCTTGACGACACTCCCCTGCACCTGTCATAGGCTCCAGGCTGCCCTCCTGGGGCTCCAGTTATACTCCTTCTCTATCTACCTATCTACTAACAGCACCGACTCCAGTCCTGACACTGGATTGGTTCACACAAAGAAGAAGCAGCTCAGTAGTAGTCTGGGTTGTTCCCAGGTACCTGCATCTTCACAGAGTGACCGCCAGGGGGCAGCACAGCCAAAGCACTCACAGCCCACAAGCCTACGAATCATCAATTGGATGTCAGCAGCCTTGTCAGAGGCGCAGAGACTAGTAATTCCACAGTATTTTGGGACAGCAGAGGAAGAAGCAAGTGCTGAGCTGAAGTGGTCACTGCTGTTTTGTCACAACACCAGACATATGTTCTTAAAAGCATGTAAGCGCACATTCTTAGGCATTCTCGGTCGTCTTCTCCCTTTCTGACATTATACCAATTGTATACACCCGAATGGAGAAAAGTTAAAATATAAGGTAGTAGGAATATGCGCCAAAGGTAGGCAAATTAAACATTTCAAGTACAAATATTACCATATTTATTGATGTAAAATGTAAACAAGTTAGACTGAAAATATGTGTGTGTGTTTACAAAGGAAGTCTAAAGTGTATGCTGTGAGGTCAGGTTGCAGTTCATTACTTGCACTTGCGCCTTTCACAAGTGTGAGTACCCAGTTACACTAATGTCTGCTCTGACTTGTTATTCTGAGAGTCATGTGCTAAAGGGGGGCTTCCACCCTAGTTTGAAGGACCAGAGTACGAATGCCCCAGGGCACAGGAAGTACACAGTCCTCATTGATACAACTGTGGCCCAGTAACTTCTGACTGCCCTTTGACCCCACAGACTGGCATATATATGTCATCAGACTATAGCACCGTGGTACATATGCACACATGTGCATGTACACGTCAGCCAGTTTTTTATTCATTTATGTGCTAATACTGTTCAGCATCAGGATGTGATGTCGAAGGAGAAAGGTGGAGAGCGCCGAAGTCTCTGGTATTTCAAGACAAAACTAGAGACCTTTTCACACTCATATACTGCTCCAGGCAGATCTTCCACTGCAAATGCAAGTCATATGAGTCCAGCTGAAAACTATTTATTTTTGGGTACTTGCTTTAGTCAAAGGTTACCATTTGCAACTCACAAAAAAAAAGCAAAGGGCAATTTCATACATTAACACTTTGGTAAAGTCGTTCTTTCACACCGTACATTTCCGTAAGTTTCTCTCTCCTTGTAAGTTATCCGGTGTGAAGGCCGCGTGGAGTCAGGTCCACACTGTGCATCTTACTGTTGTGTAGCCAGAGTAGAGAGGTGTCCACACAGACACAGGACGTAGACAACACCTGTGTGTAGCATCACGTGCCATTGGTTGCAAAATGTGGACACTGCAAACAGCAGCTGCAATATCACAGATGATATAAAACACATAAAGTGCTCAAGTCTTATACTAGAAACAACACAGCAGGGGAATCATGTCATAAAACAAATGATGAACCCACAGTATGGACGGGGCAGGTAATAAAATGCGAATTTCCCATGGTGGGACCACAGTCAATTGCTGCCTTCTTTTCTCCGTGCCCTGGTCTCATTATATAATCTGTACTTTTTGTTGTGCAATAAAAGAAAAACAAGGAATAACCCTTCATAGTATTAATGTACAGGTCAAGGGCTATGGAGAGAGGGCAGTAGATTTGGGGGTCGCTGTAAACCTCTGACGGCATTAGATGGAAGCAGAAGACAAAGCAAGTGACATTTATTAAGACTTTAGGTGCATTTAGGTTTATAGAAAAAAACTGAGAAAGATTAAAATGTCTGAGTAGTGAAAAAAAAAATGGATTTCCCATACCGGGAGTCGAACCCAAACTGCCTGGGTGAAAGCCAGGAATCCTAACCGGTAGACCATATGGGAACTGTGACCTCTTCATACAGCTCAGTGTATGTGAGGTGTCTCCCAAGGTCACACTGCATTCCATACACTGAGAGTTATATTGTTCTTCTCAGTAGTACACAATCAATTGGGGTAACAGACACCTCACTTCTGACAAAAGAGAAGGAATGACCAGAAGTCATCATTTCTGCCACAACCTGTCAGGTCTCTTTATTTACAACCTTAGAACTTCTACACATACACAGAGCCCAGGACACGGAGGACAGCAGCAGTCCCTGCATTGACTATTACTAACCCCTCCCCTTGAGCCAGACAAAGCCACGCCCCTCCCCCAGGACACCCCTTGACTCCTGGGTTTCGTCACCAGACTGATGGCCCCACAGACCCCTCTCCAGTTATCTTCCAGCTGCTTCCTTGACGACACTCCCCTGCAGCTGTCATAGGCTCCAGGCTGCCCTCCTGGGGCTCGAGTTATACTCCTTCTCTATCTACTAACAGCACCGACTCCAGTCCTGACACTGGATTGGTTCACACAAAGAAGAAGCAGCTCAGAAGTAGTCTGGGTTGTTCCCAGGTACCTGTATCTTCACAGAGTGACCGCCAGGGGGCAGCACAGCCAAAGCACTCACAGCCCACAAGCTTACGAATCATCAATTGGATGTCAGCAGCCTTGTCAGAGGCGCAGAGACTAGTAATTCCACAGTATTTTGGGACAGCAGAGGAAGAAGCAAGTGCTGAGCTGAAGTGGTCACTGCTGTTTTGTCACAACACCAGACATATGTTCTTAAAAGCATGTAAGCGCACATTCTTAGGCATTCTCGGTCATCTTCTCCCTTTCTGACATTATACCAATTGTATACACCCGAATGGAGAAAAGTTCAAATATAAGGTACTAGGAATATGCGCCAAAGGTAGGCAAATTAAACATTTCAAGTACAAATATTACCATATTTATTGATGCAAAATGTAAACAAGTTAGACTGAAAATATGTGTGTGTGTTTACAAAGGAAGTCTAAAGTGTATGCTGTGAGGTCAGGTTGCAGTTCACTACTTGCACTTGCGCCTTTCACAAGTGTGAGTACCCAGTTACACTAATGTCTGCTCTGACTTGTTATTCTGAGAGTCATGTGCTAAAGGGGGGCTTCCACCCTAGTTTGAAGGACCAGAGTACGAATGCCCCAGGGCACAGGAAGTACACAGTCCTCATTGATACAACTGTGGCCCAGTAACTTCTGACTGCCCTTTGACCCCACAGACTGGCACATATATGTCATCAGACTATAGCACCGTGGTACATATGCACACATGTGCATGTACACGTCAGCCAGTTTTTTATTCATTTATGTGCTAATACTGTTCAGCATCAGGATGTGATGTCGAAGGAGAAAGGTGGAGAGCGCCGAAGTCTCTGGTATTTCAAGACAAAACTAGAGACCTTTTCACACTCATATACTGCTCCAGGCAGATCTTCCACTGCAAATGCAAGTCATATGAGTCCAGCTGAAAACTGTTTATTTTTGGGTACTTGCTTTAGTCAAAGGTTACCATTTGCAACTCACAAAAAAAAAGCAAAGGGCAATTTCATACATTAACACTTTGGTAAAGTCGTTCTTTCACACCGTACATTTCCGTAAGTTTCTCTCTCCTTGTAAGTTATCCGGTGTGAAGGCCGCGTGGAGTCAGGTCCACACTGTGCATCTTACTGTTGTGTAGCCAGAGTAGAGAGGTGTCCACACAGACACAGGACGTAGACAACACCTGTGTGTAGCATCACGTGCCATTGGTTGCAAAATGTGGACACTGCAAACAGCAGCTGCAATATCACAGATGATATAAAACACATAAAGTGCTCAAGTCTTATACTAGAAACAACACAGCAGGGGAATCATGTCATAAAACAAATGATGAACCCACAGTATGGACGGGCAGGTAATAAAATGTGAATTTCCCATGGTGGGACCACAGTCAATTGCTGCCTTCTTTTCTCCGTGCCCTGGTCTCATTATATAATCTGTACTTTTTGTTGTGCAATAAAAGAAAAACAAGGAATAACCCTTCATAGTATTAATGTACAGGTCAAGGCCTGGGGAGACAGGGCAGTAGATTTGGGGGACGGTGTAAACCTCTGACGGCATTAGATGGAAGCAGAAGACAAAGCAAGTGACATTTATTAAGACTTTAGGTGCATTTAGGTTTATAGAAAAAAACTGAGAAAGATTAAAATGTCTGAGTAGTGAAAAAAAAATGGATTTCCCATACCGGGAGTCGAACACGGGCCGCCTGGGTAAAAACCAGGAATCCTAACCGCTAGACCATATGGGAACTGTGACCTCTTCATACAGCTCAGTGTATGTGAGGTGTCTCCCAAGGTCACACTGCATTCCGTACACTGAGAGTTATATTGTTCTTCTCAGTAGTACACAATCAATTGGGGTAACAGACACCTCACTTCTGACAAAAGAGAAGGAATGACCAGAAGTCATCATTTCTGCCACAACCTGTCAGGTCTCATTATTTACAACCTTAGAACTTCTACACATACACAGAGCCCAGGACACGGAGGACAGCAGCAGTCCCTGCATTGACTATTACTAACCCCTCCCCTTGAGCCAGACAAAGCCACGCCCCTCCCCCAGGACACCCCTTGACACCTGGGTTTCCACACCAGACTGATGGCCCCACAGACCCCTCTCCAGTTATCTTCCAGCTGCTTCCTTGACGACACTCCCCTGCACCTGTCAAAGGCTCCAGGCTGCCCTCCTGGGGCTCGAGTTATACTCCTTCTCTATCTACCTATCTACTAACAGCACCGACTCCAGTCCTGACACTGGATTGGTTCACACAAAGAAGAAGCAGCTCAGAAGTAGTCTGGGTTGTTCCCAGGTACCTGCATCTTCACAGAGTGACCGCCAGGGGGCAGCACAGCCAAAGCACTCACAGCCCACAAGCCTACGAATCATCAATTGGATGTCAGCAGCCTTGTCAGAGGCGCAGAGACTAGTAATTCCACAGTATTTTGGGACAGCAGAGGAAGAAGCAAGTGCTGAGCTGAAGTGGTCACTGCTGTTTTGTCACAACACCAGACATATGTTCTTAAAAGCATGTAAGCGCACATTCTTAGGCATTCTCGGTCATCTTCTCCCTTTCTGACATTATACCAATTGTATACACCCTAATGGAGAAAAGTTCAAATATAAGGTACTAGGAATATGCGCCAAAGATAGGCAAATTAAACATTTCAAGTACAAATATTACCATATTTATTGATGCAAAATGTAAATAAGTTAGACTGAAAATATGTGTGTGTGTTTACAAAGGAAGTCTAAAGTGTATGCTGTGAGGTCAGGTTGCAGTTCACTAATTGCACTTGCGCCTTTCACAAGTGTGAGTACCCAGTTACACTAATGTCTGCTCTGACTTGTTATTCTGAGAGTCATGTGCTAAAGGGGGGCTTCCACCCTAGTTTGAAGGACCAGAGTACGAATGCCCCAGGGCACAGGAAGTACACAGTCCTCATTGATACAACTGGGGCCCAGTAACTTCTGACTGCCCTTTGACCCCACAGACTGGCACATATATGTCATCAGACTATAGCACCGTGGTACATATGCACACATGTACACGTCAGCCAGTTTTTTATTCATTTATGTGCTAATACTGTTCAGCATCAGGATGTGATGTCGAAGGAGAAAGGTGGAGAGCGCCGAAGTCTCTGGTATTTCAAGACAAAACTAGAGACCTTTTCACACTCATATATTGCTCCAGGCAGATCTTCCACTGCAAATGCAAGTCATATGAGTCCAGCTGAAAACTGTTTATTTTTGGGTACTTGCTTTAGTCAAAGGTTACCATTTGCAACTCACAAAAAAAAAGCAAAGAGCAATTTCATACATTAACACTTTGGTAAAGTCGTTCTTTCACACCGTACATTTCCGTAAGTTTCTCTCTCCTTGTAAGTTATCCGGTGTGAAGGCCACGTGGAGTCAGGTCCACACTGTGGATCTTACTGTTGTGTAGCCAGAGTAGAGAGGTGTCCACACAGACACAGGACGTAGACAACACCTGTGTGTAGCATCACGTGCCATTGGTTGCAAAATGTGGACACTGCAAACAGCAGCTGCAATATCACAGATGATATAAAACACATAAAGTGCTCAAGTCTTATACTAGAAACAACACAGCAGGGGAATCATGTCATAAAACAAATGATGAACCCACAGTATGGACGGGGCAGGTAATAAAATGCGAATTTCCCATGGTGGGACCACAGTCAATTGCTGCCTTCTTTTCTCCGTGCCCTGGTCTCATTATATAATCTGTACTTTTTGTTGTGCAATAAAAGAAAAACAAGGAATAACCCTTCATAGTATTAATGTACAGGTCAAGGGCTGGGGAGAGAGGGCAGTAGATTTGGGGGTCGGTGTAAACCTCTGACGGCATTAGATGGAAGCAGAAGACAAAGCAAGTGACATTTATTAAGACTTTAGGTGCATTAAGGTTTATAGAAAAAAACTGAGAAAGATTAAAATGTCTGAGTAGCGAAAAAAAAAATGGATTTCCCATACCGGGAGTCGAACCCGGGCCACCTGGGTGAAAACCAAGAATCCTAACCACTAGACCATATGGGAACTGTGACCTCTTCCTACAGCTCAGTGTATGTGAGGTGTCTCCCAAGGTCACACTGCATTCCGTACACAGAGTTATATTGTTCTTCTCAGTAGTACACAATCAATTGGGGTAACAGACACCTCACTTCTGACAAAAGAGAAGGAATGACCAGAAATCATCATTTCTGCCACAACCTGTCAGGTCTCATTATTTACAACCTTAGAACTTCTACACATACACAGAGCCCAGGACACGGAGGACAGCAGCAGTCCCTGCATTGACTATTACTAACCCCTCCCCTTGAGCCAGACAAAGCCACGCCCCTCCCCCAGGACACCCCTTGACTCCTGGGTTTCCTCACCAGACTGATGGCCCCACAGACCCCTCTCCAGTTATCTTCCAGCTGCTTCCTTGACGACACTCCCCTGCACCTGTCATAGGCTCCAGGCTGCCCTCCTGGGGCTCGAGTTATACTCCTTCTCTATCTACCTATCTACTAACAGCACCGACTCCAGTCCTGACACTGGATTGGTTCACACAAAGAAGAAGCAGCTCAGAAGTAGTCTGGGTTGTTCCCAGGTACCTGCATCTTCACAGAGTGACCGCCAGGGGGCAGCACAGCCAAAGCACTCACAGCCCACAAGCCTACGAATCATCAATTGGATGTCAGCAGCCTTGTCAGAGGCGCAGAGACTAGTAATTTCACAGTATTTTGGGACAGCAGAGGAAGAAGCAAGTGCTGAGCTGAAGTGGTCACTGCTGTTTTGTCACAACACCAGACATATGTTCTTAAAAGCATGTAAGCGCACATTCTTAGGCATTCTCGGTCGTCTTCTCCCTTTCTGACATTATACCAATTGTATACACCCGAATGGAGAAAAGTTAAAATATAAGGTACTAGGAATATGCGCCAAAGGTAGGCAAATTAAACATTTCAAGTACAAATATTACCATATTTATTGATGTAAAATGTAAACAAGTTAGACTGAAAATATGTGTGTGTGTTTACAAAGGAAGTCTAAAGTGTATGCTGTGAGGTCAGGTTGCAGTTCTCTACTTGCACTTGCGCCTTTCACAAGTGTGAGTACCCAGTTACACTAATGTCTGCTCTGACTTGTTATTCTGAGAGTCATGTGCTAAAGGGGGGCTTCCACCCTAGTTTGAAGGACCAGAGTACGAATGCCCCAGGGCACAGGAAGTACACAGTCCTCATTGATACAACTGGGGCCCAGTAACTTCTGACTGCCCTTTGACCCCACAGACTGGCACATATATGTCATCAGACTATAGCACCGTGGTACATATGCACACATGTGCATGTACACGTCAGCCAGTTTTTTATTCATTTATGTGCTAATACTGTTCAGCATCAGGATGTGATGTCGAAGGAGAAAGGTGGAGAGCGCCGAAGTCTCTGGTATTTCAAGACAAAACTAGAGACCTTTTCACACTCATATACTGCTCCAGGCAGATCTTCCACTGCAAATGCAAGTCATATGAGTCCAGCTGAAAACTGTTTATTTTTGGGTACTTGCTTTAGTCAAAGGTTACCATTTGCAACTCACAAAAAAAAAGCAAAGGGCAATTTCATACATTAACACTTTGGTAAAGTCGTTCTTTCACACCGTACATTTCCGTAAGTTTCTCTCTCCTTGTAAGTTATCCGGTGTGAAGGCCGCGTGGAGTCAGGTCCACACTGTGCATCTTACTGTTGTGTAGCCAGAGTAGAGAGGTGTCCACACAGACACAGGACGTAGACAACACCTGTGTGTAGCATCACGTGCCATTGGTTGCAAAATGTGGACACTGCAAACAGCAGCTGCAATATCACAGATGATATAAAACACATAAAGTGCTCAAGTCTTATACTAGAAACAACACAGCAGGGGAATCATGTCATAAAACAAATGATGAACCCACAGTATGGACGGGGCAGGTAATAAAATGAGAATTTCCCATGGTGGGACCACAGTCAATTGCTGCCTTCTTTTCTCCATGCCCTGGTCTCATTATATAATCTGTACTTTTTGTTGTGCAATAAAAGAAAAACAAGGAATAACCCTTCATAGTATTAATGTACAGGTCAAGGGCTGGGGAGAGAGGGCAGTAGATTTGGGGGTCGGTGTAAACCTCTGACGGCATTAGATGGAAGCAGAAGACAAAGCAAGTGACATTTATTAAGACTTTAGGTGCATTTAGGTTTATAGAAAAAAACTGAGAAAGATTAAAATGTCTGAGTAGTGAAAAAAAAAATGGATTTCCCATACCGGGAGTTGAACCCAGGCTGCCTGGGTGAAAACCAGGAATCCTAACCGGTAGACCATATGGGAACTGTGACCTCTTCATACAGCTCAGTGTATGTGAGGTGACTCCCAAGGTCACACTGCATTCCGTACACTGAGAGTTATACTGTTCTTCTCAGTAGTACACAATCAATTGGGGTAACAGACACCTCACTTCTGACAAAAGAGAAGGAATGACCAGAAGTCATCATTTCTGCCACAACCTGTCAGGTCTCATTATTTACAACCTTAGAACTTCCACACATACACAGAGCCCAGGACACGGAGGACAGCAGCAGTCCCTGCATTGACTATTACTAACCCCTCCCCTTGAGCCAGACAAAGCCACGCCCCTCCCCCAGGACACCCCTTGACTCCTGGGTTTCCTCACCAGACTGATGGCCCCACAGACCCCTCTCCAGTTATCTTCCAGCTGCTTCCTTGACGACACTCCCCTGCAGCTGTCATAGGCTCCAGGCTGCCCTCCTGGGGCTCGAGTTATACTCCTTCTCTATCTACTAACAGCACCGACTCCAGTCCTGACACTGGATTGGTTCACACAAAGAAGAAGCAGCTCAGAAGTAGTCTGGGTTGTTCCCAGGTACCTGCATCTTCACAGAGTGACCGCCAGGGGGCAGCACAGCCAAAGCACTCACAGCCCACAAGCTTACGAATCATCAATTGGATGTCAGCAGCCTTGTCAGAGGCGCAGAGACTAGTAATTCCACAGTATTTTGGGACAGCAGAGGAAGAAGCAAGTGCTGAGCTGAAGTGGTCACTGCTGTTTTGTCACAACACCAGACATATGTTCTTAAAAGCATGTAAGCGCACATTCTTAGGCATTCTCGGTCGTCTTCTCCCTTTCTCACATTATACCAATTGTATACACCCGAATGGAGAAAAGTTAAAATATAAGGTACTAGGAATATGCGCCAAAGGTAGGCAAATTAAACATTTCAAGTACAAATATTACCATATTTATTGATGTAAAATGTAAACAAGTTAGACTGAAAATATGTGTGTGTGTTTACAAAGGATGTCTAAAGTGTATGCTGTGAGGTCAGGTTGCAGTTCACTACTTGCACTTGCGCCTTTCGCAAGTGTGAGTACCCAGTTACACTAATGTCTGCTCTGACTTGTTATTCTGAGAGTCATGTGCTAAAGGGGGGCTTCCACCCTAGTTTGAAGGACCAGAGTACGAATGCCCCAGGGCACAGGAAGTACACAGTCCTCATTGATACAACTGGGGCCCAGTAACTTCTGACTGCCCTTTGACCCCACAGACTGGCACATATATGTCATCAGACTATAGCACCGTGGTACATATGCACACATGTGCATGTACACGTCAGCCAGTTTTTTATTCATTTATGTGCTAATACTGTTCAGCATCAGGATGTGATGTCGAAGGAGAAAGGTGGAGAGCGCCGAAGTCTCTGGTATTTCAAGACAAAACTAGAGACCTTTTCACACTCATATACTGCTCCAGGCAGATCTTCCACTGCAAATGCAAGTCATATGAGTCCAGCTGAAAACTGTTTATTTTTGGGTAATTGCTTTAGTCAAAGGTTACCATTTGCAACTCACAAAAAAAAAGCAAAGGGCAATTTCATACATTAACACTTTGGTAAAGTCGTTCTTTCACACCGTACATTTCCGTAAGTTTCTCTCTCCTTGTAAGTTATCCGGTGTGAAGGCCGCGTGGAGTCAGGTCCACACTGTGCATCTTACTGTTGTGTAGCCAGAGTAGAGAGGTGTCCACACAGACACAGGACGTAGACAACACCTGTGTGTAGCATCACGTGCCATTGGTTGCAAAATGTGGACACTGCAAACAGCAGCTGCAATATCACAGATGATATAAAACACATAAAGTGCTCAAGTCTTATACTAGAAACAACACAGCAGGGGAATCATGTCATAAAACAAATGATGAACCCACAGTATGGACGGGGCAGGTAATAAAATGCGAATTTCCCATGGTGGGACCACAGTCATTTGCTGCCTTCTTTTCTCCGTGCCCTGATCTCATTATATAATCTGTACTTTTTGTTGTGCAATAAAAGAAAAACAAGGAATAACCCTTCATAGTATTAATGTACAGGACAAGGGCTGGGGAGAGAGGGCAGTAGATTTGGGGGTCGGTGTAAACCTCTGACGGCATTAGATGGAAGCAGAAGACAAAGCAAGTGACATTTATTAAGACTTTAGGTGCATTTAGGTTTATAGAAAAAAACTGAGAAAGATTAAAATTTCTGAGTAGTGAAAAAAAAATGGATTTCCCATACCGGGAGTCGAACCCGGGCCGCCTGGGTGAAAACCAGGAATCCTAACCGCTAGACCATATGGGAACTGTGACCTTTTCATACAGCTCAGTGTATGTGAGGTGTCTCCCAAGGTCACACTGCATTCCGTACACTGAGAGTTATATTGTTCTTCTCAGTAGTACACAATCAATTGGGGTAACAGACACCTCACTTCTGACAAAAGAGAAGGAATGACCAGAAATCATCATTTCTGCCACAACCTGTCAGGTCTCATTATTTACAACCTTAGAACTTCTACACATACACAGAGCCCAGGACACGGAGGACAGCAGCAGTCCCTGCATTGACTATTACTAATCCCCTCCCCTTGAGCCAGACAAAGCCACGCCCCTCCCCCAGGACACCCCTTGACTCCTGGGTTTCCTCACCAGACTGATGGCCCCACAGACCCCTCTCCAGTTATCTTCCAGCTGCTTCCTTGACGACACTCCCCTGCACCTGTCATAGGCTCCAGGCTGCCCTCCTGGGGCTCGAGTTATACTCCTTCTCTATCTACCTATCTACTAACAGCACCGACTCCAGTCCTGACACTGGATTGGTTCACACAAAGAAGAAGCAGCTCAGAAGTAGTCTGGGTTGTTCCCAGGTACCTGCATCTTCACAGAGTGACCGCCAGGGGGCAGCACAGCCAAAGCACTCACAGCCCACAAGCCTACGAATCATCAATTGGATGTCAGCAGCCTTGTCAGAGGCGCAGAGACTAGTAATTCCACAGTATTTTGGGACAGCAGAGGAAGAAGCAAGTGCTGAGCTGAAGTGGTCACTGCTGTTTTGTCACAACACCAGACATATGTTCTTAAAAGCATGTAAGCGCACATTCTTAGGCATTCTCGGTCGTCTTCTCCCTTTCTGACATTATACCAATTGTATACACCCGAATGGAGAAAAGTTAAAATATAAGGTACTAGGAATATGCGCCAAAGGTAGGCAAATTAAACATTTCAAGTACAAATATTACCATATTTATTGATGTAAAATGTAAACAAGTTAGACTGAAAATATGTGTGTGTGTTTACAAAGGAAGTCTAAAGTGTATGCTGTGAGGTCAGGTTGCAGTTCACTACTTGCACTTGCGCCTTTCACAAGTGTGAGTACCCAGTTACACTAATGTCTGCTCTGACTTGTTATTCTGAGAGTCATGTGCTAAAGGGGGGCTTCCACCCTAGTTTGAAGGACCAGAGTACGAATGCCCCAGGGCACAGGAAGTACACAGTCCTCATTGATACAACTGGGGCCCAGTAACTTCTGACTGCCCTTTGACCCCACAGACTGGCACATATATGTCATCAGACTATAGCACCGTGGTACATATGCACACATGTGCATGTACACGTCAGCCAGTTTTTTATTCATTTATGTGCTAATACTGTTCAGCATCAGGATGTGATGTCGAAGGAGAAAGGTGGAGAGCGCCGAAGTCTCTGGTATTTCAAGACAAAACTAGAGACCTTTTCACACATATATACTGCTCCAGGCAGATCTTCCACTGCAAATGCAAGTCATATGAGTCCAGCTGAAAACTGTTTATTTTTGGGTACTTGCTTTAGTCAAAGGTTACCATTTGCAACTCACAAAAAAAAAGCAAAGGGCAATTTCATACATTAACACTTTGGTAAAGTCGTTCTTTCACACCGTACATTTCCGTAAGTTTCTCTCTCCTTGTAAGTTATCCGGTGTGAAGGCCGCGAGGAGTCAGGTCCACACTGTGCATCTTACTGTTGTGTAGCCAGAGTAGAGAGGTGTCCACACAGACACAGGACGTAGACAACACCTGTGTGTAGCATCACGTGCCATTGGTTGCAAAATGTGGACACTGCAAACAGCAGCTGCAATATCACAGATGATATAAAACACATAAAGTGCTCAAGTCTTATACTAGAAACAACACAGCAGGGGAATCATGTCATAAAACAAATGATGAACCCACAGTATGGACGGGGCAGGTAATAAAATGCGAATTTCCCATGGTGGGACCACAGTCAATTGCTGCCTTCTTTTCTCCGTGCCCTGGTCTCATTATATAATCTGTACTTTTTGTTGTGCAATAAAAGAAAAACAAGGAATAACCCTTCATAGTATTAATGTACAGGTCAAGGGCTGGGGAGAGAGGGCAGTAGATTTGGGGGTCGGTGTAAACCTCTGACGGCATTAGATGGAAGCAGAAGACAAAGCAAGTGACATTTATTAAGACTTTAGGTGCATTTAGGTTTATAGAAAAAAACTGAGAAAGATTAAAATGTCTGAGTAGTGAAAAAAAAAATGGATTTCCCATACCAGGAGTCGAACCCAGGCTGCCTGGGTGAAAACCAGGAATCCTAACCGGTAGACCATATGGGAACTGTGACCTCTTCATACAGCTCAGTGTATGTGAGGTGTCTCCCAAGGTCACACTGCATTCCGTACACTGAGAGTTATATTGTTCTTCTCAGTAGTACACAATCAATTGGGATAACAGACACCTCACTTCTGACAAAAGAGAAGGAATGACCACAAGTCATCATTTCTGCCACAACCTGTCAGGTCTCATTATTTACAACCTTAGAACTTCTACACATACACAGAGCCCAGGACACGGAGGACAGCAGCAGTCCCTGCATTGATTATTACTAACCCCTCCCCTTGAGCCAGACAAAGCCACGCCCCTCCCCCAGGACACCCCTTGACTCCTGGGTTTCCTCACCAGACTGATGGCCCCACAGACCCCTCTCCAGTTATCTTCCAGCTGCTTCCTTGACGACACTCCCCTGCAGCTGTCATAGGCTCCAGGCTGCCCTCCTGGGGCTCGAGTTATACTCCTTCTCTATCTACTAACAGCACCGACTCCAGTCCTGACACTGGATTGGTTCACACAAAGAAGAAGCAGCTCAGAAGTAGTCTGGGTTGTTCCCAGGTACCTGCATCTTCACAGAGTGACCGCCAGGGGGCAGCACAGCCAAAGCACTCACAGCCCACAAGCCTACGAATCATCAATTGGATGTCAGCAGCCTTGTCAGAGGCGCAGAGACTAGTAATTCCACAGTATTTTGGGACAGCAGAGGAAGAAGCAAGTGCTGAGCTGAAGTGGTCACTGCTGTTTTGTCACAACACCAGACATATGTTCTTAAAAGCATGTAAGCGCACATTCTTAGGCATTCTCGGTCGTCTTCTCCCTTTCTGACATTATACCAATTGTATACACCCGAATGGAGAAAAGTTAAAATATAAGGTACTAAGAATATGCGCCAAAGGTAGGCAAATTAAACATTTCAAGTACAAATATTACCATATTTATTGATGTAAAATGTAAACAAGTTAGACTGAAAATATGTGTGTGTGTTTACAAAGGAAGTCTAAAGTGTATGCTGTGTGGTCAGGTTGCAGTTCACTACTTGCACTTGCGCCTTTCACAAGTGTGAGTACCCAGTTACACTAATGTCTGCTCTGACTTGTTATTCTGAGAGTCATGTGCTAAAGGGGGGCTTCCACCCTAGTTTGAAGGACCAGAGTACGAATGCCCCAGGGCACAGGAAGTACACAGTCCTCATTGATACAACTGGGGCCCAGTAACTTCTGACTGCCCTTTGACCCAACAGACTGGCACATATATGTCATCAGACTATAGCACCGTGGTACATATGCACACATGTGCATGTACACGTCAGCCAGTTTTTTATTCATTTATGTGCTAATACTGTTCAGCATCAGGATGTGATGTCGAAGGAGAAAGGTGGAGAGCGCCGAAGTCTCTGGTATTTCAAGACAAAACTAGAGACCTTTTCACACTCATATACTGCTTCAGGCAGATCTTCCACTGCAAATGCAAGTCATATGAGTCCAGCTGAAAACTGTTTATTCTTGGGTACTTGCTTTAGTCAAAGGTTACCATTTGCAACTCACAAAAAAAAAGCAAAGGGCAATTTCATACATTAACACTTTGGTAAAGTCGTTCTTTCACACCGTACATTTCCGTAAGTTTCTCTCTCCTTGTAAGTTATCCGGTGTGAAGGCCGCGTGGAGTCAGGTCCACACTGTGCATCTTACTGTTGTGTAGCCAGAGTAGAGAGGTGTCCACACAGACACAGGACGTAGACAACACCTGTGTGTAGCATCACGTGCCATTGGTTGCAAAATGTGGACACTGCAAACAGCAGCTGCAATATCACAGATGATATAAAACACATAAAGTGCTCAAGTCTTATACTAGAAACAACACAGCAGGGGAATCATGTCATAAAACAAATGATGAACCCACAGTATGGACGGGCAGGTAATAAAATGCGAATTTCCCATGGTGGGACCACAGTAAATTGCTGCCTTCTTTTCTCCGTGCCCTGGTCTCATTATATAATCTGTACTTTTTGTTGTGCAATAAAAGAAAAACAAGGAATAACCCTTCATAGTATTAATGTACAGGTCAAGGCCTGGGGAGAGAGGGCAGTAGATTTGGGGGACGGTGTAAACCTCTGACGGCATTAGATGGAAGCAGAAGACAAAGCAAGTGACATTTATTAAGACTTTAGGTGCATTTAGGTTTATAGAAAAAAACTGAGAAAGATTAAAATGTCTGAGTAGTGAAAAAAAAATGGATTTCCCATACCGGGAGTCGAACCCTGGCCACCTGGGTAAAAACCAGGAATCCTAACCGCTAGACCATATGGGAACTGTGACCTCTTCATACAGCTCAGTATATGTGAGGTGTCTCCCAAGGTCACTCTGCATTCCGTACACTGAGAGCTATATTGTTCTTCTCAGTAGTACACAATCAATTGGGGTAACAGACACCTCACTTCTGACAAAAGAGAAGGAATGACCAGAAGTCATCATTTCTGCCACAACCTGTCAGGTCTCATTATTTACAACCTTAGAACTTCTACACATACACAGAGCCCAGGACACGGAGGACAGCAGCAGTCCCTGCATTGACTATTACTAACCCCTCCCCTTGAGCCAGACAAAGCCACGCCCCTCCCCCAGGACACCCCTTGACTCCTGGGTTTCCTCACCAGACTGATGGCCCCACAGACCCCTCTCCAGTTATCTTCCAGCTGCTTCCTTGACGACACTCCCCTGCACCTGTCAAAGGCTCCAGGCTGCCCTCCTGGGGCTCGAGTTATACTCCTTCTCTATCTACCTATCTACTAACAGCACCGACTCCAGTCCTGACACTGGATTGGTTCACACAAAGAAGAAGCAGCTCAGAAGTAGTCTGGGTTGTTCCCAGGTACCTGCATCTTCACAGAGTGACCGCCAGGGGGCAGCACAGCCAAAGCACTCACAGCCCACAAGCCTACGAATCATCAATTGGATGTCAGCAGCCTTGTCAGAGGCGCAGAGACTAGTAATTCCACAGTATTTTGGGACAGCAGAGGAAGAAGCAAGTGCTGAGCTGAAGTGGTCACTGTTGTTTTGTCACAACACCAGACATATGTTCTTAAAAGCATGTAAGCGCACATTCTTAGGCATTCTCGGTCATCTTCTCCCTTTCTGACATTATACCAATTGTATACACCCGAATGGAGAAAAGTTCAAATATAAGGTACTAGGAATATGCGCCAAAGGTAGGCAAATTAAACATTTCAAGTGCAAATATTACCATATTTATTGATGCAAAATGTAAACAAGTTAGACTGAAAATATGTGTGTGTGTTTACAAAGGAAGTCTAAAGTGTATGCTGTGAGGTCAGGTTGCAGTTCACTACTTGCACTTGCGCCTTTCACAAGTGTGAGTACCCAGTTACACTAATGTCTGCTCTGACTTGTTATTCTGAGAGTCATGTGCTAAAGGGAGGCTTCCACCCTAGTTTGAAGGACCAGAGTACGAATGCCCCAGGGCACAGGAAGTAACCAGTCCTCATTGATACAACTGTGGCCCAGTAACTTCTGACTGCCTTTTGACCCCACAGACTGGCACATATATGTCATCAGACTATAGCACTGTGGTACATATGCACACATGTGCATGTACACGTCAGCCAGTTTTTTATTCATTTATGTGCTAATACTGTTCAGCATCAGGATGTGATGTCGAAGGAGAAAGGTGGAGAGCCCCGAAGTCTCTGGTATTTCAAGACAAAACTAGAGACCTTTTCACACTCATATATTGCTCCAGGCAGATCTTCCACTGCAAATGCAAGTCATATGAGTCCAGCTGAAAACTGTTTATTTTTGGGTACTTGCTTTAGTCAAAGGTTACCATTTGCAACTCACAAAAAAAAAGCAAAGAGCAATTTCATACATTAACACTTTGGTAAAGTCGTTCTTTCACACCGTACATTTCCGTAAGTTTCTCTCTCCTTGTAAGTTATCCGGTGTGAAGGCCACGTGGAGTCAGGTCCACACTGTGCATCTTACTGTTGTGTAGCCAGAGTAGAGAGGTGTCCACACAGACACAGGACGTAGACAACACCTGTGTGTAGCATCACGTGCCATTGGTTGCAAAATGTGGACACTGCAAACAGCAGCCGCAATATCACAGATGATATAAAACACATAAAGTGCTCAAGTCTTATACTAGAAACAACACAGCAGGGGAATCATGTCATAAAACAGATGATGAACCCACAGTATGGACGGGGCAGATAATAAAATGCGAATTTCCCATGGTGGGACCACAGTCAATTGCTGCCTTCTTTTCTCCGTGCCCTGGTCTCATTATATAATCTGTACTTTTTGTTGTGCAATAAAAGAAAAACAAGGAATAACCCTTCATAGTATTAATGTACAGGTCAAGGGCTGGGGAGAGAGGGCAGTAGATTTGGGGGTCGGTGTAAACCTCTGACGGCATTAGATGGAAGCAGAAGACAAAGCAAGTGACATTTATTAAGACTTTAGGTGCATTTAGGTTTATAGAAAAAAACTGAGAAAGATTAAAATGTCTGAGTAGTGAAAAAAAAAATGGATTTCCCATACTGGGAGTCGAACCCGGGCTGCCAGGGTGAAAACCAGGAATCCTAACCGTTAGACCATATGGGAACTGTGACCTCTTCATACAGCTCAGTGTATGTGAGGTGTCTCCCAAGGTCACACTGCATTCCGTACACTGAGAGTTATATTGTTCTTCTCAGTAGTACACAATCAATTGGGGTAACAGACACCTCACTTCTGACAAAAGAGAAGGAATGACCAGAAATCATCATTTCTGCCACAACCTGTCAGGTCTCATTATTTACAACCTTAGAACTTCTACACATACACAGAGCCCAGGACACGGAGGACAGCAGCAGTCCCTGCATTGACTATTACTAACCCCTCCCCTTGAGCCAGACAAAGCCACGCCCCTCCCCCAGGACACCCCTTGACTCCTGGGTTTCCTCACCAGACTGATGGCCCCACAGACCCCTCTCCAGTTATCTTCCAGCTGCTTCCTTGACGACACTCCCCTGCACCTGTCATAGGCTCCAGGCTGCCCTCCTGGGGCTCGAGTTATACTCCTTCTCTATCTACCTATCTACTAACAGCACCGACTCCAGTCCTGACACTGGATTGGTTCACACAAAGAAGAAGCAGCTCAGAAGTAGTCTGGGTTGTTCCCAGGTACCTGCATCTTCACAGAGTGACCGCCAGGGGGCAGCACAGCCAAAGCACTCACAGCCCACAAGCCTACGAATCATCAATTGGATGTCAGCAGCCTTGTCAGAGGCGCAGAGACTAGTAATTCCACAGTATTTTGGGACAGCAGAGGAAGAAGCAAGTGCTGAGCTGAAGTGGTCACTGCTGTTTTGTCACAACACCAGACATATGTTCTTAAAAGCATGTAAGCGCACATTCTTAGGCATTCTCGGTCGTCTTCTCCCTTTCTGACATTATACCAATTGTATACACCCGAATGGAGAAAAGTTAAAATATAAGGTACTAGGAATATGCGCCAAAGGTAGGCAAATTAAACATTTCAAGTACAAATATTACCATATTTATTGATGTAAAA
This sequence comes from Pleurodeles waltl, assembly GCF_031143425.1. Classification (NCBI taxonomy): domain Eukaryota; kingdom Metazoa; phylum Chordata; class Amphibia; order Caudata; family Salamandridae; genus Pleurodeles; species Pleurodeles waltl. Next base: position 5,301,810 of record NW_027150097.1, read on the forward strand.
TGTAAACAAGTTAGACTGAAAATATGTGTGTGTGTTTACAAAGGAAGTCTAAAGTGTATGCTGTGAGGTCAGGTTGCAGTTCACTACTTGCACTTGCGCCTTTCACAAGTGTGAGTACCCAGTTACACTAATGTCTGCTCTGACTTGTTATTCTGAGAGTCATGTGCTAAAGGGGGGCTTCCACCCTAGTTTGAAGGACCAGAGTACGAATGCCCCAGGGCACAGGAAGTACACAGTCCTCATTGATACAACTGTGGCCCAGTAACTTCTGACTGCCCTTTGACCCCACAGACTGGCACATATATGTCATCAGACTATAGCACTGTGGTACATATGCACACATGTGCATGTACACGTCAGCCAGTTTTTTATTCATTTATGTGCTAATACTGTTCAGCATCAGGATGTGATGTCGAAGGAGAAAGGTGGAGAGCGCCGAAGTCTCTGGTATTTCAAGACAAAACTAGAGACCTTTTCACACTCATATACTGCTCCAGGCAGATCTTCCACTGCAAATGCAAGTCATATGAGTCCAGCTGAAAACTGTTTATTTTTGGGTACTTGCTTTAGTCAAAGGTTACCATTTGCAACTCACAAAAAAAAAGCAAAGGGCAATTTCATACATTAACACTTTGGTAAAGTCGTTCTTTCACACCGTACATTTCCGTAAGTTTCTCTCTCCTTGTAAGTTATCCGGTGTGAAGGCCGCGTGGAGTCAGGTCCACACTGTGCATCTTACTGTTGTGTAGCCAGAGTAGAGAGGTGTCCACACAGACACAGGACGTAGACAACACCTGTGTGTAGCATCACGTGCCATTGGTTGCAAAATGTGGACACTGCAAACAGCAGCCGCAATATCACAGATGATATAAAACACATAAAGTGCTCAAGTCTTATACTAGAAACAACACAGCAGGGGAATCATGTCATAAAACAGATGATGAACCCACAGTATGGACGGGGCAGATAATAAAATGCGAATTTCCCATGGTGGGACCACAGTCAATTGCTGCCTTCTTTTCTCCGTGCCCTGGTCTCATTATATAATCTGTACTTTTTGTTGTGCAATAAAAGAAAAACAAGGAATAACCCTTCATAGTATTAATGTACAGGTCAAGGGCTGGGGAGAGAGGGCAGTAGATTTGGGGGTCGGTGTAAACCTCTGACGGCATTAGATGGAAGCAGAAGACAAAGCAAGTGACATTTATTAAGACTTTAGGTGCATTTAGGTTTATAGAAAAAAACTGAGAAAGATTAAAATGTCTGAGTAGTGAAAAAAAAAATGGATTTCCCATACTGGGAGTCGAACCCGGGCTGCCAGGGTGAAAACCAGGAATCCTAACCGTTAGACCATATGGGAACTGTGACCTCATCATACAGCTCAATGTATGTGAGGTGTCTCCCAAGGTCACACTGCATTCCGTACACTGAGAGTTATATTGTTCTTCTCAGTAGTACACAATCAATTGGGGTAACAGACACCTCACTTCTGACAAAAGAGAAGGAATGACCAGAAATCATCATTTCTGCCACAACCTGTCAGGTCTCATTATTTACAACCTTAGAACTTCTACACATACACAGAGCCCAGGACACGGAGGACAGCAGCAGTCCCTGCATTGACTATTACTAACCCCTCCCCTTGAGCCAGACAAAGCCACGCCCCTCCCCCAGGACACCCCTTGACTCCTGGGTTTCCTCACCAGACTGATGGCCCCACAGACCCCTCTCCAGTTATCTTCCAGCTGCTTCCTTGACGACACTCCCCTGCAGCTGTCATAGGCTCCAGGCTGCCCTCCTGGGGCTCGAGTTATACTCCTTCTCTATCTACCTATCTACTAACAGCACCGACTCCAGTCCTGACACTGGATTGGTTCACACAAGGAAGAAGCAGCTCAGAAGTAGTCTGGGTTGTTCCCAGGTACCTGCATCTTCACAGAGTGACCGCCAGGGGGCAGCACAGCCAAAGCACTCACAGCCCACAAGCCTACGAATCATCAATTGGATGTCAGCAGCCTTGTCAGAGGCGCAGAGACTAGTAATTCCACAGTATTTTGGGACAGCAGAGGAAGAAGCAAGTGCTGAGCTGAAGTGGTCACTGCTGTTTTGTCACAACACCAGACATATGTTCTTAAAAGCATGTAAGCGCACATTCTTAGGCATTCTCGGTCGTCTTCTCCCTTTCTGACATTATACCAATTGTATACACCCGAATGGAGAAAAGTTAAAATATAAGGTACTAGGAATATGCGCCAAAGGTAGGCAAATTAAACATTTCAAGTACAAATATTACCATATTTATTGATGTAAAATGTAAACAAGTTAGACTGAAAATATGTGTGTGTGTTTACAAAGGAAGTCTAAAGTGTATGCTGTGAGGTCAGGTTGCAGTTCACTACTTGCACTTGCGCCTTTCACAAGTGTGAGTACCCAGTTACACTAATGTCTGCTCTGACTTGTTATTCTGAGAGTCATGTGCTAAAGGGGGGCTTCCACCCTAGTTTGAAGGACCAGAGTACGAATGCCCCAGGGCACAGGAAGTACACAGTCCTCATTGATACAACTGTGGCCCAGTAACTTCTGACTGCCCTTTGACCCCACAGACTGGCACATATATGTCATCAGACTATAGCACTGTGGTACATATGCACACATGTGCATGTACACGTCAGCCAGTTTTTTATTCATTTATGTGCTAATACTGTTCAGCATCAGGATGTGATGTCGAAGGAGAAAGGTGGAGAGCGCCGAAGTCTCTGGTATTTCAAGACAAAACTAGAGACCTTTTCACACTCATATACTGCTCCAGGCAGATCTTCCACTGCAAATGCAAGTCATATGAGTCCAGCTGAAAACTGTTTATTTTTGGGTACTTGCTTTAGTCAAAGGTTACCATTTGCAACTCACAAAAAAAAAGCAAAGGGCAATTTCATACATTAACACTTTGGTAAAGTCGTTCTTTCACACCGTACATTTCCGTAAGTTTCTCTCTCCTTGTAAGTTATCCGGTGTGAAGGCCGCGTGGAGTCAGGTCCACACTGTGCATCTTACTGTTGTGTAGCCAGAGTAGAGAGGTGTCCACACAGACACAGGACGTAGACAACACCTGTGTGTAGCATCACGTGCCATTGGTTGCAAAATGTGGACACTGCAAACAGCAGCTGCAATATCACAGATGATATAAAACACATAAAGTGCTCAAGTCTTATACTAGAAACAACACAGCAGGGGAATCATGTCATAAAACAAATGATGAACCCACAGTATGGACGGGGCAGGTAATAAAATGAGAATTTCCCATGGTGGGACCACAGTCAATTGCTGCCTTCTTTTCTCCGTGCCCTGGTCTCATTATATAATCTGTACTTTTTGTTGTGCAATAAAAGAAAAACAAGGAATAACCCTTCATAGTATTAATGTACAGGTCAAGGGCTGGGGAGAGAGGGCAGTAGATTTGGGGGTCGGTGTAAACCTCTGACGCATTAGATGGAAGCAGAAGACAAAGCAAGTGACATTTATTAAGACTTTAGGTGCATTTAGGTTTATAGAAAAAAACTGAGAAAGATTAAAATGTCTGAGTAGTGAAAAAAAAAAATGGATTTCCCATACCAGGAGTTGAACCCAGGCTGCCTGGGTGAAAACCAGGAATCCTAACCGGTAGACCATATGGGAACTGTGTCCTCTTCATACAGCTCAGTGTATGTGAGGTGACTCCCAAGGTCACACTGCATTCCGTACACTGAGAGTTATATTGTTCTTCTCAGTAGTACACAATCAATTGGGGTAACAGACACCTCACTTCTGACAAAAGAGAAGGAATGACCAGAAGTCATCATTTCTGCCACAACCTGTCAGGTCTCATTATTTACAACCTTAGAACTTCCACACATACACAGAGCCCAGGACACGGAGGACAGCAGCAGTCCCTGCATTGACTATTACTAACCCCTCCCCTTGAGCCAGACAAAGCCACGCCCCTCCCCCAGGACACCCCTTGACTCCTGGGTTTCCTCACCAGACTGATGGCCCCACAGACCCCTCTCCAGTTATCTTCCAGCTGCTTCCTTGACGACACTCCCCTGCACCTGTCATAGGCTCCAGGCTGCCCTCCTGGGGCTCGAGTTATACTCCTTCTCTATCTACTAACAGCACCGACTCCAGTCCTGACACTGGATTGGTTCACACAAAGAAGAAGCAGCTCAGAAGTAGTCTGGGTTGTTCCCAGGTACCTGCATCTTCACAGAGTGACCGCCAGGGGGCAGCACAGCCAAAGCACTCACAGCCCACAAGCTTACGAATCATCAATTGGATGTCAGCAGCCTTGTCAGAGGCGCAGAGACTAGTAATTCCACAGTATTTTGGGACAGCAGAGGAAGAAGCAAGTGCTGAGCTGAAGTGGTCACTGCTGTTTTGTCACAACACCAGACATATGTTCTTAAAAGCATGTAAGCGCACATTCTTAGGCATTCTCGGTCGTCTTCTCCCTTTCTCACATTATACCAATTGTATACACCCGAATGGAGAAAAGTTAAAATATAAGGTACTAGGAATATGCGCCAAAGGTAGGCAAATTAAAAATTTCAAGTACAAATATTACCATATTTATTGATGTAAAATGTAAACAAGTTAGACTGAAAATATGTGTGTGTGTTTACAAAGGATGTCTAAAGTGTATGCTGTGAGGTCACGTTGCAGTTCACTACTTGCACTTGCGCCTTTCACAAGTGTGAGTACCCAGTTACACTAATGTCTGCTCTGACTTGTTATTCTGAGAGTCATGTGCTAAAGGGGGGCTTCCACCCTAGTTTGAAGGACCAGAGTACGAATGCCCCAGGGCACAGGAAGTACACAGTCCTCATTGATACAACTGGGGCCCAGTAATTTCTGACTGCCCTTTGACCCCACAGACTGGCACATATATGTCATCAGACTATAGCACCGTGGTACATATGCACACATGTGCATGTACACGTCAGCCAGTTTTTTATTCATTTATGTGCTAATACTGTTCAGCATCAGGATGTGATGTCGAAGGAGAAAGGTGGAGAGCGCCGAAGTCTCTGGTATTTCAAGACAAAACTAGAGACCTTTTCACACTCATATACTGCTCCAGGCAGATCTTCCACTGCAAATGCAAGTCATATGAGTCCAGCTGAAAACTGTTTATTTTTGGGTACTTGCTTTAGTCAAAGGTTACCATTTGCAACTCACAAAAAAAAAGCAAAGGGCAATTTCATACATTAACACTTTGGTAAAGTCGTTCTTTCACACCGTACATTTCCGTAAGTTTCCCTCTCCTTGTAAGTTATCCGGTGTGAAGGCCGCGTGGAGTCAGGTCCACACTGTGCATCTTACTGTTGTGTAGCCAGAGTAGAGAGGAGTCCACACAGACACAGGACGTAGACAACACCTGTGTGTAGCATCACGTGCCATTGGTTGCAAAATGTGGACACTGCAAACAGCAGCTGCAATATCACAGATGATATAAAACACATAAAGTGCTCAAGTCTTATACTAGAAACAACACAGCAGGGGAATCATGTCATAAAACAAATGATGAACCCACAGTATGGACGGGGCAGGTAATAAAATGCGAATTTCCCATGGTGGGACCACAGTCAATTGCTGCCTTCTTTTCTCCGTGCCCTGGTCTCATTATATAATCTGTACTTTTTGTTGTGCAATAAAAGAAAAACAAGGAATAACCCTTCATAGTATTAATGTACAGGTCAAGGGCTGGGGAGAGAGGGCAGTAGATTTGGGGGTCGGTGTAAACCTCTGACGGCATTAGATGGAAGCAGAAGACAAAGCAAGTGACATTTATTAAGACTTTAGGTGCATTTAGGTTTATAGAAAAAAACTGAGAAAGATTAAAATGTCTGAGTAGTGAAAAAAAAATGGATTTCCCATACCGGGAGTCGAACCCGGGCCGCCTGGGTGAAAACCAGGAATCCTAACCGCTAGACCATATGGGAACTGTGACCTCTTCATACAGCTCAGTGTATGTGAGGTGTCTCCCAAGGTCACACTACATTCCGTACACTGAGAGTTATATTGTTCTTCTCAGTAGTACACAATCAATTGGGGTAACAGACACCTCACTTCTGACAAAAGAGAAGGAATGACCAGAAATCATCATTTCTGCCACAACCTGTCAGGTCTCATTATTTACAACCTTAGAACTTCTACACATACACAGAGCCCAGGACACGGAGGACAGCAGCAGTCCCTGCATTGACTATTACTAATCCCCTCCCCTTGAGCCAGACAAAGCCACGCCCCTCCCCCAGGACACCCCTTGACTCCTGGGTTTCCTCACCAGACTGATGGCCCCACAGACCCCTCTCCAGTTATCTTCCAGCTGCTTCCTTGACGACACTCCCCTGCACCTGTCATAGGCTTCAGGCTGCCCTCCTGGGGCTCGAGTTATACTCCTTCTCTATCTATCTATCTACTAACAGCACCGACTCCAGTCCTGACACTGGATTGGTTCACACAAAGAAGAAGCAGCTCAGAAGTAGTCTGGGTTGTTCCCAGGTACCTGCATCTTCACAGAGTGACCGCCAGGGGGCAGCACAGCCAAAGCACTCACAGCCCACAAGCCTACGAATCATCAATTGGATGTCAGCAGCCTTGTCAGAGGCGCAGAGACTAGTAATTCCACAGTATTTTGGGACAGCAGAGGAAGAAGCAAGTGCTGAGCTGAAGTGGTCACTGCTGTTTTGTCACAACACCAGACATATGTTCTTAAAAGCATGTAAGCGCACATTCTTAGGCATTCTCGGTCGTCTTCTCCCTTTCTGACATTATACCAATTGTATACACCCGAATGGAGAAAAGTTAAAATATAAGGTACTAGGAATATGCGCCAAAGGTAGGCAAATTAAACATTTCAAGTACAAATATTACCATATTTATTGATGTAAAATGTAAACAAGTTAGACTGAAAATATGTGTGTGTGTTTACAAAGGAAGTCTAAAGTGTATGCTGTGAGGTCAGGTTGCAGTTCACTACTTGCACTTGCGCCTTTCACAAGCGTGAGTACCCAGTTACACTAATGTCTGCTCTGACTTGTTATTCTGAGAGTCATGTGCTAAAGGGGGGCTTCCACCCTAGTTTGAAGGACCAGAGTACGAATGCCCCAGGGCACAGGAAGTACACAGTCCTCATTGATACAACTGTGGCCCAGTAACTTCTGACTGCCCTTTGACCCCACAGACTGGCACATATATGTCATCAGACTATAGCACCGTGGTACATATGCACACATGTGCATGTACACGTCAGCCAGTTTTTTATTCATTTATGTGCTAATACTGTTCAGCATCAGGATGTGATGTCGAAGGAGAAAGGTGGAGAGCGCCGAAGTCTCTGGTATTTCAAGACAAAACTAGAGACCTTTTCACACTCATATACTGCTCCAGGCAGATCTTCCACTGCAAATGCAAGTCATATGAGTCCAGCTGAAAACTGTTTATTTTTGGGTACTTGCTTTAGTCAAAGGTTACCATTTGCAACTCACAAAAAAAAAGCAAAGGGCAATTTCATACATTAACACTTTGGTAAAGTCGTTCTTTCACACCGTACATTTCCGTAAGTTTCTCTCTCCTTGTAAGTTATCCGGTGTGAAGGCCACGTGGAGTCAGGTCCACACTGTGCATCTTACTGTTGTGTAGCCAGAGTAGAGAGGTGTCCACACAGACACAGGACGTAGACAACACCTGTGTGTAGCATCACGTGCCATTGGTTGCAAAATGTGGACACTGCAAACAGCAGCTGCAATATCACAGATGATATAAAACACATAAAGTGCTCAAGTCTTATACTAGAAACAACACAGCAGGGGAATCATGTCATAAAACAAATGATGAACCCACAGTATGGACGGGGCAGGTAATAAAATGCGAATTTCCCATGGTGGGACCACAGTCAATTGCTGCCTTCTTTTCTCCGTGCCCTGGTCTCATTATATAATCTGTACTTTTTGTTGTGCAATAAAAGAAAAACAAGGAATAACCCTTCATAGTATTAATGTACAGGTCAAGGGCTGGGGAGAGAGGGCAGTAGATTTGGGGGTCGGTGTAAACCTCTGACGGCATTAGATGGAAGCAGAAGACAAAGCAAGTGACATTTATTAAGACTTTAGGTGCATTTAGGTTTATAGAAAAAAACTGAGAAAGATTAAAATGTCTGAGTAGTGAAAAAAAAAATGGATTTCCCATACCGGGAGTCGAACCCGGGCTGCCTGGGTGAAAACCAGGAATCCTAACCGGTAGACCATATGGAAACTGTGACCTCTTCATACAGCTCAGTGTATGTGAGGTGTCTCCCAAGGTCACACTGCATTCCGTACACTGAGAGTTATATTGTTCTTCTCAGTAGTACACAATCAATTGGGGTAACAGACACCTCACTTCTGACAAAAGAGAAGGAATGACCAGAAGTCATCATTTCTGCCACAATCTGTCAGGTCTCATTATTTACAACCTTAGAACTTCTACACATACACAGAGCCCAGGACACGGAGGACAGCAGCAGTCCCTGCATTGACTATTACTAACCCCTCCCCTTGAGCCAGACAAAGCCACGCCCCTCCCCCAGGACACCCCTTGACTCCTGGGTTTCCTCACCAGACTGATGGCCCCACAGACCCCTCTCCAGTTATCTTCCAGCTGCTTCCTTGACGACACTCCCCTGCAGCTGTCATAGGCTCCAGGCTGCCCTCCTGGGGCTCGAGTTATACTCCTTCTCTATCTACTAACAGCACCGACTCCAGTCCTGACACTGGATTGGTTCACACAAAGAAGAAGCAGCTCAGAAGTAGTCTGGGTTGTTCCCAGGTACCTGCATCTTCACAGAGTGACCGCCAGGGGGCAGCACAGCCAAAGCACTCACAGCCCACAAGCCTACGAATCATCAATTGGATGTCAGCAGCCTTGTCAGAGGCGCAGAGACTAGTAATTCCACAGTATTTTGGGACAGCAGAGGAAGAAGCAAGTGCTGAGCTGAAGTGGTCACTGCTGTTTTGTCACAACACCAGACATATGTTCTTAAAAGCATGTAAGCGCACATTCTTAGGCATTCTCGGTCGTCTTCTCCCTTTCTGACATTATACCAATTGTATACACCCGAATGGAGAAAAGTTAAAATATAAGGTACTAAGAATATGCGCCAAAGGTAGGCAAATTAAACATTTCAAGTACAAATATTACCATATTTATTGATGTAAAATGTAAACAAGTTAGACTGAAAATATGTGTGTGTGTTTACAAAGGAAGTCTAAAGTGTATGCTGTGTGGTCAGGTTGCAGTTCACTACTTGCACTTGCGCCTTTCACAAGTGTGAGTACCCAGTTACACTAATGTCTGCTCTGACTTGTTATTCTGAGAGTCATGTGCTAAAGGGGGGCTTCCACCCTAGTTTGAAGGACCAGAGTACGAATGCCCCAGGGCACAGGAAGTACACAGTCCTCATTGATACAACTGGGGCCCAGTAACTTCTGACTGCCCTTTGACCCCACAGACTGGCACATATATGTCATCAGACTATAGCACCGTGGTACATATGCACACATGTGCATGTACACGTCAGCCAGTTTTTTATTCATTTATGTGCTAATACTGTTCAGCATCAGGATGTGATGTCGAAGGAGAAAGGTGGAGAGCGCCGAAGTCTCTGGTATTTCAAGACAAAACTAGAGACCTTTTCACACTCATATACTGCTCCAGGCAGATCTTCCACTGCAAATGCAAGTCATATGAGTCCAGCTGAAAACTGTTTATTTTTGGGTACTTGCTTTAGTCAAAGGTTACCATTTGCAACTCACAAAAAAAAAGCAAAGGGCAATTTCATACATTAACACTTTGGTAAAGTCGTTCTTTCACACCGTACATTTCCGTAAGTTTCTCTCTCCTTGTAAGTTATCCGGTGTGAAGGCCGCGTGGAGTCAGGTCCACACTGTGCATCTTACTGTTGTGTAGCCAGAGTAGAGAGGTGTCCACACAGACACAGGACGTAGACAACACCTGTGTGTAGCATCACGTGCCATTGGTTGCAAAATGTGGACACTGCAAACAGCAGCTGCAATATCACAGATGATATAAAACACATAAAGTGCTCAAGTCTTATACTAGAAACAACACAGCAGGGGAATCATGTCATAAAACAAATGATGAACCCACAGTATGGACGGGCAGGTAATAAAATGCGAATTTCCCATGGTGGGACCACAGTAAATTGCTGCCTTCTTTTCTCCGTGCCCTGGTCTCATTATATAATCTGTACTTTTTGTTGTGCAATAAAAGAAAAACAAGGAATAACCCTTCATAGTATTAATGTACAGGTCAAGGCCTGGGGAGAGAGGGCAGTAGATTTGGGGGACGGTGTAAACCTCTGACGGCATTAGATGGAAGCAGAAGACAAAGCAAGTGACATTTATTAAGACTTTAGGTGCATTTAGGTTTATAGAAAAAAACTGAGAAAGATTAAAATGTCTGAGTAGTGAAAAAAAAATGGATTTCCCATACCGGGAGTCGAACCCTGGCCACCTGGGTAAAAACCAGGAATCCTAACCGCTAGACCATATGGGAACTGTGACCTCTTCATACAGCTCAGTGTATGTGAGGTGTCTCCCAAGGTCACACTGCATTCCGTACACTGAGAGCTATATTGTTCTTCTCAGTAGTACACAATCAATTGGGGTAACAGACACCTCACTTCTGACAAAAGAGAAGGAATGACCAGAAGTCATCATTTCTGCCACAACCTGTCAGGTCTCATTATTTACAACCTTAGAACTTCTACACATACACAGAGCCCAGGACACGGAGGACAGCAGCAGTCCCTGCATTGACTATTACTAACCCCTCCCCTTGAGCCAGACAAAGCCACGCCCCTCCCCCAGGACACCCCTTGACTCCTGGGTTTCCTCACCAGACTGATGGCCCCACAGACCCCTCTCCAGTTATCTTCCAGCTGCTTCCTTGACGACACTCCCCTGCACCTGTCAAAGGCTCCAGGCTGCCCTCCTGGGGCTCGAGTTATACTCCTTCTCTATCTACCTATCTACTAACAGCACCGACTCCAGTCCTGACACTGGATTGGTTCACACAAAGAAGAAGCAGCTCAGAAGTAGTCTGGGTTGTTCCCAGGTACCTGCATCTTCACAGAGTGACCGCCAGGGGGCAGCACAGCCAAAGCACTCACAGCCCACAAGCCTACGAATCATCAATTGGATGTCAGCAGCCTTGTCAGAGGCGCAGAGACTAGTAATTCCACAGTATTTTGGGACAGCAGAGGAAGAAGCAAGTGCTGAGCTGAAGTGGTCACTGTTGTTTTGTCACAACACCAGACATATGTTCTTAAAAGCATGTAAGCGCACATTCTTAGGCATTCTCGGTCATCTTCTCCCTTTCTGACATTATACCAATTGTATACACCCGAATGGAGAAAAGTTCAAATATAAGGTACTAGGAATATGCGCCAAAGGTAGGCAAATTAAACATTTCAAGTACAAATATTACCATATTTATTGATGCAAAATGTAAACAAGTTAGACTGAAAATATGTGTGTGTGTTTACAAAGGAAGTCTAAAGTGTATGCTGTGAGGTCAGGTTGCAGTTCACTACTTGCACTTGCGCCTTTCACAAGTGTGAGTACCCAGTTACACTAATGTCTGCTCTGACTTGTTATTCTGAGAGTCATGTGCTAAAGGGAGGCTTCCACCCTAGTTTGAAGGACCAGAGTACGAATGCCCCAGGGCACAGGAAGTACACAGTCCTCATTGATACAACTGTGGCCCAGTAACTTCTGACTGCCTTTTGACCCCACAGACTGGCACATATATGTCATCAGACTATAGCACTGTGGTACATATGCACACATGTGCATGTACACGTCAGCCAGTTTTTTATTCATTTATGTGCTAATACTGTTCAGCATCAGGATGTGATGTCGAAGGAGAAAGGTGGAGAGCGCCGAAGTCTCTGGTATTTCAAGACAAAACTAGAGACCTTTTCACACTCATATATTGCTCCAGGCAGATCTTCCACTGCAAATGCAAGTCATATGAGTCCAGCTGAAAACTGTTTATTTTTGGGTACTTGCTTTAGTCAAAGGTTACCATTTGCAACTCACAAAAAAAAAGCAAAGAGCAATTTCATACATTAACACTTTGGTAAAGTCGTTCTTTCACACCGTACATTTCCGTAAGTTTCTCTCTCCTTGTAAGTTATCCGGTGTGAAGGCCACGTGGAGTCAGGTCCACACTGTGCATCTTACTGTTGTGTAGCCAGAGTAGAGAGGTGTCCACACAGACACAGGACGTAGACAACACCTGTGTGTAGCATCACGTGCCATTGGTTGCAAAATGTGGACACTGCAAACAGCAGCCGCAATATCACAGATGATATAAAACACATAAAGTGCTCAAGTCTTATACTAGAAACAACACAGCAGGGGAATCATGTCATAAAACAGATGATGAACCCACAGTATGGACGGGGCAGATAATAAAATGCGAATTTCCCATGGTGGGACCACAGTCAATTGCTGCCTTCTTTTCTCCGTGCCCTGGTCTCATTATATAATCTGTACTTTTTGTTGTGCAATAAAAGAAAAACAAGGAATAACCCTTCATAGTATTAATGTACAGGTCAAGGGCTGGGGAGAGAGGGCAGTAGATTTGGGGGTCGGTGTAAACCTCTGACGGCATTAGATGGAAGCAGAAGACAAAGCAAGTGACATTTATTAAGACTTTAGGTGCATTTAGGTTTATAGAAAAAAACTGAGAAAGATTAAAATGTCTGAGTAGTGAAAAAAAAAATGGATTTCCCATACTGGGAGTCGAACTCGGGCTGCCAGGGTGAAAACCAAGAATCCTAACCGTTAGACCATATGGGAACTGTGACCTCTTCATACAGCTCAGTGTATGTGAGGTGTCTCCCAAGGTCACACTGCATTCCGTACACTGAGAGTTATATTGTTCTTCTCAGTAGTACACAATCAATTGGGGTAACAGACACCTCACTTCTGACAAAAGAGAAGGAATGACCAGAAATCATCATTTCTGCCACAACCTGTCAGGTCTCATTATTTACAACCTTAGAACTTCTACACATACACAGAGCCCAGGACACGGAGGACAGCAGCAGTCCCTGCATTGACTATTACTAACCCCTCCCCTTGAGCCAGACAAAGCCACGCCCCTCCCCCAGGACACCCCTTGACTCCTGGGTTTCCTCACCAGACTGATGGCCCCACAGACCCCTCTCCAGTTATCTTCCAGCTGCTTCCTTGACGACACTCCCCTGCACCTGTCATAGGCTCCAGGCTGCCCTCCTGGGGCTCGAGTTATACTCCTTCTCTATCTACCTATCTACTAACAGCACCGACTCCAGTCCTGACACTGGATTGGTTCACACAAAGAAGAAGCAGCTCAGAAGTAGTCTGGGTTGTTCCCAGGTACCTGCATCTTCACAGAGTGACCGCCAGGGGGCAGCACAGCCAAAGCACTCACAGCCCACAAGCCTACGAATCATCAATTGGATGTCAGCAGCCTTGTCAGAGGCGCAGAGACTAGTAATTCCACAGTATTTTGGGACAGCAGAGGAAGAAGCAAGTGCTGAGCTGAAGTGGTCACTGCTGTTTTGTCACAACACCAGACATATGTTCTTAAAAGCATGTAAGCGCACATTCTTAGGCATTCTCGGTCGTCTTCTCCCTTTCTGACATTATACCAATTGTATACACCCGAATGGAGAAAAGTTAAAATATAAGGTACTAGGAATATGCGCCAAAGGTAGGCAAATTAAACATTTCAAGTACAAATATTACCATATTTATTGATGTAAAATGTAAACAAGTTAGACTGAAAATATGTGTGTGTGTTTACAAAGGAAGTCTAAAGTGTATGCTGTGAGGTCAGGTTGCAGTTCACTACTTGCACTTGCGCCTTTCACAAGTGTGAGTACCCAGTTACACTAATGTCTGCTCTGACTTGTTATTCTGAGAGTCATGTGCTAAAGGGGGGCTTCCACCCTAGTTTGAAGGACCAGAGTACGAATGCCCCAGGGCACAGGAAGTACACAGTCCTCATTGATACAACTGTGGCCCAGTAACTTCTGACTGCCCTTTGACCCCACAGACTGGCACATATATGTCATCAGACTATAGCACTGTGGTACATATGCACACATGTGCATGTACACGTCAGCCAGTTTTTTATTCATTTATGTGCTAATACTGTTCAGCATCAGGATGTGATGTCGAAGGAGAAAGGTGGAGAGCGCCGAAGTCTCTGGTATTTCAAGACAAAACTAGAGACCTTTTCACACTCATATACTGCTCCAGGCAGATCTTCCACTGCAAATGCAAGTCATATGAGTCCAGCTGAAAACTGTTTATTTTTGGGTACTTGCTTTAGTCAAAGGTTACCATTTGCAACTCACAAAAAAAAAGCAAAGGGCAATTTCATACATTAACACTTTGGTAAAGTCGTTCTTTCACACCGTACATTTCCGTAAGTTTCTCTCTCCTTGTAAGTTATCCGGTGTGAAGGCCACGTGGAGTCAGGTCCACACTGTGCATCTTACTGTTGTGTAGCCAGAGTAGAGAGGTGTCCACACAGACACAGGACGTAGACAACACCTGTGTGTAGCATCACGTGCCATTGGTTGCAAAATGTGGACACTGCAAACAGCAGCCGCAATATCACAGATGATATAAAACACATAAAGTGCTCAAGTCTTATACTAGAAACAACACAGCAGGGGAATCATGTCATAAAACAGATGATGAACCCACAGTATGGACGGGGCAGATAATAAAATGCGAATTTCCCATGGTGGGACCACAGTCAATTGCTGCCTTCTTTTCTCCGTGCCCTGGTCTCATTATATAATCTGTACTTTTTGTTGTGCAATAAAAGAAAAACAAGGAATAACCCTTCATAGTATTAATGTACAGGTCAAGGGCTGGGGAGAGAGGGCAGTAGATTTGGGGGTCGGTGTAAACCTCTGACGGCATTAGATGGAAGCAGAAGACAAAGCAAGTGACATTTATTAAGACTTTAGGTGCATTTAGGTTTATAGAAAAAAACTGAGAAAGATTAAAATGTCTGAGTAGTGAAAAAAAAAATGGATTTCCCATACTGGGAGTCGAACCCGGGCTGCCAGGGTGAAAACCAGGAATCCTAACCGTTAGACCATATGGGAACTGTGACCTCTTCATACAGCTCAGTGTATGTGAGGTGTCTCCCAAGGTCACACTGCAGTCCGTACACTGAGAGTTATATTGTTCTTCTCAGTAGTACACAATCAATTGGGGTAACAGACACCTCACTTCTGACAAAAGAGAAGGAATGACCAGAAATCATCATTTCTGCCACAACCTGTCAGGTCTCATTATTTACAACCTTAGAACTTCTACACATACACAGAGCCCAGGACACGGAGGACAGCAGCAGTCCCTGCATTGACTATTACTAACCCCTCCCCTTGAGCCAGACAAAGCCACGCCCCTCCCCCAGGACACCCCTTGACTCCTGGGTTTCCTCACCAGACTGATGGCCCCACAGACCCCTCTCCAGTTATCTTCCAGCTGCTTCCTTGACGACACTCCCCTGCACCTGTCATAGGCTCCAGGCTGCCCTCCTGGGGCTCGAGTTATACTCCTTCTCTATCTACCTATCTACTAACAGCACCGACTCCAGTCCTGACACTGGATTGGTTCACACAAAGAAGAAGCAGCTCAGAAGTAGTCTGGGTTGTTCCCAGGTACCTGCATCTTCACAGAGTGACCGCCAGGGGGCAGCACAGCCAAAGCACTCACAGCCCACAAGCCTACGAATCATCAATTGGATGTCAGCAGCCTTGTCAGAGGCGCAGAGACTAGTAATTCCACAGTATTTTGGGACAGCAGAGGAAGAAGCAAGTGCTGAGCTGAAGTGGTCACTGCTGTTTTGTCACAACACCAGACATATGTTCTTAAAAGCATGTAAGCGCACATTCTTAGGCATTCTCGGTCGTCTTCTCCCTTTCTGACATTATACCAATTGTATACACCCGAATGGAGAAAAGTTAAAATATAAGGTACTAGGAATATGCGCCAAAGGTAGGCAAATTAAACATTTCAAGTACAAATATTACCATATTTATTGATGTAAAATGTAAACAAGTTAGACTGAAAATATGTGTGTGTGTTTACAAAGGAAGTCTAAAGTGTATGCTGTGAGGTCAGGTTGCAGTTCACTACTTGCACTTGCGCCTTTCACAAGTGTGAGTACCCAGTTACACTAATGTCTGCTCTGACTTGTTATTCTGAGAGTCATGTGCTAAAGGGGGGCTTCCACCCTAGTTTGAAGGACCAGAGTACGAATGCCCCAGGGCACAGGAAGTACACAGTCCTCATTGATACAACTGTGGCCCAGTAACTTCTGACTGCCCTTTGACCCCACAGACTGGCACATATATGTCATCAGACTATAGCACTGTGGTACATATGCACACATGTGCATGTACACGTCAGCCAGTTTTTTATTCATTTATGTGCTAATACTGTTCAGCATCAGGATGTGATGTCGAAGGAGAAAGGTGGAGAGCGCCGAAGTCTCTGGTATTTCAAGACAAAACTAGAGACCTTTTCACACTCATATACTGCTCCAGGCAGATCTTCCACTGCAAATGCAAGTCATATGAGTCCAGCTGAAAACTGTTTATTTTTGGGTACTTGCTTTAGTCAAAGGTTACCATTTGCAACTCACAAAAAAAAAGCAAAGGGCAATTTCATACATTAACACTTTGGTAAAGTCGTTCTTTCACACCGTACATTTCCGTAAGTTTCTCTCTCCTTGTAAGTTATCCGGTGTGAAGGCCGCGTGGAGTCAGGTCCACACTGTGCATCTTACTGTTGTGTAGCCAGAGTAGAGAGGTGTCCACACAGACACAGGACGTAGACAACACCTGTGTGTAGCATCACGTGCCATTGGTTGCAAAATGTGGACACTGCAAACAGCAGCTGCAATATCACAGATGATATAAAACACATAAAGTGCTCAAGTCTTATACTAGAAACAACACAGCAGGGGAATCATGTCATAAAACAAATGATGAACCCACAGTATGGACGGGGCAGGTAATAAAATGAGAATTTCCCATGGTGGGACCACAGTCAATTGCTGCCTTCTTTTCTCCGTGCCCTGGTCTCATTATATAATCTGTACTTTTTGTTGTGCAATAAAAGAAAAACAAGGAATAACCCTTCATAGTATTAATGTACAGGTCAAGGGCTGGGGAGAGAGGGCAGTAGATTTGGGGGTCGGTGTAAACCTCTGACGCATTAGATGGAAGCAGAAGACAAAGCAAGTGACATTTATTAAGACTTTAGGTGCATTTAGGTTTATAGAAAAAAACTGAGAAAGATTAAAATGTCTGAGTAGTGAAAAAAAAAAATGGATTTCCCATACCGGGAGTTGAACCCAGGCGGCCTGGGTGAAAACCAGGAATCCTAACCGGTAGACCATATGGGAACTGTGTCCTCTTCATACAGCTCAGTGTATGTGAGGTGACTCCCAAGGTCACACTGCATTCCGTACACTGAGAGTTATATTGTTCTTCTCAGTAGTACACAATCAATTGGGGTAACAGACACCTCACTTCTGACAAAAGAGAAGGAATGACCAGAAGTCATCATTTCTGCCACAACCTGTCAGGTCTCATTATTTACAACCTTAGAACTTCCACACATACACAGAGCCCAGGACACGGAGGACAGCAGCAGTCCCTGCATTGACTATTACTAACCCCTCCCCTTGAGCCAGACAAAGCCACGCCCCTCCCCCAGGACACCCCTTGACTCCTGGGTTTCCTCACCAGACTGATGGCCCCACAGACCCCTCTCCAGTTATCTTCCAGCTGCTTCCTTGACGACACTCCCCTGCACCTGTCATAGGCTCCAGGCTGCCCTCCTGGGGCTCGAGTTATACTCCTTCTCTATCTACTAACAGCACCGACTCCAGTCCTGACACTGGATTGGTTCACACAAAGAAGAAGCAGCTCAGAAGTAGTCTGGGTTGTTCCCAGGTACCTGCATCTTCACAGAGTGACCGCCAGGGGGCAGCACAGCCAAAGCACTCACAGCCCACAAGCTTACGAATCATCAATTGGATGTCAGCAGCCTTGTCAGAGGCGCAGAGACTAGTAATTCCACAGTATTTTGGGACAGCAGAGGAAGAAGCAAGTGCTGAGCTGAAGTGGTCACTGCTGTTTTGTCACAACACCAGACATATGTTCTTAAAAGCATGTAAGCGCACATTCTTAGGCATTCTCGGTCGTCTTCTCCCTTTCTCACATTATACCAATTGTATACACCCGAATGGAGAAAAGTTAAAATATAAGGTACTAGGAATATGCGCCAAAGGTAGGCAAATTAAAAATTTCAAGTACAAATATTACCATATTTATTGATGTAAAATGTAAACAAGTTAGACTGAAAATATGTGTGTGTGTTTACAAAGGATGTCTAAAGTGTATGCTGTGAGGTCAGGTTGCAGTTCACTACTTGCACTTGCGCCTTTCACAAGTGTGAGTACCCAGTTACACTAATGTCTGCTCTGACTTGTTATTCTGAGAGTCATGTGCTAAAGGGGGGCTTCCACCCTAGTTTGAAGGACCAGAGTACGAATGCCCCAGGGCACAGGAAGTACACAGTCCTCATTGATACAACTGGGGCCCAGTAACTTCTGACTGCCCTTTGACCCCACAGACTGGCACATATATGTCATCAGACTATAGCACCGTGGTACATATGCACACATGTGCATGTACACGTCAGCCAGTTTTTTATTCATTTATGTGCTAATACTGTTCAGCATCAGGATGTGATGTCGAAGGAGAAAGGTGGAGAGCGCCGAAGTCTCTGGTATTTCAAGACAAAACTAGAGACCTTTTCACACTCATATACTGCTCCAGGCAGATCTTCCACTGCAAATGCAAGTCATATGAGTCCAGCTGAAAACTGTTTATTTTTGGGTACTTGCTTTAGTCAAAGGTTACCATTTGCAACTCACAAAAAAAAAGCAAAGGGCAATTTCATACATTAACACTTTGGTAAAGTCGTTCTTTCACACCGTACATTTCCGTAAGTTTCTCTCTCCTTGTAAGTTATCCGGTGTGAAGGCCGCGTGGAGTCAGGTCCACACTGTGCATCTTACTGTTGTGTAGCCAGAGTAGAGAGGTGTCCACACAGACACAGGACGTAGACAACACCTGTGTGTAGCATCACGTGCCATTGGTTGCAAACTGTGGACACTGCAAACAGCAGCTGCAATATCACAGATGATATAAAACACATAAAGTGCTCAAGTCTTATACTAGAAACAACACAGCAGGGGAATCATGTCATAAAACAAATGATGAACCCACAGTATGGACGGGGCAGGTAATAAAATGCGAATTTCCCATGGTGGGACCACAGTCAATTGATGCCTTCTTTTCTCCGTGCCCTGGTCTCATTATATAATCTGTACTTTTTGTTGTGCAATAAAAGAAAAACAAGGAATAACCCTTCATAGTATTAATGTACAGGTCAAGGGCTGGGGAGAGAGGGCAGTAGATTTGGGGGTCGGTGTAAACTTCTGACGGCATTAGATGGAAGCAGAAGACAAAGCAAGTGACATTTATTAAGACTTTAGGTGCATTTAGGTTTATAGAAAAAAACTGAGAAAGATTAAAATGTCTGAGTAGTGAAAAAAAAATGGATTTCCCATACCGGGAGTCGAACCCGGGCCACCTGGGTGAAAACCAGGAATCCTAACCGCTAGACCATATGGGAACTGTGACCTCTTCATACAGCTCAGTGTATGTGAGGTGTCTCCCAAGGTCACACTGCATTCCGTACACTGAGAGTTATATTGTTCTTCTCAGTAGTACACAATCAATTGGGGTAACAGACACCTCACTTCTGACAAAAGAGAAGGAATGACCAGAAGTCATCATTTCTGCCACAACCTGTCAGGTCTCATTATTTACAACCTTAGAACTTCTACACATACACAGAGCCCAGGACACGGAGGACAGCAGCAGTCCCTGCATTGACTATTACTAACCCCTCCCCTTGAGCCAGACAAAGCCACGCCCCTCCCCCAGGACACCCCTTGACTCCTGGGTTTCCTCACCAGACTGATGGCCCCACAGACCCCTCTCCAGTTATCTTCCAGCTGCTTCCTTGACGACACTCCCCTGCACCTGTCATAGGCTCCAGGCTGCCCTCCTGGGGCTCGAGTTATACTCCTTCTCTATCTACCTATCTACTAACAGCACCGACTCCAGTCCTGACACTGGATTGGTTCACACAAAGAAGAAGCAGCTCAGAAGTAGTCTGGGTTGTTCCCAGGTACCTGCATCTTCACAGAGTGACCGCCAGGGGGCAGCACAGCCAAAGCACTCACAGCCCACAAGCCTACGAATCATCAATTGGATGTCAGCAGCCTTGTCAGAGGCGCAGAGACTAGTAATTCCACAGTATTTTGGGACAGCAGAGGAAGAAGCAAGTGCTGAGCTGAAGTGGTCACTGCTGTTTTGTCACAACACCAGACATATGTTCTTAAAAGCATGTAAGCGCACATTCTTAGGCATTCTCGGTCGTCTTCTCCCTTTCTGACATTATACCAATTGTATACACCCGAATGGAGAAAAGTTCAAATATAAGGTACTAGGAATAAGCGCCAAAGGTAGGCAAATTAAACATTTCAAGTACAAATATTACCATATTTATTGATGTAAAATGTAAACAAGTTAGACTGAAAATATGTGTGTGTGTTTACAAAGGAAGTCTAAAGTGTATGCTGTGAGGTCAGGTTGCAGTTCACTACTTGCACTTGCGCCTTTCACAAGTGTGAGTACCCAGTTACACTAATGTCTGCTCTGACTTGTTATTCTGAGAGTCATGTGCTAAAGGGGGGCTTCCACCCTAGTTTGAAGGACCAGAGTACGAATGTCCCAGGGCACAGGAAGTACACAGTCCTCATTGATACAACTGTGGCCCAGTAACTTCTGACTGCCCTTTGACCCCACAGACTGGCACATATATGTCATCAGACTATAGCACCGTGGTACATATGCACACATGTGCATGTACACGTCAGCCAGTTTTTTATTCATTTATGTGCTAATACTGTTCAGCATCAGGATGTGATGTCGAAGGAGAAAGGTGGAGAGCGCCGAAGTCTCTGGTATTTCAAGACAAAACTAGAGACCTTTTCACACTCATATACTGCTCCAGGCAGATCTTCCACTGCAAATGCAAGTCATATGAGACCAGCTGAAAACTGTTTATTTTTGGGTACTTGCTTTAGTCAAAGGTTACCATTTGCAACTCACAAAAAAAAATCAAAGGGCAATTTCATACATTAACACTTTGGTAAAGTCGTTCTTTCACACCGTACATTTCCGTAGGTTTCTCTCTCCTTGTAAGTTATCCGGTGTGAAGGCCACGTGGAGTCAGGTCCACACTGTGCATCTTACTGTTGTATTGCCAGAGTAGAGAGGTGTCGACACAGACACAGGACGTAGACAACACCTGTGTGTAGCATCACGTGCCATTGGTTGCAAAATGTGGACACTGCAAACAGCAGCTGCAATATCACAGATGATATAAAACACATAAAGTGCTCAAGTCTTATACTAGAAACAACACAGCAGGGGAATCATGTCATAAAACAAATGATGAACCCACAGTATGGACGGGGCAGGTAATAAAATGCGAATTTCCCATGGTGGGACCACAGTCAATTGCTGCCTTCTTTTCTCCGTGCCCTGGTCTCATTATATAATCTGTACTTTTTGTTGTGCAATAAAAGAAAAACAAGGAATAACCCTTCATAGAATTAATGTACAGGTCAAGGGCTGGGGAGAGAGGGCAGTAGATTTGGGGGTCGGTGTAAACCTCTGACGGCATTAGATGGAAGCAGAAGACAAAGCAAGTGACATTTATTAAGACTTTAGGTGCATTTAGGTTTATAGAAAAAAACTGAGAAAGATTAAAATGTCTGAGTAGTGAAAAAAAAAATGGATTTCCTATACCAGGAGTCGAACCCGGGCCACCTGGGTGAAAACCAGGAATCCTAACCGCTAGACCATATGGGAACTGTGACCTCTTCATACAGCTCAGTGTATGTGAGGTGTCTCCCAAGGTCACACTGCATTCCGTACACTGAGAGTTATATTGTTCTTCTCAGTAGTACACAATAAATTGGGGTAACAGACACCTCACTTCTGACAAAAGAGAAGGAATGACCAGAAATCATCATTTCTGCCACAAGCTGTCAGGTCTCATTATTTACAACCTTAGAACTTCTACACATACACAGAGCCCAGGACACGGAGGACAGCAGCAATCCCTGCATTGACTATTACTAACCCCTCCCCTTGAGCCAGACAAAGCCACGCCCCTCCCCCAGGACACCCCTTGACTCCTGGGTTTCCTCACCAGACTGATGGCCCCACAGACCCCTCTCCAGTTATCTTCCAGCTGCTTCCTTGACGACTCTCCCCTGCACCTGTCATAGGCTCCAGGCTGCCCTCCTGGGGCTCGAGTTATACTCCTTCTCTATCTACCTATCTACTAACAGCACCGACTCCAGTCCTGACACTGGATTGGTTCACACAAAGAAGAAGCAGCTCAGTAGTAGTCTGGGTTGTTCCCAGGTACCTGCATCTTCACAGAGTGACCGCCAGGGGGCAGCACAGCCAAAGCACTCACAGCCCACAAGCCTACGAATCATCAATTGGATGTCAGCAGCCTTGTCAGAGGCGCAGAGACTAGTAATTCCACAGTATTTTGGGACAGCAGAGGAAGAAGCAAGTGCTGAGCTGAAGTGGTCACTGCTGTTTTGTCACAACACCAGACATATGTTCTTAAAAGAATGTAAGCGCACATTCTTAGGCATTCTCGGTCGTCTTCTCCCTTTCTGACATTATACCAATTGTATACACCCGAATGGAGAAAAGTTAAAATATAAGGTACTAGGAATATGCGCCAAAGGTAGGCAAATTAAACATTTCAAGTACAAATATTACCATATTTATTGATGTAAAATGTAAACAAGTTAGACTGAAAATATGTGTGTGTGTTTACAAAGGAAGTCTAAAGTGTATGCTGTGAGGTCAGGTTGCAGTTCACTACTTGCACTTGCGCCTTTCACAAGTGTGAGTACCCAGTTACACTAATGTCTGCTCTGACTTGTTATTCTGAGAGTCATGTGCTAAAGGGGGGCTTCCACCCTAGTTTGAAGGACCAGAGTACGAATGCCCCAGGGCACAGGAAGTACACAGTCCTCATTGATACAACTGTGGCCCAGTAACTTCTGACTGCCCTTTGACACCACAGACTGGCACATATATGTCATCAGACTACAGCACCGTGGTACATATGCACACATGTGCATGTACACGTCAGCCAGTTTTTTATTCATTTATGTGCTAATACTGTTCAGCATCAGGATGTGATGTCGAAGGAGAAAGGTGGAGAGCGCCGAAGTCTCTGGTATTTCAAGACAAAACTAGAGACCTTTTCACACTCATATACTGCTCCAGGCAGATCTTCCACTGCAAATGCAAGTCATATGAGTCCAGCTGAAAACTGTTTATTTTTGGGTACTTGCTTTAGTCAAAGGTTACCATTTGCAACTCACAAAAAAAAAGCAAAGGGCAATTTCATACATTAACACTTTGGTAAAGTCGTTCTTTCACACCGTACATTTCCGTAAGTTTCTCTCTCCTTGTAAGTTATCCGGTGTGAAGGCCGCGTGGAGTCAGGTCCACACTGTGCATCTTACTGTTGTGTAGCCAGAGTAGAGAGGTGTCCACACAGACACAGGACGTAGACAACTCCTGTGTGTAGCATCACGTGCCATTGGTTGCAAAATGTGGACACTGCAAACAGCAGCTGCAATATCACAGATGATATAAAACACATAAAGTGCTCAAGTCTTATACTAGAAACAACACAGCAGGGGAATCATGTCATAAAACAAATGATGAACCCACAGTATGGACGGGGCAGGTAATAAAATGCGAATTTCCCATGGTGGGACCACAGTCAATTGCTGCCTTCTTTTCTCCGTGCCCTGGTCTCATTATATAATCTGTACTTTTTGTTGTGCAATAAAAGAAAAACAAGGAATAACCCTTCATAGTATTAATGTACAGGTCAAGGGCTATGGAGAGAGGGCAGTAGATTTGGGGGTCGGTGTAAACCTCTGACGGCATTAGATGGAAGCAGAAGACAAAGCAAGTGACATTTATTAAGACTTTAGGTGCATTTAGGTTTATAGAAAAAAAATGAGAAAGATTAAAATGTCTGAGTAGTGAAAAAAAAAATAGATTTCCCATACCGGGAGTCGAACCCAGACTGCCTGGGTGAAAACCAGGAATCCTAACCGGTAGACCATATGGGAACTGTGACCTCTTTATACAGCTCAGTGTATGTGAGGTGTCTCCCAAGGTCACACTGCATTCCGTACACTGAGAGTTATATTGTTCTTCTCAGTAGTACACAATCAATTGGGGTAACAGACACCTCACTTCTGACAAAAGAGAAGGAATGACCAGAAGTCATCATTTCTGCCACAACCTGTCAGTCCTCATTATTTACAACCTTAGAACTTCTACACATACACAGAGCCCAGGACACGGAGGACAGCAGCAGTCCCTGCATTGACTATTACTAACCCCTCCCCTTGAGCCAGACAAAGCCACGCCCCTCCCCCAGGACACCCCTTGACTCCTGGGTTTCCTCACCAGACTGATGGCCCCACAGACCCCTCTCCAGTTATCTTCCAGCTGCTTCCTTGACGACACTCCCCTGCAGCTGTCATAGGCTCCAGGCTGCCCTCCTGGGGCTCGAGTTATACTCCTTCTCTATCTACTAACAGCACCGACTCCAGTCCTGACACTGGATTGGTACACACAAAGAAGAAGCAGCTCAGAAGTAGTCTGGGTTGTTCCCAGGTACCTGTATCTTCACAGAGTCACCGCCAGGGGGCAGCACAGCCAAAGCACTCACAGCCCACAAGCTTACGAATCATCAATTGGATGTCAGCAGCCTTGTCAGAGGCGCAGAGACTAGTAATTCCACAGTATTTTGAGACAGCAGAGGAAGAAGCAAGTGCTGAGCTGAAGTGGTCACTGCTGTTTTGTCACAACACCAGACATATGTTCTTAAAAGCATGTAAGCGCACATTCTTAGGCATTCACGGTCGTCTTCTCCCTTTCTGACATTATACCAATTGTATACACCCGAATGGAGAAAAGTTCAAATATAAGGTACTAGGAATATGCGCCAAAGGTAGGCAAATTAAACATTTCAAGTACAAATATTACCATATTTATTGATGTAAAATGTAAACAAGTTAGACTGAAAATATGTGTGTGTGTTTACAAAGGATGTCTAAAGTGTATGCTGTGAGGTCAGGTTGCAGTTCACTACTTGCACTTGCGCCTTTCACAAGTGTGAGTACCCAGTTACACTAATGTCTGCTCTGACTTGTTATTCTGAGAGTCATGTGCTAAAGGGGGGCTTCCACCCTAGTTTGAAGGACCAGAGTACGAATGCCCCAGGGCACAGGAAGTACACAGTCCTCATTGATACAACTGGGGCCCAGTAACTTCTGACTGCCCTTTGACCCCACAGACTGGCACATATATGTCATCAGACTATAGCACCGTGGTACATATGCACACATGTGCATGTACACGTCAGCCAGTTTTTTATTCATTTATGTGCTAATACTGTTCAGCATCAGGATGTGATGTCGAAGGAGAAAGGTGGAGAGCGCCGAAGTCTCTGGTATTTCAAGACAAAACTAGAGACCTTTTCACACTCATATACTGCTCCAGGCAGATCTTCCACTGCAAATGCAAGTCATATGAGTCCAACTGAAAACTGTTTATTTTTGGGTACTTGCTTTAGTCAAAGGTTACCATTTGCAACTCATAAAAAAAAAGCAAAGGGCAATTTCATACATTAACACTTTGGTAAAGTCGTTCTTTCACACCTTACATTTCCGTAAGTTTCTCTCTCCTTGTAAGTTATCCGGTGTGAAGGCCGCGTGGAGTCAGGTCCACACTGTGCATCTTACTGTTGTGTAGCCAGAGTAGAGAGGTGTCCACACAGACACAGGACGTAGACAACACCTGTGTGTAGCATCACGTGCCATTGGTTGCAAAATGTGGACACTGCAAACAGCAGCTGCAATATCACAGATGATATAAAACACATAAAGTGCTCAAGTCTTATACTAGAAACAACACAGCAGGGGAATCATGTCATAAAACAAATGATGAACCCACAGTATGGACGGGGCAGGTAATAAAATGAGAATTTCCCATTGTGGGACCACAGTCAATTGCTGCCTTCTTCTCTGTGCCCCGGTCTCATTATATAATCTGTACTTTTTGTTGTGCAATAAAAGAAAAACAAGGAATAACCCTTCATAGTATTAATGTACAGGTCAAGGGCTGGGGAGAGAGGGCAGTAGATTTGGGGGTCGGTGTAAACCTCTGACGGCATTAGATGGAAGCAGAAGACAAAGCAAGTGACATTTATTAAGACTTTAGGTGCATTTAGGTTTATAGAAAAAAACTGAGAAAGATTAAAATGTCTGAGTAGTGGGAAAAAAAATGGACTTCCCATACCGGGAGTCGAACCCGGGCCGCCTGGGTGAAAACCAGGAATCCTAACCGCTAGACCATATGGGAACAGTGACCTCTTCATACAGCTCAGTGTATGTGAGGTGTCTCCCAAGGTCACAGTGCATTCCGTACACTGAGAGTTATATTGTTCTTCTCAGTAGTACACAATCAATTGGGGTAACAGACACCTCACTTCTGACAAAAGAGAAGGAATGACCAGAAGTCACCATTTCTGCCACAACCTGTCAGGTCTCATTATTTACAACCTTAGAACTTCTACACATACACAGAGCCCAGGACATGGAGGACAGCAGCAGTCCCTGCATTGACTATTACTAACCCCTCCCCTTGAGCCAGACAAAGCCACACCCCTCCCCCAGGACACCCCTTGACTCCTGGGTTTCCTCACCAGACTGATGGCCCCACAGACCCCTCTCCAGTTATCTTCCAGCTGCTTCCTTGACAACACTCCCCTGCACCTGTCACAGGCTCCAGGCTGCCCTCCTGGGGCTCGAGTTATACTCCTTCTCTATCTACTAACAGCACCGACTCCAGTCCTGACACTGGATTGGTTCACACAAAGAAGAAGCAGCTCAGAAGTAGTCTGGGTTGTTCCCAGGTACCTGCATCTTCACAGAGTGACCGCCAGGGGGCAGCACAGCCAAAGCACTCACAGCCCACAAGCCTACGAATCATCAATTGGATGTCAGCAGCCTTGTCAGAGGCGCAGAGACTAGTAATTCCACAGTATTTTGGGACAGCAGAGGAAGAAGCAAGTGCTGAGCTGAAGTGGTCACTGCTGTTTTGTCACAACACCAGACATATGTTCTTAAAAGCATGTAAGCGCACATTCTTAGGCATTCTCGGTCGTCTTCTCCCTTTCTGACATTATACCAATTGTATACACCCGAATGGAGAAAAGTTAAAATATAAGGTACTAGGAATATGCGCCAAAGGTAGGCAAATTAAACATTTCAAGTACAAATATTACCATATTTATTGATGTAAAATGTAAACAAGTTAGACTGAAAATATGTGTGTGTGTTTACAAAGGAAGTCTAAAGTGTATGCTGTGAGGTCAGGTTGCAGTTCACTACTTGCACTTGCGCCTTTCACAAGTGTGAGTACCCAGTTACACTAATGTCTGCTCTGACTTGTTATTCTGAGAGTCATGTGCTAAAGGGGGGCTTCCACCCTAGTTTGAAGGACCAGAGTACGAATGCCCCAGGGCACAGGAAGTACACAGTCCTCATTGATACAACTGTGGCCCAGTAACTTCTGACTGCCCTTTGACCCCACAGACTGGCACATATATGTCATCAGACTATAGCACCGTGGTACATATGCACACATGTGCATGTACACGTCAGCCAGTTTTTTATTCATTTATGTGCTAATACTGTTCAGCATCAGGATGTGATGTCGAAGGAGAAAGGTGGAGAGCGCCGAAGTCTCTGGTATTTCAAGACAAAACTAGAGACCTTTTCACACTCATATACTGCTCCAGGCAGATCTTCCACTGCAAATGCAAGTCATATGAGTCCAGCTGAAAACTGTTTATTTTTGGGAACTTGCTTTAGTCAAAGGTTACCATTTGCAACTCACAAAAAAAAAGCAAAGGGCAATTTCATACATTAACACTTTGGTAAAGTCGTTCTTTCACACCGTACATTTCCGTAAGTTTCTCTCTCCTTGTAAGTTATCCGGTGTGAAGGCCGCGTGGAGTCAGGTCCACACTGTGCATCTTACTGTTGTGTAGCCAGAGTAGAGAGGTGTCCACACAGACACAGGACGTAGACAACACCTGTGTGTAGCATCACGTGCCATTGGTTGCAAAATGTGGACACTGCAAACAGCAGCTGCAATATCACAGATGATATAAAACACATAAAGTGCTCAAGTCTTATACTAGAAACAACACAGCAGGGGAATCATGTCATAAAACAAATGATGAACCCACAGTATGGACGGGGCAGGTAATAAAATGAGAATTTCCCATGGTGGGACCACAGTCAATTGCTGCCTTCTTTTCTCCGTGCCCTGGTCTCATTATATAATCTGTACTTTTTGTTGTGCAATAAAAGAAAAACAAGGAATAACCCTTCATAGTATTAATGTACAGGTCAAGGGCTGGGGAGAGAGGGCAGTAGATTTGGGGGTCGGTGTAAACCTCTGACGCATTAGATGGAAGCAGAAGACAAAGCAAGTGACATTTATTAAGACTTTAGGTGCATTTAGGTTTATAGAAAAAAACTGAGAAAGATTAAAATGTCTGAGTAGTGAAAAAAAAAAATGGATTTCCCATACCGGGAGTTGAACCCAGGCTGCCTGGGTGAAAACCAGGAATCCTAACCGGTAGACCATATGGGAACTGTGTCCTCTTCATACAGCTCAGTGTATGTGAGGTGACTCCCAAGGTCACACTGCATTCCGTACACTGAGAGTTATATTGTTCTTCTCAGTAGTACACAATCAATTGGGGTAACAGACACCTCACTTCTGACAAAAGAGAAGGAATGACCAGAAGTCATCATTTCTGCCACAACCTGTCAGGTCTCATTATTTACAACCTTAGAACTTCCACACATACACAGAGCCCAGGACACGGAGGACAACAGCAGTCCCTGCATTGACTATTACTAACCCCTCCCCTTGAGCCAGACAAAGCCACGCCCCTCCCCCAGGACACCCCTTGACTCCTGGGTTTCCTCACCAGACTGATGGCCCCACAGACCCCTCTCCAGTTATCTTCCAGCTGCTTCCTTGACGACACTCCCCTGCACCTGTCATAGGCTTCAGGCTGCCCTCCTGGGGCTCGAGTTATACTCCTTCTCTATCTACTAACAGCACCGACTCCAGTCCTGACACTGGATTGGTTCACACAAAGAAGAAGCAGCTCAGAAGTAGTCTGGGTTGTTCCCAGGTACCTGCATCTTCACAGAGTGACCGCCAGGGGGCAGCACAGCCAAAGCACTCACAGCCCACAAGCTTACGAATCATCAATTGGATGTCAGCAGCCTTGTCAGAGGCGCAGAGACTAGTAATTCCACAGTATTTTGGGACAGCAGAGGAAGAAGCAAGTGCTGAGCTGAAGTGGTCACTGCTGTTTTGTCACAACACCAGACATATGTTCTTAAAAGCATGTAAGCGCACATTCTTAGGCATTCTCGGTCGTCTTCTCCCTTTCTGACATTATACCAATTGTATACACCCGAATGGAGAAAAGTTAAAATATAAGGTACTAGGAATATGCGCCAAAGGTAGGCAAATTAAACATTTCAAGTACAAATATTACCATATTTATTGATGTAAAATGTAAACAAGTTAGACTGAAAATATGTGTGTGTGTTTACAAAGGAAGTCTAAAGTGTATGCTGTGAGGTCAGGTTGCAGTTCACTACTTGCACTTGCGCCTTTCACAAGCGTGAGTACCCAGTTACACTAATGTCTGCTCTGACTTGTTATTCTGAGAGTCATGTGCTAAAGGGGGGCTTCCACCCTAGTTTGAAGGACCAGAGTACGAATGCCCCAGGGCACAGGAAGTACACAGTCCTCATTGATACAACTGTGGCCCAGTAACTTCTGACTGCCCTTTGACCCCACAGACTGGCACATATATGTCATCAGACTATAGCACCGTGGTACATATGCACACATGTGCATGTACACGTCAGCCAGTTTTTTATTCATTTATGTGCTAATACTGTTCAGCATCAGGATGTGATGTCGAAGGAGAAAGGTGGAGAGCGCCGAAGTCTCTGGTATTTCAAGACAAAACTAGAGACCTTTTCACACTCATATACTGCTCCAGGCAGATCTTCCACTGCAAATGCAAGTCATGAGTCCAGCTGAAAACTGTTTATTTTTGGGTACTTGCTTTAGTCAAAGGTTACCATTTGCAACTCACAAAAAAAAAGCAAAGGGCAATTTCATACATTAACACTTTGGTAAAGTCGTTCTTTCACACCGTACATTTCCGTAAGTTTCTCTCTCCTTGTAAGTTATCCGGTGTGAAGGCCACGTGGAGTCAGGTCCACACTGTGCATCTTACTGTTGTGTAGCCAGAGTAGAGAGGTGTCCACACAGACACAGGACGTAGACAACACCTGTGTGTAGCATCACGTGCCATTGGTTGCAAAATGTGGACACTGCAAACAGCAGCTGCAATATCACAGATGATATAAAACACATAAAGTGCTCAAGTCTTATACTAGAAACAACACAGCAGGGGAATCATGTCATAAAACAAATGATGAACCCACAGTATGGACGGGGCAGGTAATAAAATGCGAATTTCCCATGGTGGGACCACAGTCAATTGCTGCCTTCTTTTCTCCGTGCCCTGGTCTCATTATATAATCTGTACTTTTTGTTGTGCAATAAAAGAAAAACAAGGAATAACCCTTCATAGTATTAATGTACAGGTCAAGGGCTGGGGAGAGAGGGCAGTAGATTTGGGGGTCGGTGTAAACCTCTGACGGCATTAGATGGAAGCAGAAGACAAAGCAAGTGACATTTATTAAGACTTTAGGTGCATTTAGGTTTATAGAAAAAAACTGAGAAAGATTAAAATGTCTGAGTAGTGAAAAAAAAAATGGATTTCCCATACCGGGAGTCGAACCCGGGCTGCCTGGGTGAAAACCAGGAATCCTAACCGGTAGACCATATGGAAACTGTGACCTCTTCATACAGCTCAGTGTATGTGAGGTGTCTCCCAAGGTCACACTGCATTCCGTACACTGAGAGTTATATTGTTCTTCTCAGTAGTACACAATCAATTGGGGTAACAGACACCTCACTTCTGACAAAAGAGAAGGAATGACCAGAAGTCATCATTTCTGCCACAATCTGTCAGGTCTCATTATTTACAACCTTAGAACTTCTACACATACACAGAGCCCAGGACACGGAGGACAGCAGCAGTCCCTGCATTGACTATTACTAACCCCTCCCCTTGAGCCAGACAAAGCCACGCCCCTCCCCCAGGACACCCCTTGACTCCTGGGTTTCCTCACCAGACTGATGGCCCCACAGACCCCTCTCCAGTTATCTTCCAGCTGCTTCCTTGACGACACTCCCCTGCAGCTGTCATAGGCTCCAGGCTGCCCTCCTGGGGCTCGAGTTATACTCCTTCTCTATCTACTAACAGCACCGACTCCAGTCCTGACACTGGATTGGTTCACACAAAGAAGAAGCAGCTCAGAAGTAGTCTGGGTTGTTCCCAGGTACCTGCATCTTCACAGAGTGACCGCCAGGGGGCAGCACAGCCAAAGCACTCACAGCCCACAAGTTTACGAATCATCAATTGGATGTCAGCAGCCTTGTCAGAGGCGCAGAGACTAGTAATTCCACAGTATTTTGGGACAGCAGAGGAAGAAGCAAGTGCTGAGCTGAAGTGGTCACTGCTGTTTTGTCACAACACCAGACATATGTTCTTAAAAGCATGTAAGCGCACATTCTTAGGCATTCTCGGTCGTCTTCTCCCTTTCTCACATTATACCAATTGTATACACCCGAATGGAGAAAAGTTAAAATATAAGGTACTAGGAATATGCGCCAAAGGTAGGCAAATTAAACATTTCAAGTACAAATATTACCATATTTATTGATGTAAAGAGTAAACAAGTTAGACTGAAAATATGTGTGTGTGTTTACAAAGGATGTCTAAAGTGTATGCTGTGAGGTCAGGTTGCAGTTCACTACTTGCACTTGCGCCTTTCACAAGTGTGAGTACCCAGTTACACTAATGTCTGCTCTGACTTGTTATTCTGAGAGTCATGTGCTAAAGGGGGGCTTCCACCCTAGTTTGAAGGACCAGAGTACGAATGCCCCAGGGCACAGGAAGTACACAGTCCTCATTGATACAACTGTGGCCCAGTAACTTCTGACTGCCCTTTGACCCCACTGACTGGCACATATATGTCATCAGACTATAGCACCGTGGTACATATGCACACATGTGCATGTACACGTCAGCCAGTTTTTTATTCATTTATGTGCTAATACTGTTCAGCATCAGGATGTGATGTCGAAGGAGAAAGGTGGAGAGCGCCGAAGTCTCTGGTATTTCAAGACAAAACTAGGACCTTTTCACACTCATATACTGCTCCAGGCAGATCTTCCACTGCAAATGCAAGTCATATGAGTCCAGCTGAAAACTGTTTATTTTTGGGTACTTGCTTTAGTCAAAGGTTACCATTTGCAACTCACAAAAAAAAAGCAAAGGGCAATTTCATACATTAACACTTTGGTAAAGTCGTTCTTTCACACCGTACATTTCCGTAAGTTTCTCTCTCCTTGTAAGTTATCCGGTGTGAAGGCCGCGTGGAGTCAGGTCCACACTGTGCATCTTACTGTTGTGTAGCCAGAGTAGAGAGGTGTCCACACAGACACAGGACGTAGACAACACCTGTGTGTAGCATCACGTGCCATTGGTTGCAAACTGTGGACACTGCAAACAGCAGCTGCAATATCACAGATGATATAAAACACATAAAGTGCTCAAGTCTTATACTAGAAACAACACAGCAGGGGAATCATGTCATAAAACAAATGATGAACCCACAGTATGGACGGGGCAGGTAATAAAATGCGAATTTCCCATGGTGGGACCACAGTCAATTGCTGCCTTCTTTTCTCCGTGCCCTGGTCTCATTATATAATCTGTACTTTTTGTTGTGCAATAAAAGAAAAACAAGGAATAACCCTTCATAGTATTAATGTACAGGTCAAGGGCTGGGGAGAGAGGGCAGTAGATTTGGGGGTCGGTGTAAACTTCTGACGGCATTAGATGGAAGCAGAAGACAAAGCAAGTGACATTTATTAAGACTTTAGGTGCATTTAGGTTTATAGAAAAAAACTGAGAAAGATTAAAATGTCTGAGTAGTGAAAAAAAAATGGATTTCCCATACCGGGAGTCGAACCCGGGCCACCTGGGTGAAAACCAGGAATCCTAACCGCTAGACCATATGGGAACTGTGACCTCTTCATACAGCTCAGTGTATGTGAGGTGTCTCCCAAGGTCACACTGCATTCCGTACACTGAGAGTTATATTGTTCTTCTCAGTAGTACACAATCAATTGGGGTAACAGACACCTCACTTCTGACAAAAGAGAAGGAATGACCAGAAGTCATCATTTCTGCCACAACCTGTCAGGTCTCATTATTTACAACCTTAGAACTTCTACACATACACAGAGCCCAGGACACGGAGGACAGCAGCAGTCCCTGCATTGACTATTACTAACCCCTCCCCTTGAGCCAGACAAAGCCACGCCCCTCCCCCAGGACACCCCTTGACTCCTGGGTTTCCTCACCAGACTGATGGCCCCACAGACCCCTCTCCAGTTATCTTCCAGCTGCTTCCTTGACGACACTCCCCTGCACCTGTCATAGGCTCCAGGCTGCCCTCCTGGGGCTCGAGTTATACTCCTTCTCTATCTACCTATCTACTAACAGCACCGACTCCAGTCCTGACACTGGATTGGTTCACACAAAGAAGAAGCAGCTCAGAAGTAGTCTGGGTTGTTCCCAGGTACCTGCATCTTCACAGAGTGACCGCCAGGGGGCAGCACAGCCAAAGCACTCACAGCCCACAAGCCTACGAATCATCAATTGGATGTCAGCAGCCTTGTCAGAGGCGCAGAGACTAGTAATTCCACAGTATTTTGGGACAGCAGAGGAAGAAGCAAGTGCTGAGCTGAAGTGGTCACTGCTGTTTTGTCACAACACCAGACATATGTTCTTAAAAGCATGTAAGCGCACATTCTTAGGCATTCTCGGTCGTCTTCTCCCTTTCTGACATTATACCAATTGTATACACCCGAATGGAGAAAAGTTCAAATATAAGGTACTAGGAATAAGCGCCAAAGGTAGGCAAATTAAACATTTCAAGTACAAATATTACCATATTTATTGATGTAAAATGTAAACAAGTTAGACTGAAAATATGTGTGTGTGTTTACAAAGGAAGTCTAAAGTGTATGCTGTGAGGTCAGGTTGCAGTTCACTACTTGCACTTGCGCCTTTCACAAGTGTGAGAACCCAGTTACACTAATGTCTGCTCTGACTTGTTATTCTGAGAGTCATGTGCTAAAGGGGGGCTTCCACCCTAGTTTGAAGGACCAGAGTACGAATGTCCCAGGGCACAGGAAGTACACAGTCCTCATTGATACAACTGTGGCCCAGTAACTTCTGACTGCCCTTTGACCCCACAGACTGGCACATATATGTCATCAGACTATAGCACCGTGGTACATATGCACACATGTGCATGTACACGTCAGCCAGTTTTTTATTCATTTATGTGCTAATACTGTTCAGCATCAGGATGTGATGTCGAAGGAGAAAGGTGGAGAGCGCCGAAGTCTCTGGTATTTCAAGACAAAACTAGAGACCTTTTCACACTCATATACTGCTCCAGGCAGATCTTCCACTGCAAATGCAAGTCATATGAGACCAGCTGAAAACTGTTTATTTTTGGGTACTTGCTTTAGTCAAAGGTTACCATTTGCAACTCACAAAAAAAAATCAAAGGGCAATTTCATACATTAACACTTTGGTAAAGTCGTTCTTTCACACCGTACATTTCCGTAGGTTTCTCTCTCCTTGTAAGTTATCCGGTGTGAAGGCCACGTGGAGTCAGGTCCACACTGTGCATCTTACTGTTGTATAGCCAGAGTAGAGAGGTGTCGACACAGACACAGGACGTAGACAACACCTGTGTGTAGCATCACGTGCCATTGGTTGCAAAATGTGGACACTGCAAACAGCAGCTGCAATATCACAGATGATATAAAACACATAAAGTGCTCAAGTCTTATACTAGAAACAACACAGCAGGGGAATCATGTCATAAAACAAATGATGAACCCACAGTATGGACGGGGCAGGTAATAAAATGCGAATTTCCCATGGTGGGACCACAGTCAATTGCTGCCTTCTTTTCTCCGTGCCCTGGTCTCATTATATAATCTGTACTTTTTGTTGTGCAATAAAAGAAAAACAAGGAATAACCCTTCATAGAATTAATGTACAGGTCAAGGGCTGGGGAGAGAGGGCAGTAGATTTGGGGGTCGGTGTAAACCTCTGACGGCATTAGATGGAAGCAGAAGACAAAGCAAGTGACATTTATTAAGACTTTAGGTGCATTTAGGTTTATAGAAAAAAACTGAGAAAGATTAAAATGTCTGAGTAGTGAAGAAAAAAAATGGATTTCCTATACCGGGAGTCGAACCCGGGCCACCTGGGTGAAAACCAGGAATCCTAACCGCTAGACCATATGGGAACTGTGACCTCTTCATACAGCTCAGTGTATGTGAGGTGTCTCCCAAGGTCACACTGCATTCCGTACACTGAGAGTTATATTGTTCTTCTCAGTAGTACACAATAAATTGGGGTAACAGACACCTCACTTCTGACAAAAGAGAAGGAATGACCAGAAATCATCATTTCTGCCACAACCTGTCAGGTCTCATTATTTACAACCTTAGAACTTCTACACATACACAGAGCCCAGGACACGGAGGACAGCAGCAGTCCCTGCATTGACTATTACTAACCCCTCCCCTTGAGCCAGACAAAGCCACGCCCCTCCCCCAGGACACCCCTTGACTCCTGGGTTTCCTCACCAGACTGATGGCCCCACAGACCCCTCTCCAGTTATCTTCCAGCTGCTTCCTTGACGACTCTCCCCTGCACCTGTCATAGGCTCCAGGCTGCCCTCCTGGGGCTCGAGTTATACTCCTTCTCTATCTACTAACAGCACCGACTCCAGTCCTGACACTGGATTGGTTCACACAAAGAAGAAGCAGCTCAGAAGTAGTCTGGGTTGTTCCCAGGTACCTGCATCTTCACAGAGTGACCGCCAGGGGGCAGCACAGCCAAAGCACTCACAGCCCACAAGTTTACGAATCATCAATTGGATGTCAGCAGCCTTGTCAGAGGCGCAGAGACTAGTAATTCCACAGTATTTTGGGACAGCAGAGGAAGAAGCAAGTGCTGAGCTGAAGTGGTCACTGCTGTTTTGTCACAACACCAGACATATGTTCTTAAAAGCATGTAAGCGCACATTCTTAGGCATTCTCGGTCGTCTTCTCCCTTTCTCACATTATACCAATTGTATACACCCGAATGGAGAAAAGTTAAAATATAAGGTACTAGGAATATGCGCCAAAGGTAGGCAAATTAAACATTTCAAGTACAAATATTACCATATTTATTGATGTAAAGAGTAAACAAGTTAGACTGAAAATATGTGTGTGTGTTTACAAAGGATGTCTAAAGTGTATGCTGTGAGGTCAGGTTGCAGTTCACTACTTGCACTTGCGCCTTTCACAAGTGTGAGTACCCAGTTACACTAATGTCTGCTCTGACTTGTTATTCTGAGAGTCATGTGCTAAAGGGGGGCTTCCACCCTAGTTTGAAGGACCAGAGTACGAATGCCCCAGGGCACAGGAAGTACACAGTCCTCATTGATACAACTGTGGCCCAGTAACTTCTGACTGCCCTTTGACCCCACTGACTGGCACATATATGTCATCAGACTATAGCACCGTGGTACATATGCACACATGTGCATGTACACGTCAGCCAGTTTTTTATTCATTTATGTGCTAATACTGTTCAGCATCAGGATGTGATGTCGAAGGAGAAAGGTGGAGAGCGCCGAAGTCTCTGGTATTTCAAGACAAAACTAGGACCTTTTCACACTCATATACTGCTCCAGGCAGATCTTCCACTGCAAATGCAAGTCATATGAGTCCAGCTGAAAACTGTTTATTTTTGGGTACTTGCTTTAGTCAAAGGTTACCATTTGCAACTCACAAAAAAAAAGCAAAGGGCAATTTCATACATTAACACTTTGGTAAAGTCGTTCTTTCACACCGTACATTTCCGTAAGTTTCTCTCTCCTTGTAAGTTATCCGGTGTGAAGGCCGCGTGGAGTCAGGTCCACACTGTGCATCTTACTGTTGTGTAGCCAGAGTAGAGAGGTGTCCACACAGACACAGGACGTAGACAACACCTGTGTGTAGCATCACGTGCCATTGGTTGCAAACTGTGGACACTGCAAACAGCAGCTGCAATATCACAGATGATATAAAACACATAAAGTGCTCAAGTCTTATACTAGAAACAACACAGCAGGGGAATCATGTCATAAAACAAATGATGAACCCACAGTATGGACGGGGCAGGTAATAAAATGCGAATTTCCCATGGTGGGACCACAGTCAATTGCTGCCTTCTTTTCTCCGTGCCCTGGTCTCATTATATAATCTGTACTTTTTGTTGTGCAATAAAAGAAAAACAAGGAATAACCCTTCATAGTATTAATGTACAGGTCAAGGGCTGGGGAGAGAGGGCAGTAGATTTGGGGGTCGGTGTAAACTTCTGACGGCATTAGATGGAAGCAGAAGACAAAGCAAGTGACATTTATTAAGACTTTAGGTGCATTTAGGTTTATAGAAAAAAACTGAGAAAGATTAAAATGTCTGAGTAGTGAAAAAAAAATGGATTTCCCATACCGGGAGTCGAACCCGGGCCACCTGGGTGAAAACCAGGAATCCTAACCGCTAGACCATATGGGAACTGTGACCTCTTCATACAGCTCAGTGTATGTGAGGTGTCTCCCAAGGTCACACTGCATTCCGTACACTGAGAGTTATATTGTTCTTCTCAGTAGTACACAATCAATTGGGGTAACAGACACCTCACTTCTGACAAAAGAGAAGGAATGACCAGAAGTCATCATTTCTGCCACAACCTGTCAGGTCTCATTATTTACAACCTTAGAACTTCTACACATACACAGAGCCCAGGACACGGAGGACAGCAGCAGTCCCTGCATTGACTATTACTAACCCCTCCCCTTGAGCCAGACAAAGCCACGCCCCTCCCCCAGGACACCCCTTGACTCCTGGGTTTCCTCACCAGACTGATGGCCCCACAGACCCCTCTCCAGTTATCTTCCAGCTGCTTCCTTGACGACACTCCCCTGCACCTGTCATAGGCTCCAGGCTGCCCTCCTGGGGCTCGAGTTATACTCCTTCTCTATCTACCTATCTACTAACAGCACCGACTCCAGTCCTGACACTGGATTGGTTCACACAAAGAAGAAGCAGCTCAGAAGTAGTCTGGGTTGTTCCCAGGTACCTGCATCTTCACAGAGTGACCGCCAGGGGGCAGCACAGCCAAAGCACTCACAGCCCACAAGCCTACGAATCATCAATTGGATGTCAGCAGCCTTGTCAGAGGCGCAGAGACTAGTAATTCCACAGTATTTTGGGACAGCAGAGGAAGAAGCAAGTGCTGAGCTGAAGTGGTCACTGCTGTTTTGTCACAACACCAGACATATGTTCTTAAAAGCATGTAAGCGCACATTCTTAGGCATTCTCGGTCGTCTTCTCCCTTTCTGACATTATACCAATTGTATACACCCGAATGGAGAAAAGTTCAAATATAAGGTACTAGGAATAAGCGCCAAAGGTAGGCAAATTAAACATTTCAAGTACAAATATTACCATATTTATTGATGTAAAATGTAAACAAGTTAGACTGAAAATATGTGTGTGTGTTTACAAAGGAAGTCTAAAGTGTATGCTGTGAGGTCAGGTTGCAGTTCACTACTTGCACTTGCGCCTTTCACAAGTGTGAGAACCCAGTTACACTAATGTCTGCTCTGACTTGTTATTCTGAGAGTCATGTGCTAAAGGGGGGCTTCCACCCTAGTTTGAAGGACCAGAGTACGAATGTCCCAGGGCACAGGAAGTACACAGTCCTCATTGATACAACTGTGGCCCAGTAACTTCTGACTGCCCTTTGACCCCACAGACTGGCACATATATGTCATCAGACTATAGCACCGTGGTACATATGCACACATGTGCATGTACACGTCAGCCAGTTTTTTATTCATTTATGTGCTAATACTGTTCAGCATCAGGATGTGATGTCGAAGGAGAAAGGTGGAGAGCGCCGAAGTCTCTGGTATTTCAAGACAAAACTAGAGACCTTTTCACACTCATATACTGCTCCAGGCAGATCTTCCACTGCAAATGCAAGTCATATGAGACCAGCTGAAAACTGTTTATTTTTGGGTACTTGCTTTAGTCAAAGGTTACCATTTGCAACTCACAAAAAAAAATCAAAGGGCAATTTCATACATTAACACTTTGGTAAAGTCGTTCTTTCACACCGTACATTTCCGTAGGTTTCTCTCTCCTTGTAAGTTATCCGGTGTGAAGGCCACGTGGAGTCAGGTCCACACTGTGCATCTTACTGTTGTATAGCCAGAGTAGAGAGGTGTCGACACAGACACAGGACGTAGACAACACCTGTGTGTAGCATCACGTGCCATTGGTTGCAAAATGTGGACACTGCAAACAGCAGCTGCAATATCACAGATGATATAAAACACATAAAGTGCTCAAGTCTTATACTAGAAACAACACAGCAGGGGAATCATGTCATAAAACAAATGATGAACCCACAGTATGGACGGGGCAGGTAATAAAATGCGAATTTCCCATGGTGGGACCACAGTCAATTGCTGCCTTCTTTTCTCCGTGCCCTGGTCTCATTATATAATCTGTACTTTTTGTTGTGCAATAAAAGAAAAACAAGGAATAACCCTTCATAGAATTAATGTACAGGTCAAGGGCTGGGGAGAGAGGGCAGTAGATTTGGGGGTCGGTGTAAACCTCTGACGGCATTAGATGGAAGCAGAAGACAAAGCAAGTGACATTTATTAAGACTTTAGGTGCATTTAGGTTTATAGAAAAAAACTGAGAAAGATTAAAATGTCTGAGTAGTGAAGAAAAAAAATGGATTTCCTATACCGGGAGTCGAACCCGGGCCACCTGGGTGAAAACCAGGAATCCTAACCGCTAGACCATATGGGAACTGTGACCTCTTCATACAGCTCAGTGTATGTGAGGTGTCTCCCAAGGTCACACTGCATTCCGTACACTGAGAGTTATATTGTTCTTCTCAGTAGTACACAATAAATTGGGGTAACAGACACCTCACTTCTGACAAAAGAGAAGGAATGACCAGAAATCATCATTTCTGCCACAACCTGTCAGGTCTCATTATTTACAACCTTAGAACTTCTACACATACACAGAGCCCAGGACACGGAGGACAGCAGCAGTCCCTGCATTGACTATTACTAACCCCTCCCCTTGAGCCAGACAAAGCCACGCCCCTCCCCCAGGACACCCCTTGACTCCTGGGTTTCCTCACCAGACTGATGGCCCCACAGACCCCTCTCCAGTTATCTTCCAGCTGCTTCCTTGACGACACTCCCCTGCACCTGTCATAGGCTCCAGGCTGCCCTCCTGGGGCTCGAGTTATACTCCTTCTCTATCTACCTATCTACTAACAGCACCGACTTCAATCCTGACACTGGATTGGTTCACACAAAGAAGAAGCAGCTCAGAAGTAGTCTGGGTTGTTCCCAGGTACCTGCATCTTCACAGAGTGACCGCCAGGGGGCAACACAGCCAAAGCACTCACAGCCCACAAGCTTACGAATCATCAATTGGATGTCAGCAGCCTTGTCAGAGGCGCAGAGACTAGTAATTCCACAGTATTTTGGGACAGCAGAGGAAGAAGCAAGTGCTGAGCTGAAGTGGTCACTGCTGTTTTGTCACAACACCAGACATATGTTCTTAAAAGCATGTAAGCGCACATTCTTAGGCATTCTCGGTCGTCTTCTCCCTTTCTCACATTATACCAATTGTATACACCAGAATGGAGAAAAGTTAAAATATAAGGTACTAGGAATATGCGCCAAAGGTAGGCAAATTAAACATTTCAAGTACAAATATTACCATATTTATTGATGTAAAATGTAAACAAGTTAGACTGAAAATATGTGTGTGTGTTTACAAAGGATGTCTAAAGTGTATGCTGTGAGGTCAGGTTGCAGTTCACTACTTGCACTTGCGCCTTTCACAAGTGTGAGTACCCAGTTACACTAATGTCTGCTCTGACTTGTTATTCTGAGAGTCATGTGCTAAAGGGGGGCTTCCACCCTAGTTTGAAGGACCAGAGTACGAATGCCCCAGGGCACAGGAAGTACACAGTCCTCATTGATACAACTGTGGCCCAGTAACTTCTGACTGCCCTTTGACCCCACTGACTGGCACATATATGTCATCAGACTATAGCACCGTGGTACATATGCACACATGTGCATGTACACGTCAGCCAGTTTTTTATTCATTTATGTGCTAATACTGTTCAGCATCAGGATGTGATGTCGAAGGAGAAAGGTGGAGAGCGCCGAAGTCTCTGGTATTTCAAGACAAAACTAGAGACCTTTTCACACTCATATACTGCTCCAGGCAGATCTTCCACTGCAAATGCAAGTCATATGAGTCCAGCTGAAAACTGTTTATTTTTGGGTACTTGCTTTAGTCAAAGGTTACCATTTGCAACTCACAAAAAAAAAGCAAAGGGCAATTTCATACATTAACACTTTGGTAAAGTCGTTCTTTCACACCGTACATTTCCGTAAGTTTCTCTCTCCTTGTAAGTTATCCGGTGTGAAGGCCGCGTGGAGTCAGGTCCACACTGTGCATCTTACTGTTGTGTAGCCAGAGTAGAGAGGTGTCCACACAGACACAGGACGTAGACAACACCTGTGTGTAGCATCACGTGCCATTGGTTGCAAAATGTGGACACTGCAAACAGCAGCTGCAATATCACAGATGATATAAAACACATAAAGTGCTCAAGTCTTATACTAGAAACAACACAGCAGGGGAATCATGTCATAAAACAAATGATGAACCCACAGTATGGACGGGGCAGGTAATAAAATGCGAATTTCCCATGGTGGGACCACAGTCAATTGCTGCCTTCTTTTCTCCGTGCCCTGGTCTCATTATATAATCTGTACTTTTTGTTGTGCAATAAAAGAAAAACAAGGAATAACCCTTCATAGTATTAATGTACAGGTCAAGGGCTATGGAGAGAGGGCAGTAGATTTGGGGGTCGGTGTAAACCTCTGACGGCATTAGATGGAAGCAGAAGACAAAGCAAGTGACATTTATTAAGACTTTAGGTGCATTTAGGTTTATAGAAAAAAACTGAGAAAGATTAAAATGTCTGAGTAGTGAAAAAAAAAATGGATTTCCCATACCGGGAGTCGAACCCAGACTGCCTGGGTGAAAACCAGGAATCCTAACCGGTAGACCATATGGGAACTGTGACCTCTTCATACAGCTCAGTGTATGTGAGGTGTCTCCCAAGGTCACACTGCATTCCGTACACTGAGAGTTATATTGTTCTTCTCAGTAGTACACAATCAATTGGGGTAACAGACACCTCACTTCTGACAAAAGAGAAGGAATGACCAGAAGTCATCATTTCTGCCACAACCTGTCAGTCCTCATTATTTACAACCTTAGAACTTCTACACATACACAGAGCCCAGGACACGGAGGACAGCAGCAGTCCCTGCATTGACTATTACTAACCCCTCCCCTTGAGCCAGACAAAGCCACGCCCCTCCCCCAGGACACCCCTTGACTCCTGGGTTTCCTCACCAGACTGATGGCCCCACAGACCCCTCTCCAGTTATCTTCCAGCTGCTTCCTTGACGACACTCCCCTGCAGCTGTCATAGGCTCCAGGCTGCCCTCCTGGGGCTCGAGTTATACTCCTTCTCTATCTACTAACAGCACCGACTCCAGTCCTGACACTGGATTGGTTCACACAAAGAAGAAGCAGCTCAGAAGTAGTCTGGGTTGTTCCCAGGTACCTGTATCTTCACAGAGTCACCGCCAGGGGGCAGCACAGCCAAAGCACTCACAGCCCACAAGCTTACGAATCATCAATTGGATGTCAGCAGCCTTGTCAGAGGCGCAGAGACTAGTAATTCCACAGTATTTTGAGACAGCAGAGGAAGAAGCAAGTGCTGAGCTGAAGTGGTCACTGCTGTTTTGTCACAACACCAGACATATGTTCTTAAAAGCATGTAAGCGCACATTCTTAGGCATTCACGGTCGTCTTCTCCCTTTCTGACATTATACCAATTGTATACACCCGAATGGAGAAAAGTTAAAATATAAGGTACTAGGAATATGCGCCAAAGGTAGGCAAATTAAACATTTCAAGTACAAATATTACCATATTTATTGATGTAAAATGTAAACAAGTTAGACTGAAAATATGTGTGTGTGTTTACAAAGGATGTCTAAAGTGTATGCTGTGAGGTCAGGTTGCAGTTCACTACTTGCACTTGCGCCTTTCACAAGTGTGAGTACCCAGTTACACTAATGTCTGCTCTGACTTGTTATTCTGAGAGTCATGTGCTAAAGGGGGGCTTCCACCCTAGTTTGAAGGACCAGAGTACGAATGCCCCAGGGCACAGGAAGTACACAGTCCTCATTGATACAACTGGGGCCCAGTAACTTCTGACTGCCCTTTGACCCCACAGACTGGCACATATATGTCATCAGACTATAGCACCGTGGTACATATGCACACATGTGCATGTACACGTCAGCCAGTTTTTTATTCATTTATGTGCTAATACTGTTCAGCATCAGGATGTGATGTCGAAGGAGAAAGGTGGAGAGCGCCGAAGTCTCTGGTATTTCAAGACAAAACTAGAGACCTTTTCACACTCATATACTGCTCCAGGCAGATCTTCCACTGCAAATGCAAGTCATATGAGTCCAACTGAAAACTGTTTATTTTTGGGTACTTGCTTTAGTCAAAGGTTACCATTTGCAACTCATAAAAAAAAAGCAAAGGGCAATTTCATACATTAACACTTTGGTAAAGTCGTTCTTTCACACCTTACATTTCCGTAAGTTTCTCTCTCCTTGTAAGTTATCCGGTGTGAAGGCCGCGTGGAGTCAGGTCCACACTGTGCATCTTACTGTTGTGTAGCCAGAGTAGAGAGGTGT
Organism: Pleurodeles waltl; assembly: GCF_031143425.1. Taxonomy (NCBI): domain Eukaryota; kingdom Metazoa; phylum Chordata; class Amphibia; order Caudata; family Salamandridae; genus Pleurodeles; species Pleurodeles waltl. The sequence goes on from NW_027150097.1 coordinate 5,346,423, forward strand.
CCACACAGACACAGGACGTAGACAACACCTGTGTGTAGCATCACGTGCCATTGGTTGCAAAATGTGGACACTGCAAACAGCAGCTGCAATATCACAGATGATATAAAACACATAAAGTGCTCAAGTCTTATACTAGAAACAACACAGCAGGGGAATCATGTCATAAAACAAATGATGAACCCACAGTATGGACGGGGCAGGTAATAAAATGAGAATTTCCCATTGTGGGACCACAGTCAATTGCTGCCTTCTTCTCTGTGCCCCGGTCTCATTATATAATCTGTACTTTTTGTTGTGCAATAAAAGAAAAACAAGGAATAACCCTTCATAGTATTAATGTACAGGTCAAGGGCTGGGGAGAGAGGGCAGTAGATTTGGGGGTCGGTGTAAACCTCTGACGGCATTAGATGGAAGCAGAAGACAAAGCAAGTGACATTTATTAAGACTTTAGGTGCATTTAGGTTTATAGAAAAAAACTGAGAAAGATTAAAATGTCTGAGTAGTGGGAAAAAAAATGGACTTCCCATACCGGGAGTCGAACCCGGGCCGCCTGGGTGAAAACCAGGAATCCTAACCGCTAGACCATATGGGAACTGTGACCTCTTCATACAGCTCAGTGTATGTGAGGTGTCTCCCAAGGTCACAGTGCATTCCGTACACTGAGAGTTATATTGTTCTTCTCAGTAGTACACAATCAATTGGGGTAACAGACACCTCACTTCTGACAAAAGAGAAGGAATGACCAGAAGTCACCATTTCTGCCACAACCTGTCAGGTCTCATTATTTACAACCTTAGAACTTCTACACATACACAGAGCCCAGGACATGGAGGACAGCAGCAGTCCCTGCATTGACTATTACTAACCCCTCCCCTTGAGCCAGACAAAGCCACACCCCTCCCCCAGGACACCCCTTGACTCCTGGGTTTCCTCACCAGACTGATGGCCCCACAGACCCCTCTCCAGTTATCTTCCAGCTGCTTCCTTGACAACACTCCCCTGCACCTGTCACAGGCTCCAGGCTGCCCTCCTGGGGCTCGAGTTATACTCCTTCTCTATCTACTAACAGCACCGACTCCAGTCCTGACACTGGATTGGTTCACACAAAGAAGAAGCAGCTCAGAAGTAGTCTGGGTTGTTCCCAGGTACCTGCATCTTCACAGAGTGACCGCCAGGGGGCAGCACAGCCAAAGCACTCACAGCCCACAAGCTTACGAATCATCAATTGGATGTCAGCAGCCTTGTCAGAGGCGCAGAGACTAGTAATTCCACAGTATTTTGGGACAGCAGAGGAAGAAGCAAGTGCTGAGCTGAAGTGGTCACTGCTGTTTTGTCACAACACCAGACATATGTTCTTAAAAGCATGTAAGCGCACATTCTTAGGCATTCTCGGTCGTCTTCTCCCTTTCTGACATTATACCAATTGTATACACCCGAATGGAGAAAAGTTAAAATATAAGGTACTAGGAATATGCGCCAAAGGTAGGCAAATTAAACATTTCAAGTACAAATATTACCATATTTATTGATGTAAAATGTAAACAAGTTAGACTGAAAATATGTGTGTGTGTTTACAAAGGATGTCTAAAGTGTATGCTGTGAGGTCAGGTTGCAGTTCACTACTTGCACTTGCGCCTTTCACAAGTGTGAGTACCCAGTTACACTAATGTCTGCTCTGACTTGTTATTCTGAGAGTCATGTGCTAAAGGGGGGCTTCCACCCTAGTTTGAAGGACCAGAGTACGAATGCCCCAGGGCACAGGAAGTACACAGTCCTCATTGATACAACTGTGGCCCAGTAACTTCTGACTGCCCTTTGACCCCACAGACTGGCACATATATGTCATCAGACTACAGCACTGTGGTACATATGCACACATGTGCATGTACACGTCAGCCAGTTTTTTATTCATTTATGTGCTAATACTGTTCAGCATCAGGATGTGATGTCGAAGGAGAAAGGTGGAGAGCGCCGAAGTCTCTGGTATTTCAAGACAAAACTAGAGACCTTTTCACACTCATATACTGCTCCAGGCAGATCTTCCACTGCAAATGCAAGTCATATGAGTCCAGCTGAAAACTGTTTATTTTTGGGTACTTGCTTTAGTCAAAGGTTACCATTTGCAACTCACAAAAAAAAAGCAAAGGGCAATTTCATACATTAACACTTTGGTAAAGTCGTTCTTTCACACCGTACATTTCCGTAAGTTTCTCTCTCCTTGTAAGTTATCCAGTGTGAAGGCTGCGTGGAGTCAGGTCCACACTGTGCATCTTACTGTTGTGTAGCCAGAGTAGAGAGGTGTCCACACAGACACAGGACGTAGACAACACCTGTGTGTAGCATCACGTGCCATTGGTTGCAAAATGTGGACACTGCAAACAGCAGCTGCAATATCACAGATGATATAAAACACATAAAGTGCTCAAGTCTTATACTAGAAACAACACAGCAGGGGAATCATGTCATAAAACAAATGATGAACCCACAGTATGGACGGGCAGGTAATAAAATGCGAATTTCCCATGGTGGGACCACAGTCAATTGCTGCCTTCTTTTCTCCGTGCCCTGGTCTCATTATATAATCTGTACTTTTTGTTGTGCAATAAAAGAAAAACAAGGAATAACCCTTCATAGTTTTAATGTACAGGTCAAGGCCTGGGGAGAGAGGGCAGTAGATTTGGGGGACGGTGTAAACCTCTGACGGCATTAGATGGAAGCAGAAGACAAAGCAAGTGACATTTATTAAGACTTTAGGTGCATTTAGGTTTATAGAAAAAAACTGAGAAAGATTAAAATGTCTGAGTAGTGAAAAGAAAATGGATTTCCCATACCGGGAGTCGAACCCGGGCCGCCTGGGTAAAAACCAGGAATCCTAACCGCTAGACCATATGGGAACTGTGACCTCTTCATACAGCTCAGTGTATGTGAGGTGTCTCCCAAGGTCACACTGCATTCCGTACACTGAGAGTTATATTGTTCTTCTCAGTAGTACACAATCAATTGGGGTAACAGACACCTCACTTCTGACAAAAGAGAAGGAATGACCAGAAATCATCATTTCTGCCACAACCTGTCAGGTCTCATTATTTACAACCTTAGAACTTCTACACATACACAGAGCCCAGGACACGGAGGACAGCAGCAGTCCCTGCATTGACTATTACTAATCCCCTCCCCTTGAGCCAGACAAAGCCACGCCCCTCCCCCAGGACACCCCTTGACTCCTGGGTTTCCTCACCAGACTGATGGCCCCACAGACCCCTCTCCAGTTATCTTCCAGCTGCTTCCTTGACGACACTCCCCTGCACCTGTCATAGGCTCCAGGCTGCCCTCCTGGGGCTCGAGTTATACTCCTTCTCTATCTATCTATCTACTAACAGCACCGACTCCAGTCCTGACACTGGATTGGTTCACACAAAGAAGAAGCAGCTCAGAAGTAGTCTGGGTTGTTCCCAGGTACCTGCATCTTCACAGAGTGACCGCCAGGGGGCAGCACAGCCAAAGCACTCACAGCCCACAAGCCTACGAATCATCAATTGGATGTCAGCAGCCTTGTCAGAGGCGCAGAGACTAGTAATTCCACAGTATTTTGGGACAGCAGAGGAAGAAGCAAGTGCTGAGCTGAAGTGGTCACTGCTGTTTTGTCACAACACCAGACATATGTTCTTAAAAGCATGTAAGCGCACATTCTTAGGCATTCTCGGTCGTCTTCTCCCTTTCTGACATTATACCAATTGTATACACCCGAATGGAGAAAAGTTAAAATATAAGGTACTAGGAATATGCGCCAAAGGTAGGCAAATTAAACATTTCAAGTACAAATATTACCATATTTATTGATGTAAAATGTAAACAAGTTAGACTGAAAATATGTGTGTGTGTTTACAAAGGAAGTCTAAAGTGTATGCTGTGAGGTCAGGTTGCAGTTCACTACTTGCACTTGCGCCTTTCACAAGCGTGAGTACCCAGTTACACTAATGTCTGCTCTGACTTGTTATTCTGAGAGTCATGTGCTAAAGGGGGGCTTCCACCCTAGTTTGAAGGACCAGAGTACGAATGCCCCAGGGCACAGGAAGTACACAGTCCTCATTGATACAACTGTGGCCCAGTAACTTCTGACTGCCCTTTGACCCCACAGACTGGCACATATATGTCATCAGACTATAGCACCGTGGTACATATGCACACATGTGCATGTACACGTCAGCCAGTTTTTTATTCATTTATGTGCTAATACTGTTCAGCATCAGGATGTGATGTCGAAGGAGAAAGGTGGAGAGCGCCGAAGTCTCTGGTATTTCAAGACAAAACTAGAGACCTTTTCACACTCATATACTGCTCCAGGCAGATCTTCCACTGCAAATGCAAGTCATATGAGTCCAGCTGAAAACTGTTTATTTTTGGGTACTTGCTTTAGTCAAAGGTTACCATTTGCAACTCACAAAAAAAAAGCAAAGGGCAATTTCATACATTAACACTTTGGTAAAGTCGTTCTTTCACACCGTGCATTTCCGTAAGTTTCTCTCTCCTTGTAAGTTATCCGGTGTGAAGGCCACGTGGAGTCAGGTCCACACTGTGCATCTTACTGTTGTGTAGCCAGAGTAGAGAGGTGTCCACACAGACACAGGACGTAGACAACACCTGTGTGTAGCATCACGTGCCATTGGTTGCAAAATGTGGACACTGCAAACAGCAGCTGCAATATCACAGATGATATAAAACACATAAAGTGCTCAAGTCTGATACTAGAAACAACACAGCAGGGGAATCATGTCATAAAACAAATGATGAACCCACAGTATGGACGGGGCAGGTAATAAAATGCGAATTTCCCATGGTGGGACCACAGTCAATTGCTGCCTTCTTTTCTCCGTGCCCTGGTCTCATTATATAATCTGTACTTTTTGTTGTGCAATAAAAGAAAAACAAGGAATAACCCTTCATAGTATTAATGTACAGGTCAAGGGCTGGGGAGAGAGGGCAGTAGATTTGGGGGTCGGTGTAAACCTCTGACGGCATTAGATGGAAGCAGAAGACAAAGCAAGTGACATTTATTAAGACTTTAGGTGCATTTAGGTTTATAGAAAAAAACTGAGAAAGATTAAAATGTCTGAGTAGTGAAAAAAAAAATGGATTTCCCATACCGGGAGTCGAACCCGGGCTGCCTGGGTGAAAACCAGGAATCCTAACCGGTAGACCATATGGAAACTGTGACCTCTTCATACAGCTCAGTGTATGTGAGGTGTCTCCCAAGGTCACACTGCATTCCGTACACTGAGAGTTATATTGTTCTTCTCAGTAGTACACAATCAATTGGGGTAACAGACACCTCACTTCTGACAAAAGAGAAGGAATGACCAGAAGTCATCATTTCTGCCACAATCTGTCAGGTCTCATTATTTACAACCTTAGAACTTCTACACATACACAGAGCCCAGGACACGGAGGACAGCAGCAGTCCCTGCATTGACTATTACTAACCCCTCCCCTTGAGCCAGACAAAGCCACGCCCCTCCCCCAGGACACCCCTTGACTCCTGGGTTTCCTCACCAGACTGATGGCCCCACAGACCCCTCTCCAGTTATCTTCCAGCTGCTTCCTTGACGACACTCCCCTGCAGCTGTCATAGGCTCCAGGCTGCCCTCCTGGGGCTCGAGTTATACTCCTTCTCTATCTACTAACAGCACCGACTCCAGTCCTGACACTGGATTGGTTCACACAAAGAAGAAGCAGCTCAGAAGTAGTCTGGGTTGTTCCCAGGTACCTGCATCTTCACAGAGTGACCGCCAGGGGGCAGCACAGCCAAAGCACTCACAGCCCACAAGCTTACGAATCATCAATTGGATGTCAGCAGCCTTGTCAGAGGCGCAGAGACTAGTAATTCCACAGTATTTTGGGACAGCAGAGGAAGAAGCAAGTGCTGAGCTGAAGTGGTCACTGCTGTTTTGTCACAACACCAGACATATGTTCTTAAAAGCATGTAAGCGCACATTCTTAGGCATTCTCGGTCGTCTTCTCCCTTTCTCACATTATACCAATTGTATACACCCGAATGGAGAAAAGTTAAAATATAAGGTACTAGGAATATGCGCCAAAGGTAGGCAAATTAAACATTTCAAGTACAAATATTACCATATTTATTGATGTAAAGAGTAAACAAGTTAGACTGAAAATATGTGTGTGTGTTTACAAAGGATGTCTAAAGTGTATGCTGTGAGGTCAGGTTGCAGTTCACTACTTGCACTTGCGCCTTTCACAAGTGTGAGTACCCAGTTACACTAATGTCTGCTCTGACTTGTTATTCTGAGAGTCATGTGCTAAAGGGGGGCTTCCACCCTAGTTTGAAGGACCAGAGTACGAATGCCCCAGGGCACAGGAAGTACACAGTCCTCATTGATACAACTGTGGCCCAGTAACTTCTGACTGCCCTTTGACCCCACTGACTGGCACATATATGTCATCAGACTATAGCACCGTGGTACATATGCACACATGTGCATGTACACGTCAGCCAGTTTTTTATTCATTTATGTGCTAATACTGTTCAGCATCAGGATGTGATGTCGAAGGAGAAAGGTGGAGAGCGCCGAAGTCTCTGGTATTTCCAGACAAAACTAGGACCTTTTCACACTCATATACTGCTCCAGGCAGATCTTCCACTGCAAATGCAAGTCATATGAGTCCAGCTGAAAACTGTTTATTTTTGGGTACTTGCTTTAGTCAAAGGTTACCATTTGCAACTCACAAAAAAAAAGCAAAGGGCAATTTCATACATTAACACTTTGGTAAAGTCGTTCTTTCACACCGTACATTTCCGTAAGTTTCTCTCTCCTTGTAAGTTATCCGGTGTGAAGGCCGCGTGGAGTCAGGTCCACACTGTGCATCTTACTGTTGTGTAGCCAGAGTAGAGAGGTGTCCACACAGACACAGGACGTAGACAACACCTGTGTGTAGCATCACGTGCCATTGGTTGCAAACTGTGGACACTGCAAACAGCAGCTGCAATATCACAGATGATATAAAACACATAAAGTGCTCAAGTCTTATACTAGAAACAACACAGCAGGGGAATCATGTCATAAAACAAATGATGAACCCACAGTATGGACAGGGCAGGTAATAAAATGCGAATTTCCCATGGTGGGACCACAGTCAATTGCTGCCTTCTTTTCTCCGTGCCCTGGTCTCATTATATAATCTGTACTTTTTGTTGTGCAATAAAAGAAAAACAAGGAATAACCCTTCATAGTATTAATGTACAGGTCAAGGGCTGGGGAGAGAGGGCAGTAGATTTGGGGGTCGGTGTAAACTTCTGACGGCATTAGATGGAAGCAGAAGACAAAGCAAGTGACATTTATTAAGACTTTAGGTGCATTTAGGTTTATAGAAAAAAACTGAGAAAGATTAAAATGTCTGAGTAGTGAAAAAAAAATGGATTTCCCATACCGGGAGTCGAACCCGGGCCACCTGGGTGAAAACCAGGAATCCTAACCGCTAGACCATATGGGAACTGTGACCTCTTCATACAGCTCAGTGTATGTGAGGTGTCTCCCAAGGTCACACTGCATTCCGTACACTGAGAGTTATATTGTTCTTCTCAGTAGTACACAATCAATTGGGGTAACAGACACCTCACTTCTGACAAAAGAGAAGGAATGACCAGAAGTCATCATTTCTGCCACAACCTGTCAGGTCTCATTATTTACAACCTTAGAACTTCTACACATACACAGAGCCCAGGACACGGAGGACAGCAGCAGTCCCTGCATTGACTATTACTAACCCCTCCCCTTGAGCCAGACAAAGCCACGCCCCTCCCCCAGGACACCCCTTGACTCCTGGGTTTCCTCACCAGACTGATGGCCCCACAGACCCCTCTCCAGTTATCTTCCAGCTGCTTCCTTGACGACACTCCCCTGCACCTGTCATAGGCTCCAGGCTGCCCTCCTGGGGCTCGAGTTATACTCCTTCTCTATCTACCTATCTACTAACAGCACCGACTCCAGTCCTGACACTGGATTGGTTCACACAAAGAAGAAGCAGCTCAGAAGTAGTCTGGGTTGTTCCCAGGTACCTGCATCTTCACAGAGTGACCGCCAGGGGGCAGCACAGCCAAAGCACTCACAGCCCACAAGCCTACGAATCATCAATTGGATGTCAGCAGCCTTGTCAGAGGCGCAGAGACTAGTAATTCCACAGTATTTTGGGACAGCAGAGGAAGAAGCAAGTGCTGAGCTGAAGTGGTCACTGCTGTTTTGTCACAACACCAGACATATGTTCTTAAAAGCATGTAAGCGCACATTCTTAGGCATTCTCGGTCGTCTTCTCCCTTTCTGACATTATACCAATTGTATACACCCGAATGGAGAAAAGTTCAAATATAAGGTACTAGGAATAAGCGCCAAAGGTAGGCAAATTAAACATTTCAAGTACAAATATTACCATATTTATTGATGTAAAATGTAAACAAGTTAGACTGAAAATATGTGTGTGTGTTTACAAAGGAAGTCTAAAGTGTATGCTGTGAGGTCAGGTTGCAGTTCACTACTTGCACTTGCGCCTTTCACAAGTGTGAGAACCCAGTTACACTAATGTCTGCTCTGACTTGTTATTCTGAGAGTCATGTGCTAAAGGGGGGCTTCCACCCTAGTTTGAAGGACCAGAGTACGAATGTCCCAGGGCACAGGAAGTACACAGTCCTCATTGATACAACTGTGGCCCAGTAACTTCTGACTGCCCTTTGACCCCACAGACTGGCACATATATGTCATCAGACTATAGCACCGTGGTACATATGCACACATGTGCATGTACACGTCAGCCAGTTTTTTATTCATTTATGTGCTAATACTGTTCAGCATCAGGATGTGATGTCGAAGGAGAAAGGTGGAGAGCGCCGAAGTCTCTGGTATTTCAAGACAAAACTAGAGACCTTTTCACACTCATATACTGCTCCAGGCAGATCTTCCACTGCAAATGCAAGTCATATGAGACCAGCTGAAAACTGTTTATTTTTGGGTACTTGCTTTAGTCAAAGGTTACCATTTGCAACTCACAAAAAAAAATCAAAGGGCAATTTCATACATTAACACTTTGGTAAAGTCGTTCTTTCACACCGTACATTTCCGTAGGTTTCTCTCTCCTTGTAAGTTATCCGGTGTGAAGGCCACGTGGAGTCAGGTCCACACTGTGCATCTTACTGTTGTATAGCCAGAGTAGAGAGGTGTCGACACAGACACAGGACGTAGACAACACCTGTGTGTAGCATCACGTGCCATTGGTTGCAAAATGTGGACACTGCAAACAGCAGCTGCAATATCACAGATGATATAAAACACATAAAGTGCTCAAGTCTTATACTAGAAACAACACAGCAGGGGAATCATGTCATAAAACAAATGATGAACCCACAGTATGGACGGGGCAGGTAATAAAATGCGAATTTCCCATGGTGGGACCACAGTCAATTGCTGCCTTCTTTTCTCCGTGCCCTGGTCTCATTATATAATCTGTACTTTTTGTTGTGCAATAAAAGAAAAACAAGGAATAACCCTTCATAGAATTAATGTACAGGTCAAGGGCTGGGGAGAGAGGGCAGTAGATTTGGGGGTCGGTGTAAACCTCTAACGGCATTAGATGGAAGCAGAAGACAAAGCAAGTGACATTTATTAAGACTTTAGGTGCATTTAGGTTTATAGAAAAAAACTGAGAAAGATTAAAATGTCTGAGTAGTGAAGAAAAAAAATGGATTTCCTATACCGGGAGTCGAACCCGGGCCACCTGGGTGAAAACCAGGAATCCTAACCCCTAGACCATATGGGAACTGTGACCTCTTCATACAGCTCAGTGTATGTGAGGTGTCTCCCAAGGTCACACTGCATTCCGTACACTGAGAGTTATATTGTTCTTCTCAGTAGTACACAATAAATTGGGGTAACAGACACCTCACTTCTGACAAAAGAGAAGGAATGACCAGAAATCATCATTTCTGCCACAACCTGTCAGGTCTCATTATTTACAACCTTAGAACTTCTACACATACACAGAGCCCAGGACACGGAGGACAGCAGCAGTCCCTGCATTGACTATTACTAACCCCTCCCCTTGAGCCAGACAAAGCCACGCCCCTCCCCCAGGACACCCCTTGACTCCTGGGTTTCCTCACCAGACTGATGGCCCCACAGACCCCTCTCCAGTTATCTTCCAGCTGCTTCCTTGACGACACTCCCCTGCACCTGTCATAGGCTCCAGGCTGCCCTCCTGGGGCTCGAGTTATACTCCTTCTCTATCTACCTATCTACTAACAGCACCGACTCCAGTCCTGACACTGGATTGGTTCACACAAAGAAGAAGCAGCTCAGAAGTAGTCTGGGTTGTTCCCAGGTACCTGCATCTTCACAGAGTGACCGCCAGGGGGCAACACAGCCAAAGCACTCACAGCCCACAAGCTTACGAATCATCAATTGGATGTCAGCAGCCTTGTCAGAGGCGCAGAGACTAGTAATTCCACAGTATTTTGGGACAGCAGAGGAAGAAGCAAGTGCTGAGCTGAAGTGGTCACTGCTGTTTTGTCACAACACCAGACATATGTTCTTAAAAGCATGTAAGCGCACATTCTTAGGCATTCTCGGTCGTCTTCTCCCTTTCTCACATTATACCAATTGTATACACCAGAATGGAGAAAAGTTAAAATATAAGGTACTAGGAATATGCGCCAAAGGTAGGCAAATTAAACATTTCAAGTACAAATATTACCATATTTATTGATGTAAAATGTAAACAAGTTAGACTGAAAATATGTGTGTGTGTTTACAAAGGATGTCTAAAGTGTATGCTGTGAGGTCAGGTTGCAGTTCACTACTTGCACTTGCGCCTTTCACAAGTGTGAGTACCCAGTTACACTAATGTCTGCTCTGACTTGTTATTCTGAGAGTCATGTGCTAAAGGGGGGCTTCCACCCTAGTTTGAAGGACCAGAGTACGAATGCCCCAGGGCACAGGAAGTACACAGTCCTCATTGATACAACTGTGGCCCAGTAACTTCTGACTGCCCTTTGACCCCACTGACTGGCACATATATGTCATCAGACTATAGCACCGTGGTACATATGCACACATGTGCATGTACACGTCACCCAGTTTTTTATTCATTTATGTGCTAATACTGTTCAGCATCAGGATGTGATGTCGAAGGAGAAAGGTGGAGAGCGCCGAAGTCTCTGGTATTTCAAGACAAAACTAGAGACCTTTTCACACTCATATACTGCTCCAGGCAGATCTTCCACTGCAAATGCAAGTCATATGAGTCCAGCTGAAAACTGTTTATTTTTGGGTACTTGCTTTAGTCAAAGGTTACCATTTGCAACTCACAAAAAAAAAGCAAAGGGCAATTTCATACATTAACACTTTGGTAAAGTCGTTCTTTCACACCGTACATTTCCGTAAGTTTCTCTCTCCTTGTAAGTTATCCGGTGTGAAGGCCGCGTGGAGTCAGGTCCACACTGTGCATCTTACTGTTGTGTAGCCAGAGTAGAGAGGTGTCCACACAGACACAGGACGTAGACAACACCTGTGTGTAGCATCACGTGCCATTGGTTGCAAAATGTGGACACTGCAAACAGCAGCTGCAATATCACAGATGATATAAAACACATAAAGTGCTCAAGTCTTATACTAGAAACAACACAGCAGGGGAATCATGTCATAAAACAAATGATGAACCCACAGTATGGACGGGGCAGGTAATAAAATGCGAATTTCCCATGGTGGGACCACAGTCAATTGCTGCCTTCTTTTCTCCGTGCCCTGGTCTCATTATATAATCTGTACTTTTTGTTGTGCAATAAAAGAAAAACAAGGAATAACCCTTCATAGTATTAATGTACAGGTCAAGGGCTATGGAGAGAGGGCAGTAGATTTGGGGGTCGGTGTAAACCTCTGACGGCATTAGATGGAAGCAGAAGACAAAGCAAGTGACATTTATTAAGACTTTAGGTGCATTTAGGTTTATAGAAAAAAACTGAGAAAGATTAAAATGTCTGAGTAGTGAAAAAAAAAATGGATTTCCCATACCGGGAGTCGAACCCAGACTGCCTGGGTGAAAACCAGGAATCCTAACCGGTAGACCATATGGGAACTGTCACCTCTTCATACAGCTCAGTGTATGTGAGGTGTCTCCCAAGGTCACACTGCATTCCGTACACTGAGAGTTATATTGTTCTTCTCAGTAGTACACAATCAATTGGGGTAACAGACACCTCACTTCTGACAAAAGAGAAGGAATGACCAGAAGTCATCATTTCTGCCACAACCTGTCAGTCCTCATTATTTACAACCTTAGAACTTCTACACATACACAGAGCCCAGGACACGGAGGACAGCAGCAGTCCCTGCATTGACTATTACTAACCCCTCCCCTTGAGCCAGACAAAGCCACGCCCCTCCCCCAGGACACCCCTTGACTCCTGGGTTTCCTCACCAGACTGATGGCCCCACAGACCCCTCTCCAGTTATCTTCCAGCTGCTTCCTTGACGACACTCCCCTGCAGCTGTCATAGGCTCCAGGCTGCCCTCCTGGGGCTCGAGTTATACTCCTTCTCTATCTACTAACAGCACCGACTCCAGTCCTGACACTGGATTGGTTCACACAAAGAAGAAGCAGCTCAGAAGTAGTCTGGGTTGTTCCCAGGTACCTGTATCTTCACAGAGTCACCGCCAGGGGGCAGCACAGCCAAAGCACTCACAGCCCACAAGCTTACGAATCATCAATTGGATGTCAGCAGCCTTGTCAGAGGCGCAGAGACTAGTAATTCCACAGTATTTTGAGACAGCAGAGGAAGAAGCAAGTGCTGAGCTGAAGTGGTCACTGCTGTTTTGTCACAACACCAGACATATGTTCTTAAAAGCATGTAAGCGCACATTCTTAGGCATTCACGGTCGTCTTCTCCCTTTCTGACATTATACCAATTGTATACACCCGAATGGAGAAAAGTTAAAATATAAGGTACTAGGAATATGCGCCAAAGGTAGGCAAATTAAACATTTCAAGTACAAATATTACCATATTTATTGATGTAAAATGTAAACAAGTTAGACTGAAAATATGTGTGTGTGTTTACAAAGGATGTCTAAAGTGTATGCTGTGAGGTCAGGTTGCAGTTCACTACTTGCACTTGCGCCTTTCACAAGTGTGAGTACCCAGTTACACTAATGTCTGCTCTGACTTGTTATTCTGAGAGTCATGTGCTAAAGGGGGGCTTCCACCCTAGTTTGAAGGACCAGAGTACGAATGCCCCAGGGCACAGGAAGTACACAGTCCTCATTGATACAACTGGGGTCCAGTAACTTCTGACTGCCCTTTGACCCCACAGACTGGCACATATATGTCATCAGACTATAGCACCGTGGTACATATGCACACATGTGCATGTACACGTCAGCCAGTTTTTTATTCATTTATGTGCTAATACTGTTCAGCATCAGGATGTGATGTCGAAGGAGAAAGGTGGAGAGCGCCGAAGTCTCTGGTATTTCAAGACAAAACTAGAGACCTTTTCACACTCATATACTGCTCCAGGCAGATCTTCCACTGCAAATGCAAGTCATATGAGTCCAACTGAAAACTGTTTATTTTTGGGTACTTGCTTTAGTCAAAGGTTACCATTTGCAACTCATAAAAAAAAAGCAAAGGGCAATTTCATACATTAACACTTTGGTAAAGTCGTTCTTTCACACCTTACATTTCCGTAAGTTTCTCTCTCCTTGTAAGTTATCCGGTGTGAAGGCCGCGTGGAGTCAGGTCCACACTGTGCATCTTACTGTTGTGTAGCCAGAGTAGAGAGGTGTCCACACAGACACAGGACGTAGACAACACCTGTGTGTAGCATCACGTGCCATTGGTTGCAAAATGTGGACACTGCAAACAGCAGCTGCAATATCACAGATGATATAAAACACATAAAGTGCTCAAGTCTTATACTAGAAACAACACAGCAGGGGAATCATGTCATAAAACAAATGATGAACCCACAGTATGGACGGGGCAGGTAATAAAATGAGAATTTCCCATTGTGGGACCACAGTCAATTGCTGCCTTCTTCTCTGTGCCCCGGTCTCATTATATAATCTGTACTTTTTGTTGTGCAATAAAAGAAAAACAAGGAATAACCCTTCATAGTATTAATGTACAGGTCAAGGGCTGGGGAGAGAGGGCAGTAGATTTGGGGGTCGGTGTAAACCTCTGACGGCATTAGATGGAAGCAGAAGACAAAGCAAGTGACATTTATTAAGACTTTAGGTGCATTTAGGTTTATAGAAAAAAACTGAGAAAGATTAAAATGTCGGAGTAGTGGGAAAAAAAATGGACTTCCCATACCGGGAGTCGAACCCGGGCCGCCTGGGTGAAAACCAGGAATCCTAACCGCTAGACCATATGGGAACTGTGACCTCTTCATACAGCTCAGTGTATGTGAGGTGTCTCCCAAGGTCACACTGCATTCCGTACACTGAGAGTTATATTGTTCTTCTCAGTAGTACACAATCAATTGGGGTAACAGACACCTCACTTCTGACAAAAGAGAAGGAATGACCAGAAGTCACCATTTCTGCCACAACCTGTCAGGTCTCATTATTTACAACCTTAGAACTTCTACACATACACAGAGCCCAGGACATGGAGGACAGCAGCAGTCCCTGCATTGACTATTACTAACCCCTCCCCTTGAGCCAGACAAAGCCACACCCCTCCCCCAGGACACCCCTTGACTCCTGGGTTTCCTCACCAGACTGATGGCCCCACAGACCCCTCTCCAGTTATCTTCCAGCTGCTTCCTTGACAACACTCCCCTGCACCTGTCACAGGCTCCAGGCTGCCCTCCTGGGGCTCGAGTTATACTCCTTCTCTATCTACTAACAGCACCGACTCCAGTCCTGACACTGGATTGGTTCACACAAAGAAGAAGCAGCTCAGAAGTAGTCTGGGTTGTTCCCAGGTACCTGCATCTTCACAGAGTGACCGCCAGGGGGCAGCACAGCCAAAGCACTCACAGCCCACAAGCCTACGAATCATCAATTGGATGTCAGCAGCCTTGTCAGAGGCGCAGAGACTAGTAATTCCACAGTATTTTGGGACAGCAGAGGAAAAAGCAAGTGCTGAGCTGAAGTGGTCACTGCTGTTTTGTCACAACACCAGACATATGTTCTTAAAAGCATGTAAGCGCACATTCTTAGGCATTCTCGGTCGTCTTCTCCCTTTCTGACATTATACCAATTGTATACACCCGAATGGAGAAAAGTTAAAATATAAGGTACTAGGAATATGCGCCAAAGGTAGGCAAATTAAACATTTCAAGTACAAATATTACCATATTTATTGATGTAAAATGTAAACAAGTTAGACTGAAAATATGTGTGTGTGTTTACAAAGGATGTCTAAAGTGTATGCTGTGAGGTCAGGTTGCAGTTCACTACTTGCACTTGCGCCTTTCACAAGTGTGAGTACCCAGTTACACTAATGTCTGCTCTGACTTGTTATTCT
Organism: Pleurodeles waltl; assembly: GCF_031143425.1. Lineage (NCBI taxonomy): Eukaryota > Metazoa > Chordata > Amphibia > Caudata > Salamandridae > Pleurodeles > Pleurodeles waltl. The sequence goes on from NW_027150097.1 coordinate 5,361,957, forward strand.
GAGAGTCATGTGCTAAAGGGGGGTTTCCACCCTAGTTTGAAGGACCAGAGTACGAATGCCCCAGGGCACAGGAAGTACACAGTCCTCATTGATACAACTGTGGCCCAGTAACTTCTGACTGCCCTTTGACCCCACAGACTGGCACATATATGTCATCAGACTACAGCACTGTGGTACATATGCACACATGTGCATGTACACGTCAGCCAGTTTTTTATTCATTTATGTGCTAATACTGTTCAGCATCAGGATGTGATGTCGAAGGAGAAAGGTGGAGAGCGCCGAAGTCTCTGGTATTTCAAGACAAAACTAGAGACCTTTTCACACTCATATACTGCTCCAGGCAGATCTTCCACTGCAAATGCAAGTCATATGAGTCCAGCTGAAAACTGTTTATTTTTGGGTACTTGCTTTAGTCAAAGGTTACCATTTGCAACTCACAAAAAAAAAGCAAAGGGCAATTTCATACATTAACACTTTGGTAAAGTCGTTCTTTCACACCGTACATTTCCGTAAGTTTCTCTCTCCTTGTAAGTTATCCGGTGTGAAGGCCGCGTGGAGTCAGGTCCACACTGTGCATCTTACTGTTGTGTAGCCAGAGTAGAGAGGTGTCCACACAGACACAGGACGTAGACAACACCTGTGTGTAGCATCACGTGCCATTGGTTGCAAAATGTGGACACTGCAAACAGCAGCTGCAATATCACAGATGATATAAAACACATAAAGTGCTCAAGTCTTATACTAGAAACAACACAGCAGGGGAATCATGTCATAAAACAAATGATGAACCCACAGTATGGACGGGCAGGTAATAAAATGCGAATTTCCCATGGTGGGACCACAGTCAATTGCTGCCTTCTTTTCTCCGTGCCCTGGTCTCATTATATAATCTGTACTTTTTGTTGTGCAATAAAAGAAAAACAAGGAATAACCCTTCATAGTATTAATGTACAGGTCAAGGCCTGGGGAGAGAGGGCAGTAGATTTGGGGGACGGTGTAAACCTCTGACGGCATTAGATGGAAGCAGAAGACAAAGCAAGTGACATTTATTAAGACTTTAGGTGCATTTAGGTTTATAGAAAAAAACTGAGAAAGATTAAAATGTCTGAGTAGTGAAAAAAAAATGGATTTCCCATACCGGGAGTCGAACCCGGGCCGCCTGGGTAAAAACCAGGAATCCTAACCGCTAGACCATATGGGAACTGTGACCTCTTCATACAGCTCAGTGTATGTGAGGTGTCTCCCAAGGTCACACTGCATTCCGTACACTGAGAGTTATATTGTTCTTCTCAGTAGTACACAATCAATTGGGGTAACAGACACCTCACTTCTGACAAAAGAGAAGGAATGACCAGAAGTCATCATTTCTGCCACAACCTGTCAGGTCTCATTATTTACAACCTTAGAACTTCTACACATACACAGAGCCCAGGACACGGAGGACAGCAGCAGTCCCTGCATTGACTATTACTAACCCCTCCCCTTGAGCCAGACAAAGCCACGCCCCTCCCCCAGGACACCCCTTGACTCCTGGGTTTCCTCACCAGACTGATGGCCCCACAGACCCCTCTCCAGTTATCTTCCAGCTGCTTCCTTGACGACACTCCCCTGCACCTGTCAAAGGCTCCAGGCTGCCCTTCTGGGGCTCGAGTTATACTCCTTCTCTATCTACCTATCTACTAACAGCACCGACTCCAGTCCTGACACTGGATTGGTTCACACAAAGAAGAAGCAGCTCAGAAGTAGTCTGGGTTGTTCCCAGGTACCTGCATCTTCACAGAGTGACCGCCAGGGGGCAGCACAGCCAAAGCACTCACAGCCCACAAGCCTACGAATCATCAATTGGATGTCAGCAGCCTTGTCAGAGGCGCAGAGACTAGTAATTCCACAGTATTTTGGGACAGCAGAGGAAGAAGCAAGTGCTGAGCTGAAGTGGTCACTGCTGTTTTGTCACAACACCAGACATATGTTCTTAAAAGCATGTAAGCGCACATTCTTAGGCATTCTCGGTCATCTTCTCCCTTTCTGACATTATACCAATTGTATACACCCGAATGGAGAAAAGTTCAAATATAAGGTACTAGGAATATGCGCCAAAGGTAGGCAAATTAAACATTTCAAGTACAAATATTACCATATTTATTGATGCAAAATATAAACAAGTTAGACTGAAAATATGTGTGTGTGTTTACAAAGGAAGTCTAAAGTGTATGCTGTGAGGTCAGGTTGCAGTTCACTACTTGCACTTGCGCCTTTCACAAGTGTGAGTACCCAGTTACACTAATGTCTGCTCTGACTTGTTATTCTGAGAGTCATGTGCTAAAGGGGGGCTTCCACCCTAGTTTGAAGGACCAGAGTACGAATGCCCCAGGGCACAGGAAGTACACAGTCCTCATTGATACAACTGTGGCCCAGTAACTTCTGACTGCCCTTTGACCCCACAGACTGGCACATATATGTCATCAGACTATAGCACCGTGGTACATATGCACACATGTGTATGTACACGTCAGCCAGTTTTTTATTCATTTATGTGCTAATACTGTTCAGCATCAGGATGTGATGTGGAAGGAGAAAGGTGGAGAGCGCCGAAGTCTCTGGTATTTCAAGACAAAACTAGAGACCTTTTCACACTCATATATTGCTCCAGGCAGATCTTCCACTGCAAATGCAAGTCATATGAGTCCAGCTGAAAACTGTTTATTTTTGGGTACTTGCTTTAGTCAAAGGTTACCATTTGCAACTCACAAAAAAAAAGCAAAGAGCAATTTCATACATTAACACTTTGGTAAAGTCGTTCTTTCACACCGTACATTTCCGTAAGTTTCTCTCTCCTTGTAAGTTATCCGGTGTGAAGGCCACGTGGAGTCAGGTCCACACTGTGCATCTTACTGTTGTGTAGCCAGAGTAGAGAGGTGTCCACACAGACACAGGACGTAGACAACACCTGTGTGTAGCATCACGTGCCATTGGTTGCAAAATGTGGACACTGCAAACAGCAGCTACAATATCACAGATGATATAAAACACATAAAGTGCTCAAGTCTTATACTAGAAACAACACAGCAGGGGAATCATGTCATAAAACAAATGATGAACCCACAGTATGGACGGGGCAGGTAATAAAATGTGAATTTCCCATGGTGGGACCACAGTCAATTGCTGCCTTCTTTTCTCCGTGCCCTGGTCTCATTATATAATCTGTACTTTTTGTTGTGCAATAAAAGAAAAACAAGGAATAACCCTTCATAGTATTAATGTACAGGTCAAGGGCTGGGGAGAGAGGGCAGTAGATTTGGGGGTCGGTGTAAACCTCTGACGGCATTAGATGGAAGCAGAAGACAAAGCAAGTGACATTTATTAAGACTTTAGGTGCATTTAGGTTTATAGAAAAAAACTGAGAAAGATTAAAATGTCTGAGTAGTGAAAAAAAAAATGGATTTCCCATACTGGAGTCGAACCCGGGCTGCATGGGTGAAAACCAGGAATCCTAACCGGTTAGACCATATGGAAACTGTGACCATTTCATACAGCTCAGTGTATGTGAGGTGTCTCCCAAGGTCACACTGCATTCCGTACACTGAGAGTTGTATTGTTCTTCTCAGTAGTACACAATCAATTGGGGTAACAGACACCTCACTTCTGACAAAAGAGAAGGAATGACCAGAAGTCATCATTTCTGCCACAACCTGTCAGGTCTCATTATTTACAACCTTAGAACTTCTACACATACACAGAGCCCAGGACACGGAGGACAGCAGCAGTCCCTGCATTGACTATTACTAACCCCTCCCCTTGAGCCAGACAAAGCCACGCCCCTCCCCCAGGACACCCCTTGACTCCTGGGTTTCCTCACCAGACTGATGGCCCCACAGACCCCTCTCCAGTTATCTTCCAGCTGCTTCCTTGACGACACTCCCCTGCAGCTGTCATAGGCTCCAGGCTGCCCTCCTGGGGCTCGAGTTATACTCCTTCTCTATCTACTAACTGCACCGACTCCAGTCCTGACACTGGATTGGTTCACACAAAGAAGAAGCAGCTCAGAAGTAGTCTGGGTTGTTCCCAGGTACCTGCATCTTCACAGAGTGACCGCCAGGGGGCAGCACAGCCAAAGCACTCACAGCCCACAAGCTTACGAATCATCAATTGGATGTCAGCAGCCTTGTCAGAGGCGCAGAGACTAGTAATTCCACAGTATTTTGGGACAGCAGAGGAAGAAGCAAGTGCTGAGCTGAAGTGGTCACTGCTGTTTTGTCACAACACCAGACATATGTTCTTAAAAGCATGTAAGCGCACATTCTTAGGCATTCTCGGTCGTCTTCTCCCTTTCTGACATTATACCAATTGTATACACCCGAATGGAGAAAAGTTAAAATATAAGGTACTAGGAATATGCGCCAAAGGTAGGCAAATTAAACATTTCAAGTACAAATATTACCATATTTATTGATGTAAAATGTAAACAAGTTAGACTGAAAATATGTGTGTGTGTTTACAAAGGATGTCTAAAGTGTATGCTGTGAGGTCAGGTTGCAGTTCACTACTTGCACTTGCGCCTTTCACAAGTGTGAGTACCCAGTTACACTAATGTCTGCTCTGACTTGTTATTCTGAGAGTAATAGTGCTAAAGGGGGGCTTCCACCCTAGTTTGAAGGACCAGAGTACGAATGCCCCAGGGCACAGGAAGTACACAGTCCTCATTGATACAACTGTGGCCCAGTAACTTCTGACTGCCCTTTGACCCCACTGACTGGCACATATATGTCATCAGACTATAGCACCGTGGTACATATGCACACATGTGCATGTACACGTCAGCCAGTTTTTTATTCATTTATGTGCTAATACTTTTCAGCATCAGGATGTGATGTCGAAGGAGAAAGGTGGAGAGCGCCGAAGTCTCTGGTATTTCAAGACAAAACTAGAGACCTTTTCACACTCATATACTGCTCCAGGCAGATCTTCCACTGCAAATGCAAGTCATATGAGTCCAGCTGAAAACTGTTTATTTTTGGGTACTTGCTTTAGTCAAAGGTTACCATTTGCAACTCACAAAAAAAAAGCAAAGGGCAATTTCATACATTAACACTTTGGTAAAGTCGTTCTTTCACACCGTACATTTCCGTAAGTTTCTCTCTCCTTGTAAGTTATCCGGTGTGAAGGCCGCGTGGAGTCAGGTCCACACTGTGCATCTACTGTTGTGTAGCCAGAGTAGAGAGGTGTCCACACAGACACAGGACGTAGACAACACCTGTGTGTAGCATCACGTGCCATTGGTTGCAAAATGTGGACACTGCAAACAGCAGCTGCAATATCACAGATGATATAAAACACATAAAGTGCTCAAGTCTTATACTAGAAACAACACAGCAGGGGAATCATGTCATAAAACAAATGATGAACCCACAGTATGGACGGGGCAGGTAATAAAATGCGAATTTCCCATGGTGGGACCACAGTCAATTGCTGCCTTCTTTTCTCCGTGCCCTGGTCTCATTATATAATCTGTACTTTTTGTTGTGCAATAAAAGAAAAACAAGGAATAACCCTTCATAGTATTAATGTGCAGGTCAAGGGCTGGGGAGAGAGGGCAGTAGATTTGGGGGTCGGTGTAAACCTCTGACGGCATTAAATGGAAGCAGAAGACAAAGCAAGTGACATTTATTAAGACTTTAGGTGCATTTAGGTTTATAGAAAAAAACTGAGAAAGATTAAAATGTCTGAGTAGCGAAAAAAAAAAATGGATTTCCCATACCGGGAGTCAAACCCGGGCCGCCTGGGTGAAAACCAGGAATCCTAACCGCTAGACCATATGGGAACTGTGACCTCTTCATACAGCTCAGTGTATGTGAGGTGTCTCCCAAGGTCATACTGCATTCCGTACACAGAGTTATATTGTTCTTCTCAGTAGTACACAATCAATTGGGGTAACAGACACCTCACTTCTGACAAAAGAGAAGGAATGACCAGAAATCATCATTTCTGCCACAACCTGTCAGGTCTCATTATTTACAACCTTAGAACTTCTACACATACACAGAGCCCAGGACCCGGAGGACAGCAGCAGTCCCTGCATTGACTATTACTAACCCCTCCCCTTGAGCCAGACAAAGCCACGCCCCTCCCCCAGGACACCCCTTGACTCCTGGGTTTCCTCACCAGACTGATGGCCCCACAGACCCCTCTCCAGTTATCTTCCAGCTGCTTCCTTGACGACACTCCCCTGCACCTGTCATAGGCTCCAGGCTGCCCTCCTGGGGCTCGAGTTATACTCCTTCTCTATCTACCTATCTACTAACAGCACCGACTCCAGTCCTGACACTGGATTGGTTCACACAAAGAAGAAGCAGCTCAGAAGTAGTCTGGGTTGTTCCCAGGTACCTGCATTTTCACAGAGTGACCGCCAGGGGGCAGCACAGCCAAAGCACTCACAGCCCACAAGCCTACGAATCATCAATTGGATGTCAGCAGCCTTGTCAGAGGCGCAGAGACTAGTAATTCCACAGTATTTTGGGACAGCAGAGGAAGAAGCAACTGCTGAGCTGAAGTGGTCACTGCTGTTTTGTCACAACACCAGACATATGTTCTTAAAAGCATGTAAGCGCACATTCTTAGGCATTCTCGGTCGTCTTCTCCCTTTCTGACATTATACCAATTGTATACACCCGAATGGAGAAAAGTTAAAATATAAGGTACTAGGAATATGCGCCAAAGGTAGGCAAATTAAACATTTCAAGTACAAATATTACCATATTTATTGATGTAAAATGTAAACAAGTTAGACTGAAAATATGTGTGTGTGTTTACAAAGGATGTCTAAAGTGTATGCTGTGAGGTCAGGTTGCAGTTCACTACTTGCACTTGCGCCTTTCACAAGTGTGAGTACCCAGTTACACTAATGTCTGCTCTGACTTGTTATTCTGAGAGTCATGTGCTAAAGGGGGGCTTCCACCCTAGTTTGAAGGACCAGAGTACGAATGCCCCAGGGCACAGGAAGTACACAGTCCTCATTGATACAACTGTGGCCCAGTAACTTCTGACTGCCCTTTGACCCCACTGACTGGCACATATATGTCATCAGACTATAGCACCGTGGTACATATGCACACATGTGCATGTACACGTCAGCCAGTTTTTTATTCATTTATGTGCTAATACTTTTCAGCATCAGGATGTGATGTCGAAGGAGAAAGGTGGAGAGCGCCGAAGTCTCTGGTATTTCAAGACAAAACTAGAGACCTTTTCACACTCATATACTGCTCCAGGCGGATCTTCCACTGCAAATGCAAGTCATATGAGTCCAGCTGAAAACTGTTTATTTTTGGGTACTTGCTTTAGTCAAAGGTTACCATTTGCAACTCACAAAAAAAAAGCAAAGGGCAATTTCATACATTAACACTTTGGTAAAGTCGTTCTTTCACACCGTACATTTCCGTAAGTTTCTCTCTCCTTGTAAGTTATCCGGTGTGAAGGCCGCGTGGAGTCAGGTCCACACTGTGCATCTTACTGTTGTGTAGCCAGAGTAGAGAGGTGTCCACACAGACACAGGACGTAGACAACACCTGTGTGTAGCATCACGTGCCATTGGTTGCAAAATGTGGACACTGCAAACAGCAGCTGCAATATCACAGATGATATAAAACACATAAAGTGCTCAAGTCTTATACTAGAAACAACACAGCAGGGGAATCATGTCATAAAACAAATGATGAACCCACAGTATGGACGGGGCAGGTAATAAAATGCGAATTTCCCATGGTGGGACCACAGTCAATTGCTGCCTTCTTTTCTCCGTGCCCTGGTCTCATTATATAATCTGTACTTTTTGTTGTGCAATAAAAGAAAAACAAGGAATAACCCTTCATAGTATTAATGTGCAGGTCAAGGGCTGGGGAGAGAGGGCAGTAGATTTGGGGGTCGGTGTAAACCTCTGACGGCATTAGATGGAAGCAGAAGACAAAGCAAGTGACATTTATTAAGACTTTAGGTGCATTTAGGTTTATAGAAAAAAACTGAGAAAGATTAAAATGTCTGAGTAGCGAAAAAAAAAATGGATTTCCCATACCGGGAGTCGAACCCGGGCCGCCTGGGTGAAAACCAGGAATCCTAACCGCTAGACCATATGGGAACTGTGACCTCTTCATACAGCTCAGTGTATGTGAGGTGTCTCCCAAGGTCATACTGCATTCCGTACACAGAGTTATATTGTTCTTCTCAGTAGTACACAATCAATTGGGGTAACAGACACCTCACTTCTGACAAAAGAGAAGGAATGACCAGAAATCATCATTTCTGCCACAACCTGTCAGGTCTCATTATTTACAACCTTAGAACTTCTACACATACACAGAGCCCAGGACACGGAGGACAGCAGCAGTCCCTGCATTGACTATTACTAACCCCTCCCCTTGAGCCAGACAAAGCCACGCCCCTCCCCCAGGACACCCCTTGACTCCTGGGTTTCCTCACCAGACTGATGGCCCCACAGACCCCTCTCCAGTTATCTTCCAGCTGCTTCCTTGACGACACTCCCCTGCACCTGTCATAGGCTCCAGGCTGCCCTCCTGGGGCTCGAGTTATACTCCTTCTCTATCTACCTATCTACTAACAGCACCGACTCCAGTCCTGACACTGGATTGGTTCACACAAAGAAGAAGCAGCTCAGAAGTAGTCTGGGTTGTTCCCAGGTACCTGCATTTTCACAGAGTGACCGCCAGGGGGCAGCACAGCCAAAGCACTCACAGCCCACAAGCCTACGAATCATCAATTGGATGTCAGCAGCCTTGTCAGAGGCGCAGAGACTAGTAATTCCACAGTATTTTGGGACAGCAGAGGAAGAAGCAAGTGCTGAGCTGAAGTGGTCACTGCTGTTTTGTCACAACACCAGACATATGTTCTTAAAAGCATGTAAGCGCACATTCTTAGGCATTCTCGGTAGTCTTCTCCCTTTCTGACATTATACCAATTGTATACACCCGAATGGAGAAAAGTTAAAATATAAGGTACTAGGAATATGCGCCAAAGGTAGGCAAATTAAACATTTCAAGTACAAATATTACCATATTTATTGATGTAAAATGTAAACAAGTTAGACTGAAAATATGTGTGTGTGTTTACAAAGGAAGTCTAAAGTGTATGCTGTGAGGTCAGGTTGCAGTTCACTACTTGCACTTGCGCCTTTCACAAGTGTGAGTACCCAGTTACACTAATGTCTGCTCTGACTTGTTATTCTGAGAGTCATGTGCTAAAGGGGGGCTTCCACCCTAGTTTGAAGGACCAGGGTACGAATGCCCCAGGGCACAGGAAGTACACAGTCCTCATTGATACAACTGTGGCCCAGTAACTTCTGACTGCCCTTTGACCCCACAGACTGGCACATATATGTCATCAGACTATAGCACCGTGGTACATATGCACACATGTGCATGTACACGTCAGCCAGTTTTTTATTCATTTATGTGCTAATACTGTTCAGCATCAGGATGTGATGTCGAAGGAGAAAGGTGGAGAGCGCCGAAGTCTCTGGTATTTCAAGACAAAACTAGAGACCTTTTCACACTCATATACTGCTCCAGGCAGATCTTCCACTGCAAATGCAAGTCATATGAGTCCAGCTGAAAACTGTTTATTTTTGGGTACTTGCTTTAGTCAAAGGTTACCATTTGCAACTCACAAAAAAAAAGCAAAGGGCAATTTCATACATTAACACTTTGGTAAAGTCGTTCTTTCACACCGTACATTTCCGTAAGTTTCTCTCTCCTTGTAAGTTATCCGGTGTGAAGGCCGCGTGGAGTCAGGTCCACACTGTGCATCTTACTGTTGTGTAGCCAGAGTAGAGAGGTGTCCACACAGACACAGGACGTAGACAACACCTGTGTGTAGCATCACGTGCCATTGGTTGCAAAATGTGGACACTGCAAACAGCAGCTGCAATATCACAGATGATATAAAACACATAAAGTGCTCAAGTCTTATACTAGAAACAACACAGCAGGGGAATCATGTCATAAAACAAATGATGAACCCACAGTATGGACGGGGCAGGTAATAAAATGAGAATTTCCCATGGTGGGACCACAGTCAATTGCTGCCTTCTTTTCTCCGTGCCCTGGTCTCATTATATAATCTGTACTTTTTGTTGTGCAATAAAAGAAAAACAAGGAATAACCCTTCATAGTATTAATGTACAGGTCAAGGGCTGGGGAGAGAGGGCAGTAGATTTGGGGGTCGGTGTAAACCTCTGACGGCATTAGATGAAAGCAGAAGACAAAGCAAGTGACATTTATTAAGACTTTAGGTGCATTTAGGTTTATAGAAAAAAACTGAGAAAGATTAAAATGTCTGAGTAGTGAAAAAAAAAAATGGATTTCCCATACCGGGAGTTGAACCCAGCCTGCCTGGGTGAAAAACAGGAATCCTAACCGGTAGACCATATGGGAACTGTGACCTCTTCATACAGCTCAGTGTATGTGAGGTGACTCCCAAGGTCACACTGCATTCCGTACACTGAGAGTTATATTGTTCTTCTCAGTAGTACACAATCAATTGGGGTAACAGACACCTCACTTCTGACAAAAGAGAAGGAATGACCAGAAGTCATCATTTCTGCCACAACCTGTCAGGTCTCATTATTTACAACCTTAGAACTTCCACACATACACAGAGCCCAGGACACGGAGGACAGCAGCAGTCCCTGCATTGACTATTACTAAACCCTCCCCTTGAGCCAGACAAAGCCACGCCCCTCCCCCAGGACACCCCTTGACTCCTGGGTTTCCTCACCAGACTGATGGCCCCACAGACCCCTCTCCAGTTATCTTCCAGCTGCTTCCTTGACGACACTCCCCTGCAGCTGTCATAGGCTCCAGGCTGCCCTCCTGGGGCTCGAGTTATACTCCTTCTCTATCTACTAACAGCACCGACTCCAGTCCTGACACTAGATTGGTTCACACAAAGAAGAAGCAGCTCAGAAGTAGTCTGGGTTGTTCCCAGGTACCTGCATCTTCACAGAGTGACCGCCAGGGGGCAGCACAGCCAAAGCACTCACAGCCCACAAGCTTACGAATCATCAATTGGATGTCAGCAGCCTTGTCAGAGGCGCAGAGACTAGTAATTCCACAGTATTTTGGGACAGCAGAGGAAGAAGCAAGTGCTGAGCTGAAGTGGTCACTGCTGTTTTGTCACAACACCAGACATATGTTCTTAAAAGCATGTAAGCGCACATTCTTAGGCATTCTCGGTCGTCTTCTCCCTTTCTGACATTATACCAATTGTATACACCCGAATGGAGAAAAGTTAAAATATAAGGTACTAGGAATATGCGCCAAAGGTAGGCAAATTAAACATTTCAAGTACAAATATTACCATATTTATTGATGTAAAATGGAAACAAGTTAGACTGAAAATATGTGTGTGTGTTTACAAAGGATGTCTAAAGTGTATGCTGTGAGGTCAGGTTGCAGTTCACTACTTGCACTTGCGCCTTTCACAAGTGTGAGTACCCAGTTACACTAATGTCTGCTCTGACTTGTTATTCTGAGAGTCATGTGCTAAAGGGGGGCTTCCACCCTAGTTTGAAGGACCAGAGTACGAATGCCCCAGGGCACAGGAAGTACACAGTCCTCATTGATACAACTGTGGCCCAGTAACTTCTGACTGCCCTTTGACCCCACAGACTGGCACATATATGTCATCAGACTATAGCACCGTGGTACATATGCACACATGTGCATGTACACGTCAGCCAGTTTTTTATTCATTTATGTGCTAATACTGTTCAGCATCAGGATGTGATGTCGAAGGAGAAAGGTGGAGAGCGCCGAAGTCTCTGGTATTTCAAGACAAAACTAGAGACCTTTTCACACTCATATACTGCTCCAGGCAGATCTTCCACTGCAAATGCAAGTCATATGAGTCCAGCTGAAAACTGTTTATTTTTGGGTACTTGCTTTAGTCAAAGGTTACCATTTGCAACTCACAAAAAAAAAGCAAAGGGCAATTTCATACATTAACACTTTGGTAAAGTCGTTCTTTCACACCGTACATTTCCGTAAGTTTCTCTCTCCTTGTAAGTTATCCGGTGTGAAGGCCGCGTGGAGTCAGGTCCACACTGTGCATCTTACTGTTGTGTAGCCAGAGTAGAGAGGTGTCCACACAGACACAGGACGTAGACAACACCTGTGTGTAGCATCACGTGCCATTGGTTGCAAAATGTGGACACTGCAAACCGCAGCTGCAATATCACAGATGATATAAAACACATAAAGTGCTCAAGTCTTATACTAGAAACAACACAGCAGGGGAATCATGTCATAAAACAAATGATGAACCCACAGTATGGACGGGGCAGGTAATAAAATGAGAATTTCCCATGGTGGGACCACAGTCAATTGCTGCCTTCTTTTCTCCGTGCCCTGGTCTCATTATATAATCTGTACTTTTTGTTGTGCAATAAAAGAAAAACAAGGAATAACCCTTCATAGTATTAATGTACAGGTCAAGGGCTGGGGAGAGAGGGCAGTAGATTTGGGGGTCGGTGTAAACCTCTGACGGCATTAGATGGAAGCAGAAGACAAAGCAAGTGACATTTATTAAGACTTTAGGTGCATTTAGGTTTATAGAAAAAAACTGAGAAAGATTAAAATGTCTGAGTAGCGAAAAAAAAAAATGGATTTCCCATACCGGGAGTCGAACCCGGGCCGCCTGGGTGAAAACCAGGAATCCTAACCGCTAGACCATATGGGAACTGTGACCTCTTCATACAGCTCAGTGTATGTGAGGTGTCTCCCAAGGTCATACTGCATTCCGTACACAGAGTTATATTGTTCTTCTCAGTAGTACACAATCAATTGGGGTAACAGACACCTCACTTCTGACAAAAGAGAAGGAATGACCAGAAATCATCATTTCTGCCACAACCTGTCAGGTCTCATTATTTACAACCTTAGAACTTCTACACATACACAGAGCCCAGGACACGGAGGACAGCAGCAGTCCCTGCATTGACTATTACTAACCCCTCCCCTTGAGCCAGACAAAGCCACGCCCCTCCCCCAGGACACCCCTTGACTCCTGGGTTTCCTCACCAGACTGATGGCCCCACAGACCCCTCTCCAGTTATCTTCCAGCTGCTTCCTTGACGACACTCCCCTGCACCTGTCATAGGCTCCAGGCTGCCCTCCTGGGGCTCGAGTTATACTCCTTCTCTATCTACCTATCTACTAACAGCACCGACTCCAGTCCTGACACTGGATTGGTTCACACAAAGAAGAAGCAGCTCAGAAGTAGTCTGGTCAGAGGCGCAGAGACTAGTAATTCCACAGTATTTTGGGACAGCAGAGGAAGAAGCAAGTGCTGAGCTGAAGTGGTCACTGCTGTTTTGTCACAACACCAGACATATGTTCTTAAAAGCATGTAAGCGCACATTCTTAGGCATTCTCGGTCGTCTTCTCCCTTTCTGACATTATACCAATTGTATACACCCGAATGGAGAAAAGTTTAAATATAAGGTACTAGGAATATGCGCCAAAGGTAGGCAAATTAAACATTTCAAGTACAAATATTACCATATTTATTGATGTAAAATGTAAACAAGTTAGACTGAAAATATGTGTGTGTGTTTACAAAGGAAGTCTAAAGTGTATGCTGTGAGGTCAGGTTGCAGTTCACTACTTGCACTTGCGCCTTTCACAAGTGTGAGTACCCAGTTACACTAATGTCTGCTCTGACTTGTTATTCTGAGAGTCATGTGCTAAAGGGGGGCTTCCACCCTAGTTTGAAGGACCAGAGTACGAATGCCCCAGGGCACAGGAAGTACACAGTCCTCATTGATACAACTGTGGCCCAGTAACTTCTGACTGCCCTTTGACCCCACAGACTGGCACATATATGTCATCAGACTATAGCACCGTGGTACATATGCACACATGTGCATGTACACGTCAGCCAGTTTTTTATTCATTTATGTGCTAATACTGTTCAGCATCAGGATGTGATGTCGAAGGAGAAAGGTGGAGAGCGCCGAAGTCTCTGGTATTTCAAGACAAAACTAGAGACCTTTTCACACTCATATACTGCTCCAGGCAGATCTTCCACTGCAAATGCAAGTCATATGAGTCCAGCTGAAAACTGTTTATTTTTGGGTACTTGCTTTAGTCAAAGGTTACCATTTGCAACTCACAAAAAAAAAGCAAAGGGCAATTTCATACATTAACACTTTGGTAAAGTCGTTCTTTCACACCGTACATTTCCGTAAGTTTCTCTCTCCTTGTAAGTTATCCGGTGTGAAGGCCGCGTGGAGTCAGGTCCACACTGTGCATCTTACTGTTGTGTAGCCAGAGTAGAGAGGTGTCCACACAGACACAGGACGTAGACAACACCTGTGTGTAGCATCACGTGCCATTGGTTGCAAAATGTGGACACTGCAAACAGCAGCTGCAATATCACAGATGATATAAAACACATAAAGTGCTCAAGTCTTATACTAGAAACAACACAGCAGGGGAATCATGTCATAAAACAAATGATGAACCCACAGTATGGACGGGGCAGGTAATAAAATGAGAATTTCCCATGGTGGGACCACAGTCAATTGCTGCCTTCTTTTCTCCGTGCCCTGGTCTCATTATATAATCTGTACTTTTTGTTGTGCAATAAAAGAAAAACAAGGAATAACCCTTCATAGTATTAATGTACAGGTCAAGGGCTGGGGAGAGAGGGCAGTAGATTTGGGGGTCGGTGTAAACCTCTGACGGCATTAGATGGAAGCAGAAGACAAAGCAAGTGACATTTATTAAGACTTTAGGTGCATTTAGGTTTATAGAAAAAAACTGAGAAAGATTAAAATGTCTGAGTAGTGAAAAAAAAAAATGGATTTCCCATACCGGGAGTTGAACCCAGGCTGCCTAGGTGAAAACCAGGAATCCTAACCGGTAGACCATATGGGAACTGTGACCTCTTCATACAGCTCAGTGTATGTGAGGTGACTCCCAAGGTCACACTGCATTACGTACACTGAGAGTTATATTGTTCTTCTCAGTAGTACACAATCAATTGGGGTAACAGACACCTCACTTCTGACAAAAGAGAAGGAATGACCAGAAGTCATCATTTCTGCCACAACCTGTCAGGTCTCATTATTTACAACCTTAGAACTTCCACACATACACAGAGCCCAGGACACGGAGGACAGCAGCAGTCCCTGCATTGACTATTACTAACCCCTCCCCTTGAGCCAGACAAAGCCACGCCCCTCCCCCAGGACACCCCTTGACTCCTGGGTTTCCTCACCAGACTGATGGCCCCACAGACCCCTCTCCAGTTATCTTCCAGCTGCTTCCTTGACGACACTCCCCTGCAGCTGTCATAGGCTCCAGGCTGCCCTCCTGGGGCTCGAGTTATACTCCTTCTCTATCTACTAACAGCACCGACTCCAGTCCTGACACTAGATAGGTTCACACAAAGAAGAAGCAGCTCAGAAGTAGTCTGGGTTGTTCCCAGGTACCTGCATCTTCACAGAGTGACCGCCAGGGGGCAGCACAGCCAAAGCACTCACAGCCCACAAGCTTACGAATCATCAATTGGATGTCAGCAGCCTTGTCAGAGGCGCAGAGACTAGTAATTCCACAGTATTTTGGGACAGCAGAGGAAGAAGCAAGTGCTGAGCTGAAGTGGTCACTGCTGTTTTGTCACAACACCAGACATATGTTCTTAAAAGCATGTAAGCGCACATTCTTAGGCATTCTCGGTCGTCTTCTCCCTTTCTGACATTATACCAATTGTATACACCCGAATGGAGAAAAGTTAAAATATAAGGTACTAGGAATATGCGCCAAAGGTAGGCAAATTAAACATTTCAAGTACAAATATTACCATATTTATTGATGTAAAATGTAAACAAGTTAGACTGAAAATATGTGTGTGTGTTTACAAAGGATGTCTAAAGTGTATGCTGTGAGGTCAGGTTGCAGTTCACTACTTGCACTTGCGCCTTTCACAAGTGTGAGTACCCAGTTACACTAATGTCTGCTCTGACTTGTTATTCTGAGAGTCATGTGCTAAAGGGGGGCTTCCACCCTAGTTTGAAGGACCAGAGTACGAATGCCCCAGGGCACAGGAAGTACACAGTCCTCATTGATACAACTGGGGCCCAGTAACTTCTGACTGCCCTTTGACCCCACAGACTGGCACATATATGTCATCAGACTATAGCACCGTGGTACATATGCACACATGTGCATGTACACGTCAGCCAGTTTTTTATTCATTTATGTGCTAATACTGTTCAGCATCAGGATGTGATGTCGAAGGAGAAAGGTGGAGAGCGCCGAAGTCTCTGGTATTTCAAGACAAAACTAGAGACCTTTTCACACTCATATACTGCTCCAGGCAGATCTTCCACTGCAAATGCAAGTCATATGAGTCCAGCTGAAAACTGTTTATTTTTGGGTACTTGCTTTAGTCAAAGGTTACCATTTGCAACTCACAAAAAAAAAGCAAAGGGCAATTTCATACATTAACACTTTGGTAAAGTCGTTCTTTCACACCGTACATTTCCGTAAGTTTCTCTCTCCTTGTAAGTTATCCGGTGTGAAGGCCGCGTGGAGTCAGGTCCACACTGTGCATCTTACTGTTGTGTAGCCAGAGTA
Source organism: Pleurodeles waltl (assembly GCF_031143425.1). Lineage (NCBI taxonomy): Eukaryota > Metazoa > Chordata > Amphibia > Caudata > Salamandridae > Pleurodeles > Pleurodeles waltl. The sequence continues at coordinate 5,378,606 of NW_027150097.1, forward strand.
GAGAGGTGTCCACACAGACACAGGACGTAGACAACACCTGTGTGTAGCATCACGTGCCATTGGTTGCAAAATGTGGACACTGCAAACAGCAGCTGCAATATCACAGATGATATAAAACACATAAAGTGCTCAAGTCTTATACTAGAAACAACACAGCAGGGGAATCATGTCATAAAACAAATGATGAACCCACAGTATGGACGGGGCAGGTAATAAAATGAGAATTTCCCATGGTGGGACCACAGTCAATTGCTGCCTTCTTTTCTCCGTGCCCTGGTCTCATTATATAATCTGTACTTTTTGTTGTGCAATAAAAGAAAAACAAGGAATAACCCTTCATAGTATTAATGTACAGGTCAAGGGCTGGGGAGAGAGGGCAGTAGATTTGGGGGTCGGTGTAAACCTCTGACGGCATTAGATGGAAGCAGAAAACAAAGCAAGTGACATTTATTAAGACTTTAGGTGCATTTAGGTTTATAGAAAAAAACTGAGAAAGATTAAAATGTCTGAGTAGTGAAAAAAAAAAATGGATTTCCCATACCAGGAGTTGAACCCAGGCTGCCTGGGTGAAAACCAGAAATCCTAACCGGTAGACCATATGGGAACTGTGACCTCTTCATACAGCTCAGTGTATGTGAGGTGACTCCCAAGGTCACACTGCATTCCGTACACTGAGAGTTATATTGTTCTTCTCAGTAGTACACAATCAATTGGGGTAACAGACACCTCACTTCTGACAAAAGAGAAGGAATGACCAGAAGTCATCATTTCTGCCACAACCTGTCAGGTCTCATTATTTACAACCTTAGAACTTCCACACATACACAGAGCCCAGGACACGGAGGACAGCAGCAGTCCCTGCATTGACTATTACTAACCCCTCCCCTTGAGCCAGACAAAGCCACGCCCCTCCCCCAGGACACCCCTTGACTCCTGGGTTTCCTCACCAGACTGATGGCCCCACAGACCCCTCTCCAGTTATCTTCCAGCTGCTTCCTTGACGACACTCCCCTGCAGCTGTCATAGGCTCCAGGCTGCCCTCCTGGGGCTCGAGTTATACTCCTTCTCTATCTACTAACAGCACCGACTCCAGTCCTGACACTGGATTGGTTCACACAAAGAAGAAGCAGCTCAGAAGTAGTCTGGGTTGTTCCCAGGTACCTGCATCTTCACAGAGTGACCGCCAGGGGGCAGCACAGCCAAAGCACTCACAGCCCACAAGCTTACGAATCATCAATTGGATGTCAGCAGCCTTGTCAGAGGCGCAGAGACTAGTAATTCCACAGTATTTTGGGACAGCAGAGGAAGAAGCAAGTGCTGAGCTGAAGTGGTCACTGCTGTTTTGTCACAACACCAGACATATGTTCTTAAAAGCATGTAAGCGCACATTCTTAGGCATTCTCGGTCGTCTTCTCCCTTTCTGACATTATACCAATTGTATACACCCGAATGGAGAAAAGTTAAAATATAAGGTACTAGGAATATGCGCCAAAGGTAGGCAAATTAAACATTTCAAGTACAAATATTACCATATTTATTGATGTAAAATGTAAACAAGTTAGACTGAAAATATGTGTGTGTGTTTACAAAGGATGTCTAAAGTGTATGCTGTGAGGTCAGGTTGCAGTTCACTACTTGCACTTGCGCCTTTCACAAGTGTGAGTACCCAGTTACACTAATGTCTGCTCTGACTTGTTATTCTGAGAGTCATGTGCTAAAGGGGGGCTTCCACCCTAGTTTGAAGGACCAGAGTACGAATGCCCCAGGGCACAGGAAGTACACAGTCCTCATTGATACAACTGTGGCCCAGTAACTTCTGACTGCCCTTTGACCCCACTGACTGGCACATATATGTCATCAGACTATAGCACCGTGGTACATATGCACACATGTGCATGTACACGTCAGCCAGTTTTTTATTCATTTATCTGCTAATACTTTTCAGCATCAGGATGTGATGTCGAAGGAGAAAGGTGGAGAGCGCCGAAGTCTCTGGTATTTCAAGACAAAACTAGAGACCTTTTCACACTCATATACTGCTCCAGGCAGATCTTCCACTGCAAATGCAAGTCATATGAGTCCAGCTGAAAACTGTTTATTTTTGGGTACTTGCTTTAGTCAAAGGTTACCATTTGCAACTCACAAAAAAAAAGCAAAGGGCAATTTAATACATTAACACTTTGGTAAAGTCGTTCTTTCACACCGTACATTTCCGTAAGTTTCTCTCTCCTTGTAAGTTATCCGGTGTGAAGGCCGCGTGGAGTCAGGTCCACACTGTGCATCTTACTGTTGTGTAGCCAGAGTAGAGAGGTGTCCACACAGACACAGGACGTAGACAACACCTGTGTGTAGCATCACGTGCCATTGGTTGCAAAATGTGGACACTGCAAACAGCAGCTGCAATATCACAGATGATATAAAACACATAAAGTGCTCAGTCTTATACTAGAAACAACACAGCAGGGGAATCATGTCATAAAACAAATGATGAACCCACAGTATGGACGGGGCAGGTAATAAAATGCGAATTTCCCATGGTGGGACCACAGTCAATTGCTGCCTTCTTTTCTCCGTGCCCTGGTCTCATTATATAATCTGTACTTTTTGTTGTGCAATAAAAGAAAAACAAGGAATAACCCTTCATAGTATTAATGTACAGGTCAAGGGCTGGGGAGAGAGGGCAGTAGATTTGGGGGTCGGTGTAAACCTCTGACGGCATTAGATGGAAGCAGAAGACAAAGCAAGTGACATTTATTAAGACTTTAGGTGCATTTAGGTTTATAGAAAAAAACTGAGAAAGATTAAAATGTCTGAGTAGCGAAAAAAAAAAATGGATTTCCCATACCGGGAGTCGAACCCGGGCCGCCTGGGTGAAAACCAGGAATCCTAACCGCTAGACCATATGGGAACTGTGACCTCTTCATACAGCTCAGTGTATGTGTGGTGTCTCCCAAGGTCATACTGCATTCCGTACACAGAGTTATATTGTTCTTCTCAGTAGTACACAATCAATTGGGGTAACAGACACCTCACTTCTGACAAAAGAGAAGGAATGACCAGAAATCATCATTTCTGCCACAACCTGTCAGGTCTCATTATTTACAACCTTAGAACTTCTACACATACACAGAGCCCAGGACACGGAGGACAGCAGCAGTCCCTGCATTGACTATTACTAACCCCTCCCCTTGAGCCAGACAAAGCCACGCTCCTCCCCCAGGACACCCCTTGACTCCTGGGTTTCCTCACCAGACTGATGGCCCCACAGACCCCTCTCCAGTTATCTTCCAGCTGCTTCCTTGACGACACTCCCCTGCACCTGTCATAGGCTCCAGGCTGCCCTCCTGGGGCTCGAGTTATACTCCTTCTCTATCTACCTATCTACTAACAGCACCGACTCCAGTCCTGACACTGGATTGGTTCACACAAAGAAGAAGCAGCTCAGAAGTAGTCTGGGTTGTTCCCAGGTACCTGCATCTTCACAGAGTGACCGCCAGGGGGCAGCACAGCCAAAGCACTCACAGCCCACAAGCCTACGAATCATCAATTGGATGTCAGCAGCCTTGTCAGAGGCGCAGAGACTAGTAATTCCACAGTATTTTGGGACAGCAGAGGAAGAAGCAAGTGCTGAGCTGAAGTGGTCACTGCTGTTTTGTCACAACACCAGACATATGTTCTTAAAAGCATGTAAGCGCACATTCTTAGGCATTCTCGGTCGTCTTCTCCCTTTCTGACATTATACCAATTGTATACACCCGAATGGAGAAAAGTTAAAATATAAGGTACTAGGAATATGCGCCAAAGGTAGGCAAATTAAACATTTCAAGTACAAATATTACCATATTTATTGATGTAAAATGTAAACAAGTTAGACTGAAAATATGTGTGTGTGTTTACAAAGGAAGTCTAAAGTGTATGCTGTGAGGTCAGGTTGCAGTTCACTACTTGCACTTGCGCCTTTCACAAGTGTGAGTACCCAGTTACACTAATGTCTGCTCTGACTTGTTATTCTGAGAGTCATGTGCTAAAGGGGGGCTTCCACCCTAGTTTGAAGGACCAGAGTACGAATGCCCCAGGGCACAGGAAGTACACAGTCCTCATTGATACAACTGTGGCCCAGTAACTTCTGACTGCCCTTTGACCCCACAGACTGGCACATATATGTCATCAGACTATAGCACCGTGGTACATATGCACACATGTGCATGTACACGTCAGCCAGTTTTTTATTCATTTATGTGCTAATACTGTTCAGCATCAGGATGTGATGTCGAAGGAGAAAGGTGGAGAGCGCCGAAGTCTCTGGTATTTCAAGACAAAACTAGAGACCTTTTCACACTCATATACTGCTCCAGGCAGATCTTCCACTGCAAATGCAAGTCATATGAGTCCAGCTGAAAACTGTTTATTTTTGGGTACTTGCTTTAGTCAAAGGTTACCATTTGCAACTCACAAAAAAAAAGCAAAGGGCAATTTCATACATTAACACTTTGGTAAAGTCGTTCTTTCACACCGTACATTTCCGTAAGTTTCTCTCTCCTTGTAAGTTATCCGGTGTGAAGGCCGCGTGGAGTCAGGTCCACACTGTGCATCTTACTGTTGTGTAGCCAGAGTAGAGAGGTGTCCACACAGACACAGGACGTAGACAACACCTGTGTGTAGCATCACGTGCCATTGGTTGCAAAATGTGGACACTGCAAACAGCAGCTGCAATATCACAGATGATATAAAACACATAAAGTGCTCAAGTCTTATACTAGAAACAACACAGCAGGGGAATCATGTCATAAAACAAATGATGAACCCACAGTATGGACGGGGCAGGTAATAAAATGAGAATTTCCCATGGTGGGACCACAGTCAATTGCTGCCTTCTTTTCTCCGTGCCCTGGTCTCATTATATAATCTGTACTTTTTGTTGTGCAATAAAAGAAAAACAAGGAATAACCCTTCATAGTATTAATGTACAGGTCAAGGGCTGGGGAGAGAGGGCAGTAGATTTGGGGGTCGGTGTAAACCTCTGACGGCATTAGATGGAAGCAGAAGACAAAGCAAGTGACATTTATTAAGACTTTAGGTGCATTTAGGTTTATAGAAAAAAACTGAGAAAGATTAAAATGTCTGAGTAGTGAAAAAAAAAAATGGATTTCCCATACCGGGAGTTGAACCCAGGCTGCCTAGGTGAAAACCAGGAATCCTAACCGGTAGACCATATGGGAACTGTGACCTCTTCATACAGCTCAGTGTATGTGAGGTGACTCCCAAGGTCACACTGCATTACGTACACTGAGAGTTATATTGTTCTTCTCAGTAGTACACAATCAATTGGGGTAACAGACACCTCACTTCTGACAAAAGAGAAGGAATGACCAGAAGTCATCATTTCTGCCACAACCTGTCAGGTCTCATTATTTACAACCTTAGAACTTCCACACATACACAGAGCCCAGGACACGGAGGACAGCAGCAGTCCCTGCATTGACTATTACTAACCCCTCCCCTTGAGCCAGACAAAGCCACGCCCCTCCCCCAGGACACCCCTTGACTCCTGGGTTTCCTCACCAGACTGATGGCCCCACAGACCCCTCTCCAGTTATCTTCCAGCTGCTTCCTTGACGACACTCCCCTGCAGCTGTCATAGGCTCCAGGCTGCCCTCCTGGGGCTCGAGTTATACTCCTTCTCTATCTACTAACAGCACCGACTCCAGTCCTGACACTAGATAGGTTCACACAAAGAAGAAGCAGCTCAGAAGTAGTCTGGGTTGTTCCCAGGTACCTGCATCTTCACAGAGTGACCGCCAGGGGGCAGCACAGCCAAAGCACTCACAGCCCACAAGCTTACGAATCATCAATTGGATGTCAGCAGCCTTGTCAGAGGCGCAGAGACTAGTAATTCCACAGTATTTTGGGACAGCAGAGGAAGAAGCAAGTGCTGAGCTGAAGTGGTCACTGCTGTTTTGTCACAACACCAGACATATGTTCTTAAAAGCATGTAAGCGCACATTCTTAGGCATTCTCGGTCGTCTTCTCCCTTTCTGACATTATACCAATTGTATACACCCGAATGGAGAAAAGTTAAAATATAAGGTACTAGGAATATGCGCCAAAGGTAGGCAAATTAAACATTTCAAGTACAAATATTACCATATTTATTGATGTAAAATGTAAACAAGTTAGACTGAAAATATGTGTGTGTGTTTACAAAGGATGTCTAAAGTGTATGCTGTGAGGTCAGGTTGCAGTTCACTACTTGCACTTGCGCCTTTCACAAGTGTGAGTACCCAGTTACACTAATGTCTGCTCTGACTTGTTATTCTGAGAGTCATGTGCTAAAGGGGGGCTTCCACCCTAGTTTGAAGGACCAGAGTACGAATGCCCCAGGGCACAGGAAGTACACAGTCCTCATTGATACAACTGGGGCCCAGTAACTTCTGACTTCCCTTTGACCCCACAGACTGGCACATATATGTCATCAGACTATAGCACCGTGGTACATATGCACACATGTGCATGTACACGTCAGCCAGTTTTTTATTCATTTATGTGCTAATACTGTTCAGCATCAGGATGTGATGTCGAAGGAGAAAGGTGGAGAGCGCCGAAGTCTCTGGTATTTCAAGACAAAACTAGAGACCTTTTCACACTCATATACTGCTCCAGGCAGATCTTCCACTGCAAATGCAAGTCATATGAGTCCAGCTGAAAACTGTTTATTTTTGGGTACTTGCTTTAGTCAAAGGTTACCATTTGCAACTCACAAAAAAAAAGCAAAGGGCAATTTCATACATTAACACTTTGGTAAAGTCGTTCTTTCACACCGTACATTTCCGTAAGTTTCTCTCTCCTTGTAAGTTATCCGGTGTGAAGGCCGCGTGGAGTCAGGTCCACACTGTGCATCTTACTGTTGTGTAGCCAGAGTAGAGAGGTGTCCACACAGACACAGGACGTAGACAACACCTGTGTGTAGCATCACGTGCCATTGGTTGCAAAATGTGGACACTGCAAACAGCAGCTGCAATATCACAGATGATATAAAACACATAAAGTGCTCAAGTCTTATACTAGAAACAACACAGCAGGGGAATCATGTCATAAAACAAATGATGAACCCACAGTATGGACGGGGCAGGTAATAAAATGCGAATTTCCCATGGTGGGACCACAGTCAATTGCTGCCTTCTTTTCTCCGTGCCCTGGTCTCATTATATAATCTGTACTTTTTGTTGTGCAATAAAAGAAAAACAAGGAATAACCCTTCATAGTATTAATGTACAGGTCAAGGGCTGGGGAGAGAGGGCAGTAGATTTGGGGGTCGGTGTAAACCTCTGACGGCATTAGATGGAAGCAGAAGACAAAGCAAGTGACATTTATTAAGACTTTAGGTGCATTTAGGTTTATAGAAAAAAACTGAGAAAGATTAAAATGTCTGAGTAGCGAAAAAAAAAAATGGATTTCCCATACCGGGAGTCAAACCCGGGCCGCCTGGGTGAAAACCAGGAATCCTAACCGCTAGACCATATGGGAACTGTGACCTCTTCATACAGCTCAGTGTATGTGAGGTGTTTCCCAAGGTCATACTGCATTCCGTACACAGAGTTATATTGTTCTTCTCAGTAGTACACAATCAATTGGGGTAACAGACACCTCACTTCTGACAAAAGAGAAGGAATGACCAGAAATCATCATTTCTGCCACAACCTGTCAGGTCTCATTATTTACAACCTTAGAACTTCTACACATACACAGAGCCCAGGACACGGAGGACAGCAGCAGTCCCTGCATTGACTATTACTAACCCCTCCCCTTGAGCCAGACAAAGCCACGCCCCTCCCCCAGGACACCCCTTGACTCCTGGGTTTCCTCACCAGACTGATGGCCCCACAGACCCCTCTCCAGTTATCTTCCAGCTGCTTCCTTGACGACACTCCCCTGCACCTGTCATAGGCTCCAGGCTGCCCTCCTGGGGCTCGAGTTATACTCCTTCTCTATCTACCTATCTACTAACAGCACCGACTCCAGTCCTGACACTGGATTGGTTCACACAAAGAAGAAGCAGCTCAGAAGTAGTCTGGGTTGTTCCCAGGTACCTGTATCTTCACAGAGTGACCGCCAGGGGGCAGCACAGCCAAAGCACTCACAGCCCACAAGCCTACGAATCATCAATTGGATGTCAGCAGCCTTGTCAGAGGCGCAGAGACTAGTAATTCCACAGTATTTTGGGACAGCAGAGGAAGAAGCAAGTGCTGAGCTGAAGTGGTCACTGCTGTTTTGTCACAACACCAGACATATGTTCTTAAAAGCATGTAAGCGCACATTCTTAGGCATTCTCGGTCGTCTTCTCCCTTTCTGACATTATACCAATTGTATACACCCGAATGGAGAAAAGTTAAAATATAAGGTACTAGGAATATGCGCCAAAGGTAGGCAAATTAAACATTTCAAGTACAAATATTACCATATTTATTGATGTAAAATGTAAACAAGTTAGACTGAAAATATGTGTGTGTGTTTACAAAGGAAGTCTAAAGTGTATGCTGTGAGGTCAGGTTGCAGTTCACTACTTGCACTTGCGCCTTTCACAAGTGTGAGTACCCAGTTACACTAATGTCTGCTCTGACTTGTTATTCTGAGAGTCATGTGCTAAAGGGGGGCTTCCACCCTAGTTTGAAGGACCAGAGTACGAATGCCCCAGGGCACAGGAAGTACACAGTCCTCATTGATACAACTGTGGCCCAGTAACTTCTGACTGCCCTTTGACCCCACAGACTGGCACATATATGTCATCAGACTATAGCACCGTGGTACATATGCACACATGTGCATGTACACGTCAGCCAGTTTTTTATTCATTTATGTGCTAATACTGTTCAGCATCAGGATGTGATGTCGAAGGAGAAAGGTGGAGAGCGCCGAAGTCTCTGGTATTTCAAGACAAAACTAGAGACCTTTTCACACTCATATACTGCTCCAGGCAGATCTTCCACTGCAAATGCAAGTCATATGAGTCCAGCTGAAAACTGTTTATTTTTGGGTACTTGCTTTAGTCAAAGGTTACCATTTGCAACTCACAAAAAAAAAGCAAAGGGCAATTTCATACATTAACACTTTGGTAAAGTCGTTCTTTCACACCGTACATTTCCGTAAGTTTCTCTCTCCTTGTAAGTTATCCGGTGTGAAGGCCGCGTGGAGTCAGGTCCACACTGTGCATCTTACTGTTGTGTAGCCAGAGTAGAGAGGTGTCCACACAGACACAGGACGTAGACAACACCTGTGTGTAGCATCACGTGCCATTGGTTGCAAAATGTGGACACTGCAAACAGCAGCTGCAATATCACAGATGATATAAAACACATAAAGTGCTCAAGTCTTATACTAGAAACAACACAGCAGGGGAATCATGTCATAAAACAAATGATGAACCCACAGTATGGACGGGGCAGGTAATAAAATGAGAATTTCCCATGGTGGGACCACAGTCAATTGCTGCCTTCTTTTCTCCGTGCCCTGGTCTCATTATATAATCTGTACTTTTTGTTGTGGAATAAAAGAAAAACAAGGAATAACCCTTCATAGTATTAATGTACAGGTCAAGGGCTGGGGAGAGAGGGCAGTAGATTTGGGGGTCGGTGTAAACCTCTGACGGCATTAGATGGAAGCAGAAAACAAAGCAAGTGACATTTATTAAGACTTTAGGTGCATTTAGGTTTATAGAAAAAAACTGAGAAAGATTAAAATGTCTGAGTAGTGAAAAAAAAAAATGGATTTCCCGTACCAGGAGTTGAACCCAGGATGCCTGGGTGAAAACCAGAAATCCTAACCGGTAGACCATATGGGAACTGTGACCTCTTCATACAGCTCAGTGTATGTGAGGTGACTCCCAAGGTCACACTGCATTCCGTACACTGAGAGTTATATTGTTCTTCTCAGTAGTACACAATCAATTGGGGTAACAGACACCTCACTTCTGACAAAAGAGAAGGAATGACCAGAAGTCATCATTTCTGCCACAACCTGTCAGGTCTCATTATTTACAACCTTAGAACTTCCACACATACACAGAGCCCAGGACACGGAGGACAGCAGCAGTCCCTGCATTGACTATTACTAACCCCTCCCCTTGAGCCAGACAAAGCCACGCCCCTCCCCCAGGACACCCCTTGACTCCTGGGTTTCCTCACCAGACTGATGGCCCCACAGACCCCTCTCCAGTTATCTTCCAGCTGCTTCCTTGACGACACTCCCCTGCAGCTGTCATAGGCTCCAGGCTGCCCTCCTGGGGCTCGAGTTATACTCCTTCTCTATCTACTAACAGCACCGACTCCAGTCCTGACACTGGATTGGTTCACACAAAGAAGAAGCAGCTCAGAAGTAGTCTGGGTTGTTCCCAGGTACCTGCATCTTCACAGAGTGACCGCCAGGGGGCAGCACAGCCAAAGCACTCACAGCCCACAAGCTTACGAATCATCAATTGGATGTCAGCAGCCTTGTCAGAGGCGCAGAGACTAGTAATTCCACAGTATTTTGGGACAGCAGAGGAAGAAGCAAGTGCTGAGCTGAAGTGGTCACTGCTGTTTTGTCACAACACCAGACATATGTTCTTAAAAGCATGTAAGCGCACATTCTTAGGCATTCTCGGTCGTCTTCTCCCTTTCTGACATTATACCAATTGTATACACCCGAATGGAGAAAAGTTAAAATATAAGGTACTAGGAATATGCGCCAAAGGTAGGCAAATTAATCATTTCAAGTACAAATATTACCATATTTATTGATGTAAAATGTAAACAAGTTAGACTGAAAATATGTGTGTGTGTTTACAAAGGATGTCTAAAGTGTATGCTGTGAGGTCAGGTTGCAGTTCACTACTTGCACTTGCGCCTTTCACAAGTGTGAGTACCCAGTTACACTAATGTCTGCTCTGACTTGTTATTCTGAGAGTCATGTGCTAAAGGGGGGCTTCCACCCTAGTTTGAAGGACCAGAGTACGAATGCCCCAGGGCACAGGAAGTACACAGTCCTCATTGATACAACTGTGGCCCAGTAACTTCTGACTGCCCTTTGACCCCACTGACTGGCACATATATGTCATCAGACTATAGCACCGTGGTACATATGCACACATGTGCATGTACACGTCAGCCAGTTTTTTATTCATTTATGTGCTAATACTTTTCAGCATCAGGATGTGATGTCGAAGGAGAAAGGTAGAGAGCGCCGAAGTCTCTGGTATTTCAAGACAAAACTAGAGACCTTTTCACACTCATATACTGCTCCAGGCAGATCTTCCACTGCAAATGCAAGTCATATGAGTCCAGCTGAAAACTGTTTATTTTTGGGTACTTGCTTTAGTCAAAGGTTACCATTTGCAACTCACAAAAAAAAAGCAAAGGGCAATTTCATACATTAACACTTTGGTAAAGTCGTTCTTTCACACCGTACATTTCCGTAAGTTTCTCTCTCCTTGTAAGTTATCCGGTGTGAAGGCCGCGTGGAGTCAGGTCCACACTGTGCATCTTACTGTTGTGTAGCCAGAGTAGAGAGGTGTCCACACAGACACAGGACGTAGACAACACCTGTGTGTAGCATCACGTGCCATTGGTTGCAAAATGTGGACACTGCAAACAGCAGCTGCAATATCACAGATGATATAAAACACATAAAGTGCTCAAGTCTTATACTAGAAACAACACAGCAGGGGAATCATGTCATAAAACAAATGATGAACCCACAGTATGGACGGGGCAGGTAATAAAATGCGAATTTCCCATGGTGGGACCACAGTCAATTGCTGCCTTCTTTTCTCCGTGCCCTGGTCTCATTATATAATCTGTACTTTTTGTTGTGCAATAAAAGAAAAACAAGGAATAACCCTTCATAGTATTAATGTACAGGTCAAGGGCTGGGGAGAGAGGGCAGTAGATTTGGGGGTCGGTGTAAACCTCTGACGGCATTAGATGGAAGCAGAAGACAAAGCAAGTGACATTTATTAAGACTTTAGGTGCATTTAGGTTTATAGAAAAAAACTGAGAAAGATTAAAATGTCTGAGTAGCGAAAAAAAAAATGGATTTCCCATACCGGGAGTCGAACCCGGGCCGCCTGGGTGAAAACCAGGAATCCTAACCGCTAGACCATATGGGAACTGTGACCTCTTCATACAGCTCAGTGTATGTGAGGTGTTTCCCAAGGTCATACTGCATTCCGTACACAGAGTTATATTGTTCTTCTCAGTAGTACACAATCAATTGGGGTAACAGACACCTCACTTCTGACAAAAGAGAAGGAATGACCAGAAATCATCATTTCTGCCACAACCTGTCAGGTCTCATTATTTACAACCTTAGAACTTCTACACATACACAGAGCCCAGGACACGGAGGACAGCAGCAGTCCCTGCATTGACTATTACTAACCCCTCCCCTTGAGCCAGACAAAGCCACGCCCCTCCCCCAGGACACCCCTTGACTCCTGGGTTTCCTCACCAGACTGATGGCCCCACAGACCCCTCTCCAGTTATCTTCCAGCTGCTTCCTTGACGACACTCCCCTGCACCTGTCATAGGCTCCAGGCTGCCCTCCTGGGGCTCGAGTTATACTCCTTCTCTATCTACCTATCTACTAACAGCACCGACTCCAGTCCTGACACTGGATTGGTTCACACAAAGAAGAAGCAGCTCAGAAGTAGTCTGGGTTGTTCCCAGGTACCTGTATCTTCACAGAGTGACCGCCAGGGGGCAGCACAGCCAAAGCACTCACAGCCCACAAGCCTACGAATCATCAATTGGATGTCAGCAGCCTTGTCAGAGGCGCAGAGACTAGTAATTCCACAGTATTTTGGGACAGCAGAGGAAGAAGCAAGTGCTGAGCTGAAGTGGTCACTGCTGTTTTGTCACAACACCAGACATATGTTCTTAAAAGCATGTAAGCGCACATTCTTAGGCATTCTCGGTCGTCTTCTCCCTTTCTGACATTATACCAATTGTATACACCCGAATGGAGAAAAGTTAAAATATAAGGTACTAGGAATATGCGCCAAAGGTAGGCAAATTAAACATTTCAAGTACAAATATTACCATATTTATTGATGTAAAATGTAAACAAGTTAGACTGAAAATATGTGTGTGTGTTTACAAAGGAAGTCTAAAGTGTATGCTGTGAGGTCAGGTTGCAGTTCACTACTTGCACTTGCGCCTTTCACAAGTGTGAGTACCCAGTTACACTAATGTCTGCTCTGACTTGTTATTCTGAGAGTCATGTGCTAAAGGGGGGCTTCCACCCTAGTTTGAAGGACCAGAGTACGAATGCCCCAGGGCACAGGAAGTACACAGTCCTCATTGATACAACTGTGGCCCAGTAACTTCTGACTGCCCTTTGACCCCACAGACTGGCACATATATGTCATCAGACTATAGCACCGTGGTACATATGCACACATGTGCATGTACACGTCAGCCAGTTTTTTATTCATTTATGTGCTAATACTGTTCAGCATCAGGATGTGATGTCGAAGGAGAAAGGTGGAGAGCGCCGAAGTCTCTGGTATTTCAAGACAAAACTAGAGACCTTTTCACACTCATATACTGCTCCAGGCAGATCTTCCACTGCAAATGCAAGTCATATGAGTCCAGCTGAAAACTGTTTATTTTTGGGTACTTGCTTTAGTCAAAGGTTACCATTTGCAACTCACAAAAAAAAAGCAAAGGGCAATTTCATACATTAACACTTTGGTAAAGTCGTTCTTTCACACCGTACATTTCCGTAAGTTTCTCTCTCCTTGTAAGTTATCCGGTGTGAAGGCCGCGTGGAGTCAGGTCCACACTGTGCATCTTACTGTTGTGTAGCCAGAGTAGAGAGGTGTCCACACAGACACAGGACGTAGACAACACCTGTGTGTAGCATCACGTGCCATTGGTTGCAAAATGTGGACACTGCAAACAGCAGCTGCAATATCACAGATGATATAAAACACATAAAGTGCTCAAGTCTTATACTAGAAACAACACAGCAGGGGAATCATGTCATAAAACAAATGATGAACCCACAGTATGGACGGGGCAGGTAATAAAATGAGAATTTCCCATGGTGGGACCACAGTCAATTGCTGCCTTCTTTTCTCCGTGCCCTGGTCTCATTATATAATCTGTACTTTTTGTTGTGCAATAAAAGAAAAACAAGGAATAACCCTTCATAGTATTAATGTACAGGTCAAGGGCTGGGGAGAGAGGGCAGTAGATTTGGGGTTCGGTGTAAACCTCTGACGGCATTAGATGGAAGCAGAAAACAAAGCAAGTGACATTTATTAAGACTTTAGGTGCATTTAGGTTTATAGAAAAAAACTGAGAAAGATTAAAATGTCTGAGTAGTGAAAAAAAAAAATGGATTTCCCGTACCAGGAGTTGAACCCAGGATGCCTGGGTGAAAACCAGAAATCCTAACCGGTAGACCATATGGGAACTGTGACCTCTTCATACAGCTCAGTGTATGTGAGGTGACTCCCAAGGTCACACTGCATTCCGTACACTGAGAGTTATATTGTTCTTCTCAGTAGTACACAATCAATTGGGGTAACAGACACCTCACTTCTGACAAAAGAGAAGGAATGACCAGAAGTCATCATTTCTGCCACAACCTGTCAGGTCTCATTATTTACAACCTTAGAACTTCCACACATACACAGAGCCCAGGACACGGAGGACAGCAGCAGTCCCTGCATTGACTATTACTAACCCCTCCCCTTGAGCCAGACAAAGCCACGCCCCTCCCCCAGGACACCCCTTGACTCCTGGGTTTCCTCACCAGACTGATGGCCCCACAGACCCCTCTCCAGTTATCTTCCAGCTGCTTCCTTGACGACACTCCCCTGCAGCTGTCATAGGCTCCAGGCTGCCCTCCTGGGGCTCGAGTTATACTCCTTCTCTATCTACTAACAGCACCGACTCCAGTCCTGACACTGGATTGGTTCACACAAAGAAGAAGCAGCTCAGAAGTAGTGTGGGTTGTTCCCAGGTACCTGCATCTTCACAGAGTGACCGCCAGGGGGCAGCACAGCCAAAGCACTCACAGCCCACAAGCTTACGAATCATCAATTGGATGTCAGCAGCCTTGTCAGAGGCGCAGAGACTAGTAATTCCACAGTATTTTGGGACAGCAGAGGAAGAAGCAAGTGCTGAGCTGAAGTGGTCACTGCTGTTTTGTCACAACACCAGACATATGTTCTTAAAAGCATGTAAGCGCACATTCTTAGGCATTCTCGGTCGTCTTCTCCCTTTCTGACATTATACCAATTGTATACACCCGAATGGAGAAAAGTTAAAATATAAGGTACTAGGAATATGCGCCAAAGGTAGGCAAATTAATCATTTCAAGTACAAATATTACCATATTTATTGATGTAAAATGTAAACAAGTTAGACTGAAAATATGTGTGTGTGTTTACAAAGGATGTCTAAAGTGTATGCTGTGAGGTCAGGTTGCAGTTCACTACTTGCACTTGCGCCTTTCACAAGTGTGAGTACCCAGTTACACTAATGTCTGCTCTGACTTGTTATTCTGAGAGTCATGTGCTAAAGGGGGGCTTCCACCCTAGTTTGAAGGACCAGAGTACGAATGCCCCAGGGCACAGGAAGTACACAGTCCTCATTGATACAACTGTGGCCCAGTAACTTCTGACTGCCCTTTGACCCCACTGACTGGCACATATATGTCATCAGACTATAGCACCGTGGTACATATGCACACATGTGCATGTACACGTCAGCCAGTTTTTTATTCATTTATGTGCTAATACTTTTCAGCATCAGGATGTGATGTCGCAGGAGAAAGGTAGAGAGCGCCGAAGTCTCTGGTATTTCAAGACAAAACTAGAGACCTTTTCACACTCATATACTGCTCCAGGCAGATCTTCCACTGCAAATGCAAGTCATATGAGTCCAGCTGAAAACTGTTTATTTTTGGGTACTTGCTTTAGTCAAAGGTTACCATTTGCAACTCACAAAAAAAAAGCAAAGGGCAATTTCATACATTAACACTTTGGTAAAGTCGTTCTTTCACACCGTACATTTCCGTAAGTTTCTCTCTCCTTGTAAGTTATCCGGTGTGAAGGCCGCGTGGAGTCAGGTCCACACTGTGCATCTTACTGTTGTGTAGCCAGAGTAGAGAGGTGTCCACACAGACACAGGACGTAGACAACACCTGTGTGTAGCATCACGTGCCATTGGTTGCAAAATGTGGACACTGCAAACAGCAGCTGCAATATCACAGATGATATAAAACACATAAAGTGCTCAAGTCTTATACTAGAAACAACACAGCAGGGGAATCATGTCATAAAACAAATGATGAACCCACAGTATGGACGGGGCAGGTAATAAAATGCGAATTTCCCATGGTGGGACCACAGTCAATTGCTGCCTTCTTTTCTCCGTGCCCTGGTCTCATTATAAAATCTGTACTTTTTGTTGTGCAATAAAAGAAAAACAAGGAATAACCCTTCATAGTATTAATGTACAGGTCAAGGGCTGGGGAGAGAGGGCAGTAGATTTGGGGGTCGGTGTAAACCTCTGACGGCATTAGATGGAAGCAGAAGACAAAGCAAGTGACATTTATTAAGACTTTAGGTGCATTTAGGTTTATAGAAAAAAACTGAGAAAGATTAAAATGTCTGAGTATCGAAAAAATAAAATGGATTTCCCATACCGGGAGTCGAACCCAGGCCGCCTGGGTGAAAACCAGGAATCCTAACCGCTAGACCATATGGGAACTGTGACCTCTTCATACAGCTCAGTGTATGTGTGGTGTCTCCCAAGGTCATAGTGCATTCCGTACACAGAGTTATATTGTTCTTCTCAGTAGTACACAATCAATTGGGGTAACAGACACCTCACTTCTGACAAAAGAGAAGGAATGACCAGAAATCATCATTTCTGCCACAACCTGTCAGGTCTCATTATTTACAACCTTAGAACTTCTACACATACACAGAGCCCAGGACACGGAGGACAGCAGCAGTCCCTGCATTGACTATTACTAACCCCTCCCCTTGAGCCAGACAAAGCCACGCTCCTCCCCCAGGACACCCCTTGACTCCTGGGTTTCCTCACCAGACTGATGGCCCCACAGACCCCTCTCCAGTTATCTTCCAGCTGCTTCCTTGACGACACTCCCCTGCACCTGTCATAGGCTCCAGGCTGCCCTCCTGGGGCTCGAGTTATACTCCTTCTCTATCTACCTATCTACTAACAGCACCGACTCCAGTCCTGACACTGGATTGGTTCACACAAAGAAGAAGCAGCTCAGAAGTAGTCTGGGTTGTTCCCAGGTACCTGCATCTTCACAGAGTGACCGCCAGGGGGCAGCACAGCCAAAGCACTCACAGCCCACAAGCTTACGAATCATCAATTGGATGTCAGCAGCCTTGTCAGAGGCGCAGAGACTAGTAATTCCACAGTATTTTGGGACAGCAGAGGAAGAAGCAAGTGCTGAGCTGAAGTGGTCACTGCTGTTTTGTCACAACACCAGACATATGTTCTTAAAAGCATGTAAGCGCACATTCTTAGGCATTCTCGGTCGTCTTCTCCCTTTCTGACATTATACCAATTGTATACACCCGAATGGAGAAAAGTTAAAATATAAGGTACTAGGAATATGCGCCAAAGGTAGGCAAATTAAACATTTCAAGTACAAATATTACCATATTTATTGATGTAAAATGTAAACAAGTTAGACTGAAAATATGTGTGTGTGTTTACAAAGGATGTCTAAAGTGTATGCTGTGAGGTCAGGTTGCAGTTCACTACTTGCACTTGCGCCTTTCACAAGTGTGAGTACCCAGTTACACTAATGTCTGCTCTGACTTGTTATTCTGAGAGTCATGTGCTAAAGGGGGGCTTCCACCCTAGTTTGAAGGACCAGAGTACGAATGCCCCAGGGCACAGGAAGTACACAGTCCTCATTGATACAACTGGGGCCCAGTAACTTCTGACTGCCCTTTGACCCCACAGACTGGCACATATATGTCATCAGACTATAGCACCGTGGTACATATGCACACGTGTGCATGTACACGTCAGCCAGTTTTTTATTCATTTATGTGCTAATACTGTTCAGCATCAGGATGTGATGTCGAAGGAGAAAGGTGGAGAGCGCCGAAGTCTCTGGTATTTCAAGACAAAACTAGAGACCTTTTCACACTCATATACTGCTCCAGGCAGATCTTCCACTGCAAATGCAAGTCATATGAGTCCAGCTGAAAACTGTTTATTTTTGGGTACTTGCTTTAGTCAAAGGTTACCATTTGCAACTCACAAAAAAAAAGCAAAGGGCAATTTCATACATTAACACTTTGGTAAAGTCGTTCTTTCACACCGTACATTTCCGTAAGTTTCTCTCTCCTTGTAAGTTATCCGGTGTGAAGGCCGCGTGGAGTCAGGTCCACACTGTGCATCTTACTGTTGTGTAGCCAGAGTAGAGAGGTGTCCACACAGACACAGGACGTAGACAACACCTGTGTGTAGCATCACGTGCCATTGGTTGCAAAATGTGGACACTGCAAACAGCAGCTGCAATATCACAGATGATATAAAACACATAAAGTGCTCAAGTCTTATACTAGAAACAACACAGCAGGGGAATCATGTCATAAAACAAATGATGAACCCACAGTATGGACGGGGCAGGTAATAAAATGCGAATTTCCCATGGTGGGACCACAGTCATTTGCTGCCTTCTTTTCTCCGTGCCCTGGTCTCATTATATAATCTGTACTTTTTGTTGTGCAATAAAAGAAAAACAAGGAATAACCCTTCATAGTATTAATGTACAGGTCAAGGGCTGGGGAGAGAGGGCAGTAGATTTGGGGGTCGGTGTAAACCTCTGACGGCATTAGATGGAAGCAGAAGACAAAGCAAGTGACATTTATTAAGACTTTAGGTGCATTTAGGTTTATAGAAAAAAACTGAGAAAGATTAAAATGTCTGAGTAGTGAAAAAAAAATGGATTTCCCATACCGGGAGTCGAACCCAGGCCGCCTGGGTGAAAACCAGGAATCCTAACCGCTAGACCATATGGGAACTGTGACCTCTTCATACAGCTCAGTGTATGTGAGGTGTCTCCCAAGGTCACACTGCATTCCGTACACTGAGAGTTATATTGTTCTTCTCAGTAGTACACAATCAATTGGGGTAACAGACACCTCACTTCTGACAAAAGAGAAGGAATGACCAGAAATCATCATTTCTGCCACAACCTGTCAGGTCTCATTATTTACAACCTTAGAACTTCTACACATACACAGAGCCCAGGACACGGAGGACAGCAGCAGTCCCTGCATTGACTATTACTAATCCCCTCCCCTTGAGCCAGACAAAGCCACGCCCCTCCCCCAGGACACCCCTTGACTCCTGGGTTTCCTCACCAGACTGATGGCCCCACAGACCCCTCTCCAGTTATCTTCCAGCTGCTTCCTTGACGACACTCCCCTGCACCTGTCATAGGCTCCAGGCTGCCCTCCTGGAGCTCGAGTTATACTCCTTCTCTATCTACCTATCTACTAACAGCACCGACTCCAGTCCTGACACTGGATTGGTTCACACAAAGAAGAAGCAGCTCAGAAGTAGTCTGGGTTGTTCCCAGGTACCTGCATCTTCACAGAGTGACCGCCAGGGGGCAGCACAGCCAAAGCACTCACAGCCCACAAGCCTACGAATCATCAATTGGATGTCAGCAGCCTTGTCAGAGGCGCAGAGACTAGTAATTCCACAGTATTTTGGGACAGCAGAGGAAGAAGCAAGTGCTGAGCTGAAGTGGTCACTGCTGTTTTGTCACAACACCAGACATATGTTCTTAAAAGCATGTAAGCGCACATTCTTAGGCATTCTCGGTCGTCTTCTCCCTTTCTGACATTATACCAATTGTATACACCCGAATGGAGAAAAGTTAAAATATAAGGTACTAGGAATATGCGCCAAAGGTAGGCAAATTAAACATTTCAAGTACAAATATTACCATATTTATTGATGTAAAATGTAAACAAGTTAGACTGAAAATTTGTGTGTGTGTTTACAAAGGAAGTCTAAAGTGTATGCTGTGAGGTCAGGTTGCAGTTCACTACTTGCACTTGCGCCTTTCACAATTGTGAGTACCCAGTTACACTAATGTCTGCTCTGACTTGTTATTCTGAGAGTCATGTGCTAAAGGGGGGCTTCCACCCTAGTTTGAAGGACCAGAGTACGAATGCCCCAGGGCACAGGAAGTACACAGTCCTCATTGATACAACTGTGGCCCAGTAACTTCTGATTGCCCTTTGACCCCACAGACTGGCACATATATGTCATCAGACTATAGCACCGTGGTACATATGCACACATGTGCATGTACACGTCAGCCAGTTTTTTATTCATTTATGTGCTAATACTGTTCAGCATCAGGATGTGATGTCGAAGGAGAAAGGTGGAGAGCGCCGAAGTCTCTGGTATTTCAAGACAAAACTAGAGACCTTTTCACACTCATATACTGCTCCAGGCAGATCTTCCACTGCAAATGCAAGTCATATGAGTCCAGCTGAAAACTGTTTATTTTTGGGTACTTGCTTTAGTCAAAGGTTACCATTTGCAACTCACAAAAAAAAAGCAAAGGGCAATTTCATACATTAACACTTTGGCAAAGTCGTTCTTTCACACCGTACATTTCCGTAAGTTTCTCTCTCCTTGTAAGTTATCCGGTGTGAAGGCCGCGTGGAGTCAGGTCCACACTGTGCATCTTACTGTTGTGTAGCCAGAGTAGAGAGGTGTCCACACAGACACAGGACGTAGACCACACCTGTGTGTAGCATCACGTGCCATTGGTTGCAAAATGTGGACACTGCAAACAGCAGCTGCAATATCACAGATGATATAAAACACATAAAGTGCTCAAGTCTTATACTAGAAACAACACAGCAGGGGAATCATGTCATAAAACAAATGATGAACCCACAGTATGGACGGGGCAGGTAATAAAATGAGAATTTCCCATGGTGGGACCACAGTCAATTGCTGCCTTCTTTTCTCCGTGCCCTGGTCTCATTATATAATCTGTACTTTTTGTTGTGCAATAAAAGAAAAACAAGGAATAACCCTTCATAGTATTAATGTACAGGTCAAGGGCTGGGGAGAGAGGGCAGTAGATTTGGGGGTCGGTGTAAACCTCTGACGGCATTAGATGGAAGCAGAAGACAAAGCAAGTGACATTTATTAAGACTTTAGGTGCATTTAGGTTTATAGAAAAAATTGAGAAAGATTAAAATGTCTGAGTAGTGAAAAAAAAAATGGATTTCCCATACCGGGAGTCGAACCCAGGCTGCCTGGGTGAAAACCAGGAATCCTAACCGGTAGACCATATGGGAACTGTGACCTCTTCATACAGCTCAGTGTATGTGAGGTGTCTCCCAAGGTCACACTGCATTCCGTACACTGAGAGTTATATTGTTCTTCTCAGTAGTACACAATCAATTGGGGTAACAGACACCTCACTTCTGACAAAAGAGAAGGAATGACCAGAAGTCATAATTTCTGCCACAACCTGTCAGGTCTCATTATTTACAACCTTAGAACTTCTACACATACACAGAGCCCAGGAGACGGAGGACAGCAGCAGTCCCTGCATTGATTATTACTAACCCCTCCCCTTGAGCCAGACAAAGCCACGCCCCTCCCCCAGGACACCCCTTGACTCCTGGGTTTCCTCACCAGACTGATGGCCCCACAGACCCCTCTCCAGTTATCTTCCAGCTGCTTCCTTGACGACACTCCCCTGCACCTGTCATAGGCTCCAGGCTGCCCTCCTGGGGCTCGAGTTATACTCCTTCTCTATCTACTAACAGCACCGACTCCAGTCCTGACACTGGATTGGTTCACACAAAGAAGAAGCAGCTCAGAAGTAGTCTGGGTTGTTCCCAGGTACCTGCATCTTCACAGAGTGACCGCCAGGGGGCAGCACAGCCAAAGCACTCACAGCCCACAAGCCTACGAATCATCAATTGGATGTCAGCAGCCTTGTCAGAGGCGCAGAGACTAGTAATTCCACAGTATTTTGGGACAGCAGAGGAAGAAGCAAGTGCTGAGCTGAAGTGGTCACTGCTGTTTTGTCACAACACCAGACATATGTTCTTAAAAGCATGTAAGCGCACATTCTTAGGCATTCTCGGTCGTCTTCTCCCTTTCTGACATTATACCAATTGTATACACCCGAATGGAGAAAAGTTAAAATATAAGGTACTAAGAATATGCGCCAAAGGTAGGCAAATTAAACATTTCAAGTACAAATATTACCATATTTATTGATGTAAAATGTAAACAAGTTAGACTGAAAATATGTGTGTGTGTTTACAAAGGAAGTCTAAAGTGTATGCTGTGTGGTCAGGTTGCAGTTCACTACTTGCACTTGCGCCTTTCACAAGTGTGAGTACCCAGTTACACTAATGTCTGCTCTGACTTGTTATTCTGAGAGTCATGTGCTAAAGGGGGGCTTCCACCCTAGTTTGAAGGACCAGAGTACGAATGCCCCAGGGCACAGGAAGTACACAGTCCTCATTGATACAACTGGGGCCCAGTAACTTCTGACTGCCCTTTGACCCCACAGACTGGCACATATATGTCATCAGACTATAGCACCGTGGTACATATGCACACATGTGCATGTACACGTCAGCCAGTTTTTTATTCATTTATGTGCTAATACTGTTCAGCATCAGGATGTGATGTCGAAGGAGAAAGGTGGAGAGCGCCGAAGTCTCTGGTATTTCAAGACAAAACTAGAGACCTTTTCACACTCATATACTGCTCCAGGCAGATCTTCCACTGCAAATGCAAGTCATATGAGTCCAGCTGAAAACTGTTTATTTTTGGGTACTTGCTTTAGTCAAAGGTTACCATTTGCAACTCACAAAAAAAAAGCAAAGGGCAATTTCATACATTAACACTTTGTAAAGTCGTTCTTTCACACCGTACATTTCCGTAAGTTTCTCTCTCCTTGTAAGTTATCCGGTGTGAAGGCCGCGTGGAGTCAGGTCCACACTGTGCATCTTACTGTTGTGTAGCCAGAGTAGAGAGGTGTCCACACAGACACAGGACGTAGACAACACCTGTGTGTAGCATCACGTGCCATTGGTTGCAAAATGTGGACACTGCAAACAGCAGCTGCAATATCACAGATGATATAAAACACATAAAGTGCTCAAGTCTTATACTAGAAACAACACAGCAGGGGAATCATGTCATAAAACAAATGATGAACCCACAGTATGGACGGGGCAGGTAATAAAATGCGAATTTCCCATGGTGGGACCACAGTCAATTGCTGCCTTCTTTTCTCCGTGCCCTGGTCTCATTATATTATCTGTACTTTTTGTTGTGCAATAAAAGAAAAACAAGGAATAACCCTTCATAGTATTAATGTACAGGTCAAGGGCTGGGGAGAGAGGGCAGTAGATTTGGGGGTCGGTGTAAACCTCTGACGGCATTAGATGGAAGCAGAAGACAAAGCAAGTGACATTTATTAAGACTTTAGGTGCATTTAGGTTTATATAAAAAAACTGAGAAAGATTAAAATGTCTGAGTAGTGAAAAAAAAAATGGATTTCCCATACCGGGAGTCGAACCCAGGCTGCCTGGGGGAAAACCAGGAATCCTAACCGGTAGACGATATGGGAACTGTGACCTCTTTATACAGCTCAGTGTATGTGAGGTGTCTCCCAAGGTCACACTGCATTCCGTACACTGAGAGTTATATTGTTCTTCTCAGTAGTACACAATCAATTGGGGTAACAGACACCTCACTTCTGACAAAAGAGAAGGAATGACCAGAAGTCATCATTTCTGCCACAACCTGTCAGGTCTCATTATTTACAACCTTAGAACTTCTACACATACACAGAGCCCAGGACACGGAGGACAGCAGCAGTCCCTGCATTGACTATTACTAACCCCTCCCCTTGAGCCGGACAAAGCCACGCCCCTCCCCCAGGACACCCCTTGACTCCTGGGTTTCCTCACCAGACTGATGGCCCCACAGACCCGTCTCCAGTTATCTTCCAGCTGCTTCCTTGACGACACTCCCCTGCACCTGTCACAGGCTCCAGGCTGCCCTCCTGGGGCTCGAGTTATACTCCTTCTCTATCTATTAACAGCACCGACTCCAGTCCTGACACTGGATTGGTTCACACAGAGAAGAAGCAGCTCAGAAGTAGTCTGGGTTGTTTCCAGGTATCTGCATCTTCAAAGAGTGACCGCCAGGGGGCAGCACAGCCAAAGCACTCACAGCCCACAAGCCTACGAATCATCAATTGGATGTCAGCAGCCTTGTCAGAGGCGCAGAGACTAGTAATTCCACAGTATTTTGGGACAGCAGAGGAAGAAGCAAGTGCTGAGCTGAAGTGGTCACTGCTGTTTTGTCACAACACCAGACATATGTTCTTAAAAGCATGTAAGCGCACATTCGTAGGCATTCTCGGCCGTCTTCTCCCTTTCTGACATTATACCAATTGTATACACCCGAATGGAGAAAAGTTCAAATATAAGGTACTAGGAATATGCGCCAAAGGTAGGCAAATTAAACATTTCAAGTACAAATATTACCATATTTATTGATGTAAAATGTAAACAAGTTAGACTGAAAATATGTGTGTGTGTTTACAAAGGATGTCTAAAGTGTATGCTGTGAGGTCAGGTTGCAGTTCACTACTTGCACTTGCGCCTTTCACAAGTGTGAGTACCCAGTTACACTAATGTCTGTTCTGACTTGTTATTCTGAGAGTCATGTGCTAAAGGGGGGCTTCCACCCTAGTTTGAAGGACCAGAGTACGAATGCCCCAGGGCACAGGAAGTACACAGTCCTCATTGATACAACTGGGGCCCAGTAACTTCTGACTGCCCTTTGACCCCACAGACTGGCACATATATGTCATCAGACTATAGCACCGTGGTACATATGCACACATGTGCATGTACACGTCAGCCAGTTTTTTATTCATTTATGTACTAATACTGTTCAGCATCAGGATGTGATGTCGAAGGAGAAAGGTGGAGAGCGCCGAAGTCTCTGGTATTTCAAGACAAAACTAGAGACCTTTTCACACTCATATACTGCTCCAGGCAGATCTTCCACTGCAAATGCAAGTCATATGAGTCCAGCTGAAAACTGTTTATTTTTGGGTACTTGCTTTAGTCAAAGGTTACCATTTGCAACTCACAAAAAAAAAGCAAAGGGCAATTTCATACATTAACACTTTGGTAAAGTCGTTCTTTCACACCGTACATTTCCGTAAGTTTCTCTCTCCTTGTAAGTTATCCGGTGTGAAGGCCGCGTGGAGTCAGGTCCACACTGAGCATCTTACTGTTGTGTTGCCAGAGTAGAGAGGTGTCCACACAGACACAGGACGTAGACAACACCTGTGTGTAGCATCACGTGCCCCCAGCAACGCCTATAGAATAATGTATAGATGCCCCCAAGCCGCAGAAACCACGAGGGGAATGAAAACAGGAAGAGACGGGTTATGTCAGAGATACAAATGGTTTCCTGCTCAAGACCTGCAATAAATTAAAACAAAAGTATTATTACAAACATTCCAGGTCCTACCGATATTGGAACTCAGATTGCTGGATTCAGAGTCCAGAGTGCTAATCATTACACGATGGAACCAACGTCCACGATCCTCAACCCTAGGAGTCCTGAAGCAGTGTCAGTCGCCACCTACTGTCTATCGCTTGAATTCGTTCACACTGTAAATCAAACATGACAAGTCCAACAGCACAACTAAAATGTGTATTTCACAAGTAATAACATAAAAACAGAAATATACTTTTGCTGATGCAGAAACAAAGAAAACGTCTCGTCTGATGCTTTGAAATCTCCATTTAGCATGGCCCCTTAACTAACCACCAAGAGGCTTTGCACGGCTGGGAACCTTTGTAGAAGACTCAGTGGGTCACTGTGAATGCAGCAGATCTTCACCCCTGTATTTCTTACAAAGAAGCAGAGTTTTATTCCAGGTACAGGAGGCATCTCTGGTGTCTGATACTACCTGTAGTGTTCAGCCTACCCTCTCTGAGAGAGCAGCAGTGAGGGTACAAAGCACACTGGTTGCAAAATGTGGACACTGCAAACAGCAGCTGCAATATCACAGATGATATAAAACACATAAAGTGCTCAAGTCTTATACTAGAAACAACACAGCAGGGGAATCATGTCATAAAACAAATGATGAACCCACAGTATGGACGGGGCAGGTAATAAAATGCGAATTTCCCATGGTGGGACCACAGTCAATTGCTGCCTTCTTCTCTGTGCCCCGGTCTCATTATATAATCTGTACTTTTTGTTGTGCAATAAAAGAAAAACAAGGAATAACCCTTCATAGTATTAATGTACAGGTCAAGGGCTGGGGAGAGAGGGCAGTAGATTTGGGGGTCGATGTAAACCTCTGACGGCATTAGATGCATCAGAAGACAAAGCGAGTGACATTTATTAAGACTTTAGGTGCATTTAGGTTTATAGAAAAAAACTGAGAAAGATTAAAATGTCTGAGTAGTGGGAAAAAAAAAATGGATTTCCCATACCTGGAGTCAAACCCGGGCCGCCTGGGTGAATACCAGGAATCCTAACCGCTAGACCATATGGGAACTGTGACCTCTTCATACAGCTCAGTGTATGTGAGGTGTCTCCCAAGGTCACAGTACATTCCGTACACTGAGAGTTATATTGTTCTTCTCAGTAGTACACAATCAATTGGCGTAACAGACACCTCACTTCTGAGAAAAGAGAAGGAATGACCAGAAGTCATCATTTCTGCCACAACCTGTCAGGTCTCATTATTTACAACCTTAGAACTTCTACACATACACAGAGCCCAGGACACGGAGGACAGCAGCAGTCCCTGCATTGACTATTACTAACCCCTCCCCTTGAGCCAGACAAAGCCACGCCCCTCCCCCAGGACACCCCTTGACTCTTGGGTTTTCTCATCAGACTGATGGCCCCACAGACCCCTCTCCAGTTATCTTCCAGCTGCTTCCCTGACGACACTCCCCTGCACCTGTCACAGGCTCCAGGCTGCCCTCCTGGGGCTCGAGTTATACTCCTTCTCTATCTACTAACAGCACCGACTCCAGTCCTGACACTGGATTGGTTCACACAGAGAAGAAGCAGCTCAGAAGTAGTCTGGGTTGTTCCCACGTACCTGCATCTTCACAGAGTGACCGCCAGGGGGCAGCACAGCCAAAGCACTCACAGCCCACAAGCCTACGAATCATCAAATGGATGTCAGCAGCCTTGTCAGAGGCGCAGAGACTAGTAATTCCGCAGTATTTTGGGACAGCAGAGGAAGAAGCAAGTGCTGAGCTGAAGTGGTCACTGCTGTTTTGTCACAACACCAGACATATGTTCTTAAAAGCATGTAAGCGCACATTCTTAGGCATTCTCGGTCGTCTTCTCCCTTTCTGACATTATACCAATTGTATACACCCGAATGGAGAAAAGTTAAAATATAAGGTACTAGGAATATGCGCCAAAGGTAGGCAAATTAAACATTTCAAGTACAAATATTACCATATTTATTGATGTAAAATGTAAACGAGTTAGACTGAAAATATGTGTGTGTGTTTACAAAGGATGTCTAAAGTGTATGCTGTGAGGTCAGGTTGCAGTTCACTACTTGCACTTGCGCCTTTCACAAGTGTGAGTACCCAGTTACACTAATGTCTGCTCTGACTTGTTATTCTGAGAGTCATGTGCTAAAGGGGGGCTTCCACCCTAGTTTGAGGGACCAGAGTACGAATGCCCCAGGGCACAGGAAGTACACAGTCCTAATTGATACAACTGTGGCCCAGTAACTTCTGACTGCCCTTTGACCCCACAGACTGGCACATATATGTCATCAGACTATAGCACCGTGGTACATATGCACACATGTGCATGTACACGTCAGCCAGTTTTTTATTCATTTATGTGCTAATACTGTTCAGCATCAGGATGTGATGTCGAAGGAGAAAGGTGGAGAGTGCCGAAGTCTCTGTTATTTCAAGACAAAACTAGAGACCTTTTCACACTCATATACTGCTCCAGGCAGATCTTCCACTGCAAATGCAAGTTATATGAGTCCAGCTGAAAACTGTTTATTTTTGGGTACTTGCTTTAGTCAAAGGTTACCATTTGCAACTCACAAAAAAAAAAGCAAAGGGCAATTTCATACATTAACACTTTGGTAAAGTCGTTCTTTCACACCGTACATTTCCGTAAGTTTCTCTCTCCTTGTAAGTTATCCGGTGTGAAGGCCGCGTGGAGTCATGTCCACACTGTGCATCTTACTGTTGTGTAGCCAGAGTAGAGAGGTGTCCACACAGACACAGGACGTAGACAACACCTGTGTGTAGCATCACGTGCCCCCAGCAGCGCCTATAGAATAATGTATAGATGCCCCCAAGCCGCAGAAACCACGAAAGGAATGAAAACAGGAAGAGACGGGTTATGTCAGAGATACAAATGGTTTCCTGCTCAAGACCTGCAATAAATTAAAACAAAAGTATTATTACAAACATTCCAGGTCCTACCGATATTGGAACTCAGATTGCTGGATTCAGAGTCCAGAGTGCTAATCATTACACAATGGAACCAACGTCCAAGATCCTCAACCCTAGGAGTCCTGAAGCAGTGTCAGTCGCCACCTACTGTCTATCGCTTGAATTCGTTCACACTGTAAATCAAACATGACAAGTCCAACAGCACAACTAAAATGTGTATTTCACAAGTAATAACATAAAAACAGAAATATACTTTTGCTGATGTAGAAACAAAGAAAACGTCTCGTCTGATGCTTTGAAATCTCCATTTAGCATGGCCCCTTAACTAACCACCAAGAGTCTTTGCACGGCTGGGAACCTTTGTAAAAGACTCAGTGGGTCACTGTGAATGCAGCAGATCTTCACCCCTGTATTTCTTACAAAGAAGCAGAGTTTTATTCCAGGTACAGGAGGCATCTCTGGTGTCTGATACTACTGGTAGTGTTCAGCCTACCCTCTCTGAGAGAGCAGCAGTGAGGGTACAAAGCACACTGGTTGCAAAATGTGGACACTGCAAACAGCAAATGCAATATCACAGATGATATAAAACACATAAAGTGCTCAAGTCTTAAAC
The DNA here is from genome assembly GCF_031143425.1 of Pleurodeles waltl. NCBI lineage: Eukaryota > Metazoa > Chordata > Amphibia > Caudata > Salamandridae > Pleurodeles > Pleurodeles waltl. Next base: position 5,407,762 of record NW_027150097.1, read on the forward strand.
TAGAAACAACACAGCAGGGAAATCATGTCATAAAACAAATGATGAACCCACAGTATGGATGGGGCAGGTAATAAAATGCGAATTTCCCATGGTGGGACCACAGTCAATTGCTGCCTTCTTTTCTCCGTGCCCTGGTCTCATTATATAATCTGTACTTTTTGTTGTGCAATAAAAGAAAAACAAGGAATAACCCTTCATAGTATTAATGTACAGGTCAAGGGCTGGGGAGAGAGGGCAGTAGATTTGGGGGTCAGTGTAAACTTCTGACGGCATTAGATGGAAGCAGAAGACAAAGCAAGTGACATTTATTAAGACTTTAGGTGCATTTAGGTTTATAGAAAATAACTGAGAAAGATTAAAATGTCTGAGTAGTGAAAAAAAAAAAATGGATTTCCCATACCGGGAGTCGAACCCGGGCCGCCTGGGTGAAAACCAGTAATCCTAACCGCTAGACCATATGGGAACTGGGAACTCTTCATACAGCTCAGTGTATGTGAGGTGTCTCCCAAGGTCACACTGCATTCCGTGCACTGAGAGTTATATTGTTCTTCTCAGTAGTACACAATCAATTGGGGTAACAGACACCTCACTTCTGACAAAAGAGAAGGAATGACCAGAAGTCATCATTTCTGCCACAACCTGTCAGGTCTCATTATTTACAACCTTAGAACTTCTACACATACACAGAGCCCAGGACACGGAGGACAGCAGCAGTCCCTGCATTGACTATTACTAACCCCTCCCCTTGAGCCAGACAAAGCCACGCCCCTCCCCCAGGACACCCCTTGACTCCTGGGTTTCCTCACCAGACTGATGGCCCCACAGACCCCTCTCCAGTTATCTTCCAGCTGCTTCCCTGACGACACTCCCCTGCACCTGTCACAGGTTCCAGGCTGCCCTCCTGGGGCTCGAGTTATACTCCTTCTCTATCTACTAACAGCACCGACTCCAGTCCTGACACTGGATTGGTTCACACAAAGAAGAAGCAGCTCAGAAGTAGTCTGGGTTGTTCCCAGGTACCTGCATCTTCACAGAGTGACCGCCAGGGGGCTGCACAGCCAAAGCACTCACAGCCCACAAGCCTACGAATCATCAATTGGATGTCAGCAGCCTTGTCAGAGGCGCAGAGACTAGTAATTCCACAGTATTTTGGGACAGCAGAGGAAGAAGCAAGTGCTGAGCTGAAGTGGTCACTGCTGTTTTGTCACAACACCAGACATATGTTCTTAAAAGCATGTAAGCGCACATTCTTAGGCATTCTCGGTCGTCTTCTCCCTTTCTGACATTATACCAATTGTATACACCCGAATGGAGAAAAGTTAAAATATAAGGTACTAGGAATATGCGCCAAAGGTAGGCAAATTAAACATTTCAAGTACAAATATTACCATATTTATTGATGTAAAATGTAAACAAGTTAGACTGAAAATATGTGTGTGTGTTTACAAAGGATGTCTAAAGTGTATGCTGTGAGGTCAGGTTGCAGTTCACTACTTGCACTTGCGCCTTTCACAAGTGTGAGTACCCAGTTACACTAATGTCTGCTCTGACTTGTTATTCTGAGAGTCATGTGCTAAAGGGGGGCTTCGACCCTAGTTTGTGGGACCAGAGTACGAATGCCCCAGGGCACAGGAAGTACACAGTCCTCATTGATACAACTGTGGCCCAGTAACTTCTGACTGTTTTTGACCCCACAGACTGGCACATATATGTCATCAGACTATAGCACCGTGGTACATATGCACACATGTGCATGTACACGTCAGCCAGTTTTTTATTCATTTATGTGCTAATACTGTTCAGCATCAGGATGTGATGTCGAAGGAGAAAGGTGGAGAGCGCCGAAGTCTCTGGTATTTCAAGACAAAACTAGAGACCTTTTCACACTCATATACTGCTCCAGGCAGATCTTCCACTGCAAATGCAAGTTATATGAGTCCAGCTGAAAACTGTTTATTTTTGGGTACTTGCTTTAGTCAAAGGTTACCATTTGCAACTCACCAAAAAAAAGCAAAGGGCAATTTCATACATTAACACTTTGGTAAAGTCGTTCTTTCACACCGTACATTTCCGTAAGTTTCTCTCTCCTTGTAAGTTATCCGGTGTGAAGGCCGCGTGGAGTCAGGTCCACACTGTGCATCTTACTGTTGTGTAGCCAGAGTAGAGTGGTGTCCACACAGACACAGGACGTAGACAACACCTGTGTGTAGCATCACATGCCCCCAGCAACGCCTATAGAATAATGTATAGATGCCCCCAAGCCGCAGAAACCACGAAAGGAATGAAAACAGAAAGAGACGGGTTATGTCAGAGATACAAATGGTTTCCTGCTCAAGACCTGCAATAAATTAAAACAAAAGTATTATTACAAACGTTCCAGGTCCTACCGATATTGGAACTCAGATTGCTGGATTCAGAGTCCAGAGTGCTAATCATTACACAATGGAACCAACGTCCACGATCCTCAACCCTAGGAGTCCTGAAGCAGTGTCAGTCGCCACCTACTGTCTATCGCTTGAATTCGCTCACACTGTAAATCAAACATGACAAGTCCAACAGCACAACTAAAATGTGTATTTCACAAGTAATAACATAAAAACAGACATATACTTTTGCTGATGCAGAAACAAAGAAAACATCTCGTCTGATGCTTCGAAATCTCCATTTAGCATGGCCCCTTTAACCACCAAGAGTCTTTGCACGGCTGGGAACCTTTGTAAAAGACTCAGTGGATCACTGTGAATGCAGCAGATCTTCACCCCTGTATTTCTTACAAAGAAGCAGAGTTTTATTCCAGGTACAGGAGGCATCTCTGGTGTCTGATACTACCGGTAGTGTTCAGCCTACCCTCTCTGAGAGAGCAGCAGTGAGGGTACAAAGCACACTGGTTGCAAAATGTGGACACTGCAAACAGCAAATTCAATATCACAGATGATATAAAACACATAAAGTGCTCAAGTTTTAAACTAGAAACAACACAGCAGGGGAATCATGTCATATACCAAATGATGAACCCACAGTATGGACGGGGCAGGTAATAAAATGCGAATTTCCCATGGTGGGACCACAGTCAATTGCTGCCTTCTTCTCTGTGCCCCGGTCTCATTATATAATCTGTACTTTTTGTTGTGCAATAAAAGAAAAACAAGGAATAACCCTTCATAGTATTAATGTACAGGTCAAGGGCTGGGGAGAGAGGGCAGTAGATTTGGGGGTCGGTGTAAACCTCTGACGGCATTAGATGGAAGCAGAAGACAAAGCAAGTGACATTTATTAAGACTTTAGGTGCATTTAGGTTTATAGAAAATAACTGAGAAAGATTAAAATGTCTGAGTAGTGAAAAAAAAAAAGGGACTTCCCATACCAGGAGTCGAACCCGGGCCGCCTGGGTGAAAACCAGTAATCCTAACCGCTAGACCATATGGGAACTGTGACCTCTTCATACAGCTCAGTGTATGTGAGGTGTCTCCCAAGGTCACACTGCATTCCGTACACTGAGAGTTATATTCTTCTTCTCAGTAGTACACAATCAATTGGGGTAACAGACACTTCACTTCTGACAAAAGAGAAGGAATGACCAGAAGTCATCATTTCTGCCACAACCTGTCAGGTCTCATTATTTACAACCTTAGAACTTCTACACATACACAGAGCCCAGGACACGGAGGACAGCAGCAGTCCCTGCATTGACTATTACTAACCCCTCCCCTTGAGCCAGACAAAGCCACGCCCCTCCCCCAGGACACCCCTTGACTCCTGGGTTTCCTCACCAGACTGATGGCCCCACAGACCCCTCTCCAGTTATCTTCCAGCTGGTTCCCTGACGACACTCCCCTGCACCTGTCACAGGCTCCAGGCTGCCCTCCTGGGGCTCGAGTTATACTCCTTCTCTATCTACTAACAGCACCGACTCCAGTCCTGACACTGGATTGGTTCACACAGAGAAGAAGCAGCTCAGAAGTAGTCTGGGTTGTTCCCAGGTACCTGCATCTTCACAGAGTGACCGCCAGGGGGCAGCACAGCCAAAGCACTCACAGCCCACAAGCCTACGAATCATCAATTGGATGTCAGCAGCCTTGTCAGAGGCGCAGAGACTAGTAATTCCACAGTATTTTGGAACAGCAGAGGAAGAAGCAAGTGCTGAGCTGAAGTGGTCACTGCTGTTTTGTCACAACACCAGACATATGTTCTTAAAAGCATGTAAGCGCACATTCTTAGGCATTCTCGGTCGTCTTCTCCCTTTCTGACATTATACCAATTGTATACACCCGAATGGAGAAAAGTTAAAATATAAGGTACTAGGAATATGCGCCAAAGGTAGGCAAATTAAACATTTCAAGTACAAATATTACCATATTTATTGATGTAAAATGTAAACGAGTTAGACTGAAAATATGTGTGTGTGTTTACAAAGGATGTCTAAAGTGTATGCTGTGAGGTCAGGTTGCAGTTCACTACTTGCACTTGCGCCTTTCACAAGTGTTAGTACCCAGTTACACTAATGTCTGCTCTGACTTGTTATTCTGAGAGTCATGTGCTAAAGGGGGGCTTCCACCCTAGTTTGAGGGACCAGAGTACGAATGCCCCAGGGCACAGGAAGTACACAGTCCTCATTGATACAACTGTGGCCCAGTAACTTCTGACTGCCCTTTGACCCCACAGACTGGCACATATATGTCATCAGACTATAGCACCGTGGTACGTATGCACACGTGCATGTACACGTCAGCCAGTTTTTTATTCATTTATGTGCTAATACTGTTCAGCATCAGGATGTGATGTCGAAGGAGAAAGGTGGAGAGCGCCGAAGTCTCTGGTATTTCAAGACAAAACTAGAGACCTTTTCACACTCATATACTGCTCCAGGCAGATCTTCCACTGCAAATGCAAGTTATATGAGTCCAGCTGAAAACTGTTTATTTTTGGGTACTTGCTTTAGTCAAAGGTTACCATTTGCAACTCACAAAAAAAAGCAAAGGGCAATTTCATACATTAACACTTTGGTAAAGTCGTGCTTTCACACCGTACATTTCCGTAAGTTTCTCTCTCCTTGTAAGTTATCCAGTGTGAAGGCCGCGTGGAGTCAGGTCCACACTGTGCATCTTACTGTTGTGTAGCCAGAGTAGAGAGGTGTCCACACAGACACAGGACGTAGACAACACCTGTGTGTAGCATCACGTGCCCCCAGCAGCGCCTATAGAATAATGTATAGATGCCCCCAAGCCGCAGAAACCACGAAAGGAATGAAAACAGGAAGAGACGGGTTATGTCACAGATACAAATGGTTTCCTGCTCAAGACCTGCAATAAATTAAAACAAAAGTATTATTACAAACATTCCAGGTCCTACCGATATTGGAACTCAGATTGCTGGATTCAGAGTCCAGAGTGCTAATCATTACACGATGGAACCAACGTCCACGATCCTCAACCCTAGGAGTCCTGAAGCAGTGTCAGTCGCCACCTACTGTCTATCGCTTGAATTCGTTCACACTGTAAATCAAACATGACAAGTCCAACAGCACAACTAAAATGTGTATTTCACAAGTAATAACATAAAAACAGAAATATACTTTTGCTGATGCAGAAACAAAGAAAACGTCTCGGCTGATGCTTCGAAATCTCCATTTGGCATGGCCCCTTAACTAACCACCAAGAGTCCTTGCACGGCTGGGAACCTTTGTAAAAGAGTCAGTGGGTCACTGTGAATGCAGCAGACCTTCACCCCAGCATTTGTTACAAAGAAGCAGAGTTTTATGCCAGGTACAGGAGGCATCTCTGGTGTCTGATACTACAGGTAGCGTTCAGCCTACCCTATGTGAGAGAGCAGCAGTGAGGGTACAAACCACACTGGTTGCAAAATGTGGACACTGCAAACAGCAGCTGCAATATCACAGATGATTTAAAACACCTAAAGTACTCAAGTCTTATACTAGAAACAACAAAGCAAGGGAATCATGTCATAAAACAAATGATGAACCCACAGTGTGGACGGGGCAGGTAATAAAATGAGAATTTCCCATGGTGGGACTGCAGTGAATTGCTGCCTTCTTCTCTGTGCCCAGGTCTCTCTATATAATCTGTACTTTTTGTTGTGCAATAAAAGAAAAACAGGGAATAACCCTTCATAGCATTAATGTACAGGTCAAGGGCTAGGGAGAGAGGGCAGTAGATTTGGGGGTCGGTGTAAACCTCTAACGGCATTAGATGGAAGCAGAAGACAAAGCAAGTGACATTTATTAAGACTTTAGGCACATTTAGGTTTATAGAAAAAAACGGAGAAAGTTTAAAATGTCTGAGTAGTGAAAAAAACTAAGTGGATTTCCCATACAAGGCGTTGAACCCGGGCCGCTTGGGTGAATAACCAGGAATCATAACCGCTAGACCATATGGGAACTGTGAACTCTTCATACAGCTCAGTGTATGTGAGGTGTCTCCCAAGGTCACACGACATTACGTACACTGAGAGTTATATTGTTCTTCTCAGTAGTACACAATCAATTGGGGTAACAGACACCTCACTTCTGACAAACCAGAAGGAATGACCAGAAGTCATAATTTCTGCCACAACCTGTTAGGTCTAATTATTTACAACCTTAGAACTTCTACACATACACAGAGCCCAGGACACGGAGGACAGCAGCAGTCCCTGAATTGACTATTACTAACCCCTCCCCTTGAGCCAGACAAAGCCACGCCCCTCCCCCAGGACACCCCTTGACTCCTGGGTTTCCTCACCAGACTGATGGCCCCACAGACCCCTCTCCAGTTATCTTCCAGCTGCTTCCTTGATGACACTCCCCTGCACCTGTCACAGGCTCCAGGCTGCCCTCCTGGGGCTCGAGTTATACTCCTTCTCTATCTACTAACAGCACTGACTCCAGTCCTGACACTGGATTGGTTCACACAGAGAAGAAGCAGCTCAGAGGTAGTCTGGGTTGTTCCCAGGTACCTGCATCTTCACAGAGTGACCGCCAGGGGGCAGCACAGCCAAAGCACTCACAGCCCACAAGCCTACGAATCATCAATTGGATGTCAGCAGCCTTGTCAGAGGCGCAGAGACTAGTAATTCCACAGTATTTTGGGACAGCAGAGGAAGAAGCAAGTGCTGAGCTGAAGTGGTCACTGCTGTTTTGTCACAACACCAGACATATGTTCTTAAAAGCATGTAAGCGCACATTCTTAGGCATTCTCGGTCGTCTTCTCCCTTTCTGACATTATACCAATTGAATACACCCGAATGGAGAAAAGTTAAAATATAAGGTACTAGGAATATGCGCCAATGGTAGGTAAATTAAACATTTCAAGTACAAATATTACCATATTTATTGATGTAAAATGTAAACAAGTTAGACTGAAAATATGTGTGTGTGTTTACAAAGGATGTCTAAAGTGTATGCTGTGAGGTCAGGTTGCAGTTCACTACTTGCACTTGTGCCTTTCACAAGTGTGAGTACCCAGTTACACTAATGTCTGCTCTGACTTGTTATTCTGAGAGTCATGTGCTAAAGGGGGGCTTCCACCCTAGTTTGAGGGACCAGAGTACGAATGCCCCAGGGCACAGGAAGTACACAGTCCTCATTGATACAACTGTGGCATAGTAACTTCTGACTACCCTTGGACCCCACAGACTGGCACATATGTCATCACACTATAGCACGTGGAACATATGCACACATGTGCATGTACACTTCAGCCAGTTTTTTATTCATTTATGTGCTAATACTGTTCAACATCATGATGTGATCTCAAAGGAGCCCGGTGGAGAGCGCCGAAGTCTCTGGTATTTCAAGACGAAACTGAAGACCTTTTCACACTCACATACTGCTCCAGGCAGATCTTACCACTGCAAATGCAAATTATATGAGTCCAGCTAAAAACTGTTTATTTTTGGGTATTAGCTTTATTCAAAGGTTACCATTTACAAGTCACAAGAAAAACAAAGGACATTTTCATACATTAACACTTTGGTAAATTCTTTCTTTCACACAGTACGTTTATATAAGTTTCTTTATCCTTGTAAGTTATCCGGTGTGAAGACCGTGTGGAGTCATGTCCACACTGTTCATCTTTCTGTTGTGTAGCCACAGTAGAGAGGTGTCCACATAGACACAGGAAGTAGACAACATGTGTGTAGACCATTGTCGCGTAGGCTCTTATTATTTTAATGAAAATACTGGATTTTGAGAGGCAGGATCGCCCGTGTTGTGGGGGACTAAGTCTAACCCACTGCAGGTGACACCTGTCCCACCAATCCGGCTAACTAGCAGTGCCTCATCTCTACCAAAGGATAGTGATGATTGGGCAGCCGAGCGCATGACATATTTGGCTTCTCAGGCAAGTCGTGGTCACTCGGGTCTCATCCGTTTCTCTCATTTACAATTCAATCTCATATATAAATGACAAACAGAAGCAGTACATGTTTCAATAATGAGTTTATTAAAATGACTGCATCTTAGATAGCAAAGCGTGAGCTGCAATAACCAGGACAACACAACATGACAGTATTAAAATTGTGACGAGAAGAGTGAAGCATAAAAACAACGCTATCATATTGTCACTGTAGTCAATACACTTGCTCCTGCCTAAGCTATGATGAAGCACAGCATGTTAAGGTCTAATTCTGCCCTTCAGGTTCCCATGGGAAGACATCATCCCCCATACCTGAGCAAAGGCCTGCGGTCTGCATTAGCATCTGTAGTGAAGCATTCAGCAATCAGCATACAGTCGTGGTTCCCTGGCTGGAATCTCCCTCTAACGTGTAAGGGACAAGAAGTGTTTTTATAACAACATAGCTGATGTTCTAAGAAAATGTTCCTACGTAAAGATGTGTGTTTTCTACGAATGTTTGAGACTAAACTTCTACCACTTTCACAGGCAATGTACCGTGCTGTAGCCTTGGAAGAAGCACAGAGTGAGCAAGAATGTCTTGTTTGAGAACAGAGTGCTGGTCTAGGCAAAAACAGTTAGATAGACAGAAAATAAAACAAGACCGTAAAAGTTGCTATTGTAACAATAATAAAATAAAGCAAGATAAAATATATCTAGGTTATGGTACACAGCGGCATGGCCTAGTGTGTTAAAATAACGTGCATGGAGATATGTCTAAAATGGCTACACAACAGCCTCCCCTTCTTGGTTGAAAGTGGTTCAAAGCCTACAGCGATATAAAATTGCTACAAAAAGCTCAACCTAATATATATATATAAAAGCAAGGTCAATGATGACAAGTCGAAGGGACACGTGAGCATGTAAAGGGACAATTTAAAACATGATCATGTAGCGTAAAACCAAATTTCAAAAAGCAAAGTCAATTTTGAAAAGTTCCAATCGATTCCGGGACCATAGAGGACAGGAAATCTTCTACTTCGGCCGATGTTAAAGTTGGAAAGTAATTGCCAAGAAGGATCAAGGAGCAGTCGTGTTCCATAGCCTCAGCCAAGGCGGCATTCCGTGGTGTGCCCAATGATGTGTGACAAGCTACATCCTCCAGGAATGGCAACTCATAAGTAGCTTCCCGTAGCAAACGCAGCCTCAACACGCATGTCTGGTAATGAGCCCTCAGTGAGAACATCAACAGATCAGAATCCAATGAAAGCAAGCGATGCGTAGAAAGACAGACTTCCAGTGCGTGTTTGAAAGAGCACCAGAGGCACCAAAACACGGGCTTCACACAATGTAAAACCGGTCTGAATGACAAAGACCAGCCACACTCCAATTGCTCCAGTAGTGTTGCTCCAAAATACTGCATCATACATTCACGAAACAGCTGCACTGATGGGAGCGCTTTCATTCCTCCTTGTTGCGACGGGACAGCCATTGAGCATAAAAAATAGCAACAGCAAAATGCCAGATAATAAAGCCAAAGATATTGGAAATCCCCCAAAAATACTTGAAAAGATTGAGTGGATTGCTTATAGTATTAAACCGAATATGGAGGAGAAGGTGTGAATGAAACCGGAACCAACAGCTTTAAAGAAGTGTGCGATTCCAGTTGAACTGGACGCATTAAATATCCGTCCCACGAGTTCACCAAAGTGTCTCGGAAAGTTTGTATTGAAAAGGGACTGTATTTCTGCTGACGACCTTGCCACCTGAAGGGCGTAGGTCTTGCGTGCAAATGTAAGGGCCACATGCTTTTGAAACAACAAAGCCTTGAGTCTGCTCAACTAGTCAAAATTCACATTTGAAGTAGCAATTTGAGGCCAAATGTCAGCTACCTCTTTAATCTTAGTGGGGGGAAAAAGTACGTTCCCTCAGCATGTAATGACCTTAGAGACCGAAACAACATAAACTATTCCGGCTCGCATACCACAACAGTCTTCACCGTTGAGGAGGATATAGCTGCCGTTTGAAAGCACCTGGAACATATGTCTAATCAAGGGGACTGGAACTCCCTTCAGATAACAAGCCAAGTTCGCTGCAGACGCGTTACACAACCCATGCAAGGACAGCTGTTTACAAACCATTGAATGGCTGACTGAAGTCTCACATTCACTACCGCTAAAAAAGACTTCTTTCATGCCACTGAGACATTTGTATAAGAAGGGAAGCTCCCACACCTCATGGATGTAACTATCTCCCAGCCTTTCATATCTGCCTACCGGAATGTGTTTTAAACAGGAGGTGAATTGTATTGTATTGTATTGTAATCGTATTTATATAGCGCTTACCACCCCTGACGAGGCGCCGAAGCGCTTTTCGATGAGTAGCACGCTACTCCGGAACCCAACAAGAATTAGAGATGGATTAGTATCATTTAATAATGAGTACAGTTTTAGTATTATTATGAGTTAATTTGAGCCGCGGATATGAGAGTTTGTTAGTTAGATTGACTGGAGTAATGGAGGGGTGGAGGAGGAAAGAAATCCAGAAGTGTTAATTGGGAGTATATCCTTCATTTACTCAACCCAAAGGCTTGGGATGAATAAAGGGGGGCGGAGGGGTAAGAGTATGTGGAAGGGTTAGGGAGAGCATAGTAGCAGGGTGAGATGAATGCAGGAGAATTTAGTAGGGTTGTGTGGGAGGTCACAGAGGTAGAGTGAGGTTTGGTGAGTTAGATGTGGAGGTGAAGGGAAGAGTTATGCAGAGATATTTAGGAGATTAAAGTGGTCGAAGGGATTTGGGATGAGTCAGAGTGAGAATGGAGGATAGTTTGATAGAGACATGACATAAGAGTGATGAGTAGATAAGTGTGATAAAATGAGAGCAGAAATTCATAGATATCTAGTATAACAACCCAAAAACCAGGAGCCATGCAATGATCCACAAACATGCCAAGCACAGAAACAACATATACACATACATACACATATATATATATATATATATATATATATATATATATATTTATACACACACACACATGAATACACACACATATGCACATATAATACATAATTAGAATCATGGGTAAAAAATACTTAGTCAGACAGGTTTAAAAGAGTGTGTGTGTATTTTATTGTTATGACAGTAGCAATACATATTTTCCAAATAAACTATAAATAAATAGAAATATACATATAATCTGAAAAAAATATTTATCCACATAGGCATATGCAGTTCATAGTTGTTTGAAAAAGGTGGTTATGAAGGAAAGAGCCAACTCTTGAGTAGTTTTCTGAAAACAAGAAAGTTATCTGTGGCTCTTATGGTTGGGGGTAATGAATTACATAGTTTGTCTGCTTGGACGGAGAAGGATGTACCACCTACAGTCTTTTTCTTGAATGGTGGTGTTCTAAGGCGGGGTGCCAGTCTTGAGCGGAGGGTTCTTTGTTGGATGTATTTGGTAATTTTCTTTCTGATAAAAAGTGGTCCTGTTCCATGTATAGCTTTGTGGGTGATACAAAGCAGTTTGAAAGTGCATCTTCTGGCAATGGGTAACCAGTGTAGTGCCCTCAAGGCAGGGGAGATGTGGGCTTGCGGCTTTACATGTAATAGTAGCCTGGCTGCGGAATTCTGGATACTTTGTAGTTTTTTCATAACAGATAGAGATGATCCATGGTAGAGGCTATTGGCATAATCCAGTTTGGATAATACAAGTGAGATAGTAGCTTGCACCTTGTGTGGAAATCCGAGGTGGGGGAAGATGCGTTGTAAAGTCTTTAAGGTGATGAAGCTTGTGTGTGCTAATTTGTCTACTTGGGCATTCATAGTGAGCTTGGAATCCATGGTGATTCCTAGGTTTTTAACTTCCTTGGATAATTGAGGAGGTGGTCCGAGATCGTCAGGCCAGACGCACAGAGGGTCATCATTTTTCCAGTCACCACATATGAGTATTTCTGTTTTGGAGGTATTTAGTTTGAGATGGCTCCAGGTCATCCACTGATCAACGGCTCTGAGGCAACTGAAGATTTGTGAGTTTTCAATGTTTTTGGGGTCTTCTAATTGAAGTAGTATTTGTGTGTCATCTGCATAGTTGTAGCATGTGAGATGGAAATCATTGATCAGTTCTGGTAAAGATATCATGTAGATGTTAAAAAGCAAAGGTGAGATGATTGACCCTTGGGGGACCCCTGTTTTTGTGAGGTAGGGTTCGGATGAGAAGGGGGGTGAGTGGATGATATTCGCTCTTTTTTGGAGATAGGAAGTAATCCAGTCGAGAGCAATCCCTTGTATGCCGGCTTCGTGGAGTCTTTGAGTTAGGGTGTCATGGTCAACCGTATCAAAGGCAGCTGAGAGGTCCAAGAGAAGTAGTGCAGCAACTCCATTTCGGTCGACTGTGTTTTTAAGATCGTCCCAGATTGCCATGAGTGCCGATTCAGTGCTTCTTCCTGGGAGTGAAGTGTAGAAATAGGCAGATTGATGACCCCGTGTATTAGCCACTCAGCAGATGGTATTTCAGCCACAGTAAAATGCAACTTTTCTAATTTCTCAATATTAAGCATGACATGTCGCTTCTTTATTAGCCATTAGTTGTTGTTGTCATGTTAAATTAAAGGAAGAAAATATCTCTCTGGCACTGGCATGCTGCCAGGGAACGTGACCCCCCTTCAATATTTGAAGTGTCCAACCCAACTGCATAATGGACCTTAGCTGACTCTGTCCATGGTGTAAAGAAGACATATCTGTTTGTATAATGTCTATAGTAGAAGAGACAATGTTATTTAAGGTGTATAATCGGTCGGACAGGGTATTAATCCCATTATCCACAACAGCTAATGCCTTTTTTAATTTTTCATGGTTTATTTGCCTTAACTGGGCAGCTGCTTCTTGTTGGGAAAACTTCCAAATTTCATTATATACTTCAAATAAGAAACGCCTTCTGCTGTGTTCTCTGGGGCCCAACAGGAAATCCTGTAAATCGGTATTATTAGACAGGAGACTGAGGTGCTCTCTAACCGCATCCAGCGAGGAAGTTCTTAACCATTGCTGGCATAGTTTCCCTACACTGTATGTTGGTACTATACCCGTATGTTGAGATAATATATAGCGAGGGTCCGGCCTATTAGTTCTAAAGCCCCCAGAGGAGTTAATAAAATGTTTGTGACACTCATTGGTATCTACCGGCCACAATAACCACCCGCCAGGACGTGTCAGTGAAACATTAAATGTACCATTCTGGACCCATTCGTCGAGCTGATCTTCAGTTGCATTTGTATATTTTTGCCATTTATAAAACTTTGCAGGGTCAGGTATACTGGGCATGTTTAATTCCTTAATCTTAGCTAAGCCTAAACAACTTGTTTGTTGTACTGTTTCATTTAAGAATATAATTTGTACAGGTATCAGGCATGCTCTGAATAAAGATTCCTTTTCCCATACACTTTTTAAGTCAATCGACTTCAGCCAATATTCATAGCCTTCTATAGACAACCGGGAATCAAAGGATTCTGAATATATAAATTTCGTATTTGTCAATAATATATGTATATCTTTAGTAGATGGCAATTTAAAATAATACGACTCAGCATTTTTTATATTGTGCCCAGAAAAATATGGAAACTTTTTCAGAATATGTTTTGGAACTCCCTTGTGGTGGAGTCGGACAATGTTCCCATTGTGTATAATTAAAAATAGTTTTGGGGCTGCTCGCTCTATGTATGAAATGGTGCCCATAATAATTATAGCAAAACATATCACCATAATTTTCTTTAGATTGATAAACATCTTTGTTTTCAAATACAGTATAATACTGCAATTCAGTCATCATAGAATCAACTGTTTTCACACCCCAATCGTCAGAAACAATGCCTGGTATTATTATATCATTCATTGATAGTTTGAACACATATGGTATTTGAATAACTTCCGTGGGACCGTATATACCGAATATAACTTTATCCCAAACAATCCCATCAGGAATTGGTATTGCAGAAATGTTCACAAAAGATAGGTCTCTTCGGACCTTGTGTGATGAAAAATGTGGTTTTAGGACCTCATCCACCAGTTCAACTGTTGATTTTTCAAGACGAAAATGACCATGTATTAATAAACAGAAAGTGATAACAAAACCTATCCACAGGAGGAAAGCTAGCGCAGTCAAGGAAAGCCATAGATAGTTCCATGGAAAAATAAAGTATGTTATTTTAAGTCAGTTCATTAGCTTACATGTGTTTGACAGTTCAGGTGTCGAAGAGGCGAATGAGTCTGAGACGTCATCATTGATGTCGGCAAAATATCCATAAGCAGTTCGTGCACAGGCTGGAGTTGTGTTCATTGGTGGAGTTGGAGTTTCTTGCGGTGGCACAGAATAAATCGCACCATCCGTTTGTGTTGAAGCTGTATCGGAGCAATCAACTATTTCTATATTATTTGATGTTAGTGGAACCAATGCAAGATCATTTTCCACCCTCCCCAAGGTCGGAGAGGTGTCAGTGTTGCTGTTTACAACTTGTAGAGGAACTTCTTAACCAGCAGTGAGAGAGTTTCGGGAACTACCGGGTGTTCCTCTTGGTCTGCTATCCAGGATCGGCCACATGGTGTAGTTTGACATTGTCGATGGAGACAAAACGATTTTCTTTGGCACCTGCCAACGGCAGTAGAATTACAGTTCTGGTACAGTGTATCCCCAGGACTGGGACTTGTGCTCAATAGGAGGGACCAAATTCCTTTTTCACAGCAACCTTTTCACGTACTAGATCCCCAATTCTAGGAATCCAGCCGGTAGGCATTACAGGTACATCCTTGATCCCTGTGGAGGCAGCACTGATAGAAGAATTGTCATCACGGAAGTGTTGCAATTCCTGTAAGACAGTGACACGTTCATTTATGTCAAAAGGTGTTTCTGTCGCCTCCACGCCAGGACCATCAAGATCAGGATCAAACATGCGAGTCCTGGACAGGCACTCATATGAAGTACGACCCCCCAGGGACCTTCTAGGCAGATTGTTAAGTGCTCTCTGAACTCCATACAGCTGATTAAGCCAACTACAACCCGTATCTAAGACTCTGGCTGTTAAGGATTGCTTTGAATCACAGCTTAATCACTCCACAACACTATTTCCCTTGGGATGAAATTGAGACGAGTACTGGAGTTGGACCCCCAACGAAGCCATGGCGTCCCTGAATGCCCTTGAGGCGAAAGCAGGGCTCTGGTCCGAGTGGAAAGCCATAACCGCATATGTACCGATAAAGACTTGCAAATCTTTAATAAAAGTCCGAGCGTCAGCCGAGCGTTGTGGTCACACCTATAAAAATCTGGAGCATGAATCAACAGCGACTAATATATACATGTATTCACTATCCGGTGTTAGGGGACCGCAATGGTCCAAGTACACACATTGTAATGGTTTGTTTGAAATCAAGAGGGGTGTCTGCGGCGGGTGTTTGGCAGTGGAAACTTTGATTTGTTGGCAGATGTCACAGCAAAGGACATACTGCCTGGTCCCTTTGTAGAGGTCTGGCCACCAATAGCGGGCTTGTAAAATTTAAATTGTAGCCGCCACACCAGCATGGGCAGATGCCACCCCTTCATACGCTGCTTTTATTAATTGTGATCTTATATCTCTGTTGGGAATATCTCGTACCCCTACGCCTGGTATCTTAACCTCAGCGTTCAGCATACCTCACATTCAGTAGGAATATTTGTCAGGAAATCCTTTTGGATAGGGCGTACCATCCGCTGTAGCTGTCACGGCAGCCTATATGTCTGCATCCGGTTTTAAACTCAAACGAGTCACTGCAGCTACAGCAGCCACAGCCACTGCTGACTTTGCGGTTTCATGAGCCAATGTATTCCCAGCAACGTGTATTCCAACGCGCTGGTGTCTGAGTGTGTGTACAACGTGGACTTTTGGTAGCGTTTCTTTCAGATCTGCTACTTTCCCCCACAGAACTCTGTGTTTAATGGTGTTCCCTTTCGAATCTCTGAACCCATTCTGGTGCCAGTGATGCAGGTATTCATTGAAGGACTGGACACAATAGTACGAATCACAAACAATCAGCGTTGGCTGTGCAGGATCCGTATGTTCCAGTGCCATCAACAGAGCTTTTAGCTCTGCCAATTGTACTGTGCAATCCCGTAGGGTTTGCGTGAATGTATGTAGGGGACAAAATTTATTGTTCTCCATATAGCCACTTATGACTGCGCAAGCAGCTGAATATTGGTGCTTTGTGCCAAATGCAGGTAGTGCAGAGCCTTCGGTGTACATGACTATGATATTGTTCAATAGGTGGTGTATTTGCTGGAATTGGGTATTCTAGTTCATACTGCAAAAATTCTTGAGTTTGTAATTTTGGGTCAAAAATGTAGTCTACATCAGTGGCTGTCAAAGACGTGGCCCATTGTATCCAACGTGGATGTAATGCTTTTGCATTTGGAACGCCAGCTTCTGTGACAGCCTCTAGGGCTGGGATTGGGGAAACAACAATTATGCATTTGCCCTGAGCTAGAGGTCTTTCTTTAATGACAGCCATCTGTTCAGCAGTGAGAATTTTCTCAGTGGGAGCAAAGCGTTGTTCTGCTGCTGAGTATAAGTGTGATTTGTATGCAATCGGGACCGTCTAACCTTCATTAAATGCCACATAGGTGAAACCGATGGCACCAGCAATTACTCTGATGACAAACTGTGTTTTTTTGTCCCTTGTGTGTAGATGTTGTGCAGCAAGTATGTCTGTTTGCAATTCTCTAAGAATGAGTACATGTTCAATTGTCCAGAATTTGCTTGAAAAATCAGGACATATCAGATCATATGAAGGTTTTATGCGTGAAGCATAATCTGGAATGTAGGTTCTGCCAAAATTTAGGAAACCCAATAGAGATTGGAGTTTTTTAATCGTATTTGGAGGTTGTAGTTGTGCGCATTTTTCTAAGAATTGTGGCCCTAGCTCTTTCCTTCACTTGCTAGCTCATGTCCCAAGAACAGGACACTCAGGAAGGCAATTTTAGTTTTTTTGAAGTTGAACTTGTAACCAAATTCAGCAAATCCTACAATGATGCAGGCTACCCGTCTTAAATGCCATTCATCATCCGTACGATAAATATAATCTACAAAGGGCAATGCTTCAGGGTCAATCTCGTGCAAAATTGCAGTAATACGAGCTGCGAACAGTCCTGGGCTGTTCTTATACCCCTAGGGTAAACAACTGAATTTTTTACTGAGAGCCTAGTGCACTGAAACTTGTTAGGTCTCTACTCTCAGGCGCTATATTCTGGCAGAAGAAACCATTGGAAATGTCCAGTGTTGTTTCGTATTTTTTACGCACTATATTGTTCATCAGTGCTGTTTATGTGAGTTTTGTATAGCATATGTGCGTGTGTGACTGTTTAAGTGTCTGTAGTCTAAGACTATTCTGTATGAATGGTCAGGGTTAGCTACTGGGAATAAAGGATTATTCATTGGGGAGACACAGGGTTCAATTACACCCTGGTATTCTAGTTGTGTGAGTATTTCCCTCACAGGTTTAGCACATTGTGTTTTATTGGATACTTAGGCTATGGTTGTGGTTGATTTTTAATAGGAATTACATGGTAGGGGGATTCTTTATCCCATCCTACATGACTGCGATATAACACAAGTGCCCGTGCCAAAGTCCAATCAATGGCATAGGATTCAGTGAGTTCCTCTGGAACAAGGGGCGAGAAGGAACGTTTAATAACGTCTTCTCCGTATGGGCAGGTACAGACAAATTCAGGTGGCCAATCTTGTTCAGCCAACAAAACATCATTTATGTTTTCTACGTGATCCCAAAAGATTGCGTTTATTATGCGCTCAATGTCTCCTTCTAACTGTAGCTTTACTTTATACACCCTACCAGGCATGGAGACACGCATGTCTGCAGTTTCTACTTGTATAAAGTCATCAGTTGCTTTCACCTACAGATGTATTAGAAGACTCCAGCAAACTATTGTGACCTCTACTGCGCTGTCTAGCAGTGCTAGTGCCCACTTCCTGTTCTTCAAGAGGACCCTCTTCCTGAGTGGCATGTCGGACTGCGACTGCTGCCACTTTTTTAGGTCTCGCCTCGGCAGCGCATGCGCTGTCTCTTCGAGGCGTGTTGTATTTTCCTGTGGGCTTTCTCTCTGCCTTTCCCCTTTAATTGGTTCGCTGGTGTGTCATTATGAGAATCCTTTGTTTTGTGTGGTTAATTTGCTGTTTGTGCCCTCCTTTTCTGCATTTTGTTCCCACCTCTGGAGCATGGACTTAGTACTTGAATCCCTCCTCTTTCGTTTATTTATTGTTTTACAGCCGTACTTTTTTTTTGTTCTTGTTCGTCGAGTTGCTGATTAGTCCTGTTCGATATCTTCTCCTTTTTTGTGATTTATTTTTAACATAAGTTGCCACTAAATTGTCCTATTTTATTTACAGTGCTTAATCCATCGGAAGGTATTTGCAGCGCTTTAAATAAATACGAGTTATGTTACATTATAACACAATTTTCGACACATGCTCTGTTTTAACTTTGATCACTGTAAATATAGCGTATAACCTACTTGAAGGTATAGCGTGAAATAGACTTAAATGTGAGCGTTGAAATAAGCACCAGTTACATTTCACTCAAAAATACATTTTTGTAGGGTAGGCACGGGGAGCGTAAGTGCTTTTGAGAAGATTATTTGATGGTAAACCAAGGCGAAACATCGCTCCTGGATTTTTATTATATTTCAACCCATGTTGGCATTAAATTGTCTTTATTTATTTATATTGCTTAATCCAGCTGAAGGTATTTGCATCGTTTTAAATAAATACGAGTAACGTTACATTATAACACAGTTTTGTTGGTGTTGGCTGGAGGAGATTGCGTGATTTATCCAAAACGATACCACATTAATCGTACACCAAATTTTGTACTTGGATTTTGTTTTTTAAGATAGACGTTGGAATTTATTTGGACACATGCTCTGTTTTAACTTTGATCACTGTAAATATAGCGCATAACCTACTTGAAGGTATAGCGTGAAATACACTTAAATGTGAGCACTTTAAATAGGCACCAGTTACATTTCACACAAAAATACATTTTTGTAGGGTAGGCACGCGGAGCGTGAGTGATTTTGAGAAGATTATTTGATGGTAAACCAAGGCGAAACCTCGATCCTGGATTTTTATTATATTTCAACACATGTTGGCATTAAATTGTCATATTTTATTTACAGTGCTTAATCCAGCTGAAGGTATTTGCATCGCTTTAAATAAATACGAGTAACGTTACATTATAACACACTTTTGTTGGTGTTGGCTGTAGGAGATTGTGTGATTTATACAAAACGATACCACATTAATCGTACACCAAATCTTGTACTTGGATTTAGATTTTTAAACTAGACGTCGGAATTTATTTGGACACATGCTCTGTTTTAACTTGGTTTACTGTAAATATAGCGCATAACCTACTTGAAGGTATAGCGTGAAATAAACTTAAATGTGAGCGTTGTAAATAAGCACTAGATACATTTCACCCAAAAATAAATTTTTGTAGGGTAGGCATGGGGAGCGCAAGTGATTTTGAAAAGATTATTTGATTGCAAACCGAGGCAAAATCTCGCCCTGTATTTGTATTTTATTTGAACACATATTGTGTTGTAAATTGTTGTATTTTATTTATAGTGCTCAATCCAGCTGAAGGTATTTGCAGCGCTTTAAATAAGTACGAGTTACATTATAACACAGTTTTATTGGGGTTGGCTGGAGGAGATTGCGTGATTTACACAAAACAATACCACAGTAATTGAACACTAAATCTTGGTTTTGTTTAAGCTAGACGTTTAAATGTATTTGGACATATGCTCTCTTTTAAAGTGTCTCATTGTAAATATAGTGCATAATCTACCTGAAGATATAGCATGAAATACACTTAAATGTGAGTGGTTGAAGTAAGCACTAGTTACATTTCCTTAAGAAATATATTTTTTTTAGGGTAGGCAGGGGGAGCGTTAGTGATTTTTACAAAATTATTTCATGATAAATCAAGGCCAAACGTTGTTTCTGGATTTTTATTTAATTTGAACACATGTTGTGTTCTAAATGTTTGTATTTTATGTAAAGTGCCTAATCCATCTGTAGGCATTGAGCGCTTTATATAAATACCAGTTATGTTACACTCAACACAGTTTGTTGAGGTTGGCAAGGGAAGGTTAAATGATTAGCAGAAAATTATAGAACGATAATCCCACTAAAAAAGTTGCATTTTTGTTGTTTAACTTCATGTTACAGCATGAAGACAACCCTGCTGTGCCTCCATGTACTAATTGAAGGCTGTCTCTGGTTTCCTCCAAAACCTTTGTGCCCATTTTAGTGCCATTTATGTTTTGCTTCATTAAACACTCTTAGGAGCGCTTTAAACAAGCTCTTCTTCCGTTTTCTAATGTCCCTTTACCTCTACAGTTGCTGTGCCAAATATAGCGCTTTTGTGTTTTTATTGGTAAACAGTCAATTTCTTTAGAAGGCCTAGGAGCACCTTATCCACCACTTTTTCAGAACATGTATGCTTTTATAATATGCACAAGGAGATTAACCCACTGCAAAGACTCGAACCTAGTTAGCCAGCATTTAAGTCTGTAGCTTTAGCTGTTATGCTATATATATTCTTCTGTCAGTGTTTACATTTTAAAAGTATTACATCGTCTCGGTGGCTATATTATTTTACCTTGCAATATTAGCAAATTTAAAATATATTTATAATTTTAGCTTTGTTTAGTAATGTAAAGTTTAGGGGTAAAAAGCGCAAATGACCTCTTCTAACACAATATTTTATTTACATTTGCAGTTCGTCATTAGGAGTTCAGCAGCATG
Organism: Pleurodeles waltl; assembly: GCF_031143425.1. NCBI lineage: Eukaryota > Metazoa > Chordata > Amphibia > Caudata > Salamandridae > Pleurodeles > Pleurodeles waltl. The sequence goes on from NW_027150097.1 coordinate 5,428,934, forward strand.
ACAGACAGCCTTTATTCAGGCTCAAGCACACCTTAGTGTAAAGTGGTAACACCTATTTGAGCATTTTTGGAGGGTGAGACAGCCCTGCTGTGCCTCGATGTACTAATTGAAGGCTGTCTCTGGTTTCCTGTAGGCCTTCTTTGATGATTTAAAAGTTTGCATTTTATCAAGTGCAAAATGTTTAAAAATGGTCGAACGTAAGCAAAATACTTACATCCAAATGTATTGGAGCGGTTTAAATAAGCACCGGTTATATTTCATAAAACTAAACTTTTTTAGGGCAGGCACGAAGGAGCTTAAATGATTGAGACTAAATTAATCAATGTTAACCCAACACCAAATCTCATTCATGGATTTTTATTTTATTTCGCCATTTCTTTATTCAAAATTCTTGTATTTTATTTTAGGGCTTAATGCAGCTTAAGGTATTTGCAGCGCTTTAAATAAGTACTAGTTCCGTTACATTACAACACAGGAGTTGGACTTGGCTGAAAGAGAATGCATGCTTTACACAAAACGATACCACATTAATCGCACATCAAATCTTGTACTTGGATTTGGTTCTTTAAGCTAGACGTTTAAATTTATTTTGACATATGCTCTGTTTTTCATCGTAAATATAGTGCATAATCTTCCAGAAAGAGATAGCGTGAAATACACTTAAATGTGAGCACTTTAAATAAGCACCAATTACATTTCACATAAATTTTTTTTTTTTTTAGGGTAGGGATGGAGAGCGTAAGTGATTTTTAGACAATCATTTCATGATAAACCAAGGCCAAATCTCGTACATTATTGTAAATATAGGCTATAATGTACCTGAGGGTATAGCATGAAATACACTTAAATGCGAGCGCTTTCAATAAGCACCAGTTACATTTCACTAAAACAATAATTTTTTTAGGGTAGGAGTGAGAGAAAGTGATTTTTAGAGAATCATGTAATGATAAACCAATGACAAATCTCGTCCGGGGATGTTTATTTTATTGGAACACGTTGTCTTCTAACTTAGTATTTCAGGTAAAGCGCCTAATCCACTTGCAGGCATTGAAGCGCTTTATATAACTACCAGTTATGTTACACTCTACACAGTTTCTTGAGGTCGGCACAGAGAGCTTAAATGATTAGCAGGAAGTCATAGCACGATAACCCCACACAAAAACTTGCATTTTGTTGTTTAACTTCAAGATTAGCAGCTGTAGTTCCGACGCATATTTTTTTCCGAACCCCTTCTTTAATAACAATGAACAGATATTTTATTAGAAAGACTTGTATATACTGTACGCATAAAAATAAACATAAAAAAGATTGTAAATATGTTTGGTATATGCTTTATATCCTTTTTGTGAGTTTTTAGCCCACTTTAGAACAGTGTCAACTTATTCAGAAGGCATAGGAAAGCTTCACCGAAGCATTAGATATTTTATATAAAAACATACGCTTTTAAAATATGCACAGGTAGATTAACTAATTGGCCTAAGATTACAGGATATCGATGTTATGCTAAAAATCCATAATTATATTGGTAAGTACTCGCAAATCTATTTTATTTACTCTGTTTTTTTAACAATTGAGAGGCATTGTAATTTAGATCTATTTATGTGCTTCTATAGTACTTGCAATATACTATTTGTAATTAACGTTTAAAAAAAATACAGTTATTTTTAGCATTCAAATGGCGAACATTATTATTTTAACCTTGCAGAGATTGTTTCACAGTGCTTTTTTAATTTGTACAAAGAAACGTGGCTTGGTTAGTTTCTTACTGTTGCTTTCCTTCTAAAGCTGCTGTGTATACTATAGCACCTTATTTCGCTTCTTTCCTTTAAAACTCTTACATGAACTTTAAACAAGTCCTTCCTCCATTTCTTAGTGCTTCTTTCTTTCTAAACATTTTTCACCAATTATAAACAGTTCTTCCTCTTATTTTCTTTAACACTCTTCTGAGAACTTCCAAAAACCGCTTGCTCCATTTTCTACTATCTCTTTCTCTCTAAAACATTTGTGCCCATTATAGCGCTTTCTATTTCTTGCTTCATTAAACTCTTTTACAAGGGCTTCAAAAAAGATCTTCCTCCGTTTCCTACTGTTTCTTTCTCTTCCAAGCTGATGGGCCCAATGTAGTGCCTTCTTTTTCATATTTCAATAAACACTCTTTCAAGCGCTGCAAACAAGCGCTTCCTCCATTTCTTACTGCTTTTTGTCCATCAAACCTGCTACACCAACTATAAATCCTTCCTTTTTTTATTTTATTATACACTCTTCTGAGCACTTCCAAAAACTGCTTGCTCAGTTTCCTAATAACTTTGTCTCTCTAAAACGTCTGTGCCCACTATAGCGCCTTCTATATTTTGCTTCATTAAACATTCTTACGCGCACTTCAAGCAAATTTTTCCTCCGTTCTTAATGTCTCTTTCCCTCTAAAATTACTTTGCCCAATATAGCATTTTCGAATTCTTATTAATACAGAGTCAGTATTTCCTGAAGGCATACAAGCACCTTATCAACCACGTTATTGAAAAAAAGTATGCTTTTACAATATGCACTAGGAGATTAACTCAACAGGATGTTAATCCACCGCAAACACATGAATCTGGTTACCCAGCATTTAAATATGCAGCTCTAGCTGTTACGCTATATATTTTTATTCTCAGTGTTTAATTTAAAAAATAATTCAATCTTTTTTAGTTTAGCGGCTGTATTATTTTACAAAGTAATATTTGCAAGTTTAAAACGTACTTTTCATTTTAGCTTTCAAAGTACACATTAGAAATTATTTGAACACATGCTCTGTTATCAATTATTTCATTTAATATATAGCGTTTATACTATTTAAAGTTACTGTAGCTTCATTCAAGTTCTAGTAACGTTACATTCTAGCAGTTTTTATCAGGTTGGCACAAAGAGGTTAATTATACACAATCACAGAAAGTTAACCAGATGCCAAAAATATACCTACTTCTACTTTCACTTTTCCAAACTTAGTAGATGCAGTCATTTAGAATGCTGCTCTTCGATAAAAAAGTTTTTACAAAAACGTAAACAATACATCGTAAGTCCTCTGAAAACTATACATTTACTGAACCAATAGTATTTTAGATCTTTATTTACAGTTGTGTTGTAGCAAATCACAGTGAACCATACCTCAGGAAGTTAATGCTTATTCGTTAGCTGGTAATTATTACCTTTCAAAGTATTTAAACGCTTTAACAAGGTAACAAACAAACACTTTTTATTAACTTCGCAGTGAACTACTTCCAACAGCATATACTTTGAAAATTTCATTACTGGAAAGTACTGGAAATGTATTTTATTTCTCTCCGTTTTTAACAATTGAAAGGCATTTTAATTTTGGTCCATTTATATGCTTCTGTAGCACTTGTACACAACTGTTAGTAATTAACGTTTTTAAAAAATACAGCTATTTCCACCATTCAAACAGCTAACACTATTATTTCTAACCTTGCAGAGATTGATTCCCAGAGCTCTTCCGAATTGTACAAGAGAAAACGTGTTTTTAATTTAACAAGTTCTAATCCACAGGTATGTTTATTTTCACAAACTCGCGATACTCGATTGACGAACAAAACACGAAATATATGCTTTTTTAGTAAACACCAGGACATAAAGCTATTTATTTACATCACAGGATATTAATCTCCCAACATAGAAACTTTAACCTACCTGCACAGCTTCAAAGTACACAGTTGTAACTATTGATCTAATTTCAAAAAACACTCTGCCTAGCGCTTCAGACAAGCGCTTGCTCCATTTTCTAATATCACTTTCCCTCCGAAGCTTCTGTGCCCACTATAGTGCCTTTTTTCTTTTGTTTCACTAAAAACTCATCTAAGCGCTTCAAACAACTGCTTGCTCCGTTCCTACTGCCTCTTTCTCTTAAAAGCTACTCTTCTCACTAGAGCGCGTTATTTCTATGGTTTCATTTAACTGTCTTCCAAGCACTTCAAACAAGCGCATCCTCCCTTTGTTACTGCCTCTTTCCCTTCAACCCTGCTATACCCACTATAAACTCTTCTTTCTCTAATTTTATTAAATACTCTTTTGAGCACATCCAAAAAACGCTTACTCAGTTTCCTACAACCTCTTTTCCTGCAACACTTCTGTGCCCACTATAGCGCCTTTTTTCTCTTGCTAAATTAAACACTCTTCAGAGCGCTTTAAACAAGCTGTTTCTCCGTTTCGTACTGTCTCTTTCCCTCTAATGTTGCTTGCCCAAATATAGCGACTTCTTAATTTTATTGGTACAGACTTAATTTATCCCGAAGGGATAGGAGCACCTGATAGAAGCTTTAGTTACTTTACCCAAAAATGTATCTGTATATAATATGCACAAGGAGATTATCTCACATTGTTATTTTAAGGCAAAGACTTGAACCTGGTTACCCAGCATCAAAGTCCGCAGCTTCAGCTGTTGCTATATATATTTTTATGTTAGTGTTTAATTCTAAAAATGAAAAGATAGTTTTCAGTTTAGCGGATATATTATTATTGCAATGGAATATTAGCAAGTTTTAAATATATTGTTAATTTTAACGGTGTTTACTAATGTAAAGTGAGGTGTTAAAAGCGCATATGACCTCTTCTAAATAAAGTTTTGTTTACATTTACAATTAGTCATCAAAAGTGGAGCAGCATTTCAGACAGCCTTCGGTAACACTTAAGCACACTCTAGTGTGAAGTGGTAACATCTTTATGAGCATTTTGGGAGGGTGCTACAGCATGAAAACATTCCTGCTGTGTCCACATATAGTAAAATGAAGGCTGTCTCTGGTTTCCGCGAGGCTTTCTTAGATGATTTAAAAGTTTGCATTTTATTAAGTTCAAAATCTTTTTAAACAGCGGAACGGAAATACTTACATCCAAAGTTATTGGAGCGGTTTAAATAAGCATCATTTACAATTGTTTTTTTTTTTTTTTATAAGGTAGGCCCGGGGACCTCAGATGATTTAGACAAAAATATTCCATGCTACCCAACATGAAACGTCGCCAATTTTCTTTTATTTTAACACATGTTGTCTTCAAAATTGTTGTATTTCATTTATAGTGCCTTATCCACCTGAAGGTATTGCAATGCTTTATATCAGTATCAGTTATGTCACATTACAACACAGTTTAGTTAGGGTTGGCTGAAGGAGATTGCTAATTTATGCAAAACGATACTACATTAACCGCACACCAATCCTCGTACTTCGATTTATTTCTTTAAGCAACATGTATGATTTTTATTTGGACATTTGCTCGGTTTTAAATTGTTACTTTGTAAATATAGCGCATAATCTAACTAAAGGTATAACATGAAATACACTTAAATGTGAGTGCTTCACATAAGCATTAGTTACATTTCACTAAAAAATACATTTTTTTTAGGGTAGGCCCAGGAAACGTAAGTGATTTTGTGAAAATTATTTCAGGATAAACAAAAACCAAAACTCATCCCTGAATTGATATTTTATTTGAACACATGTTGTTTTCTACATTTTTGTATTTTGTGTAAAGCACCTAATCCACCTGTAAGCACTGTAGCGCTTTATATTTCTTTAGTTATGTTACGATCAACACAGTTTCTTGAAGTCAGCACTGGGAGCTTAAATGATTGTGAAAGCTACAGCACAATAGTCCCACACAAAAACTTACATTTTGTTGTTTAGCTTCAAGGTTAGCACCTTTAGCTCCAACACACGTTTTTTTCGAACCTTTTCATTAACAATAATCAACAGATATTTTATCCCAAAGGCTTGTATATTCGATTAAAAACATGCATAAAAAACATTGTGAATATGTGCTCTTTTTATCTGTACAACACAAAACGTGGCTTTGTTTGTTCCTTACTGTCTCTTTTCCTCCACAGCTGCTAAGCCTACTACAGTACCTTCTTTTCTTCTTTTATTAAAAACTCTTCCAAAACGTTCAAACTAGTGCTTCCTCTATTTCCTACTCCCTCTTTCTCTCCCAACATTCTACACCAATTATAAACCCTTCTTTCTCAAATTTTAATAAACACTCTTCTACACACTTCTATAAACCACTTGCTCTGTTTCCTACTAACTTTGTCTCTCAGAAACGTCTGTGCCCACTATAGCGCTTCGATCTTTTGCTTCATTAAACACTCTAACGAGTGCTTCAAGCAAGCTCTTCTTCTGATTCCCACTGATTCTTTCTCTCCCAAGCTGATGGGCCCAAGTAGTGCCTTCTTTTTCTTTTTTCAATAAACACTCTTACAAGCCCTTCAAAAAAGCGCTTCCTCCATTTCCTATTGCCTCTTTCCCTTCAAACCTGCAACATCAACTATAAACTCTTCTTTATCTTATTTTATTAAACACTCTCCTGAGCCCTTCCAAAAACTGCTTGCTCCGTTTCCTACTAACTCTTTCTGTCTAAAACGTCTGTGCCCATTAGAGCACCTTCTATCTTTTTTTTTTTTTTTTTTTTTTTGTCCTCATTCAGCCCCGCTTACTGAGACCCCTCTTCGTTTCTATAACCTTTTCGCCCTCTTGTCTACGAAGAGAGACTCAAGTCAGGGGGTGCACCTTTGTAGCTCCTGGTCCGCCTGAACAGACCCGCCGAGGCGTCAAACGGTGCTTAATCATTGGACTAAAGCAGAGAGAAGCTCATTAGGACATTTTCACATAAGTACCCCGCAGTAAACTTTAGCAGGGGGGCAAATTTAGTAAATTCCCTGCCAATTTAATAGTGGTGACCATATTTCTACGCTTTTCTTTGAGCCCTGCGTATTTAAGTCCATATTTGCCGCACGGCGAGCCGCGTTCACCCAGTCTGTATAGCTTGGCGAGTGCTCCTTCAACCATTTTTTGCAGATTTCATTTCGTCCCAGCACAATTACATAGAACAAAAATGAACGATTAGTTCTGTTCACCCTTTTCCATATCCCCTCGTCCTGGAGCTGCCCGAATATAATTAATGGGAGTGATACATTAATTTTCCAACCTAACATCGATGATACTACCCTAAAAACCTCCTCCCAGAACAACCGAACAGAGGGGCAGTCCCAGAACATGTGTACATCCGTTGCTCCCATCCCACCACATTTCGGACACTTGATCACCTCCCCCTTCTTAAATTTAGACAATTTTGCCGGAGATATGTATGCTCTATGTAGAGTATAAAGATGGTTTTTCCTTAATGGCGCCGGTTTCACTACTTCATACAATGTCATGCACGACTTCCTCCACCATAACATAACCCAGTCTTGTCGCCTAACATCGCCTTGCCCCATAGCTTGCTTGGTAGGTCAAAGTTCTCATCCAGGGTTTCTAATATTTCCCAATACTAAACCGCCACCCTCTTCCCCGAAGCCGAGACCGCCAGGTCTAAAAAAGAGTCCTCCAGGCCATTTACCACTACTAATCCCCCCTTAGTTTCTTTTACCCACTGTCTTATCTGTAAATATTTTAACCTGGACAGAGAACCGTCCGTTATTCTTACCAGTTCCTCCCAAGAAAGTAAGGTGCCATCTCGCGCAATCTCCCCCCACCTTTCCACACCTGCCCTTTTAAGTGGTAATGCGAGAATATCCTGGCAACATTCTGGGGTGCCCGGGGAATCCCAGATAGGGGCCTGGTAGCTGTAATAATGTGCACCTAACCACCTCCTCAACTGGTACCAGCTCCTTGCCATTCCTTGCAGCACTTTTAGTTTATTTTTTTTGAAGAATTTAGGGTCGCCAAATTTAAATAGAAAAGACTGTAAGCCCCCTTTTTCCGACAAAACCATAGCCTTGTACATTCTGCCTACTGCTGAGCCGTCTGGAGACATAAACAGCATCCTTGAGTTTTTAAACAAAAAAGCCCACGCATAATATGTCAAATCAGGGAGAGTCAGTCCACCTTTTTCCCTCCTTCTGCGTAGCTTATTCCATGATATCCTCGGCCCCTTTGAGTTCCAAATGAAACTACTTATCGCTTGTTGCATTTTATCTAGATGCCCCTTGTGCATTGCCAAGGGTATAGCTGAAAACACAAAGTTCCATTTGGGCAAGATAAACATCTTAATTAGATTTATCCTCCCAAGAATCGTCAAGGGGAGACATGCCCATTTTTGTAGCATAATTTTGCATTCCACTAACAACTTTCGAGCATTCCTCTCTGCTAAGTCCTTCAAATTTTGAGTCACTAAAATGCCCAAGTACCGTATTTCCTGCTTATTTGTTATCGACCCTCCTTCCATATTCCACTGCATAATATCTGTTTTCCCCACATTAATCCGGTACCCTGATATCCTTCCAAATTGATCAGCCAAATCTTTGACTGTGTTAAAGGCCAGGGACAGGTTATTTGTATATATTAGTACGTCGTCTGCATATAGGGAAATTTTCTTCACCCAACCATTACAGCAGAAGGGTGCGATAAGAGGGTTTTGTCTGATTTTTCTAGCAAATGGCTCAATATATAGATTGAACAATACCGGCGACAGGGGACAGCCCTGCTTCGTACCTCTTGAAATAGTAGGCAGGGCAGGGCAGTAGGCAGGGCCCGTAAGTTTACCGTTCACCAGAATCTTCGCAGAAGGGGATGTATAAATCCGGTCAATTACACCACAAAACTTGAAGCCTAAATTGGCCCGCCTCAAAACCGATTAAAAAAAATTCCAATTAACTTGGTCGAAAGCCTTCATTGCGTCTAACATAATAACTGCCAAAGGCGAACCAAACGTTGTGGCCATATCTATTGCCCCGATCAGTTCGAAAGTTAATTCATGCAAATATCTGCCTTTAGAAAAACCTTTCTGGTCGGGGTGGACTAGATTATTCGCTATCCTAGTCAGCCTATCCGCTAGAAGCTTAGCTAGCAGTTTATAATCACTGTTCAGCAATGATATCGGCCTATATGAGGCACACTTCGCTGGGTTTTTATCCGGTTTCAAAATTAAGGAGATCACTGCTTCATTCCATGAAAGAGGAATATCATTGCCAAACTCCAGGATCCCTCCAAACAATTCTGTCAATACTGGGATAACTGAATCTCCTAATACCTTATAAACTTCCACTGGGATACCATCCGGGCCAGGCGCCGTTCCAGACTTACTACTAGTCAGAGTTCTCCTAATTTCCTCAGCCGTTATTGGGGCGTTCAATGCTTCCTTCTCCTGCAATGATAAACCTAAAAGTCTATCAGCTCCTATCCAGTCCGTTACCATACCTTCATCCACCACTAACCTTTCCGAATACAATTGTGAAAAAAAGTTTCGAAAAGCCGATTCTATTACCGCCTCATCTGATCTTTTTTCACCTGTATCCTCCACTTCAACCTCCTTAATGTAGTTCCTAACCCGGTCAGCTTTACCTTTCCAGGCTAATAACTTCCCCGCATTTTCCCCGTATTCAAAATGGGCCAGTTTACTTGCTTCCCATTTACTTTGAATTCTTCCCTGTAGTATATTTTCCAACTGACTTCTCAACCCATCCCAGCTGGACCTCAAAGCCTCCGTCTCACCTGCTTCAATTATTTTGGTTTTATATTTTCGCATTTCCTGCTCCAACGCAGAAATCTCTTTTTTCTGACGTTTATGTTTCTGAATGGCACAACTCCTTAACTCCCCACGAATGACTGCTTTAAACGTGTCCCATACTACAGATAAAGGGGCGGAGCCCAAATTTACACTAAAAAAGAATTCGGCTTCCTTGCGCAGCTTTAACAACACATCTTGATCTAATAATAATGTCCGATCAATCGTCCACCGGGCACTACAACTTATCTGACGAAAGCACATATTTAACACCACCGCAGAATGATCTGATAAATGCGAGGGCAGATACACAATATTCTTCACCTCCTCTCTCAAACGCATATCTAATAGAAAATAATCAATTCGCGACGCATGTCTGTATTTCTTATTAAAAAAAGAAAAATCCCTGCTCTTCCCTGCCCTTTGCCTCCAAATATCGCCCAAACCAAATTCCTTCATCATTCTCCTTAAAAACTGTTGTGACTTCGGTGTACCTCGTGATTTACAGTTCTGCCTATCCAACTCATTGTCTAATACCACATTAAAGTCGCCCATCACAATGACCGGGTCCGAGAATTCCAAAAGCTGAGAAAAAAGCTGTTTTAAGGGTTCTATATCGTCGCAGTTGGGCCCATAGTAGCCTGCTAAAACCAGATTACGAACCCCAAATTGTATTTTAGCTATCACCCATCGCCCTGCTGAGTCTGATCTAGACTCCAGGATTCCCACACCCCCCAACTGTGCATGTTTAACTAAAATAGCCACCCCTTTATTATGATAGTTGTGTTCTGTACATGTAAATGTTCGCACCCATCTTAGTTTTTGTATTATGTTAGTACACTCCACCTTTGTGAGGTGCGTTTCCTGCAAGACTAAAATTTGTGCCGTAGAATCCTGCAGATACTGTAATATTCGTTCCCTCCTTCCTCGCACCCTTAAGCCATTAACATTCCATGAAAGAATTTGTAGTGGTATATTCTGCACCCTCTGGCTTCCCTCCCCACTAGCCATCTATTAATCTTGAATAACCAATAGTTGGGCTGAACGAGGCACTGCTTTTTACTTTCTTCCAACTCCCCCTCCCCCACCCTAAATCTCTCTCCCCCTCCCCACCCCCTTCACCCCCACCCGGGGAGAACCCCCCCCAACTAAGGACCATAATGATCCAAATATTAGAGCGCCCCCCGGTTCCTGGGAGAATTTCACCATTACCCATTGCACGCAGCCTTACTCAGTAGCCTGCCCATTTTTGACCGCCACCAATAACTCATCCGCTTCACTAATATCTCTAATATTATACGTTTTGTTGTTATACATGACCCTAAGGAAGGCTGGAAATTTCAGCTGGGCAGAGACCCCCAAAGATTTGAAAATCTCCAACCGTTTTCCCAGTTCCCACTGCCTATCCATAGTCTCCCTGGATAGGTCCGATCTAATCTCAAACACAATATCCTTCACTCTTAAGGACTTCAGTTTCAATGCTCTGGATAAAATCTTTTCCTTCATCTGGTACGACAGAAAGTTTACCAAATATTTTCCGAGGTCTACTACTGTTTGTTCGTGGCTTAAAGGGGTCTCGATGAATTCTCTGAATATCCTTCCCAATTTCATCCTCGGTCTCCTCTAAATCCACCGCTGATTTAATTAATGATACTACGAAGGCTTTAAGATCGCTCCCTTCCGTGCCTTTCGGCACTTTCAGCAGTTTTAGATTATTTCTTCTGGAATAGTTTTCCATCTGCTCCACCCTGTTTTTTAGAGCCTGTTCACTCCTCTTCAATGTATCGATCTCACCCTTATGCTGAATCAGCTCCTCCTTCATACCCCCCATCGCTTCTTCCAGGGCCTGCGTTCTTACCATTACGCCATCAATTTTCTTTTCTAAATTAGCACAAACCTCTCTTATCTCCCCTTGATTTACTTCTGAATTCGCAAAGCCCTTTTTTACATCCTCAGAAATGGACAAGATTAACGCCTCCAACGAGGAACTCAGTAAGGGGGGGATCACCGAGGCAGCCTCAGGAGGCACCAGCACTACCGACTTAGATGCAAAGTCCTGAACCTCTGCTGGGTTATCGTTTGGGGACTGAACTAGCACTGGGGCCGTCAGATCTTCTCCTGGCCGTGGCGGGGGGGACCTCGACCCCTCTCTGCCCTCATCCGTACCGTTTTCCACCTGCCTGGTGGTAACCTCCATTGCAACCCTAGGCTGCCCAAGGCTAAGTGTAACTACCTCAGGTCTCACTTTAAAAAAAGACCTTAGAGAGGGAGTCAATTTGTCTCTAACCTTCAGCTTGCTCTCCCCCGCTTTCCTCCCCGTACTCCTGCCTCCTTCCCCCAGTTTAGGTCTCAGGATTTTTTTTTTTTGCTGATCCTCCCTTGTCCCCCTTTTCCTCTGTAGTCACAGCCGAGTTGTCCTGGGGTGACTGAGCTGTCCCCTCCACACTTGTTAAGGTGAACGGGGGGGGCAGGAAAAACGCCCCCCACCCCACGCTGCCTCACCGTCTTCTTCCTGGCGTCCTTCTCTGGTTTCTCTTTGGGTTGCTCACCCGGCCGCCACTTTTTGGGAGCGGCTCCGCCTGTTCTGCTGCTGCGGCTACCGCTGCCGCTATTCCCCCGGAGGGGAATTCGCGCCACACTTTTATGGGTCCGGCGCAGCTCCAGCGCGGCCCGGTGCCACCAGACAGCCCCGGCTGTCCTCCAGATTGCCTCAGGTCTCAATAGCTGCGGCGTGCACATCCGTATGCTCGCAGCTGCCGCCCGCTCGGCCGCCGCGACCTGCCACGCCCCCAGGAACTGGAACCGGAAAGCGCCCTAGCGCGCTACGTGACCTCCGTAGCCCGCCATGTTCTCCAAAAAGCGCTTCCTCCATTTCCTATTGCCTCTTTCCCTTCAAACCTGCAACATCAACTATAAACTCTTCTTTATCTTATTTTATTAAACACTCTCCTGAGCCCTTCCAAAAACTGCTTGCTCCGTTTCCTACTAACTCTTTCTGTCTAAAACGTCTGTGCCCATTAGAGCACCTTCTATCTTTTGCTTCATTAAACACTCGTACAAGTCCTTCAAACAAGTTCTGCCTGTTTCCTAAAAGTATAAGATTGTTTTTGGTTTAGCGGCTATATTATTTTACAAAGGAATATTAGCAGGTTACAAATATATTTTTAATATTACTTTACTTTATAATGTAAAGTTGAAGTGTAAAAAGCGCATATGACCTCTCCTGACATAATATTTTATTTACATTTGAGGTTGGTCATTAGGAGTTCAGCAGCATAGGAGATGGCCTTTAATCAAGCTTAAGCACACGTTATTGTAAAGTAGTAACACCTATTTGAGCATCTTTAGAGGGTGCTACAGCATGAAGACAGCCTTGGGTTGCCGAGATGTACTAATTGAAGGCTGTCTCTGGTTATTTGTAGACTTTCTTGGATGATCTAAAAGTTTGCATTTTATCAAGTACAAAATCTTTTTAAACAGTTTAACGTAAGCAAAATACTTAAATACAAATGTATTGCAGCGGTTTAAATAAACCTCAGTTACATTTCAGAAAAATACATTTTTATAAGGTTGGCACAGAGAGGTCAGATGATTTAGAAAAAATATTCCATGTTACCCAATACGAAACGTCGCCGAGTTTTATTTAATTCAACACATGTTGTTGAATTTCATTTATAGAACCTAATCCACCTGAAGGTATCGCAGCGCTTTATATTAGGACCAGTTATGTCACATTCTGCACAGTTTTTTTGGTGTTAGCTTAGGGAGATCACATCACTTACACAAAATCATACCATAGTAACCACACGCCAAAGCTCGTACTTAGATTTGTAACTTCAAGCTATACGTTTAAAATTAGTTGAACATATGCTCTCTTTTAAATTGTTGCATATTAGATATAGTGCATAATCCACCTGAAGGCATTGTTGCACTTTATATATACCAATTATGTTAACTCAACACATTCTCTTAAGGTTGGCACAGGAAGCATATGTGATTAGCAGATTTATTAACCCCACGCACGCACAAACTTGAATCTTGTTTTTAACATTAAAACTCGATTGTGGCTAGCAAACTTGAAAGTCAGTTGGATTACGGAGCTTAAATAATTTAGAGCAAATTATTCCATGTTTCTCCACGCCAAACCACGCACTTGCATTTCTAGCCTCAACCTACACATTGGAAATTATTTGAACACATGCTCTGTTTTGAATTGTTGCATTTAATATATAGCGCCATAACTACTTCAAGGCAAACAACTGCTCACCCAACTATACTGCCTTATTTTTCTGGTTTCATTTAACTTTCTTCTAAGTGCTTCAAACCAGTGCTTGCTCCATTTTTTACTACTTCTTTCCCTCCCAAGCTGCTATTCTCCATAGAATACCTTTCTTCTCTTATTCCATTAAGCACTCTACCAATCACTTCAAACAAGCATTATCCCATCTGATGTAGTAAGTTCTAATAAAAAAGCCGATGTGCACAGCAACAACATACACAGTACAGAAAACAGTCAGGCAAACATACAAACAAACACACAAAAAACAAATGACATAATTAGCAACTTCCATAAACAAATATATTATGGTCCAGAATACATACTATTTGTAATCAGTTATGGCATAAACAATCATTAATAAATGTCAACAACATTAAAACAAATTCCACATTTGTACAATATTACATAACCCCAAATCCAACTGACTATATATGCAACACCTGCTATGCACATATTAGCAAAAATAAAATTCCACCCTGTTCATTTATTAATGGCATGAAATTTCCAAATATTCCAATGCAATTACTATTGGATAACTTGGAAGAAAGATTAGTTTCACCTAGAATTCCCTTTCTACAAATAAGAACATTACCACGTGGCTTCCAGAAATCATTATCAGGTGCTATAGTTAATGTCCCTGCAGATGTTATGACTACTGTTACAATATTACCAAGGCAAATTAATGATAACATGACAATTCCTATAAAATTAAAAAGAAAGTTAGCATAAACATCATACATACATTTATAAAATGTTAGACCAAATAAAGTCAAACAAGCAGCACTATGGCTAGCAATGAATAGTAACATGTTTAAAGAATACGGAATCACTGTTAACCCAGATTGGAAGTATATATATCAACAAATAGACAACTTAAATGAAGCATCAGAAACAAATGATTCCTCAGATTCGTCAGACAATGTAGCAGCAGGAAATCTAGATACCATGCTAACAAATGAAACTATTACTACTGAAAGTGTTAGTGTCTAAAGTTTAGCACCTGCAGAACATAACACACCCAGAGATTTATATGAAGACAAAGATTCCGAATTTTTAGCTTTTCCAACACTTTTTTGTGGAGAACGAAGACCTAATAATGAAGATAGACTCATACCTGTGCATTACAGCACAGTATGCCAATGGGAATTAAGGAGCTGTGACAGAAGAGTAGCAAAATCTATAACAAATATTTTCTTTAAACTAAAGAAATTACACATAAAACAAATTCAAGGTAAAATGAACATATCACTCAGAAAACATTTTGCCAACAGGAAATGTATTACTGCAAAAGACATAAAATATAATTTGGAAAACATATTGCAATACAATGAAGGATATAAAATACTCAAAACAATTTGTAGTTCACCACCATATTGGGAACATTGCAAAAAAGATATTTTTGCTATGATAAGACAACTCGGATCACCAACATTTTTCCTAACTTTATCTGCAGCAGAAACAAAATGGCAGCATCTAATAATATACTACTAAGATTACAAAAACTAAATCAATACACACAAGAAGAATTTGAAAATATGCCCTGGGAAACAAAATATATATTAATACAACAAGATCCAATTACATGTGCAGGCATTTTGACTTCCAAGTCCGAACATTTTTTAATTGCATTTTCATGCATGAAAGTAATCCCATTGGAAAAATAATTGACTACTTTTATAGAGTAGAATTTCAACAAAGAGGTTCACCAAACATACATGCTTTGTTATGGTTTGAAAATGCTCCACAGTATGGGTCATCAAATCTAGAAGAACTAATTAAATTTATTGATAAATATATCACATGTGCTAAATCACAAAACCCCAAAATAGAACATTTAATACCACTGCAAAGGCACGCACACACCAAGAATTGCAGACAAAAAAACAAAAGAACATGCAAATATCAATATCCTAAATATCCAATGCCAGAAACTATAATCCTTGAACCTTTAGAAATTGACAAAACAGATAAAGAATTGCAAGAACATATTCAAAACATTCATGAAACTATGAATACACCTGATTTTCAAAGTATAGATTTTGAAAACTTTTTAGAAATTACACATTTAAATACACAACAATATATTACATGTATAAGATCAATAATAGAAAAAACAAAAACATTTTTAAAAAGTAGCCCAACAGAATGCTTAATTAATAACTATAATCCAACTCTTTTACAAGCTTGGAAGGCAAACATAGACTTACAATTTATATTAGATGCTTATGCTTGTGCTGTTTACATATTTTCATATATTAGTAAATCACAAAGAGGCATAAGTAAAATAATTGCACAAGCAGCTAAAGAAGTATATTACAATAGTAATATAAAAGAACAACTAAAGCACATAGGCAACAAATTCCTAAACTGTACAGAAATAAGTGCACAAGAAGCTGCTTACCTCATTCTTCAAATACCATTACGAAAAAGTTCAAGATCATTTGTATTTATTAATACCAACTCTCCAGAAAAAAGAACATATTTAATGAGAGATCAAGATACTATACATTCATTACCAGATACATCAACTAACATACATTTTAATAATATCATATTAAAATATAGCAAAAGGCCAAAAGATTTAGAACAATGTACATTAGCAGATTATGCTTCAATGTATAACTATAAAAATACAAGTAAACAAAAAAATATTCAAAATGACAATGAAAATGTACTCACAGAAACAAATTTCTACAGCTCAGATGAAGAAGAAATTGAAATAAATAACTTAAACCTTGAAAAACAAAGTACACATATTGAAACAGCTATTACCTTAATAAGCCGCAAAAAAATATATATATATACGCTACTGCAGATTTTGCAAACAAAATGATTCCAAAAATTATTATAGAGAATTATTAATGCTATACTATCCATGGAGAGAAGAAAACAAAATCATTCTAAACAACAAAACATACTTTGAAAGATATCTTTAAATTAAACAACTAGTTGATAAACATCATGACAAATACAATAAACATAATGAAATATCAAATTGACATATTAACTTCAACAATCAAACAATATTAACACCTAAACTATCACCAAATTCAAATATTACTCACAGCACATTATCATATAATACAACACCACAAAATCAACAAGATATGGAAAACCAAATTTGATATGCCTTATCATTAGATTTAGGTATTGGAAGCAATACAAAAGAAGAAAATCTGATTAACTTTCTATTACCAAATGAAACATACTATGCAATCATGCATAATTTAACCACAGAACAATTACACTTTGTTTACCATCATTTAAATTGGATCAAAACTAAAGACACTCCATACTCTACGTTCTGTACTGGTGGAGCAGGAGTTGGAAAAAGCTTTCTTATTACAGCACTATGGGGGTCATTCCGACCCCGGCGGTCAAGGACCGCCGGGGCCCGGGTCGGCGGGAGCACCGCCAACAGGCTGGCGGTGCTCCGCAGGGCATTCTGACCGCGGCGGTACAGCCGCGGCCAGAAACGGAAAGTCGGCGGTGTACCGGCGACTTTCCGCTGCCCATGGGAATCCTCGCCATGGGGATTCCAACCCCCTCACCGCCATCCTGTTCCTGGCGGTTTCGACTGCCAGGAACAGGATGGCGGTGAGGGGTGTCGTGGGGCCCCTGGAGGCCCCTGCAGTGCCCATGCCAATGGCATGGGCACTGCAGGGGCCCCCGTAAGAGGGCCCCACTTTGAATTTCAGTGTCTGCTCAGCAGACACTGAAATTGGCGACGGGTGCTACTGCACCCGTCGCACACCTTCCACTCCGCCGGCTCCATTCGGAGCCGGCTTCATCGTGGAAGGGTGTTTCCCACTGGGCTGGCTGGCGGCCTTTTGGCGGTCGCCCGCCAGCCCAGTGGGAAACCCAGAATGACCGCCGCGGTCTTTTGACCGCGGTACGGTCTTCTGGCGGTCCCAGCCAGGCCGGCGGCTACCGCCGCCTGCCGGGGTCAGAATGGCCCCCCATATCAAACATTATTACGTTATTACAATACAAAAGCAAGAGACAATCCAGATAACATTTATATATTGCTTACAGCACCAACAGGTAAAGCAGCACATAATATTAATGGAAAAACACTACATAGCACATTCAAAATACCAGTGTCACAAACTTTTACTTATAAACCATTAACTCATGAATACAGAACTACTCTTCAAAGTGAACTAATGCACCTTAAAGTACTAATAACTGATGACATTTCAATGGTTGGTACAAATATGTTCAATTGTATACATAACAGACTACAAGAAATAAAGGCATCCAATGAACCATTTGGGGGCATCTCCATATTAGCAATAGGAGACTTTTATCAATTAAAACCAGTTTTTGACACATACATATTTCAAAATTCAACACATTCATATGGACCAATAAGTACTAACTTATGGGTAACTTATTTTAAAATATATGAACTTACAAAAATCATGAGACAACAAAATGACTTACCATTTGCAGAGTTGCTAAACAGATTAAGAGAAGGAAATCAGACAGAAACAGATATTTTACAAATTAAACAACATGAAATAGCACCAAATGAAAGTATTATCAAATATATACCTTATATCATGGCAACAAACAAAGAAGTTAATTATATTAATAATAAAGTTTTTCAAGAACACATACAACAATATCCAGTTTTCACAACAATAGCAACTGATACAGTTAGTTCTGATCTCACAGAAAAGATAAAGCAAGCAATATTAAAACAATTACCAACAGATCCAACTAAAACAATGGGACTAGCACGCACACTACAAATAGCTATCAAACTACAATGTGATCTAACTTGTAATGTTGCTGTTAATGATGGATTAACAAATGGAGCTTCTGGTATAGTAGAAACTATAAACAATATTCCAATTATAGTTTGGATAACATTTAATAATGAACATATTGGCAAAATTACAAGAAAGGAAAACAAACACTTATATCACCCAGCTATTTCAAGAAACTGGACACCTATACATCAAATAACAAGGCAATTTCAATACACAAAAAAAATTATTACTATTATACGCAAACAATTTCCATTACGCCAAGCATCAGCAAGAACAATACATAGAACACAGGGTAAAACAATTGAACCAATTTATATACATTTTAATAATAGCAAAATACATCACCTGCATTATGTAGCTTTAAGCAGAGCTAAATCAATATCAAACATATACATTAAAAACTTTAATGAAAACAAAATTATTGTACATCACAAAGTGAAAGAAGAAATGCAACGATTAAGGATAGAAATGCCATTACACATATCAGTACATCAAATAGCCACATACAGTAATAAAGTAAAAATTGTTGAACAAAATATACGTTCACTTCAAATGCATTTTAACTCGCTAACATCTGCTCAAAACATCATGAATGCTGATATTATTTGTCTAACAGAAGTGAACACTACTACAAAAGCAACAAATAATACATTTTTAATACAACATTATCATCATATATTATATGATAAGTGCCACAATGAACAAACAAATCATGGCATTGCATTATACTACACTGGTTTTTCAATGGAGGGCATCAAATGTGCCCTTCAAAGCAAACCAGTGGCTTGGAGAGGCTACCCCTCCCAAGCCAGTTACACCTAGTTCCAAAGGAAGAGGATGTTACCTCCCTCTCCGAAAGGAAATCCTTTCTTCTGCCTTCCTGGGATTGATCAGATCAAGCAGCAGGAGGGCAGAAACCTGTCTGAGGGGTGGCAGCAGCTGGGCTGACCGAGAAACCCTGTAAGACTGGTGGTAGCAATGCAGTATATATATATATATATATATATATATATATATATATATATAAAATGGCATCCCGCACTCACGAAGTCCAGTAAAATGGTACTGGAGTTTGTGGGGGCACCTCTGCTAGTGCAGGGGTGCCCTCACACACAGGTACCTGCACCCTGCCCTCTGGGCTGAGAGTGCCTACCATAGGGGGGACTTACAGTGACCTGGTGCAGTGACCTGTAGTGAAACCGGGTGTGTTTACCCGGTTCACGAAGACTGCAATGGCAAGCCTGCTGAACCCTTTGCCTGGGCTCCCTGTGGGTAGCAGAATAACTGCTGCAGCCCATAGGGATCCCCTGGAACCTCAATGCCCTGGGTACCTACGTACCATATACTAGAGACTTACATGGGGGCACCAGTATGTCAATTGTGGGGAGAAAAGGTTAGTAGCCACCAAATTTAGAGGAGAGAGCATAGTAACTGGGGTCCTGGTTAGCAGGATCCCAGTGAACACAGTCAAACACACTGACAAACAGGCCAAAAGTGGGGGTAACCAAGCTAGAAATAGGCGACTTTCCTACAGGCAGTAAAAGACAAACAAGGAATAACCCTTCATAGTGTTAATGTGTGGGTTTGTTCTTCCAGGTGATTAATACTAGAGCAGCTGTGCAGCAATCGCAGGGGGGCAGGAGCTGTGGGGTCGGCGTAAACCTCAAAGGGCATTAGATGGAAACAAGTGAGATTTATATGTACTTTACGTGCATTTAGATTTGTAGGGAAAAAAAGAAAGTTTGCAGTGCCGGAGAAGTAAAAAAAAAATGTTCGTCCCATACTGGAAGTCAAACCCGGGCCACCTGGGTGAACACCAGGAATCCTAACCGCTAGACCATATGGGAGGATGTTTCAATGCTGCAAAGCTCAGTACATGTGAGGTGTCTGTCCTGTCAGACTTCGTTGTTCACACTTCATTTCACATTGCTGCTCTCAGTATCTGACACTCATTCGGGTAACAGACACCTCACTAACAGACACCTCACTTCTGACAAACCAAAAAGAATGACCAGAAGTCATGATTTCTGCCACAACCTGCTCAGGTCTCATTATTTACAACCTTAGAACTCCTACACATACAGAGAGCCCAGGTCCCCGAGGACAGCAGCAGTCCCTGCATTGACTCTTAATAGCCACCACTGGAGCCAGATAAAACCACGACCCTCCCTCCAGGACACCCCTTGACTCCTGTGTGTCTCCTCACTAGGCTGATGCCCCCACAGACCCCTCTCCTGTTACCTTCCAGCTGCTTCCTTGAACCACGCTCTCCTGCACCTGTCACATGCTCCAGGCTGCCCTCCAGGGGCTCCAGATATACTTCCATCTCTATCTACTTACAGCACCGACTCCAGTCCTGACACTGCATGGGTTCACACAGAGAAGAAGCAGCCCAGAAGTAGTCTGGGTTGTTCCCAGGTACCTGCATATTCACAGAATGACCACCAGGGGGCAGCACAGCCAGAGCACTCACAGCCCACAAGGCTACGAATCATCAATGGGATGTCAGCAGCCTCTTCAGAGGCGCAGAGACCGAGGAATTCCACAGTGTTATGGGAGAGCGGAGAGAGGAGCAAGTGCTGAGCTGAAGATGTCCAAGCTCTCTGTTTTTTACAACAGTAGACATAGGGGGTTAAACAGGCCTGAAAAAAGTGGAGGGTCCCTAAAAGATGCAGGGTCTATACAATTAAGGGCGTGGCTTAAACATATAGACTAAAAACTAACATAGACTGCCACCACATCCACACATTTAAAACAAATCACAACTGCATATGGCATAGTGACCATTGATCTATGCACTTTGCAAAGAGGCCAAGAATTGGATGGCCATGTATTCCTAACACCTTTTGCTCATGACATGCACTGAGATGAACGTCATTCTGCCTTCAGCCAAAACTCAATGGTGTTCCGGATGCGACTCAATTTAAATTATGCACTAGACAGTCTGCTCTGCCTTGCTATTCTGAGAGTCAGGTGCTAAAAGGGGAACTTGGGCCAAGAGTACAAAGGCACCAGGACACCAAAATAAAACATTCCTCATTGAAACAACTATGGCCCAGTAACTCAGTCATGACAAGACAAAGTGGCGGGGCAGGGAGAACAAAACAAAAGTAAAAAAATATATTAAAAAAGAAACTTACCTTGACCGCACCGGCGCTCTCCGCTGCACTTCAGGCACAGGCTCCCAGCCTGCCCTGCAGCCAACCCTGATGCTGCTCAGAGTAGCGTCAGGATTACCTGGAGCACCCTGGCTGGGCACTCCGAGGCAGACTGGGAGCCTCTGCCTGCTCTCTCCAACCTGGCAACACAGTGCTGGGTGGGAGAGATCCCTGTGCATATGTGTGTTTAGCCAGCCCGAGAAGGCTGGCCAAACATACATGTGCACTGAGGGGGAGTGCTGAGCACTCCCCCTCCATCCCTGTCATTCCCCATCGTTTATTATCGTTTTAGTTTTAAAGGTTTGCAGCTGCTGCTGGCGGGTGGACGACGCTCCTCCGCCGTAGCGGAGGAGCCACCCCTGCAGTAACTTCTGATTGCCCTTGAACCCCACAAACTGGATTTCTGGTTGACCACTTTTGGGGAGGAGGTGGTAGAGAAAGGTGAGGAGATGGCGGCCATGGATGGGCTAATGAAGTGTTTGGGGGATGGTCAGGGCTCACCATTTCAAAGAAGAATTTGTAGCCTATATAGCATCAATGCAGATTAAAACCCTCAAAATCCCACCCAGATGGCACCAACCCAAAATGGGTATGTGGTACCAAACAATATAACTCACATTGGCAGAGCCAAGAGTAGGAATATGGCTGACTCCACCCCTCTCTGTGCTTCTTGGTAGCCTGAGCTGACAAACAAAAAGGAAACAATCTGACGCAGGCGCAAAAACCAGAGGTGTAACAAAGACCCCTGTAGCCCCTATGGTGCAGGGGCCCCAAGCTCGAAGAGGCCTCCTCAGCACAGCACCTGGCCTGAGCGAGTCCAGGGGGGGTCCCCCTCCACGATCTTTGCAGGGGGGGGGCTCCACTTTCGTTACGTTACTGGCAAAAAAGTCAAAAACAATGATCAGCCCACAAGGAGAGGAGGTGCCTGTGAACCAGACCTGCAGTCAGAGTCTAGTTAGGGACAATGACAACAATCATATATTGTGGTGCCACTTCAGTCAAGCCCTTGGTTTGTCTAAGCTGTAAAAGGGACTCTCATCAGTGCAAGATGGAAGTGTCCCGCATGTCTCTAAGTCAGGAAGTTGTTTTGGGGATTGACCAGCCACACGGCTTCAGTAACACCTCAGGAGCCTGCAAAGGGTCTGAACGCTGATGTGGGTTATGCAATAGGCACAGAAAATAATGCACAGAAAATAGGGCCACCATGTTTAATTCATTCCTCAGTCCTTTAGTGGACCAGGAGACACAGAACCAAGGTTCCCAGCCCCAATATCTTCAGAAGCCAAATTCAGCCCATCCAGAAGACTTAAGGATTTGTCATTATCAGTTACAGAACCTCATATTTAGTTTGTTGTTTTGCTTAACTCCTAGCATTCACTTGCTTTTGCAGAGAAGTTGTGGCAAATTTATTCAGGCAACGCAGTGCAGAAAGGCCGGCTGCTGCGCTGCATTGCATGATGGGAGAGAGCTGAAGACTGCCAAATCTACTAAGATACGATGCTCTTAAATTCTCTTCCTGTGCTGGTGCACCTGAGGCTGCCTAGCGCCAACTCGGTGCCCTGCTGCACAAAGAGTACGTAAAAAGGATAAATAAAGATATTTCTTCTCGTTACGCCTCACTGGGGAACGCATAGCATTTTGATACATTCCCTGTTTTACATGCTTTAATAAATCTGGGAATGCACCAAAAATCCATGGGTGGATACACAGGAAAGCCCATGTGCCACCCATGGAACACATTCCCAATGCAAGTGGTATGGGCTGGGTTGTGTTACTTTGTAATAACTAAACCACGCAAAATGGCTTTGTATGGCTTAGTAAATACTGAAAATTATTTTGCGTTGGGGCTGCTCCACAAAAGTGACGCAACCCAACACAAAATCATCAATCTGCTGCTCTTTGCGGCCATGAGGTTGTATCATGGTTTAATTGCTATCTTAGAGCAGCAAATTAAGGTTGTTGGCGCTCCCCCATGGGAAAGTTCCACTCAAAAGGTTACCTGTGTCCTGTTTGTTTACGGTCTCAGCAACAGAACGCTTTAGCTGTCAGTTGTCTAAGATCTATTGCAGTGCCGGCTCCTCCACAATGGCGGAGGAGCATCACCCCACCCGCCAGCAGCAGCAGCTGCAAACCTTTTACTACAAAACGATAATAAACAACGTTTATTATCATTTTATAGTAAAAGGGGTATGGCATTGCGGATGACAGCACTAAGGGGGAGTGCTCAGCACTCTCTCTCATTGCGCATGTATGTTTTGCCGGCCGTCTCCGGCCGGCCAAACATACATGCGTAGTGTGCTCTCTCCAGCCCGCCACTCTGTAGCTGGGCTGGAGAGAGCCTGCACAGGCTCTCAGTCTGCCTGGGAGCGCGATGGCTGGGTGCTCCCAGCCAATCCTAACGCTGCTCTGAGCAGTGTCAGGATTTGTGCAGGGCAGGCTGGGAGCCTGTGCCTCCTATGAGGAAGAAGGAGCGGCAGCGCGGAGGTAATTTTTTTTATTTATCTATTTTGTTATTTTATAAATATTCCCCAATCCTCCCCCCTCCCCTTCCCCGGCGAGCCGCCCCACCCCCTACAACCCCAGCTAGCCGCGACTGATCTATTGCCACTGAAACATTAAAATATATACACATAATGGGCTTCCGGTCAACCCTTGCTCTTGATTAGATTACGTGCTTGTCAATCTCTTTTCCCTGCTTCTCATTTGATATTTTTTCTCCCTATTCTTTGTTTTCCTGCATCTGGAACTTTTATTCTTACAGTTTCCTTATTACATGACTAGTGTCCTTCCACCGCTTGCATAAAGAAAACACTTTGTTCTTTTTCTCCTAAGCCTTCATGGGAGTGCACGTGTTTTCCTGCTCTTTCCCTCGTGTGCTGCTCGCCTTCCCTCACCTCCAACTTTCTGTGTTGCTCCTCAGCTGTTTTTTGAATATTTAACCCCACACCCACTCGTCCATTTTCTTCACTACTCATGACGCTCTGTGCTGTTGACTTCACCCAGTCAGCACCTGCCCGCTCCTCCATTGCTTCCTTCTTACTCCTCTGCTTTGCATGTATTGGTTTTGGGTCAGGCAGCTTCAATTTGCTGCTGGGTCACTCCTTTCTTCATTACACATTTTCATCCACACTGTTTTAATTTTTTTATTGACCGTTACAAGGTAGAAGTCCCTCATCTGGGAACGGTAAAGAGAAAAAGAGCCCAAAATATCAACCAATCATGTTCTGAGGGTGCACATGCGTCGTGACACTTGTGTGTGTCATCAACCTGGGCCTCATAGCATCACAATGCACATGCACACATATGCATGTGAACTTTAAGAAGTTTATTTATTTATTTGCTAATGCTGTGCAGCATCAGCAAAGAAGCATTTTTCTTTATACTGATGCGGAATAGCATGGGCAAAAAAGCTTGAAAAAAGCAAAAGAGGGTCGCACTTGGCTATAGCGCAATCTGACCGAACCAGAAAGGGTGTTGTGACAGGTCTGTGTGGAGGCGATTTCTTGACTGTTTGTGGGTCTGTTTCATGCTCTGGTGGGACAGTTTTAACTTTTCATTTCCATGGCATTAACACAAACATTGCCTGCAACAAGCAAAAATACATGCTGTCTTCCATGCCTCATGTAATAACTGTGTTGTTAAAGGTTCAAAAGGCCATTATTTGCAATCTGTGGGCCGCTTGTTTCTCTCTCTGACTAGCTAATGTACACAACTTTTATTTTGATGCCCAGGCCAATTTTCAGTTCTAATCTAATACTAAAGCCAAGAGGTCTTCATTAGTCTTTTAAAAAACAGGACTGTTTGACTTTGCCAATGCTTGTTATTGTGCTGGTGTCCTGCTGGTCATGCTCTTCTGCACCTTGTTGGCCGGGAGTCTTCGAGCCCCATCTGTCCATCTCACCAGTGTTAAAACAACATCAATTAGGCCAGGTTGTGATGTCTGGTGGAGAACTTCAAATTATCCAGAAGTTCAAAATGTTTTTAGGTCGAAGCCTACCACGCAGTGCAGCTGCCTGGTTTCCCAAAGATTTCTTTAAGACATTCTAAAAGCGGACCTAAGAATGCATTCCGCCCATTGCTTACCATTGGCTTTGAGGTTTGTAACTCATATTTGCTTGTTTCTATTTTCAGGCTTTATTTTTTTTTAGGCTGTCCTTCATGTCTTTGTCCCTTTCGTGAAGCATAGCCTGTTTACTGTATTTTTCCATGAGTGCTCACTTTCTGTACACAGTCCTTTAAGTTTTGTTACTATCTTGTCACATTTGTTGAGCATTCAAAGACAAGGGCCACATGTGAAGCTCTGTGTTACGAGGGAGCTTGGTGTTTTTCTTTCTCTGGCTTCAGAGTTAGAGGTTTTATCTGACAGTCTGCGGTGGGGGGAGAAAGGTTTTTTCTAGCACACAGTAACATTTAAATGGCTGTAAATGAAGTGTACAAATATTTCAGAATATATCAGAATTAGGAAATCACAAATGAAACAAATTTTTTGTAATTCTGAAGTATTTTGGAAACAAATATTTTAATAGGGTAAAAACCAATCAATACACTAAGGGCCACATGTACAAAGCATTTTTCTAGTCGCAAACGGGCCGATTTGAAGAATCTCCCCATTTGCGACTAGAAAAATGCTTTTTGGGATGTACAAAGCCCAAACTGTGATTCGGTAACTTGTTACCTTTTATTATCCCTCCAGCAATTTTGGTTTTGCAATTCGGTATTAGGAAGGGGCGTGTCCAGGGCATCCCTTCCTAATATCGAATCTAAATGGTATGTATGATTGTTTTTTGACCGTGAATGCAGTTGCAAAACAATTGCAGCTAGCACCAATTTCAAACTGGTGCTAACCCATTCGCAAAGGGGAAGGGGTCCCTAAGGGACACCTTTCCCTTTGTGAATGCATGTGAAAACGTTTGAAGAGCAGGCAGTGGTTCCACGGACCACTGCCTACTCTTCAAAAATGAAACTGAAACGTTTCATTTTCTTTCTTTTTAAATGCAGCCTGTTTTCCTTTAAGGAAAATGGGCTGCATTTAAAAAAAAAAGATTGCTTCATTTAAAAGCAATCACAGATTTGATGGTCTGCTGACCCCAGCAGGCCGCCATCCCTGTGATGTTTGCGATTCCCAGTGGGTCGCAAATTGCGACCTACCTCATTAATATTAATGAGGCAGGTCTATTTGTGACCCACCAGGAATCGCAAAAGAAACTCAATGTAGTTTCTTACATTTGGAATTGTGATTCCCTAATTGCGCTTCGCATGGAATAGCAATTAGGAAATCGCAAATCCAAATATTTGTACATGTGGCCCTAGGTGATGGCATTTCCATACATTATTGTTTTTACACTGTACAGTTTTATCAGTAAAACTGTATGTCTGTGCAAAGGAAATGACCCTCTCTGCAGGGTCACCCCCAAACTTTTTGCCTTTTACCCTCCACTGGTTGCTGAGTTTCTTTTTGTTGGCCTTCAGACTCTGCACTTTACCACTGCTAACAAGTGCTAAAGTGCTTGTGTTCTCCCCCTAAAACAAGGCTTTATTGGTATATATCTAATTGGCATATTTAATTTACTTATAAGCCCCTAGTAAAGAGCACTAAATGTACCCAGGGCCTGTAAATGAAATGCTGCCTGCAGCACTCCTTGTGCCACTCACTTAAGTAATTGCTTTAAAACATGTCCCAGGCGTACCATTGCGGCCTGAATGGAGTGTTGCACTGCCATTTTGAACTTGGAATTTAAAAACCTTTGCTAAGCCCTAAACCCCTGTTTTTATACATTTAAGTCATCCCTAAGAAAGGTGGCATTTTCCTGTTCTTAGCCTGTCTGTATGCAGCCTGTCTCCTATATATGTCTTGGGTGGGGTGACAGCTGGGCTTTGTGTATTCCCTCTAGACAGTCACACAACTGGAGCTTATGTGTGACTAGATGTCTCTTATGGGCCATTAACTGGCATGATGGGGAGGCCGAGCTAAGCACAGCCCCACTTGCACCTGATTAGTCTGTGCCCTGTCTCCTCAAAAGAGGCCCAACAACCTTGTATTATCACTCTAGCCAGCCTGGAGCCAGAGCAAAGAAAAAAGAGGATTCCTTGCACTTCAAAATCACTGCTTAGAAGCTTCTCCCACCATTGAGAACCAGGGCACTAAAGTACAAATACTGGACCTCAAACACCACCACTTTAGTGCACTCCTCGACATGTGGATACTCTGCCAGGAGGAAGAGAGACTGATGTGCTGCTACAAGGTCCTATACTCTGCTGGACTGATGCCCTGAAAGGGCTTGCCTCTTGTTTTGTGGAGTATCAGGGACATGAAAGACTTACAACCCATTACCTACAGCACCTGGACTGTGCCATCTGTGAGTCTTTCCCTGCCAAGTGCTGCCAATCTAGTACTGGGCCCTTGGAAGAGGGTATACAGTGCTGCTCAAGTCGAGAATCAATGCATTGACGTTGTTAAACCACTCAGAACCGGCATATCTCCTATAGGACGCTGGCTCAGTATATGGTGTACACCTATAGGTGAGGCACCCTGCACTGAGTCCAGGCAACCCTTGTGATAGTGTAGGTAGCTCTAGATAACCAGAGCTCTCAAAGGTTAGCTGTGTAAAGCAGCTAAGGCTTATACAGGAGGGTGTAAAGCAGTTGCAAATACCACAGAGATCAGTCAGTGATGTTCACACAGGAAAGAACCACACCAGTGTTAGAAAAATAATGTCTTCTTTATTATAACACAAAGACTAAACTAACTTTGGTATATCTCCTAACTGAAAATATGAACATACAAAAATATACTTAGAAACAGGTAAGTAAAGCATAAAATAACATGGCACCTTATGAGGGTGGAGGAGGGTGGAGGGGGGACAAACCATATACTTAAAAAAATGGAATGCGAGAATCACTACCAACCCAAACTACCACCCAAGGACCCTTAGGACTGGGGAAGTACTAAAACATTAAAGGTAAGTAGATAGGATTCCCGAGGTGCCCGTGTGCAGAGTTGTAACCATCAACCGTCAGTGTCCATACGATAAAATGGGGAAGTCACAGTTGGATTTTCCGAGCTCTATGACCCTTCCCAGAGGACCCGAGGAAACCCATTGGGACAATAGAGGTTCAAGAGTGTCCCCAACCATGGATACCCAGAGAAGTGGAGTACCTACACCAAGGAGCCCAGGTGCATATGGGTGAAGTCGTGTCGGAACCCCTGGTTGAAGTCAATGAGGGACATGCGATGTCCAGCTGCTGTTGCGACCCGTGGGACAGGACAGTGGAACCCAAGCGTGGATTCCAGAAGAAGAGGACCTAAGGAAAGAGGGGACAGAGTCCAGGCCACCCAGTTGCAGAATTTTGGGGAGCAGCAAGGTCCAGGAGACTCTACCTTTGCAGGTAAGTCAAGGCCACCATGCTACAAGCAGGAGAGCCATTAGAAATCGATCAAGCCCCCAGTGTCGCGTGGGCTCTCATTATTCTAAATGAGACTACTGGATTTCTAGGTAGCAGGATCGATAACGGTGTGGGGGACTGAGTCTGACCCACGTGTAAAGAACTCTGTCACCCTAAATCCGGTTTTTGCTCCGGCTAACTAGCAGTGCCTCATTTCTCCCATGTGGGAGGAATGATTTGGCAGCCGAGCGCATGACATCCTTGGAACTTCTCAGGGAAGTCGTGGTTACTCAGATCCAAACCAACTCTCTTATTTCCAATATGATCTCATATACAAATGACAAAGACAGTATAAGTTTTATATAATGTTTTAATAAAACGACTGTATTTTAGATATTAAGGCGTGAGCCGCAATAACCAGAACGATACAACACAGTAGGATTGTGATAGTTACCAGGAGAGTAAAACATAAAAACAAAGCTATCATATTGTCAAACAGTTTCTACTCTCCCTCTGCTTGTTCTATCTAGAGCACAGCATGTTAAGCTTCTAGCTTGCCTATTAGAATCACTATGGGGATATCAGCCCTCATACCTGAGCAAAGACCTGTGATCTTGGTTCAGCATCTGCAACGAGGCAGTCAGCGTCAAGTTGTGGTTCCCTGGTCGGAATCTCCCTCTCCCGTTTACTGGGACAAGGAAGTTAGTTTATAACTAACATGTCAGCGTGATCACAAAATGTCCCTACGCAGGAATGCCCAGTCTAAACTCTTACCACGTCTATCGGCAATGTACCAGACTGTATCCTTGACTGAAGCACAGAGTAAACATGTTATGGAGAACTCCAGTGCTGAAGTAGGCAAAACAGTGTGATATGAATAAAAAACAACACCGTAGAACTGGCTATTTGAAAAATAACAGTACGAAGCCTAATAAAAAGCATGTAGAGCAAAGTGCACAGAAGCTCTAAGCTATTAGCAAATGAATAAAATATATTCAGGGCAAAATGCACAAAGGCCTAAAGCCTGAAGCTAAAGCGCAATGAATACGTAAAACTAACCACACTACACCCTCCCCTTGTCGGTAGCAAGTGGTTCCAATAACATAAAAGGATGCCCTAAATATAAACAATATCTAAAACAAATATTTCGACAAGGTGAGAAGACAACAAAGTCATAAATTTAGGTAACATGTGAGCATAACCAAATTCAATATAGTGTCAATTTTGTAAAATCCAATCATCAGACAGAAGCAATAGAACGTAGGAGTTTCTCCACTTCTATATATGTCAATATCGGAAGATCCACGCCACAAAGTACCATGGAGCAGGTGTGATCCAAAGCCCCAAAACCATTCAGGGCGGCACCCCGTGCAGGGCCTATGAACGAGACATTACCATCTTCCTCCAGGAAGGGAATCTCATAAACTGCCTCACGAAGCAAGCGCATCCGTAGTGCACAAGTCTGGGAATGAGCCCTAATCGGGAACATCAACAGATCAGCATCGACCAGTGGAGGGCGCTGCAATGAGAGACAGAGAGCCAGTGCATGTTCAAACGAGCACCAAAGGCACCGAAACACGGGTTGCACACAATCCAAAACCGGTCTGAATGACAGAGACCAGTCGCACTCCAAATGTCCCAGGAGTGTTGCTCCAAAATGCTGCATCATGCGTTCACGACACAGCTGCGCTGATGGGAGCAGCAGTACAGGATCTCGTCGTGACGGGACAGCCATTGCGAAAAAATAGCAATAACAGCAAGACTCCAGCCAATAAAGCCAAAGTAATCGGGAAACCCCCAAAAATGCTTCCGAAAATAGAATGTATAGCCGAAGGTATCAAACCGAATATGGAAGAGAAGGTATGAGCAAAACCAACACCAACGACTTTGAAAAAATGTGCAATACCAGCAGTGCTGGATGCATTAAATATACGTCCCACAAGTTCACCGAAGTGAGTCGGAAAGTTAGTATTCAAAAGGGACTGTATCTCCGCCGATGACCTTGCCACTTGAAGTGCGTAGGTCTCGCTAGCAGATGTAAGGGCCACATGCTTTTGAAACAATAAAGCTTTTAGCCGACTCAACTTGTCGAAATCAACCTCGGAAGTAGCAATATGAGGCCAGATGTCCGCTACCTCCCTAATTTGAGTGGGGGGAAACAACACATTCCCGCAGCACGTAACGGCCTTGTTGACAACGACGATGTAAACTATTCCGGCACGCATGCCACAGCAGCGTTCGCTGTTAAGAACAATGTAACTGCCGTTAGAAAGCACCTGGAAAGTGTTTTTAATAACCGGGACTGGAACTCCCTTCAGATAACAAGCTAAGTTAGCAATCGAAGCGTTACACGCCCCGTGCAAGGACAGCTGCTTACAAACCATTGAATGGCTGACAGAAGCTTCGCATTCGCTGCCGCTAAGAAAAACCTCCTTCAAACCATTAACACATCTGTACTGAAAGGGAAGGTCCCACACCTCGTGTATGTAACTGTCTCCCAATAGTTCATATCTACCCACCGGAATATGCTTCAAACACGAAGTAAATTGCAAAGTAGAGATAGGCAAATTAATAACCCCATGGATCAACCATTCAGCTGACGGAATCTCAGCTACCGTGAAAGGCAGTTTCTCTAATTTTTCAATATTTAACATAACATATGTCGCTTCCTTTTTAGCCATCAGTTGTTGTTGACGAGTCAAATTAAAAGAGATAAAGATCTCTCTGGCACGAACGTGCTGCCATGGAACGCGACCCGCCTTCAAGGTCTGAAGAGTCCAACCCAGCTGCATGATGGACCGCGTCTGACTCTGCCCATGATATAAAGAAGACATGTCCGATTTAATAATGTCAATGGCAGAGGAAACAATGCTGTCAATCGTGTAAACACGTTCAGAAAGGGTATGCATGCCATTATCAACAACAGACAAGGTCTGCATCAGATTTTCCTGATCAATCTGCCTCAACCGGGCTGCAGCCTCTTGTTGTGAAAGCTTCCAAATCTCATTATAAACCTCGTATAAGAACCTTTTCTTCCGTGGTACTCTGGGACCTGACAAAAAATCTTGTAAATCAGTATTATTAGACAGTAACATGAGATGTGACTTAACTGCATCCAGCGTGGATGACTTCAACCATTGCTGACAAAGCTTCCCCACACTGTATGAAGTTATAATATCAGCATGTTCTGGCGAAACGTAACGAGGGTCTGCCCGACTAGTCCTGAACCCCCCTGAAGAGGTGACAAAACGTTGATGACACATATTAGTGTCTACAGGCCATAATAACCACCCGCCTGGATGTAACGATGAAGTGTTAAGTGTACCATTCTGGACCCAATGTGTAAATTCACTAAAAGTAGCATTCACATAGTACTGCCAATTTTTTTATTTAGAAGGGACAGGTATACTAGGCAAAGTTAACTCCTTAATCGTCGCCAAGCCCAAACAGCTAGTCTGTTGTACTGTGTCATTGAGGAAAATCATCTGCACAGGGATAATACATGCTCTAAACAACGTGTCCCTGCCTCGCATTTGCCAATTTTTCGTACCCCAAACACTCTTCAAGTCAACAGTTTTGAACCAGTATTCATATCCCTCGACCGACAGTTTAGATACAAACAAATTAGAATACAACAATTTAGTATCGGTCAATAACATTTGCTTATTAGAATACGGTGTAACTTTAAAATAGTAGGACCTAGCATTACGTGGATCATGCCCAGTAAAATATGCAAATTTGTCATAATACGTTTTTGAACTCCCTTGTGGAGGAGTCGAGCAATGTTCCCATTGCACATAATTAAACATGGACTTAGGGCTACTAGCTTTATGAATAAAGTGGTGTCCATAATAGTTGTAACAAAACATGTCACCATGATTATCTCTAAACTGGTAAGCATCTTCATCGTCATAGACAGTATAATATTGCAAATCCGTTAGCATAGAATCTACTGTCTTCACATCCCAATCATCAGAAACAATGCCAGGTATAACAATATCATTCATTGATAATTTGAGGACATACGGTATTTGAATCAATTCAGTGGGACCATATATATCAAACATTACTTTATCCCACACAATGCCATCCGGAACCAGTATAGCAGAAATGTTCACTGTGGACAAGTCTCTTCGAACCATATGAGACGAAAAATGTGGTTTTAACACAGTCTCCATGTGCTCAATGTCAGATCGATCAGGAAGAAAATGACCACGTATTATCAGAAAAAAAGTAACCACAAATCCCAACCATAATAAAATAGTCATCACGGCCAAAAACAGCCAAAAATAGTTCCAAGGAAAAACAAAATATGTTCGTTTAAGCCATCCCAGCAGCCGTCGTGGACAGAAGACATCGAAGACGAGGAGCCGGACCCATCATTATCAGCGTCGTTGAAGCAGCCAGAAGCAGTTCTAGCAAAAGGTGCAACTCTGAACGAAGAAGCAGACGGAGGCTCCCGCCGTGGCACGCTATAAACCACATGTTCAGAAACATCAGTAGAACGTACAGCAATTTGATCACAAGATTCCATATTAATCGCCGTCGGTGGAACGATCGCAAGATCATCATCCACCCTCCCCAAGCTCGGAGAGGAAACAGTGTCGGTGAAAATCACCTGTAGCGGGACCTCATCCCCAGTAGTGAGAGGGATTCCGGAACTACTGGGTGTCCCTCTTGGTCTGCTGTGCTGAATCGGCCACATGTTGCAACTTGACATTATCAATGGAAACAAAGCGATTTCCTTTGGCCCCTCGCAGCGGCGGTAAAATCACAGTTCTCGTGCCGCTTACCCCTAACACAGGGACAGGTTCTCGATAAGAAGGACCAAATTCTTTTTTAACTGCGACCTTTTCACACACCAGATCCCCAATCCTGGGTATCCAACCAGTAGGTGTTACTGGCTCATCCTTCATTCCTGAGGAGGCAGCATTGGCAGAAGAGTTATCTTCACGGAATTGTTGTAAATCCTGCAAAACAGTGACACGATCATTTATGTCAAAGGGCGTATCTGCCGCCTCCACACCAGGACCATCTAGATCAGGAACATACATTTGTGTTCCAAACAGGCACTCATATGAAGTACGACCCCCCAGTGACCTTCTAGGCAAGTTATTAAGTGCTCTCTGTACTCCATATAGGTGGGCTAGCGAACCACGACCCGTACCTATAACTCTGGCCGTTAAGGACGGCTTTAAATCACGATTTAAACGATCCACGACAGAATTTCCCTCGGGATGAAATGGAGACGAGAATTGGAGTTGGACCCCCAACGAAGCCATGGTGTCCCTGAATGCCTTAGAGGCAAAAGCAGGGCCCTGGTCCGAATGAAAAGCCGCAACTGCAAATATATCGACAAAGACGCGCAAATCTTTAATAACAGTGCGAGCGTCGGCCGAGCGTTGTGGCCATACCCATACAAATCTGGAGCACGAATCTACAGCAACCAATATATACTTGTATGCACTATCTGGCGTCAGCGGACCACAATGATCCAAGTACACACATTGTAATGGTTTGTTTGAAATCAGAAGGGGCGTCTGCTGCGGGCGTCTAGCCGACGATGTCTTAATTTGTTGACAAATGTCACAACAAAGGACATACTGTTTCGTCTCTTTATAGAGACCAGGCCACCAGTAACGAGCCTGTAAAAGTGAAATTGTGGCAGCCACCCCAGCATGTGCAGAAGCCACCCCCTCATGTGCTGCAGAAATCAATCGAGGTCTCTCAATTTTATTGGGAATTTCACGTACACCAATGCCTGGAATTGTAACAGTAGCATTTAGCGCACCATTCAAGCAGTAACTATATTTTGAAGGAAATCCTTTAGGAAAAGGCGTGCCATCAGCAGTAGCTTTTATGGCAGCCGATATTTCTGTGTCTGGTTTGGAACTCGAACGAGTTACTGCGGCCACAGTGGCGACAGCCACTGCCGATTTCGCGGCTTCATCAGCCAAAGTATTCCCAGCAACGTGTATTCCAACGCGCTGGTGTCCAAGTGTATGCACAACATGGACCTTAGGAAGCGTCTCCTTCAGATCCGCAACCTTACCCCACAACATTTTATGCTTAATGGTGTTGCCTTTAGAATCTCTGAACCCATTCATCTTCCAATAGTGTAAATATTCGTTGAAAGACTGCACACAGTAGTAGGAGTCACAGACCAGCAAGGTTAAAAGTGCCGGATCCGCATGCTCCAATGCTAACAAAAGAGCTTTGAGCTCAGCCAGCTGTGCCGTGCAATCTCCCAAGGTTTTAGTATAAGTATGTCGGGAGCAGAACACTTCCCCCTCCATAGTGCCGATCACCACTGCACATGCAGCAGAATACTGTTGTTTAGTCCCAACCGCCGGTTGCGCAGAGCCATCAGTATACATGACCACTTCATATTGGTCAATAGGCAATGTACCAGCAGGAACAGGGTATTCTATTTCGTATTGAAGAAATTCTTGAGTCTGCAGTTTAGGGTCAAATACATAATCTACATCAGTGGCTGTCAAAGACGTAGCCCATTGTATCCATCGCGGGTGTAGAGCCTTCGAAGTAGGAACACTCGCTTTGGTAACAGCCTCTAAGGCCGGAACCGGGGAAACGACAACAATGCGTTGACCCTGGGCCAGCTGTCTTTCTTTAATAACAGCCATCTGTACTGCAGTGAGAATTTTCTCAGTTTGTGCAAAACGTTGCTCTGCAGCAGAATACAAGTGAGATTTGTATGCAATCGGGACAGTCTCCCCTTCATTAAAGGTGACATAAGTAAACCCAACAGCCCCAGGTATTACCCTGATCACTAAATGTGTCTTATTGTCCCGAGTGTGTAAGTGTTTAACTGCTAAAAGATCACTCTGTAATTCTCGCAGTATGTGTGTATGTTCAATCGTCCAAAATTTACTCGAAAAATTCGGGCGAATCAACTCGTATAAGGGTTTTATACGCGTTGCATATTCAGGAATGTAAGTTCTGCCAAAATTCAGAAACCCCAACAATGACTGGAGCTTCCGAACCGTATTAGGAGGCTGCAATAAAGCACATTTCTCCAAAAAATGTGGCGCTAAGCTCTTGCCCTCACTCGACAACTCATATCCCAGGAAAATGACGCTGAGGAAGGCAATCTTTGATTTCTTAAAATTAAACTTATAGCCAATATCAGCAAACCCCACAACAATGTGCGATACGCGCCTTAGATGTTGCAGAATCTCATCATCTGTCAGATATATGTCATCAACATATGACAATGCTTCAGGGTCGAACTCATGCAGCAGTTCAGTTACACGAGCCGAAAACAGTCCTGGGCTATTCTTATACCCGTGAGGCAAACGAAAAAAAAAAATCTGAGAGCCAAACGCACTGAAACAGGTATAGTCCCGACTCTCGGGCGCTATATTCTGGCAGAAAAATCCATTCGAGATATCTAATGTTGTCTTATATTTTTTACGCACTATATTATTCATAAGCGCTGCGCTGTGTGAATTCTGTATTGCATATGTGCGTGTATGACTATTTAAATGTCGGTAATCCACCACTATCCTATATGAATGGTCCGGTTTAGCAACCGGAAACAAGGGATTATTCATCGGTGAGACACAGGGCTCAATTACACCCTGATACTCCAATTGTGTAAGAATTTTCCTAACCGATGCCCTAGCCTCAAATTTGATAGGATATTGCGGTTGTGGCTGAGGTTCGCCCTTTATCGGTATTACATGATAAGGTGATTGTCTGTCCCACCCCACGTTATTTCTATACAAGGCGGGAGCCTGTGCTAGAGCCCATGATTCACTATAGGACTCCGCAAGTTCTCTCGGAACAAGTGGTGAGAAGGAAGGTGTAATAACCTCCTCCCCAACTGGACAGTCGCGAACAAAGTCAGGTGGCCAATCTTGTTCGGCCAACAGAACATCATATGATTTTACCACATGGTCCCAAAAAATGGCATTAATAACACGGTCAATGTCCCCTTCCAATCGCAGAGTTACTTCATATACTCTATCAGGATCAGAGACTCGCATATCCGCCGTTTCTACTTGTATGAAGTCATCAGTTGCTTTCACCTCCAGATGCTCTAGAAGACTCCGGCGAACTATTGTGACCTCTGCCGCGCTGTCTAACAGTGCTAACGCCCAAGTCTTGTTCGTCAAGAGAACTCTCTTCTTGAGCGGCATGTCTAACTGAGACAGCTGCCACTTTCTTCTTTTTGAATTGCTGTTTCTGTTGCAGCGGTTTCTCTTCTTGTTTAATAGAAACCTCCGCTGAGCGTTGTGAATCCTGTCTCGGTTTCACGTACTCCGTCCTCCGCTCTGACCGCCCACCTCTCTCACTTCTCTTTTCCGAGGAGTCCTGAAAGGAACGAGATTGGCGTGTATCAGTATATTGATATCTATCAGGCGTCTTCAAAGTATCCCTATTCCTGAGATTATACTTATTCTGTGGGGTCTCCGTTTGCGGAGACTGCCCATCATCCTTCTTAGGTGTTTGCTGTTTCTTTTCCCAGCGCTTTTTCAAACCCTCAGGTTGTTGCTGTTTAGCATTACCTTTATTATTTTTACCCTGTAACTGGGGTTTTTGTGGTCTAGCCCCTAGGCTATCACGACCAATACTAGAATATGTTTCCGCTATTATTCTCGGAAGTTCCCGCTCCTGTTGAAGCAGCGGAACATCCCGAAGACGCATACGCACTGCTAGTGCTACTGCCTCTCCTTTGAGATTACTCAAAATAATAGAAGAAACTGTGGCAAAATTGCCCAGCAACTGCATGCCCAAATTCAAGGCAGGGGCAGCCCCATATTCTTCCTGAATCTGCTTAAGTACGTCCGGTAAATTAGCTAATGTCGGTGTACCGTGTGCCGTAGTGTAGAGCGCGGCAAACACCGTGCCCCAGGTATTACAAAGGTCCACCGGAGGAACCATCCCGTACGGCAAACACATCGTCAAAATTCTATGTTTATCCTGAGGTCCCGTATGGGGAAATACTGCTTCCAGCGAATTAATTTTTTGCGCCAGCCAAAACGGAGTCTCCTCTCGTTTACCCGGTACCTTACCCATAACTGAGTGTACAGTGGCCGGATTAAGACCCGGAACCACCGCCTGTGGGTGCGCTGGAGCAGCACGCGCTGCATTTGTATTTAATGTCTGCATCACAAACTGAACTAATCGTCTATATGTAGCCGTTAATTCTGTATATAAACGACGAACTTCAACCACTGCCAATTGTGCAACCGCAGGATGTGTATATGTAGCCAATAAAGGCCAGGTAGGACCATCATTACTCAGTGGACCTAACCTTACTTGTGCTATTGTGTGTGGGAGGGCGCCATCAAGCCAATTATGGTGTTCTTGATAAGATAGAGGTATTTCTAAATAAGCGTAAGCCCTGTATTGTCCAGGGGCATTCGCAACTGTGTATTCTTGAAAAGTATTTGTTCCCCCATCCACTGCTGGAAAAGCGACCCAAGAATAAAAAAGCTCCGTTCTATAGGCTGCATGGGCGTCCACCACAAAAGTGACTGGACCCCCCTGGACTGTCAGTCCATGTGTCAATAGATGAGCCGTGAGCGGATGTCGCATATTAATTGCTATGTTCACTACATTAGGATTCGCCATTTTATAAAAAACAGCCGCAGGGCAGAGTAGGCACACCAATATCGGGGTTTTTTCCTTTCAAAGTTCAAGCTTGAACAACCAACCACTAAGCAATAGGAAGCACCTATGCCGTGGCGGCGGAAACCCTTAGCCCCACGGACGTCTCCGTATACGGAACCGAGGAGTCAAAATATATATGAGACCAAGAGAGTCAGTCGGACCTAATCATTAGAGCCAGACCAAACGTTGGTGGCGCCATGTCGCGTGGGCTCTCATTATTCTAAATGAGACTACTGGATTTCTAGGTAGCAGGATCGATAACGGTGTGGGGGACTGAGTCTGACCCACGTGTAAAGAACTCTGTCACCCTAAATCCGGTTTTTGCTCCGGCTAACTAGCAGTGCCTCATTTCTCTCATGTGGGAGGAATGATTTGGCAGCCGAGCGCATGACATCTTTGGAACTTCTCAGGGAAGTCGTGGTTACTCAGATCCAAACCAACTCTCTTATTTCCAATATGATCTCATATACAAATGACAAAGACAGTATAAGTCTTATATAATGTTTTAATAAAACGACTGTATTTTAGATATTAAGGCGTGAGCCGCAATAACCAGAAGGATACAACACAGTAGGATTGTGATAGTTACCAGGAGAGTAAAACATAAAAACAAAGCTATCATATTGTCAAACAGTTTCTACTCTCCCTCTGCTTGTTCTATCTAGAGCACAGCATGTTAAGCTTCTAGCTTGCCTATTAGAATCACTATGGGGATATCAGCCCTCATACCTGAGCAAAGACCTGTGATCTTGGTTCAGCATCTGCAACGAGGCAGTCAGCGTCAAGTTGTGGTTCCCTGGTCGGAATCTCCCTCTCCCGTTTACTGGGACAAGGAAGTTAGTTTATAACTAACATGTCAGCGTGATCACAAAATGTCCCTACGCAGGAATGCCCAGTCTAAACTCTTACCACGTCTATCGGCAATGTACCAGACTGTATCCTTGACTGAAGCACAGAGTAAACATGTTATGGAGAACTCCAGTGCTGAAGTAGGCAAAACAGTGTGATATGAATAAAAAACAACACCGTAGAACTGGCTATTTGAAAAATAACAGTACGAAGCCTAATAAAAAGCATGTAGAGCAAAGTGCACAGAAGCTCTAAGCTATTAGCAAATGAATAAAATATATTCAGGGCAAAATGCACAAAGGCCTAAAGCCTGAAGCTAAAGCGCAATGAATACGTAAAACTAACCACACTACACCAGCAGGACCCTTTGGCAGCAGGCAAAGGGAGTCGCAGGGAGGCCTCAGCAGCACAGCAAAGAGGGATGCCCATGTATCAGGAGTTGCAGGGAGGAAGTCGTTCTTGGAGCTGCGTAGTGCTAAAGTCTGAGGCTTCTTGGAGCTAGGAGGTCTCCGGACTGGAGAGCCAACAAGCCCTGGCAACGGCAAGCAGACGTGGTGCACAGGGGTTCTGGCCAAGCAGCTCCAACGAGGGACCACAGACTTCTCAGCTGCAAAGAAGATAGGTCAGACCTTGGGAGAGCCAGAGAACCACCACCTGTGTTGTAGAGCATTGAAGAATTTATAGGCTAGCAGGATCCAAAAACCAGTCGTCGACGTTGAGGTGCCTGCAGATGCAGGGGAGTGACTCCTTCATTCCAAAGGAGCATACTTCTTTCTTTCTAAGTGCAGACAGAGTCCTTGTGACTCTGAAGGATGCATGGCAATGGAGGTTGCAGAAGTCTTGCAGAACTTGGAAACAAGTTTGCAGTAGGAACCGTCCTATGTGTCATAGTCCAGCAAAGACCAGCAGCGGTTACGGTGTCCAGGTTGCAGAAGTGCCTTGCAGAGAAGACTTGCAGATTAATCTTGAAGTCTTGCAGAAGAATGTAGGGTTCCACCCTCAGGGGAGCCCTTAAGTAACCCAGGAAGGGAGTTGGACACTTTCGGCCGTGACCTACCTGTCAAGGGGGGTCAGGAACATCACCCAGCTGGACTAACCATTGAGATGGTCCCAGGGGCCTCTGCTCATCTTATTTCGGAGATGGCAGATTCAAGTGGCCGCCTGACAGAGCTCTGTGCACCTCTCTAGGGGAGGGGCTGGACAGGGAGGTGGTCACTCACCTGTCCTTTGTGTGGTTTCGCACCAGAGCAGGAACCAGGGGCTCCTGCTCTAGAGTAAACCAGTTTTTGCAAGGAGGGCACCAAATGTGCCCTTCAAAGCAGTCTGGTGGTGCTTAGAGGCACCCCCACTCCAGCCCAGTGACACCTATTTCTAAAGCAGAGGTAGTCACACCTCTCCTCTACAGGAAATTCTTTGTTCTGTTTTCTCTTGCCCGAGTTAGGCTCAGCAGCAGGATGGCAGAATAGTGTCTGAGGTCGTCAGCCACACAGGCTGGCATGCAGACCCTGCAAGGCTGTACAGGCAGGCATGGGGGACCCCCAGGTAAACCCCAGAGTACATGGTATCATGCAACTAGCACTAGAATCGTTGTAGTTGCAAGATTCCAACATGTTTGATACCAAACATGCCTAGGTTTGGTGAAGCCATTATGCAGATGGATATCTTGTGTTGACCAGTGTCCACTACTTACCTTAAGATGGCTTCCCTGCACTTATAAAGCCCAGAAAATGGGGTCTGGGGTTTGTAGGGGCATGCAGGGGTGCCTTCACACTGAGAACTACACACCCTGACTTTGGGCTGAAGGGCCTACCTTTGGGGTGACTTATAGAGTCAGAGTGCAGTGAACGTAATATAAGGTAAACCTTATATCTGGGGTGAAACGTGCATGCACCATTTCACACGAGCTGTAATGGCAGGCCTGTAGTCACAGTTTGCATGGGCCCCCTTGTGCGGCACAATACATGCTGCAGCCCATGGGGGATCCCTGGTCTACCAATGCCCTGGGTACCTAAGTACCATATACTAGGGGCTTACATGGGTGCACCAGTATGCCATTTGTGAGGTGTAGAAGTTATTTATCAACTAAATTTAGGAGAGGGAAAACTGACACTGGAGTCCTGGTTAGTAGGATCCCAGTGTACTACAGCCTAAACGTACTGACACCAGGCAAATAGGGGGTAACTATGTCAGAAAGATGCTAGTTTCCTAAATCTCCATCGACACCAACGCATCACTACTGCTGTGAGGATCGAATGCAACATTTCGCCGACTGCAAAGCGCATTGCCTCCACATCCGATGCATCTCTGACTTTGCATGGCTCCAAGCCCAGGCATCGCTTCGGTCCCAAGGATCAACTGACGCATCTGCATCCCTGCTCCTTGCATCTTCTTTGACGTTGATGCAATCAAGGTACTTTTCAGCAGGCCAAGGCAGGTCCCTGTATCCGTACGCGGTCCATTGTAGCCAGCCTGAGGTTTCAGACTTTACCCAGTCTAGCATGACCAGATAGCCCCATTTGGTGCTTCATGCTTTTAAGCACTAGGATTCCGTTTATTCTTTTAAAATTCATATCTCAAGTTCTGCTTATTGGAATGTTCTCATTTTGGCCTTGCTTTGTTGCTAAAAATATAATTTATTTCTCACACATTTTTGTGGTGCTTTCACTCTGTTACTGTTTGAAGCATTATTACAAAACGTCATTGCCCTCTTGGGAGACAAACTAAACAACAAAAACATCCCATATAGTTAACATGCAGCATAGGTCCATGATTATTAGGAAAACATCCTTTATTTTATATACAAAAATATATTCTCTACTCATATGAAAATAAGTATAATACAGTCTCCTATCAAAACACCAAAAAAGAAGGACAAAGAAAAGTGCAGGAAAATCAAGTGCTCGTGATTAGAAAAAGAAGAAAGAGAGCATAAATCTCATTCCATTCAAAAACATAAATTTAGAAGAACAGCCTGTTGGTTAATCCTTTTTCCGCATTAAATCAATATTTGATTTTAACAGCATTGAATCCCCATTTCAGTCCTTCCTTAACTCTACGGAAAGAAACCACATCCAGGCTCAAAATCATCGTCGACGTTTCGACCCCCTCAAGCACTCGGGCTAATTCTGGGCTCCACAACGGGTCTTCTTCAGGACTAGTCGATAGGGGACCTCTAAAATAATCCAAAAGAATATATCAGCCTACTTAAACCCCTTTTTTATAAAATACCACTATGCTGCAAAACTATCCACATCAATACTCACCCTTAATTCAACACATCTCTTGAGGCAACAATCTTCTCCAATATCAGGTCAACTCAATCGAAATCTACAAAATAAAATAATATATCAAACTAATCACCTCACAGAACCCCTAAGTTGTTACAACCAAACCCGACTAACAGCACACTCTTACCCGAAGTATATAGGAACTTCCTCCTTCAGTTATATTTTCACCAATTCCATTCCATGGATCATTTCTTCAAATTTAACTTCTTCCCTTAAAGGAAATTAGAGTCTCAGTTGTACATCCATATGGAATCTCCAACCAATAATTAACTCTACATTATATGTATATTTAAACTCATTAGCCACGTCTTGCTTTATACCTACTAAAAAGTAGCATAAATCACCCCTCATTCAATCATCCTCAAATTAATAATAGTGCCCCATATTCTGTTATCTTTCCAGAATCCACTGTGTCCCAAATGGCCAAATTGCCCAAGAACTGTACTACGAATCTTACATCAAAGAACATGTCTAAACTCTCCCAAAGGGGTCCAATTACGGCTTTTAAAATAAATCCATTACCTTTAAATCGCCAGTATCTCGCTAGTCTGTCTCTCAAGGCCTTCAATGTCAATTAAAGACGCAGCAGGTAAAAAACTGCATTTTATAGGTTCCTTCTGTGCGCACACTTCCGGTGGCTGAAGGTATGCAAGAAATGCCGACATGTTGTTCCTCTTCGGTCCACACATCTACGTCGTCTATAAACACGTATGGAGAGCGTGCTAGATCGTTACACTAGATTATATTCATTTCGTATTATTTTTGGGAATGGCGATGTAAATCTTTTCCTTTTAGACTACCCAAAGTCAAAGCAACATTGGCAATTGAAAATCAAAAATCAATCTGTCGTCACAAATTTTCCACTTCGACAGTCAAGCTAACTTTCCAACCTCTCGAAACTGATGTATCCAACAACATTTGGAGGTCAAACATCTTATGCGCAGCGCTCCATCACATCACTTCACTCCCCGAAAATCCAGTTGGGCAGTCATATATTGATATTCCAAATTATTTAACCATCCAAAACTATTGCGTAGTTTACAAGAAACCTTCATATCTCATCCATAAATCTAACATTTAGTTTATATCACTCGGCCTCAGCAATTCATTTGCAGTACTCCTGTTTGAAGCGTTGCATAAATATTTTTTAAAAAATAGTCAAAATATACAAAGTACACTGTTCCAAAAATTATGTAGCATCCTAGGGGACCACTGGTCTCAGGAGCAAGAGCCCTCAAGCATCACAATGGATGAGTAGTATCATCATCGGGAAATGCTCCACACCAAGCTGGTGCTGCAATGCCTGGTGGGCACCCCAAGCGGGGGCTCTAGACCATATTCATATAATCAAGATTAATTAAAATCTGTTATATAGTCAAAAAGATGCTTTGTTCAAGCAACAGTGCAACAAAAGAGGTCGGAAAAAAATGAATTAAAATTGGTTATACATCTCCCAAACAACATCATAATTTTTAATCAGTGTAGTGAA
This sequence comes from Pleurodeles waltl, assembly GCF_031143425.1. Lineage (NCBI taxonomy): Eukaryota > Metazoa > Chordata > Amphibia > Caudata > Salamandridae > Pleurodeles > Pleurodeles waltl. The sequence goes on from NW_027150097.1 coordinate 5,473,279, forward strand.
GATGAAGACCAAGGTTAAAAACAAAAATTGAAAGTCATATATCGAGTGTAATGCTCGTGGTACTTTCACATAATACTAAGGGCTCCAAATGTTTTTAAGGGCCTTTAGGAACAGGTCAACATGTTTCGCATCTGTCGGTCCATCCGGATCCATTGACGCTTCATCAGGACCAAAAATAACCTCTTAACATAGTATAAAAGAAAAGCCACCTCTAATAAGGTAGAAAAACCAGTAACTTACATTTAAGTACACTTGGTTACATCAGGTCACCCTAGAATATAAACATATAAACAAACAGTACACCAAAAGAACCCAGAAAGTGGTTAGTGGTGCTCAAACAAATGAACATCTATATAAAACAAGTGAAGGGTCCAAACTGAATATGTGTAAATGGGCTTACCATCCCCAAATTTGAGAAAGGGCCCCCTGGGAAGCGCGTTCCTAGGACTCAGATAGACACTGAATATAGTAAATAGTAACGCAGATTATAAATCATACATATTCTCAATTTACTTAAAATGGTTTCAATAGGAGTAAAAAGAATCAGGTTATATATACAGCCCACAGGTGGGTAGCTCTTACTAAAACAACGGAAAATCCTGCTTAAACAAACGTGTGACACTGTCCAATTGTGCCTTGGTTTAAAGTTAACGGTGTTAAGTTGATATATACTGACATATATAAATAATATAAACCAAAATCCCACCGCCGCGTATCAAACTTACAGTTTTGTCGCTGGTCCATAACTACGGGCATAAATATTTTAAACATTGCCTCTTAAGTTAAGTCTCTGCGCAAACCTACCAGGGGGTGAGCACAGGATAATGTATGATGTATCTCTGACTTATCCTGACCAAGATTGTGATTCCTGCTTGGACAGGGTGTGTACCTCTGCCAACCAGAAACCCAATGTCTAACAAATGGCCATTTCAATTGCAAATGTGTTCTCTGTAGTGACTGTGCACTCCCACACCATGCATACTTCAGTCTGTGCCAGTCTACACTCCATTCTACTCCATTCTGTGCCATTCTATGTCCCTCCACTCTATGCCACTCCACTTCACTCTACGACACTCTATTCCATGGTAATCTACTCGACTCTGTGCTGCTCTGCTCCACTCCTCTCTATGACACTCTCCTTCATTCTATGCAACTCCACTCTATGACGCTCTACTCCATGCCAATCTAGGCCACTCTAAGCCAATCCACTCTACGACCCCCTATCAGTGGCAGCTGGTGACCATTAAGAGTGGTGGGTAGTAATCCTTAGTTTGAATTCTAGTGAGTGAGACAGACTCACTTAATTGGAGGTTTTGGTGGGGTGGTTCGCTCACACTTGCTTGCAGCCAGTCTTATTCTCTCACTTATTCTCACTTGATCTTAGTCATTTACTCTTATTCACACTTGCAGTCACTTTTACTTACTCTGACTCAGTTCCACTGACTCAAGCAGTCTCACTCATTCTCACTCTGACCCACTCAGTCTCACTCATTCTCAGTTACTCTCACTCAATCCCTCTCATTCTAAGTCATTCTGATTGACTCAATCTCATTCTGGCTCACTTAGTCTTACTCAGTCTTGCTCAGTCTCACTCTGACTCATTCATTCCCACCCAGACTCACTCATTCTGTCCTAGTGTCCTTTAGTCCTTGTCCTTTAGTCTCCCCATGACTCACTCATTCTTCCTAATTCACTCAGTTCCACTAATTCAGATACCCTCAATGTCACTGTGACTCATACTCAATCAGTCCCACTCATTCTCACTGAGTCCCACTCAGTCTCTCTCATTCTGACTCACACAATGTGACTCTGACTCACCCAGTTTACCTCTCACTCTGACTCACTCATTCCTATCTAATCTCACTCATTCTCACCTAGTTCCCACGAGTCTCCCCTTAACTCACTCATCCTCCCTGATTCACTCAGTCCTACTCATTCTAATTCAGTTTCACTGTAATTTACTCATACGCAATCAGTCTCACTGAATTCACACTCAGTCCCACTCAGTCTTCCTCTTTCTGACTCACTCAGTCTCACTGTGACTCAGTCATACTCAATCATAGTCATCCTCACTCAATCTCACTAATTTTCACTGATTCAGTCAGTCACACTCATTTTGATTCACTCTGGTTTACTCATACTCACTTATTCATACTCATTCTGATTCAGACACATGTATTCACACTCATTCTGACTCAAACTCACTCAGACACAATCATTGTCACTCAGTTCGACTCAATTAGTCTCACTCACTCTCACACTGACTCACTCTCACTCATTCTCTGACTCACTAAGACTCACTCAGACTTGACTCACTCAGTCTCACATGCAGTAACATTTGGTTACATTCTGTCATCCTCTCTCCCTCATTCATTCTCGCTTGTACTCACCCTTTTTATCACTCATTGTCCTCACTTTGACTCACTCCTTCACTGACATTCTCAGTTTTATTCACACATACACATACAGTCACACAGACATGCTCACGTATTAACACACTCAGTGCTTTAAATGGGCCGGTACTGTCCGGTACTGAGTACCGGCACTTTTTTATTTTGAGAGGTAGAGTACTGGCACATCTCAAGAAAAGCGTAATACTTTTAATTGGAGAGTACCGGCACTTCTCGGAAACAAGCAGGTACTCTAGCACAGAGTACCTGCACTTTAAATTTTCCATTTCAAGCACTGCACACACTCTCATTGACACACACTATCACACGTACATACACAGTATTGAAAAGCAGTTTTTACTCACCTTGCTGTCTGTGCAGGTCCCGTTTGCTGCTGCTACTTTCAGCTTTGAAATTAAACTTTCTCATCTTCAGACACTTGAAAGTGAAACCTCAAACCTGCGCAGTCGCAGATGTGAGTTTTCAGTCTCTGCTCATTCACCCCTCCCTTTCCCAACTCTGCGACAAGTTGGGAGAGGGAGGGGAGACTGGCTGAGTGACATGTAGCCATGGGCACTGCAGGGCTTGAGCCTGCAACGCCCGTGGTTAACTTTATCTGTGACGCTTCGACACGTGACGGATTGGGAGGCAGTGAGGCGTGCCGGAGGACTGGGGCCAGGTCGGGGGGTTTCACCAACCCTGGACAGTTTCTGATGGCTGGTGCAGGTGCCCGTGTGCGTCTGGTGCAGGTGCCTATGTGTGCCTGGTGCAGGTGCATTTGTGCGCCTGCGTCAGACATCAGACATTCTCACTAGCAGAGCTAAGGCTGCTGATGCTAGAGGACATTTTCTTTTATACCAAAAGTGAAGAAAAGACTATTATTCACTCTTGGTATGATAAAGCAGGGGGCGCAGCCCTGGAGCCCTGATAGAAAAACCACCACTACCCTCTATGCCACTTCTCTCTAGGCCACTCTACTTCACTCTACTCGACTTTGCTCCACTCTATGCCACTCCACTCAATGCCACTTCATTCTGTGCCACTCCAATCTACGCCACACTGTACTCCACTGTACTCCTCTCTAGGACATACTATAACACTCTACTCCACTTATCTTTACGAAACTCTATGCCACTCTATCCACTCCATTCTATCCCACCCCACTACACCCCACTCTACGGCACTCTATGACACCTTACTCCACTCTATGCCACTCCACTCTATAACACTTTACTCGACACCACTCTACTCTATGCCACTCTACACCACTCTATGCCAATCTACTCTATAATACTCTAAGCTACTTCATTCTACGCTACTCTACAACACTCCACTCTATGTCACTCTATTACATTCAACTCTTTGACACTCTATACTACTCTATGGCACTCTATGTCACAACACTGTACTACATTCCATGCAGTTTATTTGACTCTATGACATTCCATGCTATGCCATTCCACTTTATGACACTTTACTCCACTCCACTCTATGCCACTTCACTCTATGACACTCTATGCCACTCTACTCCACTATATGACACTCCACTTTACAACCCTTCACTCTTCGACACTCCACTCTGTCACCCCACTCTGAAATACTCTACACCACTCCACTCAACGCCATTCTACTCCATGCCACTATAAACCACTCCACTCTACAACACTCTATGCCAATCCACTCTATGACATGCAAAGCTGCTTCAATCTAGGGCACTCTACACAGCTCTCTGCCACTCCACTCTACACCACTCTACTCTACACCACACTATGACACTGTACTTCACTCTATGTCACTCAGGCCACTCTACTTGTCTATATGACACTCCACTCTACGACACTCCACTCCACTCTATGACACTCCACAGTACAACACTCTATGCCTCTCCACTCTACAGCACTCTGAAAGATCCATCATACAATGAGAAAAAAAACCAGACTAGAAGCATTACTTGGAGCATGGGGGGGTGACTTGAGTGCTCTGTTCTCAATGAGCTCTGTGAAACAACAATGACCGGTAAAATCATCTTGGAAGATTCAACTGGTCCCATCTGCTAATTTCTTAGCCTCAATCCCATAGCACACAAATATTCATTGCAATGGTAAACAATGTAAAATAATGGTAAAAAAGTGTAAGTCTCTGAATGAATGAATGAGCTTGTAGAGGTTTTATCCAGGGCCAGGATAACCTGAGTGTCATCCGCGTAGGATGTGATTTCGATACTGAAGGAAGTAATAAGTTAGATTGAGGAAGCCATGTAAATATTAAACAAGACAGGGCTTAGCGAGGAGCCCTGAGGAACTCCAGCAGAAATGGAACTAACAGATGAAGAGTATGGGCTTAGGACCACAGATTGCTTACGATATGAAAGAAAATATTTTAACCACCCTAGGGCCAGATGACTAATGCCACAATTCTCAATACTTTGCAGTAGGATATCATGAGACACCGTGTCGAAGGCGGCTCATAAATCTAGTAGAATCAGTACTGCTTTCTTTCCCACATCTAAAGTAAACTTTAGAGTGTCTGCAACTTCCAGTAATGCTGTCTAGGTGGAATTAAGAGGCCGGAAGACAGATGGACAAGGATGGAGGCATTTGGCTTCTTCCAAAAAAGTTGTCACTTGGTTATTTACCAGTTTCTCCAAGATTTTTCTGAGGGATGGGAGAAGCGAGATGGGGCGTAAGTTAGAAAGGGTGGAGGGGTCTGCAATCTGCTTTTTCTGTAGAGGTTTGACAATAACGGATTTCCAAGCTAGCGGAACCTCAGCTAAAGATAATGAATTATTAAGAATCTCATTGATTACAGGATTTATTGTGTCAACTACTTCATGCATTATAGGAACAGGGCATGGGTCATATGAAGAACCTGACTGGCAAGATAAAATAGCTTGGTGAGACTGAGCTAAGCTGATTTGTTGAAAACATTGCAAAGAAGCATTGATAGGCATATTTAGCATCTCTGAATCAGACCTCAAAGAAGGAGAAGGCGTAAATTCCTTCTGAATATTCTGAATCTTATCTCCAAAGTATGAGGAGATCTGATCATAGATGGATTGCGATGGAGGAATATCCCTAGCCAAACTTTTAGGTTCTAAGAGTGCTCTGGTTATAGTAAACATAGTTTTTGGATCATCTTTTGAAGTTTGGATTTCCTTGGTGAAGTACACCATTTTAGCTAGCTTAATCTGCTTATGATATTCCTTGAGGGCTTCTCTGAACTGCTGTAGATCATGGGGATCATATGCTCTTCTCCATTTTCGTTCAAGCCGCTTGCAGTCAAGGTGTTGCTCTGCAAGGGATTGGGAGAACCAAGGGGCGGAGGGCCGTAATTAATTTTTCTGCGTAAACGGAATTTTAGGGTCGAGGTCGTCAATAGCACAGCTTATCCAATTGTCAAAAAGTCGAACATCTTCAGCTAAATTACCTGCCAAAATAGGAGTTGTATCGGAAAGCAGTTTAGCAAATTTAGGGTTAGCGCTAAGTTTACCCCATTTGCGAGTCGATTGCGGGGATGATGTAAGGCAAGGGGGAGATTGCTTAAAAGTTTTAGGTCGAATCTTAAAAGGGGTTGGCCCATGATGGGACCAGGTCTGCTGGATAACGTCCTTCACTGTCAGAAATGGACCGTTTGAGCAGATGCGTCAAGAGTATGCCCTGCAGAATGAGCAAGGGACAGGACTAATTGCTTCAGGCCAACCGTATTTAGGGTGTCATTAAAAATGGTAGTATCAGAATCACTGAGATATTCCAAGTGGAGATTAAAATGTCCTAGAATAGTCAAACTGGCAAAATGAATTACAGAAGGGGCGAGAGCATCGCCAAAGGAGGCAAGGAAGTTCAAGGTAGGTCCTGGAGGGCGATAAATAAGAACTCCAGCAAACATCTGAGAAGGAGTGAGTCTGAAAGAGAACACAAGGCTTTCTGCTCCCTCCAGGGTCCAAAGTCTAAAGAAGTGCATTGAAAGGTGTTCTTAAAAATAATGGTTTAACCACCCCCCTCTGAGACGCTGTTCTATCCTTTCTGTTTATTGGGTGATCAGCAGGCAAGGACAAAGCAATATCAGGGTTGACCACTCTTTGGACCAGGACTCCGTGATAAAGAGAAAATCTAGTCTTAAATCAACTAGTCAATCATGGGTATCTTGAGCATGCTGGCTCACAGAATGAGCATTAATTAGGCCACCGTAGGGACAGTTTCCCTTATTAATCTGCGGGTCCCGTACTCTACATTAGATCTTTTACAAGTCGCAGGCTGAGGTTTGAGGCCATTTATGACTACCATTCTGCAGTGAGGGAAAGCCGGGGGACCTGCTATCTTAAGGGGGGAGAGGCTTACATTTCAATGCTTTGAGACAGTATTAAATGACTTAAGAAAGGCTCATGACAGAGAAGTACCTGAAAGTAAACTGGCAGCATGGCTAGTGCTAGGTGCGGCTGAGACACGGCCTTTGCGCAGATGGACTTGTCTTTGATGTGTCTTGCCTTTGGGGCCTTGCAAAGTCATGGTTGGTAAAACAGAAAGTCAGGATTGGATGAAAGCCTCACATGGGTGAGTGCTGACAGTTTCGACAGACCTGCCAAGTGTCACACATCTCACGTTACACTAACGCATTTTAAGTCACTATACAGCATTAAAGTAAAAACATTATATAAAAAGCTGAGTTTATTACCTCTTTTCATTGTAGAATCTGCTGTTTTTCGTGATGCTAAAGTGACACATGAGGCAGGCGGCGCAGAGTAGCCAATGGATGTTCTGTTATGCTTTGATGGGACCCGCTGTTTCACCCTGACTTGACTGTGTTAGACAGCCCATGCTGACCTGCCTATGTCCCTCAGCCACTAATAGGTCAGTGTTGGACCTGGCCCTTTTACAGGGTCATTCCCCAAACTTTTTGCCTTTTTCCTCCTTATTTTTCTGACCCTTGTTGGCTCACATTATGACTCTGAGCACTTTACCACTGCTAATCAGTGCTAAAGTGAATGTGCGGTCCCTTGTAAAATTGGTGTGATTGGCGTATACCTAATTGGCGTATTTAATTTACCTATAAGTACCTTTTGAAGTGGTATCTCTACACCCAGGGCCTGTAAATCAAATGCTAATATTGGGCCTGCAGCGCTGCTTGCGCCACCCACTGAAGTAGCCTTTCAAACCTGTCTCAGGCCTGCTAGCGCAGAGCCTGTGTGTGCAGTTGTCTGCCACAGGGACCTGGCAGTATGGGCAGGGTGCCATGTATGTAGAGGGCAGGACATGTGCCTAGTAATGTGGCCTGTCCTGGTAGTGACAAACAGCCTAACTGGTGTCTCACTGCTGTGAGTGCTGCCTTCTCATAGGATTGCATTGGAGATGCCCTGCCTTATGTCTAAGGGGTATTATCTGATTTATGAGGGGTAGCGTAGGTTTGGTATGGTTGTAATGGTAGTGAGAAATGCTGCTGACTGGTGTAGGTGGATTTTTTATTATCATTACAGAAATGCCACTTCTAGAAAGTGAGCATTTCTCTGTGCTTGTGACTCTGGTGTTTTGCAGCTTGACTCCAATCCACGTCTGGGCAGAGTGACAGTTGGGCTTTGTGCATACTTTTCAGACAGCCTGTACACAGGGAGGGTGGAGGTGTCACAGAGGTGCATCTACATATGGAATAGTTTTCCTGGGCTGAGAAGGAGAGGCGGGGAACACCTGCATTTGCAAAGGCTGTGCCCTGGCCTCACACAATAGGGTCGTTTTCCCCCAACTGATGTTTGAAGCCTGTGCTGGAGGAAAGAGGGGGCACTCCCAGAACCAGTTGTAACTGGTTGGAACCTCCTCTCCCCTCTCTTTGTGAAACACACTGTAAACTGAGTATAAGTACAGGGGATAGTTCCCCACAATTTAGACATGAATAGACATTCTTGGGACTCCTGAGACTCTTCTGGAACTGGACACAGGACTCTTTTGAATGGACTCACCAGGACCCTCCTTGGACTGCTGCTGCTGTGCTGACCTGTGACCTGCCTGGTCACTAGGAGGAACTGCCACCCTCTGCATCCCTTGTGCTTGCCTGTTGTTGGGCCTGCTAGCCCTGTGCTTCCCTCTCCTCTTCCCTGACCCCTGCAACCATTCCACATGAGGAGTGCTGAGATTTGTTCATCGTTTACAGTGCCTGAAGAGTGCTTTGCTGTGCCCCCTGCGCTCGAAACGCATTGCCGTGCAGGAGATTTACCGCTGCAACCCGGGGTCATTAAAGTGTCCCTGCACTTAAAACAGCGCGTTGCTGATGCCTGAAATCAGTGCTGCGACCCGGGGTTTTAATTGCCCCAGCACCTTGGCAAGCGCATTGTTGAATAAAACTCACCACCGCAGCCCGATCGGGCTGATTCTGCCGAGCGCGAGTGGATCGCTGGCCTGGGTACCCCCGGGGCACCATCCATTGACAAAAAGGAGCGAGTGCGCTCCTACCATCCCCCCGGGGCAAAGCGTGCTCTGAGGAGTGCCCCCAGGGCACAAGCAGGCACCTGCCTTGGTGCCGCTTCACCCTCGCGCCCTGTGGTGTTCGCAGAGCCGGGCGGGGAAGGAAGCCTCATCGGAGGCTCCCCGCCACACCGAAACCCTTGTGTCTTTCGCTGTCGGACGGGTAGGGGGGAAGGAAGCCTTGTTGGAGGCTCCTCCTGCCCCTGGGAGCCCTCAGGTGTGCTGTTGGTGCTCCCTTTTTGGCCCCCCAGAGATTGGTGGCCCCAGGAGGGGCCTGATAGAAACATCTTTGCGACAGGCAGGGTGGAAGCCTCATCGATGACTCCCTGCACCGCTGGGCCCCCTATTGTGGTGTTTGGTGCTTTGGCCCTACCCTCTGGAGGGCCAGTTGAGGCCTGGGGGCCCCCAGAGATCTTGGGCCCCCAGGAGGGGCCCATTATAAAAACCAGAGGGGGTGCATGCCACCCCCCTCCACCCACAGCATTGCAACACCCCCGTTTTCGCACAGTGGAGCGCCGGGGGCCCCTTATGGATAACTCGTGGCACTAGAAGTGCCCTTTCATCATAAAACAGGTACTCTATAAAGGACGTACATATTTCTGATGGTCCGGGTGTAGACATTATTGATTTATATGTTACCTGCCTACTTTTATGATGTTACATATATGTGCTGATGTTCCTTTTATGGCCATGACATGCTGATATGTGTTTTATGATTTGTCATATGTTCTCTAAGGTTCCTTTTATGGATATTTATGATGTGTTTCTGACAAGTGCATTTCTTTTAGATTGTGATTCATGACTACTGCTTATGTTGAAGAATCCTGAGTACTTGTGTGTTCTAATGTGATTTCTGCATATTCTTGCAGAGTATTAGTAACCTATTTAACATTCTGACAACTGCTAAGGTAGCAGGGTATTACTGACATGTAATGTTTGGTCTAACTATGTTTTGTGCAATACAGTTTATTTTGACATAGCTCAGTGTTGTGTTTACTTTGTGGAGTATATATTGTGTCATTTGTGTTGTGTGTTTTGTGCAAACGCTTTACCCATTGCCTCTGGGTTAGGCCTGACTGCTCGTGCCAAGCTACCAAGGGGGTGAGCCGGGGTTATCTTTGGTGTGTAACTCCCTTGCCCTGACTAGAGTGGGTGGGTTCTGCCTGGCTTAGGTGCATACCTTAGCCAATCAGACACCCCATTTCTAACAGTCAGCATTAATAGTACGCATGTACGTGCAGCCGTAAAGCCTGCTGCCCACCACAATGAGATTTACTGCTTGCTAGGTGGCAAGTGTGGTGTTAGTGCTCATGTGCCACATTCACTGCTGCATTGCCGTGGCTGCGCGCTTTATGGCCTCATGCCCACGGTTGGATTGGTTAGGCGGGCAGTCGGGCATTGGCTGATGGGCCAGTGCCTAAAGGTGACCTGTGGGACGTTTTTTACAGCCTCTGCCAACTCACCCTTGGCATGTCCTTTCCTTCTTCCCTCTACTGCCAGGCCATCACCCTGAAGCCACAATGGGTGGGGAGGCATTAAGTCTGCAGCTTCACCCGGCAGATTCTGGCCCTTTCTCATCTCTGCCACCTGTGGGGCCATTCTTGCCCAGTAAAAGTGTCTTTCCTCCTACCCCCCCTCCTGCTGGTACATTACATTCGGGGCATGATGGGCACAGTGAGTCTAGGTTTGTAGGACCTCGTGGGGGGGGGGGAGAATGGAGTCAAGGTCAGAACTGCTAACTTTTAAACTGGGAACTATGTTTGATGAGTCTCAGGGTCAGCGCAACATCCTGTGATTCTGGGCAAATCACTCTAATCTTAAAATATAAAAATAATTTCATCTTGTGTACTGTAACTAATCAATCGCTCCGGTGCCCTTGGGCTGCGTTCACGCCATATAACTCCAAAAAATCAACTGCTAATTGACCGTGTTTTAAGAAAAGGCCAGAGCAAGATAACTAAAGAGGGCTCCTTATATACCATCCTGGAATGTGGGCTAGTTTTTTGGCACTGCCCGGGCCTAATTATGATCTCAATCCGACCCTGCTCATGCCGCTATCAATGCTGAGGAGGTATGCTCGTGCCTATGCGCTCCCTCACCTCGCGCAGCACTTTGTTGTATAATTCATGGCACTTCTTAAGTATTTGTAAGTTTTTTCGAGTCCAGCTACATTGGTTCAGCATTCGCCTCATTTGTGGAGCAACAGTAACTAAAAGGCTCTGGTCGGTGCAGGCAGGATAATATTTGTAATTTCAAATTCCTGCGGCAGCCAGCCGGGCCACTAAGAATTGCTGCTGCTGGAACTAACTGAAAGGGCAAGGAGTGTCATCCCTGACCTCCTCAACACATGCTGCCTTGCCCCTGCTCAGCGGCGTCGCTGGGGCTGTGACGAGTGTCTAAAGGCGCAGGGCCTGGCACTGAAGACAGCGTGCCTAATGCCATCCCCTCATCACCATGACTTGTCTATAGCTCCAATGCAGATTAGATTTGATGCGCTGTCTCCGTTGGTAAGCAGCAGCAGCCCGCGCAAATCTCATGGGGAGGGGTGGAGGTGGAGTGAGGGGTGGGGAGAGTTGGGGGATAAATAAATCCAAATGTAATTTTAAAAAACTTAGCTTTTTCCCATCATTGCCGCAGCCGCCTCCTGCTGCGTTGCTCCACAGGCCCCCCAGCAATCCTGGCGCTGCTTACATACTAAACATAGCACATAAGCAGCGTCACGATTGGTCTGAGCGAATCGGACTGCTGCTCAGGCACAAGCCTGGGGTCTGTGCTGTTTCTCCAGCCCAGCTGTGCATACAGCTGGAGAAACCTAAGTGCGCATGTGTGTTTGGCCAGGCTCAGACGGCCTGCCAAATAAAAATGCGCACTCTCCCCTCTTCCCCCCCTCCCACCTCCCACAGCCCAGCCCCACCCCACCCTTAACATACTTCTGACTGAGCCAGCAGATGAAAGGTAAAATGCTAATTAAATATAGTTTTATCTTTCATCTCCTGGTTTAGCCCGGGGCCAACACTGCTTTGCTATTGCGAAGGAGCTGCCACTGTTGGTAAGTCACAGAAGAATGTGTTGTTTAATGCTCTTTCATATTACAGAACCTAATTTTGCTAAAAGGAGTTAGTTTGGGTACAAATGCATTTTTATAAGTAAAACCAACCCCAACCACTGTAATTCTTAAATCCTGAGTTTGTGCTTCTCCAGAGCAAACACTCTTAAAATATGCTGCCTACTAGTCTCTGTCACATGTGACTCCTAAATTTTGCAATCTTCATTGTTTAATGTACCATTTCCTAGCTTGGTTTACACACATGATTCATTGCATCAGTGTAACGCGTCTGTGATGTAAAGGGCTCTGACACCCTGTACTGGTGACCAGTGCTGTAAAACAAATGAAATGTATGTGACAGAGGGACTAGGGAGAGACGATGGACACTGTTGGACAGTGGTAGCGAGGGAAGTCGTGGAGAAGATGGTCACAGGGTGCCCAAAAAGATTGTTGTACCAGGTGCAGCCGGCTGGTCCTGAGAAAATGATACTGTCTGTCACTGTGCTGTTTGAGATTGATAGTTTTGTCCAGTTGGGAAGGAGTTTTAATGGGTCTTGCATGTATGTATGGACTTTAATACTGCATGGCTTATTTTATAATAAAGTGAAAATCTGTGGCAGTATTTTTTTGCATTTAACTGCATGCATGCTTGCATAAGTGCTCTGAGCCTTATTAGAACATTGGAATGCTGGCAGCTCCATTGAAAACAATGGAGTGCTCCGCTTTTACTGGCCGGTAAAAGCGCGCAGCGCCAACATTCCAGTCTTCTTTGTTCACAGCAACCGCTGTGACCAAAGCCTCACGGAGCCTGAGGGGATTTTAATCCCCTCCGGTTCCGTGAAGCCTTTGTTTTATTTATGAGAACATTCTGCCCTCTAATGGCAGAATGTTCTAAATAGCCTTAGAACACGCGGTAGCGGGCTCTACCAGCTATTAAAGGCCCTCTCCCTTGTTAAAGGCCTGAGCCGAAGGGAGCGGGCCTTTAATAGCCGGTAGAGCCCGCTACTGCGGGTTCTAAGGCTATAATAAATTACTGACTCTGAAAGACGTGTTTATCGTTTAATAACACGGATACACAATTATTTTACTGTACAGTCAGCTCACTGGGGCACTAGGTTAGTGCCCTTCCATTCCAGGTGCTTTGCAGCAGTTTCAAGATCTACTTACAGTTTTTCATTACTTCTACGGGTGTAAATTGGGATATTAATCTATTTCCATGGACTTCATCGCTTGATTTTGCTCTCTAAAAAGTGTCACTCATAGTCATTGAAATGTCACTCATAATTACACAGAAATCATGAAAATGTCACGCATAAGCAACCTGAAACCTTGGCAGCTATGTTTACATTACCAGAAAACATATGATATAACCACCATTTATGTTTTTTATAGTTCACAACTAAGATGCGCTCAGTGAAGCGAGCCTGCCCTGATATCTGATCTAGAAGTGAGAGATGAATGGATCCCGGCTCTACAATCCTGCACGTGCTTTCCTCGGCGTTTAGATGTTCCGTGGGTGGTTAAAGGGGGGAGGCAGGGCGGGAAGGGAAGGGGTACGGGGGACATATGGAGGAACTGCGGGGTGGGGAGGGGCAGCGTTACAGGGTGACCTCCGGCTCCGGGGGGATGCTGAACCCTCTCACAAGGTCCACCACAGACACAGCTCAAATACACGAGATTTCACCTGTGTGAGACGGGCCTGTAATGCATGAGCTTGTCGAGGGACAGACAGACTCAATGCAAAGTTACTGTTGTGCAAAAACATTTACAGAAAGAATTAGACGCTTCTTTTTAATTGTCAAAACTCTAATCCGAAACGTTGCATGTGTCATAATGCAAGGACTAAGGTGATTATATTTTTTCAAGTCAAAGTAAACATGCCGTTTGTGAGGCTCGAACTCACCACCTTCAAATTATAAAGCTAACGCCCCATCTACCGAGCTAAAGCTCAGAGCTGTAGAGTGGAGTGAGCTCACATGGAGCTGTGAAACCTGGGGAGGGCTCCCGCTATCATTGAAGAATTGCATTTCCTGTCAATATGTTTTACTTTAGGACAAATTGTATACAGATCCCCGAAACAGAAAAAACACGATGTTAGAGTTGTCTCTCTGCAGGAAATTCACCTATTTTATTTCTCAAAGATAGAAAACTGTGATGACTTCTTATACTAACCTTGTTTCTTATATTTTCAATTGGTAGCTTGGTTTGCAGGTTTGAGATGTTTTTCTCCCCTTGTTAGTTATTTGCGTGGAGTCAGGTCCACACTCCGCATCTTACTGTTGTGTAGTCACAGAGAGGTGTCCACACAGACACAGGAGGTAGACAACACCTGTGTGTAATGTCACGTGCCCCCAGCACAGCCTATAGAATAATGTATAGATTTCCATGGCCGCAGAGACCCCAACGCGAATAAAAAAGACAATAAGCGACGGGTGATCTGAGAGATATAAATGGCTCTGCTTCTCAATGCCTCGAATAATTTAAATCATATTTATTAAGTAAATTAAAAAACAAGGTCTCACGGAGATTTAAACTGGATTCAGAGTCCAGAGTGCTAACCATTACACAATGGAACCGACCACATACAAAACACGTGCCCCTCGTCCATACTAGTAAACTTCCTATTGGTTGGCAGTGCATATGAAACTAAAGAAGTGTATTTCACTATTAAACCTTTAAAACGGGACATACTCTTGTATTTAAGCAAACAAGTAAAATGACACATTTGATGCTTTAAAATGTCCTTTTCGCACAGAACTTTAACTAGACCCAAGAATTGCAGGTACATTGAGAAACTGTAGATATTACACACAGACGCTGCTTCCTACAGATAAGATAAACACAAGCTTTCTAAGTCTTAATCCAGAAACACAATACAGCACGTGATGAACAACATACAACAGACACTGAGTCTGAAACCCCGTCTAGCATCCTAGCGCCTTGAGACCCGCACAGGTGAGTAGCGCGCTTTATAAATGTTAATGATTTGATTTGATTTAACGGGCGGAGCAGGAAATAAAATGAGCATTTGGAAAGGTGAGACCACAGTGAACTGCTGCCTTCTGTTTTATGCCCGAGCCCTTTATATAATCTGTACTTTGTGTTGTGCAACTAAAGGCAAACAGCAAATGACACTTTGTAGTACTAATCTGTGGGTTTCTTCCTCCAGTTGATTAATACTACGGCATCTGTGCAGCAAGGGCTGGGGTGGGCAGGAGCTGTGGGGTCAGAGTAAACCTCAAAGGGCATTAGATGGAAGCGTAAGACAAAACAAGTGAGATTTATTCTCACTTTATGTACATTTAGGTTTGTGGGAAAAAAGAAGAAAGTTTAAAATGCTGGAGATGTAAAAAATAAATGTAAACTTCCCATATCGGGAGTCAAACCTAGGCGAAAACCTGGAATCCTAACCACTAGACCATAAGGGAGGCCAGGAGTTAAATGTACTGCTCAGCATAGGAGAGGTGTCTTTCCTGTCAGACTACATTCTTTAGGCTGCATATCAAACTGCCCTTCTCAGTATCTGACAATCATTGGGTAACAGACACCTCACTTCTGACAAAAGAGAAGGAATGACCAGAAGTCATAATTTCTGCCACAACCTGCTCAGGTTTCATTATTTACAACCTAAGAACTTCTACACATACACAGAGCCCAGGACACGGAGGACAGCAGCAGTCCCTACATTGACTATTACTAACCCCTCCCCTTGAGCCAGACAAAGCCACGCCCCTCCCCCAGGACACCCCTTGACTCCTGGGTTTCCTCACCAGACTGATGGCCCCACAGACCCCTCTCCAGTTATCTTCCAGCTGCTTCCTTGACAACACTCCCCTGCAACTGTCACAGGCTCCAGGCTGCCCTCCTGGGGCTCGAGTTATACTCCTTCTCTATCTACTAACAGCACCGACTCCAGTCCTGACACTGGATTGGTTCACACAGAGAAGAAGCAGCTCAGAAGTAGTCTGGGTTGTTCCCAGGTACCTGCACATTCACAGAGTGGCCACCAGGGGGCAGCACAGCCAAAGCACTCACAGCCCACAATGCCACGAATCATCAATGGGATGTCAGCAGCCTTGTCAGAGGCGCAGAGACTAGTAATTCCACAGTATTTTGGGAGAGCGGAGGAAGGAGCAAGTGCTGAGCTGAAAAGTAGACATAGGAGGTGAAAAGTAAGTAAACACACATTTGTAGGCATTGTCGGTCATGTTATTCATCTATGATATCATATCAACTTAGCACATCCGAACGGAGAAAACAATAAAAAATGTATGATGAGTCTGCAGCATGGGCAGGCGAATGAAACATTCTGAAGTACAAATATTTCCATATTGATTCATGTAAAATGTACACAAGTTACAAGTTACCTATCTATCTATGTTTACACCAGATGTAAAAAGTGTTGGCTAATGGAGTCAAGTTGCAGTTTCTTTTTCCCACTGTTCCTTTTATAAATGTGGGCATCTGAGTAAGTCTTGTCTGCTCTGCCTTGTTATTCTGAGAGTCATGTGCTAAAGGGGGGCTTGGCCCCTAGTTTGAGGGCCCAGAGTACGAAGGCCCCAGGGCACCGGAAGTACACAGCCCTCACTGATATAACTGTGGCCCAATAACTTCTGAATGCCCTCGGACCCCACAAACTGGATCTCTGGTAGACCTCTTTTGGGGAGGAGGTAACACCGAAAGTTGATAAGATGGAGGCCATAGATGGACCAATGAAGTGTCTGAGGGGTGGTCCTGGCTCACCACCTCAAGGGGGAAAAATTGTAGCCTATATAGCATCAATGCAGATTAAAACCCTCAAAATCCCACCCAGATGGCACGAAGGAAAAATGTGAAGGCAAAACACTGTATGTGGAACCAAACAATAGTGCTCACATTAGCAGAGCCAAGAGTGAGAATGTGGCAGACTCCACCCCTCACCATGCTTCTTGGCAGCCA
Organism: Pleurodeles waltl; assembly: GCF_031143425.1. Lineage (NCBI taxonomy): Eukaryota > Metazoa > Chordata > Amphibia > Caudata > Salamandridae > Pleurodeles > Pleurodeles waltl. The sequence continues at coordinate 5,490,102 of NW_027150097.1, forward strand.
GAGGTCACCAGCAAAAAGGAAGCACTCTGATGCAGGTGCGAACACAATGACCGGCCCACCAGGACAGGAGGTGCTTGTGAACCAGCCCTGACATCAGAGTCTAGTTAGGGACTATGACAACAATCAAAGATCCTGGTGCCACTTCAGTCAAGCCCTTGGTGGTGTCTAAGCTGTAAAAGGGACCCTCATCAGTGCACAATGAGGTGGAAGTGTCCTGGATGTCTCTATATCAGGAAGTTGTGTTGGGGACTGACCAGCCTCATGTCCTTAGTAACACCTCAGGAGCCTGCAAAGGGTCTGAACACTGATGTGGGTGATGCAATAGGCACAGCAAATAATGCCACAATGTTTAATGCATGTCTCAATCCTCCAGTGGACTAGACATAGGACAGAGCTTCCTAGACTCAGTGTATTCAAGAGCCAAATGCAGTCCATTCAAAAGACTTAAAGATTGCTCATTATCAGTTACAGGCCCTGATATCTAAGTTTTTCTTTTGTTTAACCATAGCATTTTGATGTTTTTGAAGAGATGTTGTGTTCACAATGTTTTGGAGCTCCTTGCCGCCACCACTGTGCCAGTGAGGTTGTATCATGGTGTAATCACTGTCTGACAGCAGCAAATAAAGGGTCCTGGTGCTCCTCTCCAGGGCAGTTTGACTCAAAAGGTTGCCTGTGTCATGTTTGTTGACGGACTCAGCAGTAGAAAGTTTTAGCTGTCAGTTGTCCAAGATCTTTTACCACTAACACAATAAAATTTATGTACATAATGGGCTTTCGGTCAACCCTTGATTAGATCACATGCTCATCAGTCTCTTTACCCTGCATCTTATTTGATATCTTTTCTCCTTATTCTTTGTTTACCTGTATCTGGAAAAAAAAATCTTTACTGTTTCCTTATGGGATGACTTTTGTCCTTCTACTGCTTGCATTTAGGTAAATATGTTTTTCTTTTTCTTCTAGCACTCCATGGGAGTGCATGTGTTTTCTTGCTCTTTCCCTCGTGTAATGCTCTCCTCTCCTCCACCTTTCTGTGTTGCTTCTCTACTGCATTTACAACTCTTAATTTCACACCCACTTGTCCCTCTTTTCCCACTACTTTATGTTACTCTGTGCTGTTAACTTCACCCAGTCACCACCTCCCTGACCCTCCATTGCTCAATCACCCATCCTCCTAGTATTTGATTTTTTTTCTGTTGGGACAGAATTTTGACTTTACTGCTGGGCCACTCCTTTCTTTATCACGCAATTTCACCTACACCATTCATTTTTTAGTGACCCCCCACCTCCAAGATAGAAGTCCCTTCTTTTGAAACAGCAAATTGAAAAAAATAGCTGAAAGAATCTGCCAATCATGTTGTATGTGTGTGCATGCATGGTGACTACAGCACATCTATTTGTCATCAAACTGCACACGTCCATGTAGACTTCAGCAAGTGTTTTATTTACTTATTTGTTAATGCAGTTTAACATCAGCAAGGAAACATTTTTAGGTTTCGCCTGCACAGTGCTTGCGAAATCTCTAGTATTTAAAAAAAAAATCTTAAAAGGGGTGAGAGAGCGTAGCTTATATAATCTATATTAACATGAAATGTTTATGAATTAATGTGTGATAATGCCTCTTAGAAACTGTAAAAGTAATAGTAAATTTTGCTTAAACGTGCACTTGAAATGTGACCACGGGGAGTGGCCACCAATGTATACGTAGACTAATAATGAGACTAAAATGTTTATAAAATGTTATGTTGAATAAGTTCTATACTAATTATTAATTATTGTGTTATTAAATTCATGCTGAAATTCTTGTAGGCCTTAAGTTAGCATGAGCCAAAGCTTAGATGCTTGGCACTCATATTAAACTTATTTTTCCTATCTTGCAGTGTGCTGACTCGCAAAAGGGTATGACCCCTTGTTTTCTTCAAACTAGAAGCTGAATGTAACCATAGCAGATCCGTTCTGACAAATTCTTCATTGCTTGTAGGTTGATATTAGACAAAATGTAACAGTGTAGATTAATTTAATGTACAAGGTCATTCAAACCGGTGAAGACAATGGAGCTACTGACCAAAAGATGTGCAAAGAATTACAGAAAGATGTAATCATACCGGACGTGCCATCTCTGAAACCATAAATCATGTGGACCAATGAAGTATCTGTAAAATAATATGGGGTGAAAGATTAATGACCTAATGTATTTTCTAATAGGTTAGAGATAGTGGGGTATAACAAATGTCCAATAGAATTTTAGGGGAATGTACAATGAAAAAGGGATAAAAACCCATGACACGGGGAGCCATTTAGAAATAGGTAGGGAATGCTATTGATTTTATCCAGAAACTTTGTCACTCTGTTTGGTGACTTATTGGTTTGCTTAGAACCATCCTTGTCCTTAGATTGCCCATCTTACACTTTACCTCCTTATGAGGGAAGTGCCCCCATTTTGCCCCGGAGCTGAGTTCTGACAGATGGCAATTTGACTGATGTCCTGAAGACGAAGACTGAGCCTGAGTGCTGACCTAAACTTTGGAGGGTAATTATGACAATACAATTGTGATTTGTCTGTTTGCTTTTCCTTTGTAGGTACCAACTGCTTACTTTCGACAGGGACCATAGTTAGATGTTTTCCAAATTGGTGTTCTAAAATTGTTTTGCATGAAGCCCAACATGCTAATGCTAATCAGTGGTTAGGTCAGGTGTTCACTAAACTGATGCAAATAGACAAACGACCTAAACTTTGTTTTGTTGAACTGACGCGTTGTTGACACTCTGCTAAATTGATCTATGTTCACGCTGTGTTATATTCTGATGTTTGTGATTCTCGCCTTAATGAAATCTTACCAAAGTTGCCATATCGTGATCATGCTAATATGTTTCTTGGTTTTAAGATTAACGCATCTGCTTTTAGAATTGTAGTCAATAGGGAATAAAACTTCATAAAATTCTACTAAACTGGTGTGGTTATTCATGACTGAAAGGTCATGGTAGTGTATTGAATTAATTGATGACTTTGACTAAAGTGAAATGTATTGTTGTGATAAATATTGATGATATTATTGACATATTGATTGACATATTGATTAGCTATCTCGTCCTAAGGTGTCTCTCAACTGGGTCAAAAGATTCATTGGCCTGAAACAAGTCCTGATGTGTAATAAATTATCATAAAGGGACGCGTTAGCAGTTCTGGTAGCAGAGCGACGGTTTGGCCCTTTGGGGCCCTAGGACGGAGAATTATTGTTTAGATTGTTTTTCTGAGATAATGCAAATTGGAGATATGAGGTGTTTCTAAATTCACCATGACTTTCCCGGGATCTCAGAGCCTGCCTAAGTGAGTTGGGGATGTTCTCAGCGTTTTAGCATGTGTGGGGTAGGATTTGCGCTTGCTCAGCTTATGCATTTTGCAGGTGATTTGTGAAGTTTGTGTGTATTTAGGCCAGGTAAATGTTGTTTTAGTAGGAGTGGGCGTACTGCTCAGTATGAGAGTAGGGAAGTCGGCGTACTTCATATGAGTGTGGCGCTTTGTGCTCAAAATTATCCACGTGGTTGGTTGTTAATGTACGGACCCGACGCGGTCTAAGACTCCGGAGTACATTGACAAGTGTAGGAGACACTTAGGGTTATGTTGTAATTTGTGCGGTTTAATTAGGTCAATCGGGCGTGGTTGACAAGTCAAGTTTGAGTCAATTGTGTGAGTGAAACCTTTGATGGAGATTTGGCAAGTTCTAAAGTGCACTAGAGCAAACCATTGACAAGTTGAGAGTAGGATTTGCAGGTCGAATTCTGCTTGCGGGTGCGGGAACTGAGGAGAGAGTAGCGGCCGAGGCTTCAATTGAAATCTCTGTAAAGTTCTGAAGCGAATGTGTACCATTCCTGTAGTAAATCGGTAAATATGAGTTGTTGTTGTTGTTAAGGGAGCTCGCAGTAATGTTGCATTAGTTTGGTGTGAATCCAGTGAGGGGCGGACAAGCCGCAAGACTTTGTCAGCTGCAGTGTGTGAGTGTGACGTCAGTGGTGCTGCGCTGAGATAGGTCAGTTGCCGAGAGGGGTCACGCACGGATTGGCTGCCATCCGTGGGAGGCAATAGGTTGAGAAAGGTGGGTGAAGAGTGTCCTGGGAATTAAAGTCACTTTCTGATTAAATACAACAAAAGAAGAGACGCAAAGATGAATTTTATCAAAGCTTTTAAGAGCGCTCTGAAAGGAGACGCATACATTATGGCGAGTGAAGGGGAGCCTACACCGCCTGAGGGTACTCCAGCTTATATAGTCATGGAGGAAAAGGACGTCGCACCTTGCATGTGGATGAAACAGTGGCGCAAACTGACAGAAAAAGAGGGAGGTTTGGGGTTTCCGGAACACGGAACGTTCAATACGAGAGTTCTAGAGAATTTGAGGTGGATGTTAAGTGTACAAAAGCCACCTCCGAGGCCAACTCAGTACGAGGCTTTAGCAATTTGGGATTTAATGGCTATTAAACAGAGACAAAAGAAATTCGAGAGGAGAATAAAAAGGGCAGAGAAGACTTTAGCTGAAGCTAGATGGGATAATGAGAGCAAAATGTGGAGACGGGGAATAGTTGACGGACTTAAATTGTTTCCAGAAATAGCACAGGGAGATGAGATGCAGGGGAAGAAAGCCACCTGTAAGACAGATAAAGACTCTAGTAAGCCTAAAGAGACTAAGAGATCTTGGATAGAAGAAGACGATTCGATTCAGACGATGAAGAATTCCTAAATCAGATATTACATGATTGCCCGCCACCCTATGTGGTGAGCGACAATGTCCCGAGCACTAGTGCGGGTCCTGGGAACCAGACGCAGAAGAAGGGAGTTACTGATACAGTACAGACTAGTGATACGGGTTTGATACAGAATGGTGTTAGTGTACCCACTGCACCAGACATGCAGATACAGTTGCAACCTCCACCACAGATACAGAGAATCTATCCAGATGTCCCAGTATTAGAGACTACTACAAATCTGATAGTGCCGCCAGACCCGATATATACAAAATCGAGGTTAGTACAGCTTAGCCACCTCCACAATTGCTGCCCAAGCCGCAGCAACAGCTGATACCAGGGTATAATCCAGCAGCAGGACCTCTATTAGTACCTGCCCCGACTTCGGAGAATCAAACATTTGGAGTCGCTGCTCCACGGAGTTTGGGACCAGGTCAGACACCAGCTGCCATATCATTACCAATTACTGTTGGTCCGCCAGTGCCATTGTATGCACAAGGTAAACTGGTATCTGTGATCAGGGAGTAATGACCCAAGATGCAATAAGAGGAGGGTCCATAGGAACTCCCCAGTTAATGGCCCCAGGAGAACAAGCAGTTGAAAAACCAAGATCTTTGCTAGACCCTAGCCCGGATGAAGCCCCGTTGGAGGCAATGAGACAGGCAGGGCTAGGTATGCCAACCCCGCAGTCAATAAGTACAAATGCTTCACATTCGCCAATGAAGCATGCAGGGAATATTTAATTGCAAGGTTTTACAGTGCAACAAGTAAATGAGTGGTTAGAGAAAACGTACGCTCCAAAAGCCGCAGCAACTGTAGAGAAGTTGCAAAGGTCTGAGAAAGATGAATACCTGAACTTTGTGAGACTGGGAGTGGAGGCTGCTGAATTAGTGGAGGGAGCAATGGGGGTAAACAGATTAGAGTCATATACAGAAGCAGAATTGAGATATCTGTGCCCTAAAATCACTAAAGAAGTAGGTAAGGTACATCAGAGGTTGGCGAACCTGGCAGACAAATACCAAATCGATATTGAGAATACTAAACATTTGAAAAGAAGCTACAGATTAGACTTTGACTCAAAGGACTTCGAGCACATGAGGTCTGCCGGAATGAAAGCCCATCTAAAAGAAATACTGCAAAGCGCTCAGAATTGGGGAGCCTTAGAAAAATGGGAAGGCAGATGGGCAAAGAAAAGAGATAAAGGGAAAAGCGATAGTCCGGGATCAAGTCAAGCTAAAGCTCAATGAGAGAAACAGCTGGTGGGGTTTTAGTCCATGTACCATGGTCCAGGGGAGACATTCTATCTTTCACAAATGATTATCCCAGGTTGAGGGAGAAGCCGATCGAGTGGTATCAGCAAACAGATAGGTTTGTGAAGCTTGCGAAATGTCTCTGGGAAGACTTAAATACTTTGTTTGAGATAATTGTTCCGCCCAATTTATGGCTTGAGTGCAAGAGAGGTGTGGACTGGCCGACACAGGAACCGGCAAGGGATAAGGCGACCGGAGCACCGTCTGAGGAGGTGATGAAATACTATCATAAAGTGATTGAGTTTTTGAAGCAGAAAGTGTCACCGAAAGTGACTGATTGGCAGAAAATTGATAGGACCTCACAGGAGGTTAAAGAATCAATACATGCTTACTATGAGAGGTTGTTGAATGCGTTCAAACATTACAGTGGTACTGAGACCATTGAGCCGAAAGACATGAACCATCTCGTATTTAGATTTGTTGAAGGGCTGAGACCAGAGGTTAGCCAGATGATTAAGAATCATTTGATCTGTTGGCAAGCGAAGCTGATTGATGAGGTGTTGCAGTATGTGAAATACTGTAGTAATGAGATTGAGCTAAAGCAGAGAAAACTGAAGGAGAAGGTAATGGTGATGCAGATAAGGGCAGCGCAGGCAGGTATGCATGGAAATGGAATCCAGCAGATGGTACAGCAACAACTGCAAGGGAATGGTGTGTTTCAGGCGCAACCGAGAGGTCGAGGTCGAGGTTTTGTGAATCGAGGTCCGGACCTGAATACTTTGGTGGTTCAGAATGACGTACAAGGGATGAAAAAGATGTCACCATGTCATGTGTGCGGGGCGTGGGGCATTGGAAGCGGGAATGCCCAAATGTGGTGCATGATGGTGTCGTTCAACAAAGCACTGATGTCGGTACATTTCAAAACATGAGAGGTCCAAAATTGAGAGGTCAGAATCAGAACTTCCAGAATAACATGGTTGAGATGCAGGGGCTACAGCCCATGCAGCAAATGCAAATGCCGCGTGTTCAACCAGCGCAAATGCAGCAAGTACAACAGCAGGTTCCCATGGTACCTAGACAGCTAATGCAATTACCATTAGCTCCAATGGGACAGCAACAGGTGATGCTTCCTCAGCAGGTCACAGGTCAAGTAGTGAGCCAAAATAATACAGTACAGCAATTCCCATTGCGTGGTGAAGACGGAGTGAATGATGAATGGTCAGATGACACTTCAGACAGTGAAGAGTGCAGGCTTGCAGCACCCCTAGAAGTAGATCAGAGGGGACCCTATGTAGAGGGAAAGGTAATGGGTCACAAGGTTTCCTTTTTGGTTGACACAGGAGCTACACGCTCTACAGTCAGAAGTGCAGAGGTTCCGAAATTGCCACTTTCAGGGCGTACCATAAGAGTGGTAGGAGTAGCAAACCAGTACTTGACAAACCCGATCACAGATCCGGTGCAAGTTGAGATTGGAAACTTCCAGGGACTGCATAAGTTTGTAGTCTGTGATTCAAGTCCCGTATCCCTATTGGGAAGAGACTTGGGGCCATATGTACAAACACTTTTTCCCATAGACACAGAATGGGTAAAAACCTTTGATACATCTGGCCCTTACTGTGCAAAACGAAATGCTTGATTACCTGTTCCAATGATGGAATAGAAGTGCAGACAAACAGTGATGATTAAGGGGATGATGGTCAGCTTTCTGAACTATAGACTGAGACCGCGAATGAGGATTACCCTCTGATAACCTTATTCCTGATGCTTACAGTGACTGACTTACCAGCTGAGTTACAGGGAACAGTGACAGAGAAAGTGTGGGATTTGACAGGAAAGGAAGTGGGATTGATAAAAGGAGTGGAAACAGTTAAAGTACAAGTGAAGCTAAACGCAGTGTTTCCCCAGGTACCACAATATCACATGGCACAGGATGTCCTTGTTCAGGTGTCACAAATAATTGCGGATTTTGTAAAGCAAGGGGTTCGGAAAGAGGTGTTGAGCAGCCCATGTAATTCACCAATAATGGGTCTGAAAAAGCCTTGTGGGAAAGTTCAAATTGTGCAGGACTTAAGGAAAATAAACGAGATTGTGGTAAAATATTGCCCCATGGTGCCAAATCCAGCAGTAATTTTGTTCCAGGTTCCGTATGATGCAGAATGGTTCACAGTTATGGACTTGTCACAGGCATTCTTTTCGGTGCCTCTTCATGAGGACAGCCAATTTGTATTCAGTTTAAAATTCCTGGACAAGGTGTACAGTTGGTGCAGAATTCCTCAAGGGTTTTCTGAGTCACCGTCCATCTTCAATCAGATATTGAAAAAGGACTTAGAATCCTTAGTACTGCCTTTCAGTTCGACTCTAGTGCAGTACATTGACGACTTACTGATTGCGTCCAGGACAAAAGATGACTGCCGGTATGACACAATTGCTTTACTAAATCATTTGGGAAAGAATGGACATAAGGTGTCCCCAAAGAAGTTGCAGTACTGTCAAAAAGAGGTGAAGTACTTAGGACAATTGATTGAGAGAGGGTCCAGGAGAATATTGAAGGAAAGGGTGACAGCTATTTTGCAAATGAACCCCCTGACAACAAAGAGAGATGTCAGGATGTTTTTGGGAATGGTGGGCTACTGTCGCCAGTGGATTCCCAACTTCTCAATTATCTCAAAACCATTGATAAAGCTGACAGGCAAAGAGATTAAGGATGAACCGTACACCATAACCCTATCCAAAGAAGAGCTTGAGTCATTCATGGAATTGAGAGCGTGCATGTGCAGGGCACCAGCTTTGGGTATGCCTGATTACACAAAACCTTTTCTACTGTTTTGTCATGAACGTGATGCTTGTTCTTTGTCTGTCATCTGCTCCTTGATGCATGTCATTTCATTAAAAGCTTTGAATGCATCCCCCTCGCTCCACCCTTACAAGTTAATCTTCTGACTTCCTGGCCCTAATAAATAAAACTACGTTAGCACCTTTCAACTGAACCCTGATGTGTAGACTTCAATTATTCTAAAGATATTTATTAGAGGTGCGTGACAATGTTAACATAATGCACAGCTTCAGTCTGTGGCGACGTAAGCAGGAGCGGCTCATGGAAGGGGCGGGGCAGCGCGGGGGCAGGGGAAGGGGGAAATAAACATTACATTTATTAAATAAAAAAAAAAACACTTACCTTCTCCGCTCCCACGCTGCCCCTCTGCTCCTCTGCTGGAGGCAGGCTCCCAGCCTGCACTGCGACAAATCCTGACGCTGCTCAGAGCAGCATCAGGATTGGCTGGGAGCACCCAGCCAGAGCACTCCCAGGCATACTGGGAGCCTGTTCACGCTCTCTCCAGCCCAGCAGTTGGGTTGTCGGGCTGGAGAGAGCACACTGCGCATGTGTGTTTGGTCGGCCCAAGACGGCCGGCCAAACATGCATGCACTGTGCTCACTGCTCGTCACCCTTGTCGTCCGGGCCTTTTAAAAAAAAGTGATAATAAACAAAGTTTATTATCGTTTTCTTTTAACTGCTTCTGTGCTGGGGATGTAATGGTTACGTCCCATGGCACAGTGCTCCTGTGATGAGGACGTAATCATTACGCCCAGGCACTGGAGCATGGGGGAAGTGCTACCCCACCCCTCCAGGGCCGGGATATAAGGGGAATCGCTTCCACTTTCACCCGGACCCCCCTCATCTGATGGCGTTGCTGACATCATCAGAGGGTGCCGGTTGCGCTGGAAGCCATTTGCTTCCAACGTGACCTCGGAGAAGGAAGTGAGTTTCTTCTCCAGCCGGGGGATTGCATTAAAAGAGGCATTGAGGAAAAAGATAGTTTTCCTTTCTCTCGATGTCTCTTTTAGCATTCCTGCTGCCCGATCGCAAGGGGGGCAGGAACCACTGGAACGACAGGGATTTATTTTAATTGTTTTTTTTCTGCGGGGGATGCGGTCTCTTGGGGGCAGATCAGCCTATTTTTTGTAGGCCCTTCTGCCCCCAAGGGGTGCAGAAGCCACGAAGACACAAGGGATTGTTTTAGTTTGGGTTTCTGTGTGCGGGTGGCCGCTGCTTGGGCAAGGATTGCCCCCCAAGGGGGGTACAGAACTGTTGCCCATTTCTGCCCCCCGGCCTATTTTTTTGTAGGCCCACCTGCCCCCAAAGGGGGGCAGAATCCACTTTCTAAATGCTTGGTGGCGGGATGTTTGTCAACTGGCAAAGTATTTGCATTTCTGATTATTATTTCTCCTTTTTGTTCTAGTTCAAAGCTTTTGCTTCCTTTGCTGTGGCTCCTTGCGGTTTTGGCAGTGGTTGACCTGCGGTTTGCCTAGTTGCATGTTTTAGGTAAGTAAAGACAATTTACTCCAGAGGAGTATAGTTGCCATGCATGAATGACGTTTGTAGGTGGTATACTAAATGCAGGATTGTGTGTGAAATTGTCCTTAGATTTGTGCACAATGATATTTGTGTTGTCTTATGTCTTATTTGCTTTTCTTTTTTCTTTTTAGTGGGATATCATTGGTGATTGCTGTGTCTGTGCAGAGTAGTTTCTGGTGAGTATAGCTTTTTTAGGCAAGTGAGTGGTATAGTTTTTGAGTACATAACTCTTTGTGATAAAACCACACTTTGTTTATTACTTATCTTACACAATGCAGGTTGTTGGTGGTGCATTTGTCCAGATACTTTTCATAGGAAGGATCATGGCTAGCCACATGATGACCACTCGGGCAATGCAAGTTGTTGGTATGCTTTTTGAGTCATCATCTGATAATGATTATGAGACTGACTCTGCATGAGAGGCAGAGGAGGAAGTGAGAGATTCTGGCAGTGAATTTTCTGTTCGAGAGGAATCTTCTGATGATTAAGCCACTCTCAGTGCAGATGAAGGGTCTGTTGTAGAGGAGGACACTCATGTGCCAATAGTACAGCAGCCTGGAGCTGAAACGTTTCCCGTTGGAAGACCTGAACTTGGGGTTGCCCCAAACATGGAGCAGCCAGAGTTGCCTGCCTGTACTGGTCTCCCAGGGTATAGAGTCAATATGGAAAACTTTTTGCCTGTCAATTTCTTTCAGTTGTTTATGGACAAAGTATGTTTGGAAGAGATTGTTGAGTAGACTAATTTGTATTTGAGGGACAACGCTGCCAGACTTAGGCCACACTCTACAGCTACCCAGTGGTTTCACACAAATTTGAAAGAGATGAAAAAGTTCTTGGGTTTGACTTTTTTGATGGGGTTGATGAGGAAGCCGTCAGTAGCTTCTTATTGGTCTACTAGTCCCTTGACAACAACGGCTATCTTTCCTGCAACCATGAGTCGTAATCGCTATTTGCTTCTTCTTAGGATGCTGCATTTTGTTGACAATGCTTTAGCCTTGCCACGAGATCACCCTGATTCTGACCGTCTTTTTAAGATTAGGCCTGTCTTTGATCAGTTTGTAGATCGGTTTTCAGAGGTCTATGTTCCAGGCAAAGAAATAGCTGTGGATGAGTCGTTGGTCCTGTTCAAGGGTCGTTTGTTTTTTAGGCAGTACGTTCCTAACAAGAGGGCATGGTGTGGAATTGAAATGTATATGCTGTCTGAAAGTAGCACAGGATATGTGTATAAGTTGCGGGTCTACACTGGTAGGGATTCCAATATTGATCCCCTGGTTGTCTGCCCACTTTTGGAGTTAGTGGGAAAATTGTGTGGGAACTTGGTAGACGGCTGTTTAACAAAGGTCACCATTTGTACGTTGATAAGTTCGACACTGGAGTGCAGTTGTTCAAGGAATTGTTTAGAGTGGACAGCTATGCACTCTGCAAAAAACAGGCCAGTTTTCTTTAGGGAAATGTGATATGTTCATGTTGTGTTTTGGGGCATTTCCTCTTGCGGGCACTAGGCCTATCCACACAAGTGAGGTACCATTTTTATCGGGAGACCTGGGGTAATGCTAGGTAGAAGGAAGTTTGTGGCTCCCCTCAGATTCCAGAACTTTCCATCACCGAAATGTGAGGAAAAGGTGTTTTTTTGCCAAAGTTTGAGGTTTGCAAAGGATTCTGAGTAACAGAACCTGGTGAGAGCCCTACAAGTCCCCCCATTATTTATTCCCCTAGGTGTTAAGTTTTCAGAAATTTCCAGGTTTGCTAGGTTTTCTTGGTGCCGGCTGAGCTAGAGGCCAAAGTCCACAGCTAGGCACTCTGCAAAAAACAGGCCTGTTTTCTTTAGGAAAATGTGATGTGTCCATGTTGTGTTTTGGGGCATTTCCTGTCGTGGGCACTAGGCCTACCCACACAAGTGAGGTACCATTTTTATCAGGAGACCTGGGGGAACACTGGGTAGAAGGAAGTTTGCGGCTCCCCTCAGATTCCAGAACTTTCCATCACCGAAATGTGATGGAAAAAGTGTTTTATTGGGGATAAATTTTGAGGTTTGCAAAGGATTCTGGGTAACAGAACCTTGTGAGAGCCCCACAAGTCACCCCATTCTGAATTCCCCTAGGTGTCTAGTTTTCAGAAATGTCCAGGTTTGCTGGGTTTTCTTGGTGCCGGCTGAGCTAGAGGCCAAAATCCACAGCTAGGCACTCTGCAAAAAACAGGCCAGTTTTCTTTAGGAAAATGTGATGTATCCATTTTGTGTTTTGGGTAATTTCCTGTTGCGGGCACTAAGCCTACCCACACAAGTGAGGTTCCATTTTTATTGGGAGATCTGGGGGAACGCTGGGTAGAAGGAAGTTTGTGGCTCCCCCTCAGATTCCAGAACTTTCCATCACCGAAATGTAAGGAAAAAGTGTTTTTTTTGCCAGATTTTGAGGTTTGCAAAGGATTCTGGGTAACAGAACCTTGTGAGAGCCCCACAAGTCACCCCATTCTGAATTCCCCTAGGTGTCTAGTTTTCAGAAATGTCCAGGTTTGCTAGGTTTTCTCGATGCCGGCTGACCTAGAGGCCAAAATCCACAGCTAGGCACTCAGCAAAAAACAGGCCAGTTTTCTTTAGGAAAATATGATGTGTCCATTTTGTGTTTTGGGGCATTTCCTGTTGCGGGCACTAGGCCTACCCACACAAGTGAGGTTCCATTTTTATCGGGAGATCTGGGGGAGTGCTGGGTAGAAGGAAGTTTGTGGTTCCCCCTCAGATTCCAGAACTTTCCATCACCTAAATGTGAAGAAAAAGTTTTGTTTTTTGCCAAATGTTGAGGTTTGCAAAGGATTCTGGGTAACATAACCTGGGGAGAGCCCCACAAGTCACCCCATTCTGAATTCCCCTAGGTGTCTAGTTTTCAAAAATATATAGTTTTGCTACGTTTTCCTAGGTGCCGGCTGAGCCACAGGCCAAAATCCACAGCTAGGCACTTTGCAAAAAACTGCAGTTTTCTTTAGGAAAATGTGATGTGTCCATGTTGTGTTTTGGGGTGTTTCCTGTCGCGGGCACTAGGCCTACCCATACAAGTGAGGTACCAATTTTATTGGGAGACCTGGGGGAACGCTGGGTAGATGGAAATTTTGTGGCTCCTCTCAGATTCCAGAACTTTCCATCACCCAAATGTGACGAAAAACTGTTGTTTTGCCAAATTCTGAGGTTTGCAAAGGATTCTGGGTAACAGAACCTGGTAATAGCCCCACAAGTCACCCCATCCTGGATTCCCCTAGGTGCCTATTTTTGAAAAATGCACAGCTTTGGTAGGTTTCTCTAGGTGCTGGCTGAGCTATAGGCCAAAATCCACAGCTAGGCACTTTCCAAAAAACACGTCTGATTTTAATGTAAAAATGTGATGTGTACATTTTGTGTTTCCCGTCGCGGGCATTAGGCCTACCCACACAAGTGTGGTACCATTTTTAAGGGGGGAAAAGTGGGAACACAGAATAGAAGAACAAGTGTTATTGCCCATTGTCTTTCTCTACATGTTTTCCTTCCAAATGTAAGGTAGTGTGTAAAAAAGACGTGTATTTGAGAAATGCCCCGTAATTCACATGCTAGTATAGGGACCCCAGAATCCAGAGATGTGCAAATAACCACTGTTTCTCAACACCTAATCTTGTGCCCATTTTGGAAATACAAAGGTTTCTTTGATATCTATTTTTGACTCTTTATATTTTACCAAATAAATTGTTGTGTATACCCAGTATACAATGAAAACCCATTGCAAGGTACACCTCATTTATTGGCCCTGGGTACCTAGGGTTCTTGATGAACCTACAAGCCCTATATGTTCCCGCAAACAGAAGAGTCTATCAAATGGAACGGTATATTGCTTTTGAAAAACTGACACCGGAGGAAAACGTTACAGAGTAAAACGTTGAGAGAAATGGCTGTTTATTCACCTCAATTTCAATATTTTTTTATTTCAGCTGTTATTTTCTTTTGGAATACCTCATAGGATCTACAGAATCGACCTCTTTCTGAATTCAGAACTTTGTCTACTTACAGAAATGTTTAGCTGTCTGGGATCCAGCATTGGTTTCACACTCATTTATGTCACTAACTGGAAGGAGGCTAATAGCACAAAAAATAGTAAAAATGGGGTATGTCCCAGTAAAATGCCAAGATTATGTTGAAAAATGTGGTTTTCTGATTCAAGTCTGTCTGTTCCTGAAAGCTGGGAAGATGGTGATTTTAGCACTGCAAACCGTTTGTTGATGCCATTTTCAGGGAAAAACACACAAGTCTTTTTCTGCAGCCCTTTTTTCCCATTTAAAAAAAAAAAAAACCTAAATGTTTGCTGTATTTTGGATAATTTCTTGATCTCCTTCAGGGGAACCCACAAACTTTGGGTACCTTTAGAATCCCTAGGATGTTGGGAAAAAAAGACGAAAATTTGGCATGGGTAGCTTACGTGGACAAACAGTTATGAGAGCCTAAGCGTGAACTGCCCCAAATAGCCAAAGAAAGGCTCGGCACAGGAGGGGAAAAAGCCTGGCAGCGAAGGGGTTGAAGGTTTTGCAGCTGCCGCTACTGGCTGAGGTGTGACGCTCCTCCGTCCTAATAGAGGAGCCGCCCCTGGACGTACAGTCAAGGGGTGCTGTGGTGTTACTGGGCCATGACTACATGGAGGCTCCACTCTCCACCACGGTGTGGTCTACTGAAGGATGCCACAGCACTTGTGAATATGGAACAACTTTTAAAGATAATATATAAATCATAACTGCAGTGCACTTTAATGTTGATGTGAGCCCGTTAAAGGCATGGATTTCATTGCGGACATGTATCACTGAGGATCGCCGTAGGTGGGTAAGATCTGGGGTGGATCCCACTCACGGAGTACATGTCTTTTCTGTCCGCCTCGTGCTTTCTATGTGCATAACACTATTAAATCCTGTTTTACAAAGGAGATGCCTTCAGGTCACGCCTGTTACTTTATGACCAGGTTTTAGCATTTTCATACTTTTGAAAACATGGAGCTCTAAAGCAAAAACCAGGCGCAGCAACCACAGATGCATCCACACTGCAAAAGACATCCAGCCAGGAAGCTGATTCCCTTCAGTGAAACCCCAGCTACTGCGACCACCTCAGACACACCTGCAGCCCCTTAAAGCCAAAACACCTCCAGGAACATAGAAACAGCAGTGCAAGATGAGCACAAGACCAAGGGTGAAGAGGCCGGGAACTGGCAAATATTTCATTTTGTAAATAGTTCTTGCTAATAGTGAGACTACAGGTAACGCAAAAACATGCAGGTCTTCAACCTAGGGTGATCAGAATTTTAAAGTAAAAAATCAGGACATTTCCTAAAAATAGAAAAGGAAATACACAACCGAGCGCAAAGAATGACAGCTCTCATCAGCATGAAATTAAAGCAGAGGCACTAGGAACATAAATAAAATGCATTATTTTAATGCCAGTATCATGCCTTTTAATGAAATTGCTTTCTTATGACAGCTGCTAACTATCTCTGCTTTGGAAAACATAAAAACCTTCCACTGCCGTCCTCTCTAAAAACCGGGACATGAGCTAAATTTTCCAAAATCTGCATTGACAGCTGGTGAAAAACTGGGACTGTCCCGGCAAATCTGGGACACTTTGTCACCCTGCTTGAACAGCCCCACCAGCAGCTAAACAATGACATCTCCACCCATGAACCACAGCTGGAATGGGTGTGTCAATCAGGTAAGCACTCATCTGGGGAGATCTCAAGTTCACAACCCAGCATTTTATCCTTCCAATGTTGGTTAATGGTTTGTCAGAAATATGAAACATACAAGCCTTACAAGCTCTGTAGGAAGGTAGCCTCTTTCTAGCCTTGTTACCCCCACTTTTGGCCTGTTTGTGAGCATATGTCAGGGTGTTTTTACTGTCTCACTGGGATCCTGCTAGCCAGAGCCCCAGTGCTCATAGTGGAAACCTTATGTTCTCAGTGTGTTTGATATGTGTCACTGGGATCCTGCTAGCCAGGACCCCAGTGCTCATAAGTTTGTGGCCTATATGTGTTCCCTGTGTGATGCCTAACTGTATCACTGAGGCTCTGCTAACCAGAACCTAAGTGTTTATGCTCTCTCTGCTTTTAAAACTGTCACTGCAGGCTAGTGACTAATTTTACCAATTATCATTGGCACACTGGAACACCCTTATAACTCCCTTGTATATGGTACCTAGGTACCCAGGTTATTGGGGTTCCAGGAGATCCCAATGGGCTGCAGCATTTCTTTTGCCACTCATAGGGAGCTCAGACAATTCTTACACAGGACTGCCACTGCAGCCTGAGTGAAATAACTTCCACATTATTTCACAGCCTTTTTCGCTGCACCTAAGTAACTTATAAGTCACCTATATGTCTAACCCTCACTTGGTGAAGGTTAGGTGCAACATTACTTAGTGTGTGGGCACCCTGGCACTAGCCAAGGTGCCCCAACATTGTTCAGGGCAAATTCCCCAAACTTTGTGAGTGCGGGGACACCATTACACGCGTGCACTACATATACGTCACTACCTATATGTAGCGTCCCAATGGTAACTCCGAACATGGCCATGTAACATGTCTAGGATCATGGAATTGTCCCCCAATACCATTCTGGTATTGGGGGACAATTCCATGCATCCCTGGCTCTCTAGCACAGAACCCGGGTACTGCCAAACTGCCTTTCCGGGGTCTCCACTGCAGCTGCTGGTGTTACATCCTCTCCCTTTGGAAATAGGTGTGAAGAGCTGGGGAGGAGTAGCCTCCCCCAGCCTCTCCAAAATGCTTTGATAGGCACAGATGGTGCCCATCTCTGCATAAGCCAGTCTACACCGGTTCAGGGATCCCCCAGCCCTGCTCTGGCGCGAAACTGGACAAAGGAAAGGGGAGTGTCCACTTCTGCATCACCACTCCTCTGGGTCCCCTCTCATCACGACGAGCGTGGTCCTTGGAACACAGGAGCTGGATCCAAGTGACCCCCACAGTCCAGTGGTCCTTCAGTCCAAGTTTGGTGGAGGTAAGTCCTTGCCTCCCCCGCCAGACGACAAACCTGTGTACTGCGTGATCTGCAGCTGCTCCAGCTTCTGTGCACTTTTCCAAGGATTCCTTTGTTCACAGCCTAGCCTGGGTCCCCAGCACTCCGTCCTGCGTTGCCCAACTCGCTGAGTTGGACTCCGACGTCGTGGGACCCTCCTTTGTGACTCTGAGTCGGTACTTCCGCGGGTGCTGCCTGCTTCTGCGGGGACTCTCTGAGTTGCTGAGCGCCCCCTCTGTCTCCTCCTCCAAGGGGTGACATCCTGGTCCTTCCTGGTCCCCAGCAGCACCCAAAATCCTCAACCGCGACTCTTGCAGCTAGCAAGGCTTGTTTGTGGTATTTCTGCCTGGAAACACTTCTGCAACCTCTAGCACGCCGTGGGACATCTTCCATCCAAAGGTTGTTGCAGAATCTTCGGCTTCTTCTACACGGAGGCAGCCCTTTTGCACCTACCCTTCCTTTACAGGTCCTCAGGTCCAGGAATCCGTCTTCAGGGTTTTGCTGGTGCTTGTGGTTCTTGCAGAATCCCCTATAACGACTATTCTGTCTTTCTGGGGTAGTAGGGTAATTTTACTCCTACTTTTCAGGGTCTTAGGGTGGGGTATTTTGGACACCCTTACTGTTTTCTTACAGCCCCAGCGACCCTCTACAACCTACCATAGGCCTGGGGCCCATTCGTGATTCGCATTACACTTTTGGAGTGTATGGTTTGTGTTGCCCCTAGGCCTATTTCTACCTATTGTATTCTATTGTGATTCTACATTGTTTGCACTACTTTTCTTACTGTCACTTACCTGTTTTGGGTTTGTGTACATATAATTTGTGTATATTACTTACTTCCTAAGTGAGGGTATCCTCTGAGATACTTTTGGCATATTGTCACTAAAATAAAGTACCTTTATTTTTAGTAACTCTGAGCATTGTGGGGGTCATTCCGACCCTGGCGGTCATGGACCGCCAGGGCCGGGGACGGAGGAAGCACCGCCAACAGGCTGGCGGTGCTTCTGGGGCAATTCTGACCACGGTGGTAAAGCCGCGGTCAGAAAAGGGGAACCGGCGGTTTCCCGCCGGTTTTCCCCTGCCCCAGGGAATCCTCCATGGTGGCGCTGCTTGCAGCGCCGCCATGGGGATTCTGACCCCCTTCCCGCCAGCCTGTTCCTGGCGGTTTACACCGCCAGGAAGATGCTGGCGGGAACGGGTTTCGTAGGGCCCCTGGGGGCCCCTGCAGTGCCCATGCCACTGGCATGGGCACTGCAGGGGCCCCCTAACAGGGCCCCATAAAGATTTTCAGTGTCTGCTTTGCAGACACTGAAAATCACGACGGGTGCCGCTGCACCCGTCGCACCCCTGCAACTCCGCCGGCTCCATTCGGAGCTGGCTTCCTCGTTGCAGGGTCTTTCCCGCTGGGCCGGCGGGCGGCCTTTTGGCGGTCGCCCGCCGGCCCAGCAGGAAAGCCAGAATGGCCGCCGCGGTCTTTTGACCGCGGTGCAGTCATTCGGCGGTGACCACATGGCGGGCGGCGACCGCCGCCCGCCGCGGTCAGAATGACCGCCTGTGTTTTCTTATGATTTTGTGCTATATGATATAAGTGGTATAGTAGGATCTTTGCATGTCTCCTAGTTCAGCCTAAGCTGCTTTGCCATAGCTACCTCTATCAGCCTAAGCTGCTAGAAACACCTCTATTCTACTAATAAGGGATAACTGGACCTGGCACAAGGTGTAAGTACCACAAGGTACCCACTATAAACCAGGCCAGCCTCCTACAAGCTCTATTACAATGTGCTATATAAAAAGAAGCTACTGCCTTCTGAAGTGATGAACTCTCTGCTCCATAGGTACAGAAGAGAGCCCAGAAGTACTTTCTTCGTGACTCATGGCACGTTCCATAGTGTGACACATTCTGCATAAGGCCTTCTGGAAAAAGAATTCTAGAGTCCTACAGAAATGGGAACTCACTATGTGAAAGTGCCCTTAGTGGCATGGTTACCCCACACTTTTTGCCTGATATTGATGCCAACTTTGACTAATAGTGTGCTGGGATCCTGCTAACCAGGCCCCAGTACCAGTGTCCTTTCACAAAAGTTGTACCTTTCTTTCCACAACTGGTACATCGTTGGCACACAGTTAAGTCCCTTGGAAAAGGTACCCAGGGTACCAAGGGCCCTGTGGTCAGGGAAGGTCCCTAAAGGCTGCAGCATGTATTATGCCACCCTGGGTGACCCCTCACCAAGCACATGCCTTTGCAGCGTGTGTGTGCTGCTTGGGAGAAAAAGGCAAAGTCGACATGGCACCACTCTCAGGGTGCCATGCACACGAACCACTGCCTGTGGCATAGGTAAGTCACCCTTCTAGCAGGCCTTACAGACCTAAGGCATGGTGCACTATACCACAGGTGAGGGCATAGCTGTATGAGCAATATGTCCTTACAGTGTCTAAGTCCATTCTTAGACATTTTAAGTGCACTGTGGCAATAGCAAGTATATAGTCTGGGAGTTTGTCATTATGACCTCCACAGCTCCATAATGGCTTCACAGAATACTGGGAAGTTTGGTATCAAACGTCTCAGCACAATAAACCCACACTGATGCCAGTGTTGGATGTATTGAATAATGCACCCAGAGGGCATCTTAAAGATGCTCCCTGTATGTTAACCAAACTGCTAGTGCAGGACTGACCAGTCTGTGCCAGCCTGCCACTTTCAAATTAAGTTCTGACCACATGGGGTGAGAAACAAAGCCTGTCCTGGGTGGAGGTCCTTCGCCACCCCCCCCCCCCCAACCCCACAGGAACTGTAATACCTGGCGGTGAGCCTCAAAGGCTCAGGCCTATTGTTACAGGGCCCTAGGGCACTCCAGCTAGGGAAGTTGCCTCCCCCCGGACAAAGCCCCACTTTTGGCAGCAAGTTTGGCTGGAAAATTAGGGAAAGCAGGGAGGAGTAACCACCTCAGCTGGGACCACCCCAAAGGTGTCCAGAGCTAGGGTGATCCCTTCCTTGCAAAATACTCCATCTTAGTTGGAGGACAGGGACCAATACGGGTAAGGTTGGGTCCCCCTGAACTCTGGTGCAGAAACGTCCAGCAGGTGGCCCTCCTCCTAGTCCAGCCCCTGGTTTTCCAGAACCGACCCCCTGGACTCAGCCTGCAGCATCTAAGTGACCCCAAGGGTCCCCCTATAGCAAAGGATTGGGAGCACAATGCTATGTTTGCACCCTGCACCCAGCTGCCCCTGTGCCGCTGAGGGTGTGTGTTTGGTGCTGACCTGAGGCCCCCTCAGTGCTCCTCTAAACCCCCCAGGTTTTCCCTCCAAAGACACAGGTACTTACCTGCAAACAGGCCTCATCTGAGTGTCCCCAGCCTCCAAAGGAGCCCACGTTAAATTTGCCTCATCTTGGACCTCTGCACCCAGTCGGCCATGGGTTGCTGGTGGTGATGGGTGTTTGGGGTTAACTTGAACCCCAACCTGTGGACTTCCTAACCTCTAGAGACTGGAACTCCAAATCTTGTTCTTACCTCAAAATCATACTAACTTTTCTCCCCCAGGAACTGTTTCTGAAAATTGCAGCGTCAACTTTTAAAACAGATTATTGCCATTTATTCAAAAACTGTATAACTTCCCAATTCTAACCAAAGTGGTATTGATACACATGTTGAATACTTATTTATATATGTACTTACCTGCAACTTGAATCTTGTGGTTCTAGAAATAATTTAACAAAAAAATATTTTTGCTATATAAAATCCAATGGTCTTAAGTTAGTCATTGAGGGGGTCATTTGGACTGTGGCGGGCGGCGGAGGCCGCCCGCCAAAGTCCCACCATCAGAATACCGCTGCGCGGTCAGAAGACCGCCGCGGTTATTCTGAGTTTCCCGCTGTGCTGGCGGGCGACCGCCAGAAGGCCGCCCGCCAGCCCAGCGGGAAACCCCCTTCCACGAGGATGCCAGCTCCGAATGCTGTTGCACCCGTCGCGATTTTCAGTGTCTGCATGGCAGACACTGAAAATCTTGGTGGGGCCCTGTTACGGGGGCCCCTGCAGTGCCCATGCCAATAACATGGGCACTGCAGGGGCCCCCAGGGGCCCCACGACACCCGTCAGGAACAGGGTGGCGGTAAGGGGGTCGGAATCCCCATGGCGGCGCTGCTAGCAACGCCGCCGTGGAGGATTCCCCAGGGCAGCGGGAAACCGGTGGTACACCGCCTGTTTCCCGTTTCTGACCGCGGCTGTACCGCCGCGGTCAGAATGCCCATGGGAGCACCGCCAGCCTGTTGGTGGTGCTCCCGCGGTCCCCGGCCCTGGCGGATTTTACCGCCAGGGTCGGAATGACCGCCTGAGTCTGTGGGTGTACAACAAATGTTTTGCACTACCCTGCCTAACTGCTCGACCACACTACCACAAAAGAGAGGATTAGTATTATCTACTTTAGCCTCTGTTACGCCTCTGGGTAACCCCTGGACTTTGTGCACACTATATCTCATTTTTATATAATATATATACAGAGCCAGCTTCCTAAACTATGTATCATACAAGCAACCGCCACACAATAACATACAAATATATGGGTGCAAAAACCAGAATGGAAAGCAAAGCCCAGGTATCTACAAGTCCTCTTACCTCAACCCGGAGAATGGAATCAAACTACTTCAGATATAGCAAACTTCAGAGCACTGATCTTCAGTAAAGATTTGAAAAAGAAACATTAGCAAAGCCAATAGGTTTTGATTATGCAACATCTATTGGCTTTATCAATGTTTTTTTCTGATATGTTGCACAGCAGCTCGCACTATTGTGCAACATGGCTTAAAGTAAAAAACATAAAAAATGCTAGGATATGGTTAGTGATGGCTGCATCATAGGCATTCTGTGCAGCTGTGCAACGTGTGTAAAAAAAAAAGAAAGAGAAAGCCTATAGATGTCACATAGGTGAAACATATTGGCTTTGCCAATGTTTGCTTCTTTTTAGGGCCGCATGGAGTCAGCCCCACATGCTGCATGTTACTGTTGTGTAGCCACAAAGAGGTGTCCACACACACACAGGAAGTTAGCAACACCTGAGTGTAGCGTCACATGCCTCCAGCACCGCCTATAGAATAATGTATAGATGTCCGTCAGCCACAGAGACCACCAGGGGAAGGAAAACAGGGAGAGACAAAGGTATGTCACAGATACAAATGGCTTAACTGCTCAGTGTTCAAGACCTGCAATTAATGAAAACAAATGTATTAAATAAATACTCCATTAAAAACAATTTCACGTTTCACTGAGATTTGAACTCAGAGTCCAGAGTGCTAACCATTACACCATGGAACCATCCACATGGGATTTCTTCTCTGCCTCCCTTCATGTAAGGAGTATGACGCAGTGATTGTTTCCACATGATTTTATATTGTCAATGTATTTTAGAATTCAAAAACCAAACACAGCGTCAGTGGCGGCCAGTAATTTAAGGAGGGAGGGGGTGGGCGGGAAGACACTTACATTCACACTTATTCATTCACACACGCATGCACGCACATCCATTCACAACATTCAAACATACACGTACGCACCAAACATTTGTTTAAAAAACACACACACACTTACCTTCAGCTCGGAGGTCCCAGGAGGGTTGGGACTGCTGCCTTCCTTCTCTGGCTGACCTTAGGTCAGCCAATGAGGGAAGTCAGAAAAGTCCTAACTTCGTCAGAGTGGGAAGGGGTCAGTGAGACTTCTGACCCCTCCCCACTCTGTGACGAGGTGTCACTGATTGACACTCATCCTGGGCACTTCAGGGCTTAAACCTAAAGCACCCAGGTCAAAGTCAATCGGTGATGCTTCCCCTCGTCATCAAGGGGAAGGGCCTCGTGGCACTTTTGCTGAGCTGAGGAGGTCATGCCCATAGAAGCTGCAACCTCTTCAGCCTAGCAAAGTTCAGCTCAGGTTGCCTGATCTGAACATGAAGAGTGTCTGACAGGCTGACCTTTGATCAGCCTGACAGACACTCTTCATGAGAGGCAAAAGGTTGCGGGTGGCCCCTCCGCCCTAAAGGACGGGCCGCGGCTGCACAGCGCAAAAAAAAGGTGTGTTTTATAATTAAGTTGATAAACCACACAAGGAACCTACAACCTTTGATGCTTCAAAATGTCTCTTTCGTACAGGCCTTTAACTAGACTCAAGAATTGTTGAAATACTGAGAAACTGTGGACACTACAAACAGCAGCTGCATCCCACAGATGAGATACAACACAAACTAACTCAGCTGTAAACTCATAGAAACTGACACAGCACTTGATTTATGTCATAAAACAGACACTGAGACCACAAGACAGAGCAAGGGTGGAGCAGGAAATAAAATGAGCGTTTCAAATGGTGAGACCACAGTGAACTGGTGACCCCCAGCTATTTGTATCATCTGTACTTTATGTGTGGGTTTCTTCCTCCAGGTGACTAATACTACAGCATCAGTGCAGCGAGGGCTGGGGGGGGGGGGGTGGGCAGGAGCTATGGGTTCAGTATAAGCTTCAAAGATCACTAAACTGAAGGAAGCAGAAGACAAAGCACGTGAGATGTATTAGTACTTTGGGTGTATTTGGGTTTGTAGGAAAAAGAGGAAGTGGTAAAAAAAACCTATCATTTTTCCATACTGAGAGTCGAACCCAGGCCGCCTGGGTGAAAACCAGGAATCTTAACCGCTAGACCATATGGGAGCTGTTACTGAAGTGCATAGCTCAATTTATGTGAGGTGTCCTTCTGTACACTTTAAGTCATACTGTTATTCTCCGTATCTGACACTCATTGGGGTAACAGACACCTCACTTCTGAAAGACCAGAAGTCATGATTTCTGCCACAACCTGCTCATATCTCATTATTTACAACCTTTGAACTAGTCCCCATACAGAGAGCCCAGAACGCAGAGGACAGCAGTAATCCCAGCATTGCCTCTTACTAACCCCCTAGAGCCAGACAAAGCCACGCCCCTCCCCTAGGACACCCCTTGACTCCTATGTGTCTTCTCACCAGGCTGATGGCCCCACAGACCCCTCTCCAGTTATCTTCCATCTGCTTCCTTGAACCACACTCTCCTGCACCTGTCACAGGCTCCAGGTTGCCCTCCTGGGGTTCCAGTTACATTCCCTCTCCATCTACTAACAGCACCGACTCCAGTCCTGACACTGGATTGGTTCACAGAGAAAAGGAGCAGCTCAGAAGCAACCTGCATATTCAAAGAGTGACTGCCAGAGGGCAGCAGAACCACTGCACTCACAGCCCACAAGGATGTCCACTGACCAGGCCTCCAAATTTAAGAGGGAAACAAAGTGCAGAAATGTTTAAGATTTTCAGTGAGAAAGATGGAATATAGTTATTTCTAGCAATCCCAAGCAGGTGTTGGATCACTTTCACATCCTGCTCAAGAGAGGCGCAGAATCAAAGATTTTCTAGCTTGGGCAACAAGTATTTTGAATTCTATTAAGGACACGCAGGCGAGGATCATACTTTCTCTTCCTTTACTGACAACACACAGCAGCCAATAGTAAACAGTAAAAACAAAACTACATTTCCCAAGCGTCTCACAGCCATGTTATGACCCCCAATTAGGGCAGGCCATCCACTATATATATCTCAGTCACTATAGTCTGTCCTTGTTCATTGCCCATCTATGCCAAGGATAACTGAATAATAAACCAATCACCAGGAACGCTGAAATCCAGAACCAAACCATGTCCTTTCAATTCAGGGAGCTGAAACGATGCACAACCGGTGCAAAAGGAACCGATTCATCCTCCTCCATGACCGAAGAAGACATCCTCAGTATGTCCATCAAGTAGTTTTCTCATCTGCAAAAGATAATAAATCGGTAACATCCTAAACCATTACCTCATGACATAAAATAATGGGTGGGAGAACATACATTTCAATCATATGATATTGAGATAACCTTATCACATATTACTCATACCTAGGGCAGGATAATCTTCACCTCCATGTTCTTAATAGAATTGAAAATTGCTGCACAAGCTAGAAAATGTTTGATTCTATGTCAGGACAGGAGGCTTTGGATTATGTTTGTTTAAAGTTGAGCAATAACTCCAGAAGCCACATCTACAACTGGTTTATGATAGAACAATTTAAAAGTAGATCTGGTGACCAGTCTGCCACTGTCATGATATCTTCCAATCTAGACCCTTAATTGAAGGCCTTGGAGAGCATAGCTCCACAAACCGAATAAGCCCCAAAAATAGAGGTATCTATGCCTGCTTCTTGCAACAACCATCTGACCCATCTCGCCAGAGTCGCCAAAGAAACAGGACCAAATGGTTTTTGCAAGGAAATCAGTAATTGTCTAGCTTGATTCCTACGTAACTCGCAAGTAACATCTTCATATACCTTTAAGCAATTAACCACACATAATTTAGAGTTGTCTCTAAAAGCTGCATAACTAATACATTTTGAATTTGATTTTGTACATTTACAAATACAAAAAGAGACTACCGTAGGAGTGAAAACTCTATCTTCAATGTCCAAGGCCTTGACGTCAGAGACTCTCCTGCATGATATCAGGCAAAGTAACATGGTTAATTTCGCAGACAGTTGTTTTTTTGAAAGACCATCATTGGCCGGCCAGGCCACCAATAATTTTAAAATTATAGTGACATCCCAAAGAGATAAATACTTTGGTAGAGGCAGTCAACGCATACGAACACCACGCAGTAATTTGTAAATTAATGGATGTTCACTCACTGGCTTACCATCTATGTGAGGGTGTTTGGCTGAAGTAGCTGACCTAAAATTATTCACAGTTCTCTACAACAGACATTGTGCCACTAAATGTGATAAGAAATTTGCTATCATCTGTACTGAGGCCCCCAAGGAATCCAAACCCCTCTGAGTGCACCAATCCAACCATCTCTTCCAGGGGAAGGCACATCGTTTATGTGTACTAGGTGCCACTGATTGAGAGAGGAAGAATCTAGTGTCCTCTGAAATCCCTGTGCCTTTTTGTGATCCCCTGATATCCTCCAAGCCATGAGCGACAATTGCTCCTCCAAAATTAGCAGATGTGGACGCTCCATCTGGTCTAATAAGAGATCCTCCAAACTGAGAATTTGAACCGGGGTGGCAAAGCATAGTTTCAAAGCCACCGGAAACCATGAGTGAGCTTTCCAGCAAGGGGTCACAGAACCAATTCTGCTCTCCGACTAAGTACTTGGGAGAGGATCCAATGAATCATGAAGAATGGGGGAAAGGCAAAATTCAATCCTCCCGTCTAGGATTGGAGAAAAGCATCTGAGCTGAGAGCGCTCGGATCTTGTCACCAACTGTATAAGCGTGGAAGTAGTGCATTCAGTTGGGACAAAAACAGGTCTACCATGCATGGTCCCCAAAGATGATTTAGGAGCCAAAATACTCTGGGGTGAAGACGGCAATCGCTGGCATCCCTGAAATATCTTGAATTCCAATCTGCCACTATGTTCACCTTGCCTGGAATATATTCCACTGTTATGGAAATCTGATGTTCTAGACAGAAATGCCAAGAATCTTCTGTAACATCTGAGACCGTATCCCGCCCAACTTGCTGATGTACCTTACAGCTGATATGTTGTCCATTTTCAGAAGGATTCAACATTTCGATTTGAATGGGGACAAAGTCTTCACTGCAAAAGAGCCTGCCAGAAGCACCAAGCAATTGATGTGTAATTGAGGTTCCTCTAGGGACCACTGTCCTCCTGATTTCCATTTGCCCACATCTGGCTCCCCAGCCCCATCTGCTGGCATCTGACTCTATGATCACCTCCGGAACCGAGGCAAAAATGGCCTTGCCATTCCAAGCATCCATGTGAGTCAGCCACCACTGAAGCTCCGTCTGAGTCTCCTGTGAAAGAACAATCAATTCGGAATAAGTCAGACCATTGAGAATGTGAAGAATTTTCAACATCTGTAGAGCGGGATAGTGCAGTGGACCTGGGAAAATGGCCTGAATAGATGATGCTAGGAGGCCCACCAATCGGGCAAGTACCCTTAAGAAAATCAAAGGAGCAGACAAAGCGCTCTTCAATTCTTTCTTTATTACAAGTCTCATGGTTAAAGGAAGCTTTAACTGAGTCAATAAGGAATCTATTTTGAAGCCCAGGAAGTTTATATTCTGAACCAGATCTAACTGGGATTTTTCCGTGTTGATAATGAACCCTAGATCCTGGAGGAGTTGAATTGTTCAGGAAAGATGGAGGCGAGCCAGACGCTCCTCTTGCACCATGATGAGGATGTCGTTGAGATAAGCTATCAGACGTGCACCTTTTTCTCTGAGTCATTGCTTCACCGGGCGCATGACCTTGGTGAAGCACCAAGGGGTGGAGGAAAGAACGAATGGAAGGGCTGAAAACTTGTAACATTGGTTTTTCCAAATGAATTGAAGGAATCTGCGATGGGGGTCAAAAATGGGAATGGTCAGATACTCATCTTTGGGGTCTAAGTGGACCATCCAGTCTCCTTCTAACAAGAGATCTCTGAGAAGATGAATGCCTTCCATTTTGAAATGTCGGTAAACAATCCATGCGTTGAATTGTCGCAGATTAAGTACCAAGCGGGAACCCCCCCTCCCTTCTTTTGAACTAGAAGGTTTGTACTGATAAACTCTCTGAGATGAGAAGGGACAATTGCGCCTCTTGAAGAAGGGCCTCTATTTCGTGATCTATAAAAACTCTCTCTTGATGGGAAAAACTGGGAGGAGAGGGAATCGCTGTTTGATGGGGAGTCGCATAAAATTCTAGACGGTAACCTGCTACTGTGTCCAGTACCCGAGCATCCTGCATAATCAAAGACCAATTTTGAGCAAATAGACTCACTCTTACCCCCAGAATAACTTCCCCGGAAGAAATAATTGTTACCTGTCTGAGAGGAACTTTGGTTGTAATATCCTCCTTTGTAGCATCCTCTGGGTTTGCAGCCCCTATTGCCTCAGCCTCTGGCTGGGTAGAAGTTGGAGCTGGATTGATAGCTTGAGTCTCCTCTGCCCCACTGATATGGATGAGAAGTCTGTGATGCGAAACGGCCAGACGCTTGACCTCTGAAGCACCAAGCCTGGTGAAAAAGCCCACTGTTAAATACTTTTTCAATTGAGGTCTGGGCTTTGTCCAAAGCCGAAAAGGTGGCGACATACTTAGCAAGATCTTTGATGAACTTGTTGCCAAACAAAAGACCTTTTACAGCTGGACCAGCATCCGATGGAGCGAATTCTGCTAATTTTGGGTCAATGCGTAACAGAAGCGACTTCCTTCACTCTGTGAAGATAGAACTATTAGCGTTCCACAAAAGACAAATGGCCTGTTGGGCCCATTCCAACAAAATGTCCAGATCAATAGGCTCCTGCGAGTCTTTGGCCTGAACTGCCAAATCAAGAATTTTAGTAAGAGGAACTGAAATGTCCAATAGTTGGTCCTGGCATCCATGCCAGGCCCTGTCAATACCTTTTTTCGGGTCCTTTGCGTATTTTTTTTTAGAATGGTCACCATATGCGGATCTAATTCTGGGGTCTCCGCTACTTTCCCCTGATTGTAGAGTACTACGAATATCCTTCTCAAAACTCTTTCTGAGACTCGATTGCACATATGTTGCCACCGCTTGACAAGAAGTCCACTCTGAGGACCTGGGATGCACAATATTATCGGGATCAAACAGAAGATTCTTAGTCGGAGGAGGAGAAGAGGCTGATTTCTCTGTGTGACGTGTTTTGCATTTACGCTTGCGATTGTGCTTTTCAGAAGCTGAATTATCCTCACAATCTGAAACCGAGGCTTTATCGGTTGAGTTATGAGCAGATTGCAAAAAGGGCTCAGAGCCCTGACTCTGGAAGGCACCATACTCATGGTCGTTAAGCATCAAATTAATGGTTTGCTCAAAGGGATTCAACTTTGACTGGCCAGGCTCATTTATATTGACCTCAACTGGAGTGGCATTCCCCAAAATTAAATATAGGCTGCGCAAAAGGACGTAAGGCCTTTACTAAAGCCGTATTTACTCAGTCCTGCATGTGAAAATGAAGGGCTTCCACCAAGCGTTCTTCCATATTCCCCAAAGTGCTCATCTTCATTATATTGGGCCATATTTGCAGTGCAAACGATTAAGAGGTCCCAGTAATGCACTACACTAACTAATTGGGAGGGGAAAACCTAGGTGCCAAAGAGATCAAACAGACCCTTGCCGGTATACTGGAAAGTCTTTGTGATTCAGAGGAGCCCAGCACCACTTCCCCTACAGCTAAGCTCTGCAAAGGTTTATCACAGTCCCCTTGGGCGTAGGACGGGGAGCGCCGGGCGCTGCAGGCTCGTCTTCTCTCTGCCGATGAAAATCACGCGCCTAGAGAACTCGAAAAGATGAGTTGTGCGCATGCTCGATCACCGCGGCAGAGAAAGATTGCTCCAAAATAATAACGCGCCTCCCGTGACGCTCCTCACCGGCAGTTCACGACGCGACTGAAATAAGGCTGGTTACCATGGAAACGCAATGCGCAAGCAACCGGAACCTACGCAAAGGCACCTGAAGGCAAACAGCCACACCGTAAAGAACGTGTAAGGCAGAATCAATAAAGAATATTAGTACTTATCTCTGCGTAAAGCAGCAAAGAAAGAGGACGCACTATAGTGACTGAGATATATGTAGTGGATGGCTGGCCCTGATTAGGGGTCATTACAAGGCTGTGAGACTCTTGGGCAATGTAGTTTTGTTTTTACTGTCTATTGTTGGCTGCTGTGTGTTGTCAGTAAAGGAAGTGAAAGCATAATCCAAAGCCTCTGGTCCTGACATCCAATCAAACACTGCGAACCGCAGAGGAAGGAGCAGGCGGTGTCAGGTTAAGGATTTCTGGGGACCCGGGCAAGACATACTTAAGGGGCATAAGTGCATCTAACACTGCTTTCACATTGATTTCTGCAAAAATTGTATCTCCTTATCTTTTCATTGGATATTTGTCATTTTGGTCTTCAATTACACAGATAAGCAAGCGTTATTCTTCTACACTTGTGTGGAGTCTTTTTGTGGTGTGGTGTTCCCCCTGTGATTACTGTGTGTTTTGCACAAATACTTTACACATTGCCTTCTAAGTTACGCCTGCCTGCCTGCGCCAAACTGCCAGAGGGAGAGCATAGGTTCATTTAGGTGGTGTAATTTACTTACCATTACTAGAACTGTGGTCCCTACTTGAACAGGGTGTATATCGGTGCCAACTGGAGACCCAATTTCTAACATTGGTGATCAGCGGTGAGAAAAGGATTTGTGTTTGTGCAATGCTATATAGTGATTCAGTGTTCACAACAACTCTATACTTAGGCCAGTTTGAACCTATTGCTCCTTACTGGCAAAATGTTTGCCTGTTCTGTATCAAATGGCATTTTTGATTTTCCAATTCTCCCTGATACTCCTTTCTTGATTTCCTCTGTTAAATTATGTCTTGCTCTGGAGAAGCAGCACCTGCACAGGCAGTAATTGAGTTTGAGCTGATCAGAATAGAGCCTTACACTGCACAACAGCTGAAGGTCTTTCAAGTGTCTACAGGGGGTTTACCAGGAAGGTGGAAGTAAGAAGGCTTTAAGGGCCCAGGTTGCAGGGGAAGATATCCCAGAAGAGGAGCAGGAAATTCCTGAGGAGGAGGAATTTAGATGTCCAAGAGGAAGTGGAATCACCCGTGGAAATGGGCCAACAGCTTGCCAGGAGAAGGAGTGGTGTCCAGATCAGGGAGCAGTGTCTCTTCCAGGAACCTGTCACCAGAGGAGCTGGCAGACAGGAGGGAGGTGAGAAAACTCAGGCTGGAGATTTCTAAATTGGAACAGGCCAGGGAGGAAAGGAAACTGCCTCTTGAGGAGAGGAAGTTGGCCTACGATCTCCATTTAATAGAGCTGGACATAAGAGCCCTGAAAGTAGGGTCCAGCAATCAAAACAGTGGCAGCATACCTGCAGTGTCTTTAAGTGAGCCCAAACGTCACATGCCTAAAGATGTGGCACCCAGTTTCAGTGTGGGGGATGACATGGATAAGTCTACAAAGTGGCAGCCTACAAAGTGTCTTTAAGAGTGTACAGGGTCCCCACAGATTCCTGGGGAGGTAGTCTTTGGTGGTACATGCCACAATTGGGGAGGGACACCCTCCTTACCTTAGAGGTGAAGCACTAGACCTGCTATGAAAGCCATCTTAGTCAAAAAGATTGGTCTGACACCTGAGAAGTAGAGGCAAAGTTTCAGGGTAGTGGCAAACTCAACACAGAAACATGGGTAGATTTTCTAGATTATGCTGGTAAGGCACTGAAGGGCTGGGTGAAGGACAGCAATGTTAAAGATTTTGATGGGCTGTACAAATTGTTTGTGAAGAAGCACATGCCTGATAGTTGTTTTACAGACCTGACCCAACACCTGGGGGATACAGACCCTTAGTCAGAAGTACATTTTAGGGGGGCATGGCTCTCAGCTATGACCAAACATTAAAGCTGTGCTCTGTAGGTGCATTCTTTTCCAAATACTGGTAGAACTACTAAATAATGACCCCCAGAATATCATAAAACAAGAATATCGAGAACAGAACACTGAAAGGTAAGTGAAATATAGATTACTATTCCTAACTCCACATCTACATATCTGGGTGCACACAGTGTGATTCTATATATGAAATTGATTGTTTGAAGTACATGTTACAGCACAATCAATTTGCTTTTGACAATTCAACATTAAATCCGATCAATTAGTTTGGATTTAAAGTAGAAGGATGTAAAGTTGTAAAGTAAGCTGACTGGCAGCTTTGTGTATTTTCTAAACTGTTCAAGCTTTGTGTAATGCAAAGCTTATCAAGTTATTTATAAAAATATATATAATCTGGCTGCAGCTCAGAGCCCTCCCTCCCACATTTCTTACCTGCGGTTCTGGATGTACAACCTAGACACTCACAATTGTGTTGCTGTAGGATGTCTTACCTGGGACATTCTGCATCAGAAAATCATCACATCTGAAACGCCTGAAAGGATAAACTTCACATCAAGTAAGTTAGGAAACTTCATCTGCTTTATAAAGTGTGAAGTATCCTATTTAACTTTAACTTTTAATTTAACTTGCCACTAATATAAAATAACTTTGCAGAGAGATTGGAGTATATCAATCAAAACCATATTTGGAAATTATTGGTCACCGGTGTGTTTCAAACAAATTAGGGATGCAACAAGTGAAAACTAAATAGAATGAAAGTGTCATTTTACAATTTTTTTCACTGTAAGGTTGTGACATAAGATGGATAGTTCAATTAAATGTAATCAAAAGCACCAATAAAAGCTGCATGGACTTGAAGCGGGCTCTGACATTGGCATATACCCCTCATAGTTACAGGCAGACTGTGCAAAAGGTATTGTAGAAAAAAGACCTTTGTTAGACATTTACCAACAAGACAGGTAGGGATGGTAAAGTGCAGGTGAGTGTGAGCCCGTGATCGGTCCATTTGAGGTCTGTGGCCTGGCTGAGGTCACTAGAAGCTGCACTACCTTTAATTATCTGAATGGTGGTTTCACAGTTTGCATCTAGGATCCTGCTCTGTAATAACCTTTCTCTTTGATGGTGCTTGCACGGTACCCCATTTGGATGCTACAAAGTCCTCCACTTCCAGAATTATGGACATTCTCTGCGGTGGCACTCAATATGCGGCTAAGATTGCTTGGATGAGAATTACTTTTCTGAGTGGTAAATGTATAAAGAATGGGAGCCTGCAATGTATACTAGATATGGAAAATATTTGCTTGCAGAGGGTTTGTTTGACATTATTGTAGATAAAAGTCAAGCTTTATGTTATGAAACAGTTAACAGACTTCCATGATTAATTTACACTCGAAAGTCAAATCCCCTCCTTAATAGAACTCTACCTTCTCAGCAAGTAGGTTGTACTTTTCAGCGACTGTACCAGCAAATTTAGACACACTGTTATGCATTAAAAGACAAGACATCAACACTTTTCGCAAAGAGCATATAGTAACAAGTAACAAGGGGGTGCCATTGTTAAGAACTTTTTAAAAAGCAATGTGGATCAAGTGAAAACGGTTGGACCGTATTAGAATCTGAAACACCATTATGCAAGGCGATTTGTGGATCTTTCACTAAGACCTCTTTTAAAAAATAATGTGCAAATTTGTGTTTTGAAATCACATTGGTCAAAACATAATAAGCTATAAATTCCACTTACAACTGCCAATCACAATTTGTCTACTTGTGCCTAGCTATCTTTGCGCTTCTTTAGGCTCGCCTTACTTTCTCTATTCACACCCAATCTCTGCCTCCACTGCCTCTCTCAGTCTTTTCACGGCTATTTGTAGGAGGCTGGCCTGGCTTGTAGTGGGTACCAGAGGTACTTACACCTTGTGCCAGGTCCAGTTATCCCTTATTAGTGTAGAAGAGGTGTTTCTAGCAGCTTAGGCTGATAGACGATAGCTATGGCAAAGCAGCTTAGGCTGAACTAGGAGACATGCAAAGCTCCCACTATACCACTGGTGTCATATGCACAATATCATAAGAAAACACAATACACAGAAGTACTAAAAATAAAGGTACTTTATTTTTATGACAATATGCCAAAAGTATCTCAGTGAGTACCCTCAGTATGAGGATAAGTTATATACACACGATATATGTACACAAACCAAAATTATGCAGGTAATAGCAAGAAAAGTAATGCAAGCAGTGTAAAGTTACAGTAGATTGCAATAGGAGCACATAGGTATAGGGGCAACACAAACCATATACTCCAAAAGTGGAATGCGAACCACAAATGGACCCCAAACCTATGTGAGCTTGTAGAGGGTCGCTGGGACTGTAAGAAAACAGTGAGGGTTAGAAAAATAGCCCACCCAAAGACCCTGAAAGGTAGGTGTAAAGTGCACCTACTACCCCCAAAGAGCACAGAAGTCGTGATAGGGCGATTCTGCAGGAAGAACAAACACCAGCAATGCAACAACAGTGGATTTCCGGACCTGAGTACCTGTAAGACCAGGGGACTAAGTCCAATAGTCGCGACAGTGTCGAGAGTGGGCAGCAGCCCAGGAAATGCCAGCTGAGGGTGCAAGGAAGCTGCCACCTTTTGGAAGTAGCTTGGAGTTCTGCAAGAAAGAAGAAGACTAGGAACTTCTCCTTTGGAGGATGGATGTCGCACGTCGCGATGAAGCTTGCAGAGGTGTTCCCATGCAGAGAGACCGCAAACAAGCCTTGCTAGCTGCGAGGGTCGCAGTAGAGGTTTTTGGGTGCTGCTGTGGCCCAGGAGAGACCAGGATGTCGCCACTTGGAGGAGGTGACAGAGGGGGCGCCCAGCAACTCAGGGAGCCCTCACAGAAGCAGGCAGCACCCGCAGAAGTACCTGAACAGGCACTTGGAAGAAGAGTGAATCAGAGTCCACGCGAAGTCACAAAAGGGAGTCCCACGACACCGGAGGACAACTCAGAAGGTTGTGCACTGCAGGAAGGAGTGTCGGGGACCCAGGCTTGGCTGTGTACGAAGGAAATCCTGGAAGAGTGCACAGGAGCCGGAGCAGCTGCAAATCACGCGGTACCCAGCAATGCAGTCTAGCGTGGGGAGGCAAGGACTTACCTCCACAAAACTTGGACTGAAGAGTCACTGGACTGTGGCAGTCACTTGGACAGAGTTGCTGAGTTCCAGGGACCACGTTCATCGTGCTGAGAGGGGACCCAGAGGACCAGTGATGCAGTCTTTTGTGCCTGTGGTTGCAGGGGGAAGATTCAGTCGAAACACAGGAGATTTCTTCAGAGCTCCTGGTGCAGAGAGGAGGCAGGCTACCCCCAGAGCATGCACCACCTGGAAACAGTTGAGAAAGCCGGCGGGATGAAGCGATACAAGGTTGCTAGTAGTAGGGCTGCCTGGACCCCAGGAGGGCAGAAACCTGTCTGAGGGGTTGGCAGCAGCAGCAGCTGCAGTGGAGACCCCAGAAAGGCACTTTGGCAGTACCCGGGTACTGTGCTAGAGACCCGGGGGATCATGGAATTCTGGTATTGGGGTGACAATTCCATGATCTTAGACATGTTACATGGCCATGTTCGGAGTTATCCTTGTGACGCTATACATAGGTAGTGACCTATGTATAGTGCACACATGTAATGGTGTCCCCGCACTCACAAAGTCCGGGGAATTTGCCCTGAACGATGTGGGGGCACCTTAGCTAGTGCCAGGGTGCCCACACACTAAGTAACTTTGCACCCAACCTTCACCAGGTGAAGGTTAGACATATAGGTGACTTATAAGTTACTTAAGTGCAGTGGTAAATGGCTGTGAAATAACGTGGACGTTATTTCACGCAGGCTGCAGTGGCAGGCCTGTGTAAGAATTGTCAGAGAGCCCTATGGGTGGCAAAAGAAATGCTGCAGCCCATAGGGATCTCCTGGAACCCCAATACCCTGGGTACCTCAGTACCATTTACTAGGGAATTATATGGGTGTACCAGTATGCCAATGTGAATTGGTAAATTTAGTCACTAGCCTTTTAGTGACAAATTCTAAAGTAAAGAGAGAGCATAACCACTGAGGTTCTGGTTAGCAGAGCCTCAGTGAGACAGTTAGGCATCACACAGGGAACACATATAGCCCACAAACGTATGAGCACTGGGGTCCTGGCTAGCAGGGTCCCAATGACACATAACAAACATACTGACAACATAGGGTTTTCACTATGATCACTGGGCCCTGGCTAGCAGGATCCCAGTGAGACAGTGAAAACACTGTGACATATACTCACAAACAGGCCAAAAGTGGGGGTAACAAGGCTAGAAAGAGGCTACTTTCTCACACTATTCCTTCCTGTTTGCTGCTGCATCTATCTTCTTACTCCTATCTGTCTTGCCCTGTTTTGCTTTTTCTATTTTCTCTCTTTTCTCTTAATCTCTTCCCTTTTTCTAGAACTTCTCTCCAACTTCCCTTCTACCTTCTTTGTACTTCCCAACATTTTTAATCTTTCTCTAGCCCTCTTCTCTATAGAACATTTTTGGCAACTGAGACTTTCTCTTGGTTGTGCATGGCTATTAGCTTTTCTCCAGTCCCAAATGCCTGCCATCCTGGGGCTTCCTGGAGCTAGAGAAGTCCCCTACGGTCATGGAACAAATAAGTTAATGCACTGTGGTCATCATATCCCCATAGTTTTTCATAATTTCTTGTTGGGCAGGACATTAGGCTGCATGAATTTGGTGGGCTTTACCTGCTTTAGGGCAGACGACCTGTTGACGTCCACTACATTACTTTCAGAGTGCTGTGAACTTCAACAGTTCATCCACAGTGCTGAACAAAAAATGCTTCTGGTAAAAACACCAGAAACGTTTTCTTTTCCAAACTCATTGTTGGTACGCAAGAGAAATGCTTGCCACGAGTCCCAAGTTTGATTTTTGTTTGTTGTATTGTGCAGCATGCTGTGAGCACTAACGGTGCACAGCCAAATGAAAGTGAAAGTAGGCTGCAGTAATGGAATATGTAGAGATCCACAAGTGTCTGACCACCCGATGTTCCCAACACTTCTCCCGATAACAGCAGTACCCAGCTTATGTGACTGAGCTATCGCCTGTGAAATGAAAGGCTTCCGAAGGCCCCTTAGACACAAGGAAAGATCAAGATTTTGCCATCAAACTGACCAATCCCGGCAATGAGAGTAGCTGTGGTATTTAGGCCAAGACTCAGCAGCACCCAGAGAAACCTCCAAGGCCCCAACATTTTTTTTAAAAAAGGTACCTAGGGAAATCTGGGGTTGTGTAGTTTGCATGGATTCTGATACTTGTTCTTACCCAGAATGGCCTGCAAACTCCAAACGTTAGCTGAATCACAGATTTCCCTCATATTTCTGTGAAGGAACATTCTGGAATCTGTGAGGATTCATACAATTCCCACCACCCTGAATTCATACCCTTCTTCCAATAAAAACACTACCTGAAATGTTTATCAAGTATTTTGCATGTAATATATTAATTACATAGCCCTCTTAACGTATCTGCTGTGACCATGTGGGAGGCTGGCCTGGTTTATAGTGGGTAACAAAGCTTATTACACCTTATACCAGGTCCAGGTATCCCCTCTTAGTGATGTGTAGTCAGTGTCTAGAAGCCAGGCTCTCTAGAGGTAGCTGTGGATGAGCAGCCAAGGCTTATCTGGGAGACATACAAAGCTCATGCAATACCACTGTAGTCACACAGTACTTACACACATGAAAGA
This sequence comes from Pleurodeles waltl, assembly GCF_031143425.1. Lineage (NCBI taxonomy): Eukaryota > Metazoa > Chordata > Amphibia > Caudata > Salamandridae > Pleurodeles > Pleurodeles waltl. Next base: position 5,527,650 of record NW_027150097.1, read on the forward strand.
AAATATTCAGTGTTACAAAAATAAAGGTACTTTATTTTTAGTGACACAGTGTCAAAAATACCTTGGAAACTATACTCCCTAAGTAGGTAAGTAATAGAATAGAATGCAGAAATAGGTGTAAAAACAGTTAGAAAACAGTGCAAATAGTGAAAATCAGAATAGGTAGAAATGAGCCCAGGGGGAGCACAAACCATAAACTAAGAAAGCGGAATGTGAAAGTCAGGTTCCCACCTAGGCAAGTGTAGTGCGTAGAGGGGTGCTGGGTCTGTTAGAAAACACCAAAGGTAAGTAATAGAACACACCGCAGAGCCCAGGAAAGCAGGAGTAAATCACAGTCACTTTCCCAGAACACACAAGAACACAAGAAAGAAGATACTGCAAGAACCAGGAGAGACTGCAAGACACCAATGATGGATTCCTGGACCGGAAGACCTGTGGAAGAAGGGGACCAAGTCCAAGAAGCATGGAAGAGTCCAGGGAGAACAGGAGCCCCTGCTAACCCGGATAAAGGTGCAAAAGAATAACCACAGTTGAAGAAGAACAGTCAGTACTGCACCCAAGATGTTGGATGCGGGTTCCTGATTGGTGCAGATGATGTCCCATGCCAGATGGAAGATTGCAGTCTGATTTGTGTCCCTGGATTCTGCCAACAAGCCTTGACACATGCAAAGCTCAAGGTTAGCGGAAAATGGCACTGCCCGGGACCAGGAGGGACCTGGTGGCCTCTACCCAGGAGGGGGAGACAGAGGGGTCTCTCAGCAACTCAGAGAGCCCTCAGAAAACCAGACAGCATGCACAGGAGTCCCACAGCATGGGGACAAAGAAGGTGCAAATAGAGGCCCACGCAGCACGACAAAAAGGGATCCCACGGAGAACCACTCAGGAAGCTGTGTGTCACAGGAAGGAGTGCTGGGGGCCAGAGCTGTGCTGTTCACAAAGAACTTTGTGGAAGGTCGCACAGAAGCCTTGGCAAATGCAAATCATGCAGTGCACGGGGTACTGTCTTGCGTCGGGAGGCAAGCTTTTACCTCCACTAAAGTTGGACAGCTGGACCGTTGGGACAACTTCAATTCATCACCCGTGTTGTTGGATCCACACACTTCATCTGGAGAAGGGACCCATGCCACCGGTTGTTGCTGCAGAGGGGTGCCTGCTGAAACAGGGAAGTGACTCCTTCACTTCAATGGAGATTCCTTCGTTCTTCTGGTGCAAGCTGAAGACAGGTAGTCCTCGGAGGATCCACAACCTGGAAACAGTTGCAGTTGCTGGCAGGAGCTGAAGATACAATTGTTGCAGAAGTCGTTGTTGCTTCTTTGTTGCAGTTTGTAGAGTTCCTGGAGGGTTCAGATGCAGTTTAGTCAGTAGAAGGTGAAGTAAAGAATGCAGAGGATTCCTCCTGGAGTCTTGCAATCCGAATCTGAGGAAACACCCAGAGGAGAGACCCCAAATAGCCCTGAAAGGGGGATTGGTCAGCTAAACAAGTAAGCACCTATCAGGGGAGGGCTCTGACGTCACTCTGCACTGGTGACTCAGATTCTCCCAGAGTGACCCACCACCTTGGAATCCAAGATGCCAAACCCAGGGACACTCTGGAGAACCTCCTGGCACTACCCCTGGGGTGGTGATGGACAGGGGAATGGTCACTCCCCTTTCCTTTGTCCAGGTTCATGCCAGAGCAGGGACTGCGGGTCGCTGAACCAGAGAAGACTGGAATATTTAAGGAGGGCACCATCTGTGCCCTTCAAAGCATTTCCAGAGGCTCTGGGAGGCTACCCCTCCCATGCCTGTAACACCTATTTCCAAAGGGAGAGGGTGTAACACCCCTCTCCCAGAGGAAATCCTTTGTTCTGCCTTCCTGGGCTTGTGCTGCTCAAGCAACAGGATGGCAGAAACCTGTCTGTGAGGTGGCAGCAGCTGGGGCTGCCTGGAAAAACTCAGAAGGCTGGTATGGCAGTACTGGGGGTCCACTGTGGAGCCCCTAGAGTGCATGGAATGGTAAAACCAATACTGGAGTCAGTATTGGGGTACAATCCTCAGTTGTTAGACACCTTTCATGGCAATATTCGAAGTCCCGGTTAGTAGGACTCCAGTGACACAGTCAAGCATACTGACAAAACAGTCAAATACTGACAAACAGGCCATAAACCATAAGCACTGGGATCCAAGTGACACAATCAAACACACTGACAAACAGGTCAAAAATGGGGCTACCCATGCAAGAAAGAGGATACTTTCTCACAGACCATAAACTAGATAAAGATAAAGCAGAATCTCAAAGGAGTCAATAAAGTTCAAAAAGCATATTAACACTGCACAGACCTTAATTTAGGTTACACAAAAATCTGAAAATGTTAGTCAATGTTTGGCAGAGATGTCTCGAGAGGTCAATTATAGTACAAATGCTTTCAGTTTCAAATGCCCTTATTACGGTTTCCACATTATTTGGTTCAAAGACGTGAATCCTTAGTGTGTTGTCTCCAGCAGAGTTATCTAGATATTAAACCATTTTTGAAAAGTAGTTTGCTATAGGAGCTCTTTGTGACATGGCAGGCTATATTGGGTCATTTCAGATTCATACTACTGCTAGATAGGGTATTGGCACCCCTCTGCTGTGGGCACATGAACCTAACAAACTATAAGGCTCATAAAAACAAAATAGCAATCTGTAGAGCAGATAAATAATATCACCAGGCTATATTTCACAACAGTCCCATGTAGCAATGTCCATCAAATATAAGTTGCATACCTGTCATGTGATAACTCTGCCCCAGGACAATAGGCTAATCAAAGCACCATGCCATATTGCAATCTGGAGTTTCCTGATTGACTGGTAGGTTTGGGTTTCCTATCAGCTCCTCACATAGAGACTGTGGTATCCCACAGATGTCCATCATATCCCCTCTACCCAAACTGGTAAATCATGCAACTTCATCTGTTACAGCTAAGAATTTGACACCCAATTCATTTCTGAAAATGGATGGTCTGAAAGATCTCTACAATTTAAAACTTGATGACTGTCTTCGGCCCATAAACACATAGATGAAGAATGACTATCTAAAGCTAAACACCGCCAAGACAGAGCTTATGAAATGCAGACAGAGACAAAAAAACAACCTACTGCCATATGGCGTAAGGAACATAAGGTCCCTCCTATAATATCAAAAAAAGTCAGAAACCTAGAGGAAACCATGGATTCACACCCATATTTGATACCACATGCTCACAATGTAAAACAGATGCCTTCTACACAATGAAAGCACTATGTTGCAGCCTCCCATAACTTGGATACCAACAGAAACTGTAAGCCATCCTCACACTCATAATCTCCAACCTTGACTACGCCAACAGCCTATACCTTGACACACCCACATTCATAATCCGCACAATACAACTCGTCCAGAATACTACTGCAATCATTCTTCTCTGCCTTCTCCCAAGAGAACACATGACTGCAGTTTTGTATTCACTCCACTGCCTATCTATAGCAAGAAAGGTAAAGTTCAAGGCACTTTGTATTGTTCACAGAGCTTCCAAGGAGAAGGACTGCTATACTTACATGCTAAATTCAAGCAATACAAATAAATCAGAACACTGCACTCTAGGTTTGCACCTTACCATAAGAAATCCGTAGGAGGCACTGCTTTCTCAGCACAAGCGGCAAGCTCTGGAACACAATACCAGCCACCATTCAAGTCCTGGAGGAGCCAATACACTTCAGAAGACAGTTGAAAACATAACTATTTCCAAGACAACTACACCATCACACGTCCCTGCAACACAACCTGGAAAGATAGTCGCAACCTCAAACTCAATCTTCAGCTTATGATCAACAGATTAGAAACAACCCAACTACCGAACTACTTTCGGTAGGCAGGTAAGTTAAGGAGAGATGACCTATGCCCAGGGCCGGACTGGGAACCCAAAGTAGCCACTGCAACGTTTGTCAGACGAGCCACCCCTCCCCAGGGTCCATAGCGAGTGAGCATGACCTTTACAATGGGGTTGAGGGGCTGGAGGGCTCGGGGTGGTGATTCTCCTTCCCAAGAAAATTTGGAAAATAAATGGCAAAAATCCTGCATTCTACAACACAGTTTTCATTATCTATTCAATTGTATTCGTTTTTAAAGCATAATAAATGATGACCTTATAGAGCACCAGGATGCGTCAATTTTTATTGGGACTCTTCAATTAATCCCTCAGCATCACCCTCTAACAGTACCTCTCATCTCTCCATCGCCCTTCACTCAAATGAATTTCATTTGTTGTATAGCACCTTTCTTACAAGCAAATGGTGTTGGAGCATTGTACATCACACGGGCATACCGAGGCAATGAATCATGCTTGTGTAAATTATTGTATAGAAAATGTTATACAAGACAAAAGGGACTACAAGCTGTAGGACTCACATGTCATCCATACTGGTAGGAATCTTTTAAATAGTGCTTGATCTGGGGAAGCATAAGCTCAGGATTCAGAATGTAACACAGTGATTACGTTTGAATTTACTAATAACAATTAATTTCTACCCAAACAAACCCTTTTTAGCAAAATTAGAATAATTAAACACTGGGGAAAAACATACATTTATAACCTGTACCATGCAGTTTGCATACAAGTCTTTGATGGCAGTTCACAGCTCACTGTGCTAAAATTAGGATTGCAACTTATGAACTGCACAGTAACAAAAGCATCTCTATGTCAAAAGCAGTAACCCACTGAGCTATGCACATAATAAGCTGTTCTGTAATCTGCACAGTATGCGTTCTTTGCAGCAGGAATAGTAACTCTCTGCACTACCTTAGATGAATCAAAACTGGCACAACACAAAACTCCCAGCAGGTACATTAATCACCAGAGTTATTTTGGCACTTTTAGTTTTGCCTGAAAACTGTTGGATATTCAATGAACTCTGCAGTGCTTTTAAAACAGCTGCACTACTACAAAACCGGCCCCCTAGAAACAAAAGCACCCCCCTACCCTTCCAACCTCCAGGTGAAATGCCTGATGCCCGGTACAGCAAGCAGGCCTTGCCTATGCCTCGCCGGGGTATTATATAATAATAAAGTTCAAAAATAATATTTCCTGCCCACAGTAATACTAATACCCTAACGCTCAGAAGTCGGCAGCTAATGGTAACTTACACCTCTTACATTCACATGACATATCTGCTACAAGGGTTGTCCATCACCAGTTTTGTGCAGCCAATAAACCAGACATCACTAAATGAACAGTAATAACTGAAGATACCTGTCACAAACTGAGGGGGAAAATTGAAGGACTTTAATGTCAGCAGGTCCCAAATATGTACACACTATGGCCACTTCTTTACATCTCACAATGGCTTTCAGATATGAGATGATAGTAACAATACACATCCCAGCATCTCTCTCCACTTCTCTCTCCCTCCAACAATGCCAGCTCTGGTCCTGAACTATATGCTAGGAGGCAGATGTATTAAGATTTTATGGCACTTTTGTGATGCAGCCCGACACAAAATCATTTTTGATATTAACTAAGCAATGCAAAGCCACCATGTGTCGATTTGTGTAGTTTATTAAATACAAAGAAACGCAAGGCAGCGCATATTGCTGCCTTGAGTTACTTTGCATTGGGAAGGCATTCCATGGATGGTGCATGTTGCAATGTGTGCTGCCATGCAGTGGAAGATCCTTTGCAAATGTTGACTGGTCACCTTTCAGTTACTTACAGTGAGCGGTATTTGGATGACGAACTGGTACTAATAAAGTGAAACATTTGCCCAGACAGTGCTAACATGTGCAAAAATAACAAAATAATGATGTGGTGCTATTAAAAATGTGCTGCATTTAATGGAATAACTTTTGTTTTCATGCCACATAATTTAGTCAATATTGCTGCACAAATTAGGCCTCCACTGCTGCCTTATTCCAGTGGCCCTGTCTGTACCACAGACAGATTGTCACACAGTACATTTTGCAGTCATCCATCTTCATAATAAAATAATAAGCATCAATTTGTCATAAAACAGACTGGTACTTATTTAACCTGTCTTGGAATGTGCAGCAAACGTAACAAAATAAAACCAACATTTAAATGCATTTTTATTGCTCATTCACCTTCTGAACTTCTGCACCTCTATACTGTTCCAGGTGCCTCAGTCATTTGGAGGGGGGGAGGGTAAATATTCTTATGGGCTGCCCTGGCCCTCAAATGCCCCCTGTGGATACGGCCCTGGGTGGATAGCAAGCTGACTGACCCGAGGACGTTTGCTGAGGAGGAGGACATCTGGGTTAGCACCAGAGTGTCCACAAAGGTATCTGGGGGGCCTCACAAAAGGGTGGTTAGGGTTCCAGCAGAGGAAAAATGGGGGTGATAAAAAGAAGGAGTTCTCTAAAGGCACCCAAAGCAACTCACAAGGGAAAGGGTCTGGTTCTCATTCCCAATCTTGCCACCTGAAAACCAAACTACCCTGACAAAAGTCAGCAGCCCAAAAGTCTAAGGTGGTCATTACAACCCTGGCGGATGGTGTTAAAGCGGCAGTAAGACCGCCAACAGGCTGGCGGTAAACATTTTGCAATTATGACCGTGGCGGGAACCGCCAACAAAGACAGACACTTTAACACTCCCACCGCCACGGCAGTACAAACAAACAGTGCAGCGGTCACCGCCAACAGACAGGTGGAGGACAATGTACCGCCCACACTATCACAACCAACCAATCCGCCACCTTTTCCAGGGCGGATTCACCGTGGATAAAAACACGGCGGAAACAGCCATTTCAAAGGGAAAACGCTCACCTCTACACACTCCACGAGGAAGGAGGGCACCATGGAGCCGGAACTTCATATTCTTCCAGTGCTAGTCTTCCTGCTAGTCTTCCAATGCTTATCTATACATTACAGTAACACCCCTTAGCCCCTCCCCCCCCGGAAGAATGCAAAGACAAAAGGAAATGAGTTGAACCACTGTAATATATCAAAATACAGTAAGCAAATATATACATATATATATACACAATAAACAAAATATACTCCACGATTAGTAGTGCAGGTATTGCACCATTCATAGTCCGTGGACCACTGGGCCCAAAATGCATGGGCGAGGCCCACACAAGATACCAGATCCAAACGGAGAGAACACTGCAGGGGCATCAGATAGAAATACAACAGGCACCTCAGGGGGAAGGGAAGGGGGGGCGCCTCAGCCGGATGAGTGTACCACGCCAAATCCACGAGGGGGCTCCATGCCCATTGATGTATCCTGGGGAGTGCAAAGCCACAGTCTCACAAGTCTCTACAGTGGGTGGGTTGCCCACTGTACCATCCTGGGGAGTGCAAAGCCACAGTCTCTCAAGTCTCTACAGTGGGTGGTTTGCCCACTGTACCATCCTGGGGAGTGCAAAGCCACAGTCTCTCAAGTCTCTACAGTGGGTGGATTGCCCACTGTTCCATCCTGGGGAGTGCAAAGCCACAGTCTCTCAAGTCTCTACAGTGGGTGGGTTGCCCACTGTTCCATCCTGGGGAGTGCAAAGCCACAGTCTCTCTAGTGGATGCAGGTCTCCACTGGTTCTTGAGGGGATCTGGTGCTCAGAGTGCTTCATCCTGCCAAGGACAGACGGAGTGGATGCAGGTCTCCACTGGTCCTGGAGAGGGACTGGTGCCCAGAGTGCAGCACTCACCCGTGACAGTCCCTGTTGCATTACTGCCCCTGCCGCAAATGGGCTAGTGGTGCTTTCCATGGCGGTCTTTGCCCTGTTTAGCGGTCCTTGGCCTGTTCAGCGGTGCTTGAGTTGCCAGTGTCTGACCTGTTCAGCGGTTGCTTCCATGGCGGTCTTTGCCCTGTTCAGCGGTCCTTGCCATGGTGGTCTTTGCCCTGTTCAGAGGTCCTTGGCCTGTTCAGCGGTGCTTGAGTTGCCAGTGTCTGACCTGTTCAGCGGTTGCTTCCATGGCGGTCTTTGCCCTGTTCAGCGGTCCTTGGCCTGTTCAACGGTGCTTGAGTTGCCAGTGTCTGACCTGTTCAGCGGTTGCTTCCATGGCGGTCTTTGCCCTGTTCAGCGGTCCTTGCCAAGGGGGTCCTTCATTGGCCAGCAGGGCTGTGGCTGGCGGTCCTTCATGGGTCAGCTGGGCTGTGGCTTGCGGGGCCCTCCTGGTCAGCTGGGCTGTGGCTGGCGGTGGCCTCCTGGGCAGTGACTCTGGCGGTGGCCTCCTGGGCAGTGACTCTGGCGGTAGCCTCCTGGGCAGTGACTCTGGGGCTGGCGGTGGACTCCTGGGCAGTGACGATGGGGCTGGCGGTGGCCTCCTGGGCAGTGACGATGGGGCTGGTGGTGGCCTCCTGGGCAGTGACTCTGGCGGTGGCCTCCTGGGCAGTGACGATGGGGCTGGCGGTGGCCTCCTGGGCAGTGACTCTGGCGGTTGCCTCCTGGGCAGTGACGATGGGGCTGGCGGTGGCCTCCTGGGCAGTGACGATGGCCTCCTGGGCAGTGACTCTGGTGGTGGCCTCCTGGGCAGTGACGATGGGGCTGGCGGTGGCCTCCTGGGCAGTGACTTTGGCGGTGGCCTCCTGGGCAGTGACTCTGGTGGTGGCCTCCTGGGCAGTGACTGGCGGTGGCCTCCTGGGCAGTGACTCTGGGGCTGGCGGTGGCCTCCTGGGCAGTGACGATGGGGCTGGCGGAGGCCTCCTGGGCAGCGGGGATGATGGCGGTCTTCTCTGCCGTGCTGCTCCTCCCAGACTTTGGAGATTTCTTCTGCCCCTTCCCCACCTTGGGAGGAGTCACAGCTGAGTCACCACTCCCCCCGGGACCCCTGTGAGCGGCTTGGCTGGCTGGAGTCTTCCCCCTCTCCCGCCGGGCACTGTCCAACTTCTTGTGTTTCACAGGGGGGAGACTGGCTGTGCTGTGGCTCCGTGCCACACTGGCTGGGCTGGTGGCCGGTGCACTCCACATACCTGTAACAACAGGCACCACTGGTCCCAGAGATTTTTTGGCTGAGGTGCTAGTACTTGGACCTATGAGTTGGACGGGGGTGGTGGTGGGAAATAGGTTAAGGGGGGACAGGAAAAGTTGTTTGGAGACACTGGGACGGTAGCTGGAGGGGGTTTAGGAGTCTAGGAAGAGGTGGTGGTTGTAGGAGGTGTACGTTTGGTGACTTTGGGTGAAGGTGCATGCGCTGGTGGCTGTCGTGAGGTGGATGGCTGTTGGGTTGGTGTGTGCCTGCGTTTGTGTATCTTCGGAGGGGGCGTCACAGACACACTGGGAGAGGACACAGGGGACGTGTAAATGGTAGTGGGGGTGGTGAGTGCACGTGAGCGGGGTGTGGTGGTGGGTGTGCTGGTGCGGGACGTAGTGGCTGTAGTGGTAGTGCATGCAGGTGTGAGTGTAGACGAGACTGGGAGAGAGGAGGGAGACAAGGAGGAGGGGGACACAGTGGAGGCAGTGGATGTTGGTGTGTATGTATGTGTGTGATGCTTGCGTGAGTGCCTGTGGGATGTGTGGTGCTTATGTTTGCCTGAGCTTCCCTTGTGTGTTAAGGTGTGTGCAGGCTGGTCTGATGGTGTGCTTGGGATAGGCAGAGGTACAGGGGATTGGGTCTGGGTGGAGGAAGTTGGAGGGGGGAGGCTAGACACAGGGACGATGGCTGCCATCAGTGCTGAGGCCAGAGTCTAAACGGTTTAATGAAGGGCAGCCTGACCAGAATGAATGCCCTCCAGGAATGCATTTGTGTGTTGCAACGAACTACCTTTCTACACCCCGGATGGCATTCAAAATGGTAGACTGCCCAACAGTGAGGGATCTGAAGAGGTCAATGGCCTCCTCACTGAGGGCAGCAGAGGTGACTGGGGCAGGGGCTGAGGTGCCTGGGGTGAAGGTTATGCCCACCCTCCTGGGTGAGCGGGCACGGGGCGAAGGCTGAGGGGCTGCTGGGAGGGCGGTGCTGGTAGGGGGGTGGCGGCTGTACCTGTAGAAGTGGGGGGCACAGATGTTGCCGCCACCACAAGGGAGCTCCCATCGGAGGATGAGTTCGAGTCGCTGGTTGCAGATCCTGTGACCGCCGTGGTGCTCCCCTCGCCCTCTATCCCACTGGTGTATTCTGAGTCCGTAGTGTGGCCCTCCATGGCCATGTGGGATGCAGCTCCCTCGTGCTCCGGTGCCATTGTACCTCCGCCTGATGATGCTAATGCACACAAGAACAGGGAGACCACAAAAAGGGGGGGGACGGCAGAAGAAAGACAGGTTGAGTGCATGGCTTACCGCTACCGTTGGCGGACAATACAGACACAGCAGCCCCCTGCACTACGTCGCGCTGTTGGGCTCTACAGATGCAATTCCTGGGAAATGGCCTACAAGGCTATGGACGACATCTGCACACATAGATGACACAGGGGCATGAATACCTGTACTTGGCACTCTACAGAGGTGGGGTGGGGTGCCACATGGCCTGTCTTACGGAGGGGCCTTGCCTACGGAACTCGCCCTGGCCTAGGGAAACCCACAGCCCTCCTCCCCCACCCAGGCACCTTCACTGCACACAAAGTACGCTGAATGAGAGTGTACTCACCCCCTTGTGTCTGCTGTGATGCCCTCAAGCACCCATCCAACTCAGGGTAGGCCACCGCCAGGATCCTGAACATCAGGGGGGTCATGGTTCGAGGGGCACACCTCCCACGTTGGGAGGCCATACCCAGCTGAGCCTCCGCGTCTTCTTGCTCCAGCAGCGAATGTCCTCCCATCTTTTACGCCATTGGGTGCTCCGTCTGTGGTAGACCCTCAGGGTCCGGACGTCCTTGGCGATGGCACGCCAAATATCCTTCTTGTGGTGGGCGCTGACCTACATGACATGTACAGGGGAAGAAGAGAAGTCATTACCAACTGCACTGTCAAAGTGAGTGGCCCACATCCCTACCCTTGCCACATGGCACATGCATTCACAGTCCTTCATGCACGCAGAACTCTGCCCCCTTCCTTCTTACAACCAAGAGTGATTCAACAGATAGAAAATGGCGGTCACGTCCGCGGCGGTCACGTCCGCAGCGGTGCATACCATCACCGCCGGCGTACATCGTCATTGGCTCCTGGGACCCATAGGGTCCAATGTTAACCAATGCAGCATTGCGCCACGGTCTTCGACCGCCTACCGCAACGGTGTAAAACGCCAGCGCAGTTACCTCACATCCCATTGTCCCATCTTAGAGGTCAGGCAGCCGCCATTTCAGGGGCCCACATGGCCTAATTACCAACTGCGTCACACATACCTAGGCCTTGTCTCACAACACAAATACAGGCCACATTTTGTGTATGAATGGCGTTCTGTGTACACTGTGGGTACATACCTCTGAGTTGTTTGACTCTGTGGTCGCTGTTGTCCTTCATAGGCACCGTCCGCTGGGACATGTGAGGAGATGGCGGCATCCTCCGGTGTACCGACCGCTAGTGGACCTGTTGACAATGGAGGAAAGAAGTTTGATCATCACCTACAGGTTTGACTGTGCCACAATCCAGGAACTGTGTACCCAGATGGAGCCAGACCTGATGTCAGCAATCCGCCATCCCACAGGAATCCCCCCTCAAGTGCAGGTGCTATCAGTGCTCCATTTCCTTGTAAGTGGGTCATTTCAAACAACAGTGGCCATGGCATCAGGGATGTCACAGCCTATGTTTTCCAACGTGTTGTCCAGAGTGTTGTCTGCCCTGCTGAAACACATGCGGAGCTATATCGTTTTCCCTCAGGTGGAGGACTTGCCTACAGTGAAAGGTGACTTCTATGCCATGGGACATATCCCCAACATCATAGGTGCCATTGATGGGACCCATGTAGCTTTGCCCCCCCCCCCACAGGAGTTAACAGGTGTACAGAAACCGGAAGAGTTATCATTCGATTAATGTACAGATGGTATGTTTGGCAGACCAGTACATCTCCCAGGTAAATGCTATGTTCCCTGGCTCTGTGCATGATGCCTACATCCTGCAGAATAGCAGCATCCCTTATGTGATGGGTCAACTCCAGAGGCACTGGGGGTGGCTATTAGGGGATTCTGGTTACCCCAACCTGTCATGGCTACTGACCCCAGTGAGGAATCCCAGGACCAGGGCAGAGGAACGCTACAATGAGGCCCATGGGCAGACTAGGAGGGTGATCGAACGCACCTTCGGCCTCCTGAAGGCCAGGTTCAGGTGCCTCCATATGACAGGTGGATCCCTATTCTACTCACCAAAGAAGGTGTGCCAGATCATCGTGGCCTGCTGTATGCTTCACAACTTGGCTTTGCGACGACAGGTGCCTTTTCTGCAGGAGGATGGTCCAGATGGCGGAATTGTGGCAGCTGTGGAGCCTCTGGACAGTGATGAGGAGGAAGCAGAGGAAGAAGACATTGACAACAGGGACTCAGTCATCCAGCAATATTTCCAGTGACACACAGGTGAGAAAACATTCCTGCCTACTACAAGTACTTTAACACTTCTACCTCTACCCTGTCTGTCGATTTCACCCAGTGTATGGTCACTGAGTTGTCATTTTCCCTTATGGTTTCACAGGTGTGGTTTCCAACGTGTGTCATCTGCTTAGATTCCTCATGGACTTGAGCTGTGTGAGCTGTGTGACATAGGTATGTTGACATGACATTTGAAAAAGCTTTTTGTCACTGTAATTGCTAATACACAATTTCGAAATCACAGACTGACTCCAGATTGTTTTGTGCTTCAAGGGTGTTTATTGAAGTGCTCAATATTGGAGGGGGTTGTAAAATGGTGAGGGGGGATGGTGGAGGAATGTCCATGGCAGAGACCAGTCTATTAGTCTCACAGGTGCATTGCCCATATGGGCATAGGCAGTGGAGCTGGGGCAGTTCCAATATAGAAAGGGTTACAAAGTGGGACAGTAGGATGACAATCAGGTTGGTCTCATTTCTTGGCGGGGGTCTTGGCATCGTGCTCTGTCTTGTTCCTGGATCTCACGGACCGCTTGCGGGGTGGTTCTCCGTCTGCAGGAGGTGGGGTGCTGGTGTGGTGGTCCTGTGGCGGTGCCTCCAGTACACTAGCGCCGGCAGAGGTGGTGGGCAGTTTATCGTCCAGGCTAGTGTCCGGGCCCCCTTGGAGTGCCACAGTGTCCCTCCTGGTGTTAAGTATTTCCTTCAGCACCACTAGGATGGTGCCCAGGGCGGAGCTGATGGTTCTGAGTGCCTCCCTGAACCTCAAATACTGTTCCTCCTGCATGCGCTGGGTCTCCTGAAACTTGGCCAGGACCGTTGCCATCGTCTCCTGGGAGTGGTGGTATGCTCCCATGATGGAGGAGAGGGCCTCGTGGAGAGTGGGTTCCCTTGGCCTGTCCCCCCCCTGTCGCACGGCAGCCCTCCCAGTTCCCCTGTGTTCCTGGGCCTCCGTCCCCTGGACCGTGTGCCCACTGCCACTGCCCCCAGGTCCCTGTTGTTGGGGTGGTGGGTTATCCTGGGTTCCCTGTAGTGGTGGACACACAGCTGATTGACGTGTCCTGGGGACGGAGGTATGGGATCACTGGGTGGGTGCTGTGCTGGTGTTACCAGAGGGTGGAAGGTCTGTGGTGGGCTGTGCCTGTGTGAGGGAAACCGACTGTCCCGAGGCCCAGGATGGTCCGGGCTGGTCATCTGGATCCAGTAGGACAGAGCTGCTGTCATCACTGTGGGCCTCTTCTGTGGGTGGGGTGGAGATGTCTGGACTCTCCTGTCTGGTGACGTTGGGTAGGGGTCCTGCAGGGGTGTAAAAACATGATTATTGCATCTGTGTGTGTCATGGTGTGCAATGGGTGGGTGACCTTATACCCCAGTGCTAGCATTCCTGTGTGGGGCCTTGTGTGATGATGGTTGAGGGGGGTGTTATGGGTATGTGCAGTGGGCATGCTTTAGTGATGGGTGTCCATGCTTTGTTGTGTCATGCAGGGCTTGGTGTCTGGATGTGTGGTTTGTGTTATTGGTACATTTGTGAGGAGTGGGAGTGATAGGGGAGGGGGTGAGGGTGGGGGTCTGTGATAGCATGCAGGTAGGGTGGGGGATATAGTAGTTAAAGCTTTGACTTACCAGAGTCCATTCCTCCACTGACTCCTGCGAGGCCCTCAGGATGCAGAATCGCCAAGACCTGCTCCTCCCATGTTGTTAGTTGTGGGGGAGGAGGTGGGGGTATTCTTCGCCAGAGCTCCATCTTCCTTGCAATTGAGGTGTGCTGCACCTGTGATCCGAATAGCTGTGGCTCTACCCGGACAATTTCCTCCACCATGACCCTGAGCTCCTCCTCCGAGAACCTGGGGTGTCTTTGCCGTGCCATGGGGTGGTGTGGGTGATGTGTGGGGTGGTGTGTGTGGTGATAAGTGTGGTGATATGTAGTGGTGTGTGGTGTTTTGTGCGTGGAAGTTGTGTGGGTGATGGTGGTGAGTGCCTGTGGCTGCTAGTTTGTGGATGCTGGTGTCTCTCTCTGGCCTTCTTTCTGAATTTTTGGTCGTAGGGGTTTGTGGGTGATGTGGGTGTGTGTTTTATATTGTATTTGGTGTGTGGGAGTGGTGTGTGCATGTGTATCAGGTGTGTGTATTTCGAATTGTCCAATGTGGCGGTGTTTTGTATGTGTGTGTGTGTATTTTGAGCGCGGCGGTGTGTACCGCCAATGGAATACCACGGTTGAAAGACCGCCGCGTGGATTCGTGTGTCGTGATACTGTGGGCGTATTTCTGTTGGCGTGACGGTGGAGTTTTTGTTTTCGCCAGTTTATCACTGACCTTTGGTCTGGCGGACTTGTGTGGGTGTCTGAATTTTGTCGGATTTCGAGATGTGGGTCATAATAGCTGTGGTGGGATTCCGCGGCTGCGGCGGTGTGTTGGCGGTCTTCTGCACGGCGGTAAGCGGCTTTTACCGACAATGATGTAATGACCCCAGAAGTGCTATTAGTGTGACGAGTATGGACACTACAAGGGAGACCTGAAGTGTCCAAAAAAAGCACAGCCGCCCACTGGAGGTAAGAACCCAGGGGTAGCTAGCATAGTTCTGGAGGAGGAGTTTGTTCCCGTTAATGGGAGGAGTTTATCAGGGTTACCATAGTGTCCCTTGGTGACAGTGAGATGGTTTCTAAGATCCATGTGTCATCAAATACTACCAAGTATAGGCAATGGGCCACTATCAGTGGGCAAGGTGTTGAGGCTCTGAAGGATACAGGTGCCAGCATGACTAGGGTAAGGGGTCATCCGGGGTCCTCAGAGCAGGTGATTCCCCATGCATTCCACCAAGCTGTGATGGCTGACAACAGAGAGGGTCAGAAACCTGTGGTCCTTGTTACATTTGAGTGAGGGAGGGGGTCAGGACCTCTGAAGGTTGCTGTGAGTGCTTCCATACCTGTGGACTGTTTGTTGGGTAATGACCTGGAGTGCACTATCTGGAAAGAAGTGGAACTCAAGGCTCATGTGGAGATGTTGGGGTTACTTGATTGGATCTGTGCTACCAGAAGATCCATGGCTGACCGTGAAGGGAGTCAAGAAGGGCTGGAGCCTAGAACAATATCACAGCCAGCTGCCAAAAAAGTGAAAAGGCAGAGGGCGTGGTAAACCAGCTCCTGAATGTACCCCTAGAGAGGTGGATGTGGTACCTACATGGCCGCCCCGGAGTCAACTGAGGGGACCAGTGCTAAGTCCTTAGTGACCTGCCTATACCTGCTGACTGGCTTGTGAAAGGAGGACACCACAAGGAGGAGTTCTGTAGGGCGCAGAGGCAGTAACCAACCCTTGAGGGCATGAGGTGACAGGGTGAAGCCCAAGCAACAGGTAATGTCTGTGGGAGCTATCACATTTACTGGGAGGACATCCTCCTTTACAGTGACAACAAGTGTCTGGGTCATCCCCCAATGTTACAGGGCCTTCCTGCAGGAGCTTGCGCATGAGATACCCCTGGCAGGACACTTGGGTCAAGAGAAGACCTTTGCAAGGCTTGTTTCCCACTTTTACTGACCTAAGATCAGGACTTCCTCAGATATGTTCTGCTGGACCTGTCTAACCTGCCAGGCCAGTGGGAAGGCAGGGCAGAAGCTGAAACCTCCCATGAAGACACTGCCAGTTGGTAGCACCCCCTTTGAGAGGGTGGGCGTTGTTGGGCCTATGGATCCCCTACCACTTCCGGTCACAGGTTTATCCTGGTTCTGGTGGATCATGCCACATCGTACCCAGAGACTATTCGTCTGAGGAACACCACTGCACCTGTAGTGGCAAAGGCCCTAGTGGAGATTTTTACCCAGGCAGGGTTCCCCAAGGAAGTGGTGTCTGACAGGGGCATCAACATTCTGTCTACATGCATGCAGCATATGTGGAAAATGTGTGGAGTGGCTTACAGGTTCTCCATCCCTTACCATCCCCAAACTACTGAGCTTATTGAAAGGCTCAACAAGACTCTGAACGGCATGATCATGATTCTGCCGGAGGTCCTGAGGAAAAAGTGGGATATCCTCTTGCCCTGCCTGTTGTTTGCCTACCCCAGAAAGGAGTGGACTTCAGTCCCTTTGAGCTTCTGCACGGACACTCTGTCAGAGGACCTCTTGTTTGCTGAAGGAGGGTTGAGAGAAAGCTCTCAAGAAGGTCCTCCAGGTTGTAGTGAGCTACATGCTGGCCTTCCACAGCCAAATGGCTAGGTTGTGGAAACAAGCTTCTGGCAACTTAGAAGCCAGCCATGAAGTAATGAAGGAGTGATGTGACCAAAATTCTACCACTGTGGAATTCCAGCCTGGCCAGAAAGTCCAGGATCGTGGTACGGGGCCCTATCAGGTGATTGAAAAGAACAGTGAGGCCACCTATGTGGTAGACCTTAAGACCCCAGGGCAACCCCACAGAGAGCTTTATATCAATCGCCTCAACTCACACTTTGAGAGGTCTGAGGTCACCATGCTGCTGGTGACTGATTAAACTGATGAGGAGGACAGCAAACCTCTGCTTGACCTCTTAGCCTCCAAGAAGAAGGATGGGTCAGTGGAAGGAATAATCCTTTTCTCCCACTCTGTGTCCTGAGCAGCAGAGGGACTGTTGTCAAGTACTGGAACAGCTCTCCTCTCTTTTCTCCCTTACTCACCTATGTACCCAAGATGTGGACACAGGGGACAACCTCCCTGACAAATCTTACAGGTTGTCGGAAAAGGATAGGGCCAGCATCAAGAGCAAGGTCGCTAAAATGTTCTATCTGGGGGTAACAGAACCCTCCAGTAGCCCCTGGTCCAGTCCTATGGTTCTGGTACCAAGTGCTACACCACCAGGGACCACATCTGAACTGAGGTTCCATGTGGATTACAGAGGGCTTAGGGCCAGATGTAGGTAAGTATGATTTTGCTAGTTGCAATTTGCGAGTCACAGCGACTCGCAAATTGCAACTCGCAAAACCAAATGCAGAAAGGTGTCTCAGACACCTTCTGAGACTCGCTATGGGGTCGCAAAGACCCACCTCATAAATATTTATGAGGTGGGTCGCAGTTTGCGACCCCATAGCGAGTCTAGGCACTCACGGGGATGGTGGCCTGCTGGAGACAGCA
This sequence comes from Pleurodeles waltl, assembly GCF_031143425.1. Taxonomy (NCBI): domain Eukaryota; kingdom Metazoa; phylum Chordata; class Amphibia; order Caudata; family Salamandridae; genus Pleurodeles; species Pleurodeles waltl. The sequence goes on from NW_027150097.1 coordinate 5,545,138, forward strand.
GACCACCATGTCCGTGACTGCTTTTCAATAAAGCAGTTTTTTTTTTCTCTTTGCAGACCGTTTTCCTTAAAGGAAAACGAGCTGCAAATAGAAAAAATACTGAAACCTTTTTGTTTCGGTTTTTTTCAGAGTAGGCAGTGGTCCAGCAGAAAAAATATTTTTGTTTGTATTTACAAAGGGGAAGAGGTCCCATGGGGACCCCTTCCCGTTTGCAAATGAGTTACCATCCACTTCAAATGGATGGTAACTGCAAGTTGATTTGCGACCGCTTTCGCGGTCACAAATCAACTCTACATAGCGAAGCAGTCGCAAATAGGAAGGGAACACCCCTTCCTATTTGCGAGTCTGAATCACATTTTGCGAGTCGGTACCGACTCGCAAAATGTGATTCTGCATCGCGTGAGGGCTTTTGCACCTCGCAAACGGCATTTTTCGCCGTTTACGAGGCGCAAAAGCCTTCCTACATATGGCACTTAGTTCTGTAACCAAAACTGATATTCATCCCATCCCCCGGGCGGATGAGCTGAATGAAAGACTCTCACATCCTTTCCGACTTCCAGGCAGGATTTAGGAAAGGAGTGAGCACAATAGATGAGGCATTCAGGTTTAATCTTCTTTGCTGGAAATACCTGTCACTCAATAAGAGCCACTTGTATGTGGCTTTTATTGACTTAAAAGCTGCCTTGGACATGGTCCCACGGGACTTATTGTGGAATGCTCTGGAGAGCTACCAACTTGATGAAGACTTATTAAGATTGATTAGGTACCTACACGAGGGGACTTATGCTCAGGTACGTTGGTCTCAAAGTGGTGATTTAACAGAAGCTATACCTGTTGATAGGGGGGTCAGGCAGGGGTGTGTCCTGGCCCCCACATTGTTCAATCTTTTTATCAACGGTGCGGTGGACCAGCTGTTGCACTGTAACCATGATGCTCCAAAGTTAGCAGGAGCCTTTGTCCCCACCTTAATGTTCGCTGATGATACTTTATTAATCTCAAGAACTCCAATGGGCCTACAAAATGAACTGGATGTTTTTCTTAGTTTTTGCTCCAGTAGAGGACTTGAAATAAATCCAACTAAATCAAAGTTCATGGCTTTTAACCCACATAAATCATTCAGGGGGACAATGACTATAGCAGGACATCCGGTAGAGAGAGTTAGCCAATTCGACTATCTGGGGCTTAGGTTAGCAGATGACCAACAGTGGTCGGCACAGATTGGGAAGAGCTTGTCAGTTCTTAGACAGAGGTCAGCAGTGATAGGGAGGGAAATCGCTAACATCTCGGAAGGGGAGATCTCACCTGCTATTACAGTCTACAAAGCAGCCGCAGTGGCAGCTTCAACTTATGGTGCCGAGCTTTGGGGGCACTCTAATTCTAGGTTTTTGACCACGGTAGAAACATTTTTTATACGTAATGTTTTGAGGCTGCCGATGAGTACCCCTCTTATACCTCTTAGATTTGATTTAGCGTTAAACGAGGTTCATAATGAAATTGCTCTAAGACCTCTTATGTATTGGGTCCGTCTTTGGACCTCTGAATATTTGTCCACCTTCCAAACAGCAACAGACGAGCTCCTAGTGGGTGATTGTGCATCAAAAATTCCCTGGTTTAGATACATCAGAGACATGTGTAAACTCCTTAAAATGGAGGAGGTGTGGAGAGATCCTCATAATTTGACCAAGGAAGTAAAAGTGCGTATAATTAGGTGCTACTGGGAGAATATTCTGGTGCAAATTTGGTCTAAAAAAATCCAAAGTAGCCGGACCCCTACAGTTTCTGGATCACAAATGTAGCCCTAAGTTTGAGGCCTATATGGACAACGTAAATCCTCCTTACACCAAAACCCTTTTTATTAAATTCAGATTAGGGATTCTCCCACTTAAGACATTTACTGCGAGATGGAGCGTGGAGAATTGCAATCCGACCTCCTGCCACTATTGCCAGGAGAAACCAGAGTCACTCGCGCACTTCATGTTTTTTTGCCCTAGATATCTGGTCCCCAGGAAGAAGTGGATTATTCTGCTATGCAGGTTAATGGGGAAAAGGGAATGTAACACATCATTACACATTTTGACAACTGATACAACTGATAAAGTGGTCTTTTCAGTTGCGAGATATTTGCAAAATGCATGGGCTATAAGAACTAGAGAATTGTTAGAATTGTGCACTTTAAGAATATTGATTTTAGACTAGAGTTATTTAATGTAGCAGTAGATTATCGATTGGACTTAAGATGTAGTGGCCCATTATATTTTAATATTTTAATATCTTAGGATTTTAAGATCGATGCCTGTTTTGCGCTGTTTTAATAACTGCGATTTTATAACTTATTCAGGGTCTCTTAATGTACTGTGGTGCTTCTTGTTTGTCTCTTATAATTGGGCTACTGTATAATTATGATATGGTGTTTATTGTATACTTTTATGGCTTTCTCAGCCGAAATAAAGTTATATTGGATTGGTTTGGAAAGATTAGGCGCTGCCAAGTATTTAAGTAGCTTTGATCTTACATCAGGGTAGTGGTAGATCGCCCTATCTAAAGGAGCTCTGGAGAGGACAGCCATCTCTACTCCAGAGGGCCACTACTAGTTCTGAGTGTTGCCATTTGGTTAAAAAAATGCTCCTGACACATCCCAGAGGCTGGTGAATCAGCTACTTGCTGGGCTGGAGGCCTTCTTTTCTGCTTACTTGGATGAAATAGCTGTCTTCAATAGTAGCTGAGAGGACAACCTCTGTCACCTCCGGGAAGTGCTTCAGGCCCTGCAACAGGCAGGCCTGACTATCAAGGCTAGTAACTGCCAGATAGGGCAGGGGTCAGTGGTGTACTTGGGGCACCTGCTGGGCAGGGGTAAGGTGCAGCCCCTCCAGGCCAAGATTGAGACCATCATGGACTGGAAGCCCCTCAAAGCCCAGATTGAGGTCAGAGCATTCTTGGGCCTCATTAGCTACTATAGGAGGTTTGTCAAAGGATATGGTGCCATTGTTGCCCCCTTGACTGAGCTGGCTTCTAAATAGCAGCCCAGAAATGTGATTTGGACTGAGGCATGCCAAAAAGCATTTGACTCCCTAAAGCAAGCCTTGTGCCCAGCTCTTCAAGGACCTTGACTTATCCAAGGAGTTCATTGTACAAACAGATGCCTCAAGGCACGGTGTAGGGGCAGTATTGTCACAACTCAGTAAAGAAGGACTGGATCAACCTGTAGCCTTCATTTCTAGGAGGTTACTTTCCTGGGAGCAGAGGTGGAGGGCTATAGAAAGGGAAGTTTTTGCCGTAGTTTGGGCCCTGAAGAAGTTGAAGCCATACCTTTATGGTACTCACCTCCTGATTCACACCGACCACAGGCCCCCCAGGTGGCTAATGCACATGAGGGGTGAAAACCCAAAGCTGTTGAGGTGGTCCATTTTCTTACAGGGTATGGCCTTCAGGGTGGAACACAGACCTGGGGTAGACCACACCAATGCTGACGGTCTATCTAGGTTATTCTGCCTTAGTGACGCGAATTCCATAGAGGTCGGGTAGCTCTCCCCACTTTCAACTGGAGGGGCACATGTTAGACCTGGCATACTTAGGGTGGTCTTACCCGACTATTTGCCTTTATCTCTGGTTTTGGTGCTGTAACTTTTTGTTGGCCTGATGCTGAGCATTGTACCACCGCTTACCAGTGCTAAAGTGCACGTGCTCTTCCCCTAAATATGGCAACATTGGAATATCCATAATTGGCATATTTATATACATGTAAGCCTCTTGTAAAGGGGTATACCATAGAACCATGGCCTGTAAATGAAATGCTACTAGTGGGCCTACAGCACTGATTGTGCCACCCACTTAAGGAGCCCTGTACACATGTCTCAGGCCTGCCACTGCAGAGCCTGCGTGTGCACTCTCACTGCCATCCTGACTTTGCATTCAAAATCTCTTTCTAAGCCTTAAACTCCCCTTTTCTTGCATATACATCACATCTAAGGTACGCCCTATTTACCACATAGGGCAGAGTGCCATGTAAGTAAAAGGCAAAACATGTACTTTTTAGTTTTACATGTCCTGGTAATGAGAAACTTGCAAAGTTGTTTTTCATTACTGTGAAGCCTCGCCCTCTCATAGGCCAGCATTGGGGACTCTTTAAAATACCTTTACACTGTAATTCCTGATCAGAGAGGAGTAGCTACATCCTGTTTAGTATCATTGGGATGGTAATGATAGATCCTTTTTTCTGGTAAAGCTGGATTTAATATTACTATTTTAGAAATGCCACTTTTAGAAAGTGGGCATTTCTCTGCCTTCACTGTCGCGTAACCTTACATTCTGTCTCCAATACACATCTGGCCTGGGCTAGGTGAGAGCTACATTTGTGAATTCCCTTCAGACACCCATAACACAGGATATCCAACTGCATCTGCATTCATCTGCGTACTGATGGGTCTTCCTGGGAAGGAGGATGGGAAGCTTTCCCACTTACATTTCAAAGGGTAGCAGCCAGATCTGATACAAAGGGGCTGATTGCCCCCACTGAAGTCTGGAGCCGGGGCCAGGCTGTGCACTTCACAGAAACCTTTTGAAGTCATTACCCACATCAAAGGCACTTTTTAGTATAAGTATCAGTTCTCTGATCCACTAAGACTGCAGTGCTGCCAGGATCGCAACTCTCCCAAGACTGACTGTTCCCAGTGACAGCTGCTCTGCATTGTTGTGCTGCCCTGCTGCCTGGTCTCTGCCCTGTCAAGGACTAAAACCCAGAGTGACATCAAAGGATTGTTGGCTTATTCCCTGTTCTGTGGGAAATCTCAGGAACACCAAAGATTTCCTCCCCTTGTGGATGTAGCTGGACTCTGATAAGTCGTGAGCCTTGCTTCTACCTTCTCTTCCCATTCCCCTGCGCCGAGGAATGTGCTCTCATTCATCAACCTAGGAGCAGAGCTTCCCCTATCTACTTGTCGCAAGCCTCTTTGACATCTAAGTACCAGTGGACTTCCCCGACTGCCTACACTGTATCACGAATTGTCTACCAGAGCTACGGGCCCCGTGTGCAAAGCTGCAGACACCCAGACAGAAGGAGCGCTTCACCTGGTTGACATTTCAAAGCCTGACTAGCCATCCAGCACCATGGGCCCTGTGTAAGAGGCCCGGCGACATTCGGACTTCTGCGACATCCTCCCTGCACTGCAGACCTCGAGGACGAGGTCCATCGACAGCCATCGCAGCAGCAACAATCCCTACAAGTACTCAAGTGAAGGGACGTGTTGAGCCCAAAGCCTTATTCCTAACATTGCACACCTGAACTTAATTACCCTAAAGGCTCTAAAAAGAGCATCTAGCAGTGCTTTCACATTGCTGTCTGCAAAAATCATATCTCCTGATCTTTTAATTGGAATTTTATCATTGTGGTCTTGATGTACACAGATAAATAGGCATTACTTTTCTACACCTGTGTGGAGTCTTTTGTGGTGTTCCAATTGTGATTACTGTGTGTGTTGCGCAAATAGTTTACACATTGCCTTCTAAGTTAAGCCTGCCTGCTCTGCGCCAAGCTACCAGAGGGTGAGCACAGGTTAACTGAGGTTGTGTTTTTGACATTCCCTGACTAGAATTGTGGTTCCTACTTGGATAGGGTGTATACCTCTGCCAACTAGAGCACCAATTTCTAACAGTGCTGGCCTGTCATTTGCTGCAGTGTGGCAGCTAGAGGAATGGTGAACAGATGGTCCACACTGGCTAGAAAGACAAAAGGGAGGCAGGGTTTGGCGTGAGTTTCATCTGCCAGTGATAGGGTAGGCATCATTTGAAGCTTATTAAGGGTCTGGGCATAGCCCCCTACACCATCATATCGAGAATGGAAAATCCCCTCCCCACATATAGGGCCCTTTGCCAACTGTCTGGGAGCAATACACATCTCATCACAGGGGAACCATCAGTAGCCAGGTGACAGTTGGGCAATGGCAGAAAAGCCTTTTGGTTTTAGGCAGGAACAAGACAACTTTATACAAACGTATTTTCCAAAATAGCAATGTAAAACCTGATTATACCATTAAACTGGATCTTAATTACTATTAAAATGAGTCCTTGAATTATTTATCTAGCTGTTCCCAAACTGAATTCAGCACTGATTATGTGTAATAGTGTAAACCAGTGTTAACCTATGGGTGAGCCAGCCTTGCCACACTGAAAAACGACTTGGTTTTCCACTGCCAAGAGATGTAAAAAATAAATATACGTGCCCTACTTTAAATACCTTGCATCATTTAAGGCCTACCTTTCGAGTAGCTTAAAAAGGAAGCATTAGGCCTGTCAAAAAGGTTATTCTTACAGGTTAAATGACATTTGAATATGGCACACCCAGGCTGCAGTGGCAAAGGCATATTTTTGCAGTGCTTCTTTAGTGGGTGATATAGGGGGTCATTATGAACATGTCAGTAAACACCGTTCTCTGCCATGGCGACGATGATCAGAAACCTGCCATTGGCGGTGAACAGAAACCCGCCATATAAAGATGAAAAAATCTGAATCCATAAAAAATTTCCTAGCCACCAGTCACTGCCAGGACCTTGTCGGCGAAAATGCCGGACATTCCACCCCGCCATCGCCGAGCACACAAACTCCCCACCCTCCAAATAATGATGCACAAATCACCGCGGCGGTCAGTGGAAGTCGAACGACCATTGGCGGTACAGACCGCCACGGACAGCAATGGAACCCAACAATAAGAATTGCACACATTGGCAAGTTTGAAATCCACACACCTGACACACATCCACAACACTATAAAACACTCACATACACACCCCACAATGCTTTGTGTCGCCAATAGGACAACTTAGATTGAGACCTCCACAAGCAGACACTGAGCGCCACAACACACGAATCACACACCCAACCACACAACAGCACCTTCACCTAGATCCACACAACACACCACTCACAACACACACCATGGCAACCCCCAAGCACCCAAGCTTTACAGAAAGGGAACTAAGGACCCTGGTGGACAAGATACTGAAGGTCGAACCACAATTATTCGGACACAAAGCCAGCACACACACCCATTGCCAGGAAGATCGAGTTATGGCAAACCAATGTCAACAAGGTCAGTACAGTGGGACACCATCCCCCCACAAGGGACGACATCCGCAAGAGATGGAACGACCTGCGTGGGAAGGTGAGGTCCATGGCATCCCGGCACAACATTGCAGTCCAGAAGACTGGGGGACAACCTCAACCAACACCACCCAACTACAATGACTGGGAGGAAAAGGTACTGGCCATCTTGCACCCTGAGGGCCTCACTGGACTCACTGGAGGAACGGACTCGGGTAATTCATCTACAATTACCCCTATCCATCACACCTGTAATGCATGCCCCCCCCACCCCTCCAACATCCACCAGGACCACTACCCCACCCAGGCCACAATCACAACATCCAGTGACCCTGCATGCCCACAAACCCACCAACAGGCCCACATACCTCCCCCTGTGTACAGCCACATACCCCTGCAAGTAATCACAAAGGCACAACACCACCCACAATGCACCACCACATCCTAGGCAAAAGGCAATGGCAACCTTACAAAGGCACCCTGCATGGCCCAAAAGCAGCCCAGCCCTGTGCACCCCATCCGAATATGCAATTGTAACAGACCTGTCCATTCCCCCCAACAGGCACCACCACCCATGACACCCTGACAGACAGGACAAGGAGTGGCAGTGCCCCACATGGAGACAAAGGCACCACCCAGGACACTGGAGAGGGAACTCTGGACAGTGACGAATACCCTGGCCCCTCACACTATCCTGGACTGTCACCATCCAGCAGCCCCACCCAGGACACCACTGACACCCCTACCACACACCCACCAACATCAGGCCAGGGCAACCAGACCCACACCTGTGGATTTAGGCCACAGACTGGTGGAACACAAGGACAGAGGCCACAGTGACCACCTACCAACAGGCAGGAAGACAATGGCCCCAGTACACACAGGGGGCTAGGCCCAGTGGGAGGGAATCAGTGGCCCGGGGGGAGGCCACAGGATGGATGCTGCAGCCCAGGACATGATCTCTGAGGTCTTGGGAGCATACCACCATACCCAGGACAGATTGGCCCAGATTGTGGCCATCCTGGAGCAGAGTCAAAGGCTGCAGAGAGCCCAACATCAAGAGACCATGGAGAAGTGGAAACTGCACAATACCACCATGGCCACCATAGCAGGTGCGTTGCTGCACCTTGCCACAACCCAGCCTGAGAACCACACAGACCAAGAAGCCCCTACTACAGGCCAAAATACATCCTAGCCAACAATAGGAGCAGCAGCAACTGGAGTTGTGCAACCATCTGAGGACAGACAGGAGACCTGCACCTCAACCCATACAGGCCAAAACCAGGCACCCAAATGGTCCCTCAGGCCCAGATATGACACTGGAACACCTGCCAAGACCAAGGCCCCCTCCAAGAAGTGACTCACAAGAACTGTCCTCCAAGTGTGCCACTGAACCACCATCCACACTGTGCAATAACAACCCCAAAAACTGTAAATAACAGATGGACATATTACCACTGCCAACAATCGCTAAGACCATGTAGCCAATATGGACATCCACCAGTAGCCCACGACCCATCACTGTAAAGAGCACCATGGCATCCCTGACACCAAATAAAACACCTGTTCACCAATGTAAATGTCCCCTGTCATTATGCTGAATCAAATCGAAGTGCGCATGCAATTGTCATTGAAATCATTTATTCATTTTTTAATTGCAGGAATGGCACCCCACACATAACATGGGGTTGTGCCAACAGAAATGTCAAACAAGTTGTCCATAATGTCACATGTCCCATGCAAAAATGGTCACAGTGACAATATCTATAGACCCAACACCCCCACTGAGGATAAGACATACCAACAGTATGCTGCACAGACAGCAACAGCATCAAATAGTAGCACTTAGTTACTGGAAGTACTGTTGGATCAGTTGGCTCCTTGAGTGTACATCTTCCCCCTCCTCATCATCACCATCACTCTCATCCCCTCTCAGAGGAAGCTGGTCTGGATATACAGCCCCCTCCTCTTCCAAGAGGGGATCATCGCCATCACTCTCATCCCCTCTCAGAGGAAGCTGGTCTGGATATACAGCCCCCGCCATCACTCTCATCCCCTCTCAGAGGAAGCTGGTCTGGATATACAGCCCCCTCCTCTTCCAAGAGGGGATCATCGCCATCACTCTCATCCCCTCTCAGAGGAAGCTGGTCTGGATATACAGCCCCCTCCTCTTCCAAGAGGGGAATACATTTCCTCACAGCCACATTGTGCAGCATGCAGCAGGCCACCACTATTCTACACACCTTTTCAGGCTCATAGGCCAGGGATCCCCCAGAGACATTGAGGCAACATAATCTAGCCTTCAGCATTGTGCGCTCTATCACCCTCCTAGTACGTCCATGGGCCTCATTGTAATTCCTCTCTGCATCTGTCCTAGGATTCCTCACTGGTGTCAGGAGCCAACGCATGTTGGGATAGCAATAATCACCTGCAAAAGGGGACAAGGCAGGACTGTCACTGACAACCCTCAGTTGCAGACAGCCTAGCTGTCTGCTATGTACCCAGAATTGTCAGACACACTTACCTATGATCCATCCTCTGTCTCCTTGTAGTTGTTCCATCATGTGTGGCATACTGCTGTTCCTCAGCACAAAGGAATCATGGACTGCTCCAGGGAGCATGGCATTCACATGTGAGATGTACTGGTCTGCAGTACACACCAAATGAATATTAATGGAGTGAAAGTTCTTCCTGTTTCTGTACACCTGCTCACTTACTCTTAGGGGATGACAGCTATGTGGGTTCCATCGATGGCACCTATCACATGGGGAATGTTGTCAAAGGCATAGAAGTCTGACTTGATGGCAGGGAGGTCAGCACTTTGGGGAAACCTCACATAGGACTGCAGGTGTCGTATAAATGCATTCAGGAATCTGGACAGTATAATGCTAAACATTGGCTTTGAAAAACCTGCACCCATGCCCACTGTCACTTGAAATGAGCCTGTGGCCAGGAAATGGAGTGCAGAGAGCACTTGCACTTCAGTAGGGATGGCATGCTGATTCCGATTAGCCGGGCTCAGTGCTGGGTCTAGTAATGGACAAAGTTCATGAATAGTAGCACGGCTGACTCTGTAATTGATAATGATGAGACGCTCCACCATGGTCCACAAATCAACAAGTGGTCTGTACACCGATGGGGCCCTCCCTCGCCACATGGGTCTGTACCTAGGGGGAGTTGAGAACACATGTGAGAAACACACATACATCTGCCCAACATGTTAAATATTCAGCACTGCTGGCCTACAAGTCGATGACACACATGCATGGTAGGATGTTAAACCGGAGTTACATGTCCTCTATGATACATCAGAACTGTTGTGGTGAGTAAATGTTTATTTGTTCATGCCTATAGGGGTTGGGGACAATAGGGCCTGCATGGGGCAAATGAGAAATTAATAACTGCATAGTAATGGCCAAAATGTCTGCCCCCTGTAATCCAGAAATGTTGTAGTCGAAGTGACCGCTACCGCTAGCAGTTGGCGTAATAGCGTAAGGTGGTGTTCACCAACGTGTGAGCATTCGTTGGTTAACATGGTTGTCAATGGGGAAAATTAGTGTATCATGATCGCCGCCGGCGGTGACGGTGCACACTGCCACGGAGCGTACGCCATCTCATCACCTCAACTTCACTTGACTCCCGGACTACGTGCATGCAGGTACTCCACTGAGAGTGCTGCTGTGTCCTAACTCTAGTCCTGAAAAACGGCAGGAGTGGCAGCGGAAAGGGCCCCGGCCTTCACCAGCGAGGAACTGGACAAGCTCATGGACGGGGTCCTACCCCTGTACGCCAAGCTCTATGGTCGACCAGAGGTACAGGTGAGTAGGTGGATTGGGGGCATGGATGTGTGTAATGGTGGTAGATGGCTGTAAACATGTGTGCACGTTTGACACTGTACAATTGTGGGATTCATGACATGCTGCGTGTGTGAGGTCCTGTTATGCTGTTGTGAGTGTCTGTCCCATAGGGGACGTATAGCCAGCTGTATCCAATGGGCATTGTCAGATCTATGTGTTATTTTTTCTGTGTGCCCCATAAAGATCAGCGCCCATCAGAAGAGGGGACTCTGGCATGCCATCGCCAGGGAGGTGTGGACCCTGGGGGTCTACAACCGGCGGAGCACCCACTGCAGGAAGCGATGGGAGGACCTGCAGCGCTGGGCGAGGAAGACCTGCGGGGCCCAGCTTGGGAAGTCCTCCCAATGAGGAAGGGGTGCCCATTGGGCCCTGACCCCCCAAATGCGTCGCATTCTGGCGGTGGTGTATCTGGACCTGGATGGGCACTTGATGGCTGCACAGCAGACACAAGGGGGTGAGTACAGAAACCATTGTATGCCTCCTTGATGGATGTGTGAGTGTGCTGTGGTATGTATGCTGTCTATTGGCAGGGACTCTTACTGATGTCATTTTATATAATGGCCCCCATGGGAAGTAAGGTTGTAAGGGACAGGTCTGCAGTACTTCAGGTCCCTCTGTGCTGTAGAAAATGGCTGTAGAGCAGGGTTGTGGCCAATAGTCAGGGGCATAGCCATGTGTATAGCGGTAGGTGCTGCATGGTGGAATATTTGCAGGGTGGGTGTATGTATGTACCTCCATTCAGCTATTTACGAGTGTCTCCCCTGTTTTGTTTCCCCATCCCTGTTCTATTGTATTCTCTGTGTATGTCAGTATCATCTGGCGAGGGAGCTGTGGCACCGGCGAGTGGGGATGCAGCGTCCGGCAGTTCCACAGAGGCAGAGTCGAGCGACACCAAGGGGACCAGTGGGTTGGAGGGCGAGGGGAGTACCACGGGGGAGGCAACTACCACTGGAGGTAGTGACTCTGATACATCCTCTGATGGGAGCTCCCTGGCAGTGGCGGACCCTAGTGGGCCCACCCATTCTGTATCATCTTCCGCGACCCCCCATACCATCACCGCTCTCCCAGTTGCTCCCCACCCAGTTGCCCGTGCCTGCTCACCCAGAAGGGTGGGAGTCTCCTTCGCCCCAGGCACCTCATCCCCTGCCCCAGTCAGCCTTGCTGCCCTCACGGAGGAGGCTATTGACCTCCTGAGGACCATCTCTGTAGGGCAGACATCCATTGTCAATGCCATCCAGGGGCTAGCATCAGTGGTGCAGCAGACCAATGCCTACCTGGATGGCATTCACTGTGCCGTGTCTGGCCTACAGAGATCTTGTCAGGCTGTGGCCTCCTCTTTGACGGCAGCCAGTGTCCCTGGTCATTCCGTCCTCCCTCCAACCACCTCTATCCCTTCCGGCACCCCACTCCCTTTACCCGTCCCAAGCACACATTCTGACAGCAATGCACACACCTCAATACACAAGAAGCACACTGAAAAACACAAGCACCACACTTCCCACCACAGGCATACACACAGCCAACGTACAAAGGCACACACACCAACATCCACTTCCCCCAGTGTGTCCACCTCTTCCACCTCCCTGTCTGTCACCTCTATATGCACACTCACAGGCACTGCACCCTCGTTCACTGTTGCTGAACCCAGTCTGGCAGTCGCCACAAAATCAGACATCAATTCATGCACCCCATACACCACACCTGCACTCACCACAAGGACTTTGGTTGACACATGCAGCACACTCACCAAACTTGCAGACACACAGACAACATACATTTACACTGGCAGCCTGTCTTGTCCCACTGTGTCCACCCCGACCTCTTCCCAAGACACTCAAACGCTCCAAAACACCCACCCAACACACATCCACCACCCCTCAGCATACTGTACAGTCACCTGCACCCACGTCATGCACACCTACGCCTGTCACGACCACTCCCTCTACCTCCACTCCCACGCCTTCCTTCAGCTCCACCCCGATTGCCCCTAAAAAACTTTTCTTATCCTGTGTTGACCTATTTGAACCCACTGCCCACCCTGTTTCGTCCCTAAATGTGCCCACCTCCTTGCCCTGTGCACTCTTCCAACGTCACAGCCCACCCCTGTCCGCCCTTCCCATTCCCGAGGCTACCTTCCTTGTGAGCAAGAGACGCCGTGCTGGCCCAGGTACATCTGCCGCACCCCAGTCCAAGGCCGCTCCACCAGCTTCAAAAACCAGACCCAAGCCCCCTCCACCTCCCAAACGTAAATCCACGTCCCCCCCCTCCCAGTCGTAAGCGTGGTTCCCGCCCCGGAACTGACGGCGGTCTAGTGCTTCATTATTTGATGGGCCGGTATGGGTTTTCTGTCGGCCTGTGGCCGGCCTCTGCTGTCGTTGTCGGTACTCCTCTGCTGGCGGTGAGTGGTTTTCAGGCTGCCTGTTTTTCAGGTGCTTCATAATTTGGTGGCCCACACCGCCTGAATGTTGGCGGTAGTTACCGCCATGGCCGGTGGAGCAATCTTTCCCGCTGTGTTCATAATGAGGGCCATAATGTCCTATGGGCATTAAAGGCCTACCTTAGGGGTGACTTATAAGGATTAAAAAGGAAGGATTAGGCTTTTCAAAAGGGTTATTCTGAGAGGTTGAAATTACATTTTAAAACAGGCTGCAGTGGCACAGACGGGTTTTTACTGTGCTGTTTTAGTGGGTGGTACAACGAGTGCTGCAGCCCACTGGTAGTATTTAATTTACAGGCTTTAGGGACATGTACCGTATACTATGGACTTGTAAGTAAATTAAATGTACCAATTTCATGTATGCCAATTTTACCATATTTGAAAAGTGGCGCACAACCACTTTACCACTAGTTAACAGGGGTAACGTGTGCAAAGTCATATGGAAAATAAAAACAGTTTCAGTAAAAGAAGGCACAAATCTGGGGGAATACCACACAAAATGTAATTTCCAACATAAGTGCATATAGACACTATTTGCTGCGCAACACTGGTAGACTGAGCACACTCACCAGTGCTCATGAGCCATGGTAAGATTAATGAATGGAACTAAAGTGTGACAAGGTGACATTAGATATAATAACACATTAGTATGCAATATGGCCGGGCCGCATGGAGAAGACACAGGAAAGGCCTATCCCGCCACACTCCCAAAGCAAGGACACTGACTGCATTATATAAGTCAATCACCTCTGACGAGCTGCTGCTTCATCGGACCCAAATAGTGATGCCCAGAGCTCTAATCTAGATGTCATTGCAATAGGCTCATGCGGGGCATGAAGGAATCGACAAACCACATACGAGAATTAAAGAAAGAGAAACTTTCTGAATGTGTACCAGCTGACAAAGGACGAAGGACCGTATATATCAAAGGGCTTTACCCATTCTGTGTCAATGGGAAAATGTGTTCATCCTTTTGGCCCCTAATAACATAATGCGCAGCTTATTATGCAGCTAGTTCTGGCAGATCTCCTGCTGCCATCTGTAGAGTCATGTGACTAAGAGAGCTAGGCCCCTTGTGATTCTAGGCAGACTCAATAGAGGATTTACATACCTTGCTGGGATGTGTTGGGTGTGTTATTAATGGGTATGACGTGATCCTAGAGCAGTGTGTGCTCATATACTGAAAAATAACGACATCTGTTACAGAGATTCTTGTGTAGAGTGGTCATTTACATGCTCCCAGGCTGGGGAGGATGCTACAAATGGCATCGAGTAGGGTATATGTGCCCCGAAGGACAGAGACTGCTCTCCCTGAAAGTTTGCAATGACACAGCAAACTGCTCGTGCATGCAGCATGCGCCAAATCGATGAGAAGCAATTCGAAGCTGGAGTGTGTGGAGTTGAAGCTCGGCTCCAGCCCATATACAGCCCTCAAAAAAGTGTAAAACCCTGTGGAGGAGATAACTTGAACAGCCCATCTCAATCCATTGGTAAGGCTGAAAGAAAAACTACTGCACCCCACCATAACACAAAGTCACCATTGATACAAAACAAAATTCTAAAGGCAGTGACAACCAGGCATGGTGCAAAAAGCAACCCACTGTCCAGAAAGAAGAAGATTACACACAGTTTCAGTTCAGGTGTGATGACCGAAGTGAGAATACATTGATGGAGCTTGCAGAAGGCACAGGTTCAAGCAAGCAGTGGCAGCCCTCTGAACAGCATATGCTCTCAATGGTGATAGAAGGGAGCACGGAGTATGACAAAGCTGTGTTTCTGAAACCTCTATTTGACACCGCCAAAAAACAAAATGTTAGCACCAGATGGACCTCGAGAATTGACATGTTCAATGACTTCACAGATGCCGTATATGACAAGAAATCATTAAGGCCCTCATTATGAACACGTTGGTCGAAACCGCCGTGTTCATGCTGGCAGTCAAACTACTGACCGTCAGCATCCCCGGATCCCCGCCAGCCGCATAAAGAACATTCCTGTGGGCTGGCGGGCAGAAACATTGTTTCCGCCTGCCGGCGCACAGGAATGCTTGGCCGGGACATTGACAGCGGCTCCACATGGAGCCGCTGCCATTGCCTCTGTGCGGCGGGTGCAGCTGAACCCGTTGCGCAGATCACTGCCCGAAAATTGGGTAGTGACCTGCACGATGGGACACTGCCCAGGTGCACCCCTTACATCAGCATTTCAAGGCTGGTGGCTGAGGAATCATTATCCGAGGGCAGCACTGCTGTCCTGTCGGATAATGATTCCGACCGCCGCCAGGCTGCCTGACGGAAGCAGCCTGGCGGTGAGTGAGGGCTGCAGATGGCGACCCTCATGGGGTTCTTTATGTGGCGGTGTGGCCTGCCATGCCGGCTGGCAGGTTTTCCCGCCACCGCTGGCATGGCGGGCCACACTGCCAAGTTCGTAATGACCACCTAAGTATTTAAAAAACCTTGCCGGTGCTATAGTAAAAGAAGCACTGCTGAAAATTTCACAGACTGATGCAATATTTTACCACCAGATCAAAGAAGCACTGGGTTCCAAGTTCAGTACAATGCTGAATGTCGACTATGAAAGGTACATTTTCACTCAAGCGAGACAGCAAGCTTGTGAAACGAGGGATGTGCTTGTTGAAAAATTTGACATGCTTATCAAACACAGCAAGTTTAGTGAATTTAATGATGAAGAAGCCATATGCCTCAGTCATGGATGGCTATCTTTCAGATTTTTTCAGATGACGTATGTTGAGAAAGATGCTCAGTTTAGAAGAAATACTAATGGCTGCAAGAGCAGATGAAAGATCAGATTGACAAGCTGCTGATATGGAAGCTGGAACAGCGAAAAATGATCAGCATTGGTCATGAAAAGCAAGCACAAGTACAAGGTAGATGCAGAAAAGTGAATATCGTCAAAGAAGAAAAAGTTGTGTTTCCGGTGTGATTTTTTATTTTCCCATAAGGATAAATGTTGAGCTACAGGACAGACGTGCAAAGGTTGTGGGAGAGAAAAACACTTCATAATGGCTTGCAAAGCAAAAGAGAAACCAAATACGTCACAGCGAGAAGAGGAATGGATGCCAGAAGGTTCCAGAAGCATTTTAGCCATGCCCAAAAGACCAAAAAGCAGCACCAGTTATGACAAGTAGAAACCATACAAAGTTGATTGTCGATAATCTCATCCTACAAAGGCTCCCAAATGTCATTATCAAGCACCAGTGAAGAAGATGGATATGCCATGATGATGTCGACCAAGGAATGATAATCGAATTTCGGTTTGGCCGCTTATAAGGAAGAACAAAAGACAAAGACAAACCATCAAACAAAACACCTGCATTCACTCAAGATTATAATAAAGGTCAACGGTTGCCTCATAACCTTTAACGTAGACAGTGGTGCATCGATTAACAACATGCTGGTTGAGACGTTTAATAGCCTGTCTTCTGAGCCACGCCTCAACCCGTCAAACACGAAGGTATACTCGTGGCCTGCCATAGGGACAATGCAACAAAAAGCAGTATCAGTGAAAGCGCAAATTCAGATTCTTCAAGTAACTTCGTTTAGTGCATGTCTCCTCAGTTTTGTCACTGCGGCTGATATGGGACTGATATTTCTCAATTAAAACCTTCACACTCAATCTGAAATTGTAAGTCAGTTACTGTCATTGTTTCATGGCCTAGGAAGGCTCAAGACAATGAAAGTGACTTCACATTGATGAGGACATTCTCCCTGTTGCCCAGCGACATTGCTGAGCTGCTTTTCACTTGCAAGAAGCTGTTGAGAAAGAACTAGAAACGCTGTTGAAGCATGACATCACTGAGTGCGCCTCCGGTCCTGGGCCATGGATTTCACTCAAACTGGTAGTGCCAAAAAAGGACGGTGGCGGTGCGGTGCACATTTGTGTTGATATGCACCAGGCCAACAAAGCAATAGAGAGAGAACAACATCATGGTCCACTGACAGCAGAAGTGATCATGCAACTAAACGGTACCAAAGGCTTCTCCCGTCTTGACCTGAAGAAGAGATACCATCAACTCAAGTTGCAAGAGAACTGCAGGAACATCACCACTTTTTCAACTCATGATGGCTTGATACAAAAGGTTGAGTTTTGGAGTGTCAAGTAACTCAGGATGTTATACATTGAATAATTCAGCTTGTCATTCACACCTGCTTTTAAACCTTTCGCTGCTAGGCCTTTCTCCACCCCCACCCACCACCCTGTGCTAATCCTTTTTTTTGGCTATTTGGGGTAGTTCGTGCTTAGGCCCCATAACCTTTTGTCCATTTAAGGTATCCATGCCAAATATGAATCCTTTTTTTCTAACATCCTGGGGATTTTAATAGTACTCAGGGTTCATGGATTTCCCTACAGGGGACTGCAAAATTAGCCTAAATACAGCTAAATTGAGTTCTTTTAGGAAAAGTGAGAAAAAATGCTACAGAAGAAAACATTTGGTTTTTCCCCCTGCAAATGGCATCAACAAAGGGTTTATAGTGCTACAATCACCATGTTCCCAGCTTTCAGCAACAGGCAGACTTGAATCAGAAAACCAAATTTTTTTGCACAGTTATGGCATTTTACTGGGACATAGCCCATTTTTCCTATTTTTTGTGCTTTCAGTCTCCTTACAGTTAGTGGTAGAAAAGGGTGTGAAAACAATGGTAGACCCTGGGAAGCTATACTTTTCCGAAAAGTAGATACAATTCCGAATTCAGCAAGGGGTCATTTATGTAGATCCTTCAAGGGTTTCCTATAGAAAGTAACAGTTGAAATAACAAAAAGATTTAAATTGAGTTGAAAAAACAGCTATTTATGTCTAAATTTTCATCTGTAACTTCTTCTAACTTTGGTAGATTTTCAAAAGCAATATACCGTTGTGTCCACTGGACCCTCCTGGTTGTGGGGATATAAAGGGCTGGTAGATTCACCAAGAACCCTATGTTCCCAGCCTCAATAACTGAGCTGTACCTTGCAATGGTTTTTCATTGTGTACGGAGAATATAGTAATTAATTTGGTAAAATATAAAGAGTGAAAAATAGGTAACAAAGAAACATATCTATTTCTGAAATGAGCACAAGTTATGAAGTTTAGAAGCACTGGTCATTTGCACATTTCTGAATTTGCAGATACACATACTTGAATGTGAATTAGATGGCATGTCTCAAAATGACTTCTTTCTAACACACTGTCTTACATTCAGAAGGGACAAATGCAGAGAAAGACACTTCGTAATAACACTTGTTCTACTATTCTGTGTTCCCCTAACTCTCCCAATAAAAATGTCACTCCACTTGTGTGGGTAGGCCTAGTGCCTGTGACAAACAATGGGCCAAAATGAAACATGGACACATAACATTTTTACACTCAAACTGACCCTTTTTTTTTACAATGTGCCTAACTGTGGATTTTTTGGTCCTCGCTCAGCCGGCACATATGGAAACCTAGCAAACATGTACAATTTTTTTTAAATCCCTGGGGATTCCAGGATGGGGTGACTCGTGTGCCTCTCGCCATGTTCTGCTACGTAGAATCCCTTGCAAACCTCAAAATGTATCTAAAAAAAACACATGTTCCCCACATTTCTGTGCTGAAAAGTTCTGGAACCTGAGGGGAATCACAAATTTCCTATCACCCAGCATTCCCCTCAGTTTCCTGATAAAGGTGATACCTCACTTGTGTAGGTGGGCCAAGTGCCTGCAACAGGGAAGGGCCAAAGACGTGTAGAAATTGATGGGGAACCAAAGCGGGTCCAAAAGGGTAGATTTTTTTCATGTATTTTTAGGCTGATTCTGCTTTGGGCATTCACACGAGTGGTGCAGATTTTTTATCAGTACAGATGGGGCAATGCCGGGTGATAAGAATTTTGTGGATTCCTGCAGATTCTAGAAGTTTCCATCACACACATGTAGGCTAAATGTGTGATTTAAGGCAAAGTTGGAGGTTTGCAAGGGCAGTGTGGGTAAGAAAATGGTGTGGGCTGCCTGTGAAGCACACCACCCTGGACTCTGACAGATGTTTAGTTTTCACGAGTGTCTGAGTATGGCTGTTTTTTCCAAGTGGCAGCGTGCCAGGATCCAAAAAGTGTAGCCACTCACCATTGCAAGTGGGACGATATTGGGAGTTAGCCAAGCTCTCCTGGCCCATATGTAAAATCAACACATGAAAGAGACAAATGTCCTCTCGCTTACCATTGGTAAGAGGTACTTTAGTCTACAGGGGGTAAAAAGACTTGCCCCCTTCAGTTAGGTTGGGGGCATAACCATGCCCACACCTCTCTATTTTTTTTAATTCCCTGGCATATACTGGGCTTTCTGGTCGGGGATAAATACCGCCACCTGCCCTCCAGGGGGGGCAAAAAGACTGTGCCCATTTAGTTGGGGTGGGGGAATGGCCAAGCACATGGTGGGCAGTCCCTACCTCTTTAAAAAAAAAAAATATTCCCTGGCGTCTAGTGGACTCTCTCCCACCCCCCAGGGAGCAGATCAAGGGTAACTACCCTATCTGCCCCCCGGTGACAGAAAGACTTTGGTACGCATTTACGTGGGATGAGGCATGGCCAGACCCACCGTGGGCAGCCCCCACCCCTCTTCTAAAAAGAAAATCCCTGGTGCCAATTTCTGCCCCCCATTTGCCACCAGGGGAGCAGAAAGACTGTGCTTACTTTTTGGGGTGATGACATTGCCTTTGCCATTCTGGGCAGCTCCCACTCCTCTTTTATTAAAACAAAATCCCTGGTGTCTAGTGGGCTTTCAGCACGCCCTGGGGGGAAGATTGGGGGTAATAACCACCATCTGCCCACCCGCGGGGGAGGCACAAAGACTGTTCCTATTTTTGGAGGTGGGTGGGCGCATTGCCTTACCCATTCTGGACAGTCCCCACCCTTTTCTAAATAACAAAAAGACCTGAGTGACTGGTGGGCTTTCTGCCACCCAGTGGGGCAGATTAGGGGCTACTGCCCTCATCTGTCACCCGGGGGGGGGGGAGGTAGAAAGAGTGTATCAATGAAAAAAATGAATGGGGAGCAAAAGCCCTTGCCCAAGCAGCCGCTCTCACTCCCAGTGGCCTAGTGGAGTGGATCCATACTTGGGGGTTGCCATCCTGAGGCAACCCCCAAGCAGGGATCCACTAGAGAAAAGTACCTTAGGAAAAGGGAGATTCTCCCCTTTCCAACAGTACCTCTCCCATTGAAATTGGTGCTCAGAGAGCTGAGATATGCCCCTGAGCACCGGATGAAATGAAAGCAAATGAGCCGATCGGCTCATTTTACTTTCATTTTCCCCTTTAATGTTTAGTAATTTTAGGATGGGGATATTTTTAGCTTTCATTGCTGGTGAAGCTTGTCCCCACCAACCAAGGCTATGTGCCATGTACATGGACGGCCGACAGCTGTCCAACGCACATGAGCCCTACGCACACAAAGGTTAATTACAGTGATGATACAGATATTTGGAGAAACCCAGGAGGAGCATGAAAATGCTCTTGCACAAATGTGCCACTTACTTTGGAGGCATTTATTGTTTCAGCACAGTGTCTGCTTCACAGCCGCCTTGATTCACGTCTTAGCTGTAGGCCTAACTGTTATCTATGCATGTTTTCGGCGAGCCGGATCTTGATGGCGTGCGCATGCTCCGTGTCCTCCTCGTGCATCACTTGCAACCTAATCAGGCTACCACATCCCCCCACTAAAATCTGCAGGCTTGTTAGTTTCAGTGTGCTCGATGCCTTCTCATCTCTCGGACATTCGCTGTGTCAGGTGCCTCAGAACACGTCTTTTCAAACGCATGCAGAGAGCGTCAAGTTCTTCCTGTCACTGAGTCCGACTTGATCCCGGCATGCATTGCACGAAGTTGTGCACTGTTCTTGGTGGTCTTTCGCTGGTGTGATTGGGTGCCTTTGTGGAGTGCACGGTTCTCTTTCCCAAGCCATGTTTATGTGAGGAGTGAGTCCCATCCAGCTCCATGGCTCTTCCCTGCTCTAGCTTGTGAAACGGTGATGTACCATGCCCTGGCACTGCAACTAGCCATCGGCACGGCCTGTCTTTCCTCAGGCCACATTAGCCCAGATTCCCCTGCATGGTACATGGGCTGATTCAGGAGACTGGCCACTGGCTTCTCATTTGGGGGCGGTACCGCCACTCTGGGGGCAAGCATAGGAGGCACCCACCCAGGTTGAGGGGGCTCCTCCTTCGGAGTGAAGGCACCGAAGTGAGGAGACTCATTAAATCTACCATATTTGATTTGTACAGCCACCCCTACCCTCAGAATTCTGACCACATTCAATGTAAGGCTCCTGCTGCTCCATCCTACCATCCTGCTGCTGGTGCATGCATCAATTCCTCAAGGCCCCTGCAGTGTTTCACTTGCCAGGCTGCTGCATTACCCTCTCCATTTAAGCTTTTGAGGTGTTTGCTTCCATGGGATTCTTGTAACACTTCTTCATCTGGTCTCCCTCCCTATTTCTTCAGATTTCAGATCTCAACTCCTACTTTGTTTGATAGCATTCCCTGTAATTACACGCCTGCAGCACGTCATCCCTTCCTCTGAGGCATCTCACTCAAGGCTCATGCGGTATTCCTGGTGTACGCAATCTGACTACTCTCCTGCAGCAGTATCTCTTTAAGTCCTTGCTCTACTATTCCCATTCAGACAAACATAGCATGTATTCCTGAATCACACTGCATGACCCAGTGTATAGTAATTGTATAGCTCTTCAATCCCTGAGGGCACAGCACCCAGGGTAATGTGCTGCATGGCTATACACTTATAAGACCCCAAAGGTGAGACCTATTGGCTATGCCAATGCTTGTTTAATTGGCTGCTACAAGCTAGAAGACCCTCATCTGGGAACAGTAAAATACCGTACAATCATGGTCTGAAAGTGCACAAGCATTGTGAACCATGTGCAAGTGTAAGTCATCAAACTGGGCCCCCGAGCATTAGGATACATAAGCAGACGTGCATACAAACTTTAACAAGTTTTTTTAATTTACTTATTTATTTGCTAATGCTGTTCAGCATCAGCAAAGAAGCATTTTTTTCTTTTTACTGATGTGGAATAGTATGGGCAAAAAAGCTTTAACAAATCTAAAGAAGGTGGGGCTGAGCTATAGCGCAATCTGACTATACTAGAAAGTCTGTTGTGACAGGTCTGCGTGGAGGCCGATTTCTTGACTATTTGTGTGTCTGTTTTATGGTCTGGTGGGCCAGTTTGCACTTTTGATTTCCAAGATATTAACACAAACATTGTCTGAAATAAGCACACAGTCTTCCATACCTTGCAAAACACCTGTTCACTGTGCTTTTAGAAGTTAAAAATGCCATGATTTTCAATCAGTGGACCACCTGTTTATATCTCTGATTAGCTAATGTGAATCACTTTTATTTTGATGCCCAGGCCAACTTTCTGTTCCAATCCATCCCTAAAGTCAAGAGGTCCCCACTACTCATTTTAAAAACAAGACTGATTGGCTTTGCTAATGCTTGTTTTTGAGCTGATGTCCTGCTGTTCATGCCCTCTTGCACCTTGTTGGCGAGGAGTCTTCAAGCCCCATCCATCCATCTCACCAGTGTTAAAACAAAATCAGGTAGGCCAAGCTGTGATGTCAAAGGTGTTGAACTTCGAAGTCTCCAGCATTTTGAAACGTCGAAGCCTACAGGACAGAACAGCGTCTGCTTTGCTAAAGATTTCTTGGAGACATTGCTTGCCATTGGCTTTGTGGTTTATAACTCACATTTACTCAATTTCAATTTGCTGGCTTTATTTGTTTTAGGCTGACCACCATGTCTTGGTCCCACTTGTGGAGCATAGCCTATTTACTGTATTTTTCCATGAGTGCTCACTTTCTGTAAACAGGCCTTTAAAAGTTGTTATTATCTTGTCACATTTGTTGTGCATTTAAAGATAGAGGTCAGGCAGTGTGTTCTGAGGAAGCTTGAAGTTTATCTTTCTCTGTCTTCAAGGGGAGAGGCTTTATCTGACAATCTTGACAATGTTGGGGTTTGGAAAGAAAGGCTTTATCTAGCACACAACAAAATTTGAATATCTGCAATTGTAGGAAAGTAGCCTCTTTTTAGCATGGTTACCCCAACTTGTTGCCTGTTTGTCAGTGTGTTTGACTGTGTTCACTGGGATCCTGGTAATTAGGACCCCAGTGATTATGCTCTCTCTCTTTAAACTTGGTTACTTGAATCACATACACCCCACATTTGGCATACCGGTGCCCCTATATATGTCCCTAATATATGGTACCCAGGTACCCAGGGCATTGAAGTACCAGGGGATCCCCATGGGCTGCACCATGTATTATGCCACCCATAGGGAGCCCATGTAAAATGTGCCTGCAGGCCTGCCATTGCAGCCTGCATGAAAAGGTGCAGGTCACTGTAAGTCACCCCTATGGTAGGCCCTCCTAGCCCAGAGGGAGGGTGCAAGTACCTGTGTGTGAGGGTGAGCAGAGGTGCCTCCACAAACTCCAGTTCCATTTTTCTGGACTTTGTGAGTGTAGGGATGCCATTTTATGCATGTACTGGACATAGAACACTACCTATGTCCAGCTACATAATGGTAACTCAAAACCTATGCATGTTTTGTATCAAACATGTTGGAATCGTACCCCAGTACTGTTGCCAGTATTGGAAGTATGATTCCATACACCCTGGGGGCTCCTTAGAGGACCCCCAGCATTGCTCCTACCAGCCTTCTGGGGTTTTCCAGGCAGCCCAAGCTGCTGCCACCCCTCAGACAGTTTCTGTCCTCCTGCTGCTTGATCTGCTAAAGCCCAGGAAGTCAGAACAAAGGATTTCCTTTCCTCTCCCTTTGGAAATAGATGTTACATGGCTTGGGAGGGTAGCCTCCCCAAGACACTGGCATACTTTGAAGGGCACATTTGGAGCCCTCTGTGCTTAAACCAGTCTACACCGGTTCGGGACACCAGTCCCTGCTCTGGCATGAAACTGGACAATGGAAAGGGGAGTGACCATTCCTTCGTCCATCACCACCCTAGGGGTAATGCCCAGAGCTCCTCCAGAGGGTCCATGGGTTCTGCCATCTTGAATCCAAGGTGAGCAGGGGCCTCCGGGAGCATCTGAGTGGCCAGGCCGGGCAGGTGATGTCAGAGCCCCCTCATGTTAGGTTGTTACCTGGCTAAAAGACCAATCCCCGTTTCAGGGCTATTTAGGGTCTCTCTCTAGGGTGGGTCCTCAGATTCGGCTGGCAAGATTCCAGCAGGACACCTCTGCAACCTCTACTTCGACTTCTAGCCACTAGATCCGCGACTGGACCCTTCAGCAACCGACAATCTGCATCCACGACTCTTCCTGCTACATTGTTTCCACGGCTCCTTCCAGCTTCTGCAACATTTCCCTGTCTTTGCATCTTCTGAGGGCGGCAAGTCTTCAGTCTGCACGAGAAGGATGAAGGAATCTCCCTTGAAGTGAAGGAGTCACTCCCCTGCATCCGCAGGCATCAACTGCAACAACAAATGGCTGCGTGGATCCCCCATCATCCTGAGCTGCATGGATCCTGCATCACAGGCGGTGGTCCGCAGTAGTCCTTTTGGTCCTCTCTGCCAGCTATCCAACTTTGGTGGAGGTAAGCCTTTGCCTTCACACGCAGGACAGTACCCCCATGTGCCACGTCTTTTGCAGCTACCAAGGCTTGCTGGCATCTCCTCCAGGGGATCTTCAGGCTCTGTGCAGCCCCAGCCCCCAGCACTCCTTCCTGTGATGCACAGCCCTCTGCATGCTTCTCCTGCATCATGGAACCCTTCTCCAATTGTGCCGCGGGGGCTCCTCTGCGACTCAGTGTTTCCCTTACAGTGGGTCTGCTGTGGGGGGCTGCCTTTTCTTCAGTGGACTCTTTGCCTTGCTGAGGGTCCCCACAGCTCCCCCCGTGAGTTGAGTCCTCCTGGACTTTGCTGGTGCAGCACGGCAGCTCCACTTTTGCTTCACTGCGACTTCTGCCTTTGCCAAGGCTTGTTAGAGGCTTTTCCATGCCACTAACCAACTGCAATCATCCATCCAGCATTGGACATAGACTGCATCTTCCAGGAACTCATCACCTGCTCCAGGGCTGCATTCCTGACCATCTTCATCCTACTGTAGACCAGCTCCTGCAACCGCAGACGGGTGGGTAGTGGCTCCTGCCCCAACCGGACACTTCTGTGACTTCTGGACTTGGTTCCCTTTTTCCACAGGTTTTCCTCTTCAGGAATCCACCGCTGGTTTCTTGCAGCCTTGTCTGGGTGTTGCATTTTCTTCTTTTTAGTACTTTTGGGTGGTTTGGGGAAAATCCAGTAACTTACTTCTTTCTTCCTGGTAGCTGGGTGGTATTATGGTACTTACCTTTGGGGTTTCCCAGCTCCCCTCTACACATTCCACTTACATAGATGGGGGTCCTGCATTCGCATTCCATGATTTTTAGTATATGGTTTGGGCTCCCCCTAGGGTCACTGTTGTCTATTGCTATTTGCAGTGTTTTCTAACACTTTTTATGCCTATTACTGATTACTAGTGTACATATCTAGTGTGTTACTTACCTCCTATTGGAAGGATGCATTTCTAGTACTTTTTGGTAACTGTGTCACTAAAATAAAGTACCTTTATTTTTGTAACACTGAGTGTTTCGTTCTTGTGTGTAAGTGCTGTGTGACTACAGTGGTATTGCATGAGCTTTGCATGTCTCCTAGATAAGCCTTGGCTGATCATCCACAGCTACCACTAGGGAGCCTGGCTTCTAGACACTGCCTACACTACACTAATAGGACTGTCATAGTTGGACTCTTGCTCTGGGCAAGACTGCTGGCTTAAGGATGACAGTACCTTTGTTTGTAGGCGTTTGTATGCCTATCCTACAACAAGTCGCAACTGTCGTCCCAACCCTCCCGGCTCACTAGCAACACCTCACTAAGGGCCAGATGTATGAAGCTTTTTTGAATTCGCAAACGGTGTGAATGGCAAAATTCGGCCATTTGCGAATGCAAAAACGTGGTCTGCGATGCATTAAAGGCATTCGCAGACCAAAAATAAGAAATTGCAAAAATTGCGATTTTTTGCGTTGCGACCTGTTTTTGCGAGTCGCATTTTGCGATTCGGTATTTCCAGTAGGAAATTGCGAGGCGCAAAATGCGATTCGCAAAATCCAAATCGCAATTTGATGCACCAAAAAATCGCAAATTGCGATTTTTCGCAGAATGGCATTTTGCACCTACAAAATACCACTAAGTGAAACCAGGTGGTAACCAGGTGCAACCTATATAAAGAGGCCCAGAATGCCTCAGACTTTTCTCAACAATGGCTGCACTCTACATCATGGCGAGGAGGATGAGGATCTTGGCAGGTTTGAGGAGAAGGAGGAGGAGACAGGAGCGCATTTTCAGAGTGCGCATTACACCTTATGACCAGACAGAGGAGGAAATATTTGAGAGGTAGAGGTTGAACTCAGCCATGATACTTGATCTGATAGCTGAGCTACAACCAATACTGCAGCGCAGAACACATAGGACTCATAGTATCCCCACCCATGTACAAGTATTATGCTCCCTCCACCTACTCGCCTCAGGGAGCTATCAGGGGGTCATAACAGCAGCTGGAGGGATCTCACAGAGTACCCTCTATAGATTTTTCAATGCATTTATTAACGCCATGCTGAGCAGGATACACCAGTATATCAGATTCCTCCACACCCTACAGGATATACAGCAGACAAAAATAGATTTTTACCAGATAGCACAGTTCCCCCATGTCCTAGGTGCCTTAGATGGGACACATGTTGCAATCAGTCCACCATCAGCCACAGAGTATGTGTACCGCAACCGTAAATACCAACATTCCATGAACATACAGGTGATATGCAATGCCTCCTACATCTTAACTGATCTCATGGCCAGGTACCCAGGGAGCACCCATGATTCATACATCTTTCGCCATAGCGGCATTCACACAAGACTGCTAGCAGGGGAGTTTGGAGAAGGATATCTACTAGGTATTGTCCCTCTGTACACTGGTGCATTGATGGCGTGCTGATGTCAGGTGGCTCAGTTACTCAATATACCCTCTGTCCCTTCCAGGAGACAGTGCCTACGCAGTGCGCACCTACATGATGATGCCCTACCTCAATCCTGCAACACCTGCTGAACGGAGATACAATGCAGCACACAGGGCAACCCGCAACGTGGTGGAGCGGACCTTTGGACTGCTGAAGAGTCGCTTCCGGTGCCTATACACAAGTGGAGGGGCACTACAGTACAGCCCAGAGACGACATGTAGAATAGTGGCTACTTGTGCAATCTTGCACAATATAGCTACCACCAGGGGCATACCTGTAGAAATATGTGATTCTGAATCTGATGAGGATGATGATCCCATACCACCCCTACAGCCAGCAGACAGGACCAGTGCAGCAGAGGGGAGGCAAAGGCGTGCTGACATCACACACAACCATTTTAGATGTAAGTATGAACAACACAAATCCACTGACAAAAGTACCTGTAGTGAGTAAATGTATTACCTTAATGTCAGGTAATGTTAGTCCAACGAATACCAACAAAAGTGATTTTAACAAAAAACAAAAGAAGTCCACAATAAAGCACTATTCCTTCATAGTGTACTCATTACCCCTCTGGCCACCACAGTCACTTCTTGCACCCACGCACGGCGCTCGGGTGCCCAGTTGCCTCACTGGCACCTCAATTGTCTGCCTCTGTGGCAGTACTGTGCCTTGCACTGCGCCGTCTGGTGTCCATTGTGGGCATAGCTAGGCTGCTGAGGCTGGATGTGTCCTCCGTGTCCCCCAGTCCAAGCTCGCTAGGTGTGGCTGACCTGTTCCCCATGATGTTGTCAATCACATTTGTGATTTGGACTAGTCCGTGAGCCACATCCCTGCTGCTGTGTGCAGCCACCACCTGTGCAGCCACTGCACAACGTGAAATTTGGGAGGTGGAATTAGCCAGCCTAGTGACAGAGCGACAAAATCCCCCGAACATGTTCATGAAGCATCGCTCCTGCCTGCAGTGGCTCACCCTGTCATGGCACAGCTCCTGACAGTTCCCGCACAGCAGAAGTGAGCTCCCTTGTGCCCTGCGATGCCTGGACCTGTCCCTCATGCAGCTGTTCAATATTTGTATTCAGGCACTCCAGCTGGCGATGCAGGCCCCCCATGTTGGCAGTATGTTGCTGCATCTGTTTTTGTAATGCAGTGATCTTTTTATTCTGCAGGCGCTGCTGCTGCAACATAGCCGCTTCCAGGCCACCAAAGAAGGAGGTTCCCTCACCTGCCTCATAAGCCTGTGCACCTGCATTTGTAGCCATCCTGTGGGGTGCTGTGGTCTGCTGCGAACTGGGCTCCTGCATCTGGGTGCATCGGTCAGTTGGGGATGGTGTATGTGGGCCTTCCTTCTGCTCATCGGAGTCCTGACTGAGCTCTGGCAGTGGCAGTGCTCTGGGCCTGCGTCGGAGTGGCGCAATGGTCAGAGACCCACTCGTGTTGGAGTCTGAAGCTGGATGGGTGTCAGTCTCCCCTAAGCTGGCACATGCTGTGCCTGCTGGGCCTGGCCCACCTTCAACGACAATATGCAGCATGTCAGTTATGTTTGTTACAATTACGGTCACACAAAGGTAATAAAGGTCAAGGTACTTCTCTTCACTGTGTTGTGGGTGTTGTGTTATTCTGGGTGTCGCTCTACTTAATTACATTCTATGTGCTACTTTCAGCTCTGGGTTGAGGACTGCCACTCCCATAATGCATTGTTGTGCTGCTTCTAAGATGTGGAATGGACTACTTCTCACAAAATTTTACATTAATTGCTAATTCCTAAGGGACTTTTGTGCATACACATATAGGGTTACAATTCAGTATTGCACTTACCTTTGCTGGTACTTGGTGTGCCGGAGGTGTCTATCTCTGTGACCCCACTGACTGCTTCAGGGAGGAGTGTGGACTCCAATAGGTCCTCTAACTTGATGGAGGGTGACTCTGTGGGTGGGCCGCCTCCTGTGCTCCTGGCCTCCTGCAGTCGTCTTGCCACCCTCTCCTTGGCACGGGACCGAAGGTCGTACCACCTCTTCTTAATTTCCTCTACCGAGCGCTGTGCCACTCCAACAGCGCAGATCTTTGTTTTTAAGTCTGCCCAGAGTCTCCTTTTCTCACTCTCAGGCACCTGGAGCAAGCTTTTGCCAAAAAGCCAGTCATGGCTCCTGACCACCTCCTCTATCAGCACCTCCAGCTCTTGCTCGCTAAATGTGAGCTTCCGCTTTCTTTCTCCCTTCTCCTTTCCTTGGGCTGAGGTGTCCATGGTTGTTCTGGTGCGCTGCCTCCTTCAGAGTGTTGCTCAGTGTGGCTGGGCTGACTCTCTCTGGATGCTGGTTTGGGTGTGGCACCTGAAACTGCCTGGGATGACTCACTTCCTGCTTGTGATGTCATCAGGCTCTTCCAGGTGTGCTTTCTCGCAATTTGCGATTTTCAATTACCGAATCGCAATTAGCGAAAATGCAAATTGCGATTCGGTAAATCGGCCTCGCAAACCACAAATAGTGATTTTTAAGAAATCGCTAATTCCGAATTGCATTTATGATACACGGCCTATTGCGACTCGGAAATAGCGATTTCTTAAAAATTGCTATTTGGAATTCGCAAAGCCATTTCTTAATACATATGGCCTAATTCCCAAACAGTAAAAGGTGATTTGTGGCAGCCTTTAGGCATGGACTCAAGAGTAAGACATCTCAGGGAGTGTTGTGGTTAAACGGAGATTACTCGTTTCTCACAGAAACATCATATCTCAATCAAACACAGGCAATGAAGAAGATGCAGTAAGGTTACAATAGATTTTATTTAGCAAAACTGCAATCTGCTGTAAGTTGCATGGGCTGCAATGATTATGATAATGAACAGTGCAAGAGACAGAATGGTAAAGACAAGAGTCATTAATACAAAGACCCCCACCATCTTTCAATAACATGTAGTGAAAACAGGTGTGTAATATGTCCTAATACCCTATCATGATAGGCCTAACCTCTAACCTAAAAGAGAGCTGGGTATGTTAAACCTAATCTGCCAATGCCATGTCCACGAGAAGAGCCCCCATCCCTTGTTACCTTGGAATGAGGTCTCTGGCACAGACTCCGTAGGGACACAAGACTGCGTCAGCGTCAAGGCGACGTGCAGCATCGATAGCAGCGATGGCATCTGGTCGGAATCCCTATGACTATCTGTTTAAGTGAGGAAAATTTACACAGATCAACTTAGACCCCTGACATAGGTTTGTTCCCAAACAATAGATAACAAGCCGTGTTTGGGACGGTAATTAATATAAACAATTCCCTCAAAAGTGTGAAGAGGGAAAGTACCTACAGCTACACCTACAGTTTGTTTATCTTTGTTGCTTTGATATTGACGCCTTAGCGCAGTGGCACTGATAACGCACACTCAAACAATGGCCTAACTATAAACAAGGCAGCCATCTTAAAAGAATTCATTAAATAAATGTGCTAAAACAGAGCAAGCTAAGTAAGTTAAAAGTTACTGGGTGACAGGGGCATGATTCTGCAAGCCAAAGGCTAAGCTAACTCCTGTATCCCATTAAAACAAACTAGGATTCACTACAGGGCATACCTGGACCTGGTATAAGGTGTAAGTAACTTAGGTACCCACAACACACCAGGCCAGCTTCCTACAGTAATGTAGTGTACAAATATTTCAGAATATATCAGAATTAGGAAAGCACAAATGAAACGCATTTTTTGAAAATTCTGAAGTGTGCTGGAAACAAATATGTTAATATGTTAATAAGATAAAAACAAATCAATACACTAGGTGATGCCATTTCACATGTTATCGTTTTTAGCACTGGATAGTTTTATCATTAAAACTGTGTGTCTGTGGAACTGTAATGGCCAGTTCAATTGACAATGTGTCGGCTATACTGGCAGTGCATTTCCACACCATGCATAATCCACTCTACTTCACTCTGTGTCACTCTACACCCCATTCTGCTTCACTCTGTGCCATTCTATGCCCCACCACTCTAGGCCACCTTATGCTACTCCATTTCACTCCATGCTGATCTACTCCACAACACTCTACACCACTTAATTCTAGGCCACTCTACTCCACTATATCATACTCCACTCTAAGATACTCTTCTCTACAAAACTACAGTTTATCCCCAACAACTCCACTGCACTCCATTCTGTGACACTCTAAGACAGTCTACTCCACTCTTTGCCACTCTTTGTCAACTCACTCTATGACACTCTATGCCACTTCACTCTAGGCCACTCAATGCCACTCTACTCTACTCAATGCCATGCCTCTTCACTCTGTACCACTCCATTCCATGCCACATTATATTCCACTCTATTCCCTTCGATGACATTCTATGACATCCTATTACACTCTGCTGTACAACACTCTACAACCAACAGGACACTCTGCTCCACCCTAAGTCTCTTTACTGTATAACACTCTATGGCACTCTACAACACTCCATTCTATCTCATACCACTCTACCCCCCTCCACAGCACTCTATGACACTCTACTCCACTGTACGCCACTCCACTCTGCAACACTCTACTCCAAGTCAAAGTATACCACGCCACTCGATGACACTCTATGCTAATCCACTCTACGACACCCTATGCTACTTCATTCTAGGCCACTCTTCTCCTCTCTACAACACTCCACTCTACGTCACTGTACCACACTCCACTCTATGATTTTTTATGCCACTCTACAACACTCTATGCCACTCTTTGCCTCTCCACTCTACTACATTCCATGCCACTTTACTTCACTCTATGACATTCCATGCTGCACCACTCCACATTATGACACTCTACTCCACTCGCCGGCACACCACTCTAAGTCACTTCACACTATTCTACGACACTATACTCCACTCTAAGACACCTTACTCTATGCTACACTATGCCACTCTACGCCCCTCCACTCTACATCACTCTACTCCACTCACTCCAGTCTATGCCACTTCACTCTACAACACTTTACACCACTCTATGCCACTTCACTCTGCAAATATATACCACTCCAGTCTACACCACACTATGACACTTTACTCTACTCTATGCCACTTTACTCTAGGCCACTCTAGACTACTCTACTCCTCTATGATTCTCCACTCCATGAAACTACACTTTATCCCACTCTACTTTACTCCACTCCACTCTGTGACACTTTATGATGCTCCATTCTATGACATTCAACTCCACTCAACTATACGTCACTCTATGCCAATCCATTCTACCATACTCTTTGTCACTTCACTCTAGACCACTCTACTCAACTCTACTAAAATCTTCTCCACTCTATGCTACTCTACTCCACTCTGTGCTACTCCACTCTGTGCCACTCCAGTATACTCCACTTTTCTACGCTATATGACATTCTACGACTGTAGGAACAGGGGTTTCTTGTTGTCAGAATATGCTCCCTACACAAGTAGAAACCAACACTCTAGTCAGGGAAAGCTAGACACACACTTAGAGATGGCCTGTGCTCACCCTCTGATTGCTTGCCACAGGTCAGTCAGGCTTATCTAAAGAGGCAATATGTAAAGTATTTGTACAACACACACACAGTAACACAATGAAAAAACACAAAAAGACTCCACAGAGTCTTAGGAAAATAGATAATACTTTTATGAGAAAATCAAGATCAAAATGACAAAAATCCAATCAGTAGAAGTTGAGATATGAATTTTCAAAGAATAAACCAAAAAGTAGTGTTTAGAAGTCACTAGCGTTTAGGGGTTACTTGAGGTCACACTAGACCGGGGTAAATACAATCTTCAGGTCGACCATGATGGAGGGCACGTCAGCTAAAGGACCCCCGCAGGGCCCGTTAAAAAAGTACTTTGGATGGAAGAAGCGACGACCTCGAGGACTCAATGTGCGGAGCAGAGGAGACGTTGCGTTGCTGTCAATCATGGATATGTAGGCGATGCCTCAGTTCCGAGCTGGGCAGCATTAAGGAAGCATCAAGGTCATGCAGCAATGGCCATTGAGGCGATATATCATCATTGAGCCACACAGATTCGAATTGCGGTGTGCACACTGCAAGCAGTAGCAGCGATGCGTCAGTGTCATGTGGAAATGCGCAAGTCTGGTCAGCGTAATGTAGTTGATGAGTAGATTTTCTTGGTTTGCAGCACAGCTACTCACTTCCAAGGGTCTAGGATGGGATTGGCACCACTTGGCAGAGCAGGACTCACAGCAGACAGAGTCCAAGTGCTGGTTGCAGGCAGTCTTTGATGTCCCTGAGACTGCTCATCAAAGCAGAAAGCAGTCCTTCCAGGATAGCAGTCCAGCAGAGTTGGAATCCTTGTAGCACAGCAGTCCTTACTTCTGGCAGAGTTCTACAAAGGTCCAGTCCCATAATATCTTGGTAGGGTTAGAGGTCCAGTACTTATACCCAAAGGTGTCTCTGAAGTGCGAGTAACTTCAAAGAAGTTGAAGTGCACACAGGTCCTTTCTTCCTAGCCATGGCTTCAGACTATCAGTACGGGGTAATCAGAACTTTGTGTGGGGACAGGCACTCCCTATTCGGGTGTGTCAGCTACCCCTCCTTCTTCCTGTCCAGGAAGAACTATCAGAATGCAAATGAGTTCCCTGTCACACCCCGCCTTCCTGTGTCTGTGGCTGTCTAGAGGGAATGCACAAAGTGTAGCTGTCTCCTACTCCAGACGTGTATAGGAGACGGGCTGCAAGACACAGAGCAGTAAGAGCAGAATAATGCCCACTTTCTAAAAAGTGGCATTTCTTAAATAGTAATGTTAAATCAATTTACCATTGTAGAGGATTTATCATTATCATTTCAAAGATATGAAACATGATCCAACCACTCCTTTCATATCAGGAATTACAACTTAAAAGTGTATTAAGGAGTTCCCAATGCTAGCCTATGAGAGGAGTAGGCCTCATAGTAGTGAAAAACAACTTGGTGAGTTTTTTACTACCAGGACATGTAAAACGTAAACATACATATCCTACCTTTTACTTACACAGCACCCTGCCGTTAGGGCTACCTAGGTCCTACCTTAGGGGTGACATGTGGCAACTGGTTTTAAATGCCAAGTCGAAGTGGCAGTAAACTGCACACACAGGCCCTGCAATGGCAGAACTGAGACAGGTTTGACAGACTCCTTGTGAGGGGTGATCAATCAGTGCTGCAGACCTACTAGTAGCATTTAGGTTACATGCCCTGGGCATATGGTATACTACTTCACAAGGGATGTACAAGTGAAGTAAATATGCCAATTATGGATACACCAATATTACAATGTTAATGGAAGAAGCACAAGCACTTTAGCACTGGTCAGCAGTGGTAAAGTGCTTAGAGTACTAAGGCCAACAAAAACATTCAGCAAAGCGTGGAGGGAAAAAGGCAAAAAGTGTAGGGTGACCCTTGAGAGAGGGCCACTGTCCAACAAAGACACTCTATGGCACTCTACTGTACAACACTCTACAACAATACAAGACACTCTGAGCCACTTTACTCTACTCTATGCCACTTCACTCTATGTCTTTCTACTCCACTATATTACAATCCACTCTACAACACTCCACTCTACGAAGCTCACTCTATCCTGCCCAACTCTACCACATTCTACTGCATGCCACTCTACTCTACAGCTCTCTATGCCACTCTATGCCACTCCACTCTATAACACTCTATGCTACTTTACTCTAGGCCATTCTACTCCTCTCTACGACACTCCACTCTACAATACACCATTCAACATAACTCTACGACACTCCACTCTAAGACATTCTATGCCACTCTGCGAAACTCTATGCCACTTCACTCTTCTACACTTCACGCCATTTTACTTCACTCTATGACACTCCATGTCATGCCACCCCACTCTATGGCACTTTACTCGACTCTACTCCACTCCACTCTAGGGCACTCCACTCTAAGACACTCTCATCTACTCCACTTTATGACACTTTACTCCACTTTAAGACACTTTACTCCATGTTACACTATGCCACTCTATGCTGTTCCACTCTATGCCCCTCCACTCTACATCACTCCACTCTATGGCGCACTACTCCACTTCACTCTACTGCACTCACACCAGTCTATGCCACTTCACTCTATGACACTCCACTCCACGTTATGCCATTCTAGTCTAGGCCACTCTACTTCACTTTACACCACTCCACTGTACCCCACACTACAACACTGTATTTAACTTTATGCTATGCCATTCCAATCTATGGCACTCTATGCCACTCCACACCACTCCATATTATGCCACTTTACTCCACTCTACGCCCCTCCACCCCACGCTATTACACTGTACTCCACTCAACTCTACAACACTTTACACCACTGTAAGCCTATCTCTCTGTGCCCCTTCACTCTACACCCTCTCTGCTCTATGCCTCTCTGCTCTACAACCCTCCGCTCTCCAACCTTCTGCTCTACAACCCTCTGCTCTATGAGCCTCTGCTCTATGACACTCTGCTCTGCGACACTCAGGCCCACAACACTTCATAATACTCTATGTTCCTCCACTCTATGATACTTTACTACACTACACTCTATGCCCCTCCACTCTACGACCCTCCATGATACGACCCTCCTCTCTATGTCACTCTACGACACTCCACACCACTCTATACCACTTCACTCTATGCCACTCTACTTCAGTCTACACCACTCTGTGACACATCACTCCATGACACACTATGTCACTCCACTCTACCTCCACTCTATGCCACTCAACTGTATTCTATCAGTGGCAGCTCCCCCGATATGGCGAAGGAGTTTTCGCCGCCCGCCAGCAGCAGCAGCTCCAAACCTTTTACAATAAAACGATAATAAACTATGTTTATTGTTTTATTGTAAAAGGGACGGGCCATGGGACGTGACAGGGATGGATGGCCCCTTAGTGCGCATGTATGTTTGGCAGACTGTCTTGGGCCAGCCAAACACACATGCGCACTGAGCTATCTCCAACCCAGCACTGTGTTACCGGGTTAGAGACAGCAGGCAGGCGCTCACAGTCTGCCTCAGAGTGCCAAGCCAGGGCACTCCTGCCAATCCTAAAGCTGCTTTCATGCTGTCAACAGCATGAAAGCAGCTTTAGGATTGGCCACATGGCACGCTGGGAGCCTGTGCCTGCAAGTGGAGCCAGAGGAGCGGCGTGGTGTGGTACATTGATGTAAGGTAAGTTTTTTGGTTTTGTTTTAATTTAGTGTTGTGCTTTGTGCCCTCAACCTCTCCCCCGCTTGTCACGCGCCGCCCCACCACTTTACCGCAGGGCAAGGGTGACTGCATTCTATGACACTTCACTCTACCCTATTACACTCAACGCCACTCCACTCTGCGACAGTGTACGCCGCTCCACCTTATCCACTCTACGCCACTAGACATGCTGAACAGCAGCCACACTGGTATACAACAGGGCTAAAACACAGTGGCAAAGCCAATAGCACTTGCATAGGAAAGACCGATTGGCTTTGCCAAAGCTTGTTTATGAGTTAACATGACTACAAGATCCAGCATGCAACGAGAAAAAAAACTGGACTAGAAGTATTAGGGTATGGTGGGTGACTTGAGGGCTCTGTTTGCAATGAGATCAGCAAAACACTGACCCGTAAAATCTTCTTCGTAGATTCATCTGGTCCCATCGGCTAATTTTCAAACAAAAAGCCCTTAGCACACGAATTATCATTGCAATGGTAAAAAATATATATTTATTTTAAATAGTTCAGTACTAAGATGCGCTCCTGAACGGCAAATAAAGCGTGATATCAGATCTGGAGCCCGGCTCTACAAACCTGCACGTGTTTTCCACGGCGTGGGCTGGGGGAGGTAGATGCACAAACTGCAGGGGCCAGCGTTACAGGGGCGGGGCGGGGGCAGATGCTGAACCCTCTCACAAGGCCCAATGAGGACCCAGCACAAATGGATGCGACGTCACCGGAAGTGCACGTGACTGTAGAGGCACAGACAGAACCAATGCACTTACTAGTTGTGCAAATCCATTTACAGAAAGAAAGAGACCCTGTTTCTAAATTGTAAACATTCTACTCTGAAACGTTGCCCATATCATGATGTAAGGACTGCGCAGATTTGTTTTTCAATCTGTAATATGGATGACTGCAAAAATAAACTATGTGCCCTCTGTGAGGCTCGAACTCACGACCTTCAGATTATGAGACTGACGCGCTGCCTACTGCGCTAAGAAGGCTCTGGTGAACATGTTCCCGAAACTTATATTGAGTCGGAGAAAGTGTGGGTGCCACTATGCATTGTTGAAATATGTAATTTATTATATAGTTGCTCTGTATTTTAAGTTTAAGGCATCTTGCATACACGTCACAGGAAAAAAAAAAACAATGTTACAGTTGTCTCCTTGCAGCAAATTCACATATTCTATTTCTCAAAGATAGAAAACTTTGATAACCTTTTATACTAACCTTGTTTCTGATATTTTAAATTGGTAGCTGTGTTTGCCGTGTGAGGGAGATGTATGTGTCCCCTTGTTAGTTATCCACGTGGTCAGGTCCACACTCTGCATCTTACTGTTGTGTAGCCACAGTAGGGAGGAGTCCACACAGCACAAGACATAGACAATACCCGTGCGTAGTGTCACGCGCCCCCTGCACCGCCTATAGAATAATGTATAGATGTCTGCGGGCCGCAGAGACCACGAGGACAATGAAAACAGGAAGAGACGGGTCATCTGAGAGATATAACTGGCTTCAATGCTCAGTGCCTACAACAATTGTAAACATATTCATTACCGGATCGCTGGAGTCCAGAGTACTGACCATCACACCATGAGCAGCCACGTGGGTCTCGCCTGTCCATCTTTCCTCACAGAAGGAGTATGATGAGCTGCACGTCACCACCTAACTTTTCATTGCTTGTCAGTGTACTTTAGAAATCACAAAACAAGCACAACGCAACGAAGAGGTGCATTTTACAATTAAGTGTTTAGAACACGCAGGGAACTTGTGGCATCTGATGCTTTAAATAGACCTAAGAATTGGTGCAATAATGAGAAACTGTGGACACTGCAAACAGCAGCTGCATCCCACAGATGAGATAAAACACCAACTAACTCAGCCGTAAACTCCTAGAAGCTCCTAGAAACTGACATAGCGGGTGATTAATGTCATAAAACAGACACTGAGACCCCTCTTACACTGCAGGGGCGGAGCAGGAAAGAAAATGAGCGTTTTCATCACGAGACCCCAGCTATTTATATAACCTGTTCTTTTTGGGGGGTTTCTTCTTCCAGGTGATTCATCCTACCGTATCTGTGCAGCCAGGGCTGGGGATGGGGGGCAGGAGCTATGGGGTCAGTGTAAACCTGAAAGGGCATTAGAAGGAAGCGAAAGACGAAGCAAATGAGATTTATTCAGACGTTAGGTACA
This sequence comes from Pleurodeles waltl, assembly GCF_031143425.1. NCBI lineage: Eukaryota > Metazoa > Chordata > Amphibia > Caudata > Salamandridae > Pleurodeles > Pleurodeles waltl. Next base: position 5,583,932 of record NW_027150097.1, read on the forward strand.
TTTGGGTTTGTAGGAAAAAAAGAGCAATTTTAAAATGACCAATTAGATTTTTTGTAACCCCTTCGCTGCCAGGCCTTTTCCCCCTCAGGTGCCAGGCCTTTTTTTGGGCGATTTGGGGCAGTTTGCGCTTGGGCCCTCATAACGTTTTTGTCCACATAAGCTAACCACACCAAATTTGCATCCTTTTTTCCCAACATCCTAGGGATTGTAGAGGTACCTAGAGTTTGTGGGTTCCCCTGAAGGAGACCAAGAGATTAGCCAAAATACAGCAAACATTTCATTTTTTTCAAGAAAAAATGGGAAGAAAGGGCTGCAGCTGAAGGCTTGTGGTTTTTTCCTTGAAAATGGCATCAACAAAGCGTATGTGGTGCTAAAATCACCATCTTCCCAGCTTTCAGAAACAGGCAGACTTGAATCAGAAAACCACATTTTTCAACACAATTTTGGCATTTTACTGGGACATACCAAATTTTTACTATATTTTGTGCTTTAAACCTCCTTCAAGTTAGTGACAGAAATGGGTGTGAAACCAATGCTGGATCCCGGAAAGCAATACATTTCTGAAAAATAGACACAATTCGAAATTCATCAAGGGGTCATTTGTGTAGATCCTACAAGGTTTTCCTACAGAAAATAACAGCTGAAATAAAAATATATCGAAATTGAGGTGAAATACAGCCATTTTTCTCCACGTTTTACTCTGTAACTTTTTCCTGCGATGTCAGATTTTTTAAAGCAATATCCCGTTACGCCTGCTGGATGCTTCTGGTTGTGGGGATATATAGGACTTGTAGGTTCATCAAGAACCCTAGGTAGCCAGAGCCAATAAATTTGTTGCACCTTGGAATGGGTTTTCATTGTATACTGGATATACAGCAATTTATTTGCTGAAATATAAAGAGTAAAAAATAGGTATCAAGGAAACCTTTGTATTTCCGAATTGGGCATAAGGTAAGGTGTTGAGAAGCAGTGGTTATTTGCACATCTCTGAACTCCGGGGTGCCCATACTAGCATATGAATTACAGGGCATTTCCCAAATAGATGTCTTTTTTACGCAGTGTCTTACATTTGGAAGGAAAAAATGTAGAGAATGACAAGGGGGAGTAACACTTGTTTTGCTATTCTGTGTTCCCCAAGTCTCCCGATAAAAATGGTACCTCACTTGCGTGGGTAGGCCTAATGCCCGTAACAGGAAACGCAACATGGACATGTCACATTTTTACAATGAAATTAAGGTGTATTTTGGAAAGTGATTGGTTGTGGATTTTGATCTCTAGCTCAGCCGGAACCTAGAAAACGCTACCAAACCTGTGCATTTTTTAAAACTAGACACCTAGGGGAATCCAGGGTGGGGTGACTTGTGGGGCTCTCACAAGGTTCTGTTACCCAGAATCCTTTGCAAACCTCAAGATTTGGCCCAAAAAACACTTTTTCCTCAAATTTCGGTGTCAGAAAGTTTTGGAAACTGAGAGGATCCACAAATTTCCTTCCACCCAGCCTTCCCCCAAGTCCCCCAATAAAAATGGTACTTCACTTGTGTGGGTAGACCTAGTGCCCATGACAGGAAATGCCCCAAAACACAATGTGGACACATCACATTTTCCCAAAGAAAACAGAACTGTTTTTTGCAAAGTGCCTAGCTGTGGATTTTGGACTCTAGCTCAGCCGGCACCTAAGGAAACCTCCCAAACCTGTGCATTTTCTAAAATGAGACACCTAGGGGAATCCAAGCTGGGGTGGCTTGTGGGACTCTCAAAGGGTTCCGTTACCTAGAATCCTTTGCAAACCTCAAAATTTGCCCACAAAAATGCCTTTTACTCACATTTCGGTGACAGAAAGTTCTGGAATCTGAGAGGAGCCACGAATTTCCTTCAACCCAGCCTTCCCCGAAGTTTCTCGATAAAAATGGTACCTCACTTGTGTGGGTAGGCCTAGTGCACACAAAAGGAAATTCCCCAAAACACTATCTGTACACATCAGAATTATCGAACACAAAACGACCTGTTTTTGCGGGGTGGGGGGAGGGGCACCTGCGTTTTTTGTCCTGCCCTCAGCAGCCATATAGAGAAACCTACCAAACCCAAACATTTCTGAAAACTAGACACCCGAGGGAGTCCAGGGAGGTGTGATTTGCGTGGATCCCCCAGTGTTTTCTTACCCAGAATCCTCAGCAAAGGTCTAATTTAACAAAAAAATGACATTTTTCCCACATTTCTGTGTGGGATCACTGCACTGGGACAAATAGCCTACCACCCAACCTTCTCCTCTGTCTCCCAATAAAAATGATACCTCACTTGTGTAGTGCCTGTGACAGGGAAGAGCCAAAAGCATGTCGAAATTGAGGGTTAACCAAAGCGGATCTAAAAGGGCAGTTTTAAAAGAAATATTTTAGGCTGACAAGTGGGGCAGAATCTTTATCGGTATAGATGTGGCAAAGCTGGGTGGTAGGAATTTTGTGGATTCCCACAGATTCCGAAAGGTTCCATCACAAAAATGTGGGAAACATTTGTAATTTCCAGCAAAATTAGAGGTTTGCAGGGCATTGTGGGTAAGAAAATGGTACAGGGTGCATGTGAAGGTCACCACCTTGGACTCACTCAGATGTTTAGTTTTCAGATGTGTCTAGGTCTTGTGGTTTTTTCTACATGTCAGCGTCCCAAAGTCCAAAAAGTGCAGCCCTCACCATTTCAAGTGGTAAGATTTTGAGAGTTAGACAAGCTCTCATGGCCCAAATGTAAAACCAAAACCCAAAATAATCAAATGTCCTCTTGCTTGCCATGGGATAACATGTTTTAGTGTGCAGGGGGGAGCTGAAAGACTGCTACCCCCTTCAGTTGGGGTGGAGGCATAACCAAGCCCATACTGGTTGGTAGCCACCAGCCCACCATTTTGTTTAATTCCCTGGCATCGAGTAGGCTTTCTGCCTCCTAGGGGAGTGGATCGGGGGGTAATTGCCCCATCTGCCCACCGGTGGGCAGAACAACCTTGTTTCCATTTATTTGGGGTGGAGGGATGGACATGCCCCCACCCTCTTTTTTTTAAAATAAAGTCTTCCCTGGTGTCTGGTGGGGTTTCTGCCCCCCCCCGGGGGCAAATGAGCCTTACAAAAATAGGCTGATCTGCCCCCAAGGGGGGCAGAAATGGCCTAAAATAAAGTTGCCCCCCAGCGGAGCGACCCTTGTGCCTGAAATTGGCACAAAAAAAATGCACAGTGTCTAGTGGTTTCTGCCCCCCTTAGGCCGATCTGCCCCCCAGAGGGGCAGAAATGGCCTAAAAACAATTTGCCCCCCCCCCAGGGGAGCGACCCTTGCCTAAGGGGTTGCTCCACTTATCAATGCAAACAAATAAAAAGAAAATCCCTGGTGTCTAGTGGCTTCTGCCTCCCCCCCCCAGGGGCAGATCAGCCTAATCAGTAAAGGCCAATCTGCCCGTAGGGGGGGCAGAATAGGCCTAATAAAATTATTGCCCCCTGGGGAGCGACCCTTGCCAAAAGGGTCGCTTCCCTTATCCCAGTTTCATAAAAAAAAAAAAAAATTCATGGTGTCTAGTGGCTTCTGACCCCCTGGGGGCAGAATGGCCTAATCAATATAGGCCATTCTGATCCGGGGGGGGGGGGCAAAATATGCTTAATAAAATGATTGCTCCCTGGGGAGCGACCCTTGCCTAAGGGGTCGCTCCCCTTATGAAACAAAAAAAACAAAAACAATCCCTGGTGTCTAGTGCCTTCTGCCCCCCAGATCGTCCTAATCAATATAGGCCGATATGCCCCCGGGGGGGCAGAAAAGCCCCCCAGGGAAGAAATACTCAAATGACATTGAAAGGAAGGAAAAGCCTTTCCTTCCTTTGATGTCTCTGCCTGCCCCTTCCTCCCGAGCCTGCTTAGTATTTCTCTTCCGCATTGAGCTGGAAGCATGCTTCCAGCGCGATGGGAGGTGACCTCTGATGAGGTCAGCACACGATCGCATGCTGACATCACTGAGGGAATCGGGGGTCGGGGAAGCAATTCCCTTCCATCCATGACAGGGGGTGTGGGTGGGAGGCCCACGTGCAGGACAAGCTGGTCTCATCCCTGGTACACGGGAACTGTGGCCAAGGGCGAGACCAGGTCATCCCAGGCATTGTATGGGTTAATATTTAACTTCCCATACCAGGAGTCAAACCCGGGCCGCCTGGGTGAAAACCAGGAATCCCAACCGCTAGACCATATGGGAGCTGCCAATGATCAGCATAGCTCACTATGTGTGAAGTGTGTGTCCTGACAGACTCCATTCTGTACACTATGAGTCCTACTCGTATTCTCACTATCTGACAAAATATGTAAAAATGAATGACCAGAAGTCATGATTTCTGCCACAACCTGCTCAGGTCTCATTATTTACAATCTTAGAACTTCTACACACACACACAGAGCCCAGGACACGGAGGACAGCAGCAGTCCCTGCATTGACTATTACTAACCCCTCCCCTTGAGCCAGACAAAGCCACGCCCCTCCCCCAGGACACCCCTTGACTCCTGGGTTTCCTCACCAGGCTCATGGCCCCACAGACCCATCTCTAGTTACCTTCCAGCTGCTTCCTTGACGACACTCCCCTGCACCTGTCACAGGCTCCAGGCTGCCCTCCTAGGGCTCCAGTTACACTCCCTCTCTATCTACTAACAGCACCGACTCCAGTCCTGACACTGGATTGGTTCACACAGAGAAGAAGCAGCTCAGAAGTAGTCTGGGTTGTTCCCAGGTACCTGCATGTTCACAGAGTGACCGCCAGGGGGCATCACAGCCACAGCACTCACAGCTCACAAGGCCGTCGGCCAGGCCTCCAAATTAAGAGGGAAGCAAGCTGCAGAAACAAAGTGAATAAATGTTTAAGGATTTCAATGAGAAAGTTGAGAAAATAGTTATTTCTAGCTATCCCAGGCATCTCTCGGCAGGTGTTGGATCACTTTCACATCCTGCTCACCAGAGGCGCAGAATCAAGCACTCCGCACTGCAGAGGAAGGAGCAGGCTGTGTCAGCTTAAGGATTTCTGGGGACCCCGACAAGATACACTTAAGGAGCCTTTGTTGGGAACACGTTTATATTTTATTACCCATTTTCTCCTAATTTAAGTCACTAAATGCCAAGCAATATTGAATAATACAGTGGTTCCCAACCTGTAGTCCGGGGACCGCTGGGGGTCAACGAAGACTCCTCAGGGGGTCCGCAGCTGCTTAGAAAATTAAATAATATTAACAGTTTATGTCCCCAGATTTCAGTAATGTCTGAGTGGGGGAGGGGCCTGGATTCCAATAATGAGTCCGTGGGGGTCCCTGAGTTCCAGTAATGATAAAGTGGGGGTCCACAGAAGTCAGAAGGTTGGGAATCTCTGGAATAATACATTAAAGCATGAATTGCAGAAATAGACGGATGTGAGCTAGAAAGTTCACTCTCTCATAGCTCTGTGGCGGGCAGGAGCCCAGGGCAACTAAAACCTCTCTGGGAGCAGACGCTTAGCTGGGCTGAAGGTGTCTCTGCTGCCCACTTTTTTTTACTTTTCTTTCCTTTTTTTACAAAAGTAGGAATATGATTTGAAGTAAGTAACCATATATTTTTACACATTCCCCATAGTCCAATCCCTTTCGAGCACACATTTCTGAGATCACACGAATTTAAAAACAGTCTAGGGGATAAAACCTAACTAATAAGGTAAGATGAAAACGCACCACAGGCACGCAAATTAAACATTTTAAAGTGTATGTATTTAAGTTTTTATTCTTATAAAATGTAAACACACATTAAATCGCTGTTTGCAACAACTGTAAAAAAGTTTAATAGTATCAGACTGCATCTTTTTAGGTCAAGCGCGCAAGCGCTTTGACCTGTGGTAAGTGTTGTGGACTTTTAACCATGCATATCTCACTCCCATCACTTTCAGTCGTTCGTGGGCTTGTCTTTCATAAATCCCTTGGTGTCATTAGTAAATGCTTTACAGCCTTTAGGCTGATTTCGTCATGCCTTGCGTCCTGCCCCTGTTACATGGATTACTGCACGATTGCCAATAAATTTCAGCATGAGCAAATTACGTTTTTCTTTTGACTCTCCACATTCTGCTGCCTGGCGGCCATGGCGCTCACAGCGCGAACAGGCACAACAACGTGAACTCGATCGTCAGTATTGAAGCACTGGTCACACTGTTCACAGTTACCTAATCTGAGTCATTTCTTGAGGCAGGGCAGTTCTCTGAAGTACAAAGCAGGCCTCAAGCAGCAGGGCAATCTTCTGAAATACAAGGCAGTCCATCCAAGTGTCCTCCGCAGGCCCACGAGTAAACTGAACAGCTGGTCTGAGGGACTAATATTTATGCCTGTACTAGTCTTTGAAGTGGCAGAAACATCTAGGCCTTACTAAATCTGATTCTGTAAATTTCCTTCCCCTCCTGCTCAGGGTCCAAGAGGTCTAAAGTGACAAAAGGCTGGTGTCAAGTTCTTTATGAGTGTGATGAGGGAGCCCTTTGAAATGTATGTTGGGCAAGCAACAGTTCCACCCGTGCCATCCCAGCAGGATGGCCCATCCTACAAACACCTTGGGCCCCTTTGTCTCCACTGTTTAGGAGGAATACCCAAAGGTCAACTGCCACTCTAACCCCAGTCATGTGACCCAGGATAGAGGTTGCAGGCACTAAATGTTAAGGACAACAAAATGCCAACTTTCTAAAATAGGCATTTTCAAGATTGTGACTCAAAATCCACCTTTACCGTTAAAGAAGAATTTAAATAACAATTAATTTGAAACCATACATGACTTTTCAACTCATTCCTAATTAAAAGTTAGCCCTTATTAAATGTACTAATGTAACCTAATCTTATCCTGTGAGAGGTAGGTCTTGAAGTAGTGAAAAGTAAATTTAGGAGTTTTTAACTACATGGACATGCAAAACATAAAAGTACATGTCCCAGTTTTAAGTACAATGTATCCTACCCTGTGTGCTGTTCAGGGCCTACCACAGGGATGACTTGTACATGTTAAAAAGGAAGGTTTGGCCCTGGCAAAGGGTTTATTTTGACATGTTGAATTGGTAGCTCAAAACTAAACTGTGTTCTGATTTGCTATTATTATACATTTGTTCACGCTATGATGAATCTGCACTTTCTGTTATGTTCTATGAGACGTTTCCGATATAAACCCTTGACCCACGGACTCAACATCATCTCCTGCACAGGCGCTACTCAGCTCATCCTCTCACTCATGGAAGATTCCTCAACCACCAGAACAAACTACTGCAACACCATGACCAACATAGATGATTGGATGAAAACTAACTGCCTCAAACTCAACTTCAACAAGACGGAAGTTCTGATCTTCAGGAAAAACAAATCCATACGGGACCACAGCTGGTGACCAGCCAAACTCGGACCCGCTCCCAAGTCCACAGACAAAGCGTGCAACTTCAGCATCACCCTCAACAGTGAACTGACCATGAAACAGCAGATCAACGTAGTTGCCTCCTCCTGCTTCCACACCATCTGCATGCTCTGCTGAATCTTCAGACAGGTCCCGGCTACCTCTGGGAAACCGTCACCCAGGCCCTCGTCACCAGCCGCCTCAACTAAGGCAACGTCGTCTACGCCGGCATCTCCTCCCAGCTCCTAAAAAGACTCACAGGACATTTAGAACACGGCAGCCAGAATCGTCCTGGACCTTCCCCCAAGCGTACCCAAATCACTCCCTCCCTTCGCCTCCACCACAGAAACCTCCACTGGCTCCCTATCCAAAAGAGATGTCTTTTCAAGTTCCAAACCCATACTTATAAAGCCCTGCCCAATCAGGGCCTGGACTACATCAACCACCGACTACACTCCCATCAATCCAGGCAGACACCTGCGCTCCTCCTCTCTGTCCCTCACACACACACAGAATCCATTGCAGTTGTAGCAGCAACCCCTCTTTCTCCTACATCGCCACCAAGGCCTGGAACAACCTCCAAACTGCACCCTTGCTCACAGACATCAGGAAGAGACTCAAGACCTGGCTCTTTGGCAGAGACTTCGCACCACAGTGCCCAGATACCCCCAAGGGTGACAGCGCCACTCTCAACAAATAATTAATTGATTTTAGGTTTGAGCCAGATGATTTTCCGATTGTACTAGATTTGCTGTCCTTTTCTCTATTCATTTTGCTACTTATTTAGGTCTTAGAAACATTTTGATTTGTACTTCTTTATGCCCTATTTACTAAGAGCTTTTATAGAATTGACTTTATGCTGATTCTGGATTGCAATCTTTTTGATGTTTGTAATAAAACTCCTACATTTATTCTGCCGATCCACATCTCAGTTAATAAATAGGCCCTTAATTGACTGTATTCCTGATATTTTATGTACTGGGAGGACACATTACCTCATACACTTGAGGTTTATCACCCATCAATCCTCGTGTGCTCTGTTGAGGTAAATTTATATGGGGGCAAGAATTGCGGAGGACCCTGCACCCACAAATTTGTTGTAGCAAAAGATGGTTGCGAATTAAGAGCACCGCCTTTCTGCTTTAGATAGTTCTCTTTTTGCCCTGTCCCTAGTTTTAGTGGATTCTTCTGGTGGATTTTGCAGAGTTCCTTACTTATGGTGCTGTTCCTGAGCAAACTGGATTGTAATATACATGGATAGAATGATTTTAATGACTAAGAATGTTCTGGTGTGTTACTGAGATAGGGTGATTTGTGTGGTACATACAACTTATACACATAACTTGCTGACTTATACACATAACTTGCTGACCTCCTCCTATTTAGATTGAGCAGACAAGATGTATTTTATTTGTTTAGTGTGTTTGGACTGAGAAGGCAGTGCATTCGTGTTTTCAATTCACAAGAAAGTCGCGCTGTTTTTGGGTGGTCAGGAGTCAGACTGGGATTGATGAGACAACACAACAGTCATGCTGTCAAAGGCTGGTTGCCGGCAAAGCTACACTACGATTTGTTAATCTTTGGCAAAGCGGAACTGGGATTCATTGCTAGCTTTTTTTTGTCTGGTTTCAGGTTTATTTTGAATGAGAATAATGGGCGCTGAGTGAAAAAAAAGCCTAAAACTCCTGGCTTACCTATTATGGAGGAACGGAAAATACCTGCAAAGGTAAAGAGCTAAAGCTAAAGAGAGAAACTTTAATATTGGCTGCATATGAAATGATAAAGAATATTGGGTGCTATACGTGAACCTGGATTCGCAATTGGCATGAATGCACCTCTTCTGGCAAGGACATGCAATTTGTTTTAGATGGTACCTTTAATATTGGAAAGCTGGATTTCCTGAGAGAGATCATCAATGAGAGGAAGCTGTTACCTAGACCAACACAGTTTGAGGCGCTGAATAAACCGGACTGAGTGGCTACAGAGAGTACGAAAAAGATGAAGCAGGCAAGAGAATTATTTAGAAAGTGGAAGGCAAGAGAGATCATAAGGGGAAATGTTGGAGGCGGGATATGGTAGAGGAGGTGAGAGTTCTCCTGCAAAAGTTAAGAAAATAACACACAAAGAAAGACGATGAGGGAAAGAGAGAGAAGCAGAACTAAAAACAAAACTCAGATGAGGTGGATAATTTCTTAAATGTTCTTTTGTATTCCAGACCTCTTTCATATACAGGTGGGATCCAGAGACAGATGCAGGGTTTCACAGTACCTGATATGAATGCAGCAGGAGAGGGTAAGAATGAAAACACACAGGAATCGACTGCACTTGCACTTGCGGGTACATTAGCAATTTCCCCACCTGAGAAAACATCGACAACTTTGTCCAGTACTAGTACAGATACTATTGCTGCCTCTTCAGTTTTAAATGATTTCTGCTACTGTTCCTGCTTGGACTTCTAAAGAGAGAAACATTAATATTGGACTTTTCAAGATTGAATTTGGAGAAAATGTACATGGGGCAATTTATTTCTTTACTAGACTGATGTCATACAATGTGGATCAAATGAGATATTTGATCAGAGATGCAGTGAGGTGTGCAAATGAAGGACATGACAGACTTGAAGTATTAGCTGAATAATATGAGGTCAGAATTAGTAGAATGGGAAGAGAAATTACAGTATGAAATCAATTTGACTCACAGGGAACTAAAGGAGTTGGTCTTAGTGACGTTATGAGCTCCCATTAGAGATTTACTTGAAAAGATAAAAGATTGAAGAGATATGAGAAAGTACACAGAACAGTTCAAGAAGAAAGTTACTGCTAAAAAGAAAGTTACAAAGGCAGAAAAACAAGCTAAGGGGTATGTTAGTGATCGCGAATTAGAGTCAGTTTCAGAATTTTCCCTGAGAGAATACTGCAGGTGTAATTCAGAACAATTCTGCAGTGATGGCAATGCGAGCAATGATAATGCAAAATCGCTTAACACTAGATATCCTTCTCACAAAGGAAGACAATGTTTGCAAGGTTTTGAAGGTTATGGAATGCTGCACTGTCATACAAGATCCGAGTAGGGTTATTGAAGACTATGTTCAAAACATAACTGATATTTCTCATTACATCCTAGCTTAGATGAGAATGGCTTGTGTGAAACAGTAGGTTCCAGGGTTAGTTAGAAGGAAAAGGATTTAGTAAGGTTGTTGAATGGTTATTTTTAACACCTGTAATTATTGTGTTGACTTGTGCAAATGCCCTGTTCCTCTTGTTGAAATTTTCTGAGTGGTTATTTCTAAAATGCTGGTGCAAAGAGAAAAGAAGATCGTCAAAGAGAAAGAGTCACAAATTTGAAATGAATGATTCCAAAGACAGTGAATACAATCAGCTAAAATTGATGGAAGAGTCAACTCAAAAGAAGCCGAAAGTGATGCAGACTGTTATAATTGTTAGACTAATTATATTAAGTGTAGTTTTAGAGTTAACAGAATAATCAAAGGGGAAGTTTTTGATGATTTTCATTCATATTCATATTTTTGCGCATCAATGACCAAGCAGAATGAAGTTTTACTATTGATTACTTATGTACGAACTGATATTGTGCTATTATTTTCTAAGCAAATTTCCGATGACATGTAGAAATTCATTTTCTCAACCCTTTTTAGTTAGCCCTCAATTAAGGCCTAGCAGACGTGTTTTGTAAAATGGATGTCCCCCCCCCCCAATGTTTCACTATTCATTATTTCTTCAGCACACAGTCAAGCAGAGTCTTGTTTGCTTATTTTCACCGACATTATTCATGCTATTCCCAATTAATCTCTCCTGCTTGGTCACAAAACTATCTGCAAGGTCTTTCCTCCAGCTGACTGTACCCTATTCATTCAAAATTGCTTTCCGTTCTTCATGTCTGTACTTTGTTACACCATCTCCTGACGGTATTAGCATGGAGTGGGCAAAATCAATTTTTATGTAATGGGATTGTGCTTTAGTGTTAATGCAATATGAAGTTTAATATCACTTTTGTAATGATAAGATGAGTTTTAAGCTCTTAAAAGAAACAATTGTTTCTTGCAAGCACAAAGTACCTGGTTTGCATAAAAATTACACTCACTAAGTCCATAGAGGAGGAGATGCGTTGAAAAGGGTAGGTGTGTGTTGGATTTCCAGGCGCACACAGGCAATGTGTCGATTCTTTTCCACACGGCAAGGGCTTTGCGTCGAATTCCAGCGTGCACGCTTGAATCCTCTTTGCGATGTGGGGTCTTTTGACAACCAGGGACGATGCAGAGATATCCTGGGCATGCAGGATGAAGTCACAGGGGCTGCGTGAATCCGGGGGCGATGCATTGGAGTTTCTGTCGCACGGCATGCACTATGTCGATTCCTCACGTAGGAAGTCGGGCCGCATCATTCTGGTTTGGCGTTCCGTCGAACTGGTGGGCTGTGCATTGAAGTTCCGGTCGCTGGTGCTGCATCGATCTCCACTCGGGAAGCCAGACTGTGTCATTCCAGTTCAGCGATGCAGGAATTCTTTCCCCGCTAAGCAGACTGTGTGTAGTTTCCGGCAGGCTGTGCTTTGATTTTCACCACACAACGTGTTCTTTGCAGAGATTAAGTCCTTTTGGCCCTGAGACTTCAGGAAATAGGAGGCAAGGTCAATCCAAGCCCTGGGAGAGCACTTCTCAGCAGAGCCAGAGGCCAGCAAGGCAGCAGGGCAACAGCAAGGCAGCAGTCCTTTACAGCAAAGCAGCCCAGGCGAGTCCGTTGGCCAGCCAAGCAGCTTCTCTTGAAAGGTTGCAGGTTCTGGTTAAGAGTTTCTTTCCCAGGAAGTGTCTGAGTTTCTAGGGTCAGGGACCGAGTTTATATACACAAATGTGCCTTTGAATTGGGGAGACTTCAAAGAGTGGCTTAGAAGTGCACAAAGTCCCCTTTCAGTACAATCCTGTCTGCAGGGTCCCGTGTTGGCAGTTGTGAGAGAACAGGGCTGATTGCAGAGGCCCCCTAACTCTTTGCCCCCATTTTCCACTTTTTGCTGGTGTTTTCCTGACTCTGATGGTGCTCTGGGTACTGCTAACCAGTCCCAGGGCCTGTGCTCTGTGTAAAATCAGTATGCAAATTAGACTAATTATAATTGGCTAAGTCAACCTACCTATAAGTCCCTAGTATATGGTAGGGCATGTAGGTTTAGGGACCCCAGCATAGGTAGTGCACCCATAGGTGCACTGCTGAGGTGCCCCGTGAAATTTTAAAGGCAGGCCTGCCTTGCTGGCTGCTTTTAAATTAAAGTTATATGCAAATTCGACTTTGGATTTAAAAGTATTTCCAAAGTCTTAGACTACCTTATTTTTTACATATACGTCACCCCTAAGGTGTGCCCTATGTGCCCCTAGGGCTGGGTGCCATGTAACTATAAGCAGGGACCTTATAAAAATGGTTTTATAAGCCCTGGTGAGGTAAAACAGCCACATTCGTGTTTCCCTCATTGTAGTGAATGGCCTCTATAGGCTAGAATGGGGAGACTTTATTTTAATTTTAAAAGTCCCCTTAAGTAACAGATACCAGACGTTTGGTATCAAATTAATTGTTATAATAAATCCCACAACTTCCAGTTGTGGGATTTAATATAACTTGTTCAGGTAAAGAGTTTTAAACTTTACCTGAAATGTTGCCAACTTCAGCCCTGCAGTGTTTTTGCTGCTGTGCTCTGATTGGCCAGCCTCCTGCAGCCTGGCCAGGCTGCCTTGATGAGGTGTGAGGTGGCCTGGCTCCACGCAAAGAGATGTGCCTGAGGGAGGAGATCTCCCCTCAGCAGATGGTGAAGCAGGAAGGGGGAGGGCTGCCAAACTGGTCTTCAAAGGCAGAGAAGGACATTTGGAACAACCCAGCAACACCCTCACATCCTGCAAACCCAGACAATTAGGTGCCCCCTTGATTAGATTAGGAGAGGGCAGGAGAGGGGTGTGTTTAGGATTTTTAGCCACACCAGTGGGTGGGCTCAGCCAGATGTAACCTTCAAAAATCACTTTCAGCCATGATGGATTTTTGAGGAATGTTGCTCCCTTGGATTGATTTTTGCCACACTTCCCAGGAAGTGGTCATCACAGGGGGAAGGACCCTGCACCTGATTGGAGAACCAGGACCCTCCTGTTTTTCAACCAGGAGCAGGGATAAAACTGGCAGACCTGCACCCGCACCTCAGATCCCTATCAGATTCCAACAAGGAAGAACTACAGGAGAAGAAGGACTGCCCTGCTCGATCCCTGACCTGCACCCAGACACTGCACTCTGGAGGACTGCACCAGCTGCACACTTGGGCTTCACCACTAAAACGACTTTACCTGTCTTCTACTGCTTCAAGAAGGGACTTCCTGTTTGCTACAGGTACAAAGGAGCTGCCCAGAGTCCCCTGCATCAAGTCCTGCAAGCAGAGCCCAGCTGACCAGCGGCCAGTGGCCATTCGAGGATTCTGACCAGGTGCGTTCTGGGAATTGTAGTCCCAACTCCCAAGGAGCAACTCAGAGCTTCTGGAACCTTTGATCAAGTTGTGGACACTTCAAGGACACAAAAAGGACCTCTGGAAGAAGATCCAGAAGTTTGGAGTCGTTTGAAGTAACTCCATAAGTTGAAGAGGTGAACTGTGGGAGTTGTAGTCCCAGGCCCCAAGAGGCACACCAGAGCCTCAGAACCCTTGGCTGGTGCGGTGGACCACTTTCCTGATTCAAACACTTCTGAAAGTAAGTGTGACAGTGTTGCCTCGTGGATGGCCTGAACTCTGGACTTTGTTCCTTTGCAGTTTGACCTTTTTTGACCCTTTAAGCGCTAGTTGCTTCTATGTGCTAGAAAGTATTAATTCTTAAAAAATTAATTTCTCTGGTTCCTCTTATCCGATTTTATTTGTTTTGGTGTCATTTTAAAGATAAAAATATAATCTATTTTTATAAATTGATTTTGCATTTTTAAACTGTTTCCTGTGTTTTATTTAATTACTGTTTTGTGATATTTGAATGTTTTACGCTTTGTCTCCTAAGTTAAGCCTTGTCGCTCGCTGCCAAGCTACCAAGGGTTGAGCTGGGTTTATTTTACTGAGCCCTAACTGGGCCTAAGTGGAGGTTAATGGCCTATTGCTAAGTGTGGGTACTTACCTGCCCTTACCAATAACCCATTTTCCAACATTTTTGGTGCGCAGTGGTGGGATCCTGTACTTGTGTTCAGTATTGCATTACAGTTTTAAGTAAAACAAATTAAAAATCCTTTAAATTGTCCTAGTTCAAAAATTGTTTTTAATTTTTAATTTGGATTAATTTCAATTATTGCATTTTTGGGATTTTTCTAAATTCTTGTTTCCAATTTTTGCAAAACGTTTTTGTTGACACAAAACTGTGATACCATGGAGCTTGATCTGGCTAGCCTACCCACACTGACAGTAGTCCAGCTTAGGGGGTTGTGTACTTCAAGGGGGTTTCCTGCAACCACTGACCTCAGGAAGCATGTCCTGATTAAATCCCTGACAGCATGGGCTGAGGCCCAAGAAGTAGGCCCAGAGGACGCTCCAGAGGCGGAAGAAGCAGGGGAGGATGCTAGCTCCAACCACTCAGAGGAGGGAGGGCATCTGAGCCTAAGTGAGGAGGAGGAAGACCGGTCCTCACTACACACAGTCACTAGGGGCATACCCAAAGCTAGTTGGGGGAAGTGGGTCCCTTCAGGAGGAGAGAACCTGTCCCTCAGGGAAAGAGAGCTGGAGGCCCAACTAGCATTCATAGCTTTGGAAGCAGAGACGCTGGCCCTAGAAGAGAAAAAGTGGGCAAAGAAAGAGAAAAGAGATGGTGGCAGTGACAGAGAATATTTCTCCAGACTCCCCAACCCATTGTCCCATGCTACTTTTCTTGTTCTGAGGTCCCCCGTTCTATATCTATCCAGTGACAACAGACAGGTGGCCAGCCAGTGGCCTCTCCGCCTCACCCCCACTCTGAAGGTCCTCCAATAGCTTCAGATCAACACTCTTGACAGGTGCCAGCGAATTGTAATGGCGTCTCCCACCAGGACAAGGCAACTCCCTTCTAATGCACCTCCAATGGTTTGGAATTACAGGACATACATCTAGCCTTCATCTTTTGAAGATTCGATTGTCCACTACTCTCCCCTGGGGTGCCCTGCGCCATAACGAGCAGACACAGTCCATGCACCTTACTTCTACAAAAGAACATTTTACAGCAGCTTCTTTGACACACCTGGCAAAGTGGCAGAAAATTAACACAACCAGCATTATAATTTCTGATATAGGGGTCATTTGATATGTCACTAGGTTTGCTCCATCCTATTCTATTTCACAGGCAATCATCAATCAATCACTTGTTAAGCGCGCTACTTGTAGAGAGTGTTCGGAGAGCCACTCGGGCTCTCCTCTAATGTGTAGCGTACTCTGCGTGTCCGGGAGGGGCGCAGAGCACGAGTATAAATAAAGTCGGAACTGCGATGACGCAGTTCCTCGTGTGCTGGCAGTAAGCACGGTGTCCGTCTCTTCATTTGGTGCGCTCAAAGGCGAACCCTACCTTGGCGACGAGGATGGGATTTCCCTGTTACGCCCGTTCGGAGAACAAAATAAACAACAAGTAAAAGTAACGAGGAGAGGGTTCCCCCCTCGGTGCTGGTTTACCGTCGAGGGGTGGTGTGGCGTCAGAGGAAACGGCGTCGGAGGCGCTGTTTCCCCTCAAGGAAGAAGGCGATCGATGCTCCTGGCTCGGCGGAGCCCAACTTCTGACCCGGAGAGCTTGCGGCCAGCTTCCTGCCCAGGAAAAATGAGGGGGGTGAGCCATGCCAACGCCCCAGGGGAATTATCACCGGGAGCGGAGCGCGCTCTTAAACGCTAGGCGTTCTGTTGCTAAGCAGCAGCAACAGTGAGCACCGGTCGCGTGTGTGAAGCCAGGAGGCTTCATCGGCAGGGAGTGTGAAGGGGCGTGTCCCTTCCAATCGATACCGGAGGCTGTGTGAGTCTGGGGTTCCTGATAAGAGCCGGTTAACAGCAACCTGGAGGAAAAAAAAAAAAGAACAAACAAGCTACATTGAAAAAAAAAGGAAAAGGACTGTAATAATCAATGGCAATAGCACAAAGAGAAAAAAAAAACAACAAAAGAGGAATAATTAAAAAAAAAATAATAATAATAATAAAGAAGTGCACCAAGAAAATAAATAAACATATATTAGTGGCAAACAAAGGCTGAAGTGATTAAAAAAAAAACATTTTAGTCTCTGAAACGAGTGTATTGGGAGAGTGCCAACATGAGTGCTCCTCAGCAAGAAAATGCAAATGTGTCACCACCCGCACCTGGAAATCCCCCGCTCCCGGCACAGTTAAATAATAGTGTTCATTCTTCAGTCACATCGTTACCCCCGTTTAGCCAACTGATTGATCCGGCCACTGCTGCGCCAAGATGGCGCCTATGGATAAATCAATTAGACAACTATTTTTGTGCCACTAGGGAAACGGATGGGGCAGTACGAAGGTCTTTAATGTTGCTGATAGGCGGAGATGAACTACAAGAGCTGTTTGATTCCCTCCCAGACACAGGGAACAAATCTGACTTTGATGCAGCTGCAACAGCTTTAAATAGACACTTTGATCCTCAACTTAACTCTGACTATGAACGTTTCAAACTTAGACAGGCGCAACAAATGGAAGTTGAGTCAATGGACATGTTTTACGCCAGGTTAAGAAAGCTAGCGAGTTTGTGCACGGGACTCAACCAGCAAGAAGAGATCCGGGCTCAGATTATCCAGGGCTGCAGGTCCAACGCTTTAAGAAAACTTATTCTTCGACAGCAGGGTATGTCCCTTGACGAAATTCTAATTCTTGCACGGTCCCATGAACTGTCTGCGGTGCGGGCAGATGCAATGGCGGCCGTGAGAGGTCAGTCGTTGGCTGCAGCGTTGTCTACCGGTTCAGTCCAAGTGAAAGAAGAGCAGGTAGATGTTGTTCAGGCACGCCCAGCAATGCCGCGCATGCCAAACCTCGCCAGACCCGGTGAACGTGCTTGTGGGAGCTGTGGCTACGAACATAGAGCTAACATGGGATGCCCGGCGAAAGGACAGTCTTGCAACCGTTGTGGTAAAGCAAATCATTTTGCAAAAGTGTGCAGGTCAAGGAGGAACAAGCAAGTGGATCAAAAAGGAAAGGATGCTAATGTCAGGAGTGTATCCAAGAGTGCTGAGGAGGTGAGAGACCACACAGCGTCAGGTAGCCCCGTTTTTGAGGAAGATGAAGAAGAGGACATTTTTGTAATTTCATTCGCTGGCGGGAGGCAACAAAAAAAAAGATCGCCTCCCATGAGTGATGTACAAGTCAATGGCACGTTGACGTCAGTACTTATTGGCACAGGAGCCTCAGTCAAGGTTATGGATGAGACCCTATATCAGCAGTTAACCCCCATACCACCACTTACCCCGACTGCCACCAGGATATACAACTATGGTGGACGAGAGCCTCTGTCTCTAAAAGGAACTGTGGAAGTGTCAGTGACCAGTGGGGATCGGTCAGCAAAGGCAAAGTTCTATGTGGTAGCAGGAGATCGAGGCACTCTGTTAGGTTGTCACACGGCAGAAGATTTAGAGTTGGTATTCTTCGCACGTCAAGTGTATGACTCTCAGGGAGAACGCCTCCTCAGTGAATTTCCGCAACTCTTTGAGGGGTTGGGGCAGTTAAAAGGAAAGCGTGTCAAGCTTCACATAGATCCGAGTGTTGTCCCTGTAGCTCTGAGGCATCGTCGGGTGCCATTCCACTTACGGCCTGCCGTCGAAAAGGAATTACAACTGCTAGAAGACCAAGGAGTCATTGAAAAAGTAGATGGGCCTACGCCCTGGGTCTCACCGTTGGTGATAGCGCCAAAACCCAAGCAGCCTGGAGCTATTCGTCTCTGCGTGGACATGCGCTTGCCTAATAAAGCCATTCGAAGGGAGAGACACATAACGCCCACTATGGATGACATCATAGTGGATCTGAATGGGGCGCAGTGGTTCTCAAAGCTAGATCTTAATGCTGGATACCATCAGTTGGAGTTAGATCCTGAGAGCAGGAACATCACCACTTTCTCGACGCACGTGGGGCTACGGAGATATAAGAGGCTGAGTTTTGGGGTGTCCTCGGCTGCTGAGGTGTTCCAGAATGCAATCAGAGAGACTTTGTCCGGATTACCGGGGGTAATCAATTTGAGTGATGACATCCTGATGCATTCCCAGACGAGGGAAGAACATCATCGTCATCTAAGAGCGACGTTAAAAAGACTAGTGGAAGCTGGACTGACCCTTCACAAAAAGAAGTGTGCATTTTATCAAACGTCAGTAGAATTTTTTGGTTACATCTTTTCAAAAGATGGTTTACAGGTGGATTCTCGTAAAGCTGAATCGATTCGTCAAGCCCCAACTCCTCAAAATCCCACGGATGGCCGCAGCTTCTTAGGTATGGCCACGTATTGTGGGAGGTTCATACCACAGCTTGCCACCATCTCAGAGCCTCTTCGACAACTCACTAAAGGACAACGCCGCTGGGAGTGGACTCCAGACGCTCACAAGGCGTTCGAAGACATTAAGGCAGCATTGTTGGATAGGTCAACCATGGCTTATTTTAACCCCGGTAGGCGGACAGAAGTGGTGGTGGATGCGAGCCCTGTGAGGCTTGGGGCTGTTCTTCTTCAAGAGCAAAGACATCAAGAGTGGATTCCTGTTGCCTTTGCCAGCCATGCTTTGTCGGCGGTTGAAACACGAAATGCGCAGATTGAGCGTGAAGCTCTAGCTATTCGGTGGGCATGCCGGCATTTTCATTTGTATCTGTATGGACATGAGTTTCAAGTAGTAACTGATCACAAGCCTTTAGTCTCTTTATTTGCAGGTAGCCCACGTCTCGCACCTCCGAGGATTGAACGATGGACTGTTCTACTTCAGCCTTATCGATTTACAGTCATTTATCGACCTGGGGCAAACAATCCGGCAGATTATCTGTCCCATCATCCGTCTCCTAAGGTACTTGATTCTCACCAAGAACAAGATGAAGAAAGCACTGAGGTTTTTGTCAGCATGGTTGTGCAGTCGGCATGCCCCAATGCTATTCTCATAACTGACATTGTGAACGCTACCAAGGATGATGCGGTACTGATTCAGGTGAAGGAGGCGTTGAGTTATAAGAAATAGAAACACTTTCTAGAAAAAACAAATGCGTCCAGCTCAGACCAGAAGATGGCCATGCAGGGCATATGGAAGGTGCGTGATGAGTTGTGCACAGATAATGCCGGACTGGTCCTGAGGAGGAAAAGCCAGATTACGTGCCAAAGTGTGGTTCCCGGGGATGGACAGCCAAGTTGATGAAATGGTGGGGAAGTGTCACTCCTGTATCATCACATCGGTGGAACCGAAGAGTTGCCCGGTGGTGACTGAACCAGCCACTTTGAAACCGTGGACAAAGGCGAGCATGGATTTTGGGAGTTTTCCGGATGGGAGGCTGACTGTCGTCATGATAGATTCCTATACCAAATTCCCTGTGGTTGAGGTCATAGCGTCTACGGCATTTAAAAATGTGCGGCCAGTTCTTCAGAAGACGTTTGCATTGTTCGAGCTACCCGATGAAATCAGGACAGACAATGGGCCTCCATTCCAGGGGCAAGAGTTTCGTTCGTATCTTGATGGATTGGCTATTCTGCATCGCAAGATCATGCCGTATTGGCCTCAGGCGAATGGTGACGTTGAAAGATTTATGCGAACTTTAAATAGGGCTCTCAGGATTGGAGTTGAGCAAAGGGAGGAAAGTGAACAGTGCCTGCAGCAGTTTTTGAGTGCATACCGTCAAACACCGCATAGCACCACTGGGTGTGCACCCTCCGCCTTAATGTTCAAGGTTTCTCCACGTGACTGTATCCCAGCTGGTCCAAGGTGGAAACCACCTATGTTGGATGTGAAGGCCACTCAGAGACGACGGGAAATCACTAATTAGAAAGCTAGTGAAAAACGAAGAGCCAAATATTGAGTCTTTCGGGAAGGTGATCGAGTGGTAGTGAAAAGTCGGAGAGGAGGAGGAAAGTTCCGGACAGCATTTGAACCTGAAGTCTGGGAGGTTATCGGCGTACAAGGAGCAATGATAACAGCGGCCAAAGGAAGAGAGTGACACGAAATGTGTCACATTTTCGTAAAGCTGGTGTTGTCCCTGCAGAAGAAGAAGGTGAGATGGAGGACGTCATAAGCGGCTCGCCGAATAGACCTGAAGAAACTGTGAGTGTCCCGGGGCCCGTGTTGGTTGAGCAAGCCATGCTGTGTGATGCTCCTGGGCACGGGGTTTACGTGCCAGAAATGCAAGGTACGATTTACGCTCCAATCCTGCCCCCAGCAGCCAGCTGAAAGATTTTGTCTGTAAAGCAGGCTGTGGGTAAACCGTGTTTCATTAACATTTTTCCGTGACTGAACATTGATAACGGCCGATATCTATGGTATGAAGAGGTATCCGGTGGTCAAAGTGAACAGTGTTGTTGTATGGGAAAATGGGTTTCTTGGGTTTCTTTTATTCAGTTCTATTGTACTTTCTTTCTTTTATCTTCCTTAGCACCTCCACCCCTGTTGGGGTTTGTAGGGCAACGTTCTCTTGGGTGTTGTAAGTTTACAAAGTAATTCTTGTCCGTGTGAAGTAAAACATGGGAGGGTTGTAGAGTGTTCGGAGAGCCACTCGGGCTCTCCTCTAATGTGTAGCGTACTCTGCGTGTCCGGGAGGGGCGCAGAGCACGAGTATAAATAAAGTCGGAACTGCGATGACGCAGTTCCTCGTGTGCTGTCAGTAAGCACGGTGTCCGTCTCTTCATTTGGTGCGCTCGAAGGTGAACCCTACACTACTCACCCGATAGGTTCTCAAGGCGCTATGGGAAGGGTGTGGGAGGGGGTTGCTACTGCTCGAATAGCCATGTCATAGGGACCCTACTGTGTTCACTGTACAACTCACATCGCAGATGTGATTGCACCTCGCTGCATCAACTTATTTTTTCTTACTTCTTTTGTGCTATAAAATGCCTCAGCATACTCAGCACGTGGAGGTGTTCAGTGCTGCTCGCGTATTTCACCAGTGACTACATTTGTCTACAATATTAGTAGCGACGTAATTGACACCGACACCTTTCGTCTGATTAGATATCACATAAATGTTGGCCTGTTAAAGGGACATTCTGCGAATATTTCCCAAAAGCATTACTTGAAATATCCAGAATGCAACCTGGTGAATTAACAGCTAGTTCACGGGTAAAACACAGTCACTATAGAATGGAAAATATAAACTTTTATTTACCTTAACCATATCAGGGATAGCAAACCCCTCCTACAAACCTACAAAGCATGGGACTAATGACAAGAAATGCACACCAAACTCGGTGCGTCAATACTGCACGATGCATTTATATAGTAAATAGTGTGCGAGATGCAGGATATGAAATGAGGGTCTTTTTTTGTTTACGAACACATGCCACGTTCTCTTTGTTGTGCTGAAAGGTCTATCAGGGGCGTAGCTTTCATTGGTGCAGCAGGGGCAGTGGCACCGAAGCATAGAGGTCTGAGAGCCCACTGAACCCTGATTATTACTGCATTTCACAGTTCACCTGGGGGGCGGGTGGGTCATGTCCTTACTAGGGCCCATGACGCACTGGCTCCGACAATGACAGACACATCCGTAGTCACACACGTTTTGTACATTTTTAGACAGTTAGAAATAAACAACAACAAAGCTATTTTAATATAAATACAAAGTAATAACATATTCTTCTTTTTTAAGGCCGAGGGGCGGGAGATAATGCTGCTGAGTGCGGTAAGAATCGTATTGAAACCACTGAGAGTAAGAGAAAGCCACGTCTCAGTCACACGAGATGTTAAGAACTTTTTGTAGCAAACGCAAAAATGTACAAAAAAAAAAAAAAAAGTATCTTCTTCCCATACCGGGAGTCGAACCCGGGCCGCCTGGGTGAAAACCAGGAATCCTAACCGCTAGACCATATGGGAATCTATACCCAACCCCTGACATGCAACTATACATCAAGTTCACACCGTCCAAGATACTGTAACTACACAAACAAAAGATGAACCTCGAATAAGAAATACCTCAGGCTGTGCTGCACCGTTTCTCTCACGGCACACAGAGATGTAAAGGTGTTTATAGAGACACATATAGAAAATGCAATAAAAAATAACCGGGGTCACTCTGCACCTACAGCTCAGAACCCCCTCCTCCTGCAGCTCTGCATGGACCCGCTCACTCTTAGTAAACCGTTGCCCTCAGCAGTACCATGTCAGTGCAAGACTGCAGAGAGAAGCCCTCCCTGCGGCTCCCCGCAGAGCGAGCACCACTCGGGGCACCAGGGACATGCTCGCTGTGGCCCCTGCGCGGAGCGGCCCTCGGTGCAGCGTTAGCAGGCCGTCACCGCAGCGGCTCACCACTGCCCCGCAGCCACCCTGCCCCGCAGCGGATCACTACTGCCCCGCAGCCACCCTGCCCCGCAGCGGCTCACCACTGCCCCGCAGCCACCCTGCCCCGCAGCGGATCACTACTGCCCCGCAGCCACCCTGCCCCGCAGCGGATCACCACTGCCCCGCAGCCACCCAGCCCAGCACACGGCTCCTCACAGATCAGGCGCGCGGCAGAGGACCGGAAGTCACGTGACGCGGCACGTCACTGACGCTTTCCTTTTGTAGGAGTCAGGAAGGAACGGGCCAATCGGCAGCGAAAGCGCGAGGCCCAGAGCCCCACAGTTGACTCCTGCCTGGTACCACTAACAAAGCTTTTTACCCACTTTTACCCAAAACTAAGGATTATAAAGAGAACAAAAACTATTTATCAAAGTAGTAACCCAAGTAAACAATTGTAGTTATGGTTAAGGTTAATTGAGACGTTCAAAAGAACAGGTCCCACCGAGATTTGAACTCGGATCGCTGGATTCAGAGTCCAGAGTGCTAACCATTACACCATGGAACCTCCATATTGATGTGTTTCACATGGAATTAGTTATTCCATGAAGTGTTCAGCAAACGCCTGATATTGAAGTATATTTTTCAATAATTATATTTATCACCTGTAAAAAGAATAGTTTATGCTCTTTGATCAAGGTTAACCTTCGAGATTTAAAATGCATCTCAATTCTATATTAACTAAAAGGCAACCAGCATTATACTGCATCACTTTTCACTCCATAGCGGACTACTCTCATTGAAAGAAATTGGTGCACTCTCAGGAATCCTAGAGCAAGCATGTGGCGCTACAGAGGGAGAGAACCTCATTTTAAATATTGCAATGAAATGAGTTGGAAAAAAATCACAAGAGCATAGAGCGGGGAGGCCATTTCCCTGGGAGATAGGGAACATCACTAGTTGCCTGTAATATAATTTTATTTGCGATTTCCTGCTACCTGTCCTCAGCCACATAAATCACCACACTCTACTGTGAGTGACCTCTTTCCTGGACGAGACGCCTCACTTCCTTGTGTTGGCATGGCCTTCAAACCTGTCATGGCGACCAGGCTGCACCTGAATCCCCATCTCCTGGTAGGGTTGCCACCTGATCGGTTTTCTATCTGCACCACTGGTACCTTGATGCTGTGTCAGGTACCAAAATAAGAAAATTCATCTAAAACCTGTATGTTTCGCCTCTAGCTGTAATTACTTCAATTAGCAAATATAAATAGAAAGCACCTTTTAAGTGTGTTCTAGAACTGTGCTAGTGATCCATGAGTAAAGAAGTAAACACAGACAGAAAAGTCATGTTCCAAATTAATGATTAGAAATTGCTTATACTTCTATTTAGCATCAGACTCTTAAAACAAAAATAATCGGCCAATATGTTTCTCTTGGAAAGGTGCCGAACCTACCTGCTGTCCCTGGGGTCTGGCCTACTACACAGGGAGCGGACAAAACAAACAAGTCCCAGCCTGCTGCTGAAGTCGTTCTTTAGAGGGACTGAATCATGTTTGGTGCCCTGGAGGAGAGGATGATTTTCCCTCTATTTAGACACCTACTTCCTCATAGCTAGATGGCTCCTCTTCAATTTATCCAATAGCTCTACATATGCACCTCTTTTTGTGACTGTCGAATCTGATAGTCAGAGATGAACAAAGCAGGTGCCTTTCACTCTCACGAGCCTAGTCAACAGTATCCTGAGTAACTTTCTGGCACAGATAACAAGGAGATTGGTTCTACGCTACCGATTTCATCTCCCGCTCTGGCAGTCAGCCTCCATAGATGGGTTGCCACCCTTCTGTGGATGGCCAGATCTCTCAGGCCTCATGGTGTACATGAGGTGCCACGGAGGACTCCTTGCTCTTTTTCTGCTTTGCCTGTGGAGCTTTTGACTATTTCTCATACCTGCAGCCCACTTCAATAATTTTCTACTTCTTCAGATTATGATCTGGATGTATGTGATTATGTTCACATTGGTGCACCATGCACAATCGGTTGAGCCTGCAGTGGTTTGGTCATTACCCTGCAGGTGGAAATCTATACTGTATCACCAGTCCTTCATCCCTCTGCTCAAGCTGTCTGCTGAGGAGCTATTCTCTCGCCTCTGCCAGCCAGAGTGCGGCCTTGTCCTTCCTTCTCTAGAATGTACAGTCTAGATGAAGGGTGACTGTTCCACTGCAGCTTCTCTTCTCAGGTCGCCAGCTTCCACCTTTACATGCCTTCAACTTGCCTGCTTTTTCCACTTCTGCCTGCCATGGAAAAAATGGATTGGTTGTCTGAAAATTACTTCAGATGAACGAGAAAACCTGACATGTATGTGAAGAGGTTCCACCTCTTACACTGCACTGGGGAGGTGCTAGACCTACCCATCCTTAGCGTGGTTTATCCCCAAACTTTTTTGCTTTCACTCCTCCTACTTAGCTGAATTTGTTTTTGTTGCCCCTGGGATGCTGGGCACCTTACCACCTTCTAACCAGTGTTAAAATGCTTGTGATCGCTCCACTAGACATGGTAAAATTGCCTTACACCTAATTGATAAATGTATTATACGTGTATGTCTCTGGTAAAGAGGTACTGCATGTGCTCAGGGCCTGTAAATTAAATGCTACGAGTGGGCCTGCAGCACGCATTGTGCCACCCAATTCAGGAGCCCTTCCAAATGTGCCTCAGGTCGGCCAGTTTGCAGCCTGTGTGCAGTTTAAACTGCCATTTCAAACTGGCAAAATACACCTATTGTCAGACCTAAACATGACTTTTTAATGCAAATAAGTCACCCCTAGTGTATGCCCTAAACAGCTCATAGGGCAGGGCGCAGTGTATTTAAAAAGTTGGAAAGTACTTTTAAGTTTTACGTGTCCTGGTAGTGAAAAACTCTTACAATCGTTTTTCACTACAACAAAACCAATCTCTTCTATAGGATAACATTAGGTTAACTTATTTTTTACCTTTGACAAGTGATAACATTTGCTTGGAATAAGTAGAAATGTTATGTTTGGTCTATAAATAATTGTAATTTAACATTTTCTTTAATGGTAAAATTGAATTTTAATTCACAATTATGAAGATGCCACTTTTAGAAAGTTAATCTAAACTCAGAAAAGGGGCAACCCTGTAACCCGTGGACCTGGTTAAGGAGAATTACCATAAAACAAGGGGTCCTTGCAGGGGAAGTGTGGCCCTTAACTTCCACTGCAAGTAATGAAGTAGAAACACTCCTATTAGATATGTTTTTCTTCAGTCATTCATAACCTTTATTAAAACTTAAACAAAATCACTATTTCTATTAAAAAAATTCATAAATAGATCTTTCTAAGAAAAATCTTTTTCAAGAGAAAA
Organism: Pleurodeles waltl; assembly: GCF_031143425.1. Classification (NCBI taxonomy): domain Eukaryota; kingdom Metazoa; phylum Chordata; class Amphibia; order Caudata; family Salamandridae; genus Pleurodeles; species Pleurodeles waltl. The sequence goes on from NW_027150097.1 coordinate 5,610,094, forward strand.
CTTCTTAAGGAAAAAGATGTTGCTTGTACATAGGTGCTCCTGTACAGTGACAATGTAGTGAAGGTGAGTAGGGTGAATTTAAAGTGCCCCAGTGTTATATAGACATTTAAATACAAATGTGGCTGAACCCGATCTCATGGTCTTAGATAACACCCATAATGACAATGTTGGAAGAGGCAACACAATGATCAACAATCCACATTAAAGCACGTCAACGTTTTGACTCAAAAGACTATATTAATCAGAGATGGGTCAGCATCAGGAGAAAATGTTTGAAAAGGAAGCACCATATGTTCCACTCAGTCTGGCACCAATCACTACTCATTCAGAAAACAGCATTTAAAGGGCCAATGTCCCTGTCATCTCATCCTCAGAAGGCAAATATAAAAGAGCCAACCAAATCTTGCACAAGCCAATAATAATTCATAAAAGAAGCCCCTTAGCAAGGTGTTAGTTGCTTCCTTATACTGCAATGGTGGCCAGGAAATTAATCATATGCCTTCCTGCGCATAAACAAGCATTAATGGTGTTTTGCTGTTCCTATGTGTGTTGCAGAATGCATCACACATAGAAAAAGCACAAACGAGGAGAAATAAAAGTATTTCTCCTCGTTGCGCTGTGCTAACGCCACCCCTGGGATGGCGTTAGTTTTTGGCGCTACCTCAGGTTTACGAATCCTTGTAAATCTGGGGCAGCGTCAAAATGAGATGGGTGTTGCAGTGGAATGCACACAGCAACACCCATCGCACTCAACTTTGCACACCCCTTTCATGCAAAATGATGCATGTGAAGAGGCCATATTTACAAAGCGGCGTTAATCCACAAAAAGTGGCTTAACACCGCTTTGTAAATATCGGGCAGGGCATTGCGCCACTAGAAAGTTATTAAAAGTGATGTTCTGGTGGCTCAATGCCCATGTAAATGAGGGCCAAAGTTTCAGCCACCATCGATGTTATCATGGCTGACTTTTTACATAGTAACACAAGATGCTACAAATTGATGCTGGATGAATCCAATATACCAGAACACCTCAAATGATTTAGTGCAACAATCCTGAGAATATTCACCTGTATCCTCATCTGCACGAAAGAAGTGAGAATTTCCGAAGGACTGTCTACCATTACCTGGCTATGAATTTATGAACAAAAGGGTAATCGCAGACCTCCTGAAGACAAGAGACATCAAGAAACTCTGGAGAATTCCTAGGTATGTGGAAGTTCATTCACAATCTTGCAAGCATCATGGACTCACTGCCTAATGTAATCCAAAGTGAAGCATTTGGATGTAGACTTCAGGCAAAGACAAGCCATTAATGGGCACCAGGCAGGCCATAAAATAAGAGGAAGTAATGATATGCTTCAACCCTACCAAAGAGCCAATACTAGGCTTTGCTGCATGGGTCCCTTGCCGCAACATGAACAATCTACTAGCGCGCAGGTATGAATGCCTTAACCAGCTGAGCTTCAGCATACACTGTGTGGGGTTGTAGCAAATAAGTGGGGTGCCCGTGCTTTCATATATTCAGCGTTATCCCAGACTGCAATTCGCTTAATCCCCTTTTTAGGGTCCCACATCCTAGCAAAAGATAAATGGACCCTACATTCCAATGATACCAGTGCATAGTACAGTAGTGGCTAGAAGCCAACAACCTTGAAGAATGTTTTCCAGGCAGCTGAGGCCCCTCAAAGAGGCTGAATAGCAACACACCAGTGTTGCAGAACAGCATGGCTGTTTTCGTGGCCAAGTGAGCCAACTGCTATTAGCCTTGATGAAATCCAAGAGGCATTGGAAGAGGGTGTGTGCCAGTTGCCTGAGCCAATGCCGACTCAGAGACTTCTGCCAGAAGCACTGGTCTAGAGGCTGTGGGTCACAAATAACACTCCAAACACTGAAGAAGTTCTCATGAAATTCGTACTAGTACATGGTCATAATAACTTTGTAGGAAGTTGGCTCTGTATATACTATTTCAAAGTAAGAAATAGTGTGCACAGAGTCCAAGGGTTCCCCTTAGAGGTAAGATAGTGGCAAAATTAGATAATTCTAATGCTCTATTTGTGGTAGTGTGGTCGAGCAGTAGGCTTATCAGAGGGTAGTGTTAAGCACTTGTTGTACACACACATGCAATAAATGAGGAACACACACTCAAAGACTTACTCCAGGCCAATAGGTTTTTATATTGAAAAATATATTTTCTTTGTTTATTTTATTAACCACAAGTTCAAGATTTACAGTAAATACTTTAAATGCAAGGTACTTCACTTAGATACTCTAGGAACTTTGAATAAAAGCAGTATCATATACGGTCTTTGTAAAAATGGCAATAAGCTATTATAAAAGTAGACAGTGCAAAAATCAACAGTTCCTGGGGGAGGTAAGTAAAGGTTAGTTTTGGAGGTCAGTAAAACAATTTCAATTCTCAAGTTTGGGGCATAGGTAGCCCACCATTGGGGGTTCAAGGCAACCCCAAAGTTACCACACCAGTAGCTCAGGGCCGGTCAGGTGCAGAGGTCAAAGAGGTGCCCAAAACACATAGGCGCCTATGGGGAGCATGGGTGCTCCGGTTCCAGTAAGTACCTGCGTCCTCAGGGGGCAGACCAGGGGGTTTTTGTAGAGCACTGGAGGGGACACAAGTAGGCATACAAAGATCACCCTCAGCAGCACAGGGGCGGCCGGGTGCAGTGTGCAAAGCAAGCGTCCGGTCTTAGGTAGAAAACAATTGAGGGACCCAGGGGTCACTCTAGCATTGCAGGCAGGCACCGGGGGGGGCTTCTCGGGACAGCCACCACCTGGTCTAGGCAGAGGGTCGCCTGGGGGTCGCTCTTGCAATGAGGTTCAGTTCCTTGAGGTCCTGGGGGTTGAGGGTGCAGTGTTGGTTCCAGGCGTCGTGTCCCTTGTTACAAGCAGTCAGGGGGTGCCTCTGGATTCTCTCTGCAGGAGTCGCTGTGGGGGCTCAGGGGGTCGTCTCTGGTTACTCACTGGCTCGCAGTCGCCGGGGAGTCCTCCCTGTGGTGTTGGTTCTCTGGATCTCGAGCCAGGGTGACGAGTGCAGAGTGTAGAGTCACACGCTTCCGGCGGGAAACGTGCAGTCTTGGAAAGTTGCTTCTTTGTTGCAAAGAAGTAGCTGGTTTTGAGCAGGGCCGCTGCTCATGGGAGTTTCTTGGTCCTTTAGTCCAGGGCAGTCCTCTGAGGCTTCAGAGGTTGCTGGTCCCTGTCGGATGCATCGATGGAGCAGGTTTTCGAAGTTGGAGACAGACCGGTAGGGCTGGGGCCAAATCAGTTGTCGTCATCCGTCTTCTCTGCACGCTTGTAGGTCAGCAGTCCGTCTTGTTTCTTCAGGTTGCAGGAATCTAGTTTCCTAGGTTCTGGGGTGCCCCCAAATACTAAATTTAGGGGGTGTTTAGGTCTGGGAGGGCAGTAGCCAATGGCTAATGTCCTGGAGGGTGGCTACACCCTCTTTTGCCTCCTCCCTGATGGGAGGGGGGCACATCCCTAATCCCATTGGGGGAGTCCTCCAATCTCAAGATGGAGGATTTCTAAAAGCAAGAGTCACCGCAGCTCAGGGCACCTTAGGGGCTGTCCTGACTGGTGAGTGGCTCCTCCTTGTTTTCCTCATTATCTCCTCCAGCCTTGCCACCAAAAGCCGGAGGGACGGGCATCTCCACTAGGTGGGATGCCCTGTGGTGCTGTAACAAAGGGGGTGAGCCTTTGAGGCTCACCGCCAGGTGTTACAGTTCCTGCAGGGGGAGGTGTGAAGCACCTCCACCCAGTACAGGCTTTGTTCCTGACCACAAAGTGACAAAGGCATTCTCCCCATGTGGCCAGCAACATGTCTGGTGTGTGGCAGGCTGGCAGGGACTGGTCAGCCTACACTATGAGTCAGGTTGGCAATCAAGGGGCATCTCTAAGATGCCCTCTGGGTGTATGTTGCAATAAATTGCACACTGGCATCAGTGTGCATTTATTGTGCTGAGAAGTGTGATACCAAACTTCCTTGACCCTGACTTACTTGGGGAATGGGAACACCTTATCTCCTCCACCTCCTTTAGCATGATTAACATACTGATCAAACATGCAGACAGAAAACACAACAAACTACTCCAGGACATTACATCCCTGGAGGAGGAGATTAAAAATCTCAACCTCCCTAAAGCAACTGACAAAAACGACACTATTATGAGGTAGATACTCACTGGGTATCAATTGTATATAAAGGACAAGAAAATGCGTAAACTTGTCAGAGATGACAATGATTACAACAATGGCAGGATTTACACTTTTGCACAAGGTTAACAAGGACTTAAGCAACAGACCCACTAAATCTAACACGCCTGCTGGGTCAATCGCGGGTAGTTTATCTGACATCTCCAATCTATCCAGTGACTGCTTAGACTCGCCTATGGAAGGGTCCGCTGCTAGTACGCATCCACAAAACACAACCCAACAGTTGAGTTCTTTTTTAGAGGAACTTGGCCGATACAGGAAGGGATTATGACAGAACTACAACAGGTCAGGCATAAACACAACCCCCCCCCCACAGGGGGGGCAGGAAACACCACAGCAAACACCAGGGAGGGCATGACAACTCGCTCGACCGCGAAAACCCAAAGGTCCTGAGTGGTCCCCCCCTGCAACAAACCCCCAACGTTTCAGAGGAAACAGTACAGGTTATGAATCTTTCAAATTTGAAATTATCTGTACATTAAATTAATGTCTTGAAAAAAGGTCTGGGCTTTTGTCCTACTAAACCTGACTGCACCACCATACACATAGATCTCTTCAAGTTCATACGCAATCTTAAAATTAAAAAGTTCTTCCACAACAAACCAGACACTAACAAGACTACCCGCATTTCATTACCGACTTGCAATCAACCCATTAAGGACTTGCAGGATATTCATACTGTTCTCTCCCTTGAACAGATCTTCGCCACCACCCAGCTTTGACAAACTATTGACTGAACTTAACATTATACCCAACTTAGAAGTTAACAGTGGGCTTAAACCCAGCTCCATGTTTGTCCCCACTTTACCTCCGGACAATCACATTGACGTCTTCTACAAAGCCGTTAGTACAGAACTATACAACTTAGAGGATAAGACAAGCACCTGTACCCACAGACCAAACAAGAATCTCAACCCCAATGAACTCCGAGCATTGCATCAACTCTCAACCTGTACAGACATAGTCATTAGGGAGGCGGACAAAGGGGGTAACGTTGTCATCATGAACAAGATTGACTACATTGCAGAAATCAACAGACAACTCAATGACACACAGGCTTACTCTGTGCTTCAGACCAACCCTCTTCCTAACATCACCAGTTTGATCAAAAAGAAACTGATGTCTTGGAAGAATCTTTGTCTCCTAACCGATTTAGAATACAGATTTTTGTACAGTGAGGCGCCCCGGGCTCCCTGCATATAAATTCTACCCAAAGTCCACAAACTAGGGGGATTTCCTCCTGGCAGACCCATTATCTCAGGGATTGGTTCTCCTACGGAACATATTTCTGAGTACATTGACTCTTTCCTCCAATCCTTGGTACATAACTTACCCTCGTACATACAGGACACTAGGGATCTGCTGTGTCAACTTGAAGACATCGAATGGACGGATGATTGTGTGTTTGTCTGCCTCGACGTTAGCTCTCTCTACACGTCCATTCCCCTGGAAAGGGGTCTCGAAATGCTCCAGCTTACGCTCAGTGCCCGAGATGCCACACTTTATGAACACACACATATGCTTCTTGACCTCACACGATTAGTGCTAGAGAACAATGTATTTCTACATGATGGCAGTTGGTTTCGGCAGTGTCAGGGTGTAGCCATGGGAGCTAAGTTCTCTCCATCATATGCCAATCTATACATGGGCCAATTTGAGAAAATACACCTATGGTCCAACTGTCCGACACATCTCACCCAACATATCCTGTATTGGGGGAGGTATATGGATGATATTCTTGCTATTTGGACTGGCAACATCCCTGACCTCAATATACTTATAGAACACCTCAACACAAATGAGTTCAACTTAGTGTTCACTCACAAAGTGGACACTACTCAAATTGAGTTCTTGGATTTACTTTTGTACATCACCAATAATAAGATCATGTCGAGACTTTACAGGAAACCTTCCAGTACCTTGGCTCACTGTACCCAGATTGCATAACACTACTGGTCACCGTATCACCGGCACTTTCTCTAGCCTACTTTCAGCTAAGGCGTGTTTTCATCTCACTATACATTCTCCACTGTCCACCAACCGGCCGCGGTCCCTTTGTGTTTCTTTTGTTTTTCTTCTCTTTTCTTTTCTTTTCCTCTACTTGCGGCTCTTTCTAATTGCCTGTGGTTTAGGCACTTACCCTGTGCCCTGCATCAATACAAGATGGTCGCTTCCTTACTGGCTCATCGTCTGATTTTGATCTTGTCTGATTCCTGGTATACTGACTTCTCCTCTATACACTCATGATTGCCGCCGCACTGCCCATTATACCAATTTTTTTATTAGTCCCTCTTTTATTTCCATCGCACTCCCACTTTCTATTTCACTACGCGAGCGCAGGTCCTCGCGGACCATCATACGCTCCTAAGACTGCGTGCCGCGCTTCTCTACTCTGCTTTTTCAGGTATGTCATCGACTCCCTACATGCAGTTCACTCTTTACCGTTTACTTTCACGGTTATTCCGTTCATGCTAGTATATATGTTAACTATTACTATTTGCTGAGTCTTCGCTTACGCTCGCGTTCACGTTGTGTTTACTCTTGGTTAATTCTATCATTTGAGGTACGTGCTGCTCTATAGTCTTGCCGCACGCCTCCACTTTTCTCTCCAGACATGCCTCTGAGCAGTTGGAGTCCCCTCGCCTCACAGCCAGTTCTTACTACATGATTTCTTACCGCATGGGTTTGTTCTTACTGGCACTCCGACCGCGTTAGCATTTGGCTTTTAATTCTGTTACCTTCATTGGCTTCCACGCTAGCGTTTTGTTTTACATCCACCAGTGTTACCATTTCGATTATTTGGTGACGCTTTACCTGACTTGCCTGGCTCTTTGTCCTTGTAGATTTTGGCCATGTCTCATCACGCCAGGATCACCTTGCCGTCTTACAGGACTAGACACATTACCGGCCTTTAATCACATTACTATAGTCACACTCCCCATAGCTTGGGTCTTGCCCAATCATAACTACATTCCTTTGTTCCCTTTATCCAGTTTAAACCTACTCATGTTTCTTTCCTTTTCCCATTCTTGTCTGACACTTTTGTAGGTTTTGACTCCAGGCTTATCAGGGCCTTCTATACCTTTCTTACCATAAGTGTGCAATACCTTGCTCACCTGCTGCTGCTTGGGCAGCCATACTACTCACAGGTCTACTAATCTAAGAAGGTATGTACACAGTGACCTACTTCTCTCATCAATCATTCTATTTATTCTTATAACTTCTCCTCCAGACCGCCTTTTCTTTTATGTTCCTACGATTACTCTCTAATCTTGTTTTACTATTGGCTACTCACAGCCAACTATATCTTTTTTCTCTCTTCCCAGATCATGTTCACCTTCTAAAGCCCACTTAGCTGATCACAGGGCACTTTTGCTACGTACCTTCATTACCTACCATTCTGGCCGGACGGCCCAGGTATGAGTTACTAACTTTGGCCCCCTAGGGCCCCCCCCCCTTTCTGTTTGTCCGCTACTTTACTATGTGTGGTTCTGTATCTCGCTTTTTGTGTTCTTACTCACCCATCTGCCTGGTCTCTCTCAGTCCTGCTCTACTCTCCTACTTATCACACCTAACTTTACGGTCTCTGTATACTAATTCCTGGACAACGCTATTTCTATCTACTAAATACTCTGGATATAAGCTTTCTGAAATTTCGGTTCTCACTATGATTCACATGGTCACGGTGACTCACTTTGTCTTTCATGTTTTGTAGTTTGGGTCCCAATCACCTATTTTGCTTGCCATGTTCATTCAATGCTAACTTACTCAAGCTCTTACACTTATCACTGGTAACTGGTTTCTGGATTTGGAATATTTTCTACATGGTCATCGATGAGTCCACAATTGATTCCAAACACGTATACATGCCAATTTTTGCTTTCATTACTGTTTTGCAGCCATGATGAAGTCACCTGTGTGACGAAACACGTGTTGGCTGTATCTCGATGATGGCACAATGATCTCTAGCACCTACAAATAAAGACACCATCTACAAACAAGACTTAAGACTTTTTTCAACCTCATACTTCCTCCAACCTACAACACACCATCAGGGATATTTATCCTTGCCATACTGTTGGACAATACATTCTGTGTGCTGTGGCCATCTTGTCCCATGATACCAAACTTCCCAGATTTCAGTGTAGCCATTATGGAACTGTGGAGTTCGTGTTTGACAAACTCGCAGACCATATACTCTTATAGCTACCCTGCCCTTACAATGTCTAAGGTTTTGCTTAGACACTGTAGGGGCACAGTGCTCATGCACATATGCCCTCACCTGTGGTATAGTGCACCCTGCCTTAGGGCTGTAAGGCCTGCTAGAGTGGTGACTTACCTATGCCACAGGCAGTGTAAGGTTGGCATGGTACTCTGAGGGTAGTGCCATGTCGACTTAGACATTTTCTCCACACCAGCACACACAAGCTGGCAAGCAGTGTGCATGTGCTGAGTGAGGGGTCCCCAGGGTGGCATAAGGCATGCTGTAGCCCTTAGAGACCTTCCCTGGTATAAGGGCCATTGGTACCAGGAGTACCAATTACAAGGGACTTATCTGAGTGCCAGGGCTGTGCCAATTGTGGCAGCAAAGGTACAGTTTAGGGAAAGAACACTGGTGCTGGGGCCTGGTTAGCAGGGTCCCAGCACACTTTCAATCAAAACTTAGCATCAGCAAAGGCAAAAAGGTAAGGGGTAACCATGCCAAGGAGGCATTTCCATACAAACTTCATTTTAAGTACCCTGATTTCTTGGACTCTGTAGCTGGCACACCAAGGTCATCAAGACATGGCAAAGACAAAAGCAAGGCTCAGAGAACAAATTTGGATTGTCCATCCCCAGCAAAAGTGTGGAAAATACGATCAGTAATGGCCAGTTCTGACAAGCAGCTAATGCTGCAGACTGCCCAACATGGACCATGACTGACGGCCAAGGTGCAGAAGGAAGAGCCAATATCCATGCAGACTCTTGCACTATACCAGATAGATGGCATTTATTGGCCCTCATTGACTCCTACTCCTGATAGCCGGCAACTGAAATAGTCTTGTCCACCGCCTTTGATGCAGTGAAAGTCAAGTGAAAAAAAACGCTGTTTTTGACCTTCCCCGTATCCTGAAAATGAACAAAAGATGACCATTCCAAAGAACTGAGTTCTGAAATCTTAACATCAACCATTCCAAGATCCCTAGGCATCATATTCTGGGTGGAAGACCCCTTGGGTCTACCCCTGTTTATTATTTAGCCTCTGGCACACCTGGCCAGGTATGTAAAGGTTCTGCATCCGGGAAGAAAAGCTTATAGAGGGGAGGCCGGGTGGCTGATTATACTCTCGACCCCCAGACGCAGTCAGGAGCTCTTAGGCTAGGGGCCCTGTAGCTCATAAACAGTGCCGGCCAGTGTGCGGTGTGTGACTGCATGCTGCTGAGGGGGACCCCTGGATCTCAGGGCCCGACCCCAAAGCAGGGGCTGCAGGGGGTTTTGTTACACCATTGCACCAAGCCACTGCTCTTAGAACACCTGAATGTCACAATAAGCATCAAGACCCACAGGGTGCACAGGTAAAGTCAAGAAAGAGGAAGCCCTCCCCTGCACACTCACAGAAGACTCCCCACAACCCAACACTTCCAATCCACACAGCCAATCTGCTTCTTCTTGTCCCTGCTGATCCACACCAACCACCCAAAGCTCCCGAAGGAGAACAGGGCAAATCCTTCTCCCACCCGTAAAGCAAACTGTGAGATGCGTGATATGCCTTGGCATACGCTGCACATTTTGCGAACGTCAGTCAGGTTGAAGCTGAAGTTTCCTTATGGCCAATGCTGAAGGCCCAGGAGGCTTTGAGCAGTGGCGGCCTGAAACATACGTGGAATACGGAGAATGCAGTGAAAATGAAATGCTGTAAACCAGTGGTTCCCAACCTATGGTCCGGGACCCCTGGGGTCCACGAAGCCTCCGCAGGGGGTCCGTGACTGCTTAAAAAAAAAATATATATTAATGTATAAGTTCCACAGCTTTTAGTAATGACTCATTGGGGGGTCCCCAGTTTCCAATAACGATTCAGTGGGGGGCCCCGGGTTCCAGTATGATAAAGTGGGGGTCCACAGAAGTCAAAAGGCTGGGAACCACTGCTCTAAACAACAAGACATACAAAGATGTGCCTTTCAGGAGAGAATACTACATAGAACAGGGGTTCTCAGGCAGTGCAGCAAGGCTCTGGAACCCTCTCCCACCAGCTCTTAACACAACCTCCAAGGGGACCATGCTGAAAATGGAATTCAATAAATACTCGTATTACAGAGACACTTTGGATAAAGAGAGGATTTGAATCGAATATGTTGACCTGAACTATCTATTCTGGTACAAACTCTTTCTTCTGTGTGTTGATGTGAAGCTTGGTTTTTGATTGGTTGGTTGTAGGCTTTTTTGAGGGTCGTTCTCCAATCAGCTGGTGCTGTGTATTCAGAGAAGAGCTTTTAGTTACATTTGTTTTCTTGCTGCTAATCCTACATTGTATGTTGTTTGCTCTCCTTTAAGTGATTATTGCAGTCTTGGGGAGCACAGGGAAAAAGATGGAAGGCTCCTGTCAGCCTCTGGTCCCAAAGGACATCTCTTTAACACGAGATCCTATTTTACCAGATAACTAAATGGAGGTGCTTTTTTTTCCTCTCGTCTTCTCTGAGCGTGTATAGCTTACTTCTCCAACCAAGTGTCCTATTTGTATTTTCTAACACAAAAAGGAATACATCTGCACATAAGCCTAGCATGTTTTAGAGTTATGTTTTCCGTAGGTGCATGGTGGTGTGCTGGGAGACACTCCCAAGAGTTCAGGGGTAATAATTACTGTCAGTCACAATGTTGCAGCTTCTCTCCCCGCCGTCTTCTCCTACGTGCGGGCTAGTGGTCGAACCATTCCTGTTTAGGCAGCCTCGAGCTGCGCCGACCTGTGTAAATAGTGCTAAATGTGTATTGTTGTAGACAATTAAAAAAAAAAAAAAAAAAAATTAAAGAAAAGATATCCGCCCGAATAGGGACTTGAACCCTAGACCCTCAGATTAAAAGTCTGATGCTCTACCGACTGAGCTATCCGGGCTTCATGAGTAATGACGTCCTCCCTTGTACTAAGTGAAAGTGCTGCGTGTAAGAGTCCACACGGGGGACTGATCTGCAGGGTGCGCTGTTCTCTCTGGAGACCCGAGCTATCCCCAAACCACTTTATCAGGGACACCCACGAACCATGGCTTCTCTGAAAGCCCGTCTCACAGTCGCCCCAAACCCGGTGCCTACGTCCTCTCTTTCCTACCACTGCCCATCTGCGCTGCCAGTGGAGGAGAGTGTGGGAGCTGCATGTCTTCTAGGCGCCTTCCAATGCGTTATACCATCTGCTCTCGTGTCTCAGTGAAAAGGTAGAAATGTGAGGGCCTCCTGCGAGCGCCTATGCTTAGTTACAATACTCACAATATACTGTGAGCGGAAGCTGTGGGCGGGTCGGGTTATCCTCTTCCGGCGCAGCAGTGTGTGTAAGAAGGGGATGTAGCTCAGTGGTAGAGCGCATGCTTTGCATGTATGAGGCCCCGGGTTCGATCCCCGGCATCTCCACTCAGAACTTTTTTATTTTTTTTACTTGAAATATATATAGTATGATAGATGCGTATTATCATTAATACTTTTTACATCTCCACTCATATTTTTTTTATTTTTTTTACTTGAAATAAAGTATGATAGATGCGTATTATAATTAATACTTTTTATAGAACTTAACTGATACTACAGAGGTTCCCTGAGGCTGGTTGATATATAGAGAAGGAGTAGAACTGAAGATCGCCGGCCACAGGTAGACACTGCCTTGTTTGATCACAATATCGTCAATACCACATGCACAGTAATGTTGTTTCTACTGTTATTACAAATCAAGAAAAGTTAGGAACCAATTAAAAAAAATGAACAAAATAGGACTACGCATAGAACCGACGGCACAAATACACAGTTTCATTCAAGCTGCGAGGACATGATGTTGGATAACGTGGAAAAGTTAAGCTTGGCACACGATCACAAATGAAACAGGAAAATATTAAACATTACATTCAATTCACAGGATTTACTTGCGTTAGATTGGGAACACTCCCTCTTGAAAAAAAGGAAAGGGAAAAGAGCAAACAGATCGTGCCTACCTGTGTGAAAAGGGCTGATTTTCCGGCTGCCTCGCACCAAACGTCCTGTCCACATTTCAGAGCCTTCCACAAGTCCATTTGTGTCACTGCAGAACACTCCTCGTACAGAATACAGCCGGGGCTGTACCAGGCTGCTCAGTCGTGTCATATTCTATGAATTATGGAGCAATGAATCCTCATCTGGGGATGTAGCTCAGTGGTAGAGCGCATGCTTCGCATGTATGAGGCCCCGGGTTCAATCCCCGGCATCTCCAGTATTTTCTTTTAAGTAACACAGACAGCTTTTCTGAATTTTTTCACGTGTACTCTGTTTATTAAAATACATGTCTGTTTTATTTTTCTCGAAAAACGATTCATTCACATCTATGCTGTGCTTTGTTGTCACTTGCAGTCTACATACTACACGTATGTTAAAAACGGAGCAGGCGCTACGGAGATGGGAGCGCCAGAGATTATCTTCCGTTTTTAAAGTTTTAGTGACTTTATAAGTATATCTCGTTGTCGATCTGTCACCCACGACAGACATGTTTTTTCACATGTTAGGAGTAGATTTAGCGAGAAATAAAAGGTATTCGACAGTATTGATTTTGTTGCAACAACTATTTGATTCGATTGATCAGGTATCAACACATCATTTAGTCTATTCAGGGCATCAATACATTACTTACAAGGGTGGACAGGGCGCCACTCCACGGTTCAACCCTGAAGTGCAGCAGCTGTTGAAGTACATTATTCACATCTAGAGGAGCAAGGGGCACACAAGGCATCAAGGGATTATTTTATCCAAAGATACACCCGATAGACAAGGCATCAGTTGTTTATTTACACCCAAACATACACCTGTTAGACAAGGCATCAGTTGTTTATTTACACCCCAACATACACCTGATAGACAAGGCATCGATCCATTCTTCACATTCAAAGATACACCTTCTGGAAGAGGCATCAACGCATTCTTTACACCCAGAGATATCTGATACACAAGACATGGATACAATCTTACACCTGCTGGACGAGGCATTGATACATTCTTTACATCAACAGATACTCTTGTTAGACAAGGCATCAATACCTTTTTTATACCAAAAGAGACGCTGCATTCTTTACTCTTAGAAATATGCCTGCTAGACATACTTTACACCCAGACATTGCTTAATTTGTAAATAAAAACGTGCCGGTGCTCAAAGCTCTCCTCTTAAAATTGTTGTAGACAATTAACAAAAAAATACAATTAAAGAAAACAGATCCGCCCGAATAGGGAAAAAAAAATACAATTAAAGAAAAGATATCCGCCCGAATAGGGACTTGAACCCTAGACCCTCAGATTAAAAGTCTGATGCTCTACCGACTGAGCTATCCGGGCTTCATGAGTAGGAACATCCTCCCTTGTATCACGTGAAAGTGCTGCGTGTAAGAGTCCACACGGGTGACTGATCTGCAGTGTGCGCTGTTCTCTCTGGAGACCCGAGCTATCACCAAACCACTTTATCAGGGACACCCACGAACCATGGCTTCTCTGAAAGCCCGTCTCACAGTCGCCCCAAACCCGGTGCCTACGTCCTCTCTTTCCTACCACTGCCCATCTGCGCTGCCAGTGGAGGAGAGTGTGGGAGCTGCATGTCTTCTAGGCGCCTTCCAATGCGTTATACCATTTGCTCTCGTGTCTCAGTGAAAAGGGGTTAATGTGAGGTAGAAATGTGAGGGCCTCCTGCGAGAGCCTATGCTTAGTTACAATACTCACAATGTACTGTGAGCGGAAGATGTGGGCGGGTCGGGTTATCCCTTTCCGGCGCAGCACTGTGATTAAGAAGGGGATGTAGCTCAGTGGTAGATCGATCAGTAAAAGAGGCATCAACGCATTCTTTACACCCAGAGATATCTGATAGACAAGACATGGATACAATCTTACACCTGCTGGACGAGGCATTGATACATTCTTTACATCAACAGATACTCTTGTTAGACAAGGCATCAATACCTCCTTTATACCAAAAGAGACGCTGTTAAGTAAGGCATTCATGCATTCTTTACTCTTAGAAATATGCCTGCTAGACATTCTTTACACCCAGACAGTGCTTAATTTGTAAATAAAAACGTGCCGGTGCTCAAAGCTCTCCTCTTAAACACGGGAATGCTGCAATTAAATTTAGGAACACGGAATACTGTGTAATCCTGAAGCCACCTCGGGCCTCTTCAATCAATTTAAAGCCACTCCCTGCCCCTTAAGCTCACTCTTGCAGCTTTCTTCTTTCTCCCTTTGTGACGCTTTTTCATTTTTCCCACCCTCCATCTTTACCATATGTGTCTTTTGCTCGCAGCAAATGCTTGAGGCAGAAGAATAAGCCCTGGCCCTCATAAATAAGTGCCGGTGCTCAGCACTGGAAACAAAAAGCACAAATTAAGCACTGCACCCAGAGATATGCCTGATAGACAAGGCATCAATACAGTCCTTCCACCCAGAGATAGCCCTGACTGACGAGGCATCAATACATATTTTACACTTAGAGATATGCTGGTAGACAAGGCATTGATACATTCTTTACACCCAGAGATATGCCTGATAGACGAGGCATTGACACATTCTTTACACCCAGAGATACTCCTCCTGGACAAGGCATCGATACATTCTTTACAACCAGAGATACACCTATTCTTTATACCCAGAGATACACGTGCCAGACGAGGCATCAACACAT
Source organism: Pleurodeles waltl (assembly GCF_031143425.1). Lineage (NCBI taxonomy): Eukaryota > Metazoa > Chordata > Amphibia > Caudata > Salamandridae > Pleurodeles > Pleurodeles waltl. Next base: position 5,625,176 of record NW_027150097.1, read on the forward strand.
TCTTTACACCCAATGATATGCTGCTAGAGAAGGCATTGATACATTCTTTACACTCAGAGATATTCCTGCTGGACGAGGCATCAACACATTCTTTACACCCAATGATATGCTGCTAGAGAAGGCACTGATACGTTCTTTACACTCAGAGATATTCCTGCTGGACGAGGCATCAACACATTCTTTACACCCAATATTGTGCTGCTAGAGAAGGGATTGATACATTCTTTACACTCAGAGATATTCCTGCTGGACGAGGCATCAAGACATTCTTTACACCCAATATTGTGCTGCTAGAGAAGGCATTGATACGTTCTTCACACTCAGAGATACTTCTGCTGGACGAGGCATCAAGACATTCTTTACACTGAGAGATTTGCCTGTTATAGGCGGGAACTATACATTGTTTACACCAAAAGATATGCTGTTAGTGAAGGCTTTGATACATTCTTTACACTCAGAGACACTCCTGCTGGATGAGGCATCAATGCATTCTTTACACCCAGAGATACGCCTGTCAGAGGAGGCAATGATACATTCTTTACACCAAGAGATACGCTGCTAGACAAGGCATCGATACATTCTTTAAATGCAGAGATACTCCTTCTGGACGAGGCATCAACACATTCTTTACACTGAGAGATTTGCCTGTTATATGAGGGAACGATACATTGTTTACACCAAAAGATATGCTGTTAGTGAAGGCATTGGTACATTCTCTACACTCAGACACACTCCTGCTGGATGAGGCATCGATGCATTCTTTACACCCAGAGATACGCCTGTCAGAGGAGGCAATGATACATTCTTTACAACAAGAGATACACTTCTAGACAAGGCATCAATACATTCTTTACACCCAGAGATATGCCTGATATACGAGGCATCAATGCATTCTTTGCACCCTGAGAGGCTCCTTATGGATGAGGCATTGATACATTCTTTACACTAAGAGATAAGCCTGCTAGACAAGGCATCAATAAACTCTTTACACCCAGAGACACACTTGATGGACAAGGAATTGTTACATTCTTTACACCAACAGATACGCTTGGACAAGGCATCAATACCAAGAGAGATGCTGGTAAGTGAGGCATTGATGCATTCTTTACTCCCAGATATGCCTGCTAGACAAGGCATTGATACAGTCTTCACACCCAGAGATACTCCTGCTGGACGAGGCATCAACACATTATTTACACCAAGAGATATGCCTGCTAGACAAGGCATTGATACAGTCTTCACACCCAGAGATACACCTGACTGACGAGGCATCAACACATTATTTACACCAAGAGATATGCCTGCTAGACAAGGCATTGATACAGTCTTCACACCCAGAGATACCCCTGACTGACGAGGCATCAACACATTATTTACACCAAGAGATATGCCTGCTAGACAAGGCATTGATACAGTCTTCACACCCAGAGATACACCTGCTGGACGAGGCATAAACACATTCTTTACTCCCAGACATATGCCTGCTAGACAAGGCATTGATAAAGTCTTCAACCCCAGAGCTACACCTGTGGGACGAGGCATCAACACATTGTTTACACCAAGAGATACGCCTGCTAGACAAGGCATTGATACAGTCTTCAATCCCAGAGTTACACCTGCTGGACAAGGCATAAACACATTATTTACACCCAGAGATATGTCTGCCAGACAAGGCATCAATACATTCTTTACACTCAGAGACACACCTGCTGGACGACACATCAATACAGGTTTTATATTCAGAGATACACCTGATGGACAAGGCATTCATACATTCTTTACACCCAGAAATACGCCTATTTGGTGACGCATACATATCCTTCTTTACACCCAGAGATACACCTGCTGGACGAGGCATCAACACATTCTTTCCACCCAATGATGTGCTGCTGGAGAAGGCATTGATGCATTCTTTACACCCAGAGATACTCCTGTTAGACGAGGCATTGATACATTTCTTACACCCAGAGATATGCCTGTTGGAAGAGGCATCAGTACATTCTTTACGCCAAGAGATGAGCCTGCTAGAAAAGGCATCAGTACATATTTTAATACTCAGAAATATGCCTGTTAGATAAGGCATTGATAGACTCTTCACCAACATTTACCACAAGCACCCCAACACAGCAACATTGAATTCACCGCCTCTCATCTATTGCACAATTTAAAGCCTTACATCATGACTCACATGCTCCTCCACCACCCCTAACGCATACACCTTCCACACTAAATAGACACAAACAAAATAAACAACATGCCACTCTTAACAACTTCAAATCCCCTTGTCTATTATACAATAAGGCTACTCTACAAAAAAACTACATTTGTCATGTTACTCTCAGCCACCAAGTCCACCACCAACACACACAGACACAACAAAATACCTCCGAAGCCTGCTGGGCGAGGAACACTATATAGAAAGACAGGACTATTGTGACCCTCATAGAGTTATCACAACTAACAACACACCTGCTACAAGCTCAAAATATACTGCTGACCCTTCTCCAAAACAAAATAACACCACCACAAACACACATTTTGTAATCTTTCTGCTTATAAATGCTCAATCACTCAAAAACAAGCACCACATCTACGACCTGCTCACTGACACACAACCTGATTTACTAATCGTAACAGAATTATGGTTAGGAGATGACATGGCCCTAGTGTTGCATGAAGCAGTTCCTCCAGGCCATCAAACCATCACACAAAAACGTATAGGCAAGAGAGGAGGTGGACTAGCTATTATATTCAAACAAGCAATACATCTCAGTAAAACAGACAACATTTCCATACAAGGTTGTGAGGCCCTCCTCACCAGATGCAACCCTACACCAACTTCCTCCTGTAACTTTCTACTCCTTTACAGACCTCCACGTAACAATTCAACATTCTCATACATTTTTCTAGATACAGTCTCAAACCTTATAACATTATACTCAAACCTGTGTATTCTTGGGGACCTAAACATTTGGTTTGTGAAATCCAATATGCCCCATCGAAAAGCTTTCACCACTGGCCTAGTCACATTGAACCTACATTAGATTGTACACAATCCCACATAACACCGCTGGACACAACCTAGCTGTCATTTCTGCAAACCCTGAACTCGTTACCGTTCAAAGCATCACACTAATCACATGGTCGAACCACCATTTGGTAACTTTCTGACACAAAACACCACAAATCATCACACCCCATAGCAACTTACATACATATATCTATTGACCATGGCACAAACTCAATTTTGGAGACCTAGAAACACAACTAACAGCCAAAACAGATCTAGACACAATTATTTCTGTTCCAAAAGTTTATGAGTGGCTTCAGGAAGCTTTCAATAGCCTAAAACCACTTAAAAAACCTAAACAGGATAAAAAAAAAAACACTTTGGAGAAACACAGAACTTAAAAATATAAAGCAACAAATCACAAGGCTGCAACGGACCAGGCACAAAACAAACAAAATTCAAAACACACTACACAAGCTTAAGAGAATATACAAATCATCAATGAAAAAAGCTAAAAAAAGGTACTACTCAGACAGAATTCTAAATGCTAAATCTGCAACTAAAGAATTTTATAAAATTCTCAATGAATTTCGAAAGCCTAAATGCAAGAAAGTAAGTCATCCCACTACTCAAGATTTCACAAACAAACTGGCAATTCATTGCACAACCAAGGCAGACACACTGGACTCCTATTAAAAACATAAGAAAACCATCAGCATCAACCCATTTCTTAAATTCCCCTTCAAGAGTAAACCATCCCAGCCTCTGCACTCCTTCAAACAAATATCACAAGGTGAAATTATGGATTTGGTCAAAGCAAGCAGGCCTTCCGGCTGCCCGTCTCACCCTTGCCCACCACCAATCTTCAAGAACATTCTTTTATCTACTTCTGCTGCCACACCTGTAGGAAGAATCATCAATACCTCTTTAACTACAGGAACTTTTCCTGAAGACCTGAAAAAGACACAAAAGTGTCCGTTATTAAAGAAAACAAACCTAGACCTGCATGCCACCCACAACTACAGACCAATTACAAATGGATCTTTCCTGGGCAAATTGATAGAAAGAGCAGCATTCGCCCAGATGTCACAATTCATTGAAGACAATTCTATACTTTCAGACTACCAAACTGGATTCCGCCCAGGAAAAGGCACTGAATCGGCACTCATGGCAATATGGGATGATCTTAAAAACACAATCGACTGCAATGGAGTTGCTGCACTACTTCTCTTGGACCTCTCGGCTTCCCTTGATACTGATGACCATGACACTCTAATTCAAAGACTCCACGAAGCCGGCATAGAAGGGACTGCTCTCGACTGGATTACATCCTACCACCTTCAAATCGTCCAAACCCTACTGCACAAAAGCAGGGGATCCGCAAGGATCAATCATCTCACCTATGCTTTTTAACCTCTACATGATGCCATTCCCAGAACTGACCAAAGATTTTCAACTCACATTCTACCACTATGCAGATGGCACACAAATACTAATTAAATTAGAATGCCCCAAAGACATTGAAAACTCACAAATCTTCAGTTGCCTCAGAGCCGTTGATCAGTGGATGACTTGCAGCCATCTCAAACTGAATGCTTCCAAACGGAAACACTCACAGGTGGCAACTGGAAAAATTGTATCCGCTTTGCACCTGGCCTGCCGATCTTGGACCGCCTCCACAAGTATCCAAGGAAGTTAAAAACCTTGGAATTACCATGGACTCCAAGTTAACAATGAATGCCCAAGAAGACAAATTAGCACAATCAAGCGTCATCACCTTGAAGACTCTGCAACGCATCTTCCCCCACCTCGGATTTCCACACACGGTGCTGGCTACTATCTCTCTTGTACTGTCCAAACTGTATTATGCCAATGGCCTCTACCAATGATCATCTATATCTATTATGAAAAAACGACAAGGTATTCAGAACTCAGCTGCCAGGCTACTATTACATGTAAAGCCACAAGCCCACATCTCCCCTGCCTTGAGAGCACTACACTGGTCACCCGTTGCCAGAAGATCCACCTTCAAGCTGCTTTGTATCACCCACAAATTTATACATGGAACAGGACAGCATTTTCATCAGAAACAGAATAACCAAATACATTCAACAAAAAAATCTCCACTCAAGGTTGGCACCCCGCCTTAAAACACCTCCATACAAGAAAAAGAGAATAGGTATAACATCCTTTTCTGTTCAAACAGCCAAACTATGGAATTCATTACCCCCAAATATAAGACCCACTGATAACTATCTTGTCTTCAGAAAATGACTCAAGAGTTATCTCTTTCTTTCATAACCACTATATCCAAACAGCAATGGACTGCAAATGCCTGTGTTGATAAATATTTATAATCTGATTATGTGTATAGTCTAGATATGTACAGTTCTTTACGAAATATGTATAGTTGCAATGTCATAATAATAAATTATACACATAGTCTTTAAGTCTATTTAACAAACATATACATACTCACGGTTAAATATATATATGTGTGTGTATGCATGTGTGTATATGTATATGTGTGTGTATATACAAATAAATGTGTATTCTATTCCATGCTTAACATGTTCATAGGTCATTGCATAGCTCCTAGATAAGCTGTTATATCAGATACTTATGAATCCCTGCTCTCTTTTTTATATCACAGTGAGCAAATGTTATCTTAACTATTTAACAGCAAGCATTTCGCTATTGAAAAATTGAGGAAAGATAAATGAACATTAGAAAAGTACACTTATTAATTAACATCACATATTACAAATCTTGAAAGTCTGTTTATACAATGCTACTTTTCTTCTCATATTATTATACCCATTATTATATTCCCTGCACATATATTCCTGTATTATGTATTTACATATCTATTTATGTATTACTCTAGTCCTACTGTACTAGAGAAAAATAAAAATAAATAAATAAATAAATAAAATGTAAACAAATAATTAAATAAAAAAGATAAATATAAATAAAATTTACTCTCTCGTAAGCTTTATTCTGTCTCCCCAGCACCCTATGTCTCTATAAATCTATCCTCCATTCCCCACTCTGACTCATCCCAAACCCATTCTACTACTTTGATCTCCAAAATAACCCTGCCTACGCTCTTCCCTCCTCTACCTCTGGCTCACCCGAAACCTCAGTTGACTACTATGATCTCCAAAACAACCCTAGTAAATTCTTCCTCATTTATCTCACCTTTCACTCATCCAAAACCCCTTCTGCTACTATGATCTCCCTAACCGCTTTCCACAGACTCTTCCCTACTCCATCTCTCCTTTACTCATCTCAAACCTCATCCTATCACTATAAAGTCTCAATTAACACTTCTGGATTCTTCCTTCCTCTATCCCTCCATTACTCTAGTCAATCCAACTAACAAACACACGTATCCTCTGCTCAAATTAACTCATACTAATACTAAAACAGCACTCATATTTCCGTATACCAATCCACCACTAATTCCTCTTTGGTTCCGGAGTAGCGTGCTACTCACCAAAAAGCACGTTGACACCTCGTCAGGGGTAGTAAGTGCTATATAGATATAATTACAATGCCAATTCTTTACACCCAGAGATATGCCCGTTTGGCGAGGCGTCGATACATTTTTTATACCCAGCAATTCACCTACATTACTTACACCCAATGATTCACTTGACAGAGAATACATCTATACATTACTTAACCCCAAGATCTGGTAGACAAAGCTTCACTGCATTAATTACACTGAGAGGCAACTCAACAGAAGCCTACAAACCATTCACAAAACTCACCAGCAAAAACCACTCTCAATCTCCCACGAAGCACTCACATCACCTCAAGGAGCTCCAATGACTCCCAACACACGAGTGTGCACAGTCCAAACTCATACTCACACCTTCTAAGAACTACACAAAAATGGCCCTGCCTACCTCAACAGTCCCATCTCCTTTCACAAGCCTTCCAGGCACCTCTGCTTGATCAGCTTCCTACTTGCACACATCACACACATACTCAGGTCGGGCCTTCTCCTACACTGCCTTAAAACGTGGAACATCCCACTACCGCCTATTAGAGTCCCCAGTTCGCTTCTCGAATTCTGCAATCATCTTGAAGATCTGGCTTTTCGAATAGCCCTCACCCCCCCACCTGCCCTAGGTGAGGCTAGAATCTCACCGGCTCCAGGATGCCTCCCTTGTGAGATTTCACTTTACAAACACACATAACATTGCAATGTTCTCCCACAAGCACATTAATCCCCTTAGGAATGTTATGATGAGTCAATCCCAAGACTAGCAATTAAACAAAGATCGCTGCAGTAAGTGCATGAACTGCGGAAGCTATCTATTCTGCATTATGCCGTGGGACTTTAAACATTCATGTATACAGCAGGTGCCTTCACTCCATACACATAAGCTTTGAATGCATTCTGTAGCTAATACAGTAAGCCAAATCAGCTTTACAATTGCATTTTTTCTTGTGCGTTTCTTGGGGGGCAGCCTTTCTGAAAATAATGCACATGCAAGGATGTTTAAAGGGCCAACTGGCATCAGCACGGTTTCTTATTACTCTGTGCTTCTGGCCTTCACCCCTTCCAAACCCAAAATGTGGGATTGTACAGAGTAGATCTTTTCCATTTTCAGCCCTGATGAAGCTGCAAATGCGTGCTTTGTGCTAAACGCCACTTTTTCTAGACAAGTGCATTAACCACCTAAGCCAGTGGTTCCCAACTTGTGGTCCAGGAACCCCTGGGGGTCCCCGAAGCCTCCTCAGGAGGACTGCGACTGCTTAGAAAATTAAATAATGTTAACAGATTAGGCCCCCAGCTTTCAGTAATGACTTAGTTTGGGGACCCCGGATTCCAATAATGATTCAGTGGGGGTCCCTGGGTTCCAGTAACGATAAAGTGGGGGTCCACTGAAATCAAAAGGTTGGGAACCAGTGACCTTAGCTATTTTACGGGTGTTATAACCTGAGGGTACCTTTATACAAATAGATATCTAGAAACGATGCCTTATCCCTTTAAAAAACACATCTACTTGTGGATTTTAGGTCACCCACAAAACGTTTCCTGTTTCATACTTTCTTGCTTTTATTTTCACAAGAGACAGGGTGTGAAAGTAATTTATTTGTGGTAGCAGACCACAGGTGGACCGTCATGGACTTTGTTTCCCCTGGCTCCAATCCACCCCAGAAACGCCCCCGCACAGTCCATGAGAGAAAGGGGGGAGCTGCGTGTGCTTAAAGGGTCGATCGTGCCATTTATCACGTGCAAGTAATGCAGGTGGACAAGCTTGTATCGCCCACTGTCTCGGAAATACTCCCACTGCACAGTGTCAGATGCTAGGAAAGTTTAGAAAAGCGCGTGTAGAAAGAAAACGGCTCGAATAAATATATGTCTCTAGCTTTCACGGTGACACGTAGCACCTTCCGCAGCCTAATTGTTGAACACAATGGAACGTCCCCTATTCCTGAGACTCTTCCGTAAACAGAACTGTTTTCGTAGGGAAATGTGAGGCCTTCTTCAAAGCACCAGGGGGCGCCGCTAACCAGAGGAGAATCAAGATAATAACTATTTGCACAAGTCCGCTCAGGAAGACAGGGTACATTATAATGGGTCTGATTTTCAAATTATAAAATAGGAGAGTTCAACATGTATTAAAATTACAATTCAACATATTTGAGAAAAATGAGAACGCCCGAACAGGGACTTGAACCCTGGACCCTCAGAATAAAAGTCTGATGCTCTACCGACTGAGCTATCCGGGCTTCTAGAGCGCTTGTATACACAGGGGTTCTAGTGAGATAAAATCCTCACTCGTGACGCATTCTGTGAGGATGCATTTATCTAGAGTTCACTTTCATTGAGATGTGCTCTCTTTACCTCCAAGAGCGCCCATGCTGCAGGATCCATCACTGCTCGTGCAGCTAGCGCCAAGATCCCAGCAGTAGCTTGCCTGGCCACATCCACGTGGGCTTCAAATCATAGGTACAGCAAAGCACTGAAAGCAGTGGCTCCCCGTGACAGACCAGTGACCGGTCCATTATACCACTGATGTGTAGCGCCTCCACCCTGGGCTCTCAAATCACCTGCATGAACATACCCGAGATTATACGTCTGTCTTCTATGTCCATTGCCAACGCGAAGGAGGTAAACGGCTATTTCACTCCTCGAGGTAATATATATATATATATTAATCATAGTCTATATATTATTTTAATGTAGGATTTAAAAACATGGAAAAAAATATCTCTTTCCCTGACCGGGAATCGAACCCGGGCCGCGGCGGTGAGAGCGCCGAATCCTAACCACTAGACCACCAGGGAACTCGTGATCATTCTGGTTCTGTAAGGCACACATACGTGACGTGCACACATACGTGACGTGCACGGGTGGACCTGCCCCACCTCTCACCTGAAGATTTTCAGCAAACAGTGGTATTTACTCTCCCCTAAGCAGAGGGAGTAGAGCGCCTGATTGGACCGTGCCAGCGGGGCAGTTGCATTTGCAGGGGGGCAGCACCTGCGAGGGCAGCTGCAGACCCTAAGTGGCCACGTTCTTCTCCGTTCATCCTCAGAGGTGCCAAGCGTCACCCACGGAGCCTCGCTCCCAACATCTCCACGAACCCCAAGAACTTACAAAGCAGATGCATCTGTATCCAGCCGCCAAAGGAATCCCATGTAAACCTTTTTTTATTGGGCTCGGAGGTGACTATAGGTTTACTTTACCATTTTCTGCTTAAACCCGAGCTTTGCTGTTGAAAGCGTTCTTTTGATGTGCGGCAAGCGTTTAAACGGTAAACAGAGAGCTGTTATCTCCCCTCAAGGACCTAGGACCCTATTAAAGATCACAGAAAATCCCATAGGTTACAAGGAGAAGAAGGAGGGAAGCAGGGGGTTTGCACAAGGTTCTGGGGCAGGCTTGCTAAGCACTATAATTCACTAAACCAGCTTTTCATAGCGTTTATAACACTATGAAAAGACTGCTTGGCACTATACGTGCATCCACTGTTCTAATAATAACTTCCTTTCCTTCACAAATTGAGGTCGCTGACAAGAAGGGGCAGGCATGTTTGCTGTGTCTTTTTCATGTCACTTTGGTGCAGGTATTCTCAAATCAAGCTGTTTCTCACTTTTCATCCTGATTGGTCTGACCAGACCTGTCCCCGCCTCTCCTCACGACATGAATTTAAGGCATATAGGCCCAGATTTAAGAGGGCCTAGCGTCTTCTTGCGCCACATTAGCATCATTTTATTTTACGCTAATGTGGCCCAACGAGGCCAAAATCACTGAGCCACATTTACAAAGTGGTGCAATGCATGCATTGTGCCACCTTGTAACCTCTTAAGCCACACTATGCCTGCGCCATACATAATGTATGCAAGTGTTCCCCCGTTAGGGGGACTGAAGAAATGGCGCAAAGAAATCCAAAAGATTTCTCTGCATCATTTTTTGCGGCATTTTTAACGCCTGCTCAGAGCAGGCATTAAAAGGGGGTGCAACGTTGGTTACAATGGGCCCCTATGTACTGTTCAGGATTAATGCTAAAACTTTGGCTCTAACCCTGAACAGTACATCAATAGCATCAACAATTTTGACGCTATTGCCCCCTACCCCGCGCCATGGTGCACCATATTTTAAGTACGGCGCATACATGGCGGTGGTAGGGGGGGGCGCTAAGGGGCCCAAGAAAAGTGGCGCTGCACTGGTGCAGCACCACCCTTCTTAAATCTGCCCCGTAGTCCCTCTCCCCGTCTCTCTCTCTCCATCACTCCTACACTCTCCTCCATCTCCTTTTCTTGGATGAGACAGTCGCTCCATTGAAGCAGTTAAAACATATCTCGGCTGCCCCGAAGACCTTCGGGTCGTGGAGGCTGCACAGATCTGACACCCCAAAAATGTCTCCCATAGACTCTATGGGACTATTACTACTGCCCGTAAACCAGACTTCATCAATATCTATGGAGCCATTAACGATGGCCAGGAGTGAGATTTCATTAGAACACATAGGATTTTTGGAATGACTATGAGACTGAATTTTAGTGTAGGTCAGTGGTTCTTAACCTTTTAACTTCTGTGGACCCCCACTTAATTATTATTGGAAGCTGGGGTCCCCCACTGAATCATTGTTGGAATCCAGGGACCCCCATTGAGTCATTGTTGATAGCTGAAGACCCTGGCATATGCGCTTTCGATTATTTAAACTGCAAATGAATACACACAAAAATACAAAAACAAGTATTCATCAAACACATACAGAAATTATTAAATATTTTATTGAATTCACAAATATAAAAAAAAATCAACATTTTAATAGAAAAGTTAGAGCTTTTATAAAATCAATTGAGGCCACTCATCGTTCATGCTATATTCTGTTTGATGCACGTGCACTGCTCCCACGACCAATCTGAGCATATTAACTTAATTTTAAGCCTCCATTTTCAAATTTCTTCACAGTTTCTAAGCAGTTGCAGATCTCCTGAGTAGGCTTTGTGGACCCCCAGGTGTCTCTGGACCACAGATAAGAACCATATAAGGTTGCTACTTAATCACTTTTTTCTGCCTTGGGCTGTATTTTTAAGTCTAGGTAAAAAGTTTGGGAAAAGCAGTAAAATCTGGTTCATCCTGCCGTTCTGAAACATTAATCTTAAAATCAATCAATCAACTTGTATTTATAGAGCACAGCTTGTCACCCATGAGGGTATCCATGCGCTTTGCTGCGCGTCTCATTCGAAGAGCCAGGTCTTTAACCCCTTTCTGAAGTGGGTCAGCGAGGCCGAGCTGTGTAGGTGGAGGGGGAGGATGTTCCAGACTTTGGTGGCGAGATGGGAGAAGGAGCGTCCTCCGGTGCGGCAGTAGCATATGCAAGGGATCTGTGCGAGGTCAAGGTGTGCAGAGCGGAGGTTCCTAGAGGGGTGGTGGAAGTGTATCCGAGGGTTCAGGTAGACAGGTCCCTGGTCATGGAAGGCTGCCAGGAACTTGAATTGGTATCTCTTCTGGACCGCGAGTCAGTGGATGTCTTTCAGGTGCTGCATGATGTGGGCTGTCTTGGGTAGACTTATCATCAGTCTGGCAGCTGTGTTCTGGATTGACTAGAGTCTGTGCATGAGTTTGGTGGATGTGCCTGCATAGAGTATGTTGCCGTAGTCCAGTCGGCCGGAGATGAGGGCAAGTGTCACTGTCTTTCTGGTGTCAATGGGAAGCCACTTGATGATTTTGCAGAGCACGTGGAGCGTGTGGAAGCCGGTTGCGGAGGCGGTGTTGGCCTGTCGTTTCATGGAGTGTCTGCTGTCTAGGATGATGCCGAGGTTGCGGGTGTGGCCTTTCAGGGTGGGCGTGGGTCCGAGTTCCGACGGCCACTAGGAGTCACTCCAGAAGGCAGTGTGTTTGCCGGAGATGAGGACTTCCGTCTTGTCCGTGTTGAGTTTCAGGCAGTTGTCCCTCATCCATGTTGCAATCATATACAGAATAACATATAAAACAGCAAACAGCATAACATATAAAAAAGCAAACATACAAAGAAATCTGTTAAAAAGGATTTGAGAGATGCCTGTATAATTTCAGAATGATTACTGGACCAAACAGATGGATAATTTCCGAGTTACAATAGAATCCTGACAATTTTGCACACATTAATTTTCACCTACCACCTCTTTGGTTTTCCTCAGTACACCAAACAAAAGGCTGGTATTTGTTTTCTAAGAAAACGGGCAACACTAGTCTTGGTGGAATTAAACCTAACAAGGAATGAGTTTCTATTAAAGTCAAACGGGACTTTGACCTTCACCAAGACTCCAATTTTATTACGTAAACGTGACCATTGAGGCTGAACTACAGCGAGCTGACATTAAAGTGTGTAGCCTTTGAGTCGAGTTGGATTGGCACTCCAGTACAGTGATGGGGCGGCCAATTAGGTGAACCAGAAGAAAGACTCAGTTCAGTTCTGTCGGATCAGTGAAGAGATCCAGTGGCCATCTGGACCATATCCCCAGGCCCTCATGGCTGCACTGTCCTAGGGACTCCATCCCCACGGACCCTTCACCTTGCTGTCTTGTGGACAGGGAGCATAGGTTTTCTCCCCGTGTGGGAGAAAAGAGAAAAATGCTACTGCTGGGCAGGACCAAACAAGTGTAGCCTGCTCATGATGGACCTGAGGTGGGTGCAGGCAGGGGAGATGGCAGGTCTCCACCTGAGACAATTACTGCCATAGATTGAATTTTGCAGCACATGTGCACCTAAATTGACTACACAAGATAGGCTCAGAAAGGAACTGTTGAAATTGTTCACTACTTTGTATGCCAGCAGCCCTGAGCCTCACTGGCGGTGTCTGGGGTTCACTCTTCCCAAGACAAACAGTGGCAGTGATGTGCATTACCCAGCACAGTTTCACAATAAATTGGCTAAAATGTATTGGAGGCACTCAGGTATGAACTTTTAAGAAGCCTGTTAGTTCTTACAATGTACAGTATATACATTTTCTTTCATTTTTAAATTCAATCTGTACCATTTTTCGCTTTTGACCTCTGCAAATAGATTGTCGATTATCATAATTTTTGATGGACAACGTATTTGGAAGGCACAAGGTGAAATTAAAAATTACATAAAATCTCAAAAGTTGCGAGGATCTTGAAATCTCAGGCCGTTGACACCTAATACCTAATACCTAATAGTCTCCCGCCTCCAAATTCCTTCATGTAGAAACTGCATTGCTCTGTCAGTTTCAGTTGACAGGGCCTGGTCTTGTGTGTGTCAGAGTATGCACTGTCGGTAACCTGCTCCTCCAGGCCAGTACACATTTTTGTCACGCTCTCTCTTCTTGCCATTGCGCTTTCTCTGTGCACCGGACAATTAAGATAAAAAAACTGTATGACATGCAAACCTAAGTCGCACCAGACATCTCTAGTCGGCCCAGAGCAGAAATTACTATATTTAGGGTGACCAGATGTCCCAGATTTCCCCAGACAGTCCCTCTTTTTAGAGGACTGTCCCGGTGTCCCGCTGCTTCTCTTAATCTTAAATAAATGTCCCAGTTTTTGGGACAAAGGTCAGTTCATCCAGGGAAGCATGAGTTAAAGGTATGCTCTCCTTTAACAGATGCCTACAAAGTATGAAATAATGAAAGTAATTTATCTGTTACTTTCAGGCAACAGAGTCCCCTGTCTGCTCCCAGCAGAGGAACGAGAGGGAAGCAGAGAGAGGTGGGTGGGGCGAGTTGGGGGTGGAGGGTGGGAGGTCAAGCCATAGCTAATTTTATATATGTAGTCTTGTAAATGTGTGTGTGTATATGTGTGTGTCTGTGCATATATACATATATATATATATATATATATATATATAAACACACACATGTGTAGGTACACATTCAGAAAGCTACGCAAAAAAATGGGACAGCTCAGATATAAAAGTGAGAGTAAGGTCTTTAGTCCTTCTTTTATGTCTGACCTGTCCCGGTTTTTGCTCCTCAAAATCTGGTCACCCCAACTATATTTCACCTGTTGCATGGGATGACTGCTGCTCACATCACAGGAAGGACCTGCCTGCGCTGCCCCCAGAGACTGATGAGAGGCACATAAGAAATACCCTCCAAATAATACAAGAAAGGAGGCTTTACTACTCTAGAAACATTCCTCGGATACTTGGCGAGTGTTTGCCAGCCTCGCAGTACTTTTGACAAATGGGGAGAGTAAAAACACAGGTATGTCAGTATACATGCAAACATTTTAAAACAGGAAAGAGGGAGATTGTGAGGGAAAAACATTGGGCGAACATTTGTTCCCCATTGACTTCTAATGAAGCAGGAGCAATTTCAGGCAGGTGACACCTACAATAAAGCCATTTTGGCTTCATAATCAGGAGTATTTCAGTGTGGAAGCCCAGAAAGCCAGGACTCAGGGGGCTTCTGCTGACAGGGACTGGTCTAGTGAGACTCGGAATGTGCATTGCCAGTAACCTGCTCCTGCAGGCCAGTGCACAACAATTTTATGTCAAGACCGGAGGCTCACATTATGCTTCTCTTAACTTGCTTTAATTAGGTAGCAGCAGTCAAGAAACTACTATTCCCATGAGGCTTAGAGAACAGAAAGCCAATGTGAATGAAAAACGCATCGGAACATACACCAATCGGAATGCAAGGAATAGTATACTTGACTACAACCAGCCCTCTTTCTTGCTGCTCGCAGTCAAGATAAGTGCTTATTTATTCCTTCATTGCTTCGCGCCTTTCTCGAGCACTCGCGCACTTCTTTCCTCCTTCTAACGGTCAAAACGGTTGTTCTTGTCAGACAGCTGTTGTCGAACCCGTTTTGACCGTTCTCCTCATTTCACTTCTCCAGTTTTTCGCTACAAGTGCTCTGCATTCGTCTTGGTCTCTCACTCTTTATTTTCTAACCGGACCAACTCGAGTCTCTGCCTCTTGTTCCAGTCACACCCTGTTGGGCGTGTACGTTCCTTCTTTCAACTTTTTCCTGTCAGGAGTTAACCCCTTCCTCGCTCTTGGGCATTTTATTGTGGATCCACTATATTTTTGACCGCAATGGAGCGAGATAACTCCCCTGAACATATTAACAATGATGAGGAGACTGGGGCATTTATTATTGATGCTGTGGCCAAAGCTATTTCAGCAACAATGAGCAAAATGACAAAAAACCTTGAATCCTCTGTTCAGAGTATGGTTTTTAAATCCCTAATGGCCCATTCTGCGGGGGATAGCAGAAAACGTAAACTTAAGGGTTTGTCATCTCAAAAAGCCCTTCTTAAGGTCACCCCTGATGGCGCCTCATTGACTGGTGAAGCTTCTTCACCCCAGATTGAGGACATGTCTCCTCCCAGGCCTCCTTCTAAGGAGGGGAATTCTAAGTTCTCTCATGAGAAATGTAAATCTAAAACTAAACATACATTGATTGCACCTAAAAAGATTGTGATTTCTCACATTTCAGATAATGATGACAACATGGGTGACATAGATGACATGGACGACAGTTCAGACATTTGGGGTTCTCAATCTCAGTCCTCCCCTCCTCCTAAAAGGTCTAAATTAGATCATTCCCCTCCTAATCCCTTCGCAGCCAAAATGATTTTGGACTCCGACGGCAATCCTAAGTTTGATCCCTCTCTCCTTAACCACCTGAACTCCACGGAATGGTTCCCCTCCTCTCATGTGGATGATTATATCGCTTCTAGATTAAGACTCCCGTTAGACAAACAGACAAGGGCTAAATTGAAGTCGGAATGTCCTAGACCAGTGTTGTCCAACCTTTTTATCACCGCGGACCGGTAAATGTTTGATAATTTTTCCGTGGCCCGCTTGGGAGGGCGCAATGCTCTGCGCCTCGGCCGCCCGCCACAGTGAAATGATTTGAAGTTCCTCGGGCGGCCCGGTGCCGATTGATCCACGGACCGGCACCGGTCCGCGGCCCGGGGTTTGGGGAACACTGTCCTAGACCAACCCTTTTTTCCAACATCACCTCTACTCCTTCTATTGACCAACCCCTACGTGCCTTCTTTTCAAAATTGGCAAGGACCCCCGTAGGGGGGTTGACAAGGCCTGGTCTAACTGCCAGGACAAACTTTTAGACTTGGTGGGTCCTTTGGCCCGTATCTTGGATATGGTGGCGTCTGCCAGAATGAAGAATGCGGACATTGACCCAATGGATCTTTCCTTTTGGACTCAAAGAGCCTTTTGTCTCTTAGGCAATGCTAACGCTGCTATTACCATCGAGAGGAGGAAAGGCCTTCTTTTGAAGCCAGACCCCAAATTAGCTAATTTAGCTACGCTGGATCCAGGCATCAAAGCGGATAGACTTCTCTTTGGAGATTCTTTCATAAAAGACTTGGGCAAATTCGTCTCTACGTTTGCCTCCATCGACAAGGCACAACAATCCATCAAAAAGGTGTTCAATCAATGGGTTTTTGCAAGGGCTAGTACATTCAAGTGCCTCTCTACCAGCCGTTCTTTTCATTCGCAAGGATTCAGAGGCTCCTTCAACTCCACATATTGAGCGCAATCGTTCAAACCCCAGTTCTACCCTCAGCGAGGCAGAGGTTACCGGGGTCGAGGACAACATGGTTTCAGGAACAACAACTCACAAAGTAAGCCTTACTTCTGGCCTTACTCCAGTAGGTGGTCGATTTCATTTGTTCTCAGCAAAATGGCGCTCTATAACAGCAGATCCATGGGTTCTAAATACAATTCTAGGTTAACTAATAGAATTTTACTCAACTCCACATCAGACATATTTCCCCCGTCTGCGTTTTTCAGCAGATATGTCCTCTCTCATCTCAGAAGAGATTCAATCTCTACTGTCGAAACAAGCCATCAGCTCACTCTTCCAGACCCTTCGGGCTTTCTAAGTACTCTCTTTTTAGTTCCGAAGAAAAACAAAAAGATAAGACCAGTCATCAATCTCAGAGCTTTCAACCGGTTCGTCGTCTACCAACACTTCAAAATGGAAACTATTTTCCATTTATGGGACATTCTTCTTCCTTTCAATTTCATGGTCCGTTTGGACCTGCAGGGTCCATATCTTTCCATCCCTATTCATGTAGATCACAGAAAATTCCTCTAATTCCAGTGGCAGGGACAAACTTACCAGTTTTCTTCCCTTCCGTTCGGCCTTTCGTCAGCACCTTGGTGCTTCACGAAACTAATGAAACCGGTAACAGCTCACCTCAGGTCCTTAGGCATCAGGTTATTAATTTACCTGGACGACATTCTCATTATGCATCAGAGTTGCCTTTCTCTTCAGTCTCATCTTCAAATCATGTGTTCTCTTCTATCTCAGCTAGGCTTCCTTCTCAACAGGGAAAAATCTATTACAACCCCTTCACAAAGAATAGAGTTTGTGGTAGATTCATCTTCCGCTACTCTACATCTTCCTCAACAGAAAGTAAAATCTATAAAGTCAGAAATGTTAAAGATTCTCCACAGTTCCCAAATTTCACTCAGATCCTTAGCCAGGATCATGGGTCTCCTCTCTTCCTCAATTCAGGCTATTTTTCTCAGTCCACTTCATTGTCGGGCTCTCCAAACATTAAAGATTCGTAATCTCAGAAAAGGTCTTTCATACTCAGAAATAATCAGCTTGGACCGAGAATCTCGCTCGGAGCTTCAATGGTGGATTGACCATTTAGATGCCTGGAACGGCAGAACTATCTTTGCATCATCCCCAGATCTTGTGTTAGGATCAGATGCAAGCCTAACGGGTTGGGGCACCCGTTGTGGTCCAATCTTGACTGGAGGTTCCTGGTCGTTAGAGGAGTCCAAATTGCATATCAAATATTTAGAGATGCTTGCGGGCTCCTTTGCAATCAAAAGCCTAGCAAAAGACAAGGTTCAGTGTACCGTCCTCCTCCGTATGGACAACGTATCGGCTCTCCGCTACATAAACCATTTAGGGGGGCACCAGATCAAAACCCTTAGCAAACCTAGCAAAAAGTCTATGGGAATTGTGCTTCCACAATGAAATTTCGCTCACAGCAGAGTATCTACCAGGTTCTCTCAACGAGACGGCAGACTGGCATTCTCGTTTCCTCACAGATTCCAGCGACTGGAAACTCCACACCTCAGTATTCCAAGCTCTTCTCCACAAATGGGGTCCCTTCAATATAGACCTCATTGCCTCACGCCTAAACAGGCAGTTACCTCAGTTTTTCAGCTGGCATCCGGATCCTTCAGTGTTAGCCTCAGATGCTTTTCTGCAGGATTGGTCTCCTTCAGTCAACTACGCTTTCCCTCCTTTTCTGATGATTACCAGAGTTCTTGCCCAGGTCGACGTCAGAAAACGACATTGGTAATAGTAGTTACTTTTTGGCAGTCTCAAGTATGGTTTCTTCCTGTCTTGGAGCTGGCGATCGACTTCCCAGTCCTCCTTCGCTTTTTCCTTCCCTTCTTCTGGATCCTTTAGGGCATCCGCACTCCCTGATACTCAACAATACTTTCACACTTTTGGCTTGAAAAGTATTGAGTCTTCCTGACCTTCCATTCCCATTTCGGCGGAGGCTTCACACTTTACTAACAAAGCCTGGGCTCCTGGCACCAGGAAAGCTTACAGTTCCGCCTGGTGTCTTTGGACAAGCTGGTGTATGGGAAGGGATCTCGATCCCATTTCAGCCGATATAATTTACGTAATTCATTTTCTAGCTGCCCAGGCCAGTGCAGGTAAGTCTTGCAGGACGGTCCGCTTATATAGATCGACTATTTCCATGCATCACACTTACATCAACGGAAAACCTGTGGGGGAACATCCCTTTCTCTTCTGTTTTTTAAAGGAAGAAAAGTTTTTGATTCCTTCTTTGCCCAAATACTCAAAATTATGGGATGCCAATATTGTTTTTACCCTGGCAAGATAATTCTGATCTATCATTGAAAATGCTTTCAGCCAAACTCACTATGTTACTCTACCTGGTTTCCATTAACCGATTATCAGCTGTCAAAGCCTTAGATATTTCTTCTCGCCAATTCACCCCTACAGGGGTGTTGTTCTCTAGCAACAAACGTACTAAGACTAACTTAGTACAGTTTTTTATCCGTATTTTCCTAACCAACCCAAATTGTGTGTCAGACGATGTCTCAAGAGTTATGAAGATCGCGCAGCCAATCTCAGAACGTCATCCCATTCCCAACTCCTTATTTCATTTTGTAAGCCTCACAAACCCATAGCTTCTGCTATGCTGGCCAGATGGATTTGTTGGGTCATGTCCCTGGCAGATATTGACAGCTCTGGTTCTGGGGCTCACTCTTCTAGAGGAATCATGGCTTCCAAGGCTTTCTGGGTGGGTTCCAGCTTGGAAGGCATTCTGAGATCGGCTGATTGGTCTAATGATAATGTTTTTAGAACTTTTTACTGTAAACCATTTCATACAGCAACTTTTCTAGTAATTAACGTGCTTTAAAAAAGCATAATATGAGCCTCGGGTCTTGACATAAAATGTAGATTTTCCTAGTAATTTATGACGGAAAGTCTTAATTTTTTTAAAGACACAGAGGCGAGTATTATCCCACCGCAAATTCTCTATAACTGTTGTTTTTCGTTTTTCCTCACTCCCTCACAGCACCATCTACTCGGCCTCAACCTTCCTCTTGAGCGTCAGATGGGATTTTCATCTTCAGGAACATCTTCAGAGATCCGTCTCGTTGCCACTGGAAATCACTTCCTGTCTATTGGATTTCCTCTGCATGCCAGTCTTGGTTGAACTTTATTCAAGAACTTTGTTCTTTGTTGTTGGCAGTTTCCATTGTTCTAGCTATTTTTCCCTTGTTTTCTCGCACTGGTTAGCCTTCTCGCATCAAGAAAGAGGGCTGGTCGAGGTCAAGTATGGTGATTATACTATTCCGTGCATTCCGATTGGTGTATGTTCCGATATGTTTTTCATTCCCATTGGCTTTCTGTTCTCTAAGCCTCATGGGAATTATAGTTCTTGACTGCTGCTACCTAATTAAAGCAAGTTAAGAGAAGCATAATACTCGCCTCCGTATCTTTAATACATTTAAGACTTTCCGTCATAAATTACTAGGAAAATCTACATTTTATGACGCTCTCTGCCTGCTATAGCGCTTTCCTCCGTGCTCCTGACAGGTAGGGGAAAAAACATGTATTTACATTTCTGATATCTGTTCCAGCAGCAGCAAACTTGCAAACTCCACGGATGACAATAGACCCCATTCAGGCCTCAATAGAAGTCAATGGCAGTGGCGGCCGGCAGCATTCGGAGGGAGGGGGGCGGGCGGGAAGCACACGCACACACACACACACACACACACATATACACACTCATTCTTTCACACACAGACACGCACTCATGCACGCCTGCACATCCATTAACAACACTCATATCATTCAAACATGCACGCACGCACTAAACATTAATTTTAAAAGTTCACACACACTCATTATTTCACACACACATGCACGCACACACATCGATTAACAACACTCATAACATTCAAACATGCATGCACGCACCAAACATTCATTTTACATCACACACACATTCTTTCACACACGCACACACGCACATGCATTAACACTCATAACATTCAAAGATGCACGCACGCACCAAACATTCATTTTAAAAGATCACACACACTCATTCTTTCACACACACACGCACGCACATCCATTAACAACACTCATAACATTAAAAAATGCACGCACGCACCAAACATTAATTTTAAAACATCACACACACGCACACTTACCTTCAGCCTCGAGGTCCCAGGAGGGTTGGGACTGCTGCCATTCTGAGGGAAGGCAGCAGTCCCAGCCTCGTCACAGAGTGGGATGGGGTCAGTGAGACTGCTAACCCCACCGCACTCTGTGACGAAGTGTCACTGATTGACACTCACCCTGGGCGCTTCAGGGCTTAAACCTGAAGCACCCAAGTCGAAGTCAACGAGTGACGCTTTCCTCGTCACCGAGGGGGGGACCTCGAGGCACCTTTGCTGAGCCGAGGAGGTCACACCCACAGGAGCTGTGACCTCCTCAGCCCAGTAAAGTTCAGCTCAGGCAGCCAGGAGTCTGCGCAAATCGCGCATGTCTGCTCCTGGCTGCCTGACCTGAACATGAAGAGTGTCTGTCAGGCTGACCTTTGTTCAGCCTGACAGACTCTTCATGAGGGGCAAAAGATGGGTGGTCGTGGCACCTCCGCCCTAAAGGACGGGCTGCGCCTGGTCAATGGGTGAAATATATTCTCCTGATTATTTTTTTAAAAACCTCCCACTTTCCTCTTCTAAAATGTTGGCATGTATGTAACACCACATTTATATGCTGGACTGAGACTTAAGGGCTGGGTGGGCACAATCATGCCAGGGATTTCCACAAAATGACAAGAACTATCACCGCTATCCTAGGATAGGTATTGTGGGGTTAGGGTCACATCGTGATGTTTATTTGTGAATGGGGTGTGGGGAGTATTGTTTGCCAGCACGCTGAATCACTCAAAACTCTTTTAAAAAAATTAACAGTAATCTCACACGTCGATTTCCAAACCTTTTAAGTGAGTAATGTGATGTGACTATCACATCACTTCCGGGTACGTGACTCCACAGGGCGGCATTTCACATGGCCTTTATTAACCACTGTTTATTTAAGAGCTTGTGCCATGAGGACATTTCAAAGTCACGTGGGCTAGAACTAGCTTTGCACTGCTGCCAATGGCCCAGATCCCATCTGCAGGCACTCTGGTGGGAAAGAGCGGCACGCTCCCTGCAGTCAAAATAAAACCGACAAGAGGGAATTAAAAACGCAGAAAATATTTTTAATTATCTGGGGCCTGGACAGTGGTTTCCTAGTTCTTATAACATATGTTGCAGACTGTCTTAAAGAGAGGGGATGTAGCTCAGTGGTAGAGCGCATGCTTTGCATGTATGAGGCCCCGGGTTCAATCCCCGGCATCTCCACTACATGTATTTTTAATTTTAGTTTTCTCCTAGTGTTTACAGCACAGAGAAGTAGTCTGCAGTTTCATGCATGATGACTAGGGTGAGCAGATTTTCACAAGAAAAAAACAGGGACAGTAATTGACATAGAAATAGGACTAAATGTTGACACTGCACTGACCAGTGCCAACATTTATTCCTATTTCTATGTCAATGACTATTCTGATATATAAATATATATATATATATATATATATATATATATATATACCATATGAAACAAAACTACAGCATTGCCAAATACGTCCTTTAATTTTGATGCTACATAAACATAAACTCCTCTGTAGCATGAAAATTAAAGACTTCCTCGGCTCTGCTGCAGTGTATTGCAATGGGAACTTTGTTATTCTGGCTGCGGCTGATGGGCTCTGCAGGGGGTTTATTCGCCCCCATTAAATTCTGCTGTGCTGCTTGAATAAAGTTAGTCAGCACAGCATGAGAGTCTTTTAATCAAAACTCTGACTGTGGTGTCATGAGAGGGCTGGTGTGAACATGAGTCTTCAGAGCACAGTGATATATGTGCCTGCTCACCCGGCCGTCTCCCAAAACCGGGACACCGGAACAGTCATCGAAAAACGGGGACTGTCCGGGCACGTCGGGGATGTCTGGTCACCCTAATGATGACGTTACTCATCTGTGTTCCCTCTGTCTTTTAAACAATGGGCACACGCACGCACACACATGACAGTCCGATTTAATGCAAAATATACAAAAAACTGCACTCAAACTTTTATTACATCCACAGTTACACACCATAGATAAGGCTTTGGTACATAGTTTACACCAGAGATGCAGCTGAGAGACAAGGCCGCAATATATTTATTTATACCCAGATGTGCAGCTAACAGAGAAGGCATCAGTACATTAGTTAGACCTGGAGGTGCAGCTGGATAGACAAGGCGTTGGTCCATTATTTAAACCAGGCACAAAATGCACACTAACATCCAAAAGGGTTTGAGGATGCATTTTGCGTTAAGAAATAGCATTAAACGCAGCAGAATACAAATAATGAGAAACCACTGGAGACCACTAAATGTGCTCTCATGGTGGGTTGCTTTTCCCCAAATTACTCTTAATTATGAAAGTAGGTGTAACCACATTATTATCTGTAATTCCATGCCAAAGAGTAATGCAGGATTACCGAAACACTCTGATTATGCCAGCATAAATAAAATTACTATGAGACAATTTATGAATAAGAGAAACACTCCAAAGAAGAAAAAAGAGCTCTCTCCAGACAAGGTACTAATCGGAAGGGCAATGAGGATTTCAAGTCTCCCAAAAATTGCACGTGTCTAATAGTGATGAGATTGTACTACACTACTGCAAACGCCTAGCTGATGCGGTCCCCTCTCTCTCACAAGGTGAATCTAGCGACAACTTCCCCAAATGGAAGGTTGTGCCGCAGCCTGGTGACTGTCATGACCTGGACGCATCTTACCGCTGTAATCTGCCAGCCTCTGGGCACCACCAGGTTTCTTGCTTGTTCTGGATTGACCAAGGTAGGGGCAACCCTTTCCAGTAGCCACGGGGCTGCTGATAATAGAATACCAAGCAGGATGTAACCTTCAGAAGGCATTCAGAGGACAAAAATGAAACTTGGGAAAAACCTCAGATCAAGGAACCCCTGAAAAAGATAAAAAGAAAAAGTGAGGCACAAAAAGTCTAGAACAAAAACTGCAAAACAGGGAAATGCCGGTGAATTCCAAAATCACAGGATACAGGAGCAAGGCGCACAACCGTAATGGAAGTGTTTGCATCGCAAGGAACAGAAGACCAACTGTGCTTATATACTGACAAACAGGAAGTGACATGCAGGAAGTAATGAAGACACCATCTTGGATTGGGAAAAGCCACATTAAAGTAAATGGAAAAATAGCTGTAGTATAAAAGGTAGGGAGCAAGGCATGCAGGGAAGGAAACAGAGATTCCTGGGAAAGAGAAAATATGGCCAAGAAGACACAAAACAGAAGAAAAACAGTAAGAAACAATTAAGTAACATTAGGGGGGTAAAAGGTGGGTGCAGCGTGAAACAGAGCCCAAAGGTTAAGTTTCAGGTCGCGCTGCGGCCCAAAAAACAGGTCGCAACCCGAAAAGCGGCCCGCGGCAGAAACAGCCAGCCGAGACGCAACCGCCGATCTGACCGTAGCCCGCAAGTGGGACGCTGCCGGTCTTGCTGGCGTCACTGGTGACTGGGTGTTGGTGAAGAAGATCCTTATGAGGTGATTTTTGTGACAAACACTTCTGTTAAATGTGAAGCTAACTAAAGTGGATTCACACATCACATATGAAGAGAGTGAAGACTGATGATGAAGTGGTGACAACAACCACTGACACAGTCGAAGAATACCAACAAAATCAAATAGAACATCAACAAGCAGAAAACCTTGAAACTCAGATTTAAAGAATGAAACTGAAAACTATGGTTATGAGAACCCCCAGATTAAATCATTTTGCTGTGGAAGATGAAAATCAGTCTGTCCCAGATGAAACAGTCGATCCGGTGGCCAGTGAGGATGAAGATGCAGCAGTTGTCACAAGTGAGCCTGAGCCAAATATTGTGAACCAAGGAGACACGTGGCCTGAGTCTAGTAGAGGCAGAAAAAGATTGTGCAAGAAAGTACAGAGACCAAAAACAGAGAAGAGTTAGAAAAAAACAAGACTTGGATCACAGTGAAAGTGAGCAGCCAGTAATCGCAGGATCAACAATAGAACGCCTAGAAGAAAATGCGCAACTGATGAATGGACTTACTGTGCACAGAAGATGACAATGAAGATGTGGAAGTCCACGATCTAGTAGGTTGTCAGTTAGCTTTTGTAGGAGAACCACCGTGAACTTTGATAAATTAAGTTTGAAGGAGATCAATACTGAATTTTTGTAATTATTATTTTGAGGTTTTCGATTTTTGTACATAACATGTTTCATAGTTAAATCAATTTTGTTTTGTACTTTAAGTAGCCAGAGGAAGACCAAAGGGTTTTCCTCTAGCTCCCAATATATGTACTGAGCCAATAAACAGAATTTCTGTTAAAAAATGTAAGTCTTATATTGATTTTTATTTTTCATTTTGTACCTATAAAAATTAGAGGTTAGATTTTTCTGATTTTTAATTTTTCCTTTTAGGAGTATGTCTCAGGTCTATAACGAGCAGACTGATACACCAGCAGCATTGAAGCTAGAAATAACTCACAAAAGCAAACAAGAACAGAGATGAAAGTCAAGCAAAGAGTAAGGGAAGCATAAACATAATGGCAAGCATAAAGACAAGCATTAGAACATACGAACTTATCTAAGGACACAATTGAGGAAAATTGATTGCATCATGTTAGAAGTAGGAACACATATGGCAAACTTCTTTTTGGACAATGTGATTATTTGTAACATATTATGGACCTCATTTACAAGACCCTTGTGCCACCGTTGTGTCATTGTTTTCATGCAACGGTGGTGCAAGCAGTGCGTTACATTGCTCTGCATTTACACGTTGACACATTGAGCCCAATTTGTCAGTTTGTTAAGGTGTGCATCATATTATACCTGTGCCAGGTATAATGTATGAAACGTGGGCATTCCAACGAGAAAAGCCACGCAGAACTTACGCAGTGAAATTTACAACATTTCACTGTGTCATTCTATGACTTCACTGCGTCAGAATTTTACCGCCTGCCCTGAGCAGGCGTAAAACTGATGAAGAGTTTTCCTCAATGGGGGCCTCCTGGCATCGCAGGAATAGCAGTTTTTTGTAAGCTACTCCAGCAATGCGTGAATTTTGCACCACAGATGGGTTAGAATTTCTGAAGCATCTGTGAAAAAGTGCAGCATGGAGCTCTGTATAGTAAACACAGCGCATCTATGGCATCGTTAGGGGGTCATAGTGCAGCACCAGAAATCTGGCTCATCGGAGCCGATGCGTCAGATTCTTGTAAATGAGGCCCTATGTTCCTCCAAATATAACAAAATGAAAGTCAACCACAGTATGACACAGCAATCTGTTGATGCATTGCAGTGCAAAGTCCCAGGTATTACATTTAGGAACATCAATAGAACTGTAAAATACAACACAATTCTGACAAATGTAGCAAATCCATACTTATGTGGAAAATGCCACCACTGCAAAACCGCATAGTTCCAGTGGCCCTGATTATGTGGAAGGTATATGGAACAGTACCTTACTAAAAACCCTTATTAACTGTCTGTAGGGCCTAACAATGTTAGTTGTGTGCACGTTGTGATATATTATATGAGTAAAGTAGTGTTGTCATACAGACGTTCTCACAGAAATTGTAAATAGCAATGAGTGCCAGCACCATGCAATTCACTAACACCTTTCATGTTGAACTTTTGCACAAAATCCCCTGACAATAGGTAATTGGCATGCTCCCTCCCTAACTACAAGCCCATAAGAATCTGATACAAGTGACGTCCTATGAAGTATGCTCACTCATCTATGGATTACAATGTACCACACAGAGCAACAGGTTGACATGCTATGGCTGGTAGGCAACAGTTGTATCCAGGCACAATACTATATATAACCCCATCCTTACTCTGAGAAAGGGGAAGGACTTGTTGACACACCTGGGACCCAGGCCCTTCCCAAGGATTTTCCTGCTGTTAAGTCAGCAGCCCAGTCATATGGACTGTACCAAGGTATGAAGGGAAAGTTTTACATGGTTTTGCATGGTTTTGCATATCAGAGTATATCTGTAGACTATGATGGCCTCTAAAGGGCCATAATGATTGATAGATTTATACTATTTTCTCTTTGTTTCTACAATCATTAAAATTCTGATCCATATCTTGTGCAATAGGGGAGGGTGTAATAAACCCCGCCTAACACCATTATTTGATTTAAGAGGGGTCCAGGCATCATAAACCCTGCAAGCTCTCGGTCAGGTTTTCTGTCTGTCCTCCTCCTACAAATGTGCACATCCCGCAGGGAGTGGTGTTGAGCAATTGCCAGTTTTGGTTTTCTCCATTGATGGATATTTCTGTCCAAGACTCTGGGAGAAGGGATATGTAACCAGATGTACCCAAGGGGAAAAGGATGGTACCCAAGATGTGCTTGACAGCTTATCAACGCTGTCCTCCAAAGCTCCACGCATGCGGCTGTATTGATAGTTAAGTATGAAAGCAGTAACCTTCCCACATGTTGAGTATTTGAGTAGTATCATAGTAACTGGGCTTTCTGAAGCTACAAGAGCAGTGAAGAATACAGAGGCTTTTATTGCCTTGTGCACTTTGAGTATAATAGACACATAGAACATATCTGAACGCATGTATTTCAGGGTGTTCACATGTGCAATGATGTAAAAAATGAGGCACCCCCTGAACCTCCCTTATGCCCTGCACGCTTGCTCTGTAACTCAAACATACTTGTAAGTGCCACCGCTTTGAAATCTCAGCAGCCTCCAGGGGTCAGAGGGCAGAGGGAAACACTTTACAAGACCTAATGTCCTCTCCGCCACATTCAGCCATTTGCTCCTCTGCACCGGCTCAGGGAGCAGATTTATTGGCCTCTGGATCCCCAGTTAAGTGAGTGCCGCAGATGGCCCTTAGTCCAACACCATGAAAGCCTTTGTACATCAAATCTTGTGCTTTCACACAATATGTGGAAGATAAAAAAACAACACCCTTAACCCCTTCGCTGCCAGGCCTTTCCCCCCTCAGGTGCCAGGCCTTTTTTGGCTTTTTGGGGCAGTTTGCACTTAGGTCCTCATAACTTTCTGTCTGTATAAGCTACCCACAACTAATTTGCGTCCTTTTTTTCCACCATCATTCTAGGTATTCTAGGGGTACCCATAGTTTGTGGGTTCCCCAGAAGGAGACCAGGAAATTGGCCAAAATACAGTAAACATTTCGTTTTTTCTTTTAAAAAAAGGGAAAAAAGGGCTGCAGAAGAAGGCTTGTGATTTTTTCCCCTGAAAACGGCATCAACAAAGGGTTTGTGATGCTAAAATCACCATCTTCCCAGCTTTCAGGAACGGGCAGACTTGAATCAGAAAACCACATTTTTCAAAACAAGTTTCACATTTTTACTGGGACAGACCCCGTTTTTACTATTTTTTGTGCTTTTAGTCTCCTTCCAGTTAGTGACAGAAATGGGTGTGAAACCAATGCTGGATCCCGGAAAGCTAAACATTTCTGGAAAGTAGACAGAATTCTGAATTCATCAAGGGGTCGTTTGTGTAGATCCTACAAGGTTTTCCTACAGAAAATAACAGCTAAAATAAAAAGAAATTAAAATTGAGGTGAAAAAAACAGCCATTTCTCTCCACATTTTACCCTGTAACTTTTTCCTGCCATGTCAGATTTTTTAAAGCAATATACCGTTATGTCTGCTGTAGTCTTCTGGTTGCGGAGATATATAGGGCATGTAGGTTCATCGAGAACCCTAGGTACCCAAAGGCAATAAATGAGCTGCACCTTGCAATGGGTTTTCATTCTATACAGGGTATATGGCAATTCATTTGCTGAAATGTAAAGAGTGAAAAATAGGTATTAAGAAAACCTTTGTATTTCCAAAATGGGCACAAGATAAGGTGTTGAGAAGCAGTGGTTATTTGCACATCTCTGAATTCCGGGGTGCCCATACTAGCATGCGAATAACAGGGAATTTCTCAAATAGACGTCTTTGTTACACACTGTCTTACATTTGGAAGGAAAAAATATAGAGAAAGACAAGGGTCAATAACTCTTGTTCTGCGATTCCGTGTTCCCCCAAGTCTCCCAATAAAAATGGTACCTCACTTGCGTGGGTAGGCCTAATGCCCGCGACAGGAAACTCAACATGGACGCATCACATTTTTACATTGAAAACTGACGTGTTTTTTGGAACGTGCCTAGCTGTGGATTTTGATCTCTAGTTCAGCCGGCACCTAGGAAAACCTACCAAACCTGTGTATTTCTGAAAACTAGACACCTAGGGATATCCAAGATGGGGTGACTTGTGGGGCTCTTACCAGCTTCATTTACCCAGATTCCTTTGCAAACCAGAAAAACACTTTTTACTCACATTTCGGTGACACAAAGTTCTGGAATCTGAGAGGAGCCACAAATTTCCTTCCACTAAGTTTTCCCCCAAGTCTGCAGATAAAAATGGTATCTCACTTGTGTGGGTAGGCCTAGCGCCCGCGACAGGAAATGCCCCCAAAACCCAACGTGGACACATCACACTTTCCGAAAGAAAACAGCTGTTTTTTCAAAGTGCCTAGCTGTGGATTTTGGCCTCTAGCTCAGCCGGGACCTAAGTAAACCTATGAAACCTGTACAGTTTTAAAAACTAGACACCAAGAGGAATCCAGGATTTGTGGGGCTACCCAGAATCCTTTGCCAAACTCAAAATTTGGCCAAAAAAACACTTTTTCCTCACATTTCGGTGATAGAGAGTTCAAGAATCTGAGAGGAGCCACAGATGTCCTTCCATCCAGCATTCCCCCAAGTCTCTCCATAAACATGATACCTCACTTATGTGGGTAGGCCTAGTGCCAGCAACAGGAAATGCCCCAAAACACAATGTGGACACATTACATTTTCCCAAAGTCTAGTGGTTTCTGCCCCTCTGGGGTCAGATTGGCCTAATTACAATAGACCGATCTGACCCCAAGGGGGGCAGAAATGGCCTAAAACAAATCCCCCCCCCGAAGTGGAGCGACCTTTGCCTAAGGGGTCGCTCCCTTCATGTGAAATTGCCCTAAAAAAAAATCCTTGGTGTCTAGTTGTTTCTGCCCCCCTTGGGGGCAGATTGGCCTAATAAAAATAGGTCAACCTGCCCCCAAGGGGGGTGCAAATGGCCTAAAGACAATTTCCCCCCCAGGAGAGTGACCCTTGCCTAAGCGGTCACTCCCCACATATAAAAAAATAAAATAAACAAAAAAAAAAATCCCTGGTGTCTAGGGGTTACTGCCCCTCCCCCCCAGGGGCAGATTGGCCTAATTATAATAGGCGGATCTTCCCCCAGGGAAATGACCCTCCCCTGGCCTTAAATTAATTTGCCCCCCTAGGGAGCGGCCCTTGCCCCCTTATTGAAATATGTTTTGTTTTTTTTTTTATCCCTGGTGTCTAGTGGGCATTTCTGCTGCCCGGTCACATCGCGATCGGGCAGCAGAACTGCAGAGAGAGACATCAAAGGAAAGGAAATGCCTTTCACGCCCCTTCCACGAGATCGGAGGTGAAATGCTTTTGCATTTCTCCTACGATCCGCGCTGAGGGGGCAGCTTCTGATAAGGTCAGGCATGATCGCGCGCTGATGTCATCAGACTCCACGGGGTGGTCGGGGGTGGAAGGGGAAGCGGTTCCCCCTTCCATCCCTGCCAGGGGGGGGAAGTGATTGGCTATCTAGAGGGAGCGCTAGTGCTCCCCCCGAAAGGCCCATAGCAG
The DNA here is from genome assembly GCF_031143425.1 of Pleurodeles waltl. Taxonomy (NCBI): domain Eukaryota; kingdom Metazoa; phylum Chordata; class Amphibia; order Caudata; family Salamandridae; genus Pleurodeles; species Pleurodeles waltl. Next base: position 5,655,984 of record NW_027150097.1, read on the forward strand.
GACGTAACGGTTACGTCCTCGGCACCCATGCGGTGCAATCGAGGACGTAACCATTACGTCCTGGGCACCCAAGGGGTTAAAGTCTGCTTTCCAGCGATACCACATCAATATTATCACTGTTGTTGTGCTTTTACAGACATGCTGGCACTAGTGGGTAGCAATACCGCTTAGCAGTCTATTTGAGGGGTGCAGCTGCACAAGAGGGAGCGATCTAGCAAACACATGCCTTCCCGTACATGGAGTGCTGAATGAAAAAGACAAAAATGGCTCCTTAAGTGTGAGCAGTGGAAAGATTCAAGTCAACCAATCAAAAGGGCTGAAGAGAGGCTGTGCTTCAGGGAAGGGAAACACAAGAAGAGGAAGGCAAACCATCAATAAGAAGGAAGCAAATGAGAGTTAGAAAAAACCCAACCAATGGTAAGTTAGGGCGCGCTCTAAGCCCACGGTATTATTACAATAGATCTTTTACAACCAGGCAAGTTGGGCTGACTGGCAGGTTGGACCTAACAAATTAGGCATCACATCAGCCTGGCAAAGCCACTTCTATTGCCTTCGCCAATCCTTGATATAGTTTACTTGTATAGGAGAGTTAGGTGTACAGCCACATAGTTGTGCCAGGATCTACTTTACCAAGTTATATACATCAACATTGCCATACCAGAAGATAAACTGCACCAATAAGTAAAGAATCACTGCAACACGAACATCCAGGTTGAAAGCTGACGCACAGGTGCTGAAGACATAACATGTTTCTTGACTTTTTTCGTTCTGACTCTACATTTAAATATTGTAGCTGCATTTATATAGCACTTACTACCTCTGAGGAGGGGTTGAGTGTGCACTCTGTATGGATGTAGGGTTGTCCACATGTTTATTGCTCTCATTTGCTTTATTCTTATCCGATGGCTTTTTTTGTCCCAACTTGTCCATCTTGTGCTTGTCCCACCCCTTGAACATAGCCTCTTCACCATCACTTTATCACCTCTGTGATGTCATAAGGACTCTCGTACTTCGACCAGACTGCTGGATTTGGGGCGGCAGCACCTCTGCATTGTAGGCGACTGAATCCAACACCAGTTGGCAGTTTTTGGCCCAACCCTCCAGGCTCACTAGCAGCACCTCACCAAAACCCAACTGGTAAAGGTGATTTGTGGCAGCTTTGTATGGAACTCTAAAAACCCCTTGTAGGAGGCTGGACTGGCTTGTAGTGAGTACCAAGGGGTACTTGCACCTTGCACCATGCCCAGTTATCCCTTATTAGTGTATAGGGTGTCTAGCAGCTTAGGCTGATAGATAATGGTAGCTTAGCAGAGCAGCTTAGGCTGAACTAGGAGACGTGTGAAGCTACTACAGTACCACAAGTGTCACTTGCACAATATCATAAGAAAACACAATACACAGTTATACTAAAAATAAAGGTACTTTATTTTTATGACAATATGCCAAAGTATCTTAGAGTGTACCCTCAGTAAGAGGATAGCAAATATACACAAGTTATATGTACACAATACCAAAAATATGCAGTATAGTCTTAGAAAACAGTGCAAACAATGTATAGTTACAATAGGATGCAATGGGGACACATAGGGATAGGAGCAACACAAACCATATACTCCAAAAGTGCAATGTGAACCATAAATGGACCCCAAACCTATGTGACCTTGTAGAGGGTCGCTGGGACTATTAGAAAATAGTGAGAGTTAGAAAATTAGCCCCCCCAAGACCCTGAAAAGTGAGTGCAAAGTGCACTGAAGTTCCCCAAAAGACAAAGAAGTCGTGATAGAGGAATAATGCAGGAAAGACACAAACCAACAATGCAACAACTGTGGATTTCCAATCTAGGGTACCTGTGGAACAAGGGGACCAAGTCCAAAAGTCACAAGCAAGTCGGAGATGGGCAGATGCCCAGGAAATGCCAGCTGTGGGTGCAAAGAAGCTTCTACTGGACAGAAGAAGCTGAGGTTTCTGCAGGAACGAAAAGGGCTAGAGACTTCCCCTTTGGTGGACGGATCCCCCTCGCCATGGAGAGTCGTACAAAAGTGTTTTCCCGCCGAAAGAATACCAACAAGCCTTGCTAGCTGCAAATCGTGCGGTTAGCGTTTTTAGACGCTGCTGTAGACCAGGAGGGACCAGGAGGTCGCAAATTGGACCAGGAGAGAGAAGGGACGTCGAGCAAGACAAGGAGCCCTCTCAGCAGCAGGTAGCACCCGGAGAAGTGCCAGAAACAGGCACTAAGAGGATGCGTGAAATGGTGCTCGCCGAAGTTGCACAAAGGAGTCCCACGTCGCCGGAGACCAACTTAGAAAGTCGTGCAATGCAGGTTAGAGTGCCGTGGACCCAGGCTTGGCTGTGCACAAAGGATTTCCGCCGGAAGTGCACGGAAGCCGGAGTAGTTGCAAAAGTCGCGGTTTCCAACAATGCAGTCTGGCGTGGGGAGGCAAGGACTTACCTCCACCAAACTTGGACTGAAGAGTCACTGGACTGTGGGAGTCACTTGGACAGAGTTGCTGGATTCAAGGGACCTCGCTTGTCGTGCTGAGAGGAGACCCAAGGGACTGGTAATGCAGCTTTTTGGTGCCTGCGGTAGCAGGGGGAAGATTCCGTCGACCCACGGGAGATTTCTTCGGAGCTTCTAGTGCAGAGAGGAGGCAGACTACCCCCACAGCATGCACCACCAGGAAAACAGTCGAGAAGGCGGCAGGATCAGCGTTACAGAGTTGCAGTAGTCGTCTTTGCTACTATGTTGCAGTTTTGCAGGCTTCAAGCGCGGTCAGCAGTCGATTCCTTGGCAGAAGGTGAAGAGAGAGATGCAGAGGAACTCTGATGAGCTCTTGCATTCGTTATCTAAAGTTTCCCCAGAGACAGAGACCCTAAATAGCCAGAAAAGAGGGTTTGGCTACCTAGGAGAGAGGATAGGCTACTAACACCTGAAGGAGCCTATCAGCAGGAGTCTCTGACGTCACCTGGTGGCACTGGCCACTCAGAGCAGTCCAGTGTGCTGGCAGCACCTCTGTTTCCAAGATGGCAGAGGTCTGGAGCACACTGGAGGAGCTCTGGACACCTCCCAGGGGAGGTGCAGGTCAGGGGAGTGGTCACTCCCCTTTCCTTTGTCCAGTTTCACGCCAGAGCAGGGCTAAGGGGTCCCCTGAACCGGTGTAGACTGGCTTTTGCAGAATTGGGCACATCTGTGCCCAAGAAAGCATTTCCAGAGGCTGGGGGAGGCTACTCCTCCCCTGCCTTCACACCATTTTCCAAAGGGAGAGGGTGTAACACCCTCTCTCAGAGGAAGTCCTTTGTTCTGCCATCCTGGGACAAGCCTGGCTTGACCCCAGGGGGGCAGAAACCTGTCTGAGGGGTTGGCAGCAGCAGCAGCTGCAGTGAAACCCCTGAAAAGGCAGTTTGGCAGTACCAGTGTTTGTGCTACAGACCACTGGGATCATGGGATTGTACCAACAATGCCAGGATGGCATAGAAGGGGCAATTCCATGATCTTAGACATGTTACATGGCCATATTCGGAGTTACCATTGTGAAGCTACACATAGGTAGTGACCTATGTGTAGTGCACGCATGTAATGGTGTCCCCGCACTCACAAAGTCCGGGGAATTGGCCCTGAACAATGTGGGGGCACCTTGGCTAGTGCCAGGGTGCCCACACACTAAGTAACTTTGCACCTAACCTTTACCAGGTAAAGGTTAGACATATAGGTGACTTATAAGTTACATAAGTGCAGTGAAAATGGCTGTGAAATAACGTGGACGTTATTTCACTCAGGCTGCAGTGGCAGGCCTGTGTAAGAATTGTCAGAGCTCCCTATGGGTGGCAAAAGAAATGCTGCAGCCCATAGGGATCTCCTGGAACCCCAATACCCTGGGTACCTCAGTACCATATACTAGGGAATTATAAGGGTGTTCCAGTATGCCAATGTAAATTGGTAAAATTGGTCACTAGCCTGTTAGTGACAATTTGAAAGAAATGAGAGAGCATAACCACTGAGGTTCTGGTTAGCAGAGCCTCAGTGAGACAGATAGGCACTACACAGGGAACACATACATATAGGCCACAAACTTATGAGCACTGGGGTCCTGACTAGCAGGGTCCCAGTGACACATAACAAACATACTGAAAACATAGGGTTTCCACTATGAGCACTGGGCCCTGGCAAGCAGGATACCAGTGAGACAGTGAAAACACCCTGACATACACTCACAAACAGGCCAAAAGTGGGGGTAACAAGGCTAGAAAGAGGCTACTTTCTCACACCCCTCAGGGAGAATCGTGGTAAAACAAGCCGTACCCTGCATGGGTGGAATGTCCTACAAGATTTTTTTATAGGAGACATATTTATGTTCATGCACAGAAGCCTGACGCGGGTATGTACCTAAGCGCGGGATTGTGTAAGTAGTCTTGGGCAGGCAATACAAAATAATATTGTGTGCCTCGCATTCCGTTCTTGTGACTCCAAGGAAAAGAACATGATGCTTAGTATGCCACCGATAGCACTGATAATGACGCGGTCGTAGAATAGCAGCTGATAATGCAATTAAAACAATGCCACTAAACAGACGCAATAATAAAATGAATAAAAATGAATATAGAATACAGAGCACAGTAACTGGGTAAAAGGACACAGGTCGCAAGCATAAGCTAAGCTATCACTGTGCCCAAGCGACTAACTGAAATGGACCCACGACACAGACGGGCTGGATTCTATCATCCCACGGCTCACTTTTAGAGAGTTACATTTTTTTCTTTTTGCTCAAACAGTCCGTGAGAGTATATGAGTTTTCCAGCACTATCCCTTTTTTCCATTGCCCATGAAAATACCTCCCGACATGTTACTGTCTGCCTCGTGTTGCAAGGTCTCTCTTGTACACTTCCCACTCCCACCAACCTCCACGTCCCCCGTGCTCCACGCAGCTGTCTCGCTCATGTCTCCTCCTCCACTCTCAGTGTGACTTTCCCCCATAAGTTGCTTTTCCATTCCTCTTCGTACTCCCTGGTGCTTCCCCAAACTCATCCTTCAGTAACATCCACGCCCACCTTTTTATAAATATTGAATTTTGTTTTTTTGTATGTGTTGGAGAGGGGAAGAGTAACCAGGTAGCAAATTGCTGCTGGCCTTGCCGTCTTACGAAAAAAACTGTTTCATGCTTTTTAATATATTTTTTTTTACCGGTCCATCTTGGATCAGTAAATTTAAAAAAGTGTCATCCACATTTTTTAGGCATACATGCACAATGATGTCTGCAGAATGACGTGGCCACTGCGGCTGTGTCATGGCGCGTTTAGCCAGTTCCAAATGTGAGCCCTATTGGCTTTGATAATGCTAGTTTGATGCCTTTTTCCCAGAACTGACAAAGCCAACTGGGAAGGCCTGACAATGATTCCCCAAGGAACACTACCACATAATCCCCCAACCAACCTTCTTTTTTAGGTGGAGGCAATCTTGGTTAAGGGCCTATAGGAAGAGAAGGAAACCAACCGTACCAGAACCCCAGGGAGAAAGTCAGAGGATGACGGAAAGGTCTGGACTGGGCCACTACCAGCCATACTCACACGGGGACAAATAAATCCGCAGACGGAAGTACGAATAGTAGGGGATACATAACATACTTAGGGGATCACTGTGGCCCCTAGCTTCAAATGATCAAAACATACTCTAACTTCCAATTAACTTTCCGTGCCAAGCAGATGGCTCAGATTTGTTCCCACTCGATCCCTTCACCATTAAAATGGAAATGCAGAAAATCCTCTGTCGTTTAAGACCTTGTAATTCCCTTGACAACAAGTCGTATGCTGGATGGATAGTGCCATTGGCTTACACCCTCTTTCCTCACTCAATGAACCACGTGCGACAGTGGTTCTTAACCTCTGGTCCTGGGATCCCTGGATGTCCTCGAAGCCTACTCAGAGAGTCCACAACCGCTATGAAAATTAAATAATAACAACAGAGTAATAAAGTGTAAATAAATAAAGAAGCAGCATGTACAATTGAAAGGTTTTTTTTGTAAACATGAAGGAATTTAAAATTGGAAACTAAAAACGAAGTTATTATTTTCAGATTGATTTGTGCGAGCAGTGAAAGTGCATCGAATTGAATACAGTATTAGAGTATGGATGATGAGTGATCGCAAATGGATTTAGAAAAGCTCTAATGTGCTCATTAAAATAAAAATTTTGATTTTTCTAAAAATGTGTTTGGGAATTAAATTAAATATTTCAGCATTTGTGTATTTGTTTGATGACTGCTTGTTTCTGTATTTTTTGAAGTTCAAATGACCAAAAATGATTAGGCCAGGGCCCCCGGTTTCTAGTAAGAAATCAGTAGGGGACCTTGGATTCCCCATAATGATTTAGTAGGGGCCCTGGGCTCCAGCAACGATTAGGAGGGATCTACAGATGTGAAAAGGTTAAGAACCACTGATGTAGAACATATTCATGAAGTGGAAGAACCTAAAGGTCAGTGCTCCTTCATTCAGTTTGACTATGGAGGGAGTGGTGTTCTAGTGAGGATGTTCTCTTGTCTCCAGTGTATGGGAAATGACACGGAGGGCCTCCATCTGGCATATATTGAAGTAAAGTGCCTGAATATCCATCTTATCACACAACTGTTTATGACTGTCAAGCATGGATCCCTCATTCAGTTGACATTTTGACGTTTCTCACTCTTCTTTACAGGATGCTACTTGCCTTCTGTCCTGGGGAAGTCTCCCTCCAATTCAGTCTTTGGGGCATCAACACTATTTAGTGTTAGTCATGCATCGATTGTAGGACGTGGACTAATCATTGTCGTATACATGTTGGAATTATGACTCAAATGTGTTCCAGTGATTAATACCCCACATATATAGAAGGTCTGTGATACCATATATATAAGGTCTGTGCATTGTAGTATGTGTTCCATACTGTCACGTGCACTGCTTCTACAATAGAAGCACCTTTGCTTTACTGCCTCTGAAATGTTTTGCTAAGTGTTCATAGTACAATTCAAGTCTAAACATTGCTTTCATGGTACATTTATCACAGCTGCCAAGTTTCCCAGGTCCATGCATAATGTGCTTGCTCCAGTTCAGGTCTTTTCCTTTGAATTCTGGGACTTGTAGTCATGTTTTATAATGGAATAAACAAGACTACAAATCCCAGAATTGAAAGTAAAAAAACCTGGTCTGGGGCAGCACATCACGCATGGACCTAGGAAACGTATTACGAAACGAAGATAGGGTATGCACCGCTTGAGGCTCGCTAATGAGTGCCGAATGACTACTGAATGAATCGGAGTGGAACACTGCATAGATACCAGAGGGTTAAGCAGCAGCTGTAAATGCCTGTGTTTACTGGAGTCGGGATATTATCGCTGTAACTAGTGACTTTGCTAACTCTTGTTTGTTATGGTAGCAAGAACATTGCCTTCGCTTGGCCCCAAGGTGCTTGGCAATCGGGCACGTCATTTATTTGGAAAATACTTTGCTTGTAGATATGTCCCTTCTACCTCTTAAGAGTTGTGGCTACCTAAAATGTATGGCACAAAGTCCACACTCGTGAATTACAGAATGTCCTCTGTTTGGGTCTCTTCCTGCTGTAAAACCTGGTACTTCATTTACCTACATGCAAGCTATAAAAAAATAGCCTGGGCTGACTTTCCGTGTGTAATGGGAAGAGTGCCCTCGCAAAGAAAATAAAAAATACAGTATCTCATTCACAAATTGATATACTTCCAATTTTAATTATATGGGGTAAATAACGTTATACTGTCTTGTACATATGATTTTAAATGACTGTAAAAGTACTAAAGTCTACGTTTAGCACCTGCGACTTTAAAAAAAAATTAAAATCTAACCTCCCCGTCGGGGAATTGAACCCCGGTCTCCCGCGTGACAGGCGGGGATACTGACCACTATACTAACGAGGATCTGTGAGTAAATTGTTTTCAGTCTCCTACTAGAAGCACACTGGAGCAAGACTCTATCACTGTATTTGTGTAATCGGATTGCTTTGGTTCCTGAATTAAAACCAAAAGTAATTACTGGATGTTTCCTTCACTCGATGTTCTATTACACATTAACATAAAGTGCTGGGTGCAAAACTAACCCTTCCTTTGCCGGCCACAAACCATGTGAGGGAGCCTAAGAGAGCGCATGCGCGATCCCACAGCCAATTGACAGGCGCCTCGTTTGGTCCACGACCTCGAGGCATGGAATTCGGCGGCCATCTTGGAAGAGCTTTATATTCAGTTTACGCCACATTGTAGCAGAGTACTAGAACCTTTCAACTTCTTCAGGCGGCTACAGTATCAGTGCAAAACCGGCATTCAAATCCAGTAATCTTTGAAATGGTCTGAAACGAGTTATAATGTTATGCAAACGTTTTGTTGTTTCATAATAAATTGAAGTGATGTGGCCGTGCTTCTGTTCTTTAGACTGAATTAAAAACACAGAGAGAGATAATTAACCAAAACAGTATCTTTTAATTTAAACTGGCATTACACAATAACTATCATCCCATGAAATGTAACAATATAAAGTCTGTGAGACTGATACTTGGGTGCCGCATTTTAGGCTGGCATACATGACAACATTTTAGAAGACATACGTGGAAGATTTAAAAAAAAAAAAACACAATCACGAGAATGTATTTTCTTTATTGGCTTTTATTGAAGCAGATGAAATTTCAACAACAAAAATAAATCCGTTTTGGGCTTCAGAAATCGTGAGTCTCCCGCTTGAATCAGGTCTGTTGGCATGTACATAACTGTCAACATTTGAGAAGAGAAATGTGGGAAATTAAAAAAAAAAAAATCTGTAGAATGTACTTCTCCCATTAACTTCTATCGAAGAAGTGGCAATTTTAGGCATGACACAGCCAAAATTAAGCACTTTGAGGCTTAGGAAATCTGGAGTCTCCCGCCTGAATCAGGTCTATTGGCATGCATGCATGTACAGCTCTGCCAAGTACCACACATTAGGGGCTAGACTAACGCATTTTAGTACTAGTGACCGCATCACTACATTACACTTACATAATTAGAGGCCCTCGACCACCCCGAGGTATGCTGTAATGAGGAGGTGTAGCAGCGAGCACGCTGCGCTGGAGAACGCGCATGTGACTGTCTCCGAAAATAAAATAAACAAGCATTGGCATAGCCAATAGGTCTCGCCTTTAGGACCTTATAAGAATTTAAACATGCAGCACATTATCCTGAGTGCTACAACATCTACTGTTAATTTAAGTGCCACTGGTGAACGGCCACACACACCAAAGGTTGAGCTTCTGTGATATTTAATGAACACTGGAAATGTAATACTAGCTTGTTATAAACAAACACAGACAAAGCCAATAGGTTATGCTAACTTTTGGAGTTGTGAATAAAGAATTTAGTGAAACGTGAGCTGCTGTGAAAAAAAAAAATCAAACAAAACTAAAAAAAGATTGCTTTCTGTTTTCAATAAATTCATGAGGGAAATAAATTAAAGAGTGCTGATTCTTTGTGTTTTAAATTAGCAATAGATCCCTCATACATTACAATGTTAGCACTGCATAGTAGCTGCCATGGTACACAGTGGTAGCCAATTAAAGGAGGTGAGCTATATTTTTAAAGAATTATTGAATGGGCCTTATTACTTGTTTGAGCTGGTTTTATTTTCCTAATTGATGTTTAGGGGGTGCCTTACCGCATGATTTAACTATGGGAGAACTGGATGAGGTAAATGTTTGGGCTACATTTTTTTCTCCGATTTGGGGCAGGATTGGAGTGGGGCTGATTGTTGTGTATTGGAGTGGGGCAGATTGTTGTGCATTGGAGTGGGGCATATTGGAGTGTTGGAGCGGTGCAGATTTTAGTGGGGCTGATTGTTTAGGATTGGAGTGGGGCAGATTGGAGGGAGGCAGATTGGAGTTGGGGAGAATGCAGTGAGGCAGATTGTTTGGGATTTGAGTGGAGGAGATTGGAGTAGGGCAGACTGTTTTGGATTGGAGTTGGGCAGATTGCTTTTGATTGAAGTGGGGCAGATTGTTTTGGATTGGAGCGTGGCAGATTGGAGCCGGGCAAAATGGAGTAGGGCAGATTGGAGCTGGGCAGATTGGAGTTGGGGAGATTGTTTTGGATTGGACTGGGGAGATTTTTTTGATTGAAGTGATACAGATTGTTTTGGATTGGAGTGGGCCAGATTGGAGTAGGGTAGTTGTAATTGTAATAGTATTTATATAGCGATTTCTACCCCTGACGAAGCATTGAAGCGCTTTTCAGAGTGTAGCACGCTACTCCGGAACCCAAGAGGAATTAGTGGTGGATTAGTATAGGTAAATATGAGTTCAGTTTTAGTATTTTTTTTTTATGAGTTAATTTTAGCAGACAATATGTGAGTTTTTTAGTTGGATTTACTGGAGTAATGGAGGGATAGAGAAGGGAAGAATCCAGAAGTGTAAATTAGGAGTTTATAGTAATAGAATGAGGCTTGGGATGAGTAAAGGAGAGATGGAGGAGAGAGGGGTCTGTGCAAAGGGGTTAGGGAGATTATAGTAGCAGGAGGGGTTTTGGATGAGCCAAGGTGAGATAAATGAGGGAGAATTGATTAGGGGTGATTTAGAGATCATGGTAGTAAAGTGAGGTTTGGGTTAGCTAGATGCGGTAGAGGAGGGAAGCGCCTAGGCAGGGTTATTTTTGGAGATGAAAGTAGTAGAATGGGTTTGGGATGAGTCAGAGCGGGGATAGAGGATAGATTGATAGAGACATGACATACGGTGATGGGTAGACACTCTAAAGCTTACACGAGAGTAAATGCATACATATACATTTTTAATCGTGAGTAAATATACATTTGGTAAATAGGTTTAAAGAGTATGTGTGTAATTTATTGTTATGACATAGTAGCGATACATATTTACTAAAGAGCTATACATATCTAGAATATACACATATTCAGATTAAGAATATTTATCAACACAGGCATGCACTGTCCATTGGTGTTTGAGTATGGTGGTTATGAAGGAAAGAGCCAACTCTTGAGTAGTCTTCTGAAGACAAGATACTTATCCATGGATCTCATATTTGGGGGTAATGAATTCCATAGTTTGGCTGCTTGAACAGAGAAGGATGTACCACCTATAGTCTTTCTTGTATGGTGGTTGTAGGAGGCTGGCCTGGTTTGTAGCGGGTACCTTGGGTACTTCCACCTTATACCAGGTCCAGTTATCCCTCATTAGTGAAATGTAGTAGTGTTCTAGCAGCTTAGGCTCATAGAGGTAGCTATAGCAGAGCAGCTTAGGCTGAACTAGGAGACATGCAAAGCTCATGCAATACCCTTTATAGCTACACAGTACTTATACACAAGTAAAGACAATACTCAGTTTTACCAAAAATAAAGGTAGTTTATTTGGGTGACACAGTACCAAAAATATCTTAGAGGAAATACTCCTTCTGGAGGTAAGTATTATGCACAGTATATACAATAGACACCAAAATAAGGCAAGTAATTAGACATAGGATAGTGCAAATAATAGGAAATGCTATAGAATGCAATAGGAAGAAAATAGGTCTAGGGGCAACACAAACCATATACTAACAAAGTGGAATGCGAATCACAAATCCCCCCCTAGACAAGTGTAGTGTGGGCAGAATCGCTGGGAGAGTAAGAATACAGTAAAGGTAAGTAAATTACCCCAACTCAGAGCCCAGAAAAGCAGGAGTAAAGTACTGAATGTTTCCTTAGGACACACTACACCTCGTGATTGAAATTATTGCAAGAACTAACCAAGTGTGTAAACAACAAAAAGTGGATTCCTGGACCCGAAGACCTGCAAAAGAAGGAGACCAAGTCCAGAAGTCGAAAGAAGTTCCAGGAAGGACAGGAGCCCCTGCCAACCCAGATGAGGGTGCAAAAGAAAAGTCCCTGGTTGGATGAAGACTGCAGAAATGCACCCTAGGAAGAGGCCAGCAGGTTCCTGCATGATGCAAAGGATGGCCCACGTTGTGAAGTTGGATGCAGGGCAGTTTTGGCGCTGGATTCCTCCAAGAAGACTTGGTTCCGGCAAAGTCGCATTTTGCGTCAAGTAGAGGCTATGTGGAACCAGGAGGGACCTGGGGGCCTCAACTCTGTGTGAGGAGGAAGAGGGATCTCTCAGCACTTCAGAGAGCCCTCAGAGCACCAGATAGCACCCACAGGTGTCCCAGGACACGGGGACAAAGGAGGTGCAAAGTGCGGTGGGTGCATCACTACAATGGAAGGTCCCACGCTGCCAGAGAGCAACTCAGCAAGTTGAGCGTCGCAGGATAGAGTGCTGGGGATGTGGGCCAGGCTGTGCATGAAGTAATTTTGCAAATAATGCACAGAGACCTCACGAGGTGAAGAAGATGCAGTGCACAGGGGTACTGTCATTCTGAGGGAAGGCAAGGGCTTACCTCCTCCAAATTACGACAGCAGGACTTCTGGACAGTCTGTGTTGATGGGGTCCACCCTCTGTGTTCCAAGGAGCACACTCATCACTGTGAGAGGAGTCCAAGAGAACCGGTCATTGACTTAGAAGTTGCCTGCGTGAGCAGGGGAGTGACTCCGTCACCCGATGGGAGATTTCTTTGGACCTACTGGTGCAGGGTGAAGACAGGGAATCTATTGCAGTTGCTGGCTGGGGCTGAAGTTGCACAAGAAAAGTATCCCTTGTGTATACTTTGTTGCTGTTGCAGCGGTTCCTGGAGCAGGCTGCGGTTGATCCGAGATCAGAGAATGAAGTAGTAGTTGCAGAGCATTCCTGCTGGAAACTTGCAAGTAGAATCTGAAGAGAACCCACAGGAGAGACCCTAAATAGCCGGAGCTTATTCTTCTGCCTCGAGCATTTGCTGCGAGAAAAAGACACAAATGGGTAGACAGAGAAAGGGAAAAACGAAAAAGCCTCGGAAAGGGAGAAAGTAGAAAGCTGCAAGAGTGAGCTGAGGGGACAGGTAGTGGCTTTATATGAATTGAAGAGGCCCACGATGGCTTCAGGAGTACGCCGCCTCAGTATTCCGTGTTCACACATTTAATTGCAGCAGCCGCGCGTTTAAGAGGAGGGCTTTGGGCACCGGCACCTTTGTATTTACAATTTAAGGAATGGGTGGTACGTAGGAAGAACACAAGCTGACAGTCTTTGTGCATGATTAATGGCGGTCAGGGGTGACTGTGGGAGCAGCAGGCATCACTGGCGTTGTACCATAGGCCTTTAAGGCAAGGAGATCAATGTTTCCAAAGCCTTGCATGAACACGCCCAGCCTTTGACTAAAAATGCTACCCAGTCCTAGACATCTGCAATGGGTTTAGGTAATGTTTACCCCGTCTCCGGGAACACCGATAACTTTGGGATTCTATTTTCACGGAAACATTTCCAAAGGCTTTCACCTAATGTTTGCTCCATCGCACACCCTTTAATTATAGAACCTAACCAATGAGTTACATCTGAAATAATTTTGTAATGCTCTCGCAAGTACAGAGCTTTGTTATGATGTTTACTTGTAAACATATAAGGAGGCACATGTGCTAGCTTGTCTCCAGTGCACAGCACACAGCTTACATATTACAATGCATGGGGCTGCCATGGCAACACTATCTAGCCACGCAAACATTTTTCCCAGAGGAAGAATTTTCAGAGTGACTAAATAGTAATGCGCTCACCTGTAAGTTATCCCAAACCTGTGCTTGATAAAGTGCCACAACATGTGTATCTTTCAAAACTTAGCACTCGCCACATATTTCCAGTCCCGTTGAATCACTTGTATGAATCCCCGTTTGAAGTAAACCCTGTTCATTGTCTGGTGAACAGCACGTGCCCTCATCCTGCTGCTTTCATGGGATGATCCGGGTGGTTGGAACCACAAACTCTCACACTTTAACTTAGTCCTTCTGACAGTAAAGGGGGTTGAAAGGGTTTGTTACACCTCTGTTTTAGAAGTTAGGGGTCCAACATTCATCAGGTGTCTGGGCCGGGGAGAGCTGAGGGGGATTGCTGGACACTCGCTGGGGTGTGAATACCTCACTGTCCAGATTCACACAAACGCACGCGAGCCCATCCCAGTGTGATATGTGCAGCAGTGCCCTTGTCTGGGTGTGTTCGTGCTGGTCCAAATGTGGAATTGCCACCAAATGCCACCCTCGTTCTTTATTTATAATGTGCTGACGCGTTATAAACAGCCAATATTCCGTGTGAGACGCATGGAATATCGCCAGTTAAGGAGTGTATACAATAAAAGATAATATCTGCCTGCAGACGTGACCAGGTCAGGGAAAGCCTTGTGTGATTTATGTGAGGAGGAGAGAGGGTGGGGGCGTGCGAGGAGCAGTTTTACAGAGATAGCGGCATGCAGAAGGCCTGTGAACTATTCCCCTGTCCCAGAATGAAAATTACTTCCATGCGCTGCTGCCTTTCCTGAGGCTGCTGCTTCCACTGAAAAGAAAACCCCGATAAAATTAAAATACATTGACGATCCTTCGGCAGTGACAAGACTGCAGGATGTCTCCTGTGGAGGGCTCTACAGCAGCTGGCAGTGTTAACTCACTGCTGGATTTTAGCATGCCCTTGGTGACTTAAAGCAGAATTGAGGAGAAAAGAACAATCTTCACAAGCTTGTTTATAGGGGAAGCCTGGAGCAGTGATCTGGTTGATGAGAGCCCTGTTAACAGAAACAGACTGGAGCCACTGAAACATCTAGCGCTCTGGTCAAATGCTATTTGCCTAAGAAAAAAGTAATTCCTAAGCACATGCGACATAGGCACAAAGGCTACGTGGAAGGGTACAAGTACTAGGGCCATGCTCCAGGGGAGTGTGCAACTGTGGAAAAGGTGGGACAAAGAGAAAGGATTGACCACTAGGAAGCAAGGATTTTTTAAGGACACTGAAACAAACCAGTGAAAATGCAGAGACCCCACAAAGAAGTAAAGAAGTATATACAAGAGGTCTTGAATGCTCGACCTAATAAATGATAAATACATGAATGATGAACAAAGGCACCACACAGCCTGGAGAATCAATAAACATCACCACATCTGTGGCTAGCACTGTGTCTTTAGCAGCTAATAACCATGGGTAAACAATAACCCCAGCAGCACAGACAGAGTGCTACGTGGATCCCGGGGTGGCCCCTTGCCTCTTGTTGTTTTCCAGCACAGCACCTTCTCCCTGTGATCACGGCATGCAGGGTGATTGGCTTTCTTTGCTGCAGGGCATACACTCAGGAGAAGAGCGGCAGCTTTGTTTTTCCTTGTGTGCCTGACATGGCAGCCAACGTGGCACCTTTTCTCCACTTGCGAACTGGAGTCGCACTCAGATTGGTGTTGGGGATTACAAGGTAAGAGGCGATGATGCCTATAGTTTTAATTTCAGAGTTCTATGTGAATAAAAACATCATTTACCTGGCCACCTGTAACGAAGACGCCGTTTCAGCCGCACAGCCGGCAGAGCGAGTTGCCATGATAAACCTGAACGCCGATTCCCACAGCAGTAGCCCGACCGTGAGCGAGCACTTCCTGGTTTCGGAAGAGGGGCTCACTGGTCGAGGGCAGAACACGCAAGCCACGGAAGGAGAAGTTTGGCAAGGAGGGACGGAGCGAGGAGAAAGCGACACAGGAGGAAGACATGACGAAACAAGAACAGAGGACGACAGCACACTAACGGAGAGCAAGAAAAACGAAAAGGGTCCAGAAAAGCAGCAAGGGTTGCACAGAAGCTCCCAGGGGAACACCGAAACAACAGAGAGTGACCAGGGAGAGGAAAAGGAGGAAGAAAATAATGGACTACAAGGAGAGAAGCCATTATCTGATGTTGGAGCCACCAAAAAGGACACAGTGAAAAGACCACACCATGTTCCTGGAGGAACAGAGCTGCACCAGGTACAATGACAAAGGAACGTGACCTGGGAACAGCGAATCTCCACCACACCATCTAATAGCGGAGGAACCATCCTGGAAGAAGAAGAAAAGAGAAGGAACCTTAATTAGATTATAAGACGATGCCTTCATATGTATATCATAAAACCAATAAATAAGCATCACCACCTATCCGAAACTGCCTTGCCATAATAATAACAGCATTTATTGTTACACCACCCCTCTATGTGTTAAGCGCACTGAGGGGCCACAGCTGTCCGGCCCCCAGCTGGATCATGAACATAACCTGTCCATGTGTTGGAAACTCAAAGGAGGGGGTGCCGGGGCACCCCTGTCTGGTCACGCTGGGGTCTCACGCCCAAGTATGGTCTTAAAAACACAGCATTGAACTGACTGGACTCAGCTGTGCCCATACATTGCAGGCTTACAGCAGTCTGTGATGTGCACTCTGATTCCTTTGACCCCATGGTCAAGGGAGCCCCTACCAGAAGCAGCTAACCTGCAGCATTAAGGCCACTAACCTGTGAAAAACTGGACGGATCTTGGACTTGCAGCCGGTCAACTTGCAACTGCCTTGTGCCGAGAGAAAGAGCCTTTGCCAATGACCTGCCTACATCACAATGGACACCAGCGCCATTCAACGCAGACAACCAGTAGAGCTGCATTGGCGCCATTCTGGCACCTTGAGCATTTCCCACTGGTAAGTATGTTTGCTAACATTGCCAAAGAAATACTGGTCATTGGTTCACGTCGTTTAAAGGCTCAAGCATGACAAAAAATTATAAAAAATTATCTTCGTAAAGTTTATTCATTTTTATGAAGGCCTGTTCTGTCCTCGTTTACTTTAATTATCAGCCAGTTATCATTAACTTGGCAGCTCCAGAACATCGCAAAGTATTTTCTTCTTATTTTTTCTGTTTAAAGTATGCACTGATGAGAGGAAAAATATCAGCTTTATGTGCTTTTCACAATTTTTGTACCAGCCAGAGCAATAAAATACTGGCCATTCCAGTAAGAAACAGCCACGTGGTAACACTGAAGGTAAGCAGCCGCTATAAAAGGATCTACCTGTGATCTCCTGCAGTAATAGAAATGGTGAAGGCAATAGCCTAAAGAGGCCGGTCCACCCCTGGTCACGCTCATGTTATTATTATTGGGAGTAGTGTTAATGTGCAGAATTTGCTGCAGCATTTCGGGCAGTCCAGGACTAGTCGAAACATGTTATTATTGTGTTAGGGAGTAGTCCTTAAACTTACTTATGAGTGATATTTGTGTCATAGGGTGGCTCTCTTTCGTATGACACCAAGGACTGTAATGTTGGTGATCACCAGCTGCTTCTTGTTGTGTGATTCATTTGAATTTTAACACTGTGATTCCACTTTTTTTTTTTTAATCCTAAGCACTTTGCATGCTGGGATTAGTAGTTTTCTCTTTTCCTATCATAATGTATTGGCATACAAATCCCAGCATTCAAAGTACACCTAGTTATAAAAAACAAACAGCTTGCGATCAATAGAGACCTTTCATTTAAGGTGCTTAGAAGCAGTTTCAAGATCATGTTAGAGTTTCTCGCAGCTCAAAAAAGGGTATACTTTGTAATATGTATTCATTTCCATGGACTCCATTCCTTGGTTTTACTCACAAGAAAGTGTCACTCTAAGAGTCACACATTTGGGCATTGAATATCACTCATAAGTACACTCAAACTATAGAAATGTCCCACATAAGCCATTTGAAAGCTATGCATGGTCGTTCATACATGCCAACATTTTAGAACAGGAAAGTTGGAGATTTTGAAAAAAAAAAAAATAATAATCAGGGGAAAGTATTTTTTCCTATTGACTGCTATTGTAGCAGAGGCAATTTTAAGATGGAGACAGTTAAAATAAAGATATTTCTGGCTTTAAAAATCAAGAGCCTTCTGCCTGGATCGGGTCTGACGGCAGATCTGTAACTATACATCACAGCCAAAGCTTATTTCATGGCCATGAAAGAGACAGGAGCACCAATGACAGCCTTCCGGTAACACCATGCTGGTGAAGAGGCGCTCATGGTCATGTTGTTAAATAGTAATCCAAAATGGTCTCCCTCAGGCTCCATTTTGGCTATTCATTTACTATTGCCATGTGCTCGACAAAGCTGACTCTTCATTAAACCGTGCAAGTTGACTTTTCTGTGAACTCTGCTTTTACTAAACCATCTCGTGGTCCAGGCCTCTTCACTCCATCTAATTAAGTTGACTCTTAGAAATACTGAGCCACAGCTGCATCCTGCTTATCTCTGTACAAAAACAAAACTGTACCTCGTACCACCACATTCCAGGAGCCTTTCGCACGAGATATCCTTGTAAATTATCAGACAGGCCTTGAAAGTCTAACTTTTGATAGATGAACTGTCACTTTGCCGTGTGTCAACAGGATACTCCCGAGACGGTGGGGGTGCAGGCAGGAAAAACTAAATCTAATGTGTGTACGTCAGCATGATGCTCCCGGGTCAAAGGGAGAGCTGACTGAAGCTTTTGTGCTCACAAGATGGGGAGGGGTGGCTTCCTGACTGGGGGGCAGCTTAACTATATAAGATTGTACGCTGCGGAATGAAGCAGCCAGCCTCCGTAGGAAAGTCCATCAGACTGTCCTGGGACTCTGTGCTTAGCTCGAGCTATTATCTGTTTGTTAATAAAACTCTTTTCTTCTTCATCAGTTGTGACTCCGCCTGTTGTGTTCTCTGCTGGTAAGAGACCCTGAAGACTTAGGGTGTCCCCTCCACCGCTGGGAGAGGTGAGGCCGCCTTTCCCGGTTCTTCAGTTGGCGCCCGAACAGGGACTCCATCAGGGGCACCCGCCGTCTGCTCGGAAGGAGAAGGAGGTTCGCTGCAGGACTACCAAAGGGGGCGCCCCACAACTGATCTGGGAAGTATCTTTTTCCTCGTGGACCTGCAGTTCTCCAGCGGTGCTTCCCCTTTCACCTCAATGGGCACCGGCGGCTCTGCCCTGACTGGAGTTCCTGACATAACTGGCCCTGAGTTCGGAGTCCTGACTGAGGGAGAAGACAAGAGTAAGGTAAGGACAGGGTTGAGCCCTGTCTTTTCTGTGTCTGTCTGGTAGGTATCATTCGATCTTTGCAAAGACCGAAGTCAGTGGATGTTTTGTTAAATAATTGACTGTCATTATATATATATATATGCAAAAAACAAAGGAGAACTCTGGGAAGTTCCCAATTTTAGGTGGCGAGCAGCTCTAGTAAGCAGCACCCTGCAACACCAGCGACACTCTAGATTTGCTCACCTCAAATGTCTGTTTATCTAGCAAAGTATTTAAGCATAGGATCAGCACAGTGCTATCCTCGCCGAGCTAGATAGTGACAAAGTCTTTTGCCATTTGTACAGCAAAATCTTTAAGCATAGGATTGAAAAAGCCATTTACCACTCCAGGCACAGTATTACAGCTTTGGACTGGTCAAATACCGTCCAAGCCAACCTGGAATGAGTAAAGCAACCCCTGACACGTGTTTCGCTCTCATTAGAGCTCTTCAGAGGAGTATAGCTTTGTATTACGGTATTTGACCAATCCAAAGCTGTAATACTGTGCCTGGAGTGGTAAATGGCTTTTGTCATTTTACAGCTCAGTGAGGATGACACTATGTCAATCCTATGCTTAAAGATTTTGCTGTACAAATGGCAAAAGACTTTCTCACTATCTAGCTCGGCGAGGATAGCACTGTGCTGATCCTATGCTATCCTAGGCTGGGTTCCGCCTGTGCAGCGATAGATGGTTACTTTAAATAACAGTGGGTTTATCAGCAGTGGAGTAGGATTGACGTCCTTGCATTAAAAAACACTTGCACGACCCCCGGAAAAATCCAGCTGGGTTTATAAAGAATTTACGCAAATTCTGGCCCCCAAGATACTCACTCTCACAGACATTCACATGCTTTTTGGCACTTTAGTTCCCCAGAACATTTGGAAAAATATTACCCGGCAGGACCACGTTGAGGCTTTAGGTGGCACCTGGCGACAGATAGAGGAGGCAGACAAAGATAGGAAGCCCAGGGAAAAGCCACAGCCCCTAATATTAGGACTCCCCAATAAATTGCTAACACTTATGAAAGCAGCATTACCGCCTCGCTTAATAAATTGGGATAGAATAGACGTGCAAACAGAAGAAGGATGAACAAATATCTGACTTCTATACCCGCTTTGAAAAGACTTACACAGATTATAGTGGTCAGGATACCTCCACAGATGGCTGTATGCGCCTCTTTGTGGACAAATTTGTAAATTCCATGTCACCCGGGGTAGCACTGAAAATTAGATTAGCAGAAAGTACTTGGTCCACTAGCACCCCTTCTCAAATTCTCACTATGTCCCAGTATTATGAAAATAGAGTACAGGAAGAGAAAGATAAGAAGGACAGACAGACCAAGGACTTGAAAACAAAAATACTTATACAACAGGTGTATCCACAAAATAGGTCAACTTCCCGTGGACCCCAGTACCAAAATAACGCCCCAAACACTTACCAGCCTCGCCACTTCCCTGGGCTACAGTCAGTGTGGTTATTGTAAAGAGAATGGTCATTGGAAGAATGATTGCCCAAATAAAAATGGTCTAGCACCCCCGACAAGAGGTAGAGGAGCGCCCCGCGGAGTACCTCGAGGTAGAGGACGGGGAGGCCCCCCACAGCAGGGACCTAACAGAGCCTCTCAGCAGCAGAACACTGCCGCTGCAGAGAATTATTTTGACAACAGCTCTGCCCAACGCCAGTATTATAATGACAATTATGATCCAGAAGAAGGTCAGGGTTTCTATTCCTGCTAGGACAGCGTAGGACAAGGGAGGATAGGACCTGTCCCAATTCCAGTTAAACAGAATGGCTCACATGTGGAAGTACAACTTGATGGTACTTCCAATAATTTTTTGATTGACACTGGAGCCACTATGAGTTCTGTTATGAAGGATGCGGTCCCTGGGGTCCCCTTGTCCAGCAATACCAATGTGTCTGTAGGATTCTCAGGCGTCCCAGTGGTTAACCCCGTATCCACGCCACTGGCTCTCACGATTGGCCCCTACACTATCGATTCTCCTCTAATACTTACCTCTGGCTGCAGTGAAAATTTGCTAGGTCTTGACTTGCTGAAAAGATTGCACGCCACTATATATTGTTCCCCTGATGGCATGTACATCACCATGGGCCCTAATGTGGCCCCCACCCAGTTCATAGCGTTACCATACCCGCCCGAGCTACAAATGCTCCCTGCTACACTTTGGGCTTCGGACAATGAAGATGTGGGTTGTCTTGACATTCCCCCATTCGCCATTAAGTTAAAAGAACATGCACGACTTCCCCCGCCTGCCCCAGTACAAACTACCACATCACACTGAACAGGCCCTTAAGGACATTATTACACAGCTTATTGACAAGGGGGTGGTTGAGGAGACCAGAGGTAATACATGTAACAGTCCCATACTCCCCGTGCTCAAAAAGTCCGCAGACTCTTCCCACCAGCCTGGCCTACGCTTTGTCATTGACCTCCGAGCAGTCAATAAAATAGTGGAGCCCCAATTCCCAGTTGTACCCGACATTTCCACCCGTCTAACAATGATACCCTCCACTGCCACTTGGTTCTCCGTCATAGACCTCAAGAATGCCTTCTTTAGTATATCTATCCATCCCGACAGCAGAAACATTTTTGGATTCTCCCTGGGCGGTTGCAGTTTCCGGTTCTGTCACGCACCTCAGGGGTACACGGAATCGCCCAGTGTTTTTAGCCAGGTGCTCAAGGGTCAGTTGGACTCATTCCAATTCCCCACTGGTTTCACCCTGGTACAATATGTTGATGATCTCCTTGTCGCTTCTGACTCCCAAGAGCATTGTAAAAGGGACCCAGTTGCCCTTCTCACTCACCTGTCTCAACACAATCACAAGGTATCCCTCACTAAATTACAGTATTGTCAACAGCAGGTTACCTACCTTGGTCACCTTCTGTCGAAGGAGGGACGTACACTCACCTCTGCCCGGGTACAAGCTATACGTAACATACCTGTCCCCATGACACAGAGGGAGGTCAGGGGATTCATTGGCATCACATCCTTTTGCCGTCAATGGATACCTAATTTTTCCCTCCTTATCAAGCCCTTCTTAGCACTCACTCACAAAGATTGCCCCGACACCGTTGTCTGGAATGCTGAATGCCAATCCAACTTTGAAGACTTGAAGGACGCTCTCAGTTCAGCCCCCGTGTTAGGCACACCGGACTATCATAAGCCTTTTACACTGTTTGTTTGCGAACATGACGGTTGCTCTCTCTCGGTCTTGACACAAGAACATGATGACAAACAGCGACCATGTGCCTATTTTTCAGCTCTTCTGGACCCTGTTGCCAGTGCTCTTCCAAGCTGCATACGAGCTGCAGCCGCAGTAGCAGTACGCCAGTCAGCTGGAATAGTCATAGACACTTCACTGATATTGTTGTTCCCGCATGCTGTTGATGCCCTACTTAACAAGACCAAGACACAACACCTTACAAATGCCCGTTTGACCAGTTATGAGTTAACACTTCTTGCCAGTCACATTACCATCAAGAGATGTACCACCCTGAATCCCGCAACGTTATTACCCCTGACTGATAGCTCTGAAGATACACATACTGGCATACATGACTGCATTATCAGGACAGAGAAGGAAACAAAAGGAAGAGTAGATCTGCAAGACACACCTCTAAGCAACCCCCAAGGTACACTGTACTTTGATGGTTCATGTCTCAAACTACCTGATGGCACTACATCACCTGCATATGCTATCACGACACTAACAGCAGTAGTTGAAGCACGTCGGATACCACATAATTCAGCACAAGCAGCTGAGTTAGTGGCACTGATTAGAGCCTGTGAAATAAGCACAGACCTGGATGTCAATATCTACACTGACAGTCAATACGCGTTTGGAGTGGCACACAATTTTGGTAGATTGTGGGCAGAAAGAGGTTTTCTCACATGACACGGCACCCACATACAACATGGGGGGTTAATACACAGACTGCTCTCCATTCTAGCCCTGCCATGGACCATGGCCATTGTGAAATGTGGTGCACACAGGAAGATCACTGATCATGTAGGGAAAGGGAACGCCTTTGCAGATCAGGTGGCGAAGGAAACAGCACACCAAAAGAAAAGCAAGATGTATGTAGCTTGACCAGCCAAGATGGGTTCCAGATAACGGGATGTTTGAGGACACCGTAGAGAGTGTAAAAAGTATACAGGCAGAAGCAGCTGAGGTTGAATTGGCATTATGGAAGGAGACACACGCAAGGTTTGATGAAGAGACAGGGTGTTGGACAGACTTGTCAGAGGCCCAGAGATGGATGCTTCCTGATAGGTATGTCCTTCCTGTAGTAAAAATGGCCCATGGTCCAGCACACGTTAGCCCAGCAGGGATATGCAAACTTCTTGCCCCTGTCTGGTACAACAAAAATATTCCAAAGGCAGCTGAGAAGTTGGTTAAACACTGTATGATTTGCATGCAACATAATCCAGGCAAGGGCGTTAAAGTACCCCCTGGCCCTTTTGCGCCCCCTGACTACCCATTTGAGGCTATACAGATGGATTACATTGAAATGGAAAGATGTAACAATTTGAAATACGCACTGGTGGTTGTCTGCATGTTTAGCAAATGGGTAGAAGCCTTCCCCACTAGGGACAACACAGCCCTCATGACAGCTAAGGTACTCTTGAAAGAGTTCTTCCCCCGGTTTGGAATGCCTCGAATTGCATAGTCGGACAACGGCAGCCATTTTACAGGTCAGGTGATGACAAAGGTGTGTGAAGGATTAGGAATTAGACAGAAATTCCATGCTGCCAACCACCCTCAAGCTGCAGGACTGGTTGAGAAATATAATGGTTCACTCAAATTGAAATTGTCCAAAATATGCGCTGACAAAGGCATATTGTGGCCGGATGCGCTCCTTCTGGCCCTTTTGTCACTTCGGGCTACACCACACTCCAAGTCGGGTCTCTCGCCATATGAAGTGGTCATCGGGAGACCGGCTAACGTGTGGGGAGTCCCGAGGCCAAAGAAGTACTCAGATTTACCATACCCTGTATTAATGGATTACCTCAATGAACTCACTAACTCTTTACGTCTCATTCATCAGCAGGTGAAGGATACTCTGCCACCATTACCTCTCACTCCAGGCCACTGCATTGAGCCCAGCGACTGGGTCCTCACCAAGAAGTTCCAACGCAAAAAGAGCCTTGAGCCCTGGTGGAAAAGCCCCTGTCAAGTACTCCTTGCCACCAGGTCTGCGGTGAAAGTCGAGGGAGCCAAGAACTGGATCCAAGCTTCACACTGCAAAAGGGTGCCTTTGCCCTTACCAAACGATCAGTGGGTGAAGGAGGGTAAAGGTGACGAAGAATGCGAGAAAGTACCCACTTTCGTCCCCTTCAGTGATGCGCAGATAGAGTGGACAGCCACCCAGGAGGAGAGTGACTTGGTCCCTTGGGGTGCCACACCTGAGGGTATTCCAACTGTCCCCTTGTTTCCGGATCAGACTGAGCCCGGTTCTGCGAGATATGACCTCCATCCACGTCCTCCCCGTCGAATAAATGACTCATTGATTTTGTCCGGTGTGACGGACCAGAGAGTGTCAATAGGACTGCTGAAATCACCCACCGGTGAAGCAATCACCAGTCACGGGCAGCACCTAGGGAAGGCTGGGTTGCACACAGGTACTGCATTACTGAACTTGACACCGATCACTGCCAGTAAGAACGACAGACTTGAGAAAGAAAAAGGATTATGTATCCAGACTACGAGAGGAGTGTACAAAGACAAAAATTAAGAAAAATAAAACATTAAAAAAAATTGTTTGGCCCACGCACAACGTGCCTGGCGGTAATAGTATTGCTTCTCATAATACTAGCATGCATCGGCTGGACCATACATGCTGCTTCAGAGAAAGGACCGATTCCTGCATCAAAGTCTGCACCTATACATGCACATGTCTCTCTACCACCTTAGATACATGCCAGGAGACCGGAATATGACAATAATACATTCATTCAGATGCTACATCAAAACCAGCTCGTTACGAACTTGACAGACTGTTGGGTTTGTGGTCATTTTCCTCACACGGCCGCTAACGCATTTCAGTTCCCTGTTTTTCCCGTAACAGCTGTCTACACCTGTTCCTTAATGTTTCGATACAGACTCCCCTACCGGGTTCCAAGCCTGTGAGAAGAGCCAGTATTATAACGAACAATACACTGTTCGAGGATTTCATCCTCCAGTTTCACGCTAAAACACACACTGCATGCAATTGTACGGACTCTCCAACAATGCGTAGTATCATGACCCTCCCCTGCTATCCACTCATGGAATATACGTTTGGTCCGGTCTCCATTAAACCAAAGACTATGGGGGTCAAGCTGTAACCGCCATGCGGCAGCACTCCCGCGGACCCCATTACAACATCCCCAAGGGGCCGGCGGGCGCAAACCTAGTTTACGCCCGCCGGCCCAGTGGGGATGCGGCTGCAACATAGGAGCCGGCTCCTAATGGAGCCGGCGGTGTTGCGGCGGTGCGACGGGTTGCAGTAGCACCCGTCGCGCTTTTCACTGTCTGCTATGCAGACAGTGAAAAGCTGCATGGGGCCCTGTTAGGGGGCCCCTGCACTGCCCATGCCAGTGGCATGGGCAGTACAGGGGACCCCAGGGGCCCCAGGACTCCCCTTACCGCCAGCTTCTTGCGAGTCATAATCCCCAGGGCAGCGCTGGTTGCAGCACTGCCCTGGCGGATTATCCCCGCCGGGGCTAAAACAGCGGGAAACCACCGGCCCCGCCGGTGCGACCGCGGCGCTACCACCGCGGTCGTAATACGGGTCTCCGTACCGCCAGCCTGTTGGTGGTACGGACGCCACATTACCCCTGGCGGTCGTAATGACCCCCCATATCTTTTCGACCTCAGCAGGCCCCGCTCTGTATCCGCGGACAAGGACGAATACCAGTCGCTGTCAGTTTCTGTAATACCACTATCGTGTACAACACCTCCACCCCCTACCTCAATGCACCTACCGGGCTATACTTTGTATGTGGGAGCAAGGCCTACACCTGGCTGACACGAGTCTTGGAGGCTACAATAAATGAAGCAGCCGGATCACTTTCCAATAACACCGCCGAACTCCAAGCTAACAGGATGGTAGCTCTTCAGAACAGAATGGTGCTTGACGTCATACTGGCAGATAGGGGTGGAGCTTGTCGCATCATAGGGGCCAGCTGTTGCGTTTATATACCGGATAATTCACCCTCAGTGTTTGCAGCCATTTCAAGATTACACAAGATAGCCTCCGTCATACATGAGGACAACGGTACCCCTTGGTCTTGGGACTTCAGGTCTGTGGCAAGTGCTGGTCTCTTGGGGTTGGAAGGTTCTGATATTCCTGGCTATTATAGCTGCCGCATTCTTCACTTGCTGTCTGTGCGTACAATGCGGTCCAGCATTGTGCTGGGTTTGTGCTTCAATGTTAACACCCAAACCCACCAATATCAAAAAGCACACTGAGCGGCTAATGCTTCAACAACAAATTGATGAGTGTCTGAAAATTTAATTGGACTGTACAGGGATTTGCCTCGCTATGGCAAAAGGTGGGATTGTTAAATAGTAATCCAAAATGGTCTTCCTCAGGCTCCATTTTGGCTATTCATTTACTATTGCCATGTGCTCAACAAAGCTGACTCTTCATTGAACCGTGCAAGTTGACTTTTCTGTGAACTCTGCTTTTACTAAACCATCTTGTGGTCCAGGCCTCTTCACTCCATCTAATTAAGCTGACTCTTAGAAATACAGAGCCACAGCTGCATCCTGCTTATCTCTGTGCAAAAACAAAACTGTACCTCGTACCACCACATCCCAGGAGCCTTTCGCACGAGATATCCTCGTAAATTATCAGACAGGCCTTGAAAGTCTAACTTTTGATAGATGAACTGTCACTTTGCCATGTATCAGCAGGATACTCCCGAGACGGTGGGAGTGCAGGCAGGAAAAACTAAATCTAATGTGTGTATGTCAGCAGGATGCTCCCGAGTCAAAGGGAGAGCTGACTGAAGCTTTTGTGCTCACAATATGGGTAGGGGTGGCTTCCTGACTGGGGGGCAACTTAACTATATAAGATTGTATGCTGCGGAATGAAGCAGCCAGCCTCCGTAGGAAAGTCCATCAGACTGTCCTGGGACTCTGTGCTTAGCTCGAGCTATTATCTGTTTGTTAATAAAACTCTTTTCTTCTTCATCAGTTGTGACTCCGCCTGTTGTGTTCTCTGCTGGTAAGAGACCCTGAAGACTTAGGGTGTCCCCTCCACCGCTGGGAGAGGTGAGGCCGCCTTTCCCGGTTCTTCAATATGAAGAGGACTGCCACACCTGGCTGTGGAGTCCATCAGCGAGCTCTTTTCGATCCCAAGTCTACTGCAGCTTCGCTGCCAAGTTTGCACCACTAGATTGTAAAATCGATCTGGCGAACAGTTCCAACTGCAGTCTGGGTGCACCAGCCAAGCTCCAGCTGTGTGACTGTTCTGTCAGACCCAGAGTCTCAGAGGAGCATCAGGAGCACCAAACGTCCTGGGCCTCATGGGACAGAATACTTCTCTAAGCAGCGGTCCCAGGAACAAGATGCACATTTCAAGTTTGCGCTCCAGAGCTGCATGCTACTCAGCATCTGCGTGTCTCTCAAGAGACACTGTGAAGATGGTTTCTGAGATGTGCCAGTCACATGAACTGTAATAAACTGGGCCCAGAGAAGGTTTCAGTGGGCATCACAGTCAACGCTTTTCTCGGTCAGGCTCACGCTGCCTGGGCACTGCAAGAAGATTAAGCAAATGAGTGCTGGCTGTACATAAGCCATGCTGAAGTCAGAGCGCATCAGTCAACAGTAAGAGAAGCGGAGTGTGTGTGACAATGCATATTAGCGCGGTTATTTGGGGACACTCACTAAAATGCATTAGAGTAGCAGGGATGCGCGGTACTTGGCACAACTGCTCCAACTAAGGAGCCAACACCAACTCAGTGCTTCTCCTTCTGAACCAAGTGAGGAAGAAGACTGAAAACTGCACATTTTCCAGTCACATGCACAAGGATAACATCCAGTACAAGATTTTGTATTACAGGTTTGAGTTGTATTCATTTCCAGACCATTAAAAAATTCCAAAACTGCAAAGACAAAAGATAAATCGAATGAGCAACTCCCATTAGTATCAAGTAAACCTGAAAGCTGTGAAGACGGAGAGGCAGTGGGGGGTATACCCTAACTGCATGACCTGGCAAGCACATGCACCCTGGCCTTGGTGCTCAGATGATACAAGATCGCTGCTCCCCTTCACACCAACAATATATTCAAAGAGTCCAGTCTGTTATGAAAGAAGGCTACCAGATGCCTCCATGTGTCCAAGGAGTACCTGGGAGGGCGCATCCCATAGAAGGTGCTTTTCGGGACACAAATGTATGTTCCTGATCTTGATGACTCTGGAGCAGAGTCGAAAAACACACCGTTTGGCATAACTGAACGTGTCACTGTCTTTCAGGAATTACAACAGTTCCGTGATGAAAACACGTCTGCCTGTGCTGCCTCCTTGGGAATAATGGATGCACCATAACATCTATCAGCCGGATTCTGAAAGTTGGGGATCTAGTGTGAGAAAAGATTGCAGTGAAAAAGGAGTTTAGGCCTTCATATCTTACACTGGTTCCAGTCCTGGGAATACATGGTACCAGAACTGTTATTCTACCACCACTGTGTGGTTCAAAAGAAAACCGCTTTGTCTCCATTGAAAATGTCAAGTTACACCACATGTCCGATTCTACACAGCAGACCTAGAGGAGGTCTAGGTAGTTGCTGAATCCCTCTCACTACAGACCAGGAAGTTCCTCTACAGGTTTTAAGATACGATGCTGACTATTCCCTGAGCTTGGGGAGGGTGGAAAATGATCTTTCATTGGAACCATTATCTTCATCTGCGACAAGAAACGTCCAAAACAATGAGCAATTTTACTCAAATTCAACCCAAACTAATGGAGTTGTTTACTACGAACCACCAAGGAAGACATCTGCCAATTCTCTATTTCCAAACACAGCTCCAGTCTTTGCACAAACTGCTTCTGGATATTCTGCCGACATCAATGACTTTTTCACCGACTCATCCACTTCTTCTGCGACACCATTGTCAAGAGCACGTAGGCTGATAAATTAGTTCAAAATTAACTATTTTATTCATCCATGGAACTATCTATGGCTCATAATAACTGTACTTGCCTTTCTCCTTTGAATTGGGTTTGTCATTGTCTTTTTCTTACTCATAGATGTTCACTACATTCCTGAACACTCTGCAGTGGAACTAGTGGATGAGGTCCTAGAGGGAAACATCCTTTACGATGAAGTTTTAATGACGAAGTCGTGGTTAACGAAAGCTCAACAACGCTTTTTTTAACCACGACTCCGTTATTTTGTGCCTTAACTACGTATGTTCTGAACAACGAACATGCGTGGTTAAGGTACAAAGAAGGGAGTCGGCTAAGGAGGATGACGCAGGTGATGAGGGGACGACTAAGGTAAGTGGGGGGTTTTGGGGAGGGGGTGGGGGGTCAGGGGATTTTAGGTTTTGGGGTGGGGTATTTTAGATTTTGGGGAGGGTTGGGGGGTCAGGGGGTTTTAGGGCGGGGTTGGGGCGTTTTTGGTTTTGGGGAGGGGGGTCAGGGGGTTTTAGGTTTTGGGGCGGGGTTGGGCGTTTTTGGTTTTGGGGAGGGGGTGGGGGGGTCAGGGGGTTTTAGGTTTTGGGGCGGGGTTGGGGGGTGGGGGGTTTTAGGTGAGGGGGAGGGAGTGGGGGTCAGGGGGTTTTAGGTTTTGGGGTGGGGTTGGGATGTTTTGGGGAGGGGGTGGGGGGTCAGGGGGTTTTAGGTTTTGCGGCGGGGTTGGGGGGTGGGGCGGTTTTGGGGAGGGGGGCGTTTTTTGTTTAGGGGAGGGGTGGGGGGTCAGGGGGTTTTAGGTTTTGGGGTGGGGTTGGGGGAAAGGGCATTTTTGGATTTGGGGAGGGGGTGGGGGGTCAGGGGGTTTTAGGTTTTGGGGTGGGGCGGAGGGGTGGGGGTTTTTAGGTTTTGGGGCGGGGGTGGGGCGTTTTTGGTTTTGGGGAGGGGAGGGGGGTCAGGGGGTTTTAGGTTTTGGGGCAGGTTTGGGGGGTGCGGCGTTTTTGGTTTTGGGGAGGGGGTGCAGGGTTGGGGTGAGGGATCTAGGATCAATGGTGCCTATTACTAATGCTTTTATCAGGAATGCCTTTACAACGAAATATCGTTGTTAAGGCATTCGTGGTAAAGGCATTAGCAGTAACAACGAGGTCGGTGTTCCGACGTATAACTGGTCCTAGAACTGCATCTTTATTCACATAAGGTCCATCAAGACTTGTCCCTAGTAAACATTTCAGCTTTACCAATTCCTGATGGGGTTGTTTGGGATAAAGTATCTTTTGATATGTTTGGCTCAATGGAGATTCTTCAAATTCCATATGTTTTCAAACTTTCAATGAATTGTGTGATAACACCTGGAGTTGTTTCGGATGACTGGGCTGTAAAAACAGTTGATTATGTCCTTTCCGAGCTTGGGTATTGTACTGTATTTGAAAGTGAAAATATTTACCAAACAAAGGAAAATTATGGAGTTATGTGCTGCTATAATTATTATGGACATCATTCCATTCATAGAGCAAGTACCCTAAAGACAGTTTTTATTTTAAATTGCCTTCAATGGAAATGCACAATGTATTTTTAATGGACACACAATTGATTTATTCTGATTCCTTTGTTTTCCAGTTGGCTATAGAAGCCTATGAATTTTGGATGAAGTTGATTGACTTAAAGAGTGTTTGGGGAACTAAAATTTAGCAAATACAGGAAAGGGAAGCTTTATTTAGAGTATGCCTGATACCTTGACAAAGTATAATTTTAAATGACACCATGCAGCAAACAAGTTGTCTAGGCTTGGCAAAAATTAAAGAATTTAATGCGCCCCAGTACCCCCACTCCTGCAAAAGTTTACAAATGGCAAAATTATATAAATACAACTGAAGAATAGCTCGATAAGTGGGTCGAGAAAGGAACACTTAACAGAACAATTTCAAGTCCTGGTAGGTGGTTATTGTGGCCAGTGGATACAAATGGTTGTCATGCACATTTTGTAAGCTCCACAGGGGTGTTTAGAGTGAGCAGACCAGACTCTCGTTATGTGTCATCAGAACATTCGGTATTGTGCTCTTCCCCCCCACGCACCTATTGAAAGTAGCAGACATTTGGCCTCATGTTGCTACTTCTAATGTAAATTTTGACAAGCTAAGCAGATTAAAAAGCTCTATTGTTTCAGAAACATGTAGAGCTGACATCTGCCCGTGAGACCTATGCACTCCAAGTAGCGAGGTCATCCGAGGAGATACTATCCCTTTAAAAACAAACTGAGGCACTTGGGTGAACTCATGGGACAAATTTTCAATGTATTCAATACTGCTGGGTTCTTTAAGGCTGTTGGTTCTAAAGGTGCATCTGCACCTTTTTGTCTATATTTGGTATCATGCCTTCAGCTATTCACTCAATCTTTTCAGGCATTTTGGGTGAATTACCAATTACTTTGGCCTTAATTGGTGGCATGCTGCTGTTGCTATTTTTTATTCGAAATGGTTGCCCCATCTCAGCAAGAAGGACTGAAGCCACTTCAACTGACACAACTGTGTTGTGAACGCTTGATGCAGTATTTCAGAGCACTGGAGTGCAACTGGTCTTTATCGTTTAGACCGGTCATGGATTGTGTGCAGCCCGTGTTTCGTTGTCTTTGGTGCCATTTGGAATGTGCACTGAAATTGTGTCTTTCTACAGAGTGCTTACTTTCATTGGACGCTGATATGTTGATGTTCTTGCTGAGGGTTCATTACCAGACATGCGTGTTGAGGGAGCATTTGCTACAGGGAAGCCTCTTATGAGCCGCCCTTTGTGGTTCAAGTGGGTCTTGGTACTTTAACATCTGGCACCACATGTATGCTGCAGCCTTGGCTGTAGCAGAGGCTTTGGAGTGTGAGTGGTCTTTGGTTTTCCACGGCACTACCTGCCGAAGTCGGATCTTTTCTTGATTCAATTGTCATGGATATAATTGGCGATTTTCAATATGACATTTAAGATCATATTTTAGTTCATTTTTATCTCAGTACATTTATGCTGACATCTACACTTTGAACCAACGGGAGGGAGTTGTGAGGTTGTTTTATCATCTTTTTAGGGGCACGTTATTTTAGCCATAGGTCTGCAGCTTGTGCCCTTTCACCTAGAAAATAATTCATTTTATTATTTTAATAGAAGTCTCGTTTGGAAGTGATATTTATATTCTTTTATCTATTACACTATTAACCTAGAAATTGTTTTCATTTCTTAGCACAACATTTTTACTCTCTGCTTGCTCTAGGCTGTATACAATAATGTTGTCGGCACAGAGAAGAACATTACATTCCCGGTAATTTCATGGAAACATATGTGTTTTTTATTTTAGGGCAGTTTTCTTCGAATACCAGATGTTTTATTAAAAAAACACTCCTTTGCCTCCTATACGTTGGAGGGAAATTCCAGCAAGAAGTTGCCACATTATCCTGTTTACTTCATTGCAGCTGTCTGCTGAGACTATGGGCCTGATTACAACTTTGGAGGAGCTGTTAATCCGTCCCAAAAGTGACGGTAAAGTGACGGATATACCACCAGCCGTATTACGAGTCCATTATATCCTATGGAACACCTCCTCCAAAGTTGTAATCAGGCCCTAGATGTCTTTTCCGCATACATGGGACAGGACTTTCGGTAGACCAACAGACGTCTTCGCTACTAGCATATTCAGGTATGGCGATGGTGTCTTCACAGGGGTCCTGAAGAGTGGATTAGGGCAAACACTGCTGTGCTCTAGTAGAACCTTAGTGGTGTAAGTAGGAATTCTGACATTTAGCACTGTAACAGCATGATGGGACTTTTTCTATGTTTCACTTTCTTTGTCACTGCACTGCTATTATTGTGTTTCATTATCCTTATTATTGAAGTGCATGCCTTTTTTTTTATCTAGGATGCAGTTGATTCAATAAAATTAATTGAACCAAACCCTGCTTATGTTCGTCTTTGCACGTGTAAGTTGAATGTAACTTAGAGAAAAAGGGGTAAGATCTGTTCCACCACGGTTTCCCTGAGAAATCAGAATGTCCTGGGCACGACTGCCACAAATCACTGCCACTTTCAGGTGCTGGTGAGGTACTGCTAGCTGGCCAGAAGAGTTAGGCTGACAGTTGTCACACGGTGTGGAATTGGACTCCGTTCCCCCACAATCCTGTGGTGCTGCCGCCCAAATCCAGCAATCCCATTGTTATAATGAGAACCTACACGACACCATACCATACGATATTATACAACGACAGGCCATAATATGTCATACCATGTGGTACTAAACAATAGCAGGACATATTATACCACACCATACTTCACAATGACAGGCCATAGCAAACCATAACATTACTAGACAATGACAGGCCATATTATACCATACCATGCCACTCTACACAGTGACAGGCCATATCATACCATACTTTACAATCAGAGACCATACCATACCATTTTAAACAATGGCAGCCCATACATACCATAATATACAATGGGAGTCCATACCACACTATATGCAATGACAGGCCATACTATACCATAATATAAAGTGAGAGCGCATACCATATCATACTATACAATGAGAGACCATACCATAATATACAGTGATAAGCCATAATATTCCATACTGTACAGTGAGAGCCCATCCCATACTATCCCATACGAAAGGCCATACTACACCATTCCATACAATACAATAACAGCCCATCCCATCCCGTCCCACTAACAAAAATAACACTGATACAGTCAGTGCTTGTTGCTTTATTTACCAATCCAGTATGGATTGGTAAATAATATTTTAAAAAGAAAGAAGTAAACACAAAAGCTCTTTTAAGGTGGACTGGCCAACAGCAATTTGCTGCCTTAACCTCTGCATTTTTTTTAAAAGAATGTAGGTAGGGCGAGCAGGCAGCAAAGGGGAGCAGGAGGGTGGGAGGTGGAAGCATAGGAAAGCAGAATGGAGCATGCTAAAGTTACCGGCAGAGAGTCAAGCTATGAGGTGCAGTAACACAAAGGGTTACAGGTTATAGGGTGCGGCAATCACAACACATCAATATGGGGCACAAGAAGCTGGACAAGAGGAGGAAGACGGGGTGTGGCCTGCAGCTGATGAAGCCTCACGCCTAGCGCGGAGCTCCCGGCACCGAACACAGGGCTCATAAAATCCTGCACCAAATATACAGGGAGTGCAGAATTATTAGGCAAGTTGTATTTTTGAGGATTAATTTTATTATTGAACAACAACCATGTTCTCAATGAACCCAAAAAACTCATTAATATCAAAGCTGAATATTTTTGGAAGTAGTTTTTAGTTTGTTATTAGTTTTAGCTATGTTAGGGGGATATCTGTGTGTGCAGGTGACTATCACTGTGCATAATTATTAGGCAACTTAACAAAAAAAAATATATACCCATTTCAATTATTTATTATTACCAGTGAAACCAATATAACATCTCAACATTCACAAATATACATTTCTGACATTCAAAAACAAAACAAAAACAAATCAGTGACCAATATAGCCACCTTTCTTTGCAAGGACACTCAAAAGCCTGCCATCCATGGATTCTGTCAGTGTTTTGATCTGTTCACCATCAACATTGCGTGCAGCAGCAACCACAGCCTCCCAGACACTGTTGAGAGAGGTGTACTGTTTTCCCTCCTTGCAAATCTCACATTTGATGATGGACCACAGGTTCTCAATGGGGTTCAGATCAGGTGAACAAGGAGGCCATGTCATTAGATTTCCTTCTTTTATACCCTTTCTTGCCAGCCACGCTGTGGAGTACTTGGACGCGTGTGATGGAGCATTGTCCTGAATGAAAATCATGTTTTTCTTGAAGGATGCAGACTTCTTCCTGTACCACTGCTTGAAGAAGGTGTCTTCCAGGAACTGGCAGTAGGACTTGGAGTTGAGCTTGACTCCATCCTCAACCCGAAAAGGCCCCACAAGCTCATCTTTGATGATACCAGCCCAAACCAGTACTCCACCTCCACCTTGCTGGCGTCTGAGTCGGACTGGAGCTCTCTGCCCTTTACCAATCCAGCCACGGGCCCATCCATCTGGCCCATCAAGACTCACTCTCATTTCATCAGTCCATAAAACCTTAGAAAAATCAGTCTTGAGATATTTCTTGGCCCAGTCTTGATGTTTCAGCTTGTGTGTCTTGTTCAGTGGTGGTCGTCTTTCAGCCTTTCTTACCTTGGCCATGTCTCTGAGTATTGCACACCTTGTGCTTTTGGGCACTCCAGTGATGTTGCAGCTCTGAAATATGGCCAAACTGGTGGCAAGTGGCATCGTGGCAGCTGCACGCTTGACTTTTCTCAGTTCATGGGCAGTAATTTTGCGCCTTGGTTTTTCCACACGCTTCTTGCGACCCTGTTGACTATTTTGAATGAAACGCTTGATTGTTCGATGATCACGCTTCAGAAGCTTTGCAATTTTAAGAGTGCTGCATCCCTCTGCAAGATATCTCACTATTTTTGACTTTTATGAGCCTGTCAAGTCCTTCTTTTGACCCATTTTGCCAAAGGAAAGGAAGTTGCCTAATAATTATGCACACCTGATATAGGGTGTTGATGTCATTAGACTACACCCCTTCTCATTACAGAGATGCACATCACCTAATATGCTTAATTGGTAGTAGGCTTTCGAGCCTATACAGCTTGGAGTAAGACAACATGCATAAAGAGGATGATGTGGTCAAAATACTCATTTGCCTAATAATTCTGCACTCCCTGTAAATCCAAACATAAACCCAAGCAGCGCCTGTTGCCCCCAAATGCCTGGGGCACCGAAAAAAGTCACCTCACGAAATGTGGATGGCAGTGCGACAAGGCTCAGAGCAACAAAATCACCAGCCGGTGAACTCCAAAATGGTGGCTGAGACTCAACCCTGAAACAGAGCCGCGGTATCTCCATTGACAGGGACTGGAGACAGCCAGAGATCACAAGCACCTGGAAAGTGCACTTGCAATATGAGAAACGTGAGTGGTGGCAATCCCCCCCCGGCATACATCGGAGACTAAAGGGAGAAGGGGGAGAATTGAACCACGACAAGCGTAATAGCGATCTGGTCCATCTCAATCGGACCGGAAGAATCGCTCGAGAAATTAGTTACGATCACGGTGAATCAGGAAAGTAGCCTGGACTCGACGAGTTGCACCCTTCCTTCCAGTTACTGAAAGTAAGTGACGTTGGGTGGGGTGTGCGATCCTACTGTGCTGTGCCCCGCCACAGAAGACCATTGGAGTGGAGGACCAGACTGGGTGTAGGAATGTCCCGGGCGGTGAAAAAGACAGACAACAATACCAATGGACTCCACATGACCAAGTGGCTGCGTGGAAGAGGGCGACCAGAAGGTCCAATGAGGCTGAGGATCTACGCCACATTGTTCCCTGAAATAACCCCCTAAGTCTTCATAATACAACTAAAAATACAAACTATATAAAAAATAGAACTATAGAAGGCAGAGGTTACCAAAATTGCCCTCCCTACTACTCCGGGCATCACTAAAAACCCACGAGACTGAGGATCAGACCTACCTGAGATTTTTGATTACATAAAAATTAGAAACCGGTTGCAGCAGACAGTATCTATATCTCAAAGAAACTAGGTTAAGAAACAGTACGATGGGAAAACCAAAAAAATAAACGAGAGGGCCAGGAACAAGAAGAGACAAATGCATCTAAACCTCCTGAACAAATTCCTAATTTAAGAACACAGGTCAATGCACCAACTCAAGAGACCACGCGAGATATGATACTCCAAACGATCAAGGAGTCCCGGGAAGCCCTGGAGCAGAAAATTGATACTCTAACAGTGGATCTTTCCTTGCAGAGAGATGATCATGGTAGATTAACAGATAGAGTGGTGTCAAATGAAAAAACTTTACAGCAGCTGGGCCCAATCCAGAAAACCCTATCCACAGACCTAACTGGGCTTGCCTCTCGAGTAAAATTACTGGAAACAAGAGCAGAAGATGCAGAAAATTGCGCCCGTAGGAACAATCTCTGACTGGTAGGTCTTCCGGAAAAAGTGGAGTTGATGGCAGCGAAAATGGAGACCTTCCTGGGGAACTGGATAAGAGAGGTAGTGGCCCCTGAGGACCTGTCACCCTTCTTCGCAATTGAGAGCTCCCAGTGTGCCAAATAGACCTCCCACTCCGGGAGCAAGGCCTCGTCCAGTTGTTGCTAAACTGCTCCATTTCAGAGACAAAGACCTCATCTTAACGCAAGCAAGACTAAAGGGAGAAATAATGCTGGAAAATCAACGAATCATGATCTTCCCGAACTTCATCAAAGAAGCACAAATGCAGAGAGCCTCCTTTAAGGACTCCAAACGCCTGCTCCGTGAACGTGGAATCCAATATGTAATGCTCTTCCCGGCCAAACAGAGTAGAATATGAGGGCAAGGCCCATTTCTTCACCTGGTATGGGAATGGCTGGAATGGCTGGACCGAACGACTTCTGAACCATGGAGAGGTGACCTTCGAATATCGAACAGGAAACGTAACAGATCCAAGAAATGTGGAATGGAAGCAGCTCCCCCAAGACATCAGACACTACGAGAAATGCGAGAGGCGGTGGACGCTGCGGCAGCTTTGAGTGGAGGGAACCTGGCTTTGACTCAATCAGGTGCTATCTCTGACCATGACTCGAGCTGTGGAGACTCCTCTGTTTCCTCGCGAGACACTTCCATCAGCATGCCTAAAGTAACTCCGAGATCCTCAGAAGACCTTATTTGAACATTAGTGACTCAAAGGGCTGTGAGTAGTAATGAACGAATAAACTGCCAGTTAATATCTGTTTATAACGCACTACGAGACTTGGGTTTAAATAGAAAATTAAGGTGCCTGGGAGGGGGAACTAGAAAGTTCAATTTGTAAAAATCGGCCACATTGAGGGTTCTGTTATATGAATATACAATACACTCAACTAGAGCAAACTCTAAAAGCAAATGAATAACAAGCCTGTCCATTGATGATATATTCTGCTAGGGCCCTGTGGGTGGGCCACGGTACAGGCTCTCGGTTTCTGGCGTGCCACCCTACCTATAGGATGCTAGTTGTAGTTTTAATAGTTTGGACGGGGATAGTTGTAGTTACCGGTCCTGGAGAAAGGGAGTTGGGATCTTGGGATCTTAGTTATGTGTGTTATAAGAGATTTGCACCCATCACCATAGCATTAACTGTCCTTCACATTAAAGAAACAATGGCGAGGTCCAAGCCACGACACCCCCGAGAAAGAATACTAAATTGGCGCATTACATTAGAATCCCATGGGTCCCCCCTTGAATTATAAAATCGCTACCTGGAACGTCAGGGGTTTGAATAGCATGAGCAAGAGATATAAGGTACACAACCAGCTTAGGCGAAGAGGAGTTCACATAGCTATATTATAGGAGACCCACCTCTTAAAACATGAGGTCAAAGCCCTTACGAAGAGATGGCGGGGTCAGGTAACTGCAACAACTTATTCGGCATTTGCAAGAGGGGTACTGATGTGGATTCGTCCCGGAGTGCCCTTCCAGAAAACACACAAGATCACAGATAAAGAAGGGAGGTATGTTTTGGTGGTTGGGAAACTGGACGGTAGAGACATTACAATAGGTGGAATATACGCACCAAATCAAGAACAGGGAGATTTCCTCAATAAATTATCGCTGGAACTGGGGCCCTATTTCACAAGATCTACTTTAATAGGAGGAGACTTTAATTGTACTGTAGACCCTGCTTTAGAAAGATCACACCCTCCCTTGCCGCATTCCCAGACCATAAAAACAGCCAAACTGTTTGCAGAATGGCAAAAACAATGGAGATTTGGAGATAGCTGGAGACAGGTCCACCCAGCAGTCCGAGATTATTCTTTTTACTCCACATTACACGACTTACACGTTCGATTAGACATATTTATTGCCTCCCCTGAAATACAAAGCGAAGTAGTAGCGGCCGAATACCTATGTCGTACTATCTCAGACCATAAAGACCATAACCCCCTGCTTTTATCGCAGACCTGGGGCAAAGACAGAACAAACATTCCAACTTGGCGTCTCAGAGCAGAAATGCTAGAAGACGAGGCTTTTAAACACCTGAGGTCCACAACAATTAGTGATTTCTGTGCCCTCAACTCGGGAACAGCGTCTTCCAAAGCAATTGAATGGGAGACGTTTGAAACAGTAGTTAGGGCGATTTGTATAAATGAAAACGTAGGGGTCGGACGGACATTAGAATTAGAAATCCAAAAACTTGAGGACTCTCAGAGACATTGAACGCAGGAGACCAGATACTCCAAATCTGACCTCCCGTTTGGTGGAAACTAAAGGAAAAATAGCAGAGGCAGCTGCAAAACTGAGCCGGTTTGACTATAAGAAGTACCTGACCAGGCAACATACAGAGGGAGAGTAAGCAGGTTCCCTTCTGGCGTGGCTTGCTGCTCTGCCGAAACAACAGACAGTGATACTAAAAATTGAGGATGCAACCGGCAATCGTATCTATGGGCAGAAAGAAATAAACACACGATTCGCTGACTATTACTCCCAGCTCTATGCCAGGCCAGTTGAGGCTCTTAGCTCCTCCCAAGTAAAGGACTTGGCGGACCTTGATCTTCCTCAACTGAAGGACGAGGACAGACTGGCCCTTGCTGTACCTATCTCGATAGCGGATATTAAAGCCGCAGTCCAAAATATGGCTAGAGGCAAGGTCCCGGGAGCGTATGGACTACCTGTGGAGTTTTATAGCATATACTAAGAGCAATTAGCCCCACATTTATGCACCCTATACACCGAAGCATGGGAGAAGGGATTTCCACTAATGAAGCTGTTGTGATCCCCCCACTGAAGCCGGATAGACCGGCTGGAGATGTTCGATCCTATTGACCATTGTCCATGCTTAATATGGATTATAAAATACTTAGTAGGATTTTAGCTACCCGTCTTCAACCCTACATGTCTACACTGATCCATAGAGACCAATCAGGTTTTATCCCTCAACGTAATACAGCACAGAACATTAGACGACTGGTCTCAATACTTCACTCAGCACCTCCAACACTGAAACAAGCTGTGATTATCTCAGTGGATATTGAGAAGGCTTTTGATAACCTTAGATGGGATTATTTGGAGAAGGTAATGTTGAAGCTGGGCCTTGGGCAAGACTTTGTCCGCTGGACACAACTGTTATATACGAACCCCACAGCGATGGTACGCACAGGCAGGACTTTTTCAGATCCGTACCAAATTGGCAGGGGCACTAGGCAAGGATGCCCCTTGTCACCACTGCTGCTTGCAATGGCTGTGGAGCCTCTTGCCCACATGGCCAGAACAGGTGTGTACTTTGAAGGTCTACAGGTGGGACAGCAGACACATCACATTGCACTTTATGCAGATGATATGCTGCTCTTCCTCGAGAACATGGAAGCTGGCCTACCAGGAGCAATGGCCATGATGGAGAGCTTTGGGGAGGCCTCAGGTTTGCGGATTAATTGGCAGAAGTCTTCTATCTTCCCGCTACTCGAAGGAACCCCGAAGATTACTTCGCTGCCAAGTTGTTCAGGTTTCAGCAGGCATCACGCACATCTACACTGCTCAAACTAATTAACCTTTCGCGTCACAATGTCTTCCGCACCTTTCCCTATACTGATCACACACCAACAATCCAAGATCTGCAATATACTTTAGTGGATCACTGGATGATATCCTAACCATTTTACTGAACCCAAGGAGAAAACAACAGCAGCTCCCACTGGTATGGAATTCGATACGAACATGCTGGGAACAGAGTCTGCGGCAAAAAACACACAATAGTCCCTTATGCTCCAGAGAAACCAATAATATGTCTGAAGCATCTAACAGGGGGTTTAGTCCTAGCAGGGGTAAAGAAACTTGCAATAAATAAAATAACATTAATGGGAGATCTATTCTGTAACAGAAAATGATGCACCTTTGCCGAACTGCAAGAACAATTTGATGTTCCTTTGGGAATGTTTATTACATATAACGCAATTACTAGGATTATACAAAGGACGTGGAAAATGGGTTTACAAGAACCTCCTGTAGAAGGACTTGCTCACCCTAATGGAAATGTTATGATTAACGGAAAATAACATATGGTTGGATGGGAGGGGCGGGTTAGGGATTAATGTTAAAATTGTTGAATCTGATAATTTTGTGTGAATCATTATATTGATGTGAAAATCAATAAAAGATATTTAAATAAAAAAAAAAAAAGAGGAGGAAGACTCGGCGAACAGGACTATTAATGCCAGGTGGAACCCTAAGGAGCTCAATGAAGAACCAGCCAACAATGAGGCTATGATGTACAAGAACAATGGGAGACGGGATATCGGGTTATAGGGGTGCTGAAAAATGATTAACTGCAGGGTAATAAAGTTGTACTTACCATACAAAGATGACCAGTGACAGAAATGCCCTGTTGGTAGAAGATTCTTGTCAGATGTCTCCTATGGATGGGGCAACTGCCTCCCGGGGCAGGAACATGCTGTCTGAGTACAACGGACTGTAGAGCTTGCATCTGCTGAAGGTCATTTGAGGATGACCGTCTGTCTCAGAGGTCCTACAGGAGGTGCTTCTGCTTCTTGAATTCTGCAGCCAGAGTCTCACTCCCTTGATTGCAGTGGATGGTGTGGCCAGGTCTGAGGTTTTCTGGGGGTGTAGCTGCTACCTGGATCGGGGAGAGTCCTGTTGGCTGGAGCCTACAGGAGTAGAGCCCTATGTCTGAGGCCTCCTAGGGCAGGGCTAAGGCGAACGGGGCTTGCTTCCTGCTACCAAAGGGGGGATTGAGGTCTCCCGTGGGCATGTGTCTGCTGCGTGAGGCCTCCTGGAGAAGGATCATGCTATCTAAGGTCTCTGTGGGGGATGCTGGCTATTGGGGGGTCGGGTCTTTCTGCCAAAGGTCTCTGGGGTGTCCTCAGTGCTTTAAATGGAAATATAAAAGTGCAGTTAATCAGTATTTACAGTGCCTGTTGCTCCTGAAAAGTGCTGGTACTCTTCAGTTAAATGTCTTGTAGCTGGGCTGAGAAGTGCAGGACCCCTCCGTATCAAATGAAAGAAGTGCAGGTACTCAGTACCAGACAGTAACTGCCCTTTAAAGCCCTGAATGTCCAGATTATATGTCATTGTGAAACCCCATCTAAAGGGACATGCCTGGTCCCACCTTTCCAACGCAGGTGTCACCATTCAATTTATTTATTCCAGATTGGCTTGGGTGGTATTTTATTATTCAAAAGCTGAACATCTGGGCATAGAATGGTAAACTGCCTTTGTTATTTTCTTGCCTTTTCCTCTTTCTAAATTAAATATGTTGAGTTATTCAGCTGTATGTTTCAAAATACAACAGCAAGAAGTACCAAGTTGTTGAG
This sequence comes from Pleurodeles waltl, assembly GCF_031143425.1. NCBI lineage: Eukaryota > Metazoa > Chordata > Amphibia > Caudata > Salamandridae > Pleurodeles > Pleurodeles waltl. The sequence goes on from NW_027150097.1 coordinate 5,698,410, forward strand.
GTATTTAATTCATGGCAAGGTGGTAATACATCTTGCTCAAATATATTGTTTATTTTTAGCATGGCTTGACATTTGATTTTCTAGTTATTATGCTAAAGCAATCAACAGTACTGGTTGCTTAAGAATTATAACTAGGCAGGGGTTAAAGAGACCTCTTGAGTTCAAGAGGAAGATGACAGTTTTTGTCTGAGGAAGAGTTAAAAAATAATCCTGACAATGTTCTACAATTTATTGGGGTCGAGGATGCGTATCGCAGCGAGACGCTTTAGGTATTAGAAAAGGGCTCGGAGCCCTGTTGACGTCACGTCAGTGTTTTTCATTTGTTCGTGGGCTTGCCTATTAAAATCTGCTTGCTTTCATTAGTCGAAGGCATGCATACGTCATGCCTTTTCCGATGGCGAGCCCTCCTCGAGCACATCGACCAAGTACAGAAAACATGCGAGGCTCGCTGTTTTCTGCCTGGCTCGTGGACTACTTTTTTTTCTCTATTTTCCTAGCGCGATTTTGCTTGGCAGAAGTCGAGCGCTTAACAAAGTTAATTGCACTTTTTCGGGTTACGTACATAAATGCACTTTTGCCGATAGGTGAAAAGTCAGGTTAGGAGTTTACAACGCTATCAACTCTAACATGAGCAAACGTGAGACCCGTTGCATTGCAAATGCTTGTTTTTCATCTGCCAACCCTCGGCTATTCCAGAAAAGCAAAACATAAACCAATTGCTGTATTTTATTTCCGCCCCTTATACACACCCCGCCGTCACTTATGAAGTATTATTCTGGTGAAGCTGAGAAATGTGCCCCTCGGGGAATCTTCTAGTGATCTGTAGACAAAAGTGCTTACTTTGTAAATAAAAACGTGCCGTGCCCAAAGCCCTCCTGTAAAACACGCGGCTGCTGCAATTAACTCTGCGAAGAGGGAATACTGAGGCAGCGTAATCCTGAAGCCATCTCAGGCCCCTTCAATCCTTTTACAGCCACTCCCTGCCCCTTCCTCACACTCTTGCAGCTTTCTGCTTTCTCCCTTTGTGACGCTTTTCTGTCTTTCTCTTCCTCCGTCTTTTCCACATGTGTCTTTTGCTTGCAGTAAATGCTTGAGGCAGAAAAATAAGCGCCCATCCTCAAAAATAAGTGCCGGAGCTCAACACCAGAAACAACAAACACAAATTAAGCACTGTGACAAACCAACACCCCCAGAGCAGATCATAACAACATGAGAGGTTACAAGAGATGTTAATAGTAGGAAAATATTTTCCTCGAGAAAAACTGTCACTGAGATGTTACTCAGATTATGAATACTTAAAGTTCTGAAGCAGAAGTTATTCTTGTTGCCAGTGGTTTATCTATTTGCCTGAAACGTTGTTATTAATGGTGGGAGGTCAAATTAAGAAGTAACGCACGTAATGAAACAGTTCCAATTTTAGAATTAAAAAAATGTGTTCCAATGAAATAAAAAAGATGACATTTTGCCTGCGCGGAATCAAACCGTATCATGAAAAATAACTCGACGCTTTCCTAACCAGCAATGGATCCCTGATCACTGGGACCCAGCACAGTGCTGTTACTGCCTCTGTTTATAAGTTAAAATAGATGGAAAAACACTCGGTCTGTCCTCACTAAAGGGGGGAAATATCACCGGACGCACAAAATACACTACATTCGAGCAGACCTGGAAGAGGGAAATGTACTGCACCTTAAACACCCCGCACTCTGGGAGCTGCCAAGCCTGGGACTAGGAGACCCTCACTCCGCCTGCATCCTGGAGAGGAAAACAGCAAGAACCAGTTAGCTATGAACAGAAATAGTCAGTCCACTTCTAGGGGGTCAGTGCTTTATCTCAGGGATCCCTGCAGCTCATTCTAGGGCTCGACAAAGCTCTCCGGTGTCCCCGACTCCACCACGAGCACTTCATCCAGTCCCGGGTTTTGCTTTGGAGGCTCGGACCCCTCCCAATGTTAGTATTATACACAGGACTACAAGTCCCAGAATACACTGCAAAACCTGGCCTGGATTTAGTAACCTTGGAAGTATTAAAGCTCCGATGAGGGTGGCGAGGCGAGCACGTCCGGGTCACTGGTTCTTTTGCTTGCACAACCTGCCTGTAACTTTTACACTTAAATAGATGGAACGTTTCACCTTTGTAGAAAACAAATCCTTATTCAGAGCCCGCTCCAACATTTAATGTATTTAAAGTGAGAAAAACACTACCGTAGATGCATTTTATTTATTATGTAGTACTTTGATTTTATTTAAAAATAATAGCCCTCCAGTGCACGTTTTCTTTTTCGAGAAAGTACACAGTAACTTGACATGAACATGCGGACATCTTTTCCCAAGGGTGTAACATTCAAAAGATTGTCCGTGATAGTTTTTGAAAGACATATGATTACATTGCTAAAAATGTTACTTCGTCGAAATGAGGTGATTAATGAAAGGTCTCAATGCCAGAATCTCACTCTAAAATACATTTAAAATAGTAATCGGTTAAAAATATCCTCTCCCCGTCGGGGAATTGAACCCCGGTCTCCCGCGTGACAGGCGGGGATACTGACCACTATACTAACGAGGAACTGCTGAGCACGACTCTGATGAGCTGCTACTCGTCGTGTTCTGCAAACCGCCCCCACTCGGTGGGTGAGTTTATTCCTATACAGGGTGAACAAACACTTTCACTGCACAAATCACACACACCGGCTCCTCCTCAACACTTCACACAGCCTCCTCACCTCCCAGCAGACGCTCCCAGCAGCATCACCTTCCACACTCACTACAAGCAGCTCCGGGGCTGCTTCAGCCAGGGGTGGGGGGCACCGGCCTCGCTCCTCAGCCCAGGGGCCCCCCCCCGGCTCTGTCTCATCAGGGGGGGTTGCACAAAGGGACTGAGGGGACACTCTCCCGCCCCCCTCACCACCAGCTGGAGGACGGAGCTGGACTGGGAAGGGGAACAGAGGAGGCGGGAAAAGACAAGGTGTCTGAGGGGCTGAGAAAGGAGCTGCTTGGGACTGGAAAGCGGAGGAAACAGAGCAGAGTTTGGAAAAGTCCTGGGAGCGGATTTGTGACCTGAGGATGTCAGCTCTTCCACTACAGGCCGCCGCTCCACCCACTGAGCTATCTAAAGCTGGGCTGTATGGAGGCGGCACCATGTGGTATGAGAAGTGGCCCCGGGTGCTGTCTATCTAGGCAGTTTCTAATCACAAACTCAAGGGCTTGATAAAGCTGTGATCCTACCAGATAATTTCACTTATAGGAAATTTGATTATATATTTTCATTTATTATTTTTGGAATACAATAGTTAAGAAGGGGGTAATGTTATGTTTATTATGTTAAATGTACATAGCGCTCGTACAAAATAGGTTTCTTAGAGTTGGATCAGAGTTATATTTGGGTTTTGTTTTACTTATGTGATTTATTTAGAGTGCTTCATGTTTACTTGTGGGTATATCACTGTTGTGAGCGTTAATTTACTATTAATAACTTCAAGGTGCTAGATGAGACTTATTGCTAATATTGACCCGTGTTTACGCTGTCTTCCATCTTGTATAAACGTCATCCAATGTCTCGTAATATTATTGCTTATTCCGCTTCTAAAATAAACCTTAATAGTTTCACACTAGTCGGCACAAGAAGTTCTCAGAAAGTCTCCTGAATGTACTAAGCCTGGGCAGGTCCTGCTGGTCCTGGGTCTGTTAACGCTGCATCAGATGAACTCTAATTGTAAGTGTAATTGTATTTATATAGAGCTTACTAGCCCTGAGGAGGCGTTGAAGCTCTTTTCGGCGAGTAGCACACTACTCCGGAACCTAAAGAATTTGTGGTGGATTAGTGCCGGGAGATATGAGTACAGCCTTAGTATTAGTTGATTTGAGCAGAGGATATGAGCGTTTGTTAGTAGGTTTTAATAAAATAGTGGCGGGAAGAGGAGGAAAGAATCCAGAAGTGTTAATTGGGAGTTTATAGTAACAGGATGAGGCTTGGGATGAGTAACGGAGAGATGGAGGAGGGAGGAGTCTGTGGAGAGGGTTAGGGAGATCATAGTAGGAGGAGGGGTTTTGGATGAGTCAAAGGTGAGATAAGTGAGGGAGAATTTAGTAGGGTTGCTTGGGAAATAATAGTAGTAAACTGAGGTTCGGGGTGACTGTGCGAATGTGGAGGTTGAAGAAAAAGTTGAGCAGGAAGCAGATATAGAAAGTGGGGAAGAAGACCCCACAATAGAATTGCTTGGTGTTAGACCGCCCCTGTACAATGCCACTCCTTAAGAAGTGCTGAAAGCCACTCCACAGGTAATACCTGACAATGCAGTGACCGTGGGATCCTTGGTGTAGCCTCATGAGCCCCCAAGCTACACAGTGACCTCTGCCCCATCTCAGGCTCAGACTCTTGTAACAGTTGCAATAAGTACCTTACCGTTACCTAGCAGCTCCAGCCAGCAACTGCAACAGTTTCCACGAACAGCAACAGTTTCCACGGTGTGCACGCTCTGGGGACTACCTGTCTTCACCCTGCACCAGAAGGACCGAATAAATCTCCCGTGGAGTGACGGAGTCACTTCCCTGCTCCAGCAGGCACCTTCTAAGACGAGGACCGGTTCTCTTGGCCCCCTCTCCTGGCGACAAGCCTGCTCTTTGAAACACAGGTGGTGGACCCCTTCGACACAGACTGTCCTAAGGTCCTGCTGTCCAAATTTAGAGGAGGTAAGAGCTTGCCTTCCCCATTTGCGACAGTACCCCTGTGCACCGTGCCATCTTCACCTCTTGAGGCCTCTGTGCACTATTTGCAAGAATCCTTCGTGCACAGCCTGGCCCAGGTCCCCAGCACTCTATCCTGTGACGCTCAACTCACTGAGTTGTTCTCCGGCGGCGTGGGACCTTCTTTTGTAGTGCTGCAGCAACCGCAATTTGCACCTTCTTTGTCCCAGCGTCCTGGGACCTCAGTGGGTGCTGCCTGATCATCTGTGGGTTCCCTCCAGTGTTGGAAGCCTCCTCTGCCTCCTCAGTCCGATTTGAGGTCCCAAGTCCCTCCGGGGTCCAGGCAGCGCCATTCGATGCAATCCACAACATTGCTTGAACCAAGGCTTGTTGGACGAATGCAGCGCTGCAACTCGCCTGCTTCCAACATCTCCATGTGGAGCATCCTTTGCATCATGCAGGAACCCGCAGCCATCTTCTCTGGTGCTCTTCTGCAGACTTCTTCTAACCGGAGAATCCTCTCTTGCACCATCTTCTAGGTTGGTAGGGGCTCCTGTCCTTCCTGGAATCTTCTGCGACTTCTGGACTTGGTCTCCTTTCTTTAGAGGTCTTCAGGTCCAGGAATCAACTATTTGTTGCCTGCAGTCTTGCTTGGTTCTTGCAATAACTCTAATCACCACTTGTAGTGTGTCCTAAGGAAACTTGCAGTACTTTACTCCTACTTTCCTGGGCTCTAGGGTGGGGCGTTTTACTCACTTTTGTGGTTTTCTTACACTCCCAGCGATCCTCTACACACTACACTTGTCTAGGAGAATTTGTGATTCACATTCCACTTTCTTAGTATATGGTTTGTGTTGCCCCTAGACCTATTGCTTCCTATTGCATTCGATGGTATTTTCTATTGTTTGCACTATCCTATGACTACTTACTTACCTTATTTTGGTGTCTAGTGTATATATTGTGTATAATACTGACCTCCAGAAGGTGTATTGCCTCTAAGATATTTATGGCCTTGTGCCACTAAAATAAAGTACCTTTATTTTTGGCAACACTGAGTATTGTCTTTTATTGTGTATAAGTACTCTGTGACAATAGTGGTATTGCAGGAGCTTTGCATGTCTCCTACTTCACCCTAAGCTGCTAGAACACTACGACATTTCACTAATAAGGGATAACTGGACCTGGTATACGGTGTAATTATCTAAGGTACCCACTACAAACCAGGCCAGCCTCCTACAACACCTAGTTATAAAAAACAAATATCTTGCGATCAATAGTGACCTTTCATTTAAGGTACTCAGAAGCAGTTTCAAGGTCATTTTTTGGAGTTTCTCGCAGCTCAAAAGAGTATAATTTGTAATATGTATTCATTTCCATGGACTCCATTGCTTGCTTTTACTCATAAGAAAGTGTCACACATTTGGCCATTGAATATCACTCATACGTATACTCAAACTATAGAAATGTCCCACATAAGCCATTTCAAAACCTGGAAGCTATACATGGCCGTTCATACATGCCAACATTTTAGAACAGGAAAGTTGGAGATTTTGAAAAAAAATAATAATCAGGGGAATGTATTTTCCCTATTGACTTCTATTGTAGCAGAGGCAATTATAAGCTGGAGACAGTAAAAATAAAGCCATTTCTGGCCTCCTGCCCGAATAGGGACTGAGGGCAGATCTGTAACTATACATCACAGCCAAAGCTTATTTCATGGCCATGAAGGAGACCGGGGCACCAAGGACAGCCTTCCTGTAACACCATGCTGGTGACGAGGCGCTCATGGTCATGTGAAGGGGACTGCCGCGCCTGGCTGTGGAGTCCATCAGCTGCTCTTTTCAATCCCAAGTCTACTGCGGCTTAGCTGCCAAGTTTGAACCACTAGATTGTAAAATCGATCTGGCGAACAGTTCCAACTGCAGTCTGGGGGCACCAGCCAAGCTCCAGCTGTGTGACTGTTCTGTCAGACCCAGAGTCTCAGAGGAGCATCAGGAGCACCAAACGTCCTGGGCCTCATGGGACAGAATACTTCTCTAAGCAGCGGTCCCACGAGCAAGATGCACATTTCAAGTTTGTGCTCCAGAGCTGCATGCTACTCAGCATCTGCGTGTCTCTCAAGAGACACTGTGAAGATGGTTTCTGAGATGTGCCAGTCACATGAACTGTAATAAACTGGGCCCAGAGAAGGTTTCAGTGGGCATCACAGTCAACACTATTCTCGGTCAGGCTCACGCTGCCTGGGCACTGCAAGAAGATTAAGCCAATGAGTGCTGGCTGTACATAAGCCATGCTGAAGTCAGAGCGCATCAGTCAACAGTAAGAGAAGCTAAGTGCGTGTGACAATGCATGTTAGCGCGGTTATTTGGGGACACTCACTAAAATGCATTAGACTAACAGGGATGCGCGGTACTTGGCACAACTGCTCCAACTAAGGAGCCAACACCAACTCAGTGCTCCTCCTTCTGAACCAAGTGAGGCAGAAGACTGAAAACTGCACATTTTTCTAGTCCCATGTTCAAGGATAACATCCAGTACAAGTTTCTGTATTACATGTTTGAGTTGTATTCATTTCCAGACCATTAGAAATTCCAAAATAGTGGAGGCAAAACATAAATCGGATGAGCAACTCCCACTAGTATCAGGTAAACCTGAAAGCTGTGAAGACTGAGAGGCGGTGGGGGTATACCCTAACTGCATGACCTGGCAAGCACATGCACCCTGGCCTTGGTGCTCAGATGATACAAGATCGCTGCTCCCGTACACACCAACAATATATTCAAAGAGTCCAGTCTGTTATGAAAGAAGGCAACCAGATGGCTCCATGTGTCCAAGGAGTACCTGGGAGGGCGCTTCCCATAGAAGGTGCTTTTTGGGACACAAATGTATGTTCCAGATGTTGATAACTCTGGAGCAGAGGCGGAAAACACACCTTTTGGAATAAATGAACGTGTCACTGTCTTTCAGGAATTACAACAGTTCCGTGATGAAAACACGTCTGCCTGTGCTGCCTCCTTGGGAATAAGGGATGCACCAATAACATCTATCAGCCGGATTCTGAAAGTTGGGGATCTAGTGTGAGAAAAGATTGCCATGAAAAAGGAGTTTGGGCCTTCATATCATGCACCGGTTCCACTCCTGGGAATACATGGTACCAGAACTGTTATTCTACCACCACTGTGTGGTTCAAAAGAAAACCGCTTTGTCTCCATTGAAAATGTCAAGTTACACCATATGGCAGATTCTACACAGCAGACCTAGAGGAGGTCAAGGTAGTTCCTGAATCCCTCTCACTACAGACCAGGAAGTTCCTCTACAGGTTTTAAGATACAATGCTGACAATATCCCGAGCTTGGGGAGGGTGGAAAATGAACTTTCATTGAAACCATTATCTTCATCTGCGACAAGAAACATCCAAAACAATGAGCAATGTTACTCAAATTCAACCCAAACTGATGGAATTGTTTACTACGAATGCCAGTTCTCTATTTCCAAACACAGTTCCAGTCTTTGCACAAACTGCTTCTGGATCTTCTGCCGACATCAATGACTTTTTCACCGACTCATCCACTTCTTCTGCAACACCATTGTCAAGAGCACATTTGCTGATAAACTGGCTCAAAATTAACTATTTTATTCATCCATGGAACTATCTATGGCTCATACTAACTGTACTTGCCTTTCTCCTTTGAATTGGGTTTGTCATCGTCTTTTCCTTACTCATAGATGGTCATTACCTTCCTGAACACTTTGCAGTCGAACTGGTGGATGAGGTCTCAGAAGCGCATCTTTCTTCACATAAGGTCCGTCGAGACTTGTCCCGAGTAAACATTTCAGCTTTACCAATTCCTGATGGGGTTGTTTGGGATAAAGTATCTTTTGATATATTTGGCTCGACGGAGATTCTTCAAATTCCATATTTGTTTTCAAACTTTCAATGAATGATGTGATAACACCTGGAGTTGTTTCTGATGACTGGGCTGTAAAAACAGTTGATTCTGTCCTTTCTGAGCTTGGGTATTGTACTGTATTTGAAAGTGAAGATATTTACCAAACAAAGAAAATTATGGAGATATGTGCTGCTATAATTATTATGGACATAATTTCATTCATAGAGCAAGTACTCTAAAGACTGTTTTTAATTATACACAATGGGAACATTGTCCTACCTCACCTGTGGGGAGTTCTAAAACATACATGGAAAATGTTACATATTTTTCCGGGGATAATGTTAAAAATGCTGAGTCATATTATTTTAAATTATTATTATTATTATTTTTTTATTTGAATTCATTCGTTCTAGAAATCTAGACCATTTAGAGTAACAGAGATGTCGATCTTACATAATCTTACATACTAAGTAATATGTGTTAAAAATTCATAACAATAGCATAAAACCAATAGTAATCAGAACAATATAGCAATAAAATCAACAAAACTAGGCATTTGATCATAGATAAAATACAATGGATAAAAATAAAACATGGCTAAAAATGGTAAGAGAATTAAAAAAAGATAAAAGCTAGGATATAAAACTTTTATCTAACCTGCCAATGTGAGCAGCTATTTTCCCATAAGACCCAGCCCTCGTCAATTCAAAAAGCAAATAGAGTTCCCGCTTAGATGTAAAATACTTTGTCAAGAAGTCTATCAGATTCAGCTGTAAAAATGTCTCTAAAAGCTTGTACAATCTCTATTAATCATATAGAGGGCAACAAGTTCCCAGTGGAAATTCCAACTGATATTACATAGAATATAACGGTTGAGACACCTTCTGTGGACTATTATCAGGATAGCTCAAATGCCCTTTGATACAATAAACCTGCGACGGATAAGCCAGGCCTCCGATAGATATTTGGTAACTGTAGTAGCTACCACGGAGGATGTATCAAATGTGCAAATTCTGATGGCGTTTGCTCTATCCTGCAATTATAGATTTTTACAGATGGGAATGATCCACCTCCCTCTGGGACTCTTATACAAAGGGCAGAAGAATAGTACATGCTCAGTAGTTTCTTTACAGTATTGGCAAAAGATACATCTATCAGTTAAGACGGTGTTTGATGGCCAGTGGGCCGTGAAACTATTGGTAGGCAGTGTACCGTATCTTAGCTGGAGATATAGAGCACGGGCATACGGGGGCATAGGAAGGTTCAAAAAGTTCTCAGCCCAGGGCTTGTGCTTAAGTTGGAGAAATTCCATTGTTAACCTGCCCGCCCCCTTTTGGAGCAGGGAGTCTTCATTAACTTTCTCCCAGTATCTACTTATAACAAGTTTCCTTGCATTATTGGGGATTAGATCCGGATCTTTCCAGTAATGGGGGAGACCTAATTTATCCCAGGCAGATTTCATCTCTTTCAACCATGAAATTTTCTCCAGTGCCTGGGGAGCTTCTATGAGCTCTCTTATAGCCAGCCTATATGGTTCGAGTTCAGCAGATTTCCATAAACGAATCCAATAGGAAAGAGGTCTAAGGGCTGCTGTGGTTTTAATGCTATTTAAACCTAGGTCGAGCCTTAGAGGGGTCATTGGTGTGCCTATACCTAACGGGACACCTGTCTAAGGAAATGATTTTCTTTAGTTTGCAGAATGTCCAAGTTTTTGTGAGCTCCCCAAAGTTCCGCTCTGTATAGGGCCGCCGCTCGGATTTGGACATTGTAAATCTCCGCAAATATGTTCAAGGAGGGGCTCGGAGCCTTTCTAGATCTACGGACAAGGGCCCCACCTCTTTGGCTTATAATAAGAGCCCCTTTGTCAACGGCTGCCTTCCATTTGCCTGTAGTCGAAAGTCTGATTCCCAAATAGTCGAACTCTTCTACTTTCTCCAACGGAAACGTATTCATTTCTATTCTAACACGCGGTCGTTTCTTTGAAGTACTATATATCATAAGTTTTGTTTTCTTAACGTTTACGTCCAGCCCATTGGCGATTTCGATAGCAGAATTGTATCATCTGCATATAGCAGACACAGGATTTTTTTCCCAACCAGTTTAGGTGAATCATTTATGCAGTTCTCTAAGTAGTGGATGCAGTTATTTATATAGAGCAGGAAAAGAGTGGGTGCCAGGACACATCCCTGTCTCACTCCTTTTTTAATAGCTACGGGGTCAGTCAGCTCACCCCCCTGGCCACATCTAATTTGAGCGAAAGTATTTTCATGCAGTTGGGCAATGAGTTTCAGAAGACCAGATGGCACTCCCATGTTTGATAATGTTGACCACAACAAGTTCCTGGGGATCAAATCAAATGCGGCTCTGAGATCTATAAAGACCACATAGAGGTTACCCCTCCCCAGGTCAACATTCTTCCATTTTATTGACAGGAATCTTAGGGCTTGGTCAACTGTACTCACTGCAGGTCTAAATCCTGCTTGTAGGTCAGAGAGAGCTTCAGACTCCGTAATCCATTCGTCAAGATGGAGCAGGAGATGTTTTGCATACATTTTTTGGGAGTTATCAAGAAGACAAATCGGACGATAGTTGGCGGGGGTGTTGGGATTTCCTTTTTTAAAAATGGGTACTATTTCCGCCCCTTTCCAAGTGGATGGAGTGGGAGCCCCCGCTGCAATTGCATTGAAGATAAGATTGAGATATGGTGCCCAAATGTCGGGTCTTGACTTGTATAAATCACCAGGAATCTTATCTGGGCCAGGGGCCTTTCCCCATTTCAATGACTGTATTGCTGCTCTTGTTTCAGTTAGAGAGAATATAATCGGGGTTGTTGAGGCATCAGGGCCCCACAGAGATGCTTCAGATTCGTATAGTTGCCCAAAGTGCTCTACCCATGTTGCTGCAAGAATTGAGGAGCCAGGTGCGGCAGGGGAATCGCTGCAATCATCAGCTATTAGTTGCCAAAACCTGGATGTGTTGTTGGATTTAGCAGTCTCCAGGATGGTAACCCACCTGGCCTCTTCCCAGCTTCTGCGTGCCTTGGAACATTCCTTCTTGTAATCCTTCCTGGCTATTCTTAAAAACTCATCATGGCCTTCTTTTATTGTTTTCAGGAGAGATAGTTGTGCTTCCCTGCAAAAGTTATTGAACCAGGGAGCACAATGCTTTTTGTTTGGGTTGTTGAAAATCTTTTTTGTAAACAGATGCTTTAAAGATTGGAACAATTCAGTGTGGACTGCTAAGAGTCTGTCACCCTCCCCGTCCTCATTAAGCCAAATCATACACTCCATTTGGTTGGCAAGCAGATTGTATATAGATGCCAGGTGTTTAGGGGAAGAAATAACAGATTCCCATTTTAGGTTATGTCTGTTATTTGTTAGGTTCAGCTGAGGAGCATGAGACTTAGAGTGGGGCACTTTAAACGAAGGGAAGAGTCCTCTAGTTGATAAGATCAGCGGATCATGATCACTCTCAATCTGCTCTTGAACCCTCATATCGAACATGTGGCTCCACAGTCGGATGTCAAGAAGTATATAATCAATATGACTACTGTGCCCTCCGCGCCTAAAGGTAGCTTGCAAATTTGCATCCGAGCGCGAGCGACCGTTGCAGGCTCGGAGGCCGTGAGCTAGTGTGATATCAGCCAATAAGCGCGCAGATTTGTTCAGTTTTGGTCTTTTGTTGGACACTAGCTGAGGGATGCCCCAATAGGCATCCTCTTCTTTACATATCCCTTGGACTAAGGGATTGGGTTCGAATGTGACATTAAAGTCCCCTCCAATCAGGACAAAGAAGGAGGAATTGTTTTTAAGAAAGCTGTCCAGAATGGACAGGACATCAGAATCCGGGTGGGAACTCACATTCCTATTATAGATATTAATTAATAGTAGAGGTCTCTCTTCAGAAATCGTTATTAGTAAGACTTGCAAATCAGGGCAACCCATATCTATTTCTTCTATCTTACACCTAAGGGAACTATTTAGCCACACAAGGAGCCCTCCCGATGGTCTCCCAGAAGATGACTCGCGTGCTGGAACCCAATAGCTTTTAAAGCCTAGTCTATATTTGGGTTCCAGTGCCCACGTTTCTTGAAAAAGGCAAATCAGGTGATCATCGATAAAGTTGCCCCATCCTGGGCTTTCTAGTTTACTTTCCAACCATGCTATATTCCAGCTGAGTACCTTATCGAGATCATCTGTTTTTGTGGACCTTACTTCAATCTGGGGATATTTCCTACAGGGGGGGTACTGCTAGGAACCATGCTATTTCCCTCAGGTATATTAGAACCAGTGGCTTTCTCGCTCTGTGCCTTGTTCACCTCGCTGGATGATACCCCAGCTATATTTGTAATTGGTAAATTAACCATGCGGGTGGACCCCAAAATACAAGGAACGATTGACAGGCTTGGAGTACGTTCCTCGCTTGCTTGGCACATGGTGCTTGTAGGTGATCCCTGATTAACAAAATCTACCAAGGTCAGAGGGACAACAGAGTTAGAGATGCTGAGGTCAGTAAGGAGAATGTCCTCAACTTCACCATTACTCGGAGCCACTTCCGAAAGGTCATCTCCTAGTCAGTCTGTCTCAGAAAGAGAAGACGAAGGGCATCTAGGGCCAAGTGCAGGGATAAACTGTGTATGGATAGCGGGGGGAACCCCATATGACGGCGGCGATTGTCTACTCCAAGATGGCATAGGGGGAGGATAAAACACCTGTAACCTTGTAACCTACAAAGAGAAGCTTTGCCAATTGTAGGATAAGGTCTATTAGCATTTTAAAAAAGCCGTTGGACAAGAACAGGAGAGTTGAAGTTAATAACAATGCAGTCCCCTGAACCGATCTTCACTAGGGAACCCACCCACCCTACCCTTCTTACCATCAATATTGAGGGTATCATGGGAAAAGCCAACCCCGCATTCACGTGCAACCAATGAATGACCTTGTTTTTAAGTTCGGTGAAGGATTCAGTGGAATGAGGTTTGAGTTCAGGTACATTCGATATAATGAGAACCAATGGGCATGATTCTGGTGGTAAATGAAGCACTTTTGGATCTAACATACCACTGATCTTGCCCCTCTTCTGGGGTACTAGTGGAGGGTGCTCCCAAGAGGGGTTACCTTCTCCCAGATTAAATACTGGGTTATTCCATGGGGCGGTTCCTTTTGGGAGGGGAACTGGGATCATATGGGGCTTGTTCATAGAAATACTAGCTGCTTTGACGGAGCTGGGCCGATCTTGGTTTAAAGAGGAAAGAGGAATCTTGGGTAATTGGCCGATGGGTCTGTTGGCAATAATAAGGTCATGATTGGGGGGGGGGATGAGATTGAGTTTCTACGGATGGAGCAGTTATTGGGAGCTGATTATTGAAAAGGCTTTCCAGTTTGTCCTCAATTGATTGAAGGCGGGTTAAAATAGGAAGGAATAGTTTTGATAACTCATCTCTTATGAGATCCCTGGTATACTCATTTGCCTGACGGTCATTAGTGTTGTGTGAGGGGATTAAAATCACATCCTTATTGGGAGGCTGAGCCAAGTTAGAGGGGCTCAAAGTCCTGGAACGTTTATTTTTAATAGCAGGTTCCCTTCTTTTCCTTTTTCCTTTGGTATTAGAATCTGCTAAGGTAAAGGGGCCTTCATTGGGGGGACTCCGAGCCAACAAAATTGGCACGGCACGGGTGGTGATTACGTTTGGAGTTTCATCCTGGAACTCCTGGGGGATTTTAAAAGGAGAGGGGAGGTCAGTACAGACTGTGATTCAGTTCGCAACTGGGGATGTGGGGCAGAGCTATCATGCACTAGACTATTAATTGGAGGAGGGGGGATAGCTAGGCGTCGTTGCACAAACTCTATTTCTTTTTCAAGTTCCCCAGCAGCCTTTTGCAGAAATCCATCTAGGGTTTTGTTAGATTGCTGCTTTCCTTCCAACCCCCCCCCCTCGTCGTCGACCCATTTTCCTTGGAACCAGGGGACCACTAGTCAGCCCCAGGCTTATAGGATAATTAGGCCTTTGGAACCCACCCTCTGCCACTAAAAATACAGAGAAAAAAAAAAACATTTAAATTGCCTTCAATGGAAATGCACAATATATTTTTAATGGACACACAATTAATTTATTCTGATTTCTTTGTTTTCCAGTTGGCTAAGAAGACTATGAATTTTGGATGAAGTCGATTGACTTAAAGAGTGTTTGGGGAACTAAAAATTAGCAAATACAGGAAAGGGAAGCTTTATTTAGAGCATGCCTGATACCTTTACAAATTATAATTTTAAATAACACCGTGCAGCAAACAAGTTGCCTAGGCTTGGCAAAAATAAAGAATTTAATGCGCCCAGTACCCCCATTCCTGCAAAATTTTACAAATGGCCAAATTATATAAATGCAACTGAAGAATAGCTCGATAGGTGGGTCTAGAAAGGAACATTTAACAGAACAATTTTAAGTCCTGTTAGGTGGTTATTGTGGCCAGTGGATACAAATGGTTGTCATGCACATTTTGTAAACTCCACAGGGGGTTTTAGAGTGAGCAGACCAGACTCTCGTTATGTGTCATCAGAACATTCGGTAATGTGCTCTTCCTCCCACGCAACTATTGAAAGTAGCAGATATTTGGCCTCATGTTGCTACTTCTAATGTAAATTTTGACAAGCTAAGCAGACTAAAAGCTCTATTGTTTCAGAAACATGTAGAGCTGACATCTGCCCGTGGGACCTGTGCACTCCAAGTAGCGAGGTCATCTGAGGAGATACTATCCCTTTAAATACAATCTTTCTGAGACACTTGGGTGAACTCATGGGACAAACTTTCAATGTATCCAATACTGCCGGGATTGTACATTTCTTTAAGGCTGTTGGTTCTGGGTTCATCAGCACCTTTTCGTCAATATTTGGTATCATGCCTTCAGCCATTCACTCAATCTTTTCAGGCATTTTTCAGGGGAATTCCCAATTATTTTGGCCTTAATTGGTGGCATGCTGCTGTTGCTATTTTTTTATTCGAAATGGTTGCCCCATCTCAGCAAGAAGGACTGAAGCCGCTTCCACTGGCGCAACTGTGTTGTGAACGCTTGATGCAGTATTTCGGAGCACTGGAGTGCAACTGGTCTTTATCGTTTAGACCGGTCATGGATTGTGTGCAGCCCGTGTTTCGTTGTCTTTGGTGCCTTTTTGAATGTGCACTGAAATTGTGTCTTTCTACGGGGTGCTCACTTTCATTGGACGCTGATATGTTGATGTTCTTGCTGAGGGCTCATTACCAGACATGTGTGTTGAGGGTGCGTTTGCTACAGGGAAGCCTCTTATGAGCCGCCCTTTGTGGATCAAGTGGGTCTTGGCACTTTAACATCTGGCACCACATGTATGCTGTGGCCTTGGCTGGAGCTGAGGCTTTGGAGCGTGAGTGGTCTTTGGTTTTCCATGGCACTACCTGCCGAAGTGGGATCTTTTCTTGATTCAATTGTCATGGATATAACTGCCGATCTTCAATATGAAAGTCTTTTGATATAATGTTGGCAATCGGCCTTTTTACAAGATTGCTAAATTCTAAATTGACCGTTTTATTTAGCCTGCTTCAGCGTGTTATGCTTGTCAACTTAGACATTCAAGTACATATTTTAGTTCATTTTTATCTCAGTGCATTTATGCTGACATCTACACTTTGAACCAAGGGGAGGGTGTTGTGAGGTTGTGTTATCTTTTTATGGGCACGTTATTTTAGCCATAGGTCTACAGCTTGTGCCCTTTAGCCAAGAAAATAATTCATTTTATTATTTTAACAGAAGCCTTGTTTGGAAGTGATATTTTTATTCTTTTATCTATTACACTTTTAACCTAGAAATTGTTTTCATTTCTTTGCACAACATTTTCACTCTCTGCCTGCTCAAGGCTGTACACAATAATGTTGTTGGCACACAGAAGACCATTACATTCCCTGTAATTTCACGGAAACATCTGTGTTTTTTATTTTAGGGCAGTTTTCTTAGAATACCAGATGTTATATTTCAAAAACACTCCTTTGTCATATACGTTGTAGGAAGGTAGCCTCTTTCTAGCCTTGTTACCACCACTTTTAGCCTGTTTGTGAGTATATGTCAGGATGTTTTTACTGTCTGACTGGGTGCCTGCTAGTCAGTACCCCAGTGCTCATAAGTTTGTGGCCTATATGTATTCCCTGTGTGGTGCCTAACTGTATCACTGAGGCTCTGCTAACCAGAAACTGTGTTTATGCTCTCTCTGCTTTCTAAAATTGTCACTGCAGGCTAGTGCCTAACTTTACCAATTCTCATTGGCACACTGGAACACCCATATAATTCTCTTGTATATGCTACCCAGGTACCCAGGGTATTGGGGTTTCAGGAGATCCCTATGGACTGCAGCATTTCTTTTGCCACCCATAGGGAGCTCAGACAATTCTAACACAGGACTGCCACAGCAGCCTGAGTGAAATAACATCCATGTTATTTCACAGCCATTTTTCACTGCACATAAGTAACTTATAAGTCACCTATATGTCTAACCCTCACTTGGTGAAGGTTAGGTGACAAATTACTTAGTGTGTGGGCACCCTGGCACTAGCCAAGGTGCCCCCACATTGTTCAGGGCAAATTCCCTGGACTTTGTGAGTGCAGAGACACAATTACATGTGTGCACTACACATAGGTTTCTACCTATGTGTAGCTTCACAATGGTAACTCCAAACATGGCCATGTAACATGTCTAAGATCATGGAAATGTCCCCCCTATACCATTCTGGTATAGGGGGGACAATTCCATGATCCCCCGGGACTCTAGCACAGAACCCGGGTACTGACAAACTGCCTTTCCGGGGTTTCCACTGCAGCTGCCGCCAACCTCTCAGACTGGTTTCTGCCCTCCTGGGGTCTGGGCAGCCCAGTCCCACGAAGGCAGAACAAAGGATTTCCTCTGAGAGAGGGTATTACACCCTCTCCCTTTGGAAATAGGTGTGAAGTGCTGGGGAGGAGTAGCCTCCCCCAGCCTCTGGAAATGCTTTGATGGGCACAGATGATGCCCATCTCTGCATAAGCCAGTCTACACTGGTACAGGGATCCCCCATCCCTGCTCTGGCGCGACACTGGACAAAGGAAAGGGGAGTGACCCCTCCCCTGACCAGTACCTCCCAGGGGATGTGCCCAGAGCTCCTCCAGTGTGTCACAGACCTCTGTCATCTTGGATTCAGAGGTGTTGTGGCACAATGGACTGCTCTGAGTGGCCAGTGCCAGCAGGTGACGTCAGAGACCCCTCCCGATAGGTGCTTACCTCTTTCAGTAGCCAAGCCTCCTTTCTTAGTAGCCAAACCTCCTTTTCTGGCTATTTAGGGTCTCCTCTGGGCTGTTCCTCAGATAACGAATGCAAGAGCTCACCAGAGTTCCTCTGCACTTCCCTCTTCGACTTCTGCCTTGGATCGACCGCTGACTGCTCCAGGCCGCCTGCAAAACCGCAACAAAGTGCAAAGACAACTGCCAGCAACATTGTATCGCCTCATCCTGCCGGCTTTCTCGACTATTTCCTGGTGGTGCAAACTCTGAAGGCTGTCTGCCTTCACCCTGCACTGGAAGCCAAGAAGAAATCTCCCGTGGGTCAACAGAATCTTTCCCCTGCTAACTCAGGTATCAAACTTCTGCATCACCGGTCCTCTGGGTCCCCTCTCATCCTGACGAGCGTGGTCCCTGGAACACAGGAGCTGGGTCCAAGTGTCTCCCACAGTCTAGTGGCCCTTCTGTCCAAAGTTGGTGGAGGTAAGTCCTTGCCTTCCCACGCCAGACAGCAAACCTGTGTACTGCGTGATTTGCAGCTGCTCCGGCTTCTGTGCACTTTTCCAAGGATTCCTTTGTGCACAGCCTAGCCTGGGTCCCCAGCACTCCGTCCTGCAGTGCTCAACCCGCTGAGTTCGACTCTGACATCGTGGGACCCTCCTTTGTGACTCTGAGTCGACTGCTGTCCTCAGATTTTCCAGTTCCTGCTCTGGTACTTCTGCGGATGCTGCCTGCTTCTGTGGGGGCTCTCTGTGTTGCAGAGCGCCCCCTCTGTCTCCTCCTCCAGGGGTCGACATCCTGGTCCTTCCTGGTCCCCAGCAGCACCCAAAATCCTCAACCATGACTCTCGCAGCTAGCAAGGCTTGTTTGTGGTATTTCTGCCTGGAAACACTTCTGCAACCTCCAGCACACTGTGGGACATTTTTCGTCCAAAGGAGAAGTTCCTAGCCCTTTTTGTTGTTGCAGAATCTTCAGCTTCTTCCACCCGGAGGAAGCCCTTTTGCACCTTCATCCGGGGTTTTCTGGGCTCCTGCCCCCCCCTGGACACTTGCGTGACTCTTGGATTTGGGCCCCTCCCTTTACAGGTCCTCAGGTCCAGGAATCTGTCTTCAGTGTTTTGCTGGTGCTTGGGGTTCTTGCAGAATCCCCTATCACGACTATTGTGTCTTTCTGGGGTAGTAGGGTAACTTTACTCCTACTTTTCAGGGTCTTGGGGTGGGGTCTCTTGGACACCCTTACTGTTTTCTTACAGTCCCAGCGACCCTCTACAACCTCCCATAGGTCTGGGGTCCATTCGTGATTCGCATTCCACTTTGGGAGTATATGGTTTGTGTTGCCCCTAGACCTATGTCTACCTATTGAATCCTATTGTGATTCTACATTGTTTGCACTACTTTTCTTACTGTTACTTACCTGTTTTGGGTTTGTGTGCATATAATTTGTGTATATTACTTACCTCCTAAGTGAGGGTATCCTCTGAGATACTTTTGGCATATTGTCACTAAAATAAAGTATCTTTATTTTTAGTAACTCTGAGTATTGTGTTTTCTTATGATATTGTGCTATATGATATAAGTGGTATAGTAGGAGCTTTGTGTGTCTCCTAGTTCAGCCATAGCTACCTTCTATCAGCCTAAGCTGCTAGAAACACCTCTATTCTACTAATAAGGGAAAACTGGAACTGGCACAGGGTGTAAGTACCACAAGGTACCCACTATAAGCCAGGCCAGCATCCTACATACGTTGGAGGGAAATTCCAGAAAAAAGTTGCCAACTTATCCTGTTCACTTCATTGCAGCTGTCTGCTGAGACTAGGGGCCAAATGTAGCAAAGGGTTTTACCCATTCTGTGTCTATGGGAAAATGTGTTCGGACATATGGCCCTAGATGTCTTTTCCGCCTACATGGGACAGGACTTTCGGTAGACCAACAGACCTCTTCACTACTAGCATATTCAGGTATGGCGATGGTGTCTCCCCAGGGGTCCTGAAGAGTGGATTAGGGCAAACACTGCTGTGCTCTAGTAGAACCTTAGTAGTGTAAGTAAGAATTCTGACATTTAGCATTGTAACACTATGATGGGACTTTTTCTATGTTTCACTTTCTTTGTCATTGCACTGCTATTATTGTGTTTCATTATCCTCATTATTGAAGTACATGCCTTTTTTTATCTAGGACGCAGTTGATTCAATAAAATTAATTAAACCAAGCCCTGCTTATGTTCGTCTTTGCACGTGTAAGTTGAATGTAATTTAGAGAAAAAGGGCTAAGATATGTTCCACCACGGTTTCCGTGAGAAATCTGAATGTCATGGGCACGACTGCCACAAATCACTGCCACTTTCAGGTGCTGGTGAGGTACTGCTAGCTGGCTGGAAGGGTTAGGCTGACAGTTGTCACACGGTATGGAATTGGACTCCGTTCCCCCACAATCCTGTGGTGCTGACACCCGAATCCAGCAGTCTCATTGTTATAATGAGAGCCAACACGACACCATACTATACGATATTATACAATGACATGCCATATTATGTCATACCATGTGGTACTAACCAATAGCAGGACATATTATACCACACCATACTTTACAATGACAGGCCATAGCAAATCATAACATTACTAGACAATGACAGGCCATATTATACCATACCATGCCACTCTACACAGTGACAGGCCATACCATACCATACTTTACAATCAGAGCTCATACCACTAATTTAAACAATGGCAGCCCATACATACCATAATATACAATGGGAGTCCATACCACACTATATGCAATGACAGGCCATACTATACCATAATATACAGTGATAGGCCATACCATTCCATACTGTACAATGAGAGCCCATCCCATACTATACCATACGAAAGGCCATAATACACCATTCCATACAATACAATAATAGCCCAGCCCATCCCATCCCAATAACAAAAATAACACTGACACAGTCAGTGCTTGTTGCTTTATTTACCAATCCAGTATGGGTTGGTAAATAATATATTTTTTTTTAAAAGAAGCAAACAAAAAAGCTCTTTTAAGGTGGACTGGCCAACAGCAATTTGCTGCCTGAACCTCTGTATATTTCTTTTTTTAAAGACTGTAGGTGCGGCGAGCAGGCTGCAAAGGGGAGCAGGAGGGTGGGAGGTGGACGCATAGGAAAGCAGAATGGAGCATGCTAAAGATACCGGCAGAGAGTCAAGCTCTGAGGTCCAGTAACAGAAAGGGAGTTTACCGGGCTACAGGGTACAGCAATCACAACATGTCAGTATGGGGCACGAGAAGCTGGCGTGAGGTTCATTAGAACAAGAGGAGGAAGCCTAGGCGAACAGGACTATTAATGCCAGGTGGAACCCTAAGGAGCTCAATGAAGAACCAGCCAACAATGAAGCTATGATGTACAAGAACAATGGGAGACGGGATATCGGGTTATAGCGATGCTGAAAAACAATTAACTGCAGGGTAATAAAGTGGTACTTACCATACAAAGATGACCAGTGACAGAAATGCCCTGTTGGTAGAAGATTCTTGTCAGATGTCTCCTATGGATGGGGCAACTGCCTCCCGGGGCAGGAACATGCTTTCCGAGTACAACGGACTGTAGAGCTTGCATCTGCAGAAGGTCATTTGAGGATGACCGACTGTCTCAGAGGTCCTACAGGAGGTGCTTCTGCTTCTTGAATTCTGCAGCCAGAGTCTCACTCCCTTGATTGCAGTGGATGGTGTGGCCAGGTCTGAGGTTTTCTGGGGGTGTAGCTGCTACCTGGATCGGGGAGAGTCCTGTTGGCTGGAGCCTACAGGAGTACAGCCCTATGTCTGAGGCCTCCCAGGGCAGGGCTAAGGCGAACGGGGCTTGGTTCCTGCTACCAAAGGGGGGATTGAGGTCTCCTGTGGGCATGTGTCTGCTGCGTGAGGCCTCCTGGAGAAGGATCATGCTATCTAAGGTCTCTGTGGGGGATGCTGGCTATTGGGGGGTCGGGTCTTTCTGCCAAAGGTCTCTGGGGTGTCCTCAGTGCTTTAAATGGAAATATAAAAGTGCAGTTTATCACTATTTACAGTGCCTGTTGCTCCTGAAAAGTGCTGGTGCTCTTCAGTTAAATGTATTGTAGCTGGGCTGAGAAGTGCAGGAACCCTCCGTATCAAATGAAAGAAGTGCAGGTACTCAGTACCGGACAGTACTTGCCCTTTAAAGCCCTGAGTGTCCAGCTTATATCTCATTGTGAAACCCCATCTAAAGGGCTGTGCCTGGTCCCACCTTTCCAACGCAGGTGTCACCAGTCAATTTATTTATTCCAGATTGGCTTGGGTGGTATTTTATTAATCAAAAGCTGAAAATCTGGGCATAGAATGGTAAACTGCCTTTGTTATTTTCTTGCCTTTGCCTCTTTCTAAATTAAATATGTTGATTTATTCAGCTGTATGTTTGAAAATACAACTGCAAGCACCACCAAGTTGTTGAGGTATTTAATTCATTGCAAGGTGGTAATACATCTTGCTTAAACAGATTGTTTTATTTTTTAGCATGGTTTGACATTTGATTTTTTAGTTATTATGATAAAGCAATAAACAGTACTGATTGCTTAAGGATAATAGACAGGGGTTAAGGAGACATGTTGAGTTCAAGAGGAAGATGCTATTTTTTGTCTGAAGAAGAGTTAAAAAATAATCCTGAAAATGTTCTACAATTTATTTCTCATCTGCCAGCCCTCATTCCAGAAAAGCAAAACGTAAACAAATTGCTGTGTTTTATTTCTGCTCCTTATACACACCCCGCTGTCACTTATGAAGTATTATTCTGGTGAAGCAGAGAAATGTGCCCCTCGAGGGAATCTTCTGGAGATCTGTAGACACAAATGCTTAATTTGTAAATAAAAACGTGCCAGTGCCCAAAGCTTTCCTATAAAACACGCGGCTGCTGCAATTAACTCTACAAAGACAGAATACTTAGGCAGCCTAATCCTGAAGTCATCTCGGGGGTCTTTACTCCATTTACAGCCACTCCCTGCCCCTTCACCTCACTCTTGCAGCATTCCGCTTTCTCCCATTGAGACACTTTTAGTTTTTTCTCTTCCTCCGTCTTTCCCATATGTGTCTTTTGCTCGCAATAAATGACTGAGGCAGAAAAATAAGTGCCGGTCCACAAAAATAAGTGCTGGTGCCCCGCACCGGAAACAAACGAAGTACAAATTAAGCACTGGGACAAACCAACACCCCAGAGCGGATCATAACAACATGAGAGGTTACAAGAGCTGTTAATAGTAGGGAAATATTTTCCTCGTGAAAAACTGTCACTGAGATATTACTCAGATTACGAATACTTACGTGGACCGAAAAAATCCTCTCAAGGATAAAGTTCCTGAACCAGAAGTGACTCTTGCTGTCAGTGGTTTATCTATTTGCCTGAAACGTTGTTATTAATGGTGGCAGGTCAAATGGAGAAGTAAAGCGCGTAATGAAACACTTCCAATTTTAGAATTAAAAAAATGTGTTCCAATGAAATAAAAAATATGACATTTTGCCTGCGCGGAATCGAACCGTATCATGAAAACTAACTCGACGCTTTCCTAACCAGCAATGGATCCCTGATCACTGGGACCCAGCACAGTGCTGTTACTGCCTCTGTTTATAAGTTAAAATAGATGGGAAAACACTCAGGTCTGTCCTCACTAAAGGGGGGAAATATCACCGGACGCACAAAATACACTACATTCGAGCAGACCTGGAAGAGGGAAATGTACTGCACCTTAAACACCCCGCACTCTGGGAGCTGCCAAGCCTGGGACTAGGAGACCCTCACTCCGCCTGCATCCTGGAGAGGAAAACAGCAAGAACCAGTTAGCTATGAACAGAAACAGTCAGTACACCTCTAGGGGGTCAGTGCTTTTTCTCGGGGATCCCTGCAGCTCATTCTAGGGCTCGACAAAGCTCTCCGGTGTCGCCGACTCCACCACGAGCACTTCATCCAGTCCAGGGTTTCGCTTTGGAGGCTCGGACCCCTCCCAATGTTAGTATTATAGACAGGACTACAAGTCCCAGAATACACTGCAAAAACCTGGCCTGGATTTAGTAACCTTGGAAGTATTAAAGCTCCGATGAGGGTGGCGAGGCGAGCACGTCCCGGTCACTGGTTCTTTGCTTGCACAATCTGCCTGCAACTTTTACACTTAAATAGATGGAACGTTTCACCTTTGTAGAAAACAAATCCTTATTCAGAGCCCGCTCCAACATTTAATGTATTTAAAGTGAGAAAAACACTACCGTAGATGCATTTTATTTATTATGTAGTACTTTGATTTTATTTAAAAATAATAGCCCTCCAGTACACGTTTTCTTTTTCGAGAAAGTACACAGTAGCTTGACATGAACATGCGGACATCTTTTCCCAAGGGTGTAACATTCAAAAGATTGTCCGTGATAGTTTTTGAAAGACATATGATTACATTGCTAAAAATGTTACTTCGTCGAAATGAGGTGATTAATGAAAGGTCTCAATGCCAGAATCTCACTCTAAATTACATTTAAAATAGTAATCGTAATGGGTTAAAAATATAATAAAAATATCCTCTCCCCGTCGGGGAATTGAACCCCGGTCTCCCGCGTGACAGGCGGGGATACTGACCACTATACTAACGAGGAACTGCTGAGCACGACTCTGATGAGCTGCTACTCGTCGTGTTCTGCAACCCGCCCTCATCTGTCACATGGGTGTTATTCCAATATGGGCTGAACAAACACACACTTTCACTGCACAAATCACACGCACCCCTGCTTCTCCCCAACACTTCACACAGCCTCCTCCCCTCCCAGCAGACGCTCTCAGCAGCTCCCAGCAGCATCACCTTCCACACTCACTACAAGCAGCTCCGGGGTGCTTCAGCCGGGGGTGGGGGGCACCGGCCTCGCTCCTCAGCCCAGGGGCCCCCGGCTCTGTCTCATCAGGGGGGGTTGCACAAAGGGACTGAGGGGACACTCTCCCGCCCCCCCCCCCAGCTGGAGGAGGGAGCTGGACTGGGAGGGGGAAGAGAGGAGGCGGGAAAAACCGCTGAGAAAGGAGCTGCTTGGGATTGGAAAACAGAGGAAACAGAGCAGACTTTGGAAAAGTCCTGGGAGCGGATTTGTGACCTGAGGATGTCAGCTCTTCCGCTACAGGCCTCCGCTCCACCCACTGAGCTATCTAAAGCTGGGCTGTATGGAGGCGGCACCATGTGGTATGAGAAGTGGCCCCGGGTGCTGTCTATCTAGGCAGTTTCTAATCACAAACTCAAGGGCTTGATAAAGCTGTGAACCTACCAGATGATTTCACCGATAGGGAAAAGGGCTGAGTAGACCGAATTTGGTTATATATTTTCATTTATTATTTTTGGAATACAATAGTTAAGAAGGGGGTAATGTTATTATGTTTATTATGTTAAATGTACATAGCGCTCGTACAAAATAGGTTTCTTAGAGTTGGATCAGAGTTATATTTGGGTTTTGTTTTAATGTGATTTATTTAGAGTGCTTCATGTTTAGTTGTGGGTATATCACTGTTGTGAGCGTTAATTTACTATTAATAACATCAAGGTGCTAGATGTGACTTATTGCTAATATTGGCAGTGTTTACGCTGCCTTCCATCTTGTTCAAACATCATTCGAAGTCACGTAATATTATTGTTTATTCCGCTTCTAAAATACACTTTAATAGTTTCACACTAGTCGGCACAAAAAGTTCTCAGAAAGTCTCCTGAATGTACTAAGCCAGGGACAGGTCCTGCTGGTCCTGGGTCTGTTAACGTTGCATCAGATGAACTCTAATTGTAACTGTAATTGCATTTACATAGAGCTTACTAGCCCTGATGAGGCGTCGAAGCACTTTGGATGAGTCAAAGGTGAGATAAATGAGGGAGAATTTAATAGGGTTGCTTGGGAAATCATAGTAGTAAACTGAGGTTCGGGGTGACTGTGAGAATATGGAGGTTGAAGAAATAGTTGAGCAGGAAGCAGATATAGAAAGTGGGGAAGAAGACCCTACAATAGAATTGCTTAGTGTTAGACCACCCCTGTGCAATGCCACTCCTTAAGAAGTGCTGAATTCCACTCCACAGGTAATATCTGACAATGCAGTGACCGTGGGATCCTTGGTGGAGCCTCATGAGCCCCCAAGCTACACAGTGACCTCTGCCCCATCTCAGGCTCAGACTCCTGTAACAGTTGCAGTAAGTACCTTACCGTTACCTAGCAGCTCCAGCCAGCAACTGCAACAGTTTCCACAGTGTGCACGCTCTGGGGACTACCTGTCTTCACCCTGCACCAGAAGGAACGAATAAATCTCCCGTGGAGTGACGAAGTCACTTCCCTGCTCCAGCAGGCACCTTCTAAGACGACGATCAGTTCTCTTGGGCCCCTCTCCTGGCGACGAGCCTGCTCCTTGGAACACAGGTGGTGGACCCCTTCGACACAGACTGCCCTAAGGTCCTACTGTCCAAATTTGGAGGAGGTAAGAGCTTGCCTTCCCCATTTGCGACAGTACCTCTGTGCACCGCACCATCTTCACCTCTTGAGGCCTCTGTGCACTATTTGCAAGAATCCTTCGTGCACAGCCTGGCCCAGGTCCCCAGCACTCTATCCTGTGACGCTCAACTCACTGAGTTGTTCTCCAGCGACGTGGGACCTTCTTTTGTAGTGCTGCAGCAACCGCAATTTGCACCTTCTTTGTCCCAGCGTCCTGGGACCTCAGTGGGTGCTGCCTGGTCATCTGTGGGTTCCCTCCAGTGTTGGAAGCCTCCTCTGCCTCCTCAGTCCGATTTGAGGTCCCAAGTCCCTCCGGGGTCCAGGCAGCGCCATTCGATGCAATCCACAACATTGCTTGAACCAAGGCTTGTTGGACGAATGCAGCGCTGCAACTCGCCTGCTTCCAACATCTCCACGTGGGGCATCCTTTGCATCATGCAGGAACCCGCAGCCATCTTCTCTGGTGCTCTTCTGCAGACTTCTTCTAACCGGAGAATCCTCTCTTACACCATCTTCTAGGTTGGTAGGGGCTCCTGTCCTTCCTGGATTCTTCTGCGACTTCTGGACTTGGTCTCCTTTCTTTCGAGGTCTTCAGGTCCAGGAATCCACTATTTGTTGCCTGCAGTCTTGCTTGGTTCTTGCAATAACTCTAATCACCACTTGTAGTGTCTCCTAAGGAAACTTGCATTACTTTACTCCTACTTTCCTGGGCTCTAGGGTGGGGCGTTTTACTCACTTTTGTGGTTTTCTTACACTCCCAGCAATCCTCTACACACTACACTTGTCTAGGAGGGAATTTGTGATTTACATTCCACTTTCGTAGTATATGGTTTGTGTTGCCCCTAGACCTATTTCTTCCTATTGCATTCTATGGTATTTTCTATTGTTTGCACTATCCTGTGACTACTTACTTACCTTATTTTGGTGTCTAGTGTATATATTGTGTAGAATACTCACCTGCAGAAGGTGTATTGCCTCTAAGATATTTATGGCCTTGTGCCACTAAAATAAAGTACCTTTATTTTTGATAACACTGAGTATTGTCTTTTATTGTGTATAACTACTCTGTAACTATAGTGGTATTGCAGGAGCTTTGCACGTCTCCTACTTCAGCCTAAGCTGCTCTGCTATAGCGACCTCTATCAGCCTAAGCTGCTAGAACACTACTACATTCACTAACAAGGGATAACTGGACCTGGTATAAGGTGTAAGTATCTAAGGTGCCCACTACAAACCAGGCCAGCCTCCTACAACACCTAGCTATAAAAAACAAACGTCTTGCGATCAATAGTGACTTTTCATTTAATGTACTCAGAAGCAGTTTCAAGGTCAATTTAGGGTTTCTCGCAGCTCAAAAGGGTATAATTTGTAATATTTATTCATTTCCATGGACTCCATTGCTTGGTTTTACTCACAAGAAAGTGTCACTCTAAGTGTCACACATTTTGCCATTGAATATCACTCATACGTACACTCAAACTATAGAAATGTCCCACATAAGCCATTTCAAAACCTGGAAGCTATACATGGCCGTTCATACATGCCAACATTTTAGAACAGGAAAGTTGGAGATTTTGAAAAAAAATAATAATCAGGGGAATGTATTTTCCCTATTGACTTCTATTGTAGCAGAGGCAATTTTAAGCTGGAGACAGTAAAAATAAAGCCATTTCTGGCTTTAAAAATCAATAGCCTCCTGCCGAATAGGGACTGAGGGCAGATCTGTAACTATACATCACAGCCAAAGCTTATTTCATGGCCATGAAGGAGACCGGGGCACCAAGGACAGCCTTCCTGTAACACCATGCTGGTCATGAGGCGCTCATGGTCATGTGAAGGGGACTGCCGCGCCTGGCTGTGGAGTCCATCAGCTGCTCTTTTCGATCCCAAGTCTACTGCGGCTTAGCTGCCAAGTTTGCACCGCTAGATTGTAAAATCCATCTGGCGAACAGTTCCAACTGCAGTCTGGGTGCACCAGCCAAGCTCCAGCTGTGTGACTGTTCTGTCAGACCCAGAGTCTCAGAGGAGCATCAGGAGCACCAAACGTCCTGGGCCTCATGGGACAGAATACTTCTCTAAGCAGCGGTCCCAGGAACAAGATGCACATTTCAAGTTTGCGCTCCAGAGCTGCATGCTACTCAGCATCTGCGTGTCTCTCAAGAGACACTGTGAAGATGGTTTCTGAGATGTGCCAGTCACATGAACTGTAATAAACTGGGCCCAGAGAAGGTTTCAGTGGGCATCACAGTCAACACTATTCTCGGTCAGGCTCACGCTGCCTGGGCACTGCAAGAAGATTAAGCCAATGAGTGCTGGCTGTACATAAGCCATGCTGAAGTCAGAGCGCATCAGTCAACAGTAAGAGAAGCTAAGTGTGTGTGACAATGCATATTAGCACGGTTATTTGGGGACACTCACTAAAATGCATTAGACTAACAGGGATGCGCGGTACTTGGCACAACTGCTCCAACTAAGGAGCTAACACCAACTCAGTGCTTCTCCTTCTGAACCAAGTGAGGCAGAAGACTGAAAACTGCACATTTTCTAGTCCCATGTTCAAGGATAACATCCAGTACAAGATTTTGTATTACATGTTTGAGTTGTATTCATTTCTAGACCATTAGAAATTCCAAAACTGCAAAGACAAAAGATCAACCGGATGAGCAACTCCCACTAGTATCAAGTAAACCTGAAAGCTGTGAAGACGGAGAGGCAGTGGGGGGTATACCTTAACTGCATGACCTGGCAAGCACATGCACCCTGGCCTTGGTGCTCAGATGATACAAGATCGCTGCTCCCCTACACACCAACACTATCTTCAAAGAGCCCAGTATGTTATGAAAGAAGGCTACCAGATGGCTCCATGTGTCCAAGGAGTACCTGGAAGGGCGCATCCCATAGAAGGTGCTTTTCGGGACACAAATGTATGTTCCAGATCTTGATGACTCTGGCGCAGAGTCGAAAAACACACCGTTTGGCATAACTGAACGTGTCATTGTCTTTCAGGAATTACAACAGTTCCGTGATGAAAACACATCTGCCTGTGTTGCCTCCTTGGGAATAAGGGATGCACCAATAACATCTATCAGCCGGATTCTGAAAGTTGGGGATCTAGTGTGAGAAAAGATTGCCATGAAAAAGGAGTTTGGGCCTTCATATCATGCACCGGTTCCAGTCCTGGGAATACATGGACCCAGAACTGTTATTCTACCACCACTGTGTGGTTCAAAAGAAAACGCTTTGTCTCCATTGAAAATGTCAAGTTACACCATATGGCCATTTCTGCACAGCAGACCTAGAGGAGGTCTAGGTAGTTCCTGAATCCCTCTCACTACAGACCAGGAAGCTCCTCTACAGGTTTTAAGATACGATACTGACAATTCCCCGAGCTTGGGAAGGGTGGAAAATGATCTTTCATTGGAACCATTATCTTCTTCTGCGACAAGAAACATCCAAAACAATGAGCAATTTTACTCAAATTCATCCCAAACTGATGGAATTGTTTACTACGAACCGCCAAGGAAGACGTCTGCCAGTTCTCTATTTCCAAACACAGCTCCAGTCTTTGCACAAACTGCTCCTGGATCTTCTGCCGACATCAATGACTTTTTCACCGACTCATCCACTTCTTCTGTGACACCATTGTCAAGAGCACGCATGCTGATAAACTGGCTCAAAATTAACTATTTTATTCATCCATGGAACTATCTATGGCTCATACTAACTGTACGTGCCTTTCTCCTTTGATTTGGGTTTGTCATCGTCTTTTTCTTACTCATAGATGGTCATTACCTTCCTGAACACTCTGCAGTCGAACTGGTGGATGAGGTCCCAGAACCGGATCTTTGTTCACATAAGGTCCGTTGAGACTTGTCCCTAGTAAACATTTCAGCTTTACCAATTCCTGATGGGGTTGTTTGGGATAAAGTATCTTTTGATGTGCTGCAATAATTATTATGGACATAATTTCGTTCGTAGAGCGAGTACCCTAAAGACTGTTTTTAATTATACAAAATGGGAACATTGTCCTACCCCACCTGTGGGGAGTTCTAAAACATACATGGAAAAGTTTACATATTTTTCTGGGGATAATGTTAAAAATTCTGAGTCCTATTATTTTAAATTGCCTTCAATGGAAATGCACAATGTATTTTTAATGGACACACAATTGATTTATTCTGATTTCTTTGTTTTCCAGTTGGCTATAGAAGACTATGAATTTTGGATGAAGTTGATCAACTTAAAGAGTGTTTGGGGAACTAAAAATTAGCATATACAGGAAAGGGAAACTTTATTTAGAGCATGCCTGATACCTTTACAAATTATAATTTTAAATGACACTGTGCAGCAAACAAGTTGCCTAGGCTTGTCAAAAATTTAAGAATTTAATCCGCCCAGTACCCCCATTCCTGCAAAATTTTACAAATGGCAAAATTATATAAATGCAACTGAAGAATAGCTCGATAGGTGGTTCTAGAAAGGATCATTTAACAGAACAATTTCAAGTCCTGTTAGGTGGTTATTGTGGCCAGTGGATACAAATGGTTGTCATGCACATTTTGTAAGCTCCACAGGGGGTTTTAGAGTGAGCAGACCAGACTCTCGTTATGTGTCATTAGAACATTCAGTAATATGCTCTTCCCCCCACGAAACTATTGAAAGTAGCAGACATTTGGCCTCATGTTGCTACTTCTAATGTAAATTATGACAAGCTAAGCAGACTAAAAGCTCTATTGTTTCAGAAACATGTAGAGCTGACATCTGCCCGTGAGACTTATGCACTCCAAGTAGCGAGGTCATCCGAGGAGATACTATCCCTTTAAATACAAACTTTGAGACACTTGGGCGAACTCATGGGACGAATTTTCAACGTGTCCAATACTGCTGGGATTGTACACTTCTTTAAGGCTGTTGGTTCTGGGTTCATCAGCACCTTTTCGTCTATATTTGGATTCATCCCTTCAGCTATTCACTCAATCTTTTCAGGCATTTTTGGGGAATTCCCAATTACTTTGGCCTTAAGTGGTGGCATGCTGCTGCTGCTGCAACTTTTTATTCGAAACGGTTGCCCCATCTCAGCAAGAACGACTGATGCCGCTTCCAGTGGCGCAACTGTGTTGTGAATGCTTGATGCAGTATTTTCGGAGCACTGGAGTGCAACTGGTCTTTATCGTTTAGACCGGTTATTGATTGTGTGCAGCCCGTGTTTCATTGTCTTTGGTGCCTTTTCGAATGTGCACTGAAATTGTGTCTTTCTACGGGGTGCTCACTTTCATTGGACACTGATATGTTGATGTTCTTGCTGAGGGCTCATTACCAGACATGCGTGTTGAGGGTGCGTTTGCTACAGGGAAGCTTCTTATGAGCCGCCCTTTGTGGTTCAAGTGGGTCTTGGCACTTTAACATCTGGCATCACACGTATGCTGCGGCCTTGGCTGGAGCTGAGGCTTTGGAGCGTGAGTGCTCTTTGGTTTTCCATGGCACTACCTGCCGAAGTGGGATCTTTTCTTGATTCAATTGTCATGGATATAACTGGCGATTTTCAATATGACTGTCTTTTGATATAAGGTTGGCAATCGGCCTTTTTAGAAGATTGCTAAATTCTAAATTGACTGTTTTATTTAGCCTGCTTCTGTCACGACTCACGTGCTGCTTGCGCCTGGAATTTGCAGATCTGGTGGCGTGAATCTTCAATGTTCGGCTTTGGCCCAAAAAGGGGCGACTCTTTCTGGTAGCCACGGTGCTGTAGGCAATGGAGACACCAAGAACAGACCGTGCCCTTCAGAAAGTAGCGCCAGAGGGAAAAACCCCTTCCAAAGGGGAAAAACCTCCAAACAGGAAAAGTCCTGGAGAAAAACAAGAACAAACAAACAGGAATCCAAAAGGAGCAAAAATCAGAAAACACAGAATGCTGAGTCCAAAACCAAAAGGCAAGGAAATCAGGAGCGAAGACACCAACTGAGCAGAAAGTGTTGCAGCGCAAGGAAAGAGGAAAAACACAGCCCTTATATACCAACAAACAGGAAGTGACCCACAGGAAGTAAAAGGACACCATCTTAGATAGGGAAACAATATATAGAACAGAATAGTAGAGGAACCATAGAGAATAGGGAACAAGGAATGCTGGGAAAGCACAGGAATCTGGGAAGGAGGAAAAGACATAAAGAAAGGCACACAACAGACTGCAAACAGAAGAAAGGACAAAGAAACGAAGAAAAACAGGTAAGAGGGTTCAGAGACCCCTGGGACAGTGAAAGGCAGAAGGAAGAACGAGGCCCCAAGCAAATCTGGGGCCTCGAAACGCGCAGGAGAGGCTGGGGGCGCGCCGCGTCTTAATAACGCGGTGCGCGGCCCGAGCCGAACGCCCGGCCGAAGTCGAGCTCTCGGCTCGCGCCGCACCGCGCGGCGCGACAGTAGGTCCCCCTCCCGAAGGCCCAGGTTTAAGAGGGAATAAACAGTGAAAGCGTTGAGTCAGGAGAGGAGCGTGAACGGAAGAGGCATCTTCCCATGAACATTCACTGAGAGGATAACCCTTCCAATGAATCAGATACTGAAGTCGTTTATGAAAAAGACGAGAGTCACAGATTTCCTGCACTTCATATTCAGGAGCATCATTCACAAGGACAGGAGGTGGACAAGGAAACTGACGTGAGTAAGGATCAGGCACATAAGGTTTAAGCTGAGAAACATGAAAAACCGGATGGATCTTCCATGTATGGGGTAAGTGAAGACGGACAGTGACAGGATTGACCAACTGGAGAATACGGAAAGGCCCATAGTAACGAGGTGTGAACTTGTTTTGAGAGAGACGTGGGGCAAGAATTTGGAGGAGAGCCAGACTTTATCTTGCAGATGATAATTTGGATTGGTTGTACGTCTCTTGTCTGCAGCCTTCTTCATATACCTCTTGGTATGTAACAAATTAGATCGAATTCGTTTATGGAGTTGGAGAAGGCGTTTGGAGAAATAGTTAATAGCAGGTAGAGGAGAGTTGGATTGTGGAGAAGTAGGGAAAGAGGTAGGATGAAAACCATAGGAACAGAAAAAGGGAGTGACCTTGGAGGCACTATGGACTGAGTTATTGTAGGAAAATTCAGCTAAAGAGAGGTAAGTGCTCCAGTTACTTTGGGTAGAATTGCAAAAGCATCGAAGATATTGCTCTAGTCCTTGGTTCAGACGCTCAGTCTGTCCGTTGGTCTGAGGATGGAACCCTGAAGACAGGGCTCTATTCATATTCAGTGTTTTACAAAAATGCTTCCAAAATCGGGAGATGTACTGAGGTCCTCTATCAGAGATTATGGTATGTGGAAGTCCATGGAGACGGAAGACATGATCTATGAATATTTGACCTAGTTCTTGGGAAGTAGGCAGCTTTTTTAGGCCAGTGAAATGAGCCATCTTTGTGAAAGAATCCACTGTGACCATGATAACCCGGTTTCCTGCTGATGGTGGGAGCGAACACATAAAATCAGTAGAGATAGTATGCCATGGGGCCGATGGAACAGGCAAAGGTTGTAGTAATCCTGCCGGTCTGGTGTGAGGTATTTTGACTTGGGCACATATGGGACAGGCCTGAACGTATCTTTCCACATCCAGTTTCCAGGTAGGCCACCAAAAAAACCGTGAAAGTAATTCTTGTGTGGCTTTGATGCCTCTGTGACCAGCTACAGGGGAATCATGGCACATTTGCAATGCTTTCTTTTGCACCTCGTTTGTAGGGAGGAATATCAGGTCTTGGTAATAAAAATATCCTTGTTTTTTGTACAATAATGGTCTTAGTTCTTCTATGTCATGGTCCGATAGGTTGGCGTATTCTTGTTGTACTTCTTCCAGGAAAGACTGAGCCACTCCAATGATCTTACTGGGTTCTAGAAGATACTGGGATGAGGAAGGAGAACACTCTGGATATCGGCGAGACAGAGCATCAGCCAGAATGTTTTGAGATCCTGGAATATATGTAATATAAAAATCGTACTGACTGAAGAAAAAGGCCCAGCGGGCCTGACGACTATTCTGGCATACAAAATTTCTTAAACATTGTAAATTACGGTGGTCTGTCCTCACCTCAAATGGTTCCTTGGAACCCATCAGAAACTGCCTCCACTCAAGGCAGGCTGTTTTCAGAGCCATTAATTCCCTTTCAAGTACGGAATAATGTTGTTCAGCTGTGGAAAGGATATGAGACAAATAGAAAACAGGATGTTCAAGGCCATCATCCTCTTGTCGTTGGAGTAAGACAGCTCCGATGGCTCTCTCAGAAGCATCAGTTACTACTATAAATTGCTTGGTGGTATCTGGATGTCTTAAGATGGGGGCTTGGGTGAAGGCTCTCTTTAAGCTTTGAAAGGCTGCTTCAGCAGCCTCAGTCCAGACAAACCCCTTCTTTAAATTGTCCTTCTTTAAGGTGTGAGTTATGTGGCTAGTCTGACTGGCAAAGTCTAGAATGAATTGTCGATAGAAGTTTGCTAAACCTAGGAAACATTGTGTTTCTTTTATGGTAGAAGGAGAAGGCCACTCTAGGATAGCTTGTACCTTTTCTTGATCCATAGCTATGCCGGTGGGACTTAAATGATAGCCCAGATATTTGACTTCCGTTATGTCGAACTCACATTTCTCTGGTTTGCAAAATAGTTGATGATCACGAAGTCTTTGAAGAACTTGTTTCACATGGGAAGTATGGAGTTCAGGATTTCTAGAATAAATAAGAATGTCATCTAGGTAGATCACGACTGTCTGATTAAGTAGGTCTGAAAACACTGAGTCCATAAATCTCTGGAAGATTGCCGGGGCGTTAGTAAGACCAAACGGCATAACCCTATATTCAAAATGGCCAAATGGGGTCCTGAATGCTGTCTTCCATTCGTCGCCTTCTCTTATGCGTAAAAGGTGGTAGGCTCCTCGTAAATCCAATTTAGTAAAACGTTGGGCCCCTCTGATAGCTTCCAGTATGTCCCTGATGAGAGGCAAAGGATAACGATCTTTAATGGTGATTTTATTCAGACCTCGAAAATCCAGGCACGGACGAAGATCCTTAGTCTTCTTGGGCACAAAAAAGAGAGGGGCCCCAGCCGGAGACGACGATGGAACAATAAGACCACTCTGTATATTTTCATCCAGATACTCCTTTAGAACTTCCCTTTCGGGTTCCGTGAGGGAGTACATCCTCCCAAAAGGAACAATTGTGCCGGGTTCTAATGGAATTGCACAATCATATTCTCGATGTGGAGGTAGCACAGGTTTTGACGGTTTTTGGAAAATATCCTGAAACTCCAAATAGTGGTCTGGGACCCCTTGGACCGTATTAATGGACATACCAGTGGCACCTTCAGTAGCTAAGGATCTTTTCGGAGACCAATACTTGTCGGAAGTAAAACAGTTCTCGTGACAAAATTGCGAAGACAAAGAGACTGTCCGGGTAACCCAATTTATATATGGGTTATGTCTAATGAGCCACGGAATTCCAAGAATGATGGTATGGTTAGGGGATGTAATAAGATCGAAGGAGATGTGTTCTTGATGGTTTCCCACCTGTAGACTTAACATCAGGGTAGTGGTGTCTACAGGACCAGAGGATATCAAAGATCCATCCACAGTGTGTACCTGTTCGGGTACTTCTTTTGCTTGAGTAGGAACTAGGTTAGCAGCAGCCCATGTCTTGTCCATGTATATACCACTAGCACCACAGTCTAGTAATGCCATAGTCTTTTCTTGACGACCGTCAGGAAGTTGTAACAGGACAGGAAAGATGAACAAGGCAGTTGTATTGTCATTAAAGGAGCTGATGGAAGGTATAGCTGTAGATCCCGTCCCCTCCCTTCTTACAGAGGACGGGAGGTGGCGTTTCCCGAAGGTCTGGACGGACGTACTGGACAGGTACGGAGTATGTGACCAGCAGAACCACAATACAGGCACAACCCTCTCTTGCGTCTGTCTTCTCGTTCACTAGCAGAGAGCGGACCTCGGGTAGTATCCACCTGCATGGGTTCCCCTTCGATGTCTCTAGCAGGAGTGCGAGGTTCCTCGGAACGCTGCAGGTATGCACGTGAGCTACTTGGCTGGGTAAACCCTCTACTCCTTTTCTTTTCCGATCTCCGTTCCTGAAGACGATATTCGATGGACAGTGCTTGATCCATCAGGCCACGAAGATCTTCCGCTCTGGTAGAATGCACTAGTTCATCCTTTATTTCTTCTTTGAGTCCTCTACGAAATAATGTTACCAGAGTACGTTCCACCCAAGTGGTCTCTGCCGCCAGCTGACGAAAACGGGTTA
This sequence comes from Pleurodeles waltl, assembly GCF_031143425.1. NCBI lineage: Eukaryota > Metazoa > Chordata > Amphibia > Caudata > Salamandridae > Pleurodeles > Pleurodeles waltl. Next base: position 5,735,010 of record NW_027150097.1, read on the forward strand.
TATATTGCAGGACGTCTTGGGAGCCTTGTTGGATGTCGCACAAGGCTTCTTCAGCGGAGGCTTCCAATCCAGGACGGCTAAACATTTGTTTGAAGCGACTCACAAAGGCGGAATAGTCTGACAATACAGGGTCGTCGGAGGACACCATCGGGGTTGCCCAGGCCAAGGCTGGGCCGGATAAGGCACTGATAAGATAACCCACCTTGGTCCTGTCGTGGGAGAATTGAGTAGGTCGGAAGGCGAAATACACCGTTAAAGCATCCAAGAACTCGCGAAGCTTGGTTGGTTCACCAGAGAAACAAGGGGTAGAAGCGGAGATTGTCGGGACATCACTGGTGCGGAGGGCCAAGCCTGTCGTAACGCAGCATTTTCATTACGTAGTTGTTGCAACTCCTGGGCTTGTTGCTGAATCGTGGTTAACAGAGATTGCTCCGGATCTGCAGCAGCCGCCACTGTATTATCCATGGTGTTTGAGGACGTCGGAATGGTTGGGCGCTGCAATCTGTCACGACTCACGTGCTGCTTGCGCCTGGAATTTGCAGATCTGGTGGCGTGAATCTTCAATGTTCGGCTTTGGCCCAAAAAGGGGCGACTCTTTCTGGTAGCCACGGTGCTGTAGGCAATGGAGACACCAAGAACAGACCGTGCCCTTCAGAAAGTAGCGCCAGAGGGAAAAACCCCTTCCAAAGGGGAAAAACCTCCAAACAGGAAAAGTCCTGGAGAAAAACAAGAACAAACAAACAGGAATCCAAAAGGAGCAAAAATCAGAAAACACAGAATGCTGAGTCCAAAACCAAAAGGCAAGGAAATCAGGAGCGAAGACACCAACTGAGCAGAAAGTGTTGCAGCGCAAGGAAAGAGGAAAAACACAGCCCTTATATACCAACAAACAGGAAGTGACCCACAGGAAGTAAAAGGACACCATCTTAGATAGGGAAACAATATATAGAACAGAATAGTAGAGGAACCATAGAGAATAGGGAACAAGGAATGCTGGGAAAGCACAGGAATCTGGGAAGGAGGAAAAGACATAAAGAAAGGCACACAACAGACTGCAAACAGAAGAAAGGACAAAGAAACGAAGAAAAACAGGTAAGAGGGTTCAGAGACCCCTGGGACAGTGAAAGGCAGAAGGAAGAACGAGGCCCCAAGCAAATCTGGGGCCTCGAAACGCGCAGGAGAGGCTGGGGGCGCGCCGCGTCTTAATAACGCGGTGCGCGGCCCGAGCCGAACGCCCGGCCGAAGTCGAGCTCTCTGCTCGCGCCGCACCGCGCGGCGCGACAGCTTCAGCGTGTTATGCTTGTCAACTTAGACATTCAAGTACATATTTTAGTTCATTTTTATCTCAGTGCATTTATGCTGACATCTACACTTTGAACCAAAGGGAGGGTGTTGTGAGGTTGTTTTATCATCTTTTTATGGGCACGTTATTTTAGCCATAGGTCTGCAGCTTGTGCCCTTTAGCCTAAAAAATAATTAATTTTATTATTTTAACAGAAGCCTTGTTTGGAAGTGATATTTTTATTCTTTTATCTATTACACTTTTAACCTAGAAATTATTTTCATATCTTAGCACAACATTTTACTCTCTGCTTGCCCAAGGCTGTACACAATAATGTTGTCGGCACACAGAAGAACATCACATTCCCTGCAATTTCATGGAAACATATGTGTTTTTTATTTTAGGGCAGTTTTCTTAGAATAACAGATGTTTTATTAAAAAAAACACTCCTTTGCCTCCTATACGTTGGAGGGAAATTCCAGCAACAAGTTGCCACATTATCCTGTTCACTTCATTGCAGCTGTCTGCTGAGACTAGATGTCTTTTCTGCCTACATGGGACAGGACTTTCGGTAGACCAACAGGCCTCTTCGCTACAAGCATATTCAGGTATGGCAATGGTGTCTTCACAGGGGTCCTGAAGAGTGGATTAGGGCAAACACTGCTGTGCTCTAGTAGAACCTTAGTGGTGTAAGTAGGAATTCTGACATTTAGCATTGTAGCACTATGATGAGACTTTTTCTATGTTTCACTTTCTTTGTCACTGCACTGCTATTATTGTGTTTCATTATCCTTATTATTGAAGTACATGCCTTTTTATCTAGGATGCAGTTGATTCAATAAAATTCATTGAACCAAGCCCTGCTTATGTTTGTCTTTGCACGTGTAAGGCGAATGTAACTTAGAGAAAAAGGGGTAGGATCTGTTCCACCACGGTTTCCATGAGAAATCAGAATGTCATGGGCACGACTGCCACAAATCACTGCCACTTTCAGGTGCTGGTGAGGTACTGCTAGCTGGCCAGAAGGGTTAGGCTGACAGTTGTCACACGGTGTGGAATTGGACTCTGTTCCCCCACAATCCTGTGGTGCTGCCGCCCGAATCCAGCAGTCTCATTGTTATAATGAGAGCCAACATGACACCATACTATACGATATTATACAATGACAGGCCATATTATGTCATACCATGTGGTACTAACCAATAGCAGGCCATATTATACCACACCATACTTTACAATGACAGGCCATAGCAAATCATAACATTACTAGACAATGACAGGCCATATTATACCATACCATGCCACGCTACACAATGACAGGCCATATTATACTATACCATGCCACGCTACACAATGACAGGCCATACCATACCATACTTTACAATCAGAGCCCATACTATACCATTTTACACAATGGCAGCCCATACATACAATAATATACAATGGGAGTCCATACCACACTATATGCAATGACAGGCCATACTATACCATAATATAAAGTGAGAGCGCATACCATACTATACAATGAGAGACCATACCATAATATACAGTGATAGGCCATACCATTCCATACTGTACAATGAGAGCCCATCCCATACTATACCATACGAAAGGCCATAATACACCATTCCATACAATACAATAACAGCCCATCCCGTCCCGTCCCACTAACAAAAATAACACTGACACAGTCAGTGCTTGTTGCTTTATTTACCAATCCAGCATGGATTGGTAAATAATATTTTAAAAAGAAAGAAGTAAACACAAAAGCTTTTTTAAGGTGGACTGGCCAACAGCAATTTGCTGCCTGAACCTCTGCATATTTCTTTTTTAACCCCTTCTGTGCCAAGGATGTAATGGTTACGTCCCGAGGCACAGTGCTCATGTTCACAGAGCCCAGAGGGAGCGCTAGCGCTCCCTCTGTGGGGTCCCTCCCGCCCCCCCAAGGCAGGGATGGAAGGGGATGTATCGGGAGACTTGGGGGAACGCTGGGTGGAAGGAAATTTGTGGCTCCTCTCAAATTCCAGAACTTTCTGTCACCGAAATGAGAGGAAAAAGTGTTTTTTTTCATCAAATTTTGAGGTTTGCAAAGCATTCTGGGTAACAGAACCTGGTCAGATCCCCACAAGTCACCCCATCTTGGATTCCCCTAGGTGTCTAGTTTTAAAAAATGCACTGGTTTGCAAGGTTTCCCCAGGTGCCAGCTGAGCTAGAGGCCAAAATCCACAGGTAGGCACTTTGTAAAAAACATCTCTGTTTTCTGTGAAAATATGTGATGTGTCCATGTTGTGTTTTGGGCCATTTCCTTTCGTGGGCGGTAGTCCTACCCACACAAGTGAGGTACCATTTTTATCTGGAGACTTGGGGGAACACAGAATAGCAAAACAAGTGTTATTGCCCCTTGTCTTTCTCTCCATTTTTTCCTTCCAAATGTAAGGCAGTGTGTAAAAAAGACGTCTGTTTGAGAAATGCCCTGTAATTTACATGCTAGTATGGGCACCCCGGAATTCAGAGATGTGCAAATAACCACTGCTTCTCAACACCTTATCTTGTGGCCATTTTGGATATACAAATGTTTTCTTGATACCTATTTTTCACTTTTTATATTTCAGAAAATGAATTGCTGTATACCCGGTATAGAATAAAAACCCATTGCAAGGTGCAGCTCATTTATTGGCTCTGGGTATATAATAACTTTATTCGGTAGGAAAAAATTAATCCATTACAATAAATATTCTCCACTACATTTGTTAAAAATAGCAATAAAACCATAAATAATAAGAACCCCCCCATTCAGAAATAAAAACATATATAACCACATACATAGAAGCAATAAAATAGAAAAATTCATTCTAAAAACTCCACATTATTACGCCAAGTAATAGCTCCCTTCAGGAATGATCCCAGCCCCTTCCACACCAATACATCTGAGGCCATCTGCAACCACATAAAAGCAGGACGATATTGCACAAAACCCTTGGGCCTTAGAAGAGGTAGTAAAAAACGAGTTCTGAATGGTGCATAAAAAACACAAAACAAAGTAAAATGGGGCAAGGTCTGTTGGGAAACCCCATCACAGGGGCAGGGTCTAATACATTTGTCCCCATACTGACCTAACGGGAAACACAGATTACTTCTGATGATCCCCAAATGGAAACGGGTTATGAGAGACCTTTCCCTCACATCCTTTATCTCTAAGAGATAGCGCTCAGGACCTACCCACATCTTTAACATAATGAAATCCCTGATCGATTTTTTCCCTAAGGCCTCCCCCTCCCTCCTATTCTTCTGGATTCTTAAAAAATTCTCCTTAACCCATTTCTTATCACAACTAATCAGGCCTTATGGATAATCAACCAATTCAGGCCGCCCCAAATCACGAGCCAACTTCCTTATGTGCATCAACCAGGGAATATTCTTTGCATTATCACAAGCCAGACAGTCCTTTAAAATATCCCTATTCAGAGTGGCATGTTCGTTAGTCCAAATTGAGATCCATAGCAGAAGGGGAGCCAACTGAATAGTGGCCTGCACAAACTCAAGCTCCAGCTCCAAATGGAGGCTAAAACCAGGGATATTTTGTCCAACTCCAAATAGCCTTCTACAGAACCGATTTTCTTCCACCGTAAGGGCTCGGGAGTCCCTATACCCCCAAAGTGCAGCACCATACAGCAGGACAGGGAGGCATTTCCGCCTATAAATTTCAAGCAAAGGCTTGATAGGTTTACTGCCTACCCTTACAGCAAAGTCAAAATTTGTGCCAACAGCTGCATGAAAAAGCGCACCCCTTTTGGCAATACAAGGTTTCCAAGATCCTTTGTCATCAAAAATAATCCCTAGGTATGGAAACTCATGGACCCTACTAATAATTTGATCCTCCACCCTTAGCTCCCTCACACTACTCAAGGGTCTTCCACACACCATAAAGTGAGATTTCTTAAAACTGACCTCTAAACCCAAAGCTGACATAAAGGAGGTATAAGCTCTAACTATTTCCCGGAGACCATTCATAGTATGAGCCATGAGGACTGGGTACCTAGAGTTCTTGATGAACCTACAAGCCCTATATATCCCCGCAACCAGAAGAGTCCAGCTGACGTAATGGTATATTGCTTTAAAAAATCTGACATCGCAGGAAAAAGTTACAGAGTAAAACGTGGAGAAAAATGGCAGTTTTTTTCACCTCAATTTCATTATTTATTTATTTCAACTGTTATTTTCTGTAGGAAACACTTGTAGGATCTACACAAATGACCCCTTGCTGAATTCAGAATTTTGTCTACTTTTTAGAAATGTTTAGCTTTCTGGAATCCAGCATTGGTTTCTCACCCATTTTGGTCACTAACTGGAAGGAGGCTGAAAGCACAAAAAATAGTAAAAATGGGGTATGTCCCAGTAAAATGTCAAAATTGTATTGAAAAATTCTGTTTTTCAATTCAAGTCTGCCTGTTCCTGAAAGCTGGGAAGATGGTGATCTTGCCACCACAAACCCTTTGTTGGTGCCATTTTCTGGGAAAAAAACACGAGCTGCCTTGTGCAGCCCTTTTTCCCCATTTTAAAAAAAAATAAAAACACAATTTTCACTGTAATTTGGCTAATTTCTTGGTCTCCTTCAGGGGAACCCACAGAGTCTGGGTACCTCTAGAATCCCTATGACGTTGGAAAAAAAGGACACAAATTTGGCGTGGGTAGCTTATGTGAACAAAAAGTTATGAGGGCCTAAGCGCAAACTGCCCCAAATAGCCAAAAAAAGGCTTGGCACAGGAGGGGGAAAAGGCCTGGCAGCGAAGGGGTTAAAGACTGCAGGTGGGGCAAGCAGGCAGCAAAGGGGAGCAGGAGGGTGGGAGGTGGACGCATAGGAAAGCAGAATGGAGCATGCTAAAGTTAGCAGCAGAGAGTACAGCTATGAGGTCCAGTAACAGAAATGGAGTTTATCGGGGTACAGGGTACAGCAATCACAACACGTCAATATGGGGCACGAGAAGCTGGCGTGAGGTTCATTAGAACAAGAGGAGGAAGCCTCGGCGAACAGGACTATTAATGCCAGGTGGAACCCTAAGGAGCTCAAATGAAGAACCAGCCAACAATGAGGCTATGATGTACAAGAACAATGGGAGACGGGATATCGGGTTATAGGGGTGCTGAAAAATGATTAACTGCAGGGTAATAAAGTTGTACTTACCATACAAAGATGACCAGTGACAGAAATGCCCTGTTGGTAGAAGATTCTTGTCAGATGTCTCCTATGGATGGGGCAACTGCCTCCCGGGGCAGGAACATGCTTTCTGAGTACAACGGACTGTAGAGCTTGCATCTGCTGAAGGTCATTTGAGGATGACCGACTGTCTCAGAGGTCCTACAGGAGGTGCTTCTGCTTCTTGAATTCTGCAGCCAGAGTCTCACTCCCTTGATTGCAGTGGATGGTGTGGCCAGGTCTGAGGTTTTCTGGGGGTGTAGCTGCTACCTGGATCGGGGAGAGTCCTGTTGGCTGGTGCCTACAGGAGTAGAGCCCTATGTCTGAGGCCTCCCAGGGCAGGGCTAAGGCGAACGGGGCTTGGTTCCTGCTACCAAAGGGGGGATTGAGGCCTCCTGTGGGCATGTGTCTGCTGCGTGAGGCCGCCTGGAGAAGGATCATGCCATCTAAGGTCTCTGTGGGGGATGCTGGCTATTGGGGGGTCGGGTCTTTCTGCCAAAGGTCTCTGGGGTGTCCTCAGTGCTTTAAATGGAAATATAAAGGTGCAGTTAATCACTATTTACAGTGCCTGTTGCTCCTGAAAAGTGCTGGTACTCTTCAGTTAAATGTCTTGTAGCTGGGCTGAGAAGTGCAGGACCCCTCCGTATCAAATGAAAGAAGTGCAGGTACTCAGTACCAGACAGTAACTGCCCTTTAAAGCCCTGAGTGTCCAGATTATATGTCATTGTGAAACCCCATCTAAAGGGCCGTGCCTGGTCCCACCTTTCCAACGCAGGTGTCACCAGTCAATTTATTTATTCCAGATTGGTTTGGGTGGTATTTTATTAATCAAAAGCTGAAAATCTGGGCATAGAATGGTAAACTGCCTTTGTTATTTTCTTGCCTTTGCCTCTTTCTAAATTAAATATGTTGAGTTATTCAGCTGTATGTTTCAAAATACAACAGCAAGAAGTACCAAGTTGTTGAGGTATTTAATTCATGGCAAGGTGGTAATACATCTTGCTCAAATATATTGTTTATTTTTAGCATGGCTTGACATTTGATTTTCTAGTTATTATGCTAAAGCAATCAACAGCACTGGTTGCTTAAGAATTATAACTAGACAGGGGTTAAAGAGACCTGTTGAGTTCAAGAGGAAGATGCCAGTTTTTGTCTGAGGAAGAGTTAAAAAATAATCCTGACAATGTTCTACAATTTATTAGGGTCGAGCATCCTTATCGCAGCGATGCGCTTTAGGTATTAGAAAAGGGCTCGGAGCCCTGTTGACGTCACGTCAGTGTTTTTCATTGGTTCGTGGGCTTGCCTATTAAAATCTGCGTGCTTTCATTAGTCGAAGGCATGCATACGTCATGCCTTTTCCGGTGGCTAGCCCTCCTCAAGCGCATCGACCAAGTACAGAAAGCATGCGAGGCTCGCTGTTTTCTGTCTGGCTCGTGGACTACTTTTTTTCTCTATTTTCCTAGCGCGATTTTGCTTGGCAGAAGTCGAACGCTTAACAAAGTTAATTGCACTTTTTCGGGTTACGTACATAAATGCACTTTTGCCGATAGGTGAAAAGTCAGGTTAGGAGTTTATAACGCTATCAGCTCTAACATGAGCAAACGCGAGACCCGTTGCATTGCAAATGCTTGTTTTTCATCTGCCAACCCTCGGCTATTCCAGAAAAGCAAAACGTAAACCAATTGCTGTATTTTATTTCCGCCCCTTATACACACCCCGCCGTCACTTATGAAGTATTATTCTGGTGAAGTTGAGAAATGTGCCCCTCGGGGGAATCTTCTAGTGATCTGTAGACACAAGTGCTTACTTTGTAAATAAAAACGTGCTGTGCCCAAAGCCCTCCTGTAAAACACGCGGCTGCTGCAATTAACTCTGCGAAGAGGGAATACTGAGGCAGCGTAATCCTGAAGCCATCTCGGCCCCCTTCAATCCTTTTACAGCCACTCCCTGCCCCTTCCTCACACTCTTGCAGCTTTCTGCTTTCTCCCTTTGTGACGCTTTTCCGTCTTTCTCTTCCTCCATCTTTCCCATATGTGTCTTTTGCTCGCAGTAAATGCTTGAGGCAGAAAAATAAGCGCCCATCCTCAAAAATAAGTGCCGGAGCTGAGCATCGGAAACAACAAGCACAAATTAAGCACTGTGACAAACCAACACCCCCAGAGCAGATCATAACAACATGAGAGGTTACAAGAGATGTTAATAGTAGGAACATATTTTCCTCGAGAAAAACTGTCACTGAGATATTACTCAGATTATGAATACTTTCGTAAACAAAAAAATGTTCTCAAGGATAAAGTTCTGAACCAGAAGTTACTCTTGTTGCCAGTGGTTTATCTATTTGCCTGAAACGTTGTTATTAATGGTGGCAGGTCAAATGAAGAAGTAACGCACGTAATGAAACAGTTCCAATTTTAGAATTAAAAAAATGTGTTCCAATGAAATAAAAAATATGACATTTTGCCTGCGCGGAATCGAACCGTATCATGAAAACGAACTCGACGCTTTCCTAACCAGCAATGGATCCCTGATCACTGGGACCCAGCACAGTGCTGTTACTGCCTCTGTTTATAAGTCAAAATAGATGGGAAAACACTCAGGTCTCTCCTCACTAAAGGGGGGAAATATCACCGGACGTACAAAATAAACTACATTAGAGCAGACCTGGAAGAGGGAAATGTACTGCACCTTAAACACCCCGCACTCTGGGAGCTGCCAAGCCTAGGACTAGGAGACCCTCACTCCGCCTGCATCCTGGAGAGGAAAACAGCAAGAACCAGTTAGCTATGAAGAGAAATACCCAGTGCACCTCTAGTGGGTCAGTGCTTTTTCTGGGGATCCCTGCAGCTCATTCTAGGGCTCGACAAAGCTCGCAGGTTTCCCCGACTCCACCACGAGCACTTCATCCAGTCCAGGGTTTCGCTTTGGAGGCTCGGACCCCTCCCAATGTTAGTATTATACACAGGACTACAAGTCCCAGAATACACTGCAAAACCTGGCCTGGATTTAGTAACCTTGGAAGTATTAAAGCTCTGACGAGGGTGGCGAGGCGAGCACGTCCGGGTCACTGGTTCTTTTGCTTGCACAATCTGCCTGCAACTTTTACACTTAAATAGATGAAACGTTTCACCTTTGTAGAAAACAAATCCTTATTCAGAGCCCACTCCAACATTTAATTAATTTAAAGTGAGAAAAACACTAGCGTAGATGCATTTTTTTTATTATGTAGTACTTTGATTTTATTTAAATATAATAGCCCTCCAGTACACGTTTTCTTTTTCGAGAAAGTACACAGTAACTTGACATGAAAAGGCAGGCATCTTTTCCCAAGGGTGTAACATTTAAAAGATTGTCCGTGCTAGTTTTTGAAAGACATATGATTACATTGCTAAAAATGTTACTTCGTCGAAATGTGGTAATAAATGAAAAGTCTCAATGTCAGAATCTCACTCTAAATTACACATTTAAAATAGTAATAGGTTAAAATTATCCTCTCCCCGTCGGGGAATTGAACCCCGGTCTCCCGCGTGACAGGCGGGGATACTGACCACTATACTAACGAGGAACTGCTGAGCACGACTCTGATGAGCTGCTACTTGTCGTGTTCTGCAACCCGCCCTCAGTTGTGAAGTGAGTTTATTCCTACACAGACTGAACAAACACACACTTACACTGCACAAAACACACACACAAACCCGCTGCTCCTCAACACTTCACACAGCCTCCTCCCCTCCCAGCAGACGCTCTCAGCAGCTCCCAGCAGCATCACCTTCCACACTCACAACAAGCAGCTCCGGGCTGCTTCAGCCGGGGGTGGGGGGCACCGGCCTCGCTCCTCAGCCCAGGGGCCCCCCCCCGGCTCTGTCTCATCAGGGGGGGTTGCACAAAGGGACTGAGGGGACACTCTCCCGCCCCCCCAGCTGGAGGAGGGAGCTGGACTGGGAAGGGGGAGAGAGGAGAGGAGGCGGGAAAAACCAAGGTGTCTGAGGGGCTGAGAAAGGAGCTGCTTTAGATTGGAAAGCAGAGGAAACAGAGGAGAGTTTGGAAAAGTCCTGGGAGCGGATTTGTGACCTGAGGATGTCAGCTCTTCCACTACAGGCCGCCGCTCCACCCACTGAGCTATCTAAAGCTGGGCTGTATGGAGGCGGCACCATGTGGTATGAGAAGTGGCCCCGGGTGCTGTCTATCTAGGCAGTTTCTAATCACAAACTCAAGGGCTTGATAAAGCTGTGAACCTACCAGATCATTTCACTTATAGGGAAAAGGGCTGAGTAGACCGAATTTGATTATATATTTTCATTTATTTTTTTTGGAATCCAAAAGTTAAAAAGGGGGTTATGTTATTATGTTAAATGTACATAGCGCTCAAACAAAATAGGTTTCTCAGAGTTGGATCAGAGTTATATTTGGGTTTTGTTTTACTTATGTGATTTATTTAGAGTGTTTCATGTTTACTTGTGGGTATTGTGAGCGCTAATTTTCTGTTAATAACATCCAGGCGCTATATGGGACTTATTGCTAATATTGAACCGTGATTACGCTGCCTTCCATCTTGTTTAAACATAATCCGATGTCACGTAATATTATTGTTTATTCCGCTTCTAAAATAAACTTTAATAGTTTCACACTAGTCGGCACAAAAAGTTCTCAGAAAGTCTCCTAAATGTACTAAGCCAGGGACAGGTCCTGCTGGTCCTGGTTCTGTTAACGTTGCATCAGATGAACTCTAATCGTAATTGTAATTGTAATTGCATTTATATAGAGCTTACTAGCCCTGAGGAGGCGTCGAAGCACTTTTCGGCGAGTAGCACCTACTCCGGAACCAAAAGAATTAGTGGTGGATTAGTACAGGGAGATATGAGCACAGCATTAGTATTAGTTGATGTGAGCAGAGGAAATGAGAGTTTGTTAGTAGGTTTTAATAAAATAATGACGGGAAGAGCAGGGAAGAATCCAGAAGTGTTAATTGGGAGTTTATAGTAACAGGATGAGGCTTGGGATGAGCAACGGAGAGATGGAGGAGGGAAGAATCCAGAAGTGTTAATTGGGAGTTTATAGTAACAGGATGAGGCTTGGGATAAGTACCGGAGAGATGGAGGAGGGAAGAGTCTGTGGAGAGGGGTTAGGGAGATCATAGTAGCAGGAGGGGTTTTGGATAAGTCAAAGGTGAGATAAGTGAGGGAGAATTTAGTAAGGCTGCTTGGGAGATCATAGTACTAAACTGAGGTTCGGGGTGACTGTGAGAATGTGAAGGATGAAGAAAAAGTTGAGCAAGAAGCAGATATAGAAAGTGGAGAAAAAGACCCCCTGATAGAATTGCTCAGGTTAGACCACCCCTGTACAATGCCGCTCCACAGGTAATACCTGAGAATTCAGTGACTGTGGGATCCTTGGTGGAGCCTCCAAGCTATACGGAGAACTCCGCCCTATCTCAGGCCAAGACCCCTGTACCAGTTGCAGTAAGAACCTTACAGTTACCTAGCATATTACTGACTCCATTAATTGGGTCATCTTCTAATCTAGCACAAAGACAACCTGTCCCGAGTGTACCCCAAGATGCAGCCCCAAGTGCAGGAAGTATGGCCATAGTTCTTTACCAAGGGGGGATTGTGACTGATTTGGAAAGTCTGGGACAATCAGCAAGTATGGATTTGTCAATTGCCTCTCCCAATAAAGGGATACCCACCCAGAGAATTAATTTGTTTAAAACATAATCTGAAGAATTAGTGAAGGAAAATAAATGTGGGAATGGATTACCTAGGATAATATGAGGGAAACAAAATGTTGTATTTATGCAAGATTGGTATATGCTAAAATGGAAAAGGTGTCAGATGAATGTGGTGTCACTATAATGCAACGAAAGAAGCTGCGAAGGAATGCTAGAATGGATGCAACTGAAAAAGAGCTGCGAATGTTGAAGGTTAGCGGATTGAGAAGCATGTAAAATAGTTAACTGAGAATATTAGAGAATGGAGTCATACAGAGAAGCTCAGAGAATTGTGGTCAAAGAAAGACAGTGGTTAATTTGTAAATAGAAACACATCGGTACTCAAAGCTCTCCTTTGAAAGAAGTGGCTGCTGCAATTAAATGTGCGAGCACGGAATTCTGAGGCAGCATAATCTTAAAGCCATCTCAGCCCTCTTCAATCTATTTACAGCCACTCACTGCCCCTTCAGATGACCTTGCAGCTTTCTGCTTTCTACCTCTGTGACACTTTTTCATTTTTCTCTTCCTCTGTCTTTCCCATATGTGTCTTTTGCTCCCAGTAAATGCTTGAGACAGAATAAGTGCCAGACCTCCAAAATAAGTGCCAGTGCCCCACAACGGAAACCAGTGGCTCAAATTAAGCACTGAAGAAAGAGAAGGTTAAAATGAAACTAAAGGAGAAAGAGGGAGAAGAAACTGCTATGGGTGGAAAAAGTAAGGAGTTTCCACTGTGAGAGATTCAGGGAGGAGCATCTGTACATGTTCCATGGTGTCGTTCAGACCTCTTCCATTTTACTAACACTATTCCAAAACGTAGAGATAATCCTAATAAATGCTATACTGAGATGGAGCAGATTGTGACTATATCAAAGGTTTTGTGGAAAGATGTGGGTGCATTGTTTGAAAGTCGCAGCCCCAAAAGACCTGTGGGTAGAATGTAAGAGGCTGTTGATTGGCTCACGCAAGAACACCCACGGGTGCAAGGGACCCTTCACCTATAGTTAAGACCAAATATGAGGAAATAATGAGACATTAAAAGGCTAAAGCCCCACAAAAAAAAAAATTGGCCAAGAATATTCTGAACTTCACAGGAACCTAAGGAATCAGTGAATGCGTATTTTGAGAGATTAACACAGGTGCATAGACTGCATAGTGGGATGAATGATCGTATTGACGAAAACATTGGAGGAATTCTTGCTTCTTTTGTGTCTGGGATGAGACCAGAAATTAGCAATCAAATCACACAAGGTGTTATTTGTTGGAAGAGCAAATCAGCCGACGAGATTCTACAATTTGGCAAGTACTGGAGTGAGAATCTAGAAGCTAAACAAAAAAGGATTGAAGGAAAGGTTTGTGATGGCTCAGGCCCAATTGGCTCAGAATTTAAGAATGAAGGGATTCAAGTTCCAGGTCAGGCACCTGAGTTAGATCCAAATGAAGTCACGCAGATGCAAGCAGGTCACCCAAATTACAGTGGAAATGTACCTGGAATAGGAAGGGGGAGGGGAAACACGACAGGGACTAACATAAATGTTTTGAAGACAGTTACTCTGTGTCACATATGCCATAAGGCGGGGCATTGGACAGTGGCTGCTGGTGACCATTAAGAGTGGTGGGGCATATTCCTTAGCTTGAATTCTGGTGAGCGAGACAGACTCACTTAATTGGAGGTTTTGTTGGGGTGGTTCGCTCACACTCGCTTGAGGCCAGTCTTATTCTCTCACTTATTCTCACTTGATCTTAGTCATTTACTCTCATTCCCACTTGCAGTCAATTTTCCTTTCTGTGACTTAGTTCCACTGACTCAAGCAGTCTCACTCATTCTCACTCTGACCCACTCAGCCTCACTCATTCTCAGTTACTCTCACTCAATCCGTCTCTTTCTAAGTCATTCTGATTGACTTAATCTCACTCTCATTCACTTAGTCTTGTTGTGTAGCCATTTTAGCTATAGTTTTATACATGTTAATTTAGCAAACTAGGCCTGCCGCTGTGCACTTTAACCTAGATATATTTGATTCTGCTTCGTTTTATTATTTTAACATTAGCCACATTTGCTGTCTTGTTCTATTTTCTCTATATAGCTGTTCTTCACCTTAGTTAGCACTGCGTTCTTAAACAAGACATTTCTCTCACTCTGTGCTTTTCTCAAGGCTGCAGTAAGATAGGTTGCCGGCAAAAGTGGTACGCTTTGGCCCTCATTACAACCCTGGCGGTCGGTGTTAAAGCGGCGGTAATACCGCAAACAGGCCTTTAACACTCCGACCGCCACGGCGGTAGAAACAAACACCATGGCGGTAACCACCAACAGACAGGCGGAAGACAATGTACCGCCCACCGTATCACAAGAGGCCTATCCGCCACTTTTTCCGGGGTGGAACCAATGCAAACAAAAACACGGAGGAAACAGTACACAGAAGGGAAAACACTCACCTCTCCACACCCCACGAGGAACCAGGATGCCATGGAGCCCGAATTGCAGATACTGACGATGCTGGTCTTCCTTCTGTTCTATCAGGAGCACCAAAGACAGCGGCGACGACCACGGTGAGTACTGCACCTACAACACAGGGGAGGGGGGACGGGGGAGGGAAAAGAGAGTAACACACACATGCAACACGCAACACCCTCACCCACAACACCATACACAAAAATACATGCAGCAACAGTACACATACACCCTCTCCCACCCCCTGGAAGAATGCAAGGACAAAAGGAAATTATTTGAACGAATGTAATCATGTGAAATCTCATTATCAAAGTTCAAAATCCAGTAAATACAATTATGTACACCAGCTACACAAGTCCGGATAGTGCACCAATCATTGTCCGTGGACCACTGGGCCCAAAATGCATAGGCAAAGCCCACACTAGATACCTGACTGGAAATGGAGAGAACACTGGAGGGGCATCAGATCGAAATGAAACAGGCACCTCAGGGGGAGGGGGGCACCTCAGCCAGATGAATGCACAACACCACTGCTGCACGAGGGGGCTCCATGCCCACTGCTTTATCCTGGGGAGTGCAAACCACAGTCTCTCAAGTCTCTTCAGTGGGTGGTTTGCCCACTGCTGTATCCTGGGGAGTGCAAAGCCACAGTCTCTCAAGTGGATGTCATTCTCCACTGGTTCTGGAGGGGACCTGGTGCCCAGAGTGCTTCATCCTGCCAAGGACTGAGGTAGTGGATGTATCTCTCCACTGGTTCTGGTCGGGGCCTGGTGCCCAGAGTACATCATCCTGCCAAGGACTTAGGTAGTGGATGTATCTCTCCACTGGTTCTGGAGGGGGTCTGGTGCCCAGAGTGTTTCATCCTGCCAAGGACTGAGGTAGTGGATGTGATTCTCCACTGGTTCTGGGGGGAGCCTGGTGCCCAGAGTGCTTCATCCTGTCAAGGACTGAGGAAGTGGATGTATCTCTCCACTGGTTCTGGAGGGGGCCTGGTGCCCAGAGTGCTCCACTTGCAGTGTGGCCGGTACAATTCACTCACCTGTGTGTGTGTGTGGCACGACATTGGCGAGGTACAGGTAGCAAGATACGCCATGGAGGCAGCGACATACCCCAACACTGCTTCGGCTTCACATTCCACCTGCAGGTGCCAACAGTGATGACAGTAATGCTTCATGGAAGCTGCCCAGGGTCCTGGAACTCACCACCAGCCCCGGACGACTGACCACTGGGGATGGTAGGCATGCCAGCAGTGGTGCCACTGTCTGAGGATGTCGCAGGGCCGCTGGCGGTGTCTGTCGTGGCGGTGCTGGTGGCGGGGTCTGTGG
Source organism: Pleurodeles waltl (assembly GCF_031143425.1). Taxonomy (NCBI): domain Eukaryota; kingdom Metazoa; phylum Chordata; class Amphibia; order Caudata; family Salamandridae; genus Pleurodeles; species Pleurodeles waltl. The sequence continues at coordinate 5,750,964 of NW_027150097.1, forward strand.
TGGTGGTGCTGGCGGCGGGGTCTGTGGCGGGGCATGTGTCAGCACCTGCTGAGGGAGAAAGCAGGATGTCTCCTGCAGCCTCAGACGGCTGCCCACCCGGGAAGAGTCTGGGGACTGTCGCAGCGGCTGTAGACGTGCCGGAGACGGTGCAGGTGGCGGTGTTCGCCACCGTACAGGTTGGCGTGGACCTGGACAGAAGGTGTGACACTGGTCCCTCAGTCTGTGCCACCATGCCCTCTCCTGACCTGCCCTTCTGTTTTTGGCCCTTCCCCACCTTTGATGGTGGCGCAGTTGTCTTGCCACTATCCCCTTTCATTTTTGCTGACCCCTTGGTGGCTGGTGGTTTTGGCTTCTCCCTCTGGGATGTGGGCACCTTTTTCACCTTGGCAGGTGGCGGAATGTCCTTGCCCTCGCTACGTGGCACACTGGCAGCCCTGATGGTTGGCACACTCCATGACCCCGCAGTTGCTGGCACCACTGTGCCGGAGGATGTGGTGGCTGAGGTTCTGGGCTGGGACCTGGGGGGTGTAGGGAAGAGGTCAATTTTAGCCAGGAAAAGTTTTTTAGACACACTGGGACGGGTAGATGGATGGGGTTTGGGAGTGGAAGAATAGGTAGTGGTTGTAGGAGGTGTACGTCTGCTGAATTTGGGTGAAGGTGCATGGGCTGGAGGCTGTTGTGAGGTGGATGGCTGTTGGGTGGGTGTGTGCCTGCGTTTGTGTACTTTGGGAGGATGGCTCACAGACACACTGGGAGAGGACACTGGGGATGTGTGAATTGTAGTGGGGTGGTGATTGCACGTGAGCGGTGTGTGGTGATGGGCGTGCTGGTGATGGAGGTAGTGGCTGAGGATGTAGTGCATGCAGGTGTGAGTGGAGACAAGACTGGGAGGGAGGAGGGAGACGTGAAGGAGGGGAACACAGTTGAGGAAGTGGATGTTGGTATGTGTGCCTGGGTATTTTGCTTGTGTGAGTGCCTGTGGGATGTGTGGTGCTTATGTTTGCACGAGCCACTCTTGTGTGTTGATGTGGGTGCATGCTGTTCTGATGGTGTGCTTGGGATAGGCAGAGGTACAGGGGATTGGGTCTGGGTGGAGGAGGTTGGCGGGGGGAGGCTGGACACAGGGACAATGGCTGCCATCAGAATGCCCTCCAGGTATGCATTTGTTTGTTGCAAATGCCTCTCAACACCCTGGATGGCATTCATAATGGTAGACTGCCCAACAGTGAGGGATCTGAGGAGGTCAATTGCCTCCTCACAGAGGGCAGCAGGATGACTGGGGCAGGGCCTGAGGTGCCTGGGGCGAAGGAGATGCCCACCCTCCTGGGTGAGCGGGCACGGGACAGACGCTGAGGGGCTGCTGGGAGGGCAGTGCTGGTAGGGGGGGTGGCGGCTGTACCTGTTGATGTGGTGGGCACAGAGGGGCCCGCCATCGCAAGGGAGCTTCCATCAGAGGAGGAGTTGCTGTCGCTGGTCTCTGCTCCTGTCCTAGCCGTGGAGCTCCCCTCGCCCTCCCACCCACTGGTGGCTTCAGACTCTGTAGCTTCACCCTCCAGGGCCAAGTGGGATGCAGCTCCCTCCTGCTCCGGTGCCAATGCTCCTCCGCCTGATGATGCTATTGCACACAAGAACAGGGAGACCACAAAAAAGGGGAGGAAAAGACAGAAGAAAGACATGTTCAGTGCATGCAACACCACTACTGTTGGTGGACACAACAGACAGTGAGCAGCCCTCTGCACTACGCCATGGACTTATAGGGCCAGATGCAGCAAGCATTTTGCATGGTGCAAACTGCGAAAATCGCAGTTTGCGCCATGCAAAATGCGCATCGCGATGCACATTCACATTTTGCGAGTCGGTACCGACTTGCAAAATGTGAATGCGACTCGCAAATAGGAATGGGTGTCCCCTTCCTATTTGCGACTCGCATCGCAATGCCAAATTGCTTTGTGACAGTGAACGCGGTGGCAAAGCAATTCGCAGTTACCACCAGTGTCACACTGGTGGTAACTCATTCGCAAAAGGGAAGGGGTCCCCATGGGACCCCTTCCCCTTTGTGAATGTTGCCAAAAAAGGTTTTTCAGAGCAGGCAGTGGTCCAATGGACCACTGCCTACTCTGAAAAAAACGAAACCAAATGGTTTCGTTATTTTTTTTTATTTTGCAACTCATTTTCCTTTGAGGATAATGGGCTGCAAAATAAAATAAAAAACTGCTTTATTTAAAAAGCAGTCACAGACATGGAGGTCTGCTGTCTTCAGCAGGCCACCATCCCTATGAGTGCAGGGACTCGCTATGGGGTTGCAAAATGCGACCCACCTCATTAATAGTAATGAGGTGGGTCTTTGCGACCCCATAGTGAATCGCAGACGGTGACTGAGACACCGTTCTGCATCCGATTCGCAAAATCGGAACTTGCTACATCTGGCCCTTAGTTCCTAGATTTCTCACATGCCCCTGGGGTACGAGGCCTAAGCCCAATTGCTGCACACCTGGAAGTCACAGGAGCCTGACTAGGTGTAGATGGCTCTTACCACTAGTGGGTTTGGGGTGCCACATAGCCTGCCTCACAAGGGACCTTGCCTACCAAGATCGCCCTGGCCTAGGGGAACCACTGCCCACCTCCCCCGCCGAGACACCTCGTAATGCGCGCAGTCAGCTGAATGAGAGTGTACTCACCCCCTTGTGGCATCTGTGATGCCCTCAAACACCCATCCAACTCCGGATAGGCCACCGCCAGGATCCGGAACATCAGGGGGGTCATGGTGCGACGGGCACCCCTCCCACGTTGGGAGGCCATCCCCAGCTGGGCCTCCGCCGTCTTCTTTCTCCAGTGGCACAGGTCCTCCCATCTGTTACAGCAGTGGGTGCTCCGTCTGTGGTAGACCCCCTGGGTCCGGACATCCTTGGCGATGGCACGCCAAATAGCCTTCTTCTGGTGGGCGCTGACCTAGAGGAATGGTACAGGGGGAAAGGACATTACTCACCCGGCCAGACCGCCATACTCATTACCCACCAGTTTCCACCCATGCCATGACGCATATACACTCTCCATCCGCACATGTAGGCCTCAGCCCCCCCCCATGTATCTTCCAGCCACACCACTCAAAGCAGGCATTGCCCATTCAGCATGCTCACAGTGTACTCACCTGTTTGTCTGGAGGACCGTACAGTTGCGTGTACTGGGGGAGGACCCCATCTACTAGTTTCTCCAACTCCTCCGAAGTGAAGGCAGGGGCCCTTTCCCCAGACACATGAGCCATTGTCGCTTTCAGACCCAGGTCACAGCAGCACTTGCAGTGGAATGGAAGACAGACACATCATAGTCATATACAGACTTGATTGTGCAACAATCCAGGAACTGTGTGCCCAGTAGGAGCCAGACCTGATGTCAGCTATCCGCCATCCCACAGGGATACCCCTCTAGTGCAGGTCCTGTCAGTACTCCATTTCCTGGCAAGTGGTTCCTTTCAAACAACAGTGGCCATTGCATCAGGGATGTCCCAGCCAATGTTCTCTAACGTGTTGTCTAGAGTGTTGTCTGCCCTGCTGAAACACATGCGCAGCTACATCGTGTTCCCTCAGGTGGAGGATTTGCCCACAGTGAAAGGTGACTTCTATGCCCTGGGACATATCCCCAACATCATAGGTGCCATTGATGGGACACATGTGGCATTAGTACCCCCACGCAGGAGTGAATAGGTGTACAGAAACCAGAAGAGCTACCATTAGATGAATGTGGAGATGGTGTGTTTGGCAGACCAGACCAGTACATCTCCCATGTGAATGCCAAGTTTCCTGGCTCAGTGCATGACGCTTACATTTTGAGGAATAGCAGCACCCCTTATGTGATGTGGCAACTCCAGAGGCACCCTGTGTGGCTGATAGGTGAGGCCAAGGACCCAATACAGAGTGAATAGGTGTCTGGGTATGGGGTTGCCCCTAAGGGTTAGTGTGTGTCTAACAGTTGTCCCTCGATATTTGCAGGAGACTCTGGTTACCCCAACCTGTCATGGCTACTGACCCCAGTGAGGAATTCCAGGACTAGGTCAGAGGAACGCTACAATGAGGCACATGGGTGAACTAGGAGGGTGATCGAACGCACCTTCGACCTCCTGAAGGCCAGATTCCGGTGCCTCCATATGACAGGTGGTTCCCTATACTACTCACCAAAGAAGGTGTGCCAGATAATCGTGGCCTGCTGTATGCTGCACAACCTGGCTTTGCGACGGCAGGTGCATTTTCTGCAGGAGGATGGGCCAGCTGGTGGTCTTGTGGCAGCTGTGGAGCCTATGGACAGTGAAGAAGAGGAGGCAGAAGAAGAGGATATCGACAACCGAAACAACATGATCATGCAATACTTCCAGTGAGACACAGGTAAGAAGATGTCACTGCCTCCCACATCTCATACTATTGTTGGAGCTAGCATAAATCTGTCATTTTCACTCATTGTATGGACCCTGACTTGTCACTTTGCCTTTCCATTTCAGAGATGTGGGTCCCACTTTGTGCCCTCTACTATATTTCTTCCTGGCCTACAGCTGTGTTACATCGGTATGTGCAAAAGTAAATTGACATTCCTATATTCCATCGTTATTGCAATTACACATTTGAGAAAGCACAGACTGACTCCAGATTGTTTTGTGATTGAAGTGTGTTTATTTCTGTGCTAATAAGTGGAGGGGGGTTGTAAAATGGGCTGGGGTGATGGTGGAGGAATGTCCATGGCAGAGTCCAGTCTATTTGTTTCACAGGTACATTGTCCAAAGGGGCATAGGTAGTGGAGCAATGGCAGTTTAAGGATGGACAGGGTGACAAAGTGGGACAGAAGGGTGACATTCAGGGGGGTCTTATTTCCTGGCGGGGGTCTTGGCAATGTTCTCTGTCTTGTTCCTAGATTTCAAGGACCGTTTGCGGGTGGTTCTCCATTTGCAGGGTGTGGGGTGCTGGGGTCAAGTTCCTGTGGCGGTGCCCCCTGTCCACTAGCGCCGGCGGAGGTGGAGGGCTGTTCATCGTCCAGGCTAGTGTCAGGGGCCCCTTGTTGTGCCACTGTGTCCCTCCTGGTGTTGAGAAGGTCTGCCAGCACCCCTGCAATGGTGACCAGGGTGTTGTTAATGGACTTCAAGTCCTTCCTGATCCCAAGGTAGTGTTCCTCCTGCAGCCGCTGGGTCTTCTGAAACTTGGCCAGTACCGTTGCCATTGTCTCCTGGGAATGATGGTAATCTCCCATGATGTTGGAGAGGGCCTCCTGGAGAGTGGGTGCCCTGGGCCTGTTCTCCCCTTGTCGCACAGCAGCCCTCCCAGCTTCCCTGTTGTCCTGTGCCTCTGTCCCCTGAACTGTGTGCGTACTGCCACTGCCCCCAGGTCCCTGATCGTCCTGTGTTAGTGGGGTTGGCTGGGTTCCTTGTAGTGGTGGACTGTTAGAAATGGGGTTTCTGGTTGGCTAGGGTATGCACCTCAGCCAGGCAGAACTTACCCACTCTAGTCAGGGCAAGGGAGTTACACGTCCAAGATAACCCCTGCTCACCCCCTTGGTAGCTTGGCACGAGCAGTCAGGCTTAACCCGGAGGCAATGCGTAAAGCGTTTGCACAACACACACATACATGTGACGCAATATCCCCACCACAAAGGAAACACAACACCAGATTATATGAAAATACACTGTATTGTACACAACATAAGTATTAGACCAACATCACATAACAGTACTATCCTGCTACCTTAGCAGTTGTCAGAACGTTACACATTAGTTACTCTGCAAACTAGCAGTAGTCACACATAACACACAGGTTACTCAGTATTCTGCAACATAAGCAGTAGTCAGGAAACACGTTATCACATTAGCACACTTGTCATAAGAATATCATAAAACGCCCATAATAGGAACATTAGAAAATCTATGGCAAGTTAAGCAAACATATTAGCAAGTCATGCCCATAAAAGGAACATGTGCACATATATGTAAAAGTATCATAGGACAGGCAGGCAATATAACACAATTAATAAAGTCTGTAGCAAGAACTTCAATTATGGTTATACTGGTCCCTTTAAAAAGTACCTGTCTTGATGAGGAGGCACCTCCAGTGCCTAAAACAACCAATGGGGCCCCCGGCGCTCCTCTGCGCAAAAACGGGGGCCTCCCTAAACATGGCAGACTGAGAGGGGCGGCACGCACCCTCTCTGAATTCTTGACGGGCCCCTTCCGGGACCCGTGATCGCTGGGGGGCCCCCCGGGCCTCCACCGGCCCTCCCGAGGGGGGCCCAGGTCGCCCAATACACTTAAAGGGTAGAGGGGGCGATCGCGCCCCTAGGGCAGTGACCGGGGAGTAGGGAACTCCCGTTCCTCCCCGTGTCCTGCGTGCCAGGGGGCAGCCGCCCTTGTCCGCGGTGCGGCTGCCCCAAAAGGAAGTATGGGAAGCAGGGACCTCCGTTGAGGTCCCTCGCCGGCTTCCTGCGGCAGCTGCACCCGGTCTGGTGCACAGACCGCTCCCCTGCCGTCCCTCGTCCACGAGGGAGGCAGCTTCGGAAGCTGGTGCCGGCGTGTGCCCCGGGGGCGCTCCGTAGAGCGCGCGTCACCCGGGGGCACGAGAGGAGCGGCCCGCTCCTCTCTGTACTCCAGCAAGTGCCCCGGGGGCACAATGAACAGTGCGGTCCTGGCGGCCGTCCCCGATGCGGCGCCCGGGCCGCGGCGGTGATTCTGTCCACAACAAAAGCGCTGGAGAGGGCGCCCGGGTTGCGGCGGTGATCTCCTTCAAGCGCTTTTCACAGCGCTCCGACAAATGCAGCCTGGGCTGCGGCGGTGATTTCTTTCAAGCGCTTTTCACAGCGCTAAGACAAATGCAGCCTGGGCTGCGGCGGTGATTTCTTTGGGCAAAAGAAAAGCTAGTTGCAGGGGTCAGGGGCCACAGCACCCTGCCCCTGGGAACAATATCAAGGAGATGGTACAGGGCTGGTGGATCCAGCTACAGGCCAGCACAAGGGGTGCAGTTGGTGGCAGTTCCTCCTAGTGACCAGGCAGGTCACAGGTCAGCACAGCAGCAGCAGTCCATGGCGGTTTCCTGGTGAGTCCATTCATCAGCGTCTTGTGTCCAGTTTCAAGTTCCAAGAATGTTCAAATTGTGGGGAAAATTCCCCTGTACTTATAGTCAGTTCTTACAGTGTTTTACAGTGGTAGGGAGAGGAGGTTCCAGCCAGTTACAACTGGTTCTGGGAGTGCCCCCTCTCTCCTTTCAGCACAGGCTCCAAACATCAGTGGGGGGTTAACGACCCTATTGTGTGAGGCCAGGACACAGCCTTTACAAATGTAGGTGTGCCCCGCCTCTCCCTTCTCTCAGCCCAGGAAGACTATTCAGTATGTAGATGCACCTCAGTGACACCTCCACCCTCCCTGTGTACAGGCTGTCTGAAAAGTATGCACAAAGCCCCAACTGTCACTCTGCCCAGACGTGGATTGGAGTCAAGCTGCAAAACACCAGAATCATAAGCACAGATAAATGCGCACTTTCTAGAAGTGGCATTTCTGTGATAGTAATAAAAAATACACCCACACCAGTAAGCAGTATTTATTATCACCATCACAACCATACCAAACACGCCTACGCTAGCCCTCATAAATCAGACAATACCCCTACACATAAGGCAGGGCATTTCTAATGCAATCCTATGAGAAGGCAGCACTCACAGCAGTGAGACACCAAGTTAGGCTGTTTGTCACTACCAGGACAGGCCATGCAATATGGCACATGTCCTGCCTTTCTACATACATGGCACCCTGCCCACAGGGTGTACTTTAGGGGTGACTTACATGTAGTAAAAGGGGAGTTCTGGGCCTGGCAAGTAAATTTAGATGCCAGGTCCCTGTGGCAGAAAACTGCGCACACAGGCCCTGCGCTAGCAGGCCTGAGACAGGTTTGAAAGTCTACTTCAGTGGGTGGCGCAAGCAGCGCTGCAGGCCCACTAGTAGTATTTAATTTACAGGCCCTGGGTATAGAGATACCACTGTACAAGGGACTTATAGGTAAATTAAATATGCCAATCAGGTATAAGCCAATCATACCAACTTTAGATGGGAGAGCACCTGCACTTTAACACTGGTCAGCAGTGATAAAGTGCTCAGAGTCCTAGAGCCAACAGCGAAAGGTCAGAAAAACCAGGAGGAAGGAGGCAAAAAGACTAGGGATGACCATGCGTATGGCCAAAAGTCCAACACAACCCCCTACCAGCCAAAATCCAGGGGAGAACAATCAATACCTTGATGTACTTTCCTGATTGGGGCGATAGAACAAGGACCCAGGCCCACAACAGCAGGGGCATGTTCCAGTTCTACGCCTTCCTGACTCCACTGGGATCTCTCTGTCAATGCGTCCCAGGCAGCCTAGACCAACCCACGGGGATTCTCTAGCTGCCAATGGCCAGAACCAGGCCCCAGGCCATCTAGGAGCCTCTGGTCTCTGAAACCATAATGAGTGGGGGGCGGTAGCCCCAGGTGCAAAGCAACCTGTCTCCACTCCCTTTCCGATCAGTTCAGGGGCTCTACCCTGCCACTGATCCACCAACCTAGGGTCCGCACCCATAGGTTCTACAGGGGCTAGAGGCGAGGCTCTCCTCCCTCTACCCCTCCTTCTAGGATCCCGCCCTCCTCTCCTAGGAGGGGTATCACCAGAATCCACACTTGCCAGGGTGCTGGGTACAGCAGCCCTGCACAACTTTCTCGCCAGCCCAGGATCACTACCTGGCGACTGACCACCCAACCCAGGGACGACACCCTTGGGTTGCACCGGGGTCCGGGGCGGGCTTCCCCCTCCCTGAACCCCACTTCCAGAGTCCTGCGTCTCCCCACCTCGGGAGAAGCCACCAGAAGTTTCACACAGGGGGGTGAGCGCACTAACCGCCCCCCCAACCAGGTCAGAGTTTACCCCCTGAACCTGTCTATCTAGTCCAGGGACGACACCCTTAGACTGGACCATTGCCCAGCGAACCAGGACTTCCTTGGGAGCACACCTACCCCCTACCAGATCAGAGCTTACCCCCTGAATCTGGCAATCCAACCCAGAGTCACTACCCTGCGGTTGAACCACTGCCTGGCGCACCAGGACTTCCTTGGGAGCACACGTACTCCCCATCAGGTCAGAGTTTACCCCCTGAACCTGATCATCCAACCCAGAGTCACCACCCTGCGGTTGAATCATTGCCTGGCGCACCAGGACTTCCTGGGGGGCACACCTACCCCCCACAAGGGAAACACTTTCCCCAAGGGCCACACAAGAGTCTGGCTGGCGCAGGTCTCCTGACCTCTGCCCATCTGACAGAGTCTGGATTCCCCCCAGCCCAGAAATGGTCTCACCAAGGTCATTCCTGGGGGGCTCTGCACTCAGAGCTGACCCCTGACCCTCCAGGTTCTCCACTGGGGCCCGCAGCCCCCTCTCAACCCTATGCCTGGATTTCTGCCTCCTCCGCTGTAGAGCGAGACTACCAGACACCAGGACCGGCGGAACGCTATCACCAGCCACCCGCCCAAGTCCTAATGACAAAATGGGATCCTTCTGAACAGCTGGCCCTACGGCACAGGCTAGGCTCACCTCCTGGCGTTCACTCATGGAACCCTCCAGGACCTGGGACTGGAGCTCGGGTACCCTGGGCCTCAGCCCAACCCCATTCCCTCTCTTCTGAGACTGGACATGGGGTGCCTTACCCGCCCCAATACACTGGGACCTACCTGGGACACAAGCCTTTCCCACCACACCTGGTTGGGAAACACCTAGACCACTCTCATTAGGAACACCCCCTAATGTCACACCAGACCCTCTGGTACGCAACCAGAAGTCTGCCTCCTTTGCAAGCTCCCTGGGGTCAGAGAGCTCACACACTGACAAGTGTTGGCGTAACTCTGAAAAACAACAACGAAACAGGTGCTCTCTGAGAATCAGATTAAACAGCCCTTCAAAATTGTTTACTGTGCTACCCTTCACCCATCCATCTAGTGCAATGCAGCAAGCCTCCACAAACTCCTCCCAAGACTGGTGGGACAGTTTCTTACCACCCCTAAACCTTTTTCTGTATTCCTCAGGGGAGAAACCATACTTCACAATCAGTGCGTTCTTCACAGCGGAGTACCCCTCCCTGTCACTCTCTTCTAGAGTCAGTAGGGCATCCCTCCCCTCCTCAGGAATAAAACTCCCTAGGCCAGTTCCCCAATCCTTCTCAGGGATCCTGCGCTCTACCAGAGCCTTCTCATATTCCTTTAACCACTGACGTATGTCACCCCCCTCTTGGAACCTAGGTACCAGATCTATGGGTATGTGAGTAACCTCTTTGCTACAGCACTGTACATTGCTGCCACCACTGGACTCCACCTGCAACGCTGGTGAGTCCAGAACCTTCAGACTGCGCTCTAGAGCGAGTCTTTCTCTGGCAAAGGCCCTCTCTGCCTCTGCCATTCTCTCCTGTACTAAGGCCTTCTCTACCTCAGCCCTTCTCTCCTCAACAGCTAGGCGCGCTAACTGCAACTTCAGGTCCCTCTCTTCCCGCCTATCTCTTAGCTCATCAGGCGTCAAGGAATGAGAGGTAGCCCTGCTTCTTACACTGGACCCAGCAAGGGACTCCCTATCACTGGGGCCTTCCCTGTCAACTGGCGTCCCCACCCGGTCATTCTCACCCTCCTGATCAGTCTCTCTACCACTCTCTAGGGATGAGGTCTGGGAGCCCTCCCATTGGGAACCCTCGCTACACTCAGGATCCTCTGGGTACCCCCTACGCACACTCCCTCCCTGGGTAAATGTCACAAACCTTTCAAAGAAATTCAGAGATCTCCTGAGGTCCCCTTCTACAGGCAGCCCTCTCTCTCTACAGAACCCCTCTAATTCCCCCTGCGTATAAAACGGCAGGTCCTCTAAATCAAAGGTAAGCCCCATCTTGAAAAGGTACAAATAACTCAACTGTGACAACCACAATACCCAAGCGTGAGAACTGAAAACAGGAAAAATGACCAAAGAGAGAAAGTTAAGAGAAGCCAAACATGTGATGGTCTAAACGCAATCCTTGTAGTGAAATAATGAGTCACAATGGTATTGTGCAAGCGCAAGTCCTATCCTCACCGCTGACTTCCAATGTTAGAAATGGGGTTTCTGGTTGGCTAGGGTATGCACCTCAGCCAGGCAGAACTTACCCACTCTAGTCAGGGCAAGGGAGTTACACGTCCAAGATAACCCCTGCTCACCCCCTTGGTAGCTTGGCACGAGCAGTCAGGCTTAACCCGGAGGCAATGCGTAAAGCGTTTGCACAACACACACATACATGTGACGCAATATCCCCACCACAAAGGAAACACAACACCAGATTATATGAAAATACACTGTATTGTACACAACATAAGTATTAGACCAACATCACATAACAGTACTATCCTGCTACCTTAGCAGTTGTCAGAACGTTACACATTAGTTACTCTGCAAACTAGCAGTAGTCACACATAACACACAGGTTACTCAGTATTCTGCAACATAAGCAGTAGTCAGGAAACACGTTATCACATTAGCACACTTGTCATAAGAATATCATAAAACGCCCATAATAGGAACATTAGAAAATCTATGGCAAGTTAAGCAAACATATTAGCAAGTCATGCCCATAAAAGGAACATGTGCACATATATGTAAAAGTATCATAGGACAGGCAGGCAATATAACACAATTAATAAAGTCTGTAGCAAGAACTTCAATTATGGTTATACTGGTCCCTTTAAAAAGTACCTGTCTTGATGAGGAGGCACCTCCAGTGCCTAAAACAACCAATGGGGCCCCCGGCGCTCCTCTGCGCAAAAACGGGGGCCTCCCTAAACATGGCAGACTGAGAGGGGCGGCACGCACCCTCTCTGAATTCTTGACGGGCCCCTTCCGGGACCCGTGATCGCTGGGGGGCCCCCCGGGCCTCCACCGGCCCTCCCGAGGGGGGCCCAGGTCGCCCAATACACTTAAAGGGTAGAGGGGGCGATCGCGCCCCTAGGGCAGTGACCGGGGAGTAGGGAACTCCCGTTCCTCCCCGTGTCCTGCGTGCCAGGGGGCAGCCGCCCTTGTCCGCGGTGCGGCTGCCCCAAAAGGAAGTATGGGAAGCAGGGACCTCCGTTGAGGTCCCTCGCCGGCTTCCTGCGGCAGCTGCACCCGGTCTGGTGCACAGACCGCTCCCCTGCCGTCCCTCGTCCACGAGGGAGGCAGCTTCGGAAGCTGGTGCCGGCGTGTGCCCCGGGGGCGCTCCGTAGAGCGCGCGTCACCCGGGGGCACGAGAGGAGCGGCCCGCTCCTCTCTGTACTCCAGCAAGTGCCCCGGGGGCACAATGAACAGTGCGGTCCTGGCGGCCGTCCCCGATGCGGCGCCCGGGCCGCGGCGGTGATTCTGTCCACAACAAAAGCGCTGGAGAGGGCGCCCGGGTTGCGGCGGTGATCTCCTTCAAGCGCTTTTCACAGCGCTCCGACAAATGCAGCCTGGGCTGCGGCGGTGATTTCTTTCAAGCGCTTTTCACAGCGCTAAGACAAATGCAGCCTGGGCTGCGGCGGTGATTTCTTTGGGCAAAAGAAAAGCTAGTTGCAGGGGTCAGGGGCCACAGCACCCTGCCCCTGGGAACAATATCAAGGAGATGGTACAGGGCTGGTGGATCCAGCTACAGGCCAGCACAAGGGGTGCAGTTGGTGGCAGTTCCTCCTAGTGACCAGGCAGGTCACAGGTCAGCACAGCAGCAGCAGTCCATGGCGGTTTCCTGGTGAGTCCATTCATCAGCGTCTTGTGTCCAGTTTCAAGTTCCAAGAATGTTCAAATTGTGGGGAAAATTCCCCTGTACTTATAGTCAGTTCTTACAGTGTTTTACAGTGGTAGGGAGAGGAGGTTCCAGCCAGTTACAACTGGTTCTGGGAGTGCCCCCTCTCTCCTTTCAGCACAGGCTCCAAACATCAGTGGGGGGTTAACGACCCTATTGTGTGAGGCCAGGACACAGCCTTTACAAATGTAGGTGTGCCCCGCCTCTCCCTTCTCTCAGCCCAGGAAGACTATTCAGTATGTAGATGCACCTCAGTGACACCTCCACCCTCCCTGTGTACAGGCTGTCTGAAAAGTATGCACAAAGCCCCAACTGTCACTCTGCCCAGACGTGGATTGGAGTCAAGCTGCAAAACACCAGAATCATAAGCACAGATAAATGCGCACTTTCTAGAAGTGGCATTTCTGTGATAGTAATAAAAAATACACCCACACCAGTAAGCAGTATTTATTATCACCATCACAACCATACCAAACACGCCTACGCTAGCCCTCATAAATCAGACAATACCCCTACACATAAGGCAGGGCATTTCTAATGCAATCCTATGAGAAGGCAGCACTCACAGCAGTGAGACACCAAGTTAGGCTGTTTGTCACTACCAGGACAGGCCATGCAATATGGCACATGTCCTGCCTTTCTACATACATGGCACCCTGCCCACAGGGCGTACTTTAGGGGTGACTTACATGTAGTAAAAGGGGAGTTCTGGGCCTGGCAAGTAAATTTAGATGCCAGGTCCCTGTGGCAGAAAACTGCGCACACAGGCCCTGCGCTAGCAGGCCTGAGACAGGTTTGAAAGTCTACTTCAGTGGGTGGCGCAAGCAGCGCTGCAGGCCCACTAGTAGTATTTAATTTACAGGCCCTGGGTATAGAGATACCACTGTACAAGGGACTTATAGGTAAATTAAATATGCCAATCAGGTATAAGCCAATCATACCAACTTTAGATGGGAGAGCACCTGCACTTTAACACTGGTCAGCAGTGATAAAGTGCTCAGAGTCCTAGAGCCAACAGCGAAAGGTCAGAAAAACCAGGAGGAAGGAGGCAAAAAGACTAGGGATGACCATGCGTATGGCCAAAAGTCCAACATGGACACACTGCTGATTGACGTGTCCTGGGGACAGAGGGATGGGCCAGCTGGGTGGGTGCTGTGCTGGTGTTTCCTGAGCGGGGAGGCTCTGTGGTGGCTTGTGACTGTGTCAGGGGAACCGTCTGTTCCGAGATCCCAGATGGGAAGGGCTGGTCATCTTGATCCAGTTGTGCAGAGCTGCTTTCATCACTGTGGGTCTCTTCTGTGGGGGGACTGGATATGTCTGGCACCTCCTGTCCGGTGATGTTGGGTAGGGGTTCTGTAGGGGTGTAAAAGCATGATTATTGCATCTGTGTGTGCCATCGTGTGCATTGGGTGAGTGACCCGCTACTCCATTGCTTGCGTTCTTTCCTTGGTCCTTGTGTGATAGTTGGTTTGGGGTCTGTGTGGGTATCTGTACTGGACATGCTTTGGTGATGGGTGTCTATGCATTGGTGTTACATGCAGGGCTTGTTTTTGGGATGTGTGGGTTGTGTTGGTGGGGTATCTGTGGGTTGTTGGGGTGATGGAGGGTAAGGATGGGGTATGAGATGGCATGCAGGTAGGGTGGGGGATAAAGTAGTAAAGATTTGCCTTACCAGAGTCCAGTCCTCCTGCTACTCCTGCAAGTCCCTCAGGATGCAGTATTGCCCAGACTGGCTCCTCCCATGTTGTTAGTTGTGGGGGAGGAGGTGGGGGTCTACCGCCAGTCCTCTGTACTGCAATCTGGTGTCTGGAGACCACGGAACACACCTTCCCACGTAGGTCGTTCCACCTCTTCCTGATGTCATCCGTTCTTGGATGCTGTCCCACTGCGTTGACCCTATCAACAATTCTCCGCCATAGCTCCATCTTCCTTGCAATGGATGTCTCCTGCACCTGTGATCCGAATAGCTGTGGCTCTACCCGGACGATTTACTCCACCATGACCCTGAGCTCCTCCTCAGAGAACCTGGAGTGTTGCTGAGGTGCCATGATGTGGTGTGGGTGATGTGTGGGGTGCTGTCTGTTGTGATGTGTGAGGGGATGTGTTGTGTGTTGTTTGAGGTGCGTGGATGTTGTGTAAGTGATGGTGTTGTGTGTCTGTGGATGCTGGTGTTGTTTAAGGTAGTGTCTCTCTCTGGCCTGCTTTCAAATTTCTGGTAGTAAGGGTTTGTGGGTAATGTGGGTGTGTGTTTTATATTAGATTGGGTGTGTGGGTGTGTTGTGTGTATGTGTATTAGATGTGTGTATTTCGAATTGTCCAATGTGGTGGTGTTTTCTATAAGTGTGTGTATTTTGACCGTGGCGGTGTGTACCGGCAATGGTTTACCGCGGTTGAAAGTCCTCCGCGTTGATTAATGGGTCGTGATAGTGTGGGCGTATTCTTGTTGGCGTGACGGTGTCGGTTTTGGTATCGCAAGTTTATCACTGACTTTTGGTGTGGCGGACTTGTGTGGGTGACTGTATTGTGGCGGATTCCGAGCTGTGGGTCGTAATACCTGTAGCGGAATTCCGTGGCCGCAGTGGTATGTTGGTGGTATTCTGCACGGCGGTAAGCAGGATTTACCGCCAGGGTTGTAATGATGGCCTTTGTCTTCAATGTTCACAGATAATACACACCCTTATGTGGGGATCCTTTATTGGAACGTCGGATCTTTTATAATAAAAACATTACTTTGACCCATGTATGTTAGAGGGAGATTCCAGCCAGATGACCACAACTGTGTGTACATTGCAACTGAGAAGTACTTTGATATATTTTGCTTTCATTACTGCGACTACTTTTGAACGTGTGCTTCCAATCTACTAATTTCGTCTCTCAGGAAGCTCGTGGTGGAGAATTAATAACAATAAGTGTCGTCTTTAAACTCAGAAGTGCATTCCAGAAAGGTTCTGTAAGCTCGGTTATGAGATAAGGGCAGGAAAGCAGAACATTTTGGCTTAGTCATCAGTTTTCAGAGTCGGAAATTGGAGTTGCGAAGTGCACTATTTAAAAGTGTAATTGTTTTTTGTTGTTTAGAGAAATGCAGAAGCACGGCAGACCATGTTTAAAAATGCATGTGAAGTTAAACTGCCTTATGGTGCTGTGAGAACCATGTTTTCTTGTTTATCGGGACTGGATGAGTGCTGTGATAAAGCATATTTAGAAAATGTGCCTTTTGAAAGAAAAGATGTTCCTTTTGTTCTTGACAGAAGGGTTTGGATACTTTTATCTGCTTACAGAAAAATGCAGGAGAGATGTAGGCAGTTAGAACATGAAAATAAGAATATACGTGAGCAAATTAGCCAGAACACATTAATGCTATAAAACTGCTGTTTTAGAAGAATCTGGCTTTTCCCATTCCAGTAATGAGGGGGTTAAGACTGCTGTGAGCCAGTCTGTGCCTCCGTGTGAGCAAAGCATAGAGCAAAACACCCCGCATTCCTTAACAGATAATACTGAGAACAGAGCTCAGAATGTTATTTACAGACCGCTTATGCAAAGAAAAACTAATTACATGGGAGAAGTACCTTTGCAAAATGTGCAGTTACTGGCAAAAGTAAAACAAAAGATTTTAGAGTTTCCTACTGTTTGCTTGTTTGATTTTTGGAAACAGTATAGCCCTCATCTGAGTGAAATCCTAACACTTTGGTATAAAGTCACTAGGAAAAAATATAAGCAGCTGCGCGCTTTTAATTTGGCAAATTAAATAATTCAGACTTTAGGTTTCTGCACAGTGCAAGAGGGAAACACTGATTTACATGTAAATCAGGAACAGGGGAGGACAAGAGTGCCCCTGGAACTTTGGAGTATGAAACCTGAAATATCAAGCATGCAGTGAGTGATGAATTCACCTAACTCTCACAGTTTAGGACAGGCACAGGAAGCTAGTATCATACACTGGATCTGGTACATGCAAGAAAGGGCTATAGTCACTGCAGCCCTACATGAACAGGTGTCACACGCCCCTTTTCAGGATGTGGAGAGGGTGCAGGGAGTACCACAGGTAAAAGAGTCACCAGTGAAATTGAGTGCACCATTTGAATTTGTGTCCCCTGAGGATAAAAATCGTGTGTGTTTGACTAATGATTCATTGACTGAAAAGTAGTTTTCTAGCACAGGAGAACGAACAGTGTGGTACAATGTGTGTCAGACTTTAAAGCAAGAGCTATTTGAGATGTGTCATTTTTACACTGATTCTTGGTTCACTGCCAATGGTTTAACCGTTTTGTTTTCCACATGGCTTGTACCTAACTGGTTCAATTCCCTTGCAGATGTTAAATAGAAAAATTCAGAGTCTGAAGTGTCCACCCAGAATTCTGACTTAGTGGGGATGGCTAAGTGGGTGCACCAGAAATGTGGACAGCTGGGAGAAAAAGCCACTTACAGGTGGGCAGAGATGAGAGGGATGCACATTCCCCTAGATTTGATAAAAACTGGGCAGCACGCACAAGAGAGATCTGTCCCACAAACAGTCAAAGATCAGGTTTCAGGGGGAGTGATTGCTGCAGATTACCAAGGAGAAATTAAAATTATGCTTGTAACTAGAAAATAATCTGATTTATTCATACAAATTGGAGACAGAATGGCCCAACTTGTCAAAAGTGCAGTGAATGGAGGTTTGGTAAAGAAGGAGTCTGCCCCAGCCCTTCTGACAGTGCAAAGAAAGGGAAGCTGTGGTGCAGCAGATAAAAACCTCAGTGCTGAGGTGTGGGTTGAAGCCCCAAGTGACCCTCCAGAACCTGCAGAAATCATAACAAAGGGCCCCAAAAAAGTCCTGCTGATTATAAAACAGGGAAAGGAGGAAGGGCACATTTCAGATGACAAATGTTATTTGCAAGAAAAGTCATACTTTTTTCTTTTGCAGATCCTACCACGTTTCGCCACTGACCATGAGTGTGCTGTGTGGTCTCCCTTCGGGTGTGTGTTTGGGGTCGGGGAAGGGACCAAACCCCCAACCTGAACCTGATTGAGTAAAGTACAAACCACATGGATCCATTTTGTGCAAATGGCGCCTTCAGTTCAAGTTCAGCTTGTTTGATTACATTCTTCCACTGGAACCTTACCAGTTAACTGTCTGTGTTTTTTCGGGTGGAACTCTGACTTTTGCCAGCAAACCTTTCAGGTGGACCGTGCACCTTTACATGAGTGGAACTCATGCTACATCAAATTGCTATTTTAGAGACACTCAGAGTATATAAGTTTCAGTCTTTTCTGTGTAGTTGTATCTGATGTGAAAGGTTATGAGATCAATATGTTAATCCACTTCCATTGCTTTATAGTGATTGCTTTTATCATTCAAATCTGATTTGCTTATAATGTTTTTGTGTTGATGTTTTTGTTTTTGTTTGAAATAAGAGGTATGAAACAAAAATTCATTGGTCATAGGGTGGAATGTGATGCTATTAATTGTGTTTGACCAATGACTTTGGGGGTCATTCTGACCCCCGCGGGCGGCGGTCGCCGCCCGCGTGGAGGGAGCCGCCATATGGCCGCTCCGCGGTCAAAAGACCGCGGAGGCCATTCTGGCTTTCCCGCTGGGCTGGCGGGCGACCGCCAGAAGGCCGCCCGCCAGCCCAGCGGGAAACCCCTCCCCACGAGGAAGCTGGCTCCGAATGGAGCCGGCGGAGTGGGTATGTGCGACGGGTGCAGTGGCACCCGTCGCGTATTTCAGTGTCTGCATTGCAGACACTGAAATACAAAGTGGGGCCCTCTTACGGGGGCCCCTGCAGTGCCCATGCCATTGGCATGGGCACTGCAGGGGCCCCCAGGGGCCCCACAACACCCCATACCGCCATCCTGTTCCTGGCGGGCGAACCGCCAGGAACAGGATGGCGGTATGGGGTGTCAGAATCCCCCATGGCGGAGCTGCGAGCAGCGCCGCCATGGGGGATTCCCAGGGCAGCGGAAAACCGGTGGGAGACCGCTGGTTTTCCTTGTCTGACCGCGGCCAAACCGCCGCGGTCAGAATGCCCTGCGGGGCACCGCCAGCCTGTTGGCGGTGCTCCCGCATCCCCGGCGGTCCTTGACCGCCGGGGTCGGAATCACCCCCTTTGTGTTTCACCACTGTGCATATTAGTTGCTCAATGTTCACCAGTAGCACATTATGGGGGTTATTCTAACTTTGGAGGAGTGTTAATCCGTCCCAAAAGTGACGGTAAAGTGACGGATATACCACCAGCCGTATTACGAGTTCCATAGGATATAATGGACTCGTAATACGGCTGGTGGTAAATCCGTCACTTTTCCGTCACTTTTGGGACGGATTAACACCTCCTCCAAAGTTAGAATAACCCCCTATATGTTTTGTTCAGTTTAGCTGCCTATTGGCTTTGACATGGCATTAGCCATTACATTCTGTATTCAGTGTAGCTACCTATTGGTTTTGACATGGCATTAGCCATTACATTCTGTATTCAGTTTAGCTGCCTATTGGCTTTGACATGGCATTAGCCATTACATTCTTTATTCAGTTTAGCTGACTTTTGGCT
This sequence comes from Pleurodeles waltl, assembly GCF_031143425.1. NCBI lineage: Eukaryota > Metazoa > Chordata > Amphibia > Caudata > Salamandridae > Pleurodeles > Pleurodeles waltl. Next base: position 5,770,295 of record NW_027150097.1, read on the forward strand.
TTGACATGGCATTAGACATTACATGTTGTATTCAGTTTAGCTGCCTATTGACTTTGACATGACATTAGACATTACATTTGATATTTAGGTTAGCTGCCTATTGGCTTTAACGTGGGGTTAGGCATTGCAGTTGAGACATTGCAGATGAGCTGTGTTTTTCCAAGCTGTGTTTTTCCACAAGATGGACCAAGATGTTTTCTTCACACCAGACCTTAGCTGATAAGAGCACATAGATTTTGTGTTTACCTCACAATCCAGTTTGAGAACGAGGAGCTCGGGAGAGTTGGCCACTCTCCAGGTTTCTTCGGTTCTCACACTGAGTTTGCTCTTAAGGATGACTCTGGGCTACAGCAGGGGTAGATGGAATCTGCTTTGACTTCAGACAGGAGCTAGACATCAGTTGCCTGTCTCCCGTTTGGGTAGAAAATCTCTTTCTCGCAGTTGAGAACCTAGACGACATGGTGCCGCCAACGTTTGGTCAGGCACTAACTGTCGGGTCCTCCTGAGTATCTCTGTCTCACTACATGCAAAAGACAACTCAGTACTATATACTGAGATGTCTGTGGTACTGAGGATTTTTCCTCCTCAGCTAAGTAGGGAGTACCTAACTATCGCTGTAGGTTGTTCAAGCTTGAACCCTCAAAGGATAATCCCCATTTGATGTGCTTATCTCTGAACAAAATTGACCATTTACCATGGAGAACCTGCAACGGGTAGCAATTGCAGTTAATATGCGACCACCCCTTACTGCACATTTATTGGCACATGGCCTTACAGCCCGGGGGGTCCATTTACATTTACTGTTGTAGCTCATGCAGCATACAGAACAGAAATTTTCTATTCATGGGTCACATTTCCAGCAGCTGATGGGAACACAAATACATTTTACCACTATACACCTGCAGACATACCTGCACAATATAGAGCTTGTGCATATTTAGAAATACCTCTATCTTATCAAGACCCTAAAAACTGGCTTGATGGCGCCCTACCACATACAATCCTACGTATGAGGTTAGGTCCTCTAAGTAATGATGGTCCTACCTGGCCTTTATTGGCCACATATACACCACACCCTGATGCAGCAACCTTGGCGGTAGCTGAGGTTCGCCGCTTATATACTGAGCTTACGGCAATATACAAACTATTAGTACAGTTTGTAATGCAAACATCAAATACAAACACAGCATGTGCTGCCCTGGTGCAACCACATGCAGCAGCGCCAGGCATTAATCCTGCGATTGTACATTCGATCATGGGTAAGGTATTCGCCAAATAGGAAGAGATTCCATTTTGGTTAGCTCAAAAAATAAATAAACTAGATGCAGTATTTACCGATACGGGACCTCAGGATAAGCACAGAATATTAACTGTGTGCTTGCCATTTGGGGTGGTTCCAACAGTAGAGAGGCTGCAATACTTGGGGCACGGTATTTGCCACGCTCTATACTACCTCACACAGTACACCGTCACTTGCCAATCTTCTGGAAGTGTTAAAACAAATTCAAGATGAATATGGGGCTGCCCCGGCCCTAGACTTGGGGATGCAACTTATAGATAATTTTGACACTGTATCTTGAACTATACTAAGCAACCTTAAAGGGGAAGCAGTAGCACTAGCAGTGCGTATGCAGACCCGGGACGTTCCTGCACAGGATCAAGAACATGAGCTGCCAAAAGTATTGCAGAGACCTATTCTAGTATTGGTCGAGTTAGTCTGGGGGCCTGACCCATAAAACCACAATTTCAGGGTAAATCTAATAAAGATTCTACCAAGCAAGCACCTGAGGGTTTTAAAAAACGCTGGGATAAAAAACAACAAACATCTAAAAAAGAAAGGGGAGAATCTCTGCATATTGAGACACCACAGAATAGATATAATCTCAGAAATATAGATAATATAAAAACACCTGACAGTTATCAATATACTGATACATGCCAATCTCATTCCTTTCACGACCCAAGGAAAAATGCAGTGGGAGAGGTGGGCGGTCAGAGCGGAGAACTGAGTACATGAAACCAAGACAGGAATCACAACGCTCAACAGAAGTTTCTGTTAAAAAAGGAGAAAAACGTCCCCAACAAAAACCCCAATTTAAAAAGAAAAAAGTGACAGCAGTTGCGATTCGTCATGCCACTCAGGAAGAGGGCTCTATTGAAGAACAAGACTTGGGCACTAGCTCTGCTAGACAGCAGAGGTCACAATAGTTCGCCGGAATCTTCAAGAGCATCTGGAGGTGAAAGCAACGGATGACTTTATACACGCTGAAACTGCGGACAATCGTGTCTCCATGCCTGACAGGGTGTACAAAGTAACAATACAGTTAGGAGACATTGAACGCACAGTTGACACAATGTTTTGCAACCGAAGGCATCAACATTTATGATATTTTACTGGCTGAAAAGGATTGGCCACCTGAATTTTTCCATACTTGCCCATATCAAACCTTCTTTCTCGCCTCTTGTTCCGAAAAGCTCACAGAATACTACACCGTTGATTGGGCATTATTGCAGGCACCTGCGATATACCCCAACCACGTAGGATGTGATAAAGATTCCCTCTATCATGTAATTCCACTTAAAAATCAACCCCAATCTCAACCCCAATACCCAATAAAACATAATGCTAAAGCACGTGTGAGGGAAATCCCCACACAACTAGATCACAAGGGCATACTCGAACCCTGTGTCTCACCAATGAATAATCCTTTATTCCCTGTAGCTAAACCTGACCATTCATACAGTATAGTCTTAGACTATAGAAACTTAAATAGCAATACATGCACATATGCTATACAAAAGTCTCATAGCACAGCACTTATGAACAACATAGTGTTAAAAAAATACAAGACAACATTGGATATTATCAATAGTTTCTTCTGCCAAAATTTAGCACCTGAGAGTAAAGACTTTCAGTGCACTAGGCTCCCAGAAAAATTCTATAATTTACCACAGGGGTACAAGAACAGTCCAGGACTGTTCATGGTTCGTATAACTTCAATATTGCACAAAATTGACCCTGAAGCATTGTCCTTTGTAGATGACATCTACCTTACGGATGATGAATTACATTAACATCTAAGACGGGTAGCCCGCATTGTTGTAGGATTTGCCAAATTCGGCTATAAATTAAACTTTAAAAAAACAAAAATAGCCTTCCTTAGTGTCTTGTTTCTGGGATATGAATTATCAAGTGAAGGAAGGAGCCTAGCTCCACAATTCTTAGAAAAATGCGCACAGTTACAACCCCCAAAAACCATAAAAAACTCCAATTACTATTGGGTTTTCTATATTTTCCAGATTATGCATCACGCATCAAACCCTTATATGACTTGATACGTCATGACTTTTCCAGTAAATTCTGGACAGTCGAACACACATTCATTCTCAGAGCATTGCAACAAGACATTCTTGCAGCACAACACCTACACACAAGGGACAATAAAACACATATGGTAATCAGAGTAATTGCTGGTGCCATTGGTTTCACCTGTGTAACTTTCAATGAGGGTGAGACAGTCCCGACTGCATAAAATCACATTTGTGCTCAACAGCAGAACAACTCTTTCCTCCCATTGAGAAAATTCTCACTGCTGTTCAGATGACTGTCATTAAAGAAAGACCACTAACCCAGAGAAAACACATTATTGTCGTATCTCCAATCCCAGCCCTTGCGGCTGTTACCAAAGCCAGTGTTCCAAATGCTAAAGCATTACATCCACGTTGGATCCAATGGGCAACGTCGCTGACAGCCACTGATGTTGACTATATTTTTGACCCAAAGCTACAAAATCAAGGGTTTTTTCAATATGAACTAGAATACCCAGTTCCGGCAAATACATTACCTACTGATCGATATCAAAGAGTCATGTACACCGATGGCTCAGCACAACCTGCTATAGGCACAAAGCATTAATACTCCGCTGCTTGTGCATTCGTAACCGGCTATATGGACGGTAGTAAATTCTATCCACAACGTACCTTTACGCAAACCCTTGGGGATTGCACTGCACTACTAGCAGAGCTAAAGGCTCTGGTGATGGCACTGAAACATACGGATCCTGACCAGATAAGGCTGATTGTCTGTGATTCATACTATTGTGTCCAGTCCTTCAAGGAATACCTGCATTACTGGCGCCAGAATGGGTTCAGAGATTTTAAAGGTAACACCATCAAACACAGACTTCTGTGGGGGAAAGTAGCGGATCTGAAGGAAATGCTACCAAACATCCATATTGTACATACACTTGGACACCAGCGTGTTGGAATACACATTGCTGGGAATACACTGGCTGATGAAGCCACCAAATCAGCAGTAGCTACGGCTTCTGTTGCTGCAATAACTTGTTCAAAGGTGAAACCGGACGATGAAATACTGGCTGCTGTGACAGCCTCAGCCTACGGCACACCTTTACCTAAAGGATATCCCACTAAATATTCCTACCTGATGGGAGGCATGCTTGACACAGAAGTAAAAATACAAGGCTTGGGAGTTCAAGTGATTCCCAATACAGACCTATGACCAGAATTGATCAAAGCAGCGCATTAGGGGGTTGCTTCTGCCCATGCTGGTGTGGAGGCTACAATATTATTGATGCAAGCTTGTTATTGGTGGCCAGGTCTATACAAATAGACCAAGCAGTATGTCCTTTGTTGACGTATCTGCCAACAAATTAAGGAGTCCACCTTCAAATGCTCACCGCAGACCCCCCTCCTAATTTCTAGCAAACCATTACAATGTGTGTACTTGGACCATTGTGGTCACCTGACAGTGCATACAAATACATCTTAGTCGCTGTTGACTCCTGCTCCAGATTTCTATGGGTGTGGCCACAATGCTCAGCTGACAATCAGACTGTTAATAAAGATTTGCAAGTCTTTATCGGCACACATGCAGTAACGACTTTCCACTCAGACCAGGGTCCTGCTTTTGCCTCCAGGCCATTCAGGAATGCCATGGCTTAGTTAGGGGTCCAACTCCATTACTGGTCTCCATTTCATCCCAAGGGAAGTAGTGTCATGGAGCGATGAAACCGAGATTTAAAGCAATCCTTAACAACCAGAGTACTAGGTACAGGTCATAGTTGGCTTAATCACCTGTATGGAGTCCAGAGAGCACTTAATAATCTCCCTAGAAGGTGCCTGGGGGGGGGGGGTCGTTCTTTATACGAGGTCCTGTTTGGAACTCAAATGTATGTTCCAGATCTTGATGGTCCTAGCATGGAGGTGGCCGAAACACCCTTTGACATAAATGAACGTGTCACTGTCTTGCAGGATCTACAACAGTTCCCTGGCGACAAAACATATGCCAGTGCTGCCTCCTTAGGAATTAAGGATGTTCCAATGACATCTACCAGCTGGATTCCAGAGATTGGAGCTCTAGTATGTGAAAATGTTTCTGTGAAAAAAGATTTTGGTCCTTCCTATCATGCACTGGTTCCAGTCCTAGGAATACAGGGTACCAGAACTGTTTTTCTACCACTGCTGCCTGGTTCTAAAGAAAACTGCTTTGTCTCCATCAACAATGTCAAGTTACACCATTTGTCCAATCCTGCACAGCAGACCAAGAGGAACAACCAGTAGTACCTGAATCCCTCTCACTACTGGTCAAGATGTCCCTTTATAAGTTTTGAGCAGCAATGCTGACACCTCTCCGAGCTTAGGTAGGGTGGAAAATGATCTTTCATTAGTTCCACTAGCATCTTTTACAACAAAGAACACAGAAAATGTTAACTGATCATTCTCAAATTCTACACAAATGGATGGCATTGTCTACTAAAACCACCGTGGGAGACTTCTGTTAGTTCTCCTCTTCAGAATACGGCTCCAGTTTTTGCACAAACTGCTTCTGGATACTGTGCAGACATCACTGACACTTTCTCAGACTCATCTGCCTCCTCTGCATCTAAACTGTTAAAAACACAAAAGCTGATAATTTGGCTCAAAACAAATTACTTTATTCTCCCATGGAACTATCTGAGGCTTAACTTTACTATAGTAGCTTTCCTTCTTTGGATTGGCTTTGTTATTACTTTCATTCTAATAATACATGGTCATTACCTTCCTGAATGATTAACAGTTACACTGGTGAATGAGAAACCCAATTTTTCTTCTCACAAAGTCCGCAGAGACTTGTCTTTCGTCAACATTTCTACTATACCAATTCCTGATGGGATTGTTTGGGATTAAGTCACATTTGATATATACGGCCCAACGGAGGTCATTCAATTTCCATATGTGTTTAAACTTTCTATGATGATGCAATAATACTCGGAGTTGTTTCTGATGACTGGGATGTGAAAACAGTTGATTCTATGATGACTGAATTGTAGTATTTTACTATATTTGAAAGGGAGGACGTTTCTCAATCCAAAGAAAATTATGGAGACATGTTTTGTTATAATTATTATGGACATCATTTCATTCACAGAGCAAGTACCCCAAAAAAGTATTTTTAATTACACCCAATGGGAACATTGTCCAACTCCTCCACAAGGGAGTTCTAAAACATATTCTGCAAAATGTGCATATTTTTCTGGGCACAATGTTAAAAATGCTGATTCATATTATTTCAAATTTCCATTTATGGAAAATGTACATATATTATTGACCGATAAAAAATTCATTTATTCGGATTCCTTTGTTTCCCGGTTGGCTATAGAAGGCTATAAATATTGGTTGCAGTCGATTGACTTAAAAAAGTGTTGGGGGAACAAAACATTGACAAATACAGGGAAAGGAAGCTTTATTCAGAGCATGCCTGATACCGGTTCAAATTATATTTTTAAATGAAACTGTGCAACAAACAAATTGTTTAGGCTTAGCAAAAATTAAGGATTTGAATGCGCCAGTATTCCAGACCCCCGCAAAAGTTTACAGATGTCAAAAGTATATAAATGCAACTGAAGATCAGCTTGATGAAAGGGTCCAAAATGGCACATTTAATGCTTCACTTTCACATCCTGGTGGGTGGTTATTATGGTCAATCGATACCAGTGGGTGTCATAAACGTTTTGTAAACTCCTGAGGGGGTTTTAGAACAAGTAGGCCTGACTCTCTTTATGTGTCATTTGGACATGCAGGAATAGTGACAAATTACAGTGTAGGGAAACAATGCCAGCAATGGTTGAAGAGTTCCTCACTAGATGCTGTTAAAGAACACCTCAGTCTCCTGTCTAATAATACTGATTTACAGGATTTCCTGTTAGGCCCCAGAAACCAATGCAGAAAGCGCTTCTCAACAAGAAGCTGCTGCCCGGCTAAGGCAAATAGACCAGGAAAATTTACAGAAGGCATTAGCTGTTGTAGATAATGGGATTAATACCCTGCCCGAGCGGATATACACCTTAAACAACATCCTTTCCTCTGCAATAGACACAGTACAGAGTGACATGTCCTCTTTACATCATGGACAGAGTCAACTAAGATCCATTGTTTAGTTAGGTTTGACACTACAAACACTGAAAGCAGGTCACGTTCCCTGGCAACACGTTAGTGCAAGGGACATATTTTCTACATTTAATGTAACGCAACAACAACAACTAATGGCTAAAAAGGAGGCGACTTATGTCATGTTAAATATTGAAAATTTGGAAAAGTTGCTTTTTACTGTGGCTCAAATACTATCTGCTGAGTGGTCAATACATGGGGTCATCAATCTGCCTATTTCAACACTTCAATTCACATCCTGCTTAAAACAGATTCCAGTGGGCAGATATGAGAGGCTAGGAGATAGTTACTTACATGAGATGTGGGAGCTGCCCTTCTCGTACAAATGTCTCAGTAGAATGAAAGAGGTCTTTCTTAGCGGTAGTGAAAGCAATTCGATGCTTTGTAAACAGCTGTTATTGCACGGGACGTGCAATGCCTCGACAGCAAACTTGGCTTGCTATCTGAAGGGAGTCCCAGGCACCTTGATTAGACCTGCGTTTCAGGTGCTCTCGAATGGCAGCTATGTGCTCTTTAATTGTGAGAGCTGTTGTGGGATGCGAGCCGGAATAGTTTATGTCGCTTCGGTCTCTCAAATTGTTACACACTGCGAGAATGTACTTTTTCTTCCTACATGACAGAGGGAAGTAGCTGAGATTTGGCCTCATATCGATACTTCAAATGTGAATTTTGACAAGTTGAGCAGACTCAAGGCCTTGTTGTTTCAAAAACATGTGGCGCTTACATCTGCACACGAGACCTGTGCACTTCAGGTTGCGAGGTCATCCGCAGAGATACACTCCCTTTTAAGTACTAACTTTCTGAGACACTTTGGTGAACTCATGGGTTCGGAATTTAAACGTGTCCAGTACTTCTGGAATCGCAAATTTCTTTAAGGCTGTTGGTTCTGGTTTCATTCACACCTTTTCATCTATATTTGACTTAATACCGTTAGCCATACACTCAATATTTTCCAGTATTTTGGGGGGATTTCCGCTAACTTTGGCTATAATAGGTGGCATTTTGCTATTCCTATTTTTTCTGCGCAATGACTGTCCCTTTGCAACAAGGAGGACTGAAAGAGCTTCCACCACCGCAGCTGTGTCGTGAAACCATTTTGCAGTACTTTGGAGCACCACTCCTGGATCGATTGGAGTGTGACTGGTCTAAGTAATTCAGACCGGTTTTGCATTGTGTGAAGTCCGTGTTTTGGTGCCTTTGGTGCACTTTTGAATATAAACAAATAAACAAAATGTCAGGGCACTCATGAATCAGAAGCTCAATCTTTTGTAAATGTTTTTTAGTCCAATCTTAGTATTTAGTGCCAGTATCAACACAATGAATTTCGCTGTCGGATCAGGATTCGTGAATGAAACCGACACAACGAAACGCTGCGCGATTATTTGAACGCGGGTTTCTCATTACTGATATCTCATGCTTGATAGGTTACTTACACATTATGTCTCAATATTGCTTGCTATGTAATTTTTGGACACAATAAGATACTCGAATTGGTTGAAGGATTGGACTCACTAGCTTTATAATTGCTTTGGCAAAGCCCTGATGAAGTCTTTGAGGTTATTATCTCATAGGAAGAAACACATGCTGGCTGTTGGCTGTTGTTGCTACATGGCTATTGTTGCTGTGATGAACTTTCTATCTCAAGAATAAATTGAGTTCTGTTTCATTCACGAATACCGGTCCGACAGCGAAATTCATTGTGTTGATACTGGCACTAAATACTAAGGGGGTGATTCTGACCCCGGCGGTCCTTCGGCGGGAGGACCGGCAACAGGCTGGCGGTGCTCCGCAGGGCATTCTGACCGCGGCGGTATGGCCACGGTCAGATGGCATTCTGACCGCAGCGGTATGGCCGCGGTCAGAACAGGAAAACCGGCGGTGTCCCGCCGGTTTTCCGCTGCCCTGCTGAATCCTCCATGGCGGCGCAGCTTGCTGCGCCGCCATGGGGATTCTGACACCCCATACCGCCATCCTGTTCCTGGCGGTTCGCCCGCCAGGAACAGGATGGCGGTATGGGGTGTCGTGGGGCCCTGGCATGGGCACTGCAGGGGCCCCCGTAAGAGGGCCCCACAAAGAATTTCAGTGTCTGCTTAGCAGACGCTGAAATTCGCGACAGGTGCAACTGCACCCGTCGCACCTTTCCCACTCCGCCGGCTCCATTCGGAGCCGGCTTCCTCGTGGGAAGGGGCTTCCCGCTGGGCTGGCGGGCGGCCTTCTGGCGGTCGCCTGCCAGCCCAGCGGGAAACACAGAATCACTGCGGCGGTCTTCGGACCGTGGAGCGGTGTTCTGGAGGGGGAACTCTGGCGGGCGGCCTCTGCCGCCCGCCAGTTAGAATGACCCCCTAAGATTGGACTAAAAAACATTTACAAAAGATTGAGCTTCTGATTCATGAGTGCCCTGACATTTTGTTTATTGTTATTAGTTTCCTTGGAAACATTAGAGGAGGGAGGAAGATCCTCTTGCCAGGAGCACCGTGCCAAAGATTATGGTTCAAATGTTACTGTGAAGATTTATTGTGAGCGCTCATTTCCTATGATTTTCTTCCTAGTTGCTATTGTTTTGCACTTTTGAATATGCACTGAAAGTTTGCCTTTCTACGCAGCACTTGCTTTCATTGAGCGCTGATCTATTGATGTTCTCGCTGAGGGCACATTCCCAGACATGCGCGTTGAGGGTGCGTTTGCTACAGGAAGCTGTTTATGAGTTGCCCTTTGTGATCATGCAGCTCTGAACTCACTGTTGGGCACACCATGGAATGCTGCTGCCTCGGCTGGAGCTCAGGCTTTGGAACTCGAATGCTGCTTGGTTTTCCTTGGCGATAAACTTCTTACTTTACCACCTGCCGAAGTGGAAGATTTCCTATCTTCAAATGTCCCGGATTCAATGGGCAACTTTAAAACTGACTATGACTTTTGAATTCGGCTTTCTCAACGCCACAGTTAATATTTTAAATTCTCCTTTTAATACATGTTCAAGTGTCTTTTAACCTGTCATCATTGACATTTCTGTATATATGCTTTAGGATGCATTTTAGTGGCTTTTATATACTAAATTAGGCTTTGAAACACCTTTGAACAGGCAAGAGGAGGGTTCTGTGTAGCCATTTTAGCTATAGTTTTAGTCACGTTATTTTAGCAAACTAGGCCTGCCGCTGTGCACTGTAACCTAGATATATTTTATTCAGCTTCGTTTTATTATCTTAATATTAGCCACATTTGCAGTCCTGTTTTATTTAAATATACAAATAAAAATACAATTTAAAAATACATCTTCTGGTGAAGTTGGGTTTTGAATTTTAAGTTTGAAAATGCCACCTTTAAAACGTGGGCATTTTCTTGCCCGTCTGCTGGAAAACATGTCTGGGTCAGGATAACAGTTGGACCGTATGTTCCCTTTAGGCTGCATGTGTGTGTGCACGCGTAGCCTTGCCTATCCATGTGACCAGGCTGTCTCTAGGAGCACCCTGGCCACTTCCAGGACCAAAAGAGGTATTAAAAATACATTTCTTCGACAGCAGCAGCAGGTGTGAAAAATCCTCTTTTGTGTGTGTCAGGCTGCACTGTAGGAGGCCCAGGACCCGCACCAAAGACAATGTGGCTGCTCCCTCCATTGATTCAATAATGGAGCATTTCAGGTGGCCGATCTGGTGCAGTGTGAAATAAATGCCTTGAACTTGATTTTGCTTAAAGACTTGGCAAATATTTTTTTTTTACAGAGCCTCCTTTTCATTTATTATTGCATACCAGAGCTCCTTCAAAAAGGTGAGTTCATGATGCCTATGGCACAGGGCTGGTTTTAGGGTTGTGCTGTGTATTTAACAGTTTTCAGGCAACAGTAAAAGTGTTAAGATGACTGGTGATTAATGGGCCTGCTAGAAAGAGATCGGAGTTTTGTCTAGAGACAGTTTGACATCTAAGGTAGCACTGCGGGTTAATATGCCTGCTGCAAAGAAAGTGCACCATGCAAATAGAACTGTATTTATGTGGCTAGCTAAGTGAGGTCTTTATTACCTGCAATTCATAAGTTACAATCCTACTGTAGCACAGTGACCTATGAATTGTTATTAAAGCTGCTGGCAAACTGCTAGGTTACCCGTTTCTCCCACAGCCAGCAGCATCTCGCTCGTACGCTATCTTCCCTCCACTCCTCGGAGTCCGTCATACGTAAGGGCATCATAGAGGGGGCAGGAAGACGATACATGTGTGTGGTCTTGGGAAGAGTTTCAGTGACTGTGGCACAGTGACCTATGAATTGTTATCAAAGCTGCTGGCAAACTGCTAGGTTGCCCGTTTCTCCCACAGCCAGCAGCATCTCGCTCGTACTCTATCTTCCCTCCACTCCTCGGAGTCCGTCATACTTAAGGGCATCATAGAGGGGGCAGGAAGACGATACATGTGTGTGGTCTTGGGAAGAGTTTCAGTGTCTTGTGGCCGCACCAGACCTTCAGAGGGCAGGTTGAGGAGAACTCTATTCTTGGAATAGTGAGCCGGATGAAGGAGAATTTTGTGATTGGGTCGTAAGGTAAGCCTTTCATCCGAGGTCGATAGACTGAGCACCAATGATTTGGGTAACAGTTCCTCAAGGTATAGCTTTTGGCTGTATGATTCTGTTAGTGCAAATGAGAATGAGTAGCCAGGCATACAATAATCCTTACCCATGTGAAATGGAGTTCCGAGAATCAGTCTGCTCTCACTAGAAGGCAGGAGCCAGCCCGGAGGTAGAGTTTGGAAGGCTGAGGGACAGAGAGGGGCATGTCAGCACAGGGGCACGGGTATGAAGGACTTATAGATTGGCTTGCAGGGATTGCAGGGAAGAAGCATGTCAGTACTGTGGAGAACTCGGAGTGAATGGGGACATCAGCACTGGGCTCTGGAAGGCCCAGTGAAGAAACATTAGCAGAATTGGATAGAGATAGAGCTCTGTGAAGAGGAGGGCTCAGCACAAGGGTCTTGAAGGCTGATATGCACTCCTGCACACATGTTCCATCTGGTGAAATGCAGGGCATGCATATGCTCACAGTGAGGTTACTAGGATAGAGGTACCTTCCTAGGCCTGGCACAGGCTGAGGGTACCCGCAGATGCATTATGGCAACGGGAGCCGGCTTGCAACCTAGGCCCTATATACCTCCAATGGTTGGAGGCCGGCAAGCTGGGGTCAGGAGGTGTAAGAGCCTGGACCATGCCGCGTAAGAACCAGATGCTACTTACAATGTGGGAGGTCATCAGTGACGAGGGTTCTCAGCTCGAGTGCACAGGCCAGACGTTCATTAACTGGGTTTGTGGAGAAGCTTACCATGAGGAAGAAAAAAAATAGGACAAGGGGACAGAGTGGAAGTTGATAGATAAGATGAAAAGGCAATGGAAATGAAGAAAAACAGAAGGTTGGAATGCAGTAGAGCTGGATAGAAAGAGGCTGGGAGGAGGGGTGGGCAACTATGGAGGAGTGATATTGAGGAAGAAATAAAGGAGGGACACAGGAGGGTACAGTGAGAATGGGATATGGAGTAGAGAGAATAAAGACAGGAAAGTTCCAGCATTGGAAAAACGACAAAGAATGCAGGAAGGACAGCATGATGATAAAGATGGGAGTGTAAAGAAAAGGAGAAAAGATAGGAACGGGGACTGGAAAGAAAGAAGGGGTGCAGGATAGGAAAGCAGAATAATTGGAAGGACATAAATAATAAAAGGATGGGGAGGGAAGAAGATTTGGAGGAGAGGTTGAGGAAAACAGGGAGTTGAATGTAGAGACAAAAGGGGGCAAGTGTGGAGAGGATGACCTATGGGATTGAGATTGTAAAAAGGAAGATGTGAATAAGCAAGAATTGCTGAGAAAAAAAGGGCTGTGAAACATAGAAATGAGAGAAAAAGGAAAAAAGAAGGAAGAACAAACAAAAGGTGATCGGTAACCAGAGGGAAGGCAAAAGATTGAAAGGGACATTTAGAAGACTACCAGGGCAACACCCGTGCACTAGTTTCGTAGATTAATCTCATCAGGTAATGACATTCGTTAGTACAGTAGTTAAGTGGTTTTGCACATGGTTGCTGCCTAGGAGCTTTATTCCAGGGGGGCGTTTTGTAGTTGTGTTCTTCTAATGTAACAAATTGAAAACTTGAATAAAACAGATTTTCAAAAAAAGGAGATAGGTAGACAAAGATGACAGCCAAGGACATCAGAGAGTTTGGGGAAGAGAGAATGGTAGGATGTAGACTGGAAGAGAGTGGAGGCAGGTTGAGGGAGAAGTAGAGGAGAGTGGAAAGGGAGAAAGAAAAGTGGGGAAGATAAGGAGGTGAAGGAGACAAGATGAAAACTTTAGAAAAAGAGAGAAACAAGGCAAGGACAAGAGAGAGAAGTGGATGGAGATAAGAAAAGGTGCAAGGAGATGACATTCATAACAATAGCGAAGAGACAAGAATGGTTCGTATAATGATGAGGGTCACAAGATTCAGTGTCACTGGTGCTCAGAGGTGCAAGGAGCTCACTGTGACCCTGTAATGGGTCTCTTTTAATACCAAGCCAAAGGTGAGGGGAGGTCGGTTTGTGTCTGGTTTAAATTAAGGCTGATGGTACTCTTGCTGTGCCAGTGAATTTGGCAGCTTGCACGCTGCACGTGTTTGCATATTAAGTTGTTGCTTGTCTTCAGTGCACACTGCCTTGACGGTAGTGCACAAAGCGCCTTTATTGCCGGCACATAAAGGAAAAAAATTAGAGGGAACATTGGTTGGACCATTTGTGAATTCACTCTAAACAGTCACACAAAGGAAGCTGAGGTGTGCCCTGCATATCCTGATGGGTCTTCCCGAGCTAGAGTGGTGTGAGGAGCTGACACTTACACCTGAATAGGGCTGTGCCTGTCCTCACACAAAGCAGTCTGTTTGGGGCCCGGGTAAGGAAGGGCAGGGTCTTGTGCATACTAGCGCGCCTGGTCCTTAGTAGGTAAACTTACAAGGGACGTGTATAGGTCGATGAACCTTTCGAATTGCATGGAGTATCCTAGTCATGCGGTGACCTTTGAACCAATAAACAACATCAATAACCATGGAACATTTTTAGGAAATCACCTTAAAAGCCACTTACTCATGAAAAACCACAACTCGGTAAGGAGTTGACAATATTTATTTCCCTATTGCTTACAATTCTAAGTCACCTGTTAGTTCAAACTTTATTCAATTTATTAATTCATTAATAAAACATCATCACTTAAGAAGACATATGCGTAAAGGTAATTCCATAATCTACAATATTAGCATTGATAGTGAAGTTCAGCAATTAAGTTTGTCAGTTAATTATCACTGTCAACGTCACCCTCAAGTCAGTCTTCATCCTCAGGTCATCAATTTGTCAAAATAGGGAATCAGGCTCACGGAACATAAGCCCAATATCAGCACCGCGGACAGCGTCTCCTGACGTCATCAATTTTCTCCCCGCAACTCTGATCTCTCGCCCCTTGTCATGACTTTTTATTAGGGTTTTCCAGTCCATCCCCCTAATTGCTAATTGGTCAGTCAGTCGGCAGATATGATTCTATGTCAGGACCGGAGGCTTCGTATTATGCTTCTCTCTCAATGCTTTATTTTTACAGCAGCCAATCACAAGAGAGTAACTAAAAAACAAAACATATCCCATCATTCAATGGAAGGCGTCATAACCATAGAGACCAGTACTGTATATAAGCTCACGAGGATAAAGCACTTCCTCTTTCTTTGCTGCTGCCGCAGCCAGTTAAGTGTTTTTCATATTCGATCTTATTTGGTGTTATTGTTAGCTTGCGCGCGCTCTTCGTTTTTGGCACTGTGGAGCGGGAGCGGGAGTTTCGCTAGAGGGGCTCTCCCCTAGCGAGGATCGGGAATCCGATCGGAGTACCGGCAGCAAGTATTTCATTTATTATTTCACTCACACGCACGCTCGCGCGCGCGCACACACGCACCCACGCTTTGGCGCGTGATTCATCCCGTTTGAATTGCCGATCGGCTCGTACTGCATTTAGGAGCCTGACAGCAAATTTCGGCGGGGTGCTCGCGGGCAGATTTCACCCGTTTTTTGCATCCATTTAACCAACGCTGCGCTCAATACCTGGCCGGTGACTCCCACCTTGCTCTGATTTCAGGCTTGGTGATACTCCCTGACGCCCTGGGACCATCTGGTCGGCCCAGGGTTGAAACAATTTTGCATAGGCTTTGCCTAGAGTGCAGCAGGCTGCTCCCTCCACGCTCAATTGTATTTTGGTGCCTTATAGCCTGCTGGGGTTCCGCACTCCCCCTGATTGTAGTCCTGGGCTACTCTGATTGCAGTTACCCATACTGCCCTGAACATGGCGCAATCCTTCGCATATGACGAGGAGGATTCTTATGGCGAAGACGCCCCTTCTTTAGAAGAGTCCCTTGTGGGTGCCCTTGATAATAGCGTTCAGCTATCCGTTAACAAAGCCTTGGCCAAGGCTTTGGGACCCCTGACTCACCATTTTGAAAATTTTGCGCGCCAGAAGGGTTGGGTTCCCCCCATCCCTCCGAATCAAGATGCCCATAAAGACGCCACTGAGAATCTCCCTTCCACCTCCAAGGGCAAGTCAAAAAGGCAAAAATGGGCGCATTCTGAGCTGTTTGACAAGCTGGCCGCCACTATTCATTCTGAGCATGGTTATAGCTCACTCAATTTACAAGAGGTTCAGAATTCAGACTCCTCTTCTAATAATTCTCCAAATGCCTCGTCAGATTCTGACTCCTATTCTAGCGTCCACTCAGCATCTACTAAGCGCAAGAAGCGTTCTAAGACCAAACATCAGGCCCCCAAGGCGCCTCGTCTTCTTAATTTTAAGCCTGAGGACATTGTTCATCCTCGTTCCTCCAGCTGGACTCCCCCTCCAGAAGTAGCGTTGTACATGCAGGAGCATGTTAGAGCCGGCTTCGATAAGGAAGTTCGAGCGAGATTAAAGGCAGAATGCCCCAGACCAGAGCTGGAAGGCAAAGTCACCGATACCCCAGATGTAGACCCCACTATGGTGACTTTCCTAAAGAAGTGGGCTAAAGACCCTAAGAAGGGCTTGGATCGGGCATGGAGATCATGCCAGGATAAACTTCTAGACCTCACCGGCCCACTAGCAAAAATCCTGGAGTTGGCTTATGTCTCTAAAGAATCGAATGCCCCTATTGATCCTGACATTCTCATGGGTTGGGCACAACGCTCCATCTGCCTTTTGGGGAATGCCAATGTGGCGATTTCATCTGAACGACGCCGTTCTATTCTTATGCGTGTCGATCCCCAACTCAACGAACTAGCTTCTTCGGAAGCGGGGCAAGCCGCACAAGGCCTCCTTTTTGGAGCTCCCTTCCTCAAGGATTTATCCAGATTTGCGGCTACATTTAGCTCCATGGATAAGGCGCAGCTTTCCCTTAAGAAGGTATTCAGGGAGACTCTTTTTCGTAGGGCCGGACGCGGTCGGGGCCGCTCGTCAGGCCGTTCCTTCTATCAAGGCCCCAGAAGAGACTCGTTCTCCCGTGGCAGGGGTTTCTACAGGGATCAGCAGGCAGACAACACCTTTTACCCCACACGCCCCCGCGCAGGGAGATCTCGTAGAAACGCCTACAAGGGTCAGCAAGGAAACTCCCAGGATGCCTCCTCTGCAGGTGAGACTTATTCCTTTTTCGGAGGTACTGCTGGGGGGCAGGGTCCAAACATGTCTGGGGGAATGGCAGAGAATAACCAAGGACCCTTGGGTGTTGGAAACCGCTCGAGGTTTCAAACTGGAGTTCTATCGCTCCCCTGTGCAACGTTTTATCCCTCCCCTTCACCGTTTTTCCCGTCCCGACCAAGAAATCATGAATTCGGAAATTCTTGCTCTTCTCAAAAAAGGAGCTATTTGTCGGGCAGACCCTCATCCTCGAGGGTTCATCAGCCCCATTTTTCTGGTGGAAAAGAAGGGCGGCGGTTCAAGATTAGTTCTAAACCTCAAAGATTTCAACGCCTGGCTAGTTTACAGGCATTTCAAGATGGAGGGAATCCACCTCCTGAGAGATGTTCTTCAGGAATCAGATTGGATGGTTCGTTTAGATTTAAAAGACGCTTATCTAATCATACCAATCTTTCCTCCTCATCGACGCTTTCTCCAGTTCTTCTGGATGAACCAATGTTTCGAGTTTCAGGTTCTCCCCTTTGGGCTTTCCTCCGCACCTTGGTGCTTTACCAAGATGATGCGCCCAGTAGTCGAATCCCTTCGGGCCAAAGGAGTTCGCCTGATCGTCTATCTCGACGATCTAATCATTATGGCTCAAGACCTGTTGATTCTCCGGGAACACTTGTCCTGGGCAATCAATCTTCTTCAGAGTCTGGGATTTCTCATCAATCAGCCCAAATCTTGCCTTGTCCCATCCCAGCAGATGGAATTCTTGGGGTTCCAAATAGACTCTATTCGTTCCCTTCTGATCCTTCCGGCCCAGAAGATCCGCAACATCAAGAAGGAGTTGCGTCTTCTGTTGTCGAAACAGTATGTGTCTTTGAGGAGCTTAGCCCGGATGGTAGGTCTTTTGTCATCCTCGATTCAGGCCATCTTCCCGGGCCCTCTTCATTACCGGGCCCTTCAACGTCTCAAAATTTCCCACCTTCAGAAGGGTCTATCGTACTCAGACAAGATTCCTCTGTCGGAGGAAGCCCGATCGGAGATCCAATGGTGGCTGTACCACATGGACGCTTGGAATGGTTGGGCGATATTCGGCTCTTCGCCAGATGTGATACTAGAGGCGGACGCCAGCAGGTGGGGCTGGGGAGCACGCTGCGGTGCTCTGTCCACGGGCGGTCGTTGGTCCCAGGAGGAACTCCGCCTCCACATCAATTGTCTGGAACTTCTGGCCGGTTCTTTTGCAATTCGGAGTCTGTCTCCCCTGAAATCAGACTGTTGCATCCTTTTGAGGATGGACAACATATCTGCGGTCAGATATGTGAACAAACTGGGTGGTACGAGATCTCCGATTCTTGCTCAGATTGCCAAGGAGTTTTGGCAGTTCTGTCTTCAGCACCGCATTTCTGTGATTGCGGAACATCTCCCAGGAGTGGACAACACAGTGGCGGATTGGAACTCCAGGTTTCTGCGGGATGGCAGCGACTGGAGGCTCCTTCCTCAGGTGTTTTGTCACCTCCACCAGTTGTGGGGTCCCTTTTCCATCGACCTCTTTGCCTCACGCCTGAACCGACAACTTCCGTTGTTCTTCAGTTGGAGGCCGGATCCGGAGGCGACAGCCACGGATGCCTTCCTTCAGGACTGGTCTCTCCATCTGGGATATGCGTTTCCTCCTTTCAACATGATTCCTCGAGTTCTATCCCAGGTTCGACGCCAGCGTGTAGGGATTGCTCTGGTGACCCCCCTTTGGAGAGCTCAGGCATGGTTTCCTCTAGCTCTCGAGCTGTTGTGCGACTTTCCGCTGTTGATTCCGCACCAGCTCAACCTGTTGCTGGACCCTCTGGGGAATCCTCATCCTCTGATGTTGTCAGGCCAGCTACAACTAGTGGCATGGAAACTTTCCGGAGACAATGGCTTTTGCCAGGTATTTCAGAACAAGCTTCAAAGCTTATCCTCCAGGCATGGTCCTCTGGTACACACAAACGCTATGCCTCTGCATGGAAGCGTTGGGTTACTTGGTGTTCGGAACGGGATTCCAATCCCATTAAAGCAGATGTCAATCTAGTAGTCAACTTTCTGGCCTCCTTGGCAGCTGCAGGCCTCGCGTACAGATCTATTAACAATTATCGATCTGCCATATCGGCGGGCCATGTTCCAGTGTCAGGTAAACCTATAGGAGAACACTTTGTGGTTTGTAAACTGATGAGAGGTATCCGGCTTACTAATCCTCCCCTCCCGCGTTACTCCTCCCTTTGGGATGTTAACACGGTCCTGTCTTTTATTTCTTCTTGGCCTGACAATGAATTCTTATCTCGTAAACAATTGTCGGCCAAACTTACTTTACTTCTATGTCTTGTTTCATGTAAAAGAGTATCTGACATTAAAGCTCTGGATCTATCGGGAAGGAGTTTTACTCCTTCTGGGGTTTCCTTTTCGATTTCCCGTCGTACTAAGACAGGTACTTCTTCGATCTCCTATCCCTCTTTTCCTCACAATACTAAACTTTGTTTAGTTCAGTGTCTGAAGGCTTATGAAGCGTCTACAGAGGGATTCCGGATAGACCCCGGGGGTCAACTTTTGATTGCTCTTAATAAACCTTTTTAATCCCGTTTCCTCTGCTACTCTAGCGAGATGGATTAGGTGGATTTTGTCTGAAGCGGGCATTGACGTCTCCGTTTTTGGAGCCCATTCGGTCCGTGGAGCTATGGCTTCGAAGGCTTTTTCTCTTGGAGCCAGACTAGAAGACATTATGAGAGCGGCAGACTGGTCCGCTGAGTCTACTTTTAAGACTTTCTATTATAAACCTATTGTGGATATCGCGTCAATTGTGGTTAGTCAGCTTTGAACTAGCATAATACGAAGCCTCCGGTCCTGACATAGAATCAAAAATTTTCTAGCTTTCGCGTCAAGAATTTTCAATTCTATTAAGGACACGGAGGCGAGGATTATCCCACCCGGATTACAGAGATTAACATACTTAAGAGTTAAGTATTTTTTATGTTTTACTTTTCACTGTGATTGAATTGTATGCCCTCCCTTTGTATAAGAGTTTATGATCTCTTTTCCGTGGTCTATGACTAGCTTTTGTTTGTGTCCTCTAGGTTTTGAACAGAAACTATGAGGATCTGGACGTTCGTGGGATTCTCGGTCTGTTTTCCGTTGGATTCCTGGTCCCTCTTTTCAACGTGGTTCTTGGATTTCATTTGGATCCAGTTATTGACTGTTATTGACTGTTTTGTTGAATTTTGTTCAGCATCCGCAAAGAAAGAGGAAGTGCTTTATCCTCGTGAGCTTATATACAGTACTGGTCTCTATGGTTATGACACCTTCCATTGAATGATGGGATATGTTTTGTTTTTTAGTTACTCTCTTGTGATTGGCTGCTGTAAAAATAAAGCATTGAGAGAGAAGCATAATCCTCGCCTCCGTGTCCTTAATAGAATTGAAAATTCTTGACGCGAAAGCTAGAAATTTTTTGACTTTAACCTATAGTTTTTGTTTACCAAATCTACTACTTTTTATATGTCCCGAGTCACAAGATGTGGATTGGTTCTTCAGGTATCAAAATTGTTGCAAATGGCTCTTCAGTCAATGCCTCTATTGTTCAAGTCCTGAGAAAGTACATTTAGCCTGCTCTACACATAATTGTAGCAAATTGTCTTCATCATCTCCTGTCCACCGGTACATTGCAGAAAATTCTAGCTAAGTAACTTGAACTTCGAACGAGTCAAGGTTGTATACAGCCGTTTCCAGTCCTTTGTAAGGCTTTTGGTTTTTCATGTTTCGAGTCTGCGAGGCCCAGTGGAACTTGGTCTTTAGTCCAGCTAACTTAATACTACAAATTAATGTAAAACATAGGTTATACGTCTCATTATGACATATTATTACATCTTTCTCATATATTTTTCATTATTTCATACAATATCAGTCGTTTTAGTCCACATGGTGATCATACCCCGAGGGCACATTTTCAAACGTGCACATTAGTTTTCTACGATTAATTTCTCTACACATTTTCTCATTAGTAATAACATATAAATTATTAATAATTTTTTAATTGGCATATCTGCTTCAACATGCACTATAAAGACTTCTCTTTGAAGTTTGCCTAATTCAAAGACAGAAATGGGTATAAGTGCTGGAATTCTGACCTCACAACCTTAGAACACTGAGGACATTCTGCCAAGAAGAAGAGTTGGATGCTGTAGGAGGGACTGCCACTCTCCCTGTTGCTTTGCTGTGCTGGCCTGCTGCTTGCTGCGTCTATCCTGGGAGTGAAAGGACTTTGCCTTCTACATCCTGCATTCCAAGTTCTGCAATGGCTTGAATTGAGCTTGCTTCCTGTTAAGAAGTCTCAGGGACATCAAAGACTTCATCTGGCAGTTCCTGGGCTCTTCTGCTGAGAGTTCTGACTTGCCAAGTGATGTCAAATCCAGTCACTGGTCCCTTGGAAGTGGAAGTTGGTGAGCTGAGGGAGACAATCCATCCATTGATGCACCGCTGCTGAAGAATTCAATGCAGCGCCTGTCATGCAATGGAACAATTGACATCGTGCCCATAGAATAGAAGCAGAGCCTGTGTCACTGTGGCTTCATCATCACAGCCCATCTGGATTTTCCACGCATCGTCCCTGGGCATCACCTTGTCATCGTCCCCGCACTGCAGTAAGGAACTAAGGCTGCATGACCAGAAACCACTGCATCGCCCCTCCTGTGAGGAGAGAACCAACGCATCACCTCCCCTCCCAGTAAGGAACTGACCAATTGCCTCTCCTACAAGGAGAGAATCAACACATCACCTCCCCTGCTAGTAAGGAACAGCTCCATCACCGCCCCTGCCCAGTAAAGAACCAACACATCACTTTACTTTTCTGACACTGCATCTCCCCTGTGGTCAGCATCATCTTTGCTTTTGATGCATACTAGGCACTTTGTGCTAAAAGGATACAACCTATGGATTAAGACTCAGTTAAACTTTTAAAAGTGATGTCTTTGCTTGTGTATGTTGGATTTTTGTCATTGTGGTCTTGCTTTACTCAGATAAATATTGTCTATCTTTCTAAACTGGTGTGGAGTCCTTTTTGTGGTGTATTCACTATTACTGTGTGCATGTGTGTACAAATAAATGACAAATTGCCTCTGAGATAAGCCTACCTACTTGAGCCAAGCTACCATGGGGTAATCAGGCGTTATCTTAGAAGTGTGACTCCCTTACCCAAACTAGAGTGAGGGTCCCTACTTAGGGTGTAAACCACTGCCAACTTCAGACCCCATTTCTAGCAGCTGACAAACAGTTACAAGCATATGCAGATGCAGGGAACTATTCTGTACCAACAGAAATATTACAGAGCTCCCCAAACCCCCATGACAATGCAAGGAGGACCAGTCCCCATGATGTTTAAAAACTGCCCTAAATCACAACCAATGATGGTGCTGGGGAGGGGGTGAGTGAGTACTTTGCACAGTCCTAGAAGTGGATCGCAGTGGACTATATGGTGAAAGAAAGGCAAATGGACATCCTGCATCTTTCCTAATAGATACAGACGCTACTCATTCAACAGTTAGAACTGTTGACGTCCCTAACCTATCCCTCTTGGAAAAAGATGTACAAGTTGTAGGTATCATAAACCAGCAGCGTATTAATCGGATTACGGCTCTAGCAGCAGTAAAGATAAGAGATATCAATGAACACCATCAGTTTGTAATTTGGGATTCGAGCCCTGTGCACCTTTAGGCAAAGATCTTCTTTTTCAATTGAACTGTGACATATATTGGATGCTGGATGGTGTAGGGACTGAGACCCAAGCAGCTGATGTTGAGTTCAAACTACAATCACAAGAGTCTGTCGTCAGGCTTTATCCAGCCTTCACTACTGAAGAATTGCTTATTAACTTAAGAGAAACAATTAAGGAAGAAGTTTTGGATTTTACTGGAAAGGAGATTGATTAAAAATACTGAGCCTTTTAAGGTTACTTTTTGCCCTAATACTGTCTACCCTCAGCTTCACACATATAATATGACCCCAGAAGACATTGGAGGAATCACCCCTGTTACTGAGAATATGATAGAGCACAGAATCTTGAAGGTAGTAATTGGAAGTCTGTGCAATTCACCTATATTACCCTTACAAAAATCAAGTAAGAAATGGAGGATAGTACAAGCCCTCCGAAACATTAATCAATTTGTCCTTCATGCTATCCTGTGGTACCAAACCCTGCTGTGATTTTGTTTCAGATTTCCTCAGATGCATAGTGGTTTGCAGTCATTCATCTTTGTCAGGGCTTTTTTTTGTTCCATTGCTTGAAGACAGCCAGTATCTCTTCGCGTTTTTGTTGCAAGAGAAAACCCTCATGTGGTTTTGCACCCCACAAGGGCATATAGGGAGTTCTTCTTACTTTAATCAAATTCTTAAAAATTATTTAGAGACTTTGCAGTCATCCTGTGGTTCGACTCTATTCCAATACATTGATGATCCACTGATCGTGTCAATGACAAAGGAAGTTTGCAAACAAGACACTTGCTGTACTTAATCACTTAGCTGAGAATGGACATAAAGTTTCACCCGAGAAGTTGCAGTGCTGTGTTGTAGGAAATGTAAAAAATAAGCGCACTGTAGTAAATATGAAATGGGAAAATATCAAGCAGCATCGAGCCCAAGCAGAAACTGCACAGCTGTTACTAATTAGAAAGCAGTTTAGGCCTAATCCCCAAACTGACACGAGCAAGGTGAAATGTTCATTTAAGGAAATAATGGAATAAGAAACATGAAAGGGTTTTCAGTTAAAGGCCAACTCTTGTCTAACAGACCCACAAGCATTTACATCATCACACGAGTCCTCAGGCACACTCTTCATGCCTACAAACAGACTGCAGCCTGATAAGACACTTACATCATTGAATTAGGCCAGAGCACGCAGGTGCACAATTAAACAATGGGTGCAGGAAAGAGACCAAATTCTGAGCATACGGAGTTCTGAGACACACTATGCTGCCAGCACTCACTTCACATAAATAACATTTACCATGAAGCACGTACACATTCTTGGGTAAAAGAATTCTCTGTCATAAAGCATTGTTGAATGTACAATAAAGAATGTGAAATGTATTAGCTCAGGAATTCAGGGTTATGGGGTCACATGTTTTTGAGTGTTTTACCATTTCAAATCTACAACTTGCAAGTTAACTATTGTTTACTATGTGTAATAAAGTATTGTATTGAATTGTATAAAAAGGACCGTCAGTGAACAGGGATTTGAGAAAAACCATAAAGGCAGGTTGTGCAGGGCTGGGTGCAGTCCACAGTGATTTTCTCCTTGTTGCAACAGTTAGTAAATACTGACTTTGGATTTCCAAGAAGAGTCTGCGTGGTTATTTTAGTCTTGGAGTGTTTTCGTTCACTCCACAACAGTTGGTGAGCCACATTCCTGACGGCTGGCACCAGAAGAACGCCTACCCCCCGCTGCAGAAAAAACAGTGCACACACTTGATAAGATAAGCAGAAGCTGAGGTCAGAACTGAAATTCTGCCGGTG
This sequence comes from Pleurodeles waltl, assembly GCF_031143425.1. Lineage (NCBI taxonomy): Eukaryota > Metazoa > Chordata > Amphibia > Caudata > Salamandridae > Pleurodeles > Pleurodeles waltl. The sequence continues at coordinate 5,794,883 of NW_027150097.1, forward strand.
CTCGAGGATTTGGGAAGGATCCAGGGACCGCCGTCTCTTTAAGGTGAGGACAAAACAGCTCATGATCCTTGTTTGTGAATAAGCACGCTCTTCTTGGCAATTTTAAATGCGGATGTAGAAATAAGGTAGAATTTAATTTTACGTTGTATTTTTATGTAACTGAAAGACAAAGGATAGAAGAGGTACCATATGCACTTTTTTATTTTTGTTGTTGGAGGATTGTGTACATGTGTTGCACCAACAGCAAGGTGCCTAAATAACTAGTTGACCTGTGATTCCCAATAACGCCTAGACATGGAGACCCCCTTAGGGCATATGCAGAAGGTATTCCCCAGTGACAATTTTTTTCACAAAAGTATAGGCTGGAGTGGTTTAAAGACACCCAAAAGCATACATATCCTTGGCAAAAAGAAGGAATGTTCAATGATAGGATAATTGAGTATGTTGTTACATACCTTTGCAGTAAATATGCAGCAGCCAAATTAAAGAAAAGAGAAAATTAAAAAATCTCTTCACAAGGAGATACCCCTAACAACCCGACTGTTCCCCCACACCCATTTGACCCTATGAGCACTGCACCCACAGTGCCTAGCATCTACCCACTAGTGCAGCTGCAAGAAGCCACTGTAGGGTTTGAGATCCCTGATACTGGGAACCCTTCACACTCCCCGAAGCTACCCCAAGGTACCCGACTCACACCAAAGCCAAGGAGGACAAGCACTCCTAAACAGCAAACTAGGGTAAGGGATCCCCAATTTTCAGGTCAATTAGAGGCACAGTTTGAACTGCATCTAGATCCTGCACGTCCCCAGCAGAATAAGAGCAGAGTTCAGGGGATAGTGATGACCATTCACATAGTTCATCAGCAACATTGTGGTTGCTTCGGAAAAGGGATGCTACAGGTAGAGTAATTAGAGGACAGGTATCCACTCCAAGGTAAAGGGATGAATGGAATGCAGAGTGGAGTGGCTATGTGCATAGGACCAGAGATATGACACAAAAGCCAACATCTCAAAGAAGAGAACAGGAACATGGAAGGGCTGAAGCTAGCTCACCCCCTTGGCAGAAAGAGAAGGGGGGCATAGTAGTCTCACCAGAGAGGGTGCAGGACTGGCTATCACACAGTGAGAGTAGAAGAGAGACAAGTGAAGTAAGGGGAGAAGAGCATGATGATTGTACAGGACACACTCCGAGAGGTATTGGGAAAGAAAGGATAGAATCCATACACTAGTGTGTGGAGAGCATGGGTGAACTTCTTCACACCAGAGAAGTAAGTCACCTGACTTATGATATCCAAGAGAGACCACTTATTGACTTAGACTACACAAGGGGCAAGTGGAGACTGTCTAAACCAACTGATACAAGGGAAAGAGAGCGAGGTGTGCTCCTTACAAGTAGGAAGCCACAGAGCCAAGCCTTGGACTGAAATTTAGGCACACATAGGCCGCCTTCACTATGGACACGGCAGTTTGCACCACTGTGTTCAGGCTGGCGGTCTTTCCATCGACCGCCAGCCCCCCTGGAATCCCACCGGCCGTATAACAAACATACTGCTGGCCCGGCGGGCGCAAACATTGTTTCCGCCCACCGGGCCAGCAGACTGCCTGGCCGGGACATTGACGCCGGCTCCATGTGGCTCTGTGCGGCGGGTGCAGCTGCACCCATCGCGCAGATCACTGCCCGTAAATCGGGCAGTGACCTGTGTGACGGGGCACTGCACAGGGGCCCCTGCACTGCCCATGACAAGTGCATGGGCAGGTAGGGGCCCCAAGGGGGGGCCCCAGAGCACCCCTTCCACCAGCCTTTCTCTGGCGGGAAAACCCGCCAAGGAAAGGCTGGGGGATTTGGGATCATTATCCGAGGAGCAGCTGCGCTGCCCTGTCGGATAATGATGCCGTCCACCGCCAGGCTGCCTGTCGGAGGCAGCCTGGCATTGGGTGCGGGTCGCCCTTGGGTTTCATTATGTGGCGATCTCCCACCACCGTCGGCATGGCGGCCCACACTGCCATGTTCATAATGAGGGCCATAATCCATTATTGCAAGAAAAATCAAGAACAAGAGAAAAGTAAACAAGAAGTAGCAGAGAAAGCAGCAGTCAAGTTGGTGCAGCAGAAATTAGTGAAGAAAAGAGCAATGGAAGGTGCTGTAGTGGTCACGGCCACTCAGATGACTGCAATGTCTGATGTAAGGATACAGGAAAGTAACAGAGGATGACAAAATAGGATGGGTCCTCCAAGAAGGGCTCAGGCATGTTATTATTTTCAGAAGTGTAGGATTCTTATTAGAGGCTGCAACATGAATAGATGGGATGAACAAAATGGAAGAATGGGAGTTGATGGTCAATCAGAAAATATAACAGCACAGCCACAGCAAAGCCCACAAATTATATACATACCCCAGACACCCTCGCAAAATGTGCAGTCGCCAGGAATGCCCAAAGAGCAGCAGGGACTGCCTCAGCAAAACTACTAAGCACCCTCCATGGAGATTCCACTACAAAGTGGACAAGGAGGAGCTGTTGTGAGAGGGAAATCCTTTCCAAGTGAATCCTGTGGGAGTGTACACACAATGAGGGTAACCACATAGTGTTTCTATGTGTCCCGTCTTGTCAGTAATGCAAAGGCCAGACGAGGAACCCACTGTGACGGTGGCTATTATTGACAAGAGAGTCCAACAGATCCATGGACACACAGGGATTCTCTGGGAAAGTTATAAGGGTTCCTTTTACCAAATCAGTGGAGATCAATCAATCTATCAATCTTTTGTAAAGCACAACGCTATCACCCCTAGGGGTATCTGGGCGGTGAGGTTGCTGCATCTGCTTCGAAAAGCCAGGTCTTGAGTTGCTTTCTGAAGTCTGGCTGGGAAGGTGCTGTTCGGAGGTGGAGGTCATTCCAGGCTTTGGTGGTGATGTAGGAGAATGCGCAACCCCGCTGTGATGGGTGTGGGGAACGTATGCGAGGGCAAGTGAAGTGGAGAACAGGCATCTTGAGGGAAGATTGAAGTTCAGCCGGTGGTTGATGTAGGACAGTCCAAGTTTGTGGAGGGCTGTGTAGGCATGTGTGAGTGTCTTCATCTGACATCTTGTCTGGACAGGGAGACAGTGGAGTCACCTGAGGTGAGGAGTGTTGTCGGTATGTCCAGGATGAGGCTGTCTGCCATGGTCTGTATTGTCTGGAGTCTTCTGAGGAGCTGGGAGGAAATACCAGTGTAGAGCATGTTGCTGTAACTGAGGCAGCTGTTGACGATGGCTTGTACAACAAACTTTCTGTAGTTTTTTGGGATCTTGTGGAGCATGGCGAGAGTGTGGAAACAGGAGGAGGCGACTTCGTTGACTTGTTGTTTCATGGTCAGTTGGCAATCCAAGATTATGCAGAGATTGCAAGCATAGTCAATCAGTGTGGGAGTGGGTCCGAGCTTTTCCGGCTACCAGCTCTGGTCCCAAGAGGAGGTGTTCATTCTAAAGATCAGTACCTCGGTTTTGTTGGAGTTCAATTTGAGGAAGTTGTCTCTCATCCAGTCGACTACGTTGGTCATGGCGTTGCTGAAGTTGGTTTTGGTGTTGGAGGAGTCTTTGGTGAGCAAGAGGATGAGCTGAGTGTCATCGGCATAGGAGATGATGTTGAGTCCATGGGATCTGATGATGTCTGCAAGGGGGGTCATGTAGATGTTGAACAGTGTGGGGCTGAGCGATGATCCTTGGAACACGCCGCATATGATGTTCTTCGTAGCAGAGGTGAAAGGAGGTAGGCAGATGCTCTGGGTGCGTCCTGAGAGGAATGAGGTGATCCACTTTCAGGGCGTGTTGTTGGATGCCAATGTTGTGGCGTCTGTCGATGAGGATGTGGTGGGCGATGGTGTTGAATGCTGCAGATAGGTCGAGGAGAATTAGAGCCACTGTTTCTCCTTGGTCGAGGAGGGTTCTGATGTCATCTGTTGCAAGGATGAGCATGGTCTCAGTGCTATGGTTGGTCTGGAAACCTGATTGTTATGCATCGAGTAAGTGGTTCCCTTCTAGGTATTCGGTGAGCTGTCGGTTGATGGACTTCTTGAGTACTTTGGCTGGGTATGTGAGCAGGGAGACTGGACAGTAGTTCTTGAGGTCGCTGTGGTCAGCTGAGGGCTTCTTTAGGAGGGATCTGATCTCTGCGTGCTTCCATCCATCTGGGAAGGATGCTGTGGAGATGGAAGCATTGAGTAGGTTGGTGAGTTCAGTGCTGATTATGTTGCATCCAAGGTTAAAGAGATGGTGGGGGCAGGGGTTGGTGGGTGCCCCGGAGTGGATGGAGGACATGATGGTAGCAGTGGTCTGGACATCGAGTGGGGAACAAGTGGTTATGGCTGGGCTAGGGTTCACTGGTTGGATAAGGTCGTTGAGGCTGAACGAAGTGGGTTAAGGGGTAAAGTTGTTGTAGATGTTGGCAAATCTTGCTGTGGAAGTAGTCAGAGTTGTTGGTAGGGGCATACTGCTGGCATTCGGGTTGGAGAATTCTTTGATGAGCTTAAAGAGTTCCTTGGTGTGGTTGGCAGCGGCATCAGTGCGGTCTGTGATGGCTGCTCTTTTGGCCTCCTTGATGCACCGGTGGTAGTCGTTGAGTGCTTTTCTGTGTGTGGCTCTGCCGGAGGGGTCCTTGGTGATGCGCCATAGCTTCTCGAGTAGAAGTCAGTTACGCTTGGTGGTTCTGAGCTCTGGGGTGTACCAGCTTGCTTGTCTTGATGTTCTGTTGGTTTTGCCAGTTTCAGAGGGGTGACTTTGTCAGAGCATTTTCTGATCCAGGCGGAGAAGTTGTGGACGGCTTGGCTGATTTTGGTTGATGTGTTGGGTGGTGTGGCCCTGAGTGCTTGTGTCCATTGGCATTCAGTTACTTTTCCCAAGCTTTGGTGGGTGTATCTTTGGTGCTTGGTGATGGTGTGCTCGGTCTTGGAGATGGTGAATTGGATGATTGTGTGGTTGGTCCAGGAGGGTTCTGTAGTGTGGGTGAATTTGATTCTGTTGCTGGAGGAGAAAATGGTGTTGTGGGTGTGTCAGGCTCTGTGGGTGGGTTTGGAGACTAATCGGGTGCGTCCGATGTTGTTGAGGTTCTCCAGTAGGGATGTAGAGTTGGCGTCCTTGGTGTCCTCGATGTGGAAGTTGAGGTCACCGAGCAGCATGTAGTGGAGGGAGTCCATGGCGAGGGAGGTGATGATGTTGCTGATGGCATTGCAAAAAGCTGTGTGGGGTCCTGGTGCCCTGTATGTGAGGGTATCTCTTATGGTTGTCTAGTAGTAGGAAGTTAAGGTGCTCAATGACAGGCGTTGGGTCGTCATTTGTGGAGGAACATTGGATGGTTTCCTTGAGTATTACGGCAATTCCGCTGCCTTGCTTGTTGGGGCGGTCCCAGTGTATCATCTCGTACCCATCAGGGGTGGCAGTGGCGATATCAGGGTTGGAGGCGGGGTTGAGCCATGTTTTGGTGATGAAGGCGATGTCTGGGGTGAGGGTGGTAATGGTGTCCCAGATTTCCGTGGCATGTTTGCTGAGGGAGCGGGCATTGAGCAGGATGCAGTATAGTGGTTCTGGGTTGATGGTGGTCTTCTGGGGGGGGGGGTTGGTAGTGGTATTGGATCCTGTGTGGGTAGGTGGTCCTGTGAGGCAGGAGAAGCGGCAGTGATGGCAGGTGAAAGGTCCTTCAGCGGAGCGCATGGAGGACGTGCAGCAGTGGGAATCTTGGTGCCCAGCTTTAAGGGCCAGGAGCCCGTCTGGAGAGTATCAGTGGGTGGTGGGAGGACCAGGGGTCCTGACGCTGGGTGTGGTTCACGCCTTCGGTGCACAGGTAGCACATCTGCTACGCGGTTGCATAGTGACCACTATTAAGTAGGTCCTAGATAGGGAGGGGTGCCGGGGGCGGGAGGGGGGGCAGAACAGGAAAAATGGAGGGACACGGTGGGACCCAAAGCAGGGGAGCAAAAGAGCGGGAAGGGTAAAGGGGAGGCAGCATGGACTTGAACAGGGCAGCAAAAGCAGAGCAAAAGCAGCAAACTTAAGCAGGGGCAGTAGGTGCTATAATGCAAGAGCTGTAGAGCACTTAGCAGTGAGCTACTTTAAGGAGAGGGAAACCAACATCTCTGAATTAATATTCTTCATGTCTCAAAGAGCTCTTTCTATATCAATTGGAGCTAAATGTTTCAAAATAATATTTTTTTTATTCCAATTCATTAATGCCCATCATAATCCAGTGAATAGATGCTCTCCAAACGTTTCAGATATGATCTTTATTTAGAGTTCTCCTCTACATATCCAGCCGACACGTTTCATCTCTAAAAAGAGACTTCATCTGGGCCTAAAAAACATTTTCACAAAATTAGATAAAACCTCATACATAAAATTTCAATTTCATATATATAATTTTAGTACATTATGTTCTTTTTATGCTTATTTTGTTATTTTTCTTTTTTTAATGTTTTTTCAATCTTTTCAATTTTCTGTTTTTTACATACAACCATATATCTCCAGGATACAAACATCCTAGCACATCTTAACCCAACACACGTATCGCCTTAAACTCTCAGTTTCTCATTTTTTGGAAGAGCGCCCATCACCTCCTAATTAACATAAATGTTCATACAGTCCCCCAAAATCAAAATATATACAAAGTCTTATTCCAAACCCCCTTACAAATTTTTATTTTACATTATGTTACTTACTCCAGTGTGTATTAATATTCTTCATCCTAACTCTTTGATTTTCTCATCATTTCAAGTTAATTCATATTAATACTGTAAAAAGAAATGAATGTATTCAATCTCACTGTTTAAATATCCTCATTTGAATCACAAATTCCATATATAAATCCTCCAGAATTCCTCACCTAAGTAAATTAAGTCAGAAACGATCACATTTTTACCATGTATAACTCTTAACACATGCCAAAATCATAATTCATTAGCTTCAACTGGTAATCAAAGCCTGAGCCCTTTCTTTATGCTCATTGCACATTACCAACGTGTCTGAAGACCACGCACCTTAAATAAATTCCAGACATCCGACAGAGGTTCTCCAAAGTTACTACAAATAGCCTAGTCATGTAATTCATCGGTATCAGTTAGAACGACTGATGCGTGCCAACCCACATGCATAGGCCAACCATTCTAATGCTCCTACGGGGAACGCGCTATTTATCATACTCCTTTAGTCTAAATTGTATCAGTTTAAACGACCCATGTGCACCATTCCGTATACAAACTCCAACCCATCTCTCACCTCTAGTAGTCTGCGGCAATGCGCACCTCCCCGTAAACATATGCCAACCCATCTCTCCACTCTGATATTCTACAGCACTAGGTAGAACAATTGTAAGGCTTTTCCAAATCCTTCGACTCTAAGGCTCATACGGTGAACACGCTGCTTATCAAACTCCTTTCGTCAATATTGTATCAGTTCACACAACCCATGCGCGTCCCTCCTCATACATACTCTAACCCGTCTCTCACTTCTACTAGTCTATGACGCACGGCGTTTTGACCCCCTGCTACTCTAAGGCCCATACGGCAAACACGCTGTTTTTCAAACTCCTTACATCAAGAATAATTACATTCATCTGTGTAAATCGTTACATCACTTCCTGTCATTCCTCCTCAGCACTATTCTGCAAGTGCTGTAGAGTGCTTAGCAGTGGGTGTGGGGGGAGCTGGAGGGACCTGCTCAGTGGGGTCACGCAGCGACTGCCATTAAGTAGGTCCTGGAGTGGAAGGGTTGCGGGAGAGGCTGCAGAGCGGGGAAAATGGTGGGACGCTGTGGGGCCTGAAGCGGAGAGCAAAAGAGCAGGAATTGTGAAGGAGAGGCGGCGGGGCCTTGAACAGGGCAGCAAAACCAGACCAAAAGCAGCAAATTGAAGGAGGGGCAGTAGGCGCTATACTGCAAGCGCTGTAAAGTGCTTAGTAGTGAGTGTGGGGAGAGCTGGATGGACCTGCTGGAGATGGAAGTAGGAGAGAGACACATTGACGGCTGTCTACTGTTCTCACCAGCTCCCTCTCGCATTGTTGCTTTGCCCTGCCCCTTACATTGCTGTTTTGCAGTGCCCCCTCCGGCACTGTTGCTTTGCCCGGCCCCTTACATTGTTGCTTTGCTGTGCCCCCTCCGGCATTGTTGCTTTCCCTCAACCCCCACAAACTCCTCCTGTGTTGTTGTTTTCCACAGTCCCTCCACCTCCTCCCCGCGTCCTGCCACAAAAAAGCACTATGACAAAGCCTGTTGAATGACATGGCTAAAAGACATTTACAAAGCCAATAGCTCTTGCATAGATGAGACCTATTGGCTTTGCCAACGCTTGTTTGTACTAGAGTCAAGACAATATGTAATGACAATTATTACAATACCCTAAATGTCTTTACCTTTGATTTATCTTTACCGGACAGAATACAGCATCTAGGATTAGTATCACATACAGGTAATTTTACAGATTCATCTAAAACAGACAGAAGGGTCTCAGAAGGGTCAGCTAGGTCTTGATGAAAGCCCACTCAGGTTGTCATGCTCTAGGAAGGACAGGAATATGTTGAACTATTTATAGAGATGAGGCAGGCATCTTAATAACTACTGCTAACCCCATAGGATTCAGTCTTAATAAAATATCATTATTTATTCTGTTAGTAATAAAGTTTTCTACTCTGCTATGACTGTTCATACATCCACAAACACTTGCATCCAACAAAGAGGTCTGGATGAGTCTGCCTAGCACCAGCTGGTGAGGATGAAGGAGCATCCCTGTAATGAAACATGCTACCTACTATGGATGAGGGGTTTGTGTCCTTTTTTCCCTAAAGAAAAAAGGTTTTACCAAAAACATTTTCCAGGATGTACTAAGTGAAAACTACAAAATGATCCGTAAAGTTAAAAAATATTTTTTCTTTATACAAAAGAGCATGTCAGGCTTTTATTGTGTGTATCAGAGTACTTCTGTGTCTGTTTTATCAGTAGTAGAGTTGCAGTGAAAATAGAAGTCTGTTTTGTGAATAGCAATTGTTTCACGCTTTCGTGGGGGGTGTTGTGTACTAGTGCAGCACTTCCTAAATCTCTCCTTTCATGTACCTAAACCACACCCAGTTTAGTAATGATTCCCCATTTTGTGACCTCTCCCCCTTGTCCCTCCCACAAAACCATACAGCCACATGTGCAGAGATCTCTGCCACTGGAACGGAACTCTCCGTAGAAGAGGATGAGAGTCCTGACTAGACGTCTGTGAATAGAATTTTGGAGTACACAAAGTGATGCTACTTTATGTACTCCAACATGACGTCTTTTGCATGGAACTCAAAAATGTATTCAACATTTTATCAGATTGTAATTCTTCATTTCTAAATGGCAGCACCTATTCTGCCATTTCCTATAGTGAAGGTGCAAGCATGGCTTCAGGCCTGCTCTGTGCAGCCTGACTGATGCAGTGTCACCGTGCAGTGGGGCATGCTAAAACAACCCTTTTTGACAGCTATGTAAGCCTTCTAGCTCACTAGGTAGGATGCATGGTATTTAAAAGTTGGATATGTGGAAAATTAATATTTCCACCTGCCTACAGAGACAAGGTTCAATATGTCATTCCCACACTGCCATGCCTAGCTGTCCTATCCAGAAAATACTAATATTTTATATCGGGAATGGGTCGAGCTAGAAAAGTAATCAAACAGCTATTTTAATAGGTATTAAAAACCTAATTAAATTGCGAAGTTGGATTTTAAAAAATATGAAGGAACTTTTAGAAATGTACCCTTTACCTGTCTGAGCTGCCAGATGGCTAATTAGCAGAAGCCGCTGCCAGCTCTTACCCGTGCTCAGGCCTTGACTAGGTGTGACTGAGGGGTAAAATTCCTCCCAGGAGCACGCAATAGGCTGGCTTAAATGGGCAGCGATGATTCCTCTGAACTCAAAGGAATATGCACGGCGAGGGCTGCAGTCGTTTTGACAAGCCAGTGTAAAATTCTGTTTGACAGGTCTTTTGAGCCGCATGTTACACTTGAGGCACATGTGAAAGGGAGAGAACTGGATGCTAAGACAATTCTTGTGTATCTACGGTCTTGCTGCTGAGGACCCTCCTTTTGCCCTACAAGCCTTCTGTCTTTGGGTTTGCTGTGGGTACGATGCCTGCTTCAAACTGGATTTTAATTTTGGTTTTGGGATGACATTATGATTACCATAGTATACTCCCCATTCAGCCCCAGTGCATTGGGACATGACATTTTATGCCTGTTTGTAGTAAAGCAAACAGGAGTTACTGACAAACTGTGTAAGATTGTCCCTAGGAACATTTACCCTGTTAGTTAGGGAGGGGCCAACATAGTGCCAGGCAAAAATCTGGCACCTCCAGGAATTCACCATAGATCACTTTATGCACCTGCGGAAGAGTAGAAAAGGACTCAACCTCCTGCCTGTGCTCTGAGAGGAACCCTGAAAGATTTTACCTGCTCCTTCTTGTACCTAGGGCAAATTAGTGAACTTCAAGGGTTATAACAGTGATCTCCTGTGTGGCTGCAAGGAGACATAAATCTGCAAGAGGCCACTTCCTGGAAGTACCCATCTCACCAGTAGCAACTGGACCCGGACTGGACCCTGCTGTTGGCCCCTGAATGACATCTTGTGAGTCTCTAAGTGCCTTCCCTGAGGTCCCGGGGGCTTTAGAAGTGTGCTCTTGTGGTTGGTATGGAGTACCAGGGCACACCGCAAGGAGTCCTGTGTGATTGATCCAAGTGGTCGTTAAATCAAGATCGAAGACAGTGACGTAGGTGCAAGTAGAGTTTATTGACACTGTGCAAGAGTAATGTCAATATCAAGGCAACAATCCAATGTACAACAAGTCGTCATGTGTACATCAAGCAGCCAAGTCGTCATATATACAGCAAACAGCCGACACATGTTTCATCTCCTAGACTTTGTCAAGGCTGTGGGTTCGATAAACAATGTGTATATATTGGTACATTGGTATAATGAAGAGTAGCCAATGTTTATGTGTGACAATACAACCAAGGTACAAAGTACACGCACCAGACAAAAGCCCAAAATGGAAAATGTGAGAAGGGATGCTAAAAAACCAAGTGAAAAATCGTGTCGTAAGCATTACGAGGCTGAAGTGTGTGGTGATGTGAGAGAGACTAAAACAACATCGTACGTGATGAGAAACTAGGTGATTTGTGAACATTAATAAGTTGTAACGTATAACCGACGGATATATAATAGTAAGGTGGAAGTGACCCTGTGTTTTGGAGGCATAAGAAAGGGTGTTGATAAGTTGAAAACCATACAGTGCTCTTGTGTTTGGTTGAGACTTAAAAGACTATGGGGCATATTTAAGAAACGTGGCGCTGCACACAGTGCAGCACCACTTTTCTTGTGCCTCTTAGCGCCCCCTGCCCCCGCCATATATGCGCCATATTTAAAATACGGCGCACCATGGCGCCAGGTAGGGGCAAAAGTGTCATTTTTTTTGTAATGCTATTGATGTACTCTGCAGGAGTCGTGCCAAAATATTGGCGCGGCTCCTGTAGAGTACATAGGGGCCCATTGTAATCAACGGCATGCCCTCTTTTAACGCCTGCACTGAGCAGGCATTAAAAGTGCTGAAAAAAATGACGCAAGGAAATCTATTAGATTTCCTTGTGCCACTTTTCCGGCTCCCCTTACGGGGGAAAACTCCCCTTGCATACATTATGCCTGGTGCAGCCATAATGTAGAGCAAAGGGTTACAAAGTGGCGCAATGCATGCATTGCGGCACTTTGTAAATATGGCGTGGCGTTTTTGGCCTTAAAACGCCACATAAGCGTACAAAAAAGATGCTAATGTGGCGTTAGATTAGTGCTACGGGCTCTTACATATGCCCCTAAGTTAAGAGGTTAACTCTTTCAACAGGATGAACCTGGTTGGTGTATCCGACCCGTGCTCCATTGCAGTCGGCCTCAAATCCCACCTAGAAACCAGGCAGCTGTGACCACCGACCATCATTGGCATTTGTGCTTTTTAGTGTTATTTTACTTAAAACTTTGAAAATTAATATCTAAGGTTCCTCTTATTCTATTTGTCACTTTAGTGTCATTGTGTGTATTGCACTTTACCTGATTTCACTCATTCGGTTTTGGATTTTTATTGCTCTGTGTTTTTACTTTATTACTGCTTTGGTATTGCATAAATATTTCCCACATTGCTCTAATCTGCTCTGTGCCATGGCTACCAAGAGGTTGAACTCAGGTGAATTTAGTGACTTTAATGGCTCACTCTGACAAGGGGTGTTGTTCCTTGAGGTGGTTAGTCACCAATCCAAGATAGTAATCCAATTTCGTACAATCACTCGCCTCGATTTTCACACTGCCAAACCACTCATGTGCATGCATTAATATATACAGATTAGTTACATATGTATAAGATCCATTCATACCTATTGATACTCCTGTAAATATTAATGTTAATTAAACCTATAATGCATACAAATGTATCTCAATATACACACTTTATATACATACAGATATGTAGTAACATCACTTATCTGCATACATATTAGATGCACCATAAGTGTCTATTGTGCTCAAGCATTGATACATACAGATACATACATAACTTTTGCGCTTCTCCCCTCCTTCTTGTGGCAAACCTTTGGCTAATTGGTGCAGTTCATACTCTGAGGCAGTACTAGAGGTAGGAAAGTTGGTTTAGCACTACTGTTGTTGCTCCCTGTGTTTTGCTGAAGGGGTCTTATTCAGGTTGCGGTTGGTACTGCCTGCAGGTGCCTGCGTGTAGGGCCGTGGCCTCACTCTCAGTGGTGCCTGAGACAGGGGTCATCAACAGGTCCTTAAATTGACTAATGGTAACAACAGTTTTCTATAGCCTGTAAAAATATACTAGGTGTGGCGTTAAGTTCTATATAAAGACAAGTCATTAAGAGGCGGGGTTGTAAGGTAGGAGGTAGTTGTGGCTAAGTTGATGACTTTTAAAATTGGAAACCTGTGTTCTAATTTCTGATGCAACACCCAACAGATAATTGTGTGTTTCTGGGCCTGATTTACAGGTTGGCAGGCAGTATTTCATCTGCTTTATTACAGGTGCATTACTACGTAATGCACCTGTAATAGTGCAGATAGGATCTCTGTCATGTTTGCAACAGAATACCCATCCGCCAAACTCAGAATTAGGCCAGATGATGGCGCGTCGATCGAGGTGGGGAAGATGAGTCAGTTGATCGTGTTACTGCTGAATGAGGTAAAGATGTGTCCAGCAGCGTGGGTGGGGTAACACGTGTTGGGTGAATCCAAGGTTTTCAAGACTTTCTAGGATTGTGGTTTTATTGAGGGTGAGTCCAGACTTCTAGGTGAAAGTTTACGCCTCCTCCGAGGATGACGGTGCTGGAGTCGATGATCAGTGGGGCAGGTAAGTGTTTTGGTTTTGGTTACCCCTCTGAGAAACCCTTGCAGTACAAGATTTGTACTGTTAGAATCTTTGTTAGGGGTTGTACATTGCTTTGTTCACTGTAATTTTGTACATATTTTTAATTTTTTGATTGCATGGCTGGTTATTACCAGGGGGAGCTCATGCTCAGTACAACAGCCCAATGTCAATGGTTATCAATCTACATTTCGAAAAATGTTCTCTCGGAGGCTACACGTTTTACATATTTATTAGGAAATAATAAAGGCGGAAGGTCTGATTACGTTATTGTGAACGTCATGTGTTTAAAGCAGTAGGACGGATTGTAATTATACTCTGCTAAAGCCTGTAGACAGGTATTTTGTTACATAGAAACTATGAATTTCCAAAACAGCCTAATGGTTGCCTTGCAGGAAAGAGTATGTGTAGTGCAGTAGGCCTGGGTTGATTATAGTGAGAAGTTAGTGACAAAATCTGAAGACTTGATTGGGTCATTGAGAGACATGCCCGATGCCACAGGTCTCATCTGTTTATTACGTAAAGTTCCAATCGAGTTAGCAGGCCCGACTTATTTATTGTGAAAAGCATATGTTTAAGCCAACCAACCATTTTGTTCAGAGATAAATAAGTGTTTTTACATGAAATGTTGCTAAGTTTTATGTTTCATGTTTGTTAAACCCTCCCACAAAGTCTCGGGGTAGAAGGTCTGCACTGTGATAAGGTTTATAAGGTGCTGTACAGTTTTGATAAGTGCATTTTTTTAAGTTGTAATTTTACAACTACATGCCTGATTTTTTTTCTCAGAAAGCTTATGCTCTCTACTAGAGACCAGAGGTGATTATAGTGAGAAGCCAGTGATAAACGCTAAGGCTTGATTAGTTCATGGGAAAAACAGATGTCAGATACCATAGGCCCGACCCGTTTGTTATCAAAAGTTACGACTAAGGCGGTAGGCTGCACTTATTCATTTTGAAAATCATGTGTTAATAGGCCTTTAATGGTGGATTGCTACTACACCATATTAAAGCATGTAACTCTGTTACGAGGAATCTCACATGTTACTTTAGGAGGCAAAGGTTTGGGTGTTGATCACAGCTTTCACAAGCTTGTTAAGTTTGCATATTTTAATGTGGATAGGTAATTAGGTGAATGCAAGAATGATTCCGTATGAGGGTGATTGAATGCATGAGTGCTAGGATGAATGAGAGGGTGGAAATATGATGAGGTATTGAGTGCCTAAGTTCAACAGTTGCTGAAGAGATATTTTCAATTATAAGCCATACCTATTGGCATTGCCAGTGTTTGTTTACAAATTAAGCACTGGAGGGCATGCTTTGGATGCCCTCCCTACCCAGAGTGTGTAGACTCCACTCCGAGGTATCACATAAACCAGCCCCCCTACAACCACCAACACACTCCCTCTTTTCCTGTCTCCTCTAACAGGAGTGAAACCCACACCCAGTGGCAGAAACAATAGCACACACAGTAGAATAGATGCTTAAAAGTGTGCACCAGTGTGCACTAGACACACACAGTGAGTGAGAGTAGAGTGTCCTAAGTTAGAGACACGCAGTGAGTGAGAGTAGAGTGTGTGCTGAGTTATAGACGCACAGTGAGTGAGAGTAGAGTGTGTCCTAAGGTATAGACACACAGTGAGTGAGAGTAGAGTGTGTCCTAAGGTATACACACACAGTGAGTGAGAGTAGTGTGTCCTAAGTTATAGATGCACACAGTGAGTGAGAGCAGAGTGTGTCCTAAGTTATAGTCACACAGTGAGTGAGGGTAGAGTGTCTCCTAAGGGATAGACACACACAGTGAGTGAGAGTAGAGTGTGCCCTACGTTATAGATACACACAGTGAGTGAGAGTAGATGGTGTCCTAAGTAATACACAACGTGAGTGAGGGTGGAGTGTGCCCTGAGCTATAGGCACACACAGTGAGTGAGAGTAGAGTGTGTCCTGAGTTGCAGACGCACACAGTGAGTGAAACTAGCGTGTGTGCTAAGTTACAGACGTACACAGTGAGTGAGAGTAGAGTGTGTCCTGAGTTATAGACACACACAGTGAGTGAGAGTAGAGTGTGTCCTAAGGTATAGACACACACAGTGAGTGAGAGTAGAGTGTGACCTAAGTTATAGGACACAAGTTAAGATAGTCCTCCGCTGTTTCAGACCTGCATATAATGAGCAACACTTTACTCCTACAAGGGAGAATATGCTCAATGTTGTGACTGTCATAATACAGGTGTTGAGGTTCAAGGTTTGTCACTCATTGAGTGTGATTGGGCCCTTGGTGTGAGGCTCACACACAATCAGTGGACTTGTGCCGACATGGCTGTCACTCACTGGGTGTGATTGTGCCTGCAGTGTGAAAGTGTCAGGCTGTCACTCACTGGGTGTGACTGTGCCTGCAGTGTGAGGGTGTCAGGCTGTCACTCATGTGGTGTGAGTGTGCCTGCTGTGTGAGGGTGTCACGCTGTCACTCACTGGGTGTGACTTTGCCTGCAGTGTGAGGGCATAAGGGCTGTCCCTCGCTGGGTGTGTGAGTGCCTGCGGTGTGTGGGTGTCAGGCTGTCACTGGATGTGACTGTGCCTACAGTGTGAGGGCGTCACTCGCTGGGTGTGATTGTGCCTGCAGTGTGCGGGCCTCAGGCTGTCACTCACTGGGTGTGATTGTGCCTATGGTGTGAGGGCCTCAGGCTGTCACTGGGCGTCAGGCTCTCACTCACTAGGTGTGACTGTGCCTGCAGTGAGGGTGTCAGGCTTTCACTCACTGGGTGTGATTGTGCCTGCAGTGTGAGGGCATCAGACTGTCACTCGCTGGGTGTGATTGTGCCTGCAGTGTGAGGGCGGCAGGATGTCACTCGCTGTGTGTAATTGTACCTGCAGTGTCGGGGTGTGATGTCACTCACTGGGTGTGATTGTGCCTGCGGTGCAAGGGTGTCAGTCTGTCGCTCACTGGGTGTGATTGTGCCTGCGGTGCGAGCGTGTCAGTCTGTCACTCGCTGAGTGTGATTGTGCCTGCGGTGCGAGGGCATCAGGCTGTGCCTCGCTGGGTGTCATTGTGCCTGCAGGATGAGGGCCTCAGGCTATCACTCTCTGAGCATGATTGTGCCTGCTGTGTGAGGGCGTCAGGCAGTCACTTGCTGGCTGTGATTGCGCCTGCGGTGTGAGGGCGTCAGGCTGTCACTCACTGGGTGTGATTGTGCCTGCAATGTGAAGGACGCAGGCTGTCACTCGCTGGGTGTGATTGTGCATACAGTGTAAGGGCATCAGGCTGTCACTCAATGGGTGTGATGTCACTTGCTGGGTGTGATTGTGCCTGCCATGTGAGGGCGTCAGGCTGTCCCTCACTGGGTATGATTCTGCCTGCGGTATGAGGGTGTCAGGCTGTCACTCGCTAGGTGGGATTGTGCCTGTGGTGTGAGGGCGTCAGGCTGTCACTCACTGGGTGTGATTGTGCCTGCAGGGTGAGGGCGTCAGGGTGTCACTTGCTGGCTGTGATTGTGCCTGCGGTGTGAGGGCGCCAGGCTGTCACTCACTGGGTGTGATTGTGCCTGCAATGTGAAGGCCACAGGCTGTCACTCGCTGGGTGTGATTGTGCATACAGTGTAAGGGCATCAGGCTGTCACTCAATGGGTGTGATGTCCCTTGCTGGGTGTGATTGTGCCTGTGGTGTGAGGGCATCAGGCTGTCACTCGCTGGGTGTAATCGTGCCTGCAGTGTGAGGGCGTCAGGCTGTCACTCACTGGGTGTGATTGTGCCTGCAATATGAAGGCCGCAGGCTGTCACTCGCTGGGTGTGATTGTGCATGCAGTATGAGGGCATCAGGCTGTCAATCACTGGGTGGGATGTCCCTTGCTGGATGTAATTTTGCCTGCCATGTGAGGGTGCAGGCTGTCCCTCGCTGGGTGTGATTTTGCCTGCGGTGTGAGGGTGTCAGGCTGTCACTCGCTAGGTGGGATTGTGCCTGTGGTGTGAGGGCGTCAGGCTGTCACTCACTGGGTGTGATTGTGCCTGCAGGGGGAGGGCGTCAGGGTGTCACTTGCTGGCTGTGATTGTGCCTGCGGTCTGAGGTAATCAGGCTGTCACTCGCTGGTGTGATTGTGCCTGCAGTGTGAGGGTGTCAGACTGTCCCTCACCGGGTGTGACTGTGCCTGCAGTGTGAGGGTGTCAGGCTGTCAATTGCTGGATGTGACTGTGCCTGCAGTGTGAGGGTATCAGGATGTCAATCACTGGGTG
Organism: Pleurodeles waltl; assembly: GCF_031143425.1. Taxonomy (NCBI): domain Eukaryota; kingdom Metazoa; phylum Chordata; class Amphibia; order Caudata; family Salamandridae; genus Pleurodeles; species Pleurodeles waltl. Next base: position 5,812,502 of record NW_027150097.1, read on the forward strand.
TGACAGTGCCACCTGCAGTGTGGGGGCATCAGGCTGTCAATCACTGGGTGTGACAGTGCCACCTGCAGTGTGGGGGCATCAGGCTGTCACTCGCTGGTGTGACAATGCCTGCAGTTTGAGGGCTTCAGGCTGTCACTCGCCCGGGTGTCATTGTGCCTGCGGAACAAGCAGGTCAGGCTGGCACTCGCTGGGTGTGATTGAGCCTGCAACGTGAGGGCATCATGTTGTCATTCATTGGGTGTGATTGTGCATGCAGTGTGAGGGCGTCAGGCTGTCACTCACTGGGTGTGATGTCACTTGCTGGGTGTGATTGTGCCTGCCATGTGAGGGCGTCAGGCTGTCCCTCACTGGGTATGATTCTGCCTACGGTATGAGGGTTTCAGGTTATCACTCACTGGGTGTGATTGTGCCTGCAGTGTGAAGGCCGCAGGCTGTCACTCGCTGGGTTGAATGTGCATGCAATGTGAGGGCGTCAGGCTGTCACTCACTGGGTGTGATGTCACTCTTTGGATGTGATTGTGCCTACTGTGTGAGGGTGTCAGGCTGTCCCTCATTGGGTGTGATTGTGCCTGTGGGTGTGAGGGCATCAGGCTGTCACTCGCTGGGTGTGATTGTGCCTGTGGTGTGAGGGCGTCAGGCTGTCACTCGGTGGGTGTGATTGTGCCTACAGTGTGAGGACGTCAGGCTGTCATTCGCTGGGTTTGATTGTGCCAGCGGTGTGAGGGTGTCGGGTTGTCACTCGCTGGGTGTGATTGTGTCTGCAGTGCAAGGCCATCATGCTGTCACTCGCTGGGTGTGAATGTGCCTGCATTGTGAAGGTGTCAGGCTGTCCCTCACCGGGTGTGACTGGGCCTGCAGTGTCAAGATATCACTCACTGAGTGTGATTGTACCTGTGGTACGAGGGCGTAAGGCTGTCACTCGCTGTGTGTGATCGTGCCTGCAGTGCGAGGGCATCAGGCTGTCACTCACTGGGTGTGTCTGTGCCTGCAGTGTGAGGGCCTCAGGCTATCACTCTCTGGGTGTGATGTCACTCGCTGGGTGTGACTGTGTGAGTCAGATCACTATCAGTGGTCTGGTGCGACAGTGCACAAAGTGAGGCGCTCACAAAGAGAGGGATTGTGCGGGAAGTATATGTTACTGTGAGAAACGTATAAAGAATGAACACGAGAAAAGGAATAAAGAAAAGAGATGAAGAGGGAGCAGAAAGAAGGGGAGAAAAGGAAGAAAGGATGAAGAGAAGAGGGAGGAGGGAAGGGACGCAAAGGAAGTGAAGAGATGGAGCGCGAAAGAACAAAAACATAATGCTGTTAAAGTAACGGCTTGTTTTTGAAGTTTCTAAGGGCCATATGTACGAAAGCTTTTTCCCATAGACACAGAATGGGTGAAATCCTTTGGTACATCTGGCCCTAAGTGTATAAAGTTTGTGACCTGCGCAGTCAAGCGCGTGACGTGAAAGGTCATCTGTCGAAACCGAACCAGGAACCCTTAGAACGTCAGTCTAACGCTCTCTCAACTGAGCGTCTTCGGCTGCTTTTAACGCTCGCTTCTGTCTGTTCTACTTTTAGTGAAAACTTCATGGAGAGGACCTGGTATCACAGGTCCCAACACAGGGCCGCAAGACCCAATGCCAGGTACACAGGTCTCACCCTCAGGGTCACAGGTCTCATCCCAGGGTCACAGGTCTCACCCCCAGGGTCACAGGTCTCACCCCCAGGTACACAGGTCTCATCCCAGGGTCACAGGTCTCACCCTCAGGGTCACAGGTCTCACCCCCAGGGTCACAGGTCTCACCCCCAGGTACAGAGGTCTCATCCCAGGGTCACAGGTCTCACCCCCAGGGTCACAGGTCTCACCCCCAGGTACACAGGTCTCATCCCAGGGTCACAGGTCTCACCCTCAGGGTCACAGGTCTCACCCCCAGGTACAGAGGTCTCATCCCACGGTCACAGGTCTCACCCTCAGGGTCACAGGTCTCACCCTCAGGGTCACAGGTCTCATCCCCAGGGTCACAGGTCTCTCGTCACCCCCTCCCTTACACTGACGGGATCCTTTGCCGGGGGCCGCTGCCTCCTCCCAGCACTGAAGACCAGAGACTGAGCTGACATTTTAAGCGGTAACTCCATCGCTGCTCCGACTCTTCCCACAGATCAACTACATCCGAGCAGGAGAAACTGCCCCTGACCTAACCCCGGCCCCTCCTCCCCTCCATGGGGACCCTCAGAGAGACGTCACTCAGTATCCTCCGCACTGGCCCCCTTGTCACCAGGGCCCCTTCGGTGTCTGACCCTTCAGACCTCAGTCAGTAACCTTCACACCGACCCCTTCTCACCAGGGCTCGGTCGGTGTCTTACTCGTCAGACCACAGTCAGTCTCTCCACACCGACCCCCTTCCCCACCCTGGTGCCCCTCAGAGAGACTTCACTCAGCACCTCCAAACCGATCCCTTCTCAGCAGGGCCCGGCCGGTGTCTGGCCCGTCAGACACCAGTCACCGGCTGACTCCAGCATCACCTCCCGGTGTCACCAGCCTCACGTGTCTCACCTCTTCCTGCACTCTCTCCCGCCCCTTCTGTGCCCCCGTACTCCCATGTGTATGAGTACAGACACTCGCGGGGGGGCAGGAGTACAGAAGAGGGCAGTACGGGTCAGGCATTATATGTGCGTCTCACGAGCAGACACTTCATGGATCACACCGGCCTCTTACGCCTCAGGTGAGTGGGGTCTGGGCCCGGCTGCTGGGGTCCTCACAATCCCCTCACACTTCAGTGTCTCCCTCTCCTGTGCACCCCCACGGCTCACCCTGCTGCCCCCCCGAGTGTGGGTTTAACACGAGATGCGCATCCCCTGCTGTAGGATTCTACGCATGTAACATACAACCCCCTCCAATGCTGATGTGGCAGGGTAGCCCCCCCTCCTCCAGCTGTTTCTGCAGCTGCACCGCTGGTCTGGGGCTCCGATTCTTGCTCTGAGTGCAGCAGGTCCTGGGTTGAAATTCACAATCATCAGAGGTTATCTCAAAGTATTTTGTTTCCTGCTTTCTCTATTTTCTATTTGTAGAAATGTGACTTTAAAAATGAGTTAAATTTAGGAAAAGAAAAGAGGGCTCGTCCGGGATTTGAACCCGGGACCTCTCGCACCCTAAGCGAGAATCATACCCCTAGACCAACGAGCCAGTTGATGTACTCAATTGTAATGTAATATGTTGTGTGCTCCACCATGAGAATTTTACCTTGTTTCATGTACTATTTTTGTCTGTACCCATCTTAGATATATCCTAGGGAACTGGGAGGGATTTCATGAGAGAGTCTTCGGACATCTGCTTTTAGAAAAAATAAATAAAAATCTGCTTCCTTTTATTCAAAACTGCAAAGAGAAATGGAAACACCCATTACACACCTCCACGCAGATTATTGTGTGAGAGGATCACACATTGAGTCTCTCTAGCTTATAAAAGTCCAGACATTATTCCACCAAGTCCTGGCTGTTTCTCATTGGGCAAATAAGAAAATATGTTTCTCCAATAGGGAACTTTCTATATTATTTATGGGTCCGCAGCAGAGGTGTTGTGTTTTTCCTGCTAAAGACCACATCACTCAGATAAAGACAGACACCAAATGGTTGGGATGTCACAGTAACACTGATATGATATAATAATGCCGGGTCAGGGATGAGGCAGATGCTGTTTGTGTCAGCATATAAGGGCATCAGGTTTTATGGAGCACAAACAGGTGCAATGTTCTCCCTCGCCACCAGGGGGCGTCTACTTATCTGGGGCATTATCATTCACTCTCACCCTTCCCTAGTTGTGTATTCAGTCTGTGATGTGTCTATTTTCTACAGTCTGTCAAAATCTTTAGTGCATTTCTACAAATGAAAGTCACCTCTTCCTGCCATGACGTGTCTCCCGTCCTGGGGCCATCACACCTCTCTCGTAGAGATCCGAGTACAATGAGCTCTCTATTGTAGTTATGTCGTAGACCTGAAAGCCTTAGGGTGGTCTTCCCCCAAACTTTTTGCCTTCTTGCCTCACATTTTTGCTGATTTCATTTTGTTGGCCTTTAGGACTCTGGGCAGTTTACCACTGCTGACCAGTGTTAAAGTGCTGTACTCTCTCCCTAAAACATTGTTTGATTGATATATACCTAATTGACATATTTAATTTACTTATAAGTCCCTAGTAAAGTGCACTACATATGCCAAGGGCATGTAAATTAAATGCTACTAGTGGGCCTGCAGTACTACTTGTGCCACACAATTAAATAGCAGTTTAAAACATGTTCCAAGCCTGCCACTTCAGCATGGATGCAGTATTACAATGCCATGTCAACTTGGCATTTAAACCTTGAAAGTAGGCCCTAGATAGCCCATAGGGCAGGGTGATGTATATTTAAAAGGCATGACATATACTTTTGAGTTTTAAATGCCCTAGTAGTGAAAACCCCTCAAATTTGTTTTTCATTATTGTGAGGCCTACCCCTCCCATAGGATAACATTTGCGATTCTTTAGTCTGATTTATTGCCACAATTTTGAAAATGCCACTTTTAGAAAGTTGGCATTTTCCTGCTTTTAGCCCTGTGTGCCTACAGCCTGTCCCCAATACATGTCTGGGGTGGGGTGACAGCTGGGCTTGTGTATTCCCCATGGACAGCCACACACAAAAGGATCGTAGATGTGACTGATGGGCCCTTCAACATTCTGATTGGTCTTTCTGGCCTGGATTGGAGGGAGGAGCTGACACTTACACCTGAATCTGTGTGTGTCCTGGCCAGCGGCTCAGGCCAATGCAGCTCCTCCGCAATGGCAGATGAGAGTTGCCAATGTGCGCTCAGAGCAAGCGGCTGAAAAATAAAATAATATTTTACTATTGCTTTATTTTTCAGCTGCTGACTGATCAGCCTGTGCAGGGAGGGATGGGCGAGTGGAGTGCACGTAACTGCGCATGCCTGCTGGGCTGGCCGTTCTAGGCCGGCCAAACGTACATGCAGAGTTAGGTTTCTCCAACCCAGATGTAGTTGACAGCCAGGTTGGAGAAACAGCACAGACTCCCTGTGTCTGGGCGAGCAGTAAACCAGCCCGCTCAGGCCAATTCCCGATCTCCTCTTATGCTTTGTAATAGCATGAGAGCAGAGCGAGGATTGCTCAGGGAGTCTTTGGTGCTGCCCCAGGAACTGATGGGACCAGGAAGCAGAGGCGTGGGGGGCAGCCAGCAGCACCAGGTAAATGTTTCCTAAATTATAATTAATCCCCCTGTGCACTCCTCCCCCAGTGCGCTCCCCCTGCTCCGCTCCACCTGCCCCATCACTTTGAATTGGTTTCAGCCGCCGCTGGTCCTGACCCACACAAAGGACTGCCTAACTGTAGGAAAGTACCATCTTGCCTGGCATGTTACCCCCATTTTTCACTGTATATATGTTGTTTTAGTTGTATGTGTCACTGGGACCCTGGTAACCCAGGGCCCCAGTGCTCATAAGTGTGCCTGAATGTGTTACATGTGTAGTGACTAACTGTCTCACTGAGGCTCTGCTAATCAGAACCTCAGTGGTTATGCTCTCTCATTTCTTTCCAAATTGTCACTAACAAGCTAGTGACCATTTTTACCAATTTACATTGGCTTACTGGAACACCCTTATAATTCCCTAGTATATGGTACTGAGGTACCCAGGGTATTGGGGTTCCAGGAGATCCCTATGGGCTGCAGCATTTCTTTTGCCACCCATAGGGAGCTCTGACAATTCTTACACAGGCCTGCCACTGCAGCCTGAGTGAAATAACGTCCACGTTATTTCACAGCCATTTTACACTGCACTTAAGTAACTTATAAGTCACCTATATGTCTAACCTTTACCTGGTAAAGGTTAGGTGCAAAGTTACTTAGTGTGAGGGCACCCTGGCACTAGCCAAGGTGCCCCCACATTGTTCAGAGCCAATTCCCTGAACTTTGTGAGTGCGGGGACACCATTACACGCGTGCACTACCTATATGTAGCTTCACAATGGTAACTCCGAATATGGCCATGTAACATGTCTATGATCATGGAATTGCCCCCTCTATACCATCCTGGCATAGTTGGCACAATCCCATGATCCCAGTGGTCTGTAGCACAGACCCTGGTACTGCCAAACTGCCCTTCCTGGGGTTTCACTTCAGCTGCTGCTGCTGCCAACCCCTCAGACAGGCATCTGCCCTCCTGGGGTCCAGCCAGGCCTGGCCCAGGATGGCAGAACAAAGAACTTCCTCTGAGAGAGGGTGTGACACCCTCTCCCTTTGGAAAATGGTGTGAAGGCAGGGGAGGAGTAGCCTCCCCCAGCCTCTGGAAATGCTTTGTTGGGCACAGATGTGCCCAATTCTGCATAAGCCAGTCTACACCGGTTCAGGGGACCCCTTAGCCCTGCTCTGGTGCGAAACTGGACAAAGGAAAGGGGAGTGACCACTCCCCTGACCTGCACCTCCCCTGGGAGGTGTCCAGAGCTCCTCCAGTGTGCTCCAGACCTCTGCCATCTTGGAAACAGAGGTGCTGCTGGCACACTGGACTGCTCTGAGTGGCCAGTGCCACCAGGTGACGTCAGAGACTCCTTCTGATAGGCTCCTTCAGGTGTTAGTAGCCTATCCTCTCTCCTAGGTAGCCAAACCCTCTTTTCTGGCTATTTAGGGTCTCTGTCTCTGGGGAAACTTTAGATAACGAATGCAAGAGCTCATCCGAGTTCCTCTGCATCTCTCTCTTCACCTTCTGCCAAGGAATCGACTGCTGACCGCGCTGGAAGCCTGCAAACCTGCAACATAGTAGCAAAGACGACTACTGCAACTCTGTAACGCTGATCCTGCCGCCTTCTCGACTGTTTTCCTGCTTGTGCATGCTGTGGAGGTAGTCTGCCTCCTCTCTGCACCAGAAGCTCCGAAGAAATCTCCCGTGGGTCGACGGAATCTTCCCCCTGCAACCGCAGGCACCAAAAAGCTGCATTACCGGTCCCTTGGGTCTCCTCTCAGCACGACGAGCGAGGTCCCTCGAATCCAGCGATTCTGTCCAAGTGACCCCCACAGTCCAGTGACTCTTCAGTCCAAGTTTGGTGGAGGTAAGTCCTTGCCTCACCTCGCTGGGCTGCATTGCTGGGAACCGCGACTTTTGCAGCTACTCCGGCCCCTGTGCACTTCCGGCGGAAATCCTTTGTGCACAGCCAAGCCTGGGTCCACGGCACTCTAACCTGCATTGCACGACTTTCTAAGTTGGTCTCCGGCGACGTGGGACTCCTTTGTGTAACTTCGGGTGAGCACCGTTTCATGCATCCTCGTAGTGCCTGTTTCTGGCACTTCTCCGGGTGCTACCTGCTGCTGAGAGGGCTCCTTGTCTTGCTCGACGTCCCCTCTCTCTCCTGGTCCAATTTGCGACCTCCTGGTCCCTCCAGGGCCACAGCAGCATCCAAAAACGCTAACCGCACGATTTGCAGCTAGCAAGGCTTGTTGGCGTTCTTTCGGCGGGAAAACACTTCTGCACGACTCTCCACGGCAAGAGGGATCCGTCCACCAAAGGTTTGTGTTGCCCCTATCCCTATGTTTCCCCATTGCATCCTATTGTAACTATACATTGTTTGCACTGTTTTCTAAGACTATACTGCATATTTTTGCTATTGTGTATATATATCTTGTGTATATTTGCTATCCTCTCACTGAGGGTACACTCTAAGATACTTTGGCATATTGTCATAAAAATAAAGTACCTTTATTTTTAGTATAACTGTGTATTGTGTTTTCTTATGATATTGTGCATACAACACTAAGTGGTACTGTAGTAGCTTCACACGTCTCCTAGTTCAGCCTAAGCTGCTCTGCTAAGCTACCATTATCTATCAGCCTAAGCTGCTAGACACCCTATACACTAATAAGGGATAACTGGGCCTGGTGCAAGGTGCAAGTACCCCTTGGTACTCACTACAAGCCAGTCCAGCCTCCTACATTGGTTGTGCAGTGGTGGGATAAGTGCTTTGAGACTACTTACCACTCTTGTCATTGTACTTTTCATAAGAGAAAAATATACAAAACAAGGTCAGTGTATATACACATAGCCAAAAAGTTTTGCATTTCCTCTTTTCACTCTTTTCTAAGTGCTGAAAAGCACTTCTAACTTTCTAAAAAGTTCTAAAAAGTTTAAAAAGTTTTTTTCTCTGTCTTTCTAAAAGCTCTGACAAACTTTTTATCTTTTACTATCACTTTAACTCTCTCTAAAAATGTCTGGCACAGGCCAAAATGTTGATCTGTCCAAACTTGCATATGATCACCTTAGCTGGAAAGGAGCCAGGAGTCTCTGCATAGAGAGAGGTTTGAGTGTAGGGAAGAATCCTTCCTTAGAACTGTTAATTAACATGCTTAGAGAACAGGATAAGGCTAGAAGTGCCCCATCTGTTGAAAAAGTAGCTAATGGTTCTCAATCTGATCCAGGGACTCCCCCAGGGAAAGATTCAGGAAAGAAACTTCCTAGCCTGCCCATTACTAGACAGTCTAGCATAGTTGGTAATGATGATGAGCCACACCATACAAATAGTGTTGTCTCACATCATAGCAAAAGCATTTATTCTCACCATACTGGTAGTGATGTTTCTGTTAGCCAAGCTGTTAGGGTGGCTTCTGTAAGGGACAGGTCTCCTTCTGTCCATTCTCACCATACTCCTGTTTCAAGGCATGTCCCTCCCACCCACCCTGATGACAGATTGTTAGAAAGGGAGCTCAATAGACTGAGAGTGGAACAAACCAGACTAAAGCTCAAGAAGCAACAGCTGGATTTGGATAGACAGACTTTAGAAGTAGAGAAGGAGAGACAGAAACTGGGTTTAGAAACCCATGGTGGCAGCAGCAGTATTCCCCATAGTCATCCTGCAAAAGAGCATGATTCCAGGAATCTGCACAAGATAGTTCCCCCTTATAAGGAGGGGGATGACATTAACAAGTGGTTTGCTGCACTTGAGAGGGCCTGTGTTGTACAGGATGTCCCTCAAAGGCAGTGGGCTGCTATCCTATGGCTATCATTTAGTGGAAAAGGTAGGGATAGGCTCCTTACTGTGAAAGAAAATGATGCTAATAATTTCCAAGTTCTTAAGAATGCACTCCTGGATGGTTATGGCTTAACCACTGAACAATACAGAATAAAGTTCAGAGAGACCAAAAAGGAGTCTTCACAAGACTGGGTTGATTTCATTGACCATTCAGTGAAGGCCTTGGAGGGGTGGTTACATGGCAGTAAAGTTACTGATTATGACAGCCTGTATAACTTGATCCTGAGAGAGCATATTCTTAATAATTGTGTGTCTGATTTGTTGCACCAGTACTTGGTGGACTCTGATCTGACCTCTCCCCAAGAATTGGGAAAGAAGGCAGACAAATGGGTCAGAACAAGGGTGAACAGAAAAGTTCATACAGGGGGTGACAAAGATGGCATCAAAAAGAAGGATGGTAAGTCTTCTGACAAGGGTGGGGACAAATCTAAAAATGAGTCTTCATCAGGCCCACAAAAACACTCTGGTGGGGGTGGTGGGCCCAAATCCTCTTTTAATCAGAACAAGGAAAAGAAACCATGGTGCTATTTATGTAAAATAAAAGGCCATTGGACAACAGATCCCAGTTGTCCAAAGAAAGGCACCAAGCCTCCTACCACTACAACCCCTACTGCTACACCTAGTGTCCCTACTAATAGCAGTGGTGGTGGGAGCAAACCTACTAATAGCCAATCCAAGGGAGTAGCTGGGCTCACTATTGGTAACTTAGTTGGGGTTGGCCTTGTTAGGGAGGCCACAGAGGCTGTGTTAGTCTCTGAGGGGGCTATTGATTTAGCCACCTTAGTTGCTTGTCCCCTTAATATGGATAAGTACAAGCAGCTACCCCTAATAAATGGTGTTGAGGTTCAGGCCTACAGGGACACTGGTGCCAGTGTGACTATGGTCATAGAGAAACTGGTCCACCCTGAACAACACCTACTTGGTCACCAGTACCAAGTAACCGATGCTCACAACAACACACTTAGCCACCCCATGGCTGTTGTAAATCTCAACTGGGGGGGGGTTACTGGTCCAAAGAAAGTTGTGGTAGCTTCAGATTTACCTGTAGACTGTCTATTAGGGAATGATTTGGAGACATCAGCTTGGTCAGATGTGGAGTTGGAGGCCCATGCAGCAATGCTGGGCATCCCAGGGCATATTTTTGCTTTGACAAGGGCTCAGGCCAAAAAGCAAAAAGGACAGGGAAGCTTGGATCCTGGAACAATGGACCAAGTGCTCCCTAAAGCTAGGGCTAGTAGAAGCAAACCACTTCCTACTATCCCTCCCTCTACAGTGGATTCTACTTCTGAGGAAGAAGAATTCCCTCCCTGTGCAGAACCTACACCAGAGGAGCTGGAAGCAGACACTGCTGAGCTTTTGGGTGAAGGGGGGCCTGCCAGAGAGGAGCTGAGTGTGGCACAGCAAACCTGTCCCACATTAGAGGGTCTCAGACAGCAAGCTGTCAAACAGGCTAATGGGGATGTCAGTGACTCTCACAGAGTTTACTGGGAGGACAACCTCTTGTACACTGAGCATAGGGATCCTAAACCTGGAGCTGCCAGGAGATTAGTGATTCCTCAGGAGTACAGAAAGTTCCTCCTAACCCTGGCACATGACATTCCCCTAGCTGGGCACCTGGGTCAAATGAAAACTTGGGACAGACTGGTTCCATTGTTTCATTGGCCTAGGATGTCTGAGGACACAAAGGAATTTTGTAAGTCCTGTGAAACCTGTCAAGCCAGTGGCAAGACAGGTGGCACCCCAAAGGCACCCCTTATTCCACTGCCTGTGGTTGGGGTTCCCTTTCAAAGGGTAGGGGTTGACATAGTTGGCCCCCTTGACCCTCCTACTGCTTCAGGCAAAAGATTTATCTTGGTGGTAGTGGACCATGCCACAAGATATCCTGAAGCTATTCCTTTAAGGACCACTACAGCACCTGCAGTGGCAAAGGCCCTCCTGGGAATATTTTCCAGGGTGGGCTTCCCAAAGGAAGTAGTATCAGACAGGGGAAGCAATTTCATGTCTGCATACTTAAAGGCCATGTGGAAGGAGTGTGGTGTAACGTACAAGTTCACAACACCCTATCATCCACAAACAAATGGACTGGTGGAGAGATTTAATAAAACTCTCAAAGGCATGATTATGGGTCTCCCTGAAAAACTCCGCAGGAGATGGGATATCCTTCTACCATGCCTCCTTTTTGCCTACAGGGAGGTACCCCAGAAAGGAGTGGGCTTCAGCCCCTTTGAACTTCTTTTTGGAAACCCTGTTAGGGGTCCACTCACACTTGTAAAGGAGGGTTGGGAACAACCTTTAAAAGCTCCTAAGCAGGATATTGTGGATTATGTACTTGGCCTCAGATCAAGGATGGCTGAGTACATGAAAAAGGCCAGTAAAAACCTTCAGGCCAGCCAAGAGCTCCAGAAGCAATGGCATGATCAGAAGGCTGTTTTGGTTCAGTACCAACCAGGGCAGAAAGTGTGGGTCTTGGAGCCTGTGGCCCCAAGAGCACTCCAAGATAAATGGAGTGGACCCCACACAATTGTTGAAAAGAAGGGAGAAGTCACCTATTTAGTTGACTTAGGCACTGCCAGGAGTCCCCTTAGGGTGCTCCATGTCAACCGCCTGAAACCCTACTATGACAGGGCTGATCTCACCCTGCTCATGGCAACAGATGAGGGACAGGAAGAAGACAGTGATCCTCTACCTGATCTCTTCTCTTCCACAGAACAAGATGCTCTTGTGGAAGGTGTAGTTTTGGCTGATTGTCTTACTGCTGAGCAGAAAGACAATTGCATAAATCTCCTAGATCAATTCTCTGAACTCTTCTCTACTGTGCCAGGTACCACTTCTTGGTGTGAGCACACTATAGATACTGGAGACAGTTTACCTGTCAAAAGTAAGATCTATAGGCAGCCTGACCATGTCAGGGACTGCATAAAGCAAGAGGTCCAGAAAATGTTAGAACTAGGAGTGGTTGAGCACTCTGACAGTCCATGGGCTTCTCCTGTGGTACTGGTACCAAAACCCCATTCCAAAGATGGAAAGAAGGAAATGCGGTTTTGTGTAGACTATAGAGGTCTCAACTTGGTAACCAAAACTGATGCTCACCCTATACCCAGGGCAGATGAGCTCATAGATACACTGGCATCTGCCAAGTATCTAAGCACTTTTGATTTGACTGCAGGGTATTGGCAGATCAAATTGTCAGAAGATGCTAAACCTAAGACTGCATTTTCTACCATTGGAGGACATTACCAGTTTACTGTAATGCCTTTTGGTTTGAAAAATGCACCTGCCACTTTTCAGAGGTTGGTGAACACAGTCCTGCAAGGGCTGGAAGCTTTCAGTGCAGCATATTTGGACGATATAGCTGTCTTTAGTTCCAGCTGGGATGATCACCTGGTCCACCTATGGAAAGTTTTAGAGGCCCTGCAAAAGCAGGCCTCACTATCAAGGCTTCAAAGTGGCAGATAGGGCAGGGTAAAGTGGTTTATCTGGGACACCTTGTTGGTGGGGAACAGATTGCACCACTACAGGGGAAAATCCAAACAATTATTGATTGGGTTCCCTCTACCACTCAGACTCAGGTGAGAGCCTTCCTGGGTATTACAGGAGGTTCATTAAGAACTATGGCTCCATTGCAGCCCCTCTTAATGACCTCACATCCAAGAAAATGCCTAAAAAGGTATTATGGACAGCAAACTGTCAGAAAGCTTTTGAGGAGCTGAAGCAGGCCATGTGCTCTGCACCTGTCCTGAAAAGCCCTTGTTACTCTAAAAAATTCTATATCCAAACTGATGCATCTGAATTAGGAGTAGGGGCAGTCCTATCACAACTTAATTCTGAGGGCCAGGATCAACCTGTTGCTTTTATTAGTAGAAGGTTGACCCCTAGAGAAAAGCGTTGGTCTGCCATAGAGAGGGAGGCCTTTGCTGTGGTCTGGGCTCTGAAGAAGTTGAGGCCATACCTGTTTGGCACTCACTTCATTGTTCAGACAGACCACAAACCTCTACTTTGGCTAAAACAAATGAAAGGTGAAAATCCTAAATTGTTGAGGTGGTCCATATCCCTACAGGGAATGGACTATACAGTGGAACATAGACCTGGGAGTAGCCACTCCAATGCAGATGGACTCTCCAGATATTTCCACTTAGACAATGAAGACTCATCAGGTCATGGCTAGTCTTATTGTCCTTCGTTTGGGGGGGGTTGTGTAGGAAAGTACCATCTTGCCTGGCATGTTACCCCCATTTTTCACTGTATATATGTTGTTTTAGTTGTATGTGTCACTGGGACCCTGGTAACCCAGGGCCCCAGTGCTCATAAGTGTGCCTGAATGTGTTACCTGTGTAGTGACTAACTGTCTCACTGAGGCTCTGCTAATCAGAACCTCAGTGGTTATGCTCTCTCATTTCTTTCCAAATTGTCACTAACAAGCTAGTGACCATTTTTACCAATTTACATTGTGTTAGAAATGGGGTTTTTGGTTGGCAGTTAGGTTGCCCTCTGTCCAAGCAAGAACCCTCACTCTAGTCAGGGTAAGTCACACACAATCCAAAATCAGCCTGTGCTCACCCTCCGGTAGCTTGGCACGAGCAGTCAGGCTTAACTTAGAAGGCAATGTGTAAAGCATTTGTGCAATAAATCATACAACACCATAGCATAACACCACAAAAATACACCACACAGTATTTAGAAAAATATATAATATTTAGCTGGGTATCTTCAGGTCAAAACGATCAAAGTTGCAATATGAATTTGTAAAGATATCACTGAAAAGTGATATTAAGTGTCTTTAAGTCTTTAAAAAGCAATAAAGTGTCTTTCAAGCACAGAGTACCTGGTTTCTGGTGGGAAATCTCCTCAGAGGGCCACAGGAGAAGAGATGCGTGGAAAAAGGGGTGTGTGCGTCGTTTCTCTTGCTTGTTTTCCGGCTGCGCGTCGTTCTGCGGGGCTGCGCGTCGAAGTTTCGATCTCACAGTAGGCGTCGCGTCGATTTCTCCTTGGAAGTCGGGCGGCGTTGTCCTTGCGAGGCCGTGCGTCGAAATTTTGGTCTCACGGCAGGCGTCGCGTCGATTTCTCCTTGGAAGTCGGGCGGCGTTGTCCTTGCGAGGCCGTGCGTCAAAGTTTCGCGCTCACGGTAGGCGTCGCGTCGATTTCTCCTGGAAAGTCGGGCGGCTTTGTCCTTGCGAGGTTGTGCGTTGAAGTCTCGATCGTCCCGAGGGCGTCGCGTCGATCAGCGTCGGCGTGCGGCGTTTTTCTCACCGCGAAACAAGCTGTGCGTCGAAATTTTCGGCGCACGGAGCGTCCAAGTGAAAGGAAGAAGTCTTTTTGGTCCTGAGACTTCAAGGAACAGGAGGCAAGCTCTATCCAAGCCCTTGGAGAGCACTTTCACAGCCAGACAAGAGTTCAGCAAGACAGCAGGGCAACAGCAAGGCAGCAGTCCTTTGTAGAAAGCAGACAGGTGAGTCCTTTGAGCAGCCAGGCAGTTCTTCTTGGCAGGATGTAGTTTCTGGTTCAGGTTTCTTCTCCAGCAAGTGTCTCATGAGGTAGGGCAGAGGCCCTGTTTTATACTAAGTTGTGCCTTTGAAGTGGGGGTGACTTCAAAGAGTCTCTAAGAAATGCACCAAGTTCCCTTTCAGCTCAATCCTGTCTGCCAGAGTCCCAGTAGGGGGTGTGGCAGTCCTTTGTGTGAGGGCAGGCCCTCCACCCTCCCAGCCCAGGAAGACCCATTCAAAATGCAGATGTATGCAAGTGAGGCTGAGTACCCTGTGTTTGGGGTGTGTCTGAGTGAATGCACAAGGAGCTGTCAACTAAACCTAGCCAGACGTGGATTGAAGGGCACAACAAGATTTTAGTGCAAAGAAATGCTCACTTTCTAAAAGTGGCATTTCTAGAATAGTAATATTAAATCCGACTTCACCAGTCAGCAGGATTTTGTATTACCATTCTGGCCATACTAAACATGACCTTCCTGCTCCTTTCAGATCAGCAGCTGCCACTTCAACAGTGTATGAGGGCAGCCCCAATGTTAGCCTATGAAAGGAGCAGGCCTCACAGTAGTGTAAAAACGAATTTAGGAGTTTCACACTACCAGGACATATAACTACACAGGTACATGTCCTGCCTTTTACCTACACTGCACCCTGCTCTAGGGGTTACCTAGGGCACACATTAGGGATGACTTATATGTAGTAAAAGGGGAGTTCTAGGCTTGGCAAGTACTTTTAAATGCCAAGTCGAAGTGGCAGTGAAACTGCACACACAGGCCTTGCAATGGCAGGCCTGAGACAGGGTTAAGGGGCTACTGAGGTGGGTGGCACAACCAGTGCTGCAGGCCCACTAGTAGCATTTAATCTACCTGCCCTAGGCACATGTAGTGCACTCTACCAGGGACTTACAAGTAAATTAAATAGTCAATCATGGATAAACCAATCAGTAGTACAATTTACCCAGAGAGCATATGCACTTTAGCACTGGTTAGCAGTGGTAAAGTGCCCAGAGGTCAAAAGCCAACAACAACAGGTCAGAAAAAATAGGAGGAAGGAGGCAAAAAGTTTGGGGATGTCCCCGTCAAAAAGCCAGGTCCAACACATTGGCTTACTGGAACACCCTTATAATTCCCTAGTATATGGTACTGAGGTACCCAGGGTATTGGGGTTCCAGGAGATCCCTATGGGCTGCAGCATTTCTTTTGCCACCCATAGGGAGCTCTGACAATTCTTACTCAGGCCTGCCACTGCAGCCTGAGTGAAATAACGTCCACATTATTTAACAGCCATTTTACACTGCACTTAAGTAACTTATAAGTCACCTATATGTCTAACCTTTACCTGGTAAAGGTTAGGTGCAAAGTTACTTAGTGTGAGGGCACCCTGGCACTAGCCAAGGTGCCCCCACATTGTTCAGAGCCAATTCCCTGAACTTTGTGAGTGCGGGGACACCATTACACGCGTGCACTACATATAGGTCACTACCTATATGTAGCTTCACAATGGTA
The DNA here is from genome assembly GCF_031143425.1 of Pleurodeles waltl. Taxonomy (NCBI): domain Eukaryota; kingdom Metazoa; phylum Chordata; class Amphibia; order Caudata; family Salamandridae; genus Pleurodeles; species Pleurodeles waltl. The sequence goes on from NW_027150097.1 coordinate 5,828,526, forward strand.
ACTCCGAATATGGCCATGTAACATGTCTATGATCATGGAATTGCCCCCTCTATACCATCCTGGCATAGTTGGCACAATCCCATGATCCCAGTGGTCTGTAGCACAGACCCTGGTACTGCCAAACTGCCCTTCCTGGGGTTTCACTGCAGCTGCTGCTGCTGCCAACCCCTCAGACAGGCATCTGCCCTCCTGGGGTCCAGCCAGGCCTGGCCCAGGATGGCAGAACAAAGAACTTCCTCTGAGAGAGGGTGTGACACCCTCTCCCTTTGGAAAATGGTGTGAAGGCAGGGGAGGAGTAGCCTCCCCCAGCCTCTGGAAATGCTTTGTTGGGCACAGATGTGCCCAATTCTGCATAAGCCAGTCTACACCGGTTCAGGGGACCCCTTAGCCCTGCTCTGGCGCGTACCTGGACAAAGGAAAGGGGAGTGACCACTCCCCTGACCTGCACCTCCCCTGGGAGGTGTCCAGAGCTCCTCCAGTGTGCTCCAGACCTCTGCCATCTTGGAAACAGAGGTGCTGCTGGCACACTGGACTGCTCTGAGTGGCCAGTGCCACCAGGTGACGTCAGAGACTCCTTCTGATAGGCTCCTTCAGGTGTTAGTAGCCTATCCTCTCTCCTAGGTAGCCAAACCCTCTTTTCTGGCTATTTAGGGTCTCTGTCTCTGGGGAAACTTTAGATAACGAATGCAAAAGCTCATCCGAGTTCCTCTGCATCTCTCTCTTCACCTTCTGCCAAGGAATCGACTGCTGACCGCGCTGGAAGCCTGCAAACCTGCAACATAGTAGCAAAGACGACTACTGCAACTCTGTAACGCTGATCCTGCCGCCTTCTCGACTGTTTTCCTGCTTGTGCATGCTGTGGGGGTAGTCTGCCTCCTCTCTGCACCAGAAGCTCCGAAGAAATCTCCCGTGGGTCGACGGAATCTTCCCCCTGCAACCGCAGGCACCAAAAAGCTGCATTACCGGTCCCTTGGGTCTCCTCTCAGCACGACGAGCGAGGTCCCTCGAATCCAGCGACTCTGTCCAAGTGACCCCCACAGTCCAGTGACTCTTCAGTCCAAGTTTGGTGGAGGTAAGTCCTTGCCTCACCTCGCTGGGCTGCATTGCTGGGAACCGCGACTTTTGCAGCTACTCCGGCCCCTGTGCACTTCCGGCGGAAATCCTTTGTGCACAGCCAAGCCTGGGTCCACGGCACTCTAACCTGCATTGCACGACTTTCTAAGTTGGTCTCCGGCGACGTGGGACTCCTTTGTGTAACTTCGGGTGAGCACCGTTTCACGCATCCTCGTAGTGCCTGTTTCTGGCACTTCTCCGGGTGCTACCTGCTGCTGAGAGGGCTACTTGTCTTGCTCGACGTCCCCTCTCTCTCCTGGTCCAATTTGCGACCTCCTGGTCCCTCCAGGGCCACAGCAGCGTCCAAAAACGCCAAACGCACGATTTGCGTGTAGCAAGGCTTGTTGGCGTTCTTTCGGCGGGAAAACACTTCTGCACGACTCTCCACGGCGAGAGGGATCCGTCCACCAAAGGGGAAGTCTCTAGCCCTTTTCGTTCCTGCAGAAACCTCAGCTTCTTCTGTCCAGTAGAAGCTTCTTTGCACCCGCAGCTGGCATTTCCTGGGCATTTGCCCATCTCCGACTTGCTTGTGACTTTTGGACTTGGTCCCCTTGTTCCACAGGTACCCTAGATTGGGAATCCACAGTTGTTGCATTGTTGGTTTGTGTCTTTCCTGCATTATTCCTCTAACACGACTTCTTTGTCCCTAGGGGAACTTTAGTGCACTTTGCACTCACTTTTCAGGGTCTTGGGGAGGGTTATTTTTCTAACTCTCACTATTTTCTAATAGTCCCAGCGACCCTCTACAAGGTCACATAGGTTTGGGGTCCATTCGTGGTTCGCATTCCACTTTTGGAGTATATGGTTTGTGTTGCCCCTATCCCTATGTTTCCCCATTGCATCCTATTGTAACTATACATTGTTTGCACTGTTTTCTAAGACTATACTGCATATTTTTGCTATTGTGTATATATATCTTGTGTATATTTGCTATCCTCTCACTGAGGGTACACTCTAAGATACTTTGGCATATTGTCATAAAAATAAAGTACCTTTATTTTTAGTATAACTGTGTATTGTGTTTTCTTATGATATTGTGCATATGACACTAAGTGGTACTGTAGTAGCTTCACACGTCTCCTAGTTCAGCCTAAGCTGCTCTGCTAAGCTACCATTATCTATCAGCCTAAGCTGCTAGACACCCTATACACTAATAAGGGATAACTGGGCCTGGTGCAAGGTGCAAGTACCCCTTGGTACTCACTACAAGCCAGTCCAGCCTCCTACACTAACCACCTGTAGTGGGTCTGGAACCAGAGCAGGAAGGGAGGACCTCTGGGCACTTCAAAGCTCTTCGTCGAAGTCTCCCCCACTTCAAAGGCACCTCTGGGTATAAGAACTGGACTTCTGACCTACCGACTGAGTACACTTCTGGGCCTGTAGATTCTCTGCTAGGAAGAATGGCTGCTGTGCTGCTACAAGGACTGCTACTCTGCTGGACTGCTGCTTGGAAGAACTGCTTTCTTGCTGTGCTGCGCATCTGCCTGCTGACATCCTTGCCTGGCTGAGAAGGACTGGACCCACAATACTTGAACCCACAACCAGAGGGACTACAAGAGTTTGTTGGCTTGCCTCCTGTTCTACTGAAGTCTCAGCGACACAAACGACTTCCAACTCATCACCCACAGCACCTGACTGTAGGAAAGTACCATCTTGCCTGGCATGTTACCCCCATTTTTACTGCCTAACTGAATCACTGAGGCTCTGCTAACCAGAACCTCAGTGTTTATGCTCTCTCTGCTTTTAAAATTGTCACTGCAGTCCAGTGACCATTTTCACCAATTCTGATTGGCACACTGTGCAGGAAGTTGGCTCTTTATATACTATTTCAAAGTAAGAAATAGTGTGCGCAGAGTCCAAGGGTTCCACTTAGAGGTAAGATAGTGGCAAAAGTAGATAATTCTAATGCTCTATTTTGTGGTAGTGTGGTCGAACAGTAGGCTTATCAGAGGGTAGTGTTAAGCATTTGTTATACACACACAAGCAATACATGAGGAACACACACTCAAAGACTTACTCCAGGCCAATAGGTTTTTATATTGAAAAATATATTTTCTTAGTTTATTTTAAGAACCACAGGTTCAAGATTTACATTAAACACTTTAAATGTAAGGTACTTCACTTATATACTTTAGGAACTTTGAATAAAAGCAATATCATATACAGTATTTGTAAAAATGGCAATAAGCTATTTTCAAAGTGGACACAGGACAAAAATCAACAGTTCCTGGGGGAGGAAAGTAAAGGTTAGATTAGGAGGTAAGTGAAACACTTACAAGTCTCAGTTCAGGGGCATAGGAAGCCCACCATTGGGGGTTCAGGGCAACCCCAAGGTTACCACACCAGCAGCTCAGGGCCGGTCAGGTGCAAAGGCCAATGAGGTGCCCAAAACACATAGGCGCCTATGGGGAACAGGGGTGCTCCGTTTCCAGTCTGCCTGCAGGTAAGTACCTGCGTCCTTGGGGGCAGACCAGAGGGGTTTTGTAGAGCACTGGGGGGACACAAGTAGGCACACAAAACACAGCGGCACAGGGGCGGCCGGGTGCAGTGCGCGAAGCAGGCGTCGGGTTTCAGATAGAAAACAATGGAGGTGCACTCTAGCGGTGCAGACAGGCACAGGGGGGCTTCTTGGGACAGCCACCACCTGGGCTAGACTTAGGGTCGCCTGTGGGTCACTCCTGCGCTGAGGTTCAGTTCCTTCAGGTCCTGGGGGCTGCTTGTGCAATGCTGGTTCCAGGCCTCAGGTCTCTTGTTACAGGCAGTGGCGGTCAGGTGGAGCCTATGGATTCTCTCTGCAGGTGTCACTGTGGGGGTCCAGGGGGGTCGTCTCTGGCTACTCACGGGCTCGCAGTCGCCGGGGAGTCCTGCCTGTGGTGTTGGTTTTCTGCAGGTTGAGCTGGGGGCGTCAGGTGCAGAGTGTAGAGTCTCACGCTTCTGGCGGGAAACGTGAAGTCTTTGGAAGTTGCTTCTTTGTTGCAAAGAAGTTGCTGGTTTTGAACATGGCTGCTGTTCACAGGAGTTTCTTGGTCCTTTAGTCCAGAGCAGTCCTCTGAGGCTTCAGAGGTCGCTGGTCCCTATCGGATGCGTCACTGGTGCAGGTTTTCGAAGTTGGAGACAGGCCGGTATGGCTGGGGCCAAAGCAGTTGTCGTCTTCCTCCTTCTCTGCAGGCTTGTAGGTCAGCAGTCCTTCTTGTTTCTTCAGGTTGCAGGAATCTAATTTCCTGGGATCTGGGGATCCCCTAAATACTGAATTCAGGGGTGTGTTTAGGTTTGGGAGGGCAGTAGCCAATGGCTACTGTCCTTGAGGGTGGCTACACCCTCTTTGTGCCTCCTCCCTGTGGGGAAGGGGGCACATCCCTAATCCTATTGGGGGAATCCTCCAAACTCAAGATGGAGGATTTCTAAAGGCAGGGGTCACCTCAGCTCAGGACACATTAGGGGCTGTCCTGACTGGTGGGTGACTCCTCTTTGTTTTTCTCATTATCTCCTCCAGCCTTGATGCCAAAAGTGGGGACAATGGCCGGAGGGGCGGGCATCTCCACTAGTTGGGATGTCCTGGGGCGCTGTAACAAAAGGGGTGAGCCTTTGAGGGTCATCGCCAGGTGTTACAGTTCCTGCAGGGGGAGATGTGAAGCACCTCCACCCAGTACAGGCTTTGTTCCTGGCCACAGAGTGACAAAGGCACTCTCCCCATGTGGCCAGCAACATGTCTGGTGTGTGGCAGGCTGGCAGAAACTGGTCAGCCTACATACACTAGAAGTCGGGTAGGTATTCAGGGGGCATCTCTAAGATGCCCTCTGGGTGTATTTTACAATAAATTGCTCAGTGTAGCCATTATGGAACTGTGGAGTTCATGTTTGACAAACTCCCAGACCATATACTCTTATGGCTACCCTGCACTTACAATGTCTAAGGTTTTGCTTAGACACTGTAGGGGCATAGTGCTCATGCACATATGCCCTCACCTGTGGTATAGTGCACCCTGCCTTAGGGCTGTAAGGCCTGCTAGATGGGTGACTTACCTATGTCACAGGCAGTGCGAGGTTGGCATGGCACTCTGAGGGGAGTGCCATGTCGACTTAGTCATTTTCTCCCCACCAGCACACACAAGCTGTGAGGCAGTGTGCATGTGATGAGTGAGGGGTTCCCAGGGTGGCATAAGACATGCTGCATCCCTTGAGACCTTCCCTGGCATCAGGGCCCTTGGTACCAGGGGTACCAGTTACAAGAGACTTACCTGAGTGCCAGGGTAGTGCCAATTGTGGAGACAAAGGTACAGTTTCGGGAAGGAACACTGGTGCTGGGGCCTGGTTAGCAGGGTCCCAGCACACTTTCAAATCATAACTTAGCATCAGCAAAGGCAAAAAAGCTAGGGGGTAACCATGCCAAGGACGCATTTCCTTACACACTGGAACACCCTTATAATTCCCTAGTATATGGTACCAAGGTACCCAGGGTATTGAGCTTCCAAGAGATCCCTATGGGCTGCAGCATTTATTTTGCCACCCATAGGGAGCTCAGACAATTCTTACACAGGATTGCCACTGCAGCCTGAGTGAAATAACGTCCACGTTATTTCACAGCCATTTTACACTGCACTTAAGTAACTTAGAAGTCACCCATATGTCTAACCCTCATTTGGTGAAGGTTAGGTGCAAAGTTACTAAGTGTGAGGGCACCCTGGCACTAGCCAAGGTGCCCCCACATCGTTCAGGGCAATTTCCCCAGACTCTGTGAGTGCGGGGATACCATTACACGCGTGAACTACATATAGGTCAATACCTATATGTAGCTTCACAATGGTAACTCCGAACATGGCCATGTAACATGTCTAAGATCATGGAATTGTCCCCCCAATCCAAATCTGGTATTGGGGTGCCAATCCCATGCATCCCTGGGTCTCCAGCATGGTCCTCGGGTACTGCCAAATTAACTCTCTGGGGTTTTCTCTGCAGCTACCGCTGCTGCCATCCCTCAGACAGGTTTCTGCCCTCCTGGGGTCTGGTCAGCCCAGTCCCAGGAAGGCAGAACAAAGGATTTCCTCTGAGAGAGGGTGTTCCACCCTCTCCCTTTGGAAATAGGTGTTAAGGGCCTGAGAGGAGTAGCCTCTCCTGGCCTCTGGAAATGCTTTGAAGGACACAGATAGTGCCCTCCTTGCATAAGCCAGTCTACACTGGTTCAGGGATCCCCCCAGCCCTGCTCTGGCGTGAAACTGGACAAAGGAAAGGGGAGTGACCACTCCCCTGTCCATCACCACCCCAGGGGTGGTGCCCAGAGCTCCTTCAGTGTGTCCCAGACCTCTGCCATCTTGAATACAGAGGTGTGAGGGCACAATGGAGACCTCTGATTGGCCAGTGCCAGCAGCTGACGTCAGAGACCCCTCCTGATAGGCTCTTACCTGGTTAGGTAGCCAATCCTCCTCTGAGGGCTATTTAGGGTCTCTCCTGTGGGTTTCTCTTCAGATAACGAATGCAAGACCTCACCTGAGTTCCTCTGAATCTCCCTCTTCGACTTCAGCCAAGGATCGACTGCTGACTGCTCCAGGACGCCTGCAAAACCGCAACAAAGTAGCAAGATGACTACCAGCAACCTTGTAGCGCCTAATCCTGCCGGCTTTCTCGACTGTTTCCTGGTGGTGCATGCTCTGAGGGCTGTCTGCCTTCACCCTGCACTAGAAGCCAAGAAGAAATCTCCTGTGGGTCGACGGAATCTTCCCCCTGCTAACGCAGGCACCAAACTTCTGCATCACCGGTCCTCTGGGTCCCCTCTCATCTTGACAAGCGTGGTCCCTGGAACACAGGAGCTGGATCCAAGTGACCCCGACAGTCCAGTGGTCCTTCTTTCCAAATTTGGTGGAGGTAAGTCCTTGCCTCCCCACGCCAGACAGTAATCCTGAGTACTGCGTGATCTGCAGCTGCTAGGGCTTCTGTGCACTTTTGCAAGGATCCCTTTGTGCACAGCACAGCCCAGGTCCCCAGCACTCCCTCCTACTATGCTCAACTCACTGAGTTGACCACCTGCTTCGTGGGACCCTCTTTTGTTGTGTTGAAACGACCGCCGTGCTCAGATTTCTTGAACGCCTGTTCAAGTGCTTCTGCTGGTGCTGCCTGCTTCTGCCTGGGCTCTCTCTGTTGCTGAGTGCCCCCTCTGTCTCCTCCTCCAAGGGGCGACCTCCTTGTCCTTCCTTGGCCCAGGCAGCATCCATTATCTTCAACCGTGACCCTTGCAGCTAGCAAGGCTTGTTTGCGGTCTTTCTGCATGGAAACAACTCTGCATCCTCCAGCACGCAGAGGGAAGTTCCTGGCACCTTCCGTTGTTGCAGAATCTTCGGCTTCTTCCACCCTGAGGCAGCCCTTTTTGCACCTTCATCCGGGGTTTAGTGGGCTCCCGCCCCCCCCCCCGGACACTTGCGTGACTCTTGGACTTGGTCCCCTACCTTTACAGGTCCTCAGGTCCAGGAATCTGTCTTCAGTGCTTTGCAGTCAGTTGTTGCCTTTGCAGAATCCCCTATCTCAACTAAACTGTCTTTCTGGGGTAGTAGGGTAAATTTCCTCCTACTTTTTACGGTCTTGGGATGGGGTACCTTGAACACCCTTAGTGTTTTCTAACACTCCCAGCAACCCTCTACACACTACACTAGGCTTGGGGTCCATTCGTGGTTCGCATTCCGCTTTTGGAGTATATGGTTTGTGTTGCCCCTAGGCCTACTCTGTCCTATTGCATTTTATTGTATTCTGCAGTGTTTACACTACTTTTCTAACTGTTTACTTACCTGATTTTGGTTTGTGTGTATATTTTGTGTATTTTACTTAACTCCTAAGGGAGTATATCCTCTGAGATACTTTTGGCATATTGTCACTAAAATAAAGTACCTTTATTTTTAGTAACTCCGAGTATTGTGTTTCTTATGATATAGTGCTATATGATATAGTGGTATAGTAGGAGCTTTGCATGTCTCCTAGTTCAGCCTAAGCTGCTCTGCTATAGCTACCTCTATCAACCTAAGCTGCTAGAACACTACTAATAAGGGATAACAGGACCTGGCACAAGGTGTAAGTACCATAAGGTACCCACTATAAGCCAGGCCAACCTCCTACATTGGTGGTGCAGTGGTGGGATAAGTACTTGTAACTGCTTTACCACTTTGTCATTGGTGCTTTTCATAAGAAAAAAATACACCAAATACTTCAGAATATACACAGTTAACCTAAACAGTTTAACTTTCTTTCTTTAAACGTTCTAAAAAGTTTTAGAAACGTTTTTCTCTCTTCTCTAAAAGTTTCTAAACTTTTTTCTCTCTACCTTAAACTCTTTCTAAGAATCATGTCTGCAGTAGAACTCACTCCCACAGTTGTCCAGGCAACATATGGTAGTTTAAACTTTAAAAGTTTGAGGGGTCTCTGCATTGAAAGGGGTTTAAGTATTGGTAAGAATCCCACAAAAGATCTTCTCCTTAGCCTTTTCCTAGACAGTGACCAGAACAAGTCTGGCCCATCCCAGGATCAGGAGGTAGGGGAGGGGGGTACCCAGACAGACTCAGAGGAGTCCCCTGAGGATGCTGGGGAGGATTCTTCTAAGGACCTGCCAGCTAACAGGCCATCTAGTGACACTGGTAGTGGGAGGGGGTCACACACTAGTAGGGCACCTTTCACTCCTAAAGGCCAGGTTACTAGAGTCCAGCCAGTTAGGGACTAACTCTGCCAATTCCCATCTTTCGTTTGTGCCTCACAATTCCCAAGCCTCCCACCCTGAGGATAACTTAATGGAAAGGGAACTCAGAAAGCTGAGGTTGGAAGAGGCCAGGCTGAAGCTTAAACAGCAGAAGCTGGCCTTAGACAGGGAATCTCTGGATGTGGAACGGGAAAGGCAGAGGTTGGGGTTAGTTCCCCATGGTGGCTACAGCAGTGTTTTTGATAGCAATCGTGTGAGAGAACAAGATTCCAGAAACCTGCATAAGACAGTCCCCCTTTACAAGGAGGGGAATGACATTAACAAGTGGTTTGCTGCACTTGAGAGGGCCTGTATGGTACAGTTAGTCCCTCAAAGGCAGTGGGCTGCTATCTTGTGGCTATCTTTCACTGGTAAGGGTAGAGATAGGCTCCTTACTGTCAGAGAAAGTGATGCTAATAACTACAAAGTTTTGAAAGATGCACTCTTGGATGGATTTGGCTTAACCACTGAACAATACAGGATTAAGTTCAGAGACACCAGGAAAGAGTCCTCTCAAGACTGGACAGACTTTGAAGACTGTTCAGTGAAGGCCTTGGAGGGGTGGTTACATGGCAGTAAGGTGACTGACTATGAAAGCCTGTATAATCCAATCCTGAAAGAGCATATTTTGAACAATTGTGTGTCTGATTTGTTGCACCAGTACTTGGTAGACTCAGATCTAACCTCTCCCCAAGAATTGGGAAAGAAGGCAGACAAATGGGTCAGAACAAGAGTGAACAGAAAAGTTCATACAGGGGGTGACAAGGATGGCAAGAAGAAGGATGGTAAGTTTTCTGACAAGGATGGGGGCAAAGATAAAAAACATTCTGAGTCTTCATCAGGCCCACAAAAATCCTCTGGGGGTGGTGGGTCCAAATCCTCTTCTAACAATCCGAAAAAGCCTTGGTGTTATTTATGTAAAGTAAAAGGCCATTGGGCAAGTGATGCCACTTGTTCAAAGAAAAACACCAAGGTTCCCACTACCACAACCCCAAGTGCAACCTCTAGTGCCCCTAGTAATAGCAGTGGTGGTGAGAAGTCTACTACAAATAGCCAATTCAAGGGTGTAGCTGGGCTCACCATTGGCAGTGTAGTTGGGGTTGGTCTTGTTAGGGAGACCACAGAGGCTGTTTTAGTCTCTGATGGTGGCACCTTAGTTGCTTGTCCCCTTAATATAGGTAAGTACAAGCAACTTCCCCTAATTCATTGTGTTGAGGTTGAGGCCTACAGGGACACACGAGCCAGTGTAACCATGGTTATAGAGAAACTGTCAACATCTGGGCAGTGTGTGATCTACGGGCGACTGGAATGCAAAAACCCAGCACGTATGAGATGACGTAATTTATGCATTGTGTCGATATAATGTTGTTTAACTTTTTGCATTGCAGAGTTTCATCCTGAAGACTTATATTCAGCATGCATATAAATACTGTTTATTTGCAATGTATTGCTGCAGGCTTTCAGAGTGTGTCAGGGTGTGGTCCCCTTCCAGGGTCTTCTAGAAGCTTTCCCTGCAGCATGCCTGGGTGTGGTTGTGGGCTGGGCCAAGACTCTATAAAAGGGAGCCAGCCCAGCTCCACGTGCTCACTATTCAGAGGTCCCGGTGCAGAGCAGCAGCAAGTTTCTGAGCTCCTGTTCCAGAGGCCTACTTGTACCTTCCAGGCCTCGCCCTTTCTCTTCGCTTGGTGATTCTTGAAAAGGGGGGTAAGACGGAGGTCGGGCTGGGCCCCCGACCCCGTTCTCGAAGGATTTCGAGTTCTTGGGCCTAATTACAATTATAAGGTCTGTTGACTCTTGTGTGTGTGAAAGTGCGCTTGATGTTTATTGGGCCTTTTCATGTTGTTATTCGAATCGGCTAGACGCACGATTCCTTACTCGCGTTTAATTCATGGTATTCATTGTGCGTTACCATTTCCAGGCATTCATATCGTGACATTCGAATCAGCAAGATGCGCGATTCTTTTCCTCGTACTTTAACCCTTGATATTCATTGTGCGTTACCATTTCCAGGCATTCATATGGTGACATTAGAATTGGCAAGATGCGAGATTCTTTTCCTAGTGCTTTGACCCTTGATATTCATTGTGCGTTACCATTTCTAGGCATTCATATGGTGACATTCGAATCGGCAAGATGTGCGATTCTCTTCCTCGTGTTTTAACCCTTGATATTCATTGTGCGCTATCAATTTTTGACATTTACATGGTGTCTTTCGAATCGGAAAGACGTGCGATTATTTACTCATGTACAATTCACGATATCCATTGTACGCAACCATTCTCTGACATTTACAAGGTTGCATTCGAATCGGCAAGACGCGCGATTCGCTTTTCGTGATTAACCCTTGGTATTCATTGTGCGCAACCATTTTCTGTTATTCACAAGGTTGCTTTCTAATCGGCAAGACGTGCGATTCTTTACTCATGTACAATTCACGATATTCATTGTACGCAACCATTTTCTGACATTTACAAGGTTGCATTTGAATCGACAAGACGCGCAATTCGCTTTTCGTGATTAACCCTTGGTATTCATTGTGCGCAAACATTTTCTGACATTTTCCGGGTTGCATTTGAATCGGCAAGAAGCGCGATTCTTTACTTGTGTATAAATCAAGATATTCATTGCGCGCAACCATTTTCTGGCATTTTATAAAGCTGCCTTCAAATCGGTAAAACGCTAAATTTGTTTCCTATGCTTAATTCATGTTATTCATTGTGCGCAACTATTTCATGACATTTACAGAACTCTTGTGGAAATCCGCGATGTGCTCAATCTATGTTCTGACATTCAAAAGTTCTATCGTGCTAGAATTCTGGATATTATATTCTATGTGCATGTAGGGTTTCTAGTACAATTCCTATTGTTTTCCAAGGAATGTTTGGAGAGGCTTATCCTCATGTAGTGAGGCTGTGTTTGTTTTGGGACATTATTCAGGAAGGTTCTAGTATCCCTAGAACAGTATGTTTTCAATTCATGAAAATTCTATATGAAACATTGTACTAACCATTTTTTATTCTTTTACAGGTATCTAGATTTAGTAAGGTCTAATTAGAGTCTAGTTCTAGACCATTCATGTTTTCTTCGTTTTTAGGTGATATTTCATGTTCCGAGTATCACTGAACTCTAGACTCAACAGAGAGTTATTTCATGTTCCGAGTATCACTGAACTCTAGACTTAACAGAGTATTATTTCATGTTCCGAGTATCACTGAACTCTAGACTCAACAGAGTGTTATTTCATGTTCCGAGTATCACTGAACTCTAGACTCAACAGAGTGTTATTTCATGTTCCAAGTATCACTGAACTCTAGGCTCAACAGTGTGTATATTTCATGTTTCAAGTATCACTAAGTTATAGGCTCAACAGAGTGTTATTTCATGTTCCAAGTGTCATAGAATTCTGGAACTCAGTAGAGTATTATTTCATGTTCCAAGTATCATTGAACCATGGATCCAACAGAGAGTCTTTATGAATCTAAAAGTTGGTTTTGAATCTGATATTGTGTTGTTTAATCTTTTGCTTCCCACAGGTCTCCTTCCCAGCTGTCCTCTTCCTAATCCCCTCTTGAACTCTCTTAGCCTCTGTGATTTATCTATCAGAGTCTTGGAGCTGTTCAGTGGTGGACGTGTTGGGAACGTGCGCAGACCCTGAGGAACTGGTGACTCTGACAGATACTGGTTCACTCTGATCAACACCTACTTGGTCAGCAGTACCAAGTGACTGGTTGTGAGAAGGTAACCTCTTTCTAGCCTTGTTACCCCCACTTTTGGCCTGTTTGTGAGTGTATGTCAGGGTGTTTGTCACTGTTTTCACTGTCTCACTGGGATCCTGATAGCCAGGCCTCAGTGCTCATAGTGAAAACACTATGTTTTCAGTATGTTTGTTATGTGTCACTGGGATCCTGCTGGTCAGGACCCCAGTGCTCATAGGTTTGTGGCCTATATGTATGTGTCACTGGGACCCTGTCACACAGGGCCCCAGTGCTCATAGGTGTGCATGTATATGTTCCCTGTGTGGTGCCTAACTGTCTCACTGAGGCTCTGCTAACCAGAACCTCAGTGGTTATGCTCTCTCATTTCTTTCCAAATTGTCACTGACAGGCTAGTGACCATTTTTACCAATTTACATTGGCTTACTGGAACACCCTTATAATTCCCTAGTATATGGTACTGAGGTACCCAGGGTATTGGGGTTCCAGGAGATCCCTATGGGCTGCAGCATTTCTTTTGCCACCCATAGGGAGCTCTGACAATTCTTACACAGGCCTGCCACTGCAGCCTGAGTGAAATAACGTCCACGTTATTTCACAGCCATTTTACACTGCACTTAAGTAACTTATAAGTCACCTATATGTCTAACCTTTACCTGGTAAAGGTTAGGTGCAAAGTTACTTAGTGTGAGGGCACCCTGGCACTAGCCAAGGTGCCCCCACATTGTTCAGAGCCAATTCCCTGAACTTTGTGAGTGCGGGGACACCATTACAAGCGTGCACTACATATAGGTCACTACCTATATGTAGCTTCACAATGGTAACTCCGAATATGGCCATGTAACATGTCTATGATCATGGAATTGCCCCCTCTATGCCATCCTGGCATTGTTGGTACAATTCCATGATCCCAGTGGTCTGTAGCACAGACCCTGGTACTGCCAAACTGCCCTTCCTGGGGTTTCACTGCAGCTGCTGCTGCTGCCAACCCCTCAGACAGGCATCTGCCCTCCTGGGGTCCAGCCAGGCCTGGCCCAGGATGGCAGAACAAAGAACTTCCTCTGAGAGAGGGTGTGACACCCTCTCCCTTTGGAAAATGGTGTGAAGGCAGGGGAGGAGTAGCCTCCCCCAGCCTCTGGAAATGCTTTCTTGGGCACAGATGTGCCCAATTCTGCATAAGCCAGTCTACACCGGTTCAGGGACCCCTTAGCCCCTGCTCTGGCGCGAAACTGGACAAAGGAAAGGGGAGTGACCACTCCCCTGACCTGCACCTCCCCTGGGAGGTGTCCAGAGCTCCTCCAGTGTGCTCCAGACCTCTGCCATCTTGGAAACAGAGGTGCTGCTGGCACACTGGACTGCTCTGAGTGGTCAGTGCCACCAGGTGACGTCAGAGACTCCTTGTGATAGGCTCCTTCAGGTGTTAGTAGCCTTTCCTCTCTCCTAGGTAGCCAAACCCTCTTTTCTGGCTATTTAGGGTCTCTGTCTCTGGGGAAACTTTAGATAACGAATGCAAGAGCTCATCCGAGTTCCTCTGCATCTCTCTCTTCACCTTCTGATAAGGAATCGACTGCTGACCGCGCTGGAAGCCTGCAAACCTGCAACATAGTAGCAAAGACGACTACTGCAACTCTGTAACGCTGATCCTGCCGCCTTCTCGACTGTTTTCCTGCTTGTGCATGCTGTGGGGGTAGTCTGCCTCCTCTCTGCACCAGAAGCTCCGAAGAAATCTCCCGTGGGTCGACGGAATCTTCCCCCTGCAACCGCAGGCACCAAAAAGCTGCATTACCGGTCCCTTGGGTCTCCTCTCAGCACGACGAGCGAGGTCCCTCGAATCCAGCGACTCTGTCCAAGTGACCCCACAGTCCAGTGACTCTTCAGCCCAAGTTTGGTGGAGGTAAGTCCTTGCCTCACCTCGCTGGGCTGCATTGCTGGGAACCGCGACTTTGCAGCTACTCCGGCCCCTGTGCACTTCCGGCGGAAATCCTTTGTGCACAGCCAAGCCTGGGTCCACGGCACTCTAACCTGCATTGCACGACTTTCTAAGTTGGTCTCCGGCGACGTGGGACTCCTTTGTGCAACTTCGGTGAGCACCGTTTCACGCATCCTCGTAGTGCCTGTTTCTGGCACTTCTCCGGGTGCTACCTGCTTCAGTGAGGGCTCTTTGTCTTGCTCGACGTCCCCTCTCTCTTCAGGTCCAATTTGCGACCTCCTGGTCCCTCCTGGGCCCCAGCAGCGTCCAAAAACGCCAAACGCACGATTTGCAGCTAGCAAGGCTTGTTGGCGTTCTTTCAGCGGGAAAACACTTCTGCACGACTCTCCAAGGTGAGAGGGATCCGTCCACCAAAGGGGAAGTCTCTAGCACTTTTCGTTCCTGCAGAAACCTCAGCTTCTTCTGTCCAGTCGAAGCTTCTTTGCACCCGCAGCTGGCATTTCCTGGGCATCTGCCCATCTCCGACTTGCTTGTGACTTTTGGACTTGGTCCCCTTGTTCCACAGGTACCCTAGATTGGAAATCCACAGTTGTTGCATTGCTGGTTTGTGTCTTTCCTGCATTATTCCTCTAACACGACTACTTTGTCCTTAGGGGAACTTTAGTGCACTTTGCACTCACTTTTCAGGGTCTTGGGGAGGGTTATTTTTCTAACTCTCACTATTTTCTAATAGTCCCAGCGACCCTCTACAAGGTCACATAGGTTTGGGGTCCATTCGTGGTTCGCATTCCACTTTTGGAGTACATGGTTTGTGTTGCCCCTATCCCTATGTTTCCCCATTGCATCCTATTGTAACTATACTGTACATTGTTTGCACTGTTTTCTAAGACTATACTGCATATTTTTGCTATTGTGTATATATATCTTGTGTATATTTCCTATCCTCTCACTGAGGGTACACTCTAAGATACTTTGGCATATTGTCATAAAAATAAAGTACCTTTATTTTTAGTATAACTGTGTATTGTGTTTTCTTATGATATTGTGCATATGACACTAGGTGG
Source organism: Pleurodeles waltl (assembly GCF_031143425.1). Lineage (NCBI taxonomy): Eukaryota > Metazoa > Chordata > Amphibia > Caudata > Salamandridae > Pleurodeles > Pleurodeles waltl. The sequence continues at coordinate 5,844,056 of NW_027150097.1, forward strand.
TACTGTAGTAGCTTCACACGTCTCCTAGTTCAGCCTAAGCTGCTCTGCTAAGCTACCATTATCTATCAGCCTAAGCTGCTAGACACCCTATACACTAATAAGGGATAACTGGGCCTGGTGCAAGGTGCAAGTACCCCTTGGTACTCACTACAAGCCAGTCCAGCCTCCTACATTGGTTGTGCAGTGGTGGGATAAGTGCTTGAGACTACTTACCACTCTTGTCATTGTACTTTTCATAAGAGAAAAATATACAAAACAAGGTCAGTGTATATACACATAGCCAAAAAGTTTTGCATTTCCTCTTTTCACTCTTTTCTAAGTGCTGAAAAGTACTCCTAAACTTTCAAAAAGTTCTTAAAAGTTTAAAAAGTTTTTTTTTCTGTCTTTCCAAAAAGTTCTGAAAACTTTTGTCTCTTTCTCTATCACTTTAACTCTCTCTAAAAAATGTCTGGCACAGGCCAAAGTGTTGATCTGTCCAAACTTGCATATGACAACCTTAGCTGGAAGAGAGCAAGGAGTCTCTGTATAGAGAGAGGTTTGAGTGTAGGGAAGAATCCTGCCTTGGAACTGTTAATTAACATGCTTAGAGAACAGGATAAGGCCAGAGGTGGCCCATCTGTTGAAAATGTACCTAATAGTTCCCAATCTGATTCAGGGACTCCCCCAGGAAAAGATTCAGGAAAGAAACTTTCTAGCCTGCCCATTACTAGACAATCTAGCATAGATGGTAATGATGATGAGCCACACCAAAGAAATAGTGTTGTCTCACATCATAGCAAAAGCATTTATTCTAACCATACTGGTAGTAATGTTTCTGTAAACCAAGCTGTTAAGTTGGCTTCTGTAAGGGACAGGTCTCCTTCTGTTCATTCCCATCATAGCTCTGTTTCTAGAAATGTCCCTCCCACCAACCCTGATGACAGAATGTTAGAGAGGGAACTCAATAAATTGAGGGTGGAACAAACCAGACTGAAGCTTAAAAAGCAACAGCTGGATTTGGATAGACAGTCTTTTGAATTAGAGAAGGAAAGACAGAAGTTGGGTTTAGATACCCATGGTGGCAGCAGCAGTATTCCCCATAGTCATCCTGCAAAAGAGCATGATTCCAGGAATCTGCACAAGATAGTTCCCCCTTATAAGGAGGGGGATGACATTAACAAGTGGTTTGCTGCACTGAGGGCCTGTGTTGTACAGGATGTCCCTCAAAGGCAGTGGGCTGCTATCCTATGGCTATCATTTAGTGGAAAAGGTAGGGATAGGCTCCTTACTGGGAAAGAAAATGATGCCAATAATTTTACAGTTCTTAAGAATGCACTCCTGGATGGTTATGGCTTAACCACTGAACAGTACAGGATAAAGTTCAGAGAGACCAAAAAGGAGTCTTCACAAGACTGGGTTGATTTCATTGACCATTCAGTGAAGGCCTTGGAGGGGTGGTTACATGGCAGTAAAGTTACTGATTATGAAAGCCTGTATAACACAATCCTGAGAGAGCATATACTTAATAATTGTGTGTCTGATTTGTTGCACCAGTACCTGGTAGACTCTGATCTGACCTCTCCCCAAGAATTGGGAAAGAAGGCAGACAAATGGGTCAGAACAAGGGTGAACAGAAAAGTTCATACAGGGGGTGACAAAGATGGCAATAAGAAGAAAGATGGTGAAAAATCTCAAGATAAGCATGGGGATAAGGGTAAAACCAAAGATCCCACTTCAAATCTTAAACACTCTTCAGAGGGTGGGGATAAAACAAATTCTTCCTCTTCTTCCCAACCTGCACACATTAAAAAGCCTTGGTGCTTTGTGTGTAAAAATAGAGGCCATAGGCCAGGGGATAAGTCCTGTCCAGGTAAACCCCCTGAGCCTACCACCACTAATACATCAAGCTCTAGTGCCCCTAGCAGTAGTGGTACTAGTGGTGGGACTGCTGGCAACAGTCAAGCAAAGGGTGTAGTTGGGTTCACTTATGGGTCCATAGTGGAAACTGATGTAATCAGTCCCAAGACAGTTTCTGTCACACCTAGTGGCATTGGCCTTGCCACACTGGCTGCTTGTCCCCTTACAATGGATAAGTACAGGCAGACAGTTTCAATAAATGGTGTTGAGGCCTTGGCCTACAGGGACACAGGTGCCAGTTTCACTTTGGTGACTGAAAACCTAGTGCACCCTGATCAACACATCATTGGACAACAGTATAAGATTATTGATGTCCATAACTCCACTAAGTTTCTTCCCTTAGCTATAATTCAGTTTAGTTGGGGTGGAGTTACTGGCCCTAAGCAGGTGGTGGTATCACCTAGCTTACCTGTAGACTGTCTCTTAGGTAATGACCTAGAGGCCTCAGGTTGGGCTGATGTAGAGTTTTATGCCCATGCAGCCATGCTGGGCATCCCTGAGGAATTGTTCCCTCTCATTTCTACTGAAATGAAAAAGCAAAGGAGAGAAGGCCTGAAAACTCAGGATCCCTCTCCATCAACAGGTAAAAAGGGTATCACAGTATCCCCTAACCCCCCTACCATTCAGGATACCATTCCTGTGGTGGGAGAAACCTCTCCTGGGGTGGCACCTGTTCCAAGGGAATCATCAGTTGGCAAAACTGTACTCCCTGAGGTGGAAGTACCTCTCTGTGGGATAACTAACATTGGTGAGAAAAAGAGCACCATTTTAGTTAACATGGAGCATCCCTCCAACCCTCCCAGAGAAACTTTAGTGCAGAAACTCTGCACTGCCTCACAACACTTAGGACAGCATCCCTGCCCTAGTGTGGAGCTGATAGGACAGCATCCCTGCCCTGCTCCAACCCAAGAGAAACAGCATCCCTGTTCTCTCTTCCAGCCATATGGACAAAGTTTTTGCCCTGCTATGGCTTTTCTGAGACAGCATCCCTGTCTGGCATTTCCATCACTACAAATAGGTTCAGTGGACAATTCCCACTGCTCTAAACTAAAACTTACTGATAGAAACTCTGAAAATACATCTTCGCATTGTTGCTTAGCTAAAAAACTTCAAACAGGGTGGTTTACATCCCCACAGGGAAGTAACCATATAGTGGATGATAAAGGGAGTAACCAGTCTATTGCAGAGCTACTCTCTACTTATCACCACTTAGACAATAAAGTATCAACTGGCCAAGGTTAGCCTTATTGTCCTTCGTTTGGGGGGGGGTTGTGTGAGAAAGTAACCTCTTTCTAGCCTTGTTACCCCCACTTTTGGCCTGTTTGTGAGTGTATGTCAGGGTGTTTGTCACTGTTTTCACTGTCTCACTGGGATCCTGATAGCCAGGCCTCAGTGCTCATAGTGAAAACACTATGTTTTCGGTATGTTTGTTATGTGTCACTGGGATCCTGCTGGTCAGGACCCCAGTGCTTATAGGTTTGTGGCCTATATGTATGTGTCACTGGGACCCTGTCACACAGGGCCCCAGTGCTCATAGGTGTGCATGTATATGTTCCCTGTGTGGTGCCTAACTGTCTCACTGAGGCTCTGCTAACCAGAACCTCAGTGGTTATGCTCTCTCATTTCTTTCCAAATTGTCACTGACAGGCTAGTGACCATTTTTACCAATTTACATTGGCTTACTGGAACACCCTTATAATTCCCTAGTATATGGTACTGAGGTACCCAGGGTATTGGGGTTCCAGGAGATCCCTATGGGCTGCAGCATTTCTTTTGCCACCCATAGGGAGCTCTGACAATTCTTACACAGGCCTGCCACTGCAGCCTGAGTGAAATAACGTCCACGTTATTTCACAGCCATTTTACACTGCACTTAAGTAACTTATAAGTCACCTATATGTCTAACCTTTACCTGGTAAAGGTTAGGTGCAAAGTTACTTAGTGTGAGGGCACCCTGGCACTAGCCAAGGTGCCCCCACATTGTTCAGAGCCAATTCCCTGAACTTTGTGAGTGCGGGGACACCATTACACGCGTGCACTACATATAGGTCACTACCTATATGTAGCTTCACAATGGTAACTCCGAATATGGCCATGTAACATGTCTATGATCATGGAATTGCCCCCTCTATGCCATCCTGGCATTGTTGGTACAATTCAATGATCCCAGTGGTCTGTAGCACAGACCCTGGTACTGCCAAACTGCCCTTCCTGGGGTTTCACTGCAGCTGCTGCTGCTGCCAACCCCTCAGACAGGCATCTGCCCTCCTGGGGTCCAGCCAGGCCTGGCCCAGGATGGCAGAATAAAGAACTTCCTCTGAGAGAGGGTGTGACACCCTCTCCCTTTGGAAAATGGTGTGAAGGCAGGGGAGGAGTAGCCTCCCCCAGCCTCTGGAAATGCTTTCTTGGGCACAGATGTGCCCAATTCTGCATAAGCCAGTCTACACCGGTTCAGGGACCCCTTAGCCCCTGCTCTGGCGCGAAACTGGACAAAGGAAAGGGGAGTGACCACTCCCCTGACCTGCACCTCCCCTGGGAGGTGTCCAGAGCTCCTCCAGTGTGCTCCAGACCTCTGCCATCTTGGAAACAGAGGTGCTGCTGGCACACTGGACTGCTCTGAGTGGTCAGTGCCACCAGGTGACGTCAGAGACTCCTTGTGATAGGCTCCTTCAGGTGTTAGTAGCCTTTCCTCTCTCCTAGGTAGCCAAACCCTCTTTTCTGGCTATTTAGGGTCTCTGTCTCTGGGGAAACTTTAGATAACGAATGCAAGAGCTCATCCGAGTTCCTCTGCATCTCTCTCTTCACCTTCTGATAAGGAATCGACTGCTGACCGCGCTGGAAGCCTGCAAACCTGCAACATAGTAGCAAAGACGACTACTGCAACTCTGTAACGCTGATCCTGCCGCCTTCTCGACTGTTTTCCTGCTTGTGCATGCTGTGGGGGTAGTCTGCCTCCTCTCTGCACCAGAAGCTCAGAAGAAATCTCCCGTGGGTCGACGGAATCTTCCCCCTGCAACCGCAGGCACCAAAAAGCTGCATTACCGGTCCCTTGGGTCTCCTCTCAGCACGACGAGCGAGGTCCCTCGAATCCAGCGGCTCTGTCCAAGTGACCCCCACAGTCCAGTGACTCTTCAGCCCAAGTTTGGTGGAGGTAAGTCCTTGCCTCACCTCGCTGGGCTGCATTGCTGGGAACCGCGACTTTGCAGCTACTCCGGCCCCTGTGCACTTCCGGCGGAAATCCTTTGTGCACAGCCAAGCCTGGGTCCACGGCACTCTAACCTGCATTGCACGACTTTCTAAGTTGGTCTCCGGCGACGTGGGACTCCTTTGTGCAACTTCGGTGAGCACCGTTTCACGCATCCTCGTAGTGCCTGTTTCTGGCACTTCTCCGGGTGCTACCTGCTTCAGTGAGGGCTCTTTGTCTTGCTCGACGTCCCCTCTCTCTTCAGGTCCAATTTGCGACCTCCTGGTCCCTCCTGGGCCCCAGCAGCGTCCAAAAACGCCAAACGCACGATTTGCAGCTAGCAAGGCTTGTTGGCGTTCTTTCAGCGGGAAAACACGTCTGCACGACTCTCCACGGTGAGAGGGATCCGTCCACCAAAGGGGAAGTCTCTAGCCCTTTTCGTTCCTGCAGAAACCTCAGCTTCTTCTGTCCAGTCGAAGCTTCTTTGCACCCGCAGCTGGCATTTCCTGGGCATCTGCCCATCTCCGACTTGCTTGTGACTTTTGGACTTGGTCCCCTTGTTCCACAGGTACCCTAGATTGGAAATCCACAGTTGTTGCATTGCTGGTTTGTGTCTTTCCTGCATTATTCCTCTAACACAACTACTTTGTCCTTAGGGGAACTTTAGTGCACTTTGCACTCACTTTTCAGGGTCTTGGGGAGGGTTATTTTTCTAACTCTCACTATTTTCTAATAGTCCCAGCGACCCTCTACAAGGTCACATAGGTTTGGGGTCCATTCGTGGTTCGCATTCCACTTTTGGAGTACATGGTTTGTGTTGCCCCTATCCCTATGTTTCCCCATTGCATCCTATTGTAACTATACATTGTTTGCACTGTTTTCTAAGACTATACTGCATATTTTTGCTATTGTGTATATATATCTTGTGTATATTTCCTATCCTCTCACTGAGGGTACACTCTAAGATACTTTGGCATATTGTCATAAAAATAAAGTACCTTTATTTTTAGTATAACTGTGTATTGTGTTTTCTTATGATATTGTGCATATGACACTAGGTGGTACTGTAGTAGCTTCACACGTCTCCTAGTTCAGCCTAAGCTGCTCTGCTAAGCTACCATTATCTATCAGCCTAAGCTGCTAGACACCCTATACACTAATAAGGGATAACTGGGCCTGGTGCAAGGTGCAAGTACCCCTTGGTACTCACTACAAGCCAGTCCAGCCTCCTACACTGATGCTCACAATAACTCACTTAGACACCCCATGGCTGTGGTGAATCTCAACTGGTGGGGTGGGAGGTTACTTGTCCAAAGAAAGTTGTGGTAGCCACTGAATTACCTGTAGATTGCTTACTAGGCAATGATTTGGAGATATCAGCTTGGGCTGAAGTTGAGTTGGAGGCTTGTGCAGCAATGCTGGGAATTCCTGGGCATTGTTTTGCTTTGACAAGGGCTCAGGCCAAAAAGCAAAAAGGACAGGGAAACTTGGATCCTGGAACAATGGACCAAGTGCTCCCAAAAGCTAGGGGTGGTAAGTGTAAATCCTTGTCCACTATCCCTCCCTCGCCAGAAGATTCCCCTTTTGAGGCAGAGGAATCCTCTCCCTGTGCAGAACCTACACCAGAGGAGCTGGCAGCAGACACTGCTGAGCTTTTGGGTGCAGGGGCTCCTGCTAGGGAAGAGCTGAGTGTGGCACAGCAGACCTGTCCCACACTAGAGGGTTTGAGACAGCAAGCTGTCAAACAGCAGAATGGGGATGTCAGTGATAGCCATAAGGTGTATTGGGAAGATAACTTCCTGTATACTGAGTCAAGGGACCCTAAACCTGGAGCTGCCAGGAGATTGGTCATCCCTTTGCAGTAAGGGGAGTTTCTTCTTACCTTGGCACATGACATTCCTTTGGCTGGGCATTTGGGCCAGAGTAAAACCTGAGACAGGCTTGTTCCCCTGTTTCACTGGCCTCATATGTCAGAGGACACCAAAGAGTTTTGTCTCTCTTGTGTGACCTACCAAGCCAGTGGCAAGACTGGTGACACACCAAATGCCCCCTTCATTCCACTTCCTGTGGTTGGGGTGCCCTTTGAAAGGGTAGGGGTTGACATAGTTGGCCCCCTTGACCCTCCAACAGCTTTAGGCAATACGTTTATCCTTGTGGTAGTAGACCATGCCACTAGGTATCCTGAGGCAATCCCCTTAAGGACCACTACAGCTCCTGCAGTGGCAAAGACCCTACTGGGAATCTTCTCCAGAGTGGGCTTCCCTAAGGAAGTGGTATCAGACAGAGGAAGTAACTTTATGTCTGCATACATCAAAGCAATGTGGAAGGAGTGTGGTGTAACATACAAGTTCACTTGTATCCACAAACAAATTGAAAGGTTTAATAAAATGTTCAAAGGTACGATAATGTGACTCCCTGAAAAACTCAGAAGGAGATGGGATGTCCTGTTACCTTGCCTCCTTTTTGCTTACAGGGAGGTACCCCAAAAAGGAGTGGGCTTTAGCCCCTTTGAACTCCTCTTTGGGCACCCTGTAAGAGGTCCCCTTGCACTTGTTAAGGAGGGTTGGGAACAACCTTTAAAAGCTCCTAAACAGGACATTGTGGACTATGTACTTGGCCTCAGATCAAGAATGGCTGAGTACATGAAAAAGGCCAGTAAAAACCTTCAGGCCAGCCAGGAGCTGCAAAAGCAATGGCATAACCAGAAGGCTGTCCTGACCCAGTACCACCCAGGACAGAAGGTGTGGGTATTGGAGCCTGTGGCCCCTAGAGCACTCCAAGACAAATGGAGTGGACCCCATCTAATTGTTGAGAAAAAGGGTGAGGTTACCTACTTGGTAGTCCTGGGCACTGCCAGGAGCCCCTTTAGGGTGCTCCATGTCAACCGCCTAAAACCCTACTATGACAGGGCTGATCTCACCCTGCTCATGGCAACTGATGAGGCTCAGGAAGAAGAGAGTGACCCTCTCCTTGATCTCTTCTCCACCACTGAAGCTGATGGCTTAGTGGAGGGGGTAGTACTTGCAGACTGCCTTACTGCTGAGCAAAAGGACAACTGTCTTAAGTCAGTGTTCTGAACTCTTCTCACTGATACCAGGTACCACTACTTGGTGTGAGCCTACAATCAATACTAGAGACAGTTTACCTGTTAAAAGTAAGATTTATAGGCAGCCTGGCCATGTCGGGGACTCCACTAAAGAAGAGGTGCAGAACATGTTAGACTTAGGAGTGATTGAGCCTTCAGAAAGCTCATGGGCTAGCCCAGTAGTTCTTGTCCTAAAACCTCACAATAAGGATAGTAAAAGAGAGATGAGGTTTTGTGTTGACTACAGAGGGCTTAACCAAGTAACCAAGACAGATGCTCACCCTATACCCAGGGCAGATGAGCTGATAGATACACTGGCTTCTGCCAAGTATCTAAGCACTTTTTATTTAACTGCTTGGCATTGGCAGATTAAACTATCAGAATATGCTAAACCTAAAACTGCATTTTCAACCATTGGAGGGCACTATCAATTCACTGTGATGTCCTTTGGTCTGAAAAATGCACCTGACACTTTTCAAAGGTTGGTGAACACAGGGTTGGAAGCTTTTAGTGCAGCATATCTAGATGATTTAGCTATCTTTAGCTCCACCTGGGATGATCACCTGGTCCACCTGTGGAAAGTTTTGGAGGCCCTGCAAAAGGCAAAAGTGGTTTATCTGGGACACCTTGTAGGTGGGGTACAGATTGCACCACTACAGGGGAAAATCCAGACCATTATGGAATGGGCTCCCCCTACAACTCAAACCCAGGTGAGAGCCTTTTTAGGCCTTGCAGGGTACTATAGGAGGTTCATTAAGAATTATGGCTCCATAGCAGCTCCTCTTAATCACCTCACTAGTAAAAAGATGCCTAAGAAGGTATTGTGGACAGCTAGCTGTCAAAAAGCTTTTGATGAGCTCAGACAGGCCATGTGCTCTGCACCTGTCCTAAAAAGCTCTTGCTACTTCAAAAAGTTCATAGTCCAGACTGATGCTTCTGAATTGGGGGTTGGGGCAGTGCTATCACAGCTTAATACTGAGGGCCAGGATCAACCGGTTGCTTTCATCAGCAGGAGGTTGACCCCTAGAGAAAAACATTGGTCTGCCATAGAGAGGGAAGCCTTTGCTGTGGTCTGGGCACTGAAAAAGTTGAGACCATAGATGTTTAGTACTTACTTTATTGTTCAGACAGACCACAAACCTCTACTTTGGCTAAAACAAATGAAAGGTGAAAACCCTAAATTGTTGAGGTGGTACATCTCCGTACAGGGAATGGACTATACAGTGGAACATAGACCTGGGAGTACCCACTCCAATGCAGATGGACTCTCCAGATATTTCCACTTAGACAATGAAGACTCATCTGGGCAAGGTTAGCCTTATTGTCCCTGGTTGGGGGAGGGAGGGGGGTTGTGGAGAAAGTACCATCTTGCCTGGCATGCTACCTCCATTTTTACTTGTGTGTCAGTTTGTTTTTGCCTGTGTCACTGGGATCCTGCTAGCCAGGACCCCAGTGCTCATAGTTTGTGACCTATATGTGTTCCCTGTGTGGTGCCTAACTTTATCACTGAGGCTCTGCTAACCAGAACCTCAGTGTTTATGCTCTCTCTGCTTTTAAAATTGTCACTGCAGGCTAATGACCATTTTCACCAATTCTGATTGGCACACTGGAACACACCTATAATTCCCTAGTATATGGTACTGAGGTACCCAGGGTATTGGGGTTCCAAGAGATCCCTATGGGCTGCAGCATTTCTTTTGCCAGCCATAGAGAGCTCAGACAATTCGTACACAGGACTGCCACTGCAGCCAGTTAAATAACGTTCACGTTATTTCACAGCTATTTTACACTGCACTCAAGTAACTTATAAGTCACCTATATGTCTAACCCTCACTTGGTGAAGGTTAGGTGCAAAGTTACTAAGTTTTCAGGGCACCCTGGCACTAGCCAAGGTGCCCCCACATTGTTCAGGGCAATTTACCAGGACTTTGTGAGTGCGGGGACACCATTACACGTGTGAACTACATATGAGGGGTATGATTATTAATGTGTGGGGAGGTGTCCCTTCCTGCACATAAACAATCACTAATGGTGGTTTGGCACTTCTGTGTGTGCTGCAGAATGCAGAGTGCTTTTAAAACCATAATATACTTGTAACCACTGCGCAGCCACCTGAAGTCAGCACCTGTTGCGGTGGCACTGGTCGCACCGCCCAAGAGCCAACCCTGGCTGGAGCACAGAAGAGAAACCTTTGTAGTGAACCATAAACCCAGTGGCATAACAAAACTTAAGGCGCTGCTACTTCCCAGCTTCACTTAGGCAATGTTTCAACCACTTGGCCTGAACTTTGTACATTGGGCTTTTTTCCAGCATCAGGGTGACCCAGCCTTTGGCTTTCCAAGGTAGGACAGTTGACAGCGAGATGGTGGGGTGGGGTCTGGGGTGATGCCCAAACTCTGATGACAATATCTATGGGGAAGTAAGACCAAGCGACTTTGCTCAATAGCAGGCGATAGTGCATAATTTTGGACTCAGAATCTGATTAGCAAACATGTTTCTGGTAGGGTCTACGATGGAGACCACGGGCAAGAGGCTAAAGTCACCATTGCAGGAATGGTTTCTCACTGCTGCAGAATTTCACTGAAGCTGCCATTTTTTTTTTACTTTGCAGTACTGCACTTTACACAGTTAAAAAAGCATGTAAAGTTTCAAGTTGCCTGAGTCTGCAACCCCATGTTAAAATATCAAGTGGCTAAATTTCACAGAATGTGTAAGTATAGTTTGCATTCTTTGAATTCATAATTTGTTTTTCCCAACTGCATGGTTTAGACAATACTGCCCAATAATTTTATACTCTATTGCTGCCTAATCCCATTGGCATGAATATAAACTAACATGTTTTTGACATTTTATCACAATATACTTGTTAATACTGATTATTAAAATAAAATAAAATGATGTAAATAAGCTAAAAAATATTTACTTGGGAGTGTTCTTACATATCTTATGAAGCACACTGTATGCTAATTTGCATTTAAAGAAAACTCCTTTAATGCCTAAATAGTGTTCACTGAGTAGTAATCAGCAAATAATTCTAAAATCACACCCCAGGTTGGACCTGTCTTACAAAGAATGAAACTAAAATAGTGGGTGTATTCTTGGAGTAATCAGCAAATCATTCTCAAAACATGTTAGAAATAAATTATGCTTGTGGAGTTTTAGATATATATTTTCAAATCATCAAAAAACACATTGGATCTTATGAAGTAATCAGATACTCATTCTTAAATCCTCCTGAAGTCATCAGTAATGGTCACACTTTGTGAAGTCATCAGGCAGTCATTCAGAAATCATCCTGAAGTTATCAGGAAAGTCACACTTTTTAAAGTCATCACATAGTAATGTTTAAACCATCCTGAAGTCATCATGAATAGTCACACCTTGTGAAGTCATCAGATACCCATATTTAAGTCATCCTCGAATCATCAGGCTTAAGTTTCTAAACATTGCTGATGACTTCCAGAGCTTGATGATGTCTGATGATGTGAAAATGACATCTACAGTAGTTGGATGATCATCCAATGACTCTGGGATGGCTTCTAAAGTAATCCTGTTTGACTTGGGACATTTGCTAGAATTGCCCTCAGCTCCCTCAAGTGCTTATTCTTACAATCTTTCCCATTAGCGGGTGAGATTGGAGGGATACAAACTAGCCCTACACTTCAAACAGGAGCTAAGACCCATCCCATCTAAGAGAAAGGGGCTACAACTCGTATCATTCACTCCCCTCATACGTTTTAGCTTCAAAGGAGAATAACACCTTATGACTGCTCCCTCATCTTGAAAACCGCCATGGTGACTAGCGCTGGCCGCGTTCGGGACGTGGATGAGTGCAGGCAGGCTTGTCTTAGGCGCCCCTTTGGCAGACCAGGGGCGCACCCGCTACGCTTGTCCGCTGTGCAGCCGCAAATAAATGTCAAATATAATTGTCAGTGGGAATTGAACTCTTTTGTAATCAATTGCCAGACCTGGTTATGGTCTAGCATAAGGCAACTGATTTGTCATGCTGCATAGAAAAGGCTAGAATATGAAATGTTAAAAATATTCAAAGTTCGGCTTGATAAACAGACTAAACTGGAGTCTGCTCTCTAAGGGCTGTGAAGGAACTTGGCTCATTTCCGAAACTGTGAGTTTATACACTTTTGAACAGAGAAACTAAACATGTTCTGTAGTTTGATGAAGGAAGTTACATTTATAACCCAACAGAAAAACAGAAAACATATCACATGGTCAAGAGACTTTTATTACATCTAATGAGTAACTCTACATTTGTCCTACAGAGAGAACAATTCCACATTCACAAATATAAACAGTACCTCAGTCCGGCCTCAGGAACCGGCCTTCAGTTGTGTACAGTTGTAAATCTGTCCTCTCCAGTAACATCATGAACAGAAAAATAATACAATATGATAATGTTGCAGTGCAAACAAGGCCTTAGAGCTACTGAATTTTGTGCAATTAATCAAGTAATGCAGGTCATATTTCAGGCTTTTCATGCACTGTCGGGGGGGAGAAAAGAATGAGCGTCAGGCACTGAGTCTCGCACATTTGAAATGTGCAGTTTGAACACACGAGTAGGGCAAGGCCAATGTTAACATATCTGTTATGTTAAACACAGTTAAAAGATTGCAATTTTGACTCTTTATTATCAATTAAGAGACAGAATTATTATTATCTATTGTTAATCATGTGCAAATAGAGTATTGTACAGATTTATATAAAAGCGCCTGCCTGTGCACACAGGCAGGTCGTGCAGGGCTGAGGTGCAGTCCGCAGTGTTTTTCTCCCTGTCTCAACTGTGAGTAAATATAGTCTTTGGAACTTCCAAGAGGATTCTACGTGGTAATTTCTGATTCCCGTAACACAAGCAAGTGCATCATTATCTACCATTCAGTCTGTTCATACTTGGTTCATGTATGTGCACAAGCTCCTTTGTTCTGGCTTTGTTCCCATGATTCTTCACCCTCTATTGCTTGTCTCTTCTCCCATTCTGTAGCATTACCTGACAGGAACATTTTACCTTTCTTTAATCAAACATTACGGGTCTGTTTAGAGTTTGGCGGACGGGTACTACATCACAAATGTGACAGATATCCCGGCCACCATATTACGATAGGCTATAATGGAATCGTAATACAGCTGACTGGATATCCGTTACATTTGTGACGGAGTAACTCCTTCCACAAAACTTTAAAACAGGCTGTATATCTTCCCCTTCTTGTCGAAAAATACGAAAGTCCCCTCTGCTATGCCTGACTGATTTTAGTTAGACTGTAGCATCACCAACTGTAGTCTAATATCTATTTTTACCTTGTGTTATAGTATATGTTTGTTATTTAAATGTATTTATTGCATGTACATTTTTATTGTATTTTGTGCTAATTTATTATATCTTTTTGTATTCTGATATTTTTGGCATGTTATGGGGTTTGTAGGGGAGTATGGTGGGAAGATTAGTTTTTATTTTGAAGTGTTATTTGGTTGATTGTTTCATTTGTTTAATGAACAATTATTATGCTATATTATTTTAATGTTTAACTATGATTTTAATTGTATTTTCAAATTTGTATTAGGTATAATCATTATTATCTATTATAAGAATAGCTGTCTTGTTATTAATATGTTTATTTTGGGTGGTTTGTTGTGGTTTGTTGTGGTTGTACATGAGTAGTGTGAGTAGTATTTTTTACAGGTTTCTATTGATCTCTATTTGTTAAATTAATAATGCATTATTTTGATTAATTAATTCATTCTTTATTCCATTTTTCACATATTTATTTAATTTAATTTAAATGATATCTAAATCAGGCTATCGTACAATTTTATTTTTACATGTTTCAATCATTGACGTTATTACTTTCATTCCTTATGGATGGTTAGAGTTTTATGCTTTCACCAATGTGTTTAATTTTGTAGTGCCAACAGTGCTTATGACTACTTTAGAGTCCAATACTGACAGTGAAGTGGCTTAGTATGGAGTGGGGATAATACATATGACTTCTTCAGAGTTTAACCCTTTCCATAAAAACTTCGGGGTGGAAATGGTAAATGTAGCCCCTTGGGAGTCTAACACTTTCCAAATGTGTCTAAGCCAGAAGTGAAAATGGTCAATATGACTCCTGTATGAAAGTGGGTTATTAGATGGGAGGATGTGGCTCCTTTTCTAATAGTAACTTCGCGACTTGCAGTCTACTGGGAAACAAGTATCCTGTTGTAGCATGTGACTATCTCAGGTTAGTGAGCTCACTCACGGGTCGTAGTGTTGGCTAGTACCTCAGTCTGCAAGGGCACAACAAACAACATGCAATAAACCAGGCCATTTGAAGGGCTCTACCCTTGATTGAAATATTGTCTCCAGTGGACTGGTCTGACCACTTCCGTATTCTTCTTAACCTCAACCTCGAAGGAATCTTTCACAGAGGTCAGGCCATCAGATAGAAAGTGTGGTCCTGGAACATAGGACAAATCAATCTCAATGTACTGGCATACAAAATGTCCAAATCAGATTTGTTGGCGGTCCAGCAACCATCACTTGGCTGGCTAATTATTACAATGAAACCATGTCTAATATATTAGATGATTTGGCCCCAAGGAAACATCTAAGTCAGAGATCAAGAGTCTCTGCTCAACGGTACAATGATAACCCAAACAAAGGAAGAAGACAACTTAGGCAAAGAAACCTATTTCAGTTCACTACTAGATCAAGCAGGAACCATGCCAAGAAAACTTTACAACATGACAAGCAACAAACCAACCCCACAAGGAAACACATGGTCATCCCCTGAGCAGAAAAAAGCAAGGAGCCACCAGACTTCTTCCCAGAAAAAAGCAAAATGATTGAACTTGCATTACTAAGCACCACTGCTCTCTCTGCTCATTGCACCTAACCCTGAAAACCAAGGTGGTCTGGAATGAGTTCCAATCAGTCCAGGAAGGAGAAGTTGCCTTATCTATCAGGAACAAAAATCCGCCTACCCACATCATATGCCCGATCCCTTCTTCAGTAATCAGAGAATGCAGTGGAAACATCTCATCTTACTGGCCCAGGAAAAGCTCTCAGATTGTCAGAATCTAGGACAAGTCACACAACACCTGAAAAATGGAAGCAAACCCAGGGTACAGAAACAACTTCCACCCAGTAGCAAATCTCCCCTTCCTAGGCAAAAGCCTGGGATGTTGGGCCACTACTCAAATAAAGCAGGAAATTGAGAAGCACAACCTGTTAGACAGCTTCCAATAGGGCTTCAGACTGGGTTATAGAACAGAAGCTGCCATTCTCCTGATAGTGGGTGGTGCGGGTGCCTCTTGGGTGAAGGAGACTGCAGCCTGCTCACACACCTAGATATATCCACCGCCATTTACAAAGTCAACCAGAAATTCCTACCTTACACTCACAAACAGAGAATGGGGTTAGAAAGAACAGTTGTTAACTGGTTCACCACTGACTTAGGCAACCGGCACCAACAAGTCAAATTGGACAAGTATCTTGCAGGGCTGACTACATCACCCAGTGAGTACCTACAGCTCTACTCTCTCTCCATTTCTTTCCAATCTGTACATAGAACCTCTAACACCATCATTAAACCTTCCATCCCAGACACAGATCTAAAACCAGTAGTGCAAACCCTAGTCCTCTCAAGGCTGGGGTATGACAAGGCTATCCTTACCAGTGTTCCCAGGTCACACCTGGCACCCATGCAGTCCTGCACTCTGCTGCTAGACCGGTTTCAGAATCAAGCCACATTGCCTTAAGTTAGGTATGCCTGCTCTGTGTGATAGCTACCAGGGATGTGGCTTTAGACTAATTTAGTGACTTTCAGGGTTCACGCTGACAAGAAGAGTTATTGTTCCTTAAGGTGGGCAGCCCCCCACCCCAAATAATAATCCCCTTTCTTACAATGCTTAAAATAATCACTTTATAACCAATTACTCTCTGTTTTGTGAGATAGTATGTATATTGGATTTTACAGCAAAACTGTTTTTGGCTGTGGACTTGTGTGTCCGCTACGTTGTACACTACTTAATTATTGTGACATATGCAGCTTTTTTTCCAATTGGAAAATGGTCCGATGCTCTCCAGCCTACTTCATGCTATAGAAAAACTCTGCAATAAATGAATAAATCTGGTAATGATGTTGCTATAATCAGAGCATCTCAAACTACTTCTAAAGGGGACAAATGTCTAAAAAAAATCCAAAGATGCAGCCCATATTTTCAGGCTCCTACTGTACCATTGAGGTCTCCCACTCTGCCGTTACAGGGGTCAGCAGTTCCCAACCACACAAAGTTGTAGCCAATGCGTCAAATCCATCACCTTCACATTATAAGGTAAAACAGAAGACAAAGAAGCCTCCTTGTGTTGTTCTAGGGGTACACACATAGATGATGATGATGACAACATTGACTCTTACATTGAGAACAAAAAAGATGGTGAAATTAGTACAATGTGTGTAGGCCCTACTTGCCCCAAAAAAGGAAGGGTACAGTTTCTCCTATTTCCAAAGGCAGTAATTCCCAGGGCAAGGTGCCAGGAATTTTGGATGCCAATGGTGAACAGATGTTTGATCAGCTGCTCTTTCAGCATCTCCATTCTTTAAGCTGTGCCACTTTAGAACATATTGTGGAGTGTGTTCATAGCAGACACTGACTTCTTTTTAGGAAATCAGTTTGTCCAAAATGAAAAGCAGATTGTCCATGTCTTTTAATTTCTAGACAAAGTCAATGTTATTCCTGTATGTGTTCCAAATATGGGCAATTTTTCTCATAGGATGGGACAGATCCTAAGAAATGTAAGGATTTCCTTCCAGCACAACCTTTAAGACTTTGTTAATCCCATTTGTAATATGATGCACCTTGTTGAACAATCTGAACAGTCTTGTGATATAGTGGACCCATATTCTTTCAAATTCTGCTTCCTAGACAATGCAAACTCAGCAGTTTCTCAGGAAGGATGAAAATGACTATTGCTCAAAATATACTTCAAACTAGGTTAGCTTCCAAGCTTGTAGACTAGTCCTGCAGGTTATAGTTACCTTTCCGATGACTGTTTCAAATACAAAATAGGTATGTACGTGGCTGCATTCTCTTTCATGGATAAAGGCCAATATAAATTCATCCACACAGGTTCTCAGAAAATGTGCCCTTGATAGGGCTGGTAACTTTAGAAACTGTCCTGTCAGGGACTTCTGCTTTTGCAATAGGTTGTAGCGTTCTGTTCATGGCGACCTCAGCAAGCCCAGTGTCACATTCCTACAACATGGAGAAAGAGGTGGAGACCAAGGAAAGTCAACAGTACCCAAGATTACTTCACCATTATCTTCTCTTCTTCTAAGAGAAATGAGAATTGCTTTGTTTCTACACAGATGGCAGCTTATTTCAGAGTACCTCTGGATCCTGCAAACTGTGCAGAGATTTCCCATAGAGTTTTTCTCCCTTCCAATACAAACATTTCTAACAAGAGCAATTCAGTTTTCACCGATGGAGTCAGAACTCAAATCTCAAAAACTGGTAGATCTTCCTTCGATTAAAAGTGCAGTAGAGAGGTGTTCCCATGTCCTCTAATAAATATAAGGTATTTCAACCTCTCTCTCATTTATCACCATTTCAAAAAGGAAACATCTGTACAGCTCAAGGAGGTTGTTCTTTCAGGAGATAGGAGGACATGGCTAGACCAGAAGGATGCTTGTTAGTCTGTTTCAGTGTGTCACGATCACAATGCAAAATTTCCCCATTAGGAGCAAAAACCAAACCTATCAATTCACTTTCCTTTCTTTCCATCTATCTCCAGCTACTTGGTGTTTACCAGTCTTCTAAAAATCATTTATAGCAGCAACTCGTGCATAGGGTCATTAGATGCTCATTTACTTGGACATCATGCTATTTTTTGCAAAGGATTGTCTCCTTTTTTGGGATCAGCTTCAATCCACTAGGGATGATTGAAAATCTTGGATTTGCAATGTCCATTTCAATCTCAACATAAAACATTTCTAGGTTTCAAAGTAGGCTACAAATGGGAGTCCAACATATCTATGAATAAATATAATTTTGAATACTTCTGGATTTACCATACAATCCCCTAAAACAGCGGTTCCCAAACTGTGCGTCGCGGCACCCCAGTGTGCCTCAAAACCCAGACAGGGGCGTTGTGCACCAAGCACACAGTTTGGGGACCACGGGTGCCTTTCGAGAAGCCTTCGGTGTGCAGCAGCGCACTCTTGAGCTGTGTTTTTGTGAGGTAAGAATTCTACGAAACTTTGGAGATTAAATAACAAACATAAAACATTAAAAACGCGGATGCTTCTTGCGCCTGCCTGCCTTTGTGCTCAGATGTCACGTGCCTTTGTTAGGTTCATCATGGGGACGCCCATGATGCTCAGAGAGGGAGTAGGTGTGAATATCCCCAGCGTTTTGATGTGTGATGGTATGGCCCGTGACGTATAATAGGAGTTAATAAAAAGTCGGGGAATGATTTCCTCGCGGCCATTTACCAGCAGCTGCTTCCGAGTTTTCGTTACGTGCTGCGCACAACCTCACGCCCTTGGGCACACGTGTGTGCGCATTCCTCGAAAGATAAGCAGGCGTGTAGTTGTGCCGCAGTTTACACGCAGCTCCAAGGACCAGTGTTGCTCCCATGTGAAAATATAAAATACTGATAACAAAACCCAATAAAGAATTGAACTGCCAAAATATCAACGTACAAGAAAAAATAACTAAATCTGTAACGTCACAGTGACCAGTGACAGAGGTGGGTAAAAGAGAGCAAAATAAACAATGAATTAAAAAACACTCCATTTTTTGTTATTTGACATAATGGTTATATACAAGCCTTTGTTCTTAGTGTATAATGTGCCCAGAAAACAGCATTTTTTTCAACCACTATAGTCTGATTTGTTACTGGGTCACCATAAGGACAGGGAGACAAGGTTAATTACTTCATTTGAGAACCTTGAATCTGTCTATACGCACCTCTCTCAGGCAGTGCTTGTTGTTTCCAGTGCAGAGCACCAGCAGTTATTTTTAGCGCTTAGTTTTCTGCTTCAATCATTTACTGCCAGCAAAAGACACATTTGGGAAAGATGGAGGAAGAGAAAAACGAAAAAGCGTCACAAAGGGAGAAAGCAGAAAGCTGCATCTGCGAGCTGAAGGGGCAAGGAGTGGCTTTAAATGGATTGAAGAGGCCGAGATGGCTTCAGGATTACACTGCCTTAGTATTCCATGTTCGCACATTTAATTGCAGCAGCCATGTGTTTAAAAGGAGGGCTTTGGGCACCGGCATGTTTTTATTTACAAATTAAGCACTGCTGTCAGGTATCCTGCCGAACAAATAGGGTTGTTTTATTCTGTATCTTCTTCCTTTAGACAGAGGTATCCAGGAGGAAATATGATGGTTAAGTTGGAGGGTAGATCATCTAGATGCATGGAATGGTCACTTTATATTTTTTAGCAGTGGTGACTGGTGACGGTGACATTTGAAAGTGGTGGGGCTTAAAAGTTGGGGATGAATGCTGTGCAGCAAGTGGACAAAACGAAAGCAGCAAGTGGACAAAACGAACGAGCCCGACCATCATAAGGAGGGTTCGGGTCGTTTTACGACCTGGATTTTTTTTTAAAAAGAGTGAGCAAACAGACATTTTAAAGCACATTTGAGAAAACAAGGTGGTTTATAAAGTGCAGACATTACCCAAAGGGTTTAGAGCGCTTTACAAAAAATACAGGTTTCATTACAAGACATAACATTTTTACAAACAGTTGCTAGTAGTTATGATTATTACAAAAGGTACAACGAGACAGGAAGATGGTCTATAATTGCTTGCAAGTAACATGTCACTTCTGCATTTTATTTAACTTACAAGGTTTACCAATCAGATAATATACTCAGGGCCACTGGAATTATTTGATTGCGTGGCTGCGGCGATTTTCGCATAATTATAGCTTTGTCACATTTGCCACATAATACATCATCTGCCACATAATCTGCTGATATTAAAAAAAAAACTGTTCCTACCTCAAATGGTTCAAATGTTACTAAAATTGCAGTGACACATGAGTTTCAGGAAGCAGCTGAAGACCCATCTTTTCTCGTAAAAGAGCTCACTCACAGTCTCATGAGCCCAGTTAGCGCTGGGAAGCCCGTTTCTGGGTAGCAAAGTGCTCTACAAGAAATCGTTAAGAATAATAATAATACCAATATGAACATGTTGCTGCACAGTGAAAGGCCCTGTGCAAAGTTGGACTTGTCCCCTTTTTGTTGCTTATTGCTATATTTGGATATTAAAATGGTACTCATAAGGTGCAACCAATGCCCAGACAGTGTTACCAAGTTTACAAATGTGTTGCATTATGCCGCATAATTTGTCTTTTCTTGCTGCATAATTTACTCTTCACCTCTCTCCTGCTACTTAATTCCAGAGGCCCTGAATATAATTTATAAGTTAAATAGATATATGCATTCTGTCACTGTGTTTAGCAGATCAAACTAGCTGCACTGCACAGCACATCTGCTAACTTCCTTGCCTGGTCACAAGAGCACACTAGTGTGCGTGATCAAAGGCAACTGGGTCCTCCAGGGATTTCCTTTCCCAAAGATTACTCTACAGCAGAGCTAACTACAGCCCAAGGTCATATGATGTGTTAACAGGCAGGCACTGCTTTTGTTTATGTTGTGCAAGCACGACGACAGTCCATTGTGAACTTTACATGTTCCATTTCTTCCAGATGTGCCAGCAGCAGACCACAAAAATCAAACACATCGCAGTGTATTGGCAATACATTTGTAAAAGCTAACAGATCTTTCCTCATTTGAAAAACCTTTAAACTTCAGGAATGATGGCAGATATTTTGTGGCATATTTACAAGGAGTTAACGCCGCTGTTGCACCATTTGTTTTTGCGCAACGGTGGAGCTAATTCAGCGCCATGTTTACAAAGAGCACTAGACCTGCCTAGCACCACTTTTCCTAGGCGTGCATCATTTTCCAGGAGCTGCACTATATACCGACAATGATATGCAGGGTAGGCAAATCTCTCCTAAACAATGACACTAGCCCGCTAGCGTTATATTTACAACTCTTCTGAAAAAAGACACACTAAGGAAAATCGATGCTAGATCTAACTAGCGTCAACATTTTAATGACTGGTCATACCAGGCATTAAAATGATGCACAGCTACATAAAGAAAACACACACAAGGCGCTCTGGCAATCAACAGGACAACATGGACCTGCTACTGCAACAGCTAGGCACACGGAGAGAATTACAACAATGATGCCAAGCACCACCAGGACCACCACATCACCCAACATCACCACAACAGCAACCACAAAGGCAGCACAGGAGAAGAGAGCAAATCCATTGCAAACGGACGTGAACCTTTGCCTCAGTGAAGAGGTAATCAGATATTACCGTCTGAAGTGGGAGTCCATTTTCCAGCTGCTCCACCATATTGGACCCACAATCATGGCGAGAGTTGAGAGGGCGACAAATATACCACCTTTGACAAAGCTCCTGGCTGTGCTGCTCATGCTGGCCTCTTGCTCCTTTCGGACAACCGCAGCACAAGTTGTTGGAATATCAGAGCCATCCTTCTCTACCTTCCTGCCATCTGTACTGGACGCCGTTATCCGCCTCACTCCCCGCCACATCCTCCTCTCCAGCAACCAGCAACTGCAACAGGAGACAAAACAAGAATTTTATGCAATTGCTGGGTTTCCACATGTGATGGGTGCCATAGATTTCACACGTGTGGAACTCGTCCCTCCTGCTGCAACATAACATCTTTATCGGAGTAGGAAGCACACACTATCAACATGCAGGCCATTGGGAACCATCAGGGTCTCTTTTTCAATGTGCTGGCAAAATATCCTGGCAGCGTGCAAGATGTTATGTCTTATGGCACTCCATTATCAACCAACACTCCCAGGATGGACAATATGGCAATGCCTACTCGTAGGTAGGCAATCAGACACTACATAACACATACAACAAATAAGACATATGCAGCAAGCAATACACACACCACACTCCGAACACATGGATAGTGACTCCTGGATGACTGCTGATCAACACATATGCCACATACATCACTCCACACATCCAATCAATGCACGTCACCCTTACATAGGACCCTGTGTACAAGCCCCTAGCACCACTGGAACGTGACTATTATTGATGCTCTGGTGGAACAATGCCCGCTCTGCATTTACAAGGCGGTGTTAAGCCACTTTTTGCGTCTTATTACCATCTGGTATATGCAGCCCCTTCATACGCTTCACTTAGTGTGGAAGGGGCATGCAATGTGTGTTGATGTGGGCGCGCCACCGCACACACATTGGTTTTTGGTGCAGCCCCACATTTATGGGAAACTGCAAACCTGAGGCAGCACCAAAATATAACGCCTCCCTAAGGGTGACATTACCGTGGTCCAATGAAGAGAAATACTTGATTATCTCATTGTCTTGGCTTTTCATATGTGTGCTGCATTTTGCAGCACACATAGAAAGAGAAAATTGTGACCATTGATTGGTTATGTGCAGGAAGGTAGACCTTCCTGCACATCATCAGTCACCCCTTCAACACAGGCATCTGTGCACCATGGTGGAAGGGTGCCTACATTGGAGCTCGGCAGCTGACTCAGTGCCCACGCGGGGAGAGGACAGAAATGCATTGCATCTAGTAGATACAACACATTGTTGGCCTTTCCTGGTGGTGCAGGGTGGCACAGCAAGACAATTCCTGCCCTTCCCTGTGCCACAGGGGCTTGTAAATTATGGCAATCCATCTTAAGCTACTATGCTACACTTTGTATGATGTCTACACATACACATGCATGCCTGCCAGGAAAAATGGATAACAGCTCTGTGTGCAAGGGAGGTATACAATTTTCACGGGTGGGGGGTTCACATGCAACACACAGGGTACAACACCCATCTCATCGCGCACACCTCACAAACTAGGTGAAAACTCACAACATGGCTCATCAGCAGGTCACATGTTACTGGACAACTGTACAATAATCTGCAACATCACACACATCCCCCATGGGTGAACTGCCATGCCGTACAAATCACACAATCACCATTCCCCTGAGGCTGTACCTGTAGGAAAGTACCATCTTGCCTGGCATGTTACCCCCATTTTTCACTGTATATATGTTGTTTTAGTTGTATGTGTCACTGGGACCCTGGTAACCCAGGGCCCCAGTGCTCATAAGTGTGCCTGTATGTGTTACCTGTGTAGTGACTAACTGTCTCACTGAGGCTCTGCTAATCAGAACCTCAGTGGTTATGCTCTCTCATTTCTTTCCAAATTGTCACTGACAGGCTAGTGACCATTTTTACCAATTTACATTGGCTTACTGGAACACCCTTATAATCCCCTAGTATATGGTACTGAGGTACCCAGGGTATTGGGGTTCCAGGAGATCCCTATGGGCTGCAGCATTTCTTTTGCCACCCATAGGGAGCTCTGACAATTCTTACACAGGCCTGCCACTGCAGCCTGAGTGAAATAACGTCCACGTTATTTCACAGCCATTTTACACTGCACTTAAGTAACTTATAAGTCACCTATATGTCTAACCTTTACCTGGTAAAGGTTAGGTGCAAAGTTACTTAGTGTGAGGGCACCCTGGCACTAGCCAAGGTGCCCCCACATTGTTCAGAGCCAATTCACTGAACTTTGTGAGTGCGGGGACACCATTACACGCGTGCACTACATATAGGTCACTACCTATATGTAGCTTCACCATGGTAACTCCGAATATGGCCATGTAACATGTCTATAATCATGGAATTGCCCCCTCTATGCCATCCTGGCATTGTTGGTACAATTCCATGATTCCAGTGGTCTGTAGCACAGACCCTGGTACTGCCAGACTGCCCTTCCTGGGGTTTCTCTGCAGCTGCTGCTGCTGCCAACCCCTCAGACAGGCATCTGCCCTCCTGGGGTCCAGCCAGGCCTGGCCCAGGATGGCAGAACAAAGAACTTCCTCTGAGAGAGGGTATGACACCCTCTCCCTTTGGAAAATGGTGTGAAGGCAGGGGAGGAGTAGCCTCCCCCAGCCTCTGGAAATGCTTTGTTGGGCACAGAGGTGCCCAATTCTGCATAAGCCAGTCTACACCGGTTCAGGGACCCCTTAGCCCCTGCTCTGGCGCGAAACTGGACAAAGGAAAGGGGAGTGACCACTCCCCTGACCTGCACCTCCCCTGGGAGGTGTCCAGAGCTCCTCCAGTGTGCTCCAGACCTCTGCCATTTTGGAAACAGAGGTGCTGCTGGCACACTGGACTGCTCTGAGTGGCCAGTGCCACCAGGTGACGTCAGAGACTCCTTGTGATAGGCTCCTTCAGGTGTTAGTAGCCTTTCCTCTCTCCTAGGTAGCCAAACCCTCTTTTCTGGCTATTTAGGGTCTCTGTCTCTGGGGAAACTGCAGATAACGAATGCATGAGCTCAGCCGAGTTCCTCTGCATCTCCCTCTTCACCTTCTGATAAGGAATCGACCGCTGACCGCGCTGGAAGCCTGCAAACCTGCAACATAGTAGCAAAGACGACTACTGCAACTCTGTAACGCTGATCCTGCCGCCTTCTCGACTGTTTTCCTGCTTGTGCATGCTGTGGGGGTAGTCTGCCTCCTCTCTGCACCAGAAGCTCCGAAGAAATCTCCCGTGGGTCGACGGAATCTTCCCCCTGCAACCGCAGGCACCAAAAAGCTGCATCTCCGGTCCCTTGGGTCTCCTCTCAGCAAGACGAGCGAGGTCCCTCGAATCCAGCGACACCGTCCAAGTGACCCCCACAGTCCAGTGACTCTTCAGCCCAAGTTTGGTGGAGGTAAGTCCTTGCCTCACCTCGCTGGGCTGCATTGCTGGGAACCGCGACTTTGCAAGCTTCTCCGGCCCCTGTGCACTTCCGGCGGAAATCCTGTGTGCACAGCCAAGCCTGGGTCCACGGCACTCTAACCTGCATTGCACGACTTTCTAAGTTGGTCTCCGGCGACGTGGGACTCCTTTGTGCAACTTCGGCGAGCACCGTTTCACGCATCCTCGTAGTGCCTGTTTCTGGCACTTCTCCGGGTGCTACCTGCTTCAGTGAGGACTCTTTGTCTTGCTCGACGTCCCCTCTCTCTGCAGGTCCAATTTGCGACCTCCTGGTCCCTCCTGGGCCCCAGCAGCGTCCAAAAACGCCAAACGCACGATTTGCGTGTAGCAAGGCTTGTTGGCGTCCATCCGGCGGGAAAACACTTCTGCACGACTCTCCAAGGCGTGGGGGATCCATCCTCCAAAGGGGAAGTCTCTAGCCCTTGTCGTTCCTGCAGTATTCACAGTTCTTCAGCCTAGTAAGAGCTTCTTTGCACCAACCGCTGGCATTTCTTGGGCATCTGCCCATCTCCGAGCTGCTTGTGACTTTTGGACTTGGTCCCCTTGTTCCACAGGTACCTTCAGACAGGAATCCATCGTTGTGTTTTCCTTGCATTCTCCCTCTAACACGACTATTTTGTCCTTAGGGGAACTTTGGTGCACTTTGCACTCACTTTTCAGGGTCTTGGGGAGGGTTATTTTTCTAACTCTCACTATTTTCTAATAGTCCCAGCGACCCTCTACAAGGTCACATAGGTTTGGGGTCCATTCGTGGTTCGCATTCCACTTCTGGAGTATATGGTTTGTGTTGCCCCTATCCCTATGTTTCCCCATTGCATCCTATTGTAACTATACATTGTTTGCACTGTTTTCTAAGACTATACTGCATATTTTTGCTATTGTGTATATATATCTTGTGTATATTTCCTATCCTCTCACTGAGGGTACACTCTAAGATACTTTGGCATATTGTCATAAAAATAAAGTACCTTTATTTTTAGTATAACTGTGTATTGTGTTTTCTTATGATATTGTGCATATGACACTAAGTGGTACTGTAGTAGCTTCACACGTCTCCTAGTTCAGCCTGAGCTGCTTTGCTAAGCTACCATTATCTATCAGCCTAAGCTGCTAGACACCCTATACACTAATAAGGGATAACTGGGCCTGGTGCAAGGTGCAAGTACCCCTTGATACTCACTACAAGCCAGTCCAGCCTCCTACAGTACCCTTGACTGGAAGGTGCACCACCACACACAACTACAATCATGCATGCAAACAGGAACCCACACAGCATCAGTTGCAAGTCTGAATCTCTACTTCATAGACAAATACTGTGCAAGGTTAGTTAGGATGAAACACAAGGGCAAGTCTGACACTGTTTCTCCTCTTCCATTGCAGTGGACCAAGGATATGGCATCCAACCATGGGTCATGACACCATATGGAAACCTATAGAGTGACACAGAGAAGGCATAAAATCAAGCACATATCTGGACCCGGAATGTTTTTGAGAGGGTATTTGGCATCCTGAAGTCCCATTTCGGATGCCTTGATTTATAGGCATACACCTATATTCATAGCCCCTTGTCTGCAATATTTTCTTGGTGTGCGCCACTATGCACAACATATGTGTGTGGACTAATGTCCCCTGGGATTTACGAATAGATGATCCCAGGGAGGAGGAGAAGGACGATGATACCCCACCTCAGGCTTAGAGAAATACAAAATATTGCTGCTGGGGCACGCAGATGTGCGCATATTGTGCAGAGCGTCTTTTCCTGAAAATTGTAACTAATATTTCAAGGTGCAACAATTTGAAAATGAATCACTTAACCACACGTTTATCTTGGAGTATCTGTCACATTCAAATGGAACAGCAAAACTCATCCACATCTAGGAAAGCAAGACTAGGCCACAACAGTGGGAAATCAATTAGTAACACACTCAGGAAGACCAAACAACTACACACAAAACACTGACTATGACAAATAGTGTGTGACATACAGATGACATTGCAGCTGTATGTCTAGGCCTGTCTTACTCAAATCAGTGGTCATCTGGCATGTGTGTCAAACAATGTCATAGCATGTCTCATACCCTTGGCGAACTCCATGTGTTAATCAGAACATATTTCCACATGCATGTTGTACTCAGAGCTGTCAGGACTGTTCACACAATCCACCCACACTCATTGTGCATCTGACAAAGGATGTTGGCTGCAGCTATGTGTGAGTGTCCATGTAAAACATTCACATTTTGAAGTACAATTGAGACACTCCTGTACTGAACTGGCACAGCCACTTTGTGGAGGTGACTCACGGACTACACAAGTGCTGTGGCTGGAGTTCGGAGATGTCTGGGTGTCAGTCACTCATCCTGCATACAATGGATATCCTACGGCAAATATTGCTCGCCCTGTAGAAGAATCAGTGTCCATTGGCAAATATCACTTGGAGAAAATACTGTGACATGCATGAAGGACTGGACAGTGAGGATGAGGAAGATGAGGAGCAATTTCAAATTTCCCAAACAGTGCCAACAACGTGGCACTTGAGGCGTACAGTACACAATTTGGCTTCAACAAGTGGGAATGACTATACAATCTTAAAACATCACTCCACAAAACAACATTGTAGATAAGTAAGACCACACACATAAGCACACACATTGTGTAGGCTACTAAACATCCCAGTCACACTGTCAGCAGGTCCAATTGTGTGCTTGCCCAGCACAAACAAGTGTTAGTGATGCATGTGTGAACTGACACTATCTGTACCGTGGGTCTGCAGTCCCACTATCTCCCAATGGAGTGCCAATGCAATAAAGGTACAAATACCATCCTAATTCACAGACTCGTGTAAGTCCCTAGTAAATAGTAAGGCAAGGCTGACATATATCACATGTAAGTCCCTAGTAGATAATAGGGCAGGGGAGTGTAGTCATACAGTGCCATACCTGCACTTGAGTGTGCACTGATGTGGAGCCTGCCATCCCTGTCTGATGGCAGCCCTGCCATGCAGACTGTGTGCTAAAAGGGAAATTTGTGCAAAATTACACGGTGAGGAAATGTACAGTCAAAGTGCATGTGCAAAGAACATTGTCACAAAATGCAACCTTAATGTCCCCCCTAGGTGCCCCAGGATTTGTGTGGCCTGCAACTTTGAGCATGGACAAATGCAAAGATGCATCATAGCGCCTGGGAAACCACCTCTTAACATTTACGTACAGTAGAGATGTATCTACAGAGGGTAACTTTATTCACTAATATGAGCAAAGATATTGCTCTGAAGGAGTGCTATCACCCATGAATTGATCATTAAGATTGTTGAACTGATATCCCTAAACACACCACTGTAGTAGGCAAAAGAAATCACACATGAAGAACACAACCCATACACATGCATGGCATGACAAACACATCCATGGCACATGTCTGTCCAGCACATCCCAACACTTGCCTGCATGGGAAACTGTAAGTTATGTGACAGCCGGATGCCCACCCCTTGGGACAAACATTGGATAGTCACTGGAATGCCCTGTCATAGGGGTGGGTTAGCTGGCACCAATGCAGGGAAAGTCAACAGCATCCTTGGATATACACTTAGCAAGGGTATCATGTGCATGACCATGTTGAGCACATGGGTCTGCTATCCTAAGCTGTGTGGCTACAGAAACTGTGGAAATGTGCCATCTGTGTAGTCTGATTCCAATAATGCATGTACCCTCACATATGTTCACTCACAGTAAACATACTGTACACATGGGAAGACAGGAATGTGGTTAATAGTGAAGGTCCTGTGGAGCTAGCAGCTTGTAAATGAGACCCTAATTATCACAACACTTGTCTGCACCACACATTATAACCAACCCCCCCCCTTGCGTGATAGCCTGCTGTGTGTACTTTGGGATGCAGCACATATTGCGCAGTGTGCAGTCCTACATGTGGGTGTATGGGCCACATTTCATGGCTAGTCCATGGCATCCATGGGGGTAAACTAAAAACTAAGCAATGGACTGGGATGCCAACACATAGGGGCATATTTACAGTTTCCTTGAACTGCCATGCGCCCCCCTAATCAAACCATGGTAGTGCTGTATTTACAATACAGCGCACCATGGTGCTCATTAGCACAACTGCGCAAAAATATTTGGTGCAGTGTTGACGCTTTGCTGGACTAGCGCTAAAAATGGTGGTGCTAGTGCAGCAAAGCTCAGGTAGGCCCATAGGATATAGCACTAACATCAGCTTAATGCCTGGCCTGGGCAGGTGTTAAAAAATGGCGCTTGAATGGCGCAGTGAAATCTTGTAAATTTCTCTGTGCCATTTTTTTGGGCCTCCCTGGGGGGGATGCCCCCCTTGCATAGATTATACCTAGCACAGGCATAATGTGGCACAAGGGTTTACAATGTGGCGAAATGCTAGCATTGCACCACTTTGTAAATATGGCGCAGGGTCAGGGCCTGTTTAGCGCTGCAGTACCATCAAAATAAATGACTCTACGTCGGCCCTAACGGGCGCAAGGGGCTTGTAAATATGACCCATAGTTGGCACATGAGGCAAACCTCTAAAGTTGTCATGTCCATGAATCATAGGAAATGTGGCCTATGAATTATCTGATCCTAGTAAGGCATCTACCATCACCTATGCAGACTTACAAGACATACCTTGGACACATGGAAAGAGAGACGTATGTGGAACACAACTATTCACAGGCAACACAACAATCCACATGACTGATAACATCTGAAAATGAATTCAACAGGACACCATACATCTTTACACATATTACAGTCATTGCGTAAAAAGAAAAAGACGCATTGTCAAAAACGTGATGCATCACCACAGGAAGTGAGGTAATAGATCTGATGTGCTGCACACCAGGAAATGCAAAGTTACAGTTTCTATTACAGTCACAGTCTTTTTGTCTGTGTTGGAGAGAGATGGTGTCCTTTGTGAGCTGTGTATAATAGTGCTGTTAGAGATGTCTTTTGTGCTGTCTTCTGTCTCCATAGTGTCCCTGGCGCCTGTTGTGTCCTATATATTTGTGATTGTATTGTTTCGTGATTGTATTGTCGGGTGCCTGTCTTTGGGGAGCTTTTGTCCATTGGGTTAATTGGGGGCAGTTTGGGGTTATATATGCTTTGTGAAGGGTACAGTGGGTTGGTTTAGGGACATGTCAGGGAAGGGACAGACCATTCACCTCAGTGCGGATGTATTGGGATGCTTCATATGGCTAGTCACTCATTACCTCCCTAATATGGTGCCCATGGGGGGAGAGGAAGAGTAATACAGGGATACCGGATGGAGGCACGCAAGCTGCAGTGGGGGAAGGCCCTGTCACATATGACCCGTATCTTGAAAGTTGAGCGCACTGTCCGCCAATTGAAACCGGTGGGAAGACATCATCACCAGGGAAGGGGACCTTCTGGACCACCTGGGAATCGAGGTGGCGGGAACTGTGGGTGAGTACGCAATCTGTGTGGCTGACTCCTGTTTTGCAATTGCAAGTACATGTCTGTTGGCCATAGGGCCTTCTTTACCAAGTTAAGACAAAGGGCAGGCCTGTGAGTAGTGTGTCTGTGCAAAACAACATCCATGACAAGGGCAGCAATGCACCATTAAGAAGATAAATGGCACATTCCTGTCCTTGTTTCCTGGGTTTAGGCACTAAATTCTGATGTTCACCGATGAGGACACAACCGTGTCATGGTGGAAGGGTACATGGTTACCAGGAACACGTGTCCATGTTCACTAAGTACCTGACTACTGTTGTATGTTGCATAGTCATGTACATGTGATGTCAAAAATGAAGCAGTAGTAAAGGGAGTCACGGCTGAGTGTGTCCTGTGAGTCATATATGTGCAGAGTGCCATTACAATTAGCTATGCTTAGAAAATGTTGCAGTAGGAAGTCAACTCCAAAATTTGAACAATGTAGCTGAGACATGTTTGTCAGGTTCCAGCATATATGCGTACATGTCAGCCTGGCCTACCACTGTATGTCACTGAGGCATGTATGATGACCTATTTGAGTATTCACTAACCTAAGTCTTTAATGTTCATTAGCAAATCATGTCTGATGTGCAACAGTTGCCCATAGTGTTCATTGTGCAACATTCACAGTACTAAATATCATGTCCTCTCTTGCAGGTGGACCCCAGCGGCACACCACTTGAGAAGTGCCAAGCTTTGCGGACCCTAATGCTACCGTTGATTGTCAGTCTGTATGTATAATGTGTAGTGCAAGTATTGTGTGTGCTGTTGTATGTTGTGTGCAATGCCATGTACCAAGTGCATATATGCTACTACAGACATCGTATGCCACACATGAATATGGACTGTATGGTTGCAGTTGTGCGTAGGATGTGCATCCCAAGAAAATATGCACTAGTGAAAGCTTCTCTTCGAGGGGGAACATGGCGGGCGGCAGTAAACGTGCACGCTGAGACGCGTACCTGAGCTCCCCGGCTCCGCTCCGCTTCCCACGAAGGATCCGTCTGCTCTGTTGCGTGCAGGCAGCGTATGAGCGCAGAGAGACGCTTGTACTTTGGAGAGGAGTCCAGGGCGGCAAATTGGAGTAGAGCCGCCCTGGAGCTCCAATGAAGCCACCGAGCAGTGGCTCGCGTTTCCCTCGTGGGGATTGGAGGCAGAGGCAGCACTAGTACTAGCTGCCCTGCAGTCCCTCGGAAAGCAGCATTTTTGGAGTCTGCTGAGCCTTTGGATTCGGGTCAACAGATAAGCAAGCCGGCTCATGAGGTTGGGGCCCTTATTTCTACCCCTCTACCAGCCAGAAGTTTTTCAGCTTCTGCGGCCACAAGTAAGCTTAAAACTTTGTGTGTACACATGGACAACATGGGGGCACAAAAACTGGGAAATAAACGAGGAGATCTTTGTAGGACGGAGGAGGATTGTAATGTAAAAATAACTAAAATAAAGCAGAGGTCTGTTAGGACTAGCACCAGGGTTACCCCCTCTCTGCGGACATATTTTAGAGCCCTCCTGATTGTGTCTACCACTCCGGATTCACTAATGAGTGAGGATAAGGTTAGCGAGGGGGTGTCTGCACCTAACTCTGCAGCAGATTTACCTCCTAATTTACCCTTAGATTTACACCCCAGGTCTCAGGAGGTGAATGAGGCTAGGGGCAGCATCTTTGTGGCACAGAAAGTTCTGCATCATCTGGCAGGGGCAGAAACTGTAGGAACCTCACAGATGCCTGATAGTTTACCTCGGAGTACTGCATTAGAGCCTAGCTCTTTGGAAACTATGTTTGTTTCACTGAAGGAAAATATATAAAAGGGGTTTTTAACCTCAGAGGCAAATCAAACTGAAATAAGATTAGCCTGTGAGTCCTTGGAGAAAAAAATAGATCTTTTGGCTTTGCGAATTCAGGCACTTGAAGAGTCAGTGGAGACTATGAGAGAGGATCTGAGAAGGAATAAGGAAGAGATTCAGCAGTTAAACGGAACGGGACTTGCAGGAGAAGTTGGAATAGTTAGAAAATGATTCAAGAAGGAATAATCGTAGAATATTGAACGTCCCTGAGGGAGTGGAGAGGTCGGACCTGAAGCGGTATATAGTATCTTTGATTAAAAAGGTTATCCCTTTGGATGAGACAGGGGATCACATTTTCAACGATAGTGCATCGCGATCCTTTCAGGAGGAATCCTAACATCAAGAAACCGCAGAGGATCTTGGCGAATTTTCAGACTTACTTGCTGAAAGAAAAAATTCTTGGAAAGGCATTAGATCTCGGTTCCTTGGAGGCTGGTGGTATTAAATTTGAAATCAGGTGTGACCTTTCTAGTCTAACATTGAATAGGCAATGGGAGCTAGGAAACCGTTTGGAGGAATTCAAAAATCTAGGTGCGGTGACCCGGTTAACATTTCCAGCCAACCTGCGCGTGATGTTTAATAATGAAATATTTAACTTTAGGGATCCAGCTGCGGCGGAAGATCTTATAGAAACTATAAGGAAGGGGAAGATGGTTTAAGGAACCTGGGGAGCTCAATGCGTTTCAAAAAGGGGGCCTAAGGGCCTATCAATGGTGGTGAGGGTTCTCCCAGGGAGGGTGGGTAGGGGCACGTTAGGGGGGTATTTGTGGGGTGAACTAAGGGGTAGGCATGTGAGGAAAAAAATCCAATTAACATCATACACCTTAGATTTATTTTCACCTGGATAAGAGCCAGGGGGCCCAGGGAGGCAGGAAGGAATTGGTGAAACTGATGTCATGGAATGTCAGTGGGTTGCGTGTACGGGCGAGGAGAGTTCTGCAATTTCTTAGGGACTCTCCAGCCCATATTATAGTTTCGCTGGAGACACATTTGACTAAAGAGGAAAGCGCAGCCTTGTTGAGAACACAGAGATGGGTAGGAGATTTTGTTACTACCGAGCACAATTTTAACACAAAGGGAGTGGC
This sequence comes from Pleurodeles waltl, assembly GCF_031143425.1. NCBI lineage: Eukaryota > Metazoa > Chordata > Amphibia > Caudata > Salamandridae > Pleurodeles > Pleurodeles waltl. Next base: position 5,877,489 of record NW_027150097.1, read on the forward strand.
GATTTTGGTTAAGCGTCAGTTGAATGTCACCCTTTCTAAAGTGTTAACGGATAGGTTAGGGAGATGGATTATACTTAGATTGCAGTTGGGGGGTAGGGCATTTACACTGGTAGGATACTATGGTCCCAACTGCGATTATTTGGAATCTCTCAGAACATTTTTTTCCCATCTTTTGAGCTTTTCAGATCCAGTCATTATGGTGGGTGACTTTAATGTGATCCTAGATAGTAGGCTTGACAGGTCAGTAAAATCTAGGTCACTGGGTACTCCGAAGGACTTTAGTTTGTGTGACTTGTGGAGGCAGAGAGCAGGGCAAAGGCAGGATTTTTCATTTTATAATCAAAAGTACAGTCATGCATCACGGATTGATTATTTCCTAGTGTCATTTGGTAGAGACTATAGTTTATTTACCTGCCCATTTATCAGATCATGCTGCAGTGATGTTAAGTTTGAGTTGTCCTCTTGAGGCAGGTGGGGTTAGGTGGACTTTCGATCGGTCTCTCTTAATGAAGGATGAGATTATTTGTACTCTTTGGAAGGAGGTTGAGGATTTTTTTAGGGTGAATCAAGGGACAGCATCAGGAGCAGTAATATGGGACACTTTTAAGGCAGTGGTAAGGGGGAGAATCATAAGTCTTGTGAGCTACAGGAATAAGAAATACAGAGAAGAAGTGAAAGTTTTAGAACAACAAATAGCTCTATATAATACTTACTATGATAAGGGTGGAGATCTGACATATTTGGAAAATAAGATTTTTCAGTTAAAATTGCAGTTGGAATCTGTTTTACAAACTAAGATTACTAAGCGATGGGAGGCAAGAGAGCAAATCCACTTTGAATATGGAGAAAACATGGGGAATTACTAGTTTGGAAATGTAAAAAGGATCAGGGGCATAATAGGGTTAAGGAATTGGTGGATACCCAGACAGGGGTTAGTGTTACATCTTCAGTGGCTATAGGGGAGGTGTTTTATAAGTTTTTTTCAGAACTTTATACCGAAGAGAGGGAGGTAAGCGAGGAGATGATTGGTGAATGGTTGGGAAGGGATGTGACCCCCCCGTTTGTGGTGGAGTAAACAGAGCGATTTGTCCAGACCTATCACGGAGGGGGAGATAAGAGCAGTGTTAAAAGAGAGTAAAAGTGGTAAGGCCCCAGGCCCAGATGGAATTCCGGTGGAGTTTTATAAAGCATTGGGGGAGTCTATAATCTCCTTTTTTCTGCAACTATTCTCAGAGATTTTTGAGGGTCGAGCCGCTATACCGGCTTCTTGGTATGGGGCCACTATCTCGCTTATTTTAAAACCTGGTAAGTCTCCATCGAAGTGTGATTCCTATAGACCTATTTATTTGTTAAATAGTGACTATAAGCTTTTTGCTAAGATATTGGCGAGCAGGTTGAGTAGGGTTGTAAGTGATTTGGTCCATCCGGATCAGAGGGGATTTATTAGAAATATATGTCAACAGAAAATAACCTCCTTTATATGGGCACATACAGGGAGTGCAGAATTATTAGGCAAGTTGTATTTTTGAGGATTAATTTTATTATTGAACAACAACCATGTTCTCAATGAACCCAAAAAACTCATTAATATCAAAGCTGAATATTTTTGGAAGTAGTTTTTAGTTTGTTTTTAGTTTTAGCTATGTTAGGGGGATATCTGTGTGTGCAGGTGACTATCACTGTGCATAATTATTAGGCAACTTAACAAAAAAAAATATATACCCATTTCAATTATTTATTATTACCAGTGAAACCAATATAACATCTCAACATTCACAAATATACATTTCTGACATTTAAAAACAAAACAAAAACAAATCAGTGACCAATATAGCCACCTTTCTTTGCAAGGACACTCAAAAGCCTGCCATCCATGTATTCTGTCAGTGTTTTGATCTGTTCACCATCAACATTGCGTGCAGCAGCAACCACAGCCTCCCAGACACTGTTCAGAGAGGTGTACTGTTTTCCCTCCTTGTAAATCTCACATTTGATGATGGACCACAGGTTCTCAATGGGGTTCAGATCAGGTGAACAAGGAGGCCATGTCATTAGATTTCCTTCTTTTATACCCTTTCTTGCCAGCCACGCTGTGGAGTACTTGGACGCGTGTGATGGAGCATTGTCCTGCATGAAAATGATGTTTTTCTTGAAGGATGCAGACTTCTTCCTGTACCACTGCTTGAAGAAGGTGTCTTCCAGGAACTGGCAGTAGGACTGGGAGTTGAGCTTGACTCCATCCTCAACCCGAAAAGGCCCCACAAGCTCATCTTTGATGATACCAGCCCAAACCAGTACTCCACCTCCACCTTGCTGGCGTCTGAGTCGGACTGAAGCTCTCTGCCCTTTACCAATCCAGCCACGGGCCCATCCATCTGGCCCATCAAGACTCACTCTCATTTCATCAGTCCATAAAACCTTAGAAAAATCAGTCTTGAGATATTTCTTGGCCCAGTCTTGACGTTTCAGCTTGTGTGTCTTGTTCAGTGGTGGTCGTCTTTCAGCCTTTCTTACCTTGGCCATGTCTCTGAGTATTGCACACCTTGTGCTTTTGGGCACTCCAGTGATGTTGCAGCTCCGAAATATGGCCAAACTGGTGGCAAGTGGCATCGTGGCAGCTGCACGCTTGACTTTTCTCAGTTCATGGGCAGTTATTTTGCGCCTTGGTTTTTCCACACGCTTCTTGCGACCCTGTTGACTATTTTGAATGAAATGCTTGATTGTTCGATGATCACGCTTCAGAAGCTTTGCAATTTTAAGAGTGCTGCATCCCTCTGCAAGATATCTCACTATTTTTGACTTTTCTGAGCCTGTCAAGTCCTTCTTTTGACCCATTTTGCCAAAGGAAAGGAAGTTGCCTAATAATTATGCACACCTGATATAGGGTGTTGATGTCATTAGACCACACCCCTTCTCATTACAGAGATGCACATCACCTAATATGCTTAATTGGTAGTAGGCTTTCGAGCCTATACAGCTTGGAGTAAGACAACATGCATAAAGAGGATGATGTGGTCAAAATACTAATTTGCCTAATAATTCTGCACTCCCTGTAAAGGCCCTAGGATAGCTTGGAAGAAGTTGCGTAGGAAGAGAGAGAAGGGGGGTTTGACTCTCCCGGATGTCCAGTACTATGCGTGGGCATTCCATTTAAAGAATACTAGTATGTTTTTTGCTTCTCCAGATTTGTCAGCAGTTGGTACAATGTTTAACTGTATGGTGGCTACTGAAAAGGGGGCACAAGGTATTTCCTATATAAGTTTGGGGATCCCAAATTCTTCAAGAAAGTTAGATTGAGAATACTACAAGATGCTGCTAAAGTTTGGTTTGAGGTGCGTTCAGTGGCAAAGATTCCATATTATAGTCTGGGTGCTCCAGTCTGGGATTCCCCAGGCACTCCTGAAAGTTTAACAGATGTACTGGCTCGACCTTTAAAGAGGGCGGGAGTAGAAGTGTGGGGGGATCTGATTAATGCAGGGACCGTGTTGTCCTGGGATGATCTTACAGAAATAACAGAGGGATTACTTTCAAGATTGAAATATGTCCAAATAAGGAATTGGTCCTGTGAGTTATTACTTTAGGCCATGCAAATCATCTAGAAGATAGTTTGGTAAGGACTCACGCCAAAGTACAAAAGGTTTCCAAATGGTATTGGGGAATGTTGGATGTTTTAGAGGGTGATTTTAGATTACCAGCTGATCTATGGAGGGAACAGTTTCCTCTTGGGCAGGTCCAGATATGGTGGGAAGTGTCAATGCGAGGGGTGTTCAAAATTGTTAAATTGGCGTCATTGAGGAGGAATCATCTTTTTACCCTGCATAGGGCCTTTTTCTCCCCTGACAGGATTTCTAAGATGAGGGGAGGTGAGGATGGGTTGTGCGCAAAATGTGGATTGTCAGGGGCTTCTAATATTCATATGTTTTTTGACGGCCCAAGGGTGTTTCCCTTTTGGAAGGAAGTATGCACAGCTCTTTCAGCTATTTTTCGACAAAATGTTTATTTAACTTTGTCTTTAGTTATTTTTTTGGTACTAGAAGTGGAGGAATCAACTAAGAATGGTGTTAAAACAATATTGTTTCATGCAATATTATTGGCTAGGAGGGAAATTTGCAAGAAGTGGATGGTTTCCTCTGCTCCTTCCTATATAGACTGGCTCAACGCTTTGGCGCTTATATCAAGATGAGATGTGGAAGCGAGCAAGACAAATAGGGACAAGGAGATAAAGATTTGGTCACGTCTATGGGAATGGAAAGATACTTTAGTATAACGTGTGTGTATTTATTACTTGCGTCCTATGATTAAAGAACTCAGTTTCTCTCGTGTTTGGGACATCGATGTCAATTGGTGTCTGCGTGAGAGAGCTTGGTTCTCCCTGGCCGTAGTTAACTCTGTGTATGGTGAACACCATAAGGGCGCTATGGAGTGGTTCGAAGGCCAGAGGTGTATGAGGACAGAAAAAAAGAAGAAAAAAAAGAAAATATGCACTAGTGGCAACATGTGCAGCAAGGGCCATTTAAATGTTGGACATGGTATATGAGCCTGAACCCAGTGATGACAGTAATGACATGTGCCAGACAACAGGTTCCCACACAAGTATGCAGTGTGGCAAGTGGTTGTTCACTAACCATGTTACTGATCTCTGTACCACCCATAGCACACAGTAACTCAGGTCAGGTGTGATTAATTACCATGTGAATAGTTCCCTAAGGTTAGCAGGACAGTGGTCAATATACCACACTTGAAAATGCTAACATTTTGGCCACCATTGTGGTGTAATACCCCATAATCTTTGTTGTAGGTCGCAACATTGCCACCTCATATCATTCTCACAGATCTTGTCATGTGTGTTTGGCCAGAGGGATGTCCATTTGACATTGTCATACGACATGCCATCTCTCACAACATCATCAGATCGTGGTGGTCCAGATAGTGTCCATGATGTGATGCAAACAGCTTCACACAATGTACAGCATTAGCCAGTGTTGTTCCAAGATCCCTGTGCAGATAAGGTGTAGGAAATGCATGCACCCACATATGAGATGAAGGCACCGAGTGCTGGTGTGCAACACACTGACCAGAGTTTTGGCCACATATACAGGCAATGGGCAGCATAGTGGGAGACAAACCATCGGGTCATGGCACATGGATATGAGAGTAGTGTCATGCTCCTCTGTGTGACATGGGTGACTGCTCCACCCTCCATTTTGACATATGATACCTGTCACATCCATGTTCCATGTAGCAATGTGTTCGGATACCTGTCCTTGCCATATGAGACCACATTTAACTTGCAGTCCTTACTCAGATGAGTTTGGTACATGCCAATGGATCTGAGGTCACTTGCGCAAGCATGAGGGACATTCATGAGCAATCCAGCATGATAAGTGTGACCTACCATGGTCACATAGCTGATGTGTATGATAATCCTAGTCAATGGTGACATGGTCCTTTGAAGATTTTCCAAGATGGTTCAATGTTATTGTGCATGACCAAGGTGTAGATGATGGTTGGTGTGGCATTGTGATTTGTGCTGGCCAAGTTGTGACAACTGCAGATGGTGTTTTCATTGCATGTCTGTTGTTCATTTCCCTAATATACATTTGGCTGACATGTCCCATTCATGTTGCAGCTGCAAAAATGAAGTTTAAGAAGTGCCCGGAATGCTACTTCCACATACGTCTGGTCACGAAGGGCTAAGGGAGGATGGGGCGGCTCTATGAGAGGGAACGAGCATCGGGTGAATGGAAAGCATTCCCTCAAGGGGGTCCACCCAAGGAACCATCCACCTCCAGGACTCACACAGCAGGCAGGTCTGCAGCCGGCGACAGGGCAGGCTCTACAGGGGCAGGACCATCAACACCAGCTGAAACAACGAGTGCCCCAACTGGTTCACAGGCTGTACCTACATAGCCACCCTATGTGCAGGAATTTTGCTCAGAGCTTGTGGGCCTGAAATATAGGATTGCCAGTCTTGAGCACCAGAATGATCAAATGATGAAGATGCTCAGAGAGATCAGGGCTGCAGTGATGAGGCGCTGAGGTGGACAATGGTCTGGATAGACTACTTCCCTTCCCCTTGTATATATTTTTGTACATAGTTGGGATATTTAGATAGTTAGGGTTAGATAAGTTAGTGTAGTGTGGATTAGTTGTAGGACATAGTAGTTTTTTCTTAGGGGGTGGCTTTTTGGGTAGTTCTTTTTTTGGTCTGTTTGGGGGGGTGATGTTTTGGGTATGTGTGTCATTCAAAATAAAAAATACCCCACATAATAACATTTTTACTAAAATAGAAAAAAAAAATATGATTGTTTAGGCTATATGTTTAGTTAGTCAATGTTTAGCTGTAGTTACTGTTGTCCATACCTATAGATGTCTTTTAAGGGGGATAAGGGGTTGATGTTTACCATGTGTATAGAATAAGTTAAGATAAGATAAGTTACTTGCCGAAACAAGTTAGGATAAGTTAGTGCAGGTTAGGTTAGCATAGGTAGGTTAGTTATTTTAGGGTTTTCTAGGCTAAGATTTGTAGTTTGATTAAATCTTGTTTTTTCCTACTGGATGGTCTCCATCATGATTTACTGTCTAGGTGGTTGCACAGGTCATGTTAGGCACATGCCTTTGCAAACAGTAGTTAGTTACATATGGTCAAGTACCTGTCAGGTTGGCAATGGTGTCACATCAGCAAATCCAGACATCGTTTCATGCACAACAACACTCATCCCTGCAACACAGGTCTCCTGCAGTGTGCAAGTGTTCTGTCCAGAAGGAATATCTACCAGGCACTCATAACACGGTGGCAGATTGGTGCACCAGGCATTTAAGGAATTTCTTTACCGACCTAGAAATAATTAGAGAAAGTGCATAATTTAAAGGGAGTACGATTTATTATTCTAATTCCAGTCCTACAAACTCACGAGAAATTGCATATATCAGAAAGATTACATTTACTATTCAAACTCCAACCCAAATATTATTTAGAAAAGTGGGGTAAGAAGCGGGGGTTACACAGTGGGATACATTCTCAAAAGGTAGCTTCTAGTTATGCAAACACACTTTCTCTAAAACAGCTTAATCTATCTCGTTGTAGTGAAAGGCAGAGACAGAATGCAAATTCAGAAAAGGTGTATTAAGGGTTAACAGTACCAGCACAACACGTGTACCACAAACCACTCAGTAAAGTTCCTAGACCCTTTTATTAACATCAAAACGTATTTTATAATTTAAATAAAGCCAAAACAACAGACATTGGATCAGTCACTGGAGAGTTATAATTTCGTTTAGTAACAGTCCCATTTCACATTGCTTCTCCATTCTGCATGGGCAGTCAATGAATGTCACTGCACCAGCGGAGGAAATAAGGGAGATCCTGCCTGATCCTAGCTCTAGCAGGTATTTCTGCACCAGATCAGGGATCTTGTCCATCCAGTGAAATATGCTGAATTTTTCATGGTGCAATTTTCCGACAAAGGGACACAAATCATCATGGTCTTCCTGTTGTCTGCGTTCTGTTCGGAGCAGCAACCTTCAAGCAAGCTGGGCTTGAAACAAGAGTCTGATCCAAAGGGCCATCAGACTTTCTGTGGTCCAGGTACAGTCATGGCTGGCAGGTATCTGGACTCTAAGACCTAGACATCAATGCAATGGAGGGAAACAAAGGTACCCAACTTATCACTTCACAAGTACTTAAGAGAAATCATAATTTAGAGGCACGTTTTTGACATTGTGTAACCCCCTTGTGTAGGAGATGTACAGTACTGTATCCGTGTGTCTGAGTAACTACACAAATAATGATTTAAAACACATGTACTCATTTATTTTTATTTCATTTATAGCTCTACTCCTCATAGTGCAAGGCGACAGAGCACTTTAAATCTCCCACAGAGATACAATAACTCATACAAGTGTGCAAATCAATGAACAAGAAATACTACATAAGACAATGAAGGTCAAGAAGTGTAGAAGTCTCATATTGCCCACACTTAACAGTTGCAGACATTATTTGTTAGGAGTGCATGGAAAGGCAGATTTATAAAATTATCTGTACTAACAAGACTTTATTGCTACCCAGAACAACTCTTCTTTGCAAATATAATAACATTAAATTGAGGAAAAAACAATAAGGATCTAAATCCATAACTTGTAGCTGGTTCATAGCTCACTGTGCCATAGTAGAAGGATTGTAAATTACAAACTGACATAGTGATCATGTTATTACTTGCAAAAGCATTAACCCACTTACCTACCTTTACAAAATACAAATCTGTGATCTGCATGTTACACAATGTGCTTTGCAGCAGGCACGGTGACCCTCAGTGCTACTTCATGAGTCAAAACTCTGACTGTATAAAACATATAAGTCTTCCGGAACTGCACTAACCACCAGAATTATCTTACTGATATTTTAATTCCCTGAAAACTACTTGGCACACAAAGATCCATGCGGCAGGTGTCTTAAATCTGCAAGATATGGTAAAATGCTGCCTTTCTGTGAGCAATTAAGTAAGCTAGAACAGATTAACTGTCACATTTGGCCTAGTTGCCAATTTCTTTGCAGCAGATTTAAAAAAAAAAAATGAATAAGGTGAATGTCAGACTCCACTTGTCATTACTCCATCCCTTTTCCTCTGCCACACTGGGACCACACATTTTTGTGCTCTGGGTGTGCTGTTTTCTTTTTTCCAGCACTGTCATGCATAGTACTTACAGGCTTCTACTCACTCCAGGCACACAGCACAACTCTCTGCTCCCAGCTGCCTCCAACCTTCAGTCAAGTCAGAGGGGCTGGATGAGAGTCAGTCATCTTGTGCCGGCAGGCATAGTACACCATTTCCAAACTTCAGAGTTGGTGTAGTGGTGTCTCTGGCTTACATCTCCATGGCAGACAGAATCCGTCTGGTCTTTCCAGGTCAGCCTTGGCCAGTAGGCTGTAACACTCCACTCCTTCTCTGCTCACAGCCCAGTCCTTCGTGTTGACTCCAGACTCCTTTCCTGCTTCAGAAGAGCAGGGCCTTTGGATACCAGTTCACATTGAGTGTAAGCAAAGGAAGGCAATATACATTTGTGAACCTCAATGCAAACAGGAAACATGCAGTTACTTGTCAATAATCTGAAGTTACAAATCCTTTGTGGCGTTTCCATTTGTAACAGAATATCTCATCCGGATGGTGCTCCTCCTGGTCCTGTGGTATACAGCATCATCACTGTTCTCTAGTGAAGCTCCTCACCAGTCTTCACCTCTGTATGATTTAGGAGTGCTCATCCATGAACACTTATTCATAACCTCTGGGTCCAACACATACTCTGGCACTTGCACCACCATTTTAACTGCATTAATCTGCCATTGACTTTATAAATAAATATCTCCCCCCCCACTGTCTACAACACGGGTCTCCAACCTTTCCTTTTCTGTAGTGAGAACTACTTATGATCAGTGAAAATTATTGTGAGCTACTGTAGTGCTTTTTCTCTTATTTAGTTTCTAAGCACTAACATAACACAACAGAAATGCACTTCTGAGGTCAAAGAAGACTTTTATTGTTGTTAATTCTTCCCCAACCACAATATTTTATGTATGACGAATTAGTAGCTTTCAAGTCCGCGTTAATCAAACAAAATATATCAGTTTGCAATATACACAGCAGGTTATATTTATAAGATATTGAATGCAAAGCAAAACAAATACTTCACCGTGTGGGAACTATTTACAGCTCCATCTTTCTAAGGTCTGCAAGCTGAGGACCCCTGTTAGCCGCGAGAAAGAGAGATTCATCTACCCACACGGGATTGCTGGCAGCTGGCGCCAAGCTCCAGCACGAGGTCCGGCAGATTCGAATCTGACCCTCTGCAGCCTGTTACATTCGTTACAAAGGTGTGCCCCCTCCTCTCAGACCTGGGAAACTGAGCAAGCCTTTTGGAGACTGGCCAGGTCTCCAAGACTACTCCTGTTCCCAAGCTCAAGCGAGGAAAAAACAACACCCATGTACTCTCTCTTATCATGTCTAGTCTACTGTGAGAAAAACATCTTGGTTCTCTGGTGCAAAAACACAGCTTGGAAAAATACAGCTTGGATTCTCAACTGCAATGTCTAACTCCACGTTAAAGGCAATGGGCAGCTAACCTAAATATCAAATGCAATGTCATGTTAAAGGCAATAGGCAGCTAACCTAAATATCAAATGCAATGTCTAGTGTCATGTCAAAGCCAATAAGCATCTGAGCTGAATACAAAATGCAATATATAATATCATGTCAAAGCCAATAGGCAGCTGAGCTGAATACAAAATGCAATATATAATATCATGTCAAAGCCAATAGGCAGCTGAGCTGAATACAAAATGCAATGTCTAATATCATGTCAAAGCCAATAGGCAGCGGAGCTGAATACAAAATGTAATATATGATATCATGTCAAAGTCAATAGGCAGAATATCTAATAGCATGTCAAAGTCAATAGGCAGCTAAACTGAATACATCATGTCAAAGTCAATAGGAATGCAATGTCAAAGCCAATAGGTGGCTAGACTGGATACAGCATGTCAAAGCCAATAGGCAGAATACAGAATGTAATGGCTAATGCAATGTCAAAGCCCATAGGCGGCTCAACTGAATACAGAAAGTAATGGCTAATGCCATGTCAAAGCCAATAGGCAGAATACAGAATGTAATGACTAATGCAATGTCAAAGCCCATAGGCGGCTAAACTGAATACATAAAGTAATGGCTAATGCCATGTCAAAGCCCATAGGCGGCTCAACTGAACAAAACATACCATGTGCTACTGGTGAACATTGAGCAACTAATATGCGCAGTGGTGAAACACAAAGTCATTGGTCAAAACAAACTTTAACAAATGGCAGTACATTCCGCCCTTTGACCAATGAATTTTTGTTTCACATATCTCTTGTTTCAAACAAAAACAAAAAAAAACATCAGATCAAAGCAATCCCTGTAAAGCAATAGAAGTGGATTAACACATTGATTTCATAACCTTTCACATCAGATACATCTACATAGCAATTTTTTTTTTTTCTCTGAATGAGTCTCTAATTCAACAGTGTTAGCAATTTGATGTGGCATGAGTTCTGCTCATGTAAAAGATGCACGGTCCACCTGAAAGGTTTGCTGGAAGGTAAGCAAAAGTCAGAGTTCCATACGAGAAGGGAAAAAAAAAAAAACACAGCTTAGTCCCGGTGGAAGAATGCAATCAAACAAGTTGAACTTGAACTGAAGGCGCAGTTTGCGCAAAATGGATCCATGGTGCTGGCACTTTACTCAGCCAGGTTCAGGTTGGGGATTCGGTCCCTTCCCCGACCCCACACGCACACACCGGAAGGGGGACCACACAGCACACTCAGGGACAGTGGCGAAACGTGGTAGGATCTGCAAAAGAAACAAGTATGACTTTTCTTGCAAATAACATTTTTCATTTAAACTGCACCCTTCCTCTTTCTTTCCCTGTTTTATAATCAGCAGGACGTTTTTGGGGCCCTTTGTTATATTTTCTGCAGGTTCTGGAGGGTCACTTGGGGCTTCAGCCCACACATCAGCACTGAGGTTTTTATCTGCTGCGCCACAGCTTCCCTTTTCTTGCACTGTCAGAAGGGCTGGGGCAGACTCCTTCTTTAACAAACCTCCATTCACTGCATTTTTGCCAATTTGGGCCATTCTGTCTCCAATTTGTATGAATGAATCAGATTCTTTTCTAGGTATCAGCATAATTTCGATTTTTCCTTGGTAATCTGCAGCAATCACTCTCCCTAAAACCTGATCAATTTGCCATTTCTGATCTGGTAACTTTCCTCTCCCCAACTGCTCTGTGACTGCTTGCATGACAGATTGCTTTTGTGCGTGCTGCACAGTTTTAATCAAATCTAGGGGAATGTGCATCTATCTCATCTCTGCCCACCTGTAAGTGGCTTTTTCTCTCAGCTGTTCACATTTCTGGGGCTCCCACTTAGCCATCCCCACTAAGGCAGAATTCTGGGTGTACACTTCTCTCTCTGAATTTTTCTCATTAACATCTGCAAGGTAATTGAACCAGTTAGGTACAAGCCATGTGGCTAAAACATTATCAAAGAACCAAAAATCAGCATAAAAATGACACATCTCACGTAGCTCTTGCTTTAAAATCTGACACACATTATACAACGCTGTTCCTTCTACGGTGCCAGAAAACAACATTTCAGTCAATGAATCATTAGTAAAACAAACATGCTTTTTATCTTCAGTGGACACGAATTCAAATGGTGCACACAATTTCACCGGTAATTCTTTTATCTGTGGTACTCTAGCCCTGTCTTGCAAATACCAGATCCATTGTATGATTCTAGCTAGGGGCACTATTTTCTTCCCTTGTTCATGATTTAAATGTACATAAGTATTTCCTTCTTGCACTGCGCAAAAACCTAAAGTCTGCATTATTTCATTTGCCAAATCACAAGCGCGCAGCTGCATATAATTTTTCACAGTGACCATATACAAAAGTGTTAGGATTTCACTCAAATGAGAGCTATTCTTTTTCCAAAAATCAAACAAGCTAATGAAACTCGGGGTGTCTTGCTCTAAAATCCTTCGTAAATCACATTCTGGTCTCTCTCGTCCGTGTTATCAGTTAAGGAATGCATTTTGGCTGCCAAAAACCCTGGCTCACACGAAAGCTCAGTGCAGCTCGGAGCTGTCTTAACCCCCTCATTACTGGAATGGGACAAGAAAGATTCTTCAAAAACAGCCCTTTTATAACTTTCAGTCGGGCTAATTTGCTCACGTAAATTCCTATTTTCATGTTCCAACTGCCTACATTTCTCCTGCATTTCTCTGTAAGCAGATAAAGGTATCCAGACCTTTCTGTCATCATTACTTCCAAAACACACGTTTTCTACACATGCATTTTCTTCTGTAATTCCCCAAACAGAAAACAATTCACAGTTTTTCTTAGCACCATCAGGCAGTTTAACAACACATGACATGGTCTGCCGTGCTAGTGTGATTCTCCAAACAACAAACAATTCACAGTTTTTCGTAGCACCATCAGGCAGTTTAACAACACATGACATGGTCTGCCGTGCTACTGTGATTCTTCAAACAACAAAAAACAATTTCTGTAACTCTCCAAACAACAAAAAAACAATTACACTTTTAAAGTGTGCACTTAGAAATCTACTAACTCGTCAAACCCCTTCTTAATCACCTCTTAATGACCGACCCCACGACTCCAGGTACCAATTGTAGTGCTTTTTCTCTTATTTAGTTTCTAAGCACTAACATAACACAACAGAAATGCACTTCTGAGGTCAAAGAAGACTTTTATTGTTGTTAATTCTTCCCCAACCACAATATTTTATGTATGACGAATTAGTAGCTTTCAAGTCCGCGTTAATCAAACAAAATATATCAGTTTGCAATATACACAGCAGGTTATATTTATAAGATATTGAATGCAAAGCAAAACAAATACTTCACCGTGTGGGAACTATTTACAGCTCCATCTTTCTAAGGTCTGCAAGCTGATGACCCCTGTCAGCCGCGAGAAAGAGAGATTCATCTACCCACACGGGATTGCTGGCAGCTGGCGCCAAGCTCCAGCACGAGGTCCGGCAGATTCGAATCTGACCCTCTGCAGCCTGTTACATTCGTTACAAAGGTGTGCCCCCTCCTCTCAGACCTGGGAAACTGAGCAAGCCTTTTGGAGACTGGCCAGGTCTCCAAGACTACTCCTGTTCCCAAGCTCAAGCGAGGAAAAAACAACACCCATGTACTCTCTCTTATCATGTCTAGTCTACTGTGAGAAAAACATCTTGGTTCTCTGGTGCAAAAACACAGCTTGGAAAAATACAGCTTGGATTCTCAACTGCAATGTCTAACTCCACGTTAAAGGCAATGGGCAGCTAACCTAAATATCAAATGCAATGTCATGTTAAAGGCAATAGGCAGCTAACCTAAATATCAAATGCAATGTCTAGTGTCATGTCAAAGCCAATAAGCATCTGAGCTGAATACAAAATGCAATATATAATATCATGTCAAAGCCAATAGGCAGCTGAGCTGAATACAAAATGCAATATATAATATCATGTCAAAGCCAATAGGCAGCTGAGCTGAATACAAAATGCAATGTCTATTATCATGTCAAAGCCAATAGGCAGCGGAGCTGAATACAAAATGTAATATATGATATCATGTCAAAGTCAATAGGCAGAATATCTAATAGCATGTCAAAGTCAATAGGCAGCTAAACTGAATACATCATGTCAAAGTCAATAGGAATGCAATGTCAAAGCCAATAGGCGGCTACACTGGATACAGCATGTCAAAGCCAATAGGCAGAATACAGAATGTAATGGCTAATGCAATGTCAAAGCCCATAGGCGGCTCAACTGAATACAGAAAGTAATGGCTAATGCCATGTCAAAGCCAATAGGCAGAATACAGAATGTAATGACTAATGCAATGTCAAAGCCCATAGGCGGCTAAACTGAATACAGAAAGTAATGGCTAATGCCATGTCAAAGCCCATAGGCGGCTCAACTGAACAAAACATACCATGTGCTACTGGTGAACATTGAGCAACTAATATGCGCAGTGGTGAAACACAAAGTCATTGGTCAAAACGAACTTTAACAAATGGCAGTACAGCTACTGAAGGCGAAGCAAAATGCTCAATGTTACCAGATGCCCCCACACCCAGCTTAATTGACTTTATGCCTAATGTCCATAGAGCCAGATACTATGTTTTGAACAAAATACTTAGACTAGGGGTGTCGCGTAGGCTTTCATTATTCTAATGAGACTACTGGATTTTGAGCAGCAAGATCGTCCATGGTGTGGGAGACTGAGTCTAACCCACAGTGGGTGACACCTGTCGCTCTAAATCCGGGTTTTGCTCCGTCTAACTAGCAGTGCCTCGTCTCTCCCAAAAGGTAGAGATGATTGGGCAGCCGAGCGCATGACATATCATACTTCTCAGGGAAGTCGTGGTCACTCAGGTTGCATCCGGTTCTCTCATCCACAATTCGGTCTCATATATAAATGACAATAAAAGCAGTATAAGTTTTAAAGACTGGTTTAATAAAACAACTGCATTTTAGATACCAAAGTGTGAGCTGCAATACCCAGAACGACACAACATGAAAATATTAAAATGGTGACGATGAGAGTGAAGCATAAGAATAACGCTATCATATTGCCACTAGAATCGATGGACTATTTTCTATCTGAGTCTTAACTTGAGCACAGCATGTTAAGCTCTAATCCTGCCCTTCAGGTTCCCCCGGGAGGACATCGACCCTCACACCTGAGCAAAGGCCTGTGGTCTGCGTTAGCATCTGCAGCGAAGCATTCAGCAATTGGCATACAGTCGTGGTTCCCTGGCCGGAATCTCCCTCTTAACATGTAATGGGACTAGGAAGTGTTTTTATAATAACACAGCTAATGTTCTAAGAAAATGTCTCTACGTAAGGATGTGTATTTTCTACGAATGTTGGAGACCAAACTTCTACCATGTTCACCGGCAATCTACCAAACTGTAGCCTTGACTGAAGCACAAAGTGATCAAGAATGTCTTGTTTGAGAACACAGTGCTGGGCTAAGCAAAACAGTTAGATAAAAGAAATTAAAACAAGACCGTAAAACTGGTTATTGTAAAAATAACAATGCAAAGCTGAATAAAATATATCTAGGTCAAAGTGCACAGCGGCCTAGTGTATTAAACTAACGTGCATGGAGCTATAGCTGAAATGGCTACACAACAGGGGCACTACAACAGCCTGCCAAGTGTGTCAGTGAGAGCCTGGTCCTTGGGGATGAATGAACATGTGTGCATATGAATAGGATATATGTGTACAAGTGATTGGGAGACTGTACTGAATGTACTTGGCACACAGGACATACCTTTCGCCATATGTGGCACCGTTACATGAATAGCACAAGCATAAAACCATTTTTTTTAAATGAGAGAAATTTAAAGTGAAGAAAAATGTACAGCTAAAATGTTCAGAATATGAAATATTTTTCTGCCTTCTGAAATTCTTCAAATTAAAATAATGGCTGTATTTTTCACTTACAAATATGACACTGTGTCGAGAAAATTAAACTGAAGAGTTAACTTTTTTATATGGATTCCATAAGACTCATAATTTCAATTTGCTCCTATTTCAAAATGTCACATTTACAAACACCAGGTATCCTGCTCCCAGTGGCCTGTAGACATGGTGCCATATCTCTAAATGAAAAATAAATTTGTTTGAATGGGAGGCATTTTAAGTGAAGAAACATGCTTCATAAAACATTACGACACTATTGGCTTAACTAAAATTGGAGAAAGACATTAAGACTTAGGTCCTGATTTACAGATTGGCGGACAAGTTACTCCGTCACAACGGTGATGGATATCCCGTCAGCCTATGTCTAAATCCCAAAAGATATAATGGGATTAAGATATTGGCGAACATGATACCGGTCACAGTTGTGACAGAGTAACTCATCCGCCAATATCTAAATCAGGCCCTTAATGTTTCATAGAAAAAAGTTCTACACTTTAAATGTCTTCATTTTTAAAAAATGACTATTTTGTAATTATAAACATGACAAAGTGTCTACTGGCTACTAGTAGCAAAAGGCCTGTAAATGTGACACTTTGAAATGGGAAAAATAAAATGAAGAGTTAATCATCAAGTTAACTTTTATTTTTGATTTTCTCTAATTGAAAAGCGTTCAGAATCATTATTTTGTTCTCACACTCCAATACTGAGCCGAAAAGGACTTTTATTTGGGAGTTAAATATTTCTCTGCTTCAGTTCTTCACCTCCGTGCCTCAGTCTGGCTCATAAATCTGATTCAGCACTGTTCGTTATCAGGTCATGCTATCTGCAGCCTGATGATAATAATGTAAAGTAAACACATCCTTCCATTAACTTTAAAAGGAAAATGTGACCCTGAGCTTAGCTTATTTAAAAATAACTCAAGATGAGCTACTCTGAAGGTGTCTGGGAGCTACTGGTAGATTGCGATTGGCTGGTTAGAGACATCTTGTCTACAAGTTGGACCTTAGTAGCTTTCCAGAATCTTAGTATTTCTACTTGATAGCCAATGTTTCACATGAGAGGTCATTTCTGGAATTTCAGAGATGTTGTGTAAACTCACTATTCTGGCAGTGAACTCAGGCGTTGTGTCTAATTGCATCAGTAGTGTGTTCCAAATCTGTTTCCGACAGTCAGTCACTTTCCCACATTCCCACAGGAGATGTACTCTATCCCCTCCCTCCCGTCCACATCACCAGCATCGGAAATGGGGGTATATCTTGGCTGTGTCCGAAGAGCGTTTTGCAACTTGATTCGTTAGAGAACATCAGCATCACACCCAAGAATAAGAAGCACTGGTGACACCCCAAAACATCAGCCAACCAGTGACAATCTGTTCACCCCATTGATATCCTGGTCCAGTCTTCAGGATGCTTAGACCATGACCCATTTACCAATCAGTGTTCCACGAGTGACTAGGTAGTGGCTCATCGAAGGTTTTGCAGCACCCCAACGCAACTCCAACACAGCCCACACACAGTTCCTTGGGCAGCACGTCCAATGAGCCTCCACACGTAATAGATGGACTTGGTGTTGCTCTACTGAAGGAAATTGGAGTTGGAAGCAACCCAGAGGATGACTTCTGACACTTGCCAAAACGTTTGCAAGGCCCGCCAAGACTTTCTTTAGAGAGACAAGCAACACAGCAACAGTATGCTTAACAATTGACTCCCACAACTCTCATTGTGCACTGTGGGCACTAACCATAAACTATTCCGATCAGCAAGACATCATCAGATCCTGGTCTTTTCCATACCCTTAAATTATGATCTGAAGCAACACTGTCCAGGTTGCATATGGCATCTTTCATCTAGGTGTCCGCTGATGTCTTCTGTTTGACTCTTGAGACTGATAGACTCACAGTGGTGTCCTGTTTGTTTTTGGTCCCACTGTTGGACTCTTTGACATTTCATCTGGTTTCTGGGAGGAACGTATTGTCCCGATATCACATCTTGGAGCTGTCCCTCAAAGAGGGCTGGGCATACACTCACCCACACCCTTCCAACAGGAGCATCACCAATCAGGTGACCGTGCTAATAAAAACATGGCACATGTGCACTCACTTCAGTTGCCTCCGGCACTCCTGACTCTGTCTCGTTCTTTCAATAGCAGGTAGGCCTAGGTCATGCAACACAAACGCCTCCTTTCCTTGAGTTCAGTGTGTGGCTGGGTAATGACCCTCCTGTCTGACGTCTCCTGGCTTGACTGCTGCCTCCTGGATCACGGAAGGACGTTCTGACTGAAGCCACCATAGGGAGTGGACTGATGTCAGAGGCCCTCTCAGGAAGTGGCTAGGAGGAACTGTTGCACCCAGGACCCCGGGGCTGTTTCTTCCATGGTCCTCTGTGCATTCTGACCTCCTGTCTGAGACCTCCTAGTTAAGAACTACACTATCTGAGCTGTACTTGGAGTAGGGTCCTATCTTCTGCTGACAGGGGCCTTCTGCACTCGACTTGATTGTGTGGTGGGGGCTGGGGCAGCATCATGCTGTCTGAGGCCTTCTAGGGAGGCAGGGGCTGTTGTCTGAGGTCCCATAGGGGCTGAGACCTGCTACCTTGGGACCAGGGGCTTAAGTCTGAGGACTACTGGGGCAGAGACTTGCTGGTTGAGGCTTCTCGGGCAAGCACCATGCTATCTGAGGTCTCGTGCAGCAGAGCCCCGCTGTCTGCTGCCTTTCAGTTCAAGGTTTGACTGCCAGAGGGGCCCATGGGCGTCAGTTCCGACAAATTGCCAGGAGTAGCGGAAGTGACATCACACGCCATCTGATCTTTACTTTTAAGCAAGCACATAACATACATTTAAAAGCATTTTTGACTTACCTTAGCTGCCAAATAGGGTCACGTTCCTGCTAATTGTGTTCCATTTTTAATTACACTAGTAGTGAATAATATTATTCACTATTTGGGTAGTAAAAAATTGTCAGAAAACTAGTAAAGTGGACCCCACCGCAACCGACGTCCATTAGGACGAGCTGCACTTGAGTTCCAGGCACTGATCTTGCAACCTCTGAAGCCAGGAGTCGCAAAGGCAGTGCCAGGGGTTGGAAGGGCAAGCCAGGAGTCACAGCTGCGATCCCTGGTGACCCCTAAATGATGTCCATGGAGGCACCTGCTGTTGAGGTCAGTGTGTGGTGTGGCAACGGCTATCCTATCTGAGGTCTCCTGGAGAGACAGCTGCTCCCTTAATGAAGGAGTGGCCTTCTGACTGAAGTCACCTGAGGCAGGTGCCCGCTGTCAGAGGCCTTATGGGGCAGGGGCCCGCTGCAACTCCTGGCTTGCCCCTTGCAACCCCTGGTGACCCCTAAATGACATCCATGTAAGCGCCTACTGTTGAGGTCAGCAAGTTCAGTGTGTGGCACTGCCCAGGCTATCCTATCTGGGGTCTCCTGAATTGACAGCTGCCACTTTAAAGAAGGAGTGGCGTTCTGACTGATGCCAACTGAGGCAGGGGCCCGCTGCGATACCTGGCTTGCCCCTTGCGACCCCTGGTGACCCCTAGATGACATCCATGCAAGCGCTTGCCGTCGAGGTCAGTGTGTGGCGAGGCCAAGGCTATCCTATCTGAGGCTCTTCAAGGGACAGCTTTCGCCTTAATGAAGGAGCGGCCTTATGACCGAAGTCACCTGAGGCAGGTGCCCGCCGTCACAGGCCTTATGGGGCTGGGGCTAAAAGGACCTTTTAAGTCCAGCCAGAAGGCAGAAGGTATAGTCTGTGCTGTCCTGGGGCAGGACTTCCTCCTTAGTATGGCTGTCACCTGGCTGTGTTTCTTGAACTGCCTCGTCTGTACTTTTAATTCCAGGCTGGTAAAAATATTGAGAAAATCTGTGAAATTCGGGTTCTAAGAAAGGTGGCAACCCCAATCTTATACACACTGCGCTGACACTTATAAAGGATAGTCCTGGTGTAGCAGGAAAATGTGCCCCCTGGAGACATCTTGCAGTCACTCTTTGGACAACCAAGAGCTCCGGAGATCTCAGCTGATCACAGCAAGATGGAGTGCTTTCAGATGTTATTTGGAATGAAAAAAAGAGCTGTGAGAAAAGGTGTCCCTGTGTGATATTGTGAGAAAAGTTAATAAAAGAAGAAATACTGGTAATGAAGCATTTGTAATTGAAAGCTTTACTAATGTGTTTGACTCCGTTAAAAGTATAAAATGAAATCTTTCCTAGAAGAAATGGAAGTAGAGAAGTAAAAAACTTAAAGAACTGTAATTTCTCTGACTGGGAAAGCGAACCAGTGCTGTGGCAGTGAGAGCACCAAATTCTAGCCACGAGACCACCAGGGAGCACACCCAGGTCATCCTGCACCACCCTATATAGAAAGAAAAACTGATCAGCAGGATACTCAGAATAGCATTTTCTATTACAGGAAAATTCCAGCAGACATGCAAAATACACCATATTGAGGCAAAGCATGAAGAAAGAAATTTACTGCACCTCAAATACACTGAAAACTCTTGAGAGGGGGGCAGAGCCAAGCGCCGTGGAAGATGGCCAGAACGAATAGAGACAGGGAAACAGGCCTAAAGACATTTCTCTGATTCCTATATATCAGGAATAAAAGGAGTGTACATGTCGGAGAATGGCAGGATGACATAGGATACAAGATTTATGGACAATTTGCTCCGCAACCAAACTAAATGCTGAAAAATACAACGATCAGTGAGACCAAATTGCGGCGTGAACTTTGTCTCAAACTCTGACTGGTACAGTACATTTTCTTATGCATTCTTACCTTGTTACATCGTGCAATATTGGAACTGTCACATGCTGCTTCTGGATGCTGTCCGGTCTGACTGATTATATCGTAGCGTAGTGCGATGTGGAATACGGCAGGATACCATGCACACGGCCTAGCGGTATCAAATAAACGTGTGCGCTTCTTACCTTAATGTAACGTACAACATCGGAATTATCATGCGCTACCTTTGGATGCTTATTGATCTGATTGAGTATATCGTACTGTAGTGTGTTATGGAAGATGGCAGGATTACAGGCACTTGGCCTAGAGGAAACAATAAAACGCAATCTCTTCCTTCCTCATTGTGTTGTATCTTGGATACTGTCTGGTTTGAATGATTATACCATAGTGTAGCACAATTTGGAAGATGAAAGGATAGCATATGCACAGCTTAATTGAAAAAGTATAATTTTGGCAAAAGATGACTGCAATCTACATGGTGGATATCACGCTCGCTCAGGGAGACAGAAATTGAAGTAATCTATTACTTTCTTCCTCTCTTAATATTACTCTTCATGCATATAACATGTCATCATAAAGGAAATTATATAGGAATGGAAATGGAATATATGCTGAAATGTAGATACTACAACAGTAAATAAAATCAAGCTCATTGATATAACCTTGGAAGAAGATTGAATCACTCCCTATGTCAGAACCTAAAGTAGTAAGGCAATTGTCATATAGTGCAGCTTTATTATCTAATCATGACACTACTGACTCCAAATGCAAAATGTCTGATTCTACTGAACTACCCTCTGCAGCTATGGATACAATTTTGTAAAGAACTATTAGACATAAAATCCTCCATTGGGTCTCTGGACAATACAGTCTCTACAAATACTACGGAAGTTCAAAGATTAAGGAATGATGTTATCAAATTTCAATCCCTCATACAAACATTGGACAGTCGGATTATGAATATTGAATCCCGCCTCGATAAGACACCTGACACAGGTCAGGATATTTGGTACCTGCAGCAAAAATGATTGATATAGAGGACCGAAGTAGTAGGAATAATCTTAGAATTATAGGTCTTCCAGAACAAATAGAAAAAGATAATGTATTAGACGTTTTGACCACTTTAATTCCGACTTTGATGATCACTTTCACAGTGCCTTTAGAATTTCAGAGAGCTCATCGTATTCAAACACGTGCCATGGACCATTCTACAAGACCTAAACATATTCTAGCCTGCTGTTTATGACATCAGCAAACCCGTCAAATAATTATGGCAGCAAAAAAGCACTATCCATATGAGTAAAAAAAATCTCAAGTAATTATCACAGCAGATTTTTCATCACCTACTAATCTCAAAAAGAAACAATTTTTAAATCTATGCCTTAGACTAAAGAAAAGAGACATAAAATATGGTCTTTTGGAACTAGCCACTATGATTGTAACTTTTCAAGGGAAAATCAAGGACTATTCGGATCCTCATGACTTGGAATAATTTTTGAATGATTTAGATGACAAGAACTCAGAGATGGAACACAAGACTTCTTCTCCCTCGCCAACAAAATAATCTTCCCCATCTAACACTCCAGATGATGCGGATCAAGGAGAATAGGAGACTGTTCAATGTCACTTGTCACATGATGGTAAACTTAAAGCCTAGAAAAAATATCAACCAAGAGATAACTCTAGATCACCCTTAAAACCTTGATCATGTTTGAAAAATAACTCATATGCGATATTGTGCCCTTTTTTTCTTTAACTTATATTTCTTCTTTATTTTCCATATCTCTCTCTACATGACTATATCTGTTCATGTTATCAGATATTCCTTTTTAGACTTGAAATGGCACTAACACCCTCTTCTCTGCTCACCTCTCTGCGACACATTTGTTTACCTCCCCAGTTTAAAGTTTTAGTTGTTAAGCGTACATAATTATCTTATCACTTGTGTTGGACAATTTATTTTGTATTGATAGTTCATACAAATAATCATTTCTTATTTTAATATATTATAAAATTTAATTTGATTTGGTATTTCATTCTTAACATTCATATTCACTGACACATTTGGAACTGTATAATTTCTCTATTTTTTCTGTTATCTTTATTTTACATTCTTTCATATCATTATAATTCAGATTGATATTGTTCTTTTAGTCTAAATATGTCAATTTAAAAGTTGAAACCCTTGAATGATGTTTCCTTGAATGTTAATGGTGTAACACATTTTATTAAGAGAAAGAAGATAGTTAATTTTCTTGGACAACAAAAAACAGATATTGCTTTGTTAGAAGAAACTCATCTTACTAAATCAAAAAGCGAAAAATGTAAACATGATTGGATTGGTCAAGTTGTACATGCTAGCATAACCCAGAATAATTCTAATAATGATGATACTCCTATTCGTAAATGTGGGGTACCTATTCTTTTTCATAAAAACCTACCATATACAATTATTCAAACATGGTTAGATGATGATGGTAGATATGCATTTGTTAAAATTTGTGTTAGGAAGTCCTTTATGATTGTAGGCACAATATATGCACCCAATGATTCCAAAACAATCTTTATTTCTAAGATCAGTAGATTATTGTCTTCTTTTGGATCTACACGATTAATAATTGGGGGAGATTGGAATGTTACCATAGATCCATTCATTGATAGATCAGGCAAACCAGACATTCATTATACAAGTGACAGACATATCTTAAAAGATTTTATGGAAGATTTTGCATTGCAGGAACCATGGCGTCTGCTACATCCAGACGACAGAGATTATACATTCACATCTTGTTCACATTTAATTCGCTCTAGAATAGATTCTTTTCTAACTTCATCTACAATGTTACAATTGATAACATATGCAGGAATTATTCCATGTAGCCTTTCAGATCATGATTTAATAGACATACATATGAATATTGGATTAACACAGACTTCTAAACCTAATTGGAGATTCAATACCTCTTCATATAAAATACCTCAAGCCAAATTAAACTTATGTCAACACGTTGAACAATTTCTGAAGAAAGTAAGAATTCAGTTACAGATGATGGTATACTTTGGGGTGCTGGCAAAGCAGTCACTAGAGGAATGATGATGAGACACTCATATATTTTTGAAAAGCAATTGAATAGTGAAAGGATATTATTGGAAAAGGAGGTTATATCACTAACGAATGACTATAGCAAAACTGAATCTCGTGAGATTTAAAAGAAATTACTTTCAGCCAAATTCAAACGTAATAATTTGTATACTTCTCATGCCGAAAAATTTCTATTTTTAATTCGCCAACATAATTATGAAGGGGGGAGAAAGCTGGAAGACTTCTAGCATATCAATTACGCCAACAAGAATCTTCCAGAACGATACTTGCTATTAAAAACTCTTCTAATGACCTGTTCACACTACCAACTGATATACTGACACAATTTCAGACTTATTATGAAACACTTTATACATCATTGAACTGTGATGATACTAAAGAGGAAGATGACTTTTTCACTAATTTAAAAATCCCCAAATTAACTCAAGAACAGAAATTAAGACTGGAAGGGCACACAACAACAGAACAAATCACAAAAGCTATTGACTGACTAGCTACAAATAAAACCCGTGGGGATGATGGCTTTCCTATTGAATTTTATAAGATTACAAAAGCTAAAATAATTCTATTGTTACAAACGTTTTTCAACAAAGCTTTAAAAAAAGGACATTTTGCTTCAGAATTTCTGCGAGCACATATTACTGTAATTCTTAAACCTGGCAAAGATCCATTAGAATGCTCTAGCTACAGACATATCTCATTAATAAATTCTGATATTAAAATTCTGGCTAAAATACTTGTGACTCGTTTAAATTCAGTTATTACACCACTTATCCATTCATCTCAAGTTGGTTTTGTTCCATCCCGTTCCTCTTCAAACCATCTTCGAACAATTCTACACTTATTTTGGCAACAACCTATTAAAACAGAAGAAAATGTTATACTGTCCCTGGATGCAGAAAAAGCTTTTGATAGAGTGGAATGGCGATATCTATTTCGAACTATGAATAGAATGGGTATTGGTACAGGCTTTATTACTTTAAGCAAAAGAATGTATCAATCCCCAACTGCCGCTATTACCTGTAATGGTTTCACATCTTCCTATTTTAAAATTATTCATGGTACCAGGCAAGGATGTCCACTTTCATCATTATTGTTTCTTATTGCTTTAGAACGTTTAGCTATTGTGATTAGACAAAATATTATTATACAAGGTATCGCTACCCCATCGGGAGAGGTAAAAGCTTTTTATTATGCAGATTATATTTTATTAACAATATCTAACCCGGATTCTTCGGTTAAAACTCTGATCACCCATTTAAATACATTTTCGATATTCTCCGGGTATAAAATTAATTGGTCCAAATGTGAAGCCCTACCAATGAACAATAGTACTACACCAGCCTCACTAGGTAACTTCCCTTTCAAATGGAAATCTTCACATCTTAAATATCTTGGGGTTCTACTCAATACTGGGTTGAAGAATGTTATGATGGATAATTTGAATCCTATTATAGATAAATTTAAACGGGATTTTTCATTGTGGGGTAGAGTACAGATTATTAAAATGAATACAATCACAAAATTCAATTATGTGTTCAGCATGTTATCACTCCCAATTACTTCTAACTTCTTCAAAAGTAGTTCATCTTTGATAACCCGCTTTATCTGGGGAGAAAATAAAACTTGTATAAGAAGTTCAAAACTACATTCATTCTCTTTAAAAGGAGGCTTAAGTCTTTCACATTTGGAAAATTATTAGATAGCCCAACAGTTGTCGCATTCAACATATATGATATCCACAAATGGTAACATGGGTGAAATTGGAACAGTTCTTATTGAAAACTACTATTCCCATGGCTATTTACTATACCAAAAGTCCAAAATATTCACAATTCTCCAATCCAATCATTTATTCTTCCCAACTAGGATGGCAAAAGACCCATAACATCATAAAATGTAATACCTATATTCACTTATCGCTCCAATTTGGAATAATTCTGCAATTATTCATAAGGGTAAAGAGCTTAATTGGTTTGTCTGGAGAAATCATAAAATTAATACCCTATTAGGCTTATATATACAGAAAAACTCCTTGAAATCATTTTTGCAATTGCAATAGACATATAAACTTCTGAATTTGCAGTTTAATAATTGTATTCTGATATTGTCCATTTTAAACTCCAAAATAGACCCAAGTATAGATCCTATAATACAATCATCTATTGCTCATTATATTTGCATATGGAAGAATTTCAAAGGTATGGTATCCAGCTTATATTCTATACTAATTGATAGATCATTTTCAGATGATACATCTGAAAATTTAAAAACATGGTGGTCTACATGACTTAATATCACCTTTCCAGATAAATACTGGGCTAGAATTTTGAAAAATTCTAATCAGGATCTTTGTGATGTAAGATTAAAATGTAATTATTTTAAAATACTCCATTGTTGGCATTGGTCACCTTCTAAACTTTATTCCGCTAAACTTAGTCCAAACGCTGACTGTTGGAGATGTCATCAACCAAATTGTGATATTGTACATGTCTTATGGGAATACCCCGAGATTCAACAATTTTGGACACACAAATTGCAAAATATTTACAAACAATTTTACCCAATAACTCGTCTCAATCACCCCGATTGTTTTTATTACATGATACTTTTGGAATGGGAAGAGTTAATCCACAGATGTTCACATTGTTATCTAACGCAATTAGTGTGGCAAAAGTTAATATATTACGTTTTTGGAAATCTACTGCTTTACCAACGAATCAATCCTGGTTGAAGGATATGTTTGAAACTGTGCAGTTTGAAAGAGTGATATACAAACTAAACGATAACTTAAAACAATTTGATAGTATCTGGGGCTCTTTACTAGAATAGTTGTATTCTTAATTTCCTTTTTATGATGATTCAGTGGGAAAATTTCCATTTTCAGATTATAATCATCAAACTGATATATAAGTTTCTTATAAGTAAGTCGGTTGTCTGTTTCTCTTTTTATATGTTTTGGAAAAATATATTCAAACAGGAAATCGTTTAAATGTATCTTAATAATTGTTCTGTATTTTCTTTAGATTCTCATTATTTAATCTGGAATGATTACAGAAATTCTTTATTGGGGCACTTAGCTTTTTAACTATTTGATGTACATTTTGAATAGTTAATGAGCAATTTATGCTTATATTTGTTTATAAAAAATAATAAACATTTGAAACAGAAAGGAAACTCTTGAGAGTTTCCAGGTGTCCAAGACTTATGATACCCTCATAAGACATGACATACTTGAGGAAAAATAGCAGTTATCCAATCAACTATCGGGAAAATTAGTAAGTACAATTAAAGGGGCAATCAGTGCTTCTTCTCAGGGCCCCGATAGGAGGGCAGCTCTTAGCTTTCCCAGGTCAACGCATGCATCTCCAGCTCTCCATGTGCAGGCTTTTACTTAAGGTGCTGAGAACTGCACTCCCATTTTACAATGCTGTGTATAGAACTACGAGTCCCACAATGCAGTGTAACACATGACCTGGTTTCGATAGTCATAGCAGAACCTCAGAACTATAAAAGCTCTGCTGAGATTGGTGGGTGGGCACGTCTGGGTCACTGGTTGTTTTCCTTTCTCAGTGTGTCTGTAAATTATAAAGCTTTGCACTTAATTTAAAGATGAAACGTTTCACCTTCCTATAAAACAATTCCTCCTTCAGAGTCTGCCCCAACATTTCATTTACTTAGTGTGAAAAAACAAAATAGCTTAAATGCATTGTATTTATCATGCAGTACCATGCTTTTCACCTAATTAAAAAGCCTTCATTCCACCTTTCCTTTTTCAAGGAAGTAGGCAGAAGCTTTAAATGAAAAGGGATAAATCCTTGTCAAAAAGAGTCTTAGGTCCAAATTGTCCGCACTAGATTTTGAAAGGTAGGTGATGGCATGAATAAATGGTTCCATTTGGACGCGGTGTGTGAATGAATGAAAACTCCCCGTACTCTGTAGTATGAGTGTGAGATTGTAAATGGTATTTGAAATAAATATTGATTGATGCTGCTTTGAAAATGTATGTTTAAGCCTTTAAAAGAGGAGACAGTTTCCCAGTGGGGGAAGTGAACCCTAGTCTCTCAGGTGGCAGGCAGGGACACTGTCTACTATACTAAGTAGGAAGAGGTCCCTACTGGTCTGCTGAGTAGCTCCTTCTTCTGTCCAAGCCGCCCTCTCTGTGCCCAGAGTCTGAGTTTTTCTATTTCTCACTTCCTTCCCACCCACACGGGGGCAGAGCTGGCTTTAGGATGCTGCAACTGCTGCACTCGCTCACCTGCACGAGGGCACCCACCTCAGGGGGGGGCGCTCTGCTTAGTCTCAACTTAACACTTAAAACCACCTGCTGCAGAGTTCCTTCTCTTTACAGCTTTCAGGCAACAATCAAAATGGCAACACAACTCTTCTCATTAATCTTCCTGCCAGAGAGAGCTCAGATTTTTGCCTGCTAGCAGCAGGGCCGGCTGTAGCCCTGGTAGCTGGGAGACAGTCTTCTTTGGCACCCCCCACCCCGCCCCCCTTCACTATATGACCACCTACTCGGATTCACTCACTGCCACCTGCCAAATTTGCCCCTCATTATCCATAGCCCCTCTCACGTAGATTAGATTTGTTTTAAAGAGCTGGATAGCTGCTTGACTATCCAGACAGCTGTCCACATAAGATATAGCTCTGTTCTTTGCGTCAGGCACATTAACCCTCTGCGCTATTTTATATTGAGTCAAAGCTGCTGCTGGACAAAACCACCAACTCTCTCCCTAACAGGAACAGTAATCACAAGAGGTATCTTGGCATTTTATTTGCTTTCTGAAGTTTGGACACACAAGGAACTTTCCAGCAGGAGCTTTTAAATCGCAAGTTTCGTAAGTTATTGCTAAACACAGCGCCCCCCGAGGTCAGCGCCTCCAATCCTGGTCAGCACCCGGTGCGGCCGCACTGCTCGCACTGCCCTAAACCCGGCCCTGAGTGGCAGTTTTGCATCACCATGAAATTGTCTTGCCGTTGAGGTCAGTGTGTGACGTGGCCAAGGCTATCCTATTTGAGGTCTCCAGGAGAGACAGCTGCTCCCTTAATGAATGAGTGGCCTTCTGACTGAAGTCACCTGAGGCAGGGGCCCACTGTCAGAGGCCTTATGGGGCAGGGGCCCGCTGCAACTCCTGGCTTGCCCCATGCAACCCCTGGAGACCCCTAAATGACATCGATGTAAGCGCCTACTGTTGAGGTCAGCAAGGTCAGTGTGTGGCCCTGCCGAGGCTATCCTATCTGAGGCTCCCAAAGGGACAGCTGCCGCCTTAAATAAGGAGTGGCCTTCTGACCGAAGTCACCTGAGGCAGGTGCCCGCCGTCAGAGGCCTTATGGGGCAGGGGCTAAAGGGACCTTTTAAGTACAGGCAGAAGGCTTGGTCTGTGCTGGCCTAGTGCAGGACTTCCTCCTTAGTAGGACTGCCACCTGGCTATGTTTTTTGAACTTCCTCCTCTGTACTTTTAATTCCAGGCTGGTAACAATATTGAGAAAAGCTGTGAAATTAGGGTTCTAAGAAAGGTGGCAACCCCAATCTTATACACACTGCACTGACACTCCTAAAGGATATTCCTGGTGCAGCAGGGAAATGTGCCCCCTGGAGACATTTTGCAGTCACTCTGTGGACAAGCAAGAGCTCCAGAGCTCTGAGCTGATCACAGCAAGATGGAGTGCTTTGAGTTGTTATTTGGAATGAAAAAAGAGAGAACTGAGAAAAGGTGTCCCTGGGTGATATTGTGATAAAAGTCAATAAAAGAAGAAATAGTGGTATTGAAGCATTTGTAATTGAACACTTTACTAATGTGTTTGAATCCATGAAAAGTCTAAAATGAAAGGTTTCCTATAAGAAATGTAAGCATAGAAGTAAAAAGTGTGAAGAATTGCAAGCTCCCTGACCAGTAATTGAACCCGGGCTGCGGCGCTGAGTGCATTGAATCCTTACCACTAAATCACCAGGGAGCAGGCCTGGCTCATTCCGCCCCACACAATACAGAAAGAAGAAGCCATCACCTGGATACTCAGGATCCCATTTACTATTACAGGAAAATTAAAGCAGACATGCAAACACACACCGTATTCGGCACAGCATGAAGAAAGAAATTGACTGCACCTCAAATGCACTCACAACTCTTCACACTTTAGAGGTGTCCAAGGCCTATCAGACCCTCATAAGACATCACATCCTTCAGCAATGATAGCACTTATACACTTCACTAGGAGGAAAATTGCTAAGTACAATTAAAGGGGCGATCAGTGCTTCTTCTCAGGGCCCCCATAGGAGGGCAGCTCTTAGCTTTCCCAGGTCAACACGTGCATCACCATCTCTCCATCTGCAGGCTTTTACTTAAGGTGCCCGGACCTGCACTCCTATTTTACAATGCTGTGTATAGAACTACGAGTCGAACAATGCAGTGTAACACATGTCCTGCTTTCGATAGTCATAGCAGAACCTCGGAACTAAAAAAGCTCTCATGAGATTGGTGGGTGGGCATGTCCGGGTCACTGCTTGTTATCCTTTCTCAGTGTGTCTGTAAATGATAAAACTTTACACTTTATCTAAAGATGAAACATTTCACCTTCCTATAAAACAATTCCTCCTTCAGAGTCTGCCCCAACATTTCATTTAGTTAGTGTGAAAAAACATAATAGCTTAAATGCATTTTATTTATCATGTAGTACTTTGCTTTTTACCTAATGAAAAATCCTTGATTCCACCTTTCCCTTTTCAAGGAAGTAGGCAGAAGCTTTAAATGAAAAGGGAGAAATCCTTGGCAAAAAGAGTCTTATGTCCAAATTGTCCGTGCTAGATTTTGAAAGGTATTTGATTGCATGAACAAATGGTTCCATTTGGACGAGGTGTGTGGATAAATGAAAAATGCCCGCACTGTGTAGCATGAGTGTGAGATTGTAAATGGTATTTGAAATAAATATTGATTGCTGATTATTTGAAAATGTAGGTTTAAGCATTGAAAAGAGCAGGCACTTTCCCAGTGGGGGAATTGAACTCCAGTCTCCCAGATGGGAGGCAGGGACACTGTCCACTATACAAGGTAGGAAGAGGTTAGGGATTGTCTGCTGAGTAGCTCCTCCTTCTGTCCAACCCGCCCTGTCCTTGCCCACAGTCTGATTGTTTTCTATTTCCCTCTTCCTTCCCACCCACACGGGGGCAGAGCTGGCTTTAGGATGCTGCAACTGCTGCACTCGTACTCGCACTGCTCGCTCACCTGCACGGGGGCAGCCACCGCAGGGGGGGGCGCTCTGCTTAGTCTCAACTTACCATTTAAAACCACCTGCTGCAGAGTTCCTTCTCTTTACAGCTTTCAGGCAACAATCAAAATGTCGACACAACTCTTCTCATTAATCTTCCTGCCAGAGAGTGATCAGAGTTTTGCCTGGTGGCAGCAGGGCCGGCTGTAGCCCTGGTGGCAGGGAGACAGTCTTTTTTGGCACCCCCCACCCCACCCCCTTCACTCCATGACCACCTACTCAGATTCACTCACTACCACCCGGCAAATGTGCCCCTCATCTATCCATAGCCCCTCTCACATAGATTAGATTTGTTTTAAAGAGCTGGAAAGCTGCTTGACTATCCAGACAGCTGTCCACATAAGATATAGTTCTGGTCTTTGCATCAGGCACATTAACCCTCTGCGCTATTTTATATTGAGTCAAAGCTGCTGCTGGACAAAACCACCAACTCTCTCCCTAGCAGGAACAGTAATCACAAGAGGTATCTTGGCATTTATTTGCTTTCTGAAGTTTGGACAGACAAGGGTCTTTCCAGCAGGAGCTTTTAAATCGCAAGATTCCTAAGTTATTGCTAAACACTGCGCCCACCGAGGTCAGCGCCTCCAATCCTGGTCAGCACCCGGTGCGGCCGCACTGCTCGCACCGCCCTATACCCGGCCCGAGTGGCAGTTTTGCATCACCATGTAGTAGTCATACCATTGAGGTCAGTGTGTGACGTGGCCAAGGCTATCCTATCTGAGGTCTCCGGGAGAGACAGCTGCTCCCTTAATGAAGGAGTGGCCTTCTGACTGAAGTCCCCTGATGCAGGGGCCCACTGTCAGAGGCCTTATGGAGCAGGGGCCCGCTGCAAATCCTGGCTTGCCCCTTGCAACCCCTGGAGATCCCAAAATGACATCCATGTAAGCGCCTACCGTCGAGGTCAGCAAGGTCAGTGTGTGACCCTGCCCAGGCTATCCTATCTGTGGTCTCCTGAAGGGACATCTGCCACCTTAAAGAAGGAGTGGCGTTCTGACTGACGCCAACTGAGGCAGGGGCCCGCTGTCAGAGGCCTTATGGGGGAGGGGCCCGCTGCGACATCTGGCTTGCCCCTTGCGACCCCTGGTGACCCCTAGGTGACATCCATGCAAGTGCTTGCCGTCGAGGTCAGTGTGTGGCGCGACCAAGGCTATCCTATCTGAGGCTCCCGAAGGGACAGCTGCCGCCTTAAATAAGGAGTGGCCAGCTGATCAAAGTCCCCTGAGGCAAGTGCCCGCTGTCAGAGGCCTTATGGGGCAGGGGCTAAAGGGACCTTTTAAGTAGAGGCAGAAGGTTTGGTCTGTGCTGGCCTAGTGCAGGACTTCCTCCTTAGTAGGGCTGCCACCTGGCTATGTTTTTTGAACTGCCTCCTCTGTACTTTTAATTCCAGGCTGGTAACAATATTGAGAAAAGCTGTGAAATTAGGGTTCTAAGAATGGTGGCAACCCCAATGTTATACACACTGCACTGACACTCCTAAAGGATATTCCTGGTGCAGCAGGGAAATGTGCCCCCTGGAGACATTTTGCAGTCACTCTGTGGACAAGCAAGAGCTCCAGAGCTCTGAGCTGATCACAGCAAGATGGAGTGCTTTGCGGTGTTATTTGGAATGAAAAAAGAGAGCAGTGAGAAAAGGTGTCCCTGGGTGATATTGTGATAAAATTCAATAAAAGAAGAAATAGTGGTATCGAAGCATTTGTAATAGAACGCTTTACTAATGTGTTTGAATCCATGAAAAGTCTAAAATGAAAGGTTTACTATAAGAAATGTAAGCATAGAAGTAAAAAGTGTGAAGATTTGCAAGTTTCCTGACCAGTAATCAAACCCGGGCCGCGGTGTTGAGAGTGCCGAATCCTAGCCACTAGACCACCAGGGAGCAGGCCCGGCTCGTTCTGCCCCACCCAATACAGAAAGAAGAAGCCATCACCCGGATACTCAGGATCCCATTTACTATTACAGGAAAATTAAAGCAGACATGCAAACGCACACCGTATTCGGGCACAGCATGAAGAAAGAAATTGACTGCACCTCAAATGCACTCACAACTCTTCACACTTTAGAGGTGTCCAAGGCCTATCAGACCCTCATAAGACATCACATCCTTCAGCAATGATAGCACTTATACACTTAACTAGGAGGAAAATTGCTAAGTACACTTAAAGG
The DNA here is from genome assembly GCF_031143425.1 of Pleurodeles waltl. Taxonomy (NCBI): domain Eukaryota; kingdom Metazoa; phylum Chordata; class Amphibia; order Caudata; family Salamandridae; genus Pleurodeles; species Pleurodeles waltl. The sequence continues at coordinate 5,910,793 of NW_027150097.1, forward strand.
GGAGATCAGTGCTTCTTCTCAGGGCCCCCATAGGAGGGCAGCTCTTAGCTTTCCCAGGTCAACACGTGCATCACCAGCTCTCCATCTGCAGGCTTTTACTTAAGGTGCTGGGACCTGCACTCCTATTTTACAATGCTGTGTATAGAACTACGAGTCGAACAATGCAGTGTAACACATGACCTGCTTTCGATAGTCATAGCAGAACCTCAGAACTAGAAAAGCTCTCATGAGATTGGTGGGTGGGCACGTCCGGGTCACTGCTTGTTTTCCTTTCTCAGTGTGTCTGTAAATTATAAAACTTTACACTTTATCTAAAGATGAAACGTTTCACCTTCCTATAAAACAATTCCTCCTTCAGAGTCTGCTCCAACATTTAATTTACTTAGTGTGAAAAAACATAATAGCTTAAATGCATTTTATTTATCATGCAATACTTTGCTTTTTACCTAATGAAAAAGTCTTCATTCCACCTTTCCCCTTTCAAGGAAGTAGGCAGAAGCTTTAAATGAAAAGGGAGAAATCCTTGGCAAAAAGAGTCGTAGGTCCAAATTGTCCGTGCTAGATTTTGAAAGGTACTTGATTGCATAAACAAATGGTTCCATTTGGCGAGGTGTGTGGATAAAAGAAAAATGCCCGCACTCTGTAGTATGAGTGTGAGATTGTAAATGGTATTTGAAATAAATATTGATTGCTGATTATTTGAAAATGTAGGTTTAAGCATTTAAAAGAGCAGGCACTTTCCCAGTTGGGAAGTTTAACTCCAGTCTCCCAGGTGAGAGGCAGGGATACTGTTCACTATACTAAGTAGGAAGAGGTTGGAACCCGTCTGCTGAGTAGCTCCTCCTTCTATGCAACCCGCCCTGTCCTTGCCCACAGTCGGATTTGTTTTGTATTTCCCTCTTCCTTCCCACCCACACGGGGGCAGAGCTGGCTTTAGGATGCTGCAACTGCTGCACTCGCAGCATCTTCAACAAATAGTGATAGAGGGGCCGAGATAAAGGGTTCAACCCTACATATCAAGAGCGCAGCTGTCAATAGTTCAGCAGGTTCACAGTGCAGAAGGTTCAGTGGCACCAAGGTCCCCTGCGTCCCAATCACAGCTGGTTTTTAACTTCTGTATTCAGGGGATGTGGGGGTGTTGCGTCATGCACACTCTGTGCCTGTTTCGCAGATAAGTTTTAATAAATGCACAGAGAATAGTATGGAGTCATTGGCCACGAGGAACACCTTCCCCGACTGAATAGTACAGAACAAGAAATACCACATTCAGTCAATCCGCCCCGAATCCTTGCAGCCGCGTTGAGCATGGCGATCCAGGACTCAAACTGTACCGTTCAGGTCCTTGTCTCAGAGGCACTGAGTTGATTGGTATGGAGCCAGGTGCCTCCTGATCTGAATCTTGAACTGGCTCCAAATTCTGCATATCCACACCCCCTGTAGTAGATGATTGAGAATTAGTACCAGTCACCACCGGCCATGTGAACTGGCTCTAAACGCTCCATGTCCACACCCCCTGTAGTAGAGGATTGAGAATGAGTAGCAGTCACCACCGGATCCACTGTCAGGACGATCCATCCTCTCTCCTTCATCAGCTTCAGATCCCACTGTTTCTCTGAGCAGGAAGTTCTGGAATTGAAAATACAGAGGACATTAAACAACATTCTCTCAGTAGATGACACTCATTTTGGTTTATAATCTGGAAATTGAGCCATCAGTGTGGTGTCAAGACTGTCAGGATGGCCGAGTGGTCTAAGGTGCTGCACTCGGGACGCATTCTCCCCGGGAGGCATGGGTTTGAATCCCACTTCTAACAAGTGTCTTTTGCAAGGTGGATACATTTTTGGACTTTTTTTTCCAAGCACCCGTATCAAAAACAATGTCAACAGTTTCTGTAAATTATCGATAAGATCTATTGTCCGTTGCTTGCACAAATTGCCTGAAGTTGGCTAAATCGCAGTAAATCGGTAAAGCGGGAAATCACAGCATCTTCAACAAATCGTGATAGAGGGGCTGATATAAAGGTTTCGACCCTACATATCAAGAGCGCAGCTGTCAATAGCTCAGCAGGTTCACAGTGCAGAAGGTTCAGTGGCACCAGGGTCCCCTGCGTCCCAATCACAGCTGGTTTTTAACTTCTGTATTCAGGGGATGGGAGGGGTGTGTTGCGTCGTTCACATACGGTGCCTGTTTCACAGATAAGTTTTAATAAATACACAGAGAATAATATGGAGTCATTGGCCACGAGGAACACCTTCCCTGACCTTTTATTCTCTCCGGTTCCACTTCACCGCACCTACCATCCAACTCCAAAACTCGGGGGAGACTAACACTCCCTACCTCCCTTGGTGTGCATCATAGGCGTGCCCATCACGAACACAATATTTCTCCTTAACCAATACAAAACAAACATAGCTGATCAAAAAAAAGATGCTATACTAATCCAGTATACAAGAATAGTACACAACAAGAAATACCACATTCAGTCAATCCACCCCGAATCCTTGCAGCAGCGTTGAGCATGGCGGTCGAGGACTCAAACTGTACCGTTCAAGTCCTTGTTTCAGAGGCACTGAGTTGATTGGTATGGAGCCAGGCACCTCCTGATCTGAATCTTGAACTGGCTCCAAATTCTGCATGTCCACACCCCATGTAGTAGATGATTGAGAATTAGTACCCGTCACCACCGGATCCACTGTCAGAATGATCCATCTTCTCTCCTTCATCAGCTTCAGATCCCACTGTTTCCCTGAGCAGGAAGGCCTGGAATTGAAAATACAGAGGATATTAAACAACATTCACTCAGTACATGGCACTCATTTTGGTTTATAAGCTGGAAATTGAGCCATCAGTGCAGCGTCAAGAGTGTCAGGGTGGCTGAGTGGTCTAAGGCGCTGTGTTCAGGTCACAGTCTCCTTTGGAGATGTGGGTTTGAATCCCCCTTCTGTCAAGTGTCTTTTGCGAGGTGGATACATTTTTGGACTTTTTTTTTCCAAGCACCCGTATCAAAAACAATGTCAACAGTTTCTGTAAATTATCGATAAGATCTATTGTCCGTTGCTTGCACTAATTGCCTGAAGTTGGCTAAATCGCAGTAAATCTGTAAAGCGGGAAATCACAGCATCTTCAACAAATCATGGTAGAGGGGCCTAGATAAAGGGTTCGAACCTACATATCAAGAGCGCAGCTGTCAATAGTTCAGCAGGTTCACAGTGCAGAAGGATCAGTGGCACCAGGGTCCCCTGCATCTCAATCACAGCTGGTTTTTAACTTCTGTATTCAGGGGATGGGAGGGGTGGAGGGTATTGCGTCGTGGACACACAGTGCCTGTTTCACAGATAAGTTTTAATAAATACACAGAGAATAATATGGAGTCATTGGCCACGAGGAACACCTTCCCCGACCTTTTAATCTCTCCGGTTCCACGTCAACGCACCTACCATCCAACTCCAAAACTCGGGGGAGACTAACACTCCCTACCTCCCTTGGTGTGCATCATAGGCGTGCCCATGACGAAAACAACATTTCTCCTTAACCAATACAAAACAAACATAGCTGCTCAAAAAAGAAGATACTATACTAATCCAGTATACAAGAATAGTACACAACAAGAAATGCCACATTCAGTCAATCCACCCCGAATCCTTGCAGTAGCGTTGAGCATGGCGGTCGAGGACTCAAACTGTACCTTTCAAGTCCTTGTTTCAGAGGCACTGAGTTGATTGGTATGGAGCCAGGCACCTCCTGATCTGAATCTTGAACTGGCTCCAAATTCTGCATGTCCACACCCCCTGTAGTAGATGATTGAGAATTAGTATCAGTCACCACCGGCGATGTGAACTGGCTCCAAATTCTGCATGTCCACACCCCCTGTAGTAGATGATTGAGAATTAGTAGCAGTCACCACCGGCCATGTGAACTGGCTCAAAATTCTTCATGTCCACACCCCATGTAGTAGATTATTGAGAATTAGTAGCAGTCACCACCGGATCCACTGTCAGGATGATCCATCCTCTCTCCTTCAACAGCTTCAGATCCCACTGTTTCTTTGAGCAGGAAGGTCTGGAATTGAAAATACAGAGGACATTAAACAACATTCACTCAGTACATGGCACTCATTTTGGTTTATAAGCTGGAAATTGAGCCATCAGTGCAGCGTCAAGAGTGTCAGGATGGCCGAGTGGTCTAAGGTGCTGTGTTCAGGTTACAGTCTCCCTTGGTGGTGTGGGTTTGAATCCCCCTTCTGACAAGGTGCTTTTGCGAGGTGGATACCTTTTTGGACTTTTTTTTTCCAAGCACCCGTATCAAAAACAATGTCAACAGTTTCTGTAAATTATCGATTAGATCTATTGTCCGTTGCTTGCACTAATTTCCTGAAGTTGGCTAAATCGCAGTAAATCTGTAAAGCGGGAAATCATAGCATCTTCAACAAATCATGATAGAGGGGCCTAGATATAGGGTTCGAACCTACATATCAAAAGCACAGCTGTCAATAGTTCAGCAGGTTCACAGTGCAGAAGGATCAGTGGCACCAGGGTCCCCTGCATCTCAATCACAGCTGGTTTTTAACTTCTGTATTCAGGGGATGGGAGGGGTGGGGGGTATTGCGTCGTGGACACACAGTGCCTGTTTCACAGATAAGTTTTAATAAATACACAGAGAATAATATGGAGTCTTTGGCCACGAGGAACACCTTCCCCGACCTTTTAATCTCTCCGGTTCCACGTCAACGCACCTACCATCCAACTCCAAAACTCGGGGGAGAGTAACACTCCCTACCTCCCTTGGTGTGCATCATAGGTGTGCCCATGACGAACACAACATTTCTCCTTCACCAATACAAAACAAACATAGCTGCTCAAAAAAGAAGATACTATAGTAATCCAGTATACAAGAATACTACACAATAAGAAATACCACATTCAGCCAATTCACCCCGAATCCTTGCAGCCGCGTTGAGGATGGCGGTCGAGGACTCAAACTGAACCGTTGAAGTCCTTGTCTCAGAGGCACTGATTTGATTGGTATGGAGCCAGGTACCTCCTGATCTTAATCTTGAACTGGTTCCAAATTCTGCATGTCCACACCCCCTGTAGTAGATGATTGAGAATTAGTAGCAGTCACCATCGGCCATGTGAACTGGCTCAAAATTCTTCATGTCCACACCCCATGTAGTAGATTATTGAGAATTAGTAGCAGTCACCACCGGATCCACTGTCAGGATGATCCATCCTCTCTCCTTCATCAGCTTCAGATCCCACTGTTTCTTTGAGCAGGAAGGTCTGGAATTGAAAATACAGAGGACATTAAACAACATTCACTCAGTACATGGCACTCATTTTGGTTTATAAGCTGGAAATTGAGCCATCAGTGTCATGTCATGAGTGTCAGGATGGCTGAGTGGACTAAGGTGCTGTGTTTAGATTGCAGTCTTCCTTGGAGGTGTGGGTTTGAATCCCTTTTGTGACAAGAGTCTTTTGCGATGTGGATACATTTTTGGACATTTTCTTTTTCAAGCACCTGTATCAAAAACAATATCAACAGTTTCTGTAAATTATCGATAAGATCTATTGTCCGTTGCTTGCACTAATTGCCTGAAGTTGGCAATATCGCAGTAAATCGGTAAAGCGGGAAATCACAGAATCTTCAACAAATCGTGATAGAGGGGCCGAGATAAAGGGTTCGACCCTACATATCAAGAGCGCAGCTGTCAGTAGTTCAGCAGGTTTACACTGCAGAAGGATCAGCGGCACCAGGGTCCCCTGTGTCCCAATCAAAGCTGGTTTTTAACTGCTGTATTCAGGGGATGGGAGGGGTGGGGGGTGTTGCATCGTGCACACACGGTGCCTGTTTCGTAGATAAGTTTTAATAAATACACAGAGAATAATATGGAGTTATTGGCCACGAGGAACACCTTCCCCCAACCTTTTATTCTCTCCTGTTCCACGTCACCGCACCTACCATCCAACTCCAAAACTCAGGGGAGACTAACACTCCCTACCTCCCTTGGTTTGCATCATGGGCGTGCCCATGACGAACACAACATTTCTTCTTAACCAATACAAAACAAACATAGCTGCTAAAAAAAAAGATACTATACTAATCCAGTATACAAGAATAGTACACAACAAGAAATACCACATTCAGTCAATCCACCCCAAATCCTTGCAGCCGCGTCGAGCATGGCGCTCGAGGACTCAAACTGTACTGTCCTTGTCTCAGAGGCACTGAGTTGATTGGTATGGAGCCAGGCACTGCCTGATCTGAATCTTGAACTGGCTCCAAATTCTGCATGTCCACACCCCCTGTAGTAGACGATTGAGAATTAGTAGCAGTCACCACCGGCCATGTGAACTGGCTAAAAATGCTGCATGTCCACACCCCATGTAGTAGATTATTGAGAATTAGTAGCAGTCACCACCGGATCCACTGTCAGAATGATCCATCCTCTCTCCTACATCAGCTTCAGATCCCACTGTTTCCCTGAGCAGGAAGGTCTGGAATTGAAAATACAGAGGACATTAAACAACATTCACTCAGTACATGGCACTCATTTTGGTTTATAAGCTGGAAATTGAGCCATCCAGGTGTTATGAGTGTCAGGATGGCAAAGTGGTCTATGGTGCAGTGTTCATGTCGCAGTTTTCCTTGGAGGTGTGAGTTCAAATCCCACTGTAGTGTGATAAGTTTTATGTATCTTGTGCGCGTTAGCCTCAGGCGTTAGGCCTTTGTGCACTTTGCCCTGGATGTATTTTATTCCTTTGCTCACAGCATAGAGCCTCTGTGCACTTTGCTCTAAATGCTTTTTACTCAGCTTCATACTGTTTTTTTTCAAAAAGCCAGTTCTACGGTCTTATTTTATTTTTTATATCACACTGTTTAGCCTACTTCAGCACTGGAGTTTTCAATAACACATTCTTGTTCACTCTGTGCCTCAGTCAAGGATGCAGTCTGGTACATTGCCTATAGACGTGGTAGGAGTTTAGTCTTTGGCATTCTTGCGTAGGGACATTTTGTGATCACACTGATATGTTAGTTATAAAAACACTTCCTTGTCCTAATACAGGGAAGAGGGAGATTCCGACCAAGGAACCACAACTAGAAGCTGACTGCCTCGTTGCAGATGCTGAACCAGATCACAGGCTTTTGCTCAGGTATGACGGTTGATGGCTTCCCGGGGAATCTAAAAGGCAAGTTAGAAGCTTAACATGCTGTGCTCGAAATAGAATTAACGGAGATAGAGTAGAATCTATTAACACCATGATAGCGTTATTCTTATGTTTCACTCTCCTCGTGACTATTTCAATCCTACTGTGTTGTATGGTTCTGGTTATTTCGGCTCATGCCTTAATATCTAAAATATAGTTGTTTTATTAAAACAATCTATAAAACTCAAACTGTCTTTGTCATTTGTATATGAGATCATACTGTAAATGAGAGAGCTGGTTTGGATCTGAGTAACCACGACTTCCCTGAGAAGTTCCAAAGATGTCATGCGCTCGACTGCCCAATCATCTCTTCCCCTTGGGAGAGATGAGGCACTGCTAGTTAGCCAGAGCAAAACCGGATTTGAGGTGACAGTGGTCCTTCCAAGTGGGTAAGACTTAGTCCCCCACACCAGGAACAACCCTGCTACCTAGAAATCCAGTAGTCTCATTTAGGATAATGAGAGCCCACGCGACATGGCGCCGCCAACGATTGGTCTGGCTCTAATTTTCGGGTCCGGCTGACTCTCGGTCTCATATATATATTTACTCCTCGGTTCCATTAACGGAGAAGTCTGTGGCGCTGAGGATTTCTGCCACCACAATATAGGTACGTCCTATTATTTTGTGGTCGGTTGTTCAAGCTTGAACTCTGAAAGGAAAACTCCAATATTGGTGTGCCTTCTCTGACCTAGTGCTGTTTTTCATAATGGCGAATCCTCAAGTAGTGAATATCGCGCTTAATATGCGACATCCGCTCACAGGACATCTGATAGCACATGGTCTGACTAACCAGGGGGTTCCGGTGACATTTGTGGTGGACGCCCATGCAGCCTACAGAACAGAGCTTTTTTATTCTTGGGTTGTATTTCCAGCAGTTGATGGGGGTACACACCTTTTCTTGATTACACTATTGCAAATGTCCCTGGACAATACAGGGCATAATCATACTTAGAGATACCTTTATCTTATCAAGAACACCATAATTGGCTTGATGGAGCCCTCCCACACACAGTAGCACAAGTTAGGTTAGGTCCACTGAGTAATGATGGTCCTACCTGGCCTTTATTGGCTACATATACAACATATCCTGCGGTTGCTAACTTGGCGGTGGCTGAAGTTCGTCGTTTATATATAGACTTAGCAACTACATATAGACGATTAGTTCAGTTTGTAATGCAGACATTAAATACTAACGCAGCGCGTGCTGCTCCGGCGCAACCACATGCGGTGGTACCGGGTATCAATCAGGCCACTGTACACTCAGTTATGGGTAAAGTACCGGCAAAACAAGAGGAAACTCCATTTTGGCTGGCGCAAAAAATGAATACGCTGGAAGCAGTATTTCCCCATACGGGACCTCAGGATAAACATAGAATATTGACGATGTGTTTGCCGTATGGAATGGTTCCTACGGTGGGTCATTGTAATACTTGGGGCACGGTGTTTGCCGCGCTCTACACTACAGCACACGGTACACTGACATTGGCTAATCTACCGGAAGTGCTCAAACAAATTCAAGATGAATATGGGGCTGCCCCAGCCTTAGATTTAGGGATGCAGCTGATGGGCAATTTTGCCGCAGTTTCTTCTATTATTTTGAGTAATATCAAAGGGGAGGCAGGGGCACTAGCGGTGCATATGCGTCTTCGAGACGTCCCGCAACTTAATCAAGAGCAGGAGCTGCCGAGAATAATAGCAGAAACATATTAGAGTATCGGTCGTGATAGCCTAGGGGCTAGACCTCAAAAACCACAGTTACAGGGTAAGAGTAGTAAGGATACTACTAAACAACCGCAACCTGAGGGTACTAAAAAGCGCTGGGAGAAAAAACAGCAAACACCTAAAAAAAGACAGGGGACAATCTCCGCAACCGGAGACTCCACAGAATAGGTATAATCTCAGGAATAGGGATAATTTGAAGACGCCTGATAGATATCAATATACTGATACACACCAATCTCGTTCCTTTCAGGACTCATCGGAAAAGAGAAATGAGAGAGGTGAGCGGTCAGAGCGGAAAACAGAGTACGTGAAACCGAGACAGGAATCACAACGCTCGACGGAGGTTTCTGTCAAGAAAGAAGAGAAACCGATCCAACAAAAGCAGCAATTTAAAAAGAAGAAGGTGGCGGCGGTCTCAGTTAGACATGCCACACAAGAAGAGAGTTCTCTTGAAGAACAAGACATTGGCGTTAGCACTGTTAGACAGCGCGGCAGAGGTCACAATAGTTCGCCGGAATCTTCTAGAGCATCTGGAGGTGAAAGCAACTGATGACTTCATACAAGTCGAAACGGCAGATATGCGTGTCTCTGATCCTGATAGAGTTTATACAGTAACTTTGCAATTAGAAGGGGACATTGAGCGCACTATAAACGCCATCTTTTGGGATCGTGTGGTCAAATTGTATGACATTCTGCTGGCCGAACAGGATTGGCCCCCAGACTTTGTTCGCGATTCTCACCACTTGTTCCGGGAGAACTAGCAGAGTCCTATAGTAATACATGGGCTCTGGAACAGGCACCCGCCTTGTATAGAAATCATGTGGGGTGGGATAGAGATTCACCTTATCATGTGATCCCGATAAAGGGCGAGCCTCAGCCGCAACCGCAATATCCTATAAAATTTGAGGCAAGGGCATCAGTAAGGAAAATACTTACACAATTGGAGTACCAGGGAGTTATTGAACCCTGTGTCTCGCTGATGAATAATTCCTTATTTCCTGTGGCTAAACCGGACCATTCTTATAGGATAGTGGTGGATTACAGACATTTAAATGGACATACACGCACATATGCAATACAAAATTCACACAGCGCAGCGCTCATGGATAATATTGTGCGTAAGAAATACAAAACAACATTAGATATCTCGAATGGATTCTTCTGCCAAAATATAGCACCCGAAAGAGACTTTACGAGCTTTAGTGCGTTTGGCCCTCAGAAAAAGTTTTGTCGTTTGCCTCAGGGGTATAAGAATAGCCCAGGACTATTTTCTGCTCGTGTGACTGAAATTTTACACGGGTTGGACCCTGAAGCTTTGTCATATGTTGATGATATATATCTGCCAGATGATGAGTTACTGCAACATTTAAGGCGGGTAGCCCGCATTGTTGTGGGATTTGCCGATATTGGCTACAAATTTAATTTTAAGAAATCAAAAATTGCCTTCCTCAGAGTCATTTTCCTGGGATATGAGTTGTCGGATGAGGGCAAGAGCTTAGCGCCACACTTTTTGGAAAAATGTGCACAGTTGCAACCTCCTAATACGATTCGGAAACTCCAGTTGTTATTGGGGTTTCAAAATTTTGGCAGAACTTACATTCCTGATCACGCTACACGTATAAAACCCTTATACGAGTTGATTCGCCCAAATTTTTCGAGTAGATTTTGGACGAATGAGCATACACATATTCTTCGCGATTTGCAAACTGATCTTTTAGCAGTAAAGCATTTACACACACGGGACAATAAAACGCATCTGGTCATCAGGGTTATATCTGGGGCCGTTGGGTTTACATATGTCACCTTTAATGAGGGTGAGACAGTCCCGATAGCATACAAGTCCCACTTGTACTCTGCTGCAGAACAACGTTTTGCACAGACTGAGAAAATTCTCACTGCTGTACAGATGGCTGTGATTAAAGAACAACCTCTTGCCCAGGGCCTACGCATTGTTGTCATTTCCCCAATTCCAGCCTTAGAGGCTGTTACAAAAGCGAGTGTACCTAATTCAAAAGCTTTACACCCGCGATGGATACAATGGGCAACGTCTTTGACAGCCACTGATGTAGATTACATATTTGACCCTAAACTGCAGACTCAAGAATTTCTTCAATATGAAATGGAGTACCCAGTTCCCACTGGAACATTGCCTATTGATCAATATCAGGTGGTCATGTACACCGATGGCTCTGCGCAACCAGCGGTTGGGACTAAACAGCAGTATTCAGCTGCATGTGCGGTGGTGAGCGGCCATATGGAGGGGGAGAAGTTCTGCCCCCAACATACTTATACACAGACCTTGGGAGACTGTACGGCACAGTTGGCTGAGCTGAAAGCTCTGTTGTTAGCCTTGGAACATGCGGATCCGGCAATATTCACACTGCTGGTTTGTGATTCCTATTACTGTGTTCAGTCTTTCAATGAATATTTACATTACTGGAGGTTGAATGGGTTCAGAGATTCCAAGGGTAACACCATAAAACACAAATTGCTGTGGGGAAAGGTTGCGAATCTGAATGAAACGCTTCCTAAAGTCCATGTTGTGCATACACTTGGACACCAGTGTGTTGGAATACACGTTGCTAGGAATACTTTGGCTGATGAAGCCGCGAAATCGGCAGTGGCAGTTGCCACTGTGGCTGCAGTAACTCGTTCGAGTTCCAAACCAGACACAGAGATTTTGGCTGCCATAAAGGCTACGGCTTATGGCACGCCATTTCCTAAAGGATTCCCTTCTAAAATATAGTTACTGCATGGGTGGTGTGCTGAACGCTGTAGTTAAAATCCCAGGCGTTGGTGTACGTGAGATGCCCAATAAAATTGAGCGACCTCGATTAATTACTGCAGCACATGAGGGGGCGGCATCTGCACATGCAGGCGTGGCTGCCACCATTTCACTCTTACAGGTTCGTTATTGGTGGCCTGGTCTCTATAAGGAGACAAAGCAGTATGTCCTTTGTTGTGACATCTGCCAACAAATTAAAGTTTCCATGGCTAGACGCCCGCAGCAGACGCCCCTTCTGATATTGAATAAACCTTTACAGTGTGTGTACTTGGACCATTGTGGTCCGCTGACACCAGATAGTGCATACAAATATATATTGGTAGCTGTAGATTAGTGCTCCAGATTTGTGTGGGTCTGGCCACAGCGCTCGGTTGACGCTCGAACTGTTATGAAAGATTTGCGCATCTTTGTCGATACATATGCAGTTGCGGCTTTTCATTCGGACCAGGGCCCTGCTTTTGCCTCTAAGGCATTCAGGGACACCATGGCTTCATTGGGGGTCCAGCTCCAGTTCTCGTCTCCATTTCATCCAGAGGGAAATTCTGTCATGGAGCGTTTAAATCGCGATTTAAAGCAATCCTTAACTGCCAGCGTCATAGTTACGGGTCGTAGTTGGCTAGCCCACCTGTATGGAGTACAGAGAGCACTTAATAACTTGCCTAGAAGGTCCTTGGGGGGTCGTACTTCATATGAGTGCCTGTTTGGAACACAAATGTATGTTCCTGATCTAGATGGTCCTGGTGTGGAGACGGCAGATACGCCCTTTGACATAAATGATCGTGTCACTGTTTTACAGGATTTACAGCAATTCCGTGAAGATAACTCTTCTGCTAGTGCTGCCTCCACAGGAATTAAGAATGAACCAGTAACGCCTACTGGTTGGATTCCCAGAATTGGGGATCTTGTGCGTGAAAAGGTCGCAGTGAAGAAAGAATTTGGCCCTTCATATCGAGTGCCAGTCCCTGTGCTAGGTATCCACGGCACAAGAACTGTGATTTTGCCACCGCTGCAAGGGGCCAAAGGAAATCGCTTTGTTTCCATTGACAATGTCAAGTTACAACATGTGACTGATTCTGCACAGCAGACCAAGAGTGACGCCCAGTAGTTCCGGAATCCCTCTCACTACTGGGGACGAAGTTCTGCTGCAGGTGATTTGCACCGACGCTATTTCCTCTCCGAGCTTGGGGAGGGTGGAAGCTGATCTTGCGATTGTTCCACTAACAGCAAATGATTTGGAATCTTTTGATCAAGTTGCTGTGCGTTCTGCTGATATTGCTGAAAGTGTAGTCTACAGCGTACCAAGGCGAGAGCCACAATCTGCTCCTTTGTTTACGCTTGCACCTTTTGCGAGAACTGCCTCTGTCTGCTTCAACACCACTGATGATACCGTGTCGGACTCCTCGTCCTTTTCATCACCAGCCCAGGGTCCACGTAAGCTGCTGTGTTGGCTCAAACATACATATTTTGTTGTTCCTTGGAACTATTTGTGGTTTTTCATGACTGCAATGACTTTTTTCCTATGGCTGGGGTTTGTAGTTACCTTTTTTCTGGTGATACATGGTCATTTTCTTCCTGAACGATCTGAGATTGAGCACGTGGAGAAGGTGTTGAAACCGCATTTTTCATCACTTATGGTTCGTAGAGACTTGTCCTTTGTGAACATTTCTGCTGTACCAATTCCGGATGGGATTGTGTGGGATAGAGTAATGTTTGATATATATGGTCCCACTGAAATAATTAAAATACCGTATGTTCTCAAATTGACGATGAATGATATTGTTATACCAGGCATTGTATCTGATGATTGGGATGTAAAGACAGTTGATTCTATGTTGACAGAATTGCAATATTATACTGTCTATGAAAATGAAGATGCTTACCAATTTAGAGATAATTATGGTGACATGTTTTGCTACAAATATTATGGAAACCACTTTATTCATAAAGCTAGTAGCCCTAAATCAATATTTGAGTATATGCAATGGGAACATTGCCCGACTCCTCGACAGGGGAGTTCTAAAACGTATTCTGATAAATTTGCATATTTCTCTGGGCATAATCAACAGAGTGCTAAGTCTTACTATTTTAAAGTTACTCTGCATGCTAATAAGCAAATGTTATTGACTGATACTAAATTACTGTATTCAAATTTGTTTGTATCCAAACTTTCAGTTGAGGGGTGTGAATACTGGTCATAACTGTTGATTTGAAAATTGTCTGGGGAACGAAAAATTGGCAGATGCAGAGTAGGGACACTTTGTTTAGGGCATGTATTATTCCTGTCCAAATGATTTTCTTAAATGACACTGTACAACAGACTAGCTGTTTGGGCTTAGCAACAATTAGAGACTTGAATTTGCCTAGCATACCTGTCCCTTCCAAATTGAAAAATTGGCAGCACTATATTAATGCCACGTTTAATGAGCTTACAGACTGGGTCCAGAATGGTACGCTTAACACTTCATTGACACGTCCGGGCGGGTGGTTATTGTGGCCCATAGACACTAATGGGTGTCATCAACGTTTTGTCACCTCTTCGGGGGGGTTCAGGACTAGTAGGGCAGACCCTCGCTACATATAACCAGAACATGCTGATATTATTACTACATATAGCGTGGGGAAACTTTGTCAACAATGGTTAAGGTCATCCACGCTAGATGCAGTTAAGTCACATCTCACGTTACTGTCTAATAATACTGACTTGCAAGATTTTTTGTCAGGTCCAAGACTACCCCGGAAGAGGCGTTTTTTGTATGAAGTGTACAATGAGATTTGGAAACTTTCACTACAAGAGGCGGCGGCCCGGTTAAGGCAGATAGATCAGGAGAATTTAAAACAAGCATTGTCTGTTGTGGATAATGGAATGCATACCCTATCCGACCGTGTATATACGATTGATAACATTGTTTCCTCTGCTATAGACATTATTAAATCAGATATGTCTTCTTTATATCATGTTCAGAGTCAAACGCGGTCCATCATGCAGTTGGGTTGGACTCTACAGACATTAAAGGCAGGTCGCGTTCCGTGGCAGCACATCTGAGCCAGGGAGATATTTTTTTCCTTTAATTTGACACGTCAACAACAGCTAATGGCTAAAAAGGAAGCGACCTATGTTATGTTAAATATTGAAAAGTTGGAGAAGTTGCCTTTTACTGTGGCTGAGATTCCATCAGCTGAGTGCTTGATTCACAGGGTTATCAATTTGCCTTTCTCCACTCTGCAATTCACTTCTTGTTTGAAGCATATTCCGGTGGGCAGATATGAGAAGTTGGAAGACAGTTACATACATGGGGTGTGGGAGCTTCCCTTTTTATACAGATGTCTTAATGGTATGAGGGAGGTTTTTCTTAGCGAATGCGAATGCGAAATTTCTGTCAGCCATTCGATGGTTTGCAAGCAGCTGTCTTTGCATGGGGCGTGTAATGCCTCGGTTGCGAACTTGGCTTGCTATCTAAAGGGAGTTCCAGTCCTAGTAATTAAAAACACTTTCCAGGTGCTTTCAAATGGCAGCTACGTCCTTCTTAACAGTGAAGCATTTTGTGGCATGCGTGCCGGAATAGTTTACGTAGTCGTTGTCACCAAGGCCGTTACGTGCAGCGGGAATGTGTTGTTTCCCCCCACTCAATTTAGGGAGGTAGCAGACATCTGGCCTCACATTGCTACTTCCAAGGTGAATTTTGACAAGTTGAGTCGACTGAAGGCTCTATTGTTTCAAAAGCATGTGGCCCTTACATCTGCATGCGAGACCTACGCACTTCAGGTGGCGAGGTCATCAGCAGAAATACAGTCCCTATTAAATACTAACTTTCCGAGCCACTTTGGTGAACTCGTGGGACGTATATTTAATGCGTCCAGCACTGCTGGAATTGCAATTTTTTTCAAAGCCGTTGGTGTTGGTTTTGCTCATACCTTCTCTTCCATATTCGGTTTGATACCTTCGGCTATTCATTCTATTTTCGGAAGCATTTTTGGGGGATTTCCAATTACTTTGGCTTTATTGGCTGGTGTTTTGCTGTTGCTGTTGTTCTTCCGCAATGGCTGTCCCACCGCAACGAGATCTAATATTGGCGCTCCCGTCAGCGCAGCTGTGTTGTGAACGCATAATGCAGCATTTTGGAGCGACACTCCTAGGACAGTTGGAGTGTGACTGGTCTCTGTCATTCCGACCAGTTTTGGATTGTGTGCAACCCGTGTTTCGGTGCCTTAGGTGCTCGTTTGAACATGCACTGGCTCTCTGTCTCTCACTACAGCGCCCCCCAGTGGTTGATACTAATCTGTTGATGTTCCCGATTAGGGCTCATTCCCAGACTTATGCACTGCAGTTGCGTTTGCTTCGTGAGGCAGTTTATGAGATTCCCTTCCTGGAGGAAGATGGTATTGTTTCATTCATAGGCCCTGGACGGGGTGCCGCTCTGGATGGTTCTGGGGCTTTGGAAAACACCTGCTCTATGATAGTTTTTGGCGTGGATTTTCCAGTGTTGACATCTGTCGAAGTGGAGGATCTCCTGCTTTCCGTGGCTTCCGTTTAAGAATTGTTTTTTTTTGTAATTGACATTGTATCGAATTTGGCTTTACCGTCACATGCTTACAAATTTAAATTAGTTTTATGCTTTGATGTCCTCTGGACTTGTCGAAATATATTTGGTATATTTTTTGTATCTGGGGCATATTTTTATATTATTAGAACCACTTGCTACCGACAAGGGGAGGGTGTAGTGCGGTCAGTTTTATGTATCCTTTGCGCGTTAGCTTCAGGTGTTAGGCCTTTGTGCACTTTGCCCTGGATGTATTTTATTCCTTTGCTCGCAGCATAGAGCCTCTGTGCACTTTGCTCTAAATGCTTTTTATTCAGCTTCATACTGTTATTTTTCAAATAGCCAGTTCTACGGTCTTGTTTTATTTTTTATATCACACTGTTTAGCCTACTTCAGCACTGGAGTTTTCAGTAACACATTCTTGTTCACTCTGTGCTTCAGTCAAGGATACAGTCTGGTACATTGCCGATAGACGTGGTAGGAGTTTAGTCTTTGGCATTCTTGCGTAGGGACATTTTGTGATCACACTGACATGTTAGTTATAAAAACACTTCCTTGTCGTAATACAGGGAAGAGGGAGATTCCGACCAGGGAACCACAACTAGAAGCTGACTGCCTCGTTTCACATGCTGAACCAGATCACAGGCTTTTGCTCAGGTATGAGGGTTGATGGCTTCCCGGGGAATATAAAAGGCAAGTTAGAAGCTTAACATGCTGTGTTCGAAATAGAATTAACAGAGAGAGAGTAGAATCTATTAACACCATGATAGCGTTATTCGTATGTTTCACTCTACTTGTGACTATTTCAATCCTACTGTGTTGTATGCTTCTGGTTATTGCGGCTCATGCCTTAATATCTAAAACACAGTCGTTTTATTAAAACAATCTATAAAACTCAAACTGTCTTTGTCATTTGTATATGAGATCATACTGTAAATGAGAGAGCTGGCTTGGATCTGAGTGACCACGACTTCCCTGACAAGTTCCAAAGATGTCATGCGCTCAGCTGCCCAATTATCTCTTCCCCTTGGGAGAGATGAGGCACTGCTAGTTAGCCGGAGCAAAACCGGATTTGAGGTGACAGTGGTCCTTCCAAGTGGGTAAGACTTAGTCCCCCTCACCAGGAACAACCCTGCTACCTAGAAATCCAGTAGTCTCATTTAGGATAATGAGAGCCCACGCGACACCACTTTTGACAAGTGTCTTTTGCGAGGTGGATACATTTTGGGACTTTTTTTTTCCAAGCACCCGTTTCAAAAACAATGTCAACAGTTTCTGTAAATTATCGATAAGATCAATTTTCCGTTGCTTGCACTAATTGCCTGAAGTTGGCTAAATCGCAGTAAATCAGTAAAGCGGAAAATCACAGCATCTTCAACAAATCGTGATAGAGGGGCCGAGATAAAGGGTTCGGCCCTACATATCAAGAGCGCAGCTGTCAATAGTTCAGCAGGTTCACAGTGCAGAAGGTTCAGTGGTGCCAGGGTCCCCTGCGTCCCGATCACATCTGGTTTTTAACATCTGTATTCAGGGGATGGGAGGGGTGGGGGGTGTTGCGTTGTGCACACACGGTGCCTGTTTCGCAGATAAGTTTTAATAAATACACAGAGAATAATATGGAGTCATTGGCCACGAGGAACACCTTCCCCGACCTTTTATTCTCTCCGCTTCCAGGTCACTGCACCTACCATCCAACTCCAAAACTCAGGGGAGACTAACACTCCCTACCTCCCTTGGTGTGCATCATAGGCGTGCCCATGACGAACACATTTCTCCTTAACCAATACAAAACAAACATTGCTGCTCAAAAAAAAGATACTATACTAATCCAGTATACAAGAATAGTACACAACAAGAAATACCACATTCAGTCAATCCACCCCGAATCCTTGCAGCCGCGTTCAGCATGGCGCTCGAGGACTCAAACTGTACCGGTCAAGTCCTTGTCTCAGAGGCACTGAGTTGATTGGTATGGAGCCAGGCACCTCCTGATCTGAATCTTGAACTGGGTCCAAATTCTGCATGTCCACACCCCCTTTAATAGATGATTGAGAATTGGTAGCAGTCACCACCGGCCATCTGAACTGGCTCAAAATTCTGCATGTCCACACCCCATGTAGTAGATTATTGAGAATTAGTAGCAGTTACCAACGGATCCACTGTCAGAATGATCCATCCTCTCTCCTTCATCAGCTTCAGATCCCAGTGTTTCCCTGAGCAGGAAGGTCTGGAATTGAAAATACAGAGGACATTAAACAACATTCACTGAGAATATGGCACTCATTTTGGTTTATAAGCTGGAAATTGAGCCAATCAATGAGGTATAAAGATTGTCAGGATGGCTAAGTGGTCTAAGGCACTGTCTACAAGTCACAGTCTCCTTTGGAGATGTGGGTTCAAATCCCACTTCTGACAAATGTCTTCTGCGAGGTGGATACATTTTTGGACTTTTTTTTTCCAAGCACCCGTATCAAAAACAATCTCAACAGTTTCTGTAAATTATCGATAGGATCTATTTTCCGTTGCTTGCACTAATTGCCTGAAGTTGGCTAAATCGCAGTAAATCAGTAAAGCGGGAAATCACAGCATCTCCAACAAATCGTGATAGAGGGGCCGAGATAAAGGGTTCGACCCAACATATCAAGAGCGCAGCTGTCAATAGTTCAGCAGGTTCACAGTGCAGAAGGTTCAGTGGCGCCCGGGTCCCCTGCGTCCTGATTACAGCAGGTTTTTAACATCTGTATTAAGGGGATGGGAGGGGTGGGGGGGTGTTAGGTTGTGCACACACGGTGCCTGTTTCACAGATAAGTTTTAATAAATACACAGAGAATAATATGGAGTCATTGACCACGAGGAACACCTTCCCCAACCTTTTTTTCTCTCCTGTTCCACGTCACCGCACCTACCATCCAACTCCAAAACTCGTGGGAGACTAACACTCTCTACCTCCCTTGGTGTGCATCATGGGCGTGCCCATGACAAACACAACATTTCTCCTTAACCAATACAAAACAAACATAGCTGCTCAAAAAAAAGATACTATACTAATCCAGTATACAAGAATAGTACACAACAAGAAATACCACATTCAGTCAATCCACCCCGAATCCTTGCAGCCGCGTTCAGCATGGCGCTCGAGGACTCAAACTGTACCGGTCAAGTCCTTGTCTCAGAGGCACTGAGTTGATTGGTATGGAGCCAGGCACCTCCTGATCTGAATCTTGAACTGGCTCCAAATTCTGCATGTACACACCCCCTGTAGTAGATGATTGAGAATTAGTAGCAGTCACCACCGGCCATGTGAAGTGGCTCAAAATTCTGCATGTCCACACCTCATGTAGTAGATTATTGAGAATTAGTAGCAGTCACCACCGGATCCACTGTCAGGATGATCCATGCTCTCTCCTTCATCAGCTTCAGATCCCACTGTTTCCCTGAGCAGGAACGTCTGGAATTGAAAATACAGAGGACATTAAACAACATTCACTCAGAACATGGCACTCATTTTGGTTTATAAGCTGGAAATTGAGCCATCAGTGTGGTGTCAAGCGTGTCAGAATGGCCGAGTGGTCTAAAGTGCTGTGTTCAGATTGCAGTCTCCCTTGGAGGTGTGGGCTTGAATCCCTCTTCTGACAAGTGTCTTTTGCGAGGTGGATACATTTTTTGACTTTTTTTTTTCCAAGCACACGTATCAAAAACAATATCAACAGTTTCTGTTAATTATCGATAAGACCTATTGCCCGTTGCTTGCACTAATTGCCTGAAGTTGGCTAAATCGCAGTAAATCGGTAAAGCGGGAAATCACAGCATCTTCAACAAATCATGATAGAGGGGCCGAGATAAAGGTTTCGACCCTACATATCAAGAGCGCAGCTGTCAATAGTTAAGCTGGTTCACAGTGCAGAAGGTTCAGTGGCACCAGGGTCCCCTGCGTCCCAATCACAGCTGGTTTTTAACTTCTGTATTCAGGGGATGGGAGGTGTGTGTTGCGTCGTGCACACATGGGGCCTGTTTCGCAGAAAAGTTTTAATAAATACACAGAGAATAATATGGAGTCATTGACCACGAGGAACACCTTCCCTGACCTTTTATTCTCTCTGGTTCCACGTCACCGCTCCAACCATCGGACTCCAAAACTCGGGGGAGACTAACACTCCCTACCTCCCTTGGTGTGCATCAGGGGCGTGCCCATGACGAACACAACATTTCTCCTTAACCAATACAAAACAGACATAGCTGCTCAAAAAAAAGATACTATACTAATCTAGTATACAAGAATAGTACACAACAAGAAATACCACATTCACCTTTTATTCTCTCCGGGTCCATGTCACCGCACCTACCATCCAACTCCAAAACTCGGGGGAGACTAACACTCCCTACCTCCCTTGGTGTGCATCATAGGCGTGCCCATGACGAACACAACATTTCTCCTTAACCCATACAAAACAAACATGGCTGCTAAAAAAAAAGATACTATACTAATCCAGTATACAAGAGTAGTACACAACAAGAAATACCACATTCAGTCAATCCACCCCGAATCCTTGCAGCCGCATTGAGCATGGCGGTCGAGGACTCAAACTGTACCGTTCAAGTCTCTTGTCTCAGAGGCACTGAGTTGATTGGTATGGAGCCAGGCACCTCCTGATCTGAATCTAGAACTGGCTCCAAATTCTGTATGTCCACAACCCGTGTAGTAGATGATTGAGAATTAGTAGCAGTCACCACCGGCCATGTGAACTGGCTCCAAATTCTGCATGTCCACACCCCATATAGTAGATGATTGAGAATTAGTAGCAGTGACCACCGGATCCACTGTCAGGGTGATCCATCCTCTCTCCTTCATCAGCTTCAGATCCCACTGTTTCCCTGAACAGGAAGGTCTGGAATTCAAAATACAGAGGACATTAAACAACATTCACTCAGAACATGGCACTCATTTTGGTTTATAAGCTGGAAATTGAGCCATCAGTGTGGTGTCAAGCGTGTCAGAATGGCAGAATGGTCTAAGGTGCTGTGTTCAGATCGCAGTCTCCCTTGGAGGTGTGGGTTTGGAATCCCTCTTCTGACAAGTGTCTTTTGCGAGGTGGAAACATTTTTGGACATTTTTTTTTTCAAGCACCCGTATCAAAAACATTATCAACAGTTTCTGTAAATTATCGATAAGATCTATTGTCCGTTGTTCGCACTAATTGCCTGAAGTTGGCTAAATAGCAGTAAATTGCTAAAGCAGGAAATCACAGCATCTTCAACAAATCGTGATAGAGGGGCCGAGATAAAGATTTCGACCCTACATATCAAGAGCGCAGCTGTCAATAGTTCAGCAGGTTCACAGTGCAGAAGGTTCAGTGGCACCAGGGCCCCCGCGTCCCAATCACAGCTGGTTTTTAACTTCTGTATTCAGGGGTGGGAGGCGTGTGTTGTGTCGTGCACACACGGTGTCTGATTCGCTGATACGTTTTAATAAATACACCGAGAATAATATGGAGTCACTGGCCACGAGGAACACCTTCCCTGACCTTTTATTCTCTCTGGTTCCACGTCACCGCGCCTACCATCGAACTCCAAAACTCGGGGGAGACTAACACTCCCTACCTCCCTTGTGTGCATCCGGGGTGTGCCCATGACGAACACAACATTTCTCCTTACCCAATACAAAACAGACATAGCTGCACAAAAAAAAGATACTATACTAATCCAGTATACAAGAATAGTACACAACAAGAAATACCACATTCAGTCAATCCACCCCGAATCCTTGCAGCCGCATTGAGCATGGCGGTCGAGGACTCAAACTGAACCGTTCAAGTCCTTGTCTCAGAAGCACTGAGTTGATTGGTATGGAGCCAGGCACCTCCTGATCTGAATCTTGAACTCGCTCCAAATTCTGCATGTCCACACCTCCTGTAGTAGATGATTGAGAATTAGTAGCAGTCACCACCGGCCATGTGAACTGGCTCCAAATTCAGCATGTCCACACCCCTTGTAGTAGATTATTGAGAATTAGTAGCAGTCACCACTGGATCCACTGTCAGGATGATCCATCCTCTCTCCTTCATCAGCTTCAGATCCCACTGTTTCCCTGAGCAGGAAGGTCTGGAATTGAAAATACAGAGGATATTAAACAACATTCACTGAGAATATGGCACTCATTTTGGTTTATAAGCTGGAAATTGAGCCATCAGTGTGGTGTCAAGAGTATCAGGATGGCCGAGTGGTCTAAGGTGCTGTGTTCAGATCGCAGTCTCCCTTGGAGGTGTGGGTTTGGAATCCCTCTTCTGACAAGTGTCTTTTGCGAGGTGGAAACATTTTTGGACAATTTTTTTTTCAAGCACCCGTATCAAAAACAATATCAACAATTTCTGTAAATTATCGATAAGATCTATTGTCCGTTGCTTGCACTAATTGCCTGAAGTTGGCTATATCGCAGTAAATCGGTGAAGCGGGAAATCACCGCATCTTCAACAAATCGTGATAGAGTGGCCGAGATAAAGGGTTCGACCTTACATATCAAGAGCGCAGCTGTCAATAGTTCAGCAGGTTCACAGTGCAGAAGGTTCAGCGGCGCCAGGGTCCCCTGCATCCGAATCACAGCTGGTTTTTAACTTCTGCATTCAGAGGATGGGAGGGGTGGGGGTGTTGTGTCATGCACACACAGTGCCAGTTTCGCAGATAAGTGTTAATAAATACACAAAGAATAATATGGAGTCTTTGGCCACGAGGAACACCTTCCCCTACCTTTTATTCTCTCCGGTTCCACGTCACCGCACCTACCATCCAAGTCCAAAACTCGGGGGAGACTAACACTCCCTACCTCCCTTGGTGTGCATCATGGGCATGCCCATGACGAACACAACATTTCTCCTTAACCAATACAAAACAAACATAGCTGCACAAAAAAAAGATACTATACTAATCCAGTATACAAGAATAGTACACAACAAGAAATACCACATTCAGTCAATCCACCCTGTATCCTTGCAGCCACGTTGAGCATGGCGTCCGAGGACTCAAACTGTACCGTTCAAGTCCTTGTCTCAGAGGCACTGAGTTGAATGGTATGGAGCCAGGCACCTCCTGATCTGAATCTTGAACTGGCTCCAAATTCTGCATGTCCACACCCCCTGTAGTAGATGATTGAGAATTAGTAACAGTCACCACGTCCATGTGAACTGGCTCCAAATTCTGCATGTCCACACCCCCTGTAGTAGATGATTGAGAATTAGTAGCAGTCACCAAAGGCCATGTGAACTGGCTCAAAATTCTTCATGTCCACACCCCATGTAGTAGATTATTGAGAATTAGTAGCAGTCACCAACGGATTCACTGTCAGGATGATCCATCCTCTCTCCTTCATCAGCTTCAGATCCCACTGTTTCCCTGAGCAGGAAAGTCTGGAATTGAAAATACAGAGGACATTAAACAACATTCACTCAGTAAATGGCACTCATTTTTGGTTTATAAGCTGGAAATTGAGCCATCAGAGAGGTGTAAAGATTGTCAGGATGGCTAAGTGGTGTAAGGAGCTGTGTTCAGATCGTAGTCTCACTTGGAGGTGTGGGTTTGGAATCCCTCTTCTGACAAGTGTCTTTTGCGAGGTGGAAACATTTTTTGAATTTTTTTTTTTCAAGCACACGTATCAAAAAATAATATCAACAGTTTTTGTAAATTATCAATAATATCTATTATCCGTTGCTTGCACTAATTGCCTGAAGTTGGTTATATCGCAGTAAATCGATAAAGCGGGAAATCACAGCATCTTCAACATATCGTGATAGAGGGGCCGAGACAAAGGGTTCAACCCTACATATCAAGAGCGCAGCTGTCCATAGTTCAGCAGGTTTACACTGCAGATGGATCAGTGGCACCAGGGTCCCCTGCGTCCCAATCACAGCTGGTTTTTAACTTCTGTATTCAGGGGATGGAAGGGGTGGGGGGTGTTGCGTCGTGCACACACAGTGCCTGTTTCGCAGATAAGTTTTAATAAATACACAGAGAATAATATAGAGTCATTGGCCACGAGGAACACCTTCCCCGACCTTTTATTCTCTCCGGTTCCACGTCACCGCACCTACCATCCAACTCCAAAAGTCGGGGGAGACTAACACTCCCTACCTCCCTTGGTGTGCATCATAGGCGTGCCCATGACGAACACAACATTTCTCCTTAACCCATACAAAACAAACATGGCTGCTAAAAAAAAGATACTATACTAATCCAGTATACAAGAGTAGTACACAACAAGAAATACCACATTCAGTCAATCCACCCCGAATCCTTGCAGCCGCGTTGAGCATGGCGGTCGAGGACCAAACTGTACCGTTCAAGTCCTTGTCACAGAGGCACTGAGTTGATTGGTATGGAGCCAGGCACCTCCTGATCTGAAACTTGAACTGGCTCCAAATTCTGCATGTCCACACCCCGTGTAGTACATGATTGAGAATTAGTAGCAGTCACCACCGGCCATGTGAACTGGCTCCAAATTCAGCATGTCCACACCCCTTGTAGTAGATTATTGAGAATTAGTAGCAGTCACCACTGGATCCACTGTCAGGATGATCCATCCTCTCTCCTTCATCAGCTTCAGATCCCACTGTTTCCCTGAGCAGGAAGGTCTGGAATTGAAAATACAGAGGATATTAAACAACATTCACTGAGAATATGGCACTCATTTTGGTTTATAAGCTGGAAATTGAGCCATCAGTGTGGTGTCAAGAGTATCAGGATGGCCGAGTGGTCTAAGGTGCTGTGTTCAGATCGCAGTCTCCCTTGGAGGTGTGGGTTTGGAATCCCTCTTCTGACAAGTGTCTTTTGCGAGGTGGAAACATTTTTGGACAATTTTTTTTTCAAGCACCCGTATCAAAAACAATATCAACAATTTCTGTAAATTATCGATAAGATCTATTGTCCGTTGCTTGCACTAATTGCCTGAAGTTGGCTATATCGCAGTAAATCGGTGAAGCGGGAAATCACCGCATCTTCAACAAATCGTGATAGAGTGGCCGAGATAAAGGGTTCGACCTTACATATCAAGAGCGCAGCTGTCAATAGTTCAGCAGGTTCACAGTGCAGAAGGTTCAGCGGCGCCAGGGTCCCCTGCATCCGAATCACAGCTGGTTTTTAACTTCTGCATTCAGAGGATGGGAGGGGTGGGGGTGTCGTGTCATGCACACACAGTGCCTGTTTCGCAGATAAGTGTTAATAAATACACAAAGAATAATATGGAGTCTTTGGCCACGAGGAACACCTTCCCCTACCTTTTATTCTCTCCGGTTCCACGTCACCGCACCTACCATCCAAGTCCAAAACTCGGGGGAGACTAACACTCCCTACCTCCCTTGGTGTGCATCATGGGCATGCCCATGACGAACACAACATTTCTCCTTAACCAATACAAAACAAACATAGCTGCACAAAAAAAAGATACTATACTAATCCAGTATACAAGAATAGTACACAACAAGAAATACCACATTCAGTCAATCCACCCTGTATCCTTGCAGCCACGTTGAGCATGGCGTCCGAGGACTCAAACTGTACCGTTCAAGTCCTTGTCTCAGAGGCACTGAGTTGAATGGTATGGAGCCAGGCACCTCCTGATCTGAATCTTGAACTGGCTCCAAATTCTGCATGTCCGCACCCCCTGTAGTAGATGATTGAGAATTAGTAACAGTCACCACGTCCATGTGAACTGGCTCCAAATTCTGCATGTCCACACCCCCTGTAGTAGATGATTGAGAATTAGTAGCAGTCACCAAAGGCCATGTGAACTGGCTCAAAATTCTTCATGTCCACACCCCATGTAGTAGATTATTGAGAATTAGTAGCAGTCACCAACGGATTCACTGTCAGGATGATCCATCCTCTCTCCTTCATCAGCTTCAGATCCCACTGTTTCCCTGAGCAGGAAAGTCTGGAATTGAAAATACAGAGGACATTAAACAACATTCACTCAGTAAATGGCACTCATTTTTGGTTTATAAGCTGGAAATTGAGCCATCAGAGAGGTGTAAAGATTGTCAGGATGGCTAAGTGGTGTAAGGAGCTGTGTTCAGATCGTAGTCTCACTTGGAGGTGTGGGTTTGGAATCCCTCTTCTGACAAGTGTCTTTTGCGAGGTGGAAACATTTTTTGACATTTTTTTTTTCAAGCACACGTATCAAAAAATAATATCAACAGTTTTTGTAAATTATCAATAATATCTATTATCCGTTGCTTGCACTAATTGCCTGAAGTTGGTTATATCGCAGTAAATCGATAAAGCGGGAAATCACAGCATCTTCAACATATCGTGATAGAGGGGCCGAGACAACGGGTTCAACCCTACATATCAAGAGCGCAGCTGTCCATAGTTCAGCAGGTTTACACTGCAGATGGATCAGTGGCACCAGGGTCCCCTGCGTCCCAATCACAGCTGGTTTTTAACTTCTGTATTCAGGGGATGGAAGGGGTGGGGGGTGTTGCGTCGTGCACACACAGTGCCTGTTTCGCAGATATATAGAGTCATTGGCCACGAGGAACACCTTCCCCGACCTTTTATTCTCTCCGGTTCCACGTCACCGCACCTACCATCCAACTCCAAAACTCGGGGGAGACTAACACTCCCTACCTCCCTTGGTGTGCATCATAGGCGTGCCCATGACGAACACAACATTTCTCCTTAACCCATACAAAACAAACATGGCTGCTAAAAAAAAAGATACTATACTAATCCAGTATACAAGAATAGTACACAACAAGAAATACCACATTCAGTCAATCCACCCCGAATCCTTGCCGCCGCATTGAGCATGGCGGTCGAGGACTCAAACTGAACCGTTCAAGTCCTTGTCTCAGAAGCACTGAGTTGATTGGTATGGAGCCAGGCACCTCCTGATCTGAATCTTGAACTCGCTCCAAATTCTGCATGTCCACACCCCCTGTAGTAGATGATTGAGAATTAGTAGCAGTCACCACCGGCCATGTGAACTGGCTCAAAATTCTGCATGTCCACACCCCATGTAGTAGATTATTGAGAATTAGTAGCAGTGACCACCGGATCCACTGTCAGGGTGATCCATCCTCTCTCCTTCATCAGCTTCAGATCCGACTGTTTCCCTGAGCAGGACAGTCTGGAATTGAAAATACAGAGGACATTAAACAACATTCACTCAGAACATGGCACTCATTTTGGTTTATAAGCTGGAAATTGAGCCGTCAGTGTGGTGTCAAGCGTGTCAGAATGGCAGAATGGTCTAAGGTGCTGTGTTCTGATCACAGTCTCCCTTGGAGGTGTGGGTTTGAATCCCTCTTCTGACAAGTGTCTTTTGCGAGGTGGATACATTTTTGGACTTTTTTTTCCCAAGCACCCGTATCAAAAACAATATCAACAGTTTCTGTTAATTATCGATAAGATCTATTGTCCGTTGCTTGCACTAATTGCCTGAAGTTGGCTAAATCGCAGTAAATTGCTAAAGCGGGAAATCACAGCATCTTCAACAAATCGTGATAGGGGGGCCGAGATAAAGGTTTCGACCCTACATATCAAGAGCGCAGCTGTCAATAGTTCAGCAGGTTCGCAGTAAAGAAGGTTCAGTGGCACCAGGGTCCCCTGCGTGGCACCAGGGTCCCCTGCGTCCCAATCAAAGCTGGTTTTTAACTTCTGTATTCAGGGGATGGGAGGCGTTTGTTGTGTCGTGCACACACGGTGCCTGTTTCGAAGATAAGTTTTATTAAATACACAGAGAATAATATGGAGTCATTGGCCACGAGGAACACCTTCCCTGACCTTTTATTCTCTCTGGTTCCATGTCACCGCGACTACCATCGAACTCCAAAACTCGGGGGAGACTAACACTCCCTACCTCCCTTGGTGTGCATCAGGGGCGTGCCCATAACGAACACAACATTTCTCCTTAACCGATACAAAACAGACATAGCTGCTCTAAAAAAAGATACTATACTAATCCAGTATACAAGAATAGTACACAACAAGAAATACCACATTCAGTCAATCCACCCCGAATCCTTGCAGCCGCATTGAGCATGGCGTCCGAGGACTCAACTGTACCGATCAAGTCCTTGTCTCAGAGGCACTGAGTTGAATGGTATGGAGCCAGGCACCTCCTGATCTGAATATTGAACTGGCTCCAAATTCTCCATGTCCACACCCCCTGTAGTAGATGATTGAGAATTAGTAGTAGTCACCACCGGCCATGTGAACTGGCTCCAAATTCTGCATGTCCACACCCCATGTAGTAGATGATTGAGAATTAGTAGCAGTCACCACCGGATCCACTGTCAGGATGATCCATCCTCTCTCCTTCATCAGCTTCAGATCCCACTGTTTCCCTGATCAGGAAGGTCTGGAATTGAAATTACAGAGGACATTAAACAACATTCACTGAGAGCATGGCACTCATTTTGGTTTATAAGCTGGAAATTGAGCCATCAGTGTGGTGTCAAGAGTGTCAGGATGGCCGAGTGGTCTAAGGTGCTGTGTTCAGATCGCAGTCTCCCTTGGAGGTGTGGGTTTGGAATCCCTCTTCTGACAAGTGTCTTTTGCGAGGTGGAAACATTTTTGGACATTTTTTTTTTCAAGCACCCGTATCAAAAACAATATCAACAGTTTCTGTAAATTATCAATAAGATCTATTGTCCGTTGCTCGCACTAATTGCCTGAAGTTGGCTAAATAGCAGTAAATTGCTAAAGCGGGAAATCACAGCATCTTCAACAAATCGTGATAGAGGGGCCGAGATAAAGATTTCGACCCTACATATCAAGAGCGCAGCTGTCAATAGTTCAGCAGGTTCACAGTGCAGAAGGTTCAGTGGCACCAAGGCCCCCCGCGTCCCAATCACAGCTGGTTTTTAACTTCTGTATTCAGGGGTGGGAGGCGTGTGTTGTGTCGTGCACACACGGTGCCTGATTCGCAGATACATTTTAATAAATACACCGAGAATAATATGGAGTCACTGGCCACGAGGAACACCTTCCCTGACCTTTTATTCTCTCTGGTTCCACGTCACCGCGCCTACCATCGAACTCCAAAACTCGGGGGAGACTAACACTCCCTACCTCCCTTGTGTGCATCAGGGGTGTGCCCATGACGAACACAACATTTCTCCTTACCCAATACAAAACAGACATAGCTGCTCAAAAAAAAGATACTATACTAATCCAGTATACAAGAATAGTACACAACAAGAAATACCACATTCAGTCAATCCACCCCGAATCCTTGCCGCCGCATTGAGCATGGCGGTCGAGGACTCAAACTGAACCGTTCAAGTCCTTGTCTCAGAAGCACTGAGTTGATTGGTATGGAGCCAGGCACCTCCTGATCTGAATCTTGAACTCGCTCCAAATTCTGCATGTCCACACCCCCTGTAGTAGATGATTGAGAATTAGTAGCAGTCACCACCGGCCATGTGAACTGGCTCCAAATTCAGCATGTCCACACCCCATGTAGTAGATTATTGAGAATTAGTAGCAGTCACCACCGGATCCACTG
The DNA here is from genome assembly GCF_031143425.1 of Pleurodeles waltl. NCBI lineage: Eukaryota > Metazoa > Chordata > Amphibia > Caudata > Salamandridae > Pleurodeles > Pleurodeles waltl. The sequence goes on from NW_027150097.1 coordinate 5,940,538, forward strand.
TCAGGATGATCCATCCTCTCTCCTTCATCAGCTTCAGATCCCACTGTTTCCCTGAGCAGTAAGGTCTGGAATTGAAAATACAGAGGACATTAAACAACATTCACTGAGAACATGGCACTCATTTTGGTTTATAAGCTGGAAATTGAGCCATCAGTGTGGTGTCAAGAGTGTCAGGATGGCCGAGTGGTCTAAGGTGCTGCGTTCAGGTTGCAGTCTTTTTTGGAGGCGTGGGTTCAAATCCCACTTCTCACAAGTGTATTTTGCGAGGTGGATACATTTTTGGACTTTTTTTTCCCAAGCACCCGTATCAAAAACAATGTCAACAGTTCTGTAAATTATCAATAGGATCTATTTTACGTTGCTTGCACTAATTGCCTTAAGTTGGCTAAATCGCAGTAAATCAGTAAAGCAGGAAATTACAGCATCTTCAACAAATAGCGATAGAGGGGCCAAGATAAAGGGTTCGACCTTACATATCAAGAGCGCAGCTGTCAATAGTTCAGCAGGTTCACAGTGCAGAAGGTTCAGTGGCGCCAGGGTCCCCTGCATCCGAGTCACAGCTGGTTTTTAACTTCTGCATTCAGGGGATGGGAGGGGTGGGGGTGTTGCGTCATGCACATACAGTGCCTGTTTCGCAGATAAGTGTTAATAAATACACAACGAATAATATGGAGTCTTTGGCCACGAGGAACACCTTCCCCTACCTTTTATTCTCTCCGGTTCCACGTCACCGCACCTACCATCCAACTCCAAAACTCAGGGGAGACTAACACTCCCTACGTCCCTTGGTGTGCATCATGGGCGTGCCCATGACGAACACAACATTTCTCCTTAACCAATACAAAACAAACATAGCTGCACAAAAAAAAGATACTATACTAATCCAGTATACAAGAATAGTACACAACAAGAAATACCACATTCAGTCAATCCACCCTGTATCCTTGCAGCCGCGTTGAGCATGGCGGTTGAGGTCTCAAACTGTACCGTTCAAGTCCTTGTCTCAGAGGCACTGAGTTGATTGGTATGGAGCCAGGCACCTCCTGATCTGAATCTTGAACTGGCTCCAAATTCTGCATGTCCACACCCCCTGTAGTACATGATTGAGAATTAGTAGCAGTCGCCACCAGCCATATGCACTGGCTCAAAATTCTGCATGTCCACACCCCATGTAGTAGATGATTGAGAATTAGTAGCACTCACCACCGGATCCACTGTCAGGATTATCCATCCTCTCTCCTTCATCAGCTTAAGATCCCACTGTTTCCCTGAGCAGGAAGGTCTGGAATTGAAAATACAGAGGACATTAAACAACATTCACTCAGAACATGGCACTCATTTTGGTTTATAAGCTGGAAATTGAGCCATCAGTGCGGTGTCAAGAGTGTCAGGATGGCCGAGTGGTCTAAGGCGCTGCGTTCAGATCGCAGTCTCCTTTGGAGGCGTGGGTTCGAATCCCACTTCTGACAAGTGTCTTTTGCGAGGTGGATACTTTTTTGGACTTTTTTTTCCAAGCACCCGTATGAAAAACAATGTCAACAGTTTCTGTAAATTATCGATAAGATCTATTGTCCGTTGCTTGCACTAATTGCCTGAAGTTGGCTAAATCGCAGTAAATCGGTAAAGCGGGAAATCACAGCATCTTCAACAAATCGTGATAGAGGGGCAGAGATAAAGGTTTCGACCCTACATATCAAGAGCGCAGCTGTCAATAGTTCAGCAGGTTCACAGTGCAGAAGGTTCAGTGGCACCAGGGTCCCCTGCGTCCCAATCACAGCTGATTTTTAACTTCTGTATTCAGGGGATGGAAGGGGTGGGGGTGTTGCGTCGTGCACACACAGTGCCTGTTTTGCAGAGAAGTTTTAATAAATACACAAAGAATAATATGGAGTCTTTGGCCACGAGGGACACCTTCCCCTACCTTTTATTCTCTCCGATTCCACATCACCGCACCTACCATCCAACTCCAAAACTCGGGGGAGACTAACACTCCCTACCTCCCTTGGTGTGCATCATGGGCGTGTCCATGACTAACACAACATTTCTCCTTAACCAATACAAAACAAACATAGCTGCTCAAAAAAAAGATACTATACTAATCCAGTATACAAGAATAGTACACAACAATAAATACCACATTCAGTCAATCCACCCCGAATCCTTGCAGCCGCGTTGAGCATGGCGGTCGAGGACTCAAACTGTACCGTTCAAGTCCTTGTCTCAGAGGCACTGAGTTGATTGGTATGGAGCCAGGCACCTCCTGATCTGAATCTTGAACTGGCTCCAAATTCTGCATGTCCACACCCCCTGTAGTAGATGATTGAGAATTAGTAGCAGTCACCACCGGCCATATGCACTGGCTCAAAATTCTGCAAGTCCACACCCCATGTAGTAGATGATTGAGAATTAGTAGCAGTCACCACAGGGTCCACTGTCAGGATGATCCATCCTCTCTCCTACATCAGCTTCAGATCCCACTGTTTCCCTGAGCAGGAAGGTCTGGAATTGAAAATACAGAGGACATTAAATAACATTCACTCAGTACATGGCACTCATTTTGGTTTATAAGCTGGAAATTGAGCCATCAGTCTGGTGTCAAGAGTGTCAGGATGGCCGGGTGGTCTGAGGTGCTGCATTCAGTTTGCAGTCTCCCTTGGAGACGTGGGTTCAAACCCCACTTCTGACAAGTGTCTTTTGCGAGGTGGATACATTTTTGAACTTTTTTTTACCAAGCACCCTTATCAAAAACAATGTCAACAGTTTCTGTAAATTATCGATAAGATCTATTGTCCGTTGCTTGCACTAATTGCCTGAAGTTGGCTAAATCGCAGTAAATCGGTAAAGCAGGAAATCACAGCATCTTCAACAAATCGTGATAGAGGGGCCGAGATAAAGGTTTCGACCCTACATATCAAAAGCACAGCTGTTAATAGTTCAGCAGGTTCACAGTGCAGAAGGTTCAGTGGCACCAGGGTCCCCTGCGTCCCAATCACAGCTGGTTTTTAACTTCTGTATTCAGGGCATGGGAGGGGTGTGTTGCATCGTGCACACACAGTGCCTGTTTCGCAGATAAGTTTTAATAAATACACAGAGAATAATATAGAGTCATTGGCCACGAGGAACACCTTCCCTGACCGTTTATTCTCTCCGGTTCCACGTCACCGCGCCTACCATCCAACTCCAAAACTCGGGGGAGACTAACACTCCCTACCTCCCTTGGTGTGCATCATAGGCGTGCCCATGACGAACACAACATTTCTCCTTAACCAATACAAAACAAACATAGCTGCTCAAAAAAAAGATACTATACTAATCCATTATACAAGAATAGTACACAACAAGAAATGCCACATTCAGTCAATCCACCCCAAATCCTTGCAGCCGCGTTGAGCATGGCAGTCGAGGACTCAAACTGTACCGTTCAAGTCCTTGTCTCAGAGGCACTGAGTTGATTGGTATGGAGCCAGGCACCTCCTGATCTGAATCTTGAACTGGCTCCAAATTCTGCATGTCCACACCCCTTGTAGTAGATGATTGAGAATTAGTAGCAGTCACCACCGGCCATGTGCACTGGCTCAAAATTCAGCATGTCCACACCCCATGTAGTCGATGATTGAGAATTAGTAGCAGTCACCACCGGATTCACTGTCAGGATGATCCATCCTCTCTCCTTCATCAGCTTCAGATCCCACTGTTTCCCTGAGCAGGAAGGTCTGGAATTGAAAATACAGAGGACATTAAACAACATTCACTCAGTACATGGCACTCATTTTGGTTTATAAGCTGGAAATTGAGCCATCAGTGCAGTGACAAGAGTGTCAGGATGGCCGAGTGGTCTAAGGCGCTGCGTTCAGGTCGCAGTCTCCTTTGGAGGTGTGGGTTCGAATCCCACTTCTGACAAGTGTCTTTTGCGAGGTGGATACATTTTTGGACTTTTTTTTTTCAAGCACCCATATCAAAAACAATGTCAACAGTTTCTGTAAATCATCGATAAGATCTATTGTCCATTGCTTGCACTAATTTCCTGAAGTTGGCTAAATCGCAGTAAATCGGTAAAGCGGGAAATCACAGCATCTTCAACAAATCGTGATAGAGGGGCAGAGATAAAGGTTTCGACCCTACATATCAAGAGCGCAGCTGTCAATAGTTCAGCAGGTTCACAGTGCAGAAGGTTCAGTGGCACCAGGGTCCCCTGCGTCCCATTCACAGCTGGTTTTTAACTTCTGTATTCAGGGCATGGGAGGGGTGTGTTGCATCGTGCACACACGGTGCCTGTTTCGCAGATAAGTTTTAATAAATACACAGAGAATAATATAGAGTCATTGGCCACGAGGAACACCTTCCCTGACCTTTTATTCTCTCCGGTTCCACGTCACCGCGCCTACCATCCAACTCCAAAACTCGGGGGAGACTAACACTCCCTACCTCCCTTGGTGTGCATCATAGGCGTGCCCATGACGAACACAACATTTCTCCTTAACCAATACAAAACAAACATAGATGCTCAAAAAAAAGATACTATACTAATCCAGTATACAAGAATAACACACAACAAGAAATGCCACATTCAGTCAATCCACCCCGAATCCTTGCAGCCGCGTTGAGCATGGCGGTCGAGGACTCAAACTGTACCGTTCAAGTCCTTGTCTCAGAGGCACTGAGTTGATTGGTATGGAGCCAGGCACCTCCTGATCTGAATCTTGAACTGGCTCCAAATTCTGCATGTCCACACCCCCTGTAGTAGATGATTGAGAATTATTAGCAGTCACCACCGGCCATGTGCACTGGCTCAAAATTCAGCATGTCCACACCCCACGTAGTCGATGATTGAGAATTAGTAGCAGTCACCACCGGATTCACTGTCAGGATGATCCATCCTCTCTCCTTCATCAGCTTCAGATCCCACTGTTTCCCTGAGCAGGAAGGTCTGGAATTGAAAATACAGAGGACATTAAACAACATTCACTCAGTACATGGCACTCATTTTGGTTTATACGCTCGAAATTGAGCCACGAGGAAGGTGTGAAGACTGTTAGGATGGCCGAGTGGACTAAGGCGTTGCGTTCAGATCGCAGCCTCCCTTGGAGGCTTGGGTTCAAATCCCACTTCTGGCAAGTGTAGTTTGCGAGGTGGATACATTTTTGGACTTTTTTTTCCCAAGCACCGTATCAAAAACAATGTCAACAGTTTCTGTAAATTATCGATAAGATCTATTTTCCGTTGCTTGCACTAATTGCCTGAAGTTGGCTAAATCGCAGTAAATCGGTAAAGCAGGAAATCACAGCATCTTCAACAAATCGTGATAGAGGGGCCGAGATAAAGGTTTCGACCCTACATATCAAAAGCGCAGCTGTCAATAGTTCAGCAGGTTCACAGTGCAGAAGGTTCAGTGGCACCAGGGTCCCCTGCGTCCCAATCACAGCTGGTTTTTAACTTCTGTATTCAGGGGATGGGATGGGTGGGGGTGTTGCGTCGTGCACACACAGTGCCTGTTTTGCAGAGAAGTTTTAATAAATACACAAAGAATAATATGGAGTCTTCGGCCACGAGGAACACCTTCCCCTACCTTTTATTCTCTCCGATTCCACATCACCGCACCTACCATCCAACTCCAAAACTCGGGGGAGACTAACACTCCCTACCTCCCTTGGTGTGCATCATGGGCGTGCCCATGACGAACACAACATTTCTCCTTAACCAATACAAAACAAACATAGCTGCTCAAAAAAAAAGATACTATACTAATCCAGTATACAAGAATAGTACACAACAATAAATACCACATTCAGTCAATCCACCCCGAATCCTTGCAGCCGCGTTGAGCATGGCGGTCGAGGACTCAAACTGTACCGTTCAAGTCCTCTCCTCAGAGGCACTGAGTTGATTGGTATGGAGCCAGGCACCTCCTGATCTGAATCTTGAACTGGCTCCAAATTCTGCATGTCCACACCCCCTGTAGTAGATGATTGAGAATTAGTAGCAGTCACCACGGGCCATATGCACTGGCTCAAAATTCTGCAAGTCCACACCCCATGTAGTAGATGATTGAGAATTAGTAGCAGTCACCACAGGGTCCACTGTCAGGATGATCCATCCTCTCTCCTTCATCAGCTTCAGATCCCACTGTTTCCCTGAGCAGGAAGGTCTGGAATTGAAAATACAGAGGACATTAAATAACATTCACTCAGTACATGGCACTCATTTTGGTTTATAAGCTGGAAATTGAGCCATCAGTCTGGTGTCAAGAGTGTCAGGATGGCCGGGTGGTCTAAGGTGCTGCATTCAGGTCACAGTCTCCCTTGGAGACGTGGTTTCAAACCCCACTTCTGACAAGTGTCTTTTGCGAGGTGGATACATTTTTGGACTTTTTTTTTCCAAGCACCCTTATCAAAAACAATGTCAACAGTTTCTGTAAATTATCGATAAGATCTATTGTCCGTTGCTTGCACTAATTGCCTGAAGTTGGCTAAATCGCAGTAAATCGGTAAAGCAGGAAATCACAGCATCTTCAACAAATCGTGATAGAGGGGCAGAGATAAAGGTTTTGACCCTACATATCAAGAGCGCAGCTGTCAATAGTTCAGCAGGTTCACAGTGCAGAAGGTTCAGTGGCACCAGGGTCCCCTGCGTCCCAATCACAGCTGGTTTTTAACTTCTGTATTCAGGGCATGGGAGGGGTGTGTTGCATCATGCACACATGGTGCCTGTTTCGCAGATAAGTTTTAATAAATACACAGAGAATAATATAGAGTCATTGGCCACGAGGAACACCTTCCCTGGCCTTTTATTCTCTCCGGTTCCACGTCACCGCGCCTACCATCCAACTCCAAAACTCGGGGGAGACTAACAATCCCTACCTCCCTTGGTGTGCATCATAGGCGTGCCCATGACGAACACAACATTTCTCCTTAACCAATACAAAACAAACATAGCTGCTAAAAAAAAAGATACTATACTAAACCAGTAAACAAGAATAGTACACAACAAGAAATGCCACATTCAGTCAATCCACCCCGAATCCTTGTAGCCGCGTTGAGCATGGCGGTCGAGGACTCAAACTGTACCGTTCAAGTCCTTGTCTCAGAGGCACTGAGTTGATTGGTATGGAGCCAGGCACCTCCTGATCTGAATCTTGAACTGGCTCCAAATTCTGCATGTCCACACCCCTTGTAGTAGATGATTGAGAATTAGTAGCAGTCACCACCGGCCATGTGCACTGGCTCAAACTTCTGCATGTCCACACCCCATGTAGTCGATGATTGAGAATTAGTAGCAGTCACCACCGGATTCACTGTCAGGATGATCTATCCTCTCTCCTTCATCAGCTTCAGATCCCACTGTTTCCCTGAGCAGGAAGGTCTGGAATTGAACATACAGAGGACATTAAACAACATTCACTCAGTACATGGCACTCATTTTGGTTTATAAGCTGGAAATTGAGCCATCAGTGCAGTGTCAAAAGTGTCAGGATGGCCGAGTGGTCTAAGGTGCTACGTTCAGGTCGCAGTCTCCTTTGGAGGCGTGGGTTCGAATCCCACTTCTGACAAGTGTATTTTGCGAGGTGGATACATTTTTGGACTTTTTTATCCCAAGCACCGTATCAAAAACAATGTCAACAGTTTCTGTAAATTATCGATAAGATCTATTTTCCGTTGCTTGCACTAATTGCCTGAAGTTGGCTAAATCGCAGTAAATCGGTAAAGCAGGAAATCACAGCATCTTCAACAAATCGTGATAGAGGGGCCGAGATAAAGGTTTCGACCCTACATATCAAAAGCGCAGCTGTCAATAGTTCAGCAGGTTCAAAGTGCAGAAGGTTCAGTGGCGCCAGGGTCCCCTGCGTCCCAATCAGAGCTGGTTTTGAACTTCTGTATTCAGGGGATGGGAGGGGTGGGGGTGTTGCGTCGTGCACACACAGTGCCTGTTTTGCAGAGAAGTTTTAATAAATACACAAAGAATAATATGGAGTCTTTGGCCACGAGGAACACCTTCCCCTACCTTTTATTCTCTCCGATTCCACATCACCGCACCTAACATCCAACTCCAAAACTCCGGGGAGACTAACACTCCCTACCTCCCTTGGTGTGCATCATGGGCGTGCCCATGACGAACACAACATTTCTCCTTAACCAATACAAAACAAACATAGCTGCTCAAAAAAAAGATACTATACTAATCCAGTATACAAGAATAGTACACAACAATAAATACCACATTCAGTCAATCCACCCTGAATCCTTGCAGCCGCGTTGAGCATGGCGGTCGAGGACTCAAACTGTACCGTTCAAGTCCTTGTCTCAGAGGCACTGAGTTGATTGGTATGGAGCCAGGCACCTCCTGATCTGAATCTTGAACTGGCTTCAAATTCTGCATGTCCACACCCCCTGTAGTAGATGATTGAGAATTAGTAGCATTCACCACCGGCCATATGCACTGGCTCAAAATTCTGCAAGTCCACACCCCATGTAGTAGATGATTGAGAATTAGTAGCAGTCACCACAGGGTCCACTGTCAGGATGATCCATCCTCTCTCCTTCATCAGCTTCAGATCCCACTGTTTCCCTGAGCAGGAAGGTCTGGAATTGAAAATACAGAGGACATTAAATAACATTCACTCAGTACATGGCACTCATTTTGGTTTATAAGCTGGAAATTGAGCCATCAGTCTGGTGTCAAGAGTGTCAGGATGGCTGGGTGGTGTAAGGTGCTGCGTTCAGGTCACAATCTCTCTTGGAGACGTGGGTTCAAACCCCTCTTCTGACAAGGGTCTTTGCAAGGTGGATACATTATTGGACCTTTTTTTTCCAAGCACCCTTATCAAAAACAATGTCAACAGTTTCTGTAAATTATCGATAAGATCTATTGTCCGTTGCTTGCACTAATTGCCTGAAGTTGGCTAAATCGCAGTAAATCGGTAAAGCAGGAAATCACAGCATCTTCAACAAATCGTGATAGAGGGGCCGAGATAAAGGTTTCGACCCTACATATCAAAAGCACAGCTGTCCATAGTTCAGCAGGTTCACAGTGCAGAAGGTTCAGTGGCACCAGGGTCCCCTGCGTCCCAATCAGAGCTGGTTTTTAACTTCTGTATTCTGGGCATGGGAGGGGTGTGTTGCATCGTGCACACACAGTGCCTGTTTCGCAAATAAGTTTTAATAAATACACAGAGAATAATATAGAGTCATTGGCCACGAGGAACACCTTCCCTGACCTTTTATTCTCTCCGGTTCCACGTCACCGCGCCTACCATCCAACTCAATAACTCGGGGGAGACTAACACTCCCTACCTCCCTTGGTGTGCATCATAGGCGTGCCCATGACGAACACAACATTTCTCCTTAACCAATACAAAACAAACATAGCTGCTCCAAAAAAAGATACTATACTAAACCAGTATACAAGAATAGAACACAACAAGAAATGCCACATTCAGTCAATCCACCCCGAATCCTTGCAGCCGCGTTGAGCATGGCGGTCGAGGACTCAAACTGTACCGTTCAAGTCCTTGTCTCAGAGGCACTGAGTTGATTGGTATGGAGCCAGGCACCTCCTGATCTGAATCTTGAACTGACTCCAAATTCTGCATGTCCACACCCCCTGTAGTAGATGATTGAGAATTAGTAGCAGTCACCACCGGAACCACTGTCAGGATGATCCATCCTCTCTCCTTCATCAGCTTCAGATCCCACTGTTTCCCTGAGCAGGAAGGTCTGGAATTGAAAATACAGAGGGCATTAAACAACATTCACTCAGTACATGGCACTCATTTTGGTATATAAGCTGGAAATTGAGCCATCAGTGCAGTGTCAAGAGTGTCAGGATGGCCGAGTGGTCTAAGGTGCTACGTTCAGGTCGCAGTCTCCTTTGGAGGCGTGGGTTCGAATCCCACTTCTGACAAGTGTATTTTGCGAGGTGGATACATTTTTGGACTTTTTTATCCCAAGCACCTTATCAAAAACAATGTCAACAGTTTCTGTAAATTATCGATAAGATCTATTTTCCGTTGCTTGCACTAATTGCCTGAAGTTGGCTAAATCGCAGTAAATCGGTAAAGCAGGAAATCACAGCATCTTCAACAAATCGTGATAGAGGGGCCGAGATAAAGGTTTCGACCCTACATATCAAAAGCGCAGCTGTCAATAGTTCAGCAGGTTCACAGTGCAGAAGGTTCAGTGGCGCCAGTGTCCCCTGCGTCCCAATCAGAGCTGGTTTTTAACTTCTGTATTCAGGGGATGGGAGGGGTGGGGGTGTTGCGTCGTGCACACACAGTGCCTGTTTTGCAGAGAAGTTTTAATAAATACACAAAGAATAATATGGAGTCTTTGGCCACGAGGAACACCTTCCCCTACCTTTTATTCTCTCCGATTCCACATCACCGCACCTACCATCCAACTCCAAAACCTGGGGGAGACTAACACTCCCTACCTCCCTTGGTGTGCATCATGGGCGTGCCCATGACGAACACAACATTTCTCCTTAACCAATACAAAACAAACATAGCTGCTCAAAAAAAAGATACTATACTAATCCAGTATACAAGAATAGTACACAACAATAAATACCACATTTAGTCAATCCACCCCGAATCCTTGCAGCCGCGTTGAGCATGGCGGTCGAGGACTCAAACTGTACCGTTCAAGTCCTTGTCTCAGAGGCACTGAGTTGATTGGTATGGAGCCAGGCACCTCCTGATCTGAATCTTGAACTGGCTCCAAATTCTGCATGTCCACACCCCCTGTAGTAGATGATTGAGAATTAGTAGCAGTCACCACCGGCCATGTGCACTGGCTCAAAATTCTGCAAGTCCACACCCCATGTAGTAGATGATTGAGAATTAGTAGCAGTCACCACAGGGTCCACTGTCAGGATGATCCATCCTCTCTCCTTCATCAGCTTCAGATCCCACTGTTTCCCTGAGCAGGAAGGTCTGGAATTGAAAATACAGAGGACATTAAATAACATTCACTCAGTACATGGCACTCATTTTGGTTTATAAGCTGGAAATTGAGCCATCAGTCTGGTGTCAAGAGTGTCAGGATGGCCGGGTGGTGTAAGGTGCTGCGTTCAGGTCACGGTCTCTCTTGGAGACGTGGGTTCAAACCCCTCTTCTGACAAGTGTCTTTGCAAGGTGGATACATTTTTGGACTTTTTTTTCCAAGCACCCTTATCAAAAACAATGTCAACAGTTTCTGTAAATTATCGATAAGATCTATTGTCCGTTGCCTGCACTAATTGCCTGAAGTTGGCTAAATCGCATTAAATCGGTAAAGCAGGAAATCACAGCATCTTCAACAAACCGTGATAGAGGGGCCGAGATAAAGGTTTCGACCCTACATATCAAAAGCACAGCTGTCCATAGTTCAGCAGGTTCACAGTGCAGAAGGTTTAGTGGCACCAGGGTCCCCTGCGTCCCAATCACAGCTGGTTTTTAACTTCTGTATTCTGGGCATGGGAGGGGTGTGTTGCATCGTGCACACACAGTGCCTGTTTCGCAAATAAGTTTTAATAAATACACAGAGAATAATATAGAGTCATTGGCCACGAGGAACACCTTCCCTGACCTTTTATTCTCTCCGGTTCCACGTCACCGCGCCTACCATCCAACTCAATAACTCGGGGGAGACTAACACTCCCTACCTCCCTTGGTGTGAATCATAGGCGTGCCCATGACGAACACAACATTTCTCCTTAACCAATACAAAACAAACATAGCTGCTCCAAAAAAAGATACTATACTAAACCAGTATACAAGAATAGAACACAACAAGAAATGCCACATTCAGTCAATCCACCCCGAATCCTTGCAGCCGCGTTGAGCATGGCGGTCGAGGACTCAAACTGTACCGTTCAAGTCCTTGTCTCAGAGGCACTGAGTTGATTGGTATGGAGCCAGGCACCTCCTGATCTGAATCTTGAACTGGCTCCAAATTCTGCATGTCCACACCCCCTGTAGTAGATGATTGAGAATTAGTAGCAGTCACCACCGGCCATGTGCACTGGCTCAAAATTCAGCATGTCCACACCCCATGTAGTAGATGATTGAGAATTAGTAGCAGTCACCTCCGGATCCACTGTCAGGATGATCCATCCTCTCTCCTTCATCAGCTTCAGATCCCACTATTTCCCTGAGCAGGAAGGTCTGGAATTGAAAATACAGAGGACATTAAACAACATTCACTCAGTACATGGCACTCATTTTGGTTTATAAGCTGGAAAGTGAGCCATCAGTGCAGTGTGAAGAGTGTCAGGATGGCCGAGTGGTCTAAGGCGCTGCGTTCAGGTCGCAGTCTCCTTTGGAGGCATTGGTTCGAATCCCACTTCTGACAAGTGTCTTTTGCGAGGTGGATACATTTTTGGACTTTTTTTTTCCAAGCACCCGTATCAAAAACAATGTCAACAGTTTCTGTAAATTATCGATAAGATCTATTGTCCGTTGCTTGCACTAATTTCCTGAAGTTGGCTAAATCGCAGTAAATCGGTAAAGCGGGAAATCACAGCATCTTCAACAAATCGTGATAGAGGGGCAGAGATAAAGGTTTCGACCCTACATATCAAGAGCGCAGCTGTCAATAGTTCAGCAGGTTCACAGTGCAGAAGGTTTAGTGGCACCAGGGTCCCCTGCGTCCCAATCACAGCTGGTTTTTAACTTCTGTATTCAGGGCATGGGAGGGGTGTGTTGCATCATGCACACACTGTGCCTGTTTCGCAGATAAGTTTTAATAAATACACAGAGAATAATATAGAGTCATTGGCCACGAGGAACACCTTCCCTGACCTTCTATTCTCTCCGGTTCCACGTCACCGCGCCTACCATCCAACTCCAAAACTCGGGGGAGACTAACACTCCCTACCTCCCTTGGTGTGCATCATAGGCGTGCCCATGACGAACACAACATTTTTCCTTAACCAATACAAAACAAACATAGCTGCTCAAAAAAAAGATACTATACTAATCCAGTATACAAGAATAACACACAACAAGAAATGCCACATTCAGTCAATCCACCCCGAATCCTTGCAGCCGCGTTGAGCATGGCGGTCGAGGACTCTAACTGTACCGTTCAAGTCCTTGTCTCAGAGGCACTGAGTTGATTGGTATGGAGCCAGGCACCTCCTGATCTGAATCTTGAACTGGCTCCAAATTCTTCATGTCCACACCCCCTGTAGTAGATGATTGAGAATTAGTAGCAGTCACCACCGGCCATGTGCACTGGCTCAAAATTCAGCATGTCCACACCCCATGTAGTTGATGATTGAGAATTAGTAGCAGTCACCACCGGATTCACTGTCAGGATGATCCATCCTCTCTCCTTCATCAGCTTCAGATCCCACTGTTTCCCTGAGCAGGAAGGTCTGGAATTGAAAATACAGAGGACATTAAACAACATTCACTCAGTACATGGCACTCATTTTGGTTTATACGCTCGAAATTGAGCCATGAGCAAGGTGTGAAGACTGTCAGGAAGGCTGAGTGGTCTAAGGCGCTGTGTTCAGATCCCAGTCTCCCTTGGAGGCGTGGGTTCAATTCCCACTTCTGACAAGTGTGTTTTGCGAGGTGGATACATTTTTGGACTTTTTTTTCCCAAGCACCGTATCAAAAACAATGTGAACAGTTTCTGTAAATTATCGATAAGATCTATTTTCCGTTGCTTGCACTAATTGCCTGAAGTTGGCTAAATCGCAGTAAATCGGTAAAGCAGGAAATCACAGCATCTTCAACAAATCGTGATAGAGGGGCCGAGATAAAGGTTTCGACCCTACATATCAAAAGCGCAGCTGTCAATAGTTCAGCAGGTTCACAGTGCAGAAGGTTCAGTGGCACCAGGGTCCCCTGTGTCCCAATCACAGCTGGTTTTTAACTTCTGTATTCAGGGGATGGGAGGGGTGGGGGTGTTGCGTCGTGCACACACAGTGCCTGTTTCGCAGAGAAGTTTTAATAAATACACAAAGAATAATATGGAGTCTTCGGCCACGAGGAACACCTTCCCCTACCTTATATTCTCTCCGGTTCCACGTCACCGCGCCTACCTTCCAACTCCAAAACTCGGGGGAGACTAACACTCCCTACCTCCCTTGGTGAGCATCATAGGCGTGCCCATGACGAACACAACATTTCTCCTTAACCAATACAAAACAAACATAGCTGCTCAAAAAAAAGATACTATACTAATCCAGTATACAAGAATAGTACACAAGAAGAAATGCCACATTCAGTCAATCCACCCCGAATCCTTGCAGCCGCGTAGAGCATGGCGGTCGAGGACTCAAACTGTACCGTTCAAGTCCTTGTCTCAGAGGCACTGAGTTGATTGGTATGGAGCCAGGCACCTCCTGATCTGAATCTTGAACTGGCTCCAAATTCTGCATGTCCACACCCCTTGTAGTAGATGATTGAGAATTAGTAGCAGTCACCACCGGCCATGTGCACTGGCTCAAACTTCTGCATGTCCACACCCCATGTAGTCGATGATTGAGAATTAGTAGCAGTCATCACCGGATTCACTGTCAGGATGATCCATCCTCTCTCCTTCATCAGCTTTAGATCCCACTGTTTCCCTGAGCAGGAAGGTCTGGAATTGAAAATACAGAGGACATTAAACAACATTCACTCACTACATGGCACTCATTTTGGTTTATACGCTCGAAATTGAGCCATGAGGGAGGTGTGAAGAGTGTCAGGATGGCCGAGTGGTCTAAGGCGCTGCGTCCAGGTCGCAGCCTCCCTTGGAGGTGTGGGTTCATATCCCACTTCTAACAAGTGTATTTTGCGAGGTGGATAAGTTTTTGGACTTTTTTTTCCCAAGCACCGTATCAAAAACAATGTCAACAGTTTCTGTAAATTATCGATAAGATCTATTTTCCGTTGCTTGCACTAATTGCTTGAAGTTGGCTAAATCGCAGTAAATCGGTAAAGCAGGACATCACAGCATCTTCAACAAATCGTGATAGAGGGGCCGAGATAAAGGTTTCGACCCTACATATCAAAAGCGCAGCTGTCAATAGTTCAGCAGGTTCACAGTGCAGAAGGTTCAGTGGCACCAGGGTCCCCTGCGTCCCAATCACAGCTGGTTTTTAACTTCTGTATTCAGGGCATGGGAGGGGTGTGTTGCATCGTGCTCACACAGTGCCTGTTTCGCAAGTAAGTTTTAATAAATACACAGAGAATAATATAGAGTCATTGGCCACGAGGAACACCTTCCCTGACCTTTTATTCTCTCCGGTTCCACGTCACCGCGCCTACCATCCAACTCCAAAACTCGGGGGAGACTAACACTCCCTACCTCCCTTGGTGTGCATCATAGGCGTGCCCATGACCAACACAACATTTCTCCTTAACCAATACAAAACAAACATAGCTGCTCAAAAAAAAGATACTATACTAAACCAGTATACAAGAATAGTACACAACAAGAAATGCCACATTCAGTCAATCCACCCCGAATCCTTGCAGCCGCGTTGAGCATGGCGGTCGAGGACTCAAACTGTACCGTTCAAGTCCTTGTCTCAGAGGCACTGAGTTGATTGGTATGGAGCCAGGCACCTCCTGATCTGAATCTTGAACTGGCTCCAAATTCTGCATGTCCACACCCCCTGTAGTAGATGATTGAGAATTAGTAGCAGTCACCACCGGCCATGTGCACTGGCTCAAAATTCAGCATGTCCACACCCCATGTAGTAGATAATTGAGAATTAGTAGCAGTCACCACCGGATCCACTGTCAGGATGATCCATCCTCTCTCCTTCATCAGCTTCAGATCCCACTGTTTCCCTGAGCAGGAAGGTCTGGAATTGAAAATACAGAGGACATTAAACAACATTCACTCAGTACATGGCACTCATTTTGGTTTATAAGCTGGAAATTGAGCCATCAGTGCAGTGTCAAGAGTGTCAGGATGGCCGAGTGGTCTAAGGCGCTGCGTTCAGGTCGCAGTCTCCTTTGGAGGCGTGGGTTCGAATCCCACTTCTGACAAGTGTCTTTTGCGAGGTGGATACATTTTTGGACTTTTTTTTTCCAAGCACCCGTATCAAAAACAATGTCAACAGTTTCTGTAAATTATCGATAAGATCTATTGTCCGTTGCTTGCACTAATTTCCTGAAGTTGGCTAAATCGCAGTAAATCGGTAAAGCGGGAAATCACAGCATCTTCAACAAATCGTGATAGAGGGGCAGAGATAAAGGTTTCGACCCTACATATCAAGAGCGCAGCTGTCAATAGTTCAGCAGGTTCACAGTGCAGAAGGTTCAGTGGCACCAGGGTCCCCTGCGTCCCAATCACAGCTGGTTTTTAACTTCTGTATTCAGGGAATGGGAGGGGTGTGTTGCATCGTGCACACACTGTGCCTGTTTCGCAGATAAGTTTTAATAAATACACAGAGAATAATATAGAGTCATTGGCCACGAGGAACACCTTCCCTGACCTTTTATTCTCTCCGGTTCCACATCACCGCGCCTACCATCCAACTCCAAAACTCGGGGGAGACTAACACTCCCTACCTCCCTTGGTGTGCATCATAGGCGTGCCCATGACGAACACAACATTTCTCCTTAATCAATACAAAACAAACATAGCTGCTCAAAAAAAAGATACTATACTAATCCAGTATACAAGAATAGTACACAACAAGAAATGCCACATTCAGTCAATCCACCCCGAATCCTTGCAGCCGCGTTGAGCATGGCGGTCGAGGACTCAAACTGTACCGTTCAAGTCCTTGTCTCAGAGGCACTGAGTTGATTGGTATGGAGCCAGGCACCTCCTGATCTGAATCTTGAACTGGCTCTAAATTCTGCATGTCCACACCCCTTGTAGTAGATGATTGAGAATTAGTAGCAGTCACCACCGGCCATGTGCACTGGCTCAAACTTCTGCATGTCCACACCCCATGTAGTCGATGATTGAGAATTAGTAGCAGTCACCACCGGATTCACTGTCAGGATGATCCATCCTCTCTCCTTCATCAGCTTCAGATCCCACTGTTTCCCTGAGCAGGAAGGTCTGGAATTGAAAATACAGAGGACATTAAACAACATTCACTCAGTACATGGTACTCATTTTGGTTTATAAGCTGGAAATTGAGCCATCAGTGCAGTGTCAAGAGTGTCAGGATGGCCGAGTGGTCTAAGGCGCTGCGTTCAGGTCGCAGTCTCCTTTGGAGGCGTGGATTCGAATCCCACTTCTGACAAGTGTCTTTTGCGAGGTGGATACATTTTTGGACTTTTTTTTTCCAAGCACCCGTATCAAAAACAATGTCAACAGTTTCTGTAAATTATCGATAAGATCTATTGTCCGTTGCTTGCACTAATTTCCTGAAGTTGGCTAAATCGCAGTAAATCGGTAAAGCGGGAAATCACAGCATCTTCAACAAATCGTGATAGAGGGGCAGAGATAAAGGTTTCGACCCTACATATCAAGAGCGCAGCTGTCAATAGTTCAGCAGGTTCACAGTGCAGAAGGTTCAGTGGCACCAGGGTCCCCTGCGTCCCAATCACAGCTGGTTTTTAACTTCTGTATTCAGGGCATGGGAGGGGTGTGTTGCATCGTGCACACACTGTGTCTGTTTCGCAGATAAGTTTTAATAAATACACAGAGAATAATATAGAGTCATTGGCCACGAGGAACACCTTCCCTGACCTTTTATTCTCTCCGGTTCCACATCACCGCGCCTACCATCCAACTCCAAAACTCGGGGGAGACTAACACTCCCTACCTCCCTTGGTGTGCATCATAGGCGTGCCCATGACGAACACAACATTTCTCCTTAATCAATACAAAACAAACATAGCTGCTAAAAAAAAAGATACTATACTAATCCAGTATACAAGAATAGTACACAACAAGAAATGCCACATTCAGTCAATCCACCCCGAATCCTTGCAGCCGCGTTGAGCATGGCGGTCGAGGACTCAAACTGTACCGTTCAAGTCCTTGTCTCAGAGGCACTGAGTTGATTGGTATGGAGCCAGGCACCTCCTGATCTGAATCTTGAACTGGCTCTAAATTCTGCATGTCCACACCCCTTGTAGTAGATGATTGAGAATTAGTAGCAGTCACCACCGGCCATGTGCACTGGCTCAAACTTCTGCATGTCCACACCCCATGTAGTCGATGATTGAGAATTAGTAGTAGTCACCACCGGATTCACTGTCAGGATGATCCATCCTCTCTCCTTCATCAGCTTCAGATCCCACTGTTTCCCTGAGCAGGAAGGTCTGGAATTGAAAATACAGAGGACATTAAACAACATTCACTCAGTACATGGCACTCATTTTGGTTTATAAGCTGGAAATTGAGCCATCAGTGCAGTGTCAAGAGTGTCACGATGGCAGAGTGGTCTAAGGTGCTGCATTCAGGTCGCAGTCTCCTTTGGAGGCGTGGGTTTGAATCCCACTTCTGACAAGTGACTTTTGCGAGGTGGATACATTTTTTCACTTTTTTTTCCCAAGCACCCGTATCAAAAACAATGTCAACAGTTTCTGTAAATTATCGATAAGATCTATTGTCCGTTGCTTGCACTAATTTCCTGAAGTTGGCTAAATCGCAGTAAATCGGTAAAGCGGGAAATCACAGCATCTTCAACAAATCGTGATAGAGGGGCAGAGATAAAGGTTTTGACCCTACATATCAAGAGCGCAGCTGTCAATAGTTCAGCAGGTTCACAGTGCAGAAGGTTCAGTGGCACCAGGGTCCCCTGCGTCCCAATCACAGCTGGTTTTTAACTTCTGTATTCAGGGCATGGGAGGGGTGTGTTGCATCGTGCACACATGGTGCCTGTTTCGCAGATAAGTTTTAATAAATACACAGAGAATAATATAGAGTCATTGGCCACGAGGAACACCTTCCCTGGCCTTTTATTCTCTCCGGTTCCACGTCACCGCGCCTACCATCCAACTCCAAAACTCGGGGGAGACTAACAATCCCTACCTCCCTTGGTGTGCCTCATAGGCGTGCCCATGACGAACACAACATTTCTCCTTAACCAATACAAAACAAACATAGCTGCTAAAAAAAAAGATACTATACTAAACCAGTATACAAGAATAGTACACAACAAGAAATGCCACATTCAGTCAATCCACCCCGAATCCTTGCAGCCGCGTTGAGCATGGCGGTCGAGAACTCAAACTGTACCGTTCAAGTCCTTGTCTCAGAGGCACTGAGTTGATTGGTATGGAGCCAGGCACCTCCTGATCTGAATCTTGAACTGGCTCCAAATTCTGCATGTCCACACCCCCTGTAGTAGATGATTGAGAATTAGTAGCAGTCACCACCGGCCATGTGCACTGGCTCAAAATTCAGCATGTCCACACCCCATGTAGTAGATGATTGAGAATTAGTAGCAGTCACCACCGGATCCACTGTCAGGATGATCCATCCTCTCTCCTTCATCAGCTTCAGATCCCACTGTTTCCCTGAGCAGGAAGGTCTGGAATTGAAAATACAGAGGACATTAAACAACATTCACTCAGTACATGGCACTCATTTTGGTTTATAAGCTGGAAATTGAGCCATCAGTGCAGTGTCAAGAGTGTCACGATGGCAGAGTGGTCTAAAGTGCTGCATTCAGGTCGCAGTCTCCTTTGGAGGCGTGGGTTTGAATCCCACTTCTGACAAGTGACTTTTGCGAGGTGGATACATTTTTTCACTTTTTTTTTCCAAGCACCCGTATCAAAAACAATGTCAACAGTTTCTGTAAATTATCGATAAGATCTATTGTCCGTTGCTTGCACTAATTTCCTGAAGTTGGCTAAATCGCAGTAAATCGGTAAAGCGGGAAATCACAGCATCTTCAACAAATCGTGATAGAGGGGCAGAGATAAAGGTTTTGACCCTACATATCAAGAGCGCAGCTGTCAATAGTTCAGCAGGTTCACAGTGCAGAAGGTTCAGTGGCACCAGGGTCCCCTGCGTCCCAATCACAGCTGGTTTTTAACTTCTGTATTCAGGGCATGGGAGGGGTGTGTTGCATCGTGCACACATGGTGCCTGTTTCGCAGATAAGTTTTAATAAATACACAGAGAATAATATAGAGTCATTGGCCACGAGGAACACCTTCCCTGGCCTTTTATTCTCTCCGGTTCCACGTCACTGCGCCTACCATCCAACTCCAAAACTCGGGGGAGACTAACAATCCCTACCTCCCTTGGTGTGCATCATAGGCGTGCCCATGACGAGCACAACATTTCTCCTTAACCAATACAAAACCAACATAGCTGCTAAAAAAAAAGATACTATACTAAACCAGTATACAAGAATAGTACACAACAAGAAATGCCACATTCAGTCAATCCACCCCGAATCCTTGCAGCCGCGTTGAGCATGGCGGTCGAGGACTCAAACTGTACCGTTCAAGTCCTTGTCTCAGAGGCACTGAGTTGATTGGTATGGAGCCAGGCACCTCCTGATCTGAATCTTGAACTGGCTCCAAATTCTGCATGTCCACACCCCCTGTAGTAGATGATTGAGAATTAGTAGCAGTCACCACCGGCCATGTGCACTGGCTCAAAATTCAGCATGTCCACACCCCATGTAGTAGATGATTGAGAATTAGTAGCAGTCACCACCGGATCCACTGTCAGGATGATCCATCCTCTCTCCTTCATCAGCTTCAGATCCCACTGTTTCCCTGAGCAGGAAGGTCTGGAATTGAAAATACAGAGGACATTAAACAACATTCACTCAGTACATGGCACTCATTTTGGTTTATAAGCTGCAAATTAAGCCATCAGTGCAGTGTCAAGAGTGTCAGGATGGCCGAGTGGTCTAAGGTGCTGCGTTCAGGTCGCAGTCTCCTTTGGAGGCGTGGGTTCGAATCCCACTTCTGACAAGTGTATTTTGCGAGGTGGATACATTTTTTGACTTTTTTTTCCCAAGCACCGTATCAAAAACAATGTCAACAGTTTCTGTAAATTATCAATAAGATCTATTTTCCGTTGCTTGCACTAATTGCCTGAAGTTGGCTAAATCGCAGTAAATCGGTAAAGCAGGAAATCACAGCATCTTCAACAAATCGTGATAGAGGGGCCGAGATAAAGGTTTCGACCCTACATATCAAAAGCGCAGCTGTCAATAGTTCAGCAGGTTCACAGTGCAGAAGGTTCAGTGGCACCAGGGTCCCCTGCGTCCCAATCAGAGCTGGTTTTTAACTTCTGTATTCAGGGGATGGGAGGGGTGGGGGTATTGCGTCGTGCACACACAGTGCCTGTTTTGCAGAGAAGTTTTAATAAATACACAAAGAATAATATGGAGTCTTTGGCCACGAGGAACACCTTCCCCTACCTTTTATTCTCTCCGATTCCACATCACCGCACCTACCATCCAACTCCAAAACTCGGGGGAGACTAACACTCCCTACCTCCCTTGGTGTGGATCATGGGCGTGCCCATGACGAACACAACATTTCTCCTTAACCAATACAAAACAAACATAGCTGCTCAAAAAAAAGATACTATACTAATCCAGTATACAAGAATAGTACACAACAATAAATACCACATTCAGTCAATCCACCCCGAATCCTTGCAGCCGCGTTGAGCATGGCGGTCGAGGACTCAAACTGTACCGTTCAAGTCCTTGTCTCAGAGGCACTGAGTTGATTGGTATGGAGCCAGGCACCTCCTGATCTGAATCTTGAACTGGCTCCAAATTCTGCATGTCCACACCCCCTGTAGTAGATGATTGAGAATTAGTAGCAGTCACCACCGGCCATATGCACTGGCTCAAAATTCTGCAAATCCACACCCCATGTAGTAGATGATTGAGAATTAGTAGCAGTCACCACAGGGTCCACTGTCAGGATGATCCATCCTCTCTCCTTCATCAGCTTCAGATCCCACTGTTTCCCTGAGCAGGAAGGTCTGGAATTGAAAATACAGAGGACATTAAATAACATTCACTCAGTACATGGCACTCATTTTGGTTTATAAGCTGGAAATTGAGCCATCAGTGCAGTGTCAAGAGTGTCAGGATGGCCGAGTGGTCTAAGGTGCTGCGTCCAGGTCACAGTCTCCTTTGGAGGCGTGGGTTCGAATCCCACTTCTGACAAGTGTATTTTGCGAGGTGGATACATTTTTTGACTTTTTTTTCCCAAGCACCGTATCAAAAACAATGTCAACAGTTTCTGTAAATTATCGATAAGATCTATTTTCCGTTGCTTGCACTAATTGCCTGAAGTTGGCTAAATCGCAGTAAATCGGTAAAGCAGGAAATCACAGCATCTTCAACAAATCGTGATAGAGGGGCCGAGATAAAGGTTTCGACCCTACATATCAAAAGCACAGCTGTCCATAGTTCAGCAGGTTCACAGTGCAGAAGGTTCAGTGGCACCAGGGTCCCCTGCGTCCCAATCACAGCTGGTTTTTAACTTCTGTATTCTGGGCATGGGAGGGGTGTGTTGCATCGTGCACACACAGTGCCTGTTTCGCAAATAAGTTTTAATAAATACACAGAGAATAATATAGAGTCATTGGCCACGAGGAACACCTTCCCTGACCTTTTATTCTCTCCGGTTCCACGTCACCGCGCCTACCATCCAACTCAATAACTCGGGGGAGACTAACACTCCCTACCTCCCTTGGTGTGCATCATAGGCGTGCCCATGACGAACACAACATTTCTCCTTAACCAATACAAAACAAACATAGCTGCTCAAAAAAAAGATACTATACTAAACCCGTATACAAGAATAGTACACAACAAGAAATGCCACATTCAGTCAATCCACCCCGAATCCTTGCAGCCGCGTTGAGCATGGCGGTCGAGGACTTAAACTGTACCGTTCAAGTCCTTGTCTCAGAGGCACTGAGTTGATTGGTATGGAGCCAGGCACCTCCTGATCTGAATCTTGAACTGGCTCCAAATTCTGCATGTCCACACCCCCTGTAGTAGATGATTGAGAATTAGTAGCAGTCACCACCGGCCATGTGCACTGGCTCAAAATTCAGCATGTCCACACCCCATGTAGTAGATGATTGAGAATTAGTAGCAGTCACCTCCGGATCCACTGTCAGGATGATCCATCCTCTCTCCTTCATCAGCTTCAGATCCCACTGTTTCCCTGAGCAGGAAGGTCTGGAATTGAAAATACAGAGATCATTAAACAACATTCACTCAGTACATGGCACTCATGTTGGTTTATAAGCTGGAAAGTGAGCCATCAGTGCAGTGTGAAGAGTGTCAGGATGGCCGAGTGGTCTAAGGCGCTGCGTTCAGGTCGCAGTCTCCTTTGGAGGCGTTGGTTCAAATCCCACTTCTGACAAGTGTCTTTTGCGAGGTGGATACATTTTTGGACTTTTTTTTTCCAAGCACCCGTATCAAAAACGATGTCAACAGTTTCTGTAAATTATCGATAAGATCTATTGTCCGTTGCTTGCACTAATTTCCTGAAGTTGGCTAAATCGCAGTAAATCGGTAAAGCGGGAAATCACAGCATCTTCAACAAATCGTGATAGAGGGTCAGAGATAAAGGTTTCGACCCTACATATGAAGAGCGCAGCTGTCAATAGTTCAGCAGGTTCACAGTGCAGAAGGTTTAGTGGCACCAGGGTCCCCTGCGTCCCAATCACAGCTGGTTTTTAACTTCTGTATTCAGGGCATGGGAGGGGTGTGTTGCATCTTGCACACACTGTGCCTGTTTCGCAGATAAGTTTTAATAAATACACAGAGAATAATATAGAGTCATTGGCCACGAGGAACACCTTCCCTGACCTTTTATTCTCTCCGGTTCCACGTCACCGCGCCTACCATCCAACTCCAAAACTCGGGGGAGACTAACACTCCCTACCTCCCTTGGTGTGCATCATAGGCGTGCCCATGACGAACACAACATTTTTCCTTAACCAATACAAAACAAACATAGCTGCTCAAAAAAAAGATACTATACTAATCCAGTATACAAGAATAACACACAACAAGAAATGCCACATTCAGTCAATCCACCCCGAATCCTTGCAGCCGCGTTGAGCATGGCGGTCGAGGACTCAAACTGTACCGTTCAAGTCCTTGTCTCAGAGGCACTGAGTTGATTGGTATGGAGCCAGGCACCTCCTGATCTGAATCTTGAACTGGCTCCAAATTCTGCATGTCCACACCCCCTGTAGTAGATGATTGAGAATTAGTAGCAGTCACCACCGGCCATGTGCACTGGCTCAAAATTCAGCATGTCCACACCCCATGTAGTTGATGATTGAGAATTAGTAGCAGTCACCACCGGATTCACTGTCAAGATGATCCATCCTCTCTCCTTCATCAGCTTCAGATCCCACTGTTTCCCTGAGCAGGAAGGTCTGGAATTGAAAATACAGAGGACATTAAACAACATTCACTCAGTACATGGCACTCATTTTGGTTTATACGCTCGAAATTGAGCCATGAGCAAGGTGTGAAGACTTTCAGGATAGCCGAGTGGTCTAAGGTGCTGCGTTCAAGTCCCAGTCTCCCTTGGAGGCGTGCGTTCAATTCCCACTTCTGACAAGTGTATTTTGCGAGGTTGATACATTTTTGGACTTTTTTTTCCCAAGCACCGTATCAAAAACAATGTGAACAGTTTCTGTAAATTATCGATAAGATCTATTTTCCGTTGCTTGCACTAATTGCATGAAGTTGGCTAAATCGCAGTAAATCGGTAAAGCAGGAAATCACAGCATCTTCAACAAATCGTGATGGAGGGGCCGAGATAAAGGTTTCGACCCTACATATTAAAAGCGCAGCTGTCAATAGTTCAGCAGGTTCACAGTGCAGAAGGTTCAGTGGCACCAGGGTCCCCTGCGTCCCAATCACAGCTGGTTTTTAACTTCTGTATTCAGGGGATGGGAGGGGTGGGGGTGTTGCGTCGTGCACACACAGTGCCTGTTTCGCAGAGAAGTTTTAATAAATACACAAAGAATAATATGGAGTCTTCGGCCACGAGGAACACCTTCCCCTACCTTTTATTCTCTCCGGTTCCACGTCACCGCGCCTACCATCCAACTCCAAAACTCGGGGGAGACTAACACTCCCTACCTCCCTTGGTGTGCATCATAGGCGTGCCCATGACGAACACAACATTTCTCCTTAACCAATACAAAACAAACATAGCTGCTCAAAAAAAAGATACTATACTAATCCAGTATACAAGAATAGTACACAACAAGAAATGCCACATTCAGTCAATCCACCCCGAATCCTTGCAGCCGCGTTGAGCATGGCGGTCGAGGACTCAAACTGTACCGTTCAAGTCCTTGTCTCAGAGGCACTGAGTTGATTGGTATGGAGTCAGGCACCTCCTGATCTGAATCTTGAACTGGCTCCAAATTCTGCATGTCCACACCCCTTGTAGTAGATGATTGAGAATTAGTAGCAGTCACCACCGGCCATGTGCACTGGCTCAAACTTCTGCATGTCCACACCCCATGTAGTCGATGATTGAGAATTAGAAGCAGTCACCACTGGATTCACTGTCAGGATGATCCATCCTCTCTCCTTCATCAGCTTTAGATCCCACTGTTTCCCTGAGCAGGAAGGTCTGGAATTGAAAATACAGAGGACATTAAACAACATTCACTCACTACATGGCACTCATTTTGGTTTATACGCTCGAAATTGAGCCATGAGGGAGGTGTGAAGAGTGTCAGGATGGCCGAGTGGTCTAAGGCGCTGCGTCCAGGTCGCAGCCTCCCTTGGAGGTGTGGGTTCAAATCCCACTTCTGACAAGTGTCTTTTGCGAGGTGGATACATTTTTGGACTTTTTTTTCCCAAGCACCGTATCAAAAACAATGTCAACAGTTTCTGTAAATTATCGATAAGATCTATTTTCCGTTGCTTGCACTAATTGCCTGAAGTTGGCTAAATCGCAGTAAATTGGTAAAGCAGGAAATCACAGCATCTTCAACAAATCGTGATAGAGGGGCCGAGATAAAGGTTTCGACCCTACATATCAAAAGCGCAGCTGTCAATAGTTCAGCAGGTTCACAGTGCAGAAGGTTCAGTGGCACCAGGGTCCCCTGCGTCCCAATCACAGCTGGTTTTTAACTTCTGTATTCAGGGCATGGGAGGGGTGTGTTGCATCGTGCACACACAGTGCCTGTTTCGCAAGTAAGTTTTAATAAATACACAGAGAATAATATAGAGTCATTGGCCACGAGGAACACCTTCCCTGACCTTTTATTCTCTCCGGTTCCACGTCACCACGCCTACTATCCAACTCCAAAACTCGGGGGAGACTAACACTCCCTACCTCCCTTGGTGTGCATCATAGACGTGCCCATGACCAACACAACATTTCTCCTTAACCAATACAAAACAAACATAGCTGCTCAAAAAAAAGATACTATACTAAACCAGTATACAAGAATAGTACACAACAAGAAATGCCACATTCAGTCAATCCACCCCGAATCCTTGCAGCCGCGTTGAGCATGGCGGTCGAGGACTCAAACTGTACCGTTCAAGTCCTTGTCTCAGAGGCACTGAGTTGATTGGTATGGAGCCAGGCACCTCCTGATCTGAATCTTGAACTGGCTCCAAATTCTGCATGTCCACACCCCCTGTACTAGATGATTGAGAATTAGTAGCAGTCACCACCGGCCATGTGCACTGGCTCAAAATTCAGCATGTCCACACCCCATGTAGTAGATAATTGAGAATTAGTAGCAGTCACCACCGGCTCCACTGTCAGGATGATCCATCCTCTCTCCTTCATCAGCTTCAGATCCCACTGTTTCCCTGAGCAGGAAGGTCTGGAATTGAAAATACAGAGGACATTAAACAACATTCACTCAGTACATGGCACTCATTTTGGTTTATAAGCTGGAAATTGAGCCATCAGTGCAGTGTCACGATGGCCGAGTGGTCTAATGTGCTGCATTCAGGTCGCAGTCTCCTTTGGAGGTGTGGGTTTGAATCCCACTTCTGACAAGTGTCTTTTGCGAGGTGGATACATTTTTTCACTTTTTTTTTCCAAGCACCCGTATCAAAAACAATGTCAACAGTTTCTGTAAATTATCGATAAGATCTATTGTCCGTTGCTTGCACTAATTTCCTGAAGTTGGCTAAATCGCAGTAAATCGGTAAAGCGGGAAATCACAGCATCTTCAACAAATCGTGATAGAGGGGCAGAGATAAAGGTTTTGACCCTACATATCAAGAGCGCAGCTGTCAATAGTTCAGCAGGTTCACAGTGCAGAAGGTTCAGTGGCACCAGGGTCCCCTGCGTCCCAATCACAGCTGGTTTTTAACTTCTGTATTCAGGGCATGGGAGGGGTGTGTTGCATCGTGCACACATGGTGCCTGTTTCGCAGATAAGTTTTAATAAATACACAGAGAATAATATAGAGTCATTGGCCACGAGGAACACCTTCCCTGGCCTTTTATTCTCTCCGGTTCCACGTCACCGCGCCTACCATCCAACTCCAAAACTCGGGGGAGACTAACAATCCCTACCTCCCTTGGTGTGCATCATAGGCGTGCCCATGACGAACACAACATTTCTCCTTAACCAATACAAAACAAACATAGCTGCTAAAAAAAAAGATACTATACTAAACCAGTATACAAGAATAGTACACAACAAGAAATGCCACATTCAGTCAATCCACCCCGAATCCTTGCAGCCGCGTTGAGCATGGCGGTCGAGGACTCAAACTGTACCGTTCAAGTTCTTGTCTCAGAGGCACTGAGTTGATTGGTATGGAGCCAGGCACCTCCTGATCTGAATCTTGAACTGGCTCCAAATTCTGCATGTCCACACCCCCTGTAGTAGATGATTGAGAATTAGTAGCAGTCACCACCGGCCATGTGCACTGGCTCAAAATTCAGCATGTCCACACCCCATGTAGTAGATGATTGAGAATTAGTAGCAGTCACCACCGGATCCACTGTCAGGATGATCCATCCTCTCTCCTTCATCAGCTTCAGATCCCACTGTTTCCCTGAGCAGGAAGGTCTGGAATTGAAAATACAGAGGACATTAAACAACATTCACTCAGTACATGGCACTCATTTTGGTTTATAAGCTGGAAATTGAGGCATCAGTGCAGTGTCAAGAGTGTCAGGATGGCCGAGTGGTCTAAGGTGCTGCGTTCAGATCGCAGTCTTCTTTGGAGGCGTGGGTTCGAATCCCACTTCTGACAAGTGTATTTTGCGAGGTGGATACATTTTTTTACTTTTTTTTCCCAAGCACCGTATCAAAAACAATGTCAACAGTTTCTGTAAATTATCGATAAGATCTATTTTCCGTTGCTTGCACTAATTGCCTGAAGTTGGCTAAATCGCAGTAAATCGGTAAAGCAGGAAATCACAGCATCTTCAACAAATCGTGATAGAGGGGCCGAGATAAAGGTTTCGACCCTACATATCAAAAGCGCAGCTGTCAATAGTTCAGCAGGTTCACAGTGCAGAAGGTTCAGTGGCGCCAGGGTCCCCTGCGTCCCAATCAGAGCTGGTTTTTAACTTCTGTATTCAGGGGATGGGAGGGGTGGGGGTGTTGCGTCGTGCACACACAGTGCCTGTTTTGCAGAGAAGTTTTAATAAATACACAAAGAATAATATGGAGTCTTTGGCCACGAGGAACACCTTCCCCTACCTTTTATTCTCTCCGATTCCACATCACCGCACCTACCATCCAACTCCAAAACTCGGGGGAGACTAACACTCCCTACCTCCCTTGGTGTGGATCATGGGGGTGCCCATGACAAACACAACATTTCTCCTTAACCAATACAAAACAAACATAGCTGCTCAAAAAAAAGATACTATACTAATCCAGTATACAAGAATAGTACACAACAATAAATACCACATTCAGTCAATCCACCCCGAATCCTTGCAGCCGCGTTGAGCATGGCGGTCGAGGACTCAAATTGTACCGTTCAAGTGATTGTCTCAGAGGCACTGAGTTGATTGGTATGGAGCCAGGCACCTCCTGATCTGAATCTTGAACTGGCTCCAAATTCTGCATGTCCACACCCCCTGTAGTAGATGATTGAGAATTAGTAGCAGTCACCACCGGCCATATGCACTGGCTCAAAATTCTGCAAGTCCACACCCCATGTAGTAGATGATTGAGAATTAGTAGCAGTCACCACAGGGTCCACTGTCAGGATGATCCATCCTCTCTCCTTCATCAGCTTCAGATCCCACTTTTTCCCTGAGCAGGAAGGTCTGGAATTGAAAATACAGAGGACATTAAATAACATTCACTCAGTACATGGCACTCATTTTGGTTTATAAGCTGTAAATTGAGCCATCAGTCTGGTGTGAAGAGTGTCAGGATGGCCGGGTGGTCTAAGGTGCTGCGTTCAGGTCACAGTCTCTCTTGGAGACGTGGGTTCAAACCCCTCTTCTGACAAATGTCTTTGCGAGGTGGATACATTTTTGGACTTTTTTTTCCAAGCACCCTTATCAAAAACAATGTCAACAGTTTCTGTAAATTATCGATAAGATCTTTTGTCCGTTGCTTGCACTAATTGCCTGAAGTTGGCTAAATCGCAGTAAATCGGTAAAGCAGGAAATCACAGCATCTTCAACAAATCGTGATAGAGGGGCCGAGATAAAGGTTTCGACCCTACATATCAAAAGCACAGCTGTCCATAGTTCAGCAGGTTCACAGTGCAGAAGGTTCAGTGGCACCAGGGTCCCCTGCGTCCCAATCACAGCTGGTTTTTAACTTCTGTATTCTGGGCATGGGAGGGGTGTGTTGCATCGTGCACACACAGTGCCTGTTTCGCAAATAAGTTTTAATAAATACACAGAGAATAATATAGAGTCATTGGCCACGAGGAACACCTTCCCTGACCTTTTATTCTCTCCGGTTCCACATCACCGCGCCTACCATCCAACTCCAAAACTCGGGGGAGACTAACACTCCCTACCTCCCTTGGTGTGCATCATAGGCGTGCCCATGACGAACACAACATTTCTCCTTAATCAATACAAAACAAACATAGCTGCTCAAAAAAAAGATACTATACTAATCCAGTATACAAGAATAGTACACAACAAGAAATGCCACATTCAGTCAATCCACCCCGAATCCTTGCAGCCGCGTTGAGCATGGCGGTCGAGGACTCAAACTGTACCGTTCAAGTCCTTGTCTCAGAGGCACTGAGTTGATTGGTATGGAGCCAGGCACCTCCTGATCTGAATCTTGAACTGGCTCTAAATTCTGCATGTCCACACCCCTTGTAGTAGATGATTGAGAATTAGTAGCAGTCACCACCGGCCATGTGCACTGGCTCAAACTTCTGCATGTCCACACCCCATGTAGTCGATGATTGAGAATTAGTAGCAGTCACCACCGGATTCACTGTCAGGATGATCCATCCTCTCTCCTTCATCAGCTTCAGATCCCACTGTTTCCCTGAGCAGGAAGGTCTGGAATTGAAAATACAGAGGACATTAAACAACATTCACTCAGTACATGGCACTCATTTTGGTTTATAAGCTGGAAATTGAGCCATCAGTGCAGTGTCAAGAGTGTCAGGATGGCCGAGTGGTCTAAGGCGCTGCGTTCAGGTCGCAGTCTCCTTTGGAGGCGTGGATTCGAATCCCACTTCTGACAAGTGTCTTTTGCGAGGTGGATACATTTTTGGACTTTTTTTTTCCAAGCACCCGTATCAAAAACAATGTCAACAGTTTCTGTAAATTATCGATAAGATCTATTGTCCGTTGCTTGCACTAATTTCCTGAAGTTGGCTAAATCGCAGTAAATCGGTAAAGCGGGAAATCACAGCATCTTCAACAAATCGTGATAGAGGGGCAGAGATAAAGGTTTCGACCCTACATATCAAGAGCGCAGCTGTCAATAGTTCAGCAGGTTCACAGTGCAGAAGGTTCAGTGGCACCAGGGTCCCCTGCGTCCCAATCACAGCTGGTTTTTAACTTCTGTATTCAGGGCATGGGAGGGGTGTGTTGCATCGTGCACACACTGTGTCTGTTTCGCAGATAAGTTTTAATAAATACACAGAGAATAATATAGAGTCATTGGCCACGAGGAACACCTTCCCTGACCTTTTATTCTCTCCGGTTCCACATCACCGCGCCTACCATCCAACTCCAAAACTCGGGGGAGACTAACACTCCCTACCTCCCTTGGTGTGCATCATAGGCGTGCCCATGACGAACACAACATTTCTCCTTAATCAATACAAAACAAACATAGCTGCTCAAAAAAAAGATACTATACTAATCCAGTATACAAGAATAGTACACAACAAGAAATGCCACATTCAGTTAATCCACCCCGAATCCTTGCAGCCGCGTTGAGCATGGCGGTCGAGGACTCAAACTGTACGGTTCAAGTCCTTGTCTCAGAGGCACTGAGTTGATTGGTATGGAGCCAGGCACCTCCTGATCTGAATCTTGAACTGGCTCTAAATTCTGCATGTCCACACCCCTTGTAGTAGATGATTGAGAATTAGTAGCAGTCACCACCGGCCATGTGCACTGGCTCAAACTTCTGCATGTCCACACCCCATGTAGTCGATGATTGAGAATTAGTAGTAGTCACCACCGGATTCACTGTCAGGATGATCCATCCTCTCTCCTTCATCAGCTTCAGATCCCACTGTTTCCCTGAGCAGGAAGGTCTGGAATTGAAAATACAGAGGACATTAAACAACATTCACTCAGTACATGGCACTCATTTTGGTTTATAAGCTGGAAATTGAGCCATCAGTGCAGTGTCAAGAGTGTCACGATGGCAGAGTGGTCTAAGGTGCTGCTTTCAGGTCGCAGTCTCCTTTGGAGGCGTGGGTTTGAATCCCACTTCTGACAAGTGACTTTTGCGAGGTGGATACATTTTTTCACTTTTTTTTCCCAAGCACCCGTATCAAAAACAATGTCAACAGTTTCTGTAAATTATCGATAAGATCTATTGTCCGTTGCTTGCACTAATTTCCTGAAGTTGGCTAAATCGCAGTAAATCGGTAAAGCGGGAAATCACAGCATCTTCAACAAATCGTGATAGAGGGGCAGAGATAAAGGTTTTGACCCTACATATCAAGAGCGCAGCTGTCAATAGTTCAGCAGGTTCACAGTGCAGAAGGTTCAGTGGCACCAGGGTCCCCTGCGTCCCAATCACAGCTGGTTTTTAACTTCTGTATTCAGGGCATGGGAGGGGTGTGTTGCATCGTGCACACATGGTGCCTGTTTCGCAGATAAGTTTTAATAAATACACAGAGAATAATATAGAGTCATTGGCCACGAGGAACACCTTCCCTGGCCTTTTATTCTCTCCGGTTCCACGTCACTGCGCCTACCATCCAACTCCAAAACTCGGGGGAGACTAACAATCCCTACCTCCCTTGGTGTGCCTCATAGGCGTGCCCATGACGAACACAACATTTCTCCTTAACCAATACAAAACAAACATAGCTGCTAAAAAAAAAGATACTATACTAAACCAGTATACAAGAATAGTACACAACAAGAAATGCCACATTCAGTCAATCCACCCCGAATCCTTGCAGCCGCGTTGAGCATGGCGGTCGAGGACTCAAACTGTACCGTTCAAGTCCTTGTCTCAGAGGCACTGAGTTGATTGGTATGGAGCCAGGCACCTCCTGATCTGAATCTTGAACTGGCTCCAAATTCTGCATGTCCACACCCCCTGTAGTAGATGATTGAGAATTAGTAGCAGTCACCACCGGCCATGTGCACTGGCTCAAAATTCAGCATGTCCACACCCCATGTAGTAGATGATTGAGAATTAGTAGCAGTCACCACCGGATCCACTGTCAGGATGATCCATCCTCTCTCCTTCATCAGCTTCAGATCCCACTGTTTCCCTGAGCAGGAAGGTCTGGAATTGAAAATACAGAGGACATTAAACAACATTCACTCAGTACATGGCACTCATTTTGGTTTATAAGCTGGAAATTGAGCCATCAGTGCAGTGTCGAGAGTGTCACGATGGCAGAGTGGTCTAAGGTGCTGCATTCAGGTCGCAGTCTCCTTTGGAGGCGTGGGTTTGAATCCCACTTCTGACAAGTGACTTTTGCGAGGTGGATACATTTTTTCACTTTTTTTTTCCAAGCACCCGTATCAAAAACAATGTCAACAGTTTCTGTAAATTATCGATAAGATCTATTGTCCGTTGCTTGCACTAATTTCCTGAAGTTGGCTAAATCGCAGTAAATCGGTAAAGCGGGAAATCACAGCATCTTCAACAAATCGTGATAGAGGGGCAGAGATAAAGGTTTTGACCCTACATATCAAGAGCGCAGCTGTCAATAGTTCAGCAGGTTCACAGTGCAGAAGGTTCAGTGGCACCAGGGTCCCCTGCGTCCCAATCACAGCTGGTTTTTAACTTCTGTATTCAGGGCATGGGAGGGGTGTGTTGCATCGTGCACACATGGTGCCTGTTTCGCAGATAAGTTTTAATAAATACACAGAGAATAATATAGAGTCATTGGCCACGAGGAACACCTTCCCTGGCCTTTTATTCTCTCCGGTTCCACGTCACTGCGCCTACCATCCAACTCCAAAACTCGGGGGAGACTAACAATCCCTACCTCCCTTGGTGTGCATCATAGGCGTGCCCATGACGAACACAACATTTCTCCTTAACCAATACAAAACAAACATAGCTGCTAAAAAAAAAGATACTATACTAAACCAGTATACAAGAATAGTACACAACAAGAAATGCCACATTCAGTCAATCCACCCCGAATCCTTGCAGCCGCGTTGAGCATGGCGGTCGAGGACTCAAACTGTACCGTTCAAGTCCTTGTCTCAGAGGCACTGAGTTGATTGGTATGGAGCCAGGCACCTCCTGATCTGAATCTTGAACTGGCTCCAAATTCTGCATGTCCACACCCCCTGTAGTAGATGATTGAGAATTAGTAGCAGTCACCACCGGCCATGTGCACTGGCTCAAAATTCAGCATGTCCACACCCCATGTAGTAGATGATTGAGAATTAGTAGCAGTCACCACCGGATCCACTGTCAGGATGATCCATCCTCTCTCCTTCATCAGCTTCAGATCCCACTGTTTCCCTGAGCAGGAAGGTCTGGAATTGAAAATACAGAGGACATTAAACAACATTCACTCAGTACATGGCACTCATTTTGGTTTATAAGCTGGAAATTAAGCCATCAGTGCAGTGTCAAGAGTGTCAGGATGGCCGAGTGGTCTAAGGTGCTGCGTTCAGGTCGCAGTCTCCTTTGGAGGTGTGGGTTCGAATCCCACTTCTGACAAGTGTATTTTGCGAGGTGGATACATTTTTTGACTTTTTTTTCCCAAGCACCGTATCAAAAACAATGTCAACAGTTTCTGTAAATTATCGATAAGATCTATTTTCCGTTGCTTGCACTAATTGCCTGAAGTTGGCTAAATCGCAGTAAATCGGTAAAGCAGGAAATCACAGCATCTTCAACAAATCGTGATAGAGGGGCCGAGATAAAGGTTTCGACCCTACATATCAAAAGCGCAGCTGTCAATAGTTCAGCAGGTTCACAGTGCAGAAGGTTCAGTGGCACCAGGGTCCCCTGCGTCCCAATCAGAGCTGGTTTTTAACTTCTGTATTCAGGGGATGGGAGGGGTGGGGGTATTGCGTCGTGCACACACAGTGCCTGTTTTGCAGAGAAGTTTTAATAAATACACAAAGAATAATATGGAGTCTTTGGCCACGAGGAACACCTTCCCCTACCTTTTATTCTCTCCGATTCCACATCACCGCACCTACCATCCAACTCCAAAACTCGGGGGAGACTAACACTCCCTACCTCCCTTGGTGTGGATCATGGGCGTGCCCATGACGAACACAACATTTCTCCTTAACCAATACAAAACAAACATAGCTGCTCAAAAAAAAGATACTATACTAATCCAGTATACAAGAATAGTACACAACAATAAATACCACATTCAGTCAATCCACCCCGAATCCTTGCAGCCGCGTTGAGCATGGCGGTCGAGGACTCAAACTGTACCGTTCAAGTCCTTGTCTCAGAGGCACTGAGTTGATTGGTATGGAGCCAGGCACCTCCTGATCTGAATCTTGAACTGGCTCCAAATTCTGCATGTCCACACCCCCTGTAGTAGATGATTGAGAATTAGTAGCAGTCACCACCGGCCATATGCACTGGCTCAAAATTCTGCAAATCCACACCCCATGTAGTAGATGATTGAGAATTAGTAGCAGTCACCACAGGGTCCACTGTCAGGATGATCCATCCTCTCTCCTTCATCAGCTTCAGATCCCACTGTTTCCCTGAGCAGGAAGGTCTGGAATTGAAAATACAGAGGACATTAAATAACATTCACTCAGTACATGGCACTCATTTTGGTTTATAAGCTGGAAATTGAGCCATCAGTGCAGTGTCAAGAGTGTCAGGATGGCCGAGTGGTCTAAGGTGCTGCGTCCAGGTCACAGTCTCCTTTGGAGGCGTGGGTTCGAATCCCACTTCTGACAAGTGTATTTTGCGAGGTGGATACATTTTTTGACTTTTTTTTCCCAAGCACCGTATCAAAAACAATGTCAACAGTTTCTGTAAATTATCGATAAGATCTATTTTCCGTTGCTTGCACTAATTGCCTGAAGTTGGCTAAATCGCAGTAAATCGGTAAAGCAGGAAATCACAGCATCTTCAACAAATCGTGATAGAGGGGCCGAGATAAAGGTTTCGACCCTACATATCAAAAGCACAGCTGTCCATAGTTCAGCAGGTTCACAGTGCAGAAGGTTCAGTGGCACCAGGGTCCCCTGCGTCCCAATCACAGCTGGTTTTTAACTTCTGTATTCTGGGCATGGGAGGGGTGTGTTGCATCGTGCACACACAGTGCCTGTTTCGCAAATAAGTTTTAATAAATACACAGAGAATAATATAGAGTCATTGGCCACGAGGAACACCTTCCCTGACCTTTTATTCTCTCCGGTTCCACGTCACCGCGCCTACCATCCAACTCAATAACTCGGGGGAGACTAACACTCCCTACCTCCCTTGGTGTGCATCATAGGCGTGCCCATGACGAACACAACATTTCTCCTTAACCAATACAAAACAAACATAGCTGCTCAAAAAAAAGATACTATACTAAACCCGTATACAAGAATAGTACACAACAAGAAATGCCACATTCAGTCAATCCACCCCGAATCCTTGCAGCCGCGTTGAGCATGGCGGTCGAGGACTTAAACTGTACCGTTCAAGTCCTTGTCTCAGAGGCACTGAGTTGATTGGTATGGAGCCAGGCACCTCCTGATCTGAATCTTGAACTGGCTCCAAATTCTGCATGTCCACACCCCCTGTAGTAGATGATTGAGAATTAGTAGCAGTCACCACCGGCCATGTGCACTGGCTCAAAATTCAGCATGTCCACACCCCATGTAGTAGATGATTGAGAATTAGTAGCAGTCACCTCCGGATCCACTGTCAGGATGATCCATCCTCTCTCCTTCATCAGCTTCAGATCCCACTGTTTCCCTGAGCAGGAAGGTCTGGAATTGAAAATACAGAGATCATTAAACAACATTCACTCAGTACATGGCACTCATGTTGGTTTATAAGCTGGAAAGTGAGCCATCAGTGCAGTGTGAAGAGTGTCAGGATGGCCGAGTGGTCTAAGGCGCTGCGTTCAGGTCGCAGTCTCCTTTGGAGGCGTTGGTTCAAATCCCAATTCTGACAAGTGTCTTTTGCGAGGTGGATACATTTTTGGACTTTTTTTTTCCAAGCACCCGTATCAAAAACGATGTCAACAGTTTCTGTAAATTATCGATAAGATCTATTGTCCGTTGCTTGCACTAATTTCCTGAAGTTGGCTAAATCGCAGTAAATCGGTAAAGCGGGAAATCACAGCATCTTCAACAAATCGTGATAGAGGGTCAGAGATAAAGGTTTCGACCCTACATATGAAGAGCGCAGCTGTCAATAGTTCAGCAGGTTCACAGTGCAGAAGGTTTAGTGGCACCAGGGTCCCCTGCGTCCCAATCACAGCTGGTTTTTAACTTCTGTATTCAGGGCATGGGAGGGGTGTGTTGCATCGTGCACACACTGTGCCTGTTTCGCAGATAAGTTTTAATAAATACACAGAGAATAATATAGAGTCATTGGCCACGAGGAACACCTTCCCTGACCTTTTATTCTCTCCGGTTCCACGTCACCGCGCCTACCATCCAACTCCAAAACTCGGGGGAGACTAACACTCCCTACCTCCCTTGGTGTGCATCATAGGCGTGCCCATGACGAACACAACATTTTTCCTTAACCAATACAAAACAAACATAGCTGCTCAAAAAAAAGATACTATACTAATCCAGTATACAAGAATAACACACAACAAGAAATGCCACATTCAGTCAATCCACCCCGAATCCTTGCAGCCGCGTTGAGCATGGCGGTCGAGGACTCAAACTGTACCGTTCAAGTCCTTGTCTCAGAGGCACTGAGTTGATTGGTATGGAGCCAGGCACCTCCTGATCTGAATCTTGAACTGGCTCCAAATTCTGCATGTCCACACCCCCTGTAGTAGATGATTGAGAATTAGTAGCAGTCACCACCGGCCATGTGCACTGGCTCAAAATTCAGCATGTCCACACCCCATGTAGTTGATGATTGAGAATTAGTAGCAGTCACCACCGGATTCACTGTCAAGATGATCCATCCTCTCTCCTTCATCAGCTTCAGATCCCACTGTTTCCCTGAGCAGGAAGGTCTGGAATTGAAAATACAGAGGACATTAAACAACATTCACTCAGTACATGGCACTCATTTTGGTTTATACGCTCGAAATTGAGCCATGAGCAAGGTGTGAAGACTTTCAGGATAGCCGAGTGGTCTAAGGTGCTGCGTTCAAGTCCCAGTCTCCCTTGGAGGCGTGCGTTCAATTCCCACTTCTGACAAGTGTATTTTGCGAGGTTGATACATTTTTGGACTTTTTTTTCCCAAGCACCGTATCAAAAACAATGTGAACAGTTTCTGTAAATTATCGATAAGATCTATTTTCCGTTGCTTGCACTAATTGCATGAAGTTGGCTAAATCGCAGTAAATCGGTAAAGCAGGAAATCACAGCATCTTCAACAAATCGTGATGGAGGGGCCGAGATAAAGGTTTCGACCCTACATATTAAAAGCGCAGCTGTCAATAGTTCAGCAGGTTCACAGTGCAGAAGGTTCAGTGGCACCAGGGTCCCCTGCGTCCCAATCACAGCTGGTTTTTAACTTCTGTATTCAGGGGATGGGAGGGGTGGGGGTGTTGCGTCGTGCACACACAGTGCCTGTTTCGCAGAGAAGTTTTAATAAATACACAAAGAATAATATGGAGTCTTCGGCCACGAGGAACACCTTCCCCTACCTTTTATTCTCTCCGGTTCCACGTCACCGCGCCTACCATCCAACTCCAAAACTCGGGGGAGACTAACACTCCCTACCTCCCTTGGTGTGCATCATAGGCGTGCCCATGACGAACACAACATTTCTCCTTAACCAATACAAAACAAACATAGCTGCTCAAAAAAAAGATACTATACTAATCCAGTATACAAGAATAGTACACAACAAGAAATGCCACATTCAGTCAATCCACCCCGAATCCTTGCAGCCGCGTTGAGCATGGCGGTCGAGGACTCAAACTGTACCGTTCAAGTCCTTGTCTCAGAGGCACTGAGTTGATTGGTATGGAGCCAGGCACCTCCTGATCTGAATCTTGAACTGGCTCCAAATTCTGCATGTCCACACCCCTTGTAGTAGATGATTGAGAATTAGTAGCAGTCACCACCGGCCATGTGCACTGGCTCAAACTTCTGCATGTCCACACCCCATGTAGTCGATGATTGAGAATTAGAAGCAGTCACCACTGGATTCACTGTCAGGATGATCCATCCTCTCTCCTTCATCAGCTTTAGATCCCACTGTTTCCCTGAGCAGGAAGGTCTGGAATTGAAAATACAGAGGACATTAAACAACATTCACTCACTACATGGCACTCATTTTGGTTTATACGCTCGAAATTGAGCCATGAGGGAGGTGTGAAGAGTGTCAGGATGGCCGAGTGGTCTAAGGCGCTGCGTCCAGATCGCAGCCTCCCTTGGAGGTGTGGGTTCAAATCCCACTTCTGACAAGTGTATTTTGCGAGGTGGATACATTTTTGGACTTTTTTTTCCCAAGCACCGTATCAAAAACAATGTCAACAGTTTCTGTAAATTATCGATAAGATCTATTTTCCGTTGCTTGCACTAATTGCCTGAAGTTGGCTAAATCGCAGTAAATTGGTAAAGCAGGAAATCACAGCATCTTCAACAAATCGTGATAGAGGGGCCGAGATAAAGGTTTCGACCCTACATATCAAAAGCGCAGCTGTCAATAGTTCAGCAGGTTCACAGTGCAGAAGGTTCAGTGGCACCAGGGTCCCCTGCGTCCCAATCACAGCTGGTTTTTAACATCTGTATTCAGGGCATGGGAGGGGTGTGTTGCATCGTGCACACACAGTGCCTGTTTCGCAAGTAAGTTTTAATAAATACACAGAGAATAATATAGAGTCATTGGCCACGAGGAACACCTTCCCTGACCTTTTATTCTCTCCGGTTCCACGTCACCACGCCTACCATCCAACTCCAAAACTCGGGGGAGACTAACACTCCCTACCTCCCTTGGTGTGCATCATAGACGTGCCCATGACCAACACAACATTTCTCCTTAACCAATACAAAACAAACATAGCTGCTCAAAAAAAAGATACTATACTAAACCAGTATACAAGAATAGTACACAACAAGAAATGCCACATTCAGTCAATCCACCCCGAATCCTTGCAGCCGCGTTGAGCATGGCGGTCGAGGACTCAAACTGTACCGTTCAAGTCCTTGTCTCAGAGGCACTGAGTTGATTGGTATGGAGCCAGGCACCTCCTGATCTGAATCTTGAACTGGCTCCAAATTCTGCATGTCCACACCCCCTGTACTAGATGATTGAGAATTAGTAGCAGTCACCACCGGCCATGTGCACTGGCTCAAAATTCAGCATGTCCACACCCCATGTAGTAGATAATTGAGAATTAGTAGCAGTCACCACCGGCTCCACTGTCAGGATGATCCATCCTCTCTCCTTCATCAGCTTCAGATCCCACTGTTTCCCTGAGCAGGAAGGTCTGGAATTGAAAATACAGAGGACATTAAACAACATTCACTCAGTACATGGCACTCATTTTGGTTTATAAGCTGGAAATTGAGCCATCAGTGCAGTGTCAAGAGTGTCACGATGGCCGAGTGGTCTAATGTGCTGCATTCAGGTCGCAGTCTCCTTTGGAGGTGTGGGTTTGAATCCCACTTCTGACAAGTGTCTTTTGCGAGGTGGATACATTTTTTCACTTTTTTTTTCCAAGCACCCGTATCAAAAACAATGTCAACAGTTTCTGTAAATTATCGATAAGATCTATTGTCCGTTGCTTGCACTAATTTCCTGAAGTTGGCTAAATCGCAGTAAATCGGTAAAGCGGGAAATCACAGCATCTTCAACAAATCGTGATAGAGGGGCAGAGATAAAGGTTTTGACCCTACATATCAAGAGCGCAGCTGTCAATAGTTCAGCAGGTTCACAGTGCAGAAGGTTCAGTGGCACCAGGGTCCCCTGCGTCCCAATCACAGCTGGTTTTTAACTTCTGTATTCAGGGCATGGGAGGGGTGTGTTGCATCGTGCACACATGGTGCCTGTTTCCCAGATAAGTTTTAATAAATACACAGAGAATAATATAGAGTCATTGGCCACGAGGAACACCTTCCCTGGCCTTTTATTCTCTCCGGTTCCACGTCACCGCGCCTACCATCCAACTCCAAAACTCGGGGGAGACTAACAATCCCTACCTCCCTTGGTGTGCATCATAGGCGTGCCCATGACGAACACAACATTTCTCCTTAACCAATACAAAACAAACATAGCTGCTAAAAAAAAAGATACTATACTAAACCAGTATACAAGAATAGTACACAACAAGAAATGCCACATTCAGTCAATCCACCCCGAATCCTTGCAGCCGCGTTGAGCATGGCGGTCGAGGACTCAAACTGTACCGTTCAAGTTCTTGTCTCAGAGGCACTGAGTTGATTGGTATGGAGCCAGGCACCTCCTGATCTGAATCTTGAACTGGCTCCAAATTCTGCATGTCCACACCCCCTGTAGTAGATGATTGAGAATTAGTAGCAGTCACCACCGGCCATGTGCACTGGCTCAAAATTCAGCATGTCCACACCCCATGTAGTAGATGATTGAGAATTAGTAGCAGTCACCACCGGATCCACTGTCAGGATGATCCATCCTCTCTCCTTCATCAGCTTCAGATCCCACTGTTTCCCTGAGCAGGAAGGTCTGGAATTGAAAATACAGAGGACATTAAACAACATTCACTCAGTACATGGCACTCATTTTGGTTTATAAGCTGGAAATTGAGGCATCAGTGCAGTGTCAAGAGTGTCAGGATGGCCGAGTGGTCTAAGGTGCTGCATTCAGGTCGCAGTCTCCTTTGGAGGCGTGGGTTCGAATCCCACTTCTGACAAGTGTATTTTGCGAGGTGGATAAATTTAGTGACTTTTTTTTCCCAAGCACCGTATCAAAAACAATGTCAACAGTTTCTGTAAATTATCGATAAGATCTATTTTCCGTTGCTTGCACTAATTGCCTGAAGTTGGCTAAATCGCAGTAAATCGGTAAAGCAGGAAATCACAGCATCTTCAACAAATCGTGATAGAGGGGCCGAGATAAAGGTTTCGACCCTACATATCAAAAGCGCAGCTGTCAATAGTTCAGCAGGTTCACAGTGCAGAAGGTTCAGTGGCGCCAGGGTCCCCTGCGTCCCAATCAGAGCTGGTTTTTAACTTCTGTATTCAGGGGATGGGAGGGGTGGGGGTGTTGCGTCGTGCACACACAGTGCCTGTTTTGCAGAGAAGTTTTAATAAATACACAAAGAATAATATGGAGTCTTTGGCCACGAGGAACACCTTCCCCTACCTTTTATTCTCTCCGATTCCACATCACCGCACCTACCATCCAACTCCAAAACTCGGGGGAGACTAACACTCCCTACCTCCCTTGGTGTGGATCATGGGCTTGCCCATGACGAACACAACATTTCTCCTTAACCAATACAAAACAAACATAGCTGCTCAAAAAAAAGATACTATACTAATCCAGTATACAAGAATAGTACACAACAATAAATACCACATTCAGTCAATCCACCCCGAATCCTTGCAGCCGCGTTGAGCATGGCGGTCGAGGACTCAAATTGTACCGTTCAAGTGATTGTCTCAGAGGCACTGAGTTGATTGGTATGGAGCCAGGCACCTCCTGATCTGAATCTTGAACTGGCTCCAAATTCTGCATGTCCACACCCCCTGTAGTAGATGATTGAGAATTAGTAGCAGTCACCACCGGCCATATGCACTGGCTCAAAATTCTGCAAGTCCACACCCCATGTAGTAGATGATTGAGAATTAGTAGCAGTCACCACAGGGTCCACTGTCAGGATGATCCATCCTCTCTCCTTCATCAGCTTCAGATCCCACTTTTTCCCTGAGCAGGAAGGTCTGGAATTGAAAATACAGAGGACATTAAATAACATTCACTCAGTACATGGCACTCATTTTGGTTTATAAGCTGTAAATTGAGCCACCAGTCTGGTGTGAAGAGTGTCAGGATGGCCGGGTGGTCTAAGGTGCTGTGTTCAGGTCACAGTCTCTCTTGGAGACGTGGGTTCAAACCCCTCTTCTGACAAATGTCTTTGCGAGGTGGATACATTTTTGGACTTTTTTTTCCAAGCACCCTTATCAAAAACAATGTCAACAGTTTCTGTAAATTATCGATAAGATCTTTTGTCCGTTGCTTGCACTAATTGCCTGAAGTTGGCTAAATCGCAGTAAATCGGTAAAGCAGGAAATCACAGCATCTTCAACAAATCGTGATAGAGGGGCCGAGATAAAGGTTTCGACCCTACATATCAAAAGCACAGCTGTCCATAGTTCAGCAGGTTCACAGTGCAGAAGGTTCAGTGGCACCAGGGTCCCCTGCGTCCCAATCACAGCTGGTTTTTAACTTCTGTATTCTGGGCATGGGAGGGGTGTGTTGCATCGTGCACACACAGTGCCTGTTTCGCAAA
This sequence comes from Pleurodeles waltl, assembly GCF_031143425.1. Lineage (NCBI taxonomy): Eukaryota > Metazoa > Chordata > Amphibia > Caudata > Salamandridae > Pleurodeles > Pleurodeles waltl. The sequence continues at coordinate 5,983,601 of NW_027150097.1, forward strand.
TAAGTTTTAATAAATACACAGAGAATAATATAGAGTCATTGGCCACGAGGAACACCTTCCCTGACCTTTTATTCTCTCCGGTTCCACGTCACCGCGCCTACCATCCAACTCAATAACTCGGGGGAGACTAACACTCCCTACCTCCCTTGGTGTGCATCATAGGCATGCCCATGACGAACACAACATTTCTCCTTAACCAATACAAAACAAACATAGCTGCTCAAAAAAAAGATACTATACTAAACCAGTATACAAGAATAGTACACAACAAGAAATGCCACATTCAGTCAATCCACCCCGAATCCTTGTAGCCGCGTTGAGCATGGCGGTCGAGGACTCAAACTGTACCGTTCAAGTCCTTGTCTCAGAGGCACTGAGTTGATTGGTATGGAGCCAGGCACCTCCTGATCTGAATCTTGAACTGGCTCCAAATTCTGCATGTCCACACCCCCTGTAGTAGATGATTGAGAATTAGTAGCAGTCACCACCGGCCATGTGCACTGGCTCAAAATTCAGCATGTCCACACCCCATGTAGTAGATGATTGAGAATTAGTAGCAGTCACCTCCGGATCCACTGTCAGGATGATCCATCCTCTCTCCTTCATCAGCTTCAGATCCCACTGTTTCCCTGAGCAGGAAGGTCTGGAATTGAAAATACAGAGGACATTAAACAACATTCACTCAGTACATGGCACTCATTTTGGTTTATAAGCTGGAAAGTGAGCCATCAGTGCAGTGTGAAGAGTGTCAGGATGGCCGAGTGGTCTAAGGCGCTGCGTTCAGGTCGCAGTCTCCTTTGGAGGGCTTGGTTCAAATCCCACTTCTGACAAGTGTCTTTTGCGAGGTGGATACATTTTTGGACTTTTTTTTTCCAAGCACCCGTATCAAAAACGATGTCAACAGTTTCTGTAAATTATCGATAAGATCTATTGTCCGTTGCTTGCACTAATTTCCTGAAGTTGGCTAAATCGCAGTAAATCGGTAAAGTGGGAAATCACAGCATCTTCAACAAATCGTGATAGAGGGGCAGAGATAAAGGTTTCGACCCTACATATCAAGAGCGCAGCTGTCAATAGTTCAGCAGGTTCACAGTGCAGAAGGTTTAGTGGCACCAGGGTCCCCTGCGTCCCAATCACAGCTGGTTTTTAACTTCTTTATTCAGGGCATGGGAGGGGTGTGTTGCATCGTGCACACAATGTGCCTGTTTCGCAGATAAGTTTTAATAAATACACAGAGAATAATATAGAGTCATTGGCCACGAGGAACACCTTCCCTGACCTTTTATTCTCTCAGGTTCCACGTCACCGCGCCTACCATCCAACTCCAAAACTCGGGGGAGACTAACACTCCCTACCTCCCTTGGTGTGCATCATAGGCGTGCCCATGACGAACACAACATTTTTCCTTAACCAATACAAAACAAACATAGCTGCTAAAAAAAAAGATACTATACTAATCCAGTAAACAAGAATAACACACAACAAGAAATGCCACATTCAGTCAATCCACCCCGAATCCTTGCAGCCGCGTTGAGCATGGCGGTCGAGGACTCAAACTGTACCGTTCAAGTCCTTGTCTCAGAGGCACTGAGTTGATTGGTATGGAGCCAGGCACCTCCTGATCTGAATCTTGAACTGGCTCCAAATTCTGCATGTCCACACCCCCTGTAGTAGATGATTGAGAATTAGTAGCAGTCACCACCGGCCATGTGCACTGGCTCAAAATTCAGCATGTCCACACCCCATGTAGTTGATGATTGAGAATTAGTAGCAGTCACCACCGGATTCACTGTCAGGATGATCCATCCTCTCTCCTTCATCAGCTTCAGATCCCACTGTTTCCCTGAGCAGGAAGGTCTGGAATTGAAAATACAGAGGACATTAAACAACATTCACTCAGTACATGGCACTCATTTTGGTTTATACGCTCGAAATTGAGCCATGAGCAAGGTGTGAAGACTGTCAGGATGGCCGAGTGGTCTAAGGTGCTGCGTTCAGGTCCCAGTCTCCCTTGGAGGCGTGCGTTCAATTCCCACTTCTGACAAGTGTATTTTGCGAGGTGGATACATTTTTGGACTTTTTTTTCCCAAGCACCGTATCAAAAACAATGTGAACAGTTTCTGTAAATTATCGATAAGATCTATTTTCCGTTGCTTGCACTAATTGCCTGAAGTTGGCTAAATCGCAGTAAATCGGTAAAGCAGGAAATCACAGCATCTTCAACAAATCGTGATGGAGGGGCCGAGATAAAGGTTTCGACCCTACATATCAAAAGTGCAGCTGTCAATAGTTCAGCAGGTTCACAGTGCAGAAGGTTCAGTGGCACCAGGGTCCCCTGCGTCCCAATCACAGCTGGTTTTTAACTTCTGTATTCAGGGGATGGGAGGGGTGGGGGTGTTGCGTCGTGCACACACAGTGCCTGTTTCGCAGAGAAGTTTTAATAAATACACAAAGAATAATATGGAGTCTTCGGCCACGAGGAACACCTTCCCCTACCTTTTATTCTCTCCGGTTCCACGTCACCGCGCCTACCATCCAACTCCAAAACTCGGGGGAGACTAACACTCCCTACCTCCCTTGGTGTGCATCATAGGCGTGCCCATGACGAACACAACATTTCTCCTTAACCAATACAAAACGAACATAGCTGCTCAAAAAAAAGATACTATACTAATCCAGTATACAAGAATAGTACACAACAAGAAATGCCACATTCAGTCAATCCACCCCGAATCCTTGCAGCCGCGTTGAGCATGGCGGTCGAGGACTCAAACTGTACCGTTCAAGTCCTTGTCTCAGAGGCACTGAGTTGATTGGTATGGAGCCAGGCACCTCCTGATCTGAATCTTGAACTGGCTCCAAATTCTGCATGTCCACACTCCTTGTAGTAGATGATTGAGAATTAGTAGCAGTCACCACCGGCCATGTGCACTGGCTCAAACTTCTGCATGTCCACACCCCATGTAGTCGATGATTGAGAATTAGTAGCAGTCACCACCGGATTCACTGTCAGGATGATCCATCCTCTCTCCTTCATCAGCTTCAGATCCCACTGTTTCCCTGAGCAGGAAGGTCTGGAATTGAAAATACAGAGGACATTAAACAACATTCACTCAGTACATGGCACTCATTTTGGTTTATAAGCTGGAAATTGAGCCATCAGTGTAGTGTCAAGAGTGTCAGGATGGCCGAGTGGTCTAAGGTGCTGCGTTCAGGACGCAGTCTCCTTTGGCAGGCGTGGGTTCGAATCCCACTTCTGACAAGTGTCTTTTGCGAGGTGAATACATTTTTGGACTTTTTTTTTCCAAGCACCCGTATCAAAAACAATGTCAACAGTTTCTGTAAATTATCGATAAGATCTATTGTCCGTTGCTTGCACTAATTTCCTGAAGTTGGCTAAATCGCAGTAAATCGGTAAAGCGGGAAATCACAACATCTTCAACAAATCGTGATAGAGGGGCAGAGATAAAGGTTTCGACCCTACATATCAAGAGCGCAGCTGTCAATAGTTCAGCAGGTTCACAGTGCAGAAGGTTCAGTGGCACCAGGGTCCCCTGCGTCCCAATCACAGCTGGTTTTTAACTTCTGTATTCAGGGCATGGGAGGGGTGTGTTGCATCGTGCACACACGGTGCCTGTTTCGCAGATAAGTTTTAATAAATATACAGAGAATAATATAGAGTCATTGGCAACGAGGAACACCTTCCCTGACCTTTTATTCTCTCCGGTTCCACGTCACCACGCCTACCATCCAACTCCAAAACTCGGGGGAGACTAACACTCCCTACCTCCCTTGGTGTGCATCATAGGCGTGCCCATGACGAACACAACATTTCTCCTTAACCAATACAAAACAAACATAGCTGCTCAAAAAAAAGATACTATACTAATCCAGTATACAAGAATAGTACACAACAAGAAATGCCACATTCAGTCAATCCACCCCGAATCCTTGCAGCCGCGTTAAGCATGGCGGTCAAGGACTCAAACTGTACCGTTCAAGTCCTTGTCTCAGAGGCACTGAGTTGATTGGTATGGAGCCAGGCACCTCCTGATCTGAATCTTGGACTGGCTCCAAATTCTGCATGTCCACACCCCCTGTAGTAGATGATTGAGAATTAGTAGCAGTCACCACCGGCCATATGCACTGGCTCAAAATTCAGCATGTCCACACCCCATGTAGTCGATGATTGAGAATTAGTAGCAGTCATCACCGGATTCACTGTCAGGATGATCCATCCTCTCTCCTTCATCAGCTTCAGATCCCACTGTTTCCCTGAGCAGGAAGGCCTGGAATTGAAAATACAGAGGACATTAAACAACATTCACTCAGTACATGGCACTCATTTTGGTTTATACGCTCGAAATTGAGCCTGAGGGAGGTGTGAAGAGTTTCAGGATGGCCGAGTGGTCTAAGGCGCTGCATTCAGGTCGCAGCCTCCCTTGGAGGTGTGGGTTAAAATCCCACTTCTGACAAGTGTATTTTGCGAGGTGGATACATTTTTGGACTTTTTTTTCCCAAGCACCGTATCAAAAACAATGTCAACAGTTTCTGTAAATTATCGTTAAGATCTATTTTCCGTTGCTTGCACAAATTGCCTGAAGTTGGCTAAATCGCAGTAAATCGGTAAAGCAGGAAATCACAGCATCTTCAACAAATCGTGATAGAGGGGCCGAGATAAAGGTTTCGACCCTACATATCAAAAGCGCAGCTGTCAATAGTTCAGCAGGCTCACAGTGCAGAAGGTTCAGTGGCACCAGGGTCCCCTGCGTCCCAATCACAGCTGGTTTTTAACTTCTGTATTCAGGGCATGGGAGGGGTGTGTTGCATCGTGCACACACAGTGCCTGTTTCGCAAATAAGTTTTAATAAATACACAGAGAATAATATAGAGTCATTGGCCACGAGGAACACCTTTCCTGACCTTTTATTCTCTCCGGTTCCACGTCACCGCGCCTACCATCCAACTCCAAAACTCGGGGGAGACTAACACTCCCTACCACCCTTGGTGTGCATCATAGGCGTGCCCATGACGAACACAACATTTCTCCTTAATCAATACAAAACAAACATAGCTGCTCAAAAAAAAGATACTATACTAATCCAGTATACAAGAATAGTACACAACAAGAAATGCCACATTCAGTCAATCCACCCCGAATCCTTGCAGCCGCGTTGAGCATGGCGGTCGAGGACTCAAACTGTACCGTTCAAGTCCTTGTCTCAGAGGCACTGAGTTGATTGGTATGGAGCCAGGCACCTCCTGATCTGAATCTTGAACTGGCTCCAAATTCTGCATGTCCACACCCCCTGTAGTAGATGATTGAGAATTAGTAGCAGTCACCACCGGCCATGTGCACTGGCTCAAAATTCAGCATGTCCACACCCCATGTAGTAGATGATTGAGAATTAGTAGCAGTCACCACCGGATCCACTGTCAGGATGATCCATCCTCTCTCCTTCATCAGCTTCAGATCCCACTGTTTCCCTGAGCAGGAAGGTCTGGAATTGAAAATACAGAGGACATTAAACAACATTCACTCAGTACATGGCACTCATTTTGGTTTATAAGCTGGAAATTGAGCCATCAGTGCAGTGTCAAGAGTGTCAGGATGGCTGAGTGGTCTAAGGTGCTGCGTTCAGGTCGCAGTCTCCTTTGGAGGCGTGGGTTCGAATCCCACTTCTGACAAGTGTATTTTGCGAGGTGGATACATTTTTTGACTTTTTTTTCCCAAGCACCATATCAAAAACAATGTCAACAGTTTCTGTAAATTATCGATAAGATCTATTTTCCGTTGCTTGCACTAATTGCCTGAAGTTGGCTAAATCGCAGTAAATCGGTAAAGCAGGAAATCACAGCATCTTCAACAAATCGTGATAGAGGGGCCGAGATAAAGGTTTCGACCCTACATATCAAAAGCGCAGCTGTCAATAGTTCAGCAGGTTCACAGTGCAGAAGGTTCAGTGGCGCCAGGGTCCCCTGCGTCCCAATCAGAGCTGGTTTTTAACTTCTGTATTCAGGGGATGGGAGGGGTGGGGGTGTTGCGTCGTGCACACACAGTGCCTGTTTTGCAGAGAAGTTTTAATAAATACACAAAGAATAATATGGAGTCTTTGGCCACGAGGAACACCTTCCCCTACCTTTTATTCTCTCCGATTCCACATCACCGCACCTACCATCCAACTCCAAAACTCGGGGGAGACTAACACTCCCTACCTCCCTTGGTGTGGATCATGGGCGTGCCCATGACGAACACAACATTTCTCCTTGACCAATACAAAACAAACATAGCTGCTCAAAAAAAAGATACTATACTAATCCAGTATACAAGAATAGTACACAACAATAAATACCACATTCAGTCAATCCACCCCGAATCCTTGCAGCCGCGTTGAGCATGGCGGTCGAGGACTCAAACTGTACCGTTCAAGTCCTTGTCTCAGAGGCACTGAGTTGATTGGTATGGAGCCAGGCACCTCCTGATCTGAATCTTGAACTGGCTCCAAATTCTGCATGTCCACACCCCCTGTAGTAGATGATTGAGAATTAGTAGCAGTCACCACCGGCCATATGCACTGGCTCAAAATTCTACAAGTCCACACCCCATGTAGTAGATGATTGAGAATTAGTAGCAGTCACCACAGGGTCCACTGTCAGGATGATCCATCCTCTCTCCTTCATCAGCTTCAGATCCCACTGTTTCCCTGAGCAGGAAGGTCTGGAATTGAAAATACAGAGGACATTAAATAACATTCACTCAGTACATGGCACTCATTTTGGTTTATAAGCTGGAAATTGAGCCATCAGTCTGGTGTGAAGAGTGTCAGGATGGCCGGGTGGTCTAAGGTGCTGCGTTCAGGTCACAGTCTCTCTTGGAGACGTGGGTTCAAACCCCTCTTCTGACAAATGTCTTTGTGAGGTGGATACATTTTTGGACTTTTTTTTCCAAGCACCCTTATCAAAAACAATGTCAACAGTTTCTGTAAATTATCGATAAGATCTTTTGTCCGTTGCTTGCACTAATTGCCTGAAGTTGGCTAAATCGCAGTAAATCGGTAAAGCAGGAAATCACAGCATCTTCAACAAATCGTGATAGAGGGGCCGAGATAAAGGTTTCGACCCTACATATCAAAAGCGCAGCTGTCAATAGTTCAGCAGGCTCACAGTGCAGAAGGTTCAGTGGCACCAGGGTCCCCTGCGTCCCAATCACAGCTGGTTTTTAACTTCTGTATTCAGGGCATGGGAGGGGTGTGTTGCATCGTGCACACACAGTGCCTGTTTCGCAAATAAGTTTTAATAAATACACAGAGAATAATATAGAGTCATTGGCCACGAGGAACACCTTTCCTGACCTTTTATTCTCTCCGGTTCCACGTCACCGCGCCTACCATCCAACTCCAAAACTCGGGGGAGACTAACACTCCCTACCACCCTTGGTGTGCATCATAGGCGTGCCCATGACGAACACAACATTTCTCCTTAATCAATACAAAACAAACATAGCTGCTCAAAAAAAAGATACTATACTAATCCAGTATACAAGAATAGTACACAACAAGAAATGCCACATTCAGTCAATCCACCCCGAATCCTTGCAGCCGCGTTGAGCATGGCGGTCGAGGACTCAAACTGTACCGTTCAAGTCCTTGTCTCAGAGGCACTGAGTTGATTGGTATGGAGCCAGGCACCTCCTGATCTGAATCTTGAACTGGCTCCAAATTCTGCATGTCCACACCCCCTGTAGTAGATGATTGAGAATTAGTAGCAGTCACCTCCGGATCCACTGTCAGGATGATCCATCCTCTCTCCTTCATCAGCTTCAGATCCCACTGTTTCCCTGAGCAGGAAGGTCTGGAATTGAAAATACAGAGGACATTAAACAACATTCACTCAGTACATGGCACTCATTTTGGTTTATAAGCTGGAAAGTGAGCCATCAGTGCAGTGTGAAGAGTGTCAGGATGGCCGAGTGGTCTAAGGCGCTGCGTTCAGGTCGCAGTCTCCTTTGGAGGGGTTGGTTCAAATCCCACTTCTGACAAGTGTCTTTTGCGAGGTGGATACATTTTTGGACTTTTTTTTTCCAAGCACCCGTATCAAAAACGATGTCAACAGTTTCTGTAAATTATCGATAAGATCTATTGTCCGTTGCTTGCACTAATTTCCTGAAGTTGGCTAAATCGCAGTAAATCGGTAAAGCGGGAAATCACAGCATCTTCAACAAATCGTGATAGAGGGGCAAAGATAAAGGTTTCGACCCTACATATCAAGAGCGCAGCTGTCAATAGTTCAGCAGGTTCACAGTGCAGAAGGTTCAGTGGCACCAGGGTCCCCTGCGTCCCAATCACAGCTGGTTTTTAACTTCTGTATTCAGGGCATGGGAGGGGTGTATTGCATCGTGCACACACTGTGCCTGTTTCGCAGATAAGTTTTAATAAATACACAGAGAATAATATAGAGTCATTGGCCACGAGGAACACCTTCCCTGACCTTTTATTCTCTCCGGTTCCACATCACCGCGCCTACCATCCAACTCCAAAACTCGGGGGAGACTAACACTCCCTACCTCCCTTGGTGTGCATCATAGGCGTGCCCATGACGAACACAACATTTCTCCTTAATCAATACAAAACAAACATAGCTGCTCAAAAAAAAGATACTATACTAATCCAGTATACAAGAATAGTACACAACAAGAAATGCCACATTCAGTCAATCCACCTCGAATCCTTGCAGCCGCGTTGAGCATGGCGGTCAAGGACTCAAACTGTACCGTTCAAGTCCTTGTCTCAGAGGCACTGAGTTGATTGGTATGGAGCCAGGCACCTCCTGATCTGAATCTTGAACTGGCTCTAAATTCTGCATGTCCACACCTCTTGTAGTAGATGATTGAGAATTAGTAGCAGTCACCACCGGCCATGTGCACTGGCTCAAACTTCTGCATGTCCACACCCCATGTAGTCGATGATTGAGAATTAGTAGCAGTCACCACCGGATTCACTGTCAGGATGATCCATCCTCTCTCCTTCATCAGCTTCAGATCCCACTGTTTCCCTGAGCAGGAAGGTCTGGAATTGAAAATACAGAGGACATTAAACAACATTCACTCAGTACATGGCACTCATTTTGGTTTATACGCTCGAAATTGAGCCATGAGGGAAGTGTGAAGAGTGTCAGGATGGCTGAGTGGTCTAAGGCGCTGCGTTCCGGTCGCAGCCTCCCGTGGAGGTGTGGGTTCAAATACCACTTCTGACAAGTGTCTTTTGCGAGGTGGTTACATTTTTGGACTTTTTTTTTCCAAGCACCCTTATCAAAAACAATGTCAACAGTTTCTGTAAATTATCGATAAGATCTATTGTCCGTTGCTTGCACTAATTTCCTGAAGTTGGCTAAATCGCAGTAAATCGGTAAAGCGGGAAATCACAGCATCTTCAACAAATCGTGATAGAGGGGCCGAGATAAAGGTTTCGACCCTACATATCAAGAGCGCAGCTGTCAATAGTTCAGCAGGTTCACAGTGCAGAAGGTTCAGTGGCACCAGGGTCCCCTGCGTCCCAATCACAGCTGGTTTTTAACTTCTGTATTCAGGGCATGGGAGGGGTGTATTGCATTGTGCACACACGGTGCCTGTTTCGCAGATAAGTTTTAATAAATACACAGAGAATAATATAGAGTCATTGGCCACGAGGAACACCTTCCCTGACCTTTTATTCTCTCCGGTTCCACGTCACCGCGCCTACCATCCAACTCCAAAACTCGGGGGAGACTAACACTCCCTACCTCCCTTGGTGTGCATCATAGGCGTGCCCATGACGAACACAACATTTCTCCTTAACCAATACAAAACAAACATAGCTGCTCAAAAAAAAGATACTATACTAATCCAGTATACAAGAATAGTACACAACAAGAAATGCCACATTCAGTCAATCCACCCCGAATCCTTGCAGCCGCGTTGAGCATGGCGGTCGAGGACTCAAACTGTACCGTTCAAGTCCTTGTCTCAAAGGCACTGAGTTGATTGGTATGGAGCCAGGCACCTCCTGATCTGAATCTTGAACTGGCTCCAAATTCTGCATGTCCACACCCCTTGTAGTAGATGATTGAGAATTAGTAGCAGTCACCACCGGCCATGTGCACTGGCTCAAACTTCTGCATGTCCACACCCCATGTAGTCGATGATTGAGAATTAGTAGCAGTCACCACCGGATTCACTGGCAGGATGATCCATCCTCTCTCCTTCATCAGCTTCAGATCCCACTGTTTCCCTGAGCAGGAAGGTCTGGAATTGAAAATACAGAGGACATTAAACAACATTCACTCAGTACATGGCACTCATTTTGGTTTATACGCTCGAAATTGAGCCATGAGGTAGGTGTGAAGAGTGTCAGGATGGCAGAGTGGTCTAAGGCGCTGCGTTCAGGTCGCAGCCTCCCTTGGAGTTGTGGGTTCAAATCCCACTTCTGACAAGTGTATTTTGCGAGGTGGATACATTTTTGGACTTTTTTTTCCCAAGCACCGTATCAAAAACAATGTCAACAGTTTCTGTAAATTATCGATAAGATCTATTGTCCGTTGCTTGCACTAATTGCCTGAAGTTGGCTAAATCGCAGTAAATCGGTAAAGCAGGAAATCACAGCATCTTCAACAAATCGTGATAGAGGGGCCGAGATAAAGGTTTCGACCCTACATATCAAAAGCACAGCTTTCAATAGTTCAGCAGGTTCACAGTGCAGAAGGTTCAGTGGCACCAGGGTCCCCTGCGTCCCAATCACAGCTGGTTTTTAACTTCTGTATTCAGGGGATGGGAGGGCTGGGGGTGTTGCGTCGTGCACACACAGTGCCTGTTTCGCAGAGAAGTTTTAATAAATACACAAAGAATAATATGGAGTCTTCGGCCACGAGGAACACCTTCCCCTACCTTTTATTCTCTCCGGTTCCACGTCACCGCGCCTACCATCCAACTCCAAAACTCGGGGGAGACTAACACTCCCTACCTCCCTTGGTGTGCATCATAGGCGTGCCCATGACGAACACAACATTTCTCCTTAACCAATACAAAACAAACATAGCTGCTCAAAAAAAAGATACTATACTAATCCAGTATACAAGAATAGTACACAACAAGAAATGCCACATTCAGTCAATCCACCCCGAATCCTTGCAGCCGCGTTGAGCATGGCGGTCGAGGACTCAAACTGTACCGTTCAAGTCCTTGTCTCAGAGGCACTGAGTTGATTGGTATGGAGCCAGGCACCTCCTGATCTGAATCTTGAACTGGCTCCAAATTCTGCATGTCCACACCCCTTGTAGTAGATGATTGAGAATTAGTAGCAGTCACCACCGGCCATGTGCACTGGCTCAAACTTCTGCATGTCCACACCCCATGTAGTCGATGATTGAGAATTAGAAGCAGTCACCACTGGATTCACTGTCAGGATGATCCATCCTCTCTCCTTCATCAGCTTTAGATCCCACTGTTTCCCTGAGCAGGAAGGTCTGGAATTGAAAATACAGAGGACATTAAACAACATTCACTCACTACATGGCACTCATTTTGGTATATACGCTCGAAATTGAGCCATGAAGGAGGTGTGAAGAGTGTCAGGATGGCCGAGTGGTCTAAGGCGCTGCGTCCAGGTCACAGCCTCCCTTGGAGGTGTGGGTTCCAATCCCACTTCTGACAAGTGTATTTTGCGAGGTGGATACATTTTTGGACTTTTTTTTCCCAAGCACCGTATCAAAAACAATGTCAACAGTTTCTGTAAATTATCGATAAGATCTATTTTCCGTTGCTTGCACTAATTGCCTGAAGTTGGCTAAATCGCAGTAAATTGGTAAAGCAGGAAATCACAGCATCTTCAACAAATCGTGATAGAGGGGCCGAGATAAAGGTTTCGACCCTACATATCAAAAGCGCAGCTGTCAATAGTTCAGCAGGTTCACAGTGCAGAAGGTTCAGTGGCACCAGGGTCCCCTGCGTCCCAATCACAGCTGGTTTTTAACTTCTGTATTCAGGGCATGGGAGGGGTGTGTTGCATCGTGCACACACAGTGCCTGTTTCGCAAGTAAGTTTTAATAAATACACAGAGAATAATATAGAGTCATTGGCCACGAGGAACACCTTCCCTGACCTTTTATTCTCTCCGTTTCCACGTCACCACGCCTACCATCCAACTCCAAAACTCGGGGGAGACTAACACTCCCTACCTCCCTTGGTGTGCATCATAGACGTGCCCATGACCAACACAACATTTCTCCTTAACCAATACAAAACAAACATAGCTGCTCAAAAAAAAGATACTATACTAAACCAGTATACAAGAATAGTACACAACAAGAAATGCCACATTCAGTCAATCCACCCCGAATCCTTGCAGCCGCGTTGAGCATGGCGGTCGAGGACTCAAACTGTACCGTTCAAGTCCTTGTCTCAGAGGCACTGAGTTGATTGGTATGGAGCCAGGCACCTCCTGATCTGAATCTTGAACTGGCTCCAAATTCTGCATGTCCACACCCCCTGTACTAGATGATTGAGAATTAGTAGCAGTCACCACCGGCCATGTGCACTGGCTCAAAATTCAGCATGTCCACACCCCATGTAGTAGATAATTGAGAATTAGTAGCAGTCACCACCGGCTCCACTGTTAGGATGATCCATCCTCTCTCCTTCATCAGCTTCAGATCCCACTGTTTCCCTGAGCAGGAAGGTCTGGAATTGAAAATACAGAGGACATTAAACAACATTCACTCAGTACATGGCACTCATTTTGGTTTATAAGCTGGAAATTGAGCCATCAGTGCAGTGTCAAGAGTGTCACGATGGCCGAGTGGTCTAATGTGCTGCATTCAGATCGCAGTCTCCTTTGGAGGCGTGGGTTTGAATCCCACTTCTGACAAGTGTCTTTTGCGAGGTGGATACATTTTTTCACTTTTTTTTTCCAAGCACCCGTATCAAAAACAATGTCAACAGTTTCTGTAAATTATCGATAAGATCTATTGTCCGTTGCTTGCACTAATTTCCTGAAGTTGGCTAAATCGCAGTAAATCGGTAAAGCGGGAAATCACAGCATCTTCAACAAATCGTGATAGAGGGGCAGAGATAAAGGTTTTGACCCTACATATCAAGAGCGCAGCTGTCAATAGTTCAGCAGGTTCACAGTGCAGAAGGTTCAGTGGCACCAGGGTCCCCTGCGTCCCAATCACAGCTGGTTTTTAACTTCTGTATTCAGGGCATGGGAGGGGTGTGTTGCATCGTGCACACATGGTGCCTGTTTCGCAGATAAGTTTTAATAAATACACAGAGAATAATATAGAGTCATTGGCCACGAGGAACACCTTCCCTGGCCTTTTATTCTCTCCGGTTCCACGTCACCGCGCCTACCATCCAACTCCAAAACTCGGGGGAGACTAACAATCCCTACCTCCCTTGGTGTGCATCATAGGCGTGCCCATGACGAACACAACATTTCTCCTTAACCAATACAAAACAAACATAGCTGCTAAAAAAAAAGATACTATACTAAACCAGTATACAAGAATAGTACACAACAAGAAATGCCACATTCAGTCAATCCACCCCGAATCCTTGCAGCCGCGTTGAGCATGGCGGTCGAGGACTCAAACTGTACCGTTCAAGTTCTTGTCTCAGAGGCACTGAGTTGATTGGTATGGAGCCAGGCACCTCCTGATCTGAATCTTGAACTGGCTCCAAATTCTTCATGTCCACACCCCCTGTAGTAGATGATTGAGAATTAGTAGCAGTCACCACCGGCCATGTGCACTGGCTCAAAATTCAGCATGTCCACACCCCATGTAGTAGATGATTGAGAATTAGTAGCAGTCACCACCGGATCCACTGTCAGGATGATCCATCCTCTCTCCTTCATCAGCTTCAGATCCCACTGTTTCCCTGAGCAGGAAGGTCTGGAATTGAAAATACAGAGGACATTAAACAACATTCACTCAGTACATGGCACTCATTTTGGTTTATAAGCTGGAAATTGAGGCATCAGTGCAGTGTCAAGAGTGTCAGGATGGCCGAGTGGTCTAAGGTGCTGCGTTCAGATCGCAGTCTCCTTTGGAGGCGTGGGTTCGAATCCCACTTCTGACAAGTGTATTTTGCGAGGTGGATAAATTTTTTGACTTTTTTTTCCCAAGCACCGTATCAAAAACAATGTCAACAGTTTCTGTAAATTATCGATAAGATCTATTTTCCGTTGCTTGCACTAATTGCCTGAAGTTGGCTAAATCGCAGTAAATCGGTAAAGCAGGAAATCACAGCATCTTCAACAAATCGTGATAGAGGGGCCGAGATAAAGGTTTCGACCCTACATATCAAAAGCGCAGCTGTCAATAGTTCAGCAGGTTCACAGTGCAGAAGGTTCAGTGGCACCAGGGTCCCCTGCGTCCCAATCAGAGCTGGTTTTTAACTTCTGTATTCAGGGGATGGGAGGGGTGGGGGTGTTGCGTCGTGCACACACAGTGCCTGTTTTGCAGAGAAGTTTTAATAAATACACAAAGAATAATATGGAGTCTTTGGCCACGAGGAACACCTTCCCCTACCTTTTATTCTCTCCGATTCCACATCACCGCACCTACCATCCAACTCCAAAACTCGGGGGAGACTAACACTCCCTACCTCCCTTGGTGTGGATCATGGGCGTGCCCATGACGAACACAACATTTCTCCTTAACCAATACAAAACAAACATAGCTGCTCAAAAAAAAGATACTATACTAATCCAGTATACAAGAATAGTACACAACAATAAATACCACATTCAGTCAATCCACCCCGAATCCTTGCAGCCGCGTTGAGCATGGCGGTCGAGGACTCAAACTGTACCGTTCAAGTGATTGTCTCAGAGGCACTGAGTTGATTGGTATGGAGCCAGGCACCTCCTGATCTGAATCTTGAACTGGCTCCAAATTCTGCATGTCCACACCCCCTGTAGTAGATGATTGAGAATTAGTAGCAGTCACCACCGGCCATATGCACTGGCTCAAAATTCTGCAAGTCCACACCCCATGTAGTAGATGATTGAGAATTAGTAGCAGTCACCACAGGGTCCACTGTCAGGATGATCCATCCTCTCTCCTTCATCAGCTTCAGATCCCACTTTTTCCCTGAGCAGGAAGGTCTGGAATTGAAAATACAGAGGACATTAAACAACATTCACTCAGTACATGGCACTCATTTTGGTTTATAAGCTGGAAATTGAGGCATCAGTGCAGTGTCAAGAGTGTCAGGATGGCCGAGTGGTCTAAGGTGCTGCATTCAGGTCGCAGTCTCCTTTGGAGGCGTGGGTTCGAATCTCTCTTCTGACAAGTGTATTTTGCGAGGTGGATACATTTTTGGACTTTTTTTTCCCAAGCACCGTATCAAAAACAATGTCAACAGTTTCTGTAAATTATCGATAAGATCTATTTTCCGTTGCTTGCACTAATTGCCTGAAGTTGGCTAAATCGCAGTAAATCGGTAAAGCAGGAAATCACAGCATCTTCAACAAATCGTGATAGAGGGGCCGAGATAAAGGTTTCGACCCTACATATCAAAAGCGCAGCTGTCAATAGTTCAGCAGGTTCACAGTGCAGAAGGTTCAGTGGCGCCAGGGTCCCCTGCGTCCCAATCAGAGCTGGTTTTTAACTTCTGTATTCAGGGGATGGGAGGGGTGGGGGTGTTGCGTCGTGCACACACAGTGCCTGTTTTGCAGAGAAGTTTTAATAAATACACAAAGAATAATATGGAGTCTTTGGCCACGAGGAACACCTTCCCCTACCTTTTATTCTCTCCGATTCCACATCACCGCACCTACCATCCAACTCCAAAACTCGGGGGAGACTAACACTCCCTACCTCCCTTGGTGTGGATCATGGGCGTGCCCATGACGAACACAACATTTCTCCTTAACCAATACAAAACAAACATAGCTGCTCAAAAAAAAGATACTATACTAATCCAGTATACAAGAATAGTACACAACAATAAATACCACATTCAGTCAATCCACCCCGAATCCTTGCAGCCGCGTTGAGCATGGCGGTCGAGGACTCAAATTGTACCGTTCAAGTGATTGTCTCAGAGGCACTGAGTTGATTGGTATGGAGCCAGGCACCTCCTGATCTGAATCTTGAACTGGCTCCAAATTCTGCATGTCCACACCCCCTGTAGTAGATGATTGAGAATTAGTAGCAGTCACCACCGGCCATATGCACTGGCTCAAAATTCTGCAAGTCCACACCCCATGTAGTAGATGATTGAGAATTAGTAGCAGTCACCACAGGGTCCACTGTCAGGATGATCCATCCTCTCTCCTTCATCAGCTTCAGATCCCACTTTTTCCCTGAGCAGGAAGGTCTGGAATTGAAAATACAGAGGACATTAAATAACATTCACTCAGTACATGGCACTCATTTTGGTTTATAAGCTGTAAATTGAGCCATCAGTCTGGTGGGAAGAGTGTCAGGATGGCCGGGTGGTCTAAGGTGCTGCGTTCAGGTCACAGTCTCTCTTGGAGACGTGGGTTCAAACCCCTCTTCTGACAAATGTCTTTGCGAGGTGGATACATTTTTGGACTTTTTTTTCCAAGCACCCTTATCAAAAACAATGTCAACAGTTTCTGTAAATTATCGATAAGATCTTTTGTCCGTTGCTTGCACTAATTGCCTGAAGTTGGCTAAATCGCAGTAAATCGGTAAAGCAGGAAATCACAGCATCTTCAACAAATCGTGATAGAGGGGCCGAGATAAAGGTTTCGACCCTACATATCAAAAGCACAGCTGTCCATAGTTCAGCAGGTTCACAGTGCAGAAGGTTCAGTGGCACCAGGGTCCCCTGCGTCCCAATCACAGCTGGTTTTTAACTTCTGTATTCTGGGCATGGGAGGGGTGTGTTGCATCGTGCACACACAGTGCCTGTTTCGCAAATAAGTTTTAATAAATACACAGAGAATAATATAGAGTCATTGGCCACGAGGAACACCTTCCCTGACCTTTTATTCTCTCCGGTTCCACGTCACCGCGCCTACCATCCAACTCAATAACTCGGGGGAGACTAACACTCCCTACCTCCCTTGGTGTGCATCATAGGCATGCCCATGACGAACACAACATTTCTCCTTAACCAATACAAAACAAACATAGCTGCTCAAAAAAAAGATACTATACTAAACCAGTATACAAGAATAGTACACAACAAGAAATGCCACATTCAGTCAATCCACCCCGAATCCTTGTAGCCGCGTTGAGCATGGCGGTCGAGGACTCAAACTGTACCGTTCAAGTCCTTGTCTCAGAGGCACTGAGTTGATTGGTATGGAGCCAGGCACCTCCTGATCTGAATCTTGAACTGGCTCCAAATTCTGC
Source organism: Pleurodeles waltl (assembly GCF_031143425.1). Classification (NCBI taxonomy): domain Eukaryota; kingdom Metazoa; phylum Chordata; class Amphibia; order Caudata; family Salamandridae; genus Pleurodeles; species Pleurodeles waltl. The sequence continues at coordinate 6,000,965 of NW_027150097.1, forward strand.
ATGTCCACACCCCCTGTAGTAGATGATTGAGAATTAGTAGCAGTCACCACCGGCCATGTGCACTGGCTCAAAATTCAGCATGTCCACACCCCATGTAGTAGATGATTGAGAATTAGTAGCAGTCACCTCCGGATCCACTGTCAGGATGATCCATCCTCTCTCCTTCATCAGCTTCAGATCCCACTGTTTCCCTGAGCAGGAAGGTCTGGAATTGAAAATACAGAGGACATTAAACAACATTCACTCAGTACATGGCACTCATTTTGGTTTATAAGCTGGAAAGTGAGCCATCAGTGCAGTGTGAAGAGTGTCAGGATGGCCGAGTGGTCTAAGGCGCTGCGTTCAGGTCGCAGTCTCCTTTGGAGGGGTTGGTTCAAATCCCACTTCTGACAAGTGTCTTTTGCGAGGTGGATACATTTTTGGACTTTTTTTTTCCAAGCACCCGTATCAAAAACGATGTCAACAGTTTCTGTAAATTATCGATAAGATCTATTGTCCGTTGCTTGCACTAATTTCCTGAAGTTGGCTAAATCGCAGTAAATCGGTAAAGCGGGAAATCACAGCATCTTCAACAAATCGTGATAGAGGGGCAGAGATAAAGGTTTCGACCCTACATATCAAGAGCGCAGCTGTCAATAGTTCAGCAGGTTCACAGTGCAGAAGGTTTAGTGGCACCAGGGTCCCCTGCGTCCCAATCACAGCTGGTTTTTAACTTCTTTATTCAGGGCATGGGAGGGGTGTGTTGCATCGTGCACACACTGTGCCTGTTTCGCAGATAAGTTTTAATAAATACACAGAGAATAATATAGAGTCATTGGCCACGAGGAACACCTTCCCTGACCTTTTATTCTCTCAGGTTCCACGTCACCGCGCCTACCATCCAACTCCAAAACTCGGGGGAGACTAACACTCCCTACCTCCCTTGGTGTGCATCATAGGCGTGCCCATGACGAACACAACATTTTTCCTTAACCAATACAAAACAAACATAGCTGCTAAAAAAAAAGATACTATACTAATCCAGTAAACAAGAATAACACACAACAAGAAATGCCACATTCAGTCAATCCACCCCGAATCCTTGCAGCCGCGTTGAGCATGGCGGTCGAGGACTCAAACTGTTCCGTTCAAGTCCTTGTCTCAGAGGCACTGAGTTGATTGGTATGGAGCCAGGCACCTCCTGATCTAAATCTTGAACTGGCTCCAAATTCTGCATGTCCACACCCCCTGTAGTAGATGATTGAGAATTAGTAGCAGTCACCACCGGCCATGTGCACTGGCTCAAAATTCAGCATGTCCACACCCCATGTAGTTGATGATTGAGAATTAGTAGCAGTCACCACCGGATTCACTGTCAGGATGATCCATCCTCTCTCCTTCATCAGCTTCAGATCCCACTGTTTCCCTGAGCAGGAAGGTCTGGAATTGAAAATACAGAGGACATTAAACAACATTCACTCAGTACATGGCACTCATTTTGGTTTATACGCTCGAAATTGAGCCATGAGCAAGGTGTGAAGACTGTCAGGATGGCCGAGTGGTCTAAGGTGCTGCGTTCAGGTCCCAGTCTCCCTTGGAGGCGTGCGTTCAATTCCCACTTCTGACAAGTGTATTTTGCGAGGTGGATACATTTTTGGACTTTTTTTTCCCAAGCACCGTATCAAAAACAATGTGAACAGTTTCTGTAAATTATCGATAAGATCTATTTTCCGTTGCTTGCACTAATTGCCTGAAGTTGGCTAAATCGCAGTAAATCGGTAAAGCAGGAAATCACAGCATCTTCAACAAATCGTGATGGAGGGGCCGAGATAAAGGTTTCGACCCTACATATCAAAAGTGCAGCTGTCAATAGTTCAGCAGGTTCACAGTGCAGAATGTTCAGTGGCACCAGGGTCCCCTGCGTCCCAATCACAGCTGGTTTTTAACTTCTGTATTCAGGGGATGGGAGGGGTGGGGGTGTTGCGTCGTGCACACACAGTGCCTGTTTCGCAGAGAAGTTTTAATAAATACACAAAGAATAATATGGAGTCTTCGGCCACGAGGAACACCTTCCCCTACCTTTTATTCTCTCCGGTTCCACGTCACCGCGCCTACCATCCAACTCCAAAACTCGGGGGAGACTAACACTCCCTACCTCCCTTGGTGTGCATCATAGGCGTGCCCATGACGAACACAACATTTCTCCTTAACCAATACAAAACGAACATAGCTGCTCAAAAAAAAGATACTATACTAATCCAGTATACAAGAATAGTACACAACAAGAAATGCCACATTCAGTCAATCCACCCCGAATCCTTGCAGCCGCGTTGAGCATGGCGGTCGAGGACTCAAACTGTACCGTTCAAGTCCTTGTCTCAGAGGCACTGAGTTGATTGGTATGGAGCCAGGCACCTCCTGATCTGAATCTTGAACTGGCTCCAAATTCTGCATGTCCACACCCCTTGTAGTAGATGATTGAGAATTAGTAGCAGTCACCACCGGCCATGTGCACTGGCTCAAACTTCTGCATGTCCACACCCCATGTAGTCGATGATTGAGAATTAGTAGCAGTCACCACCGGATTCACTGTCAGGATGATCCATCCTCTCTCCTTCATCAGCTTCAGATCCCACTGTTTCCCTGAGCAGGAAGGTCTGGAATTGAAAATACAGAGGACATTAAACAACATTCACTCAGTACATGGCACTCATTTTGGTTTATAAGCTGGAAATTGAGCCATCAGTGTAGTGTCAAGAGTGTCAGGATGGCTGAGTGGTCTAAGGCGCTGCGTTCAGTACGCAGTCTCCTTTGGCAGGCGTGGGTTCGAATCCCACTTCTGACAAGTGTCTTTTGCGAGGTGAATACATTTTTGGACTTTTTTTTTCCAAGCACCCGTATCAAAAACAATGTCAACAGTTTCTGTAAATTATCGATAAGATCTATTGTCCGTTGCTTGCACTAATTTCCTGAAGTTGGCTAAATCGCAGTAAATCGGTAAAGCGGGAAATCACAACATCTTCAACAAATCGTGATAGAGGGGCAGAGATAAAGGTTTCGACCCTACATATCAAGAGCGCAGCTGTCAATAGTTCAGCAGGTTCACAGTGCAGAAGGTTCAGTGGCACCAGGGTCCCCTGCGTCCCAATCACAGCTGGTTTTTAACTTCTGTATTCAGGGCATGGGAGGGGTGTGTTGCATCGTGCACACACGGTGCCTGTTTCGCAGATAAGTTTTAATAAATATACAGAGAATAATATAGAGTCATTGGCAACGAGGAACACCTTCCCTGACCTTTTATTCTCTCCGGTTCCACGTCACCACGCCTACCATCCAACTCCAAAACTCGGGGGAGACTAACACTCCCTACCTCCCTTGGTGTGCATCATAGGCGTGCCCATGACGAACACAACATTTCTCCTTAACCAATACAAAACAAACATAGCTGCTCAAAAAAAAGATACTATACTAATCCAGTATACAAGAATAGTACACAACAAGAAATGCCACATTCAGTCAATCCACCCCGAATCCTTGCAGCCGCGTTGAGCATGGCGGTCAAGGACTCAAACTGTACCGTTCAAGTCCTTGTCTCAGAGGCACTGAGTTGATTGGTATGGAGCCAGGCACCTCCTGATCTGAATCTTGAACTGGCTCCAAATTCTGCATGTCCACACCCCTTGTAGTAGATGATTGAGAATTAGTAGCAGTCACCACTGGCCATGTGCACTGGCTCAAACTTCTGCATGTCCACACCCCATGTAGTCGATGATTGAGAATTAGTAGCAGTCATCACCGGATTCACTGTCAGGATGATCCATCCTCTCTCCTTCATCAGCTTCAGATCCCACTGTTTCCCTGAGCAGGAAGGCCTGGAATTGAAAATACAGAGGACATTAAACAACATTCACTCAGTACATGGCACTCATTTTGGTTTATACGCTCGAAATTGAGCCTGAGGGAGGTGTGAAGAGTTTCAGGATGGCCGAGTGGTCTAAGGCGCTGCATTCAGGTCGCAGCCTCCCTTGGAGGTGTGGGTTAAAATCCCACTTCTGACAAGTGTATTTTGCGAGGTGGATACATTTTTGGACTTTTTTTTCCCAAGCACCGTATCAAAAACAATGTCAACAGTTTCTGTAAATTATCGTTAAGATCTATTTTCCGTTGCTTGCACAAATTGCCTGAAGTTGGCTAAATCGCAGTAAATCGGTAAAGCAGGAAATCACAGCATCTTCAACAAATCGTGATAGAGGGGCCGAGATAAAGGTTTCGACCCTACATATCAAAAGCGCAGCTGTCAATAGTTCAGCAGGCTCACAGTGCAGAAGGTTCAGTGGCACCAGGGTCCCCTGCGTCCCAATCACAGCTGGTTTTTAACTTCTGTATTCAGGGCATGGGAGGGGTGTGTTGCATCGTGCACACACAGTGCCTGTTTCGCAAATAAGTTTTAATAAATACACAGAGAATAATATAGAGTCATTGGCCACGAGGAACACCTTTCCTGACCTTTTATTCTCTCCGGTTCCACGTCACCGCGCCTACCATCCAACTCCAAAACTCGGGGGAGACTAACACTCCCTACCACCCTTGGTGTGCATCATAGGCGTGCCCATGACGAACACAACATTTCTCCTTAATCAATACAAAACAAACATAGCTGCTCAAAAAAAAGATACTATACTAATCCAGTATACAAGAATAGTACACAACAAGAAATGCCACATTCAGTCAATCCACCCCGAATCCTTGCAGCCGCGTTGAGCATGGCGGTCGAGGACTCAAACTGTACCGTTCAAGTCCTTGTCTCAGAGGCACTGAGTTGATTGGTATGGAGCCAGGCACCTCCTGATCTGAATCTTGAACTGGCTCCAAATTCTGCATGTCCACACCCCCTGTAGTAGATGATTGAGAATTAGTAGCAGTCACCACCGGCCATGTGCACTGGCTCAAAATTCAGCATGTCCACACCCCATGTAGTAGATGATTGAGAATTAGTAGCAGTCACCACCGGATCCACTGTCAGGATGATCCATCCTCTCTCCTTCATCAGCTTCAGATCCCACTGTTTCCCTGAGCAGGAAGGTCTGGAATTGAAAATACAGAGGACATTAAACAACATTCACTCAGTACATGGCACTCATTTTGGTTTATAAGCTGGAAATTGAGCCATCAGTGCAGTGTCAAGAGTGTCAGGATGGCTGAGTGGTCTAAGGTGCTGCGTTCAGGTCGCAGTCTCCTTTGGAGGCGTGGGTTCGAATCCCACTTCTGACAAGTGTATTTTGCGAGGTGGATACATTTTTTGACTTTTTTTTCCCAAGCACCATATCAAAAACAATGTCAACAGTTTCTGTAAATTATCGATAAGATCTATTTTCCGTTGCTTGCACTAATTGCCTGAAGTTGGCTAAATCGCAGTAAATCGGTAAAGCAGGAAATCACAGCATCTTCAACAAATCGTGATAGAGGGGCCGAGATAAAGGTTTCGACCCTACATATCAAAAGCGCAGCTGTCAATAGTTCAGCAGGTTCACAGTGCAGAAGGTTCAGTGGCGCCAGGGTCCCCTGCGTCCCAATCAGAGCTGGTTTTTAACTTCTGTATTCAGGGGATGGGAGGGGTGGGGGTGTTGCGTCGTGCACACACAGTGCCTGTTTTGCAGAGAAGTTTTAATAAATACACAAAGAATAATATGGAGTCTTTGGCCACGAGGAACACCTTCCCCTACCTTTTATTCTCTCCGATTCCACATCACCGCACCTACCATCCAACTCCAAAACTCGGGGGAGACTAACACTCCCTACCTCCCTTGGTGTGGATCATGGGCGTGCCCATGACGAACACAACATTTCTCCTTAACCAATACAAAACAAACATAGCTGCTCAAAAAAAAGATACTATACTAATCCAGTATACAAGAATAGTACACAACAATAAATACCACATTCAGTCAATCCACCCCGAATCCTTGCAGCCGCGTTGAGCATGGCGGTCGAGGACTCAAACTGTACCGTTCAAGTCCTGGTCTCAGAGGCACTGAGTTGATTGGTATGGAGCCAGGCACCTCCTGATCTGAATCTTGAACTGGCTCCAAATTCTGCATGTCCACACCCCCTGTAGTAGATGATTGAGAATTAGTAGCAGTCACCACCGGCCATATGCACTGGCTCAAAATTCTACATGTCCACACCCCATGTAGTAGATGATTGAGAATTAGTAGCAGTCACCACAGGGTCCACTGTCAGGATGATCCATCCTCTCTCCTTCATCAGCTTCAGATCCCACTGTTTCCCTGAGCAGGAAGGTCTGGAATTGAAAATACAGAGGACATTAAATAACATTCACTCAGTACATGGCACTCATTTTGGTTTATAAGCTGGAAATTGAGCCATCAGTCTGGTGTGAAGAGTGTCAGGATGGCCGGGTGGTCTAAGGTGCTGCGTTCAGGTCACAGTCTCTCTTGGAGACGTGGGTTCAAACACCTCTTCTGACAAATGTCTTTGCGAGGTGGATACATTTTTGGACTTTTTTTTCCAAGCACCCTTATCAAAAACAATGTCAACAGTTTCTGTAAATTATCGATAAGATCTTTTGTCCGTTGCTTGCACTAATTGCCTGAAGTTGGCTAAATCGCAGTAAATCGGTAAAGCAGGAAATCACAGCATCTTCAACAAATCGTGATAGAGGGGCCGAGATAAAGGTTTCGACCCTACATATCAAAAGCGCAGCTGTCAATAGTTCAGCAGGCTCACAGTGCAGAAGGTTCAGTGGCACCAGGGTCCCCTGCGTCCCAATCACAGCTGGTTTTTAACTTCTGTATTCAGGGCATGGGAGGGGTGTGTTGCATCGTGCACACACAGTGCCTGTTTCGCAAATAAGTTTTAATAAATACACAGAGAATAATATAGAGTCATTGGCCACGAGGAACACCTTTCCTGACCTTTTATTCTCTCCGGTTCCACGTCACCGCGCCTACCATCCAACTCCAAAACTCGGGGGAGACTAACACTCCCTACCACCCTTGGTGTGCATCATAGGCGTGCCCATGACGAACACAACATTTCTCCTTAATCAATACAAAACAAACATAGCTGCTCAAAAAAAATATACTATACTAATCCAGTATACAAGAATAGTACACAACAAGAAATGCCACATTCAGTCAATCCACCCCGAATCCTTGCAGCCGCGTTGAGCATGGCGGTCGAGGACTCAAACTGTACCGTTCAAGTCCTTGTCTCAGAGGCACTGAGTTGATTGGTATGGAGCCAGGCACCTCCTGATCTGAATCTTGAACTGGCTCCAAATTCTGCATGTCCACACCCCCTGTAGTAGATGATTGAGAATTAGTAGCAGTCACCTCCGGATCCACTGTCAGGATGATCCATCCTCTCTCCTTCATCAGCTTCAGATCCCACTGTTTCCCTGAGCAGGAAGGTCTGGAATTGAAAATACAGAGGACATTAAACAACATTCACTCAGTACATGGCACTCATTTTGGTTTATAAGCTGGAAAGTGAGCCATCAGTGCAGTGTGAAGAGTGTCAGGATGGCCGAGTGGTCTAAGGCGCTGCGTTCAGGTCGCAGTCTCCTTTGGAGGGGTTGGTTCAAATCCCACTTCTGACAAGTGTCTTTTGCGAGGTGGATACATTTTTGGACTTTTTTTTTCCAAGCACCCGTATCAAAAACGATGTCAACAGTTTCTGTAAATTATCGATAAGATCTATTGTCCGTTGCTTGCACTAATTTCCTGAAGTTGGCTAAATCGCAGTAAATCGGTAAAGCGGGAAATCACAGCATCTTCAACAAATCGTGATAGAGGGGCAGAGATAAAGTTTTCGACCCTACATATCAAGAGCGCAGCTGTCAATAGTTCAGCAGGTTCACAGTGCAGAAGGTTTAGTGGCACCAGGGTCCCCTGCGTCCCAATCACAGCTGGTTTTTAACTTCTGTATTCAGGGCATGGGAGGGGTGTGTTGCATCGTGCACACACTGTGCCTGTTTCGCAAATAAGTTTTAATAAATACACAGAGAATAATATAGAGTCATTGGCCACGAGGAACACCTTCCCTGACCTTTTATTCTCTCCGGCTCCACGTCACCGCGCCTACCATCCAACTCCAAAACTCGGGGGAGACTAACACTCCCTACCTCCCTTGGTGTGCATCATAGGCGTGCCCATGACGAACACAACATTTTTCCTTAACCAATACAAAACAAACATAGCTGCTCAAAAAAAAGATACTATACTAATCCAGTAAACAAGAATAACACACAACAAGAAATGCCACATTCAGTCAATCCACCCCGAATCCTTGCAGCCGCGTTGAGCATGGCGGTCGAGGACTCAAACTGTACCGTTCAAGTCCTTGTCTCAGAGGCACTGAGTTGATTGGTATGGAGCCAGGCACCTCCTGATCTGAATCTTGAACTGGCTCCAAATTCTGCATGTCCAAACCCCCTGTAGTAGATGATTGAGAATTAGTAGCAGTCACCACCGGCCATGTGCACTGGCTCAAAATTCAGCATGTCCACACCCCATGTAGTAGATGATTGAGAATTAGTAGCAGTTACCACCGGATCCACTGTCAGGATGATCCATCCTCTCTCCTTCATCAGCTTCAGATCCCACTGTTTCCCTGAGCAGGAAGGTCTGGAATTGAAAATACGGAGGACATTAAACAACATTCACTCAGTACATGGCACTCATTTTGGTTTATACGCTCGAAATTGAGCCATGAGCAAGGTGTGAAGACTGTCAGGATGGCCGAGTGGTCTAAGGCGCTGCGTTCAGGTCCCAGTCTCCCTTGGAGGCGTGCGTTCAATTCCCACTTCAGACAAGTGTATTTTGCGAGGTGGATACATTTTTGGACTTTTTTTTCCCAAGCACCGTATCAAAAACAATGTGAACAGTTTCTGTAAATTATCGATAAGATCTATTTTCCGTTGCTTGCACTAATTGCCTGAAGTTGGCTAAATCGCAGTAAATCGGTAAAGCAGAAAATCACAGCATCTTCAACAAATCGTGATGGAGGGGCCGAGATAAAGGTTTCGACCCTACATATCAAAAGCGCAGCTGTCAATAGTTCAGCAGGTTCACAGTGCAGAAGGTTCAGTGGCACCAGGGTCCCCTGCGTCCCAATCACAGCTGGTTTTTAACTTCTGTATTCAGGGGATGGGAGGGGTGGGGGTGTTGCGTCGTGCACACACAGTGCCTGTTTCGCAGAGAAGTTTTAATAAATACACAAAGAATAATATGGAGTCTTCGGCCACGAGGAACACCTTCCCCTACCTTTTATTCTCTCCGGTTCCACGTCACCGCGCCTACCATCCAACTCCAAAACTCGGGGGAGACTAACACTCCCTACCTCCCTTGGTGTGCATCATAGGCGTGCCCATGACGAACACAACATTTCTCCTTAACCAATACAAAACAAACATAGCTGCTCAAAAAAAAGATACTATACTAATCCAGTATACAAGAATAGTACACAACAAGAAATGCCACATTCAGTCAATCCACCCCGAATCCTTGCAGCCGTGTTGAGCATGGCGGTCGAGGACTCAAACTGTACCGTTCAAGTCCTTGTCTCAGAGGCACTGAGTTGATTGGTATGGAGCCAGGCACCTCCTGATCTGAATCTTGAACTGGCTCCAAATTCTGCATGTCCACACCCCTTGTAGTAGATGATTGAGAATTAGTAGCAGTCACCACCGGCCATGTGCACTGGCTCAAACTTCTGCATGTCCACACCCCATGTAGTCGATGATTGAGAATTAGTAGCAGTCACCACCGGATTCACTGTCAGGATGATCCATCCTCTCTCCTTCATCAGCTTCAGATCCCACTGTTTCCCTGAGCAGGAAGGTCTGGAATTGAAAATACAGAGGACATTAAACAACATTCACTCAGTACATGGCACTCATTTTGGTTTATAAGCTGGAAATTGAGCCATCAGTGTAGTGTCAAGAGTGTCAGGATGGCCGAGTGGTCTAAGGTGCTGCTTTCAGGACACAGTCTCCTTTGGCAGGCGTGGGTTCGAGTCCCACTTCTGCCAAGTGTCTTTTGCGAGGTGGATAAATTTTTGGACTTTTTTTTTCCAAGCACCCGTATCAAAAACAATAACAACAGTTTCTGTAAATTATCGATAAGATCTATTGTCCGTTGCTTGCACTAATTTCCTGAAGTTGACTAAATCGCAGTAAATCGGTAAAGCGGGAAATCACAACATCTTCAACAAATCGTGATAGAGGGGCAGAGATAAAGGTTTCGACCCTACATATCAAGAGCGCAGCTGTCAATAGTTCAGCAGGTTCACAGTGCAGAAGGTTCAGTGGCACCAGGGTCCCCTGCGTCCCAATCACAGCTGGTTTTTAACTTCTGTATTCAGGGCATGGGAGGGGTGTGTTGCATCGTGCACACACGGTGCCTGTTTCGCAGATAAGTTTTAATAAATATACAGAGAATAATATAGAGTCATTGGCAACGAGGAACACCTTCCCTGACCTTTTATTCTCTCCGGTTCCACGTCACTGCGCCTACCATCCAACTCCAAAACTCGGGGGAGACTAACACTCCCTACCTCCCTTGGTGTGCATCATAGGCGTGCCCATGACGAACACAACATTTCTCCTTAACCAATACAAAACAAACATAGCTGCTCAAAAAAAAGATACTATACTAATCCAGTATACAAGAATAGTACACAACAAGAAATGCCACATTCAGTCAATCCACCCCGAATCCTTGCAGCCGCGTTGAGCATGGCGGTCAAGGACTCAAACTGTACCGTTCAAGTCCTTGTCTCAGAGGCACTGAGTTGATTGGTATGGAGCCAGGCACCTCCTGATCTGAATCTTGAACTGGCTCCAAATTCTGCATGTCCACACCCCTTGTAGTAGATGATTGAGAATTAGTAGCAGTCACCACTGGCCATGTGCACTGGCTCAAACTTCTGCATGTCCACACCCCATGTAGTCGATGATTGAGAATTAGTAGCAGTCACCACCGGATTCACTGTCAGGATGATCCATCCTCTCTCCTTCATCAGCTTCAGATCCCACTGTTTCCCTGAGCAGGAAGGCCTGGAATTGAAAATACAGAGGACATTAAACAACATTCACTCAGTACATGGCACTCATTTTGGTTTATACGCTCGAAATTGAGCCTGAGGGAGGTGTGAAGAGTGTCAGGATGGCCGAGTGGTCTAAGGCGCTGCATTCAGGTCGCAGCCTCCCTTGGAGGTTTGGGTTCAAATCCCACTTCTGACAAGTGTATTTTGCGAGGTGGATAGATTTTTGGACTTTTTTTTCCCAAGCACCGTATCAAAAACAATGTCAACAGTTTCTGTAAATTATCGATAAGATCTATTTTCCGTTGCTTGCACAAATTGCCTGAAGTTGGCTAAATCGCAGTGAATCGGTAAAGCAGGAAATCACAGCATCTTCAACAAATCGTGATAGAGGGGCCGAGATAAAGGTTTCGACCCTACATATCAAAAGCGCAGCTGTCAATAGTTCAGCAGGCTCACAGTGCAGAAGGTTCAGTGGCACCAGGGTCCCCTGCGTCCCAATCACAGCTGTTTTTTAACTTCTGTATTCAGGGCATGGGAGGGGTGTGTTGCATCGTGCACACACAGTGCCTGTTTCGCAAATAAGTTTTAATAAATACACAGAGAATAATATAGAGTCATTGGCCACGAGGAACACCTTTCCTGACCTTTTATTCTCTCCAGTTCCACGTCACCGCGCCTACCATCCAACTCCAAAACTCAGGGGAGACTAACACTCCCTACCTCCCTTGGTGTGCATCATAGGCGTGCCCATGACCAACACAACATTTCTCCTTAATCAATACAAAACAAACATAGCTGCTCAAAAAAAAGATACTATACTAATCCAGTATACAAGAATAGTACACAACAAGAAATGCCACATTCAGTCAATCCACCCCGAATCCTTGCAGCCGCGTTGAGCATGGCGGTCGAGGACTCAAACTGTACCGTTCAAGTCCTTGTCTCAGAGGCACTGAGTTGATTGGTATGGAGCCAGGCACCTCCTGATCTGAATCTTGAACTGGCTCCAAATTCTGCATGTCCACACCCCCTGTAGTAGATGATTGAGAATTAGTAGCAGTCACCACCGGCCATGTGCACTGGCTCAAAATTCAGCATGTCCACACCCCATGTAGTAGATAATTGAGAATTAGTAGCAGTCACCACCGGATCCACTGTCAGGATGATCCATCCTCTCTCCTTCATCAGCTTCAGATCCCACTGTTTCCCTGAGCAGGAAGGTCTGGAATTGAAAATACAGAGGACATTAAACAACATTCACTCAGTACATGGCACTCATTTTGGTTTATAAGCTGGAAATTGAGCCATCAGTGCCGTGTCAAGAGTGTCAGGATGGCCGAGTGGTCTCAGGTGCTGCGTTCAGGTCGCAGTCTCCTTTGGAGGCGTGGGTTCGAATCCCACTTCTGACAAGTGTCTTTTGCGAGGTGGATACATTTTTGGACTTTTTTTTTCCAAGCACCCGTATCAAAAACAATGTCAACAGTTTCTGTAAATTATCGATAAGATCTATTGTCCGTTGCTTGCACTAATTTCCTGAAGTTGGCTAAATCGCAGTAAATCGGTAAAGCGGGAAATCACAGCATCTTCAACAAATCGTGATAGAGGGGCAGAGATAAAGGTTTCGACCCTACATATCAAGAGCGCAGCTGTCAATAGTTCAGCAGGTTCACAGTGCAGAAGGTTCAGTGGCACCAGGGTCCCCTGCGTCCCAATCACAGCTGGTTTTTAACTTCTGTATTCAGGGCATGGGAGGGGTGTGTTGCATCGTGCACACACTGTGCCTGTTTCGCAGATAAGTTTTAATAAATACACAGAGAATAATATAGAGTCATTGGCCACGAGGAACACCTTCCCTGACCTTTTATTCTCTCCGGTTCCACATCACCGCGCCTACCATCCAACTCCAAAACTCGGGGGAGACTAACACTCCCTACCTCCCTTGGTGTGCATCATAGGCGTGCCCATGACGAACACAACATTTCTCCTTAATCAATACAAAACAAACATAGCTGCTCAAAAAAAAGATACTATACTAATCCAGTATACAAGAATAGTACACAACAAGAAATGCCACATTCAGTCAATCCACCTCGAATCCTTGCAGCCGCGTTGAGCATGGCGGTCGAGGACTCAAACTGTACCGTTCAAGTCCTTGTCTCAGAGGCACTGAGTTGATTGGTATGGAGCCAGGCACCTCCTGATCTGAATCTTGAACTGGCTCTAAATTCTGCATGTCCACACCTCTTGTAGTAGATGATTGAGAATTAGTAGCAGTCACCACCGGCCATGTGCACTGGCTCAAACTTCTGCATGTCCACACCCCATGTAGTCGATGATTGAGAATTAGTAGCAGTCACCACCGGATTCACTGTCAGGATGATCCATCCTCTCTCCTTCATCAGCTTCAGATCCCACTGTTTCCCTGAGCAGGAAGGTCTGGAATTGAAAATACAGAGGACATTAAACAACATTCACTCAGTACATGGCACTCATTTTGGTTTATACGCTCGAAATTGAGCCATGAGGGAAGTGTGAAGAGTGTCAGGATGGCTGAGTGGTCTAAGGCGCTGCGTTCCGGTCGCAGCCTCCCGTGGAGGTGTGGGTTCAAATACCACTTCTGACAAGTGTCTTTTGCGAGGTGGTTACATTTTTGGACTTTTTTTTTCCATGCACCCTTATCAAAAACAATGTCAACAGTTTCTGTAAATTATCGATAAGATCTATTGTCCGTTGCTTGCACTAATTTCCTGAAGTTGGCTAAATCGCAGTAAATCGGTAAAGCGGGAAATCACAGCATCTTCAACAAATCGTGATAGAGGGGCCGAGATAAAGGTTTCGACCCTACATATCAAGAGCGCAGCTGTCAATAGTTCAGCAGGTTCACAGTGCAGAAGGTTCAGTGGCACCAGGGTCCCCTGCGTCCCAATCACAGCTGGTTTTTAACTTCTGTATTCAGGGCATGGGAGGGGTGTATTGCATCGTGCACACACGGTGCCTGTTTCGCAGATAAGTTTTAATAAATACACAGAGAATAATATAGAGTCATTGGCCACGAGGAACACCTTCCCTGACCTTTTATTCTCTCCTGTTCCACGTCACCGCGCCTACCATCCAACTCCAAAACTCGGGGGAGACTAACACTCCCTACCTCCCTTGGTGTGCATCATAGGCGTGCCCATGACGAACACAACATTTCTCCTTAACCAATACAAAACAAACATAGCTGCTCAAAAAAAAGATACTATACTAATCCAGTATACAAGAATAGTACACAACAAGAAATGCCACATTCAGTCAATCCACCCCGAATCCTTGCAGCCGCGTTGAGCATGGCGGTCGAGGACTCAAACTGTACCGTTCAAGTCCTTGTCTCAAAGGCACTGAGTTGATTGGTATGGAGCCAGGCACCTCCTGATCTGAATCTTGAACTGGCTCCAAACTCTGCATGTCCACACCCCTTGTAGTAGATGATTGAGAATTAGTAGCAGTCACCACCGGCCATGTGCACTGGCTCAAACTTCTGCATGTCCACACCCCATGTAGTCGATGATTGAGAATTAGTAGCAGTCACCACCGGATTCACTGGCAGGATGATCCATCCTCTCTCCTTCATCAGCTTCAGATCCCACTGTTTCCCTGAGCAGGAAGGTCTGGAATTGAAAATACAGAGGACATTAAACAACATTCACTCAGTACATGGCACTCATTTTGGTTTATACGCTCGAAATTGAGCCATGAGGTAGGTGTGAAGAGTGTCAGGATGGCAGAGTGGTCTAAGGCGCTGCGTTCAGGTCGCAGCCTCCCTTGGAGGTGTGGGTTCAAATCCCACTTCTGACAAGTGTATTTTGCGAGGTGGATACATTTTTGGACTTTTTTTTCCCAAGCACCGTATCAAAAACAATGTCAACAGTTTCTGTAAATTATCGATAAGATCTATTGTCCGTTGCTTGCACTAATTGCCTGAAGTTGGCTAAATCGCAGTAAATCGGTAAAGCAGGAAATCACAGCATCTTCAACAAATCGTGATAGAGGGGCCGAGATAAAGGTTTCGACCCTACATATCAAAAGCACAGCTTTCAATAGTTCAGCAGGTTCACAGTGCAGAAGGTTCAGTGGCACCAGGTTCCCCTGCGTCCCAATCACAGCTGGTTTTTAACTTCTGTATTCAGGGCATGGGAAGGGTGTGTTGCATCGTGCACACACAGTGCCTGTTTCGCAAATAAGTTTTAATAAATACACAGAGAATAATATAGAGTCATTGGCCACGAGAATCACCTTCCCTGACCTTTTATTCTCTCCGGTTCCACGTCACCGCGCCTACCATCCAACTCCAAAACTCGGGGGAGACTAACACTCCCTACCTCCCTTGGTGTGCATCATAGGCGTGCCCATGACGAACACAACATTTCTCCTTAACCAATACAAAACAAACATAGCTGCTCAAAAAAAAGATACTATACTAAACCAGTATTCAAGAATAGTACACAACAAGAAATGCCACATTCAGTCAATCCACCCCGAATCCTTGCAGCCGCGTTGAGCATGGCGGTCAAGGACTCAAACTGTACCGTTCAAGTCCTTGTCTCAGAGGCACTGTGTTGATTGGTACGGAGCCAGGCACCTCCTGATCTGAATCTTGAACTGGCTCCAAATTCTGCATGTCCACACCCCCTGTAGTAGATGATTGAGAATTAGTAGCAGTCACCACCGGCCATGTGCACTGGCTCAAAATTCAGCATGTCCACACCCCATGTAGTAGATGATTGAGAATTAGTAGCAGTCACCACCGGATCCACTGTCAGGATGATCCATCCTCTCTCCTTCATCAGCTTCAGATCCCACTGTTTCCCTGAGCAGGAAGGTCTGGAATTGAAAATACAGAGGACATTAAACAACATTCACTCAGTACATGGCACTCATTTTGGTTTATAAGCTGGAAATCGAGCCATCAGTGAAGTGTCACGAGTGTCAGGATGGCCGAGTGGTCTAAAGCGCTGTGTTCAGGTCGCAGTCTCCTTAGGAAGCGTGGGTTCGAATCCCCCTTCTGACAAGTGTCTTTTGCGAGGTGGATACATTTTTTGACTTTTTTTTTCCAAGCACCCGTATCAAAAACAATGTCAACAGTTTATGTAAATTATCAATAAGATCTATTGTCCGTTGCTTGCACTAATTTCCTGAAATTGGCTAAATCGCAGTAAATCGGTAAAGCGGGAAATCACAGCATCTTCAACAAATCGTGATAGAGGGGCAGAGATAAAGGTTTCGACCCTACATATCAAGAGCGCAGCTGTCAATAGTTCAGCAGGTTCACAGTGCAGAAGGTTCAGTGGCACCAGGGTCCCCTGCGTCCCAATCACAGCTGGTTTTTAACTTCTGTATTCAGGGCATGGGAGGGGTGTGTTGCATCGTGCACACACGGTGCCTGTTTCGCAGATAAGTTTTAATAAATACACAGAGAATAATATAGAGTCATTGGCCACGAGGAACACCTTCCCTGACCTTTTATTCTCTCCGGTTCCACGTCACCGCGCCTACCATCCAACTCCAAAACTCGGGGTAGACTAACACTCCCTACCTCCCTTGGTGTGCATCATAGGCGTGCCCATGACGAACACAACATTTCTCCTTAACCAATACAAAACAAACATAGCTGCTCAAAAAAAAGATACTATACTAATCCAGTATACAAGAATAGTACACAACAAGAAATGCCACATTCAGTCAATCCACCCCGAATCCTTGCAGCCGTGTTGAGCATGGCGGTCGAGGACTCAAACTGTACCGTTCAAGTCCTTGTCTCAGAGGCACTGAGTTGATTGGTATGGAGCCAGGGACCTCCTGATCTGAATCTTGAACTGGCTCCAAATTCTGCATGTCCACACCCCCTGTAGTAGATGATTGAGAATTAGTAGCAGTCACCACCGGCCATGTGCACTGGCTAAAAATTCAGCATGTCCACACCCCATGTAGTAGATGATTGAGAATTAGTAGCAGTCACCACCGGATCCACTGTCAGGATGATCCATCCTCTCTCCTTCATCAGCTTCAGATCCCACTGTTTCCCTGAGCAGGAAGGTCTGGAATTGAAAATACAGAGGACATTAAACAACATTCACTCAGTACATGGCACTCATTTTGGTTTATAAGCTGGAAATTGAGCCATCAGTGCAGTGTCAAGAGTGTCAGGATGGCCGAGTGGTCTAAGGCGCTGCGTTCAGGTCGCAGTCTCCTTTGGAGGCGTGGGTTCGAATCCCACTTCTGACAAGTGTCTTTCGTGAGGTGGATACATTTTTTGATTTTTTTTTCAAGCACCCGTATCAAAAACAATATCCACAGTTTCTGTAAATTATCGATAAGATCTATTTTCCGTTGCTTGCACAAATTGCCTGAAGTTGGCTAAATCGCAGTAAATCGGTAAAGCAGGAAATCACAGCATCTTCAACAAATCGTGATAGAGGGGCCGAGATAAAGGTTTCGACCCTACATATCAAAAGCGCAGCTGTCAATAGTTCAGCAGGCTCACAGTGCAGAAGGTTCAGTGGCACCAGGGTCCCCTGCGTCCCAATCACAGCTGGTTTTTAACTTCTGTATTCAGGGCATGGGAGGGGTGTGTTGCATCGTGCACACACAGTGCCTGTTTCGCAAATAAGTTTTAATAAATACACAGAGAATAATATAGAGTCATTGACCACGAGGAACACCTTTCCTGACCTTTTATTCTCTCCGGTTCTACGTCACCGCGCCTACCATCCAACTCCAAAACTCGGGGGAGACTAACACTCCCTACCTCCCTTGGTGTGCATCATAGTCGTGCCCATGACGAACACAACATTTCTCCTTAACCAATACAAAACAAACATAGCTGCTCAAAAAAAAGATACTATACTAAACCAGTATACAAGAATAGTACACAACAAGAAATGCCACATTCAGTCAATCCACCCCGAATCATTGCAGCCGCGTTGAGCATGGCGGTCGAGGACTCAAACTGTACCGTTCAAGTCCTTGTCTCAGAGGCACTGAGTTGATTGGTATGGAGCCAGGCACCTCCTGATCTGAATCTTAAACTGGCTCCAAATTCTGCATGTCCACACCCCCTGTAGTAGATGATTGAGAATTAGTAGCAGTCACCACCAGCCATGTGCACTGGCTCAAAATTCAGCATGTCCACACCCCATGTAGTAGATAATTGAGAATTAGTAGCAGTCACCACCGGATCCACTGTCAGGATGATCCATCCTCTCTCCTTCATCAGCTTCAGATCCCACTGTTTCCCTGAGCAGGAAGGTCTGGAATTGAAAATACAGAGGACATTAAACAACATTCACTCAGTACATGGCACTCATTTTGGTTTATAAGCTGGAAATTGAGCCATCACTGCAGTGTCAAGAGTGTCAGGATGCCTGAGTGGTCTAAGGCGCTGCGTTCAGGTCGAAGTCTTCTTTGGAGGCGTGGGTTCGAATCCCACTTCTGACAAGTGTCTTTTGCGAGGTGGATACATTTTTGGACTTTTTTTTCCCAAGCACCGTATCAAAAACAATGTGAACAGTTTCTGTAAATTATCGATAAGATCTATTTTCCGTTGCTTGCACTAATTGCCTGAAGTTGGCTAAATCGCAGTAAATCGGTAAAGCAGGAAATCACAGCATCTTCAACAAATCGTGAACGAGGGGCCGAGATAAAGGTTTCGACCCTACATATCAAAAGCGCAGCTGTCAATAGTTCAGCAGGTTCACAGTGCAGAAGGTTCAGTGGCACCAGGGTCCCCTGCGTCCCAATCACAGCTGGTTTTTAACTTCTGTATTCAGGGCATGGGAGGGGTGTGTTGCATCGTGCACACACAGTGCCTGTTTCGCAAATAAGTTTTAATAAATACACAGAGAATAATATAGAGTCATTGGCCACGAGGAACACCTTCCCTGACCTTTTATTCTCTCCGGTTCCACGTCACCGCGCCTGCCATCCAACTCCAAAACTCGGGGGAGACTAACACTCCCTACCTCCCTTGGTGTGCATCATAGGCGTGCCCATGACGAACACAACATTTCTCCTTAACCAATACAAAACAAACATAGCTGCTCAAAAAAAGATACTATACTAAACCAGTATACAAGAATAGTACACAACAAGAAATGCCACATTCAGTCAATCCACCCCGAATCCTTGCAGCCGCGTTGAGTATGGCGGTCGAGGACTCAAACTGTACCGTTCAAGTCCTTGTCTCAGAGGCACTGAGTTGATTGGTATGGAGCCAGGCACCTCCTGATCTGAATCTTGAACTGGCTCCAAATTCTGCATGTCTGCATGTAGTAGATGATTGAGAATTAGTAGCAGTCACCACCGGCCATATGCACTGGCTCAAAATTCTGCAAGTCCACACCCCATGTAGTAGATGATTGAGAATTAGTAGCAGTCACCACAGGGTCCACTGTCAGGATGATCCATCCTCTCTCCTTCATCAGCTTCAGATCCCACTGTTTCCCTGAGCAGGAAGGTCTGGAATTGAAAATACAGAGGACATTAAATAACATTCACTCAGTACATGGCACTCATTTTGGTTTATAAGCTGGAAATTGAGCCATCAGTCTGGTGTCAAGCGTGTCAGGATGGCCGGGTGGTCTAAGGTGCTGCATTCAGGTCACAGTCTCCCTTGGAGACGTGGGTTCAAACCCCTCTTCTGACAAGTGTCTTTTGCGAGGTGGTTACATTTTTTGACTTTTTTTTTCCTAGCACCCTTATCAAAAACAATGTCAACAGTTTCTGTAAATTATCGATAAGATCTATTGTCCGTTGCTTGCACTAATTGCCTGAAGTTGGCTAAATCGCAGTAAATCGGTAAAGCAGGAAATCACAGCATCTTCAACAAATCGTGATAGAGGGGCCGAGATAAAGGTTTCGACCCTACATATCAAAAGCACAGCTGTCAATAGTTCAGCAGGTTCACAGTGCAGAAGGTTCAGTGGCACCAGGGTCCCCTGCATCCCAATCACAGCTGGTTTTTAACTTCTGTATTCAGGGTATGGGAGGGGTGTGTTGCATCGTGCACACACAGTGCCTGTTTCACAGATAAGTTTTAATAAATACACAGAGAATAATATAGAGTCATTGGCCACGAGGAACACGTTCCCTGACCTTTTATTCTCTCCGGTTCCACGTCACCGCGCCTACCATCCAACTCCAAAACTCGGGGGAGACTAACACTCCCTACCTCCCTTGGTGTGCATCATAGGCGTGCCCATGACGAACACAACATTTCTCCTTAACCAATACAAAACAAACATAGCTGCTCAAAAAAAAGATACTATACTAATCCAGTATACAAGAATAGTACACAACAAGAAATGCCACATTCAGTCAATCCACCCCGAATCCTTGCAGCCGCGTTGAGCATGGCGGTCGAGGACTCAAACTGTACCGTTCAAGTCCTTGTCTCAGAGGCACTGAGTTGATTGGTATGGAGCCAGGCACCTCCTGATCTGAATCTTGAACTGGCTCCAAATTCTGCATGTCCACACCCCTTGTAGTAGATGATTGAGAATTAGTAGCAGTCACCACCGGCCATGTGCACTGGCTCAAACTTCTGCATGTCCACACCCCATGTAGTCGATGATTGAGAATTAGTAGCAGTCACCACCGGATTCACTGTCAGGATGATCCATCCTCTCTCCTTCATCAGCTTCAGATCCCACTGTTTCCCTGAGCAGGAAGGTCTGGAATTGAAAATACCGAGGACATTAAACAACATTCACTCAGTACATGGCACTCATTTTGGTTTATAAGCTGAAAATTGAGCCATCAGTGTAGTGTCAAGAGTGTCAGGATGGCCGAGTGGTCTAAGGTGCTGCTTTCAGGACACAGTCTCCTTTGGCAGGCGTGGGTTCGAGTCCCACTTCTGACAAGTGTCTTTTGCGAGGTGGATAAATTTTTGGACTTTTTTTTTCCAAGCACCCGTATCAAAAACAATAACAACAGTTTCTGTAAATTATCGATAAGATCTATTGTCCGTTGCTTGCACTAATTTCCTGAAGTTGGCTAAATCGCAGTAAATCGGTAAAGCGGGAAATCACAACATCTTCAACAAATCGTGATAGAGGGGCAGAGATAAAGGTTTCGACCCTACATATCAAGAGCGCAGCTGTCAATAGTTCAGCAGGTTCACAGTGCAGAAGGTTCAGTGGCACCAGGGTCCCCTGCGTCCCAATCACAGCTGGTTTTTAACTTCTGTATTCAGGGCATGGGAGGGGTGTGTTGCATCGTGCACACACGGTGCCTGTTTCGCAGATAAGTTTTAATAAATATACAGAGAATAATATAGAGTCATTGGCAACGAGGAACACCTTCCCTGACCTTTTATTCTCTCCGGTTCCACGTCACCGCGCCTACCATCCAACTCCAAAACTCGGGGGAGACTAACACTCCCTACCTCCCTTGGTGTGCATCATAGGCGTGCCCATGACGAACACAACATTTCTCCTTAACCAATACAAAACAAACATAGCTGCTCAAAAAAAAGATACTATACTAATCCAGTATACAAGAATAGTACACAACAAGAAATGCCACATTCAGTCAATCCACCCCGAATCCTTGCAGCCGCGTTGAGCATGGCGGTCAAGGACTCAAACTGTACCGTTCAAGTCCTTGTCTCAGAGGCACTGAGTTGATTGGTATGGAGCCAGGCACCTCCTGATCTGAATCTTGAACTGGCTCCAAATTCTGCATGTCCACACCCCTTGTAGTAGATGATTGAGAATTAGTAGCAGTCACCACTGGCCATGTGCACTGGCTCAAACTTCTGCATGTCCACACCCCATGTAGTCGATGATTGAGAATTAGTAGCAGTCACCACCGGATTCACTGTCAGGATGATCCATCCTCTCTCCTTCATCAGCTTCAGATCCCACTGTTTCCCTGAGCAGGAAGGCCTGGAATTGAAAATACAGAGGACATTAAACAACATTCACTCAGTACATGGCACTCATTTTGGTTTATACGCTCGAAATTGAGCCTGAGGGAGGTGTGAAGAGTGTCAGGATGGCCGAGTGGTCTAAGGCGCTGCATTCAGGTCGCAGCCTCCCTTGGAGGTGTGGGTTCAAATCCCACTTCTGACAAGTGTATTTTGCGAGGTGGATAGATTTTTGGACTTTTTTTTCCCAGCACCGTATCAAAAACAATGTCAACAGTTTCTGTAAATTATCGATAAGATCTATTTTCCGTTGCTTGCACAAATTGCCTGAAGTTGGCTAAATCGCAGTGAATCGGTAAAGCAGGAAATCACAGCATCTTCAACAAATCGTGATAGAGGGGCCGAGATAAAGGTTTCGACCCTACATATCAAAAGCGCAGCTGTCAATAGTTCAGCAGGCTCACAGTGCAGAAGGTTCA
Source organism: Pleurodeles waltl (assembly GCF_031143425.1). Lineage (NCBI taxonomy): Eukaryota > Metazoa > Chordata > Amphibia > Caudata > Salamandridae > Pleurodeles > Pleurodeles waltl. The sequence continues at coordinate 6,023,399 of NW_027150097.1, forward strand.
GTGGCACCAGGGTCCCCTGCGTCCCAATCACAGCTGTTTTTTAACTTCTGTATTCAGGGCATGGGAGGGGTGTGTTGCATCGTGCACACACAGTGCCTGTTTCGCAAATAAGTTTTAATAAATACACAGAGAATAATATAGAGTCATTGGCCACGAGGAACACCTTTCCTGACCTTTTATTCTCTCCAGTTCCACGTCACCGCGCCTACCATCCAACTCCAAAACTCAGGGGAGACTAACACTCCCTACCTCCCTTGGTGTGCATCATAGGCGTGCCCATGACCAACACAACATTTCTCCTTAATCAATACAAAACAAACATAGCTGCTCAAAAAAAAGATACTATACTAATCCAGTATACAAGAATAGTACACAACAAGAAATGCCACATTCAGTCAATCCACCCCGAATCCTTGCAGCCGCGTTGAGCATGGCGGTCGAGGACTCAAACTGTACCGTTCAAGTCCTTGTCTCAGAGGCACTGAGTTGATTGGTATGGAGCCAGGCACCTCCTGATCTGAATCTTGAACTGGCTCCAAATTCTGCATGTCCACACCCCCTGTAGTAGATGATTGAGAATTAGTAGCAGTCACCACCGGCCATGTGCACTGGCTCAAAATTCAGCATGTCCACACCCCATGTAGTAGATAATTGAGAATTAGTAGCAGTCACCACCGGATCCACTGTCAGGATGATCCATCCTCTCTCCTTCATCAGCTTCAGATCCCACTGTTTCCCTGAGCAGGAAGGTCTGGAATTGAAAATACAGAGGACATTAAACAACATTCACTCAGTACATGGCACTCATTTTGGTTTATAAGCTGGAAATTGAGCCATCAGTGCCGTGTCAAGAGTGTCAGGATGGCCGAGTGGTCTCAGGTGCTGCGTTCAGGTCGCAGTCTCCATTGGAGGCGTGGGTTCGAATCCCACTTCTGACAAGTGTCTTTTGCGAGGTGGATACATTTTTGGACTTTTTTTTTCCAAGCACCCGTATCAAAAACAATGTCAACAGTTTCTGTAAATTATCGATAAGATCTATTGTCCGTTGCTTGCACTAATTTCCTGAAGTTGGCTAAATCGCAGTAAATCGGTAAAGCGGGAAATCACAGCATCTTCAACAAATCGTGATAGAGGGGCAGAGATAAAGGTTTCGACCCTACATATCAAGAGCGCAGCTGTCAATAGTTCAGCAGGTTCACAGTGCAGAAGGTTCAGTGGCACCAGGGTCCCCTGCGTCCCAATCACAGCTGGTTTTTAACTTCTGTATTCAGGGCATGGGAGGGGTGTGTTGCATCGTGCACACACTGTGCCTGTTTCGCAGATAAGTTTTAATAAATACACAGAGAATAATATAGAGTCATTGGCCACGAGGAACACCTTCCCTGACCTTTTATTCTCTCCGGTTCCACATCACCGCGCCTACCATCCAACTCCAAAACTCGGGGGAGACTAACACTCCCTACCTCCCTTGGTGTGCATCATAGGCGTGCCCATGACGAACACAACATTTCTCCTTAATCAATACAAAACAAACATAGCTGCTCAAAAAAAAGATACTATACTAATCCAGTATACAAGAATAGTACACAACAAGAAATGCCACATTCAGTCAATCCACCTCGAATCCTTGCAGCCGCGTTGAGCATGGCGGTCGAGGACTCAAACTGTACCGTTCAAGTCCTTGTCTCAGAGGCACTGAGTTGATTGGTATGGAGCCAGGCACCTCCTGATCTGAATCTTGAACTGGCTCTAAATTCTGCATGTCCACACCTCTTGTAGTAGATGATTAAGAATTAGTAGCAGTCACCACCGGCCATGTGCACTGGCTCAAACTTCTGCATGTCCACACCCCATGTAGTCGATGATTGAGAATTAGTAGCAGTCACCACCGGATTCACTGTCAGGATGATCCATCCTCTCTCCTTCATCAGCTTCAGATCCCACTGTTTCCCTGAGCAGGAAGGTCTGGAATTGAAAATACAGAGGACATTAAACAACATTCACTCAGTACATGGCACTCATTTTGGTTTATACGCTCGAAATTGAGCCATGAGGGAAGTGTGAAGAGTGTCAGGATGGCTGAGTGGTCTAAGGCGCTGCGTTCCGGTCGCAGCCTCCCGTGGAGGTGTGGGTTCAAATACCACTTCTGACAAGTGTCTTTTGCGAGGTGGTTACATTTTTGGACTTTTTTTTTCCATGCACCCTTATCAAAAACAATGTCAACAGTTTCTGTAAATTATCGATAAGATCTATTGTCCGTTGCTTGCACTAATTTCCTGAAGTTGGCTAAATCGCAGTAAATCGGTAAAGCGGGAAATCACAGCATCTTCAACAAATCGTGATAGAGGGGCCGAGATAAAGGTTTCGACCCTACATATCAAGAGCGCAGCTGTCAATAGTTCAGCAGGTTCACAGTGCAGAAGGTTCAGTGGCACCAGGGTCCCCTGCGTCCCAATCACAGCTGATTTTTAACTTCTGTATTCAGGGCATGGGAGGGGTGTATTGCATCGTGCACACACGGTGCCTGTTTCGCAGATAAGTTTTAATAAATACACAGAGAATAATATAGAGTCATTGGCCACGAGGAACACCTTCCCTGACCTTTTATTCTCTCCTGTTCCACGGCGCCGCGCCTACCATCCAACTCCAAAACTCGGGGGAGACTAACACTCCCTACCTCCCTTGGTGTGCATCATAGGCGTGCCCATGACGAACACAACATTTCTCCTTAACCAATACAAAACAAACATAGCTGCTCAAAAAAAAGATACTATACTAATCCAGTATACAAGAATAGTACACAACAAGAAATGCCACATTCAGTCAATCCACCCCGAATCCTTGCAGCCGCGTTGAGCATGGCGGTCGAGGACTCAAACTGTACCGTTCAAGTCCTTGTCTCAAAGGCACTGAGTTGATTGGTATGGAGCCAGGCACCTCCTGATCTGAATCTTGAACTTGCTCCAAATTCTGCATGTCCACACCCCTTGTAGTAGATGATTGAGAATTAGTAGCAGTCACCACCGGCCATGTGCACTGGCTCAAACTTCTGCATGTCCACACCCCATGTAGTCGATGATTGAGAATTAGTAGCAGTCACCACCGGATTCACTGGCAGGATGATCCATCCTCTCTCCTTCATCAGCTTCAGATCCCACTGTTTCCCTGAGCAGGAAGGTCTGGAATTGAAAATACAGAGGACATTAAACAACATTCACTCAGTACATGGCACTCATTTTGGTTTATACGCTCGAAATTGAGCCATGAGGTAGGTGTGAAGAGTGTCAGGATGGCAGAGTGGTCTAAGGCGCTGCGTTCAGGTCACAGCCTCCCTTGGAGGTGTGGGTTCAAATCCCACTTCTGACAAGTGTATTTTGCGAGGTGGATACATTTTTGGACTTTTTTTTCCCAAGCACCGTATCAAAAACAATGTCAACAGTTTCTGTAAATTATCGATAAGATCTATTGTCCGTTGCTTGCACTAATTGCCTGAAGTTGGCTAAATCGCAGTAAATCGGTAAAGCAGGAAATCACAGCATCTTCAACAAATCGTGATAGAGGGGCCGAGATAAAGGTTTCGACCCTACATATCAAAAGCACAGCTTTCAATAGTTCAGCAGGTTCACAGTGCAGAAGGTTCAGTGGCACCAGGTTCCCCTGCGTCCCAATCACAGCTGGTTTTTAACTTCTGTATTCAGGGCATGGGAAGGGTGTGTTGCATCGTGCACACACAGTGCCTGTTTCGCAAATAAGTTTTAATAAATACACAGAGAATAATATAGAGTCATTGGCCACGAGAATCACCTTCCCTGACCTTTTATTCTCTCCGGTTCCACGTCACCGCGCCTACCATCCAACTCCAAAACTCGGGGGAGACTAACACTCCCTACCTCCCTTGGTGTGCATCATAGGCGTGCCCATGACGAACACAACATTTCTCCTTAACCAATACAAAACAAACATAGCTGCTCAAAAAAAAGATACTGTACTAAACCAGTATACAAGAATAGTACACAACAAGAAATGCCACATTCAGTCAATCCACCCCGAATCCTTGCAGCCGCGTTGAGCATGGCGGTCAGGGACTCAAACTGTACCGTTCAAGTCCTTGTCTCAGAGGCACTGTGTTGATTGGTACGGAGCCAGGCACCTCCTGATCTGAATCTTGAACTGGCTCCAAATTCTGCATGTCCACACCCCCTGTAGTAGATGATTGAGAATTAGTAGCAGTCACCACCGGCCATGTGCACTGGCTCAAAATTCAGCATGTCCACACCCCATGTAGTAGATGATTGAGAATTAGTAGCAGTCACCACCGGATCCACTGTCAGGATGATCCATCCTCTCTCCTTCATCAGCTTCAGATCCCACTGTTTCCCTGAGCAGGAAGGTCTGGAATTGAAAATACAGAGGACATTAAACAACATTCACTCAGTACATGGCACTCATTTTGGTTTATAAGCTGGAAATCGAGCCATCAGTGAAGTGTCATGAGTGTCAGGATGGCCGAGTGGTCTAAAGCGCTGTGTTCAGGTCGCAGTCTCCTTAGGAAGCGTGGGTTCGAATCCCCCTTCTGACAAGTGTCTTTTGCGAGGTGGATACATTTTTTGACTTTTTTTTTCCAAGCACCCGTATCAAAAACAATGTCAACAGTTTATGTAAATTATCAATAAGATCTATTGTCCGTTGCTTGCACTAATTTCCTGAAATTGGCTAAATCGCAGTAAATCGGTAAAGCGGGAAATCACAGCATCTTCAACAAATCGTGATAGAGGGGCAGAGATAAAGGTTTCGACCCTACATATCAAGAGCGCAGCTGTCAATAGTTCAGCAGGTTCACAGTGCAGAAGGTTCAGTGGCACCAGGGTCCCCTGCGTCCCAATCACAGCTGGTTTTTAACTTCTGTATTCAGGGCATGGGAGGGGTGTGTTGCATCGTGCACACACGGTGCCTGTTTCGCAGATAAGTTTTAATAAATACACAGAGAATAATATAGAGTCATTGGCCACGAGGAACACCTTCCCTGACCTTTTATTCTCTCCGGTTCCACGTCACCGCGCCTACCATCCAACTCCAAAACTCGGGGTAGACTAACACTCCCTACCTCCCTTGGTGTGCATCATAGGCGTGCCCATGACGAACACAACATTTCTCCTTAACCAATACAAAACAAACATAGCTGCTCAAAAAAAAGATACTATACTAATCCAGTATACAAGAATAGTACACAACAAGAAATGCCACATTCAGTCAATCCACCCCGAATCCTTGCAGCCGTGTTGAGCATGGCGGTCGAGGACTCAAACTGTACCGTTCAAGTCCTTGTCTCAGAGGCACTGAGTTGATTGGTATGGAGCCAGGGACCTCCTGATCTGAATCTTGAACTGGCTCCAAATTCTGCATGTCCACACCCCCTGTAGTAGATGATTGAGAATTAGTAGCAGTCACCACCGGCCATGTGCACTGGCTAAAAATTCAGCATGTCCACACCCCATGTAGTAGATGATTGAGAATTAGTAGCAGTCACCACCGGATCCACTGTCAGGATGATCCATCCTCTCTCCTTCATCAGCTTCAGATCCCACTGTTTCCCTGAGCAGGAAGGTCTGGAATTGAAAATACAGAGGACATTAAACAACATTCACTCAGTACATGGCACTCATTTTGGTTTATAAGCTGGAAATTGAGCCATCAGTGCAGTGTCAAGAGTGTCAGGATGGCCGAGTGGTCTAAGGCGCTGCGTTCAGGTCGCAGTCTCCTTTGGAGGCGTGGGTTCGAATCCCACTTCTGTCAAGTGTCTTTCGTGAGGTGGATACATTTTTTGATTTTTTTTTTCAAGCACCCGTATCAAAAACAATGTCCACAGTTTCTGTAAATTATCGATAAGATCTATTTTCCGTTGCTTGCACAAATTGCCTGAAGTTGGCTAAATCGCAGTAAATCGGTAAAGCAGGAAATCACAGCATCTTCAACAAATCGTGATAGAGGGGCCGAGATAAAGGTTTCGACCCTACATATCAAAAGCGCAGCTGTCAATAGTTCAGCAGGCTCACAGTGCAGAAGGTTCAGTGGCACCAGGGTCCCCTGCGTCCCAATCACAGCTGGTTTTTAACTTCTGTATTCAGGGCATGGGAGGGGTGTGTTGCATCGTGCACACACAGTGCCTGTTTCGCAAATAAGTTTTAATAAATACACAGAGAATAATATAGAGTCATTGACCACGAGGAACACCTTTCCTGACCTTTTATTCTCTCCGGTTCCACGTCACCTCGCCTACCATCCAACTCCAAAACTCGGGGGAGACTAACACTCCCTACCTCCCTTGGTGTGCATCATAGTCGTGCCCATGACGAACACAACATTTCTCCTTAACCAATACAAAACAAACATAGCTGCTCAAAAAAAAGATACTATACTAAACCAGTATACAAGAATAGTACACAACAAGAAATGCCACATTCAGTCAATCCACCCCGAATCATTGCAGCCGCGTTGAGCATGGCGGTCGAGGACTCAAACTGTACCGTTCAAGTCCTTGTCTCAGAGGCACTGAGTTGATTGGTATGGAGCCAGGCACCTCCTGATCTGAATCTTAAACTGGCTCCAAATTCTGCATGTCCACACCCCCTGTAGTAGATGATTGAGAATTAGTAGCAGTCACCACCAGCCATGTGCACTGGCTCAAAATTCAGCATGTCCACACCCCATGTAGTAGATAATTGAGAATTAGTAGCAGTCACCACCGGATCCACTGTCAGGATGATCCATCCTCTCTCCTTCATCAGCTTCAGATCCCACTGTTTCCCTGAGCAGGAAGGTCTGGAATTGAAAATACAGAGGACATTAAACAACATTCACTCAGTACATGGCACTCATTTTGGTTTATAAGCTGGAAATTGAGCCATCACTGCAGTGTCAAGAGTGTCAGGATGCCTGAGTGGTCTAAGGCGCTGCGTTCAGGTCGCAGTCTTCTTTGGAGGCGTGGGTTCGAATCCCACTTCTGACAAGTGTCTTTTGCGAGGTGGATACATTTTTGGACTTTTTTTTCCCAAGCACCGTATCAAAAACAATGTGAACAGTTTCTGTAAATTATCGATAAGATCTATTTTCCGTTGCTTGCACTAATTGCCTGAAGTTGGCTAAATCGCAGTAAATCGGTAAAGCAGGAAATCACAGCATCTTCAACAAATCGTGAACGAGGGGCCGAGATAAAGGTTTCGACCCTACATATCAAAAGCGCAGCTGTCAATAGTTCAGCAGGTTCACAGTGCAGAAGGTTCAGTGGCACCAGGGTCCCCTGCGTCCCAATCACAGCTGGTTTTTAACTTCTGTATTCAGGGCATGGGAGGGGTGTGTTGCATCGTGCACACACAGTGCCTGTTTCGCAAATAAGTTTTAATAAATACACAGAGAATAATATAGAGTCATTGGCCACGAGGAACACCTTCCCTGACCTTTTATTCTCTCCGGTTCCACGTCACCGCGCCTGCCATCCAACTCCAAAACTCGGGGGAGACTAACACTCCCTACCTCCCTTGGTGTGCATCATAGGCGTGCCCATGACGAACACAACATTTCTCCTTAACCAATACAAAACAAACATAGCTGCTCAAAAAAAGATACTATACTAAACCAGTATACAAGAATAGTACACAACAAGAAATGCCACATTCAGTCAATCCACCCCGAATCCTTGCAGCCGCGTTGAGCATGGCGGTCGAGGACTCAAACTGTACCGTTCAAGTCCTTGTCTCAGAGGCACTGAGTTGATTGGTATGGAGCCAGGCACCTCCTGATCTGAATCTTGAACTGGCTCTAAATTCTGCATGTCCACACCTCTTGTAGTAGATGATTGAGAATTAGTAGCAGTCACCACCGGCCATGTGCACTGGCTCAAACTTCTGCATGTCCACACCCCATGTAGTCGATGATTGAGAATTAGTAGCAGTCACCACCGGATTCACTGTCAGGATGATCCATCCTCTCTCCTTCATCAGCTTCAGATCCCACTGTTTCCCTGAGCAGGAAGGTCTGGAATTGAAAATACAGAGGACATTAAACAACATTCACTCAGTACATGGCACTCATTTTGGTTTATACGCTCGAAATTGAGCCATGAGGGAAGTGTGAAGAGTGTCAGGATGGCTGAGTGGTCTAAGGCGCTGCGTTCCGGTCGCAGCCTCCCGTGGAGGTGTGGGTTCAAATACCACTTCTGACAAGTGTCTTTTGCGAGGTGGTTACATTTTTGGACTTTTTTTTTCCAAGCACCCTTATCAAAAACAATGTCAACAGTTTCTGTAAATTATCGATAAGATCTATTGTCCGTTGCTTGCACTAATTTCCTGAAGTTGGCTAAATCGCAGTAAATCGGTAAAGCGGGAAATCACAGCATCTTCAACAAATCGTGATAGAGGGGCCGAGATAAAGGTTTCGACCCTACATATCAAGAGCGCAGCTGTCAATAGTTCAGCAGGTTCACAGTGCAGAAGGTTCAGTGGCACCAGGGTCCCCTGCGTCCCAATCACAGCTGGTTTTTAACTTCTGTATTCAGGGCATGGGAGGGGTGTATTGCATCGTGCACACACGGTGCCTGTTTCGCAGATAAGTTTTAATAAATACACAGAGAATAATATAGAGTCATTGGCCACGAGGAACACCTTCCCTGACCTTTTATTCTCTCCGGTTCCACGTCACCGCGCCTACCATCCAACTCCAAAACTCGGGGGAGACTAACACTCCCTACCTCCCTTGGTGTGCATCATAGGCGTGCCCATGACGAACACAACATTTCTCCTTAACCAATACAAAACAAACATAGCTGCTCAAAAAAAAGATACTATACTAATCCAGTATACAAGAATAGTACACAACAAGAAATGCCACATTCAGTCAATCCACCCCGAATCCTTGCAGCCGCGTTGAGCATGGCGGTCGAGGACTCAAACTGTACCGTTCAAGTCCTTGTCTCAAAGGCACTGAGTTGATTGGTATGGAGCCAGGCACCTCCTGATCTGAATCTTGAACTGGCTCCAAATTCTGCATGTCCACACCCCTTGTAGTAGATGATTGAGAATTAGTAGCAGTCACCACCGGCCATGTGCACTGGCTCAAACTTCTGCATGTCCACACCCCATGTAGTCGATGATTGAGAATTAGTAGCAGTCACCACCGGATTCACTGGCAGGATGATCCATCCTCTCTCCTTCATCAGCTTCAGATCCCACTGTTTCCCTGAGCAGGAAGGTCTGGAATTGAAAATACAGAGGACATTAAACAACATTCACTCAGTACATGGCACTCATTTTGGTTTATACGCTCGAAATTGAGCCATGAGGTAGGTGTGAAGAGTGTCAGGATGGCAGAGTGGTCTAAGGCGCTGCGTTCAGGTCGCAGCCTCCCTTGGAGGTGTGGGTTCAAATCCCACTTCTGACAAGTGTATTTTGCGAGGTGGATACATTTTTGGACTTTTTTTTCCCAAGCACCGTATCAAAAACAATGTCAACAGTTTATGTAAATTATCAATAAGATCTATTGTCCGTTGCTTGCACTAATTTCCTGAAATTGGCTAAATCGCAGTAAATCGGTAAAGCGGGAAATCACAGCATCTTCAACAAATCGTGATAGAGGGGCAGAGATAAAGGTTTCGACCCTACATATCAAGAGCGCAGCTGTCAATAGTTCAGCAGGTTCACAGTGCAGAAGGTTCAGTGGCACCAGGGTCCCCTGCGTCCCAAATCACAGCTGGTTTTTAACTTCTGTATTCAGGGCATGGGAGGGGTGTGTTGCATCGTGCACACACGGTGCCTGTTTCGCAGATAAGTTTTAATAAATACACAGAGAATAATATAGAGTCATTGGCCACGAGGAACACCTTCCCTGACCTTTTATTCTCTCCGGTTCCACGTCACCGCGCCTACCATCCAACTCCAAAACTCGGGGTAGACTAACACTCCCTACCTCCCTTGGTGTGCATCATAGGCGTGCCCATGACGAACACAACATTTCTCCTTAACCAATACAAAACAAACATAGCTGCTCAAAAAAAAGATACTATACTAATCCAGTATACAAGAATAGTACACAACAAGAAATGCCACATTCAGTCAATCCACCCCGAATCCTTGCAGCCGTGTTGAGCATGGCGGTCGAGGACTCAAACTGTACCGTTCAAGTCCTTGTCTCAGAGGCACTGAGTTGATTGGTATGGAGCCAGGGACCTCCTGATCTGAATCTTGAACTGGCTCCAAATTCTGCATGTCCACACCCCCTGTAGTAGATGATTGAGAATTAGTAGCAGTCACCACCGGCCATGTGCACTGGCTAAAAATTCAGCATGTCCACACCCCATGTAGTAGATGATTGAGAATTAGTAGCAGTCACCACCGGATCCACTGTCAGGATGATCCATCCTCTCTCCTTCATCAGCTTCAGATCCCACTGTTTCCCTGAGCAGGAAGGTCTGGAATTGAAAATACAGAGGACATTAAACAACATTCACTCAGTACATGGCACTCATTTTGGTTTATAAGCTGGAAATTGAGCCATCAGTGCAGTGTCAAGAGTGTCAGGATGGCCGAGTGGTCTAAGGCGCTGCGTTCAGGTCGCAGTCTCCTTTGGAGGCGTGGGTTCGAATCCCACTTCTGTCAAGTGTCTTTCGTGAGGTGGATACATTTTTTGATTTTTTTTTTCAAGCACCCGTATCAAAAACAATGTCCACAGTTTCTGTAAATTATCGATAAGATCTATTTTCCGTTGCTTGCACAAATTGCCTGAAGTTGGCTAAATCGCAGTAAATCGGTAAAGCAGGAAATCACAGCATCTTCAACAAATCGTGATAGAGGGGCCGAGATAAAGGTTTCGACCCTACATATCAAAAGCGCAGCTGTCAATAGTTCAGCAGGCTCACAGTGCAGAAGGTTCAGTGGCACCAGGGTCCCCTGCGTCCCAATCACAGCTGGTTTTTAACTTCTGTATTCAGGGCATGGGAGGGGTGTGTTGCATCGTGCACACACAGTGCCTGTTTCGCAAATAAGTTTTAATAAATACACAGAGAATAATATAGAGTCATTGACCACGAGGAACACCTTTCCTGACCTTTTATTCTCTCCGGTTCCACGTCACCTCGCCTACCATCCAACTCCAAAACTCGGGGGAGACTAACACTCCCTACCTCCCTTGGTGTGCATCATAGTCGTGCCCATGACGAACACAACATTTCTCCTTAACCAATACAAAACAAACATAGCTGCTCAAAAAAAAGATACTATACTAAACCAGTATACAAGAATAGTACACAACAAGAAATGCCACATTCAGTCAATCCACCCCGAATCATTGCAGCCGCGTTGAGCATGGCGGTCGAGGACTCAAACTGTACCGTTCAAGTCCTTGTCTCAGAGGCACTGAGTTGATTGGTATGGAGCCAGGCACCTCCTGATCTGAATCTTAAACTGGCTCCAAATTCTGCATGTCCACACCCCCTGTAGTAGATGATTGAGAATTAGTAGCAGTCACCACCAGCCATGTGCACTGGCTCAAAATTCAGCATGTCCACACCCCATGTAGTAGATAATTGAGAATTAGTAGCAGTCACCACCGGATCCACTGTCAGGATGATCCATCCTCTCTCCTTCATCAGCTTCAGATCCCACTGTTTCCCTGAGCAGGAAGGTCTGGAATTGAAAATACAGAGGACATTAAACAACATTCACTCAGTACATGGCACTCATTTTGGTTTATAAGCTGGAAATTGAGCCATCACTGCAGTGTCAAGAGTGTCAGGATGCCTGAGTGGTCTAAGGCGCTGCGTTCAGGTCGCAGTCTTCTTTGGAGGCGTGGGTTCGAATCCCACTTCTGACAAGTGTCTTTTGCGAGGTGGATACATTTTTGGACTTTTTTTTCCCAAGCACCGTATCAAAAACAATGTGAACAGTTTCTGTAAATTATCGATAAGATCTATTTTCCGTTGCTTGCACTAATTGCCTGAAGTTGGCTAAATCGCAGTAAATCGGTAAAGCAGGAAATCACAGCATCTTCAACAAATCGTGAACGAGGGGCCGAGATAAAGGTTTCGACCCTACATATCAAAAGCGCAGCTGTCAATAGTTCAGCAGGTTCACAGTGCAGAAGGTTCAGTGGCACCAGGGTCCCCTGCGTCCCAATCACAGCTGGTTTTTAACTTCTGTATTCAGGGCATGGGAGGGGTGTGTTGCATCGTGCACACACAGTGCCTGTTTCGCAAATAAGTTTTAATAAATACACAGAGAATAATATAGAGTCATTGGCCACGAGGAACACCTTCCCTGACCTTTTATTCTCTCCGGTTCCACGTCACCGCGCCTGCCATCCAACTCCAAAACTCGGGGGAGACTAACACTCCCTACCTCCCTTGGTGTGCATCATAGGCGTGCCCATGACGAACACAACATTTCTCCTTAACCAATACAAAACAAACATAGCTGCTCAAAAAAAGATACTATACTAAACCAGTATACAAGAATAGTACACAACAAGAAATGCCACATTCAGTCAATCCACCCCGAATCCTTGCAGCCGCGTTGAGCATGGCGGTCGAGGACTCAAACTGTACCGTTCAAGTCCTTGTCTCAGAGGCACTGAGTTGATTGGTATGGAGCCAGGCACCTCCTGATCTGAATCTTGAACTGGCTCTAAATTCTGCATGTCCACACCTCTTGTAGTAGATGATTGAGAATTAGTAGCAGTCACCACCGGCCATGTGCACTGGCTCAAACTTCTGCATGTCCACACCCCATGTAGTCGATGATTGAGAATTAGTAGCAGTCACCACCGGATTCACTGTCAGGATGATCCATCCTCTCTCCTTCATCAGCTTCAGATCCCACTGTTTCCCTGAGCAGGAAGGTCTGGAATTGAAAATACAGAGGACATTAAACAACATTCACTCAGTACATGGCACTCATTTTGGTTTATACGCTCGAAATTGAGCCATGAGGGAAGTGTGAAGAGTGTCAGGATGGCTGAGTGGTCTAAGGCGCTGCGTTCCGGTCGCAGCCTCCCGTGGAGGTGTGGGTTCAAATACCACTTCTGACAAGTGTCTTTTGCGAGGTGGTTACATTTTTGGACTTTTTTTTTCCAAGCACCCTTATCAAAAACAATGTCAACAGTTTCTGTAAATTATCGATAAGATCTATTGTCCGTTGCTTGCACTAATTTCCTGAAGTTGGCTAAATCGCAGTAAATCGGTAAAGCGGGAAATCACAGCATCTTCAACAAATCGTGATAGAGGGGCCGAGATAAAGGTTTCGACCCTACATATCAAGAGCGCAGCTGTCAATAGTTCAGCAGGTTCACAGTGCAGAAGGTTCAGTGGCACCAGGGTCCCCTGCGTCCCAATCACAGCTGGTTTTTAACTTCTGTATTCAGGGCATGGGAGGGGTGTATTGCATCGTGCACACACGGTGCCTGTTTCGCAGATAAGTTTTAATAAATACACAGAGAATAATATAGAGTCATTGGCCACGAGGAACACCTTCCCTGACCTTTTATTCTCTCCGGTTCCACGTCACCGCGCCTACCATCCAACTCCAAAACTCGGGGGAGACTAACACTCCCTACCTCCCTTGGTGTGCATCATAGGCGTGCCCATGACGAACACAACATTTCTCCTTAACCAATACAAAACAAACATAGCTGCTCAAAAAAAAGATACTATACTAATCCAGTATACAAGAATAGTACACAACAAGAAATGCCACATTCAGTCAATCCACCCCGAATCCTTGCAGCCGCGTTGAGCATGGCGGTCGAGGACTCAAACTGTACCGTTCAAGTCCTTGTCTCAAAGGCACTGAGTTGATTGGTATGGAGCCAGGCACCTCCTGATCTGAATCTTGAACTGGCTCCAAATTCTGCATGTCCACACCCCTTGTAGTAGATGATTGAGAATTAGTAGCAGTCACCACCGGCCATGTGCACTGGCTCAAACTTCTGCATGTCCACACCCCATGTAGTCGATGATTGAGAATTAGTAGCAGTCACCACCGGATTCACTGGCAGGATGATCCATCCTCTCTCCTTCATCAGCTTCAGATCCCACTGTTTCCCTGAGCAGGAAGGTCTGGAATTGAAAATACAGAGGACATTAAACAACATTCACTCAGTACATGGCACTCATTTTGGTTTATACGCTCGAAATTGAGCCATGAGGTAGGTGTGAAGAGTGTCAGGATGGCAGAGTGGTCTAAGGCGCTGCGTTCAGGTCGCAGCCTCCCTTGGAGGTGTGGGTTCAAATCCCACTTCTGACAAGTGTATTTTGCGAGGTGGATACATTTTTGGACTTTTTTTTCCCAAGCACCGTATCAAAAACAATGTCAACAGTTTCTGTAAATTATCGATAAGATCTATTGTCCGTTGCTTGCACTAATTGCCTGAAGTTGGCTAAATCGCAGTAAATCGGTAAAGCAGGAAATCACAGCATCTTCAACAAATCGTGATAGAGGGGCCGAGATAAAGGTTTCGACCCTACATATCAAAAGCACAGCTTTCAATAGTTCAGCAGGTTCACAGTGCAGAAGGTTCAGTGGCACCAGGTTCCCCTGCGTCCCAATCACAGCTGGTTTTTAACTTCTGTATTCAGGGCATGGGAAGGGTGTGTTGCATCGTGCACACACAGTGCCTGTTTCGCAAATAAGTTTTAATAAATACACAGAGAATAATATAGAGTCATTGGCCACGAGAATCACCTTCCCTGACCTTTTATTCTCTCCGGTTCCACGTCACCGCGCCTACCATCCAACTCCAAAACTCGGGGGAGACTAACACTCCCTACCTCCCTTGGTGTGCATCATAGGCGTGCCCATGACGAACACAACATTTCTCCTTAACCAATACAAAACAAACATAGCTGCTCAAAAAAAAGATACTATACTAAACCAGTATACAAGAATAGTACACAACAAGAAATGCCACATTCAGTCAATCCACCCCGAATCCTTGCAGCCGCGTTGAGCATGGCGGTCAAGGACTCAAACTGTACCATTCAAGTCCTTGTCTCAGAGGCACTGTGTTGATTGGTACGGAGCCAGGCACCTCCTGATCTGAATCTTGAACTGGCTCCAAATTCTGCATGTCCACACCCCCTGTAGTAGATGATTGAGAATTAGTAGCAGTCACCACCGGCCATGTGCACTGGCTCAAAATTCAGCATGTCCACACCCCATGTAGTAGATGATTGAGAATTAGTAGCAGTCACCACCGGATCCACTGTCAGGATGATCCATCCTCTCTCCTTCATCAGCTTCAGATCCCACTGTTTCCCTGAGCAGGAAGGTCTGGAATTGAAAATACAGAGGACATTAAACAACATTCACTCAGTACATGGCACTCATTTTGGTTTATAAGCTGGAAATCGAGCCATCAGTGAAGTGTCACGAGTGTCAGGATGGCCGAGTGGTCTAAAGCGCTGTGTTCAGGTCGCAGTCTCCTTAGGAAGCGTGGGTTCAAATCCCCCTTCTGACAAGTGTCTTTTGCGAGGTGGATACATTTTTTGACTTTTTTTTTCCAAGCACCCGTATCAAAAACAATGTCAACAGTTTATGTAAATTATCAATAAGATCTATTGTCCGTTGCTTGCACTAATTTCCTGAAATTGGCTAAATCGCAGTAAATCGGTAAAGCGGGAAATCACAGCATCTTCAACAAATCGTGATAGAGGGGCAGAGATAAAGGTTTCGACCCTACATATCAAGAGCGCAGCTGTCAATAGTTCAGCAGGTTCACAGTGCAGAAGGTTCAGTGGCACCAGGGTCCCCTGCGTCCCAATCACAGCTGGTTTTTAACTTCTGTATTCAGGGCATGGGAGGGGTGTGTTGCATCGTGCACCCACGGTGCCTGTTTCGCAGATAAGTTTTAATAAATACACAGAGAATAATATAGAGTCATTGGCCACGAGGAACACCTTCCCTGACCTTTTATTCTCTCCGGTTCCACGTCACCGCGCCTACCATCCAACTCCAAAACTCGGGGGAGACTAACACTCCCTACCTCCCTTGGTGTGCATCATAGGCGTGCCCATGACGAACACAACATTTCTCCTTAACCAATACAAAACAAACATAGCTGCTCAAAAAAAAGATACTATACTAATCCAGTATACAAGAATAGTACACAACAAGAAATGCCACATTCAGTCAATCCACCCCGAATCCTTGCAGCCGTGTTGAGCATGGCGGTCGAGGACTCAAACTGTACCGTTCAAGTCCTTGTCTCAGAGGCACTGAGTTGATTGGTATGGAGCCAGGCACCTCCTGATCTGAATCTTGAACTGGCTCCAAATTCTGCATGTCCACACCCCCTGTAGTAGATGATTGAGAATTAGTAGCAGTCACCACCGGCCATGTGCACTGGCTAAAAATTCAGCATGTCCACACCCCATGTAGTAGATGATTGAGAATTAGTAGCAGTCACCACCGGATCCACTGTCAGGATGATCCATCCTCTCTCCTTCATCAGCTTCAGATCCCACTGTTTCCCTGAGCAGGAAGGTCCGGAATTGAAAATACAGAGGACATTAAACAACATTCACTCAGTACATGGCACTCATTTTGGTTTATAAGCTGGAAATTGAGCCATCAGTGCAGTGTCAAGAGTGTCAGGATGGCCGAGTGGTCTAAGGCGCTGCGTTCAGGTCGCAGTCTCCTTTGGAGGCGTGGGTTCGAATCCCACTTCTGACAAGTGTCTTTCGTGAGGTGGATACATTTTTTGATTTTTTTTTTCAAGCACCCGTATCAAAAACAATGTCCACAGTTTCTGTAAATTATCGATAAGATCTATTTTCCGTTGCTTGCACAAATTGCCTGAAGTTGGCTAAATCGCAGTAAATCGGTAAAGCAGGAAATCACAGCATCTTCAACAAATCGTGATAGAGGGGCCGAGATAAAGGTTTCGACCCTACATATCAAAAGCGCAGCTGTCAATAGTTCAGCAGGCTCACAGTGCAGAAGGTTCAGTGGCACCAGGGTCCCCTGCGTCCCAATCACAGCTGGTTTTTAACTTCTGTATTCAGGGCATGGGAGGGGTGTGTTGCATCGTGCACACACAGTGCCTGTTTCGCAAATAAGTTTTAATAAATACACAGAGAATAATATAGAGTCATTGACCACGAGGAACACCTTTCCTGACCTTTTATTCTCTCCGGTTCTACGTCACCGCGCCTACCATCCAACTCCAAAACTCGGGGGAGACTAACACTCCCTACCTCCCTTGGTGTGCATCATAGTCGTGCCCATGACGAACACAACATTTCTCCTTAACCAATACAAAACAAACATAGCTGCTCAAAAAAAAGATACTATACTAAACCAGTATACAAGAATAGTACACAACAAGAAATGCCACATTCAGTCAATCCACCCCGAATCATTGCAGCCGCGTTGAGCATGGCGGTCGAGGACTCAAACTGTACCGTTCAAGTCCTTGTCTCAGAGGCACTGAGTTGATTGGTATGGAGCCAGGCACCTCCTGATCTGAATCTTAAACTGGCTCCAAATTCTGCATGTCCACACCCCCTGTAGTAGATGATTGAGAATTAGTAGCAGTCACCACCAGCCATGTGCACTGGCTCAAAATTCAGCATGTCCACACCCCATGTAGTAGATAATTGAGAATTAGTAGCAGTCACCACCGGATCCACTGTCAGGATGATCCATCCTCTCTCCTTCATCAGCTTCAGATCCCACTGTTTCCCTGAGCAGGAAGGTCTGGAATTGAAAATACAGAGGACATTAAACAACATTCACTCAGTACATGGCACTCATTTTGGTTTATAAGTTGGAAATTGAGCCATCACTGCAGTGTCAAGAGTGTCAGGATGCCTGAGTGGTCTAAGGCGCTGCGTTCAGGTCGCAGTCTTCTTTGGAGGCGTGGGTTCGAATCCCACTTCTGACAAGTGTCTTTTGCGAGGTGGATACATTTTTGGACTTTTTTTTTCCAAGCACCCGTATCAAAAACAATGTCAACAGTTTCTGTAAATTATCGATAAGATCTATTTTCCGTTGCTTGCACTAATTGCCTGAAGTTGGCTAAATCGCAGTAAATCGGTAAAGCAGGAAATCACAGCATCTTCAACAAATCGTGAACGAGGGGCCGAGATAAAGGTTTCGACCCTACATATCAAAAGCGCAGCTGTCAATAGTTCAGCAGGTTCACAGTGCAGAAGGTTCAGTGGCACCAGGGTCCCCTGCATCCCAATCACAGCTGGTTTTTAACTTCTGTATTCAGGGCATGGGAGGGGTGTGTTGCATCGTGCACACACAGTGCCTGTTTCGCAAATAAGTTTTAATAAATACACAGAGAATAATATAGAGTCATTGGCCACGAGGAACACCTTCCCTGACCTTTTATTCTCTCCGGTTCCACGTCACCGCGCCTGCCATCCAACTCCAAAACACGGGGGAGACTAACACTCCCTACCTCCCTTGGTGTGCATCATAGGCGTGCCCATGACGAACACAACATTTCTCCTTAACCAATACAAAACAAACATAGCTGCTCAAAAAAAGATACTATACTAAACCAGTATACAAGAATAGTACACAACAAGAAATGCCACATTCAGTCAATCCACCCCGAATCCTTGCAGCCGCGTTGAGCATGGCGGTCGAGGACTCAAACTGTACCGTTCAAGTCCTTGTCTCAGAGGCACTGAGTTGATTGGTATGGAGCCAGGCACCTCCTGATCTGAATTTTGAACTGGCTCCAAATTCTGCATGTCTGCATGTAGTAGATGATTGAGAATTAGTAGCAGTCACCACCGGCCATATGCACTGGCTCAAAATTCTGCAAGTCCAAACCCCATGTAGTAGATGATTGAGAATTAGTAGCAGTCACCACAGGGTCCACTGTCAGGATGATCCATCCTCTCTCCTTCATCAGCTTCAGATCCCACTGTTTCCCTGAGCAGGAAGGTCTGGAATTGAAAATACAGAGGACATTAAATAACATTCACTCAGTACATGGCACTCATTTTGGTTTATAAGCTGGAAATTGAGCCATCAGTCTGGTGTCAAGCGTGTCAGGATGGCCGGGTGGTCTAAGGTGCTGCATTCAGGTCACAGTCTCCCTTGGAGACGTGGGTTCAAACCCCTCTTCTGACAAGTGTCTTTTGCGAGGTGGTTACATTTTTTGACTTTTTTTTTCCTAGCACCCTTATCAAAAACAATGTCAACAGTTTCTGTAAATTATCGATAAGATCTATTGTCCGTTGCTTGCACTAATTGCCTGAAGTTGGCTAAATCGCAGTAAATCGGTAAAGCAGGAAATCACAGCATCTTCAACAAATCGTGATAGAGGGGCCGAGATAAAGGTTTCGACCCTACATATCAAGAGCGCAGCTGTCAATAGTTCAGCAGGTTCACAGTGCAGAAGGTTCAGTGGCACCAGGGTCCCCTGCGTCCCAATCACAGCTGGTTTTTAACTTCTGTATTCAGGGCAAGGGAGGGGTGTGTTGCATCGTGCACACACTGTGCCTGTTTCGCAGATAAGTTTTAATAAATACACAGAGAATAATATAGAGTCATTGGCCACGAGGAACACCTTCCCTGACCTTTTATTCTCTCCGGTTCCACATCACCGCGCCTACCATCCAACTCCAAAACTCTGGGGAGACTAACACTCCCTACCTCCCTTGGTGTGCATCATAGGCGTGCCCATGACGAACACAACATTTCTCCTTAACCAATACAAAACAAACATAGCTGCTCAAAAAAAAGATACGATACTAAACCAGTATACAAGAATAGTACACAACAAGAAATGCCACATTCAGTCAATCCACCCCGAATCCTTGCAGCCGCGTTGAGCATGGCGGTCGAGGACTCAAACTGTACCGTTCAAGTCCTTGTCTCAGAGGCACTGAGTTGATTGGTGTGGAGCCAGGCACCTCCTGATCTGAATCTTGAACTGGCTCTAAATTCTGCATGTCCACACCCCTTGTAGTAGATGATTGAGAATTAGTAGCAGTCACCACCGGCCATGTGCACTGGCTCAAACTTCTGCATGTCCACACCCCATGTAGTCGATGATTGAGAATTAGCAGCAGTCACCACCGGATTCACTGTCAGGATGATCCATCCTCTCTCCTTCATCAGCTTCAGATCCCACTGTTTCCCTGAGCAGGAAGGTCTGGAATTGAAAATACAGAGGACATTAAACAACATTCACTCAGTACATGGCACTCATTTTGGTTTATACGCTCGAAATTGAGCCATGAGGCAAGTGTGAAGAGTGTCAGGATGGCTGAGTGGTCTAAGGCGCTGCGTTCCGGTCGCAGCCTCCCTTGGAGGTGTGGGTTCCAATCCCACTTCTGACAAGTGTATTTTGCGAGGTGGATACATTTTTTGACTTTTTTTTTCCAAGCACCCGTATCAAAAACAATGTCAACAGTTTCTGTAAATTATCGATAAGATCTATTGTCCGTTGCTTGCACTAATTTCCTGAAGTTGGCTAAATCGCAGTAAATCGGTAAAGCGGGAAATCACAGCATCTTCAACAAATCGTGATAGAGGGGCAGAGATAAAGGTTTCGACCCTACATATCAAGAGCGCAGCTGTCAATAGTTCAGCAGGTTCACAGTGCAGAAGTTTCAGTGGCACCAGGGTCCCCTGCGTCACAATCACAGCTGGTTTTTAACTTCTGTATTCAGGGCATGGGGGGGTGTGTTGCATCGTGCACACACGGTGCCTGTTTCGCAGATAAGTTTGAATAAATACACAGAGAATAATATAGAGTCATTGGCCACGAGGAACACCTTCCCTGACCTTTTATTCTCTCCGGTTCCACGTCACCGCGCCTACCATCCAACTCCAAAACTCGGGGGAGACTAACACTCCCTACCTCCCTTGGTGTGCATCATAGGCGTGCCCATGACGAACACAACATTTCTCCTTAACCAATACAAAACAAACATAGCTGCTCAAAAAAAAGATACTATACTAATCCAGTATACAAGAATAGTACACAACAAGAAATGCCACATTCAGTCAATCCACCCCGAATCCTTGCAGCCGCGTTGAGCATGGCGGTCGAGGACTCAAACTGTACCGTTCAAGTCCTTGTCTCAGAGGCACTGAGTTGATTGGTATGGAGCCAGGCACCTCCTGATCTGAATCTTGAACTGGCTCCAAATTCTGCATGTCCACACCCCTTGTAGTAGATGATTGAGAATTAGTAGCAGTCACCACCGGCCATGTGCACTGGCTCAAACTTCTGCATTTCCACACCCCATGTAGTCGATGATTGAGAATTAGTAGCAGTCACCACCGGATTCACTGTCAGGATGATCCATCCTCTCTCCTTCATCAGCTTCAGATCCCACTGTTTCCCTGAGCAGGAAGGCCTGGAATTGAAAATACAGAGGACATTAAACAACATTCACTCAGTACATGGCACTCATTTTGGTTTATACGCTCTAAATTGAGCCTGAGGGAGGTGTGAAGAGTGTCAGGATGGCAGAGTGGTCTAAGGCGCTGCATTCAGGTCGCAGCCTCCCTTGGAGGTGTGGGTTCAAATCCCACTTTTGACAAGTGTATTTTGCGAGGTGGATACATTTTTGGACTTTTTTTCCCAAGCACCGTATCAAAAACAATGTCAACAGTTTCTGTAAATTATCGATAAGATCTATTTTCCGTTGCTTGCACAAATTGCCTGAAGTTGGCTAAATCGCAGTAAATCGGTAAAGCAGGAAATCACAGCATCTTCAACAAATCGTGATAGAGGGGCCGAGATAAAGGTTTCGACCCTACATATCAAAAGCGCAGCTGTCAATAGTTCAGCAGGCTCACAGTGCAGAAGGTTCAGTGGCACCAGGGTCCCCTGCGTCCCAATCACAGCTGTTTTTTAACTTCTGTATTCAGGGCATGGGAGGGGTGTGTTGCATCGTGCACACACAGTGCCTGTTTCGCAAATAAGTTTTAATAAATACACAGAGAATAATATAGAGTCATTGGCCACGAGGAACACCTTT
This sequence comes from Pleurodeles waltl, assembly GCF_031143425.1. Taxonomy (NCBI): domain Eukaryota; kingdom Metazoa; phylum Chordata; class Amphibia; order Caudata; family Salamandridae; genus Pleurodeles; species Pleurodeles waltl. The sequence continues at coordinate 6,045,399 of NW_027150097.1, forward strand.
CCTGACCTTTTATTCTCTCCGGTTCCACGTCACCGCGCCTACCATCCAACTCCAAAACTCGGGGGAGACTAACACTCCCTACCTCCCTTGGTGTGCATCATAGGCGTGCCCATGACCAACACAACATTTCTCCTTAACCAATACAAAACAAACATAGCTGCTCAAAAAAAAGATACTATACTAAACCAGTATACAAGAATAGTACACAACAAGAAATGCCACATTCAGTCAATCCACCCCGAATCCTTGCAGCCGCGTTGAGCATGGCGGTCGAGGACTCAAACTGTACCGTTCAAGTCCTTGTCTCAGAGGCACTGAGTTGATTGGTATGGAGCCAGGCACCTCCTGATCTGAATCTTGAACTGGCTCCAAATTCTGCATGTCCACACCCCCTGTAGTAGATGATTGAGAATTAGTAGCAGTCACCACCAGCCATGTGCACTGGCTCAAAATTCAGCATGTCCACACCCCATGTAGTAGATAATTGAGAATTAGTAGCAGTCACCACCGGATCCACTGTCAGGATGATCCATCCTCTCTCCTTCATCAGCTTCAGATCCCACTGTTTCCCTGAGCAGGAAGGTCTGGAATTGAAAATACAGAGGACATTAAACAACATTCACTCAGTACATGGCACTCATTTTGGTTTATAAGCTGGAAATTGAGCCATCAGTGCAGTGTCAAGAGTGTCAGGATGGCCGAGTGGTCTAAGGCGCTGCGTTCAGGTCGCAGTCTCCTTTGGAGGCGTGGGTTCGAATCCCACTTCTGACAAGTGTCTTTTGCGAAGTGGATACATTTTTGGACTTTTTTTTTCCAAGCACCCGTATCAAAAACAATGTCAACAGTTTCTGTAAATTATCGATAAGATCTATTGTCCGTTGCTTGCACTAATTTCCTGAAGTTGGCTAAAACGCAGTAAATCGGTAAAGCGGGAAATCACAGCATCTTCAACAAATCGTGATAGAGGGGCAGAGATAAAGGTTTCGACCCTACATATCAAGAGCGCAGCTGTCAATAGTTCAGCAGGTTCACAGTGCAGAAGGTTCAGTGGCACCAGGGTCCCCTGCGTCCCAATCACAGCTGGTTTTTAACTTCTGTATTCAGGGCAAAGGAGGGGTGTGTTGCATCGTGCACACACTGTGCCTGTTTCGCAGATAAGTTTTAATAAATACACAGAGAATAATATAGAGTCATTGGCCACGAGGAACACCTTCCCTGACCTTTTATTCTCTCCGGTTCCACATCACCGCGCCTACCATCCAACTCCAAAACTCGGGGGAGACTAACACTCCCTACCTCCCTTGGTGTGCATCATAGGCGTGCCCATGACGAACACAACATTTCTCCTTAATCAATACAAAACAAACATAGCTGCTCAAAAAAAAGATACTATACTAATCCAGTATACAAGAATAGTACACAACAAGAAATGCCACATTCAGTCAATCCACCCCGAATCCTTGCAGCCACGTTGAGCATGGCGGTCGAGGACTCAAACTGTACCGTTCAAGTCCTTGTCTCAGAGGCACTGAGTTGATTGGTGTGGAGCCAGGCACCTCCTGATCTGAATCTTGAACTGGCTCTAAATTCTGCATGTCCACACCCCTTGTAGTAGATGATTGAGAATTAGTAGCAGTCACCACCGGCCATGTGCACTGGCTCAAACTTCTGCATGTCCACACCCCATGTAGTCGATGATTGAGAATTAGCAGCAGTCACCACCGGATTCACTGTCAGGATGATCCATCCTCTCTCCTTCATCAGCTTCAGATCCCACTGTTTCCCTGAGCAGGAAGGTCTGGAATTGAAAATACAGAGGACATTAAACAACATTCACTCAGTACATGGCACTCATTTTGGTTTATACGCTCGAAATTGAGCCATGAGGCAAGTGTGAAGAGTGTCAGGATGGCTGAGTGGTCTAAGGCGCTGTGTTCCGGTCGCAGCCTCCCTTGGAGGTGTGGGTTCCAATCCCACTTCTGACAAGTGTATTTTGCGAGGTGGATACATTTTTGGACTTTTTTTTCCCAAGCACCGTATCAAAAACAATGTCAACAGTTTCTGTAAATTATCGATAAGATCTATTTTCCGTTGCTTGCACTAATTGCCTGAAGTTGGCTAAATCGCAGTAAATCGGTAAAGCAGGAAATCACAGCATCTTCAACAAATCGTGATAGAGGGACCGAGATAAAGGTTTCGACCCTACATATCAAAAGCGCAGCTGTCAATAGTTCAGCAGGTTCACAGTGCAGAAGGTTCAGTGGCACCAGGGTCCCCTGCGTCCCAATCACAGCTGGTTTTTAACTTCTGTATTCAGGGCATGGGAGGGGTGTGTTGCATCGTGCACACACAGTGCCTGTTTCGCAAATAAGTTTTAATAAATACACAGAGAATAATATAGAGTCATTGGCCACGAGGAACACCTTCCCTGACCTTTTATTCTCTCCGGTTCCACGTCACCGCGCCTACCATCCAACTCCAAAACTCGGGGGAGACTAACACTCCCTACCTCCCTTGGTGTGCATCATAGGCGTGCCCATGACGAACACAACATTTCTCCTTAACCAATACAAAACAAACATAGCTGCTCAAAAAAAAGATACTATACTAAACCAGTATACAAGAATAGTACACAACAAGAAATGCCACATTCAGTCAATCCACCCCGAATCCTTGCAGCCGCGTTGAGCATGGCGGTCGAGGACTCAAACTGTACCGTTCAAGTCCTTGTCTCAGAGGCACTGAGTTGATTGGTATGGAGCCAGGCACCTCCTGATCTGAATCTTGAACTGGCTCCAAATTCTGCATGTCTGTATGTAGTAGATGATTGAGAATTAGTAGCAGTCACCACCGGCCATATGCACTGGCTCAAAATTCTGCAAGTCCACACCCCATGTAGTAGATGATTGAGAATTAGTAGCAGTCACCACAGGGTCCACTGTCAGGATGATCCATCCTCTCTCCTTCATCAGCTTCAGATCCCACTGTTTCCCTGAGCAGGAAGGTCTGGAATTGAAAATACAGAGGACATTAAATAACATTCACTCTGTACATGGCACTCATTTTGGTTTATAAGCTGAAAATTGAGCCATCAGTCTGGTGTCAAGAGTGTCAGGATGGCCGGGTGGTCTAAGGTGCTGCATTCAGGTCACAGTCTCCCTTGGAGACGTGGGTTCAAACCCATCTTCTGACAAGTGTCTTTTGCGAGGTGGTTACATTTTTTGACTTTTTTTTTCCTAGCACCCTTATCAAAAACAATGTCAACAGTTTCTGTAAATTATCGATAAGATCTATTGTCCGTTGCTTGCACTAATTGCCTGAAGTTGGCTAAATCGCAGTAAATCGGTAAAGCAGGAAATCACAGCATCTTCAACAAATCGTGATAGAGGGGCCGAGATAAAGGTTTCGACCCTACATATCAAAAGCACAGCTTTCAATAGTTCAGCAGGTTCACAGTGCAGAAGGTTCAGTGGCACCAGGGTCCCCTGCGTCCCAATCACAGCTGGTTTTTAACTTCTGTATTCAGGGCATGGGAAGGGTGTGTTGCATTGTGCACACACAGTGCCTGTTTCGCAAATAAGTTTTAATAAATACACAGAGAATAATATAGAGTCATTGGCCACGAGGATCACCTTCCCTGACCTTTTATTCTCTCCGGTTCCACGTCACCGCGCCTACCATACAACTCCAAAACTCGGGGGAGACTAACACTCCCTACCTCCCTTGGTGTGCATCATAGGCGTGCCCATGACGACCACACAACATTTCTCCTTAACCAATACAAAACAAACATAGCTGCTCAAAAAAAAGATACTATACTAAACCAGTATACAAGAATAGTACACAACAAGAAATGCCACATTCAGTCAATCCACCCCGAATCCTTGCAGCCGCGTTGAGCATGGCGGTCGAGGACTCAAACTGTACCGTTCAAGTCCTTGTCTCAGAGGCACTGAGTTGATTGGTATGGAGCCAGGCACCTCCTGATCTGAATCTTGAACTGGCTCCAAATTCTGCATGTCTGCATGTAGTAGATGATTGAGAATTAGTAGCAGTCACCACCGGCCATATGCACTGGCTCAAAATTCTGCAAGTCCACACCCCATGTAGTAGATGATTGAGAATTAGTAGCAGTCACCACAGGGTCCACTGTCAGGATGATCCATCCTCTCTCCTTCATCAGCTTCAGATCCCACTGTTTCCCTGAGCAGGAAGGTCTGGAATTGAAAATACAGAGGACATTAAATAACATTCACTCAGTACATGGCACTCATTTTGGTTTATAAGCTGAAAATTGAGCCATCAGTCTGGTGTCAAGAGTGTCAGGATGGCCGGGTGGTCTAAGGTGCTGCATTCAGGTCACAGTCTCCCTTGGAGACGTGGGTTCAAACCCCTCTTCTGACAAGTGTCTTTTGCGAGGTGGTTACATTTTTTGACTTTTTTTTTCCTAGCACCCTTATCAAAAACAATGTCAACAGTTTCTGTAAATTATCGATAAGATCTATTGTCCGTTGCTTGCACTAATTGCCTGAAGTTGGCTAAATCGCAGTAAATCGGTAAAGCAGGAAATCACAGCATCTTCAACAAATCGTGATAGAGGGGCCGAGATAAAGGTTTCGACCCTACATATCAAAAGCACAGCTTTCAATAGTTCAGCAGGTTCACAGTGCAGAAGGTTCAGTGGCACCAGGGTCCCCTGCGTCCCAATCACAGCTGGTTTTTAACTTCTGTATTCAGGGCATGGGAAGGGTGTGTTGCATTGTGCACACACAGTGCCTGTTTCGCAAATAAGTTTTAATAAATACACAGAGAATAATATAGAGTCATTGGCCACGAGGATCACCTTCCCTGACCTTTTATTCTCTCCGGTTCCACGTCACCGCGCCTACCATACAACTCCAAAACTCGGGGGAGACTAACACTCCCTACCTCCCTTGGTGTGCATCATAGGCGTGCCCATGACGAACACAACATTTCTCCTTAACCAATACAAAACAAACATAGCTGCTCAAAAAAAAGATACTATACTAAACCAGTATACAAGAATAGTACACAACAAGAAATGCCACATTCAGTCAATCCACCCCGAATCCTTGCAGCCGCGTTGAGCATGGCGGTCGAGGACTCAAACTGTACCGTTCAAGTCCTTGTCTCAGAGGCACTGAGTTGATTGGTACGGAGCCAGGCACCTCCTGATCTGAATCTTGAACTGGCTCCAAATTCTGCATGTCCACACCCCCTGTAGTAGATGATTGAGAATTAGTAGCAGTCACCACCGGCCATGTGCACTGGCTCAAAATTCAGCATGTCCACACCCCATGTAGTAGATGATTGAGAATTAGTAGCAGTCACCACCGGATCCACTGTCAGGATGATCCATCCTCTCTCCTTCATCAGCTTCAGATCCCACTGTTTCCCTGAGCAGGAAGGTCTGGAATTGAAAATACAGAGGACATTAAACAACATTCACTCAGTACATGGCACTCATTTTGGTTTATAAGCTGGAAATTGAGCCATCAGTGCAGTATCAAGAGTGTCAGGATGGCCGAGTGGTCTGAGGCGCTGCGTTCAGGTCGCAGTCTCCTTTGGAGGCGTGGGTTCGAATCCCACTTCAGACAAGTGTCTTTCGCGAGGTGGATACATTTTTTGACTTTTTTTTTCCAAGCACCCGTATCAAAAACAATGTCAACAGATTCTGTAAATTATCGATAAGATCTATTGTCCGTTGCTTGCACTAATTTCCTGAAGTTGGCTAAATCGCAGTAAATCGGTAAAGCGGGAAATCACAGCATCTTCAACAAATCGTGATAGAGGGGCCGAGATAAAGGTTTCGACCCTACATATCAAAAGCACAGCTGTCAATAGTTCAGCAGGTTCACAGTGCAGAAGGTTCAGTGGCACCAGGGTCCCCTGCGTCCCAATCACAGCTGGTTTTTAACTTCTGTATTCAGGGCATGGGAGGGGTGTGTTGCATCGTGCACACACGATGCCTGTTTCGCAGATAAGTTTTAATAAATACACAGAGAATAATATAGAGTCATTGGCCACGAGGAACACCTTCCCTGACCTTTTATTCTCTCCGGTTCCACGTCACCGCGCCTACCATCCAACTCCAAAACTCGGGGGAGACTAACACTCCCTACCTCCCTTGGTGTGCTTCATAGGCGTGCCCATGACGAACACAACATTTCTCCTTAACCAATACAAAACAAACATAGCTGCTCAAAAAAAAAAAAAAATACTATACTAATCCAGTATACAAGAATAGTACACAACAAGAAATGCCACATTCAGTCAATCCACCCCGAATCCTTGCAGCCGTGTTGAGCATGGCGGTCGAGGACTCAAACTGTACCGTTCAAGTCCTTGTCTCAGAGGCACTGAGTTGATTGGTATGGAGCCAGGCACCTCCTGATCTGAATCTTGAACTGGCTCCAAATTCTGCATGTCCACTCCCCCTGTAGTAGATGATTGAGAATTAGTAGCAGTCACCACCGGCCATGTGCACTGGCTCAAAATTCAGCATGTCCACACCCCATGTAGTCGATGATTGAGAATTAGTAGCAGTCACCACCGGATTCACTGTCAGGATGATCCATCCTCTCTCCTTCATCAGCTTCAGATCCCACTGTTTCCCTGAGCAGGAAGGTCTGGAATTGAAAATACAGAGGACATTAAACAACATTCACTCAGTACATGGCACTCATTTTGGTTTATACGCTCGAAATTGAGCCACGAGGGAGGTGTGAAGAGTGTCAGGATGGCCGAGTGGTCTAAGGCGCTACGTTCAGGTCGCAGCCTCCCTTGGAGATGTGGGTTCAAATCCCACTTCTGACAAGTGTATTTTGCTAGGTGGATACATTTTTGGACTTTTTTTTCCCAAGCACCGTATCAAAAACAATGTCAACAGTTTCTGTAAATTATCGATAAGATCTATTTTCCGTTGCTTGCACTAATTGCCTGAAGTTGGCTAAATCGCAGTAAATCGGTAAAGCAGGAAATCACAGCATCTTCAAAAAATCGTGATAGAGGGGCCGAGATAAAGGTTTCGACCCTACATATCAAAAGCGCAGCTGTCAATAGTTCAGCAGGTTCACAGTGCAGAAGGTTCAGTGGCACCAGGGTCCCGTGCGTCCCAATCACAGCTGGTTTTTAACTTCTGTATTCAGGGGATGGGAGGGGTGGGGGTGTTGCGTCGTGCACACACAGTGCCTGTTTTGCAGAGAAGTTTTAATAAATACACAAAGAATAATATAGAGTCTTTAGCCACGAGGAACACCTTCCCCTACCTTTTATTCTCTCCGATTCCACATCACCGCACCTACCATCCAACTCCAAAACTCGGGGGAGACTAACACTCCCTACCTCCCTTGGTGTGCATCATGGGCGTGCCCATGACGAACACAACATTTCTCCTTAACCAATACAAAACAAACATAGCTGCTCAAAAAAAAGATACTATACTAATCCAGTATACAAGAATAGTACACAACAAGAAATGCCACATTCAGTCAATCCACCCCGAATCCTTGCAGCCGCGTTGAGCATGGCGGTCGAGGACTCAAACTGTACTGTTCAAGTCCTTGTCTCAGAGGCACTGAGTTGATTGGTATGGAGCCAGGCACCTCCTGATCTGAATCTTGAACTGGCTCCAAATTCTGCATGTCCACACCCCTTGTAGTAGATGATTGAGAATTAGTAGCAGTCACCACCGGCCATGTGCACTGGCTCAAACTTCTGCATGTCCACACCCCATGTAGTCGATGATTGAGAATTAGTAGCAGTCACCACCGGATTCACTGTCAGGATGATCCATCCTCTCTCCTTCATCAGCTTCAGATCCCACTGTTTCCCTGAGCAGGAAGGTCTGGAATTGAAAATACAGAGGACATTAAACAAAATTCACTCAGTACATGGCACTCATTTTGGTTTATACGCTCGAAATTGAGCCATGAGAGAGGTGTGAAGAGTGTCAGGATGGCCGAGTGGTCTAAGGCGCTGCGTTCAGGTTGCAGCCTCTCTTGGAGGTGTGGGTTCAAATCCCACTTCTGACAAGTGTATTTTGCGAGGTGGATACATTTTTGGACTTTTTTTTCCCAAGCACCGTATCAAAAACAATGTCAACAGTTTCTGTAAATTATCGATAAGATCTATTTTCCGTTGCTTGCACTAATTGCCTGAAGTTGGCTAAATCGCAGTAAATCGGTAAAGCAGGAAATCACAGCATCTTCAACAAATCGTGATAGAGGGGCCGAGATAAAGGTTTCGACCCTACATATCAAAAGCGCAGCTGTCAATAGTTCAGCAGGTTCACAGTGCAGAAGGTTCAGTGGCACCAGGGTCCCCTGCGTCCTAATCACAGCTGGTTTTTAACTTCTGTATTCAGGGGATGGGAGGGGTGGGGGTGTTGCGTCGTGCACACACAGTGCCAGTTTTGCAGAGAAGTTTTAATAAATACACAAAGAATAATATGGAGTCTTTAGCCACGAGGAACACCTTCCCCTACCTTTTATTCTCTCCGATTCCACATCACCGCACCTACCATCAAACTCCAAAACTCGGGGGAGACTAACACTCCCTACCTCCCTTGGTGTGCATCATGGGCGTGCCCATGACGAACACAACATTTCTCCTTAACCAATACAAAACAAACATAGCTGCTAAAAAAAAAGATACTATACTAATCCAGTATACAAGAATAGTACACAACAATAAATACCACATTCAGTCAATCCACCCCGAATCCTTGCAGCCGCGTTGAGCATGGCGGTCGAGGACTCAAACTGTACCGTTCAAGTCCTTGTCTCAGAGGCACTGAGTTGATTGGTATGGAGCCAGGCACCTCCTGATCTGAATCTTGAACTGGCTCCAAATTCTGCATGTCCACACCCCCTGTAGGAGATGATTGAGAATTAGTAGCAGTCACCACCGGCCATATGCACTGGCTCAAAATTCTGCAAGTCCACACCCCATGTAGTAGATGATTGAGAATTAGTAGCAGTCACCACAGGGTCCACTGTCAGGATGATCCATCCTCTCTCCGTCATCAGCTTCAGATCCCACTGTTTCCCTGAGCAGGAAGGTCTGGAATTGAAAATACAGAGGACATTAAATAACATTCACTCAGTACATGGCACTCATTTTGGTTTATAAGCTGGAAATTGAGCTATCAGTCTGGTGTCAAAAGTGTCAGGATGGCCGGGTGGACTAAGGTGCTGCATTCAGGTCACAGTCTCCCTTGGAGACGTGGGTTCATACCCCTCTTCTGACAAGTGTCTTTTGCGAGGTGGATACATTTTTGGACTTTTTTTTTTCCAAGCACCCTTATCAAAAACAATGTCAACAGTTTCTGTAAATTATCGATAAGATCTATTGTCCGTTGCTTGCACTAATTGCCTGAAGTTGGCTAAATCGCAGTAAATCGGTAAAGCAGGAAATCACAGCATCTTCAACAAATCGTGATAGAGGGGCCGAGATAAAGGTTTCGACCCTACATATCAAAAGCACAGCTGTCAATAGTTCAGCAGGTTCACAGTGCAGAAGGTTCAGTGGCACCAGGGTCCCCTGCATCCCAATCACAGCTGGTTTTTAACTTCTGTATTCAGGGCATGGGAGGGGTGTGTTGCATCGTGCACACACAGTGCCTGCTTCACAGATAAGTTTTAATAAATACACAGAGAATAATATAGAGTCATTGGCCACGAGGAACACCTTCCCTGACCTTTTATTCTCTCCGGTTCCACGTCACCGCGCCTACCATCCAACTCCAAAACTCGGGGGAGACTAACACTCCCTACCTCCCTTGGTGTGCATCATAGGCGTGCCCATGACGAACACAACATTTCTCCTTAACCAATACAAAACAAACATAGCTGCTCAAAAAAAAGATACTATACTAAACCAGTATACAAGAATAGTACACAACAAGAAATGCCACATTCAGTCAATCCACCCCGAATCCTTGCAGCCGCGTTGAGCATGGCGGTCGAGGACTCAAACTGTACCGTTCAAGTCCTTGTCGCAGAGGCACTGAGTTGATTGGTATGGAGTCAGGGACCTCCTGATCTGAATCTTGAACTGGCTCCAAATTCTGCATGTCCACACCCCCTGTAGTAGATGATTGAGAATTAGTAGCAGTCACCACCGGCCATGTGCACTGGCTCAAAATTCAGCATGTCCACACCCCATGTAGTAGATGATTGAGAATTAGTAGCAGTCACCACCGGATCCACTGTCAGGATGATCCATCCTCTCTCCTTCATCAGCTTCAGATTCCACTGTTTCCCTGAGCAGGAAGGTCTGGAATTGAAAATACAGAGGACATTAAACAACATTCACTCAGTACATGGCACTTATTTTGGTTTATAAGCTGGAAATTGAGCCATCAGTGCAGTGTCAAGAGTGTCAGGATGGCAGAGTGGTCTAAGGTGCTGCGTTCAGGTCGCAGTCTCCTTTGGAGACGTGGGTTCGAATCCCACTTCTGACAACTGTCTTTTGCGAGGTGGATACATTTTTGGACTTTTTTTTTCCAAGCACCCGTATCAAAAACAATGTCAACAGTTTCTGTAAATTATCGATAAGATCTATTGTCCGTTGCTTGCACTAATTTCCTGAAGTTGGCTAAATCGCAGTAAATCGGTAAAGCGGGAAATCACAGCATCTTCAACAAATTGTGATAGAGGGGCAGAGATAAAGGTTTCGACCTTACATATCAAGAGCGCAGCTGTCAATAGTTCAGCAGGTTCACAGTGCAGAAGGTTCAGTGGCACCAGGGTCCCCTGCGTCCCAATCACAGCTGGTTTTTAACTTCTGTATTCAGGGCACGGGAGGGGTGTGTTGCATCGTGCACACACGGTGCCTGTTTCGCAGATAAGTTTTAATAAATACACAGAGAATAATATAGAGTCATTGGCCACGAGGATCACCTTCCCTGACCTTTTATTCTCTCCGGTTCCACGTCACCGCGCCTACCATACAACTCCAAAACTCGGGGGAGACTAACACTCCCTACCTCCCTTGGTGTGCATCATAGGCGTGCCCATGACGAACACAACATTTCTCCTTAACCAATACAAAACAAACATAGCTGCTCAAAAAAAAGATACTATACTAAACCAGTATACAAGAATAGTACACAACAAGAAATGCCACATTCAGTCAATCCACCCCGAATCCTTGCAGCCGCGTTGAGCATGGCGGTCGAGGACTCAAACTGTACCGTTCAAGTCCTTGTCTCAGAGGCACTGAGTTGATTGGTACGGAGCCAGGCACCTCCTGATCTGAATCTTGAACTGGCTCCAAATTCTGCATGTCCACACCCCCTGTAGTAGATGATTGAGAATTAGTAGCAGTCACCACCGGCCATGTGCACTGGCTCAAAATTCAGCATGTCCACACCCCATGTAGTAGATGATTGAGAATTAGTAGCAGTCACCACCGGATCCACTGTCAGGATGATCCATCCTCTCTCCTTCATCAGCTTCAGATCCCACTGTTTCCCTGAGCAGGAAGGTCTGGAATTGAAAATACAGAGGACATTAAACAACATTCACTCAGTACATGGCACTCATTTTGGTTTATAAGCTGGAAATTGAGCCATCAGTGCAGTATCAAGAGTGTCAGGATGGCCGAGTGGTCTGAGGCGCTGCGTTCAGGTCGCAGTCTCCTTTGGAGGCGTGGGTTCGAATCCCACTTCAGACAAGTGTCTTTCGCGAGGTGGATACATTTTTTGACTTTTTTTTTCCAAGCACCCGTATCAAAAACAATGTCAACAGATTCTGTAAATTATCGATAAGATCTATTGTCCGTTGCTTGCACTAATTTCCTGAAGTTGGCTAAATCGCAGTAAATCGGTAAAGCGGGAAATCACAGCATCTTCAACAAATCGTGATAGAGGGGCCGAGATAAAGGTTTCGACCCTACATATCAAAAGCACAGCTGTCAATAGTTCAGCAGGTTCACAGTGCAGAAGGTTCAGTGGCACCAGGGTCCCCTGCGTCCCAATCACAGCTGGTTTTTAACTTCTGTATTCAGGGCATGGGAGGGGTGTGTTGCATCGTGCACACACGATGCCTGTTTCGCAGATAAGTTTTAATAAATACACAGAGAATAATATAGAGTCATTGGCCACGAGGAACACCTTCCCTGACCTTTTATTCTCTCCGGTTCCACGTCACCGCGCCTACCATCCAACTCCAAAACTCGGGGGAGACTAACACTCCCTACCTCCCTTGGTGTGCTTCATAGGCGTGCCCATGACGAACACAACATTTCTCCTTAACCAATACAAAACAAACATAGCTGCTCAAAAAAAAAAAAAAATACTATACTAATCCAGTATACAAGAATAGTACACAACAAGAAATGCCACATTCAGTCAATCCACCCCGAATCCTTGCAGCCGTGTTGAGCATGGCGGTCGAGGACTCAAACTGTACCGTTCAAGTCCTTGTCTCAGAGGCACTGAGTTGATTGGTATGGAGCCAGGCACCTCCTGATCTGAATCTTGAACTGGCTCCAAATTCTGCATGTCCACTCCCCCTGTAGTAGATGATTGAGAATTAGTAGCAGTCACCACCGGCCATGTGCACTGGCTCAAAATTCAGCATGTCCACACCCCATGTAGTCGATGATTGAGAATTAGTAGCAGTCACCACCGGATTCACTGTCAGGATGATCCATCCTCTCTCCTTCATCAGCTTCAGATCCCACTGTTTCCCTGAGCAGGAAGGTCTGGAATTGAAAATACAGAGGACATTAAACAACATTCACTCAGTACATGGCACTCATTTTGGTTTATACGCTCGAAATTGAGCCACGAGGGAGGTGTGAAGAGTGTCAGGATGGCCGAGTGGTCTAAGGCGCTACGTTCAGGTCGCAGCCTCCCTTGGAGATGTGGGTTCAAATCCCACTTCTGACAAGTGTATTTTGCTAGGTGGATACATTTTTGGACTTTTTTTTCCCAAGCACCGTATCAAAAACAATGTCAACAGTTTCTGTAAATTATCGATAAGATCTATTTTCCGTTGCTTGCACTAATTGCCTGAAGTTGGCTAAATCGCAGTAAATCGGTAAAGCAGGAAATCACAGCATCTTCAAAAAATCGTGATAGAGGGGCCGAGATAAAGGTTTCGACCCTACATATCAAAAGCGCAGCTGTCAATAGTTCAGCAGGTTCACAGTGCAGAAGGTTCAGTGGCACCAGGGTCCCGTGCGTCCCAATCACAGCTGGTTTTTAACTTCTGTATTCAGGGGATGGGAGGGGTGGGGGTGTTGCGTCGTGCACACACAGTGCCTGTTTTGCAGAGAAGTTTTAATAAATACACAAAGAATAATATAGAGTCTTTAGCCACGAGGAACACCTTCCCCTACCTTTTATTCTCTCCGATTCCACATCACCGCACCTACCATCCAACTCCAAAACTCGGGGGAGACTAACACTCCCTACCTCCCTTGGTGTGCATCATGGGCGTGCCCATGACGAACACAACATTTCTCCTTAACCAATACAAAACAAACATAGCTGCTCAAAAAAAAGATACTATACTAATCCAGTATACAAGAATAGTACACAACAAGAAATGCCACATTCAGTCAATCCACCCCGAATCCTTGCAGCCGCGTTGAGCATGGCGGTCGAGGACTCAAACTGTACTGTTCAAGTCCTTGTCTCAGAGGCACTGAGTTGATTGGTATGGAGCCAGGCACCTCCTGATCTGAATCTTGAACTGGCTCCAAATTCTGCATGTCCACACCCCTTGTAGTAGATGATTGAGAATTAGTAGCAGTCACCACCGGCCATGTGCACTGGCTCAAACTTCTGCATGTCCACACCCCATGTAGTCGATGATTGAGAATTAGTAGCAGTCACCACCGGATTCACTGTCAGGATGATCCATCCTCTCTCCTTCATCAGCTTCAGATCCCACTGTTTCCCTGAGCAGGAAGGTCTGGAATTGAAAATACAGAGGACATTAAACAAAATTCACTCAGTACATGGCACTCATTTTGGTTTATACGCTCGAAATTGAGCCATGAGAGAGGTGTGAAGAGTGTCAGGATGGCCGAGTGGTCTAAGGCGCTGCGTTCAGGTTGCAGCCTCTCTTGGAGGTGTGGGTTCAAATCCCACTTCTGACAAGTGTATTTTGCGAGGTGGATACATTTTTGGACTTTTTTTTCCCAAGCACCGTATCAAAAACAATGTCAACAGTTTCTGTAAATTATCGATAAGATCTATTTTCCGTTGCTTGCACTAATTGCCTGAAGTTGGCTAAATCGCAGTAAATCGGTAAAGCAGGAAATCACAGCATCTTCAACAAATCGTGATAGAGGGGCCGAGATAAAGGTTTCGACCCTACATATCAAAAGCGCAGCTGTCAATAGTTCAGCAGGTTCACAGTGCAGAAGGTTCAGTGGCACCAGGGTCCCCTGCGTCCTAATCACAGCTGGTTTTTAACTTCTGTATTCAGGGGATGGGAGGGGTGGGGGTGTTGCGTCGTGCACACACAGTGCCAGTTTTGCAGAGAAGTTTTAATAAATACACAAAGAATAATATGGAGTCTTTAGCCACGAGGAACACCTTCCCCTACCTTTTATTCTCTCCGATTCCACATCACCGCACCTACCATCAAACTCCAAAACTCGGGGGAGACTAACACTCCCTACCTCCCTTGGTGTGCATCATGGGCGTGCCCATGACGAACACAACATTTCTCCTTAACCAATACAAAACAAACATAGCTGCTAAAAAAAAAGATACTATACTAATCCAGTATACAAGAATAGTACACAACAATAAATACCACATTCAGTCAATCCACCCCGAATCCTTGCAGCCGCGTTGAGCATGGCGGTCGAGGACTCAAACTGTACCGTTCAAGTCCTTGTCTCAGAGGCACTGAGTTGATTGGTATGGAGCCAGGCACCTCCTGATCTGAATCTTGAACTGGCTCCAAATTCTGCATGTCCACACCCCCTGTAGGAGATGATTGAGAATTAGTAGCAGTCACCACCGGCCATATGCACTGGCTCAAAATTCTGCAAGTCCACACCCCATGTAGTAGATGATTGAGAATTAGTAGCAGTCACCACAGGGTCCACTGTCAGGATGATCCATCCTCTCTCCGTCATCAGCTTCAGATCCCACTGTTTCCCTGAGCAGGAAGGTCTGGAATTGAAAATACAGAGGACATTAAATAACATTCACTCAGTACATGGCACTCATTTTGGTTTATAAGCTGGAAATTGAGCTATCAGTCTGGTGTCAAAAGTGTCAGGATGGCCGGGTGGACTAAGGTGCTGCATTCAGGTCACAGTCTCCCTTGGAGACGTGGGTTCATACCCCTCTTCTGACAAGTGTCTTTTGCGAGGTGGATACATTTTTGGACTTTTTTTTTTCCAAGCACCCTTATCAAAAACAATGTCAACAGTTTCTGTAAATTATCGATAAGATCTATTGTCCGTTGCTTGCACTAATTGCCTGAAGTTGGCTAAATCGCAGTAAATCGGTAAAGCAGGAAATCACAGCATCTTCAACAAATCGTGATAGAGGGGCCGAGATAAAGGTTTCGACCCTACATATCAAAAGCACAGCTGTCAATAGTTCAGCAGGTTCACAGTGCAGAAGGTTCAGTGGCACCAGGGTCCCCTGCATCCCAATCACAGCTGGTTTTTAACTTCTGTATTCAGGGCATGGGAGGGGTGTGTTGCATCGTGCACACACAGTGCCTGCTTCACAGATAAGTTTTAATAAATACACAGAGAATAATATAGAGTCATTGGCCACGAGGAACACCTTCCCTGACCTTTTATTCTCTCCGGTTCCACGTCACCGCGCCTACCATCCAACTCCAAAACTCGGGGGAGACTAACACTCCCTACCTCCCTTGGTGTGCATCATAGGCGTGCCCATGACGAACACAACATTTCTCCTTAACCAATACAAAACAAACATAGCTGCTCAAAAAAAAGATACTATACTAAACCAGTATACAAGAATAGTACACAACAAGAAATGCCACATTCAGTCAATCCACCCCGAATCCTTGCAGCCGCGTTGAGCATGGCGGTCGAGGACTCAAACTGTACCGTTCAAGTCCTTGTCGCAGAGGCACTGAGTTGATTGGTATGGAGTCAGGGACCTCCTGATCTGAATCTTGAACTGGCTCCAAATTCTGCATGTCCACACCCCCTGTAGTAGATGATTGAGAATTAGTAGCAGTCACCACCGGCCATGTGCACTGGCTCAAAATTCAGCATGTCCACACCCCATGTAGTAGATGATTGAGAATTAGTAGCAGTCACCACCGGATCCACTGTCAGGATGATCCATCCTCTCTCCTTCATCAGCTTCAGATTCCACTGTTTCCCTGAGCAGGAAGGTCTGGAATTGAAAATACAGAGGACATTAAACAACATTCACTCAGTACATGGCACTTATTTTGGTTTATAAGCTGGAAATTGAGCCATCAGTGCAGTGTCAAGAGTGTCAGGATGGCAGAGTGGTCTAAGGTGCTGCGTTCAGGTCGCAGTCTCCTTTGGAGACGTGGGTTCGAATCCCACTTCTGACAACTGTCTTTTGCGAGGTGGATACATTTTTGGACTTTTTTTTTCCAAGCACCCGTATCAAAAACAATGTCAACAGTTTCTGTAAATTATCGATAAGATCTATTGTCCGTTGCTTGCACTAATTTCCTGAAGTTGGCTAAATCGCAGTAAATCGGTAAAGCGGGAAATCACAGCATCTTCAACAAATTGTGATAGAGGGGCAGAGATAAAGGTTTCGACCTTACATATCAAGAGCGCAGCTGTCAATAGTTCAGCAGGTTCACAGTGCAGAAGGTTCAGTGGCACCAGGGTCCCCTGCGTCCCAATCACAGCTGGTTTTTAACTTCTGTATTCAGGGCACGGGAGGGGTGTGTTGCATCGTGCACACACGGTGCCTGTTTCGCAGATAAGTTTTAATAAATACACAGAGAATAATATAGAGTCATTGGCCACGAGGAACACCTTCCCTGACCTTTTATTCTCTCCGGTTCCACGTCACCGCGCCTACCATCCAACTCCAAAACTCGGGGAGACTAACACTCCCTACCTCCCTTGGTGTGCATCATAGGCGTGCCCATGACGAACACAACATTTCTCCTTAACCAATACAAAACAAACATAGCTGCTCAAAAAAAAGATACTATACTAATCCAGTATACAAGAATAGTACACAACAATAAATACCACATTCAGTCAATCCACCCCGAATCCTTGCAGCCGCGTTGAGCATGGCGGTCGAGGACTCAAACTGTACCGTTCAAGTCCTTGTCTCAGAGGCACTGAGTTGATTGGTATGGAGCCAGGCACCTCCTGATCTGAATCTTGAACTGGCTCCATATTCTGCATGTCCACACCCCCTGTAGTAGATGATTGAGAATTAGTAGCAGTCACCACCGGCCATGTGCACTGGCTCAAAATTCTGCAAGTCCACACCCCATGTAGTAGATGATTGAGAATTAGTAGCAGTCACCACAGGGTCCACTGTCAGGATGATCCATCCTCTCTCCTTCATCAGCTTCAGATCCCACTGTTTCCCTGACCAGGAAGGTCTGGAATTGAAAATACAGAGGACATTAAATAACATTCACTCAGTACATGGCACTCATTTTGGTTTATAAGCTGGAAATTGAGCCATCAGTCTGGTGTCAAGAGTGTCAGGATGGCCGGGTGGTCTAAGGTGCTGCATTCAGGACACAGTCTCCCTTGGAGACGTGGGTTCAAACCCCTCTTCTGACAAGTGTCTTTTGCGAGGTGGATACATTTTTTGACTTTTTTTTTCCAAGCACCCTTATCAAAAACAATGTCAACAGTTTCTGTAAATTATCGATAAGATCTATTGTCCGTTGCTTGCACTAATTGCCTGAAGTTGGCTAAATCGCAGTAAATCGGTAAAGCAGGAAATCACAGCATCTTCAACAAATCGTGATAGAGGGGCCGAGATAAAAGTTTCGACCCTACATATCAAAAGCACAGCTGTCAATAGTTCAGCAGGTTCACAGTGCAGAAGGTTCAGTGGCACCAGGGTCCCCTGCGTCCCAATCACAGCTGGTTTTTAACTTCTGTATTCAGGGCATGGGAGGGGTGTGTTGCATCGTGCACACACGATGCCTGTTTCGCAGATAAGTTTTAATAAATACACAGAGAATAATATAGAGTCATTGGCCACGAGGAACACCTTCCCTGACCTTTTATTCTCTCCGGTTCCACGTCACCGCGCCTACCATCCAACTCCAAAACTCGGGGGAGACTAACACTCCCTACCTCCCTTGGTGTGCTTCATAGGCGTGCCCATGACGAACACAACATTTCTCCTTAACCAATACAAAACAAACATAGCTGCTCAAAAAAAAAAAAAAATACTATACTAATCCAGTATACAAGAATAGTACACAACAAGAAATGCCACATTCAGTCAATCCACCCCGAATCCTTGCAGCCGTGTTGAGCATGGCGGTCGAGGACTCAAACTGTACCGTTCAAGTCCTTGTCTCAGAGGCACTGAGTTGATTGGTATGGAGCCAGGCACCTCCTGATCTGAATCTTGAACTGGCTCCAAATTCTGCATGTCCACTCCCCCTGTAGTAGATGATTGAGAATTAGTAGCAGTCACCACCGGCCATGTGCACTGGCTCAAAATTCAGCATGTCCACACCCCATGTAGTCGATGATTGAGAATTAGTAGCAGTCACCACCGGATTCACTGTCAGGATGATCCATCCTCTCTCCTTCATCAGCTTCAGATCCCACTGTTTCCCTGAGCAGGAAGGTCTGGAATTGAAAATACAGAGGACATTAAACAACATTCACTCAGTACATGGCACTCATTTTGGTTTATACGCTCGAAATTGAGCCACGAGGGAGGTGTGAAGAGTGTCAGGATGGCCGAGTGGTCTAAGGCGCTACGTTCAGGTCGCAGCCTCCCTTGGAGATGTGGGTTCAAATCCCACTTCTGACAAGTGTATTTTGCTAGGTGGATACATTTTTGGACTTTTTTTTCCCAAGCACCGTATCAAAAACAATGTCAACAGTTTCTGTAAATTATCGATAAGATCTATTTTCCGTTGCTTGCACTAATTGCCTGAAGTTGGCTAAATCGCAGTAAATCGGTAAAGCAGGAAATCACAGCATCTTCAACAAATCGTGATAGAGGGGCCGAGATAAAGGTTTCGACCCTACATATCAAAAGCGCAGCTGTCAATAGTTCAGCAGGTTCACAGTGCAGAAGGTTCAGTGGCACCAGGGTCCCGTGCGTCCCAATCACAGCTGGTTTTTAACTTCTGTATTCAGGGGATGGGAGGGGTGGGGGTGTTGCGTCGTGCACACACAGTGCCTGTTTTGCAGAGAAGTTTTAATAAATACACAAAGAATAATATAGAGTCTTTAGCCACGAGGAACACCTTCCCCTACCTTTTATTCTCTCCGATTCCACATCACCGCACCTACCATCCAACTCCAAAACTCGGGGGAGACTAACACTCCCTACCTCCCTTGGTGTGCATCATGGGCGTGCCCATGACGAACACAACATTTCTCCTTAACCAATACAAAACAAACATAGCTGCTCAAAAAAAAGATACTATACTAATCCAGTATACAAGAATAGTACACAACAATAAATACCACATTCAGTCAATCCACCCCGAATCCTTGCAGCCGCGTTGATCATGGCGGTCGAGGACTCAAACTGTACCGTTCAAGTCCTTGTCTCAGAGGCACTGAGTTGATTGGTATGGAGCCAGGCACCTCCTGATCTGAATCTTGAACTGGCTCCAAATTCTGCATGTCCACACCCCCTGTAGTAGATGATTGAGAATTAGTAGCAGTCACCACCGGCCATATGCACTGGCTCAAAATTCTGCAAGTCCACACCCCATGTAGTAGATGATTGAGAATTAGTAGCAGTCACCACAGGGTCCACTGTCAGGATGATCCATCCTCTCTCCTTCATCAGCTTCAGATCCCACTGTTTCCCTGAGCGTGAAGGTCTGGAATTGAAAATACAGAGGACATTAAATAACATTCACTCAGTACATGGCACTCATTTTGGTTTATAAGCTGGAAATTGAGCCATCAGTCTGGTGTCAAGAGTGTCAGGATGGCCTGGTGGTCTAAGGTGCTGCATTCAGGTCACAGTCTCCCTTGGAGACGTGGGTTCAAACCCCTCTTCTGACAAGTGTCTTTTGCGAGGTGGATACATTTTTGGACTATTTTTTTTCAAGCACCCTTATCAAAAACAATGTCAACAGTTTCTGTAAATTATCGATAAGATCTATTGTCCGTTGCTTGCACTAATTGCCTGAAGTTGGCTAAATCGCAGTAAATCGGTAAAGCAGGAAATCACAGCATCTTCAACAAATCGTGATAGAGGGGCCGAGATAAAGGTTTCGACCCTACATATCAAAAGCACAGCTGTCAATAGTTCAGCAGGTTCACAGTGCAGAAGGTTCAGTGGCACCAGGGTCCCCTGCATCCCAATCACAGCTGGTTTTTAACTTCTGTATTCAGGGGATGGGAGGGGTGGGGGTGTTGCGTCGTGCACACACAGTGCCTGTTTTGCAGAGAAGTTTTAATAAATACACAAAGAATAATATGGAGTCTTTAGCCACGAGGAACACCTTCCCCTACCTTTTATTCTCTCCGATTCCACATCACCGCACCTACCATCAAACTCCAAAACTCGGAGGAGACTAACACTCCCTACCTCCCTTGGTGTGCATCATGGGCGTGCCCATGACAAACACAACATTTCTCCTTAACCAATACAAAACAAACATAGCTGCTAAAAAAAAAGATACTATACTAATCCAGTATACAAGAATAGTACACAACAATAAATACCACATTCAGTCAATCCACCCCGAATCCTTGCAGCCGCGTTGAGCATGGCGGTCGAGGACTCAAACTGTACCGTTCAAGTCCTTGTCTCAGAGGCACTGAGTTGATTGGTATGGAGCCAGGCACCTCCTGATCTGAATCTTGAACTGGCTCCAAATTCTGCATATCCACACCCCCTGTAGGAGATGATTGAGAATTAGTAGCAGTCACCACCGGCCATATGCACTGGCTCAAAATTCTGCAAGTCCACACCCCATGTAGTAGATGATTGAGAATTAGTAGCAGTCACCACAGGGTCCACTGTCAGGATGATCCATCCTCTCTCCTTCATCAGCTTCAGATCCCACTGTTTCCCTGAGCAGGAAGGTCTGGAATTGAAAATACAGAGGACATTAAATAACATTCACTCAGTACATGGCACTCATTTTAGTTTATAAGCTGGAAATTGAGCCATCAGTCTGGTGTCAAAAGTGTCAGGATGGCCAGGTGGTCTAAGGTGCTGCATTCAGGTCACAGTCTCCCTTGAAGACGTGGGTTCAAACCCCTCTTCTGACAAGTGTCTTTTGCGAGGTGGATACATTTTTGGACTTTTTTTTTTCCAAGCACCCTTATCAAAAACAATGTCAACAGTTTCTGTAAATTATCGATAAGATCTATTGTCCGTTGCTTGCACTAATTGCCTGAAGTTGGCTAAATCGCAGTAAATCGGTAAAGCAGGAAATCACAGCATCTTCAACAAATCGTGATAGAGGGGCCGAGATAAAGGTTTCTACCCTACATATCAAAAGCACAGCTGTCAATAGTTCAGCAGGTTCACAGTGCAGAAGGTTCAGTGGCACCAGGGTCCCCTGCATCCCAATCACAGCTGGTTTTTAACTTCTGTATTCAGGGCATGGGAGGGGTGTGTTGCATCGTGCACACACAGTGCCTGTTTCACAGATAAGTTTTAATAAATACACAGAGAATAATATAGAGTCATTGGCCACGAGGAACACCTTCCCTGACCTTTTATTCTCTCCGGTTCCACGTCACCGCGCCTACCATCCAACTCCAAAACTCGGGGGAGACTAACACTCCCTACCTCCCTTGGTGTGCATCATAGGCGTGCCCATGACGAACACAACATTTCTCCTTAACCAATACAAAACAAACATAGCTGCTCAAAAAAAAGATACTATACTAAACCAGTATACAAGAATAGTACACAACAAGAAATGCCACATTCAGTCAATCCACCCCGAATCCTTGCAGCCGCGTTGAGCATGGCGGTCGAGGACTCAAACTGTACCGTTCAAGTCCTTGTCGCAGAGGCACTGAGTTGATTGGTATGGAGCCAGGGACCTCCTGATCTGAATCTTGAACTGGGTCCAAATTCTGCATGTCCACACCCCCTGTAGTAGATGATTGAGAATTAGTAGCAGTCACCACCGGCCATGTGCACTGGCTCAAAATTCAGCATGTCCACACCCCATGTAGTAGATGATTGAGAATTAGTAGCAGTCACCACCGGATCCACTGTCAGGATGATCCATCCTCTCTCCTTCATCAGCTTCAGATCCCACTGTTTCCCTGAGCAGGAAGGTCTGGAATTGAAAATACAGAGGACATTAAACAACATTCACTCAGTACATGGCACTCATTTTGGTTTATAAGCTGGAAATTGAGCCATCAGTGCAGTGTCAAGAGTGTCAGGATGGCCGAGTGGTCTAAGGTGCTGCGTTTAGGTCGCAGTCTCCTTTGGAGGTGTGGGTTCGAATCCCACTTCTGACAAGTGTCTTTTGCGAGGTGGATACATTTTTGGACTTTTTTTTTCCAAGCACCCGTATCAAAAACAATGTCAACAGTTTCTGTAAATTATCGATAAGATCTATTGTCCGTTGCTTGCACTAATTTCCTGAAGTTGGCTAAATCGCAGTAAATCGGTAAAGCGGGAAATCACAGCATCTTCAACAAATTGTGATAGAGGGGCAGAGATAAAGGTTTCGACCTTACATATCAAGAGCGCAGCTGTCAATAGTTCAGCAGGTTCACAGTGCAGAAGGTTCAGTGGCACCAGGGTCCCCTGCGTCCCAATCACAGCTGGTTTTTAACTTCTGTATTCAGGGCACGGGAGGGGTGTGTTGCATCGTGCACACACGGTGCCTGTTTCGCACATAAGTTTTAATAAATACACAGAGAATAATATAGAGTCATTGGCCACGAGGAACACCTTCCCTGACCTTTTATTCTCTCCGGTTCCACGTCACCGCACCTACCATCCAACTCCAAAACTCGGGGAGACTAACACTCCCTACCTCCCTTGGTGTGCATCATAGGCGTGCCCATGACAAACACAACATTTCTCCTTAACCAATACAAAACAAACATAGCTGCTCAAAAAAAAGATACTATACTAATCCAGTATACAAGAATAGTACACAACAATAAATACCACATTCAGTCAATCCACCCCGAATCCTTGCAGCCGCGTTGAGCATGGCGGTCGAGGACTCAAACTGTACCGTTCAAGTCCTTGTCTCAGAGGCACTGAGTTGATTGGTATGGAGCCAGGCACCTCCTGATCTGAATCTTGAACTGGCTCCAAATTCTGCATGTCCACACCCCCTGTAGTAGATGATTGAGAATTAGTAGCAGTCACCACCGGCCATATGCACTGGCTCAAAATTCTGCAAGTCCACACAACCCATGTAGTAGATGATTGAGAATTAGTAGCAGTCACCACAGGGTCCACTGTCAGGATGATCCATCCTCTCTCCTTCATCAGCTTCAGATCCCACTGTTTCCCTGAGCAGGAAGGTCTGGAATTGAAAATACAGAGGACATTAAATAACATTCACTCAGTACATGGCACTCATTTTGGTTTATAAGCTGAAAATTGAGCCATCAGTCTGGTGTCAAGAGTGTCAGGATGGCCGGGTGGTCTAAGGTACTGCATTCAGAACACAGTCTCCCTTGGAGACGTGGGTTCAAACCCCTCTTCTGACAAGTGTCTTTTGCGAGGTGGATACATTTTTTGACTTTTTTTTTCCAAGCACCCTTATCAAAAACAATGTCAACAGTTTCTGTAAATTATCGATAAGATCTATTGTCCGTTGCTTGCACTAATTTCCTGAAGTTGGCTAAATCGCAGTAAATCGGTAAAGTGGGAAATCACAGCATCTTCAACAAATCGTGATAGAGGGGCAGAGATAAAGGTTTCGACCCTACATATCAAAAGCACAGCTGTCAATAGTTCAGCAGGTTCACAGTGCAGAAGGTTCAGTGGCACCAGGGTCCCCTGCATCCCAATCACAGCTGGTTTTTAACTTCTGTATTCAGGGCATGGGAGGGGTGTGTTGCATCGTGCACACACAGTGCCTGTTTCACAGATAAGTTTTAATAAATACACAGAGAATAATATAGAGTCTTTAGCCACGAGGAACACCTTCCCCTACCTTTATTCTCTCCGATTCCACATCACCGCACCTACCATCCAACTCCAAAACTCGGGGGAGACTAACACTCCCTACCTCCCTTGGTGTGCATCATGGCCGTGCCCATGACGAACACAACATTTCTCCTTAACCAATACAAAACAAACATAGCTGCTCAAAAAAAAGATACTATACTAATCCAGTATACAAGAATAGTACACAACAATAAATACCACATTCAGTCAATCCACCCCGAATCCTTGCAGCCGCGTTGAGCATGGCGGTCGAGGCCTCAAACTGTACCGTTCAAGTCCTTGTCTCAGAGGCACTGAGTTGATTGGTATGGAGCCAGGCACCTCCTGATCTGAATCTTGAACTGGCTCCAAATTCTGCATGTCCACACCCCCTGTAGTAGATGATTGAGAATTAGTAGCAGTCACCACCGGCCATATGCACTGGCTCAAAATTCTGCAAGTCCACACCCCATGTAGTAGATGATTGAGAATTAGTAGCAGTCACCACAGGGTCCACTGTCAGGATGATCCATCCTCTCTCCTTCATCAGCTTCAGATCCCACTGTTTCCCTGAGCGGGAAGGTCTGGAATTGAAAATACAGAGGACATTAAATAACATTCACTCAGTACATGGCACTCATTTTGGTTTATAAGCTGAAAATTGAGCCATCAGTCTGGTGTCAAGAGTGTCAGGATGGCCGGGTGTTCTAAGGTGCTGCATTCAGGTCACAGTCTCCCTTGGAGACGTGGGTTCAAACCCCTCTTCTGACAAGTGCCTTTTGCGAGGTGGATACATTTTTGGACTATTTTTTTTCAAGCACCCTTATCAAAAACAATGTCAACAGTTTCTGTAAATTATCGATAAGATCTATTGTCCGTTGCTTGCACTAATTGCCTGAAGTTGGCTAAATCGCAGTAAATCGGTAAAGCAGGAAATCACAGCATCTTCAACAAATCGTGATTGAGGGGCCGAGATAAAGGTTTCGACCCTACATATCAAAAGCACAGCTGTCAATAGTTCAGCAGGTTCACAGTGCAGAAGGTTCAGTGGCACCAGGGTCCCCTGCGTCCCAATCACAGCTGGTTTTTAACTTCTGTATTCAGGGCATGTGAGGGGTGTGTTGCATCGTGCACACACGATGCCTGTTTCGCAGATAAGTTTTAATAAATACACAGAGAATAATATAGAGTCATTGGCCACGAGGAACACCTTCCCTGACCTTTTATTCTCTCCGGTTCCACGTCACCGCGCCTACCATCCAACTCCAAAACTCGGGGGAGACTAACACTCCCTACCTCCCTTGGTGTGCTTCATAGGCGTGCCCATGACGAACAC
Source organism: Pleurodeles waltl (assembly GCF_031143425.1). Taxonomy (NCBI): domain Eukaryota; kingdom Metazoa; phylum Chordata; class Amphibia; order Caudata; family Salamandridae; genus Pleurodeles; species Pleurodeles waltl. The sequence continues at coordinate 6,071,042 of NW_027150097.1, forward strand.
AACATTTCTCCTTAACCAATACAAAACAAACATAGCTGCTCAAAAAAAAGATACTATACTAATCCAGTATACAAGAATAGTACACAACAAGAAATGCCACATTCAGTCAATCCACCCCGAATCCTTGCAGCCGTGTTGAGCATGGCGGTCGAGGACTCAAACTGTACCGTTCAAGTCCTTGTCTCAGAGGCTCTGAGTTGATTGGTATGGAGCCAGGCACCTCCTGATCTGAATCTTGAACTGGCTCCAAATTCTGCATGTCCACTTCCCCTGTAGTAGATGATTGAGAATTAGTAGCAGTCACCACCGACCATGTGCACTGGCTCAGAATTCAGCATGTCCACACCCCATGTAGTCGATGATTGAGAATTAGTAGCAGTCACCACCGGATTCACTGTCAGGATGATCCATCCTCTCTCCTTCATCAGCTTCAGATCCCACTGTTTCCCTGAGCAGGAAGGTCTGGAATTGAAAATACAGAGGACATTAAACAACATTCACTCAGTACATGGCACTCATTTTGGTTTATACGCTCGAAATTGAGCCATGAGGGATGTGTGAAGAGTGTCAGGATGGCCGAGTGGTCTAAGGCGCTGCGTTCAGGTCGCAGCTTCCCTTGGAGGTGTGGGTTCAAATCCCACTTCTGACAAGTGTATTTTGCGAGGTGGATACATTTTTGGACTTTTTTTTCCCAAGCACCGTATCAAAAACAATGTCAACAGTTTCTGTAAATTATCGATAAGATCTATTTTCCGTTGCTTGCACTAATTGCCTGAAGTTGGCTAAATCGCAGTAAATCGGTAAAGCAGGAAATCACAGCATCTTCAACAAATCGTGATAGAGGGGCCGAGATAAAGGTTTCGACCCTACATATCAAAAGCGCAGCTGTCAATAGTTCAGCAGGTTCACAGTGCAGAAGGTTCAGTGGCACCAGGGTCCCGTGCGTCCCAATCACAGCTGGTTTTGAACTTCTGTATTCAGGGGATGGGAGGGGTGGGGGTGTTGCGTCGTGCACACACAGTGCCTGTTTTGCAGAGATGTTTTAATAAATACACAAAGAATAATATAGAGTCTTTAGCCACGAGGAACACCTTCCCCTACCTTTTATTCTCTCCGATTCCACATCACCGCACCTACCATCCAACTCCAAAACTCGGGGGAGACTAACACTCCCTACCTCCCTTGGTGTGCATCATGGGCGTGCCCATGACGAACACAACATTTCTCCTTAACCAATACAAAACAAACATAGCTGCTCAAAAAAAAGATACTATACTAATCCAGTATACAAGAATAGTACACAACAATAAATACCACATTCAGTCAATCCACCCCGAATCCTTGCAGCCGCGTTGAGCATGGCGGTCGAGGACTCAAACTGTACCGTTCAAGTCCTTGTCTCAGAGGCACTGAGTTGATTGGTATGGAGACAGGCACCTCCTGATCTGAATCTTGAACTGGCTCCAAATTCTGCATGTCCACACCCCCTGTAGTAGATGATTGAGAATTAGTAGCAGTCACCACCGGCCATATGCACTGGCTCAAAATTCTGCAAGTCCACACCCCATGTAGTAGATGATTGAGAATTAGTAGCAGTCACCACAGGGTCCACTGTCAGGATGATCCATCCTCTCTCCTTCATCAGCTTCAGATCCCACTGTTTCCCTGAGCGGGAAGGTCTGGAATTGAAAATACAGAGGACATTAAATAACATTCACTCAGTACATGGCACTCATTTTGGTTTATAAGCTGGAAATTGAGCCATCAGTCTGGTGTCAAGAGTGTCAGGATGGCCGGGTGGTCTAAGGTGCTGCATTCAGGTCACAGTCTCCCTTGGAGACGTGGGTTCAAACCCCTCTTCTGACAAGTGTCTTTTGCGAGGTGGATACATTTTTGGACTATTTTTTTTCAAGCACCCTTATCAAAAACAATGTCAACAGTTTCTGTAAATTATCGATAAGATCTATTGTCCGTTGCTTGCACTAATTGCCTGAAGTTGGCTAAATCGCAGTAAATCGGTAAAGCAGGAAATCACAGCATCTTCAACAAATCGTGATAGAGGGGCCGAGATAAAGGTTTCGACCCTACATATCAAAAGCACAGCTGTCAATAGTTCAGCAGGTTCACAGTGCAGAAGCTTCAGTGGCACCAGGGTCCCCTGCATCCCAATCACAGCTGGTTTTTAACTTCTGTATTTAGGGTATGGGAGGGGTGTGTTGCATCGTGCACACACAGTGCCTGTTTCACAGATAAGTTTTAATAAATACACAGAGAATAATATAGAGTCATTGGCCACGAGGAACACCTTCCCTGACCTTTTATTCTCTCCGGTTCCACGTCACCGCGCCTACCATCCAACTCCAAAACTCGGGGGAGACTAACACTCCCTACCTCCCTTGGTGTGCATCATAGGCGTGCCCATGACGAACACAACATTTCTCCTTAACCAATACAAAACAAACATAGCTGCTAAAAAAAAAGATACTATACTAATCCAGTATACAAGAATAGTACACAACAAGAAATGCCACATTCAGTCAATCCACCCCAAATCCTTGCAGCCGTGTTGAGCATGGCGGTCGAGGACTCAAACTGTACCGTTCAAGTCCTTGTCTCAGAGGCACTGAGTTGATTGGTATGGAGCAGGCACCTCCTGATCTGAATCTTGAACTGGCTCCAAATTCTGCATGTCCACACCCCCTGTAGTAGATGATTGAGAATTAGTAGCAGTCACCACCGGCCATGTGCACTGGCTCAAAATTCAGCATGTCCACACCCCATGTAGTAGATGATTGAGAATTAGTAGCAGTCACCACCGGATCCACTGTCAGGATGATCCATCCTCTCTCCTTCATCAGCTTCAGATCCCACTGTTTCCCTGAGCAGGAAGGTCTGGAATTGAAAATACAGAGGACATTAAACAACATTCACTCAGTACATGGCACTCATTTTGGTTTATAAGCTGGAAATTGAGCCATCAGTACAGTGTCAAGAGTGTCAGGATGGCCGAGTGGTCTAAGGTGCTGCGTTCATGTCGCAGTCTCCTTTGGTGGCGTGGGTTCGAATCCCACTTCTGACAATTGTCTTTCGCGAGGTGGATACATGTTTTGACTTTTTTTTTCCAAGCACCCGTATCAAAAACAATGTCAACAGTTTCTGTAAATTATCGATAAGATCTATTGTCCGTTGCTTGCACTAATTTCCTGAAGTTGGCTAAATCGCAGTAAATCGGTAAAGCGGGAAATCACAGCATCTTCAACAAATCGTGATAGAGGGGCAGAGATAAAGGTTTCGACCCTACATATCAAGAGCGCAGCTGTCAATAGTTCAGCAGGTTCACAGTGCAGAAGGTTCAGTGGCACCAGGGTCCCCTGCGTCCCAATCACAGCTGGTTTTTAACTTCTGTATTCAGGGGATGGGAGGGGTGGGGGTGTTGCGTCGTGCACACACAGTGCCTGTTTTGCAGAGAAGTTTTAATAAATACACAAAGAATAATATGGAGTCTTTAGCCACGAGGAACACCTTCCCCTACCTTTTATTCTCTCCGATTCCACATCACCGCACCTACCATCAAACTCCAAAACTCGGAGAGACTAACACTCCCTACCTCCCTTGGTGTGCATCATGGGCGTGCCCATGACGAACACAACATTTCTCCTTAACCAATACAAAACAAACATAGCTGCTCAAAAAAAAGATACTATACTAATCCCGTATACAAGAATAGTACACAACAATAAATACCACATTCAGTCAATCCACCCCGAATCCTTGCAGCCGCGTTGAGCATGGCGGTTGAGGACTCAAACTGTACCGTTCAAGTCCTTGTCTCAGAGGCACTGAGTTGATTGGTATGGAGCCAGGCACCTCCTGATCTGAATCTTGAACTGGCTCCAAATTCTGCATGTCCACACCCCCTGTAGGAGATGATTGAGAATTAGTATCAGTCACCACCGGCCATATGCACTGGCTCAAAATTCTGCAAGTCCACACCCCATGTAGTAGATGATTGAGAATTAGTAGCAGTCACCACAGGGTCCACTGTCAGGATGATCCATCCTCTCTCCTTCATCAGCTTCACATCCCACTGTTTCCCTGAGCAGGAAGGTCTGGAATTGAAAATACAGAGGACATTAAATAACATTCACTCAGTACATGGCACTCATTTTGGTTTATAAGCTGGAAATTGAGCCATCAGTCTGGTGTCAAAAGTGTCAGGATGGCCGGGTGGTCTAAGGTGCTGCATTCAGGTCACAGTTTCCCTTGGAGACGTGGGTTCAAACCCCTCTTCTGACAAGGGTCTTTTGCGAGGTGGATACATTTTTGGACTTTTTTTTTTCCAAGCACCCTTATCAAAAACAATGTCAACAGTTTCTGTAAATTATCGATAAGATCTATTGTCCGTTGTTTGCACTAATTGCCTGAAGTTGGCTAAATCGCAGTAAATCGGTAAAGCAGGAAATCACAGCATCTTCAACAAATCGTGATAGAGGGGCCGAGATAAAGGTTTCGACCCTACATATCAAAAGCACAGCTGTCAATAGTTCAGCAGGTTCACAGTGCAGAAGGTTCAGTGGCACCAGGGTCCCCTGCATCCCAATCACAGCTGGTTTTTAACTTCTGTATTCAGGGCATGGGAGGGGTGTGTTGCATCGTGCACACACAGTGCCTGTTTCACAGATAAGTTTTAATAAATACACAGAGAATAATATAGAGTCATTGGCCACGAGGAACACCTTCCCTGACCTTTTATTCTCTCCGGTTCCACGTCACCGCGCCTACCATCCAACTCCAAAACTCGGGGGAGACTAACACTCCCTACCTCCCTTGGTGTGCATCATAGGCGTGCCCATGACGAACACAACATTTCTCCTTAACCAATACAAAACAAACATAGCTGCTCAAAAAAAAGATACTATACTAAACCAGTATACAAGAATAGTACACAACAAGAAATGCCACATTCAGTCAATCCACCCCGAATCCTTGCAGCCGCGTTGAGCATGGCGGTCGAGGACTCAAACTGTACCGTTCAAGTCCTTGTCGCAGAGGCACTGAGTTGATTGGTATGGAGCCAGGCACCTCCTGATCTGAATCTTGAACTGGCTCCAAATTCTGCATGTCTGCATGTAGTAGATGATTGAGAATTAGTAGCAGTCACCACCGGCCATATGCACTGGCTCAAAATTCTGCAAGTCCACACCCCATGTAGTAGATGATTGAGAATTAGTAGCAGTCACCACAGGGTCCACTGTCAGGATGATCCATCCTCTCTCCTTCATCAGCTTCAGATCCCACTGTTTCCCTGAGCAGGAAGGTCTGGAATTGAAAATACAGAGGACATTAAATAACATTCACTCAGTACATGGCACTCATTTTGGTTTATAAGCTGAAAATTGAGCCATCAGTCTGGCGTCAAGAGTGTCAGGATGGCTGGGTGGTCTAAGGTGCTGCATTCAGGTCACAGTCTCCCTTGGAGACGTGGGTTCAAACCCCTCTTCTGACAAGTGTCTTTTGCGAGGTGGTTACATTTTTGGACTTTTTTTTTCCTAGCACCCTTATCAAAAACAATGTCAACAGTTTCTGTAAATTATCGATAAGATCTATTGTCCGTTGCTTGCACTAATTGCCTGAAGTTGGCTAAATCGCAGTAAATCGGTAAAGCAGGAAATCACAGCATCTTCAACAAATCGTGATAGAGGGGCCGAGATAAAGGTTTCGACCCTACATATCAAAAGCACAGCTTTCAATAGTTCAGCAGGTTCACAGTGCAGAAGGTTCAGTGGCACCAGGGTCCCCTGCGTCCCAATCACAGCTGGTTTTTAACTTCTGTATTCAGGGCATGGGAAGGGTGTGTTGCATCGTGCACACACAGTGCCTGTTTCGCAAATAAGTTTTAATAAATACACAGAGAATAATATAGAGTCATTGGCCACGAGGATCACCTTCCCTGACCTTTTATTCTCTCCGGTTCCACGTCACCGCGCCTACCATCCAACTCCAAAACTCGGGGGAGACTAACACTCCCTACCTCCCTTGGTGTGCATCATAGGCGTGCCCATGACGAACACAACATTTCTCCTTAACCAATACAAAACAAACATAGCTGCTCAAAAAAAAGATACTATACTAAACCAGTATACAAGAATAGTACACAACAAGAAATGCCACATTCAGTCAATCCACCCCGAATCCTTGCAGCCGCGTTGAGCATGGCGGTCGAGGACTCAAACTGTACCGTTCAAGTCCTTGTCGCAGAGGCACTGAGTTGATTGGTATGGAGCCAGGCACCTCCTGATCTGAATCTTGAACTGGCTCCAAATTCTGCATGTCTGCATGTAGTAGATGATTAAGAATTAGTAGCAGTCACCACCGGCCATATGCACTGGCTCAAAATTCTGCAAGTCCACACCCCATGTAGTAGATGATTGAGAATTAGTAGCAGTCACCACAGGGTCCACTGTCAGGATGATCCATCCTCTCTCCTTCATCAGCTTCAGATCCCACTGTTTCCCTGAGCAGGAAGGTCTGGAATTGAAAATACAGAGGACATTAAATAACATTCACTCAGTACATGGCACTCATTTTGGTTTATAAGCTGAAAATTGAGCCATCAGTCTGGTGTCAAGAGTGTCAGGATGGCCGGGTGGTCTAAGGTGCTGCATTCAGGTCACAGTCTCCCTTGGAGACGTGGGTTCAAACCCCTCTTCTGACAAGTGTCTTTTGCGAGGTGGTTACATTTTTGGACTTTTTTTTTCCTAGCACCCTTATCAAAAACAATGTCAACAGTTTCTGTAAATTATCGATAAGATCTATTGTCCGTTGCTTGCACTAATTGCCTGAAGTTGGCTAAATCGCAGTAAATCGGTAAAGCAGGAAATCACAGCATCTTCAACAAATCGTGATAGAGGGGCCGAGATAAAGGTTTCGACCCTACATATCAAAAGCACAGCTTTCAATAGTTCAGCAGGTTCACAGTGCAGAAGGTTCAGTGGCACCAGGGTCCCCTGCGTCCCAATCACAGCTGGTTTTTAACTTCTGTATTCAGGGCATGGGAAGGGTGTGTTGCATCGTGCACACACAGTGCCTGTTTCGCAAATAAGTTTTAATAAATACACAGAGAATAATATAGAGTCATTGGCCACGAGGATCACCTTCCCTGACCTTTTATTCTCTCCGGTTCCACGTCACCGCGCCTACCATCCAACTCCAAAACTCGGGGGAGACTAACACTCCCTACCTCCCTTGGTGTGCATCATAGGCGTGCCCATGACGAACACAACATTTCTCCTTAACCAATACAAAACAAACATAGCTGCTCAAAAAAAAGATACTATACTAAACCAGTATACAAGAATAGTACACAACAAGAAATGCCACATTCAGTCAATCCACCCCGAATCCTTGCAGCCGCGTTGAGCATGGCGGTCGAGGACTCAAACTCTACCGTTCAAGTCCTTGTCTCAGAGGCACTGAGTTGATTGGTACGGAGCCAGGCACCTCCTGATCTGAATCTTGAACTGGCTCCAAATTCTGCATGTCCACACCCCCTGTAGTAGATGATTGAGAATTAGTAGCAGTCACCACCGGCCATGTGCACTGGCTCAAAATTCAGCATGTCCACACCCCATGTAGTAGATGATTGAGAATTAGTAGCAGTCACCACCGGATCCACTGTCAGGATGATCCATCCTCTCTCCTTCATCAGCTTCAGATCCCACTGTTTCCCTGAGCAGGAAGGTCTGGAATTGAAAATACAGAGGACATTAAACAACATTCACTCAGTACATGGCACTCATTTTGGTTTATAAGCTGGAAATTGAGCCATCAGTGCAGTGTCAAGAGTGTCAGGATGGCCGAGTGGTCTGAGGCGCTGCGTTCAGGTCGCAGTCTCCTTTGGAGGCGTGGGTTCGAATCCCACTTCTGACAAGTGTCTTTCGCGAGGTGGATACATTTTTTGACTTTTTTTTTCCAAGCACCCGTATCAAAAACAATGTCAACAGATTCTGTAAATTATCGATAAGATCTATTGTCCGTTGCTTGCACTAATTTCCTGAAGTTGGCTAAATCGCAGTAAATCGGTAAAGCGGGAAATCACAGCATCTTCAACAAATCGTGATAGAGGGGCAGAGATAAAGGTTTCGACCCTACATATCAAGAGCGCAGCTGTCAATTGTTCAGCAGGTTCACAGTGCAGAAGTTTCAGTGGCACCAGGGTCCCCTGCGTCACAATCACAGCTGGTTTTTAACTTCTGTATTCAGGGCATGGGGGGGGGGTGTGTTGCATCGTGCACACACGGTGCCTGTTTCGCAGATAAGTTTTAATAAATACACAGAGAATAATATAGAGTCATTGGCCACGACGAACACCTTCCCTGACCTTTTATTCTCTCCGGTTCCACGTCACCACGCCTACCATCCAACTCCAAAACTCGGGGGAGACTAACACTCCCTACCTCCCTTGGTGTGCATCGTAGGCGTGCCCATGACGAACACAACATTTCTCCTTAACCAATACAAAACAAACATAGCTGCTCAAAAAAAAGATACTATACTAATCCAGTATACAAGAATAGTACACAACAAGAAATGCCACATTCAGTCAATCCACCCCGAATCCTTGCAGCCGCGTTGAGCATGGCGGTCGAGGACTCAAACTGTACCGTTCAAGTCCTTGTCTCAGAGGCACTGAGTTGATTGGTATGGAGCCAGGCACCTCCTGATCTGAATCTTGAACTGGCTCCAAATTCTGCATGTCCACACCCCTTGAAGTAGATGATTGAGAATTAGTAGCAGTCACCACCGGCCATGTGCACTGGCTCAAACTTCTGCATGTCCACACCCCATGTAGTCGATGATTGAGAATTAGTAGCAGTCACCAACGGATTCACTGTCCGGATGATCCATCCTCTCTCCTTCATCAGCTTCAGATCCCACTGTTTCCCTGAGCAGGAAGGTCTGGAATTGAAAATACAGAGGACATTAAACAAAATTCACTCAGTACATGGCACTCATTTTGGTTTATACGCTCGAAATTGAGCCATGAGAGAGGTGTGAAGAGTGTCAGGATGGCCGAGTGGTCTAAGGCGCTGCGTTCAGGTTGCAGCCTCCCTTGGAGGTGTGGGTTCAAATCCCACTTCTGACAAGTGTATTTTGCGAGGTGGATACATTTTTGGACTTTTTTTTCCCAAGCACCGTATCAAAAACAATGTCAACAGTTTCTGTAAATTATCGATAAGATCTATTTTCCGTTGCTTGCACTAATTGCCTGAAGTTGGCTAAATCGCAGTAAATCGGTAAAGCAGGAAATCACAGCATCTTCAACAAATCGTGATAGAGGGGCCGAGATAAAGGTTTCGACCCTACATATCAAAAGCGCAGCTGTCAATAGTTCAGCAGGTTCACAGTGCAGAAGGTTCAGTGGCACCAGGTTCCCCTGCGTCCCAATCACAGCTGATTTTTAACTTCTGTATTCAGGGGATGGGAGGGGTGGGGGTGTTGCGTCGTGCACACACAGTGCCTGTTTTGCAGAGAAGTTTTAATAAATACACAAAGAATAATATGGAGTCTTTAGCCACGAGGAACACCTTCCCCTACCTTTTATTCTCTCCGATTCCACATCACCGCACCTACCATCAAACTCCAAAACTCGGGGGAGACTAACACTCCCTACCTCCCTTGGTGTGCATCATGGGCGTGCCCATGACGAACACAACATTTCTCCTTAACCAATACAAAACAAACATAGCTGCTAAAAAAAAAGATACTATACTAATCCAGTATACAAGAATAGTACACAACAATAAATACCACATTCAGTCAATCCACCCCGAATCCTTGCAGCCGCGTTGAGCATGGCGGTCGAGGACTCAAACTGTACCGTTCAAGTCCTTGTCTCAGAGGCACTGAGTTGATTGGTATGGAGCCAGGCACCTCCTGATCTGAATGTTGAACTGGCTCCAAATTCTGCATGTCCACACCCCATGTAGTAGATGATTGAGAATTAGTAGCAGTCACCACAGGGTCCACTGTCAGGATGATCCATCCTCTCTCCTTCATCAGCTTCAGATCCCACTGTTTCCCTGAGCAGGAAGGTCTGGAATTGAAAATACAGAGGACATTAAATAACATTCACTCAGTACATGGCACTCATTTTGGTTTATAAGCTGGAAATTGAGCCATCAGTCTGGTGTCAAAAGTGTCAGGATGGCCGGGTGGTCTAAGGTGCTGCATTCAGGTCACAGTCTCCCTTGGAGACGTGGGTTCAAACCCCTCTTCTGACAAGTGTCTTTTGCGAGGTGGATACATTTTTGGACTTTTTGTTTTCCAAGCACCCTTATCAAAAACAATGTCAACAGTTTCTGTAAATTATCGATAAGATCTATTGTCCGTTGCTTGCACTAATTGCCTGAAGTTGGCTAAATCGCAGTAAATCGGTAAAGCAGGAAATCACAGCATCTTCAACAAATCGTGATAGAGGGGCCGAGATAAAGGTTTCGACCCTACATATCAAAAGCACAGCTGTCAATAGTTCAGCAGGTTCACAGTGCAGAAGGTTCAGTGGCACCAGGGTCCCCTGCATCCCAATCACAGCTGGTTTTTAACTTCTGTATTCAGGGCATGGGAGGGGTGTGTTGCATCGTGCACACACAGTGCCTGTTCCACAGATAAGTTTTAATAAATACACAGAGAATAATATAGAGTCATTGGCCACGAGGAACACCTTCCCTGACCTTTTATTCTCTCCGGTTCCACGTCACCGCGCCTACCATCCAACTCCAAAACTCGGGGGAGACTAACACTCCCTACCTCCCTTGGTGTGCATCATAGGCGTGCCCATGACGAACACAACATTTCTCCTTAACCAATACAAAACAAACATAGCTGCTCAAAAAAAAGATACTATACTAAACCAGTATACAAGAATAGTACACACCAAGAAATGCCACATTCAGTCAATCCACCCCGAATCCTTGCAGCCGCGTTGAGCATGGCAGTCGAGGACTCAAACTGTACCGTTCAAGTCCTTGTCGCAGAGGCACTGAGTTGATTGGTATGGAGCCAGGGACCTCCTGATCTGAATCTTGAACTGGCTCCAAATTCTGCATGTCCACACCCCCTGTAGTAGATGATTGAGAATTAGTAGCAGTCACCACCGGCCATGTGCACTGGCTCAAAATTCAGCATGTCCACACCCCATGTAGTAGATGATTGAGAATTAGTAGCAGTCACCACCGGATCCACTGTCAGGATGATCCATCCTCTCTCCTTCATCAGCTTCAGATCCCACTGTTTCCCTGAGCAGGAAGGTCTGGAATTGAAAATACAGAGGACATTAAACAACATTCACTCAGTACATGGCACTCATTTTGGTTTATAAGCTGGAAATTGAGCCATCAGTGCAGTGTCAAGAGTGTCAGGATGGCTGAGTGGTCTAAGGTGCTGCGTGCAGGTCACAGTCTCCTTTGGAGGCGTGGGTTCGAATCCCCATTCTGACAAGTGTCTTTTGCGAGGTGGATACATTTTTGGACTTTTTTTTTCCAAGCACCCGTATCAAAAACAATGTCAACAGTTTCTGTAAATTATCGATAAGATCTATTGTCCGTTGCTTGCACTAATTTCCTGAAGTTGGCTAAATCGCAGTAAATCGGTAAAGCGGGAAATCACAGCATCTTCAACAAATTGTGATAGAGGGGCAGAGATAAAGCTTTCGACCTTACATATCAAGAGCGCAGCTGTCAATAGTTCAGCAGGTTCACAGTGCAGAAGGTTCAGTGGCACCAGGGTCCCCTGCGTCCCAATCACAGCTGGTTTTTAACTTCTGTATTCAGGGCACGGGAGGGGTGTGTTGCATCGTGCACACACGGTGCCTGTTTCGCAGATAAGTTTTAATAAATACACAGAGAATAATATAGAGTCATTGGCCACGAGGAACACCTTCCCTGACCTTTTATTCTCTCCGGTTCCACGTCACCGCGCCTACCATCCAACTCCAAAACTCGGGGAGACTAACACTCCCTACCTCCCTTGGTGTGCATCATAGGTGTACCCATGACAAACACAACATTTCTCCTTAACCAATACAAAACAAACATAGCTGCTCAAAAAAAAGATACTATACTAATCCAGTATACAAGAATAGTACACAACAATAAATACCACATTCAGTCAATCCACCCCGAATCCTTGCAGCCGCGTTGAGCATGGCGGTCGAGGACTCAAACTGTACCGTTCAAGTCCTTGTCTCAGAGGCACTGAGTTGATTGGTATGGAGCCAGGCACCTCCTGATCTGAATCTTGAACTGGCTCCAAATTCTGCATGTCCACACCCCCTGTAGTAGATGATTGAGAATTAGTAGCAGTCACCACCGGCCATATGCACTGGCTCAAAATTCTGCAAGTCCACACCCCATGTAGTAGATGATTGAGAATTAGTAGCAGTCACCACAGGGTCCACTGTCAGGATGATCCATCCTCTCTCCTTCATCAGCTTCAGATCCCACTGTTTCCCTGAGCAGGAAGGTCTGGAATTGAAAATACAGAGGACATTAAATAACATTCACTCAGTACATGGCACTCATTTTGGTTTATAAGCTGGAAATTGAGCCATCAGTCTGGTGTCAAGAGTGTCAGGATGGCAGGGTGGTCTAAGGTGCTGCATTCAGGACACAGTCTCCCTTGGAGACGTGGGTTCAAACCCCTCTTCTGACAAGTTTCTTTTGCGAGGTGGATACATTTTTTGACTTTTTTTTTCCAAGCACCCTTATCAAAAACAATGTCAACAGTTTCTGTAAATTATCGATAAGATCTATTGTCCGTTGCTTGCACTAATTGCCTGAAGTTGGCTAAATCGCAGTAAATCGGTAAAGCAGGAAATCACAGCATCTTCAACTAATCGTGATAGAGGGGCCGAGATAAAGGTTTCGACCCTACATATCAAAAGCACAGCTGTCAATAGTTCAGCAGGTTCACAGTGCAGAAGGTTCAGTGGCACCAGGGTCCCCTGCGTCCCAATCACAGCTGGTTTTTAACTTCTGTATTTAGGGCATGGGAGGGGTGTGTTGCATCGTGCACACACGATGCCTGTTTCGCAGATAAGTTTTAATAAATACACAGAGAATAATATAGAGTCATTGGCCACGAGGAACACCTTCCCTGACCTTTTATTCTCTCCGGTTCCACGTCACCGCGCCTACCATCCAACTCCAAAACTCGGGGGAGACTAACACTCCCTACCTTCCTTGGTGTGCTTCATAGGCGTGCCCATGACGAACACAATATTTCTCCTTAACCAATACAAAACAAACATAGCTGCTCAAAAAAAAGATACTATACTAATCCAGTATACAAGAATAGTACACAACAAGAAATGCCACATTCAGTCAATCCACCCCGAATCCTTGCAGCCGTGTTGAGCATGGCGGTCGAGGACTCAAACTGTACCGTTCAAGTCCTTGTCTCAGAGGCACTGAGTTGATTGGTATGGAGCCAGGCACCTCATGATCTGAATCTTGAACTGGCTCCAAATTCTGCATGTCCACTCCCCCTGTAGTAGATGATTGAGAATTAGTAGCAGTCACCACCGGCCATGTGCACTGGCTCAAAATTCAGCATGTCCACACCCCATGTAGTCGATGATTGAGAATTAGTAGCAGTCACCACCGGATTCACTGTCAGGATGATCCATCCTCTCTCCTTCATCAGCTTCAGATCCCACTGTTTCCCTGAGCAGGAAGGTCTGGAATTGAAAATACAGAGGACATTAAACAACATTCACTCAGTACATGGCACTCATTTTGGTTTATACGCTCGAAATTGAGCCATGAGGGAGGTGTGAAGAGTGTCAGGATGGCCGAGTGGTCTAAGGCGCTGCGTTCAGGTCGCAGCCTCCCTTGGAGGTGTGGGTTCAAATCCCACTTCTGACAAGTGTATTTTGCGAGGTGGATACATTTTTGGACTTTTTTTTCCCAAGCACTGTATCAAAAACAATGTCAACAGTTTCTGTAAATTATCGATAAGATCTATTTTCCGTTGCTTGCACTAATTGCCTGAAGTTGGCTAAATCGCAGTAAATCGGTAAAGCAGGAAATCACAGCATCTTCAACAAATCGTGATAGAGGGGCCGAGATAAAGGTTTCGACCCTACATATCAAAAGCGCAGCTGTCAATAGTTCAGCAGGTTCACAGTGCAGAAGGTTCAGTGGCACCAGGGTCCCGTGCGTCCCAATCACAGCTGGTTTTTAACTTCTGTATTCAGGGGATGGGAGGGGTGGGGGTGTTGCGTCGTGCACACACAGTGCCTGTTTTGCAGAGAAGTTTTAATAAATACACAAAGAATAATATGGAGTCTTTAGCCACGAGGAACACCTTCCCCTACCTTTTATTCTCTCCGATTCCACATCACCGCACCTACCATCCAACTCCAAAACTCGGGGGAGACTAACACTCCCTACCTCCCTTGGTGTGCATCATGGGCGTGACCATGACGAACACAACATTTCTCCTTAACCAATACAAAACAAACATAGCTGCTCAAAAAAAAGATACTATACTAATCCAGTATACAAGAATAGTACACAACAATAAATACCACATTCAGTCAATCCACCCCGAATCCTTGCAGCCGCGTTGAGCATGGCGGTCGAGGACTCAAACTGTACCGTTCAAGTCCTTGTCTCAGAGGCACTGAGTTGATTGGTATGGAGCCAGGCACCTCCTGATCTGAATCTTGAACTGGCTCCAAATTCTGCATGTCCACACCCCCTGTAGTAGATGATTGAGAATTAGTAGCAGTCACCACCGGCCATATGCACTGGCTCAAAATTCTGCAAGTCCACACCCCATGTAGTAGATGATTGAGAATTAGTAGCAGTCACCACAGGGTCCACTGTCAGGATGATCCATCCTCTCTCCTTCATCAGCTTCAGATCCCACTGTTTCCCTGAGCGGGAAGGTCTGGAATTGAAAATACAGAGGACATTAAATAACATTCACTCAGTACATGGCACTCATTTTGGTTTATAAGCTGGAAATTGAGCCATCAGTCTGGTGTCAAGAGTGTCAGGATGGCCGGGTGGTCTAAGGTGTGGCATTCAGGTCACAGTCTCCCTTGGAGACGTGGGTTCAAACCCCTCTTCTGACAAGTGTCTTTTGCGAGGTGGATACATTTTTGGACTATTTTTTTTCAAGCACCCTTATCAAAAACAATGTCAACAGTTTCTGTAAATTATCGATAAGATCTATTGTCCGTTGCTTGCACTAATTGCCTGAAGTTGGCTAAATCGCAGTAAATCGGTAAAGCAGGAAATCACAGCATCTTCAACAAATCGTGATAGAGGGGCCGAGATAAAGGTTTCAACCCTACATATCAAAAGCGCAGCTGTCAATAGTTCAGCAGGTTCACAGTGCAGAAGGTTCAGTGGCACCAGGGTTCCCTGCGTCCCAATCACAGCTGGTTTTTAACTTCTGTATTCAGGGCATGGGAGGGGTGTGTTGCATCGTGCACACACAGTGCCTGTTTCGCAAATAAGTTTTAATAAATATACAGAGAATAATATAGAGTCATTGGCCACGAGGAACACCTTCCCTGACCTTTTGTTCTCTCCGGTTCCACCTCACCGCGCCTACCATCCAACTCCAAAACTCGGGGGAGACTAACACTCCCTACCTCCCTTGGTGTGCATCATAGGCGTGCCCATGACGAACACAACATTTCTCCTTAACCAATACAAAACAAACATAGCTGCTCAAAAAAAAGATACTATACTAAACCAGTATACAAGAATAGTACACAACAAGAAATGCCACATTCAGTCAATCCACCCCGAATCCTTGCAGCCGTGTTGAGCATGGCGGTCGAGGACTCAAACTGTACTGTTCAAGTCCTTGTCTCAGAGGCACTGTGTTGATTGGTATGGAGCCAGGCACCTCCTGATCTGAATCTTGAACTGGCTCCAAATTCTGCATGTCCACACCCCCTGTAGTAGATGATTGAGAATTAGTAGCAGTCACCACCGGCCATGTGCACTGGCTCAAAATTCAGCATGTCCACACCCCATGTAGTAGATGATTGAGAATTAGTAGCAGTCACCACCGGATCCACTGTCAGGATGATCCATCCTCTCTCCTTCATCAGCTTCAGATCCCACTGTTTCCCTGAGCAGGAAGGTCTGGAATTGAAAATACAGAGGACATTAAACAACATTCATTCAGTACATGGCACTCATTTTGGTTTATAAGCTGGAAATTGAGCCCTCAGTGCAGTGTCAAGAGTGTCAGGATGGCCGAGTGGTCTAAGGCGCTGCGTTCAGGTCGCAGTCTCCTTTGGTGACGTGGGTTCAAACCCCTCTTCTGACAAGTGTCTTTTGCGAGGTGCATACATTTTTGGACTATTTTTTTTCAAGCACCCTTATCAAAAACAATGTCAACAGTTTCTGTAAATTATCGATAAGATCTATTGTCCGTTGCTTGCACTAATTGCCTGAAGTTGGGTAAATCGCAGTAAATCGGTAAAGCAGGAAATCACAGCATCTTCAACAAATCGTGATAGAGGGACCGAGATAAAGGTTTCGACCCTACATATCAAAAGCACAGCTGTCAATAGTTCAGCAGGTTCACAGTGCAGAAGGTTCAGTGGCACCAGGGTCCCCTGCTTCCCAATCACAGCTGGTTTTTAACTTCTGTATTCAGGGCATGGGAGGGGTGTGTTGCATCGTGCACACACAGTGCCTGTTTCACAGATAAGTTTTAATAAATACACAGAGAATAATATAGAGTCATTGGCCACGAGGAACACCTTCCCTGACCTTTTATTCTCTCCGGTTCCACGTCACCGCGCCTACCATCCAACTCCAAAACTCGGGGGAGACTAACACTCCCTACCTCCCTTGGTGTGCATCATAGGCGTGCCCATGACGAACACAACATTTCTCCTTAACCAATACAAAACAAACATAGCTGCTCAAAAAAAAGATACTATACTAATCCAGTATACAAGAATAGTACACAACAAGAAATGCCACATTCAGTCAATCCACCCCGAATCCTTGCAGCCGTGTTGAGCATGGCGGTCGAGGACTCAAACTGTACCGTTCAAGTGCTTGTCTCAGAGGCACTGAGTTGATTGGTATGGAGCCAGGCACCTCCTGATCTGAATCTTGAACTGGTTCCAAATTCTGCATGTCCACACCCCCTGTAGTAGATGATTGAGAATTAGTAGCAGTCACCACCGGCCATGTGCACTGGCTCAAAATTCAGCATGTCCACACCCCATGTAGTAGATGATTGAGAATTAGTAGCAGTCACCACCGGATCCACTGTCAGGATGATCCATCCTCTCTCCTTCATCAGCTTCAGATCCCACTGTTTCCCTGAGCAGGAAGGTCTGGAATTGAAAATACAGAGGACATTAAACAACATTCATTCAGTACATGGCACTCATTTTGGTTTATAAGCTGGAAATTGAGCCATCAGTGCAGTGTCAAGAGTGTCAGGATGGCCGGGTGGTCTAAGGTGCTGCATTCAGGACACAGTCTCCCTTGGAGACGTGGGTTCGAACCCCTCTTCTGATAAGTGTCTTTTGCGAGGTGGATACATTTCTTGACTTTTTTTTCCAAGCACCCTCATCAAAAACAATGTCAACAGTTTCTGTAAATTATCGATAAGATCTATTGTCCGTTGCTTGCACTAATTGCCTGAAGTTGGCTAAATCGCAGTAAATCGGTAAAGCAGGAAATCACATTATCTTCAACAAATCGTGATAGAGGGGCCGAGATAAAGGTTTCGACCCTACATATCAAAAGCACAGCTGTCAATAGTTCAGCAGGTTCACAGTGCAGAAGGTTCAGTGGCACCAGGGTCCCCGGCGTCCCAATCACAGCTGGTTTTTAACTTCTGTATTCAGGGCGTGGGAGGGGTGTGTTGCATCGTGCACACACGATGCCTGTTTCGCAGATAAGTTTTAATAAATACACAGAGAATAATATAGAGTCATTGGCCACGAGGAACACCTTCCCTGACCTTTTATTCTCTCCGGTTCCACGTCACCGCGCCTACCATCCAACTCCAAAACTCGGGGGAGACTAACACTCCCTACCTCCCTTGGTGTGCTTCATAGGCGTGCCCATGACGAACACAACATTTCTCCTTAACCAATAGAAAAGAAACATAGCTGCTCAAAAAAAAGATACTATACTAATCCAGTATACAAGAATAGTACACAACAAGAAATGCCACATTCAGTCAATCCACCCCGAATCCTTGCAGCCGTGTTGAGGATGGCGGTCGAGGACTCAAACTGTACCGTTCAAGTCCTTGTCTCAGAGGCACTGAGTTGATTGGTATGGAGCCAGGCACCTCCTGATCTGAATCTTGAACTGGCTCCAAATTCTGCATGTCCACTCCCCCTGTAGTAGATGATCGAGAATTAGTAGCAGTCACCACCGGCCATGTGCACTGGCTCAAAATTCAGCATGTCCACACCCCATGTAGTCGATGATTGAGAATTAGTAGCAGTCACCACCGGATTCACTGTCAGGATCATCCATCCTCTCTCCTTCATGAGCTTCAGATCCCACTGTTTCCCTGAGCAGGAAGGTCTGGAATTGAAAATACAGAGGACATTAAACAACATTCACTCAGTACATGGCACTCATTTTGGTTTATACGCTCGAAATTGAGCCATGAGAAAGGTGTGAAGAGTGTCAGGATGGCCGAGTGGTCTAAGGCGCTGCGTTCTGGTCGCAGCCTCCCTTGGAGGTGTAGGTTTAAATCCCACTTCTGACAAGTGTATTTTGCGAGGTAGATAAATTTTTGGACTTTTTTTTCCCAAGCACCGTATCAAAAACAATGTCAACAGTTTCTGTAAATTATCGATAAGATCTATTTTCCGTTGCTTGCACTAATTGCCTGAAGTTGGCTTAATCGCAGTAAATCGGTAAAGCAGAAAATAACAGCATCTTCAACTAATCGTGATAGAGGGGCCGAGATAAAGGTTTCGACCCTACATATCAAAAGCGCAGCTGTCAATAGTTCAGCAGGTTCACAGTGCAGAAGGTTCAGTGGCACCAGGGTCCCCTGCGTCCCAATCACAGCTGGTTTTTAACTTCTGTATTCAGGGGATGGGAGGGGTGGGGGTGTTGCGTCGTGCACACACAGTGCCTGTTTTGCAGAGAAGTTTTAATAAATACACAAAGAATAATATAGAGTCTTTAGCCAAGAGGAACACCTTCCCCTACCTTTTATTCTCTCCGATTCCACATCACCGCACCTACCATCCAACTCCAAAACTCGGGGGAGACTAACACTCCCTACCTCCCTTGGTGTGCATCATGGGCGTGCCTATGACGAACACAACATTTCTCCTTAACCAATACAAAACAAATATAGCTGCTCAAAAAAAAGATACTATACTAATCCAGTATACAAGAATAGTACACAACAATAAATACCACATTCTGTCAATCCACCCCGAATCCTTGCAGCCGCGTTGAGCATGGCGGTCGAGGACTCAAACTGTACCGTTCAAGTCCTTGTCTCAGAGGCACTGAGTTGATTGGTATGGAGCCAGGCACCTCCTGATCTGAATCTTGAACTGGCTCCAAATTCTGCATGTCCACACCCCCTGTAGTAGATGATTGAGAATTAGTAGCAGTCACCACCGGCCATATGCACTGGCTCAAAATTCTGCAAGTCCACACCCCATGTAGTAGATGATTGAGAATTAGTAGCAGTCACCACAGGGTCCACTGTCAGGATGATCCATCCTCTCTCCTTCATCAGCTTCAGATCCCACTGTTTCCCTGAGCAGGAAGGTCTGGAATTGAAAATACAGAGGACATTAAACAACATTCACTCAGTACATGGCACTCATTTTGGTTTATAAGCTGGAAATTGAGCCATCAGTGCAGTGTTAAGAGTGTCATGATGGCCGAGTGGTCTAAGGCGCTGCGTTCAGGTCGCAGTCTCCTTTGGAGGCGTGGGTTCGAATCCCACTTCTGACAAGTGTCTTTTGCGAGGTGGATACATTTTTGGACTTTTTTTTTCCAAGCACCCGTATCAAAAACAATGTCAACAGTTTCTGTAAATTATCGATAAGATCTATTGTCCGTTGCTTGCACTAATTTCCTGAAGTTAGCTAAATCGCAGTAAAGCGGGAAATCACAGCATCTTCAACAAATCGTGATAGAGGGGCAGAGATAAAGGTTTCGACCCTACATATCAAGAGTGCAGCTGTCAATAGTTCAGCAGGTTCACAGTGCAGAAGGTTCAGTGGCACCAGGGTCCCCTGCGTCCCAATCACAGCTGGTTTTTAACTTCTGTATTCAGGGCATGGGAGGGGTGTGTTGCATCGTGCACACACGGTGCCTGTTTCGCAGATAAGTTTTAATAAATACACAGAGAATAATATAGAGTCATTGGCCACGAGGAACACCTTCCCTGACCTTTTATTCTCTCCGGTTCCACGTCACCGTGCCTACCATCCAACTCCAAAACTCGGGGGAGTCTAACACTCCCTGCCTCCCTTGGTGTGCATCATAGGCGTGCCCATGACGAACACAACATTTCTCCTTAACCAATACAAAACAAACATAGCTGCTCAAAAAAAAGATACTATACTAATCCAGTATACAAGAATAGTACACAACAAGAAATGCCACATTCAGTCAATCCACCCCGAATCCTTGCAGCCGCGTTGAGCATGGCTGTCGAGGACTCAAACTGTACCGTTCAAGTCCTTGTCTCAGAGGCACTGAGTTGATTGGTATGGAGCCAGGCACCTCCTGATCTGAATCTTGAACTGGCTCCAAATTCTGCATGTCCACACCCCCTGTAGTAGATGATTGAGAATTAGTAGCAGTCACCACCGGCCATGTGCACTGGCTCAAATTTCAGCATGTCCACACCCCATGTAGTAGATGATTGAGAATTGGTAGCAGTCACCACCGGATCCACTGTCAGGATGATCCATCCTCTCTCCTTCATCAGCTTCAGATCCCACTGTTTCCCTGAGCAGGAAGGTCTGGAATTGAAAATACAGAGGACATTAAACAACATTCACTCAGTACATGGCACTCATTTTGGTTTATAAGCTGGAAATTGAGCCATCAGTGCAGTGTCAAGAGTGTCAGGATGGCCGATTGGTCTAAGGCGCTGCGTTCAGGTTGCAGTCTCCTTTGGAGGCGTGGATTTGAATCCCACTTCTGACAAGTGTCTTTTGCGAGGTGGATACATTTTTGGACTTTTTTTTTCCAAGCACCCGTATCAAAAACAGTGTCAACAGTTTCTGTAAATTATCGATAAGATCTATTGTCCGTTGCTTGCACTAATTTCCTGAAGTTGGCTAAATCGCAGTAAATCGGTAAAGCGGGAAATCACAGCATCTTCAACAAATCGTGATAGAGGGGCAGAGATAAAGGTTTCGACCCTACATATCAAGAGCGCAGCTGTCAATAGTTCAGCAGGTTCACACTGCAGAAGGTTCAGTGGCACCAGGGTCCCCTGCGTCCCAATCACAGCTGGTTTTTAACTTCTGTATTCAGGGCATGGGAGGGGTGTGTTGCATCGTGCACACACGGTGCCTGTTTCGCAGATAAGTTTTAATAAATACACAGAGAATAATATAGAGTCATTGGCCATGAGGAACACCTTCCCTGACCTTTTATTCTCTCCGGTTCCTCGTCACCGTGCCTACCATCCAACTCCAAAACTCGGGGGAGACTAACACTCCCTACCTCCCTTGGTGTGCATCATAGGCGTGCCCATGACGAACACAACATTTCTCCTTAACCAATACAAAACAAACATAGCTGCTCAAAAAAAAGATACTATACTAATCCAGTATACAAGAATAGTACACAACAAGAAATGCCACATTCAGTCAATCCACCCCGAATCCTTGCAGCCGCGTTGAGCATGGCGGTCGAGGACTCAAACTGTACCGTTCAAGTCCTTGTCTCAGAGGCACTGAGTTGATTGGTATGGAGCCAGGCACCTCCTGATCTGAATCTTGAACTGGCTCCAAATTCTGCATGTCCACACCCCTTATAGTAGATGATTGAGAATTAGTAGCAGTCACCACCGGCCATGTGCACTGGCTCAAACTTCTGCATGTCCACACCCCATGTAGTCGATGATTGAGAATTAGTAGCAGTCACCACCGGATTCACTGTCAGGATGATCCATCCTCTCTCCTTCATCAGCTTCAGATCCCACTGTTTCCCTGAGCAGGAAGGTCTGGAATTGAAAATACAGAGGACATTAAATAACATTCACTCAGTACATGGCACTCATTTTGATTTATACGCTCGAAATTGAGCCATGAGGGAGTTGTGAAGAGTGTCAGGATGGCCGAGTGGTCTAAGGCGCTGTGTTCAGGTCGCAGCCTCCTTTGGAGGTGTGGGTTCAAATCCCACTTCTGACAAGTGTATTTTGCGAGGTGGATACATTTTTGGACTTTTTTTTCCCAAGCACCGTATCAAAAACAATGTCAACAGTTTCTGTAAATTATCGATAAGATCTATTTTCCGTTGCTTGCACTAATTGCCTGAAGTTGGCTAAATCGCAGTAAATCGGTAAAGCAGGAAATCACAGCATCTTCAACAAATCGTGATAGAGGGGCCGAGATAAAGGTTTCGACCCTACATATCAAAAGCGCAGCTGTCAATAGTTCAGCAGGTTCACAGTGCAGAAGGTTCAGTGGCACCAGGGTCCCCTGCGTCCCAATCACAGCTGGTTTTTAACTTCTGTATTCAGGGCATGGGAGGGGTGTGTTGCATCGTGCACACACAGTGCCTGTTTCGCAAATAAGTTTTAATAAATATACAGAGAATAATATAGAGTCATTGGCCACGAGGAACACCTTCCCTGACCTTTTATTCTCTCCGGTTCCACGTCACCGCGCCTACCATCGAACCCCAAAACTCGGGGGAGACTAACACTCCCTACCTCCCTTGGTGTGCATCATAGGCGTACCCATGACGAACACAACATTTCTCCTTAACCAATACAAAACAAACATAGCTGCTCAAAAAAAAGGTACTATACTAAACCAGTATACAAGAATAGTACACAACAAGAAATGCCACATTCAGTCAATCCACCCCGAATCCTTGCAGCCACGTTGAGCATGGCGGTCGAGGACTCAAACTGTACCGTTCAAGTCCTTGTCTCAGAGGCACTGAGTTGATTGGTATTGAGCCAGGCACCTCCTGATCTGAATCTTGAAGTGGCTCCAAATTCTGCATGTCCACACCCCCTGTAGTAGATGATTGAGAATTAGTAGCAGTCACCACCGGCCATGTGCACTGGCTCAAAATTCCGCATGTCCACACCCCATGTAGTAGATGATTGAGAATTAGTAGCAGTCACCACCGGATCCACTGTCAGGATGATCCATCCTCTCTCCTTCATCAGCTTCAGATCCCACTGTTTCCCTGAGCAGGAAGGTCTGGAATTGAAAATACAGAGGACATTAAACAACATTCACTCAGTACATGGCACTCATTTTGGTTTATAAGCTGGAAATTGAGCCATCAGTGCAGTGTTACGAGTGTCAGGATGGCCGAGTGGTCTAAGGTGCTGAGTTCAGGTCGCAGTCTCTTTTGGAGGCGTGTGTTCGAATCCCCCTTCTGACAAGTGTCTTTTGCGAGGTGGATACATTTTTTGACTTTTTTTTTCCAAGCACCCGTATCAAAAACAATGTCAACAGTTTCTGTAAATTATCGATAAGATCTATTGTCCGTAGCTTGCACTAATTTCCTGAAGTTGGCTAAATCGCAGTAAATCGGTAAAGCGGGAAATCACAGCATCTTCAACAAATCGTGATAGAGGGGCAGAGATAAAGGTTTCGACCCTACATATCAAGAGCGCAGCTGTCAATAGTTCAGCAGGTTCACAGTGCAGAAGGTTCAGTGGCACCAGGGTCCCCTGCATCCCAATCACAGCTGGTTTTTAACTTCTGTATTCAGGGCATGGGAGGGGTGTGTTGCATCGTGCACACACAGTGCCTGTTTTGCAGAGAAGTTTTAATAAATACACAGAGAATAATATGGAGTCTTTAGCCACGAGGAACACCTTCCCTGACCATTTATTCTCTCCGGTTCCACGTCACCGCGCCTACCATCCAACTCCAAAACTCAGGGGAGACTAACACTCCCTACCTCCCTTGGTGTGCATCATAGGCGTGCCCATGACGAACACAACATTTCTCCTTAACCAATACAAAACCAACATAGTTGCTCAAAAAAAAGATACTATACTAATCCAGTATACAAGAATAGTACACAACAAGAAATGCCACATTCGGTCAATCCACCCCGAATCCTTGCAGCCGTGTTGAGCATGGCGGTCGAGGACTCAAACTGTACCGTTCAAGTCCTTGTCTCAGAGGCACTGAGTTGATTGGTATGGAGCCAGGCACCTCCTGATCTGAATCTTGAACTGGCTCCAAATTCTGCATGTCCACACCCCCTGTAGTAGATGATTGAGAATTAGTAGCAGTCACCACCGGCCATGTGCACTGGCTCAAAATTCAGCATGTCCACACCCCATGTAGTAGATGATTGAGAATTAGTAGCAGTCACCACCGGATCCACTGTCAGGATGATCCATCCTCTCTCCTTCATCAGCTTCAGATCCCACTGTTTCCCTGAGCAGGAAGGTCTGGAATTGAAAATACAGAGGACATTAAACAACATTCACTCAGTACATGGCACTCATTTTGGTTTATAAGCTGGAAATTGAGTCATCAGTGCAGTGTCACGAGTGTCAGGATGGCCGAGTGGTCTAAGGTGCTGTGTTCAGGTCGCAGTCTCCTTTGGAGGCGTGGGTTCAAATCCCCCTTCTGACAAGTGTCTTTTGCGAGGTGGATACATTTTTTGACTTTTTTTTTCCAAGCACCCTTATCAAAAACAATGTCAAAAGTTTCTGTAAATTATCGATAAGATCTATTGTCCGTTGCTTGCACTAATTTCCTGAAGTTGGCTAAATCGCAGTAAATCGGTAAAGCAGGAAATCACAGCATCTTCAACAAATCGTGATAGAGGGGCAGAGATAAAGGTTTCGACCCTACATATCAAGAGCGCAGCTGTCAATAGTTCAGCAGGTTCACAGTGCAGAAGGTTCAGTGGCACCAGGGTCCCCTGCGTCCCAATCACAGCTGGTTTTTAACTTCTGTATTCAGGGCATGGGAGGGGTGTGTTGCATCGTGCACACACGGTGCCTGTTTCGCAGATAAGTTTTAATAAATACACAGAGAATAATATAGAGTCATTGGCCACGAGGAACACCTTCCCTGACCATTTATTCTCTCCGGTTCCACGTCACCGCGCCTACCATCCAACTCCAAAACTCAGGGGAGACTAACACTCCCTACCTCCCTTGGTGTGCATCATAGGCGTGCCCATGACGAACACAACATTTCTCCTTAACCAATACAAAACAAACATAGTTGCTAAAAAAAAAGACACTATACTAATCCAGTATACAAGAATAGTACACAACAAGAAATGCCACATTCAGTCAATCCACCCCGAATCCTTGCAGCCGCGTTGAGCATTGCGGTCGAGGACTCAAACTGTACCGTTCAAGTCCTTGTCTCAGAGGCACTGAGTTGATTGGTATGGAGCCAGGCACCTCCTGATCTGAATCTTGAACTGGCTCCAAATTCTGCATGTCCACACCCCCTGTAGTAGATGATTGAGAATTAGTAGCAGTCACCACCGGCCATGTGCACTGGCTCAAAATTCAGCATGTCCACACCCCATGTAGTAGATGATTGAGAATTAGTAGCAGTCACCACCGGATCCACTGTCAGGATGATCCATCCTCTCTCCTTCATCAGCTTCAGATCCCACTGTTTCCCTGAGCAGGAAGGTCTGGAATTGAAAATACAGAGGACATTAAACAACATTCACTTAGTACATGGCACTCATTTTGGTTTATAAGCTGGAAATTGAGCCATCAGTGCAGTGTCAAGAGTGTCAGGATGGCCGAGTGGTCTAAGGCGCTGCGTTCAGGTTGCAGTCTCCTTTGGAGGCGTGGGTTCGAATCCCACTTCTGACAAGTGTCTTTTGCGAGGTGGATACATTTTTTGACTTTTTTTTTCCAAGCACCCGTATCAAAAACAATGTCAACAGTTTCTGTAAATTATCGATAAGATCTATTGTCCGTTGCTTGCACTAATTTCCTGAAGTTGGCTAAATCGCAGTAAATCGGTAAAGCGGGAAATCACAGCATCTTCAACAAATCGTGATAGAGGGGCAGAGATAAAGGTTTCGACCCTACATATCAAGAGCGCAGCTGTCAATAGTTCAGCAGGTTCACAGTGCAGAAGGTTCAGTGGCACCAGGGTCCCCTGCGTCCCAATCACAGCTGGTTTTTAACTTCTGTATTCAGGGCATGGGAGGGGTGTGTTGCATCGTGCACACACAGTGCCTGTTTCGCAGATAAGTTTTAATAAATACACAGAGAATAATATAGAGTCATTGGCCACGAGGAACACCTTCCCTGACCTTTTATTCTCTCCGGTTCCACGTCACCGCGCCTACCATCCAACTCCAAAACTCAGGGGAGACTAACACTCCCTACCTCCCTTGGTGTGCATCATAGGCGTGCCCATGACGAACACAACATTTCTCCTTAACCAATACAAAACAAACATAGCTGCTCAAAAAAAAGATACTATACTAATCCAGTATACAAGAATAGTACACAACAAGAAATGCCACATTCAGTCAATCCACCCCGAATCCTTGCAGCCGCGTTGAGCATGGCGGTCGAGGACTCAAACTGTACCGTTCAAGTCCTTGTCTCAGAGGCACTGAGTTGATTGGTATGGAGCCAGGCACCTCCTGATCTGAATCTTGAACTGGCTCCAAATTCTGCATGTGCACACCCCTTGTAGTAGATGATTGAGAATTAGTAGCAGTCACCACCGGCCATGTGCACTGGCTCAAACTTCTGCATGTCCACACCCCATGTAGTCGATGATTGAGAATTAGTAGCAGTCACCACCGGATTCACTGTCAGGATGATCCATCCTCTCTCCTTCATCAGCTTAAGATCCCACTGTTTCCCTGAGCAGGAAGGTCTGGAATTGAAAATACAGAGGACATTAAACAACATTCACTCAGTACATGGCACTCATTTTGGTTTATACGCTCGAAATTGAGCCATGAGGGAGGTGTGAAGAGTTTCAGGATGGCCGAGTGATCTAAGGTGCTGCGTTCAGATCACAGCTTCCCTTGGAGGTGTGGGTTCAAATCCCACTTCTGACAAGTGTATTTTTCGAGGTGGATAAATTTTTGGACTTTTTTTTCCCAAGCACCGTATCAAAAACAATGTCAACAGTTTCTGTAAATTATCGATAAGATCTATTTTCCGTTGCTTGCACTAATTGCCTGAAGTTGGCTAAATCGCAGTAAATCGGTAAAGCAGGAAATCACAGCATCTTCAACAAATCGTGATAGAGGGGCCGAGATAAAGGTTTCGACCCTACATATCGAAAGCGCAGCTGTCAATAGTTCAGCAGGTTCACAGTGCAGAAGGTTCAGTGGCACCAGGGTCCCCTGCGTCCCAATCACAGCTGGTTTTTAACTTCTGTATTCAGGGCATGGGAGGGGTGTGTTGCATCGTGCACACACAGTGCCTGTTTCGCAAGTAAGTTTTAATAAATACACAGAGAATAATATAGAGTCATTGGCCACGAGGAACACCTTCCCTGACCATTTATTCTCTACGGTTCCACGTCACCGCGCCTACCATCCAACTCCAAAACTCAGGGGAGACTAGCACTCCCTACCTCCCTTGGTGTGCATCATAGGCGTGCCCATGACGAACACAACATTTCTCCTTAACCAATACAAAACAAACATAGCTGCTCAAAAAAAAGATACTATACTAATCCAGTATACAAGAATAGTACACAACAAGAAATGCCACATTCAGTCAATCCACCCCGAATCCTTGCAGCCGCGTTGAGCATGGCGGTCGAGGACTCAAACTGTACCGTTCAAGTCCTTGTCTCAGACGCACTGAGTTGATTCTGCATGTCCACACCCCTTGTAGTAGATGATTGAGTATTAGTAGCAGTCACCACCGGCCATGTGCACTGGCTCAAACTTCTGCATGTCCACACCCCATGTAGTCGATGATTGAGAATTAGTACCAGTCACCACCGGATTCACTGTCAGGATGATCCATCCTCTCTCCTTCATCAGCTTAAGATCCCACTGTTTCCCTGAGCAGGAAGGTCTGGAATTGAAAATACAGAGGACATTAAACAACATTCACTGAGTACATGGCACTCATTTTGGTTTATACGCTCGAGATTGAGCCATGAGAGAGGCGTGAAGAGTGTCAGGATGGCCGAGTGGTCTAAGTTGCTGCGTTCAGGTCGCAGCCTCCCTTGGAGATGTGGGTTCAAATCCCACTTCTGACAAGTGTATTTTTCGAGGTGGATACATTTTTGGACTTTTTTTTCCCAAGCACCGTATCAAAAACAATGTCAACAGTTTCTGTAAATTATCGATAAGATCTATTTTCCGTTGCTTGCACTAATTGCCTGAAGTTGGCTAAATCGCAGTAAATCGGTAAAGCAGGAAATCACAGCATCTTCAACAAATCATGATAGAGGGGCCGAGATAAAGGTTTCGACCCTACATATCAAAAGCGCAGCTGTCAATAGTTCAGCAGGTTCACAGTGCATAAGGTTCAGTGGCACCAGGGTCCCCTGCGTCCCAATCACAGCTGGTTTTTAACTTCTGTATTCAGGGCATGGGAGGGGTGTGTTGCATCGTGCACACACAGTGCCTGTTTCGCAAGTAAGTTTTAATAAATACACAGAGAATAATATAGAGTCATTGGCCACGAGGAACACCTTCCCTGACCTTTTATTCTCTCCGGTTCCACGTCACCGCGCCTACCATCCAACTCCAAAACTCGGGGGAGACTAACACTCCCTCCCTCCCTTGGGGTGCATCATAGGCGTGCCCATGACGAACACAACATTTCTCCTTAACCAATACAAAACAAACATAGCTGCTAAAAAAAAAGATACTATACTAAACCAGTATACAAGAATAGTACACAACAAGAAATGCCACATTCAGTCAATCCACCCCGAATCCTTGCAGCCGCGTTGAGCATGGCGGTCGAGGACTCAAACTGTACCGTTCAAGTCCTTGTCTCAGAGGCACTGAGTTGATTGGTATGGAGCCAGGCACCTCCTGATCTGAATCTTGAACTGGCTCCAAATTCTGCATGTCCACACCCCTTGTAGTAGATGATTGAGAATTAGTAGCAGTCACCACCGGCCATGTGCACTGGCTCAAACTTCTGCATGTCCACACCCCATGTAGTCGATGATTGAGAATTAGTAGCAGTCACCACCGGATTCCCTGTCAGGATGATCCATCCTCTCTCCTTCATCAGCTTCAGATCCCACTGTTTCCCTGAGCAGGAAGGTCTGGAATTGAAAATACAGAGGACATTAAACAACATTCACTCAGTACATGGCACTCATTTTGGTTTATACGCTCAAAATTGAGCCATGAGGCAGTGGTGAAGAGTGTCAGGATGGCGAGTGGTCTAAGGTGCTGCGTTCAGGACGCAGTCTCCTTTGGAGGCGTGGGTTAGAATCCCACTTCTGACAAGTGTCTTTTGCGAGGTGGATACATTTTTTGACTTTTTTTTTCCAAGCACCCGTATCAAAAACAATGTCAACAGTTTCTGTAAATTATCGATAAGATCTATTGTCCGTTGCTTGCACTAATTGCCTGAAGTTGGCTAAATCGCAGTAAATCGGTAAAGCAGGAAATCACAGCATCTTCAACAAATCGTGATAGAGGGGCCGAGATAAAGGTTTCGACCCTACATATCAAAAGCGCAGCTGTCAATAGTTCAGCAGGTTCACAGTGCAGAAGGTTCAGTGGCACTAGGGTCCCCTGCGTCCCAATCACAGCTGGTTTTTAACTTCTGTATTCAGGGCATGGGAGGGGTGTGTTGCATCGTGCACACACAGTGCCTGTTTCGCAAATAAGTTTTAATAAATATACAGAGAATAATATAGAGTCATTGGCCACGAGGAACACCTTCCCTGACCTTTTATTCTCTCCGGTTCCACGTCACCGCGCCTACCATCGAACTCCAAAACTCGGGGGAGACTAACACTCCCTACCTCCCTTGGTGTGCATCATAGGCGTGCCCATGACGAACACAACATTTCTCCTTAACCAATACAAAACAAACATAGCTGCTCAAAAAAAAGATACTATACTAATCCAGTATACAAGAATAGTACACAACAAGAAATGCCACATTCAGTCAATCCACCCTGAATCCTTGCAGCCGTGTTGAGCATGGCGGTCGAGGACTCAAACTGTACCGTTCAAGTCCTTGTCTCAGAGGCACTGAGTTGATTGGTATGGAGCCAGGCACCTCCTGATCTGAATCTTGAACTGGCTCCAAATTCTGCATGTCCACACCCCCTGTAGTAGATGATTGAGAATTAGTAGCAGTCACCACCGGCCATGTGCACTGGCTCAAAATTCAGCATGTCCACACCCCATGTAGTAGATGATTGAGAATTAGTAGCAGTCACCACCGGATCCACTGTCAGGATGATCCATCCTCTCTCCTTCATCAGCTTCAGATCCCACTGTTTCCCTGAGCAGGAAGGTCTGGAATTGAAAATACAGAGGACATTAAACAACATTCACTCAGTACATGGCACTCATTTTGGTTTATACGCTCGAAATTGAGCCATGACGGAGGTGTGAAGAGTGTCAGGATGGCCGAGTGGTCTGAGGCGCTGCGTTCAGGTCGCAGTCTCCCTTGGAGGTGTGGGTTCAAATCCCACTTCTGACAAGTGTATTTTGCGAGGTGGATACATTTTTGTACTTTTTTTTCCCAAGCACCGTATCAAAAACAATGTCAACAGTTTCTGTAAATTATCGATAAGATCTATTTTCCGTTGCTTGCACTAATTGCCTGAAGTTAGCTAAATCGCAGTAAATCGGTAAAGCAGGAAATCACAGCATCTTCAACAAATCGTGATAGAGGGGCCGAGATAAAGGTTTCGACCCTACATATCAAAAGCGCAGCTGTCAATAGTTCAGCAGGTTCACAGTGCAGAAGGTTCAGTGGCACCAGGGTCCCCTGCGTCCCAATCACAGCTGGTTTTTAACTTCTGTATTCAGGGGATGGGAGGGGTGGGGGTGTTGCGTCGTGCACACACAGTGCCTGTTTTGCAGAGAAGTTTTAATAAATACACAAAGAATAATATGGAGTCTTTAGCCACGAGGAACACCTTCCCCTACCTTTTATTCTCTCCGATTCCACATCACCGCACCTACCATCCAACTCCAAAACTCGGGTGAGACTAACACTCCCTACCTCCCTTGGTGTGCATCATGGGCGTGCCCATGACGAACACAACATTTCTCCTTAACCAATACAAAACAAACATAGCTGCTCAAAAAAAAGATACTATACTAATCCAGTATACAAGAATAGTACACAACAAAAAATACCACATTCAGTCAATCCACCCCGAATCCTTGCAGCCGCGTTGAGCATGGCGGTCGAGGACTCAAACTGTACCGTTCAAGTCCTTGTCTCAGAGGCACTGAGTTGATTCGTATGGAGCCAGGCACCTCCTGATCTGAATCTTGAACTGGCTCCAAATTCTGCATGTCCACACCCCCTGTAGTAGATGATTGAGAATTAGTAGCAGTCACCACCGGCCATGTGCACTGGCTCAAAATTCTGCAAGTCCACACCCCATGTAGTAGATGATTGAGAATTAGTAGCAGTCACCACCGGATCCACTGTCAGGATGATCCATCCTCTCTCCTTCATCAGCTTCAGATCCCACTGTTTCCCTGAGCAGGAAGGTCTGGAATTGAAAATACAGAGGACATTAAACAACATTCACTCAGTACATAGCACTCATTTTGGTTTATAAGCTAGAAATTGAGCCATCAGTGCAGTGTCAAGTGTGTCAGGATGGCCGAGTGGTCTAAGGCGCTGCGTTCAGGTCGTAGTCTCCTTTGGAGGCGTGGGTTCGAATCCCACTTCTAACAAGTGTCTTTTGCGAGGTGGATACATTTTTTGACTTTTTTTTTCCAAGCACCCGTATCAAAAACAATGTCAACAGTTTCTGTAAATTATCGATAAGATCTATTGTCCGTTGCTTGCACTAATTGCCTGAAGTTGGCTAAATCGCAGTAAATCAGTAAAGCAGGAAATCACAGCATCTTCAACAAATCGTGATAGAGGGGCCGAGATAAAGGTTTCGACCCTACATATCAAAAGCGCAGCTGTCAATAGTTTAGCAGGTTCACAGTGCAGAAGGTTCAGTGGCACCAGGGTCCCCTGCGTCCCAATCACAGCTGGTTTTTAACTTCTGTATTCAGGGGATGGGAGGGGTGGGGGTGTTGCGTCGTGCACACACAGTGCCTTTTTTGCAGAGAAGTTTTAATAAATACACAAAGAATAATATGGAGTCTTTAGCCACGAGGAACACCTTCCCCTACCTTTTATTCTCTCCGATTCCACATCACCGCACCTACCATCCAACTCCAAAACTCGGGGGAGACTAACACTCCCTACCTCCCTTGGTGTGCATCATGGGCGTGCCCATGACGAACACAACAAACATAGCTGCTCAAAAAAAAGATACTATACTAATCCAGTATACAAGAATAGTACACAACAATAAATACCACATTCAGTCAATCCACCCCGAATCCTTGAAGCCGCGTTGAGCATGGCGGTCGAGGACTCAAACTGTACCGTACAAGTCCTTGTCTGAGAGGCACTGAGTTGATTGGTATGGAGCCAGGCACCTCCTGATCTGAATCTTGAACTGGCTCCAAATTCTGCATGTCCACACCCCCTGTAGTAGATGATTGAGAATTAGTAGCAGTCACCACCGGCCATGTGCACTGGCTCAAAATTCTGCAAGTCCACACCCCATGTAGTAGATGATTGAGAATTAGTAGCAGTCATCCATCCTCTCTCCTTCATCAGCTTCAGATCCCACTGTTTCCCTGAGCAGGAAGGTCTGGAATTGAAAATACAGAGGACATTAAACAACATTCACTCAGTACATGGCACTCATTTTGTTTTATAAGCTGGAAATTGAGCCATCAGTGCAGTGCCAAGAGTGTCAGGATGGCCGAGTGGTCTAAGGTGCTGCGTTCAGGTCGCAGTCTCCTTTGGAGGCGTGGGTTCGAATCCCACTTCTGACAAGTGTCTTTTGCGAGGTGGATACATTTTTTGACTTTTTTTTTCCAAGCACCCGTATCAAAAACAATGTCAACAGTTTCTGTAAATTATCGATAAGATCTATTGTCCGTTGCTTGCACTAATTGCCTGAAGTTGGCTAAATCGCAGTAAATCGGTAAAGCAGGAAATCACAGCATCTTCAACAAATCGTGATAGAGGGGCCGAGATAAAGGTTTCGACCCTACATATCAAAAGCACAGCTGTCAATAGTTCAGCAGGTTCACAGTGCAGAAGGTTCAGTGGCACCAGGGTCCCCTGCGTCCCAATCACAGCTGGTTTTTAACTTCTGTATTCAGGGCATGGGAGGGGTGTGTTGCATCGTGCACACACAGTGCCTGTTTCGCAAATAAGTTTTAATAAATACACAGAGAATAATATAGAGTCATTGGCCACGAGGAACACCTTCCCTGACCTTTTATTCTCTCCGGTTCCACGTCACCGCGCCTACCATCCAACTCCAAAACTCGGGGGAGACTAACACTCCCTACCTCCCTTGGTGTGCATCATAGGCGTGCCCATGACGAACACAACATTTCTCCTTAACCAATACA
Organism: Pleurodeles waltl; assembly: GCF_031143425.1. Classification (NCBI taxonomy): domain Eukaryota; kingdom Metazoa; phylum Chordata; class Amphibia; order Caudata; family Salamandridae; genus Pleurodeles; species Pleurodeles waltl. The sequence continues at coordinate 6,104,881 of NW_027150097.1, forward strand.
AAACAAACATAGCTGCTCAAAAAAAAGATACTATACTAAACCAGTATACAAGAATAGTACACAATAAGAAATGCCACATTCAGTCAATCCACCCCGAATCCTTGCAGCCGCGTTGAGCATGGCGGTCGAGGACTCAAACTGTACCGTTCAAGTCCTTGTCTCAGAGGCACTGAGTTGATTGGTATGGAGCCAGGCACCTCCTGATCTGAATCTTGAACTGGCTCCAAATTCTGCATGTCCACACCCCCTGTAGTAGATGATTGAGAATTAGAAGCAGTCACCACCGGCCATGTGCACTGGCTCAAAATTCAGCATGTCCACACCCCATGTAGTAGATGATTGAGAATTAGTAGCAGTCACCACCGGATCCACTGTCAGGATGATCCATCCTCTCTCCTTCATCAGCTTCAGATCCCACTGTTTCCCTGAGCAGGAAGGTCTGGAATTGAAAATACAGAGGACATTAAACAACATTCACTCAGTACATGGCACTCATTTTGGTTTATAAGCTGGAAATTGAGCCATCAGTACAGTGTCACGAGTGTCAGGATGGCCGAGTGGTCTAAGGCGCTGTGTTCAGGTCGCAGTCTCCTTTGGAGGCGTGGGTTTGAATCCCCCTTCTGACAAGTGTCTTTTGCGAGGTGGATACATTTTTTGACTTTTTTTTTCCAAGCACCCGTATCAAAAACAATGTCAACAGTTTCTGTAAATTATCGATAAGATCTATTGTCCGTTGCTTGCACTAATTTCCTGAAGTTGGCTAAATCGCAGTAAATCGTTAAAGCGGGAAATCACAGCATCTTCAACAAATCGTGATAGAGGGGCAGAGATAAAGGTTTCGACCCTACATATCAAGAGCGCAGCTGTCAATAGTTCAGCAGGTTCACAGTGCAGAAGGTTCAGTGGCACCAGGGTCCCCTGCGTCCCAATCACAGCTGGTTTTTAACTTCTGTATTCAGGGCATGGGAGGGGTGTGTTGCATCGTGCACACACAGTGCCTGTTTCGCAGATAAGTTTTAATAAATACACAGAGAATAATATAGAGTCATTGGCCACGAGGAACACCTTCCCTGACCTTTTATTCTCTCCGGTTCCACGTCACCGCGCCTACCATCCAACTCCAAAACTCAGGGGAGACTAACACTCCCTACCTCCCTTGGTGTGCATCATAGGCGTGCCCATGACGAACACAACATTTCTCCTTAACCAATACAAAACAAACATAGCTGCTCAAAAAAAAGATACTATACTAATCCAGTATACAAGAATAGTACACAACAAGAAATGCCACATTCAGTCAATCCACCCCGAATCCTTGCAGCCGTGTTGAGCATGGCAGTCGAGGACTCAAACTGTACCGTTCAAGTCCTTGTCTCAGAGTCACTGAGTTGATTGGTATGGAGCCAGGCACCTCCTGATCTGAATCTTGAACTGGCTCCAAATTCTGCATGTCCACACCCCCTGTAGTAGATGATTGAGAATTAGTAGCAGTCACCACCGGCCATGTGCACTGGCTCAAAATTCAGCATGTCCACACCCCATGTAGTAGATGATTGAGAATTAGTAGCAGTCACCACCGGATCCACTGTCAGGATGATCCATCCTCTCTCCTTCATCAGCTTCAGATCCCACTGTTTCCCTGAGCAGGAAGGTCTGGAATTGAAAATACAGAGGACATTAAACAACATTCACTCAGTACATGGCACTCATTTTGGTTTATAAGCTGGAAATTGAGCCATCAGTGCAGTGTCACGAGTGTCAGGATGGCCGAGTGGTCTAAGGCGCTGTGTTCAGGTCGCAGTCTCCTTTGGAGGCGTGGGTTCAAATCCCCCTTCTCTCATGTGTCTTTTGCGAGGTGGATACATTTTTTGACTTTTTTTTTCCAAGCACCCGTATCAAAAACAATGTCAACAGTTTCTGTAAATTATCGATAAGATCTATTGTCCGTTGCTTGCACTAATTTCCTGAAGTTGGCTAAATCGCAGTAAATCGGTAAAGCGGGAAATCACAGCATCTTTAACAAATCGTGATAGAGGGGCAGAGATAAAGGTTTCGACCCTACATATCAAGAGCGCAGCTGTCAATAGTTCAGCAGGTTCACAGTGCAGAAGGTTCAGTGGCACCAGGGTCCCCTGCGTCCCAATCACAGCTGGTTTTTAACTTTTGTATTCAGGGTATGGGAGGGGTGTGTTGCACCGTGCACACACAGTGCCTGTTTCGCAAATAAGTTTTAATAAATACACAGAGAATAATATAGAGTCATTGGCCACGAGGAACACCTTCCCTGACCTTTTATTCTCTCCGGTTCCACGTCACCGCGCCTACCATCCAACTCCAAAACTCGGGGGAGACTAACACTCTCTTGGTGTGCATCATAGGCATGCCCATGACGAACACAACATTTCTCCTTAACCAATACAAAACAAACATAGCTGCTCAAAAAAAAGATACTATACTAAACCAGTATACAAGAATAGTACACAACAAGAAATGCCACATTCAGTCAATCCACCCCGAATCCTTGCAGCCGCGTTGAGCATGGCGGTCGAGGACTCAAACTGTACCGTTCAAGTCCTTGTCTCAGAGGCACTGAGTTGATTGGTATGGAGCCAGGCACCTCCTGATCTGAATCTTGAACTGGCTCCAAATTCTGCATGTCCACACCCCCTGTAGTAGATGATTGAGAATTAGTAGCAGTCACCACCGGATCCACTGTCAGGATGATCCATCCTCTCTCCTTCATCAGCTTCAGATCCCACTGTTTCCCTGAGCAGGAAGGTCTGGAATTGAAAATACAGAGGACATTCAACAACATTCACTCAGTACATGGCACTCATTTTGGTTTATAAGCTGGAAATTGAGCCATCAGTGCAGTGTCACGAGTGTCAGGATGGCCGAGTGGTCTAAGGTGCTGTGTTCAGGTCGCAGTCTTCTTTGGAGGCGTGGGTTCGAATCCCCCTTCTGACAAGAGTCTTTTGCGAGGTGGATACATTTTTTCACTTTTTTTTTCCAAGCACCCGTATCAAAAACAATGTCAACAGTTTCTGTAAATTATCGATAAGATCTATTGTCCGTTGCTTGCACTAATTTCCTGAAGTTGGCTAAATCGCAGTAAATCGGTAAAGCGGGAAATCACAGCATCTTCAACAAATCGTGATAGAGGGGCAGAGATAAAGGTTTCAACCCTAGATATCAAGAGCGCAGCTGTCAATAGTTCAGCAGGTTCACAGTGCAGAAGGTTCAGTGGCACCAGGGTCCCCTGCGTCCCAATCACAGCTGGTTTTTAACTTCTGTATTCAGGGCATGGGAGGGGTGTGTTGCATCGTGCACACACGGTGCCTGTTTCGCAGATACGTTTTAATAAATACACAGAGAATAATATAGAGTCATTGGCCACGAGGCACACCTTCCCTGACCATTTATTCTCTCCGGTTCCACGTCACCGCGCCTACCATCCAACTCCAAAACTCAGGGGAGACTAACACTCCCTACCTCCCTTGGTGTGCATCATAGGCGTGCCCATGACGAACACAACATTTCTCCTTAACCAATACAAAACAAACATAGCTGCTCAAAAAAAAGATACTATACTAATCCAGTATACAAGAATAGTACACAACAAGAAATGCCACATTCAGTCAATCCACCCCGAATCCTTGCAGCCGCGTTGAGCATGGCGGTCGAGGACTCAAACTGTACCGTTCAAGTCCTTGTCTCAGACGCACTGAGTTGATTGGTATGGAGCCAGGCACCTCCTGATCTGAATCTTGAACTGGCTCCAAATTCTGCATGTCCACACCCCTTGTAGTAGATGATTGAGTATTAGTAGCAGTCACCACCGGCCATGTGCACTGGCTCAAACTTCTGCATGTCCACACCCCATGTAGTCGATGATTGAGAATTAGTACCAGTCACCACCGGATTCACTGTCAGGATGATCCATCCTCTCTCCTTCATCAGCTTAAGATCCCACTGTTTCCCTGAGCAGGAAGGTCTGGAATTGAAAATACAGAGGACATTAAACAACATTCACTGAGTACATGGCACTCATTTTGGTTTATACGCTCGAGATTGAGCCATGAGAGAGGCGTGAAGAGTGTCAGGATGGCCGAGTGGTCTAAGTTGCTGCGTTCAGGTCGCAGCCTCCCTTGGAGATGTGGGTTCAAATCCCACTTCTGACAAGTGTATTTTTCGAGGTGGATACATTTTTGGACTTTTTTTTCCCAAGCACCGTATCAAAAACAATGTCAACAGTTTCTGTAAATTATCGATAAGATCTATTTTCCGTTGCTTGCACTAATTGCCTGAAGTTGGCTAAATCGCAGTAAATCGGTAAAGCAGGAAATCACAGCATCTTCAACAAATCATGATAGAGGGGCCGAGATAAAGGTTTCGACCCTACATATCAAAAGCGCAGCTGTCAATAGTTCAGCAGGTTCACAGTGCATAAGGTTCAGTGGCACCAGGGTCCCCTGCGTCCCAATCACAGCTGGTTTTTAACTTCTGTATTCAGGGCATGGGAGGGGTGTGTTGCATCGTGCACACACAGTGCCTGTTTCGCAAGTAAGTTTTAATAAATACACAGAGAATAATATAGAGTCATTGGCCACGAGGAACACCTTCCCTGACCTTTTATTCTCTCCGGTTCCACGTCACCGCGCCTACCATCCAACTCCAAAACTCGGGGGAGACTAACACTCCCTCCCTCCCTTGGGGTGCATCATAGGCGTGCCCATGACGAACACAACATTTCTCCTTAACCAATACAAAACAAACATAGCTGCTCAAAAAAAAGATACTATACTAAACCAGTATACAAGAATAGTACACAACAAGAAATGCCACATTCAGTCAATCCACCCCGAATCCTTGCAGCCGCGTTGAGCATGGCGGTCGAGGACTCAAACTGTACCGTTCAAGTCCTTGTCTCAGAGGCACTGAGTTGATTGGTATGGAGCCAGGCACCTCCTGATCTGAATCTTGAACTGGCTCCAAATTCTGCATGTCCACACCCCCTGTAGTAGATGATTGATAATTAGTAGCAGTCACCACCGGCCATGTGCACTGGCTCAAAATTCAGCATGTCCACACCCCATGTAGTAGATGATTGAGAATTAGTAGCAGTCACCACCGGATCCACTGTCAGGATGATCCATCCTCTCTCCTTCATCAGCTTCAGATCCCACTGTTTCCCTGAGCAGGAAGGTCTGGAATTGAAAATACAGAGGACATTAAACAACATGCACTCAGTACATGGCACTCATTTTGGTTTGTAAGCTGGAAATTGAGACATCAGTGGAGTGTCAGGATGGCCGAGTGGTCTAAGGCGCTGCGTTCAGGTCGCAGTCTCCTTTGGAGGCGTGGGTTAGAATCCCACTTCTGACAAGTGTCTTTTGCGAGGTGGATACATTTTTTGACTTTTTTTTTCCAAGCACCCGTATCAAAAACAATGTCAACAGTTTCTGTAAATTATCGATAAGATCTATTGTCCGTTGCTTGCACTAATTGCCTGAAGTTGGCTAAATCGCAGTAAATCGGTAAAGCAGGAAATCACAGCATCTTCAACAAATCGTGATAGAGGGGCCGAGATAAAGGTTTCGACCCTACATATCAAAAGCGCAGCTGTCAATAGTTCAGCAGGTTCACAGTGCAGAAGGTTCAGTGGCACCAGGGTCCCCTGCGTCCCAATCACAGCTGGTTTTTAACTTCTGTATTCAGGGCATGGGAGGGGTGTGTTGCATCGTGCACACACAGTGCCTGTTTCGCAAATAAGTTTTAATAAATATACAGAGAATAATATAGAGTCATTGGCCACGAGGAACACCTTCCCTGACCTTTTATTCTCTCCGGTTCCACGTCACCGCGCCTACCATCGAACTCCAAAACTCGGGGGAGACTAACACTCCCTACCTCCCTTGGTGTGCATCATAGGCGTGCCCATGACGAACACAACATTTCTCCTTAACCAATACAAAACAAACATAGCTGCTCAAAAAAAAGATACTATACTAATCCAGTATACAAGAATAGTACACAACAAGAAATGCCACATTCAGTCAATCCACCCTGAATCCTTGCAGCCGTGTTGAGCATGGCGGTCGAGGACTCAAACTGTACCGTTCAAGTCCTTGTCTCAGAGGCACTGAGTTGATTGGTATGGAGCCAGGCACCTCCTGATCTGAATCTTGAACTGGCTCCAAATTCTGCATGTCCACACCCCCTGTAGTAGATGATTGAGAATTAGTAGCAGTCACCACCGGCCATGTGCACTGGCTCAAAATTCAGCATGTCCACACCCCATGTAGTAGATGATTGAGAATTAGTAGCAGTCACCACCGGATCCACTGTCAGGATGATCCATCCTCTCTCCTTCATCAACTTCAGATCCCACTGTTTCCCTGAGCAGGAAGGTCTGGAATTGAAAATACAGAGGACATTAAACAACATTCACTCAGTACATGGCACTCATTTTGGTTTATACGCTCGAAATTGAGCCATGACGGAGGTGTGAAGAGTGTCAGGATGGCCGAGTGGTCTGAGGCGCTGCATTCAGGTTGCAGTCTCCCTTGGAGGTGTGGGTTCAAATCCCACTTCTGACAAGTGTATTTTGCGAGGTGGATACATTTTTGTACTTTTTTTTCCCAAGCACCGTATCAAAAACAATGTCAACAGTTTCTGTAAATTATCGATAAGATCTATTTTCCGTTGCTTGCACTAATTGCCTGAAGTTAGCTAAATCGCAGTAAATCGGTAAAGCAGGAAATCACAGCATCTTCAACAAATCGTGATAGAGGGGCCGAGATAAAGGTTTCGACCCTACATATCAAAAGCGCAGCTGTCAATAGTTCAGCAGGTTCACAGTGCAGAAGGTTCAGTGGCACCAGGGTCCCCTGCGTCCCAATCACAGCTGGTTTTTAACTTCTGTATTCAGGGGATGGGAGGGGTGGGGGTGTTGCGTCGTGCACACACAGTGCCTGTTTTGCAGAGAAGTTTTAATAAATACACAAAGAATAATATGGAGTCTTTAGCCACGAGGAACACCTTGCCCTACCTTTTATTCTCTCCGATTCCACATCACCGCACCTACCATCCAACTCCAAAACTCGGGTGAGACTAACACTCCCTACCTCCCTTGGTGTGCATCATGGGCGTGCCCATGACGAACACAACATTTCTCCTTAACCAATACAAAACAAACATAGCTGCTCAAAAAAAAGATACTATACTAATCCAGTATACAAGAATAGTACACAACAAAAAATACCACATTCAGTCAATCCACCCCGAATCCTTGCAGCCGCGTTGAGCATGGCGGTCGAGGACTCAAACTGTACCGTTCAAGTCCTTGTCTCAGAGGCACTGAGTTGATTGGTATGGAGCCAGGCACCTCCTGATCTGAATCTTGAACTGGCTCCAAATTCTGTATGTCCACACCCCCTGTAGTAGATGATTGAGAATTAGTAGCAGTCACCACCGGCCATGTGCACTGGCTCAAAATTCTGCAAGTCCACACCCCATGTAGTAGATGATTGAGAATTAGTAGCAGTCACCACCGGATCCACTGTCAGGATGATCCATCCTCTCTCCTTCATCAGCTTCAGATCCCACTGTTTCCCTGAGCAGGAAGGTCTGGAATTGAAAATACAGAGGACATTAAACAACATTCACTCAGTACATGGCACTCATTTTGGTTTATAAGCTGGAAATTGAGCCATCAGTGCAGTGTCAAGTGTGTCAGGATGGCCGAGTGGTCTAAGGCGCTGCGTTCAGGTCGTAGTCTCCTTTGGAGGCGTGGGTTCGAATCCCACTTCTGACAAGTGTCTTTTGCGAGGTGGATACATTTTTTGACTTTTTTTTTCCAAGCACCCGTATCAAAAACAATGTCAACAGTTTCTGTAAATTATCGATAAGATCTATTGTCCGTTGCTTGCACTAATTGCCTGAAGTTGGCTAAATCGCAGTAAATCGGTAAAGCAGGAAATCACAGCATCTTCAACAAATCGTGATAGAGGGGCCGAGATAAAGGTTTCGACCCTACATATCAAAAGCGCAGCTGTCAATAGTTTAGCAGGTTCACAGTGCAGAAGGTTCAGTGGCACCAGGGTCCCCTGCGTCCCAATCACAGCTGGTTTTTAACTTCTGTATTCAGGGGATGGGAGGGGTGGGGGTGTTGCGTCGTGCACACACAGTGCCTGTTTTGCAGAGAAGTTTTAATAAATACACAAAGAATAATATGGAGTCTTTAGCCACGAGGAACACCTTCCCCTACCTTTTATTCTCTCCGATTCCACATCACCGCACCTACCATCCAACTCCAAAACTCGGGGGAGACTAACACTCCCTACCTCCCTTGGTGTGCATCATGGGCGTGCCCATGACGAACACAACAAACATAGCTGCTCAAAAAAAAGATACTATACTAATCCAGTATACAAGAATAGTACACAACAATAAATACCACATTCAGTCAATCCACCCCGAATCCTTGCAGCCGCGTTGAGCATGGCGGTCGAGGACTCAAACTGTACCGTACAAGTCCTTGTCTGAGAGGCACTGAGTTGATTGGTATGGAGCCAGGCACCTCCTGATCTGAATCTTGAACTGGCTCCAAATTCTGCATGTCCACACCCCCTGTAGTAGATGATTGAGAATTAGTAGCAGTCACCACCGGCCATGTGCACTGGCTCAAAATTCTGCAAGTCCACACCCCATGTAGTAGATGATTGAGAATTAGTAGCAGTCACCACCGGATCCACTGTCAGGATGATCCATCCTCTCTCCTTCATCAGCTTCAGATCCCACTGTTTCCCTGAGCAGGAAGGTCTGGAATTGAAAATACAGAGGACATTAAACAACATTCACTCAGTACATGGCACTCATTTTGTTTTATAAGCTGGAAATTGAGCCATCAGTGCAGTGCCAAGAGTGTCAGGATGGCCGAGTGGTCTAAGGTGCTGCGTTCAGGTCGCAGTCTCCTTTGGAGGCGTGGGTTCGAATCCCACTTCTGACAAGTGTCTTTTGCGAGGTGGATACATTTTTTGACTTTTTTTTTCCAAGCACCCGTATCAAAAACAATGTCAACAGTTTCTGTAAATTATCGATAAGATCTATTGTCCGTTGCTTGCACTAATTGCCTGAAGTTGGCTAAATCGCAGTAAATCGGTAAAGCAGGAAATCACAGCATCTTCAACAAATCGTGATAGAGGGGCCGAGATAAAGGTTTCGACCCTACATATCAAAAGCACAGCTGTCAATAGTTCAGCAGGTTCACAGTGCAGAAGGTTCAGTGGCACCAGGGTCCTCTGCGTCCCAATCACAGCTGGTTTTTAACTTCTGTATTCAGGGCTTGGGAGGGGTGTGTTGCATCGTGCACACACAGTGCCTGTTTCGCAAATAAGTTTTAATAAATACACAGAGAATAATATAGAGTCATTGGCCACGAGGAACACCTTCCCTGACCTTTTATTCTCTCCGGTTCCACGTCACCGCGCCTACCATCCAACTCCAAAACTCGGGGGAGACTAACACTCCCTACCTCCCTTGGTGTGCATCATAGGCGTGCCCATGACGAACACAACATTTCTCCTTAACCAATACAAAACAAACATAGCTGCTCAAAAAAAAGATACTATACTAAACCAGTATACAAGAATAGTACACAATAAGAAATGCCACATTCAGTCAATCCACCCCGAATCCTTGCAGCCGCGTTGAGCATGGCGGTCGAGGACTCAAACTGTACCGTTCAAGTCCTTGTCTCAGAGGCACTGAGTTGATTGGTATGGAGCCAGGCACCTCCTGATCTGAATCTTGAACTGGCTCCAAATTCTGCATGTCCACACCCCCTGTAGTAGATGATTGAGAATTAGAAGCAGTCACCACCGGCCATATGCACTGGCTCAAAATTCAGCATGTCCACACCCCATGTAGTAGATGATTGAGAATTAGTAGCAGTCACCACCGGATCCACTGTCAGGATGATCCATCCTCTCTCCTTCATCAGCTTCAGATCCCACTGTTTCCCTGAGCAGGAAGGTCTGGAATTGAAAATACAGAGGACATTAAACAACATTCACTCAGTACATGGCACTCATTTTGGTTTATAAGCTGGAAATTGAGCCATCAGTACAGTGTCACAAGTGTCAGGATGGCCGAGTGGTCTAAGGCGCTGTGTTCAGGTCGCAGTCTCCTTTGGAGGCGTGGGTTTGAATCCCCCTTCTGACAAGTGTCTTTTGCGAGGTGGATACATTTTTTGACTTTTTTTTTCCAAGCACCCGTATCAAAAACAATGTCAACAGTTTCTGTAAATTATCGATAAGATCTATTGTCCGTTGCTTGCACTAATTTCCTGAAGTTGGCTAAATCGCAGTAAATCGTTAAAGCGGGAAATCACAGCATCTTCAACAAATCGTGATAGAGGGGCAGAGATAAAGGTTTCGACCCTACATATCAAGAGCGCAGCTGTCAATAGTTCAGCAGGTTCACAGTGCAGAAGGTTCAGTGGCACCAGGGTCCCCTGCGTCCCAATCACAGCTGGTTTTTAACTTCTGTATTCAGGGCATGGGAGGGGTGTGTTTCATCGTGCACACACGGTGCCTGTTTCGCAGATAAGTTTTAATAAATACACAGAGAATAATATAGAGTCATTGGCCACGAGGAACACCTTCCCTGACCATTTATTCTCTCCGGTTCCACGTCACCGCGCCTACCATCCAACTCCAAAACTCAGGGGAGACTAACACTCCCTACCTCCCTTGGTGTGCATCATAGGCGTGCCCATGACGAACACAACATTTCTCCTTAACCAATACAAAACAAACATAGCTGCTCAAAAAAAAGATACTATACTAATCCAGTATACAAGAATAGTACACAACAAGAAATGCCACATTCAGTCAATCCACCCCGAATCCTTGCAGCCGTGTTGAGCATGGCGGTCGAGGACTCAAACTGTACCGTTCAAGTCCTTGTCTCAGAGTCACTGAGTTGATTGGTATGGAGCCAGGCACCTCCTGATCTGAATCTTGAACTGGCTCCAAATTCTGCATGTCCACACCCCCTGTAGTAGATGATTGAGAATTAGTAGCAGTCACCACCGGCCATGTGCACTGGCTCAAAATTCAGCATGTCCACACCCCATGTAGTAGATGATTGAGAATTAGTAGCAGTCACCACCGGATCCACTGTCAGGATGATCCATCCTCTCTCCTTCATCAGCTTCAGATCCCACTGTTTCCCTGAGCAGGAAGGTCTGGAATTGAAAATACAGAGGACATTAAACAACATTCACTCAGTACATGGCACTCATTTTGGTTTATAAGCTGGAAATTGAGCCATCAGTGCAGTGTCACAAGTGTCAGGATGGCCGAGTGGTCTAAGGCGCTGTGTTCAGGTCGCAGTCTCCTTTGGAGGCGTGGGTTCAAATCCCCCTTCTCTCATGTGTCTTTTGCGAGGTGGATACATTTTTTGACTTTTTTTTTCCAAGCACCCGTATCAAAAACAATGTCAACAGTTTCTGTAAATTATCGATAAGATCTATTGTCCGTTGCTTGCACTAATTTCCTGAAGTTGGCTAAATCGCAGTAAATCGGTAAAGCGGGAAATCACAGCATCTTTAACAAATCGTGATAGAGGGGCAGAGATAAAGGTTTCGACCCTACATATCAAGAGCGCAGCTGTCAATAGTTCAGCAGGTTCACAGTGCAGAAGGTTCAGTGGCACCAGGGTCCCCTGCGTCCCAATCACAGCTGGTTTTTAACATTTGTATTCAGGGTATGGGAGGGGTGTGTTGCATCGTGCACACACAGTGCCTGTTTCGCAAATAAGTTTTAATAAATACACAGAGAATAATATAGAGTCATTGGCCACGAGGAACACCTTCCCTGACCTTTTATTCTCTCCGGTTCCACGTCACCGCGCCTACCATCCAACTCCAAAACTCAGGGGAGACTAACACTCTCTTGGTGTGCATCATAGGCATGCCCATGACGAACACAACATTTCTCCTTAACCAATACAAAACAAACATAGCTGCTCAAAAAAAAGATACTATACTAAACCAGTATACAAGAATAGTACACAACAAGAAATGCCACATTCAGTCAATCCACCCCGAATCCTTGCAGCCGCGTTGAGCATGGCGGTCGAGGACTCAAACTGTACCGTTCAAGTCCTTGTCTCAGAGTCACTGAGTTGATTGGTATGGAGCCAGGCACCTCCTGATCTGAATCTTGAACTGGCTCCAAATTCTGCATGTCCACACCCCCTGTAGTAGATGATTGAGAATTAGTAGCAGTCACCACCGGCCATGTGCACTGGCTCAAAATTCAGCATGTCCACACCCCATGTAGTAGATGATTGAGAATTAGTAGCAGTCACCACCGGATCCACTGTCAGGATGATCCATCCTCTCTCCTTCATCAGCTTCAGATCCCACTGTTTCCCTGAGCAGGAAGGTCTGGAATTGAAAATACAGAGGACATTAAACAACATTCACTCAGTACATGGCACTCATTTTGGTTTATAAGCTGGAAATTGAGCCATCAGTGCAGTGTCACGAGTGTCAGGATGGCCAAGTGGTCTAAGGTGCCGTGTTTAGGTCGCAGTCTCCTTTGGAGGCGTGGGTTCGAATCCCCTTTTTGACAAGTGTCTTTTGCGAGGTGGATTCATTTTTTGACTTTTTTTTTCCAAGCACCCGTATCAAAAACAATGTCAACAGTTTCTGTAAATTATCGATAAGATCTATTGTCCGTTGCTTGCACTAATTTCCTGAAGTTGGCTAAATCGCAGTAAATCGTTAAAGCGGGAAATCACAGCATCTTCAACAAATCGTGATAGAGGGGCAGAGATAAAGGTTTCGACCCTACATATCAAGAGCGCAGCTGTCAATAGTTCAGCAGGTTCACAGTGCAGAAGGTTCAGTGGCACCAGGGTCCCCTGCGTCCCAATCACAGCTGGTTTTTAACTTCTGTATTCAGGGCATGGGAGGGGTGTGTTTCATCGTGCACACACGGTGCCTGTTTCGCAGATAAGTTTTAATAAATACACAGAGAATAATATAGAGTCATTGGCCACGAGGAACACCTTCCCTGACCATTTATTCTCTCCGGTTCCACGTCACCGCGCCTACCATCCAACTCCAAAACTCAGGGGAGACTAACACTCCCTACCTCCCTTGGTGTGCATCATAGGCGTGCCCATGACGAACACAACATTTCTCCTTAACCAATACAAAACAAACATAGCTGCTCAAAAAAAAGATACTATACTAATCCAGTATACAAGAATAGTACATAACAAGAAATGCCACATTCAGTCAATCCACCCCGAATCCTTGCAGCCGTGTTGAGCATGGCGGTCGAGGACTCAAACTGTACCGTTCAAGTCCTTGTCTCAGAGTCACTGAGTTGATTGGTATGGAGCCAGGCACCTCCTGATCTGAATCTTGAACTGGCTCCAAATTCTGCATGTCCACACCCCCTGTAGTAGATGATTGAGAATTAGTAGCAGTCACCACCGGCCATGTGCACTGGCTCAAAATTCAGCATGTCCACACCCCATGTAGTAGATGATTGAGAATTAGTAGCAGTCACCACCGGATCCACTGTCAGGATGATCCATCCTCTCTCCTTCATCAGCTTCAGATCCCACTGTTTCCCTGAGCAGGAAGGTCTGGAATTGAAAATACAGAGGACATTAAACAACATTCACTCAGTACATGGCACTCATTTTGGTTTATAAGCTGGAAATTGAGCCATCAGTGCAGTGTCACGAGTGTCAGGATGGCCGAGTAGTCTAAGGCGCTGTGTTCAGGTCGCAGTCTCCTTTGGAGGCGTGGGTTCAAATCCCCCTTCTCTCATGTGTCTTTTGCGAGGTGGATACATTTTTTGACTTTTTTTTTCCAAGCACCCGTATCAAAAACAATGTCAACAGTTTCTGTAAATTATCGATAAGATCTATTGTCCGTTGCTTGCACTAATTTCCTGAAGTTGGCTAAATCGCAGTAAATCGGTAAAGCGGGAAATCACAGCATCTTTAACAAATCGTGATAGAGGGGCAGAGATAAAGGTTTCGACCCTACATATCAAGAGCGCAGCTGTCAATAGTTCAGCAGGTTCACAGTGCAGAAGGTTCAGTGGCACCAGGGTCCCCTGCGTCCCAATCACAGCTGGTTTTTAACATTTGTATTCAGGGTATGGGAGGGGTGTGTTGCATCGTGCACACACAGTGCCTGTTTCGCAAATAAGTTTTAATAAATACACAGAGAATAATATAGAGTCATTGGCCACGAGGAACACCTTCCCTGACCTTTTATTCTCTCCGGTTCCACGTCACCGCGCCTACCATCCAACTCCAAAACTCAGGGGAGACTAACACTCTCTTGGTGTGCATCATAGGCATACCCATGACGAACACAACATTTCTCCTTAACCAATACAAAACAAACATAGCTGCTCAAAAAAAAGATACTATACTAAACCAGTATACAAGAATAGTACACAACAAGAAATGCCACATTCAGTCAATCCACCCCGAATCCTTGCAGCCGCGTTGAGCATGGCGGTCGAGGACTCAAACTGTACCGTTCAAGTCCTTGTCTCAGAGGCACTGAGTTGATTGGTATGGAGCCAGGCACCTCCTGATCTGAATCTTGAACTGGCTCCGAATTCTGCATGTCCACACCCCCTGTAGTAGATGATTGAGAATTAGTAGCAGTCACCACCGGCCATGTGCACTGGCTCAAAATTCAGCATGTCCACACCCCATGTAGTAGATGATTGAGAATTAGTAGCAGTCACCACCGGATCCACTGTCAGGATGATCCATCCTCTCTCCTTCATCAGCTTCAGATCCCACTGTTTCCCTGAGCAGGAAGGTCTGGAATTGAAAATACAGAGGACATTAAACAACATTCACTCAGTACATGGCACTCATTTTGGTTTATAAGCTGGAAATTGAGCCATCAGTGGAGTGTCAAGAGTGTCAGGATGGCCGAGTGGTCTAAGGTGCTGCGTTCAGGTCGCAGTCTCCTTTGGAGCCGTGGGTTCGAATCCCACTTCTGACAAATGTTTTTTGCGAGGTGGATACATTTTTTGACTTTTTTTTCCAAGCACCCGTATCAAAAACAATGTCAACAGTTTCTGTAAATTATCGATAAGATCTATTGTCCGTTGCTTGCACTAATTTCCTGAAGTTGGCTAAATCGCAGTAAATCGGTAAAGCGGGAAATCACAGCATCTTCAACAAATCGTGATAGAGGGGCAGAGATAAAGGTTTCGACCCTACATATCAAGAGCGCAGCTGTCAATAGTTCAGCAGGTTCACAGTGCAGAAGGTTCAGTGGCACCAGGGTCCCCTGCGTCCCAATCACAGCTGGTTTTTAACTTCTGTATTCAGGGCATGGGAGGGGTGTGTTGCATCGTGCACACACGGTGCCTGTCTCGCAGATAAGTTTTAATCAATACACAGAGAATAATATAGAGTCATTGGCCACGAGGAACACCTTCCCTGACCTTTTATTCTCTCCGGTTCCACGTCACCGCGCCTACCATCCAACTCCAAAACTCGGGGGAGACTAACACTCCCTACCTCCCTTGGTGTGCATCATAGGCGTGCCCATGACGAACACAACATTTCTCCTTAACCAATACAAAACAAACATAGCTGCTCAAAAAAAAGATACTATACTAATCCAGTATACAAGAATAGTACACAACAAGAAATGCCACATTCAGTCAATCCACCCCGAATCCTTGCAGCCGCGTTGAGCATGGCGGTCGAGGACTCAAACTGTACCGTTCAAGTCCTTGTCTCAGAGGCACTGAGTTGATTGGTATGGAGCCAGGCACCTCCTGATCTGAATCTTGAACTGGCTTCAAATTCTGCATGGCCACACCCCTTGTAGTAGATGATTGAGAATTAGTAGCAGTCACCACCGGCCATGTGCACTGGCTCAAACTTCTGCATGTCCACACCCCATGTAGTCGATGATTGAGAATTAGTAGCAGTCACCACCGGATTCACTGTCAGGATGATCCATCCTCTCTCCTTCATCAGCTTCAGATCCCACTGTTTCCCTGAGCAGGAAGGTCTGGAATTGAAAATAAAGAAGACATTAAACAACATTCACTCAGTACATGGCACTCATTTTGGTTTATACGCTCGAAATTGAGCCATGAGAGAGGTGTGAAGCGTGTCAGGGTGGCCGAGTGGTCTAAGGCGCTGCGTTCAGGTTGCAGCCTCCCTTGGAGGTGTGGGTTCAAATCCCACTTCTGACAAGTGTATTTTGCGAGGTGGATACATTTTTGGACTTTTTTTCCCAAGCACTGTATCAAAAACAATGTGAACAGTTTCTGTAAATTATCGATAAGATCTATTTTCCGTTGCTTGCACTAATTGCCTGAAGTTGGCTAAATCGCAGTAAATCGGTAAAGCAGGAAATCACAGCATCTTCAACAAATCGTGATAGAGGGGCCGAGATAAAGGTTTCGACCCTACATATCAAAAGCGCAGCTGTCAATAGTTCAGCAGGTTCACAGTGCAGAAGGTTCAGTGGCACCAGGGTCCCCTGCGTCCCAATCACAGCTGTTTTTTAACTTCTGTATTCAGGGGATGGGAGGGGTGGGGGTGTTGCGTCGTGCACACACAGTGCCTGTTTTGCAGAGAAGTTTTAATAAATACACAAAGAATAATATGGAGTCTTTAGCCACGAGGAACACCTTCCCTGACCATTTATTCTCTCCGGTTCCACGTCACCGCGCCTACCATCCAACTCCAAAACTCAGGGGAGACTAACACTCCCTACCTCCCTTGGTGTGCATCATAGGCGTGCCCATGATGAACACAACATTTCTCCTTAACCAATACAAAACAAACATAGCTGCTCAAAAAAAAGATACTATACTAATCCAGTATACAAGAATAGTACACAACAAGAAATGCCACATTCAGTCAATCCACCCCGAATCCTTGCAGCCGTGTTGAGCATGGCGGTCGAGGACTCAAACTGTACCGTTCAAGTCCTTGTCTCAGAGGCACTGAGTTGATTGGTATGGAGCCAGGCACCTCCTGATCTGAATCTTGAACTGGCTCCAAATTCTGCATGTCCACACCCCCTGTAGTAGATGATTGAGAATTAGTAGCAGTCACCACCGGCCATGTGCACTGGCTCAAAATTCAGCATGTCCACACCCCATGTAGTAGATGATTGAGAATTAGTAGCAGTCACCACCGGATCCACTGTCAGGATGATCCATCCTCTCTCCTTCATCAGCTTCAGATCCCACTGTTTCCCTGAGCAGGAAGGTCTGGAATTGAAAATACAGAGGACATTAAACAACATTCACTCAGTACATGGCACTCATTTTGGTTTATAAGCTGGAAATTGAGCCATCAGTGGAGTGTCAAGAGTGTCAGGATGGCCGAGTGGTCTAAGGTGCTGCGTTCAGGTCGCAGTCTCCTTTGGAGGCGTGGGTTCGAATCCCACTTCTGACAAGTGTTTTTTGCGAGGTGGATACATTTTTTGACTTTTTTTTTCCAAGCACCCGTATCAAAAACAATGTCAACAGTTTCTGTAAATTATCGATAAGATCTATTGTCCGTTGCTTGCACTAATTTCCTGAAGTTGGCTAAATCGCAGTAAATCGGTAAAGCGGGAAATCACAGCATCTTCAACAAATCGTGATAGAGGGGCCGAGATAAAGGTTTCGACCCTACATATCAAGAGCGCAGCTGTCAATAGTTCAGCAGGTTCACAGTGCAGAAGGTTCAGTGGCACCAGGGTCCCCTGCGTCCCAATCACAGCTGGTTTTTAACTTCTGTATTCAGGGCATGGTAGGGGTGTGTTGCATCGTGCACACACGGTGCCTGTCTCGCAGATAAGTTTTAATAAATACACCGAGAATAATATAGAGTCATTGGCCACGAGGAACACCTTCCCTGACCTTTTATTCTCTCCGGTTCCACGTCACCGCGCCTACCATCCAACTCCAAAACTCGGGGGAGACTAACACTCCCTACCTCCCTTGGTGTGCATCATAGGCGTGCCCATGACGAACACAACATTTCTCCTTAACCAATACAAAACAAACATAGCTGCTCAAAAAAAAGATACTATACTAATCCAGTATACAAGAATAGTACACAACAAGAAATGCCACATTCAGTCAATCCACCCCGAATCCTTGCAGCCGCGTTGAGCATGGCGGTCGAGGACTCAAACTGTACCGTTCAAGTCCTTGTCTCAGAGGCACTGAGTTGATTGGTATGGAGCCAGGCACCTCCTGATCTGAATCTTGAACTGGCTTCAAATTCTGCATGTCCACACCCCTTGTAGTAGATGATTGAGAATTAGTAGCAGTCACCACCGGCCATGTGCACTGGCTCAAACTTCTGCATGTCCACACCCCATGTAGTCGATGATTGAGAATTAGTAGCAGTCACCACCGGATTCACTGTCAGGATGATCCATCCTCTCTCCTTCATCAGCTTCAGATCCCACTGTTTCCCTGAGCAGGAAGGTCTGGAATTGAAAATACAGAAGACATTAAACAACATTCACTCAGTACATGGCACTCATTTTGGTTTATACGCTCGAAATTGAGCCATGAGAGAGGTGTGAAGCGTGTCAGGGTGGCCGAGTGGTCTAAGGCGCTGCGTTCAGGTCGCAGCCTCCCTTGGAGGTGTTGGTTCAAATCCCACTTCTGACAAGTGTATTTTGCGAGGTGGATACATTTTTGGACTTTTTTTCCCAAGCACCGTATCAAAAACAATGTCAACAGTTTCTGTAAATTATCGATAAGATCTATTTTCCGTTGCTTGCACTAATTGCCTGAAGTTGGCTAAATTGCAGTAAATCGGTAAAGCAGGAAATCACAGCATCTTCAACAAATCGTGATAGAGGGGCCGAGATAAAGGTTTCGACCCTACATATCAAAAGCGCAGCTGTCAATAGTTCAGCAGGTTCACAGTGCAGAAGGTTCAGTGGCACCAGGGTCCCCTGCGTCCCAATCACAGCTGTTTTTTAACTTCTGTATTCAGGGGATGGGAGGGGTGGGGGTGTTGCGTCGTGCACACACAGTGCCTGTTTTGCAGAGAAGTTTTAATAAATACACAAAGAATAATATGGAGTCTTTAGCCACGAGGAACACCTTCCCCTACCTTTTATTCTCTCCGATTCCACATCACCGCACCTACCATCCAACTCCAAAACTCGGGGGAGACTAACACTCCCTACCTCCCTTGGTGTGCATCATGGGCGTGCCCATGACGAACACAACATTTCTCCTTAACCAATACAAAACAAACATAGCTGCTCAAAAAAAAGATACTATACTAATCCAGTATACAAGAATAGTACACAACAATAAATACCACATTCAGTCAATCCACCCTGAATCCTTGCAGCCGCGTTGAGCATGGCGGTCGAGGACTCAAACTGTACCGTTCAAGTCTCAGAGGCACTGAGTTGATTGGTATGGAGCCAGGCACCTCCTGATCTGAATCTTGAACTGGCTCCAAATTCTGCATGTCCACACCCCCTGTAGTAGATGATTGAGAATTAGTAGCAGTCACCACCGGCCATATGCACTGGCTCAAAATTCTGCAAGTCCACACCCCATGTAGTAGATGATTGAGAATTAGTAGCAGTCACCACAGGGTCCACTGTCAGGATGATCCATCCTCTCTCCTTCATCAGCTTCAGATCCCACTGTTTCCCTGAGCAGGAAGGTCTGGAATTGAAAATACAGAGGACATTAAATAACATTCACTCAGTACATGGCACTCATTTTGTTTATAAGCTGGAAATTGAGCCATCAGTCAGGTGTCAAGAGTGTCAGGATGGCCGGGT
Source organism: Pleurodeles waltl (assembly GCF_031143425.1). Taxonomy (NCBI): domain Eukaryota; kingdom Metazoa; phylum Chordata; class Amphibia; order Caudata; family Salamandridae; genus Pleurodeles; species Pleurodeles waltl. The sequence goes on from NW_027150097.1 coordinate 6,124,730, forward strand.
GGTCTAAGGTGCTGCATTCAGGTCACAGTCTCCCTTGGAGACGTGGGTTCAAACCCCTCTTCTGACAAGTGTCTTTTGCGAGGTGGTTACATTTTTGGACTTTTTTTTTCCAAGCACCCTTATCAAAAACAATGTCAACAGTTTCTGTAAATTATCGATAAGATCTATTGTCCGTTGCTTGCACTAATTGCCTGAAGTTGGCTAAATCGCAGTAAATCGGTAAAGCAGGAAATCACAGCATCTTCAACAAATCGTGATAGAGGGACCGAGATAAAGGTTTCGACCCTACATATCAAAAGCACAGCTGTCAATAGTTCAGCAGGTTCACAGTGCAGAAGGTTCAGTGGCACCAGGGTCCCCTGCGTCCCAATCACAGCTGGTTTTTAACTTCTGTATTCAGGGCATGGGAGGGGTGTGTTGCATCGTGCACACACAGTGCCTGGTTCGCAAATAAGTTTTAATAAATACAAAGAGAATAATATAGAGTCATTGGCCACGGGGAACACCTTCCCTGACCTTTTATTCTCTCCGGTTCCACGTCACCGCGCCTACCATCCAACTCCAAAACTCGGGGGAGACTAACACTCCCTACCTCCCTTGGTGTGTATCATAGGCGTGCCCATGACGAACACAACATTTCTCCTTAACCAATACAAAACAAACATAGCTGCTCAAAAAAAAGATACTATACTAAACCAGTATACAAGAATAGTACACAAGAAATGCCACATTCAGTCAATCCACCCCGAATCCTTGCAGCCGCGTTGAGCATGGCGGTCGAGGACTCAAACTGTACCGTTCAAGTCCTTGTCTCAGAGTCACTGAGTTGATTGGTATGGAGCCAGGCACCTCCTGATCTGAATCTTGAACTGGCTCCAAATTCTGCATGTCCACACCCCCTGTAGTAGATGATTGAGAATTAGTAGCAGTCACCACCGGCCATGTGCACTGGCTCAAAATTCAGCATGTCCACACCCCATGTAGTAGATGATTGAGAATTAGTAGCAGTCACCACCGGATCCACTGTCAGGATGATCCATCCTCTCTCCTTCATCAGCTTCAGATCCCACTGTTTCCCTGAGCAGGAAGGTCTGGAATTGAAAATACAGAGGACATTAAACAACATTCACTCAGTACATGGCACTCATTTTGGTTTATAAGCTGGAAATTGAGCCATCAGTGCAGTGTCACGAGTGTCAGGATGGCCGAGTGGTCTAAGGAGCTGTGTTCAGGTCGCAGTCTCCTTTGGAGGCGTGGGTTCAAATCCCCCTTCTCTCATGTGTCTTTTGCGAGGTGGATATATTTTTTGACTTTTTTTTTCCAAGCACCCGTATCAAAAACAATGTCAACAGTTTCTGTAAATTATCGATAAGATCTATTGTCCGTTGCTTGCACTAATTTCCTGAAGTTGGCTAAATCGCAGTAAATCGGTAAAGCGGGAAATCACAGCATCTTCAACAAATCGTGATAGAGGGGCAGAGATAAAGGTTTCGACCCTACATATCAAGAGCGCAGCTGTCAATAGTTCAGCAGGTTCACAGTGCAGAAGGTTCAGTGGCACCAGGGTCCCCTGCGTCCCAATCACAGCTGGTTTTTAACTTCTGTATTCAGGGCATGGGAGGGGTGTGTTGCATCGTGCACACACGGTGCCTGTTTCGCAGATAAGTTTTAATAAATACACAGAGAATAATATAGAGTCATTGGCCACGAGGAACACCTTCCCTGACCTTTTATTCTCTCCGGTTCCACGTCACCGCTCCTACCATCCAACTCCAAAACTCGGGGGAGACTAACAATCCCTACCTCCCTTGGTGTGCATCATAGGCGTGCCCATGACGAACACAACATTCCTCCTTAACCAATACAAAAGAAACATAGCTGCTCGAAAAAAAGATACTATACTAATCCAGTATACAAGAATAGTACACAACAAGAAATGCCACATTCAGTCAATCCACCCCGAATCCTTGCAGCCGCGTTGAGCATGGCGGTCGAGGACTCAAACTGTACCGTTCAAGTCCTTGTCTCAGAGGCACTGAGTTGATTGGTATGGAGCCAGGCACCTCCTGATCTGAATCTTGATCTGGCTCCAAATTCTGCATGTCCACACCCCCTGTAGTAGATGATTGAGAATTAGTAGCAGTCACCACCGGCCATGTGCACTGGCTCAAAATTCAGCATGTCCACACCCCATGTAGTAGATGATTGAGAATTAGTAGCAGTCACCACCGGATCCACTGTCAGGATGATCCATCCTCTCTCCTTCATCAGCTTCAGATCCCACTGTTTCCCTGAGCAGGAAGGTCTGGAATTGAAAATACAGAGGACATTAAACAACATTCACTCAGTACATGGCACTCATTTTGGTTTATAAGCTGGAAATTGAGCCATCAGTGCAGTGTCAAGAGTGTCAGGATGGCTGAGTGGTCTAAGGTGCTGCGTTCAGGTCGCAGTTTCCTTTGGAGGCGTGGGTTCGAATCCCACTTCTGACAAGTGTCTTTTGCGAGGTGGATACATTTTTGGACTTTTTTTTTCCAAGCACCCGTATCAAAAACAATGTCAACAGTTTCTGTAAATTATCGATAAGATCTATTGTCCGTTGCTTGCACTAATTTCCTGAAGTTGGCTAAATCGCAGTAAATCGGTAAAGCGGGAAATCACAGCATCTTCAACAAATCGTGATAGAGGGGCAGAGATAAAGGTTTCGACCCTACATATCAAGAGCGCAGCTGTCAATAGTTCAGCAGGTTCACAGTGCAGAAGGTTCAGTGGCACCAGGGTCCCCTGCGTCCCAATCACAGCTGGTTTTTAACTTCTGTATTCAGGGCATGGGAGGGGTGTGTTGCATCGTGCACACACGGTGCCTGTTTCGCAGATAAGTTTTAATAAATACACAGAGAATAATATAGAGTCATTGGCCACGAGGAACACCTTTCCTGACCATTTATTCTCTCCGGTTCCACGTCACCGCGCCTACCATCCAACTCCAAAACTCAGGGGAGACTAAAACTCCCTACCTCCCTTGGTGTGCATCATAGGCGTGCCCATGACGAACACAACATTTCTCCTTAACCAATACAAAACAAACATAGCTGCTCAAAAAAAAAGATACTATACTAATCCAGTATACAAGAATAGTACACAACAATAAATACCACATTCAGTCAATCCACCCCGAATCCTTGCAGCCGCGTTGAGCATGGCGGTCGAGGACTCATATTGTACCCTTCAAGTCCTTGTCTCAGAGGCACTGAGTTGATTGGTATGGAGCCAGGCACCTCCTGATCTGAATCTTGAACTGGCTCCAAATTCTGCATGTCCACACCCCCTGTAGTAGATGATTGAGAATTAGTAGCAGTCAACACTGGCCATATGCACTGGCTCAAAATTCTGTAAGTCCACACCCCATGTAGTAGATGATTGAGAATTAGTAGCAGTCACCACAGGGTCCACTGTCAGGATGATCCATCCTCTCTCCTTCATCAGCTTCAGATCCCACTGTTTCCCTGAGCAGGAAGGTCTGGAATTGAAAATACAGAGAACATTAAATAACATTCACTCAGTACATGGCACTCATTTTGGTTTATAAGCTGGAAATTGAGCCATCAGTCTGGTGTCAAGAGTGTCAGGATGGCCGGGTGGTCTAAGGTGCTGCATTCAGGACACAGTCTCCCTTGGAGACGTGGGTTCAAACCCCTCTTCTGACAAGTGTCTTTTGCGAGGTGGTTACATTTTTTGACTTTTTTTTTCCAAGCACCCTTATCAAAAACAATGTCAACAGTTTCTGTAAATTATCGATAAGATCTATTGTCCGTTGCTTGCACTAATTGCCTGAAGTTGGCTAAATCGCAGTAAATCGGTAAAGCAGGAAATCACAGCATCTTCAACAAATCGTGATAGAGGGGCCGAGATAAAGGTTTCGACCCTACATATCAAGAGCGCAGCTGTCAATAGTTCAGCAGGTTCACAGTGCAGAAGGTTCAGTGGCACCAGGGTCCCCTGCGTCCCAATCACAGCTGGTTTTTAACTTCTGTATTCAGGGCATGGGAGGGGTGTGTTGCATCGTGCACACACGGTGCCTGTTTCGCAGATAAGTTTTAATAAATACACAGAGAATAATATAGAGTCATTGGCCACGAGGAACACTTTTCCTGACCATTTATTCTCTCCGGTTCCACGTCACCGCGCCTACCATCCAACTCCAAAACTCAGGGGAGACTAACACTCCCTACCTCCCTTGGTGTGCATCATAGGCGTGCCCATGACGAACACAACATTTCTCCTTAACCAATACAAAACAAACATAGCTTCTCAAAAAAAAGATACTATACTAATCCAGTATACAAGAATAGTACACAACAATAAATACCACATTCAGTCAATCCACCCCGAATCCTTGCAGCCGCGTTGAGCATGGCGGTCGAGGACTCAAATTGTACCCTTCAAGTCCTTGTCTCAGAGGCACTGAGTTGATTGGTATGGAGCCAGGCACCTCCTGATCTGAATCTTGAACTGGCTCCAAATTCTGCATGTCCACACCCCCTGTAGTAGATGATTGAGAATTAGTAGCAGTCACCACAGGGTCCACTGTCAGGATGATCCATCCTCTCTCCTTCATCAGCTTCAGATCCCACTGTTTCCCTGAGCAGGAAGGTCTGGAATTGAAAATACAGAGAACATTAAATAACATTCGCTCAGTACATGGCACTCATTTTGGTTTATAAGCTGGAAATTGAGCCATCAGTCTGGTGTCAAGAGTGTCAGGATTGCCGGGTGGTCTAAGGTGCTGCCTTCAGGTCACAGTCTCCCTTGGAGACGTGGGTTCAAACCCCTCTTCTGACAAGTGTCTTTTGCAAGGTGGTTACATTTTTTGACTTTTTTTTTCCAAGCACCCTTATCAAAAACAATGTCAACAGTTTCTGTAAATTATCGATAAGATCTATTGTCCGTTGCTTGCACTAATTGCCTGAAGTTGGCTAAATCGCAGTAAATCGGTAAAGCAGGAAATCACAGCATCTTCAACAAATCGTGATAGAGGGGCCGAGATAAAGGTTTCGACCCTACATATCAAAAGCACAGCTGTCAATAGTTCAGCAGGTTCACAGTGCAGAAGGTTCAGTGGCACCAGGGTCCCCTGCGTCCCAATCACAGCTGGTTTTTAACTTCTGTATTCAGGGCATGGGAGGGGTGTGTTGCATCGTGCACACACAGTGCCTGTTTCGCAAATAAGTTTTAATAAATACACAGAGAATAATATAGAGTCATTGGCCACGAGGAACACCTTCCCTGACCTTTTATTCTCTCCGGTTCCACGTCACCGCGCCTACCATCCAACTCCAAAACTCGGGGGAGACATATCACTCCCTACCTCCCTTGGTGTGCATCATAGGCGTGCCCATGACGAACACAACATTTCTCGTTAACCAATACAAAACAAACATAGCTGCTCAAAAAAAAGATACTATACTAAATCAGTATACAAGAATAGTACACAACAAGAAATGCCACATTCAGTCAATCCACCCCGAATCCTTGCAGCTGCGTTGAGCATGGCGGTCGAGGACTCAAACTGTACCGTTCAAGTCCTTGTCTCAGAGGCACTGAGTTGATTGGTATGGAGCCAGGCACCTCCTGATCTGAATCTTGAACTGGCTCCAAATTCTGCATGTCCATACCCCCTGTAGAAGATGATTGAGAATTAGTAGCAGTCACCACCGGCCATGTGCACTGGCTCAAAATTCAGCATGTCCACACCCCATGTAGTAGATGATTGAGAATTAGTAGCAGTCACCACCGGATCCACTATCAGGATGATCCATCCTCTCTCCTTCATCAGCTTCAGACCCCACTGTTTCCCTGAGCAGGAAGGTCTGGAATTGAAAATACAGAGGACATTAAACAACATTCACTCAGTACATGGCACTCATTTTGGTTTATAAGCTGGAAATTGAGCCATCAGTGCAGTGTCAGGATGGCCGAGTGGTCTAAGGTGCTGTGTTCAAGTCGCAGACTCCTTTGGAGGCGTGGGTTCGAATCTGCCTTCTGACAAGTGTCTTTTGTGAGGTGGATACATTTTTTGACTTTTTTTTTCCAAGCACCCGTATCAAAAACAATGTCAACAGTTTCTGTAAATTATCGATAAGATCTATTGTCCGTTGCTTGCACTAATTTCCTGAAGTTGGCTAAATCGCAGTAAATCGGTAAAGCGGGAAATCACAGCATCTTCAACAAATCGTGATAGAGGGGCAGAGATAAAGGTTTCGACCCTACATATCAAGAGCACAGCTGTCAATAGTTCAGCAGGTTCACAGTGCAGAAGTTTCAGTGGCACCAGGGTCCCCTGCGTCCCAATCACAGCTGGTTTTTAACTTCTGTATTCAGGGCATGGGAGGGGTGTGTTGCATCGTGCACACACGGTGCCTGTTTCGCAGATACGTTTTAATAAATACACAGAGAATAATATAGAGTCATTGGCCACGAGGAACACCTTCCCTGACCTTTTATTCTCTCCGGTTCCACGTCACCGCGCCTACCATCCAACTCCAAAACTCGGGGGAGACTAACACTCCCTACCTCCCTTGGTGTGCATCATAGGCGTGCCCATGACGAACACAACATTTCTCCTTAACCAATACAAAACAAACATAGCTGCTCAAAAAAAAGATACTATACTAATCCAGTATACAAGAATAGTACACAACAAGAAATGCCACGTTCAGTCAATCCACCCCGAATCCTTGCAGCCGCGTTGAGCATGGCGGTCGAGGACTCAAACTGTACCGTTCAAGTACTTGTCTCAGAGGCACTGAGTTGATTGGTATGGAGCCAGGCACCTCCTGATCTGAATCTTGAACTGGCTCCAAATTCTGCATGTCTGCACCCCTTGTAGTAGATGACTGAGAATTAGTAGCAGTCACCACCGGCCATGTGCACTGGCTCAAACTTCTGCATGTCCACACCCCATGTAGTCGATGATTGAGAATTAGTAGCAGTCACCACCGGATTCACTGTCAGGATGATCCATCCTCTCTCCTTCATCAGCTTCAGATCCCACTGTTTCCCTGAGCAGGAAGGTCTGGAATTGAAAATACAGAGGACATTAAACAACATTCACTCAGTACATGGCACTCATTTTTGTTTATACGCTCGAAATTGAGCCATGAGGGAGGTGTGAAGAGTGTCAGGATGGCCGAGTGGTCTAAGGCGCTGCGTTCAGGTCGCAGTCTCCTTTGGAGGCGTGGGTTCGAATCCCACTTCTGACAAGTGTCTTTTGCGAGGTGGATACATTTTTGGACTTTTTTTTTCCAAGCACCCGTATCAAAAACAATGTCAACGGTTTCTGTAAATTATCGATAAGATCTATTGTCCGTTGCTTGCACTAATTGCCTGAAGTTTTCTAAATCGCAGTAAATCGGTAAAGAAGGAAATCACAGCATCTTCAACAAATCGTGATAGAGGGGCCGAGATAAAGGTTTCGACCCTACATATCAAAAGCACAGCTGTCAATAGTTCAGCAGGTGCACAGTGCAGAAGGTTCAGTGGCACCAGGGTCCCGTGCATCCCAATCACAGCTGGTTTTTAACTTCTGTATTCAGGGCATGGGAGGGGTGTGTTGCATCGTGCACACACAGTGTCTGTTTTGCAAATAAGTTTTAATAAATACACAGAGAATAATATAGAGTCATTGGCCACAAGGAACACCTTCCCTGACCTTTTATTCTCTCCGGTTCCACGTCACCGCGCCTACCATCCAACTCCAAAACTCGGGGGGAGACTAACACTCCCTACCTCCCTTGGTGTGCATCATAGGCGTGCCCATGACGAACACAACATTTCTCCTTAACCAATACAAAACAAACATAGCTGCTCAAAAAAAAGATACTATACTAAACCAGTATACAAGAATAGTACACAACAAGAAATGCCATATTCAGTCAATCCACTCCGAATCCTTGCAGCCGCGTTGAGCATGGCGGTCGAGGACTCAAACTGTACCGTTCAAGTCCTTGTCTCAGAGGCACTGAGTTGATTGGTATAGAGCCAGGCACCTCCTGATCTGAATCTTGAACTGGCTCCAAATTCTGCATGTCCACACCCCCTGTAGTAGATGATTGAGAATTAGTAGCAGTCACCACCGGCCATGTGCACTGGCTCAAAATTCAGTATGTCCACACCCCATGTAGTAGATGATTGAGAATTAGTAGCAGTCACCACCGAATCCACTGTCAGGATGATCCATCCTCTCTCCTTCATCAGCTTCAGATCCCACTGTTTCCCTGAGCAGGAAGGTCTGGAATTGAAAATACAGAGGACATTAAACAACATTCACTCAGTACATGGCACTCATTTTGGTTTATTAGCTGGAAATTGAGCCATCAGTGCAGTGTCAAAAGTGTCAGGATGGCCGAGTGGTCTAAGGCGCTGCGTTCAGGTCGCAGTCTCCTTTGGAGGCGTGGGTTCGAATCCCACTTCTGACAAGTGTCTTTTGCGAGGTGGATACATTTTAGGACTTTTTTTTTCCAAGCACCCGTATCAAAAACAATGTCAACAGTTTCTGTAAATTATCGATAAGATCTATTGTCCGTTGCTTGCACTAATTTCCTGAAGTTGGCTAAATCGCAGTAAATCGGTAAAGCGGGAAATCACAGCATCTTCAACAAATCGTGATAGAGGGGCAGAGATAAAGGTTTCGACCCTACATATCAAGAGCGCAGCTGTCAATAGTTCAGCAGGTTCACAGTGCAGAAGGTTCAGTGGCACCAGGGTCCCCTGCGTCCCAATCACAGCTGGTTTTTAACTTCTGTATTCAGGGCATGGGAGGGGTGTGTTGCATCGTGCACACACGGTGCCAGTTTCGCAGATAAGTTTTAATAAATACACAGAGAATAATATAGAGTCATTGGCCACGAGGAACACCTTCCCTGACCTTTTATTCTCTCCGGTTCCACGTCATCGCGCCTACCATCCAACTCCAAAACTCGGGGGAGACTAACACTCCCTACCTCCCTTGGTGTGCATCATAGGCGTGCCCATGACGAACACAACATTTCTCCTTAACCAATACAAAACAAACATAGCTGCTCAAAAAAAGATACTATACTAATCCAGTATACAAGAATAGTACACAACAAGAAATGCCACATTCAGTCAATCCACCCCGAATCCTTGCAGCCGCGTTGAGCATGGCGGTCGAGGACTCAAACTGTACCGTTCAAGTCCTTGTCTCAGAGGCACTGAGTTGATTGGTATGGAGCCAGGCACCTCCTGATCTGAATCTTGAACTGGCTCCAAATTCTGCATGTCCACACCCCTTGTAGTAGATGATTGAGAATTAGTAGCAGTCACCACCGGCCATGTGCACTGGCTCAAACTTCTGCATGTCCACACCCCATGTAGTCGATGATTGAGAATTAGTAGCAGTCACCACCGGATTCACTGTCAGGATGATCCATCCTCTCTCCTTCATCAGCTTCAGATCCCACTGTTTCCCTGAGCAGGAAGGTCTGGAATTGAAAATACAGAGGACATTAAACAACATTCACTCAGTACATGGCACTCATTTTGGTTTATACGCTCGAAATTGAGCCATGAGGGAGGTGTGAAGAGTGTCAGGATGGCCGAGTGGTCTAAGGCGCTGCGTTCAGGTCGCAGCCTCCCTTGGAGGTGTGGGTTCAAATCCCTCTTCTGACAAGTGTATTTTGCGAGGTGGATACATTTTTGGACTTTTTTTTCCCAAGCACCGTATCAAAAACAATGTCAACAGTTTCTGTAAATTATCGATAAGATCTATTTTCCATTGCTTGCACTAATTGCCTGAAGTTGGCTAAATCGCAGTAAATCGGTAAAGCAGGAAATCACAGCATCTTCAACAAATCGTGATAGAGGGGCCGAGATAAAGGTTTCGACCCTACATATCAAAAGCGCAGCTGTCAATAGTTCAGCAGGTTCACAGTGCAAAAGGTTCAGTGGCACCAGGGTCCCCTGCGTCCCAATCACAGCTGGTTTTTAACTTCTGTATTCAGGGGATGGGAGGGGTGGGGGTGTTGCGTCGTGCACACACAGTGCCTGTTTTGCAGAGAAGTTTTAATAAATACACAAAGAATAATATGGAGTCTTTAGCCACGAGGAACACCTTCCCCTACCTTTTATTCTCTCCGATTCCACATCACCGCACCTACCATCCAACTCCAAAACTCGGGGGAGACTAACACTCCCTACCTCCCTTGGTGTGCATCATGGGCGTGCCCATGACGAACACAACATTTCTCCTTAACCAATACAAAACAAACATAGCTGCTCAAAAAAAAGATACTATACTAATCCAGTATACAAGAATAGTACACAACAATAAATACCACATTCAGTCAATCCACCCCGAATCCTTGCAGCCGCGTTGAGCATGGCGGTCGAGGACTCAAACTGTACCATTCAAGTCCTTGTCTCAGAGGCACTGAGTTGATTGGTATGGAGCCAGGCACCTCCTGATCTGAATCTTGAACTGGCTCCAAATTCTGCATGTCCACACCCCCTGTAGTAGATGATTGAGAATTAGTAGCAGTCACCACCGGCCATATGCACTGGCTCAAAATTCTGCAAATCCACACCCCATGTAGTAGATGATTGAGAATTAGTAGCAGTCACCACAGGTTCCACTGTCAGGATGATCCATCCTCTCTCCTTCATCAGCTTCAGATCCCACTGTTTCCCTGAGCAGGAAGGTCTGGAATTGAAAATACAGAGGACATTAAATAACATTCACTCAGTACATGGCACTCATTTTGGTTTATAAGCTGGAAATTGATCCATCAGTCTGGTGTCAAGAGTGTCAGGATGGCCGGGTGGTCTAAGGTGCTGCATTCAGGTCACAGTCTCCCTTGGAGACGTGGGTGCAAACCCCTCTTCTGACAAGTGTCTTTTGCGAGGTGGATACATTTTTGGACTTTTGTTTTCCAAGCACCATTATCAAAAACAATGTCAACAGTTTCTGTAAATTATCGATAAGATCTATTGTCTGTTGCTTGCACTAATTGCCTGAAGTTGGCTAAATCGCAGTAAATCGGTAAAGCAGGAAATCAAAGCATCTTCAACAAATCGTGATAGAGGGGCCGAGATAAAGGTTTCGACCCTACATATCAAAAGCACAGCTGTCAATAGTTCAGCAGGTTCACAGTGCAGAAGGTTCAGTGGCACCAGGGTCCCCTGCGTCCCAATCACAGCTGGTTTTTAACTTCTGTATTCAGGGCATGGGAGGGGTGTGTTGCATCGTGCACACACAGTGCCTGTTTCGCAAATAAGTTTTAATAAATACACAGAGAATAATATAGAGTCATTGGCCACGAGGAACACCTTCCCTGACCTTTTATTCTCTCCGGTTCCACGTCACCGCGCCTACCATCCAACTCCAAAACTCGGGGGAGACTAACACTCCCTACCTCCCTTGGTGTGCATCATAGGCGTGCCCATGACGAACACAACATTCCTCCTTAACCAATACAAAAGAAACATAGCTGCTCAAAAAAAAGATACTATACTAATCCAGTATACAAGAATAGTACACAACAAGAAATGCCACATTCAGTCAATCCACCCCGAATCCTTGCAGCCGCGTTGAGCATGGCGGTCGAGGACTCAAACTGTACCGTTCAAGTCCTTGTCTCAGAGGCACTGAGTTGATTGGTATGGAGCCAGGCACCTCCTGATCTGAATCTTGAACTGGCTCCAAATTCTGCATGTCCACACCCCCTGTAGTAGATGATTGAGAATTAGTAGCAGTCACCACCGGCCATGTGCACTGGCTCAAAATTCAGCATGTCCACACCCCATGTAGTAGATGATTGAGAATTAGTAGCAGTCACCACCGGATCCACTGTCAGGATGATCCATCCTCTCTCCTTCATCAGCTTCAGATCCCACTGTTTCCCTGAGCAGGAAGGTCTGGAATTGAAAATACAGAGGACATTAAACAACATTCACTCAGTACATGGCACTCATTTTGGTTTATAAGCTGGAAATTGAGCCATCAGTGCAGTGTCAAGAGTGTCAGATGGCCGAGTGGTCTAAGGTGCTGCGTTCAAGTCGCAGCCTCCCTTGGAGATGTGGGTTCAAATCCCACTTCTGACAAGTGTCTTTTGCGAGGTGGATACATTTTTGGCCTTTTTTTCCCCAAGCACCGTATCAAAAACAATGTCAACAGTTTCTGTAAATTATCGATAAGATCTATTTTCCGTTGCTTGCACTAATTGCCTGAAGTTGGCTAAATCGCAGTAAATCGGTAAAGCAGGAAATCACAGCATCTTCAACAAATCGTGATAGAGGGGCCGAGGTAAAGGTTTCGACCCTACATATCAAAAGCGCAGCTGTCAATAGTTCAGCAGGTTCACAGTGCAGAAGGTTCAGTGGCACCAGGGTCCCCTGCGTCCCAATCACAGCTGGTTTTTAACTTCTGTATTCAGGGCATGGGAGGGGTGTGTTGCATCGTGCACACACAGTGCCTGTTTTTCAAATAAGTTTTAATAAATACACAGAGAATAATATAGAGTCATTGGCCACGAGGAACACCTTCCCTGACCTTTTATTCTCTCCGGTTCCACGTCACCGCGCCTACCATCCAACTCCAAAACTCGGGGGAGACTAACACTCCCTACCTCCCTTGGTGTGCATCATAGGCGTGCCCATGACGAACACAACATTTCTCCTTAACCAATACAAAACAAACATAGCTGCTCAAAAAAAAGATACTATACTAAACCAGTATACAAGAATAGTACACAACAAGAAATGCCACATTCAGTCAATCCACCCCGAATCCTTGCAGCCGCGTTGAGCATGGCGGTCGAGGACTCAAACTGTACCGTTCAAGTCCTTGTCTCAGAGGCACTGAGTTGATTGGTATGGAGCCAGGCACCTCCTGATCTGAATCTTGAACTGGCTCCAAATTCTGCATGTCCACACCCCCTGTAGTAGATGATTGAGAATTAGTAGCAGTCACCACCGGCCATGTGCACTGGCTCAAAATTCAGCATGTCCACACCCCATGTAGTAGATGATTGAGAATTAGTAGCAGTCACCACCGGATCCACTGTCAGGATGATCCATCCTCTCTCCTTCATCAGCTTCAGATCCCACTGTTTCCCTGAGCAGGAAGGTCTGAAATTGAAAATACAGAGGACATTAACCAACATTCACTCAGTACATGGCACTCATTTTGGTTTATAAGCTGGAAATTGAGCCATCAGTGCAGTGTCAAGAGTGTCAGGATGGCCGAGTGGTCTAAGGCGCTGTGTTCAGATTGCAGTCTCCTTTGGAGGCGTGGGTTCGAATCCCACTTCTGACAAGTGTCTTTTGCGAGGTGGATACATTTTTGGACTTTTTTTTTCCAAGCACCCTTATCAAAAACAATGTCAACGGTTTCTGTAAATTATCGATAAGATCTATTGTCCGTTGCTTGCATTAATTGCCTGAAGTTGGCTAAATCGCAGTAAATCGGTAAAGCAGGAAATCACAGCATCTTCAACAAATCGTGATAGAGGGGCCGAGATAAAGGTTTCGACCCTACATATCAAAAGCACAGCTGTCAATAGTTCAGCAGGTTCACAGTGCAGAAGGTTCAGTGGCACCAGGGTCCCCTGCATCCCAATCACAGCTGGTTTTTAACTTCTGTATTCAGGGCATGGGAGGGGTGTGTTGCATCGTGCACACACAGTGCCTGTTTCACAGATAAGTTTTAATAAATACACAGAGAATAATATAGAGTCATTGGCCACAAGGAACACCTTCCCTGACCTTTTATTCTCTCCGGTTCCACGTCACCGCGCCTACCATCCAACTCCAAAACTCGGGGGAGAATAACACTCCCTACCTCCCTTGGTGTGCATCATAGGCGTGCCCATGACGAACACAACATTTCTCCTTAACCAATACAAAACAAACATAGCTGCTCAAAAGAAAGATACTATACTAAAGCAGTATACAAGAATAGTACACAACAAGAAATGCCACATTCAGTCAATCCACCCCGAATCCTTGCAGCCGCGTTGAGCATGGCGGTCGAGGACTCAAACTGTACCGTTCAAGTCCTTGTCGCAGAGGCACTGAGTTGATTGGTATGGAGCCAGGCACCTCCTGATCTGAATCTTGAACTGGCTCCAAATTCTGCATGTCCACACCCCCTGTAGTAGATGATTGAGAATTAGTAGCAGTCACCACCGGCCATGTGCACTGGCTCAAAATTCAGCATGTCCACACCCCATGTAGTAGATGATTGAGAATTAGTAGCAGTCACCACCGGATCCACTGTCAGGATGATCCATCCTCTCTCCTTCATCAGCTTCAGATCCCACTGTTTCCCTGAGCAGGAAAGTCTGGAATTGAAAATACAGAGGACATTAAACAACATTCACTCAGTACATGGCACTCATTTTGGTTTATACGCTCGAAATTGAGCCATGAGGGAGGTGTGAAGAGTGTCAGGATGGCTGAGTGGTCTAAGGCGCTGTGTTCAGGTCGCAGCCTCCCTTGGAGGTGTGGGTTCAAATCCCACTTCTGACAAGTGTATTTTGCGAGGTGGATACATTTTTGGACTTTTTTTTCCCAAGCACCGTATCAAAAACAATGTCAACAGTTTCTGTAAATTATCGATAAGATCTATTTTCCATTGCTTGCACTAATTGCCTGAAGTTGGCTAAATCGCAGTAAATCGGTAAAGCAGGAAATCACAGCATCTTCAACAAATCGTGATAGAGGGGCCGAGATAAAGGTTTCGACCCTACATATCAAAAGCGCAGCTGTCAATAGTTCAGCAGGTTCACAGTGCAGAAGGTTCAGTGGCACCAGGGTCCCCTGCGTCCCAATCACAGCTGGTTTTTAACTTCTGTATTCAGGGCATGGGAGGGGTGTGTTGCATCGTGCACACACAGTGCCTGTTTTGCAAATAAGTTTTAATAAATACACAGAGAATAATATAGAGTCATTGGCCACGAGGAACACCTTCCCTGACCTTTTATTCTCTCCGGTTCCACGTCATCGCGCCTACCATCCAACTCCAAAACTCGGGGGAGACTAACACTCCCTACCTCCCTTGGTGTGCATCATAGGCGTGCCCATGACGAACACAACATTCCTCCTTAACCAATACAAAACAAACATAGCTGCTCAAAAAAAAGATACTATACTAATCCAGTATACAAGAATAGTACACAATAAGAAATGCCACATTCAGTCAATCCACCCCGAATCCTTGCAGCCGCGTTGAGCATGGCGGTCGAGGACTCAAACTGTACCGTTCAAGTCCTTGTCTCAGAGGCATTGAGTTGATTGGTATGGAGCCAGGCACCTCCTGATCTGAATCTTGAACTGGCTCCAAATTCTGCATGTCCACACCCCTTGTAGTAGATGATTGAGAATTAGTAGCAGTCACCACCGGCCATGTGCACTGGCTCAAACTTCTGCATGTCCACACCCCATGTAGTCGATGATTGAGAATTAGTAGCAGTCACCACCGGATTCACTGTCAGGATGATCCATCCTCTCTCCTTCATCAGCTTCAGATCCCACTGTTTCCCTGAGCAGAAAGGTCTGGAATTGAAAATACAGAGGACATTAAACAACATTCACTCAGTACATGGCACTCATTTTGGTTTATACGCTCGAAATTGAGCCATGAGGGAGGTGTGAAGAGTGTCAGGATGGCCGAGTGGTCTAAGGCGCTGCGTTCAGGTCGCAGCTTCCCTTGGAGGTGTGGGTTCAAATCCCTCTTCTGACAAGTGTATTTTGCGAGGTGGATACATTTTTGGACTTTTTTTTCCCAAGCACCGTATCAAAAACAATGTCAACAGTTTCTGTAAATTATCGATAAGATCTATTTTCCATTGCTTGCACTAATTGCCTGAAGTTGGCTAAATCGCAGTAAATCGGTAAAGCAGGAAATCACAGCATCTTCAACAAATCGTGACAGAGGGGCCGAGATAAAGGTTTCGACCCTACATATCAAAAGCGCAGCTGTCAATAGTTCAGCAGGTTCACAGTGCAAAAGGTTCAGTGGCACCAGGGTCCCCTGCGTCCCAATCACAGCTGGTTTTTAACTTCTGTATTCAGGGTATGGGAGGGGTGGGGGTGTTGCGTCGTGCACACACAGTGCCTGTTTTGCAGAGAAGTTTTAATAAATACACAAAGAATAATATGGAGTCTTTAGCCACGAGGAACACCTTCCCCTACCTTTTATTCTCTCCGATTCCACATCACCGCACCTACCATCCAACTCCAAAACTCGGGGGAGACTAACACTCCCTACCTCCCTTGGTGTGCATCATGGGCGTGCCCATGACGAACACAACATTTCTCCTTAACCAATACAAAACAAACATAGCTGCTCAAAAAAAAGATACTATACTAATCCAGTATACAAGAATAGTACACAACAATAAATACCACATTCAGTCAATCCACCCCGAATCCTTGCAGCCGCGTTGAGCATGGCGGTCGAGGACTCAAACTGTACCGTTCAAGTCCTTGTCTCAGAGGCACTGAGTTGATTGGTATGGAGCCAGGCACCTCCTGATCTGAATCTTGAACTGGCTCCAAATTCTGCATGTCCACACCCCCTGTAGTAGATGATTGAGAATTAGTAGCAGTCACCACCGGCCATATGCACTGGCTCAAAATTCTGCAAATCCACACCCCATGTAGTAGATGATTGAGAATTAGTAGCAGTCACCACAGGTTCCACTGTCAGGATGATCCATCCTCTCTCCTTCATCAGCTTCAGATCCCACTGTTTCCCTGAGCAGGAAGGTCTGGAATTGAAAATACAGAGGACATTAAATAACATTCACTCAGTACATGGCACTCATTTTGGTTTATAAGCTGGAAATTGATCCATCAGTCTGGTGTCAAGAGTGTCAGGATGGCCGGGTGGTCTAAGGTGCTGCATTCAGGTCACAGTCTCCCTTGGAGACGTGGGTGCAAACCCCTCTTCTGACAAGTGTCTTTTGCGAGGTGGATACATTTTTGGACTTTTGTTTTCCAAGCACCATTATCAAAAACAATGTCAACAGTTTCTGTAAATTATCGATAAGATCTATTGTCCGTTGCTTGCACTAATTGCCTGAAGTTGGCTAAATCGCAGTAAATCGGTAAAGCAGGAAATCAAAGCATCTTCAACAAATCGTGATAGAGGGGCCGTGATAAAGGTTTCGACCCTACATATCAAAAGCACAGCTGTCAATAGTTCAGCAGGTTCACAGTGCAGAAGGTTCAGTGGCACCAGGGTCCCCTGCGTCCCAATCACAGCTGGTTTTTAACTTCTGTATTCAGGGCATGGGAGGGGTGTGTTGCATCGTGCACACACAGTGCCTGTTTCGCAAATAAGTTTTAATAAATACACAGAGAATAATATAGAGTCATTGGCCACGAGGAACACCTTCCCTGACCTTTTATTCTCTCCGGTTCCACGTCACCGCGCCTACCATCCAACTCCAAAACTCGGGGGAGACTAACACTCCCTACCTCCCTTGGTGTGCATCATAGGCGTGCCCATGACGAACACAACATTTCTCGTTAACCAATACAAAACAAACATAGCTGCTCAAAAAAAAGATACTATACTAAACCAGTATACAAGAATAGTACACAACAAAAAATGCCACATTCAGTCAATCCACCCCGAATCCTTGCAGCTGCGTTGAGCATGGCGGTCGAGGACTCAAACTGTACCGTTCAAGTCCTTGTCTCAGAGGCACTGAGTTGATTGGTATGGAGCCAGGCACCTCCTGATCTGAATCTTGAACTGGCTCCAAATTCTGCATGTCCATACCCCCTGTAGAAGATGATTGAGAATTAGTAGCAGTCACCACCGGCCATGTGCACTGGCTCAAAATTCAGCATGTCCACACCCCATGTAGTAGATGATTGAGAATTAGTAGCAGTCACCACCGGATCCACTATCAGGATGATCCATCCTCTCTCCTTCATCAGCTTCAGATCCCACTGTTTCCCTGAGCAGGAAGGTCTGGAATTGAAAATACAGAGGACATTAAACAACATTCACTCAGTACATGGCACTCATTTTGGTTTATAAGCTGGAAATTGAGCCATCAGTGCAGTGTCACGAGTGTCAGGATGGCCGAGTGGTCTAAGGTGCTGTGTTCAGGTTGCAGACTCCTTTGGAGGCGTGGGTTCGAATCTGCCTTCTGACAAGTGTCTTTTGTGAGGTGGATACATTTTTTGACTTTTTTTTTCCAAGCACCCGTATCAAAAACAATGTCAACAGTTTCTGTAAATTATCGATAAGATCTATTGTCCGTTGCTTGCACTAATTTCCTGAAGTTGGCTAAATCGCAGTAAATCGGTAAAGCGGGAAATCACAGCATCTTCAACAAATCGTGATAGAGGGGCAGAGATAAAGGTTTCGACCCTACATATCAAGAGCGCAGCTGTCAATAGTTCAGCAGGTTCACAGTGCAGAAGGTTCAGTGGCACCAGGGTCCCCTGCGTCCCAATCACAGCTGGTTTTTAACTTCTGTATTCAGGGCATGGGAGGGGTGTGTTGCATCGTGCACACACGGTGCCTGTTTCGCAGATACGTTTTAATAAATACACAGAGAATAATATAGAGTCATTGGCCACGAGGAACACCTTCCCTGACCTTTTATTCTCTCCGGTTCCACGTCACCACGCCTACCATCCAACTCCAAAACTCGGGGGAGACTAACACTCCCTACCTCCCTTGGTGTGCATCATAGGCGTGCTCATGACGAACACAACATTTCTCCTTAACCAATACAAAACAAACATAGCTGCTCAAAAAAAAGATACTATACTAATCCAGTATACAAGAATAGTACACAACAAGAAATGCCACGTTCAGTCAATCCACCCCGAATCCTTGCAGCCGCGTTGAGCATGGCGGTCGAGGACTCAAACTGTACCGTTCAAGTCCTTGTCTCAGAGGCACTGAGTTGATTGGTATGGAGCCAGGCACCTCCTGATCTGAATCTTGAACTGGCTCCAAATTCTGCATGTCCGCACCCCTTGTAGTAGATGATTGAGAATTAGTAGCAGTCACCACCGGCCATGTGCACTGGCTCAAACTTCTGCATGTCCACACCCTATGTAGTCGATGATTGAGAATTAGTAGCAGTCACCACCGGATTCACTGTCAGGATGATCCATCCTCTCTCCTTCATCAGCTTCAGATCCCACTGTTTCCCTGAGCAGGAAGGTCTGGAATTGAAAATACAGAGGACATTAAACAACATTCACTCAGTACATGGCACTCATTTTTGTTTATACGCTCGAAATTGAGCCATGAGGGAGGTGTGAAGAGTGTCAGGATGGCCGAGTGGTCTAAGGCGCTGCGTTCAGGTCGCAGTCTCCTTTGGAGGCGTGGGTTCGAATCCCACTTCTGACAAGTGTCTTTTGCGAGGTGGATACATTTTTGGACTTTTTTTTTCCAAACACCCGTATCAAAAACAAAGTTAACGGTTTCTGTAAATTATCGATAAGATCTATTGTCCGTTGCTTGCACTAATTGCCTGAAGTTTTCTAAATCGCAGTAAATCGGTAAAGCAGGAAATCACAGCATCTTCAACAAATCGTGATAGAGGGGCCGAGATAAAGGTTTCGACCCTACATATCAAAAGCACAGCTGTCAATATTTCAGCAGGTGCACAGTGCAGAAGGTTCAGTGGCACCAGGGTCCCGTGCATCCCAATCACAGCTGGTTTTTAACTTCTGTATTCAGGGCATGGGAGGGGTGTGTTGCATCGTGCACACACAGTGTCTGTTTTGCAAATAAGTTTTAATAAATACACAGAGAATAATATAGAGTCATTGGCCACAAGGAACACCTTCCCTGACCTTTTATTCTCTCCGGTTCCACGTCACCGTGCCTACCATCCAACTCCAAAACTCGGGGGGAGACTAACACTCCCTACCTCCCTTGGTGTGCATCATAGGCGTGCCCATGACGAACACAACATTTCTCCTTAACCAATACAAAACAAACATAGCTGCTCAAAAAAAAGATACTATACTAAACCAGTATACAAGAATAGTACACAACAAGAAATGCCACATTCAGTCAATCCACCCCGAATCCTTGCAGCCGCGTTGAGCATGGCGGTCGAGGACTCAAACTGTACCGTTCAAGTCCTTGTCTCAGAGGCACTGAGTTGATTGGTATGGAGCCAGGTACCTCCTGATCTGAATCTTGATCTGGCTCCAAATTCTGCATGTCCACACCCCCTGTAGTAGATGATTGAGAATTAGTAGCAGTCACCACCGGCCATGTGCACTGGCTCAAAATTCAGCATGTCCACACCCCATGTAGTAGATGATTGAGAATTAGTAGCAGTCACCACCGGATCCACTGTCAGGATGATCCATCCTCTCTCCTTCATCAGCTTCAGATCCCACTGTTTCTCTGAGCAGGAAGGTCTGGAATTGAAAATACAGAGGACATTAAACAACATTCACTCAGTACATGGCACTCATTTTGGTTTATAAGCTGGAAATTGAGCCATCAGTGCAGTGTCAAGAGTGTCAGGATGGCTGAGTGGTCTAAGGTGCTGCGTTCAGCTCGCAGTTTCCTTTGGAGGCGTGGGTTCGAATCCCACTTCTGACAAGTGTCTTTTGCGAGGTGGATACATTTTTGGACTTTTTTTTTCCAAGCACCCGTATCAAAAACAATGTCAACAGTTTCTGTAAATTATCGATAAGATCTATTGTCCGTTGCTTGCACTAATTTCCTGAAGTTGGCTAAATCGCAGTAAATCGGTAAAGCGGGAAATCACAGCATCTTCAACAAATCGTGATAGAGGGGCAGAGATAAAGGTTTCGACCCTACATATCAAGAGCGCAGCTGTCAATAGTTCAGCAGGTTCACAGTGCAGAAGGTTCAGTGGCACCAGGGTCCCCTGTGTCCCAATCACAGCTGGTTTTTAACTTCTGTATTCAGGGCATGGGAGGGGTGTGTTGCATCGTGCACACACGGTGCCTGTTTCGCAGATAAGTTTTAATAAATACACAGAGAATAATATAGAGTCATTGGCCACGAGGAACACCTTCCCTGACCTTTAATTCTCTCCGGTTCCACGTCACCGCTCCTACCATCCAACTCCAAAACTCGGGGGAGACTAACAATCCCTACCTCCCTTGGTGTGCATCATAGGCGTGCCCATGACGAACACAACATTCCTCCTTAACCAATACAAAACAAACATAGCTGCTCAAAAAAAAGATACTATACTAATCCAGTATACAAGAATAGTACACAACAAGAAATGCCACATTCAGTCAATCCACCCCGAATCCTTGCAGCCGCGTTGAGCATGGCGGTCGAGGACTCAAACTGTACCGTTCAAGTCCTTGTCTCAGAGGCACTGAGTTGATTGGTATGGAGCCAGGCACCTCCTGATCTGAATCTTGAACTGGCTCCAAATTCTGCATGTCCACACCCCTTGTAGTAGATGATTGAGAATTAGTAGCAGTCACCACCGGCCATGTGCACTGGCTCAAACTTCTGCATGTCCACACCCCATGTAGTCGATGATTGAGAATTAGTAGCAGTCACCACCGGATTCACTGTCAGGATGATCCATCCTCTCTCCTTCATCAGCTTCAGATCCCACTGTTTCCCTGAGCAGGAAGGTCTGGAATTGAAAATACAGAGGACATTAAACAACATTCACTCAGTACATGGCACTCATTTTGGTTTATACGCTCGAAATTGAGCCATGAGGGAGGTGTGAAGAGTGTCAGATGGCCGAGTGGTCTAAGGTGCTGCGTTCAAGTCGCAGCCTCCCTTGGAGGTGTGGGTTCAAATCCCACTTCTGACAAGTGTCTTTTGCGAGGTGGATACATTTTTGGCCTTTTTTTCCCCAAGCACCGTATCAAAAACAATGTCAACAGTTTCTGTAAATTATCGATAAGATCTATTTTCCGTTGCTTGCACTAATTGCCTGAAGTTGGCTAAATCGCAGTAAATCGGTAAAGCAGGAAATCACAGCATCTTCAACAAATCGTGATAGAGGGGCCGAGGTAAAGGTTTCGACCCTACATATCAAAAGCGCAGCTGTCAATAGTTCAGCAGGTTCACAGTGCAGAAGGTTCAGTGGCACCAGGGTCCCCTGCGTCCCAATCACAGCTGGTTTTTAACTTCTGTATTCAGGGCATGGGAGGGGTGTGTTGCATCGTGCACACACAGTGCCTGTTTTTCAAATAAGTTTTAATAAATACACAGAGAATAATATAGAGTCATTGGCCACGAGGAACACCTTCCCTGACCTTTTATTCTCTCCGGTTCCACGTCACCGCGCCTACCATCCAACTCCAAAACTCGGGGGAGACTAACACTCCCTACCTCCCTTGGTGTGCATCATAGGCGTGCCCATGACGAACACAACATTTCTCCTTAACCAATACAAAACAAACATAGCTGCTCAAAAAAAAGATACTATACTAAACCAGTATACAAGAATAGTACACAACAAGAAATGCCACATTCAGTCAATCCACCCCGAATCCTTGCAGCCGCGTTGAGCATGGCGGTCGAGGACTCAAACTGTACCGTTCAAGTCCTTGTCTCAGAGGCACTGAGTTGATTGGTATGGAGCCAGGCACCTCCTGATCTGAATCTTGAACTGGCTCCAAATTCTGCATGTCCACACCCCCTGTAGTAGATGATTGAGAATTAGTAGCAGTCACCACCGGCCATGTGCACTGGCTCAAAATTCAGCATGTCCACACCCCATGTAGTAGATGATTGAGAATTAGTAGCAGTCACCACCGGATCCACTGTCAGGATGATCCATCCTCTCTCCTTCATCAGCTTCAGATCCCACTGTTTCCCTGAGCAGGAAGGTCTGAAATTGAAAATACAGAGGACATTAACCAACATTCACTCAGTACATGGCACTCATTTTGGTTTATAAGCTGGAAATTGAGCCATCAGTGCAGTGTCAAGAGTGTCAGGATGGCCGAGTGGTCTAAGGCGCTGTGTTCAGATCGCAGTCTCCTTTGGAGACGTGGGTTCGAATCCCACTTCTGACAAGTGTCTTTTGCGAGGTGGATACATTTTTGGACTTTTTTTTTCCAAGCACCCGTATCAAAAACAATGTCAACAGTTTCTGTAAATTATCGATAAGATCTATTGTCCGTTGCTTGCACTAATTTCCTGAAGTTGGCTAAATCGCAGTAAATCGGTAAAGCGGGAAATCACAGCATCTTCAACAAATCGTGATAGAGGGGCCGAGATAAAGGTTTCGACCCTACATATCAAGAGCGCAGCTGTCAATAGTTCAGCAGGTTCACAGTGCAGAAGGTTCAGTGGCACCAGGGTCCCCTGCGTCCCAATCACAGCTGTTTTTTAACTTCTGTATTCAGGGCATGGGAGGGGTGTGTTGCATCGTGCACACACGGTGCCTGTTTCGCAGATAAGTTTTAATAAATACACAGAGAATAATATAGAGTCATTGGCCACGAGGAACACCTTCCCTGACCTTTTATTCTCTCCGGTTCCACGTCACCGCGCCTACCATCCAACTCCAAAACTCGGGGGAGACTAACACTCCCTACCTCCCTTGGTGTGCATCATAGGCGTGCCCATGACGAACACAACATTTCTCCTTAACCAATACAAAACAAACATAGCTGCTCAAAAAAAAGATACTATACTAATCCAGTATACAAGAATAGTACACAACAAGAAATGCCACATTCAGTCAATCCACCCCGAATCCTTGCAGCCGCGTTGAGCATGGCGGTCGAGGACTCAAACTGTACCGTTCAAGTCCTTGTCTCAGAGGCACTGAGTTGATTGGTATGGAGCCAGGCACCTCCTGATCTGAATCTTGAACTGGCTCCAAATTCTGCATGTCCACACCCCTTGTAGTAGATGATTGAGAATTAGTAGCAGTCACCACCGGCCATGTGCACTGGCTCAAACTTCTGCATGTCCACACCCCATGTAGTCGATGATTGAGAATTAGTAGCAGTCACCACCGGATTCACTGTCAGGATGATCCATCCTCTCTCCTTCATCAGCTTCAGATCCCACTGTTTCCCTGAGCAGGAAGGTCTGGAATTGAAAATACAGAGGACATTAAACAACATTCACTCAGTACATGGCACTCATTTTGGTTTATACGCTCGAAATTGAGCCATGAGGGAGGTGTGAAGAGTGTCAGGATGGCCGAGTGGTCTAAGGCGCTGCGTTCAGGTCGCAGCCTCCCATGGAGGTGTGGGTTCAAATCCCACTTCTGACAAGTGTATTTTGCGAGGTGGATACATTTTTTGACTTTTTTTCCCCAAGCACCGTATCAAAAACAATGTCAACAGTTTCTGTAAATTATCGATAAGATCTATTTTCCGTTGCTTGCACTAATTGCCTGAAGTTGGCTAAATCGCAGTAAATCGGTAAAGCAGGAAATCACAGCATCTTCAACAAATCGTGATAGAGGGGCCGAGATAAAGGTTTCGACCCTACATATCAAAAGCGCAGCTGTCCATAGTTCAGCAGGTTCACAGTGCAAAAGGTTCAGTGGCACCAGGGTCCCCTGCGTCCCAATCACAGCTGGTTTTTAACTTCTGTATTCAGGGGATGGGAGGGGTGGGGGTGTTGCGTCGTGCACACACAGTGCCTGTTTTGCAGAGAAGTTTTAATAAATACACAAAGAATAATATGGAGTCTTTAGCCACGAGGAACACCTTCCCCTACCTTTTA
Source organism: Pleurodeles waltl (assembly GCF_031143425.1). Lineage (NCBI taxonomy): Eukaryota > Metazoa > Chordata > Amphibia > Caudata > Salamandridae > Pleurodeles > Pleurodeles waltl. Next base: position 6,149,448 of record NW_027150097.1, read on the forward strand.
TTCTCTCCGATTCCACATCACCGCACCTACCATCCAACTCCAAAACTCGGGGGAGACTAACACTCCCTACCTCCCTTGGTGTGCATCATGGGCGTGCCCATGACGAACACAACATTTCTCCTTAACCAATACAAAACAAACATAGCTGCTCAAAAAAAGATACTATACTAATCCAGTATACAAGAATAGTACACAACAATAAATACCACATTCAGTCAATCCACCCCGAATCCTTGCAGCCGCGTTGAGCATGGCGGTCGAGGACTCAAACTGTACCATTCAAGTCCTTGTCTCAGAGGCACTGAGTTGATTGGTATGGAGCCAGTCACCTCCTGATCTGAATCTTGAACTGGCTCCAAATTCTGCATGTCCACACCCCCTGTAGTAGATGATTGAGAATTAGTAGCAGTCACCACCGGCCATATGCACTGGCTCAAAATTCTGCAAGTCCACACCCCATGTAGTAGATGATTAAGAATTAGTAGCAGTCACCACAGGTTCCACTGTCAGGATGATCCATCCTCTCTCCTTCATCAGCTTCAGATCCCACTGTTTCCCTGAGCAGGAAGGTCTGGAATTGAAAATACAGAGGACATTAAATAACATTCACTCAGTACATGGCACTCATTTTGGTTTATAAGCTGGAAATTGAGCCATCAGCGTGGTGTCAAGAGCGTCAGGATGGCCGGGTGGTCTAAGGTGCTGCATTCAGGTCACAGTCTCCCTTGGAGACGTGGGTTCAAACCCCTCTTCTGACAAGTGTCTTTTGCGAGGTGGATACATTTTTGGACTTTTTTTTTCCAAGCACCCTTATCAAAAACAATGTCAACGGTTTCTGTAAATTATCGATAAGATCTATTGTCCGTTGCTTGCACTAATTGCCTGAAGTTGGCTAAATCGCAGTAAATCGGTAAAGCAGGAAATCACAGCATCTTCAACAAATCGTGATAGAGGGGCCGAGATAAAGGTTTCGACCCTACATATCAAAAGCACAGCTGTCAATAGTTCAGCAGGTTCACAGTGCAGAAGGTTCAGTGGCACCAGGGTCCCCTGCATCCCAATCACAGCTGGTTTTTAACTTCTGTATTCAGGGCATGGGAGGGGTGTGTTGCATCGTGCACACACAGTGCCTGTTTCACAGATAAGTTTTAATAAATACACAGAGAATAATATAGAGTCATTGGCCACAAGGAACACCTTCCCTGACCTTTTATTCTCTCCGGTTCCACGTCACCGCGCCTACCATCCAACTCCAAAACTCGGGGGAGAATAACACTCCCTACCTCCCTTGGTGTGCATCATAGGCGTGCCCATGACGAACACAACATTTCTCCTTAACCAATACAAAACAAACATAGCTGCTCAAAAGAAAGATACTATACTAAAGCAGTATACAAGAATAGTACACAACAAGAAATGCCACATTCAGTCAATCCACCCCGAATCCTTGCAGCCGCGTTGAGCATGGCGGTCGAGGACTCAAACTGTACCGTTCAAGTCCTTGTCGCAGAGGCACTGAGTTGTTTGGTATGGAGCCAGGCACCTCCTGATCTGAATCTTGAACTGGCTCCAAATTCTGCATGTCCACACCCCCTGTAGTAGATGATTGAGAATTAGTAGCAGTCACCACCGGCCATGTGCACTGGCTCAAAATTCAGCATGTCCACACCCCATGTAGTAGATGATTGAGAATTAGTAGCAGTCACCACCGGATCCACTGTCAGGATGATCCATCCTCTCTCCTTCATCAGCTTCAGATCCCACTGTTTCCCTGAGCAGGAAAGTCTGGAATTGAAAATACAGAGGACATTAAACAACATTCACTCAGTACATGGCACTCATTTTGGTTTATACTCTCGAAATTGAGCCATGAGGGAGGTGTGAAGAGTGTCAGGATGGCTGAGTGGTCTAAGGCGCTGCGTTCAGGTCGCAGCCTCCCTTGGAGGTGTGGGTTCAAATCCCACTTCTGACAAGTGTATTTTGCGAGGTGGATACATTTTTGGACTTTTTTTTCCCAAGCACCGTATCAAAAACAATGTCAACAGTTTCTGTAAATTATCGATAAGATCTATTTTCCATTGCTTGCACTAATTGCCTGAAGTTGGCTAAATCGCAGTAAATCGGTAAAGCAGGAAATCACAGCATCTTCAACAAATCGTGATAGAGGGGCCGAGATAAAGGTTTCGACCCTACATATCAAAAGCGCAGCTGTCAATAGTTCAGCAGGTTCACAGTGCAGAAGGTTCAGTGGCACCAGGGTCCCCTGCGTCCCAATCACAGCTGGTTTTTAACTTCTGTATTCAGGGCATGGGAGGGGTGTGTTGCATCGTGCACACACAGTGCCTGTTTTGCAAATAAGTTTTAATAAATACACAGAGAATAATATAGAGTCATTGGCCACGAGGAACACCTTCCCTGACCTTTTATTCTCTCCGGTTCCACATCACCGCGCCTACCATCCAACTCCAAAACTCGGGGGAGACTAACACTCCCTACCTCCCTTGGTGTGCATCATAGGCGTGCCCATGACGAACACAACATTTCTCCTTAACCAATACAAAACAAACATAGCTGCTCAAAAAAAAGATACTATACTAAACCAGTATACAAGAATAATACACAACAAGAAATGCCACATTCAGTCAATCCACCCCGAATCCTTGCAGCCGCGTTGAGCATGGCGGTCGAGGACTCAAACTGTACCGTTCAAGTCCTTGTCTCAGAGGCACTGAGTTGATTGGTATGGAGCCAGGCACCTCCTGATCTGAATCTTGAACTGGCTCCAAATTCTGCATGTCCACACCCCCTGTAGTAGATGATTGAGAATTAGTAGCAGTCACCACCGGCCATGTGCACTGGCTCAAAATTCAGTATGTCCACACCCCATGTAGTAGATGATTGAGAATTAGTAGCAGTCACCACCGAATCCACTGTCAGGATGATCCATCCTCTCTCCTTCATCAGCTTCAGATCCCACTGTTTCCCTGAGCAGGAAGGTCTGGAATTGAAAATACAGAGGACATTAAACAACATTCACTCAGTACATGGCACTCATTTTGGTTTATTAGCTGGAAATTGAGCCATCAGTGCAGTGTCAAGAGTGTCAGGATGGCCGAGTGGTCTAAGGCGCTGCGTTCAGGTCGCAGTCTCCTTTTGGAGGCGTGGGTTCGAATCCCACTTCTGACAAGTGTCTTTTGCGAGGTGGATACATTTTTGGACTTTTTTTTTCCAAGCACCCGTATCAAAAACAATGTCAACAGTTTCTGTAAATTATCGATAAGATCTATTGTCCGTTGCTTGCACTAATTTCCTGAAGTTGGCTAAATCGCAGTAAATCGGTAAAGCGGGAAATCACAGCATCTTCAACAAATCGTGATAGAGGGGCAGAGATAAAGGTTTCGACCCTACATATCAAGAGCGCAGCTGTCAATAGTTCACCAGGATCACAGTGCAGAAGGTTCAGTGGCACCAGGGTCCCCTGCGTCCCAATCACAGCTGGTTTTTAACTTCTGTATTCAGGGCATGGGAGGGGTGTGTTGCATCGTGCACACACGGTGCCAGTTTCGCAGATAAGTTTTAATAAATACACAGAGAATAATATAGAGTCATTGGCCACGAGGAACACCTTCCCTGACCTTTTATTCTCTCCGGTTCCACGTCACCGCGCCTACCATCCAACTCCAAAACTCGGGGGAGACTAACACTCCCTACCTCCCTTGGTGTGCATCATAGGCGTGCCCATGACGAACACAACATTTCTCCTTAACCAATACAAAACAAACATAGCTGCTCAAAAAAAAGATACTATACTAATCCAGTATACAAGAATAGTACACAACAAGAAATGCCACGTTCAGTCAATCCACCCCGAATCCTTGCAGCCGCGTTGAGCATGGCGGTCGAGGACTCAAACTGTACCGTTCAAGTCCTTGTCTCAGAGGCACTGAGTTGATTGGTATGGAGCCAGGCACCTCCTGATCTGAATCTTGAACTGGCTCCAAATTCTGCATGTCCGCACCCCTTGTAGTAGATGATTGAGAATTAGTAGCAGTCACCACCGGCCATGTGCACTGGCTCAAACTTCTGCATGTCCACACCCCATGTAGTCGATGATTGAGAATTAGTAGCAGTCACCACCGGATTCACTGTCAGGATGATCCATCCTCTCTCCTTCATCAGCTTCAGATCCCACTGTTTCCCTGAGCAGGAAGGTCTGGAATTGAAAATACAGAGGACATTAAACAACATTCACTCAGTACATGGCACTCATTTTTGTTTATACGCTCGAAATTGAGCCATGAGGGAGGTGTGAAGAGTGTCAGGATGGCCGAGTGGTCTAAGGCGCTGCGTTCAGGTCGCAGTCTCCTTTGGAGGCGTGGGTTTGAATCCCACTTCTGACAAGTGTCTTTTGCGAGGTGGATACATTTTTGGACTTTTTTTTTCCAAGCACCCGTATCAAAAACAATGTCAACGGTTTCTGTAAATTATCGATAAGATCTATTGTCCGTTGCTTGCACTAATTGCCTGAAGTTTTCTAAATCGCAGTAAATCGGTAAAGCAGGAAATCACAGCATCTTCAACAAATCGTGATAGAGGGGCCGAGATAAAGGTTTCGACCCTACATATCAAAAGCACAGCTGTCAATAGTTCAGCAGGTGCACAGTGCAGAAGGTTCAGTGGCACCAGGGTCCCGTGCATCCCAATCACAGCTGGTTTTTAACTTCTGTATTCAGGGCATGGGAGGGGTGTGTTGCATCGTGCACACACAGTGTCTGTTTTGCAAATAAGTTTTAATAAATACACAGAGAATAATATAGAGTCATTGGCCACAATGAACACCTTCCCTGACCTTTTATTCTCTCCGGTTCCACGTCACCGCGCCTACCATCCAACTCCAAAACTCGGGGGGAGACTAACACTCCCTACCTCCCTTGGTGTGCATCATAGGCGTGCCCATGACGAACACAACATTTCTCCTTAACCAATACAAAACAAACATAGCTGCTCAAAAAAAAGATACTATACTAAACCAGTATACAAGAATAGTACACAACAAGAAATGCCACATTCAGTCAATCCACCCCGAATCCTTGCAGCCGCGTTGAGCATGGCGGTCGAGGACTCAAACTGTACCGTTCAAGTCCTGGTCGCAGAGGCACTGAGTTGATTGGTATGGAGCCAGGCACCTCCTGATCTGAATCTTGAACTGGCTCCAAATTCTGCATGTCCACACCCCCTGTAGTAGATGATTGAGAATTAGTAGCAGTCACCACCGGCCATGTGCACTGGCTCAAAATTCAGCATGTCCACACCCCATGTAGTAGATGATTGAGAATTAGTAGCAGTCACCACCGGATCCACTGTCAGGATGATCCATCCTCTCTCCTTCATCAGCTTCAGATCCCACTGTTTCCCTGAGCAGGAAAGTCTGGAATTGAAAATACAGAGGACATTAAACAACATTCACTCAGTACATGGCACTCATTTTGGTTTATACGCTCGAAATTGAGCCATGAGGGAGGTGTGAAGCGTGTCAGGATGGCTGAGTGGTCTAAGGCGCTGCGTTCAGGTCGCAGCCTCCCTTGGAGGTGTGGGTTTAAATCCCACTTCTGACAAGTGTATTTTGCGAGGTGGATACATTTTTGGACTTTTTTTTCCCAAGCACCGTATCAAAAACAATGTCAACAGTTTCTGTAAATTATCGATAAGATCTATTTTCCATTGCTTGCACTAATTGCCTGAAGTTGGCTAAATCGCAGTAAATCGGTAAAGCAGGAAATCACAGCATCTTCAACAAATCGTGATAGAGGGGCCGAGATAAAGGTTTCGACCCTACATATCAAAAGCGCAGCTGTCAATAGTTCAGCAGGTTCACAGTGCAGAAGGTTCAGTGGCACCAGGGTCCCCTGCGTCCCAATCACAGCTGGTTTTTAACTTCTGTATTCAGGGCATGGGAGGGGTGTGTTGCATCGTGCACACACAGTGCCTGTTTTGCAAATAAGTTTTAATAAATACACAGAGAATAATATAGAGTCATTGGCCACGAGGAACACCTTCCCTGACCTTTTATTCTCTCCGGTTCCACATCACCGCGCCTACCATCCAACTCCAAAACTCGGGGGAGACTAACACTCCCTACCTCCCTTGGTGTGCATCATAGGCGTGCCCATGACGAACACAACATTTCTCCTTAACCAATACAAAACAAACATAGCTGCTCAAAAAAAAGATACTATACTAAACCAGTATACAAGAATAATACACAACAAGAAATGCCACATTCAGTCAATCCACCCCGAATCCTTGCAGCCGCGTTGAGCATGGCGGTCGAGGACTCAAACTGTACCGTTCAAGTCCTTGTCTCAGAGGCACTGAGTTGATTGGTATGGAGCCAGGCACCTCCTGATCTGAATCTTGAACTGGCTCCAAATTCTGCATGTCCACACCCCCTGTAGTAGATGATTGAGAATTAGTAGCAGTCACCACCGGCCATGTGCACTGGCTCAAAATTCAGTATGTCCACACCCCATGTAGTAGATGATTGAGAATTAGTAGCAGTCACCACCGAATCCACTGTCAGGATGATCCATCCTCTCTCCTTCATCAGCTTCAGATCCCACTGTTTCCCTGAGCAGGAAGGTCTGGAATTGAAAATACAGAGGACATTAAACAACATTCACTCAGTACATGGCACTCATTTTGGTTTATTAGCTGGAAATTGAGCCATCAGTGCAGTGTCAAGAGTGTCAGGATGGCCGAGTGGTCTAAGGCGCTGCGTTCAGGTCGCAGTCTCCTTTTGGAGGCGTGGGTTCGAATCCCACTTCTGACAAGTGTCTTTTGCGAGGTGGATACATTTTTGGACTTTTTTTTTCCAAGCACCCGTATCAAAAACAATGTCAACAGTTTCTGTAAATTATCGATAAGATCTATTGTCCGTTGCTTGCACTAATTTCCTGAAGTTGGCTAAATCGCAGTAAATCGGTAAAGCGGGAAATCACAGCATCTTCAACAAATCGTGATAGAGGGGCAGAGATAAAGGTTTCGACCCTACATATCAAGAGCGCAGCTGTCAATAGTTCAGCAGGATCACAGTGCAGAAGGTTCAGTGGCACCAGGGTCCCCTGCGTCCCAATCACAGCTGGTTTTTAACTTCTGTATTCAGGGCATGGGAGGGGTGTGTTGCATCGTGCACACACGGTGCCAGTTTCGCAGATAAGTTTTAATAAATACACAGAGAATAATATAGAGTCATTGGCCACGAGGAACACCTTCCCTGACCTTTTATTCTCTCCGGTTCCACGTCACCGCGCCTACCATCCAACTCCAAAACTCGGGGGAGACTAACACTCCCTACCTCCCTTGGTGTGCATCATAGGCGTGCCCATGACGAACACAACATTTCTCCTTAACCAATACAAAACAAACATAGCTGCTCAAAAAAAAGATACTATACTAATCCAGTATACAAGAATAGTACACAACAAGAAATGCCACGTTCAGTCAATCCACCCCGAATCCTTGCAGCCGCGTTGAGCATGGCGGTCGAGGACTCAAACTGTACCGTTCAAGTCCTTGTCTCAGAGGCACTGAGTTGATTGGTATGGAGCCAGGCACCTCCTGATCTGAATCTTGAACTGGCTCCAAATTCTGCATGTCCGCACCCCTTGTAGTAGATGATTGAGAATTAGTAGCAGTCACCACCGGCCATGTGCACTGACTCAAACTTCTGCATGTCCACACCCCATGTAGTCGATGATTGAGAATTAGTAGCAGTCACCACCGGATTCACTGTCAGGATGATCCATCCTCTCTCCTTCATCAGCTTCAGATCCCACTGTTTCCCTGAGCAGGAAGGTCTGGAATTGAAAATACAGAGGACATTAAACAACATTCACTCAGTACATGGCACTCATTTTTGTTTATACGCTCGAAATTGAGCCATGAGGGAGGTGTGAAGAGTGTCAGGATGGCCGAGTGGTCTAAGGCGCTGCGTTCAGGTCGCAGTCTCCTTTGGAGGCGTGGGTTCGAATCCCACTTCTGACAAGTGTCTTTTGCGAGGTGGATACATTTTTGGACTTTTTTTTTCCAAGCACCCGTATCAAAAACAATGTCAACGGTTTCTGTAAATTATCGATAAGATCTATTGTCCGTTGCTTGCACTAATTGCCTGAAGTTTTCTAAATCGCAGTAAATCGGTAAAGCAGGAAATCACAGCATCTTCAACAAATCGTGATAGAGGGGCCGAGATAAAGGTTTCGACCCTACATATCAAAAGCACAGCTGTCAATAGTTCAGCAGGTGCACAGTGCAGAAGGTTCAGTGGCACCAGGGTCCCGTGCATCCCAATCACAGCTGGTTTTTAACTTCTGTATTCAGGGCATGGGAGGGGTGTGTTGCATCGTGCACACACAGTGTCTGTTTTGCAAATAAGTTTTAATAAATACACAGAGAATAATATAGAGTCATTGGCCACAAGGAACACCTTCCCTGACCTTTTATTCTCTCCGGTTCCACGTCACCGCGCCTACCATCCAACTCCAAAACTCGGGAGGAGACTAACACTCCCTACCTCCCTTGGTGTGCATCATAGGCGTGCCCATGACGAACACAACATTTCTCCTTAACCAATACAAAACAAACATAGCTGCTCAAAAAAAAGATACTATACTAAACCAGTATACAAGAATAGTACACAACAAGAAATGCCACATTCAGTCAATCCACCCCGAATCCTTGCAGCCGCGTTGAGCATGGCGGTCGAGGACTCAAACTGTACCGTTCAAGTCCTTGTCTCAGAGGCACTGAGTTGATTGGTATGGAGCCAGGCACCTCCTGATCTGAATCTTGATCTGGCTCCAAATTCTGCATGTCCACACCCCCTGTAGTAGATGATTGAGAATTAGTAGCAGTCACCACCGGCCATGTGCACTGGCTCAAAATTCAGCATGTCCACACCCCATGTAGTAGATGATTGAGAATTAGTAGCAGTCACCACCGGATCCACTGTCAGGATGATCCATCCTCTCTCCTTCATCAGCTTCAGATCCCACTGTTTCCCTGAGCAGGAAGGTCTGGAATTGAAAATACAGAGGACATTAAACAACATTCACTCAGTACATGGCACTCATTTTGGTTTATAAGCTGGAAATTGAGCCATCAGTGCAGTGTCAAGAGTGTCACGATGGCTGAGTGGTCTAAGGCGCTGCGTTCAGGTCGCAGTCTCCTTTGGAGGCGTGGGTTCGAATCCCACTTCTGACAAGTGTCTTTTGCGAGGTGGATACATTTTTGGACTTTTTTTTTCCAAGCACCCGTATCAAAAACAATATCAACAGTTTCTGTAAATTATCGATAAGATCTATTGTCCGTTGCTTGCACTAATTTCCTGAAGTTGGCTAAATCGCAGTAAATCGGTAAAGCGGGAAATCACAGCATCTTCAACAAATCGTGATAGAGGGGCAGAGATAAAGGTTTCGACCCTACATATCAAGAGCGCAGCTGTCAATAGTTCAGCAGGTTCACAGTGCAGAAGGTTCAGTGGCACCAGGGTCCCCTGCGTCCCAATCACAGCTGGTTTTTAACTTCTGTATTCAGGGCATGGGAGGGGTGTGTTGCATCGTGCACACACGGTGCCTGTTTCGCAGATAAGTTTTAATAAATACAAAGAGAATAATATAGAGTCATTGGCCACGAGGAACACCTTCCCTGACCTTTTATTCTCTCCGGTTCCACGTCACCGCGCCTACCATCCAACTCCAAAACTCGGGGGAGACTAACACTCCCTACCTCCCTTGGTTTGCATCATAGGCGTGCCCATGACGAACACAACATTTCTCCTTAACCAATACAAAACAAACATAGCTGCTCAAAAAAAAGATACTATACTAATCCAGTATACAAGAATAGTACACAACAAGAAATGCCACATTCAGTCAATCCACCCCGAATCCTTGCAGCCGCGTTGAGCATGGCGGTCGAGGACTCAAACTGTACCGTTCAAGTCCTTGTCTCAGAGGCACTGAGTTGATTGGTATGGAGCCAGGCACCTCCTGATCTGAATCTTGAACTGGCTCCAAATTCTGCATGTCCACACCCCTTGTAGTAGATGATTGAGAATTAGTAGCAGTCACCACCGGCCATGTGCACTGGCTCAAACTTCTGCATGTCCACACCCCATGTAGTCGATGATTGAGAATTAGTAGCAGTCACCACCGGATTCACTGTCAGGATGATCCATCCTCTCTCCTTCATCAGCTTCAGATCCCACTGTTTCCCTGAGCAGGAAGGTCTGGAATTGAAAATACAGAGGACATTAAACAACATTCACTCAGTACATGGCACTCATTTTGGTTTATACGCTCGAAATTGAGCCATGAGGGAGATGTGAAGAGTGTCAGATGGCCGAGTGGTCTAAGGTGCTGCGTTCAAGTCACAGCCTCCCTTGGAGGTGTGAGTTCAAATCCCACTTCTGACAAGTGTCTTTTGCGAGGTGGATACATTTTTGGCCTTTTTTTCCCCAAGCACCGTATCAAAAACAATGTCAACAGTTTCTGTAAATTATCGATAAGATCTATTTTCCGTTGCTTGCACTAATTGCCTGAAGTTGGCTAAATCGCAGTAAATCGGTAAAGCAGGAAATCACAGCATCTTCAACAAATCGTGACAGAGGGGCCGAGGTAAAGGTTTCGACCCTACATATCAAAAGCGCAGCTGTCAATAGTTCAGCAGGTTCACAGTGCAGAAGGTTCAGTGGCACCAGGGTCCCCTGCGTCCCAATCACAGCTGTTTTTTAACTTCTGTATTCAGGGCATGGGAGGGGTGTGTTGCATCGTGCACACACAGTGCCTGTTTTTCAAATAAGTTTTAATAAATACACAGAGAATAATATAGAGTCATTGGCCACGAGGAACACCTTCCCTGACCTTTTATTCTCTCCGGTTCCACGTCACCGCGCCTACCATCCAACTCCAAAACTCGGGGGAGACTAACACTCCCTACCTCCCTTGGTGTGCATCATAGGCGTGCCCATGACGAACACAACATTTCCCCTTAACCAATACAAAACAAACATAGCTGCTCAAAAAAAAGATACTATACTAAACCAGTATACAAGAATAGTACACAACAAGAAATGCCACATTCAGTCAATCCACCCCGAATCCTTGCAGCCGCGTTGAGCATGGCGGTCGAGGACTCAAACTGTACCGTTCAAGTCCTTGTCTCAGAGGCACTGAGTTGATTGGTATGGAGCCAGGCACCTCCTGATCTGAATCTTGAACTGGCTCCAAATTCTGCATGTCCACACCCCCTGTAGTAGATGATTGAGAATTAGTAGCAGTCACCACCGGCCATGTGCACTGGCTCAAAATTCAGCATGTCCACACCCCATGTAGTAGATGATTGAGAATTAGTAGCAGTCACCTCCGGATCCACTGTCAGGATGATCCATCCTCTCTCCTTCATCAGCTTCAGATCCCACTGTTTCCCTGAGCAGGAAGGTCTGGAATTGAAAATACAGAGGACATTAACCAACATTCACTCAGTACATGGCACTCATTTTGGTTTATAAGCTGGAAATTGAGCCATCAGTGCAGTGTCAAGAGTGTCAGGATGGCCGAGTGGTCTAAGGCGCTGTGTTCAGATCGCAGTCTCCTTTGGAGGCGTGGGTTCGAATCCCACTTTTGACAAGTGTCTTTTGCGAGGTGGATACATTTTTGGACATTTTTTTTCCAAGCACCCGTATCAAAAACAATGTCAACAGTTTCTGTAAATTATCGATAAGATCTATTGTCCGTTGCTTGCACTAATTTCCTGAAGTTGGCTAAATCGCAGTAAATCGGTAAAGCGGGAAATCACAGCATCTTCAACAAATCGTGATAGAGGGGCAGAGATAAAGGTTTCGACCCTACATATCAAGAGCGCAGCTGTCAATAGTTCAGCAGGTTCACAGTGCAGAAGGTTCAGTGGCACCAGGGTCCCCTGCGTCCCAATCACAGCTGGTTTTTAACTTCTGTATTCAGGGCATGGGAGGGGTGTGTTGCATCGTGCACACACGGTGCCTGTTTCGCAGATAAGTTTTCATAAATACACAGAGAATAATATAGAGTTATTGGCCACGAGGAACACCTTCCCTGACCTTTTATTCTCTCCGGTTCCACGTCACCGCGCCTACCATCCAACTCCAAGACTCGGGGGAGACTAACACTCCCTACCTCCCTTGGTGTGCATCATAGGCGTGCCCATGACGAACACAACATTTCTCCTTAACCAATACAAAACAAACATAGCTGCTCAAAAAAAAGATACTATACTAATCCAGTATACAAGAATAGTACACAACAAGAAATGCCACATTCAGTCAATCCACCCCGAATCCTTGCAGCCGCGTTGAGCATGGCGGTCGAGGACTCAAACTGTACCGTTCAAGTCCTTGTCTCAGAGGCACTGAGTTGATTGGTATGGAGCCAGGCACCTCCTGATCTGAATCTTGAACTGGCTCCAAATTCTGCATGTCCACACCCCTTGTAGTAGATGATTGAGAATTAGTAGCAGTCACCACCGGCCATGTGCACTGGCTCAAACTTCTGCATGTCCACACCCCATGTAGTCGATGATTGAGAATTAGTAGCAGTTACCACCGGATTCACTGTCAGGATGATCCATCCTCTCTCCTTCATCAGCTTCAGATCCCACTGTTTCCCTGAGCAGGAAGGTCTGGAATTGAAAATACAGAGGACATTAAACAACATTCACTCAGTACATGGCACTCTTTTTGGTTTATACGCTCGAAATTGAGCCATGAGGGAGGTGTGAAGAGTGTCAGGATGGCCGAGTGGTCTAAGGCGCTGCGTTCAGGTCGCAGCCTTCCATGGAGGTGTGGGTTCAAATCCCACTTCTGACAAGTGTATTTTGTGAGGTGGATACATTTTTTGACTTTTTTTTCCCAAGCACCGTATCAAAAACAATGTCAACAGTTTCTGTAAATTATCGATAAGATCTATTTTCCGTTGCTTGCACTAATTGCCTGAAGTTGGCTAAATCGCAGTAAATCGGTAAAGCAGGAAATCACAGCATCTTCAACAAATCGTGATAGAGGGGCCGAGATAAAGGTTTCGACCCTACATATCAAAAGCGCAGCTGTCAATAGTTCAGCAGGTTCACAGTGCAAAAGGTTCAGTGGCACCAGGGTCCCCTGCGTCCCAATCACAGCTGGTTTTTAACTTCTGTATTCAGGGGATGGGAGGGGTGGGGGTGTTGCGTCGTGCACACACAGTGCCTGTTTTGCAGAGAAGTTTTAATAAATACACAAAGAATAATATGGAGTCTTTAGCCACGAGGAACACCTTCCCCTACCTTTTATTCTCTCCGATTCCACATCACCGCACCTAACATCCAACTCCAAAACTCGGGGGAGACTAACACTCCCTACCTCCCTTGGTGTGCATCATGGGCGTGCCCATGACGAACACAACATTTCTCCTTAACCAATACAAAACAAACATAGCTGCTCAAAAAAAGATACTATACTAATCCAGTATACAAGAATAGTACACAACAATAAATACCACATTCAGTCAATCCACCCCGAATCCTTGCAGCCGCGTTGAGCATGGCGGTCGAGGACTCAAACTGTACCATTCAAGTCCTTGTCTCAGAGGCACTGAGTTGATTGGTATGGAGCCAGGCACCTCCTGATCTGAATCTTGAACTGGCTCCAAATTCTGCATGTCCACACCCCCTGTAGTAGATGATTGAGAATTAGTAGCAGTGACCACCGGCCATATGCACTGGCTCAAAATTCTGCAAGTCCACACCCCATGTAGTAGATGATTAAGAATTAGTAGCAGTCACCACAGGTTCCACTGTCAGGATGATCCATCCTCTCTCCTTCATCAGCTTCAGATCCCACTGTTTCCCTGAGCAGGAAGGTCTGGAATTGAAAATACAGAGGACAATAAATAACATTCACTCAGTACATGGCACTCATTTTGGTTTATAAGCTGGAAATTGAGCCATCAGCCTGGTGTCAAGAGCGTCAGGATGGCCGGGTGGTCTAAGGTGCTGTATTCAGGTCACAGTCTCCCTTGGAGACGTGGGTTCAAACCCCTCTTCTGACAAGTGTCTTTTGCGAGGTGGATACATTTTTGGACTTTTTTTTTCCAAGCACCCTTATCAAAAACAATGTCAACGGTTTCTGTAAATTATCGATAAGATCTATTGTCCGTTGCTTGCACTAATTGCCTGAAGTTGGCTAAATCGCAGTAAATCGGTAAAGCAGGAAATCACAGCATCTTCAACAAATCGTGATAGAGGGGCCGAGATAAAGGTTTCGACCCTACATATCAAAAGCACAGCTGTCAATAGTTCAGCAGGTGCACAGTGCAGAAGGTTCAGTGGCACCAGGGTCCCGTGCATCCCAATCACAGCTGGTTTTTAACTTCTGTATTCAGGGCATGGGAGGGGTGTGTTGCATCGTGCACACACAGTGTCTGTTTTGCAAATAAGTTTTAATAAATACACAGAGAATAATATAGAGTCATTGGCCACAAGGAACACCTTCCCTGACCTTTTATTCTCTCCGGTTCCACGTCACCGCGCCTACCATCCAACTCCAAAACTCGGGGGGAGACTAACACTCCCTACCTCCCTTGGTGTGCATCATAGGCGTGCCCATGACGAACACAACATTTCTCCTTAACCAATACAAAACAAACATAGCTGCTCAAAAAAAAGATACTATACTAAACCAGTATACAAGAATAGTACACAACAAGAAATGCCACATTCAGTCAATCCACCCCGAATCCTTGCAGCCGCGTTGAGCATGGCGGTCGAGGACTCAAACTGTACCGTTCAAGTCCTTGTCTCAGAGGCACTGAGTTGATTGGTATGGAGCCAGGCACCTCCTGATCTGAATCTTGATCTGGCTCCAAATTCTGCATGTCCACACCCCCTGTAGTAGATGATTGAGAATTAGTAGCAGTCACCACCGGCCATGTGCACTGGCTCAAAATTCAGCATGTCCACACCCCATGTAGTAGATGATTGAGAATTAGTAGCAGTCACCACCGGATCCACTGTCAGGATGATCCATCCTCTCTCCTTCATCAGCTTCAGATCCCACTGTTTCCCTGAGCAGGAAGGTCTGGAATTGAAAATACAGAGGACATTAAACAACATTCACTCAGTACATGGCACTCATTTTGGTTTATAAGCTGGAAATTGAGCCATCAGTGCAGTGTCAAGAGTGTCAGGATGGCTGAGTGGTCTAAGGCGCTGCGTTCAGGTCGCAGTCTCCTTTGGAGGCGTGGGTTCGAATCCCACTTCTGACAAGTGTCTTTTGCGAGGTGGATACATTTTTGGACTTTTTTTTTCCAAGCACCCGTATCAAAAACAATATCAACAGTTTCTGTAAATTATCGATAAGATCTATTGTCCGTTGCTTGCACTAATTTCCTGAAGTTGGCTAAATCGCAGTAAATCGGTAAAGCGGGAAATCACAGCATCTTCAACAAATCGTGATAGAGGGGCAGAGATAAAGGTTTCGACCCTACATATCAAGAGCGCAGCTGTCAATAGTTCAGCAGGTTCACAGTGCAGAAGGTTCAGTGGCACCAGGGTCCCCTGCGTCCCAATCACAGCTGGTTTTTAACTTCTGTATTCAGGGCATGGGAGGGGTGTGTTGCATCGTGCACACACGGTGCCTGTTTCGCAGATAAGTTTTAATAAATACAAAGAGAATAATATAGAGTCATTGGCCACGAGGAACACCTTCCCTGACCTTTTATTCTCTCCGGTTCCACGTCACCGCGCCTACCATCCAACTCCAAAACTCGGGGGAGACTAACACTCCCTACCTCCCTTGGTGTGCATCATAGGCGTGCCCATGACGAACACAATATTTCTCCTTAACCAATACAAAACAAACATAGCTGCTCAAAAAAAAGATACTATACTAATCCAGTATACAAGAATAGTACACAACAAGAAATGCCACATTCAGTCAATCCACCCCGAATCCTTGCAGCCGCGTTGAGCATGGCGGTCGAGGACTCAAACTGTACCGTTCAAGTCCTTGTCTCAGAGGCACTGAGTTGATTGGTATGGAGCCAGGCACCTCCTGATCTGAATCTTGAACTGGCTCCAAATTCTGCATGTCCACACCCCTTGTAGTAGATGATTGAGAATTAGTAGCAGTCACCACCGGCCATGTGCACTGGCTCAAACTTCTGCATGTCCACACCCCATGTAGTCGATGATTGAGAATTAGTAGCAGTCACCACCGGATTCACTGTCAGGATGATCCATCCTCTCTCCTTCATCAGCTTCAGATCCCACTGTTTCCCTGAGCAGGAAGGTCTGGAATTGAAAATACAGAGGACATTAAACAACATTCACTCAGTACATGGCACTCTTTTTGGTTTATACGCTCGAAATTGAGCCATGAGGGAGGTGTGAAGAGTGTCAGGATGGCCGAGTGGTCTAAGGCACTGCTTTCAGGTCGCAGCCTTCCATGGAGGTGTGGGTTCAAATCCCACTTCTGACGAGTGTATTTTTCGAGGTGGATACATTTTTGGACTTTTTTTTCCCAAGCACCGTATCAAAAACAATGTCAACAGTTTCTGTAAATTATCGATAAGATCTATTTTCCGTTGCTTGCACTAATTGCCTGAAGTTGGCTAAATCGCAGTAAATCGGTAAAGCAGGAAATCACAGCATCTTCAACAAATCGTGATAGAGGGGCCGAGATAAAGGTTTCGACCCTACATATCAAAAGCGCAGCTGTCAATAGTTCAGCAGGTTCACAGTGCAAAAGGTTCAGTGGCACCAGGGTCCCCTGCGTCCCAATCACAGCTGGTTTTTAACTTCTGTATTCAGGGGATGGGAGGGGTGGGGGTGTTGCGTCGTGCACACACAGTGCCTGTTTTGCAGAGAAGTTTTAATAAATACACAAAGAATAATATGGAGTCTTTAGCCACGAGGAACACCTTCCCCTACCTTTTATTCTCTCCGATTCCACATCACCGCACCTAACATCCAACTCCAAAACTCGGGGGAGACTAACACTCCCTACCTCCCTTGGTGTGCATCATGGGCGTGCCCATGACGAACACAACATTTCTCCTTAACCAATACAAAACAAACATAGCTGCTCAAAAAAAGATACTATACTAATCCAGTATACAAGAATAGTACACAACAATAAATACCACATTCAGTCAATCCACCCCGAATCCTTGCAGCCGCGTTGAGCATGGCGGTCGAGGACTCAAACTGTACCATTCAAGTCCTTGTCTCAGAGGCACTGAGTTGATTGGTATGGAGCCAGGCACCTCCTGATCTGAATCTTGAACTGGCTCCAAATTCTGCATGTCCACACCCCCTGTAGTAGATGATTGAGAATTAGTAGCAGTGACCACCGGCCATATGCACTGGCTCAAAATTCTGCAAGTCCACACCCCATGTAGTAGATGATTAAGAATTAGTAGCAGTCACCACAGGTTCCACTGTCAGGATGATCCATCCTCTCTCCTTCATCAGCTTCAGATCCCACTGTTTCCCTGAGCAGGAAGGTCTGGAATTGAAAATACAGAGGACATTAAACAACATTCACTCAGTACATGGCACTCATTTTGGTTTATAAGCTGGAAATTGAGCCATCAGTGCAGTGTCAAGAGTGTCAGGATGGCTGAGTGGTCTAAGGCGCTGCGTTCAGGTCGCAGTCTCCTTTGGAGGCGTGGGTTCGAATCCCACTTCTGACAAGTGTCTTTTGCGAGGTGGATACATTTTTGGACTTTTTTTTTCCAAGCACCCGTATCAAAAACAATATCAACAGTTTCTGTAAATTATCGATAAGATCTATTGTCCGTTGCTTGCACTAATTTCCTGAAGTTGGCTAAATCGCAGTAAATCGGTAAAGCGGGAAATCACAGCATCTTCAACAAATCGTGATAGAGGGGCAGAGATAAAGGTTTCGACCCTACATATCAAGAGCGCAGCTGTCAATAGTTCAGCAGGTTCACAGTGCAGAAGGTTCAGTGGCACCAGGGTCCCCTGCGTCCCAATCACAGCTGGTTTTTAACTTCTGTATTCAGGGCATGGGAGGGGTGTGTTGCATCGTGCACACACGGTGCCTGTTTCGCAGATAAGTTTTAATAAATACAAAGAGAATAATATAGAGTCATTGGCCACGAGGAACACCTTCCCTGACCTTTTATTCTCTCCGGTTCCACGTCACCGCGCCTACCATCCAACTCCAAAACTCGGGGGAGACTAACACTCCCTACCTCCCTTGGTGTGCATCATAGGCGTGCCCATGACGAACACAACATTTCTCCTTAACCAATACAAAACAAACATAGCTGCTCAAAAAAAAGATACTATACTAATCCAGTATACAAGAATAGTACACAACAAGAAATGCCACATTCAGTCAATCCACCCCGAATCCTTGCAGCCGCGTTGAGCATGGCGGTCGAGGACTCAAACTGTACCGTTCAAGTCCTTGTCTCAGAGGCACTGAGTTGATTGGTATGGAGCCAGGCACCTCCTGATCTGAATCTTGAACTGGCTCCAAATTCTGCATGTCCACACCCCTTGTAGTAGATGATTGAGAATTAGTAGCAGTCACCACCGGCCATGTGCACTGGCTCAAACTTCTGCATGTCCACACCCCATGTAGTCGATGATTGAGAATTAGTAGCAGTCACCACCGGATTCACTGTCAGGATGATCCATCCTCTCTCCTTCATCAGCTTCAGATCCCACTGTTTCCCTGAGCAGGAAGGTCTGGAATTGAAAATACAGAGGACATTAAACAACATTCACTCAGTACATGGCACTCATTTTGGTTTATACGCTCGAAATTGAGCCATGAGGGAGATGTGAAGAGTGTCAGATGGCCGAGTGGTCTAAGGTGCTGCGTTCAAGTCACAGCCTCCCTTGGAGGTGTGAGTTCAAATCCCACTTCTGACAAGTGTCTTTTGCGAGGTGGATACATTTTTGGCCTTTTTTTCCCCAAGCACCGTATCAAAAACAATGTCAACAGTTTCTGTAAATTATCGATAAGATCTATTTTCCGTTGCTTGCACTAATTGCCTGAAGTTGGCTAAATCGCAGTAAATCGGTAAAGCAGGAAATCACAGCATCTTCAACAAATCGTGATAGAGGGGCCGAGGTAAAGGTTTCGACCCTACATATCAAAAGCGCAGCTGTCAATAGTTCAGCAGGTTCACAGTGCAGAAGGTTCAGTGGCACCAGGGTCCCCTGCGTCCCAATCACAGCTGGTTTTTAACTTCTGTATTCAGGGCATGGGAGGGGTGTGTTGCATCGTGCACACACAGTGCCTGTTTTTCAAATAAGTTTTAATAAATACACAGAGAATAATATAGAGTCATTGGCCACGAGGAACACCTTCCCTGACCTTTTATTCTCTCCGGTTCCACGTCACCGCGCCTACCATCCAACTCCAAAACTCGGGGGAGACTAACACTCCCTACCTCCCTTGGTGTGCATCATAGGCGTGCCCATGACGAACACAACATTTCTCCTTAACCAATACAAAACAAACATAGCTGCTCAAAAAAAAGATACTATACTAAACCAGTATACAAGAATAGTACACAACAAGAAATGCCACATTCAGTCAATCCACCCCGAATCCTTGCAGCCGCGTTGAGCATGGCGGTCGAGGACTCAAACTGTACCGTTCAAGTCCTTGTCTCAGAGGCACTGAGTTGATTGGTATGGAGCCAGGCACCTCCTGATCTGAATCTTGAACTGGCTCCAAATTCTGCATGTCCACACCCCCTGTAGTAGATGATTGAGAATTAGTAGCAGTCACCACCGGCCATGTGCACTGGCTCAAAATTCAGCATGTCCACACCCCATGTAGTAGATGATTGAGAATTAGTAGCAGTCACCACCGGATCCACTGTCAGGATGATCCATCCTCTCTCCTTCATCAGCTTCAGATCCCACTGTTTCCCTGAGCAGGAAGGTCTGGAATTGAAAATACAGAGGACATTAACCAACATTCACTCAGTACATGGCACTCATTTTGGTTTATAAGCTGGAAATTGAGCCATCAGTGCAGTGTCAAGAGTGTCAGGATGGCCGAGTGGTCTAAGGCGCTGTGTTCAGATCGCAGTCTCCTTTGGAGGCGTGGGTTCGAATCCCACTTCTGACAAGTGTCTTTTGCGAGGTGGATACATTTTTGGACTTTTTTTTTCCAAGCACCCGTATCAAAAACAATGTCAACAGTTTCTGTAAATTATCGATAAGATCTATTGTCCGTTGCTTGCACTAATTTCCTGAAGTTGGCTAAATCGCAGTAAATCGGTAAAGCGGGAAATCACAGCATCTTCAACAAATCGTGATAGAGGGGCAGAGATAAAGGTTTCGACCCTACATATCAAGAGCGCAGCTGTCAATAGTTCAGCAGGTTCACAGTGCAGAAGGTTCAGTGGCACCAGGGTCCCCTGCGTCCCAATCACAGCTGGTTTTTAACTTCTGTATTCAGGGCATGGGAGGGGTGTGTTGCATCGTGCACACACGGTGCCTGTTTCGCAGATAAGTTTTAATAAATACACAGAGAATAATATAGAGTCATTGGCCACGAGGAACACCTTCCCTGACCTTTTATTCTCTCCGGTTCCACGTCACCGCGCCTACCATCCAACTCCAAGACTCGGGGGAGACTAACACTCCCTACCTCCCTTGGTGTGCATCATAGGCGTGCCCATGACGAACACAACATTTCTCCTTAACCAATACAAAACAAACATAGCTGCTCAAAAAAAAGGTACTATACTAATCCAGTATACAAGAATAGTACACAACAAGAAATGCCACATTCAGTCAATCCACCCCGAATCCTTGCAGCCGCGTTGAGCATGGCGGTCGAGGACTCAAACTGTACCGTTCAAGTCCTTGTCTCAGAGGCACTGAGTTGATTGGTATGGAGCCAGGCACCTCCTGATCTGAATCTTGAACTGGCTCCAAATTCTGCATGTCCACACCCCTTGTAGTAGATGATTGAGAATTAGTAGCAGTCACCACCGGCCATGTGCACTGGCTCAAACTTCTGCATGTCCACACCCCATGTAGTCGATGATTGAGAATTAGTAGCAGTCACCACCGGATTCACTGTCAGGATGATCCATCCTCTCTCCTTCATCAGCTTCAGATCCCACTGTTTCCCTGAGCAGGAAGGTCTGGAATTGAAAATACAGAGGACATTAAACAACATTCACTCAGTACATGGCACTCTTTTTGGTTTATACGCTCGAAATTGAGCCATGAGGGAGGTGTGAAGAGTGTCAGGATGGCCGAGTGGTCTAAGGTGCTGCGTTCAGGTCGCAGCCTTCCATGGAGGTGTGGGTTCAAATCCCACTTCTGACAAGTGTATTTTGCGAGGTGGATACATTTTTTGACTTTTTTTTCCCAAGCACCGTATCAAAAACAATGTCAACAGTTTCTGTAAATTATCGATAAGATCTATTTTCCGTTGCTTGCACTAATTGCCTGAAGTTGGCTAAATCGCAGTAAATCGGTAAAGCAGGAAATCACAGCATCTTCAACAAATCGTGATAGAGGGGCCGAGATAAAGGTTTCGACCCTACATATCAAAAGCGCAGCTGTCAATAGTTCAGCAGGTTCACAGTGCAAAAGGTTCAGTGGCACCAGGGTCCCCTGCGTCCCAATCACAGCTGGTTTTTAACTTCTGTATTCAGGGGATGGGAGGGGTGGGGGTGTTGCGTCGTGCACACACAGTGCCTGTTTTGCAGAGAAGTTTTAATAAATACACAAAGAATAATATGGAGTCTTTAGCCACGAGGAACACCTTCCCCTACCTTTTATTCTCTCCGATTCCACATCACCGCACCTAACATCCAACTCCAAAACTCGGGGGAGACTAACACTCCCTACCTCCCTTGGTGTGCATCATGGGCGTGCCCATGACGAACACAACATTTCTCCTTAACCAATACAAAACAAACATAGCTGCTCAAAAAAAGATACTATACTAATCCAGTATACAAGAATAGTACACAACAATAAATACCACATTCAGTCAATCCACCCCGAATCCTTGCAGCCGCGTTGAGCATGGCGGTCGAGGACTCAAACTGTACCATTCAAGTCCTTGTCTCAGAGGCACTGAGTTGATTGGTATGGAGCCAGGCACCTCCTGATCTGAATCTTGAACTGGCTCCAAATTCTGCATGTCCACACCCCCTGTAGTAGATGATTGAGAATTAGTAGCAGTGACCACCGGCCATATGCACTGGCTCAAAATTCTGCAAGTCCACACCCCATGTAGTAGATGATTAAGAATTAGTAGCAGTCACCACAGGTTCCACTGTCAGGATGATCCATCCTCTCTCCTTCATCAGCTTCAGATCCCACTGTTTCCCTGAGCAGGAAGGTCTGGAATTGAAAATACAGAGGACATTAAATAACATTCACTCAGTACATGGCACTCATTTTGGTTTAAAAGCTGGAAATTGAGCCATCAGCCTGGTGTCAAGAGCGTCAGGATGGCCGGGTGGTCTAAGGTGCTGTATTCAGGTCACAGTCTCCCTTGGAGACGTGGGTTCAAACCCCTCTTCTGACAAGTGTCTTTTGCGAGGTGGATACATTTTTGGACTTTTTTTTTCCAAGCACCCTTATCAAAAACAATGTCAACGGTTTCTGTAAATTATCGATAAGATCTATTGTCCGTTGCTTGCACTAATTGCCTGAAGTTGGCTAAATCGCAGTAAATCGGTAAAGCAGGAAATCACAGCATCTTCAACAAATCGTGATAGAGGGGCCGAGATAAAGGTTTCGACCCTACATATCAAAAGCACAGCTGTCAATAGTTCAGCAGGTTCACAGTGCAGAAGGTTCAGTGGCACCAGGGTCCCCTGCATCCCAATCACAGCTGGTTTTTAACTTCTGTATTCAGGGCATGGGAGGGGTGTGTTGCATCGTGCACACACAGTGCCTGTTTCACAGATAAGTTTTAATAAATACACAGAGAATAATATAGAGTCATTGGCCACAAGGAACACCTTCCCTGACCTTTTATTCTCTCCGGTTCCACGTCACCGCGCCTACCATCCAACTCCAAAACTCGGGGGAGAATAACACTCCCTACCTCCCTTGGTGTGCATCATAGGCGTGCCCATGACGAACACAACATTTCTCCTTAACCAATACAAAACAAATATAGCTGCTCAAAAGAAAGATACTATACTAATCCAGTATGCAAGAATAGTACACAACAAGAAATGCCACATTCAGTCAATCCACCCCGAATCCTTGCAGCTGCGTTGAGCATGGCGGTTGAGGACTCAAACTGTACCGTTCAAGTCCTTGTCTCAGAGGCACTGAGTTGATTGGTATGGAGCCAGGCACCTCCTGATCTGAATCTTGAACTGGCTCCAAATTCTGCATGTCCACACCCCCTGTAGTAGATGATTGAGAATTAGTAGCAGTCACCACCAGCCATGTGCACTGGCTCAAAATTCAGCATGTCCACACCCCATGTAGTAGATGATTGAGAATTAGTAGCAGTCACCACCGGATCCACTGTCAGGATGATCCATCCTCTCTCCTTCATCAGCTTCAGATCCCACTGTTTCCCTGAGCAGGAAGGTCTGGAATTGAAAATACAGAGGACATTAAACAACATTCACTCAGTACATGGCACTCATTTTGGTTTATACGCTCAAAATTGAGCCATGAGGGAGGTGTGAAGAGTGTCAGGATGGCTGAGTGGTCTAAGGCACTGCGTTCAGGTCACAGCCTCCCTTGGAGGTGTGGGTTCAAATCCCACTTCTGACAAGTGTATTTTGCGAGGTGGATACATTTTTGGACTTTTTTTTTCCCAAGCACCGTATCAAAAACAATGTCAACAGTTTCTGTAAATTATCGATAAGATCTATTTTCCATTGCTTGCACTAATTGCCTGAAGTTGGCTAAATCGCAGTAAATCGGTAAAGCAGGAAATCACAGCATCTTCAACAAATCGTGATAGAGGGGCCGAGATAAAGGTTTCGACCCTACATATCAAAAGCGCAGCTGTCAATAGTTCAGCAGGTTCACAGTGCAGAAGGTTCAGTGGCACCAGGGTCCCCTGCGTCCCAATCACAGCTGGTTTTTAACTTCTGTATTCAGGGCATTGGAGGGGTGTGTTGCATCGTGCACACACAGTGCCTGTTTTGCAAATAAGTTTTAATAAATACACAGAGAATAATATAGAGTCATTGGCCACGAGGAACACCTTCCCTGACCTTTTTTTCTCTCCGGTTCCACATCACCGCGCCTACCATCCAACTCCAAAACTCGGGGGAGACTAACACTCCCTACCTCCCTTGGTGTGCATCATAGGCGTGCCCATGACGAACACAACATTTCTCCTTAACCAATACAAAACAAACATAGCTGCTCAAAAAAAAGATACTATACTAAACCAGTATACAAGAATAGTACACAACAAGAAATGCCACATTCAGTCAATCCACCCCGAATCCTTGCAGCCGCGTTGAGCATGGCGGTCAAGGACTCAAACTGTACCCTTCAAGTCCTTGTCTCAGAGGCACTGAGTTGATTGGTATGGAGCCAGGCACCTCCTGATCTGAATCTTGAACTGGCTCCAAATTCTGCATGTCCACACCCCCTGTAGTAGATGATTGAGAATTAGTAGCAGTCACCACCGGCCATGTGCACTGGCTCAAAATTCAGTATGTCCACACCCCATGTAGTAGATGATTGAGAATTAGTAGCAGTCACCACCGAATCCACTGTCAGGATGATCCATCCTCTCTCCTTCATCAGCTTCAGATCCCACTGTTTCCCTGAGCAGGAATGTCTGGTATTGAAAATACAGAGGACATTAAACAACATTCACTCAGTACATGGCACTCATTTTGGTTTATACGCTCGAAATTGAACCATGAGGGAGGTGTGAAGAGTGTCAGGATGGCCAAGTGGTCTAAGGCGCTGCGTTCAGGTCGCAGCCTCCCTTGGAGGTGTGGGTTCAAATCCCACTTCTGACAAGTGTATTTTGCGAGGTGGATACATTTTTGGACTTTTTTTTCCCAAGCACCGTATCAAAAACAATGTCAACAGTTTCTGTAAATTATCGATAAGATCTATTGTCCGTTGCTTGCACTAATTTCCTGAAGTTGGCTAAATCGCAGTAAATCGGTAAAGCGGGAAATCACAGCATCTTCAACAAATCGTGATAGAGGGGCAGAGATAAAGGTTTCGACCCTACATATCAAGAGCGCAGCTGTCAATAGTTCAGCAGGTTCACAGTGCAAAAGGTTCAGTGGCACCAGGGTCCCCTGCGTCCCAATCACATCTGGTTTTTAACTTCTGTATTCAGGGCATGGGAGGGGTGTGTTGCATCGTGCACACACGGTGCCAGTTTCGCAGATAAGTTTTAATAAATACACAGAGAATAATATAGAGTCATTGGCCACGAGGAACACCTTCCCTGACCTTTTATTCTCTCCGGTTCCACGTCATCGCGCCTACCATCCAACTCCAAAACTCGGGGGAGACTAACACTCCCTACCTCCCTTGGTGTGCATCATAGGCGTGCCCATGACGAACACAACATTTCTCCTTAACCAATACAAAACAAACATAGCTGCTCAAAAAAAATATACTATACTAATCCAGTATACAAGAATAGTACACAACAAGAAATGCCACATTCAGTCAATCCACCCCGAATCCTTGCAGCCGCGTTGAGCATGGCGGTCGAGGACTCAAACTGTACCGTTCAAGTCCTTGTCTCAGAGGCACTGAGTTGATTGGTATGGAGCCAGGCACCTCCTGATCTGAATCTTGAACTGGCTCCAAATTCTGCATGTCCACACCCCTTGTAGTAGATGATTGAGAATTAGTAGCAGTCACCACCGGCCATGTGCACTGGCTCAAACTTCTGCATGTCCACACCCCATGTAGTCGATGATTGAGAATTAGTAGCAGTCACCACCGGATTCACTGTCAGGATGATCCATCCTCTCTCCTTCATCAGCTTCAGATCCCACTGTTTCCCTGAGCAGGAAGGTCTGGAATTGAAAATACAGAGGACATTAAACAACATTCACTCAGTACATGGCACTCATTTTGGTTTATACGCTCGAAATTGAGCCATGAGGGAGGTGTGAAGAGTGTCAGGATGGCCGAGTGGTCTAAGGCGCTGCGTTCAGGTCGCAGCCTCCCTTGGAGGTGTGGGTTCAAATCCCTCTTCTGACAAGTGTATTTTGCGAGGTGGATACATTTTTGGACTTTTTTTTCCCAAGCACCGTATCAAAAACAATGTCAACAGTTTCTGTAAATTATCGATAAGATCTATTTTCCATTGCTTGCACTAATTGCCTGAAGTTGGCTAAATCGCAGTAAATCGGTAAAGCAGGAAATCACAGCATCTTCAACAAATCGTGATAGAGGGGCCGAGATAAATGTTTCGACCCTACATATCAAAAGCGCAGCTGTCAATAGTTCAGCAGGTTCACAGTGCAAAAGGTTCAGTGGCACCAGGGTCCCCTGCGTCCCAATCACAGCTGGTTTTTAACTTCTGTATTCAGGGGATGGGAGGGGTGGGGGTGTTGCGTCGTGCACACACAGTGCCTGTTTTGCAGAGAAGTTTTAATAAATACACAAAGAATAATATGGAGTCTTTAGCCACGAGGAACACCTTCCCCTTCCTTTTATTCTCTCCGATTCCACATCACCGCACCTACCATCCAACTCCAAAACTCGGGGGAGACGTAACACTCCCTACCTCCCTTGGTGTGCATCATGGGCGTGCCCATGACGAACACAACATTTCTCCTTAACCAATACAAAACAAACATAGCTGCTCAAAAAAAAGATTCTATACTAATCCAGTATACAAGAATAGTACACAACAATAAATACCACATTCAGTCAATCCACCCCGAATCCTTGCAGCCGCGTTGAGCATGGCGGTCGAGGACTCAAACTGTACCGTTCAAGTCCTTGTCTCAGAGGCACTGAGTTGATTGGTATGGAGCCAGGCACCTCCTGATCTGAATCTTGAACTGGCTCCAAATTCTGCATGTCCACACCCCCTGTAGTAGATGATTGAGAATTAGTAGCAGTCACCACCGGCCATATGCACTGGCTCAAAATTCTGCAAATCCACACCCCATGTAGTAGATGATTGAGAATTAGTAGCAGTCACCACAGGTTCCACTGTCAGGATGATCCATCCTCTCTCCTTCATCAGCTTCAGATCCCACTGTTTCCCTGAGCAGGAAGGTCTGGAATTGAAAATACAGAGGACATTAAATAACATTCACTCAGTACATGGCACTCATTTTGGTTTATAAGCTGGAAATTGATCCATCAGTCTGGTGTCAAGAGTGTCAGGATGGCCGGGTGGTCTAAGGTGCTGCATTTAGGTCACAGTCTCCCTTGGAGACGTGGGTGCAAACCCCTCTTCTGACAAGTGTCTTTTGCGAGGTGGATACATTTTTGGACTTTTTTTTTCCAAGCACCATTATCAAAAACAATGTCAACGGTTTCTGTAAATTATCGATAAGATCTATTGTCCGTTGCTTGCACTAATTGCCTGAAGTTGGCTAAATCGCAGTAAATCGGTAAAGCAGGAAATCACAGCATCTTCAACAAATCGTGATAGAGGGGCCGAGATAAAGGTTTCGACCCTACATATCAAAAGCACAGCTGTCAATAGTTCAGCAGGTTCACAGTGCAGAAGGTTCAGTGGCACCAGGGTCCCCTACATCCCAATCACAGCTGGTTTTTAACTTCTGTATTGAGGGCATGGGAGGGGTGTGTTGCATCGTGCACACACAGTGCCTGTTTCACAGATAAGTTTTAATAAATACACAGAGAATAATATAGAGTCATTGGCCACAAGGAACACCTTCCCTGACCTTTTATTCTCTCCGGTTCCACGTCACCGCGCCTACCATCCAACTCCAAAACTCGGGGGAGAATAACACTCCCTACCTCCCTTGGTGTGCATCATAGGCGTGCCCATGACGAACACAACATTTCTCCTTAACCAATACAAAACAAACATAGCTGCTCAAAAAAAAGATACTATACTAAACCAGTATACAAGAATAGTACACAACAAGAAATGCCACATTCAGTCAATCCACCCCGAATCCTTGCAGCCACGTTGAGCATGGCGGTTGAGGACTCAAACTGTACCGTTCAAGTCCTTGTCGCAGAGGCACTGAGTTGATTGGTGTGGAGCCAGGCACCTCCTGATCTGAATCTTGAACTGGCTCCAAATTCTGCATGTCCACACCCCCTGTAGTAGATGATTGAGAATTAGTAGCAGTCACCACCGGATCCACTGTCAGGATGATCCATCCTCTCTCCTTCATCAGCTTCAGATCCCACTGTTTCCCTGAGCAGGAAGGTCTGGAATTGAAAATACAGAGGACATTAAATAACATTCACTCAGTACATGGCACTCATTTTGGTTTATAAGCTGGAAATTGAGCCATCAGTGCAGTGTCAAGAGTGTCAGGATGGCCGAGTGGTCTAAGGCGCTGTGTTCAGGTCACAGTCTCCTTTGGAGGCGTGGGTTCGAATCCCACTTCTGACAAGTGTCTTTTGCGAGGTGGATACATTTTTGGACTTTTTTTTTCCAAGCACCCGTATCAAAAACAATGTCAACAGTTTCTGTAAATTATCGATAAGATCTATTGTCCGTTGCTTGCACTAATTTCCTGAAGTTGGCTAAATCGCAGTAAATCGGTAAAGCGGGAAATCACAGCATCTTCAACAAATCGTGATAGAGGGGCAGAGATAAAGGTTTCGACCCTACATATCAAGAGCGCAGCTGTCAATAGTTCAGCAGGTTCACAGTGCAGAAGGTTCAGTGGCACCAGGGTCCCCTGCGTCCCAATCACAGCTGGTTTTTAACTTCTGTATTCAGGGCATGGGAGGGGTGTGTTGCATCGTGCACACACGGTGCCTGTTTCGCAGATAAGTTTTAATAAATACACAGAGAATAATATAGAGTCATTGGCCACGAGGAACACCTTCCCTGACCTTTTATTCTCTCCGGTTCCACGTCACCGCGCCTACCATCCAACTCCAAAACTCGGGGGAGACTAACACTCCCTACCTCCCTTGGTGTGCATCATAGGCTTGCCCATGACGAACACAACATTTCTCCTTAACCAATACAAAACAAACATAGCTGCTCAAAAAAAAGATACTATACTAATCCAGTATACAAGAATAGTACACAACAAGAAATGCCACATTCAGTCAATCCACCCCGAATCCTTGCAGCCGCGTTGAGCATGGCGGTCGAGGACTCAAACTGTACCGTTCAAGTCCTTGTCCCAGAGGCACTGAGTTGATTGGTATGGAGCCAGGCACCTCCTGATCTGAATCTTGAACTGGCTCCAAATTCTGCATGTCCACACCCCTTGTAGTAGATGATTGAGAATTAGTAGCAGTCACCACCGGCCATGTGCACTGCCTCAAACTTCTGCATGTCCACACCCCATGTAGTCGATGATTGAGAATTAGTAGCAGTCACCACCGGATTCACTGTCAGGATGATCCATCCTCTCTCTTTCATCAGCTTCAGATCCCACTGTTTCCCTGAGCAGGAAGGTCTGGAATTGAAAATACAGAGGACATTAAACAACATTCACTCAGTACATGGCACTCATTTTGGTTTATACGCTCAAAATTGAGCCATGAGGGAGGTGTGAAGAGTGTCAGGATGGCTGAGTGGTCTAAGGCACTGCGTTCAGGTCACAGCCTCCCTTGGAGGTGTGGGTTCAAATCCCACTTCTGACAAGTGTATTTTGCGAGGTGGATACATTTTTGGACTTTTTTTTCCCAAGCACCGTATCAAAAACAATGTCAACAGTTTCTGTAAATTATCGATAAGATCTATTTTCCGTTGCTTGTACTAATTGCCTGAAGTTGGCTAAATCGCAGTAAATCGGTAAAGCAGGAAATCACAGCATCTTCAACAAATCGTGATAGAGGGGCCGAGATAAAGGTTTCGACCCTACATATCAAAAGCGCAGCTGTCAATAGTTCAGCAGGTTCACAGTGCAGAAGGTTCAGTGGCACCAGGGTCCCCTGCGTCCCAATCACAGCTGGTTTTTAACTTCTGTATTCAGGGCATGAAAGGGGTGTGTTGCATCGTGCACACACAGTGCCTGTTTTGCAAATAAGTTTTAATAAATACACAGAGAATAATATAGAGTCATTGGCCACGAGGAACACCTTCCCTGACCTTTTATTCTCTCCGGTTCCACATCACCGCGCCTACCATCCAACTCCAAAACTCGGGGGAGACTAACACTCCCTACCTCCCTTGGTGTGCATCATAGGCGTGCCCATGACGAACACAACATTTCTCCTTAACCAATACAAAACAAACATAGCTGCTCAAAAAAAAGATACTATACTAAACCAGTATACAAGAATAGTACACAACAAGAAAGGCCACATTCAGTCAATCCACCCCGAATCCTTGCAGCCGCGTTGAGCATGGCGGTCGAGGACTCAAACTGTACCGTTCAAGTCCTTGTCTCAGAGGCACTGAGTTGATTGGTATGGAGCCAGGCACCTCCTGATCTGAATCTTGAACTGGCTCCAAATTCTGCATGTCCACACCCCCTGTAGTAGATGATTGAGAAATAGTAGCAGTCACCACCGGCCATGTGCACTGGCTCAAAATTCAGCATGTCCACACCCCATGTAGTAGATAATTGAGAATTAGTAGCAGTCACCACCGAATCCACTGTCAGGATGATCCATCCTCTCTCCTTCATCAGCTTCAAATCCCACTGTTTCCCTGAGCAGGAAGGTCTGGAATTGAAAATACAGAGGACATTAAACAACATTCACTCAGTACATGGCACTCATTTTGGTTTATAAGCTGGAAATTGAGCCATCAGTGCAGTGTCAAGAGTGTCAGGATGGCCGAGTGGTCTAAGGCGCTGCGTTCAGGTCGCAGTCTCCTTTGGAGGCGTGGGTTCGAATCCCACTTCTGACAAGTGTCTTTTGCGAGGTGGATACATTTTTGGACTTTTTTTTACCAAGCACCCGTATCAAAAACAATGTCAACAGTTTCTGTAAATTATCGATAAGATCTATTGTCCGTTGCTTGCACTAATTTCCTGAAGTTGGCTAAATCGCAGTAAATCGGTAAAGTGGGAAATCACAGCATCTTCAACAAATCGTGATAGAGGGGCAGAGATAAAGGTTTCGACCCTACATATCAAGAGCGCAGCTGTCAATAGTTCAGCAGGTTCACAGTGCAGAAGGTTCAGTGGCACCAGGGTCCCCTGCGTCCCAATCACAGCTGGTTTTTAACTTCTGTATTCAGGGCATGGGAGGGGTGTGTTGCATCGTGCACACACGGTGCCGGTTTCGCAGATAAGTTTTAATAAATACACAGAGAATAATATAGAGTCATTGGCCACGAGGAACACCTTCCCTGACCTTTTATTCTCTCCGGTTCCACGTCATCGCGCCTACCATCCAACTCCAAAACTCGGGGGAGACTAACACTCCCTACCTCCCTTGGTGTGCATCATAGGCGTGCCCATGACGAACACAACATTTCTCCTTAACCAATACAAAACAAACATAGCTGCTCAAAAAAAAGATACTATACTAATCCAGTATACAAGAATAGTACACAACAAGAAATGCCACATTCAGTCAATCCACCCCGAATCCTTGCAGCCGCGTTGAGCATGGCGGTCGAGGACTCAAACTGTACCGTTCAAGTCCTTGTCTCAGAGGCACTGAGTTGATTGGTATGGAGCCAGGCACCTCCTGATCTGAATCTTGAACTGGCTCCAAATTCTGCATGTCCACACCCCTTGTAGTAGATGATTGAGAATTAGTAGCAGTCACCACCGGCCATCTGCACTGGCTCAAACTTCTGCATGTCCACACCCCATGTAGTCGATGATTGAGAATTAGTAGCAGTCACCACCGGATTCACTGTCAGGATGATCCATCCTCTCTCCTTCATCAGCTTCAGATCCCACTGTTTCCCTGAGCAGGAATGTCTGGTATTGAAAATACAGAGGACATTAAACAACATTCACTCAGTACATGGCACTCATTTTGGTTTATACGCTCGAAATTGAGCCATGAGGGAGGTGTGAAGAGTGTCAGGATGGCCAAGTGGTATAAGGCGCTGCGTTCAGGTCGCAGCCTCCCTTGGAGGTGTGGGTTCAAATCCCACTTCTGACAAGTGTATTTTGCGAGGTGGATACATTTTTGGACTTTTTTTTCCCAAGCACCGTATCAAAAACAATGTCAACAGTTTCTGTAAATTATCGATAAGATCTATTTTCCATTGCTTGCACTAATTGCCTGAAGTTGGCTAAATCGCAGTAAATCGGTAAAACAGGAAATCACAGCATCTTCAACAAATCGTGATAGAGGGGCCGAGATAAAGGTTTCGACCCTACATATCAAAAGCGCAGCTGTCAATAGTTCAGCAGGTTCACAGTGCAAAAGGTTCAGTGGCACCAGGGTCCCCTGCGTCCCAATCACAGCTGGTTTTTAACTTCTGTATTCAGGGGATGGGAGGGAAGGGGGTGTTGCGTCGTGCACACACAGTGCCTGTTTTGCAGAGAAGTTTTAATAAATACACAAAGAATAATATGGAGTCTTTAGCCACGAGGAACACCTTCCCCTACCTTTTATTCTCTCCGATTCCACATCACCGCACCTACCATCCAACTCCAAAACTCGGGGGAGACTAACACTCCCTACCTCCCTTGGTGTGCATCATGGGCGTGCCCATGACGAACACAACATTTCTCCTTAACCAATACAAAACAAACATAGCTGCTCAAAAAAAGATACTATACTAATCCAGTATACAAGAATAGTACACAACAATAAATACCACATTCAGTCAATCCACCCCGAATCCTTGCAGCCGCGTTGAGCATGGCGGTCGAGGACTCAAACTGTACCGTTCAAGTCCTTGTCTGAGAGGCACTGAGTTGATTGGTATGGAGCCAGGCACCTCCTGATCTGAATCTTGAACTGGCTCCAAATTCTGCATGTCCACACCCCCTGTAGTAGATGATTGAGAATTAGTAGCAGTCACCACCCGCCATATGCACTGGCTCAAAATTCTGCAAGTCCACACCCCATGTAGTAGATGATTAAGAATTAGTAGCAGTCACCACAGGTTCCACTGTCAGGATGATCCATCCTCTCTCCTTCATCAGCTTCAGATCCCACTGTTTCCCTGAGCAGGAAGGTCTGGAATTGAAAATACAGAG
The DNA here is from genome assembly GCF_031143425.1 of Pleurodeles waltl. Taxonomy (NCBI): domain Eukaryota; kingdom Metazoa; phylum Chordata; class Amphibia; order Caudata; family Salamandridae; genus Pleurodeles; species Pleurodeles waltl. The sequence goes on from NW_027150097.1 coordinate 6,182,747, forward strand.
GACATTAAATAACATTCACTCAGTACATGGCACTCATTTTGGTTTATAAGCTGAAAATTGAGCCATCAGCCTGGTGTCAAGAGCGTCAGGATGGCCGGGTGGTCTAAGGTGCTGCATTCAGGTCACAGTCTCCCTTGGAGACGTGGGTTCAAACCCCTCTTCTGACAAGTGTCTTTTGCGAGGTGGATACATTTTTGGACTTTTTTTTTCCAAGCACCCTTATCAAAAACAATGTCAACGGTTTCTGTAAATTATCGATAAGATCTATTGTCCGTTGCTTGCACTAATTGCCTGAAGTTGGCTAAATCGCAGTAAATCGGTAAAGCAGGAAATCACAGCATCTTCAACAAATCGTGATAGAGGGGCCGAGATAAAGGTTTCGACCCTACATATCAAAAGCACAGCTGTCAATAGTTCAGCAGGTTCACAGTGCAGAAGGTTCAGTGGCACCAGGGTCCCCTGCATCCCAATCACAGCTGGTTTTTAACTTCTGTATTCAGGGCATGGGAGGGGTGTGTTGCATCGTGCACACACAGTGCCTGTTTCACAGATAAGTTTTAATAAATACACAGAGAATAATATAGAGTCATTGGCCACAAGGAACACCTTCCCTGACCTTTTATTCTCTCCGGTTCCACGTCACCGCGCCTACCATCCAACTCCAAAACTCGGGGGAGAATAACACTCCCTACCTCCCTTGGTGTGCATCATAGGCGTGCCCATGACGAACACAACATTTCTCCTTAACCAATACAAAACAAACATAGCTGCTCAAAAGAAAGATACTATACTAAAGCAGTATACAAGAATAGTACACAACAAGAAATGCCACATTCAGTCAATCCACCCCGAATCCTTGCAGCCGCGTTGAGCATGGCGGTCGAGGACTCAAACTGTACTGTTCAAGTCCTTGTCGCAGAGGCACTGAGTTGATTGGTATGGAGCCAGGCACCTCCTGATCTGAATCTTGAACTGGCTCCAAATTCTGCATGTCCACACCCCCTGTAGTAGATGATTGAGAATTAGTAGCAGTCACCACCGGCCATGTGCACTGGCTCAAAATTCAGCATGTCCACACCCCATGTAGTAGATGATTGAGAATTAGTAGCAGTCACCACCGGATCCACTGTCAGGATGATCCATCCTCTCTCCTTCATCAGCTTCAGATCCCACTGTTTCCCTGAGCAGGAAGGTCTGGAATTGAAAATACAGAGGACATTAAACAACATTCACTCAGTACATGGCACTCATTTTGGTTTATACGCTCGAAATTGAGCCATGAGGGAGGTGTGAAGAGTGTCAGGATGGCTGAGTGGTCTAAGGCGCTGCGTTCAGGTCGCAGCCTCCCTTGGAGGTGTGGGTTCAAATCCCACTTCTGACAAGTGTATTTTGCGAGGTGGATACATTTTTGGACTTTTTTTTCCCAAGCACCGTATCAAAAACAATGTCAACAGTTTCTGTAAATTATCGATAAGATCTATTTTCCATTGCTTGCACTAATTGCCTGAAGTTGGCTAAATCGCAGTAAATCGGTAAAGCAGGAAATCACAGCATCTTCAACAAATCGTGATAGAGGGGCCGAGATAAAGGTTTCGACCCTACATATCAAAAGCGCAGCTGTCAATAGTTCAGCAGGTTCACAGTGCAGAAGGTTCAGTGGCACCAGGGTCCCCTGCGTCCCAATCACAGCTGGTTTTTAACTTCTGTATTCAGGGCATGGGAGGGGTGTGTTGCATCGTGCACACACAGTGCCTGTTTTGCAAATAAGTTTTAATAAATACACAGAGAATAATATAGAGTCATTGGCCACGAGGAACACCTTCCCTGACCTTTTATTCTCTCCGGTTCCACATCACCGCGCCTACCATCCAACTCCAAAACTCGGGGGAGACTAACACTCCCTACCTCCCTTGGTGTGCATCATAGGCGTGCCCATGACGAACACAACATTTCTCCTTAACCAATACAAAACAAACATAGCTGCTCAAAAAAAAGATACTATACTAAACCAGTATACAAGAATAGTACACAACAAGAAATGCCACATTCAGTCAATCCACCCCGAATCCTTGCAGCCGCGTTGAGCATGGCGGTCGAGGACTCAAACTGTACCGTTCAAGTCCTTGTCTCAGAGGCACTGAGTTGATTGGTATGGAGCCAGGCACCTCCTGATCTGAATCTTGAACTGGCTCCAAATTCTGCATGTCCACACCCCCTGTAGTAGATGATTGAGAATTAGTAGCAGTCACCACCGGCCATGTGCACTGGCTCAAAATTCAGTATGTCCACACCCCATGTAGTAGATGATTGAGAATTAGTAGCAGTCACCACCGAATCCACTGTCAGGATGATCCATCCTCTCTCCTTCATCAGCTTCAGATCCCACTGTTTCCCTGAGCAGGAAGGTCTGGAATTGAAAATACAGAGGACATTAAACAACATTCACTCAGTACATGGCACTCATTTTGGTTTATAAGCTGGAAATTGAGCCATCAGTGCAGTGTCAAGAGTGTCAGGATGGCCGAGTGGTCTAAGGCGCTGTGTTCAGGTCGCAGTCTCCTTTGGAGGCGTGGGTTCGAATCCCACTTCTGACAAGTGTCTTTTGCGAGGTGGATACATTTTTGGACTTTTTTTTTCCAAGCACCCGTATCAAAAACAATGTCAACAGTTTCTGTAAATTATCGATAAGATCTATTGTCCGTTGCTTGCACTAATTTCCTGAAGTTGGCTAAATCGCAGTAAATCGGTAAAGCGGGAAATCACAGCATCTTCAACAAATCGTGATAGAGGGGCAGAGATAAAGGTTTCGACCCTACATATCAAGAGCGCAGCTGTCAATAGTTCAGCAGGTTCACAGTGCAGAAGGTTCAGTGGCACCAGGGTCCCCTGCGTCCCAATCACAGCTGGTTTTTAACTTCTGTATTCAGGGCATGGGAGGGGTGTGTTGCATCGTGCACACACGGTGCCAGTTTCGCAGATAAGTTTTAATAAATACACAGAGAATAATATAGAGTCACTGGCCACGAGGAACACCTTCCCTGACCTTTTATTCTCTCCAGTTCCACGTCATCGCGCCTACCATCCAACTCCAAAACTCGGGGGAGACTAACACTCCCTACCTCCCTTGGTGTGCATCATAGGCGTGCCCATGACGAACACAACATTTCTCCTTAACCAATACAAAACAAACATAGCTGCTCAAAAAGAAGATACTATACTAATCCAGTATACAAGAATAGTACACAACAAGAAATGCCACATTCAGTCAATCCACCCCGAATCCTTGCAGCCGCGTTGAGCATGGCGGTCAAGGACTCAAACTGTACCGTTCAAGTCCTTGTCTCAGAGGCACTGAGTTGATTGGTATGGAGCCAGGCACCTCCTGATCTGAATCTTGAACTGGCTCCAAATTCTGCATGTCCACACCCCTTGTAGTAGATGATTGAGAATTAGTAGCAGTCACCACCGGCCATGTGCACTGGCTCAAACTTCTGCATGTCCACACCCCATGTAGTCGATGATTGAGAATTAGTAGCAGTCACCACCGGATTCACTGTCAGGATGATCCATCCTCTCTCCTTCATCAGCTTCAGATCCCACTGTTTCCCTGAGCAGGAAGGTCTGGAATTGAAAATACAGAGGACATTAAACAACATTCACTCAGTACATGGCACTCATTTTGGTTTATACGCTCGAAATTGAGCCATGAGGGAGGTGTGAAGAGTGTCAGGATGGCCGAGTGGTCTAAGGCGCTGCGTTCAGGTCGCAGCCTCCCTTGGAGGTGTGGGTTCAAATCCCTCTTCTGACAAGTGTATTTTGCGAGGTGGATACATTTTTGGACTTTTTTTTTCCAAACACCGTATCAAAAACAATGTCAACAGTTTCTGTAAATTATCGATAAGATCTATTTTCCATTGCTTGCACTTTTTGCCTGAAGTTGGCTAAATCGCAGTAAATCGGTAAAGCAGGAAATCACAGCATCTTCAACAAATCGTGATAGAGGGGCCGAGATAAAGGTTTCGACCCTACATATCAAAAGCGCAGCTGTCAATAGTTCAGCAGGTTCACAGTGCAAAAGGTTCAGTGGCACCAGGGTCCCCTGCATCCCCATCACAGCTGGTTTTTAACTTCTGTATTCAGGGGATGGGAGGGGTGGGGGTGTTGCGTCGTGCACACACAGTGCCTGTTTTGCAGAGAAGTTTTAATAAATACACAAAGAATAATATGGAGTCTTTAGCCACGAGGTACACCTTCCCCTACCTTTTATTCTCTCCGATTCCACATCACCGCACCTACCATCCAACTCCAAAACTCGGGGGAGACTAACACTCCCTACCTCCCTTGGTGTGCATCATGGGCGTGCCCATGACGAACACAACATTTCTCCTTAACCAATACAAAACAAACATAGCTGCTCAAAAAAAAGATACTATACTAATCCAGTATACAAGAATAGTACACAACAATAAATACCACATTCAGTCAATCCTCCCCGAATCCTTGCAGCCGCGTTGAGCATGGCGGTCGAGGACTCAAACTGTACCGTTCAAGTCCTTGTCTCAGAGGCACTGAGTTGATTGGTATGGAGCCAGGCACCTCCTGATCTGAATCTTGAACTGGCTCCAAATTCTGCATGTCCACACCCCCTGTAGTAGATGATTGAGAATTAGTAGCAGTCACCACCGGCCATATGCACTGGCTCAAAATTCTGCAAATCCACACCCCATGTAGTAGATGATTGAGAATTAGTAGCAGTCACCACAGGTTCCACTGTCAGGATGATCCATCCTCTCTCCTTCATCAGCTTCAGATCCCACTGTTTCCCTGAGCAGGAAGGTCTGGAATTGAAAATACAGAGGACATTAAATAACATTCACTCAGTACATGGCACTCATTTTGGTTTATAAGCTGGAAATTGATCCATCAGTCTGGTGTCAAGAGTGTCAGGATGGCCGGGTGGTCTAAGGTGCTGCATTCAGGTCACAGTCTCCCTTGGAGACGTGGGTGCAAACCCCTCTTCTGACAAGTGTCTTTTGCGAGGTGGATACATTTTTGGACTTTTTTTTTCCAAGCACCATTATCAAAAACAATGTCAACGGTTTCTGTAAATTATCGATAAGATCTATTGTCCGTTGCTTGCACTAATTGCCTGAAGTTGGCTAAATCGCAGTAAATCGGTAAAGCAGGAAATCACAGCATCTTCAACAAATCGTGATAGAGGGGCCGAGATAAAGGTTTCGACCCTACATATCAAAAGCACAGCTGTCAATAGTTCAGCAGGTTCACAGTGCAGAAGGTTCAGTGGCACCAGGGTCCCCTGCATCCCAATCACAGCTGGTTTTTAACTTCTGTATTCAGGGCATGGGAGGGGTGTGTTGCATCGTGCACACACAGTGCCTGTTTCACAGATAAGTTTTAATAAATACACAGAGAATAATATAGAGTCATTGGCCACAAGGAACACCTTCCCTGACCTTTTATTCTCTCCGGTTCCACGTCACCGCGCCTACCATCCAACTCCAAAACTCGGGGGAGAATAACACTCCCTACCTCCCTTGGTGTGCATCATAGGCGTGCCCATGACGAACACAACATTTCTCCTTAACCAATACAAAACAAACATAGCTGCTCAAAAAAAAGATACTATACTAAACCAGTATACAAGAATAGTACACAACAAGAAATGCCACATTCAGTCAATCCACCCCGAATCCTTGCAGCCGCGTTGAGCATGGCGGTTGAGGACTCAAACTGTAGCGTTCAAGTCCTTGTCGCAGAGGCACTGAGTTGATTGGTGTGGAGCCAAGGACCTCCTGATCTGAATCTTGAACTGGCTCCAAATTCTGCATGTCCACACCCCCTGTAGTAGATGATTGAGAATTAGTAGCAGTCACCACCGGATCCACTGTCAGGATGATCCATCCTCTCTCCTTCATCAGCTTCAGATCCCACTGTTTCCCTGAGCAGGAAGGTCTGGAATTGAAAATACAGAGGACATTAAACAACATTCACTCAGTACATGGCACTCATTTTGGTTTATATGCTGGAAATTGAGCCATCAGTGCAGTGTTAAGAGTGTCAGGATGGCTGAGTGGTCTAAGGCGCTGTGTCCAGGTCGCAGTCTCCTTTGGAGGCGTGGGTTCGAATCCCACTTCTGACAAGTGTCTTTTGCGAGGTGGATACATTTTTGGACTTTTTTTTTCCAAGCACCCGTATCAAAAACAATGTCAACAGTTTCTGTAAATTATCGATAAGATCTATTGTCCGTTGCTTGCACTAATTTCCTGAAGTTGGCTAAATCGCAGTAAATCGGTAAAGCGGGAAATCACAGCATCTTCAACAAATCGTGATAGAGGGGCAGAGATAAAGGTTTCGACCCTACATATCAAGAGCGCAGCTGTCAATAGTTCAGCAGGTTCACAGTGCAGAAGGTTCAGTGGCACCAGGGTCCCCTGCGTCCCAATCACAGCTGGTTTTTAACTTCTGTATTCAGGGCATGGGAGGGGTGTGTTGCATCGTGCACACACGGTGCCTGTTTCGCAGATAAGTTTTAATAAATACACAGAGAATAATATAGAGTCATTGGCCACGAGGAACACCTTCCCTGACCTTTTATTCTCTCCGGTTCCACGTCACCGCGCCTACCATCCAACTCCAAAACTCGGGGGAGACTAACACTCCCTACCTCCCTTGGTGTGCATCATAGGCGTGCCCATGACGAACACAACATTTCTCCTTAACCAATACAAAACAAACATAGCTGCTCAAAAAAAAGATACTATACTAATCCAGTATACAAGAATAGTACACAACAAGAAATGCCACATTCAGTCAATCCACCCCGAATCCTTGCAGCCGCGTTGAGCATGGCGGTCGAGGACTCAAACTGTACCATTCAAGTCCTTGTCTCAGAGGCACTGAGTTGATTGGTATGGAGCCAGGCACCTCCTGATCTGAATCTTGAACTGGCTCCAAATTCTGCATGTCCACACCCCCTGTAGTAGATGATTGAGAATTAGTAGCAGTGACCACCGGCCATATGCACTGGCTCAAAATTCTGCAAGTCCACACCCCATGTAGTAGATGATTAAGAATTAGTAGCAGTCACCACAGGTTCCACTGTCAGGATGATCCATCCTCTCTCCTTCATCAGCTTCAGATCCCACTGTTTCCCTGAGCAGGAAGGTCTGGAATTGAAAATACAGAGGACATTAAATAACATTCACTCAGTACATGGCACTCATTTTGGTTTATAAGCTGGAAATTGAGCCATCAGCCTGGTGTCAAGAGCGTCAGGATGGCCGGGTGGTCTAAGGTGCTGTATTCAGGTCACAGTCTCCCTTGGAGACGTGGGTTCAAACCCCTCTTCTGACAAGTGTCTTTTGCGAGGTGGATACATTTTTGGACTTTTTTTTTCCAAGCACCCTTATCAAAAACAATGTCAACGGTTTCTGTAAATTATCGATAAGATCTATTGTCCGTTGCTTGCACTAATTGCCTGAAGTTGGCTAAATCGCAGTAAATCGGTAAAGCAGGAAATCACAGCATCTTCAACAAATCGTGATAGAGGGGCCGAGATAAAGGTTTCGACCCTACATATCAAAAGCACAGCTGTCAATAGTTCAGCAGGTTCACAGTGCAGAAGGTTCAGTGGCACCAGGGTCCCCTGCATCCCAATCACAGCTGGTTTTTAACTTCTGTATTCAGGGCACGGGAGGGGTGTGTTGCATCGTGCACACACAGTGCCTGTTTCACAGATAAGTTTTAATAAATACACAGAGAATAATATAGAGTCATTGGCCACAAGGAACACCTTCCCTGACCTTTTATTCTCTCCGGTTCCACGTCACCGCGCCTACCATCCAACTCCAAAACTCGGGGGAGAATAACACTCCCTACCTCCCTTGGTGTGCATCATAGGCGTGCCCATGACGAACACAACATTTCTCCTTAACCAATACAAAACAAATATAGCTGCTCAAAAGAAAGATACTATACTAATCCAGTATGCAAGAATAGTACACAACAAGAAATGCCACATTCAGTCAATCCACCCCGAATCCTTGCAGCTGCGTTGAGCATGGCGGTTGAGGACTCAAACTGTACCGTTCAAGTCCTTGTCTCAGAGGCACTGAGTTGATTGGTATGGAGCCAGGCACCTCCTGATCTGAATCTTGAACTGGCTCCAAATTCTGCATGTCCACACCCCCTGTAGTAGATGATTGAGAATTAGTAGCAGTCACCACCAGCCATGTGCACTGGCTCAAAATTCAGCATGTCCACACCCCATGTAGTAGATGATTGAGAATTAGTAGCAGTCACCACCGGATCCACTGTCAGGATGATCCATCCTCTCTCCTTCATCAGCTTCAGATCCCACTGTTTCCCTGAGCAGGAAGGTCTGGAATTGAAAATACAGAGGACATTAAACAACATTCACTCAGTACATGGCACTCATTTTGGTTTATACGCTCAAAATTGAGCCATGAGGGAGGTGTGAAGAGTGTCAGGATGGCTGAGTGGTCTAAGGCACTGCGTTCAGGTCACAGCCTCCCTTGGAGGTGTGGGTTCAAATCCCACTTCTGACAAGTGTATTTTGCGAGGTGGATACATTTTTGGACTTTTTTTTTCCCAAGCACCGTATCAAAAACAATGTCAACAGTTTCTGTAAATTATCGATAAGATCTATTTTCCATTGCTTGCACTAATTGCCTGAAGTTGGCTAAATCGCAGTAAATCGGTAAAGCAGGAAATCACAGCATCTTCAACAAATCGTGATAGAGGGGCCGAGATAAAGGTTTCGACCCTACATATCAAAAGCGCAGCTGTCAATAGTTCAGCAGGTTCACAGTGCAGAAGGTTCAGTGGCACCAGGGTCCCCTGCGTCCCAATCACAGCTGGTTTTTAACTTCTGTATTCAGGGCATGGGAGGGGTGTGTTGCATCGTGCACACACAGTGCCTGTTTTGCAAATAAGTTTTAATAAATACACAGAGAATAATATAGAGTCATTGGCCACGAGGAACACCTTCCCTGACCTTTTTTTCTCTCCGGTTCCACATCACCGCGCCTACCATCCAACTCCAAAACTCGGGGGAGACTAACACTCCCTACCTCCCTTGGTGTGCATCATAGGCGTGCCCATGACGAACACAACATTTCTCCTTAACAAATACAAAACAAACATAGCTGCTCAAAAAAAAGATACTATACTAAACCAGTATACAAGAATAGTACACAACAAGAAATGCCACATTCAGTCAATCCACCCCGAATCCTTGCAGCCGCGTTGAGCATGGCGGTCAAGGACTCAAACTGTACCCTTCAAGTCCTTGTCTCAGAGGCACTGAGTTGATTGGTATGGAGCCAGGCACCTCCTGATCTGAATCTTGAACTGGCTCCAAATTCTGCATGTCCACACCCCCTGTAGTAGATGATTGAGAATTAGTAGCAGTCACCACCGGCCATGTGCACTGGCTCAAAATTCAGTATGTCCACACCCCATGTAGTAGATGATTGAGAATTAGTAGCAGTCACCACCGAATCCACTGTCAGGATGATCCATCCTCTCTCCTTCATCAGCTTCAGATCCCACTGTTTCCCTGAGCAGGAAGGTCTGGAATTGAAAATACAGAGGACATTAAACAACATTCACTCAGTACATGGCACTCATTTTGGTTTATAAGCTGGAAATTGAGCCATCAGTGCAGTGTCAAGAGTGTCAGGATTGCCGAGTGGTCTAAGGCGCTGCGTTCAGGTCGCAGTCTCCTTTGGAGGCGTGGGTTCGAATCCCACTTCTGACAAGTGTCTTTTGCGAGGTGGATACATTTTTGGACTTTTTTTTTCCAAGCACCCGTATCAAAAACAATGTCAACAGTTTCTGTAAATTATCGATAAGATCTATTGTCCGTTGCTTGCACTAATTTCCTGAAGTTGGCTAAATCGCAGTAAATCGGTAAAGCGGGAAATCACAGCATCTTCAACAAATCGTGATAGAGGGGCAGAGATAAAGGTTTCGACCCTACATATCAAGAGCGCAGCTGTCAATAGTTCAGCAGGTTCACAGTGCAGAAGGTTCAGTGCACCAGGGTCCCCTGCGTCCCAATCACAGCTGGTTTTTAACTTCTGTATTCAGGGCATGGGAGGGGTGTGTTGCATCGTGCACACACGGTGCCAGTTTCGCAGATAAGTTTTAATAAATACACAGAGAATAATATAGAGTCATTGGCCACGAGGAACACCTTCCCTGACCTTTTATTCTCTCCGGTTCCACGTCATCGCGCCTACCATCCAACTCCAAAACTCGGGGGAGACTAACACTCCCTACCTCCCTTGGTGTGCATCATAGGCGTGCCCATGACGAACACAACATTTCTCCTTAACCAATACAAAACAAACATAGCTGCTCAAAAAAAAGATACTATACTAATCCAGTATACAAGAATAGTACACAACAAGAAATGCCACATTCAGTCAATCCACCCCGAATCCTTGCAGCCGCGTTGAGCATGGCGGTCGAGGACTCAAACTGTACCGTTCAAGTCCTTGTCTCAGAGGCACTGAGTTGATTGGTATGGAGCCAGGCACCTCCTGATCTGAATCTTGAACTGGCTCCAAATTCTGCATGTCCACACCCCTTGTAGTAGATGATTGAGAATTAGTAGCAGTCACCACCGGCCATGTGCACTGGCTCAAACTTCTGCATGTCCACACCCCATGTAGTCGATGATTGAGAATTAGTAGCAGTCACCACCGGATTCACTGTCAGGATGATCCATCCTCTCTCCTTCATCAGCTTCAGATCCCACTGTTTCCCTGAGCAGGAAGGTCTGGAATTGAAAATACAGAGGACATTAAACAACATTCACTCAGTACATGGCACTCATTTTGGTTTATACGCTCGAAATTGAGCCATGAGGGAGGTGTGAAGAGTGTCAGGATGGCCGAGTGGTCTAAGGCGCTGCGTTCAGGTCGCAGCCTCCCTTGGAGGTGTGGGTTCAAATCCCTCTTCTGACAAGAGTATTTTGCGAGGTGGATACATTTTTGGACTTTTTTTTCCCAAGCACCGTATCAAAAACAATGTCAACAGTTTCTGTAAATTATCGATAAGATCTATTTTCCATTGCTTGCACTAATTGCCTGAAGTTGGCTAAATCGCAGTAAATCGGTAAAGCAGGAAATCACAGCATCTTCAACAAATCGTGATAGAGGGGCCGAGATAAATGTTTCGACCCTACATATCAAAAGCGCAGCTGTCAATAGTTCAGCAGGTTCACAGTGCAAAAGGTTCAGTGGCACCAGGGTCCCCTGCGTCCCAATCACAGCTGGTTTTTAACTTCTGTATTCAGGGGATGGGAGGGGTGGGGGTGTTGCGTCGTGCACACACAGTGCCTGTTTTGCAGAGAAGTTTTAATAAATACACAAAGAATAATATGGAGTCTTTAGCCACGAGGAACACCTTCCCCTACCTTTTATTCTCTCCGATTCCACATCACCGCACCTACCATCCAACTCCAAAACTCGGGGGAGACGTAACACTCCCTACCTCCCTTGGTGTGCATCATGGGCGTGCCCATGACGAACACAACATTTCTCCTTAACCAATACAAAACAAACATAGCTGCTCAAAAAAAAGATACTATACTAATCCAGTATACAAGAATAGTACACAACAATAAATACCACATTCAGTCAATCCACCCCGAATCCTTGCAGCCGCCTTGAGCATGGCGGTCGAGGACTCAAACTGTACCGTTCAAGTCCTTGTCTCAGAGGCACTGAGTTGATTGGTATGGAGCCAGGCACCTCCTGATCTGAATCTTGAACTGGCTCAAAATTCTGCATGTCCACACCCCCTGTAGTAGATGATTGAGAATTAGTAGCAGTCACCACCGGCCATATGCACTGGCTCAAAATTCTGCAAATCCACACCCCATGTAGTAGATGATTGAGAATTAGTAGCAGTCACCACAGGTTCCACTGTCAGGATGATCCATCCTCTCTCCTTCATCAGCTTCAGATCCCACTGTTTCCCTGAGCAGGAAGGTCTGGAATTGAAAATACAGAGGACATTAAATAACATTCACTCAGTACATGGCACTCATTTTGGTTTATAAGCTGGAAATTGATCCATCAGTCTGGTGTCAAGAGTGTCAGGATGGCCGGGTGGTCTAAGGTGCTGCATTTAGGTCACAGTCTCCCTTGGAGACGTGGGTGCAAACCCCTCTTCTGACAAGTGTCTTTTGCGAGGTGGATACATTTTTGGACTTTTTTTTTCCAAGCACCATTATCAAAAACAATGTCAACGGTTTCTGTAAATTATCAATAAGATCTATTGTCCGTTGCTTGCACTAATTGCCTGAAGTTGGCTAAATCGCAGTAAATCGGTAAAGCAGGAAATCACAGCATCTTCAACAAATCGTGATAGAGGGGCCGAGATAAAGGTTTCGACCCTACATATCAAAAGCACAGCTGTCAATAGTTCAGCAGGTTCACAGTGCAGAAGGTTCAGTGGCACCAGGGTCCCCTACATCCCAATCACAGCTGGTTTTTAACTTCTGTATTGAGGGCATGGGAGGGGTGTGTTGCATCGTGCACACACAGTGCCTGTTTCACAGATAAGTTTTAATAAATACACAGAGAATAATATAGAGTCATTGGCCACAAGGAACACCTTCCCTGACCTTTTATTCTCTCCGGTTCCACGTCACCGCGCCTACCATCCAACTCCAAAACTCGGGGGAGAATAACACTCCCTACCTCCCTTGGTGTGCATCATAGGCGTGCCCATGACGAACACAACATTTCTCCTTAACCAATACAAAACAAACATAGCTGCTCAAAAAAAAGATACTATACTAAACCAGTATACAAGAATAGTACACAACAAGAAATGCCACATTCAGTCAATCCACCCCGAATCCTTGCAGCCACGTTGAGCATGGCGGTTGAGGACTCAAACTGTACCGTTCAAGTCCTTGTCGCAGAGGCACTGAGTTGATTGGTGTGGAGCCAGGCACCTCCTGATCTGAATCTTGAACTGGCTCCAAATTCTGCATGTCCACACCCCCTGTAGTAGATGATTGAGAATTAGTAGCAGTCACCACCGGATCCACTGTCAGGATGATCCATCCTCTCTCCTTCATCAGCTTCAGATCCCACTGTTTCCCTGAGCAGGAAGGTCTGGAATTGAAAATACAGAGGACATTAAATAACATTCACTCAGTACATGGCACTCATTTTGGTTTATAAGCTGGAAATTGAGCCATCAGTGCAGTGTCAAGAGTGTCAGGATGGCCAAGTGGTCTAAGGCGCTGTGTTCAGGTCACAGTCTCCTTTGGAGGCGTGGGTTCGAATCCCACTTCTGACAAGTGTCTTTTGCGAGGTGGATACATTTTTGGACTTTTTTTTTCCAAGCACCCGTATCAAAAACAATGTCAACAGTTTCTGTAAATTATCGATAAGATCTATTGTCCGTTGCTTGCACTAATTTCCTGAAGTTGGCTAAATCGCAGTAAATCGGTAAAGCGGGAAATCACAGCATCTTCAACAAATCGTGATAGAGGGGCAGAGATAAAGGTTTCGACCCTACATATCAAGAGCGCAGCTGTCAATAGTTCAGCAGGTTCACAGTGCAGAAGGTTCAGTGGCACCAGGGTCCCCTGCGTCCCAATCACAGCTGGTTTTTAACTTCTGTATTCAGGGCATGGGAGGGGTGTGTTGCATCGTGCACACACGGTGCCTGTTTCGCAGATAAGTTTTAATAAATACACAGAGAATAATATAGAGTCATTGGCCACGAGGAACACCTTCCCTGACCTTTTATTCTCTCCGGTTCCACGTCACCGCGCCTACCATCCAACTCCAAAACTCGGGGGAGACTAACACTCCCTACCTCACTTGGTGTGCATCATAGGCGTGCCCATGACGAACACAACATTTCTCCTTAACCAATACAAAACAAACATAGCTGCTCAAAAAAAAGATACTATACTAATCCAGTATACAAGAATAGTACACAACAAGAAATGCCACATTCAGTCAATCCACCCCGAATCCTTGCAGCCGCGTTGAGCATGGCGGTCGAGGACTCAAACTGTACCGTTCAAGTCCTTGTCCCAGAGGCACTGAGTTGATTGGTATGGAGCCAGGCACCTCCTGATCTGAATCTTGAACTGGCTCCAAATTCTGCATGTCCACACCCCTTGTAGTAGATGATTGAGAATTAGTAGCAGTCACCACCGGCCATGTGCACTGGCTCAAACTTCTGCATGTCCACACCCCATGTAGTCGATGATTGAGAATTAGTAGCAGTCACCACCGGATTCACTGTCAGGATGATCCATCCTCTCTCTTTCATCAGCTTCAGATCCCACTGTTTCCCTGAGCAGGAAGGTCTGGAATTGAAAATACAGAGGACATTAAACAACATTCACTCAGTACATGGCACTCATTTTGGTTTATACGCTCAAAATTGAGCCATGAGGGAGGTGTGAAGAGTGTCAGGATGGCTGAGTGGTCTAAGGCACTGCGTTCAGGTCACAGCCTCCCTTGAAGGTGTGGGTTCAAATCCCACTTCTGACAAGTGTATTTTGCGAGGTGGATACATTTTTGGACTTTTTTTTCCCAAGCACCGTATCAAAAACAATGTCAACAGTTTCTGTAAATTATCGATAAGATCTATTTTCCGTTGCTTGCACTAATTGCCTGAAGTTGGCTAAATCGCAGTAAATCGGTAAAGCAGGAAATCACAGCATCTTCAACAAATCGTGATAGAGGGGCCGAGATAAAGGTTTCGACCCTACATATCAAAAGCGCAGCTGTCAATAGTTCAGCAGGTTCACAGTGCAGAAGGTTCAGTGGCACCAGGGTCCCCTGCGTCCCAATCACAGCTGGTTTTTAACTTCTGTATTCAGGGCATGAAAGGGGTGTGTTGCATCGTGCACACACAGTGCCTGTTTTGCAAATAAGTTTTAATAAATACACAGAGAATAATATAGAGTCATTGGCCACGAGGAACACCTTCCCTGACCTTTTATTCTCTCCGGTTCCACATCACCGCGCCTACCATCCAACTCCAAAACTCGGGGGAGACTAACACTCCCTACCTCCCTTGGTGTGCATCATAGGCGTGCCCATGACGAACACAACATTTCTCCTTAACCAATACAAAACATACATAGCTGCTCAAAAAAAAGATACTATACTAAACCAGTATACAAGAATAGTACACAACAAGAAAGGCCACATTCAGTCAATCCACCCCGAATCCTTGCAGCCGCGTTGAGCATGGCGGTCGAGGACTCAAACTGTACCGTTCAAGTCCTTGTCTCAGAGGCACTGAGTTGATTGGTATGGAGCCAGGCACCTCCTGATCTGAATCTTGAACTGGCTCCAAATTCTGCATGTCCACACCCCCTGTAGTAGATGATTGAGAAATAGTAGCAGTCACCACCGGCCATGTGCACTG
The DNA here is from genome assembly GCF_031143425.1 of Pleurodeles waltl. Lineage (NCBI taxonomy): Eukaryota > Metazoa > Chordata > Amphibia > Caudata > Salamandridae > Pleurodeles > Pleurodeles waltl. The sequence continues at coordinate 6,198,215 of NW_027150097.1, forward strand.
GCTCAAAATTCAGCATGTCCACACCCCATGTAGTAGATGATTGAGAATTAGTAGCAGTCACCACCGAATCCACTGTCAGGATGATCCATCCTCTCTCCTTCATCAGCTTCAAATCCCACTGTTTCCCTGAGCAGGAAGGTCTGGAATTGAAAATACAGAGGACATTAAACAACATTCACTCAGTACATGGCACTCATTTTGGTTTATAAGCTGGAAATTGAGCCATCAGTGCAGTGTCAAGAGTGTCAGGATGGCCGAGTGGTCTAAGGCGCTGCGTTCAGGTCGCAGTCTCCTTTGGAGGCGTGGGTTCGAATCCCACTTCTGACAAGTGTCTTTTGCGAGGTGGATACATTTTTGGACTTTTTTTTACCAAGCACCCGTATCAAAAACAATGTCAACAGTTTCTGTAAATTATCGATAAGATCTATTGTCCGTTGCTTGCACTAATTTCCTGAAGTTGGCTAAATCGCAGTAAATCGGTAAAGTGGGAAATCACAGCATCTTCAACAAATCGTGATAGAGGGGCAGAGATAAAGGTTTCGACCCTACATATCAAGAGCGCAGCTGTCAATAGTTCAGCAGGTTCACAGTGCAGAAGGTTCAGTGGCACCAGGGTCCCCTGCGTCCCAATCACAGCTGGTTTTTAACTTCTGTATTCAGGGCATGGGAGGGGTGTGTTGCATCGTGCACACACGGTGCCGGTTTCGCAGATAAGTTTTAATAAATACACAGAGAATAATATAGAGTCATTGGCCACGAGGAACACCTTCCCTGACCTTTTATTCTCTCCGGTTCCACGTCATCGCGCCTACCATCCAACTCCAAAACTCGGGGGAGACTAACACTCCCTACCTCCCTTGGTGTGCATCATAGGCGTGCCCATGACGAACACAACATTTCTCCTTAACCAATACAAAACAAACATAGCTGCTCAAAAAAAAGATACTATACTAATCCAGTATACAAGAATAGTACACAACAAGAAATGCCACATTCAGTCAATCCACCCCGAATCCTTGCAGCCGCGTTGAGCATGGCGGTCGAGGACTCAAACTGTACCGTTCAAGTCCTTGTCTCAGAGGCACTGAGTTGATTGGTATGGAGCCAGGCACCTCCTGATCTGAATCTTGAACTGGCTCCAAATTCTGCATGTCCACACCCCTTGTAGTAGATGATTGAGAATTAGTAGCAGTCACCACCGGCCATCTGCACTGGCTCAAACTTCTGCATGTCCACACCCCATGTAGTCGATGATTGAGAATTAGTAGCAGTCACCACCGGATTCACTGTCAGGATGATCCATCCTCTCTCCTTCATCAGCTTCAGATCCCACTGTTTCCCTGAGCAGGAATGTCTGGTATTGAAAATACAGAGGACATTAAACAACATTCACTCAGTACATGGCACTCATTTTGGTTTATACGCTCGAAATTGAGCCATGAGGGAGGTGTGAAGAGTGTCAGGATGGCCGAGTGGTCTAAGGCGCTGCGTTCAGGTCGCAGCCTCCCTTGGAGGTGTGGGTTCAAATCCCACTTCTGACAAGTGTATTTTGCGAGGTGGATACATTTTTGGACTTTTTTTTCCCAAGCACCGTATCAAAAACAATGTCAACAGTTTCTGTAAATTATCGATAAGATCTATTTTCCATTGCTTGCACTAATTGCCTGAAGTTGGCTAAATCGCAGTAAATCGGTAAAACAGGAAATCACAGCATCTTCAACAAATCGTGATAGAGGGGCCGAGATAAAGGTTTCGACCCTACATATCAAAAGCGCAGCTGTCAATAGTTCAGGAGGTTCACAGTGCAAAAGGTTCAGTGGCACCAGGGTCCCCTGCGTCCCAATCACAGCTGGTTTTTAACTTCTGTATTCAGGGGATGGGAGGGGTGGGGGTGTTGCGTCGTGCACACACAGTGCCTGTTTTGCAGAGAAGTTTTAATAAATACACAAAGAATAATATGGAGTCTTTAGCCACGAGGAACACCTTCCCCTACCTTTTATTCTCTCCGATTCCACATCACCGCACCTACCATCCAACTCCAAAACTCGGGGGAGACTAACACTCCCTACCTCCCTTGGTGTGCATCATGGGCGTGCCCATGACGAACACAACATTTCTCCTTAACCAATACAAAACAAACATAGCTGCTCAAAAAAAGATACTATACTAATCCAGTATACAAGAATAGTACACAACAATAAATACCACATTCAGTCAATCCACCCCGAATCCTTGCAGCCGCGTTGAGCATGGCGGTCGAGGACTCAAACTGTACCATTCAAGTCCTTGTCTGAGAGGCACTGAGTTGATTGGTATGGAGCCAGGCACCTCCTGATCTGAATCTTGAACTGGCTCCAAATTCTGCATGTCCACACCCCCTGTAGTAGATGATTGAGAATTAGTAGCAGTCACCACCGGCCATATGCACTGGCTCAAAATTCTGCAAGTCCACACCCCATGTAGTAGATGATTAAGAATTAGTAGCAGTCACCACAGGTTCCACTGTCAGGATGATCCATCCTCTCTCCTTCATCAGCTTCAGATCCCACTGTTTCCCTGAGCAGGAAGGTCTGGAATTGAAAATACAGAGGACATTAAATAACATTCACTCAGTACATGGCACTCATTTTGGTTTATAAGCTGAAAATTGAGCCATCAGCCTGGTGTCAAGAGCGTCAGGATGGCCGGGTGGTCTAAGGTGCTGCATTCAGGTCACAGTCTCCCTTGGAGACGTGGGTTCAAACCCCTCTTCTGACAAGTGTCTTTTGCGAGGTGGATACATTTTTGGACTTTTTTTTTCCAAGCACCCTTATCAAAAACAATGTCAACGGTTTCTGTAAATTATCGATAAGATCTATTGTCCGTTGCTTGCACTAATTGCCTGAAGTTGGCTAAATCGCAGTAAATCGGTAAAGCAGGAAATCACAGCATCTTCAACAAATCGTGATAGAGGGGCCGAGATAAAGGTTTCGACCCTACATATCAAAAGCACAGCTGTCAATAGTTCAGCAGGTTCACAGTGCAGAAGGTTCAGTGGCACCAGGGTCCCCTGCATCCCAATCACAGCTGGTTTTTAACTTCTGTATTCAGGGCATGGGAGGGGTGTGTTGCATCGTGCACACACAGTGCCTGTTTCACAGATAAGTTTTAATAAATACACAGAGAATAATATAGAGTCATTGGCCACAAGGAACACCTTCCCTGACCTTTTATTCTCTCCGGTTCCACGTCACCGCGCCTACCATCCAACTCCAAAACTCGGGGGAGAATAACACTCCCTACCTCCCTTGGTGTGCATCATAGGCGTGCCCATGACGAACACAACATTTCTCCTTAACCAATACAAAACAAACATAGCTGCTCAAAAGAAAGATACTATACTAAAGCAGTATACAAGAATAGTACACAACAAGAAATGCCACATTCAGTCAATCCACCCCGAATCCTTGCAGCCGCGTTGAGCATGGCGGTCGAGGACTCAAACTGTACTGTTCAAGTCCTTGTCGCAGAGGCACTGAGTTGATTGGTATGGAGCCAGGCACCTCCTGATCTGAATCTTGAACTGGCTCCAAATTCTGCATGTCCACACCCCCTGTAGTAGATGATTGAGAATTAGTAGCAGTCACCACCGGCCATGTGCACTGGCTCAAAATTCAGCATGTCCACACCCCATGTAGTAGATGATTGAGAATTAGTAGCAGTCACCACCGGATCCACTGTCAGGATGATCCATCCTCTCTTCTTCATCAGCTTCAGATCCCACTGTTTCCCTGAGCAGGAAGGTCTGGAATTGAAAATACAGAGGACATTAAACAACATTCACTCAGTACATGGCACTCATTTTGGTTTATACGCTCGAAATTGAGCCATGAGGGAGGTGTGAAGAGTGTCAGGATGGCTGAGTGGTCTAAGGCGCTGCATTCAGGTCGCAGCCTCCCTTGGAGGTGTGGGTTCAAATCCCACTTCTGACAAGTGTATTTTGCGAGGTGGATACATTTTTGGACTTTTTTTTCCCAAGCACCGTATCAAAAACAATGTCAACAGTTTCTGTAAATTATCGATAAGATCTATTTTCCATTGCTTGCACTAATTGCCTGAAGTTGGCTAAATCGCAGTAAATCGGTAAAGCAGGAAATCACAGCATCTTCAACAAATCGTGATAGAGGGGCCGAGATAAAGGTTTCGACCCTACATATCAAAAGCGCAGCTGTCAATAGTTCAGCAGGTTCACAGTGCAGAAGGTTCAGTGGCACCAGGGTCCCCTGCGTCCCAATCACAGCTGGTTTTTAACTTCTGTATTCAGGGCATGGGAGGGGTGTGTTGCATCGTGCACACACAGTGCCTGTTTTGCAAATAAGTTTTAATAAATACACAGAGAATAATATAGAGTCATTGGCCACGAGGAACACCTTCCCTGACCTTTTATTCTCTCCGGTTCCACATCACCGCGCCTACCATCCAACTCCAAAACTCGGGGGAGACTAACACTCCCTACCTCCCTTGGTGTGCATCATAGGCGTGCCCATGACGAACACAACATTTCTCCTTAACCAATACAAAACAAACATAGCTGCTCAAAAAAAAGATACTATACTAAACCAGTATACAAGAATAGTACACAACAAGAAATGCCACATTCAGTCAATCCACCCCGAATCCTTGCAGCCGCGTTGAGCATGGCGGTCGAGGACTCAAACTGTACCGTTCAAGTCCTTGTCTCAGAGGCACTGAGTTGATTGGTATGGAGCCAGGCACCTCCTGATCTGAATCTTGAACTGGCTCCAAATTCTGCATGTCCACACCCCCTGTAGTAGATGATTGAGAATTAGTAGCAGTCACCACCGGCCATGTGCACTGGCTCAAAATTCAGCATGTCCACACCCCATGTAGTAGATGATTGAGAATTAGTAGCAGTCACCACCGAATCCACTGTCAGGATGATCCATCCTCTCTCCTTCATCAGCTTCAGATCCCACTGTTTCCCTGAGCAGGAAGGTCTGGAATTGAAAATACAGAGGACATTAAGCAACATTCACTCAGTACATGGCACTCATTTTGGTTTATAAGCTGGAAATTGAGCCATCAGTGCAGTGTCAAGAGTGTCAGGATGGCCGAGTGGTCTAAGGCGCTGCGTTCAGGTCACAGTCTCCTTTGGAGGCGTGGGTTCGAATCCAACTTCTGACAAGTGTCTTTTGCGAGGTGGATACATTTTTGGACTTTTTTTTTCCAAGCACCCGTATCAAAAACAATGTCAACAGTTTCTGTAAATTATCGATAAGATCTATTGTCCGTTGCTTGCACTAATTTCCTGAAGTTGGCTAAATCGCAGTAAATCGGTAAAGCGGGAAATCACAGCATCTTCAACAAATCGTGATAGAGGGGCAGAGATAAAGGTTTCGACCCTACATATCAAGAGCGCAGCTGTCAATAGTTCAGCAGGTTCACAGTGCAGAAGGTTCAGTGGCACCAGGGTCCCCTGCGTCCCAATCACAGCTGGTTTTTAACTTCTGTATTCAGGGCATGGGAGGGGTGTGTTGCATCGTGCACACACGGTGCCGGTTTCGCAGATAAGTTTTAATAAATACACAGAGAATAATATAGAGTCATTGGCCACGAGGAACACCTTCCCTGACCTTTTATTCTCTCCGGTTCCACGTCATCGCGCCTACCATCCAACTCCAAAACTAGGGGGAGACTAACACTCCCTACCTCCCTTGGTGTGCATCATAGGCGTGCCCATGACGAACACAACATTTCTCCTTAACCAATACAAAACAAACATAGCTGCTCAAAAAAAAGATACTATACTAATCCAGTATACAAGAATAGTACACAACAAGAAATGCCACATTCAGTCAATCCACCCCGAATCCTTGCAGCCGCGTTGAGCATGGCGGTCGAGGACTCAAACTGTACCGTTCAAGTCCTTGTCTCAGAGGCACTGAGTTGATTGGTATGGAGCCAGGCACCTTCTGATCTGAATCTTGAACTGGCTCCAAATTCTGCATGTCCACACCCCTTGTAGTAGATGATTGAGAATTAGTAGCAGTCACCACCGGCCATGTGCACTGGCTCAAACTTCTGCATGTCCACACCCCATGTAGTCGATGATTGAGAATAAGTAGCAGTCACCACCGGATTCACTGTCAAGATGATCCATCCTCTCTCCTTCATCAGCTTCAGATCCCACTGTTTCCCTGAGCAGGAAGGTCTGGAATTGAAAATACAGAGGACATTAAACAACATTCACTCAGTACATGGCACTCATTTTGGTTTATACGCTCGAAATTGAGCCATGAGGGAGGTGTGAAGAGTGTCAGGATGGCCGAGTGGTCTAAGGCGCTGCGTTCAGGTCGCAGCCTCCTTTGGAGGTGTGGGTTCAAATCCCACTTCTGACAAGTGTATTTTGCGAGGTGGATACATTTTTTGACTTTTTTTTTCCCAAGCACCGTATCAAAAACAATGTCAACAGGTTCTGTAAATTATCGATAAGATCTATTTTCCATTGCTTGCACTAATTGCCTGAAGTTGGCTAAATCGCAGTAAATCGGTAAAGCAGGAAATCACAGCATCTTCAACAAATCGTGATAGAGGGGCCGAGATAAAGGTTTCGACCCTACATATCAAAAGCGCAGCTGTCAATAGTTCAGCAGGTTCACAGTGCAGAAGGTTCAGTGGCACCAGGGTCCCCTGCATCCCAATCACAGCTGGTTTTTAACTTCTGTATTCAGGGCATGGGAGGGGTGTGTTGCATCGTGCACACACAGTGCCTGTTTTGCAAATAAGTTTTAATAAATACACAGAGAATAATATAGAGTCATTGGCCACGAGGAACACCTTCCCTGACCTTTTATTCTCTCCGGTTCCACATCACCGCGCCTACCATCCAACTCCAAAACTCGGGGGAGACTAACACTCCCTACCTCCCTTGGTGTGCATCATAGGCGTGCCCATGACGAACACAACATTTCTCCTTAACCAATACAAAACAAACATAGCTGCTCAAAAAAAAGATACTATACTAAACCAGTATACAAGAATAGTACACAACAAGAAATGCCACATTCAGTCAATCCACCCCGAATCCTTGCAGCCGCGTTGAGCATGGCGGTCGAGGACTCAAACTGTACCGTTCAAGTCCTTGTCTCAGAGGCACTGAGTTGATTGGTATGGAGCCAGGCACCTCCTGATCTGAATCTTGAACTGGCTCCAAATTCTGCATGTCCACACCCCCTGTAGTAGATGATTGAGAATTAGTAGCAGTCACCACCGGCCATGTGCACTGGCTCAAAATTCAGCATGTCCACACCCCATGTAGTAGATGATTGAGAATTAGTAGCAGTCACCACCGAATCCACTGTCAGGATGATCCATCCTCTCTCCTTCATCAGCTTCAGATCCCACTGTTTCCCTGAGCAGGAAGGTCTGGAATTGAAAATACAGAGGACATTAAACAACATTCACTCAGTACATGGCACTCATTTTGGTTTATAAGCTGGAAATTGAGCCATCAGTGCAGTGTCAAGAGTGTCAGGATGGCCGAGTGGTCTAAGGTGCTGCGTTCAGGTCGCACTCTCCTTTGGAGGCGTGGGTTCGAATCCCACTTCTGACAAGTGTCTTTTGCGAGGTGGATACATTTTTGGACTTTTTTTTTCCAAGCACCCGTATCAAAAACAATGTCAACAGTTTCTGTGAATTATCGATAAGATCTATTGTCCGTTGCTTGCACTAATTTCCTGAAGTTGGCTAAATCGCAGTAAATCGGTAAAGCGGGAAATCACAACATCTTCAACAAATCGTGATAGAGGGGCAGAGATAAAGGTTTCGACCCTACATATCAAGAGCGCAGCTGTCAATAGTTCAGCAGGTTCACAGTGCAGAAGGTTCAGTGGCACCAGGGTCCCCTGCGTCCCAATCACAGCTGGTTTTTAACTTCTGTATTCAGGGCATGGGAGGGGTGTGTTGCATCGTGCACACACGGTGCCGGTTTCGCAGATAAGTTTTAATAAATACACAGAGAATAATATAGAGTCATTGGCCACGAGGAACACCTTCCCTGACCTTTTATTCTCTCTGGTTCCACGTCATCGCGCCTACCATCCTACTCCAAAACTCTGGGGAGACTAACACTCCCTACCTCCCTTGGTGTGCATCATAGGCGTGCCCATGACGAACACAACATTTCTCCTTAACCAATACAAAACAAACATAGCTGCTCAAAAAAAAGATACTATACTAATCCAGTATACAAGAATAGTACACAACAAGAAATGCCACATTCAGTCAATCCACCCCGAATCCTTGCAGCCGCGTTGAGCATGGCGGTCGAGGACTCAAACTGTACCGTTCAAGTCCTTGTCTCAGAGGCACTGAGTTGATTGGTATGGAGCCAGGCACCTCCTGATCTGAATCTTGAACTGGCTCCAAATTCTGCATGTCCACACCCCTTGTAGTAGATGATTGAGAATTAGTAGCAGTCACCACCGGCCATGTGCACTGGCTCAAACTTCTGCATGTCCACACCCCATGTAGTCGATGATTGAGAATTAGTAGCAGTCACCACCGGATTCACTGTCAGGATGATCCATCCTCTCTCCTTCATCAGCTTCAGATCCCACTGTTTCCCTGAGCAGGAAGGTCTGGAATTGAAAATACAGAGGACATTAAACAACATTCACTCAGTACATGGCACTCATTTTGGTTTATACGCTCGAAATTGAGCCATGAGGAAGGTGTGAAGAGTGTCAGGATGGCCGAGTGGTCTAAGGCGCTGCGTTCAGGTTGCAGCCACCCTTGGAGGTGTGGGTTCAAATTCCCCTTCTGACAAGTGTATTTTGCGAGGTGAATACATTTTTGGACTTTTTTTCCCCAGCACCGTATCAAAAACAATGTCAACAGTTTCTGTAAATTATCGATAAGATCTATTTTCCATTGCTTGCACTAATTGCCTGAAGTTGGCTAAATCGCAGTAAATCGGTAAAACAGGAAATCACAGCATCTTCAACAAATCGTGATAGAGGGGCTGAGATAAAGGTTTCGACCCTACATATCAAAAGCGCAGCTGTCAATAGTTCAGCAGGTTTACAGTGCAAAAGGTTCAGTGGCACCAGGGTCCCCTGCATCCCAATCACAGCTGGTTTTTAACTTCTGTATTCAGGGCATGGGAGGGGTGTGTTGCATCGTGCACACACAGTGCCTGTTTCACAGATAAGTTTTAATAAATACACAGAGAATAACATAGAGTCATTGGCCACGAGGAACACCTTCCCTGACCTTTTATTCTCTCCGGATCCACGTCACCGCGCCTACCATCCAACTCCAAAACTCAGGGGAGACTAACACTCCCTACCTCCCTTGGTGTGCATCATAGGCGTGCCCATGACGAACACAACATTTCTCCTTAACCAATACAAAACAAACATAGCTGCTCAAAAAAAAGATACTATACTAAACCAGTATACAAGAATAGTACACAACAAGAAATGCCACATTCAGTCAATCCACCCCGAATCCTTGCAGCCGCGTTGAGCATGGCGGTTGAGGACTCAAACTGTACCGTTCAAGTCCTTGTCGCAGAGGCACTGAGTTGATTGGTGTGGAGCCAGGCACCTCCTGATCTGAATCTTGAACTGGCTCCAAATTCTGCATGTCCACACCCCCTGTAGTAGATGATTGAGAATTAGTAGCAGTCACCACCGGATCCACTGTCAGGATGATCCATCCTCTCTCCTTCATCAGCTTCAGATCCCACTGTTTCCCTGAGCAGGAAGGTCTGGAATTGAAAATACAGAGGACATTAAACAACATTCACTCAGTACATGGCACTCATTTTGGTTTATACGCTCGAAATTGAGCCATGAGGGAGGTGTGAAGAGTGTCAGGATGGCCGAGTGGTCTAAGGCGCTGCGTTCAGGTCGCAGCCTCCCTTGGAGGTGTGGGTTCAAATCCCACTTCTGACAACTGTATTTTGCGTGGTGGATACATTTTTGGACTTTTTTTTCCCAAGCACCGTATCAAAAACAATGTCAACAGTTTCTGTAAATTATCGATAAGATCTATTTTCCATTGCTTGCACTAATTGCCTGAAGTTGGCTAAATCGCAGTAAATCGGTAAAACAGGAAATCACAGCATCTTCAACAAATCGTGATAGAGGGGCCGAGATAAAGGTTTCGACCTTACATATCAAAAGCTCAGCTGTCAATAGTTCAGCAGGTTCACAGTGCAAAAGGTTCAGTGGCACCAGGGTCCCCTGCGTCCCAATCACAGCTGGTTTTTAACTTCTGTATTCAGGGGATGGGAGGGGTGGGGGTGTTGCGTCGTGCACACACAGTGCCTGTTTTGCAGAGAAGTTTTAATAAATACACAAAGAATAATATGGAGTCTTTAGCCACGAGGAACACCTTCCCCTACCTTTTATTCTCTCCGATTCCACATCACCGCACCTACCATCCAACACCAAAACTCGGGGGAGACTAACACTCCCTACCTCCCTTGGTGTGCATCATGAGCGTGCCCATGACGAACACAACATTTCTCCTTAACCAATACAAAACAAACATAGCTGCTCAAAAAAAAGATACTATACTAATCCAGTATACAAGAATAGTACACAACAATAAATACCACATTCAGTCAATCCACCCCGAATCCTTGCAGCCGCGTTGAGCATGGCGGTCGAGGACTCAAACTGTACCGTTCAAGTCCTTGTCTCAGAGGCACTGAGTTGATTGGTATGGAGCCAGGCACCTCCTGATCTGAATCTTGAACTGGCTCCAAATTCTGCATGTCCACACCCCCTGTAGTAGATGATTGAGAATTAGTAGCAGTCACCACCGGCCATGTGCACTGGCTCAAAATTCAGCATGTCCACACCCCATGTAGTAGATGATTGAGAATTAGTAGCAGTCACCACCGGATCCACTGTCAGGATGATCCATCCTCTCTCCTTCATCAGCTTCAGATCCCACTGTTTCCCTGAGCAGGAAGGTCTGGAATTGAAAATACAGAGGACATTAAACAACATTCACTCAGTACAAGGCACTCATTTTGGTTTATAAGCTGGAAATTGAGCCATCAGTGCAGTGTCAAGAGTGTCAGGATGGCCGAGTGGTCTAAGGCGCTGCGTTTAGGTCGCAGTCTCCTTTGGAGGCGTGGGTTCGAATCCCACTTCTGACAAGTGTCTTTTGCGAGGTGGATACATTTTTGGACTTTTTTTTTCCAAGCACCCGTATCAAAAACAATGTCAACAGTTTCTGTAAATTATCGATAAGATCTATTGTCCGTTGCTTGCACTAATTTCCTGAAGTTGGCTAAATCGCAGTAAATTGGTAAAGCGGGAAATCACAGCATCTTCAACAAATCGTGATAGAGGGGCAGAGATAAAGGTTTCGACCCTACATATCAAGAGCGCAGCTGTCAATAGTTCAGCAGGTTCACAGTGCAGAAGGTTCAGTGGAACCAGGGTCCCCTGCGTCCCAATCACAGCTGGTTTTTAACTTCTGTATTCAGGGCATGGGAGGGGTGTGTTGCATCGTGCACACACGGTGCCTGTTTCGCAGATAAGTTTTTATAAATACACAGAGAATAATATAGAGTCATTGGCCACGAGGAACACCTTCCCTGACCTTTTATTCTCTCCGGTTCCACGTCACCGCGCCTACAATCCAACTCCAAAACTCGGGGGAGACTAACACTCCCTACCTCCCTTGGTGTGCATCATAGGCGTGCCCATGACGAACACAACATTTCTCCTTAACCAATACAAAACAAACGTAGCTGCTCAAAAAAAAGATACTATACTAATCCAGTATACAAGAATAGTACACAACAAGAAATGCCACATTCAGTCAATCCACCCCGAATCCTTGCAGCCGCGTTGAGCATGGCGGTCGAGGACTCAAACTGTACCGTTCAAGTCCTTGTCTCAGAGGCACTGAGTTGATTGGTATGGAGCCAGGCACCTCCTGGTCTGAATCTTGAACTGGCTCCAAATTCTGCATGTCCACACCCCTTGTAGTAGATGATTGAGAATTAGTAGCAGTCACCACCGGCCATGTGCACTGGCTCAAACTTCTGCATGTCCACACCCCATGTAGTCGATGATTGAGAATTAGTAGCAGTCACCACCGGATTCACTGTCAGGATGATCCATCCTCTCTCCTTCATCAGCTTCAGATCCCACTGTTTCCCTGAGCAGGAAGGTCTGGAATTGAAAATACAGAGGACATTAAACAACATTCACTCAGTACATGGCACTCATTTTGGTTTATACGCTCGAAATTGAGCCATGAGGGAGGTGTGAAGAGTGTCAGGATGGCTGAGTGGTCTAAGGCGCTGCGTTCAGGTCGCAGCCTCCCTTGGAGGTGTGGGTTCAAATCCCACTTCTGACAAGTGTATTTTGCGAGGTGGATACATTTTTGGACTTTTTTTTTCCCAAGCACCGTATCAAAAACAATGTCAGCAGTTTTTGTAAATTATCGATAAGATCTATTTTCCATTGCTTGCACTAATTGCCTGAAGTTGGCTAAATCGCAGTAAATCGTTAAAGCAGGAAATCACAGCATCTTCAACAAATCGTGATAGAGGGGCCGAGATAAAGGTTTCGACCCTACATATCAAAAGCGCAGCTGTCAATAGTTCAGCAGGTTCACAGTGCAAAAGGTTCAGTGGCACCAGGGTCCCCTGCGTCCCAATCACAGCTGGTTTTTAACTTCTGTATTCAGGGGATGGGAGGGGTGGGGGTGTTGCGTCGTGCACACACAGTGCCTGTTTTGCTGAGAAGTTTTAATAAATACACAAAGAATAATATGGAGTCTTTAGCCACAAGGAACACCTTCCCCTACCTTTTATTCTCTCCGATTCCACATCACCGCACCTACCATCCAACTCCAAAACTCGGGGGAGACTAACACTCCCTACCTCCCTTGGTGTGCATCATGGGCGTGCCCATGACGAACACAACATTTCTCCTTAACCAATACAAAACAAACATAGCTGCTCAAAAAAAAGATACTATACTAATCCAGTATACAAGAATAGTACACAACAATAAATACCACATTCAGTCAATCCACCCCGAATCCTTGCAGCCGCGTTGAGCATGGCGGTCGAGGACTCAAACTGTACCGTTCAAGTCCTTGTCTCAGAGGCACTGAGTTGATTGGTATGGAGCCAGGCACCTCCTGATCTGAATCTTGAACTGGCTCCAAATTCTGCATGTCCACACCCCCTGTAGTAGATGATTGAGAATTAGTAGCAGTCACCACCGGCCATATGCACTGGCTCAAAATTCTGCAAATCCACACCCCATGTAGTAGATGATTGAGAATTAGTAGCAGTCACCACAGGTTCCACTGTCAGGATGATCCATCCTCTCTCCTTCATCAGCTTCAGATCCCACTGTTTCCCTGAGCAGGAAGGTCTGGAATTGAAAATACAGAGGACATTAAATAACATTCACTCAGTACATGGCACTCATTTTGGTTTATAAGCTGGAAATTGATCCATCAGTCTGGTGTCAAGAGTGTCAGGATGGCCGGGTGGTCTAAGGTGCTGCATTCAGGTCACAGTCTCCCTTGGAGACGTGGGTGCAAACCCCTCTTCTGACAAGTGTCTTTTGCGAGGTGGATACATTTTTGGACTTTTTTTTTCCAAGCACCTTTATCAAAAACAATGTCAACGGTTTCTGTAAATTATCGATAAGATCTATTGTCCGTTGCTTGCACTAATTGCCTGAAGTTGGCTAAATCGCAGTAAGTCGGTAAAGCAGGAAATCACAGCATCTTCAACAAATCGTGATAGAGGGGCCGAGATAAAGGTTTCGACCCTACATATCAAAAGCACAGCTGTCAATAGTTCAGCAGGTTCACAGTGCAGAAGGTTCAGTGGCACCAGGGTCCCCTGCATCCCAATCACAGCTGGTTTTTAACTTCTGTATTCAGGGCATGGGAGGGGTGTGTTGCATCGTGCACACACAGTGCCTGTTTCACAGATAAGTTTTAATAAATACACAGAGAATAATATAGAGTCATTGGCCACGAGGAACACCTTCCCTGACCTTTTATTCTCTCCGGTTCCACGTCACCGCGCCTACCATCCAACTCCAAAACTCGGGGGAGAATAACACTCCCTACCTCCCTTGGTGTGCATCATAGGCGTGCCCATGACGAACACAACATTTCTCCTTAACCAATACAAAACAAACATAGCTGCTCAAAAAAAAGATACTATACTAAACCAGTATACAAGAATAGTACACAACAAGAAATGCCACATTCAGTCAATCCACCCCGAATCCTTGCAGCCGCGTTGAGCATGGCGGTCGAGGACTCAAACTGTACCGTTCAAGTCCTTGTCGCAGAGGCACTGAGTTGATTGGTATGGAGCCAGGCACCTCCTGATCTGAATCTTGAACTGGCTCCAAATTCTGCATGTCCACACCCCCTGTAGTAGATGATTGAGAATTAGTAGCAGTCACCACCGGCCATGTGCACTGGCTCAAAATTCAGCATGTCCACACCCCATGTAGTAGATGATTGAGAATTAGTAGCAGTCACCACCGGATCCACTGTCAGGATGATCCATCCTCTCTCCTTCATCAGCTTCAGATCCCACTGTTTCCCTGAGCAGGAAGGTCTGGAATTGAAAATACAGAGGACATTAAACAACATTCACTCAGTACATGGCACTCATTTTGGTTTATAAGCTGGAAATTGAGCCATCAGTGCAGTGTCAAGAGTGTCAGGATGGCCGAGTGGTCTAAGGCGCTGCGTTCAGGTCGCAGTCTCCTTTGGAGGTGTGGGTTCGAATCCCACTTCTGACAAGTGTCTTTTGCGAGGTGGATACATTTTTGGACTTTTTTTTTCCAAGCACCCGTATCAAAAACAATGTCAACAGTTTCTGTAAATTATCGATAAGATCTATTGTCCGTTGCTTGCACTAATTTCCTGAAGTTGGCTAAATCGCAGTAAATCGGTAAAGCGGGAAATCACAGCATCTTCAACAAATCGTGATAGAGGGGCAGAGATAAAGGTTTCGACCCTACATATCAAGAGCGCAGCTGTCAATAGTTCAGCAGGTTCACAGTGCAGAAGGTTCAGTGGCACCAGGGTCCCCTGCGTCCCAATCACAGCTGGTTTTTAACTTCTGTATTCAGGGCATGGGAGGGGTGTGTTGCATCGTGCACACACGGTGCCTGTTTCGCAGATAAGTTTTTATAAATACACAGAGAATAATATAGAGTCATTGGCCACGAGGAACACCTTCCCTGACCTTTTATTCTCTCCGGTTCCACGTCACCGCGCCTACCATCCAACTCCAAAACTCGGGGGAGACTAACACTCCCTACCTCCCTTGGTGTGCATCATAGGCGTGCCCATGACGAACACAACATTTCTCCTTAACCAATACAAAACAAACATAGCTGCTCAAAAAAAAGATACTATACTAATCCAGTATACAAGAATAGTACACAACAAGAAATGCCACATTCAGTCAATCCACCCCGAATCCTTGCAGCCGCGTTGAGCATGGCGGTCGAGGACTCAAACTGTACCGTTCAAGTCCTTGTCTCAGAGGCACTGAGTTGATTGGTATGGAGCCAGGCACCTCCTGATCTGAATCTTGAACTGGCTCCAAATTCTGCATGTCCACACCCCTTGTAGTAGATGATTGAGAATTAGTAGCAGTCACCACCGGCCATGTGCACTGGCTCAAACTTCTGCATGTCCACACCCCATGTAGTCGATGATTGAGAATTAGTAGCAGTCACCACCGAATTTACTGTCAGGATGATCCATCCTCTCTCCTTCATCAGCTTCAGATCCCACTGTTTCCCTGAGCAGGAAGGTTTGGAATTGAAAATACAGAGGACATTAAACAACATTCACTCAGTACATGGCACTCATTTTGGTTTATACGCTCGAAATTGAGCCATGAGGAACGTGTGAAGAGTGTCAGAATGGCCGAGTGGTCTAAGGCGATGCGTTCAGGTCGCAGCCTCCCTTGGAGGTGTGGGTTCAAATCCCACTTCTGTCAAGTGTATTTTGCGAGGTGGATACATTTTTGGAAAAAAATTTCCCAAGCACCGTATCAAAAACAATGTCAACAGTTTCTGTAAATTATCGATAAGATCTATTTTCCGTTGCTTGCACTAATTGCCTGAAGTTGGCTAAATCGCAGTAAATCGGTAAAGCAGGAAATCACAGCATCTTCAACAAATCGTGATAGAGGGGCCGAGATAAAGGTTTCGACCCTACATATCAAAAGCGCAGCTGTCAATAGTTCAGCAGGTTCACAGTGCAGAAGGTTCAGTGGCACCAGGGTCCCCTGCGTCCCAATCACAGCTGGTTTTTAACTTCTGTATTCAGGGCATGGGAGGGGTGTGTTGCATCGTGCACACACAGTGTCTGTTTTGCAAATAAGTTTTAATAAATACACAGAGAATAATATAGAGTCATTGGCCACGAGGAACACCTTCCCTCACCTTTTATTCTCTCCGGTTCCGCGTCACCGCGCCTACCATCCAACTCCAAAACTCGGGGGGAGACTAACACTCCCTACCTCCCTTGGTGTGCATCATAGGCGTGCCCATGACGAACACAACATTTCTCCTTAACCAATACAAAACAAACATAGCTGCTCAAAAAAAAGATACTATACTAAACCAGTATACAAGAATAGTACACAACAAGAAATGCCACATTCAGTCAATCCACCCCGAATCCTTGCAGCCGCGTTGAGCATGGCGGTCGAGGACTCAAACTGTACCGTTCAAGTCCTTGTCTCAGAGGCACTGAGTTGATTGGTATGGAGCCAGGCACCTCCTGATCTGAATCTTGATCTGGCTCCAAATTCTGCATGTCCACACCCCCTGTAGTAGATGATTGAGAATTAGTGGCAGTCACCACCGGCCATGTGCACTGGCTCAAAATTCAGCATGTCCACACCCCATGTAGTAGATGATTGAGAATTAATAGCAGTCACCACCGGATCCACTGTCAGGATGATCCATCCTCTCTCCTTCATCAGCTTCAGATCCCACTGTTTCCCTGAGCAGGAAGGTTTGGAATTGAAAATACAGAGGACATTAAACTACATTCACTCAGTACATGGCACTCATTTTGGTTTATAAGCTGGAAATTGAGCCATCAGTGCAGTGTCAAGAGTGTCAGGATGGCCGAGTGGTCTAAGGCGCTGCGTTCAGGTCGCAGTCTCCTTTGGAGGTGTGGGTTCGAATCCCACTTCTGACAAGTGTCTTTTGCGAGGTGGATACATTTTTGGACTTTTTTTTTCCAAGCACCCGTATCAAAAACAATGTCAACAGTTTCTGTAAATTATCGATAAGATCTATTGTCCGTTGCTTGCACTAATTTCCTGAAGTTGGCTAAATCGCAGTAAATCGGTAAAGCGGGAAATCACAGCATCTTCAACAAATCGTGATAGAGGGGCAGAGATAAAGGTTTCGACCCTACATATCAAGAGCGCAGCTGTCAATAGTTCAGCAGGTTCACAGTGCAGAAGGTTCAGTGGCACCAGGGTCCCCTGCGTCCCAATCACAGCTGGTTTTTAACTTCTGTATTCAGGGCATGGGAGGGGTGTGTTGCATCGTGCACACACGGTGCCTGTTTCGCAGATAAGTTTTTATAAATACACAGAGAATAATATAGAGTCATTGGCCACGAGGAACACCTTCCCTGACCTTTTATTCTCTCCGGTTCCACGTCACCGCGCCTACCATCCAACTCCAAAACTCGGGGGAGACTAACACTCCCTACCTCCCTTGGTGTGCATCATAGGCGTGCCCATGACGAACACAACATTTCTCCTTAACCAATACAAAACAAACATAGCTGCTCAAAAAAAAGATACTATACTAATCCAGTATACAAGAATAGTACACAACAAGAAATGCCACATTCAGTCAATCCACCCCGAATCCTTGCAGCCGCGTTGAGCATGGCGGTCGAGGACTCAAACTGTACCGTTCAAGTCCTTGTCTCAGAGGCACTGAGTTGATTGGTATGGAGCCAGGCACCTCCTGATCTGAATCTTGAACTGGCTCCAAATTCTGCATGTCCACACCCCTTGTAGTAGATGATTGAGAATTAGTAGCAGTCACCACCGGCCATGTGCACTGGCTCAAACTTCTGCATGTCCACACCCCATGTAGTCGATGATTGAGAATTAGTAGCAGTCACCACCGAATTTACTGTCAGGATGATCCATCCTCTCTCCTTCATCAGCTTCAGATCCCACTGTTTCCCTGAGCAGGAAGGTTTGGAATTGAAAATACAGAGGACATTAAACAACATTCACTCAGTACATGGCACTCATTTTGGTTTATACGCTCGAAATTGAGCCATGAGGAACGTGTGAAGAGTGTCAGAATGGCCGAGTGGTCTAAGGCGATGCGTTCAGGTCGCAGCCTCCCTTGGAGGTGTGGGTTCAAATCCCACTTCTGACAAGTGTATTTTGCGAGGTGGATACATTTTTGGAAAAAAATTTCCCAAGCACCGTATCAAAAACAATGTCAACAGTTTCTGTAAATTATCGATAAGATCTATTTTCCGTTGCTTGCACTAATTGCCTGAAGTTGGCTAAATCGCAGTAAATCGGTAAAGCAGGAAATCACAGCATCTTCAACAAATCGTGATAGAGGGGCCGAGATAAAGGTTTCGACCCTACATATCAAAAGCGCAGCTGTCAATAGTTCAGCAGGTTCACAGTGCAGAAGGTTCAGTGGCACCAGGGTCCCCTGCGTCCCAATCACAGCTGGTTTTTAACTTCTGTATTCAGGGCATGGGAGGGGTGTGTTGCATCGTGCACACACAGTGTCTGTTTTGCAAATAAGTTTTAATAAATACACAGAGAATAATATAGAGTCATTGGCCACGAGGAACACCTTCCCTCACCTTTTATTCTCTCCGGTTCCGCGTCACCGCGCCTACCATCCAACTCCAAAACTCGGGGGGAGACTAACACTCCCTACCTCCCTTGGTGTGCATCATAGGCGTGCCCATGACGAACACAACATTTCTCCTTAACCAATACAAAACAAACATAGCTGCTCAAAA
Source organism: Pleurodeles waltl (assembly GCF_031143425.1). Taxonomy (NCBI): domain Eukaryota; kingdom Metazoa; phylum Chordata; class Amphibia; order Caudata; family Salamandridae; genus Pleurodeles; species Pleurodeles waltl. Next base: position 6,217,289 of record NW_027150097.1, read on the forward strand.
AAAAGATACTATACTAAACCAGTATACAAGAATAGTACACAACAAGAAATGCCACATTCAGTCAATCCACCCCGAATCCTTGCAGCCGCGTTGAGCATGGCGGTCGAGGACTCAAACTGTACCGTTCAAGTCCTTGTCTCAGAGGCACTGAGTTGATTGGTATGGAGCCAGGCACCTCCTGATCTGAATCTTGATCTGGCTCCAAATTCTGCATGTCCACACCCCCTGTAGTAGATGATTGAGAATTAGTGGCAGTCACCACCGGCCATGTGCACTGGCTCAAAATTCAGCATGTCCACACCCCATGTAGTAGATGATTGAGAATTAATAGCAGTCACCACCGGATCCACTGTCAGGATGATCCATCCTCTCTCCTTCATCAGCTTCAGATCCCACTGTTTCCCTGAGCAGGAAGGTTTGGAATTGAAAATACAGAGGACATTAAACTACATTCACTCAGTACATGGCACTCATTTTGGTTTATAAGCTGGAAATTGAGCCATCAGTGCAGTGTCAAGAGTGTCAGGATGGCCGAGTGGTCTAAGGCGCTGCGTTCAGGTCGCAGTCTCCTTTGGAGGCGTGTGTTCGAATCCCACTTCTGACAAGTGTCTTTTGCGAGGTGGATACATTTTTGGACTTTTTTTTTCCAAGCACCCGTATCAAAAACAATGTCAACAGTTTCTGTAAATTATCGATAAGATCTATTGTCCGTTGCTTGCACTAATTTCCTGAAGTTGGCTAAATTGCAGTAAATCGGTAAAGCGGGAAATCACAGAATCTTCAACTAATCGTGATAGAGGGGCAGAGATAAAGGTTTCGACCCTACATATCAAGAGCACAGCTGTCAATAGTTCAGCAGGTTCACAGTGCAGAAGGTTCAGTGGCACCAAGGTCCCCTGCGTCCCAATCACAGCTGGTTTTTAACTTCTGTATTCAGGGCATGGGAGGGGTGTGTTGCATCGTGCACACACGGTGCCTGTTTCGCAGATAAGTTTTAATAAATACACAGAGAATAATATAGAGTCATTGGCCACGAGGAACACCTTCCCTGACCTTTTATTCTCTCCGGTTCCACGTCACCGCGCCTACCATCCAACTCCAAAACTCGGGGGAGACTAACACTCCCTACCTTCCTTGGTGTGCATCATAGGCGTGCCCATGACGAACACAACATTTCTCCTTAACCAATACAAAACAAACATAGCTGCTCAAAAAAAAGATACTATACTAATCCAGTATACAAGAATAGTACACAACAAGAAATGCCACATTCAGTCAATCCACCCCGAATCCTTGCAGCCGCGTTGAGCATGGCGGTCGAGGACTCAAACTGTACCGTTCAAGTGCTTGTCTCAGAGGCACTGAGTTGATTGGTATGGAGCCAGGCACCTCCTGATCTGAATCTTGAACTGGCTCCAAATTCTGCATGTCCACACCCCTTGTAGTAGATGATTGAGAATTAGTAGCAGTCACCACCGGCCATGTGCACTGGCTCAAACTTCTGCATGTCCACACCCCATGTAGTCGATGATTGAGAATTAGTAGCAGTCACCACCGGATTCACTGTCAGGATGATCCATCCTCTCTCCTTCATCAGCTTCAGATCCCACTGTTTCCCTGAGCAGGAAGGTCTGGAATTGAAAATACAGAGGACATTAAACAACATTCACTCAGTACATGGCACTCATTTTGGTTTATACGCTCGAAATTGAGCCATGAGCAAGGTGTGAAGAGTGTCAGGATGGCCGAGTGGTCTAAGGCGCTGCGTTCAGATCGCAGCCTACCTTGGAGGTGTGGGTTCAAATCCCATTTCTGACAAGTGTATTTTGCGAGGTGGATACATTTTTGGTCTTTTTTTTCCCAAGCACCGTATCAAAAACAATGTCAACAGTTTCTGTAAATTATCGATAAGATCTATTTTCCGTTGCTTGCACTAATTGCCTGAAGTTGGCTAAATCGCAGTAAATCGGTAAAGCAGGAAATCACAGCATCTTCAACAAATCGTGATAGAGGGGCCGAGATAAAGGTTTCGACCCTACATATCAAAAGCGCAGCTGTCAATAGTTCAGGAGGTTCACAGTGCAGAAGGTTCAGTGGCACCAGGGTCCCCTGCGTCCCAATCACAGCTGGTTTTTAACTTCTGTATTCAGGGCATGGGAGGGATGTGTTGTATCGTGCACACACGGTGCCTGTTTCGCAGATAAGTTTTAATAAATACACAGAGAATAATATAGAGTCATTGGCCACGAGGAACACCTTCCCTGACCTTTTATTCTCTCCGGTTCCACGTCACTGCGCCTACCATCCAACTCCAAAACTCGGGGGAGACTAACACTCCCTACCTCCCTTGGTGTGCATCATAGGCGTGCCCATGACGAACACAACATTTCTCCTTAACCAATACAAAACAAACATAGCTGCTCAAAAAAAAGATACTATACTAAACCAGTATACAAGAATAGTACACAACAAGAAATGCCACATTCAGTCAATCCACCCCGAATCCTTGCAGCCGCGTTGAGCATGGCGGTCGAGGACTCAAACTGTACCGTTCAAGTCCTTGTCTCAGAGGCACTGAGTTGATTGGTATGGAGCCAGGCACCTCCTGATCTGAATCTTGATCTGGCTCCAAATTCTGCATGTCCACACCCCCTGTAGTAGATGATTGAGAATTAGTAGCAGTCACCACCGGCCATGTGCACTGGCTCAAAATTCAGCATGTCCACACCCCATGTAGTAGATGATTGAGAATTAGTAGCAGTCACCACCGGATCCACTGTCAGGATGATCCATCCTCTCTCCTTCATCAGCTTCAGATCCCACTGTTTCCCTGAGCAGGAAGGTTTGGAATTGAAAATACAGAGGACATTAAACTACATTCACTCAGTACATGGCACTCATTTTGGTTTATAAGCTGGAAATTGAGCCATCAGTGCAGTGTCAAGAGTGTCAGGATGGCCGAGTGGTCTAAGGCGCTGCGTTCAGGTCGCAGTCTCCTTTGGAGGCGTGTGTTCGAATCCCACTTCTGACAAGTGTCTTTTGCGAGGTGGATACATTTTTGGACTTTTTTTTTCCAAGCACCCGTATCAAAAACAATGTCAACAGTTTCTGTAAATTATCGATAAGATCTATTGTCCGTTGCTTGCACTAATTTCCTGAAGTTGGCTAAATTGCAGTAAATCGGTAAAGCGGGAAATCACAGAATCTTCAACTAATCGTGATAGAGGGGCAGAGATAAAGGTTTCGACCCTACATATCAAGAGCACAGCTGTCAATAGTTCAGCAGGTTCACAGTGCAGAAGGTTCAGTGGCACCAAGGTCCCCTGCGTCCCAATCACAGCTGGTTTTTAACTTCTGTATTCATGGCATGGGAGGGGTGTGTTGCATCGTGCACACACGGTGCCTGTTTCGCAGATAAGTTTTAATAAATACACAGAGAATAATATAGAGTCATTGGCCACGAGGAACACCTTCCCTGACCTTTTATTCTCTCCGGTTCCACGTCACCGCGCCTACCATCCAACTCCAAAACTCGGGGGAGACTAACACTCCCTACCTTCCTTGGTGTGCATCATAGGCGTGCCCATGACGAACACAACATTTCTCCTTAACCAATACAAAACAAACATAGCTGCTCAAAAAAAAGATACTATACTAATCCAGTATACAAGAATAGTACACAACAAGAAATGCCACATTCAGTCAATCCACCCCGAATCCTTGCAGCCGCGTTGAGCATGGCGGTCGAGGACTCAAACTGTACCGTTCAAGTGCTTGTCTCAGAGGCACTGAGTTGATTGGTATGGAGCCAGGCACCTCCTGATCTGAATCTTGAACTGGCTCCAAATTCTGCATGTCCACACCCCTTGTAGTAGATGATTGAGAATTAGTAGCAGTCACCACCGGCCATGTGCACTGGCTCAAACTTCTGCATGTCCACACCCCATGTAGTCGATGATTGAGAATTAGTAGCAGTCACCACCGGATTCACTGTCAGGATGATCCATCCTCTCTCCTTCATCAGCTTCAGATCCCACTGTTTCCCTGAGCAGGAAGGTCTGGAATTGAAAATACAGAGGACATTTAACAACATTCACTCAGTACATGGCACTCATTTTGGTTTATACGCTCGAAATTGAGCCATGAGCAAGGTGTGAAGAGTGTCAGGATGGCCGAGTGGTCTAAGGCGCTGCGTTCAGATCGCAGCCTACCTTGGAGGTGTGGGTTCAAATCCCATTTCTGACAAGTGTATTTTGCGAGGTGGATACATTTTTGGACTTTTTTTTCCCAAGCACCGTATCAAAAACAATGTGAACAGTTTCTGTAAATTATCGATAAGATCTATTTTCCGTTGCTTGCACTAATTGCCTGAAGTTGGCTAAATCGCAGTAAATCGGTAAAGCAGGAAATCACAGCATCTTCAACAAATCGTGATAGAGGGGCCGAGATAAAGGTTTCGACCCTACATATCAAAAGCGCAGCTGTCAATAGTTCAGCAGGTTCACAGTGCAGAAGGTTCAGTGGCACCAGGGTCCCCTGCGTCCCAATCACAGCTGGTTTTTAACTTCTGTATTCAGGGGATGGGAGGGGTGGGGGTGTTGCGTCGTGCACACACAGTGCCTGTTTTGCAGAGAAGTTTTAATAAATACACAAAGAATAATATGGAGTCTTTAGCCAAGAGGAACACCTTCCCCTACCTTTTATTCTCTCCGATTCCACATCACCGCACCTACCATCCAACTCCAAAACTCGGGGGAGACTAACACTCCCTACCTCCCTTGGTGTGCATCATGGGCGTGCCCATGACGAACACAACATTTCTCCTTAACCAATACAAAACAAACATAGCTGCTCAAAAAAAAGATACTATACTAATCCAGTATACAAGAATAGTACACAACAATAAATACCACATTCAGTCAATCCACCCCGAATCCTTGCAGCCGCGTTGAGCATGGCGGTCGAGGACTCAAATTGTACCCTTCAAGTCCTTGTCTCAGAGGCACTGAGTTGATTGGTATGGAGCCAGGCACCTCCTGATCTGAATCTTGAACTGGCTCCAAATTCTGCATGTCCGCACCCCCTGTAGTAGATGATTGAGAATTTGTAGCAGTCACCACCGGCCATATGCACTGGCTCAAAATTCTGCAAGTCCACACCCCATGTAGTAGATGATTGAGAATTAGTAGCAGTCACCACAGGGTCCACTGTCAGGATGATCCATCCTCTCTCCTTCATCAGCTTCAGATCCCACTGTTTCCCTGAGCAGGAAGGTCTGGAATTGAAAATACAGAGGACATTAAACAACATTCACTCAGTACATGGCACTCATTTTGGTTTATAAGCTGGAAATTGAGCCATCAGTGCAGTGTCAAGAGTGTCAGGATGGCCGAGTGGTCTAAGGGGCTGCGTTCAGGTTGCAGCCTCCCTTGGAGACGTGGGTTCAAACCCCACTTCTGACAAGTGTCTTTGCAAGGTGGATACATTTTTGGACTTTTTTTTCCAAGCACCCTTATCAAAAACAATGGCAACAGTTTCTGTAAATTATCGATAAGATCTATTGTCCGTTGCTTGCACTAATTGCCTGAAGTTGGCTAAATCGCAGTAAATCGGTAAAGCAGGAAATCACAGCATCTTCAACAAATGGTGATAGAGGGGCCGAGATAAAGGTTTCGACCCTACATATCAAAAGCACAGCTGTCCATAGTTCAGCAGGTTCACAGTGCAGAAGGTTCAGTGGCACCAGGGTCCCCTGCGTCCCAATCACAGCTGGTTTTTAACTTCTGTATTCTAGGCATGGGAGGGGTGTGTTGCATTGTGCACACACAGTGCCTGTTTCACAGATAAGTTTTAATAAATACACAGAGAATAATATAGAGTCATTGGCCACGAGGAACACCTTCCCTGACCTTTTATTCTCTCCGGTTCCACATCACCGCGCCTACCATCCAACTCCAAAACTCAGGGGAGACTAACACTCCCTACCTCCCTTGGTGTGCATCATAGGCGTGCCCATGACGAACACAACATTTCTCCTTAACCAATACAAAACAAACATAGCTGCTCAAAAAAAAGATACTATACTAAACCAGTATACAAGAATAGTACACAACAAGAAATGCCACATTCAGTCAATCCACCCCGAATCCTTGCAGCCGCGTTGAGCATGGCGGTCGAGGACTCAAACTGTACCGTTCAAGTCCTTGTCGCAGAGGCACTGAGTTGATTGGTATGGAGCCAGGCACCTCCTGATCTGAATCTTGAACTGCCTCCAAATTCTGCATGTCCACACCCCCTGTAGTAGATGATTGAGAATTAGTAGCAGTCACCACCGGCCATGTGCACTGGCTCAAAATTCAGCATGTCCACACCCCATGTAGTAGATGATTGAGAATTAGTAGCAGTCACCACCGGATCCACTGTCAGGATGATCCATCCTCTCTCCTTCATCAGCTTCAGATCCCACTGTTTCCCTGAGCAGGAAGGTCTGGAGTTGAAAATACAGAGGACATTAAACAACATTCACTCAGTACATGGCACTCATTTTGGTTTATAAGCTGGAAATTGAGCCATCAGTGCAGTGTCAAGAGTGTCAGGATGGCCGAGTGGTCTAAGGCGCTGCGTTCAGGTTGCAGTCTCCTTTGGAGGCGTGGGTTCGAATCCCACTTCTGACAAGTGTCTTTTGCGAGGTGGATACATTTTTGGACTTTTTTTTTCCAAGCACCCGTATCAAAAACAATGTCAACAGTTTCTGTAAATTATCGATAAGATCTATTGTCCGTTGCTTGCACTAATTTCCTGAAGTTGGCTAAATCGCAGTGAATCGGTAAAACGGGAAATCACAGCATCTTCAACAAATCGTGATAGAGGGGCAGAGATAAAGGTTTCGACCCTACATATCAAGAGCGCAGCTGTCAATAGTTCAGCAGGTTCACAGTGCAGAAGGTTCAGTGGCACCAGGGTCCCCTGCGTCCCAATCACAGCTGGTTTTTAACTTCTGTATTCAGGGCATGGGAGGGGTGTGTTGCATCGTGCACACACGGTGCCTGTTTCGCAGATAAGTTTGAATAAATACACAGAGAATAATATAGAGTCATTGGCCACGAGGAACACCTTCCCTGACATTTTATTCTCTCCGGTTCCACGTCACCGCGCCTACCATCCAACTCCAAAACTCGGGGGAGACTAACACTCCCTACCTCCCTTGGTGTGCATCATAGGCGTGCCCATGACGAACACAACATTTCTCCTTAACCAATACAAAACAAACATAGCTGCTCAAAAAAAAGATACTATAATAATCCAGTATACAAGAATAGTACACAACAAGAAATGCCACATTCAGTCAATCCACCCCGAATCCTTGCAGCCGCGTTGAGCATGGCGGTCGAGGACTCAAACTGTACCGTTCAAGTCCTTGTCTCAGAGGCACTGAGTTGATTGGTATGGAGCCAGGCACCTCCTGATCTGAATCTTGAACTGGCTCCAAATTCTGCATGTCCACACCCCTTGTAGTAGATGATTGAGAATTAGTAGCAGTCACCACCGGCCATGTGCACTGGCTCAAACTTCTGCATGTCCACACCCCATGTAGTCGATGATTGAGAATTAGTAGCAGTCACCACCGGATTCACTGTCAGGATGATCCATCCTCTCTCCTTCATCAGCTTCAGATCCCTCTGTTTCCCTGAGCAGGAAGGTCTGGAATTGAAAATACAGAGGACATTAAACAACATTCACTCAGTACATGGCACTCATTTTGGTTTATACGCTCGAAATTGAGCCATGAGGGAGGTGTGAAGAGTGTCAGGATGGCCGAGTGGTCTAAGGCGCTGCGGTCAGGTCGCAGCCTCCCTTGGAGGTGTGCGTTCAAATCCCACTTCTGACAAGTGTATTTTGCGAGGTGGATACATTTTTGGACTTTTTTTTTTCCCAAGCACCGTATCAAAAACAATGTGAACAGTTTCTGTAAATTATCGATAAGATCTATTTTCCGTTGCTTGCACTAATTGCCTGAAGTTGGCTAAATCGCAGTAAATCGGTAAAGCAGGAAATCACAGCATCTTCAACAAATCGTGATAGAGGGGCCGAGATAAAGGTTTCGACCCTACATATCAAAAGCGCAGCTGTCAATAGTTCAGCAGGTTCACAGTGCAGAAGGTTCAGTGGCACCAGGGTCCCCTGCGTCCCAATCACAGCTGGTTTTTAACTTCTGTATTCAGGGCATGGGAGGGGTGTGTTGCATCGTGCACACACAGTGTCTGTTTTGCAAATAAGTTTTAATAAATACACAGAGAATAATATAGAGTCATTGGCCACGAGGAACACCTTCCCTGACCTTTTATTCTCTCTGGTTCCACGTCACCGCGCCTACCATCCAACTCCAAAACTCGGGGGGAGACTAACACTCCCTACCTCCCTTGGTGTGCATCATAGGCGTGCCCATGACGAACACAACATTTCTCCTTAACCAATACAAAACAAACATAGCTGCTCAAAAAAAAGATACTATACTAAACCAGTATACAAGAATAGTACACAACAAGAAATGCCACATTCAGTCAATCCACCCCAAATCCTTGCAGCCGCGTTGAGCATGGCAGTCGAGGACTCAAACTGTACCGTTCAAGTCCTTGTCTCAGAGGCACTGAGTTGATTGGTATGGAGCCAGGCACCTCCTGATCTGAATCTTGAACTGGCTCCAAATTCTGCATGTCCACACCCCCTGTAGTAGATGATTGAGAATTAGTAGCAGTCACCACCGGCCATGTGCACTGGCTCAAAATTCAGCATGTCCACACCCCATGTAGTAGATGATTGAGAATTAGTAGCAGTCACCACCGGATCCACTGTCAGGATGATCCATCCTCTCTCCTTCATCAGCTTCAGATCCCACTGTTTCCCTGAGCAAGAAGGTCTGGAATTGAAAATACAGAGGACATTAAACAACATTCACTCAGTACATGGCACTCATTTTGGTTTAAAAGCTGGAAATTGAGCCATCAGTGCAGTGTCAGGATGGCTGAGTGGTCTAAGGCGCTGCGTTCAGGTCGCAGTCTCCTTTGGAGGCGTGAGTTCAAATCCCACTTCTGACAAGTGTCTTTTGCGAGGTGTATACATTTTTTGACTTTTTTTTTCCAAGCACCCGTATCAAAAACAATGTCAACAGTTTCTGTAAATTATCGATAAGATCTATTGTCCGTTGCTTGCACTAATTTCCTGAAGTTGCCTAAATCGCAGTAAATCGGTAAAGCGGTAAATCAAAGCATCTTTAACAAATCGTGATAGAGGGGCAGAGATAAAGGTTTCGACCCTACATATCAAGAGCGCAGCTGTCAATAGTTCAGCAGGTTCACAGTGCAAAAGGTTCAGTGGCACCAGGGTCCCCTGCATCCCAATCACAGCTGGTTTTTAACTTCTGTATTCAGGGGATGGGAGGGGTGGGGGTGTTGCGTCGTGCACACACAGTGCCTGTTTTGCAGAGAAGTTTTAATAAATACACAAAGAATAATATGGAGTCTTTAGCCACGAGGAACACCTTCCCCTACCTTTTATTCTCTCCGATTCCACATCACCGCACCTACCATCCAACTCCAAAACTCGGGGGAGACTAACACTCCCTACCTCCCTTGGTGTGCATCATGGGCGTGCCCATGACGAACACAACATTTCTCCTTAACCAATACAAAACAAACATAGCTGCTCAAAAAAAAGATACTATACTAATCCAGTATACAAGAATAGTACACAACAATAAATACCACATTCAGTCAATCCACCCCAAATCCTTGCAGCCGCGTTGAGCATGGCGGTCGAGGACTCAAACTGTACCGTTCAAGTCCTTGTCTCAGAGGCACTGAGTTGATTGGTATGGAGCCAGGCACCTCCTGATCTGAATCTTGAACTGGCTCCAAATTCTGCATGTCCACACCCCCTGTAGTAGATGATTGAGAATTAGTAGCAGTCACCACCGGCCATATGCACTGGCTCAAAATTCTGCAAATCCACACCCCATGTAGTAGATGATTGAGAATTAGTAGCAGTCACTACAGGTTCCACTGTCAGGATGATCCATCCTCTCTCCTTCATCAGCTTCAGATCCCACTGTTTCCCTGAGCAGGAAGGTCTGGAATTGAAAATACAGAGGACATTAAATAACATTCACTCAGTACATGGCACTCATTTTGGTTTATAAGCTGGAAATTGAGCCATCAGTCTGGTGTCAAGAGTGTCAGGATGGCCGGGTGGTCTAAGGTGCTGCATTCAGGTCACAGTCTCCCTTGGAGACGTGGGTGCAAACCCCTCTTCTGACAAGTGTCTTTTGCGAGGTGGATACATTTTTGGACTTTTTTTTCCCAAGCACCCTTATCAAAAACAATGTCAACAGTTTCTGTAAATTATCGATAAGATCTATTGTCCGTTGCTTGCACTAATTGCCTGAAGTTGGCTAAATCGCAGTAAATCGGTAAAGCAGGAAATCACAGCATCTTCAACAAATCGTGATAGAGGGGCCGAGATAAAGGTTTCGACCCTACATATCAAAAGCACAGCTGTCAATAGTTCAGCAGGTTCACAGTGCAGAAGGTTCAGTGGCACCAGGGTCCCCTGCATCCCAATCACAGCTGGTTTTTAACTTCTGTATTCAGGGCATGGGAGGGGTGTGTTGCATCGTGCACACACAGTGCCTCTTTCACAGATAAGTTTTAATAAATACACAGAGAATAATATAGAGTCATTGGCCACGAGGAACACCTTCCCTGACCTTTTATTCTCTCCGGTTCCACGTCACCGCGCCTACCATCCAACTCCAAAACTCGGGGGAGAATAACACTCCCTACCTCCCTTGGTGTGCATCATAGGCGTGCCCATGACGAACACAACATTTCTCCTTAACCAATACAAAACAAACATAGCTGCTCAAAAAAAAGATACTATACTAAACCAGTATACAAGAATAGTACACAACAAGAAATGCCACATTCAGTCAATCCACCCCGAATCCTTGCAGCCGCGTTGAGCATGGCGGTCGAGGACTCAAACTGTACCGTTCAAGTCCTTGTCGCAGAGGCACTGAGTTGATTGGTATGGAGCCAGGCACCTCCTGATCTGAATCTTGAACTGGCTCCAAATTCTGCATGTCCACACCCCCTGTAGTAGATGATTGAGAATTAGTAGCAGTCACCACCGGCCATGTGCACTGGCTCAAAATTCAGCATGTCCACACCCCATGTAGTAGATGATTGAGAATTAGTAGCAGTCACCACCGGATCCACTGTCAGGATGATCCATCCTCTCTCCTTCATCAGCTTCAGATCCCACTGTTTCCCTGAGCAGGAAGGTCTGGAATTGAAAATACAGAGGACATTAAACAAAAATTCACTCAGTACATGGCACTCATTTTGGTTTATAAGCTGGAAATTGAGCCATCAGTGCAGTGTCAAGAGTGTCAGGATGGCCGAGTGGTCTAAGGCGCTGCGTTCAGGTGGCAGTCTCCTTTGGAGGCGTGGGTTCGAATCCCACTTCTGACAAGTGTCTTTTGCGAGGTGGATACATTTTTGGACTTTTTTTTTCCAAGCACCCGTATCAAAAACAATGTCAACAGTTTCTGTAAATTATCGATAAGATCTATTGTCCGTTGCTTGCACTAATTTCCTGAAGTTGGCTAAATCGCAGTAAATCGGTAAAGCGGGAAATCACAGCATCTTCAACAAATCGTGATAGAGGGGCCGAGATAAAGGTTTCGACCCTACATATCAAGAGCGCAGCTGTCAATAGTTCAGCAGGTTCACAGTGCAGAAGGTTCAGTGGCACCAGGGTCCCCTGCGTCCCAATCACAGCTGGTTTTTAACTTCTGTATTCAGGGCATGGGAGGGGTGTGTTGCATCGTGCACACACAGTGCCTGTTTTGCAGAGAAGTTTTAATAAATACACAGAGAATAATATAGAGTCATTGGCCACGAGGAACACCTTCCCTGACCATTTATTCTCTCCGGTTCCACGTCACCGCGCCTGCCATCCAACTCCAAAACTCTGGGGAGACTAACACTCCCTACCTCCCTTGGTGTGCATCATAGGCGTGCCCATGACGAACACAACATTTCTCCTTAACCAATACAAAACAAACATAGCTGCTCAAAAAAAAGATACTATACTAATCCAGTATACAAGAATAGTACACAACAAGAAATGCCACATTCAGTCAATCCACCCCGAATCCTTGCAGCCGCGTTGAGCATGGCGGTCGAGGACTCAAACTGTACCGTTCAAGTCCTTGTCTCAGAGGCACTGAGTTGATTGGTATGGAGCCAGGCACCTCCTGATCTGAATCTTGAACTGGCTCCAAATTCTGCATGTCCACACCCCTTGTAGTAGATGATTGAGAATTAGTAGCAGTCACCACCGGCCATGTGCACTGGCTCAAACTTCTGCATGTCCACACCCCATGTAGTCGATGATTGAGAATTAGTAGCAGTCACCACCGGATTCACTGTCAGGATGATCCATCCTCTCTCTTTCATCAGCTTCAGATCCCACTGTTTCCCTGAGCAGGAAGTTCTGGAATTGAAAATACAGAGGACATTAAACAACATTCACTCAGTACATGGCACTCATTTTGGTTTATACGCTCGAAATTGAGCCATGAGGGTGGTGTGAAGAGTGTCAGGATGGCCGAGTGGTCTAAGGCGCTGCGTTCAGGTTGCAGCCTCCCTTGGAGACGTGGGTTCAAACTCCTCTTCTGACAAGTGTCTTTTGCGAGGTGGATACATTTTTGGACTTTTTTTTTTCAAGCACCCTTATCAAAAACAATGTCCACAGTTTCTGTAAATTATCGATAAGATCTATTTTCCGTTGCTTGCACTAATTGCCTGAAGTTGGCTAAATCGCAGTAAATCGATAAAGCAGGAAATCACAGCATCTTCAACAAATCGTGATAGAGGGGCCGAAATAAAGGTTTCGACCCTACATATCAAAAGCGCAGCTGTCAATAGTTCAGCAGGTTCACAGTGCAGAAGGTTCAGTGGCACCAGGGTCCCCTGCGTCCCAATCAGAGCTGGTTTTTAACTTCTGTATTCAGGGGATGGGAGGGGTGGGGGTGTTGCGTCGTGCACACACAGTGCCTGTTTTGCAGAGAAGTTTTAATAAATACACAAAGAATAATATGGAGTCTTTGGCCACGAGGAACACCTTCCCCTACCTTTTATTCTCTCCGATTCCACATCACCGCACCTACCATCCAACTCCAAAACTCGGGGGAGACTAACACTCCCTACCTCCCTTGGTGTGCATCATGGGCGTGCCCATGACGAACACAACATTTCTCCTTAACCAATACAAAACAAACATAGCTGCTCAAAAAAAAGATACTATACTAATCCAGTATACAAGAATAGTACACAACAATAAATACCACATTCAGTCAATCCACCCCGAATCCTTGCAGCCGCGTTGAGCATGGCGGTCGAGGACTCAAACTGTACCGTTCAAGTCCTTGTCTCAGAGGCACTGAGTTGATTGGTATGGAGCCAGGCACCTCCTGATCTGAATCTTGAACTGGCTCCAAATTCTGCATGTCCACACCCCCTGTAGTAGATGATTGAGAATTAGTAGCAGTCACCACCGGCCATATGCACTGGCTCAAAATTCTGTAAGTCCACACCCCATGTAGTAGATGATTGAGAATTAGTAGCAGTCACCACAGGGTCCACTGTCAGGATGGTCCATCCTCTCTCCTTCATCAGCTTCAGATCCCACTGTTTCCCTGAGCAGGAAGGTCTGGAATTGAAAATACAGAGGACATTAAATAACATTGACTCAGTACATGGCACTCATTTTGGTTTATAAGCTGGAAATTGAGCCATCAGTCTGGTGTCAAGAGTGTCTGGATGGCCGGGTGGTCTAAGGTGCTGCATTCAGGTCACAGTCTCCCTTGGAGACGTGGGTTCAAACCCCTCTTCTGACAAGTGTCTTTGCAAGGTGGATACATTTTTGGACTTTTTTTTTCAAGCACCCTTATCAAAAACAATGGCAACATTTTCTGTAAATTATCGAAAAGATCTATTGTCCGTTGCTTGCACTAATTTCCTGAAGTTGGCTAAATAGCAGTAAATCGGTAAAGCGGGAAATCACAGCATCTTCAACAAATCGTGATAGAGGGGCAGAGATAAAGGTTTCGACCCTACATATCAAGAGCGCAGCTGTCAATAGTTCAGCAGGTTCACAGTGCAGAAGGTTCAGTGGCACAAGGGTCCCCTGCGTCCCAATCACAGCTGGTTTTTAACTTCTGTATTCAGGGCATGGGAGGGATGTGTTGTATCGTGCACACACGGTGCCTGTTTCGCAGATAAGTTTTAATAAATACACAGAGAATAATATAGAGTCATTGGCCACGAGGAACACCTTCCCTGACCTTTTATTCTCTCCGGTTCCACGTCACTGCGCCTACCATCCAACTCCAAAACTCGGGGGAGACTAACACTCCCTACCTCCCTTGGTGTGCATCATAGGCGTGCCCATGACGAACACAACATTTCTCCTTAACCAATACAAAACAAACATAGCTGCTCAAAAAAAAGATACTATACTAATCCAGTATACAAGAATAGTACACAACAAGAAATGCCACATTCAGTCAATCCACCCCGAATCCTTGCAGCCGCGTTGAGCATGGCGGTCGAGGACTCAAACTGTACCGTTCAAGTCCTTGTCGCAGAGGCACTGAGTTGATTGGTATGGAGCCAGGCACCTCCTGATCTGAATCTTGAACTGGCTCCAAATTCTGCATGTCCACACCCCCTGTAGTAGATGATTGAGAATTAGTAGCAGTCACCACCGGCCATGTGCACTGGCTCAAAATTCAGCATGTCCACACCCCATGTAGTAGATGATTGAGAATTAGTAGCAGTCACCACCGGATCCACTGTCAGGATGATCCATCCTCTCTCCTTCATCAGCTTCAGATCCCACTGTTTCCCTGAGCAGGAAGGTCTGGAATTGAAAATAGAGAGGACATTAAACAACATTCACTCAGTACATGGCACTCATTTTGGTTTATAAGCTGGAAATTGAGCCATCAGTGCAGTATCAAGAGTGTCAGGATGGCCGAGTGGTCTAAGGCGCTGCGTTCAGGTCGCAGTCTCCTTTGGAGGCGTGGGTTTGAATCCCACTTCTGACAAGTGTCTTTTGCGAGGTGGATACATTTTTGGACTTTTTTTTTCCAAGCACCCGTATCAAAAACAATGTCAACATTTTCTGTAAATTATCGAAAAGATCTATTGTCCGTTGCTTGCACTAATTTCGTGAAGTTGGCTAAATAGCAGTAAATCGGTAAAGCGGGAAATCACAGCATCTTCAACAAATCGTGATAGAGGGGCAGAGATAAAGGTTTCGACCCTACATATCAAGAGCGCAGCTGTCAATAGTTCAGCAGGTTCACAGTGCAGAAGGTTCAGTGGCACCAGGGTCCCCTGCGTCCCAATCACAGCTGGTTTTTAACTTCTGTATTCAGGGCATGGGAGGGGTGTGTTGCATCGTGCACACACAGTGCCTGTTTTGCAGAGAAGTTTTAATAAATACACAGAGAATAATATAGAGTCATTGGCCACGAGGAACACCTTCCCTGACCATTTATTCTCTCCAGTTCCACGTCACCGCGCCTGCCATCCAACTCCAAAACTCTGGGGAGACTAACACTCCCTACCTCCCTTGGTGTGCATCATAGGCGTGCCCATGACGAACACAACATTTCTCCTTAACCAATACAAAACAAACATAGCTGCTCAAAAAAAAGATACTATACTAATCCAGTATACAAGAATAGTACACAACAAGAAATGCCACATTCAGTCAATCCACCCCGAATCCTTGCAGCCGCGTTGAGCATGGCGGTCGAGGACTCAAACTGTACCGTTCAAGTCCTTGTCTCAGAGGCACTGAGTTGATTGGTATGGAGCCAGGCACCTCCTGATCTGAATCTTGAACTGGCTCCAAATTCTGCATGTCCACACCCCTTGTAGTAGATGATTGAGAATTAGTAGCAGTCACCACCGGCCATGTGCACTGGCTCAAACTTCTGCATGTCCACACCCCATGTAGTCGATGATTGAGAATTAGTAGCAGTCACCACCGGATTCACTGTCAGGATGATCCATCCTCTCTCTTTCATCAGCTTCAGATCCCACTGTTTCCCTGAGCAGGAAGTTCTGGAATTGAAAATACAGAGGACATTAAACAACATTCACTCAGTACATGGCACTCATTTTGGTTTATACGCTCGAAATTGAGCCATGAGCGTGGTGTGAAGAGTGTCAGGATGGCCGAGTGGTCTAAGGCGCTGCGTTCAGATTGCAGCCTCCCTTGGAGACGTGGGTTCAAACTCCTCTTCTAACAAGTGTCTTTTGCGAGGTGGATACATTTTTGGACTTTTTTTTTTCAAGCACCCTTATCAAAAACAATGTCAACAGTTTCTGTAAATTATCGATAAGATCTATTTTCCGTTGCTTGCACTAATTGCCTGAAGTTGGCTAAATCGCAGTAAATCGATAAAGCAGGAAATCACAGCATCTTCAACAAATCGTGATAGAGGGGCCGAAATAAAGGTTTCGACCCTACATATCAAAAGCGCAGCTGTCAATAGTTCAGCAGGTTCACAGTGCAGAAGGTTCAGTGGCACCAGGGTCCCCTGCGTCCCAATCAGAGCTGGTTTTTAACTTCTGTATTCAGGGGATGGGAGGGGTGGGGGTGTTGCGTCGTGCACACACAGTGCCTGTTTTGCAGAGAAGTTTTAATAAATACACAAAGAATAATATGGAGTCTTTGGCCACGAGGAACACCTTCCCCTACCTTTTATTCTCTCCGATTCCACATCACCGCACCTACCATCCAACTCCAAAACTCGGGGGAGACTAACACTCCCTACCTCCCTTGGTGTGCATCATGGGCGTGCCCATGACGAACACAACATTTCTCCTTAACCAATACAAAACAAACATAGCTGCTCAAAAAAAAGATACTATACTAATCCAGTATACAAGAATAGTACACAACAATAAATACCACATTCAGTCAATCCACCCCGAATCCTTGCAGCCGCGTTGAGCATGGCGGTCGAGGACTCAAACTGTACCATTCAAGTCCTTGTCTCAGAGGCACTGAGTTGATTGGTATGGAGCCAGGCACCTCCTGATCTGAATCTTGAACTGGCTCCAAATTCTGCATGTCCACACCCCCTGTAGTAGATGATTGAGAATTAGTAGCAGTCACCACCGGCCATATGCACTGGCTCAAAATTCTGTAAGTCCACACCCCATGTAGTAGATGATTGAGAATTAGTAGCAGTCACCACAGGGTCCACTGTCAGGATGGTCCATCCTCTCTCCTTCATCAGCTTCAGATCCCACTGTTTCCCTGAGCAGGAAGGTCTGGAATTGAAAATACAGAGGACATTAAATAACATTGACTCAGTACATGGCACTCATTTTGGTTTATAAGCTGGAAATTGAGCCATCAGTCTGGTGTCAAGAGTGTCTGGATGGCCGGGTGGTCTAAGGTGCTTCATTCAGGTCACAGTCTCCCTTGGAGACGTGGGTTCAAACCCCTCTTCTGACAAGTGTCTTTGCAAGGTGGATACATTTTTGGACTTTTTTTTCCAAGCACCCTTATCAAAAACAATGGCAACAGTTTCTGTAAATTATCGATAAGATCTATTGTCCGTTGCTTGCACTAATTGCCTGAAGTTGGCTAAATCGCAGTAAATCGGTAAAGCAGGAAATCACAGCATCTTCAACAAATGTTGATAGAGGGGCCGAGATAAAGGTTTCGACCCTACATATCAAAAGCACAGCTGTCCATAGTTCAGCAGGTTCACAGTGCAGAAGGTTCAGTGGCACCAGGGTCCCCTGCGTCCCAATCACAGCTGGTTTTTAACTTCTGTATTCTGGGCATGGGAGGGGTGTGTTGCATCGTGCACACACAGTGCCTGTTTCACAGATAAGTTTTAATAAATACACAGAGAATAATATAGAGTCATTGGCCATGAGGAACACCTTCCCTGACCTTTTATTCTCTCCGGTTCCACGTCACCGCGCCTACCATCCAACTCCAAAACTCGGGGGAGACTAACACTCCCTACCTCCCTTGGTGTGCATCATAGGCGTGCCCATGACGAACACAACATTTCTCCTTAACCAATACAAAACAAACATAGCTGCTCAAAAAAAAGATACTATACTAAACCAGTATACAAGAATAGTACACAACAAGAAATGCCACATTCAGTCAATCCACCCCGAATCCTTGCAGCAGCGTTGAGCATGGCGGTCGAGGACTCAAACTGTACCGTTCAATCCTTGTCGCAGAGGCACTGAGTTGATTGGTATGGAGCCAGGCACCTCCTGATCTGAATCTTGAACTGGCTCCAAATTCTGCATGTCCACACCCCCTGTAGTAGATGATTGAGAATTAGTAGCAGTCACCACCGGCCATATGCACTGGCTCAAAATTCAGCATGTCCACACCCCATGTAGTAGATGATTGAGAATTAGTAGCAGTCACCACCGGATCCACTGTCAGGATGATCCATCCTCTCTCCTTCATCAGCTTCAGATCCCACTGTTTCCCTGAGCAGGAAGGTCTGGAATTGAAAATAGAGAGGACATTAAACAACATTCACTCAGTACATGGCAATCATTTTGGTTTATAAGCTGGAAATTGAGCCATCAGTGCAGTATCAAGAGTGTCAGGATGGCCGAGTGGTCTAAGGCGCTGCGTTCAGGTCGCAGTCTCCTTTGGAGGCGTGGGTTTGAATCCCACTTCTGACAAGTGTCTTTTGCGAGGTGGATACATTTTTGGACTTTTTTTTTCCAAGCACCCGTATCAAAAACAATGTCAACATTTTCTGTAAATTATCGAAAAGATCTATTGTCCGTTGCTTGCACTAATTTCCTGAAGTTGGCTAAATAGCAGTAAATCGGTAAAGCGGGAAATCACAGCATCTTCAACAAATCGTGATAGAGGGGCAGAGATAAAGGTTTCGACCCTACATATCAAGAGCGCAGCTGTCAATAGTTCAGCAGGTTCACAGTGCAGAAGGTTCAGTGGCACCAGGGTCCCCTGCGTCCCAATCACAGCTGGTTTTTAACTTCTGTATTCAGGGCATGGGAGGGATGTGTTGTATCGTGCACACACGGTGCCTGTTTCGCAGATAAGTTTTAATAAATACACAGAGAATAATATAGAGTCATTGGCCACGAGGAACACCTTCCCTGACCTTTTATTCTCTCCGGTTCCACGTCACTGCGCCTACCATCCAACTCCAAAACTCGGGGGAGACTAACACTCCCTACCTCCCTTGGTGTGCATCATAGGCGTGCCCATGACGAACACAACATTTCTCCTTAACCAATACAAAACAAACATAGCTGCTCAAAAAAAAGATACTATACTAATCCAGTATACAAGAATAGTACACAACAAGAAATGCCACATTCAGTCAATCCACCCCGAATCCTTGCAGCCGCGTTGAGCATGGCGGTCGAGGACTCAAACTGTACCGTTCAAGTCCTTGTCGCAGAGGCACTGAGTTGATTGGTATGGAGCCAGGCACCTCCTGATCTGAATCTTGAACTGGCTCCAAATTCTGCATGTCCACACCCCCTGTAGTAGATGATTGAGAATTAGTAGCAGTCACCACCGGCCATGTGCACTGGCTCAAAATTCAGCATGTCCACACCCCATGTAGTAGATGATTGAGAATTAGTAGCAGTCACCACCGGATCCACTGTCAGGATGATCCATCCTCTCTCCTTCATCAGCTTCAGATCCCACTGTTTCCCTGAGCAGGAAGGTCTGGAATTGAAAATAGAGAGGACATTAAACAACATTCACTCAGTACATGGCACTCATTTTGGTTTATAAGCTGGAAATTGAGCCATCAGTGCAGTATCAAGAGTGTCAGGATGGCCGAGTGGTCTAAGGCGCTGCGTTCAGGTCACAGTCTCCTTTGGAGGCGTGAGTTTGAATCCCACTTCTGACAAGTGTCTTTTGCGAGGTGGATACATTTTTGGACTTTTTTTTTCCAAGCACCCGTATCAAAAACAATGTCAACATTTTCTGTAAATTATCGAAAAGATCTATTGTCCGTTGCTTGCACTAATTTCCTGAAGTTGGCTAAATAGCAGTAAATCGGTAAAGCGGGAAATCACAGCATCTTCAACAAATCGTGATAGAGGGGCAGAGATAAAGGTTTCGACCCTACATATCAAGAGCGCAGCTGTCAATAGTTCAGCAGGTTCACAGTGCAGAAGGTTCAGTGGCACCAGGGTCCCCTGCGTCCCAATCACAGCTGGTTTTTAACTTCTGTATTCAGGGCATGGGAGGGATGTGTTGTATCGTGCACACACGGTGCCTGTTTCGCAGATAAGTTTTAATAAATACACAGAGAATAATATAGAGTCATTGGCCACGAGGAACACCTTCCCTGACCTTTTATTCTCTCCGGTTCCACGTCACCGCGCCTACCATCCAACTCCAAAACTCGGGGGAGACTAACACTCCCTACCTCCCTTGGTGTGCATCATAGGCGTGCCCATGACGAACACAACATTTCTCCTTAACCAATACAAAACAAACATAGCTGCTCAAAAAAAAGATACTATACTAATCCAGTATACAAGAATAGTACACAACAAGAAATGCCACATTCAGTCAATCCACCCCGAATCCTTGCAGCCGCGTTGAGCATGGCGGTCGAGGACTCAAACTGTACCGTTCAAGTCCTTGTCTCAGAGGCACTGAGTTGATTGGTATGGAGCCAGGCACCTCCTGATCTGAATCTTGAACTGGCTCCAAATTCTGCATGTCCACACCCCTTGTAGTAGATGATTGAGAATTAGTAGCAGTCACCACCGGCCATGTGCACTGGCTCAAACTTCTGCATGTCCACACCCCATGTAGTCAATGATTGAGAATTAGTAGCAGTCACCACCGGATTCACTGTCAGGATGATCCATCCTCTCTCCTTCATCAGCTTCAGATCCCACTGTTTCCCTGAGCAGGAAGGTCTGGAATTGAAAATACAGAGGACATTAAACAACATTCACTCAGTACATGGCACTCATTTTGGTTTATACGCTCGAAATTGAGCCATGAGGGAGGTGTGAAGAGTGTCAGGATGGCCGAGTGGTCTAAGGCGCTGCGTTCAGGTCGCAGCCTCCCTTGGAGGTGTGGGTTCAAATCCCACTTCTGACAAGTGTATTTTGCGAGGTGGATACATTTTTGGACTTTTTTTTCACAAGCACTGTATCAAAAACAATGTCAACAGTTTCTGTAAATTATCGATAAGATCTATTTTCCGTTGCTTGCACTAATTGCCTGAAGTTGGCTAAATCGCAGTAAATCGGTAAAGCAGGAAATCACAGCATCTTCAACAAATCGTGATAGAGGGGCCGAGATAAAGGTTTCGACCCTACATATCAAAAGCGCAGCTGTCAATAGTTCAGCTGGTTCAGAGTGCAGAAGGTTCAGTGGCACCAGGGTCCCCTGCGTCCCAATCACAGCTGGTTTTTAACTTCTGTATTCAGGGCATGGGAGGGGTGTGTTGCATCGTGCACACACAGTGTCTGTTTTGCAAATAAGTTTTAATAAATACACAGAGAATAATATAGAGTCATTGGCCACGAGGAACACCTTCCCTGACCTTTTATTCTCTCCGGTTCCACGTCACCGCGCCTACCATCCAACTCCAAAACTCGGGGGAGACTAACACTCCCTACCTCCCTTGGTGTGCATCATAGGCGTGCCCATGACGAACACAACATTTCTCCTTAACCAATACAAAACAAACATAGCTGCTCAAAAAAAAGATACTATACTAAACCAGTATACAAGAATAGTACACAACAAGAAATGCCACATTCAGTCAATCCACCCCGAATCCTTGCAGCCGCGTTGAGCATGGCGGTCGAGGACTCAAACTGTACCGTTCAAGTCCTTGTCTCAGAGGCACTGAGTTGATTGGTATGGAGCACGGCACCTCCTGATCTGAATCTTGAACTGGCTCCAAATTCTGCATGTCCACACCCCCTGTAGTAGATGATTGAGAATTAGTAGCAGTCACCACCGGCCATGTGCACTGGCTCAAAATTCAGCATGTCCACGCCCCATGTAGTAGATGATTGAGAATTAGTAGCAGTCACCACCAGATCCACTGTCAGGATGATCCATCCTCTCTCCTTCATCAGCTTCAGATCCCACTGTTTCCCTGAGCAGGAAGGTCTGGAATTGAAAATACAGAGGACATTAAACAACATTCACTCAGTACATGGCACTCATTTTGGTTTATAAGCTGGAAATTGAGCCATCAGGGCAATGTCAAGAGTGTCAGGATGGCCGAGTGGTCTAAGGTGCTGCGTTCAGGTGGCAGTCTCCTTTGGAAGCGTGGGTTCGAATCCCACTTCTGACAAGTGTCTTTTGCGAGGTGGATACATTTTTGGACTTTTTTTTTCCAAGCACCCGTATCAAAAACAATGTCAACAGTTTCTGTAAATTATCGATAAGATCTATTGTCCGTTGCTTGCACTAATTTCCTGAAGTTGGCTAAATCGCAGTAAATCGGTAAAGCGGGAAATCACAGCATCTTCAACAAATCGTGATAGAGGGGCAGAGATAAAGGTTTCAACCCTACATATCAAGAGCGCAGCTGTCAATAGTTCAGCAGGTTCACAGTGCAGAAGGTTCAGTGGCACCAGGGTCCCCTGCGTCCCAATCACAGCTGGTTTTTAACTTCTGTATTCAGGGCATGGGAGGGGTGTGTTGCATCGTGCACACACGGTGCCTGTT
Source organism: Pleurodeles waltl (assembly GCF_031143425.1). Taxonomy (NCBI): domain Eukaryota; kingdom Metazoa; phylum Chordata; class Amphibia; order Caudata; family Salamandridae; genus Pleurodeles; species Pleurodeles waltl. Next base: position 6,240,122 of record NW_027150097.1, read on the forward strand.
TCGCAGATAAGTTTTAATAAATACACAGAAAATAATATAGAGTCATTGGCCACGAGGAACACCTTCCCTGACCTTTTATTCTCTCGGGTTCCACGTCACCGCGCCTACCATCCAACTCCAAAACTCGGGGGAGACTAACACTCCCTACCTCCCTTGGTGTGCATCATAGGCGTGCCCATGACGAACACAACATTTCTCCTTAACCAATACAAAACAAACATAGCTGCTCAAAAAAAAGATACTATACTAATCCAGTATACAAGAATAGTACACAACAAGAAATGCCACATTCAGTCAATCCACCCCGAATCCTTGCAGCCGCGTTGAGCATGGCGGTCGAGGACTCAAACTGTACCGTTCAAGTCCTTGTCTCAGAGGCACTGAGTTGATTGGTATGGAGCCAGGCACCTCCTGATCTGAATCTTGAACTGGCTTCAAATTCTGCATGTCCACACCCCTTGTAGTAGATGATTGAGAATTAGTAGCAGTCACCACCGGCCATGTGCACTGGCTCAAACTTCTGCATGTCCACACCCCATGTAGTCGATGATTGAGAATTAGTAGCAGTCACCACCGGATTCACTGTCAGGATGATCCATCCTCTCTCCTTCATCAGCTTCAGATCCCACTGTTTCCCTGAGCAGGAAGGTCTGGAATTGAAAATACTGAGGACATTAAACAACATTCACTCAGTACATGGCACTCATTTTGGTTTATACGCTCGAAATTGAGCCATGAGGGTGGTGTGAAGAGTGTCAGGATGGCCGAGTGGTCTAAGGCGCTGCGTTCAGGTTGCAGCCTCCCTTGGAGACGTGGGTTCAAACCCCTCTTCTGACAAGTGTCTTTTGCGAGGTGAATACATTTTTGGACTTTTTCTTTTTCAAGCACCCTTATCAAAAACAATGTCAACAGTTTCTGTAAATTATCGATAAGATCTATTTTCCGTTGCTTGCACTAATTGCCTGAAGTTGGCTAAATCGCAGTAAATCGGTAAAGCAGGAAATCACAGCATCTTCAACAAATCGTGATAGAGGGGCCAAGATAAATGTTTCCACCCTACATATCAAAAGCGCAGCTGTCAATAGTTCAGCAGGTTCACAGTGCAGAAGGTTCAGTGGCACCAGGGTCCCCTGCGTCCCAATCAGAGCTGGTTTTTAACTTCTGTATTCAGGGGATGGGAGGGGTGGGGTTGTTGCGTCGTGCACACACAGTGCCTGTTTTGCAGAGAAGTTTTAATAAATACACAAAGAATAATATGGAGTCTTTGGCCACGAGGAACACCTTCCCCTACCTTTTATTCTCTCCGATTCCACATCACCGCACCTACCATCCAACTCCAAAACTCGGGGGAGACTAACACTCCCTACCTCCCTTGGTGTGCATCATGGGCGTGCCCATGACGAACACAACATTTCTCCTTAACCAATACAAAACAAACATAGCTGCTCAAAAAAAAGATACTATACTAATCCAGTATACAAGAATAGTACACAACAATAAATACCACATTCAGTCAATCCACCCCGAATCCTTGCAGCCGCGTTGAGCATGGCGGTCGAGGACTCAAACTGTACCGTTCAAGTCCTTGTCTCAGAGGCACTGAGTTGATTGGTATGGAGCCAGGCACCTCCTGATCTGAATCTTGAACTGGCTCCAAATTCTGCATGTCCACACCCCCTGTAGTAGATGATTGAGAATTAGTAGCAGTCACCACCGGCCATATGCACTGGCTCAAAATTCTGCAAGTCCACACCCCATGTAGTAGATGATTGAGAATTAGTAGCAGTCACCACCGGATCCACTGTCAGGATGATCCATCCTCTCTCCTTCATCAGCTTCAGATCCCACTGTTTCCCTGAGCAGGAAGGTCTGGAATTGAAAATACAGAGGACATTAAACAACATTCACTCAGTACATGGCACTCATTTTGGTTTATAAGCTGGAAATTGAGCCATCAGTGCAGTGTCAAGAGTGTCAGGATGGCTGAGTGGTCTAAGGCGCTGCGTTCAGATCGCAGTCTCCTTTGGAGGCGTGGGTTCGAATCCCACTTCAGACAAGTGTCTTTTGCGAGGTGGATACATTTTTGGACTTTTTTTTTCCAAGCACCCGTATCAAAAACAATGTCAACAGTTTCTGTAAATTATCGATAAGATCTATTGTCCGTTGCTTGCACTAATTTCCTGAAGTTGGCTAAATCGCAGGAAAGCGGGAAATCACAGCATCTTCAACAAATCGTGATAGAGGGGCAGAGATAAAGGTTTCGACCCTACATATCAAGAGCGCAGCTGTCAATAGTTCAGCAGGTTCACAGCGCAGAAGGTTCAGTGGCACCAGGGTCCCCTGCGTCCCAATCACAGCTGGTTTTTAACTTCTGTATTCAGGGCATGGGAGGGGTGTGTTGCATCGTGCACACACGGTGCCTGTTTCGCAGATAAGTTTTAATAAATACACAGAGAATAATATAGAGTCATTGGCCACGAGGAACACCTTCCCTGACCTTTTATTCTCTCCGGTTCCACGTCACCGCGCCTACCATCCAACTCCAAAACTCGGGGGAGACTAACACTCCCTACCTCCCTTGGTGTGCATCATAGGCGTGCCCATGACGAACACAACATTTCTCCTTAACCAATACAAAACAAACATAGCTGCTCAAAAAAAAGATACTATACTAAACCAGTATACAAGAATAGTACACAACAAGAAATGCCACATTCAGTCAATCCACCCCGAATCCTTGCAGCCGCGTTGAGCATGGCGGTCGAGGACTCAAACTGTACCGTTCAAGTCCTTGTCTCAGAGGCACTGAGTTGATTGGTATGGAGCCAGGCACCTCCTGATCTGAATCTTGAACTGGCTCCAAATTCTGCATGTCCACACCCCCTGTAGTAGATGATTGAGAATTAGTAGCAGTCACCACCGGCCATGTGCACTGGCTCAAAATTCAGCATGTCCACACCCCATGTAGTAGATGATTGAGAATTAGTAGCAGTCACCACCGAATCCACTGTCAGGATGATCCATCCTCTCTCCTTCATCAGCTTCAGATCCCACTGTTTCCCTGAGCAGGAAGGTCTGGAATTGAAAATACAGAGGACATTAAACAACATTCACTCAGTACATGGCACTCATTTTGGTTTATAAGCTGGAAATTGAGCCATCAGTGCAGTGTCAAGTGTGTCAGGATGGCCGAGTGGTCTAAGGTGCTGCGTTCAGGTCGCAGTCTCCTATGGAGGCGTGGGTTTGAATCCCACTTCTGACAAGTGTATTTTGCGAGGTGGATACATTTTTGGACTTTTTTTTTCCCAAGCACCGTATCAAAAACAATGTCAACAGTTTCTGTAAATTATCGATAAGATCTATTTTCCGTTGCTTGCACTAATTGCCTGAAGTTGGCTAAATCGCAGTAAATCGGTAAAGCAGGAAATCACAGCATCTTCAACAAATCGTGATAGAGGGGCCGAGATAAAGGTTTCGACCCTACATATCAAAAGCGCAGCTGTCAATAGTTCAGCAGGTTCACAGTGCAGAAGGTTCAGTGGCACCAGGGTCCCCTGCGTCCCAATCAGAGCTGGTTTTTAACTTCTGTATTCAGGGGATGGGAGGGGTGGGGTTGTTGCGTCGTGCACACACAGTGCCTGTTTTGCAGAGAAGTTTTAATAAATACACAAAGAATAATATGGAGTCTTTGGCCACGAGGAACACCTTCCCCTACCTTTTATTCTCTCCGATTCCACATCACCGCACCTACCATCCAACTCCAAAACTCGGGGGAGACTAACACTCCCTACCTCCCTTGGTGTGCATCATGGGCGTGCCCATGACGAACACAACATTTCTCCTTAACCAATACAAAACAAACATAGCTGCTCAAAAAAAAGATACTATACTAATCCAGTATACAAGAATAGTACACAACAATAAATACCACATTCAGTCAATCCACCCCGAATCCTTGCAGCCGCGTTGAGCATGGCGGTCGAGGACTCAAACTGTACCGTTCAAGTCCTTGTCTCAGAGGCACTGAGTTGATTGGTATGGAGCCAGGCACCTCCTGATCTGAATCTTGAACTGGCTCCAAATTCTGCATGTCCACACCCCCTGTAGTAGATGATTGAGAATTAGTAGCAGTCACCACCGGCCATATGCACTGGCTCAAAATTCTGCAAGTCCACACCCCATGTAGTAGATGATTGAGAATTAGTAGCAGTCACCACAGGGTCCACTGTCAGGATGGTCCATCCTGTCTCCTTCATCAGCTTCAGATCCCACTGTTTCCCTGAGCAGGAAGGTCTGGAATTGAAAATACAGAGGACATTAAATAACATTCACTCAGTACATGGCACTCATTTTGGTTTATAAGCTGGAAATTGAGCCATCACTCTGGTGTCAAGAGTGTCAGGATGGCCAGGTGGTCTAAGGTGCTGCATTCAGGTCACAGTCTCCCTTGGAGACGTGGGTTCAAACCCCTCTTCTGACAAGTGTCTTCGCGAGGTGGATACTTTTTTGGACTTTTTTTTCCAAGCACCCTTATCAAAAACAATGGCAACAGTTTCTGTAAATTATCGATAAGATCTATTGTCCGTTGCTTGCACTAATTGCCTGAAGTTGGCTAAATCGCAGTAAATCGGTAAAGCAGGAAATCACAGCATCTTCAACAAATGGTGATAGAGGGGCCGAGATAAAGGTTTCGACCCTACATATCAAAAGCACAGCTGTCCATAGTTCAGCAGGTTCACAGTGCAGAAGGTTCAGTGGCACCAGGGTCCCCTGCGTCCCAATCACAGCTGGTTTTTAACTTCTGTATTCTGGGCATGGGAGGGGTGTGTTGCATCGTGCACACATAGTGCCTGTTTCACAGATAAGTTTTAATAAATACACAGAGAATAATATAGAGTCATTGGCCACGAGGAACACCTTCCCTGACCTTTTATTCTCTCCGGTTCCACGTCACCGCGCCTACCATCCAACTCCAAAACTCGGGGGAGACTAACACTCCCTACCTCCATTGGTGTGCATCATAGGCGTGCCCATGACGAACACAACATTTCTCCTTAACCAATACAAAACAAACATAGCTGCTAAAAAAAAAGATACTATACTAAACCAGTATACAAGAATAGTTCACAACAAGAAATGCCACATTCAGTCAATCCACCCCGAATCCTTGCAGCCACCTTGAGCATGGCGGTCGAGGACTCAAACTGTACCGTTCAAGTCCTTGTCTCAGAGGCACTGAGTTGATTGGTATGGAGCCAGGCACCTCCTGATCTGAATCTTGAACTGGCTCCAAATTCTGCATGTCCACACCCCCTGTAGTAGATGATTGAGAATTAGTAGCAGTCACCACCGGCCATGTGCACTGGCTCAAAATTCTGCAAATCCACACCCCATGTAGTAGATGATTGAGAATTAGTAGCAGTCACCACAGGTTCCACTGTCAGGATGATCCATCCTCTCTCCTTCATCAGCTTCAGATCCCACTGTTTCCCTGAGCAGGAAGGTCTGGAATTGAAAATACAGAGGACATTAAATAACATTCACTCAGTACATGGCACTCATTTTGGTTTATAAGCTGGAAATTGATCCATCAGTCTGGTGTCAAGAGTGTCAGGATGGCCGGGTGGTCTAAGGTGCTGCATTCAGGTCACAGTCTCCCTTGGAGACGTGGGTGCAAACCCCTCTTCTGACAAGTGTCTTTTGCGAGGTGGATACATTTTTGGACTTTTTTTTTCCAAGCACCCGTATCAAAAACAATGTCAACAGTTTCTGTAAATTATCGATAAGATCTATTGTCCGTTGCTTGCACTAATTTCCTGAAGTTGGCTAAATCGCAGTAAATCGGTAAAGCGGGAAATCACAGCATCTTCAACAAATCGTGATAGAGGGGCCGAGATAAAGGTTTCGACCCTACATATCAAAAGCGCAGCTGTCAATAGTTCAGCAGGTTCACAGTGCAGAAGGTTCAGTGGCACCAGGGTCCCCTGCGTCCCAGAGCTGGTTTTTAACTTCTGTATTCAGGGGATGGGAGGGGTGGGGTTGTTGCGTCGTGCACACACAGTGCCTGTTTTGCAGAGAAGTTTTAATAAATACACAAAGAATAATATGGAGTCTTTGGCCACGAGGAACACCTTCCCCTACCTTTTATTCTCTCCGATTCCACATCACCGCACCTACCATCCAACTCCAAAACTCGGGGGAGACTAACACTCCCTACCTCCCTTGGTGTGCATCATGGGCGTGCCCATGACGAACACAACATTTCTCCTTAACCAATACAAAACAAACATAGCTGCTCAAAAAAAAGATACTATACTAATCCAGTATACAAGAATAGTACACAACAATAAATACCACATTCAGTCAATCCACCCCGAATCCTTGCAGCCGCGTTGAGCATGGCGGTCGAGGACTCAAACTGTACCGTTCAAGTCCTTGTCTCAGAGGCACTGAGTTGATTGGTATGGAGCCAGGCACCTCCTGATCTGAATCTTGAACTGGCTCCAAATTCTGCATGTCCACACCCCCTGTAGTAGATGATTGAGAATTAGTAGCAGTCACCACCGGCCATATGCACTGGCTCAAAATTCTGCAAGTCCACACCCCATGTAGTAGATGATTGAGAATTAGTAGCAGTCACCACAGGGTCCACTGTCAGGATGGTCCATCCTGTCTCCTTCATCAGCTTCAGATCCCACTGTTTGCCTGAGCAGGAAGGTCTGGAATTGAAAATACAGAGGACATTAAATAACATTCACTCAGTACATGGCACTCATTTTGGTTTATAAGCTGGAAATTGAGCCATCACTCTGGTGTCAAGAGTGTCAGGATGGCCAGGTGGTCTAAGGTGCTGCATTCAGGTCACAGTCTCCCTTGGAGACGTGGGTTCAAACCCCTCTTCTGACAAGTGTCTTCGCGAGGTGGATACCTTTTTGGACTTTTTTTTCCAAGCACCCTTATCAAAAACAATGGCAACAGTTTCTGTAAATTATCGATAAGATCTATTGTCCGTTGCTTGCACTAATTGCCTGAAGTTGGCTAAATCGCAGTAAATCGGTAAAGCAGGAAATCACAGCATCTTCAACAAATGGTGATAGAGGGGCCGAGATAAAGGTTTCGACCCTACATATCAAAAGCACAGCTGTCCATAGTTCAGCAGGTTCACAGTGCAGAAGGTTCAGTGGCACCAGGGTCCCCTGCGTCCCAATCACAGCTGGTTTTTAACTTCTGTATTCTGGGCATGGGAGGGGTGTGTTGCATCGTGCACACATAGTGCCTGTTTCACAGATAAGTTTTAATAAATACACAGAGAATAATATAGAGTCATTGGCCACGAGGAACACCTTCCCTGACCTTTTATTCTCTCCGGTTCCACGTCACCGCGCCTACCATCCAACTCCAAAACTCGGGGGAGACTAACACTCCCTACCTCCATTGGTGTGCATCATAGGCGTGCCCATGACGAACACAACATTTCTCCTTAACCAATACAAAACAAACATAGCTGCTAAAAAAAAAGATACTATACTAAACCAGTATACAAGAATAGTACACAACAAGAAATGCCACATTCAGTCAATCCACCCCGAATCCTTGCAGCCACCTTGAGCATGGCGGTCGAGGACTCAAACTGTACCGTTCAAGTCCTTGTCGCAGAGGCACTGAGTTGATTGGTATGGAGCCAGGCACCTCCTGATCTGAATCTTGAACTGGCTCCAAATTCTGCATGTCCACACCCCCTGTAGTAGATGATTGAGAATTAGTAGCAGTCACCACCGGCCATGTGCACTGGCTCAAAATTCAGCATGTCCACACCCCATGTAGTAGATGATTGAGAATTAGTAACAGTCACCACAGGTTCCACTGTCAGGATGATCCATCCTCTCTCCTTCATCAGCTTCAGATCCCACTGTTTCCCTGAGCAGGAAGGTCTGGAATTGAAAATACAGAGGACATTAAACAACATTCACTCAGTACATGGCACTCATTTTGGTTTATAAGCTGGAAATTGAGCCATCAGTGCAGTGTCAAGAGTGTCAGGATGGCCGAGTGGTCTAAGGCGCTGCGTTCAGATCGCAGTCTCCTTTGGAGGCGTGGGTTCGAATCCCACTTCTGACAAGTGTCTTTTGCGAGGTGGATACATTTTTGGACTTTTTTTTTCCAAGCACCCGTATCAAAAACAATGTCAACAGTTTCTGTAAATTATCGATAAGATCTATTGTCCGTTGCTTGCACTAATTTCCTGAAGTTGGCTAAATCGCAGTAAATCGGTAAAGCGGGAAATCACAGCATCTTCAACAAATCGTGATAGAGGGGCAGAGATAAAGGTTTCGACCCTACATATCAAGAGCGCAGCTGTCAATAGTTCAGCAGGTTCACAGTGCAGAAGGTTCAGTGGCACCAGGGTCCCCTGCGTCCCAATCACAGCTGGTTTTTAACTTCTGTATTCAGAGTATGGGAGGGGTGTGTTGCATCGTGCACACACGGTGCCTGTTTCGCAGATAAGTTTTTATAAATACACAGAGAATAATATAGAGTCATTGGCCACGAGGAACACCTTCCCTGATCTTTTATTCTCTCCGGTTCCACGTCACCGCGCCTACAATCCAACTCCAAAACTCGGGGGAGACTAACACTCCCTACCTCCCTTGGTGTGCATCATAGGCGTGCCCATGACGAACACAACATTTCTCCTTAACCAATACAAAACAAACATAGCTGCTCAAAAAAAAGATACTATACTAATCCAGTATACAAGAATAGTACACAACAAGAAATGCCACATTCAGTCAATCCACCCCGAATCCTTGCAGCCGCGTTGAGCATGGCGGTCGAGGACTCAAACTGTACCATTCAAGTCCTTGTCTCAGAGGCACTGAGTTGATTGGTATGGAGCCAGGCACCTCCTGATCTGAATCTTGAACTGGCTCCAAATTCTGCATGTCCACACCCCTTGTAGTAGATGATTGAGAATTAGTAGCAGTCACCACCGGCCATGTGCACTGGCTCAAACTTCTGCATGTCCACACCCCATGTAGTCGATGATTGAGAATTAGTAGCAGTCACCACCGGATTCACTGTCAGGATGATCCATCCTCTCTCCTTCATCAGCTTCAGATCCCACTGTTTCCCTGAGCAGGAAGGTCTGGAATTGAAAATACAGAGGACATTAAACAACATTCACTCAGTACATGGCACTCATTTTGGTTTATACGCTCGAAATTGAGAAATGAGGGAGGTGTGAAGAGTGTCAGGATGGCCGAGTGGTCTAAGGCGCTGCGTTCAGGTCACAGCCTCCCTTGGAGGTGTGGGTTCAAATCCCACTTCTGACAAGTGTATTTTGCGAGGTGGATACATTTTTGGACTTTTTTTTCCCAAGCACCGTATCAAAAACAATGTCAACAGTTTCTGTAAATTATCGATAAGATCTATTTTCCATTGCTTGCACTAATTGCCTGAAGTTGGCTAAATCGCAGTAAATCGTTAAAGCAGGAAATCACAGCATCTTCAACAAATCGTGATAGAGGGGCCGAGATAAAGGTTTCGACCCTACATATCAAAAGCGCAGCTGTCAATAGTAAAGCAGGTTCACAGTGCAAAAGGTTCAGTGGCACCAGGGTCCCCTGCGTCCCAATCACAGCTGGTTTTTAACTTCTGTATTCAGGGGATGGGAGGGGTGGGGGTGTTGCGTTGTGCACACACAGTGCCTGTTTTGCAGAGAAGTTTTAATAAATACACAAAGAATAATATGGAGTCTTTAGCCACGAGGAACACCTTCCCCTACCTTTTATTCTCTCCGATTCCACATCACCGCACCTACCATCCAACTCCAAAACTCGGGGGAGACTAACACTCCCTACCTCCCTTGGTGTGCATCATGGGCGTGCCCATGACGAACACAACATTTCTCCTTAACCAATACAAAACAAACATAGCTGCTCAAAAAAAAGATACTATACTAATCCAGTATACAAGAATAGTACACAACAATAAATACCACATTCAGTCAATCCACCCCGAATCCTTGCAGCCGCGTTGAGCATGGCGGTCGAGGACTCAAACTGTACCGTTCAAGTCCTTGTCTCAGAGGCACTGAGTTGATTGGTATGGAGCCTGGCACCTCCTGATCTGAATCTTGAACTGGCTCCAAATTCTGCATGTCCACACCCCCTGTAGTAGATGATTGAGAATTAGTAGCAGTCACCACCGGCCATATGCACTGGCTCAAAATTCTGCAAATCCACACCCCATGTAGTAGATGATTGAGAATTAGTAGCAGTCACCACAGGTTCCACTGTCAGGATGATCCATCCTCTCTCCTTCATCAGCTTCAGATCCCACTGTTTCCCTGAGCAGGAAGGTCTGGAATTGAAAATACAGAGGACATTAAATAACATTCACTCAGTACATGGCACTCATTTTGGTTTATAAGCTGGAAATTGATCCATCAGTCTGGTGTCAAGAGTGTCAGGATGGCCGGGTGGTCTAAGGTGCTGCATTCAGGTCACAGTCTCCCTTGGAGACGTGGGTGCAAACCCCTCTTCTGACAAGTGTCTTTTGCGAGGTGGATACATTTTTGGACTTTTTTTTTCCAAGCACCCTTATCAAAAACAATGTCAACGGTTTCTGTAAATTATCGATAAGATCTATTGTCCGTTGCTTGCACTAATTGCCTGAAGTTGGCTAAATCGCAGTAAATCGGTAAAGCAGGAAATCACAGCATCTTCAACAAATCGTGATAGAGGGGCCGAGATAAAGGTTTCGACCCTACATATCAAAAGCACAGCTGTCAATAGTTCAGCAGGTTCACAGTGCAGAAGGTTCAGTGGCACCAGGGTCCCCTGCATCCCAATCACAGCTGGTTTTTAACTTCTGTATTCAGGGCATGGGAGGGGTGTGTTGCATCGTGCACACACAGTGCCTGTTTCACAGATAAGTTTGAATAAATACACAGAGAATAATATAGAGTCATTGGCCACGAGGAACACCTTCCCTGACCTTTTATTCTCTCCGGTTCCACGTCACCGCGCCTACCATCCAACTCCAAAACTCGGGGGAGAATAACACTCCCTACCTCCCTTGGTGTGCATCATAGGCGTGCCCATGACGAACACAACATTTCTCCTTAACCAATACAAAACAAACATAGCTGCTCAAAAAAAAGATACTATACTAAACCAGTATACAAGAATAGTACACAACAAGAAATGCCACATTCAGTCAATCCACCCCGAATCCTTGCAGCCGCGTTGAGCATGGCGGTCGAGGACTCAAACTGTACCGTTCAAGTCCTTGTCGCAGAGGCACTGAGTTGATTGGTATGGAGCCAGGCACCTCCTGATCTGAATCTTGAACTGGCTCCAAATTCTGCATGTCCACACCCCCTGTAGTAGATGATTGAGAATTAGTAGCAGTCACCACCGGCCATGTGCACTGGCTCAAAATTCAGCATGTCCACACCCCATGTAGTAGATGATTGAGAATTAGTAGCAGTCACCACCGGATCCACTGTCAGGATGATCCATCCTCTCTCCTTCATCAGCTTCAGATCCCACTGTTTCCCTGAGCAGGAAGGTCTGGAATTGAAAATACAGAGGACATTAAACAACATTCACTCAGTACAAGGCACTCATTTTGGTTTATAAGCTGGAAATTGAGCCATCAGTGCAGTGTCAAGAGTGTCAGGATGGCCGAGTGGTCTAAGGCGCTGCGTTTAGGTCGCAGTCTCCTTTGGAGGCGTGGGTTCGAATCCCACTTCTGACAAGTGTCTTTTGCGAGGTGGATACATTTTTGGACTTTTTTTTTCCAAGCACCCGTATCAAAAACAATGTCAACAGTTTCTGTAAATTATCGATAAGATCTATTGTCCATTGCTTGCACTAATTTCCTGAAGTTGGCTAAATCGCAGTAAATCGGTAAAGCGGGAAATCACAGCATCTTCAACAAATCGTGATAGAGGGGCAGAGATAAAGGTTTCGACCCTACATATCAAGAGCGCAGCTGTCAATAGTTCAGCAGGTTCACAGTGCAGAAGGTTCAGTGGCACCAGGGTCCCCTGCGTCCCAATCACAGCTGGTTTTTAACTTCTGTATTCAGGGCATGGGAGGGGTGTGTTGCATCGTGCACACACGGTGCCTGTTTCGCAGATAAGTTTTTATAAATACACAGAGAATAATATAGAGTCATTGGCCACGAGGAACACCTTCCCTGACCTTTTATTCTCTCCGGTTCCACGTCACAGCGCCTACAATCCAACTCCAAAACTCGGGGGAGACTAACACTCCCTACCTCCCTTGGTGTGCATCATAGGCGTGCCCATGACGAACACAACATTTCTCCTTAACCAATACAAAACAAACATAGCTGCTCAAAAAAAAGATACTATACTAATCCAGTATACAAGAATAGTACACAACAAGAAATGCCACATTCAGTCAATCCACCCCGAATCCTTGCAGCCGCGTTGAGCATGGCGGTCGAGGACTCAAACTGTACCGTTCAAGTCCTTGTCTCAGAGGCACTGAGTTGATTGGTATGGAGCCAGGCACCTCCTGATCTGAATCTTGAACTGGCTCCAAATTCTGCATGTCCACACCCCTTGTAGTAGATGATTGAGAATTAGTAGCAGTCACCACCGGCCATGTGCACTGGCTCAAACTTCTGCATGTCCACACCCCATGTAGTCGATGATTGAGAATTAGTAGCAGTCACCACCGGATTCACTGTCAGGATGATCCATCCTCTCTCCTTCATCAGCTTCAGATCCCACTGTTTCCCTGAGCAGGAAGGTCTGGAATTGAAAATACAGAGGACATTAAACAACATTCACTCAGTACATGGCACTCATTTTGGTTTATACGCTCGAAATTGAGCCATGAGGGAGGTGTGAAGAGTGTCAGGATGGCCGAGTGGTCTAAGGCGCTGCGTTCAGGTCGCACCCTCCCTTGGAGGTGTGGGTTCAAATCCCACTTCTGACAAGTGTATTTTGCGAGGTGGATACATTTTTGGACTTTTTTTTTCCCAAGCACCGTATCAAAAACAATGTCAACAGTTTCTGTAAATTATCGATAAGATCTATTTTCCGTTGCTTGCACTAATTGCCTGAAGTTGGCTAAATCGCAGTAAATCGGTAAAGCAGGAAATCACAGCATCTTCAACAAATCGTGATAGAGGGGCCGAGATAAAGGTTTCGACGCTACATATCAAAAGCGCAGCTGTCAATAGTTCAGCAGGTTCACAGTGCAGAAGGTTCAGTGGCACCAGGGTCCCCTGCGTCCCAATCAGAGCTGGTTTTTAACTTCTGTATTCAGGGGATGGGAGGGGTGGGGTTGTTGCGTCGTGCACACACAGTGCCTGTTTTGCAGAGAAGTTTTAATAAATACACAAAGAATAATATGGAGTCTTTGGCCACGAGGAACACCTTCCCCTACCTTTTATTCTCTCCGATTCCACATCACCGCACCTACCATCCAACTCCAAAACTCGGGGGAGACTAACACTCCCTACCTCCCTTGGTGTGCATCATGGGCGTGCCCATGACGAACACAACATTTCTCCTTAACCAATACAAAACAAACATAGCTGCTCAAAAAAAAGATACTATACTAATCCAGTATACAAGAATAGTACACAACAATAAATACCACATTCAGTCAATCCACCCCGAATCCTTGCAGCCGCGTTGAGCATGGCGGTCGAGGACTCAAACTGTATCGTTCAAGTCCTTGTCTCAGAGGCACTGAGTTGATTGGTATGGAGCCAGGCACCTCCTGATCTGAATCTTGAACTGGCTCCAAATTCTGCATGTCCACACCCCCTGTAGTAGATGATTGAGAATTAGTAGCAGTCACCACCGGCCATATGCACTGGCACAAAATTCTGCAAGTCCACACCCCATGTAGTAGATGATTGAGAATTAGTAGCAGTCACCACAGGGTCCACTGTCAGGATGGTCCATCCTGTCTCCTTCATCAGCTTCAGATCCCACTGTTTCCCTGAGCAGGAAGGTCTGGAATTGAAAATACAGAGGACATTAAATAACATTCACTCAGTACATGGCACTCATTTTGGTTTATAAGCTGGAAATTGAGCCATCACTCTGGTGTCAAGAGTGTCAGGATGGCCAGGTGGTCTAAGGTGCTGCATTCAGGTCACAGTCTCCCTTGGAGACGTGGGTTCAAACCCCTCTTCTGACAAGTGTCTTCGAGAGGTGGATACCTTTTTGGACTTTTTTTTCCAAGCACCCTTATCAAAAACAATGGCAACAGTTTCTGTAAATTATCGATAAGATCTATTGTCCGTTGCTTGCACTAATTGCCTGAAGTTGGCTAAATCGCAGTAAATCGGTAAAGCAGGAAATCACAGCATCTTCAACAAATGGTGATAGAGGGGCCGAGATAAAGGTTTCGACCCTACATATCAAAAGCACAGCTGTCCATAGTTCAGCAGGTTCACAGTGCAGAAGGTTCAGTGGCACCAGGGTCCCCTGCGTCCCAATCACAGCTGGTTTTTAACTTCTGTATTCTGGGCATGGGAGGGGTGTGTTGCATCGTGCACACATAGTGCCTGTTTCACAGATAAGTTTGAATAAATACACAGAGAATAATATAGAGTCATTGGCCACGAGGAACACCTTCCCTGACCTTTTATTCTCTCCGGTTCCACGTCACCGCGCCTACCATCCAACTCCAAAACTCGGGGGAGACTAACACTCCCTACCTCCATTGGTGTGCATCATAGGCGTGCCCATGACGAACACAACATTTCTCCTTAACCAATACAAAACAAACATAGCTGCTCAAAAAAAAGATACTATACTAAACCAGTATACAAGAATAGTACACAACAAGAAATGCCACATTCAGTCAATCCACCCCGAATCCTTGCAGCCGCGTTGAGCATGGCGGTCGAGGACTCAAACTGTACCGGTTAAGTCCTTGTCGCAGAGGCACTGAGTTGATTGGTATGGAGCCAGGCACCTCCTGATCTGAATCTTGAACTGGCTCCAAATTCTGCATGTCCACACCCCCTGTAGTAGATGATTGAGAATTAGTAGCAGTCACCACCGGCCATGTGCACTGGCTCAAAATTCAGCATGTCCACACCCCATGTAGTAGATGATTGAGAATTAGTAGCAGTCACCACCGGATCCACTGTCAGGATGATCCATCCTCTCTCCTTCATCAGCTTCAGATCCCACTGTTTCCCTGAGCAGGAAGGTCTGGAATTGAAAATACAGAGGACATTAAACAACATTCACTCAGTACAAGGCACTCATTTTGGTTTATAAGCTGGAAATTGAGCCATCAGTGCAGTGTCAAGAGTGTCAGGATGGCCGAGTGGTCTAAGGCGCTGCGTTTAGGTCGCAGTCTCCTTTGGAGTCGTGGGTTCGAATCCCACTTCTGACAAGTGTCTTTTGCGAGGTGGATACATTTTTGGACTTTTTTTTTCCAAGCACCCGTATCAAAAACAATGTCAACAGTTTCTGTAAATTATCGATAAGATCTATTGTCCGTTGCTTGCACTAATTTCCTGAAGTTGGCTAAATCGCAGTAAATCGGTAAAGCGGGAAATCACAGCATCTTCAACAAATCGTGATAGAGGGGCAGAGATAAAGGTTTCGACCCTACATATCAAGAGCGCAGCTGTCAATAGTTCAGCAGGTTCACAGTGCAGAAGGTTCAGTGGCACCAGGGTCCCCTGCGTCCCAATAACAGCTGGTTTTTAACTTCTGTATTCAGGGCATGGGAGGGGTGTGTTGCATCGTGCACACACGGTGCCTGTTTCGCAGATAAGTTTTTATAAATACACAGAGAATAATATAGAGTCATTGGCCACGAGGAACACCTTCCCTGACCTTTTATTCTCTCCGGTTCCACGTCACAGCGCCTACAATCCAACTCCAAAACTCGGGGGAGACTAACACTCCCTACCTCCCTTGGTGTGCATCATAGGCGTGCCCATGACGAACACAACATTTCTCCTTAACCAATACAAAACAAACATAGCTGCTCAAAAAAAAGATACTATACTAATCCAGTATACAAGAATAGTACACTACAAGAAATGCCACATTCAGTCAATCCACCCCGAATCCTTGCAGCCGCGTTGAGCATGGCGGTCGAGGACTCAAACTGTACCGTTCAAGTCCTTGTCTCAGAGGCACTGAGTTGATTGGTATGGAGCCAGGCACCTCCTGATCTGAATCTTGAACTGGCTCCAAATTCTGCATGTCCACACCCCTTGTAGTAGATGATTGAGAATTAGTAGCAGTCACCACCGGCCATGTGCACTGGCTCAAACTTCTGCATGTCCACACCCCATGTAGTCGATGATTGAGAATTAGTAGCAGTCACCACCGGATTCACTGTCAGGATGATCCATCCTCTCTCCTTCATCAGCTTCAGATCCCACTGTTTCCCTGAGCAGGAAGGTCTGGAATTGAAAATACAGAGGACATTAAACAACATTCACTCAGTACATGGCACTCATTTTGGTTTATACGCTCGAAATTGAGCCATGAGGGAGGTGTGAAGAGTGTCAGGATGGCCGAGTGGTCTAAGGCGCTGCGTTCAGGTCACAGCCTCCCTTGGAGGTGTGGGTTCAAATCCCACTTCTGACAAGTGTATTTTGCGAGGTGGATACATTTTTGGACTTTTTTTTCCCCAAGCACCGTATCAAAAACAATGTCAACAGTTTCTGTAAATTATCGATAAGATCTATTTTCCGTTGCTTGCACTAATTGCCTGAAGTTGGCTAAATCGCAGTAAATCGGTAAAGCAGGAAATCACAGCATCTTCAACAAATCGTGATAGAGGGGCCGAGATAAAGGTTTCGACCCTACATATCAAAAGCGCAGCTGTCAATAGTTCAGCAGGTTCACAGTGCAGAAGGTTCAGTGGCACCAGGGTCCCCTGCGTCCCAATCAGAGCTGGTTTTTAACTTCTGTATTCAGGGGATGGGAGGGGTGGGGTTGTTGCGTCGTGCACACACAGTGCCTGTTTTGCAGAGAAGTTTTAATAAATACACAAAGAATAATATGGAGTCTTTGGCCACGAGGAACACCTTCCCCTACCTTTTATTCTCTCCGATTCCACATCACCGCACCTACCATCCAACTCCAAAACTCGGGGGAGACTAACACTCCCTACCTCCCTTGGTGTGCATCATGGGCGTGCCCATGACGAACACAACATTTCTCCTTAACCAATACAAAACAAACATAGCTGCTCAAAAAAAAGATACTATACTAATCCAGTATACAAGAATAGTACACAACAATAAATACCACATTCAGTCAATCCACCCCGAATCCTTGCAGCCGCGTTGAGCATGGCGGTCGAGGACTCAAACTGTACCGTTCAAGTCCTTGTCTCAGAGGCACTGAGTTGATTGGTATGGAGCCAGGCACCTCCTGATCTGAATCTTGAACTGGCTCCAAATTCTGCATGTCCACACCCCCTGTAGTAGATGATTGAGAATTAGTAGCAGTCACCACCGGCCATATGCACTGGCTCAAAATTCTGCAAGTCCACACCCCATGTAGTAGATGATTGAGAATTAGTAGCAGTCACCACAGGGTCCACTGTCAGGATGGTCCATCCTGTCTCCTTCATCAGCTTCAGATCCCACTGTTTCCCTGAGCAGGAAGGTCTGGAATTGAAAATACAGAGGACATTAAATAACATTCACTCAGTACATGGCACTCATTTTGGTTTATAAGCTGGAAATTGAGCCATCACTCTGGTGTCAAGAGTGTCAGGATGGCCAGGTGGTCTAAGGTGCTGCATTCAGGTCACAGTCTCCCTTGGAGACGTGGGTTCAAACCCCTCTTCTGACAAGTGTCTTAGCGAGGTGGTAACCTTTTTGGACTTTTTTTTCCAAGCACCCTTATCAAAAACAATGGCAACAGTTTCTGTAAATTATCGATAAGATCTATTGTCCGTTGCTTGCACTAATTGCCTGAAGTTGGCTAAATCGCAGTAAATCGGTAAAGCAGGAAATCACAGCATCTTCAACAAATGGTGATAGAGGGGCCGAGATAAAGGTTTCGACCCTACATATCAAAAGCACAGCTGTCCATAGTTCAGCAGGTTCACAGTGCAGAAGGTTCAGTGGCACCAGGGTCCCCTGCGTCCCAATCACAGCTGGTTTTTAACTTCTGTATTCTGGGCATGGGAGGGGTGTGTTGCATCGTGCACACATAGTGCCTGTTTCACAGATAAGTTTTAATAAATACACAGAGAATAATATAGAGTCATTGGCCACGAGGAACACCTTCCCTGACCTTTTATTCTCTCCGGTTCCACGTCACCGCGCCTACCATCCAACTCCAAAACTCGGGGGAGACTAACACTCCCTACCTCCATTGGTGTGCATCATAGGCGTGCCCATGACGAACACAACATTTCTCCTTAACCAATACAAAACAAACATAGCTGCTAAAAAAAAAGATACTATACTAAACCAGTATACAAGAATAGTACACAACAAGAAATGCCACATTCAGTCAATCCACCCCGAATCCTTGCAGCCACCTTGAGCATGGCGGTCGAGGACTCAAACTGTACCGTTCAAGTCCTTGTCGCAGAGGCACTGAGTTGATTGGTATGGAGCCAGGCACCTCCTGATCTGAATCTTGAACTGGCTCCAAATTCTGCATGTCCACACCCCCTGTAGTAGATGATTGAGAATTAGTAGCAGTCACCACCGGCCATGTGCACTGGCTCAAAATTCAGCATGTCCACACCCCATGTAGTAGATGATTGAGAATTAGTAGCAGTCACCACCGGATCCACTGTCAGGATGATCCATCCTCTCTCCTTCATCAGCTTCAGATCCCACTGTTTCCCTGAGCAGGAAGGTCTGGAATTGAAAATACAGAGGACATTAAACAACATTCACTCAGTACATGGCACTCATTTTGGTTTATAAGCTGGAAATTGAGCCATCCGTGCAGTGTCAAGAGTGTCAGGATGGCCGAGTGGTCTAAGGCGCTGCGTTCAGATCGCAGTCTCCTTTGGAGGCGTGGGTTCGAATCCCACTTCTGACAAGTGTCTTTTGCGAGGTGGATACATTTTTGGACTTTTTTTTTCCAAGCACCCGTATCAAAAACAATGTCAACAGTTTCTGTAAATTATCGATAAGATCTATTGTCGGTTGCTTGCACTAATTTCCTGAAGTTGGCTAAATCGCAGTAAATCGGTAAAGCGGGAAATCACAGCATCTTCAACAAATCGTGATAGAGGGGCAGAGATAAAGGTTTCGACCCTACATATCAAGAGCGCAGCTGTCAATAGTTCAGCAGGTTCACAGTGCAGAAGGTTCAGTGGCACCAGGGTCCCCTGCGTCCCAATCACAGCTGGTTTTTAACTTCTGTATTCAGGGCATGGGAGGGGTGTGTTGCATCGTGCACACACGGTGCCGGTTTCGCAGATAAGTTTTAATAAATACACAGAGAATAATATAGAGTCATTGGCCACGAGGAACACCTTCCCTGACCTTTTATTCTCTCCGGTTCCACGTCATCGCGCCTACCATCCAACTCCAAAACTCGGGGGAGACTAACACTCCCTACCTCCCTTGGTGTGCATCATAGGCGTGCCCATGACGAACACAACATTTCTCCTTAACCAATACAAAACAAACATAGCTGCTCAAAAAAAGATACTATACTAATCCAGTATACAAGAATAGTACACAACAAGAAATGCCACATTCAGTCAATCCACCCCGAATCCTTGCAGCCGCGTTGAGCATGGCGGTCGAGGACTCAAACTGTACCGTTCAAGTCCTTGTCTCAGAGGCACTGAGTTGATTGGTATGGAGCCAGGCACCTCCTGATCTGAATCTTGAACTGGCTCCAAATTCTGCATGTCCACACCCCTTGTAGTAGATGATTGAGAATTAGTAGCAGTCACCACCGGCCATGTGCACTGGCTCAAACTTCTGCATGTCCACACCCCATGTAGTCGATGATTGAGAATTAGTAGCAGTCACCACCGGATTCACTGTCAGGATGATCCATCCTCTCTCCTTCATCAGCTTCAGATCCCACTGTTTCCCTGAGCAGGAAGGTCTGGAATTGAAAATACAGAGGACATTAAACAACATTCACTCAGTACATGGCACTCATTTTGGTTTATACGCTCGAAATTGAGCCATGAGGGAAGTGTGCAGAGTGTCAGGATGGCCGAGTGGTCTAAGGCGCTGCGTTCAGGTCGCAGCCTCCCTTGGAGGTGTGGGTTCAAATCCCACTTCTGACAAGTGTATTTTGCGAGGTGGATACATTTTTGGACTTTTTTTTCCCAAGCACCGTATCAAAAACAATGTCAACAGTTTCTGTAAATTATCGATAAGATCTATTTTCCATTGCTTGCACTAATTGCCTGAAGTTGGCTAAATCGCAGTAAATCGGTAAAACAGGAAATCACAGCATCTTCAACAAATCGTGATAGAGGGGCCGAGATAAAGGTTTCGACCCTACATATCAAAAGCGCAGCTGTCAATAGTTCAGCAGGTTCACAGTGCAAAAGGTTCAGTGACACCAGGGTCCCCTGCGTCCCAATCACAGCTGGTTTTTAACTTCTGTATTCAGGGGATGGGAGGGGTGGGGGTGTTGCGTCGTGCACACAGTGCCTGTTTTGCAGAGAAGTTTTAATAAATACACAAAGAATAATATGGAGTCTTTAGCCACGAGGAACACCTTCCCCTACCTTTTATTCTCTCCGATTCCACATCACCGCACCTACCATCCAACTCCAAAACTCGGGGGAGACTAACACTCCCTACCTCCCTTGGTGTGCATCATGGGCGTGCCCATGACGAACACAACATTTCTCCTTAACCAATACAAAACAAACATAGCTGCTCAAAAAAAAGATACTATACTAATCCAGTATACAAGAATAGTACACAACAATAAATACCACATTCAGTCAATCCACCCCGAATCCTTGCAGCCGCGTTGAGCATGGCGGTCGAGGACTCAAACTGTACCGTTCAAGTCCTTGTCTCAGAGGCACTGAGTTGATTGGTATGGAGCCAGGCACCTCCTGATCTGAATCTTGAACTGGCTCCAAATTCTGCATGTCCACACCCCCTGTAGTAGATGATTGAGAATTAGTAGCAGTCACCACCGGCCATATGCACTGGCTCAAAATTCTGCAAATCCACACCCCATGTAGTAGATGATTGAGAATTAGTAGCAGTCACCACAGGTTCCACTGTCAGGATGATCCATCCTCTCTCCTTCATCAGCTTCAGATCCCACTGTTTCCCTGAGCAGGAAGGTCTGGAATTGAAAATACAGAGGACATTAAACAACATTCACTCAGTACATGGCACTCATTTTGGTTTATAAGCTGGAAATTGAGCCATCAGTGCAGTGTCAAGAGTGTCAGGATGGCCGAGTGGTCTAAGGCGCTGCGTTCAGGTCGCAGTCTCCTTTGGAGGCGTGGGTTCGAATCCCACTTCTGACAAGTGTCTTTTGCGAGGTGGATACAATTTTGGACTTTTTTTTTCCAAGCACCCGTATCAAAAACAATGTCAACAGTTTCTGTAAATTATCGATAAGATCTATTGTCCGTTGCTTGCACTAATTTCCTGAAGTTGGCTAAATCGCAGTAAATCGGTAAAGCGGGAAATCACAGCATCTTCAACAAATCGTGATAGAGGGGCAGAGATAAAGGTTTCGACCCTACATATCAAGAGCGCAGCTGTCAATAGTTCAGCAGGTTCACAGTGCAGAAGGTTCAGTGGCACCAGGGTCCCCTGCGTCCCAATCACAGCTGGTTTTTAACTTCTGTATTCAGGGTATGGGAGGGGTGTGTTGCATCGTGCACACACGGTGCCTGTTTCGCAGATAAGTTTTTATAAATACACAGAGAATAATATAGAGTCATTGGCCAGGAGGAACACCTTCCCTGACCTTTTATTCTCTCCGGTTCCACGTCACCGCGCCTACAATCCAACTCCAAAACTCGGGGGAGACTAACACTCCCTACCTCCCTTGGTGTGCATCATAGGCGTGCCCATGACGAACACAACATTTCTCCTTAACCAATACAAAACAAACATAGCTGCTCAAAGAAAAGATACTATACTAATCCAGTATACAAGAATAGTACACAACAAGAAATGCCACATTCAGTCAATCCACCCCGAATCCTTGCAGCCGCGTTGAGCATGGCGGTCGAGGACTCAAACTGTACCGTTCAAGTCCTTGTCTCAGAGGCACTGAGTTGATTGGTATGGAGCCAGGCACCTCCTGATCTGAATCTTGAACTGGCTCCAAATTCTGCATGTCCACACCCCTTGTAGTAGATGATTGAGAATTAGTAGCAGTCACCACCGGCCATGTGCACTGGCTCAAACTTCTGCATGTCCACACCCCATGTAGTCGATGATTGAGAATTAGTAGCAGTCACCACCGGATTCACTGTCAGGATGATCCATCCTCTCTCCTTCATCAGCTTCAGATCCCACTGTTTCCCTGAGCAGGAAGGTCTGGAATTGAAAATACAGAGGACATTAAACAACATTCACTCAGTACATGGCACTCATTTTGGTTTATACGCTCGAAATTGAGCCATGAGGGAGGTGTGAAGAGTGTCAGGATGGCCGAGTGGTCTAAGGCGCTGCGTTCAGGTCGCAGCCTCCCTTGGAGTTGTGGGTTCAAATCCCACTTCAGACAAGTGTATTTTGCGAGGTGGATACATTTTTGGACTTTTTTTTCCCAAGCACCGTATCAAAAACAATGTCAACAGTTTCTGTAAATTATCGATAAGATCTATGTTCCATTGCTTGCACTAATTGCCTGAAGTTGGCTAAATCGCAGTAAATCGTTAAAGCAGGAAATCACAGCATCTTCAACAAATCGTGATAGAGGGGCCGAGATAAAGGTTTCGACCCTACATATCAAAAGCGCAGCTGTCAATAGTTCAGCAGGTTCACAGTGCAAAAGGTTCAGTGGCACCAGGGTCCCCTGCGTCCCAATCACAGCTGGTTTTTAACTTCTGTATTCAGGGGATGGGAGGGGTGGGGGTGTTGCGTCGTGCACACACAGTGCCTGTTTTGCAGAGAAGTTTTAATAAATACACAAAGAATAATATGGAGTCTTTAGCCACGAGGAACACCTTCCCCTACCTTTTATTCTCTCCGATTCCACATCACCGCACCTACCATCCAACTCCAAAACTCGGGGGAGACTAACACTCCCTACCTCCCTTGGTGTGCATCATGGGCGTGCCCATGACGAACACAACATTTCTCCTTAACAAATACAAAACAAACATAGCTGCTCAAAAAAAAGATACTATACTAATCCAGTATACAAGAATAGTACACAACAATAAATACCACATTCAGTCAATCCACCCCGAATCCTTGCAGCCGCGTTGAGCATGGCGGTCGAGGACTCAAACTGTACCGTTCAAGTCCTTGTCTCAGAGGCACTGAGTTGATTGGTATGGAGCCAGGCACCTCCTGATCTGAATCTTGAACTGGCTCCAAATTCTGCATGTCCACACCCCCTGTAGTAGATGATTGAGAATTAGTAGCAGTCACCACCGGCCATATGCACTGGCTCAAAATTCTGCAAATCCACACCCCATGTAGTAGATGATTGAGAATTAGTAGCAGTCACCACAGGTTCCACTGTCAGGATGATCCATCCTCTCTCCTTCATCAGCTTCAGATCCCACTGTTTCCCTGAGCAGGAAGGTCTGGAATTGAAAATACAGAGGACATTAAATAACATTCACTCAGTACATGGCACTCATTTTGGTTTATAAGCTGGAAATGGATCCATCAGTCTGGTGTCAAGAGTGTCAGGATGGCCGGGTGGTCTAAGGTGCTGCATTCAGGTCACAGTCTCCCTTGGAGACGTGGGTGCAAACCCCTCTTCTGACAAGTGTCTTTTGCGAGGTGGATACATTTTTGGACTTTTTTTTTCCAAGCACCCTTATCAAAAACAATGTCAACGGTTTCTGTAAATTATCGATAAGATCTATTGTCCGTTGCTTGCACTAATTGCCTGAAGTTGGCTAAATCGCAGTAAATCGGTAAAGCAGGAAATCACAGCATCTTCAACAAATCGTGATAGAGGGGCCGAGATAAAGGTTTCGACCCTACATATCAAAAGCACAGCTGTCAATAGTTCAGCAGGTTCACAGTGCAGAAGGTTCAGTGGCACCAGGGTCCCCTGCATCCCAATCACAGCTGGTTTTTAACTTCTGTATTCAGGGCATGGGAGGGGTGTGTTGCATCGTGCACACACAGTGCCTGTTTCACAGATAAGTTTTAATAAATACACAGAGAATAATATAGAGTCATTGGCCACGAGGAACACCTTCCCTGACCTTTTATTCTCTCCGGTTCCACGTCACCGCGCCTACCATCCAACTCCAAAACTCGGGGGAGAATAACACTCCCTACCTCCCTTGGTGTGCATCATAGGCGTGCCCATGACGAACACAACATTTCTCCTTAACCAATACAAAACAAACATAGCTGCTCAAAAAAAAGATACTATACTAAACCAGTATACAAGAATAGTACACAACAAGAAATGCCACATTCAGTCAATCCACCCCGAATCCTTGCAGCCGCGTTGAGCATGGCGGTCGAGGACTCAAACTGTACCGTTCAAGTCCTTGTCGCAGAGGCACTGAGTTGATTGGTATGGAGCCAGGCACCTCCTGATCTGAATCTTGAACTGGCTCCAAATTCTGCATGTCCACACCCCCTGTAGTAGATGATTGAGAATTAGTAGCAGTCACCACCGGCCATGTGCACTGGCTCAAAATTCAGCATGTCCACACCCCATGTAGTAGATGATTGAGAATTAGTAGCAGTCACCACCGGATCCACTGTCAGGATGATCCATCCTCTCTCCTTCATCAGCTTCAGATCCCACTGTTTCCCTGAGCAGGAAGGTCTGGAATTGAAAATACAGAGGACATTAAACAACATTCACTCAGTACAAGGCACTCATTTTGGTTTATAAGCTGGAAATTGAGCCATCAGTGCAGTGTCAAGAGTGTCAGGATGGCCGAGTGGTCTAAGGCGCTGCGTTTAGGTCGCAGTCTCCTTTGGAGGCGTGGGTTCGAATCCCACTTCTGACAAGTGTCTTTTGCGAGGTGGATACATTTTTGGACTTTTTTTTTCCAAGCACCCGTATCAAAAACAATGTCAACAGTTTCTGTAAATTATCGATAAGATCTATTGTCCGTTGCTTGCACTAATTTCCTGAAGTTGGCTAAATCGCAGTAAATCGGTAAAGCGGGAAATCACAGCATCTTCAACAAATCGTGATAGAGGGGCAGAGATAAAGGTTTCGACCCTACATATCAAGAGCGCAGCTGTCAATAGTTCAGCAGGTTCACAGTGCAGAAGGTTCAGTGGCACCAGGGTCCCCTGCGTCCCAATCACAGCTGGTTTTTAACTTCTGTATTCAGGGCATGGGAGGGGTGTGTTGCATCGTGCACACACGGTGCCTGTTTCGCAGATAAGTTTTTATAAATACACAGAGAATAATATAGAGTCATTGGCCACGAGGAACACCTTCCCTGACCTTTTATTCTCTCCGGTTCCACGTCACAGCGCCTACAATCCAACTCCAAAACTCGGGGGAGACTAACACTCCCTACCTCCCTTGGTGTGCATCATAGGCGTGCCCATGACGAACACAACATTTCTCCTTAACCAATACAAAACAAACATAGCTGCTCAAAAAAAAGATACTATACTAATCCAGTATACAAGAATAGTACACAACAAGAAATGCCACATTCAGTCAATCCACCCCGAATCCTTGCAGCCGCGTTGAGCATGGCGGTCGAGGACTCAAACTGTACCGTTCAAGTCCTTGTCTCAGAGGCACTGAGTTGATTGGTATGGAGCCAGGCACCTCCTGATCTGAATCTTGAACTGGCTCCAAATTCTGCATGTCCACACCCCTTGTAGTAGATGATTGAGAATTAGTAGCAGTCACCACCGGCCATGTGCACTGGCTCAAACTTCTGCATGTCCACACCCCATGTAGTCGATGATTGAGAATTAGTAGCAGTCACCACCGTATTCACTGTCAGGATGATCCATCCTCTCTCCTTCATCAGCTTCAGATCCCACTGTTTCCCTGAGCAGGAAGGTCTGGAATTGAAAATACAGAGGACATTAAACAACATTCACTCAGTACATGGCACTCATTTTGGTTTATACGCTCGAAATTGAGCCATGAGGGAGGTGTGAAGAGTGTCAGGATGGCCGAGTGGTCTAAGGTGCTGCGTTCAGGTCGCAGCCTCCTTTGGAGGTGTGGGTTCAAATCCCACTTCTGACAAGTGTATTTTGCGAGGTGGATACATTTTTGGACTTTTTTTTTCCCAAGCACCGTATCAAAAACAATGTCAACAGTTTCTGTAAATTATCGATAAGATCTATTTTCCATTGCTTGCACTAATTGCCTGAAGTTGGCTAAATCGCAGTAAATCGTTAAAGCAGGAAATCACAGCATCTTCAACAAATCGTGATAGAGGGGCCGAGATAAAGGTTTCGACCCTACATATCAAAAGCGCAGCTGTCAATAGTTCAGCAGGTTCACAGTGCAAAAGGTTCAGTGGCACCAGGGTCCCCTGCGTCCCAATCACAGCTGGTTTTTAACTTCTGTATTCAGGGGATGGGAGGGGTGGGGGTGTTGCGTCGTGCACACACAGTGCCTGTTTTGCAGAGAAGTTTTAATAAATACACAAAGAATAATATGGAGTCTTTAGCCACGAGGAACACCTTCCCCTACCTTTTATTCTCTCCGATTCCACATCACCGCACCTACCATCCAACTCCAAAACTCGGGGGAGACTAACACTCCCTACCTCCCTTGGTGTGCATCATGGGCGTGCCCATGACGAACACAACATTTCTCCTTAACCAATACAAAACAAACATAGCTGCTCAAAAAAAAGATACTATACTAATCCAGTATACAAGAATAGTACACAACAATAAATACCACATTCAGTCAATCCACCCCAAATCCTTGCAGCCGCGTTGAGCATGGCGGTCGAGGACTCAAACTGTACCGTTCAAGTCCTTGTCTCAGAGGCACTGAGTTGATTGGTATGGAGCCAGGCACCTCCTGATCTGAATCTTGAACTGGCTCCAAATTCTGCATGTCCACACCCCCTGTAGTAGATGATTGAGAATTAGTAGCAGTCACCACCGGCCATATGCACTGGCTCAAAATTCTGCAAATCCACACCCCATGTAGTAGATGATTGAGAATTAGTAGCAGTCACCACAGGTTCCACTGTCAGGATGATCCATCCTCTCTCCTTCATCAGCTTCAGATCCCACTGTTTCCCTGAGCAGGAAGGTCTGGAATTGAAAATACAGAGGACATTAAATAACATTCACTCAGTACATGGCACTCATTTTGGTTTATAAGCTGGAAATTGATCCATCAGTCTGGTGTCAAGAGTGTCAGGATGGCCGGGTGGTCTAAGGTGCTGCATTCAGGTCACAGTCTCCCTTGGAGACGTGGGTGCAAACCCCTCTTCTGACAAGTGTCTTTTGCGAGGTGGATACATTTTTGGACTTTTTTTTTCCAAGCACCCTTATCAAAAACAATGTCAACGGTTTCTGTAAATTATCGATAAGATCTATTGTCCGTTGCTTGCACTAATTGCCTGAAGTTGGCTAAATCGCAGTAAGTCGGTAAAGCAGGAAATCACAGCATCTTCAACAAATCGTGATAGAGGGGCCGAGATAAAGGTTTCGACCCTACATATCAAAAGCACAGCTGTCAATAGTTCAGCAGGTTCACAGTGCAGAAGGTTCAGTGGCACCAGGGTCCCCTGCATCCCAATCACAGCTGGTTTTTAACTTCTGTATTCAGGGCATGGGAGGGGTGTGTTGCATCGTGCACACACAGTGCCTGTTTCACAGATAAGTTTTAATAAATACACAGAGAATAATATAGAGTCATTGGCCACGAGGAACACCTTCCCTGACCTTTTATTCTCTCCGGTTCCACGTCACCGCGCCTACCATCCAACTCCAAAACTCGGGGGAGAATAACACTCCCTACCTCCCTTGGTGTGCATCATAGGCGTGCCCATGACGAACACAACATTTCTCCTTAACCAATACAAAACAAACATAGCTGCTCAAAAAAAAGATACTATACTAAACCAGTATACAAGAATAGTACACAACAAGAAATGCCACATTCAGTCAATCCACCCCGAATCCTTGCAGCCGCGTTGAGCATGGCGGTCGAGGACTCAAACTGTACCGTTCAAGTCCTTGTCTCAGAGGCACTGAGTTGATTGGTATGGAGCCAGGCACCTCCTGATCTGAATCTTGAACTGGCTCCAAATTCTGCATGTCCACACCCCCTGTAGTAGATGATTGAGAATTAGTAGCAGTCACCACCGGCCATGTGCACTGGCTCAAAATTCAGCATGTCCACACCCCATGTAGTAGATGATTGAGAATTAGTAGCAGTCACCACCGAATCCACTGTCAGGATGATCCATCCTCTCTCCTTCATCAGCTTCAGATCCCACTGTTTCCCTGAGCAGGAAGGTCTGGAATTGAAAATACAGAGGACATTAAACAACATTCACTCAGTACATGGCACTCATTTTGGTTTATAAGCTGGAAATTGAGCCATCAGTGCAGTGTCAAGAGTGTCAGGATGGCCAAGTGGTCTTAGGTGCTGCGTTCAGGTCGCAGCCTCCTGTGGAGGCGTGGGTTTGAATCCCACTTCTGACAAGTGTCTTTTGCGAGGTGGATACATTTTTGGACTTTTTTTTTCCAAGCACCCGTATCAAAAACAATGTCAACAGTTTCTGTAAATTATCGATAAGATCTATTGTCCGTTGCTTGCACTAATTTCCTGAAGTTGGCTAAATCGCAGTAAATCGGTAAAGCGGGAAATCACAGCATCTTCAACAAATCGTGATAGAGGGGCAGAGATAAAGGTTTCGACCCTACATATCAAGAGCGCAGCTGTCAATAGTTCAGCAGGTTCACAGTGCAGAAGGTTCAGTGGCACCAGGGTCCCCTGCGTCCCAATCACAGCTGGTTTTTAACTTCTGTATTCAGGGCATGGGAGGGGTGTGTTGCATCGTGCACACACGGTGCCGGTTTCGCAGATAAGTTTTAATAAATACACAGAGAATAATATAGAGTCATTGGCCACGAGGAACACCTTCCCTGACCTTTTATTCTCTCCGGTTCCACGTCATCGCGCCTACCATCCAACTCCAAAACTCGGGGGAGACTAACACTCCCTACCTCCCTTGGTGTGCATCATAGGCGTGCCCATGACGAACACAACATTTCTCCTTAACCAATACAAAACAAACATAGCTGCTCAAAAAAAGATACTATACTAATCCAGTATACAAGAATAGTACACAACAAGAAATGCCACATTCAGTCAATCCACCCCGAATCCTTGCAGCCGCGTTGAGCATGGCGGTCGAGGACTCAAACTGTACCGTTCAAGTCCTTGTCTCAGAGGCACTGAGTTGATTGGTATGGAGCCAGGCACCTCCTGATCTGAATCTTGAACTGGCTCCAAATTCTGCATGTCCACACCCCTTGTAGTAGATGATTGAGAATTAGTAGCAGTCACCACCGGCCATGTGCACTGGCTCAAACTTCTGCATGTCCACACCCCATGTAGTCGATGATTGAGAATTAGTAGCAGTCACCACCGGATTCACTGTCAGGATGATCCATCCTCTCTCCTTCATCAGCTTCAGATCCCACTGTTTCCCTGAGCAGGAAGGTCTGGAATTGAAAATACAGAGGACATTAAACAACATTCACTCAGTACATGGCACTCATTTTGGTTTATACGCTCGAAATTGAGCCATGAGGGAGGTGTGCAGAGTGTCAGGATGGCCGAGTGGTCTAAGGTGCTGCGTTCAGGTCGCAGCCTCCCTTGGAGGTGTGGGTTCAAATCCCACTTCTGACAAGTGTATTTTGCGAGGTGGATACATTTTTGGACTTTTTTTTCCCAAGCACCGTATCAAAAACAATGTCAACAGTTTCTGTAAATTATCGATAAGATCTATTTTCCATTGCTTGCACTAATTGCCTGAAGTTGGCTAAATCGCAGTAAATCGGTAAAACAGGAAATCACAGCATCTTCAACAAATCGTGATAGAGGGGCCGAGATAAAGGTTTCGACCCTACATATCAAAAGCGCAGCTGTCAATAGTTCAGCAGGTTCACAGTGCAAAAGGTTCAGTGGCACCAGGGTCCCCTGCGTCCCAATCACAGCTGGTTTTTAACTTCTGTATTCACGGGATGGGAGGGGTGGGGGTGTTGCGTCGTGCACACACAGTGCCTGTTTTGCAGAGAAGTTTTAATAAATACACAAAGAATAATATGGAGTCTTTAGCCACAAGGAACACCTTCCCCTACCTTTTATTCTCTCCGATTCCACATCACCGCACCTACCATCCAACTCCAAAACTCGGGGGAGACTAACACTCCCTACCTCCCTTGGTGTGCATCATGGGCGTGCCCATGACGAACACAACATTTCTCCTTAACCAATACAAAACAAACATAGCTGCTCAAAAAAAAGATACTATACTAATCCAGTATACAAGAATAGTACACAACAATAAATACCACATTCAGTCAATCCACCCCGAATCCTTGCAGCCGCGTTGAGCATGGCGGTCGAGGACTCAAACTGTACCGTTCAAGTCCTTGTCTCAGAGGCACTGAGTTGATTGGTATGGAGCCAGGCACCTCCTGATCTGAATCTTGAACTGGCTCCAAATTCTGCATGTCCACACCCCCTGTAGTAGATGATTGAGAATTAGTAGCAGTCACCACCGGCCATATGCACTGGCTCAAAATTCTGCAAATCCACACCCCATGTAGTAGATGATTGAGAATTAGTAGCAGTCACCACAGGTTCCACTGTCAGGATGATCCATCCTCTCTCCTTCATCAGCTTCAGATCCCACTGTTTCCCTGAGCAGGAAGGTCTGGAATTGAAAATACAGAGGACATTAAACAACATTCACTCAGTACATGGCACTCATTTTGGTTTATAAGCTGGAAATTGAGCCATCAGTGCAGTGTCAAGAGTGTCAGGATGGCCGAGTGGTCTAAGTTGCTGCGTTCAGGTCGCAGTCTCCTTTGGAGGCGTGGGTTCGAATCCCACTTCTGACAAGTGTCTTTTGCGAGGTGGATACATTTTTGGACTTTTTTTTTCCAAGCACCCGTATCAAAAACAATGTCAACAGTTTCTGTAAATTATCGATAAGATCTATTGTCCGTTGCTTGCACTAATTTCCTGAAGTTGGCTAAATCGCAGTAAATCGGTAAAGCGGGAAATCACAGCATCTTCAACAAATCGTGATAGAGGGGCAGAGATAAAGGTTTCGACCCTACATATCAAGAGCGCAGCTGTCAATAGTTCAGCAGGTTCACAGTGCAGAAGGTTCAGTGGCACCAGGGTCCCCTGCGTCCCAATCACAGCTGGTTTTTAACTTCTGTATTCAGGGTATGGGAGGGGTGTGTTGCATCGTGCACACACGGTGCCTGTTTCGCAGATAAGTTTTTATAAATACACAGAGAATAATATAGAGTCATTGGCCAGGAGGAACACCTTCCCTGACCTTTTATTCTCTCCGGTTCCACGTCACCGCGCCTACAATCCAACTCCAAAACTCGGGGGAGACTAACACTCCCTACCTCCCTTGGTGTGCATCATAGGCGTGCCCATGACGAACACAACATTTCTCCTTAACCAATACAAAACAAACATAGCTGCTCAAAAAAAAGATACTATACTAATCCAGTATACAAGAATAGTACACAACAAGAAATGCCACATTCAGTCAATCCACCCCGAATCCTTGCAGCCGCGTTGAGCATGGCGGTCGAGGACTCAAACTGTACCGTTCAAGTCCTTGTCTCAGAGGCACTGAGTTGATTGGTATGGAGCCAGGCACCTCCTGATCTGAATCTTGAACTGGCTCCAAATTCTGCATGTCCACACCCCTTGTAGTAGATGATTGAGAATTAGTAGCAGTCACCACCGGCCATGTGCACTGGCTCAAACTTCTGCATGTCCACACCCCATGTAGTCGATGATTGAGAATTAGTAGCAGTCACCACCGGATTCACTGTCAGGATGATCCATCCTCTCTCCTTCATCAGCTTCAGATCCCACTGTTTCCCTGAGCAGGAAGGTCTGGAATTGAAAATACAGAGGACATTAAACAACATTCACTCAGTACATGGCACTCATTTTGGTTTATACGCTCGAAATTGAGCCATGAGGGAGGTGTGAAGAGTGTCAGGATGGCCGAGTGGTCTAAGGCGCTGCGTTCAGGTCGCAGCCTCCCTTGGAGTTGTGGGTTCAAATCCCACTTCTGACAAGTGTATTTTGCGAGGTGGATACATTTTTGGACTTTTTTTTCCCAAGCACCGTATCAAAAACAATGTCAACAGTTTCTGTAAATTATCGATAAGATCTATTTTCCATTGCTTGCACTAATTGCCTGAAGTTGGCTAAATCGCAGTAAATCGTTAAAGCAGGAAATCACAGCATCTTCAACAAATCGTGATAGAGGGGCCGAGATAAAGGTTTCGACCCTACATATCAAAAGCGCAGCTGTCAATAGTTCAGCAGGTTCACAGTGCAAAAGGTTCAGTGGCACCAGGGTCCCCTGCGTCCCAATCACAGCTGGTTTTTAACTTCTGTATTCAGGGGATGGGAGGGGTGGGGGTGTTGCGTCGTGCACACACAGTGCCTGTTTTGCAGAGAAGTTTTAATAAATACACAAAGAATAATATGGAGTCTTTAGCCACGAGGAACACCTTCCCCTACCTTTTATTCTCTCCGATTCCACATCACCGCACCTACCATCCAACTCCAAAACTCGGGGGAGACTAACACTCCCTACCTCCCTTGGTGTGCATCATGGGCGTGCCCATGACGAACACAACATTTCTCCTTAACAAATACAAAACAAACATAGCTGCTCAAAAAAAAGATACTATACTAATCCAGTATACAAGAATAGTACACAACAATAAATACCACATTCAGTCAATCCACCCCGAATCCTTGCAGCCGCGTTGAGCATGGCGGTCGAGGACTCAAACTGTACCGTTCAAGTCCTTGTCTCAGAGGCACTGAGTTGATTGGTATGGAGCCAGGCACCTCCTGATCTGAATCTTGAACTGGCTCCAAATTCTGCATGTCCACACCCCCTGTAGTAGATGATTGAGAATTAGTAGCAGTCACCACCGGCCATATGCACTGGCTCAAAATTCTGCAAATCCACACCCCATGTAGTAGATGATTGAGAATTAGTAGCAGTCACCACAGGTTCCACTGTCAGGATGATCCATCCTCTCTCCTTCATCAGCTTCAGATCCCACTGTTTCCCTGAGCAGGAAGGTCTGGAATTGAAAATACAGAGGACATTAAATAACATTCACTCAGTACATGGCACTCATTTTGGTTTATAAGCTGGAAATGGATCCATCAGTCTGGTGTCAAGAGTGTCAGGATGGCCGGGTGGTCTAAGGTGCTGCATTCAGGTCACAGTCTCCCTTGGAGACGTGGGTGCAAACCCCTCTTCTGACAAGTGTCTTTTGCGAGGTGGATACATTTTTGGACTTTTTTTTTCCAAGCACCCTTATCAAAAACAATGTCAACGGTTTCTGTAAATTATCGATAAGATCTATTGTCCGTTGCTTGCACTAATTGCCTGAAGTTGGCTAAATCGCAGTAAATCGGTAAAGCAGGAAATCACAGCATCTTCAACAAATCGTGATAGAGGGGCCGAGATAAAGGTTTCAACCCTACATATCAAAAGCACAGCTGTCAATAGTTCAGCAGGTTCACAGTGCAGAAGGTTCAGTGGCACCAGGGTCCCCTGCATCCCAATCACAGCTGGTTTTTAACTTCTGTATTCAGGGCATGGGAGGGGTGTGTTGCATCGTGCACACACAGTGCCTGTTTCACAGATAAGTTTTAATAAATACACAGAGAATAATATAGAGTCATTGGCCACGAGGAACACCTTCCCTGACCTTTTATTCTCTCCGGTTCCACGTCACCGCGCCTACCATCCAACTCCAAAACTCGGGGGAGAATAACACTCCCTACCTCCCTTGGTGTGCATCATAGGCGTGCCCATGACGAACACAACATTTCTCCTTAACCAATACAAAACAAACATAGCTGCTCAAAAAAAAGATACTATACTAAACCAGTATACAAGAATAGTACACAACAAGAAATGCCACATTCAGTCAATCCACCCCGAATCCTTGCAGCCGCGTTGAGCATGGCGGTCGAGGACTCAAACTGTACCGTTCAAGTCCTTGTCGCAGAGGCACTGAGTTGATTGGTATGGAGCCAGGCACCTCCTGATCTGAATCTTGAACTGGCTCCAAATTCTGCATGTCCACACCCCCTGTAGTAGATGATTGAGAATTAGTAGCAGTCACCACCGGCCATGTGCACTGGCTCAAAATTCAGCATGTCCACACCCCATGTAGTAGATGATTGAGAATTAGTAGCAGTCACCACCGGATCCACTGTCAGGATGATCCATCCTCTCTCCTTCATCAGCTTCAGATCCCACTGTTTCCCTGAGCAGGAAGGTCTGGAATTGAAAATACAGAGGACATTAAACAACATTCACTCAGTACAAGGCACTCATTTTGGTTTATAAGCTGGAAATTGAGCCATCAGTGCAGTGTCAAGAGTGTCAGGATGGCCGAGTGGTCTAAGGCGCTGCGTTTAGGTCGCAGTCTCCTTTGGAGGCGTGGGTTCGAATCCCACTTCTGACAAGTGTCTTTTGCGAGGTGGATACATTTTTGGACTTTTTTTTTCCAAGCACCCGTATCAAAAACAATGTCAACAGTTTCTGTAAATTATCGATAAGATCTATTGTCCGTTGCTTGCACTAATTTCCTGAAGTTGGCTAAATCGCAGTAAATCGGTAAAGCGGGAAATCACAGCATCTTCAACAAATCGTGATAGAGGGGCAGAGATAAAGGTTTCGACCCTACATATCAAGAGCGCAGCTGTCAATAGTTCAGCAGGTTCACAGTGCAGAAGGTTCAGTGGCACCAGGGTCCCCTGCGTCCCAATCACAGCTGGTTTTTAACTTCTGTATTCAGGGCATGGGAGGGGTGTGTTGCATCGTGCACACACGGTGCCTGTTTCGCAGATAAGTTTTTATAAATACACAGAGAATAATATAGAGTCATTGGCCACGAGGAACACCTTCCCTGACCTTTTATTCTCTCCGGTTCCACGTCACAGCGCCTACAATCCAACTCCAAAACTCGGGGGAGACTAACACTCCCTACCTCCCTTGGTGTGCATCATAGGCGTGCCCATGACGAACACAACATTTCTCCTTAACCAATACAAAACAAACATAGCTGCTCAAAAAAAAGATACTATACTAATCCAGTATACAAGAATAGTACACAACAAGAAATGCCACATTCAGTCAATCCACCCCGAATCCTTGCAGCCGCGTTGAGCATGGCGGTCGAGGACTCAAACTGTACCGTTCAAGTCCTTGTCTCAGAGGCACTGAGTTGATTGGTATGGAGCCAGGCACCTCCTGATCTGAATCTTGAACTGGCTCCAAATTCTGCATGTCCACACCCCTTGTAGTAGATGATTGAGAATTAGTAGCAGTCACCACCGGCCATGTGCACTGGCTCAAACTTCTGCATGTCCACACCCCATGTAGTCGATGATTGAGAATTAGTAGCAGTCACCACCGGATTCACTGTCAGGATGATCCATCCTCTCTCCTTCATCAGCTTCAGATCCCACTGTTTCCCTGAGCAGGAAGGTCTGGAATTGAAAATACAGAGGACATTAAACAACATTCACTCAGTACATGGCACTCATTTTGGTTTATACGCTCGAAATTGAGCCATGAGGGAGGTGTGAAGAGTGTCAGGATGGCCGAGTGGTCTAAGGTGCTGCGTTCAGGTCGCAGCCTCCTTTGGAGGTGTGGGTTCAAATCCCACTTCTGACAAGTGTATTTTGCGAGGTGGATACATTTTTGGACTTTTTTTTCCCAAGCACCGTATCAAAAACAATGTCAACAGTTTCTGTAAATTATCGATAAGATCTATTTTCCATTGCTTGCACTAATTGCCTGAAGTTGGCTAAATCGCAGTAAATCGTTAAAGCAGGAAATCACAGCATCTTCAACAAATCGTGATAGAGGGGCCGAGATAAAGGTTTCGACCCTACATATCAAAAGCGCAGCTGTCAATAGTTCAGCAGGTTCACAGTGCAAAAGGTTCAGTGGCACCAGGGTCCCCTGCGTCCCAATCACAGCTGGTTTTTAACTTCTGTATTCAGGGGATGGGAGGGGTGGGGGTGTTGCGTCGTGCACACACAGTGCCTGTTTTGCAGAGAAGTTTTAATAAATACACAAAGAATAATATGGAGTCTTTAGCCACGAGGAACACCTTCCCCTACCTTTTATTCTCTCCGATTCCACATCACCGCACCTACCATCCAACTCCAAAACTCGGGGGAGACTAACACTCCCTACCTCCCTTGGTGTGCATCATGGGCGTGCCCATGACGAACACAACATTTCTCCTTAACCAATACAAAACAAACATAGCTGCTCAAAAAAAAGATACTATACTAATCCAGTATACAAGAATAGTACACAACAATAAATACCACATTCAGTCAATCCACCCCAAATCCTTGCAGCCGCGTTGAGCATGGCGGTCGAGGACTCAAACTGTACCGTTCAAGTCCTTGTCTCAGAGGCACTGAGTTGATTGGTATGGAGCCAGGCACCTCCTGATCTGAATCTTGAACTGGCTCCAAATTCTGCATGTCCACACCCCCTGTAGTAGATGATTGAGAATTAGTAGCAGTCACCACCGGCCATATGCACTGGCTCAAAATTCTGCAAATCCACACCCCATGTAGTAGATGATTGAGAATTAGTAGCAGTCACCACAGGTTCCACTGTCAGGATGATCCATCCTCTCTCCTTCATCAGCTTCAGATCCCACTGTTTCCCTGAGCAGGAAGGTCTGGAATTGAAAATACAGAGGACATTAAATAACATTCACTCAGTACATGGCACTCATTTTGGTTTATAAGCTGGAAATTGATCCATCAGTCTGGTGTCAAGAGTGTCAGGATGGCCGGGTGGTCTAAGGTGCTGCATTCAGGTCACAGTCTCCCTTGGAGACGTGGGTGCAAACCCCTCTTCTGACAAGTGTCTTTTGCGAGGTGGATACATTTTTGGACTTTTTTTTTCCAAGCACCCTTATCAAAAACAATGTCAACGGTTTCTGTAAATTATCGATAAGATCTATTGTCCGTTGCTTGCACTAATTGCCTGAAGTTGGCTAAATCGCAGTAAGTCGGTAAAGCAGGAAATCACAGCATCTTCAACAAATCGTGATAGAGGGGCCGAGATAAAGGTTTCGACCCTACATATCAAAAGCACAGCTGTCAATAGTTCAGCAGGTTCACAGTGCAGAAGGTTCAGTGGCACCAGGGTCCCCTGCATCCCAATCACAGCTGGTTTTTAACTTCTGTATTCAGGGCATGGGAGGGGTGTGTTGCATCGTGCACACACAGTGCCTGTTTCACAGATAAGTTTTAATAAATACACAGAGAATAATATAGAGTCATTGGCCACGAGGAACACCTTCCCTGACCTTTTATTCTCTCCGGTTCCACGTCACCGCGCCTACCATCCAACTCCAAAACTCGGGGGAGAATAACACTCCCTACCTCCCTTGGTGTGCATCATAGGCGTGCCCATGACGAACACAACATTTCTCCTTAACCAATACAAAACAAACATAGCTGCTCAAAAAAAAGATACTATACTAAACCAGTATACAAGAATAGTACACAACAAGAAATGCCACATTCAGTCAATCCACCCCGAATCCTTGCAGCCGCGTTGAGCATGGCGGTCGAGGACTCAAACTGTACCGTTCAAGTTCTTGTCTCAGAGGCACTGAGTTGATTGGTATGGAGCCAGGCACCTCCTGATCTGAATCTTGAACTGGCTCCAAATTCTGCATGTCCACACCCCCTGTAGTAGATGATTGAGAATTAGTAGCAGTCACCACCGGCCATGTGCACTGGCTCAAAATTCAGCATGTCCACACCCCATGTAGTAGATGATTGAGAATTAGTAGCAGTCACCACCGAATCCACTGTCAGGATGATCCATCCTCTCTCCTTCATCAGCTTCAGATCCCACTGTTTCCCTGAGCAGGAAGGTCTGGAATTGAAAATACAGAGGACATTAAACAACATTCACTCAGTACATGGCACTCATTTTGGTTTATAAGCTGGAAATTGAGCCATCAGTGCAGTGTCAAGAGTGTCAGGATGGCCGAGTGGTCTTAGGTGCTGCGTTCAGGTCGCAGCCTCCTGTGGAGGCGTGGGTTTGAATCCCACTTCTGACAAGTGTCTTTTGCGAGGTGGATACATTTTTGGACTTTTTTTTTCCAAGCACCCGTATCAAAAACAATGTCAACAGTTTCTGTAAATTATCGATAAGATCTATTGTCCGTTGCTTGCACTAATTTCCTGAAGTTGGCTAAATCGCAGTAAATCGGTAAAGCGGGAAATCACAGCATCTTCAACAAATCGTGATAGAGGGGCAGAGATAAAGGTTTCGACCCTACATATCAAGAGCGCAGCTGTCAATAGTTCAGCAGGTTCACAGTGCAGAAGGTTCAGTGGCACCAGGGTCCCCTGCGTCCCAATCACAGCTGGTTTTTAACTTCTGTATTCAGGGCATGGGAGGGGTGTGTTGCATCGTGCACACACGGTGCCGGTTTCGCAGATAAGTTTTAATAAATACACAGAGAATAATATAGAGTCATTGGCCACGAGGAACACCTTCCCTGACCTTTTATTCTCTCCGGTTCCACGTCATCGCGCCTACCATCCAACTCCAAAACTCAGGGGAGACTAACACTCCCTACCTCCCTTGGTGTGCATCATAGGCGTGCCCATGACGAACACAACATTTCTCCTTAACCAATACAAAACAAACATAGCTGCTCAAAAAAAGATACTATACTAATCCAGTATACAAGAATAGTACACAACAAGAAATGCCACATTCAGTCAATCCACCCCGAATCCTTGCAGCCGCGTTGAGCATGGCGGTCGAGGACTCAAACTGTACCGTTCAAGTCCTTGTCTCAGAGGCACTGAGTTGATTGGTATGGAGCCAGGCACCTCCTGATCTGAATCTTGAACTGGCTCCAAATTCTGCATGTCCACACCCCTTGTAGTAGATGATTGAGAATTAGTAGCAGTCACCACCGGCCATGTGCACTGGCTCAAACTTCTGCATGTCCACACCCCATGTAGTCGATGATTGAGAATTAGTAGCAGTCACCACCGGATTCACTGTCAGGATGATCCATCCTCTCTCCTTCATCAGCTTCAGATCCCACTGTTTCCCTGAGCAGGAAGGTCTGGAATTGAAAATACAGAGGACATTAAACAACATTCACTCAGTACATGGCACTCATTTTGGTTTATACGCTCGAAATTGAGCCATGAGGGAGGTGTGCAGAGTGTCAGGATGGCCGAGTGGTCTAAGGTGCTGCGTTCAGGTCGCAGCCTCCCTTGGAGGTGTGGGTTCAAATCCCACTTCTGACAAGTGTATTTTGCGAGGTGGATACATTTTTGGACTTTTTTTTCCCAAGCACCGTATCAAAAACAATGTCAACAGTTTCTGTAAATTATCGATAAGATCTATTTTCCATTGCTTGCACTAATTGCCTGAAGTTGGCTAAATCGCAGTAAATCGGTAAAACAGGAAATCACAGCATCTTCAACAAATCGTGATAGAGGGGCCGAGATAAAGGTTTCGACCCTACATATCAAAAGCGCAGCTGTCAATAGTTCAGCAGGTTCACAGTGCAAAAGGTTCAGTGGCACCAGGGTCCCCTGCGTCCCAATCACAGCTGGTTTTTAACTTCTGTATTCACGGGATGGGAGGGGTGGGGGTGTTGCGTCGTGCACACACAGTGCCTGTTTTGCAGAGAAGTTTTAATAAATACACAAAGAATAATATGGAGTCTTTAGCCACAAGGAACACCTTCCCCTACCTTTTATTCTCTCCGATTCCACATCACCGCACCTACCATCCAACTCCAAAACTCGGGGGAGACTAACACTCCCTACCTCCCTTGGTGTGCATCATGGGCGTGCCCATGACGAACACAACATTTCTCCTTAACCAATACAAAACAAACATAGCTGCTCAAAAAAAAGATACTATACTAATCCAGTATACAAGAATAGTACACAACAATAAATACCACATTCAGTCAATCCACCCCGAATCCTTGCAGCCGCGTTGAGCATGGCGGTCGAGGACTCAAACTGTACCGTTCAAGTCCTTGTCTCAGAGGCACTGAGTTGATTGGTATGGAGCCAGGCACCTCCTGATCTGAATCTTGAACTGGCTCCAAATTCTGCATGTCCACACCCCCTGTAGTAGATGATTGAGAATTAGTAGCAGTCACCACCGGCCATATGCACTGGCTCAAAATTCTGCAAATCCACACCCCATGTAGTAGATGATTGAGAATTAGTAGCAGTCACCACAGGTTCCACTGTCAGGATGATCCATCCTCTCTCCTTCATCAGCTTCAGATCCCACTGTTTCCCTGAGCAGGAAGGTCTGGAATTGAAAATACAGAGGACATTTAACAACATTCACTCAGTACATGGCACTCATTTTGGTTTATAAGCTGGAAATTGAGCCATCAGTGCAGTGTCAAGAGTGTCAGGATGGCCGAGTGGTCTAAGTCGCTGCGTTCAGGTCGCAGTCTCCTTTGGAGGCGTGGGTTCGAATCCCACTTCTGACAAGTGTCTTTTGCGAGGTGGATACATTTTTGGACTTTTTTTTTCCAAGCACCCGTATCAAAAACAATGTCAACAGTTTCTGTAAATTATCGATAAGATCTATTGTCCGTTGCTTGCACTAATTTCCTGAAGTTGGCTAAATCGCAGTAAATCGGTAAAGCGGGAAATCACAGCATCTTCAACAAATCGTGATAGAGGGGCAGAGATAAAGGTTTCGACCCTACATATCAAGAGCGCAGCTGTCAATAGTTCAGCAGGTTCACAGTGCAGAAGGTTCAGTGGCACCAGGGTCCCCTGCGTCCCAATCACAGCTGGTTTTTAACTTCTGTATTCAGGGTATGGGAGGGGTGTGTTGCATCGTGCACACACGGTGCCTGTTTCGCAGATAAGTTTTTATAAATACACAGAGAATAATATAGAGTCATTGGCCAGGAGGAACACCTTCCCTGACCTTTTATTCTCTCCGGTTCCACGTCACCGCGCCTACAATCCAACTCCAAAACTCGGGGGAGACTAACACTCCCTACCTCCCTTGGTGTGCATCATAGGCGTGCCCATGACGAACACAACATTTCTCCTTAACCAATACAAAACAAACATAGCTGCTCAAAAAAAAGATACTATACTAATCCAGTATACAAGAATAGTACACAACAAGAAATGCCACATTCAGTCAATCCACCCCGAATCCTTGCAGCCGCGTTGAGCATGGCGGTCGAGGACTCAAACTGTACCGTTCAAGTCCTTGTCTCAGAGGCACTGAGTTGATTGGTATGGAGCCAGGCACCTCCTGATCTGAATCTTGAACTGGCTCCAAATTCTGCATGTCCACACCCCTTGTAGTAGATGATTGAGAATTAGTAGCAGTCACCACCGGCCATGTGCACTGGCTCAAACTTCTGCATGTCCACACCCCATGTAGTCGATGATTGAGAATTAGTAGCAGTCACCACCGGATTCACTGTCAGGATGTCCTCTCTCCTTCATCAGCTTCAGATCCCACTGTTTCCCTGAGCAGGAAGGTCTGGAATTGAAAATACAGAGGACATTAAATAACATTCACTCAGTACATGGCACTCATTTTGGTTTATAAGCTGGAAATGGATCCATCAGTCTGGTGTCAAGAGTGTCAGGATGGCCGGGTGGTCTAAGGTGCTGCATTCAGGTCACAGTCTCCCTTGGAGACGTGGGTGCAAACCCCTCTTCTGACAAGTGTCTTTTGCGAGGTGGATACATTTTTGGACTTTTTTTTTCCAAGCACCCTTATCAAAAACAATGTCAACGGTTTCTGTAAATTATCGATAAGATCTATTGTCCGTTGCTTGCACTAATTTCCTGAAGTTGGCTAAATCGCAGTAAATCGGTAAAGCGGGAAATCACAGCATCTTCAACAAATCGTGATAGAGGGGCAGAGATAAAGGTTTCGACCCTACATATCAAGAGCGCAGCTGTCAATAGTTCAGCAGGTTCACAGTGCAGAAGGTTCAGTGGCACCAGGGTCCTCTGCGTCCCAATCACAGCTGGTTTTTAACTTCTGTATTCAGGGCATGGGAGGGGTGTGTTGCATCGTGCACACACGGTGCCTGTTTCGCAGATAAGTTTTTATAAATACACAGAGAATAATATAGAGTCATTGGCCACGAGGAACACCTTCCCTGACCTTTTATTCTCTCCGGTTCCACGTCACCGCGCCTACCATCCAACTCCAAAACTCGGGGGAGAATAACACTCCCTACCTCCCTTGGTGTGCATCATAGGCGTGCCCATGACGAACACAACATTTCTCCTTAACCAATACAAAACAAACATAGCTGCTCAAAAAAAAGATACTATACTAAACCAGTATACAAGAATAGTACACAACAAGAAATGCCACATTCAGTCAATCCACCCCGAATCCTTGCAGCCGCGTTGAGCATGGCGGTCGAGGACTCAAACTGTACCGTTCAAGTCCTTGTCGCAGAGGCACTGAGTTGATTGGTATGGAGCCAGGCACCTCCTGATCTGAATCTTGAACTGGCTCCAAATTCTGCATGTCCACACCCCCTGTAGTAGATGATTGAGAATTAGTAGCAGTCACCACCGGCCATGTGCACTGGCTCAAAATTCAGCATGTCCACACCCCATGTAGTAGATGATTGAGAATTAGTAGCAGTCACCACCGGATCCACTGTCAGGATGATCCATCCTCTCTCCTTCATCAGCTTCAGATCCCACTGTTTCCCTGAGCAGGAAGGTCTGGAATTGAAAATACAGAGGACATTAAACAACATTCACTCAGTACAAGGCACTCATTTTGGTTTATAAGCTGGAAATTGAGCCATCAGTGCAGTGTCAAGAGTGTCAGGATGGCCGAGTGGTCTAAGGCGCTGCGTTTAGGTCGCAGTCTCCTTTGGAGGCGTGGGTTCGAATCCCACTTCTGACAAGTGTCTTTTGCGAGGTGGATACATTTTTGGACTTTTTTTTTCCAAGCACCCGTATCAAAAACAATGTCAACAGTTTCTGTAAATTATCGATAAGATCTATTGTCCGTTGCTTGCACTAATTTCCTGAAGTTGGCTAAATCGCAGTAAATCGGTAAAGCGGGAAATCACAGCATCTTCAACAAATCGTGATAGAGGGGCAGAGATAAAGGTTTCGACCCTACATATCAAGAGCGCAGCTGTCAATAGTTCAGCAGGTTCACAGTGCAGAAGGTTCAGTGGCACCAGGGTCCTCTGCGTCCCAATCACAGCTGGTTTTTAACTTCTGTATTCAGGGCATGGGAGGGGTGTGTTGCATCGTGCACACACGGTGCCTGTTTCGCAGATAAGTTTTTATAAATACACAGAGAATAATATAGAGTCATTGGCCACGAGGAACACCTTCCCTGACCTTTTATTCTCTCCGGTTCCACGTCACAGCGCCTACAATCCAACTCCAAAACTCGGGGGAGACTAACACTCCCTACCTCCCTTGGTGTGCATCATAGGCGTGCCCATGACGAACACAACATTTCTCCTTAACCAATACAAAACAAACATAGCTGCTCAAAAAAAAGATACTATACTAATCCAGTATACAAGAATAGTACACAACAAGAAATGCCACATTCAGTCAATCCACCCCGAATCCTTGCAGCCGCGTTGAGCATGGCGGTCGAGGACTCAAACTGTACCGTTCAAGTCCTTGTCTCAGAGGCACTGAGTTGATTGGTATGGAGCCAGGCACCTCCTGATCTGAATCTTGAACTGGCTCCAAAATCTGCATGTCCACACCCCTTGTAGTAGATGATTGAGAATTAGTAGCAGTCACCACCGGCCATGTGCACTGGCTCAAACTTCTGCATGTCCACACCCCATGTAGTCGATGATTGAGAATTAGTAGCAGTCACCACCGGATTCACTGTCAGGATGATCCATCCTCTCTCCTTCATCAGCTTCAGATCCCACTGTTTCCCTGAGCAGGAAGGTCTGGAATTGAAAATACAGAGGACATTAAACAACATTCACTCAGTACATGGCACTCATTTTGGTTTATACGCTCGAAATTGAGCCATGAGGGAGGTGTGAAGAGTGTCAGGATGGCCGAGTGGTCTAAGGTGCTGCGTTCAGGTCGCAGCCTCCTTTGGAGGTGTGGGTTCAAATCCCACTTCTGACAAGTGTATTTTGCGAGGTGGATACATTTTTGGACTTTTTTTTTCCCAAGCACCGTATCAAAAACAATGTCAACAGTTTCTGTAAATTATCGATAAGATCTATTTTCCATTGCTTGCACTAATTGCCTGAAGTTGGCTAAATCGCAGTAAATCGTTAAAGCAGGAAATCACAGCATCTTCAACAAATCGTGATAGAGGGGCCGAGATAAAGGTTTCGACCCTACATATCAAAAGCGCAGCTGTCAATAGTTCAGCAGGTTCACAGTGCAAAAGGTTCAGTGGCACCAGGGTCCCCTGCGTCCCAATCACAGCTGGTTTTTAACTTCTGTATTCAGGGCATGGGAGGGGTGTGTTGCATCGTGCACACACAGTGCCTGTTTCACAAATAAGTTTTAATAAATACACAGAGAATAATAT
The DNA here is from genome assembly GCF_031143425.1 of Pleurodeles waltl. Classification (NCBI taxonomy): domain Eukaryota; kingdom Metazoa; phylum Chordata; class Amphibia; order Caudata; family Salamandridae; genus Pleurodeles; species Pleurodeles waltl. The sequence goes on from NW_027150097.1 coordinate 6,285,094, forward strand.
AGAGTCATTGGCCACGAGGAACACCTTCCCTGACCTTTTATTCTCTCCGGTTCCACGTCACCGCGCCTACCATCCAACTCCAAAACTCGGGGGAGAATAACACTCCCTACCTCCCTTGGTGTGCATCATAGGCGTGCCCATGACAAACACAACATTTCTCCTTAACGAATACAAAACAAACATAGCTGCTCAAAAAAAAGATACTATACTAAACCAGTATACAAGAATAGTACACAACAAGAAATGCCACATTCAGTCAATCCACCCCGAATCCTTGCAGCCGCGTTGAGCATGGCGGTCGAGGACTCAAACTGTACCGTTCAAGTCCTTGTCGCAGAGGCACTGAGTTGATTGGTATGGAGCCAGGCACCTCCTGATCTGAATCTTGAACTGGCTCCAAATTCTGCATGTCCACACCCCCTGTAGTAGATGATTGAGAATTAGTAGCAGTCACCACCGGCCATGTGCACTGGCTCAAAATTCAGCATGTCCACACCCCATGTAGTAGATGATTGAGAATTAGTAGCAGTCACCACCGGATCCACTGTCAGGATGATCCATCCTCTCTCCTTCATCAGCTTCAGATCCCACTGTTTCCCTGAGCAGGAAGGTCTGGAATTGAAAATACAGAGGACATTAAACAACATTCACTCAGTACATGGCACTCATTTTGGTTTATAAGCTGGAAATTGAGCCATCAGTGCAGTGTCAAGAGTGTCAGGATGGCCGAGTGGTCTAAGGCGCTGCGTTCAGGTCGCAGTCTCCTTTGGAGGCGTGGGTTTGAATCCCACTTCTGACAAGCGTCTTTTGCGAGGTGGATACATTTTTGGACTTTTTTTTTCCAAGCACCCGTATCAAAAACAATGTCAACAGTTTCTGTAAATTATCGATAAGATCTATTGTCCGTTGCTTGCACTAATTTCCTGAAGTTGGCTAAATCGCAGTAAATCGGTAAAGCAGGAAATCACAGCATCTTCAACAAATCGTGATAGAGGGGCAGAGATAAAGGTTTCGACCCTACATATCAAGAGCGCAGCTGTCAATAGTTCAGCAGGTTCACAGTGCAGAAGGTTCAGTGGCACCAGGGTCCCCTGCGTCCCAATCACAGCTGGTTTTTAACTTCTGTATTCAGGGCATGGGAGGGGTGTGTTGCATCGTGCACACACGGTGCCTGTTTCGCAGATAAGTTTTTATAAATACAAAGAGAATAATATAGAGTCATTGGCCACGAGGAACACCTTCCCTGACCCTTTATTCTCTGCGGTTCCACGTCACCGCGCCTACTATCCAACTCCAAAACTCGGGGGAGACTAACACTCCCTACCTCCCTTGGTGTGCATCATAGGCGTGCCCATGACGAACACAACATTTCTCCTTAACCAATACAAAACAAACATAGCTGCTCAAAAAAAAGATACTATACTAATCCAGTATACAAGAATAGTACACAACAAGAAATGCCACATTCAGTCAATCCACCCCGAATCCTTGCAGCCGCGTTGAGCATGGCGGTCGAGGACTCAAACTGTACCGTTCAAGTCCTTGTCTCAGAGGCACTGAGTTGATTGGTATGGAGCGAGGCACCTCCTGATCTGAATCTTGAACTGGCTCCAAATTCTGCATGTCCACACCCCTTGTAGTAGATGATTGAGAATTAGTAGCAGTCACCACCGGCCATGTGCACTGGCTCAAACTTCTGCATGTCCACACCCCATGTAGTCGATGATTGAGAATTAGTAGCAGTCACCACCGGATTCACTGTCAGGATGATCCATCCTCTCTCCTTCATCAGCTTCAGATCCCACTGTTTCCCTGAGCAGGAAGGTCTGGAATTGAAAATACAGAGGACATTAAACAACATTCACTCAGTACATGGCACTCATTTTGGTTTATACGCTCGAAATTGAGCCATGAGGGAGGTGTGAAGAGTGTCAGGATGGCCGAGTGGTCTAAGGCGCTGCGTTCAGGTCGCAGCCTCCCTTGGAGGTGTGGGTTCAAATCCCACTTCTGACAAGTGTATTTTGCGAGGTGGATACATTTTTGGACTTTTTTTTTCCCAAGCACCGTATCAAAAACAATGTCAACAGTTTCTGTAAATTATCGATAAGATCTATTTTCCATTGCTTGCACTAATTGCCTGAAGTTGGCTAAATCGCAGTAAATCGGTAAAGCAGGAAATCACAGCATCTTCAACAAATCGTGATAGAGGGGCCGAGATAAAGGTTTCGACCCTACATATCAAAAGCGCAGCTGTCAATAGTTCAGCAGGTTCACAGTGCAAAAGGTTCAGTGGCACCAGGGTCCCCTGCATCCCAATCACAGCTGGTTTTTAACTTCTGTATTCAGGGGATGGGAGGGGTGGGGGTGTTGCGTCGTGCACACACAGTGCCTGTTTTGCAGAGAAGTTTTAATAAATACACAAAGAATAATATGGAGTCTTTAGCCACGAGGAACACCTTCCCCTACCTTTTATTCTCTCCGATTCCACATCACCGCACCTACCATCCAACTCCAAAACTCGGGGGAGACTAACACTCCCTACCTCCCTTGGTGTGCATCATGGGCGTGCCCATGACGAACACAACATTTCTCCTTAACCAATACAAAACAAACATAGCTGCTCAAAAAAAAGATACTATACTAATCCAGTATACAAGAATAGTACACAACAATAAATACCACATTCAGTCAATCCACCCCGAATCCTTGCAGCCGCGTTGAGCATGGCGGTCGAGGACTCAAACTGTACCGTTCAAGTCCTTGTCTCAGAGGCACTGAGTTGATTGGTATGGAGCCAGGCACCTCCTGATCTGAATCTTGAACTGGCTCCAAATTCTGCATGTCCACACCCCCTGTAGTAGATGATTGAGAATTAGTAGCAGTCACCACCGGCCATATGCACTGGCTCAAAATTCTGCAAATCCACACCCCATGTAGTAGATGATTGAGAATTAGTAGCAGTCACCACAGGTTCCACTGTCAGGATGATCCATCCTCTCTCCTTCATCAGCTTCAGATCCCACTGTTTCCCTGAGCAGGAAGGTCTGGAATTGAAAATACAGAGGACATTAAATAACATTCACTCAGTACATGGCACTCATTTTGGTTTATAAGCTGGAAATTGAGCCATCAGTCTGGTGTCAAGAGTGTCAGGATGGCCGGGTGGTCTAAGGTGCTGCATTCAGGTCACAGTCTCCCTTGGAGACGTGGGTGCAAACCCCTCTTCTGACAAGTGTCTTTTGCGAGGTGGATACATTTTTGGACTTTTTTTTCCCAAGCACCCTTATCAAAAACAATGTCAACGGTTTCTGTAAATTATCGATAAGATGTATTGTCCGTTGCTTGCACTAATTGCCTGAAGTTGGCTAAATCGCAGTAAATCGGTAAAGCAGGAAATCACAGCATCTTCAACAAATCGTGATAGAGGGGCCGAGATAAAGGTTTCGACCCTACATATCAAAAGCACAGCTGTCAATAGTTCAGCAGGTTCACAGTGCAGAAGGTTCAGTGGCACCAGGGTCCCCTGCATCCCAATCACAGCTGGTTTTTAACTTCTGTATTCAGGGCATGGGAGGGGTGTGTTGCATCGTGCACACACAGTGCCTCTTTCACAGATAAGTTTTAATAAATACACAGAGAATAATATAGAGTCATTGGCCACGAGGAACACCTTCCCTGACCTTTTATTCTCTCCGGTTCCACGTCACCGCGCCTACCATCCAACTCCAAAACTCGGGGGAGAATAACACTCCCTACCTCCCTTGGTGTGCATCATAGGCGTGCCCATGACGAACACAACATTTCTCCTTAACCAATACAAAACAAACATAGCTGCTCAAAAAAAAGATACTATACTAAACCAGTATACAAGAATAGTACACAACAAGAAATGCCACATTCAGTCAATCCACCCCGAATCCTTGCAGCCGCGTTGAGCATGGCGGTCGAGGACTCAAACTGTACCGTTCAAGTCCTTGTCGCAGAGGCACTGAGTTGATTGGTATGGAGCCAGGCACCTCCTGATCTGAATCTTGAACTGGCTCCAAATTCTGCATGTCCACACCCCCTGTAGTAGATGATTGAGAATTAGTAGCAGTCACCACCGGCCATGTGCACTGGCTCAAAATTCAGCATGTCCACACCCCATGTAGTAGATGATTGAGAATTAGTAGCAGTCACCACCGGATCCACTGTCAGGATGATCCATCCTCTCTCCTTCATCAGCTTCAGATCCCACTGTTTCCCTGAGCAGGAAGGTCTGGAATTGAAAATACAGAGGACATTAAACAACATTCACTCAGTACAAGGCACTCATTTTGGTTTATAAGCTGGAAATTGAGCCATCAGTGCAGTGTCAAGAGTGTCAGGATGGCCGAGTGGTCTAAGGCGCTGCGTTTAGGTCGCAGTCTCCTTTGGAGGCGTGGGTTCGAATCTCACTTCTGACAAGTGTCTTTTGCGAGGTGGATACATTTTTGGACTTTTTTTTTCCAAGCACCCGTATCAAAAACAATGTCAACAGTTTCTGTAAATTATCGATAAGATCTATTGTCCGTTGCTTGCACTAATTTCCTGAAGTTGGCTAAATCGCAGTAAATCGGTAAAGCGGGAAATCACAGCATCTTCAACAAATCGTGATAGAGGGGCAGAGATAAAGGTTTCGACCCTACATATCAAGAGCGCAGCTGTCAATAGTTCAGCAGGTTCACAGTGCAGAAGGTTCAGTGGCACCAGGGTCCCCTGCGTCCCAATCACAGCTGGTTTTTAACTTCTGTATTCAGGGCATGGCAGGGGTGTGTTGCATCGTGCACACACGGTGCCTGTTTCGCAGATAAGTTTTTATAAATACACAGAGAATAATATAGAGTCATTGGCCACGAGGAACACCTTCCCTGACCTTTTATTCTCTCCGGTTCCACGTCACAGCGCCTACAATCCAACTCCAAAACTCGGGGGAGACTAACACTCCCTACCTCCCTTGGTGTGCATCATAGGCGTGCCCATGACGAACACAACATTTCTCCTTAACCAATACAAAACAAACATAGCTGCTCAAAAAAAAGATACTATACTAATCCAGTATACAAGAATAGTACACAACAAGAAATGCCACATTCAGTCAATCCACCCCGAATCCTTGCAGCCGCGTTGAGCATGGCGGTCGAGGACTCAAACTGTACCGTTCAAGTCCTTGTCTCAGAGGCACTGAGTTGATTGGTATGGAGCCAGGCACCTCCTGATCTGAATCTTGAACTGGCTCCAAATTCTGCATGTCCACACCCCTTGTAGTAGATGATTGAGAATTAGTAGCAGTCACCACCGGCCATGTGCACTGGCTCAAACTTCTGCATGTCCACACCCCATGTAGTCGATGATTGAGAATTAGTAGCAGTCACCACCGGATTCACTGTCAGGATGATCCATCCTCTCTCCTTCATCAGCTTCAGATCCCACTGTTTCCCTGAGCAGGAAGGTCTGGAATTGAAAATACAGAGGACATTAAACAACATTCACTCAGTACATGGCACTCATTTCGGTTTATACGCTCGAAATTGAGCCATGAGGGAGGTGTGAAGAGTGTCAGGATGGCCGAGTGGTCTAAGGTGCTGCGTTCAGGTCGCAGCCTCCTTTGGAGGTGTGGGTTCAAATCCCACTTCTGACAAGTGTATTTTGCGAGGTGGATACATTTTTGGACTTTTTTTTTCCCAAGCCCCGTATCAAAAACAATGTCAACAGTTTCTGTAAATTATCGATAAGATCTATTTTCCATTGCTTGCACTAATTGCCTGAAGTTGGCTAAATCGCAGTAAATCGTTAAAGCAGGAAATCACAGCATCTTCAACAAATCGTGATAGAGGGGCCGAGATAAAGGTTTCGACCCTACATATCAAAAGCGCAGCTGTCAATAGTTCAGCAGGTTCACAGTGCAAAAGGTTCAGTGGCACCAGGGTCCCCTGCGTCCCAATCACAGCTGGTTTTTAACTTCTGTATTCAGGGGATGGGAGGGGTGGGGGTGTTGCGTCGTGCACACACAGTGCCTGTTTTGCAGAGAAGTTTTAATAAATACACAAAGAATAATATGGAGTCTTTAGCCACGAGGAACACCTTCCCCTACCTTTTATTCTCTCCGATTCCACATCACCGCACCTACCATCCAACTCCAAAACTCGGGGGAGACTAACACTCCCTACCTCCCTTGGTGTGCATCATGGGCGTGCCCATGACGAACACAACATTTCTCCTTAACCAATACAAAACAAACATAGCTGCTCAAAAAAAAGATACTATACTAATCCAGTATACAAGAATAGTACACAACAATAAATACCACATTCAGTCAATCCACCCCAAATCCTTGCAGCCGCGTTGAGCATGGCGGTCGAGGACTCAAACTGTACCGTTCAAGTCCTTGTCTCAGAGGCACTGAGTTGATTGGTATGGAGCCAGGCACCTCCTGATCTGAATCTTGAACTGGCTCCAAATTCTGCATGTCCACACCCCCTGTAGTAGATGATTGAGAATTAGTAGCAGTCACCACCGGCCATATGCACTGGCTCAAAATTCTGCAAATCCACACCCCATGTAGTAGATGATTGAGAATTAGTAGCAGTCACCACAGGTTCCACTGTCAGGATGATCCATCCTCTCTCCTTCATCAGCTTCAGATCCCACTGTTTCCCTGAGCAGGAAGGTCTGGAATTGAAAATACAGAGGACATTAAATAACATTCACTCAGTACATGGCACTCATTTTGGTTTATAAGCTGGAAATTGATCCATCAGTCTGGTGTCAAGAGTGTCAGGATGGCCGGGTGGTCTAAGGTGCTGCATTCAGGTCACAGTCTCCCTTGGAGACGTGGGTGCAAACCCCTCTTCTGACAAGTGTCTTTTGCGAGGTGGATACATTTTTGGACTTTTTTTTTCCAAGCACCCTTATCAAAAACAATGTCAACGGTTTCTGTAAATTATCGATAAGATCTATTGTCCGTTGCTTGCACTAATTGCCTGAAGTTGGCTAAATCGCAGTAAGTCGGTAAAGCAGGAAATCACAGCATCTTCAACAAATCGTGATAGAGGGGCCGAGATAAAGGTTTCGACCCTACATATCAAAAGCACAGCTGTCAATAGTTCAGCAGGTTCACAGTGCAGAAGGTTCAGTGGCACCAGGGTCCCCTGCATCCCAATCACAGCTGGTTTTTAACTTCTGTATTCAGGGCATGGGAGGGGTGTGTTGCATCGTGCACACACAGTGCCTGTTTCACAGATAAGTTTTAATAAATACACAGAGAATAATATAGAGTCATTGGCCACGAGGAACACCTTCCCTGACCTTTTATTCTCTCCGGTTCCACGTCACCGCGCCTACCATCCAACTCCAAAACTCGGGGGAGAATAACACTCCCTACCTCCCTTGGTGTGCATCATAGGCGTGCCCATGACGAACACAACATTTCTCCTTAACCAATACAAAACAAACATAGCTGCTCAAAAAAAAGATACTATACTAAACCAGTATACAAGAATAGTACACAACAAGAAATGCCACATTCAGTCAATCCACCCCGAATCCTTGCAGCCGCGTTGAGCATGGCGGTCGAGGACTCAAACTGTACCGTTCAAGTTCTTGTCTCAGAGGCACTGAGTTGATTGGTATGGAGCCAGGCACCTCCTGATCTGAATCTTGAACTGGCTCCAAATTCTGCATGTCCACACCCCCTGTAGTAGATGATTGAGAATTAGTAGCAGTCACCACCGGCCATGTGCACTGGCTCAAAATTCAGCATGTCCACACCCCATGTAGTAGATGATTGAGAATTAGTAGCAGTCACCACCGAATCCACTGTCAGGATGATCCATCCTCTCTCCTTCATCAGCTTCAGATCCCACTGTTTCCCTGAGCAGGAAGGTCTGGAATTGAAAATACAGAGGACATTAAACAACATTCACTCAGTACATGGCACTCATTTTGGTTTATAAGCTGGAAATTGAGCCATCAGTGCAGTGTCAAGAGTGTCAGGATGGCCGAGTGGTCTTAGGTGCTGCGTTCAGGTCGCAGCCTCCTGTGGAGGCGTGGGTTTGAATCCCACTTCTGACAAGTGTCTTTTGCGAGGTGGATACATTTTTGGACTTTTTTTTTCCAAGCACCCGTATCAAAAACAATGTCAACAGTTTCTGTAAATTATCGATAAGATCTATTGTCCGTTGCTTGCACTAATTTCCTGAAGTTGGCTAAATCGCAGTAAATCGGTAAAGCGGGAAATCACAGCATCTTCAACAAATCGTGATAGAGGGGCAGAGATAAAGGTTTCGACCCTACATATCAAGAGCGCAGCTGTCAATAGTTCAGCAGGTTCACAGTGCAGAAGGTTCAGTGGCACCAGGGTCCCCTGCGTCCCAATCACAGCTGGTTTTTAACTTCTGTATTCAGGGCATGGGAGGGGTGTGTTGCATCGTGCACACACGGTGCCGGTTTCGCAGATAAGTTTTAATAAATACACAGAGAATAATATAGAGTCATTGGCCACGAGGAACACCTTCCCTGACCTTTTATTCTCTCCGGTTCCACGTCATCGCGCCTACCATCCAACTCCAAAACTCGGGGGAGACTAACACTCCCTACCTCCCTTGGTGTGCATCATAGGCGTGCCCATGACGAACACAACATTTCTCCTTAACCAATACAAAACAAACATAGCTGCTCAAAAAAAGATACTATACTAATCCAGTATACAAGAATAGTACACAACAAGAAATGCCACATTCAGTCAATCCACCCCGAATCCTTGCAGCCGCGTTGAGCATGGCGGTCGAGGACTCAAACTGTACCGTTCAAGTCCTTGTCTCAGAGGCACTGAGTTGATTGGTATGGAGCCAGGCACCTCCTGATCTGAATCTTGAACTGGCTCCAAATTCTGCATGTCCACACCCCTTGTAGTAGATGATTGAGAATTAGTAGCAGTCACCACCGGCCATGTGCACTGGCTCAAACTTCTGCATGTCCACACCCCATGTAGTCGATGATTGAGAATTAGTAGCAGTCACCACCGGATTCACTGTCAGGATGATCCATCCTCTCTCCTTCATCAGCTTCAGATCCCACTGTTTCCCTGAGCAGGAAGGTCTGGAATTGAAAATACAGAGGACATTAAACAACATTCACTCAGTACATGGCACTCATTTTGGTTTATACGCTCGAAATTGAGCCATGAGGGAGGTGTGCAGAGTGTCAGGATGGCCGAGTGGTCTAAGGTGCTGCGTTCAGGTCGCAGCCTCCCTTGGAGGTGTGGGTTCAAATCCCACTTCTGACAAGTGTATTTTGCGAGGTGGATACATTTTTGGACTTTTTTTTCCCAAGCACCGTATCAAAAACAATGTCAACAGTTTCTGTAAATTATCGATAAGATCTATTTTCCATTGCTTGCACTAATTGCCTGAAGTTGGCTAAATCGCAGTAAATCGGTAAAACAGGAAATCACAGCATCTTCAACAAATCGTGATAGAGGGGCCGAGATAAAGGTTTCGACCCTACATATCAAAAGCGCAGCTGTCAATAGTTCAGCAGGTTCACAGTGCAAAAGGTTCAGTGGCACCAGGGTCCCCTGCGTCCCAATCACAGCTGGTTTTTAACTTCTGTATTCACGGGATGGGAGGGGTGGGGGTGTTGCATCGTGCACACACAGTGCCTGTTTTGCAGAGAAGTTTTAATAAATACACAAAGAATAATATGGAGTCTTTAGCCACAAGGAACACCTTCCCCTACCTTTTATTCTCTCCGATTCCACATCACCGCACCTACCATCCAACTCCAAAACTCGGGGGAGACTAACACTCCCTACCTCCCTTGGTGTGCATCATGGGCGTGCCCATGACGAACACAACATTTCTCCTTAACCAATACAAAACAAACATAGCTGCTCAAAAAAAAGATACTATACTAATCCAGTATACAAGAATAGTACACAACAATAAATACCACATTCAGTCAATCCACCCCGAATCCTTGCAGCCGCGTTGAGCATGGCGGTCGAGGACTCAAACTGTACCGTTCAAGTCCTTGTCTCAGAGGCACTGAGTTGATTGGTATGGAGCCAGGCACCTCCTGATCTGAATCTTGAACTGGCTCCAAATTCTGCATGTCCACACCCCCTGTAGTAGATGATTGAGAATTAGTAGCAGTCACCACCGGCCATATGCACTGGCTCAAAATTCTGCAAATCCACACCCCATGTAGTAGATGATTGAGAATTAGTAGCAGTCACCACAGGTTCCACTGTCAGGATGATCCATCCTCTCTCCTTCATCAGCTTCAGATCCCACTGTTTCCCTGAGCAGGAAGGTCTGGAATTGAAAATACAGAGGACATTAAACAACATTCACTCAGTACATGGCACTCATTTTGGTTTATAAGCTGGAAATTGAGCCATCAGTGCAATGTCAAGAGTGTCAGGATGGCCGAGTGGTCTAAGTCGCTGCGTTCAGGTCGCAGTCTCCTTTGGAGGCGTGGGTTCGAATCCCACTTCTGACAAGTGTCTTTTGCGAGGTGGATACATTTTTGGACTTTTTTTTTCCAAGCACCCGTATCAAAAACAATGTCAACAGTTTCTGTAAATTATCGATAAGATCTATTGTCCGTTGCTTGCACTAATTTCCTGAAGTTGGCTAAATCGCAGTAAATCGGTAAAGCGGGAAATCACAGCATCTTCAACAAATCGTGATAGAGGGGCAGAGATAAAGGTTTCGACCCTACATATCAAGAGCGCAGCTGTCAATAGTTCAGCAGGTTCACAGTGCAGAAGGTTCAGTGGCACCAGGGTCCCCTGCGTCCCAATCACAGCTGGTTTTTAACTTCTGTATTCAGGGTATGGGAGGGGTGTGTTGCATCGTGCACACACGGTGCCTGTTTCGCAGATAAGTTTTTATAAATACACAGAGAATAATATAGAGTCATTGGCCAGGAGGAACACCTTCCCTGACCTTTTATTCTCTCCGGTTCCACGTCACCGCGCCTACAATCCAACTCCAAAACTCGGGGGAGACTAACACTCCCTACCTCCCTTGGTGTGCATCATAGGCGTGCCCATGACGAACACAACATTTCTCCTTAACCAATACAAAACAAACATAGCTGCTCAAAAAAAAGATACTATACTAATCCAGTATACAAGAATAGTACACAACAAGAAATGCCACATTCAGTCAATCCACCCCGAATCCTTGCAGCCGCGTTGAGCATGGCGGTCGAGGACTCAAACTGTACCGTTCAAGTCCTTGTCTCAGAGGCACTGAGTTGATTGGTATGGAGCCAGGCACCTCCTGATCTGAATCTTGAACTGGCTCCAAATTCTGCATGTCCACACCCCTTGTAGTAGATGATTGAGAATTAGTAGCAGTCACCACCGGCCATGTGCACTGGCTCAAACTTCTGCATGTCCACACCCCATGTAGTCGATGATTGAGAATTAGTAGCAGTCACCACCGGATTCACTGTCAGGATGTCCTCTCTCCTTCATCAGCTTCAGATCCCACTGTTTCCCTGAGCAGGAAGGTCTGGAATTGAAAATACAGAGGACATTAAATAACATTCACTCAGTACATGGCACTCATTTTGGTTTATAAGCTGGAAATGGATCCATCAGTCTGGTGTCAAGAGTGTCAGGATGGCCGGGTGGTCTAAGGTGCTGCATTCAGGTCACAGTCTCCCTTGGAGACGTGGGTGCAAACCCCTCTTCTGACAAGTGTCTTTTGCGAGGTGGATACATTTTTGGACTTTTTTTTTCCAAGCACCCTTATCAAAAACAATGTCAACGGTTTCTGTAAATTATCGATAAGATCTATTGTCCGTTGCTTGCACTAATTGCCTGAAGTTGGCTAAATCGCAGTAAATCGGTAAAGCAGGAAATCACAGCATCTTCAACAAATCGTGATAGAGGGGCCGAGATAAAGGTTTCGACCCTACATATCAAAAGCACAGCTGTCAATAGTTCAGCAGGTTCACAGTGCAGAAGGTTCAGTGGCACCAGGGTCCCCTGCATCCCAATCACAGCTGGTTTTTAACTTCTGTATTCAGGGCATGGGAGGGGTGTGTTGCATCGTGCACACACAGTGCCTGTTTCACAGATAAGTTTTAATAAATACACAGAGAATAATATAGAGTCATTGGCCACGAGGAACACCTTCCCTGACCTTTTATTCTCTCCGGTTCCACGTCACCGCGCCTACCATCCAACTCCAAAACTCGGGGGAGAATAACACTCCCTACCTCCCTTGGTGTGCATCATAGGCGTGCCCATGACGAACACAACATTTCTCCTTAACCAATACAAAACAAACATAGCTGCTCAAAAAAAAGATACTATACTAAACCAGTATACAAGAATAGTACACAACAAGAAATGCCACATTCAGTCAATCCACCCCGAATCCTTGCAGCCGCGTTGAGCATGGCGGTCGAGGACTCAAACTGAACCGTTCAAGTCCTTGTCGCAGAGGCACTGAGTTGATTGGTATGGAGCCAGGCACCTCCTGATCTGAATCTTGAACTGGCTCCAAATTCTGCATGTCCACACCCCCTGTAGTAGATGATTGAGAATTAGTAGCAGTCACCACCGGCCATGTGCACTGGCTCAAAATTCAGCATGTCCACACCCCATGTAGTAGATGATTGAGAATTAGTAGCAGTCACCACCGGATCCACTGTCAGGATGATCCATCCTCTCTCCTTCATCAGCTTCAGATCCCACTGTTTCCCTGAGCAGGAAGGTCTGGAATTGAAAATACAGAGGACATTAAACAACATTCACTCAGTACAAGGCACTCATTTTGGTTTATAAGCTGGAAATTGAGCCATCAGTGCAGTGTCAAGAGTGTCAGGATGGCCGAGTGGTCTAAGGCGCTGCGTTTAGGTCGCAGTCTCCTTTGGAGGCGTGGGTTCGAATCCCACTTCTGACAAGTGTCTTTTGCGAGGTGGATACATTTTTGGACTTTTTTTTTCCAAGCACCCGTATCAAAAACAATGTCAACAGTTTCTGTAAATTATCGATAAGATCTATTGTCCGTTGCTTGCACTAATTTCCTGAAGTTGGCTAAATCGCAGTAAATCGGTAAAGCGGGAAATCACAGCATCTTCAACAAATCGTGATAGAGGGGCAGAGATAAAGGTTTCGACCCTACATATCAAGAGCGCAGCTGTCAATAGTTCAGCAGGTTCACAGTGCAGAAGGTTCAGTGGCACCAGGGTCCTCTGCGTCCCAATCACAGCTGGTTTTTAACTTCTGTATTCAGGGCATGGGAGGGGTGTGTTGCATCGTGCACACACGGTGCCTGTTTCGCAGATAAGTTTTTATAAATACACAGAGAATAATATAGAGTCATTGGCCACGAGGAACACCTTCCCTGACCTTTTATTCTCTCCGGTTCCACGTCACAGCGCCTACAATCCAACTCCAAAACTCGGGGGAGACTAACACTCCCTACCTCCCTTGGTGTGCATCATAGGCGTGCCCATGACGAACACAACATTTCTCCTTAACCAATACAAAACAAACATAGCTGCTCAAAAAAAAGATACTATACTAATCCAGTATACAAGAATAGTACACAACAAGAAATGCCACATTCAGTCAATCCACCCCGAATCCTTGCAGCCGCGTTGAGCATGGCGGTCGAGGACTCAAACTGTACCGTTCAAGTCCTTGTCTCAGAGGCACTGAGTTGATTGGTATGGAGCCAGGCACCTCCTGATCTGAATCTTGAACTGGCTCCAAAATCTGCATGTCCACACCCCTTGTAGTAGATGATTGAGAATTAGTAGCAGTCACCACCGGCCATGTGCACTGGCTCAAACTTCTGCATGTCCACACCCCATGTAGTCGATGATTGAGAATTAGTAGCAGTCACCACCGGATTCACTGTCAGGATGATCCATCCTCTCTCCTTCATCAGCTTCAGATCCCACTGTTTCCCTGAGCAGGAAGGTCTGGAATTGAAAATACAGAGGACATTAAACAACATTCACTCAGTACATGGCACTCATTTTGGTTTATACGCTCGAAATTGAGCCATGAGGGAGGTGTGAAGAGTGTCAGGATGGCCGAGTGGTCTAAGGTGCTGCGTTCAGGTCGCAGCCTCCTTTGGAGGTGTGGGTTCAAATCCCACTTCTGACAAGTGTATTTTGCGAGGTGGATACATTTTTGGACTTTTTTTTTCCCAAGCACCGTATCAAAAACAATGTCAACAGTTTCTGTAAATTATCGATAAGATCTATTTTCCATTGCTTGCACTAATTGCCTGAAGTTGGCTAAATCGCAGTAAATCGTTAAAGCAGGAAATCACAGCATCTTCAACAAATCGTGATAGAGGGGCCGAGATAAAGGTTTCGACCCTACATATCAAAAGCGCAGCTGTCAATAGTTCAGCAGGTTCACAGTGCAAAAGGTTCAGTGGCACCAGGGTCCCCTGCGTCCCAATCACAGCTGGTTTTTAACTTCTGTATTCAGGGCATGGGAGGGGTGTGTTGCATCGTGCACACACAGTGCCTGTTTCACAAATAAGTTTTAATAAATACACAGAGAATAATATAGAGTCATTGGCCACGAGGAACACCTTCCCTGACCTTTTATTCTCTCCGGTTCCACGTCACCGCGCCTACCATCCAACTCCAAAACTCGGGGGAGAATAACACTCCCTACCTCCCTTGGTGTGCATCATAGGCGTGCCCATGACAAACACAACATTTCTCCTTAACCAATACAAAACAAACATAGCTGCTCAAAAAAAAGATACTATACTAAACCAGTATACAAGAATAGTACACAACAAGAAATGCCACATTCAGTCAATCCACCCCGAATCCTTGCAGCCGCGTTGAGCATGGCGGTCGAGGACTCAAACTGTACCGTTCAAGTCCTTGTCGCAGAGGCACTGAGTTGATTGGTATGGAGCCAGGCACCTCCTGATCTGAATCTTGAACTGGCTCCAAATTCTGCATGTCCACACCCCCTGTAGTAGATGATTGAGAATTAGTAGCAGTCACCACCGGCCATGTGCACTGGCTCAAAATTCAGCATGTCCACACCCCATGTAGTAGATGATTGAGAATTAGTAGCAGTCACCACCGGATCCACTGTCAGGATGATCCATCCTCTCTCCTTCATCAGCTTCAGATCCCACTGTTTCCCTGAGCAGGAAGGTCTGGAATTGAAAATACAGAGGACATTAAACAACATTCACTCAGTACATGGCACTCATTTTGGTTTATAAGCTGGAAATTGAGCCATCAGTGCAGTGTCAAGAGTGTCAGGATGGCCGAGTGGTCTAAGGCGCTGCGTTCAGGTCGCAGTCTCCTTTGGAGGCGTGGGTTCGAATCCCACTTCTGACAAGTGTCTTTTGCGAGGTGGATACATTTTTGGACTTTTTTTTTCCAAGCACCCGTATCAAAAACAATGTCAACAGTTTCTGTAAATTATCGATAAGATCTATTGTCCGTTGCTTGCACTAATTTCCTGAAGTTGGCTAAATCGCAGTAAATCGGTAAAGCGGGAAATCACAGCATCTTCAACAAATCGTGATAGAGGGGCAGAGATAAAGGTTTCGACCCTACATATCAAGAGCGCAGCTGTCAATAGTTCAGCAGGTTCACAGTGCAGAAGGTTCAGTGGCACCAGGGTCCCCTGCGTCCCAATCACAGCTGGTTTTTAACTTCTGTATTCAGGGCATGGGAGGGGTGTGTTGCATCGTGCACACACGGTGCCTGTTTCGCAGATAAGTTTTTATAAATACAAAGAGAATAATATAGAGTCATTGGCCACGAGGAACACCTTCCCTGACCCTTTATTCTCTGCGGTTCCACGTCACCGCGCCTACCATCCAACTCCAAAACTCGGGGAGACTAACACTCCCTACCTCCCTTGGTGTGCATCATAGGCGTGCCCATGACGAACACAACATTTCTCCTTAACCAATACAAAACAAACATAGCTGCTCAAAAAAAAGATACTATACTAATCCAGTATACAAGAATAGTACACAACAAGAAATGCCACATTCAGTCAATCCACCCCGAATCCTTGCAGCCGCGTTGAGCATGGCGGTCGAGGACTCAAACTGTACCGTTCAAGTCCTTGTCTCAGAGGCACTGAGTTGATTGGTATGGAGCGAGGCACCTCCTGATCTGAATCTTGAACTGGCTCCAAATTCTGCATGTCCACACCCCTTGTAGTAGATGATTGAGAATTAGTAGCAGTCACCACCGGCCATGTGCACTGGCTCAAACTTCTGCATGTCCACACCCCATGTAGTCGATGATTGAGAATTAGTAGCAGTCACCACCGGATTCACTGTCAGGATGATCCATCCTCTCTCCTTCATCAGCTTCAGATCCCACTGTTTCCCTGAGCAGGAAGGTCTGGAATTGAAAATACAGAGGACATTAAACAACATTCACTCAGTACATGGCACTCATTTTGGTTTATACGCTCGAAATTGAGCCATGAGGGAGGTGTGAAGAGTGTCAGGATGGCCGAGTGGTCTAAGGCGCTGCGTTCAGGTCGCAGTCTCCCTTGGAGGTGTGGGTTCAAATCCCACTTCTGACAAGTGTATTTTGCGAGGTGGATACGTTTTTGGACTTTTTTTTTCCCAAGCACCGTATCAAAAACAATGTCAACAGTTTCTGTAAATTATCGATAAGATCTATTTTCCATTGCTTGCACTAATTGCCTGAAGTTGGCTAAATCGCAGTAAATCGGTAAAGCAGGAAATCACAGCATCTTCAACAAATCGTGATAGAGGGGCCGAGATAAAGGTTTCGACCCTACATATCAAAAGCGCAGCTGTCAATAGTTCAGCAGGTTCACAGTGCAAAAGGTTCAGTGGCACCAGGGTCCCCTGCATCCCAATCACAGCTGGTTTTTAACTTCTGTATTCAGGGGATGGGAGGGGTGGGGGTGTTGCGTCGTGCACACACAGTGCCTGTTTTGCAGAGAAGTTTTAATAAATACACAAAGAATAATATGGAGTCTTTAGCCACGAGGAACACCTTCCCCTACCTTTTATTCTCTCCGATTCCACATCACCGCACCTACCATCCAACTCCAAAACTCGGGGGAGACTAACACTCCCTACCTCCCTTGGTGTGCATCATGGGCGTGCCCATGACGAACACAACATTTCTCCTTAACCAATACAAAACAAACATAGCTGCTCAAAAAAAAGATACTATACTAATCCAGTATACAAGAATAGTACACAACAATAAATACCACATTCAGTCAATCCACCCCGAATCCTTGCAGCCGCGTTGAGCATGGCGGTCGAGGACTCAAACTGTACCGTTCAAGTCCTTGTCTCAGAGGCACTGAGTTGATTGGTATGGAGCCAGGCACCTCCTGATCTGAATCTTGAACTGGCTCCAAATTCTGCATGTCCACACCCCCTGTAGTAGATGATTGAGAATTAGTAGCAGTCACCACCGGCCATATGCACTGGCTCAAAATTCTGCAAATCCACACCCCATGTAGTAGATGATTGAGAATTAGTAGCAGTCACCACAGGTTCCACTTTCAGGATGATCCATCCTCTCTCCTTCATCAGCTTCAGATCCCACTGTTTCCCTGAGCAGGAAGGTCTGGAATTGAAAATACAGAGGACATTAAATAACATTCACTCAGTACATGGCACTCATTTTGGTTTATAAGCTGGAAATTGAGCCATCAGTCTGGTGTCAAGAGTGTCAGGATGGCCGGGTGGTCTAAGGTGCTGCATTCAGGTCACAGTCTCCCTTGGAGACGTGGGTGCAAACCCCTCTTCTGACAAGTGTCTTTTGCGAGGTGGATACATTTTTGGACTTTTTTTTCCCAAGCACCCTTATCAAAAACAATGTCAACGGTTTCTGTAAATTATCGATAAGATGTATTGTCCGTTGCTTGCACTAATTGCTTGAAGTTGGCTAAATCGCAGTAAATCGGTAAAGCAGGAAATCACAGCATCTTCAACAAATCGTGATAGAGGGGCCGAGATAAAGGTTTCGACCCTACATATCAAAAGCACAGCTGTCAATAGTTCAGCAGGTTCACAGTGCAGAAGGTTCAGTGGCACCAGGGTCCCCTGCATCCCAATCACAGCTGGTTTTTAACTTCTGTATTCAGGGCATGGGAGGGGTGTGTTGCATCGTGCACACACAGTGCCTCTTTCACAGATAAGTTTTAATAAATACACAGAGAATAATATAGAGTCATTGGCCACGAGGAACACCTTCCCTGACCTTTTATTCTCTCCGGTTCCACGTCACCGCGCCTACCATCCAACTCCAAAACTCGGGGGAGAATAACACTCCCTACCTCCCTTGGTGTGCATCATAGGCGTGCCCATGACGAACACAACATTTCTCCTTAACCAATACAAAACAAACATAGCTGCTCAAAAAAAAGATACTATACTAAACCAGTATACAAGAATAGTACACAACAAGAAATGCCACATTCAGTCAATCCACCCCGAATCCTTGCAGCCGCGTTGAGCATGGCGGTCGAGGACTCAAACTGTACCGTTCAAGTCCTTGTCGCAGAGGCACTGAGTTGATTGGTATGGAGCCAGGCTCCTCCTGATCTGAATCTTGAACTGGCTCCAAATTCTGCATGTCCACACCCCCTGTAGTAGATGATTGAGAATTAGTAGCAGTCTCCACCGGCCATGTGCACTGGCTCAAAATTCAGCATGTCCACACCCCATGTAGTAGATGATTGAGAATTAGTAGCAGTCACCACCGGATCCACTGTCAGGATGATCCATCCTCTCTCCTTCATCAGCTTCAGATCCCACTGTTTCCCTGAGCAGGAAGGTCTGGAATTGAAAATTCAGAGGACATTAAACAACATTCACTCAGTACATGGCACTCATTTTGGTTTATAAGCTGGAAATTGAGCCATCAGTGCAGTGTCAAGAGTGTCAGGATGGCCGAGTGGTCTAAGGCGCTGCGTTCAGGTCGCAGTCTCCTTTGGAGGCGTGGGTTCGAATCCCACTTCTGACAAGTGTCTTTTGCGAGGTGGATACATTTTTGGACTTTTTTTTTCCAAGCACCCGTATCAAAAACAATGTCAACAGTTTCTGTAAATTATCGATAAGATCTATTGTCCGTTGCTTGCACTAATTTCCTGAAGTTGGCTAAATCGCAGTAAATCTGTAAAGCGGGAAATCACAGCATCTTCAACAAATCGTGATAGAGGGGCCGAGATAAAGGTTTCGACCCTACATATCAAGAGCGCAGCTGTCAATAGTTCAGCAGGTTCACAGTGCAGAAGGTTCAGTGGCACCAGGGTCCCCTGCGTCCCAATCACAGCTGGTTTTTAACTTCTGTATTCAGGGCATGGGAGGGGTGTGTTGCATCGTGCACACACAGTGCCTGTTTTGCAGAGAAGTTTTAATAAATACACAGAGAATAATATAGAGTCATTGGCCATGAGGAACACCTTCCCTGACCATTTATTCTCTCCGGTTCCATGTCACCGCGCCTACCATCCAACTCCAAAACTCTGGGGAGACTAACACTCCCTACCTCCCTTGGTGTGCATCATAGGCGTGCCCATGACGAACACAACATTTCTCCTTAACCAATACAAAACAAACATAGCTGCTCAAAAAAAAGATACTATACTAATCCAGTATACAAGAATAGTACACAACAAGAAATGCCACATTCAGTCAATCCACCCCGAATCCTTGCAGCCGCGTTGAGCATGGCGGTCGAGGACTCAAACTGTACCGTTCAAGTCCTTGTCTCAGAGGCACTGAGTTGATTGGTATGGAGCCAGGCACCTCCTGATCTGAATCTTGAACTGGCTCCAAATTCTGCATGTCCACACCCCTTGTAGTAGATGATTGAGAATTAGTAGCAGTCACCACCGGCCATGTGCACTGGCTCAAACTTCTGCATGTCCACACCCCATGTAGTCGATGATTGAGAATTAGTAGCAGTCACCACCGGATTCACTGTCAGGATGATCCATCCTCTCTCCTTCATCAGCTTCAGATCCCACTGTTTCCCTGAGCAGGAAGGTCTGGAATTGAAAATACAGAGGACATTAAACAACATTCACTCAGTACATGGCACTCATTTTGGTTTATACGCTCGAAATTGAGCCATGAGCGTGGTGTGAAGAGTGTCAGGATGGCCGAGTGGTCTAAGGCGCTGCGTTCAGGTTGCATCCTCCCTTGGAGACGTGGGTTCAAACTCCTCTTCTGACAAGTGTCTTTTGCGAGGTGGATACATTTTTGGACTTTTTTTTTTCAAGCACCCTTATCAAAAACAATGTCAACAGTTTCTGTAAATTATCGATAAGATCTATTTTCCGTTGCTTGCACTAATTGCCTGAAGTTGGCTAAATCGCAGTAAATCGATAAAGCAGGAAATCACAGCATCTTCAACAAATCGTGATAGAGGGGCCGAGATAAAGGTTTCGACCCTACATATCAAAAGCGCAGCTGTCAATAGTTCTGCAGGTTCACAGTACAGAAGGTTCAGTGGCACCAGGGTCCCCTGCGTCCCAATCAGAGCTGGTTTTTAACTTCTGTATTCAGGGGATGGGAGGGGTGGGGGTGTTGCGTCGTGCACACACAGTGCCTGTTTTGCAGAGAAGTTTTAATAAATACACAAAGAATAATATGGAGTCTTTGGCCACGAGGAACACCTTCCCCTACCTTTTATTCTCTCCGATTCCACATCACCGCACCTACCATCCAACTCCAAAACTCGGGGGAGACTAACACTCCCTACCTCCCTTGGTGTGCATCATGGGCGTGCCCATGACGAACACAACATTTCTCCTTAACCAATACAAAACAAACATAGCTGCTCAAAAAAAAGATACTATACTAATCCAGTATACAAGAATAGTACACAACAATAAATACCACATTCAGTCAATCCACCCCGAATCCTTGCAGCCGCGTTGAGCATGGCGGTGGAGGACTCAAACTGTACCGTTCAAGTCCTTGTCTCAGAGGCACTGAGTTGATTGGTATGGAGCCAGGCACCTCCTGATCTGAATCTTGAACTGGCTCCAAATTCTGCATGTCCACACCCCCTGTAGTAGATGATTGAGAATTAGTAGCAGTCACCACCGGCCATATGCACTGGCTCAAAATTCTGTAAGTCCACACCCCATGTAGTAGATGATTGAGAATTAGTAGCAGTCACCACAGGGTCCACTGTCAGGATGGTCCATCCTCTCTCCTTCATCAGCTTCAGATCCCACTGTTTCCCTGAGCAGGAAGGTCTGGAATTGAAAATACAGAGGACATTAAATAACATTCACTCAGTACATGGCACTCATTTTGGTTTATAAGCTGGAAATTGAGCCATCAGTCTGGTGTCAAGAGTGTCTGGATGGCCGGGTGGTCTAAGGTGCTGCATTCAGGTCACAGTCTTCCTTGAAGACGTGGGTTCAAACCCCTCTTCTGACAAGTGTCTTTGCAAGGTGGATACATTTTTGGACTTTTTTTTCCAAGCACCCTTATCAAAAACAATGGCAACAGTTTCTGTAAATTATCGATAAGATCTATTGTCCGTTGCTTGCACTAATTGCCTGAAGTTGGCTAAATCGCAGTAAATCGGTAAAGCAGGAAATCACAGCATCTTCAACAAATGTTGATAGAGGGGCCGAGATAAAGGTTTCGACCCTACATATCAAAAGCACAGCTGTCCATAGTTCAGCAGGTTCACAGTGCAGAAGGTTCAGTGGCACCAGGGTCCCCTGCGTCCCAATCACAGCTGGTTTTTAACTTCTGTATTCTGGGCATGGGAGGGGTGTGTTGCATCGTGCACACACAGTGCCTGTTTCACAGATAAGTTTTAATAAATACACAGAGAATAATATAGAGTCATTGGCCATGAGGAACACCTTCCCTGACCTTTTATTCTCTCCGGTTCCACGTCACCGCGCCTACCATCCAACTCCAAAACTCGGGGAGACTAACACTCCCTACCTCCCTTGGTGTGCATCATAGGCGTGCCCATGACGAACACAACATTTCTCCTTAACCAATACAAAACAAACATAGCTGCTCAAAAAAAAGATACTATACTAAACCAGTATACAAGAATAGTACACAACAAGAAATGCCACATTCAGTCAATCCACCCCGAATCCTTGCAGCCGCGTTGAGCATGGCGGTCGAGGACTCAAACTGTACCGTTCAAGTCCTTGTCGCAGAGGCACTGAGTTGATTGGTATGGAGCCAGGCACCTCCTGATCTGAATCTTGAACTGGCTCCAAATTCTGCATGTCCACACCCCCTGTAGTAGATGATTGAGAATTAGTAGCAGTCACCACCGGCCATGTGCACTGGCTCAAAATTCAGCATGTCCACACCCCATGTAGTAGATGATTGAGAATTAGTAGCAGTCACCACCGGATCCACTGTCAGGATGATCCATCCTCTCTCCTTCATCAGCTTCAGATCCCACTGTTTCCCTGAGCAGGAAGGTCTGGAATTGAAAATAGAGAGGACATTAAACAACATTCACTCAGTACATGGCACTCATTTTGGTTTATAAGCTGGAAATTGAGCCATCAGTGCAGTATCAAGAGTGTCAGGATGGCCGAGTGGTCTAAGGCGCTGCGTTCAGGTCGCAGTCTCCTTTGGAGGTGTGGGTTTGAATCCCACTTCTGACAAGTGTCTTTTGCGAGGTGGATACATTTTTGGACTTTTTTTTTCCAAGCACCCGTATCAAAAACAATGTCAAAATTTTCTGTAAATTATCGAAAAGATCTATTGTCCGTTGCTTGCACTAATTTCCTGAAGTTGGCTAAATCGCAGTAAATCGGTAAAGCGGGAAATCACAGCATCTTCAACAAATCGTGATAGAGGGGCAGAGATAAAGGTTTCGACCCTACATATCAAGAGCGCAGCTGTCAATAGTTCAGCAGGTTCACAGTGCAGAAGGTTCAGTGGCACCAGGGTCCCCTGCGTCCCAATCACAGCTGGTTTTTAACTTCTGTATTCAGGGCATGGGAGGGGTGTGTTGCATCGTGCACACACGGTGCCTGTTTCGCAGATAAGTTTTAATAAATACACAGAGAATAATATAGAGTCATTGGCCACGAGGAACACCTTCCCTGACCTTTTATTCTCTCCGGTTCCACGTCACAGCGCCTACCATCCAACTCCAAAACTCAGGGGAGACTAACACTCCCTACCTTCCTTGGTGTGCATCATAGGCGTGCCCATGACGAACACAACATTTCTCCTTAACCAATACAAAACAAACATAGCTGCTCAAAAAAAAGATACTATACTAATCCAGTATACAAGAATAGTACACAACAAGAAATGCCACATTCAGTCAATCCACCCCGAATCCTTGCAGCCGCGTTGAGCATGGCGGTCGAGGACTCAAACTGTACCGTTCAAGTGCTTGTCTCAGAGGCACTGAGTTGATTGGTATGGAGCCAGGCACCTCCTGATCTGAATCTTGAACTGGCTCCAAATTCTGCATGTCCACACCCCTTGTAGTAGATGATTGAGAATTAGTAGCAGTCACCACCGGCCATGTGCACTGGCTCAAACTTCTGCATGTCCACACCCCATGTAGTCGATGATTGAGAATTCGTAGCAGTCACCACCGGATTCACTGTCAGGATGATCCATCCTCTCTCCTTCATCAGCTTCAGATCCCACTGTTTCCCTGAGCAGGAAGGTCTGGAATTGAAAATACAGAGGACATTAAACAACATTCACTCAGTACATGGCACTCATTTTGGTTTATACGCTCGAAATTGAGCCATGAGCGAGGTGTGAAGAGTGTCAGGATGGCCGAATGGTCTAAGGCGCTGCGTTCAGATCGCTGCCTCCCTTGGAGGTGTGGGTTCAAATCCCACTTCTGACAAGTGTATTTTGCGAGGTGGATACATTTTTTGACTTTTTTTTCTCAAGCACCGTATCAAAAACAATGTCAAGAGTTTCTGTAAATTATCGATAAGATATATTTTCCGTTGCTTGCACTAATTGCCTGAAGTTGGCTAAATCGCAGTAAATCGGTAAAGCAGGAAATCACAGCATCTTCAACAAATCGTGATAGAGGGGCCGAGATAAAGGTTTCGACCCTACATATCAAAAGCGCAGCTGTCAATAGATCAGCAGGTTCACAGTGCAGAAGGTTCGGTGGCACCAGGGTCCCCTGCGTCCCAATCACAGCTGGTTTTTAACTTCTGTATTCAGGGGATGGGAGGGGTGGGGGTGTTGCGTCGTGCACACACAGTGCCTGTTTTGCAGAGAAGTTTTAATAAATACACAAAGAATAATATGGAGTCTTTAGCCACGAGGAACACCTTCCCCTACCTTTTATTCTCTCCGATTCCACATCACCGCACCTACCATCCAACTCCAAAACTCGGGGGAGACTAACACTCCCTACTTCCCTTGGTGTGCATCATGGGCGTGCCCATGACGAACACAACATTTATCCTTAACCAATACAAAACAAACATAGCTGCTCAAAAAAAAGATACTATACTAATCCAGTATACAAGAATAGTACACAACGATAAATACCACATTCAGTCAATCCACCCCGAATCCTTGCAGCCGCGTTGAGCATGGCGGTCGAGGACTCAAATTGTACCCTTCATGTCCTTGTCTCAGAGGCACTGAGTTGATTGGTATGGAGCCAGGCACCTCCTGATCTGAATCTTGAACTGGCTCCAAATTCTGCATGTCCACACCCCCTGTAGTAGATGATTGAGAATTAGTAGCAGTCACCACCGGCCATGTGCACTGGCTCAAAATTCAGCATGTCCACACCCCATGTAGTAGATGATTGAGAATTAGTAGCAGTCACCACCGGATCCACTGTCAGGATGATCCATCCTCTCTCCTTCATCAGCTTCAGATCCCACTGTTTCCCTGAGCAGGAAGGTCTGGAATTGAAAATACAGAGGACATTAAACAACATTCACTCAGTACATGGCACTCATTTTGGTTTATAAGCTGGAAATTGAGCCATCAGTGCAGTGTCAAGAGTGTCAGGATGGCCGAGTGGTCTAAGGCGCTGCGTTCAGGTCGCAGTCTCCTTTGGAGGCGTGGGTTCGAATCCCACTTCTGACAAGTGTCTTTTGCGAGGTGGATACATTTTTGGACTTTTTTTTTCCAAGCACCCGTATCAAAAACAATGTCAACAGTTTCTGTAAATTATCGATAAGATCTATTGTCCGTTGCTTGCACTAATTTCCTGAAGTTGGCTAAATCGCAGTAAATCGGTAAAGCGGGAAATCACAGCATCTTCAACAAATCGTGATAGAGGGGCAGAGATAAAGGTTTCGACCCTACATATCAAGAGCGCAGCTGTCAATAGTTCAGCAGGTTCACAGTGCAGAAGGTTCAGTGGCACCAGGGTCCCCTGCGTCCCAATCACAGCTGGTTTTTAACTTCTGTATTCAGGGCATGGGAGGGGTGTGTTGCATCGTGCACACACGGTGCCTGTTTCGCAGATAAGTTTTTATAAATACAAAGAGAATAATATAGAGTCATTGGCCACGAGGAACACCTTCCCTGACCCTTTATTCTCTGCGGTTCCACGTCACCGCGCCTACCATCCAACTCCAAAACTCGGGGAGACTAACACTCCCTACCTCCCTTGGTGTGCATCATAGGCGTGCCCATGACGAACACAACATTTCTCCTTAACCAATACAAAACAAACATAGCTGCTCAAAAAAAAGATACTATACTAATCCAGTATACAAGAATAGTACACAACAAGAAATGCCACATTCAGTCAATCCACCCCGAATCCTTGCAGCCGCGTTGAGCATGGCGGTCGAGGACTCAAACTGTACCGTTCAAGTCCTTGTCTCAGAGGCACTGAGTTGATTGGTATGGAGCGAGGCACCTCCTGATCTGAATCTTGAACTGGCTCCAAATTCTGCATGTCCACACCCCTTGTAGTAGATGATTGAGAATTAGTAGCAGTCACCACCGGCCATGTGCACTGGCTCAAACTTCTGCATGTCCACACCCCATGTAGTCGATGATTGAGAATTAGTAGCAGTCACCACCGGATTCACTGTCAGGATGATCCATCCTCTCTCCTTCATCAGCTTCAGATCCCACTGTTTCCCTGAGCAGGAAGGTCTGGAATTGAAAATACAGAGGACATTAAACAACATTCACTCAGTACATGGCACTCATTTTGGTTTATACGCTCGAAATTGAGCCATGAGGGAGGTGTGAAGAGTGTCAGGATGGCCGAGTGGTCTAAGGCGCTGCGTTCAGGTCGCAGTCTCCCTTGGAGGTGTGGGTTCAAATCCCACTTCTGACAAGTGTATTTTGCGAGGTGGATACATTTTTGGACTTTTTTTTTCCCAAGCACCGTATCAAAAACAATGTCAACAGTTTCTGTAAATTATCGATAAGATCTATTTTCCATTGCTTGCACTAATTGCCTGAAGTTGGCTAAATCGCAGTAAATCGGTAAAGCAGGAAATCACAGCATCTTCAACAAATCGTGATAGAGGGGCCGAGATAAAGGTTTCGACCCTACATATCAAAAGCGCAGCTGTCAATAGTTCAGCAGGTTCACAGTGCAAAAGGTTCAGTGGCACCAGGGTCCCCTGCATCCCAATCACAGCTGGTTTTTAACTTCTGTATTCAGGGGATGGGAGGGGTGGGGGTGTTGCGTCGTGCACACACAGTGCCTGTTTTGCAGAGAAGTTTTAATAAATACACAAAGAATAATATGGAGTCTTTAGCCACGAGGAACACCTTCCCCTACCTTTTATTCTCTCCGATTCCACATCACCGCACCTACCATCCAACTCCAAAACTCGGGGGAGACTAACACTCCCTACCTCCCTTGGTGTGCATCATGGGCGTGCCCATGACGAACACAACATTTCTCCTTAACCAATACAAAACAAACATAGCTGCTCAAAAAAAAGATACTATACTAATCCAGTATACAAGAATAGTACACAACAATAAATACCACATTCAGTCAATCCACCCCGAATCCTTGCAGCCGCGTTGAGCATGGCGGTCGAGGACTCAAACTGTACCGTTCAAGTCCTTGTCTCAGAGGCACTGAGTTGATTGGTATGGAGCCAGGCACCTCCTGATCTGAATCTTGAACTGGCTCCAAATTCTGCATGTCCACACCCCCTGTAGTAGATGATTGAGAATTAGTAGCAGTCACCACCGGCCATATGCACTGGCTCAAAATTCTGCAAATCCACACCCCATGTAGTAGATGATTGAGAATTAGTAGCAGTCACCACAGGTTCCACTTTCAGGATGATCCATCCTCTCTCCTTCATCAGCTTCAGATCCCACTGTTTCCCTGAGCAGGAAGGTCTGGAATTGAAAATACAGAGGACATTAAATAACATTCACTCAGTACATGGCACTCATTTTGGTTTATAAGCTGGAAATTGAGCCATCAGTCTGGTGTCAAGAGTGTCAGGATGGCCGGGTGGTCTAAGGTGCTGCATTCAGGTCACAGTCTCCCTTGGAGACGTGGGTGCAAACCCCTCTTCTGACAAGTGTCTTTTGCGAGGTGGATACATTTTTGGACTTTTTTTTCCCAAGCACCCTTATCAAAAACAATGTCAACGGTTTCTGTAAATTATCGATAAGATGTATTGTCCGTTGCTTGCACTAATTGCCTGAAGTTGGCTAAATCGCAGTAAATCGGTAAAGCAGGAAATCACAGCATCTTCAACAAATCGTGATAGAGGGGCCGAGATAAAGGTTTCGACCCTACATATCAAAAGCACAGCTGTCAATAGTTCAGCAGGTTCACAGTGCAGAAGGTTCAGTGGCACCAGGGTCCCCTGCATCCCAATCACAGCTGGTTTTTAACTTCTGTATTCAGGGCATGGGAGGGGTGTGTTGCATCGTGCACACACAGTGCCTCTTTCACAGATAAGTTTTAATAAATACACAGAGAATAATATAGAGTCATTGGCCACGAGGAACACCTTCCCTGACCTTTTATTCTCTCCGGTTCCACGTCACCGCGCCTACCATCCAACTCCAAAACTCGGGGGAGAATAACACTCCCTACCTCCCTTGGTGTGCATCATAGGCGTGCCCATGACGAACACAACATTTCTCCTTAACCAATACAAAACAAACATAGCTGCTCAAAAAAAAGATACTATACTAAACCAGTATACAAGAATAGTACACAACAAGAAATGCCACATTCAGTCAATCCACCCCGAATCCTTGCAGCCGCGTTGAGCATGGCGGTCGAGGACTCAAACTGTACCGTTCAAGTCCTTGTCGCAGAGGCACTGAGTTGATTGGTATGGAGCCAGGCTCCTCCTGATCTGAATCTTGAACTGGCTCCAAATTCTGCATGTCCACACCCCCTGTAGTAGATGATTGAGAATTAGTAGCAGTCTCCACCGGCCATGTGCACTGGCTCAAAATTCAGCATGTCCACACCCCATGTAGTAGATGATTGAGAATTAGTAGCAGTCACCACCGGATCCACTGTCAGGATGATCCATCCTCTCTCCTTCATCAGCTTCAGATCCCACTGTTTCCCTGAGCAGGAAGGTCTGGAATTGAAAATTCAGAGGACATTAAACAACATTCACTCAGTACATGGCACTCATTTTGGTTTATAAGCTGGAAATTGAGCCATCAGTGCAGTGTCAAGAGTGTCAGGATGGCCGAGTGGTCTAAGGCGCTGCGTTCAGGTCGCAGTCTCCTTTGGAGGCGTGGGTTCGAATCCCACTTCTGACAAGTGTCTTTTGCGAGGTGGATACATTTTTGGACTTTTTTTTTCCAAGCACCCGTATCAAAAACAATGTCAACAGTTTCTGTAAATTATCGATAAGATCTATTGTCCGTTGCTTGCACTAATTTCCTGAAGTTGGCTAAATCGCAGTAAATCTGTAAAGCGGGAAATCACAGCATCTTCAACAAATCGTGATAGAGGGGCCGAGATAAAGGTTTCGACCCTACATATCAAGAGCGCAGCTGTCAATAGTTCAGCAGGTTCACAGTGCAGAAGGTTCAGTGGCACCAGGGTCCCCTGCGTCCCAATCACAGCTGGTTTTTAACTTCTGTATTCAGGGCATGGGAGGGGTGTGTTGCATCGTGCACACACAGTGCCTGTTTTGCAGAGAAGTTTTAATAAATACACAGAGAATAATATAGAGTCATTGGCCATGAGGAACACCTTCCCTGACCATTTATTCTCTCCGGTTCCATGTCACCGCGCCTACCATCCAACTCCAAAACTCTGGGGAGACTAACACTCCCTACCTCCCTTGGTGTGCATCATAGGCGTGCCCATGACGAACACAACATTTCTCCTTAACCAATACAAAACAAACATAGCTGCTCAAAAAAAAGATACTATACTAATCCAGTATACAAGAATAGTACACAACAAGAAATGCCACATTCAGTCAATCCACCCCGAATCCTTGCAGCCGCGTTGAGCATGGCGGTCGAGGACTCAAACTGTACCGTTCAAGTCCTTGTCTCAGAGGCACTGAGTTGATTGGTATGGAGCCAGGCACCTCCTGATCTGAATCTTGAACTGGCTCCAAATTCTGCATGTCCACACCCCTTGTAGTAGATGATTGAGAATTAGTAGCAGTCACCACCGGCCATGTGCACTGGCTCAAACTTCTGCATGTCCACACCCCATGTAGTCGATCATTGAGAATTAGTAGCAGTCACCACCGGATTCACTGTCAGGATGATCCATCCTCTCTCCTTCATCAGCTTCAGATCCCACTGTTTCCCTGAGCAGGAAGGTCTGGAATTGAAAATACAGAGGACATTAAACAACATTCACTCAGTACATGGCACTCATTTTGGTTTATACGCTCGAAATTGAGCCATGAGCGTGGTGTGAAGAGTGTCAGGATGGCCGAGTGGTCTAAGGCGCTGCGTTCAGGTTGCAGCCTCCCTTGGAGACGTGGGTTCAAACTCCTCTTCTGACAAGTGTCTTTTGCGAGGTGGATACATTTTTGGACTTTTTTTTTTCAAGCACCCTTATCAAAAACAATGTCAACAGTTTCTGTAAATTATCGATAAGATCTATTTTCCGTTGCTTGCACTAATTGCCTGAAGTTGGCTAAATCGCAGTAAATCGATAAAGCAGGAAATCACAGCATCTTCAACAAATCGTGATAGAGGGGCCGAGATAAAGGTTTCGACCCTACATATCAAAAGCGCAGCTGTCAATAGTTCTGCAGGTTCACAGTACAGAAGGTTCAGTGGCACCAGGGTCCCCTGCGTCCCAATCAGAGCTGGTTTTTAACTTCTGTATTCAGGGGATGGGAGGGGTGGGGGTGTTGCGTCGTGCACACACAGTGCCTGTTTTGCAGAGAAGTTTTAATAAATACACAAAGAATAATATGGAGTCTTTGGCCACGAGGAACACCTTCCCCTACCTTTTATTCTCTCCGATTCCACATCACCGCACCTACCATCCAACTCCAAAACTCGGGGGAGACTAACACTCCCTACCTCCCTTGGTGTGCATCATGGGCGTGCCCATGACGAACACAACATTTCTCCTTAACCAATACAAAACAAACATAGCTGCTCAAAAAAAAGATACTATACTAATCCAGTATACAAGAATAGTACACAACAATAAATACCACATTCAGTCAATCCACCCCGAATCCTTGCAGCCGCGTTGAGCATGGCGGTGGAGGACTCAAACTGTACCGTTCAAGTCCTTGTCTCAGAGGCACTGAGTTGATTGGTATGGAGCCAGGCACCTCCTGATCTGAATCTTGAACTGGCTCCAAATTCTGCATGTCCACACCCCCTGTAGTAGATGATTGAGAATTAGTAGCAGTCACCACCGGCCATATGCACTGGCTCAAAATTCTGTAAGTCCACACCCCATGTAGTAGATGATTGAGAATTAGTAGCAGTCACCACAGGGTCCACTGTCAGGATGGTCCATCCTCTCTCCTTCATCAGCTTCAGATCCCACTGTTTCCCTGAGCAGGAAGGTCTGGAATTGAAAATACAGAGGACATTAAATAACATTCACTCAGTACATGGCACTCATTTTGGTTTATAAGCTGGAAATTGAGCCATCAGTCTGGTGTCAAGAGTGTCTGGATGGCCGGGTGGTCTAAGGTGCTGCATTCAGGTCACAGTCTTCCTTGAAGACGTGGGTTCAAACCCCTCTTCTGACAAGTGTCTTTGCAAGGTGGATACCTTTTTGGACTTTTTTTTCCAAGCACCCTTATCAAAAACAATGGCAACAGTTTCTGTAAATTATCGATAAGATCTATTGTCCGTTGCTTGCACTAATTGCCTGAAGTTGGCTAAATCGCAGTAAATCGGTAAAGCAGGAAATCACAGCATCTTCAACAAATGTTGATAGAGGGGCCGAGATAAAGGTTTCGACCCTACATATCAAAAGCACAGCTGTCCATAGTTCAGCAGGTTCACAGTGCAGAAGGTTCAGTGGCACCAGGGTCCCCTGCGTCCCAATCACAGCTGGTTTTTAACTTCTGTATTCTGGGCATGGGAGGGGTGTGTTGCATCGTGCACACACAGTGCCTGTTTCACAGATAAGTTTTAATAAATACACAGAGAATAATATAGAGTCATTGGCCATGAGGAACACCTTCCCTGACCTTTTATTCTCTCCGGTTCCACGTCACCGCGCCTACCATCCAACTCCAAAACTCGGGGAGACTAACACTCCCTACCTCCCTTGGTGTGCATCATAGGCGTGCCCATGACGAACACAACATTTCTCCTTAACCAATACAAAACAAACATAGCTGCTCAAAAAAAAGATACTATACTAAACCAGTATACAAGAATAGTACACAACAAGAAATGCCACATTCAGTCAATCCACCCCGAATCCTTGCAGCCGCGTTGAGCATGGCGGTCGAGGACTCAAACTGTACCGTTCAAGTCCTTGTCGCAGAGGCACTGAGTTGATTGGTATGGAGCCAGGCACCTCCTGATCTGAATCTTGAACTGGCTCCAAATTCTGCATGTCCACACCCCCTGTAGTAGATGATTGAGAATTAGTAGCAGTCACCACCGGCCATGTGCACTGGCTCAAAATTCAGCATGTCCACACCCCATGTAGTAGATGATTGAGAATTAGTAGCAGTCACCACCGGATCCACTGTCAGGATGATCCATCCTCTCTCCTTCATCAGCTTCAGATCCCACTGTTTCCCTGAGCAGGAAGGTCTGGAATTGAAAATAGAGAGGACATTAAACAACATTCACTCAGTACATGGCACTCATTTTGGTTTATAAGCTGGAAATTGAGCCATCAGTGCAGTATCAAGAGTGTCAGGATGGCCGAGTGGTCTAAGGCGCTGCGTTCAGGTCGCAGTCTCCTTTGGAGGTGTGGGTTTGAATCCCACTTCTGACAAGTGTCTTTTGCGAGGTGGATACATTTTTGGACTTTTTTTTTCCAAGCACCCGTATCAAAAACAATGTCAAAATTTTCTGTAAATTATCGAAAAGATCTATTGTCCGTTGCTTGCACTAATTTCCTGAAGTTGGCTAAATCGCAGTAAATCGGTAAAGCGGGAAATCACAGCATCTTCAACAAATCGTGATAGAGGGGCAGAGATAAAGGTTTCGACCCTACATATCAAGAGCGCAGCTGTCAATAGTTCAGCAGGTTCACAGTGCAGAAGGTTCAGTGGCACCAGGGTCCCCTGCGTCCCAATCACAGCTGGTTTTTAACTTCTGTATTCAGGGCATGGGAGGGGTGTGTTGCATCGTGCACACACGGTGCCTGTTTCGCAGATAAGTTTTAATAAATACACAGAGAATAATATAGAGTCATTGGCCACGAGGAACACCTTCCCTGACCTTTTATTCTCTCCGGTTCCACGTCACAGCGCCTACCATCCAACTCCAAAACTCAGGGGAGACTAACACTCCCTACCTTCCTTGGTGTGCATCATAGGCGTGCCCATGACGAACACAACATTTCTCCTTAACCAATACAAAACAAACATAGCTGCTCAAAAAAAAGATACTATACTAATCCAGTATACAAGAATAGTACACAACAAGAAATGCCACATTCAGTCAATCCACCCCGAATCCTTGCAGCCGCGTTGAGCATGGCGGTCGAGGACTCAAACTGTACCGTTCAAGTGCTTGTCTCAGAGGCACTGAGTTGATTGGTATGGAGCCAGGCACCTCCTGATCTGAATCTTGAACTGGCTCCAAATTCTGCATGTCCACACCCCTTGTAGTAGATGATTGAGAATTAGTAGCAGTCACCACCGGCCATGTGCACTGGCTCAAACTTCTGCATGTCCACACCCCATGTAGTCGATGATTGAGAATTCGTAGCAGTCACCACCGGATTCACTGTCAGGATGATCCATCCTCTCTCCTTCATCAGCTTCAGATCCCACTGTTTCCCTGAGCAGGAAGGTCTGGAATTGAAAATACAGAGGACATTAAACAACATTCACTCAGTACATGGCACTCATTTTGGTTTATACGCTCGAAATTGAGCCATGAGCGAGGTGTGAAGAGTGTCAGGATGGCCGAATGGTCTAAGGCGCTGCGTTCAGATCGCTGCCTCCCTTGGAGGTGTGGGTTCAAATCCCACTTCTGACAAGTGTATTTTGCGAGGTGGATACATTTTTTGACTTTTTTTTCTCAAGCACCGTATCAAAAACAATGTCAAGAGTTTCTGTAAATTATCGATAAGATATATTTTCCGTTGCTTGCACTAATTGCCTGAAGTTGGCTAAATCGCAGTAAATCGGTAAAGCAGGAAATCACAGCATCTTCAACAAATCGTGATAGAGGGGCCGAGATAAAGGTTTCGACCCTACATATCAAAAGCGCAGCTGTCAATAGATCAGCAGGTTCACAGTGCAGAAGGTTCGGTGGCACCAGGGTCCCCTGCGTCCCAATCACAGCTGGTTTTTAACTTCTGTATTCAGGGGATGGGAGGGGTGGGGGTGTTGCGTCGTGCACACACAGTGCCTGTTTTGCAGAGAAGTTTTAATAAATACACAAAGAATAATATGGAGTCTTTAGCCACGAGGAACACCTTCCCCTACCTTTTATTCTCTCCGATTCCACATCACCGCACCTACCATCCAACTCCAAAACTCGGGGGAGACTAACACTCCCTACTTCCCTTGGTGTGCATCATGGGCGTGCCCATGACGAACACAACATTTATCCTTAACCAATACAAAACAAACATAGCTGCTCAAAAAAAAGATACTATACTAATCCAGTATACAAGAATAGTACACAACGATAAATACCACATTCAGTCAATCCACCCCGAATCCTTGCAGCCGCGTTGAGCATGGCGGTCGAGGACTCAAATTGTACCCTTCATGTCCTTGTCTCAGAGGCACTGAGTTGATTGGTATGGAGCCAGGCACCTCCTGATCTGAATCTTGAACTGGCTCCAAATTCTGCATGTCCACACCCCCTGTAGTAGATGATTGAGAATTAGTAGCAGTCACCACCGGCCATGTGCACTGGCTCAAAATTCAGCATGTCCACACCCCATGTAGTAGATGATTGAGAATTAGTAGCAGTCACCACCGGATCCACTGTCAGGATGATCCATCCTCTCTCCTTCATCAGCTTCAGATCCCACTGTTTCCCTGAGCAGGAAGGTCTGGAATTGAAAATACAGAGGACATTAAACAACATTCACTCAGTACATGGCACTCATTTTGGTTTATAAGCTGGAAATTGAGCCATCAGTGCAGTGTCAAGAGTGTCAGGATGGCCGAGTGGTCTAAGGCGCTGCGTTCAGGTCGCAGTCTCCTTTGGAGGCGTGGGTTCGAATCCCACTTCTGACAAGTGTCTTTTGCGAGGTGGATACATTTTTGGACTTTTTTTTTCCAAGCACCCGTATCAAAAACAATGTCAACAGTTTCTGTAAATTATCGATAAGATCTATTGTCCGTTGCTTGCACTAATTTCCTGAAGTTGGCTAAATCGCAGTAAATCGGTAAAGCGGGAAATCACAGCATCTTCAACAAATCGTGATAGAGGGGCAGAGATAAAGGTTTCGACCCTACATATCAAGAGCGCAGCTGTCAATAGTTCAGCAGGTTCACAGTGCAGAAGGTTCAGTGGCACCAGGGTCCCCTGCGTCCCAATCACAGCTGGTTTTTAACTTCTGTATTCAGGGCATGGGAGGGGTGTGTTGCATCGTGCACACACGGTGCCTGTTTCGCAGATAAGTTTTTATAAATACAAAGAGAATAATATAGAGTCATTGGCCACGAGGAACACCTTCCCTGACCCTTTATTCTCTGCGGTTCCACGTCACCGCGCCTACCATCCAACTCCAAAACTCGGGGAGACTAACACTCCCTACCTCCCTTGGTGTGCATCATAGGCGTGCCCATGACGAACACAACATTTCTCCTTAACCAATACAAAACAAACATAGCTGCTCAAAAAAAAGATACTATACTAATCCAGTATACAAGAATAGTACACAACAAGAAATGCCACATTCAGTCAATCCACCCCGAATCCTTGCAGCCGCGTTGAGCATGGCGGTCGAGGACTCAAACTGTACCGTTCAAGTCCTTGTCTCAGAGGCACTGAGTTGATTGGTATGGAGCGAGGCACCTCCTGATCTGAATCTTGAACTGGCTCCAAATTCTGCATGTCCACACCCCTTGTAGTAGATGATTGAGAATTAGTAGCAGTCACCACCGGCCATGTGCACTGGCTCAAACTTCTGCATGTCCACACCCCATGTAGTCGATGATTGAGAATTAGTAGCAGTCACCACCGGATTCACTGTCAGGATGATCCATCCTCTCTCCTTCATCAGCTTCAGATCCCACTGTTTCCCTGAGCAGGAAGGTCTGGAATTGAAAATACAGAGGACATTAAACAACATTCACTCAGTACATGGCACTCATTTTGGTTTATACGCTCGAAATTGAGCCATGAGGGAGGTGTGAAGAGTGTCAGGATGGCCGAGTGGTCTAAGGCGCTGCGTTCAGGTCGCAGTCTCCCTTGGAGGTGTGGGTTCAAATCCCACTTCTGACAAGTGTATTTTGCGAGGTGGATACATTTTTGGACTTTTTTTTTCCCAAGCACCGTATCAAAAACAATGTCAACAGTTTCTGTAAATTATCGATAAGATCTATTTTCCATTGCTTGCACTAATTGCCTGAAGTTGGCTAAATCGCAGTAAATCGGTAAAGCAGGAAATCACAGCATCTTCAACAAATCGTGATAGAGGGGCCGAGATAAAGGTTTCGACCCTACATATCAAAAGCGCAGCTGTCAATAGTTCAGCAGGTTCACAGTGCAAAAGGTTCAGTGGCACCAGGGTCCCCTGCATCCCAATCACAGCTGGTTTTTAACTTCTGTATTCAGGGGATGGGAGGGGTGGGGGTGTTGCGTCGTGCACACACAGTGCCTGTTTTGCAGAGAAGTTTTAATAAATACACAAAGAATAATATGGAGTCTTTAGCCACGAGGAACACCTTCCCCTACCTTTTATTCTCTCCGATTCCACATCACCGCACCTACCATCCAACTCCAAAACTCGGGGGAGACTAACACTCCCTACCTCCCTTGGTGTGCATCATGGGCGTGCCCATGACGAACACAACATTTCTCCTTAACCAATACAAAACAAACATAGCTGCTCAAAAAAAAGATACTATACTAATCCAGTATACAAGAATAGTACACAACAATAAATACCACATTCAGTCAATCCACCCCGAATCCTTGCAGCCGCGTTGAGCATGGCGGTCGAGGACTCAAACTGTACCGTTCAAGTCCTTGTCTCAGAGGCACTGAGTTGATTGGTATGGAGCCAGGCACCTCCTGATCTGAATCTTGAACTGGCTCCAAATTCTGCATGTCCACACCCCCTGTAGTAGATGATTGAGAATTAGTAGCAGTCACCACCGGCCATATGCACTGGCTCAAAATTCTGCAAATCCACACCCCATGTAGTAGATGATTGAGAATTAGTAGCAGTCACCACAGGTTCCACTTTCAGGATGATCCATCCTCTCTCCTTCATCAGCTTCAGATCCCACTGTTTCCCTGAGCAGGAAGGTCTGGAATTGAAAATACAGAGGACATTAAATAACATTCACTCAGTACATGGCACTCATTTTGGTTTATAAGCTGGAAATTGAGCCATCAGTCTGGTGTCAAGAGTGTCAGGATGGCCGGGTGGTCTAAGGTGCTGCATTCAGGTCACAGTCTCCCTTGGAGACGTGGGTGCAAACCCCTCTTCTGACAAGTGTCTTTTGCGAGGTGGATACATTTTTGGACTTTTTTTTCCCAAGCACCCTTATCAAAAACAATGTCAACGGTTTCTGTAAATTATCGATAAGATGTATTGTCCGTTGCTTGCACTAATTGCCTGAAGTTGGCTAAATCGCAGTAAATCGGTAAAGCAGGAAATCACAGCATCTTCAACAAATCGTGATAGAGGGGCCGAGATAAAGGTTTCGACCCTACATATCAAAAGCACAGCTGTCAATAGTTCAGCAGGTTCACAGTGCAGAAGGTTCAGTGGCACCAGGGTCCCCTGCATCCCAATCACAGCTGGTTTTTAACTTCTGTATTCAGGGCATGGGAGGGGTGTGTTGCATCGTGCACACACAGTGCCTCTTTCACAGATAAGTTTTAATAAATACACAGAGAATAATATAGAGTCATTGGCCACGAGGAACACCTTCCCTGACCTTTTATTCTCTCCGGTTCCACGTCACCGCGCCTACCATCCAACTCCAAAACTCGGGGGAGAATAACACTCCCTACCTCCCTTGGTGTGCATCATAGGCGTGCCCATGACGAACACAACATTTCTCCTTAACCAATACAAAACAAACATAGCTGCTCAAAAAAAAGATACTATACTAAACCAGTATACAAGAATAGTACACAACAAGAAATGCCACATTCAGTCAATCCACCCCGAATCCTTGCAGCCGCGTTGAGCATGGCGGTCGAGGACTCAAACTGTACCGTTCAAGTCCTTGTCGCAGAGGCACTGAGTTGATTGGTATGGAGCCAGGCTCCTCCTGATCTGAATCTTGAACTGGCTCCAAATTCTGCATGTCCACACCCCCTGTAGTAGATGATTGAGAATTAGTAGCAGTCTCCACCGGCCATGTGCACTGGCTCAAAATTCAGCATGTCCACACCCCATGTAGTAGATGATTGAGAATTAGTAGCAGTCACCACCGGATCCACTGTCAGGATGATCCATCCTCTCTCCTTCATCAGCTTCAGATCCCACTGTTTCCCTGAGCAGGAAGGTCTGGAATTGAAAATTCAGAGGACATTAAACAACATTCACTCAGTACATGGCACTCATTTTGGTTTATAAGCTGGAAATTGAGCCATCAGTGCAGTGTCAAGAGTGTCAGGATGGCCGAGTGGTCTAAGGCGCTGCGTTCAGGTCGCAGTCTCCTTTGGAGGCGTGGGTTCGAATCCCACTTCTGACAAGTGTCTTTTGCGAGGTGGATACATTTTTGGACTTTTTTTTTCCAAGCACCCGTATCAAAAACAATGTCAACAGTTTCTGTAAATTATCGATAAGATCTATTGTCCGTTGCTTGCACTAATTTCCTGAAGTTGGCTAAATCGCAGTAAATCTGTAAAGCGGGAAATCACAGCATCTTCAACAAATCGTGATAGAGGGGCCGAGATAAAGGTTTCGACCCTACATATCAAGAGCGCAGCTGTCAATAGTTCAGCAGGTTCACAGTGCAGAAGGTTCAGTGGCACCAGGGTCCCCTGCGTCCCAATCACAGCTGGTTTTTAACTTCTGTATTCAGGGCATGGGAGGGGTGTGTTGCATCGTGCACACACAGTGCCTGTTTTGCAGAGAAGTTTTAATAAATACACAGAGAATAATATAGAGTCATTGGCCATGAGGAACACCTTCCCTGACCATTTATTCTCTCCGGTTCCATGTCACCGCGCCTACCATCCAACTCCAAAACTCTGGGGAGACTAACACTCCCTACCTCCCTTGGTGTGCATCATAGGCGTGCCCATGACGAACACAACATTTCTCCTTAACCAATACAAAACAAACATAGCTGCTCAAAAAAAAGATACTATACTAATCCAGTATACAAGAATAGTACACAACAAGAAATGCCACATTCAGTCAATCCACCCCGAATCCTTGCAGCCGCGTTGAGCATGGCGGTCGAGGACTCAAACTGTACCGTTCAAGTCCTTGTCTCAGAGGCACTGAGTTGATTGGTATGGAGCCAGGCACCTCCTGATCTGAATCTTGAACTGGCTCCAAATTCTGCATGTCCACACCCCTTGTAGTAGATGATTGAGAATTAGTAGCAGTCACCACCGGCCATGTGCACTGGCTCAAACTTCTGCATGTCCACACCCCATGTAGTCGATGA
Source organism: Pleurodeles waltl (assembly GCF_031143425.1). Lineage (NCBI taxonomy): Eukaryota > Metazoa > Chordata > Amphibia > Caudata > Salamandridae > Pleurodeles > Pleurodeles waltl. The sequence goes on from NW_027150097.1 coordinate 6,324,476, forward strand.
TTGAGAATTAGTAGCAGTCACCACCGGATTCACTGTCAGGATGATCCATCCTCTCTCCTTCATCAGCTTCAGATCCCACTGTTTCCCTGAGCAGGAAGGTCTGGAATTGAAAATACAGAGGACATTAAACAACATTCACTCAGTACATGGCACTCATTTTGGTTTATACGCTCGAAATTGAGCCATGAGCATGGTGTGAAGAGTGTCAGGATGGCCGAGTGGTCTAAGGCGCTGCGTTCAGGTTGCAGCCTCCCTTGGAGACGTGGGTTCAAACTCCTCTTCTGACAAGTGTCTTTTGCGAGGTGGATACATTTTTGGACTTTTTTTTTTCAAGCACCCTTATCAAAAACAATGTCAACAGTTTCTGTAAATTATCGATAAGATCTATTTTCCGTTGCTTGCACTAATTGCCTGAAGTTGGCTAAATCGCAGTAAATCGATAAAGCAGGAAATCACAGCATCTTCAACAAATCGTGATAGAGGGGCCGAGATAAAGGTTTCGACCCTACATATCAAAAGCGCAGCTGTCAATAGTTCTGCAGGTTCACAGTACAGAAGGTTCAGTGGCACCAGGGTCCCCTGCGTCCCAATCAGAGCTGGTTTTTAACTTCTGTATTCAGGGGATGGGAGGGGTGGGGGTGTTGCGTCGTGCACACACAGTGCCTGTTTTGCAGAGAAGTTTTAATAAATACACAAAGAATAATATGGAGTCTTTGGCCACGAGGAACACCTTCCCCTACCTTTTATTCTCTCCGATTCCACATCACCGCACCTACCATCCAACTCCAAAACTCGGGGGAGACTAACACTCCCTACCTCCCTTGGTGTGCATCATGGGCGTGCCCATGACGAACACAACATTTCTCCTTAACCAATACAAAACAAACATAGCTGCTCAAAAAAAAGATACTATACTAATCCAGTATACAAGAATAGTACACAACAATAAATACCACATTCAGTCAATCCACCCCGAATCCTTGCAGCCGCGTTGAGCATGGCGGTGGAGGACTCAAACTGTACCGTTCAAGTCCTTGTCTCAGAGGCACTGAGTTGATTGGTATGGAGCCAGGCACCTCCTGATCTGAATCTTGAACTGGCTCCAAATTCTGCATGTCCACACCCCCTGTAGTAGATGATTGAGAATTAGTAGCAGTCACCACCGGCCATATGCACTGGCTCAAAATTCTGTAAGTCCACACCCCATGTAGTAGATGATTGAGAATTAGTAGCAGTCACCACAGGGTCCACTGTCAGGATGGTCCATCCTCTCTCCTTCATCAGCTTCAGATCCCACTGTTTCCCTGAGCAGGAAGGTCTGGAATTGAAAATACAGAGGACATTAAATAACATTCACTCAGTACATGGCACTCATTTTGGTTTATAAGCTGGAAATTGAGCCATCAGTCTGGTGTCAAGAGTGTCTGGATGGCCGGGTGGTCTAAGGTGCTGCATTCAGGTCACAGTCTTCCTTGAAGACGTGGGTTCAAACCCCTCTTCTGACAAGTGTCTTTGCAAGGTGGATACATTTTTGGACTTTTTTTTCCAAGCACCCTTATCAAAAACAATGGCAACAGTTTCTGTAAATTATCGATAAGATCTATTGTCCGTTGCTTGCACTAATTGCCTGAAGTTGGCTAAATCGCAGTAAATCGGTAAAGCAGGAAATCACAGCATCTTCAACAAATGTTGATAGAGGGGCCGAGATAAAGGTTTCGACCCTACATATCAAAAGCACAGCTGTCCATAGTTCAGCAGGTTCACAGTGCAGAAGGTTCAGTGGCACCAGGGTCCCCTGCGTCCCAATCACAGCTGGTTTTTAACTTCTGTATTCTGGGCATGGGAGGGGTGTGTTGCATCGTGCACACACAGTGCCTGTTTCACAGATAAGTTTTAATAAATACACAGAGAATAATATAGAGTCATTGGCCATGAGGAACACCTTCCCTGACCTTTTATTCTCTCCGGTTCCACGTCACCGCGCCTACCATCCAACTCCAAAACTCGGGGAGACTAACACTCCCTACCTCCCTTGGTGTGCATCATAGGCGTGCCCATGACGAACACAACATTTCTCCTTAACCAATACAAAACAAACATAGCTGCTCAAAAAAAAGATACTATACTAAACCAGTATACAAGAATAGTACACAACAAGAAATGCCACATTCAGTCAATCCACCCCGAATCCTTGCAGCCGCGTTGAGCATGGCGGTCGAGGACTCAAACTGTACCGTTCAAGTCCTTGTCGCAGAGGCACTGAGTTGATTGGTATGGAGCCAGGCACCTCCTGATCTGAATCTTGAACTGGCTCCAAATTCTGCATGTCCACACCCCCTGTAGTAGATGATTGAGAATTAGTAGCAGTCACCACCGGCCATGTGCACTGGCTCAAAATTCAGCATGTCCACACCCCATGTAGTAGATGATTGAGAATTAGTAGCAGTCACCACCGGATCCACTGTCAGGATGATCCATCCTCTCTCCTTCATCAGCTTCAGATCCCACTGTTTCCCTGAGCAGGAAGGTCTGGAATTGAAAATAGAGAGGACATTAAACAACATTCACTCAGTACATGGCACTCATTTTGGTTTATAAGCTGGAAATTGAGCCATCAGTGCAGTATCAAGAGTGTCAGGATGGCCGAGTGGTCTAAGGCGCTGCGTTCAGGTCGCAGTCTCCTTTGGAGGCGTGGGTTTGAATCCCACTTCTGACAAGTGTCTTTTGCGAGGTGGATACATTTTTGGACTTTTTTTTTCCAAGCACCCGTATCAAAAACAATGTCAAAATTTTCTGTAAATTATCGAAAAGATCTATTGTCCGTTGCTTGCACTAATTTCCTGAAGTTGGCTAAATCGCAGTAAATCGGTAAAGCGGGAAATCACAGCATCTTCAACAAATCGTGATAGAGGGGCAGAGATAAAGGTTTCGACCCTACATATCAAGAGCGCAGCTGTCAATAGTTCAGCAGGTTCACAGTGCAGAAGGTTCAGTGGCACCAGGGTCCCCTGCGTCCCAATCACAGCTGGTTTTTAACTTCTGTATTCAGGGCATGGGAGGGGTGTGTTGCATCGTGCACACACGGTGCCTGTTTCGCAGATAAGTTTTAATAAATACACAGAGAATAATATAGAGTCATTGGCCACGAGGAACACCTTCCCTGACCTTTTATTCTCTCCGGTTCCACGTCACAGCGCCTACCATCCAACTCCAAAACTCAGGGGAGACTAACACTCCCTACCTTCCTTGGTGTGCATCATAGGCGTGCCCATGACGAACACAACATTTCTCCTTAACCAATACAAAACAAACATAGCTGCTCAAAAAAAAGATACTATACTAATCCAGTATACAAGAATAGTACACAACAAGAAATGCCACATTCAGTCAATCCACCCCGAATCCTTGCAGCCGCGTTGAGCATGGCGGTCGAGGACTCAAACTGTACCGTTCAAGTGCTTGTCTCAGAGGCACTGAGTTGATTGGTATGGAGCCAGGCACCTCCTGATCTGAATCTTGAACTGGCTCCAAATTCTGCATGTCCACACCCCTTGTAGTAGATGATTGAGAATTAGTAGCAGTCACCACCGGCCATGTGCACTGGCTCAAACTTCTGCATGTCCACACCCCATGTAGTCGATGATTGAGAATTCGTAGCAGTCACCACCGGATTCACTGTCAGGATGATCCATCCTCTCTCCTTCATCAGCTTCAGATCCCACTGTTTCCCTGAGCAGGAAGGTCTGGAATTGAAAATACAGAGGACATTAAACAACATTCACTCAGTACATGGCACTCATTTTGGTTTATACGCTCGAAATTGAGCCATGAGCGAGGTGTGAAGAGTGTCAGGATGGCCGAATGGTCTAAGGCGCTGCGTTCAGATCGCTGCCTCCCTTGGAGGTGTGGGTTCAAATCCCACTTCTGACAAGTGTATTTTGCGAGGTGGATACATTTTTTGACTTTTTTTTCTCAAGCACCGTATCAAAAACAATGTCAAGAGTTTCTGTAAATTATCGATAAGATATATTTTCCGTTGCTTGCACTAATTGCCTGAAGTTGGCTAAATCGCAGTAAATCGGTAAAGCAGGAAATCACAGCATCTTCAACAAATCGTGATAGAGGGGCCGAGATAAAGGTTTCGACCCTACATATCAAAAGCGCAGCTGTCAATAGATCAGCAGGTTCACAGTGCAGAAGGTTCGGTGGCACCAGGGTCCCCTGCGTCCCAATCACAGCTGGTTTTTAACTTCTGTATTCAGGGGATGGGAGGGGTGGGGGTGTTGCGTCGTGCACACACAGTGCCTGTTTTGCAGAGAAGTTTTAATAAATACACAAAGAATAATATGGAGTCTTTAGCCACGAGGAACACCTTCCCCTACCTTTTATTCTCTCCGATTCCACATCACCGCACCTACCATCCAACTCCAAAACTCGGGGGAGACTAACACTCCCTACTTCCCTTGGTGTGCATCATGGGCGTGCCCATGACGAACACAACATTTATCCTTAACCAATACAAAACAAACATAGCTGCTCAAAAAAAAGATACTATACTAATCCAGTATACAAGAATAGTACACAACGATAAATACCACATTCAGTCAATCCACCCCGAATCCTTGCAGCCGCGTTGAGCATGGCGGTCGAGGACTCAAATTGTACCCTTCATGTCCTTGTCTCAGAGGCACTGAGTTGATTGGTATGGAGCCAGGCACCTCCTGATCTGAATCTTGAACTGGCTCCAAATTCTGCATGTCCACACCCCCTGTAGTAGATGATTGAGAATTAGTAGCAGTCACCACCGGCCATATGCACTGGCTCAAAATTCTGCAAGTCCACACCCCATGTAGTAGATGCTTGAGAATTAGTAGCAGTCACCACAGGGTCCACTGTCAGGGTGATCCATCCTCTCTCCTTCATCAGCTTCAGATCCCACTGTTTCCCTGAGCAGGAAGGTCTGGAATTGAAAATACAGAGGACATTAAATAAAATTCACTCAGTACATGGCACTCATTTTGGTTTATAAGCTGGAAATTGAGCTATCAGTCTGGTGTCAAGAGTGTCAGGATGGCCGGGTGGTCTAAGGTGCTGCATTCAGATCACAGTCTCCCTTGGAGACGTGGGTTCAAACCCCTCTTCTGACAAGTGTCTTTTGCGAGTTGGATACATTTTTTGACTTTTTTTTTCCAAGCACCCTTATCAAAAACAATGTCAACAGTTTCTGTAAATTATCAATAAGATCTATTGTCCGTTGCTTGCACTAATTGCCTGAAGTTGGCTAAATCGCAGTAAATCGGTAAAGCAGGAAATCACAGCATCTTCAACAAATCGTGATAGAGGGGCCGAGATAAAGGTTTCGACCCTACATATCAAAAGCACAGCTGTCAATAGTTCAGCAGGTTCACAGTGCAGAAGGTTCAGTGGCACCAGGGTCCCCTGCGTCCCAATCACAGCTGGTTTTTAACTTCTGTATTCAGGGCATGGGAGGGGTGTGTTGCATCATGCACACACAGTGCCTGTTTCGCAAATAAGTTTTAATAAATACACAGAGAATAATATAGAGTCATTGGCCACGAGGAACACCTTCCCTGACCTTTTATTCTCTCCGGTTCCACGTCACCGCGCCTACCATCCAACTCCAAAACTCGGGGGAGACTAACACTCTCTACCTCCCTTGGTGTGCATCATAGGCGTGCCCATGACGAACACAACATTTCTCCTTAACCAATACAAAACAAACATAGGTGCTCAAAAAAAAGATACTATACTAATCCAGTATACAAGAATAGTACACAACGATAAATACCACATTCAGTCAATCCACCCCGAATCCTTGCAGCCGCGTTGAGCATGGCGGTCGAGGACTCAAATTGTACCCTTCAAGTCCTTGTCTCAGAGGCACTGAGTTGATTGGTATGGAGCCAGGCACCTCCTGATCTGAATCTTGAACTGGCTCCAAATTCTGCATGTCCACACCCCCTGTAGTAGATGATTGAGAATTAGTAGCAGTCACCACCGGCCATATGCACTGGCTCAAAATTCTGCAAGTCCACACCCCATGTAGTAGATGATTGAGAATTAGTAGCAGTCACCACAGGGTCCACTGTCAGGGTGATCCATCCTCTCTCCTTCATCAGCTTCAGATCCCACTGTTTCCCTGAGCAGGAAGGTCTGGAATTGAAAATACAGAGGACATTAAATAAAATTCACTCAGTACATGGCACTCATTTTGGTTTATAAGCTGGAAATTGAGCCATCAGTCTGGTGTCAAGAGTGTCAGGATGGCAGGGTGGTCTAAGGTGCTGCATTCAGGTCACAGTCTCCCTTGGAGACGTGGATTCAAACACCTCTTCTGACAAGTGTCTTTTGCGAGGTGGATACATTTTTTGACTTTTTTTTTTCAAGCACCCTTATCAAAAACAATGTCAACAGTTTCTGTAAATTATCGATAAGATCTATTGTCCGTTGCTTGCACTAATTGCCTGAAGTTGGCTAAATCGCAGTAAATCGGTAAAGCAGGAAATCACAGCATCTTCAACAAATCGTGATAGAGGGGCCGAGATAAAGGTTTCGACCCTACATATCAAAAGCACAGCTGTCAATAGTTCAGCAGGTTCACAGTGTAGAAGGTTCAGTGGCACCAGGGTCCCCTGCGTCCCAATCACAGCTGGTTTTTAACTTCTGTATTCAGGGCATGGGAGGGGTGTGTTGCATCGTGCACACACAGTGCCTGTTTCGCAAATAAGTTTTAATAAATACACAGAGAATAATATAGAGTCATTGGCCACGAGGAACACCTTCCCTGACCTTTTATTCTCTCCGGTTCCACGTCACCGCGCCTACCATCCAACTCCAAAACTCGGGGGAGACTAACACTCCCTACCTCCCTTGGTGTGCATCATAGGCGTGCCCATGACGAACACAACATTTCTCCTTAACCAATACAAAACAAACATAGCTGCTCAAAAAAAAGATACTATACTAATCCAGTATACAAGAATAGTACACAACAAGAAATGCCACATTCAGTCAATCCACCCCGAATCCTTGCAGCCGCGTTGAGCATGGCGGTCGAGGACTCAAACTGTACCGTTCAAGTCCTTGTCTCAGAGGCACTGAGTTGATTAGTATGGAGCCAGGCACCTCCTGATCTGAATCTTGAACTGGCTCCAAATTCTGCATGTCCACACCCCCTGTAGTAGATGATTGAGAATTAGTAGCAGTCACCACTGGCCAGGTGCACTGGCTCAAAATTCAGCATGTCCACACCCCATGTAGTAGATGATTGAGAATTAGTAGCAGTCACCACCGGATCCACTGTCAGGATGATCCATCCTCTCTCCTTCATCAGCTTCAGATCCCACTGTTTCCCTGAGCAGGAAGGTCTGGAATTGAAAATACAGAGGACATTAAACAACATTCACTCAGTACATGGCACTCATTTTGGTTTATAAGCTGGAAATTGAGCCATCAGTGGAGTGTCACGAGTGTCAGGATGGCCAAGTGGTCTAAGGCGCTGCGTTCAGGTCGTAGTCTCCTTTGGAGGTGTGGGTTCGAATCCCCCTTCTGACAAGTGTCTTTTGCGAGGTGGATACATTTTTTTACTTTTTTTTTCCAAGCACCCGTATCAAAAACAATGTCAACAGTTTCTGTAAATTATCGATAAGATCTATTGTCCGTTGCTTGCACTAATTTCCTGAAGTTGGCTAAATCGCAGTAAATCGGTAAAGCGGGAAATCACAGCATCTTCAACAAATCGTGATAGAGGGGCAGAGATAAAGGTTTCGACCCTACATATCAAGAGCGCAGCTGTCAATAGTTCAGCAGGTTCACAGTGCAGAAGGTTCAGTGGCACCAGGGTCCCCTGCGTCCCAATCACAGCTGGTTTTTAACTTCTGTATTCAGGGCATGGGAGGGGTGTGTTGCATCGTGCACACACGGTGCCTGTTTCGCAGATAAGTTTTAATAAATACACAGAGAATAATATAGAGTCATTGGCCACGAGGAACACCTTCCCTGACCATTTATTCTCTCCGGTTCCACGTCACCGCGCCTACCATCCAACTCCAAAACTCAGGGGAGACTAACACTCCCTACCTCCCTTGGTGTGCATCATAGGCGTGCCCATGACGAACACAACATTTCTCCTTAACCAATACAAAACAAACATAGCTGCTCAAAAAAAAGATACTATACTAATCCAGTATACAAGAATAGTACACAACAAGAAATGCCACATTCAGTCAATCCACCCCGAATCCTTGCAGCCGCGTTGAGCATGGCGGTCGAGGACTCAAACTGTACCGTTCAAGTCCTTGTCTCAGAGGCACTGAGTTGATTGGTATGTGTAGGAGGCTGGACTGGCTTGTAGTGAGTACCAAGGGGTACTTGCACCTTGCACCAGGCCCAGTTATCCCTTATTAGTGTATAGGGTGTCTAGCAGCTTAGGCTGATAGATAATGGTAGCTTAGCAGAGCAGCTTAGGCTGAACTAGGAGACGTGTGAAGCTACTACAGTACCACTTAGTGTCATATGCACAATATCATAAGAAAACACAATACACAGTTATACTAAAAATAAAGGTACTTTATTTTTATGACAATATGCCAAAGTATCTTAGAGTGTACCCTCAGTGAGAGGATAGGAAATATACACAAGATATATATACACAATAGCAAAAATATGCAGTATAGTCTTAGAAAACAGTGCAAACAATGTATAGTTACAATAGGATGCAATGGGGAAACATAGGGATAGGGGCAACACAAACCATATACTCCAAAAGTGGAATGCGAACCACGAATGGACCCCAAACCTATGTGACCTTGTAGAGGGTCGCTGGGACTATTAGAAAATAGTGAGAGTTAGGAAAATAACCCTCCCCAAGACCCTGAAAAGTGAGTGCAAAGTGCACTAAAGTTCCCCTAAAGACAAAGAAGTCGTGTTAGAGGAATAATGCAGGAAAGACACAAACCAGCAATGCAACAACTGTGGATTTCCAATCTAGGGTACCTGTGGAACAAGGGGACCAAGTCCAAAAGTCACAAGCAAGTCGGAGATGGGCAGATGCCCAGGAAATGCCAGCTGCGGGTGCAAGAAGCTTCGACTGGACGTAAGAAGCTGAGATTTCTGCAGGAACGAAAAGGGCTAGAGACTTCTCCTTTGGTGGACGGATCCGTCTCGCCATGGAGAGTCGTGCAGAAGTGTTTTCCTGCCGAAAGAACGCCAACAAGCCTTGGTAGACGCAAATCGTGCGTTTGGCGTTTTTGGACGCTGTTGGAGCCCAGGAGGGACCAGGAGGTCGCAAATTGGACCTGAAGAGAGAGGGGACGTCGAGCAAGACAAAGAGCCCTCACTGAGGCAGGTAGCACCCGGAAAAGTGCCAGAAACAGGCACTACGAGGATGCGTGAAATGGTGCTCGCCGAAGTTGCACAAAGGAGTCCCACGTCGCCGGAGACCAACTTAGAAAGTCGTGCAATGCAGGTTAGAGTGCCGTGGACCCAGGCTTGGCTGTGCACAAAGGATTTCCGCCGGAAGTGCACAGGGGCCGGAGTAGCTGCAAAGTCGCGGTTCCCAGCAATGCAGCCCAGCGAGGTGAGGCAAGGACTTACCTCCACCAAACTTGGGCTGAAGAGTCACTGGACTGTGGGGGTCACTTGGACAGAGTCGCTGGATTCGAGGGACCTCGCTCGTCGTGCTGAGAGGAGACCCAAGGGACCGGTAATGCAGCTTTTTGGTGCCTGCGGTTGCAGGGGGAAGATTACGTCGACCCACGGGAGATTTCTTCGGAGCTTCTGGTGCAGAGAGGAGGCAGGCTACCCCCACAGCATGCACAAGCAGGAAAACAGTCGAGAAGGCGGCAGGATCAGCGTTACAGAGTTGCAGTAGTCGTCTTTGCTACTATGTTGCAGGTTTGCAGGCTTCCAGCGCCGTCAGCAGTCGTTTCCTTATCAGAAGGTGAAGAGAGAGATGCTGAGGAACTCGGATGAGCTCTTGCATTCGTTATCTAAAGTTTCCCCAGAGACAGAGACCCTAAATAGCCAGAAAAGAGGGTTTGGCTACTTAGGAGAGAGGATAGGCTACTAACACCTGAAGGAGCCTATCAGCAGGAGTCTCTGACGTCACCTGGTGGCACTGGCCACTCAGAGCAGTCCAGTGTGCCAGCAGCACCTCTGTTTCCAAGATGGCAGAGGTCTGGAGCACACTGGAGGAGCTCTGGACACCTCCCAGGGGAGGTGCAGGTCAGGGGAGTGGTCACTCCCCTTTTCTTTGTCCAGTTTCGCGCCAGAGCAGGGGCTAAGGGGTCCCTGAACCGGTGTAGACTGGCTTATGCAGAATTGGGCACCTCTGTGCCCAACAAAGCATTTCCAGAGGCTGGGGGAGGCTACTCCTCCCCTGCCTTCACACCATTTTCCAAAGGGAGAGGGTGTCACACCCTCTCTCAGAGGAAGTTCTTTGTTCTGCCATCCTGGGCCAGGCCTGGCTGGACCCCAGGAGGGCAGCTGCCTGTCTGAGGGGTTGGCAGCAGCAGCAGCTGCAGAGAAACCCCAGGAAGGGCAGTTTGGCAGTACCAGGGTCTGTGCTACAGACCACTGGGATCATGGGATTGTGCCAACTATGCCAGGATGGCATAGAGGGGGCAATTCCATGATCATAGACATGTTACATGGCCATATTCGGAGTTACCATTGTGAAGCTACATATAGGTAGTGACCTATATGTAGTGCACGCGTGTAATGGTGTCCCCGCACTCACAAAGTTCAGGGAATTGGCTCTGAACAATGTGGGGGCACCTTGGCTAGTGCCAGGGTGCCCTCACACTAAGTAACTTTGCACCTAACCTTTACCAGGTAAAGGTTAGACATATAGGTGACTTATAAGTTACTTAAGTGCAGTGTAAAATGGCTGTGAAATAACGTGGACGTTATTTCACTCAGGCTGCAGTGGCAGGCCTGTGTAAGAATTGTCAGAGCTCCCTATGGGTGGCAAAAGAAATGCTGCAGCCCATAGGGATCTCCTGGAACCCCAATACCCTGGGTACCTCAGTACCATATACTAGGGAATTATAAGGGTGTTCCAGTAAGCCAATGTAAATTGGTAAAAATGGTCACTAGCCTGTTAGTGACAATTTGGAAAGAAATGAGAGAGCATAACCACTGAGGTTCTGATTAGCAGAGCCTCAGTGAGACAGTTAGTCACTACACAGGTAACACATTCAGGCACACTTATGAGCACTGGGGCCCTGGGTTACCAGGGTCCCAGTGACACATACAACTAAAACAACATATATACAGTGAAAAATGGGGGTAACATGCCAGGCAAGATGGTACTTTCATACACAACCCCCCCCCCAAACGAAGGACAATAAGACTAGCCATGACCTGATGAGTCTTCATTGTCTAAGTGGAAATATCTGGAGAGTCCATCTGCATTGGAGTGGCTACTCCCAGGTCTATGTTCCACTGTATAGTCCATTCCCTGTAGGGATATGGACCACCTCAACAATTTAGGATTTTCACCTTTCATTTGTTTTAGCCAAAGTAGAGGTTTGTGGTCTGTCTGAACAATGAAGTGAGTGCCAAACAGGTATGGCCTCAACTTCTTCAGAGCCCAGACCACAGCAAAGGCCTCCCTCTCAATGGCAGACCAACGCTTTTCTCTAGGGGTCAACCTTCTACTAATAAAAGCAACAGGTTGATCCTGGCCCTCAGAATTAAGTTGTGATAGGACTGCCCCTACTCCTAATTCAGATGCATCAGTTTGGACATAGAATTTTTTAGAGTAACAAGGGCTTTTCAGGACAGGTGCAGAGCACATGGCCTGCTTCAGCTCCTCAAAAGCTTTCTGACAGTTTGCTGTCCATAATACCTTTTTAGGCATTTTCTTGGATGTGAGGTCATTAAGAGGGGCTGCAATGGAGCCATAGTTCTTAATGAACCTCCTGTAATACCCAGTGAGGCCTAGGAAGGCTCTCACCTGAGTCTGAGTGGTAGGGGGAACCCAATCAATAATAGTTTGGATTTTCCCCTGAAGTGGTGCAATCTGTTCCCCACCAACAAGGTGTCCCAGATAAACCACCTTACCCTGCCCTATCTGGCACTTTGAAGCCTTGATAGTGAGGCCTGCCTTTTGCAGGGCCTCCAAAACTTTCCATAGGTGGACCAGGTGATCATACCAACTGGAGCTAAAGACAGCTATATCGTCCAAATATGCTGCACTGAAAGCTTCCAGCCCTTGCAGGACTGTGTTCACCAACCTCTGAAAAGTGGCAGGTGCATTTTTCAAACCAAAAGGCATTACAGTAAACTGGTAATGTCCTCCAATGGTAGAAAATGCAGTCTTAGATTTAGCATCTTCTGATAATTTGATCTGCCAATACCCTGCAGTCAAATCAAAAGTGCTTAGATACTTGGCAGATGCCAGTGTATCTATAAGCTCATCTGCCCTGGGTATAGGGTGAGCATCAGTTTTGGTTACCAAGTTGAGACCTCTATAGTCTACACAAAACCACATTTCCTTCTTTCCATCTTTAGAATTGGGTTTTGGTACCAGTACCACAGGAGAAGCCCATGGACTGTCAGAGTGCTCAACCACTCCTAGTTCCAACATTTTCTGAACTTCTTGCTTTATGCAGTCCCTGACATGGTCAGGCTGCCTATAGATCTTACTTTTGACAGGTAAACTGTCTCCAGTATCTATAGTGTGCTCACACCAAGAAGTGGTGCCTGGCACAGTAGAGAAGAGTTCTGAAAATTGTCCTAGGAGATTTATGCAATTATCTTTCTGCTCAGCAGTAAGACAATCAGCCAAAACTACACCTTCCACAAGAGCATCTTGTTCTGTGGAAGAGAAGAGATCAGGTAGAGGATCACTGTCTTCTTCCTGTCCCTCATCAGTTGCCATGAGCAGGGTGAGATCAGCCCTGTCATAGTAGGGTTTCAGGCGGTTGACATGGAGCACCCTAAGGGGACTCCTGGCAGTGCCTAAGTCAACTAAATAGGTGACTTCTCCCTTCTTTTCAACAATTGTGTGGGGACCACCCCATTTATCTTGGAGTGCTCTTGGGGCCACAGGCTCCAAGACCCACACTTTCTGCCCTGGTTGGTACTGAACCAAAAGAGCCTTCTGATCATGCCATTGCTTCTGGAGCTCTTGGCTGGCCTGAAGGTTTTTACTGGCCTTTTTCATGTACTCAGCCATCCTTGATCTGAGGCCAAGTACATAATCCACAATATCCTGCTTAGGAGCTTTTAAAGGTTGTTCCCAACCCTCCTTTACAAGTGTGAGTGGACCCCTAACAGGGTGTCCAAAAAGAAGTTCAAAGGGGCTGAAGCCCACTCCTTTCTGGGGTACCTCCCTGTAGGCAAAAAGGAGGCATGGTAGAAGGATATCCCATCTCCTGCAGAGTTTTTCAGGGAGACCCATAATCATGCCTTTGAGAGTTTTATTAAATCTCTCCACCAGTCCATTTGTTTGTGGATGATAGGGTGTTGTGAACTTGTATGTTACACCACACTCCTTCCACATGGCCTTTAAGTATGCAGACATGAAATTGCTTCCCCTGTCTGATACCACTTCCTTTGGGAAGCCCACCCTGGAAAATATTCCCAGGAGGGCCTTTGCCACTGCAGGTGCTGTAGTGGTCCTTAAAGGAATAGCTTCAGGATATCTTGTGGCATGGTCCACTACCACTAAGATAAACCTATTGCCTGAAGCAGTAGGAGGGTCAAGGGGCCAACTATGTCAACCCCTACCCTTTCAAAGGGAACCCCAACCACAGGCAGTGGGATAAGGGGTCCCTTTGCGGTGCCACCTGTCTTGCCACTGGCTTGACAGGTTTCACATGACTTACAAAATTCCTTTGTGTCCTCAGACATCCTAGGCCAATGAAACAGGGGAACAAGCCTGTCCCAAGTTTTCATTTGTCCTAGGTGCCCAGCTAAGGGAATGTCATGTGCCAGTGTTAGGAGGAACTTTCTGTACTCCTGAGGAATCACTAATCTCCTGGCAGCTCCAGGTTTAGGATCCCTATGCTCAGTGTACAAGAGGTTGTCCTCCCAGTAAACTCTGTGAGAGTCACTGACATCCCCATTAGCCTGTTTGACAGCTTGCTGTCTGAGACCCTCTAATGTGGGACAGGTTTGCTGTGCCACACTCAGCTCCTCTCTGGCAGGCCCCCCTTCACCCAAAAGCTCAGCAGTGTCTGCTTCCAGCTCCTCTGGTGTAGGTTCTGCACAGGGAGGGAATTCTTCTTCCTCAGAATTAGAATCCACTGTAGAGGGAGGGATAGTAGGAAGTGGTTTGCTTCTACTAGCCCTAGCTTTAGGGAGCACTTGGTCCATTGTTCCAGGATCCAAGCTTCCCTGTCCTTTTTGCTTTTTGGCCTGAGCCCTTGTCAAAGCAAAAATATGCCCTGGGATGCCCAGCATTGCTGCATGGGCCTCCAACTCCACATCTGACCAAGCTGATGTCTCCAAATCATTCCCTAATAGACAGTCTACAGGTAAATCTGAAGCTACCACAACTTTCTTTGGACCAGTTACCCCCCCCCCAGTTGAGATTTACAACAGCCATGGGGTGGCTTTGTGTTATGTTGTGAGCATCGGTTACTTGGTACTGGTGTCCAAGTATGTGTTGTTCAGGGTGCACCAGTTTCTCAATCACCATTGTGACACTGGCACCTGTGTCCCTGTAGGCCTGGACCTCAACACCATTTATTAGGGTTAGTTGCTTGTACTTCTCCAAGTTATGGGGGCAAGCAACCAAAGTGGCTAAATCAATAGCCCCTTCAGAGACTAAAGTAGCCTCTGTGGTCTCCCTAATCAGACCAACCCCAACTAAATTACCAAAAGTGAGCCCAGCTACTCCCTTGGATTGGCTATTAGTAGGTTTGCTCCCACCACCACTGCTATTAGTAGGGACACTAGGTGTAGCAGTAGGGGTTGTAGTGGTAGGAGCTGTGGTGCCTTTCTTTGGACAACTGGGATCTGTTGTCCAATGGCCTTTTATTTTACATAAATAGCACCATGGTTTCTTTTCCTTGTTCTGATTAAAGGAGGATTTGGACCCACCACCCCCACCAGAGTGTTTTTGTGGGCCTGATGAAGACTAATTTTTAGATTTGTCCCCACCCTTGTCAGAAGACTTACCATCCTTCTTTTTGTTGCCATCTTTGTCACCCCCTGTATGAACTTTTCTGTTCACTCTTGTTCTGACCCATTTGTCTGCCTTCTTTCCCAATTCTTGGGGAGAGGTCAGATCAGAGTCCACCAAGTACTGGTGCAACAAATCAGACACACAATTATTAAGAATATGCTCTCTCAGGATTAAGTTATACAGGCTGTCATAATCAGTAACTTTACTGCCATGTAACCACCCCTCCAAGGCCTTCACTGCCTGGTCAATGAAATCAACCCAGTCTTGTGAAGACTCCTTTTTGGTCTCTCTGAACTTTATCCTGTACTGTTCAGTGGTTAAGCCATAACCATCCAGGAGTGCATTCTTAAGAACTTGGAAATTATTAGCATCATTTTCTTTCACAGTAAGGAGCCTATCCCTACCTTTTCCACTAAATGATAGCCATAGGATAGCAGCCCACTGCCTTTGAGGGACATCCTGTACAACACAGGCCCTCTCAAGTGCAGCAAACCACTTGTTAATGTCATCCCCCTCCTTATAAGGGGGAACTATCGTGTGCAGATTCCTGGAATCATGCTCTTTTGCAGGATGACTATGGGGAATACTGCTGCTGCCACCATGGGTATCTAAACCCAACTTCTGTCTTTCCTTCTCTAATTCAAAAGACTGTCTATCCAAATCCAGCTGTTGCTTTTTAAGCTTCAGTCTGGTTTGTTCCACCCTCAACTTATTGAGTTCCCTCTCTAACATTCTGTCATCAGGGTTGGTGGGAGGGACATTTCTAGAAACAGAGCTATGATGGGAATGAACAGAAGGAGACCTGTCCCTTACAGAAGCCAACCTAACAGCTTGGTTTACAGAAACATTACTACCAGTATGGTGAGAATAAATGCTTTTGCTATGATGTGAGACAACACTATTTATTTGGTGTGGCTCATCATCATTACCATCTATGCTAGATTGTCTAGTAATGGGCAGGCTAGGAAGTTTCTTTCCTGAATCTTTTCCTGGGGGAGTCCCTGAATCAGATTGGGAACTATTAGGTACTTTTTCAACAGATGGGGCACCTATGGCCTTATCCTGTTCTCTAAGCATGTTAAGTAACAGTTCCAAGGAAGGATTCTTCCCTACACTCAAACCTCTCTCTATACAGAGACTCCTTGCTCTTTTCCAGCTAAGGTTGTCATATGCAAGTTTGGACAGATCAACACTTTGGCCTGTGCCAGACATTTTTTAGAGAGAGTTAAAGTGATAGAAAAAGAGAAAAAAGTTTTCAGAACTTTTTGGAAAGACAGAAAAAACTTTTTAAACTTTTAAGAACTTTTTGAAAGTTTAGAAGTACTTTTCAGCACTTAGAAAAGAGTGAAAAGAGGAAATGCAAAACTTTTTGGCTATGTGTATATACACTGAACTTGTTTTGTATATTTTTCTCTTATGAAAAGTACAATGACAAGAGTGGTAAGTAGTCTCAAGCACTTATCCCACCACTGCACAACCAATGTAGGAGGCTGGACTGGCTTGTAGTGAGTACCAAGGGGTACTTGCACCTTGCACCAGGCCCAGTTATCCCTTATTAGTGTATAGGGTGTCTAGCAGCTTAGGCTGATAGATAATGGTAGCTTAGCAGAGCAGCTTAGGCTGAACTAGGAGACGTGTGAAGCTACTACAGTACCACTTAGTGTCATATGCACAATATCATAAGAAAACACAATACACAGTTATACTAAAAATAAAGGTACTTTATTTTTATGACAATATGCCAAAGTATCTTAGAGTGTACCCTCAGTGAGAGGATAGGAAATATACACAAGATATACATACACAATAGCAAAAATATGCAGTATAGTCTTAGAAAACAGTGCAAACAATGTATAGTTACAATAGGATGCAATGGGGAAACATAGGGATAGGGGCAACACAAACCATATACTCCAAAAGTAGAATGCGAACCACGAATGGACCCCAAACCTATGTGACCTTGTAGAGGGTCGCTGGGACTATTAGAAAATAGTGAGAGTTAGGAAAATAACCCTCCCCAAGACCCTGAAAAGTGAGTGCAAAGTGCACTAAAGTTCCCCTAAAGACAAAGAAGTCGTGTTAGAGGAATAATGCAGGAAAGACACAAACCAGCAATGCAACAACTGTGGATTTCCAATCTAGGGTACCTGTGGAACAAGGGGACCAAGTCCAAAAGTCACAAGCAAGTCGGAGATGGGCAGATGCCCAGGAAATGCCAGCTGCGGGTGCAAAGAAGCTTCGACTGGACAGAAGAAGCTGAGGTTTCTGCAGGAACGAAAAGGGCTAGAGACTTCTCCTTTGGTGGACGGATCCCACTCGCCTTGGAGAGTCGTGCAGAAGTGTTTTCCCGCCGAAAGGACGCCAACAAGCCTTGGTAGGCGCAAATCGTGCGTTTGGCGTTTTTGGACGCTGCTGGAGACCAGGAGGGACCAGGAGGTCGCAAATTGGACCTGAAGAGAGAGGGGACATCGAGCAAGACAAAGAGCCCTCACTGAAGCAGGTAGCGCCCGGAGAAGTGCCAGAAACAGGCACTACGAGGATGCGTGAAACGGTGCTCGCCAAAGTTGCACAAAGGAGTCCCACGTCGCCGGAGACCAACTTAGAAAGTCGTGCAATGCAGGTTAGAGTGCCGTGGACCCAGGCTTGGCTGTGCACAAAGGATTTCCGCCGGAAGTGCACAGGGGCCGGAGTAGCTGCAAAGTCGCGGTTCCCAGCAATGCAGCCCAGCGAGGTGAGGCAAGGACTTACCTCCACCAAACTTGGGCTGAAGAGTCACTGGACTGTGGGGGTCACTTGGACAGAGTCGCTGGATTCGAGGGACCTCGCTCGTCGTGCTGAGAGGAGACCCAAGGGACCGGTAATGCAGCTTTTTGGTGCCTGCGGTTGCAGGGGGAAGATTACGTCGACTCACAGGAGATTTCTTCGGAGCTTCTGGTGCAGAGAGGAGGCAGGCTACCCCCACAGCATGCACAAGCAGGAAAACAGTCGAGAAGGCGGCAGGATCAGCGTTACCGAGTTGCAGTAGTCGTCTTTGCTACTATGTTGCAGGTTTGCAGGCTTCCAGCGCGGTCAGCAGTCGTTTCCTTATCAGAAGGTGAAGAGAGAGATGCAGAGGAACTCGGATGAGCTCTTGCATTCGTTATCTAAAGTTTCCCCAGAGACAGAGACCCTAAATAGCCAGAAAAGAGGGTTTGGCTACTTAGGAGAGAGGATAGGCTACTAACACCTGAAGGAGCCTATCAGCAGGAGTCTCTGACGTCACCTGGTGGCACTGGCCACTCAGAGCAGTCCAGTGTGCCAGCAGCACCTCTGTTTCCAAGATGGCAGAGGTCTGGAGCACACTGGAGGAGCTCTGGACACCTCCCAGGGGAGGTGCAGGTCAGGGGAGTGGTCACTCCCCTTTCCTTTGTCCAGTTTCGCGCCAGAGCAGGGGCTAAGGGGTCCCTGAACCGGTGTAGACTGGCTTATGCAGAATTGGGCACCTCTGTGCCCAACAAAGCATTTCCAGAGGCTGGGGGAGGCTACTCGTCCCCTGCCTTCACACCATTTTCCAAAGGCAGAGGGTGTCACACCCTCTCTCAGAGGAAGTTCTTTGTTCTGCCATCCTGGGCCAGGCCTGGCTGGACCCCAGGAGGGCAGCTGCCTGTCTGAGGGGTTGGCAGCAGCAGCAGCTGCAGAGAAACCCCAGCAAGGGCAGTTTGGCAGTACCAGGGTCTGTGCTACAGACCACTGGGATCATGGGATTGTGCCAACTATGCCAGGATGGCATAGAGGGGGCAATTCCATGATCATAGACATGTTACATGGCCATATTCGGAGTTACCATTGTGAAGCTACATATAGGTAGTGACCTATATGTAGTGCACGCGTGTAATGGTGTCCCCGCACTCACAAAGTTCAGGGAATTGGCTCTGAACAATGTGGGGGCACCTTGGCTAGTGCCAGGGTGCCCTCACACTAAGTAACTTTGCACCTAACCTTTACCAGGTAAAGGTTAGACATATAGGTGACTTATAAGTTACTTAAGTGCAGTGTAAAATGGCTGTGAAATAACGTGGACGTTATTTCACTCAGGCTGCAGTGGCAGGCCTGTGTAAGAATTGTCAGAGCTCCCTATGGGTGGCAAAAGAAATGCTGCAGCCCATAGGGATCTCCTGGAACCCCAATACCCTGGGTACCTCAGTACCATATACTAGGGAATTATAAGGGTGTTCCAGTAAGCCAATGTAAATTGGTAAAAATGGTCACTAGCCTGTTAGTGACAATTTGGAAAGAAATGAGAGAGCATAACCACTGAGGTTCTGGTTAGCAGAGCCTCAGTGAGACAGTTAGTCACTACACAGGTAACACATTCAGGCACACTTATGAGCACTGGGGCCCTGGGTTACCAGGGTCCCAGTGACACATACAACTAAAACAACATATATACAGTGAAAAATGGGGGTAACATGCCAGGCAAGATGGTACTTTCCTACAGTATGGAGCCAGGCACCTCCTGATCTGAATCTTGAACTGGCTCCAAATTCTGCATGTCCACACCCACTGTAGTAGATGATTGAGAATTAGTAGCAGTCACCACCGGCCATATGCACTGGCTCAAAATTCTGCAAGTCCACACCCCATGTAGTAGATGATTGAGAATTAGTAGCAGTCACCACAGGGTCCACTGTCAGGATGGTCCATCCTCTCTCCTTCATCAGCTTCAGATCCCACTGTTTCCCTGAGCAGGAAGGTCTGGAATTGAAAATACAGAGGACATTAAATAACATTCACTCAGTACATGGCACTCATTTTGGTTTATAAGCTGGAAATTGAGCCATCAGTCTGGTGTCAAGAGTGTCAGGATGGCCGGTTGGTCTAAGGTGCTGCATTCAGGTCACAGTCTCCCTTTCAGACGTGGGTTCAAACCCCTCTTCTGACACGTGTCTTTGCGAGGTGGATACATTTTTGGACTTTTTTTTCCAAGCACCCTTATCAAAAACAATGGCAACAGTTTCTGTAAATTATCGATAAGATCTATTGTCCGTTGCTTGCACTAATTGCCTGAAGTTGGCTAAATCGCAGTAAATCGGTAAAGCAGGAAATCACAGCATCTTCAACAAATGGTGATAGAGGGGCCGAGATAAAGGTTTCGACCCTACATATCAAAAGCACAGCTGTCAATAGTTCAGCAGGTTCACAGTGCAGAAGGTTCAGTGTCACCAGGGTCCCCTGCGTCCCAATCACAGCTGGTTTTTAACTTCTGTATTCAGGGCATGGGAGGGGTGTGTTGCATCGTGCACACACGGTGCCTGTTTCGCAGATAAGTTTTAATAAATACACAGAGAATAATATAGAGTCATTGGCCACGAGGAACACCTTCCCTGACCTTTTATTCTCTCCGGTTCCACGTCACCGCGCCTACCATCCAACTCCAAAACTCGGGGGAGACTAACACTCCCTACCTCCCTTGGTGTGCATCATAGGCGTGCCCATGACGAACACAACATTTCTCCTTAACCAATACAAAACAAACATAGCTGCTCAAAAAAAAGATACTATACTAATCCAGTATACAAGAATAGTACACAACAAGAAATGCCACATTCAGTCAATCCACCCCGAATCCTTGCAGCCGCGTTGAGCATGGCGGTCGAGGACTCAAACTGTACCGTTCAAGTCCTTGTCTCAGAGGCACTGAGTTGATTGGTATGGAGCCAGGCACCTCCTGATCTGGATCTTGAACTGGCTCCAAATTCTGCATGTCCACACCCCCTGTAGTAGATGATTGAGAATTAGTAGCAGTCACCACCGGCCATGTGCACTGGCTCAAAATTCAGCATGTCCACACTCCATGTAGTAGATGATTGAGAATTAGTAGCAGTCACCACCGGATCCACTGTCAGGATGATCCATCCTCTCTCCTTCATCAGCTTCAGATCCCACTGTTTCCCTGAGCAGGAAGGTCTGGAATTGAAAATACAGAGGACATTAAACAACATTCACTCAGTACATGGCACTCATTTTGGTTTATAAGCTGGAAATTGAGCCATCAGTGCAGTCTCACGAGTGTCAGGATGGCCAAGTGGTCTAAGGCGTTGTGTTCAGATCGTAGTCTCCTTTGGAGGCGTGGGTTCAAATCCCCCTTCTGACAAGTGTCTTTTGCGAGGTGGATAAATTTTTTTACTTTTTTTTCCCAAGCACCCGTATCAAAAACAATGTCAACAGTTTCTGTAAATTATCGATAAGATCTATTGTCCGTTGCTTGCACTAATTTCCTGAAGTTGGCTAAATCGCAGTAAATCGGTAAAGCGGGAAATCACAGCATCTTCAACAAATCGTGATAGAGGGGCAGAGATAAAGGTTTCGACCCTACATATCAAGAGCGCAGCTGTCAATAGTTCAGCAGGTTCACAGTGCAGAAGGTTCAGTGGCACCAGGGTCCCCTGCGTCCCAATCACAGCTGGTTTTTAACTTCTGTATTCAGGGCATGGGAGGGGTGTGTTGCATCGTGCACACACAGTGCCTGTTTCGCAGATAAGTTTTAATAAATACACAGAGAATAATATAGAGTCATTGGCCACGAGGAACACCTTCCCTGACCATTTATTCTCTCCGGTTCCACGTCACCGCGCCTACCATCCAACTCCAAAACTCAGGGGAGACTAACACTCCCTACCTCCCTTGGTGTGCATCATAGGCGTGCCCATGACGAACACAACATTTCTCCTTAACCAATACAAAACAAACATAGCTGCTCAAAAAAAAGATACTATACTAATCCAGTACACAAGAATAGTACACAACAAGAAATGCCACATTCAGTCAATCCACCCCGAATCCTTGCAGCCGCGTTGAGCATGGCGGTCGAGGACTCAAACTGTACCGTTCAAGTCCTTGTCTCAGAGGCACTGAGTTGATTGGTATGGAGCCAGGCACCTCCTGATCTGAATCTTGAACTGGCTCCAAATTCTGCATGTCCACACCCCTTGTAGTAGATGATTGAGAATTAGTAGCAGTCACCACCGGCCATGTGCACTGGCTCAAACTTCTGCATGTCCACACCCCATGTAGTCGATGATTGAGAATTAGTAGTAGTCACCACCGGATTCACTGTCAGGATGATCCATCCTCTCTCCTTCATCAGCTTCAGATCCCACTGTTTCCCTGAGCAGGAAGGTCTGGAATTGAAAATACAGAGGACATTAAACAACATTCACTCAGTACATGGCACTCATTTTGGTTTATACGCTCGAAATTGAGCCATGAGGGTGGTGTGAAGAGTGTCAGGATGGCCAAGTGGTCTAAGGCGCTGCGTTCAGTTTGCAGCCTCCCTTGGAGATGTGGGTTCAAGCCCCTCTTCTGACAAGTGTCTTTTGCGAGGTGGATACATTTTTGGACTTTTTTTTTTCAAGCACCCTTATCAAAAACAATGTCAACAGTTTCTGTAAATTATCGATAAGATCTATTTTCCGTTGCTTGCACTAATTGCCTGAAGTTGGCTAAATCGCAGTAAATCGGTAAAGCAGGAAATCACAGCATCTTCAACAAATCGTGATAGAGGGGCCGAGATAAAGGTTTCGACCCTACATATCAAAAGCGCAGCTGTCAATAGTTCAGCAGGTTCACAGTGCAGAAGGTTCAGTGGCACCAGGGTCCCCTGCGTCCCAATCAGAGCTGGTTTTTAACTTCTGTATTCAGGGGATGGGAGGGGTGGGGGTGTTGCGTCATGCACACACAGTGCCTGTTTTGCAGAGAAGTTTTAATAAATACACAAAGAATAATATGGAGTATTTGGCCACGAGGAACACCTTCCCCTACCTTTTATTCTCTCCGATTCCACATCACCGCACCTACCATCCAACTCCAAAACTCGGGGGAGACTAACACTCCCTACCTCCCTTGGTGTGCATCATGGGCGTGCCCATGACGAACACAACATTTCTCCTTAACCAATACAAAACAAACATAGCTGCTCAAAAAAAAGATACTATACTAATCCAGTATACAAGAATAGTACACAACAATAAATACCACATTCAGTCAATCCACCCCGAATCCTTGCAGCCGCGTTGAGCATGGCGGTCGAGGACTCAAACTGTACCGTTCAAGTCCTTGTCTCAGAGGCACTGAGTTGATTGGTATGGAGCCAGGCACCTCCTGATCTGAATCTTGAACTGGCTCCAAATTCTGCATGTCCACACCCACTGTAGTAGATGATTGAGAATTAGTAGCAGTCACCACCGGCCATATGCACTGGCTCAAAATTCTGCAAGTCCACACCCCATGTAGTAGATGATTGAGAATTAGTAGCAGTCACCACAGGGTCCACTGTCAGGATGGTCCATCCTCTCTCCTTCATCAGCTTCAGATCCCACTGTTTCCCTGAGCAGGAAGGTCTGGAATTGAAAATACAGAGGACATTAAATAACATTCACTCAGTACATGGCACTCATTTTGGTTTATAAGCTGGAAATTGAGCCATTAGTCTGGTGTCAAGAGTGTCAGGATGGCCGGGAGGTCTAAGGTGCTGCATTTAGGTCACAGTCTCCCTTGGAGACGTGGGTTCAAACCCCTCTTCTGACAAGTGTCTTTGCGAGGTGGATACTTTTTTTTCCAAGCACCCTTATCAAAAACAATGGCAACAGTTTCTGTAAATTATCGATAAGATCTATTGTCCGTTGCTTGCACTAATTGCCTGAAGTTGGCTAAATCGCAGTAAATCGGTAAAGCAGGAAATCACAGCATCTTCAACAAATGGTGATAGAGGGGCCGAGATAAAGGTTTCGACCCTACATATCAAAAGCACAGCTGTCCATAGTTCAGCAGGTTCACAGTGCAGAAGGTTCAGTGGCACCAGGGTCCCCTGCGTCCCAATCACAGCTGGTTTTTAACTTCTGTATTCTGGGCATGGGAGGGGTGTGTTGCATCGTGCACACACAGTGCATGTTTCGCAAATAAGTTTTAATAAATACACAGAGAATAATATAGAGTCATTGGCCACGAGGAACACCTTCCCTGACCTTTTATTCTCTCTGGTTCCACGTCACCGCGCCTACCATCCAACTCCAAAACTCGGGGGAGACTAACACTCCCTACCTCCCTTGGTCTGCATCATAGGCGTGCCCATGACGAACACAACATTTCTCCTAAACCAATACAAAACAAACATAGCTGCTAAAAAAAAAGATACTATACTAAACCAGTATACAAGAATAGTACACAACAAGAAATGCCACATTCAGTCAATCCACCCCGAATCCTTGCAGCCGCGTTGAGCATGGCGGTCGAGGACTCAAACTGTACCGTTCAAGTCCTTGTCTCAGAGGCACTGAGTTGATTGGTATGGAGCCAGGCACCTCCTGATCTGAATCTTGAACTGGCTCCAAATTCTGCATGTCCACACCCCCTGTAGTAGATGATTGAGAATTACTAGCAGTCGCCACCGGCCATGTGCACTGGCTCAAAATTCAGCACGTCCACACCCCATGTAGTAGATGATTGAGAATTAGTAGCAGTCACCACCGGATCCACTGTCAGGATGATCCATCCTCTCTCCTTCATCAGCTTCAGATCCCACTGTTTCCCTGAGCAGGAAGGTCTGGAATTGAAAATACAGAGGACATTAAACAACATTCACTCAGTACATGGCACTCATTTTGGTTTATACGCTCGAAATTGAGCCATGAGCAAGGTGTGAAGAGTGTCAGGATGGGCGAGTGGTCTAAGGCGCTGCGTTCAGATCGCAGCCTCCCTTGGAGGTGTGGGTTCAAATCCCACTTCTGACAAGTGTATTTTGCGAGGTGGAATCATTTTTTGACTTTTTTTTCCCAAGCACCGTATCAAAAACAATGTCAACAGTTTCTGTATATTATCGATAAGATCTATTTTCCGTTGCTTGCACTAATTGCCTGAAGTTGGCTAAATCGCAGTAAATCGGTAAAGCAGGAAATCACAGCATCTTCAACAAATCGTGATAGAGGGGCCGAGATAGATGTTTCCACCCTACATATCAAAAGCGCAGCTGTCAATAGTTCAGCAGGTTCACAGTGCAGAAGGTTCAGTGGCACCAGGGTCCCCTGCGTCCCAATCACAGCTGGTTTTTAACTTCTGTATTCAGGGGATGGGAGGGGTGGGGGTGTTGCGTCGTGCACACACCGTGCCTGTTTTGCAGAGAAGTTTTAATAAATACACAAAGAATAATATGGATTCTTTAGCCACGAGGAACACCTTCCCCTACCTTTTATTCTCTCCGATTCCACATCACCGCACCTACCATCCAACTCCAAAACTCGGGGGAGACTAACACTCCCTACCTCCCTTGGTGTGCATCATGGGCGTGCCCATGACGAACACAACATTTCTCCTTAACCAATACAAAACAAACATAGCTGCTCAAAAAAAAGATACTATACTAATCCAGTATACAAGAATAGTACACAACGATAAATACCACATTCAGTCAATCCACCCCAAATCCTTGCAGCCGCGTTGAGCATGGCGGTCGAGGACTCAAATTGTACCCTTCAAGTCCTTGTCTCAGAGGCACTGAGTTGATTGGTATGGAGCCAGGCACCTCCTGATCTGAATCTTGAACTGGCTCCAAATTCTGCATGTCCACACCCCCTGTAGTAGATGATTGAGAATTAGTAGCAGTCACCACCGGCCATATGCACTGGCTCAAAATTCTGCAAGTCCACACCCCATGTAGTAGATGATTGAGAATTAGTAGCAGTCACCACAGGGTCCACTGTCAGGGTGATCCATCCTCTCTCCTTCATCAGCTTCAGATCCCACTGTTTCCCTGAGCAGGAAGGTCTGGAATTGAAAATACAGAGGACATTAAATAAAATTCACTCAGTACATGGCACTCATTTTGGTTTATAAGCTGGAAATTGAGCCATCAGTCTGGTGTCAAGAGTGTCAGGATGGCCGGGAGGTCTAAGGTGCTGCATTCAGGTCACAGTCTCTCTTGGAAACGTGGGTTCAAATCCCACTTCTGACAAGTGTCTTTTGCGAGGTGGATACATTTTTTGACTTTTTTTTTCCAAGCACCCGTATCAAAAACAATGTCATCAGTTTCTGTAAATTATCGATAAGATCTATTGTCCGTTGCTTGCACTAATTTCCTGAAGTTGGCTAAATCGCAGTAAATCGGTAAAGCGGGAAATCACAGCATCTTCAACAAATCGTGATAGAGGGGCAGAGATAAAGGTTTCGACCCTACATATCAAGAGCCAGCTGTCAATAGTTCAGCAGGTTCACAGTGCAGAAGGTTCAGTGGCACCAGGGTCCCCTGCGTCCCAATCACAGCTGGTTTTTAACTTCTGTATTCAGGGCATGGGAGGGGTGTGTTGCATAGTGCACACACGGTGCCAGTTTCGCAGATAAGTTTTAATAAATACACAGAGAATAATATAGAGTCATTGGCCACGAGGAACACCTTCCCTGACCTTTTATTCTCTCCGGTTCCACGTCACCGCGCCTACCATCCAACTCCAAAACTCGGGGGAGACTAACACTCCCTACCTCCCTTGGTGTGCATCATAGGCGTGCCCATGACGAACACAACATTTCTCCTTAACCAATACAAAACAAACATAGCTGCTCAAAAAAAAGATACTATACTAATCCAGTATACAAGAATAGTACACAACAAGAAATGCCACATTCAGTCAATCCACCCCGAATCCTTGCAGCCGCGTTGAGCATGGCGGTCGAGGACTCAAACTGTACCGTTCAAGCCCTTGTCTCAGAGGCACTGAGTTGATTGGTATGGAGCCAGGCACCTCCTGATCTGAATCTTGAACTGGCTCCAAATTCTGCATGTCCACACCCCTTGTAGTAGATGATTGAGAATTAGTAGCAGTCACCACCGGCCATGTGCACTGGCTCAAACTTCTGCGTGTCCACACCCCATGTAGTCGATGATTGAGAATTAGTAGCAGTCACCACCGGATTCACTGTCAGGATGATTCATCCTCTCTCCTTCATCAGCTTCAGATCCCACTGTTTCCCTGAGCAGGAAGGTCTGGAATTGAAAATACAGAGGACATTAAACAACATTCACTCAGTACATGGCACTCATTTTGGTTTATACGCTCGAAATTGAGCCATGAGGGAGGTGCGAAGAGTGTGAGGATGGCCGAGTGGTCTAAGGCGCTGCATTCAGATCGCAGCCTCCCTTGGAGGTGTGGGTTCAAATCCCACTTCTGACAAGTGTATTTTGCGAGGTGGATACATTTTTGGACTTTTTTTTCCCAAGCACCGTATCAAAAACAATGTCAACAGTTTCTGTAAATTATCGATAAGATCTATTTTCCGTTGCTTGCACTAATTGCCTGAAGTTGGCTAAATCGCAGGAAATCAGTAAAGCAGTAAATCACAGCATCTTCAACAAATCGTCATAGAGGGGCCGAGATAAAGGTTTCGACCCTACATATCAAAAGCGCAGCTGTCAATAGTTCAGCAGGTTCACAGTGCAGAAGGTTCAGTGGCACCAGGGTCCCCTGCGTCCCAATCACAGCTGGTTTTTAACTTCTGTATTCAGGGCATGGGAGGGGTGTGTTGCATCGTGCACACACAGTGCCTGTTTTGCAAATAAGTTTTAATAAATACACAGAGAATAATATAGAGTCATTGGCCACAGGGGAACACCTTCCCTGACCTTTTATTCTCTCCGGTTCCACGTCACCACGCCTACCATCCAACTCCAAAACTCGGGGGAGACTAACACTCCCTACCTCCCTTGGTGTGCATCATAGGCGTGCCCATGACGAACACAACATTTCTCCTTAACCAATACAAAACAAACATAGCTGCTCAAAAAAAAGATACTATACTAAACCAGTATACAAGAATAGTACACAACAAGAAATGCCACATTCAGTCAATCCACCCCGAATCCTTGCGGCCGCGTTGAGCATGGCGGTCGAGGACTCAAACTGTACCGTTCAAGTCCTTGTCTCAGAGGCACTGAGTTGATTGGTATGGAGCCAGGCACCTCCTGATCTGAATCTTGAACTGGCTCCAAATTCTGCATGTCCACACCCCCTGTAGTAGATGATTGAGAATTAGTAGCAGTCACCACCGGCCATGTGCACTGGCTCAAAATTCAGCATGTCCACACCCCATGTAGTAGATGATTGAGAATTAGTAGCAGTCACCACCGGATCCACTGTCAGGATGATCCATCCTCTCTCCTTCATCAGCTTCAGATCCCACTGTTTCCCTGAGCAGGAAGGTCTGGAATTGAAAATACAGAGGACATTAAACAACATTCACTCAGTACATGGCACTCATTTTGGTTTATAAGCTGGAAATTGAGCCATCAGTGCAGTGTCAAGAGTGTCAGGATTGCCGAGTGGTCTAAGGCGCTGCGTTCAGGTTGCAGTCTCCTTTGGAGGCGTGGGTTCAAATCCCACTTCTGACAAGTGTCTTTTGCAAGGTGGATACATTTTTGGAAGTTTTTTTTCCAAGCACCCGTATCAAAAGCAATGTCAACAGTTTCTGTAAATTATCGATAAGATCTACTGTCCGTTGCTTGCACTAATTTCCTGAAGTTGGCTAAATCGCAGTAAATCGGTAAAGCGGGAAATCACAGCATCTTCAACAAATCGTGATAGAGGGGCAGAGATAAAGGTTTCGACCCTACATATCAAGAGCGCAGCTGTCAATAGTTCAGCAGGTTCACAGTGCATAAGGTTCAGTGGCAGCAGGGTCCCCTGCGTCCCAATCACAGCTGGTTTTTAACTTCTGTATTCAGGGCATGGGAGGGGTGTGTTGCATTGTGCACACACAGTGCCTGTTTCGCAAATAAGTTTTAATAAATACACAGAGAATAATATAGAGTCATTGGCCACGAGGAACACCTTCCCTGACCTTTTATTCTCTCCGGTTCCACGTCACCGCGCCTACCATCCAACTCCAAAACTCGGGGGAGACTAACACTCCCTACCTTCCTTGGTGTGCATCATAAGCATGCCCATGACGAACACAACATTTCTCCTTAACCAATACAAAACAAACATAGCTGCTCAAAAAAAAGATACTATACTAATCCAGTATACAAGAATAGTACACAACAAGAAATGCCACATTCAGTCAATCCACCCCGAATCCTTGCAGCCGCGTTGAGCATGGCGGTCGAGGACTCAAACTGTACCGTTCAAGTGCTTGTCTCAGAGGCACTGAGTTGATTGGTATGGAGCCAGGCACCTCCTGATCTGAATCTTGAACTGGCTCCAAATTCTGCATGTCCACACCCCTTGTAGTAGATGATTCAGAATTAGTAGCAGTCACCACCGGCCATGTGCACTGGCTCAAACTTCTGCATGTCCACACCCCATGTAGTCGATGATTGAGAATTAGTAGCAGTCACCACCGGATTCACTGTCAGGATGATCCATCCTCTCTCCTTCATCAGCTTCAGATCCCACTGTTTCCCTGAGCAGGAAGGTCTGGAATTGAAAATACAGAGGACATTAAACAACATTCACTCAGTACATGGCACTCATTTTGGTTTATACGCTCGAAATTGAGCCATGAGCGAGGTGTGAAGAGTGTCAAGATGGCCGAGTGGTCTAAGGCGCTGCGTTCAGATTGCAGCCTCCTTTGGAGGTGTGGGTTCAAATCCCACTTCTGACAAGTGTATTTTGCGAGGTGGATACATTTTTGGACTTTTTTTTCCCAAGCACCGTATCAAAAACAATATCAACAGTTTCTGTAAATTATCGATAAGATCTATTTTCCGTTGCTTGCACTAATTGCCTGAAGTTGGCTAAATCGCAGTAAATCAGTAAAGCAGGAAATCACAGCATCTTCAACAAATCGTGATAGAGGGGCCGAGATAAAGGTTTCGACCCTACATATCAAAAGCGCAGCTGTCAATAGTTCAGCAGGTTCACAGTGCAGAAGGTTCAGTGGCACCAGGGTCCCCTGCGTCCCAATCACAGCTGGTTTTTAACTTCTGTATTCAGGGCATGGGAGGGGTGTGTTGCATCGTGCACACACATTGCCTGTTTCGCAGATAAGTTTTAATAAATACACAGAGAATAATATAGAGTCATTGGCCACGAGGAAAACCTTCCCTGACCTTTTATTCTCTCCGGTTCCACGTCACCGCGCCTACCATCCAACTCCAAAACTCGGGGGAGACTAACACTCCCTACCTTCCTTGGTGTGCATCATAGGCGTGCCCATGACGAACACAACATTTCTCCTTAACCAATACAAAACAAACATAGCTGCTCAAAAAAAAGATACTATACTAATCCAGTATACAAGAATAGTACACAACAAGAAATGCCACATTCAGTCAATCCACCCCGAATCCTTGCAGCCGCGTTGAGCATGGCGGTCGAGGACTCAAACTGTACCGTTCAAGTGCTTGTCTCAGAGGCACTGAGTTGATTGGTATGGAGCCAGGCACCTCCTGATCTGAATCTTGAACTGGCTCCAAATTCTGCATGTCCACACCCCTTGTAGTAGATGATTGAGAATTAGTAGCAGTCACCACCGGCCATGTGCACTGGCTCAAACTTCTGCATGTCCACACCCCATGTAGTCGATGATTGAGAATTAGTAGCAGTCACCACAGGATTCACTGTCAGGATGATCCATCCTCTCTCCTTCATCAGCTTCAGATCCCACTGTTTCCCTGAGCAGGAAGGTCTGGAATTGAAAATACAGAGGACATTAAACAACATTCACTCAGTACATGGCACTCATTTTGGTTTATACGCTCGAAATTGAGCCATGAGCAAGGTGTGAAGAGTGTCAGGATGGCCGAGTGGTCTAAGGCGCTGCGTTCAGATCGCAGCCTCCCTTGGAGGTGTGGGTTCAAATCCCACTTCTGACAAGTGTATTTTGCGAGGTGGATACATTTTTGGACTTTTTTTTCCCAAGCACCGTATCAAAAACAATATCAACAGTTTCTGTAAATTATCGATAAGATCTATTTTCCGTTGCTTGCACTAATTGCCTGAAGTTGGCTAAATCGCAGTAAATCGGTAAAGCAGGAAATCACAGCATCTTCAACAAATCGTGATAGAGGGGCCGAGATAAAGGTTTCGACCCTACATATCAAAAGCGCAGCTGTCAATAGTTCAGCAGGTTCACAGTGCAGAAGGTTCAGTGGCACCAAGGTCCCCTGCGTCCCAATCACAGCTGGTTTTTAACTTCTGTATTCAGGGGATGGGAGGGGTGGGGGTGTTGCGTCGTGCACACACAGTGCCTGTTTTGCAGAGAAGTTTTAATAAATACACAAAGAATAATATGGAGTCTTTAGCCACAAGGAACACCTTCCCCTACCTTTTATTCTCTCCGATTCCACATCACCGCACCTACCATCCAACTCCAAAACTCGGGGGAGACTAACACTCCCTACCTCCCTTGGTGTGCATCATGGGCGTGCCCATGACGAACACAACATTTCTCCTTAACCAATACAAAACAAACATAGCTGCTCAAAAAAAAGATACTATACTAATCCAGTATACAAGAATAGTACACAACAATAAATACCACATTCAGTCAATCCACCCCGAATCCTTGCAGCCGCGTTGAGCATGGCGGTCGAGGACTCAAATTGTACCCTTCAAGTCCTTGTCTCAGAGGCACTGAGTTGATTGGTATGAAGCCAGGCACCTCCTGATCTGAATCTTGAACTGGCTCCAAATTCTGCATGTCCACACCCCCTGTAGTAGATGATTGAGAATTAGTAGCAGTCACCACAGGCCATATGCACTGGCTCAAAATTCTGCAAGTCCACACCCCATGTAGTAGATGATTGAGAATTAGTAGTAGTCACCACAGGGTCCACTGTCAGGATGATCCATCCTCTCTCCTTCATCAGCTTCAGATCCCACTGTTTCCCTGAGCAGGAAGGTCTGGAATTGAAAATACAGAGGACATTAAATAAAATTCACTCAGTACATGGCACTCATTTTGGTTTATAAGCTGGAAATTGAGCCATCAGTCTGGTGTCAAGAGTGTCAGGATGGCCGGGTGGTCTAAGGTGCTGCATTCAGGTCACAGTCTCCCTTGGAGACGTTGGTTCAAACCCCTCTTCTGACAAGTGTCTTTTGCGAGGTGGATACATTTTTTGACTTTTTTTTTCCAAGCACCCTTATCAAAAACAATGTCAACAGTTTCTGTAAATTATCGATAAGATCTATTGTCCGTTGCTTGCACTAATTGCCTGAAGTTGGCTAAATCGCAGTAAATCGGTAAAGCAGGAAATCACAGCATCTTCAACAAATCGTGATAGAGGGGCTGAGATAAAGGTTTCGACCCTACATATCAAAAGCACAGCTGTCAATAGTTCAGCAGGTTCACAGTGCAGAAGGTTCAGTGGCACCAGGGTCCCCTGCGTCCCAATCACAGCTGGTTTTTAACTTCTGTATTCAGGGCATGGGAGGGGTGTGTTGCATCGTGCACACACAGTGCCTGTTTCGCAAATAAGTTTTAATGAATACACAGAGAATAATATAGAGTCATTGGCCACGAGGAACCCCTACCCTGACCTTTTATTCTCTCCGGTTCCACGTCACCGCGCCTACCATCCAACTCCAAAACTCGGATGAGACTAACACTCCCTACCTCCCTTGGTGAGCATCATAGGCGTGCCCATGACGAACACAACATTTCTCCTTAACCAATACAAAACAAACATAGCTGCTCAAAAAAAAGATACTATACTAATCCAGTATACAAGAATAGTACACCACAATAAGTACCACATTCAGTCAATCCACCCCGAATCCTTGCAGCCGCGTTGAGCATGGCGGTCGAGGACTCAAACTGTACCGTTCAAGTCCTTGTCTCAGAGGCACGGAGTTGATTGGTATGGAGCCAGGCACCTCCTGATCTGAATCTTGAACTGGCTCCAAATTCTGCATGTCCACACCCCCTGTAGTAGATGATTGAGAATTAGTAGCAGTCACCACCGGCCATGTGCACTGGCTCAAAATTCAGCATGTCCACACCCCATGTAGTAGATGATTGAGAATTAGTAGCAGTCACCACCGGATCCACTGTCAGGATGATCCATCCTCTCTCCTTCATCAGCTTCAGATCCCACTGTTTCCCTGAGCAGGAAGGTCTGGAATTGAAAATACAGAGGACATTAAACAACATTCACTCAGTACATGGCACTCATTTTGGTTTATAAGCTGGAAATTGAGCCATCAGTGCAGTGTCAAGAGTGTCAGGATGGCCGAGTGGTCTAAGGCGCTGCGTTCAGGTCGCAGTCTCCTTTGGAGGCGTGGGTTCGAATCCCACTTCTGACAAGTGTCTTTTGCGAGGTGGATACATTTTTGGACTTTTTTTTTTCAAGCACCCTTATCAAAAACAATGTCAACAGTTTCTGTAAATTATCGATAAGATCTATTGTCCGTTGCTTGCACTAATTTCCTGAAGTTGGCTAAATCGCAGTAAATCGGTAAAGCGGGAAATCACAGCATCTTCAACAAATCGTGATAGAGGGGCAGAGATAAAGGTTTCGACCCTACATATCAAAAGTGCAGCTGTCAATAGTTCAGCAGGTTCACAGTGCAGAAGGTTCAGTGGCAGCAGGGTCCCCTGCGTCCCAATCAGAGCTGGTTTTTAACTTCTGTATTCAGGTGATGGGAGGGGTGGGGGTGTTGCGTCGTGCACACACAGTGCCTGTTTTGCAGAGAAGTTTTAATAAATACACAAAGAATAATATGGAGTCTTTGGCCACGAGGAACACCTTCCCCTACCTTTTATTCTCTCCGATTCCACATCACCGCACCTACCATCCAACTCCAAAACTCGGGGGAGACTAACACTCCCTACCTCCCTTGGTGTGCATCATGGGCGTGCCCATGACGAACACAACATTTCTCCTTAACCAATACAAAACAAACATAGCTGCTCAAAAAAAAGATACTATACTAATCCAGTATACAAGAATAGTACACAACAATAAATACCACATTCAGTCAATCCACCCCGAATCCTTGCAGCCGCGTTGAGCATGGCGGTCGAGGACTCAAACTGTACCGTTCAAGTCCTTATCTCAGAGGCACTGAGTTGATTGGTATGGAGCCAGGCACCTCCTGATCTGAATCTTGAACTGGCTCCAAATTCTGCATGTCCACACCCCTTGTAGTAGATGATTGAGAATTAGTAGCAGTCACCACCGGCCATGTGCACTGGCTCAAACTGCTGCATGTCCACACCCCATGTAGTCGATGATTGAGAATTAGTAGCAGTCACCACCGGATTCACTGTCAGGATGATCCATCCTATCTCCTTCATCAGCTTCAGATCCCACTGTTTCCCTGAGCAGGAAGGTCTGGAATTGAAAATACAGAGGACATTAAACAACATTCACTCAGTACATGGCACTCATTTTGGTTTATACGCTCGAAATTGAGCCATGAGCGTGGTGTGAAGAGTGTCAGGATGGCCGAGTGGTCTAAGGCGCTGCGTTCAGATCGCAGCCTCCCTTGGAGGAGTGGGTTCAAATCCCACTTCTGACAAGTGTATTTTGCGAGGTGGATACATTTTTGGACTTTTTTTTCCCAAGCACCGTATCAAAAACAATGTCAACAGTTTCTGTAAATTATCGATAAGATCTATTTTCCGTTGCTTGCACTAATTGCCTGAAGTTGGCTAAATCGCAGTAAATCGGTAAAGCAGGAAATCACAGCATCTTCAACAAATCGTGATAGAGGGGCCGAGATAAAGGTTTCGACCCTACATATCAAAAGCGCAGCTGTCAATAGTTCAGCAGGTTCACAGTGCAGAAGGTTCAGTGGCACCAGGGTCCCCTGCGTCCCAATCACAGCTGGTTTTTAACTTCTGTATTCAGGGCATGGGAGGGGTGTGTTGCATCGTGCACACACAGTGCCTGTTTTGCAAATAAGTTTTAATAAATACACAGAGAATAATATAGAGTCATTGGCCACGGGTGAACACCTTCCCTGACCTTTTATTCTCTCCGGTTCCACGTCACCGCGCCTACCATCCAATGCCAAAACTCGGGGAGACTAACACTCCCTACCTCCCTTGGTGTGCATCATAGGCGTGCCCATGACGAACATAACATTTCTCCTTAACCAATACAAAAAAAACATAGCTGCTCAAAAAAAAGATACTATACTAAACCAGTATACAAGAATAGTACACAACAAGAAATGCCACATTCAGTCAATCCACCCCGAATCCTTGCGGCCGCGTTGAGCATGGCAGTCGAGGACTCAAACTGTACCGTTCAAGTCCTTGTCTCAGAGGCACTGAGTTGATTGGTATGGAGCCAGGCACCTCCTGATCTGAATCTCGAACTGGCTCCAAATTCTGCATGTCCACACCCCCTGTAGTAGATGATTGAGAATTAGTAGCAGTCACCACCGGCCATGTACACTGGCTCAAAATTCAGCATGTCCACAGCCCATGTAGTAGATGATTGAGAATTAGTAGCAGTCACCACCGGATCCACTGTCAGGATGATCCATCCTCTCTCCTTCATCAGCTTCAGATCCCACTGTTTCCCTGAGCAGGAAGGTCTGGAATTGAAAATACAGAGGACATTAAACAACATTCACTAAGTACATGGCACTCATTTTGGTTTATAAGCTGGAAATTGAGCCATCAGTGCAGTGTCAAGAGTGTTAGGATGGCCGAGTGGTCTAAGGCACTGCGTTCAGGTCGCAGTCTCCTTTGGAGGCGTGGGTTCGAATCCCACTTCTGATAACTGTCTTTTGCGAGGTGGATACATTTTTGGCCTTTTTTTTTCCAAGCACCCGTATTAAAAACAATGTCAACAGTTTCTGTAAATTATCGATAAGATCTATTGTCCGTTGCGTGCACTAATTTCCTGAAGTTGGCTAAATCGCAGTAAATCGGTGAAGCAGGAAATCACAACATCTTCAACAAATCGTGATAGAGGGGCAGAGATAAAGGTTTCGACCCTACATATCAAGAGCGCAGCTGTCAATAGTTGAGCAGGTTCACAGTGCAGAAGGTTCAGTGGCACCAGGGTCCCCTGCGTCCCAATCACAGCTGGTTTTTAACTTCTGTATTCAGGGCATGGGAGGGGTGTGTTGCATCGTGCACACACGGTGTCTGTTTCGCAGATAAGTTTTAATA
Organism: Pleurodeles waltl; assembly: GCF_031143425.1. Classification (NCBI taxonomy): domain Eukaryota; kingdom Metazoa; phylum Chordata; class Amphibia; order Caudata; family Salamandridae; genus Pleurodeles; species Pleurodeles waltl. The sequence continues at coordinate 6,360,732 of NW_027150097.1, forward strand.
AATACACAGAGAATAATATAGAGTCATTGGCCACGAGGAACACCTTCCCTGACCTTTTATTCTCTCCGGTTCCACGTCACCGCGCCTACCATCCAACTCCAAAACTCGGGGGAGACTAACACTCCCTACCTTCCTTGGTGTGCATCATAGGCGTGCCCATGACGAACACAACATTTCTCCTTAACCAATACAAAACAAACTTAGCTGCTCAAAAAAAAGATACTATACTAATCCAGTATACAAGAATAGTACACAACAAGAAATGCCACATTCAGTCAATCCACCCAGAATCCTTGCAGCCGCGTTGAGCATGGCGGTCGAGGACTCAAACTGTACCGTTCAAGTGCTTGTCTCAGAGGCACTGAGTTGATTGGTATGGAGCCAGGCACCTCCTGATCTGAATCTTGAACTGGCTCCAAATTCTGCATGTCCACACCCCTTGTAGTAGATGATTGAGAATTAGTAGCAGTCACCACCGGCCATGTGCACTGGCTCAAACTTCTGCATGTCTACACCCCATGTAGTCGATGATTGAGAATTAGTAGCAGTCACCACCGGATTCACTGTCAGGATGATCCATCCTCTCTCCTTCATCAGCTTCAGATCCCACTGTTTCCCTGAGCAGGAAGGTCTGGAATTGAAAATACAGAGGACATTAAACAACATTCACTCAGTACATGGCACTCATTTTGGTTTATACGCTCGAAATTGAGCCATGAGGGAGGTGTGAAGAGTGTCAGGATGGCCGAGTGGTCTAAGGCGCTGCGTTCAGATTGCAGCCTCCCTTGGAGGTGTGGGTTCAAATCCCACTTCTGACAAGTGTATTTTGCGAGGTGGATACATTTTTGGACTTTTTTTTCCCAAGCACCGTATCATAAACAATGTCAACAGTTTCTGTAAATTATCGATAAGATCTATTTTCCGTCGCTTGCACTAATTGCCTGAAGTTGGCTAAATCGCAGTAAATCGGTAAAGCAGGAAATCACAGCATCTTCAACAAATCGTAATAGAGGGGCAGAGATAAAGGTTTCGACCCTACATATCAAAAGCGCAGCTGTCAATAGTTCAGCAGGTTCACAGTGCAGAAGGTTCAGTAGTACCAGGGTCCCCTGCGTCCCAATCACAGCTGGTTTTTAACTTCTGTATTCAGGGGATGGGAGGGGTGGGGGTGTTGCGTCGTGCACACACAGTGCCTGTTTTGCAGAGAAGTTTTAATAAATACACAAAGAATAATATGGAGTCTTTAGCCACGAGGAACACCTTCCCCTACCTTTTATTCTCTCCGATTCCACATCACCGCACCTACCATCCAACTCCAAAACTCGGGGGAGACTAACACTCCCTACCTCCCTTGGTGTGCATCATGGGCGTGCCCATGACGAACAAAACATTTCTCCTTAAGCAATACAAAACAAACATAGCTGCTCAAAAAAAAGATACTATACTAATCCAGTATACAAGAATAGTACACAACAATAAATACCACATTCAGTCAATCCACCCCGAATCCTTGCAGCCGCGTTGAGCATGGCGGTCGAGGACTCAAATTGTACCCTTCAAGTCCTTGTCTCAGAGGCACTGAGTTGATTGGTATGGAGCCAGGCACCTCCTGATCTGAATCTTGAACTGGCTCCAAATTCTGCATGTCCACACCCCCTGTAGTAGATGATTGAGAATTAGTAGCAGTCACCACAGGCCATATGCACTGGCTCAAAATTCTGCAAGTCCACACCCCATGTAGTAGATGATTGAGAATTAGTAGCAGTCACCACAGGGTCCACTGTCAGGATGATCCATCCTCTCTCCTTCATCAGCTTCAGATCCCACTGTTTCCCTGAGCAGGAAGGTCTGGAATTGAAAATACAGAGGACATTAAATAAAATTCACTCAGTACATGGCACTCATTTTGGTTTATAAGCTGGAAATTGAGCCATCAGTCTGGTGTCAAGAGTGTCAGGATGGCCGGGTGGTCTAAGGTGCTGCATTCAGGTCACAGTCTCCCTTGGAGACGTGGGTTCAAACCCCTCTTCTGACAAGTGTCTTTTGCGAGGTGGATACATTTTTTGACTTTTTTTTCTCCAAGCACCCTTATCAAAAACAATGTCAACAGTTTCTGTAAATTATCGATAAGATCTATTGTCCGTTGCTTGCACTAATTGCCTGAAGTTGGCTAAATCACAGTAAATCGGTAAAGCAGGAAATCACAGCATCTTCAACAAATCGTGATAGAGGGGCCGAGATAAAGGTTTCGACCCTACATATCAAAAGCACAGCTGTCAATAGTTCAGCAGGTTCACAGTGCAGAAGGTTCAGTGGCACCAGGGTCCCCTGCGTCCCAATCACAGCTGTTTTTTAACTTCTGTATTCAGGGCATGGGAGGGGTGTGTTGCATCGTGCACACACAGTGCCTGTTTCGCAAATAAGTTTTAATAAATACACAGAGAATAATATAGAGTCATTGGCCACGAGGAACACCTTCCCTGACCTTTTATTCTCTCCGGTTCCACGTCACCGCGCCTACCATCCAACTCCAAAACTCGGGGGAGACTAACACTCCCTACCTCCCTTGGTGAGCATCATAGGCGTGCCCATGACGAACACAACATTTCTCCTTAACCAATACAAAACAAACATAGCTGCTCAAAAAAAAGATACTATACTAAACCAGTATACAAGAAGAGTACACAACAAGAAATGCCACATTCAGTCAATCCACCCCGAATCCTTGCAGCCGCGTTGAGCATGGCGGTCGAGGACTCAAACTGTACCGTTCAAGTCCTTGTCTCAGAGGCACTGAGTTGATTGGTATGGAGCCAGGCACCTCCTGATCTGAATCTTGAACTGGCTCCAAATTCTGCATGTCCACACCCCCTGTAGTAGATGATTGAGAATTAGTAGCAGTCACCACCGGCCATGTGCACTGGCTCAAAATTCAGCATGTCCACACCCCATGTAGTAGATGATTGAGAATTAGTAGCAGTCACCACCGGATCCACTGTCAGGATGATCCATCCTCTCTCCTTCATCAGCTTCAGATCCCACTGTTTCCCTGAGCAGGAAGGTCTGGAATTGAAAATACAGAGGACATTAAACAACATTCACTCAGTACATGGCACTCATTTTGGTTTATAAGCTGGAAATTGAGCCATCAGTGCAGTGTCATGAGTGTGAGGATGGCCAAGTGGTCTAAGGCGCTGCGTTCAGGTCGCAGTCTCCTTTGGAGATGTAGGTTCGAATCCCCCTTCTGACAAGTGTCTTTTGCGAGGTGGATACATTTTTTGACTTTTTTTTTCCAAGCACCCGTATCAAAAACAATGTCAACAGTTTCTGTAAATTATCGATAAGATCTATTGTCCGTTGCTTGCACTAATTTCCTGAAGTTGGCTAAATCGCAGTAAATCGGTAAAGCGGGAAATCACAGCATCTTCAACAAATCGTGATAGAGGGGCAGAGATAAAGGTTTCGACCCTACATATCAAGAGCGCAGCTGTCAATAGTTCAGCAGGTTCACAGTGCATAAGGTTCAGTGGCAGCAGGGTCCCCTGCGTCCCAATCACAGCTGGTTTTTAACTTCTGTATTCAGGGCATGGGAGGGGTGTGTTGCATCGTGCACACACAGTGCCTGTTTCGCAAATAAGTTTTAATAAATACACAGAGAATAATATAGAGTCATTGGCCACGAGGAACACCTTCCCTGACCTTTTATTCTCTCCGGTTCCACGTCACGGCGCCTACCATCCAACTCCAAAACTCGGGGGAGACTAACACTCCCTACCTCCCTTGGTGTGCATCATAGGCGTGCCCATGACGAACACAACATTTCTCCTTAACCAATACAAAACAAACATAGCTGCTAAAAAAAAAGATACTATACTAAACCAGTATACAAGAATAGTACACAACAAGAAATGCCACATTCAGTCAATCCACCCCGAATCCTTGCAGCCGCGTTGAGCATGGCGGTCGAGGACTCAAACTGTACCGTTCAAGTCCTTGTCTCAGAGGCACTGAGTTGATTGGTATGGAGCCAGGCACCTCCTGATCTGAATCTTGAACTGGCTCAAAATTCTGCATGTCCACACCCCCTGTAGTAGATGATTGAGAATTAGTAGCAGTCACCACCGGCCATGTGCACTGGCTCAAAATTCAGCATGTCCACACCCCATGTAGTAGATGATTGAGAATTAGTAGCAGTCACCACCGGATCCACTGTCAGGATGATCCATCCTCTCTCCTTCATCAGCTTCAGATCCCACTGTTTCCCTGAGCAGGAAGGTCTGGAATTGAAAATACAGAGGACATTAAACAACATTCACTCAGTACATGGCACTCATTTTGGTTTATAAGCTGGAAATTGAGTCATCAGAGCAGTGTCACGAGTGTCTGGATGGCCGAGTGGTCTAAGGCGCTGTGTTCAGGTCGCAGTCTTCTTTGGAGGCGTGGGTTCGAATCCACCTTCTGGCAAGTGTCTTTTGCGAGGTGGATACATTTTTTGACTTTTTTTTTCCAAGCACCCGTATCAAAAACAATGTCAACAGTTTCTGTAAATTATCGATAAGATCTATTGTCCGTTGCTTGCACTAATTTCCTGAAGTTGGCTAAATCGCAGTAAATCGGTAAAGCGGGAAATCACAGCATCTTCAACAAATCGTGATAGAGGGGCAGAGATAAAGGTTTCGACCCTACATATCAAGAGCGCAGCTGTAAATAGTTCAGCAGGTTCACAGTGCAGAAGGTTCAGTGGCAGCAGGGTCCCCTGCGTCCCAATCAGAGCTGGTTTTTAACTTCTGTATTCAGGTGATGGGAGGGGTGGGGGTGTTGCGTCGTGCACACACAGTGCCTGTTTTGCAGAGAAGTTTTAATAAATACACAAAGAATAATATGGAGTCTTTGGCCACGAGGAACACCTTCCCCTACCTTTTATTCTCTCCGATTCCACATCACCGCACCTACCATCCAACTCCAAAACTCGGTGGAGACTAACACTCCCTACCTCCCTTGGTGTGCATCATGGGCGTGCCCATGACGAACACAACATTTCTCCTTAACCAATACAAAACAAACATAGCTGCTCAAAAAAAAGATACTATACTAATCCAGTATACAAGAATAGTACACAACAATAAATACCACATTCAGTCAATCCACCCCGAATCCTTGCAGCCGCGTTGAGCATGGCGGTCGAGGACTCAAACTGTACCGTTCAAGTCCTTGTCTCAGAGGCACTGAGTTGATTGGTATGGAGCCAGGCACCTCCTGATCTGAATCTTGAACTGGCTCCAAATTCTGCATGTCCACACCCCCTGTAGTAGATGATTGAGAATTAGTAGCAGTCACCACTGGCCATATGCACTGGCTCAAAATTCTGCAAGTCCATACCCTATGTAGTAGATGATTGAGAATTAGTAGCAGTCACCACAGGGTCCACTGTCAGGATGGTCCATCCTCTCTCCTTCATCAGCTTCAGATCCCACTGTTTCCCTGAGCAGGAAGGTCTGGAATTGAAAATACAAAGGACATTAAATAACATTCACTCAGTACATGGCACTCATTTTGGTTTATAAGCTGGAAATTGAGCCATCAGTCTGGTGTCAAGAGTGTCAGGATGGCCGGGTGGTCTAAGGTGCTGCATTCAGGTCACAGTCTTCCTTGGAGACGTGGGTTCAAACCCCTCTTCTGACAAGTGTCTTTGCAAGGTGGATAAATTTTTGGACTTTTTTTTCCAAGCACCCTTATCAAAAACAATGGCAACAGTTTCTGTAAATTATTGATAAGATCTATTGTCCGTTGCTTGCACTAATTGCCTGAAGTTGGCTAAATCGCAGTAAATCGGTAAAGCAGGAAATCACAGCATCTTCAACAAATTGTGATAGAGGGGCCGAGATAAAGGTTTCGACCCTACATATCAAAAGCACAGTTGTCCATAGTTCAGCAGGTTCACAGTGCAGAAGGTTCAGTGGCACCAGGGTCCCCTGCGTCCCAATCACAGCTGGTTTTTAACTTCTGTATTCAGGGCATGGGAGGGGTGTGTTGCATCGTGCACACACGGTGCCTGTTTCGCAGATAAGTTTTAATAAATACACAGAGAATAATATAGAGTCATTGGCCACGAGGAACACCTTCCCTGACCTTTTATTCTCTCCGGTTCCACGTCACCGCGCCTACCATCCAACTCCAAAACTCGGGGGAGACTAACACTCCCTACCTCCCTTGGTGTGCATCATGGGCGTGCCCATGACGAACACAACATTCCTCCTTAACCAATACAAAACAAACATAGCTGCTCAAAAAAAAGATACTATACTAATCCAGTATACAAGAATAGTACACAACAATAAATACCACATTCAGTCAATCCACCCCGAATCCTTGCAGCCGCGTTGAGCATGGCGGTCGAGGACTCAAATTGTACCCTTCAAGTCCTTGTCTCAGAGGCACTGAGTTGATTGGTATGGAGCCAGGCACCTCCTGATCTGAATCTTGAACTGGCTCCAAATTCTGCATGTCCACACCCCCTGTAGTAGATGATTGAGAATTAGTAGCAGTCACCACCGGCCATATGCACTGGCTCAAAATCCTGCAAGTCCACACCCCATGTAGTAGATGATTGAGAATTAGTAGCAGTCACCACAGGGTCCACTGTCAGGATGATCCATCCTCTCTCCTTCATCAGCTTCAGATCCCACTGTTTCCCTGAGCAGGAAGGTCTGGAATTGAAAATACAGAGGACATTAAATAAAATTCACTCAGTACATGGCACTCATTTTGGTTTATAAGCTGGAAATTGAGCCATCAGTCTGGTGTCAAGAGTGTCAGGATGGCCGGGTGGTCTAAGGTGCTGCATTCAGGTCACAGTCTCCCTTGGAGACGTGGGTTCAAACCCCTCTTCTGACAAGTGTCTTTGCGAGGTGGATACATTTTTGGACTTTTTTTTCCAAGCACCCTTATCAAAAACAATGGCAACTGTTTCTGTAAATTATCGATAAGATCTATTGTCCGTTGCTTGCACTAATTGCCTGAAGTTGGCTAAATCGCAGTAAATCGGTAAAGCGGGAAATCACAGCATCTTCAACAAATCGTGATAGAGGGGCAGAGATAAAGGTTTCGACCCTACATATCAAGAGCGCAGCTGTCAATAGTTCAGCAGGTTCACAGTGCAGAAGGTTCAGTGGCAGCAGGGTCCCCTGCGTCCCAATCACAGCTGGTTTTTAACTTCTGTATTCAGGGCATGGGAGGGGTGTGTTGCATCGTGCACACACAGTGCCTGTTTCGCAAATAAGTTTTAATAAATACACAGAGAATAATATAGAGTCATTGGCCACGAGGAACACCTTCCCTGACCTTTTATTCTCTCCGGTTCCACGTCACCGCGCCTACCATCCAACTCCAAAACTCGGGGGAGACTAACACTCCCTACCTCCCTTGGTGTGCATCATAGGCGTGCCCATGACGAACACAACATTTCTCCTTAACCAATACAAAACAAACATAGCTGCTCAAAAAAAAGATACTATACTAAACCAGTATACAAGAATAGTACACAACAAGAAATGCCACATTCAGTCAATCCACCCCGAATCCTTGCAGCCGCGTTGAGCATGGCGGTCGAGGACTCAAACTGTACCGTTCAAGTCCTTGTCTCAGAGGCACTGAGTTGATTGGTATGGAGCCAGGCACCTCCTGATCTGAATCTTGAACTGGCTCCAAATTCTGCATGTCCACACCCCCTGTAGTAGATGATTGAGAATTAGTAGCAGTCACCACCGGCCATGTGCACTGGCTCAAAATTCAGCATGTCCACACCCCATGTAGTAGATGATTGAGAATTAGTAGCAGTCACCACCGGATCCACTGTCAGGATGATCCATCCTCTCTCCTTCATCAGCTTCAGATCCCACTGTTTCCCTGAGCAGGAAGGTCTGGAATTGAAAATACAGAGGACATTAAACAACATTCACTCAGTACATGGCACTCATTTTGGTTTATAAGCTGGAAATTGAGCCATCAGTGCAGTGTCACGAGTGTCTGGATGGCCGAGTGGTCTAAGGCGCTGTGTTCAGGTCGCAGTCTTCTTTGGAGGCGTGGGTTCGAATCCCCCTTCTGGCAAGTGTCTTTTGCGAGGTGGATACATTTTTTGACTTTTTTTTTCCAAGCACCCGTATCAAAAACAATGTCAACAGTTTCTGTAAATTATCGATAAGATCTATTGTCCGTTGCTTGCACTAATTTCCTGAAGTTGGCTAAATCGCAGTAAATCGGTAAAGCGGGAAATCACAGCATCTTCAACAAATCGTGATAGAGGGGCAGAGATAAAGGTTTCGACCCTACATATCAAGAGCGCAGCTGTAAATAGTTCAGCAGGTTCACAGTGCAGAAGGTTCAGTGGCAGCAGGGTCCCCTGCGTCCCAATCAGAGCTGGTTTTTAACTTCTGTATTCAGGTGATGGGAGGGGTGGGTGTGTTGCATCGTGCACACACGGTGCCTGTTTCGCAGATAAGTTTTAATAAATACACAGAGAATAATATAGAGTCATTGGCCACGAGGAACACCTTCCCTGACCTTTTATTCTCTCCGGTTCCACGTCACCGCGCCTACCATCCAACACCAAAACTCGGGGGAGACTAACACTCCCTACCTTCCTTGGTGTGCATCATAGGCGTGCCCATGACGAACACAACATTTCTCCTTAACCAATACAAAACAAACATAGCTGCTCAAAAAAAAGATACGATACTAATCCAGTATACAAGAATAGTACACAACAAGAAATGCCACATTCAGTCAATCCACCCCGAATCCTTGCAGCCGCGTTGAGCATGGCGGTCGAGGACTCAAACTGTACCGTTCAAGTGCTTGTCTCAGAGGCACTGAGTTGATTGGTATGGAGCCAGGCACCTCCTGATCTGAATCTTGAACTGGCTCCAAATTCTGCATGTCCACACCCCCTGTAGTAGATGATTGAGAATTAGTAGCAGTCACCACCGGCCATATGCACTGGCTCAAAATTCTGCAAGTCCACACCCCATGTAGTAGATGATTGAGAATTAGTAGCAGTCACCACAGGGTCCACTGTCAGGATGATCCATCCTCTCTCCTTCATCAGCTTCAGATCCCACTGTTTCCCTGAGCAGGAAGGTCTGGAATTGAAAATACAGAGGACATTAAATAAAATTCACTCAGTACATGGCACTCATTTTGGTTTATAAGCTGAAAATTGAGCCATCAGTATGGTGTCAAGAGTGTCAGGATGGCCGGGTGGTCTAAGGTGCTGCATTCAGGTCACAGTCTCCCTTGGAGACGTGGGTTCAAACCCCTCTTCTGACAAGTGTCTTTGCGAGGTGGATACATTTTTGGACTTTTTTTTCCAAGCACCCTTATCAAAAACAATGAAAACAGTTTCTGTAAATTATCGATAAGATCTATTGTCCGTTGCTTGCACTAATTGCCTGAAGTTGGCTAAATCGCAGTAAATCGGTAAAGCAGGAAATCACAGCATCTTCAACAAATGGTGATAGAGGGGCCGAGATAAACGTTTCGACCCTACATATCAAAAGCACAGCTGTCCATAGTTCAGCAGGTTCACAGTGCAGAAGGTTCAGTGGCACCAGGGTCCCCTGCGTCCCAATCACAGCTGGTTTTTAACTTCTGTATTCTGGGCATGGGAGGGGTGTGTTGCATCGTGCACACACAGTGCCTGTTTCGCAAATAAGTTTCAATAAATACACAGAGAATAATATAGAGTCATTGGCCACGAGGAACACCTTCCCTGACCTTTTATTCTCTCCGGTTCCACGTCACCGCGCCTACCATCCAACTCCAAAACTCGGGGGAGACTAACACTCCCTACCTCCCTTGGTGTGCATCATAGGCGTGCCCATGACGAACACAACATTTCTCCTAAACCAATACAAAACAAACATAGCTGCTAAAAAAAAAAGATACTATACTAAACCAGTATACAAGAATAGTACACAACAAGAAATGCCACATTCAGTCAATCTACCCCGAATCCTTGCAGCCGCGTTGAGCATGGCGGTCGAGGACTCAAACTGTACCGTTCAAGTCCTTGTCTCGGAGGCACTGAGTTGATTGGTATGGAGCCAGGCACCTCCTGATCTGAATCTTGAACTGGCTCCAAATTCTGCATGTCCACACCCCCTGTAGTAGATGATTGAGAATTAGTAGCAGTCGCCACCGGCCATGTGCACTGGCTCAAAATTCAGCATGTCCACACCCCATGTAGTAGATGATTGAGAATTAGTAGCAGTCACCACCGGATCCACTGTCAGGATGATCCATCCTCTCTCATTCATCAGCTTCAGATCCCACTGTTTCCCTGAGCAGGAAGGTCTGGAATTGAAAATACAGAGGACATTAAACAACATTCACTCAGTACATGGCACTCATTTTGGTTTATAAGCTGGAAATTGAGCCATCAGTGCTGTGTCAAGAGTGTCAGGATGGCTGAGTGGTCTAAGGCGCTGCGTTCAGATCGCAGTCTCCTTTGGAGGCGTTGGTTCGAATCCCACTTCTGACAAGTGTCTTTTGCGAGGTGGATACATTTTTTTTTTTTTCCCCAAGCACCCGTATCAAAAACAATGTCAACAGTTTCTGTAAATTATCGATAATATCTATTGTCCGTTGCTTGCACTAATTTCCTGAAGTTAGCTAAATCGCAGTAAATCGGTAAAGCGGGAAATCACAGCATCTTCAACAAATCGTGATAGAGGGGCAGAGATAAAGGTTTGGACCCTACATGTCAAGAGCGCAGCTGTCAATAGTTCAGCAGGTTCACAGTGCAGAAGGTTCAGTGGCACCAGGGTCCCCTGCGTCCCAATCACAGCTGGTTTTTAACTTTGGAATTCAGGGCATGGGAGGGCTGTGTTGCATCGTGCACACATGGTGCCTGTTTCGCAGATAAGTTTTAATAAATACACAGAGAATAATATAGAGTCATTGGCCACGAGGAACACCTTCCCTGGCCTTTTATTCTCTCCGGTTCCACGTCACTGCGCCTACCATCCAACTCCAAAACTCGGGGGAGACTAACACTCCCTACCTCCCTTGGTGTGCATCATAGGCGTGCCCATGACGAACACAACATTTCTCCTTAACCAATACAAAACAAACATAGCTGCTCAAAAAAAAGATACTATACTAATCCAGTATACAAGAATAGTACACAACAAGAAATGCCACATTCAGTCAATCCACCCCGAATCCTTGCAGCCGCGTTGAGCATGGCGGTCGAGGACTCAAACTGTACCGTTCAAGTCCTTGTCTCAGAGGCACTGAGTTGATTGGTATGGAGCCAGGCACCTCCTGATCTGAATCTTGAACTGGCTACAAATTCTGCATGTCCACACCCCTTGTAGTAGATGATTGAGAATTAGTAGCAGTCACCACCGGCCATGTGCACTGGCACAAACTTCTGCATGTCCACACCCCAAGTAGTCGATGATTGAGAATTAGTAGCAGTCACCACCGGATTCACTGTCAGGATGATCCATCCTCTCTCCTTCATCAGCTTCAGATCCCACTGTTTCCCTGAGCAGGAAGGTCTGGAATTGAAAATACAGAGGACATTAAACAACATTCACTCAGTACATGGCACTCATTTTGGTTTATAAGCTGGAAATTGAGCCATCAGTGCAGTGTCAAGAGTGTCAGGATGGCCGAGTGGTCTAAGGCGCTGCGTTCAGGTCGCAGTCTCCTTTGGAGGCGTGGGTTCGAATCCCACTTCTGACAAGTGTCTTTTGCGAGGTGGATACATTTTTGGACTTTTTTTTTCCAAGCACCCGTATCAAAAACAATGTCAACAGTTTCTGTAAATTATCGATAAGATCTATTGTCCGTTGCTTGCAGTAATTTCCTGAAGTTGGCTAAATCGCAGTAAATCGTTAAAGCGGGAAATCACAGCATCTTCACCAAATCGTGAAAGAGGGGCAGAGATAAAGGTTTCGACCCTACATATCAAGAGCGCAGCTGTCAATAGTTCAGCAGGTTCACAGTGCAGAAGGTTCAGTGGCACCAGGGTCCCCTGCGTCCCAATCACAGCTGGTTTTTAACTTCTGTATTCAGGGCATGGGAGGGGTGTGTTGCATCGTGCACACACGGTGCCTGGTTCGCAGATAAGTTTTAATAAATACACAGAGAATAATATAGAGTCATTGGCCACGAGGAACACCTTCCCTGACCTTTTATTCTCTCCGGTTCCACTTCACCGCGCCTACCATCCATCTCCAAAACTCAGGGGAGACTAACACTCCCAACTCCCTTGGTGTGCATCATAGGCGTGCCCATGACGAACACAACATTTCTCCTTAACCAATACAAAACAAACATAGCTGCTTAAAAAAAAGATACTATACTAATCCAGTATACAAGAATAGTACAAAACAAGAAATGCCACATTCAGTCAATCCACCCCGAATCCTTGCAGCCGCGTTGAGCATGGCGGTCGAGGACTCAAACTGTACCGTTCAAGTCCTTGTCTCAGAGGCACTGAGTTGATTGGTATGGAGCCAGGCACCTCCTGATCTGAATCTTGAACTGGCTCCAAATTCTGCATGTCCACACCCCTTGTAGTAGATGATTGAGAATTAGTAGCAGTCACCACCGGCCATGTGCACTGGCTCAAACTTCTGCATGTCCACACCCCAAGTAGTCGATGATTGAGAATTAGTAGCAGTCACCACCGGATTCACTGTCAGGATGATCCATCCTCTCTCCTTCATCAGCTTCAGATCCCACTGTTTCCCTGAGCAGGCAGGTCTGGAATTGAAAATACAGAGGACATTAAACAACATTCACTCAGTACATGGCACTCATTTTCGTTTATAAGCTGGAAATTGAGCCATCAGTGCAGTGTCAAGAGTGTCAGGATGGCCGAGTGGTCTAAGGTGCTGTGTTCAGGTCGCAGTTTCCTTTGGAGGCGTGGGTTCGAATCCCACTTCTGACAAGTGTCTTTTGCGAGGTGGATACATTTTTGGACTTTTTTTTTCCAAGCACCCGTATCAAAAACAATGTCAACAGTTTCTGTAAATTATCAATAAGATCTATTGTCCGTTGCTTGCACTAATTTCCTGAAGTTGGCTAAATCGCAGTAAATCGGTAAAGCAGGAAATCACAGCATCTTCAACAAATCGTGATAGAGGGGAAGAGATAAAGGTTTCGACCCTACATATCAAGAGCGCAGCTGTCAATAGTTCAGCAGGTTCACAGTGCAGAAGTTTCAGTGGCACCAGGGTCCCCTGCGTCCCAATCACAGCTGGTTTTTAACTTCTGTATTCAGGGCATGGGATGGGTGTGTTGCATCGTGCACACACGGTGCCTGTTTCGCAGATAAGTTTTAATAAATACACAGAGAATAATATAGAGTCATTGGCCACGAGGAACACCTTCCCTGACCTTTTATTCTCTCCGGTTCCACGTCACCGCGCCTACCATTCAACTCCAAAACTCAGGGGAGACTAACACTCCCTACCTCCCTTGGTGTGCATCATAGGCGTGCCCATGACAAACACAACATTTCTCCTTAACCAATGCAAAACAAACATAGCTGCTCAAAAAAAAGATACTATACTAATCCAGTATACAAGAATAGTACACAACAAGAAATGCCACATTCAGTCAATCCACCCCGAATCCTTGCAGCCGCGTTGAGCATGGCGGTCGAGGACTCAAACTGTACCGTTCAAGTCCTTGTCTCAGAGGCACTGAGTTGATTGGTATGGAGCCAGGCACCTCCTGATCTGAATCTTGAACTGGCTCCAAATTCTGCATGTCCACACCCCTTGTAGTAGATGATTGAGAATTAGTAGCAGTCACCACAGGCCATGTGCACTGGCTCAAACCTCTGCATGTCCACACCCCATGTAGTCGATGATTGAGAATTAGTAGCAGTCACCACCGGATTCACTGTCAGGATGATCCATCTTCTCTCCTTCATCAGCTTCAGATCCCACTGTTTTCCTGAGCAGGAAGGTCTGGAATTGAAAATACAGAGGACATTAAACAACATTCACTCAGTACATGGCACTCATTTTGGTTTATACGCTCGAAATTGAGCTATGAGCAAGGTGTGAAGAGTGTCAGGATGGCCGAGTGGTCTAAGGCGCTGTGTTCAGGTCGCAGCCTCCCTTGGAGGTGTGGGTTTAAATCCCACTTCTGACAAGTGTATTTTGCGAGGTGGATACATTTTTGGACTTTTTTTTCCCAAGCACCGTATCAAAAACAATGTCAACGGTTTCTGTAAATTATCGATAAGATCTATTTTCCGTTGCTTGCACTAATTGCCTGAAGTTGGCTAAATCGCAGTAAATCGGTAAAGCAGGAAATCACAGCATCTTCAACAAATCGTGATAGAGGGGCCGAGATAAAGGTTTCGACCCTACATATCAAAAGCGCAGCTGTCAATAGTTCAGCAGGTTCACAGTGCAGAAGGTTCAGTGGCACCAGGGTCCCCTGCGTCCCAATCAGAGCTGGTTTTTAACTTCTGTATTCAGGGGATGGGAGGGGTGGGGGTGTTGCTTCGTGCACACACAGTGCCTGTTTTGCAGAGAAGTTTTAATAAATACACAAAGAATAATATGGAGTCTTTGGCCACGAGGAACACCTTCCCCTACCTTTTATTCTCTCCGATTCCTCATCACCGCACCTACCATCCAACTCCAAAACTTGGGGAGACTAACACTCCCTACCTCCCTTGGTGTGCATCATGGGCGTGCCCATGACGAACACAACATTTCTCCTTAACCAATACAAAACAAACATAGCTGCTCAAAAAAAAGATACTATACTAATCCAGTATACAAGAATAGTACACAACAATAAATACCACATTCAGTCAATCCACCCCGAATCCTTGCAGCCGCGTTGAGCATGGCGGTCGAGGACTCAAACTGTACCGTTCAAGTCCTTGTCTCAGAGGCACTGAGTTGATTGGTATGGAGCCAGGCACCTCCTGATCTGAATCTTGAACTGGCTCCAAATTCTGCATGTCCACACCCCCTGTAGTAGATGATTGAGAATTAGTAGCAGTCACCACAGGCCATATGCACTGGCTCAAAATTCTGCAAGTCCACACCCCATGTAGTAGATGATTGAGAATTAGTAGCAGTCACCACAGGGTCCACTGTCAAGATGATCCATCCTCTCTCCTTCATCAGCTTCAGATCCCACTGTTTCCCTGAGCAGGAAGGTCTGGAATTGAAAATACAGAGGAAATTAAATAACATTCACTCAGTACATGGCACTCATTTTGGTTTATAAGCTGGAAATTGAGCCATCAGTCTGGTGTCAAGAGTGTCAGGATGGTCGGGTGGTCTAAGGTGCTGCATAAAGGTCACAGTCTCCCTTGGAGACGTGGGTTCAAACCCCTCTTCTGACAAGTGTCTTTGTGAGGTGGACACATTTTTGGACTTTTTTTTCCAAGCACCCTTATCAAAAACAATGTCAACAGTTTCTGTAAATTATCGATAAGATCTATTGTCCGTTGCTTGCACTAATTTCCTGAAGTTGGCTAAATCACAGTAAATCGGTAAAGCGGGAAATCACAGCATCTTCAACAAATCGTGATAGAGGGGCAGAGATAAAGGTTTTGACCCTACATATCAAGAGCGCAGCTGTCAATAGTTCAGCAGGTTCACAGTGCAGAAGGTTCAGTGGCACCAGGGTCCCCTGCGTCCCAATCACAGCTGGTTTTTAACTTCTGTATTCAGGGCATCGGAGGGCTGTGTTGCATCGTGCACACATGGTGCCTGTTTCGCAGATAAGTTTTAATAAATACACAGAGAATAATATAGAGTCATTGGCCACGAGGAACACCTTCCCTGGCCTTTTATTCTCTCCGGTTCCACGTCACCGCGCCTACCATCCAACTCCAAAACTCTGGGGAGACTAACACTCCCTACCTCCCTTGGTGTGCATCATAGGCGTGCCCATGACGAACACAACATTTCTCCTTAACCAATACAAAACAAACATAGCTGCTCAAAAAAAAGATACTATACTAATCCAGTATACAAGAATAGTACACAACAAGAAATGCCACATTCAGTCAATCCACCCCGAATCCTTGCAGCCGCGTTGAGCATGGCGGTCGAGGACTCAAACTGTACCGTTCAAGTCCTTGTCTCAGAGGCACTGAGTTGATTGGTATGGAGCCAGGCACCTCCTGATCTGAATCTTGAACTGGCTCCAAATTCTGCATGTCCACACCCCTTGTAGTAGATGATTGAGAATTAGTAGCAGTCACCACCGGCCATGTGCACTGGCTCAAACTTCTGCATGTCCACACCCCAAGTAGTCGATGATTGAGAATTAGTAGCAGTCACCACCGGATTCACTGTCAGGATGATCCATCCTCTCTCCTTCATCAGCTTCAGATCCTACTGTTTCCCTGAGCAGGAAGGTCTGGAATTGAAAATACAGAGGACATTAAACAACATTCACTCAGTACATGGCACTCATTTTGGTTTATAAGCTGTAAATTGAGCCATCAGTGCAGTGTCAAGAGTGTCAGGATGGCCGAGTGGTCTAAGGCGCTGCGTTCAGGTCGCAGTCTCCTTTGGAGGCGTGGGTTCGAATCCCACTTCTGACAAGTGTCTTTTGCGAGGTGGATACATTTTTGGACTTTTTTTTTCCAAGCACCCGTATCAAAAACAATGTCAACAGTTTCTGTAAATTATCGATAAGATCTATTGTCCGTTGCTTGCAGTAATTTCCTGAAGTTGGCTAAATCGCAGTAAATCGGTAAAGCGGTGAAATCACAGCATCTTCAACAAATCGTGAAAGAGGGGCAGAGATAAAGGTTTCGACCCTGCATATCAAGAGCGCAGCTGTCAATAGTTCAGCAGGTTCACAGTGCAGAAGGTTCAGTGGCACCAGGGTCCCCTGCGTCCCAATCACAGCTGGTTTTTAACTTCTGTATTCAGGGCATGGGAGGGGTGTGTTGCATCGTGCACACACGGTGCCTGTTTCGCAGATAAGTTTTAATAAATACATAGAGAATAATATAGAGTCATTGGCCACGAGGAACACCTTCCCTGACCTTTTATTCTCTCCGGTTCCACGTCACCGCGCCTACCATCCAACTCCAAAACTCGGGGGAGACTAACACTCTCTACCTCCCTTGGTGTGCATCATAGGCGTGCCCATGACGAACACAACATTTCTCCTTAACCAATACAAAACAAACATAGCTGCTAAAAAAAAAGATACTATACTAATCCAGTATACAAGAATAGTACACAACAAGAAATGCCACATTCAGTCAATCCACCCCGAATCTTTGCAGCCGCGTTGAGCATGGCGGTCGAGGACTCAAACTGTACCGTTCAAGTCCTTGTCTCAGAGGCACTGAGTTAATTGGTATGGAGCCAGGCACCTCCTGATCTGAATCTTGAACTGGCTCCAAATTCTGCATGTCCACACCCCTTGTAGTAGATGATTGAGAATTAGTAGCAGTCACCACCGGCCATGTGCACTGGCTCAAACTTCTGCATGTCCACACCCCAAGTAGTCGACGATTGAGAATTAGTAGCAGTCACCACCGTATTCACTGTCAGGATGATCCATCCTCTCTCCTTCATCAGCTTCAGATCCCACTGTTTCCCTGAGCAGGCAGGTCTGGAATTGAAAATACAGAGGACATTAAACAACATTCACTCAGTACATGGCACTCATTTTGGTTTATACGCTCGAAATTGAGCTATGAGCGAGGTGTGAAGAGTGTCAGGATGGCCGAGTGGTCTAAGGCGCTGTGTTCAGGTTGCAGCCTCCCTTGGAGGTGTGGGTTTAAATCCCACTTCTGACAAGTGTATTTTGCGAGGTGGATACATTTTTGGACTTTTTTTTCCCAAGCACCGTATCAAAAACAATGTCAACGGTTTCTGTAAATTATCGATAAGATCTATTTTCCGTTGCTTGCACTAATTGCCTGAAGTTGGCTAAATCGCAGTAAATCGGTAAAGCAGGAAATCACAGCATCTTCAACAAATCGTGATAGAGGGGCCGAGATAAAGGTTTCGACCCTACATATCAAAAGCGCAGCTGTCAATAGTTCAGCAGGTTCACAGTGCAGAAGGTTCAGTGGCACCAGGGTCCCCTGCGTCCCAATCAGAGCTGGTTTTTAACTTCTGTATTCAGGGGATGGGAGGGGTGGGGGTGTTGCGTCGTGCACACACAGTGCCTGTTTTGCAGAGAAGTTTTAATAAATACACAAAGAATAATATGGAGTCTTTGGCCACGAGGAACACCTTCCCCTACCTTTTATTCTCTCCGATTCCTCATCACCGCACCTACCATCCAACTCCAAAACTCGGGGAGACTAACACTCCCTACCTCCCTTGGTGTGCATCATGGGCGTGCCCATGACGAACACAACATTTCTCCTTAACCAATACAAAACAAACATAGCTGCTCAAAAAAAAGATACTATACTAATCCAGTATACAAGAATAGTACACAACAATAAATACCACATTCAGTCAATCCACCCCGAATCCTTGCAGCCGCGTTGAGCATGGCGGTCGAGGACTCAAACTGTACCGTTCAAGTCCTTGTCTCAGAGGCACTGAGTTGATTGGTATGGAGCCAGGCACCTCCTGATCTGAATCTTGAACTGGCTCCAAATTCTGCATGTCCACACCCCCTGTAGTAGATGATTGAGAATTAGTAGCAGTCACCACCGGCCATATGCACTGGCTCAAAATTCTGCAAGTCCACACCCCATGTAGTAGATGATTGAGAATTAGTAGCAGTCACCACAGGGTCCACTGTCAAGATGATCCATCCTCTCTCCTTAATCAGCTTCAGATCCCACTGTTTCCCTGAGCAGGAAGGTCTGGAATTGAAAATACAGTGGAAATTAAATAACATTCACTCAGTACATGGCACTCATTTTGGTTTATAAGCTGGAAATTGAGCCATCAGTCTGGTGTCAAGAGTGTCAGGATGGTCGGGTGTTCTAAGGTGCTGCATAAAGGTCACAGTTTCCCTTGGAGACGTGGGTTCAAACCCCTCTTCTGACAAGTGTCTTTGTGAGGTGGACACATTTTTGGACTTTTTTTTCCAAGCACCCTTATCAAAAACAATGTCAACAGTTTCTGTAAATTATCGATAAGATCTATTGTCCGTTGCTTGCACTAATTTCCTGAAGTTGGCTAAATCGCAGTAAATCGGTAAAGCGGGAAATCACAGCATCTTCAACAAATCGTGATAGAGGGGCAGAGATAAAGGTTTTGACCCTACATATCAAGAGCGCAGCTGTCAATAGTTCAGCAGGTTCACAGTGCAGAAGGTTCAGTGGTACCAGGGTCCCCTGCGTCCCAATCACAGCTGGTTTTTAACTTCTGTATTCAGGGCATGGGAGGGCTGTGTTGCATCGTGCACACATGGTGCCTGTTTCGTAGATAAGTTTTAATAAATACACAGAGAATAATATAGAGTCATTGGCCACGAGGAACACCTTCCCTGGCCTTTTATTCTCTCCGGTTCCACGTCACCGTGCCTACCATCCAATTCCAAAACTCGGGGGAGACTAACACTCCCTACCTCCCTTGGTGTGCATCATAGGCGTGCCCATGACGAACACAACATTTCTCCTTAACCAATACAAAACAAACATAGCTGCTCAAAAAAAAGATACTATACTAATCCAGTATACAAGAATAGTACACAACAAGAAATGCCACATTCAGTCAATCCACCCCAAATCCTTGCAGCCGCGTTGAGCATGGCGGTCGAGGACTCAAACTGTACCGTTCAAGTCCTTGTCTCAGAGGCACTGAGTTGATTGGAATGGAGCCAGGCACCTCCTGATCTGAATCTTGAACTGGCTCCAAATTCTGCATGTCCACACCCCTTGTAGTAGATGATTGAGAATTAGTAGCAGTCACCACCGGCCATGTGCACTGGCTCAAACTTCTGCATGTCCACACCCCAAGTAGTCGATGATTGAGAATTAGTAGCAGTCACCACCGGATTCACTGTCAGGATGATCCATCCTCTCTCCTTCATCAGCTTCAGATCCTACTGTTTCCCTGAGCAGGAAGGTCTGGAATTGAAAATACAGAGGACATTAAACAACATTCACTCAGTACATGGCACTCATTTTGGTTTATAAGCTGGAAATTGAGCCATCAGTGCAGTGTCAAGAGTGTCAGGATGGCTGAGTGGTCTAAGGTGCTGCGTTCAGGTCGCAGTCTCCTTTGGAGGCGTGGGTTCGAATCCCACTTCTGACAAGTGTCTTTTGCGAGGTGGATACATTTTTGGACTTTTTTTTTCCAAGCACCCGTATCAAAAACAATGTCAACAGTTTCTGTAAATTATCGATAAGATCTATTGTCCGTTGCTTGCAGTAATTTCCTGAAGTTGGCTAAATCGCAGTAAATCGGTAAAGCGGGAAATCACAGCATCTTCAACAAATCGTGAAAGAGGGGCAGAGATAAAGGTTTCGACCCTGCATATCAAGAGCGCAGCTGTCAATAGTTCAGCAGGTTCACAGTGCAGAAGGTTCAGTGGCACCAGGGTCCCCTGCGTCCCAATCACAGCTGGTTTTTAACTTCTGTATTCAGGGCATGGGAGGGGTGTGTTGCATCGTGCACACACGGTGCCTGTTTCGCAGATAAGTTTTAATAAATACATAGAGAATAATATAGAGTCATTGGCCACGAGGAACACCTTCCCTGACCTTTTATTCTCTCCGGTTCCACGTCACCGCGCCTACCATCCAACTCCAAAACTCGGGGGAGACTAACACTCTCTACCTCCCTTGGTGTGCATCATAGGCGTGCCCATGACGAACACAACATTTCTCCTTAACCAATACAAAACAAACATAGCTGCTCAAAAAAAAGATACTATACTAATCCAGTATACAAGAATAGTACACAACAAGAAATGCCACATTCAGTCAATCCACCCCGAATCTTTTCAGCCGCGTTGAGCATGGCGGTCGAGGACTCAAACTGTACCGTTCAAGTCCTTGTCTCAGAGGCACTGAGTTGATTGGTATGGAGCCAGGCACCTCCTGATCTGAATCTTGAACTGGCTCCAAATTCTGCATGTCCACACCCCTTGTAGTAGATGATTGAGAATTAGTAGCAGTCACCACCGGCCATGTGCACTGGCTCAAACTTCTGCATGTCCACACCCCAAGTAGTCGACGATTGAGAATTAGTAGCAGTCACCACCGTATTCACTGTCAGGATGATCCATCCTCTCTCCTTCATCAGCTTCAGATCCCACTGTTTCCCTGAGCAGGCAGGTCTGGAATTGAAAATACAGAGGACATTAAACAACATTCACTCAGTACATGGCACTCATTTTGGTTTATAAGCTGGAAATTGAGCCATCAGTGCAGTGTCAAGAGTGTCAGGATGGCCGAGTGGTCTAAGGTGCTGTGTTCAGGTAGCAGTTTCCTTTGGAGGCGTGGGTTCGAATCCCACTTCTGACAAGTGTCTTTTGCGAGGTGGATACATTTTTAGACTTTTTTTTTCCAAGCACCCGTATCAAAAACAATGTCAACAGTTTCTGTAAATTATCAATAAGATCTATTGTCCGTTGCTTGCACTAATTTCCTGAAGTTGGCTAAATCGCAGTAAATCGGTAAAGCAGGAAATCACAGCATCTTCAACAAATCGTGATAGAGGGGAAGAGATAAAGGTTTCGACCCTACATATCAAGAGCGCAGCTGTCAATAGTTCAGCAGGTTCACAGTGCAGAAGTTTCAGTGGCACCAGGGTCCCCTGCGTCCCAATCACAGCTGGTTTTTAACTTCTGTATTCAGGGCATGGGATGGGTGTGTTGCATCGTGCACACACGGTGCCTGTTTCGCAGATAAGTTTTAATAAATACACAGAGAATAATATAGAGTCATTGGCCACGAGGAACACCTTCCCTGACCTTTTATTCTCTCCGGTTCCACGTCACCGCGCCTACCATTCAACTCCAAAACTCAGGGGAGACTAACACTCCCTACCTCCCTTGGTGTGCATCATAGGCGTGCCCATGACGAACACAACATTTCTCCTTAACCAATGCAAAACAAACATAGCTGCTGAAAAAAAAGATACTATACTAATCCAGTATACAAGAATAGTACACAACAAGAAATGCCACATTCAGTCAATCCACCCCGAATCCTTGCAGCCGCGTTGAGCATGGCGGTCGAGGACTCAAACTGTACCGTTCAAGTCCTTGTCTCAGAGGCACTGAGTTGATTGGTATGGAGCCAGGCACCTCCTGATCTGAATCTTGAACTGGCTCCAAATTCTGCATGTCCACACCCCTTGTAGTAGATGATTGAGAATTAGTAGCAGTCACCACAGGCCATGTGCACTGGCTCAAACCTCTGCATGTCCACACCCCATGTAGTCGATGATTGAGAATTAGTAGCAGTCACCACCGGATTCACTGTCAGGATGATCCATCTTCTCTCCTTCATCAGCTTCAGATCCCACTGTTTCCCTGAGCAGGAAGGTCTGGAATTGAAAATACAGAGGGCATTAAACAACATTCACTCAGTACATGGCACTCATTTTGGTTTATACGCTCGAAATTGAGCTATGAGCGAGGTGTGAAGAGTGTCAGGATGGCCGAGTGGTCTAAGGCGCTGTGTTCAGGTCGCAGCCTCCCTTGGAGGTGTGGGTTTAAATCCCACTTCTGACAAGTGTATTTTGCGAGGTGGATACATTTTTGGACTTTTTTTTCCCAAGCACTGTATCAAAAACAATGTCAACGGTTTCTGTAAATTATCGATAAGATCTATTTTCCGTTGCTTGCACTAATTGCCTGAAGTTGGCTAAATCGCAGTAAATCGGTAAAGCAGGAAATCACAGCATCTTCAACAAATCGTGATAGATGGGCCGAGATAAAGGTTTCGACCCTACATATCAAAAGCGCAGCTGTCAATAGTTCAGCAGGTTCACAGTGCAGAAGGTTCAGTGGCACCAGGGTCCCCTACGTCCCAATCAGAGCTGGTTTTTAACTTCTGTATTCAGGGGATGGGAGGGGTGGGGGTGTTGCGTCGTGCACACACAGTGCCTGTTTTGCAGAGAAGTTTTAATAAATACACAAAGAATAATATGGAGTCTTTGGCCACGAGGAACACCTTCCCCTACCTTTTATTCTCTCCGATTCCTCATCACCGCACCTACCATCCAACTCCAAAACTCGGGGAGACTAACACTCCCTACCTCCCTTGGAGTGCATCATGGGCGTGCCCATGACGAACACAACATTTCTCCTTAACCAATACAAAACAAACATAGCTGCTCAAAAAAAAGATACTATACTAATCCAGTATACAAGAATAGTACACAACAATAAATACCACATTCAGTCAATCCACCCCGAATCCTTGCAGCCGCGTTGAGCATGGCGGTCGAGGACTCAAACTGTACCGTTCAAGTCCTTGTCTCAGAGGCACTGAGTTGATTGGTATGGAGCCAGGCACCTCCTGATCTGAATCTTGAACTGGCTCCAAATTCTGCATGTCCACACCCCCTGTAGTAGATGATTGAGAATTAGTAGCAGTCACCACCGGCCATATGCACTGGCTCAAAATTCTGCAAGTCCACACCCCATGTAGTAGATGATTGAGAATTAGTAGCAGTCACCACAGGGTCCACTGTCAAGATGATCCATCCTCTCTCCTTCATCAGCTTCAGATCCCACTGTTTCCCTGAGCAGGAAGGTCTGGAATTGAAAATACAGAGGAAATTAAATAACATTCACTCAGTACATGGCACTCATTTTGGTTTATAAGCTGGAAATTGAGCCATCAGTCTGGTGTCAAGAGTGTCAGGATGGTCGGGTGGTCTAAGGTGCTGCATAAAGATCACAGTCTCCCTTGGAGACGTGGGTTCAAACCCCTCTTCTGACAAGTGTCTTTGTGAGGTGGACACATTTTTGGACTTTTTTTTCCAAGCACCCTTATCAAAAACAATGTCAACAGTTTCTGTAAATTATCGATAAGATCTATTGTCCGTTGCTTGCACTAATTTCCTGAAGTTGGCTAAATCGCAGTAAATCGGTAAAGCGGGAAATCACAGCATCTTCAACAAATCGTGATAGAGGGGCAGAGATAAAGGTTTTGACCCTACATATCAAGAGCACAGCTGTCAATAGTTCAGCAGGTTCACAGTGCAGAAGGTTCAGTGGCACCAGGGTCCCCTGCGTCCCAATCACAGCTGGTTTTTAACTTCTGTATTAAGGGCATGGGAGGGCTGTGTTGCATCGTGCACACATGGTGCCTGTTTCGCAGATAAGTTTTAATAAATACACAGAGAATAATATAGAGTCATTGGCCACGAGGAACACCTTCCCTGGCCTTTTATTCTCTCCGGTTCCACGTCACCGCGCCTACCATCCAACTCCAAAACTCGGGGGAGACTAACACTCCCTACCTCCCTTGGTGTGCATCATAGGCGTGCCCATGACGAACACAACATTTCTCCTTAACCAATACAAAACAAACATAGCTGCTCAAAAAAAAGATACTATACTAATCCAGTATACAAGAATAGTACACAACAAGAAATGCCACATTCAGTCAATCCACCCCGAATCCTTGCAGCCGCGTTGAGCATGGCGGTCGAGGACTCAAACTGTACCGTTCAAGTCCTTGTCTCAGAGGCACTGAGTTGATTGGTATGGAGCCAGGCACCTCCTGATCTGAATCTTGAACTGGCTCCAAATTCTGCATGTCCACACCCCTTGTAGTAGATGATTGAGAATTAGTAGCAGTCACCACCGGCCATGTGCACTGGCTCAAACTTCTGCATGTCCACACCCCAAGTAGTCGATGATTGAGAATTAGTAGCAGTCACCACCGGATTCACTGTCAGGATGATCCATCCTCTCTCCTTCATCAGCTTCAGATCCTACTGTTTCCCTGAGCAGGAAGGTCTGGAATTGAAAATACAGAGGACATTAAACAACATTCACTCAGTACATGGCACTCATTTTGGTTTATAAGCTGGAAATTGAGCCATCAGTGGAGTGTCAAGAGTGTCAGGATGGCCGAGTGGTCTAAGGCGCTGCGTTCAGGTCGCAGTCTCCATTGGAGGCGTGGGTTCGAATCCCACTTCTGACAAGTGTCTTTTGCGAGGTGGATACATTTTTGGACTTTTTTTTTCCAAGCACCCGTATCAAAAACAATGTCAACAGTTTCTGTAAATTATCGATAAGATCTATTGTCCGTTGCTTGCAGTAATTTCCTGAAGTTGGCTAAATCGCAGTAAATCGGTAAAGCGGGAAATCACAGCATCTTCAACAAATCGTGAAAGAGGGGCAGAGATAAAGGTTTCGACCCTGCATATCAAGAGCGCAGCTGTCAATAGTTCAGCAGGTTCACAGTGCAGAAGGTTCAGTGGCACCAGGGTCCCCTGCGTCCCAATCACAGCTGGTTTTTAACTTCTGTATTCAGGGCATGGGAGGGGTGTGTTGCATCGTGCACACACGGTGCCTGTTTCGCAGATAAGTTTTAATAAATACATAGAGAATAATATAGAGTCATTGGCCACGAGGAACACCTTCCCTGACCTTTTATTCTCTCCGGTTCCACGTCACCGCGCCTACCATCCAACTCCAAAACTCGGGGGAGACTAACACTCTCTACCTCCCTTGGTGTGCATCATAGGCGTGCCCATGACGAACACAACATTTCTCCTTAACCAATACAAAACAAACATAGCTGCTCAAAAAAAAGATACTATACTAATCCAGTATACAAGAATAGTACACAACAAGAAATGCCACATTCAGTCAATCCACCCCGAATCCTTGCAGCCGCGTTGAGCATGGCGGTCGAGGACTCAAACTGTACCGTTCAAGTCCTTGTCTCAGAGGCACTGAGTTGATTGGTATGGAGCCAGGCACCTCCTGATCTGAATCTTGAACTGGCTCCAAATTCTGCATGTCCACACCCCTTGTAGTAGATGATTGAGAATTAGTAGCAGTCACCACCGGCCATGTGCACTGGCTCAAACTTCTGCATGTCCACACCCCAAGTAGTCGACGATTGAGAATTAGTAGCAGTCACCACCGTATTCACTGTCAGGATGATCCATCCTCTCTCCTTCATCAGCTTCAGATCCCACTGTTTCCCTGAGCAGGCAGGTCTGGAATTGAAAATACAGAGGACATTAAACAACATTCACTCAGTACATGGCACTCATTTTGGTTTATAAGCTGGAAATTGAGCCATCAGTGCAGTGTCAAGAGTGTCAGGATGGCCGAGTGGTCTAAGGTGCTGTGTTCAGGTAGCAGTTTCCTTTGGAGGCGTGGGTTCGAATCCCACTTCTGACAAGTGTCTTTTGCGAGGTGGATACATTTTTAGACTTTTTTTTTCCAAGCACCCGTATCAAAAACAATGTCAACAGTTTCTGTAAATTATCAATAAGATCTATTGTCCGTTGCTTGCACTAATTTCCTGAAGTTGGCTAAATCGCAGTAAATCGGTAAAGCAGGAAATCACACCATCTTCAACAAATCGTGATAGAGGGGAAGAGATAAAGGTTTCGACCCTACATATCAAGAGCGCAGCTGTCAATAGTTCAGCAGGTTCACAGTGCAGAAGGTTCAGTGGCACCAGGGTCCCCTGCGTCCCAATCACAGCTGGTTTTTAACTTCTGTATTCAGGGCATGAGAGGGGTGTGTTGCATCGTGCACACACGGTGCCTGTTTCGCAGATAAGTTTTAATAAATACACAGAGAATAATATAGAGTCATTGGCCACGAGGAACACCTTCCCTGACCTTTTATTCTCTCCGGTTCCACGTCACCGCGCCTACCATTCAACTCCAAAACTCAGGGGAGACTAACACTCCCTACCTCCCTTGGTGTGCATCATAGGCGTGCCCATGACGAACACAACATTTCTCCTTAACCAATACAAAACAAACATAGCTGCTCAAAAAAAAATACTATACTAATCCAGTATACAAGAATAGTACACAACAAGAAATGCCACATTCAGTCAATCCACCCCGAATCCTTGCAGCCGCGTTGAGCATGGCGGTCGAGGACTCAAACTGTACCGTTCAAGTCCTTGTCTCAGAGGCACTGAGTTGATTGGTATGGAGCCAGGCACCTCCTGATCTGAATCTTGAACTGGCTCCAAATTCTGCATGTCCACACCCCTTGTAGTAGATGATTGAGAATTAGTAGCAGTCACCATAGGCCATGTGCACTGGCTCAAACCTCTGCATGTCCACACCCCATGTAGTCGATGATTGAGAATTAGTAGCAGTCACCACCGGATTCACTGTCAGGATGAACCATCTTCTCTCCTTCATCAGCTTCAGATCCCACTGTTTCCCTGAGCAGGAAGGTCTGGAATTGAAAATACAGAGGACATTAAACAACATTCACTCAGTACATGGCACTCATTTTGGTTTATAAGCTGGAAATTGAGCCATCAGTGCAGTGTCAAGAGTATCAGGATGGCCGAGTGGTCTAAGGCGCTGAGTTCAGGTCGCAGTTTCCTTTGGAGGCACGGGTTCGAATCCCACTTCTGACAAGTGTCTTTTGCGAGGTGGATGCATTTTTGGACTTTTTTTTTCCAAGCACCCGTATCAAAAACAATGTCAACAGTTTCTGTAAATTATCGATAAGATCTATTGTCCGTTGCTTGCACTAATTTCCTGAAGTTGGCTAAATCGCAGTAAATCGGTAAAGCGGGAAATCACAGCATCTTCAACAAATCGTGATAGAGGGGCAGAGATAAAGGTTTCGACCCTACATATCAAGAGCGCATCTGTCAATAGTTCAGCAGGTTCACAGTGCAGAAGGTTCAGTGGCACAAGAGTCCCCTGCGTCTCAATCACAGCTGGTTTTTAACTTCTGTATTCAGGGCATGGGAGGGGTGAGTTGCATCGTGCACACACGGTGCCTGTTTTGCAGATAAGTTTTAATAAATACACAGAGAATAATATAGAGTCATTGGCCACGAGGAACACCTTCCCTGACCTTTTATTCTCTCCGGTTCCACGTCACCGCGCCTACCATCCAACTCCAAAACTCGGGGGAGACTAACACTCCCTACCTCCTTTGGTGTGCATCATAGGCGTGCCCATGACGAACACAACATTTCTCCTTAACCAATACAAAACAAACATAGCTCCTCAAAAAAAAGATACTATACTAATCCAGTATACAAGAATAGTACACAACAAGAAATGCCACATTTAGTCAATCCACCCCGAATCCTTGCAGCCGCGTTGAGCATGGCGGTCGAGGACTCAAACTGTACCGTTCAAGTCCTTGTCTCAGAGGAACTGAGTTGATTGGTATGGAGCCAGGCACCTCCTGATCTGAATCTTGAACTGGCTCCAAATTCTGCATGTCCACACCCCCTGTAGTAGATGATTGAGAATTAGTTGCAGTCACCACCAGCCATGTGCACTGGCTCAAACTTCTGCATGTCCACACCCCAAGTAGTCGATGATTGCGAATTAGTAGCAGTCACCACCGGATTCACTGTCAGGATGATCCATCCTCTTCAGATCCCACTGTTTCCCTGAGCAGGAAGGACTGGAATTGAAAATACAGAGGACATTAAACAACATTCACTCAGTACAGGGCACTCATTTTGGTTTATAAGCTGGAAATTGAGCCATCAGTGCACTGTCAAGAGTGTCAGGATGGCCGAGTGGTCTAAGGCACTGCGTTCAGGTCGCAGCTTCCCTTGGAGATGTGGGTTCAAATCCCACTTCTGACAAGTGTATTTTGCGAGGTGGATACATTTGTGGACTTTTTTTTCCCAAGCACCGTATCAAAAACAATGTCAACAGTTTCTGTAAATTATCGATAAGATCTATTTTCCGTTGCTTGCACTAATTGCCTGAAGTTGGCTAAATCGCAGTAAATCGGTAAAGCAGGAAATCACAGCATCTTCAACAAATCGTGATAGAGGGGCCGAGATAAAGGTTTTGACCCTACATATCAAAAGCGCAGCTGTCAATAGTTCAGCAGGTTCACAGTGCAGAAGGTTCAGTGGCACCAGGGTCCCCTGCGTCCCAATCAGAGCTGGTTTTCAACTTCTGTATTCAGGGGATGGGAGGGGTGGGGGTGTTGCGTCGTGCACACACAGTGCCTGTTTTGCAGATAAGTTTTAATAAATACACAAAGAATAATATGGAGTCTTTGGCCACGAGGAACACCTTCCCCTACCTTTTATTCTCTCCGATTCCAAATCACCGCACCTACCATCCAACTCCAAAACTCGGGGGAGACTAACACTCCCTACCTCCCTTGGTGTGCATCATGGGCGTGCCCATGACAAACACAACATTTCTCCTTAACCAATACAAAACAAACATAGCTGCTCAAAAAAAAGATACTATACTAATCCAGTATACAAGAATAGTACACAACAATAAATACCACATTCAGTCAATCCACCCCGAATCCTTGCAGCCGCGTTGAGCATGGCGGTCGAGGACTCAAACTGTACCGTTCAAGTGCTTGTCTCAGAGGCACTGAGTTGATTGGTATGGAGCCAGGCACCTCCTGATCTGAATCTTGAACTGGCTCCAAATTCTGCATGTCCACACCCCCTGTAGTAGATGATTGAGAATTAGTAGCAGTCACCACCGGCCATATGCACTGGCTCAAAATTCTGCAGGTCCACACCCCATGTAGTAGATGATTGAGAATTAGTAGCAGTCACCACAGGTTCCACTGTCAGGATGATCCATCCTCTCTCCTTCATCAGCTTCAGATCCCACTGTTTCCCTGAGCAGGAAGGTCTGGAATTGAAAATACAGAGGACATTAAATAACATTCACTCAGTACATGGCACTCATTTTGGTTTATAAGCTGGAAATTGAGCCATCAGTCTGGTGTCAAGAGTGTCAGGATGGCCGGGTGGTCTAAGGTGCTGCATTCAGGTCACAGTCTCCCTAGGAGACGTGGGTTCAAACCCCTCTTCTGACAAGTGTCCTTTGCGAGGTGGATACATTTTTTGACTTTTTTTTCCAAGCACCCTTATCAAAAACAATGTCAACAGTTTCTGTAAATTATCGATAAGATCTATTGTCCGTTGGTTGCACTAATTGCCTGAAGTTGGCTAAATCGCAGTAAATCGGTAAAGCAGGAAATCACAGCATCTTCAACAAATCGTGATAGAGGGGCCGAGATAAAGGTTTCGACCCTACATATCAAAAGCACAGCTGTCCATAGTTCAGCAGGTTCACAGTGCAGAAGGTTCAGTGGCACCAGGGTCCCCTGCGTCCCAATCACAGCTGGTTTTTAACTTCTGTATTCTGGGCATGGGAGGGGTGTGTTGCATCGTGCACACACAGTGCCTGTTTCACAGATAAGTTTTAATAAATACACAGAGAATAATATAGAGTCATTGGCCATGAGGAACACCTTCCCTGACCTTTTATTCTCTCCGGTTCCACGTCACCGCGCCTACCATCCAACTCCAAAACTCGGGGGAGACTAACACTCCCTACCTCCCTTGGTGTGCATCATAGGCGTGCCCATGACGAACACAACATTTCTCTTTAACCAATACAAAACAAACATAGCTGCTAAAAAAAAAGATACTATACTAAACCAGTATACAAGAATAGTACACAACAAGAAATGCCACATTCAGTCAATGCACCCCGAATCCTTGCAGCCGCGTTGAGCATGGCGGTCGAGGACTCAAACTGTACTGTTCAAGTCCTTGTCTCAGAGGCACTGAGTTGATTGGTATGGAGCCAGGCACCTCCTGATCTGAATCTTGAACTGGCTCCAAATTCTGCATGTCCACACCCCTTGTAGTAGATGATTGAGAATTAGTAGCAGTCACCACCGGCCATGTGCACTGGCTCAAACTTCTGCATGTCCACACCCCAAGTAGTCGATGATTGCGAATTAGTAGCAGTCACCACCGGATTCACTGTCAGGATGATCCATCCTCTCTCCTTCATCAGCTTCAGATCCCACTGTTTCCCTGAGCAGGAAGGTCTGGAATTGAAAATACAGAGGACATTAAACAACATTCACTCAGTACATGGCACTCATTTTGGTTTATAAGCTGGAAATTGAGCCATCAGTGCAGTGTCAAGATTGTCAGGATGGCCGAGAGGTCTATGGCGCTGCGTTCAGGTTGCAGTCTCCTTTGGAGGCGTGGATTTGAATTCCACTTCTGACAAGTGTCTTTTGCGAGGTGGATACATTTTTGGACTTTTTTTTTCCAAGCACCCGTATCAAAAACAATGTCAACAGTTTCTGTAAATTATCGATAAGATCTATTGTCCGTTGCTTGCACTAATTTCCTGAAGTTGGCTAAATCGCAGTAAATCAGTAAAGCGGGAAATCACAGCATCTTCAACAAATCGTGATAGAGGGGCAGAGATAAAGGTTTCGACCCTACATATCAAGAGCGCAGCTGTCAATAGTTCAACAGGTTCACAGTGCAGAAGGTTCAGTGGCACCAGGGTCCCCTGCGTCCCAATCACATCTGGTTTTTAACTTCTGTATTCAGGGCATGAGAGGGGTGTGTTGGATCGTGCACACACGGTGCCTGTTTCGCAGATAAGTTTTAATAAATACACAGAGAATAATATAGAGTCATTGGCCACGAGGAACACCTTCCCTGACCTTTTATTCTCTCCGGTTCCACGTCACCGCGCCTACCATCCAACTCCAAAACTCAGGGGAGACTAACACTCCCTACCTCCCTTGGTGTGCATCATAGGCGTGCCCATGACGAACACAACATTTCTCCTTAACCAATACAAAACAAACATAGCTGCTCAAAAAAAAGATACTATACTAATCCAGTATACAAGAATAGTACACAACAAGAAATGCCACATTCAGTCAATCCACCCCGAATCCTTGCAGCCGCGTTGAGCATGGCGGTCGAGGACTCAAACTGTACCGTTCAAGTCCTTGTCTCAGTGGCACTGAGTTGATTGGTTTGGAGCCAGGCACCTCCTGATCTGAATCTTGAACTGGCTCCAAATTCTGCATGTCCACACCCCTTGTAGTAGATGATTGAGAATTAGTAGCAGTCACCACCGGCCATGTGCACTGGCTCAAACTTCTGCATGTCCACACCCCATGTAGTCGATGATTGAGAATTAGTAGCAGTCACCACCGGATTCACTGTCAGGATGATCCATCCTCTCTCCTTCATCAGCTTCAGATCCCACTGTTTCCCTGAGCAGGAAGGTCTGGAATTGAAAATACAGAGGACATTAAACAACATTCACTCAGTACATGGCACTCATTTTGGTTTATACGCTCGAAATTGAGCCATGAGCAAGGTGTGCAGAGTGTCAGGATGGCCGAGTGGTCTAAGGCGCTGCGTTCAGGTCGCACCCTCCCTTGGAGGTGTGGGTTTAAATCCTACTTCGGACAAGTGTATTTTGCAAGGTGGATACATTTTTTGACTTTTTTTTCCCAAGCACCGTATCAAAAACAATGTCAACAGTTTCTGTAAATTATCGATAAGATCTATTTTCCGTTGCTTGCACTAATTGCCTGAAGTTGGCTAAATCGCAGTAAATCGGTAAAGCAGGAAATCACAGCATCTTCAACAAATCGTGATAGAGGGGCCGAGATAAAGGTTTCGAGCCTACATATCAAAAGCGCAGCTGTCAATAGTTCAGCAGGTTCACAGTGCAGAAGGTTCAGTGGCACCAGGGTCCCCTGCGTCCCAATCAGAGCTGGTTTTTAACTTCTGTATTCAGGGGATGGGAGGGGTGGGGGTGTTGCGTCGTGCACACACAGTGCCTGTTTTGCAGAGAAGTTTTAATAAATACACAAAGAATAATATGGAGTCTTTGGCCACGAGGAACACCTTCCCCTACCTTTTATTCTCTCCGATTCCACATCACCGCACCTACCATCCAACTCCAAAACTCGGGGGAGACTAACACTCCCTACCTCCCTTGGTGTGCATCATGGGCGTGCCCATGACGAACACAACATTTCTCCTTAACCAATACAAAACAAACATAGCTGCTCAAAAAAAAGATACTATACTAATCCAGTATACAAGAATAGTACACAACAATAAATACCACATTCAGTCAATCCACCCCGAATCCTTGCAGCCGCGTTGAGCATGGCGGTCGAGGACTCAAACTGTACCGTTCAAGTCCTTGTCTCAGAGGCACTGAGTTGATTGGTATGGAGCCAGGCACCTCCTGATCTGAATCTTGAACTGGCTCCAAATTCTGCATGTCCACACCCCCTGTAGTAGATGATTGAGAATTAGTAGCAGTCACCACCGGCCATATGCACTGGCTCAAAATTCTGCAAGTCCACACCCCATGTAGTAGATGATTGAGAATTAGTAGCAGTCACCACAGGGTCCACTGTCAGGATGATCCATCCTCTCTCCTTCATCAGCTTCAGATCCC
Organism: Pleurodeles waltl; assembly: GCF_031143425.1. Taxonomy (NCBI): domain Eukaryota; kingdom Metazoa; phylum Chordata; class Amphibia; order Caudata; family Salamandridae; genus Pleurodeles; species Pleurodeles waltl. The sequence goes on from NW_027150097.1 coordinate 6,394,112, forward strand.
ACTGTTTCCCTGAGCAGGAAGGTCTGGAATAGAAAATATAGAGGACATTAAATTACATTCACTCAGTACATGGCACTCATTTTGGTTTATAAGCTGGAAATTGAGCCATCAGTCTGGTGTCGAGAGTGTCAGGATGGCCGGGTGGTCTAAGGTGCTGTATTCAGGTCACAGTCTCCCTTGGAGACGTGGGTTCAAGCCCCTTTTCTGACAAGTGTCTTTGCGAGGTGGATACATTTTTGGACTTTTTTTTCCAAGCACCCTTATCAAAAACAATGTCAACAGTTTCTGTAAATTATCGATAACATCTATTGTCCGTTGCTTGCACTAATTGCCTGAAGTTGGCTAAATCGCAGTAAATCGGTAAAGCAGGAAATCACAGCATCTTCAACAAATCGTGATAGAGGGGCCGAGATAAAGGTTTCGACCCTACATATCAAAAGCACAGCTGTCCATAGTTCAGCAGGTTCACAGTGCAGAAGGTTCAGTGGCACCAGGGTCCCCTGCGTCCCAATCACAGCTGGTTTTTAACTTCTGTATTCAGGGCATGGGAGGGGTGTGTTGCATCGTGCACACACGGTGCCTGTTTCGCAGATAAGTTTTAATAAATACACAGAGAATAATATAGAGTCATTGGCCACGAGGAACACCTTCCCTGACCTTTTATTCTCTCCGGTTCCACGTCACCTCGCCTACCATCCAACTCCAAAACTCAGGGGAGACTAACACTCCCTACCTCCCTTGGTGTGCATCATAGGCGTGCCCATGACGAACACAACATTTCTCCTTAACCAATACAAAACAAACATAGCTGCTAAAAAAAAAGATACTATACTAAACCAGTATACAAGAATAGTACACAACAAGAAATGCCACATTCAGTCAATCCACCCCGAATCCTTGCAGCCGCGTTGAGCATGGCGGTCGAGGACTCAAACTGTACCGTTCAAGTCCTTGTCTCAGAGGCACTGAGTTGATTGGTATGGAGCCAGGCACCTCCTGATCTGAATCTTGAACTGGCTCCAAATTCTGCATGTCCACACCCCCTGTAGTAGATGATTGAGAATTAGTAGCAGTCACCACCGGCCATGTGCACTGGCTCAAAATTCAGCATGTCCACACCCCATGTAGTAGATGATTGAGAATTAGTAGCAGTCACCACCGGATCCACTGTCAGGATGATCCATCCTCTCTCCTTCATCAGCTTCAGATCCCACTGTTTCCCTGAGCAGGAAGGTCTGGAATTGAAAATACAGAGGACATTAAACAACATTCACTCAGTACATGGCACTCATTTTGGTTTATAAGCTGGAAATTGAGCCATCAGTGCAGTGTCAAGAGTGTCAGGATGGCCGAGTGGTCTAAGGCGCTGCGTTTAGGTCACAGTCTCCTTTGGAGGCGTGGGTTCAAATCCCACTTCTGACAAGTGTCTTTTGCGAGGTGGATACATTTTTGGACTTTTTTTTTCCAAGCACCCGTATCAAAAACAATGTCAACAGTTTCTGTAAATTATCGATAAGATCTATTGTCCGTTGCTTGCACTAATTTCCTGAAGTTGGCTAAATCGCAGTAAATCGGTAAAGCGGGAAATCACAGCATCTTCAACAAATCGTGATAGAGGGGCAGAGATAAAGGTTTCGACCCTTCATATCAAGAGCGCAGCTGTCAATAGTTCAGCAGGTTCACAGTGCAGAAGGTTCAGTGGCACCAGGGTCCCCTGCGTCCCAATCACAGCTGGTTTTTAACTTCTGTATTCAGGGCATGGGAGGGGTGTGTTGCATCGTGCACACATGGTGCCTGTTTCGCAGATAAGTTTTAATAAATACACAGAGAATAATATAGAGTCATTGGCCACGAGGAACACCTTCCCTGGCCTTTTATTCTCTCCGGTTCCACGTCACCGCGCCTACCATCCAACTCCACAACTCGGGGGAGACTAACACTCCCTACCTCCCTTGGTGTGCATCATAGGCGTGCCCATGACGAACACAACATTTCTCCTTAACCAATACAAAACAAACATAGCGGCTTAAAAAAAAGATACTATACTAATCCAGTATACAAGAATAGTACAAAACAAGAAATGCCACATTCAGTCAATCCACCCAGAATCCTTGCAGCCGCGTTGAGCATGGCGGTCGAGGACTCAAACTTTACCGTTCAAGTCTTTGTCTCAGAGGCACTGAGTTGATTGGTATGGAGCCAGGCACCTCCTGATCTGAATCTTGAACTGGCTCCAAATTCTGCGTGTCCACACCCCTTGTAGTAGATGATTGAGAATTAGTAGCAGTCACCACCGGCCATGTGCACTGGCTCAAACTTCTGCATGTCCACACCCCAAGTAGTCGATGATTGAGAATTAGTAGCAGTCACCACCGGATTCACTGTCAGGATGATCCATCCTCTCTCCTTCATCAGCTTCAGATCCCACTGTTTCCCTGAGCAGGAAGGTCTGGAATTGAAAATACAGAGGACATTAAACAACATTCACTCAGTACATGGCACTCATTTTGGTTTATAAGCTGGAAATTGAGCCATCAGTGCAGTGTCAAGAGTATCAGGATGGCTGAGTGGTCTAAGGCGCTGAGTTCAGTTCGCAGTCTCCTTTGGAGGCGTGGGTTCGAATCCCACTTCTGACAAGTGTCTTTTGCGAGGTGGATACATTTTTGGACTTTTTTTTTCCAAGCACCCGTATCAAAAACAATGTCAACAGTTTCTGTAAATTATCGATAAGATCTATTGTCCGTTGCTTGCACTAATTTCCTGAAGTTGGCTAAATCGCAGTAAATCGGTAAAGCGGGAAATCACAGCATCTTCAACAAATCGTGATAGAGGGGCAGAGATAAAGGTTTCGACCCTACATATCAAGAGCGCATCTGTCAATAGTTCAGCAGGTTCACAGTGCAGAAGGTTCAGTGGCACCAGAGTCCCCTGCGTCCCAATCACAGCTGGTTTTTAACTTCTGTATTCAGGGCATGGGAGGGGTGTGTTGCATCGTGCACACACGGTGCCTGTTTTGCAGATAAGTTTGAATAAATACACAGAGAATAATATAGTCATTGGCCACGAGGAACACCTTCCCTGACCTTTTATTCTCTCCGGTTCCACGTCACCGCGCCTACCATCCAACTCCAAAACTCGGGGGAGACTAACACTCCCTACCTCCCTTGGTGTGCATCATAGGCGTGCCCATGACGAACACAACATTTCTCCTTAACCAATACAAAACAAACATAGCTGCTCAAAAAAAAGATACTCTACTAATCCAGTGTACAAGAATAGTACACAACAAGAAATGCCACATTCAGTCAATCCACCCCGAATCCTTGCAGCCGCGTTGAGCATGGCGGTCGAGGACTCAAACTGTACCGTTCAAGTCCTTGTCTCAGAGGCACTGAGTTGATTGGTATGGAGCCAGGCACCTCCTGATCTGAATCTTGAACTGGCTCCAAATTCTGCATGTCCACACCCCTTGTAGTAGATGATTGAGAATTAGTTGCAGTCACCACCAGCCATGTGCACTGGCTCAAACTTCTGCATGTCCACACCCCAAGTAGTCGATGATTGCGAATTAGTAGCAGTCACCACCGGATTCACTGTCAGGATGATCCATCCTCTCTCCTTCATCAGCTTCAGATCCCACTGTTTCCCTGAGCAGGAAGGTCTGGAATTGAAAATACAGAGGACATTAAACAACATTCACTCAGTACAGGGCACTCATTTTGGTTTATAAGCTGGAAATTGAGCCATCAGTGCAGTGTCAGGATGGCCGAGTGGTCTAAGGCGCTGCGTTCAGGTCGCAGCTTCCCTTTGAGGTGTGGGTTTAAATCCCACTTTTGACAAGTGTATTTTGCGAGGTGGATACATTTTTGGACTTTTTTTTCCCAAGCACCGTATCAAAAACAATGTCAACAGTTTCTGTAAATTATCGATAAGATCTATTTTCCGTTGCTTGCACTAATTGCCTGAAGTTGGCTAAATCGCAGTAAATCGGTAAAGCAGGAAATCACAGCATCTTCAACAAATCGTGATAGAGGGGCCGAGATAAAGGTTTCGACCCTACATATCAAAAGCGCAGCTGTCAATAGTTCAGCAGTTTCACAGTGCAGAAGGTTCAATGGCACCAGGGTCCCCTGCGTCCCAATCAGAGCTGGTTTTTAACTTCTGTATTCAGGGGATGGGAGGGGTGGGGGTGTTGCGTCGTGCACACACAGTGCCTGTTTTGCAGAGAAGTTTTAATAAATACACAAAGAATAATATGGAGTCTTTGGCCATGAGGAACACCTTCCCCTACCTTTTATTATCTCCGATTCCAAATCACAGCACCTACCATCCAACTCCAAAACTCGGGGGAGACTAACACTCCCTACCTCCCTTGGTGTGCATCATGGGCGTGCCCATGACGAACACAACATTTCTCCTTAACCAATACAAAACAAACATAGCTGCTCAAAAAAAAGATACTATACTAATCCAGTATACAAGAATAGTACACAACAATAAATACCACATTCAGTCAATCCACCCCGAATCCTTGCAGCCGCGTTGAGCATGGCGGTCGAGGACTCAAACTGTACCGTTCAAGTCCTTGTCTCAGAGGCACTGAGTTGATTGGTATGGAGCCAGGCACCTCCTGATCTGAATCTTGAACTGGCTCCAAATTCTGCATGTCCACACCCCCTGTAGTAGATGATTGAGAATTAGTAGCAGTCACCACCGGCCATATGCACTGGCTCAAAATTCTGCAAGTCCACAGCCCATGTAGTAGATGATTGAGAATTAGTAGCAGTCACCACAGGGTCCACTGTCAGGATGATCCATCCTCTCTCCTTCATCAGCTTCAGATCCCACTGTTTCCCTGAGCAGGAAGGTCTGGAATTGAAAATACAGAGGACATTAAATAACATTCACTCAGTACATGGCACTCATTTTGGTTTATAAGCTGGAAATTGAGTCATCAGTCTGGTGTCAAGAGTGTCAGGATGGCCGGGTGGTCGAAGGTACTGCATTCAGATCACAGTCTCCCTTGGAGATGTGGGTTCAAACCCCTCTTCTGACAAGTGTCTTTGCGAGGTGGATACTTTTTTTTCCAAGCACCCTTATCAAAAACAATGTCAACAGTTTCTGTAAATTATCGATAAGATCTATTGTCCATTGGTTGCACTAATTGCCTGAAGTTGGCTAAATCGCAGTAAATCGGTAAAGCAGGAAATCACAGCATCTTCAACAAATCGTGATAGAGGGGCCGAAATAAAGGTTTCGACCCTACATATCAAAAGCACAGCTGTCCATAGTTCAGCAGGTTCTCAGTGCAGAAGGTTCAGTGGCACCAGGGTCCCCTGCGTCCCAATCACAGCTGGTTTTTAACTTCTGTATTCTGGGCATGGGAGGGGTGTGTTGCATCGTGCACACACAGTGCCTGTTTCGCAAATAAGTTTTAATAAATACACAGAGAATAATATAGAGTCATTGGCCACGAGGAACACCTTCCCTGACCTTTTATTCTCTCCGGTTCCACGTCACCGCGCCTACCATCCAACTCCAAAACTCGGGGGAGACTAACACTCCCTACCTCCCTTGGTGTGCATCATAGGCGTGCCCATGACGAACACAACATTTCTCCTTAACCAATACAAAACAAACATAGCTGCTAAAAAAAAAGATACTATACTAAACCAGTATACAAGAATAGTACACAACAAGAAATGCCACATTCAGTCAATACACCCCGAATCCTTGCAGCCGCGTTGAGCATGGCGGTCGAGGACTCAAACTGTACCGTTCAAGTCCTTGTCTCAGAGGCACTGAGTTGATTGGTATGGAGCTAGGCACCTCCTGATCTGAATCTTGAACTGGCTCCAAATTCTGCATGTCCACACCCCCTGTAGTAGATGATTGAGAATTAGTAGCAGTCACCACCGGCCATGTGCACTGGCTCAAAATTCAGCATGTCCACACCCCATGTAGTAGATGATTGAGAATTAGTAGCAGTCACCACCGGATCCACTGTCAGGATGATCCATCCTCTCCTTCATCAGCTTCAGATCCCACTGTTTCCCTGAGCAGGAAGGTCTGGAATTGAAAATACAGAGGACATTAAATAACATTCACTCAGTACATGGCACTCATTTTGGTTTATACGCTCGAAATTGAGCCATGAGCGAAGTGTGAAGAGTGTCAGGATGGCCAAGTGGTCTAAGGCGCTGCGTTCAGGTCACAGCCTCCCTTGGAGGTGTGGGTTCAAATCCCACTTCTGACAAGTGTATTTTGCGAGGTGGATACATTTTTGGACTTTTTTTTCCCAAGCACCGTATCAAAAACAATGTCAACACTTTCTGTAAATTATCGATAAGATCTATTTTCCGTTGCTTGCACTAATTGCCTGAAGTTGGCTAAATCGCAGTAAATCGGTAAAGCAGGAAATCACAGCATCTTCAACAAATCGTGATAGAGGGGCCGAGATAAATGTTTCGACCCTACATATCAAAAGCGCAGCTGTCAATAGTTCAGCAGGTTCACAGTGCAGAAGGTTCAGTGGCACCAGGGTCCCCTGCGTCCCAATCAGACCTGGTTTTTAACTTCTGTATTCAGGGGATGGGAGGGGTGGGGGTGTGGCGTTGTTCACACACAGTGCCTGTTTTGCAGAGAAGTTTTAATAAATACACAAAGAATAATATGGAGTCTTTGGCCACGAGGAACACCTTGCCCTACCTTTTATTCTCTCCGATTCCACATCACCGCACCTACCATCCAACTCCAAAACTCGGGGGAGACTAACACTCCCTACCTCCCTTGGTGTGCATCATGGGCGTGCCCATGACGAACACAACATTTCTCCTTAACCAATACAAAACAAACATAGCTGCTCAAAAAAAAGATACTATACTAATCTAGTATACAAAAATAGTACACAACAATAAATACCACATTCAGTCAATCCACCCCGAATCCTTGCAGCCGCGTTGAGCATGGCGGTCGAGGACTCAAACTGTACCGTTCAAGTCCTTGTCTCAGAGGCACTGAGTTGATTGGTATGGAGCCAGGCACCTCCTGATCTGAATCTTGAACTGGCTCCAAATTCTGCATGTCCACACCCCCTGTAGTAGATGTTTGAGAATTAGTAGCAGTCACCACCGGCCATATGCACTGGCTCAAAATTCTGCAAGTCCACACCCCATGTAGTAGATGATTGAGAATTAGTAGCAGCCACCACAGGGTCCACTGTCAGGATGATCCATCCTCTCTCCTTCATCAGCTTCAGATCCCACTGTTTCCCTGAGCAGGAAGGTCTGGAATTGAAAATACAGAGGACATTAAATAACATTCACTCAGTACATGGCACTCATTTTGGTTTATAAGCTGACAATTGAGCCATCAGTCTGGTGTCAAGAGTGTCAGGATGGCCGGGTGGTCTAAGGTGCTGCATTCAGGTCACAGTCTCCCTTGGAGACGTGGGTTGAAACCCATCTTCTGACAAGTGTCTTTGTGAGGTGGATACATTTTTGGACTTTTTTTTCCAAGCACCCTTATCAAAAACAATGTCAACAGTTTCTGTAAATTATCGATAAGAACTATTGTCCGTTGCTTGCACTAATTGCCTGAAGTTGGCTAAATCGCAGTAAATCGGTAAAGCAGGAAATCACAGCATCTTCAACAAATCGTGATAGAGGGGCCGAGATAAAGGTTTCGACCCTACATATCAAAAGCACAGCTGTCCATAGTTCAGCAGGTTCACAGTGCAGAAGGTTCAGTGGCACCAGGGTCCCCTGCGTCCCAATCACAGCTGGTTTTTAACTTCTGTATTCTGGGCATGGGAGGGGTGTGTTGCATTGTGCACACACAGTGCCTGTTTCGCAAATAAGTTTGAATAAATACACAGAGAATAATATAGAGTCATTGGCCACGAGGAACACCTTCCCTGACCTTTTATTCTCTCCGGTTCCACGTCACCGTGCCTACCATCCATCTCCAAAACTCGGGGGAGACTAACACTCCCTACCTCCCTTGGTGTGCATCATAGGCGTGCCCATGACGAACACAACATTTCTCCTTAACCAATACAAAACAAACATAGCTGCTAAAAAAAAAGATACTATACTAAACCAGTATACAAGAATAGTACACAACAAGAAATGCCACATTCAGTCAATCCACCCCGAATCCTTGCAGCCGCGTTGAGCATGGCGGTCGAGGACTCAAACTGTATCATTCAAGTCCTTGTCTCAGAGGCACTGAGTTGATTGGTATGGAGCCAGGCACCTCCTGATCTGAATCTTGAACTGGCTCCAAATTCTGCATGTCCACACCCCCTGTAGTAGATGATTGAGAATTAGTAGCAGTCACCACCGGCCATGTGCACTGGCTCAAAATTCAGCATGTCCACACCCCATGTAATAGATGATTGAGAATTAGTAGCAGTCACCACCGGATCCACTGTCAGGATGATCCATCCTCTCTCCTTCATCAGCTTCAGATCCCACTGTTTCCCTGAGCAGGAAGGTCTGGAATTGAAAATACAGAGGACATTAAACAACATTCACTCAGTACATGGCACTCATTTTGGTTTATAAGCTGTAAATTGAGCCATCAGTGCAGCATCAAGAGTGTCAGGATGGCCGAGTGGTCTAAGGCGCTGCGTTCAGGTCGCAGTCTCCTTTGGAGGCGTGGGTTCGAATCCCACTTCTGACAAGTGTCTTTTGCGAGGTGGATACATTTTTGGACTCTTTTTTTTCCAAGCACCCGTATCAAAAACAATGTCAACAGTTTCTGTAAATTATCAATAAGATATATTGTCCGTTGCTTGCACTAATTTCCTGAAGTTGGCTAAATCGCAGTAAATCGGTAAAGCGGGAAATCACAGCATCTTCAACAAATCGTGATAGAGGGGCAGAGATAAAGGTTTCGACCCTACATATCAAGAGCGCAGCTGTCAATAGTTCAGCAGGTTCACAGTGCAGAAGGTTCAGTGGCACCAGGGTCCCCTGCGTCCCAATCACAGCTGGTTTTTAACTTCTGTATTCAGGGCATGGGAGGGGTGTGTTGCATCGTGCACACACGGTGCCTGTTTCGCAGATAAGATAAGTTTTAATAAATATACAGAGAATAATATAGAGTCATTGGCCACGAGGAACACCTTCCCTGACCTTTTATTCTCTCCGGTTCCACGTCACCGCGCCTACCATCCAACTCCAAAACTCGGGGAGACTAACACTCCCTACCTCCCTTGGTGTGCATCATAGGCGTGCCCATGACGAACACAACATTTCTCCTTAACCAATACAAAACAAACATAGCTGCTCAAAAAAAAGATACTATACTAATCCAGTATACAAGAATAACACACAACAAGAAATGCCACATTCAGTCAATCCACCCCGAATCCTTGCAGCCGCGTTGAGCATGGCGGTCGAGGACTCAAACTGTACCGTTCAAGTACTTGTCTCAGAGGCACTGAGTTGATTGGTTTGGAGCCAGGCACCTCCTGATCTGAATCTTGAACTGGCTCCAAATTCTGCATGTCCACACCCCCTGTAGTAGATGATTGAGAATTAGTAGCAGTCACCACCGGCCATGTGCACTGGCTCAAAATTCAGCATGTCCACACCCCATGTAGTCGATGATTGAGAATTAGTAGCAGTCACCACCGGATTCACTGTCAGGATGATCCATCCTCTCTCCTTCATCAGCTTCAGATCCCACTGTTTCCCTGAGCAGGAAGGTCTGGAATTGAAAATACAGAGGACATTAAACAACATTCACTCAGTACATGGCACTCATTTTGGTTTATACGCTCGAAATTGAGCCATGCGGGAGGTGTGAAGCGTGTCAGGATGGCCGAGTGGTCTAAGGTGCTGCGTTCAGGTCGCAGCCTCCCTTGGAGGTGTGGGTTCAAATCCCACTTCTGACAAGTGTATTTTGCGAGGTGGATACATTTTTGGACTTTTTTTTCCCAAGCACCGTATCAAAAACAATGTCAACAGTTTCTGTAAATTATCGATAAGATCTATTTTCCGTTGCTTGCACTAATTGCCTGAAGTTGGCTAAATCGCAGTAAATCGGTAAAGCAGGAAATCACAGCATCTTCAACAAATCGTGATAGAGGGGCCGAGATAAAGGTTTCGACCCTACATATCAAAAGCGCAGCTCTCAATAGTTCAGCAGGTTCACAGTGCAGAAGGTTCAGTGGCACCAGGGTCCCCTGGGTCCCAATCACAGCTGGTTTTTAACTTCTGTATTCAGGGGATGGGAGGGTTGGGGGTGTTGCGTCGTGCACACACAGTGCCTGTTTTGCAGAGAAGTTTTAATAAATACACAAAGAATAATATGGAGTCTTTAGCCACGAGGAACACCTTCCCTGACCTTTTATTCTCTCCGATTCCACATCACCGCACCTACCATCCAACTCCAAAACTCGGGGGAGTCTAACACTCCCTACCTCCCTTGGTGTGCATCATGGGCGTGCCCATGACGAACACAACATTTCTCCTTAACCAATACAAAACAAACATAGCTGCTCAAAAAAAAGATACTATACTAATCCAGTATACAAGAATAGTACACAACAATAAATACCACATTCAGTCAATCCACCCCGAATCCTTGCAGCCGCGTTGAGCATGGCGGTCGAGGACTCAAACTGTACCGTTCAAGTCCTTGTCTCAGAGGCACTGAGTTGATTGGTATGGAGCCAGGCACCTCCTGATCTGAATCTTGAACTGGCTCCAAATTCTGCATGTCCACACCCCCTGTAGTAGATGATTGAGAATTAGTAGCAGTCACCACCGGCCATATGCACTGGCTCAAAATTCTGCAAGTCCACACCCCATGTAGTAGATGATTGAGAATTAGTAGCAGTCACCACAGGGTCCACTGTCAGGATGATCCATCCTCTCTCCTTCATCAGCTTCAGATCCCACTGTTTCCCTGAGCAGGAAGGTCTGGAATTGAAAATACAGAGGACATTAAATAACATTCACTCAGTACATGGCACTCATTTTGGTTTATAAGCTGGAAATTGAGCCATCAGTCGAGTGTCAGGATGGCCGGGTGGTCCAAGGTGCTCCATTCAGGTCACAATCTTCCTTGGAGATGTGGGTTCAAGCCCCTCTTCTGACAAGTGTCTTTTGCGAGCTGGATACATTTTTGGACTTTTTTTTTCCAAGCACCCTTATCAAAAACAATGTCAACAGTTTCTGTAAATTATCGATAAGATCTATTGTCCGTTGCTTGCACTAATTGCCTGAAGTTGGCTAAATCGCAGTAAATCGATAAAGCAGGAAATCACAGCATCTTCAACAAATCGTGATAGAGGGGCCGAGATAAAGGTTTCGACCCTACATATCAAAAGCACAGCTGTCAGTAGTTCAGCAGGTTCACAGTGCAGAAGGTTCAGTTGCACCAGGGTCCCCTGCGTCCCAATCACAGCTGGTTTTTAACTTCTGTATTCAGGGCACGGGAGGGGTGTGTTGCATCGTGCACACACAGTGCCTGTTTCGCAAATACGTTTTAATAAATACACAGAGAATAATATAGAGTCATTGGCCACGAGGAACACCTTCCATGACCTTTTATTCTCTCCGGTTCCACGTCACCGCGCCTACCATCCAACTCCAAAACTTGGGGGAGACTAACACTCCCTACCTCCCTTGGTGTGCATCATAGGCGTGCCCATGACGAACACAACATTTCTCCTTAACCAATACAAAACAAACATAGCTGCTCAAAAAAAAGATACTATACTAAACCAGTATACAAGAATAGTACACAACAAGAAATGCCACATTCAGTCAATCCACCCTGAATCCTTGCAGCCGCGTTGAGCATGGCAGTCGAGGACTCAAACTGTACCGTTCAAGTCCTTGTCTCAGAGGCACTGAGTTGATTGGTATGGAGCCAGGCACCTCCTGATCTGAATCTTGAACTGGCTCCAAATTCTGCATGTCCACACCCCCTGTAGTAGATGATTGAGAATTAGTAGCAGTCACCACCGGCCATGTGCACTGGCTCAAAATTCAGCATGTCCACACCCCATGTAGTAGATGATTGAGAATTAGTAGCAGTCACCACCGGATCCACTGTCAGGATGATCCATCCTCTCTCCTTCATCAGCTTCAGATCCCACTGTTTCCCTGAGCAGGAAGGTCTGGAATTGAAAATACAGAGGACATTAAACAACATTCACTCAGTACATGGCACTCATTTTGGTTTATAAGCTGGAAATTGAGCCATCAGTGCAGTGTCACGAGTGTCAGGATGGCCGAGTGGTCTAAGGCACTGCGTTCAGGTCACAGTCTCATTTGGAGGCGTGGGTTCAAATCCCACTTCTGACAAGTGTCTTTTGCGAGGTGGATACATATTTTGACTTTTTTTTTCCAAGCACCCGTATCAAAAACAATGTCAACAGTTTCTGTAAATTATCGATAAGATCTATTGTCCGTTGCTTGCACTAATTTCCTGAAGTTGGCTAAATCGCAGTAAATCGGTAAAGCGGGAAATCACAGCATCTTCAACAAATCGTGATAGAGGAGCAGAGATAAAGGTTTTGACCCTACATATCAAGAGCGCAGCTGTCAATAGTTCAGCAGGTTCACAGTGCAGAAGGTTCAGTGGCACCAGGGTCCCCTGCGTCCCAATCACAGCTGGTTTTTAACTTCGGTATTCAGGGCATGGGAGGGGTGTGTTGCATCGTGCACACATGGTGCCTATTTCGCAGATAAGTTTTAATAAATACACAGAGAATAATATAGAGTCATTGGCCACGAGGAACACCTTCCCTGGCCTTTTATTCTCTCCGGTTCCACGTCACCGCGCCTACTATCCAATTCCAAAACTCGGGGGAGACTAACACTCCCTACCTCCCTTGGTGTGCATCATAGGCATGCCCATGACGAACACAACATTTCTCCTTAACCAATACAAAACAAACATAGCTGCTCAAAAAAAAGATACTATACTAATCCAGTATACAAGAATAGTACACAACAAGAAATGCCACATTCAGTCAATCCACCCCGAATCCTTGCAGCCGCGTTGAGCATGGCGGTCGAGGACTCAAACTGTACCGTTCAAGTCTTTGTCTCAGAGGCACTGAGTTGATTGGTATGGAGCCAGGCACCTCCTGATCTGAATCTTGAACTGGCTCCAAATTCTGCATGTCCACACCCCTTGTAGTAGATGATTGAGAATTAGTTGCAGTCACCACCAGCCATGTGCACTGGCTCAAACTTCTGCATGTCCACACCCCAAGTAGTCGATGATTGCGAATTAGTAGCAGTCACCACCGGATTCAATGTCAGGATGATCCATCCTCTCTCCTTCATCAGCTTCAGATCCCACTGTGTCCCTGAGCAGGAAGGTCTGGAATTGAAAATACAGAGGACATTAAACAACATTCACTCAGTACAGGGCACTCATTTTGGTTTATAAGCTGGAAATTGAGCCATCAGTGCAGTGTCAAGAGTGTCAGGATGGCCGAGTGGTCTAAGGCGCTGCGTTCAGGTCGCAGCCTCCCTTGGAGGTGTGGGTTCAAATCCCACTTGTGACAAGTGTATTTTGCGAGGTGGATACTTTTTTTGACTTTTTTTTCCAAGCACCCTTATCAAAAACAATGTCAACAGTTTCTGTAAATTATCGATAAGATCTATTGTCCGTTGGTTGCACTAATTGCCTGAAGTTGGCTAAATCGCAGTAAATCGGTAAAGCAGGAAATCACAGCATCTTCAACAAATCGTGATAGAGGGGCCGAGATAAAGGTTTCGACCCTACATATCAAAAGCACAGCTGTCCATAGTTCAGCAGGTTCACAGTGCAGAAGGTTCAGTGGCACCAGGGTCCCCTGCGTCCCAATCACAGCTGGTTTTTAACTTCTGTATTCTGGGCATGGGAGGGGTGTGTTGCATCGTGCACACACAGTGCCTGTTTCGCAAATAAGTTTTAATAAATACACAGAGAATAATATAGAGTCATTGGCCACGAGGAACACCTTCCCTGACCTTTTATTCTCTCCGGTTCCACGTCACCGCGCCTACCATCCAACTCCAAAACTCGGGGGAGACTAACACTCCCTACCTCCCTTGGTGTGCATCATAGGCGTGCCCATGACGAACACAACATTTCTCCTTAACCAATACAAAACAAACATAGCTGCTAAAAAAAAAGATACTATACTAAACCAGTATACAAGAATAGTACACAACAAGAAATGCCACATTCAGTCAATCCACCCCGAATCCTTGCAGCCGCGTTGAGCATGGCGGTCGAGGACTCAAACTGTACCGTTCAAGTCCTTGTCTCAGAGGCACTGAGTTGATTGGTATGGAGCCAGGCACCTCCTGATCTGAATCTTGAACTGGCTCCAAATTCTGCATGTCCACACCCCTTGTAGTAGATGATTGAGAATTAGTAGCAGTCACCACCGGCCATGTGCACTGGCTCAAACTTCTGCATGTCCACACCCCAAGTAGTCGATGATTGCGAATTAGTAGCAGTCACCACCGGATTCACTGTCAGGATGATCCATCCTCTCTCCTTCATCAGCTTCAGATCCCACTGTTTCCCTGAGCAGGAAGGTCTGGAATTGAAAATACAGAGGACATTAAACAACATTCACTCAGTACATGGCACTCATTTTGGTTTATAAGCTGGAAATTGAGCCATCAGTGCAGTGTCAAGAGTGTCAGGATGGCCGAGTGGTCTAAGGCGCTGCTTTCAGGTTGCAGTCTCCTTTGGAGGTGTGGATTTGAATCCCACTTCTGACAAGTGTCTTTTGCGCGGTGGATACATTTTTGGACTTTTTTTTTCCAAGCACTCGTATCAAAAACAATGTCAACAGTTTCTGTAAATTATCGATAAGATCTATTGTCCGTTGCTTGCACTAATTTCCTGAAGTTGGCTAAATCGCAGTAAATCAGTAAAGCGGTAAATCACATCATCTTCAACAAATCGTGATAGAGGGACAGAGATAAAGGTTTCGACCCTACATATCAAGAGCGCAGCTGTCAATAGTTCAGCAGGTTCACAGTGCAGAAGGTTCAGTGGCACCAGGGTCCCCTGCGTCCCAATCACAGCTGGTTTTTAACTTCTGTATTCAGGGCATGAGAGGGGTGTGTTGCATCGTGCACACACGGTGCCTGTTTCGCAGATAAGTTTTAATAAATACACAGAGAATAACATAGAGTCATTGGCCACGAGGAACACCTTCCCTGACCTTTTATTCTCTCCGGATCCACGTCACCGCGCCTACCATCCAACTCCAAAACTCAGGGGAGACTAACACTCCCTACCTCCCTTGGTGTGCATCATAGGCGTGCCCATGACGAACACAACATTTCTCCTTAACCAATACAAAACAAACATAGCTGCTCAAAAAAAAGATACTATACTAATCCAGTATACAAGAATAGTACACAACAAGAAATGCCACATTCAGTCAATCCACCCCGAATCCTTGCAGCCGCGTTGAGCATGGCAGTCGAGGACTCAAACTGTACCGTTCAAGTCCTTGTCTCAGAGGCACTGAGTTGATTGGTATGGAGCCAGGCACCTCCTGATCTGAATCTTGAACTGGCTCCAAATTCTGCATGTCCACACCCCTTGTAGTAGATGATTGAGAATTAGTAGCAGTCACCACCGGCCATGTGCACTGGCTCAAACTTCTGCATGTCCACACCCCATGTAGTCGATGATTGAGAATTAGTAGCAGTCACCACCGGATTCACTGTCAGGATGATCCATCCTCTCTCCTTCATCAGCTTCAGATCCCACTGTTTCCCTGAGCAGGAAGGTCTGGAATTGAAAATACAGAGGACATTAAACAACATTCACTCAGTACATGGCACTCATTTTGGTTTATACGCTCGAAATTGAGCCATGAGCAAGGTGTGCAGAGTGTCAGGATGGCCGAGTGGTCTAAGGCGCTGCGTTCAGGTCGCAGCCTCCCTTGGAGGTGTGGGTTTAAATCCCACTTCTGACAAGTGTATTCTGCAAGGTGGATACATTTTTGGACTTTTATTTCCCAAGCACCGTATCAAAAACAATGTCAACAGTTTCTGTAAATTATCGATAAGATCTATTTTCCGTTGCTTGCACTAATTGCCTGAAGTTGGCTAAATCGCAGTAAATCGGTAAAGCAGGAAATCACAGCATCTTCAACAAATCGTGATAGAGGGGCCGAGATAAAGGTTTCGACCCTACATATCAAAAGCGCAGCTGTCAATAGTTCAGCAGGTTCACAGTGCAGAAGGTTCAGTGGCACCAGGGTCCCCTGCGTCCCAATCACAGCTGGTTTTTAACTTCTGTATTCTGGGCATGGGAGGGGTGTGTTGCATTGTGCACACACAGTGCCTGTTTCGCAAATAAGTTTTAATAAATACACAGAGAATAATATAGAGTCATTGGCCACGAGGAACACCTTCCCTGACCTTTTATTCTCTCCGGTTCCACGTCACCTCGCCTACCATCCAACTCCAAAACTCGGGGGAGACTAACACTCCCTACCTCCCTTGGTGTGCATCATAGGCGTGCCCATGACGAACACAACATTTCTCCTTAACCAATACAAAACAAACATAGCTGCTAAAAAAAAAGATACTATACTAAACCAGTATACAAGAATAGTACACAACAAGAAATGCCACATTCAGTCAATCCACCCCGAATCCTTGCAGCCGCGTTGAGCATGGCGGTCGAGGACTCAAACTGTACCGTTCAAGTCCTTGTCTCAGAGGCACTGAGTTGATTGGTATGGAGCCAGGCACCTCCTGATCTGAATCTTGAACTGGCTCCAAATTCTGCATGTCCACACCCCCTGTAGTAGATGATTGAGAATTAGTAGCAGTCACCACCGGCCATGTGCAATGGCTCAAAATTCAGCATGTCCACACCCCATGTAGTAGATGATTGAGAATTAGTAGCAGTCACCACCGGATCCACTGTCAGGATGATCCATCCTCTCTCCTTCATCAGCTTCAGATCCCACTGTTTCCCTGAGCAGGAAGGTCTGGAATTGAAAATACAGAGGACATTAAACAACATTCACTCAGTACATGGCACTCATTTTGGTTTATAAGCTGGAAATTGAGCCATCAGTGAAGTGTCAAGAGTGTCAGGATGGCCGAGTGGTCTAAGGCGGTGCGTTCAGGTCGCAGTCTCCTTTGGAGGCGTGGGTTCGAATCCTACTTTTGACAAGTGTCTTTTGCGAGGTGGATACATTTTTGGACTTTTTTTTTCCAAGCACCCGTATCAAAAACAATGTCAACAGTTTCTGTAAATTATCGATAAGATCTATTGTCCGTTGCTTGCACTAATTTCCTGAAGTTGGCTAAATCGCAGTAAATCGGTAAAGCGGGAAATCACAGCATCTTCAACAAATCGTGATAGAGGGGCAGAGATAAAGGTTTCGACCCTACATATCAAGAGCGCAGCTGTCAATAGTTCAGCAGGTTCACAGTGCAGAAGGTTCAGTGGCACCAGGGTCCCCTGCGTCCCAATCACAGCTGGTTTTTAACTTCTGTATTCAGGGCATGGGAGGGGTGTGTTGCATCGTGCACACATGGTGCCTGTTTCGCAGATAAGTTTTAATAAATACACAGAGAATAATATAGAGTCATTGGCCACGAGGAACCCCTTCCCTGGCCTTTTATTCTCTCCGGTTCCACGTCACCGCGCCTACCATCCAACTCCAAAACTCGGGGGAGACTAACACTCCCTACCTCCCTTGGTGTGCATCATAGGAGTGCCCATGACGAACACAACATTTCTCCTTAACCAATACAAAACAAACATAGCTGCTTAAAAAAAAGATACTATACTAATCCAGTATACAAGAATAGTACAAAACAAGAAATGCCACATTCAGTCAATCCACCCCGAATCCTTGCAGCCGCGTTGAGCATGGCGGTCGAGGACTCAAACTGTACCGTTCAAGTCCTTGTCTCAGAGGCACTGAGTTGATTGGTATGGAGCCAGGCACCTCCTGATCTGAATCTTGAACTGGCTCCAAATTCTGCATGTCCAACCCCCTTGTAGTAGATGATTGAGAATTAGTAGCAGTCACCACCGGCCATGTGCACTGGCTCAAACTTCTGCATGTCCACACCCCATATAGTAGATGATTGAGAATTAGTAGCAGTCACCACCGGATTCACTGTCAGGATGATCCATCCTCTCTCCTTCATCAGCTTCAGATCACACTGTTTCCCTGAGCAGGAAGGTCTGGAATTGAAAATACAGAGGACATTAAACAACATTCACTCAGTACATGGCACTCATTTTGGTTTATAAGCTGGAAATTGAGCCATCAGTGCAGTGTCAAGAGTGTCAGGATGGCCGAGTGGTCTAAGGCGCTGCTTTCAGGTTGCAGTCTCCTTTGGAGGCGTGGATTTGAATCCCACTTCTGACAAGTGTCTTTTGCGAGGTGGATACATTTTTGGACTTTTTTTTTCCAAGCACTCGTATCAAAAACAATGTCAACAGTTTCTGTAAATTATCGATAAGATCTATTGTCCGTTGCTTGCACTAATTTCCTGAAGTTGGCTAAATCGCAGTAAATCAGTAAAGCGGTAAATCACAGCATCTTCAACAAATCGTGATAGAGGGGCAGAGATAAAGGTTTCGACCCTACATATCAAGAGCGCAGCTGTCAATAGTTCAGCAGGTTCACAGTGCAGAAGGTTCAGTGGCACCAGGGTCCCCTGCGTCCCAATCACAGCTGGTTTTTAACTTCTGTATTCAGGGCATGAGAGCGGTGTGTTGCATCGTGCACACACGGTGCCTGTTTCGCAGATAAGTGTTAATAAATACACAGAGAATAATATAGAGTCATTGGCCACGAGGAACACCTTCCCTGACCTTTTATTCTCTCCGGTTCCACGTCACCGCGCCTACCATCCAACTCCAAAACTCAGGGGAGACTAACACTCCCTACCTCCCTTGGTGTGCATCATAGGCGTGCCCATGACGAACACAACATTTCTCCTTAACCAATACAAAACAAACATAGCTGCTAAAAAAAAAGATACTATACTAATCCAGTATACAAGAGTAGTACACAACAAGAAATGCCACATTCAGTCAATCCACCCCGAATCCTTGCAGCCGCGTTGAGCATGGCGGTCGAGGACTCAAACTGTACCGTTCAAGTCCTTGTCTCAGAGGCACTGAGTTGATTGGTATGGAGCCAGGCACCTCCTGATCTGAATCTTGAACTGGCTCCAAATTCTGTATGTCCACACCCCTTGTAGTAGATGATTGAGAATTAGTAGCAGTCACCACCGGCCATGTGCACTGGCTCAAACTTCTGCATGTCCACACCCCATGTAGTCGATGATTGAGAATTAGTAGCATTCACCACCGGATTCACTGTCAGGATGATCCATCCTCTTTCCTTCATCAGCTTCAGATCCCACTGTTTCCCTGAGCAGGAAGGTCTGGAATTGAAAATACAGAGGACATTAAACAACATTCACTCAGTACATGGCACTCATTTTGGTTTATACGCTCGAAATTGAGCCATGAGCAAGGTGTGCAGAGTGTCAGGATGGCCGAGTGGTCTATGGCGCTGCGTTCAGGTCGCAGCCTCCCTTGGAGGTGTGGGTTTAAATCCCACTTCTGACAAGTGTATTTTGCAAGGTGGATACATTTTTGGACTTTTATTTCCCAAGCACCGTATCAAAAACAATGTCAACAGTTTCTGTAAATTATCGATAAGATCTATTTTCCGTTGCTTGCACTAATTGCCTGAAGTTGGCTAAATCGCAGTAAATCGGTAAAGCAGGAAATCACAGCATCTTCAACAAATCGTGATAGAGGGGCCGAGATAAAGGTTTCGACCCTACATATCAAAAGCGCAGCTGTCAATAGTTCAGCACGTTCACAGTGCAGAAGGTTCAGTGGCACCAGGGTCCCCTGCTTCCCAATCACAGCTGGTTTTTAACTTCTGTATTCTGGGCATGGGAGGGGTGTGTTGCATTGTGCACACACAGTGCCTGTTTCGCAAATAAGTTTTAATAAATACACAGAGAATAATATAGAGTCATTGGCCACGGGGAACACCTTCCCTGACCTTTTATTCTCTCCGGTTCCACGTCACCTCGCCTACCATCCAACTCTAAAACTCGGGGGAGACTAACACTCCCTACCTCCCTTGGTGTGCATCATAGGCGTGCCCATGACGAACACAACATTTCTCCTTAACCAATACAAAACAAACATAGCTGCTAAAAAAAAAGATACTATACTAAACCAGTATACAAGAATAGTACACAACAAGAAATGCCACATTCAGTCAATCCACCCCGAATCCTTGCAGCCGCGTTGAGCATGGCGGTCGAGGACTCAAACTGTACCGTTCAAGTCCTTGTCTCAGAGGCACTGAGTTGATTGGTATGGAGCCAGGCACCTCCTGATCTGAATCTTGAACTGGCTCCAAATTCTGCATGTCCACACCCCCTGTAGTAGATGATTGAGAATTAGTAGCAGTCACCACCGGCCATGTGCACTGGCTCAAAATTCAGCATGTCCACACCCCATGTAGTAGATGATTGAGAATTAGTAGCAGTCACCACCGGATCCACTGTCAGGATGATCCATCCTCTCTCCTTCATCAGCTTCAGATCCCACTGTTTCCCTGAGCAGGAAGGTCTGGAATTGAAAATACAGAGGACATTAAACAACATTCACTCAGTACATGGCAATCATTTTGGTTTATAAGCTGGAAATTGAGCCATCAGTGAAGTGTCAAGAGTGTCAGGATGGCCGAGTGGTCTAAGGCGGTGCGTGCAGGTCGCAATCTCCTTTGGAGGCGTGGGTTCGAATCCTACTTCTGACAAGTGTCTTTTGCGAGGTGGATACATTTTTGGACTTTTTTTTTCCAAGCACCCGTATCAAAAACAATGTCAACAGTTTCTGTAAATTATCGATAAGATCTATTGTCCGTTGCTTGCACTAATTTCCTGAAGTTGGCTAAATCGCAGTAAATCGGTAAAGCGGGAAATCACAGCATCTTCAACAAATCGTGATAGAGGGGCAGAGATAAAGGTTTCGACCCTACATATCAAGAGCGCAGCTGTCAATAGTTCAGCAGGTTCACAGTGCAGAAGGTTCAGTGGCACCAGGGTCCCCTGCGTCCCAATCACAGCTGTTTTTTAACTTCTGTATTCAGGGCATGGGAGGGGTGTGTTGCATCGTGCACACATGGTGCCTGTTTCGCAGATAAGTTTTAATAAATACACAGAGAATAATATAGAGTCATTGGCCACGAGGAACACCTTCCCTGGCCTTTTATTCTCTCCGGTTCCACGTCACCGCGCCTACCATCCAACTCCAAAACTCGGGGGAGACTAACACTCCCTACCTCCCTTGGTGTGCATCATAGGAGTGCCCATGACGAACACAACATTTCTCCTTAACCAATACAAAACAAACATAGCTGCTTAAAAAAAAGATACTATACTAATCCAGTATACAAGAATAGTACAAAACAAGAAATGCCACATTCAGTCAATCCACCCCGAATCCTTGCAGCCGCGTTGAGCATGGCGGCCGAGGACTCAAACTGTACCGTTCAAGTCCTTGTCTCAGAGGCACTGAGTTGATTGGTATGGAGCCAGGCACCTCCTGATCTGAATCTTGAACTGGCTCCAAATTCTGCATGTCCAACCCCCTTGTAGTAGATGATTGAGAATTAGTAGCAGTCACCACCGGCCATGTGCACTGGCTCAAACTTCTGCATGTCCACACCCCATATAGTAGATGATTGAGAATTAGTAGCAGTCACCACCGGATTCACTGTCAGGATGATCCATCCTCTCTCCTTCATCAGCTTCAGATCCCACTGTTTCCCTGAGCAGGAAGGTCTGGAATTGAAAATACAGAGGACATTAAACAACATTCACTCAGTACATGGCACTCATTTTGGTTTATAAGCTGGAAATTGAGCCATCAGTGCAGTGTCAAGAGTGTCAGGATGGCCGAGTGGTCTAAGGCGCTGCTTTCAGGTTGCAGTCTCCTTTGGAGGCGTGGATTTGAATCCCACTTTTGACAAGTGTCTTTTGCGAGGTGGATACATTTTTGGACTTTTTTTTTCCAAGCACTCGTATCAAAAACAATGTCAACAGTTTCTGTAAATTATCGATAAGATCTATTGTCCGTTGCTTGCACTAATTTCCTGAAGTTGGCTAAATCGCAGTAAAGCGGTAAATCACAGCATCTTCAACAAATCGTGATAGAGGGGCAGAGATAAAGGTTTCGACCCTACATATCAAGAGCGCAGCTGTCAATAGTTCAGCAGGTTCACAGTGCAGAAGGTTCAGTGGCACCAGGGTCCCCTGCGTCCCAATCACAGCTGGTTTTTAACTTCTGTATTCAGGGCATGAGAGCGGTGTGTTGCATCGTGCACACACGGTGCCTGTTTCGCAGATAAGTTTTAATAAATACACAGAGAATAATATAGAGTCATTGGCCACGAGGAACACCTTCCCTGACCTTTTATTCTCTCCGGTTCCACGTCACCGCGCCTACCATCCAACTCCAAAACTCAGGGGAGACTAACACTCCCTACCTCCCTTGGTGTGCATCATAGGCGTGCCCATGACGAACACAACATTTCTCCTTAACCAATACAAAACAAACATAGCTGCTCAAAAAAAAGATACTATACTAATCCAGTATACAAGAATAGTACACAACAAGAAATGCCACATTCAGTCAATCCACCCCAAATCCTTGCAGCCGCGTTGAGCATGGCGGTCGAGGACTCAAACTGTACCGTTCAAGTCCTTGTCTCAGAGGCACTGAGTTGATTGGTATGGAGCCAGGCACCTCCTGATCTGAATCTTGAACTGGCTCCAAATTCTGCATGTCCACACCCCTTGTAGTAGATGATTGAGAATTAGTAGCAGTCACCACCGGCCATGTGCACTTGCTCAAACTTCTGCATGTCCACACCCCATGTAGTCGATGATTGAGAATTAGTAGCAGTCACCACCGGATTCACTGTCAGGATGATCCATCCTCTCTCCTTCATCAGCTTCAGATCCCACTGTTTCCGTGAGCAGGAAGGTCTGGAATTGAAAATACAGAGGACATTAAACAACATTCACTCAGTACATGGCACTCATTTTGGTTTATAAGCTGGAAATTGAGCCATCAGTGCAGTGTCAAGAGTGTCAGGATGGCCGAGTGGTCTATGGCGCTGCGTTCAGGTTGCAGTCTCCTTTGGAGGCGTGGGTTCGAATCCCACTTCTGACAAGGGTCTTTTGCGAGGTGGATACATTTTTGGACTTTTTTTTTCCAAGCACCCGTATCAAAAACAATGTCAACAGTTTCTGTAAATTATCGATAAGATCTATTGTCCGTTGCTTGCACTAATTTCCTGAAGTTGGCTAAATCGCAGTAAATCGGTAAAGCGGGAAATCACAGCATCTTCAACAAATCGTGATAGAGGGGCAGAGATAAAGGTTTCGACCCTACATATCAAGAGCGCAGCTGTCAATAGTTCAGCAGGTTCACAGTGCAGAAGGTTCAGTGGCACCAGGGTCCCCTGCGTCCCAATCACAGCTGGTTTTTAACTTCTGTATTCAGGGCATGGGAGGGGTGTGTTGCATCGTGCACACATGGTGCCTGTTTCGCAGATAAGTTTTAATAAATACACAGAGAATAATATAGAGTCATTGGCCACGAGGAACACCTTCCCTGGCCTTTTATTCTCTCCGGTTCCACGTCACCGCGCCTACCATCCAACTCCAAAACTCGGGGGAGACTAACACTCCCTACCTCCCTTGGTGTGCATCATAGGCGTGCCCATGACGAACACAACATTTCTCCTTAACCAATACAAAACAAACATAGCTGCTTAAAAAAAAGATACTATACTAATCCAGTATACAAGAATAGTACAAAACAAGAAATGCCACATTCAGTCAATCCACCCCGAATCCTTGCAGCCGCGTTGAGCATGGCAGTCGAGGACTCAAACTGTACCGTTCAAGTCCTTGTCTCAGAGGCACTGAGTTGATTGGTATGGAGCCAGGCACCTCCTGATCTGAATCTTGAACTGGCTCCAAATTCTGCATGTCCACACCCCTTGTAGTAGATGATTGAGAATTAGTAGCAGTCACCACCAGCCATGTGCACTGGCTCAAACTTCTGCATGTCCACACCCCAAGTAGTCGATGATTGAGAATTAGTAGCAGTCACCACCGGATTCACTGTCAGGATGATCCATCCTCTCTCCTTCATCAGCTTCAGATCCCACTGTTTCCCTGAGCAGGAAGGTCTGGAATTGAAAATACAGAGGACATTAAACAACATTCACTCAGTACATGGCACTCATTTTGGTTTATAAGCTGGAAATTGAGCCATCAGTGCAGTGTCAAAAGTATCAGGATGGCCGAGTGGTCTAAGTCGCTGAGTTCAGGTCGCAGTCTCCTTTGGAGGCGTGTGCGAAACCCACTTCTGACAAGTGTCTTTTGCGAGGTGGATACATTTTTGGACTTTTATTTTAAAAAGCACCCGTATCAAAAACAATGTCAACAGTTTCTGTAAATTATCGATAAGATCTATTGTCCGTTGCTTGCACTAATTTCCTGAAGTTGGCTAAATCGCAGTAAATCGGTAAAGCGGGAAATCACAGCATCTTCAACAAATCGTGATAGAGGGGCAGAGATAAAGGTTTCGACCCTACATATCAAGAGCGCATCTGTCAATAGTTCAGCAGGTTCACAGTGCAGAAGGTTCAGTGGCACCAGAGTCCCCTGCGTCCCAATCACAGCTGGTTTTTAACTTCTGTATTCAGGGCATGGGAGGGGTGTGTTGCATCGTGCACACACGGTGCCTGTTTTGCAGATAAGTTTTAATAAATACACAGAGAATAATATAGAGTCATTGGCCATGAGGAACACCTTCCCTGACCTTTTATTCTCTCCGGTTCCACGTCACCACGCCTACCATCCAACTCCAAAACTCGGGGGAGACTAACACTCCCTACCTCCCTTGGTGTGCATCATAGGCGTGCCCATGACGAACACAACATTTCTCCTTAACCAATACAAAACAAACATAGCTGCTCAAAAAAAAGATACTATACTAATC
This sequence comes from Pleurodeles waltl, assembly GCF_031143425.1. Taxonomy (NCBI): domain Eukaryota; kingdom Metazoa; phylum Chordata; class Amphibia; order Caudata; family Salamandridae; genus Pleurodeles; species Pleurodeles waltl. Next base: position 6,419,195 of record NW_027150097.1, read on the forward strand.
CAGTATACAAGAATAGTACACAACAAGAAATGCCACATTCAGTCAATCCACCCCGAATCCTTGCAGCCGCATTGAGCATGGCGGTCGAGGACTCAAACTGTACCGTTCAAGTCCTTGTCTCAGAGGCACTGAGTTGATTGGTATGGAGCCAGGCACCTCCTGATCTGAATCTTGAACTGGCTCCAAATTCTGCATTTCCACACCCCTTGTAGTAGATGATTGAGAATTAGTAGCAGTCACCACCGGCCATGTGCACTGGCTCAAACTTCTGCATGTCCACACCCCAAGTAGTCGATGACTGCGAATTAGTAGCAGTCACCACCGGATTCACTGTCAGGATGATCCATCCTCTCTCCTTCATCAGCTTCAGATCCCACTGTTTCCCTGAGCAGGAAGGTCTGGAATTGAAAATACAGAGGACATTAAACAACATTCACTCAGTACATGGCACTCATTTTGGTTTATAAGCTGGAAATTGAGCCATCAGTGCAGTGTCAAGAGTGTCAGGATGGCCGAGTGGTCTAAGGCGCTGCGTTCAGGTTGCAGTCTCCTTTGGAGGCGTGGGTTCAAATCCCACTTCTGACAAGTGTCTTTTGCGAGGTGGATACATTTTTGGACTTTTTTTTTTCCAAGCACCCGTATCAAAAACAATGTCAACAGTTTCTGTAAATTATCGATAAGATCTATTGTCCGTTGCTTGCACTAATTTCCTGAAGTTGGCTAAATCGCAGTAAATCGGTAAAGCGGGAAATCACAGCATCTTCAACAAATCGTGATAGAGGGGCAGAGATAAAGGTTTCGACCCTACATATCAAGAGCGCAGCTGTCAATAGTTCAGCAGGTTCACAGTGCAGAAGGTTCAGTGGCACCAGGGTCCCCTGCGTCCCAATCACAGTTGGTTTTTAACTTCTGTATTCAGGGCATGGGAGGGGTGTGTTGCATCGTGCCCACACGGTGCCTGTTTCGCAGATAAGTTTTAATAAATACACAGAGAATAATATAGAGTCATTGGCCACGAGGAACACCTTCCCTGACCTTTTATTCTCTCCGGTTCCACGTCACCGCGCCTACCATCCAACTCCAAAACTCAGGGGAGACTAACACTCCCTACCTCCCTTGGTGTGCATCATAGGCGTGCCCATGACGAACACAACATTTCTCCTTAACCAATACAAAACAAACATAGCTGCTCAAAAAAAAAAAAACTATACTAATCCAGTATACAAGAATAGTACACAACAAGAAATGCCACATTCAGTCAATCCACCCCGAATCCTTGCAGCCGCGTTGAGCATGGCGGTCGAGGACTCAAACTGTACCGTTCAAGTCCTTGTCTCAGAGGCACTGAGTTGATTGGTATGGAGCCAGGCACCTCTTGATCTGAATCTTGAACTGGCTCCAAATTCTTCATGTCCACACCCCTTGTAGTAGATGATTGAGAATTAGTAGCAGTCACCACCGGCCATGTGCACTGGCTCAAAATTCAGCATGTCCACACCCCATGTAGTCGATGATTGAGAATTAGTAGCAGTCACCACCGGATTCACTGTCAGGATGATCCATCCTCTCTTCTTCATCAGCTTCAGATCCCACTGTTTCCCTGAGCAGGAAGGTCTGGAATTGAAAATACAGAGGACATTAAACAACATTCACTCAGTACATGGCACTCATTTTGGTTTATACGCTCGAAATTGAGCCATGAGAGAGGTGTGAAGAGTGTCAGGATGGCCGAGTGGTCTAAGGTGCTGCGTTCAGATCGCAGCCTCCCTTGGAGGTGTGGGTTCAAATCCCACTTCTGACAAGTGTATTTTGCGAGGTGGATAAATTTTTGGACTTTTTTTTCCCAAGCACCGTATCAAAAACAATGTCAACAGTTTCTGTAAATTATCGATAAGATCTATTTTCCGTTGCTTGCACTAATTGCCTGAAGTTGGCTAAATCGCAGTAAATCGGTAAAGCAGGAAATCACAGCATCTTCAACAAATCGTGATAGAGGGGCCGAGATAAAGGTTTCGACCCTACATATCAAAAGCACAGCTGTCAATAGTTCAGCAGGTTCACAGTGCAGAAGGTTCAGTGGCACCAGGGTCCCCTGTGTCTCAATCACAGCTGGTTTTTAACTTCTGTATTCAGGGGATGGGAGGGGTGGGGGTGTTGCGTCGTGCACACACAGTGCCTGTTTTGCAGAGAAGTTTTAATAAATACACAAAGAATAATATGGAGTCTTTAGCCACGAGGAACACCTTCCCCTACCTTTTATTCTCTCCGATTCCACATCACCGCACCTACCATCCAACTCTAAAACTCGGGGGAGACTAACACTCCCTACCTCCCTTGGTGTGCATCATGGGCGTGCCCATGACGAACACAACATTTCTCCTTAACCAATACAAAACAAACATAGCTGCTCAAAAAAAAGATACTATACTAATCCAGTATGCAAGAATAGTACACAACAATAAATACCACATTCAGTCAATCCACCCCGAAACCTTGCAGCCGCGTTGAGCATGGCAGTCGAGGACTCAATCTGTACCGTTCAAGTCCTTGTCTCAGAGGCACTGAGTTGATTGGTATGGAGCCAGGCACCTCCTGATCTGAATCTTGAACTGGCTCCAAATTCTGCATGTCCACACCCCCTGTATTAGATGATTGAGGATTAGTAGCAGTCACCACCGGCCATGTGCACTGGCTCAAAATTCAGCATGTCCACACCCCATGTAGTAGATGATTGAGAATTAGTAGCAGTCACCACCGGATCCACTGTCAGGATGATCCATCCTCTCTCCTTCATCAGCTTCAGATCCCACTGTTTCCCTGAGCAGGAAGGTCTGGAATTGAAAATACAGAGGACATTAAACAACATTCACTCAGTACATGGCACTCATTTTGGTTTATAAGCTGGAAATTGAGCCATCAGTGCAGTGTCACGAGTGTCAGGATGGCCGAGTGGTCTAAGGCACTGCGTTCAGGTTGCAGTCTCATATGGAGGCGTGGGTTCGAATCCCACTTCTGACAAGTGTCTTTTGCGAGGTGGATACATTTTTTGACTTTTTTTTTCCAAGCACCCGTATCAAAAACAATGTCAACAGTTTCTGTAAATTATCGATAAGATCTATTGTCCGTTGCTTGCACTAATTTCCTGAAGTTGGCTAAATCGCGGTAAAGCGGTAAAGCGGGAAATCACAGCATCTTCAACAAATCGTGATAGAGGAGCAGAGATAAAGGTTTTGACCCTACATATCAAGAGCGCAGCTGTCAATAGTTCAGCAGGTTCACAGTGCAGAAGGTTCAGTGGCACCAGGGTCCCCTGCGTCCCAATCACAGCTGGTTTTTAACTTCTGTATTCAGGGCATGGGAGGGGTGTGCTGCATCGTGCACACATGGTGCCTATTTCTCAGATAAGTTTTAATAAATACACAAAGAATAATATGGAGTCTTTAGCCACGAGGAACACCTTCCCCTACCTTTTATTCTCTCCGATTCCACATCACCGCACCTACCATCCAACTCTAAAACTCGGGGGAGACTAACACTCCCTACCTCCCTTGGTGTGCATCATGGGCGTGCCCATGACGAACACAACATTTCTCCTTAACCAATACAAAACAAACATAGCTGCTCAAAAAAAAGATACTATACTAATCCAGTATGCAAGAATAGTACACAACAATAAATACCACATTCAGTCAATCCACCCCGAAACCTTGCAGCCGCGTTGAGCATGGCGGTCGAGGACTCAAACTGTACCGTTCAAGTCCTTGTCTCAGAGGCACTGAGTTGATTGGTATGGAGCCAGGCACCTCCTGATCTGAATCTTGAACTGGCTCCAAATTCTGCATGTCCACACCCCCTGTAGTAGATGATTGAGAATTAGTAGCAGTCACCACCGGCCATATGCACTGGCTCAAAATTCTGCAAGTCCACACCCCATGTAGTAGATGATTGAGAATTAGTAGCAGTCACCACAGGGTCCACTGTCAGGATGATCCATCCTCTCTCCTTCATCAGCTTCAGATCCCACTGTTTCCCTGAGCAGGAAGGTCTGGAATTGAAAATACAGAGGACATTAAATAACATTCACTCAGTACATGGCACTCATTTTGGTTTATAAGCTGGAAATTGAGCCATCAGTGTGGTGTCAAGAGTGTCAGGATGGCCGGGTGGTCCAAGGTGCTCCATTCAGGTCACAGTCTCGCTTGGAGATGTGAGTTCAAACCCCTCTTCTGACAAGTGTCTTTTGCGAGCTGGATACTTTTTTTTTCCAAGCACCCTTATCAAAAACAATGTCAACAGTTTCTGTAAATTATCGATAAGATCTATTGTCCGTTGCTTGCACTAATTGCCTGAAGTTGGCTAAATCGCAGTAAATCGGTAAAGCAGGAAATCACAGCATCTTCAACAAATCGTGATAGAGGGGCCGAGATAAAGGTTTCGACCCTACATATAAAAAGCACAGCTGTCAATAGTTCAGCAGGTTCACAGTGCAGAAGGTTCAGTGGCACCAGGGTCCCCTGCGTCCCAATCACAGCTGGTTTTTAACTTCTGTATTCAGGGCACGGGAGGGGTGTGTTGCATCGTGCACACACAGTGCCTGTTTCGCAAATAAGTTTTAATAAATACACAGAGAATAATATAGAGTCATTGGCCACGAGGAACACCTTCCATGACCTTTTATTCTCTCCGGTTCCACGTCACCGCGCCTACCATCCAACTCCAAAACTTGGGGGAGACTAACACTCCCTACCTCCCTTGGTGTGCATCATAGGCATGCCCATGACGAACACAACATTTCTCCTTAACCAATACAAAACAAACATAGCTGCTCAAAAAAAAGATACTATACTAAACCAGTATACAAGAATAGTACACAACAAGAAATGCCACATTCAGTCAATCCACCCTGAATCCTTGCAGCCGCGTTGAGCATGGCAGTCGAGGACTCAATCTGTACCGTTCAAGTCCTTGTCTCAGAGGCACTGAGTTGATTGGTATGGAGCCAGGCACCTCCTGATCTGAATCTTGAACTGGCTCCAAATTCTGCATGTCCACACCCCCTGTATTAGATGATTGAGGATTAGTAGCAGTCACCACCGGCCATGTGCACTGGCTCAAAATTCAGCATGTCCACACCCCATGTAGTAGATGATTGAGAATTAGTAGCAGTCACCACCGGATCCACTGTCAGGATGATCCATCCTCTCTCCTTCATCAGCTTCAGATCCCACTGTTTCCCTGAGCAGGAAGGTCTGGAATTGAAAATACAGAGGACATTAAACAACATTCACTCAGTACATGGCACTCATTTTGGTTTATAAGCTGGAAATTGAGCCATCAGTGCAGTGTCACGAGTGTCAGGATGGCCGAGTGGTCTAAGGCACTGCGTTCAGGTTGCAGTCTCATATGGAGGCGTGGGTTCGAATCCCACTTCTGACAAGTGTCTTTTGCGAGGTGGATACATTTTTTGACTTTTTTTTTCCAAGCACCCGTATCAAAAACAATGTCAACAGTTTCTGTAAATTATCGATAAGATCTATTGTCCGTTGCTTGCACTAATTTCCTGAAGTTGGCTAAATCGCGGTAAAGCGGTAAAGCGGGAAATCACAGCATCTTCAACAAATCGTGATAGAGGAGCAGAGATAAAGGTTTTGACCCTACATATCAAGAGCGCAGCTGTCAATAGTTCAGCAGGTTCACAGTGCAGAAGGTTCAGTGGCACCAGGGTCCCCTGCGTCCCAATCACAGCTGGTTTTTAACTTCTGTATTCAGGGCATGGGAGGGGTGTGCTGCATCGTGCACACATGGTGCCTATTTCTCAGATAAGTTTTAATAAATACACAGAGAATAATATAGAGTCATTGGCCACGAGGAACATCTTCCCTGGCCTTTTATTCTCTCCGGTTCCACGTCACCGCGCCTACCATCCAACTCCAAAACTCGGGGGAGACTAACACTCCCTACCTCCCTTGGTGTGCATCATAGGCGTGCCCATGATGAACACAACATTTCTCCTTAACCAATACAAAACAAACATAGCTGCTCAAAAAAAAGATACTATACTAATCCAGTATACAAGAATAGTACACATCAAGAAATGCCACATTCAGTCAATCCACCCCGAATCCTTGCAGCCGCGTTGAGCATGGCGGTCGAGGACTCAAACTGTACCGTTCAAGTCCTTGTCTCAGAGGCACTGAGTTGATTGGTATGGAGCCAGGCACCTCCTGATCTGAATCTTGAACTGGCTCCAAATTCTGCATGTCCACACCCCCTGTAGTAGGTGATTGAGAATTAGTAGCAGTCACCACCTGCCATTTGCACTGGCTCAAAATTCAGCATGTCCACACCCCATGTAGTAGATGATTGAGAATTAGTAGCAATCACCACCGGATCCACTGTCAGGATGATCCATCCTCTCTCCTTCATCAGCTTCAGATCCCACTGTTTCCCTGAGCAGGAAGGTCTGGAATTGAAAATACAGAGGACATTAAACAACATTCACTCAGTACATGGCACTCATTTTGGTTTATAAGCTGGAAATTGAGCTACAGTGCAGTGTCAAGAGTGTCAGGATGGCCAAGTGGTCTAAGGCGCTGCGTTCAGGTCGCAGTCTCCTTTCGAGGTGTGGGTTCGAATCCCACTTCTGACAAGTGTCTTTTGCGAGGTGGATACATTTTTGGACTTTTTTTTTCCAAGCACCTGTATCAAAAACAATGTCAACAGTTTCTGTAAATTATCGATAAGATCTATTGTCCGTTGCTTGCACTAATTTCCTGAAGTTGGCTAAATCGCAGTAAATCGGTAAAGCGGGAAATCACAGCATCTTCAACAAATAGTGATAGAGGGGCAGAGATAAAGGTTTTGACCCTACATATCAAGAGCGCAGCTGTCAATAGTTCAGCAGGTTCACAGTGCAGAAGGTTCAGTGGCACCAGGGTCCCCTGCGTCCCAATCACAGCTGGTTTTTAACTTCTGTATTCAGGGCATGGCAGGGGTGTGTTGCATCATGCACACATGGTGCCTGTTTCGCAGATAAGTTTTAATAAATACACAGAGAATAATATGGAGTCATTTTCCACGAGGAACACCTTCCCTGGCCTTTTATTCTCTCCGGTTCCACGTCACCGCGCCTACCATCCAACTCCAAAACTCGGGGGAGACTAACACTCCCTACCTCCCTTGGTGTGCATCATAGGCGTGCCCATGACGAACAGAACATTTCTCCTTAACCAATACAAAACAAACATAGCTGCTCAAAAAAAAGATACTATACTAATACAGTATACAAGAATAGTACACAACAAGAAATGCCACATTCAGTCAATCCACCCCGAATCCTTGCAGCCGCGTTGAGCATGGCGGTCGAGGACTCAAACTGTACCGTTCAAGTCCTTGTCTCAGAGGCACTGAGTTGATTGGTATGGAGCCAGGCACCTCCTGATCTGAATCTTGAACTGGCTCCAAATTCTGCATGTCCACACCCCCTGTAGTAGATGATTGAGAATTAGTAGCAGTCACCACCGGCCATATGCACTGGCTCAAAATTCTGCAAGTCCACACCCCATGTAGTAGATGATTGAGAATTAGTAGCAGTCACCACAGGGTCCACTGTCAGGATGATCCATCCTCTCTCCTTCATCAGCTTCAGGTCCCACTGTTTCCCTGAGCAGGAAGGTGTGGAATTGAAAATACAGAGGACATTAAATAACATTCACTCAGTACATGGCACTCATTTTGGTTTATAAGCTGGAAATTGAGCCATCAGTCTGGTGTCAAGAGTGTCAGGATGGCCGGGTGGTCTAAGGTGCTGCGTTCAGGTCACAGTCTCCCTTGGAGATGTGGGTTCAAACCCCTCTTCTGACAAGTGTCTTTTGCGAGGTGGATACATTTTTGGACTTTTTTTTTTTTCAAGCACCCTTATCAAAAACAATGTCAACAGTTTCTGTAAATTATCGATAAGATCTATTGTCCGTTGCTTGCACTAATTGCCTGAAGTTGGCTAAATCGCAGTAAATCGGTAAAGCGGGAAATCACAGCATCTTCAACAAATCGTGATAGAGGGGCAGAGATAAAGGTTTCGACCCTACATATCAAAAGCACAGCTGTCAATAGTTCAGCAGGTTCACAGTGCAGAAGGTTTAGTGGCACCAGGGTCCCCTGCGTCCCAATCACAGCTGGTTTTTAACTTCTGTATTCAGGGCATGGGAGGGGTGTGTTGCATTGTGCACACAAAGTGCCTGTTTCGCAAATAAGTTTGAATAAATACACAGAGAATAATATAGAGTCATTGGCCACGAGGAACACCTTCCCTGGCCTTTTATTCTCTCCGGTTCCACGTCACCGCGCCTACCATCCAACTCCAAAACTCGGGGGAGACTAACACTCCCTACCTCCCTTGGTGTGCATCATAGGCGTGCCCATGATGAACACAACATTTCTCCTTAACCAATACAAAACAAACATAGCTGCTCAAAAAAAAGATACTATACTAATCCAGTATACAAGAATAGTACACATCAAGAAATGCCACATTCAGTCAATCCACCCCGAATCCTTGCAGCCGCGTTGAGCATGGCGGTCGAGGACTCAAACTGTACCGTTCAAGTCCTTGCTCAGAGGCACTGAGTTGATTGGTATGGAGCCAGGCACCTCCTGATCTGAATCTTGAACTGGCTCCAAATTCTGCATGTCCACACCCCTTGTAGTAGATGATTGAGAATTAGTAGCAGTCACCACCGGCCATGTGCACTGGTTCAAACTTCTGCATGTCCACACCCCAAGTAGTCGATGATTGAGAATTAGTAGCAGTCACCACCGGATTCACTGTCAGGATGATCCATCCTCTCTCCTTCATCAGCTTCAGATCACACTGTTTCCCTGAGCAGGAAGGTCTGGAATTGAAAATACAGAGGACATTAAACAACATTCACTCAGTACATGGCACTCATTTTGGTTTATAAGCTGGAAATTGAGCCATCAGTGCAGTGTTAATAGTGTCAGGATGGCTGAGTGGTCTAAGGCGCTGCGTTCAGGTTGCAGTTTCCTTTGGAGGCATGGGTTCGAATCCCACTTCTGACAAGTGTCTTCTGCGAGGTGGATACATTTTTGGACTTTTTTTTTCCAAGCACCCGTATCAAAAACAATGTCAACAGTTTCTGTAAATTATCGATAAGATCTATTGTCCGTTGCTTGCACTAATTTCCTGAAGTTGGCTAAATCGCAGTAAATCGGTAAAGCGGGAAATCACAGCATCTTCAACAAATCGTGATAGAGGGGCAGAGATAAAGGTTTCGACCCTACATATCAAGAGCGCAGCTGTCAATAGTTCAGCAGGTTCACAGTGCAGAAGGTTCAGTGGCACCAGGGTCCCCTGCGTCCCAATCACAGCTGGTTTTTAACTTCTGTATTCAGGGCATGGGAGGGGTGTGTTGCATCGTGCACACACGGTGCCTGTTTCGCAGATAAGTTTTAATAAATACATACAGAATAATATAGAGTCATTGGCCACGAGGAACAGCTTCCCTGACCTTTTATTCTCTCCGGTTCCACGTCACCGCGCCTACCATCCAACTCCAAAACTCGGGGGAGACTAACACTCCCTACCTCCCTTGGTGTGCATCATAGGAGTGCCCATGACGAACACAACATTTCTCCTTAACCAATACAAAACAGACATAGCTGCTCAAAAAAAAGATACTATACTAAACCAGTATACAAGAATAGTACACAACAAGAAATGCCACATTCAGTCAATCCACCCCGAATCCTTGCAGCCGCGTTGAGCATGGCGGTCGAGGACTCAATCTGTACCGTTCAAGTCCTTGTCTCAGAGGCACTGGGTTGATTGGTATGGAGCCAGGCACCTCCTGATCTGAATCTTGAACTGGCTCCAAATTCTGCATGTCCACACCCCTTGTAGTAGATGATTGAGAATTAGTAGCAGTCACCACCGGCCATGTGCACTGGCTCAAAATTCAGCATGTCCACACCCCATGTAGTAGATGATTGAGAATTAGTAGCAGTCACCACCGGATTCACTGTCAGGATGATCCATCCTCTCTCCTTCATCAGCTTCAGATCCCACTGTTTCCCTGAGCAGGAAGGTCTGGAATTGAAAATACAGAGGACATTAAATAACATTCACTCAGTACATGGCACTCATTTTGGTTTATAAGCTGAAAATTGAGCCATCAGTCTGGTGTCAAGAGTGTCAGGATGGCCGGGTGGTCTAAGGTGCTGCATTCAGGTCACAGTCTCCCTTGGAGACGTGGGTTCAAACCCCTCTTCTCACAAGTGTCTTTTGCGAGGTGGATACATTTTTGGACTTTTTTTTTTCCAAGCACCCTTATCAAAAACAATGTCAACAGTTTCTGTAAATTATCGATAAGATCTATTGTCCGTTGCTTGCACTAATTGCCTGAAGTTTGCTAAATCGCAGTAAATCGGTAAAGCAGGAAATCACAGCATCTTCAACAAATCGTGATAGAGGGGCCGAGATAAAGGTTTCGACCCTACATATCAAAAGCACAGCTGTCAATAGTTCAGCAGGTTCACAGTGCAGAAGGTTCAGTGGCACCAGGGTCCCCTGCGTCCCAATCACAGCTGGTTTTTAACTTCTGTATTCAGGGCATGGGAGGGGTGTGTTGCATTGTGCACACAAAGTGCCTGTTTCGCAAATAAGTTTGAATAAATACACAGAGAATAATATAGAGTCATTGGCCACGAGGAACACCTTCCCTGACCTTTTATTCTCTCCGGTTCCACGTCACCGTGCCTACCATCCAATTCCAAAACTCGGGGGAGACTAACACTCCCTACCTCCCTTGGTGTGCATCATAGGCGTGCCCATGACGAACACAACATTTCTCCTTAACCAATACAAAACAAACATAGCTGCTCAAAAAAAAAGATACTATACTAAACCAGTATACAAGAATAGTACACAACAAGAAATGCCACATTCAGTCAATCCACCCCGAATCCTTGCAGCCGCGTTGAGCATGGCGGTCGAGGACTCAAACTGTACCGTTCAAGTCCTTGTCTCAGAGGCACTGAGTTGATTGGTATGGAGCCAGGCACCTCCTGATCTGAATCTTGAACTGGCTCCAAATTCTGCATGTCCACACCCCTTGTAGTAGATGATTGAGAATTAGTAGCAGTCACCACCGGCCATGTGCACTGGCTCAAACTTCTGCATGTCCACACCCCAAGTAGTCGATGATTGCGAATTAGTAGCAGTCACCACCGGATTCACTGTCAGGATGATCCATCCTCTCTCCTTCATCAGCTTCAGATCCCACTGTTTCCCTGAGTAGGAAGGTCTGGAATTGAAAATACAGAGGACATTAAACAACATTCACTCAGTACATGGCACTCATTTTGGTTTATACGCTCGAAATTGAGCCATGAGGGAGGTGTGAAGAGTGTCTGGATGGCTGAGTGGTCTAAGGCGCTGTGTTCAGGTTGCAGCCTCCCTTGGAGTTGTGGGTTCAAATCCCACTTCTGACAAGTGTATTTTGCGAGGTGGATACATTTTTGGACTTTTTTTTCCCAAGCACCGTATCAAAAACAATGTCAACAGTTTCTGTAAATTATCGATAAGATCTATTTTCCGTTGCTTGCACTAATTGCCTGAAGTTGGCTAAATCGCAATAAATCGGTAAAGCAGGAAATCACAGCATCTTCAACAAATCGTGATAGAGGGGCCGAGATAAAGGTTTCGACCCTACATATCAAAAGCGCAGCTGTCAATAGTTCCTCAGGTTCACAGTGCAGAAGGTTCAGTGGCACCAGGGTCCCCTGCGTCCCAATCACAGCTGGTTTTTAACTTCTGTATTCAGGGGATGGGAGGGGTGGGGGTGTTGCGTCTTGCACACACAGTGCCTGTTTTGCAGATAAGTTTTAATAAATACACAAAGAATAATATGGAGTCTTTAGCCACGAGGAACACCTTCCCCTACCTTTTATTCTCTCCGATTCCACATCACCGCACCTACCATCCAACTCCAAAACTCGGGGGAGACTAACACTCCCTACCTCCCTTGGTGTGCATCATGGGCGTGCCCATGACGAACACAACATTTCTCCTTTACCAATACAAAACAAACATAGCTGCTCAAAAAAAAGATACTATACTAATCCAGTATACAAGAATAGTACACAACAATAAATACCACATTCAGTCAATCCACCCCGAATCCTTGCAGCCGCGTTGAGCATGGCGGTCGAGGACTCAAACTGTACCGTTCAAGTCCTTGTCTCAGAGGCACTGAGTTGATTGGTATGGAGCCAGGCACCTCCATATCTGAATCTTGAACTGGCTCCAAATTCTGCATGTCCACACCCCCTGTAGTAGATGATTGAGAATTAGTAGCAGTCACCACCGGCCATATGCACTGGCTCAAAATTCTGCAAGTCCACACCCCATATAGTAGATGATTGAGAATTAGTAGCAGTCACCACCGGATTCACTGTCGGGATGATCCATCCTCTCTCCTTCATCAGCTTCAGATCCCACTGTTTCCCTGAGCAGGAAGGTCTGGAATTGAAAATACAGAGGACATTAAACAACATTCACTCAGTACATGGCACTCATTTTGGTTTATAAGCTGGAAATTGAGCCATCAGTGCAGTGTCAAGAGTATCAGGATGGCCGAGTGGTCTAAGGTGCTGAGTTCAGGTCGCAGTCTCCTTTGGAGGCATGGGTTCGAATCCCACTTCTGACAAGTGTCTTTTGCGAGGTGGATACATTTTTGGACTTTTTTTTTCCCAGCACCCGTATCAAAAACAATGTCAACAGTTTCTGTAAATTATCGATAAGATCTATTGTCCGTTGCTTGCACTAATTTCCTGAAGTTGGCTAAATCGCAGTAAATCGGTAAAGCGGGAAATCACAGCATCTTCAACAAATCGTGATAGAGGGGCAGAGATAAAGGTTTCGACCCTACATATCAAGAGCGCATCTGTCAATAGTTCAGCAGGTTCACAGTGCAGAAGGTTCAGTGGCACCAGAGTCCCCTGCGTCCCAATCACAGCTGGTTTTTAACTTCTGTATTCAGGGCATGGGAGGGGTGTGTTGCATCGTGCACACACGGTGCCTGTTTTGCAGATAAGTTTTAATAAATACACAGAGAATAATATAGAGTCATTGGCCACGAGGAACACCTTCCCTGACCTTTTATTCTCTCTGGTTTCACGTCACCGCGCCTACCATCCAACTCCAAAACTCGGGGGAGACTAACACTCCCTACCTCCCTTGGTGTGCATCATAGGCGTGCCCATGACGAACACAACATTTCTCCTTAACCAATACAAAACAAACATAGCTGCTCAAAAAAAAGATACTATACTAATCCAGTATACAAGAATAGTACACAACAAGAAATGCCACATTCAGTCAATCCACCCCGAATCCTTGCAGCCGCGTTGAGCATGGCGGTCGAGGACTCAAACTGTACCGTTCAAGTCCTTGTCTCAGAGGCACTGAGTTGATTGGTATGGAGCCAGGCACCTCCTGATCTGAATCTTGAACTGGCTCCAAATTCTGCAGGTCCACACCCCCTGTAGTAGATGATTGAGAATTAGTAGCAGTCACCACCGGCCATGTGCACTGGCTCAAACTTCTGCATGTCCACACCCCAAGTAGTCGATGATTGCGAATTAGTAGCAGTCACCACCGGATTCACTGTCAGGATGATCCATCCTCTCTCCTTCATCAGCTTCAGATCCCACTGTTTCCCTGAGCAGGAAGGTCTGGAATTAAAAATACAGAGGACATTAAACAACATTCACTCAGTACACGGCACTCATTTTGGTTTATAAGCTGGAAATTGAGCCATCAGTGCAGTGTCAAGAGTGTCAGGATGGCCGAGTGGTCTAAGGCGCTGCGTTCAGGTTGCAGTCTCCTTTGGAGGCGTGGATTTGAATCCCACTTCTGACAAGTGTCTTTTGCGAGGTGGATACATTTTTGGACTTTTTTTTTCCAAGCACCCGTATCAAAAACAATGTCAACAGTTTCTGTAAATTATCGATAAGATCTATTGTCTGTTGCTTGCACTAATTTCCTGAAGTTGGCTAAATCGCAGTAAATCAGTAAAGCGGGAAATCACAGCATCTTCAACAAATCGTGATAGAGGGGCAGAGATAAAGGTTTCGACCCTACATATCAAGAGCGCAGCTGTCAATAGTTCAGCAGGTTCACAGTGCAGAAGGTTCAGTGGCACCAGGGTCCCCTGCATCCCAATCACAGCTGGTTTTTAACTTCTGTATTCAGGGCATGAGAGGGGTGTGTTGGATCGTGCACACACGGTGCCTGTTTCGCAGATAAGTTTTAATAAATACACAGAGAATAATATAGAGTCATTGGCCACGAGGAACACCTTCCCTGACCTTTTATTCTCTCCGGTTCCACGTCACCGCGCCTACCATTCAACTCCAAAACTCAGGGGAGACTAACACTCCCTACCTCCCTTGGTGTGCATCATAGGCGTGCCGATGACGAACACAACATTTCTCCTTAACCAATACAAAACAAACATAGCTGCTCAAAAAAAAGATACTATACTAATCCAGTATACAAGAATAGTACACAACAAGAAATGCCACATTCAGTCAATCCACCCCGAATCCTTGCAGCCGCGTTGAGCATGGCGGTCGAGGACTCAAACTGTACCGTTCAAGTCCTTGTCTCAGAGGCACTGAGTTGATTGGTATGGAGCCAGGCACCTCCTGATCTGAATCTTGAACTGGCTCCAAATTCTGCATGTCCTCACCCCTTGTAGTAGATGATTGAGAATTAGTAGCAGTCACCACCGGCCATGTGCACTGGCTCAAACTTCTGCATGTCCACACCCCATGTAGTCGATGATTGATTCACTCAGTACATGGCACTCATTTTGGTTTATACGCTCGAAATTGAGCCATGAGCGAGGTGTGCAGAGTGTCGGGATGGCCGATTGGTCTAAGGCGCTGCGTTCAGGTCGCAGCCTCCCTTGGAGGTGTGGGTTTAAATCCCACTTCTTACAAGTGTATTTTGCAAGGTGGATAAATTTTTGGACTTTTTTTTCCCAAGCACCGTATCAAAAACAATGTCAACAGTTTCTGTAAATTATCGATAAGATCTATTTTCCGTTGCTTGCACTAATTGCCTGAAGTTGGCTAAATCGCAGTAAATCGGTAAAGCAGGAAATCACAGCATCTTCAACAAATCGTGATAGAGGGGCCGAGATAAAGGTTTCGACCCTACATATCAAAAGCGCAGCTGTCAATAGTTCAGCAGGTTCACAGTGCAGAAGGTTCAGTGGCACCAGGGTCCCCAGCGTCCCAATCAGAGCTGGTTTTTAACTTCTGTATTCAGGGGATGGGAGGGGTGGGGGTGTTGCGTCGTGCACACACAGTGCCTGTTTTGCAGAGAAGTTTTAATAAATACACAAAGAATAATATGGAGTCTTTGGCCACGAGGAACACCTTCCCCTACCTTTTATTCTCTCCGATTCCACATCACCGCACCTACCATCCAACTCCAAAACTCGGGGGAGACTAACACTCCCTACCTCCCTTGGTGTGCATCATGGGCGTGCCCATGACGAACACAACATTTCTCCTTAACCAATACAAAACAAACATAGCTGCTCAAAAAAAAGATACTATACTAATCCAGTATACAAGAATAGTACACAACAATAAATACCACATTCAGTCAATCCACCCCGAATCCTTGCAGCCGCGTTGAGCATGGCGGTCGAGGACTCAAACTGTACTGTTCAAGTCCTTGTCTCAGAGGCACTGAGTTGATTGGTATGGAGCCAGGCACCTCCTGATCTGAATCTTGAACTGGCTCCAAATTCTGCATGTCCACACCCCCTGTAGTAGATGATTGAGAATTAGTAGCAGTCACCACCGGCCATATACACTGGCTCAAAATTCTGCAAGTCCACACCCCATGTAGTAGATGATTGAGAATTAGTAGCAGTCACCACAGGGTCCACTGTCAGGATGATCCATCCTCTCTCCTTCATCAGCTTCAGATCCCACTGTTTCCCTGAGCAGGAAGGTCTGGAATTGAAAATACAGAGGACATTAAATTACATTCACTCAGTACATGGCACTCATTTTGGTTTATAAGCTGGAAATTGAGCCATGAGTCTGGTGTCGAGAGTGTCAGGATGGCCGGGTGGTCTAAGGTGCTGTATTCAGGTCACAGTCTCCCTTGGAGACGTGGGTTCAAGCCCCTTTTCTGACAAGTGTCTTTGCGAGGTGGATACATTTTTGGACTTTTTTTTCCAAGCACCCTTATCAAAAACAATGTCAACAGTTTCTGTAAATTATCGATAAGATCTATTGTCCGTTGCTTGCACTAATTGCCTGAAGTTGGCTAAATCGCAGTAAATCGGTAAAGCAGGAAATCACAGCATCTTCAACAAATCGTGATAGAGGGGCCGAGATAAAGGTTTCGACCCTACATATCAAAAGCACAGCTGTCCATAGTTCAGCAGGTTCACAGTGCAGAAGGTTCAGTGGCACCAGGGTCCCCTGCGTCCCAATCACAGCTGGTTTTTAACTTCTGTATTCTGGGCATGGAAGGGGTGTGTTGCATTGTGCACACACAGTGCCTGTTTCGCAAATAAGTTTTAATAAATACACAGAGAATAATATAGAGTCATTGGCCACGAGGAACACCTTCCCTGACCTTTTATTCTCTCCGGTTCCACGTCACCTCGCCTACCATCCAACTCCAAAACTCGGGGGAGACTAACACTCCCTACCTCCCTTGGTGTGCATCATAGGCGTGCCCATGACGAACACAACATTTCTACTTAACCAATACAAAACAAACATAGCTGCTAAAAAAAAAGATACTATACTAAACCAGTATACAACAATAGTACACAACAAGAAATGCCACATTCAGTCAATCCACCCCGAATCCTTGCAGCCGCGTTGAGCATGGCGGTCGAGGACTCAAACTGTACCGTTCAAGTCCTTGTCTCAGAGGCACTGAGTTGATTGGTATGGAGCCAGGCACCTCCTGATCTGAATCTTGAACTGGCTCCAAATTCTGCATGTCCACACCCCCTGTAGTAGATGATTGAGAATTAGTAGCAGTCACCACCGGCCATGTGCACTGGCTCAAAATTCAGCATGTCCACACCCCATGTAGTAGATGATTGAGAATTAGTAGCAGTCACCACCAGATCCACTGTCAGGATGATCCATCCTCTCTCCTTCATCAGCTTCAGATCCCACTGTTTCCCTGAGCAGGAAGGTCTGGAATTGAAAATACAGAGGACATTAAACAACATTCACTCAGTACATGGCACTCATTTTGGTTTATAAGCTGGAAATTGAGCCATCAGTGCAGTGTCACGAGTGTCAGGATGGCCAAGTGGTCTAAGGCGCTGAGTTCAGGTCGCAGTCTCCTTTGGAGGCGTGGGTTCAAATCCCACTTCTGGCAAGTGTCTTTTGCGAGGTGGATACATTTTTGAACTTTTTTTTCCAAGCACCCATATCAAAAACAATGTCAACAGTTTCTGTAAATTATCGATAAGATCTATTGTCCGTTGCTTGCACTAATTTCCTGAAGTTGGCTAAATCGCAGTAAATCGGTAAAGCGGGAAATCACAGCATCTTCAACAAATCGTGATAGAGGGGCAGAGATAAAGGTTTCGACCCTACATATCAAGAGCGCAGCTGTCAATAGTTCAGCAGGTTCACAGTGCAGAAGGTTCAGTGGCACCAGGGTCCCCTGCGTCCCAATCACAGCTGGTTTTTAACTTCTGTATTCAGGGCATGGGAGGTGTGTGTTGCATCGTGCACACATGGTGCCTGTTTCGCAGATAAGTTTTAATAAATACACAGAGAATAATATAGAGTCATTGGCCACGAGGAACACCTTCCCTGGCCTTTTATTCTCTCCGTTTCCACGTCACCGCGCCTACCATCCAACTCCAAAACTCTGGGGAGACTAACACTCCCTACCTCCCTTGGTGTGCATCATGGGCGTGCCCATGACTAACACAACATTTCTCCTTAACCAATACAAAACAAACATAGCTGCTCAAAAAAAAGATACTATACTAATCCAGTATACAAGAAAAGTACACAACAATAAATACCACATTCAGTCAATCCACCCCGAATCCTTGCAGCCGCGTTGAGCATGGCGGTCGAGGACTCAAACTGTACCGTTCAAGTCCTTGTCTCAGAGGCACTGAGTTGATTGGTATGGAGCCAGGCACCTCCATATCTGAATCTTGAACTGGCTCCAAATTCTGCATGTCCACACCCCCTGTAGTAGATGATTGAGAATTAGTAGCAGTCACCACCGGCCATATGCACTGGCTCAAAATTCTGCAAGTCCACACCCCATATAGTAGATGATTGAGAATTAGTAGCAGTCACCACCGGATTCACTGTCAGGATGATCCATCCTCTCTCCTTCATCAGCTTCAGATCCCACTGTTTCCCTGAGCAGGAAGGTCTGGAATTGAAAATACAGAGGACATTAAACAACATTCACTCAGTACATGGCACTCATTTTGGTTTATAAGCTGGAAATTGAGCCATCAGTGCAGTGTCAAGAGTATCAGGATGGCCGAGTGGTCTAAGGCGCTGAGTTCAGGTCGCAGTCTCCTTTGGAGGCATGGGTTCGAATCCCACTTCTGACAAGTGTCTTTTGCGAGGTGGATACATTTTTTGACTTTTTTTTTCCAAGCACCCGTATCAAAAACAATGTCAACAGTTTCTGTAAATTATTGATAAGATCTATTGTCCGTTGCTTGCACTAATTTCCTGAAGTTGGCTAAATCGCAGTAAATCGGTAAAGCGGGAAATCACAGCATCTTCAACAAATCGTGATAGAGGGGCAGAGATAAAGGTTTCGACCCTACATATCAAGAGCGCATCTGTCAATAGTTCAGCAGGTTCACAGTGCAGAAGGTTCAGTGGCACCAGAGTCCCCTGCGTCCCAATCACAGCTGGTTTTTAACTTCTGTATTCAGGGCATGGGAGGGGTGTGTTGCATCGTGCACACACGGTGCCTGTTTTGCAGATAAGTTTTAATAAATACACAGAGAATAATATAGAGTCATTGGCCACGAGGAACACCTTCCCTGACCTTTTATTCTCTCCGGTTCCACGTCACCGCGCCTACCATCCAACTCCAAAACTCGGGGGAGACTAACACTCCCTACCTCCCTTGGTGTGCATCATAGGCGTGCCCATGACGAACACAACATTTCTCCTTAACCAATACAAAACAAACATAGCTGCTCAAAAAAAAGATACTATACTAATCCAGTATACAAGAATAGTACACAACAAGAAATGCCACATTCAGTCAATCCACCCCGAATCCTTGCAGCAGCGTTGAGCATGGCGGTCGAGGACTCAAACTGTACCGTTCAAGTCCTTGTCTAAGAGGCACTGAGTTGATTGGTATGGAGCCAGGCACCTCCTGATCTGAATCTTGAACTGGCTCCAAATTCTGCATGTCCACACCCCCTGTAGTAGATGATTGAGAATTAGTAGCAGTCACCACCGGCCATATGCACTGGCTCAAAATTCTGCAAGTCCACACCCCATGTAGTAGATGATTGAGAATTAGTAGCAGTCACCACAGGGTCCACTGTCAGGATGATCCATCCTCTCTCCTTCATCAGCTTCAGATCCCACTGTTTCCCTGAGCAGGAAGGTCTGGAATTGAAAATACAGAGGACATTAAATTACATTCACTCAGTACATGGCACTCATTTTGGTTTATAAGCTGGAAATTGAGCCATGAGTCTGGTGTTGAGAGTGTCAGGATGGCCGGGTGGTCTAAGGTGCTGTATTCAGGTCACAGTCTCCCTTGGAGACGTGAGTTCAAGCCCCTTTTCTGACAAGTGTCTTTGCGAGGTGGATACATTTTTGGACTTTTTTTTCCAAGCACCCTTATCAAAAACAATGTCAACAGTTTCTGTAAATTATCGATAAGATCTATTGTCCGTTGCTTGCACTAATTGCCTGAAGTTGGCTAAATCGCAGTAAATCGGTAAAGCAGGAAATCACAGCATCTTCAACAAATCGTGATAGAGGGGCCGAGATAAAGGTTTCGACCCTACATATCAAAAGCACAGCTGTCCATAGTTCAGCAGGTTCACAGTGCAGAAGGTTCAGTGGCACCAGGGTCCCCTGCGTCCCAATCACAGCTGGTTTTTAACTTATGTATTCTGGGCATGGAAGGGGTGTGTTGCATTGTGCACACACAGTGCCTGTTTCGCAAATAAGTTTTAATAAATACACAGAGAATAATATAGAGTCATTGGCCACGAGGAACACCTTCCCTGACCTTTTATTCTCTCCGGTTCCACGTCACCTCGCCTACCATCCAACTCCAAAACTCGGGGGAGACTAACACTCCCTACCTCCCTTGGTGTGCATCATAGGCGTGCCCATGACGAACACAACATTTCTCCTTAACCAATACAAAACAAACATAGCTGCTAAAAAAAAAGATACTATACTAAACCAGTATACAAGAATAGTACAGAACAAGAAATGCCACATTCAGTCAATCCACCCCGAATCCTTGCAGCCGCGTTGAGCATGGCGGTCGAGGACTCAAACTGTACCGTTCAAGTCCTTGTCTCAGAGGCACTGAGTTGATTGGTATGGAGCCAGGCACCTCCTGATCTGAATCTTGAACTGGCTCCAAATTCTGCATGTCCACACCCCCTGTAGTAGATGATTGAGAATTAGTAGCAGTCACCACCGGCCATGTGCACTGGCTCAAAATTCAGCATGTCCACACCCCATGTAGTAGATGATTGAGAATTAGTAGCAGTCACCACCGGATCCACTGTCAGGATGATCCATCCTCTCTCCTTCATCAGCTTCAGATCCCACTGTTTCCCTGAGCAGGAAGGTCTGGAATTGAAAATACAGAGGACATTAAACAACATTCACTCAGTACATGGCACTCATTTTGGTTTATAAGCTGGAAATTGAGCCATCAGTGCAGTGTTACGAGTGTCAGGATGGCCGAGTGGTCTAAGGCGCTGCGTTCAGGTCGCAGTCTCCTTTGGAGGCGTGGGTTCGAATCCCACTTCTGACAAGTGTCTTTTGCGAGGTGGATACATTTTTGGACTTTTTTTTTCCAAGCACCCATATCAAAAACAATGTCAACAGTTTCTGTAAATTATCGATAAGATCTATTGTCCGTTGCTTGCACTAATTTCCTGAAGTTGGCTAAATCGCAGTAAATCGGTAAAGTGGGAAATCACAGCATCTTCAACAAATCGTGATAGAGGGGCAGAGATAAAGGTTTCGACCCTACATATCAAGAGCGCAGCTGTCAATAGTTCAGCAGGTTCACAGTGCAGAAGGTTCAGTGGCACAAGGGTCCCCTGCGTCCCAATCACAGCTGGTTTTTAACTTCTGTATTCAGGGCATGGGAGGGGTGTGTTGCATCGTGCACACATGGTGCCTGTTTCGCAGATAAGTTTTAATAAATACACAGAGAATAATATAGAGTCATTGGCCATGAGGAACACCTTCCCTGGCCTTTTATTCTCTCCGTTTCCACGTCACCGCGCCTACCATCCAACTCCAAAACTCGGGGGAGACTAACACTCCCTACCTCCCTTGGTGTGCATCATGGGCGTGCCCATGACGAACAGAACATTTCTCCTTAACCAATACAAAACAAACATAGCTGCTCAAAAAAAAGATACTATACTAATCCAGTATACAAGAATAGTACACAACAATAAATACCACATTCAGTCAATCCACCCCGAATCCTTGCAGCCGCGTTGAGCATGGCGGTCGAGGACTCAAACTGTACCGTTCAAGTCCTTGTCTCAGAGGCACTGAGTTGATTGGTATGAAGCCAGGCACCTCCATATCTGAATCTTGAACTGGCTCCAAATTCTGCATGTCCACACCCCGTGTAGTAGATGATTGAGAATTAGTAGCAGTCACCACCGGCCATATGCACTGGCTCAAAATTCTGCAAGTCCACACCCCATATAGTAGATGATTGAGAATTAGTAGCAGTCACCACCGGATTCACTGTCAGGATGATCCATCCTCTCTCCTTCATCAGCTTCAGATCCCACTGTTTCCCTGAGCAGGAAGGTCTGGAATTAAAAATACAGAGGACATTAATCAACATTCACTCAGTACACGGCACTCATTTTGGTTTATAAGCTGGAAATTGAGCCATCAGTGCAGTGTCAAGAGTGTCAGGATGGCCGAGTGGTCTAAGGCGCTGCGTTCAGGTTGCAGTCTCCTTTGGAGGCGTGGATTTGAATCCCACTTCTGACAAGTGTCTTTTGCGAGGTGGATACATTTTTGGACTTTTTTTTTCCAAGCACCCGTATCAAAAACAATGTCAACAGTTTCTGTAAATTATCGATAAGATCTATTGTCTGTTGCTTGCACTAATTTCCTGAAGTTGGCTAAATCGCAGTAAATCAGTAAAGCGGGAAATCACAGCATCTTCAACAAATCGTGATAGAGGGGCAGAGATAAAGGTTTCGACCCTACATATCAATAGCGCAGCTGTCAATAGTTCAGCAGGTTCACAGTGCAGAAGGTTCAGTGGCACCAGGGTCCCCTGCGTCCCAATCACAGCTGGTTTTTAACTTCTGTATTCAGGGCATGAGAGGGGTGTGTTGGATCGTGCACACACAGTGCCTGTTTCGCAGATAAGTTTTAATAAATACACAGAGAATAATATAGAGTCATTGGCCACGAGGAACACCTTCCCTGACCTTTTATTCTCTCCGGTTCCACGTCACCGCGCCTACCATTCAACTCCAAAACTCAGGGGAGACTAACACTCCCTACCTCCCTTGGTGTGCATCATAGGCGTGCCCATGACGAACACAACATTTCTCCTTAACCAATACAAAACAAACATAGCTGCTTAAAAAAAAGATACTATACTAATCCAGTATACAAGAATAGTACAAAACAAGAAATGCCACATTCAGTCAATCCACCCAGAATCCTTGCAGCCGCGTTGAGCATGGCGGTCGAGGACTCAAACTGTACCGTTCAAGTCCTTGTCTCAGAGGCACTGAGTTGATTGGTATGGAGCCAGGCACCTCCTGATCTGAATCTTGAACTGGCTCCAAATTCTGCATGTCCACACCCCTTGTAGTAGATGATTGAGAATTAGTTGCAGTCACCACCAGCCATGTGCACTGGCTCAAACTTCTGCATGTCCACACCCCAAGTAGTCGATGATTGTGAATTAGTAGCAGTCACCACCGGATTCACTGTCAGGATGATCCATCCTCTCTCCTTCATCAGCTTCAGATCCCACTGTTTCCCTGAGCAGGAAGGTCTGGAATTGAAAATACAGAGGACATTAAACAACATTCACTCAGTACATGGCACTCATTTTGGTTTATACGCTCGAAATTGAGCCATGAGCGAGGTGTGCAGAGTGTCGGGATGGCCGATTGGTCTAAGGCGCTGCGTTCAGGTCGCAGCCTCCCTTGGAGGTGTGGGTTTAAATCCCACTTCTGACAAGTGTATTTTGCAAGGTGGATACATTTTTGGACTTTTTTTTCCCAAGCACCGTATCAAAAACAATGTCAACAGTTTCTGTAAATTATCGATAAGATCTATTTTCCGTTGCTTGCACTAATTGCCTGAAGTTGGCTAAATCGCAGTAAATCGGTAAAGCAGGAAATCACAGCATCTTCAACAAATCGTGATAGAGGGGCCGAGATAAAGGTTTCGACCCTACATATCAAAAGCGCAGCTGTCAATAGTTCAGCAGGTTCACAGTGCAGAAGGTTCAGTGGCACCAGGGTCCCCAGCGTCCCAATCAGAGCTGGTTTTTAACTTCTGTATTCAGGGGATGGGAGGGGTGGGGGTGTTGCGTCGTGCACACACAGTGCCTGTTTTGCAGAGAAGTTTTAATAAATACACAAAGCATAATATGGAGTCTTTGGCCACGAGGAACACCTTCCCCTACCTTTTATTCTCTCCGATTCCACATCACCGCACCTACCATCCAACTCCAAAACTCGGGGGAGACTAACACTCCCTACCTCCCTTGGTGTGCATCATGGGCGTGCCCATGACGAACACAACATTTCTCCTTAACCAATACAAAACAAACATAGCTGCTCAAAAAAAAGATACTATACTAATCCAGTATACAAGAATAGTACACAACAATAAATACCACATTCAGTCAATCCACCCCGAATCCTTGCAGCCGCGTTGAGCATGGCGGTCGAGGACTCAAACTGTACCGTTCAAGTCCTTGTCTCAGAGGCACTGAGTTGATTGGTATGGAGCCAGGCACCTCCTGATCTGAATCTTGAACTGGCTCCAAATTCTGCATGTCCACACCCCCTGTAGTAGATGATTGAGAATTAGTAGCAGTCACCACCGGCCATATGCACTGGCTCAAAATTCTGCAAGTCCACACCCCATGTAGTAGATGATTGAGAATTAGTAGCAGTCACCACAGGGTCCACTGTCAGGATGATCCATCCTCTCTCCTTCATCAGCTTCAGATCCCACTGTTTCCCTGAGCAGGAAGGTCTGGAATTGAAAATACAGAGGACATTAAATTACATTCACTCAGTACATGGCACTCATTTTGGTTTATAAGCTGGAAATTGAGCCATGAGTCTGGTGTCGAGAGTGTCAGGATGGCCGGGTGGTCTAAGGTGCTGTATTCAGGTCACAGTCTCCCTTGGAGACGTGGGTTCAAGCCCCTTTTCTGACTAGTGTCTTTGCGAGGTGGATACATTTTTGGACTTTTTTTTCCAAGCACCCTTATCAAAAACAATGTCAACAGTTTCTGTAAATTATCGATAAGATCTATTGTCCGTTGCTTGCACTAATTGCCTGAAGTTGGCTAAATCGCAGTAAATCGGTAAAGCAGGAAATCACAGCATCTTCAACAAATCGTGATAGCGGGGCCGAGATAAAGGTTTCGACCCTACATATCAAAAGCACAGCTGTCCATAGTTCAGCAGGTTCACAGTGCAGAAGGTTCAGTGGCACCAGGGTCCCCTGCGTCCCAATCACAGCTGGTTTTTAACTTCTGTATTCTGGGCATGGAAGGGGTGTGTTGCATTGTGCACACACAGTGCCTGTTTCGCAAATAAGTTTTAATAAATACACAGAGAATAATATAGAGTCATTGGCCACGAGGAACACCTTCCCTGACCTTTTATTCTCTCCGGTTCCACGTCACCTCGCCTACCATCCAACTCCAAAACTCGGGGGAGACTAACACTCCCTACCTCCCTTAGTGTGCATCATAGGCGTGCCCATGACGAACACAACATTTCTCCTTAACCAATACAAAACAAACATAGCTGCTAAAAAAAAAGATACTATACTAAACCAGTATACAAGAATAGTACACAACAAGAAATGCCACATTCAGTCAATCCACCCAGAATCCTTGCAGCCGCGTTGAGCATGGCGGTCGAGGACTCAAACTGTACCGTTCAAGTCCTTGTCTCAGAGGCACTGAGTTGATTGGTATGGAGCCAGGCACCTCCTGATCTGAATCTTGAACTGGCTCCAAATTCTGCATGTCCACACCCCCTGTAGTAGATGATTGAGAATTAGTAGCAGTCACCACCGGCCATGTGCACTGGCTCAAAATTCAGCATGTCCACACCCCATGTAGTAGATGATTGAGAATTAGTAGCAGTCACCACCGGATCCACTGTCAGGATGATCCATCCTCTCTCCTTCATCAGCTTCAGATCCCACTGTTTCCCTGAGCAGGAAGGTCTGGAATTGAAAATACAGAGGACATTAAACAACATTCACTCAGTACATGGCACTCATTTTGGTCTATAAGCTGGAAATTGAGCCATCAGTGCAGTGTCACGAGTGTCAGGATGGCCGAGTGGTCTAAGGCACTGCGTTCAGGTCGCAGTCTCCTTTGGAGGCGTGGGTTCGAATCCCACTTCTGGCAAGTGTCTTTTGCGAGGTGGATACATTTTTGGACTTTTTTTTTCCAAGCACCCATATCAAAAACAATGTCAACAGTTTCTGTAAATTATCGATAAGATCTATTGTCCGTTGCTTGCACTAATTTCCTGAAGTTGGCTAAATCGCAGTAAATCGGTAAAGCGGGAAATCACAGCATCTTCAACAAATCGTGATAGAGGGGCAGAGATAAAGGTTTCGACCCTACATATCAAGAGCGCAGCTGTCAATAGTTCAGCAGGTTCACAGTGCAGAAGGTTCAGTGGCACCAGGGTCCCCTGCGTCCCAATCACAGCTGGTTTTTAACTTCTGTATTCAGGGCATGGGAGGGGTGTGTTGCATCGTGCACACATGGTGCCTGTTTCGCAGATAAGTTTTAATAAATACACAGAGAATAATATAGAGTCATTGGCCACGAGGAACACCTTCCCTGGCCTTTTATTCTCTCCGTTTCCACGTCACCGCGCCTACCATCCAACTCCAAAACTCTGGGGAGACTAACACTCCCTACCTCCCTTGGTGTGCATCATGGGCGTGCCCATGACGAACACAACATTTCTCCTTAACCAATACAAAACAAACATAGCTGCTCAAAAAAAGATACTATACTAATCCAGTATACAAGAAAAGTACACAACAATAAATACCACATTCAGTCAATCCACCCCGAATCCTTGCAGCCGCGTTGAGCATGGCGGTCGAGGACTCAAACTGTACCGTTCAAGTCCTTGTCTCAGAGGCACTGAGTTGATTGGTATGGAGCCAGGCACCTCCATATCTGAATCTTGAACTGGCTCCAAATTCTGCATGTCCACACCCCCTGTAGTAGATGATTGAGAATTAGTAGCAGTCACCACCGGCCATATGCACTGGCTCAAAATTCTGCAAGTCCACACCCCATATAGTAGATGATTGAGAATTAGTAGCAGTCACCACCGGATTCACTGTCAGGATGATCCATCCTCTCTCCTTCATCAGCTTCAGATCCCACTGTTTCCCTGAGAAGGAAGGTCTGGAATTGAAAATACAGAGGACATTAAACAACATTCACTCAGTACATGGCACTCATTTTGGTTTATAAGCTGGAAATTGAGCCATCAGTGCAGTGTCAAGAGTATCAGGATGGCCGAGTGGTCTAAGGCGCTGAGTTCAGGTCGCAGTCTCCTTTGGAGGCATGGGTTCGAATCCCACTTCTGACAAGTGTCTTTTGCGAGGTGGATACATTTTTGGACTTTTTTTTTCCAAGCACCCGTATCAAAAACAATGTCAACAGTTTCTGTAAATTATCGATAAGATCTATTGTCCGTTGCTTGCACTAATTTCCTGAAGTTGGCTAAATCGCAGTAAATCGGTAAAGCGGGAAATCACAGCATCTTCAACAAATCGTGATAGAGGGGCAGAGATAAAGGTTTCGACCCTACATATCAAGAGCGCATCTGTCAATAGTTCAGCAGGTTCACAGTGCAGAAGGTTCAGTGGCACCAGAGTCCCCTGCGTCCCAATCACAGCTGGTTTTTAACTTCTGTATTCAGGGCATGGAAGGGGTGTGTTGCATCGTGCACACACGGTGCCTGTTTTGCAGATAAGTTTTAATAAATACACAGAGAATAATATAGAGTCATTGGCCACGAGGAACACCTTCCCTGACCTTTTATTCTCTCCGGTTCCACGTCACCGCGCCTACCATCCAACTCCAAAACTCGGGGGAGACTAACACTCCCTACCTCCCTTGGTGTGCATCATAGGCGTGCCCATGACGAACACAACATTTCTCCTTAACCAATACAAAACAAACATAGCTGCTCAAAAAAAAGATACTATACTAATCCAGTATACAAGAATAGTACACAACAAGAAATGCCACATTCAGTCAATCCACCCCGAATCCTTGCAGCCGCGTTGAGCATGGCGGTCGAGGACTCAAACTGTACCGTTCAAGTCCTTGTCTAAGAGGCACTGAGTTGATTGGTATGGAGCCAGGCACCTCCTGATCTGAATCTTGAACTGGCTCCAAATTCTGCATGTCCACACCCCCTGTAGTAGATGATTGAGAATTAGTAGCAGTCACCACCGGCCATATGCACTGGCTCAAAATTCTGCAAGTCCACACCCCATGTAGTAGATGATTGAGAATTAGTAGCAGTCACCACAGGGTCCACTGTCAGGATGATCCATCCTCTCTCCTTCATCAGCTTCAGATCCCACTGTTTCCCTGAGCAGGAAGGTCTGGAATTGAAAATACAGAGGACATTAAATTACATTCACTCAGTACATGGCACTCATTTTGGTTTATAAGCTGGAAATTGAGCCATGAGTCTGGTGTCGAGAGTGTCAGGATGGCCGGGTGGTCTAAGGTGCTGTATTCAGGTCACAGTCTCCCTTGGAGACGTGAGTTCAAGCCCCTTTTCTGACAAGTGTCTTTGCGAGGTGGATACATTTTTGGACTTTTTTTTCCAAGCACCCTTATCAAAAACAATGTCAACAGTTTCTGTAAATTATCGATAAGATCTATTGTCCGTTGCTTGCACTAATTGCCTGAAGTTGGCTAAATCGCAGTAAATCGGTAAAGCAGGAAATCACAGCATCTTCAACAAATCGTGATAGAGGGGCCGAGATAAAGGTTTCGACCCTACATATCAAAAGCACAGCTGTCCATAGTTCAGCAGGTTCACAGTGCAGAAGGTTCAGTGGCACCAGGGTCCCCTGCGTCCCAATCACAGCTGGTTTTTAACTTCTGTATTCTGGGCATGGAAGGGGTGTGTTGCATTGTGCACACACAGTGCCTGTTTCGCAAATAAGTTTTAATAAATACACAGAGAATAATATAGAGTCATTGGCCACGAGGAACACCTTCCCTGACCTTTTATTCTCTCCGGTTCCACGTCACCTCGCCTACTATCCAACTCCAAAACTCGGGGGAGACTAACACTCCCTACCTCCCTTGGTGTGCATCAGAGGCGTGCCCATGACGAACACAACATTTCTCCTTAACCAATACAAAACAAACATAGCTGCTAAAAAAAAAGATACTATACTAAACCAGTATACAAGAATAGTACACAACAAGAAATGCCACATTCAGTCAATCCACCCCGAATCCTTGCAGCCGCGTTGAGCATGGCGGTCGAGGACTCAAACTGTACCGTTCAAGTCCTTGTCTCAGAGGCACTGAGTTGATTGGTATGGAGCCAGGCACCTCCTGATCTGAATCTTGAACTGGCTCCAAATTCTGCATGTCCACACCCCCTGTAGTAGATGATTGAGAATTAGTAGCAGTCACCACCGGCCATGTGCACTGCCTCAAAATTCAGCATGTCCACACCCCATGTAGTAGATGATTGAGAATTAGTAGCAGTCACCACCGGATCCACTGTCAGGATGATTCATCCTCTCTCCTTCATCAGCTTCAGATCCCACTGTTTCCCTGAGCAGGAAGGTCTGGAATTGAAAATACAGAGGACATTAAACAACATTCACTCAGTACATGGCACTCATTTTGGTTTATAAGCTGGAAATTGAGCCATCAGTGCAGTGTTACGAGTGTCAGGATGGCCGAGTGGTCTAAGGCGCTGCGTTCAGGTCGCAGTCTCCTTTGGAGGCGTGGGTTCGAATCCCACTTCTGACAAGTGTCTTTTGCGAGGTGGATACATTTTTGGACTTTTTTTTTCCAAGCACCCATATCAAAAACAATGTCAACAGTTTCTGTAAATTATCGATAAGATCTATTGTCCGTTGCTTGCACTAATTTCCTGAAGTTGGCTAAATCGCAGTAAATCGGTAAAGTGGGAAATCACAGCATCTTCAACAAATCGTGATAGAGGGGCAGAGATAAAGGTTTCGACCCTACATATCAAGAGCGCAGCTGTCAATAGTTCAGCAGGTTCACAGTGCAGAAGGTTCAGTGGCACAAGGGTCCCCTGCGTCCCAATCACAGCTGTTTTTTAACTTCTGTATTCAGGGCATGGGAGGGGTGTGTTGCATCGTGCACACATGGTGCCTGTTTCGCAGATAAGTTTTAATAAATACACAGAGAATAATATAGAGTCATTGGCCATGAGGAACACCTTCCCTGGCCTTTTATTCTCTCCGTTTCCACGTCACCGCGCCTACCATCCAACTCCAAAACTCGGGGGAGACTAACACTCCCTACCTCCCTTGGTGTGCATCATGGGCGTGCCCATGACGAACACAACATTTCTCCTTAACCAATACAAAACAAACATAGCTGCTCAAAAAAAAGATACTATACTAATCCAGTATACAAGAATAGTACACAACAATAAATACCACATTCAGTCAATCCACCCCGAATCCTTGCAGCCGCGTTGAGCATGGCGGTCGAGGACTCAAACTGTACCATTCAAGTCCTTGTCTCAGAGGCACTGAGTTGATTGGTATGGAGCCAGGCACCTCCATATCTGAATCTTGAACTGGCTCCAAATTCTGCATGTCCACACCCCCTGTAGTAGATGATTGAGAATTAGTAGCAGTCACCACCGGCCATATGCACTGGCTCAAAATTCTGCAAGTCCACACCCCATATAGTAGATGATTGAGAATTAGTAGCAGTCACCACCGGATTCACTGTCAGGATGATCCATCCTCTCTCCTTCATCAGCTTCAGATCCCACTGTTTCCCTGAGCAGGAAGGTCTGGAATTGAAAATACAGAGGACATTAAACAACATTCACTCAGTACATGGCAATCATTTTGGTTTATAAGCTGGAAATTGAGCCATCAGTGCAGTGTCAAGAGTATCAGGATGGCCGAGTGGTCTAAGGCTCTGAGTTCAGGTCGCAGTCTCCTTTGGAGGCATGGGTTCGAATCCCACTTCTGACAAGTGTCTTTTGCGAGGTGGATACATTTTTTGACTTTTTTTTTCCAAGCACCCGTATCAAAAACAATGTCAACAGTTTCTGTAAATTATCGATAAGATCTATTGTCCGTTGCTTGAACTAATTTCCTGAAGTTGGCTAAATCGCAGTAAATCGGTAAAGCGGGAAATCACAGCATCTTCAACAAATCGTGATAGAGGGGCAGAGATAAAGGTTTCGACCCTACATATCAAGAGCGCATCTGTCAATAGTTCAGCAGGTTCACAGTGCAGAAGGTTCAGTGGCACCAGAGTCCCCTGCGTCCCAATCACAGCTGGTTTTTAACTTCTGTATTCAGGGCATGGGAGGGGTGTGTTGCATCGTGCACACACGGTGCCTGTTTTGCAGATAAGTTTTAATAAATACACAGAGAATAATATAGAGTCATTGGCCACGAGGAACACCTTCCCTGACCTTTTATTCTCTCCGGTTCCACGTCACCGCGCCTACCATCCAACTCCAAAACTCGGGGGAGACTAACACTCCCTACCTCCCTTGGTGTGCATCATAGGCGTGCCCATGACGAACACAACATTTCTCCTTAACCAATACAAAACAAACATAGCTGCTCAAAAAAAAGATACTATACTAATCCAGTATACAAGAATAGTACACAACAAGAAATGCCACATTCAGTCAATCCACCCCGAATCCTTGCAGCCGCGTTGAGCATGGCGGTCGAGGACTCAAACTGTACCGTTCAAGTCCTTGTCTAAGAGGCACTGAGTTGATTGGTATGGAGCCAGGCACCTCCTGATCTGAATCTTGAACTGGCTCCAAATTCTGCATGTCCACACCCCCTGTAGTAGATGATTGAGAATTAGTAGCAGTCACCACC
Organism: Pleurodeles waltl; assembly: GCF_031143425.1. Taxonomy (NCBI): domain Eukaryota; kingdom Metazoa; phylum Chordata; class Amphibia; order Caudata; family Salamandridae; genus Pleurodeles; species Pleurodeles waltl. The sequence continues at coordinate 6,450,869 of NW_027150097.1, forward strand.
GGCCATATGCACTGGCTCAAAATTCTGCAAGTCCACACCCCATGTAGTAGATGATTGAGAATTAGTAGCAGTCACCACAGGGTCCACTGTCAGGATGATCCATCCTCTCTCCTTCATCAGCTTCAGATCCCACTGTTTCCCTGAGCAGGAAGGTCTGGAATTGAAAATACAGAGGACATTAAATTACATTCACTCAGTACATGGCACTCATTTTGGTTTATAAGCTGGAAATTGAGCCATGAGTCTGGTGTTGAGAGTGTCAGGATGGCCGGGTGGTCTAAGGTGCTGTATTCAGGTCACAGTCTCCCTTGGAGACGTGAGTTCAAGCCCCTATTCTGACAAGTGTCTTTGCGAGGTGGATACATTTTTGGACTTTTTTTTCCAAGCACCCTTATCAAAAACAATGTCAACAGTTTCTGTAAATTATCGATAAGATCTATTGTCCGTTGCTTGCACTAATTGCCTGAAGTTGGCTAAATCGCAGTAAATCGGTAAAGCAGGAAATCACAGCATCTTCAACAAATCGTGATAGAGGGGCCGAGATAAAGGTTTCGACCCTACATATCAAAAGCACAGCTGTCCATAGTTCAGCAGGTTCACAGTGCAGAAGGTTCAGTGGCACCAGGGTCCCCTGCGTCCCAATCACAGCTGGTTTTTAACTTCTGTATTCTGGGCATGGAAGGGGTGTGTTGCATTGTGCACACACAGTGCCTGTTTCGCAAATAAGTTTTAATAAATACACAGAGAATAATATAGAGTCATTGGCCACGAGGAACACCTTCCCTGACCTTTTATTCTCTCCGGTTCCACGTCACCTCGCCTACCATCCAACTCCAAAACTCGGGGGAGACTAACACTCCCTACCTCCCTTGGTGTGCATCATAGGCGTGCCCATGACGAACACAACATTTCTCCTTAACCAATACAAAACAAACATAGCTGCTAAAAAAAAAGATACTATACTAAACCAGTATACAAGAATAGTACAGAACAAGAAATGCCACATTCAGTCAATCCACCCCGAATCCTTGCAGCCGCGTTGAGCATGGCGGTCGAGGACTCAAACTGTACCGTTCAAGTCCTTGTCTCAGAGGCACTGAGTTGATTGGTATGGAGCCAGGCACCTCCTGATCTGAATCTTGAACTGGCTCCAAATTCTGCATGTCCACACCCCCTGTAGTAGATGATTGAGAATTAGTAGCAGTCACCACCGGCCATGTGCACTGGCTCAAAATTCAGCATGTCCACACCCCATGTAGTAGATGATTGAGAATTAGTAGCAGTCACCACCGGATCCACTGTCAGGATGATCCATCCTCTCTCCTTCATCAGCTTCAGATCCCACTGTTTCCCTGAGCAGGAAGGTCTGGAATTGAAAATACAGAGGACATTAAACAACATTCACTCAGTACATGGCACTCATTTTGGTTTATAAGCTGGAAATTGAGCCATCAGTGCAGTGTTACAAGTGTCAGGATGGCCGAGTGGTCTAAGGCGCTGCGTTCAGGTCGCAGTCTCCTTTGGAGGCGTGGGTTCGAATCCCACTTCTGACAAGTGTCTTTTGCGAGGTGGATACATTTTTGGACTTTTTTTTTCCAAGCACCCATATCAAAAACAATGTCAACAGTTTCTGTAAATTATCGATAAGATCTATTGTCCGTTGCTTGCACTAATTTCCTGAAGTTGGCTAAATCGCAGTAAATCGGTAAAGTGGGAAATCACAGCATCTTCAACAAATCGTGATAGAGGGGCAGAGATAAAGGTTTCGACCCTACATATCAAGAGCGCAGCTGTCAATAGTTCAGCAGGTTCACAGTGCAGAAGGTTCAGTGGCACAAGGGTCCCCTGCGTCCCAATCACAGCTGGTTTTTAACTTCTGTATTCAGGGCATGGGAGGGGTGTGTTGCATCGTGCACACATGGTGCCTGTTTCGCAGATAAGTTTTAATAAATACACAGAGAATAATATAGAGTCATTGGCCATGAGGAACACCTTCCCTGGCCTTTTATTCTCTCCGTTTCCACGTCACCGCGCCTACCATCCAACTCCAAAACTCGGGGGAGACTAACACTCCCTACCTCCCTTGGTGTGCATCATGGGCGTGCCCATGACGAACAGAACATTTCTCCTTAACCAATACAAAACAAACATAGCTGCTAAAAAAAAAGATACTATACTAATCCAGTATACAAGAATAGTACACAACAATAAATACCACATTCAGTCAATCCACCCCGAATCCTTGCAGCCGCGTTGAGCATGGCGGTCGAGGACTCAAACTGTACCGTTCAAGTCCTTGTCTCAGAGGCACTGAGTTGATTGGTATGAAGCCAGGCACCTCCATATCTGAATCTTGAACTGGCTCCAAATTCTGCATGTCCACACCCCCTGTAGTAGATGATTGAGAATTAGTAGCAGTCACCACCGGCCATATGCACTGGCTCAAAATTCTGCAAGTCCACACCCCATATAGTAGATGATTGAGAATTAGTAGCAGTCACCACCGGATTCACTGTCAGGATGATCCATCCTCTCTCCTTCATCAGCTTCAGATCCCACTGTTTCCCTGAGCAGGAAGGTCTGGAATTAAAAATACAGAGGACATTAAACAACATTCACTCAGTACACGGCACTCATTTTGGTTTATAAGCTGGAAATTTAGCCATCAGTGCAGTGTCAAGAGTGTCAGGATGGCCGAGTGGTCTAAGGCGCTGCGTTCAGGTTGCAGTCTCCTTTGGAGGTGTGGATTTGAATCCCACTTCTGACAAGTGTCTTTTGCGAGGTGGATACATTTTTGGACTTTTTTTTTCCAAGCACCCGTATCAAAAACAATGTCAACAGTTTCTGTAAATTATCGATAAGATCTATTGTCTGTTGCTTGCACTAATTTCCTGAAGTTGGCTAAATCGCAGTAAATCAGTAAAGCGGGAAATCACAGCATCTTCAACAAATCGTGATAGAGGGGCAGAGATAAAGGTTTCGACCCTACATATCAATAGCGCAGCTGTCAATAGTTCAGCAGGTTCACAGTGCAGAAGGTTCAGTGGCACCAGGGTCCCCTGCGTCCCAATCACAGCTGGTTTTTAACTTCTGTATTCAGGGCATGAGAGGGGTGTGTTGGATCGTGCACACACAGTGCCTGTTTCGCAGATAAGTTTTAATAAATACACAGAGAATAATATAGAGTCATTGGCCACGAGGAACACCTTCCCTGACCTTTTATTCTCTCCGGTTCCACGTCACCGCGCCTACCATTCAACTCCAAAACTCAGGGGAGACTAACACTCCCTACCTCCCTTGGTGTGCATCATAGGCGTGCCCATGACGAACACAACATTTCTCCTTAACCAATACAAAACAAACATAGCTGCTTAAAAAAAAGATACTATACTAATCCAGTATACAAGAATAGTACAAAACAAGAAATGCCACATTCAGTCAATCCACCCAGAATCCTTGCAGCCGCGTTGAGCATGGCGGTCGAGGACTCAAACTGTACCGTTCAAGTCCTTGTCTCAGAGGCACTGAGTTGATTGGTATGGAGCCAGGCACCTCCTGATCTGAATCTTGAACTGGCTCCAAATTCTGCATGTCCACACCCCTTGTAGTAGATGATTGAGAATTAGTTGCAGTCACCACCAGCCATGTGCACTGGCTCAAACTTCTGCATGTCCACACCCCAAGTAGTCGATGATTGTGAATTAGTAGCAGTCACCACCGGATTCACTGTCAGGATGATCCATCCTCTCTCCTTCATCAGCTTCAGATCCCACTGTTTCCCTGAGCAGGAAGGTCTGGAATTGAAAATACAGAGGACATTAAACAACATTCACTCAGTACATGGCACTCATTTTGGTTTATACGCTCGAAATTGAGCCATGAGCAAGGTGTGCAGAGTGTCGGGATGGCCGATTGGTCTAAGGCGCTGCGTTCAGGTCGCAGCCTCCCTTGGAGGTGTGGGTTTAAATCCCACTTCTGACAAGTGTATTTTGCAAGGTGGATACATTTTTGGACTTTTTTTTCCCAAGCACCGTATCAAAAACAATGTCAACAGTTTCTGTAAATTATCGATAAGATCTATTTTCCGTTGCTTGCACTAATTGCCTGAAGTTGGCTAAATCGCAGTAAATCGGTAAAGCAGGAAATCACAGCATCTTCAACAAATCGTGATAGAGGGGCCGAGATAAAGGTTTCGACCCTACATATCAAAAGCGCAGCTGTCAATAGTTCAGCAGGTTCACAGTGCAGAAGGTTCAGTGGCACCAGGGTCCCCAGCGTCCCAATCAGAGCTGGTTTTTAACTTCTGTATTCAGGGGATGGGAGGGGTGGGGGTGTTGCGTCGTGCACACACAGTGCCTGTTTTGCAGAGAAGTTTTAATAAATACACAAAGAATAATATGGAGTCTTTGGCCACGAGGAACACCTTCCCCTACCTTTTATTCTCTCCGATTCCACATCACCGCACCTACCATCCAACTCCAAAACTCGGGGGAGACTAACACTCCCTACCTCCCTTGGTGTGCATCATGGGCGTGCCCATGACGAACACAACATTTCTCCTTAACCAATACAAAACAAACATAGCTGCTCAAAAAAAAGATACTATACTAATCCAGTATACAAGAATAGTACACAACAATAAATACCACATTCAGTCAATCCACCCCGAATCCTTGCAGCCGCATTGAGCATGGCGGTCGAGGACTCAAACTGTACTGGTTCAAGTCCTTGTCTCAGAGGCACTGAGTTGATTGGTATGGAGCCAGGCACCTCCTGATCTGAATCTTGAACTGGCTCCAAATTCTGCATGTCCACACCCCCTGTAGTAGATGATTGAGAATTAGTAGCAGTCACCACCGGCCATATGCACTGGCTCAAAATTCTGCAAGTCCACACCCCATGTAGTAGATGATTGAGAATTAGTAGCAGTCACCACAGGGTCCACTGTCAGGATGATCCATCCTCTCTCCTTCATCAGCTTCAGATCCCACTGTTTCCCTGAGCAGGAAGGTCTGGAATTGAAAATACAGAGGACATTAAATTACATTCACTCAGTACATGGCACTCATTTTGGTTTATAAGCTGGAAATTGAGCCATGAGTCTGGTGTCGAGAGTGTCAGGATGGCCGGGTGGTCTAAGGTGCTGTATTCAGGTCACAGTCTCCCTTGGAGACGTGGGTTCAAGCCCCTTTTCTGACAAGTGTCTTTGCGAGGTGGATACATTTTTGGACTTTTTTTTCCAAGCACCCTTATCAAAAACAATGTCAACAGTTTCTGTAAATTATCGATAAGATCTATTGTCCGTTGCTTGCACTAATTGCCTGAAGTTGGCTAAATCGCAGTAAATCGGTAAAGCAGGAAATCACAGCATCTTCAACAAATCGTGATAGCGGGGCCGAGATAAAGGTTTCGACCCTACATATCAAAAGCACAGCTGTCCATAGTTCAGCAGGTTCACAGTGCAGAAGGTTCAGTGGCACCAGGGTCCCCTGCGTCCCAATCACAGCTGGTTTTTAACTTCTGTATTCTGGGCATGGAAGGGGTGTGTTGCATTGTGCACACACAGTGCCTGTTTCGCAAATAAGTTTTAATAAATACACAGAGAATAATATAGAGTCATTGGCCACGAGGAACACCTTCCCTGACCTTTTATTCTCTCCGGTTCCACGTCACCTCGCCTACCATCCAACTCCAAAACTCGGGGGAGACTAACACTCCCTACCTCCCTTGGTGTGCATCATAGGCGTGCCCATGACGAACACAACATTTCTCCTTAACCAATACAAAACAAACATAGCTGCTAAAAAAAAAGATACTATACTAAACCAGTATACAAGAATAGTACACAACAAGAAATGCCACATTCAGTCAATCCACCCAGAATCCTTGCAGCCGCGTTGAGCATGGCGGTCGAGGACTCAAACTGTACCGTTCAAGTCCTTGTCTCAGAGGCACTGAGTTGATTGGTATGGAGCCAGGCACCTCCTGATCTGAATCTTGAACTGGCTCCAAATTCTGCATGTCCACACCCCCTGTAGTAGATGATTGAGAATTAGTAGCAGTCACCACCGGCCATGTGCACTGGCTCAAAATTCAGCATGTCCACACCCCATGTAGTAGATGATTGAGAATTAGTAGCAGTCACCACCGGATCCACTGTCAGGATGATCCATCCTCTCTCCTTCATCAGCTTCAGATCCCACTGTTTCCCTGAGCAGGAAGGTCTGGAATTGAAAATACAGAGGACATTAAACAACATTCACTCAGTACATGGCACTCATTTTGGTCTATAAGCTGGAAATTGAGCCATCAGTGCAGTGTCACGAGTGTCAGGATGGCCGAGTGGTCTAAGGCACTGCGTTCAGGTCGCAGTCTCCTTTGGAGGCGTGGGTTCGAATCCCACTTCTGGCAAGTGTCTTTTGCGAGGTGGATACATTTTTGGACTTTTTTTTTTCCAAGCACCCATATCAAAAACAATGTCAACAGTTTCTGTAAATTATCGATAAGATCTATTGTCCGTTGCTTGCACTAATTTCCTGAAGTTGGCTAAATCGCAGTAAATCGGTAAAGCGGGAAATCACAGCATCTTCAACAAATCGTGATAGAGGGGCAGAGATAAAGGTTTCGACCCTACATATCAAGAGCGCAGCTGTCAATAGTTCAGCAGGTTCACAGTGCAGAAGGTTCAGTGGCACCAGGGTCCCCTGCGTCCCAATCACAGCTGGTTTTTAACTTCTGTATTCAGGGCATGGGAGGGGTGTGTTGCATCGTGCACACATGGTGCCTGTTTCGCAGATAAGTTTTAATAAATACACAGAGAATAATATAGAGTCATTGGCCACGAGGAACACCTTCCCTGGCCTTTTATTCTCTCCGTTTCCACGTCACCGCGCCTACCATCCAACTCCAAAACTCTGGGGAGACTAACACTCCCTACCTCCCTTGGTGTGCATCATGGGCGTGCCCATGACGAACACAACATTTCTCCTTAACCAATACAAAACAAACATAGCTGCTCAAAAAAAAGATACTATACTAATCCAGTATACAAGAAAAGTACACAACAATAAATACCACATTCAGTCAATCCACCCCGAATCCTTGCAGCCGCGTTGAGCATGGCGGTCGAGGACTCAAACTGTACCGTTCAAGTCCTTGTCTCAGAGGCACTGAGTTGATTGGTATGGAGCCAGGCACCTTCATATCTGAATCTTGAACTGGCTCCAAATTCTGCATGTCCACACCCCCTGTAGTAGATGATTGAGAATTAGTAGCAGTCACCACCGGCCATATGCACTGGCTCAAAATTCTGCAAGTCCACACCCCATATAGTAGATGATTGAGAATTAGTAGCAGTCACCACCGGATTCACTGTCAGGATGATCCATCCTCTCTCCTTCATCAGCTTCAGATCCCACTGTTTCCCTGAGAAGGAAGGTCTGGAATTGAAAATACAGAGGACATTAAACAACATTCACTCAGTACATGGCACTCATTTTGGTTTATAAGCTGGAAATTGAGCCATCAGTGCAGTGTCAAGAGTATCAGGATGGCCGAGTGGTCTAAGGCGCTGAGTTCAGGTCGCAGTCTCCTTTGGAGGCATGGGTTCGAATCCCACTTCTGACAAGTGTCTTTTGCGAGGTGGATACATTTTTGGACTTTTTTTTTCCAAGCACCCGTATCAAAAACAATGTCAACAGTTTCTGTAAATTATCGATAAGATCTATTGTCCGTTGCTTGCACTAATTTCCTGAAGTTGGCTAAATCGCAGTAAATCGGTAAAGCGGGAAATCACAGCATCTTCAACATATCGTGATAGAGGGGCAGAGATAAAGGTTTCGACCCTACATATCAAGAGCGCATCTGTCAATAGTTCAGCAGGTTCACAGTGCAGAAGGTTCAGTGGCACCAGAGTCCCCTGCGTCCCAATCACAGCTGGTTTTTAACTTCTGTATTCAGGGCATGGAAGGGGTGTGTTGCATCGTGCACACACGGTGCCTGTTTTGCAGATAAGTTTTAATAAATACACAGAGAATAATATAGAGTCATTGGCCACGAGGAACACCTTCCCTGACCTTTTATTCTCTCCGGTTCCACGTCACCGCGCCTACCATCCAACTCCAAAACTCGGGGGAGACTAACACTCCCTACCTCCCTTGGTGTGCATCATAGGCGTGCCCATGACGAACACAACATTTCTCCTTAACCAATACAAAACAAACATAGCTGCTCAAAAAAAAGATACTATACTAATCCAGTATACAAGAATAGTACACAACAAGAAATGCCACATTCAGTCAATCCACCCCGAATCCTTGCAGCCGCGTTGAGCATGGCGGTCGAGGACTCAAACTGTACCGTTCAAGTCCTTGTCTAAGAGGCACTGAGTTGATTGGTATGGAGCCAGGCACCTCCTGATCTGAATCTTGAACTGGCTCCAAATTCTGCATGTCCACACCCCCTGTAGTAGATGATTGAGAATTAGTAGCAGTCACCACCGGCCATATGCACTGGCTCAAAATTCTGCAAGTCCACACCCCATGTAGTAGATGATTGAGAATTAGTAGCAGTCACCACAGGGTCCACTGTCAGGATGATCCATCCTCTCTCCTTCATCAGCTTCAGATCCCACTGTTTCCCTGAGCAGGAAGGTCTGGAATTGAAAATACAGAGGACATTAAATTACATTCACTCAGTACATGGCACTCATTTTGGTTTATAAGCTGGAAATTGAGCCATGAGTCTGGTGTCGAGAGTGTCAGGATGGCCGGGTGGTCTAAGGTGCTGTATTCAGGTCACAGTCTCCCTTGGAGACGTGAGTTCAAGCCCCTTTTCTGACAAGTGTCTTTGCGAGGTGGATACATTTTTGGACTTTTTTTTCCAAGCACCCTTATCAAAAACAATGTCAACAGTTTCTGTAAATTATCGATAAGATCTATTGTCCGTTGCTTGCACTAATTGCCTGAAGTTGGCTAAATCGCAGTAAATCGGTAAAGCAGGAAATCACAGCATCTTCAACAAATCGTGATAGAGGGGCCGAGATAAAGGTTTCGACCCTACATATCAAAAGCACAGCTGTCCATAGTTCAGCAGGTTCACAGTGCAGAAGGTTCAGTGGCACCAGGGTCCCCTGCGTCCCAATCACAGCTGGTTTTTAACTTCTGTATTCTGGGCATGGAAGGGGTGTGTTGCATTGTGCACACACAGTGCCTGTTTCGCAAATAAGTTTTAATAAATACACAGAGAATAATATAGAGTCATTGGCCACGAGGAACACCTTCCCTGACCTTTTATTCTCTCCGGTTCCACGTCACCTCGCCTACCATCCAACTCCAAAACTCGGGGGAGACTAACACTCCCTACCTCCCTTGGTGTGCATCAGAGGCGTGCCCATGACGAACACAAAATTTCTCCTTAACCAATACAAAACAAACATAGCTGCTAAAAAAAAAGATACTATACTAAACCAGTATACAAGAATAGTACACAACAAGAAATGCCACATTCAGTCAATCCACCCCGAATCCTTGCAGCCGCGTTGAGCATGGCGGTCGAGGACTCAAACTGTACCGTTCAAGTCCTTGTCTCAGAGGCACTGAGTTGATTGGTATGGAGCCAGGCACCTCCTAATCTGAATCTTGAACTGGCTCCAAATTCTGCATGTCCACACCCCCTGTAGTAGATGATTGAGAATTAGTAGCAGTCACCACCGGCCATGTGCACTGGCTCAAAATTCAGCATGTCCACACCCCATGTAGTAGATGATTGAGAATTAGTAGCAGTCACCACCGGATCCACTGTCAGGATGATTCATCCTCTCTCCTTCATCAGCTTCAGATCCCACTGTTTCCCTGAGCAGGAAGGTCTGGAATTGAAAATACAGAGGACATTAAACAACATTCACTCAGTACATGGCACTCATTTTGGTTTATAAGCTGGAAATTGAGCCATCAGTCCAGTGTTACGAGTGTCAGGATGGCCGAGTGGTCTAAGGCGCTGCGTTCAGGTCGCAGTCTCCTTTGGAGGCGTGGGTTCGAATCCCACTTTTGACAAGTGTCTTTTGCGAGGTGGATACATTTTTGGACTTTTTTTTTCCAAGCACCCATATCAAAAACAATGTCAACAGTTTCTGTAAATTATCGATAAGATCTATTGTCCGTTGCTTGCACTAATTTCCTGAAGTTGGCTAAATCGCAGTAAATCGGTAAAGTGGGAAATCACAGCATCTTCAACAAATCGTGATAGAGGGGCAGAGATAAAGGTTTCGACCCTACATATCAAGAGCGCAGCTGTCAATAGTTCAGCAGGTTCACAGTGCAGAAGGTTCAGTGGCACAAGGGTCCCCTGCGTCCCAATCACAGCTGTTTTTTAACTTCTGTATTCAGGGCATGGGAGGGGTGTGTTGCATCGTGCACACATGGTGCCTGTTTCGCAGATAAGTTTTAATAAATACACAGAGAATAATATAGAGTCATTGGCCATGAGGAACACCTTCCCTGGCTTTTATTCTCTCCGTTTCCACGTCACCGCGCCTACCATCCAACTCCAAAACTCGGGGGAGACTAACACTCCCTACCTCCCTTGGTGTGCATCATGGGCGTGCCCATGACGAACACAACATTTCTCCTTAACCAATACAAAACAAACATAGCTGCTCAAAAAAAAGATACTATACTAATCCAGTATACAAGAATAGTACACAACAATAAATACCACATTCAGTCAATCCACCCCGAATCCTTGCAGCCGCGTTGAGCATGGCGGTCGAGGACTCAAACTGTACCATTCAAGTCCTTGTCTCAGAGGCACTGAGTTGATTGGTATGGAGCCAGGCACCTCCATATCTGAATCTTGAACTGGCTCCAAATTCTGCATGTCCACACCCCCTGTAGTAGATGATTGAGAATTAGTAGCAGTCACCACCGGCCATATGCACTGGCTCAAAATTCTGCAAGTCCACACCCCATATAGTAGATGATTGAGAATTAGTAGCAGTCACCACCGGATTCACTGTCAGGATGATCCATCCTCTCTCCTTCATCAGCTTCAGATCCCACTGTTTCCCTGAGCAGGAAGGTCTGGAATTGAAAATACAGAGGACATTAAACAACATTCACTCAGTACATGGCACTCATTTTGGTTTATAAGCTGGAAATTGAGCCATCAGTGCAGTGTCAAGAGTATCAGGATGGCCGAGTGGTCTAAGGCGCTGAGTTCAGGTCGCAGTCTCTTTTGGAGGCATGGGTTCGAATCCCACTTTTGACAAGTGTCTTTTGCGAGGTGGATACATTTTTGGACTTTTTTTTTCCAAGCACCCGTATCAAAAACAATGTCAACAGTTTCTGTAAATTATCAATAAGATCTATTGTCCGTTGCTTGCACTAATTTCCTGAAGTTGGCTAAATCGCAGTAAATCGGTAAAGCGGGAAATCACAGCATCTTCAACAAATCGTGATAGAGGGGCAGAGATAAAGGTTTCGACCCTACATATCAAGAGCGCATCTGTCAATAGTTCAGCAGGTTCACAGTGCAGAAGGTTCAGTGGCACCAGAGTCCCCTGCGTCCCAATCACAGCTGGTTTTTAACTTCTGTATTCAGGGCATGGGAGGGGTGTGTTGCATCGTGCACACACGGTGCCTGTTTTGCAGATAAGTTTTAATAAATACACAGAGAATAATATAGAGTCATTGGCCACGAGGAACACCTTCCCTGACCTTTTATTCTTTCCGGTTCCACGTCACCGCGCCTACCATCCAACTCCAAAACTCGGGGGAGACTAACACTGCCTACCTCCCTTGGTATGCATCATAGGCGTGCCCATGACGAACACAACATTTCTCCTTAACCAATACAAAACAAACATAGCTGCTCAAAAAAAAGATACTATACTAATCCAGTATACAAGAATAGTACACAACAAGAAATGCCACATTCAGTCAATCCACCGCGAATCCTTGCAGCCGCGTTGAGCATGGCGGTCGAGGACTCAAACTGTACCGTTCAAGTCCTTGTCTCAGAGGCACTGAGTTGATTGGTATGGAGCCAGGCACCTCCTGATCTGAATCTTGAACTGGCTCCAAATTCTGCATGTCCACACCCCTTGTAGTAGATGATTGAGAATTAGTTGCAGTCACCACCAGCCATGTGCACTGGCTCAAACTTCTGCATGTCCACACCCCAAGTGGTCGATGATTGCGAATTAGTAGCAGTCACCACCGGATTCACTGTCAGGATGATCCATCCTCTCTCCTTCATCAGCTTCAGATCCCACTGTTTCCCTGAGCAGGAAGGTCTGGAATTGAAAATACAGAGGACATTAAACAACATTCACTCAGTACAGGGCACTCATTTTGGTTTATAAGCTGGAAATTGAGCCATCAGTGCAGTGTCAAGAGTGTCAGGATGGCCGAGTGGTCTAAGGCGCTGCGTTCAGGTCACAGCTTCTCTTGGAGGTGTGGGTTCAAATCCCACTTCTGACAAGTATATTCTGCGAGGTGGATACATTTTTGGACTTTTTTTTCCCAAGCACCGTATCAAAAACAATGTCAACAGTTTCTGTAAATTATCGATAAGATCTATTTTCCGTTGCTTGCACTAATTGCCTGAAGTTGGCTAAATCGCAGTAAATCGGTAAAGCAGGAAATCACAGCATCTTCAACAAATCGTGATAGAGGGGCCGAGATAAAGGTTTCGACCCTACATATCAAATGCGCAGCTGTCAATAGTTCAGCAGGTTCACAGTGCAGAAGGTTCAGTGGCACCAGGGTCCCCTGCATCCCAATCAGAGCTGGTTTTTAACTTCTGTATTCAGGGGATGGGAGGGGTGGGGGTGTTGCGTCGTGCACACACAGTGCCTGTTTTGCAGAGAAGTTTTAATAAATACACAAAGAATAATATGGAGTCTTTGGCCACGAGGAACACCTTCCCCTACCTTTTATTCTCTCCGATTCCAAATCACCGCACCTACCATCCAACTCCAAAACTCGGGGGAGACTAACACTCCCTACCTCCCTTGGTGTGCATGATGGGCGTGCCCATGACGAACACAACATTTCTCCTTAACCAATACAAAACAAACATAGCTGCTCAAAAAGAGATACTATACTAATCCAGTATACAAGAATAGTACACAACAATAAATACCACATTCAGTCAATCCACCCCGAATCCTTGCAGCCGCGTTGAGCATGGCGGTCGAGGACTCAAACTGTATCGTTCAAGTGCTTGTCTCAGAGGCACTGAGTTGATTGGTATGGAGCCAGGCACCTCCTGATCTGAATCTTGAACTGGCTCCAAATTCTGCATGTCCACACCCCATGTAGTAGATGATTGAGAATTAGTAGCAGTCACCACAGGGTCCACTGTCAGGATGATCCATCCTCTCTCCTTCATCAGCTTCAGATCCCACTGTTTCCCTGAGCAGGAAGGTCTGAAATTGAATATACAGAGGACATTAAACAACATTCACTCAGTACATGGCACTCATTTTGGTTTATAAGCTGGAAATTGAGCCATCAGTGCAGTGTCAAGAGTGTCAGGATGGCCGAGTGGTCTAATGTGCTGTGTTCAGGTCGCAGTTTCCTTTGGAGGCGTGGGTTCGAATCCCACTTCTGACAAGTGTCTTTTGCGAGGTGGATACATTTTTAGACTTTTTTTTTCCAAGCACCCGTATCAAAAACAATGTCCACAGTTTCTGTAAATTATCGATAAGATCTATTTTCCGTTGCTTGCACAAATTGCCTGAAGTTGGCTAAATCGCAGTAAATCTGTAAAGCAGGAAATCACAGCATCTTCAACAAATCGTGATAGAGGGGAAGAGATAAAGGTTTCGACCCTACATATCAAGAGCGCAGCTGTCAATAGTTCAGCAGGTTCACAGTGCAGAAGTTTCAGTGGCACCAGGGTCCCCTGCGTCCCAATCACAGCTGGTTTTTAACTTCTGTATTCAGGGCATGGGATGGGTGTGTTGCATCGTGCACACACGGTGCCTGTTTCGCAGATAAGCTTTAATAAATACACAGAGAATAATATAGAGTCATTGGCCACGAGGAACACCTTCCCTGACCTTTTATTCTCTCCGGTTCCACGTCACCGCGCCTACCATTCAACTCCAAAACTCAGGGGAGACTAACACTCCCTACCTCCCTTGGTGTGCATCATAGGCGTGCCCATGACGAACACAACATTTCTCCTTAACCAATGCAAAACAAACATAGCTGCTCAAAAAAAAGATACTATACTAATCCAGTATACAAGAATAGTACACAACAAGAAATGCCACATTCAGTCAATCCACCCCGAATCCTTGCAGCCGCGTTGAGCATGGCGGTCGAGGACTCAAACTGTACCGTTCAAGTCCTTGTCTCAGAGGCACTGAGTTGATTGGTATGGAGCCAGGCACCTCCTGATCTGAATCTTGAACTGGCTCCAAATTCTGCATGTCCACACCCCTTGTAGTAGATGATTGAGAATTAGTAGCAGTCACCACAGGCCATGTGCACTGGCTCAAACCTCTGCATGTCCACACCCCATGTAGTCGATGATTGAGAATTAGTAGCAGTCAGCACCGGATTCACTGTCAGGATGATCCATCTTCTCTCCTTCATCAGCTTCAGATCCCACTGTTTCCCTGAGCAGGAAGGTCTGGAATTGAAAATACAGAGGACATTAAACAACATTCACTCAGTACATGGCACTCATTTTGGTTTATACGCTCGAAATTGAGCTATGAGAGAGGTGTGAAGAGTGTCAGGATGGCCGAGTGGTCTAAGGCGCTGTGTTCAGGTCGCAGCCTCCCTTGGAGGTGTGGGTTTAAATCCCACTTCTGACAAGTGTATTTTGCGAGGTGGATACATTTTTGGACTTTTTTTTCCCAAGCACCGAATCAAAAACAATGTCAACGGTTTCTGTAAATTATCGATAAGATCTATTTTCCGTTGCTTGCACTAATTGCCTGAAGTTGGCTAAATCGCAGTAAATCGGTAAAGCAGGAAATCACAGCATCTTCAACAAATCGTGATAGAGGGGCCGAGATAAAGGTTTCGACCCTACATATCAAAAGCGCAGCTGTCAATAGTTCAGCAGGTTCACAGTGCAGAAGGTTCAGTGGCAGCAGGGTCCCCTGCGTCCCAATCAGAGCTGGTTTTTAACTTCTGTATTCAGGGGATGGGAGGGGTGGGGGTGTTGCGTCGTGCACACACAGTGCCTGTTTTGCAGAGAAGTTTTAATAAATACACAAAGAATAATATGGAGTCTTTGGCCACGAGGAACACCTTCCCCTACCTTTTATTCTCTCCGATTCCTCATCACCGCACCTACCATCCAACTCCAAAACTCGGGGAGACTAACACTCCCTACCTCCCTTGGTGTGCATCATGGGCGTGCCCATGACGAACACAACATTTCTCCTTAACCAATACAAAACAAACATAGCTGCTCAAAAAAAAGATACTATACTAATCCAGTATACAAGAATAGTACACAACAATAAATACCACATTCAGTCAATCCACCCCGAATCCTTGCAGCCGCGTTGAGCATGGCGGTCGAGGACTCAAACTGTACCGTTCAAGTCCTTGTCTCAGAGGCACTGAGTTGATTGGTATGGAGCCAGGCACCTCCTGATCTGAATCTTGAACTCCCTCCAAATTCTGCATGTCCACACCCCCTGTAGTAGATGATTGAGAATTAGTAGCAGTCACCACCGGCCATATGCACTGGCTCAAAATTCTGCAAGTCCACACCCCATGTAGTAGATGATTGAGAATTAGTAGCAGTCACCACAGGGTCCACTGTCAAGATGATCCATCCTCTCTCCTTCATCAGCTTCAGATCCCACTGTTTCCCTGAGCAGGAAGGTCTGGAATTGAAAATACAGAGGAAATTAAATAACATTCACTCAGTACATGGCACTCATTTTGGTTTATAAGCTGGAAATTGAGCCATCAGTCTGGTGTCAAGAGTGTCAGGATGGTTGGGTGGTCTAAGGTACTGCATAAAGGTCACAGTCTCCCTTGGAGACGTGGGTTCAAACCCCTCTTCTGACAAGTGTGTTTGTGAGGTGGACACATTTTTGGACTTTTTTTTCCAAGCACCCTTATCAAAAACAATGTCAACAGTTTCTGTAAATTATCGATAAGATCTATTGTCCGTTGCTTGCACTAATTTCCTGAAGTTGGCTAAATCGCAGTAAATCGGTAAAGCGGGAAATCACAGCATCTTCAACAAATCGTGATAGAGGGGCAGAGATAAAGGTTTTGACCCTACATATCAAGAGCGCAGCTGTCAATAGTTCAGCAGGTTCACAGTGCAGAAGGTTCAGTGGCACCAGGGTCCCCTGCATCCCAATCACAGATGGTTTTTAACTTCTGTATTCAGGGCATGGGAGGGCTGTGTTGCATCGTGCACACATGGTGCCTGTTTCGCAGATAAGTTTTAATAAATACACAGAGAATAATATAGAGTCATTGGCCACGAGGAACACCTTCCCTGGCCTTTTATTCTCTCCGGTTCCACGTCACCGCGCCTACCTTCCAACTCCAAAACTCGGGGGAGACTAACACTCCCTACCTCCCTTGGTGTGCATCATAGGCGTGCCCATGACGAACACAACATTTCTCCTTAACCAATACAAAACAAACATAGCTGCTCAAAAAAAAGATACTATACTAATCCAGTATACAAGAATAGTACACAACAAGAAATGCCACATTCAGTCAATCCACCCCGAATCCTTGCAGCCGCGTTGAGCATGGCGGTCGAGGACTCAAACTGTACCGTTCAAGTCCTTGTCTCAGAGGCACTGAGTTGATTGGTATGGAGCCAGGCACCTCCTGATCTGAATCTTGAACTGGCTCCAAATTCTGCATGTCCACACCCCTTGTAGTAGATGATTGAGAATTAGTAGCAGTCACCACCGGCCATGTGCACTGGCTCAAACTTCTGCATGTCCACACCCCAAGTAGTCGATGATTGCGAATTAGTAGCAGTCACCACCGGATTCACTGTCAGGATGATCCATCCTCTCTCCTTCATCAGCTTCAGATCCTACTGTTTCCCTGAGCAGGAAGGTCTGGAATTGAAAATACAGAGGACATTAAACAACATTCACTCAGTACATGGCACTCATTTTGGTTTATAAGCTGGAAATTGAGCCATCAGTGGAGTGTCAAGAGTGTCAGGATGGCCGAGTGGTCTAAGGCGCTGCGTTCAGGTTGCAGTCTCCTTTGGAGGCGTGGGTTCGAATCCCACTTCTGACAAGTGTCTTTTGCGAGGTGGATACATTTTTGGACTTTTTTTTTCCAAGCACCCGTATCAAAAACAATGTCAACAGTTTCTGTAAATTATCGATAAGATCTATTGTCCGTTGCTTGCAGTAATTTCCTGAAGTTGGCTAAATCGCAGTAAATCGGTAAAGCGGGAAATCACAGCATCTTCAACAAATCGTGAAAGAAGGGCAGAGATAAAGGTTTCGACCCTGCATATCAAGAGCGCAGCTGTCAATAGTTCAGCAGGTTCACAGTGCAGAAGGTTCAGTGGCACCAGGGTCCCCTGCGTCCCAATCACAGCTGGTTTTTAACTTCTGTATTCAGGGCATGGGAGGGGTGTGTTGCATCGTGCACACACGGTGCCTGGTTCGCAGATAAGTTTTAATAAATACATAGAGAATAATATAGAGTCATTGGCCACGAGGAACACCTTCCCTGACCTTTTATTCTCTCCGGTTCCACGTCACCGCGCCTACCATCCAACTCCAAAACTCGGGGGAGACTAACACTCTCTACCTCCCTTGGTGTGCATCATAGGCGTGCCCATGACGAACACAACATTTCTCCTTAACCAATACAAAACAAACATAGCTGCTCCAAAAAAAGATACTATACTAATCCAGTATACAAGAATAGTACACAACAAGAAATGCCACATTCAGTCAATCCACCCCGAATCTTTGCAGCCGCGTTGAGCATGGCGTTTGAGGACTCAAACTGTACCGTTCAAGTCCTTGTCTCAGAGGCACTGAGTTGATTGGTATGGAGCCAGGCACCTCCTGATCTGAATCTTGAACTGGCTCCAAATTCTGCATGTCCACACCCCTTGTAGTAGATGATTGAGAATTAGTAGCAGTCACCACCGGCCATGTGCACTGGCTCAAACTTCTGTATGTCCACACCCCAAGTAGTCGATGATTGCGAATTAGTAGCAGTCACCACCGGATTCACTGTCAGGATGATCCATCCTCTATCCTTCATCAGCTTCAGATCCCACTGTTTCCCTGAGCAGGAAGGTCTGGAATTGAAAATACAGAGGACATTAAACAACATTCACTCAGTACATGGCACTCATTTTGGTTTATAAGCTGGAAATTGAGCCATCAGTGCAGTGTCAAGAGTGTCAGGATGGCCGAGTGGTCTAAGGCGCTGCGTTCAGGTTGCAGTCTCCTTTGGAGGCGTGGATTTGAATCCCACTTCTGACAAGTGTCTTTTGCGAGGTGGATACATTTTTGGACTTTTTTTTTCCAAGCACCCGTATCAAAAACAATGTCAACAGTTTCTGTAAATTATCGATAAGATCTATTGTCCGTTGCTTGCACTAATTTCCTGAAGTTGGCTAAATCGCAGTAAATCAGTAAAGAGGGAAATCACAGCATCTTCAACAAATCGTGATAGAGGGGCAGAGATAAAGGTTTCGACCCTACATATCAAGAGCGCAGCTGTCAATAGTTCAGCAGGTTCACAGTGCAGAAGGTTCAGTGGCACCAGGGTCCCCTGCGTCCCAATCACAGCTGGTTTTTAACTTCTGTATTCAGGGCATGAGAGGGGTGTGTTGCATCGTGCACACACGGTGCCTGTTTCGCAGATAAGTTTTAATAAATACACAGAGAATAATATAGAGTCATTGGCCACGAGGAACACCTTCCCTGACCTTTTATTCTCTCCGGTTCCACGTCACCGCGCCTACCATTCAACTCCCTCCAAAACTCAGGGGAGACTAACACTCCCTACCTCCCTTGGTGTGCATCATAGGCGTGCCCATGACGAACACAACATTTCTCCTTAACCAATACAAAACAAACATAGCTGCTCAAAAAAAAGATACTATACTAATCCAGTATACAAGAATAGTACACAACAAGAAATGCCACATTCAGTCAATCCACCCCGAATCCTTGCAGCCATGTTGAGCATGGCGGTCGAGGACTCAAACTGTACCGTTCAAGTCCTTGTCTCAGAGGCACTGAGTTGATTGGTATGGAGCCAGGCACCTCCTGATCTGAATCTTGAACTGGCTCCAAATTCTGCATGTCCACACCCCTTGTAGTAGATGATTGAGAATTAGTAGCAGTCACCACAGGCCATGTGCACTGGCTCAAACCTCTGCATGTCCACACCCCATGTAGTCGATGATTGAGAATTAGTAGCAGTCACCACCGGATTCACTGTCAGGATGAACCATCTTCTCTCCTTCATCAGCTTCAGATCCCACTGTTTCCCTGAGCAGGAAGGTCTGGAATTGAAAATACAGAGGACATTAAACAACATTCACTCAGTACATGGCACTCATTTTGGTTTATACGCTCGAAATTGAGCTATGAGCGAGGTGTGAAGAGTGTCAGGATGGCCGAGTGGTCTAAGGCGCTGCGTTCCGGTCGCAGCCTCCCTTGGAGGTGTGGGTTTAAATCCCACTTCTGACAAGTGTATTTTGCGAGGTGGATACATTTTTGGACTTTTTTTTCCCAAGCACCGTATCAAAAACAATGTCAACGGTTTCTGTAAATTATCGATAAGATCTATTTTCCGTTGCTTGCACTAATTGCCTGAAGTTGGCTAAATCGCAGTAAATCGGTAAAGCAGGAAATCACAGCATCTTCAACAAATCGTGAAAGAAGGGCAGAGATAAAGGTTTCGACCCTACATATCAAAAGCGCAGCTGTCAATAGTTCAGCAGGTTCACAGTGCAGAAGGTTCAGTGGCACCAGGGTCCCCTGCGTCCCAATCACAGCTGGTTTTTAACTTCTGTATTCAGGGCATGGGAGGGGTGTGTTGCATCGTGCACACACGGTGCCTGGTTCGCAGATAAGTTTTAATAAATACATAGAGAATAATATAGAGTCATTGGCCACGAGGAACACCTTCCCTGACCTTTTATTCTCTCCGGTTCCACGTCACCGCGCCTACCATCCAACTCCAAAACTCGGGGGAGACTAACACTCTCTACCTCCCTTGGTGTGCATCATAGGCGTGCCCATGACGAACACAACATTTCTCCTTAACCAATACAAAACAAACATAGCTGCTCAAAAAAAAGATACTATACTAATCCAGTATACAAGAATAGTACACAACAAGAAATGCCACATTCAGTCAATCCACCCCGAATCTTTGCAGCCGCGTTGAGCATGGCGTTTGAGGACTCAAACTGTACCGTTCAAGTCCTTGTCTCAGAGGCACTGAGTTGATTGGTATGGAGCCAGGCACCTCCTGATCTGAATCTTGAACTGGCTCCAAATTCTGCATGTCCACACCCCTTGTAGTAGATGATTGAGAATTAGTAGCAGTCACCACCGGCCATGTGCACTGGCTCAAACTTCTGTATGTCCACACCCCAAGTAGTCGATGATTGCGAATTAGTAGCAGTCACCACCGGATTCACTGTCAGGATGATCCATCCTCTATCCTTCATCAGCTTCAGATCCCACTGTTTCCCTGAGCAGGAAGGTCTGGAATTGAAAATACAGAGGACATTAAACAACATTCACTCAGTACATGGCACTCATTTTGGTTTATAAGCTGGAAATTGAGCCATCAGTGCAGTGTCAAGAGTGTCAGGATGGCCGAGTGGTCTAAGGCGCTGCGTTCAGGTTGCAGTCTCCTTTGGAGGCGTGGATTTGAATCCCACTTCTGACAAGTGTCTTTTGCGAGGTGGATACATTTTTGGACTTTTTTTTTCCAAGCACCCGTATCAAAAACAATGTCAACAGTTTCTGTAAATTATCGATAAGATCTATTGTCCGTTGCTTGCACTAATTTCCTGAAGTTGGCTAAATCGCAGTAAATCAGTAAAGAGGGAAATCACAGCATCTTCAACAAATCGTGATAGAGGGGCAGAGATAAAGGTTTCGACCCTACATATCAAGAGCGCAGCTGTCAATAGTTCAGCAGGTTCACAGTGCAGAAGGTTCAGTGGCACCAGGGTCCCCTGCGTCCCAATCACAGCTGGTTTTTAACTTCTGTATTCAGGGCATGAGAGGGGTGTGTTGCATCGTGCACACACGGTGCCTGTTTCGCAGATAAGTTTTAATAAATACACAGAGAATAATATAGAGTCATTGGCCACGAGGAACACCTTCCCTGACCTTTTATTCTCTCCGGTTCCACGTCACCGCGCCTACCATTCAACTCCCTCCAAAACTCAGGGGAGACTAACACTCCCTACCTCCCTTGGTGTGCATCATAGGCGTGCCCATGACGAACACAACATTTCTCCTTAACCAATACAAAACAAACATAGCTGCTCAAAAAAAAGATACTATACTAATCCAGTATACAAGAATAGTACACAACAAGAAATGCCACATTCAGTCAATCCACCCCGAATCCTTGCAGCCATGTTGAGCATGGCGGTCGAGGACTCAAACTGTACCGTTCAAGTCCTTGTCTCAGAGGCACTGAGTTGATTGGTATGGAGCCAGGCACCTCCTGATCTGAATCTTGAACTGGCTCCAAATTCTGCATGTCCACACCCCTTGTAGTAGATGATTGAGAATTAGTAGCAGTCACCACAGGCCATGTGCACTGGCTCAAACCTCTGCATGTCCACACCCCATGTAGTCGATGATTGAGAATTAGTAGCAGTCACCACCGGATTCACTGTCAGGATGAACCATCTTCTCTCCTTCATCAGCTTCAGATCCCACTGTTTCCCTGAGCAGGAAGGTCTGGAATTGAAAATACAGAGGACATTAAACAACATTCACTCAGTACATGGCACTCATTTTGGTTTATACGCTCGAAATTGAGCTATGAGCGAGGTGTGAAGAGTGTCAGGATGGCCGAGTGGTCTAAGGCGCTGCGTTCCGGTCGCAGCCTCCCTTGGAGGTGTGGGTTTAAATCCCACTTCTGACAAGTGTATTTTGCGAGGTGGATACATTTTTGGACTTTTTTTTCCCAAGCACCGTATCAAAAACAATGTCAACGGTTTCTGTAAATTATCGATAAGATCTATTTTCCGTTGCTTGCACTAATTGCCTGAAGTTGGCTAAATCGCAGTAAATCGGTAAAGCAGGAAATCACAGCATCTTCAACAAATCGTGATAGAGGGGCCGAGATAAAGGTTTCGACCCTACATATCAAAAGCGCAGCTGTCAATAGTTCAGCAGGTTCACAGTGCAGAAGGTTCAGTTGCACCAGGGTCCCCTGCGTCCCAATCAGAGCTGGTTTTTAACTTCTGTATTCAGGGGATGAGAGGGGTGTGTTGCGTCGTGCACACACAGTGCCTGTTTTGCAGAGAAGTTTTAATAAATACACAAAGAATAATATGGAGTCATTGGCCACGAGGAACACCTTCCCTGGCCTTTTATTCTCTCCGGTTCCACGTCACCGCGCCTACCATCCAACTCCAAAACTCGGGGGAGACTAACACTCCCTACCTCCCTTGGTGTGCATCATAGGCGTGCCCATGACGAACACAACATTTCTCCTTAACCAATACAAAACAAACATAGCTGCTCAAAAAAAAGATACTATACTAATCCAGTATACAAGAATAGTACACAACAAGAAATGCCACATTCAGTCAATTCACCCTGAATCCTTGCAGCCGCGTTGAGCATGGCGGTCGAGGACTCAAACTGTACCGTTCAAGTCCTTGTCTCAGAGGCACTGAGTTGATTGGTATGGAGCCAGGCACCTCCTGATCTGAATCTTGAACTGGCTCCAAATTCTGCATGTCCACACCCCTTGTAGTAGATGATTGAGAATTAGTAGCAGTCACCACCGGCCATGTGCACTGGCTCAAACTTCTGCATGTCCACACCCCAAGTAGTCGATGATTGAGAATTAGTAGCAGTCACCACCGGATTCACTGTCAGGATGATCCATCCTCTCTCCTTCATCAGCTTCAGATCCCACTGTTTCCCTGAGCAGGAAGGTCTGGAATTGAAAATACAGAGGACATTAAACAACATTCACTCAGTACATGGCACTCATTTTGGTTTATAAGCTGGAAATTGAGCCATCAGTGCAGTGTCAAGAGTGTCAGGATGGCCGAGTGGTCTAAGGCGCTGCGTTCAGGTCGCAGTCTCCTTTGGAGGCATGGGTTCGAATCCCACTTCTGACAAGTGTCTTTTGCGAGGTGGATACATTTTTGGACTTTTTTTTCCAAGCACCCGTATCAAAAACAATGTCAACAGTTTCTGTAAATTATCAATAAGATCTATTGTCCGTTGCTTGCAGTAATTTCCTGAAGTTGGCTAAATCGCAGTAAATCGGTAAAGCGGGAAATCACAGCATCTTCAACAAATCGTGAAAGAGGGGCAGAGATAAAGGTTTCGACCCTACATATCAAGAGCGCAGCTGTCAATAGTTCAGCAGGTTCACAGTGCAGAAGGTTCAGTGGCACCAGGGTCCCCTGCGTCCCAATCACAGCTGGTTTTTAACTTCTGTATTCAGGGCATGGGAGGGGTGTGTTGCATCGTGCACACACGGTGCCTGTTTCGCAGATAAGTTTTAATAAATACACAGAGAATAATATAGAGTCATTGGCCACGAGGAACACCTTCCCTGACCTTTTATTCTCTCCGGTTCCACGTCACCGCGCCTACCATCCAACTCCAAAACTCGGGGGAGACTAACACTCTCTACCTCCCTTGGTGTGCATCATAGGCGTGCCCATGACGAACACAACATTTCTCCTTAACCAATACAAAACAAACATAGCTGCTCAAAAAAAAGATACTATACTAATCCAGTATACAAGAATAGTACACAACAAGAAATGCCACATTCAGTCAATCCACCCCGAATCTTTGCAGCCGCGTTGAGCATGGCGGTCGAGGACTCAAACTGTACCGTTCAAGTCCTTGTCTCAGAGGCACTGAGTTGATTGGTATGGAGCCAGGCACCTCCTGATCTGAATCTTGAACTGGCTCCAAATTCTGCATGTCCACACCCCTTGTAGTAGATGATTGAGAATTAGTAGCAGTCACCACCGGCCATGTGCACTGGCTCAAACTTCTGCATGTCCACACCCCAAGTAGTCGATGATTGCGAATTAGTAGCAGTCACCACCGGATTCACTGTCAGGATGATCCATCCTCTCTCCTTCACCAGCTTCAGATCCCACTGTTTCCCTGAGCAGGAAGGTCTGGAATTGAAAATACAGAGGACATTAAACAACATTCACTCAGTACATGGCACTCATTTTGGTTTATAAGCTGGAAATTGAGCCATCAGTGCAGTGTCAAGAGTGTCAGGATGGCCGAGTGGTCTAAGGCGCTGCGTTCAGGTTGCAGTCTCCTTTGGAGGCGTGGATTTGAATCCCACTTCTGACAAGTGTCTTTTGCGAGGTGGATACATTTTTGGACTTTTCTTTTCCAAGCACCCGTATCAAAAACAATGTCAACAGTTTCTGTAAATTATCGATAAGATCTATTGTCCGTTGCTTGCACTAATTTCCTGAAGTTGGCTAAATCGCAGTAAACCAGTAAAGCGGGAAATCACAGCATCTTGAACAAATCGTGATAGAGGGGCAGAGATAAAGGTTTCGACCCTACATATCAAGAGCGCAGCTGTCAATAGTTCAGCAGGTTCACAGTGCAGAAGGTTCAGTGGCACCAGGGTCCCCTGCGTCCCAATCACAGCTGTTTTTTAACTTCTGTATTCAGGGCATGAGAGGGGTGTGTTGCATCGTGCACACACAGTGCCTGTTTCGCAGATAAGTTTTAATAAATACTCAGAGAATAATATAGAGTCATTGGCCACGAGGAACACCTTCCCTGACCTTTTATTCTCTCCGGTTCCACGTCACCGCGCCTACCATCCAACTCCAAAACTCAGGGGAGACTAACACTCCCTACCTCCCTTGGTGTGCATCATAGGCGTGCCAATGACGAACACAACATTTCTCCTTAACCAATACAAAACAAACATAGCTGCTCAAAAAAAAGATACTATACTAATCCAGTATACAAGAATAGTACACAACAAGAAATGCCACATTCAGTCAATCCACCCCGAATCCTTGCAGCCGCGTTGAGCATGGCGGTCGAGGACTCAAACTGTACCGTTCAAGTCCTTGTCTCAGAGGCACTGAGTTGATTGGTATGGAGCCAGGCACCTCCTGATCTGAATCTTGAACTGGCTCCAAATTCTGCATGTCCACACCCCTTGTAGTAGATGATTGAGAATTAGTAGCAGTCACCACCGGCCATGTGCACTGGCTCAAACTTCTGCATGTCCACACCCCATGTAGTCGATGATTGAGAATTAGTAGCAGTCACCACCGGATTCACTGTCAGGATGATCCATCCTCTCTCCTTCATCAGCTTCAGATCCCACCGTTTCCCTGAGCAGGAAGGTCTGGAATTGAAAATACAGAGGACATTAAACAACATTCACTCAGTACATGGCACTCATTTTGGTTTATACGCTCGAAATTGAGCCATGAGCGAGGTGTGCAGAGTGTCAGGATGGCTGAGTGGTCTAAGGCGCTGCGTTCAGGTCGCAGCCTCCCTTGGAGGTGTGTGTTTAAATCCCACTTCTGACAAGTGTATTTTGCAAGGTGGATACATTTTTGGACTTTTGCTTCCCAAGCACCGTATCAAAAACAATGTCAACAGTTTCTGTAAATTATCGATAAGATCTATTTTCCGTTGCTTGCACTAATTGCCTGAAGTTGGCTAAATCGCAGTAAATCGGTAAAGCAGGAAATCACAGCATCTTCAACAAATCGTGATAGAGGGGCCGAGATAAAGGTTTCGACCCTACATATCAAAAGCGCAGCTGTCACTAGTTCAGCAGGTTCACAGTGCAGAAGGTTCAGTGGCACCAGTGTCCCCTGCGTCCCAATCAGAGCTGGTTTTTAACTTCTGTATTCAGGGGATGGGAGGGGTGGGGGTGTTGCGTCGTGCACACACAGTGCCTGTTTTGCAGAGAAGTTTTAATAAATACACAAAGAATAATATGGAGTCTTTGGCCACGAGGAACACCTTCCCCTACCTTTTATTCTCTCCGATTCCACATCACCGCACCTACCATCCAACTCCAAAACTCGGGGGAGACTAACACTCCCTACCTCCCTTGGTGTGCATCATGGGCTTGCCCATGACGAACACAACATTTCTCCTTAACCAATACAAAACAAACATAGCTGCTCAAAAAAAAGATACTATACTAATCCAGTATACAAGAATAGTACACAACAATAAATACCACATTCAGTCAATCCACCCCGAATCCTTGCAGCCGCGTTGAGCATGGCGGTCGAGGACTCAAACTGTACCGTTCAAGTCCTTGTCTCAGAGGCACTGAGTTGATTGGTATGGAGCCAGGCACCTCCTGATCTGAATCTTGAACTGGCTCCAAATTCTGCATGTCCACACCCCCTGTAGTAGATGATTGAGAATTAGTAGCAGTCACCACCGGCCATATGCACTGGCTCAAAATTCTGCAAGTCCACACCCCATGTAGTAGATGATTGAGAATTAGTAGCAGTCACCACAGGGTCCACTGTCAGGATGATCCATCCTCTCTCCTTCGTCAGCTTCAGATCCCACTGTTTTCCCTGAGCAGGAAGGTCTGGAATTGAAAATACAGAGGACATTAAATTACATTCACTCAGTACATGGCACTCATTTTGGTTTATAAGCTAGAAATTGAGCCATCAGTCTGGTGTCAAGAGTGTCAGGATGGCCGGGTGGTCTAAGGTGCTGTGTTCAGGTCACAGTCTCCCTAGGAAACGTGGGTTCAAACCCCTCTTCTGACAAGTGTCTTTTGCGAGGTGGATACATTTTTTGACTTTTTTTTCCAAGCACCCTTATCAAAAACAATGTCAACAGTTTCTGTAAATTATCGATAAGATCTATTGTCCGTTGGTTGCACTAATTGCCTGAAGTTGGCTAAATCGCAGTAAATCAGTAAAGCAGGAAATCACAGCATCTTCAACAAATCGTGATAGAGGGGCCGAGATAAAGGTTTCGACCCTACATATCAAAAGCACAGCTGTCCATAGTTCAGCAGGTTCACAGTGCAGAAGGTTCAGTGGCACCAGGGTCCCCTGCGTCCCAATCACAGCTGGTTTTTAACTTCTGTATTCTGGGCATGGGAGGGGTGTGTTGCATCGTGCACACACAGTGCCTGTTTCACAGATAAGTTTTAATAAATACACAGAGAATAATATAGAGTCATTGGCCACGAGGAACACCTTCCCTGACCTTTTATTCTCTCCGGTTCCACGTCACCTCGCCTACCATCCAACTCCAAAACTCGGGGGAGACTAACACTCCCTACCTCCCTTGGTGTGCATCATAGGCGTGCCCATGACGAACACAACATTTCTCCTTAACCAATACAAAACAAACATAGCTGCTAAAAAAAAAGATACTATACTAAACCAGTATACAAGAATAGTACACAACAAGAAATGCCACATTCAGTCAATCCACCCCGAATCCTTGCAGCCGCGTTGAGCATGGCGGTCGAGGACTCAAACTGTACCGTTCAAGTCCTTGTCTCAGAGGCACTGAGTTGATTGGTATTGAGCCAGGCACCTCCTGATCTGAATCTTGAACTGGCTCCAAATTCTGCATGTCCACACCCCTTGTAGTAGATGATTGAGAATTAGTAGCAGTCACCACCGGCCATGTGCACTGGCTCAAACTTCTGCATGTCCACACCCCAAGTAGTCGATGATTGCGAATTAGTAGCAGTCACCACCGGATTCACTGTCAGGATGATCCATCCTCTCTCCTTCATCAGCTTCAGATCCCACTGTTTCCCTGAGCAGGAAGGTCTGGAATTGAAAATACAGAGGACATTAAACAACATTCACTCAGTACATGGCACTCATTTTGGTTTATAAGCTGGAAATTGAGCCATCAGTGCAGTGTCAAGAGTGTCAGGATGGCCGAGTGGTCTATGGCGCTGCGTTCAGGTTGCAGTCTCCTTTGGAGGCGTGGATTTGAATTCCACTTCTGACAAGTGTCTTTTGCGAGGTGGATACATTTTTGGACTTTTTTTTTCCAAGCACCCGTATCAAAAACAATGTCAACAGTTTCTGTAAATTATCGATAAGATCTATTGTCCGTTGCTTGCACTAATTTCCTGAAGTTGGCTAAATCGCAGTAAATCAGTAAAGCGGGAAATCACAGCATCTTCAACAAATCGTGATAGAGGGGCAGAGATAAAGGTTTCGACCCTACATATCAAGAGCGCAGCTGTCAATAGTTCAGCAGGTTCACAGTGCAGAAGGTTCAGTGGCACCAGGGTCCCCTGCGTCCCAATCACAGCTGGTTTTTAACTTCTGTATTCAGGGCATGAGAGGGGTGTGTTGGATCGTGCACACACGGTGCCTGTTTCGCAGATAAGTTTTAATAAATACACAGAGAATAATATAGAGTCATTGGCCACGAGGAACACCTTCCCTGACCTTTTATTCTCTCCGGTTCCACGTCACCGCGCCTACCATCCAACTCCAAAACTCAGGGGAGACTAACACTCCCTACCTCCCTTGGTGTGCATCATAGGCGTGCCCATGACGAACACAACATTTCTCCTTAACCAATACAAAACAAACATAGCTGCTCAAAAAAAAGATACTATACTAATCCAGTATACAAGAATAGTACACAACAAGAAATGCCACATTCAGTCAATCCACCCCGAATCCTTGCAGCCGCGTTGAGCATGGCGGTCGAGGACTCAAACTGTACCGTTCAAGTCCTTGTCTCAGTGGCACTGAGTTGATTGGTTTGGAGCCAGGCACCTCCTGATCTGAATCTTGAACTGGCTCCAAATTCTGCATGTCCACACCCCTTGTAGTAGATGATTGAGAATTAGTAGCAGTCACCACCGGCCATGTGCACTGGCTCAAACTTCTGCATGTCCACACCCCATGTAGTCGATGATTGAGAATTAGTAGCAGTCACCACCGGATTCACTGTCAGGATGATCCATCCTCTCTCCTTCATCAGCTTCAGATCCCACTGTTTCCCTGAGCAGGAAGGTCTGGAATTGAAAATACAGAGGACATTAAACAACATTCACTCAGTACATGGCACTCATTTTGGTTTATACGCTCGAAATTGAGCCATGAGCGAGGTGTGCAGACTGTCAGGATGGCCGAGTGGTCTAAGGTGCTGCGTTCAGGTCGCAGCCTCCCTTGGAGGTGTGGGTTTAAATCCCACTTCGGACAAGTGTATTTTGCAAGGTGGATACATTTTTTGACTTTTTTTTCCCAAGCACCGTATCAAAAACAATGTCAACAGTTTCTGTAAATTATCGATAAGATCTATTTTCCGTTGCTTGCACTAATTGCCTGAAGTTGGCTAAATCGCAGTAAATCGGTAAAGCAGGAAATCACAGCATCTTCAACAAATCGTGATAGAGGGGCCGAGATAAAGGTTTCGACCCTACATATCAAAAGCGCAGCTGTCAATAGTTCAGCAGGTTCACAGTGCAGAAGGTTCAGTGGCACCAGTGTCCCCTGCGTCCCAATCAGAGCTGGTTTTTAACTTCTGTATTCAGGGGATGGGAGGGGTGGGGGTGTTAGGTCGTGCACACACAGTGCCTGTTTTGCAGAGAAGTTTTAATAAATACACAAAGAATAATATGGAGTCTTTGGCCACGAGGAACTCCTTCCCCTACCTTTTATTCTCTCCGATTCCACATCACCGCACCTACCATCCAACTCCAAAACTCGGGGGAGACTAACACTCCCTACCTCCCTTGGTGTGGATCATGGGCGTGCCCATGACGAACACAACATTTCTCCTTAACCAATACAAAACAAACATAGCTGCTCAAAAAAAAGATACTATACTAATCCAGTATACAAGAATAGTACACAACAATAAATACCACATTCAGTCAATCCACCCCGAATCCTTGCAGCCGTGTTGAGCATGGCGGTCGAGGACTCAAACTGTACCGTTCAAGTCCTTGTCTCAGAGGCACTGAGTTGATTGGTATGGAGCCAGGCACCTCCTGATCTGAATCTTGAACTGGCTCCAAATTCTGCATGTCCACACCCCCTGTAGTAGATGATTGAGAATTAGTAGCAGTCACCACCGGCCATATGCACTGGCTCAAAATTCTGCAAGTCCACACCCCATGTAGTAGATGATTGAGAATTAGTAGCAGTCACCACAGGGTCCACTGTCAGGATGATCCATCCTCTCTCCTTCATCAGCTTCAGATCCCACTGTTTCCCTGAGCAGGAAGGTCTGGAATAGAAAATATAGAGGACATTAAATTACATTCACTCAGTACATGGCACTCATTTTGGTTTATAAGCTGGAAATTGAGCCATCAGTCTGGTGTCGAGAGTGTCAGGATGGCCGGGTGGTCTAAGGTGCTGTATTCAGGTCACAGTCTCCCTTGGAGACGTGGGTTCAAGCCCCTTTTCTGACAAGTGTATTTTGCAAGGTGGATACATTTTTTGACTTTTTTTCCCAAGCACCGTATCAAAAACAATGTCAACAGTTTCTGTAAATTATCGATAAGATCTATTTTCCGTTGCTTGCACTAATTGCCTGAAGTTGGCTAAATCGCATTAAATCGGTAAAGCAGGAAATCACAGCATCTTCAACAAATCGTGATAGAGGGGCCGAGATAAAGGTTTCGACCCTACATATCAAAAGCGCAGCTGTCAATAGTTCAGCAGGTTCACAGTGCAGAAGGTTCAGTGGCACCAGGGTCCCCTGCGTCCCAATCAGAGCTGGTTTTTAACTTCTGTATTCAGGGGATGGGAGGGGTGGGGGTGTTGCGTCGTGCACACACAGTGCCTGTTTTGCAGAGAAGTTTTAATAAATACACAAAGAATAATATGGAGTCTTTGGCCACGAGGAACACCTTCCCCTACCTTTTATTCTCTCCGATTCCACATCACCGCACCTACCATCCAACTCCAAAACTCGGGGGAGACTAACACTCCCTACCTCCCTTGGTGTGGATCATGGGCGTGCCCATGACGAACACAACATTTCTCCTTAACCAATACAAAACAAACATAGCTGCTCAAAAAAAAGATACTATACTAATCCAGTATAAAGAATAGTACACAACAATAAATACCACATTCAGTCAATCCACCCCGAATCCTTGCAGCCGCGTTGAGCATGGCGGTCGAGGACTCAAACTGTACCGTTCAAGTCCTTGTCTCAGAGGCACTGAGTTGATTGGTATGGAGCCAGGCACCTCCTGATCTGAATCTTGAACTGGCTCCAAATTCTGCATGTCCACACCCCCTGTAGTAGATGATTGAGAATTAGTAGCAGTCACCACCGGCCATATGCACTGGCTCAAAATTCTGCAAGTCCACACCCCATGTAGTAGATGATTGAGAATTAGTAGCAGTCACCACAGGGTCCACTGTCAGGATGATCCATCCTCTCTCCTTCATCAGCTTCAGATCCCACTGTTTCCCTGAGCAGGAAGGTCTGGAATAGAAAATATAGAGGACATTAAATTACATTCACTCAGTACATGGCACTCATTTTGGTTTATAAGCTGGAAATTGAGCCATCAGTCTGGTGTCGAGAGTGTCAGGATGGCCGGGTGGTCTAAGGTGCTGTATTCAGGTCACAGTCTCCCTTGGAGACGTGGGTTCAAGCCCCTTTTCTGACAAGTGTCTTTGCGAGGTGGATACATTTTTGGACTTTTTTTTCCAAGCACCCTTATCAAAAACAATGTCAACAGTTTCTGTAAATTATCGATAAGATCTATTGTCCGTTGCTTGCACTAATTGCCTGAAGTTGGCTAAATCGCAGTAAATCGGTAAAGCAGGAAATCACAGCATCTTCAACAAATCGTGATAGAGGGGCCGAGATAAAGGTTTCGACCCTACATATCAAAAGCACAGCTGTCCATAGTTCAGCAGGTTCACAGTGCAGAAGGTTCAGTGGCACCA
Source organism: Pleurodeles waltl (assembly GCF_031143425.1). Taxonomy (NCBI): domain Eukaryota; kingdom Metazoa; phylum Chordata; class Amphibia; order Caudata; family Salamandridae; genus Pleurodeles; species Pleurodeles waltl. Next base: position 6,482,990 of record NW_027150097.1, read on the forward strand.
GGGTCCCCTGCGTCCCAATCACAGCTGGTTTTTAACTTCTGTATTCTGGGCATGGGAGGGGTGTGTTGCATTGTGCTCACACAGTGCCTGTTTCGCAAATAAGTTTTAATAAATACACAGAGAATAATATAGAGTCATTGGCCACGAGGAACACCTTCCCTGACTTTTTATTCTCTCCGGTTCCACGTCACCTCGCCTACCATCCAACTCCAAAACTCGGGGGAGACTAACACTCCCTACCTCCCTTGGTGTGCATCATAGGCGTGCCCATGACGAACACAACATTTCTCCTTAACCAATACAAAACAAACATAGCTGCTAAAAAAAAAGATACTATACTAAACCAGTATTCAAGAATAGTACACAACAAGAAATGCCACATTCAGTCAATCCACCCCGAATCCTTGCAGCCGCGTTGAGCATGGCGGTCGAGGACTCAAACTGTACCGTTCAAGTCCTTGTCTCAGAGGCACTGAGTTGATTGGTATGGAGCCAGGCACCTCCTGATCTGAATCTTGAACTGGCTCCAAATTCTGCATGTCCACACCCCCTGTAGTAGATGATTGAGAATTAGTAGCAGTCACCACCGGCCATGTGCACTGGCTCAAAATTCAGCATGTCCACACCCCATGTAGTAGATGATTGAGAATTAGTAGCAGTCACCACCGGATCCACTGTCAGGATGATCCATCCTCTCTCCTTCATCAGCTTCAGATCCCACTGTTTCCCTGAGCAGGAAGGTCTGGAATTGAAAATACAGAGGACATTAAACAACATTCACTCAGTACATGGCACTCATTTTGGTTTATAAGCTGGAAATTGAGCCATCAGTGCAGTGTCAAGAGTGTCAGGATGGCCGAGTGGTCTAAGGCGCTGCGTTCAGGTTGCAGTCTCCTTTGGAGGCGTGGGTTTGAATCCCACTTCTGACAAGTGTCTTTTGCGAGGTGGATACATTTTTGGACTTTTTTTTTCCAAGCACCCGTATCAAAAACAATGTCAACAGTTTCTGTAAATTATCGATAAGATCTATTGTCCGTTGCTTGCACTAATTTCCTGAAGTTGGCTAAATCGCAGTAAATCGGTAAAGCGGGAAATCACAGCATCTTCAACAAATCGTGATAGAGGGGCAGAGATAAAGGTTTCGACCCTACATATCAAGAGCGCAGCTGTCAATAGTTCAGCAGGTTCACAGTGCAGAAGGTTCAGTGGCACCAGGGTCCCCTGCGTCCCAATCACAGCTGGTTTTTAACTTCTGTATTCAGGGCATGGGAGGGGTGTGTTGCATCGTGCACACATGGTGCCTGTTTCGCAGATAAGTTTTAATAAATACACAGAGAATAATATAGAGTCATTGGCCACGAGGAACACCTTCCCTGGCCTTTTATTCTCTCCGGTTCCACGTCACCGCGCCTACCATCCAACTCCAAAACTCGGGGGAGACTAACACTCCCTACCTCCCTTGGTGTGCATCATAGGCGTGCCCATGACGAACACAATATTTCTCCTTAACCAATACAAAACAAACATAGCTGCTAAAAAAAAAGATACTATACTAAACCAGTATACAAGAATAGTACACAACAAGAAATGCCACATTCAGTCAATCCACCCCGAATCCTTGCAGCCGCGTTGAGCATGGCGGTCGAGGACTCAAACTGTACCGTTCAAGTCCTTGTCTCAGAGGCACTGAGTTGATTGGTATGGAGCCAGGCACCTCCTGATCTGAATCTTGAACTGGCTCCAAATTCTGCATGTCCACACCCCCTGTAGTAGATGATTGAGAATTAGTAGCAGTCACCACCGGCCATGTGCACTGGCTCAAAATTCAGCATGTCCACACCCCATGTAGTAGATGATTGAGAATTAGTAGCAGTCACCACCGGATCCACTGTCAGGATGATCCATCCTCTCCTTCATCAGCTTCAGATCCCACTGTTTCCCTGAGCAGGAAGGTCTGGAATTGAAAATACAGAGGACATTAAATAACATTCACTCAGTACATGGCACTCATTTTGGTTTATACGCTCGAAATTGAGCCATGAGCGAAGTGTGAAGAGTGTCAGGATGGCCAAGTGGTCTAAGGCGCTGCGTTCAGGTCACAGCCTCCCTTGGAGGTGTGGGTTCAAATCCCACTTCTGACAAGTGTATTTTGCGAGGTGGATACATTTTTGGACTTTTTTTTCCCAAGCACCGTATCAAAAACAATGTCAACAGTTTCTGTAAATTATCGATAAGATCTATTTTCCGTTGCTTGCACTAATTGCCTGAAGTTGGCTAAATCGCAGTAAATCGGTAAAGCAGGAATTCACAGCATCTTCAACAAATCGTGATAGAGGGGCCGAGATAAAGGTTTCGACCCTACATATCAAAAGCGCAGCTGTCAATAGTTCAGCAGGTTCACAGTGCAGAAGGTTCAGTGGCACCAGTGTCCCCTGCGTCCCAATCAGACCTGGTTTTTAACTTCTGTATTCAGGGGATGGGAGGGGTGGGGGTGTGGCGTCGTGCACACACAGTGCCTGTTTTGCAGAGAAGTTTTAATAAATACACAAAGAATAATATGGAGTCTTTGGCCACGAGGAACACCTTGCCCTACCTTTTATTCTCTCCGATTCCACATCACCGCACCTACCATCCAACTCCAAAACTCGGGGGAGACTAACACTCCCTACCTCCCTTGGTGTGCATCATGGGCGTGCCCATGACGAACACAACATTTCTCCTTAACCAATACAAAACAAACATAGCTGCTCAAAAAAAAGATACTATACTAATCTAGTATACAAAAATAGTACACAACAATAAATACCACATTCAGTCAATCCACCCCGAATCCTTGCAGCCGCGTTGAGCATGGCGGTCGAGGACTCAAACTGTACCGTTCAAGTCCTTGTCTCAGAGGCACTGAGTTGATTGGTATGGAGCCAGGCACCTCCTGATCTGAATCTTGAACTGGCTCCAAATTCTGCATGTCCACACCCCCTGTAGTAGATGTTTGAGAATTAGTAGCAGTCACCACCGGCCATATGCACTGGCTCAAAATTCTGCAAGTCCACACCCCATGTAGTAGATGATTGAGAATTAGTAGCAGCCACCACAGGGTCCACTGTCAGGATGATCCATCCTCTCTCCTTCATCAGCTTCAGATCCCACTGTTTCCCTGAGCAGGAAGGTCTGGAATTGAAAATACAGAGGACATTAAATAACATTCACTCAGTACATGGCACTCATTTTGGTTTATAAGCTGAAAATTGAGCCATCAGTCTGGTGTCAAGAGTGTCAGGATGGCCGGGTGGTCTAAGGTGCTGCATTCAGGTCACAGTCTCCCTTGGAGACGTGGGTTGAAACCCATCTTCTGACAAGTGTCTTTGTGAGGTGGATACATTTTTGGACTTTTTTTTCCAAGCACCCTTATCAAAAACAATGTCAACAGTTTCTGTAAATTATCGATAAGAACTATTGTCCGTTGCTTGCACTAATTGCCTGAAGTTGGCTAAATCGCAGTAAATCGGTAAAGCAGGAAATCACAGCATCTTCAACAAATCGTGATAGAGGGGCCGAGATAAAGGTTTCGACCCTACATATCAAAAGCACAGCTGTCCATAGTTCAGCAGGTTCACAGTGCAGAAGGTTCAGTGGCACCAGGGTCCCCTGCGTCCCAATCACAGCTGGTTTTTAACTTCTGTATTCTGGGCATGGGAGGGGTGTGTTGCATCGTGCACACACAGTGCCTGTTTCGCAAATAAGTTTTAATAAATACACAGAGAATAATATAGAGTCATTGGCCACGAGGAACACCTTCCATGACCTTTTATTCTCTCCGGTTCCACGTCACCGTGCCTACCATCCATCTCCAAAACTTGGGGGAGACTAACACTCCCTACCTCCCTTGGTGTGCATCATAGGCGTGCCCATGACGAACACAACATTTCTCCTTAACCAATACAAAACAAACATAGCTGCTAAAAAAAAAGATACTATACTAAACCAGTATACAAGAATAGTACACAACAAGAAATTCCACATTCAGTCAATCCACCCCGAATCCTTGGAGCCGCGTTGAGCATGGCAGTCGAGGACTCAAACTGTACCATTCAAGTCCTTGTCTCAGAGGCACTGAGTTGATTGGTATGGAGCCAGGCACCTCCTGATCTGAATCTTGAACTGGCTCCAAATTCTGCATGTCCACACCCCCTGTAGTAGATGATTGAGAATTAGTAGCAGTCACCACCGGCCATGTGCACTGGCTCAAAATTCAGCATGTCCACACCCCATGTAATAGATGATTGAGAATTAGTAGCAGTCACCACCGGATCCACTGTCAGGATGATCCATCCTCTCTCCTTCATCAGCTTCAGATCCCACTGTTTCCCTGAGCAGGAAGGTCTGGAATTGAAAATACAGAGGACATTAAACAACATTCACTCAGTACATGGCACTCATTTTGGTTTATAAGCTGTAAATTGAGCCATCAGTGCAGTGTCACGAGTGTCAGGATGGCCGAGTGGTCTAAGGCACTGCGTTCAGGTCGCAGTCTCATTTGGAGGCGTGGGTTCAAATCCCACTTCTGACAAGTGTCTTTTGCGAGGTGGATACATTTTTGGACTCTTTTTTTTCCAAGCACCCGTATCAAAAACAATGTCAACAGTTTCTGTAAATTATCGATAAGATCTATTGTCCGTTGCTTGCACTAATTTCCTGAAGTTGGCTAAATCGCAGTAAATCGGTAAAGCGGGAAATCACAGCATCTTCAACAAATCGTGATAGAGGGGCAGAGATAAAGGTTTCGACCCTACATATCAAGAGCGCAGCTGTCAATAGTTCAGCAGGTTCACAGTGCAGAAGGTTCAGTGGCACCAGGGTCCCCTGCGTCCCAATCACAGCTGGTTTTTAACTTCTGTATTCAGGGCATGGGAGGGGTGTGTTGCATCGTGCATACACGGTGCCTGTTTTGCAGAGAAGTTTTAATAAATACACAAAGAATAATATGGAGTCTTTAGCCACGAGGAACACCTTCCCCTACCTTTTATTCTCTCCGATTCCACATCACCGCACCTACCATCCAACTCCAAAACTCGGGGGAGACTAACACTCCCTACCTCCCTTGGTGTGCATCATGGGCGTGCCCATGACGAACACAACATTTCTCCTTAACCAATACAAAACAAACATAGCTGCTCAAAAAAAAGATACTATACTAATCCAGTATACAAGAATAGTACACAACAATAAGTACCACATTCAGTCAATCCACCCCGAATCCTTGCAGCCGCGTTGAGCATGGCGGTCGAGGACTCAAACTGTACCGTTCAAGTCCTTGTCTCAGAGGCACTGAGTTGATTGGTATGGAGCCAGGCACCTCCTGATCTGAATCTTGAACTGGCTCCAAATTCTGCATGTCCACACCCCCTGTAGTAGATGATTGAGAATTAGTAGCAGTCACCACCGGCCATATGCACTGGCTCAAAATTCTGCAAGTCCACACCCCATGTAGTAGATGATTGAGAATTAGTAGCAGTCACCACAGGGTCCACTGTCAGGATGATCCATCCTCTCTCCTTCATCAGCTTCAGATCCCACTGTTTCCCTGAGCAGGAAGGTCTGGAATTGAAAATACAGAGGACATTAAATAACATTCACTCAGTACATGGCACTCATTTTGGTTTATAAGCTGGAAATTGAGTCATCAGTCTGGTGTCAAGAGTGTCAGGATGTCCGGGTGGTCCAAGGTGCTCCATTCAGTTCACAGTCTCCCTTGGAGATGTGGGTTCAAACCCCTCTTCTGACAAGTGTCTTTTGCAAGCTGGATACATTTTTGGACTTTTTTTTTCCAAGCACCCTTATCAAAAACAATGTCAACAGTTTCTGTAAATTATCGATAAGATCTATTGTCCGTTGCTTGCACTAATTGCCTGAAGTTGGCTACATCGCAGTAAATCGGTAAAGCAGGAAATCACAGCATCTTCAACAAATCGTGATAGAGGGGCCGAGATAAAGGTTTCGACCCTACATATCAAAAGCACAGCTGTCAATAGTTCAGCAGGTTCACAGTGCAGAAGGTTCAGTGGCACCAGGGTCCCCTGCGTCCCAATCACAGCTGGTTTTTAACTTCTGTATTCAGGGCACGGGAGGGGTGTGTTGCATCGTGCACACACAGTGCCTGTTTCGCAAATAAGTTTTAATAAATACACAGAGAATAATATAGAGTCATTGGCCACGAGGAACACCTTCCATGACCTTTTATTCTCTCCGGTTCCACGTCACCGCGCCTACCATCCAACTCCAAAGCTTGGGGGAGACTAACACTCCCTACCTCCCTTGGTGTGCATCATAGGCGTGCCCATGACGAACACAACATTTCTCCTTAACCAATACAAAACAAACATAGCTGCTCAAAAAAAAGATACTATACTAAACCAGTATACAAGAATAGTACACAACAAGAAATGCCACATTCAGTCAATCCACCCTGAATCCTTGCAGCCGCGTTGAGCATGGCAGTCGAGGACTCAATCTGTACCGTTCAAGTCCTTGTCTCAGAGGCACTGAGTTGATTGGTATGGAGCCAGGCACCTCCTGATCTGAATCTTGAACTGGCTCCAAATTCTGCATGTCCACACCCCCTGTAGTAGATGATTGAGAATTAGTAGCAGTCACCACCGGCCATGTGCAATGGCTCAAAATTCAGCATGTCCACACCCCATGTAGTAGATGATTGAGAATAAGTAGCAGTCACCACCGGATCCACTGTCAGGATGATCCATCCTCTCTCCTTCATCAGCTTCAGATCCCACTGTTTCCCTGAGCAGGAAGGTCTGGAATTGAAAATACAGAGGACATTAAACAACATTCACTCAGTACATGGCACTAATTTTGGTTTATAAGCTGGAAATTGAGCCATCAGTGCAGTGTCACGAGTGTCAGGATGGCCGAGTGGTCTAAGGCACTGCGTTCAGGTCGCAGTCTCATTTGGAGGCGTGGGTTCAAATCCCACTTCTGACAAGTGTCTTTTGCGAGGTGGATACATTTTTTGACTTTTTTTTTCCAAGCACCCGTATCAAAAACAATGTCAACAGTTTCTGTAAATTATCGATAAGATCTATTGTCCGTTGCTTGCACTAATTTCCTGAAGTTGGCTAAATCGCAGTAAATCAGTAAAGTGGGAAATCACAGCATCTTCAACAAATCGTGATAGAGGAGCAGAGATAAAGGTTTTGACCCTACATATCAAGAGCGCAGCTGTCAATAGTTCAGCAGGTTCACAGTGCAGAAGGTTCAGTGGCACCAGGGTCCCCTGCGTCCCAATCACAGCTGTTTTTTAACTTCTGTATTCAGGGCATGGGAGGGGTGTGTTGCATCGTGCACACATGGTGCCTATTTCGCAGATAAGTTTTAATAAATACACAGAGAAAAATATAGAGTCATTGGCCACGATGAACACCTTCCCTGGCCTTTTATTCTCTCCGGTTCCACGTCACCGCGCCTACCATCCAACTCCAAAACTCGGGGGAGATTAACACTCCCTACCTCCCTTGGTGTGCATCATAGGCGTGCCCATGACGAACACAACATTTCTCCTTAACCAATACAAAACAAACATAGCTGCTCAAAAAAAAGATACTATACTAATCCAGTATACAAGAATAGTACACAACAAGAAATGCCACATTCAGTCAATCCACCCCGAATCCTTGCAGCCGCGTTGAGCATGGCGGTCGAGGACTCAAACTGTACTGTTCAAGTCCTTGTCTCAGAGGCACTGAGTTGATTGGTATGGAGCCAGGCACCTCCTGATCTGAATCTTGAACTGGCTCCAAATTCTGCATGTCCACAACCCCTGTAGTAGATGATTGAGAATTAGTAGCAGTCACCACCGGCCATGTGCAGTGGCTCAAAATTCAGCATGTCCACACCCCATGTAGTAGATGATTGAGAATTAGTAGCAATCACCACCGGATCCACTGTCAGGATGATCCATCCTCTCTCCTTCATCAGCTTCAGATCCCACTGTTTCCCTGAGCAGGAAGGTCTGGAATTGAAAATACAGAGGACATTAAACAACATTCACTCAGTACATGGCACTCATTTTGGTTTATAAGCTGGAAATTGAGCCATCAGTGCAGTGTCAAGAGTGTCAGAATGGCCAAGTGGTCTAAGGCGCTGCATTTAGGTCACAGTCTCCTTTCGAGGTGTGGGTTCGAATCCCACTTCTGATGAGTGTCTTTTGCGAGGTGGATACATTTTTGGACTTTTTTTTTCCAAGCACCCGTATCAAAAACAATGTCAACAGTTTCTGTAAATTATCGATAAGATCTATTGTCCGTTGCTTGCACTAATTTCCTGAAGTTGGCTAAATCGCAGTAAATCGGTAAAGCAGGAAATCACAGCATCTTTAACAAATCGTGATAGAGGGGCCGAGATAAAGGTTTCGACCCTACATATCAAAAGCGCAGCTGTCAATAGTTCAGCAGGTTCACAATGCCGAAGGTTCAGTGGCACCAGAGTCCCCTGCGTCCCAATCACAGCTGGTTTTTTAAATTCTGTATTCAGGGGATGGGAGGGGTGGGGGTGTTGCGTCTTGCACACACAGTGCCTGTTTTGCAGAGAAGTTTTAATAAATACACAAAGAATAATATGGAGTCTTTAGCCACGAGGAACACCTTCCCCTACCTTTTATTCTCTCCGATTCCACATCACCGCACCTACCATCCAACTCCAAAACTCGGGGGAGACTAACACTCCCTACCTCCCTTGGTGTGCATCATGGGCGTGCCCATGACGAACACAACATTTCTCCTTAACCAATACAAAACAAACATAGCTACTCAAAAAAAAGATACTATACTAATCCAGTATACAAGAATAGTACACAACAATAAATACCACATTCAGTCAATCCTCCCCGAATCCTTGCAGCCGCGTTGAGCATGGCGGTCGAGGACTCAAACTGTACCGTTCAAGTCCTTGTCTCAGAGGCACTGAGTTGATTGGTATGGAGCCAGACACCTCCTGATCTGAATCTTGAACTGGCTCCAAATTCTGCATGTCAACACCCCCTGTAGTAGATGATTGAGAATTAGTAGCAGTCACCACCGGCCATATGCACTGGCTCAAAATTCTGCAAGTCCACACCCCATGTAGTAGATGATTGAGAATTAGTAGCAGTCACCACCGGATCCACTGTCAGGATGATCCATCCTCTCTCCTTCATCAGCTTCAGATCCCACTGTTTCCCTGAGCAGGAAGGTATTGAATTGAAAATACAGAGGACATTAAATAACATTCACAAAACAAACATAGCTGCTCAAAAAAAAGATACTATACTAATCTAGTATACAAGAATAGTACACAACAAGAAATGCCACATTCAGTCAATCCACCCCGAATCCTTGCAGCCGCGTTGAGCATGGCGGTCGAGGACTCAAACTGTACTGTTCAAGTCCTTGTCTCAGAGGCACTGAGTTGATTGGTATGGAGCCAGGCACCTCCTGATCTGAATCTTGAACTGGCTCCAAATTCTGCATGTCCACAACCCCTGTAGTAGATGATTGAGAATTAGTAGCAGTCACCACCGGCCATGTGCACTGGCTCAAAATTCAGCATGTCCACACCCCATGTAGTAGATGATTGAGAATTAGTAGCAATCACCACCGGATCCACTGTCAGGATGATCCATCCTCTCTCCTTCATCAGCTTCAGATCCCACTGTTTCCGTGAGCAGAAAGGTCTGGAATTGAAAATACAGAGGACATTAAACAACATTCACTCAGTACATGGCACTCATTTTGGTTTATAAGCTGGAAATTGAGCCATCAGTGCAGTGTCAAGAGTGTCAGGATGGCCAAGTGGTCTAAAGCGCTGCATTTAGATCACAGTCTCCTTTCGAGGTGTGGGTTCGAATCCCACTTCTGATGAGTGTCTTTTGCGAGGTGGATACATTTTTGGACTTTTTTTTTCCAAGCACCCGTATCAAAAACAATGTCAACAGTTTCTGTAAATTATCGATAAGATCTATTGTCCGTTGCTTGCACTAATTTCCTGAAGTTGGCTAAATCGCAGTAAATCGGTAAAGCAGGAAATCACAGCATCTTTAACAAATCGTGATAGAGGGGCCGAGATAAAGGTTTCGACCCTACATATCAAAAGCGCAGCTGTCAATAGTTCAGCAGGTTCACAATGCCAAAGGTTCAGTGGCACCAGGGTCCCCTGCGTCCCAATCACAGCTGTTTTTTTAAATTCTGTATTCAGGGGATGGGAGGGGTGGGGGTGTTGCGTCTTGCACACACAGTGCCTGTTTTGCAGAGAAGTTTTAATAAATACACAAAGAATAATTTGGAGTCTTTAGCCACGAGGAACACCTTCCCCTACCTTTTATTCTCTCCGATTCCACATCACCGCACCTACCATCCAACTCCAAAACTCGGGGGAGACTAACACTCCCTACCTCCCTTGGTGTGCATCATGGGCGTGCCCATGACGAACACAACATTTCTCCTTAACCAATACAAAACAAACATAGCTACTCAAAAAAAAGATACTATACTAATCCAGTATACAAGAATAGTACACAACAATAAATACCACATTCAGTCAATCCTCCCCGAATCCTTGCAGCCGGGTTGAGCATGGCGGTCGAGGACTCTAACTGTACCGTTCAAGTCCTTGTCTCAGAGGCACTGAGTTGATTGGTATGGAGCCAGGCACCTCCTGATCTGAATCTTGAACTGGCTCCAAATTCTGCATGTCCACACCCCCTGTAGTAGATGATTGAGAATTAGTAGCAGTCACCACCGGCCATATGCACTGGCTCAAAATTCTGCAAGTCCACACCCCATGTAGTAGATGATTGAGAATTAGTAGCAGTCACCACCGGATCCACTGTCAGGATGATCCATCCTCTCTCCTTCATCAGCTTCAGATCCCACTGTTTCCCTGAGCAGGAAGGTCTGGAATTGAAAATACAGAGGACATTAAATAACATTCACAAAACAAACATAGCTGCTCAAAAAAAAGATACTATACTAATCCAGTATACAAGAATAGTACACAACAAGAAATGCCACATTCAGTCAATCCACCCCGAATCCTTGCAGCCGCGTTGAACATGGCGGTCGAGGACTCAAACTGTACCGTTCAAGTCCTTGCTCAGAGGCACTGAGTTGATTGGTATGGAGCCAGGCACCTCCTGATCTGAATCTTGAACTGGCTCCAAATTCTGCATGTCCACACCCCTTGTAGTAGATGATTGAGAATTAGTAGCAGTCACCACCGGCCATGTGCACTGGTTCAAACTTCTGCATGTCCACACCCCAAGTAGTCGATGATTGAGAATTAGTAGCAGTCACCACCGGATTCACTGTCAGGATGATCCATCCTCTCTCTTTCATCAGCTTCAGATCCCACTGTTTCCCTGAGCAGGAAGGTCTGGAATTGAAAATACAGAGGACATTAAACAACATTCACTCAGTACATGGCACTCATTTTGGTTTATAAGCTGGAAATTGAGCCATCAGTGCAGTGTCAAGAGTGTCAGGGTGGCCGAGTGGTCTAAGGTGCTGCGTTCAGGTCGCAGTCTCCTTTGGAGGCGTGGGTTCGAATCCCACTTCTGACAAGTGTCTTTTGCGAGGTGGATACATTTTTGGACTTTTTTTTTCCAAGCACCCGTATCAAAAACAATGTCAACAGTTTCTGTAAATTATCGATAAGATCTATTGTCCGTTGCTTGCACTAATTTCCTGAAGTTGGCTAAATCGCAGTAAATCGGTAAAGCGGGAAATCACAGCATCTTCAACAAATCGTGATAGAGGGGCAGAGATAAAGGTTTCGACCCTACATATCAAGAGCGCAGCTGTCAATAGTTCAGCAGGTTCACAGTGCAGAAGGTTCAGTGGCACCAGGGTCCCCTGCGTCCCAATCACAGCTGGTTTTTAACTTCTGTATTCAGGGCATGGGAGGGGTGTGTTGCATTGTGCACACACGGTGCCTGTTTCGCAGATAAGTTTTAATAAATACACAGAGAATAATATAGATTCATTGGCCACGAGGAACACCTTCCCTGACCTTTTATTCTCTCCGGTTCCACGTCACCGCGCCTACCATCCAACTCCAAAACTCGGGGGAGACTAACACTCCCTACCTCCCTTGGTGTGCATCATAGGCGTGCCCATGACGAACACAACATTTCTCCTTAACCAATACAAAACAAACATAGCTGCTCAAAAAAAAGATACTATACTAATCCAGTATACAAGAATAGTACACAACAAGAAATGCCACATTCAGTCAATCCACCCCGAATCCTTGCAGCCGCGTTGAGCATGGCGGTCGAGGACTCAAACTGTACCATTCAAGTCCTTGTCTCAGAGGCACTGAGTTGATTGGTATGGAGCCAGGCACCTCCTGATCTGAATCTTGAACTGGCTCCAAATTCTGCATGTCCACACCCCCTGTAGTAGATGATTGAGAATTAGTAGCAGTCACCACCGGCCATGTGCACTGGCTCAAAATTCAGCATGTCCACACCCCATGTAGTAGATGATTGAGAATTAGTAGCAGTCACCACCGGATTCACTGTCAGGATGATCCATCCTCTCTCCTTCATCAGCTTCAGATCCCACTGTTTCCCTGAGCAGGAAGGTCTGGAATTGAAAATACAGAGGACATTAAACAACATTCACTCAGTACATGGCACTCATTTTGGTTTATAAGCTGGAAATTAAGCCATCAGTGCAGTGTCAAGAGTGTCAGGATGGCCGAGTGGTCTAAGGCGCTGCGTTTAGGTCGCAGTCTTCTTTCGAGGTGTGGGTTCGAATCCCACTTCTGACAAGTGTCTTTTGCGAGGTGGATACATTTTTGGACTTTTTTTTTCCAAGCACCCGTATCAAAAACAATGTCAACAGTTTCTGTAAATTATCGATAAGATCTATTGTCCGTTGCTTGCACTAATTTCCTGAAGTTGGCTAAATCGCAGTAAATCGGTAAAGCGGGAAATCACAGCATCTTCAGCAAATCGTGATAGAGGGGCAGAGATAAAGGTTTCGACCCTACATATCAAGAGCGCAGCTGTCAATAGTTCAGCAGGATCACAGTGCAGAAGGTTCAGTGGCACCAGGGTCCCCTGCGTCCCAATCACAGCTGGTTTTTAACTTCTGTATTCAGGGCATGGGAGGGGTGTGTTGCATCGTGCACACACGGTGCCTGTTTTGCAGAGAAGTTTTAATAAATACACAAAGAATAATATGGAGTCTTTAGCCACGAGGAACACCTTCCCCTACCTTTTATTCTCTCCGATTCCACATCACCGCACCTACCATCCAACTCCAAAACTCGGGGGAGACTAACACTCCCTACCTCCCTTGGTGTGCATCATGGGCGTGCCCATGACGAACACAGCATTTCTCCTTAACCAATACAAAACAAACATAGCTGCTCAAAAAATAGATGCTATACTAATCCAGTATACAAGAATAGTACACAACAATAAATACCACATTCAGTCAATCCACCACGAATCCTTGCAGCCGCGTTGAGCATGGCGGTCGAGGACTCAAACTGTACCGTTCAAGTCCTTGTCTCAGAGGCACTGAGTTGATTGGTATGGAGCCAGGCACCTCCTGATCTGAATCTTGAACTGGCTCCAAATTCTGCATGTCCACACCCCCTGTAGTAGATGATTGAGAATTAGTAGCAGTCACCACCGGCCATATGCACTGGCTCAAAATTCTGCAAGTCCACACCCCATGTAGTAGATGATTGAGAATTAGTAGCAGTCACCACAGGGTCCACTGTCAGGATGATCCATCCTCTCTCCTTCATCAGCTTCAGATCCCACTGTTTCACTGAGCAGGAAGGTCTGGAATTGAAAATACAGAGGACATTAAATAACATTCACTCAGTACATGGCACTCATTTTGGTTTATAAGCTGGAAATTGAGTCATCAGTCTGGTGTCAAGAGTGTCAGGATGGCCGCGTGGTCGAAGGTGCTCCATTCAGGTCACAGTCTCCCTTGGAGATGTGGGTTCAAACCCCTCTTCTGACAAGTGTCTTTTGCAAGCTGGATACATTTTTGGACTTTTTTTTTCCAAGCACCCTTATCAAAAACAATGTCAACAGTTTCTGTAAATTATCGATAAGATCTATTGTCCGTTGCTTGCACTAATTGCCTGAAGTTGGCTACATCGCAGTAAATCGGTAAAGCAGGAAATCACAGCATCTTCAACAAATCGTGATAGAGGGGCCGAGATAAAGGTTTCGACCCTACATATCAAAAGCACAGCTGTCAATAGTTCAGCAGGTTCACAGTGCAGAAGGTTCAGTGGCACCAGGGTCCCCTGCGTCCCAATCACAGCTGGTTTTTAACTTCTGTATTCAGGGCACGGGAGGGGTGTGTTGCATCGTGCACACACAGTGCCTGTTTCGCAAATAAGTTTTAATAAATACACAGAGAATAATATAGAGTCATTGGCCACGAGGAACACCTTCCATGACCTTTTATTCTCTCCGGTTCCACGTCACCGCGCCTACCATCCAACTCCAAAGCTTGGGGGAGACTAACACTCCCTACCTCCCTTGGTGTGCATCATAGGCGTGCCCATGACGAACACAACATTTCTCCTTAACCAATACAAAACAAACATAGCTGCTCAAAAAAAAGATACTATACTAAACCAGTATACAAGAATAGTACACAACAAGAAATGCCACATTCAGTCAATCCACCCTGAATCCTTGCAGCCGCGTTGAGCATGGCAGTCGAGGACTCAATCTGTACCGTTCAAGTCCTTGTCTCAGAGGCACTGAGTTGATTGGTATGGAGCCAGGCACCTCCTGATCTGAATCTTGAACTGGCTCCAAATTCTGCATGTCCACACCCCCTGTAGTAGATGATTGAGAATTAGTAGCAGTCACCACCGGCCATGTGCACTGGCTCAAAATTCAGCATGTCCACACCCCATGTAGTAGATGATTGAGAATTAGTAGCAGTCACCACCGGATCCACTGTCAGGATGATCCATCCTCTCTCCTTCATCAGCTTCAGATCCCACTGTTTCCCTGAGCAGGAAGGTCTGGAATTGAAAATACAGAGGACATTAAACAACATTCACTCAGTACATGGCACTCATTTTGGTTTATAAGCTGGAAATTGAGCCATCAGTGCAGTGTCACGAGTGTCAGGATGGCCGAGTGGTCTAAGGCACTGCGTTCAGGTTGCAGTCTCATTTGGAGGCGTGGGTTGGAATCCCACTTCTGACAAGTGTCTTTTGCGAGGTGGATACATTTTTTGACTTTTTTTTTCCAAGCACCCGTATCAAAAACAATGTCAACAGTTTCTGTAAATTATCGATAAGATCTATTGTCCGTTGCTTGCACTAATTTCCTGAAGTTGGCTAAATCGCAGAAAATCAGTAAAGCGGGAAATCACAGCATCTTCAACAAATCGTGATAGAGGAGCAGAGATAAAGGTTTTGACCCTACATATCAAGAGCGCAGCTGTCAATAGTTCAGCAGGTTCACAGTGCAGAAGGTTCAGTGGCACCAGGGTCCCCTGCGTCCCAATCACAGCTGTTTTTTAACTTCTGTATTCAGGGCATGGGAGGGGTGTGTTGCATCGTGCACACATGGTGCCTATTTCGCAGATAAGTTTTAATAAATACACAGAGAATAATAAAGAGTCATTGGCCACGAGGAACACCTTCCCTGGCCTTTTATTCTCTCCGGTTCCACGTCACCGCGCCTACCATCCAACTCCAAAACTCGGGGGAGACTAACACTCCCTACCTCCCTTGGTGTGCATCATAGGTGTGCCCATGACGAACACAACATTTCTCCTTAACCAATACAAAACAAACATAGCTGCTCAAAAAAAAGATACTAAACTAATCCAGTATACAAGAATAGTACACAACAAGAAATGCCACATTCAGTCAATCCACCCCGAATCCTTGCAGCCGCGTTGAGCATGGCGGTCGAGGACTCAAACTGTACTGTTCAAGTCCTTGTCTCAGAGGCACTGAGTTGATTGGTATGGAGCCAGGCACCTCCTGATCTGAATCTTGAACTGGCTCCAAATTCTGCATGTCCACAACCCCTGTAGTAGATGATTGAGAATTAGTAGCAGTCACCACCGGCCATGTGCAGTGGCTCAAAATTCAGCATGTCCACACCCCATGTAGTAGATGATTGAGAATTAGTAGCAATCACCACCGGATCCACTGTCAGGATGATCCATCCTCTCTCCTTCATCAGCTTCAGATCCCACTGTTTCCCTGAGCAGGAAGGTCTGGAATTGAAAATACAGAGGACATTAAACAACATTCACTCAGTACATGGCACTCATTTTGGTTTATAAGCTGGAAATTGAGCCATCAGTGCAGTGTCAAGAGTGTCAGGATGGCCAAGTGGTCTAAGGCGCTGCATTTAGGTCACAGTCTCCTTTCGAGGTGTGGGTTTGAATCCCACTTCTGATGAGTGTCTTTTGCGAGGTGGATACATTTTTGGACTTTTTTTTTCCAAGCACCCGTATCAAAAACAATGTCAACAGTTTCTGTAAATTATCGATAAGATCTATTGTCCGTTGCTTGCACTAATTTCCTGAAGTTGGCTAAATCGCAGTAAATCGGTAAAGCAGGAAATCACAGCATCTTTAACAAATCGTGATAGAGGGGCCGAGATAAAGGTTTCGACCCTACATATCAAAAGCGCAGCTGTCAATAGTTCAGCAGGTTCACAATGCCGAAGGTTCAGTGGCACCAGGGTCCCCTGCGTCCCAATCACAGCTGGTTTTTTAAATTCTGTATTCAGGGGATGGGAGGGGTGGGGGTGTTGCGTCTTGCACACACAGTGCCTGTTTTGCAGAGAAGTTTTAATAAATACACAAAGAATAATATGGAGTCTTTAGCCACGAGGAACACCTTCCCCTACCTTTTATTCTCTCCGATTCCACATCACCGCACCTACCATCCAACTCCAAAACTCGGGGAGACTAACACTCCCTACCTCCCTTGGTGTGCATCATGGGCGTGCCCATGACAAACACAACATTTCTCCTTAACCAATACAAAACAAACATAGCTACTCAAAAAAAAGATACTATACTAATCCAGTATACAAGAATAGTACACAACAATAAATACCACATTCAGTCAATCCTCCCCGAATCCTTGCAGCCGCGTTGAGCATGGCGGTCGAGGACTCAAACTGTACCGTTCAAGTCCTTGTCTCAGAGGCACTGAGTTGATTGGTATGGAGCCAGGCACCTCCTGATCTGAATCTTGAACTGGCTCCAAATTCTGCATGTCAACACCCCCTGTAGTAGATGATTGAGAATTAGTAGCAGTCACCACCGGCCATATGCACTGGCTCAAAATTCTGCAAGTCCACACCCCATGTAGCAGATGATTGAGAATTAGTAGCAGTCACCACCGGATCCACTGTCAGGATGATCCATCCTCTCTCCTTCATCAGCTTCAGATCCCACTGTTTCCCTGAGCAGGAAGGTCTGGAATTGAAAATACAGAGGACATTAAATAACATTCACAAAACAAACATAGCTGCTCAAAAAAAAGATACTATACTAATCCAGTATACAAGAATAGTACACAACAAGAAATGCCACATTCAGTCAATCCACCCCGAATCCTTGCAGCCGCGTTGAGCATGGCGGTCGAGGACTCAAACTGTACCGTTCAAGTCCTTGTCTCAGAGGCACTGAGTTGATTGGTATGGAGCCAGGCACCTCCTGATCTGAATCTTGAACTGGCTCCAAATTCTGCATGTCCACACCCCCTGTAGTAGATGATTGAGAATTAGTAGCAGTCACCACCGGCCATATGCACTGGCTCAAAATTCTGCAAGTCCACACCCCATGTAGTAGATGATTGAGAATTAGTAGCAGTCACCACAGGGTCCACTGTCAGGATGATCCATCCTCTCTCCTTCATCAGCTTCAGATCCCACTGTTTCCCTGAGCAGGAAGGTCTGGAATTGAAAATACAGAGGACATTAAATAACATTCACTCAGTACATGGCACTCATTTTGGTTTATAAGCTGGAAATTGAGTCATCAGTCTGGTGTCAAGAGTGTCAGGATGGCCGGGTGGTCCAAGGTGCTCCATTCAGGTCACAGTCTCCCTTGGAGATGTGGGTTCAAACCCCTCTTCTGACAAGTGTCTTTTGCAAGCTGGATACATTTTTGGACTTTTTTTTTCCAAGCACCCTTATCAAAAACAATGTCAACAGTTTCTGTAAATTATCGATAAGATCTATTGTCCGTTGCTTGCACTAATTGCCTGAAGTTGGCTACATCGCAGTAAATCGGTAAAGCAGGAAATCACAGCATCTTCAACAAATCGTGATAGAGGGGCCGAGATAAAGGTTTCGACCCTACATATCAAGAGCACAGCTGTCAATAGTTCAGCAGGTTCACAGTGCAGAAGGTTCAGTGGCACCAGGGTCCCCTGCGTCCCAATCACAGCTGGTTTTTAACTTCTGTATTCAGGGCACGGGAGGGGTGTGTTGCATCGTGCACACACAGTGCCTGTTTCGCAAATAAGTTTTAATAAATACACAGAGAATAATATAGAGTCATTGGCCATGAGGAACACCTTCCATGACCTTTTATTCTCTCCGGTTCCACGTCACCGCGCCTACCATCCAACTCCAAAGCTTGGGGGAGACTAACACTCCCTACCTCCCTTGGTGTGCATCATAGGCGTGCCCATGACGAACACAACATTTCTCCTTAACCAATACAAAACAAACATAGCTGCTCAAAAAAAAGATACTATACTAAACCAGTATACAAGAATAGTACACAACAAGAAATGCCACATTCAGTCAATCCACCCTGAATCCTTGCAGCCGCGTTGAGCATGGCAGTCGAGGACTCAATCTGTACCGTTCAAGTCCTTGTCTCAGAGGCACTGAGTTGATTGGTATGGAGCCAGGCACCTCCTGATCTGAATCATGAACTGGCTCCAAATTCTGCATGTCCACACCCCCTGTAGTAGATGATTGAGAATTAGTAGCAGTCATCACCGGCCATGTGCACTGGCTCAAAATTCAGCATGTCCACACCCCATGTAGTAGATGATTGAGAATTAGTAGCAGTCACCACCGGATCCACTGTCAGGATGATCCATCCTCTCTCCTTCATCAGCTTCAGATCCCACTGTTTCCCTGAGCAGGAAGGTCTGGAATTGAAAATACAGAGGACATTAAACAACATTCACTCAGTACATGGCACTCATTTTGGTTTATAAGCTGGAAATTGAGCCATCAGTGCAGTGTCACGAGTGTCAGGATGGCCGAGTGGTCTAAGGCACTGCGTTCAGGTCGCAGTCTCATTTGGAGGCGTGGGTTCGAATCCCACTTCTGACAAGTGTCTTTTGCGAGGTGGATACATTTTTTGACTTTTTTTTTCCAAGCACCCGTATCAAAAACAATGTCAACAGTTTCTGTAAATTATCGATAAGATCTATTGTCCGTTGCTTGCACTAATTTCCTGAAGTTGGCTAAATCGCAGTAAATCAGTAAAGCGGGAAATCACAGCATCTTCAACAAATCGTGATAGAGGAGCAGAGATAAAGGTTTTGACCCTACATATCAAGAGCGCAGCTGTCAATAGTTCAGCAGGTTCACAGTGCAGAAGGTTCAGTGGCACCAGGGTCCCCTGCGTCCCAATCACAGCTGTTTTTTAACTTCTGTATTCAGGGCATGGGAGGGGTGTGTTGCATCGTGCACACATGGTGCCTATTTCGCAGATAAGTTTTAATAAATACACAGAGAATAATATAGAGTCATTGGCCACGAGGAACACCTTCCCTGGCCTTTTATTCTCTCCGGTTCCACGTCACCGCGCCTACCATCCAACTCCAAAACTCGGGGGAGACTAACACTCCCTACCTCCCTTGGTGTGCATCATAGGTGTGCCCATGACGAACACAACATTTCTCCTTAACCAATACAAAACAAACATAGCTGCTCAAAAAAAAGATACTATACTAATCCAGTATACAAGAATAGTACACAACAAGAAATGCCACATTCAGTCAATCCACCCCGAATCCTTGCAGCCGCGTTGAGCATGGCGGTCGAGGACTCAAACTGTACTGTTCAAGTCCTTGTCTCAGAGGCACTGAGTTGATTGGTATGGAGCCAGGCACCTCCTGATCTGAATCTTGAACTGGCTCCAAATTCTGCATGTCCACAACCCCTGTAGTAGATGATTGAGAATTAGTAGCAGTCACCACCGGCCATGTGCAGTGGCTCAAAATTCAGCATGTCCACACCCCATGTAGTAGATGATTGAGAATTAGTAGCAATCACCACCGGATCCACTGTCAGGATGATCCATCCTCTCTCCTTCATCAGCTTTAGATCCCACTGTTTCCCTGAGCAGGAAGGTCTGGAATTGAAAATACAGAGGACATTAAACAACATTCACTCAGTACATGGCACTCATTTTGGTTTATAAGCTGGAAATTGAGCCATCAGTGCAGTGTCAAGAGTGTCAGGATGGCCAAGTGGTCTAAGGCGCTGCATTTAGGTCACAGTCTCCTTTTGAGGTGTGGGTTCGAATCCCACTTCTGATGAGTGTCTTTTGCGAGGTGGATACATTTTTGGACTTTTTTTTTCCAAGCACCCGTATCAAAAACAATGTCAACAGTTTCTGTAAATTATCGATAAGATCTATTGTCCGTTGCTTGCACTAATTTCCTGAAGTTGGCTAAATCGCAGTAAATCGGTAAAGCAGGAAATCACAGCATCTTTAACAAATCGTGATAGAGGGGCCGAGATAAAGGTTTCGACCCTACATATCAAAAGCGCAGCTGTCAATAGTTCAGCAGGTTCACAATGCCGAAGGTTCAGTGGCACCAGGGTCCCCTGCGTCCCAATCACAGCTGGTTTTTTAAATTCTGTATTCAGGGGATGGGAGGGGTGGGGGTGTTGCGTCTTGCACACACAGTGCCTGTTTTGCAGAGAAGTTTTAATAAATACACAAAGAATAATATGGAGTCTTTAGCCACGAGGAACACCTTCCCCTACCTTTTATTCTCTCCGATTCCACATCACCGCACCTACCATCCAACTCCAAAACTCGGGGGAGACTAACACTCCCTACCTCCCTTGGTGTGCATCATGGGCGTGCCCATGACGAACACAACATTTCTCCTTAACCAATACAAAACAAACATAGCTACTCAAAAAAAAGATACTATACTAATCCAGTATACAAGAATAGTACACAACAATAAATACCACATTCAGTCAATCCTCCCCGAATCCTTGCAGCCGCGTTGAGCATGGCGGTCGAGGACTCAAACTGTACCGTTCAAGTCCTTGTCTCAGAGGCACTGAGTTGATTGGTATGGAGCCAGGCACCTCCTGATCTGAATCTTGAACTGGCTCCAAATTCTGCATGTCAACACCCCCTGTAGTAGATGATTGAGAATTAGTAGCAGTCACCACCGGCCATATGCACTGGCTCAAAATTCTGCAAGTCCACACCCCATGTAGTAGATGATTGAGAATTAGTAGCAGTCACCACCGGATCCACTGTCAGGATGATCCATCCTCTCTCCTTCATCAGCTTCAGATCCCACTGTTTCCCTGAGCAGGAAGGTCTGGAATTGAAAATACAGAGGACATTAAATAACATTCACAAAAC
The DNA here is from genome assembly GCF_031143425.1 of Pleurodeles waltl. Lineage (NCBI taxonomy): Eukaryota > Metazoa > Chordata > Amphibia > Caudata > Salamandridae > Pleurodeles > Pleurodeles waltl. The sequence goes on from NW_027150097.1 coordinate 6,504,655, forward strand.
AAACATAGCTGCTCAAAAAAAAGATACTATACTAATCCAGTATACAAGAATAGTACACAACAAGAAATGCCACATTCAGTCAATCCACCCCGAATCCTTGCAGCCGCGTTGAGCATGGCGTTCGAGGACTCAAACTGTACTGTTCAAGTCCTTGTCTCAGAGGCACTGAGTTGATTGGTATGGAGCCAGGCACCTCCTGATCTGAATCTTGAACTGGCTCCAAATTCTGCATGTCCACAACCCCTGTAGTAGATGATTGAGAATTAGTAGCAGTCACCACCGGCCATGTGCACTGGCTCAAAATTCAGCATGTCCACACCCCATGTAGTAGATGATTGAGAATTAGTAGCAATCACCACCGGATCCACTGTCAGGATGATCCATCCTCTGTCCTTCATCAGCTTCAGATCCCACTGTTTCCCTGAGCAGGAAGGTCTGGAATTGAAAATACAGAGGACATTAAACAACATTCACTCAGTACATGGCACTCATTTTGGTTTATAAGCTGGAAATTGAGCCATCAGTGCAGTGTCAAGAGTGTCAGGATGGCCAAGTGGTCTAAGGCGCTGCATTTAGGTCACAGTCTCCTTTCGAGGTGTGGGTTCAAATCCCACTTCTGATGAGTGTCTTTTGCGAGGTGGATACATTTTTGGACTTTTTTTTTCCAAGCACCCGTATCAAAAACAATGTCAACAGTTTCTGTAAATTATCGATAAGATCTATTGTCCGTTGCTTGCACTAATTTCCTGAAGTTGGCTAAATCGCAGTAAATCGGTAAAGCAGGAAATCACAGCATCTTTAACAAATCGTGATAGAGGGGCCGAGATAAAGGTTTCGACCCTACATATCAAAAGCGCAGCTGTCAATAGTTCAGCAGGTTCACAATGCCAAAGGTTCAGTGGCACCAGGGTCCCCTGCGTCCCAATCACAGCTGGTTTTTTAAATTCTGTATTCAGGGGATGGGAGGGGTGGGGGTGTTGCGTCTTGCACACACAGTGCCTGTTTTGCAGAGAAGTTTTAATAAATACACAAAGAATAATATGGAGTCTTTAGCCACGAGGAACACCTTGCCCTACCTTTTATTCTCTCCGATTCCACATCACCGCACCTACCATCCAACTCCAAAACTCGGGGGAGACTAACACTCCCTACCTCCCTTGGTGTGCATCATGGGCGTGCCCATGACGAACACAACATTTCTCCTTAACCAATACAAAACAAACATAGCTACTCAAAAAAAAGATACTATACTAATCCAGTATACAAGAATAGTACACAACAATAAATACCACATTCAGTCAATCCTCCCCGAATCCTTGCAGCCGCGTTGAGCATGGCGGTCGAGGACTCAAACTGTACCGTTCAAGTCCTTGTCTCAGAGGCACTGAGTTGATTGGTATGGAGCCAGGCACCTCCTGATCTGAATCTTGAACTGGCTCCAAATTCTGCATGTCCACACCCCCTGTAGTAGATGATTGAGAATTAGTAGCAGTCACCACCGGCCATATGCACTGGCTCAAAATTCTGCAAGTCCACACCCCATGTAGTAGATGATTGAGAATTAGTAGCAGTCACCACCGGATCCACTGTCAGGATGATCCATCCTCTCTCCTTCATCAGCTTCAGATCCCACTGTTTCCCTGAGCAGGAAGGTCTGGAATTGAAAATACAGAGGACATTAAATAACATTCACAAAACAAACATAGCTGCTCAAAAAAAAAGATACTATACTAATCCAGTATGCAAGAATAGTACACAACAAGAAATGCCACATTCAGTCAATCCACTCCGAATCCTTGCAGCCGCGTTGAGCATGGCGGTCGAGGACTCAAACTGTACCGTTCAAGTCCTTGTCTCAGAGGCACTGAGTTGATTGGTATGGAGCCAGGCACCTCCTGATCTGAATCTTGAACTGGCTCCAAATTCTGCATGTCCACACCCCTTGTAGTAGATGATTGAGAATTAGTAGCAGTCACCACCGGCCATGTGCACTGGTTCAAACTTCTGCATGTCCACACCCCAAGTAGTCGATGATTGAGAATTAGTAGCAGTCACCACCGGATTCACTGTCAGGATGATCCATCCTCTCTCCTTCATCAGCTTCAGATCCCACTGTTTCCCTGAGCAGGAAGGTCTGGAATTGAAAATACAGAGGACATTAAACAACATTCACTCAGTACATGGCACTCATTTTGGTTTATAAGCTGGAAATTGAGCCATCAGTGCAGTGTCAAGAGTGTCAGGATGGCCGAGTGTTCTAAGGCGCTGCGTTCAGATCGCAGTCTCCTTTGGAGGCGTGGGTTCGAATCCCACTTCTGACAAGTGTCTTTTGCGAGGTGGATACATTTTTGGACTTTTTTTTTCCAAGCACCCGTATCAAAAACAATGTCAACAGTTTCTGTAAATTATCGATAAGATCTATTGTCCGTTGCTTGCACTAATTTCCTGAAGTTGGCTAAATCGCAGTAAATCTGTAAAGCGGGAAATCACAGCATCTTCAACAAATCGTGATAGAGGGGCAGAGATAAAGGTTTCGACCCTACATATCAAGAGCGCAGCTGTCAATAGTTCAGCAGGTTCACAGTGCAGAAGGTTCAGTGGCACCAGGGTCCCCTGCGTCCCAATCACAGCTGGTTTTTAACTTCTGTATTCAGGGCATGGGAGGGGTGTGTTGCATTGTGCACACACGGTGCCTGTTTCGCAGATAAGTTTTAATAAATACACAGAGAATAATATAGATTCATTGGCCACGAGGAACACCTTCCCTGACCTTTTATTCTCTCCGGTTCCACGTCACCGCGCCTACCATCCAACTCCAAAACTCGGGGGAGACTAACACTCCCTACCTCCCTTGGTGTGCATCATAGGCGTGCCCATGACGAACACAACATTTCTCCTTAACCAATACAAAACAAACATAGCTGCTCAAAAAAAAGATACTATACTAATCCAGTATACAAGAATAGTACACAACAAGAAATGCCACATTCAGTCAATCCACCCCGAATCCTTGCAGCCGCGTTGAGCATGGCGGTCGAGGACTCAAACTGTACCATTCAAGTCCTTGTCTCAGAGGCACTGAGTTGATTGGTATGGAGCCAGGCACCTCCTGATCTGAATCTTGAACTGGCTCCAAATTCTGCATGTCCACACCCCCTGTAGTAGATGATTGAGAATTAGTAGCAGTCACCACCGGCCATGTGCACTGGCTCAAAATTCAGCATGTCCACACCCCATGTAGTAGATGATTGAGAATTAGTAGCAGTCACCACCGGATTCACTGTCAGGATGATCCATCCTCTCTCCTTCATCAGCTTCAGATCCCACTGTTTCCCTGAGCAAGAAGGTCTGGAATTGAAAATACAGAGGACATTAAACAACATTCACTCAGTACATGGCACTCATTTTGGTTTATAAGCTGGAAATTAAGCCATCAGTGCAGTGTCAAGAGTGTCAGGATGGCCAAGTGGTCTAAGGCGCTGCGTTCAGGTAGCAGTCTCCTTTGGAGGCGTGGGTTCGAATCCCACTTCTGAGAAGTGTCTTTTGCGAGGTGGATACATTTTTGGACTTTTTTTTCCAAGCACCCGTATCAAAAACAATGTCAACAGTTTCTGTAAATTATCGATAAGATCTATTGTCCGTTGCTTGCACTAATTTCCTGAAGTTGGCTAAATCGCAGTAAATCGGTAAAGCGGGAAATCACAGCATCTTCAACAAATCGTGATAGAGGGGCAGAGATAAAGGTTTCAACCCTACATATCATGAGCGCAGCTGTCAATAGTTCAGCAGGTTCACAGTGCAGAAGGTTCAGTGGCACCAGGGTCCCCTGCGTCCCAATCACAGCTGGTTTTTAACTTCTGTATTCAGGGCATGGGAGGGGTGTGTTGCATCGTGCACACACGGTGCCTGTTTCGCAGATAAGTTTTAATAAATACACAGAGAATAATATAGAGTCATTGGCCACGAGGAACACCTTCCCTGACCTTTTATTCTCTCCGGTTCCACGTCACTGCGCCTACCATCCAACTCCAAAACTCGGGGGAGACTAACACTCCCTACCTCCCTTGGTGTGCATCATAGGCGTGCCCATGACGAACATAACATTTCTCCTTAACCAATACAAAACAAACATAGCTGCTCAAAAAAAAGATACTATACTAATCCAGTATTCAAGAATAACACACAACAAGAAATGCCACATTCAGTCAATCCACCCCGAATCCTTGCAGCCGCGTTGAGCATGGCGGTCGAGGACTCAAACTGTACCGTTCAAGTCCTTGTCTCAGAGGCACTGAGTTGATTGGTATGGAGCCAGGCACCTCCTGATCTGAATCTTGAACTGGCTCCAAATTCTGCATGTCCACACCCCCTGTAGTAGATGATTGAGAATTAGTAGCAGTCACCCCCGGCCATGTGCACTGGCTCAAAATTCAGCATGTCCACACCCCATGTAGTCGATGATTGAGAATTAGTAGCAGTCACCACCGGATTCACTGTCAGGATGATCCATCCTCTCTCCTTCATCAGCTTCAGATCCCACTGTTTCCCTGAGCAGGAAGGTCTGGAATTGAAAATACAGAGGACATTAAACAACATTCACTCAGTACATGGCACTCATTTTGGTTTATAAGCTGGAAATTGAGCCATCAGTGGAATGTCAAGAGTGTCAGGATGGCCGAGTGGTCTAAGGCGCTGCGTTCAGGTTGCAGTCTCCTTTGGAGACGTGGGTTCGAATCCCACTTCTGACAAGTGTCTTTTGCGAGGTGGATACATTTTTGGACTTTTTTTTCCAAGCACCCGTATCAAAAACAATGTCAACAGTTTCTGTAAATTATCGATAAGATCTATTGTCCGTTGCTTGCACTAATTTCCTGAAGTTGGCTAAATCGCAGTAAATCGGTAAAGCGGGAAATCACAGCATCTTCAACAAATCGTGATAGAGGGGCAGAGATAAAGGTTTCGACCCTACATATCAAGACCGCAGCTGTCAATAGTTCAGCAGGTTCACAGTGCAGAAGGTTCAGTGGCACCAGGGTCCCCTGCGTCCCAATCACAGCTGGTTTTTAACTTCTGTATTCAGGGCATGGGAGGGGTGTGTTGCATCGTGCACACACGGTGCCTGTTTCGCAGATAAGTTTTAATAAATACACAGAGAATAATATAGAGTCATTGGCCATGAGGAACACCTTCCCTGACCTTTTATTCTCTCCGGTTCCACGTCACCGCGCCTACCATCCAACTCCAAAACTCGGGGGAGACTAACACTCCCTACCTCCCTTGGTGTGCATCATAGGCGTGCCCATGACGAACACAACAGTTCTCCTTAACCAATACAAAACAAACATAGCTGCTCAAAAAAAAGATACTATACTAATCCAGTATACAAGAATAGTACACAACAAGAAATGCCACATTCAGTCAATCCACCCCGAATCCTTGCAGCCGCGTTGAGCATGGCGGTCGAGGACTCAAACTGTACCGTTCAAGTCCTTATCTCAGAGGCACTGAGTTGATTGGTATGGAGCCAGGCACCTCCTGATCTGAATCTTGAACTGGCTCCAAATTCTGCATGTCCACACCCCTTGTAGTAGATGATTGAGAATTAGTAGCAGTCACCACCGGCCATGTGCACTGGCTCAAACTTCTGCATTTCCACACCCCATGTAGTCGATGATTGAGAATTAGTAGCAGTCACCACCGGATTCACTGTCAGGATGATCCATCCTCTCTCCTTCATCAGCTTCAGATCCCACTGTTTCCCTGAGCAGGAAGGTCTGGAATTGAAAATACAGAGGACATTAAACAACATTCACTCAGTACATGGCACTCATTTTGGTTTATATGCTCGAAATTGAGCCATGAGGGCAGTGTGAAGAGTGTCAGGATGGCTGAGTGGTCGAAGGCGCTGTGTTCAGGTCGCAGCCTCCTTTGGAGTTGTGGGTTCAAATCCCACTTCTGACTAGTGTATTTTGCGAGGTGGATACATTTTTGGACTTTTTTTTCCCAAGCACCGTATCAAAAACAATGTCAACAGTTTCTGTAAATTATCGATAAGATCTATTTTCCGTTGCTTGCACTAATTGCCTGAAGTTGGCTAAATCGCAATAAATCGGTAAAGCAGGAAATCACAGCATCTTTAACAAATCGTGATAGAGGGGCCGAGATAAAGGTTTCGACCCTACGTATCAAAAGCGCAGCTGTCAATAGTTCAGCAGGTTCACAGTGCAGAAGGTTCAGTGGCACCAGGGTCCCCTGCGTCCCAATCACAGCTGGTTTTTAACTTCTGTATTCAGGGGATGGGAGGGGTGGGGGTGTTGCGTCTTGCACACACAGTGCCTGTTTTGCAGAGAAGTTTAAATAAATACACAAAGAATAATATGGAGTCTTTAGCCACGAGGAACACCTTCCCCTACCTTTTATTCTCTCCGATTCCACATCACCGCACCTACCATCCAACTCCAAAACTCGGGGGAGACTAACACTCCCTACCTCCCTTGGTGTGCATCATGGGCGTGCCCATGACGAACACAACATTTCTCATTAACCAATACAAAACAAACATAGCTGCTCAAAAAAAAGATACTATACTAATCCAGTATACAAGAATAGTACACAACAATAAATACCACATTCAGTCAATCCACCCCGAATCCTTGCAGCCGCATTGAGCATGGCGGTCGAGGACTCAAACTGTACCGTTCAAGTCCTTGTCTCAGAGGCACTGAGTTGATTGGTATGGAGCCAGGCACCTCCTAATCTGAATCTTGAACTGGCTCCAAATTCTGCATGTCCACACCCCCTGTAGTAGATGATTGAGAATTAGTAGCAGTCACCACCGGCCATATGCACTGGCTCAAAATTCTGCAAGTCCACACCCCATGTAGTAGGTGATTGAGAATTAGTAGCAGTCACCACCGGATCCACTGTCAGGATGATCCATCCTCTCTCCTTCATCAGCTTCAGATCCCACTGTTTCCCTGAGCAGGAAGGTCTGGAATTGAAAATACAGAGGACATTAAACAACATTCACTCAGTACATGGCACTCATTTTGGTTTATAAGCTGGAAATTGAGCCATCAGTGGAGTCTCAAGAGTGTCTGGATGGCCGAGTGGTCTAAGGCGCTGCGTTCAGATCGCAGTCGTCTTTGGAGGCGTGGGTTCGAATCCCACTTCTGACAAGTGTCTTTTGCGAGGTGGATACATTTTTGGACTTTTTTTTTCCAAGCACCCTTATCAAAAACAATGTCAACAGTTTCTGTAAATTATCGATAAGATCTATTGTCCGTTGCTTGCACTAATTGCCTGAAGTTGGCTAAATCGCAGTAAATCGGTAAAGCGGGAAATCACAGCATCTTCAACAAATCGTGATAGAGGGGCCGAGATAAAGGTTTCGACCCTACATATCAAAAGCACAGCTGTCAATAGTTCAGCAGGTTCACAGTGCAGAAGGTTCAGTGGCACCAGGGTCCCCTGCGTCCCAATCACAGCTGGTTTTTAACTTCTGTATTCAGGGCATGGGAGGGGTGTGTTGCATCGTGCACACACAGTGCCTGTTTCGCAAATAAGTTTTAATAAATACACAGAGAATAATATAGAGTCATTGGCCACGAGGAACACCTTCCCTGACCTTTTATTCTCTCCGGTTCCACGTCACCGCGCCTACCATCCAACTCCAAAACTTGGGGGAGACTAACACTCCCTACCTCCCTTGGTGTGCATCATAGGCGTGCCCATGACGAACACAACATTTCTCCTTAACCAATACAAAACAAACATAGCTGCTCAAAAAAAAGATACTATACTAAACCAGTATACAAGAATAGTACACAACAAGAAATGCCACATTCAGTCAATCCACCCTGAATCCTTGCAGCCGCGTTGAGCATGGCGGTCGAGGACTCAAACTGTACCGTTCAAGTCCTTGTCTCAGAGGCACTGAGTTGATTGGTATGGAGCCAGGCACCTCCTGATCTGAATCTTGAACTGGCTCCAAATTCTGCATGTCCACACCCCCTGTAGTAGATGATTGAGAATCAGTAGCAGTCACCACCGGCCATGTGCACTGGCTCAAAATTCAGCATGTCCACACCCCATGTAGTAGATGATTGAGAATTAGTAGCAGTCACCACCGGATCCACTGTCAGGATGATCCATCCTCTCTCCTTCATCAGCTTCAGATCCCACTGTTTCCCTGAGCAGGAAGGTCTGGAATTGGAAATACAGAGGACATTAAACAACATTCACTCAGTACATGGCACCCATTTTGGTTTATAAGCTGGAAATTGAGCCATCAGTGCAGTGTCACAAGTGTCAGGATGGCCGAGTGGTCTAAGGCGCTGCGTTCAGTTCGCAGTCTCCTTTGGAGGCGTGGGTTCGAATTCCACTTCTGACAAGTGTCTTTTGCGAGGTGGATACATTTTTTGACTTTTTTTTTCCAAGCACCCGTATCAAAAACAATATCAACAGTTTCTGTAAATTATCGATAAGATCTATTGTCCGTTGCTTGCACTAATTTCCTGAAGTTGGCTAAATCGCAGTAAATCGGTAAAGCTAGAAATCACAGCATCTTCAACAAATCGTGATAGAGGGGCAGAGATAAAGGTTTTGACCCTATATATCAAGAGCGCAGCTGTCAATAGTTCAGCAGGTTCACAGTGCAGAAGGTTCAGTGGCACCAGGGTCCCCTGCATCCCAATAACAGCTGGTTTTTAACTTCTGTATTCAGGGCATGGGAGGGGTGTGTTGCATCGTGCACACATGGTGCCTGTTTCGCAGATAAGTTTTAATAAATACACAGAGAATAATATGGAGTCATTGTCCACGAGGAACACCTTCCCTGGCCTTTTATTCTCTCCGGTTCCACGTCACCGCGCCTACCATCCAACTCCAAAACTCGGGGGAGACTAACACTCCCTACCTCCCTTGGTGTGCATCATAGGCGTGCCCATGACGAACACAACATTTCTCCTTAACCAATACAAAACAAACATAGCTGCTCAAAAAAAAGATACTATACTAATCCAGTATACAAGAATAGTACACAACAAGAAATGCCACATTCAGTCAATCCACCCCGAATCCTTGCAGCCGCGTTGAACATGGCGGTCGAGGACTCAAACTGTACCGTTCAAGTCCTTGTCTCAGAGGCACTGAGTTGATTGGTATGGAGCCAGGCACCTCCTGATCTGAATCTTGAACTGGCTCCAAATTCTGCATGTCCACACCCCCTGTAGTAGATGATTGAGAATTAGTAGCAGTCACCACCGGCCATGTGCACTGGCTCAAAATTCAGCATGTCCACACCCCATGTAGTCGATGATTGAGAATTAGTAGCAGTCACCACCGGATTCACTGTCAGGATGATCCATCCTCTCTCCTTCATCAGCTTCAGATCCCACTGTTTCCCTGAGCAGGAAGATCTGGAATTGAAAATACAGAGGACATTAAACAACATTCACTCAGTACATGGCACTCATTTTGGTTTATACGCTCGAAATTGAGCCATGAGGGAGCTGTGAAGAGTGTCAGGATGGCCGAGTGGTCTAAGGCGCTGCGTTCAGGTTGCAGCTTCCCTTGGAGGTGTGGGTTCAAATCCCACTTCTGACAAGTGTATTTTGCGAGGTGGATACATTTTTGGACTTTTTTTTCCCAAGCACCGTATCAAAAACAATGTCAACAGTTTCTGTAAATTATCGATAAGATCTATTTTCCGTTGCTTGCACTAATTGCCTGAAGTTGGCTAAATCGCAGTAAATCGGTAAAGAAGGAAATCACAGCATCTTCAACAAATCGTGATAGAGGGGCCGAGATAAAGGTTTCGACCCTACATATCAAAAGCGCAGCTGTCAATAGTTCAGCAGGTTCACAGTGCAGAAGGTTCAGTGGCACCAGGGTCCCCTGCGTCCCAATCACAGCTGGTTTTTAACTTCTGTATTCAGGGGATGCGAGGGGTGGGGGTGTTGCGTCGTGCACACACAGTGCCTGTTTTGCAGAGAAGTTTTAATAAATACACAAAGAATAATATGGAGTCTTTAGCCACGAGGAACACCTTCCCCTACCTTTTATTCTCTCCGATTCCACATCACCGCACCTACCATCCAACTCCAAAACTCGGGGGAGACTAACACTCCCTACCTCCCTTGGTGTGCATCACGGGCGTGCCCATGACGAACACAACATTTCTCCTTAACCAGTACAAAACAAACATAGCTGCTCAAAAAAAAGATACTATACTAATCCAGTATACAAGAATAGTACACAACAATAAATACCACATTCAGTCAATCCACCCCGAATCCTTGCAGCCTTGTTGAGCATGGCGGTCGAGGATTCAAACTGTACCGTTCAAGTCCTTGTCTCAGAGGCACTGAGTTGATTGGTATGGAGCCAGGCACCTCCTGATCTGAATCTTGAACTGGCTCCAAATTCTGCATGTCCACACCCCCTGTAGTAGATGATTGAGAATTAGTAGCAGTCACCACCGGCCATATGCACTGGCTCAAAATTCTGCAAGTCCACACCCCATGTAGTAGATGATTGAGAATTAGTAGCAGTCACCACAGGGTCCACTGTCAGGATGATCCATCCTCTCTCCTTCATCAGCTTCAGATCCCACTTTTTCCCTGAGCAGGAAGGTCTGGAATTGAAAATACAGAGGACATTAAATAACATTCACTCAGTACATGGCACTCATTTTGGTTTATAAGCTGGAAATTGAGCCATCAGTCTTGTGTCAAGAGTGTCAGGATGACCGGGTGGTTTAAGGTGCTGCATTCAGGTCACAGTCTCCCTTGGAGACATGGGTTCAAACCCCTCCTCTGACAAGTGTCTTTTGCGAGGTGGATACATTTTTGGACTTTTTTTTTCCAAGCACCCTTATCAAAAACAATGTCAACAGTTTCTGTAAATTATCGATAAGATCTATTGTCCGTTGCTTGCACTAATTGCCTGAAGTTGGCTAAATCGCAGTAAATCGGTAAAGCGGGAAATCACAGCATCTTCAACAAATCGTGATAGAGGGGCCGAGATAAAGGTTTCGACCCTACATATCAAAAGCACAGCTGTCAATAGTTCAGCAGGTTCACAGTGCAGAAGGTTCAGTGGCACCAGGGTCCCCTGCGTCCCAATCACAGCTGGTTTTTAACTTCTGTATTCAGGGCATGGGAGGGGTGTGTTGCATCGTGCACACACAGTGCCTGTTTCGCAAATAAGTTTTAATAAATACACAGAGAATAATATAGAGTCATTGGCCACGAGGAACACCTTCCCTGACCTTTTATTCTCTCCGGTTCCACGTCACCGCGCCTACCATCCAACTCCAAAACTTGGGGGAGACTAACACTCCCTACCTCCCTTGGTGTGCATCATAGGCGTGCCCATGACGAACACAACATTTCTCCTTAACCAATACAAAACAAACATAGCTGCTCAAAAAAAAGATACTATACTAAACCAGTATACAAGAATAGTACACAACAAGAAATGCCACATTCAGTCAATCCACCCTGAATCCTTGCAGCCGCGTTGAGCATGGCGGTCGAGGACTCAAACTGTACCGTTCAAGTCCTTGTCTCAGAGGCACTGAGTTGATTGGTATGGAGCCAGGCACCTCCTGATCTGAATCTTGAACTGGCTCCAAATTCTGCATGTCCACACCCCCTGTAGTAGATGATTGAGAATCAGTAGCAGTCACCACCGGCCATGTGCACTGGCTCAAAATTCAGCATGTCCACACCCCATGTAGTAGATGATTGAGAATTAGTAGCAGTCACCACCGGATCCACTGTCAGGATGATCCATCCTCTCTCCTTCATCAGCTTCAGATCCCACTGTTTCCCTGAGCAGGAAGGTCTGGAATTGGAAATACAGAGGACATTAAACAACATTCACTCAGTACATGGCACCCATTTTGGTTTATAAGCTGGAAATTGAGCCATCAGTGCAGTGTCACAAGTGTCAGGATGGCCGAGTGGTCTAAGGCGCTGCGTTCAGTTCGCAGTCTCCTTTGGAGGCGTGGGTTCGAATTCCACTTCTGACAAGTGTCTTTTGCGAGGTGGATACATTTTTTGACTTTTTTTTTCCAAGCACCCGTATCAAAAACAATATCAACAGTTTCTGTAAATTATCGATAAGATCTATTGTCCGTTGCTTGCACTAATTTCCTGAAGTTGGCTAAATCGCAGTAAATCGGTAAAGCTAGAAATCACAGCATCTTCAACAAATCGTGATAGAGGGGCAGAGATAAAGGTTTTGACCCTATATATCAAGAGCGCAGCTGTCAATAGTTCAGCAGGTTCACAGTGCAGAAGGTTCAGTGGCACCAGGGTCCCCTGCATCCCAATAACAGCTGGTTTTTAACTTCTGTATTCAGGGCATGGGAGGGGTGTGTTGCATCGTGCACACATGGTGCCTGTTTCGCAGATAAGTTTTAATAAATACACAGAGAATAATATGGAGTCATTGTCCACGAGGAACACCTTCCCTGGCCTTTTATTCTCTCCGGTTCCACGTCACCGCGCCTACCATCCAACTCCAAAACTCGGGGGAGACTAACACTCCCTACCTCCCTTGGTGTGCATCATAGGCGTGCCCATGACGAACACAACATTTCTCCTTAACCAATACAAAACAAACATAGCTGCTCAAAAAAAAGATACTATACTAATCCAGTATACAAGAATAGTACACAACAAGAAATGCCACATTCAGTCAATCCACCCCGAATCCTTGCAGCCGCGTTGAACATGGCGGTCGAGGACTCAAACTGTACCGTTCAAGTCCTTGTCTCAGAGGCACTGAGTTGATTGGTATGGAGCCAGGCACCTCCTGATCTGAATCTTGAACTGGCTCCAAATTCTGCATGTCCACACCCCTTGTAGTAGATGATTGAGAATTAGTAGCAGTCACCACCGGCCATATGCACTGGCTCAAACTTCTGCTTGGCCACACCCCAAGTAGTCGATGATTGAGAATTAGTAGCAGTCACCACCGGATTCACTGTCAGGATGATCCATCCTCTCTCCTTCATCAGCTTCAGATCCCACTGTTTCCCTGAGCAGGAAGGTCTGGAATTGAAAATACAGAGGACATTAAACAACATTCACTCAGTACATGGCACTCATTTTGGTTTATAAGCTGGAAATTGAGCCATCAGTGCAGTGTCAAGAGTGTCAGGATGGCCGAGTGGTCTACGGCGCTGCGTTCAGGTCGCAGTCTCCTTTGGAGGCGTGGGTTCAAATCCCACTTCTGACAAGTGTCTTTTGCGAGGTGGATACATTTTTGGACTTTTTTTTTCCAAGCACCCGTATCAAAAACAATGTCAACAGTTTCTGTAAATTATCGATAAGATCTATTGTCCGTTGCTTGCACTAATTTCCTGAAGTTGGTTAAATCGCAGTAAATCGGTAAAGCGGGAAATCACAGCATCTTCAACAAATCGTGATAGAGGGGCAGAGATAAAGGTTTCGACCCTACATATCAAGAGCGCAGCTGTCAATAGTTCAGCAGGTTCACAGTGCAGAAGGTTCAGTGGCACCAGGGTCCCCTGCGTCCCAATAACAGCTGGTTTTTAACTTCTGTATTCAGGGCATGTGAGGGGTGTGTTGCATCGTGCACACATGGTGCCTGTTTCGCAGATAAGTTTTAATAAATACACAGAGAATAATATGGAGTCATTGTCCACGAGGAACACCTTCCCTGGCCTTTTATTCTCTCCGGTTCCACGTCACCGGGCCTACCATCCAACTCCAAAACTCGGGGGAGACTAACACTCCCTACCTCCCTTGGTGTGCATCATAGGCGTGCCCATGACGAACACAACATTTCTCCTTAACCAATACAAAACAAACATAGCTGCTCAAAAAAAAGATACTATACTAATCCAGTATACAAGAATAGTACACAACAAGAAATGCCACATTCAGTCAATCCACCCCGAATCCTTGCAGCCGCGTTGAACATGGCGGTCGAGGACTCAAACTGTACCGTTCAAGTCCTTGTCTCAGAGGCACTGAGTTGATTGGTATGGAGCCAGGCACCTCCTTATCTGAATCTTGAACTGGCTCCAAATTCTGCATGTCCACACCCCTTGTAGTAGATGATTGAGAATTAGTAGCAGTCACCACCGGCCATATGCACTGGTTCAAACTTCTGCTTGGCCACACCCCAAGTAGTCGATGATTGAGAATTAGTAGCAGTCACCACCGGATTCACTGTCAGGATGATCCATCCTCTCTCCTTCATCAGCTTCAGATCCCACTGTTTCCCTGAGCAGGAAGGTCTGGAATTGAAAATACAGAGGACATTAAACATCATTCACTCAGTACATGGCACTCATTTTGGTTTATAAGCTGGAAATTGAGCCATCAGGGCAGTGTCAAGAGTGTCAGGATGGCCGAGTGGTGTAAGGCGCTGCGTTCAGGTTGCAGTCTCCTTTGGAGGTGGGGGTTCGAATCCCACTTCTGACAAGTGTCTTTTGCGAGGTGGATACATTTTTGGACTTTTTTTTTCCAAGCACCTGTATCAAAAACAATGTCAACAGTTTCTGTAAATTATCGATAAGATCTATTGTCCGTTGCTTGCACTAATTTCCTGAAGTTGGCTAAATCGCAGTAAATCGGTAAAGCGGGAAATCACAGCATCTTCAACAAATCGTGATAGAGGGGCAGAGATAAAGGTTTCGACCCTACATATCAAGAGCGCAGCTGTCAATAGTTCAGCAGGTTTACAGTGCAGAAGGTTCAGTGGCACCAGGGTCCCCTGCGTCCCAATCACAGCTGGTTTTTAACTTCTGTATTCAGGGCATGGGAGGGGTGTGTTGCATCGTGCACACACAGTGCCTGTTTCGCAGATAAGTTTTAATAAATACACAGAGAATAATATAGAGTCATTGGCCACGAGGAACACCTTCCCTGACCTTTTATTCTCTCCGGTTCCACGTCACCGCGCCTACCATCCAACTCCATGAACTCGGGGGAGACTAACACTCCCTACCTCCCTTGGTGTGCATCATAGGCGTGCCCATGACGAACACAACATTTCTCCTTAACCAATACAAAACAAACATAGCTGCTCAAAAAAAAGATACTATACTAATCCAGTATACAAGAATAGTACACAACAAGAAATGCCACATTCAGTCAATCCACCCCGAATCCTTGCAGCCGCGTTGAACATGGCGGTCGAGGACTCAAACTGTACCGTTCAAGTCCTTGCTCAGAGGTACTGAGTTGATTGGTATTTAGCCAGGCACCTCCTGATCTGAATCTTGAACTGGCTCCAAATTCTGCATGTCCACACCCCTTGTAGTAGATGATTGAGAATTAGTAGCAGTCACCACCGGCCATGTGCACTGGTTCAAACTTCTGCATGTCCACACCCCAAGTAGTCGATGATTGAGAATTAGTAGCAGTCACCACCGGATTCACTGTCAGGATGATCCATCCTCTCTCCTTCACCAGCTTCAGATCCCACTGTTTCCCTGAGCAGGAAGGTCTGGAATTGAAAATACAGAGGACATTAAACAACATTCACTCAGTACATGGCACTCATTTTGGTTTATAAGCTGGAAATTGAGCCATCAGTGCAGTGTTAATAGTGTCAGGATGGCTGAGTGGTCTAAGGCGCTGCGTTCAGGTTGCATTCTCCTTTGGAGGCATGGGTTCGAATCCCACTTCTGACAAGTGTCTTTTGCGAGGTGGATACATTTTTGGACTTTTTTTTTCCAAGCACCCGTATCAAAAACAATGTCAACAGTTTCTGTAAATTATCGATAAGATCTATTGTCCGTTGCTTGCACTAATTTCCTGAAGTTGGCTAAATCGCAGTAAATCGGTAAAGCGGGAAATCACAGCATCTTCAACAAATCGTGATAGAGGGGCAGAGATAAAGGTTTCGACCCTACATATCAAGAGCGCATCTGTCAATAGTTCAGCAGGTTGACAGTGCAGAAGGTTCAGTGGCACCAGGGTCCCCTGCGTCCCAATCACAGCTGGTTTTTAACTTCTGTATTCAGGGCATGGGAGGGATGTGTTCCATCGTGCACACACGGTGCCTGTTTCGCAGATAAGTTTTAATAAATACATACAGAATAATATAGAGTCATTGGCCACGAGGAACAGCTTCCCTGACCTTTTATTCTCTCCGGTTCCACGTCACCGCGCCTACCATCCAACTCCAAAACTCGGGGGAGACTAACACTCCCTACCTCCCTTGATGTGCATCATAGGAGTGCCCATGACGAACACAACATTTCTCCTTAACCAATACAAAACAGACATAGCTGCTCAAAAAAAAGATACTATACTAAACCAGTATACAAGAATAGTACACAACAAGAAATGCCACATTCAGTCAATCCACCGTGAATCCTTGCAGCCGCGTTGAGCATGGCGGTCGAGGACTCAATCTGTACCGTTCAAGTCCTTGTCTCAGAGGCACTGGGTTGATTGGTATGGAGCCAGGCACCTCCTGATCTGAATCTTGAACTGGCTCCAAATTCTGCATGTCCACACCCCTTGTAGTAGATGATTGAGAATTAGTAGCAGTCACCACCGGCCATGTGCACTGGCTCAAAATTCAGCATGTCCACACCCCATGTAGTAGATGATTGAGAATTAGTAGCAGTCACCACCGGATTCACTGTCAGGATGATCCATCCTCTCTCCTTCATCAGCTTCAGATCCCACTGTTTCCCTGAGCAGGAAGGTCTGGAATTGAAAATACAGAGGACATTAAATAACATTCACTCAGTACATGGCACTCATTTTGGTTTATAAGCTGAAAATTGAGCCATCAGTCTGGTGTCAAGAGTGTCAGGATGGCCGGGTGGTCTAAGGGGCTGCATTCAGGTCACAGTCTCCCTTGGAGACGTGGGTTCAAACCCCTCTTCTCACAAGTGTCTTTTGCGAGGTGGATACATTTTTTGACTTTTTTTTTTCCAAGCACCCTTATCAAAAACAATGTCAACAGTTTCTGTAAATTATCGATAAGATCTATTGTCCGTTGCTTGCACTAATTGCCTGAAGTTTGCTAAATCGCAGTAATTTGGTAAAGCAGGAAATCACAGCATCTTCAACAAGTCGTGATAGAGGGGCCGAGATAAAGGTTTCGACCCTACATATCAAAAGCACAGCTGTTAATAGTTCAGCAGGTTCACAGTGCAGAAGGTTCAGTGGCACCAGGGTCCCCTGCGTCCCAATCACAGCTGGTTTTTAACTTTTGTATTCAGGGCATGGGAGGGGTGTGTTGCATTGTGCACACAAAGTGCCTGTTTCGCAAATAAGTTTGAATAAATACACAGAGAATAATATAGAGTCATTGGCCACGAGGAACACCTTCCCTGACCTTTTATTCTCTCCGGTTCCACGTCACCGTGCCTACCATCCAACTCCAAAACTCGGGGGAGACTAACACTCCCTACCTCCCTTGGTGTGCATCATAGGCGTGCCCATGACGAACACAACATTTCTCCTTAACCAATACAAAACAAACATAGCTGCTCAAAAAAAAAGATACTATACTAAACCAGTATACAAGAATAGTACACAACAAGAAATGCCACATTCAGTCAATCCACCCCGAATCCTTGCAGCCGCGTTGAGCATGGCGGTCGAGGACTCAAACTGTACCGTTCAAGTCCTTGTCTCAGAGGCACTGAGTTGATTGGTATGGAGCCAGGCACCTCCTGATCTGAATCTTGAACTGGCTCCAAATTCTGCATGTCCACACCCCTTGTAGTAGATGATTGAGAATTAGTAGCAGTCACCACCGGCCATGTGCACTGGCTCAAACTTCTGCATGTCCACACCCCAAGTAGTCGATGATTGCGAATTAGTAGCAGTCACCACCGGATTCACTGTCAGGATGATCCATCCTCTCTCCTTCATCAGCTTCAGATCCCACTGTTTCCCTGAGCAGGAAGGTCTGGAATGGAAAATACAGAGGACATTAAACAACATTCACTCAGTACATGGCACTCAATTTGGTTTATAAGCTGGAAATTGAGCCATCAGTGCAGTGTCAAGAGTGTCAGGGTGGCCGAGTGGTCTAAGGCGCTGCGTTCAGGTTGCAGTCTCCTTTGGAGGCGTTGGTTCGAATTCCACTTCTGACAAGTGTCTTTTGCGAGGTGGATACATTTTTGGACTTTTTTTTTCCAAGCACCCGTATCAAAAACAATGTCAACAGTTTCTGTAAATTATCGATAAGATCTATTGTCCGTTGCTTGCACTAATTTCCTGAAGTTGGCTAAATCGCAGTAAATCGGTAAAGCGGGAAATCACAGCATCTTCAACAAATCGTGATAGAGGGGCAGAGATAAAGGTTTCGACCCTACATATCAAGAGCGCAGCTGTCAATAGTTCAGCAGGTTGACAGTGCAGAACGTTCAGTGGCACCAGGGTCCCCTGCGTCCCAATCACAGCTGGTTTTTAACTTCTGTATTCAGGGCATGGGAGGGGTGTGTTGCATCGTGCACACACGGTGCCTGTTTCGCAGATAAGTTTTAATAAATACACAGAGAATAATATAGAGTCATTGGCCACGAGGAACACCTTCCCTGACCTTTTATTCTCTCCGGTTCCACGTCACCGCGCCTACCATCCAACTCCAAAAGTTGGGGGAGACTAACACTCCCTACCTCCCTTGGTGTGCATCATAGGCGTGCCCATGACGAACACAACATTTCTCCTTAACCAATACAAAACAAACATAGCTGCTCAAAAAAAAGATACTATACTAATCCAGTATACAAGAATAGTACACAACAAGAAATGCCACATTCAGTCAATCCACCCCGAATCCTTGCAGCCGCGTTGAGCATGGCGGTCGAGGACTCAAACTGTACCGTTCAAGTCCTTGTCTCAGAGGCACTGAGTTGATTGGTATGGAGCCAGGCACCTCCTGATCTGAATCTTGAACTGGCTCCAAATTCTGCATGTCCAGACCCCTTGTAGTAGATGATTGAGAATTAGTAGCAGTCACCACCGGCCATGTGCACTGGCTCAAACTTCTGAATGTCCACACCCCAAGTAGTCGATGATTGCGAATTAGTAGCAGTCACCACCGGATTCACTGTCAGGATGATCCATCCTCTCTCCTTCATCAGCTTCAGATCCCACTGTTTCCCTGAGCAGGAAGGTCGGGAATTGAAAATACAGAGGACATTAAACAAAATTCACTCAGTACATGGCACTCATTTTGGTTTATAAGCTGGAAATTGAGCCATCAGTGCAGTGTTAAGAGTGTCAGGATGGCCGAGTGGTCTAAGGCGCTGCGTTCAGGTCGCAGTCTCCTTTGGAGGCGTGGGTTCGAATCCCACTTCTGACAAGTGTCTTTTGCGAGGTGGATACATTTTTGGACTTTTTTTTTCCAATCACCCGTATCAAAAACAATGTCAACAGTTTCTGTAAATTATCGATAAGATCTATTGTCCGTTGCTTGCACTAATTTCCTGAAGTTGGCTAAATCGCAGTAAATCGGTAAAGCGGGAAATCACAGCATCTTCAACAAATCGTGATAGAGGGGCAGAGATAAAGGCTTCGACCCTACATATCAAGAGCGCAGCTGTCAATAGTTCAGCAGGTTCACAGTGCAGAAGGTTCAGTGGCACCAGGGTCCCCTGAGTCCCAATCACAGCTGGTTTTTAACTTCTGTATTCAGGGCATCGGAGGGGTGTGTTGCATCGTGCACACACAGTGCCTGTTTCGCAGATAAGTTTTAATAAATACACAGAGAATAATATAGAGTCATTGGCCACGAGGAACACCTTCCCTGACCTTTTATTCTCTCCAGTTCCACGTCACCGCGCCTACCATCCAACTCCAAAAGTTGGGGGAGACTAACACTCCCTACCTCCCTTGGTGTGCATCATAGGCGTGCCCATGACGAACACAACATTTCTCCTTAAACAATACAAAACAAACATAGCTGCTCAAAAAAAAGATACTATACTAATCCAGTATACAAGAATAGTACACAACAAGAAATGCCACATTCAGTCAATCCCCCCCGAATCCTTGCAGCCGCGTTGAGCATGGCGGTCGAGGACTCAAACTGTACCGTTCAAGTCCTTGTCTCAGAGGCACTGAGTTGATTGGTATGGAGCCAGGCACCTCCTGATCTGAATCTTGAACTGGCTCCAAATTCTGCATGTCCACACCCCAAGTAGTCGATGATTGCGAATTAGTAGCAGTCACCACCGGATTCACTATCAGGATGATCCATCCTCTCTCCTTCATCAGCTTCAGATCCCACTGTTTCCCTGAGTAGGAAGGTCTGGAATTGAAAATACAGAGGACATTAAACAAAATTCACTCAGTACATGGCACTCATTTTGGTTTATAAGCTGGAAATTGAGCCATCAGTGGAGTGTTAAGAGTGTCAGGATGGCCGAGTCGTCTAAGGCGCTGCGTTCAGGTCGCAGTCTCCTTTGGAGGCGTGGGTTTGAATCCCACTTCTGACAAGTGTCTTTTGCAAGGTGGATACATTTTTGGACTTTTTTTTTCCAAGCACCCGTATCAAAAGCAATGTCAACAGTTTCTGTAAATTATCGATAAGATCTATTGTCCGTTGCTTGCACTAATTTCCTGAAGTTGGCTAAATCGCAGTAAATCGGTAAAGCAGGAAATCACAGCATCTTCAACAAATCGTGATAGAGGGGCAGAGATAAAGGTTTCGACCCTACATATCCAGAGCGCAGCTGTCAATAGTTCAGCAGGTTCACAGTGCAGAAGGTTCAGTGGCACCAGGGTCCCCTGCGTCCCAATCACAGCTGGTTTTTAACTTCTGTATTCAGGGCATGGGAGGGGTGTGTTGCATCGTGCACACACGGTGCCTGTTTCGCAGATAAGTTTTAATAAATACACAGAGAATAATATAGAGTCATTGGCCACGAGGAACACCTTCCCTGACCTTTTATTCTCTCCGGTTCCACGTTACCGCGCCTACCATCCAACTCCAAAACTCGGGGGAGACTAACACTCCCTACCTCCCTTGGTGTGCATCATAGGCGTGCCCATGACGAACACAACATTTCTCCTTAACCAATACAAAACAAACATAGCTGCTCAAAAAAAAGATACTATACTAATCCAGTATACAAGAATAGTACACAACAAGAAATGCCACATTCAGTCAATCCACCCCGAATCCTTGCAGCCGCGTTGAGCATGGCGGTCGAGGACTCACACTGTACCGTTCAAGTCCTTGTCTCTGAGGCACTGAGTTGATTGGTATGGAGCCAGGCACCTCCTGATCTGAATCTTGAACTGGCTCCAAATTCTGCATGTCCACACCCCTTGTAGTAGATGATTGAGAATTAGTAGCAGTCACCACCGGATTCACTGTCAGAATGATCCATCCTCTCTCCTTCATCAGCTTCAGATCCCACTGTTTCCCTGAGCAGGAAGGTCTGGAATTGAAAATACAGAGGACATTAAACAACATTCACTCAGTACATGGCACTCATTTTGGTTTATAAGCTGGAAATTGAGCCATCAGAGGAGTGTCAAGAGTGTCAGGATGGCCAAGTGGTCTAAGGCTCTGCGTTTAGGTCGCAGTCTCCTTTGGAGGCGTGGGTTTGAATCCCCCTTCTGACAAGTGTCTTTTGCGAGGTGGATACATTTTTGGACTTTTTTTTTCCAAGCACCCGTATCAAAAACAATGTCAACAGTTTCTGTAAATTATCGATAAGATCTATTGTCCGTTGCTTGCACTAATTTCCTGAAGTTGGCTAAATCGCAGTAAATCGGTAAAGCGGGAAATCACAGCATCTTCAACAAATCGTGATAGAGGGGCCGAGATAAAGGTTTCGACCCTACATATCAAAAGCGCAGCTGTCAATAGTTCAGCAGGTTCACAGTGCAGAAGGTTCAGTGGCACCAGGGTCCCCTGCGTCCCAATCAGAGCTGGTTTTTAACTTCTGTATTCAGGGGATGGGAGGGGTGGGGGTGTTGCGTCGTGCACACACAGTGCCTGTTTTGCAGAGAAGTTTTAATAAATACACAAAGAATAATATGGAGTCTTTGGCCACAAGGAACACCTTCCCCTACCTTTTATTCTCTCCGATTCCACATCACCGCACCTAACATCCAACTCCAAAACTCAGGGGAGACTAACACTCCCTACCTCCCTTGGTGTGCATCATGGGCGTGCCCATGACGAATACAACATTTCTCCTTAACCAATACAAAACAAACATAGCTGCTCAAAAAAAAGATACTATACTAATCCAGTATACAAGAATAGTACACAACAATAAATACCACATTCAGTCAATCCACCCCGAATCCTTGCAGCCGCGTTGAGCATGGCGGTCGAGGACTCAAACTGTACCGTTCAAGTCCTTGTCTCAGAGGCACTGAGTTGATTGGTATGGAGCCAGGCACCTCCTGATCTGAATCTTGAACTGGCTCCAAATTCTGCATGTCCACACCCCCTGTAGTAGATGATTGAGAATTAGTAGCAGTCACCACCGGCCATATGCACTGGCTCAAAATTCTGCAAGTCCACACCCCATGTAGTAGATGATTGAGAATTAGTAGCAGTCACCACAGAGTCCACTGTCAGGATGATCCATCCTCTCTCCTTCATCAGCTTCAGATCCCACTGTTTCCCTGAGCAGGAAGGTCTGGAATTGAAAACACTGAGGACATTAAATAACATTCACTCAGTACATGGCACTCATTTTGGTTTATAAGCTGGAAATTGAGCCATCAGTCTGGTGTCAAGAGTGTCAGGATGGCCGGGTGGTCTAAGGTGCTGCATTCAGGTCACAGTCTCCCTTGGAGATGTGTGTTCAAACCCCTCTTCTAACAAGTGTCTTTACGAGGTGGATACATTTTTGGACTTTTTTTTCCAAGCACCCTTATCAAAAACAATGTCAACAGTTTCTGTAAATTATCGATAAGATCTATTGTCCGTTGCTTGCACTAATTGCCTGAAGTTGGCTAAATCGCAGTAAATCGGTAAAGCAGGAAATCACAGCATCTTCAACAAATCGTGATAGAGGGGCCGAGATAAAGGTTTCGACCCTACATATCAAAAGCACAGCCGTCAATAGTTCAGCAGGTTCACAGTGCAGAAGGTTCAGTGGCACCAGGGTCCCCTGCATCCCAATCACAGCTGGTTTTTAACTTCTGTATTCTGGGCATGGGAGGGGTGTGTTGCATCGTGCACTCACAGTGCCTGTTTCGCAAATAAGTTTTAATAAATACACAGAGAATAATATAGAGTCATTGGCCACGAGGAACACCTTCCCTGACCTTTTATTCTCTCCGGTTCCACGTCACCGCGCCTACCATCCAACTCCAAAACTCGGGGGAGACTAACACTCCCTACCTCCCTTGGTGTGCATCATAGGCGTGCCCATGACGAACACAACATTTCTCCTTAACCAATACAAAACAAACATAGCTGCTCAAAAAAAAGATACTATACTAATCCAGTATACAAGAATAGTACACAACAAGAAATGCCACATTCAGTCAATCCACCCCGAATCCTTGCAGCCGCGTTGAGCATGGCGGTCGAGGACTCAAACTGTACCGTTCATGTCCTTGTCTCAGAGGCACTGAGTTGATTGGTATGGAGCCAGGCACCTCCTGATCTGAATCTTGAACTGGCTCCAAATTCTGCATGTCCACACCCCTTGTAGTAGATGATTGAGAATTAGTAGCAGTCACCACCGGCCATGTGCACTGGCTCAAACTTCTGCATGTCAACACCCCATGTAGTTGATGATTGAGAATTAGTAGCAGTCACCACCGGATTCACTGTCAGGATGATCCATCCTCTCTCCTTCATCAGCTTCAGATCCCACTGTTTCCCTGTGCAGGAAGGTCTGGAATTGAAAATACAGAGGACATTAAACAACATTCACTCAGTACATGGCACTCATTTTGGTTTATAAGCTGGAAATTGAGCCATCAGTGCAGTGTTAAGAGTGTCAGGATGGCCGAGTGGTCTAAGGCGCTGCGTTCAGGTTGCAGTCTCCTTTGGAGGCGTGGGTTCAAATCCCACTTCTGACAAGTGTCTTTTGCGAGGTGGATACATTTTTTGACTTTTTTTTTCCAAGCACCCGTATCAAAAACAATGTCAACAGTTTCTGTAAATTATCGATAAGATCTATTGTCCGTTGCTTGCACTAATTTCCTGAAGTTGGCTAAATCGCAGTAAATCGGTAAAGCAGGAAATCACAGCATCTTCAACAAATCGTGATAGAGGGGCAGAGATAAAGGTTTCGACCCTACATATCAAGAGCGCAGCTGTCAATAGTTCAGCAGGTTCACAGTGCAGAAGGTTCAGTGGCACCAGGGTCCCCTGCGTCCCAATCACAGCTGGTTTTTAACTTCTGTATTCAGGGCATGGGAGGGGTGTGTTGCATCGTGCACACACGGTGCCTGTTTCGCAGATAAGTTTTAATAAATACACAGAGAATAATATAGAGTCATTGGCCTCGAGGAACACCTTCCCTGACCTTTTATTCTCTCCGGTTCCACGTCACCGCGCCTACCATCCAACTCCAAAAGTTGGGGGAGACTAACACTCCCTACCTCCCTTGGTGTGCATCATAGGCGTGCCCATGACGAACACAACATTTCTCCTTAACCAATACAAAACAAACATAGCTGCTCAAAAAAAAGATACTATACTAATCCAGTATACAAGAATAGTACACAACAAGAAATGCCACTTTCAGTCAATCCACCCGAATCCTTGCAGCCGCGTTGAGCATGGCGGTCGAGGACTCAAACTGTACCGTTCAAGTTCTTGTCTCAGAGGCACTGAGTTGATTTTTATGGAGCCAGGCACCTCCTGATCTGAATCTTGAACTGGCTCCAAATTCTGCATGTCCACACCCCTTCTAGTAGATGATTGAGAATTAGTAGCAGTCACCACCGGCCATGTGCACTGGCTCAAACTTCTGCATGTCCACACCCCAAGTAGTCGATGATTGCGAATTAGTAGCAGTCACCACCGGATTCACTGTCATGATGATCCATCCTCTCTCCTTCATCAGCTTCAGATCCCACTGTTTCCCTGAGCAGGAAGGTCTGGAATTGAAAATACAGAGGACATTAAACAAAATTCACTCAGTACATGGCACTCATTTTGGTTTATAAGCTGGAAATTGAGCCATCAGTGCAGTGTTAAGAGTGTCAGGATGGCCGAGTGGTCTAAGGCGCTGCGTTCAGGTCGCAGTCTCCTTTGGAGGCGTGGGTTCGAATCCCACTTCTGACAAGTGTCTTTTGCGAGGTGGATACATTTTTGGACTTTTTTTTTCCAATCACCCGTATCAAAAACAATGTCAACAGTTTCTGTAAATTATCGATAAGATCTATTGTCAGTTGCTTGCACTAATTTCCTGAAGTTGGCTAAATCGCAGTAAATCGGTAAAGCGGGAAATCACAGCATCTTCAACAAATCGTGATAGAGGGGCAGAGATAAAGGCTTCGACCCTACATATCAAGAGCGCAGCTGTCAATAGTTCAGCAGGTTCACAGTGCAGAAGGTTCAGTGGCACCAGGGTCCCCTGCGTCCCAATCACAGCTGGTTTTAAACTTCTGTATTCAGGGCATCGGAGGGGTGTGTTGCATCGTGCACACACAGTGCCTGTTTCGCAGATAAGTTTTCATAAATACACAGAGAATAATATAGAGTCATTGGCCACGAGGAACACCTTCCCTGACCTTTTATTCTCTCCAGTTCCACGTCACCGCGCCTACCATCCAACTCCAAAAGTTGGGGGAGACTAACACTCCCTACCTCCCTTGGTGTGCATCATAGGCGTGCCCATGACGAACACAACATTTCTCCTTAAACAATACAAAACAAACATAGCTGCTCAAAAAAAAGATACTATACTAATCCAGTATACAAGAATAGTACACAACAAGAAATGCCACATTCAGTCAATCCCCCCCGAATCCTTGCAGCCGCGTTGAGCATGGCGGTCGAGGACTCAAACTGTACCGTTCAAGTCCTTGTCTCAGAGGCACTGAGTTGATTGGTATGGAGCCAGGCACCTCCTGATCTGAATCTTGAACTGGCTCCAAATTCTGCATGTCCACACCCCTTGTAGTAGATGATTGAGAATTAGTAGCAGTCACCACCGGCCATGTGCACTGGCTCAAACTTCTGCATGTCCACACCCCAAGTAGTCGATGATTGCGAATTAGTAGCAGTCACCACCGGATTCACTGTCAGGATGATCCATCCTCTCTCCTTCATCAGCTTCAGATCCCACTGTTTCCCTGAGTAGGAAGGTCTGGAATTGAAAATACAGAGGACATTCAACAAAATTCACTCAGTACATGGCACTCATTTTGGTTTATAAGCTGGAAATTGAGCCATCAGTGGAGTGTTAAGAGTGTCAGGATGGCCGAGTCGTCTAAGGCGCTGCGTTCAGGTCGCAGTCTCCTTTGGAGGCGTGGGTTTGAATCCCACTTCTGACAAGTGTCTTTTGCAAGGTGGATACATTTTTGGACTTTTTTTTTCCAAGCACCCGTATCAAAAACAATGTCAACAGTTTCTGTAAATTATCGATAAAATCTATTGTCCGTTGCTTGCACTAATTTCCTGAAGTTGGCTAAATCGCAGTAAATCGGTAAAGCAGGAAATCACAGCATCTTCAACAAATCGTGATAGAGGGGCAGAGATAAAGGTTTCGACCCTACATATCAAGAGCGCAGCTGTCAATAGTTCAGCAGGTTCACAGTGCAGAACGTTCAGTGGCACCAGGGTCCCCTGCGTCCCAATCACAGCTGGTTTTTAACTTCTGTATTCAGGGCATGGGAGGGGTGTGTTGCATCGTGCACACACGGTGCCTGTTTCGCAGATAAGTTTTAATAAATACACAGAGAATAATATAGAGTCATTGGCCACGAGGAACACCTTCCCTGACCTTTTATTCTCTCCGGTTCCACGTCACCGCGCCTACCATCCAACTCCAAAAGTTGGGGGAGACTAACACTCCCTACCTCCCTTGGTGTGCATCATAGGCGTGCCCATGACGAACACAACATTTCTCCTTAACCAATACAAAACAAACATAGCTGCTCAAAAAAAAGATACTATACTAATCCAGTATACAAGAATAGTACACAACAAGAAATGCCACATTCAGTCAATCCACCCCGAATCCTTGCAGCCGCGTTGAGCATGGCGGTCGAGGACTCAAACTGTACCGTTCAAGTCCTTGTCTCAGAGGCACTGAGTTGATTGGTATGGAGCCAGGCACCTCCTGATCTGAATCTTGAACTGGCTCCAAATTCTGCATGTCCAGACCCCTTGTAGTAGATGATTGAGAATTAGTAGCAGTCACCACCGGCCATGTGCACTGGCTCAAACTTCTGAATGTCCACACCCCAAGTAGTCGATGATTGCGAATTAGTAGCAGTCACCACCGGATTCACTGTCAGGATGATCCATCCTCTCTCCTTCATCAGCTTCAGATCCCACTGTTTCCCTGAGCAGGAAGGTCGGGAATTGAAAATACAGAGGACATTAAACAAAATTCACTCAGTACATGGCACTCATTTTGGTTTATAAGCTGGAAATTGAGCCATCAGTGCAGTGTTAAGAGTGTCAGGATGACCGAGTGGTCTAAGGCGCTGCGTTCAGGTCGCAGTCTCCTTTGGAGGCGTGGGTTCGAATCCCACTTCTGACAAGTGTCTTTTGCGAGGTGGATACATTTTTGGACTTTTTTTTCCCAATCACCCGTATCAAAAACAATGTCAACAGTTTCTGTAAATTATCGATAAGATCTATTGTCCGTTGCTTGCACTAATTTCCTGAAGTTGGCTAAATCGCAGTAAATCGGTAAAGCGGGAAATCACAGCATCTTCAACAAATCGTGATAGAGGGGCAGAGATAAAGGCTTCGACCCTACATATCAAGAGCGCAGCTGTCAATAGTTCAGCAGGTTCACAGTGCAGAAGGTTCAGTGGCACCAGGGTCACCTGCGTCCCAATCACAGCTGGTTTTTAACTTCTGTATTCAGGGCATCGGAGGGGTGTGTTGCATCGTGCACACACAGTGCCTGTTTCGCAGATAAGTTTTAATAAATACACAGAGAATAATATAGAGTCATTGGCCACGAGGAACACCTTCCCTGACCTTTTATTCTCTCCAGTTCCACGTCACCGCGCCTACCATCCAACTCCAAAAGTTGGGGGAGACTAACACTCCCTACCTCCCTTGGTGTGCATCATAGGCGTGCCCATGACGAACACAACATTTCTCCTTAAACAATACAAAACAAACATAGCTGCTCAAAAAAAAGATACTATACTAATCCAGTATACAAGAATAGTACACAACAAGAAATGCCACATTCAGTCAATCCCCCCCGAATCCTTGCAGCCGCGTTGAGCATGGCGGTCGAGGACTCAAACTGTACCGTTCAAGTCCTTGTCTCAGAGGCACTGAGTTGATTGGTATGGAGCCAGGCACCTCCTGATCTGAATCTTGAACTGGCTCCAAATTCTGCATGTCCACACCCCAAGTAGTCGATGATTGCGAATTAGTAGCAGTCACCACCGGATTCACTATCAGGATGATCCATCCTCTCTCCTTCATCAGCTTCAGATCCCACTGTTTCCCTGAGTAGGAAGGTCTGGAATTGAAAATACAGAGGACATTAAACAAAATTCACTCAGTACATGGCACTCATTTTGGTTTATAAGCTGGAAATTGAGCCATCAGTGGAGTGTTAAGAGTGTCAGGATGGCCGAGTCGTCTAAGGCGCTGCGTTCAGATCGCAGTCTCCTTTGGAGGCGTGGGTTTGAATCCCACTTCTGACAAGTGTCTTTTGCAAGGTGGATACATTTTTGGACTTTTTTTTTCCAAGCACCCGTATCAAAAGCAATGTCAACAGTTTCTGTAAATTATCGATAAGA
Organism: Pleurodeles waltl; assembly: GCF_031143425.1. NCBI lineage: Eukaryota > Metazoa > Chordata > Amphibia > Caudata > Salamandridae > Pleurodeles > Pleurodeles waltl. Next base: position 6,533,550 of record NW_027150097.1, read on the forward strand.
TCTATTGTCCGTTGCTTGCACTAATTTCCTGAAGTTGGCTAAATCGCAGTAAATCGGTAAAGCAGGATATCACAGCATCTTCAACAAATCGTGATAGAGGGGCAGAGATAAAGGTTTCGACCCTACATATCCAGAGCGCAGCTGTCAATAGTTCAGCAGGTTCACAGTGCAGAAGGTTCAGTGGCACCAGGGTCCCCTGCGTCCCAATCACAGCTGGTTTTTAACTTCTGTATTCAGGGCATGGGAGGGGTGTGTTGCATCGTGCACACACGGTGCCTGTTTCGCAGATAAGTTTTAATAAATACACAGAGAATAATATAGAGTCATTGGCCACGAGGAACACCTTCCCTGACCTTTTATTCTCTCCGGTTCCACGTTACCGCGCCTACCATCCAACTCCAAAACTCGGGGGAGACTAACACTCCCTACCTCCCTTGGTGTGCATCATAGGCGTGCCCATGACGAACACAACATTTCTCCTTAACCAATACAAAACAAACATAGCTGCTCAAAAAAAAGATACTATACTAATCCAGTATACAAGAATAGTACACAACAAGAAATGCCACATTCAGTCAATCCACCCCGAATCCTTGCAGCCGCGTTGAGCATGGCGGTCGAGGACTCACACTGTACCGTTCAAGTCCTTGTCTCTGAGGCACTGAGTTGATTGGTATGGAGCCAGGCACCTCCTGATCTGAATCTTGAACTGGCTCCAAATTCTGCATGTCCACACCCCTTGTAGTAGATGATTGAGAATTAGTAGCAGTCACCACCGGATTCACTGTCAGAATGATCCATCCTCTCTCCTTCATCAGCTTCAGATCCCACTGTTTCCCTGAGCAGGAAGGTCTGGAATTGAAAATACAGAGGACATTAAACAACATTCACTCAGTACATGGCACTCATTTTGGTTTATAAGCTGGAAATTGAGCCATCAGAGCAGTGTCAAGAGTGTCAGGATGGCCGAGTGGTCTAAGGCTCTGCGTTTAGGTCGCAGTCTCCTTTGGAGGCGTGGGTTTGAATCCCCCTTCTGACAAGTGTCTTTTGCGAGGTGGATACATTTTTGGACTTTTTTTTTCCAAGCACCCGTATCAAAAACAATGTCAACAGTTTCTGTAAATTATCGATAAGATCTATTGTCCGTTGCTTGCACTAATTTCCTGAAGTTGGCTAAATCGCAGTAAATCGGTAAAGCGGGAAATCACAGCATCTTCAACAAATCGTGATAGAGGGGCCGAGATAAAGGTTTCGACCCTACATATCAAAAGCGCAGCTGTCAATAGTTCAGCAGGTTCACAGTGCAGAAGGTTCAGTGGCACCAGGGTCCCCTGCGTCCCAATCAGAGCTGGTTTTTAACTTCTGTATTCAGGGGATGGGAGGGGTGGGGGTGTTGCGTCGTGCACACACAGTGCCTGTTTTGCAGAGAAGTTTTAATAAATACACAAAGAATAATATGGAGTCTTTGGCCACAAGGAACACCTTCCCCTACCTTTTATTCTCTCCGATTCCACATCACCGCACCTAACATCCAACTCCAAAACTCAGGGGAGACTAACACTCCCTACCTCCCTTGGTGTGCATCATGGGCGTGCCCATGACGAATACAACATTTCTCCTTAACCAATACAAAACAAACATAGCTGCTCAAAAAAAAGATACTATACTAATCCAGTATACAAGAATAGTACACAACAATAAATACCACATTCAGTCAATCCACCCCGAATCCTTGCAGCCGCGTTGAGCATGGCGGTCGAGGACTCAAACTGTACCGTTCAAGTCCTTGTCTCAGAGGCACTGAGTTGATTGGTATGGAGCCAGGCACCTCCTGATCTGAATCTTGAACTGGCTCCAAATTCTGCATGTCCACACCCCCTGTAGTAGATGATTGAGAATTAGTAGCAGTCACCACCGGCCATATGCACTGGCTCAAAATTCTGCAAGTCCACACCCCATGTAGTAGATGATTGAGAATTAGTAGCAGTCACCACAGAGTCCACTGTCAGGATGATCCATCCTCTCTCCTTCATCAGCTTCAGATCCCACTGTTTCCCTGAGCAGGAAGGTCTGGAATTGAAAACACTGAGGACATTAAATAACATTCACTCAGTACATGGCACTCATTTTGGTTTATAAGCTGGAAATTGAGCCATCAGTCTGGTGTCAAGAGTGTCAGGATGGCCGGGTGGTCTAAGGTGCTGCATTCAGGTCACAGTCTCCCTTGGAGATGTGTGTTCAAACCCCTCTTCTAACAAGTGTCTTTACGAGGTGGATACATTTTTGGACTTTTTTTTCCAAGCACCCTTATCAAAAACAATGTCAACAGTTTCTGTAAATTATCGATAAGATCTATTGTCCGTTGCTTGCACTAATTGCCTGAAGTTGGCTAAATCGCAGTAAATCGGTAAAGCAGGAAATCACAGCATCTTCAACAAATCGTGATAGAGGGGCCGAGATAAAGGTTTCGACCCTACATATCAAAAGCACAGCCGTCAATAGTTCAGCAGGTTCACAGTGCAGAAGGTTCAGTGGCACCAGGGTCCCCTGCATCCCAATCACAGCTGGTTTTTAACTTCTGTATTCTGGGCATGGGAGGGGTGTGTTGCATCGTGCACTCACAGTGCCTGTTTCGCAAATAAGTTTTAATAAATACACAGAGAATAATATAGAGTCATTGGCCACGAGGAACACCTTCCCTGACCTTTTATTCTCTCCGGTTCCACGTCACCGCGCCTACCATCCAACTCCAAAACTCGGGGGAGACTAACACTCCCTACCTCCCTTGGTGTGCATCATAGGCGTGCCCATGACGAACACAACATTTCTCCTTAACCAATACAAAACAAACATAGCTGCTCAAAAAAAAGATACTATACTAATCCAGTATACAAGAATAGTACACAACAAGAAATGCCACATTCAGTCAATCCACCCCGAATCCTTGCAGCCGCGTTGAGCATGGCGGTCGAGGACTCAAACTGTACCGTTCATGTCCTTGTCTCAGAGGCACTGAGTTGATTGGTATGGAGCCAGGCACCTCCTGATCTGAATCTTGAACTGGCTCCAAATTCTGCATGTCCACACCCCTTGTAGTAGATGATTGAGAATTAGTAGCAGTCACCACCGGCCATGTGCACTGGCTCAAACTTCTGCATGTCAACACCCCATGTAGTTGATGATTGAGAATTAGTAGCAGTCACCACCGGATTCACTGTCAGGATGATCCATCCTCTCTCCTTCATCAGCTTCAGATCCCACTGTTTCCCTGTGCAGGAAGGTCTGGAATTGAAAATACAGAGGACATTAAACAACATTCACTCAGTACATGGCACTCATTTTGGTTTATAAGCTGGAAATTGAGCCATCAGTGCAGTGTTAAGAGTGTCAGGATGGCCGAGTGGTCTAAGGCGCTGCGTTCAGGTTGCAGTCTCCTTTGGAGGCGTGGGTTCAAATCCCACTTCTGACAAGTGTCTTTTGCGAGGTGGATACATTTTTTGACTTTTTTTTTCCAAGCACCCGTATCAAAAACAATGTCAACAGTTTCTGTAAATTATCGATAAGATCTATTGTCCGTTGCTTGCACTAATTTCCTGAAGTTGGCTAAATCGCAGTAAATCGGTAAAGCGGGAAATCACAGCATCTTCAACAAATCGTGATAGAGGGGCAGAGATAAAGGTTTCGACCCTACATATCAAGAGCGCAGCTGTCAATAGTTCAGCAGGTTCACAGTGCAGAAGGTTCAGTGGCACCAGGGTCCCCTGCGTCCCAATCACAGCTGGTTTTTAACTTCTGTATTCAGGGCATGGGAGGGGTGTGTTGCATCGTGCACACACGGTGCCTGTTTCGCAGATAAGTTTTAATAAATACACAGAGAATAATATAGAGTCATTGGCCTCGAGGAACACCTTCCCTGACCTTTTATTCTCTCCGGTTCCACGTCACCGCGCCTACCATCCAACTCCAAAAGTTGGGGGAGACTAACACTCCCTACCTCCCTTGGTGTGCATCATAGGCGTGCCCATGACGAACACAACATTTCTCCTTAACCAATACAAAACAAACATAGCTGCTCAAAAAAAAGATACTATACTAATCCAGTATACAAGAATAGTACACAACAAGAAATGCCACTTTCAGTCAATCCACCCGAATCCTTGCAGCCGCGTTGAGCATGGCGGTCGAGGACTCAAACTGTACCGTTCAAGTTCTTGTCTCAGAGGCACTGAGTTGATTTTTATGGAGCCAGGCACCTCCTGATCTGAATCTTGAACTGGCTCCAAATTCTGCATGTCCACACCCCTTCTAGTAGATGATTGAGAATTAGTAGCAGTCACCACCGGCCATGTGCACTGGCTCAAACTTCTGCATGTCCACACCCCAAGTAGTCGATGATTGCGAATTAGTAGCAGTCACCACCGGATTCACTGTCATGATGATCCATCCTCTCTCCTTCATCAGCTTCAGATCCCACTGTTTCCCTGAGCAGGAAGGTCTGGAATTGAAAATACAGAGGACATTAAACAAAATTCACTCAGTACATGGCACTCATTTTGGTTTATAAGCTGGAAATTGAGCCATCAGTGCAGTGTTAAGAGTGTCAGGATGGCCGAGTGGTCTAAGGCGCTGCGTTCAGGTCGCAGTCTCCTTTGGAGGCGTGGGTTCGAATCCCACTTCTGACAAGTGTCTTTTGCGAGGTGGATACATTTTTGGACTTTTTTTTTCCAATCACCCGTATCAAAAACAATGTCAACAGTTTCTGTAAATTATCGATAAGATCTATTGTCAGTTGCTTGCACTAATTTCCTGAAGTTGGCTAAATCGCAGTAAATCGGTAAAGCGGGAAATCACAGCATCTTCAACAAATCGTGATAGAGGGGCAGAGATAAAGGCTTCGACCCTACATATCAAGAGCGCAGCTGTCAATAGTTCAGCAGGTTCACAGTGCAGAAGGTTCAGTGGCACCAGGGTCCCCTGCGTCCCAATCACAGCTGGTTTTAAACTTCTGTATTCAGGGCATCGGAGGGGTGTGTTGCATCGTGCACACACAGTGCCTGTTTCGCAGATAAGTTTTCATAAATACACAGAGAATAATATAGAGTCATTGGCCACGAGGAACACCTTCCCTGACCTTTTATTCTCTCCAGTTCCACGTCACCGCGCCTACCATCCAACTCCAAAAGTTGGGGGAGACTAACACTCCCTACCTCCCTTGGTGTGCATCATAGGCGTGCCCATGACGAACACAACATTTCTCCTTAAACAATACAAAACAAACATAGCTGCTCAAAAAAAAGATACTATACTAATCCAGTATACAAGAATAGTACACAACAAGAAATGCCACATTCAGTCAATCCCCCCCGAATCCTTGCAGCCGCGTTGAGCATGGCGGTCGAGGACTCAAACTGTACCGTTCAAGTCCTTGTCTCAGAGGCACTGAGTTGATTGGTATGGAGACAGGCACCTCCTGATCTGAATCTTGAACTGGCTCCAAATTCTGCATGTCCACACCCCTTGTAGTAGATGATTGAGAATTAGTAGCAGTCACCACCGGCCATGTGCACTGGCTCAAACTTCTGCATGTCCACACCCCAAGTAGTCGATGATTGCGAATTAGTAGCAGTCACCACCGGATTCACTGTCAGGATGATCCATCCTCTCTCCTTCATCAGCTTCAGATCCCACTGTTTCCCTGAGTAGGAAGGTCTGGAATTGAAAATACAGAGGACATTCAACAAAATTCACTCAGTACATGGCACTCATTTTGGTTTATAAGCTGGAAATTGAGCCATCAGTGGAGTGTTAAGAGTGTCAGGATGGCCGAGTCGTCTAAGGCGCTGCGTTCAGGTCGCAGTCTCCTTTGGAGGCGTGGGTTTGAATCCCACTTTTGACAAGTGTCTTTTGCAAGGTGGATACATTTTTGGACTTTTTTTTTCCAAGCACCCGTATCAAAAACAATGTCAACAGTTTCTGTAAATTATCGATAAGATCTATTGTCCGTTGCTTGCACTAATTTCCTGAAGTTGGCTAAATCGCAGTAAATCGGTAAAGCAGGAAATCACAGCATCTTCAACAAATCGTGATAGAGGGGCAGAGATAAAGGTTTCGACCCTACATATCAAGAGCGCAGCTGTCAATAGTTCAGCAGGTTCACAGTGCAGAAGGTTCAGTGGCACCAGGGTCCCCTGCGTCCCAATCACAGCTGGTTTTTAACTTCTGTATTCAGGGCATGGGAGGGGTGTGTTGCATCGTGCACACACGGTGCCTGTTTCGCAGATAAGTTTTAATAAATACACAGAGAATAATATAGAGTCATTGGCCACGAGGAACACCTTCCCTGACCTTTTATTCTCTCCGGTTCCACGTCACCGCGCCTACCATCCAACTCCAAAACTCGGGGGAGACTAACACTCCCTACCTCCCTTGGTGTGCATCATAGGCGTGCCCATGACGAACACAACATTTCTCCTTAACCAATACAAAACAAACATAGCTGCTCAAAAAAAAGATACTATACTAATCCAGTATACAAGAATAGTACACAACAAGAAATGCCACATTCAGTCAATCCACCCCGAATCTTTGCAGCCGCGTTGAGCATGGCGGTCGAGGACTCACACTGTACCGTTCAAGTCCTTGTCTCTGAGGCACTGAGTTGATTGGTATGGAGCCAGGCACCTCCTGATCTGAATCTTGAACTGGCTCCAAATTCTGCATGTCCACACCCCTTGTAGTAGATGATTGAGAATTAGTAGCAGTCACCACCGGCCATGTGCACTGGTTCAAACTTCTGCATGTCCACACCCCAAGTAGTCGATGATTGAGAATTAGTAGCAGTCACCACCGGATTCACTGTCAGAATGATCCATCCTCTCTCCTTCATCAGCTTCAGATCCCACTGTTTCCCTGAGCAGGAAGGTCTGGAATTGAAAATACAGAGGACATTAAACAACATTCACTCAGTACATGGCACTCATTTTGGTTTATAAGCTGGAAATTGAGCCATCAGTGCAGTGTCAAGAGTGTCAGGATGGCCGAGTGGTCTAAGGCTCTGCGTTTAGGTCGCAGTCTCCTTTGGAGGCGTGGGTTCGAATCCTCCTTCTGACAAGTGTCTTTTGCGAGGTGGATACATTTTTGGACTTTTTTTTTCCAAGCACCCGTATCAAAAACAATGTCAACAGTTTCTGTAAATTATCGATAAGATCTATTGTCCGTTGCTTGCACTAATTTCCTGAAGTTGGCTAAATCGCAGTAAATCGGTAAAGCGGGAAATCACAGCATCTTCAACAAATCGTGATAGAGGGGCCGAGATAAAGGTTTCGACCCTACATATCAAAAGCGCAGCTGTCAATAGTTCAGCAGGTTCACAGTGCAGAAGGTTCAGTGGCACCAGGGTCCCCTGCGTCCCAATCAGAGCTGGTTTTTAACTTCTGTATTCAGGGGATGGGAGGGGTGGGGGTGTTGCGTCGTGCACACACAGTGCCTGTTTTGCAGAGAAGTTTTAATAAATACACAAAGAATACTATGGAGTCTTTGGCCACAAGGAACACCTTCCCCTACCTTTTATTCTCTCCGATTCCACATCACCGCACCTAACATCCAACTCCAAAACTCAGGGGAGACTAACACTCCCTACCTCCCTTGGTGTGCATCATGGGCGTGCCCATGACGAATACAACATTTCTCCTTAACCAATACAAAACAAACATAGCTGCTCAAAAAAAAGATACTATACTAATCCAGTATACAAGAATAGTACACAACAATTAATACCACATTCAGTCAATCCACCCCGAATCCTTGCAGCCGCGTTGAGCATGGCGGTCGAGGACTCAAACTGTACCGTTCAAGTCCTTGTCTCAGAGGCACTGAGTTGATTGGTATGGAGCCAGGCACCTCCTGATCTGAATCTTGAACTGGCTCCAAATTCTGCATGTCCACCCCCCCTGTAGTAGATGATTGAGAATTAGTAGCAGTCACCACCGGCCATATGCACTGGCTCAAAATTCTGCAAGTCCACACCCCATGTAGTAGATGATTGAGAATTAGTAGCAGTCACCACAGAGTCCACTGTCAGGATGATCCATCCTCTCTCCTTCATCAGCTTCAGATCCCACTGTTTCCCTGAGCAGGAAGGTCTGGAATTGAAAATACAGAGGACATTAAATAACATTCACTCAGTACATGGCACTCATTTTGGTTTATAAGCTGGAAATTGAGCCATCAGTCTGGTGTCAAGAGTGTCAGGATGGCAGGGTGGTCTAAGGTGCTGCATTCAGGTCACAGTCTCCCTTGGAGACGTGTGTTCAAACCCCTCTTCTAACAAGTGTCTTTACGAGGTGGATACATTTTTGGACTTTTTTTTCCAAGCACCCTTATCAAAAACAATGTCAACAGTTTCTGTAAATTATCGATAAGATCTATTGTCCGTTGCTTGCACTAATTGCCTGAAGTTGGCTAAATCGCAGTAAATCGGTAAAGCAGGAAATCACAGCATCTTCAACAAATCGTGATAGAGGGGCCGAGATAAAGGTTTCGACCCTACATATCAAAAGCACAGCCGTCAATAGTTCAGCAGGTTCACAGTGCAGAAGGTTCAGTGGCACCAGGGTCCCCTGCATCCCAATCACAGCTGGTTTTTAACTTCTGTATTCTGGGCATGGGAGGGGTGTGTTGCCTCGTGCACACACAGTGCCTGTTTCGCAAATAAGTTTTAATAAATACACAGAGAATAATATAGAGTCATTGGCCACGAGGAACACCTTCCCTGACCTTTTATTCTCTCCGGTTCCACGTCACCGCGCCTACCATCCAACTCCAAAACTCGGGGGAGACTAACACTCCCTACCTCCCTTGGTGTGCATCATAGGCGTGCCCATGACGAACACAACATTTCTCCTTAACCAATACAAAACAAACATAGCTGCTCAAAAAAAAGATACTATACTAATCCAGTATACAAGAATAGTACACAACAAGAAATGCCACATTCAGTCAATCCACCCCGAATCCTTGCAGCCGCGTTGAGCATGGCGGTCGAGGACTCAAACTGTACCGTTCATGTCCTTGTCTCAGAGGCACTGAGTTGATTGGTATGGAGCCAGGCACCTCCTGATCTGAATCTTGAACTGGCTCCAAATTCTGCATGTCCACACCCCTTGTAGTAGATGATTGAGAATTAGTAGCAGTCACCACCGGCCATGTGCACTGGCTCAAACTTCTGCATGTCAACACCCCATGTAGTTGATGATTGAGAATTAGTAGCAGTCACCACCGGATTCACTGTCAGGATGATCCATCCTCTCTCCTTCATCAGCTTCAGATCCCACTGTTTCCCTGTGCAGGAAGGTCTGGAATTGAAAATACAGAGGACATTAAACAACATTCACTCAGTACATGGCACTCATTTTGGTTTATAAGCTGGAAATTGAGCCATCAGTGCAGTGTTAAGAGTGTCAGGATGGCCGAGTGGTCTAAGGCGCTGCGTTCAGGTCGCAGTCTCCTTTGGAGGCGTGGGTTCAAATCCCACTTCTGACAAATGTCTTTTGCGAGGTGGATACATTTTTGGACTTTTTTTTTCCAAGCACCCGTATCAAAAACAATGTCAACAGTTTCTGTAAATTATCGATAAGATCTATTGTCCGTTGCTTGCACTAATTTCCTGAAGTTGGCTAAATCGCAGTAAATCGGTAAAGCGGGAAATCACAGCATCTTCAACAAATCGTGATAGAGGGGCAGAGATAAAGGTTTCGACCCTACATATCAAGAGCGCAGCTGTCAATAGTTCAGCAGGTTCACAGTGCAGAAGGTTCAGTGGCACCAGGGTCCCCTGCGTCCCAATCACAGCTGGTTTTTAACTTCTGTATTCAGGGCATGGGAGGGGTGTGTTGCATCGTGCACACACGGTGCCTGTTTCGCAGATAAGTTTTAATAAATACACAGAGAATAATATAGAGTCATTGGCCTCGAGGAACACCTTCCCTGACCTTTTATTCTCTCCGGTTCCACGTCACCGCGCCTACCATCCAACTCCAAAAGTTGGGGGAGACTAACACTCCCTACCTCCCTTGGTGTGCATCATAGGCGTGCCCATGACGAACACAACATTTCTCCTTAACCAATACAAAACAAACATAGCTGCTCAAAAAAAAGATACTATACTAATCCAGTATACAAGAATAGTACACAACAAGAAATGCCACATTCAGTCAATCCACCCCGAATCCTTGCAGCCGCGTTGAGCATGGTGGTCGAGGACTCAAACTGTACCGTTCAAGTTCTTGTCTCAGAGGCACTGAGTTGATTGGTATGGAGCCAGGCACCTCCTGATCTGAATCTTGAACTAGCTCCAAATTCTGCATGTCCACACCCCTTGTAGTAGATGATTGAGAATTAGTAGCAGTCACCACCGGCCATGTGCACTGGCTCAAACTTCTGCATGTCCACACCCCAAGTAGTCGATGATTGCGAATTAGTAGCAGTCACCACCGGATTCACTGTCAGGATGATCCATCCTCTCTCCTTCATCAGCTTCAGATCCCACTGTTTCCCTGAGCAGGAAGGTCTGGAATTGAAAATACAGAGGACATTAAACAAAATTCACTCAGTACATGGCACTCATTTTGGTTTATAAGCTGGAAATTGAGCCATCAGTGCAGTGTTAAGAGTGTCAGGATGGCGAGTGGTCTAAGGCGCTGCGTTCAGGTCGCAGTCTCCTTTGGAGGCGTGGGTGCGAATCCCACTTCTGACAAGTGTCTTTTGCGAGGTGGATACATTTTTGGACTTTTTTTTTCCAAGCACCTGTATCAAAAACAATGTCAACAGTTTCTGTAAATTATCGATAAGATCTATTGTCCGTTGCTTGCACTAATTTCCTGAAGTTGGCTAAATCGCAGTAAATCGGTAAAGCGGGAAATCACAGCATCTTCAACAAATCGTGATAGAGGGGCAGAGATAAAGGTTTCGACCCTACATATCAAGAGCGCAGCTGTCAATAGTTCAGCAGGTTCACAGTGCAGAAGGTTCAGTGGCACCAGGGTCCCCTGCGTCCCAATCACAGCTGGTTTTTCACTTCTGTATTCAGGGCATGGGAGGGGTTTGTTGCATCGTGCACACACGGTGCCTCTTTCGCAGATAAGTTTTAATAAATACACAGAGAATAATATAGAGTCATTGGCCATGAGGAACACCTTCCCTGACCTTTTATTCTCTCCGGTTCCACGTCACCGCGCCTACCATCCAACTCCAAAAGTTGGGGGAGACTAACACTCCCTACCTCCCTTGGTGTGCATCATAGGCGTGCCCATGACGAACACAACATTTCTCCTTAACCAATACAAAACAAACATAGCTGCTCAAAAAAAAGATACTATACTAATCCAGTATACAAGAATAGTACACAACAAGAAATGCCACATTCAGTCAATCCACCCCGAATCCTTGCAGCCGCGTTGAGCATGGCGGTCGAGGACTCAAACTGTACCGTTCAAGTCCTTGTCTCAGAGGCACTGAGTTGATTGGTATGGAGCCAGGCACCTCCTGATCTGAATCTTGAACTGGCTCCAAATTCTGCATGTCCACACCCCTTGTAGTAGATGATTGAGAATTAGTAGCAGTCACCACCGGCCATGTGCACTGGCTCAAACTTCTGCATGTCCACACCCCAAGTAGTCGATGATTGCGAATTAGTAGCAGTCACCACCGGATTCACTGTCAGGATGATCCATCCTCTCTCCTTCATCAGCTTCAGATCCCACTGTTTCCCTGAGCAGGAAGGTCTGGAATTGAAAATACAGAGGACATTAAACAAAATTCACTCAGTACATGGCACTCATTTTGGTTTATAAGCTGGAAATTGAGCCATCAGTGCAGTGTTAAGAGTGTCAGGATGGCGAGTGGTATAAGGCGCTGTGTTCAGGTCGCAGTCTGCTTTGGAGGCGTGGGTACGAATCCCACTTCTGACAAGTGTCTTTTGCGAGGTGGATACATTTTTGGACTTTTTTTTTCCAAGCACCCGTATCAAAAACAATGTCAACAGTTTCTGTAAATTATCGATAAGATCTATTGTCCGTTGCTTGCACTAATTTCCTGAAGTTGGCTAAATCGCAGTAAATCGGTAAAGCGGGAAATCACAGCATCTTCAACAAATCGTGATAGAGGGGCAGAGATAAAGGTTTCGACCCTACATATCAAGAGCGCAGCTGTCAATAGTTCAGCAGGTTCACAGTGCAGAAGGTTCAGTGGCACCAGGGTCCCCTGCGTCCCAATCACAGCTGGTTTTTCACTTCTGTATTCAGGGCATGGGAGGGGTTTGTTGCATCGTGCACACACGGTGCCTCTTTCGCAGATAAGTTTTAATAAATACACAGAGAATAATATAGAGTCATTGGCCTCGAGGAACACCTTCCCTGACCTTTTATTCTTTCCGGTTCCACGTCACCGCGCCTACCATCCAACTCCAAAAGTTGGGGGAGACTAACACTCCCTACCTCCCTTGGTGTGCATCATAGGCGTGCCCATGACGAACACAACATTTCTCCTTAACCAATACAAAACAAACATAGCTGCTCAAAAAAAAGATACTATACTAATCCAGTATACAAGAATAGTACACAACAAGAAATGCCACATTCAGTCAATCCACCCGAATCCTTGCAGCCGCGTTGAGCATGGCGGTCGAGGACTCAAACTGTACCGTTCAAGTTCTTGTCTCAGAGGCACTGAGTTGATTTTTATGGAGCCAGGCACCTCCTGATCTGAATCTTGAACTGGCTCCAAATTCTGCATGTCCACACCCCTTGTAGTAGATGATTGAGAATTAGTAGCAGTCACCACCGGCCATGTGCACTGGCTCAAACTTCTGCATGTCCACACCCCAAGTAGTCGATGATTGCGAATTAGTAGCAGTCACCACCGGATTCACTGTCATGATGATCCATCCTCTCTCCTTCATCAGCTTCAGATCCCACTGTTTCCCTGAGCAGGAAGGTCTGGAATTGAAAATACAGAGGACATTAAACAAAATTCACTCAGTACATGGCACTCATTTTGGTTTATAAGCTGGAAATTGAGCCATCAGTGCAGTGTTAAGAGTGTCAGGATGGCTGAGTGGTCTAAGGTGCTGCGTTCAGGTCGCAGTCTCCTTTGGAGGCATGGGTTCGAATACCACTTCTGACAAGTGTCTTTTGCGAGGTGGATACATTTTTTGACTTTTTTTTTCCAAGCACCCGTATCAAAAACAATGTCAACAGTTTCTGTAAATTATCGATAAGATCTATTGTCCGTTGCTTGCACTAATTTCCTGAAGTTGGCTAAATCGCAGTAAATCGGTAAAGCGGGAAATCACAGCATCTTCAACAAATCGTGATAGAGGGGCAGAGATAAAGGTTTCGACCCTACATATCAAGAGCGCAGCTGTCAATAGTTCAGCAGGTTCACAGTGCAGAAGGTTCAGTGGCACCAGGGTCCCCTGCGTCCCAATCACAGCTGGTTTTTCACTTCTGTATTCAGGGCATGGGAGGGGTTTGTTGCATCGTGCACACACGGTGCCTCTTTCGCAGATAAGTTTTAATAAATACACAGAGAATAATATAGAGTCATTGGCCATGAGGAACACCTTCCCTGACCTTTTATTCTCTCCGGTTCCACGTCACCGCGCCTACCATCCAACTCCAAAAGTTGGGGGAGACTAACACTCCCTACCTCCCTTGGTGTGCATCATAGGCGTGCCCATGACGAACACAACATTTCTCCTTAACCAATACAAAACAAACATAGCTGCTCAAAAAAAAGATACTATACTAATCCAGTATACAAGAATAGTACACAACAAGAAATGCCACATTCAGTCAATCCACCCCGAATCCTTGCAGCCGCGTTGAGCATGGCGGTCGAGGACTCAAACTGTACCGTTCAAGTCCTTGTCTCAGAGGCACTGAGTTGATTGGTATGGAGCCAGGCACCTCGTGATCTGAATCTTGAACTGGCTCCAAATTCTGCATGTCCACACCCCTTGTAGTAGATGATTGAGAATTAGTAGCAGTCACCACCGGCCATGTGCACTGGCTCAAACTTCTGCATGTCCACACCCCAAGTAGTCGATGATTGCGAATTAGTAGCAGTCACCACCGGATTCACTGTCAGGATGATCCATCCTCTCTCCTTCATCAGCTTCAGATCCCACTGTTTCCCTGAGCAGGAAGGTCTGGAATTGAAAATACAGAGGACATTAAACAACATTCACTCAGTACATGGCACTCATTTTGGTTTATAAGCTGGAAATTGAGCCATCAGTGCAGTGTCAAGAGTGTCAGGATGGCCGAGTGGTCTAAGGCGCTGCGTTCAGGTTGCAGTCTCCTTTGGAGGCGTGGATTTGAATCCCACTTCTGACAAGTGTCTTTTGCGAGGTGGATACATTTTTGGACTTTTTTTTTCCAAGCACCCGTATCAAAAACAATGTCAACAGTTTCTGTAAATTATCGATAAGATCTATTGTCTGTTGCTTGCACTAATTTCCTGAAGTTGGCTAAATCGCAGTAAATCAGTAAAGCGGGAAATCACAGCATCTTCAACAAATCGTGATAGAGGGGCAGAGATAAAGGTTTCGACCCTACATATCAAGAGCGCAGCTGTCAATAGTTCAGCAGGTTCACAGTGCAGAAGGTTCAGTGGCACCAGGGTCCCCTGCGTCCCAATCACAGCTGTTTTTTAACTTCTGTATTCAGGGCATGGGAGGGGTGTGTTGCATCGTGCACACATGGTGCCTATTTCGCAGATAAGTTTTAATAAATACACAGAGAATAATATAGAGTCATTGGCCACGAGGAACACCTTCCCTGGCCTTTTATTCTCTCCGGTTCCACGTCACCGCGCCTACCATCCAACTCCAAAACTCGGGGGAGACTAACACTCCCTACCTCCCTTGGTGTGCATCATAGGTGTGCCCATGACGAACACAACATTTCTCCTTAACCAATACAAAACAAACATAGCTGCTCAAAAAAAAGATACTATACTAATCCAGTATACAAGAATAGTACACAACAAGAAATGCCACATTCAGTCAATCCACCCCGAATCCTTGCAGCCGCGTTGAGCATGGCGGTCGAGGACTCAAACTGTACCGTTCAAGTCCTTGTCTCAGAGGCACTGAGTTGATTGGTATGGAGCCAGGCACCTCCTGATCTGAATCTTGAACTGGCTCCAAATTCTGCATGTCCACACCCCTTGTAGTAGATGATTGAGAATTAGTAGCAGTCACCACCGCCCATGTGCACTGGCTCAAACTTCTGCATGTCCACACCCCAAGTAGTCGATGATTGCGAATTAGTAGCAGTCACCACCGGATTCACTGTCAGGATGATCCATCCTCTCTCCTTCATCAGCTTCAGATCCCACTGTTTCCCTGAGCAGGAAGGTCTGGAATTGAAAATACAGAGGACATTAAACAAAATTCACTCAGTACATGGCACTCATTTTGGTTTATAAGCTGGAAATTGAGCCATCAGAGCAGTGTTAAGAGTGTCAGGATGGCAAGTGGTCTAAGGCGCTGCGTTCAGGTCGCAGTCTCCTTTGGAGGTGTGGGTTCGAATCCCACTTCTGACAAGTGTCTTTTGCGAGGTGGATACATTTTTGGACTTTTTTTTTCCAAGCACCCGTATCAAAAACAATGTCAACAGTTTCTGTAAATTATCGATAAGATCTATTGTCCGTTGCTTGCACTAATTTCCTGAAGTTGGCTAAATCGCAGTAAATCGGTAAAGCGGGAAATCACAGCATCTTCAACAAATCGTGATAGAGAGGCAGAGATAAAGGTTTCGACCCTACATATCAAGAGCGCAGCTGTCAATAGTTCAGCAGGTTCACAGTGCAGAAGGTTCAGTGGCACCAGGGTCCCCTGCGTCCCAATCACAGCTGGTTTTTAACTTCTGTATTCAGGGCATGGGAGGGGTGTGTTGCATCGTGCACACACGGTGCCTGTTTCGCAGATAAGTTTTAATAAATACACAGAGAATAATATAGAGTCATTGGCCACGAGGAACACCTTCCCTGACCTTTTATTCTCTCCGGTTCCACGTCACCGCGCCTACCATCCAACTCCAAAACTCGGGGGAGACTAACACTCCCTACCTCCCTTGGTGTGCATCATAGGCGTGCCCATGACGAACACAACATTTCTCCTTAACCAATACAAAACAAACATAGCTGCTCAAAAAAAAGATACTATACTAATCCAGTATACAAGAATAGTACACAACAAGAAATGCCACATTCAGTCAATCCACCCCGAATCCTTGCAGCCGCGTTGAGCATGGCGGTCGAGGACTCAAACTGTACCGTTCAAGTCCTTGTCTCAGAGGCACTGAGTTGATTGGTATGGAGCCAGGCACCTCCTGATCTGAATCTTGAACTGGCTCCAAATTCTGCATGTCCACACCCCTTGTAGTAGATGATTGAGAATTAGTAGCAGTCACCACCGGCCATGTGCACTGGCTCAAACTTCTGCATGTCCACACCCCATGTAGTCGATGATTGAGAATTAGTAGCAGTCACCACCGGATTCACTGTCAGGATGATCCATCCTCTCTCCTTCATCAGCTTCAGATCCCACTGTTTCCCTGAGCAGGAAGGTCTGGAATTGAAAATACAGAGGACATTAAACAACATTCACTCAGTACATGGCACTCATTTTGGTTTATACGCTCGAAATTGAGCCATGAGGGAGGTGTGAAGAGTGTCAGGATGGCCGAGTGGTCTAAGGCGCTGCGTTCAGGTCGCAGCCTCCCTTGGAGGTGTGGGTTCAAATCCCACTTCTGACAAGTGTATTTTGCGAGGTGGATACATTTTTGGACTTTTTTTTTCCCAAGCACCGTATCAAAAACAATGTCAACAGTTTCTGTAAATTATCGATAAGATCTATTTTCCGTTGCTTGCACTAATTGCCTGAAGTTGGCTAAATCGCAGTAAATCGGTAAAGCAGGAAATCACAGCATCTTCAACAAATCGTGATAGAGGGGCCGAGATAAAGGTTTCGACCCTACATATCAAAAGCGCAGCTGTCAATAGTTCAGCAGGTTCACAGTGCAGAAGGTTCAGTGGCACCAGGGTCCCCTGCGTCCCAATCAGAGCTGGTTTTTAACTTCTGTATTCAGTGGATGGGAGGGGTGGGGTTGTTGCGTCGTGCACACACAGTGCCTGTTTTGCAGAGAAGTTTTAATAAATACACAAAGAATAATATGGAGTCTTTGGCCACGAGGAACACCTTCCCCTACCATTTATTCTCTCCGATTCCACATCACCGCACCTACCATCCAACTCCAAAACTCGGGGGAGACTAACACTCCCTACCTCCCTTGGTGTGCATCATGGGCGTGCCCATGACGAACACAACATTTCTCCTTAACCAATACAAAACAAACATAGCTGCTCAAAAAAAAGATACTATACTAATCCAGTATACAAGAATAGTACACAACAATAAATACCACATTCAGTCAATCCACCCCGAATCCTTGCAGCTGCGTTGAGCATGGCGGTCGAGGACTCAAACTGTACCGTTCAAGTCCTTGTCTCAGAGGCACTGAGTTGATTGGTATGGAGCCAGGCACCTCCTGATCTGAATCTTGAACTGGCTCCAAATTCTGCATGTCCACACCCCCTGTAGTAGATGATTGAGAATTAGTAGCAGTCACCACCGGCCATATGCACTGGCTCAAAATTCTGCAAGTCCACACCCCATGTAGTAGATGATTGAGAATTAGTAGCAGTCACCACAGGGTCCACTGTCAGGATGGTCCATCCTGTCTCCTTCATCAGCTTCAGATCCCACTGTTTCCCTGAGCAGGAAGGTCTGGAATTGAAAATACAGAGGACATTAAATAACATTCACTCAGTACATGGCACTCATTTTGGTTTATAAGCTGGAAATTGAGCCATCACTCTGGTGTCAAGAGTGTCAGGATGGCCAGGTGGTCTAAGGTGCTGCATTCAGGTCACAGTCTCCCTTGGAGACGTGGGTTCAAACCCCTCTTCTGACAAGTGTCTTCGCGAGGTGGATACCTTTTTGGACTTTTTTTTCCAAGCACCCTTATCAAAAACAATGGCAACAGTTTCTGTAAATTATCGATAAGATCTATTGTCCGTTGCTTGCACTAATTGCCTGAAGTTGGCTAAATCGCAGTAAATCGGTAAAGCAGGAAATCACAGCATCTTCAACAAATGGTGATAGAGGGGCCGAGATAAAGGTTTCGACCCTACATATCAAAAGCACAGCTGTCCATAGTTCAGCAGGTTCACAGTGCAGAAGGTTCAGTGGCACCAGGGTCCCCTGCGTCCCAATCACAGCTGGTTTTTAACTTCTGTATTCTGGGCATGGGAGGGGTGTGTTGCATCGTGCACACATAGTGCCTGTTTCACAGATAAGTTTTAATAAATACACAGAGAATAATATAGAGTCATTGGCCACGAGGAACACCTTCCCTGACCTTTTATTCTCTTCGGTTCCACGTCACCGCGCCTACCATCCAACTCCAAAACTCGGGGGAGACTAACACTCCCTACCTCCATTGGTGTGCATCATAGGCGTGCCCATGACGAACACAACATTTCTCCTTAACCAATACAAAACAAACATAGCTGCTAAAAAAAAAGATACTATACTAAACTAGTATACAAGAATAGTACACAACAAGAAATGCCACATTCAGTCAATCCACCCCGAATCCTTGCAGCCACCTTGAGCATGGCGGTCGAGGACTCAAACTGTACCGTTCAAGTCCTTGTCGCAGAGGCACTGAGTTGATTGGTATGGAGCCAGGCACCTCCTGATCTGAATCTTGAACTGGCTCCAAATTCTGCATGTCCACACCCCCTGTAGTAGATGATTGAGAATTAGTAGCAGTCACCACCGCCCATGTGCACTGGCTCAAAATTCAGCATGTCCACACCCCATGTAGTAGATGATTGAGAATTAGTAGCAGTCACCACAGGTTCCACTGTCAGGATGATCCATCCTCTCTCCTTCATCAGCTTCAGATCCCACTGTTTCCCTGAGCAGGAAGGTCTGGAATTGAAAATACAGAGGACATTAAACAACATTCACTCAGTACATGGCACTCATTTTGGTTTATAAGCTGGAAATTGAGCCATCAGTGCAGTGTCAAGAGTGTCAGGATGGCCGAGTGGTCTAAGGCGCTGCGTTCAGGTCGCAGTCTCCTTTGGAGGCGTTGGTTTGAATCCCCCTTCTGATAAGTGTCTTTTGCGAGGTGGATACATTTTTTGGACTTTTTTTTTCCAAGCACCCGTATCAAAAACAATGTCAACAGTTTCTGTAAATTATCGATAAGATCTATTGTCCGTTGCTTGCACTAATTTCCTGAAGTTGGCTAAATCGCAGTAAATCGGTAAAGCGGGAAATCACAGCATCTTCAACAAATCGTGATAGAGGGGCAGAGATAAAGGTTTCGACCCTACATATCAAGAGCGCAGCTGTCAATAGTTCAGCAGGTTCACAGTGCAGAAGGTTCAGTGGCACCAGGGTCCCCTGCGTCCCAATCACAGCTGGTTTTTAACTTCTGTATTCAGGGCATGGGAGGGGTGTGTTGCATCGTGCACACACGGTGCCTGTTTCGCAGATAATTTTTAATAAATACACAGAGAATAATATAGAGTCATTGGCCACGAGGAACACCTTCCCTGACCTTTTATTCTCTCCGGTTCCACGTCACCGCGCCTACCATCCAACTCCAAAACTCGGGGGAGACTAACACTCCCTACCTCCCTTGGTGTGCATCATAGGCGTGCCTATGACGAACACAACATTTCTCCTTAACCAATACAAAACAAACATAGCTGCTCAAAAAAAAGATACTATACTAATCCAGTATACAAGAATAGTACACAACAAGAAATGCCACATTCAGTCAATCCACCCCGAATCCTTGCAGCCGCGTTGAGCATGGCGGTCGAGGACTCAAACTGTACCGTTCAAGTCCTTGTCTCAGAGGCACTGAGTTGATTGGTATGGAGCCAGGCACCTCCTGATCTGAATCTTGAACTGGCTCCAAATTCTGCATGTCCAACCCCCTTGTAGTAGATGATTGAGAATTAGTAGCAGTCACCACCGGCCATGTGCACTGGCTCAAACTTCTGCATGTCCACACCCCATGTAGTCGATGATTGAGAATTAGTAGCAGTCACCACCGGATTCACTGTCAGGATGATCCATCCTCTCTCCTTCATCAGCTTCAGATCCCACTGTTTCCCTGAGCAGGAAGGTCTGGAATTGAAAATACAGAGGACATTAAACAACATTGACTCAGTACATGGCACTCATTTTGGTTTATACGCTCGAAATTGAGCCCTGAGCGAGGTGTGAAGAGTGTCAGGATGGCCGAGTGGTCTAAGGCGCTGCGTTCAGGTCGCAGCCTCCCTTGGAGGTGTGGATTCATATCCCACTTCTGACAAGTGTATTTTGCGAGGTGGATACATTTTTGGACTTTTTTTCCCCAAGCACCGTATCAAAAACAATGTCAACAGTTTCTGTAAATTATCGATAAGATCTATTTTCCGTTGCTTGCACTAATTGCCTGAAGTTGGCTAAATCGCAGTAAATCGGTAAAGCAGGAAATCACAGCATCTTCAACAAATCGTGATAGAGGGGCCGAGATAAAGGTTTCGACCCTACATATCAAAAGCGCAGCTGTCAATAGTTCAGCAGGTTCACAGTGCAGAAGGTTCAGTGGCACCAGGGTCCCCTGCGTCCCAATCAGAGCTGGTTTTTAACTTCTGTATTCAGGGGATGGGAGGGGTGGGGGTGTTGCGTCGTGCACACACAGTGCCTGTTTTGCAGAGAAGTTTTAATAAATACACAAAGAATAATATGGAGTCTTTGGCCACGAGGAACACCTTCCCCTACCTTTTATTCTCTCCGATTCCACATCACCGCACCTAACATCCAACTCCAAAACTCGGGGGAGACTAACACTCCCTACCTCCCTTGGTGTGCATCATGGGCGTGCCCATGACGAACACAACATTTCTCCTTAACCAATACAAAACAAACATAGCTGCTCAAAAAAAAGATACTATACTAATCCAGTATACAAGAATAGTACACAACAATAAATACCACATTCAGTCAATCCACCCCGAATCCTTGCAGCCGCGTTGAGCATGGCGGTCGAGGACTCAAACTGTACCGTTCAAGTCCTTGTCTCAGAGGCACTGAGTTGATTGGTATGGAGCCAGGCACCTCCTGATCTGAATCTTGAACTGGCTTCAAATTCTGCATGTCCACACCCCCTGTAGTAGATGATTGAGAATTAGTAGCAGTCACCACCGGCCATATGCACTGGCTCAAAATTCTGCAAGTCCACACCCCATGTAGTAGATGATTGAGAATTAGTAGCAGTCACCACAGGGTCCACTGTCAGGATGATCCATCCTCTCTCCTTCATCAGCTTCAGATCCCACTGTTTCCCTGAGCAGGAAGGTCTGGAATTGAAAATACAGAGGACATTAAATAACATTCACTCAGTACATGGCACTCATTTTGGTTTATAAGCTGGAAATTGAGCCATCAGTCTGGTGTCAACAGTGTCAGGATGGCCGGGTGGTCTAAGGTGCTGCATTCAGGTCACAGTCTCCCTTGGAGACGTTGATTCAATCCCCTCTTCTAACAAGTGTCTTTACGAGGTGGATACATTTTTGGACTTTTTTTTCCAAGCACCCTTATCAAAAACAATGTCAACAGTTTCTGTAAATTATCGATAAGATCTATTGTCCGTTGCTTGCACTAATTGCCTGAAGTTGGCTAAATCGCAGTAAATCGGTAAAGCAGGAAATCACAGCATCTTCAACAAATCGTGATAGAGGGGCCGAGATAAAGGTTTCGACCCTACATATTAAAAGCACAGCCGTCAATAGTTCAGCAAGTTCACAGTGCAGAAGGTTCAGTGGCACCAGGGTCCCCTGCATCCCAATCACAGCTGGTTTTTAACTTCTGTATTCTGGGCATGGGAGGGGTGTGTTGCATCGTGCACACACAGTGCCTGTTTCGCAAATAAGTTTTAATAAATACACAGAGAATAATATAGAGTCATTGGCCACGAGGAACACCTTCCCTGACCTTTTATTCTCTCCAGTTCCACGTCACCGCGCCTACCATCCAACTCCAAAACTCGGGGGAGACTAACACTCCCTACCTCCCTTGGTGTGCATCATAGGCGTGCCGATGACGAACACAACATTTCTCCTTAACCAATACAAAACAAACATAGCTGCTAAAAAAAAAGATACTATACTAAACCAGTATACAAGAATAGTACACAACAAGAAATGCCACATTCAGTCAATCCACCCCGAATCCTTGCAGCCGCGTTGAGCATGGCGGTCGAGGACTCAAACTGTACCGTTCAAGTCCTTGTCTCAGAGGCACTGAGTTGATTGGTATGGAGCCAGGCACCTCCTGATCTGAATCTTGAACTGGCTCCAAATTCTGCATGTCCACACCCCCTGTAGTAGATGATTGAGAATTAGTAGCAGTCACCACCGGCCATGTGCACTGGCTCAAAATTCAGCATGTCCACACCCCATGTAGTAGATGATTGAGAATTAGTAGCAGTCACCACCGGATCCACTGTCAGGATGATCCATCCTCTCTCCTTCATCAGCTTCAGATCCCACTGTTTCCCTGAGCAGGAAGGTCTGGAATTGAAAATACAGAGGACATTAAACAACATTCACTCAGTACATGGCACTCATTTTGGTTTATAAGCTGGAAATTGAGCCATCAGTGCAGTGTCAAGAGGGTCAGGATGGCCGAGTGGTCTAAGGCGCTGCGTTCAGGTCGCAATCTCCTTACGAGGCGTGGGTTCAAATCCCACTTCTGACAAGTGTCTTTTGCGAGGTGGATACATTTTTGGACTTTTTTTTTCCAAGCACCCGTATCAAAAACAATGTCAACAGTTTCTGTAAATTATCGATAAGATCTATTGTCCGTTGCTTGCACTAATTTCCTGAAGTTGGCTAAATCGCAGTAAATCGGTAAAGCGGGAAATCACAGCATCTTCAACAAATCGTGATAGAGGGGCAGAGATAAAGGTTTCGACCCTACATATCAAGAGCGCAGCTGTCAATAGTTCAGCAGGTTCACAGTGCAGAAGGTTCAGTGGCACCATGGTCCCCTGCGTCCCAATCACAGCTGGTTTTTAACTTCTGTATTCAGGGCATGGGAGGGGTGTGTTGCATCGTGCACAGACGGTGCCTGTTTCGCAGATAAGTTTTAATAAATACACAGAGAATAATATAGAGTCATTGGCCACGAGGAACACCTTCCCTGACCTTTTATTCTCTCCGGTTCCACGTCACCGCGCCTACCATCCAACTCCAAAACTCGGGGAGACTAACACTCCCTACCTCCCTTGGTGTGCATCATAGGCGTGCCCATGACGAACACAACATTTCTCCTTAACCAATACAAAACAAACATAGCTGCTCAAAAAAAAGATACTATACTAATCCAGTATACAAGAATAGTACACAACAAGAAATGCCACATTCAGTCAATCCACCCCGAATCCTTGCAGCCGCGTTGAGCATGGCGGTCGAGGACTCAAACTGTACCGTTCAAGTCCTTGTCTCAGAGGCACTGAGTTGATTGGTATGGAGTCAGACACCTCCTGATCTGAATCTTGAACTGGCTCTAAATTCTGCATGTCCACACCCCTCGTAGTAGATGATTGAGAATTAGTAGCGGTCACCACCGGCCATGTGCACTGGCTCAAACTTCTGCATGTCCACACCCCATGTAGTTGATGATTGAGAATTAGTAGCAGTCACCACCGGATTCACTGTCAGGATGATCCATCCTCTCTCCTTCATCAGCTTCAGATCCCACTGTTTCCCTGAGCAGGAAGGTCTGGAATTGAAAATACAGAGGACATTAAACAACATTCACTCAGTACATGGCACTCATTTTGGTTTATACGCTCGAAATTGAGCCATGAGGGAGGTGTGACGAGTGTCAGGATGGCTGAGTGGTCTAAGGCACTGTGTTCAGGTTGCAGCCTCCCTTGGAGTTGTGGGTTCAAATCCCACTTCTGACAAGTGTATTTTGCGAGGTGGATACATTTTTGGACTTTTTTTTCCCAAGCACCGTATCAAAAACAATGTCAACAGTTTCTGTAAATTATCGATAAGATCTATTTTCCGTTGCTTGCACTAATTGCCTGAAATTGGCTAAATCGCAATAAATCGGTAAAGCAGGAAATCACAGCATCTTCAACAAATCGTGATAGAGGGGCCGAGATAAAGGTTTCGACCCTACATATCAAAAGCGCAGCTGTCAATAGTTCCTCAGGTTCACAGTGCAGAAGGTTCAGTGGCACCAGGGTCCCCTGCGTCCCAATCACAGCTGGTTTTTAACTTCTGTATTCAGGGGATGGGAGGGGTGGGGGTGTTGCGTCTTGCACACACAGTGCCTGTTTTGCAGATAAGTTTTAATAAATACACAAAGAATAATATGGAGTCTTTAGCCACGAGGAACACCTTCCCCTACCTTTTATTCTCTCCGATTCCACATCACCGCACCTACCATCCAACTCCAAAACTCGGGGGAGACTAACACTCCCTACCTCCCTTGGTGTGCATCATGGGCGTGCCCATGACGAACACAACATTTCTCCTTAACCAATACAAAACAAACATAGCTGCTCAAAAAAAAGATACTATACTAATCCAGTATACAAGAATAGTACACAACAATAAATACCACATTCAGTCAATCCACCCCGAATCCTTGCAGCCGCGTTGAGCATGGCGGTCGAGGACTCAAACTGTACCGTTCAAGTCCTTGTCTCAGAGGCACTGAGTTGATTGGTATGGAGCCAGGCACCTCCATATCTGAATCTTGAACTGGCTCCAAATTCTGCATGTCCACACCCCCTGTAGTAGATGATTGAGAATTAGTAGCAGTCACCACCGGCCATATGCACTGGCTCAAAATTCTGCAAGTCCACACCCCATATAGTAGATGATTGAGAATTAGTAGCAGTCACCACCGGATTCACTGTCAGGATGATCCATCCTCTCTCCTTCATCAGCTTCAGATCCCACTGTTTCCCTGAGCAGGAAGGTCTGGAATTGAAAATACAGAGGACATTAAACAACATTCACTCAGTACATGGCACTCATTTTGGTTTATAAGCTGGAAATTGAGCCATCAGTGCAGTGTCAAGAGTATCAGGATGGCCGAGTGGTCTAAGGCGCTGAGTTCAGGTCGCAGTCTCCTTTGGAGGCATGTGTTCGAATCCCACTTCTGACACGTGTCTTTTGCGAGGTGGATACATTTTTGGACTTTTTTTTTCCAAGCACCCGTATCAAAAACAATGTCAACAGTTTCTGTAAATTATCGATAAGATCTATTGTCCGTTGCTTGCACTAATTTCCTGAAGTTGGCTAAATCGCAGTAAATCGGTAAAGCGGGAAATTACAGCATCTTCAACAAATCGTGATAGAGGGGCAGAGATAAAGGTTTCGACCCTACATATCAAGAGCGCATCTGTCAATAGTTCAGCAGGTTCACAGTGCAGAAGGTTCAGTGGCACCAGAGTCCCCTGCGTCCCAATTACAGCTGGTTTTTAACTTCTGTATTCAGGGCATGGGAGGGGTGTGTTGCATCGTGCACACACGGTGCCTGTTTTGCAGATAAGTTTTAATAAATACACAGAGAATAATATAGAGTCATTGGCCACGAGGAACACCTTCCCTGACCTTTTATTCTCTCCGGTTCCACGTCACCGCGCCTACCATCCAACTCCAAAACTCGGGGGAGACTAACACTCCCTACCTCCCTTGGTGTGCATCATAGGCGTGCCCATGACGAACACAACATTTCTCCTTAACCAATACAAAACAAACATAGCTGCTCAAAAAAAAGATACTATACTAATCCAGTATACAAGAATAGTACACAACAAGAAATGCCACATTCAGTCAATCCACCCCGAATCCTTGCAGCCGCGTTGAGCATGGCGGTCGAGGACTCAAACTGTACCGTTCAAGTCCTTGTCTAAGAGGCACTGAGTTGATTGGTATGGAGCCAGGCACCTCCTGATCTGAATCTTGAACTGGCTCCAAATTCTGCATGTCCACACCCCCTGTAGTAGATGATTGAGAATTAGTAGCAGTCACCACCGGCCATATGCACTGGCTCAAAATTCTGCAAGTCCACACCCCATGTAGTAGATGATTGAGAATTAGTAGCAGTCACCACAGGGTCCACTGTCAGGATGATCCATCCTCTCTCCTTCATCAGCTTCAGATCCCACTGTTTCCCTGAGCAGGAAGGTCTGGAATTGAAAATACAGAGGACATTAAATTACATTCACTCAGTACATGGCACTCATTTTGGTTTATACGCTGGAAATTGAGCCATGAGTCTGGTGTCGAGAGTGTCAGGATGGCCGGGTGGTCTAAGGTGCTGTATTCAGGTCACAGTCTCCCTTGGAGACGTGGGTTCAAGCCCCTCTTCTGACAAGTGTCTTTGCGAGGTGGATACATTTTTGGACTTTTTTTTTCCAAGCACCCATATCAAAAACAATGTCAACAGTTTCTGTAAATTATCGATAAGATCTATTGTCCGTTGCTTGCACTAATTTCCTGAAGTTGGCTAAATCGCAGTAAATCGGTAAAGTGGGAAATCACAGCATCTT
The DNA here is from genome assembly GCF_031143425.1 of Pleurodeles waltl. Lineage (NCBI taxonomy): Eukaryota > Metazoa > Chordata > Amphibia > Caudata > Salamandridae > Pleurodeles > Pleurodeles waltl. The sequence continues at coordinate 6,560,264 of NW_027150097.1, forward strand.
CAACAAATCGTGATAGAGGGGCAGAGATAAAGGTTTCAACCCTACATATCAAGAGCGCAGCTGTCAATAGTTCAGCAGGTTCACAGTGCAGAAGGTTCAGTGGCACCAGGGTCCCCTGCGTCCCAATCACAGCTGGTTTTTAACTTCTGTATTCAGGGCATGGGAGGGGTGTGTTGCATCGTGCACACACGGTGCCTGTTTCGCAGATAAGTTTTAATAAATACACAGAGAATAATATAGAGTCATTGGCCACGAGGAACACCTTCCCTGACCTTTTATTCTCTCCGGTTCCACGTCACCGCGCCTACCATCCAACTCCAAAAGTTGGGGGAGGCTAACACTCCCTACCTCCCTTGGTGTGCATCATAGGCGTGCCCATGACGAACACAACATTTCTCCTTAACCAATACAAAACAAACAGAGCTGCTAAAAAAAAAGATACTATACTAATCCAGTATACAAGAATAGTACACAACAAGAAATGCCACATTCAGTCAATCCACCCCGAATCCTTGCAGCCACGTTGAGCATGGCGGTCGAGGACTCAAACTGTACCGTTCAAGTCCTTGTCTCAGAGGCACTGAGTTGATTGGTATGGAGCCAGGCACCTCCTGATCTGAATCTTGAACTGGCTCCAAATTCTGCATGTCCACACCCCTTGTAGTAGATGATTGAGAATTAGTAGCAATCACCACCGGCCATGTGCACTGGCTCAAACTTCTGCATGTCCAAACCCCAAGTAGTCGATGATTGCGAATTAGAAGCAGTCACCACCGGATTCACTGTCAGGATGATCCATCCTCTCTCCTTCATCAGCTTCAGATCCCACTGTTTCCCTGAGCAGGAAGGTCTGGAATTGAAAATACAGAGGACATTAAACAAAATTCACTCAGTACATGGCACTCATTTTGGTTTATAAGCTGGAAATTGAGCCATCAGTGCAGCGTTAAGAGTGTCAGGATGGCCGAGTGGTCTAAGGCGCTGCGTTCAGGTCGCAGTCTCCCTTGGAGGCGTGGGTTCGAATCCCACTTCTGACAAGTGTCTTTTGCGAGGTGGATACATTTGTGGACTTTTTTTTCCCAAGCACCCGTATCAAAAACAATGTCAACAGTTTCTGTAAATTATCGATAAGATCTATTGTCCGTTGCTTGCACTAATTTCCTGAAGTTGGCTAAATCGCAGTAAATCGGTAAACCGGGAAATCACAGCATCTTCAACAAATCGTGATAGAGGGGCAGAGATAAAGGTTTCGACCCTACATATCAAGAGCGCAGCTGTCAATAGTTCAGCAGGTTCACAGTGCAGAAGGTTCAGTGGCACCAGGGTCCCCTGCGTCCCAATCACAGCTGGTTTTTAACTTCTGTATTCAGGGCATGGGAGGGGTGTGTTGCATCGTGCACACACGGTGCCTGTTTCGCAGATACGTTTTAATAAATACACAGAGAATAATATAGAGTCATTGGCCACGAGGAACACCTTCCCTGACCTTTTATTCTCTCCGGTTCCACGTCACCGCGCCTACCATCCAACTCCAAAACTCGGGGGAGACTAACACTCCCTACCTCCCTTGGTGTGCATCATAGGCGTGCCCATGACGAACACAACATTTCTCCTTAACCAATACAAAACAAACATAGCTGCTCAAAAAAAAGATACTATACTAATCCAGTATACAAGAATAGTACACAACAAGAAATGCCACATTCAGTCAATCCACCCCGAATCCTTGCAGCCGCGTTGAGCATGGCGGTCGAGGACTCAAACTGTACCATTCAAGTCCTTGTCTCAGAGGCACTGAGTTGATTGGTATGGAGCCAGGCACCTCCTGATCTGAATCTTGAACTGGCTCCAAATTCTGCATGTCCACACCCCTTGTAGTAGATGATTGAGAATTAGTAGCAGTCACCACCGGCCATGTGCACTGGCTCAAACTTCTGCATGTCCACAACCCAAGTAGTCGATGATTGAGAATTAGTAGCAGTCACCACCGGATTCACTGTCAGAATGATCCATCCTCTCTCCTTCATCAGCTTCAGATCCCACTGTTTCCCTGAGCAGGAAGGTCTGGAATTGAAAATACAGAGGACATTAAACAACATTCACTCAGTACATGGCACTCATTTTGGTTTATAAGCTGGAAATTGAGCCATCAGTGCAGTGTCAAAAGTGTCAGGATGGCCGAGTGGTCTAAGGCACTGCGTTCAGGTCGCAGTCTCCTTTGGAGGCGTGGGTTCGAATCCCACTTCTGACAAGTGTCTTTTGCGAGGTGGATACATTTTTGGACTTTTTTTTTCCAAACACCCGTATCAAAAACAATGTCAACAGTTTCTGTAAATTATCGATAAGATCTATTGTCCGTTGCTTGCACTAATTGCGTGAAGTTGGCTAAATCGCAGTAAATCGGTAAAGCAGGAAATCACAGCATCTTCAACAAATCTTGATAGAGGGGCCGAGATAAAGGTTTCGACCCTACATATCAAAAGCACAGCTGTCAATAGTTCAGCAGGTTCACAGTGCAGAAGGTTCAGTGGCACCAGGGTCCCCTGCATCCCAATCACAGCTGGTTTTTAACTTCTGTATTCAGGGCATGGGAGGGGTGTGTTGCATCGTGCACACACGGTGCCTGTTTCGCAGATAAGTTTTAATAAATACACAGAGAATAATATAGAGTCATTGGCCACGAGGAACACCTTCCCTGACCTTTTATTCTCTCCGGTTCCACGTCACCGCGCCTACCATCCAACTCCAAAACTCGGGGGAGACTAACACTCCCTACCTCCCTTGGTGTGCATCATAGGAGTGCCCATGACAAACACAACATTTCTCCTTAACCAATACAAAACAAACATAGCTGCTCAAAAAAAAGATACCATACTAAACCAGTATACAAGAATAGTACACAACAAGAAATGCCACATTCAGTCAATCCACCCCAAATCCTTGCAGCCGCGTTGAGCATGGCGGTCGAGGACTCAAACTGTACCGTTCAAGTCCTTGTCTCAGAGGCACTGAGTTGATTGGTATGGAGCCAGGCTCCTCCTGATCTAAATCTTGAACTGGCTCCAAATTCTGCATGTCCACACCCCCTGTAGTAGATGATTGAGAATTAGTAGCAGTCACCACCGGCCATGTGCACTGCCTCAAAAAACAGCATGTCCACACCCCATGTAGTAGATGATTGAGAATTAGTAGCAGTCACCACCGGATCCACTGTCAGGATGATCCATCCTCTCTCCTTCATCAGCTTCAGATCCCACTGTTTCCCTGAGCAGGAAGGTCTGGAATTGAAAATACAGAGGACATTTAACAACATTCACTCAGTACATGGCACTCATTTTGGTTTATAAGCTGGAAATTGAGCCATCAGTGCAGTGTCAAGAGTGTCAGGATGGCCGAGTGGTCTAGGTGCTGCGTTCAGGTCGCAGTCTCCTTTGGAGGCGTTGGTGCGAATACCACTTCTGACAAGTGTCTTTTGCGAGGTGGATACATTTTTGGACTTTTTTTTTCCAAGCACCCGTATCAAAAACAATGTCAACAGTTTCTGTAAATTATCGATAAGATCTATTGTCCGTTGCTTGCACTAATTTCCTGAAGTTGGCTAAATCGCAGTAAATCGGTAAAGCGGGAAATCACAGCATCTTCAACAAATCGTGATAGAGGGGCAGAGATAAAGGTTTCGACCCTACATATCAAGAGCGCAGCTGTCAATAGTTCAGCAGGTTCACAGTGCAGAAGGTTCAGTGGCACCAGGGTCCCCTGCGTCCCAATCACAGCTGGTTTTTAACTTCTGTATTCAGGGCATGGGAGGGGTGTGTTGCATCGTGCACATACGGTGCCTCTTTCGCAGATAAGTTTTAATAAATACACAGAGAATAATATAGAGTCATTGGCCACGAGGAACACCTTCCCTGACCTTTTATTCTCTCCGGTTCCACGTCACCACGCCTACCATCCAACTCCAAAAGTTGGGGGAGACTAACACTCCCTACCTCCCTTGGTGTGCATCATAGGCATTCCCATGACGAACACAACATTTCTCCTTAACCAATACAAAACAAACATAGCTGCTCAAAAAAAAGATACTATACTAATCCAGTATACAAGAATAGTACACAACATGAAATGCCACATTCAGTCAATCCACCCCGAATCCTTGCAGCTGCGTTGAGCATGGCAGTCGAGGACTCAAACTGTACCATTCAAGTCCTTGTCTCAGAGGCACTGAGTTGATTGGTATGGAGCCAGGCACCTCCTGATCTGAATCTTGAACTGGCTCCAAATTCTGCATGTCCACACCCCTTGTAGTAGATGATTGAGAATTAGTAGCAGTCACCACCGGCCATGTGCACTGGCTCAAACTTCTGCATGTCCACACCCCAAGTAGTCGATGATTGCGAATTAGTAGCAGTCACCACCGGATTCCCTGTCAGGATGATCCATCCTCTCTCCTTCATCAGCTTCAGATCCCACTGTTTCCCTGAGCAGGAAGGTCTGGAATTGAAAATACAGAGGACATTAAACAAAATTCACTCAGTACATGGCACTCATTTTGGTTTATAAGCTGGAAATTGAGCCATCAGTGCAGTGTTAAGAGTGTCAGGATGGCAAGTGGTCTAAGGCGCTGCGTTCATGTCGCAGTCTCCTTTGGAGGCGTGGGTTCGAATCCCACTTCTGACAAGTGTCTTTTGCGAGGTGGATACATTTTTGGACTTTATTTTTCCAAGCACCCGTATCAAAAACAATGTCAACAGTTTCTGTAAATTATTGATAAGATCTATTGTCCGTTGCTTGCACTAATTTCCTGAAGTTGGCTAAATCGCAGTAAATCGGTAAAGCGGGAAATCACAGCATCTTCAACAAATCGTGATAGAGGGGCAGAGATAAAGGTTTCGACCCTACATATCAAGAGCGCAGCTGTCAATAGTTCAGCAGGTTCACAGTGCAGAAGGTTCAGTGGCACCAGGGTCCCCTGCGTCCCAATCACAGCTGGTTTTTAACTTCTGTATTCAGGGCATGGGAGGGGTGTGTTGCATCGTGCACACACGGTGCCTGTTTCGCAGATAAGTTTTAATAAATACACAGAGAATAATATAGAGTCATTGGCCACGAGGAACACCTTCCCTGACCTTTTATTCTCTCCGGTTCCACGTCACCGCGCCTACCATCCAACTCCAAAACTCGGGGGAGACTAACACTCCCTACCTCCCTTGGTGTGCATCATAGGCGTGCCCATGACGAACACAACATTTCTCCTTAACCAATACAAAACAAACATAGCTGCTCAAAAAAAAGATACTATACTAATCCTAGTATACAAGAATAGTACACAACAAGAAATACCACATTCAGTCAATCCACCCCGAATCCTTGCAGCCGCGTTGAGCATGGCGGTCGAGGACTCAAACTGTACCGTTCAAGTCCTTGTCTCAGAGGCACTGAGTTGATTGGTATGGAGCCAGGCACCTCCTGATCTGAATCTTGAACTGGCTCCAAATTCTGCATGTCCACACCCCTTGTAGTAGATGATTGAGAATTAGTAGCAGTCACCACCGGCCATGTGCACTGGCTCAAACTTCTGCATGTCCACACCCCAAGTAGTCGATGATTGAGAATTAGAAGCAGTCACCACCGGATTCACTGTCAGAATGATCCATCCTCTCTCCTTCATCAGCTTCAGATCCCACTGTTTTCCTGAGCAGGAAGGTCTGGAATTGAAAATACAGAGGACATTAAACAACATTCACTCAGTACATGGCACTCATTTTGGTTTATAAGCTGGAAATTGAGCCATCAGTGCACTGTCAAGAGTGTCAGGATGGCCGAGTGGTCTAAGGCGCTGCGTTCAGGTCGCAGTGTCCTTTGGAGGCGTGGGTTCGAATCCTCCTTCTGACAAGTGTCTTTTGCGAGGTGGATACATTTTTGGACTTTTTTTTTCCAAGCACCCGTATCAAAAACAATGTCAACAGTTTCTGTAAATTATCGATAAGATCTATTGTCCGTTGCTTGCACTAATTTCCTGAAGTTGGCTAAATCGCAGTAAATCGGTAAAGCGGGAAATCACAGCATCTTCAACAAATCGTGATAGAGGGGCAGAGATAAAGGTTTCGACCCTACATATCAAGAGCCCAGCTGTCAATAGTTCAGCAGGTTCACAGTGCAGAAGGTTCAGTGGCACCAGGGTCCCCTGCGTCCCAATCACAGCTGGTTTTTAACTTCTGTATTCAGGGCATGGGAGGGGTGTGTTGCATCGTGCACACACGGTGCCTGTTTCGCAGATAAGTTTTAATAAATACACAGAGAATAATATAGAGTCATTGACCACGAGGAACACCTTCCCTGACCTTTTATTCTCTCCGGTTCCACGTCACCGCGCCTACCATCCAACTCCAAAAGTTGGGGGAGCCTAACACTCCCTACCTCCCTTGGTGTGCATCATAGGCGTGCCCATGACGAACACAACATTTCTCCTTAACCAATACAAAACAAACAGAGCTGCTCAAAAAAAAGATACTATACTAATCCAGTATACAAGAATAGTACACAACAATAAATACCACATTCAGTCAATCCACCCCGAATCCTTGCAGCCGCGTTGAGCATGGCGGTCGAGGACTCAAACTGTACCGTTCAAGTCCTTGTCTCAGAGTCACTGAGTTGATTGGTATGGAGCCAGGCACCTCCTGATCTGAATCTTGAACTGGCTCCAAATTCTGCATGTCCACACCCCCTGTAGTAGATGATTGAGAATTAGTAGCAGTCACCACCGGCCATGTGCACTGGCTCAAAATTCAGCATGTCCACACCCCATGTAGTAGATGATTGAGAATTAGTAGCAGTGACCACCGGATCCACTGTCAGGATGATCCATCCTCTCTCCTTCATCAGCTTCAGATCCCACTGTTTCCCTGAGCAGGAAGGTCTGGAATTGAAAATACAAAGGACATTAAACAACATTCACTCGGTACATGGCACTCATTTTGGTTTATAAGCTGGAAATTGAGCCATCAGTGCAGTGTCAAGTGTGTCAGGATGGCCGAGTGGTCTAAGGCGCTGCGTTCAGGTTGCAGTCTCCTTTGGAGGCGTGGGTTCGAATCCCACTTCTGACAAGTGTCTTTTGCGAGGTGGATACATTTTTGGACTTTTTTTTTCCAAGCACCTGTATCAAAAACAATGTCAACAGTTTCTGTAAATTATCGATAAGATCTATTGTCCGTTGCTTGCACTAATTTCCTGAAGTTGGCTAAATCGCAGTAAATCGGTAAAGCGGGAAATCACAGCATCTTCAACAAATCATGATAGAGGGGCAGAGATAAAGGTTTCGACCCTACATATCAAGAGCGCAGCTGTCAATAGTTCAGCAGGTTCACAGTGCAGAAGGTTCAGTGGCACCAGGGTCCCCTGCGTCCCAATCACAGCTGGTTTTTAACTTCTGTATTCAGGGGATGGGAGGGGTGGGGGTGTTGCGTCGTGCACACACAGTGTCTGTTTTGCAGAGAAGTTTTAATAAATACACAAAGAATAATATGGAGTCTTTAGCCACGAGGAACACCTTCCCCTACCTTTTATTCTCTCCGATTCCACATCACCGCACCTACCATCCAACTCCAAAACTCGGGGGAGACTAACACTCCCTACCTCCCTTGGTGTGCATCATAGGCGTGCCCATGACGAACACAACATTTCTCCTTAACCAATACAAAACAAACATAGCTGCTCAAAAAAAAGATACTATACTAATCCAGCATACAAGAATAGTACACAACAAGAAATACCACATTCAGTCAATCCACCCCGAATCCTTGCAGCCGCGTTGAGCATGGCGGTCGAGGACTCAAACTGTACCGTTCAAGTCCTTGTCTCAGAGGCACTGAGTTGATTGGTATGGAGCCAGGCACCTCCTGATCTGAATCTTGAACTGGCTCCAAATTCTGCATGTCCACACCCCCTGTAGTAGATGATTGAGAATTAGTAGCAGTCACCACCGGCCATATGCACTGGCTCAAAATTCTGCAAGTCCACACCCCATGTAGTAGATGATTGAGAATTAGTAGCAGTCACCACAGGTTCCACTGTCAGGATGATCCATCCTCTCTCCTTCATCAGCTTCAGATCCCACTGTTTCCCTGAGCAGGAAGGTCTGGACTTGAAAATACAGAGGACATTAAATAACATTCACTCAGTACATGGCACTCATTTTGGTTTATAAGCTGCAAATTGAGCCATCAGTCTGGTGTCAAGAGTGTCAGGATGGCCGGGTGGTCTAAGGTGCTGCATTCAGGTCACAGTCTCCCTTGGAGACGTGGGTTCAAACCTCTCTTCTGACAAGTGTCTTTGGTAGGTGGATACATTTTTGGACTTTTTTTTCCAAGCACCCTTATCAAAAACAATGTCAACAGTTTCTGTAAATTATCGATAAGATCTATTGTCCGTTGCTTGCACTAATTGCCTGAAGTTGGCTAAATCGCAGTAAATCGGTAAAGCAGGAAATCACAGCATCTTCAACAAATCGTGATAGAGGGGCCGAGATAAAGGTTTCGAACCTACATATCAAAAGCACAGATGTCCATAGTTCAGCAGGTTCACGGTGCAGAAGGTTCAGTGGCACCAGGGTCCCCTGCGTCCCAATCACAGCTGGTTTTTAACTTCTGTATTCTGGGCATGGGAGGGGTATGTTGCATCGTGCACACACAGTGCCTGTTTCGCAAATAAGTTTTAATAAATACACAGAGAATAATATAGAGTCATTGGCCACGAGGAACACCTTCCCTGACCCTTTATTCTCTCCGGTTCCACGTCACCGCGCCTACCATCCAACTCCAAAACTCGGGGGAGACTAACACTCCCTACCTCCCTTGGTGTGCATCATAGGCGTGCCCATGACGAACACAACATTTCTCCTTAACCAATACAAAACAAACATAGCTGCTCAAAAAAAAGATACAATACTAAACCAGTATACAAGAATAGTACACAACAAGAAATGCCACATTCAGTCAATCCACCCCGAATCCTTGCAGCCGCGTTGAGCATGGCGGTCGAGGACTCAAACTGTACCGTTCAAGTCCTTGTCTCAGAGGCACTGAGTTGATTGGTATGGAGCCAGGCACCTCCTGATCTGAATCTTGAACTGGCTCCAAATTCTGCATGTCCACACCCCCTTGTAGTAGATGATTGAGAATTAGTAGCAGTCACCACCGGCCATGTGCACTGGCTCAAAATTCAGCGTGTCCACACCCCATGTAGTAGATGATTGAGAATTAGTAGCAGTCACCACCGGATCCACTGTCAGGATGATCCATCCTCTCTCCTTCATCAGCTTCAGATCCCACTGTTTCCCTGAGCAGGAAGGTCTGGAATTGAAAATACAGAGGACATTAAACAACATTCACTCAGTACATGGCACTCATTTTGGTTTATAAGCTGGAAATTGAGCCATCAGTGCAGTGTCACAAGTGTCAGGATGGCCGAGTGGTCTAAGGTGCTGCGTTTAGGTCGCAGTCTCCTTTGGAGGCGTGGGTTCGAATCCCACTTCTGACAAGTGTCTTTTGCGAGGTGGATACATTTTTTGACTTTTTTTTTCCAAGCACCCGTATCAAAAACAATGTCAACAGTTTCTGTAAATAATCGATAAGATCTATTGTCTGTTGCTTGCACTAATTTCCTGAAGTTGGCTAAATCGCAGTAAATCGGTAAAGCGGGAAATCACAGCATCTTCAACAAATCGTGATAGAGTGGCAGAGATAAAGGTTTTGACCCTACATATCAAGAGCGCAGCTGTCAATAGTTCAGCAGGTTCACAGTGCAGAAGGTTCAGTGGCAACAGGGTCCCCTGCGTCCCAATCACAGCTGGTTTTTAACTTCTGTATTCAGGGCATGGGAGGGGTGTGTTGCATCGTGCACACACGGTGCCTGTTTCGCAGATAAGTTTTAATAAATACACAGAGAATAATATAGTCATTGGCCACGAGGAACACCTTCCCTGGCCTTTTATTCTCTCCGGTTCCACGTCACCGTGCCTACCATCCAACTCCAAAACTCGGGGGAGACTAACACTCCCTACCTCCCTTGGTGTGCATCATAGGCGTGCCCATGACGAACACAACATTTCTCCTTAACCAATACAAAACAAACATAGCTGCTAAAAAAAAAGATACTATACTAATCCAGTATACAAGAATAGTACACAACAAGAAATGCCACATTCAGTCAATCCACCCCGAATCCTTGCAGCCGCGTTGAGCATGGCGGTCGAGGACTCAAACTGTACTGTTCAAGTCCTTGTCTCAGAGGCACTGAGTTGATTGGTATGGAGCCAGGCACCTCCTGATCTGAATCTTGAACTGGCTCCAAATTCTGCATGTCCACACCCCTTGTAGTAGATGATTGAGAATTAGTAGCAGTCACCACCGGCCATGTGCACTGGCTCAAACTTCTGCATGTCCACACCCCATGTAGTCGATGATTGAGAATTAGTAGCAGTCACCACCGGATTCACTGTCAGGATGATCCATCCTCTCTCCTTCATCAGCTTCAGATCCCACTGTTTCCCTGAGCAGGAAGGTCTGGAATTGAAAATACAGAGGACATTAAACAACATTCACTCAGTACATGGCACTCATTTTGGTTTATAAGCTGGAAATTGAGCCATCAATGCAGTGTCAAGAGTGTCAGGATGGACAAGTTGGCTAAGGCGCTGCGTTCAGGTCGCAGTCTGCTTTGGAGGCGTGGGTTCGAATCCCACTTCTGACAAATGTCTTTTGCGAGGTGGATACATTTTTGGACTTTTTTTTTCCAAGCACCCGTATCAAAAACAATGTCAACAGTTTCTGATCTATTGTCCGTTGCTTGCACTAATTTCCTGAAGTTGGCTAAATCGCAGTAAATCGGTAAAGCGGGAAATCACAGCATCTTCAACAAATCGTGATAGAGGGGCAGAGATAAAGGTTTCGACCCTACATATCAAGAGCGCAGCTGTCAATAGTTCAGCAGGTTCACAGTGCAGAAGGTTCAGTGGCACCAGGGTCCCCTGCGTCCCAATCACAGCTGGTTTTTAACTTCTGTCTTCAGGGCATGGGAGGGGTGTGTTGCATCCTGCACACACGGTGCCTGTTTCACAGATAAGTTTTAATAAATACACAGAGAATAATATAGAGTCATTGGCCACGAGGAACACCTTCCCTGACCTTTTATTCTCTCCGGTTCCACGTCACCGCGCCTACCATCCAACTCCAAAACTCGGGGGAGACTAACACTCCCTACCTCCCTTGGTGTGCATCATAGGCGTGCCCATGACGAACACAACATTTCTCCTTAACCAATACAAAAAAAACATAGCTGCTCAAAAAAAAGATACTATACTAAACCAGTATACAACAATAGTACACAACAAGAAATGCCACATTCAGTCAATCCACCCCGAATCCTTGCAGCCGCGTTGAGCATGGCGGTCGAGGACTCAAACTGTACCGTTCAAGTCCTTGTCTCAGAGTCACTGAGTTGATTGGTATGGAGCCAGGCACCTCCTGATCTGAATCTTGAACTGGCTCCAAATTCTGCATGTCCACACCCCCTGTAGTAGATGATTGAGAATTAGTAGCAGTCACCACCGGCCATGTGCACTGGCTCAAAATTCAGCATGTCCACACCCCATGTAGTAGATGATTGAGAATTAGTAGCAGTGACCACCGGATCCACTGTCAGGATGATCCATCCTCTCTCCTTCATCAGCTTCAGATCCCACTGTTTCCCTGAGCAGGAAGGTCTGGAATAGAAAATACAGAGGACATTAAACAACATTCACTCGGGACATGGCACTCATTTTGGTTTATAAGCTGGTAATTGAGCCATCAGTGCAGTGTCAAGTGTGTCAGGATGGCCGAGTGGTCTAAGGCGCTGCGTTCAGGTCGCAGTCTCCTTTGGAGGTGTGGGTTCGAATCCCGCTTCTGACAAGTGTCTTTTGCGAGGTGGATACATTTTTGGACTTTTTTTTTCCAAGCACCTGTATCAAAAACAATGTCAACAGTTTCTGTAAATTATCGATAAGATCTATTGTCCGTTGCTTGCACTAATTTCCTGAAGTTGGCTAAATCGCAGTAAATCGGTAAAGCAGGAAATCACAGCATCTTCAACAAATCATGATAGAGGGGCAGAGATAAAGGTTTCGATCCTACATATCAAGAGCGCAGCTGTCAATAGTTCAGCAGGTTCACAGTGCAGAAGGTTCAGTGGCACCAGGGTCCCCTGCGTCCCAATCACAGCTGGTTTTTAACTTCTGTATTCAGGGGATGGGAGGGGTGGGGGTGTTGCGTCGTGAACACACAGTGCCTGTTTTGCAGAGAAGTTTTAATAAATACACAAAGAATAATATGGAGTCTTTAGCCACGAGGAACACCTTCCCCTACCTTTTATTCTCTCCGATTCCACATCACCGCACCTACCATCCAACTCCAAAACTCGGGGGAGACTAACACTCCCTACCTCCCTTGGTGTGCATCATGGGCGTGCCCATGACGAACACAACATTTCTCCTTAACCAATACAAAACAAACATAGCTGCTCAAAAAAAAGATACTATACTAATCCAGTATACAAGAATAGTACACAACAATAAATACCACATTCAGTCAATCCACCCCGAATCCTTGCAGCCGCGTTGAGCATGGCGGTCGAGGACTCAAACTGTACCGTTCAAGTCCTTGTCTCAGAGGCACTGAGTTGATTGGTATGGAGCCAGGCACCTCCATATCTGAATCTTGAACTGGCTCCAAATTCTGCATGTCCACACCCCCTGTAGTAGATGATTGAGAATTAGTAGCAGTCACCACCGGCCATGTGCACTGGCTCAAACTTCTGCATGTCCACACCCCATGTAGTCGATGATTGAGAATTAGTAGCAGTCACCACCGGATTCACTGTCAGGATGATCCATCCTCTCTCCTTCATCAGCTTCAGATCCCACTGTTTCCCTGAGCAGGAAGGTCTGGAATTGAAAATACAGAGGACATTAAACAACATTCACTCAGTACATGGCACTCATTTTGGTTTATAAGCTGGAAATTGAGCCATCAGTGCAGTGTCAAGAGTGTCAGGATGGACAAGTTGGCTAAGGCGCTGCGTTCAGGTCGCAGTCTGCTTTGGAGGCGTGGATTCGAATCCCACTTCTGACAAATGTCTTTTGCGAGGTGGATACATTTTTGGACTTTTTTTTTCCAAGCACCCGTATCAAAAACAATGTCAACAGTTTCTGTAAATTATCGATAAGATCTATTGTCCGTTGCTTGCACTAATTTCCTGAAGTTGGCTAAATCGCAGTAAATCGGTAAAGCGGGAAATCACAGCATCTTCAACAAATCGTGATAGAGGGGCAGAGATAAAGGTTTCGACCCTACATATCAAGAGCGCAGCTGTCAATAGTTCAGCAGGTTCACAGTGCAGAAGGTTCAGTGGCACCAGGGTCCCCTGCGTCCCAATCACAGCTGGTTTTTAACTTCTGTCTTCAGGGCATGGGAGGGGTGTGTTGCATCCTGCACTGTTTCACAGATAAGTTTTAATAAATACACAGAGAATAATATAGAGTCATTGGCCACGAGGAACACCTTCCCTGACCTTTTATTCTCTCCGGTTCCACGTCACCGCGCCTACCATCCAACTCCAAAACTCGGGGGAGACTAACACTCCCTACCTCCCTTGGTGTGCATCATAGGCGTGCCCATGACGAACACAACATTTCTCCTTAACCAATACAAAACAAACATAGCTGCTCAAAAAAAAGATACTATACTAAACCAGTATACAAGAATAGTACACAACAAGAAATGCCACATTCAGTCAATCCACCCCGAATCCTTGCAGCCGCGTTGAGCATGGCGGTCGAGGACTCAAACTGTACCGTTCAAGTCCTTGTCTCAGAGTCACTGAGTTGATTGGTATGGAGCCAGGCACCTCCTGATCTGAATCTTGAACTGGCTCCAAATTCTGCATGTCCACACCCCCTGTAGTAGATGATTGAGAATTAGTAGCAGTCACCACCGGCCATGTGCACTGGCTCAAAATTCAGCATGTCCACACCCCATGTAGTAGATGATTGAGAATTAGTAGCAGTGACCACCGGATCCACTGTCAGGATGATCCATCCTCTCTCCTTCATCAGCTTCAGATCCCACTGTTTCCCTGAGCAGGAAGGTCTGGAATAGAAAATACAGAGGACATTAAACAACATTCACTCGGTACATGGCACTCATTTTGGTTTATAAGCTGGAAATTGAGCCATCAGTGCAGTGTCAAGTGTGTCAGGATGGCCGAGTGGTCTAAGGCGCTGCGTTCAGGTCGCAGTCTCCTTTGGAGGTGTGGGTTCGAATCCCGCTTCTGACAAGTGTCTTTTGCGAGGTGGATACATTTTTGGACTTTTTTTTTCCAAGCACCTGTATCAAAAACAATGTCAACAGTTTCTGTAAATTATCGATAAGATCTATTGTCCGTTGCTTGCACTAATTTCCTGAAGTTGGCTAAATCGCAGTAAATCGGTAAAGTGGGAAAACACAGCATCTTCAACAAATCATGATAGAGGGGCAGAGATAAAGGTTTCGATCCCACATATCAAGAGCGCAGCTGTCAATAGTTCAGCAGGTTCACAGTGCAGAAGGTTCAGTGGCACCAGGGTCCCCTGCGTCCCAATCACAGCTGGTTTTTAACTTCTGTATTCAGGGGATGGGAGGGGTGGGGGTGTTGCGTCGTGAACACACAGTGCCTGTTTTGCAGAGAAGTTTTAATAAATACACAAAGAATAATATGGAGTCTTTAGCCACGAGGAACACCTTCCCCTACCTTTTATTCTCTCCGATTCCACATCACCGCACCTACCATCCAACTCCAAAACTCGGGGGAGACTAACACTCCCTACCTCCCTTGGTGTGCATCATGGGCGTGCCCATGACGAACACAACATTTCTCCTTAACCAATACAAAACAAACATAGCTGCTCAAAAAAAAGATACTATACTAATCCAGTATACAAGAATAGTACACAACAATAAATACCACATTCAGTCAATCCACCCCGAATCCTTGCAGCCGCGTTGAGCATGGCGGTCGAGGACTCAAACTGTACCGTTCAAGTCCTTGTCTCAGAGGCACTGAGTTGATTGGTATGGAGCCAGGCACCTCCTGATCTGAATCTTGAACTGGCTCCAAATTCTGCATGTCCACACCCCCTGTAGTAGATGATTGAGAATTAGTAGCATTCACCACCGGCCATAAGCACTGGCTCAAAATTCTGCAAGTCCACACCCCATGTAGTAGATGATTGAGAATTAGTAGCAGTCACCACAGGGTCCACTGTCAGGATGATCCATCCTCTCTCCTTCATCAGCTTCAGATCCCACTGTTTCCCTGAGCAGGAAGGTCTGGAATTGAAAATACAGAGGACATTAAAAAACATTCACTCAGTACTTGGCACTCATTTTGGTTTATAAGCTGGAAATTGAGCCATCAGTCTGGTGTCAAGAGTGTCAGGATGGCCGGGTGGTCTAAGGTGCTGCATTCAGGTCACAGTCTCCCTTGGAGATGTGGGTTCAAACCCCTATTCTCACAAGTGTCTTTTGCGAGGTGGATACAATTTTGGACTTTTTTTTTTCCAAGCACCCTTATCAAAAACAATGTCAACAGTTTCTGTAAATTATCGATAAGATCTATTGTCCGTTGCTTGCACTAATTGCCTGAAGTTGGCTAAATCGCAGTAAATCGGTAAAGCAGGAAATCACAGCATCTTCAACAAATCGTGATAGAGGGGCCGAGATAAAGGTTTCGACCCTACATATCAAAAGCACAGCTGTCAATAGTTCAGCAGGTTCACAGTGCAGAAGGTTCAGTGGCACCAGGGTCCCCTGCGTCCCAATCACAGCTGGTTTTTAACTTCTGTATTCAGGGCATGGGAGGGGTGTGTTGCATCGTGCACACAAAGTGCCTGTTTCGCAAATAAGTTTTAATAAATACACAGAGAATAATATAGAGTCATTGGCCACGAGGAACACCTTCCCTGACCTTTTATTCTCTCTGGTTCCACGTCATCGCGCCTACCATCCAACTCCAAAACTCGGGGGAGACTAACACTCCCTACCTCCCTTGGTGTGCATCATAGGCGTGCCGATGACGAACACAACATTTCTCCTTAACCAATACAAAACAAACATAGCTGCTCAAAAAAAAAGATACTATACTAAACCAGTATACAAGAATAGTACACAACAAGAAATGCCACATTCAGTCAATCCACCCTGAATCCTTGCAGCCGCGTTGAGCATGGCGGTCGAGGACTCAAACTGTACCGTTCAAGTCCTTGTCTCAGAGGCACTGAGTTGATTGGTATGGAGCCAGGCACCTCCTGATCTGAATCTTGAACTGGCTCCAAATTCTGCATGTCCACACCCCCTGTAGTAGATGATTGAGAATTAGTAGCAGTCACCACCAGCCATGTGCACTGGCTCAAAATTCAGCATGTCCACACCCCATGTAGTAGATGATTGAGAATTAGTAGCAGTCACCACCGGATCCACTGTCAGGATGATCCATCCTCTCTCCTTCATCAGCTTCAGATCCCACTGTTTCCCTGAGCAGGAAGGTCTGGAATTGAAAATACAGAGGACATTAAACAACATTCTCTCAGTACATGGCACTCATTTTGGTTTATAAGCTGGAAATTGAGCCATCAGTGCAGTCTCACAAGTGTCAGGATTGCCGAGTGGTCTAAGACGCTGCGTTCAGGTCGCAGTCTCCTTTGGAGGCGTGGGTTCGAATCCCACTTCTGACAAGTGTCTTTTGCGAGGTGGATACATTTTTTGACTTTTTTTTTCCAAGCACCCGTATCAAAAACAATGTCAACTGTTTCTGTAAATTATCCGTTGCTTGCACTAATTTCCTGAAGTTGGCTAAATCGCAGTAAATCGGTAAAGCGGGAAATCACAGCATCTTCAACAAATCGTGATAGAGGGGCAGAGATAAAGGTTTTGACCCTACATATCAAGAGCGCAGCTGTCAATAGTTCAGCAGGTTCACAGTGCAGAAGGTTCAGTGGCACCAGGGTCCTCTGCGTCCCAATCACAGCTGGTTTTTAACTTCTGTATTCAGGGCATGGGAGGGGTGTGTTGCATCGTGCACACATGGTGCCTGTTTCGCAGATAAGTTCGAATAAATACACAGAGAATAATATAGAGTCATTGGCCACGAGGAACACCTTCCCTGGCCTTTTATTCTCTCCGGTTCCACGTCACCGCGCCTACCATCCAACTCCAAAACTCGGGGGAGACTAACACTCCCTACCTCCCTTGGTGTGCATCATAGGCGTGCCCATGACGAACACAAAATTTCTCCTTAACCAATACAAAACAAACATAGCTGCTCAAAAAAAAGATACTATACTAATCCAGTATAGAAGAATAGTACACAACAAGAAATGCCACATTCAGTCAATCCACCCCGAATCCTTGCAGCCGCGTTGAGCATGGCGGTCGAGGACTCAAACTGTACCGTTCACGTCCTTGTCTCAGAGGCACTGAGTTGATTGGTATGGAGCCAGGCACCTCCTGATCTGAATCTTGAACTGGCTCCAAATTCTGCATGTCCACACCCCTTGTAGCAAATGATTGAGAATTAGTAGCAGTCACCACCGGCCATGTGCACTGGCTCAAACTTCTGCATGTCCACACCCCAAGTAGTCGATGATTGAGAATTAGTAGCAGTCACCACCGGATTCACTGTCAGGATGATCCATCCTCTCTCCTTCATCAGCTTCAGATCCCACTGTTTCCCTGAGCAGGAAGGTCTGGAATTGAAAATACAGAGGACATTAAACAACATTCACTTAGTACATGGCACTCATTTTGGTTTATACGCTCGAAATTGAGCCATGAGCGAGGTGTTAAGAGTGTCAGGATGGCCGAGTGGTCTAAGGTGCTGCGTTCAGGTTGCAGCCTCCCTAGGAGGTGTAGGTTCAAATCCCACTTCTGACAAGTGTATTTTGCGAGGTGGATACATTTTTGGACTTTTTTTTCCCAAGCACCGTATCAAAAACAATGTCAACAGTTTCTGTAAATTATCGATAAGATCTATTTTCCGTTGCTTGCACTAATTGCCTGAAGTTGGCTAAATCGCAGTAAATCGGTAAAGCAGGAAATCACAGCATCTTCAACAAATCGTGATAGAGGGGCCGAGATAAAGGTTTCGACCCTACATATCAAAAGCGCAGCTGTCAATAGTTCAGCAGGTTCACAGTGCAGAAGGTTCAGTGGCACCAGGGTCCCGTGCGTCCCAATCAGAGCTGGTTTTTAACTTCTGTATTCAGGGGATAGGAGGGTGGGGGTGTTGCGTCGTGCACACACAGTGCCTGTTTTGCAGAGAAGTTTTAATGAATACACAAAGAATAATATGGAGTCTTTGGCCACGAGGAACACCTTCCCCTACCTTTTATTCTCTCCGATTCCACATCACCGCACCTACCATCCAACTCCAAAACTCGGGGGAGACTAACACTCCCTACCTCCCTTGGTGTGCATCATGGGCGTGCCCATGACGAACACAACATTTCTCCTTAACCAATACAAAACAAACATAGCTGCTCAAAAAAAAGATACTATACTAATCCAGTATACAAGAATAGTACACAACAATAAATACCACATTCAGTCAATCCACCCCAAATCCTTGCAGCCGCGTTGAGCATGGCGGTCGAGGACTCAAACTGTACCGTTCAAGTCCTTGTCTCAGAGGCACTGAGTTGATTGGTATGGAGCCAGGCACCTCCTGATCTGAATCTTGAACTGGCTCCAAATTCTGCATGTCCACACCCCCTGTAGTAGATGATTGAGAATTAGTAGCAGTCACCACCGGCCATATGCACTGGCTCAAAATTCTGCAAGTCCACACCCCATGTAGTAGATGATTGAGAATTAGTAGCAGTCACCACCGGATTCACTGTCAGGATGATCCATCGTCTCTCCTTCATCAGCTTCAGATCCCACTGTTTCCCTGAGCATGAAGGTCTGGAATTGAAAATACAGAGGATATTAAATAACATTCACTCAGTACATGGCACTCATTTTGGTTTATAAGCTGGAAATTGAGCCATCAGTCTGGTGTCAAGAATGTCAGGATGTCCAGGTGGTCTAAGGTGCTGCGTTCAGGTCACAGTCTTCCTTGGAGACGTAGGATCAAACCCCACTTCTGACAAGTGTCTTTTGCGAGGTGGATACATTTTTGGACCTTTTTTTTTCCAAGCACCCTTATCAAAAACAATGTCAACAGTTTCTGTAAATTAGCGATAAGATCTATTGTCCGTTGCTTGCACTAATTGCCTGAAGTTGGCTAAATCGCATGAAATCGGTAAAGCAGGAAATCCCAGCATCTTCAACAAATCGTGATAGAGTGGCCGAGATAAAGGTTTCGACCCTACATATCAAAAGCACAGCTGTCAATAGTTCAGCAGGTTCACAGTGCCGAAGGTTCAGTGGCACCAGGGTCCCCTGCGTCCCAATCACAGCTGGTTTTTAACTTCTGTATTCAGGGGATGGGAGGGGTGGGGGTGTTGCGTCGTGCACACACAGTGCCTGTTTTGCAGAGAAGTTTTAATAAATACACAAAGAATAATATGGAGTCTTTGGCCACGAGGAACACCTTCCCTGACCTTTTATTCTCTCCGGTTCCACGTCACCGCGCCTACCATCAAACTCCAAAACTCGGGGGAGACTAACACTCCCTACCTCCCTTTGTGTGCATCATAGGGGTGCCCATGACGAACACAACATTTCTCCTTAACCAATACAAAACAAACATAGCTGCTCAAAAAAAAGATACTATACTAAACCAGTATACAAGAATAGTACACAACAAGAAATGCCACATTCAGTCAATCCACCCCGAATCCTTGCAACCGCGTTGAGCATGGCGGTCGAGGACTCAAACTGTACCGTTCAAGTCCTTGTCTCAGAGGCACTGAGTTGATTGGTATGGAGCCAGGCACCTCCTGATCTGAATCTTGAACTGGCTCCAAATTCTGCATGTCCACACCCCTTGTAGTAGATGATTGAGAATTAGTAGCAGTCACCTCCGGCCATGTGCACTGGCTCAAACTTCTGCATGTCCACACCCCATGTAGTCGATGATTGAGAATTAGTAGCAGTCACCACCGGATTCACTGTCAGGATGATCCATCCTCTCTCCTTCATCAGCTTCAGATCCCACTGTTTCCCTGAGCAGGAAGGTCTGGAATTGAAAATACAGAGGACATTAAACAACATTCACTCAGTACATGGCACTCATTTTGGTTTATACGCTCGAAATTGATCCTTGAGCAAGGTGTAAAGAGTGTCAGGATGGCCGAGTGGTCTAAGGCGCTGCGTTCAGGTCGCAGCCTCCCTTGAAGGTGTGGGTTCAAATCCCACTTCTGACAAGTGTATTTTGCGAGGTGGATACATTTTTGGACTTCTTTTTCCCAAGCACCGTATCAAAAACAATGTCAACAGTTTCTGTAAATTATCGATAAGATCTATTTTCCGTTGCTTGCACTAATTGCCTGAAGTTGGCTAAATCGCAGTAAATCGGTAAAGCAGGAAATCACAGCATCTTCAACAAATCGTGATAGAGGGGCCGAGATAAAGGTTTCGACCCTACATATCAAAAGCGCAGCTGTCAATAGTTCAGCAGGTTCACAGTGCAGAAGGCTCAGTGGCACCAGGGTCCCCTGCGTCCCAATCACAGCTGGTTTTTAACTTCTGTATTCAGGGGATGGGAGGGCTGGGGGTGTTGCGTCGTGCACACACAGTGCCTGTTTTGCAGATAAGTTTTAATAAATACACAAAGAATAATATGGAGTCTTTGGCCACGAGGAACACCTTCCCCTACCTTTTATTCTCTCCGATTCCACATCACCGCACCTACCATCCAACTCCAAAACTCGGGGGAGACTAACACTCCCTACCTCCCTTGGTGTGCATCATGGGCATGCCCATGACGAACACAACATTTCTCCTTAACCAATACAAAACAAACATAGCTGCTCAAAAAAAAGATACTATACTAATCCAGTATACAAGAATAGTACACAACAATAAATACCACATTCAGTCAATCCACCCCGAATCCTTGCAGCCGCGTTGAGCATGGCGGTTGAGGACTCAAACTGTACCGTTCAAGTCCTTTCTCAGAGGCACTGAGTTGATTGGTATGGAGCCAGGCACCTCCTGATCTGAATCTTGAACTGGTTCCAAATTCTGCATGTCCACACCCCCTGTAGTAGATGATTGAGAATTAGTAGCAGTCACCACCGGATCCACTGTCAGGATGATCCATCCTCTCTCCTTCATCAGCTTCAGATCCCACTGTTTCCCTGAGCAGGAAGTTCTTGAATTGAAAATACAGAGGACATTAAACAACATTCACTCAGTACATGGCACTCATTTTGGTTTATGATCTGGAAATTGAGCCATCAGTGCATTGTTAAGAGTGTCAGGATGGCCGGGTGGTCTAAGGTGCTGCGTTCAGGTCACATTCTCCTTTGGAGGCGTGGGTTCGAATCCCACTTCTGACAAGTGTCTTTTGCGAGGTGGATACATTTTTGGACTTTTTTTTTCCAAGCACCCGTATCAAAAACAATGTCAACAGTTTCTGTAAATTATCGATAAGATCTATTGTCCGTTGCTTGCACTAATTTCCTGAAGTTGGCTAAATCGCAGTAAATCGGTAAAGCGGGAAATCACAGCATCTTCAACAAATCGTGATAGAGGGGCAGAGATAAAGGTTTCGACCCTACATATCAAGAGCGCAGCTGTCAATAGTTCAGCAGGTTCACAGTGCAGAAGGTTCAGTGGCACCAGGGTCCCCTGCGTCCCAATCACAGCTGGTTTTTAACTTCTGTATTCAGGGCATGGGAGGGGTGAGTTGCATCGTGCACACACGGTGCCTGTTTCGCAGATAAGTTTTAATAAAAACACAGAGAATAATATAGAGTCATTGGCCACGAGGAACACCTTCCCTGACCTTTTATTCTCTCCGGTTCTACGTCACCGCGCCTACCATCCAACTCCAAAACTCGGGGGAGACTAACATTCCCTACCTCCCTTGGTGTGCATCAGAGGCGTGCCCATGACGAACACAACATTTCTCCTTAACCAATACAAAACAAACATAGCTGCTCAAAAAAAAGATACTATACTAATCCAGTATACAAGAATAGTACACAACAAGAAATGCCACATTCAGTCAATCCACCCCGAATCCTTGCAGCCGCGTTGAGCATGGCGGTCGAGGACTCAAACTGTACCGTTCAAGTCCTTGTCTCAGAGGCACTGAGTTGATTGGTATGGAGCCAGGCACCTCCTGATCTGAATCTTGAACTGGCTCCAAATTCTGCATGTCGACACCCCCTGTAGTAGATGATTGAGAATTAGTAGCAGTCACCACCGGCCATGTGCACTAGCTCAAAATTCAGCATGTCCACACCCCATGTAGTAGATGATTGAGAATTAGTAGCAGTCACCACCAGATCCACTGTCATGATGATCCATCCTCTCTCCTTCATCAGCTTCAGATCCCACTGTTTCCCTGAGCAGTAAGGTCTGGAATTGAAAATACAGAGGACATTAAACAACATTCACTCAGTACATGGCACTCATTTTGGTTTATAAGCTGGAAATTGAGCCATCAGTGCAGTGTCAAGGGTGTTAGGATGGCCGAGTGGTCTAAGGCGCTGTGTTCAGGTCGCAGTCTCCTTTGGAGGCGTGGGTTCGAATCCCACTTCTGACAAGTGTCTTTTGCGAGGTGGATACATTTTTGGAATTTTTTTTACCAAGCACCCGTATCAAAAACAATGTCAACAGTTTCTGTAAATTATCGATAAGATCTTTTGTCCGTTGCTTGCACTAATTTCCTGAAGTTGGCTAAATCACAGTAAATTGGTAAAGCGGGAAATCACAGCATCTTCAAAAAATCGTGATAGAGGGGCAGAGATAAAGGTTTCGACCCTACATATCAAGAGCGCAGCTGTGAATAGTTCAGCAGGTTCACAGTGCAGAAGGTTCAGTGGCACCAGGGTCCCCTGCGTCCCAATCACAGCTGGTTTTTAACTTCTGTATTAAGGGCATGGGAGGGGTGTGTTGCGTCGTGCACACACAGTGCCAGTTTTGCAGATAAGTTTTAATAAATACACAAAGAATAATATGGAGTCTTTGGCCACGAGGAACACCTTCCCCTACCTTTTATTCTCTCCGGTTGCACGTCACCGCGCCTACCATCCAACTCCAAAACTCGGGGGAGACTAACACTCCCTACCTCCCTTGGTGTGCATCATAGGTGTGCCCATGACGAACACAACATTTCTCCTTAACCAATACAAAACAAACATAGCTGCTCAAAAAAAAGATACTATACTAATCCAGTATACAAGAATAGTACACAACAAGAAATGCCACATTCAGTCAATCCACCCCAAATCCTGGCAGCCGCGTTGAGCATGGCGGTCGAGGACTCAAACTGTACCGTTCAAGTCCTTGTCTCAGAGGCACTGAGTTGATTGGTATGGAGCCGGGCACCTCCTGATCTGAATCTTGAACTGGCTCCAAATTCTGCATGTCCACACCCCTTGTAGTAGATGATTGAGAATTAGTAGCAGTCACAACCGGCCATGTGCACTGGCTCAAACTTCTGCATGTCCACACCCCATGTAGTCGATGATTGAGAATTAGTAGCAGTCACCACCGGATTCACTGTCAGGATGATCCATCCTCTCTCCTTCATCAGCTTCAGATCCCACTGTTTTCCTGAGCAGGAAGGTCTGGAATTGAAAATACAGAGGACATTAAATAACATTCACTCAGTACATGGCACGCATTTTGGTTTAGAAGCTGAAAATTGAGCCATCCGTCTGGTGTCAAGAGTGTCAGGATGGCCAGGTGGTCTAAGGTGCTGGGTTCAGGTCGCAGTCTCCCTTGGAGACGTGGGTTCAAACCCCACTCCTGACAAGTGTCTTTTGCGAGGTGGATACATTTTTGGACTTTTTTTTTTCCAAGCACCGTTACCAAAAACAATGTCAACAGTTTCTGTAAATTATCGATAAGATCTATTGTCCGTTGCTTGCACTAATTGCCTGAAGTTGGCTAAATCCCAGTAAATCGATAAAGCAGGAAATCACAGCATCTTCAACAAATCGTGATAGATGGGCCGAGATAAAGGTTTCGACCCTACATATCAAAAGCACAGCTGTCAATAGTTCAGAAGGTTCACAGTGCAGAAGGTTCAGTGGCACCAGGGTCCCCTGCATCCCAATCACAGCTGGTTTTTAACTTCTGTATTCAGCGCATGGGAGGGGTGTGTTGCATCGTGCACACAGTGCCTGTTTCGCAGATAAGTTTTAATAAATACACAGAGAATAATATAGAGTCATTGGCCACGAGGAACACCTTCCCTGACCTTTTATTCTCTCCAGTTCCACGTCACTGCGCCTACCATCCAACTCCAAAACTCGGGGGAGACTAACACTCCCTACCTCCCTTGGTGTGCATCATAGGTGTGCCCATGACGAACACAACATTTCTCCTTAACAAATCCAAAACAAACATAGCTGCTCAAAAAAAAGATACTATACTAATCCAGTATACAAGAATGGTACACAACAAGAAATGCCACATTCAGTCAATCCACCCCGAATCCTTGCAGCCGCGTTGAGCATGGCGGTCGAGGACTCAAACTGTACCGTTCAAGTCCTTGTCTCAGAGGCACTGAGTTGATTGGTATGGAGCCAGGCACCTCCTGATCTGAATCTTGAACTAGCTCCAAATTCTGTATGTCCACATCCCCTGTAGTAGATGATTGAGAATTAGTAGCAGTCACCACCGGCCATGTGCACTGGCTCAAAATTCAGCATGTCCACACCCCATGTAGTAGATGATTGAGAATTAGTAGCAGTCACCACCGGATCCACTGTCAGGATCATCCATCCTCTCTCCTTCATCAGCTTCAGATCCCACTGTTTCCCTGAGCAGGAAGGTCTGGAATTGAAAATACAGAGGACATTAAACAACATTCACTCAGTACATGGCACTCATTTTGGTTTATAAGCTGGAAATTGAGCCATCAGTGCAGTGTCAAGAGTGTCAGGATGGCCGAGTGGTCTAAGGCGCTGCGTTCAGGTCGCAGTCTCCTTAGGCGGCGTGGGTTCGAATCCCACTTCTGACAAGTGTCTTTTGCGAGGTGGATACATTTTTGGACTTTTTTTTTCCAAGCACCCGTATCAAAAACAATGTCAACAGTTTCTGTAAATTATTGATAAGATCTATTGTCTGTTGCTTGCACTAATTTCCTGAAGTTGGCTAAATCGCAGTAAATCGGTAAAGCGGGAAATCACAGCATCTTCAACAAATCGTGATAGAGGGGCAGAGATAAAGGTTTCGACCCTACATATCAAGAGCGCAGCTGTCAATAGTTCAGCAGGTTCACAGTGCAGAAGGTTCAGTGGCACCAGGGTCCCCTGCGTCCCAATCACAGCTGGTTTTTAACTTCTGTATTCAGGGCATGGGAGGGGTGTGTTGCATCGTGCACACACGGTGCCTGTTTCGCAGATAAGTTTTAATAAATACACAGAGAATAATATAGAGTCATTGGCCACGAGGAACACCTTCCCTGACCTTTTATTCTCTCCGGTTCCACGTCACCGCGCCTACCATCCAACTCCAAAACTCAGGGAGACTAACACTCCCTACCTCCCTTGGTGTGCATCAGAGGCGTGACCATGACGAACACAACATTTCTCCTTAACCAATACAAAACAAACATAGCTGCTCAAAAAAAAAGATACTATACTAATCCATTATACAAGAATAGTACACAACAAGGAATGCCACATTCAGTCAATCCACCCCGAATCCTCGCAGCCGCGTTGAGCATGGCGGTCGAGGACACAAACTGTACCGTTCAAGTCCTTGTCTCAGAGGCACTGAGTTGATTGGTATGGAGCCAGGCACCTCCTGATCTGAATCTTGAACTGGCTCCAAATTCTGCATGTCCACACCCCCTGTAGTAGATGATTGAGAATTAGTAGCAGTCACCACCGGCCATGTGCACTGGCTCAAAATTCAGCATGTCCACACCCCATGTAGTAGATGATTGAGAATTAGTAGCAGTCACCACCGGATCCACTGTCAGGATGATCCATCCTCTCTCCTTCATCAGCTTCAGATCCCACTGTTTCCCTGAGCAGGAAGGTCTGGAATTGAAAATACAGAGGACATTAAAAAACATTCACTCAGTACATGGCACTCATTTTGGTTTATACGCTCGAAATTGAGCAATGAGCAGGGTGTGAAGAGTGTTAGGATGGCCGAGTGGTTTAAGGCGCTGCATTCAGGTCACAGTCTCCTTTGGAGGCGTTGGTTCAAATCCCACTTCTGACAAGAGTCTTTTGCGAGGTGGATACATTTTTTGATTTTTTTTTACCAAGCACCCTTATCAAAAACAATGTCAACAGTTTCTGTAAATTATCGATAAGATCTATTGTCCGTTGCTTGCACTAATTTCCTGAAGTTGGCTAAATCGCAGTAAATTGGTAAAGCGGGAAATCACAGCATCTTCAACAAATCGTGATAGAGTCTTTGGCCACGAGGAACACCTTCCCCTACCTTTTACTAACACTCTCTACCTCCCTTGGTGTGCATCATGGACGTGCCCATGACGAACACAACATTTCTCCTTAACCAATACAAAACAGACATAGCTGCTCAAAAAAAAGATCCTATACTAATCCAGCATACAAGAATAGTACACAACAAGAAATACCACACTCAGTCAATCCACCCCGAATCCTTGCAGCCGCGTTGAGCATGGCGGTCGAGGACTCAAACTGTACCATTCAAATCCTTGTCACAGAGGCACTGAGCTGATTGGTATGTAGCCAGGCACCTCCTGATCTGAATCTTGAACTGGC
The DNA here is from genome assembly GCF_031143425.1 of Pleurodeles waltl. Lineage (NCBI taxonomy): Eukaryota > Metazoa > Chordata > Amphibia > Caudata > Salamandridae > Pleurodeles > Pleurodeles waltl. The sequence goes on from NW_027150097.1 coordinate 6,587,223, forward strand.
TCCAAATTCTGCATGTCCACACCCCCTGTAATAGATGATTGAGAATTAGTAGCAGTCACCACCGGATCCACTGTCAGGATGATCCATCCTTTCTTCTTCATCAGCTTCAGATCCCACTGTTTCCCTGAGCAGGAAGGTCTGGAATTGAAAATACAGAGGACATTAAACAACATTCACTCAGTACATGGCACTCATTTTGGTTTATAAGCTGGAAATTGAGCCATCATTGTGGTGTCAAGAGTGCCAGGATGGCCGAGTGTTCTAAGGCGCTGCGTTCAGGTTGCAGTGTCCCTTGGAGATATGGTTTTGAATCCCACTTCTGACAAGTGTCTTTTGCGAGGTGGATACATTTTTGGACTTTTTTTTTCCAAGCACCCGTATCAAAAACAATCACCACAGTTTCTGTAAATTATCGATAAGATCTATTGTCCGTTGCTTCCACTAATTGCCTGAAGTTGCCTAAATCGCAGTAAATCGGTAAAGCGGGAAATCACAGCATCTTCAACAAATCGTGATAGAGGGGCAGAGATAAAGGTTTCAACCCTACATATCAAGAGCGCAGCTGTCAATAGTTCAGCAGGTTCACAGTGCAGAAGGTTCAGTGGCACCAGGGTCCCCTGCGTCCCAATCACAGCTGGTTTTTAACTTCTGTATTCAGGGCATGGGAGGGGTGTGTTGCATCGTGCACACACGGTGCCTGTTTCGCAGATAAGTTTTAATAAATACACAGAGAATAATATAGAGTCATTGGCCACGAGGAACACCTTCCCTGACCTTTTATTCTCTCTGGTTCCACGTCACCGCGCCTACCATCCAACTCCAAAACTCGGGGGAGACTAACAGTCCCTACCTCCCTTGGTGTGCATCAGAGGCGTGCCCATGACGAACACAACATTTCTCCTTAACCAATACAAAACAAACATAGCTGCTCAAAAAAAAAGATACTATACTAATCCATTATACAAGAATTGTACACAACAAGAAATGCCACATTCAGTCAATCCACCCCGAATCCTTGCAGCCGCGTTGAGCATGGCGGTCGAGGACACAAACTGTACCGTTCAAGTCCTTGTCTCAGAGGCACTGAGTTGATTGGTATGGAGCCAGGCACCTCCTGATCTGAATCTTGAACTGGCTCCAAATTCTGCATGTCCACACCCCCTGTAGTAGATGATTGAGAATTAGTAGCAGTCACCACCGGCCATGTGCACTGGCTCAAAATTCAGCATGTCCACACCCCATGTAGTAGATGATTGAGAATTAGTAGCAGTCACCACCGGATCCACTGTCAGGATGATCCATCCTCTCTCCTTCATCAGCTTCAGATCCCACTGTTTCCCTGAGCAGGAAGGTCTGGAATTGAAAATACAGAGGACATTAAAAAACATTCACTCAGTACATGGCACTCATTTTGGTTTATACGCTCGAAATTGTGCAATGAGCATGGTGTGAAGAGTGTTAGGATGGCCGAGTGGTTTAAGGCGCTGCATTCAGATCACAGTCTCCTTTGGAGGCGTGGGTTCAAATCCCACTTCAGACAAGTGTCTTTTGCGAGGTGGATACATTTTGGGAATTTTTTTTACCAAGCACCCTTATCAAAAACAATGTCAACAGTTTCTGTAAATTATCGATAAGATCTATTGTCCGTTGCTTGCACTAATTTCCTGAAGTTGGCTAAATCGCAGTAAATTGGTAAAGCGGGAAATCACAGCATTTTCAACAAATCGTGATAGAGTCTTTGGCCACGAGGAACACCTTCCCCTACCTTTTACTAACACTCTCTACCTCCCTTGGTGTGCATCATGGGTGTGCCCATGACGAACACAACATTTCTCCTTAACCAATACAAAACAGACATAGCTGCTCAAAAAAAAGATCCTATACTAATCCAGCATACAAGAATAGTACACAACAAGAAATACCACACTCAGTCAATCCACCCCGAATCCTTGCAGCCGCGTTGAGCATGGCGGTCGAGGACTCAAACTGTACCATTCAAATCCTTGTCTCAGAGGCACTGAGTTGATTGGTATGTAGCCAGGCACCTCCTGATCTGAATCTTGAACTGGCTCCAAATTCTGCATGTCCACACCCCCTGTAATAGATGATTGAGAATTAGTAGCAGTCACCACCGGATCCACTGTCAGGATGATCCATCCTTTCTTCTTCATCAGCTTCAGATCCCACTGTTTCCCTGAGCAGGAAGGTCTGGAATTGAAAATACAGAGGACATTAAACAACATTCACTCAGTACATGGCACTCATTTTGGTTTATAAGCTGGAAATTGAGCCATCATTGTGGTGTCAAGAGTGTCAGGATGGCCGAGTGTTCTAAGGCGCTGCGTTCAGGTTGCAGTGTCCCTTGGAGATATGGTTTTGAATCCCACTTCTGACAAGTGTCTTTTGCGAAGTGGATACATTTTTGGACTTTTTTTTTCCAAGCACCCGTATCAAAAACAATCACCACAGTTTCTGTAAATTATCGATAAGATCTATTGTCCGTTGCTTCCACTAATTGCCTGAAGTTGCCTAAATCGCAGTAAATCGGTAAAGCGGGAAATCACAGCATCTTCAACAAATCGTGATAGAGGGGCAGAGATAAAGGTTTCGACCCTACATATCAAGAGCGCAGCTGTCAATAGTTCAGCAGGTTCACAGTGCAGAAGGTTCAGTGGCACCAGGGTCCCCTGCGTCCCAATGACAGCTGGTTTTTAACTTCTTTATTCAGGGCATGGGAGGGGTGTGTTGCATCGTGCACACACGGTGCCTGTTTCGCAGATAAGTTTTAATAAATACACAGAGAATAATATAGAGTCATTGGCCACGAGGAAAACCTTCCCTGATCGTTTATTCTCTCCGGTTCCACGTCACCGCGCCTACCATCCAACTCCAAAACTCGGGGGAGACTAACACTCCCTACCTCCCTTGGTGTGCATCATAAGCGTGCCCATGACGAACACAACATTTCTCCTTAACCAATATAAAAGAAACATAGCTGCTCAAAAAAAAGATACTATATTAATCCAATATAGAAGAATAGTACACAACAAGAAATGCCACATTCAGTCAATGCACCCCGAATCCTTGCAGCCGCGTGAGCATGGCGGTCGAGGACTCAAACTGTACCGTTCAAGTCCGTGTCTCAGAGGCACTGAGTTGATTGGTATGGAGCCAGGCACCTCCTGATCTGAATCTTGAACTGGCTCCAAATTCTGCATGTCCACACCCCTTGTAGTAGATGATTGAGAATTAGTAGCAGTCACCACCGGCCATGTGCACTGGCTCAAAATTCTGCATGTCCACACCCCATGTAGTCGATGATTGAGAATTAGTAGCAGTCACCACCGGATCCACTGTCAGGATGATCCATCCTCTCTCTTTCATCAGCTCCAGATCCCACTTTTTCCCTGAGCAGAAAGGTCTGGAATTGAAAATACAGAGGACATTAAACAACATTCACTCATTACATGGCACTCATTTTGGTTTATAAGCTGGAAATTAAGCCATCAGTCTGGTGTCAAGATCGTCAGGATGGCCGGGTGGTCTAAGGTGCTGTGTTCAGGTTGCAGTCTCCCTTGGAGACGTGGGTTCAAACCCCACTTCTGACAAGTGCCTTTTGCGAGGTGGATACATTGATGGACTTTTTTTTCCAAGCACCCTTATCAAAAACAATGTCAACAGTTTCTGTAAATTATCGATAAGATCTATTGTCCGTTGCTTGCACTAATTGCTTGAAGTTGGCTAAATCGTAGTAAATCGGTAAAGCAGGAAATCACAGCATCTTCAACAAATCGTGATAGAGGGGCCGAGATAAAGGTTTCGACCCTACATATCAAAAGCGCAGCTGTCAATAGTTCAGCAGGTTAACAGTGCAGAAGGTTCAGTGGCACCAGGGTCCCCTGCGTCCCAATCACAGCTGGTTTTTAACTTCTGTATTCAGGGCATGGGAGGGGTGTGTTGCATCGTGCACACACGGTGCCTGTTTTGCAGATAAGTTTTAATAAATACACAGAGAATAATATAGAGTCATTGGCCACGAGGAACACCTTCCCTGACCTTTTATTCTCTCCAGTTCCACGTCACCGCGCCTACCATCCAACTCTAAAACTCGGGGGAGACTAACACTCCCTACCTCCCTTGGTGTGCATCAGAGGCGTGCCCATGACGAACACAACATTTCTCCTTAACCAATACAAAACAAACATAGCTGCTCAAAAAAAAAGATACTATACTAATCCATTATACAAGAATAGTACACAACAAGAAATGCCACATTCAGTCAATCCACCCCGAATCCTTGCAGCCGCATTGAGCATGGCGGTCGAGGACTCAAACTGTACCGTTCAAGTCCTTGTCTCAGAGGCACTGAGTTGATTGGTATGGAGCCAGGCACCTCCTGATCTGAATCTTGAACTGGCTCCAAATTCTGCATGTCCACACCCCCTGTAGTAGATGATTGAGAATTAGTAGCAGTCACCACCGGCCATGTGCACTGGCTCAAAATTCAGCATGTCCACACCCCATGTAGTAGATGATTGAGAATTAGTAGCAGTCACCACCGGATCCACTGTCAGGATTATCCATCCTCTCTCCTTCATCAGCTTCAGATCCCACTGTTTCCCTGAGCAGGAAGGTCTGGAATTGAAAATACAGAGGACATTAAAAAACATTCACTCAGTACATGGCACTCATTTTGGTTTATACGCTCGAAATTGAGCAATGAGCAAGGTGTGAAGAGTGTTAAGATGGCCGAGTGGTCTAAGGCGCTGCATTCAGGTCGCAGTCTCCTTTGGAGGCGTGGGTTCAAATCCCACTTCTGACAAGTGTCTTTTGCGAGGTGGATACATTTTTTGATTTTTTTTTACCAAGCACCCTTATCAAAAACAATGTCAACAGTTTCTGTAAATTATCGATAAGATCTATTGTCCGTTGCTTGCACTAATTTCCTGAAGTTGGCTAAATCGCAGTAAATTGGTAAAGCGGGAAATCACAGCATCTTCAACAAATCGTGATAGAGTCTTTGGCCACGAGGAACACCTTCCCCTACCTTTTAGTAACACTCTCTACCTCCCTTGGTGTGCATCATGGGCGTGCCCATGACGAACACAACATTTCTCCTTAACCAATACAAAACAGACATAGCTGCTCAAAAAAAAGATACTATACTAATCCAGCATACAAGAATAGTACACAACAAGAAATACCACATTCAGTCAATCCACCCCGAATCCTTGCAGCCGCGTTGAGCATGGCGGTCGAGGACTCAAACTGTACCATTCAAGTCCTTGTCTCAGAGGCACTGAGTTGATTGGTATGTAGCCAGGCACCTCCTGATCTGAATCTTGAACTGGCTCCAAATTCTGCATGTCCACACCCCCTGTAATAGATGATTGAGAATTAGTAGCAGTCACCACCGGATCCACTGTCAGGATGATCCATCCTTTCTTCTTCATCAGCTTCAGATCCCACTGTTTCCCTGAGCAGGAAGGTCTGGAATTGAAAATACAGAGGACATTAAACAACATTCACTCAGTACATGGCACTCATTTTGGTTTATAAGCTGGAAATTGAGCCATCATTGTGGTGTCAAGAGTGTCAGCATGGCCGAGTGTTCTAAGGCGCTGCGTTCAGGTTGCAGTGTCCCTTGGAGATATGGTTTTGAATCCCACTTCTGACAAGTGTCTTTTGCGAGGTGGATACATTTTTGGACTTTTTTTTTCCAAGCACCCGTATCAAAAACAATCACCACAGTTTCTGTAAATTATCGATAAGATCTATTGTCCGTTGCTTCCACTAATTGCCTGAAGTTACCTAAATCGCAGTAAATCGGTAAAGCGGGAAATCACAGCATCTTCAACAAATCGTGATAGAGGGGCAGAGATAAAGGTTTCGACCCTACATATCAAGAGCGCAGCTGTCAATAGTTCAGCAGGTTCACAGTGCAGAAGGTTCAGTGGCACCAGGGTCCCCTGCGTCCCAATGACAGCTGGTTTTTAACTTCTTTATTCAGGGCATGGGAGGGGTGTGTTGCATCGTGCACACACGGTGCCTGTTTCGCAGATAAGTTTTAATAAATACACAGAGAATAATATGGAGTCTTTGGCCACGAGGAACACCTTCCCTGATCGTTTATTCTCTCCGGTTCCACGTCACCGCGCCTACCATCCAACTCCAAAACTCGGGGGAGACTAACACTCCCTACCTCCCTTGGTGTGCATCATAGGCGTGCCCATGACGAACACAACATTTCTCCTTAACCAATACAAAATAAACATAGCTGCTCAAAAAAAAGATACTATACTAATCCAATATACAAGAATAGTACACAACAAGAAATGCCACATTCAGTCAATGCACCCCGAATCCTTGCAGCTGCGTTGAGCATGGCGGTCGAGGACTCAAACTGTACCGTTCAAGTCCGTGTCTCAGAGGCACTGAGTTGATTGGTATGGAGCCAGGCACCTCCTGATCTGAATCTTGAACTGGCTCCAAATTCTGCATGTCCACACCCCTTGTAGTAGATGATTGAGAATTAGTAGCAGTCACCACCGGCCATGTGCACTGGCTCAAAATTCTGCATGTCCACACCCCATGTAGTCGATTATTGAGAATTAGTAGCAGTCACCACCGGATCCACTGTCAGGATGATCCATCCTCTCTCTTTCATCAGCTCCAGATCCCACTTTTTCCCTGAGCAGAAAGGTCTGGAATTGAAAATACAGAGGACATTAAACAACATTCACTCAGTACATGGCACTCATTTTGGTTTATAAGCTGCAAATTAAGCCATCAGTCTGGTGTCAATAGTGTCAGGATGGCCGGGTGGTCTAAGGTGCTGTGTTCAGGTTGCAGTCTCCCTTGGAGACGTGGGTTCAAACCCCACTTCTTACAAGTGCCTTTTGCAAGGTGGATACATTTATGGACTTTTTTTTCCAAGCACCCTTATCAAAAACAATGTCAACAGTTTCTGTAAATTATCGATAAGATCTATTGTCCGTTGCTTGCACTAATTGCTTGAAGTTGGCTAAATCGTAGTAAATCGGTAAAGCAGGAAATCACAGCATCTTCAACAAATCGTGATAGAGGGGCCGAGATAAAGGTTTCGACCCTACATATCAAAAGCGCAGCTGTCAATAGTTCAGCAGGTTAACAGTGCAGAAGGTTCAGTGGCACCAGGGTCCCCTGCGTCCCAATCACAGCTGGTTTTTAACTTCTGTATTCAGGGCATGGGAGGGGTGTGTTGCATCGTGCACACACAGTGCCTGTTTCGCAGATAAGTTTTAATAAATACACAGAGAATAATATAGAGTCATTGGCCACGAGGAACACCTTCCCTGACCTTTTATTCTCTCCGGTTCCACGTCACCGCGCCTACCATCCAACTCCAAAACTCGGGGGAGACTAACACTCCCTACCTCCCTTGGTGTGCATCATAGGCGTGCCCATGACGAACACAACATTTCTCCTTAACCAATACAAAACAAACATAGCTTCTCAAAAAAAAGATACTATACTAATCCAGTATACAAGAATAGTACACAACAAGAAATGCCACATTCAGTCAATCCACCCCGAATCCTTGCAGCCGCGTTGAGCATGGCGGTCGAGGACTCAAACTGTACCGTTCAAGTCCTTGTCTCAGAGGCACTGAGTTGATTGGTATGGAGCCAGGCACCTCCTGATCTGAATCTTGAACTGGCTCCAAATTCTGCATGTCCACACCCCCTGTAGTAGATGATTGAGAATTAGTAGCAGTCACCACCGGCCATGTGCACTGGCTCAAAATTCAGCATGTCCACACCCCATGTAGTAGATGATTGAGAATTAGTAGCAGTCACCACCGGATCCACTGTCAGGATTATCCATCCTCTCTCCTTCATCAGCTTCAGATCCCACTGTTTCCCTGAGCAGGAAGGTCTGGAATTGAAAATACAGAGGACATTAAAAAACATTCACTCAGTACATGGCACTCATTTTGGTTTATACGCTTGAAATTGAGCAATGAGCAAGGTGTGAAGAGTGTTAAGATGGCCGAGTGGTCTAAGGCGCTGCATTCAGGTCGCAGTCTCCTTTGGAGGCGTGGGTTCAAATCCCACTTCTGACAAGTGTCTTTTGCGAGGTGGATACATTTTTGGATTTTTTTTTACCAAGCACCCTTATCAAAAACAATGTCAACAGTTTCTGTAAATTATCGATAAGATCTATTGTCCGTTGCTTGCACTAATTTCCTGAAGTTGGCTAAATCGCAGTAAATTGGTAAAGCGGGAAATCACAGCATCTTCAACAAATCGTGATAGAGTCTTTGGCCACGAGGAACACCTTCCCCTACCTTTTAGTAACACTCTCTACCTCCCTTGGTGTGCATCATGGACGTGCCCATGACGAACACAACATTTCTCCTTAACCAATACAAAACAGACATAGCTGCTCAAAAAAAAGATACTATACTAATCCAGCATACAAGAATAGTACACAACAAGAAATACCACATTCAGTCAATCCACCCCGAATCCTTGCAGCCGCGTTGAGCATGGCGGTCGAGGACTCAAACTGTACCATTCAAGTCCTTGTCTCAGAGGCACTGAGTTGATTGGTATGTAGCCAGGCACCTCCTGATCTGAATCTTGAACTGGCTCCAAATTCTGCATGTCCACACCCCCTGTAATAGATGATTGAGAATTAGTAGCAGTCACCACCGGATCCACTGTCAGGATGATCCATCCTTTCTTCTTCATCAGCTTCAGATCCCACTGTTTCCCTGAGCAGGAAGGTCTGGAATTGAAAATACAGAGGACATTAAACAACATTCACTCAGTACATGGCACTCATTTTGGTTTATAAGCTGGAAATTGAGCCATCATTGTGGTGTCAAGAGTGTCAGCATGGCCGAGTGTTCTAAGGCGCTGCGTTCAGGTTGCAGTGTCCCTTGGAGATATGGTTTTGAATCCCACTTCTGACAAGTGTCTTTTGCGAGGTGGATACATTTTTGGACTTTTTTTTTCCAAGCACCCGTATCAAAAACAATCACCACAGTTTCTGTAAATTATCGATAAGATCTATTGTCCGTTGCTTCCACTAATTGCCTGAAGTTACCTAAATCGCAGTAAATCGGTAAAGCGGGAAATCACAGCATCTTCAACAAATCGTGATAGAGGGGCAGAGATAAAGGTTTCGACCCTACATATCAAGAGCGCAGCTGTCAATAGTTCAGCAGGTTCACAGTGCAGAAGGTTCAGTGGCACCAGGGTCCCCTGCGTCCCAATGACAGCTGGTTTTTAACTTCTTTATTCAGGGCATGGGAGGGGTGTGTTGCATCGTGCACACACGGTGCCTGTTTCGCAGATAAGTTTTAATAAATACACAGAGAATAATATGGAGTCTTTGGCCACGAGGAACACCTTCCCTGATCGTTTATTCTCTCCGGTTCCACGTCACCGCGCCTACCATCCAACTCCAAAACTCGGGGGAGACTAACACTCCCTACCTCCCTTGGTGTGCATCATAGGCGTGCCCATGACGAACACAACATTTCTCCTTAACCAATACAAAATAAACATAGCTGCTCAAAAAAAAGATACTATACTAATCCAATATACAAGAATAGTACACAACAAGAAATGCCACATTCAGTCAATGCACCCCGAATCCTTGCAGCTGCGTTGAGCATGGCGGTCGAGGACTCAAACTGTACCGTTCAAGTCCGTGTCTCAGAGGCACTGAGTTGATTGGTATGGAGCCAGGCACCTCCTGATCTGAATCTTGAACTGGCTCCAAATTCTGCATGTCCACACCCCTTGTAGTAGATGATTGAGAATTAGTAGCAGTCACCACCGGCCATGTGCACTGGCTCAAAATTCTGCATGTCCACACCCCATGTAGTCGATTATTGAGAATTAGTAGCAGTCACCACCGGATCCACTGTCAGGATGATCCATCCTCTCTCTTTCATCAGCTCCAGATCCCACTTTTTCCCTGAGCAGAAAGGTCTGGAATTGAAAATACAGAGGACATTAAACAACATTCACTCAGTACATGGCACTCATTTTGGTTTATAAGCTGCAAATTAAGCCATCAGTCTGGTGTAAATAGTGTCAGGATGGCCGGGTGGTCTAAGGTGCTGTGTTCAGGTTGCAGTCTCCCTTGGAGACGTGGGTTCAAACCCCACTTCTGACAAGTGCCTTTTGCAAGGTGGATACATTTATGGACTTTTTTTTCCAAGCACCCTTATCAAAAACAATGTCAACAGTTTCTGTAAATTATCGATAAGATCTATTGTCCGTTGCTTGCACTAATTGCTTGAAGTTGGCTAAATCGTAGTAAATCGGTAAAGCAGGAAATCACAGCATCTTCAACAAATCGTGATAGAGGGGCCGAGATAAAGGTTTCGACCCTACATATCAAAAGCGCAGCTGTCAATAGTTCAGCAGGTTAACAGTGCAGAAGGTTCAGTGGCACCAGGGTCCCCTGCGTCCCAATCACAGCTGGTTTTTAACTTCTGTATTCAGGGCATGGGAGGGGTGTGTTGCATCGTGCACACACAGTGCCTGTTTCGCAGATAAGTTTTAATAAATACACAGAGAATAATATAGAGTCATTGGCCACGAGGAACACCTTCCCTGACCTTTTATTCTCTCCGGTTCCACGTCACCGCGCCTACCATCCAACTCCAAAACTCGGGGGAGACTAACACTCCCTACCTCCCTTGGTGTGCATCATAGGCGTGCCCATGACGAACACAACATTTCTCCTTAACCAATACAAAACAAACATAGCTTCTCAAAAAAAAGATACTATACTAATCCAGTATACAAGAATAGTACACAACAAGAAATGCCACATTCAGTCAATCCACCCCGAATCCTTGCAGCCGCGTTGAGCATGGCGGTCGAGGACTCAAACTGTACCGTTCAAGTCCTTGTCTCAGAGGCACTGAGTTGATTGGTATGGAGCCAGGCACCTCCTGATCTGAATCTTGAACTGGCTCCAAATTCTGCATGTCCACACCCCCTGTAGTAGATGATTGAGAATTAGTAGCAGTCACCACCGGCCATGTGCACTGGCTCAAAATTCAGCATGTCCACACCCCATGTAGTAGATGATTGAGAATTAGTAGCAGTCACCACCGGATCCACTGTCAGGATTATCCATCCTCTCTCCTTCATCAGCTTCAGATCCCACTGTTTCCCTGAGCAGGAAGGTCTGGAATTGAAAATACAGAGGACATTAAAAAACATTCACTCAGTACATGGCACTCATTTTGGTTTATACGCTCGAAATTGAGCAATGAGCAAGGTGTGAAGAGTGTTAAGATGGTCGAGTGGTCTAGGGCGCTGCATTCAGGTCGCAGTCTCCTTTGGAGGCGTGGGTTCAAATCCCACTTCTGACAAGTGTCTTTTGCGAGGTGGATACATTTTTGGATTTTTTTTTACCAAGCACCCTTATCAAAAACAATGTCAACAGTTTCTGTAAATTATCGATAAGATCTATTGTCCGTTGCTTGCACTAATTTCCTGAAGTTGGCTAAATCGCAGTAAATTGGTAAAGCGGGAAATCAGAGCATCTTCAACAAATCGTGATAGAGTCTTTGGCCACGAGGAACACCTTCCCCTACATTTTAGTAACACTCTCTACCTCCCTTGGTGTGCATCATGGGCGTGCCCATGACGAACACAACATTTCTCCTTAACCAATACAAAACAGACATAGCTGCTCAAAAAAAAGATACTATACTAATCCAGCATACAAGAATAGTACACAACAAGAAATACCACATTCAGTCAATCCACCCCGAATCCTTGCAGCCGCGTTGAGCATGGCGGTCGAGGACTCAAACTGTACCATTCAAGTCCTTGTCTCAGAGGCACTGAGTTGATTGGTATGTAGCCAGGCACCTCCTGATCTGAATCTTGAACTGGCTCCAAATTCTGCATGTCCACACCCCCTGTAATAGATGATTGAGAATTAGTAGCAGTCACCACCGGATCCACTGTCAGGATGATCCATCCTTTCTTCTTCATCAGCTTCAGATCCCACTGTTTCCCTGAGCAGGAAGGTCTGGAATTGAAAATACAGAGGACATTAAACAACATTCACTCAGTACATGGCACTCATTTTGGTTTATAAGCTGGAAATTGAGCCATCATTGTGGTGTCAAGAGTGTCAGCATGGCCGAGTGTTCTAAGGCGCTGCGTTCAGGTTGCAGTGTCCCTTGGAGATATGGTTTTGAATCCCACTTCTGACAAGTGTCTTTTGCGAGGTGGATACATTTTTGGACTTTTTTTTTCCAAGCACCCGTATCAAAAACAATCACCACAGTTTCTGTAAATTATCGATAAGATCTATTGTCCGTTGCTTCCACTAATTGCCTGAAGTTACCTAAATCGCAGTAAATCGGTAAAGCGGGAAATCACAGCATCTTCAACAAATCGTGATAGAGGGGCAGAGATAAAGGTTTCGACCCTACATATCAAGAGCGCAGCTGTCAATAGTTCAGCAGGTTCACAGTGCAGAAGGTTCAGTGGCACCAGGGTCCCCTGCGTCCCAATGACAGCTGGTTTTTAACTTCTTTATTCAGGGCATGGGAGGGGTGTGTTGCATCGTGCACACACGGTGCCTGTTTCGCAGATAAGTTTTAATAAATACACAGAGAATAATATGGAGTCTTTGGCCACGAGGAACACCTTCCCTGATCGTTTATTCTCTCCGGTTCCACGTCACCGCGCCTACCATCCAACTCCAAAACTCGGGGGAGACTAACACTCCCTACCTCCCTTGGTGTGCATCATAGGCGTGCCCATGACGAACACAACATTTCTCCTTAACCAATACAAAATAAACATAGCTGCTCAAAAAAAAGATACTATACTAATCCAATATACAAGAATAGTACACAACAAGAAATGCCACATTCAGTCAATGCACCCCGAATCCTTGCAGCTGCGTTGAGCATGGCGGTCGAGGACTCAAACTGTACCGTTCAAGTCCGTGTCTCAGAGGCACTGAGTTGATTGGTATGGAGCCAGGCACCTCCTGATCTGAATCTTGAACTGGCTCCAAATTCTGCATGTCCACACCCCTTGTAGTAGATGATTGAGAATTAGTAGCAGTCACCACCGGCCATGTGCACTGGCTCAAAATTCTGCATGTCCACACCCCATGTAGTCGATTATTGAGAATTAGTAGCAGTCACCACCGGATCCACTGTCAGGATGATCCATCCTCTCTCTTTCATCAGCTCCAGATCCCACTTTTTCCCTGAGCAGAAAGGTCTGGAATTGAAAATACAGAGGACATTAAACAACATTCACTCAGTACATGGCACTCATTTTGGTTTATAAGCTGCAAATTAAGCCATCAGTCTGGTGTCAATAGTGTCAGGATGGCCGGGTGGTCTAAGGTGCTGTGTTCAGGTTGCAGTCTCCCTTGGAGACGTGGGTTCAAACCCCACTTCTGACAAGTGCCTTTTGCAAGGTGGATACATTTATGGACTTTTTTTTCCAAGCACCCTTATCAAAAACAATGTCAACAGTTTCTGTAAATTATCGATAAGATCTATTGTCCGTTGCTTGCACTAATTGCTTGAAGTTGGCTAAATCGTAGTAAATCGGTAAAGCAGGAAATCACAGCATCTTCAACAAATCGTGATAGAGGGGCCGAGATAAAGGTTTCGACCCTACATATCAAAAGCGCAGCTGTCAATAGTTCAGCAGGTTAACAGTGCAGAAGGTTCAGTGGCACCAGGGTCCCCTGCGTCCCAATCACAGCTGGTTTTTAACTTCTGTATTCAGGGCATGGGAGGGGTGTGTTGCATCGTGCACACACAGTGCCTGTTTCGCAGATAAGTTTTAATAAATACACAGAGAATAATATAGAGTCATTGGCCACGAGGAACACCTTCCCTGACCTTTTATTCTCTCCGGTTCCACGTCACCGCGCCTACCATCCAACTCCAAAACTCGGGGGAGACTAACACTCCCTACCTCCCTTGGTGTGCATCATAGGCGTGCCCATGACGAACACAACATTTCTCCTTAACCAATACAAAACAAACATAGCTTCTCAAAAAAAAGATACTATACTAATCCAGTATACAAGAATAGTACACAACAAGAAATGCCACATTCAGTCAATCCACCCCGAATCCTTGCAGCCGCGTTGAGCATGGCGGTCGAGGACTCAAACTGTACCGTTCAAGTCCTTGTCTCAGAGGCACTGAGTTGATTGGTATGGAGCCAGGCACCTCCTGATCTGAATCTTGAACTGGCTCCAAATTCTGCATGTCCACACCCCCTGTAGTAGATGATTGAGAATTAGTAGCAGTCACCACCGGCCATGTGCACTGGCTCAAAATTCAGCATGTCCACACCCCATGTAGTAGATGATTGAGAATTAGTAGCAGTCACCACCGGATCCAATGTCAGGATTATCCATCCTCTCTCCTTCATCAGCTTCAGATCCCACTGTTTCCCTGAGCAGGAAGGTCTGGAATTGAAAATACAGAGGACATTAAACAACATTCACTCAGTACATGGCACTCATTTTGGTTTATAAGCTGGAAATTGAGCCATCAGTGCAGTGTCAAGAGTGTCAGGATGGCCGAGTGGTCTAAGGCGCTGCGTTCAGATCGCAGTCTCCTTTGGAGGCGTGGGTTCGAATCCCAATTCTGACAAGTGTCTTTTGCGAGGTGGATACATTTTTGGACTTTTTTTTTCCAAGCACCCGTATCAAAAACAATGTCAACAGTTTCTGTAAATTATTGATAAGATCTATTGTCCGTTGCTTGCACTAATTTCCTGAAGTTGGCTAAATCGCAGTAAATCGGTAAAGCGGGAAATCACAGCATCTTCAACAAATCGTGATAGAGGGGCAGAGATAAAGGTTTCGACCCTACATATCAAGAGCGCAGCTGTCAATAGTTCAGCAGGTTCACAGTACAGAAGGTTCAGTGGCACCAGGGTCCCCTGCGTCCCAATCACAGCTGGTTTTTTACTTCTGTATTCAGGGCATGGGAGGGGTGTGTTGCATCGTGCACACACGGTGCCTGTTTCGCAGATAAGTTTTAATAAATACACAGAGAATAATATAGAGTCATTGGCCACGAGGAACACCTTCCTTGACCTTTTATTCTCTCCGGTTCCACGTCACCGCGCCTACCATCCAACTCCAAAACTTGGGGGAGACTAACACTCCCTACCTCCCTTGGTGTGCATCAGAGGCGTGCCCATGAAGAACACAACATTTCTCCTTAACCAATACAAAACAAACATAGCTGCTCAAAAAAAAAGATACTATACTAATCCATTATACAAGAATAGTACACAGCAAGAAATGCCACATTCAGTCAATCCACCCCGAATCCTTGCAGCCGCATTGAGCATGGCGGTCGAGGACTCAAACTGTACCGTTCAAGTCCTTGTCTCAGAGGCACTGAGTTGATTGGTATGGAGCCAGGCACCTCCTGATCTGAATCTTGACCTGGCTCCAAATTCTGCATGTCCACACCCCCTGTAGTAGATGATTGAGAATTAGTAGCAGTCACCACCGGCCATGTACACTGGCTCAAAATTCAGCATGTCCACACCCCATGTAGTAGATGATTGAGAATTAGTAGCAGTCACCACCGGATCCACTGTCAGGATGATCCATCCTCTCTCCTTCATCAGCTTCAGATCCCACTGTTTCCCTGAGCAGGAAGGTCTGAAATTGAAAATACAGAGGACATTAAACAACATTCACTCAGTACATGGCACTCATTTTGGTTTATACGCTCGAAATTGAGCAATGAGCAAGGTGTGAAGGGTGTTAGGATGGCCGAGTGGTCTAAGGCGCTGCATTCAGGTCGCAGTCTCCTTTGGAGACGTGGGTTCAAATCTCTTTTCTGACAAGTGTCTTTTGCGAGGTGGATAAATTTTTGGAATTTTTTTTACCAAGCACCCTTATCAAAAACAATGTCAACAGTTTCTGTAAAATATCGATAAGATCTATTGTCCGTTGCTTGCACTAATTTCCTGAAGTTGGCTAAATCGCAGTAAATTGGTAAAGCGGGAAATCACAGCATCTTCAACAAATCGTAATAGAGTCTTTGGCCACGAGGAACACCTTCCCCTACCTTTTACTAACACTCTCTACCTCCCTTGGTGTGCATCATGGGCGTTCCCATGACGAACACAACATTTCTCCTTAACCAATACAAAACAGACATAGCTGCTCAAAAAAAAGATACTATACTAATCCAGCATACAAGAATAGTACACAACAAGAAATACCACATTCAGTCAATCCACCCCGAATCCTTGCAGCCGCGTTGAGCATGGCGGTCGAGGACTCAAACTGTACCGTTCAAGTCCTTGTCTCAGAGGCACTGAGTTGATTGGTATTTAGCAGGCACCTCCTGATCTGAATCTTGAACTGGCTCCAAATTCTGCATGTCCACACCCCCTGTAATAGATGATTGATAATTAGTAGCAGTCACCACCGGATCCACTGTCAGGATGATCCATCCTTTCTTCTTCATCAGCTTCAGATCCCACTGTTTCCCTGAGCAGGAAGGTCTGGAATTGAAAAGTCAGAGGACATTAAACAACATTCACTCAGTACATGGCACTCATTTTGGTTTATAAGCTGGAAATTGAGCCATCATTGTGGTGTCAGGATGGCCGAGTGTTCTAAGGTGCTGCGTTCAGGTTGCAGTGTCCCTTGGAGATATGGTTTTGAATCCCACTTCTGACAAGTGTCTTTTGCGAGGTGGATACATTTTTGGACTTTTTTTTTCCAAGCACCCGTATCAAAAACAATCACCACAGTTTCTGTAAATTATCGATAAGATCTATTGTCCGTTGCTTCCACTAATTGCCTGAAGTTGCCTAAATCGCAGTAAATCGGTAAAGCGGGAAATCACAGCATCTTCAACAAATCGTGATAGAGGGGCAGAGATAAAGGTTTCGACCCTACATATCAAGAGCGCAGCTGTCAATAGTTCAGCAGGTTCACAGTGCAGAAGGTTCAGTGGCACCAGGGTCCCCTGCGTCCCAATGACAGCTGGTTTTTAACTTCTTTATTCAGGGCATGGGAGGGGTGTGTTGCATCGTGCACACACGGTGCCTGTTTCGCAGATAAGTTTTAATAAATACACAGAGAATAATATAGAGTCATTGGCCACGAGGAACACCTTCCCATATCGTTTATTCTCTCCGGTTCCACGTCACCGCGCCTACCATCCAACTCCAAAACTCGGGGGAGACTAACACTCCCTACCTCCCTTGGTGTGCATCATAAGCGTGCCCATGACGAACACAACATTTCTCCTTAACCCCTTCTGTGCCGCGGACGTAGTGGTTACGTCCCGCGGCACAGTGCTGCTGTGCCGAGGACGTAACCACTACGTCCTCGGCACACAGCCCAGAGGGAGCGCTCTCGCTCCCTCTGTGTGCTTCCCCCCAAAGTCAGGGATGGAAGGGGAAGCCCTTCCCCTTCCACCCCGACCCCCGCACCCCCCCTTAATGACGTCAGCGCGCGATCACGCGCTGACTTCATTATGGGGATTTCGCCGCACAGGAAGCCATTTGCTTCCTGTGCGGCGAACGGAGAAGAGGTGAGTTCCTCTTCCCGGTGGGTGGGGGGTTTGGGCTAAAGAGGCACCGGGGGAAAGGAAAGGCTTTTCCTTTCCCCCGGTGTCTCTTTGAGCATTCCTGCTGCCCGATCGCATTGCGATCGGGCAGCAGGAATGCCCACTAGACACCCGGGATTTTTTTTTTTTATTGTTGTTACCTGTTTTTGGCATGCGGGGAGCGGCCCCTTGGGCAAGGGTCGCTCCCCTTGTGGGGGCAATTTGTTACGGCCATTTCTGCCCCCCTTGGGGGCAGATTGGCCTACTTTTTAGGCGGATCTGCCCCCAAGGGGGGCAGAAACCACTGGATCACCAGGGATTTTTATTTTCTGTGCATTTATGTTGGGGGGGGGGTGCCCCCTTAGGCAAGGGGGCGCCCCCCCAAGGGGGCAGAGAACTGTTGGCCTTTTCTGCCCCCCTTGGGGGCAGATCGGCCTATTTTTTTTAGGTCCATCTGCCCCCAAGGGGGGCAGAAGCCACTTAGGCACCAGGGATTGTGTGTGTAGTGAATGGGGGGGCGCCCCCTTGGGCAAGGGTTGCTCCCCTGTGGGGGGCATGTCCTTTAGGGCCATTTCTGCCCCCCTTGAGGGCAGATTGGCTACTTTTTAGCCAGATCTGCCCCCAAGGGGGGCAGAAAACACTAGATCACCAGAGTTTTTTATTTTTATGTGTATTTATGTGGGGGGGGTGCCCCCTTGGGCAAGGGGCGCCCCCCTCCAAGGGGGCAGAGAACTGTTGGCCTTTTCTACCCCCCTTGGGGGCAAATCGGCCTATTTTTTTTAGGTCCATCTGCCCCCAAGGGGGGCAGAAGCCACTTAGGCACCAGGGATTGTGTGTGTAGTGGATGGGGGGGCGCCCCCTTGGGCAAGGGTCGCTCCCCTTTGGGGGGCATGTCTTTTAGGGCCATTTCTGCCCCCCTTGAGGGCAGATCAGCCTATTATTTTTAGGCTGATCTGCCCCCAAGGGGGGCAGAAACCACTAGAACGCCAGGGATGTTTTTTTATGTGTTTATTTTTGTGGGGGGGCGTCCCCTTGGGCACGGGGCGCCCCCCCAAGGGGGGCATTGACCTGTTGGCCATTTCTGTCCCCCCTGGGGGCAGATGGGCCTATTTTTCTAGACCCACCTGCCCCCCAGGGGGGCAGAAGCCACGTAGACACCAGGGATAGTGTGTGTGTGTGTGTGTGTTAGTGGATGGGGGGGGGGCTTGGGCAAGGGTCGCCCCCCACTTTGGGGGCACATGTACCCAGGCCATTTCTGCACCCCTTGGAGACAGATCAGCCTATTATTTTTAGGCTGATCTGCCCCCAAGGGGGGCAGAAACCACTAGAACGCCAGGGATGTTTTTTTATGTGTTTATTTTTGTGGGGGGGCGTCCCCTTGGGCACGGGGCGCCCCCCCAAGGGGGGCATTGACCTGTTGGCCATTTCTGCCCCCCCTGGGGGCAGATGGGCCTATTTTTCTAGACCCACCTGCCCCCAAGGGGGGCAGAAGCCACGTAGACACCAGGGATAGTGTGTGTGTGTGTGTGTGTTAGTGGATGGGGGGGGGGCTTGGGCAAGGGTCGCCCCCCACTTTGGGGGCACATGTACCCAGGCCATTTCTGCACCCCTTGGAGACAGATCAGCCTATTATTTTTAGGCTGATCTGCCCCCAAGGGGGGCAGAAACCACTAGAACGCCAGGGATTTTTTTTTATGTGTTTATTTTTGTGTGGGGGCGTCCCCTTGTGCACGGGCGCCCCCCCAAGGGGGGCATTGACCTGTTGGCCATTTCTGCCCCCCTTGGGGGCAGATGGGCCTATTTTTCTAGACCCACCTGCCCCCAAGGGGGGCCGAAGCCACGTAGACACCAGGGATAGTGTGTGTGTGTGTGTGTGTGTTAGTGGATGGGGGGGGGCTTGGGTAAGGGTCGCCCCCCACTTTGGGGGCACATGTACCCAGGCCATTTCTGCACCCCTTGGAGACAGATCAGCCTATTATTTTTAGGCTGATCTGCCCCCAAGGGGGGCAGAAACCACTAGAACGCCAGGGATTTTTTTTTATGTGTTTATTTTTGTGTGGGGGCGTCCCCTTGGGCACGGGCGCCCCCCCAAGGGGGGCATTGACCTGTTGGCCATTTCTGCCCCCCCTGGGGGCAGATGGGCCTATTTTTCTAGAACCACCTGCCCCCAAGGGGGGCAGAAGCCACGTAGACACCAGGGATAGTGTGTGTGTGTGTGTTAGTGGATGGGGGGGGGCTTGGGCAAGGGTCGCCCCCCACTTTGGGGGCACATGTACCCAGGCCATTTCTGCACCCCTTGGAGACAGATCAGCCTATTATTTTTAGGCTGATCTGCCCCCAAGGGGGGCAGAAACCACTAGAACGCCAGGGATTTTTTTTTATGTGTTTATTTTTGTGTGGGGGCGTCCCCTTGGGCACGGGCGCCCCCCCAAGGGGGGCATTGACCTGTTGGCCATTTCTGCCCCCCCTGGGGGCAGATGGGCCTATTTTTCTAGAACCACCTGCCCCCAAGGGGGGCAGAAGCCACGTAGACACCAGGGATGGTGTGTGTGTGTGTGTTAGTGGATGGGGGGGGGCTTGGGCAAGGGTCGCCCCCCACTTTGGGGGCACATGTACCCAGGCCATTTCTGCACCCCTTGGAGACAGATCAGCCTATTATTTTTAGGCTGATCTGCCCCCAAGGGGGGCAGAAACCACTAGAACGCCAGGGAATTTTTTTTTATTTGTTTATTTTTGTGGGGGGGGCATTGACCTGTTGGCCATTTCTACACCCCCTGGGGGCAGATGGGCCTATTTTCTTAGGCCCACCTGCCCCCAAGGGGGCAGAAGCCACTTAGGCACCAGGGATAGTGTTGTGTGTGTTTTTTTTGTTTGAGGGCTGTCCCCTTTGGCAAGGGTCGCTCTCCATGGGGACACAGTACTAAAGGTATTTTTTGGCTTCCTTGGGGCAGACAGGCCTATTTTTTTAGTAGGCCCATCTGCCCCTATGGCAGAATCCACTTAGGCACCAATTTCTAAAATGTTTGATGGTGGGGTGTTTGTCAACTGAAGAAGTCTTTGCATTTGTGATAAAAAATGTTTTCCTCCTTTTTGTTCTAGTTCAAAGCTTTTGCTTTATTTGCTGTGGCTCCTTGCGGTTTTGGCGGTGGTTGACCTGCAGTTTGCACAGTTGCATGTTTTAGGTAAGTAAAAACAATTTACTCCAAAGGAGTATTGTTGCCATGCATGAATGACATGTTTGTAGGGGGTGTACTAAATTCAGGATTGTGTGTGAAATTGTCCTTAGGTTTGTGCACAATGATATTTGTTTTGTCTTATTTCTAATTTGCCTTTCTTTCTTTCTTTTTAGTGGGATATCATTGGTGATTGCTGTATAGTTGCTGGTGAATCAAGCTTTTTCAGGCAAGTGAGCGGTATATTTTTTGAGTTTGTAACTCTTAATAACAAAGCTACACTTTGTTACTTGTCTTACACAGTGCTGGTTGTTGGTGGTGAATTTGTCCAGTTAATTTTAGCAGGAGAGATCATGGCTAGCCGCAGGATGACCGCTCAGCAGGTGGTTGGTATGCTTTTTGAGTCACAGTCTGATCATGACTATGAGACGGACTCTGCATCTGAGGCAGAGGAGGAAGTCAGAGATTCTGGCAGTGATGTTTCTGTTGGAGGGGAATCTTCTGATGATGAAGCCACACTCAGTGCAGATGAAGGTTCTGTTTTAGAGGAGGACATTGATGTGCCAATAGTGCAGCAACCTGGGGCTGAAAGGTTTCCCGTTAGAAGACCTGATGTCTGGGTTGCCCCAAACATGGAGCAGCCAGAGTTGCCTGCCTTTACTGGTCTCCCGGGGTGTAACGCCAATACAGAGAACTTTATGCCTATCAATTTCTTTGAGTTATTCATGGATGATGTGTTTTTGGAAGAGATTGTTGAGCAGACTAATTTGTATGCGGAGCAGCATTTGAGGGACAACGCTGCTAGACTTAGGCCACACTCTAGAGCTGCCCAGTGGATTCCCACAAATTTGGAGGAGCTAAAAAAGTTTTTGGGTTTGACTTTTTTGATGGGGTTGATAAGGAAGCCATCACTGGCTTCTTATTGGTCTACTAGTCCCTTGATGGCAACAGCTATATTTCCAGCTACCATGAGTCGTAATCGGTATTTGCTTCTTCTTAGGATGCTGCATTTTGTTGACAATGCATTAGCCTTGCCACGAGATCACCCAGATTCTGACCGTCTTTTTAAGATTAGGCCTGTCCTTGATCATTTTGTAGATCGGTTTTCGGAGGTCTATGTTCCAGGCAAAGAGATAAGTGTGGACGAGTCTTTGGTCCTCTTCAAGGGTCGTTTGGTTTTTAGGCAGTACATTCCTAGCAAAAGGGCACGATATGGAATTAAATTGTATATGCTGTCTGAAAGTAGGACAGGATATGTGTATAGTTTCCGTGTGTACACTGGTAGGGATTCCAATATTGACCCCCCTGGTTGTCCTCCCACTTTTGGAGTTACTGAGAAAATAGTGTGGGATCTTGGTAGACGACTGTTCAACAAAGGTCACCATTTGTATGTAGATAACTTCTACACTGGTGTGCAGTTGATCAAGGAATTGTTTAGAGTGGACACAGTTGCTTGTGGCACAATCCGTTCTAACCGGAAAGGCTATCCAAGGGAGCTTGTCTGTAAAAAACTTGAGAGGGGACAGTGCTGTGCCTTGCGGAACGAGGAGCTGCTAGCTTTGAAATTTTCAGACAAGAGGGATGTCTACATGCTAAGTACCATCCATGATGAGAGTACTTCCCCTGTGACTGTTTGGGGCCAGGTTGCTGAAGTGCGCAAACCTGTGTGCATTTTAGATTATAATAAGCACATGGGAGGTGTAGATAGAGTTGACCAGAGGTTGGAACCTTATACTGCTATTCGTAAGTCTTATGTTTGGTATAAGAAGTTAGCACTTCACCTCTTCCACTTAGCAACCTTCAATGCTTTTATTGTGTTTAGGGATAGGTCTCCAGACTCAAAGATGACATTTGTGAAATTTCAGGAGTCAGTGATAGAGAGCCTTATTGTGGTGGAACAGGCCAGAGTTCCTAGAGAAGCAGTGGTGGAGGATGTGGCTAGATTGAAAGATCGCCACTTTGCTGAGCACATTCCTCCCACACCCAAAAAAGACTTTCCAGCTAAGAAATGTAGAGTGTGTTTTCGAAGAGGTATCCGGAGGGAGTCTCGAATGTACTGCCCAGATTGTCCTTCAAAGCCTGGGCTGTGTGTCGGTGCTTGTTTTAAGAATTACCACACCCAGAAGAATTTCTGGGAACAACCATGAGTGTAAACTCATGTCTGTTTTGTATTTTCATGTGTTTAGTTTCATGGTTAGCATTTCTGTCATGTTGTTAGTTAGAGCTTTTGTGTTTGTTGTTTTGTAATTCTTTCTACTTAGTTAGGGGTTCCTCTGTTTAAAAAAATAAAATAAAATATGATGCCATTGTGTGTGGAGTGGGGCTTGGCTGAGACTGTACATATTGACTTGATGTTGGCTACTGCAACACACTGCCAGCCAAACACCAGTCCACACACTCCCATCAGCTGGTGTGATTGTTGTATCAGGCATGTGGGCGTATGTAAGTGATGGGCCCTTGAGTGGCGCTGTCTGTCGATGTGAGTGTTGTAATGTGCTGGGCCCGTGGCTGGCGGTGTGAATGGCCTTGTGTGTGTCATGTATGAAAGTTGTGTGAATGGACTGTAAAGCGGTTGGTGCCTTGTCGCGGCTTTACAGCTCACGAGCTGTGAGTCATTGGTTCAGTTTTTTGCCTTTCAGTTACTAACAGTGCTTTTCATTTTTGTGAAAGCTCTTGTTAGTAAAATTTGATCCACTGAACCATCACTCACCCTCGTGCCAAATCCAACCAGTATGTGTGGTAAAAATGACCAAACCTGCTCCGCTGTAATCAGGCGTCGCAGCACACCTATGACACGCTAGGTGCCTCAGGTGGGACCCCGATGATGAAGCATGCCACCAACTTGGTTGGTGGGTGAGGGGTCTTTTTCACATAACCTAAGTGTGTTTCTTTTCAAAATTTTAGTGTTTGGCACATCACGGACGTATGTGGGCACATCAAAACGATATATTACAAAACTACCTGTGTTTGGGGGGGGAGAGGGCACCTATGTTTTTGGTCCTGTGTGCGGCCTTCATCTAGGGAAACCTACCAAACCCAGACATTTTTTAAAACTAGACACCCCAAGGAGTCTAGGGAGGAGTGGCTTGCGTGGATCCCCCAACATTTTCTTACCCAGACTCCTCTGTAAACCTCAAAATGTGCTTAAAAAAAGCATATTTTCCTGACTTTTCTTCGTACGATCACCACTCCAGCACAAAATTCCTACTCCCCAGTGTTCCCCTCAGTCTCCCAAATAAAATGACACCTCACGTATGTGGGTCCCCAAAGCAGAGTCAGTCTAAAGATGTATAAAAGAATATGTCCTTATAAACTCGCAGTACTATCCCCTGGATCTCTACAAGTTTTGGGCCTTATTCTGTTGGAGGCACCTGGCCCACCCACACAACTGAGGTATCATTTTTATCAGGAGACTTGGGGGAACGCTGGGTGGAAGGAAATTTGTGGCTCCACTCAGATTCCAGAACTTTCTGTCACCGAAATGTGTGAAAAATGCATTTTTTTAGCCAAAATTTGAGGTTTGGAAAGGATTCTGGGTAACAGAACCTGGTCAGAGCCCCTCAAGTCACCCCATCTTGGATTCCCCTAGGTCTCTAGTTTTCAGAAATGCACAGGTTTGGTAGGTTTCCCTAGGTGCTGGCTGAGCTACAGGCCAAAAACTACAGGTAGGCACTGTTTTCAATGAAAAAATGTGATGTGTCCACGCTGCGCTTTGGGGTGTTTCCTGTCGCGGGCGCTAGGCCTACCCACACAAGTGAGGTATCATTTTTATCGGGAGACGTGGGGGAACGCTGGGTGGAAGGAAATTTGTGGCCCCTCTCAGATTCCAGAACTTTCTGCCACAGAAATGTGAGGAACATGTGTTTTTTTAGCCAAATTTTGAGGTTTGCAAAGGATTCTGGGTAACAGAACCTGGTCCGAGCCACACAAATCACCCCATCTTGGATTCCCCTAGGTCTCTAGTTTTCAGAAATGCACAGGTTTGGTAGGTTTCCCTAGGTGGCGGCTGAGCTACAGGCCAAAATCTACAGGTAGGCACTTTGCTAAAAACAGGTCTGTTTTCTGTGATGTGTCCACGTTGCGCTTTGGGGCGTTTCCTGTCGCGGGCGCTAGGCCTACCCACACAAGTGAGGTATCATTTTTATCGGGAGACGTGGTGGAACGCTGGGTGGAAGGAAATTTGTGGCTCCTCTCAGATTCCAGAACTTTCTGCCACAGAAATGTGTGGAACATGTGTTTTTTTAGCCAATTTTTGAGCTTTGCAAAGGATTCTGGGTAACAGAACCTGGTCCGAGCCCCGCCAGTCACCCCTCCTTGGATTTCCCTAGGTCTCTAGTTTTCAGAAATGTACAGGTTTGGTAGGTTTCCCTAGGTGCCGGCTGAGCTAGAGGCCAAAATCTACAGGTAGTCACTTCGCAAAAAACACCTCTGTTTTCTTCCAAAATTTTGGTGGTGTCCACGTTGCGCTTTGGGGCGTTTCCTGTCGCGGGCGCTAGGCCTACCCACGCAAGTGAGGTATCATTTTTATCGGGAGACTTGGGGGAACGCTGGGTGGAAGGAAATTTGTGGCTCCTCCCAGATTCCAGAACTTTCTGCCACAGAAATGAGAGGAACATGTGTTTTTTTAGCCAATTTTTGAGCTTTGCAAAGGATTCTGGGTAACAGAACCTGGTCCGAGCCCCGCCAGTCACCCCTCCTTGGATTCCCCTAGGTCTCTAGTTTTCAGAAATGTACAGGATTGGTAGGTTTCCCTAGGTGCCGGCTGAGCTAGAGGCCAAAATCTAAAGGTAGTCACTTCGCAAAAAACACCTCTGTTTTCTTCCAAAATTTTGGTGGTGTCCACGTTGCGCTTTGGGGCGTTTCCTGTCGCGGGCGCTAGGCCTACCCACGCAAGTGAGGTATCATTTTTATCGGGAGACTTGGGGGAACGCTGGGTGGAAGGAAATTTGTGGCTCCTCCCAGATTCCAGAACTTTCTGCCACAGAAATGTGAGGAACATGTGTTTTTTTAGCCAATTTTTGGGCTTTGCAAAGGATTCTGGGTAACAGAACCTGGTCCGAGCCCCGCCAGTCACCCCTCCTTGGATTCCCCTAGGTCTCTAGTTTTCAGAAATGCACAGGTTTGGTAGGTTTCCCTAGGTGGCGGCTGAGCTAGAGGCCAAAATCTACAGGTAGGCACTTTGCTAAAAACAGGTCTGTTTTCTGTGATGTGTCCACGTTGCGCTTTGGGGCGTTTCCTGTCGCGGGCGCTAGGCCTACCCACACAAGTGAGGTATCATTTTTATCGGGAGACGTGGGGGAACGCTGGGTGGAAGGAAATTTGTGGCTCCTCTCGGATTCCAGAACTTTCTGCCACAGAAATGTGAGGAACATGTGTTTTTTTAGCCAATTTTTGAGCTTTGCAAAGGATTCTGGGTAACAGAACCTGGTCCGAGCCCCGCCAGTCACCCCTCCTTGGATTCCCCTAGGTCTCTAGTTTTCAGAAATGTACAGGTTTGGTAGGTTTCCCTTGGTGCCGGCTGAGCTAGAGGCCAAAATCTACAGGTAGTCACTTCGCAAAAAACACCTCTGTTTTCTTCCAAAATTTTGGTGGTGTCCACGTTGCGCTTTGGGGCGTTTCCTGTCGCGGGCGCTAGGCCTACCCACGCAAGTGAGGTATCATTTTTATCGGGAGACTTGGGGGAACGCTGGGTGGAAGGAAATTTGTGGCTCCTCCCAGATTCCAGAACTTTCTGCCACAGAAATGTGAGGAACATGTGTTTTTTTAGCCAATTTTTGAGCTTTGCAAAGGATTCTGGGTAACAGAACCTGGTCCGAGCCCCGCCAGTCACCCCTCCTTGGATTCCCCTAGGTCTCTAGTTTTCAGAAATGCACAGGTTTGGTAGGTTTCCCTAGGTGGCGGCTGAGCTAGAGGCCAAAATCTACAGGTAGGCACTTTGCTAAAAACAGGTCTGTTTTCTGTGATGTGTCCACGTTGCGCTTTGGGGCGTTTCCTGTCGCGGGCGCTAGGCCTACCCACACAAGTGAGGTATCATTTTTATCGGGAGACGTGGGGGAACGCTGGGTGGAAGGAAATTTGTGGCTCCTCTCGGATTCCAGAACTTTCTGCCACAGAAATGTGAGGAACATGTGTTTTTTTAGCCAATTTTTGAGCTTTGCAAAGGATTCTGGGTAACAGAACCTGGTCCGAGCCCCGCCAGTCACCCCTCCTTGGATTCCCCTAGGTCTCTAGTTTTCAGAAATGTACAGGTTTGGTAGGTTTCCCTAGGTGCCGGCTGAGCTAGAGGCCAAAATCTACAGGTAGTCACTTCGCAAAAAACACCTCTGTTTTCTTCCAAAATTTTGGTGGTGTCCACGTTGCGCTTTGGGGCGTTTCCTGTCGCGGGCGCTAGGCCTACCCACGCAAGTGAGGTATCATTTTTATCGGGAGACTTGGGGGAACGCTGGGTGGAAGGAAATTTGTGGCTCCTCCCAGATTCCAGAACTTTCTGCCACAGAAATGTGAGGAACATGTGTTTTTTTAGCCAATTTTTGAGCTTTGCAAAGGATTCTGGGTAACAGAACCTGGTCCGAGCCCCGCCAGTCACCCCTCCTTGGATTCCCCTAGGTCTCTAGTTTTCAGAAATGCACAGGTTTGGTAGGTTTCCTTAGGTGGCGGCTGAGCTAGAGGCCAAAATCTACAGGTAGGCACTTTGCTAAAAACAGGTCTGTTTTCTGTGATGTGTCCACGTTGCGCTTTGGGGCGTTTCCTGTCGCGGGCGCTAGGCCTACCCACACAAGTGAGGTATCATTTTTATCGGGAGACGTGGGGGAACGCTGGGTGGAAGGAAATTTGTGGCTCCTCTCGGATTCCAGAACTTTCTGCCACAGAAATGTGAGGAACATGTGTTTTTTTAGCCAATTTTTGAGCTTTGCAAAGGATTCTGGGTAACAGAACCTGGTCCGAGCCCCGCCAGTCACCCCTCCTTGGATTCCCCTAGGTCTCTAGTTTTCAGAAATGTACAGGTTTGGTAGGTTTCCCTAGGTGCCGGCTGAGCTAGAGGCCAAAATCTACAGGTAGTCACTTCGCAAAAAACACCTCTGTTTTCTTCCAAAATGTTGGTGGTGTCCACGTTGCGCTTTGGGGCGTTTCCTGTCGCGGGCGCTAGGCCTACCCACGCAAGTGAGGTATCATTTTTATCGGGAGACTTGGGGGAACGCTGGGTGGAAGGAAATTTGTGGCTCCTCCCAGATTCCAGAACTTTCTGCCACAGAAATGTGAGGAACATGTGTTTTTTTAGCCAATTTTTGAGCTTTGCAAAGGATTCTGGGTAACAGAACCTGGTCCGAGCCCCGCCAGTCACCCCTCCTTGGATTCCCCTAGGTCTCTAGTTTTCAGAAATGCACAGGTTTGGTAAGTTTTCCCTAGGTGGCGGCTGAGCTAGAGGCCAAAATCTACAGGTAGGCACTTTGCTAAAAACAGGTCTGTTTTCTGTGATGTGTCCACGTTGCGCTTTGGGGCGTTTCCTGTCGCGGGCGCTAGGCCTACCCACACAAGTGAGGTATCATTTTTATCGGGAGACGTGGGGGAACGCTGGGTGGAAGGACATTTGTGGCTCCTCTCAGATTCCAGAACTTTCTGCCACAGAAATGTGTGGAACATGTGTTTTTTTAGCCAATTTTTGAGCTTTGCAAAGGATTCTGGGTAACAGAACCTGGTCCGAGCCCCGCCAGTCACCCCTCCTTGGATTCCCCTAGGTCTCTAGTTTTCAGAAATGTACAGGTTTGGTAGGTTTCCCTAGGTGCCGGCTGAGCTAGAGGCCAAAATCTACAGGTAGTCACTTCGCAAAAAACACTTCTGTTTTCTTCCAAAATGTTGGTGGTGTCCACGTTGCGCTTTGGGGCGTTTCCTGTCGCGGGCGCTAGGCCTACCCACGCAAGTGAGGTATCATTTTTATCGGGAGACTTGGGGGAACGCTGGGTGGAAGGAAATTTGTGGCTCCTCCCAGATTCCAGAACTTTCTGCCACAGAAATGTGAGGAACATGTGTTTTTTTAGCCAATTTTTGGGCTTTGCAAATGATTCTGGGTAACAGAACCTGGTCCGAGCCCCGCCAGTCACCCCTCCTTGGATTCCCCTAGGTCTCTAGTTTTCAGAAATGCACAGGTTTGGTAGGTTTCCCTAGGTGGCGGCTGAGCTAGAGGCCAAAATCTACAGGTAGGCACTTTGCTAAAAACAGGTCTGTTTTCTGTGATGTGTCCACGTTGCGCTTTGGGGCGTTTCCTGTCGCGGGCGCTAGGCCTACCCACACAAGTGAGGTATCATTTTTATCGGGAGACGTGGGGGAACGCTGGGTGGAAGGAAATTTGTGGCTCCTCTCGGATTCCAGAACTTTCTGCCACAGAAATGTGAGGAACATGTGTTTTTTTAGCCAATTTTTGAGCTTTGCAAAGGATTCTGGGAAACAGAACCTGGTCCGAGCCCCGCCAGTCACCCCTCCTTGGATTCCCCTAGGTCTCTAGTTTTCAGAAATGTACAGGTTTGGTAGGTTTCCTTTGGTGCCGGCTGAGCTAGAGGCCAAAATCTACAGGTAGTCACTTCGCAAAAAACACCTCTGTTTTCTTCCAAAATTTTGGTGGTGTCCACGTTGCGCTTTGGGGCGTTTCCTGTCGCGGGCGCTAGGCCTACCCACGCAAGTGAGGTATCATTTTTATCGGGAGACTTGGGGGAACGCTGGGTGGAAGGAAATTTGTGGCTCCTCCCAGATTCCAGAACTTTCTGCCACAGAAATGTGAGGAACATGTGTTTTTTTAGCCAATTTTTGAGCTTTGCAAAGGATTCTGGGTAACAGAACCTGGTCCGAGCCCCGCCAGTCACCCCTCTTTGGATTCCCCTAGGTCTCTAGTTTTCAGAAATGCACAGGTTTGGTAGGTTTCCCTAGGTGGCGGCTGAGCTAGAGGCCAAAATCTACAGGTAGGCACTTTGCTAAAAACAGGTCTGTTTTCTGTGATGTGTCCACGTTGCGCTTTGGGGCGTTTCCTGTCGCGGGCGCTAGGCCTACCCACACAAGTGAGGTATCATTTTTATCGGGAGACGTGGTGGAACGCTGGGTGGAAGGAAATTTGTGGCTCCTCTCAGATTCCAGAACTTTCTGCCACAGAAATGTGTGGAACATGTGTTTTTTTAGCCAATTTTTGAGCTTTGCAAAGGATTCTGGGTAACAGAACCTGGTCCGAGCCCCGCCAGTCACCCCTCCTTGGATTTCCCTAGGTCTCTAGTTTTCAGAAATGTACAGGTTTGGTAGGTTTCCCTAGGTGCCGGCTGAGCTAGAGGCCAAAATCTACAGGTAGTCACTTCGCAAAAAACACCTCTGTTTTCTTCCAAAATTTTGGTGGTGTCCACGTTGCGCTTTGGGGCGTTTCCTGTCGCGGGCGCTAGGCCTACCCACGCAAGTGAGGTATCATTTTTATCGGGAGACTTGGGGGAACGCTGGGTGGAAGGAAATTTGTGGCTCCTCCCAGATTCCAGAACTTTCTGCCACAGAAATGAGAGGAACATGTGTTTTTTTAGCCAATTTTTGAGCTTTGCAAAGGATTCTGGGTAACAGAACCTGGTCCGAGCCCCGCCAGTCACCCCTCCTTGGATTCCCCTAGGTCTCTAGTTTTCAGAAATGTACAGGATTGGTAGGTTTCCCTAGGTGCCGGCTGAGCTAGAGGCCAAAATCTAAAGGTAGTCACTTCGCAAAAAACACCTCTGTTTTCTTCCAAAATTTTGGTGGTGTCCACGTTGCGCTTTGGGGCGTTTCCTGTCGCGGGCGCTAGGCCTACCCACGCAAGTGAGGTATCATTTTTATCGGGAGACTTGGGGGAACGCTGGGTGGAAGGAAATTTGTGGCTCCTCCCAGATTCCAGAACTTTCTGCCACAGAAATGTGAGGAACATGTGTTTTTTTAGCCAATTTTTGGGCTTTGCAAAGGATTCTGGGTAACAGAACCTGGTCCGAGCCCCGCCAGTCACCCCTCCTTGGATTCCCCTAGGTCTCTAGTTTTCAGAAATGCACAGGTTTGGTAGGTTTCCCTAGGTGGCGGCTGAGCTAGAGGCCAAAATCTACAGGTAGGCACTTTGCTAAAAACAGGTCTGTTTTCTGTGATGTGTCCACGTTGCGCTTTGGGGCGTTTCCTGTCGCGGGCGCTAGGCCTACCCACACAAGTGAGGTATCATTTTTATCGGGAGACGTGGGGGAACGCTGGGTGGAAGGAAATTTGTGGCTCCTCTCGGATTCCAGAACTTTCTGCCACAGAAATGTGAGGAACATGTGTTTTTTTAGCCAATTTTTGAGCTTTGCAAAGGATTCTGGGTAACAGAACCTGGTCCGAGCCCCGCCAGTCACCCCTCCTTGGATTCCCCTAGGTCTCTAGTTTTCAGAAATGTACAGGTTTGGTAGGTTTCCCTAGGTGGCGGCTGAGCTAGAGGCCAAAATCTACAGGTAGTCACTTCGCAAAAAACACCTCTGTTTTCTTCCAAAATTTTGGTGGTGTCCACGTTGCGCTTTGGGGCGTTTCCTGTCGCGGGCGCTAGGCCTACCCACGCAAGTGAGGTATCATTTTTATCGGGAGACTTGGGGGAATGCTGGGTGGAAGGAAATTTGTGGCTCCTCCCAGATTCCAGAACTTTCTGCCACAGAAATGTGAGGAACATGTGTTTTTTTAGCCAATTTTTGAGCTTTGCAAAGGATTCTGGGTAACAGAACCTGGTCCGAGCCCCGCCAGTCACCCCTCCTTGGATTCCCCTAGGTCTCTAGTTTTCAGAAATGCACAGGTTTGGTAGGTTTCCCTAGGTGGCGGCTGAGCTAGAGGCCAAAATCTACAGGTAGGCACTTTGCTAAAAACAGGTCTGTTTTCTGTGATGTGTCCACGTTGCGCTTTGGGGCGTTTCCTGTCGCGGGCGCTAGGCCTACCCACACAAGTGAGGTATCATTTTTATCGGGAGACGTGGGGGAACGCTGGGTGGAAGGAAATTTGTGGCTCCTCTCGGATTCCAGAACTTTCTGCCACAGAAATGTGAGGAACATGTGTTTTTTTAGCCAATTTTTGAGCTTTGCAAAGGATTCTGGGTAACAGAACCTGGTCCGAGCCCCGCCAGTCACCCCTCCTTGGATTCCCCTAGGTCTCTAGTTTTCAGAAATGTACAGGTTTGGTAGGTTTCCCTAGGTGCCGGCTGAGCTAGAGGCCAAAATCTACAGGTAGTCACTTCGCAAAAAACACCTCTGTTTTCTTCCAAAATTTTGGTGGTGTCCACGTTGCGCTTTGGGGCGTTTCCTGTCGCGGGCGCTAGGCCTACCCACGCAAGTGAGGTATCATTTTTATCGGGAGACTTGGGGGAACGCTGGGTGGAAGGAAATTTGTGGCTCCTCCCAGATTCCAGAACTTTCTGCCACAGAAATGTGAGGAACATGTGTTTTTTTAGCCAATTTTTGAGCTTTGCAAAGGATTCTGGGTAACAGAACCTGGTCCGAGCCCCGCCAGTCACCCCTCCTTGGATTCCCCTAGGTCTCTAGTTTTCAGAAATGCACAGGTTTGGTAGGTTTCCTTAGGTGGCGGCTGAGCTAGAGGCCAAAATCTACAGGTAGGCACTTTGCTAAAAACAGGTCTGTTTTCTGTGATGTGTCCACGTTGCGCTTTGGGGCGTTTCCTGTCGCGGGCGCTAGGCCTACCCACACAAGTGAGGTATCATTTTTATCGGGAGACGTGGGGGAACGCTGGGTGGAAGGAAATTTGTGGCTCCTCTCGGATTCCAGAACTTTCTGCCACAGAAATGTGAGGAACATGTGTTTTTTTAGCCAATTTTTGAGCTTTGCAAAGGATTCTGGGTAACAGAACCTGGTCCGAGCCCCGCCAGTCACCCCTCCTTGGATTCCCCTAGGTCTCTAGTTTTCAGAAATGTACAGGTTTGGTAGGTTTCCCTAGGTGCCGGCTGAGCTAGAGGCCAAAATCTACAGGTAGTCACTTCGCAAAAAACACCTCTGTTTTCTTCCAAAATGTTGGTGGTGTCCACGTTGCGCTTTGGGGCGTTTCCTGTCGCGGGCGCTAGGCCTACCCACGCAAGTGAGGTATCATTTTTATCGGGAGACTTGGGGGAACGCTGGGTGGAAGGAAATTTGTGGCTCCTCCCAGATTCCAGAACTTTCTGCCACAGAAATGTGAGGAACATGTGTTTTTTTAGCCAATTTTTGAGCTTTGCAAAGGATTCTGGGTAACAGAACCTGGTCCGAGCCCCGCCAGTCACCCCTCCTTGGATTCCCCTAGGTCTCTAGTTTTCAGAAATGCACAGGTTTGGTAAGTTTTCCCTAGGTGGCGGCTGAGCTAGAGGCCAAAATCTACAGGTAGGCACTTTGCTAAAAACAGGTCTGTTTTCTGTGATGTGTCCACGTTGCGCTTTGGGGCGTTTCCTGTCGCGGGCGCTAGGCCTACCCACACAAGTGAGGTATCATTTTTATCGGGAGACGTGGGGGAACGCTGGGTGGAAGGACATTTGTGGCTCCTCTCAGATTCCAGAACTTTCTGCCACAGAAATGTGTGGAACATGTGTTTTTTTAGCCAATTTTTGAGCTTTGCAAAGGATTCTGGGTAACAGAACCTGGTCCGAGCCCCGCCAGTCACCCCTCCTTGGATTCCCCTAGGTCTCTAGTTTTCAGAAATGTACAGGTTTGGTAGGTTTCCCTAGGTGCCGGCTGAGCTAGAGGCCAAAATCTACAGGTAGTCACTTCGCAAAAAACACTTCTGTTTTCTTCCAAAATGTTGGTGGTGTCCACGTTGCGCTTTGGGGCGTTTCCTGTCGCGGGCGCTAGGCCTACCCACGCAAGTGAGGTATCATTTTTATCGGGAGACTTGGGGGAACGCTGGGTGGAAGGAAATTTGTGGCTCCTCCCAGATTCCAGAACTTTCTGCCACAGAAATGTGAGGAACATGTGTTTTTTTAGCCAATTTTTGGGCTTTGCAAATGATTCTGGGTAACAGAACCTGGTCCGAGCCCCGCCAGTCACCCCTCCTTGGATTCCCCTAGGTCTCTAGTTTTCAGAAATGCACAGGTTTGGTAGGTTTCCCTAGGTGGCGGCTGAGCTAGAGGCCAAAATCTACAGGTAGGCACTTTGCTAAAAACAGGTCTGTTTTCTGTGATGTGTCCACGTTGCGCTTTGGGGCGTTTCCTGTCGCGGGCGCTAGGCCTACCCACACAAGTGAGGTATCATTTTTATCGGGAGACGTGGGGGAACGCTGGGTGGAAGGAAATTTGTGGCTCCTCTCGGATTCCAGAACTTTCTGCCACAGAAATGTGAGGAACATGTGTTTTTTTAGCCAATTTTTGAGCTTTGCAAAGGATTCTGGGAAACAGAACCTGGTCCGAGCCCCGCCAGTCACCCCTCCTTGGATTCCCCTAGGTCTCTAGTTTTCAGAAATGTACAGGTTTGGTAGGTTTCCTTTGGTGCCGGCTGAGCTAGAGGCCAAAATCTACAGGTAGTCACTTCGCAAAAAACACCTCTGTTTTCTTCCAAAATTTTGGTGGTGTCCACGTTGCGCTTTGGGGCGTTTCCTGTCGCGGGCGCTAGGCCTACCCACGCAAGTGAGGTATCATTTTTATCGGGAGACTTGGGGGAACGCTGGGTGGAAGGAAATTTGTGGCTCCTCCCAGATTCCAGAACTTTCTGCCACAGAAATGTGAGGAACATGTGTTTTTTTAGCCAATTTTTGAGCTTTGCAAAGGATTCTGGGTAACAGAACCTGGTCCGAGCCCCGCCAGTCACCCCTCTTTGGATTCCCCTAGGTCTCTAGTTTTCAGAAATGCACAGGTTTGGTAGGTTTCCCTAGGTGGCGGCTGAGCTAGAGGCCAAAATCTACAGGTAGGCACTTTGCTAAAAACAGGTCTGTTTTCTGTGATGTGTCCACGTTGCGCTTTGGGGCGTTTCCTGTCGCGGGCGCTAGGCCTACCCACACAAGTGAGGTATCATTTTTATCGGGAGACGTGGGGGAACGCTGGGTGGAAGGAAATTTGTGGCTCCTCTCGGATTCCAGAACTTTCTGCCACAGAAATGTGAGGAACATGTGTTTTTTTAGCCAATTTTTGAGCTGTGCAAAGGATTCTGGGTAACAGAACCTGGTCCGAGCCCCGCCAGTCACCCCTCCTTGGATTCCCCTAGTTCTCTAGTTTTCAGAAATGTACAGGTTTGGTGGGTTTCCCTAGGTGCCGGCTGAGCTAGAGGCCAAAATCTACAGGTAGTCACTTCGCAAAAAACACCTCTGTTTTCTTCCAAAATTTTGGTGGTGTCCACGTTGCGCTTTGGGGCGTTTCCTGTCGCGGGCGCTAGGCCTACCCACGCAAGTGAGGTATCATTTTTATCGGGAGACTTGGGGGAACGCTGGGTGGAAGGAAATTTGTGGCTCCTCCCAGATTCCAGAACTTTCTGCCACAGAAATGTGAGGAACATGTGTTTTTTTAGCCAATTTTTGAGCTTTGCAAAGGATTCTGGGTAACAGAACCTGGTCCGAGCCCCGCCAGTCACCCCTCCTTGGATTCCCCTAGGTCTCTAGTTTTCAGAAATGCACAGGTTTGGTAGGTTTCCTTAGGTGGCGGCTGAGCTAGAGGCCAAAATCTACAGGTAGGCACTTTGCTAAAAACAGGTCTGTTTTCTGTGATGTGTCCACGTTGCGCTTTGGGGTGTTTCCTGTCGCGGGCGCTAGGCCTACCCACACAAGTGAGGTATCATTTTTATCGGGAGACGTGGGGGAACGCTGGGTGGAAGGAAATTTGTGGCTCCTCTCGGATTCCAGAACTTTCTGCCACAGAAATGTGAGGAACATGTGTTTTTTTAGCCAATTTTTGAGCTTTGCAAAGGATTCTGGGTAACAGAACCTGGTCCGAGCCCCGCCAGTCACCCCTCCTTGGATTCCCCTAGGTCTCTAGTTTTCAGAAATGTACAGGTTTGGTAGGTTTCCCTAGGTGCCGGCTGAGCTAGAGGCCAAAATCTACAGGTAGTCACTTCGCAAAAAACACCTCTGTTTTCTTCCAAAATGTTGGTGGTGTCCACGTTGCGCTTTGGGGCGTTTCCTGTCGCGGGCGCTAGGCCTACCCACGCAAGTGAGGTATCATTTTTATCGGGAGACTTGGGGGAACGCTGGGTGGAAGGAAATTTGTGGCTCCTCCCAGATTCCAGAACTTTCTGCCACAGAAATGTGAGGAACATGTGTTTTTTTAGCCAATTTTTGAGCTTTGCAAAGGATTCTGGGTAACAGAACCTGGTCCGAGCCCCGCCAGTCACCCCTCCTTGGATTCCCCTAGGTCTCTAGTTTTCAGAAATGCACAGGTTTGGTAGGTTTCCCTAGGTGGCGGCTGAGCTAGAGGCCAAAATCTACAGGTAGGCACTTTGCTAAAAACAGGTCTGTTTTCTGTGATGTGTCCACGTTGCGCTTTGGGGGCGTTTCCTGTCGCGGGCGCTAGGCCTACCCACACAAGTGAGGTATCATTTTTATCGGGAGACGTGGGGGAACGCTGGGTGGAAGGACATTTGTGGCTCCTCTCAGATTCCAGCACTTTCTGCCACAGAAATGTGAGGAACATGTGTTTTTTTAGCCAATTTGTGAGCTTTGCAAAGGATTCTGGGTAACAGAACCTGGTCCGAGCCCCGCCAGTCACCCCTCCTTGGATTCCCCTAGGTCTCTAGTTTTCAGAAATGCACAGGTTTGGTAGGTTTCCCTAGGTGGCGGCTGAGCTAGAGGCCAAAATCTACAGGTAGGCACTTTGCTAAAAACAGGTCTGTTTTCTGTGATGTGTCCACGTTGCGCTTTGGGGCGTTTCCTGTCGCGGGCGCTAGGCCTACCCACACAAGTGAGGTATCATTTTTATCGGGAGACGTGGGGGAACGCTGGGTGGAAGGACATTTGTGGCTCCTCTCAGATTCCAGCACTTTCTGCCACAGAAATGTGAGGAACATGTGTTTTTTTAGCCAATTTTTGAGATTTGCAAAGGATTCTGGGTAACAGAACCTGGTCCGAGCCCCGCCAGTCACCCCTCCTTGGATTCCCCTAGGTCTCTAGTTTTCAGAAATGTACAGGTTTGGTTGGTTTCCCTAGGTGCCGGCTGAGCTAGAGGCCAAAATCTACAGGTAGTCACTTCGCAAAAAACACCTCTGTTTTCTTCCAAAATTTTGGTGGTGTCCACGTTGCGCTTTGGGGCGTTTCCTGTCGCGGGCGCTAGGCCTACCCACGCAAGTGAGGTATCATTTTTATCGGGAGACTTGGGGGAACACTGGGTGGAAGGAAATTTGTGGCTCCTCCCAGATTCCAGAACTTTCTGCCACAGAAATGTGAGGAACATGTGTTTTTTTAGCCAATTTTTGAGCTTTGCAAAGGATTCTGGGTAACAGAACCTGGTCCGAGCCCCGCCAGTCACCCCTCCTTGGATTCCCCTAGGTCTCTAGTTTTCAGAAATGCACAGGTTTGGTAGGTTTCCCTAGGTGGCGGCTGAGCTAGAGGCCAAAATCTACAGGTAGGCACTTTGCTAAAAACAGGTCTGTTTTCTGTGATGTGTCCACGTTGCGCTTTGGGGCGTTTCCTGTCGCGGGCGCTAGGCCTACCCACACAAGTGAGGTATCATTTTTATCGGGAGACGTGGGGGAACGCTGGGTGGAAGGACATTTGTGGCTCCTCTCAGATTCCAGCACTTTCTGCCACAGAAATGTGAGGAACATGTGTTTTCTTAGCCAATTTTTGAGCTTTGCAAAGGATTCTGGGTAACAGAACCTGGTCCGAGCCACACAAATCACCCCATCTTGGATTCCCCTAGGTCTCTAGTTTTCAGAAATGCACAGGTTTGGTAGGTTTCCCTAGGTGGCGGCTGAGCTAGAGGCCAAAATCTACAGGTAGGCACTTTGCTAAAAACAGGTCTGTTTTCTGTGATGTGTCCACGTTGCGCTTTGGGGCGTTTCCTGTCGCGGGCGCTAGGCCTACCCACACAAGTGAGGTATCATTTTTATCGGGAGACGTGGGGGAACGCTGGGTGGAAGGAAATTTGTGGCTCCTCTCGGATTCCAGAACTTTCTGCCACAGAAATGTGAGGAACATGTGTTTTTTTAGCCAATTTTTGAGCTTTGCAAAGGATTCTGGGTAACAGAACCTGGTCCGAGCCCCGCCAGTCACCCCTCCTTGGATTCCCCTAGGTCTCTAGTTTTCAGAAATGTACAGGTTTGGTAGGTTTCCCTAGGTGCCGGCTGAGCTAGAGGCCAAAATCTACAGGTAGGCACTTTGCTAAAAACAGGTCTGTTTTCTGTGATGTGTCCACGTTGCGCTTTGGGGCGTTTCCTGTCGCGGGCGCTAGGCCTACCCACACAAGTGAGGTATCATTTTTATCGGGAGACTTGGGGGAACATAGAATAGCAAAACAAGTGTTATTGCCCCTTGTCTTTCTCTACATTTTTCCCTTCCAAATGTAAGACAGTGTGTAAAAAAGACGTCTATTTGAGAAATGCCCTGTAATTCACATGCTAGTATGGGCACCCCGGAATTCAGAGATGTGCAAATAACCACTGCTTCTCAACACCTTATCTTGTGCCCATTTTGGAAATACAAAGGTTTTCTTGATAGCTATTTTTTACTCTTTATATTTCAGCAAATGAATTGCTGTATACCCGGCATAGAATGAAAACCCACTGCAGGGTGCAGGTCATTTATTGGCTCTGGGTACCTAGAGTTCTTGATGAACCTACAAGCCCTATATATCCCCGCAACCAGAAGAGTCCAGCAGACGTAACGGTATATTGCTTTCGAAAATCTGACATTGCAGGAAAAAGTTACAGAGTAAAACTTAGAGAAAAATTGATGTTTTTTTCACCTCAATTTCAATATTTTTCTTTTTCAGTTGCTATTTTCTGTAGGAAACCCTTGTAGGATCTACACAAATTACCCCTTGCTGAATTCAGAATTTTGTCTACTTTTCAGAAATGTTGCGGTTTATGGTATCCAGCGTTGGTTTCATGCCCATTTCTGTCACTGACTGGAAGGAGGCTGAAAGCACAAAAAATCGTAAAAATGGGGTATGTCCCAGTAAAATGCCAAAATTGGGTTGAAAAATTGGGTTTTCTGATTCAAGTCTGCCTGTTCCTGAAAGCTGGGAAGCTGGTGATTTTATCACCGCAAACCCTTTGTTGATGCCCTTTTCAGGGAAAAAACCACAAGCCTTCTTCTGCAGCCCATTTTTCCAAATTTTAAAAAAAAAATGAAATTTTCACTGTTTTTTGGCTAATTTCTTGGCCTCCTTCTGGGGAACCCACAAAGTCTGGGTACCTCTAGAATCCCTAGGATGTTGGAAAAAAAGGACGCAAATTTGGCATGGGTAGCTTATGTGAACAAAAAGTTATGAGGGCCTAAGCGCGAACTGCTCCAAATAGCCAAAAAAAGGCTCGGCACAGGAGGGGGAAAAGGCCTGGCAGCGAAGGGGTTAACCAATACAAAATAAACATAGCTGCCCAAAAAAAAGATACTATACTAATCCAATATACAAGAATAGTACACAACAAGAAATGCCACATTCAGTCAATGCACCCCGAATCCTTGCAGCCGCGTTGAGCATGGCGGTCGAGGACTCAAACTGTACCGTTCAAGTCCTTGTCTCAGAGGCACTGAGTTGATTGGTATGTAGCCAGGCACCTCCTGATCTGAATCTTGAACTGGCTCCAAATTCTGCATGTCCACACCCCTTGTAGTAGATGATTGAGAATTAGTAGCAGTCACCACCGGCCATGTGCACTGGCTCAAAATTCTGCATGTCCACACCCCATGTAGTCGATGATTGAGAATTAGTAGCAGTCACCACCGGATCCACTGTCAGGATGATCCATCCTCTCTCTTTCATCAGCTCCAGATCCCACTTTTTCCCTGAGCAGAAAGGTCTGGAATTGAAAATACAGAGGACATTAAACAACATTCACTCAGTACATGGCACTCATTTTGGTTGATAAGCTGGAAATTAAGCCATCAGTCTGGTGTCAAGAGTGTCAGGATGGCCGGGTGGTCTAAGGTGCTGTGCTCAGGTTGCAGTCTCCCTTGGAGACTTGGGTTCAAACCCCACTTCTGACAAGTGCCTTTTGCGAGGTGGATACATTTATGGACTTTTTTTTCCAAGCACCCTTATCAAAAACAATATCAACAGTTTCTGTAAATTATCGATAATTGCTTGAAGTTGGCTAAATCGCAGTAAATCGGTAAAGCAGGAAATCACAGCATCTTCAACAAATCGTGATAGAGGGGCCGAGATAAAGGTTTCGACCCTACATATCAAAAGCGCAGCTGTCAATAGTTCAGCAGGTTCACAGTGCAGAAGGTTCAGTGGCACCAGGGTCCCCTGCGTCCCAATCACAGCTGGTTTTTAACTTCTGTATTCAGGGGATGGGAGGGGTGGGGGTGTTGCGTCGTGAACACACAGTGCCTGTTTTGCAGAGAAGTTTTAATAAATACACAAAGAATAATATGGAGTCTTTGGCCACGAGGAACACCTTCCCCTACCTTTTATTCTCTCCGATTCCACATCACCGCACCTACCATCCAACTCCAAAACTCGGGGGAGACTAACACTCCCTACCTCCCTTGGTGTGCATCATGGGCGTGCCCATGACGAACACAACATTTCTCCTTAACCAATACAAAACAAACATAGCTGCTCAAAAAAAAAGATACTATACTAATCCAGTATGCAAGAATAATACACAACAATAAATACCACATTCAGTCAATCCACCCCGAATCCTTGCAGCCGCGTTGAGCATGGCGGTCGAGGACTCAAACTGTACCGTTCAAGTCCTTGTCTCAGAGGCACTGAGTTGATTGGTATGGAGCCAGGCACCTCCTGATCTGAATCTTGAACTGGCTCAAAATTCTGCATGTCCACACCCCCTGTAGTAGATGATTGAGAATTAGTAGCAGTCACCACAGGGTCCACTGTCAGGATGATCCATCCTCTCTGCTTCATCAGCTTCAGATCCCACTGTTTCCCTGAGCAGGAAGGTCTGGAATTGAAAATACAGAGGACATTAAATAACATTCACTCAGTACATGGCACTCATTTTGGTTTATAAGCTGGAAATTGAGCCATCAGTCTGGTGTCAAGAGTGTCAGGATAGCAGGGTGGTCTAAGGTGCTGCATTCAGGTCGCAGTCTCCCTTGGAGACGTGGGTTCAAACCCCACTTCTGACAAGTTTCATTTGCGAGGTGGATACATTTTTGGACTTTTTTTTTCCAAGCACCCTAATCAAAAACAATGTCAACAGTTTCTGTAAATTATCGATAAGATCTATTGTCCGTTGCTTGCACTAATTGCCTGAAGTTGGCTAAATCGCAGTAAATCGGTAAAGCAGGAAATCACAGCATCTTCAACAAATCGTGATAGAGGGGCCGAGATAAAGGTTTCGACCCTACATATCAAAAGCACAGCTGTCAATAGTTCAGCAGGTTCACAGTGCAGAAGGTTCAGTGGCACCAGGTTCCCCTGCATCCCAATCACAGCTGGTTTTTAACTTCTGTATTCAGGGCATGGGAGGGGTGTGTTCCATCGTGCACACACGGTGCCTGTTTCGCAGATAAGTTTTAATAAATACACAGAGAATAATATAGAGTCATTGGCCACGAGGAACACCTTCCCTGACCTTTTATTCTCTCGGTTCCACGTCACCGCGCCTACCATCCAACTCCAATACTCGGGGGGAGACTAACACTCCCTACCTCCCTTGGTGTGCATCATTGGCGTGCCCATGACGAACACAACATTTCTCCTTAACCTATACAAAACAAACATAGCTGCTCAAAAAAAAGATACTATACTAATCCAGTATACAAGAATGGTACACAACTAGAAATGCCACATTCAGTCAATCCACCCCGAATCCTTGCAGCTGCGTTGAGCATGGCGGTCGAGGACTCAAACTGTACCGTTCAAGTCCTTGTCTCAGAGGCACTGAGTTGATTGGTATGGAGCCAGGCACCTCCTGATCTGAATCGTGAACTGGCTCTAAATTCTGCAAGTCCACACCCCTTCTAGTAGATGATTGAGAATTAGTAGCAGTCACCACCCGCCATGCGCACTGGCTCAAACTTCTGCATGTCCACACCCCATGTAGTCGATGATTGAGAATTAATAGCAGTCACCACCGGATTCACTGTCAGGATGATCCATCCTCTCTCCTTCATCAGCTTCAGATCCCACTGTTTCCCTGAGCAGGAAGGTCTGGAATTGAAAATACAGAGGACATTAAACAACATTTACTCAGTACATGGCACTCATTTTGGTTTATAAGCTGGAAATTGAGCCATCCGTACAGTGTCAGGATGGCCGAGTGGTCTAAGGCGCCTTGTTCAGGTCGTAGTCTCCTTTGGAGGCGTGGGTTCGAATCCCACTTCTGACAAGTGTCTTTTGCGAGGTGGATACATTTTTGGACTTTTTTTTCCCAAGCACCCGTATCAAAAACAATGTCAACAGTTTCTGTAAATTATCGATAAGATCTATTGTCCGTTGCTTGCACTAATTTCCTGAAGTTGGCTAAATCGCAGTAAATTGGTAAAGCGGGAAATCACAGCATCTTCAACAAATCGTGATAGAGGGGCAGAGATAAAGGTTTCGACCCTACATATCAAGAGCGCAGCTGTCAATAGTTCAGCAGGTTCACAGTGCAGAAGGTTCAGTGGCACCAGGGTCCCCTGCATCCCAATCACAGCTGGTTTTTAACTTCTGTATTCAGGGCATGGGAGGGGTGTGTTGCATCGTGCACTCACGCTGCCTGTTTCGCAGATAAGTTTAAATAAATACACAGAGAATAATATAGAGTCATTGGCCACGAGGAACACCTTCCCTGACCTTTAATTCTCTCCGGTTCCACGTCACCGCGCCTACCATCCAACTCCAAAACTCGGGGGAGACTAACACTCCCTACCTCCCTTGGTGTGCATCATATGCGTGCCCATGACGAACACAACATTTCTCCTTAACCAATACAAAACAAACATAGCTGCTAAAAAAAAACATACTATACTAATCCAGTATACAAGAATGGTACACAACAAGAAATGCCACATTCAGTCAATCCACCCCGAATCCTTGCAGCCGCGTTGAGCATGGGGGTCGAGGACTCAAACTGTACCGTTCAAGTCCTTGTCTCAGAGGCACTGAGTTGATTGGTATGGAGCC
Source organism: Pleurodeles waltl (assembly GCF_031143425.1). NCBI lineage: Eukaryota > Metazoa > Chordata > Amphibia > Caudata > Salamandridae > Pleurodeles > Pleurodeles waltl. The sequence goes on from NW_027150097.1 coordinate 6,630,196, forward strand.
AGGCACCTCCTGATCTGAATCTTGAACTGGCTCCAAATTCTGCATGTACACACCCCCTGTAGTAGATGATTGAGAATTAGTAGCAGTCACCACCGGCCATGTGCACTGGCTCAAAATTCAGCATGTCCACACCCCATGTAGTAGATGATTGAGAATTAGTAGCAGTGACCACCGGCCATGTGCACTGGCTCAAAAGTCAGCATGTCCACACCCCATGTAGTAGATGATTGAGAATTAGTAGCAGTCACCACCGGATCCACTGTCAGGATGATCCATCCTCTCTCCTTCATCAGCTTCAGATCCCACTGTTTCCATGAGCAGTAAGGTCTGTAATTGAAAATACAGAGGACATTAAACAACATTCACTCAGTACATGGCACTCATTTTGGTTTATATGCTGGAAATTGAGCCATCAGTGCAGGGTCAAGAGTGTTAGGATGGCCGAGTGGTCTAAGGCGCTGCGTTCAGGTTGCAGTCTCCTTTGGAGGCGTGGGTTCGAATCCCACTTCTGACAAGTGTCTTTTGCGAGGTGGATACATTTTTGAACTTTTTTTTTCCAAGCACCCGTATCAAAAACAATGTCAACAGTTTCTGTAAATTATCGATAAGATCTATTGTCCGTTGCTTGCACTAATTTCCTGAAGTTGGCTAAATCGCAGTAAATCGGTAAAGCTGGAAATCACAGCATCTTCAACAAATCGTGATAGAGGGGCAGAGATAAAGGTTTCGACCCTACATATCAAGAGCGCAGCTGTCAATAGTTCAGCAGGTTCACAGTGCAGAAGGTTCAGTGGCACCAGGGTCCCCTGCGTCCCAATCACAGCTGGTTTTTAACTTCTGTATTCAGGGCATGGGAGGGGTGTGTTGCGTCGTGCACACACAGTGCCTGTTTTGCAGATAACTTTTAATAAATACACAAAGAATAATATGGAGTCTTTGGCCACGAGGAACACCTTCCCCTACCTTTTATTCTCTCCGGTTCCACGTCACCGCGCCTACCATCCAACTCTAAAGCTCGGGGGAGACTAACACTCCCTACCTCCCTTGGTGTGCATCATAGGCGTGCCCATGACGAACACAACATTTCTCCTTAACCAATACAAAACAAACATAGCTGCTCAAAAAAAAGATACTATACTAAACCAGTATACAAGAATAGTACGCAACAAGAAATGCCACATTCAGTCAATCCACCCCGAATCCTTGCAGCCGCGTTGAGCATGGCGGTCGAGGACTCAAACTGTACCGTTCAAGTCCTTGTCTCAGAGGCACTGAGTTGATTGGTATGGAGCCAGGCACCTCCTGATCTGAATCTTGAACTGGCTCCAAATTCTGCATGTCCACACCCCCTGTGGTAAATGATTGAGAATTAGTAGCAGTCACCACCGTCCATGTGCACTGGCTCAAAATTCAGCATGTCCACACCCCATGTAGTAGATGATTGAGAATTAGTAGCAGTCACCACCGGATCCACTGTCAGGATGATCCATCCTCTCTCCTTCATCAGCTTCAGATCCCACTGTTTCCCTGAGCAGGAAGGTCTGGAATTGAAAATACAGAGGACATTAAATAACATTCACTCAGTACATGGCACTCATTTTGGTTTATAAGCTGAAAATTGAGCCATCCGTCTGGTGTCAAGAGTGTCACGATGGCCAGGTGGTCTAAGGTGCGGGGTTGAGGTTGCAGTCTCCCTTGGCGACATGGGTTCAAACCCCACTCCTGACAAGTGTCTTTTGCGAGGTGGATACATTTTTGGACTTTTTTTTTCCAAGCACCCTTATCAAAAACAATGTCAACAGTTTCTGTAAATTATCAATAAGATCTATTGTCCGTTGCTTGCACTAATTGCCTGAAGTTGGCTAAATCGCAGTAAATCGGTAAAGCAGGAAATCACAGCATCTTCAACAAATCGTGATAGAGGGGCCGAGATAAAGGTTTCGACCCTACATATCAAAAGCACAGCTGTCAATAGTTCAGCAGGTTCACAGTGCAGAAGGTTCAGTGGCACCAGGTTCCCCTGCATCCCAATCACAGCTGGTTTTTAACTTCTGTATTCAGGGCATGGGAGGGGTGTGTTGCATCGTGCACACACAGTGCCTGTTTCGCAGATAAGTTTTAATAAATACACAGAGAATAATATAGAGTCATTGGCCACGAGGAACACCTTCCCTGACCTTTTATTCTCTCCGGTTCAACGTCACCGCGCCTACCATCCAACTCCAAAACTCGGGGGAGACTAACACTCCCTACCTCCCTTGGTGTGCATCATAGGCGTGCCCATGACGAACACAACATTTCTCCTTAACGAATACAAAACAAACATAGCTGCTCAAAAAAAAGATACTATACTAATCCAGTATACAAGAATGGTACACAACAAGAAATGCCACATTCAGTCAATCCACCCCGAATCCTTGCAGCCGCGTTGAGCATGGCGGTCGAGGACTCAAACTGTACCGTTCAAGTCCTTGTCTCAGAGGCACTGAGTTGATTGGTATGGAGCCAGGCACCTCCTGATCTAAATCGTGAACTGGCTCCAAATTCTGCAAGTCCACACCCCTTGTAGTAGATGATTGAGAATTAGTAGCAGTCATCACCCGCCATGCGCACTGGCTCAAACTTCTGCATGTCCACACCCCATGTAGTCGATGATTGAGAATTAGTAGCAGTCACCACCGGATTCACTGTCAGGATGATCCATCCTCTCTCCTTCATCAGCTTCAGATCCCACTGTTTCCCTGAGCAGGAAGGTCTGGAATTGAAAATACAGAGGACATTAAACAACATTCACTCAGTACATGGCACTCATTTTGGTTTATACGCTTGAAATTGAGCCATGAGCGAGGTGTGAAGAGTGTCAGGATGGCCGAGTGGTCTAAGGTGCTGCGTTCAGGTTGCAGTCTCCCTTGGAGGCGTGGGTTAAAATCCCACTTCTGACAAGTGTATTTTGCGAGGTGTATACATTTTTGGACTTTTTTTTCCCAAGCACCGTATCAAAAACAATGTCAACAGTTTCTGTAAATTATCGATAAGATCTATTTTCCGTTGCTTGCACTAATTGCCTGAAGTTGGCTAAATCGCAGTAAATCGGTAAAGCAGGAAATCACAGCATCTTCAACAAATCGTGATAGAGGGGCCGAGATAAAGGTTTCGACCCTACATATCAAAAGCGCAGCTGTCAATAGTTCAGCAGGTTCACAGTGCAGAAGGTTCAGTGGCACCAGGGTCCCCTGCGTCACAATCACAGCTGGTTTTTAACTTCTGTATTCAGGGGATGGGAGGGGTGGGGGTGTTGCGTCGTGCACACACAGTGCCTGTTTTGCAGAGAAGATTTAATAAATACACAAAGAATAATATGGAGTCTTTGGCCACGAGGAACACCTTCCCCTACCTTTTATTCTCTCCGATTCCACATCACCGCACCAAACATCCAACTCCAAAACTCGGGGGAGACTAACACTCCCTACCTCCCTTGGTGTGCATCATGGGCGTGCCCATGACGAACACAACATTTCTCCTTAACCAATACAAAACAAACATAGCTGCTCAAAAAAAAGATACTATACTAATCCAGTATACAAGAATAGTACACAACAATAAATACCACAGTCAGTCAATCCACCCCGAATCCTTGCAGCCGCGTTGAGCATGGTGGTCGAGGACTCAAACTGTACCGTTCAAGTCCTTGTCTCAGAGGCACTGAGTTGATTGGTATGGAGCCAGGCACCTCCTGATCTGAATCTTGAACTGGCTCCAAAATTCTGCAAGTCCACACCCCATGTAGTACATGATTGAGAATTAGTAGCAGTCACCACAGGGTCCACTGTCAGGATGATCCATCCTCTCTCCTTCATCAGCTTCAGATCCCACTGTTTCCCTGAGCAGGAAGGTCTGGAATTGAAAATACAGAGGACATTAAATAACATTCACTCAGTTCATGGCACTCATTTTGGTTTATAAGCTGGAAATTGAGCCATCAGTCTGGTGTCAAGAGTGTCAGGATGGCCGGGTGGTCTAAGGTGCTGCATTCAGGTCGCAGTCTCCCTTGGAGACGTGGGTTCAACCCCACTTCTGACAAGTGTCTTTTGCGAGGTGGATACATTTTTGGACTTTTTTTTCCAAGCACCCTTATCAAAAACAATGTCAACAGTTTCTGTAAATTATCGATAAGATCTATTGTCCGTTGCTTGCACTAATTGCCTGAAGTTGGCTAAATCGCAGTAAATCGGTAAAGCAGGAAATCACAGCATCTTTAACAAATCGTGATAGAGGGGCAGAGATAAAGGTTTCGAACCTACATATCAAAAGCACAGCTGTCAATAGTTCAGCAGGGTCACAGTGCAGAAGGTTCAGTGGCACCAGGGTCCCCTGCGTCCCAATCACAGCTGGTTGTTAACTTCTGTATTCAGGGCATGGGAGGGGTGTGTTGCATCGTGCACACACAGTGCCTGTTTCACAGATAAGTATTAATAAATACTCAGAGAATAATATAGAGTCATTGGCCACGAGGAACACCTTCTCTGACCTTTTATTCTCTCCGGTTCCACGTCACTGCGCCTACCATCCAACTCCAAAACTTGGGGGAGACTAACACTCCCTACCTCCCTTGGTGTGCATCATAGGCGTGCCCATGACGAACACAACATTTCTCCTTAACCAATACAAAACAAACATAGCTGCTCAAAAAAAAGATACTATACTAAACCAGTATACAAGAATAGTACACAACAAGAAATGCCACATTCAGTCAATCCACCCCGAATCCTTGCAGCCGCGTTGAGCATGGCGGTCGAGGACTCAAACTGTACCGTTCAAGTCCTTGTCTCAGAGGCACTGAGTTGATTGGTATGGAGCCAGGCACCTCCTGATCTGAATCTTGAACTGGCTCCAAATTCTGCATGTCCACACCCCCTGTAGTAGATGATTGAGAATTAGTAGCAGTCACCACCGGCCATGTGCACTGGCTCAAAATTCAGCATGTCCACACCCCATGTAGTAGATGATTGAGAATTAGTAGCAGTCACCACCGGATCCACTGTCAGGATGATCCATCCTCTCTCCTTCATCAGCTTCAGATCCCACTGTTTCCCTGAGCAGTAAGATCTGGAATTGAAAATACAGAGGACATTAAACAACATTCACTCAGTACATGGCACTCATTTTGGTCTATAAGCTGGAAATTGAGCCATCAGTGCAGTGTCAAGAGTGTCAGGATGGCCAAGTGGTCTAAGGTGCTGCGTTCAGGTCGCAGTCTCCTTTGGAGGCGTGGGTTCGAATCCCACTTCTGACAAGTGTATTTTGCGAGGTGGATTCATTTTTGGACTTTTTTTTTTCCAAGCACCCGTATCAAAAACAATGTCAACAGTTTCTGTAAATTATCGATAAGATCTATTGTCCGTTGCTTGCACTAATTTCCTGAAGTTGGCTAAATCGCAGTAAATCGGTAAAGCGGTAAATCACAGCATCTTCAACAAATCGTGATAGAGGGGCAGAGATAAAGGTTTCGACCCTACATATCAAGAGCGCAGCTGTCAATAGTTCAGCAGGTTCACAGTGCAGAAGGTTCAGTGGCACCAGGGTCCCCTGCGTCCCAATCACAGCTAGTTTTTAACTTCTGTATTCAGGGCATGGGAGGGGTGTGTTGCGTCGTGCACACACAGTGCCTGTTTTGCAGATAAGTTTTAATAAATACACAAAGAATAATATGGAGTCTTTGGCCACGAGGAACACCTTCCCCTACCTTTTATTCTCTCCGGTTCCACGTCACCGCGCCTACCATCCAACTCCAAAACTCGGGGGAGACTAACACTCCCTACCTCCCTTGGTGTGCATCATAGGCTTGCCCATGACGAACACAACATTTCTCCTTAACCAATACAAAACAAACATAGCTGCTCAAAAAAAAGATACTATATTAATCCAGTATACAAGAATAGTACATAACAAGAAATGCCACATTCAGTCAATCCACCCCGAATCCTTGCAGCCGCGTTGAGCATGGCGGTGAAGGACTCAAACTGTACCGTTCAAGTCCTTGTCTCAGAGGCACTGAGTTGATTGGTATGGAGCCAGGCAACTCCTGATCTGAATCTTGAACTGGCTCCAAATTCTGCATGTCCACACCCCTTGTAGTAGATGATTGAGAATTAGTAGCAGTCACCACCGGCCATGTGCACTGGCTCAAACTTCTGCATGTCCACACCCCATGTAGTCGATGATTGAGAATTAGTAGCAGTCACCACCGGATTCACTGTCAGGATGATCCATCCTCTCTCCTTCATTAGCTTCAGATCCCACTGTTTCCCTGAGCAGGAAGGTCTGGAATTGAAAATAGAGAGGACATTAAACAACATTCACTCAGTACATGGCACTCATTTTGGTTTATGCACTCGAAATTGAGCCATGAGATAGGTGTGAAGAGTGTCAGGATGGCCGAGTGGTCTAAAGTGCTGCGTTCAGATCACAGTCTGCGTGGGTTCAAATCCCACTTCTGACAAGTGTATTTTGCGAGGTGGATACATTTTTGGACTTTTTTTTCCCAAGCACCGTATCAAAAACAATGTCAACAGTTTCTGTAAATTATCGATAAGACCTATTTTCCGTTGCTTGCACTAATTGCCTGAAGTTGGCTAAATCGCAGTAAATCGGTAAAGCAGGAAATCACAGCATCTTCAACAAATCGTGATAGAGGGGCCGAGATAAAGGTTTCGACCCTACATATCAAAAGCGCAGCTGTCAATAGTTCAGCAGGTTCACAGTGCAGAAGATTCAGTGGCACCAGGGTCCCCTGCGTCACAATCACAGCTGGTTTTTAACTTTTGTATTCAGGGAATGGGAGGGGTGGGGGTGTTGCGTCGTGCACACACAGTGCCTGTTTTGTAGAGAAGTTTTAATAAATACACAAGGAATAATATGGAGTCTTTGGCCACGAGGAACACCTTCCCCTACCTTTTATTCTCTCCGATTCCACATCACCGCACCTACTATCCAACTCCAAAACTTGGGGGAGACTAACACTCCCTACCTCCCTTGGTGTGCATCATGGGCGTGCCCATGACAAACACAACATTTCTCCTTAACCAATACAAAACAAACATAGCTGCTCAAAAAAAAGATACTATACTAATCCAGTATACAAGAATAGTACACAACAATAAATACCACATTCAGTCAATCCAACCCGAATCCTTGCAGCCGCGTTGAGCATGGCGGTCGAGGACTCAAACTGTACCGTTCAAGTCCTTGTCTCAGAGGCACTGAGTTGATTGGTATGGAGCCAGGCACCTCCTGATCTGAATCTTGAACTGGCTCCAAATTCTGCATGTCCACACCCCCTGTACTAGATGATTGAGAATTAGTAGCAGTCACCACCGGCCATATGCACTGGCTCAAAATTCTGCAAGTCCACACCCCATGTAGTAGATGATTGAGAATTAGTAGCAGTCACCACTGAGTCCACTGTCAGGATGATCCATCCTCTCTCCTTCATCAGCTTCAGATCCCACTGTTTCCCTGAGCAGGAAGGTCTGGAATTGAAAATGCAGAGGACATTAAATAACATTCACTCAGTACATGGCACTCATTTTGGTTTATAAGCTGGAAATTGAGCCATCAGTCTGGTGTCAAGAGTGTCAGGATGGCCGGGTGGTCTAAGGTGCTGCATTCAGGTCGCAGTCTCCCTTGGAGACGTGTGTTCAACCCCACTTCTGACAAGTGTCTTTTGCGAGGTGGATACATTTTTGGACTTTTTTTTTCCAAGCACCCGTATCAAAAACAATGTCAACAGTTTCTGTAAATTATCGATAAGATCTATTGTCCGTTGCTTGCACTTATTTCCTGAAGTTGGCTAAATCGCAGTAAATCGGTAAAGCGGGAAATCACAGCATCTTCAACAAATCGTGATAGAGGGGCAGAGATAAAGGTTTCGACCCTACATATCAAGAGCGCAGCTGTCAATAGTTCAGCAGGTTCACAGTGCAGAAGGTTCAGTGGCACCAGGGTCCCCTGCGTCCCAATCACAGCTGGTTTTTAACTTCTGTATTCAGGGCATGGGAGGGGTGTGTTGCATCGTGCACACACGGTGCCTGTTTCGCAGATAAGTTTTAATAAATACACAGAGAATAATATAGATTCATTGGCCACGAGGAACACCTTCCCTGACCATTTATTCTCTCCAGTTCCACGTCACTGCGCCTACCATCCAACTCTAAAACTCAGGGGAGACTAACACTCCCTACCTCCCTTGGTGTGCATCATAGGCGTGCCCATGACGAACACAACATTTCTCCTTAACCAATACAAAACAAACATAGCTGCTCAAAAAAAAGATACTATACTAATCCAGTATACAAGAATAGTACACAACAAGAAATGCCACATTCAGTCAATCCACCCCGAATCCTTGCAGCCGCGTTGAGCATGGCGGTCGAGGACTCAAACTGTACCGTTCAAGTCCTTGTCTCAGAGGCACTGAGTTGATTGGTATGGAGCCAGGCACCTCCTGATCTGAATCTTGAACTGGCTCCAAATTCTGCATGTCCACACCCCTTGTAGTAGATGATTGAGAATTAGTAGCAGTCACCACCGGCCATGTGCACTGGCTCAAACTTCTGCATGTCCACACCCCATGTAGTCGATGATTGAGAATTAGTAGCAGTCACCACCGGATTCACTGTCAGGATGATCCATCCTATCTCCTTCATCAGCTTCAGATCCCACTGTTTCCCTGAGCAGGAAGGTCTGGAATTGAAAATACAGAGGACATTAAACAACATTCACTCAGTACATGGCACTCATTTTGGTTTATACGCTCGAAATTGAGCCATGAGCGTGGTGTGAAGAGTGTCAGGATGGCCGAGTGGTCTAAGGCGCTGCGTTCAGGTTGCAGCCTCCCTTGGAAACGTGGGTTCAAACCCCTCTTCTGACGAGTGTGTTTTGCGAGGTGGATACATTTTTGGACTTTTTTTTTTCAAGCACCCTTATCAAAAACAATGTCAACAGTTTCTGTAAATTATCGATAAGATCTATTTTCCGTTGCTTGCACTAATTGCCTGAAGTTGGCTAAATCGCAGTAAATCGGTAAAGCAGGAAAAACACCGTATTTCAACAAATCGTGATAGAGGGGCCGAGATAAAGGTTTTGACCCTACATATCAAAAGCGCAGCTGTCAATAGTTCAGCAGGTTCACAGTGCAGAAGGTTCAGTGGCAGCAGGGTCCCCTGCGTCCCAATCAGAGCTGGTTTTTAACTTCTGTATTCAGGTGATGGGAGGGGTGGGGGTGTTGCGTCATGCACACACAGTGCCTGTTTTGCAGAGAAGTTTTAATAAATACACAAAGAATAATATGGAGTCTTTGGCCACGAGGAACACCTTCCCCTACCTTTTATTCTCTCCGATTCCACATCACCGCACCTACCATCCAACTCCAAAACTCGGGGGAGACTAACACTCCCTACCTCCCTTGGTGTGCATCATGGGCGTGCCCATGACGAACACAACATTTCTCCTTAACCAATACAAAACAAACATAGCTGCTCAAAAAAAAGATACTATACTAATCCAGTATACAAGAATAGTACACAACAATAAATACCACATTCAGTCAATCCACCCCGAATCCTTGCAGCCGCGTTGAGCATGGCGGTCGAGGACTCAAATTGTACCCTTCAAGTCCTTGTCTCAGAGGCACTGAGTTGATTGGTATGGAGCCAGGCACCTCCTGATCTGAATCTTGAACTGGCTCCAAATTCTGCATGTCCACACCCCCTGTAGTAGATGATTGAGAATTAGTAGCAGTCACCACCGGCCATATGCACTGGCTCAAAATTCTGCAAGTCCACACCCCATGTAGTAGATGATTGAGAATTAGTAGCAGTCACCACAGGGTCCACTGTCAGGATGATCCATCCTCTCTCCTTCATCAGCCTCAGATCCCACTGTTTCCCTGAGCAGGAAGGTCTGGAATTGAAAATACAGAGGACATTAAATAAAATTCACTCAGTACATGGCACTCATTTTGGTTTATAAGCTGGAAATTGAGCCATCAGTCTGGTGTCAAGAGTGTCAGGATGGCCGGGTGGTCTAAGATGCTGCATTCAAGTCACAGTCTCCCTTGGAGACGTGGGTTCAAACCCCTCTTCTGACAAGTGTCTTTGCGAGGTGGATACATTTTTGGACTTTTTTTTCCAAGCACCCTTATCAAAAACAATGGCAACAGTTTCCGTAAATTATCGATAAGATCTATTGTCCGTTGCTTGCACTAATTGCCTGAAGTTGGCTAAATCGCAGTAAATCGGTAAAGCAGGAAATCACAGCATCTTCAACAAATGGTGATAGAGGGGCCGAGATAAAGGTTTCGACCCTACATATCAAAAGCACAGCTGTCCATAGTTCAGCAGGTTCACAGTGCAGAAGGTTCAGTGGCACCAGGGTCCCCTGCGTCCCAATCACAGCTGGTTTTTAACTTCTGTATTCTGGGCATGGGAGGGGTGTGTTGCATCGTGCACACACAGTGCCTGTTTCGCAAATAAGTTTTAATAAATACACAGAGAATAATATAGAGTCATTGGCCACGAGGAACACCTTCCCTGACCTTTTATTCTCTCCGGTTCCACGTCACCGCGCCTACCATCCAACTCCAAAACTCGGGGGAGACTAACACTCCCTACCCCCCTTGGTGTGCATCATAGGCGTGCCCATGACGAACACAACATTTCTCCTAAACCAATACAAAACAAACATAGCTGCTAAAAAAAAAGATACTATACTAAACCAGTATACAAGAATAGTACACAACAAGAAATGCCACATTCAGTCAATCCACCCCGAATCCTTGCAGCTGCGTTGAGCATGGCGGTCGAGGACTCAAACTGTACCGTTCAAGGCCTTGTCTCAGAGGCACTGAGTTGATTGGTATGGAGCCAGACACCTCCTGATCTGAATCTTGAACTGGCTCCAAATTCTGCATGTCCACACCCCCTGTAGTAGATGATTGAGAATTAGTAGCAGTCGCCACCGGCCATGTGCACTGGCTCAAAATTCAGCATGTCCACACCCCATGTAGTAGATGATTGAGAATTAGTAGCAGTCACCACCGGATCCACTGTCAGGATGATCCATCCTCTCTCCTTCATCAGCTTCAGATCCCACTGTTTCCCTGAGCAGGAAGGTCTGGAATTGAAAATACAGAGGACATTAAACAACATTCACTCAGTACATTGCACTCATTTTGGTTTATAAGCTGGAAATTGAGCCATCAGTGCAGTGTCAAGAGTGTCAGGATGGCTGAGTGGTCTAAGGCGCTGCGTTCAGGTCGCAGTCTCCTTTGGAGGCATGGGTTTGAATCCCACTTCTGACAAGTGTCTTTTGAGAGGTGGATACATTTTTGGACTTTTTTTTTCCAAGCTCCCGTATCAAAAACAATGTCAACAGTTTCTGTAAATTATCGATAAGATCTATTGTCCGTTGCTTGCACTAATTTCCTGAAGTTGGCTAAATCGCAGTAAATCGGTAAAGCGGGAAATCACAGCATCTTCAACAAATCGTGATAGAGGGGCAGAGATAAAGGTTTCGACCCTACATATCAAGAGCGCAGCTGTCAATAGTTCAGCAGGTTCACAGTTCAGAAGGTCCAGTGGCACCAGGGTCCCCTGCGTCCCAATCACAGCTGGTTTTTAACTTCTGTATTCAGGGCATGGGAGGGGTGTGTTGCATCGTGCACACACGGTGCCTGTTTCGCAGATAAGTTTTAATAAATACACAGAGAATAATATAGAGTCATTGGCCACGAGGAACACCTTCCCTGACCTTTTATTCTCTCCGGTTCCACGTCACCGCGCCTACCATCCAACTCCAAAACTCGGGGGAGACTAACACTCCCTACCTTCCTTGGTGTGCATCATAGGCGTGCCCATGACGAACACAAGATTTCTCCTTAACCAATACAAAACAAACATAGCTGCTCAAAAAAAAGATACTATACTAATCCAGTATACAAGAATAGTACACAACAAGAAATGCCACATTCAGTCAATCCACCCCGAATCCTTGCAGCCGCGTTGAGCATGGCGGTCGAGGACTCAAACTGTACCGTTCAAGTCCTTGTCTCAGAGGCACTGAGTTGATTGGTATGGAGCCAGGCACCTCCTGATCTGAATCTTGAACTGGCTCCAAATTCTGCATGTCCACACCCCTTGTAGTAGATGATTGAGAATTAGTAGCAGTCACCACCGGCCATGTGCACTGGCTCAAACTTCTGCATGTCCACACCCCATGTAGTCGATGATTGAGAATTAGTAGCAGTCACCACCGGATTCACTGTCAGGATGATCCATCCTCTCTCCTTCATCAGCTTCAGATCCCACTGTTTCCCTGAGCAGGAAGGTCTGGAATTGAAAATACAGAGGACATTAAACAACATTCACTCAGTACATGGCACTCATTTTGGTTTATACGCTCGAAATTGAGCCATGAGCGAGCTGTAAAGAGTGTCAGGATGGCCGAGTGGTCTAAGGCGCTGCGTTCAGGTCGCAGCCTCCCTTGGAGGTGTGGGTTCAAATCCCACTTCTGACAAGTGTATTTTGCGAGGTGGATACATTTTTTGACTTTTTTTTCCCAAGCACCGTATCAAAAACAATGTCAACAGTTTCTGTAAATTATCGATAAGATCTATTTTCCGTTGCTTGCACTAATTGCCTGAAGTTGGCTAAATCGCAGTAAATCGGTAAAGCAGGAAATCACAGCATCTTCAACAAATCGTGATAGAGGGGCCGAGATAAAGGTTTCGACCCTACATATCAAAAACGCAGCTGTCAATAGTTCAGCAGGTTCACAGTGCAGAAGGTTCAGTGGCACCAGGGTCCCCTGCGTCCCAATCACAGCTGGTTTTTAACTTCTGTATTCAGGGGATGGGAGGGGTGTGTTGCATCGTGCACACACAGTGCCTGTTTCGCAGATAAGTTTTATTAAATACACAGAGAATAATATAGAGTCATTGGCCACGAGGAACACCTTCCCTGACCATTTATTCTCTCCGGTTCCACGTCACCGCTCCTACCATCCAACTCTAAAACTCAGGGGAGACTAACACTCCCTACCTCCCTTGGTGTGCATCATAGGCGTGCCCATGACGAACACAACATTTCTCCTTAACCAATACAAAACAAACATAGCTGCTCAAAAAAAAGATACTATACTAAACCAGTATACAAGAATAGTACACAACAGGAAATGCCACATTCAGTCAATCCACCCCGAATCCTTGCAGCCGCGTTGAGCATGGCCGTCGAGGACTCAAACTGTACCGTTCAAGTCCTTGTCTCAGAGGCACTGAGTTGATTGGTATGGAGCCAGGCACCTCCTGATCTGAATCTTGAACTGGCTCCAAATTCTGCATGTCCACACCCCCTGTAGTAGATGATTGAGAATTAGTAGCAGTCGCCACCGGCCATGTGCACTGGCTCAAAATTCAGCATGTCCACACCCCATGTAGTAGATGATTGAGAATTAGTAGCAGTCACCACCGGATCCACTGTCAGGATGATCCATCCTCTCTCCTTCATCAGCTTCAGATCCCACTGTTTCCCTGAGCAGGAAGGTCTGGAATTGAAAATACAGAGGACATTAAACAACATTCACTCAGTACATGGCACTCATTTTGGTTTATAAGCTGGAAATTGAGCCATCAGTGCAGTGTCAAGAGTGTCAGGATGGCCGAGTGGTCTAAGGCGCTGGGTTCAGGTCGCAGTCTCCTTTGGAGGCGTCGGTTCGAATCCCACTTCTGACAAGGGTCTTTTGCGAGGTGGATACATTTTTTGACTTTTTTTTTCCAAGCACCCGTATCAAAAACAATGTCAACAGTTTCTGTAAATTATCGATTAGATCTATTGTCCGTTGCTTGCACTAATTTCCTGAAGTTGGCTAAATCGCAGTAAATAGGTAAAGCGGGAAATCACAGCATCTTCAACAAATCGTGATAGAGGGGCAGAGATAAAGGTTTCGACCCTACATATCAAGAGCGCAGCTGTCAATAGTTCAGCAGGTTCAAAGTGCAGAAGGTTCAGTGGCACCAGGGTCCCCTGCGTCCCAATCACAGCTGGTTTTTAACTTCTTTATTGAGGGCATGGGAGGGGTGTGTTGCATCGTGCACACACGGTGCCTGTTTCGCAGATAAGTTTTAATAAATACACAGAGAATAATACAGAGTCATTGGCCACGAGGAACACCTTCCCTGACCTTTTATTCTCTCCGGTTCCACGTCACCGCGCCTACCATCCAACTCCAAAACTCGGGGGAGACTAACACTCCCTACCTCCCTTGGTGTGCATCATAGGCGTGCCCATGACGAACACAACATTTCTCCTTAACCAATACAAAACAAACATAGCTGCTAAAAAAAAAGATACTATACTAATCCAGTATACAAGAATAGTACACAACAAGAAATGCCACATTCAGTCAATCCACCCCGAATCCTTGCAGCCGCGTTGAGCATGGCGGTCGAGGACTCAAACTGTACCGTTCAAGTCCTTGTCTCAGAGGCACTGAGTTGATTGGTATGGAGCCAGGCACCTCCTGATCTGAATCTTGAACTGGCTCCAAATTCTGCATGTCCACACCCCTTGTAGTAGATGATTGAGAATTAGTAGCAGTCACCACCGGCCATGTGCACTGGCTCAAACTTCTGCATGTCCACACCCCATGTAGTCGATGATTGAGAATTAGTAGCAGTCACCACCGGATTCACTGTCAGGATGATCCATCCTCTCTCCTTCATCAGCTTCAGATCCCACTGTTTCCCTGAGCAGGAAGGTCTGGAATTGAAAATACAGAGGACATTAAACAACATTCACTCAGTACATGGCACTCATTTTGGTTTATACGCTCGAAATTGAGCCATGAGCGAGGTGTGAAGAGTGTCAGGATGGCCGAGTGGTCTAAGGCGCTGCGTTCAGGTCGCAGCCTCCCTTGGAGGTGTGGGTTCAAATCCCACTACTGACAAGTGTATTTTGCGAGGTGGATACATTTTTTGACTTTTTTTTCCCAAGCACCATATCAAAAACAATGTCAACAGTTTCTGTAAATTATCGGTAAGATCTATTTTCCGTTGCTTGCACTAATTGCCTGAAGTTGGCTAAATCGCAGTAAATCGGTAAAGCAGGAAATCACAGCATCTTCAACAAATCGTGATAGAGGGGCCGAGATAAAGGTTTCGACCCTACATATCAAAAACGCAGCTGTCAATAGTTCAGCAGGTTCACAGTGCAGAAGGTTCAGTGGCACCAGGGTCCCCTGCGTCCCAATCACAGCTGGTTTTAACTTCTGTATTCAGGGCATGGGAGGGGTGTGTTGCATCGTGCACACACAGTGCCTGTTTTGCAAATAAGTTTTAATAAATACACAGAGAATAATATAGAGTCATTGGCCACGAGGAACACCTTCCCTGACCTTTTATTCTCTCCAGTTCCACGTCACCGCGCCTACCATCCAACTCCAAAACTCGGGGAGACTAACACTCCCTACCTCCCTTGGTGTGCATCATAGGCGTGCCCATGACGAACACAACATTTCTCCTTAACCAATACAAAACAAACATAGCTGCTAAAAAAAAAGATACTATACTAAACCAGTATACAAGAATAGTACACAACAAGAAATGCCACATTCAGTCAATCCACCCCGAATCCTTGCAGCCGCGTTGAGCATGGCGGTCGAGGACTCAAACTGTACCGTTCAAGTCCTTGTCTCAGAGGCACTGAGTTGATTGGTATGGAGCCAGGCACCTCCTGATCTGAATCTTGAACTGGCTCCAAATTCTTCATGTCCACACCCCCTGTAGTAGATGATTGAGAATTAGTAGCAGTCGCCACCGGCCATGTGCACTGGCTCAAAATTCAGCATGTCCACACCCCATGTAGTAGATGATTGAGAATTAGTAGCAGTCACCACCGGATCCACTGTCAGGATGATCCATCCTCTCTCCTTCATCAGCTTCAGATCCCACTGTTTCCCTGAGCAGGAAGGTCTGGAATTGAAAATACAGAGGACATTAAACAACATTCACTCAGTACATGGCACTCATTTTGGTTTATAAGCTGGAAATTGAGCCATCAGTGCAGTGTCAAGAGTGTCAGGATGGCCGAGTGGTCTAAGGCGCTGCGTTCAGGTCGCAGTCTCCTTTGGAGACGTGTGTTCGAATCCCACTTCTGACAAGTGTCTCTTGCGAGGTGGATACATTTTTGGACTTTTTTTTTCCAAGCACCCGTATCAAAAACAATGTCAACAGTTTCTGTAAATTATCGATAAGATCTATTGTCCGTTGCTTGCACTAATTTCCTGAAGTTGGCTAAATCGCAGTAAATAGGTAAAGCGGGAAATCACAGCATCTTCAACAAATCGTGATAGAGGGGCAGAGATAAAGGTTTCGACCCTACATATCAAGAGCGCAGCTGTCAATAGTTCAGCAGGTTCACAGTGCAGAAGGTTCAGTGGCACCAGGGTCCCCTGCGTCCCAATCACAGCTGGTTTTTAACTTCTTTATTGAGGGCATGGGAGGGGTGTGTTGCATCGTGCACACACGGTGCCTGTTTCGCAGATAAGTTTTAATAAATACACAGAGAATAATACAGAGTCATTGGCCACGAGGAACACCTTCCCTGACCTTTTATTCTCTCCGGTTCCACGTCACCGCGCCTACCATCCAACTCCGAAACTCGGGGGAGACTAACACTCCCTACCTCCCTTGGTGTGCATCATAGGCGTGCCCATGACGAACACAACATTTCTCCTTAACCAATACAAAACAAACATAGCTGCTAAAAAAAAAGATACTATACTAATCCAGTATACAAGAATAGTACACAACAAGAAATGCCACATTCAGTCAATCCACCCCGAATCCTTGCAGCCGCGTTGAGCATGGCGGTCGAGGACTCAAACTGTACCGTTCAAGTCCTTGTCTCAGAGGCACTGAGTTGATTGGTATGGAGCCAGGCACCTCCTGATCTGAATCTTGAACTGGCTCCAAATTCTGCATGTCCACACCCCTTGTAGTAGATGATTGAGAATTAGTAGCAGTCACCACCGGCCATGTGCACTGGCTCAAACTTCTGCATGTCCACACCCCATGTAGTCGATGATTGCGAATTAGTAGCAGTCACCACCGGATTCACTGTCAGGATGATCCATCCTCTCTCCTTCATCAGCTTCAGATCCCACTGTTTCCCTGAGCAGGAAGGTCTGGAATTGAAAATACAGAGGACATTAAACAACATTCACTCAGTACATGGCACTCATTTTGGTTTATACGCTCAAAATTGAGCCATGAGGGAGGTGTGAAGAGTGTCAGGATGGCCGAGTGGTCTAAGGCGCTGCGTTCAGGTCGCAGCCTCCCTTGGAGGTGTGGGTTCAAATCCCACTTCTGACAAGTGTATTTTGCGAGGTGGATACATTTTTGGACTTTTTTTTCCCAAGCACCGTATCAAAAACAATGTCAACAGTTTCTGTAAATTATCGATAAGATCTATTTTCCGTTGCTTGCACTAATTGCCTGAAGTTGGCTAAATCGCAGTAAATCGGTAAAGCAGGAAATCACAGCATCTTCAACAAATCGTGATAGAGGGGCCGAGATAAAGGTTTCGACCCTACATATCAAAAGCGCAGCTGTCAATAGTTCAGCAGGTTCACAGTGCAGAAGGTTCAGTGGCACCAGGGTCCCCTGCGTCCCAATCACAGCTGGTTTTTAACTTCTGTATTCAGGGCATGGGAGGGGTGTGTTGCATCGTGCACACACAGTGCCTGTTTTGCAAATAAGTTTTAATAAATACACAGAGAATAATATAGAGTCATTGGCCACGAGGAACACCTTCCCTGACCTTTTATTCTCTCCAGTTCCACGTCACCGCGCCTACCATCCAACTCCAAAACTCGGGGGAGACTAACACTCCCTACCTCCCTTGGTGTGCATCATAGGCGTGCCCATGACGAACACAACATTTCTCCTTAACCAATACAAAACAAACATAGCTGCTCAAAAAAAAGATACTATACTAAACCAGTATACAAGAATAGTACACAACAAGAAATGCCACATTCAGTCAATCCACCCCGAATCCTTGCAGCCGCGTTGAGCATGGCGGTCGAGGTCTCAAACTGTACCGTTCAAGTCCTTGTCTCAGAGGCACTGAGTTGATTGGTATGGAGCTAGGCACCTCCTGATCTGAATCTTGAACTGGCTCCAAATTCTGCATGTCCACACCCCTTGTAGTAGATGATTGAGAATTAGTAGCAGTCACCACCGGCCATGTGCACTGGCTCAAACTTCTGCATGTCCACACCCCATGTAGTCGATGATTGAGAATTAGTAGCAGTCTCCACCGGATTCACTGTCAGGATGATCCATCCTCTCTCCTTCATCAGCTTCAGATCCCACTGTTTCCCTGAGCAGGAAGGTCTGGAATTGAAAATACAGAGGACATTAAACAACATTCACTCAGTACATGGCACTCATTTTGGTTTATACGCTCGAAATTGAGCCATGAGCAAGGTGTGAAGAGTGTCAGGATGGCCGAGTGGTCTAAGGCGCTGCGTTCAGATTGCAGCCTCCCTTGGAGGTGTGGGTTCAAATCCTACTTCTGACAAGTGTATTTTGCGAGGTGGATACATTTTTGGACTTTTTTTTCCCAAGCACCGTATCAAAAACAATGTCAACAGTTTCTGTAAATTATCGATAAGATCTATTTTCCGTTGCTTGCACTAATTGCCTGAAGTTGGCTAAATCGCAGTAAATCGGTAAAGCAGGAAATCACAGCATCTTCAACAAATCGTGATAGAGGGGCCGAGATAAAGGTTTCGACCCTACATATCAAAAGCGCAGCTGTCAATAGTTCAGCAGGTTCACAGTGCAGAAGGTTCAGTGGCACCAGGGTCCCCTGCGTCCCAATCACAGCTGGTTTTTAACTTCTGTATTCAGGGGATGGGAGGGGTGAGGGTTTTGCGTCGTGCACACACAGTGCCTGTTTTGCAGAGAAGTTTTAATAAATACACAAAGAATAATATGGAGTCTTTAGCCACGAGGAACACCTTCCCCTACCTTTTATTCTCTCCGATTCCACATCACCGCACCTACCATCCAACTCCAAAACTCGGGGGAGACTAACACTCCCTACCTCCCTTGGTGTGCATCATGGGCGTGCCCATGACAAACACAACATTTCTCCTTAACCAATACAAAACAAACATAGCTGTTAAAAAAAAAGATACTATACTAATCCAGTATACAAGAATAGTACACAACATTAAATACCACATTCAGTCAATCCACCCCGAATCCTTGCAGCCGCGTTGAGCATGGCGGTCGAGGACTCAAATTGTACCCTTCAAGTCCTTGTCTCAGAGGCACTGAGTTGATTGATATGGAGCCAGGCACCTCCTGATCTGAATCTTGAACTGGCTCCAAATTCTGCATGTCCACACCCCCTGTAGTAGATGATTGAGAATTAGTAGCAGTCACCACAGGCCATATGCACTGGCTCAAAATTCTGCAAGTCCACACCCCATGTAGTAGATGATTGAGAATTAGTAGCAGTCACCACAGGGTCCACTGTCAGGATGATCCATCCTCTCTCCTTCATCAGCTTCAGATCCCACTGTTTCCCTGAGCAGGAAGGTCTGGAATTGAAAATACAGAGGACATTAAATAAAATTCACTCAGTACATGGCACTCATTTTGGTTTATAAGCTGGAAATTGAGCCATCAGTCTGGTGTCAAGAGTGTCAGGATGGCCGGGTGGTCTAAGGTGCTGCATTCAGGTCACAGTCTCCCTTGGAGACATGGGTTCAAACCCCTCTTCTGACAAGTGTCTTTTGCGACGTAGATACATTTTTTGACTTTTTTTTTCCAAGCACCCTTATCAAAAACAATGTCAACAGTTTCTGTAAATTATCGATAAGATCTATTGTCCGTTGCTTGCACTAATTGCCTGAAGTTGGCTAAATCGCAGTAAATCGGTAAAGCAGGAAATCACAGCATCTTCAACAAATCGTGATAGAGGGGCCGAGATAAAGGTTTCGACCCTACATATCAAAAGCACAGCTGTCAATAGTTCAGCAGGTTCACAGTGCAGAAGGTTCAGTGGCACCAGGGTCCCCTTGGTCCCAATCACAGCTGGTTTTTAACTTCTGTATTCAGGGCATGGGAGGGGTGTGTTGCATCGTGCACAGACAGTGCCTGTTTCGCAAATAAGTTTTAATAAATACACAGAGAATAATATAGAGTCATTGGCCACGAGGAACACCTTCCCTGACCTTTTATTCTCTCTGGTTCCACGTCACCGCGCCTACCATCCAACTCCAAAACTCGGGGGAGACTAACACTCCCTACCTCCCTTGGTGAGCATCATAGGCGTGCCCATGACGAACACAACATTTCTCCTTAACCAATACAAAACAAACATAGCTGCTCAAAAAAAAGATACTATACTAAACCAGTATACAAGAAGAGTACACAACAAGAAATGCCACATTCAGTCAATCCACCCCGAATCCTTGCAGCCGCGTTGAGCATGGCGGTCGAGGACTCAAACTGTACCGTTCAAGTCCTTGTCTCAGAGGCACTGAGTTGATTGGTATGGAGCCAGGCACCTCCTGATCTGAATCTTGAACTGGCTCCAAATTCTGCATGTCCACACCCCTTGTAGTAGATGATTGAGAATTAGTAGCAGTCACCACCGGCCATGTGCACTGGCTCAAACTTCTGCATGTCCACACCCCATGTAGTCGATGATTGAGAATTAGTAGCAGTCACCACCGGATTCACTGTCAGGATGATCCATCCTCTCTCCTTCATCAGCTTCAGATCCCACTGTTTCCCTGAGCAGGAAGGTCTGGAATTGAAAATACAGAGGACATTAAACAACATTCACTCAGTACATGGCACTCATTTTGGTTTATACGCTCGAAATTGAGCCATAAGCGAGGTGTGAAGCGTGTCAGGATGGCCGAGTGGTCTAAGGCGCTGCGTTCAGATTGCAGCCTCCCTTGGAGATGTGGGTTCAAATCCCACTTCTGACAAGTGTATTTTGCGAGGTGGATACATTTTTGGACTTTTTTTTCCCAAGCACCGTATCAAAAACAATGTCAACAGTTTCTGTAAATTATCGATAAGATCTATTTTCCGTTGCTTGCACTAATTGCCTGAAGTTGGCTAAATCGCAGTAAATCGGTAAAGCAGGAAATCACAGCATCTTCAACAAATCATGATAGAGGGGCCGAGATAAAGGTTTCGACCCCACATATCAAAAGCACAGCTGTCAATAGTTCAGCAGGTTCACAGTGCAGAAGGTTCAGTGGCACCAGGGTCCCCTGCGTCCCAATCACAGCTGGTTTTTAACTTCTGTATTCAGGGGATGGGAGAGGTGGGGGTGTTGCGTCGTGCACACACAGTGCCTGTTTTGCAGAGAAGTTTTAATAAATACACAAAGAATAATATGGAGTCTTTAGCCACGAGGAACACCTTCCCCTACCTTTTATTCTCTCCGATTCCACATCACCGCACCTACCATCCAACTCTAAAACTCGGGGGAGACTAACACTCCCTATCTCCCTTGGTGTGCATCATGGGCGTGCCCATGACGAACACAACATTTCTCCTTAACCAATACAAAACAAACATAGCTGCTCAAAAAAAAGATACTATACTAATCCAGTATACAAGAATAGTACACAACAATAAATACCACATTCAGTCAATCCACCCTGAATCCTTGCAGCCGCGTTGAGCATGGCGGTCGAGGACTCAAATTGTACCCTTCAAGTCCTTGTCTCAGAGGCACTGAGTTGATTGGTATGGAGCCAGGCACCTCCTGATCTGAATCTTGAACTGGCTCCAAATTCTGCATGTCCACACCCCCTGTAGTAGATGATTGAGAATTAGTAGCAGTCACCCCAGGCCATATGCACTGGCTCAAAATTCTGCAAGTCCACACCCCATGTAGTAGATGATTGAGAATTAGTAGCAGTCACCACAGGGTCCACTGTCAGGATGATCCATCCTCTCTCCTTCATCAGCTTCAGATCCCACTGTTTCCCTGAGCAGGAAGGTCTGGAATTGAAAATACAGAGGACATTAAATAAAATTCA
This sequence comes from Pleurodeles waltl, assembly GCF_031143425.1. NCBI lineage: Eukaryota > Metazoa > Chordata > Amphibia > Caudata > Salamandridae > Pleurodeles > Pleurodeles waltl. The sequence goes on from NW_027150097.1 coordinate 6,652,333, forward strand.
CTCAGTACATGGCACTCATTTTGGTTTATAAGCTGGAAATTGAGCCATCAGTCTGGTGTCAAGAGTGTCAGGATGGCCGGGTGGTCTAAGGTGCTGCATTCACGTCACAGTCTCCCTTGGAGACGTCGGTTCAAACCCCTCTTCTGACAAGTGTCTTTTGCGAGGTGGATACATTTTTTGACTTTTTTTTTCCAAGCACCCTTATCAAAAACAATGTCAACAGTTTCTGTAAATTATCGATAAGATCTATTGTCCGTTGTTTGCACTAATTGCCTGAAGTTGGCTAAATCGCAGTAAATCGGTAAAGCAGGAAATCACAGCATCTTCAACAAATCGTGATAGAGGGGCCGAGATAAAGGTTTCGACCCTACATATCAAAAGCACAGCTGTCAATAGTTCAGCAGGTTCACAGTGCAGAAGGTTCAGTGGCACCAGGGTCCCCTGCGTCCCAATCACAGCTGGTTTTTAACTTCTGTATTCAGGGCATGGTAGGGGTGTGTTGCATCGTGCACACACAGTGCCTGTTTCGCAAATAAGTTTTAATAAATACACAGAGAATAATATAGAGTCATTGGCCACGAGGAACACCTTCCCTGACCTTTTATTCTCTCCGGTTCCACGTCACCGCGCCTACCATCCAACTCCAAAACTCGGGGGAGACTAACACTCCCTACCTCCCTTGGTGAGCATCATAGGCGTGCCCATGACGAACACAACATTTCTCCTTAACCAATACAAAACAAACATAGCTGCTCAAAAAAAAGATACTATACTAAACCAGTATACAAGAAGAGTACGCAACAAGAAATGCCACATTCAGTCAATCCACCCCGAATCCTTGCAGCCGCGTTGAGCATGGCGGTCGAGGACTCAAACTGTACCGTTCAAGTCCTTGTCTCAGAGGCACTGAGTTGATTGGTATGGAGCCAGGCACCTCCTGATCTGAATCTTGAACTGGCTCCAAATTCTGCATGTCCACACCCCCTGTAGTAGATGATGGAGAATTAGTAGCAGTCACCACTGGCCATATGCACTGGCTCAAAATTCTGCAAGTCCATACCCCATGTAGTAGATGATTGAGAATTAGTAGCAGTCACCACAGGGTCCACTGTCAGGATGGTCCATCCTCTCTCCTTCATCAGCTTCAGATCCCACTGTTTCCCTGAGCAGGAAGGTCTGGAATTGAAAATACAGAGTACATTAAATAACATTCACTCAGTACATGGCACTCATTTTGGTTTATAAGCTGGAAATTGAGCCATCAGTCTGGTGTCGAGAGAGTCAGGGTGGCCGGGTGGTCTAAGGTGCTGCATTCAGGTCACAGTCTTCCTTGGAGACATGGGTTCAAACCCCTCTTCTGACAAGTGTCTTTGCAAGGTGGATACATTTTTGGACTTTTTTTTCCAAGCACCCTTATCAAAAACAATGGCAACAGTTTCTGTAAATTATCGATAAGATCTATTGTCCGTTGCTTGCACTAATTGCCTGAAGTTGGCTAAATCGCAGTAAATCGGTAAAGCAGGAAATCACAGCATCTTCAACAAATGGTGATAGAGGGGCAGAGATAAAGGTTTCGACCCTACATATCAAAAGCACAGCTGTCCATAGTTCAGCAGGTTCACAGTGCAGAAGGTTCAGTGGCACCAGGGTCCCCTGCGTCCCAATCACAGCTTGTTTTTAACTTCTGTATTCAGGGCATGGGAGGGGTGTGTTGCATCGTGCACACACAGTGCCTGTTTTGCAAATAAGTTTTAATAAATACACAGAGAATAATATAGAGTCATTGGCCACGAGGAACACCTTCCCTGACCTTTTATTCTCTCCAGTTCCACGTCACCGCGCCTACCATCCAACTCCAAAATTCGGGGGAGACTAACACTCCCTACCTCCCTTGGTGTGCATCATAGGCGTGCCCATGACGAACACAACATTTCTCCTTAACCAATACAAAACAAACATAGCTGCAAAAAAAAAAGACACTATACTAAACCAGTATACAAGAATAGTACACAACAAGAAATGCCACATTCAGTTAATCCACCCCGGATCCTTGCAGCCGCGTTGAGCATGGCGGTCGAGGACTCAAACTGCACAGTTCAAGTCCTTGTCTCAGAGGCACTGAGTTGATTGGTATGGAGCCAGGCACCTCCTGATCTGAATCTTGAACTGGCTCCAAATTCTGCATGTCCACACCCCCTGTAGTAGATGATTGAGAATTAGTAGCAGTCGCCACCGGCCATGTGCACTGGCTTAAAATTCAGCATGTCCACACCCCATGTAGTAGATGATTGAGAATTAGTAGCAGTCACCACCGGATCCACTGTCAGTATGATCCATCCTCTCTCCTTCATCAGCTTCAGATCCCACTGTTTCCCTGAGCAGGAAGGTCTGGAATTGAAAATACAGAGGACATTAAACAACATTCACTCAGTACATGGCACTCATTTTGGTTTATAAGCTGGAAATTGAGCCATCAGTGCAGTGTCAAGAGTGTCAGGATGGCCGAGTGGTCTAAGGCGCTGCGTTCAGGTCGCAGTCTCCTTTGGAGGCGTGGGTTCGAATCCCACTTCTGACAAGTGTCTTTTGCGAGGTGGATACATTTTTGGACTTTTTTTTTCCAAGCACCCGTATCAAAAACAATGTCAACAGTTTCTGTAAATTATCGATAAGATCTATTGTCCGTTGCTTGCACTAATTTCCTGAAGTTGGCTAAATCGCAGTAAATAGGTAAAGCGGGAAATCACAGCATCTTCAACAAATCGTGATAGAGGGGCAGAGATAAAGGTTTCGACCCTACATATCAAGAGCGCTGCTGTCAATAGTTCAGCAGGTTCACAGTGCAGAAGGTTCAGTGGCACCAGGGTCCCCTGCGTCCCAATCACAGCTGGTTTTTAACTTCTTTATTGAGGGCATGGGAGGGGTGTGTTGCATCGTGCACACACGGTGCCTGTTTCGCAGATAAGTTTTAATAAATACACAGAGAATAATACAGAGTCATTGGCCACGAGGAACACCTTCCCTGACCTTTTATTCTCTCCGGTTCCACGTCACCGCGCCTACCATCCAACTCCAAAACTCGGGGGAGACTAACACTCCCTACCTTCCTTGGTGTGCATCATAGGCGTGCCCATGACGAACACAACATTTCTCCTTAACCAATACAAAACAAACATAGCTGCTCAAAAAAAAGATACTATACTAATCCAGTATAAAAGAATAGTACACAACAAGAAATGCCACATTCAGTCAATCCACCCCGAATCCTTGCAGCCGCGTTGAGCATGGCGGTCGAGGACTCAAACTGTACCGTTCAAGTCCTTGTCTCAGAGGCACTGAGTTGATTGGTATGGAGCCAGGCACCTCCTGATCTGAATCTTGAACTGGCTCCAAATTCTGCATGTCCACACCCCTTGTAGTAGATGATTGAGAATTAGTAGCAGTCACCACCGGCCATGTGCACTGGCTCAAACTTCTGCATGTCCACACCCCATGTAGTCGATGATTGAGAATTAGTAGCAGTCACCACCGGATTCACTGTCAGGATGATCCATCCTCTCTCCTTCATCAGCTTCAGATCCCACTGTTTCCCTGAGCAGGAAGGTCTGGAATTGAAAATACAGAGGACATTAAACAACATTCACTCAGTACATGGCACACATTTTGGTTTATACGCTCGAAATTGAGCCATGAGCGAGGTGTGAAGAGTGTCAGGATGGCCGAGTGGTCTAAGGCGCTGCGTTCAGATCGCAGCCTCCCTTGGAGGTGTGGATTCAAATCCCACTTCTGACAAGTGTATTTTGCGAGGTGGATACATTTTTGGACTTTTTTTTCCCAAGCACCGTATCAAAAACAATGTCAACAGTTTCTGTAAATTATCGATAAGATCTATTTTCCTTTGCTTGCACTAATTGCCTGAAGTTGGCTAAATCGCAGTAAATCGGTAAAGCAGGAAATCACAGCATCTTCAACAAATCGTGATAGAGGGGCAGAGATAAAGGTTTCGATCCTACATATCAAAAGCGCAGCTGTCAATAGTTCAGCAGGTTCACAGTGAAGAAGGTTCAGTGGCACCAGGGTCCCCTGCGTCCCAATCACAGCTGGTTTTTAACTTCTGTATTCAGGGGATGGGAGGGGTGTGTTGCATCGTGCACACACGATGCCTGTTTCGCAGATAAGTTTTATTAAATACACAGAGAATAATATAGAGTCATTGGCCACGAGGAACACCTTCCCTGACCTTTTATTCTCTCCGGTTCCACGTCACCGCGCCTACCATCCAACTCCAAAACTCGGGGGAGACTAACACTCCCTACCTCCCTTGGTGTGCATCATAGGCGTGCCCATGACAAACACAACATTTCTCCTTAACCAATACAAAAACAACATAGCTGCTCAAAAAAAAGATACTATACTAAACCAGTGTACAAGAATAGTACACAACAAGAAATGCCACATTCAGTCAATCCACCCCAAATCCTTGCAGCCGCGTTGAGCATGGCGGTCGAGGACTCAAACTGTACCGTTCAAGTCCTTGTCTCAGAGGCACTGAGTTGATTGGTATGGAGCCAGGCACCTCCTGATCTGAATCTTGAACTGGCTCCAAATTCTGCATGTCCACACCCCCTGTAGTAGATGATGGAGAATTAGTAGCAGTCACCACTGGCCATATGCACTGGCTCAAAATTCTGCAAGTCCATACCCCATGTAGTAGATGATTGAGAATTAGTAGCAGTCACCACAGGGTCCACTGTCAGGATGGTCCATCCTCTCTCCTTCATCAGCTTCAGATCCCACTGTTTCCCTGAGCAGGAAGGTCTGGAATTGAAAATACAGAGTACATTAAATAACATTCACTCAGTACATGGCACTCATTTTGGTTTATAAGCTGGAAATTGAGCCATCAGTCTGGTGTCGAGAGACTCAGGGTGGCCGGGTGGTCTAAGGTGCTGCATTCAGGTCACAGTCTTCCTTGGAGACATGGGTTCAAACCCCTCTTCTGACAAGTGTCTTTGCAAGGTGGATACATTTTTGGACTTTTTTTTCCAAGCACCCTTATCAAAAACAATGGCAACAGTTTCTGTAAATTATCGATAAGATCTATTGTCCGTTGCTTGCACTAATTGCCTGAAGTTGGCTAAATCGCAGTAAATCGGTAAAGCAGGAAATCACAGCATCTTCAACAAATGGTGATAGAGGGGCAGAGATAAAGGTTTCGACCCTACATATCAAAAGCACAGCTGTCCATAGTTCAGCAGGTTCACAGTGCAGAAGGTTCAGTGGCACCAGGGTCCCCTGCGTCCCAATCACAGCTTGTTTTTAACTTCTGTATTCAGGGCATGGGAGGGGTGTGTTGCATCGTGCACACACAGTGCCTGTTTTGCAAATAAGTTTTAATAAATACACAGAGAATAATATAGAGTCATTGGCCACGAGGAACACCTTCCCTGACCTTTTATTCTCTCCAGTTCCACGTCACCGCGCCTACCATCCAACTCCAAAACTCGGGGGAGACTAACACTCCCTACCTCCCTTGGTGTGCATCATAGGCGTGCCCATGACGAACACAACATTTCTCCTTAACCAATACAAAACAAACATAGCTGCTAAAAAAAAAGATACTATACTAAACCAGTATACAAGAATAGTACACAACAAGAAATGCCACATTCAGTTAATCCACCCCGGATCCTTGCAGCCGCGTTGAGCATGGCGGTCGAGGACTCAAACTGCACAGTTCAAGTCCTTGTCTCAGAGGCACTGAGTTGATTGGTATGGAGCCAGGCACCTCCTGATCTGAATCTTGAACTGGCTCCAAATTCTGCATGTCCACACCCCCTGTAGTAGATGATTGAGAATTAGTAGCAGTCGCCACCGGCCATGTGCACTGGCTTAAAATTCAGCATGTCCACACCCCATGTAGTAGATGATTGAGAATTAGTAGCAGTCACCACCGGATCCACTGTCAGTATGATCCATCCTCTCTCCTTCATCAGCTTCAGATCCCACTGTTTCCCTGAGCAGGAAGGTCTGGAATTGAAAATACAGAGGACATTAAACAACATTCACTCAGTACATGGCACTCATTTTGGTTTATAAGCTGGAAATTGAGCCATCAGTGCAGTGTCAAGAGTGTCAGGATGGCCGAGTGGTCTAAGGCGCTGCGTTCAGGTCGCAGTCTCCTTTGGAGGCGTGGGTTCGAATCCCACTTCTGACAAGTGTCTTTTGCGAGGTGGATACATTTTTGGACTTTTTTTTTCCAAGCACCCGTATCAAAAACAATGTCAACAGTTTCTGTAAATTATCGATAAGATCTATTGTCCGTTGCTTGCACTAATTTCCTGAAGTTGGCTAAATCGCAGTAAATAGGTAAAGCGGGAAATCACAGCATCTTCAACAAATCGTGATAGAGGGGCAGAGATAAAGGTTTCGACCCTACATATCAAGAGCGCTGCTGTCAATAGTTCAGCAGGTTCACAGTGCAGAAGGTTCAGTGGCACCAGGGTCCCCTGCGTCCCAATCACAGCTGGTTTTTAACTTCTTTATTGAGGGCATGGGAGGGGTGTGTTGCATCGTGCACACACGGTGCCTGTTTCGCAGATAAGTTTTAATAAATACACAGAGAATAATACAGAGTCATTGGCCACGAGGAACACCTTCCCTGACCTTTTATTCTCTCCGGTTCCACGTCACCGCGCCTACCATCCAACTCCAAAACTCGGGGGAGACTAACACTCCCTACCTTCCTTGGTGTGCATCATAGGCGTGCCCATGACGAACACAACATTTCTCCTTAACCAATACAAAACAAACATAGCTGCTCAAAAAAAAGATACTATACTAATCCAGTATAAAAGAATAGTACACAACAAGAAATGCCACATTCAGTCAATCCACCCCGAATCCTTGCAGCCGCGTTGAGCATGGCGGTCGAGGACCCAAACTGTACCGTTCAAGTCCTTGTCTCAGAGGCACTGAGTTGATTGGTATGGAGCCAGGCACCTCCTGATCTGAATCTTGAACTGGCTCCAAATTCTGCATGTCCACACCCCTTGTAGTAGATGATTGAGAATTAGTAGCAGTCACCACCGGCCATGTGCACTGGCTCAAACTTCTGCATGTCCACACCCCATGTAGTCGATGATTGAGAATTAGTAGCAGTCACCACCGGATTCACTGTCAGGATGATCCATCCTCTCTCCTTCATCAGCTTCAGATCCCACTGTTTCCCTGAGCAGGAAGGTCTGGAATTGAAAATACAGAGGACATTAAACAACATTCACTCAGTACATGGCACACATTTTGGTTTATACGCTCGAAATTGAGCCATGAGCGAGGTGTGAAGAGTGTCAGGATGGCCGAGTGGTCTAAGGCGCTGCGTTCAGATCGCAGCCTCCCTTGGAGGTGTGGATTCAAATCCCACTTCTGACAAGTGTATTTTGCGAGGTGGATACATTTTTGGACTTTTTTTTCCCAAGCACCGTATCAAAAACAATGTCAACAGTTTCTGTAAATTATCGATAAGATCTATTTTCCTTTGCTTGCACTAATTGCCTGAAGTTGGCTAAATCGCAGTAAATCGGTAAAGCAGGAAATCACAGCATCTTCAACAAATCGTGATAGAGGGGCAGAGATAAAGGTTTCGATCCTACATATCAAAAGCGCAGCTGTCAATAGTTCAGCAGGTTCACAGTGAAGAAGGTTCAGTGGCACCAGGGTCCCCTGCGTCCCAATCACAGCTGGTTTTTAACTTCTGTATTCAGGGGATGGGAGGGGTGTGTTGCATCGTGCACACACGGTGCCTGTTTCGCAGATAAGTTTTATTAAATACACAGAGAATAATATAGAGTCATTGGCCACGAGGAACACCTTCCCTGACCATTTATTCTCTCCGGTTCCACGTCACCGCGCCTACCATCCAACTCTAAAACTCAGGGGAGACTAACACTCCCTACCTCCCTTGGTGTGCATCATAGGCGTGCCCATGACGAACACAACATTTCTCCTTAACCAATACAAAAACAACATAGCTGCTCAAAAAAAAGATACTATACTAAACCAGTGTACAAGAATAGTACACAACAAGAAATGCCACATTCAGTCAATCCACCCCAAATCCTTGCAGCCGCGTTGAGCATGGCGGTCGAGGACTCAAACTGTACCGTTCAAGTCCTTGTCTCAGAGGCACTGAGTTGATTGGTATGGAGCCAGGCACCTCCTGATCTGAATCTTGAACTGGCTCCAAATTCTGCATGTCCACACCCCCTGTAGTAGATGATTGAGAATTAGTAGCAGTCGCCACCGGCCATGTGCACTGGCTCAAAATTCAGCATGTCCACACCCCATGTAGTAGATGATTGAGAATTAGTAGCAGTCACCACCGGATCCACTGTCAGGATGATCCATCCTCTCTCCTTCATCAGCTTCAGATCCCACTGTTTCCCTGAGCAGGAAGGTCTGGAATTGAAAATACAGAGGACATTAAACAACATTCACTCAGTACATGGCACTCATTTTGGTTTATAAGCTGGAAATTGAGCCATCAGTGCAGTGTCAAGAGTGTCAGGATGGCCGAGTGGTCTAAGGCACTGCGTTCAGGTCGCAGTCTCCTTTGGAGACGTGGGTTCGAATCCCACTTCTGACAAGTGTCTCTTGCGAGGTGGATACATTTTTGGACTTTTTTTTTCCAAGCACCCGTATCAAAAACAATGTCAACAGTTTCTGTAAATTATCGATAAGATCTATTGTCCGTTGCTTGCACTAATTTCCTGAAGTTGGCTAAATCGCAGTAAATAGGTAAAGCGGGAAATCACAGCATCTTCAACAAATCGTGATAGAGGGGCAGAGATAAAGGTTTCGACCCTACATATCAAGAGCGCAGCTGTCAATAGTTCAGCAGGTTCACAGTGCAGAAGGTTCAGTGGCACCAGGGTCCCCTGCGTCCCAATCACAGCTGGTTTTTAACTTCTTTATTGAGGGCATGGGAGGGGTGTGTTGCATCGTGCACACACGGTGCCTGTTTCGCAGATAAGTTTTAATAAATACACAGAGAATAATACAGAGTCATTGGCCACGAGGAACACCTTCCCTGACCTTTTATTCTCTCCGGTTCCACGTCACCGCGCCTACCATCCAACTCCGAAACTCGGGGGAGACTAACACTCCCTACCTCCCTTGGTGTGCATCATAGGCGTGCCCATGACGAACACAACATTTCTCCTTAACCAATACAAAACAAACATAGCTGCTAAAAAAAAAGATACTATACTAATCCAGTATACAAGAATAGTACACAACAAGAAATGCCACATTCAGTCAATCCACCCCGAATCCTTGCAGCCGCGTTGAGCATGGCGGTCGAGGACTCAAACTGTACCGTTCAAGTCCTTGTCTCAGAGGCACTGAGTTGATTGGTATGGAGCCAGGCACCTCCTGATCTGAATCTTGAACTGGCTCCAAATTCTGCATGTCCACACCCCTTGTAGTAGATGATTGAGAATTAGTAGCAGTCACCACCGGCCATGTGCACTGGCTCAAACTTCTGCATGTCCACACCCCATGTAGTCGATGATTGCGAATTAGTAGCAGTCACCACCGGATTCACTGTCAGGATGATCCATCCTCTCTCCTTCATCAGCTTCAGATCCCACTGTTTCCCTGAGCAGGAAGGTCTGGAATTGAAAATACAGAGGACATTAAACAACATTCACTCAGTACATGGCACTCATTTTGGTTTATACGCTCAAAATTGAGCCATGAGGGAGGTGTGAAGAGTGTCAGGATGGCCGAGTGGTCTAAGGCGCTGCGTTCAGGTCGCAGCCTCCCTTGGAGGTGTGGGTTCAAATCCCACTTCTGACAAGTGTATTTTGCGAGGTGGATACATTTTTGGACTTTTTTTTCCCAAGCACCGTATCAAAAACAATGTCAACAGTTTCTGTAAATTATCGATAAGATCTATTTTCCGTTGCTTGCACTAATTGCCTGAAGTTGGCTAAATCGCAGTAAATCGGTAAAGCAGGAAATCACAGCATCTTCAACAAATCGTGATAGAGGGGCCGAGATAAAGGTTTCGACCCTACATATCAAAAGCGCAGCTGTCAATAGTTCAGCAGGTTCACAGTGCAGAAGGTTCAGTGGCACCAGGGTCCCCTGCGTCCCAATCACAGCTGGTTTTTAACTTCTGTATTCAGGGCATGGGAGGGGTGTGTTGCATCGTACACACACAGTGCCTGTTTTGCAAATAAGTTTTAATAAATACACAGAGAATAATATAGAGTCATTGGCCACGAGGAACACCTTCCCTGACCTTTTATTCTCTCCAGTTCCACGTCACCGCGCCTACCATCCAACTCCAAAACTCGGGGGAGACTAACACTCCCTACCTCCCTTGGTGTGCATCATAGGCGTGCCCATGACGAACACAACATTTCTCCTTAACCAATACAAAACAAACATAGCTGCTCAAAAAAAAGATACTATACTAAACCAGTATACAAGAATAGTACACAACAAGAAATGCCACATTCAGTCAATCCACCCCGAATCCTTGCAGCCGCGTTGAGCATGGCGGTCGAGGACTCAAACTGTACCGTTCAAGTCCTTGTCTCAGGCACTGAGTTGATTGGTATGGAGCCAGGCACCTCCTGATCTGAATCTTGAACTGGCTCCAAATTCTGCATGTCCACACCCCCTGTAGTAGATGATTGAGAATTAGTAGCAGTCACCACCAGCAATGTGCACTGGCTCAAAATTCAGCATGTCCACACCCCATGTAGTAGATGATTGAGAATTAGTAGCAGTCACCACCGGATCCACTGTCAGGATGATCCATCCTCTCTCCTTCATCAGCTTCAGATCCCACTGTTTCCCTGAGCAGGAAGGTCTGGAATTGAAAATACAGAGGACATTAAACAACATTCACTCAGTACATGGCACTCATTTTGGTTTATAAGCTGGAAATTGAGCCATCAGTGCAGTGTCAAGAGTGTCAGGATGGCCGAGTGGTCTAAGGCACTGCGTTCAGGTCGCAGTCTCCTTTGGAGGCGTGGGTTCGAATCCCCCTTCTGACAAGTGTCTTTTGCGAGGTGGATACATTTTTGGACTTTTTTTTTCCAAGCACCCGTATCAAAAACAATGTCAACAGTTTCTGTAAATTATCGATAAGATCTATTGTCCGTTGCTTGCACTAATTGCCTGAAGTTGGCTAAATCGCAGTAAATCGGTAAAGCAGGAAATCACAGCATCTTCAACAAATCGTGATAGAGGGGCCGAGATAAAGGTTTCGACCCTACATATCAAAAGCGCAGCTGTCAATAGTTCAGCAGGTTCACAGTGCAGAAGGTTCAGTGGCACCAGGGTCCCCTGCGTCCCAATCACAGCTGGTTTTTAACTTCTGTATTCAGGGCATGGGAGGGGTGTGTTGCATCGTGCACACACAGTGCCTGTTTTGCAAATAAGTTTTAATAAATACACAGAGAATAATATAGAGTCATTGGCCACGGGGGAACACCTTCCCTGACCTTTTATTCTCTCCGGTTCCACGTCACCGCGCCTACCATCCAACTCCAAAACTCGGGGGAGACTAACACTCCCTACCTCCCTTGGTGTGCATCATAGGCGTGCCCATGACGAACACAACATTTCTCCTTAACCAATACAAAACAAACATAGCTGCTCAAAAAAAAGATACTATACTAAACCAGTATACAAGAATAGTACACAACAAGAAATGCCACATTCAGTCAATCCACCCCGAATCCTTGCGGCCGCGTTGAGCATGGCGGTCGAGGACTCAAACTGTACCGTTCAAGTCCTTGTCTCAGAGGCACTGAGTTGATTGGTATGGAGCCAGGCACCTCCTGATCTGAATCTTGAACTGGCTCCAAATTCTGCATGTCCACACCCCCTGTAGTAGATGATTGAGAATTAGTAGCAGTCACCACCGGCCATGTGCACTGGCTCAAAATTCAGCATGTCCACACCCCATGTAGTAGATGATTGAGAATTAGTAGCAGTCACCACCGGATCCACTGTCAGGATGATCCATCCTCTCTCCTTCATCAGCTTCAGATCCCACTGTTTCCCTGAGCAGGAAAGTCTGGAATTGAAAATACAGAGGACATTAAAACACATTCACTCAGTACATGGCACTCATTTTGGTTTATAAGCTGGAAATTGAGCCATCAGTGCAGTGTCAAGAGTGTCAGGATGGCCGAGTGGTCTAAGGCACTGCGTTCAGGTCGCAGTCTCCTTTGGAGGCGTGGGTTCGAATCCCCCTTCTGACAAGTGTCTTTTGCGAGGTGGATACATTTTTGGACTTTTTTTTTCCAAGCACCCGTATCAAAAACAATGTCAACAGTTTCTGTAAATTATCGATAAGATCTATTGTCCGTTGCTTGCACTAATTGCCTGAAGTTGGCTAAATCGCAGTAAATCGGTAAAGCAGGAAATCACAGCATCTTCAACAAATCGTGATAGAGGGGCCGAGATAAAGGTTTCGACCCTACATATCAAAAGCGCAGCTGTCAATAGTTCAGCAGGTTCACAGTGCAGAAGGTTCAGTGGCACCAGGGTCCCCTGCGTCCCAATCACAGCTGGTTTTTAACTTCTGTATTCAGGGCATGGGAGGGGTGTGTTGCATCGTGCACACACAGTGCCTGTTTTGCAAATAAGTTTTAATAAATACACAGAGAATAATATAGAGTCATTGGCCACGGGGGAACACCTTCCCTGACCTTTTATTCTCTCCGGTTCCACGTCACCGCGCCTACCATCCAACTCCAAAACTCGGGGGAGACTAACACTCCCTACCTCCCTTGGTGTGCATCATAGGCGTGCCCATGACGAACACAACATTTCTCCTTAACCAATACAAAACAAACATAGCTGCTCAAAAAAAAGATACTATACTAAACCAGTATACAAGAATAGTACACAACAAGAAATGCCACATTCAGTCAATCCACCCCGAATCCTTGCGGCCGCGTTGAGCATGGCGGTCGAGGACTCAAACTGTACCGTTCAAGTCCTTGTCTCAGAGGCACTGAGTTGATTGGTATGGAGCCAGGCACCTCCTGATCTGAATCTTGAACTGGCTCCAAATTCTGCATGTCCACACCCCCTGTAGTAGATGATTGAGAATTAGTAGCAGTCACCACCGGCCATGTGCACTGGCTCAAAATTCAGCATGTCCACACCCCATGTAGTAGATGATTGAGAATTAGTAGCAGTCACCACCGGATCCACTGTCAGGATGATCCATCCTCTCTCCTTCATCAGCTTCAGATCCCACTGTTTCCCTGAGCAGGAAAGTCTGGAATTGAAAATACAGAGGACATTAAAACACATTCACTCAGTACATGGCACTCATTTTGGTTTATAAGCTGGAAATTGAGCCATCAGTGCAGTGTCAAGAGTGTCAGGATGGCCGAGTGGTCTAAGGCGCTGCGTTCAGGTCGCAGTCTCCTTTGGAGGCGTGGGTTCGAATCCCACTTCTGACAAGTGTCTTTTGCGAGGTGGATACATTTTTGGACTTTTTTTTTCCAAGCACCCGTATCAAAAACAATGTCAACAGTTTCTGTAAATTATCGATAAGATCTATTGTCCGTTGCTTGCACTAATTTCCTGAAGTTGGCTAAATCGCAGTAAATCGGTAAAGCGGGAAATCACAGCATCTTCAACAAATCGTGATAGAGGGGCAGAGATAAAGGTTTCGACCCTACATATCAAGAGCTCAGCTGTCAATAGTTCAGCAGGTTCACAGTGCAGAAGGTTCAGTGGCACCAGGGTCCCCTGCGTCCCAATCACAGCTGGTTTTTAACTTCTGTATTCAGGGCATGGGAGGGGTGTGTTGCATCGTGCACACACGGTGCCTGTTTCGCAGATAAGTTTTAATAAATACACAGAGAATAATATAGAGTCATTGGCCACGAGGAACACCTTCCCTGACCTTTTATTCTCTCCGGTTCCACGTCACCGCGCCTACCATCCAACTCCAAAACTCGGGGGAGACTAACACTCCCTACCTTCCTTGGTGTGCATCATAGGCGTGCCCATGACGAACACAACATTTCTCCTTAACCAATACAAAACAAACATAGCTGCTCAAAAAAAAGATACTATACTAATCCAGTATACAAGAATAGTACACAACAAGAAATGCCACATTCAGTCAATCCACCCCGAATCCTTGCAGCCGCGTTGAGCATGGCGGTCGAGGACTCAAACTGTACCGTTCAAGTGCTTGTCTCAGAGGCACTGAGTTGATTGGTATGGAGCCAGGCACCTCCTGATCTGAATCTTGAACTGGCTCCAAATTCTGCATGTCCACACCCCCTGTAGTAGATGATTGAGAATTAGTAGCAGTCGCCACCGGCCATGTGCACTGGCTCAAAATTCAGCATGTCCACACCCCATGTAGTAGATGATTGAGAATTAGTAGCAGTCACCACCGGATTCACTGTCAGGATGATCCATCCTCTCTCCTTCATCAGCTTCAGATCCCACTGTTTCCCTGAGCAGGAAGGTCTGGAATTGAAAATACAGAGGACATTAAACAACATTCACTCAGTACATTGCACTCATTTTGGTTTATAAGCTGGAAATTGAGCCATCAGTGCAGTGTCAAGAGTGTCAGGATGGCTGAGTGGTCTAAGGCGCTGCGTTCAGGTCGCAGTCTCCTTTGGAGGCGTGGGTTCGAATCCCACTTCTGACAAGGGTCTTTTGCGAGGTGGATACATTTTTTGACTTTTTTTTTCCAAGCACCCGTATCAAAAACAATGTCAACAGTTTCTGTAAATTATCGATAAGATCTATTGTCCGTTGCTTGCACTAATTTCCTGAAGTTGGCTAAATCGCAGTAAATCGGTAAAGCGGGAAATCACAGCATCTTCAACAAATCGTGATAGAGGGGCAGAGATAAAGGTTTCGAACCTACATATCAAGAGCGCAGCTGTCAATAGTTCAGCAGGTTCACAGTGCAGAAGGTTCAGTGGCACCAGGGTCCCCTGCGTCCCAATCACAGCTGGTTTTTAACTTCTGTATTCAGGGCATGGGAGGGGTGTGTTGCATCGTGCACACACGGTGCCTGTTTCGCAGATAAGTTTTAATAAATACACAGAGAATAATATAGAGTCATTGGCCACGAGGAACACCTTCCCTGACCTTTCATTCTCTCCGGTTCCACGTCACCGCGCCTACCATCCAACTCCAAAACTCGGGGGAGACTAACACTCCCTACCTTCCTTGGTGTGCATCATAGGCGTGCCCATGACGAACACAACATTTCTCCTTAACCAATACAAAACAAACATAGCTGCTCAAAAAAAAGATACTATACTAATCCAGTATACAAGAATAGTACACAACAAGAAATGCCACATTCAGTCAATCCACCCCGAATCCTTGCAGCCGCGTTGAGCATGGCGGTCGAGGACTCAAACTGTACCGTTCAAGTGCTTGTCTCAGAGGCACTGAGTTGATTGGTATGGAGCCAGGCACCTCCTGATCTGAATCTTGAACTGGCTCCAAATTCTGCATGTCCACACCCCTTGTAGTAGATGATTGAGAATTAGTAGCAGTCACCACCGGCCATGTGCACTGGCTCAAACTTCTGCATGTCCACACCCCATGTAGTCGATGATTGAGAATTAGTAGCAGTCACCACCGGATTCACTGTCAGGATGATCCATCCTCTCTCCTTCATCAGCTTCAGATCCCACTGTTTCCCTGAGCAGGAAGGTCTGGAATTGAAAATACAGAGGACATTAAACAACATTCACTCAGTACATGGCACTCATTTTGGTTTATACGCTCGAAATTGAGCCATGAGCGAGGTGTGAAGAGTGTCAGGATGGCCGAGTGGTCTAAGGCGCTGCATTCAGATCTCAGCCTCCCTTGGAGGTGTGGATTCAAATCCCACTTCTGACAAGTGTATTTTGCGAGGTGGATACATTTTTGGACTTTTTTTTCCCAAGCACCGTATCAAAAACAATGTCAACAGTTTCTGTAAATTATCGATAAGATCTATTTTCCGTTGCTTGCACTAATTGCCTGAAGTTGGCTAAATCGCAGTAAATCGGTAAAGCAGGAAATCACAGCATCTTCAACAAATCGTGATAGAGGGGCAGAGATAAAGGTTTCGACCCTACATATCAAAAGCGCAGCTGTCAATAGTTCAGCAGGTTCACAGTGCAGAAGGTTCAGTGGCACCAAGGTCCCCTGCGTCCCAATCACAGATGGTTTTTAACTTCTGTATTCAGGGGATGGGAGGGGTGTGTTGCATCGTGCACACACGGTGCCTGTTTCGCAGATAAGTTTTATTAAATACACAGAGAATAATATAGAGTCATTGGCCACGAGGAACACCTTCCCTGACCATTTATTCTCTCCGGTTCCACGTCACCGCGCCTACCATCCAACTCTAAAACTCAGGGGAGACTAACACTCCCTACCTCCCTTGGTGTGCATCATAGGCGTGCCCATGACGAACACAACATTTCTCCTTAACCAATACAAAGCAAACATAGCTGCTCAAAAAAAAGATACTATACTAAACCAGTGTACAAGAATAGTACACAACAAGAAATGCCACATTCAGTCAATCCACCCCGAATCCTTGCAGCCGCGTTGAGCATGGCGGTCGAGGACTCAAACTGTACCGTTCAAGTCCTTGTCTCAGAGGCACTGAGTTGATTGGTATGGAGCCAGGCACCTCCTGATCTGAATCTTGAACTGGCTCCAAATTCTGCATGTCCACACCCCCTGTAGTAGATGATTGAGAATTAGTAGCAGTCGCCACCGGCCATGTGCACTGGCTCAAAATTCAGCATGTCCACACCCCATGTAGTAGATGATTGAGAATTAGTAGCAGTCACCACCGGATCCACTGTCAGGATGATCCATCCTCTCTCCTTCATCAGCTTCAGATCCCACTGTTTCCCTGAGCAGGAAGGTCTGGAATTGAAAATACAGAGGACATTAAACAACATTCACTCAGTACATGGCACTCGTTTTGGTTTATAAGCTGGAAATTGAGCCATCAGTGCAGTGTCAAGAGTGTCAGGATGGCCGAGTGGTCTAAGGCGCTGCGTTCAGGTCGCAGTCTCCTTTGGAGACGTGGGTTCGAATCCCACTTCTGACAAATGTCTTTTGCGAGGTGGATACATTTTTGGACTTTTTTTTTCCAAGCACCCGTATCAAAAACAATGTCAACAGTTTCTGTAAATTATCGATAAGATCTATTGTCCGTTGCTTGCACTAATTTCCTGAAGTTGGCTAAATCGCAGTAAATAGGTAAAGCGGGAAATCACAGCATCTTCAACAAATCGTGATAGAGGGGCAGAGATAAAGGTTTCGACCCTACATATCAAGAGCGCAGCTGTCAATAGTTCAGCAGGTTCACAGTGCAGAAGGTTCAGTGGCACCAGGGTCCCCTGCGTCCCAATCACAGCTGGTTTTTAACTTCTTTATTGAGGGCATGGGAGGGGTGTGTTGCATCGTGCACACACAGTGCCTGTTTTGCAGAGAAGTTTTAATAAATACACAAAGAATAATATGGAGTCTTTAGCCACGAGGAACACCTTCCCCTACCTTTTATTCTCTCCGATTCCACATCACCGCACCTACCATCCAACTCCAAAACTCGGGGGAGACTAACACTCCCTACCTCCCTTGGTGTGCATCATGGGCGTGCCCATGACGAACACAACATTTCTCCTTAACCAATACAAAACAAACATAGCTGCTCAAAAAAAAGATACTATACTAATCCAGTATACAAGAATAGTACACAACAATAAATACCACATTCAGTCAATCCACCCCGAATCCTTGCAGCCGCGTTGAGCATGGCGGTCGAGGACTCAAATTGTACCCTTCAAGTCCTTGTCTCAGAGGCACTGAGTTGATTGGTATGGAGCCAGGCACCTCCTGATCTGAATCTTGAACTGGCTCCAAATTCTGCATGTCCACACCCCCTGTAGTAGATGATTGAGAATTAGTAGCAGTCACCACCGGCCATATGCACTGGCTCAAAATTCTGCAAGTCCACACCCCATGTAGTAGATGATTGAGAATTAGTAGCAGTCACCACAGGGTCCACTGTCAGGATGATCCATCCTCTCTCCTTCATCAGCTTCAGATCCCACTGTTTCCCTGAGCAGGAAGGTCTGGAATTGAAAATACAGAGGACATTAAATAAAATTCACTCAGTACATGGCACTCATTTTGGTTTATAAGCTGGAAATTGAGCCATCAGTCTGGTGTCAAGAGTGTAAGGATGGCCGGGTGGTCTAAGGTGCTGCATTCAGGTCACAGTCTCCCTTGGAGACGTGGGTTCAAACCCCTCTTATGACAAGTGTCTTTTGCGAGGTGGATACATTTTTTGACTTTTTTTTTCCAAGCACCCTTATCAAAAACAATGTCAACAGTTTCTGTAAATTATCAATAAGATCTATTGTCCGTTGCTTGCACTAATTGCCTGAAGTTGGCTAAATCGCAGTAAATCGGTAAAGCAGGAAATCACAGCATCTTCAACAAATCGTGATAGAGGGGCCGAGATAAAGGTTTCGACCCTACATATCAAAAGCACAGCTGTCAATAGTTCAGCAGGTTCACAGTGCAGAAGGTTCAGTGGCACCAGGGTCCCCTGCGTCCCAATCACAGCTGGTTTTTAACTTCTGTATTCAGGGCATGGGAGGGGTGTGTTGCATCGTGCACACACAGTGCCTGTTTCGCAAATAAGTTTTAATAAATACACAGAGAATAATATAGAGTCATTGGCCACGAGGAACACCTTCCCTGACCTTTTATTCTCTCCGGTTCCACGTCACCGTGCCTACCATCCAACTCCAAAACTCGGGGGAGACTAACACTCCCTACCTCCCTTGGTGTGCATCATAGGCGTGCCCATGACGAACACAACATTTCTCCTTAACCAATACAAAACAAACATAGCTGCTCAAAAAAAGGATACTATACTAAACCAGTATACAAGAATAGTACACAACAAGAAATGCCACATTCAGTCAATCCACCCCGAATCCTTGCAGCCGCGTTGAGCATGGCGGTCGAGGACTCAAACTGTACCGTTCAAGTCCTTGTCTCAGAGGCACTGAGTTGATTGGTATGGAGCCAGGCACCTCCTGATCTGAATCTTGAACTGGCTCCAAATTCTGCATGTCCACACCCCCTGTAGTAGATGATTGAGAATTAGTAGCAGTCACCACCGGCCATGTGCACTGGCTCAAAATTCAGCATGTCCACACCCCATGTAGTAGATGATTGAGAATTAGTAGCAGTCACCACCGGATCCACTGTCAGGATGATCCATCCTCTCTCCTTCATCAGCTTCAGATCCCACTGTTTCCCTGAGCAGGAAGGTCTGGAATTGAAAATACAGAGGACATTAAACAACATTCACTCAGTACATGGCACTCATTTTGGTTTATAAGCTGGAAATTGAGCCATGAGTGTCAGGATGGCCGAGTGGTCTATGGTGCTGCGTTCAAGTCGCAGTCTCCTTTGGAGGCGTGGGTTCGAATCCCCCTTCTGACAAGTGTCTTTTGCGAGGTGGATACATTTTTGGACTTTTTTTTTCCAAGCACCCATATCAAAAACAATGTCAACAGTTTCTGTAAATTATCGATAAGATCTATTGTCCGTTGCTTGCACTAATTTCCTGAAGTTGGCTAAATCGCAGTAAATCGGTAAAGCGGGAAATCACAGCATCTTCAACAAATCGTGATAGAGGGGCCGAGATAAAGGTTTTGACCCTACATATCAAAAGCACAGCTGTCAATAGTTCAGCAGGTTCACAGTGCAGAAGGTTCAGTGGCACCAGGGTCCCCTGCGTCCCAATCACAGCTGGTTTTTAACTTCTGTATTCAGGGCATGTGAGGGGTGTGTTGCATCGTGCACACACAGTGCCTGTTTCGCAAATAAGTTTTAATAAATACACAGAGAATAATATAGAGTCATTGGCCACGAGGAACACCTTCCCTGACCTTTTATTCTCTCCGGTTCCACGTCACCGCGCCTACCATCCAACTCCAAAACTGGGGGGAGACTAATACTCCCTACCTCCCTTGGTGTGCATCATAGGCGTGCCCATGACGAACACAACATTTCTCCTTAACCAATACAAAACAAACATAGCTGCTCAAAAAAAAGATACTATACTAAACCAGTATACAAGAATAGTACACAACAAGAAATGCCACATTCAGTCAATCCACCCCGAATCCTTGCAGCCGCGTTGAGCATGGCGGTCGAGGACTCAAACTGTACAGTTCAAGTTCTTGTCTCAGAGGCACTGAGTTGATTGGTATGGAGCCAGGCACCTCCTGATCTGAATCTTGAACTGGCTCCAAATTCTGCATGTCCACACCCCCTGTAGTAGATGATTGAGAATTAGTAGCAGTCACCACCGGCCATGTGCACTGGCTCAAAATTCAGCATGTCCACACCCCATGTAGTAGATGATTGAGAATTAGTAGCAGTCACCACCGGATCCACTGTCAGGATGATCCATCCTCTCTCCTTCATCAGCTTCAGATCCCACTGTATCCCTGAGCAGGAAGGTCTGGAATTGAAAATACAGAGGACATTAAAGAACATTCACTCAGTACATGGCACTCATTTTGGTTTATAAGCTGGAAATTGAGCCATCAGTGCAGTGTCACGAGTGTCAGGATGGCCGAGTGGTCTAAGGTGCTGCGTTCAGGTTGCAGTCTCCTTTGGAGGCGTGGGTTCGAATCCCCCTTCTGACAAGTGTCATTTGCGAGGTGGATACATTTTTTGACTTTTTTTTTCCAAGCACCCGTATCAAAAACAATGTCAACAGTTTCTGTAAATTATCGATAAGATCTATTGTCCGTTGCTTGCACTAATTTCCTGAAGTTGGCTAAATCGCAGTAAATCGGTAAAGCGGGAAATCACAGCATCTTCAACAAATCGTGATAGAGGGGCAGAGATAAAGGTTTCGACCCTACATATCAAGAGCGCAGCTGTCAATAGTTCAGCAGGTTCACAGTGCAGAAGGTTCAGTGGCACCAGGGTCCCCTGCGTCCCAATCACAGCTGGTTTTTAACTTCTGTATTCAGGGCATGGGAGGGGTGTGTTGCATCGTGCACACACAGAGCCTGTTCCGCAAATAAGTTTTAATAAATACACAGAGAATAATATAGAGTCATTGGCCACGAGGAACACCTTCCCTGTCCTTTTATTCTCTCCGGTTCCACGTCACCGCGCCTACCATCCAACTCCAAAACTCGGGGGAGACTAACACTCCCTACCTCCCTTGGTGTGCATCATAGGCGTGCCCATGACGAACACAACATTTCTCCTTAACCAATACAAAACAAACATAGCTGCTCAAAAAAAAGATACTATACTAAACCAGTATACAAGAATAGTACACAACAAGAAATGCCACATTCAGTCAATCCACCCCGAATCCTTGCAGCCGCGTTGAGCATGGCGGTCGAGGACTCAAACTGTAGCGTTCAAGTCCTTGTCTCAGAGGCACTGAGTTGATTGGTATGGAGCCAGGCACCTCCTGATCTGAATCTTGAACTGGCTCCAAATTCTGCATGTCCACACCCCCTGTAGTAGATGATTGAGAATTAGTAGCAGTCACCACCGGCCATGTGCACTGGCTCAAAATTCAGCATGTCCACACCCCATGTAGTAGATGATTGAGAATTAGTAGCAGTCACCACCGGATCCACTGTCAGGATGATCCATCCTCTCTCCTTCATCAGCTTCAGATCCCACTGTTTCCCTGAGCAGGAAGGTCTGGAATTGAAAATACAGAGGACATTAAACAACATTCACTCAGGACATGGCACTCATTTTGGTTTATAAGCTGGAAATTGAGCCATCAGTGCAGTGTTACGAGTGTCGGGATGGCCGAGTGGTCTAAGGCGCTGCGTTCAGGTCGCAGTCTCCTTTGGAGACGTGGGTTCGAATCCCCCTTCTGACAAGGGTCTTTTGCGAGGTGGATACATTTTTTGACTTTTTTTTTCCAAGCAACCGTATCAAAAACAATGTCAACAGTTTCTGTAAATTATCGATAAGATCTATTGTCCGTTGCTTGCACTAATTTCCTGAAGTTGGCTAAATCGCAGTAAATCGGTAAAGCGGGAAATCACAGCATCTTCAACAAATCGTGATAGAGGGGCAGAGATAAAGGTTTCGACCCTACATATCAAGAGCGCAGCTGTCAATAGTTCAGCAGGTTCACAGTGCAGAAGGTTCAGTGGCACCAGGGTCCCCTGCGTCCCAATCAGAGCTGGATTTTAACTTCTGTATTCAGGGCATGGGAGGGGTGTGTTGCATCGTGCACACACGGTGCCTGTTTCGCAGATAAGTTTTAATAAATACACAGAGAATAATATAGAGTCATTGGCCACGAGGAACACCTTCCCTGACCATTTATTCTCTCCGGTTCCACGTCACCGCGCCTACCATCCAACTCCAAAACTCAGGGGAGACTAACACTCCCTACCTCCCTTGGTGTGCATCATAGGCGTGCCCATGATGAACACAACATCTCTCCTTAACCAATACAAAACAAACATAGCTGCTCAAAAAAAAGATACTATACTAATCTAGTATACAAGAATAGTACACAACAAGAAATGCCACATTCAGTCAATCCACCCCGAATCCTTGCAGCCGCGTTGAGCATGGCGGTCGAGGACTCAAACTGTACTGTTCAAGTCCTTGTCTCAGAGGCACTGAGTTGATTGGTATGGAGCCAGGCACCTCCTGATCTGAATCTTGAACTGGCTCCAAATTCTGCATGTCCACACCCCTTGTAGTAGATGATTGAGAATAAGTAGCAGTCACACCACCGGCCATGTGCACTGGCTCAATCTTCTGCATGTCCACACCCCATGTAGTCGATGATTGAGAATTAGTAGCAGTCACCACCGGATTCACTGTCAGGATGATCCATCCTCTCTCCTTCATCAGCTTCAGATCCCACTGTTTCCCTGAGCAGGAAGGTCTGGAATTGAAAATACAGAGGACATTAAACAACATTCACTCAGTACATGGCACTCATTTTGGTTGATACGCTCGAAATTGAGCCATGAGCGTGGTGTGAAGAGTGTCAGGATGGCCGAGTGCTCTAAGGTGCTGCGTTCAGGCTGCAGCCTCCCTTGGAGACGTGGTTTCAAACCCCTCTTCTGACAAGTGTCTTTTGCGAGGTGGATACATTTTTGGACTTTTTTTTTTCAAGCACCCTTATCAAAAACAATGTCAACAGTTTCTGTAAATTATCGATAAGATCTATTTTCCGTTGCTTGCACTAATTGCCTGAAGTTGGCTAAATCGCAGTAAATCGGTAAAGCAGGAAATCACAGCATCTTCTACAAATCGTGATAGAGGGGCCGAGATAAAGGTTTCGACCCTACATATCAAAAGCGCAGCTGTCAATAGTTCAGCAGGTTCACTGTGCAGAAGGTTCAGTGGCTCCAGGGTCCCCTGCGTCCCAATCAGAGCTGGTTTTTAACTTCTGTATTCAGGGGATGGGAGGGGTGGGGGTGTCGCGTCGTGCACACACAGTGCCTGTTTTGCATAGAAGTTTTAATAAATACACAAAGAATAATATGGAGTCTTTGGCCACGAGGAACACCTTCCCCTACCTTTAATTCTCTCCGATTCCACATCACCGCACCTACCATCCAACTCCAAAACTCGGGGGAGACTAACACTCCCTACCTCCCTTGGTGTGCATCATGGGCGTGCCCATGACGAACACAACATTTCTCCTTAACCAATACAAAACAAACATAGCTGCTCAAAAAAAAGATACTATACTAATCCAGTATACGAGAATAGTACACAACAATAAATACCACATTCAGTCAATCCACCCCGAATCCTTGCAGCCGCGTTGAGCATGGTGGTCGAGGACTCAAACTGTACTGTTCAAGTCCTTGTCTCAGAGGCACTGAGTTGATTGGTATGGAGCCAGGCACCTCCTGATCTGAATCCTGAACTGGCTCCACATTCTGCATGTCCACACCCCCTGTAGTAGATGATTGAGAATTAGTAGCAGTCACCACCGGCCATATGCACTGGCTCAATATTCTGCAAGTCCACACCCCATGTAGTAGATGATTGAGAATTAGTAGCAGTCACCACAGGGTCCACTGTCAGGATGGTCCATCCTCTCTCCTTCATCAGCTTCAGATCCCACTGTTTCCCTGAGCAGGAAGGTCTGGAATTGAAAATACAGAGGACATTAAATAACATTCACTCAGTACATGGCACTCATTTTGGTTTATAAGCTGGAAATTGAGCCATCAGTCTGGTGTCAAGAGTGTCAGGATGGCC
Organism: Pleurodeles waltl; assembly: GCF_031143425.1. Classification (NCBI taxonomy): domain Eukaryota; kingdom Metazoa; phylum Chordata; class Amphibia; order Caudata; family Salamandridae; genus Pleurodeles; species Pleurodeles waltl. The sequence goes on from NW_027150097.1 coordinate 6,676,675, forward strand.
GGGTGGTCTAAGGTGCTGCATTCAGGTCACAGTCTTCCTTGGAGACGTGGGTTCAAACCCCTCTTCTGACAAGTGTCTTTGCAAGGTGGATACATTTTTGGACTTTTTTTTCCAAGCACCCTTATCAAAAACAATGGCAACAGTTTCTGTAAATTATCGATAAGATCTATTGTCCGTTGCTTGCACTAATTGCCTGAAGTTGGCTAAATCGCAGTAAATCGGTAAAGCAGGAAATCACAGCATCTTCAACAAATGGTGATAGAGGGGCCGAGATAAAGGTTTCGACCCTACATATCAAAAGCACAGCTGTCCATAGTTCAGCAGGTTCACAGTGCAGAAGGTTCAGTGGCACCAGGGTCCCCTGCGTCCCAATCACAGCTGGTTTTTAACTTCTGTATTCTGGGCATGGGAGGGGTGTGTTGCATCGTGCACACCCAGTGCCTGTTTCGCAAATAAGTTTTAATAAATACACAGAGAATAATTTAGAGTCATTGGCCACGAGGAACACCTTCCCTGGCCTTTTATTCTCTCCGGTTCCACGTCACCGCGCCTACCATCCAACTCCAAAACTCGGGGGAGACTAACACTCCCTACCTCCCTTGGTGTGCATCATAGGCGTGCCCATGACGAACACAACATTTCTCCTTAACCAATACAAAACAAACATAGCTGCTCAAAAAAAAGATACTATACTAATCCAGTATACAAGAATAGTACACAACAAGAAATGCCACATTCAGTCAATCCACCCCGAATCCTTGCAGCCGCGTTGAGCATGGCGGTCGAGGACTCAAACTGTACCGTTCAAGTCCTTGTCTCAGAGGCACTGAGTTGATTGGTATGGAGCCAGGCACCTCCTGATCTGAATCTTGAACTGGCTCCAAATTCTGCATGTCCACACCCCTTGTAGTAGATGATTGAGAATTAGTAGCAGTCACCACCGGCCATGTGCACTGGCTCAAACTTCTGCATGTCCACACCCCATGTAGTCGATGATTGAGAATTAGTAGCAGTCACCACCGGATTCACTGTCAGGATGATCCATCCTCTCTCCTTCATCAGCTTCAGATCCCACTGTTTCCCTGAGCAGGAAGGTCTGGAATTGAAATACAGAGGACATTAAACAACATTCACTCAGTACATGGCACTCATTTTGGTTTATACGCTCGAAATTGAGCCATGAGGGAGGTGTGAAGAGTGTCAGGATGGCTGAGTGGTCTAAGGTGCAGCGTTCAGGTCGCAACCTCCCTTGGAGGCGTGGGTTCGAATCCCCCTTCTGACAAGTGTCTTTTGCGAGGTGGATACATTTTTGGACTTTTTTTTCCCAAGCACCCGTATCAAAAACAATGTCAACAGTTTCTGTAAATTATCGATAAGATCTATTGTCTGTTGCTTGCACTAATTTCCTGAAGTTGGCTAAATCGCAGTAAATCGGTAAAGCGGGAAATCACAGCATCTTCAACAAATCGTGATAGAGGGGCAGAGATAAAGGTTTCGACCCTACATATCAAGAGCGCAGCTGTCAATAGTTCAGCAGGTTCACAGTGCAGAAGGTTCAGTGGCACCAGGGTCCCCTGCGTCCCAATCACAGCTGGTTTTTAACTTCTGTATTCAGGGCATGGGAGGGGTGTGTTGCATCGTGCACACACGGTGCCTGTTTCGCAGATAAGTTTTAATAAATACACAGAGAATAATATAGAGTCATTGGCCACGAGGAACACCTTCCCTGACCTTTTATTCTCTCCGGTTCCACGTCACCGCGCCTACCATCCAACTCCAAAACTCGGGGGAGACTAACACTCCCTACCTTCCTTGGTGTGCATCATAGGCGTGCCCATGACGAACACAACATTTCTCCTTAACCTATACAAAACAAACATAGCTGCTCAGAAAAAAGATACTATACTAATCCAGTATACAAGAATAGTACACAACAAGAAATGCCACATTCAGTCAATCCACCCCGAATCCTTGCAGCCGCGTTGAGCATGGCGGTCGAGGACTCAAACTGTACCGTTCAAGTGCTTGTCTCAGAGGCACTGAGTTGATTGGTATGGAGCCAGGCACCTCCTGATCTGAATGTTGAACTGGCTCCAAATTCTGCATGTCCACACCCCTTGTAGTAGATGATTGAGAATTAGTAGCAGTCACCACCGGCCATGTGCACTGGCTCAAACTTCTGCATGTCCACACCCCATGTAGTCGATGATTGAGAATTAGTAGCAGTCACCACCGGATTCACTGTCAGGATGATCCATCCTCTCTCTTTCATCAGCTTCAGATCCCACTGTTTCCCTGAGCAGGAAGGTCTGGAATTGAAAATACAGAGGACATTACACAACATTCACTCAGTACATGGCACTCATTTTGGTTTATACGCTCGAAATTGAGTCATGAGCGAGGAGTGAAGAGTGTCAGGATGGCCGAGTGGTCTAAGGCGCTGCGTTCAGATCGCAGCCTCCCTTGGAGGTGTGGGATCACATCCCACTTCTGACAAGTGTATTTTGCGAGGTGGATACATTTTTGGACTTTTTTTTCCCAAGCACCGTATCAAAAACAATGTCAACAGTTTCTGTAAATTATCGATAAGATCTATTTTCCGTTGCTTGCACTAATTGCCTGAAGTTGGCTAAATCGCAGTAAATCGGTAAAGCAGGAAATCACAGCATCTTCAACAAATCGTGATAGAGGGGCCGAGATAAAGGTTTCGACCCTACATATGAAAAGCGCAGCTGTCAATAGTTCAGCAGGTTCACAGTGCAGAAGGTTCAGTGGCACCAGGGTCCCCTGCGTCCCAATCACAGCTGGTTTTTAACTTCTGTATTCAGGGGATGGGAGGGGTGGGGGTGTTGCGTCGTGCACAAAAATGTGCCTGTTTTGCAGAGAAGTTTTAATAAATACACAAAGAATAATATGGAGTCTTTAGCCACGAGGAACACCTTCCCCTACCTTTTATTCTCTCCGATTCCACATCACCGCACCTACCATCCAACTCCAAAACCCGGGGGAGACTAACACTCCCTACCTCCCTTGGTGTGCATCATGGGCGTACCCATGACGAACACAACATTTCTCCTTAACCAATACAAAACAAACATAGCTGCTCAAAAAATAGATACTATACTAATCCAGTATACAAGAATAGTACACAACAATAAATACCACATTCAGTCAATCCACCCCGAATCCTTGCAGCCGCGTTGAGCATGGCGGTCGAGGACTCAAATTGTACCCTTCAAGTCCTTGTCTCAGAGGCACTGAGTTGATTGGTATGGAGCCAGGCACCTCCTGATCTGAATCTTGAACTGGCTCCAAATTCTGCATGTCCACACCCCCTGTAGTAGATGATTGAGAATTAGTAGTAGTCACCACCGGCCATATGCACTGGCTCAAAATTCTGCAAGTCCACACCCCATGTAGTAGATGATTGAGAATTAGTAGCCAATCACCACAGGGTCCACTGTCAGGATGATCCATCCTCTCTCCTTCATCAGCTTCAGATCCCACTGTTTCCCTGAGCAGGAAGGTCTGGAATTGAAAATACAGAGGACATTAAATAAAATTCACTCAGTACATGGCACTCATTTTGGTTTATAAGCTGGAAATTGAGCCATCAGTCTGGTGTCAAGAGCGTAAGGATAGCCGGTGGTCTAAGGTGCTGCATTCACGTCACAGTCTCCCTTGGAGACGTGGGTTCAAACCCCTCTTCTGAAAAGTGTCTTTTGCGAGGTGGATACATTTTTTGACTTTTTTTTTCCAAGCACCCTTATCAAAAACAATGTCAACAGTTTCTGTAAATTATCGATAAGATCTATTGTCCGTTGCTTGCACTAATTGCCTGAAGTTGGCTAAATCGCAGTAAATCGGTAAAGCAGGAAATCACAGCATCTTCAACAAATCGTGATAGAGGGGCCGGTTCACAGTGCAGAAGGTTCAATGGCACCAGGGTCCCCTGCGTCCCAATCACAGCTGGTTTTTAACTTCTGTATTCAGGGCATGGGAGGGGTGTGTTGCATCGTGCACACACAGTGCCTGTTTCGCAAATAAGTTTTAATAAATACACAGAGAATAATATAGAGTCATTGGCAAGGAGGAACACCTTCCCTGACCTTTTATTCTCTCCGGTTCCACGTCACCACGCCTACCATCCAACTCCAAAACTCGGGGGAGACTAACACTCCCTACCTCCCTTGGTGTGCATCATAGGCGTGCCCATGACGAACACAACATTTCTCCTTAACCAATACAAAACAAACATAGCTGCTCAAAAAAAAGATACTATACTAAACCAGTATACAAGAATAGTACACAACAAGAAATGCCACATTCAGTCAATCCACCCCGAATCCTTGCAGCCGCGTTGAGCATGGCGGTCGAGGACTCAAACTGTACCGTTCAAGTCCTTGTCTCAGAGGCACTGAGTTGATTGGTATGGAGCCAGGCACCTCCTGATCTGAATCTTGAACTGGCTCCAAATTCTGCATGTCCACACCCCCTGTAGTAGATGATTGAGAATTAGTAGCAGTCACCACCGGCCATGTGCACTGGCTCAAAATTCAGCATGTCCACACCCCATGTAGTAGATGATTGAGAATTAGTAGCAGTCACCACCGGATCCACTGTCAGGATGATCCATCCTCTCTCCTTCATCAGCTTCAGATCCCACTTTTTCCCTGAGCAGGAAGGTCTGGAATTGAAAATACAGAGGACATTAAACAACATTCACTCAGTACATGGCACTCATTTTGGTTTATAAGCTGGAAATTGAGCCATCATTGCAGTGTCACGAGTGTCAGGATGGCCGAGTGGTCTAAGGCGCTGTGTTCAGGTCACAGTCTCCTTTGGAGGAGTAGGTTCGAATCCCACTTCTGACAAGTGTCTTTTGCGAGGTGGATACATTTTTTGTCTTTTTTTTTCCAAGCACCCGTATCAAAAACAATGTCAACAGTTTCTGTAAATTATCGATAAGATCTATTGTCCGTTGCTTGCACTAATTTCCTGAAGTTGGCTAAATCGCAGTAAATCGGTAAAGCGGGAAATCACAGCATCTTCAACAAATCGTGATAGAGGGGCAGAGATAAAGGTTTTGACCCTCCATATCAAGAGCGCAGCTGTCAATAGTTCAGCAGGTTCACAGTGCAGAAGGTTCAGTGGCACCAGGGTCCCCTGCGTCCCAATCACAGCTGGTTTTTAACTTCTGTATTCAGGGCATGGGAGGGGTGTGTTGCATCGTGCACACACAGTGCCTGTTTCGCAGATAAGTATTAATAAATACACAGAGAATAATATAGAGTCATTGGCCACGAGGAACACCTTCCCTGGCCTTTTATTCTCTCCGGTTCCACGTCACTGCGCCTACCATCTAACTCCAAAACTCGGGAGAGACTAACACTCCCTACCTCCCTTGGTGTGCATCATAGGCGTGCCCATGACGAACACAACATTTCTCCTTAACCAATACAAAACAAACATAGCTGCTCAAAAAATAGATACTATACTAATCCAGTATACAAGAATAGTACACAACAAGAAATGCCACATTCAGTCAATCCACCCCGAATCCTTGCAGCCGCGTTGAGCATGGCGGTCGAGGACTCAAACTGTACCGTTCAAGTCCTTGTCTCAGAGGCACTGAGTTGATTGGTATGGAGCCAGGCACCTCCTGATCTGAATCTTGAACTGGCTCCAAATTCTGCATGTCCACACCCCTTGTAGTAGATGATTGAGAATTAGTAGCAGTCACCACCGACCATGTGCACTGGCTCAAACTTCTGCATGTCCACACCCCATGTAGTCGATGATTGAGAATTAGTAGCAGTCACCACCGGATTCACTGTCAGGATGATCCATCCTCTCTCCTTCATCAGCTTCAGATCCCACTGTTTCCCTGAGCAGGAAGGTCTGGAATTGAAAATACAGAGGACATTAAACAACATTCACTCAGTACATGGCACTCATTTTGGTTTATACGCTCGAAATTGAGCCATGAGGGAGGTGTAAAGAGTGTCAGGATGGCTGAGTGGTCTAAGGCGCTGCATTCAGGTCGCAGCCTCCCTTGGAGGTGTGGGTTCAAATCCCACTTCTGACAAGTGTTTTTTGCGAGGTGGATACATTTTTGGACTTTTTTTTCCCAAGCACTGTATCAAAAACATTGTCAACAGTTTCTGTAAATTATCGATAAGATCTATTTTCCGTTGCTTGCACTAATTGCCTGAAGTTGGATAAATCGCAGTAAATCGGTAAAGCACGAAATCACAGCATCTTCAACAAATCGTGATAGAGCGGCCGAGATAAAGGTTTCGACCCTACATATCAAAAGCGCAGCTGTCAATAGTTCAGCAGGTTCACAGTGCAGAAGGTTCAGTGGCACCAGGGTCCCCTGCGTCCCAATCACAGCTGGTTTTTATCTTCTGTATTCAGGGCATGGGAGGGGTGTGTTGCATCGTGCACACACAGTGCCTGTTTCGCAAATAAGTTTTAATAAATACACAGAGAATAATATAGAGTCATTGGCCAGGAGGAACACCTTCCCTGACCTTTTATTCTCTCCGGTTCCACGTCACCGCGCCTACCATCCAACTCCAAAACTCGGGGGAGACTAACACTCCCTACCTCCCTTGGTGTGCATCATGGGCGTGCCCATGACGAACACAACATTTCTCCTTAACCAATACAAAACAAACATAGCTGCTCAAAAAAAAGATACTATACTAATCCAGTATACAAGAATAGTACACAACAATAAATACCACATTCAGTCAATCCACCCCGAATCCTTGCAGCCGCGTTGAGCATGGCGGTCGAAGACTCAAACTGTACCGTTCAAGTCCTTGTCTCAGAGGCACTGAGTTGATTGGTATGGAGCCAGGCACCTCCTGATCTGAATCTTGAACTGGCTCCAAATTCTGCATGTCCACACCCCCTGTAGTAGATGATTGAGAATTAGTAGCAGTCACCACCGGCCATGTGCACTGGCTCAAAATTCTGCAAGTCCACACCCCATGTAGTAGATGATTGAGAATTAGTAGCAGTCACCACCGGATCCACTGTCAGGATGATCCATCCTCTCTCCTTCATCAGCTTCAGATCCCACTGTTTCCCTGAGCAGGAAGGTCTGGAATTGAACATACAGAGGACATTAAACAACATTCACTCAGTACATGGCACTCATTTTGGTTTATAAACTGGAAATTGAGCCATCAGTCTGGTGTCAATAGTGTCAGGATGGCCGGGTGGTCTAAGGTGCTGCATTCAGGTCACAGTCTCCCTTGGAGACATGGGTTCCAACCCCTCTTCTGACAAGTGTCTTTTGCGAGGTGGATACGTTTTTTGTCTTTTTTTTTCCAAGCACCCGTATCAAAAACAATGTCAACAGTTTCTGTAAATTATCGATAAGATCTATTGTCCGTTGCTTGCACTAATTTCCTGAAGTTGGCTAAATCGCAGTAAATCGGTAAAGCGGGAAATCACAGCATCTTCAACAAATCGTGATAGAGGGGCAGAGATAAAGGTTTTGACCCTACATATCAAGAGCGCAGCTGTCAATAGTTCAGCAGGTTCACAGTGCAGAAGGTTCAGTGGCACCAGGGTCCCCTGCGTCCCAATCACAGCTGGTTTTTAACTTCTGTATTCAGGGGATGGGAGGGGTGGGGGTGTTGCGTCGTGCACACACAGTGCCTGTTTTGCAGAGAAGTTTTAATAAATACCCAAAGAATAATATGGAGTCTTTAGCCACGAGGAACACCTTCCCCTACCTTTTATTCTCTCCGATTCCACATCACTGCACCTACCATCCAACTCCAAAACTCGGGGGAGACTAAAACTCCCTAACTCCCTTGGTGTGCATCATGGGCGTGCCCATGACGAACACAACATTTCTCCTTAACCAATACAAAACAAACATAGCTGCTCAAAAAAAAGATACTATACTAATCCAGTATACAAGAATAGTACACAACAATAAATACCACATTCAGTCAATCCACCCCGAATCCTTGCAGCCGCGTTGAGCATGGCGGTCGAAGACTCAAACTGTACCGTTCAAGTCCTTGTCTCAGAGGCACTGAGTTGATTGGTATGGAGCCAGGCACCTCAAGATCTGAATCTTGAACTGGCTCCAAATTCTGCATGTCCACACCCCCTGTAGTAGATGATTGAGAATTAGTAGCAGTCACCACCGGCCATATGCACTGGCTCAAAATTCTGCAAGTCCACACCCCATGTAGTAGCTGATTGAGAATTAGTAGCAGTCACCACAGGGTCCACTGTCAGGGTGATCCATCCTCTCTCCTTCATCAGCTTCAGATCCCACTGTTTCCCTGAGCAGGAAGGTCTGGAATTGAAAATACAGAGGACATTAAATAACATTCACTCAGTACATGGCACTCATTTTGGTTTATAAGCTGGATATTGAGCCATCATTGCAGTGTCATGAGTGTCAGGATGGCCGAGTGGTCTAAGATGCTGCGTTCAGGTCGCAGTCTTCTTTGGAGGCGTGGGTTCGAATCCCACTTCTGTCAAGTGTCTTTTGCGAGGTGGATAAATTTTTTGTCTTTTTTTTTCCAAGCACCCGTATCAAAAACAATGTCAACAGTTTCTGTAAATTATCGATAAGATCTATTGTCCGTTGCTTGCACTAATTTCCTGAAGTTGGCTAAATCGCAGTAAATCGGTAAAGCGGGAAATCACAGCATCTTCAACAAATCGTGATAGAGGGGCAGAGATAAAGGTTTTGACCCTACATATCAAGAGCGCAGCTGTCAATAGTTCAGCAGGTTCACAGTGCAGAAGGTTCAGTGGCACCAGGGTCCCCTGCGTCCCAATCACAGCTGGTTTTTAACTTCTGTATTCAGGGCATGGGAGGGGTGTGTTGCATCGTGCACACATGGTGCCTGTTTCGCAGATAAGTTTTAATAAATACACAGAGAATAATATAGAGTCATTGGCCACGAGGAACACCTTCCCTGGCCTTTTATTCTCTCCGGTTCCACATCACCGCACCTACCATCCAACTCCAAAACTCGGGGGAGACTAACACTCCCTACCTCCCTTGGTGTGCATCATGGGCGTGCCCATGACGAACACAACATTTCTCCTTAACCAATACAAAACAAACATAGCTGCTCAAAAAAAAGATACTATACTAATCCAGTGTACAAGAATAGTACACAACAAGAAATGCCACATTCAGTCAATCCACCCCGAATCCTTGCAGCCGCATTGAGCATGGCGGTCGAGGACTCAAACTGTACCGTTCAAGTCCTTGTCTCAGAGGCACTGAGTTGATTGGTATGGAGCCAGGCACCTCCTGATCTGAATCTTGAACTGGCTCCAAATTCTGCATGTCCACACCCCTTGTAGTAGATGATTGAGAATTAGTAGCAGTCACCACCGGCCATGTGCACTGGCTCAAACTTCTGCATGTCCACACCCCATGTAGTCGATGATTGAGAATTAGTAGCAGTCACCACCGGATTCACTGTCAGGATGATCCATCCTCTCTCCTTCATCAGCTTCAGATCCCACTGTTTCCCTGAGCAGGAAGGTCTGGAATTGAAATACAGAGGACATTAAACAACATTCACTCAGTACATGGCACTCATTTTGGTTTATACGCTCGAAATTGAGCCATGAGGGAGGTGTAAAGAGTGTCAGGATGGCCGAGTGGTCTAAGGCGCTGCATTCAGGTCGCAGCCTCCCTTGGAGGTGTGGGTTCAAATCCCACTTCTGACAAGTGTTTTTTGCGAGGTGGATACATTTTTGGACTTTTTTTTCCCAAGCACTGTATCAAAAACATTGTCAACAGTTTCTGTAAATTATCGATAAGATCTATTTTCCGTTGCTTGCACTAATTGCTTGAAGTTGGCTAAATCGCAGTAAATCGGTAAAGCAGGAAATCACAGCATCTTCAACAAATCGTGATAGAGGGGCCGAGATAAAGGTTTCGACCCTACATATCAAAAGCGCAGCTGTCAATAGTTCAGCAGGTTCACAGTGCAGAAGGTTCAGTGGCACCAGGGTCCCCTGCGTCCCAATCACAGCTGGTTTTTAACTTCTGTATTCAGAGGATGGGAGGGGTGGGGGTGTTGCGTCGTGCTCACACAGTGCCTGTTTTGCAGAGAAGTTTTAATAAATACACAAAGAATAATATGGAGTCTTTAGCCACGAGGAACACCTTCCCCTACCTTTTATTCTCTCCGATTCCACATCACCGCACCTACCATCCAACTCCAAAACTCGGGGGAGATTAACACTCCCTACCTCCCTTGGTGTGCATCATGGGCGTGCCCATGACGAACACAACATTTCTCCTTAACCAATACAAAACAAACATAGCTGCTCAAAAAAAAGATACTATACTAATCCAGTATACAAGAATAGTACACAACAATAAATACCACATTCAGTCAATCCACCCCGAATCCTTGCAGCCGCGTTGAGCATGGCGGTCGAAGACTCAAACTGTACCGTTCAAGTCCTTGTCTCAGAGGCACTGAGTTGATTGGTATGGAGCCAGGCACCTCAAGATCTGAATCTTGAACTGGCTCCAAATTCTGCATGTCCACACCCCCTGTAGTAGATGATTGAGAATTAGTAGCAGTCACCACCGGCCATATGCACTGGCTCAAAATTCTGCAAGTCCACACCCCATGTAGTAGCTGATTGAGAATTAGTAGCAGTCACCACAGGGTCCACTGTCAGGGTGATCCATCCTCTCTCCTTCATCAGATCCCACTGTTTCCCTGAGCAGGAAGGTCTGGAATTGAAAGTACAGAGGACATTAAACAACATTCACTCAGTACATGGCACTCATTTTGGTTTATAAACTGGAAATTGAGCCATCAATGCAGTGTCATGAGTGTCAGGATGGCCGAGTGGTCTAAGATGCTGCGTTCAGGTCGCAGTCTTCTTTGGAGGCGTGGGTTCGAATCCCACTTCTGTCAAGTGTCTTTTGCGAGGTGGATAAATTTTTTGTCTTTTTTTTTCCAAGCACCCGTATCAAAAACAATGTCAACAGTTTCTGTAAATTATCGATAAGATCTATTGTCCGATGCTTGCACTAATTTCCTGAAGTTGGCTAAATCGCAGTAAATCGGTAAAGCGGGAAATCACAGCATCTTCAACAAATCGTGATAGAAGGGCAGAGATAAAGGTTTTGACCCTACATATCAAGAGCGCAGCTGTCAATAGTTCAGCAGGTTCACAGTGCAGAAGGTTCAGTGGCACCAGGGTCCCCTGCGTCCCAATCACAGCTGGTTTTTAACTTCTGTATTCAGGGCATGGGAGGGGTGTGTTGCATCGTGCACACATGGTGCCTGTTTCGCAGATAAGTTTTAATAAATACACAGAGAATAATATAGAGTCATTGGCCACGAGGAACACCTTCCCTGGCCTTTTATTCTCTCCGGTTCCACATCACCGCACCTACCATCCAACTCCAAAACTCGGGGGAGACTAACACTCCCTACCTCCCTTGGTGTGCATCATGGGCGTGCCCATGACGAACACAACATTTCTCCTTAACCAATACAAAACAAACATAGCTGCTCAAAAAAAAGATACTATACTAATCCAGTGTACAAGAATAGTACACAACAAGAAATGCCACATTCAGTCAATCCACCCCGAATCCTTGCAGCTGCATTGAGCATGGCGGTCGAGGACTCAAACTGTACCGTTCAAGTCCTTGTCTCAGAGGCACTGAGTTGATTGGTATGGAGCCAGGCACCTCCTGATCTGAATCTTGAACTGGCTCCAAATTCTGCATGTCCACACCCCTTGTAGTAGATGATTGAGAATTAGTAGCAGTCACCACCGGCCATGTGCACTGGCTCAAACTTCTGCATGTCCACACCCCATGTAGTCGATGATTGAGAATTAGTAGCAGTCACCACCGGATTCACTGTCAGGATGATCCATCCTCTCTCCTTCATCAGCTTCAGATCCCACTGTTTCCCTGAGCAGGAAGGTCTGGAATTGAAATACAGAGGACATTAAACAACATTCACTCAGTACATGGCACTCATTTTGGTTTATACGCTCGAAATTGAGCCATGAGGGAGGTGTGAAGAGTGTGAGGATGGATGAGTGGTCTAAGGCGCTGCGTTCAGGTCGCAGCCTCCCTTGGAGGTGTGGGTTCAAATCGCACTTCTGACAAGTGTATTTTGCGAGGTAGATACATTTTTGAACTTTTTTTTCCCAAGCACTGTATAAAAAACATTGTCAACAGTTTCTGTAAATTATCGATAAGATCTATTTTCCGTTGCTTGCACTAATTGCCTGAAGTTGGCTAAATCGCAGTAAATCGGTAAAGCAGGAAATCACAGCATCTTCAACAAATCGTGATAGAGGGGCCGAGATAAAGGTTTCGACCCTACATATCAAAAGCGCAGCTGTCAATAGTTCAGCAGGTTCACAGTGCAGAAGGTTCAGTGGCACCAGGGTCCCCTGCGTCCCAATCACAGCTGGTTTTTAACTTCTGTATTCAGAGGATGGGAGGGGTGGGGGTGTTGCGTCGTGCACACACAGTGCCTGTTTTGCAGAGAAGTTTTAATAAATACACAAAGAATAATATGGAGTCTTTAGCCACGAGGAACACCTTCCCCTACCTTTTATTCTCTCCGATTCCACATCACCACACCTACCATCCAACTCTAAAACTCGGGGGAGACTAACACTCCCTACCTCCCTTGGTGTGCATCATGGGCGTGCCCATGACGAACACAACATTTCTCCTTAACCAATACAAAACAAACATAGCTGCTCAAAAAAAAGATACTATACTAATCCAGTATACAAGAATAGTACACAACAAGAAATGCCACATTCAGTCAATCCACCCCGAATCCTTGCAGCCGCGTTGAGCATGGCGGTCGAGGACTCAAACTGTACCGTTCAAGTCCTTGTCTCAGAGGCACTGAGTTGATTGGTATGGAGCCAGGAGCCTCCTGATCTGAATCTTGAACTGGCTCCAAATTCTGCATGTCCACACCCCCTGTAGTAGATGATTGAGAATTAGTAGCAGTGACCACCGGCCATATGCACTGGCTCAAAATTCTGCAATTCCACACTCCATGTAGTAGATGATTGAGAATTAGTAGCAGTCACCACAGGGTCCACTGTCAGGATGATCCATCCTCTCTCCTTCATCAGCTTCAGATCCCACTGTTTCCCTGAGCAGGAAGGTCTGGAATTGAAAATACAGAGGACATTAAATAACATTCACTCAGTACATGGCACTCATTTTGGTTATATGCTGGAAGTTGAGCCATCAGTCTGGTGTCAAGAGTGTCAGGATGGCCGGGTGGTCTAAGGTGCTGTATTCAGGTCATAGTCTCCCTTGGGGACGTGGTTCAAACCCCTGTTCTGACATGTGTCTTTTGCGAGGTGGATACATTTTTTGACTTTTTTTTTCCAAGCACCCTTATCAAAAACAATGTCAACAGTTTCTGTAAATTATCGATAAGATCTATTGTCCGTTGCTTGCACTAATTGCCTGAAGTTGGCTAAATCGCAGTAAATCGGTAAAGCAGGAAATCACAGCATCTTCAACAAATCGTGATAGAGGGGCCGAGATAAAGGTTTCGACCCTACATATCAAAAGCACAGCTGTCAATAGTTCAGCAGGTTCACAGTGCAGAAGGTTCAGTGGCACCAGGGTCCCCTGCGTCCCAATCACAGCTGGTTTTTAACTTCTGTATTCAGGGCATGGGAGGGGTGTGTTGCATCGTGCACACATAGTGCCTGTTTCGCAAATAAGTTTTAATAAATACACAGAGAATAATATAGAGTCATTGGCCACGAGGAACACCTTCCCTGACCTTTTATTCTCTCCGGTTCCACGTCACCGCGCCTACCATCCAACTCCAAAACTCGGGGGAGACTAACACTCCCTACCTCCCTTGGTGTGCATCATAGGCGTGCCCATGACGAACACAACATTTCTCCTTAACCAATACAAAACAAACATAGCTGCTCAAAAAAAAGATACTATACTAAACCAGTATACAAGAATAGTACACAACAAGAAATGCCACATTCAGTCAATCCACCCCGAATCCTTGCAGCCGCGTTGAGCATGGCGGTCGAGGACTCAAACTGTACCGTTCAAGTCCTTGTCTCAGAGGCACTGAGTTGATTGGAATGGAGCCAGGCACCTCCTGATCTGAATCTTGAACTGGCTCCAAATTCTGCATGTCCACACCCCCTGTAGTAGATGATTGAGAATTAGTAGCAGTCACCACCGGCCATGTGCACTGGCTCAAAATTCAGCATGTCCACACCCCATGTAGTAGATGATTGAGAATTAGTAGTAGTCACCACCGGATCCACTGTCAGGATGATCCATCCTCTCTCCTTCATCAGCTTCAGATCCCACTGTTTCCCTGAGCAGGAAGGTCTGGAATTGAAAATACAGAGGACATTAAACAACATTCACTCAGTACATGGCACTCATTTTGGTTTATAAGCTGGAAATTGAGCCATCATTGCAGTGTCACGAGTGTCAGGATGGCCGAGTGGTCTAAGGCGCTGCGTTCAGGTCACAGTCTCCTTTGGAGGCGTAGGTTCAAATCCCACTTCTGACAAGTGTCTTTTGCGAGGTGGATACATTTTTTGTCTTTTTTTTTCCAAGCACCCATATCAAAAACAATGTCAACACTTTCTGTAAATTATTGATAAGATCTATTGTCCGTTGCTTGCACTAATTTCCTGAAGTTGTCTAAATCGCGGTAAATCGGTAAAGCGGGAATTCACAGCATCTTCAACAAATCGTGATAGAGGGGCAGAGATAAAGGTTTTGACCCTACATATCAAGAGCGCAGCTGTCAATAGTTCAGCAGGTTCACAGTGCAGAAGGTTCGGTGGCACCAGGGTCCCCTGTGTCCCAATCACAGCTGGTTTTTAACTTCTGTATTCAGGGCATGGGAGGGGTGTGTTGCATCGTGCACACACAGTGCCTGTTTCGCAGATAAGTTTTAATAAATACACAGAGAATAATATAGAGTCATTGGCCACGAGGAACACCTTCCCTGGCCTTTTATTCTCTCCGGTTCCACGTCACCGCGCCTACCATCTAACTCCAAAACTCGGGGGAGACTAACACTCCCTACCTCCCTTGGTGTGCATCATAGGCGTGCCCATGACGAACACAACATTTCTCCTTAACCAATACAAAACAAACATAGCTGCTCAAAAAAAAGATACTATACTAATCCAGTATACAAGAATAGTACACAACAAGAAATGCCACATTCAGTCAATCCACCCCGAATCCTTGCAGCCGCGTTGAGCATGGCGGTCGACGACTCAAACTGTACCGTTCAAGTCCTTGTCTCAGAGGCACTGAGTTGATTGGTATGGAGCCAGGCACCTCCTGATCTGAATCTTGAACTGGCTCCAAATTCTGCATGTCCACACCCCTTATAGTAGATGATTGAGAATTAGTAGCAGTCACCACCGGCCATGTGCACTGGCTCAAACTTCTGCATGTCCACACCCCATGTAGTCGATGATTGAGAATTAGTAGCAGTCACCACCGGATTCACTGTCAGGATGATCCATCCTCTCTCCTTCATCAGCTTCAGATCCCACTGTTTCCCTGAGCAGGAAGGTCTGGAATTGAAATACAGAGGACATTAAACAACATTCACTCAGTACATGGCACTCATTTTGGTTTATACGCTCGAAATTGAGCCATCAGTGCAGTGTCAAGAGTATCAGGATGGCCGAGTGGTCTAAGGCGCTGAGTTCAGGTCGCAGTTTCCTTTGGAGGCATGTGTTTGAATCCCACTTCTGACAAGTGTCTTTTGCGAGGTGGATACATTTTTGGACTTTTTTTTTCCAAGCACCCGTATCAAAAACAATGTCAACAGTTTCTGTAAATTATCGATAAGATCTATTGTCCGTTGCTTGCACTAATTTCCTGAAGTTGGCTAAATCGCAGTAAATCGGTAAAGCGGGAAATCACAGCATCTTCAACAAATCGTGATAGAGGGGCAGAGATAAAGGTTTCGACCCTACATATCAAGAGCGCATCTGTCAATAGTTCAGCAGGTTCACAGTGCAGAAGGTTCAGTGGCACCAGAGTCCCCTGCGTCCCAATCACAGCTGGTTTTTAACTTCTGTATTCAGGGCATGGGAGGGGTGTGTTGCATCGTGCACACACGGTGCCTGTTTTGCAGATAAGTTTTAATAAATACACAGAGAATAATATAGAGTCATTGGCCACGAGGAACACCTTCCCTGACCTTTTATTCTCTCCGGTTCCACGTCACCGCGCCTACCATCCAACTCCAAAACTCGGGGGAGACTAACACTCCCTACCTCCCTTGGTGTGCATCATAGGCGTGCCCATGACGAACACAACATTTCTCCTTAACCAATACAAAACAAACATAGCTGCTCAAAAAAAAGATACTATACTAATCCAGTATACAAGAATAGTACACAACAAGAAATGCCACATTTAGTCAATCCACCCCGAATCCTTGCAGCCGCGTTGAGCATGGCGGTCGAGGACTCAAACTGTACCGTTCAAGTCCTTGTCTCAGAGGCACTGAGTTGATTGGTATGGAGCCAGGCACCTCCTGATCTGAATCTTGAACTGGCTCCAAATTCTGCATGTCCACACCCCATGTAGTAGATGATTGAGAATTAGTAGCAGTCACCACCGGCCATGTGCACTGGCTCAAAATTCAGCATGTCCACACCCCATGTAGTAGATGATTGAGAATTAGTAGCAGTCACCACCGGATCCACTGTCAGGATGATCCATCCTCTCCTTCATCAGCTTCAGATCCCACTGTTTCCCTGAGCAGGAAGGTCTGGAATTGAAAATACAGAGGACATTAAATAACATTCACTCAGTACATGGCACTCATTTTGGTTTATACGCTCGAAATTGAGCCATGAGGGATGTGGGAAGAGTGTCAGGATGGCCGAGTGGTCTAAGGCGCTGCGTTCAGGTCGCAGCCTCCCTTGGAGGTGTGGGTTCAAATCCCACTTCTGACAAGTGTATTTTGCGAGGTGGATACATTTTTGGACTTTTTTTTCCCAAGCACCGTATCAAAAACAATGTCAACAGTTTCTGTAAATTATCGATAAGATCTATTTTCCGTTGCTTGCACTAATTGCCTGAAGTTGGCTAAATCGCAGTAAATCGGTAAAGCAGGAAATCACAGCATCTTCAACAAATCGTGATAGAGGGGCCGATATAAACGTTTCGACCCTACATATCAAAAGCGCAGCTGTCAATAGTTCAGCAGGTTCACAGTGCAGAAGGTTCAGTGGCACCAGGGTCCCCTGCGTCCCAATTAGACCTGGTTTTTAACTTCTGTATTCAGGGGATGGGAGGGGTGGGGGTGTTGCGTCGTGCACACACAGTGCCTGTTTTGCAGAGAAGTTTTAATAAATACACAAAGAATAATATGGAGTCTTTGGCCACGAGGAACACCTTCCCCTACCTTTTATTCTCTCCGATTCCACATCACCGCACCTACCATCCAACTCCAAAACTCGGGGGAGACTAACACTCCCTACCTCCCTTGGTGTGCATCATGGGCGTGCCCATGACGAACACAACATTTCTCCTTAACCAATACAAAACAAACATAGCTGCTCAAAAAAAAGATACTATACTAATCTAGTATACAAAAATAGTACACAACAATAAATACCACATTCAGTCAATCCACCCCGAATCCTTGCAGCCGCGTTGAGCATGGCGGTCGAGGACTCAAACTGTACCATTCAAGTCCTTGTCTCAGAGGCACTGAGTTGATTGGTATGGAGCCATGCACCTCCTGATCTGAATCTTGAACTGGCTCCAAATTCTGCATGTCCACACCCCCTGTAGTAGATGTTTGAGAATTAGTAGCAGTCACCACCGGCCATATGCACTGGCTCAAAATTCTGCAAGTCCACACCCCATGTAGTAGATGATTGAGAATTAGTAGCAGCCACCACAGGGTCCACTGTCAGGATGATCCATCCTCTCTCCTTCATCAGCTTCAGATCCCACTGTTTCCCTGAGCAGGAAGGTCTGGAATTGAAAATACAGAGGACATTAAATAACATTCACTCAGTACATGGCACTCATTTTGGTTTATAAGCTGAAAATTGAGCCATCAGTCTGGTGTCAAGAGTGTCAGGATGGCCGGGTGGTCTAAGGTGCTGCATTCAGGTCACAGTCTCCCTTGGAGACGTGGGTTGAAACCCATCTTCTGACAAGTGTCTTTGTGAGGTGGATACATTTTTGGACTTTTTTTTCCAAGCACCCTTATCAAAAACAATGTCAACAGTTTCTGTAAATTATCGATAAGATCTATTGTCCGTTGCTTGCACTAATTGCCTGAAGTTGGCTAAATCGCAGTAAATCGGTAAAGCAGGAAATCACAGCATCTTCAACAAATCGTGATAGAGGGGCCGAGATAAAGGTTTCGACCCTACATATCAAAAGCACAGCTGTCCATAGTTCAGCAGGTTCACTGTGCAGAAGGTTCAGTGGCACCAGGGTCCCCTGCGTCCCAATCACAGCTGGTTTTTAACTTCTGTATTCTGGGCATGGGAGGGGTGTGTTGAATCGTGCACACACAGTGCCTGTTTCGCAAATAAGTTTTAATAAATACACAGAGAATAATATAGAGTCATTGGCCACGAGGAACACCTTCCCTGACCTTTTATTCTCTCCGGTTCCACGTCACCGCGCCTACCATCCAACTCCAAAACTCGGGGGAGACTAACACTCCCTACCTCCCTTGGTGTGCATCATAGGCGTGCCCATGACGAACACAACATTTCTCCTTAACCAATACAAAACAAACATAGCTGCTCAAAAAAAAGATACTATACTAAACCAGTATACCAGAATAGTACACAACAAGAAATGCCACATTCAGTCAATCCACCCCGAATCCTTGCAGCCGCGTTGAGCATGGCGGTCGAGGACTCAAACTGTACCGTTCAAGTCCTTGTCTCAGAGGCACTGAGTTGATTGGTATGGAGCCAGGCACCTCCTGATCTGAATCTTGAACTGGCTCCAAATTCTGCATGTCCACACCCCCTGTAGTAGATGATTGAGAATTAGTAGCAGTCACCACCGGCCATGTGCACTGGCTCAAAATTCAGCATGTCCACACCCCATGTAATAGATGATTGAGAATTAGTAGCAGTCACCACCGGATCCACTGTCAGGATGATCCATCCTCTCTCCTTCATCAGCTTCAGATCCCACTGTTTCCCTGAGCAGGAAGGTCTGGAATTGAAAATACAGAGGACATTAAACAACATTCACTCAGTACATTGCACTCATTTTGGTTTATAAGCTGTAAATTGAGCCATCAGTGCAGTGTCAAGAGTGTCAGGATGGCCGAGTGGTCTAAGGCGCTGCGTTCAGGTCGCAGTCTCCTTTGGAGGCGTGGGTTCGAATCCCACTTCTGACAAGTGTATTTTGCGAGGTGGAAACATTTTTGGACTTTTTTTTCCCAAGCACCGTATCAAAAACAATGTCAACAGTTTCTGTAAATTATCGATAAGATCTATTGTCCGTTGCTTGCACTAATTTCCTGAAGTTGGCTAAATCGCAGTAAATCGGTAAAGCGGGAAATCACAGCATCTTCAACAAATCGTGATAGAGGGGCAGAGATAAAGGTTTCGACCCTACATATCAAGAGCGCAGCTGTCAATAGTTCAGCAGGTTCACAGTGCAGAAGGTTCAGTGGCACCAGGGTCCCCTGCGTCCCAATCACAGTTGGTTTTTAACTTCTGTATTCAGGGCATGGGTGGGGTGTGTTGCATCGTGCCCACACGGTGCCTGTTTCGCAGATAAGTTTTAATAAATACACAGAGAATAATATAGAGTCATTGGCCACGAGGAACACCTTCCCTGACCTTTTATTCTCTCCGGTTCCACGTCACCGCACCTACCATCCAACTCCAAAACTCAGGGGAGACTAACACTCCCTACCTCCCTTGGTGTGTATCATAGGCGTGCCCATGACGAACACAACATTTCTCCTTAACCAATACAAAACAAACATAGCTGCTCAAAAAAAAGATACTATACTAATCCAGTATACAAGAATAGTACACAACAAGAAATGCCACATTCAGTCAATCCACCCTGAATCCTTGCAGCCGCGTTGAGCATGGCAGTCGAGGACTCAAACTGTACCGTTCAAGTCCTTGTCTCAGAGGCACTGAGTTGATTGGTATGGAGCCAGGCACCTCCTGATCTGAATCTTGAACTGGCTCCAAATTCTGCATGTCCAAACCCCCTGTAGTAGATGATTGAGAATTAGTAGCAGTCACCACCGGCCATGTGCACTGGCTCAAAATTCAGCATGTCCACACCCCATGTAGTAGATGATTGAGAATTAGTAGCAGTCACCACCGGATCCACTGTCAGGATGATCCATCCTCTCTCCTTCATCAGCTTCAGATCCCACTGTTTCCCTGAGCAGGAAGGTCTGGAATTGAAAATACAGAGGACATTAAACAACATTCACTCAGTACATGGCACTCATTTTGGTTTATAAGCTGGAAATTGAGCCATCAGTGCAGTGTCACGAGTGTCAGGATGGCCGAGTGGTCTAAGGCACTGCGTTCAGGTCGCAGTCTCATTTGGAGGCGTGGGTTTGAATCCCACTTCTGACAAGTGTCTTTTGCGAGGTGGATACATATTTTGACTTTTTTTTTCCAAGCACCCGTATCAAAAACAATGTCAACAGTTTCTGTAAATTATCGATAAGATCTATTGTCCGTTGCTTGCACTAATTTCCTGAAGTTGGCTAAATCGCAGTAAATCGGTAAAGCGGGAAATCACAGCATCTTCAACAAATCGTGATAGAGGAGCAGAGATAAAGGTTTTGACCCTACATATCAAGAGCGCAGCTGTCAATAGTTCAGCAGGTTCACAGTGCAGAAGGTTCAGTGGCACCAGGGTCCCCTGCGTCCCAATCACAGCTGGTTTTTAACTTCTGTATTCAGGGCCTGGGAGGGGTGTGTTGCATCGTGCACACATGGTGCCTATTTCGCAGATAAGTTCTAATAAATACACAGAGAATAATATAGAGTCATTGGCCACGAGGAACACCTTCCCTGGCCTTTTATTCTCTCCGGTTCCACGTCACCGCGCCTACTATCCAACTCCAAAACTCGGGGGAGACTAACACTCCCTACCTCCCTTGGTGTGCATCATAGGCATGCCCATGACGAACACAACATTTCTCCTTAACCAATACAAAACAAACATAGCTGCTCAAAAAAAAGATACTATACTAATCCAGTATACAAGAATAGTACACAACAAGAAATGCCACATTAAGTCAATCCACCCCGAATCCTTGCAGCCGCGTTGAGCATGGCGGTCGAGGACTCAAACTGTACCGTTCAAGTCCTTGTCTCAGAGCCACTGAGTTGATTGGTATGGAGCCAGGCACCTCCTTATCTGAATCTTGAACTGGCTCCAAATTCTGCATGTCCACACCCCCTGTAGTAGATGATTGAGAATTAGTAGCAGTCACCACCGGCCATGTGCACTGGCTCAAAATTCAGCATGTCCACACCCCATGTAGTAGATGATTGAGAATTAGTAGCAGTCACCACCGGATCCACTGTCAGGATTATCCATCCTCTCTCCTTCATCAGCTTCAGATCCCACTGTTTCCCTGAGCAGGAAGGTCTGGAATTGAAAATACAGAGGACATTAAACAACATTCACTCAGTACATGGCACTCATTTTGGTTTATAAGGTGGAAATTGAGCCATCAGTGCAGTGTCAAGAGTGTCAGGATGGCCAAGTGGTCTAAGGCGATGCGTTCAGGTCGCAGTCTCCTTTCGAGGTGTGGGTTCGAATCCCACTTCTGACAAGTGTCTTTTGCGAGGTGGATACATTTTTGGACTTTTTTTTTCCAAGCACCCGTATCAAAAACAATGTCAACAGTTTCTGTAAATTATCGATAAGATCTATTGTCCGTTCCTTGCACTAATTTCCTGAAGTTGGCTAAATCTCAGTAAATCGGTAAAGCGGGAAATCACAGCATCTTCAACAAATCGTGATAGAGGGGCAGAGATAAAGGTTTCGACCCTACATATCAAGAGCGCAGCTGTCAATAGTTCAGCAGGATCACAGTGCAGAAGGTTCAGTGGCACCAGGGTCCCCTGCGTCCCAATCACAGCTGGTTTTTAACTTCTGTATTCAGGGCATGGGAGGGTTGTGTTGCATCGTGCACACACGGTGCCTGTTTCACAGATAAGTTTTAATAAATACACAGAGAATAATATAGAGTCATTGGCCACGAGGAACACCTTCCCTGACCTTTTATTCTCTCCGGTTCCACGTCACCGCACTACCATCCAACTCCAAAACTCGGGGGAGACTAACACTCCCTACCTCCCTTGGTGTGCATCATAGGCGTGCCCATGACGAACACAACATTTCTCCTTAACCAATACAAAACAAACATAGCTGCTCAAAAAAAAGATACTATACTAATCCAGTATACAAGAATAGTACACAACAAGAAATGCCACATTCAGTCAATCCACCCCGAATCCTTGCAGCCGCGTTGAGCATGGCGGTCGAGGACTCAAACTGTACCGTTCAAGTCCTTGTCTCAGAGGCACTGAGTTCATTGGTATGGAGCCAGGCACCTCCTGATCTGAATCTTGAACTGGCTCCAAATTCTGCATGTCCACACCCCTTGTAGTAGATGATTGAGAATTAGTAGCAGTCACCACCGGCCATGTGCACTGGCTCAAACTTCTGCATGTCCACACCCCAAGTAGTCGATGACTGCGAATTAGTAGCAGTCACCACCGGATTCAATGTCAGGATGATCCATCCTCTCTCCTTCATCAGCTTCAGATCCCACTGTTTCCCTGAGCAGGAAGGTCTGGAATTGAAAATACAGAGGACATTAAACAACATTCACTCAGTACATGGCACTCATTTTGGTTTATAAGCTGGAAATTGAGCCATCAGTGCAGTGTCAAGAGTGTCAGGATGGCCGAGTGGTCTAAGGCGCTGCGTTCAGGTTGCAGTCTCCTTTGGAGGCGTGGGTTCAAATCCCACTTCTGACAAGTGTCTTTTGCGAGGTGGATACATTTTTGGCCTTTTTTTTTTCCAAGCACCCGTATCAAAAACAATGTCAACAGTTTCTGTAAATTATCGATAAGATCTATTGTCCGTTGCTTGCACTAATTTCCTGAAGTTGGCTAAATCGCAGTAAATCGGTAAAGCGGGAAATCACAGCATCTTCAACAAATCGTGATAGAGGGGCAGAGATAAAGGTTTCGACCCTACATATCAAGAGCGCAGCTGTCAATAGTTCAGCAGGTTCACAGTGCAGAAGGTTCAGTGGCACCAGGGTCCCCTGTGTCCCAATCACAGTTGGTTTTTAACTTCTGTATTCAGGGCATGGGAGGCGTGTGTTGCATCGTGCCCACACGGTGCCTGTTTCGCAGATAAGTTTTAATAAATACACAGAGAATAATATAGAGTCATTGGCCACGAGGAACACCTTCCCTGACCTTTTATTCTCTCCGGTTCCACGTCACCGCGCCTACCATCCAACTCCAAAACTCAGGGGAGACTAACACTCCCTACCTCCCTTGGTGTGCATCATAGGCGTGCCCATGACGAACACAACATTTCTCCTTAAGCAATACAAAACAAACATAGCTGCTCAAAAAAAAGATACTATACTAATCCAGTATACAAGAATAGTACACAACAAGAAATGCCACATTCAGTCAATCCACCCCGAATCCTTGCAGCCGCGTTGAGCATGGCGGTCGAGGACTCAAACTGTACCGTTGAAGTCCTTGTCTCAGAGGCACTGAGTTGATTGGTATGGAGCCAGGCACCTCTTGATCTGAATCTTGAACTGGCTCCAAATTCTTCATGTCCACACCCCTTGTAGTAGATGATTGAGAATTAGTAGCAGTCACCACCGGCCATGTGCACTGGCTCAAAATTCAGCATGTCCACACCCCATGTAGTCGATGATTGAGAATTAGTAGCAGTCACCACCGGATTCACTGTCAGGATGATCCATCCTCTCTCCTTCATCAGCTTCAGATCCCACTGTTTCCCTGAGCAGGAAGGTCTGGAATTGAAAATACAGAGGACATTAAACAACATTCACTCAGTACATGGCACTCATTTTGGTTTATACGCTCGAAATTGAGCCATGAGGGCGGTGTGAAGAGTGTCAGGATGGCCGAGTGGTCTAAGGTGCTGCGTTCAAGTCGCAGCCTCCTTTGGAGATGTGGGTTCAAATCCCACTTCTGACAAGTGTATTTTGCGAGGTGGATACATTTTTGGACTTTTTTTTCCCAAGCACCGTATCAAAAACAATGTCAACAGTTTCTGTAAATTATCGATAAGATCTATTTTCCGTTGCTTGCACTAATTGCCTGAAGTTGGCTAAATCGCAGTAAATCGGTAAAGCAGGAAATCACAGCATCTTCAACAAATCGTGATAGAGGGGCCGAGATAAAGGTTTCGACCCTACATATCAAAAGCACAGCTGTCAATAGTTCAGCAGGTTCACAGTGCAGAAGGTTCAGTGGCACCAGGGTCCCCTGCGTCCCAATCACAGCTGGTTTTTAACTTCTGTATTCAGGGGATGGGAGGGGTGGGGGTGTTGCGTCGTGCACACACAGTGCCTGTTTTGCAGAGAAGTTTTAATAAATACACAAAGAATAATATGGAGTCTTTAGCCACGAGGAACACCTTCCCCTACCTTTTATTCTCTCCGATTCCACATCACCGCACCTACCATCCAACTCCAAAACTCGGGGGAGACTAACACTCCCTGCCTCCCTTGGTGTGCATCATGGGCGTGCCCATGACGAACACAACATTTCTCCTTAACCAATACAAAACAAACATAGCTGCTCAAAAAAAAGATACTATACTAATCCAGTATACAAGAATAGTACACAACAATAAATACCACATTCAGTCAATCCACCCCGAATCCTTGCAGCCGCGTTGAGCATGGCGGTCGAGGTCTCAAACTGTACCGTTCAAGTCCTTGTCTCAGAGGCACTGAGTTGATTGGTATGGAGCCAGGCACCTCCTGATCTGAATCTTGAACTGGCTCCAAATTCTGCATGTCCACACCCCCTGTAGTAGATGATTGAGAATTAGTAGCAGTCACCACCGGCCATATGCACTGGCTCAAAATTCTGCAAGTCCACACCCCATGTAGTAGATGATTGAGAATTAGTAGCAGTCACCACAGGGTCCACTGTCAGGATGATCCATCCTCTCTCCTTCATCAGCTTCAGATCCCACTGTTTCCCTGAGCAGGAAGGTCTGGAATTGAAAATACAGAGGACATTAAATAACATTCACTCAGTACATGGCACTCATTTTGGTTTATAAGCTGGAAATTGAGCCATCAGTCTGGTGTCAAGAGTGTCAGGATGGCTGGGTGGTCCAAGGTGCTCCATTCAGGTCACAGTCTCCCTTGGAGATGTGGGTTCAAACCCCTCTTCTGACAAGTGTCTTTTGCGAGCTGGATACATTTTTGGACTTTTTTTTTCCAAGCACCCTTATCAAAAACAATGTCAACAGTTTCTGTAAATTATCGATAAGATCTATTGTCCGTTGCTTGCACTAATTGCCTGAAGTTGGCTAAATCGCAGTAAATCGGTAAAGCAGGAAATCACAGCATCTTCAACAAATCGTGATAGAGGGGCCGAGATAAAGGTTTCGACCCTACATATCAAAAGCACAGCTGTCAATAGTTCAGCAGGTTCACAGTGCAGAAGGTTCAGTGGCACCAGGGTCCCCTGCGTCCCAATCACAGCTGGTTTTTAACTTCTGTATTCAGGGCACGGGAGGGGTGTGTTGCATCGTGCACACACAGTGCCTGTTTCGCAAATAAGTTTTAATAAATACACAGAGAATAATATAGAGTCATTGGCCACGAGGAACACCTTCCATGACCTTTTATTCTCTCCGGTTCCACGTCACCGCGCCTACCATCCAACTCCAAAACTTGGGGGAGACTAACACTCCCTACCTCCCTTGGTGTGCATCATAGGCGTGCCCATGACGAACACAACATTTCTCCTTAACCAATACAAAACAAACATAGCTGCTCAAAAAAAAGATACTATACTAAACCAGTATACAAGAATAGTACACAACAAGAAATGCCACATTCAGTCAATCCACCCTGAATCCTTGCAGCCGCGTTGAGCATGGCAGTCGAGGACTCAATCTGTACCGTTCAAGTCCTTGTCTCAGAGGCACTGAGTTGATTGGTATGGAGCCAGGCACCTCCTGATCTGAATCTTGAACTGGCTCCAAATTCTGCATGTCCACACCCCCTGTAGTAGATGATTGAGAATTAGTAGCAGTCACCACCGGCCATGTGCACTGGCTCAAAATTCAGCATGTCCACACCCCATGTAGTAGATGATTGAGAATTAGTAGCAGTCACCACCGTATCCACTGTCAGGATGATCCATCCTCTCTCCTTCATCAGCTTCAGATCCCACTGTTTCCCTGAGCAGGAAGGTCTGGAATTGAAAATACAGAGGACATTAAACAACATTCACTCAGTACATGGCACTCATTTTGGTTTATAAGCTGGAAATTGAGCCATCAGTGCAGTGTCACGAGTGTCAGGATGGCCGAGTGGTCTAAGGCACTGCGTTCAGATTGCAGTCTCATTTGGAGGCGTGGGTTCGAATCCCACTTCTGACAAGTGTCTTTTGCGAGGTGGATACATTTTTTGACTTTTTTTTTCCAAGCACCCGTATCAAAAACAATGTCAACAGTTTCTGTAAATTATCGATAAGATCTATTGTCCGTTGCTTGCACTAATTTCCTGAAGTTGGCTAAATCGCAGTAAATCGGTAAAGCGGGAAATCACAGCATCTTCAACAAATCGTGATAGAGGAGCAGAGATAAAGGTTTTGACCCTACATATCAAGAGCGCAGCTGTCAATAGTTCAGCAGGTTCACAGTGCAGAAGGTTCAGTGGCACCAGGGTCCCCTGCGTCCCAATCACAGCTGGTTTTTAACTTCTGTATTCAGGGCATGGGAGGGGTGTGTTGCATCGTGCACACATGGTGCCTATTTCGCAGATAAGTTTTAATAAATACACAGAGAATAATATAGAGTCATTGGCCACGAGGAACACCTTCCCTGGCCTTTTATTCTCTCCGGTTCCACGTCACCGCGCCTACCATCCAACTCCAAAACTCGGGGGAGACTAACACTCCCTACCTCCCTTGGTGTGCATCATAGGCGTGCCCATGACGAACACAACATTTCTCCTTAACCAATACAAAACAAACATAGCTGCTCAAAAAAAAGATACTATACTAATGCAGTATACAAGAATAGTACACATCAAGAAATGCCACATTCAGTCAATCCACCCCGAATCCTTGCAGCCGCGTTGAGCATGGCGGTCGAGGACTCAAACTGTACCGTTCAAGTCCTTGTCTCAGAGGCACTGAGTTGATTGGTATGGAGCCAAGCACCTCCTGATCTGAATCTTGAACTGGCTCCAAATTCTGCATGTCCACACCCCCTGTAGTAGATGATTGAGAATTAGTAGCAGTCACCACCGGCCATGTGCACTGGCTCAAAATTCAGCATGTCCACACCCCATGTAGTAGATGATTGAGAATTAGTAGCAATCACCACCGGATCCACTGTCAGGATGATCCATCCTCTCTCCTTCATCAGCTTCAGATCCCACTGTTTCCCTGAGCAGGAAGGTCTGGAATTGAAAATACAGAGGACATTAAACAACATTCACTCAGTACATGGCACTCATTTTGGTTTATAAGCTGGAAATTGAGCCATCAGTGCAGTGTCAAGAGTGTCAGGATGGCCAAGTGGTCTAAGGCGATGCGTTCAGGTTGCAGTTTCCTTTCGAGGTGTGGGTTCGAATCCCACTTCTGACAAGTGTCTTTTGCGAGGTGGATACATTTTTGGACTTTTTTTTTCCAAGCACCCGTATCAAAAACAATGTCAACAGTTTCTGTAAATTATCGATAAGATCTATTGTCCGTTGCTTGCACTAATTTCCTGAAGTTGGCTAAATCGCAGTAAATCGGTAAAGCGGGAAATCACAGCATCTTCAACAAATCGTGATAGAGGGGCAGAGATAAAGGTTTCGACCCTACATATCAAGAGCGCAGCTGTCAATAGTTCAGCAGGATCACAGTGCAGAAGGTTCAGTGGCACCAGGGTCCCCTGCGTCCCAATCACAGCTGATTTTTAACTTCTGTATTCAGGGCATGGGAGGGGTGTGTTGCATCGTGCACACACGGTGCCTGTTTCGCAGATAAGTTTTAATAAATACACAGAGAATAATATAGAGTCATTGGCCACGAGGAACACCTTCCCTGACCTTATATTCTCTCCGGTTCCACGTCACCGCACTACCATCCAACTCCAAAACTCGGGGGAGACTAACACTCCCTACCTCCCTTGGTGTGCATCATAGGCGTGCCCATGACGAACACAACATTTCTCATTAACCAATACAAAACAAACATAGCTGCTCAAAAAAAAGATACTATACTAATCCAGTACACAAGAATAGTACACAACAAGAAATGCCACATTCAGTCAATCCACCCCGAATCCTTGCAGCCGCGTTGAGCATGGCGGTCGAGGACTCAAACTGTACCGTTCAAGTCCTTGTCTCAGAGGCACTGAGTTGATTGGTATGCAGCCAGGCACCTCCTGATCTGAATCTTGAACTGGCTCCAAATTGTGCATGTCCACACCCCTTGTAGTCGATTACTGCGAATTAGTAGCAGTCACCACCGGATTCACTGTCAGGATGATCCATCCTCTCTCCTTCATCAGCTTCAGATCCCACTGTTTCCTTGAGCAGGAAGGTCTGGAATTGAAAATACAGAGGACATTAAACAACATTCACTCAGTACATGGCACTCATTTTGGTTTATAAGCTGGAAATTGAGCCATCAGTGCAGTGTCAAGAGTGTCAGGATGGCCGAGTGGTCTAAGGCGCTGCATTCAGGTTGCAGTCTCCTTTGGAGGGGTGGGTTCAAATCCCACTTTGGACAAGTGTCTTTTGCGAGGTGGATACATTTTTGGCCTTTTTTTTTTCAAGCACCCGTATCAAAAACAATGTCAACAGTTTCTGTAAATTATCGATAAGATCTATTGTCCGTTGCTTGCACTAATTTCCTGAAGTTGGCTAAATCGCAGTAAATCGGTAAAGCGGGAAATCACAGCATCTTCAACAAATCGTGATAGAGGGGCAGAGATAAAGGTTTCGACCCTACATATCAAGAGCGCAGCTGTCAATAGTTCAGCAGGTTCACAGTGCAGAAGGTTCAGTGGCACCAGGGTCCCCTGCGTCCCAATCACAGTTGGTTTTTAACTTCTGTATTCAGGGCATGGGAGGGGTGTGTTGCATCGTGCCCACACGGTGCCTGTTTCGCAGATAAGTTTTAATAAATACACAGAGAATAATATAGAGTCATTGGCCACGAGGAACACCTTCCCTGACCTTTTATTCTCTCCGGTTCCACGTCACCGCACCTACCATCCAACTCCAAAACTCAGGGGAGACTAACACTCCCTACCTCCCTTGGTGTGCATCATAGGCGTGCCCATGACGAACACAACATTTCTCCTTAACCAATACAAAACAAACATAGCTGCTCAAAAAAAAGATACTGTACTAATCCAGTATACAAGAATAGTACACAACAAGAAATGCCACATTCAGTCAATCCACCCTGAATCCTTGCAGCCGCGTTGAGCATGGCGGTCGAGGACTCAAACTGTACCATTCAAGTCCTTGTCTCAGAGGCACTGAGTTGATTGGTATGGAGCCAGGCACCTCCTTATCTGAATCTTGAACTGGCTCCAAATTCTGCATGTCCAAACCCCCTGTAGTAGATGATTGAGAATTAGTAGCAGTCACCACCGGCCATGTGCACTGGCTCAAAATTCAGCATGTCCACACCCCATGTAGTAGATGATTGAGAATTAGTAGCAGTCACCACCGGATCCACTGTCAGGATTATCCATCCTCTCTCCTTCATCAGCTTCAGATCCCACTGTTTCCCTGAGCAGGAAGGTCTGGAATTGAAAATACAGAGGACATTAAACAACATTCACTCAGTACATGGCACTCATTTTGGTTTATAAGCTGGAAATTGAGCCATCAGTGCAGTGTCAAGAGTGTCAGGATGGCCAAGTGGTCTAAGGCAATGCGTTCAGGTCGCAGTCTCATTTGGAGGCGTGGGTTCGAATCCCACTTCAGACAAGTGTCTTTTGCGAGGTGGATACATTTTTGGACTTTTTTTTTCCAAGCACCCGTATCAAAAACAATGTCAACAGTTTCTGTAAATTATCGATAAGATCTATTGTCCGTTGCTTGCACTAATTTCCTGAAGTTGGCTAAATCGCAGTAAATCGGTACAGCGGGAAATCACAGCATCTTCAACAAATCGTGATAGAGGAGCAGAGATAAAGGTTTCGACCCTACATATCAAGAGCGCAGCTGTCAATAGTTCAGCAGGATCACAGTGCAGAAGGTTCAGTGGCACCAGGGTCCCCTACGTCCCAATCACAGCTGGTTTTTAACTTCTGTATTCAGGGCATGGGAGGGGTGTGTTGCATCGTGCACACACGGTGCCTGTTTCGCAGATAAGTTTTAATAAATACACAGAGAATAATATAGAGTCATTGGCCACGAGGAACACCTTCCCTGACCTTTTATTCTCTCCGGTTCCACGTCACCGCACTACCATCCAACTCCAAAACTCGGGGGAGACTAACACTCCCTACCTCCCTTGGTGTGCATCATAGGCGTGCCCATGACGAACACAACATTTCTCCTTAACCAATACAAAACAAACATAGCTGCTCAAAAAAAAGATACTATACTAATCCAGTATACAAGAATAGTACACAACAAGAAATGCCACATTCAGTCAATCCACCCCGAATCCTTGCAGCCGCGTTGAGCATGGCGGTCGAGGACTCAAACTGTACCGTTCAAGTCCTTGTCTCAGAGGCACTGAGTTGATTGGTATGGAGCCAGGCACCTCCTGATCTGAATCTTGAACTGGCTCCAAATTCTGCATGTCCACACCCCTTGTAGTAGATGATTGAGAATTAGTAGCAGTCACCACCGGCCATGTGCACTGGCTCAAACTTCTGCATGTCCACACCCCAAGTAGTCGATGACTGCGAATTAGTAGCAGTCACTACCGGATTCACTGTCAGGATGATCCATCCTCTCTCCTTCATCAGCTTCAGATCCCACTGTTTCCCTGAGCAGGAAGGTCTGGAATTGAAAATACAGAGGACATTAAACAACATTCACTCAGTACATGGCACTCATTTTGGTTTATAAGCTGGAAATTGAGCCATCAGTGCAGTGTCAAGAGTGTCAGGATGGCCGAGTGGTCTAAGGCGCTGTGTTCAGGTTGCAGTCTCCTTTGGAGGCGTGGGTTCAAATCCCACTTCAGACAAGTGTCTTTTGCGAGGTGGATACATTTTTGGCCTTTTTTTTTTCCAAGCACCCGTATCAAAAACAATGTCAACAGTTTCTGTAAATTATCGATAAGATCTATTGTCCGTTGCTTGCACTAATTTCCTGAAGTTGGCTAAATCGCAGTAAATCGGTAAAGCGGGAAATCACAGCATCTTCAACAAATCGTGATAGAGGGGCAGAGATAAAGGTTTCGACCCTACATATCAAGAGCGCAACTGTCAATAGTTCAGCAGGTTCACAGTGCAGAAGGTTCAGTGGCACCAGGGTCCCCTGCGTCCCAATCACAGTTGGTTTTTAACTTCTGTATTCAGGGCATGGGAGGGGTGTGTTGCATCGTGCCCACACAGTGCCTGTTTCGCAGATAAGTTTTAATAAATACACAGAGAATAATATAGAGTCATTGGCCACGAGGAACACCTTCCCTGACCTTTTATTCTCTCTGGTTCCACGTCACCGCGCCTACTATCCAACTCCAAAACTCAGGGGAGACTAACACTCCCTACCTCCCTTGGTGTGCATCATAGGCGTGCCCATGACGAACACAACATTTCTCCTTAACCAATACAAAACAAACATAGCTGCTCAAAAAAAAGATACTATACTAATCCAGTATACAAGAATAGTACACAACAAGAAATGCCACATTCAGTCAATCCACCCCGAATCCTTGCAGCCGCGTTGAGCATGGCGGTCGAGGACTCAAACTGTACCGTTGAAGTCCTTGTCTCAGAGGCACTGAGTTGATTGGTATGGAGCCAGGCACCTCTTGATCTGAATCTTGAACTGGCTCCAAATTCTTCATGTCCACACCCCTTGTAGTAGATGATTGAGAATTAGTAGCAGTCACCACCGGCCATGTGCACTGGCTCAAAATTCAGCATGTCCACACCCCATGTAGTCGATGATTGAGAATTAGTAGCAGTCACCACCGGATTCACTGTCAGGATGATCCATCCTCTCTCCTTCATCAGCTTCAGATCCCACTGTTTCCCTGAGCAGGAAGGTCTGGAATTGAAAATACAGAGGACATTAAACAACATTCACTCAGTACATGGCACTCATTTTGGTTTATACGCTCGAAATTGAGCCATGAGGGAGGTGTGAAGAGTGTCAGGATGGCCGAGTGGTCTAAGGTGCTGCGTTCAGGTCGCAGCCTCCTTTGGAGGTGTGGGTTCAAATCCCACTTCTGACAAGTGTATTTTGCGAGGTGGATACATTTTTGGACTTTTTTTTCCCAAGCACCGTATCAAAAACAATGTCAACAGTTTCTGTAAATTATCGATAAGATCTATTTTCCGTTGCTTGCACTAATTGCCTGAAGTTGGCTAAATCGCAGTAAATCGGTAAAGCAGGAAATCACAGCATCTTCAACAAATCGTGATAGAGGGGCCGAGATAAAGGTTTCGACCCTACATATCAAAAGCACAGCTGTCAATAGTTCAGCAGGTTCACAGTGCAGAAGGTTCAGTGGCACCAGGGTCCCCTGCGTCCCAATCACAGCTGGTTTTTAACTTCTGTATTCAGGGGATGGGAGGGGTGGGGGTGTTGCGTCGTGCACACACAGTGCCTGTTTTGCAGAGAAGTTTTAATAAATACACAAAGAATAATATGGAGTCTTTAGCCACGAGGAACACCTTCCCCTACCTTTTATTCTCTCCGATTCCACATCACCGCACCTACCATCCAACTCCAAAACTCGGGGGAGACTAACACTCCCTACCTCCCTTGGTGTGCATCATGGGCGTGCCCATGACGAACACAACATTTCTCCTTAACCAATACAAAACAAACATAGCTGCTCAAAAAAAAGATACTATACTAATCCAGTATACAAGAATAGTACACAACAATAAATACCACATTCAGTCAATCCACCCCGAATCCTTGCAGCCGCGTTGAGCATGGCGGTCGAGGTCTCAAACTGTACCGTTCAAGTCCTTGTCTCAGAGGCACTGAGTTGATTGGTATGGAGCCAGGCACCTCCTGATCTGAATCTTGAACTGGCTCCAAATTCTGCATGTCCACACCCCCTGTAGTAGATGATTGAGAATTAGTAGCAGTCACCACCGGCCATATGCACTGGCTCAAAATTCTGCAAGTCCACACCCCATGTAGTAGATGATTGAGAATTAGTAGCAGTCACCACAGGGTCCACTGTCAGGATGATCCATCCTCTCTCCTTCATCAGCTTCAGATCCCACTGTTTCCCTGAGCAGGAAGGTCTGGAATTGAAAATACAGAGGACATTAAATAACATTCACTCAGTACATGGCACTCATTTTGGTTTATAAGCTGGAAATTGAGCCATCAGTCTGGTGTCAAGAGTGTCAGGGTGGCCAGGTGGTCCAAGGTGCTACATTCAGGTCACAGTCTCCCTTGGAGATGTGGGTTCAAACCCCTCTTCTGACAAGTGTCTTTTGCGAGCTGGATACATTTTTGGACTTTTTTTTTCCAAGCACCCTTATCAAAAACAATGTCAACAGTTTCTGTAAATTATCGATAAGATCTATTGTCCGTTGCTTGCACTAATTGCCTGAAGTTGGCTAAATCGCAGTAAATCGGTAAAGCAGGAAATCACAGCATCTTCAACAAATCGTGATAGAGGGGCCGAGATAAAGGTTTCGACCCTACATATCAAAAGCACAGCTGTCAATAGTTCAGCAGGTTCACAGTGCAGAAGGTTCAGTGGCACCAGGGTCCCCTGCGTCCCAATCACAGCTGGTTTTTAACTTCTGTATTCAGGGCACGGGAGGGGTGTGTTGCATCGTGCACACACAGTGCCTGTTTCGCAAATAAGTTTTAATAAATACACAGAGAATAATATAGAGTCATTGGCCACGAGGAACACCTTCCATGACCTTTTATTCTCTCCGGTTCCACGTCACCGCGCCTACCATCCAACTCCAAAACTTGGGGGAGACTAACACTCCCTACCTCCCTTGGTGTGCATCATAGGCGTGCCCATGACGAACACAACATTTCTCCTTAACCAATACAAAACAAACATAGCTGCTCAAAAAAAAGATACTATACTAAACCAGTATACAAGAATAGTACACAACAAGAAATGCCACATTCAGTCAATCCACCCTGAATCCTTGCAGCCGCGTTGAGCATGGCAGTCAAGGACTCAATCTGTACCGTTCAAGTCCTTGTCTCAGAGGCACTGAGTTGATTGGTATGGAGCCAGGCACCTCCTGATCTGAATCTTGAACTGGCTCCAAATTCTGCATGTCCACACCCCCTGTAGTAGATGATTGAGAATTAGTAGCAGTCACCACCGGCCATGTGCACTGGCTCAAAATTCAGCATGTCCACACCCCATGTAGTAGATGATTGAGAATTAGTAGCAGTCACCACCGGATCCACTGTCAGGATGATCCATCCTCTCTCCTTCATCAGCTTCAGATCCCACTGTTTCCCTGAGCAGGAAGGTCTGGAATTGAAAATACAGAGGACATTAAACAACATTCACTCAGTACATGGCACTCATTTTGGTTTATAAGCTGGAAATTGAGCCATCAGTGCAGTGTCACGAGTGTCAGGATGGCCGAGTGGTCTAAGGCACTGCGTTCAGGTTGCAGTCTCATTTGGAGACGTGGGTTCGAATCCCACTTCTGACAAGTGTCTTTTGCGAGGTGGATACATTTTTTGACTTTTTTTTTCCAAGCACCCGTATCAAAAACAATGTCAACAGTTTCTGTAAATTATCGATAAGATCTATTGTCCGTTGCTTGCACTAATTTCCTGAAGTTGGCTAAATCGCAGTAAATCGGTAAAGCGGGAAATAACAGCATCTTCAACAAATCGTGATAGAGGAGCAGAGATAAAGGTTTTGACCCTACATATCAAGAGCGCAGCTGTCAATAGTTCAGCAGGTTCACAGTGCAGAAGGTTCAGTGGCACCAGGGTCCCCTGCGTCCCAATCACAGCTGGTTTTTAACTTCTGTATTCAGGGCATGGGAGGGGTGTGTTGCATCGTGCACACATGGTGCCTATTTCGCAGATAAGTTTTAATAAATACACAGAGAATAATATAGAGTCATTGGCCACGAGGAACACCTTCCCTGGCCTTTTATTCTCTCCGGTTCCACGTCACCGCGCCTACCATCCAACTCCAAAACTCGGGGGAGACTAACACTCCCTACCTCCCTTGGTGTGCATCATAGGCGTGCCCATGACGAACACAACATTTCTCCTTAACCAATACAAAACAAACATAGCTGCTCAAAAAAAAGATACTGTACTAATGCAGTATACAAGAATAGTACACATCAAGAAATGCCACATTCAGTCAATCCACCCCGAATCCTTGCAGCCGCGTTGAGCATGGCGGTCGAGGACTCAAACTGTACCGTTCAAGTCCTTGTCTCAGAGGCACTGAGTTGATTGGTATGGAGCCAGGCACCTCCTGATCTGAATCTTGAACTGGCTCCAAATTCTGCATGTCCTCACCCCCTGTAGTAGATGATTGAGAATTAGTAGCAGTCACCACCGGCCATGTGCACTGGCTCAAAATTCAGCATGTCCACACCCCATGTAGTAGATGATTGAGAATTAGTAGCAATCACCACCGGATCCACTGTCAGGATGATCCATCCTCTCTCCTTCATCAGCTTCAGATCCCACTGTTTCCCTGAGCAGGAAGGTCTGGAATTGAAAATACAGAGGACATTAAACAACATTCACTCAGTACATGGCACTCATTTTGGTTTATAAGCTGGAAATTGAGCCATCAGTGCAGTGTCAAGAGTGTCAGGATGGCCAAGTGGTCTAAGGCGATGCGTTCAGGTCGCTGTCTCCTTTCGAGGTGAGGGTTCGAATCCCACTTCTGACAAGTGTCTTTTGCGAGGTGGATACATTTTTGGACTTTTATTTTCCAAGCACCCGTATCAAAAACAATGTCAACAGTTTCTGTAAATTATCGATAAGATCTATTGTCCGTTGCTTGCACTAATTTCCTGAAGTTGGCTAAATCGCAGTAAATCGGTAAAGCGGGAAATCACAGCATCTTCAACAAATCGTGATAGAGGGGCAGAGATAAAGGTTTCGACCCTACATATCAAGAGCGCAGCTGTCAATAGTTCAGCAGGATCACAGTGCAGAAGGTTCAGTGGCACCAGGGTCCCCTGCGTCCCAATCACAGCTGATTTTTAACTTCTGTATTCAGGGCATGGGAGGGGTGTGTTGCATCGTGCACACACGGTGCCTGTTTCGCAGATAAGTTTTAATAAATACACAGAGAATAATATAGAGTCATTGGCCACGAGGAACACCTTCCCTGACCTTTTATTCTCTCCGGTTCCACGTCACCGCACTACCATCCAACTCCAAAACTCGGGGGAGACTAACACTCCCTACCTCCCTTGGTGTGCATCATAGGCGTGCCCATGACGAACACAACATTTCTCATTAACCAATACAAAACAAACATAGCTGCTCAAAAAAAAGATACTATACTAATCCAGTATACAAGAATAGTACACAACAAGAAATGCCACATTCAGTCAATCCACCCCGAATCCTTGCAGCCGCGTTGAGCATGGCGGTCGAGGACTCAAACTGTACCGTTCAAGTCCTTGTCTCAGAGGCACTGATTTGATTGGTATGGAGCCAGGCACCTCCTGATCTGAATCTTGAACTGGCTCCAAATTCTGCATGTCCACACCCCTTGTAGTAGATGATTGAGAATTAGTAGCAGTCACCACCGGCCATGTGCACTGGCTCAAACTTCAGCATGTCCACACCCCAAGTAGTCGATTACTGCGAATTAGTAGCAGTCACCACCGGATTCACTGTCAGGATGATCCATCCTCTCTCCTTCATCAGCTTCAGATCCCACTGTTTCCCTGAGCAGGAAGGTCTGGAATTGAAAATACAGAGGACATTAAACAACATTCACTCAGTACATGGCACTCATTTTGGTTTATAAGCTGGAAATTGAGCCATCAGTGCAGTGTCAAGAGTGTCAGGATGGCCGAGTGGTCTAAGGCGCTGCGTTCAGGTTGCAGTCTCCTTTGGAGGCGTGGGTTCAAATCCCACTTTGGACAAGTGTCTTTTGCGAGGTGGATACATTTTTGGCCTTTTTTTTTTCCAAGCACCCGTATCAAAAACAATGTCAACAGTTTCTGTAAATTATCGATAAGATCTATTGTCCGTTGCTTGCACTAATTTCCTGAAGTTGGCTAAATTGCAGTAAATCGGTAAAGCGGGAAATCACAGCATCTTCAACAAATCGTGATAGAGGGGCAGAGATAAAGGTTTCGACCCTACATATCAAGAGCGCAGCTGTCAATAGTTCAGCAGGTTCACAGTGCAGAAGGTTCAGTGGCACCAGGGTTCCCTGCGTCCCAATCACAGTTGGTTTTTAACTTCTGTATTCAGGGCATGGGAGGGGTGTGTTGCATCGTGCCCACACGGTGCCTGTTTCTCAGATAAGTTTTAATAAATACACAGAGAATAATATAGAGTCATTGGCCACGAGGAACACCTTCCCTGACCTTTTATTCTCTCCGGTTCCACGTCACCGCACCTACCATCCAACTCCAAAACTCAGGGGAGACTAACACTCCCTACCTCCCTTGGTGTGCATCATAGGCGTGCCCATGACGAACACAACATTTCTCCTTAACCAATACAAAACAAACATAGCTGCTCAAAAAAAAGATACTATACTAATCCAGTATACAAGAATAGTACACAACAAGAAATGCCACATTCAGTCAATCCACCCTGAATCCTTGCAGCCGCGTTGAGCATGGCAGTCGAGGACTCAAACTGTACCGTTCAAGTCCTTGTCTCAGAGGCACTGAGTTGATTGGTATGGAGCCAGGCACCTCCTGATCTGAATCTTGAACTGGCTCCAAATTCTGCATGTCCAAACCCCCTGTAGTAGATGATTGAGAATTAGTAGCAGTCACCACCGGCCATGTGCACTGGCTCAAAATTCAGCATGTCCACACCCCATGTAGTAGATGATTGAGAATTAGTAGCAGTCACCACCGGATCCACTGTCAGGATGATCCATCCTCTCTCCTTCATCAGCTTCAGATCCCACTGTTTCCCTGAGCAGGAAGGTCTGGAATTGAAAATACAGAGGACATTAAACAACATTCACTCAGTACATGGCACTCATTTTGGTTTATAAGCTGGAAATTGAGCCATCAGTGCAGTGTCACGATTGTCAGGATGGCCGAGTGGTCTAAGGCACTGCGTTCAGGTCGCAGTCTCATTTGGAGGCGTGGGTTCGAATCCCACTTCTGACAAGTGTCTTTTGCGAGGTGGATACATATTTTGACTTTTTTTTTCCAAGCACCCGTATCAAAAACAATGTCAACAGTTTCTGTAAATTATCGATAAGATCTATTGTCCGTTGCTTGCACTAATTTCCTGAAGTTGGCTAAATCGCAGTAAATCGGTAAAGCGGGAAATCACAGCATCTTCAACAAATCGTGATAGAGGAGCAGAGATAAAGGTTTTGACCCTACATATCAAGAGCGCAGCTGTCAATAGTTCAGCAGGTTCACAGTGCAGAAGGTTCAGTGGCACCAGGGTCCCCTGCGTCCCAATCACAGCTGGTTTTTAACTTCTGTATTCAGGGCATGGGAGGGGTGTGTTGCATCGTGCACACATGGTGCCTATTTCGCAGATAAGTTTTAATAAATACACAGAGAATAATATAGAGTCATTGGCCACGAGGAACACCTTCCCTGGCCTTTTATTCTCTCCGGTTCCACGTCACCGCGCCTACTATCCAACTCCAAAACTCGGGGGAGACTAACACTCCCTACCTCCCTTGGTGTGCATCATAGGCGTGCCCATGACGAACACAACATTTCTCCTTAACCAATACAAAACAAACATAGCTGCTCAAAAAAAAGATACTGTACTAATCCAGTATACAAGAATAGTACACAACAAGAAATGCCACATTCAGTCAATCCACCCCGAATCCTTGCAGCCGCGTTGAGCATGGCGGTCGAGGACTCAAACTGTACCGTTCAAGTCCTTGTCTCAGAGGCACTGAGTTGATTGGTATGGAGCCAGGCACCTCCTTATCTGAATCTTGAACTGGCTCCAAATTCTGCATGTCCACACCCCCTGTAGTAGATGATTGAGAATTAGTAGCAGTCACCACCGGATCCACTGTCAGGATTATCCATCCTCTCTCCTTCATCAGCTTCAGATCCCACTGTTTCCTTGAGCAGGAAGGTCTGGAATTGAAAATACAGAGGACATTAAACAACATTCACTCAGTACATGGCACTCATTTTGGTTTATAAGCTGGAAATTGAGCCATCAGTGCAGTGTCAAGAGTGTCAGGATGGCCAAGTGGTCTAAGGCGATGCGTTCAGGTCGCAGTCTCCTTTCGAGGTGTGGGTTCGAATCCCACTTCTGACAAGTGTCTTTTGCGAGGTGGATACATTTTTGGACTTTTTCTTTCCAAGCACCCGTATCAAAAACAATGTCAACAGTTCCTGTAAATTATCGATAAGATCTATTGTCCGTTGCTTGCACTAATTTCCTGAAGTTGGCTAAATCGCAGTAAATCGGTACAGCGGGAAATCACAGCATCTTCAACAAATCGTGATAGAGGGGCAGAGATAAAGGTTTCGACCCTACATATCAAGAGCGCAGCTGTCAATAGTTCAGCAGGATCACAGTGCAGAAGGTTCAGTGGCACCAGGGTCCCCTGCGTCCCAATCACAGCTGGTTTTTAACTTCTGTATTCAGGGCATGGGAGGGGTGTGTTGCATCGTGCACACACGGTGCCTGTTTCGCAGATAAGTTTTAATAAATACACAGAGAATAATATAGAGTCATTGGCCACGAGAAACACCTTCCCTGACCGTTTATTCTCTCCGGTTCCACGTCACCGCTCTACCATCCAACTCCAAAACTCGGGGGAGACTAACACTCCCTACCTCCCTTGGTGTGCATCATAGGCATGCCCATGACGAACACAACATTTCTCCTTAACCAATACAAAACAAACATAGCTGCTCAAAAAAAAGATACTATACTAATCCAGTATACAAGAATAGTACACAACAAGAAATGCCACATTCAGTCAATCCACCCCGAATCCTTGCAGCCGCGTTGAGCATGGCGGTCGAGGACTCAAACTGTACCGTTCAAGTCCTTGTCTCAGAGGCACTGAGTTGATTGGTATGGAGCCAGGCACCTCCTGATCTGAATCTTGAACTGGCTCCAAATTCTGCATGTCCACACCCCTTGTAGTAGATGATTGAGAATTAGTAGCAGTCACCACCGGCCATGTGCACTGGCTCAAACTTCTGCATGTCCACACCCCAAGTAGTCGATGACTGCGAATTAGTAGCAGTCACCACCGGATTCACTGTCAGGATGATCCATCCTCTCTCCTTCATCAGCTTCAGATCCCACTGTTTCCCTGAGCAGGAAGGTCTGGAATTGAAAATACAGAGGACATTAAACAACATTCACTCAGTACATGGCACTCATTTTGGTTTATAAGCTGGAAATTGAGCCATCAGTGCAGTGTCAAGAGTGTCAGGATGGCCGAGTGGTCTAAGGCGCTGCGTTCAGGTTGCAGTCTCCTTTGGAGGCGTGGGTTCAAATCCCACTTTGGACAAGTGTCTTTTGCGAGGTGGATACATTTTTGGCCTTTTTTTTTTCCAAGCACCCGTATCAAAAACAATGTCAACAGTTTCTGTAAATTATCGATAAGATCTATTGTCCGTTGCTTGCACTAATTTCCTGAAGTTGGCTAAATCGCAGTAAATCGGTAAAGCGGGAAATCACAGCATCTTCAACAAATCGTGATAGAGGGGCAGAGATAAAGGTTTCGACCCTACATATCAAGAGCGCAGCTGTCAATAGTTCAGCAGGTTCACAGTGCAGAAGGTTCAGTGGCACCAGGGTCCCCTGCGTCCCAATCACAGTTGGTTTTTAACTTCTGTATTCAGGGCATGGGAGGGGTGTGTTGCATCGTGCCCACACGGTGCCTGTTTCGCAGATAAGTTTTAATAAATACACAGAGAATAATATAGAGTCATTGGCCACGAGGAACACCTTCCCTGACCTTTTATTCTCTCCGGTTCCACGTCACCGCGCCTACCATCCAACTCCAAAACTCAGGGGAGACTAACACTCCCTACCTCCCTTGGTGTGCATCATAGGCGTGCCCATGACGAACACAACATTTCTCCTTAACCAATACAAAACAAACATAGCTGCTCAAAAAAAAGATACTATACTAATCCAGTATACAAGAATAGTACACAACAAGAAATGCCACATTCAGTCAATCCACCCCGAATCCTTGCAGCCGCGTTGAGAATGGCGGTCGAGGACTCAAACTGTACCGTTGAAGTCCTTGTCTCAGAGGCACTGAGTTGATTGGTATGGAGCCAGGCACCTCTTGATCTGAATCTTGAACTGGCTCCAAATTCTTCATGTCCACACCCCTTGTAGTAGATGATTGAGAATTAGTAGCAGTCACCACCGGCCATGTGCACTGGCTCAAAATTCAGCATGTCCACACCCCATGTAGTCGATGATTGAGAATTAGTAGCAGTCACCACCGGATTCACTGTCAGGATGATCCATCCTCTCTCCTTCATCAGCTTCAGATCCCACTGTTTCCCTGAGCAGGAAGGTCTGGAATTGAAAATACAGAGGACATTAAACAACATTCACTCAGTACATGGCACTCATTTTGGTTTATACGCTCGAAATTGAGCCATGAGGGAGGTGTGAAGAGTGTCAGGATGGCCGAGTGGTCTAAGGTGCTGCGTTCAGGTCGCAGCCTCCTTTGGAGGTGTGGGTTCAAATCCCACTTCTGACAAGTGTATTTTGCGAGGTGGATACATTTTTGGACTTTTTTTTCCCAAGCACCGTATCAAAAACAATGTCAACAGTTTCTGTAAATTATCGATAAGATCTATTTTCCGTTGCTTGCACTAATTGCCTGAAGTTGGCTAAATCGCAGTAAATCGGTAAAGCAGGAAATCACAGCATCTTCAACAAATCGTGATAGAGGGGCCGAGATAAAGGTTTCGACCCTACATATCAAAAGCACAGCTGTCAATAGTTCAGCAGGTTCACAGTGCAGAAGGTTCAGTGGCACCAGGGTCCCCTGCGTCCCAATCACAGCTGGTTTTTAACTTCTGTATTCAGGGGATGGGAGGGGTGGGGGTGTTGCGTCGTGCACACACAGTGCCTGTTTTGCAGAGAAGTTTTAATAAATACACAAAGAATAATATGGAGTCTTTAGCCACGAGGAACACCTTCCCCTACCTTTTATTCTCTCCGATTCCACATCACCGCACCTACCATCCAACTCCAAAACTCGGGGGAGACTAACACTCCCTACCTCCCTTGGTGTGCATCATGGGCGTGCCCATGACGAACACAACATTTCTCCTTAACCAATACAAAACAAACATAGCTGCTCAAAAAAAAGATACTATACTAATCCAGTATACAAGAATAGTACACAACAATAAATACCACATTCAGTCAATCCACCCCGAATCCTTGCAGCCGCATTGAGCATGGCGGTCGAGGTCTCAAACTGTACCGTTCAAGTCCTTGTCTCAGAGGCACTGAGTTGATTGGTATGGAGCCAGGCACCTCCTGATCTGAATCTTGAACTGGCTCCAAATTCTGCATGTCCACACCCCCTGTAGTAGATGATTGAGAATTAGTAGCAGTCACCACCGGCCATATGCACTGGCTCAAAATTCTGCAAGTCCACACCCCATGTAGTAGATGATTGAGAATTAGTAGCAGTCACCACAGGGTCCACTGTCAGGATGATCCATCCTCTCTCCTTCATCAGCTTCAGATCCCACTGTTTCCCTGAGCAGGAAGGTCTGGAATTGAAAATACAGAGGACATTAAATAACATTCACTCAGTACATGGCACTCATTTTGGTTTATAAGCTGGAAATTGAGCCATCAGTCTGGTGTCAAGAGTGTCAGGATGGCCGGGTGGTCCAAGGTGCTCCATTCAGGTCACAGTCTCCCTTGGAGATGTGGGTTCAAACCCCTCTTCTGACAAGTGTCTTTTGCGAGCTGGATACATTTTTGGACTTTTTTTTTCCAAGCACCCTTATCAAAAACAATGTCAACAGTTTCTGTAAATTATCGATAAGATCTATTGTCCGTTGCTTGCACTAATTGCCTGAAGTTGGCTAAATCGCAGTAAATCGGTAAAGCAGGAAATCACAGCATCTTCAACAAATCGTGATAGAGGGGACGAGATAAAAGTTTCGACCCTACATATCAAAAGCACAGCTGTCAATAGTTCAGCAGGTTCACAGTGCAGAAGGTTCAGTGGCACCAGGGTCCCCTGCGTCCCAATCACAGCTGGTTTTTAACTTCTGTATTCAGGGCACGGGAGGGGTGTGTTGCATCGTGCACACACAGTGCCTGTTTCGCAAATAAGTTTTAATAAATACACAGAGAATAATATAGAGTCATTGGCCACGAGGAACACCTTCCATGACCTTTTATTCTCTCCGGTTCCACGTCACCGCGCCTACCATCCAACTCCAAAACTTGGGGGAGACTAACACTCCCTACCTCCCTTGGTGTGCATCATAGGCGTGCCCATGACGAACACAACATTTCTCCTTAACCAATACAAAACAAACATAGCTGCTCAAAAAAAAGATACTATACTAAACCAGTATACAAGAATAGTACACAACAAGAAATGCCACATTCAGTCAATCCACCCTGAATCCTTGCAGCCGCGTTGAGCATGGCAGTCGAGGACTCAATCTGTACCGTTCAAGTCCTTGTCTCAGTGGCACTGAGTTGATTGGTATGGAGCCCGGCACCTCCTGATCTGAATCTTGAACTGGCTCCAAATTCTGCATGTCCACACCCCCTGTAGTAGATGATTGAGAATTAGTAGCAGTCACCACCGGCCATGTGCACTGGCTCAAAATTCAGCATGTCCACACCCCATGTAGTAGATGATTGAGAATTAGTAGCAGTCACCACCGGATCCACTGTCAGGATGATCCATCCTCTCTCCTTCATCAGCTTCAGATCCCACTGTTTCCCTGAGCAGGAAGGTCTGGAATTGAAAATACAGAGGACATTAAACAACATTCACTCAGTACATGGCACTCATTTTGGTTTATAAGCTGGAAATTGAGCCATCAGTGCAGTGTCACGAGTGTCAGGATGGCCGAGTGGTCTAAGGCACTGCGTTCAGGTTG
Organism: Pleurodeles waltl; assembly: GCF_031143425.1. Classification (NCBI taxonomy): domain Eukaryota; kingdom Metazoa; phylum Chordata; class Amphibia; order Caudata; family Salamandridae; genus Pleurodeles; species Pleurodeles waltl. The sequence goes on from NW_027150097.1 coordinate 6,721,415, forward strand.
CAGTCTCATTTGGAGGCGTGGGTTCGAATCCCACTTCTGACAAGTGTCTTTTGCGAGGTGGATACATTTTTTGACTTTTTTTTTCCAAGCACCCGTATCAAAAACAATGTCAACAGTTTCTGTAAATTATCGATAAGATCTATTGTCCGTTGCTTGCACTAATTTCCTGAAGTTGGCTAAATCGCAGTAAATCGGTAAAGCTGGAAATCACAGCATCTTCAACAAATCGTGATAGAGGGGCAGAGATAAAGGTTTCGACCCTACATATCAAGAGCGCAGCTGTCAATAGTTCAGCAGGTTCACAGTGCAGAAGGTTCAGTGGCACCATGGTCCCCTGCGTCCCAATCACAGCTGGTTTTTAACTTCTGTATTCAGGGCATGGGAGGGGTGTGTTGCATCGTGCACACACGGTGCCTGTTTCGCAGATAAGTTTTAATAAATACACAGAGAATAATATAGAGTCATTGGCCACGAGGAACACCTTCCCTGACCGTTTATTCTCTCCGGTTCCACGTCACCGCTCTACCATCCAACTCCAAAACTCGGGGGAGACTAACACTCCCTACCTCCCTTGGTGTGCATCATAGGCGTGCCCATGACGAACACAACATTTCTCCTTAACCAATACAAAACAAACATAGCTGCTCAAAAAAAATATACTATACTAATCCAGTATTCAAGAATAGTACACAACAAGAAATGCCACATTCAGTCAATCCACCCCGAATCCTTGCAGCCGCGTTGAGCATGGCGGTCGAGGACTCAAACTGTACCGTTCAAGTCCTTGTCTCAGAGGCACTGAGTTGATTGGTATGGAGCCAGGCACCTCCTGATCTGAATCTTGAACTGGCTCTAAATTCTGCATGTCCACACCCCTTGTAGTAGATGATTGAGAATTAGTAGCAGTCACCACCGGCCAGGTGCACTGGCTCAAACTTCTGCATGTCCACACCCCATGTAGTCGATGATTGAGAATTAGTAGCAGTCACCACCGGATTCACTGTCAGGATGATCCATCCTCTCTCCTTCATCAGCTTCAGATCCCCCTGTTTCCCTGAGCAGGAAGGTCTGGAATTGAAAATACAGAGGACATTAAACAACATTCACTCAGTTCATGGCACTCATTTTGGTTTATACGCTCGAAATTGAGCCATGAGGCAGATGTGAAGAGTGTCAGGATGGCTGAGTGGTCTAAGGCGCTGCGTTCAGGTTGCAGCCTCCCTTGGAGTTGTGGGTTCAAATCCCACTTCGGACAAGTGTATTTTGCGAGGTGGATCCATTTTTGGACTTTTTTTTCCCAAGCACCATATCAAAAACAATGTCAACAGTTTCTGTAAATTATCGATAAGATCTATTTTCCGTTGCTTGCACTAATTGCCTGAACTTGGCTAAATCGCAATAAATCGGTAAAGCAGGAAATCACAGCATCTTCAACAAATCGTGATAGAGGGGCCGAGATAAAGGTTTCAACCCTACATATCAAAAGCGCAGCTGTCAATAGTTCAGCAGGTTCACAGTGCAGAAGGTTCAGTGGCACCAGGGTCCCCTGCGTCCCAATCACAGCTGGTTTTTAACTTCTGTATTCAGGGGATGGGAGGGGTGGGGGTGTTGCGTCGTGCACACACAGTGCCTGTTTTGCAGAGAAGTTTTAATAAATACACAAAGAATAATATGGAGTCTTTGGCCACGAGGAACACCTTCCCCTACCTTTTATTCTCTCCGATTCCACATCACCGCACCTAACATCCAACTCCAAAACTCGGGGGAGACTAACACTCCCTACCTCCCTTGGTGTGCATCATGGGCGTGCCCATGACGAACACAACATTTCTCCTTAACTAATACAAAACAAACATAGCTGCTCAAAAAAAGATACTATACTAATCCAGTATACAAGAATAGTACACAACAATAAATACCACATTCAGTCAATCCACCCCGAATCCTTGCAGCCGCGTTGAGCATGGCGGTCGAGGACTCAAACTGTACCGTTCAAGTCCTTGTCTCAGAGGCACTGAGTTGATTGGTATGGAGCCAGGCACCTCCTGATCTGAATCTTGAACTGGCTTCAAATTCTGCATGTCCACACCGCCTGTAGTAGATGATTGAGAATTAGTAGCAGTCACCACCGGCCATATGCACTGGCTCAAAATTCTGCAAGTCCACACCCCATGTAGTAGATGATTGAGAATTAGTAGCAGTCACCACAGGGTCCACTGTCAGGATGATCCATCCTCTCTCCTTCATCAGCTTCAGATCCCACTGTTTCCCTGAGCAGGAAGGTCTGGAATTGAAAATACAGAGGACATTAAATAACATTCACTCAGTACATGGCACTCATTTTGGTTTATAAGCTGGAAATTGAGCCATCAGTCTGGTGTCAAGAGTGTCAGGATGGCCGGGTGGTCTAAGGTGCTGCATTCAGGTCACAGTCTCCCTTGGAGACGTGGGTTCAAACCCCTCTTCTTACAAGTGTCTTTACGAGGTGGATACATTTTTGGCCTTTTTTTCCCAAGCACCCTTATCAAAAACAATGTCAACAGTTTCTGTAAATTATCGATAAGATCTATTGTCCGTTGCTTGCACTAATTGCCTGAAGTTGGCTAGATCGCAGTAAATCGGTAAAGCAGGAAATCACAGCATCTTCAACAAATCGTGATAGAGGGGCAGAGATAAAGGTTTCGACCCTACATATCAAAAGCACAGCCGTCAATAGTTCAGCAATTTCACAGTGCAGAAGGTTTAGTGGCACCAGGGTCCCCTGCATCCCAATCACAGCTGGTTTTTAACTTCTGTATTCTGGGCATGGGAGGGGTGTGTTGCATCGTGCACACACAGTGCCTGTTTCGCAAATAAGTTTTAATAAATACACAGAGAATAATATAGAGTCATTGGCCACGAGGAACACCTTCCCTGACCTTTTATTCTCTCCAGTTCCACGTCACCGCGTCTACCATCCAACTCCAAAACTCGGGGGAGACTAACACTCCCTACCTCCCTTGGTGTGCATCATAGGCGTGCCCATGACGAACACAACATTTCTCCTTAACCAATACAAAACAAACATAGCTGCTAAAAAAAAAGATACTATACTAAACCAGTATACAAGAATAGTACACAACAAGAAATGCCACATTCAGTCAATCCACCCCGAATCCTTGCAGCCGCGTTGAGCATGGCGGTCGAGGACTCAAACTGTACCGTTCAAGTCCTTGTCTCAGAGGCACTGAGTTGATTGGTATGGAGCCAGGCACCTCCTGATCTGAATCTTGAACTGGCTCTAAATTCTGCATGTCCACACCCCTTGTAGTAGATGATTGAGAATTAGTAGCAGTCACCACCGGCCAGATGCACTGGCTCAAACTTCTGCATGTCCACACCCCATGTAGTCGATGATTGAGAATTAGTAGCAGTCACCACCGGATTCACTGTCAGGATGATCCATCCTCTCTCCTTCATCAGCTTCAGATCCCCCTGTTTCCCTGAGCAGGAAGGTCTGGAATTGAAAATACAGAGGACATTAAACAACATTCACTCAGTTCATGGCACTCATTTTGGTTTATACGCTCGAAATTGAGCCATGAGGGTGATGTGAAGAGTGTCAGGATGGCTGAGTGGTCTAAGGCGCTGCGTTCAGGTTGCAGCCTCCCTTGGAGTTGTGGGTTCAAATCCCACTTCTGACAAGTGTATTTTGCGAGGTGGATACATTTTTGGACTTTTTTTTCCCAAGCACCATATCAAAAACAATGTCAACAGTTTCTGTAAATTATCGATAAGATCTATTTTCCGTTGCTTGCACTAATTGCCTGAACTTGGCTAAATCGCAATAAATCGGTAAAGCAGGAAATCACAGCATCTTCAACAAATCGTGATAGAGGGGCCGAGATAAAGGTTTCAACCCTACATATCAAAAGCGCAGCTGTCAATAGTTCAGCAGGTTCATAGTGCAGAAGGTTCAGTGGCACCAGGGTCCCCTGCGTCCCAATCACAGCTGGTTTTTAACTTCTGTATTCAGGGGATGGGAGGGGTGGGGGTGTTGCGTCGTGCACACACAGTGCCTGTTTTGCAGAGAAGTTTTAATAAATACACAAAGAATAATATGGAGTCTTTGGCCACGAGGAACACCTTCCCCTACCTTTTATTCTCTCCGATTCCACATCACCGCACCTAACATCCAACTCCAAAACTCGGGGGAGACTAACACTCCCTACCTCCCTTGGTGTGCATCATGGGCGTGCCCATGACGAACACAACATTTCTCCTTAACCAATACAAAACAAACATAGCTGCTCAAAAAAAGATACTATACTAATCCAGTATACAAGAATAGTACACAACAATAAATACCACATTCAGTCAATCCACCCCGAATCCTTGCAGCCGCGTTGAGCATGGCGGTCGAGGACTCAAACTGTACCGTTCAAGGCCTTGTCTCAGAGGCACTGAGTTGATTGGTATGGAGCCAGGCACCTCCTGATCTGAATCTTGAACTGGCTTCAAATTCTGCATGTCCACACCGCCTGTAGTAGATGATTGAGAATTAGTAGCAGTCACCACCGGCCATATGCACTGGCTCAAAATTCTGCAAGTCCACACCCCATGTAGTAGATGATTGAGAATTAGTAGCAGTCACCACAGGGTCCACTGTCAGGATGATCCATCCTCTCTCCTTCATCAGCTTCAGATCCCACTGTTTCCCTGAGCAGGAAGGTCTGGAATTGAAAATACAGAGGACATTAAATAACATTCACTCAGTACATGGCACTCATTTTGGTTTATAAGCTGAAAATTGAGCCATCAGTCTGGTGTCAAGAGTGTCAGGATGGCCGGGTGGTCTAAGGTGCTGCATTCAGGTCACAGTCTCCCTTGGAGACGTGGGTTCAAACCCCTCTTCTAACAAGTGTCTTTACGAGGTGGATACATTTTTGGCCTTTTTTTCCCAAGCACCCTTATCAAAAACAATGTCAACAGTTTCTGTAAATTATCGATAAGATCTATTGTCCGTTGCTTGCACTAATTGCCTGAAGTTGGCTAGATCGCAGTAAATCGGTAAAGCAGGAAATCACAGCATCTTCAACAAATCGTGATAGAGGGGCAGAGATAAAGGTTTCGACCCTACATATCAAAAGCACAGCCGTCAATAGTTCAGCAAGTTCATAGTGCAGAAGGTTTAGTGGCACCAGGGTCTCCTGCATCCCAATCACAGCTGGTTTTTAACTTCTGTATTCTGGGCATGGGAGGGGTGTGTTGCATCGTGCACACACAGTGCCTGTTTCGCAAATAAGTTTTAATAAATACACAGAGAATAATATAGAGTCATTGGCCACGAGGAACACCTTCCCTGACCTTTTATTCTCTCCAGTTCCACGTCACTGCGTCTACCATCCAACTCCAAAACTCGGGGGAGACTAACACTCCCTACCTCCCTTGGTGTGCATCATAGGCGTGCCCATGACGAACACAACATTTCTCCTTAACCAATACAAAACAAACATAGCTGCTAAAACAAAAGATACTATACTAAACCAGTATACAAGAATAGTACACAACAAGAAATGCCACATTCAGTCAATCCACCCCGAATCCTTGCAGCCGCGTTGAGCATGGCGGTCGAGGACTCAAACTGTACCGTTCAAGTCCTTGTCTCAGAGGCACTGAGTTGATTGGTATGGAGCCAGGCACCTCCTGATCTGAATCTTGAACTGGCTCCAAATTCTGCATGTCCACACCCCCTGTAGTAGATGATTGAGAATTAGTAGCAGTCACCACCGGCCATGTGCACTGGCTCAAAATTCAGCATGTCCACACCCCATGTAGTAGATGATTGAGAATTAGAAGCAGTCACCACCAGATCCACTGTCAGGATGATCCATCCTCTCTCCTTCATCAGCTTCAGATCCCACTGTTTCCCTGAGCAGGAAGGTCTGGAATTGAAAATACAGAGGACATTAAACAACATTCACTCAGTACATGGCACTCATTTTGGTTTATAAGCTGGAAATTGAGCCATCAGTGCAGTGTCAAGAGTGTCAGGATGGCCGAGTGGTCTAAGGCGCTGCGTTCAGGTCGCAGTCTCCTTTGGAGGCGTGGGTTCAAATCCCACTTCTGACAAGTGTCTTTTGCGAGGTGGATACATTTTTGGACTTTTTTTTTCCAAGCACCCGTATCAAAAACAATGTCAACAGTTTCTGTAAATTATCGATAAGATCTATTGTCCGTTGCTTGCACTAATTTTCTGAAGTTGGCTAAATCGCAGTAAATCGGTAAAGCGGGAAATCACAGCATCTTCAACAAATCGTGATAGAGGGGCAGAGATAAAGGTTTCGACCCTACATATCAAGAGCGCAGCTGTCAATAGTTCAGCAGGTTCACAGTGCAGAAGGTTCAGTGGCACCAGGGTCCCCTGCGTCCCAATCACAGCTGGTTTTTAACTTCTGTATTCAGGGGATGGGAGGGGTGGGGGTGTTGCGTCTTGCACACACAGTGCCTGTTTTGCAGATAAGTTTTAATAAATGCACAAAGAATAATATGGAGTCTTTAGCCACGAGGAACACCTTCCCCTACCTTATATTCTCTCTGATTCCACATCACCGCACCTACCATCCAACTCCAAAACTCGGGGGAGACTAACACTCCCTACCTCCCTTGGTGTGCATCATGGGCGTGCCCATGACGAACACAACATTTCTCCTTAACCAATACAAAACAAACATAGCTGCTCAAAAAAAAGATACTATACTAATCCAGTATACAAGAATAGTACACAACAATAAATACCACATTCAGTCAATCCACCCCGAATCCTTGCAGCCTCGTTGAGCATGGCGGTCGAGGACTCAAACTGTACCGTTCAAGTCCTTGTCTCAGAGGCACTGAGTTGATTGGTATGGAGCCAGGCACCTCCATATCTGAATCTTGAACTGGCTCCAAATTCTGCATGTCCACACCCCCTGTAGTAGATGATTGAGAATTAGTAGCAGTCACCACCGGCCATGTGCACTGGCTCAAAATTCAGCATGTCCACACCCCATGTAGTAGATGATTGAGAATTAGTAGCAGTCACCACCGGATCCACTGTCAGGATGATCCATCCTCTCTCCTTCATCAGCTTCAGATCCCACTGTTTCCCTGAGCAGGAAGGTCTGGAATTGAAAATACAGAGGACATTAAACAACATTCACTCGGCTTCAAATTCTGCATGTCTACACCCCCTGTAGTAGATGATTGAGAATTAGTAGCAGTCACCACCGGCCATATGCACTGGCTCAAAATTCTGCAAGTCCACACCCCATATAGTAGATGATTGAGAATTAGTAGCAGTCACCACAGGGTCCACTGTCAGGATGATCCATCCTCTCTCCTTCATCAGCTTCAGATCCCACTGTTTCCCTGAGCAGGAAGGTCTGGAATTGAAAATACAGAGGACATTAAATAACATTCACTCAGTACATGGCACTCATTTTGGTTTATAAGCTGGAAATTGAGCCATCAGTGCAGTGTCAAGAGTGTCAGGATGGCCGAGTGGTCTAGGCGCTGCGTTCAGGTCGCAGTCTCCTTTGGAGGCGTGGGTTTGAATCCCACTTCTGACAAGTGTCTTTTGCGAGGTGGATACATTTTTGGACTTTTTTTTTCCAAGCACCCGTATCAAAAACAATGTCAACAGTTTCTGAAAATTATCGATAAGATCTATTGTCCGTTGCTTGCACTAATTTCCTGAAGTTGGCTAAATCGCAGTAAATCGGTAAAGCGGGAAATCACAGCATCTTTAACAAATCGTGATAGAGGGGCAGAGATAAAGGTTTGGGCCCTACATATCAAGAGCGCAGCTGTGAATAGTTCAGCAGGTTCACAGTGCAGAAGGTTCAGTGGCACCAGGGTCCCCTGCGTCCCAATCACAGCTGGTTTTTAACTTCTGTATTCAGGGCATGGGAGGGGTGTGTTGCATCGTGCACACACGGTGCCTGTTTCGCAGATAAGTTTTAATAAATACACAGAGAATAATATAGAGTCATTGGCCACGAGGAACACCTTCCCTGACCTTTTATTCTCTCCGGTTCCACGTCACCGCGCCTACCATCCAACTCCAAAAGTTGGGGGAGACTAACACTCCCTACCTCCCTTGGTGTGCATCGTAGGCGTGCCCATGACGAACACAACATTTCTCCTTAACCAATACAAAACAAAAAGAGCTGCTAAAAAAAAAGATACTATACTAATCCCGTATACAAGAATAGTACACAACAAGAAATGCCACATTCAGTCAATCCACCCCGAATCCTTGCAGCCACGTTGAGCATGGCGGTCGAGGACTCAAACTGTACCGTTCAAGTCCTTGTCTGAGAGGCACTGAGTTGATTGGTATGGAGCCAGGCACCTCCTGATCTGAATCTTGAACTGGCTCCAAATTCTGCATGTCCACACCCCTTGTAGTAGATGATTGAGAATTAGTAGCAGTCACCACCGGCCATGTGCACTGGCTCAAACTTCTGCATGTCCACACCCCAAGTAGTCGATGATTGCGAATTAGAAGCAGTCACCACCGGATTCACTGTCAGGATGATCCATCCTCTCTCCTTCATCAGCTTCAGATCCCACTGTTTCCCTGAGCAGGAAGGTCTGGAATTGAAAATACAGAGGACATTAAACAAAATTCACTCAGTACAAGGCACTCATTTTGGTTTATAAGCTGGAAATTGAGCCATCAGTGCAGTGTTAAGAGTGTCAGGATGGCCGAGTGGTCTAAGGCGCTGCGTTCAGGTCGCAGTCTCCCTTGGAGGCGTGGGTTCGAATCCAACTTCTGACAAGTGTCTTTTGCGAGGTGGATACATTTGTGGACTTTTTTTTTCCAAGCACCCGTATCAAAAACAATGTCAACAGTTTCTGTAAATTATCGATAAGATCTATTGTCCGTTGCTTGCACTAATTTCCTGAAGTTGGCTAAATCGCAGTAAATCGGGAAAGCGGGAAATCACAGCATCTTCAACAAATCTTGATAGAGGGGCCGAGATAAAGGTTTCGACCCTACATATCAAGAGCGCAGCTGTCAATAGTTCAGCAGGTTCACAGTGCAGAAGGTTCAGTGGCACCAGGGTCCCCTGCGTCCCAATCACAGCTGGTTTTTAACTTCTGTATTCAGGGCATGGAAGGGGTGTGTTGCATCGTGCACACACGGTGCCTGTTTCGCAGATAAGTTTTAATAAATACACAGAGAATAATATAGAGTCATTGGCCACGAGGAACACCTTCCCTGACCTTTTATTCTCTCCGGTTCCACGTCACCGCGCCTGCCATCCAACACCAAAACTCGGGGGAGACTAACACTCCCTACCTCCCTTGGTGTGCATCATAGGCGTGCCCATGACGAACACAACATTTCTCCTTAACCAATACAAAACAAACATAGCTGCTCAAAAAAAAGATACTATACTAATCCAGTATACAAGAATAGTACACAACAAGAAATGCCACATTCAGTCAATCCACCCCGAATCCTTGCAGCCGCGTTGAGCATGGCGGTCGAGGACTCAAACTGTACCATTCAAGTCCTTGTCTCAGAGGCACTGAGTTGATTGGTATGGAGCCAGGCACCTCCTGATCTGAATCTTGAACTGGCTCCAAATTCTGCATGTCCACACCCCTTGTAGTAGATGATTGGGAATTAGTAGCAGTCACCACCGGCCATGTGCACTGGCTCAAACTTCTGCATGTCCACAACCCAAGTAGTCGATGATTGAGAATTAGTAGCAGTCACCACCGGATTCACTGTCAGAATGATCCATCCTCTCTCCTTCATCAGCTTCAGATCCCACTGTTTCCCTGAGCAGGAAGGTCTGGAATTGAAAATACAGAGGACATTAAACAACATTCACTCAGTACATGGCACTCATTTTGGTTTATAAGATGGAAATTGAGCCATCAGTGCAGTGTCAAGAGTGTCAGGATGGCCGAGTGGTCTAAGGCGCTGAGTTCAGGTCGCAGTCTCCTTTGGAGGCGTGGGTTCGAATCCCACTTCTGACCAGTGTATTTTGCGAGGTGGATACATTTTTGGACTTTTTTTTCCCAAGCACCGTATCAAAAACAATGTCAACAGTTTCTGTAAATTATCGATAAGATCTATTTTCCGTTGCTTGCACTAATTGCCTGAACTTGGCTAAATCGCAATAAATCGGTAAAGCAGGAAATCACAGCATCTTCAACAAATCGTGATAGAAGGGCCGAGATAAAGGTTTCGACCCTACATATCAAAAGCGCAGCTGTCAATAGTTCAGCAGGTTCACAGTGCAGAAGGTTCAGTGGCACCAGGGTCCCCTGCGTCCCAATCACAGCTGGTTTTTAACTTCTGTATTCAGGGGATGGGAGGGGTGGGGTGTTGCGTCGTGCACACACAGTGCCTGTTTTGCAGAGAAGTTTTAATAAATACACAAAGAATAATATGGAGTCTTTGGCCACGAGGAACACCTTCCCCTACCTTTTATTCTCTCCGATTCCACATCACCGCACCTAACATCCAACTCCAAAACTCGGGGGAGACTAACACTCCCTACCTCCCTTGGTGTGCATCATGGGCGTGCCCATGACGAACACAACATTTCTCCTTAACCAATACAAAACAAACATAGCTGCTCAAAAAAAGATACTATACTAATCCAGTATACAAGAATAGTACACAACAATAAATACCACATTCAGTCAATCCACCCCGAATCCTTGCAGCCGCGTTGAGCATGGCGGTCGAGGACTCAAACTGTACCGTTCAAGTCCTTGTCTCAGAGGCACTGAGTTGATTGGTATGGAGCCAGGCACCTCCTGATCTGAATCTTGAACTGGCTTCAAATTCTGCATGTCCACACCCCCTGTAGTAGATGATTGAGAATTAGTAGCAGTCACCACCGGCCATATGCACTGGCTCAAAATTCTGCAAGTCCACACCCCATGTAGTAGATGATTGAGAATTAGTAGCAGTCACCACAGGGTCCACTGTCAGGATGATCCATCCTCTCTCCTTCATCAGCTTCAGATCCCACTGTTTCCCTGAGCAGGAAGGTCTGGAATTGAAAATACAGAGGACATTAAATAACATTCACTCAGTACATGGCACTCATTTTGGTTTATAAGCTGGAAATTGAGCCATCAGTCTGGTGTCAAGAGTGTCAGGATGGCCGGGTGGTCTAAGGTGCTGCATTCAGGTCACAGTCTCCCTTGGAGACGTGGGTTCAAACCCCTCTTCTAACAAGTGTCTTTACGAGGTGGATACATTTTTGGCCTTTTTTTCCCAAGCACCCTTATCAAAAACAATGTCAACAGTTTCTGTAAATTATCGATAAGATCTATTGTCCGTTGCTTGCACTAATTGCCTGAAGTTGGCTAAATCGCAGTAAATCGGTAAAGCAGGAAATCACAGCATCTTCAACAAATCGTGATAGAGGGGCAGAGATAAAGGTTTCGACCCTACATATCAAAAGCACAGCCGTCAATAGTTCAGCAAGTTCACAGTGCAGAAGGTTCAGTGGCACCAGGGTCCCCTGCATCCCAATCACAGCTGGTTTTTAACTTCTGTATTCTGGGCATGGGAGGGGTGTGTTGCATCGTGCACACACAGTGCCTGTTTCGCAAATAAGTTTTAATAAATACACAGAGAATAATATAGAGTCATTGGCCACGAGGAACACCTTCCCTGACCTTTTATTCTCTCCAGTTCCACGTCACCGCGTCTACCATCCAACTCCAAAACTCGGGGGAGACTAACACTCCCTACCTCCCTTGGTGTGCATCATAGGCGTGCCCATGACGAACACAACATTTCTCCTTAACCAATACAAAACAAACATAGCTGCTAAAAAAAAAGATACTATACTAAACCAGTATACAAGAATAGTACACAACAAGAAATGCCACATTCAGTCAATCCACCCCGAATCCTTGCAGCCGCGTTGAGCATGGCGGTCGAGGACTCAAACTGTACCGTTCAAGTCCTTGTCTCAGAGGCACTGAGTTGATTGGTATGGAGCCAGGCACCTCCTGATCTGAATCTTGAACTGGCTCCAAATTTTGCATGTCCACACCCCCTGTAGTAGATGATTGAGAATTAGTAGCAGTCACCACCGGCCATGTGCACTGGCTCAAAATTCAGCATGTCCACACCCCATGTAGTAGATGATTGAGAATTAGTAGCAGTCACCACCGGATCCACTGTCAGGATGATCCATCCTCTCTCCTTCATCAGCTTCAGATCCCACTGTTTCCCTGAGCAGGAAGGTCTGGAATTGAAAATACAGAGGACATTAAACAACATTCACTCAGTACATGGCACTCATTTTGGTTTATAAGCTGGAAATTGAGCCATCAGTGCAGTGTCAAGAGTGTCAGGATGGCCGAGTGGTCTAAGGCGCTGCGTTCAGGTCGCAATTTCCTTTGGAGGCGTGGGTTCAAATCCCACTTCTGACAAGTGTCTTTTGCGAGGTGGATACATTTTTGGACTTTTTTTTTCCAAGCACCCGTATCAAAAACAATGTCAACAGTTTCTGTAAATTATCGATAAGATCTATTGTCCGTTGCTTGCACTAATTTCCTGAAGTTGGCTAAATCGCAGTAAATCGGTAAAGCGGGAAATCACAGCATCTTCAACAAATCGTGATAGAGGGGCAGAGATAAAGGTTTCGACCCTACATATCAAGAGCGCAGCTGTCAATAGTTCAGCAGGTTCACAGTGCAGAAGGTTCAGTGGCACCATGGTCCCCTGCGTCCCAATCACAGCTGGTTTTTAACTTCTGTATTCAGGGCATGGGAGGGGTGTGTTGCATCGTGCACACACGGTGCCTGTTTCGCAGATAAGTTTTAATAAATACACAGAGAATAATATAGAGTCATTGGCCACGAGGAACACCTTCCCTGACCTTTTATTCTCTCCGGTTCCACGTCACCGCGCCTACCATCCAAATCCAAAACTCGGGGGAGACTAACACTCCCTACCTCCCTTGGTGTGCATCATAGGCGTGCCCATGACGAACACAACATTTCTCCTTAACCAATACAAAACAAACATAGCTGCTCAAAAAAAATATACTATACTAATCCAGTATTCAAGAATAGTACACAACAAGAAATGCCACATTCAGTCAATCCACCCCGAATCCTTGCAGCCACGTTGAGCATGGCGGTCGAGGACTCAAACTGTACCGTTCAAGTCCTTGTCTGAGAGGCACTGAGTTGATTGGTATGGAGCCAGGCACCTCCTGATCTGAATCTTGAACTGGCTCCAAATTCTGCATGTCCACACCCCTTGTAGTAGATGATTGAGAATTAGTAGCAGTCACCACCGGCCATGTGCACTGGCTCAAACTTCTGCATGTCCACACCCCAAGTAGTCGATGATTGCGAATTAGTAGCAGTCACCACCGGATTCACTGTCAGGATGATCCATCCTCTCTCCTTCATCAGCTTCAGATCCCACTGTTTCCCTGAGCAGGAGGGTCTGGAATTGAAAATACAGAGGACATTACACAAAATTCACTCAGTACATGGCACTCATTTTGGTTTATAAGCTGGAAATTGAGCCATCAGTGCAGTGTTAAGAGTGTCAGGATGGCCGAGTGGTCTAAGGCGCTGCGTTCAGGTCGCAGTCTCCCTTGGAGGCGTGGGTTCGAATCCAACTTCTGACAAGTGTCTTTTGCGAGGTGGATACATTTTTGGACATTTTTTTTCCAAGCACCCCTATCAAAAACAATGTCAACAGTTTCTGTAAATTATCGATAAGATCTATTGTCCGTTGCTTGCACTAATTGCGTGAAGTTGGCTAAATCGCAGTAAATCGGTAAAGCAGGAAATCACAGCATCTTCAACAAATCGTGATAGAGGGGCAGAGATAAAGGTTTCGACCCTACATATCAAGAGCGCAGCTGTCAATAGTTCAGCAGGTTCACAGTGCAGAAGGTTCAGTGGCACCAGGGTCCCCTGCGTCCCAATCACAGCTGGTTTTTAACTTCTGTATTCAGGGCATGGGAGGGGTGTGTTGCATCGTGCACACACGGTGCCTCTATCGCAGATAAGTTTTAATAAATACACAGAGAATAATATAGAGTCATTGGCCACGAGGAACACCTTCCCTGACCTTTTATTCTCTCCGGTTCCACGTCATCGCGCCTACCATCCAACTCCAAAAGTTGGGGGAGACTAACACTCCCTACCTCCCTTGGTGTGCATCATAGGCGTGCCCATGACGAACACAACATTTCTCCTTAACCAATACAAAACAAACATAGCTGCTCAAAAAAAAGATACTATACTAAAACAGTATACAAGAATAGTACACATCAAGAAATGCCACATTCAGTCAATCCACCCCGAATCCTTGCAGCCGCGTTGAGCATGGCGGTCGAGGACTCAAACTGTACCGTTCAAGTCCTTGTCCCAGAGGCACTGAGTTGATTGGTATGGAGCCAGGCACCTCCTGATCTGAATCTTGAACTGGCTCCAAATTCTGCATGTCCACACCCCTTGTAGTAGATGATTGAGAATTAGTAGCAGTCACCACCGGCCATGTGCACTGGCTCAAACTTCTGCATGTCCACACCCCAAGTAGTCAATGATTGCGAATTAGTAGCAGTCACCACCGGATTCACTGTCAGGATGATCCATCCTCTCTCCTTCATCAGCTTCAGATCCCACTGTTTCCCTGAGCAGGAGGGTCTGGAATTGAAAATACAGAGGACATTAAACAAAATTCACTCAGTACATGGCACTCATTTTGGTTTATAAGCTGGAAATTGAGCCATCAGTGCAGTGTTAAGAGTGTCAGGATGGCAAGTGGTCTAAGGCGCTGCGTTCAGGTCGCAGTCTCCTTTGGAGGCGTGGGTTCGAATCCCACTTCTGACAAGTGTCTTTTGCGAGGTGGATACATTTTTGGACTTTTTTTTTCCAAGCACCAGTATCAAAAACAATGTCAACAGTTTCTGTAAATTATCGATAAGATCTATTGTCCGTTGCTTGCACTAATTTCCTGAAGTTGGCTAAATCGCAGTAAATCGGTAAAGCGGGAAATCACAGCATCTTCAACAAATCGTGATAGAGGGGCAGAGATAAAGGTTTCGACCCTACATATCAAGAGCGCAGCTGTCAATAGTTCAGCAGGTTCACAGTGCAGAAGGTTCAGTGGCACCAGGGTCCCCTGCGTCCCAATCACAGCTGGTTTTTAACTTCTGTATTCAGGGCATGGGAGGGGTGTGTTGCATCGTGCACACACGGTGCCTGTTTCGCAGATAAGTTTTAATAAATACACAGAGAATAATATAGAGTCATTGGCCACGAGGAACACCTTCCCTGACCTTTTATTCTCTCCGGTTCCACGTCACCGCGCCTACCATCCAACTCCAAAACTCGGGGGAGACTAACACTCCCTACCTCCCTTGGTGTGTATCATAGGCGTGCCCATGACGAACACAACATTTCTCCTTAAACAATACAAAACAAACATAGCTGCTCAAAAAAAAGATACTATACTAATCCAGTATACAAGAATAGTACACAACAAGAAATACCACATTCAGTCAATCCACCCCGAATCCTTGCAGCCGCGTTGAGCATGGCGGTCGAGGACTCAAACTGTACCGTTCAAGTCCTTGTCTCAGAGGCACTGAGTTGATTGGTATGGAGCCAGGCACCTCCTGATCTGAATCTTGAACTGGCTCCAAATTCTGCATGTCCACACCCCTTGTAGTAGATGATTGAGAATTAGTAGCAGTCACCACCGGCCATGTGCACTCGCTCAAACTTCTGCATGTCCACACCCCAAGTAGTCGATGATTGAGAATTAGAAGCAGTCACCACCGGATTCACTGTCAGAATGATCCATCCTCTCTCCTTCATCAGCTTCAGATCCCACTGTTTTCCTGAGCAGGAAGGTCTGGAATTGAAAATACAGAGGACATTAAACAACATTCACTCAGTACATGGCACTCATTTTGGTTTATAAGCTGGAAATTGAGCCATCAGTGCAATGTCAAGAGTGTCAGGATGGCCGAGTGGTCTAAGGCACAGCGTTCAGATCGCAGTCTCCTTTGGTGGCGTGGGTTCGAATCCTACTTCTGACAAGTGTCTTTTGCGAGGTGGATACATTTTTGGACTTTTTTTTTCCAAGCACCCGTATCAAAAACAATGTCAACAGTTTCTGTAAATTATCGATAAGATCTATTGTCCGTTGCTTGCACTAATTTCCTGAAGTTGGCTAAATCGCAGTAAATCGGTAAAGCGGGAAATCACAGCATCTTCAACAAATCGTGATAGAGGGGCAGAGATAAAGGTTTCGACCCTACATATCAAGAGCGCAGCTGTCAATAGTTCAGCAGGTTCACAGTGCAGAAGGTTCAGTGGCACCAGGGTCCCCTGCGTCCCAATCACAGCTAGTTTTTAACTTCTGTATTCAGGGCATGGGAGGGGTGTGTTGCATCGTGCACACACGGTGCCTGTTTCGCAGATAAGTTTTAATAAATACACAGAGAATAATATAGAGTCATTGGCCACGAGGAACACCTTCCCTGACCTTTTATTCTCTCCGGTTCCACGTCACCGCGCCTACCATCCAACTCCAAAACTCGGGGGAGACTAACACTCTCTACCTCCCTTGGTGTGCATCATAGGTGTGCCCATGACGAACACAACATTTCTCCTTAACCAATACAAAACAAACATAGCTGCTCAAAAAAAAGATACTATACTAATCCAGTATACAAGAATAGTACACAACAAGAAATGCCACATTCAGTCAATCCACCCCGAATCCTTGCAGCCGCGTTGAGCATGGCGGTCGAGGACTCAAACTGTACCGTTCAAGTCCTTGTCTCAGAGGCACTGAGTTGATTGGTATGGAGCCAGGCACCTCCTGATCTGAATCTTGAACTGGCTCCAAATTCTGCATGTCCAACCCCCTTGTAGTAGATGATTGAGAATTAGTAGCAGTCACCACCGGCCATGTGCACTGGCTCAAACTTCTGCATGTCCACACCCCATGTAGTCGATGATTGAGAATTAGTAGCAGTCACCACCGGATTCACTGTCAGGATGATCCATCCTCTCTCCTTCATCAGCTTCAGATCCCACTGTTTCCCTGAGCAGGAAGGTCTGGAATTGAAAATACAGAGGACATTAAACAACATTGACTCAGTACATGGCACTCATTTTGGTTTATATGCTCGAAATTGAGCCCTGAGCGAGGTGTGAAGAGTGTCATGATGGCCGAGTGGTCTAAGGCGCTGCGTTCAGGTCACAGTCTCCCTTGGAAGTGTGGATTCATATCCCACTTCTGACAAGTGTATTTTGCGAGGTGGATACATTTTTGGACTTTTTTTTCCCAAGCACCGTATCAAAAACAATGTCAACAGTTTCTGTAAATTATCGATAAGATCTATTTTCCATTGCTTGCACTAATTGCCTGAAGTTGGCTAAATCGCAGTAAATCGGTAAAGCAGGAAATCACAGCATCTTCAACAAATCGTGATAGAGGGGCCGAGATAAAGGTTTCGACCCTACATATCAAAAGCGCAGCTGTCAATAGTTCAGCAGGTTCACAGTGCAGAAGGTTCAGTGGCACCAGGGTCCCCTGCGTCCCAATCAGAGCTGGTTTTTAACTTCTGTATTCAGGGGATGGGAGGGGTGGGGGTGTTGCGTCGTGCACACACAGTGCCTGTTTTGCAGAGAAGTTTTAATAAATACACAAAGAATAATATGGAGTCTTTGGCCACGAGGAACACCTTCCCCTACCTTTTATTCTCTCCGATTCCACATCACCGCACCTAACATCCAACTCCAAAACTCGGGGGAGACTAACACTCCCTACCTCCCTTGGTGTGCATCATGGGCGTGCCCATGACGAACACAACATTTCTCCTTAACCAATACAAAACAAACATAGCTGCTCAAAAAAAAGATACTATACTAATCCAGTATACAAGAATAGTACACAACAAGAAATGCCACATTCTGTCAATCCACCCCGAATCCTTGCAGCCACGTTGAGCATGGCGGTCGAGGACTCAAACTGTACCGTTCAAGTCCTTGTCTCAGAGGCACTGAGTTGATTGGTATGGAGCCAGGCACCTCCTGATCTGAATCTTGAACTGGCTCCAAATTCTGCATGTCCACACCCCTTGTAGTAGATGATTGAGAATTAGTAGCAGTCACCACCGGCCATGTGCACTGGCTCAAACTTCTGCATGTCCACACCCCAAGTAGTCGATGATTGCGAATTAGTAGCAGTCACCACCGGATTCACTGTCAGGATGATCCATCCTCTCTCCTTCATCTGCTTCAGATCCCACTGTTTTCCTGAGCAGGAAGGTCTGGAATTGAAAATACAGAGGACATTAAACAACATTCACTCAGTACATGGCACTCATTTTGGTTTATAAGCTGGAAATTGAGCCATCAGTGCAATGTCAAGAGTGTCAGGATGGCCGAGTGGTCTAAGGCGCTGCGTTCAGATCGCAGTCTCCTTTGGTGGCGTGGGTTCGAATCCTCCTTCTGACAAGTGTCTTTTGCGAGGTGGATACATTTTTGGACTTTTTTTTTCCAAGCACCCGTATCAAAAACAATGTCAACAGTTTCTGTAAATTATCGATAAGATCTATTGTCCGGTGCTTGCACTAATTTCCTGAAGTTGGCTAAATCGCAGTAAATCTGTAAAGCGGGAAATCACAGCATCTTCAACAAATCGTGATAGAGGGGCAGAGATAAAGGTTTCGACCCTACATATCAAGAGCGCAGCTGTCAATAGTTCAGCAGGTTCACAGTGCAGAAGGTTCAGTGGCACCAGGGTCCCCTGCGTCCCAATCACAGCTGGTTTTTAACTTCTGTATTCAGGGCATGGGAGGGGTGTGTTGCATCGTGCACACACGGTGCCTGTTTCGCAGATAAGTTTTAATAAATACACAGAGAATAATATAGAGTCATTGGCCACGAGGAACACCTTCCCTGACCTTTTATTCTCTCCGGTTCCACGTCACCGCGCCTACCATCCAACTCCAAAACTCGGGGGAGACTAACACTCCCTACCTCCCTTGGTGTGTATCATAGGCGTGCCCATGACGAACACAACATTTCTCCTTAAACAATACAAAACAAACATAGCTGCTCAAAAAAAAGATACTATACTAATCCAGTATACAAGAATAGTACACAACAAGAAATACCACATTCAGTCAATCCACCCCGAATCCTTGCAGCCGCGTTGAGCATGGCGGTCGAGGACTCAAACTGTACCGTTCAAGTCCTTGTCTCAGAGGCACTGAGTTGATTGGTATGGAGCCAGGCACCTCCTGATCTGAATCTTGAACTGGCTCCAAATTCTGCATGTCCACACCCCTTGTAGTAGATGATTGAGAATTAGTAGCAGTCACCACCGGCCATGTGCACTCGCTCAAACTTCTGCATGTCCACACCCCAAGTAGTCGATGATTGAGAATTAGAAGCAGTCACCACCGGATTCACTGTCAGAATGATCCATCCTCTCTCCTTCATCAGCTTCAGATCCCACTGTTTTCCTGAGCAGGAAGGTCTGGAATTGAAAATACAGAGGACATTAAACAACATTCACTCAGTACATGGCACTCATTTTGGTTTATAAGCTGGAAATTGAGCCATCAGTGCAATGTCAAGAGTGTCAGGATGGCCGAGTGGTCTAAGGCACAGCGTTCAGATCGCAGTCTCCTTTGGTGGCGTGGGTTCGAATCCTACTTCTGACAAGTGTCTTTTGCGAGGTGGATACATTTTTGGACTTTTTTTTTCCAAGCACCCGTATCAAAAACAATGTCAACAGTTTCTGTAAATTATCGATAAGATCTATTGTCCGTTGCTTGCACTAATTTCCTGAAGTTGGCTAAATCGCAGTAAATCGGTAAAGCGGGAAATCACAGCATCTTCAACAAATCGTGATAGAGGGGCAGAGATAAAGGTTTCGACCCTACATATCAAGAGCGCAGCTGTCAATAGTTCAGCAGGTTCACAGTGCAGAAGGTTCAGTGGCACCAGGGTCCCCTGCGTCCCAATCACAGCTGGTTTTTAACTTCTGTATTCAGGGCATGGGAGGGGTGTGTTGCATCGTGCACACACGGTGCCTGTTTCGCAGATAAGTTTTAATAAATACACAGAGAATAATATAGAGTCATTGGCCACGAGGAACACCTTCCCTGACCTTTTATTCTCTCCGGTTCCACGTCACCGCGCCTACCATCCAACTCCAAAACTCGGGGGAGACTAACACTCTCTACCTCCCTTGGTGTGCATCATAGGTGTGCCCATGACGAACACAACATTTCTCCTTAACCAATACAAAACAAACATAGCTGCTCAAAAAAAAGATACTATACTAATCCAGTATACAAGAATAGTTCACAACAAGAAATGCCACATTCAGTCAATCCACCCCGAATCCTTGCAGCCGCGTTGAGCATGGCGGTCGAGGACTCAAACTGTACCGTTCAAGTCCTTGTCTCAGAGGCACTGAGTTGATTGGTATGGAGCCAGGCACCTCCTGATCTGAATCTTGAACTGGCTCCAAATTCTGCATGTCCAACCCCCTTGTAGTAGATGATTGAGAATTAGTAGCAGTCACCACCGGCCATGTGCACTGGCTCAAACTTCTGCATGTCCACACCCCATGTAGTCGATGATTGAGAATTAGTAGCAGTCACCACCGGATTCACTGTCAGGATGATCCATCCTCTCTCCTTCATCAGCTTCAGATCCCACTGTTTCCCTGAGCAGGAAGGTCTGGAATTGAAAATACAGAGGACATTAAACAACATTGACTCAGTACATGGCACTCATTTTGGTTTATATGCTCGAAATTGAGCCCTGAGCGAGGTGTGAAGAGTGTCATGATGGCCGAGTGGTCTAAGGCGCTGCGTTCAGGTCACAGTCTCCCTTGGAAGTGTGGATTCATATCCCACTTCTGACAAGTGTATTTTGCGAGGTGGATACATTTTTGGACTTTTTTTTCCCAAGCACCGTATCAAAAACAATGTCAACAGTTTCTGTAAATTATCGATAAGATCTATTTTCCATTGCTTGCACTAATTGCCTGAAGTTGGCTAAATCGCAGTAAATCGGTAAAGCAGGAAATCACAGCATCTTCAACAAATCGTGATAGAGGGGCCGAGATAAAGGTTTCGACCCTACATATCAAAAGCGCAGCTGTCAATAGTTCAGCAGGTTCACAGTGCAGAAGGTTCAGTGGCACCAGGGTCCCCTGCGTCCCAATCAGAGCTGGTTTTTAACTTCTGTATTCAGGGGATGGGAGGGGTGGGGGTGTTGCGTCGTGCACACACAGTGCCTGTTTTGCAGAGAAGTTTTAATAAATACACAAAGAATAATATGGAGTCTTTGGCCACGAGGAACACCTTCCCCTACCTTTTATTCTCTCCGATTCCACATCACCGCACCTAACATCCAACTCCAAAACTCGGGGGAGACTAACACTCCCTACCTCCCTTGGTGTGCATCATGGGCGTGCCCATGACGAACACAACATTTCTCCTTAACCAATACAAAACAAACATAGCTGCTCAAAAAAAAGATACTATACTAATCCAGTATACAAGAATAGTACACAACAAGAAATGCCACATTCTGTCAATCCACCCCGAATCCTTGCAGCCACGTTGAGCATGGCGGTCGAGGACTCAAACTGTACCGTTCAAGTCCTTGTCTCAGAGGCACTGAGTTGATTGGTATGGAGCCAGGCACCTCCTGATCTGAATCTTGAACTGGCTCCAAATTCTGCATGTCCACACCCCTTGTAGTAGATGATTGAGAATTAGTAGCAGTCACCACCGGCCATGTGCACTGGCTCAAACTTCTGCATGTCCACACCCCAAGTAGTCGATGATTGCGAATTAGTAGCAGTCACCACCGGATTCACTGTCAGGATGATCCATCCTCTCTCCTTCATCTGCTTCAGATCCCACTGTTTTCCTGAGCAGGAAGGTCTGGAATTGAAAATACAGAGGACATTAAACAACATTCACTCAGTACATGGCACTCATTTTGGTTTATAAGCTGGAAATTGAGCCATCAGTGCAATGTCAAGAGTGTCAGGATGGCCGAGTGGTCTAAGGCGCTGCGTTCAGATCGCAGTCTCCTTTGGTGGCGTGGGTTCGAATCCTCCTTCTGACAAGTGTCTTTTGCGAGGTGGATACATTTTTGGACTTTTTTTTTCCAAGCACCCGTATCAAAAACAATGTCAACAGTTTCTGTAAATTATCGATAAGATCTATTGTCCGGTGCTTGCACTAATTTCCTGAAGTTGGCTAAATCGCAGTAAATCTGTAAAGCGGGAAATCACAGCATCTTCAACAAATCGTGATAGAGGGGCAGAGATAAAGGTTTCGACCCTACATATCAAGAGCGCAGCTGTCAATAGTTCAGCAGGTTCACAGTGCAGAAGGTTCAGTGGCACCAGGGTCCCCTGCGTCCCAATCACAGCTGGTTTTTAACTTCTGTATTCAGGGCATGGGAGGGGTGTGTTGCATCGTGCACACACGGTGCCTGTTTCGCAGATAAGTTTTAATAAATACACAGAGAATAATATAGAGTCATTGGCCACGAGGAACACCTTCCCTGACCTTTTATTCTCTCCGGTTCCACGTCACCGCGCCTACCATCCAACTCCAAAACTCGGGGGAGACTAACACTCTCTACCTCCCTTGGTGTGCATCATAGGCGTGCCCATGACGAACACAACATTTCTCCTTAACCAATACAAAACAAACATAGCTGCTCAAAAAAAAGATACTATACTAATCCAGTATACAAGAATAGTACACAACAAGAAATGCCACATTCAGTCAATCCACCCCGAATCCTTGCAGCCGCGTTGAGCATGGCGGTCGAGGACTCAAACTGTACCGTTCAAGTCCTTGTCTCAGAGGCACTGAGTTGATTGGTATGGAGCCAGGCACCTCCTGATCTGAATCTTGAACTGGCTCCAAATTCTGCATGTCCAACCCCCTTGTAGTAGATGATTGAGAATTAGTAGCAGTCACCACCGGCCATGTGCACTGGCTCAAACTTCTGCATGTCCACACCCCATGTAGTCGATGATTGAGAATTAGTAGCAGTCACCACCGGATTCACTGTCAGGATGATCCATCCTCTCTCCTTCATCAGCTTCAGATCCCACTGTTTCCCTGAGCAGGAAGGTCTGGAATTGAAAATACAGAGGACATTAAACAACATTGACTCAGTACATGGCACTCATTTTGGTTTATAAGCTCGAAATTGAGCCCTGAGCGAGGTGTGAAGAGTGTCATGATGGCCGAGTGGTCTAAGGCGCTGCGTTCAGGTCACAGTCTCCCTTGGAGGTGTGGATTCATATCCCACTTCTGACAAGTGTATTTTGCGAGGTGGATACATTTTTGGACTTTTTTTTCCCAAGCACCGTATCAAAAACAATGTCAACAGTTTCTGTAAATTATCGATAAGATCTATTTTCCGTTGCTTGCACTAATTGCCTGAAGTTGGCTATATCGCAGTAAATCGGTAAAGCAGGAAATCACAGCATCTTCAACAAATCGTGATAGAGGGGCCGAGATAAAGGTTTCGACCCTACATATCAAAAGCGCAGCTGTCAATAGTTCAGCAGGTTCACAGTGCAGAAGGTTCAGTGGCACCAGGGTCCCCTGCGTCCCAATCAGAGCTGGTTTTTAACTTCTGTATTCAGGGGATGGGAGGGGTGGGGGTGTTGCGTCGTGCACACACAGTGCCTGTTTTGCAGAGAAGTTTTAATAAATACACAAAGAATAATATGGAGTCTTTGGCCACGAGGAACACCTTCCCCTACCTTTTATTCTCTCCGATTCCACATCACCGCACCTAACATCCAACTCCAAAACTCGGGGGAGACTAACACTCCCTACCTCCCTTGGTGTGCATCATGGGCGTGCCCATGACGAACACAACATTTCTCCTTAACCAATACAAAACAAACATAACTGCTCAAAAAAAAGATACTATACTAATCCAGTATACAAGAATAGTACACAACAATAAATACCACATTCAGTCAATCCACCCCGAATCCTTGCAGCCGCGTTGAGCATGGCGGTCGAAGACTCAAACTGTACTGTTCAAGTCCTTGTCTCAGAGGCACTGAGTTGATTGGTATGGAGCCAGGCACCTCCTGATCTGAATCTTGAACTGGCTTCAAATTCTGCATGTCCACACCCCCTGTAGTAGATGATTGAGAATTAGTAGCAGTCACCACCGGCCATATGCACTGGCTCAAAATTCTGCAAGTCCACACCCCATGTAGTAGATGATTGAGAATTAGTAGCAGTCACCACAGGGTCCACTGTCAGGATGATCCATCCTCTCTCCTTCATCAGCTTCAGATCCCACTGTTTCCCTGAGCAGGAAGGTCTGGAATTGAAAATACAGAGGACATTAAACAACATTCACTCAGTACATGGCACTCATTTTGGTTTATAAGCTGGAAATTGAGCCATCAGTGCAGTGTCAAGAGTGTCAGGATGGCCAAGTGGTCTAAGGCGCTGCGTTCAGATCGCAGTCTCCTTTGGAGGCGTGGGTTCAAATCCCACTTCTGACAAGTGTCTTTTGCGAGGTGGATACATTTTTGGACTTTTTTTTTCCAAGCACCCGTATCAAAAACAATGTCAACAGTTTCTGTAAATTATCGATAAGATCTATTGTCCGTTGCTTGCACTAATTTCCTGAAGTTGGCTAAATCGCAGTAAATCGGTAAAGCGGGAAATCACAGCATCTTCAACAAATCGTGATAGAGGGGCAGAGATAAAGGTTTCGACCCTACATATCAAGAGCGCAGCTGTCAATAGTTCAGCAGGTTCACAGTGCAGAAGGTTCAGTGGCACCATGGTCCCCTGCGTCCCAATCACAGCTGGTTTTTAACTTCTGTATTCAGGGCATGGGAGGGGTGTGTTGCATCGTGCACACACGGTGCCTGTTTCGCAGATAAGTTTTAATAAATACACAGAGAATAATATAGAGTCATTGGCCACGAGGAACACCTTCCCTGACCTTTTATTCTCTCCGGTTCCACGTCACCGCGCCTACCATCCAAATCCAAAACTCGGGGGAGACTAACACTCCCTACCTCCCTTGGTGTGCATCATAGGCGTGCCCATGACGAACACAACATTTCTCCTTAACCAATACAAAACAAACATAGCTGCTCAAAAAAAATATACTATACTAATCCAGTATTCAAGAATAGTACACAACAAGAAATGCCACATTCAGTCAATCCACCCCGAATCCTTGCAGCCGCGTTGAGCATGGCGGTCGAGGACTCAAACTGTACCGTTTAAGTCCTTGTCTCAGAGGCACTGAGTTGATTGGTATGGAGCCAGGCACCTCCTGATCTGAATCTTGAACTGGCTCTAAATTCTGCATGTCCACACCCCTTGTAGTAGATGATTGAGAATTAGTAGCAGTCACCACCGGCCATGTGCACTGGCTCAAACTTCTGCATCTCCACACCCCATGTAGTCGATGATTGAGAATTAGTAGCAGTCACCACCGGATTCACTGTCAGGATGATCCATCCTCTCTCCTTCATCAGCTTCAGATCCCACTGTTTCCCTGAGCAGGAAGGTCTGGAATTGAAAATACAGAGGTCATTAAACAACATTCACTCAGTTCATGGCACTCATTTTGGTTTATACGCTCGAAATTGAGCCATGAGGGAGATGTGAAGAGTGTCAGGATGGCTGAGTGGTCTAAGGCACTGCGTTCAGGTCGCAGCCTCCCTTGGAGTTGTGGGTTCAAATCCCACTTCTGACAAGTGTATTTTGCGAGGTGGATACATTTTTGGACTTTTTTTTCCCAAGCACCGTATCAAAAACAATGTCAACAGTTTCTGTAAATTATCGATAAGATCTATTTTCCGTTGCTTGCACTAATTGCCTGAAGTTGGCTAAATCGCAATAAATCGGTAAAGCAGGAAATCACAGCATCTTCAACAAATCGTGATAGAGGGGCCGAGATAAAGGTTTCGACCCTACATATCAAAAGCGCAGCTGTCAATAGTTCAGCAGGTTCACAGTGCAGAAGGTTCAGTGGCACCAGGGTCCCCTGCGTCCCAATCACAGCTGGTTTTTAACTTCTGTATTCAGGGGATGGGAGGGGTGGGGGTGTTGCGTCTTGCACACACAGTGCCTGTTTTGCAGATAAGTTTTAATAAATACACAATGAATAATATGGAGTCTTTAGCCACGAGGAACACCTTCCCCTACCTTTTATTCTCTCTGATTCCACATCACCGCACCTAACATCCAACTCCAAAACTCGGGGGAGACTAACACTCCCTACCTCCCTTGGTGTGCATCATGGGCGTGCCCATGACGGACACAACATTTCTCCTTAACCAATACAAAACAAACATAGCTGCTCAAAAAAAAGATACTATACTAATCCAGTATACAAGAATAGTACACAACAATAAATACCACATTCAGTCAATCCACCCCGAATCCTTGCAGCCTCGTTGAGCATGGCGGTCGAGGACTCAAACTGTACCGTTCAAGTCCTTGTCTCAGAGGCACTGAGTTGATTGGTATGGAGCCAGGCACCTCCATATCTGAATCTTGAACTGGCTCCAAATTCTGCATGTCCACACCCCCTGTAGCGGATGATTGAGAATTAGTAGCAGTCACCACCGGCCATATGCACTGGCTCAAAATTCTGCAAGTCCACACCCCATATAGTAGATGATTGAGAATTAGTAGCAGTCACCACAGGGTCCACTGTCAGGATGATCCATCCTCTCTCCTTCATCAGCTTCAGATCCCACTGTTTCCCTGAGCAGGAAGGTCTGGAATTGAAAATACAGAGGACATTAAATAACATTCACTCAGTACATGGCACTCATTTTGGTACGTGTCAGGATGGCCGAGTGGTCTAGGCGCTGCGTTCAGGTCGCAGTCTCCTTTGGAGGCGTGGGTTTGAATCCCACTTCTGACAAGTGTCTTTTGCGAGGTGGATACATTTTTGGACTTTTTTTTTCCAAGCACCCGTATCAAAAACAATGTCAAAAGTTTCTGTAAATTATCGATAAGATCTATTGTCCGTTGCTTGCACTAATTTCCTGAAGTTGGCTAAATCGCAGTAAATCGGTAAAGCGGGAAATCACAGCATCTTTAACAAATCGTGATAGAGGGGCAGAGATAAAGGTTTCGGCCCTACATATCAAGAGCGCAGCTGTGAATAGTTCAGCAGGTTCACAGTGCAGAAGGTTCAGTGGCACCAGGGTCCCCTGCGTCCCAATCACAGCTGGTTTTTAACTTCTGTATTCAGGGCATGGGAGGGGTGTGTTGCATCGTGCACACACGGTGCCTGTTTCGCAGATAAGTTTTAATAAATACACAGAGAATAATATAGAGTCATTGGCCACGAGGAACACCTTCCCTGACCTTTTATTCTCTCCGGTTCCACGTCACCGCGCCTACCATCCAACTCCAAAAGTTGGGGGAGACTAACACTCCCTACCTCCCTTGGTGTGCATCATAGGCGTGCCCATGACGAACAACACATTTCTCCTTAACCAATACAAAACAAAAAGAGCTGCTAAAAAAAAAGATACTATACTAATCCCGTATACAAGAATAGTACACAACAAGAAATGCCACATTCAGTCAACCCACCCCGAATCCTTGCAGCCACGTTGAGCATGGCGGTCGAGGACTCAAACTGTACCGTTCAAGTCCTTGTCTCAGAGGCACTGAGTTGATTGGTATGGAGCCAGGCACCTCCTGATCTGAATCTTGAACTGGCTCCAAATTCTGCATGTCCACACCCCTTGTAGTAGATGATTGAGAATTAGTAGCAGTCACCACCGGCCATGTGCACTGGCTCAAACTTCTGCATGTCCACACCCCAAGTAGTCGATGATTGCGAATTAGAAGCAGTCACCACCGGATTCACTGTCAGGATGATCCATCCTCTCTCCTTCATCAGCTTCAGATCCCACTGTTTCCCTGAGCAGGAAGGTCTGGAATTGAAAATACAGAGGACATTAAACAAAATTCACTCAGTACAAGGCACTCATTTTGGTTTATAAGCTGGAAATTGAGCCATCAGTGCAGTGTTAAGAGTGTCAGGATGGCCGAGTGGTCTAAGGCGCTGCGTTCACGTCGCAGTCTCCCTTGGAGGCGTGGGTTCGAATCCAACTTCTGACAAGTGTCTTTTGCGAGGTGGATACATTTGTGGACTTTTTTTTTCCAAGCACCCGTATCAAAAACAATGTCAACAGTTTCTGTAAATTATCGATAAGATCTATTGTCCGTTGCTTGCACTAATTTCCTGAAGTTGGCTAAATCGCAGTAAATCGGTAAAGCGGGAAATCACAGCATCTTCAACAAATCGTGATAGAGGGGCAGAGATAAAGGTTTCGACCCTACATATCAAGAGCGCAGCTGTCAATAGTTCAGCAGGTTCACAGTGCAGAAGGTTCAGTGGCACCAGGGTCCCCTGCGTCCCAATCACAGCTGGTTTTTAACTTCTGTATTCAGGGCATGGGAGGGGTGTGTTGCATCGTGCACACACAGTGCCTCTTTCGCAGATAAGTTTTAATAAATACACAGAGAATAATATAGAGTCATTGGCCATGAGGAACACCTTCCCTGACCTTTTATTCTCTCCGGTTCCACGTCACCGCGCCTACCATCCAACTCCAAAAGTTGGGGGAGACTAACACTCCCTACCTCCCTTGGTGTGCATCATAGGCGTGCCCATGACGAACACAACATTTCTCCTTAACCAATACAAAACAAACATAGCTGCTCAAAAAAAAGATACTATACTAATCCAGTATACAAGAATAGTACACAACAAGAAATGACACATTCAGTCAATCCACCCCGAATCCTTGCAGCCGCGTTGAGCATGGCGGTCGAGGACTCAAACTGTACCATTCAAGTCCTTGTCTCAGAGGCACTGAGTTGATTGGTATGGAGCCAGGCACCTCCTGATCTGAATCTTGAACTGGCTCCAAATTCTGCATGTCCACACCCCTTGTAGTAGATGATTGAGAATTAGTAGCAGTCACCACCGGCCATGTGCACTGGCTCAAAATTCAGCATGTCCACACCCCATGTAGTAGATGATTGAGAATTAGTAGCAATCACCACCGGATCCACTGTCAGGATGATCCATCCTCTCTCCTTCATCAGCTTCAGATCCCACTGTTTCCCTGAGCGGGAAGGTCTGGAATTGAAAATACAGAGGACATTAAACAACATTGACTCAGTACATGGCACTCATTTTGGTTTATAAGCTCGAAATTGAGCCCTGAGCGAGGTGTGAAGAGTGTCATGATGGCCGAGTGGTCTAAGGCGCTGCGTTCGGTCACAGTCTCCCTTGGAGGTGTGGATTCATATCCCACTTCTGACAAGTGTATTTTGCGAGGTGGATACATTTTTGGACTTTTTTTTCCCAAGCACCGTATCAAAAACAATGTCAACAGTTTCTGTAAATTATCGATAAGATCTATTTTCCGTTGCTTGCACTAATTGCCTGAAGTTGGCTATATCGCAGTAAATCGGTAAAGCAGGAAATCACAGCATCTTCAACAAATCGTGATAGAGGGGCCGAGATAAAGGTTTCGACCCTACATATCAAAAGCGCAGCTGTCAATAGTTCAGCAGGTTCACAGTGCAGAAGGTTCAGTGGCACCAGGGTCCCCTGCGTCCCAATCAGAGCTGGTTTTTAACTTCTGTATTCAGGGGATGGGAGGGGTGGGGGTGTTGCGTCGTGCACACACAGTGCCTGTTTTGCAGAGAAGTTTTAATAAATACACAAAGAATAATATGGAGTCTTTGGCCACGAGGAACACCTTCCCCTACCTTTTATTCTCTCCGATTCCACATCACCGCACCTAACATCCAACTCCAAAACTCGGGGGAGACTAACACTCCCTACCTCCCTTGGTGTGCATCATGGGCGTGCCCATGACGAACACAACATTTCTCCTTAACCAATACAAAACAAACATAGCTGCTCAAAAAAAAGATACTATACTAATCCAGTATACAAGAATAGTACACAACAATAAATACCACATTCAGTCAATCCACCCCGAATCCTTGCAGCCGCGTTGAGCATGGCGGTCGAAGACTCAAACTGTACTGTTCAAGTCCTTGTCTCAGAGGCACTGAGTTGATTGGTATGGAGCCAGGCACCTCCTGATCTGAATCTTGAACTGGCTTCAAATTCTGCATGTCCACACCCCCTGTAGTAGATGATTGAGAATTAGTAGCAGTCACCACCGGCCATATGCACTGGCTCAAAATTCTGCAAGTCCACACCCCATGTAGTAGATGATTGAGAATTAGTAGCAGTCACCACAGGGTCCACTGTCAGGATGATCCATCCTCTCTCCTTCATCAGCTTCAGATCCCACTGTTTCCCTGAGCAGGAAGGTCTGGAATTGAAAATACAGAGGACATTAAACAACATTCACTCAGTACATGGCACTCATTTTGGTTTATAAGCTGGAAATTGAGCCATCAGTGCAGTGTCAAGAGTGTCAGGATGGCCGAGTGGTCTAAGGCGCTGCGTTCAGATCGCAGTCTTCTTTGGAGGCGTGGGTTCAAATCCCACTTCTGACTAGTGTCTTTTGCGAGGTGGATACATTTTTGGACATTTTTTTTCCAAGCACCCGTATCAAAAACAATGTCAACAGTTTCTGTAAATTATCGATAAGATCTATTGTCCGTTGCTTGCACTAATTTCCTGAAGTTGGCTAAATCGCAGTAAATCGGTAAAGCGGGAAATCACAGCATCTTCAACAAATCGTGATAGAGGGGCAGAGATAAAGGTTTCGACCCTACATATCAAGAGCGCAGCTGTCAATAGTTCAGCAGGTTCACAGTGCAGAAGGTTCAGTGGCACCATGGTCCCCTGCGTCCCAATCACAGCTGGTTTTTAACTTCTGTATTCAGGGCATGGGAGGGGTGTGTTGCATCGTGCACACACGGTGCCTGTTTCGCAGATAAGTTTTAATAAATACACAGAGAATAATATAGAGTCATTGGCCACGAGGAACACCTTCCCTGACCTTTTATTCTCTCCGGTTCCACGTCACCGCGCCTACCATCCAAATCCAAAACTCGGGGGAGACTAACACTCCCTACCTCCCTTGGTGTGCATCATAGGCGTGCCCATGACGAACACAACATTTCTCCTTAACCAATACAAAACAAACATAGCTGCTCAAAAAAAATATACTATACTAATCCAGTATTCAAGAATAGTACACAACAAGAAATGCCACATTCAGTCAATCCACCCCGAATCCTTGCAGCCGCGTTGAGCATGGCGGTCGAGGACTCAAACTGTACCGTTTAAGTCCTTGTCTCAGAGGCACTGAGTTGATTGGTATGGAGCCAGGCACCTCCTGATCTGAATCTTGAACTGGCTCTAAATTCTGCATGTCCACACCCCTTGTAGTAGATGATTGAGAATTAGTAGCAGTCACCACCGGCCATGTGCACTGGCTCAAACTTCTGCATGTCCACACCCCATGTAGTCGATGATTGAGAATTAGTAGCAGTCACCACCGGATTCACTGTCAGGATGATCCATCCTCTCTCCTTCATCAGCTTCAGATCCCACTGTTTCCCTGAGCAGGAAGGTCTGGAATTGAAAATACAGAGGTCATTAAACAACATTCACTCAGTTCATGGCACTCATTTTGGTTTATACGCTCGAAATTGAGCCATGAGGGAGATGTGAAGAGTGTCAGGATGGCTGAGTGGTCTAAGGCGCTGCGTTCAGGTCGCAGCCTCCCTTGGAGTTGTGGGTTCAAATCCCACTTCTGACAAGTGTATTTTGCGAGGTGGATACATTTTTGGACTTTTTTTCCCCAAGCACCGTATCAAAATCAATGTCAACAGTTTCTGTAAATTATCGATAAGATCTATTTTCCGTTGCTTGCACTAATTGCCTGAAGTTGGCTAAATCGCAATAAATCGGTAAAGCAGGAAATCACAGCATCTTCAACAAATCGTGATAGAGGGGCCGAGATAAAGGTTTCGACCCTACATATCAAAAGCGCAGCTGTCAATAGTTCAGCAGGTTCACAGTGCAGAAGGTTCAGTGGCACCAGGGTCCCCTGCGTCCCAATCACAGCTGGTTTTTAACTTCTGTATTCAGGGGATGGGAGGGGTGGGGGTGTTGCGTCTTGCACACACAGTGCCTGTTTTGCAGATAAGTTTTAATAAATACACAATGAATAATATGGAGTCTTTAGCCACGAGGAACACCTTCCCCTACCTTTTATTCTCTCTGATTCCACATCACCGCACCTACCATCCAACTCCAAAACTCGGGGGAGACTAACACTCCCTACCTCCCTTGGTGTGCATCATGGGCGTGCCCATGACGGACACAACATTTCTCCTTAACCAATACAAAACAAACATAGCTGCTCAAAAAAAAGATACTATACTAATCCAGTATACAAGAATAGTACACAACAATAAATACCACATTCAGTCAATCCACCCCGAATCCTTGCAGCCTCGTTGAGCATGGCGGTCGAGGACTCAAACTGTACCGTTCAAGTCCTTGTCTCAGAGGCACTGAGTTGATTGGTATGGAGCCAGGCACCTCCATATCTGAATCTTGAACTGGCTCCAAATTCTGCATGTCCACACCCCCTGTAGCGGATGATTGAGAATTAGTAGCAGTCACCACCGGCCATATGCACTGGCTCAAAATTCTGCAAGTCCACACCCCATATAGTAGATGATTGAGAATTAGTAGCAGTCACCACAGGGTCCACTGTCAGGATGATCCATCCTCTCTCCTTCATCAGCTTCAGATCCCACTGTTTCCCTGAGCAGGAAGGTCTGGAATTGAAAATACAGAGGACATTAAATAACATTCACTCAGTACATGGCACTCATTTTGGTACGTGTCAGGATGGCCGAGTGGTCTAGGTGCTGCGTTCAGGTCGCAGTCTCCTTTGGAGGCGTGGGTTTGAATCCCACTTCTGACAAGTGTCTTTTGCGAGGTGGATACATTTTTGGACTTTTTTTTTCCAAGCACCCGTATCAAAAACAATGTCAACAGTTTCTGTAAATTATCGATAAGATCTATTGTCCGTTGCTTGCACTAATTTCCTGAAGTTGGCTAAATCGCAGTAAATCGGTAAAGCGGGAAATCACAGCATCTTTAACAAATCGTGATAGAGGGGCAGAGATAAAGGTTTCGGCCCTACATATCAAGAGCGCAGCTGTGAATAGTTCAGCAGGTTCACAGTGCAGAAGGTTCAGTGGCACCAGGGTCCCCTGCGTCCCAATCACAGCTGGTTTTTAACTTCTGTATTCAGGGCATGGGAGGGGTGTGTTGCATCGTGCACACACGGTGCCTGTTTCGCAGATAAGTTTTAATAAATACACAGAGAATAATATAGAGTCATTGGCCACGAGGAACACCTTCCCTGACCTTTTATTCTCTCCGGTTCCACGTCACCGCGCCTACCATCCAACTCCAAAAGTTGGGGGAGACTAACACTCCCTACCTCCCTTGGTGTGCATCATGGGCGTGCCCATGACGAACACAACATTTCTCCTTAACCAATACAAAACAAACATAACTGCTCAAAAAAAAGATACTATACTAATCCAGTATACAAGAATAGTACACAACAATAAATACCACATTCAGTCAATCCACCCCGAATCCTTGCAGCCGCGTTGAGCATGGCGGTCGAAGACTCAAACTGTACTGTTCAAGTCCTTGTCTCAGAGGCACTGAGTTGATTGGTATGGAGCCAGGCACCTCCTGATCTGAATCTTGAACTGGCTTCAAATTCTGCATGTCCACACCCCCTGTAGTAGATGATTGAGAATTAGTAGCAGTCACCACCGGCCATATGCACTGGCTCAAAATTCTGCAAGTCCACACCCCATGTAGTAGATGATTGAGAATTAGTAGCAGTCACCACAGGGTCCACTGTCAGGATGATCCATCCTCTCTCCTTCATCAGCTTCAGATCCCACTGTTTCCCTGAGCAGGAAGGTCTGGAATTGAAAATACAGAGGACATTAAACAACATTCACTCAGTACATGGCACTCATTTTGGTTTATAAGCTGGAAATTGAGCCATCAGTGCAGTGTCAAGAGTGTCAGGATGGCCAAGTGGTCTAAGGCGCTGCGTTCAGATCGCAGTCTCCTTTGGAGGCGTGGGTTCAAATCCCACTTCTGACAAGTGTCTTTTGCGAGGTGGATACATTTTTGGACTTTTTTTTTCCAAGCACCCGTATCAAAAACAATGTCAACAGTTTCTGTAAATTATCGATAAGATCTATTGTCCGTTGCTTGCACTAATTTCCTGAAGTTGGCTAAATCGCAGTAAATCGGTAAAGCGGGAAATCACAGCATCTTCAACAAATCGTGATAGAGGGGCAGAGATAAAGGTTTCGACCCTACATATCAAGAGCGCAGCTGTCAATAGTTCAGCAGGTTCACAGTGCAGAAGGTTCAGTGGCACCATGGTCCCCTGCGTCCCAATCACAGCTGGTTTTTAACTTCTGTATTCAGGGCATGGGAGGGGTGTGTTGCATCGTGCACACACGGTGCCTGTTTCGCAGATAAGTTTTAATAAATACACAGAGAATAATATAGAGTCATTGGCCACGAGGAACACCTTCCCTGACCTTTTATTCTCTCCGGTTCCACGTCACCGCGCCTACCATCCAAATCCAAAACTCGGGGGAGACTAACACTCCCTACCTCCCTTGGTGTGCATCATAGGCGTGCCCATGACGAACACAACATTTCTCCTTAACCAATACAAAACAAACATAGCTGCTCAAAAAAAATATACTATACTAATCCAGTATTCAAGAATAGTACACAACAAGAAATGCCACATTCAGTCAATCCACCCCGAATCCTTGCAGCCGCGTTGAGCATGGCGGTCGAGGACTCAAACTGTACCGTTTAAGTCCTTGTCTCAGAGGCACTGAGTTGATTGGTATGGAGCCAGGCACCTCCTGATCTGAATCTTGAACTGGCTCTAAATTCTGCATGTCCACACCCCTTGTAGTAGATGATTGAGAATTAGTAGCAGTCACCACCGGCCATGTGCACTGGCTCAAACTTCTGCATCTCCACACCCCATGTAGTCGATGATTGAGAATTAGTAGCAGTCACCACCGGATTCACTGTCAGGATGATC
Organism: Pleurodeles waltl; assembly: GCF_031143425.1. NCBI lineage: Eukaryota > Metazoa > Chordata > Amphibia > Caudata > Salamandridae > Pleurodeles > Pleurodeles waltl. Next base: position 6,756,624 of record NW_027150097.1, read on the forward strand.
CATCCTCTCTCCTTCATCAGCTTCAGATCCCACTGTTTCCCTGAGCAGGAAGGTCTGGAATTGAAAATACAGAGGTCATTAAACAACATTCACTCAGTTCATGGCACTCATTTTGGTTTATACGCTCGAAATTGAGCCATGAGGGAGATGTGAAGAGTGTCAGGATGGCTGAGTGGTCTAAGGCACTGCGTTCAGGTCGCAGCCTCCCTTGGAGTTGTGGGTTCAAATCCCACTTCTGACAAGTGTATTTTGCGAGGTGGATACATTTTTGGACTTTTTTTTCCCAAGCACCGTATCAAAAACAATGTCAACAGTTTCTGTAAATTATCGATAAGATCTATTTTCCGTTGCTTGCACTAATTGCCTGAAGTTGGCTAAATCGCAATAAATCGGTAAAGCAGGAAATCACAGCATCTTCAACAAATCGTGATAGAGGGGCCGAGATAAAGGTTTCGACCCTACATATCAAAAGCGCAGCTGTCAATAGTTCAGCAGGTTCACAGTGCAGAAGGTTCAGTGGCACCAGGGTCCCCTGCGTCCCAATCACAGCTGGTTTTTAACTTCTGTATTCAGGGGATGGGAGGGGTGGGGGTGTTGCGTCTTGCACACACAGTGCCTGTTTTGCAGATAAGTTTTAATAAATACACAATGAATAATATGGAGTCTTTAGCCACGAGGAACACCTTCCCCTACCTTTTATTCTCTCTGATTCCACATCACCGCACCTAACATCCAACTCCAAAACTCGGGGGAGACTAACACTCCCTACCTCCCTTGGTGTGCATCATGGGCGTGCCCATGACGGACACAACATTTCTCCTTAACCAATACAAAACAAACATAGCTGCTCAAAAAAAAGATACTATACTAATCCAGTATACAAGAATAGTACACAACAATAAATACCACATTCAGTCAATCCACCCCGAATCCTTGCAGCCTCGTTGAGCATGGCGGTCGAGGACTCAAACTGTACCGTTCAAGTCCTTGTCTCAGAGGCACTGAGTTGATTGGTATGGAGCCAGGCACCTCCATATCTGAATCTTGAACTGGCTCCAAATTCTGCATGTCCACACCCCCTGTAGCGGATGATTGAGAATTAGTAGCAGTCACCACCGGCCATATGCACTGGCTCAAAATTCTGCAAGTCCACACCCCATATAGTAGATGATTGAGAATTAGTAGCAGTCACCACAGGGTCCACTGTCAGGATGATCCATCCTCTCTCCTTCATCAGCTTCAGATCCCACTGTTTCCCTGAGCAGGAAGGTCTGGAATTGAAAATACAGAGGACATTAAATAACATTCACTCAGTACATGGCACTCATTTTGGTACGTGTCAGGATGGCCGAGTGGTCTAGGCGCTGCGTTCAGGTCGCAGTCTCCTTTGGAGGCGTGGGTTTGAATCCCACTTCTGACAAGTGTCTTTTGCGAGGTGGATACATTTTTGGACTTTTTTTTTCCAAGCACCCGTATCAAAAACAATGTCAACAGTTTCTGTAAATTATCGATAAGATCTATTGTCCGTTGCTTGCACTAATTTCCTGAAGTTGGCTAAATCGCAGTAAATCGGTAAAGCGGGAAATCACAGCATCTTTAACAAATCGTGATAGAGGGGCAGAGATAAAGGTTTCGGCCCTACATATCAAGAGCGCAGCTGTGAATAGTTCAGCAGGTTCACAGTGCAGAAGGTTCAGTGGCACCAGGGTCCCCTGCGTCCCAATCACAGCTGGTTTTTAACTTCTGTATTCAGGGCATGGGAGGGGTGTGTTGCATCGTGCACACACGGTGCCTGTTTCGCAGATAAGTTTTAATAAATACACAGAGAATAATATAGAGTCATTGGCCACGAGGAACACCTTCCCTGACCTTTTATTCTCTCCGGTTCCACGTCACCGCGCCTACCATCCAACTCCAAAAGTTGGGGGAGACTAACACTCCCTACCTCCCTTGGTGTGCATCATAGGCGTGCCCATGACGAACAACACATTTCTCCTTAACCAATACAAAACAAAAAGAGCTGCTAAAAAAAAAGATACTATACTAATCCCGTATACAAGAATAGTACACAACAAGAAATGCCACATTCAGTCAACCCACCCCGAATCCTTGCAGCCACGTTGAGCATGGCGGTCGAGGACTCAAACTGTACCGTTCAAGTCCTTGTCTCAGAGGCACTGAGTTGATTGGTATGGAGCCAGGCACCTCCTGATCTGAATCTTGAACTGGCTCCAAATTCTGCATGTCCACACCCCTTGTAGTAGATGATTGAGAATTAGTAGCAGTCACCACCGGCCATGTGCACTGGCTCAAACTTCTGCATGTCCACACCCCAAGTAGTCGATGATTGCGAATTAGAAGCAGTCACCACCGGATTCTCTGTCAGGATGATCCATCCTCTCTCCTTCATCAGCTTCAGATCCCACTGTTTCCCTGAGCAGGAAGGTCTGGAATTGAAAATACAGAGGACATTAAACAAAATTCACTCAGTACAAGGCACTCATTTTGGTTTATAAGCTGGAAATTGAGCCATCAGTGCAGTGTTAAGAGTGTCAGGATGGCCGAGTGGTCTAAGGCGCTGCGTTCACGTCGCAGTCTCCCTTGGAGGCGTGGGTTCGAATCCAACTTCTGACAAGTGTCTTTTGCGAGGTGGATACATTTGTGGACTTTTTTTTTCCAAGCACCCGTATCAAAAACAATGTCAACAGTTTCTGTAAATTATCGATAAGATCTATTGTCCGTTGCTTGCACTAATTTCCTGAAGTTGGCTAAATCGCAGTAAATCGGTAAAGCGGGAAATCACAGCATCTTCAACAAATCGTGATAGAGGGGCAGAGATAAAGGTTTCGACCCTACATATCAAGAGCGCAGCTGTCAATAGTTCAGCAGGTTCACAGTGCAGAAGGTTCAGTGGCACCAGGGTCCCCTGCGTCCCAATCACAGCTGGTTTTTAACTTCTGTATTCAGGGCATGGGAGGGGTGTGTTGCATCGTGCACACACAGTGCCTCTTTCGCAGATAAGTTTTAATAAATACACAGAGAATAATATAGAGTCATTGGCCATGAGGAACACCTTCCCTGACCTTTTATTCTCTCCGGTTCCACGTCACCGCGCCTACCATCCAACTCCAAAAGTTGGGGGAGACTAACACTCCCTACCTCCCTTGGTGTGCATCATAGGCGTGCCCATGACGAACACAACATTTCTCCTTAACCAATACAAAACAAACATAGCTGCTCAAAAAAAAGATACTATACTAATCCAGTATACAAGAATAGTACACAACAAGAAATGACACATTCAGTCAATCCACCCCGAATCCTTGCAGCCGCGTTGAGCATGGCGGTCGAGGACTCAAACTGTACCATTCAAGTCCTTGTCTCAGAGGCACTGAGTTGATTGGTATGGAGCCAGGCACCTCCTGATCTGAATCTTGAACTGGCTCCAAATTCTGCATGTCCACACCCCTTGTAGTAGATGATTGAGAATTAGTAGCAGTCACCACCGGCCATGTGCACTGGCTCAAAATTCAGCATGTCCACACCCCATGTAGTAGATGATTGAGAATTAGTAGCAATCACCACCGGATCCACTGTCAGGATGATCCATCCTCTCTCCTTCATCAGCTTCAGATCCCACTGTTTCCCTGAGCGGGAAGGTCTGGAATTGAAAATACAGAGGACATTAAACAACATTGACTCAGTACATGGCACTCATTTTGGTTTATAAGCTCGAAATTGAGCCCTGAGCGAGGTGTGAAGAGTGTCATGATGGCCGAGTGGTCTAAGGCGCTGCGTTCAGGTCACAGTCTCCCTTGGAGGTGTGGATTCATATCCCACTTCTGACAAGTGTATTTTGCGAGGTGGATACATTTTTGGACTTTTTTTTCCCAAGCACCGTATCAAAAACAATGTCAACAGTTTCTGTAAATTATCGATAAGATCTATTTTCCGTTGCTTGCACTAATTGCCTGAAGTTGGCTATATCGCAGTAAATCGGTAAAGCAGGAAATCACAGCATCTTCAACAAATCGTGATAGAGGGGCCGAGATAAAGGTTTCGACCCTACATATCAAAAGCGCAGCTGTCAATAGTTCAGCAGGTTCACAGTGCAGAAGGTTCAGTGGCACCAGGGTCCCCTGCGTCCCAATCAGAGCTGGTTTTTAACTTCTGTATTCAGGGGATGGGAGGGGTGGGGGTGTTGCGTCGTGCACACACAGTGCCTGTTTTGCAGAGAAGTTTTAATAAATACACAAAGAATAATATGGAGTCTTTGGCCACGAGGAACACCTTCCCCTACCTTTTATTCTCTCCGATTCCACATCACCGCACCTAACATCCAACTCCAAAACTCGGGGGAGACTAACACTCCCTACCTCCCTTGGTGTGCATCATGGGCGTGCCCATGACGAACACAACATTTCTCCTTAACCAATACAAAACAAACATAGCTGCTCAAAAAAAAGATACTATACTAATCCAGTATACAAGAATAGTACACAACAATAAATACCACATTCAGTCAATCCACCCCGAATCCTTGCAGCCGCGTTGAGCATGGCGGTCGAAGACTCAAACTGTACTGTTCAAGTCCTTGTCTCAGAGGCACTGAGTTGATTGGTATGGAGCCAGGCACCTCCTGATCTGAATCTTGAACTGGCTTCAAATTCTGCATGTCCACACCCCCTGTAGTAGATGATTGAGAATTAGTAGCAGTCACCACCGGCCATATGCACTGGCTCAAAATTCTGCAAGTCCACACCCCATGTAGTAGATGATTGAGAATTAGTAGCAGTCACCACAGGGTCCACTGTCAGGATGATCCATCCTCTCTCCTTCATCAGCTTCAGATCCCACTGTTTCCCTGAGCAGGAAGGTCTGGAATTGAAAATACAGAGGACATTAAACAACATTCACTCAGTACATGGCACTCATTTTGGTTTATAAGCTGGAAATTGAGCCATCAGTGCAGTGTCAAGAGTGTCAGGATGGCCGAGTGGTCTAAGGCGCTGCGTTCAGATCGCAGTCTCCTTTGGAGGCGTGGGTTCAAATCCCACTTCTGACTAGTGTCTTTTGCGAGGTGGATACATTTTTGGACATTTTTTTTCCAAGCACCCGTATCAAAAACAATGTCAACAGTTTCTGTAAATTATCGATAAGATCTATTGTCCGTTGCTTGCACTAATTTCCTGAAGTTGGCTAAATCGCAGTAAATCGGTAAAGCGGGAAATCACAGCATCTTCAACAAATCGTGATAGAGGGGCAGAGATAAAGGTTTCGACCCTACATATCAAGAGCGCAGCTGTCAATAGTTCAGCAGGTTCACAGTGCAGAAGGTTCAGTGGCACCATGGTCCCCTGCGTCCCAATCACAGCTGGTTTTTAACTTCTGTATTCAGGGCATGGGAGGGGTGTGTTGCATCGTGCACACACGGTGCCTGTTTCGCAGATAAGTTTTAATAAATACACAGAGAATAATATAGAGTCATTGGCCACGAGGAACACCTTCCCTGACCTTTTATTCTCTCCGGTTCCACGTCACCGCGCCTACCATCCAAATCCAAAACTCGGGGGAGACTAACACTCCCTACCTCCCTTGGTGTGCATCATAGGCGTGCCCATGACGAACACAACATTTCTCCTTAACCAATACAAAACAAACATAGCTGCTCAAAAAAAATATACTATACTAATCCAGTATTCAAGAATAGTACACAACAAGAAATGCCACATTCAGTCAATCCACCCCGAATCCTTGCAGCCGCGTTGAGCATGGCGGTCGAGGACTCAAACTGTACCGTTTAAGTCCTTGTCTCAGAGGCACTGAGTTGATTGGTATGGAGCCAGGCACCTCCTGATCTGAATCTTGAACTGGCTCTAAATTCTGCATGTCCACACCCCTTGTAGTAGATGATTGAGAATTAGTAGCAGTCACCACCGGCCATGTGCACTGGCTCAAACTTCTGCATGTCCACACCCCATGTAGTCGATGATTGAGAATTAGTAGCAGTCACCACCGGATTCACTGTCAGGATGATCCATCCTCTCTCCTTCATCAGCTTCAGATCCCACTGTTTCCCTGAGCAGGAAGGTCTGGAATTGAAAATACAGAGGTCATTAAACAACATTCACTCAGTTCATGGCACTCATTTTGGTTTATACGCTCGAAATTGAGCCATGAGGGAGATGTGAAGAGTGTCAGGATGGCTGAGTGGTCTAAGGCGCTGCGTTCAGGTCGCAGCCTCCCTTGGAGTTGTGGGTTCAAATCCCACTTCTGACAAGTGTATTTTGCGAGGTGGATACATTTTTGGACTTTTTTTCCCCAAGCACCGTATCAAAAACAATGTCAACAGTTTCTGTAAATTATCGATAAGATCTATTTTCCGTTGCTTGCACTAATTGCCTGAAGTTGGCTAAATCGCAATAAATCGGTAAAGCAGGAAATCACAGCATCTTCAACAAATCGTGATAGAGGGGCCGAGATAAAGGTTTCGACCCTACATATCAAAAGCGCAGCTGTCAATAGTTCAGCAGGTTCACAGTGCAGAAGGTTCAGTGGCACCAGGGTCCCCTGCGTCCCAATCACAGCTGGTTTTTAACTTCTGTATTCAGGGGATGGGAGGGGTGGGGGTGTTGCGTCTTGCACACACAGTGCCTGTTTTGCAGATAAGTTTTAATAAATACACAATGAATAATATGGAGTCTTTAGCCACGAGGAACACCTTCCCCTACCTTTTATTCTCTCTGATTCCACATCACCGCACCTACCATCCAACTCCAAAACTCGGGGGAGACTAACACTCCCTACCTCCCTTGGTGTGCATCATGGGCGTGCCCATGACGGACACAACATTTCTCCTTAACCAATACAAAACAAACATAGCTGCTCAAAAAAAAGATACTATACTAATCCAGTATACAAGAATAGTACACAACAATAAATACCACATTCAGTCAATCCACCCCGAATCCTTGCAGCCTCGTTGAGCATGGCGGTCGAGGACTCAAACTGTACCGTTCAAGTCCTTGTCTCAGAGGCACTGAGTTGATTGGTATGGAGCCAGGCACCTCCATATCTGAATCTTGAACTGGCTCCAAATTCTGCATGTCCACACCCCCTGTAGCGGATGATTGAGAATTAGTAGCAGTCACCACCGGCCATATGCACTGGCTCAAAATTCTGCAAGTCCACACCCCATATAGTAGATGATTGAGAATTAGTAGCAGTCACCACAGGGTCCACTGTCAGGATGATCCATCCTCTCTCCTTCATCAGCTTCAGATCCCACTGTTTCCCTGAGCAGGAAGGTCTGGAATTGAAAATACAGAGGACATTAAATAACATTCACTCAGTACATGGCACTCATTTTGGTACGTGTCAGGATGGCCGAGTGGTCTAGGTGCTGCGTTCAGGTCGCAGTCTCCTTTGGAGGCGTGGGTTTGAATCCCACTTCTGACAAGTGTCTTTTGCGAGGTGGATACATTTTTGGACTTTTTTTTTCCAAGCACCCGTATCAAAAACAATGTCAACAGTTTCTGTAAATTATCGATAAGATCTATTGTCCGTTGCTTGCACTAATTTCCTGAAGTTGGCTAAATCGCAGTAAATCGGTAAAGCGGGAAATCACAGCATCTTTAACAAATCGTGATAGAGGGGCAGAGATAAAGGTTTCGGCCCTACATATCAAGAGCGCAGCTGTGAATAGTTCAGCAGGTTCACAGTGCAGAAGGTTCAGTGGCACCAGGGTCCCCTGCGTCCCAATCACAGCTGGTTTTTAACTTCTGTATTCAGGGCATGGGAGGGGTGTGTTGCATCGTGCACACACGGTGCCTGTTTCGCAGATAAGTTTTAATAAATACACAGAGAATAATATAGAGTCATTGGCCACGAGGAACACCTTCCCTGACCTTTTATTCTCTCCGGTTCCACGTCACCGCGCCTACCATCCAACTCCAAAAGTTGGGGGAGACTAACACTCCCTACCTCCCTTGGTGTGCATCATAGGCGTGCCCATGACGAACAACACATTTCTCCTTAACCAATACAAAACAAAAAGAGCTGCTAAAAAAAAAGATACTATACTAATCCCGTATACAAGAATAGTACACAACAAGAAATGCCACATTCAGTCAATCCACCCCGAATCCTTGCAGCCACGTTGAGGATGGCGGTCGAGGACTCAAACTGTACCGTTCAAGTCCTTGTCTCAGAGGCACTGAGTTGATTGGTATGGAGCCAGGCACCTCCTGATCTGAATCTTGAACTGGCTCCAAATTCTGCATGTCCACACCCCTTGTTGTAGATGATTGAGAATTAGTAGCAGTCACCACCGGCCATGTGCACTGGCTCAAACTTCTGCATGTCCACACCCCAAGTAGTCGATGATTGCGAATTAGAAGCAGTCACCACCGGATTCACTGTCAGGATGATCCATCCTCTCTCCTTCATCAGCTTCAGATCCCACTGTTTCCCTGAGCAGGAAGGTCTGGAATTGAAAATACAGAGGACATTAAACAAAATTCACTCAGTACAAGGCACTCATTTTGGTTTATAAGCTGGAAATTGAGCCATCAGTGCAGTGTTACGAGTGTCAGGATGGCCGAGTGGTCTAAGGCGCTGCGTTCACGTCGCAGTCTCCCTTGGAGGCGTGGGTTCGAATCCAACTTCTGACAAGTGTCTTTTGCGAGGTGGATACATTTGTGGACTTTTTTTTTCCAAGCACCCGTATCAAAAACAATGTCAACAGTTTCTGTAAATTATCGATAAGATCTATTGTCCGTTGCTTGCACTAATTTCCTGAAGTTGGCTAAATCGCAGTAAATCGGTAAAGCGGGAAATCACAGCATCTTCAACAAATCGTGATAGAGGGGCAGAGATAAAGGTTTCGACCCTACATATCAAGAGCGCAGCTGTCAATAGTTCAGCAGGTTCACAGTGCAGAAGGTTCAGTGGCACCAGGGTCCCCTGCGTCCCAATCACAGCTGGTTTTTAACTTCTGTATTCAGGGCATGGGAGGGGTGTGTTGCATCGTGCACACACAGTGCCTCTTTCGCAGATAAGTTTTAATAAATACACAGAGAATAATATAGAGTCATTGGCCATGAGGAACACCTTCCCTGACCTTTTATTCTCTCCGGTTCCACGTCACCGCGCCTACCATCCAACTCCAAAAGTTGGGGGAGACTAACACTCCCTACCTCCCTTGGTGTGCATCATAGGCGTGCCCATGACGAACACAACATTTCTCCTTAACCAATACAAAACAAACATAGCTGCTCAAAAAAAAGATACTATACTAATCCAGTATACAAGAATAGTACACAACAAGAAATGACACATTCAGTCAATCCACCCCGAATCCTTGCAGCCGCGTTGAGCATGGCGGTCGAGGACTCAAACTGTACCATTCAAGTCCTTGTCTCAGAGGCACTGAGTTGATTGGTATGGAGCCAGGCACCTCCTGATCTGAATCTTGAACTGGCTCCAAATTCTGCATGTCCACACCCCTTGTAGTAGATGATTGAGAATTAGTAGCAGTCACCACCGGCCATGTGCACTGGCTCAAACTTCTGCATGTCCACAACCCAAGTAGTCGATGATTGAGAATTAGTAGCAGTCACCACCGGATTCACTGTCAGAATGATCCATCCTCTCTCCTTCATCAGCTTCAGATCCCACTGTTTCCCTGAGCAGGAAGGTCTGGAATTGAAAATACAGAGGACATTAAACAACATTCACTCAGTACATGGCACTCATTTTGGTTTATAAGCTGGAAATTGAGCCATCAGTGCAGTGTCAAGAGTGTCAGGATGGCCGAGTGGTCTAAGGTGCTGCGTTCAGGTCGCAGTCTCCTTTGGAGGCGTGGGTTCGAATCCCACTTCTGACAAGTGTCTTTTGCGAGGTGGATACATTTTTGGACTTTTTTTTTCCAAGCACCCCTATCAAAAACAATGTCAACAGTTTCTGTAAATTATCGATAAGATCTATTGTCCGTTGCTTGCACTAATTGCGTGAAGTTGGCTAAATCGCAGTAAATCGGTAAAGCAGGAAATCACAGCATCTTCAACAAATCTTGATAGAGGGGCCGAGATAAAGGTTTCGACCCTACATATCAAAAGCACAGCTGTCAATAGTTCAGCAGGTTCACAGTGCAGAAGGTTCAGTGGCACCAGGGTCCCCTGCATCCCAATCACAGCTGGTTTTTAACTTCTGTATTCAGGGCATGGGAGGGGTGTGTTGCATCGTGCACACACGGTGCCTGTTTCGCAGATAAGTTTTAATAAATACACAGAGAATAATATAGAGTCATTGGCCACGAGGAACACCTTCCCTGACCTTTTATTCTCTCCGGTTCCACGTCACCGCTCCTACCATCCAACTCCAAAACTCGGGGGAGACTAACACTCCCTACCTCCCTTGGTGTGCATCATAGGCGTGCCCATGACGAACACAACATTTCTCCTTAACCAATACAAAACAAACATAGCTGCTCAAAAAAAAGATACCATACTAAACCAGTTTACAAGAATAGTACACAACAAGAAATGCCACATTCAGTCAATTCACCCCAAATCCTTGCAGCCGCGTTGAGCATGGCGGTCGAGGACTCAAACTGTACCGTTCAAGTCCTTGTCTCAGAGGCACTGAGTTGATTGGTATGGAGCCAGGCACCTCCTGATCTGAATCTTGAACTGGCTCCAAATTCTGCATGTCCACACCCCCTGTAGTAGATGATTGAGAATTAGTAGCAGTCACCACCGGTCATGTGCACTGGCTCAAAATTCAGCATGTCCACACCCCAAGTAGTCGATGATTGAGAATTAGTAGCAGTCACCACCGGATTCACTGTCATGATGATCCATCCTCTCTCCTTCATCAGCTTCAGATCCCACTGTTTCCCTGAGCAGGAAGGTCTGGAATTGAAAATACAGAGGACATTAAACAACATTCACTCAGTACATGGCACTCATTTTGGTTTATAAGCTGGAAATTGAGCCATCAGTACAGTGTCAAGAGTGTCAGAATGGCCGAGTGGTCTAAGGCGCTGCGTTCAGGTCGCAGTCTCCTTTGGAGGCGTGGGTTCGAATCCCACTTCTGACAAGTGTCTTTTGCGAGGTGGATACATTTTTTGACTTTTTTTTTCCAAGCACCCGTATCAAAAACAATGTCAACAGTTTCTGTAAATTATCGATAAGATCTATTGTCCGTTGCTTGCACTAATTTCCTGAAGTTGGCTAAATCGCAGTAAATCGGTAAAGCGGGAAATCACAGCATCTTCAACAAATCGTGATAGAGGGGCAGAGATAAAGGTTTCGACCCTACATATCAAGAGCGCAGCTGTCAATAGTTCAGCAGGTTCACAGTGCAGAAGGTTCAGTGGCACCAGGGTCCCCTGCGTCCCAATCACAGCTGGTTTTTAACTTCTGTATTCAGGGCATGGGAGGGGTGTGTTGCATCGTGCACACACGGTGCCTCTATTGCAGATAAGTTTTAATAAATACACAGAGAATAATATAGAGTCATTGGCCACGAGGAACACCTTCCCTGACCTTTTATTCTCTCCGGTTCCACGTCACCGCGCCTACCATCCAACTCCAAAAGTTGGGGGAGACTAACACTCCCTACCTCCCTTGGTGTGCATCATAGGCGTGCCCATGACGAACACAACATTTCTCCTTAAACAATACAAAACAAACATAGCTGCTCAAAAAAAAGATACTATACTAATCCAGTATACAAGAATAGTACACAACAAGAAATGCCACATTCAGTCAATCCACCCAGAATCCTTGCAGCCGCGTTGAGCATGGCGGTCGAGGACTCAAACTGTACCGTTCAAGTCCTTGTCTCAGAGGCACTGAGTTGATTGGTATGGAGCCAGGCACCTCCTGATCTGAATCTTGAACTGGCTCCAAATTCTGCATGTCCACACCCCTTGTAGTAGATGATTGAGAATTAGTAGCAGTCACCACCGGCCATGTGCACTGGATCAAACTTCTGCATGTCCACACCCCAAGTAGTCGATGATTGCGAATTAGTAGCAGTCACCACCGGATTCACTGTCAGGATGATCCATCCTCTCTCCTTCATCAGCTTCAGATCCCACTGTTTCCCTGAGCAGGAGGGTCTGGAATTGAAAATACAGAGGACATTAAACAAAATTCACTCAGTACATGGCACTCATTTTGGTTTATAAGCTGGAAATTGAGCCATCAGTGCAGTGTTAAGAGTGTCAGGATGGCAAGTGGTCTAAGGCGCTGCGTTCAGGTCGCAGTCTCCTTTGGAGGCGTGGGTTCGAGTCCCACTTCTGACGAGTGTCTTTTGCGAGGTGGATACATTTTTGGACTTTTTTTTTCCAAGCACCAGTATCAAAAACAATGTCAACAGTTTCTGTAAATTATCGATAAGATCTATTGTCCGTTGCTTGCACTAATTTCCTGAAGTTGGCTAAATCGCAGTAAATCGGTAAAGCGGGAAATCACAGCATCTTCAACAAATCGTGATAGAGGGGCAGAGATAAAGGTTTCGACCCTACATATCAAGAGCGCAGCTGTCAATAGTTCAGCAGGTTCACAGTGCAGAAGGTTCAGTGGCACCAGGGTCCCCTGCGTCCCAATCACAGCTGGTTTTTAACTTCTGTATTCAGGGCATGGGAGGGGTGTGTTGCATCGTGCACACACGGTGCCTGTTTCGCAGATAAGTTTTAATAAATACACAGAGAATAATATAGAGTCATTGGCCACGAGGAACACCTTCCCTGACCTTTTATTCTCTCCGGTTCCACGTCACCGCGCCTACCATCCAACTCCAAAACTCGGGGGAGACTAACACTCCCTACCTCCCTTGGTGTGCATCATAGGCGTGCCCATGACGAACACAACATTTCTCCTTAAACAATACAAAACAAACATAGCTGCTCAAAAAAAAGATACTATACTAATCCAGTATACAAGAATAGTACACAACAAGAAATACCACATTCAGTCAATCCACCCCGAATCCTTGCAGCCGCGTTGAGCATGGCGGTCGAGGACTCAAACTGTACCGTTCAAGTCTTTGTGTCAGAGGCACTGAGTTGATTGGTATGGAGCCAGGCACCTCCTGATCTGAATCTTGAACTGGCTCCAAATTCTGCATGTCCACACCCCTTGTAGTAGATGATTGAGAATTAGTAGCAGTCACCACCGGCCATGTGCACTGGCTCAAACTTCTGCATGTCCACACCCCAAGTAGTCGATGATTGAGAATTAGAAACAGTCACCACCGGATTCACTGTCAGAATGATCCATCCTCTCTCCTTCATCAGCTTCAGATCCCACTGTTTTCCTGAGCAGGAAGGTCTGGAATTGAAAATACAGAGGACATTAAACAACATTCACTCAGTACATGGCACTCATTTTGGTTTATAAGCTGGAAATTGAGCCATCAGTGCAATGTCAAGAGTGTCAGGATGGCCGAGTGGTCTAAGGCGCTGCGTTCAGATCGCAGTCTCCTTTGGTGGCGTGGGTTCGAATCCTCCTTCTGACAAGTGTCTTTTGCGAGGTGGATACATTTTTTGACTTTTTTTTCCAAGCACCCTTATCAAAAACAATGTCAACAGTTTCTGTAAATTATCGATAAGATCTATTGTCCGTTGGTTGCACTAATTGCCTGAAGTTGGCTAAATCGCAGTAAATCGGTAAAGCAGGAAATCACAGCATCTTCAACAAATCGTGATAGAGGTGCCGAGATAAAGGTTTCGACCCTACATATCAAAAGCACAGCTGTCCATAGTTCAGCAGGTTCACAGTGCAGAAGGTTCAGTGGCACCAGGGTCCCCTGCGTCCCAATCACAGCTGGTTTTTAACTTCTGTATTCTGGGCATGGGAGGGGTGTGTTGCATCGTGCACACACAGTGCCTGTTTCGCAAATAAGTTTTAATAAATACACAGAGAATAATATAGAGTCATTGGCCACGAGGAACACCTTCCCTGACCTTTTATTCTCTCCGGTTCCACGTCACCGCGCCTACCATCCAACTCCAAAACTCGGGGGAGACTAACACTCCCTACCTCCCTTGGTGTGCATCATAGGCGTGCCCATGACGAACACAACATTTCTCCTTAACCAATACAAAACAAACATAGCTGCTAAAAAAAAAGATACTATACTAAACCAGTATACAAGAATAGTACACAACAAGAAATGCCACATTCAGTCAATACACCCCGAATCCTTGCAGCCGCGTTGAGCATGGCGGTCGAGGACTCAAACTGTACCGTTCAAGTCCTTGTCTCAGAGGCACTGAGTTGATTGGTATGGAGTCAGGCACCTCCTGATCTGAATCTTGAACTGGCTTCAAATTCTGCATGTCCACACCCCCTGTAGTAGATGATTGAGAATTAGTAGCAGTCACCACCGGCCATGTGCACTGGCTCAAAATTCAGCATGTCCACACCCCATGTAATAGATGATTGAGAATTAGTAGCAGTCACCACCGGATCCACTGTCAGGATGATCCATCCTCTCTCCTTCATCAGCTTCAGATCCCACTGTTTCCCTGAGCAGGAAGGTCTGGAATTGAAAATACAGAGGACATTAAACAACATTCACTCAGTACATGGCACTCATTTTGGTTTATAAGCTGTAAATTGAGCCATCAGTGCAGCGTCAAGAGTGTCAGGATGGCCGAGTGGTCTAAGGCGCTGTGTTCAGGTTGCAGTCTCCTTTGGAGGCGTGGGTTCGAATCCCACTTCTGACAAGTGTCTTTTGCGAGGTGGATACATTTTTGGACTCTTTTTTTTCCAAGCACCCGTATCAAAAACAATGTCAACAGTTTCTCTAAATTATCAATAAGATCTATTGTCCGTTGCTTGCACTAATTTCCTGAAGTTGGCTAAATCGCAGTAAATCGGTAAAGCGGGAAATCACAGCATCTTCAACAAATCGTGATAGAGGGGCCGAGATAAAGGTTTCGACCCTACATATCAAAAGCGCAGCTGTCAATAGTTCAGCAGGTTCACAGTGCAGAAGGTTCAGTGGCACCAGGGTCCCCTGTGTCCCAATCACAGCTGGTTTTTAACTTCTGTATTCAGGGGATGGGAGGGGTGGGGGTGTTGCGTCGTGCACACACAGTGCCTGTTTTGCAGAGAAGTTTTAATAAATACACAAAGAATAATATGGAGTCTTTAGCCACGAGGAACACCTTCCCCTACCTTTTATTCTCTCCGATTCCACATCACCGCACCTACCATCCAACTCCAAAACTCGGGGGAGACTAACACTCCCTACCTCCCTTGGTGTGCATCATGGGCGTGCCCATGACGAACACAACATTTCTCCTTAACCAATACAAAACAAACATAGCTGCTCAAAAAAAAGATACTATACTAATCCAGTATACAAGAATAGTACACAACAATAAATACCACATTCAGTCAATCCACCCCGAATCCTTGCAGCCGCGTTGAGCATGGCGGTCGAGGACTCAAACTGTACCGTTCAAGTCCTTGTCTCAGAGGCACTGAGTTGATTGGTATGGAGCCAGGCACCTCCTGATCTGAATCTTGAACTGGCTCCAAATTCTGCATGTCCACACCCCCTGTACTAGATGATTCAGAATTAGTAGCAGTCACCACCGGCCATATGCACTGGCTCAAAATTCTGCAAGTCCACACCCCATGTAGTAGATGATTGAGAATTAGTAGCAGTCACCACAGGGTCCACTGTCAGGATGATCCATCCTCTCTCCTTCATCAGCTTCAGATCCCACTGTTTCCCTGAGCAGGAAGGTCTGGAAATGAAAATACAGAGGACATTAAATAACATTCACTCAGTACATGGCACTCATTTTGGTTTATAAGCTGGAAATTGAGCCATCAGTCTGGTGTCAAGAGTGTCAGGATGGCCGGGTGGTCTAAGGTGCTGCATTCAGGTCACAGTCTCCCTTGGAGACGTGGGTTCAAACCCCTCTTCTGACAAGTGTCTTTGCGAGGTGGATACATTTTTGGACTTTTTTTTCCAAGCACCCTTATCAAAAACAATGTCAACAGTTTCTGTAAATTATCGATAAGATCTATTGTCCGTTGGTTGCACTAATTGCCTGAAGTTGGCTAAATCGCAGTAAATCGGTAAAGCAGGAAATCACAGCATCTTCAACAAATCGTGATAGAGGGGCCGAGATAAAGGTTTCGACCCTACATATCAAAAGCACAGCTGTCCATAGTTCAGCAGGTTCACAGTGCAGAAGGTTCAGTGGCACCAGGGTCCCCTGCGTCCCAATCACAGCTGGTTTTTAATTTCTGTATTCTGGGCATGGGAGGGGTGTGTTGCATCGTGCACACACAGTGCCTGTTTCGCAAATAAGTTTTAATAAATAGACAGAGAATAATATAGAGTCATTGGCCACGAGGAACACCTTCCCTGACCTTTTATTCTCTCCGGTTCCACCTCACCGCGCCTACCATCCAACTCCAAAACTCGGGGGAGACTAACACTCCCTACCTCGCTTGGTGTGCATCATAGGCGTGCCCATGACGAACACAACATTTCTCCTTAACCAATACAAAACAAACATAGCTGCTAAAAAAAAAGATACTATACTAAACCAGTATACAAGAATAGTACACAACAAGAAATGCCACATTCAGTCAATACACCCCGAATCCTTGCAGCCGCATTGAGCATGGCGGTCGAGGACTCAAACTGTACCGTTCAAGTCCTTGTCTCAGAGGCACTGAGTTGATTGGTATGGAGCCAGGCACCTCCTGATCTGAATCTTGAACTGGCTCCAAATTCTGCATGTCCACACCCCCTGTAGTAGATGATTGAGAATTAGTAGCAGTCACCACCGGCCATGTGCACTGGCTCAAAATTCAGCATGTCCACACCCCATGTAGTAGATGATTGAGAATTAGTAGCAGTCACCACCGGATCCACTGTCAGGATGATCCATCCTCTCCTTCATCAGCTTCAGATCCCACTGTTTCCCTGAGCAGGAAGTTCTGGAATTGAAAATACAGAGGACATTAAACAACATTCACTCAGTACATGGCACTCATTTTGGTTTATACGCTCGAAATTGAGTCATGAGGGAGGTGTGAAGAGTGTCAGGATGGCCGAGTGGTCTAAGGTGCTGCGTTCAGGTCGCAGCCTCCCTTGGAGGTGTGGGTTCAAAACCCACTTCTGACAAGTGTATTTTGCGAGGTGGATACATTTTTGGACTTTTTTTTCCCAAGCACCGTATCAAAAACAATGTCAACAGTTTCTGTAAATTATCGATAAGATCTATTTTCCGTTGCTTGCACTAATTGCCTGAAGTTGGCTAAATCGCAGTAAATCGGTAAAGCAGGAAATCACAGCATCTTCAACAAATCGTGATAGAGGGGCCGAGATAAAGGTTTCGACCCTACATATCAAAAGCGCAGCTGTCAATAGTTCAGCAGGTTCACAGTGCAGAAGGTTCAGTGGCACCAGGGTCCCCTGCGTCCCAATCACAGCTGGTTTTTAACTTCTGTATTCAGGGGATGGGAGGGGTGGGGGTGGTGCGTCGAGCACACACAGTGCCTGTTTTGCAGAGAAGTTTTAATAAATACACAAAGAATAATATGGAGTCTTTAGCCACGAGGAACACCTTCCCCTACCTTTTCTTCTCTCCGATTCCACATCACCGCACCTACCATCCAACTCCAAAACTCGGGGGAGACTAACACTCCCTACCTCCCTTGGTGTGCATCATGGGCGTGCCCATGACGAACACAACATTTCTCCTTAACCAATACAAAACAAACATAGCTGCTCAAAAAAAAGATACTATACTAATCCAGTATACAAGAATAGTACACAACAATAAATACCACATTCAGTCAATCCACCCCGAATCCTTCCAGCCGCGTTGAGCATGGCGGTCGAGGACTCAAACTGTACCGTTCAAGTCCTTGTCTCAGAGGCACTGAGTTGATTGGTATGGAGCCAGGCACCTCCTGATCTGAATCTTGAACTGGCTCCAAATTCTGCATGTCCACACCCCCTGTAGTAGATGATTGAGAATTAGTAGCAGTCACCACCGGCCATATGCACTGGCTCAAAATTCTGCAAGTCCACACCCCATGTAGTAGATGATTGAGAATTAGTAGCAGTCACCACAAGGTCCACTGTCAGGATGATCCATCCTCTCTCCTTCATCAGCCTCAGATCCCACTGTTTCCCTGAGCAGGAAGGTCTGGAATTGAAAATACAGAGGACATTAAATAACATTCACTCAGTACATGGCACTCATTTTGGTTTATAAGCAGGAAATTGAGCCATCAGTCTGGTGTCAAGAGTGTCAGGATGGCCGGGTGGTCCAACGTGCTCCATTCAGGTCACAATCTCCCTTGGAGATGTGGGTTCAAACCCCTCATCTGACAAGTGTCTTTTGCGAGCTGGATACATTTTTGGACTTTTTTTTTCCAAGCACCCTTATCAAAAACAATGTCAACAGTTTCTGTAAATTATCGATAAGATCTATTGTCCGTTGCTTGCACTAATTGCCTGAAGTAGGCTAAATCGCAGTAAATCGGTAAAGCAGGAAATCACAGCATCTTCAACAAATCGTGATAGAGGGGCCGAGATAAAGGTTTCGACCCTACATATCAAAAGCACAGCTGTCCATAGTTCAGCAGGTTCACAGTGCAGAAGGTTCAGTGGCACCAGGGTCCCCTGCGTCCCAATCACAGCTGGTTTTTAACTTCTGTATTCTGGGCATGGGAGGGGTGTGTTGCATCGTGCACACACAGTGCCTGTTTCGCAAATAAGTTTTAATAAATACACAGAGAATAATATAGAGTCATTGGCCACGAGGAACACCTTCCCTGACCTTTTATTCTCTCCGGTTCCACGTCACCGCGCCTACCATCCAACTCCAAAACTCGGGGGAGACTAACACTCCCTACCTCCCTTGGTGTGCATCATAGGCGTGCCCATGACTAACACAACATTTCTCCTTAACCAATACAAAACAAACATAGCTGCTAAAAAAAAAGATACTATACTAAACCAGTATACAAGAATAGTACACAACAAGAAATGCCACATTCAGTCAATCCACCCCGAATCCTTGCAGCCGCGTTGAGCATGGTGGTCGAGGACTCAAACTGTACCGTTCAAGTCCTTGTCTCAGAGGCACTGAGTTGATTGGTATGGAGCCAGGCACCTCCTGATCTGAATCTTGAACTGGCTCCAAATTCTGCATGTCCACACCCCTTGTAGTAGATGATTGAGAATTAGTAGCAGTCACCACCGGCCATGTGCACTGGCTCAAACTTCTGCATGTCCACACCCCAAGTAGTCGATGATTGCGAATTAGTAGCAGTCACCACCGGATTCACTGTCAGGATGATCCATCCTCTCTCCTTCATCAGCTTCAGATCCCACTGTTTCCCTGAGCAGGAAGGTCTGGAATTGAAAATACAGAGGACATTAAACAACATTCACTCAGTACATGGCACTCATTTTGGTTTATAAGCTGTAAATTGAGCCATCAGTGCAGCGTCAAGAGTGTCAGGATGGCCGAGTGGTCTAAGGCGCTGTGTTCAGGTTGCAGTCTCCTTTGGAGGCGTGGGTTCGAATCCCACTTCTGACAAGTGTCTTTTGCGAGGTGGATACATTTTTGGACTCTTTTTTTTCCAAGCACCCGTATCAAAAACAATGTCAACAGTTTCTCTAAATTATCAATAAGATCTATTGTCCGTTGCTTGCACTAATTTCCTGAAGTTGGCTAAATCGCAGTAAATCGGTAAAGCGGGAAATCACAGCATCTTCAACAAATCGTGATAGAGGGGCCGAGATAAAGGTTTCGACCCTACATATCAAAAGCGCAGCTGTCAATAGTTCAGCAGGTTCACAGTGCAGAAGGTTCAGTGGCACCAGGGTCCCCTGTGTCCCAATCACAGCTGGTTTTTAACTTCTGTATTCAGGGGATGGGAGGGGTGGGGGTGTTGCGTCGTGCACACACAGTGCCTGTTTTGCAGAGAAGTTTTAATAAATACACAAAGAATAATATGGAGTCTTTAGCCACGAGGAACACCTTCCCCTACCTTTTATTCTCTCCGATTCCACATCACCGCACCTACCATCCAACTCCAAAACTCGGGGGAGACTAACACTCCCTACCTCCCTTGGTGTGCATCATGGGCGTGCCCATGACGAACACAACATTTCTCCTTAACCAATACAAAACAAACATAGCTGCTCAAAAAAAAGATACTATACTAATCCAGTATACAAGAATAGTACACAACAATAAATACCACATTCAGTCAATCCACCCCGAATCCTTGCAGCCGCGTTGAGCATGGCGGTCGAGGACTCAAACTGTACCGTTCAAGTCCTTGTCTCAGAGGCACTGAGTTGATTGGTATGGAGCCAGGCACCTCCTGATCTGAATCTTGAACTGGCTCCAAATTCTGCATGTCCACACCCCCTGTACTAGATGATTCAGAATTAGTAGCAGTCACCACCGGCCATATGCACTGGCTCAAAATTCTGCAAGTCCACACCCCATGTAGTAGATGATTGAGAATTAGTAGCAGTCACCACAGGGTCCACTGTCAGGATGATCCATCCTCTCTCCTTCATCAGCTTCAGATCCCACTGTTTCCCTGAGCAGGAAGGTCTGGAAATGAAAATACAGAGGACATTAAATAACATTCACTCAGTACATGGCACTCATTTTGGTTTATAAGCTGGAAATTGAGCCATCAGTCTGGTGTCAAGAGTGTCAGGATGGCCGGGTGGTCTAAGGTGCTGCATTCAGGTCACAGTCTCCCTTGGAGACGTGGGTTCAAACCCCTCTTCTGACAAGTGTCTTTGCGAGGTGGATACATTTTTGGACTTTTTTTTCCAAGCACCCTTATCAAAAACAATGTCAACAGTTTCTGTAAATTATCGATAAGATCTATTGTCCGTTGGTTGCACTAATTGCCTGAAGTTGGCTAAATCGCAGTAAATCGGTAAAGCAGGAAATCACAGCATCTTCAACAAATCGTGATAGAGGGGCCGAGATAAAGGTTTCGACCCTACATATCAAAAGCACAGCTGTCCATAGTTCAGCAGGTTCACAGTGCAGAAGGTTCAGTGGCACCAGGGTCCCCTGCGTCCCAATCACAGCTGGTTTTTAATTTCTGTATTCTGGGCATGGGAGGGGTGTGTTGCATCGTGCACACACAGTGCCTGTTTCGCAAATAAGTTTTAATAAATAGACAGAGAATAATATAGAGTCATTGGCCACGAGGAACACCTTCCCTGACCTTTTATTCTCTCCGGTTCCACCTCACCGCGCCTACCATCCAACTCCAAAACTCGGGGGAGACTAACACTCCCTACCTCGCTTGGTGTGCATCATAGGCGTGCCCATGACGAACACAACATTTCTCCTTAACCAATACAAAACAAACATAGCTGCTAAAAAAAAAGATACTATACTAAACCAGTATACAAGAATAGTACACAACAAGAAATGCCACATTCAGTCAATACACCCCGAATCCTTGCAGCCGCATTGAGCATGGCGGTCGAGGACTCAAACTGTACCGTTCAAGTCCTTGTCTCAGAGGCACTGAGTTGATTGGTATGGAGCCAGGCACCTCCTGATCTGAATCTTGAACTGGCTCCAAATTCTGCATGTCCACACCCCCTGTAGTAGATGATTGAGAATTAGTAGCAGTCACCACCGGCCATGTGCACTGGCTCAAAATTCAGCATGTCCACACCCCATGTAGTAGATGATTGAGAATTAGTAGCAGTCACCACCGGATCCACTGTCAGGATGATCCATCCTCTCCTTCATCAGCTTCAGATCCCACTGTTTCCCTGAGCAGGAAGTTCTGGAATTGAAAATACAGAGGACATTAAACAACATTCACTCAGTACATGGCACTCATTTTGGTTTATACGCTCGAAATTGAGTCATGAGGGAGGTGTGAAGAGTGTCAGGATGGCCGAGTGGTCTAAGGTGCTGCGTTCAGGTCGCAGCCTCCCTTGGAGGTGTGGGTTCAAAACCCACTTCTGACAAGTGTATTTTGCGAGGTGGATACATTTTTGGACTTTTTTTTCCCAAGCACCGTATCAAAAACAATGTCAACAGTTTCTGTAAATTATCGATAAGATCTATTTTCCGTTGCTTGCACTAATTGCCTGAAGTTGGCTAAATCGCAGTAAATCGGTAAAGCAGGAAATCACAGCATCTTCAACAAATCGTGATAGAGGGGCCGAGATAAAGGTTTCGACTCTACATATCAAAAGCGCAGCTGTCAATAGTTCAGCAGGTTCACAGTGCAGAAGGTTCAGTGGCACCAGGGTCCCCTGCGTCCCAATCACAGCTGGTTTTTAACTTCTGTATTCAGGGGATGGGAGGGGTGGGGGTGGTGCGTCGAGCACACACAGTGCCTGTTTTGCAGAGAAGTTTTAATAAATACACAAAGAATAATATGGAGTCTTTAGCCACGAGGAACACCTTCCCCTACCTTTTCTTCTCTCCGATTCCACATCACCGCACCTACCATCCAACTCCAAAACTCGGGGGAGACTAACACTCCCTACCTCCCTTGGTGTGCATCATGGGCGTGCCCATGACGAACACAACATTTCTCCTTAACCAATACAAAACAAACATAGCTGCTCAAAAAAAAGATACTATACTAATCCAGTATACAAGAATAGTACACAACAATAAATACCACATTCAGTCAATCCACCCCGAATCCTTCCAGCCGCGTTGAGCATGGCGGTCGAGGACTCAAACTGTACCGTTCAAGTCCTTGTCTCAGAGGCACTGAGTTGATTGGTATGGAGCCAGGCACCTCCTGATCTGAATCTTGAACTGGCTCCAAATTCTGCATGTCCACACCCCCTGTAGTAGATGATTGAGAATTAGTAGCAGTCACCACCGGCCATATGCACTGGCTCAAAATTCTGCAAGTCCACACCCCATGTAGTAGATGATTGAGAATTAGTAGCAGTCACCACAAGGTCCACTGTCAGGATGATCCATCCTCTCTCCTTCATCAGCCTCAGATCCCACTGTTTCCCTGAGCAGGAAGGTCTGGAATTGAAAATACAGAGGACATTAAATAACATTCACTCAGTACATGGCACTCATTTTGGTTTATAAGCAGGAAATTGAGCCATCAGTCTGGTGTCAAGAGTGTCAGGATGGCCGGGTGGTCCAACGTGCTCCATTCAGGTCACAATCTCCCTTGGAGATGTGGGTTCAAACCCCTCATCTGACAAGTGTCTTTTGCGAGCTGGATACATTTTTGGACTTTTTTTTTCCAAGCACCCTTATCAAAAACAATGTCAACAGTTTCTGTAAATTATCGATAAGATCTATTGTCCGTTGCTTGCACTAATTGCCTGAAGTAGGCTAAATCGCAGTAAATCGGTAAAGCAGGAAATCACAGCATCTTCAACAAATCGTGATAGAGGGGCCGAGATAAAGGTTTCGACCCTACATATCAAAAGCACAGCTGTCCATAGTTCAGCAGGTTCACAGTGCAGAAGGTTCAGTGGCACCAGGGTCCCCTGCGTCCCAATCACAGCTGGTTTTTAACTTCTGTATTCTGGGCATGGGAGGGGTGTGTTGCATCGTGCACACACAGTGCCTGTTTCGCAAATAAGTTTTAATAAATACACAGAGAATAATATAGAGTCATTGGCCACGAGGAACACCTTCCCTGACCTTTTATTCTCTCCGGTTCCACGTCACCGCGCCTACCATCCAACTCCAAAACTCGGGGGAGACTAACACTCCCTACCTCCCTTGGTGTGCATCATAGGCGTGCCCATGACTAACACAACATTTCTCCTTAACCAATACAAAACAAACATAGCTGCTAAAAAAAAAGATACTATACTAAACCAGTATACAAGAATAGTACACAACAAGAAATGCCACATTCAGTCAATCCACCCCGAATCCTTGCAGCCGCGTTGAGCATGGTGGTCGAGGACTCAAACTGTACCGTTCAAGTCCTTGTCTCAGAGGCACTGAGTTGATTGGTATGGAGCCAGGCACCTCCTGATCTGAATCTTGAACTGGCTCCAAATTCTGCATGTCCACACCCCTTGTAGTAGATGATTGAGAATTAGTAGCAGTCACCACCGGCCATGTGCACTGGCTCAAACTTCTGCATGTCCACACCCCAAGTAGTCGATGATTGCGAATTAGTAGCAGTCACCACCGGATTCACTGTCAGGATGATCCATCCTCTCTCCTTCATCAGCTTCAGATCCCACTGTTTCCCTGAGCAGGAAGGTCTGGAATTGAAAATACAGAGGACATTAAACAACATTCACTCAGTACATGGCACTCATTTTGGTTTATAAGCTGGAAATTGAGCCATCAGTGCAGTGTCAAGAGTGTCAGGATGGCCGAGTGGTCTAAGGCGCTGCGTTCAGGTCGCAGTCTCTTTTGGAGGTGTGGGTTCGAATCCCACTTCTGACAAGTGTCTTTTGCGAGGTGGATACATTTTTGGACTTTTTTTTTCCAAGCACCCGTATCAAAAACAATGTCAACAGTTTCTGTAAATTATCGATAAGATCTATTGTCCGTTGCTTGCACTAATTTCCTGAAGTTGGCTAAATCGCAGTAAATCGGTAAAGCGGGAAATCACAGCATCTTCAACAAATCGTGATAGAGGGGCAGAGATAAAGGTTTCGACCCTGCATATCAAGAGCGCAGCTGTCAATAGTTCATCAGGTTCACAGTGCAGAAGGTTCAGTGGCACCAGGGTCCCCTGCGTCCCAATCACAGCTGGTTTTTAACTTCTGTATTCAGGGCATGGGAGGGGTGTGTTGCATCGTGCACACATGGTGCCTGTTTCGCAGATAAGTTTTAATAAATACACAGAGAATAATATAGAGTCATTGGCCACGAGAAACACCTTCCCTGGCCTTTTATTCTCTCCGGTTCCACGTCACCGCGCCTACCATCCAACTCCAAAACTCGGGGGAGACTAACACTCCCTACCTCCCTTGGTGTGCATCATAGGCGAGCCCATGACGAACACAACATTTCTCCTTAACCAATACAAAACAAACATAGCTGCTTAAAAAAAAGATACTATACTAATCCAGTATACAAGAATAGTACAAAACAAGAAATGCCACATTCAGTCAATCCACCCCGAATCCTTGCAGCCGCGTTGAGCATGGCGGTCGAGGACTCAAACTGTACCGTTCAAGTCCTTGTCTCAGAGGCACTGAGTTGATTGGTATGGAGCCAGGCACCTCCTGATCTGAATCTTGAACTGGCTCCAAATTCTGCATGTCCACACCCCTTGTAGTAGATGATTGAGAATTAGTAGCAGTCACCACCGGCCATGTGCACTGGCTCAAACTTCTGCATGTCCACACCCCAAGTAGTCGATGATTGAGAATTAGTAGCAGTCACCACCGGATTCACTGTCAGGATGATCCATTCTCTCCTTCATCAGCTTCAGATCCCACTGTTTCCCTGAGCAGGAAGGTCTGGAATTGAAAATACAGAGGACATTAAACAACATTCACTCAGTACATGGCACTCATTTTGGTTTAGAAGCTGGAAATTGAGCCATCAGTGCAGTGTCAAGAGTATCAGGATGGCCGAGTGGTCTAAGGCGCTGAGTTCAGGTCGCAGTCTCCTTTGGAGGCGTGGGTTCGAATCCCACTTCTGACAAGTGTCTTTTGCGAGGTGGATACATTTTTGGACTTTTGTTTTCCAAGCACCCGTATCAAAAACAATGTCAACAGTTTCTGTAAATTATCGATAAGATCTATTGACCGTTGCTTGCACTAATTTCCTGAAGTTGGCTAAATCGCAGTAAATCGGTAAAGCGGGAAATCGCAGCATCTTCAACAAATCGTGATAGAGGGGCAGAGATAAAGGTTTCGACCCTACATATCAAGACCGCATCTGTCAATAGTTCAGCAGGTTCACAGTGCAGAAGGTTCAGTGGCACCAGAGTCCCCTGCGTCCCAATCACAGCTGGTTTTTAACTTCTGTATTCAGGGCATGGGAGGGGTGTGTTGCATCGTGCACACACGGTGCCTGTTTTGCAGATAAGTTTTAATAAATACACAGAGAATAATATAGAGTCATTGGCCACGAGGAACACCTTCCCTGACCTTTTATTCTCTCCGGTTCCACGTCACCGCGCCTACCATCCAACTCCAAAACTCGGGGGAGACTAACACTCCCTACCTCCCTTGGTGTGCATCATAGGCGTGCCCATGACGAACACAACATTTCTCCTTAACCAATACAAAACAAACATAGCTGCTTAAAAAAAAGATACTATACTAATCCAGTATACAAGAATAGTACAAAACAAGAAATGCCACATTCAGTCAATCCACCCCGAATCCTTGCAGCCGCGTTGAGCATGGCGGTCGAGGACTCAAACTGTACCGTTCAAGTCCTTGTCTCAGAGGCACTGAGTTGATTGGTATGGAGCCAGGCACCTCCTGATCTGAATCTTGAACTGGCTCCAAATTCTGCATGTCCACACCCCTTGTGGTAGATGATTGAGAATTAGTAGCAGTCACCACCGGCCATGTGCACTGGCTCAAACTTCTGCATGTCCACACCCCAAGTAGTCGATGATTGAGAATTAGTAGCAGTCACCACCGGATTCACTGTCAGGATGATCCATCCTCTCTCCTTCATCAGCTTCAGATCCCACTGTTTCCCTGAGCAGGAGTGTCTGGAATTGAAAATACAGAGGACATTAAACAACATTCACTCAGTACATGGCACTCATTTTGGTTTAGAAGCTGGAAATTGAGCCATCAGAGCAGTGTCAAGAGTATCAGGATGGCCGAGTGGTCTAGGGTGCTGAGTTCAGGTCGCAGTCTCCTTTGGAGGCGTGGGTTCGAATCCCACTTCTGACAAGTGTCTTTTGCGAGGTGGATACATTTTTGGACTTTTTTTTTCCAAGCACCCGTATCAAAAACAATGTCAACAGTTTCTGTAAATTATTGATAAGATCTATTGACCGTTGCTTGCACTAATTTCCTGAAGTTGGCTAAATCGCAGTAAATCGGTAAAGCGGGAAATCGCAGAATCTTCAACAAATCGTGATAGAGGGGCAGAGATAAAGGTTTCGACCCTACATATCAAGACCGCATCTGTCAATAGTTCAGCAGGTTCACAGTGCAGAAGGTTCAGTGGCACCAGGGTCCCCTGCGTCCCAATCACAGCTGGTTTTTAACTTCTGTATTCAGGGCATGGGAGGGGTGTGTTGCATCGTGCACACACGGTGCCTGTTTTGCAGATAAGTTTTAATAAATACACAGAGAATAATATGGAGTCTTTGGCCACGAGGAACACCTTCCCTGACCTTTTATTCTCTCCGGTTCCACGTCACCGCGCCTACCATCCAACTCCAAAACTCGGGGGAGACTAACACTCCCTACCTCCCTTGGTGTGCATCATAGGCGTGCCCATGACGAACACAACATTTCTCCTTAACCAATACAAAACAAACATAGCTGCTCAAAAAAAAGATACTATACTAATCCAGTATACAAGAATAGTACACAACAAGAAATGCCACATTCAGTCAATCCACCCCGAATCCTTGCAGCCGCGTTGAGCATGGCGGTCGAGGACTCAAACTGTACCGTTCAAGTCCTTGTCTCAGAGGCACTGAGTTGATTGGTATGGAGCCAGGCACCTCCTGATCTGAATCTTGAACTGGCTCCAAATTCTGCATGTCAACACCCCCTGTAGTAGATGATTGAGAATTAGTTGCAGTCACCACCAGCCATGTGCACTGGCTCAAACTTCTGCATGTCCACACCCCAAGTAATCGATGATTGCGAATTAGTAGCAGTCACCACCGGATCCACTGTCAGGATGATCCATCCTCTCTCCTTCATCAGCTTCAGATCCCACTGTTTCCCTGAGCAGGAAGGTCTGGAATTGAAAATACAGAGGACATTAAACAACATTCACTCAGTACATGGCACTCATTTTGGTTTATAAGCTGGAAATTGAGCCATCAGTGCAGTGTCAAGAGTGTCAGGATGGCCGAGTGGTCTAAGGCGCTGCGTTCAGGTCGCAGTCTCCTTTGGAGGCGTGGGTTCGAATCCCACTTCTGACAAGTGTCTTTTGCGAGGTGGATACATTTTTTGACTTTTTTTTTCCAAGCACCCTTATCAAAAACAATGTCAACAGTTTCTGTGAATTATCGATAAGATCTATTGTCCGTTGCTTGCACTAATTTCCTGAAGTTGGCTAAATCGCAGTAAATCGGTAAAGCGGGAAATCACAGCATCTTCAACAAATCGTGACAGAGGAGCCGACATAAAGGTTTCGACCCTACATATCAAAAGCGCAGCTGTCAATAGTTCAGCAGGTTCACAGTGCAGAAGGTTCAGTGGCACCAGGGTCCCCTGCGTCCCAATCACAGCTGGTTTTTAACTTCTGTATTCAGGGGATGGGAGGGGTGGGGGTGTTGCGTTGTGCACACACAGTGCCTGTTTTGCAGAGAAGTTTTAATAAATACACAAAGAATAATATGGAGTCTTTAGCCACGAGGAACACCTTCCCCTACCTTTTATTCTCTCCGATTCCACATCACCGCACCTACCATCCAACTCCAAAACTCGGGGGAGACTAACACTCCCTACCTCCCTTGGTGTGCATCATGGGCGTGCCCGTGACGAACACAACATTTCTCCTTAACCAATACAAAACAAACATAGCTGCTCAAAAAAAAGATACTATACTAATCCAGTATAGAAGAATAGTACACAACAATAAATACCACATTCAGTCAATCCACCCCGAATCCTTGCAGCCGCGTTGAGCATGGCGGTCGAGGTCTCAAACTGTACCGTTCAAGTCCTTGTCTCAGAGGCACTGAGTTGATTGGTATGGAGCCAGGCACCTCCTGATCTGAATCTTGAACTGGCTCCAAATTCTGCATGTCCACACCCCCTGTAGTAGATGATTGAGAATTAGTAGCAGTCACCACCGGCCATATGCACTGGCTCAAAATTCTGCAAGTCCACACCCCATGTAGTAGATGATTGAGAATTAGTAGCAGTCACCACAGGGTCCACTGTCAGGATGATCCATCCTCTCTCCTTCATCAGCTTCAGATCCCACTGTTTCCCTGAGCAGGAAGGTCTGGAATTGAAAATACAGAGGACATTAAATAACATTCACTCAGTACATGGCACTCATTTTGGTTTATAAGCTGGAAATTGTGCCATCAGTCTGGTGAGAAGAGTGTCAGGATGGCCGGGTGGTCTAAGGTGCTGCATTCAGGTCACAGTCACCCTTGGAGATGTGGGTTCAAACCCCTCTTCTGACAAGTGTCTTTGCGAGGTGGATACATTTTTTGACTTTTTTTTCCAAGCACCCTTATCAAAAACAATGTCAACAGTTTCTGTAAATTATCAATAAGATCTATTGTCCGTTGGTTGCACTAATTGCCTGAAGTTGGCTAAATCGCAGTAAATCGGTAAAGCAGGAAATCACAGCATCTTCAACAAATCGTGATAGAGGTGCCGAGATAAAGGTTTCGACCCTACATATCAAAAGCACAGCTGTCCATAGTTCAGCAGGTTCACAGTGCAGAAGGTTCAGTGGTACCAGGGTCCCCTGCGTCCCAATCACAGCTGGTTTTTAACTTCTATATTCTGGGCATGGGAGGGGTGTGTTGCATCGTGCACACACAGTGCCTGTTTCGCAAATAAGTTTTAATAAATACACAGAGAATAATATAGAGTCATTGGCCACGAGGAACACCTTCCCTGACCTTTTATTCTCTCCGGTTCCACGTCACCGCGCCTACCATCCAACTCCAAAACTCGGGGAGACTAACACTCCCTACCTCCCTTGGTGTGCATCATAGGCGTGCCCATGACGAACACAACATTTCTCCTTAACCAATACAAAACAAACATAGCTGCTAAAAAAAAAGATACTATACTAAACCAGTATACAAGAATAGTACACAACAAGAAATGCCACATTCAGTCAATACACCCCGAATCCTTGCAGCCGCGTTGAGCATGGCGGTCGAGGACTCAAACTGTACCGTTCAAGTCCTTGTCTCAGAGGCACTGAGTTGATTGGTATGGAGTCAGGCACCTCCTGATCTGAATCTTGAACTGGCTTCAAATTCTGCATGTCCACACCCCCTGTAGTAGATGATTGAGAATTAGTAGCAGTCACCACCGGCCATGTGCACTGGCTCAAAATTCAGCATGTCCACACCCCATGTAGTAGATGATTGAGAATTAGTAGCAGTCACCACCGGATCCACTGTCAGGATGATCCATCCTCTCTCCTTCATCACCTTCAGATCCCACTGTTTCCCTGAGCAGGAAGGTCTGGAATTGAAAATACAGAGGACATTAAACAACATTCACTCAGTACATGGCACTCATTTTGGTTTATAAGCTGGAAATTGAGCCATCAGTGCAGTGTCAAGAGTGTCAGGATGGCCGAGTGGTCTAAGGTGCTGCGTTCAGGTCGCAGTCTCCTTTGGAGGCGTGGGTTCGAATCTGACTTCTGACAAGTGTCTTTTGCGAGGTGGATACATTTTTGGACTTTTTTTTCCAAGCACCCTTATCAAAAACAATGTCAACAGTTTCTGTAAATTATCGATAAGATCTATTTTACGTTGCTTGCACTAATTGCCTGAAGTTGGCTAAATCGCAGTAAATCGGTAAAGCAGGAAATCACAGCATCTTCAACAAATCGTGATAGAGGGGCCGAGATAAAGGTTTCGACCCTACATATCAAAAGCGCAGCTGTCAATAGTTCAGCAGGTTCACAGTGCAGAAGGTTCAGTGGCACCAGGGTCCCCTGCGTCCCAATCAGACCTGGTTTTTAACTTCTGTATTCAGGGGATGGGAGGGGTGTGTTGCATCGTGCACACACGGTGCCTGTTTCGCAGATAAGTTTTAATAAATACACAGAGAATAATATAGAGTCATTGGCCACGAGGAACACCTTCCCTGACCTTTTATTCTCTCCGGTTCAACGTCACCGCGCCTACCATCCAACTCCAAAACTCGGGGGAGACTAACACTCCCTACCTCCCTTGGTGTGCATCATGGGCGTGCCCATGACGAACACAACATTTCTCCTTAACCAATACAAAACAAACATAGCTGCTCAAAAAAAAGATACTATACTAATCCAGTATACAAGAATAGTACACAACAATAAATACCACATTCAGTCAATCCACCCCGAATCCTTGCAGCCGCGTTGAGCATGGCGGTCGAGGACTCAAACTGTACCGTTCAAGTCCTTGTCTCAGAGGCACTGAGTTGATTGGTATGGAGCCAGGCACCTCCTGATCTGAATCTTGAACTGGCTCCAAATTCTGCATGTCCACACCCGCTGTAGTAGATGATTGAGAATTAGTAGCAGTCACCACCGGCCATATGCACTGGCTCAAAATTCTGCAAGTCCACACCCCATGTAGTAGATGATTGAGAATTAGTAGCAGTCACCACAGGGTCCACTGTCAGGATGATCCATCCTCTCTCCTTCATCAGCTTCAGATCCCACTGTTTCCCTGAGCAGGAAGGTCTGGAATTGAAAATACAGAGGACATTAAATAACATTCACTCAGTACATGGCACTCATTTTGGTTTATAAGCTGGAAATTGAGCCATCAGTCTGGTGTCAAGCGTGTCAGGATGGCCGGGTGGTCCAACGTGCTCCATTCAGGTCACAGTCTCCCTTGGAGATGTGGGTTCAAACCCCTCTTCTGACAATTGTCTTTTGCGAGCTGGATACATTTTTGGACTTTTTTTTTCCAAGCACCCTTATCAAAAACAATGTCAACAGTTTCTGTAAATTATCGATAAGATCTATTGTCCGTTGCTTGCACTAATTGCCTGAAGTTGGCTAAATCGCAGTAAATCGGTAAAGCAGGAAATCACAGCATCTTCAACAAATCGTGATAGAGGGGCCGAGATAAAGGTTTCGACCCTACATATCAAAAGCACAGCTGTCAATAGTTCAGCAGGTTCACAGTGCAGAAGGTTCAGTGGCACCAGGGTCCCCTGCGTCCCAATCACAGCTGGTTTTTAACTTCTGTATTCAGGGCACGGGAGGGGTGTGTTGCATCGTGCACACACAGTGCCTGTTTCGCAAATAAGTTTTAATAAATACACAGAGAATAATATAGAGTCATTGGCCACGAGGAACACCTTCCATGACCTTTTATTCTCTCCGGTTCCACGTCACCGCGCCTACCATCCAACTCCAAAACTCGGGGGAGACTAACACTCCCTACCTCCCTTGGTGTGCATCATAGGCGTGCCCATGACGAACACAACATTTCTCCTTAACCAATACAAAACAAACATAGCTGCTCAAAAAAAAGATACTATACTAATCCAGTATACAAGAATAGTACACAACAAGAAATGCCACATTCAGTCAATCCACCCCGAATCCTTGCAGCCGCGTTGAGCATGGCGGTCGAGGACTCAAACTGTACCGTTCAAGTCCTTGTCTCAGAGGCACTGAGTTGATTGGTATGGAGCCAGGCACCTCCTGATCTGAATCTTGAACTGGCTCCAAATTCTGCATGTCCACACCCCTTGTATTAGATTATTGAGAATTAGTAGCAGTCACCACCGGCCATGTGCACTGGCTCAAACTTCTGCATGTCCACACCCCAAGTAGTCAATGACTGCGAATTAGTAGCAGTCACCACCGGATTCACTGTCAGGATGATCCATCCTCTCTCCTTCATCAGCTTCAGATCCCACTGTTTCCCTGAGCAGGAAGTTCTGGAATTGAAAATACAGAGGACATTAAACAACATTCACTCAGTACATGGCACTCATTTTGGTTTATAAGCTGGAAATTGAGCCATCAGTGCAGTGTCAAGAGTGTCAGGATGGCCGAGTGGTCTAAGGCTCTGTGTTCAGGTTGCAGTCTCCTTTGGAGGCGTGGGTTCGAATCCCACTTCTGACAAGTGTCTTTTGCGAGGTGGATACATTTTTGGACTTTTTTTTTTCCAAGCACCCGTATCAAAAACAATGTCAACAGTTTCTGTAAATTATCGATAAGATCTATTGTCCGTTGCTTGCACTAATTTCCTGAAGTTGGCTAAATCGCAGTAAATCGGTAAAGCGGGAAATCACAGCATCTTCAACAAATCGTGATAGAGGGGCAGAGATAAAGGTTTCGACCCTACATATCAAGAGCGCAGCTGTCAATAGTTCAGCAGGTTCACAGTGCAGAAGGTTCAGTGGCACCAGGGTCCCCTGCGTCCCAATCACAGTTGGTTTTTAACTTCTGTATTCAGGGCAAGGGAGGGGTGTGTTGCATCGTGCACACACGGTGCCTGTTTCGCAGATAAGTTTTAATAAATACACAGAGAATAATATAGAGTCATTGGCCACGAGGAACACCTTCCCTGACCTTTTATTCTCTCCGGTTCCACGTCACCGCGCCTACCATCCAACTCCAAAACTCAGGGGAGACTAACACTCCCTACCTCCCTTGGTGTGCATCATAGGCGTGCCCATTACGAACACAACATTTCTCCTTAACCAATACAAAACAAACATAGCTGCTCAAAAAAAAGATACTATACTAATCCAGTATACAAGAATAGTACACAACAAGAAATGCCACATTCAGTCAATCCACCCCGAATCCTTGCAGCCGCGTTGAGCATGGCGGTCAAGGACTCAAACTGTACCGTTCAAGTCCTTGTCTCAGAGGCACTGAGTTGATTGGTATGGAGCCAGGCACCTCTTGATCTGAATCTTGAACTGGCTCCAAATTCTTCATGTCCACACCCCTTGTAGTAGATGATTGAGAATTAGTAGCAGTCACCACCGGCCATGTGCACTGGCTCAAAATTCAGCATGTCCACACCCCATGTAGTCGATGATTGAGAATTAGTAGCAGTCACCACCGGATTCACTGTCAGGATGATCCATCCTCTCTCCTTCATCAGCTTCAGATCCCACTGTTTGCCTGAGCAGGAAGGTCTGGAATTGAAAATACAGAGGACATTAAACAACATTCACTCAGTACATGGCACTCATTTTGGTTTAGAAGCTGGAAATTGAGCCATCAGTGCAGTGTCAAGAGTGTCAGGATGGCCAAGTGGTCTAAGGCGCTGCGTTCAGGTCACAGTCTCCTTTCGAGGCGTGGGTTCGAATCCCACTTCTGACAAGTGTCTTTTGCGAGGTGGATACATTTTTGGACTTTTTTTTTCCAAGCACCCGTATCAAAAACAATGTCAACAGTTTCTGTAAATTATCGATAAGATCTATTGTCCGTTGCTTGCACTAATTTCCTGAAGTTGGCTAAATCGCAGTAAATCGGTAAAGCGGGAAATCACAGCATCTTCAACAAATCGTGATAGAGGGGCAGAGATAAAGGTTTCGACCCTACATATCAAGAGCGCAGCTGTCAATAGTTCAGCAGGATCACAGTGCAGAAGGTTCAGTGGCACCAGGGTCCCCTGCGTCCCAATCACAGCTGGTTTTTAACTTCTGTATTCAGGGCATGGGAGGGGTGTGTTGCATCGTGCACACACGGTGCCTGTTTCGCAGATAAGTTTTAATAAATACACAGAGAATAATATAGAGTCATTGGCCACGAGGAACACCTTCCCTGACCTTTTATTCTCTCCGGTTCCACGTCACCGCGCCTACCATCCAACTCCAAAACTCGGGGGAGACTAACACTCCCTACCTCCCTTGGTGTGCATCATAGGCGTGCCCATGACGAACACAACATTTCTCCTTAACCAATACAAAACAAATATAGCTGCTCAAAAAAAAGATACTATACTAATCCAGTATACAAGAATAGTACACAACAAGAAATGCCACATTCAGTCAATCCACCCCGAATCCTTGCAGCCGCGTTGAGCATGGCGGTCGAGGACTCAAACTGTACCGTTCAAGTCCTTGTCTCAGAGGCACTGAGTTGATTGGTATGGAGCCAGGCACCTCCTGATCTGAATCTTGAACTGGCTCCAAATTCTGCATGTCCACACCCCTTGTAGTAGATGATTGAGAATTAGTAGCAGTCACCACCGGCCATGTGCACTGGCTCAAACTTCTGCATGTCCACACCCCAAGTAGTCGATGACTGCGAATTAGTAGCAGTCACTACCGGATTCACTGTCAGGATGATCCATCCTCTCTCCTTCATCAGCTTCAGATCCCACTGTTTCCCTGAGCAGGAAGGTCTGGAATTGAAAATACAGAGGACATTAAACAACATTCACTCAGTACATGGCACTCATTTTAGTTTATAAGCTGGAAATTGAGCCATCAGTGCAGTGTCAAGAGTGTCAGGATGGCCGAGTGGTGTAAGGCGCTGCGTTCAGGTTGCAGTCTCCTTTGGAGGCGTGGGTTCGAATCCCACTTCTGACAAGTGTCTTTTGCGACGTGGATACATTTTTGGACTTTTTTTTTTCCAAGCACCCTTATCAAAAACAATGTCAACAGTTTCTGTAAATTATCGATAAGATCTATTGTCCGTTGCTTGCACTAATTTCCTGAAGTTGGCTAAATCGCAGTAAATCGGTAAAGCGGGAAATCACAGCATCTTCAACAAATCGTGATAGAGGGGCAGAGATAAAGGTTTCGACCCTACATATCAAGAGCGCAGCTGTCAATAGTTCAGCAGGTTCACAGTGCAGAAGGTTCAGTGGCACCAGGGTCCCCTGCGTCCCAATCACAGTTGGTTTTTAACTTCTGTATTCAGGGCATGGGAGGGGTGTGTTGCATCGTGCACACACGGTGCCTGTTTCGCAGATAAGTTTCAATAAATACACAGAGAATAATATAGAGTCATTGGCCACGAGGAACACCTTCCCTGACCTTTTATTCTCTCCGGTTTCACGTCACCGCGCCTACCATCCAACTCCAAAACTCAGGGGAGACTAACACTCCCTACCTCCCTTGGTGTGCATCATAGGCGTGCCCATTACGAACACAACATTTCTCCTTAACCAATACAAAACAAACATAGCTGCTCAAAAAAAAGATACTATACTAATCCAGTATACAAGAATAGTACACAACAAGAAATGCCACATTCAGTCAATCCACCCCGAATCCTTGCAGCCGTGTTGAGCATGGCGGTCGAGGACTCAAACTGTACCGTTCAAGTCCTTGTCTCAGAGGCACTGAGTTGATTGGTATGGAGCCAGGCACCTCTTGATCTGAATCTTGAACTGGCTCCAAATTCTTCATGTCCACACCCCTTGTAGTAGATGATTGAGAATTAGTAGCAGTCACCACCGGCCATGTGCACTGGCTCAAAATTCAGCATGTCCACACCCCATGTAGTCGATGATTGAGAATTAGTAGCAGTCACCACCGCATCCACTGTCAGGATGATCCATCCTCTCTCCTTCATCAGCTTCAGATCCCACTGTTTCCCTGAGCAGGAAGGTCTGGAATTGAAAATACAGAGGACATTAAACAACATTCACTCAGTACATGGCACTCATTTTGGTTTATAAGCTGGAAATTGAGCCATCAGTGCAGTGTCAAGAGTGTCCGGATGGCCGAGTGGTCTAAGGCGCTGAGTTCAGGTCGCATTTTCCTTTGGAGGCGTGGGTTCGAGTCCCACTTCTGACAAGTGTCTTTTGCGAGGTGGATACATTTTTGGACTTTTTTTTCCCAAGCACCGTATCAAAAACAATGTCAACAGTTTCTGTAAATTATCGATAAGATCTATTTTCCGTTGCTTGGACTAATTGCCTGAAGTTGGCTAAATCGCAGTAAATCGGTAAAGCAGGAAATCACAGCATCTTCAACAAATCGTGATAGAGGGGCCGAGATAAAAGTTTCGACCCTACATATCAAAAGCGCAGCTGTCAATAGTTCAGCAGGTTCACAGTGCAGAAGGTTCAGTGGCACCAGGGTCCCCTGCGTCCCAATCACAGCTGGTTTTTAACTTCTGTATTCAGGGGATGGGAGGGGTGGGGGTGTTGCGTCGTGCACACACAGTGCCTGTTTTGCAGAGAAGTTTTAATAAATACACAAAGAATAATATGGAGTCTTTAGCCACGAGGAACACATTCCCCTACCTTTTATTCTCTCCGATTCCACATCACCGCACCTACCATCCAACTCCAAAACTCGGGGGAGACTAACACTCCCTACCTCCCTTGGTGTGCATCATGGGCGTGCCCATGACGAACACAACATTTCTCCTTAACCAATACAAAACAAACATAGCTGCTCAAAAAAAAAATACTATACTAATCCAGTATACAAGAATAGTACACAACAATAAATACCACATTCAGTCAATCCACCCCGAATACTTGCAGCCGCGTTGAGCATGGCGGTCGAGGACTCAAACTGTACCGTTCAAGTCCTTGTCTCAGAGGCACTGAGTTGATTGGTATGGAGCCAGGCACCTCCTGATCTGAATCTTGAACTGGCTCCAAATTCTGCATGTCCACACCCCCTGTAGTAGATGATTGAGAATTAGTAGCAGTCACCACCGGCCATATGCACTGGCTCAAAATTCTGCAAGTCCACACCCCATGTAGTAGATGATTGAGAATTAGTAGCAGTCACCACAGGGTCCACTGTCAGGATGATCCATCCTCTCTCCTTCATCAGCTTCAGATCCCACTGTTTCCCTGAGCAGGAAGGTCTGGAATTGAAAATACAGAGGACATTAAATAACATTCACTCAGTACATGGCACTCATTTTGGTTTATAAGCTGGAAATTGAGCCATCAGTCTGGTGTCAAGAGTGTCTGGATGTCCGGGTGGTCCAAGGTGCTCCATTCAGGTCACAGTCTCCCTTGGAGATGTGGGTTCAAACCCCTCTTCTGACAAGTGTCTTTTGCGAGCTGGATACATTTTTGGACTTTTTTTTTCCAAGCACCCTTATCAAAAACAATGTCAACAGTTTCTGTAAATTATCGATAAGATCTATTGTCCGTTGCTTGCACTAATTGCCTGAAGTTGGCTACATCGCAGTAAATCGGTAAAGCAGGAAATCACAGCATCTTCAACAAATCGTGATGGAGGGGCCGAGATAAAGGTTTCGACCCTACATATCAAAAGCACAGTTGTCAATAGTTCAGCAGGTTCACAGTGCAGAAGGTTCAGTGGCACCAGGGTCCCCTGCGTCCCAATCACAGCTGGTTTTTAACTTCTGTATTCAGGGCACGGGAGGGGTGTGTTGCATCGTGCACACACTGTGCCTGTTTCGCAAATAAGTTTTAATAAATACACAGAGAATAATATAGAGTCATTGGCCACGAGGAACACCTTCCATGACCTTTTATTCTCTCCGGTTCCACGTCACCGCGCCTACCATCCAACTCCAAAACTTGGGGGAGACTAACACTCCCTACCTCCCTTGGTGTGCATCATAGGCGTGCCCATGACGAACACAACATTTCTCCTTAACCAATACAAAACAAACATAGCTGATCAAAAAAAAGATACTATACTAAACCAGTATACAAGAATAGTACACAACAAGAAATGCCACATTCAGTCAATCCACCCTGAATCCTTGCAGCCGCGTTGAGCATGGCAGTCGAGGACTCAATCTGTACCGTTCAAGTCCTTGTCTCAGAGACACTGAGTTGATTGGTATGGAGCCAGGCACCTCCTGATCTGAATCTTGAACTGGCTCCAAATTCTGCATGTCCACACCCCCTGTAGTAGATGATTGAGAATTAGTAGCAGTCACCACCGGCCATGTGCACTGGCTCAAAATTCAGCATGTCCACACCCCATGTAGTAGATGATTGAGAATTAGTAGCAGTCACCACCAGATCCACTGTCAGGATGATCCATCCTCTCTCCTTCATCAGCTTCAGATCCCACTGTTTCCCTGAGCAGGAAGGTCTGGAATTGAAAATACAGAGGACATTAAACAACATTCACTCAGTACATGGCACTCATTTTGGTTTATAAGCTGGAAATTGAGCCATCAGTGCAGTGTCAAGAGTGTCAGGATGGCCGAGTGGTCTAAGGCACTGCGTTCAGGTCGCAGTCTCATTTGGAGGCGTGGGTTCGAATCCCACTTCTGACAAGTGTCTTTTGCGAGGTGGATACATTTTTTGACTTTTTTTTTCCAAGCACCCGTATCAAAAACACTGTCAACAGTTTCTGTAAATTATCGATAAGATCTATTGTCCGTTGCTTGCACTAATTTCCTGAAGTTGGCTAAATCGCAGTAAATCGGTAAAGCGGGAAATCACAGCATCTTCAACAAATCGTGATAGAGGAGCAGAGATAAAGGTTTTGACCCTACATATCAAGAGCGCAGCTGTCAATAGTTCAGCAGGTTCACAGTGCAGAAGGTTCAGTGGCACCAGGGTCCCCTGCGTCCCAATCACAGCTGGTTTTTAACTTCTGTATTCAGGGCATGGGAGGGGTGTGTTGCATCGTGCACACATGGTGCCTATTTCGCAGATAAGTTTTAATAAATACACAGAGAATAATATAGAGTCATTGGCCACGAGGAACACCTTCCCTGGCCTTTTATTCTCTCCGGTTCCACGTCACCGCGCCTACCATCTAACTCCAAAACTCGGGGGAGACTAACACTCCCTACCTCCCTTGGTGTGCATCATAGGCGTGCCCATGACGAACACAACATTTCTCCTTAACCAATACAAAACAAACATAGCTGCTCAAAAAAAAGATACTATACTAATCCAGTATACAAGAATAGTACACAACAAGAAATGCCACATTCAGTCAATCCACCCCGAATCCTTGCAGCCGCGTTGAGCATGGCGGTCGAGGACTCAAACTGTACCGTTCAAGTCCTTGTCTCAGAGGCACTGAGTTGATTGGTATGGAGCCAGGCACCTCCTGATCTGAATCTTGAACTGGCTCCAAATTCTGCATGTCCACACCCCCTGTAGTAGATGATTGAGAATTAGTAGCAGTCACCACCGGCCATGTGCACTGGCTCAAAATTCAGCATGTCCACACCCCATGTAGTAGATGATTGAGAATTAGTAGCAATCACCACCGGATCCACTGTCAGGATGATCCATCCTCTCTCCTTCATCAGCTTCAGATCCCACTGTTTCCCTGAGCAGGAAGGTCTGGAATTGAAAATACAGAGGACATTAAACAACATTCACTCAGTACATGGCACTCATTTTGGTTTATAAGCTGGAAATTGAGCCATCAGTGCAGTGTCAAGAGTGTCAGGATGGCCAAGTGGTCTAAGGCGCTGCGTTCAGATCGCAGTCTCCTTTTGAGGTGTGGGTTCGAATCCCACTTCTGACGAGTGTCTTTTGCGAGGTGGATACATTTTTGGACTTTTTTTTTCCAAGCACCCGTATCAAAAACAATGTCAAAAGTTTCTGTAAATTATCGATAAGATCTATTGTCCGTTGCTTGCACTAATTTCCTGAAGTTGGCTAAATCGCAGTAAATCGGTAAAGCGGGAAATCACAGCATCTTCAACAAATCGTGATAGAGGGGCAGAGATAAAGGTTTCGACCCTACATATCAAGAGCGCAGCTGTCAATAGTTCAGCAGGATCACAGTGCAGAAGGTTCAGTGGCACCAGGGTCCCCTGCGTCCCAATCACAGCTGGTTTTTAACTTCTGTATTCAGGGCATGGGAGGGGTGTGTTGCATCGTGCACACACGGTGCCTGTTTCGCAGATAAGTTTCAATAAATACACAGAGAATAATATAGAGTCATTGGCCACGAGGAACACCTTCCCTGACCTTTTATTCTCTCCGGTTCCACGTCACCGCGCCTACCATCCAACTCCAAAACTCGGTGGAGAATAACACTCCCTACCTCCCTTGGTGTGCATCATAGGCGTGCCCATGACGAACACAACATTTCTCCTTAACCAATACAAAACAAACATAGCTGCTCAAAAAAAAGATACTATACTAATCCAGTATACAAGAATAACACACAACAAGAAATGCCACATTCAGTCAATCCACCCCGAATCCTTGCAGCCGCGTTGAGCATGGCGGTCGAGGACTCAAACTGTACCGTTCAAGTCCTTGTCTCAGAGGCACTGAGTTGATTGGTATGGAGCCAGGCACCTCCTGATCTGAATCTTGAACTGGCTCCAAATTCTGCATGTCCACACCCCCTGTAGTAGATGATTGAGAATTAGTAGCAGTCACCACCGGCCATGTGCACTGGCTCAAAATTCAGCATGTCCACACCCCATGTAGTCGATGATTGAGAATTAGTAGCAGTCACCTCCGGATTCACTGTCAGGATGATCCATCCTCTCTCCTTCATCAGCTTCAGATCCCACTGTTTCCCTGAGCAGGAAGGTCTGGAATTGAAAATACAGAGGACATTAAACAACATTCACTCAGTACATGGCACTCATTTTGGTTTATACGCTCAAAATTGAGCCATGAGTAAAGTGTGAAGAGTGTCAGGATGGCCGAGTGGTCTAAGGTGCTGCGTTCAGGTTGCAGTCTCCCTTCGAGGCGTGGGTTCAAGTCCCACTTCTGACAAGTGTACTTTGCGAAGTGGATACTTTTTTCTCCCAAGCACCTGTATCAAAAACAATGTCAACAGTTTCTGTAAATTATCGATAAGATCTATTTTCCGTTGCTTGCACTAATTGCCTGAAGTTGGCTAAATCGCAGTAAATCGGTAAAGCAGGAAATCACAGCATCTTCAACAAATCGTGATAGAGGGGCCGAGATAAAGATTTCGACCCTACATATCAAAAGCGCAGCTGTCAATAGTTCAGCAGGTTCACAGTGCAGAAGGTTCAGCGGCACCAGGGTCCCCTGCGTCCCAATCACAGCTGGTTTTTAGCTTCTGTATTCAGGGGATGGGAGGGGTGGGGGTGTTGCGTCGTGCACACACAGTGCCTGTTTTGCAGATAAGTTTTAATAAATACCCAAAGAATAATATGGAGTCTTTGGCCACGAGGAACACCTTCCCCTACCTTTTATTCTCTCCGGTTCCACATCACCGCACCTACGATCCAACTCCAAAACTCGGGGGAGACTAACACTCACTACCTCCCTTGGTGTGCATCATGGGCGTGCCCATGACGAACACAACATTTCTCCTTAACCAATACAAAACAAACATAGCTGCTCAAAAAAAAGATACTATACTAATCCAGTATACAAGAATAGTACACAACAAGAAATACCACATTCAGTCAATCCACCCCGAATCCTTGCAGCCGCATTGAGCATGGCGGTCGAGGACTCAAATTGTACCGTTCAAGTCCTTTTCTCAGAGGCACTGAGTTGATTGGTATGGAGCCAGGCACCTCCTGATCTGAATCTTGAACTGGCTCCAAATTCTGCATGTCCACACTCCCTGTAGTAGACGATTGAGAATTAGTAGCAATCACCACCGGCCATGTGCACTGGCTCAAAATTCTGCATGTCCACACCCCATGTAGTAGATGATTGAGAATTAGTAGCAGTCACCACCGGATCCACTGTCAGGATGATCCATCATCTCTCCTTCATCAGCTTCAGATCCCACTGTTTCCCTGAGCAGGAAGGTCTGGAAAAGAAAATACAGAGGACATTAAACAACATTCACTCAGTACATGGCACTCATTTTGGTTTATAAGCTGGAAATTGAGCCATCAGTGTAGTATCAAGAGTGTCAGGATGGCCGAGTGGTCGAAGGTGCTGCGCCCAGGTCGCAGTCTCCTTTGGAGGCGTGGGTTCGAATCCCACTTCTGACAAGTGTCTTTCGCGAGGTGGATACATTTTTGGACTTTTTTTTTTCCAAGCACCCGTATCAAAAACAATGTCAACAGTTTCTGTAAATTATCGATAAGATCTATTGTCCGTTGCTTGCACTAATTTCCTGAAGTTGGCTAAATCGCAGTAAATCGGTAAAGCGGGAAATCACAGCATCTTCAACAAATCGTGATAGAGGTGCAGAGATAAAGGTTTTGACCCTACATATCAAGAGCGCAGCTGTCAATAGTTCAGCAGGTTCACAGTGCAGAAGGTTCAGTGGCACCAGGGTCCCCTGCGTCCCAATCACAGCTAGTTTTAACTTCTGTATTCAGGGCATGGGAGGGGTGTGTTGCATCGTGCACACACGGTGCCTGTTTCGCAGATAAGTTTTAATAAATACACAGAGAATAATATAGAGTCATTGGCCACGAGGAACACCTTCCCTGACCTTTTATTCTCTCCGGTTCCACGTCACCACGCCTACCATCCAACTCCAAAACTCGGGGAGACTAACACTCCCTACCTCTCTTGGTGTGCATCATAGGCGTGCCCATGACAAACACAACATTTCTCCTTAACCAATAGAAAACAAACATAGCTGCTCAAAAAAAAGATACTATACTAATCCAGTATACAAGAATAGTACACAACAAGAAATGCCACATTCAGTCAATCCACCCCGAATCCTTGCAGCCGCGTTGAGCATGGCGGTCGAGGACTCAAACTGTACAGTTCAAGTCCTTGTCTCAGAGGCACTGAGTTGATTGGTATGGAGCCAGGCACCTCCTGATCTGAATCTTGAACTGGCTCCAAATTCTGCATGTCCACACCCCTTGTAGTAGATGATTGAAAATTAGTAGCAGTTACCACCGGCCATGTGTACTGGCTCAAACTTCTGCATGTCCACACCCCATGTAGTAGATGATTGAGAATTAGTAGCAGTCACCACCGGATTCACTGTCAGGATGATCCATCCTCTCTCCTTCATCAGCTTCAAATCCCACTGTTTCCCTGAGCAGGAAGGTCTGGAATTGAAAATACAGAGGACATTAAACAACATTCACTCAGTACATGGCACTCATTTTGGTTTATACGCTCGAAAGTGAGCCATGAGCAAAGTGTGAAGAGTGTT
Organism: Pleurodeles waltl; assembly: GCF_031143425.1. Classification (NCBI taxonomy): domain Eukaryota; kingdom Metazoa; phylum Chordata; class Amphibia; order Caudata; family Salamandridae; genus Pleurodeles; species Pleurodeles waltl. The sequence continues at coordinate 6,800,424 of NW_027150097.1, forward strand.
AGGATGGCTGAGTGGTCTAAGGCGCTGCGTTCAGGTCGCAGTCTTCCTTGGAGGTGTGGGTTCAAATCCCACTTCTGACAAGTGTATTTTGTGAGGTGGATACATTTTTGGACTATTTTTCCCAAGCACCGTATCTAAACAATGTCAACAGTTTCTGTAAATTATGGATAAGATCTATTTTCCGTTGCTTGCACTAATTGCCTGAAGTTGGCTAAATCGCAGTAAATCGGTAAAGCAGGAAATCACAGCATCTTCAACAAATCGTGATAGAGGGGCCGAGATAAAGGTTTCGACCCTACATATCAAAAGCGCAGCTGTCAATAGTTCAGCAGGTTCACAGTGCAGAAGGTTCAGTGGCACCAGGCTCCCCTGCGTCCCAATCACAGCTGATTTTTAACTTCGGTATTCAGGGCATTGGAGGGGTGTGTTGCATCGTGCACACACGGTGCCTGTTTCGCAGATAAGTTTTAATAAATACACAGAGAATAATATAGAGTCATTGGCCACAAGGAACACCTTCCCTGACCTTTTATTCTCTCCGGTTCCACGTCACCGCGCCTACCATCCAACTCCAAAACTCGGGGGAGACTAACACTCCCTACCTCCCTTGGTGTGCATCAGAGGCGTGCCCATGACGAACACAACATTTCTCCTTAACCAATACAAAACAAACATAGCTGCAAAAAAAAAAGATACTATACTAATCCATTATACAAGAATAGTACACAACAAGAAATGCCACATTCAGTCAATCCACTCCGAATCCTTGCAGCCGCGTTGATCATGGCGGTCGAGGACTCAAACTGTACCGTTCAAGTCCTTGTCTCAGAGGCACTGAGTTGATTGGTATGGAGCCAGGCACCTCCTGATCTGAATCTTGAACTGGCTCCAAATTCTGCATGTCCACACCCCTTGTAGTAGATGATTGAGAATTAGTAGCAGTTACCACCGGCCATGTGTACTGGCTCAAACTTCTGCATGTCCACACCCCATGTAGTAGATGATTGAGAATTAGTAGCAGTCACCACCGGATTCACTGTCAGGATGATCCATCCTCTCTCCTTCATCAGCTTCAAATCCCACTGTTTCCCTGAGCAGGAAGGTCTGGAATTGAAAATACAGAGGACATTAAACAACATTCACTCAGTACATGGCACTCATTTTGGTTTATACGATCGAAAGTGAGCCATGAGCAAAGTGTGAAGAGTGTTAGGATGGCTGAGTGGTCTAAGGCGCTGCGTTCAGGTCGCAGTCTTCCTTGGAGGTGTGGGTTCAAATCCCACTTCTGACAAGTGTATTTTGTGAGGTGGATACATTTTTGGACTATTTTTTCCCAAGCACCGTATCTAAACAATGTCAACAGTTTCTGTAAATTATGGATAAGATCTATTTTCCGTTGCTTGCACTAATTGCCTGAAGTTGGCTAAATCGCAGTAAATCGGTAAAGCAGGAAATCACAGCATCTTCAACAAATCGTGATAGAGGGGCCGAGATAAAGGTTTCGACCCTACATATCAAAAGCGCAGCTGTCAATAGTTCAGCAGGTTCACAGTGCAGAAGGTTCAGTGGCACCAGGCTCCCCTGCGTCCCAATCACAGCTGATTTTTAACTTCGGTATTCAGGGCATTGGAGGGGTGTGTTGCATCGTGCACACACGGTGCCTGTTTCGCAGATAAGTTTTAATAAATACACAGAGAATAATATAGAGTCATTGGCCACAAGGAACACCTTCCCTGACCTTTTATTCTCTCCGGTTCCACGTCACCGCGCCTACCATCCAACTCCAAAACTCGGGGGAGACTAACACTCCCTACCTCCCTTGGTGTGCATCAGAGGCGTGCCCATGACGAACACAACATTTCTCCTTAACCAATACAAAACAAACATAGCTGCTAAAAAAAAAGATACTATACTAATCCATTATACAAGAATAGTACACAACAAGAAATGCCACATTCAGTCAATCCACTCCGAATCCTTGCAGCCGCGTTGATCATGGCGGTCGAGGACTCAAACTGTACCGTTCAAGTCCTTGTCTCAGAGGCACTGAGTTGATTGGTATGGAGCCAGGCACCTCCTGATCTGAATCTTGAACTGGCTCCAAATTCTGCATGTCCACACCCCTTGTAGTAGATGATTGAGAATTAGTAGCAGTCACTACCCGCCATGTGCACTGCCTCAAACTTCTGCATGTCCACACCCCATGTAGTAGATGATTGAGAATTAGTAGCAGTCACCACCGTATTCACTGTCAGGATGATCCATCGTCTCTCCTTCATCAGCTTCAGATCCCACTGTTTCCCTGAGCAGGAAGGTCTGGAATTGAAAATACAGAGGACATTAAACAACATTCACTCAGTACATGGCACTCATTTTGGTTTATACGCTCGAAATTGAGCCATGAGCAAAGTGTGAAGAGTGTCAGGATGGCCGAGTGGTCTAAGGCACTGCGTTCAGGTCGCAGTCTCCCTTGAAGGTGTGGGTTCAAATCCCACCTCTGACAAGTGTATTTTGCGAGGTGGATACATTTTTGGACTTTTTTTTCCCAAGCACCGTATCAAAAACAATGTCAACAGTTTCTGTAAATTATCGATAAGATCTATTTTCCGTTGCTTGCACTAATTGCCTGAAGTTGGCTAAATCGCAGTAAATCGGTAAAGCAGGAAATCACAGCATCTTCAACAAATCGTGATAGAGGGGCCGAGATAAAGGTTTCGACCCTACATATCAAAAGCGCAGCTGTCAATAGTTCAGCAGGTTCACAGTGCAGAAGGTTCAGTGGCACCAGGCTCCCCTGCGTCCCAATCACAGCTGATTTTTAACTTCGGTATTCAGGGCATTGGAGGGGTGTGTTGCATCGTGCACACACGGTGCCTGTTTCGCAGATAAGTTTTAATAAATACACAGAGAATAATATAGAGTCATTGGCCACAAGGAACACCTTCCCTGACCTTTTATTCTCTCCGGTTCCACGTCACCGCGCCTACCATCCAACTCCAAAACTCGGGGGAGACTAACACTCCCTACCTCCCTTGGTGTGCATCAGAGGCGTGCCCATGACGAACACAACATTTCTCCTTAACCAATACAAAACAAACATAGCTGCTAAAAAAAAAGATACTATACTAATCCATTATACAAGAATAGTACACAACAAGAAATGCCACATTCAGTCAATCCACTCCGAATCCTTGCAGCCGCGTTGATCATGGCGGTCGAGGACTCAAACTGTACCGTTCAAGTCCTTGTCTCAGAGGCACTGAGTTGATTGGTATGGAGCCAGGCACCTCCTGATCTGAATCTTGAACTGGCTCCAAATTCTGCATGTCCACACCCCTTGTAGTAGATGATTGAGAATTAGTAGCAGTCACTACCCGCCATGTGCACTGCCTCAAACTTCTGCATGTCCACACCCCATGTAGTAGATGATTGAGAATTAGTAGCAGTCACCACCGGATTCACTGTCAGGATGATCCATCGTCTCTCCTTCATCAGCTTCAGATCCCACTGTTTCCCTGAGCAGGAAGGTCTGGAATTGAAAATACAGAGGACATTAAACAACATTCACTCAGTACATGGCACTCATTTTGGTTTATACGCTCGAAATTGAGCCATGAGCAAAGTGTGAAGAGTGTCAGGATGGCCAAGTGGTCTAAGGCACTGCGTTCAGGTCGCAGTCTCCCTTGAAGGTGTGGGTTCAAATCCCACCTCTGACAAGTGTATTTTGCGAGGTGGATACATTTTTGGACTTTTTTTTCCCAAGCACCGTATCAAAAACAATGTCAACAGTTTCTGTAAATTATCGATAAGATCTATTTTCCGTTGCTTGCACTAATTGCCTGAAGTTGGCTAAATCGCAGTAAATCGGTAAAGCAGGAAATCACAGCATCTTCAACAAATCGTGATAGAGGGGCCGAGATAAAGGTTTCGACCCTACATATCAAAAGCGCAGCTGTCAATAGTTCAGCAGGTTCACAGTGCAGAAGGTTCAGTGGCACCAGGCTCCCCTGCATCCCAATCACAGCTGATTTTTAACTTCGGTATTCAGGGCATTGGAGGGGTGTGTTGCATCGTGCACACACGGTGCCTGTTTCGCAGATAAGTTTTAATAAATACACAGAGAATAATATAGAGTCATTGGCCACAAGGAACACCTTCCCTGACCTTTTATTCTCTCCGGTTCCACGTCACCGCGCCTACCATCCAACTCCAAAACTCGGGGGAGACTAACACTCCCTACCTCCCTTGGTGTGCATCAGAGGCGTGCCCATGACGAACACAACATTTCTCCTTAACCAATACAAAATAAACATAGCTGCTAAAAAAAAAGATACTATACTAATCCATTATACAAGAATAGTACACAACAAGAAATGCCACATTCAGTCAATCCACTCCGAATCCTTGCAGCCGCGTTGATCATGGCGGTCGAGGACTCAAACTGTACCGTTCAAGTCCTTGTCTCAGAGGCACTGAGTTGATTGGTATGGAGCCAGGCACCTCCTGATCTGAATCTTGAACTAGCTCCAAATTCTGCATGTCCACACCCCTTGTAGTAGATGATTGAGAATTAGTAGCAGTCACTACCTGCCATGTGCACTGCCTCAAACTTCTGCATGTCCACACCCCATGTAGTAGATGATTGAGAATTAGTAGCAGTCACCACCGGATTCACTGTCAGGATGATCCATCGTCTCTCCTTCATCAGCTTCAGATCCCACTGTTTCCCTGAGCAGGAAGGTCTGGAATTGAAAATACAGAGGACATTAAACAACATTCACTCAGTACATGGCACTCATTTTGGTTTATACGCTCGAAATTGAGCCATGAGCGAAGTGTGAAGAGTGTCAGGATGGCCGAGTGGTCTAAGGCACTGCGTTCAGGTCGCAGTCTCCCTTGAAGGTGTGGGTTCAAATCCCACCTCTGACAAGTGTATTTTGCGAGGTGGATACATTTTTGGACTTTTTTTTCCCAAGCACCGTATCAAAAACAATGTCAACAGTTTCTGTAAATTATCGATAAGATCTATTTTCCGTTGCTTGCACTAATTGCCTGAAGTTGGCTAAATCGCAGTAAATCGGTAAAGCAGGAAATCACAGCATCTTCAACAAATCGTGATAGAGGGGCCGAGATAAAGGTTTCGACCCTACATATCAAAAGCGCAGCTGTCAATAGTTCAGCAGGTTCACAGTGCAGAAGGTTCAGTGGCACCAGGGTCCCCTGCGTCCCAATCACAGCTGGTTTTTAACTTCTGTATTCAGGGGATGGGAGGGGTGGGGGTGTTGCGTCGTGCACACACGGTGCCTGTTTTGCAGAGAAGTTTTAATAAATACACAAAGAATAATATGGAGTCTTTGGCCACGAGGGACACCTTCCCCTACCTTTTATTCTCTCCGATTTCACATCACCGCACCTACCATCCAACTCCAATACTCGGGGGAGACTAACACTCCCTACCTCCCTTGGTGTGCATCATGGGCGTGTCCATGACGAACACAACATTTCTCCTTAACCAATACAAAACAAACATAGCTGCTCAAAAAAAAGATACTATACTAATCCAGTATACAAGAATAGTACACAACAATAAATACCACATTCAGTCAATCCACCCCGAATCCTTGCAGCCGTGTTGAGCATGACGGTCGAGGACTCAAACTGTACCGTTCAAGTCCTTGTCTCAGAGGCACTGAGTTGATTGGTATGGAGCCAGGCACCTCCTGATCTTAATCTTGAACTGGCTCCAAATTCTGCATGTCCACACCCCCTGTAGTAGATGATTGAGAATTAGTAGCAGTCACCACCGGCCATATGCACTGGCTCAAAATTCTGCAAGTCCACACCCCATGTAGTAGATGATTGAGAATTAGTAGCAGTCACCACAGGGTCCACTTTCAGTATGATCCATCCTCTCTCCTTCATCAGCTTCAGATCCCACTGTTTCCCTGAGCAGGAAGGTCTGGAATTGAAAATACAGAGGACATTAAATAACATTCACTCAGTACATGGCACTCATTTTGGTTTATAAGCTGGAAATTGAGCCATCAGTTTGGCGTCAAGAGTGTCAGGATGGCCGGGTGGTCTAAGGTGCTGCGTTCAGGTTGCAGTCTCCCTTGGAGACGTGGGTTCAAACCCCACTTCTGACAAGTGTCCTTTGCGAGGTGGATACATTTTTGGACTTTTTTTTACCAAGCACCCTTATCAAAAACAATGTGAACAGTTTCTGTAAATTATCGATAAGATCAATTGTCCGTTGCTTGCACTAATTGCCTGAAGTTGGCTAAATCGCAGTAAATCGGTAAAGCAGGAAATCACAGCATCTTCAACAAATCGTGATAGAGGGGCCAAGATAAAGGTTTCGACCCTACATATCAAGAGCGCAGCTGTCAATAGTTCAGCAGGTTCACAGTGCAGAAGGTTCAGTGGCACCAGGGTCCCCTGCATCCCAATCACAGCTGTTTTTTAAATTCTGTATTCAGGGCATGGGAGGAGTGTGTTGCATCGTGCACACACGGTGCCTGTTTCGCAGATAAGTTTTAATAAATACACAGAGAATAACATAGAGTCATTGGCCACGAGGAACACCTTCCCTGACCTTTTATTCTCTCCGGTTCCACGTCACCGCGCCTACCATCCAACTCCAAAACTCGGAGGAGACTAACACTCCCTACCTCCCTTGGTGTGCATCATAGGCGTGCCCATGACGAACACAACATTTCTCCTTAACCAATACAAAACAAACATAGCTGCTCAAAAAAAAGATACTATACTAATCCAGTATACAAGAATAGTACACAACAAGAAATGCCACATTCAGTCAATCCACCCCGAATCCTTGCAGCCGCGTTGAGCATGGCGGTCGAGGACTCAAACTGTACCGTTCAAGTCCTTGTCACAGAGGCACTGAGTTGATTGGTATGGAGCCAGGCACCTCCTGATCTGAATCTTGAACTGGTTCCAAGTTCTGCATGTCCACACCCCTTGTAGTAGATGATTGAGAATTAGTAGCAGTCACCACCGGCCATGTGCACTGGCTCAAACTTCTGCATGTCCACACCCCATGTAGTCGATGATTGAGAATTAGTAGCATTCACCACCGGATTCACTGTCAGGATGATCCATCCTCTCTCCTTCATCAGCTTCAGATCCCACTGTTTCCCTGAGCAGGAAGGTCTGGAATTGAAAATACAGAGGACATTAAACAACATTCACTCAGTACATGGCACTCATTTTGGTTTATACGCTCAAAATTGAGCCAGGAGCGAGGTGTGAAGAGTGTCAGGATGGCTGAGTGGTCTAAGGCGCTGCGTTCAGGTTGCAGTCTTCCTTGGAGGCGTGGGTTCAAATCCCACTTCTGACGAGTGTAATTTGCGAGGTGGATACATTTTTGGACTTTTTTTCCCAAGCACCGTATCAAAAACAATGTCAACAGTTTCTGTAAATTATCGATAAGATCTATTTTCCGTTGCTTGCACTAATTGCCTGAAGTTGGCTAAATCGCAGTAAATCGGTAAAACAGGAAATCACAGCATCTTCAACAAATCGTGATAGAGGGGCCGAGATAAAGGTTTCGACCCTACAGATCAAAAGCACAGCTGTCAATAGTTCAGCAGGTTCACAGTGCAGAAGGTTCAGTGGCACCAGGGTCCCCTGCGTCCCAATCACAGCTGGTTTTTAACTTCTGTATTCAGGGCATGGGAGGGGAGTGTTGCATCGTGCACACACAGTGCCTGTTTCGCAGATAAGTTTTAATAAATACACAGAGAATAATATAGAGTCATTGGCCACGAGGAACACCTTCCCTGACCTTTTATTCTCTCCAGTTCCACGTCACCGCGCCTACCATCCAACTCCAAAACTCGGGGGAGACTAACACTCCCTACCTCCCTTGGTGTGCATCATAGGTGTGCCCATGACGAACACAACATTTCTCCTTAACCAATACAAAACAAACATAGCTGCTCAAAAAAAAGATACTATACTAATCCAGTATACAATAATAGTACACAACAAGAAATGCCACATTCAGTCAATCCACCCTGAATCCTTGCAGCCGCTTTGAGCATGGCGGTCGAGGACTCAAACTGTACCGTTCAAGTCCTTGTCTCAGAGGCACTGAGTTGATTGGTATGGAGTCAGGCACCTCCTGATCTGAATCTTGAACTAGCTCCAAATTCTGCATGTCCACACCCCCTGTAGTAGATGATTGAGAATTAATAGCAGTCACCACCGGCCATGTGCACTGGCTCAAAATTCAGCATGTCCACACCCCATGTAGTAGATGATTGAGAATTAGTAGCAGTCACCACCGGATCCACTGTCAGGATGATCCATCCTCTCTCCTTCATCAGCTTCAGATCCTACTGTGTCCCTGAGCAGGAAGGTCTGGAATTGAAAATACAGAGGACATTAAACAACATTTACTCAGTACATGGCACTCATTTTGGTTTATAAGCTGGAAATTGATCCATCAGGACAGTGTCAAGAGTGTCAGGATGGCCGAGTGGTCTAAGGCGCTGAGTTCAGGTCGCAGTCTTCTTTGGAGGTGTGGGTTTGAATCCCACTTCTGATAAGTGTCTTTTGCGAGGTGGATACAGTTTGGGAATTTTTTTTCCAAGCACCCGTATCAAAAACAATGTCAACAGTTTCTGTAAATTATCGATAAGATCTATTGTCCGTTGCTTGCACTAATTGCCTGAAGTTGGCTAAATCGCAGTAAATCGGTAAAGCGGGAAATCACAGCATCTTCAACAAATCGTGATAGAGGGGCCAAATTAAAGGTTTCGACCCTACATATCAAAAGCACAGCTGTCAATAGTTCAGCAGGTTCACAGTGCAGAAGGTTCAGTGGCACCAGGGTCCCCTGCATCCCAATCACAGCTGGTTTTTAACTTCTGTATTCAGGGCATGGGAGGGGTGTGTTGCATCGTGCACACAGTGCCTGTTTCGCAGATAAGTTTTAATAAATACACAGAGAATAATATAGAGTCATTGGCCACGAGGAACACCTTCCCTGACCTTTTATTCTCTCCGGTTCCACGTCACTGCGCCTACCATCCAACTCCAAAACTCGGGGGAGACTAACACTCCCTACCTCCCTTGGTGTGCATCATAGGCGTGCCCATGACGAACTCAACATTTCTCCTTAACCAATACAAAACAAACATAGCTGCTCAAAAAAAAGATACTATACTAATCCAGTATACAAGAATGGTACACAACAAGAAATGCCACATTCAGTCAATCCACCCCAAATCCTTGCAGCCGCGTTGAGCATGGCGGTCGAGGTCTCAAACTGTACCGTTCAAGTCCTTGTCTCAGAGGCACTGAGTTGATTGGTATGGAGCCAGGCACCTCCTGATCTGAATCTTGAACTGGCTCCAAATTCTGCATGTCCACACCCCCTGTAGTAGATGATTGAGAATTAGTAGCAGTCATCACCGGCCATGTGCACTGGCTCAAAATTCAGCATGTCCACACCCCATGTAGTAGATGATTGAGAATTAGTAGCAGTCACCACCGGATCCACTGTCAGGATGATCCATCCTCTCTCCTTCATCAGCTTCAGTTCCCACTGTTTCCCTGAGCAGGAAGGTCTGGAATTGAAAATACAGAGGACATTAAACAACATTCACTCAGTACATGGCACTCATTTTCGTTTATACGCTCAAAATTGAGCCATGAGCTAGGTGTGAAGAGTGTCAGGATGGCTGAGTGGTCTAAGGCGCTGCGTTCAGGTTGCAGTCTTCCTTGGAGGCGTGGGTTTGAATCCCACTTCTGATAAGTGTCTTTTGCGAGGTGGATACAGTTTTGGAATTTTTTTTCCAAGCACCCGTATCAAAAACAATGTCAACAGTTTCTGTAAATTATCGATAAGATCTATTGTCCGTTGCTTGCACTAATTGCCTGAAGTTGGCTAAATCGCAGTAAACGGTAAAGCAGGAAATCACAGCATCTTCAACAAATCGTGATAGAGGGGCCAAATTAAAGGTTTCGACCCTACATATCAAAAGCACAGCTGTCAATAGTTCAGCAGGTTCACAGTGCAGAAGGTTCAGTGGCACCAGGGTCCCCTGCATCCCAATCACAGCTGGTTTTTAACTTCTGTATTCAGGGCATGGGAGGGGTGTGTTGCATCGTGCACACAGTGCCTGTTTCGCAGATAAGTTTTAATAAATACACAGAGAATAATATAGAGTCATTGGCCACGAGGAACACCTTCCCTGACCTTTTATTCTCTCCGGTTCCACGTCACCGCGCCTACCATCCAACTCCAAAACTCGGGGGAGACTAACACTCCCTACCTCCCTTGGTGTGCATCATAGGCGTGCCCATAACGAACACAACATTTCTCCTTAACCAATACAAAACAAACATAGCTGCTAAAAAAAAAGATACTATACTAATCCAGTATACAAGAATGGTACACAACAAGAAATGCCACATTCAGTCAATCCACCCCGAATCCTTGCAGCCGCGTTGAGCATGGCGGTCGAGGACTCAAACTGTACCGTTCAAGTCATTGTCTCAGAGGCTCTGTGTTGATTGGTATGGAGCCAGGCACCTCCTGATCTGAATCTTGAACTGGCTCCAAATTCTGCATGTCCACACCCCCTGTAGTAGATGATTGAGAATTAGTAGCAGTCACCACCGGATCCACTGTCAGGATGATCCATCCTCTCTCCTTCATCAGCTTCAGATCCCACTGTTTCCCTGAGCAGGAAGGTCTGGAATTGAAAATACAGAGGACATTAAACAACATTCACTCAGTACATGGCACTCATTTTGGTTTATAAGCTGGAAATTGAGCCATCAGTGAAGTGTTAAGAGTGTCAGGATGGCTGAGTGGTCTAAGGCACTGCATTCAGATCGCAGTCTCCTATGGAGGCATGGGTTCAAATCCCACTTCTGACAAGTGCCTTTTGCGAGGTGGATACATTTTTGGACTTTTTTTTCCAAGCACCCGTATCAAAAACAATGTCAACAGTTTCTGTAAATTATCAATAAGATCTATTGTCCGTTGCTTGCACTAATTTTCTGAAGTTGGTTAAATCGCAGTAAATCGGTAAAGCAGGAAATCACATCATCTTCAACAAATCGTGATAGAGGGGCAGAGATAAAGGTTTCGACCCTACATATCAAGAGCGCAGCTGTCAATAGTTCAGCAGGTTCACAGTGCAGAAGGTTCAGTGGCACCAGGGTCCCCTGCGTCCCAATCACAGCTGGTTTTTAACTTCTGTATTCAGGGCATGGGAGGGGTGTGTTGCATCGTGCACACACGGTGCCTGTTTCGCAGATAAGTTTTAATAAATACACAGAGAATAATATAGAGTCATTGGCCACGAGGAACACCTTCCCTGACCTTTTATTCTCTCCGGTTCCACGTCTCCGCGCCTTCCATCCAACTCCAAAACTCTGGGGAGACTATCACTCCCTACATCCCTTGGTGTGCATCATAGGCGTGCCCATGACGAACACAACATTTCTCCTTAACCAATACAAAACAAACATAGCTGCTCAAAAAAAAGATACTATACTAATCCAGTATACAAGAATAGTACACAAGAAGAACTGCCATATTCAGTCAATCCACCCCGAATCCTTGCAGCCGCGTTGAGCATGGCGGTCGAGGACTCAAACTGTACCGTTCAAGTCCTTGTCTCAGAGGCACTGAGTTGATTGGTATGGAGCCAGGCACCTCCTGATCTGAATCTTGAACTGGCTCCAAATTCTGCATGTCCACACCCCCTGTAGTAGATGATTGAGAATTAGTAGCAGTCACCACCGGCCATGTGCACTGGCTCAAAATTCAGCATGTCCACACCCCATGTAGTAGATGATTGAGAATTAGTAGCAGTCACCACCGGATCCACTGTCAGGATGATCCATCCTCTCTCCTTCATCAGCTTCAGATCCCACTGTTTCCCTGAGCAGGAAGGTCTGGAATTGAAAATACAGAGGACATTAAACAACATTCACTCAGTACATGGCACTCATTTTGGTTTATAAGCTGGAAATTGAGCCATCAGTGCAGTGTCAAGAGTGTCCGGATGGCTGAGTGGTCTAAGGCACTGCATTCAGATCGCAGTCTCCTTTGGAGGCATGGGTTCAAATCCCACTTCTGACAAGTGCCTTTTGCGAGGTGGATACATTTTTGGACTTTTTTTTTCCAAGCACCCGTATCAAAAACAATGTCAACAGTTTCTGTAAATTATCAATAAGATCTATTGTCCGTTGCTTGCACTAATTTCCTGAAGTTGGTTAAATCGCAGTAAATCGGTAAAGCAGGAAATCACATCATCTTCAACAAATCGTGATAGAGGGGCAGAGATAAAGGTTTCGACCCTACATATCAAGAGCGCAGCTGTCAATAGTTCAGCAGGTTCACAGTGCAGAAGGTTCAGTGGCACCAGGGTCCCCTGCGTCCCAATCACAGCTGGTTTTTAACTTCTGTATTCAGGGCATGGGAGGGGTGTATTGCATCGTGCACACACGTTGCCTGTTTCGCAGATAAGTTTTAATAAATACACAGAGAATAATATAGAGTCATTGGCCACGAGGAACACCTTCCCTGACCTTTTATTCTCTCCGGTTCCACGTCACCGCGCCTACCATCCAACTCCAAAACTCGGGGGAGACTAACACTCCCTACCTCCCTTGGTGTGCATCATAGGCGTGCCCATGACGAACACAACATTTCTCCTTAACCAATACAAAACAAACATAGCTGCTCAAAAAAAAGATACTATACTAATCCAGTATACAAGAATAGTACACAACAAGAAATGCCACATTCAGTCAATCCACCCCGAATCCTTGCAGCCGCGTTGAGCATGGCGGTCGAGGACTCAAACTGTACCGTTCAAGTCCTTGTCTCAGAGGCACTGAGTTGATTGGTATGGAGCCAGGCACCTCCTGATCTGAATCTTGAACTGACTCCAAATTCTGCATGTCCACACCCCCTGTAGTAGATGATTGAGAATTAGTAGCAGTCACCACCGGCCATGTGCACTGGCTCAAACTTCTGCATGTCCACACCCCATGTAGTCGATGATTGAGAATTAGTAGCAGTCACCACCGGATTCACTGTCAGGATGATCCATCCTCTCTCCTTCATCAGCTTCAGATCCCACTGTTTCCCTGTGCAGGAAGGTCTGGAATTGAAAATACAGAGGACATTAAACAACATTCACTCAGTACATGGCACTCATTTTGGTTTATACGCTCGAAATTGATCCTTGAGCGAGGTGTGAAGAGTGTCAGGATGGCCGAGTGGTCTAAGGCGCTGCGTTCAGGTCGCAGCTTCCCTTGGAGGTGTGGGTTCAAATCCCACTTCTGACAAGTGTATTTTGCGAGGTGGATACATTTTTGGACTTTTTTTTCCCAAGCACCGTATCAAAAACAATGTCAACAGTTTCTGTAAATTATCGATAAGATCTATTTTCCATTGCTTGCACTAATTGCCTGAAGTTGGCTAAATCGCAGTAAATCGGTAAAGCAGGAAATCACAGCATCTTCAACAATTCGTGATAGAGGGGCCGAGATAAAAGTTTCGACCCTACATATCAAAAGCGCAGCTGTCAATAGTTCAGCAGGTTCACAGTGCAGAAGGTTCAGTGGCACCACGGTCCCCTGCGTCCCAATCACAGCTGGTTTTTAACTTCTGTATTCAGGGGATGGGAGGGCTGTGGGTGTTGCGTCGTGCACACACAGTGCCTGTTTTGTAGATAAGTTTTAATAAATACACAAAGAATAATATGGAGTCTTTGGCCACGAGGAACACCTTCCCCTACCTTTTATTCTCTCCGATTCCACATCACCGCACCTACCATCCAACTCCAAAACTCGGGGGAGACTAACACTCCCTACCTCCCTTGGTGTGCATCATGGGCGTGCCCATGACGAACACAACATTTCTCCTTAACCAATACAAAACAAACATAGCTGCTCAAAAAAAAGATACTATACTAATCCAGTATACAAGAATAGTACACAACAATAAATACCACATTCAGTCAATCCACCCCGAATCCTTGCAGCCGCGTTGAGCATGGCGGTCGAGGACTCAAACTGTACCGTTCAAGTCCTTGTCTCAGAGGCACTGAGTTGATTGGTATAGAGCCAGGCACCTCCTGATCTGAATCTTGAACTGGCTCCAAATTCTGCATGTCAACACCCCCTGTAGTAGATGATTGAGAATTAGTAGCAGTCACCACCGGCCATATGCACTGGCTCAAAATTCTGCATGTCCACACCACATGTAGTAGATGATTGAGAATTAGTAGCAGTCACCACAGGGTCCACTGTCAGGATGATCCATCCTCTCTCCTTCATCAGCTTCAGATCCCACTGTTTCCCTGAGCAGGAAGGTCTGGAATTGAAAATACAGAGAACATTAAACAACATTCACTCAGTACATGGCACTCATTTTGGTTTATACGCTCGAAATTGAGCCATGAGCAAGGTGTGAAGAGTGTTAGGATGGCCGAGTGGTCTAAGGCGCTGCGTTCAGGTCACTGTCTCCCTTGGAGGTGTGGGTTCAAATCCCACTTCTGACAAGTGTATTTTGCGAGGTGGATACATTTTTGGACTTTTTTTTTCCAAGCACCCTTATCAAAAACAATGTCAACAGTTTCTGTAAATTATCGATAAGATCTATTGTCCGTTGCTTGCACTAATTGCCTGAAGTTGGCTAAATCGCATTAAATCGGTAAAGCAGGAAATCACAGCATCTTCAACAAATCGTGATAGAGGGGCCGAGATAAAGGTTTCCACCCTACATATCAAAAGCACAGCTGTCAATAGTTCAGCAGGTTCACAGTGCAGAAGGTTCAGTGGCACCAGGGTCCCCTGCGTCCCAATCACAGCTGGTTTTTAACTTCTGTGTTCAGGGGTTGGGATGGGTGGGGGTGTTGCGTTGTGCACACACAGTGCCTGTTTTGCAGAGCAGTTTTAATAAATACACAAAGAATAATATGGAGTCTTTGGCCACGAGGAACACCTTCCCCTACCTTTTATTCTCTCTGATTCCACATCACCGCACCTACCATCCAACTCCAAAATTCGGGGGAGACTAACACTCCCTACCTCCCTTGGTGTGCATCATGGGCGTGCCCATGACGAACACAACATTTCTCCTTAACCAATACAAAACAAACATAGCTGCTCAAAAAAAAGATACTATACTAATCCAGTATACAAGAATAGTACACAACAATAAATACCACATTCAGTCAATCCACCCCGAATCCTTGCAGCCGCGTTGAGCATGGCGGTCGAGGACTCAAACTGTACCGTTCAAGTCCTTGAGTCAGAGGCACTGAGTTGATTGGTATGGAGCCAGGCACCTCCTGATCTGAATCTTGAACTGGCTCCAAATTCTGCATGTCCACACCCCCTGTAGTAGATGATTGAGAATTAGTAGCAGTCACCACCGGCCATGTGCACTAGCTCAAAATTCAGCATGTCCACACCCCATGTAGTAGATGATTGAGAATTGGTAGCAGTCACCACCGGATCCACTGTCAGGATGATCCATCCTCTCTCCTTCATCAGCTTCAGATCCCACTGTTTCCCTGAGCAGGAAGGTCTGGAATTGAAAATACAGGGGACATTAAACAACATTCACTCAGTACACGGCACTCATTTTGGTTTATACGCTCGAAATTGAGCCATGAGCGAGGTGTGCGGAGTGTCAGGATGGCCGAGTGGTCTAAGGCGCTGCGTTCAGGTCGCAGTCTCCCTTGGAGGCGTGGGTTCGAATCCCACTTCTGACAAGTGTCTTTCGCGAGGTGGATACATTTTTGGACTTTTTTTTTTCCAACCACCCGTATCAAAAACAATGTCAACAGTTTCTGTAAATTATCGATAAGATCTATTGTCCGTTGCTTGCACTAATTTCCTGAAGTTGGCTAAATCGCAGTAAATCGGTAAAGCGGGAAATCACAGCATCTTCAACAAATCGTGATAGAGGTGCAGAGATAAAGGTTTTGACCCTACATATCAAGAGCGCAGCTGTCAATAGTTCAGCAGGTTCACAGTGCAGAAGGTTCAGTGGCACCAGGGTCCCCTGCGTCCCAATCACAGCTGGTTTTTAACTTCTGTATTCAGGGCATGGGAGGGGTGTGTTGCATCGTGCACACACGGTGCCTGTTTCGCAGATAAGTTTTAATAAATACACAGAGAATAATATAGAGTCATTGGCCACGAGGAACACCTTCCCTGACCTTTTATTCTCTCCGGTTCCACGTCACCGCGCCTACCATCCAACTCCAAAACTCGGGGGAGACTAACACTCCCTACCTCTCTTGGTGTGCATCATAGGCGTGCCCATGACGAACACAACATTTCTCCTTAACCAATAGAAAACAAACATAGCTGCTCAAAAAAAAGATACTATACTAATCCAGTATACAAGAATAGTACACAACAAGAAATGCCACATTCAGTCAATCCACCCCGAATCCTTGCAGCCGCGTTGAGCATGGCGGTCGAGGACTCAAACTGTACAGTTCAAGTCCTTGTCTCAGAGGCACTGAGTTGATTGGTATGGAGCCAGGCACCTCCTGATCTGAATCTTGAACTGGCTCCAAATTCTGCATGTCCACACCCCTTGTAGTAGATGATTGAGAATTAGTAGCAGTTACCACCGGCCATGTGTACTGGCTCAAACTTCTGCATGTCCACACCCCATGTAGTAGATGATTGAGAATTAGTAGCAGTCACCACCGGATTCACTGTCAGGATGATCCATCCTCTCTCCTTCATCAGCTTCAAATCCCACTGTTTCCCTGAGCAGGAAGGTCTGGAATTGAAAATACAGAGGACATTAAACAACATTCACTCAGTACATGGCACTCATTTTGGTTTATACGCTCGAAAGTGAGCCATGAGCAAAGTGTGAAGAGTGTTAGGATGGCTGAGTGGTCTAAGGCGCTGCGTTCAGGTCGCAGTCTTCCTTGGAGGTGTGGGTTCACATCCCACTTCTGACAAGTGTATTTTGTGAGGTGGATACATTTTTGGACTATTTTTTCCCAAGCACCGTATCTAAACAATGTCAACAGTTTCTGTAAATTATGGATAAGATCTATTTTCCGTTGCTTGCACTAATTGCCTGAAGTTGGCTAAATCGCAGTAAATCGGTAAAGCAGGAAATCACAGCATCTTCAACAAATCGTGATAGAGGGGCCGAGATAAAGGTTTCGACCCTACATATCAAAAGCGCAGCTGTCAATAGTTCAGCAGGTTCACAGTGCAGAAGGTTCAGTGGCACCAGGCTCCCCTGCGTCCCAATCACAGCTGATTTTTAACTTCGGTATTCAGGGCATTGGAGGGGTGTGTTGCATCGTGCACACACGGTGCCTGTTTCGCAGATAAGTTTTAATAAATACACAGATAATAATATAGAGTCATTGGCCACAAGGAACACCTTCCCTGATCTTTTATTCTCTCCGGTTCCACGTCACCGCGCCTACCATTCAACTCCAAAACTCGGGGGAGACTAACACTCCCTACCTCCCTTGGTGTGCATCAGAGGCGTGCCCATGACGAACACAACATTTCTCCTTAACCAATACAAAACAAACATAGCTGCTAAAAAAAAAGATACTATACTAATCCATTATACAAGAATAGTACACAACAAGAAATGCCACATTCAGTCAATCCACTCCGAATCCTTGCAGCCGCGTTGATCATGGCGGTCGAGGACTCAAACTGTACCGTTCAAGTCCTTGTCTCAGAGGCACTGAGTTGATTGGTATGGAGCCAGGCACCTCCTGATCTGAATCTTGAACTGGCTCCAAATTCTGCATGTCCACACCCCTTGTAGTAGATGATTGAGAATTAGTAGCAGTCACTACCCGCCATGTGCACTGCCTCAAACTTCTGCATGTCCACACCCCATGTAGTAGATGATTGAGAATTAGTAGCAGTCACAACCGGATTCACTGTCAGGATGATCCATCGTCTCTCCTTCATCAGCTTCAGATCCCACTGTTTACCTGAGCAGGAAGGTCTGGAATTGAAAATACAGAGGACATTAAACAACATTCACTCAGTACATGGCACTCATTTTGGTTTATACGCTCGAAATTGAGCCATGAGCAAAGTGTGAAGAGTGTCAGGATGGCCGAGTGTTCTAAGGCACTGCGTTCAGGTCGCAGTCTCCCTTGAAGGTGTGGGTTCAAATCCCACCTCTGACAAGTGTATTTTGCGAGGTGGATACATTTTTGGACTTTTTTTTCCCAAGCACCGTATCAAAAACAATGTCAACAGTTTCTGTTAATTATCGATAAGATCTATTTTCCGTTGCTTGCACTAATTGCCTGAAGTTGGCTAAATCGCAGTAAATCGGTAAAGCAGGAAATCACAGCATCTTCAACAAATCGTGATAGAGGGGCCGAGATAAAGGTTTCGACCCTACATATCAAAAGCGCAGCTGTCAATAGTTCAGCAGGTTCACAGTGCAGAAGGTTCAGTGGCACCAGGCTCCCCTGCGTCCCAATCACAGCTGATTTTTAACTTCGGTATTCAGGGCATTGGAGGGGTGTGTTGCATCGTGCACACACGGTGCCTGTTTCGCAGATAAGTTTTAATAAATACACAGAGAATAATATAGAGTCATTGGCCACAAGGAACACCTTCCCTGACCTTTTATTCTCTCCGGTTCCACGTCACCGCGCCTACCATCCAACTCCAAAACTCGGGGGAGACTAACACTCCCTACCTCCCTTGGTGTGCATCAGAGGCGTGCCCATGACGAACACAACATTTCTCCTTAACCAATACAAAACAAACATAGCTGCTAAAAAAAAAGATACTATACTAATCCATTATACAAGAATAGTACACAACAAGAAATGCCACCTTCAGTCAATCCACTCCGAATCCTTGCAGCCGCGTTGATCATGGCGGTCGAGGACTCAAACTGTACCGTTCAAGTCCTTGTCTCAGAGGCACTGAGTTGATTGGTATGGAGCCAGGCACCTCCTGATCTGAATCTTGAACTGGCTCCAAATTCTGCATGTCCACACCCCTTGTAGTAGATGATTGAGAATTAGTAGCAGTCACTACCCGCCATGTGCACTGCCTCAAACTTCTGCATGTCCACACCCCATGTAGTAGATGATTGAGAATTAGTAGCAGTCACCACCGGATTCACTGTCAGGATGATCCATCGTCTCTCCTTCATCAGCTTCAGATCCCACTGTTTCCCTGAGCAGGAAGGTCTGGAATTGAAAATACAGAGGACATTAAACAACATTCACTCAGTACATGGCACTCATTTTGGTTTATACGCTCGAAATTGAGCCATGAGCGAAGTGTGAAGATTGTCAGGATGGCCGAGTGGTCTAAGGCACTGCGTTCAGGTCGCAGTCTCCCTTGAAGGTGTGGGTTCAAATCCTACCTCTGACAAGTGTATTTTGCGAGGTGGATACATTTTTGGACTTTTTTTTCCCAAGCACCGTATCAAAAACAATGTCAACAGTTTCTGTAAATTATCGATAAGATCTATTTTCCGTTGCTTGCACTAATTGCCTGAAGTTGGCTAAATCGCAGTAAATCGGTAAAGCAGGAAATCACAGCATCTTCAACAAATCGTGATAGAGGGGCCGAGATAAAGGTTTCGACCCTACATATCAAAAGCGCAGCTGTCAATAGTTCAGCAGGTTCACAGTGCAGAAGGTTCAGTGGCACCAGGGTCCCCTGCGTCCCAATCACAGCTGGTTTTTAACTTCTGTATTCAGGGGATGGGAGGGGTGGGGGTGTTGCGTCGTGCACACACGGTGCCTGTTTTGCAGAGAAGTTTTAATAAATACACAAAGAATAATATGGAGTCTTTGGCCACGAGGGACACCTTCCCCTACCTTTTATTCTCTCCGATTTCACATCACCGCACCTACCATCCAACTCCAATACTCGGGGGAGACTAACACTCCCTACCTCCCTTGGTGTGCATCATGGGCGTGTCCATGACGAACACAACATTTCTCCTTAACCAATACAAAACAAACATAGCTGCTCAAAAAAAAGATACTATACTAATCCAGTATACAAGAATAGTACACAACAATAAATACCACATTCAGTCAATCCACCCCGAATCCTTGCAGCCGTGTTGAACATGACGGTCGAGGACTCAAACTGTACCGTTCAAGTCCTTGTCTCAGAGGCACTGAGTTGATTGGTATGGAGCCAGGCACCTCCTGATCTTAATCTTGAACTGGCTCCAAATTCTGCATGTCCACACCCCCTGTAGTAGATGATTGAGAATTAGTAGCAGTCACCACCGGCCATATGCACTGGCTCAAAATTCTGCAAGTCCACACCCCATGTAGTAGATGATTGAGAATTAGTAGCAGTCACCACATGGTCCACTTTCAGTATGATCCATCCTCTCTCCTTCATCAGCTTCAGATCCCACTGTTTCCCTGAGCAGGAAGGTCTGGAATTGAAAATACAGAGGACATTAAATAACATTCACTCAGTACATGGCACTCATTTTGGTTTATAAGCTGGAAATTGAGCCATCAGTTTGGCGTCAAGAGTGTCAGGATGGCCGGGTGGTCTAAGGTGCTGCGTTCAGGCTGCAGTCTCCCTTGGAGACGTGGGTTCAAACCCCACTTCTGACAAGTGTCCTTTGCGAGGTGGATACATTTTTGGACTTTTTTTTACCAAGCACCCTTATCAAAAACAATGTGAACAGTTTCTGTAAATTATCGATAAGATCAATTGTCCGTTGCTTGCACTAATTGCCTGAAGTTGGCTAAATCGCAGTAAATCGGTAAAGCAGGAAATCACAGCATCTTCAACAAATCGTGATAGAGGGGCCAAGATAAAGGTTTCGACCCTACATATCAAGAGCGCAGCTGTCAATAGTTCAGCAGGTTCACAGTGCAGAAGGTTCAGTGGCACCAGGGTCCCCTGCATCCCAATCACAGCTGGTTTTTAAATTCTGTATTCAGGGCATGGGAGGAGTGTGTTGCATCGTGCACACACGGTGCCTGTTTCGCAGATAAGTTTTAATAAATACACAGAGAATAACATAGAGTCATTGGCCACGAGGAACACCTTCCCTGACCTTTTATTCTCTCCGGTTCCACGTCACCGCGCCTACCATCCAACTCCAAAACTCGGAGGAGACTAACACTCCCTACCTCCCTTGGTGTGCATCATAGGCGTGCCCATGACGAACACAACATTTCTCCTTAACCAATACAAAACAAACATAGCTGCTCAAAAAAAAGATACTATACCAATCCAGTATACAAGAATAGTACACAACAAGAAATGCCACATTCAGTCAATCCACCCCGAATCCTTGCAGCCGCGTTGAGCATGGCGGTCGAGGACTCAAACTGTACAGTTCAAGTCCTTGTCACAGAGGCACTGAGTTGATTGGTATGGAGCCAGGCACCTCCTGATCTGAATCTTGAACTGGTTCCAAGTTCTGCATGTCCACACCCCTTGTAGTAGATGATTGAGAATTAGTAGCAGTCACCACCGGCCATGTGCACTGGCTCAAACTTCTGCATGTCCACACCCCATGTAGTCGATGATTGAGAATTAGTAGCATTCACCACCGGATTCACTGTCAGGATGATCCATCCTCTCTCCTTCATCAGCTTCAGATCCCACTGTTTCCCTGAGCAGGAAGGTCTGGAATTGAAAATACAGAGGACATTAAACAACATTCACTCAGTACATGGCACTCATTTTGGTTTATACGCTCAAAATTGAGCCAGGAGCGAGGTGTGAAGAGTGTCAGGATGGCTGAGTGGTCTAAGGCGCTGCGTTCAGGTTGCAGTCTTCCTTGGAGGCGTGGGTTCAAATCCCACTTCTGACGAGTGTAATTTGCCAGGTGGATACATTTTTGGACTTTTTTTCCCAAGCACCGTATCAAAAACAATGTCAACAGTTTCTGTAAATTATCGATAAGATCTATTTTCCGTTGCTTGCACTAATTGCCTGAAGTTGGCTAAATCGCAGTAAATCGGTAAAACAGGAAATCACAGCATCTTCAACAAATCGTGATAGAGGGGCCGAGATAAAGGTTTCGACCCTACATATCAAAAGCACAGCTGGCAATAGTTCAGCAGGTTCACAGTGCAGAAGGTTCAGTGGCACCAGGGTCCCCTGCGTCCCAATCACAGCTGGTTTTTAACTTCTGTATTCAGGGCATGGGAGGGGTGTGTTGCATCGTGCACACACAGTGCCTGTTTCGCAGATAAGTTTTAATAAATACACAGAGAATAATATAGAGTCATTGGCCACGAGGAACACCTTCCCTGACCTTTTATTCTCTCCAGTTCCACGTCACCGCGCCTACCATCCAACTCCAAAACTCGGGGGAGACTAACACTCCCTACCTCCCTTGGTGTGCATCATAGGCGTGCCCATGACGAACACAACATTTCTCCTTAACCAATACAAAACAAACATAGCTGCTCAAAAAAAAGATACTATACTAATCCAGTATACAATAATAGTACACAACAAGAAATGCCACATTCAGTCAATCCACCCTGAATCCTTGCAGCCGCTTTGAGCATGGCGGTCGAGGACTCAAACTGTACCGTTCAAGTCCTTGTCTCAGAGGCACTGAGTTGATTGGTATGGAGTCAGGCACCTCCTGATCTTAATCTTGAACTAGCTCCAAATTCTGCATGTCCACACCCCCTGTAGTAGATGATTGAGAATTAATAGCAGTCACCACCGGCCATGTGCACTGGCTCAAAATTCAGCATGTCCACACCCCATGTAGTAGATGATTGAGAATTAGTAGCAGTCACCACCGGATCCACTGTCAGGATGATCCATCCTCTCTCCTTCATCAGCTTCAGATCCTACTGTGTCCCTGAGCAGGAAGGTCTGGAATTGAAAATACAGAGGACATTAAACAACATTTACTCAGTACATGGCACTCATTTTGGTTTATAAGCTGGAAATTGAGCCATCAGTGCAGTGTCAAGAGTGTCAGGATGGCCGAGTGGTCTAAGGCGCTGAGTTCAGGTCGCAGTCTTCTTTGGAGGCGTGGGTTTGAATCCCACTTCTGATAAGTGTCTTTTGCGAGGTGGATACAGTTTTGGAATTTTTTTTCCAAGCACCCGTATCAAAAACAATGTCAACAGTTTCTGTAAATTATCGATAAGATCTATTGTCCGTTGCTTGCACTAATTGCCTGAAGTTGGCTAAATCGCAGTAAATCGGTAAAGCGGGAAATCACAGCATCTTCAACAAATCGTGATAGAGGGGCCAAATTAAAGGTTTCGACCCTACATATCAAAAGCACAGCTGTCAATAGTTCAGCAGGTTCACAGTGCAGAAGGTTCAGTGGCACCAGGGTCCCCTGCATCCCAATCACAGCTGGTTTTTAACTTCTGTATTCAGGGCGTGGGAGGAGTGTGTTGCATCGTGCACACAGTGCCTGTTTCGCAGATAAGTTTTAATAAATACACAGAGAATAATATAGAGTCATTGGCCACGAGGAACACCTTCCCTGACCTTTTATTCTCTCCGGTTCCACGTCACTGCGCCTACCATCCAACTCCAAAACTCGGGGGAGACTAACACTCCCTACCTCCCTTGGTGTGCATCATAGGCGTGCCCATGACGAACTCAACATTTCTCCTTAACCAATACAAAACAAACATAGCTGCTCAAAAAAAAGATACTATACTAATCCAGTATACAAGAATGGTACACAACAAGAAATGCCACATTCAGTCAATCCACCCCAAATCCTTGCAGCCGCGTTGAGCATGGCGGTCGAGGACTCAAACTGTACCGTTCAAGTCCTTGTCTCAGAGGCACTGAGTTGATTGGTATGGAGCCAGGCACCTCCTGATCTGAATCTTGAACTGGCTCCAAATTCTGCATGTCCACACCCCCTGTAGTAGATGATTGAGAATTAGTAGCAGTCATCACCGGCCATGTGCACTGGCTCAAAATCCAGCATGTCCACACCCCATGTAGTAGATGATTGAGAATTAGTAGCAGTCACCACCGGATCCACTGTCAGGATGATCCATCCTCTCTCCTTCATCAGCTTCAGTTCCCACTGTTTCCCTGAGCAGGAAGGTCTGGAATTGAAAATACAAAGGATATTAAACAACATTCACTCAGTACATGGCACTCATTTTGGTTTATAAGCTGGAAATCGAGCCATCAGTGCAGTGTCAAGAGTGTCAGGATGGCCGAGTGGTCTAAGGCGCTGCATTAAGGTCGCAGTCTCCTTTGGAGGCGTGGGTTCGAATCCCACTTCGGACAAGTGTCTTTGGCGAGGTGGATACATTTTTGGACTTTTTTTTTCCAAGCACCTGTATCAAAAACAATGTCAACAGTTTCTGTAAATTATCGATAAGATCTATTTTCCGTTGCTTGCACTAATTGCCTGAAGTTGGCTAAATCGCAATAAAACGGTAAAGCAGGAAATCACAGCATCCTCAACAAATAGTGATAGAGGGGCCGGAGATAAAGGTTTCGACCCTACATATCAAAAGCACAGCTGTCAATAGTTCAGCAGGTTCACAGTGCCGAAGGTTCAGTGGCACCAGGGTCCCCTGCGTCCCAATCACAGCTGGTTTTTAACTTCTGTATTCAGGGGATGGGAGGGGTGGGGGTGTTGCGTCGTGCACACACAGTGCCTGTTTTGCAGAGAAGTTTTAATAAATACACAAAGAATAATATGGAGTCTTTGGCCACGAGGAACACCTTCCCCTACCTTTTATTCACTCCGGTTCCACGTCACCGCGCCTACCATCCAACTCCAAAACTCGGGGGAGGCTAACACTCCCTACCTCCCTTGGTGTGCATCATAGGGGTGCCCATGACGAACACAACATTTCTCCTTAACCAATACAAAACAAACATAGCTGCTCAAAAAAAAGATACTATACTAAACCAGTATACAAGAATAGTACACAACAAGAAATGCCACATTCAGTCAATCCACCCCGAATCCTTGCAGCCGCGTTGAGCATGGCGGTCGAGGACTCAAACTGTACCGTTCAAGTCCTTGTCTCAGAGGCACTGAGTTCATTGGTATGGAGCCAGGCACCTCCTGATCTGAATCTTGAACTGGCTCCAAATTCTTCATGTCCACACTCCCTGTAGTAGATGATTGAGAATTAGTAGCAGTCACCACCGGCCATGTGCACTGGCTCAAAATTCTGCATGTCCACACCACATGTAGTAGATGATTGAGAATTAGTAGCAGTCACCACAGGGTCCACTGTCAGGATGATCCATCCTCTCTCCTTCATCAGCTTCAGATCCCACTGTTTCCCTGAGCAGGAAGGTCTGGAATTGAAAATTCAGAGGACATTAAATAACATTCACTCAGTACATGGCACTCATTTTGGTTTATAAGCTGGAAATTGAGCCATCAGTTTGGTGTCAAGAGTGTCAGGATGGCCGAGTGGTCTAAGGCGCTGCGTTCAGGTCGCAGTTTACTTTGGAGGCGTGGGTTAGAATCCCACTTCTGACAAGAGTCTTTTGTGAGGTGGATACATTTTTTGACTTTTTTTTTCCAAGCACCCTTATCAAAAACAATGTCAACAGTTTCTGTAAATTATCGATAAGATCTATTGTCCGTTGCTTGCACTAATTGCCTGAAGTTGGCTAAATCGCAGTAAATCGGTAAAGCAGGAAATCACAGCATCTTCAACAAATCGTGATAGAGGGGCCGATATAAAGGTTTCGACCCTACATATCAAAAGCACAGCTGTCAATAGTTCAGCAGGTTCACAGTGCAGAAGGTTCAGTGGCACCAGGGTCCCCTGCGTCCCAATCACAGCTGGTTTTTAACTTCTGTATTCAGGGCATGGGAGGGGTGTGTTGCATCGTGCACACACAGTGCCTGTTTCGCAGATAAGTTTTAATAAATACACAGAGAATAATATAGAGTCATTGGCCACGAGGAACACCTTCCCTGACCTTTTATTCTCTCCGGTTCCACGTCACCGCGCCTACCATCCAACTCCAAAACTCGGGGGACACTAATACTCCCTACCTCCCTTGGTGTGCATCATAGGCGTGCCCATGATGAACACAACATTTCTCCTTAACCAATACAAAACAAACATAGCTGCTCAAAAAAAAGATACTATACTAATCCAGTATACAAGAATAGTACACAACAAGAAATGCCCCATTCAGTCAATCCACCCCGAATCCTTGCAGCCGCGTTGAGCATGGCGGTCGAGGACTCAAACTGTACCGTTCAAGTCCTTGTCTCAGAGGCACTGAGTTGATTGGTATGGAGCCAGGCACCTCCTGATCTGAATCTTGAACTGGCTCCAAATTCTGCATGTCCACACCTCCTGTAGTGGATGATTGAGAATTAGTAGCAGTCACCACCGGCCATGTGCACTGGCTCAAAATTCAGCATGTCCACACCCCATGTAGTAGATGATTGAGAATTAGTAGCAGTCACCACCGGATCCACTGTCAGGATGATCCATCCTCTCTCCTTCATCAGCTTCAGATCCCACTGTTTCCCTGAGCAGGAAGGTCTGGAATTGAAAATACAGAGGACATTAAACAACATTCACTCAGTACATGGCACTCATTTTGGTTTATAAGCTGGAAATTGAGCCATCAGTTCAGTGTCAAGAGTGTCAGGATGGCTGAGTGGTCTAAGGCGCTGCGTTCAGGTCGCAGTCTCCTTTGGAGGCGTGGGTTCGAATCCCACTTCTGACAAGTGTCTTTTGCGAGGTGGATACATGTTTGGACTTTTTTTTCCAAGCACCCGTATCAAAAACAATGTCAACAGTTTCTGTAAATTATCGATAAGATCTATTGTCCGTTCCTTGCACTAATTTCCCGAAGTTGGCTAAATCGCAGTAAATCGGTAAAGCGGGAAATCACAGCATCTTCAACAAATCGTGATAGAAGGGCAGAGATAAAGGTTTCGACCCTACATATCAAGAGCGCAGCTGTCAATAGTTCAGCAGGTTCACAGTGCAGAAGGTTCAGTGGCACCAGGGTCCCTGCGTCCCAATCACAGCTGGTTTTTAACTTCTGTATTCAGGGGATGGGAGGGGTGGGGGTGTTGCGTCGTGCACACACAGTGCCTGTTTTGCAGAGAAGTTTTAATAAATACACAAAGAATAATATGGAGTCTTTGGCCACGAGGAACACCTTCCCCTACCTTTTATTCACTCCGGTTCCACGTCACCGCGCCTACCATCCAACTCCAAAACTCGGGGGAGGCTAACACTCCCTACCTCCCTTGGTGTGCATCATAGGGGTGCCCATGACGAACACAACATTTCTCCTTAACCAATACAAAACAAACATAGCTGCTCAAAAAAAAGATACTATACTAAACCAGTATACAAGAATAGTACACAACAAGAAATGCCACATTCAGTCAATCCACCCCGAATCCTTGCAGCCACGTTGAGCATGGCGGTCGAGGACTCAAACTGTACCGTTCAAGTCCTTGTCTCAGAGGCACTGAGTTGATTGGTATGGAGCCAGGCACCTCCTGATCTGAATCTTGAACTGGCTCCAAATTCTGCATGTCCACACCCCCTGTAGTAGATGATTGAGAATTAGTAGCAGTCACCACCGGCCATGTGCACTGGCTCAAAATTCAGCATGTCCACACCCCATGTAGTAGATGATTGAGAATTGGTAGCAGTCACCACCGGATCCACTGTCAGGATGATCCATCCTCTCTCCTTCATCAGCTTCAGATCCCACTGTTTCCCTGAGCAGGAAGGTCTAGAATTGAAAATACAGAGGATATTAAACAACATTCACTCAGTACATGGCACTCATTTTGGTTTATAAGCTGGAAATTGAGCCATCAGTGCAGTGTCAAGAGTGTCAGGATGGCTGAGTGGTCTAAGGCACTGCGTTCAGATCGCAGTCTCCTTTGGAGACGTGGGTTCGAATCCCACTTCTGACAACTGTCTTTTGCGAGGTGGATACATTTTTGGACTTTTTTTTTCCAAGCACCTGTATCAAAAACAATGTCAACAGTTTCTGTAAATTATCGATAAGATCTATTGTCCGTTGCTTGCACTAATTTCCTGAAGTTGGCTAAATCGCAGTAAATCGGTAAAGCGGGAAATCACAGCATCTTCAACAAATCGTGATAGAGGGGCAGAGATAAAGGTTTCGACCCTACATATCAAGAGCGCAGCTGTCAATAGTTCAGCAGGTTCACAGTGCAGAAGGTTCAGTGGCACCAGGGTCCCCTGCGTCCCAATCACAGCTGGTTTTTAACTTCTGTATTCAGGGCATGGGAGGGGTGTGTTGCATCGTGCACACATGATGCCTGTTTCGCAGATAAGTTTTAATAAATACACAGAGAATAATACAGAGTCATTGGCCATGAGGAACACCTTCCCTGACCTTTTATTCTCTCTGGTTCCACGTCACCGCGCCTACCATCCAACTCCAAAACTCGGGGGAGACTAACACTCCCTACCTCCCTTGGTGTGCATCATAGGCGTGCCCATGACGAACACAACATTTCTCCTTAACCAATTCAAAACAAACATAGCTGCTCAAAAAAAAGATACTATACTAATCCAGTATACATGAATAGTACACAACAAGAAATGCCACATTCAGTCAATCCACCCCGAATCCTTGCAGCCGCGTTGAGCATGGCGGTCGAGGACTCAAACTGTACCGTTCAAGTCCTTGTCTCAGAGGCACTGAGTTGATTGGTATGGAGCCAGGCACCTCCTGATCTGAATCTTGAACTGGCTCCAAATTCTGCATGTCCACACCCCCTGTAGTAGATGATTGAGAATTAGTAGCAGTCACCACCGGCCATGTGCACTGGCTCAAACTTCTGCATGTCCACACCCCATATAGTCGATGATTGAGAATTAGTAGCAGTCACCACCGGATTCACTGTCAGGATGATCCATCCTCTCTCCTTCATCACCTTCAGATCCCACTGTTTCCCTGTGCAGGAAGGTCTGGAATTGAAAATACAGAGGACATTAAACAACATTCACTCAGTACATGGCACTCATTTTGGTTTATACGCTCGAAATTGATCCTTGAGCGAGGTGTGAAGAGTGTCAGGATGGCCGAGTGGTCTAAGGCACTGCGTTCAGGTCGCAGCCTCCCTTGGAGGTGTGGGTTCAAATCCCACTTCTGACAAGTGTATTTTGTGAGGTGGATACATTTTTGGACTTTTTTTTCCCAAGCACCGTATCAAAAACAATGTCAACAGTTTCTGTAAATTATCGATAAGAACTATTTTCCGTTGCTTGCACTAATTGCCTGAAGTTGGCTAAATCACTGTAAATCGGTAAAGCAGGAAATCACAGCATCTTCAACAAATCGTGATAGAGGGGCCGAGATAAAGGTTTCGACCCTACATATCAAAAGCGCAGCTGTCAATAGTTCAGCAGGTTCACAGTGCAGAAGGTTCAGTGGCACCAGGGTCCCCTGCGTCCCAATCACAGCTGGTTTTTAACTTCTGTATTCAGGGGATGGGAGGGCTGGGGGTGTTGCGTCGTGCACACACAGTGCCTGTTTTGCAGATAAGTTTTAATAAATACACAAAGAATAATATGGAGTCTTTGGCCACGAGGAACACCTTCCCCTACCTTTTATTCTCTCCGATTCCACATCACCGCACCTACCATCCAACTCCAAAACTCGGGGGAGACTAACACTCCCTACCTCCCTTGGTGTGCATCATGGGCGTGCCCATGACGAACACAACATTTCTCCTTAACCAATACAAAACAAACATAGCTGCTCAAAAAAAAGATACTATACTAGTCCAGTATACAAGAATAGTACACAACAATAAATACCACATTCAGTCAATCCACCCCGAATCCTTGCAGCCGCGTTGAGCATGGCGGTCGAGGACTCAAACTGTAACGTTCAAGTCCTTGTCTCAGAGGCACTGAGTTGATTGGTATGGAGCCAGGCACCTCCTGATCTGAATCCTGACCTGGCTCCAAATTCTGCATGTCCACACCCCCTGTAGTAGATGATTGAGAATTAGTAGCAGTCACCACCGGCCATATGCACTGGCTCAAAATTCTGCATGTCCACACCACATGTAGTAGATGATTGAGAATTAGTAGCAGTCACCACAGGGTCCACTGTCAGGATGATCCATCCTCTCTCCTTCATCAGCTTCAGATCCCACTGTTTCCCTGAGCAGGAAGGTTTGGAATTGAAAATACAGAGGACATTAAATAACATTCACTCAGTACATGGCACTCATTTTGGTTTATAAGCTGGAAATTGAGCCATCAGTCTGGTGTCAAGAGTGTCAGGATGTCCAGGTGGTCTAAGGTGCTGCGTTCAGGTCACAGTCTCTCATGATGATGTGGGTTCAAACCCCACTTCTGACAAGTGTCTTTTGCGAGGTGAATACATTTTTGGACTTTTTTTTTCCAAGCACCCTTATCAAAAACAATGTCAACAGTTTCTGTAAATTATCGATAAGATCTATTGTCCGTTGCTTGCACTAATTGCCTGAAGTTGGCTAAATCGCATTAAATCGGTAAAGCAGGAAATCACAGCATCTTCAACAAATCGTGATAGGGTGGCCGAGATAAAGGTTTCGACCCTACATATCAAAAGCACAGCTGTCAATAGTTCAGCAGGTTCACAGTGCCGACGGTTCAGTGGCACCAGGGTCCCCTGCGTCCCAATCACAGCTGTTTTTTAACTTCTGTATTCAGGGGATGGGAGGGGTGGGGGTGTTGCGTCGTGCACACACAGTGCCTGTTTTGCAGAGAAGTTTTAATAAATACACAAAGAATAATATGGAGTCTTTGGCCACGAGGAACACCTTCCCCTACCTTTTATTCACTCCGGTTCCACGTCACCGCGCCTACCATCCAACTCCAAAACTCGGGGGAGACTAACACTCCCTACCTCCCTTGGTGTGCATCATAGGGGTGCCCATGACGAACACAACATTTCTCCTTAACCAAGACAAAACAAACATAGCTGCTCAAAAAAAAGATACTATACTAAACCATTATACAAGAATAGTACACAACAAGAAATGCCACATTCAGTTAATCCTCCCCGAATCCTTGCAGCCCCGTTGAGCATGGCGGTCGAGGACTCAAACTGTACCGTTCAAGTCCTTGTCTCAGAGGCACTGAGTTCATTGGTATGGAGCCAGACACCTCCTGATCTGAATCTTGAACTGGCTCCAAATTCTGCATGTCCACACTCCCTGTAGTAGATGATTGAGAATTAGTAGCAGTCACCACCGGCCATGTGCACTGGCTCAAAATTAAGCATGTCCAACCCCATGTAGTAGATGATTGAGAATTAGTAGCAGTCACCACCGGATCCACTGTCAGGATGATCCATCCTCCCTCCTTCATCAGCTTCAGATCCCACTGTTTCCCTGAGCAGTAAGGTCTGGAATTGAAAATACAGAGATCAATAAACAACATTCACTCAGTACATGGCACTCATTTTGGTTTATAAGCTGGAAATTGAGCCATCAGTGCAGTGTCAAGAGTGTCAGGATGGCCGAGTGGTCTAAGGCGCTGCGTTCAGGTCGCAGTCTCCTTTGGAGGCATGGGTTCGAATCCCACTTCTGACAAGTGTCTTTTGCGAGGTGGATACATTTTTGGACTTTTTTTTTCCAAGCACCCGTATCAAAAACAATGTCAACAGTTTCTGTAAATTATCGATAAGATCTATTGTCCGTTGCTTGCACTAATTTCCTGAAGTTGGCTAAATCGCAGTAAATTGGAAAAGCGGGAAATCACAGCATCTTCAACAAATCGTGATAGAGGAGCAGAGATAAAGGTTTCGACCCTACATATCAAGAGCGCAGCTGTCAATAGTTCAGCAGGTTCACAGTGCAGAAGGTTCAGTGGCACCAGGGTCCCCTGCGTCCCAATCACAGCTGGTTTTTAACTTCTGTATTCAGGGCATGGGAGGGGTGTGTTGCGTCGTGCACACACAGTGCCTGTTTTGCAGATAAGTTTTAATAAATACACAAAGAATAATATGGAGTCTTTGGCCACGAGGAATACCTTCCCCTACCTTTTATTCACTCCGGTTCCACGTCACTGCGCCTACCATTCAACTCCAAAACTCGGTGGAGACTAACACTCCCTACCTCCCTTGGTGTGCATCATAGGCGTGCCCATGACGAACACAACATTTCTCCTAAACCAATACAAAACAAACATAGCTGCTAAAAAAAAAGATACTATACTAAACCAGTATACAACAATAGTACACAACAAGAAATGCCACATTCAGTCAATCCACCCCGAATCCTTGCAGCCGCGTTGAGCATGGCGGTCGAGGACTCAAACTGTACCGTTCAAGTCCTTGTCTCAGAGGCACTGAGTTGATTGGTATGGAGCCAGGCACCTCCTGATCTGAATCTTGAACTGGCTCCAAATTCTGCATGTCCACACCCCCTGTAGTAGATGATTGAGAATTAGTAGCAGTCACCACCGGCCATGTGCACTGGCTCAAAACTCAGCATGGCCACACCCCATGTAGTAGATGATTGAGAATTGGTAGCAGTCACCACCGGATCCACTGGCAGGATGATCCATCCTCTCTCCTTCATCAGCTTCAGATCCCACTGTTTCCCTGAGCAGGAAGGTCTGGAATTGAAAATACAGAGGATATTAAACAACATTCACTCAGTACATGTCACTCATTTTGGTTTATAAGCTGGAAATTGAGCCATCAGTGCAGTGTCAAGAGTGTCAGGATGGCCGAGTGGTCTAAGGCACTGCGTTCAGGTCGCAGTCCCCTTTGGAGGCGTGGGTTCGAATCCCACTTCTGACAAGTGACTTTTGCGAGGTGGATACATTTTTGGACTTTTTTTTTCCAAGCACCTGTATCAAAAACAATGTCAACAGTTTCTGTAAATTATCGATAAGATCTATTGTCCGTTGCTTGCACTAATTGCCTGAAGTTGGCTAAATCGCAGTAAATCGGTAAAGCAGGAAATCACAGCATCTCCAACAAATCGTGATAGAGGGGCCGAGATAAAGGTTTCGACCCTACATATCAAAAGCACAGCTGTCAATAGTTCAGCAGGTTCACAGTGCCGAAGGTTCAGTGGCACCAGGGTCCCCTGCGTCCCAATCACAGCTGGTTTTTAACTTCTGTATTCAGGGGATGGGAGGGGTGGGGGTGTTGCGTCGTGCACACACAGTGCCTGTTTTGCAGAGAAGTTTTAATAAATACACAAAGAATAATATGGAGTCTTTGGCCACGAGGAACACCTTCCCCTACCTTTTATTCTCTCCGATTCCACATCACCGCACCTAGCATCCAACTCCAAAACTCGGGGGAGACTAACACTCCCTACCTCCCTTGGTGTGCATCATTTGCGTGCCCATGACGAACACAACATTTCTCCTTAACCAATACAAAACAAACATAGCTGCTCAAAAAAAAGATACTATACTAATCCAGTATACAAGAATAGTACACAACAATAAATACCACATTCAGTCAATCCACCCCTAATCCTTGCAGCCGCGTTGAGCATGGCGGTGGAGGACTCAAACTGTACCGTTCAAGTCCTTGTCTCAGAGGCACTGAGTTGATTGGTATGGAGCCAGGCACCTCCTGATCTGAATCTTGAACTGGCTCCAAATTCTGCATCTCCACACCCCCTGTAGTAGATGATTGAGAATTAGTAGCAGTCACCACCGGCCATATGCACTGGCTCAAAATTCTGCAAGTCCACACCCCATGTAGTAGATGATTGAGAATTAGTAGCAGTCACCACAGGGTCCACTGTCAGGATGATCCATCCTCTCTCCTTCATCAGCTTCAGATCCCACTGTTTCCCTGAGCAGGAAGGTCTGGAATTGAAAATACAGAGGACATTAAATAACATTCACTCAGTACATGGCACTCATTTTGGTTTATAAGCTGGAAATTGAGCCATCAGTGCAGTGTCAAGAGTGTCAGGATGGCTGAGTGGTCTAAGGTGTTGCGTTCAGGTCACAGTCTCCTTTGGAGGCATGGGTTAGAATCCCACTTCTGACAAGTGTCTTTTGCGAGGTGGATACATTTTTGGACTTTTTTTTTCCAAGCACCTGTATCAAAAACAGTGTCAACAGTTTCTGTAAATTATCGATAAGATCTATTGTCCGTTGCTTGCACTAATTTCCTGAAGTTGGCTAAATCGCAGTAAATCGGTAAAGCGGGAAATCACAGCATCTTCAACAAATCGTGATAGAGAGGCAGAGATAAAGGTATCGACCCTACATATCAAGAGCGCAGCTGTCAATAGTTCAGCAGGTTCACAGTGCAGAAGGTTCAGTGGCACCAGGGTCCCCTGCGTCCCAATCACAGCTGGTTTTTAACTTCTGTATTCAGGGCATGGGAGGGGTGTGTTGCATCGTGCACACACGGTGCCTGTTTCGCAGATAAGTTTTAATAAATACACAGAGAATAATATAGAGTCATTGGCCACGAGGAACACCTTCCCTGACCTTTTATTCTCTCCGGTTCCACGTCACCGCGCCTACCATCCAACTCCAAAACTCGGGGAGACTAACACTCCCTACCTCCCTTGGTGTGCATCATAGGCGCGCCCATGACGAACACAACATTTCTCCTTAACCAATACAAAACAAACATAGCTGCTCAAAAAAAAGATACTATACTAATCCAGTATACAAGAATAGTACACAACAAGAAATGCCACATTCAGTCAATCCACCCCGAATCCTTGCAGGCGCGTTGAGCATGGCGGTCGAGGACTCAAACTGTACCGTTCAAGTCCTTGTCTCAGAGGCACTGAGTTGATTGGTATGGAGCCAGGCACCTCCTGATCTGAATCTTGAACTGGCTCCAAATTCTGCATGTCCACACTCCCTGTAGTAGATGATTGAGAATTAGTAGCAGTCACCACCGGCCATGTGCACTGGCTCAAAATTCAGCATGTCCACACCCCATGTAGTAGATGATTGAGAATTGGTAGCAGTCACCACCGGATCCACTGTCAGGATGATCCATCCTCTCTCCTTCATCAGCTTCAGATCCCACTGTTTCCCTGAGCAGGAAGGTCTGGAATTGAAAATACAGAGGATATTAAACAACATTCACTCAGTACATGGCACTCATTTTGGTTTATAAGCTGGAAATTGAGCCATCAGTGCAGTGTCAAGAGTGTCAGGATGGCCGAGTGGTCTAAGGTGCTGTGTTCAGATCGCAGTCTCCTTTGGAGGCGTGGGTTCAAATCCCACTTCTGACAAGTGTCTTTTGCGAGGTGGATACATTTTTGGACTTTTTTTTTCCAAGCACCTGTATCAAAAACAATGTCAACAGTTTCTGTAAATTATCGATAAGATCTATTGTCCGTTGCTTGCACTAATTTCCTGAAGTTGGCTAAATCGCAGTAAATCGGTAAAGCGGGAAATCACAGCATCTTCAACAAATCGTGATAGAGGGGCAGAGATAAAGGTTTCGACCCTACATATCAAGAGCGCAGCTGTCAATAGTTCAGCAGGTTCACAGTGCAGAAGGTTCAGTGGCACCAGGGTCCCCTGCGTCCCAATCACAGCTGGTTTTTAACTTCTGTATTCAGGGCATGGGAGGGGTGTGTTGCATCGTGCACACATGATGCCTGTTTCGCAGATAAGTTTTAATAAATACACAGAGAATAATATAGAGTCATTGGCCATGAGGAACACCTTCCCTGACCTTTTATTCTCTCTGGTTCCACGTCACCGCGCCTACCATCCAACTCCAAAACTCGGGGGAGACTAACACTCCCTACCTCCCTTGGTGTGCATCATAGGCGTGCCCATGATGAACACAACATTTCTCCTTAACCAATTCAAAACAAACATAGCTGCTCAAAAAAAAGATACTATACTAATCCAGTATACATGAATAGTACACAACAAGAAATGCCACATTCAGTCAATCCACCCCGAATCCTTGCAGCCGCGTTGAGCATGGCGGTCGAGGACTCAAACTGTACCGTTCAAGTCCTTGTCTCTGAGGCACTGAGTTGATTGGTATGGAGCCAGGCACCTCCTGATCTGAATCTTGAACTGGCTCCAAATTCTGCATGTCCACACCCCCTGTAGTAGATGATTGAGAATTAGTAGCAGTCACCACCGGCCATGTGCACTGGCTCAAACTTCTGCATGTCCACACCCCATATAGTCGATGATTGAGAATTAGTAGCAGTCACCACCGGATTCACTGTCAGGATGATCCATCCTCTCTCCTTCATCACCTTCAGATCCCACTGTTTCCCTGTGCAGGAAGGTCTGGAATTGAAAATACAGAGGACATTAAACAACATTCACTCAGTACATGGCACTCATTTTGGTTTATACGCTCGAAATTGATCCTTGAGCAAGGTGTGAAGAGTGTCAGGATGGCCAAGTGGTCTAAGGCACTGCGTTCAGGTCGCAGCCTCCCTTGGAGGTGTGGGTTCAAATCCCACTTCTGACAAGTGTATTTTGTGAGGTGGATACATTTTTGGACTTTTTTTTCCCAAGCACCGTATCAAAAACAATGTCAACAGTTTCTGTAAATTATCGATAAGAACTATTTTCCGTTGCTTGCACTAATTGCCTGAAGTTGGCTAAATCACAGTAAATCGGTAAAGCAGGAAATCACAGCATCTTCAACAAATCGTGATAGAGGGGCCGAGATAAAGGTTTCGACCCTACATATCAAAAGCGCAGCTGTCAATAGTTCAGCAGGTTCACAGTGCAGAAGGTTCAGTGGCACCAGGGTCCCCTGCGTCCCAATCACAGCTGGTTTTTAACTTCTGTATTCAGGGGATGGGAGGGCTGGGGGTGTTGCGTCGTGCACACACAGTGCCTGTTTTGCAGATAAGTTTTAATAAATACACAAAGAATAATATGGAGTCTTTGGCCACGAGGAACACCTTCCCCTACCTTTTATTCTCTCCGATTCCACATCACCGCACCTACCATCCAACTCCAAAACTCGGGGGAGACTAACACTCCCTACCTCCCTTGGTGTGCATCATGGGCGTGCCCATGACGAACACAACATTTCTCCTTAACCAATACAAAACAAACATAGCTGCTCAAAAAAAAGATACTATACTAGTCCAGTATACAAGAATAGTACACAACAATAAATACCACATTCAGTCAATCCACCCCGAATCCTTGCAGCCGCGTTGAGCATGGCGGTCGAGGACTCAAACTGTAAATTCAAGTCCTTGTCTCAGAGGCACTGAGTTGATTGGTATGGAGCCAGGCACCTCCTGATCTGAATCCTGACCTGGCTCCAAATTCTGCATGTCCACACCCCCTGTAGTAGATGATTGAGAATTAGTAGCAGTCACCACCGGCCATATGCACTGGCTCAAAATTCTGCATGTCCACACCACATGTAGTAGATGATTGAGAATTAGTAGCAGTCACCACAGGGTCCACTGTCAGGATGATCCATCCTCTCTCCTTCATCAGCTTCAGATCCCACTGTTTCCCTGAGCAGGAAGGTCTGGAATTGAAAATACAGAGGACATTAAATAACATTCACTCAGTACATGGCACTCATTTTGGTTTATAAGCTGGAAATTGAGCCATCAGTCTGGTGTCAAGAGTGTCAGGATGTCCAGGTGGTCTAAGGTGCTGCGTTCAGGTCACAGTCTCCCATGATGATGTGGGTTCAAACCCCACTTCTGACAAGTGTCTTTTGCGAGGTGAATACATTTTTGGACTTTTTTTTTCCAAGCACCCTTATCAAAAACAATGTCAACAGTTTCTGTAAATTATCGATAAGATCTATTGTCCGTTGCTTGCACTAATTGCCTGAAGTTCGCTAAATCGCATTAAATCGGTAAAGCAGGAAATCACAGCATCTTCAACAAATCGTGATAGGGTGGCCGAGATAAAGGTTTCGACCCTACATATCAAAAGCACAGCTGTCAATAGTTCAGCAGGTTCACAGTGCCGAAGGTTCAGTGGCACCAGGGTCCCCTGCGTCCCAATCACAGCTGTTTTTTAACTTCTGTATTCAGGGGATGGGAGGGGTGGGGGTGTTGCGTCGTGCACACACAGTGCCTGTTTTGCAGAGAAGTTTTAATAAATACACAAAGAATAATATGGAGTCTTTGGCCACGAGGAACACCTTCCCCTACCTTTTATTCACTCCGGTTCCACGTCACCGCGCCTACCATCCAACTCCAAAACTCGGGGGAGACTAACACTCCCTACCTCCCTTGGTGTGCATCATAGGGGTGCCCATGACGAACACAACATTTCTCCTTAACCAAGACAAAACAAACATAGCTGCTCAAAAAAAAGATACTATACTAAACCATTATACAAGAATAGTACACAACAAGAAATGCCACATTCAGTTAATCCTCCCCGAATCCTTGCAGCCCCGTTGAGCATGGCGGTCGAGGACTCAAACTGTACCGTTCAAGTCCTTGTCTCAGAGGCACTGAGTTCATTGGTATGGAGCCAGACACCTCCTGATCTGAATCTTGAACTGGCTCCAAATTCTGCATGTCCACACTCCCTGTAGTAGATGATTGAGAATTAGTAGCAGTCACCACCGGCCATGTGCACTGGCTCAAAATTAAGCATGTCCAACCCCATGTAGTAGATGATTGAGAATTAGTAGCAGTCACCACCGGATCCACTGTCAGGATGATCCATCCTCCCTCCTTCATCAGCTTCAGATCCCACTGTTTCCCTGAGCAGTAAGGTCTGGAATTGAAAATACAGAGATCAATAAACAACATTCACTCAGTACATGGCACT
Organism: Pleurodeles waltl; assembly: GCF_031143425.1. NCBI lineage: Eukaryota > Metazoa > Chordata > Amphibia > Caudata > Salamandridae > Pleurodeles > Pleurodeles waltl. Next base: position 6,839,150 of record NW_027150097.1, read on the forward strand.
CATTTTGGTTTATAAGCTGGAAATTGAGCCATCAGTGCAGTGTCAAGAGTGTCAGGATGGCCGAGTGGTCTAAGGCGCTGCGTTCAGGTCGCAGTCTCCTTTGGAGGCATGGGTTCGAATCCCACTTCTGACAAGTGTCTTTTGCGAGGTGGATACATTTTTGGACTTTTTTTTTCCAAGCACCCGTATCAAAAACAATGTCAACAGTTTCTGTAAATTATCGATAAGATCTATTGTCCGTTGCTTGCACTAATTTCCTGAAGTTGGCTAAATCGCAGTAAATTGGAAAAGCGGGAAATCACAGCATCTTCAACAAATCGTGATAGAGGAGCAGAGATAAAGGTTTCGACCCTACATATCAAGAGCGCAGCTGTCAATAGTTCAGCAGGTTCACAGTGCAGAAGGTTCAGTGGCACCAGGGTCCCCTGCGTCCCAATCACAGCTGGTTTTTAACTTCTGTATTCAGGGCATGGGAGGGGTGTGTTGCGTCGTGCACACACAGTGCCTGTTTTGCAGATAAGTTTTAATAAATACACAAAGAATAATATGGAGTCTTTGGCCACGAGGAATACCTTCCCCTACCTTTTATTCACTCCGGTTCCACGTCACTGCGCCTACCATTCAACTCCAAAACTCGGTGGAGACTAACACTCCCTACCTCCCTTGGTGTGCATCATAGGCGTGCCCATGACGAACACAACATTTCTCCTAAACCAATACAAAACAAACATAGCTGCTAAAAAAAAAGATACTATACTAAACCAGTATACAAGAATAGTACACAACAAGAAATGCCACATTCAGTCAATCCACCCCGAATCCTTGCAGCCGCGTTGAGCATGGCGGTCGAGGACTCAAACTGTACCGTTCAAGTCCTTGTCTCAGAGGCACTGAGTTGATTGGTATGGAGCCAGGCACCTCCTGATCTGAATCTTGAACTGGCTCCAAATTCTGCATGTCCACACCCCCTGTAGTAGATGATTGAGAATTAGTAGCAGTCACCACCGGCCATGTGCACTGGCTCAAAACTCAGCATGGCCACACCCCATGTAGTAGATGATTGAGAATTGGTAGCAGTCACCACCGGATCCACTGGCAGGATGATCCATCCTCTCTCCTTCATCAGCTTCAGATCCCACTGTTTCCCTGAGCAGGAAGGTCTGGAATTGAAAATACAGAGGATATTAAACAACATTCACTCAGTACATGTCACTCATTTTGGTTTATAAGCTGGAAATTGAGCCATCAGTGCAGTGTCAAGAGTGTCAGGATGGCCGAGTGGTCTAAGGCGCTGCGTTCAGGTCGCAGTCCCCTTTGGAGGCGTGGGTTCGAATCCCACTTCTGACAAGTGACTTTTGCGAGGTGGATACATTTTTGGACTTTTTTTTTCCAAGCACCTGTATCAAAAACAATGTCAACAGTTTCTGTAAATTATCGATAAGATCTATTGTCCGTTGCTTGCACTAATTGCCTGAAGTTGGCTAAATCGCAGTAAATCGGTAAAGCAGGAAATCACAGCATCTCCAACAAATCGTGATAGAGGGGCCGAGATAAAGGTTTCGACCCTACATATCAAAAGCACAGCTGTCAATAGTTCAGCAGGTTCACAGTGCCGAAGGTTCAGTGGCACCAGGGTCCCCTGCGTCCCAATCACAGCTGGTTTTTAACTTCTGTATTCAGGGGATGGGAGGGGTGGGGGTGTTGCGTCGTGCACACACAGTGCCTGTTTTGCAGAGAAGTTTTAATAAATACACAAAGAATAATATGGAGTCTTTGGCCACGAGGAACACCTTCCCCTACCTTTTATTCTCTCCGATTCCACATCACCGCACCTAGCATCCAACTCCAAAACTCGGGGGAGACTAACACTCCCTACCTCCCTTGGTGTGCATCATTTGCGTGCCCATGACGAACACAACATTTCTCCTTAACCAATACAAAACAAACATAGCTGCTCAAAAAAAAGATACTATACTAATCCAGTATACAAGAATAGTACACAACAATAAATACCACATTCAGTCAATCCACCCCTAATCCTTGCAGCCGCGTTGAGCATGGCGGTGGAGGACTCAAACTGTACCGTTCAAGTCCTTGTCTCAGAGGCACTGAGTTGATTGGTATGGAGCCAGGCACCTCCTGATCTGAATCTTGAACTGGCTCCAAATTCTGCATCTCCACACCCCCTGTAGTAGATGATTGAGAATTAGTAGCAGTCACCACCGGCCATATGCACTGGCTCAAAATTCTGCAAGTCCACACCCCATGTAGTAGATGATTGAGAATTAGTAGCACTCACCACAGGGTCCACTGTCAGGATGATCCATCCTCTCTCCTTCATCAGCTTCAGATCCCACTGTTTCCCTGAGCAGGAAGGTCTGGAATTGAAAATACAGAGGACATTAAATAACATTCACTCAGTACATGGCACTCATTTTGGTTTATAAGCTGGAAATTGAGCCATCAGTGCAGTGTCAAGAGTGTCAGGATGGCTGAGTGGTCTAAGGTGTTGCGTTCAGGTCACAGTCTCCTTTGGAGGCATGGGTTAGAATCCCACTTCTGACAAGTGTCTTTTGCGAGGTGGATACATTTTTGGACTTTTTTTTTCCAAGCACCTGTATCAAAAACAGTGTCAACAGTTTCTGTAAATTATCGATAAGATCTATTGTCCGTTGCTTGCACTAATTTCCTGAAGTTGGCTAAATCGCAGTAAATCGGTAAAGCGGGAAATCACAGCATCTTCAACAAATCGTGATAGAGAGGCAGAGATAAAGGTATCGACCCTACATATCAAGAGCGCAGCTGTCAATAGTTCAGCAGGTTCACAGTGCAGAAGGTTCAGTGGCACCAGGGTCCCCTGCGTCCCAATCACAGCTGGTTTTTAACTTCTGTATTCAGGGCATGGGAGGGGTGTGTTGCATCGTGCACACACGGTGCCTGTTTCGCAGATAAGTTTTAATAAATACACAGAGAATAATATAGAGTCATTGGCCACGAGGAACACCTTCCCTGACCTTTTATTCTCTCCGGTTCCACGTCACCGCGCCTACCATCCAACTCCAAAACTCGGGGGAGACTAACACTCCCTACCTCCCTTGGTGTGCATCATAGGCGCGCCCATGACGAACACAACATTTCTCCTTAACCAATACAAAACAAACATAGCTGCTCAAAAAAAAGATACTATACTAATCCAGTATACAAGAATAGTACACAACAAGAAATGCCACATTCAGTCAATCCACCCCGAATCCTTGCAGCCGCGTTGAGCATGGCGGTCGAGGACTCAAACTGTACCGTTCAAGTCCTTGTCTCAGAGGCACTGAGTTGATTGGTATGGAGCCAGGCACCTCCTGATCTGAATCTTGAACTGGCTCCAAATTCTGCATGTCCACACTCCCTGTAGTAGATGATTGAGAATTAGTAGCAGTCACCACCGGCCATGTGCACTGGCTCAAAATTCAGCATGTCCACACCCCATGTAGTAGATGATTGAGAATTGGTAGCAGTCACCACCGGATCCACTGTCAGGATGATCCATCCTCTCTCCTTCATCAGCTTCAGATCCCACTGTTTCCCTGAGCAGGAAGGTCTGGAATTGAAAATACAGAGGATATTAAACAACATTCACTCAGTACATGGCACTCATTTTGGTTTATAAGCTGGAAATTGAGCCATCAGTGCAGTGTCAAGAGTGTCAGGATGGCCGAGTGGTCTAAGGTGCTGTGTTCAGGTCGCAGTCTCCTTTGGAGGCGTGGGTTCAAATCCCACTTCTGACAAGTGTCTTTTGCGAGGTGGATACATTTTTGGACTTTTTTTTTCCAAGCACCTGTATCAAAAACAATGTCAACAGTTTCTGTAAATTATCGATAAGATCTATTGTCCGTTGCTTGCACTAATTTCCTGAAGTTGGCTAAATCGCAGTAAATCGGTAAAGCGGGAAATCACAGCATCTTCAACAAATCGTGATAGAGGGGCAGAGATAAAGGTTTCGACCCTACATATCAAGAGCGCAGCTGTCAATAGTTCAGCAGGTTCACAGTGCAGAAGGTTCAGTGGCACCAGGGTCCCCTGCGTCCCAATCACAGCTGGTTTTTAACCTCTGTATTCAGGGCATGGGAGGGGTGTGTTGCATCGTGCACACACGGTGCCTGTTTCGCAGATAAGTTTTAATAAATACACAGAGAATAATATAGAGTCATTGGCCACGAGGAACACCTTCCCTGACCTTTTATTCTCTTCGGTTCCACGTCACCGCGCCTACCATCCAACTCCAAAACTCGGGGGAGACTAACAGTCCCTACCTACCTTGGTGTGTATCATAGGCGTGCCCATGACGAACACAGCATTTCTCCTTAACCAATACAAAACAAACATAGCTGCTCAAAAAAAAGATACTATACTAATCCAGTATACAAGAATAGTACACAACAAGAAATGCCAAATTTAGTCAATCCACCCCGAATCCTTGCAGCCGCGTTGAGCATGGCGGTTGAGGACTCAAACTGTACCGTTCAAGTCCTTGTCTCAGAGGCACTGAGTTGATTGGTATGGAGCCAGGCACCTCCTGATCTGAATCTTGAACTGGCTCCAAATTCTGCATGTCCACACCCCTTGTAGTAGATGATTGAGAACTAGTAGCAGTCACCACCGGCCATTTGCAGTGGCTCAAACTTCTGCATGTCCACACCCCATGTAGTCGATGATTGAGAATTAGTAGCAGTCACCACCGGATTCACTGTCAGGATGATCCATCCTCTCTTCTTCATCAGCTTCAGATCCCACTGTTTCCCTGAGCAGGAAGGTCTGGAATTGAAAATACAGAGGACATTAAATAAAATTCACTCAGTACATGGCACTCATTTTGGTTTATAAGCTGGAAATTGAGCCATCCGTCTGGTGTCAAGAGTGTCAGCATGGCCAGGTGGTCTAAGGTTCTGGGTTCAGGTCGCAGTCTCCCTTGGAAACGTGGGTTCAAACCCTACTCCTAACAAGTGTCTTTTGCGAGGTGGATACATTTTTTTAATTTTTTTTTCCAAGCACCCGTATCAAAAACAATGTCAACAGTTTCTGTAAATTATCGATAAGATCTATTGTCCGTTGCTTGCACTAATTTCCTGAAGTTGGCTAAATCGCAGTAAATCGGTAAAGCGGGAAATCACAGCATCTTCAACAAATCGTGATAGAGGGGCAGAGATAAAGGTTTCGACCCTACATATCAAGAGCGCAGCTGTCAATAGTTCAGCAGGTTCACAGTGCAGAAGGTTCAGTGGCACCAGGGTCCCCTGCGTCCCAATCACAGCTGGTTTTTAACTTCTGTATTCAGGCCATGGGAGGGGTGTGTTGCATCGTGCACACATGGTGCCTGTTTCGCAGATAAGTTTTAATAAATACACAGAGAATAATATAGAGTCATTGGCCACGAGGAACACCTTCCCTGACCTTTTATTCTCTCCGGTTCCACGTCACCACGCCTACCATCCAACTCCAAAACTCGGGGGAGACTAACACTCCCTACCTCCCTTGGTGTGCATCATCGGCGTGCCCATGACGAACACCACATTTCTCCTTAACCAATACAAAACAAACTTAGCTGCTCAAAAAAAAGATACTATACTGATCCAGTATACAAGATTAGTACACAACAAGAAATGCCACATTCAGTCAATACACCCCGAATCCTTGCAGCCGCGTTGAGCATGGCGGTCGAGGACTCAAACTGTACCGTTCAAGTCCTTGTCTCAGAGGCACTGAGTTGATTGGTATGGAGCCAGGCACCTCCTGATCTGAATCTTGAACTGGCTCCAAATTCTGCATGTCCACACCCCTTGTAGTAGATGATTGAGAATTAGTAGCAGTCACCACCGGCCATGTGCACTGGCTCAAACTTCTGCATGTCCACACCCCATGTAGTCGATGATTGAGAATTAGTAGCAGTCACCACCGGATTCACTGTCAGGATAATCCATCCTCTCTCCTTCATCAGCTTCAGATCCCACTGTTTCCCTGAGCAGGAAGGTCTGGAATTGAAAATACAGAGGACATTAAACAACATTCACTCAGTACATGGCACTCATTTTGGTTTATACGCTCGAAATTGATCCTTGAGCAAGGTGTAAAGAGTGTCAGGATGGCCGAGTGGTCTAAGGAGCTGCGTTCAGGTCGCAGCCTCCCTTGGAGGTGTGGGTTCAAATCCCACTTCTGACAAGTGTATTTTGCGAGGTGGATACATTTTTGGACTTTTTTTTCCCAAGCACCGTATCAAAAACAATGTCAACAGTTTCTGTAAATTATCGATAAGATCTATTTTCCGTTGCTTGCACTAATTGCCTGAAGTTGGCTAAATCTCAGTAAATCGGTAAAGCAGGAAATCACAGCATCTTCAACAAATCGTGATAGAGGGGCCGAGATAAAGGTTTCGACCCTACATATCAAAAGCGCAGCTGTCAATAGTTCAGCAGGTTCACAGTGCAGAAGGTTCAGTGGCACCAGGGTCCCCTGCGTCCCAATCACAGCTGGTTTTTAACTTCTGTATTCAGGGGATGGGAGGGCTGGGGGTGTTGCGTCGTGCACACACAGTGCCTGTTTTGCAGATAAGTTTTAATAAATACACAAAGAATAATATGGAGTCTTTGGCCACGAGGAACACCTTCCCCTACCTTTTATTCTCTCCGATTCCACATCACCGCACCTACCATCCAACTCCAAAACTCGGGGGAGACTAACACTCCCTACCTCCCTTGGTGTGCATCATGGGCGTGCCCATGACGAACACAACATTTCTCCTTAACCAATACAAAACAAACATAGCTGCTCAAAAAAAAGATACTATACTAATCCAGTATACAAGAATAGTACACAACAATAAATACCACATTCAGTCAATCCACCCCGAATCCTTGCAGCCGCGTTGAGCATGGCGGTTGAGGACTCAAACTGTACCGTTCAAGTCCTTTCTCAGAGGCACTGAGTTGATTAGTATGGAGCCAGGCACCTCCTGATCTGAATCTTGAACTGGTTCCAAATTCTGCATGTCCACACCCCCTGTAGTAGATGATTGAGAATTAGTAGCAGTCACCACCGGCCATATGCACTGGCTCAAAATTCTGCATGGCCACACCCCATGTAGTAGATGATTGAGAATTAGTAGCAGTCACCACAGGGTCCACTGTCAGGATGATCCATCCTCTCTCCTTCTTCAGCTTTAGATCCCACTGTTTCCCTGAGCAGGAAGGTCTGGATTTGAAAATACAGAGAACATTAAATAACATTCACTCAGTACATGGCACTCATTTTGGTTTATAAGCTGGAAATTGAGCTGTCAGTCTGGTGTCAAGAGTGTCAGGATGGCCAGGTGGTCTAAGGTGCTGCTTTAAGGTTGCAGTCTCCCATGGAGACGTGGGTTCAAACCCGACTTCTGACAAGTGTCTTTTGCGAGGTGGATACATTTTTGGACTTTTTTTTTACAAGCACCCATATCAAAAACAATGTCAACAGTTTCTCTAAATTATCGATAAGATCTATTGTCCGTTGCTTGCACTAATTGCCTGAAGTTGGCTAAATCGCATTAAATCGGTAAAGCAGGAAATCACAGCATCTTCAACAAATCGTGATAGAGGGGCCGAGATAAAAGTTTCGACCCTACATATCAAAAGCACAGCTGTCAATAGTTCAGCAGGTTCACAGTGCCGAAGGTTCAGTGGCACCAGGGTCCCCTGCGTCCCAATCACAGCTGGTTTTTAACTTCTGTATTCAGGGGATGGGAGGGGTGGGGGTGTTGCGTCGTGCACACACAGTGCCTGTTTTGCAGAGAAGTTTTAATAAATACACAAAGAATAATATGGAGTCGTTGGCCACGAGGAACACCTTCCCCTACCTTTTATTCTCTCCGATTCCACATCACCGCACCTACCATCCAACTCCAAAACTCGGGGGAGACTAACACTCCCTACCTCCCTTGGTGTGCATCATGAGAATTAGTAGCAGTCACCACCGGCCATATGCACTGGCTCAAATTTCTGCATGTCCACACCCCATGTAGTAGATGATTGAGAATTAGTAGCAGTCACCACAGGGTCCACTGTCAGGATGATCCATCCTCTCTCCTTCATCAGCTTTACATCCCACTGTTTCCCTGAGCAGGAAGGTCTGGAATTGAAAATACAGAGAACATTAAATAACATTCACTCAGTACATGGCACTCATTTTGGTTTATAAGCTGGAAATTGAGCTGTCATTCTAGTGTCAAGAGTGTCAGGATGGCCGAGTGCTCTAAGGCGCTGCGTTCAGGTCGCAGTCTCCTTTGGAGGCGTGGGTTCGAATCCCATTTCTGACAAGTGTCTTTTGCGAGGTGGATACATTTTTGGACTTTTTTTTTCCAAGCACCTGTATCAAAAACAATGTCAACAGTTTCCGTAAATTATCGATAAGATCTATTGTCCGTTGCTTGCACTAATTTCCTGAAGTTGGCTAAATCGCAGTAAATCGGTAAAGCGGGAAATCACAGCATCTTCAACAAATCGTGATAGAGGGGCAGAGATAAAGGTTTCGACCCTACATATCAAGAGCGCAGCTGTCAATAGTTCAGCAGATTCACAGTGCAGAAGGTTCAGTGGCACCAGGGTCCCCTGCGTCCCAGTCACAGCTGGTTTTTAACTTCTGTATTCAGGGCATGGGAGGGGTGTGTTGCATCGGGCACACACGGTGCCTGTTTCGCAGATAAGTTTTGATAAATACACAGGAAATAATATAGAGTCATTGGCCACGAGGAACACCTTCCCTGACCTTTTATTCTCTCCGGTTCCACGTCACCGCGCCTACCATCCAACTCCAAAACTCGGGGGAGACTCCCTACCTCTCTTGGTGTGCATCAGAGGCGTGCCCATGACGAACACAACATTTCTTCTTAACCAATACAAAACAAACATAGCTGCTCAAAAAAAAGATACTATACTAATCCAGTATACAAGAATAGTACACAACAATAAATACCACATTCAGTCAATCCACCCCGAATCCTTGCAGCCGCGTTGAGCATGGCGGTCGAGGACTCAAACTGTACCGTTCAAGTCCTTGTCTCAGAGGCACTGAGTTGATTGGTATGGAGCCAGGCACCTCCTGATCTGAATCTTGAACTGGCTCCAAATTCTGCATGTCCACACCCCCTGTAGTAGATGATTGAGAATTAGTAGCAGTCACCACCGGCCATATGCACTGGCTCAAAATTCTGCAAGTCCACACCCCATGTAGTAGATGATTGAGAATTAGTAGCAGTCACCACAGGGTCCACTGTCAGGATGATCCATCCTCTCTCCTTCATCAGCTTCATATCCCACTGTTTCCCTGAGCAGGAAGGTCTGGAATTGAAAATACAGAGGACATTAAATAACATTCACTCAGTACATGGCACTCATTTTGGTTTATAAGGTGAAAATTGAGCCATCAGTCTGGTGTCAAGAGTGTCAGGATGGCCGGGTGGTCTAAGGTGCTGCGTTCAGGTCACTGTCTCACTTGGAGACGTGGGTTCAAACCCCACTTCTGACAAGTGTCTTTTGCGAGGTGGATACATTTTTGGACTTTTTTTTTCCAAGCACCCTTATCAAAAACAATGTCAACAGTTTCTGTAAATTATCGATAAGATCTATTGTCCGTTGCGTGCACTAATTGCCTGAAGTTGGCTAAATCGCAGTAAATCGGTAAAGCAGGAAATCACAGCATCTTCAACAAATCGTGATAGAGGGGCCGAGATAAAGGTTTCGACCCTACATATCAAAAGCACAGCTGTCAATAGTTCAGCAGGTTCACAGTGCAGAAGGTTCAGTGGCACCAGGGTCCCCTGCGTCCCAATCACAGCTGGTTTTTAACTTCTGTATTCAGGGCATGGGAGGGGTGTGTTGCATCGTGCACACACAGTGCCTGTTTCGCAGATAAGTTTTAATAAATACACAGAGAATAATATAGAGTCATTGGCCACGAGGAACACCTTCCCTGACCTTTTATTCTCTCCGGTTCCACGTCACCACGCCTACCATCCAACTCCAAAACTCGGGGGAGACTAACACTCCCTACCTCCCTTGGTGTGCATCATAGGCGTGCCCATGACGAACACAACATTTCTCCTTAACCAATACAAAACAAACATAGCTGCTCAAAAAAAAGATACTATACTAAACCAGTATACAAGAATAGTACACAACAAGAAATGCCACATTCAGTCAATCCACCCCGAATCCTTGCAGCCGCATTGAGCATGGCGGTCGAGGACTCAAACTGTACCGTTCAAGTCCTTGTCTCAGAGGCACTGAGTTGATTGGTATGGAGCCAGGCACCTCCTGATCTGAATCTTGAACTGGCTCCAAATTCTGCATGTCCACACCCCCTGTAGTAGATGATTGAGAATTAGTAGCAGTCACCACCGGCCATGTGCACTGGCTCAAAATTCAGCATGTCCACACCCCATGTAGTAGATGATTGAGAATTGGTAGCAGTCACCACCGGATCCACTGTCAGGATGATCCATCCTCTCTCCTTCATCAGCTTCAGATCCCACTGTTTCCCTGAGCAGGAAGGTCTGGAATTGAAAATACATAGGATATTAAACAACATTCACTCAGTACATGGCACTCATTTTGGTTTATAAGCTGGAAATTGAGCCTTCAGTGCAGTGTCAAGAGTGTCAGGGTGGGCGAGTTGTCTAAGGCGCTGCATTCAGGTTGCTGTCTCCTTTGGAGGCGTGGGTTCGAATCCCACTTCTGACAAGGGTCTTTTGCGAGGTGGATACATTTTTGAACTTTTTTTTTCCAAGCACCTGTGTCAAAAAGAATGTCAACAGTTTCTGTAAATTATCGATAAGATCTATTGTCCGTTGCTTGCACTAATTTCCTGAAGTTGGCTAAATCGCAGTAAATCGGTAAAGCGGGAAATCACAGCATCTTCAACAAATCGTGATAGAGGGGCAGAGATAAAGGTTTCGACCCTACATATCAAGAGCGCAGCTGTCAATAGTTCAGCAGGTTCACAGTGCAGAAGGTTCAGTGGCACCAGGGTCCCCTGCGTCCCAATCACAGCTGGTTTTTAACTTCTGTATTTAGGGGATGGGAGGGGTGGGGGTGTTGCGTTGTGCACACACAGTGCCTGTTTTCCAGAGAAGTTTTAATAAATACGCAAAGAATATTATGGAGTCTTCGGCCACGAGGAACACCTTCCCCTACCTTTTATTCTCTCCGATTCCACATCACCGCACCTACCATCCAACTCCAAAACTCGGGGGAGACTAACACTCCCTACCTCCCTTTGTGTGCATCATGGGCATGCCCATGACAAACACAACATTTCTACTTAACCAATACAAAACAAACATAGCTGCTCAAAAAAAAGATACTATACTAATTCAGTATACAAGAATAGTACACAACAATAAATACCACATTCAGTCAATCCACCCTGAATCCTTGCAGCCGCGTTGAGCATGGCGGTCGAGGACTCAAACTGTACCGTTCAAGTCTCTTGTCTCAGAGGCACTGAGTTGATTGGTATGGAGCCAGGCACCTCCTGATCTGAATCTTGAACTGGCTCCAAATTCTGCATGTCCACACCCCCTGTAGTAGATGATTGAGAATTAGTAGCAGTCACCACCGGCCATATGCACTGACTCAAAATTCTGCAAGTCCACACCCCATGTAGTAGATGATTGAGAATTAGTAGCATTCACCACAGGGTCCACTGTCAGGACGATCCATCCTCTCTCCTTCATCAGCTTCAGATCCCACTGTTTCCCTGAGCAGGAAGGTCTGGAATTGAAAATACAGAGGACATTAAATAACATTCACTCAGTACATGGCACTCATTTTGGTTTATAAGCTGGAAATTGAGACATCAGTCTGGTGTCAAGAGTGTCAGGATGGCCGGGTGGTCTAAGGTGCTGCATTCAGGTCACAGTTTCCCTTGGAGAAGTGGGTTCAAACCCCACTTCTGACAAGTGTCTTTTGCGAGGTGGATACATTTTTGGACTTTTTTTTCCCAAGCACCCTTATCAAAAACAATGTCAACAGTTTCTGTAAATTATCGATAAGATCTATTGTCCGTTGCTTGCACTAATTGCCTGAAATTGGCTAAATCGCAGTAAATCGGTAAAGCAGGAAATCACAGCATCTTCAACAAATCCTGATAGAGGGGCCGAGATAAAGGTTTCGACCCTACATATCAAAAGCACAGCTGTCAATAGTTCAGCAGGTTCACAGTGCAGAAGGTTCAGTGGTACCAGGGTCCCCTGTGTCCCAATCACAGCTGGTTTTTAACTTCTGTATTCAGGGCATGGGAGGGGTGTGTTGCATCGTGCACACACAGTGCCTGTTTCGCAGATAAGTTTTAATAAATACACAGAGAATAATATAGAGTCATTGGCCACGAGGAACACCTTCCCTGACCTTTTATTCTCTCCGGTTCCACATCACCGCACCTACCATCCAACTCCAAAACTCGGGGGAGACTAAGACTCCCTACCTCCCTTGGTGTGCATCATAGGCGTGCCCATGACGAACACAACATTTCTCCTTAACCAATACAAAACAAACATAGCTGCTCAAAAAAAAGATACTATACTAATCCAGTATACAAGAATGGTACACAACAAGAAATGCCACATTCAGTCATTCCACCCCGAATCCTTGCAGCCGCGTTGAGCATGTCGGTCGAGGACTCAAACTGTACCGTTCAAGTCCTTGTCTCAGAGGCACTGAGTTGATTGGTATGGAGCCAGGCACCTCCTGATCTGAATCGTAAACTGGCTCCAAATTCTGCAAGTCCACACCCCTTATAGTAGATGATTGAGAATTAGTAGCAGTCGCCACCCGCCATGTGCACTGGCTCAAACTTCTGCATGTCCACACCCCATGTAGTCGATGATTGAGAATTAGTAGCAGTCACCACCGGATTCACTGTCAGGATGATCCATCCTCTCTCCTTCATCAGCTTCAGATCCCACTGTTTCCCTGAGCAGGAAGGTCTGGAATTGAAAATACAGAGGACATTAAACAACATTCACTCAGTACATGGCACTCATTTTGGTTTATACGCTCGAAATTGAGCCATGAGCGAGGCATGAAGGGTGTCAGGATGGCCGAGTGGTCTAAGGCGCTGCGTTCAGGCCGCTGTCTCCCTGGGAGGGGTGGGTTCAAATCCCACTTCTGACAAGTGTCTTTTGCGAGGTGGATACATTTTTGGACGTTTTTTTCCAAGCACCCGTATCAAAAACAATGTCAACAGTTTCTGTAAATTATCGATAAGATCTATTGTCCGTTGCTTGCACTAATTTCCTGAAGTTGGCTAAATCGCAGTAAATAGGTAAAGCGGGAAATCACAGCATCTTCAACAAATCGTGATAGAGGGGCAGAGATAAAGGTTTCGACCCTACATATCAAGAGCGCAGCTGTCTATAGTTCAGCAGGTTCACAGTGCAGAAGGTTCAGTGGCACCAGGGTCCCCTGCGTCCCAATCACAGCTGTTTTTTAACTTCTGTAGTCAGGGCATGGGAGGGGTGGGTTGCATCGTGCACACACAGTGCCTGTTTCGCAGATAAGTTTTAATAAATACACAGAAAATAATATAGAGTCATTGGCCACGAGGAACACCTTCCCTGACCTTTTATTCTCTCCGGTTCCACGTCACCGCGCCTACCATCCAACTCCAAAACTCGGGGGAGACTAACACTCCCTACCTCCCTTGGTGTGCATCATAGGCGTGCCCATGACGAACACAACATTTCTCCTTAACCAATACAAAACAAACATAGCTGCTCAAAAAAAAGATACTATACTAAACCAGTATACAAGAATAGTACACAACAAGAAATGCCACATTCAATCAATCCACCCCGAATCCTTGCAGCCGCGTTGAGCATGGCGGTCGAGGACTCAAACTGTACCGTTCAAGTCCTTGTCTCAGAGGCACTGAGTTGATTGGTATGGAGCCAGGCACCTCCTGATCTGAATCTTGAACTGGCTCCAAATTCTGCATGTCCACACCCCCTTTAGTAGATGATTGAGAATTAGTAGCAGTCACCACCGGCCATGTGCACTGGCTCAAAATTCAGCATGTCCACACCCCATCTAGTAGATGATTGAGAATTAGTAGCAGTCACCACCGGATCCACTGTCAGGATTATCCATCCTTTCTCCTTCATCAGCTTCAGATCCCACTGTTTCCCTGAGCAGTAAGGTCTGGAATTAAAAATACAGAGGACATTAAACGACATTCACTCAGTACATGGCACTCATTTTGGTTTATAAGCTGGAAATTGAGCCATCAGTGCAGTGTCAAGAGTGTCAGGATGGCGAGTGGTCTAAGGCGCTACGTTCAGGTCGCAGTCTCCTTTGGAGGCGTGGGTTCGAATCCCACTTCTGACAAGTGTCTTTTGCGAGGTGGATACATTTTTGGACGTTTTTTTCCAAGCACCCGTATCAAAAACAATGTCAACAGTTTCTGTAAATTATCGATAAGATCTATTGTCCGTTGCTTGCACAATTTCCTGAAGTTGGCTAAATCGCAGTAAATAGGTAAAGCGGGAAATCACAGCATCTTCAACAAATCGTGATAGAGGGGCAGAGATAAAGGTTTCGACCCTACATATCAAGAGCGCAGCTGTCTATAGTTCAGCAGGTTCACAGTGCAGAAGGTTCAGTGGCACCAGGGTCCCCTGCGTCCCAATCACAGCTGGTTTTTAACTTCTGTAGTCAGGGCATGGGAGGGGTGGGTTGCATCGTGCACACACAGTGCCTGTTTCGCAGATAAGTTTTAATAAATACACAGAAAATAATATAGAGTCATTGGCCACAAGGAACACCTTCCCTGACCTTTTATTCTCTCCGGTTCCACGTCACCGCGCCTACCATCCAACTCCAAAACTCGGGGGAGACTAACACTCCCTACCTCCCTTGGTGTGCATCATAGGCGTGCCCATGACGAACACAACATTTCTCCTTAACCAATACAAAACAAACATAGCTGCTCAAAAAAAAGATACTATACTAATCCAGTATACAAGAATAGTACACAACAAGAAATGCCACATTCAGTCAATCCACCCCGAATCCTTGCAGCCGCGTTGAGCATGGCGGTCGAGGACTCAAACTGTACCGTTCAAGTCCTTGTCTCAGAGGCACTGAGTTGATTGGTATGGAGCCAGGCACCTCCTGATCTGAATCTTGAACTGGCTCCAAATTCTGCATGTCCACACCCCTTGTAGTAGATGATTGAGAATTAGTAGCAGTCACCACCCCCCATGTGCACTGGCTCAAACTTCTGCATGTCCACACCCCATGTAGTCGATGATTGAGAATTAGTAGCAGTCACCATCGGATTCACTGTCAGGATGATCCATCCTCTCTCCTTCATCAGCTTCAGATCCCACTGTTTCCCTGAGCAGGAAGGTCTGGAATTGAAAATATAGAGGACATTAAACAACATTCACTCAGTACATGGCACTCATTTTGGTTTATACGCTCGAAATTGAGCCATGAGCGATGTGGGAAAAGTGTCAGAATGGCCGAGTGGTCTAAGGCCCTGCGTTCAGGTCACAGTCTCCCTTGGAGGCGTGGGTTCAAATCCCACTTCTGACAAGTGTATTTTGCGAGGTGGATACATTTTTGGAGTTTTTTTCCCCAAGCACCGTATCAAAAACAATGTCAACAGTTTTGTAAATTATAGATAAGATCTATTTTCCGTTGCTTGCACTAATTGCCTGAAGTTGGCTAAATCGCAGTAAATCGGTAAAGCAGGAAATCACAGCATCTTCAACAAATCGTGATAGAGGGGCAGAGATAAAGGTTTCGACCCTACATATCAAAAGCACAGCTGTCAATAGTTCAGCAGGGTCACAGTGCAGAAGGTTCAGTGGCACCAGGGTCCCCTGCGTCCCAATCACAGCTGGTTTTTAACTTCTGTATTCAGGGCATGGGCGGGGTGTGTTGCATCGTGCACACACAGTGCCTGTTTCGCAGATAAGTTTTAATAAATACACAGAGAATAATATAGAGTCATTGGTCACGAGGAACACCTTCCCTGACCTTTTATTCTCTCCGGTTCCACGTCACCGCGCCTACCATCCAACTCCAAAACTCGGGGGAGAATAACACTCCCTACCTCCCTTGGTGTGCATCATAGGTGTGCCCATGACGAACACAACATTTCTCCTTAACCAATACAAAACAAACATAGCAGCTCAAAAAAAAGATACTATACTAAACCAGTATACAAGAATAGTACGAAACAAGAAATGCCACATTCAGTCAATCCACCCCAAATCCTTGCAGCCGCGTTGAGCATGGCGGTCGAGGACTCAAACTGTACCGTTCAAGTCCTTGTCTCAGAGGCACTGAGTTGATTGGTATGGAGCCAGGCACCTCCTGATCTGAATCTTGAACTGGCTCCAAATTCTGCATGTCCACACCCCCTGTAGTAGATGATTGAGAATTAGTAGCAGTCACCACCGGCCATGTGCACTGGCTCAAAATTCAGCATGTCCACACCCCATGTAGTAGATGATTGAGAATTAGTAGCAGTCACCACCGGATCCACTGTCAGGATGATCCATCCTCTCTCCTTCATCAGCTTCAGATCCCACTGTTTCCCTGAGCAGTAAGGTCTGGAATTGAAAATACAGAGGACATTAAACGACATTCACTCAGTACATGGCACTCATTTTGGTTTATAAGCTGGAAATTGAGCCATCAGTGCAATGTCAAGAGTGTCAGGATGGCGAGTGGTCTAAGGCGCTACGTTCAGGTCGCAGTCTCCTTTGGAGGCGTGGGTTTGAATCCCACTTCTGACAAGTGTCTTTTGCGAGGTGGATACATTTTTGGAATTTTTTTTTCCAAGCACCCGTATCAAAAACAATGTCAACAGTTTCTGTAAATTATCGATAAGATCTATTGTCCGTTGCTTGCACTAATTGCCTGAAGTTGGCTAAATCACAGTAAATCGGTAAAGCAGGAAATCACAGCATCTTCAACAAATCGTGATAGAGGGGCCGAGATAAAGGTTTCGACCCTACATATCAAAAGCACAGCTGTCAATAGTTCAGCAGGTTCACAGTGCATAAGGTTCAGTGGCACCAGGGTCCCCTGCGTCCCAATCACAGCTGGTTTTTAACTTCTGTATTCAGGGCATGGGAGGGGTGTGTTGCATCGTGCACACACAGTTCCTGTTTCGCAGATAAGTTTTAATAAATACACAGAGAATAATATAGAGTCATTGGCCACGAGGAACACCTTCCCTGACCTTTTATTCTCTCCGGTTCCACGTCACCGCGCCTACCATCCAACTCCAAAACTCGGGGGAGAATAACACTCCCTACCTCCCTTGGTGTGCTTCATAGGCGTGCCCATGACGAACACAACATTTCTCCTTAACCAATACAAAACAAACATAGCTGCTCAAAAAAAAGATACTATACTAAACCAGTATAGTAGAATAGTACACCACAAGAAATGCCACATTCAGTCAATCCACCCCGAATCCTTGCTGCCGCGTTGAGCATGGCGGTCGAGGACTCAAACTGTACCGTTCAAGTCCTTGTCTCAGAGGCACTGAGTTGATTGTATGGAGCCAGGCACCTCTTGATCTGAATCTTGAACTGGCTCCAAATTCTGCATGTCCACACCCCCTGTAGTAGATGATTGAGAATTAGTAGCAGTCACCACCGGCCATGTGCACTAGCTCAAAATTCAGCATGTCCACACCCCATGTAGTAGATGATTGAGAATTAGTAGCAGTCACCACCGGATCCACTGTCAGGATGATCCATCCTCTCTCCTTCATCAGCTTCAGGTCCCACTGTTTCCCTGAGCAGTAAGGTCTGGAATTGAAAATACAGAGGACATTAAACAACATTCACTCAGTACATGGCACTCATTTTGGTTTATAAGCTGGAAATTGAGCCATCAGTGCAGTGTCAAGAGTGTCAGGATGGCCGAGTGGTCTAAGGGGCTGCGTTCAGGTTGCAGTCTCCTTTGGAGGTGCGGGTTCGAATCCCACTTCTGACAAGTGTCTTTTGCGAGGTGGATACATTTTTGGACTTTTTTTTCTCCAAGCACCCGTATCAAAAACAATGTCAACAGTTTCTGTAAATTATCGATAAGATCTATTGTCCGTTGCTTGCACTAATTTCCTGAAGTTGGCTAAATCGCAGTAAATCGGTAAAGCGGGAAATCACAGCATCTTCAACAAATCGTGATAGAGGGGCAGAGATAAAGGTTTCGACCCTACATATCAAGAGCGCAGCTGTCAATAGTTCAGCAGGTTCACAGTGCAGAAGGTTCAGTGGCACCAGGGTCCCCTGAGTCCCAATCACAGCTGGTTTTTAACTTCTGTATTCAGGGCATGGGAGGGGTGTGTTGCATCGTGCACACACGGTGCCTGTTTCGCAGATAAGTTTTAATAAATACACAGAGAATAATATAGAGTCATTAGCCACGAGGAACACCTTCCCTGACCTTTTATTCTCTCCGGTTCCACGTCACCGCACCTACCATCCAACTCCAAAACTCGGGGCAGACTAACACTCCCTACCTCCCTTGGTGTGCATCATAGGCGTGCCCATGACGAACACAACATTTCTCCTTATCCAATACAAAACAAACATAGCTGCTCAAAAAAAAGATACTATACTAATCCAGTATACAAGAATAGTACACAACAAGAAATGCCACATTCAGTCAATCCACCCCGAATCCTTGCAGCCGCGTTGAGCATGGCGGTCGAGGACTCAAACTGTACCGTTCAAGTCCTTGTCTCAGAGACACTGAGTTGATTGGTATGGAGCCAGGCACCTCCTGATCTGAATCTTGAACTGGCTCCAAATTCTGCATGTCCACACCCCTTGTAGTAGATGATTGAGAATTAGTAGCAGTCACCACCGGCCATGTGCACTGGCTCAAACTTCTGCATGTCCACACCCCATGTAGTCGATGATTGAGAATTAGTAGCAGTCACCACCGGATTCACTGTCAGGATGATCCATCCTCTCTCCTTCATCAACTTCAGATCCCACTGTTTCCCTGAGCAGGAAGGTCTGGAATTGAAAATATAGAGGACATTAAACAACATTCACTCAGTACATGGCACTCATTTTGGTTTATACGCTCGAAATTGAGCCATCAGTGCAGTGTCAAGTGTGTCAGGATGGCCGAGTGGTCTAATGCGCTGCGTTAAGGTTGTAGTCTCCTTTGGAGGCGTGGGTTCGAATCTCTCTTCTGACAAGTGTCTTTTGCGAGGTGGATACATTTTTGGACTTTTTTTTTCCAAGCACCCGTATCAAAAACAATGTCAACAGTTTCTGTAAATTATCGATAAGATCTATTGTCCGTTGCTTCCACTAATTTCCTGAAGTTGGCTAAATCGCAATAAATCGGTAAAGCGGGAAATCACAGCATCTTCAACAAATCGTGATAGAGGGGCAGAGATAAAGGTTTCGACCCTACATATCAAGAGCGCAGCTGTCAATAGTTCAGCAGGTTCACAGTGCAGAAGTTTCAGTGGCACCAGGGTCCCCTCCGTCCCAATCACAGCTGGTTTTTAACTTCTGTATTCAGGGCATGGGAGGGTTGTGTTGCATCGTGCACACATGGTGCCTGTTTCGCAGATAAGTTTTAATAAATACACAGAGAATAATATAGAGTCATTGGCCACGAGGAACACCTTCCCTGACCTTTTATTCTCTCCAGTTCCACGTCACCGCGCCTACCATCCAACTCCAAAACTCGGGGGAGACTAACACTCCCTACCTCCCTTGGTGTACATCATAGGCGTGCGCATGACAAACACAACATTTCTCCTTGACCAATACAAAACAAACATAGCTGCTCAAAATAACGATACTATACTAATCCAGTATACAAGAATAGTACACAACAAGAAATGCCGCATTCAGTCAATCCACCCCGAATCCTTGCAGCCGCGTTGAGCATGGCGGTCGAGGACTCAAACTGTACCGTTCAAGTCCTTGTCTCAGAGGCACTGAGTTGATTGGTATGGAGCCAGGCACCTCCTGATCTGAATCTTGAATTGGCTCCAAATTCTGCATGTCCACACCCCCTGTAGTAGATGATTGAGAATTAGTAGCAGTCACCACCGGCCATATGCACTGACTCAAAATTCTGCAAGTCCACACCCCATGTAGTAGATGATTGAGAATTAGTAGCAGTCACCACAGGGTCCCCTGTCAGGATGATCCATCCTCTCTCCTTCATCAGCTTCAGATCCCACTGTTTCCCTGAGCAGGAAGGTCTGGAATTGAAAATACAGAGGACATTAAACAACATTCACTCAGTACATGGCACTCATTTTGGTTTATACGCTCGAAATTGAGCCATGAGCGAGGTGTGAAGAGTGTCAGGATGGCCGAGTGGTCTAAGGCGCTGCGTTCAGGTCGCAGTTTCCCTGGGAGGGGTGGGTTCAAATCCCACTTCTGACAAGTGTATATTGCGAGGTGGATACATTTTTGTACTTTTTTTTCCCAAGCACCGTATCAAAAACAATGTCAACAGTTTCTGTAAATTATCGATAAGATCTATTTTCCGTTGCTTGCACTAATTGGCTGAAGTTGGCTAAATCGCAGAAAATCGGTAAAGCGGGAAATCACAGCATCTTCAACAAATCGTGATAGAGGGGCCGAGATAAGGGTTTCGACCCTACATATCAAAAGCACAGCTGTCAATAGTTCAGCAGGGTCACAGTGCAGAAGGTTCAGTGGCACCAGGGTCCCCTGCGTCCCAATCACAGCTGGTTTTTAACTTCTGTATTCAGGGCATGGGAGGGGTGTGTTGCATCGTGCACACACAGTGCCTGTTTCGCAGATAAGTTTTAATAAATACACAGAGAATAATATAGAGTCATTGGCCACGAGGAACACCTTCCCTGACCTTTTATTCTCTCCGGTTCCACGTCACCGCGCCTACCATCCAACTCCAAAACTCGGGGGAGACTAACACTCCCTACCTCCCTTGGTGTGCATCATAGGCGTGCCCATGACGAACACAACATTTCTCCTTAACCAATACAAAACAAACATAGCTGCTCAAAAAAAAGATACTATACTAAACCAGTATATAAGAATAGTACACAACAAGAAATGCCACATTCAGTCAATCCACCCCGAATCCTTGCAGCCGCGTTGAGCATGGCGGTCGAGGACTCAAACTGTACCGTTCAAGTCCTTGTCTCAGAGGCACTGAGTTGATTGGTATGGAGCCAGGCACCTCCTGATCTGAATCTTGAACTGGCTCCAAATTCTGCATGTCCACACCCCCTGTAGTAGATGATTGAGAATTAGTAGCAGTCACCACCGGCCATGTGCACTGGCTCAAAATTCAGCATGTCCACACCCCATGTAGTAGATGATTGAGAATTAGTAGCAGTCACCACCGGATCCACTGTCAGGATGATCCATCCTCTCTCCTTCATCAGCTTCAGATCCCACTGTTTCCCTGAGCAGTAATGTCTGGAATTAAAAATACAGAGGACATTAAACGACATTCACTCAGTACATGGCATTCATTTTGGTTTATAAGCTGGAAATTGAGCCATCAGTGCAGTGTCAAGAGTGTCAGGATGGCGAGTGGTCTAAGGCGCTACGTTCAGGTCGCAGTCTCCTTTGGAGGCGTGGGTTCGAATCCAACTTCTGACAAGTGTCTTTTGCGAGGTGGATACATTTTTGGACTTTTTTTTTCCAAGCACCCCTATCAAAAACAATGTCAACAGTTACTGTAGATTATCGATATGATCTATTGTCCATTGCTTGCACTAATTTCCTGAAGTTGGCTAAATCACAGTAAATCGGTAAAGCGGGAAATCACAGCATCTTCAACAAATCGTGATAGAGGGGCAGAGATAAAGGTTTCGACCCTACATATCAAGAGCGCAGCTGTCTATAGTTCAGCAGGTTCACAGTGCAGAAGGTTCAGTGGCACCAGGGTCCCCTGCGTCCCAATCACAGCTGTTTTTTAACTTCTGTAGTCAGGGCATGGGAGGGGTGGGTTGCATCGTGCACACACAGTGCCTGTTTCGCAGATAAGTTTTAATAAATACACAGAAAATAATATAGAGTCATTGGCCACGAGGAACACCTTCCCTGACCTTTTATTCTCTCCGGTTCCACGTCACCGCGCCTACCATCCAACTCCAAAACTCGGGGGAGACTAACACTCCCTACCTCCCTTGGTGTGCATCATAGGCGTGCCCATGACGAACACAACATTTCTCCTTAACCAATACAAAACAAACATAACTGCTCAAAAAAAAGATACTATACTAATCCAGTATACAAGAATGGTACACAACAAGAAATGCCACATTCAGTCATTCCACCCCGAATCCTTGCAGCCGCGTTGAGCATGGCGGTCGAGGACTCAAACTGTACCGTTCAAGTCCTTGTCTCAGAGGCACTGAGTTGATTGGTATGGAGACAGGCACCTCCTGATCTGAATCGTAAACTGGCTCCAAATTCTGCAAGTCCACACCCCTTATAGTAGATGATTGAGAATTAGTAGCAGTCACCACCCGCCATGTGCACTGGCTCAAACTTCTGTATGTCCACACCCCATGTAGTCGATGATTGAGAATTAGTAGCAGTCACCACCGGATTCACTGTCAGGATGATCCATCCTCTCTCCTTCATCAGCTTCAGATCCCACTGTTTCCCTGAGCAGGAAGGTCTGGAATTGAAAATACAGAGGACATTAAACAACATTCACTCAGTACATGGCACTCATTTTGGTTTATACGCTCGAAATTGGGCCATGAGCGAGGTGTGAAGAGTGTCAGGATGGCCGACTGGTCTAAGGCGCTGCATTCAGGTCACAGTCTCCCTTGGAGGTGTGGGTGCAAATCCCACTTCTGACAAGTGTCTTTTGCGAGGTGGATACATTTTTGGACTTTTTTTTTCCAAGCACCCGTATCAAAAACAATGTCAACAGTTTCTGTAAATTATCGGTAAGATCTATTGTCCGTTGCTTGCACTAATTGCCTGAAGTTGGCTAAATCGCAGTAAATCGGTAAAGCAGGAAATCACAGCATCTTCAACAAATCGTGATAGAGGGGCCGAGATAAAGGTTTCGACCCTACATATCAAAAGCACAGCTGTCAATAGTTCAGCAGGTTCACAGTGCAGAAGGTTCAGTGGCACCAGGGTCCCCTGCGTCCCAATCACAGCTGGTTTTTAACTTCTGTATTCAGGGCATGGGAGGGGTGTGTTGCATCGTGCACACACAGTTCCTGTTTCGCAGATAAGTTTTAATAAATACACAGAGAATAATATAGAGTCATTGGCCACGAGGAACACCTTCCCTGACCTTTTATTCTCTCCGGTTCCACGTCACCGCGCCTACCATCCAACTCCAAAACTCGGGGGAGAATAACACTCCCTACCTCCCTTGGTGTGCTTCAAAGGCGTGCCCATGACGAACACAACAATTCTCCTTAACCAATACAAAACAAACATAGCTGCTCAAAAAAAAGATACTATACTAAACCAGGATACTAGAATAGTACACAACAAGAAATGCAACATTCAGTCAATCCACCCCGAATCCTTGCAGCCGCGTTGAGCATGGCGGTCGAGGACTCAAACTGTACCGTTCAAGACTTTGTCTCAGAGGCACTGAGTTGATTGGTATGGAGCCAGGCACCTCTTGATCTGAATCTTGAACTGGCTCCAAATTCTGCATGTCCACACCCCCTGTAGTAGATGATTGAGAATTAGTAGCAGTCACCACCGGCCATGTGCACTGGCTCAAAATTCAGCATGTCCACACCCATTGTAGTAGATGATTGAGAATTAGTAGCAGTCACCACCGGATCCACTGTCAGGATGATCCATCCTCTCTCCATCATCAGCTTCAGATCCCACTGTTTCCCTGAGCAGTAAGGTCTGGAATTGAAAATACAGAGGACATTAAACAACATTCACTCAGTACATGGCACTCATTTTGGTTTATAAGCTGGAAATTGAGCCATCAGTGCAGTGTCAAGAGTGTCAGGATGGCCGAGTGGTCTAAGGTGCTGCGTTCAGGTTGCAGTCTCCTTTGGAGGCGTGGGTTCGAATCCCACTTCTGACAAGTGTCTTTTGCGAGGTGGATTCATTTTTGGACTTTTTTTTTCCAAGCACCCCTATCAAAAACAATGTCAACAGTTACTGTAGATTATCGATATGATCTATTGTCCATTGCTTGCACTAATTTCCTGAAGTTGGCTAAATCGCAGTAAATCGGTAAAGCGGGAAATCACAGCATCTTCAACAAATCGTGATAGAGGGGCAGAGATAAAGGTTTCGACCCTACATATCAAGAGCGCAGCTGTCTATAGTTCAGCAGGTTCACAGTGCAGAAGGTTCAGTGGCACCAGGGTCCCCTGCGTCCCAATCACAGCTGTTTTTTAACTTCTGTATTCAGGGCATGGGAGGGGTGTGTTGCATCGTGCACACACGGTGCCTGTTTCGCAGATAAGTTTTAATAAATACACAGAGAATAATATAGAGTCATTGGCCACGAGGAACACCTTCCCTGACCTTTTATTCTCTCCGGTTCCACGTCACCGCGCCTACCATCCAACTCCAAAACTCGGGGGAGACTAACACTCCCTACCTCCCTTGGTGTGCATCATAGGCGTGCCCATGACGAACACAACATTTCTCCTTAACCAATACAAAACAAACATAGCTGCTCAAAAAAAAGATACTATACTAATCCAGTATACAAGAATAGTACACAACAAGAAATGCCACATTCAGTCAATCCACCCCGAATCCTTGCAGCCGCGTTGAGCATGGCGGTCGAGGACTCAAACTGTACCGTTCAAGTCCTTGTCTCAGAGGCACTGAGTTGATTGGTATGGAGCCAGGCACCTCCTGATCTGAATCTTGAACTGGCTCCAAATTCTGCATGTCCACACCCCTTGTAGTAGATGATTGAGAATTAGTAGCAGTCACCACCGGCCATGTGCACTGGCTCAAACTTCTGCATGTCCACACCCCATGTAGTCGATGATTGAGAATTAGTAGCAGTCACCACCGGATTCACTGTCAGGATGATCCATCCTCTCTCCTTCATCAGCTTCAGATCCCACTGTTTCCCTGAGTAGGAAGGTCTGTAATTGAAAATACAGAGGACATTAAACAACATTCACTCAGTACATGGCACTCATTTTGGTTTATACGCTCGAAATTGAGCCATGAGGGAGGTGTGAAGAGTGTCAGGATGGCGGAGTGGTCTAAGGCGCTGCGTTCAGGTCACAGCCTCCCTTGGAGGTGTGGGTTCGAATCGCACTTCTGACAAGTGTCTTTTGCGAGGTGGATACATTTTTTGACTTTTTTTTTCCAAGCAGCCGTATCAAAAACAATGTCAACAGTTTCTGTAAATTATCGATAAGATCTATTGTCCGTTGCTTGCACTAATTTCCTGAAGTTGGCTAAATCGCAGTAAATCGGTAAAGCAGGAAATCACAGCATCTTCAACAAATCGTGATAGAGGGGCCGAGATAAAGGTTTCGACCCTACATATTAAAAGCGCAGCTGTCAATAGTTCAGCAGGTTCACAGTGCAGAAGGTTCAGTGGCACCAGGGTCCCCTGCGTCCCAATCACAGCTGGTTTTTAACTTCTGTATTCAGGGGATGGGAGGGGTGGGGGTGTTGCGTCGTGCACACACAGTGCCTGTTTTCCAGAGAAGTTTTAATAAATACACAAAGAATAATATGGAGTCTTCGGCCACGAGGAACACCTTCCCCTACCTTTTATTCTCTCCGATTCCACATCACCGCACCTACCATCCAACTCCAAAACTCGGGGGAGACTAACACTCCCTACCTCCCTTGGTGTGCATCATGGGCATGCCCATGACGAACACAACATTTCTCCTTAACCAATACAAAACAAACATAGCTGCTCAAAAAAAAGATACTATACTAATCCAGTATACAAGAATAGTACACAACAATAAATACCACATTCAGTCAATCCACCCCGAATCCTTGCAGCCGCGTTGAGCATGGCGGTCGAGGACTCAAACTGTACTGTTCAAGTCTCTTGTCTCAGAGGCACTGAGTTGATTGATATGGAGCCAGGCACCTTCTGATCTGAATCTTGAACTGGCTCCAAATTCTGCATGTCCACACCCCCTGTAGTAGATGATTGAGAATTAGTAGCAGTCACCACCGGCCATATGCACTGACTCAAAATTCTGCAAGTCCACACCCCATGTAGTAGATGATTGAGAATTAGTAGCAGTCACCACAGGGTCCACTGTCAGGATGATCCATCCTCTCTCCTTCATCAGCTTCAGATCCCACTGTTTCCCTGAGCAGGAAGGTCTGGAATTGAAAATACAGAGGACATTAAATAACATTCACTCACTACATGGCACTCATTTTGGTTTATAAGCTGGAAATTGAGACATCAGTGTGGTGTCAAGAGTGTCAGGATGGCCGGGTGGTCTAAGGTGCTGCATTCAGGTCACAGTCTCCCTTGGAGAAGTGGGTTCAAACCCCACTTCTGGCAAGTGTCTTTTGCGAGGTGGATACATTTTTGGACTTTTTTTTTCCAAGCACCCTTATCAAAAACAATGTCAACAGTTTCTGTAAATTATCGATAAGATCTATTGTCCGTTGCTTGCACTAATTGCCTGAAATTGGCTAAATCGCAGTAAATCGGTAAAGCAGGAAATCACAGCATCTTCAACAAATCGTGATAGAGGGGCCGAGATAAAGGTTTCGACCCTACATATCAAAAGCACAGCTGTCAATAGTTCAGCAGGTTCACAGTGCAGAAGGTTCAGTGGCACCAGGGTCCCCTGCGTCCCAATCACAGCTGGTTTTTAACTTCTGTATTCAGGGCATGGGAGGGGTGTGTTGCATTGTGCACACACAGTGCCTGTTTCGCAGATAAGTGTTAATAAATACTCAGAGAATAATATAGAGTCATTGGCCACGAGGAACACCTTCCCTGACCTTTTAATCTCTCCGGTTCCACGTCACCGCGCCTACCATCCAACTCCAAAACTCGGGGGAGACTAACACTCCCTACCTCCCTTGGTGTGCATCATAGGCGTGCCCATGACGAACACAACATTTCTCCTTAACCAATACAAAACAAACATAGCTGCTCAAAAAAAAGATACTATACTAATCCAGTATACAAGAATGGTACACAACAAGAAATGCCACATTCAGTGAATCCACCCGAATCCTTGCAGCCGCGTTGAGCATGGCGGTCGAGGACTCAAACTGTACCGTTCAAGTCCTTGTCTCAGAGGCACTGAGTTGATTGGTATGGAGCCAGGCACCTCCTGATCTGAATCTTGAACTGGCTCCAAATTCTGCATGTCCACACCCCCTGTAGTAGATGATTGAGAATTAGTAGCAGTCACCACCGGCCATGTGCACTGGCTCAAAATTCAGCATGTCCACACCCCATGTAGTAGATGATTGAGAATTAGTAGCAGTCACCACCGGATCCACTGTCAGGATGATCGATCCTCTCTCCTTCATGAGCTTCAGATCCCACTGTTTCCCTGAGCAGTAAGGTCTGGAATTGAAAATACAGAGGACATTAAACAACATTCACTCAGTACATGGCACTCATTTTGGTTTATAAGCTGGAAATTGAGCCATCAGTGCAGTGTCAAGAGTGTCAGGATGGTCGAGTGGTCTAAGGCGTTGCGTTGAGGTTGCAGTCTCTTTTGGAGGCGTGGGTTCGCATCCCACTTCTGACAAGTGTCTTTTGCGAGGTGGATACATTTTTGGACTTTTTTTTCCAAGCACCTGTATCAAAAAAATGTCAACAGTTTCTGTAAATTATCGATAAGATCTATTGTCCGTTGCTTGCACTAATTTCCTGAAGTTGGCTAAATCGCAGTAAATCGGTAAAGCGGGAATTCACAGCATCTTCAACAAATCGTGATAGAGGGGCAGAGATAAAGGTTTCGACCCTACATATCAAGAGCGCAGCTGTCAATAGTTCAGCAGCTTCACAGTGCAGAAGGTTCAGTGGCACCAGGGTCCCCTGCGTCCCAATCACAGCTGGTTTTTAACTTCTGTATTCAGGGCATGGGAGGGGTGTGTTGCATCGTGCACACACGGTGCCTGTTTCGCCGATAAGTTTTAATAAATACACAGAGAATAATATAGAGTCATTGGCCACGAGGAACACCTTCCCTGACCTTTTATTCTCTCCGGTTCCACGTCACCGCGCCTACCATCCAACTCCAAAACTCGGGTGAGACTAACACTCCCTACCTCCCTTGGTGTGCATCATAGGCGTGCCCATGACGAACACAACATTTCTCCTTAACCAATACAAAACAAACATAGCTGCTCAAAAAAAAGATACTATACTAATCCAGTATACAAGAATAGTACACAACAAGAAATGCCACATTCAGTCAATCCACCCCGAATCCTTGCAGCCGCGTTGAGCATGGCGGTCGAGGACTCAAACTGTACCGTTCAAGTCCTTGTCTCAGAGGCACTGAGTTGATTGGTATGGAGCCAGGCACCTCCTGATCTGAATCTTGAACTGGCTCCAAATTCTGCATGTCCACACCCCTTGTAGTAGATGATTGAGAATTAGTAGCAGTCACCACCGGCCATGTGCACTGGCTCAAACTTCTGCATGTCCACACCCCATGTAGTCGATGATTGAGAATTAGTAGCAGTCACCACCGGATTCACTGTCAGGATGATCCATCCTCTCTCCTTCATCAGCTTCAGATCCCACTGTTTCCCTGAGTAGGAAGGTCTGTAATTGAAAATACAGAGGACATTAAACAACATTCACTCAGTACATGGCACTCATTTTGGTTTATACGCTCGAAATTGAGCCATGAGGGAGGTGTGAAGAGTGTCAGGATGGCGGAGTGGTCTAAGGTGCTGCGTTCAGGTCACAGCCTCCCTTGGAGGTGTGGGTTCAAATCCCACTTCTGACAAGTGTATTTTGCGAGGTGGATACATTCTTGGACTTTTTTTTCCCAAGCACTGTATCAAAAACAATGTCAACAGTTTCTGTAAATTATCGATAAGATCTATTTTCCGTTGCTTGCACTAATTGCCTGAAGTTGGCTAAATCGCAGTAAATCGGTAAAGCAGGAAATCACAGCATCTTCAACAAATCGTGATAGAGGGGCCGAGATAAAGGTTTCGACCCTACATATCAAAAGCGCAGCTGTCAATAGTTCAGCAGGTTCACAGTGCAGAAGGTTCAGTGGCACCAGGGTCCCCTGCGTCCCAATCACAGCTGTTTTTTAACTTCTGTAGTCAGGGCATGGGAGGGGTGGGTTGCATCGTGCACACACAGTGCCTGTTTCGCAGATAAGTTTTAATAAATACACAGAAAATAATATAGAGTCATTGGCCACGAGGAACACCTTCCCTGACCTTTTATTCTCTCCGGTTCCACGTCACCGCGCCTACCATCCAACTCCAAAACTCGGGGGAGACTAACACTCCCTACCTCCCTTGGTGTGCATCATAGGCGTGCCCATGACGAACACAACATTTCTCCTTAACCAATACAAAACAAACATAACTGCTCAAAAAAAAGATACTATACTAATCCAGTATACAAGAATGGTACACAACAAGAAATGCCACATTCAGTCATTCCACCCCGAATCCTTGCAGCCGCGTTGAGCATGGCGGTCGAGGACTCAAACTGTACCGTTCAAGTCCTTGTCTCAGAGGCACTGAGTTGATTGGTATGGAGACAGGCACCTCCTGATCTGAATCGTAAACTGGCTCCAAATTCTGCAAGTCCACACCCCTTATAGTAGATGATTGAGAATTAGTAGCAGTCACCACCCGCCATGTGCACTGGCTCAAACTTCTGCATGTCCACACCCCATGTAGTCGATGATTGAGAATTAGTAGCAGTCACCACCGGATTCACTGTCAGGATGATCCATCCTCTCTCCTTCATCAGCTTCAGATCCCACTGTTTCCCTGAGCAGGAAGGTCTGGAATTGAAAATACAGAGGACATTAAACAACATTCACTCAGTACATGGCACTCATTTTGGTTTATACGCTCGAAATTGAGCCATGAGCGAGGTGTGAAGAGTGTCAGGATGGCCGACTGGTCTAAGGCGCTGCATTCAGGTCACAGTCTCCCTTGGAGGTGTGGGTGCAAATCCCACTTCTGACAAGTGTCTTTTGCGAGGTGGATACATTTTTGGACTTTTTTTTTCCAAGCACCCGTATCAAAAACAATGTCAACAGTTTCTGTAAATTATCGGTAAGATCTATTGTCCGTTGCTTGCACTAATTGCCTGAAGTTGGCTAAATCGCAGTAAATCGGTAAAGCATTAAATCACAGCATCTTCAACAAATCGTGATAGAGGGGCCGAGATAAAGGTTTCGACCCTACATATCAAAAGCACAGCTGTCAATAGTTCAGCAGGTTCACAGTGCAGAAGGTTCAGTGGCACCAGGGTCCCCTGCGTCCCAATCACAGCTGGTTTTTAACTTCTGTATTCAGGGCATGGGAGGGGTGTGTTGCATCGTGCACACACGGTGCCTGTTTCGCAGATAAGTTTTAATAAATACACAGAGAATAATATAGAGTCATTGGCCACGAGGAACACCTTCCCTGACCTTTTATTCTCTCCGGTTCCACGTCACCGCGCCTACCATCCAACTCCAAAACTCGGGGGAGACTAACACTCCCTACCTCCCTTGGTGTGCATCATAGGCGTGCCCATGACGAACACAACATTTCTCCTTAACCAATACAAAACAAACATAGCTGCTCAAAAAAAGATACTATACTAATCCAGTATACAAGAATAGTACACAACAAGAAATGCCACATTCAGTCAATCCACCCCGAATCCTTGCAGCCGCGTTGAGCATGGCGGTCGAGGACTCAAACTGTACCGTTCAAGTCCTTGTCTCAGAGGCACTGAGTTGATTGGTATGGAGCCAGGCACCTCCTGATCTGAATCTTGAACTGGCTCCAAATTCTGCATGTCCACACCCCTTGTAGTAGATGATTGAGAATTAGTAGCAGTCACCACCGGCCATGTGCACTGGCTCAAACTTCTGCATGTCCACACCCCATGTAGTCGATGATTGAGAATTAGTAGCAGTCACCACCGGATTCACTGTCAGGATGATCCATCCTCTCTCCTTCATCAGCTTCAGATCCCACTGTTTCCCTGAGTAGGAAGGTCTGTAATTGAAAATACAGAGGACATTAAACAACATTCACTCAGTACATGGCACTCATTTTGGTTTATACGCTCGAAATTGAGCCATGAGGGAGGTGTGAAGAGTGTCAGGATGGCGGAGTGGTCTAAGGCGCTGCGTTCAGGTCACAGCCTCCCTTGGAGGTGTGGGTTCAAATCCCACTTCTGACAAGTGTATTTTGCGAGGTGGATACATTCTTGGACTTTTTTTTCCCAAGCACTGTATCAAAAACAATGTCAACAGTTTCTGTAAATTATCGATAAGATCTATTTTCCGTTGCTTGCACTAATTGCCTGAAGTTGGCTAAATCGCAGTAAATCGGTAAAGCAGGAAATCACAGCATCTTCAACAAATCGTGATAGAGGGGCCGAGATAAAGGTTTCGACCCTACATATCAAAAGCGCAGCTGTCAATAGTTCAGCAGGTTCACAGTGCAGAAGGTTCAGTGGCACCAGGGTCCCCTGCGTCCCAATCACAGCTGTTTTTTAACTTCTGTAGTCAGGGCATGGGAGGGGTGGGTTGCATCGTGCACACACAGTGCCTGTTTCGCAGATAAGTTTTAATAAATACACAGAAAATAATATAGAGTCATTGGCCACGAGGAACACCTTCCCTGACCTTTTATTCTCTCCGGTTCCACGTCACCGCGCCTACCATCCAACTCCAAAACTCGGGGGAGACTAACACTCCCTACCTCCCTTGGTGTGCATCATAGGCGTGCCCATGACGAACACAACATTTCTCCTTAACCAATACAAAACAAACATAACTGCTCAAAAAAAAGATACTATACTAATCCAGTATACAAGAATGGTACACAACAAGAAATGCCACATTCAGTCATTCCACCCCGAATCCTTGCAGCCGCGTTGAGCATGGCGGTCGAGGACTCAAACTGTACCGTTCAAGTCCTTGTCTCAGAGGCACTGAGTTGATTGGTATGGAGACAGGCACCTCCTGATCTGAATCGTAAACTGGCTCCAAATTCTGCAAGTCCACACCCCTTATAGTAGATGATTGAGAATTAGTAGCAGTCACCACCCGCCATGTGCACTGGCTCAAACTTCTGCATGTCCACACCCCATGTAGTCGATGATTGAGAATTAGTAGCAGTCACCACCGGATTCACTGTCAGGATGATCCATCCTCTCTCCTTCATCAGCTTCAGATCCCACTGTTTCCCTGAGCAGGAAGGTCTGGAATTGAAAATACAGAGGACATTAAACAACATTCACCCAGTACATGGCACTCATTTTGGTTTATACGCTCGAAATTGAGCCATGAGCGAGGTGTGAAGAGTGTCAGGATGGCCGACTGGTCTAAGGCGCTGCATTCAGGTCACAGTCTCCCTTGGAGGTGTGGGTGCAAATCCCACTTCTGACAAGTGTCTTTTGCGAGGTGGATACATTTTTGGACTTTTTTTTTCCAAGCACCCGTATCAAAAACAATGTCAACAGTTTCTGTAAATTATCGGTAAGATCTATTGTCCGTTGCTTGCACTAATTGCCTGAAGTTGGCTAAATCGCAGTAAATCGGTAAAGCATTAAATCACAGCATCTTCAACAAATCGTGATAGAGGGGCCGAGATAAAGGTTTCGACCCTACATATCAAAAGCACAGCTGTCAATAGTTCAGCAGGTTCACAGTGCAGAAGGTTCAGTGGCACCAGGGTCCCCTGCGTCCCAATCACAGCTGGTTTTTAACTTCTGTATTCAGGGCATGGGAGGGGTGTGTTGCATCGTGCACACACAGTTCCTGTTTCGCAGATAAGTTTTAATAAATACACAGAGAATAATATAGAGTCATTGGCCACGAGGAACACCTTCCCTGACCTTTTATTCTCTCCGGTTCCACGTCACCGCGCCTACCATCCAACTCCAAAACTCGGGGGAGAATAACACTCCCTACCTCCCTTGGTGTGCTTCATAGGCGTGCCCATGACGAACACAACAATTCTCCTTAACCAATACAAAACAAACATAGCTGCTCAAAAAAAAGATACTATACTAAACCAGGATACTAGAATAGTACACAACAAGAAATGCAACATTCAGTCAATCCACCCCGAATCCTTGCAGCCGCGTTGAGCATGGCGGTCGAGGACTCAAACTGTACCGTTCAAGTCTTTGTCTCAGAGGCACTGAGTTGATTGGTATGGAGCCAGGCACCTCTTGATCTGAATCTTGAACTGGCTCCAAATTCTGCATGTCCACACCCCCTGTAGTAGATGATTGAGAATTAGTAGCAGTCACCACCGGCCATGTGCACTGGCTCAAAATTCAGCATGTCCACACCCATTGTAGTAGATGATTGAGAATTAGTAGCAGTCACCACCGGATCCACTGTCAGGATGATCCATCCTCTCTCCATCATCAGCTTCAGATCCCACTGTTTCCCTGAGCAGTAAGGTCTGGAATTGAAAATACAGAGGACATTAAACAACATTCACTCAGTACATGGCACTCATTTTGGTTTATAAGCTGGAAATTGAGCCATCAGTGCAGTGTCAAGAGTGTCAGGATGGCCGAGTGGTCTAAGGTGCTGCGTTCAGGTTGCAGTCTCCTTTGGAGGCGTGGGTTCGAATCCCACTTCTGACAAGTGTCTTTTGCGAGGTGGATACATTTTTGGACTTTTTTTTTCCAAGCACCCGTATCAAAAACAATGTCAACAGTTTCTGTAAATTATCGATAAGATCTATTGTCCGTTGCTTGCACTAATTTCCTGAAGTTGGCTAAATCGCAGTAAATCGGTAAAGCGGGAAATCACAGCATCTTCAACAAATCGTGATAGAGGGGCAGAGATAAAGGTTTCGAACCTACATATCAAGAGCGCAGCTGTCAATAGTTCAGCAGGTTCACAGTGCAGAAGGTTCAGTGGCACCAGGGTCCCCTGAGTCCCAATCACAGCTGGTTTTTAACTTCTGTATTCAGGGCATGGGAGGGGTGTGTTGCATCGTGCACACACAGTGCCTGTTTCGCAGATAAGTTTTAATAAATACACAGAGAATAATATAGAGTCATTAGCCACGAGGAACACCTTCCCTGACATTTTATTCTCTCCGGTTCCACGTCACCGCACCTACCATCCAACTCCAAAACTCGGCGCAGACTAACACTCCCTACCTCCCTTGGTGTGCATCATAGGCGTGCCCATGACGAACACAACATTTCTCCTTAACCAATACAAAACAAACATAGCTGCTCAGAAAAAAGATACTATACTAATCCAGTATACAAGAATAGTACACAACAAGAAATAGCACATTCAGTCAATCCACCCCGAATCCTTGCAGCCGCGTTGAGCATGGCGGTCGAGGACTCAAACTGTACCGTTCAAGTCCTTGTCTCAGAGGCACTGAGTTGATTGGTATGGAGCCAGGCACCTCCTGATCTGAATCTTGAACTGGCTCCAAATTCTGAATGTCCACACCCCTTGTAGTAGATGATTGAGAATTAGTAGCAGTCACCACCGGCCATGTGCACTGGCTCAAACTTCTGCATGTCCACACCCCATGTAGTCGATGATTGAGAATTAGTAGCAGTCACCACCGGATTCACTGTCAGGATGATCCATCCTCTCTCCTTCATCAGCTTCAGATCCCACTGTTTCCCTGAGCAGGAAGGTCTGGAATTGAAAATATAGAGGACATTAAACAACATTCACTCAGTACATGGCACTCATTTTGGTTTATACGCTCAAAATTGAGCCATCAGTGCAGTGTCAAGAGTGTCAGGATGTCCGAGTGGTCTAATGAGCTGCGTTAATGTCGTAGTCTCCTTTGGAGGCGTGGGTTCGAATCCCACTTCGGACAAGTGTCTTTTGCGAGGTGGATACATTTTTTGACTTTTTTTTTCCAAGCACCCGTATCAAAAACAATGTCAACAGTTTCTGTAAATTATCGATAAGATCTATTGTCCGTTGCTTGCACTAATTTCCTGAAGTTGGCTAAATCGCAATAAATCAGTAAAGCGGGAAATCACAGCATCTTCAACAAATCGTGATAGAGGGGCAGAGATAAAGATTTCGACCCTACATATCAAGAGCGCAGCTGTCAATAGTTCAGCAGGTTCACAGTGCAGAAGGTTCAGTGGCACCAGGGTCCCCTGCGTCCCAATCACAGCTGGTTTTTAACCCCTTCGCTGCCAGGCCTTTTCCCCCTCCTGTGCCGAGCCTTTTTTTGGCTATTTGGAGCAGTTCGCGCTTAGGCCCTCATAACTTTTTGTTCACATAAGCTACCCATGCCAAATTTGCGTCCTTTTTTTCCAACATCCTAGGGATTCTAGAGGTACCCAGACTTTGTGGGTTCCCCAGAAGGAGGCCAAGAAATTAGCCAAAAAACAGTGAAAATTTCATTTTTTTAAAAAAAATTGGAAAAATGGGCTGCAGAAGAAGGCTTGTGGTTTTTTCCCTGAAAAGGGCATCAACAAAGGGTTTGTGGTGATAAAATCACCAGCTTCCCAGCTTTCAGGAACAGGCAGACTTGAATCAGAAAACCCAATTTTTCAACCCAATTTTGGCATTTTACTGGGACATACCCCATTTTTACGATTTTTTGTGCTTTCAGCCTCCTTCCAGTCAGTGACAGAAATGGGCATGAAACCAACGCTGGATCCCATAAACCGCAACATTTCTGAAAAGTAGACAAAATTCTGAATTCTGCAAGGGGTAATTTGTGTAGATCCTACAAGGGTTTCCTACAGAAAATAGCAACTGAAAAAGAAAAATATTGAAATTGAGGTGAAAAAAACATCAATTTTTCTCTAAGTTTTACTCTGTAACTTTTTCCTGCAATGTCAGATTTTCGAAAGCAATATACCGTTACGTCTGCTGGACTCTTCTGGTTGCGGGGATATATAGGGCTTGTAGGTTCATCAAGAACTCTAGGTACCCAGAGCCAATAAATGACCTGCACCCTGCAGTGGGTTTTCATTCTATGCCGGGTATACAGCAATTCATTTGCTGAAATATAAAGAGTAAAAAATAGCTATCAAGAAAACCTTTGTATTTCCAAAATGGGCACAAGATAAGGTGTTGAGAAGCAGTGGTTATTTGCACATCTCTGAATTCCGGGGTGCCCATACTAGCATGTGAATTACAGGGCATTTCTCAAATAGACGTCTTTTTTACACACTGTCTTACATTTGGAAGGGAAAAATGTAGAGAAAGACAAGGGGCAATAACACTTGTTTTGCTATTCTATGTTCCCCCAAGTCTCCCGATAAAAATGATACCTCACTTGTGTGGGTAGGCCTAGCGCCCGCGACAGGAAACGCCCCAAAGCGCAACGTGGACACATCACAGAAAACAGACCTGTTTTTAGCAAAGTGCCTACCTGTAGATTTTGGCCTCTAGCTCAGCCGCCACCTAGGGAAACCTACCAAACCTGTGCATTTCTGAAAACTAGAGACCTAGGGGAATCCAAGATGGGGTGATTTGTGTGGCTCGGACCAGGTTCTGTTACCCAGAATCCTTTGCAAACCTCAAAATTTGGCTAAAAAAACACATGTTCCTCACATTTCTGTGGCAGAAAGTTCTGGAATCTGAGAGGAGCCACAAATTTCCTTCCACCCAGCGTTCCCCCACGTCTCCCGATAAAAATGATACCTCACTTGTGTGGGTAGGCCTAGCGCCCGCGACAGGAAACACCCCAAAGCGCAATGTGGACACATCACAGAAAACAGACCTGTTTTTAGCAAAGTGCCTACCTGTAGATTTTGGCCTCTAGCTCAGCCGCCACCTAGGGAAACCTACCAAACCTGTGCATTTCTGAAAACTAGAGACCTAGGGGAATCCAAGATGGGGTGATTTGTGTGGCTCGGACCAGGTTCTGTTACCCAGAATCCTTTGCAAAGCTCAAAAATTGGCTAAAAAAACACATGTTCCTCACATTTCTGTGGCAGAAAGTGCTGGAATCTGAGAGGAGCCACAAATGTCCTTCCACCCAGCGTTCCCCCACGTCTCCCGATAAAAATGATACCTCACTTGTGTGGGTAGGCCTAGCGCCCGCGACAGGAAACGCCCCAAAGCGCAACGTGGACACATCACAGAAAACAGACCTGTTTTTAGCAAAGTGCCTACCTGTAGATTATGGCCTCTAGCTCAGCCGCCACCTAGGGAAACCTACCAAACCTGTGCATTTCTGAAAACTAGAGACCTAGGGGAATCCAAGATGGGGTGATTTGTGTGGCTCGGACCAGGTTCTGTTACCCAGAATCCTTTGCAAACCTCAAAATTTGGCTAAAAAAACACATGTTCCTCACATTTCTGTGGCAGAAAGTTCTGGAATCCGAGAGGAGCCACAAATTTCCTTCCACCCAGCGTTCCCCCACGTCTCCCGATAAAAATGATACCTCACTTGTGTGGGTAGGCCTAGCGCCCGCGACAGGAAACACCCCAAAGCGCAATGTGGACACATCACAGAAAACAGACCTGTTTTTAGCAAAGTGCCTACCTGTAGATTTTGGCCTCTAGCTCAGCCGCCACCTAGGGAAACCTACCAAACCTGTGCATTTCTGAAAACTAGAGACCTAGGGGAATCCAAGATGGGGTGATTTGTGTGGCTCGGACCAGGTTCTGTTACCCAGAATCCTTTGCAAAGCTCAAAAATTGGCTAAAAAAACACATGTTCCTCACATTTCTGTGGCAGAAAGTTCTGGAATCTGAGAGGAGCCACAAATTTCCTTCCACCCAGCGTTCCCCCACGTCTCCCGATAAAAATGATACCTCACTTGTATGGGTAGGCCTAGCGCCCGCGACAGGAAACGCCCCAAAGCGCAACGTGGACACCACCAAAATTTTGGAAGAAAACAGAGGTGTTTTTTGCGAAGTGACTACCTGTAGATTTTGGCCTCTAGCTCAGCCGGCACCTAGGGAAACCTACCAAACCTGTACATTTCTGAAAACTAGAGACCTTGGGGAATCCAAGGAGGGGTGACTGGCGGGGCTCGGACCAGGTTCTGTTACCCAGAATCCTTTGCAAAGCTCAAAAATTGGCTAAAAAAACACATGTTCCTCACATTTCTGTGGCAGAAAGTGCTGGAATCTGAGAGGAGCCACAAATGTCCTTCCACCCAGCATTCCCCCACGTCTCCCGATAAAAATGATACCTCACTTGTGTGGGTAGGCCTAGCGCCCGCGACAGGAAACGCCCCAAAGCGCAACGTGGACACATCACAGAAAACAGACCTGTTTTTAGCAAAGTGCCTACCTGTAGATTTTGGCCTCTAGCTCAGCCGCCACCTAGGGAAACCTACCAAACCTGTGCATTTCTGAAAACTAGAGACCTAGGGGAATCCAAGGAGGGGTGACTGGCGGGGCTCGGACCAGGTTCTGTTACCCAGAATCCTTTGCAAAGCTCAAAAATTGGCTAAAAAAACACATGTTCCTCACATTTCTGTGGCAGAAAGTTCTGGAATCTGGGAGGAGCCACAAATTTCCTTCCACCCAGCGTTCCCCCAAGTCTCCCGATAAAAATGATACCTCACTTGCGTGGGTAGGCCTAGCGCCCGCGACAGGAAACGCCCCAAAGCGCAACGTGGACACCACCAAAATTTTGGAAGAAAACAGAGGTGTTTTTTGCGAAGTGACTACCTGTAGATTTTGGCCTCTAGCTCAGCCGGCACCTAGGGAAACCTACCAAACCTGTACATTTCTGAAAACTAGAGACCTAGGGGAATCCAAGGAGGGGTGACTGGCGGGGCTCGGACCAGGTTCTGTTACCCAGAATCCTTTGCAAAGCTCAAAAATTGGCTAAAAAAACACATGTTCCTCACATTTCTGTGGCAGAAAGTTCTGGAATCCGAGAGGAGCCACAAATTTCCTTCCACCCAGCGTTCCCCCACGTCTCCCGATAAAAATGATACCTCACTTGTGTGGGTAGGCCTAGCGCCCGCGACAGGAAACGCCCCAAAGCGCAACGTGGACACATCACAGAAAACAGACCTGTTTTTAGCAAAGTGCCTACCTGTAGATTTTGGCCTCTAGCTCAGCCGCCACCTAGGGAAACCTACCAAACCTGTGCATTTCTGAAAACTAGAGACCTAGGGGAATCCAAGGAGGGGTGACTGGCGGGGCTCGGACCAGGTTCTGTTACCCAGAATCCTTTGCAAAGCTCAAAAATTGGCTAAAAAAACACATGTTCCTCACATTTCTGTGGCAGAAAGTTCTGGAATCTGGGAGGAGCCACAAATTTCCTTCCACCCAGCGTTCCCCCAAGTCTCCCGATAAAAATGATACCTCACTTGCGTGGGTAGGCCTAGCGCCCGCGACAGGAAACGCCCCAAAGCGCAACGTGGACACCACCAAAATTTTGGAAGAAAACAGAGGTGTTTTTTGCGAAGTGACTACCTGTAGATTTTGGCCTCTAGCTCAGCCGGCACCTAGGGAAACCTACCAAACCTGTACATTTCTGAAAACTAGAGACCTAGGGGAATCCAAGGAGGGGTGACTGGCGGGGCTCGGACCAGGTTCTGTTACCCAGAATCCTTTGCAAAGCTCAAAAATTGGCTAAAAAAACACATGTTCCTCATATTTCTGTGGCAGAAAGTTCTGGAATCCGAGAGGAGGCACAAATTTCCTTCCACCCAGCGTTCCCCCACGTCTCCCGATAAAAATGATACCTCACTTGTGTGGGTAGGCCTAGCGCCCGCGACAGGAAACGCCCCAAAGCGCAACGTGGACACATCACAGAAAACAGACCTGTTTTTAGCAAAGTGCCTACCTGTAGATTTTGGCCTCTAGCTCAGCCGCCACCTAGGGAAACCTACCAAACCTGTGCATTTCTGAAAACTAGAGACCTAGGGGAATCCAAGGAGGGGTGACTGGCGGGGCTCGGACCAGGTTCTGTTACCCAGAATCCTTTGCAAAGCTCAAAAATTGGCTAAAAAAACACATGTTCCTCACATTTCTGTGGCAGAAAGTTCTGGAATCTGGGAGGAGCCAAAAATTTCCTTCCACCTAGCGTTGCCCCAAGTCTCCCGATAAAAATGATACCTCACTTGCGTGGGTAGGCCTAGCGCCCGCGACAGGAAACGCCCCAAAGCGCAACGTGGACACCACCAAAATTTTGGAAGAAAACAGAGGTGTTTTTAGCGAAGTGACTACCTGTAGATTTTGGCCTCTAGCTCAGCCGGCACCTAGGGAAACCTACCAAACCTGTACATTTCTGAAAACTAGAGACCTAGGGGAATCCAAGGAGGGGTGACTGGCGGGGCTCGGACCAGGTTCTGTTACCCAGAATCCTTTGCAAAGCTCAAAAATTGGCTAAAAAAACACATGTTCCTCACATTTCTGTGGCAGAAAGTTCTGGAATCCGAGAGGAGCCACAAATTTCCTTCCACCCAGCGTTCCCCCACGTCTCCCGATAAAAA
Source organism: Pleurodeles waltl (assembly GCF_031143425.1). Taxonomy (NCBI): domain Eukaryota; kingdom Metazoa; phylum Chordata; class Amphibia; order Caudata; family Salamandridae; genus Pleurodeles; species Pleurodeles waltl. The sequence continues at coordinate 6,879,739 of NW_027150097.1, forward strand.
TGATACCTCACTTGTGTGGGTAGGCCTAGCGCCCGCGACAGGAAACGCCCCAAAGCGCAACGTGGACACATCACAGAAAACAGACCTGTTTTTAGCAAAGTGCCTACCTGTAGATTTTGGCCTGTAGCTCAGCCGCCACCTAGGGAAACCTACCAAACCTGTGCATTTCTGAAAACTAGAGATCTAGGGGAATCCAAGGAGGGGTGATTGGCGGGGCTCGGACCAGGTTCTGTTACCCAGAATCCTTTGCAAAGCTCAAAAATTGGCTAAAAAAACACATGTTCCTCACATTTCTGTGGCAGAAAGTTCTGGAATCTGAGAGGAGCCACAAATTTCCTTCCACCCAGCGTTCCCCCACGTCTCCCGATAAAAATGATACCTCACTTGTGTGGGTAGGCCTAGCGCCCGCGACAGGAAACGCCCCAAAGCGCAACGTGGACACATCACAGAAAACAGACCTGTTTTTAGCAAAGTGCCTACCTGTAGATTTTGGCCTGTAGCTCAGCCGCCACCTAGGGAAACCTACCAAACCTGTGCATTTCTGAAAACTAGAGACCTAGGGGAATCCAAGGAGGGGTGACTGGCGGGGCTCGGACCAGGTTCTGTTACCCAGAATCCTTTGCAAAGCTCAAAAATTGGCTAAAAAAACACATGTTCCTCACATTTCTGTGGTAGAAAGTTCTGGAATCTGGGAGGAGCCACAAATTTCCTTCCACCCAGCGTTCCCCCACGTCTCCCGTTAAAAATGATACCTCACTTGCGTGGGTAGGCCTAGCGCCCGCGACAGGAAACGCCCCAAAGCGCAACGTGGACACCACCAAAATTTTGGAAGAAAACAGAGGTGTTTTTTGCGAAGTGACTACCTGTAGATTTTGGCCTCTAGCTCAGCCGGCACCTAGGGAAACCTACCAAACCTGTACATTTCTGAAAACTAGAGACCTAGGGGAATCCAAGGAGGGGTGACTGGCGGGGCTCGGACCAGGTTCTGTTACCCAGAATCCTTTGCAAAGCTCAAAAATTGGCTAAAAAAACACATGTTCCTCACATTTCTGTGGCAGAAAGTTCTGGAATCTGAGAGGAGCCACAAATTTCCTTCCACCCAGCGTTCCCCCACGTCTCCCGATAAAAATGATACCTCACTTGTGTGGGTAGGCCTAGCGCCCGCGACAGGAAACGCCCCAAAGCGCAACGTGGACACATCACAGAAAACAGACCTGTTTTTAGCAAAGTGCCTACCTGTAGATTTTGGCCTGTAGCTCAGCCGCCACCTAGGGAAACCTACCAAACCTGTGCATTTCTGAAAACTAGAGACCTAGGGGAATCCAAGGAGGGGTGATTGGCGGGGCTCGGACCAGGTTCTGTTACCCAGAAACCTTTGCAAAGCTCAAAAATTGGCTAAAAAAACACATGTTCCTCACATTTCTGTGGCAGAAAGTTCTGGAATCTGAGAGGGGCCACAAATTTCCTTCCACCCAGCGTTCCCCCACGTCTCCCGATAAAAATGATACCTCACTTGTGTGGGTAGGCCTAGCGCCCGCGACAGGAAACGCCCCAAAGCGCAGCGTGGACACATCACATTTTTTCATTGAAAACAGTGCCTACCTGTAGTTTTTGGCCTGTAGCTCAGCCAGCACCTAGGGAAACCTACCAAACCTGTGCATTTCTGAAAACTAGAGACCTAGGGGAATCCAAGATGGGGTGACTTGAGGGGCTCTGACCAGGTTCTGTTACCCAGAATCCTTTCCAAACCTCAAATATTGGCTAAAAAAACGCATTTTTCACACATTTCGGTGACAGAAAGTTCTGGAATCTGAGTGGAGCCACAAATTTCCTTCCACCCAGCGTTCCCCCAAGTCTCCCGATAAAAATTATACCTCAGTTGTGTGGGTGGGCCAGGTGCCTCCAACAGAATAAGGCCCAAAACTTGTAGAGATACAGGGGATAGTACTGCGAGTTTATAAGGACATATTCTTTTATACATCTTTAGACTGACTCTGCTTTGGGGACCCACATACGTGAGGTGTCATTTTATTTGGGAGACTGAGGGGAACACTGGGGAGTAGGAATTTTGTGCTGGAGTGGTGATCGTACGAAGAAAAGTCAGGAAAATATGCTTTTTTTAAGCACATTTTGAGGTTTACAGAGGAGTCTGGGTAAGAAAATGTTGGGGGATCCACGCAAGCCACTCCTCCCTAGACTCCTTGGGGTGTCTAGTTTTAAAAAATGTCTGGGTTTGGTAGGTTTCCCTAGATGAAGGCCGCACACAGGACCAAAAACATAGGTGCCCTCTCCCCCCCCAAATACAGGTAGTTTTGTAATATATCGTTTTGATGTGCCCACATACGTCCGTGATGTGCCAAACACTAAAATTTTGAAAAGAAACACACTTAGGTTATGTGAAAAAGACCCCTCACCCACCAACCAAGTTGGTGGCATGCTTCATCATCGGGGTCCCACCTGAGGCACCTAGCGTGTCATAGGTGTGCTGCGACGCCTGATTACAGCGGAGCAGGTTTGGTCATTTTTACCACACATACTGGTTGGATTTGGCACGAGGGTGAGTGATGGTTCAGTGGATCAAATTTTACTAACAAGAGCTTTCACAAAAATGAAAAGCACTGTTAGTAACTGAAAGGCAAAAAACTGAACCAATGACTCACAGCTCGTGAGCTGTAAAGCCGCGACAAGGCACCAACCGCTTTACAGTCCATTCACACAACTTTCATACATGACACACACAAGGCCATTCACACCGCCAGCCACGGGCCCAGCACATTACAACACTCACATCGACAGACAGCGCCACTCAAGGGCCCATCACTTACATACGCCCACATGCCTGATACAACAATCACACCAGCTGATGGGAGTGTGTGGACTGGTGTTTGGCTGGCAGTGTGTTGCAGTAGCCAACATCAAGTCAATATGTACAGTCTCAGCCAAGCCCCACTCCACACACAATGGCATCATATTTTTTTTTTTTTTTTTTAAACAGAGGAACCCCTAACTAAGTAGAAAGAATTACAAAACAACAAACACAAAAGCTCTAACTAACAACATGACAGAAATGCTAACCATGAAACTAAACACATGAAAATACAAAACAGACATGAGTTTACACTCATGGTTGTTCCCAGAAATTCTTCTGGGTGTGGTAATTCTTAAAACAAGCACCGACACACAGCCCAGGCTTTGAAGGACAATCTGGGCAGTACATTCGAGACTCCCTCCGGATACCTCTTCGAAAACACACTCTACATTTCTTAGCTGGAAAGTCTTTTTTGGGTGTGGGAGGAATGTGCTCAGCAAAGTGGCGATCTTTCAATCTAGCCACATCCTCCACCACTGCTTCTCTAGGAACTCTGGCCTGTTCCACCACAATAAGGCTCTCTATCACTGACTCCTGAAATTTCACAAATGTCATCTTTGAGTCTGGAGACCTATCCCTAAACACAATAAAAGCATTGAAGGTTGCTAAGTGGAAGAGGTGAAGTGCTAACTTCTTATACCAAACATAAGACTTACGAATAGCAGTATAAGGTTCCAACCTCTGGTCAACTCTATCTACACCTCCCATGTGCTTATTATAATCTAAAATGCACACAGGTTTGCGCACTTCAGCAACCTGGCCCCAAACAGTCACAGGGGAAGTACTCTCATCATGGATGGTACTTAGCATGTAGACATCCCTCTTGTCTGAAAATTTCAAAGCTAGCAGCTCCTCGTTCCGCAAGGCACAGCACTGTCCCCTCTCAAGTTTTTTACAGACAAGCTCCCTTGGATAGCCTTTCCGGTTAGAACGGATTGTGCCACAAGCAACTGTGTCCACTCTAAACAATTCCTTGAACAACTGCACACCAGTGTAGAAGTTATCTACATACAAATGGTGACCTTTGTTGAACAGTCGTCTACCAAGATCCCACACTATTTTCTCAGTAACTCCAAAAGTGGGAGGACAACCAGGGGGGTCAATATTGGAATCCCTACCAGTGTACACACGGAAACTATACACATATCCTGTCCTACTTTCAGACAGCATATACAATTTAATTCCATATCGTGCCCTTTTGCTAGGAATGTACTGCCTAAAAACCAAACGACCCTTGAAGAGGACCAAAGACTCGTCCACACTTATCTCTTTGCCTGGAACATAGACCTCCGAAAACCGATCTACAAAATGATCAAGGACAGGCCTAATCTTAAAAAGACGGTCAGAATCTGGGTGATCTCGTGGCAAGGCTAATGCATTGTCAACAAAATGCAGCATCCTAAGAAGAAGCAAATACCGATTACGACTCATGGTAGCTGGAAATATAGCTGTTGCCATCAAGGAACTAGTAGACCAATAAGAAGCCAGTGACGGCTTCCTTATCAACCCCATCAAAAAAGTCAAACCCAAAAACTTTTTTAGCTCCTCCAAATTTGTGGGAATCCACTGGGCAGCTCTAGAGTGTGGCCTAAGTCTAGCAGCGTTGTCCCTCAAATGCTGCTCCGCATACAAATTAGTCTGCTCAACAATCTCTTCCAAAAACACATCATCCATGAATAACTCAAAGAAATTGATAGGCATAAAGTTCTCTGTATTGGCGTTACACCCCGGGAGACCAGTAAAGGCAGGCAACTCTGGCTGCTCCATGTTTGGGGCAACCCAGACATCAGGTCTTCTAACGGGAAACCTTTCAGCCCCAGGTTGCTGCACTATTGGCACATCAATGTCCTCCTCTAAAACAGAACCTTCATCTGCACTGAGTGTGGCTTCATCATCAGAAGATTCCCCTCCAACAGAAACATCACTGCCAGAATCTCTGACTTCCTCCTCTGCCTCAGATGCAGAGTCCGTCTCATAGTCATGATCAGACTGTGACTCAAAAAGCATACCAACCACCTGCTGAGCGGTCATCCTGCGGCTAGCCATGATCTCTCCTGCTAAAATTAACTGGACAAATTCACCACCAACAACCAGCACTGTGTAAGACAAGTAACAAAGTGTAGCTTTGTTAGTAAGAGTTACAAACTCAAAAACTATACCGCTCACTTGCCTGAAAAAGCTTGATTCACCAGCAACTACACAGCAATCACCAATGATATCCCACTAAAAAGAAAGAAAGAAAGGCAAATTAGAAATAAGACAAAACAAATATCATTGTGCACAAACCTAAGGACAATTTCACACACAATCCTGCATTTAGTACACCCCCTACAAACATGTCATTCATGCATGGCAACAATACTCCTTTGGAGTAAATTGTTTTTACTTACCTAAAACATGCAACTGTGCAAACTGCAGGTCAACCACCGCCAAAACCGCAAGGAGCCACAGCAAATAAAGCAAAAGCTTTGAACTAGAACAAAAAGGAGGAAAACATTTTTTATCACAAATGCAAAGACTTCTTCAGTTGACAAACACCCCACCATCAAACATTTTAGAAATTGGTGCCTAAGTGGATTCTGCCATAGGGGCAGATGGGCCTACTAAAAAAATAGGCCTGTCTGCCCCAAGGAAGCCAAAAAATACCTTTAGTACTGTGTCCCCATGGAGAGCGACCCTTGCCAAAGGGGACAGCCCTCAAACAAAAAAAACACACACAACACTATCCCTGGTGCCTAAGTGGCTTCTGCCCCCTTGGGGGCAGGTGGTTCTAGAAAAATAGGCCCATCTGCCCCCAGGGGGGGCAGAAATGGTCAACAGGTCAATGCCCCCCTTGGGGGGGCGCCCGTGCCCAAGGGGACGCCCCCACACAAAAATAAACACATTAAAAAAAATCCCTGGCGTTCTAGTGGTTTCTGCCCCCCTTGGGGGCAGATCAGCCTAAAAATAATAGGCTGATCTGTCTCCAAGGGGTGCAGAAATGGCCTGGGTACATGTGCCCCCAAAGTGGGGGGCGGCCCTTGCCCAAGCCCCCCCCCATCCACTAACACACACACACACACACACACTATCCCTGGTGTCTACGTGGCCTCTGCCCCCCTTGGGGGCAGGTGGGTCTAGAAAAATAGGCCCATCTGCCCCCAGGGGGGGCAGAAATGGCCAACAGGTCAATGCCCCCCTTGGGGGGGCGCCCGTGCACAAGGGGACGCCCCCACACAAAAATAAACACATAAAAAAAAATCCCTGGCGTTCTAGTGGTTTCTGCCCCCCTTGGGGGCAGATCAGCCTAAAAATAATAGGCTGATCTGTCTCCAAGGGGTGCAGAAATGGCCTGGGTACATGTGCCCCCAAAGTGGGGGGCGACCCTTGCCCAAGCCCCCCCCCCATCCACTAACACACACACACACACACACTATCCCTGGTGTCTACGTGGCTTCTGCCCCCCTTGGGGGCAGGTGGGTCTAGAAAAATAGGCCCATCTGCCCCCAGGGGGGGCAGAAATGGCCAACAGGTCAATGCCCCCCTTGGGGGGGTGCCCCGTGCCCAAGGGGACGCCCCCCCACAAAAATAAACACATAAAAAAACATCCCTGGCGTTCTAGTGGTTTCTGCCCCCCTTGGGGGCAGATCAGCCTAAAAATAATAGGCTGATCTGTCTCCAAGGGGTGCAGAAATGGCCTGGGTACATGTGCCCCCAAAGTGGGGGGCGACCCTTGCCCAAGCCCCCCCCCCATCCACTAACACACACACACACACACTATCCCTGGTGTCTACATGGCTTCTGCCCCCCTTGGGGGCAGGTGGGTCTAGAAAAATAGGCCCATCTGCCCCCAGGGGGGGCAGAAATGGCCAACAGGTCAATGCCCCCCTTGGGGGGGCGCCCCCCCACAAAAATAAACACATAAAAAAACATCCCTGGCGTTCTAGTGGTTTCTGCCCCCCTTGGGGGCAGATCAGCCTAAAAATAATAGGCTGATCTGTCTCCAAGGGGTGCAGAAATGGCCTGGGTACATGTGCCCCCAAAGTGGGGGGCGACCCTTGCCCAAGCCCCCCCCCCATCCACTAACACACACACACACACACACACTATCCCTGGTGTCTACGTGGCTTCTGCCCCCCTTGGGGGCAGGTGGGTCTAGAAAAATAGGCCCATCTGCCCCCAGGGGGGGCAGAAATGGCCAACAGGTCAATGCCCCCCTTGGGGGGGCGCCCCGTGCCCAAGGGGACGCCCCCCCACAAAAATAAACACATAAAAAAACATCCCTGGCGTTCTAGTGGTGTCTGCCCCCCTTGGGGGCAGATCAGCCTAAAAATAATAGGCTGATCTGTCTCCAAGGGGTGCAGAAATGGCCTGGGTACATGTGCCCCCAAAGTGGGGGGCGACCCTTGCCCAAGCCCCCCCCATCCACTAACACACACACACACACACACTATCCCTGGTGTCTACGTGGCTTCTGCCCCCCTTGGGGGCAGGTGGGTCTAGAAAAATAGGCCCATCTGCCCCCAGGGGGGGCAGAAATGGCCAACAGGTCAATGCCCCCCTTGGGGGGGCGCCCCGTGCCCAAGGGGACGCCCCCCCACAAAAATAAACACATAAAAAAACATCCCTGGCGTTCTAGTGGTTTCTGCCCCCCTTGGGGGCAGATCAGCCTAAAAATAATAGGCTGATCTGCCCTCAAGGGGGGCAGAAATGGCCCTAAAAGACATGCCCCCCAAAGGGGAGTGACCCTTGCCCAAGGGGGCGCCCCCCCATCCACTACACACACAATCCCTGGTGCCTAAGTGGCTTCTGCCCCCCTTGGGGGCAGATGGACCTAAAAAAAATAGGCCGATTTGCCCCCAAGGGGGGTAGAAAAGGCCAACAGTTCTCTGCCCCCTTGGGGGGGGCGCCCCTTGCCCAAGGGGGCACCCCCCCCCACATAAATACACATAAAAATAAAAAACCCTGGTGATCTAGTGTTTTCTGCCCCCCTTGGGGGCAGATCTGGCTAAAAAGTAGCCAATCTGCCCTCAAGGGGGGCAGAAATGGCCCTAAAGGACATGCCCCCCACAGGGGAGCGACCCTTGCCCAAGGGGGCGCCCCCCCATTCACTACACACACAATCCCTGGTGCCTAAGTGGCTTCTGCCCCCCTTGGGGGCAGATGGACCTAAAAAAAATAGGCCGATCTGCCCCCAAGGGGGGCAGAAAAGGCCAACAGTTCTCTGCCCCCTTGGGGGGGGCGCCCCTTGCCCAAGGGGGCACCCCCCCCAACATAAATGCACAGAAAATAAAAATCCCTGGTGATCCAGTGGTTTCTGCCCCCCTTGGGGGCAGATCCGCCTAAAAAGTAGGCCAATCTGCCCCCAAGGGGGGCAGAAATGGCCGTAACAAATTGCCCCCACAAGGGGAGCGACCCTTGCCCAAGGGGGCGCTCCCCGCCAACAAGAAACAGGAAAGAACAACAAAAAAAGAAAATCCCTGGTGTCTAGTGGGCATTCCTGCTGCCCGATCGCAATGCGATCGGGCAGCAGGAATGCTCAAAGAGACACCGGGGGAAAGGAAAAGCCTTTCCTTTCCCCCGGTGCCTCTTTAGCCCAAACCCCCCACCCACCGGGAAGAGGAACTCACCTCTTCTCCGTTCGCCGCACAGGAAGCAAATGGCTTCCTGTGCGGCGAAATCCCCATAATGAAGTCAGCGCGCGATCGCGCGCTGACGTCATTATGGGGGGGTGGGGGGGTCGGGGGTGGAAGGGGAAGGGCTTCCCCTTCCATCCCTGACTTTGGGGGGGTGGGGGGAAGCACACAGAGGGAGCGAGAGCGCTCCCTCTGGGCTGTGTGCCGAGGACGTAGTGGTTACGTCCTCGGCACAGCAGCACTGTGCCGCGGGACGTAACCACTACGTCCGCGGCACAGAAGGGGTTAACTTCTGTATTCAGGGCATGGGAGGGGTGTGTTGCATCGTGCACACATGGTGCCTGTTTCACAGATAAGTTTTAATAAATACACAGAGAATAATATAGAGTCATTGGCCACGAGGAACACCTTCCCTGACCTTTTATTCTCTCCAGTTCCACGTCACCGCGCCTACCATCCAACTCCAAAACTCGGGGGAGACTAACACTCCCTACCTCCCTTGGTGTGCATCATAGGCGTGCGCATGACGAACACAACATTTCTCCTTGACCAATACAAAACAAACATAGCTGCTCAAAATAACGATACTATACTAATCCAGTATTCAAGAATAGTACACAACAAGAAATGCCGCATTCAGTCAATCCACCCCGAATCCTTGCAGCCGCGTTGAGCATGGCGGTCGAGGACTCAAACTGTACCGTTCAAGTCCTTGTCTCAGAGGCACTGAGTTGATTGGTATGGAGCCAGGCACCTCCTGATCTGAATCTTGAACTGGCTCCAAATTCTGCATGTCCACACCCCTTGTAGTTGATGATTGAGAATTAGTAGCAGTCACCACCCGCCATGTGCACTGGCTCAAACTTCTGCATGTCCACACCCCATGTAGTCGATGATTGAGAATTAGTAGCAGTCACCACCGGATTCACTGTCAGGATGATCCATCCTCTCTCCTTCATCAGCTTCAGATCCCACTGTTTCCCTGAGCAGGAAGGTCTGGAATTGAAAATACAGAGGACATTAAACAACATTCACTCAGTACAAGGCACTCATTTTGGTTTATACGCTCGAAATTGAGCCATGAGCAAGGTGTGAAGAGTGTCAGGATGGCCGAGTGGTCTAAGGCGCTGTGTTCAGGTCGCAGTCTCCCTTGGAGGCGTGGGTACAAATCCCACTTCTGACAAGTGTATTTTGTGAGGTGGATACATTTTTGGACTTTTTTTTCCCAAGCACCGTATCAAAAACAATGTCAACAGTTTCTGTAAATTATCGATAAGAACTATTTTCCGTTGCTTGCACTAATTGCCTGAAGTTGGCTAAATCGCAGTAAATCGGTAAAGCAGGAAATCACAGCATCTTCAACAAATCGTGATAGAGGGGACGAGATAAAGGTTTCGACCCTACATATTAAAAGCGCAGCTGTCAATAGTTCAGCAGGTTCACAGTGCAGAAGGTTCAGTGGCACCAGGGTCCCCTGCCTCCCAATCACAGCTGGTTTTTAACTTCTGTATTCAGGGGATGGGAGGGGTGGGGGTGTTGCGTCGTGCTCACACAGTGCCTGTTTTCCAGAGAAGTTTTAATAAATACAAAAAGAATAATATGGAGTCTTCGGCCACGAGGAACACCTTCCCCTACCTTTTATTCTCTCCGATTCCATATCACCGCACCTACCATCCAACTCCAAAACTCGGGGGAGACTAACACTCCCTACCTCCCTTGGTGTGCATCATGGGCATGCCCATGACGAAAACAACATTTCTCCTTAACCAATACAAAACAAACATAGCTGCTCAAAAAAAAGATACTATACTAATGCAGTATACAAGAATAGTACACAACAATAAATACCACATTCAGTCAATCCAGCCCGAATCCTTGCAGCCGCGTTGAGCATGGCGGTCGAGGACTCAAACTGTACCGTTCAAGTCTCTTGTCTCAGAGGCACTGAGTTGATTGGTATGGAGCCAGGCACCTCTTGATCTGAATATTGAACTGGCTCCAAATTCTGCATGTCCACACCCCCTGTAGTAGATGATTGAGAATTAGTAGCAGTCTCCACCGGACATATGCACTGACTCAAAATTCTGCAAGTCCACACCCCATGTAGTCGATGATTGAGAATTAGTAGCAGTCACCACAGGGTCCACTGTCAGGATGATCCATCCTCTCTCCTCCATCAGCTTCAGATCCCACTGTTTCCCTGAGCAGGAAGGTCTGGAATTGAAAATACAGAGGACATTAAATAACATTCACTCAGTACATGGCACTCATTTTGGTTTATAAGCTGGAAATTGAGACATCAGTGTGGTGTCAAGAGTGTCAGGATGGCCGGGTGGTCTAAGGTACTGTATTCAGGTCTCAGTCTCCCTTGGAGAAGTGGGTTCAAACCCCACTTCTGACAAGTGTCTTTTGCGAGGTGGATACATTTTTGGACTTTTTTTTTCCAAGCACCCTTATCAAAAACAATGTCAACAGTTACTGTAAATTATCGATAAGATCTATTGTCCGTTGCTTGCACTAATTGCCTGAAATTGGCTAAATCGCAGTAAATCGGTAAAGCAGGAAATCACAGCATCTTCAACAAATCGTGATAGAGGGGCCGAGATAAAGGTTTCGACCCTACATATCAAAAGCACAGCTGTCAATAGTTCAGCAGGTTCACAGTGCAGAAGGTTCAGTGGCACCAGGGTCCCCTGCGTCCCAATCACAGCTGGTTTTTAACTTCTGTATTCAGGGCATGAGAGGGGTGTGTTGCATCGTGCACACACACTGCCTGTTTCGCTGATAAGTTTTAATAAATACACAGAGAATAATATAGATTCATTGGCCACGAGGAACACCTTCCCTGACCTTTTATTCTCTCCGGTTCCACGTCACCGCGCCTACCATCCAACTCCAAAACTCGGGGGAGACTAACACTCCCTACCTCCCTTGGTGTGCATCATAGGCGTGCCCATGACGAACACAACATTTCTCTTTAACCAATACAAAACAAACATAGCTGCTCAAAAAAAAGATACTATACTAATCCAGTATACAAGAATGGTACACAACAAGAAATGCCACATTCAGTCAATCCACCCCGAATCCTTGCAGCCGCGTTGAGTATGGCGGTCGAGGACTCAAACTGTACCGTTCAAGTCCTTGTCTCAGAGGCACTGAGTTGATAGGTATGGAGCCAGGCACCTCCTGATCTGAATCGTGAACTGGCTCCAAATTCTGCAACTCCACACCCCTTATAGTAGATGATTGAGAATTAGTAGCAGTCACCACCCGCCATGTGCACTGGCTCAAACTTCTGCATGTCCACACCCCATGTAGTCGATGATTGAGAATTAGTAGCAGTCCCCACCGGATTCACTGTCAGGATGATCCATCCTCTCTCCTTCATCAGCTTCAGATCCCACTGTTTCCCTGAGCAGGAAGGTCTGGAATTGAAAATACAGAGGAAATTAAACAACATTCACTCAGTACATGGCACTCATTTTGGTTTATACGCTCGAAATTGAGCCATGAGCGAGGTGTGAAGAGTGTCAGGATAGCCGATTGGTCTAAGGCGCTGCGTTCAGATCGCAGTCTCCCTTGGAGGGGTGGGTTCAAATCCCACTTCTGACAAGTGTATATTGCGAGGTGGATACATTTTTGTACTTTTTTTTCCCAACCACCGTATCAAAAACAATGTCAACAGTTTCTGTAAATTATCGATAAGATCTATTTTCCGTTGCTTGCACTAATTACCTGAAGTTGGCTAAATCGCAGTAAATCGGTAAAGCGGGAAATCACAGCATCTTCAACAAATCGTGATAGAGGGGCAGAGATAAAGGTTTCGACCCTACATATCAAGAGCGCAGCTGTCAATAGTTCAGCAGCTTCACAGTGCAGAAGGTTCAGTGGCACCAGGGTCCCCTGCGTCCCAATCACAGCTGGTTTTTAACTTCTGTATTCAGGGCATGGGAGGGGTGTGTTGCATCGTGCACACACGGTGCCTGTTTCACAAATAAGTTTTAATAAATACACAGAGAATAATATAGAGTCATTGGCCACGAGGAACACCTTCCCTGACCTTTTATTCTCTCCGGTTCCACGTCACCGCGCCTACCATCCAACTCCAAAACTCGGGGGAGACTAACACTCCCTACCTCCCTTGGTGTGCATCATAGGCGTGCCCATGACGAACACAACATTTCTCCTTAACCAATACAAAACAAACATAGCTGCTCAAAAAAAAGATACTATACTAATCCAGTATACAAGAATAGTACACAACAAGAAATGCCACATTCAGTCAATCCACCCCGAATCCTTGCAGCCGCGTTGAGCATGGCGGTCGAGGACTCAAACTGTACCGTTCAAGTCCTTGTCTCAGAGGCACTGAGTTGATTGGTATGGAGCCAGGCACCTCCTGATCTGAATCTTGAACTGGCTCCAAATTCTGCATGTCCACACCCCTTGTAGTAGATGATTGAGAATTAGTAGAAGTCACCACCGGATTCACTGTCAGGATGATCCATCCTCTCTCCTTCATCAGCTTCAGATCCCACTGTTTCCCTGAGTAGGAAGGTCTGTAATTGAAAATACAGAGGACATTAAACAACATTCACTCAGTACATGGCACTCATTTTGGTTTATACGCTCGAAATTGAGCCATGAGGGAGGTGTGAAGAGTGTCAGGATGGCGGAGTGGTCTAAGGCGCTGCGTTCAGGTCACAGCCTCCTTTGGAGGTGTGGGTTCAAATCCCACTTCTGACAAGTGTATTTTGCGAGGTGGATACATTTTTGGACTTTTTTTTCCCAAGCACCGTATCAAAAACAATGTCAACAGTTTCTGTAAATTATCGATAAGATCTATTTTCCGTTGCTTGCACTAATTGCCTGAAGTTGGCTAAATCGCAGTAAATCGGTAAAGCAGGAAATCACAGCATCTTCAACAAATAGTGATAGAGGGGCTGAGATAAAGGTTTCGACCCTACATATCAAAAGCGCAGCTGTCAATAGTTTAGCAGGTTCACAGTGCAGAAGGTTCAGTGGCACCAGGGTCCCCTGCGTCCCAATCACAGCTGGTTTTTAACTTCTGTATTCAGGGGATGGGAGGGGTGGGGGTGTTGCGTCGTGCACACACAGTGCCTGTTTTGCAGAGAAGTTTTAATAAATACACAAAGAATAATATGGAGTCTCTAGCCACGAGGAACACCTTCCCCTACCTTTTATTCTCTCCGATTCCACATCACCGCACCTACCATCCAACTCCAAAACTCGGGGGAGACTAACACTCTCTACCTCCCTTGGTGTGCATCATGGGCGTGCCCATGACAAACATATTTCTCCTTAACCAATACAAAACAAACATAGCTGCTCAAAAAAAAGATACTATACTAATCCAGTATACAAGAATAGTACACAAGAAGAAATGCCACATTCAGTCAATCCACCCCGAATCCTTGCAGCCGCGTTGAGCATGGCGGTCGAGGACTCAAACTGTACCGTTCAATTCCTTGTCTCAGAGGCACTGAGTTGATTGGTATGGAGCCAGGCACCTCCTGATCTGAATCTTGAACTGGCTCCAAATTCTGCATGTCCACACCCCTTGTAGTAGATGATTGAGAATTAGTAGCAGTCACCACCGGCCATGTGCACTGGCTCAAACTTCTGCAAGTCCACACCCCATGTAGTCGATGATTGAGAATTAGTAGCAGTCACCACCGGATTCACTGTCAGGATGATCCATCCTCTCTCCTTCATCAGCTTCAGATCTGTAGGAGGCTGGACTGGCTTGTAGTGAGTACCAAGGGGTACTTGCACCTTGCACCAGGCCCAGTTATCCCTTATTAGTGTATAGGGTGTCTAGCAGCTTAGGCTGATAGATAATGGTAGCTTAGCAGAGCAGCTTAGGCTGAACTAGGAGACGTGTGAAGCTACTACAGTACCACTTAGTGTCATATGCACAATATCATAAGAAAACACAATACACAGTTATACTAAAAATAAAGGTACTTTATTTTTATGACAATATGCCAAAGTATCTTAGAGTGTACCCTCAGTGAGAGGATAGGAAATATACACAAGATATATATACACAATAGCAAAAATATGCAGTATAGTCTTAGAAAACAGTGCAAACAATGTATAGTTACAATAGGATGCAATGGGGAAACATAGGGATAGGGGCAACACAAACCATATACTCCAGAAGTGGAATGCGAACCACGAATGGACCCCAAACCTATGTGACCTTGTAGAGGGTCGCTGGGACTATTAGAAAATAGTGAGAGTTAGAAAAATAACCCTCCCCAAGACCCTGAAAAGTGAGTGCAAAGTGCACTAAAGTTCCCCTAAGGACAAAATAGTCGTGTTAGAGGAATAATGCAGGAAAGACACAAACCAGCAATGCAACAACTGTGGATTTCCAATCTAGGGTACCTGTGGAACAAGGGGACCAAGTCCAAAAGTCACAAGCAAGTCGGAGATGGGCAGATGCCCAGGAAATGCCAGCTGCGGGTGCAAAGAAGCTTCGACTGGACAGAAGAAGCTGAGGTTTCTGCAGGAACGAAAAGGGCTAGAGACTTCCCTCTTGGTGGACGGATCCCGCTCCCATTGGAGAGTCGTGCAGAAGTGTTTTCCCGCCGGAAGGACGCCAACAAGACTTGCCACACGCAAATCGTGCGTTTGGCGTTTTTGGACGCTGCTGGGGCCCAGGAGGGACCAGGAGGTCGCAAATTGGACCTGAAGAGAGAGGGGACGTCGAGCAAGACAAAGAGCCCTCACTGAAGCAGGTAGCACCCGGAGAAGTGCCAGAAACAGGCACTACGAGGATGTGTGAAACGGTGCTCGCCGAAGTTGCACAAAGCAGTCCCACGTCGCCGGAGACCAACTTAGAAAGTCGTGCAATGCAGGTTAGAGTGCCGTGGACCCAGGCTTGGCTGTGCACAAAGGATTTCCGCCGGAAGTGCACAGGGGCCGGAGTAGCTTGCAAAGTCACGGTTCCCAGCAATGCAGCCCAGCGAGGTGAGGCAAGGACTTACCTCCACCAAACTTGGGCTGAAGAGTCACTGGACTGTGGGGGTCACTTGGACAGCGTCGCTGGATTCGAGGGACCTCGCTCGTCGTGCTGAGAGGAGACCCAAGGGACCGGTAATGCAGCTTTTTGGTGCCTGCGGTTGCAGGGGGAAGATTCCGTCGACCCACGGTAGATTTCTTCGGAGCTTCTGGTGCAGAGAGGAGGCAGGCTACCCCCACAGCATGCACAAGCAGGAAAACAGTCGAGAAGGCGGCAGGATCAGCGTTACAGAGTTGCAGTAGTCGTCTTTGCTACTATGTTGCAGGTTTGCAGGCTTCCAGCGCGGTCAGCGGTCGTTTCCTTATCAGAAGGTGAAGAGAGAGATGCAGAGGAACTCGGCTGAGCTCATGCATTCGTTATCTAAAGTTTCCCCAGAGACAGAGACCCTAAATAGCCAGAAAAGAGGGTTTGGCTACCTAGGAGAGAGGAAAGGCTACTAACACCTGAAGGAGCCTATCAGCAGGAGTCTCTGACGTCACCTGGTGGCACTGGCCACTCAGAGCAGTCCAGTGTGCCAGCAGCACCTCTGTTTACAAGATGGCAGAGGTCTGGAGCACACTGGAGGAGCTCTGGACACCTCCCAGGGGAGGTGCAGGTCAGGGGAGTGGTCACTCCCCTTTCCTTTGTCCAGTTTCGCGCCAGAGCAGGGGCTAAGGGGTCCCTGAACCGGTGTAGACTGGCTTATGCAGAATTGGGCACATCTGTGCCCAACAAAGCATTTCCAGAGGCTGGGGGAGGCTACTCCTCCCCTGCCTTCACACCATTTTCCAAAGGGAGAGGGTGTCACACCCTCTCTCAGAGGAAGTTCTTTGTTCTGCCATCCTGGGCCAGGCCTGGCTGGACCCCAGGAGGGCAGCTGCCTGTCTGAGGGGTTGGCAGCAGCAGCAGCTGCAGTGAAACCCCAGGAAGGGCAGTTTGGCAGTACCAGGGTCTGTGCTACAGACCACTGGGATCATGGGATTGTGCCAACTATGCCAGGATGGTATAGAGGGGGCAATTCCATGATCATAGACATGTTACATGGCCATATTCGGAGTTACCATGGTGAAGCTACATATAGGTAGTGACCTATATGTAGTGCACGCGTGTAATGGTGTCCCCGCACTCACAAAGTTCAGGGAATTGGCTCTGAACAATGTGGGGGCACCTTGGCTAGTGCCAGGGTGCCCTCACACTAAGTAACTTTGCACCTAACCTTTACCAGGTAAAGGTTAGACATATAGGTGACTTATAAGTTACTTAAGTGCAGTGTAAAATGGCTGTGAAATAACGTGGACGTTATTTCACTCAGGCTGCAGTGGCAGGCCTGTGTAATAATTGTCAGAGCTCCCTATGGGTGGCAAAAGAAATGCTGCAGCCCATAGGGATCTCCTGGAACCCCAATACCCTGGGTACCTCAGTACCATATACTAGGGAATTATAAGGGTGTTCCAGTAAGCCAATGTAAATTGGTAAAAATGGTCACTAGCCTGTCAGTGACAATTTGGAAAGAAATGAGAGAGCATAACCACTGAGGTTCTGATTAGCAGAGCCTCAGTGAGACAGTTAGTCACTACACAGGTAACACATTCAGGCACACTTATGAGCACTGGGGCCCTGGGTTACCAGGGTCCCAGTGACACATACAACTAAAACAACATATATACAGTGAAAAATGGGGGTAACATGCCAGGCAAGATGGTACTTTCCTACACAACCCCCCCCCAAACGAAGGACAATAAGACTAGCCATGACCTGATGAGTCTTCATTGTCTAAGTGGAAATATCTGGAGAGTCCATCTGCATTGGAGTGGCTACTCCCAGGTCTATGTTCCACTGTATAGTCCATTCCCTGTAGGGATATGGACCACCTCAACAATTTAGGATTTTCACCTTTCATTTGTTTTAGCCAAAGTAGAGGTTTTTGGTCTGTCTGAACAATGAAGTGAGTGCCAAACAGGTATGGCCTCAACTTCTTCAGAGCCCAGACCACAGCAAAGGCCTCCCTCTCAATGGCAGACCAACGCTTTTCTCTAGGGGTCAACCTCCTACTAATAAAAGCAACAGGTTGATCCTGGCCCTCAGAATTAAGTTGTGATAGGACTGCCCCTACTCCTAATTCAGATGCATCAGTCTGGACATAGAATTTTTTAGAGTAACAAGGGCTTTTCAGGACAGGTGCAGAGCACATGGCCTGCTTGAGCTCCTCAAAAGCTTTCTGACAGCTTGCTGTCCACAATACCTTTTTAGGCATTTTCTTGGATGTGAGGTCATTAAGAGGGGCTGCAATGGATCCATAGTTCTTAATGAACCTCCTGTAATACCCAGTGAGGCCTAGGAAGGCTCTCACCTGAGTCTGAGTGGTAGGGGGAACCCAATCAATAATTGTTTGGATTTTCCCCTGAAGTGGTGCAATCTGTTCCCCACCAACAAGGTGTCCCAGATAAACCACCTTACCCTGCCCTATCTGGCACTTTGAAGCCTTGATAGTGAGGCCTGCCTTTTGCAGGGCCTCCAAAACTTTCCATAGGTGGACCAGGTGATCATCCCAGCTGGAGCTAAAGACAGCAATATCGTCTAAATATGCTGCACTGAAAGCTTCCAGCCCTTGCAGGACTGTGTTCACCAACCTCTGAAAAGTGGCAGGTGCATTTTTCAAACCAAAAGGCATTACAGTAAACTGGTAATGTCCTCCAATGGTAGAAAATGCAGTCTTAGATTTAGCATCTTCTGATAATTTGATCTGCCAATACCCTGCAGTCAAATCAAAAGTGCTTAGATACTTGGCAGATGCCAGTGTATCTATAAGCTCATCTGCCCTGGGTATAGGGTGAGCATCAGTTTTGGTTACCAAGTTGAGACCTCTATAGTCTACACAAAACCGCATTTCTTTCTTTCCATCTTTAGAATTGGGTTTTGGTACCAGTACCACAGGAGAAGCCCATGGACTGTCAGAGTGCTCAACCACTCCTAGTTCCAACATTTTCTGAACTTCTTGCTTTATGCAGTCCCTGACATGGTCAGGCTGCCTATAGATCTTACTTTTGACAGGTAAACTGTCTCCAGTATCTATAGTGTGCTCACACCAAGAAGTGGTGCCTGGCACAGTAGAGAAGAGTTCTGAAAATTGTCCTAGGAGATTTATGCAATGGTCTTTCTGCTCAGCAGTAAGACAATCTGCCAAAACTACACCTTCCACAAGAGCATCTTGTTCTGTGGAAGAGAAGAGATCAGGTAGAGGATCACTGTCTTCTTCCTGTCCCTCATCTGTTGCCATGAGCAGGGTGAGATCAGCCCTGTCATAGTAGGGTTTCAGGCGGTTGACATGGAGCACCCTAAGGGGACTCCTGGCAGTGCCTAAGTCAACTAAATAGGTGACTTCTCCCTTCTTTTCAACAATTGTGTGGGGACCACTCCATTTATCTTGGAGTGCTCTTGGGGCCACAGGCTCCAAGACCCACACTTTCTGCCCTGGTTGGTACTGAACCAAAACAGCCTTCTGATCATGCCATTGCTTCTGGAGCTCTTGGCTGGCCTGAAGGTTTTTACTGGCCTTTTTCATGTACTCAGCCATCCTTGATCTGAGGCCAAGTACATAATCCACAATATCCTGCTTAGGAGCTTTTAAAGGTTGTTCCCAACCCTCCTTTACAAGTGTGAGTGGACCCCTAACAGGGTGTCCAAAAAGAGGTTCAAAGGGGCTGAAGCCCACTCCTTTCTGGGGTACCTCCCTGTAGGCAAAAAGGAGGCATGGTAGAAGGATATCCCATCTCCTGCGGAGTTTTTCAGGGAGACCCATAATCATGCCTTTGAGAGTTTTATTAAATCTCTCCACCAGTCCATTTGTTTGTGGATGATAGGGTGTTGTGAACTTGTACGTTACACCACACTCCTTCCACATGGCCTTTAAGTATGCAGACATGAAATTGCTTCCTCTGTCTGATACTACTTCCTTTGGGAAGCCCACCCTGGAAAATATTCCCAGGAGGGCCTTTGCCACTGCAGGAGCTGTAGTGGTCCTTAAAGGAATAGATTCAGGATATCTTGTGGCATGGTCCACTACCACCAAGATAAACCTATTGCCTGAAGCAGTAGGAGGGTCAAGGGGGCCAACTATGTCAACCCCTACCCTTTCAAAGGGAACCCCAACCACAGGCAGTGGGATAAGGGGTGCCTTTGGGGTGCCACCTGTCTTGCCACTGGCTTGACAGGTTTCACAGGACTTACAAAATTCCTTTGTGTCCTCAGACATCCTAGGCCAATGAAACAGGGGAACAAGCCTGTCCCAAGTTTTCATTTGACCCAGGTGTCTAGCTAAGGGAATGTCATGTGCCAGTGTTAGGAGGAACTTTCTGTACTCCTGAGGAATCACTAATCTCCTGGCAGCTCCAGGTTTAGGATCCCTATGCTCAGTGTACAAGAGGTTGTCCTCCCAGTAAACTCTGTGAGAGTCACTGACATCCCCATTAGCCTGTTTGACAGCTTGCTGTCTGAGACCCTCTAATGTGGGACAGGTTTGCTGTGCCACACTCAGCTCCTCCCTGGCAGGCCCCCCTTCACCCAAAAGCTCAGCAGTGTCTGCTTCCAGCTCCTCTGGTGTAGGTTCTGCACAGGGAGGGAATTCTTCTTCCTCAGAAGTTGAATCCACTGTAGAGGGAGGGATAGTAGGAAGTGGTTTGCTTCTACTAGCCCTAGCTTTAGGGAGCACTTGGTCCATTGTTCCAGGATCCAAGCTTCCCTGTCCTTTTTGCTTTTTGGCCTGAGCCCTTGTCAAAGCAAAAAGATGCCCTGGGATGCCCAGCATTGCTGCATGGGCCTCCAACTCCACATCTGACCAAGCTGATGTCTCCAAATCATTCCCTAATAGACAGTCTACAGGTAAATCTGAAGCTACCACAACTTTCTTTGGACCAGTTACCCCCCCCCAGTTGAGATTTACAACAGCCATGGGGTGGCTTTGTGTTATGTTGTGAGCATCGGTTACTTGGTACTGGTGTCCAAGTATGTGTTGTTCAGGGTGCACCAGTTTCTCAATCACCATTGTGACACTGGCACCTGTGTCCCTGTAGGCCTGGACCTCAACACCATTTATTAGGGTTAGTTGCTTGTACTTCTCCAAGTTATGGGGGCAAGCAACCAAAGTGGCTAAATCAATAGCCCCTTCAGAGACTAAAGTAGCCTCTGTGGTCTCCCTAATCAGACCAACCCCAACTAAATTACCAAAAGTGAGCCCAGCTACTCCCTTGGATTGGCTATTAGTAGGTTTGCTCCCCCCACCACTGCTATTAGTAGAGACACTAGGTGTAGCAGTAGGGGTTGTAGTGGTAGGAGCTGTGGTGCCTTTCTTTGGACAACTGGGATCTGTTGTCCAATGGCCTTTTATTTTACATAAATAGCACCATGGTTTCTTTTCCTTGTTCTGATTAAAGGAGGATTTGGACCCACCACCCCCACCAGAGTGTTTTTGTGGGCCTGATGAAGACTCATTTTTAGATTTGTCCCCACCCTTGTCAGAAGACTTACCATCCTTCTTTTTGTTGCCATCTTTGTCACCCCCTGTATGAACTTTTCTGTTCACTCTTGTTCTGACCCATTTGTCTGCCTTCTTTCCCAATTCTTGGGGAGAGGTCAGATCAGAGTCCACCAAGTACTGGTGCAACAAATCAGACACACAATTATTAAGAATATGCTCTCTCAGGATTAAGTTATACAGGCTGTCATAATCAGTAACTTTACTGCCATGTAACCACCCCTCCAAGGCCTTCACTGAATGGTCAATGAAATCAACCCAGTCTTGTGAAGACTCCTTTTTGGTCTCTCTGAACTTTATCCTGTACTGTTCAGTGGTTAAGCCATAACCATCCAGGAGTGCATTCTTAAGAACTTGGAAATTATTGGCATCATTTTCTTTCACAGTAAGGAGCCTATCCCTACCTTTTCCACTAAATGATAGCCATAGGATAGCAGCCCACTGCCTTTGAGGGACATCCTGTACAACACAGGCCCTCTCAAGTGCAGCAAACCACTTGTTAATGTCATCCCCCTCCTTATAAGGGGGAACTATCTTGTGCAGATTCCTGGAATCATCCTCTTTTGCAGGATGACTATGGGGAATACTGCTGCTGCCACCATGGGTATCTAAACCCAACTTCTGTCTTTCCTTCTCTAATTCAAAAGACTGTCTATCCAAATCCAGCTGTTGCTTTTTAAGCTTCAGTCTGGTTTGTTCCACCCTCAACTTATTGAGTTCCCTCTCTAACATTCTGTCATCAGGGTTGGTGGGAGGGACATTTCTAGAAACAGAGCTATGATGGGAATGAACAGAAGGAGACCTGTCCCTTACAGAAGCCAACTTAACAGCTTGGTTTACAGAAACATTACTACCAGTATGGTGAGAATAAATGCTTTTGCTATGATGTGAGACAACACTATTTCTTTGGTGTGGCTGATCATCATTACCATCTATGCTAGATTGTCTAGTAATGGGCAGGCTAGGAAGTTTCTTTCCTGAATCTTTTCCTGGGGGAGTCCCTGAATCCGATTGGGAACTATTAGGTACTTTTTCAACAGATGGGCCACCTCTGGCCTTATCCTGTTCTCTAAGCATGTTAATTAACAGTTCCAAGGCAGGATTCTTCCCTACACTCAAACCTCTCTCTATACAGAGACTCCTTGCTCTTTTCCAGCTAAGGTTGTCATATGCAAGTTTGGACAGATCAACACTTTGGCCTGTGCCAGACATTTTTTAGAGAGAGTTAAAGTGATAGAGAATGAGACAAAAGTTTTCAGAACTTTTTGGAAAGACAGAAAAAAACTTTTTAACTTTTAAGAACTTTTTGAAAGTTTAGAAGTACTTTTCAGCACTTAGAAAAGAGTGAAAAGAGGAAATGCAAAACTTTTTGGCTATGTGTATATACACTGACCTTGTTTTGTATATTTTTCTCTTATGAAAAGTACAATGACAAGAGTGGTAAGTAGTCTCAAGCACTTATCCCACCACTGCACAACCAATGTAGGAGGCTGGACTGGCTTGTAGTGAGTACCAAGGGGTACTTGCACCTTTCACCAGGCCCAGTTATCCCTTATTAGTGTATAGGGTGTCTAGAAGCTTAGGCTGATAGATAATGGTAGCTTAGCAGAGCAGCTTAGGCTGAACTAGGAGACGTGTGAAGCTACTACAGTACCACTTAGTGTCATATGCACAATATCATAAGAAAACACAATACAGAGTTATACTAAAAATAAAGGTACTTTATTTTTATGACAATATGCCAAAGTATCTTAGAGTGTACCCTCAGTGAGAGGATAGGAAATATACACAAGATATATATACACAATAGCAAAAATATGCAGTATAGTCTTAGAAAACAGTGCAAACAATGTATAGTTACAATAGGATGCAATGGGGAAACATAGGGATAGGGGCAACACAAACCATATACTCCAGAAGTGGAATGCGAACCACGAATGGACCCCAAACCTATGTGACCTTGTAGAGGGTCGCTGGGACTATTAGAAAATAGTGAGAGTTAGAAAAATAACCCTCCCCAAGACCCGGAAAAGTGAGTGCAAAGTGCACTAAAGTTCCCCTAAGGACAAAATAGTCGTGTTAGAGGAATAATGCAGGAAAGACACAAACCAGCAATGCAACAACTATGGATTTCCAATCTAGGGTACCTGTGGAACAAGGGGACCAAGTCCAAAAGTCACAAGCAAGTCGGAGATGGGCAGATGTCCAGGAAATGCCAGCTGCGGGTGCAAAGAAGCTTCGACTGGACAGAAGAAGCTGAGGTTTCTGCAGGAACGAAAAGGGCTAGAGACTTCCCCTTTGGTGGAAGGATCTCTCTTGCCTTGGAGAGTCGTGCAGAAGTGTTTTCCCGCCAGAAGGACGCCAACAAGCCTTGCTACACGCAAATCGTGCGTTTGGCGTTTTTGGACGCTGCTGGGGCCCAGGAGGGACCAGGAGGTCGCAAATTGGACCGGAAGATAGAGGGGACGTCGAGCAAGACAAAGAGCCCTCACTGAAGCAGGTAGCACCCGGAGAAGTGCCAGAAACAGGCACTACGAGGATGCGTGAAACGGTGCTCGCCGAAGTTGCACAAAGGAGTCCCACGTCGCCGGAGACCAACTTAGAAAGTCGTGCAATGCAGGTTAGAGTGCCGTGGACCCAGGCTTGGCTGTGCACAAAGGATTTCCGCCGGAAGTGCACAGGGGCCGGAGTAGCTTGCAAAGTCGCGGTTCCCAGCAATGCAGCCCAGCGAGGTGAGGCAAGGACTTACCTCCACCAAACTTGGGCTAAAGAGTCACTGGACTGTGGGGGTCACTTGGACAGCATCGCTGGATTCGAGGGACCTCGCTCGTCGTGCTGAGAGGAGACCCAAGGGACCGGTAATGCAGCTTTTTGGTGCCTGCGGTTGCAGGGGGAAGATTCCGTCGACCCACGGGAGATTTCTTTGGAGCTTCTGGTGCAGAGAGGAGGCAGGCTACCCCCACAGCATGCACAAGCAGGAAAACAGTCAAGAAGGCGGCAGGATCAGCGTTACAGAGTTGCAGTAGTCGTCTTTGCTACTATGTTGCAGGTTTGCAGGCTTCCAGCGCGGTCAGCGGTCGTTTCCTTATCAGAAGGTGAAGAGAGAGATGCAGAGGAACTCGGCTGAGCTCATGCATTCGTTATCTAAAGTTTCCCCAGAGACAGAGACCCTAAATAGCCAGAAAAGAGGGTTTGGCTACCTAGGAGAGAGGAAAGGCTACTAACACCTGAAGGAGCCTATCAGCAGGAGTCTCTGACGTCACCTGGTGGCACTGGCCACTCAGAGCAGTCCAGTGTGCCAGCAGCACCTCTGTTTCCAAGATGGCAGAGGTCTGGAGCACACTGGAGGAGCTCTGGACACCTCCCAGGGGAGGTGCAGGTCAGGGGAGTGGTCACTCCCCTTTCCTTTGTCCAGTTTCGTGCCAGAGCAGGGGCTAAGGGGTCCCTGAACCGGTGTAGACTGGCTTATGCAGAATTGGGCACATCTGTGCCCAACAAAGCATTTCCAGAGGCTGGGGGAGGCTACTCCTCCCCTGCCTTCACACCATTTTCCAAAGGGAGAGGGTGTCACACCCTCTCTCAGAGGAAGTTCTTTGTTCTGCCATCCTGGGCCAGGCCTGGCTGGACCCCAGGAGGGCAGCTGCCTGTCTGAGGGGTTGGCAGCAGCAGCAGCTGCAGTGAAACCCCAGGAAGGGCAGTTTGGCAGTACCAGGGTCTGTGCTACAGACCACTGGGATCATGGGATTGTGCCAACTATGCCAGGATGGTATAGAGGGGGCAATTCCATGATCATAGACATGTTACATGGCCATATTCGGAGTTACCATGGTGAAGCTACATATAGGTAGTGACCTATATGTAGTGCACGCGTGTAATGGTGTCCCCGCACTCACAAAGTTCAGGGAATTGGCTCTGAACAATGTGGGGGCACCTTGGCTAGTGCCAGGGTGCCCTCACACTAAGTAACTTTGCACCTAACCTTTACCAGGTAAAGGTTAGACATATAGATGACTTATAAGTTACTTAAGTGCAGTGTAAAATGGCTGTGAAATAACGTGGACGTTATTTCACTCAGGCTGCAGTGGCAGGCCTGTGTAAGAATTGTCAGAGCTCCCTATGGGTGGCAAAAGAAATGCTGCAGCCCATAGGGATCTCCTGGAACCCCAATACCCTGGGTACCTCAGTACCATATACTAGGGAATTATAAGGGTGTTCCAGTAAGCCAATGTAAATTGGTAAAAATGGTCACTAGCCTGTCAGTGACAATTTGGAAAGAAATGAGAGAGCATAACCACTGAGGTTCTGATTAGCAGAGCCTCAGTGAGACAGTTAGTCACTACACAGGTAACACATTCAGGCACACTTATGAGCACTGGGGCCCTGGGTTACCAGGGTCCCAGTGACACATACAACTAAAACAACATATATACAGTGGAAAATGGGGGTAACATGCCAGGCAAGATGGTACTTTCCTACAAGATCCCACTGTTTCCCTGAGCAGGAAGGTCTGGAATTGAAAATACAGAGGACATTAAACAACATTCACTCAGTACATGGCACTCATTTTGGTTTATACGCTCGAAATTGAGCCATGAGGGAAGTGTGAAGAGTGTCAGGATGGCTGAGTGGTCTAAGGGGCTGTGTTCCGGTCGCAGCCTCCCTTGGAGGTGTGGGTTCAAATCCCACTTCTGACAAGTGTATTTTGCGAGGTGGATACATTTTTGGACTTTTTTTTCCCAAGCACCGTATCAAAAACAATGTCAACAGTTTCTGTAAATTATCAATAAGATCTATTTTCCGTTGCTTGCACTAATTGCCTGAAGTTGGCTAAATCGCAGTAAATCGGTAAAGCAGGAAATCACAGCATCTTCAACAAATCGTGATAGAGGGGCCGAGATAAAGGTTTCGACCCTACATATCAAAAGCGCAGCTGTCAATAGTTCAGCAGGTTCACAGTGCAGAAGGTTCAGTGGCACCAGGGTCCCCTGCATCCCAATCACAGCTGGTTTTTAACTTCTGTATCTCCTGATCTGAATCTTGAACTGGCTCCAAATTCTGCATGCCCACACCCCCTGTAGTAGATGATTGAGAATTAGTAGCAGTCACCACCGGCCATGTGCACTGGCTCAAAATTCAGCATGTCCACACCCCATGTAGTAGATGATTGAGAATTAGTAGCAGTCACCACCGGATCCACTGTCAGGATGATCCATCCTCTCTCCTTCATCAGCTACAGATCCCACTGTTTCCCTGAGCAGGAAGGTCTGGAATTGAAAATACAGAGGACATTAAACAACATTCCCTCAGTACATGGCACTCATTTTGGTTTATAAGCTGGAAATTGAGCCATCAGTGCAGTGTCACGAGTGTCAGGATGGCCGAGTGGTCTAAGGCGATGTGTTCAGGTCGCAGTCTCCTTTGGAGGCATGGGTTTGAATCCCCCTTCTGACAAGTGTCTTTTGCGAGGTGGATACATTTTTTGACTTTTTTTTTCCAAGCACCCGTATCAAAAACAATGTCAACAGTTTCTGTAAATTATCGATAAGATCTATTGTCCGTTGCTTGCACTAATTTCCTGAAGTTGGCTAAATCGCAGTAAATCGGTAAAGCGGGAAATCACAGCATCTTCAACAAATCGTGATAGAGGGGCAGAAATAAAGGTTTCGACCCTACATATCAAGAGCGCAGCTGTCAATAGTTCAGCAGGTTCACAGTGCAGAAGGTTCAGTGGCACCAGGGTCCCCTGCGTCCCAATCACAGCTGGTTTTTAACTTCTGTATTCAGGGCTTGGGAGGGGTGTGTTGCATCGTGCACACACGGTGCCTGTTTCGCAGATAAGTTTTAATAAATACACAGAGAATAATATAGAGTCATTGGCCACGAGGAACACCTTCCCTGACCATTTATTCTCTCCGGTTCCACGTCACCGCGCCTTCCATCCAACTCCAAAACTCAGGGGAGACTAACACTCCCTACCTCCCTTGGTGTGCATCATAGGCGTGCCCATGACGAACACAACATTTCTCCTTAACCAATACAAAACAAACATAGCTGCTCAAAAAAAAGATACAATACTAATTGTGAGAAAACAGGGCTGATTGCAGAGGCCACCTAACTTTTTGCCCCCATTTTCCACTTTATGCTGGTGTTTTCCTGACTCTGATGGTGCCCTGGGTACTGCTAACCAGTCCCAGGGCCTGTGCTCTGTGTAAAATGGATATGCAAATTAGGCTAATTATAATTGGCTAAGTTAACCTACCTATAAGTCCCTAGTATATGGTAGGGCATGTAGGTTAAGGGACCACAGCATAGGTGGTGCACACCTAGGTGCACTGCTGAGGTGCCCAGTGTCATTTTAAAAGCAAGCCTGCCTTGCTGGCTGCTTTTAAATTAAAGTTATATGCAAATTCGACTTTGGAATTAAAGGTACTTCCAAAGTCTTAAACTTCCTTATTTTTACATATAAGTCACCCCTAAGGTGTGCCCTATGTGCCCCTAGGGCTGGGTGCCATGTAACTATAAGCAGGGACTTTATAAAAATAGATTTATAAGCCCTGGTGAGGTAAAAACAGCCAAATTCGTTTTTTCCTCATTGAAGTAAATGGCCTTCATAGGCTAGAATGGGCAGACTTTATTTTAAATTGTAAAGTCTCCTTAAATGTTACATACCAATAATGTGGTTTCAAATTAATTGTTGTATTAAATCCCACAACTTCCAGTTGTTGGATTTAATATAACTTGTTCAGGTAAAAAGTTTAGACTTTACCTAAAAAGTTGCCAATTTCAGCTCTGCATTGTTTTTGCTGCTGTGCTCTGATTGGCCAGCCTGCAGCAGCTTCTGCCAGGCTACCTTGATGAGGTGTGAAGTGGCCTGACTTCACACAAAGGAATGTGCTTGGGGGAGAGAATCTCCCCTCAGCAGATGGTGAGGCAGGAAGGGGGAGGGCGGCCAAACTGGTCTTCAAAGGCAGAGAAGGACATTTGGAGCACCCAGCAACACCCCCACATCCTGCAACCCCAGACAACTAGGTGCCCCCTTGATTAGATTAGGAGAGGGCAGGAGAGGGGTGTGTTTATGATTTTTAGCCACACCAGTGGGTGGGCTCAGCCAGATGTAACCTCCAAAAATCAGATTCATCCATGTTGGATTTTTAGAGACTGTTGCCTTCTGGGATGGATTTGTGCCACACTTCCCAGGAAGTGGTCATCACAGGGGGACGACCCTGTCCCTGATTGGAGAACCAGGACCCCCCTGCTTTTCACCCAGGAGCAAGGATAAAACTGGCAGACCTGCACCCACACCTCAGATCCCCACCAAATTTCAAGAAGAAGGAACTACAAGGAGAAGAAGGACTGCCCTGCTGGACCCCTGGCCTGCACCTGGACCCTGCACTCAGAAGGACTGCACCAGCTGCACACTTGGGCTTCACCACAAGAAGGACTTTGCCTGGCTTCAACTGGTTCAAGGAGGGACTCCCTGTTTGCTACAGGTGAAAAATTGCTAACCAGAGTCCCCTGCACCAACTCCTGAAGAAAGCGACCAGCTGACCACTGTCCAGTGGCCAAAAAGGAGTTTGCGCCAGGTGCATTCTGGGAGTTGAAGTCCGCACCCCCCAAGGACCATCACAGAACTTCTGGACCCTTGGGGTGAGCTGTGGACCCCAAAAGAACCTTAAAAGAACATCTGGGTGAAGCCCCAGAAGTTTGGAAAAGATTTGAGAATTTTTGGAAAAAAGCTCCAGAGAGGGACCGACCCGCCGCGGAAATTCTAGCCGGCTTGCCTCAACCGCGACCCGGCCTGACTTCGTGGTTCGTCCCGGTAAAGAAAAACATCCAAAAAAGAGACTAAGTCCGAAGGTAAAAAGTTGACCGGGACCTCCCAGCCATCGTATCCGAGAAGGGCTCCATGGACGTCGGATCAAGATCCAGGTTTACCCCGGTCGAAGGATTTTCACCTCGAAAAAACAACTAAGTCCGAAGGTAAAAATCACCACAGAGGAAACCGACTTCGCGTATCCGGACAAGGGCTCCAGGAGGTCGGATTCAACTGGCAGGTTCGTCCCGGTGAAGAAAAACTTCAAAAAAGAGACTAAGTCAGAAGGTAACTTTTTAACCGAGGCCTCCCGCGACTTGTAGCCGAGCAGGGCTCCATCGCGGTCGGCCTGAAACTTTGACTTTGCCCCGGTCCTGGTGCAACCAGATGACCCGATTGGCGCTTTTTGTTTCTAAGCGCTAGAAAAATAATAATACTTTAAAAATTCATATCTCCGGTTCCCCTGAACCAATTTTATTCGTTTTTGTGTCATTTTAAAGATAAAAATATAAACTATTTTTATCAATTGGTTTTGGATTTTTAAACTGTTTCCTGTGTTTTATTTAATTACTGTTTTGTGATATTTGAATGCTTTACACTTTGTCTCCTAAGTTAAGCCTTGACGCTCGTTGCCAAGCTACCAAGGGTTGAGCTGGGATTAATTTACTGAGACCTAACTGTACCTAATTGGAGGTTAGTGGCTTGTTGCTAGGTGTAGGTACCTACCTGCCCTTACCAATAACCCATTTTCCAACACTAATCCAGTATACAAGAATAGTACACAACAAGAAATGCCACATTCAGTCAATCCACCCCGAATCCTTGCAGCCGCGTTGAGCATGGCGGTCGAGGACTCAAACTGTACAGTTCAAATCCTTGTCTCAGAGGCACTGAGTTGATTGGTATGGAGCCAGGCACCTCCTGATCTGAATCTTGAACTGGTTCCAAATTCTGCATGTCCACACCCCTTGTAGTAGATGATTGAGAATTAGTAGCAGTCACCACCGGCCATGTGCACTGGCTCAAACTTCTGCATGTCCACACCCCATGTAGTCGATGATTGAGAATTAGTAGCAGTCACCACCGGATTCACTGTCAGGATGATCCATCCTCTCTCCTTCATCAGCTTCAGATCCCACTGTTTCCCTGAGCAGGAAGTTCTGGAATTGAAAATACAGAGGACATTAAACAACATTCACTCAGTACATGGCACTCATTTTGGTTTATATGCTCGAAATTGAGCCATGAGGGAGGTGTGAAGAGTGTCAGGATGGCCGAGTGGTCTAAGGCGCTGCGTTCAGGTCGCAGCCTCCCTTGGAGGTATGGGTTCAAATCCCACTTCTGACAAGTGTATTTTGCGAGGTGGATACATTTTTGGACTTTTTTTTCCCAAGCACCGTATCAAAAACAATGTCAACAGTTTCTGTAAATTATCGATAAGATCTATTTTCCGTTGCTTGCACTAATTGCCTGAAGTTGGCTAAATCGCAGTAAATCGGTAAAGCAGGAAATCACAGCATCTTCAACAAATCGTGATAGAGGGGCCGAGATAAAGGTTTCGACCCTACATATCAAAAGCGCAGCTGTCAATAGTTCAGCAGGTTCACAGTGCAGAAGGTTCAGTGGCACCAGGGTCCCCTGCGTCCCAATCACAGCTGGTTTTTAACTTCTGTATTCAGGGGATGGGAGGGGTGGGGGTGTTGCGTCGTGCACACACAGTGCCTGTTTTGCAAAGAAGTTTGAATAAATACACAAAGAATAATATGGAGTCTTTAGCCACGAGGAACACCTTCCCCTACCTTTTATTCTCTCCGATTCCACATCACCGCACCTACCATCCAACTCCAAAACTCGGAGGAGACTAACACTCCCTACCTCCCTTGGTGTGCATCATGGGCGTGCCCATGACGAACACAACATTTCTCCTTAACCAATACAAAACAAACATAGCTGCTCAAAAAAAAGATACTATACTAATCCAGTATACAAGAATAGTACACAACAATAAATACCACATTCAGTCAATCCACCCCGAATCCTTGCAGCCGCGTTGAGCATGGCGGTCGAGGACTCAAACTGTACCGTTCAAGTCCTTGTCTCAGAGGCACTGAGTTGATTGGTATGGAGCCAGGCACCTCCTGATCTGAATCTTGAACTGGCTCCAAATTCTGCATGTCCACACCTCCTGTAGTAGATGATTGAGAATTAGTAGCAGTCACCACCGGCCATATGCACTGGCTCAAAATTCTGCAAGTCCACACCCCATGTAGTAGATGATTGAGAATTAGTAGCAGTCACCACAGGGTCCACTGTCAGGATGATCCATCCTCTCTCCTTCATCAGCTTCAGATCCCACTGTTTCCCTGAGCAGGAAGGTCTGGAATTGAAAATACAGAGGACATTAAATAACATTCACTCAGTACATGGCACTCATTTTGGTTTATAAGCTGGAAATTGAGCCATCAGTCTGGTGTCAAGAGTGTCAGGATGGCCGGGTGGTCTAAGGTGCTGCATTCAGATCACAATCTCCCTTGGAGACATGGGTTCAAACCCCTCTTCTGACAAGTGTCTTTTGCGAGGTGGATACATTTTTGGACTTTTTTTTTCCAAGCACCCTTATCAAAAACAATGTCAACAGTTTCTGTAAATTATCGATAAGATCTATTGTCTGTTGCTTGCACTAATTGCCTGAAGTTGGCTAAATCGCAGTAAATCGGTAAAGCAGGAAATCACAGCATCTTCAACAAATCGTGATAGAGGGGCCGAGATAAAGTTTTCGACCCTACATATCAAAAGCACAGCTGTCAATAGTTCAGCAGGTTCACAGTGCAGAAGGTTCAGTGGCACCAGGGTCCCCTGCATCCCAATCACAGCTGGTTTTTAACTTCTGTATTCAGGGCATGGGAGGGGTGTGTTGCATCGTGCACACACAGTGCCTGTTTCACAGATAAGTTTTAATAAATACACAGAGAATAATATAGAGTCATTGGCCACGAGGAACACCTTCCCTGACCTTTTATTCTCTCCGGTTCCACGTCACCGCGCCTACCATCCAACTCCAAAACTCGGGGGAGACTAACACTCCCTACCTCCCTTGGTGTGCATCATAGGCGTGCCCATGACGAACACAACATTTCTCCTTAACCCCTTCGCTGCCAGGCCTTTTCCCCCTCCTGTGCCAGGCCTTTTTTTGCCTATTTGGGGCAGTTCGCGCTTAGGCCCTCATAACTTTTTGTCCACATAAGCTAACCAAGCCAAATTTGCGTCCTTTTTTTCCAACATCCTAGGGATTCTATAGGTACCCAGACTTTGTGGGTTCCCCTGAAGGAGGCCAAGAAATTGGCCAAAATACAGTGAAAATTTCGTTTTTTTCAAAAAAATTGGAAAAAGGGGCTGCAGAAGAAGGCTTGTGGTTTTTCCCCTGAAAATGGCATCAACAAAGGGTTTGCGGTGCTAAACTCAGCAGCTTCCCAGCTTTCAGGAACAGGCAGACTTGAATCCGAAAACCCAATTTTTCAACACAATTTTGGCATTTTACTGGGGCATACCCCATTTGTGCAATTTTTTGTGCTTTCAGCCTCCTTCCAGTCGGTGACAGGAATGGTCATGAAACCAATGCTGGATCCCAGAAACCTAAACATTTCTGAAAAGTAGACAAAATTCTGAATTCAGCAAGGGGTCATTTGTGTAGATCCTACAAGGGTTTCCTACAGAAAATAACAGCTGAAAAAGAAAAATATTGAAATTGAGGTGAAAAAAACATCAATTTTTCTCTACTTTTTACTCTGTAACTTTTCCCTGCAATGTCAGATTATCGAAAGCAAAATACCGTTACGTCTGCTGGACTCCTCTGGTTGCGGGGATATATAGGGTTTGTAGGTTCATCAAGAACCCGAGGAACCCAGAGCCAATAAATGAGCTGCACCCTGCAGTGCGTTTTCATTCTATACCGGGTATACAGTAATTCATTTGCTGAAATATAAGGAGTAAAAAATAGCTATCAAGAAAACCTTTGCATTTCCAAAAAGGGCACAAGATAAGGTGTTGAGGAGCAGTGGTTATTTGCACATCTCTGAATTCCGGGGTGACCATAGTAGCACGTGAATTACATGGAATTTCTCAAATAGATGTCTTTTTTACACACACCCCTATATTTGGAAGGAATAAATGTAGAGAAAGACAAGGGGCAATAACACTTGTTTTGCTATTCTATGTTCCCCCAAGTCTCCCGATAAAAATGATACCTCACTTGTTTGGGTAGGCCTAGCGCCCGCGACAGGATATGCCCCAAAACACAACGTGGACACATCACAGAAAACAGAGCTGTTTTTAGCAAAGTGACTACCTGTAGATTTTGGCCTCTAGCTCAGCCGCCACCTAGGGAAACCTACCAAACCTGTGCATTTCTGAAAACTAGAGACCTAGGGGAATCCAAGGAGGGGTGACTTGTGTGGCTCGGACCAGGTTCTGTTACCCAGAATCCTTTGCAAACCTCAAAATTTGGCTAAAAAAACACATGTTCCTCACATTTCTGTGGCAGAAAGTTCTGGAATCTGAGAGGAGCCACAAATTTCCTTCTACCCAGCGTTCCCCCACGTCTCCCGATAAAAATGATACCTCACTTGTGTGGGTAGGCCTAGCGCCCGCGACAGGATATGCCCCAAAACACAACGTGGACATATCACAGAAAACAGAGCTGTTTTTAGCAAAGTGACTACCTGTAGATTTTGGCCTCTAGCTCAGCCGCCACCTAGGGAAACCTACCAAACCTGTGCATTTCTGTAAACTAGAGACCTAGGGGAATCCAAGGAGGGGTGACTTGTGTGGCTCGGACCAGGTTCTGTTACCCAGAATCCTTTGCAAACCTCAAAATTTGGCTAAAAAACACATGTTCCTCACATTTCTGTGGCAGAAAGTTCTGGAATCTGAGAGGAGACACAAATTTCCTTCCACCCAGCGTTCCCCCCACGTCTCCCGATAAAAATGATACCTCACTTGTGTGGGTAGGCCTAGCGCCCGCGACAGGATATGCCCCAAAACACAACGTGGACATATCACAGAAAACAGAGATGTTTTTAGCAAAGTGACTACCTGTAGATTTTGGCCTCTAGCTCAGCCGCCACCTAGGGAAACCTACCAAACCTATGCATTTCTGAAAACTAGAGACCTAGGGGAATCCAAGGAGGGGTGACTTGTGTGGCTCGGACAAGGTTCTGTTACCCAGAATCCTTTGCAAACCTCAAAATTTGGCTAAAAAAACACATGTTCCTCACATTTCTGTGGCAGAAAGTTCTGGAATCTGAGAGGAGCCACAAATTTCCTTCCACCCAGCGTTCCCCCACGTCTCCCGATAAAAATGATACCTCACTTGTGTGGGTAGGCCTAGCGCCTGCGACAGGATATGCCCCAAAACACAACGTGGACATATCACAGAAAACAGAGCTGTTTTTAGCAAAGTGACTACCTGTAGATTTTGGCCTCTAGCTCAGCCGCCACCTAGGGAAACCTACCAAACCTGTGCATTTCTGAAAACTAGAGACCTAGGGGAATCCAAGGAGGGGTGAGTTGTGTGGCTCGGACCAGGTTCTGTTACCCAGAATCCTTTGCAAACCTCAAAATTTGGCTAAAAAACACATTTTCCTCACATTTCTGTGGCAGAAAGTTCTGGAATCTGAGAGGAGACACTAATTTCCTTCCACCCAGCGTTCCCCCACGTCTCCCGATAAAAATGATACCTCACTTGTGTGGGTAGGCCTAGCGCCCGCGACAGGATATGCCCCAAAACACAACGTGGACATATCACAGAAAACAGAGCTGTTTTTAGCAAAGTGACTACCTGTAGATTTTGGCCTCTAGCTCAGCCGCCACCTAGGGAAACCTACCAAACCTGTGCATTTCTGAAAACTAGAGACCTAGGGGAATCCAAGGAGGGGTGACTTGTGTGGCTCGGACCAGGTTCTGTTACCCAGAATCCTTTGCAAACCTCAAAATTTGGCTAAAAAAACACATGTTCCTCACATTTCTGTGGCAGAAAGTTCTGGAATCTGAGAGGAGCCACAAATTTCCTTCCACCCAGCGTTCCCCCACGTCTCCCGATAAAAATGATACCTCACTTGTGTGGGTAGGCCTAGCGCCCGCGACAGGATATGCCCCAAAACACAACGTGGACATATCACAGAAAACAGAGCTGTTTTTAGCAAAGTGACTACCTGTAGATTTTGGCCTCTAGCTCAGCCGCCACCTAGGGAAACCTACCAAACCTATGCATTTCTGAAAACTAGAGACCTAGGGGAATCCAAGGAGGGGTGACTTGCGGGGCTCGGACCAGGTTCTGTTACCCAGAATCCTTTGCAAACCTCAACATTTGGCTAAAAAAACACATGTCCCTCACATTTCTGTGGCAGAAAGTTCTGGAATCTGAGAGGAGCTACAAATTTCCTTCCACCCAGCGTTCCCCCAAGTCTCCCGATAAAAATGATACCTCACTTGCGTGGGTAGGCCTAGCGCCGGCGACAGGAAACACCCCAAAGCGCAACGTGGACACATCCTAAATTTTGGAAAAAAATAGAGGTGTTTTTTGCGAAGTGCCTACCTGTAGATTTTGGCCTCTAGCTCAGCCGGCACCTAGGGAAACCTACCAAACCTGTGCATTTCTGAAAACTAGAGACCTAGGGGAATCCAAGGAGGGGTGACTTGCGGGGCTCGGACCAGGTTCTGTTACCCAGAATCCTTTGCAAACCTCAAAATTTGGCTAAAAATACACATGTTACTCACATTTCTGTGGCAGAAAGTTCTGGAATCTGAGAGGAGCCACAAATTTCCTTCTACCCAGCGTTCCCCCAAGTCTCCCGATAAAAATGATACCTCACTTGTGTGGGTAGGACTAGCGCCCACGAAAGGAAAGGGCCCAAAACACAACGTGGACACATCAAATTTTTTTATAAAAAGCAGTGCCTACCTGTGGATTTTGGCCTGTAGCTCAGCCGACACCTGAGGAAACCTAGCAAACCAGTGCATTTTTGAAAACTAGAAACCCAGGGGAATCCAAGATGGGGTGACTTGCGGGGCTCTGACCAGGTTATGTTACCCAGAATCCTTTGCAAACATCAAAATTTGGCCCAAAAAACACTTTTTCCTCTCATTTCGGTGACAGAAAGTTCTGGAATCTGAGAGGAGCCACAAATTTCCTTCCACCCAGCGTTCCCCTAAGTCTCTCGATAAAAATGGTACATCACTTCTGTGGGTAGGCCTAGCGCCCACAAAAGGAAATGGCCCAAAACACAACGTGGACACAACATATTTTTTCACAGAAAACAGAGGTGTTTTTTGCAAGGTGCCTACCTGTGGTGTTTGGCCTGTAGCTCAGCCGGCCCCAGGGGGGGGGGGGCAGAAATGCCCTAAAATAAATTTGCCCCCCCAACCCCCACCCTCCCCCGCCGGGAGCGACCCTTGCCTACGGGGTCGCTCCCCCTGCGTGACATTGGCACCAAAAAACAAATCCCCGGTGCCTAGTGGTTTCTGCCCCCTTGGGGGCAGGTTGACCTAAACTCAGCCAATCTGCCCCCAAGGGGGGCAGAAATGGCCTAAATACAATTTGTCCCCCAGGGGAGCGACTTTTGCCTGATGGGTCGCTCCCCATCTCTAAAAAAAAAAACAAAGAAAAAAAAGAAAAATTCCCCTGGCGCCTAGAGGTTTCTGCCCCCCCCCCCCCGGGGGCAGATCGGCCTAATAATAGGCCGATCTGCCACCCGGGGGGGCAGAAATGGCCTAAAATAAATTTGCCCCCCCAACACCCACCCCCCCCGGGAGCGACCCTTGCCTACGGGGTCGCTCCCCCTGCGTGACATTGGCGCCAAAAAACAAATCCCCGGTGCCTAGTGGTTTCTGCCCCCTTGGGGGCAGATTGACCTAAAATTGGCCAATCTGCCCCCAGGGGGGCAGAAATGGTCTAAATACAATTTGCCCCCCCAGGGGAGCGACCCTTGCCTGATGGGTCGCTCCCCATCTCTAAAAAAAGAAACAACAAAAAAAAAAAAACACAAAAAAAAATTGCCCTGGTGCCTAGAGTGTTCTGCCCCCCCCCCCGGGGGCAGTTCGGCCTAATAATAGGACGATCTGCCCCCCGGGGGGGCAGAAATGGCCTAAAATAAATTTGCCCCCCCAACCCCCACCCCCCCCCGGGAGCGACCCTTGCCTACGGGGTCACTCCCCCTGCGTGACATTGGCGCCAAAAAACAAATCCCCGGTGCCTAGTGATTTCTGCCCCCTTGGGGGCAGATTGACCTAAAATTGGCCAATCTGCCCCCAGGGGGGCAGAAATGGTCTAAATACAATTTGCCCCCCCAGGGGAGCGACCCTTGCCTGATGGGTCGCTCCCCATCTCTAAAAAAAGAAACAACAAAAAAAAAAAAACACAAAAAAAAAATTGCCCTGGCGCCTAGAGTGTTCTGCCCCCCCCCCCCCGGGGGCAGTTCGGCCTAATAATAGGCCGATCTGTCCCCCGGGGGGGCAGAAATGGCCTAAAATAAATTTGCCCCCCCAACCACCCCCCCCCCCGGGAGCGACCCTTGCCTATGGGGTCGCTCCCCCTGCGTGACATTGGCGCCAAAAAACAAATCCCCGGTGCCTAGTGGTTTCTGCCCCCTTGGGGGCAGATTGACCTAGAATTGGCCAATCTGCCCCCAGGGGGGCAGAAATGGTCTACATACAATTTGCCCCCCCAGGGGAGCGACCCTTGCCTGATGGGTCGCTCCCCATCTCTAAAAAAAGAAACAAAAAAAAAAAAAAAAACACAAAAAAAAAATTGCCCTGGCGCCTAGAGTGTTCTGCCCCCCCCCCCCGGGGGCAGTTCGGCCTAATAATAGGCCGATCTGTCCCCCGGGGGGGCAGAAATGGCCTAAAATAAATTTGCCCCCCCAACCCCCACCCCCCCCCCCCGGGAGCGACCCTTGCCTACGGGGTCGCTCCCCCTGCGTGACATTGGCGCCAAAAAACAAATCCCCGGTGCCTAGTGGTTTCTGCCCCCTTGGGGGCAGATTGACCTAAAATTGGCCAATCTGCTCCCAGGGGGGCAGAAATGGTCTAAATACAATTTGCCCCCCCAGGGGAGCGACCCTTGCCTGATGGGTCGCTCCCCATCTCTAAAAAAAGAAACAACAAAAAAAAAAACACAAAAAAAAAATTGCCCTGGCGCCTAGAGTGTTCTGCCCCCCCCGGGGGCAGTTCGGCCTAATAATAGGCCGATCTGTCCCCCTGGGGGGCAGAAATGGCCTAAAATAAATTTGCCCCCCCAACCCCCCCCCCCCCCCCCCCCCCGGGAGCGACCCTTGCCTACGGGGTCGCTCCCCCTGCGTGACATTGGCGCCAAAAAACAAATCCCCGGTGCCTAGTGGTTTCTGCCCCCTTGGGGGCAGATTGACCTAAAATCGGCCAATCTGCCCCCAGGGGGGCAGAAATGGTCTAAATACAATTTGCCCCCCAGGGGAGCGACCCTTGCCTGATGGGTCGCTCCCCATCTCTAAAAAAAAAAAAAGAAAAAAAAAAAAAAACACACAAAAAAAATTTGCCCTGGCGCCTAGAGGTTTCTTCCCCCCCTGGGGGCAGATCGGCCTAATAATAGGCCGATCTGCCCCCAGGGGGGGCAGAAATGGCCTAAAATAAATTCCCCTCCCCCCCAGGGAGCGACCCTTGCCTAAGTGGTCGCTCCCTTTGCGTGAAATTCACGCAAAGAAAAAACTCCCTGGTGTCTAGTGGTTTCTACCCCCCTTGGGGGCAATTGGCCTCATCAAAATAGGCCAATCTGCCCCCAAGGGGGGCAGAAATGGGCAAATTATAATTTTCCCCCAAGGGGAGCGACCCTTGCCTAAGGGGTCGCTCCCCACCAAAAAAAAAAACAAATGAAAAAAAAAAAAAAAAAATGGTCCCTGGTGCCTAGAGGTTTCTGCCCCCCCTGGGGGCAGAAAAGGCCTTTTCAAAAAAATGCCCCCCCTGGGAGCGACCCTTGCCCAAGGGGTCGCTCCCTTTTGTCAATTTCTAAGAAAAAAAAAAAAATCCTTGGTGTCTAGTGGGGTTTCAAAAGCCGGATTGCAAGCAATCCGGCTTTTGAAACCCTCGGAGGGACTTCAAAGGGAAGGAAATACTTTTCCTTCCCTTTGAAGCCCCTCCGGGCCTCCCAAGTGATTGAAAAAGAAATGCTTTTGCATTTCTTTTTCAATCGCGCTGGAAGCAGAGCTTCCAGCGCGACGAGGGAGGCCCCTGTGACACATCAGCGCGCGCGCGCGCGCGCGCTGACGTCACAGGGGGGGGTGGGGGGGTCGGGGGTGTAAGGGGAAGGTCTTCCCCTTCCATCCCCGACTTGGGGGGGGAAGGGGGGTGCAGAGGGTCCATCCTCTCTCCTTCATCAGCTTCAGATCCCACTGTTTCCCTGAGCAGGAAGGTCTGGAATTGAAAATACAGAAGACATTAAACAACATTCACTCAGTACATGGCACTCATTTTGGTTTATAAGCTGGAAATTGAGCCATCAGTGCAGTGTCAAGAGTGTCAGGATGGCCGAGTGGTCTAAGGCGCTGCGTTCATGTCGCAGTCTCCTTTGGAGGCGTGGGTTCGAATTCCACTTCTGACAAGTGTCTTTTGCGAGGTGGATACATTTTTTGACTTTTTTTTCTCCAAGCACCCGTATCAAAAACAATGTCAACAGTTTCTGTAAATTATCGATAAGATCTATTGTCCGTTGCTTGCACTAAT
This sequence comes from Pleurodeles waltl, assembly GCF_031143425.1. NCBI lineage: Eukaryota > Metazoa > Chordata > Amphibia > Caudata > Salamandridae > Pleurodeles > Pleurodeles waltl. The sequence goes on from NW_027150097.1 coordinate 6,919,345, forward strand.
TTCCTGAAGTTGGCTAAATGGCAGTAAATCGGTAAAGCGGATAATCACAGCATCTTCAACAAATCGTGATAGAGGGGCAGAGATAAAGGTTTCGACCCTACATATCAAGAGCGCAGCTGTCAATAGTTCAGCAGGTTCACAGTGCAGAAGGTTCAGTGGCACCAGGGTCCCCTGCGTCCCAATCACAGCTGGTTTTTAACTTCTGTATTCAGGGCATGGGAGGGGTATGTTGCATCGTGCACACACGGTGCCTGTTTCGCAGATAAGTTTTAATAAATACACAGAGAATAATATAGAGTCATTGGCCACGAGGAACACCTTCCCTGACCTTTTATTCTCTCCGGTTCCACGTCACCGCGCCTACCATCCAACTCCAAAACTCGGGGAGACTAACACTCCCTACCTCCCTTGGTGTGCATCATAGGCGTGCCCATGACGAACACAACATTTCTCCTTAACCAATACAAAACAAACATAGCTGCTCAAAAAAAAGATACTATACTAATTCAGTATACAAGAATAGTACACAACAAGAAATGCCACATTCAGTCAATCCACCCCGAATCCTTGCAGCCGCGTTGAGCATGGCGGTCGAGGACTCAAACTGTACCGTTCAAGTCCTTGTCTCAGAGGCACTGAGTTGATTGGTATGGAGCCAGGCACCTCCTGATCTGAATCTTGAACTGGCTCCAAATTCTGCATGTCCACACCCCTTGTAGTAGATGATTGAGAATTAGTAGCAGTCACCACCGGCCATGTGCACTGGCTCAAACTTCTGCATGTCCACACCCCATGTAGTCGATGATTGAGAATTAGTAGCAGTCACCACCGGATTCACTGTCAGGATGATCCATCCTCTCTCCTTCATCAGCTTCAGATCCCACTGTTTCCCTGAGTAGGAAGGTCTGGAATTGAAAATACAGAGGACATTAAACAACATTCACTCAGTACATGGCACTCATTTTGGTTTATACGCTCGAAATTGAGCCATGAGGGAGGTGTGAAGAGTGTCAGGATGGCCGAGTGGTCTGAGGCGCTGCGTTCAGGTCACAGCCTCCCTTGGAGGTGTGGGTTCAAATCCCACTTCTGACAAGTGTATTTTGCGAAGTGGATACATTTTTGGACTTTTTTTTCCCAAGCACCGTATCAAAAACAATGTCAACAGTTTCTGTAAATTATCGATAAGATCTATTTTCCGTTGCTTGCACTAATTGCCTGAAGTTGGCTAAATCGCAGTAAATCGGTAAAGCAGGAAATCACAGCATCTTCAACAAATCGTGATAGAGGGGCTGAGATAAAGGTTTCGACCCTACATATAAAAAGCGCTGCTGTCAATAGTTCAGCAGGTTCACAGTGCAGAAGGTTCAGTGGCACCAGGGTCCCCTGCGTCCCAATCACAGCTGGTTTTTAACTTCTGTATTCAGGGGATGGGAGGGGTGGGGGTGTTGCGTCGTGCACACACAGTGCCTGTTTTGCAGAGAAGTTTTAATAAATACACAAAGAATAATATGGAGTCTTTAGCCACGAGGAACACCTTCCCCTACCTTTTATTCTCTCCGTTTCCACATCACCGCACCTACCATCCAACTCCAAAACTCTGGGGAGACTAACACTCCCTACCTCCCTTGGTGTGCATCATGGGCGTGCCCATGACAAACACATTTCTCCTTAACCAATACAAAACAAACATAGCTGCTCAAAAAAAAGATACTATACTAATCCAGTATACAAGAATAGTACACAACAATAAATACCACATTCAGTCAATCCACCCCGAATCCTTGCAGCTGCGTTGAGCATGGCGGTCGAGGACTCAAACTGTACCGTTCAAGTCCTTGTCTCAGAGGCACTGAGTTGATTGGTATGGAGCCAGGCACCTCCTGATCTGAATCTTGAGCTGGCTCCAAATTCTGCATGTCCACACCCCCTGTAGTAGATGATTGAGAATTAGTAGCAGTCACCACCGGCCATATGCACTGGCTCAAAATTCTGCAAGTCCACACCCCATGTAGTAGATGATTGAGAATTAGTAGCAGTCACCACAGGGTCCACTGTCAGGATGATCCATCCTCTCTCCTTCATCAGCTTCAGATCCCACTGTTTCCCTGAGCAGGAAGGTCTGGAATTGAAAATACAGAGGACATTAAATAACATTCACTCAGTACATGGCACTCATTTTGGTTTATAAGCTGAAAATTGAGCCATCAGTCTGGTGTCAAGAGTGTCAGGATGGCTGGGTGGTCTAAGGTGCTGCATTCAGGTCACAGTCTCCCTTGGAGACGTGGGTTCAAACCCCTCTTCTGACAAGTGTCTTTTGCGAGGTGGATACATTTTTGGACTTTTTATTTCCAAGCACCCTTATCAAAAACAATGTCAACAGTTTCTGTAAATTATCGATAAGATCTATTGTCCATTGCTTTCACTAATTGCCTGAAGTTGGCTAAATCGCAGTAAATCGGTAAAGCAGGAAATCACAGCATCTTCAACACATCGTGATAGAGGGGCCGAGATAAAGGTTTCGACCCTACATACCAAAAGCACAGCTGTCAATAGTTCAGCAGGTTCACAGTGCAGAAGGTTCAGTGGCACCAGGGTCCCCTGCGTCCCAATCACAGCTGGTTTTTAACTTCTGTATTCAGGGCATGGGAGGGGTGTGTTGCATCGTGCACACACGATGCCTGTTTCGCAGATAAGTTTTAATAAATACACAGAGAATAATATAGAGTCATTGGCCATGAGGAACACCTTCCCTGACCTTTTATTCTCTCCGGTTCCACGTCACCGCGCCTACCATCCAACTCCAAAACTCGGGGGAGACTAACACTCCCTACCTCCCTTGGTGTGCATCATAGGCGTGCCCATGACGAACACAACATTTCTCCTTAACCAATACAAAACAAACATAGCTGCTCAAAAAAAAGATACTATACTAAACTAGTATACAAGAATAGTACACAACAAGAAATGCCACATTCAGTCAATCCACCCCGAATCCTTGCAGCCGCGTTGAGCATGGCGGTCGAGGACTCAAACTGTACCATTCAAGTCCTTGTCTCAGAGGCACTGAGTTGATTGGTATGGAGCCAGGCACCTCCTGATCTGAATCTTGAACTGGCTCCAAATTCTGCATGTCCACACCCCTTGTAGTAGATGATTGAGAATTAGTAGCAGTCACCACCGGCCATGTGCACTGGCTCAAACTTCTGCATGTCCACACCCCATGTAGTCGATGATTGAGAATTAGTAGCAGTCACCACCGGATTCACTGTCAGGATGATCCATCCTCTCTCCTTCATCAGCTTCAGATCCCACTGTTTCCCTGAGCAGGAAGGTCTGGAATTGAAAATACAGAGGACATTAAACAACATTCACTCAGTACATGGCACTCATTTTGGTTTATATGCTCGAAATTGAGCCATGAGGGAGGTGTGAAGAGTGTCAGGATGGCCGAGTGGTCTAAGGCGCTGCGTTCAGGTCGCAGCCTCTCTTGGAGGTATGGGTTCAAATCCCACTTCTGACAAGTGTATTTTGCGAGGTGGATACATTTTTGGACTTTTTTTTCCCAAGCACCGTATCAAAAACAATGTCAACAGTCTCTGTAAATTATCGATAAGATCTATTTTCCGTTGCTTGCACTAATTGCCTGAAGTTGGCTAAATCGCAGTAAATCGGTAAAGCAGGAAATCACAGCATCTTCAACAAATCGTGATAGAGGGGCCGAGATAAAGGTTTCGACCCTACATATCAAAAGCACAGCTGTCAATGGTTCAGCAGGTTCACAGTGCAGAAGGTTCAGTGGCACCAGGGTCCCCTGCGTCCCAATCACAGCTGGTTTTTAACTTCTGTATTCAGGGGATGGGAGGGGTGGGGGTGTTGCGTCGTGCACACACAGTGCCTGTATTGCAAAGAAGTTTGAATAAATACACAAAGAATAATATGGAGTCTTTAGCCACGAGGAACACCTTCCCCTACCTTTTATTCTCTCCGATTCCACATCACCGCACCTACCATCCAACTCCAAAACTCGGAGGAGACTAACTCTCCCTACCTCCCTTGGTGTGCATCATGGGCGTGCCCATGACGAATACAACATTTCTCCTTAACCAATACAAAACAAACATAGCTGCTCAAAAAAAAGATACTATACTAATCCAGTATACAAGAATAGTACACAACAATAAATACCACATTCAGTCAATCCACCCCGAATCCTTGCAGCCGCGTTGAGCATGGCGGTCGAGGACTCAAACTGTACGGTTCAAGTCCTTGTCTCAGAGGCACTGAGTTGATTGGTATGGAGCCAGGCACCTCCTGATCTGAATCTTGAACTGGCTCCAAATTCTGCATGTCCACACCCCCTGTAGTAGATGATTGAGAATTAGTAGCAGTCACCACCGGCCATATGCACTGGCTAAAAATTCTGCAAGTCCACACCCCATGTAGTAGATGATTGAGAATTAGTAGCAGTCACCACAGGGTCCACTGTCAGGATGATCCATCCTCTCTCCTTCATCAGCTTCAGATCCCACTGTTTCCCTGAGCAGGAAGGTCTGGAATTGAAAATACAGAGGACATTAAACAACATTCACTTAGTACATGGCACTCATTTTGGTTTATAAGCTGGAAATTGAGCCATCAGTCTGGTGTCAAGAGTGTCAGGATGGCCGGGTGGTCTAAGGTGCTGCATTCAGATCACAGTCTCCCTTGGAGACGTGGGTTCAAGCCCCTCTTCTGACAAGTGTCTTTTGCGAGGTGGATACATTTTTGGACTTTTTTTTTCCAAGCACCCTTATCAAAAACAATGTCAACAGTTTCTGTAAATTATCGATAAGATCTATTGTCCGTTGCTTGCACTAATTGCCTGAAGTTGGCTAAATCGCAGTAAATCGGTAAAGCAGGAAATCACAGCATCTTCAACAAATCGTGATAGAGGGGCCGAGATAAAGGTTTCGACCCTACATATCAAAAGCACAGCTGTCAATAGTTCAGCAGGTTCACAGTGCAGAAGGTTCAGTGGCACCAGGGTCCCCTGCATCCCAATCACAGCTGGTTTTTAACTTCTGTATTCAGGGCATGGGAGGGGTGTGTTGCATCGTGCACACACAGTGCCTGTTTCACAGATAAGTTTTAATAAATACACAGAGAATAATATAGAGTCATTGGCCACGAGGAACACCTTCCCTGACCTTTTATCCTCTCCGGTTCCACGTCACCGCGCCTACCATCCAACTCCAAAACTCGGGGGAGACTAACACTCCCTACCTCCCTTGGTGTGCATCATAGGCGTGCCCATGACGAACACAACACTTCTCCTTAACCAATACAAAACAAACATAGCTGCTCAAAAAAAAGATACTATACTAATCCAGTATACAAGAATAGTACACAACAAGAAATGCCACATTCAGTCAATCCACCCCGAATCCTTGCAGCCGTGTTGAGCATGGCGGTCGAGGACTCAAACTGTACCGTTCAAGTCCTTGTCTCAGAGGCACTGAGTTGATTGGTATGGAGTCAGGCACCTCCTGATCTGAATCTTGAACTGGCTCCAAATTCTGCATGTCCACACCCCTTGTAGTAGATGATTGAGAATTAGTAGCAGTCACCACCGGCCATGTGCACTGGCTCAAACTTCTGCATGTTTACACCCCATGTAGTCGATGATTGAGAATTAGTAGCAGTCACCACCGGATTCACTGTCAGGATGATCCATCCTCTCTCCTTCATCAGCTTTAGATCCCACTGTTTCCCTGAGCAGGAAGGTCTGGAATTGAAAACACAGAGGACATTAAACAACTTTCACTCAGTACATGGCACTCATTTTGGTTTATACGCTCGAAATTGTGCCATGAGGGAGGTTTGAAGAGTGTCAGAATGGCCGAGTGGTCTAAGGCGCTGTGTTCAGGTCGCAGCCTCCCTTGGAGGTGTGGGTTCAAATCCCACTTCTGACAAGTGTATTTTGCGAGGTGGATACATTTTTGGACTTTTTTTTCCCAAGCACCGTATCAAAAACAATGTCAACAGTTTCTGTAAATTATCGATAAGATCTATTTTCCGTTGCTTGCACTAATTGCCTGAAGTTGGCTAAATCGCAGTAAATCGGTAAAGCAGGAAATCACAGCATCTTAAACAAATCGTGATAGAGGGGCCGAGATAAAGGATTCGACCCTACATATCAAAAGCACAGCTGTCAATAGTTCAGCAGGTTCACAGTGCAGAAGGTTCAGTGGCACCAGGGTCCCCTGCGTCCCAATCACAGCTGTTTTTTAACTTCTGTATTCAGGGCATGGGAGGGGTGTGTTGCATCGTGCACACACAGTGCCTGTTTCGCAAGTAAGTTTTAATAAATACACAGAGAATAATATAGAGTCATTGGCCACGAGGAACACCTTCCCTGACCTTTTATTCTCTCCGGTTCCACGTCACCGCGCCTACCATCCAACTCCAAAACTCGGGGGAGACTAACACTCCCTACCTCCCTTGGTGTGCATCATAGGCGTGCCCATGACGAACACAACATTTCTCCTTAACCAATACAAAACAAACATAGCTGCTCAAAAAAAAGATACTATACTAAACCAGTATACAAGAATAGTACACAACAAGAAATGCCACATTCAGTCAATCCACCCCGAATCCTTGCAGCCGCGTTGAGCATGGCGGTCGAGGACTCAAACTGTACCGTTCAAGTCCTTGTCTCAGAGGCACTGAGTTGATTGGTATGGAGCCAGGCACCTCCTGATATGAATCTTGAACTGGCTCCAAATTCTGCATGTCCACACCCCCTGTAGTAGATGATTGAGAATTAGTAGCAGTCACCACCGGCCATGTGCACTGGCTCAAAATTCAGCATGTCCACACCCCATGTAGTAGATGATTGAGAATTAGTAGCAGTCACCATCGGATCCACTGTCAGGATGATCCATCCTCTCTCCTTCATCAGCTTCAGATCCCACTGTTTCCCTGAGCAGGAAGGTCTGGAATTGAAAATACAGAGGACATTAAACAACATTCACTCAGTACATGGCACTCATTTTGGTTTATAAGCTGGAAATTGAGCCATCAGTGCAGTGTCAAGAGTGTCAGGATGGCCGAGTGGTCTAAGGCGCTGCGTTCAGGTCGCAGTCTCCTTTGGAGTCGTGGGTTCGAATCCCACTTCTGACAAGTGTCTTTTGCGAGGTGGATACATTTTTGGACTTTTTTTTTCCAAGCACCCGTATCAAAAACAATGTCAACAGTTTCTGTAAATTATCGATAAGATCTATTGTCCGTTGCTTGCACTAATTTTCTGAAGTTGGCTAAATCGCAGTAAATCGGTATAGCGGGAAATCACAGCATCTTCAACAAATCGTGATAGAGGGGCAGAGATAAAGGTTTCGACCCTACATATCAAAAGCACAGCTGTCAATAGTTCAGCAGGTTCACAGTGCAGAAGGTTCAGTGGCACCAGGGTCCCCTGCGTCCCAATCACAGCTGGTTTTTAACTTCTGTATTCAGGGCATGGGAGGGGTGTGTTGCATCGTGCACACACAGTGCCTGTTTCGCAAATAAGTTTTAATAAATACACAGAGAATAATATAGAGTCATTGGCCACGAGGAACACCTTCCCTGACCTTTTATTCTCTCCGGTTCCACGTCACCGCGCCTACCATCCAACTCCAAAACTCGGGGAGACTAACACTCCCTACCTCCCTTGGTGTGCATCATAGGCATGCCCATGACGAACACAACATTTCTCCTTAACCAATACAAAACAAACATAGCTGCTCAAAAAAAAGATACTATACTAAACCAGTATACAAGAATAGTACACAACAAGAAATGCCACATTCAGTCAATCCACCCCGAATCCTTGCAGCCGCGTTGAGCATGGCGGTCGAGGACTCAAACTGTACCGTTCAAGTCCTTGTCTCAGAGGCAGTGAGTTGATTGGTATGGAGCCAGGCACCTCCTGATCTGAATCTTGAACTGGCTCCAAATTCTGCATGTCCACACCCCTTGTAGTAGATGATTGAGAATTAGTAGCAGTCACCACCGGCCATGTGCACTGGCTCAAACTTCTGCATGTCCACACCCCAAGTAGTCGATGATTGAGAATTAGTAGCAGTCACCACCGGATTTACTGTCAGGATGATCCATCCTCTCTCCTTCATCAGCTTCAGATCCCACTGTTTCCCTGAGCAGGAAGGTCTGGAATTGAAAATACAGAGGACATTAAACAACATTCACTCAATACATGGCACTCATTTTGGTTTATAAGCTGGAAATTGAGCCATCAGTGCAGTGTCAAGAGTGTCAGGATGGCTGAGTGGTCTAAGGCGCTGCGTTCAGGTTGCAGTCTCCTTTGGAGGCGTGGGTTCAAATCCCACTTCTGACAAGTGTCTTTTGCGAGGTGGATACATTTTTTGTCTTTTTTTTTCCAAGCACCCGTATCAAAAACAATGTCAACAGTTTCTGTAAATTATCGATAAGATCTATTGTCCGTTGCTTGCACTAATTTCCTGAAGTTGGCTAAATCGCAGTAAATCGGTAAAGCGGGAAATCACAGCATCTTCAACAAATCGTGATAGAGGGGCAGAGATAAAGGTTTTGACCCTACATATCAAGAGCGCAGCTGTCAATAGTTCAGCAGGTTCACAGTGCAGAAGGTTCAGTGGCACCAGGGTCCCCTGCGTCCCAATCACAGCTGGTTTTTAACTTCTGTATTCAGGGCATGGGAGGGGTGTGTTGCATCGTGCACACATGGTGCCTGTTTCGCAGATAAGTTTTAATAAATACACAGAGAATAATATAGAGTCATTGGCCACGAGGAACACCTTCCCTGGCCTTTTATTCTCTCCAGTTCCACGTCACTGCGCCTACCATCCAAGTCCTAAACTCGGGGGAGACTAACACTCCCTACCTCCCTTGGTGTGCATCATAGGCGTGCCCATGACGAACACAAAATTTCTCCTTAACCAATACAAAACAAACATAGCTGCTCAAAAAAAAGATACTATACTAATCCAGTATACAAGAATAGTACACAACAAGAAATGCCACATTCAGTCAATCCACCCCGAATCCTTGCAGCCGCGTTGAGCATGGCGGTCGAGGACTCAAACTGTACCGTTCAAGTCCTTGTCTCAGAGGCACTGAGTTGATTGGTATGGAGCCAGGCACCTCCTGATCTGAATCTTGAACTGGCTCCAAATTCTGCATGTCCACACCCCTTGTAGTAGATGATTGAGAATTAGTAGCAGTCACCACCGGCCATGTGCACTGGCTCAAACTTCTGCATGTCCACACCCCAAGTAGTCGATGATTGAGAATTAGTAGCAGTCACCACCGGATTTACTGTCAGGATGATCCATCCTCTCTCCTTCATCAGCTTCAGATCCCACTGTTTCCCTGAGCAGGAAGGTCTGGAATTGAAAATACAGAGGACATTAAACAACATCCACTCAGTACATGGCACTCATTTTGGTTTATAAGCTGGAAATTGAGCCATCAGTGCAGTGTCAAGAGTGTCAGGATGGCCGAGTGGTCTAAGGCGCTGCGTTCAGGTCGCAGTCTCCTTTGGAGTCGTGGGTTCGAATCCCACTTCTGACAAGTGTCTTTTGCGAGGTGGATACATTTTTGGACTTTTTTTTTCCAAGCACCCGTATCAAAAACAATGTCAACAGTTTCTGTAAATTATCGATAAGATCTATTGTCCGTTGCTTGCACTAATTTCCTGAAGTTGGCTAAATCGCAGTAAATCGGTAAAGCGGGAAATCACAGCATCTTCAACAAATCGTGATAGAGGGGCAGAGATAAAGGTTTTGACCCTACATATCAAGAGCGCAGCTGTCAATAGTTCAGCAGGTTCACAGTGCAGAAGGTTCAGTGGCACCAGGGTCCCCTGCGTCCCAATCACAGCTGGTTTTTAACTTCTGTATTCAGGGCATGGGAGGGGTGTGTTGCATCGTGCACACACGGTGCCTCTTTCGCAGATAAGTTTTAATAAATACACAGAGAATAATATAGAGTCATTGGCCACGAGGAACACCTTCCCTGGCCTTTTATTCTCTCCGGTTCCACGTTACCGCGCCTACCATCCAACTCCAAAACTCAGGGGAGACTAACACTCCCTACCTCCCTTGGTGTGCATCATAGGCGTGCCCATGACGAACACAACATTTCTCCTTAACCAATACAAAACAAACATAGCTGCTCAAAAAAAAGATACTATACTAATCCAGTATACAAGAATAGTACACAACAATAAATGCCACATTCAGTCAATCCACCCCGAATCCTTGCAGCCGCGTTGAGCATGGCGGTCGAGGACTCAAACTGTACCGTTCAAGTCCTTGTCTCAGAGGCACTGAGTTGATTGGTATGGAGCCAGGCACCTCCTGATCTGAATCTTGAACTGGCTCCAAATTCTGCATGTCCACACCCCTTGTAGTAGATGATTGAGAATTAGTAGCAGTAACCACCGGCCATGTGCACTGGCTCAAACTTCTGCATGTCCACACCCCATGTAGTCGATGATTGAGAATTAGTAGCAGTCACCACCGGATTCACTGTCAGGATGATCCATCCTCTCTCCTTCATCAGCTTCAGATCCCACTGTTTCCCTGAGCAGGAAGGTCTGGAATTGAAAATACAGAGGACATTAAACAACATTCACTCAGTACATGGCAGTCATTTTGGTTTATACGCTCGAAATTGAGCCATGAGCGTGGTGTGAAGAGTGTCAGGATGGCTGAGTGGTCTAAAGCGCTGCGTGCAGGTTGCAGCCTCCCTTGGAGACGTGGGTTCAAACCCCTCTTCTGATAAGTGTCTTTTGCGAGGTGGATACATTTTTGGACTTTTTTTTTTCAAGCACCCTTATCAAAAACAATGTCAACAGTTTCTGTAAATTATCGATAAGATCTATTTTCCGTGGCTTGCACTAATTTCCTGAAGTTGGCTAAATCGCAGTAAATCGGTAAAGCGGGAAATCACAGCATCTTCAACAAATCGTGATAGAGGGGCAGAGATAAAGGTTTTGACCCTACATATCAAGAGCGCAGCTGTCAATAGTTCAGCAGGTTCACAGTGCAGAAGGTTCAGTGGCACCAGGGTCCCCTGCGTCCCAATCACAGCTGGTTTTTAACTTCTGTATTCAGGGCATGGGAGGGGTGTGTTGCATCGTGCACACATGGTGCCTGTTTCGCAGATAAGTTTTAATAAATACATAGAGAATAATATAGAGTCATTGGCCACGAGGAACACCTTCCCTGGCCTTTTATTCTCTCCAGTTCCACGTCACCGCGCCTTCCATCCAACTCCAAAACTCGGGGAGACTAACACTCCCTACCTCCCTTGGTGTGCATCAGAGGCGTGCCCATGATGAACACAACATTTCTCCTTAACCAATACAAAACAAACATAGCTGCTCAAAAAAAAAATACTATACTAATCCAGTATACAAGAATAGTACACAACAAGAAATGCCACATTCAGTCAATCCACCCCGAATCCTTGCAGCCGCGTTGAGCATGGCGTTCGAGGACTCAAACTGTACCGTTCAAGTCCTTGTCTCAGAGGCACTGAGTTGATTGGTATGGAGCCAGGCACCTCCTGATCTGAATCTTGAACTGGCTCCAAATTCTGCATGTCCACACCCCCTGTAGTAGATGATTGAGAATTAGTAGCAGTCACCACCGGCCATATGCACTGGCTCAAAATTCTGCAAGTCCACACCCCATGTAGTAGATGATTGAGAATTAGTAGCAGTCACCACAGGGTCCACTGTCAGGATGGTCCATCCTCTCTCCTTCATCAGCTTCAGATCCCACTGTTTCCCTGAGCAGGAAGGTCTGGAATTGAAAATACAGAGGACATTAAATAACATTCACTCAGTACATGGCACTCATTTTGGTTTATAAGCTGGAAATTGAGCCATCAATCTGGTGTCAAGAGTGTCAGGATGGCCGGGTGGTCTAAGGTGCTGCATTCAGGTCACAGTCTCCCTTGGAGACATGGGTTCAAACCCATCTTCTGACAAGTGTCTTTGAGTGGTGGATACATTTTTGGACTTTTTTTTCCAAGCACCCTTATCAAAAAAAATGGCAACAGTTTCTGTAAATTATCGATAAGATCTATTGTCCGTTGCTTGCACTAATTGCCTGAAGTTGGCTAAATCGCAGTAAATCGGTAAAGCAGGAAATCACAGCATCTTCAACAAATGGTGATAGAGGGGCCGAGGTAAAGGTTTCGACCCTACATATCAAAAGCACAGCTGTCCATAGTTCAGCAGGTTCACAGTGCAGAAGGTTCAGTGGCACCAGGGTCCCCTGCGTCCCAATCACAGCTGGTTTTTAACTTCTGTATTCTGGGCATGGGAGGGGTGTGTTGCATCGTGCACACACAGTGCCTGTTTCGCAAATAAGTTTTAATAAATACACAGAGAATAATATAGAGTCATTGGCCATGAGGAACACCTTCCCTGACCTTTTATTCTCTCCGGTTCCTCGTCACCGCGCCTACCATCCAACTCCAAAACTCGGGGGAGACTAACACTCCCTACCTCCCTTGGTGTGCATCATAGGCGTGCCCATGACGAACACAACATTTCTCCTAAACCAATACAAAACAAACATAGCTGCTAAAAAAAAAGATACTATACTAAACCAGTATACAAGAATAGTACACAACAAGAAATGCCACATTCAGTCAATCCACCCCGAATCCTTGCAGCCGCGTTGAGCATGGCAGTCGAGGACTCAAACTGTACCGTTCAAGTCCTTGTCTCAGAGGCACTGAGTTGATTGGTATGGAGCCAGGCACCTCCTGATCTGAATCTTGAACTGGCTCCAAATTCTGCATGTCCACACCCCCTGTAGTAGATGATTGAGAATTAGTAGCAGTCACCACCGGCCATGTGCACTGGCTCAAAATTCAGCATGTCCACACCCCATGTAGTAGATGATTGAGAATTAGTAGCAGTCACCACCGGATCCACTGTCAGGATGATCCATCCTCTCTCCTTCATCAGCTTCAGATCCCACTGTTTCCCTGAGCAGGAAGGTCTGGAATTGAAAATACAGAGGACATTAAACAACATTCACTCAGTACATGGCACTCATTTTGGTTTATAAGCTGGAAATTGAGCCATCAGTCTAGTGTCGCGAGTGTCAGGATGGCCGAGTGGTCTAAGGCGCTGCGTTCAGGTTGCAGTCTTCTTTGGAGGCGTGGGTTTGAATCCCACTTCTGACAAGTGTCGTTTGCGAGGTGGATACATTTTTTGTCTTTTTTTTTCCAAGCACCCGTATCAAAAACAATGTCAACAGTTTCTGTAAATTATCGATAAGATCTATTGTCCGTTGCTTGCACTAATTTCCTGAAGTTGGCTAAATCGCAGTAAATCGGTAAAGCGGGAAATCACAGCATCTTCAACAAATCGTGATAGAGGGGCAGAGATAAAGGTTTTGACCCTACATATCAAGAGCGCAGCTGTCAATAGTTCAGCAGGTTCACAGTGCAGAAGGTTCAGTGGCACCAGGGTCCCCTGCGTCCCAATCACAGCTGGTTTTTAACTTCTGTATTCAGGGCATGGGAGGGGTGTGTTGCATCGTGCACACACAGTGCCTGTTTCGCAAATAAGTTTTAATTTTAATAAATACACAGAGAATAATATAGAGTCATTGGCCACGAGGAACACCTTCCCTGACCTTTTATTCTCTCCGGTTCCACGTCATCGCGCCTACCATCCAACTCCAAAACTCGGGGGAGACTAACACTCCCTACCTCCCTTGGTGTGCATCATAGGCGTGCCCATGACGAACACAACATTTCTCCTTAACCAATACAAAACAAACATAGCTGCTCAAAAAAAAGATACTATACTAAACCAGTATACAAGAATAGTACACAACAAGAAATGCCACATTCAGTCAATCCACCCCGAATCCTTGCAGCCGCGTTGAGCATGGCGGTCGAGGACTCAAACTGTACCGTTCAAGTCCTTGTCTCAGAGGCACTGAGTTGATTGGTATGGAGCCAGGCACCTCCTGATCTGAATCTTGAACTGGCTCCAAATTCTGCATGTCCACACCCCCTGTAGTAGATGATTGAGAATTAGTAGCAGTCACCACCGGCCATGTGCACTGGCTCAAAATTCAGCATGTCCACACCCCATGTAGTAGATGATTGAGAATTAGTAGCAGTCACCACCGGATCCACTGTCAGGATGATCCATCCTCTCTCCTTCATCAGCTTCAGATCCCACTGTTTCCCTGAGCAGGAAGGTCTGGAATTGAAAATACAGAGGACATTAAACAACATTCACTCAGTACATGGCACTCATTTTGGTTTATAAGCTGGAAATTGAGCCATCAGTGCAGTGTTAAGAGTGTCAGGATGGCCGAGTGGTCTAAGGCGCTGCATTCAGGTCGCAGTCTCCTCTGGAGGCGTGGGATCGAATCCCACTTCTCACAAGTGTCTTTTGCGAGGTGGATACATTTTTTGTCTTTTTTTTTTCCAAGCACCCGTATCAAAAACAATGTCAACAGTTTCTGTAAATTATCGATAAGATCTATTGTCCGTTGCTTGCACTAATTTCCTGAAGTTGGCTAAATCGCAGTAAATCGGTAAAGCGGGAAATCACAGCATCTTCAACAAATCGTGATAGAGGGGCAGAGATAAAGGTTTTGACCCTACATATCAAGAGCGCAGCTGTCAATAGTTCAGCAGGTTCACAGTGCAGAAGGTTCAGTGGCACCAGGGTCCCCTGCGTCCCAATCACAGCTGGTTTTTAACTTCTGTATTCAGGGCATGGGAGGGGTGTGTTGCATCGTGCACACATGGTGCCTGTTTCGCAGATAAGTTTTAATAAATACACAGAGAATAATATAGAGTCATTGGCCACGAGGAACACCTTCCCTGGCCTTTTATTCTCTCCAGTTCCACGTCACCGCGCCTACCATCCAACTCCAAAACTCGGGGGAGACTAACACTCCCCTACCTCCCTTGGTGTGCATCATAGGCGTGCCCATGACGAACACAACATTTCTCCTTAACCAATACAAAACAAACATAGCTGCTCAAAAAAAAGATACTATACTAATCCAGTATACAAGAATAGTACACAACAAGAAATGCCACATTCAGTCAATCCACCCCGAATCCTTGCAGCCGCGTTGAGCATGGCGGTCAAGGACTCAAACTGTACCGTTCAAGTCCTTGTCTCAGAGGCACTGAGTTGATTGGTATGGAGCCAGGCACCTCCTGATCTGAATCTTGAACTGGCTCCAAATTCTGCATGTCCACACCCCTTGTAGTAGATGATTGAGAATTAGTAGCAGTCACCACCGGCCATGTGCACTGGCTCAAACTTCTGCATGTCCACACCCCAAGTAGTCGATGATTGAGAATTAGTAGCAGTCACCACCGGATTTACTGTCAGGATGATCCATCCTCTCTCCTTCATCAGCTTCAGATCCCACTGTTTCCCTGAGCAGGAAGGTCTGGAATTGAAAATACAGAGGACATTAAACAACATTCACTCAGTACATGGCACTCATTTTGGTTTATAAGCTGGAAATTGAGCCATCAGTGCAGTGTTAAGAGTGTCAGGGTGGCCGAGTGGTTTAAGGCTCTGCATTCAGGTCGCAGTCTCCTTTGGAGGCGTGGGTTCGAATCCCACTTCTGACAAGTGTCTTTTGCGAGGTGGATACATTTTTTGACTTTTTTTTTCCAAGCACCCGTATCAAAAACAATGTCAACAGTTTCTGTAAATTATCGATAAGATCTATTGTCCGTTGCTTGCACTAATTTCCTGAAGTTGGCTAAATCGCAGTAAATCGGTAAAGCGGGAAATCACAGCATCTTCAACAAATCGTGATAGAGGGGCAGAGATAAAGGTTTCGACCCTACATATCAAGAGCGCAGCTGTCAATAGTTCAGCAGGTTCACAGTGCAGAAGGTTCAGTGGCACCAGGGTCCCCTGCGTCCCAATCACAGCTGGTTTTTAACTTCTGTATTCAGGGCATGGGAGGGGTGTGTTGCATCGTGCACACACGGTGCCTGTTTCGCAGATAAGTGTTAATAAATACACAGAGAATAATATAGAGTCATTGGCCACGAGGAACACCTTCCCTGACCTTTTATTCTCTCCGGTTCCACGTCACCGCGCCTACCACCCAACTCCAAAACTCGGGGGAGACTAACACTCCCTACCTCCCTTGGTGTGCATCATAGGCGTGCCCATGACGAACACAACATTTCTCCTTAACCAATACAAAACAAACATAGCTGCTCAAAAAAAAGATACTATACTAATCCAGTATACAAGAATAGTACACAACAAGAAATGCCACATTCAATCAATCCACCCCGAATCCTTGCAGCCGCGTTGAGAATGGCGGTCGAGGACTCAAACTGTACCGTTCAAGTCCTTGTCTCAGAGGCACTGAGTTGATTGGTATGGAGCCAGGCACCTCCTGATCTGAATCTTGAACTAGCTCCAAATTCTGCATGTCCACACCCCTTGTAGTAGATGATTGAGAATTAGTAGCAGTCACCACCGACCATGTGCACTGGCTCAAACTTCTGCATGTCCACACCCCAAGTAGTCGATGATTGAGAATTAGTAGCAGTCACCACCGGATTCACTGTCAGGATGATCCATCCTCTCTCCTTCATCAGCTTCAGATCCCACTGTTTCCCTGAGCAGGAAGGTCTGGAATTGAAAATACAGAGGACATTAAACAACATTCACTCAGTACATGGCACTCATTTTGATTTATACGTTCGAAATTGAGCCATGAGTAAAGTTTGAAGAGTGTCAGGATGGCTGAGTGGTCAAAGGCGCTGCGTTCCAGTCGCAGCCTCCCTTGCAGGTGTGGGTTCAAATCCCACTTCTGACAAGTGTATTTTGCGAGGTGGATACATTTTTGGACTTTTTTTTCCCAAGCACCGTATCAAAAACAATGTCAACAGTTTCTGTAAATTATCGATAAGATCTATTTTCTGTTGCTTGCACTAATTGCCTGAAGTTGGCTAAATCGCAGTAAATCGGTAAAGCAGGAAATCACAGCATCTGCAACAAATCGTGATAGAGGGGCCGAGATAAAGGTTTCGACCCTACATATCAAAAGCGCAGCTGTCAATAGTTCAGCAGGTTCATAGTGCAGAAGGTTCAGTGGCACCAGGGTCCCCTGCGTCCCAATCAGAGCTGGTTTTTAACTTCTGTATTCAGGGGATGGGAGGGGTGGGGGTGTTGCGTCGTGCACACACAGTGCCTGTTTTGCAGAGAAGTTTTAATAAATACACAAAGAATAATATGGAGTCTTTGGCCACGAGGAACACCTTCCCCTACCTTTTATTCTCTCCGATTCCACATCACCGCACCTACCATCCAACTCCAAAACTCGGGGGAGACTAACACTCCCTACCTCCCTTGGTGTGCATCATGGGCGTGCCCATGACGAACACAACATTTCTCCTTAACCAATACAAAACAAACATAGCTGCTCAAAAAAAAGATACTATACTAATCCAGTATACAAGAATAGTACACAACAATAAATACCACATTCAGTCAATCCACCCCGAATCCTTGCAGCCGCGTTGAGAATGGCGGTCGAGGACTCAAACTGTACCGTTCAAGTCCTTGTCTCAGAGGCACTGAGTTGATTGGTATGGAGCCAGGCACCTCCTGATCTGAATCTTGAACTAGCTCCAAATTCTGCATGTCCACACCCCTTGTAGTAGATGATTGAGAATTAGTAGCAGTCACCACCGGCCATGTGCACTGGCTCAAACTTCTGCATGTCCACACCCCAAGTAGTCGATGATTGAGAATTAGTAGCAGTCACCACCGGATTCACTGTCAGGATGATCCATCCTCTCTCCTTCATCAGCTTCAGATCCCACTGTTTCCCTGAGCAGGAAGGTCTGGAATTGAAAATACAGAGGACATTAAACAACATTCACTCAGTACATGGCAGTCATTTTGGTTTATACGCTCGAAATTGAGCCATGAGCGTGGTGTGAAGAGTGTCAGGATGGCCGAGTGGTCTAAGGCGCTGCGTTCAGGTTGCAGCCTCCCTTGGAGACGTGGGTTCAAACCCCTCTTTTGCGAGGTGGATACATTTTTGGACTTTTTTTTTTCAAGCACCCTTATCAAAAACAATGTCAACAGTTTCTGTAAATTATCGATAAGATCTATTTTCCGTGGCTTGCACTAATTGCCTGAAGTTGGCTAAATCGCAGTAAATCGGTAAAGCAGGAAATCACAGCATCTTCAACAAATCGTGATAGAGGGGCCGAGATAAAGGTTTCGACCCTACATTTCAAAAGCGCAGCTGTCAATAGTTCAGCAGGTTCACAGTGCAGAAGGTTCAGTGGCACCAGGGTCCCCTGCGTCCCAATCACAGCTGGTTTTTAACTTCTGTATTCAGGGGATGGGAGGGGTGGGGGTGTTGTGTCGTGCACACACAGTGCCTGTTTTGCAGAGAAGTTTTAATAAATACACAAAGAATAATATGGAGTCTTTGGCCACGAGGAACACCTTCCCCTACCTTTTATTCTCTCCGATTCCACATCACCGCACCTACCATCCAACTCCAAAACTCGGGGGAGACTAACACTCCCTACCTCCCTTGGTGTGCATCATGGGCGTGCCCATGACGAACACAACATTTCTCCTTAACCAATACAAAACAAACATAGCTGCTCAAAAAAAAGATACTATACTAATCCAGTATACAAGAATAGTACACAACAATAAATACCACATTCAGTCAATCCACCCCGAATCCTTGCAGCCGCGTTGAGCATGGCGGTCGAGGACTCAAACTGTACCGTTCAAGTCCTTTTCTCAGAGGCACTGAGTTGATTGGTATGGAGCCAGGCACCTCCTGATCTGAATCTTGAACTGGCTCCAAATTCTGCATGTCCACACCCCCTGTAGTAGATGATTGAGAATTAGTAGCAGTCACCACCGGCCATATGCACTGGCTCAAAATTCTGCAAGTCCACACCCCATGTAGTAGATGATTGAGAATTAGTAGCAGTCACCACAGGGTCCAATGTCAGGATGGTCCATCCTCTCTCCTTCATCAGCTTCAGATCCCACTGTTTCCCTGAGCAGGAAGGTCTGGAATTGAAAATACAGAGGACATTAAATAACATTCACTCAGTACATGGCACTCATTTTGGTTTATAAGCTGGAAATTGAGCCCTCAGTCTGGTGTCAAGAGTGTCAGGATGGCTGGGTGGTCTAAGGTGCTGCATTCAGGTCACAGTCTCCCTTGGAGACATGGGTTCAAACCCATCTTCTGACAAGTGTCTTTGCGTGGTGGATACATTTTTGTACTTTTTTTTCCAAGCACCCTTATCAAAAACAATGGCAACAGTTTCTGTAAATTATCGATAAGATCTATTGTCCGTTGCTTGCACTAATTGCCTGAAGTTGGCTAAATCGCAGTAAATCGGTAAAGCAGGAAATCACAGCATCTTCAACAAATGGTGATAGAGGGGCCGAGGTAAAGGTTTCGACCCTACATATCAAAAGCACAGCTGTCCATAGTTCAGCAGGTTCACAGTGCAGAAGGTTCAGTGGCACCAGGGTCCCCTGCGTCCCAATCACAGCTGGTGTTTAACTTCTGTATTCTGGGCATGGGAGGGGTGTGTTGCATCGTGCACACACAGTGCCTGTTTCGCAAATAAGTTTTAATAAATACACAGAGAATAATATAGAGTCATTGGCCATGAGGAACACCTTCCCTGACCTTTTATTCTCTCCGGTTCCACGTCACCGCGCCTACCATCCAACTCCAAAACTCGGGGGAGACTAACACTCCCTACCTCCCTTGGTGTGCATCATAGGCGTGCCCATGACGAACACAACATTTCTCCTAAACCAATACAAAACAAACATAGCTGCTAAAAAAAAAGATACTATACTAAACCAGTATACAAGAATAGTACACAACAAGAAATGCCACATTCAGTCAATCCACCCCGAATCCTTGCAGCCGCGTTGAGCATGGCGGTCGAGGACTCAAACTGTACCGTTCAAGTCCTTGTCTCAGAGGCACTGAGTTGATTGGTATGGAGCCAGGCACCTCCTGATCTGAATCTTGAACTGGCTCCAAATTCTGCATGTCCACACCCCCTGTAGTAGATGATTGAGAATTAGTAGCAGTCACCACCGGCCATGTGCACTGGCTCAAAATTCAGCATGTCCACACCCCATGTAGTAGATGATTGAGAATTAGTAGCAGTCACCACCGGATCCACTGTCAGGATGATCCATCCTCTCTCCTTCATCAGCTTCAGATCCCACTGTTTCCCTGAGCGGGAAGGTCTGGAATTGAAAATACAGAGGACCTTAAACAACATTCACTCAGTACATGGCACTCATTTTGGTTTATAAGCTGGAAATTGAGCCATCAGTGCAGTGTCACGAGTGTCAGGATGGCCGAGTGTTCTAAGGCGCTGCGTTCAGGTTTCAGTCTCCTTTGGAGGCGTGGGTTCGAATCCCCCTTCTGACAAGTGTCGTTTGCGAGGTGGATACATTTTTTTTCTTTTTTTTTCCAAGCACCCGTATCAAAAACAATGTCAACAGTTTCTGTAAATTATCGATAAGATCTATTGTCCGATGCATGCACTAATTTCCTGAAGTGGGCTAAATCGCAGTAAATCGGTAAAGCTGGAAATCACAGCATCTTCAACAAATCGTGATAGAAGGGCAGAGATAAAGGTTTTGACCCTACATATCAAGAGCGCAGCTGTCAATAGTTCAGCAGGTTCACAGTGCAGAAGGTTCAGTGGCACCAGGGTCCCCTGCGTCCCAATCACAGCTGGTTTTTAACTTCTGTATTCAGGGCATGGGAGGGGTGTGTTGCATCGTGCACACACAGTGCCTGTTTCGCAGATAAGTTTTAATAAATACACAGAGAATAATATAGAGTCATTGGCCACGAGGAACACCTTCCCTGGCCTTTTATTCTCTCCGGTTCCACGTCACCGCGCCTACCATCCAACTCCAAAACTCGGGGGAGACTAACACTCCCTACCTCCCTTGGTGTGCATCATAGGCGTGCCCATGACGAACACAACATTTCTCCTTAACCAATACAAAACAAACATAGCTGCTCAAAAAGAAAGATACTATACTAATCCAGTATACAAGAATAGTACACAACAAGAAATGCCACATTCAGTCAATCCACCCCGAATCCTTGCAGCCGCGTTGAGCATGGCGGTCGAGGACTCAAACTGTACCGTTCAAGTCCTTGTCTCAGAGGCACTGAGTTGATTGGTATGGAGCCAGGCACCTCCTGATCTGAATATTGAACTGGCTCCAAATTCTGCATGTCCACACCCCTTGTAGTAGATGATTGAGAATTAGTAGCAGTCACCACCGGCCATGTGCACTGGCTCAAACTTCTGCATGTCCACACCCCATGTAGTCGATGATTGAGAATTAGTAGCAGTCACCACCGGATTCACTGTCAGGATGATCCATCCTCTCTCCTTCATCAGCTTCAGATCCCACTGTTTCCCTGAGCAGGAAGGTCTGGAATTGAAAAAACAGAGGACATTAAACAACATTCACTCAGTACATGGCATTCATTTTGGTTTATACGCTCGAAATTGAGCCATGAGGGAGGTGTGAAGAGTGTCAGGATGGCCGAGTGGTCTAAGGCGCTACGTTCAGGTTGCAGTCTCCCTTGGAGGTGTGGGTTCAAATCCCACTTCTGACAAGTGTATTTTGCGAGGTGGATACATTTTTGGACTTTTTTTTCCCAAGCACTGTATCAAAAACATTGTCAACAGTTTCTGTAAATTATCGATAAGATCTATTTTCCGTTGCTTGCACTAATTGCCTGAAGTTGGCTAAATCGCAGTAAATCGGTAAAGCAGGAAATCACAGCATCTTCAACAAATGGTGATAGAGGGGCCGAGGTAAAGGTTTCGACCCTACATATCAAAAGCACAGCTGTCCATAGTTCAGCAGGTTCACAGTGCAGAAGGTTCAGTGGCACCAGGGTCCCCTGCGTCCCAATCACAGCTGGTTTTTAACTTCTGTATTCTGGGCATGGGAGGGGTGTGTTGCATCGTGCACACACTGTGCCTGTTTCGCAAATAAGTTTTAATAAATACACAGAGAATAATATAGAGTCATTGGCCACGAGGAACACCTTCCCTGACCTTTTATTCTCTCCGGTTCCACGTCACCGCGCCTACCATCCAACTCCAAAACTCGGGGGAGACTAACACTCCCTACCTCCCTTGGTGTGCATCATAGGCGTGCCCATGACGAACACAACATTTCTCCTAAACCAATACAAAACAAACATAGCTGCTAAAAAAAAAGATACTATACTAAACCAGTATACAAGAATAGTACACAACAAGAAATGCCACATTCAGTCAATCCACCCCGAATCCTTGCAGCCGCGTTGAGCATGGCAGTCGAGGACTCAAACTGTACCGTTCAAGTCCTTGTCTCAGAGGCACTGAGTTGATTGGTATGGAGCCAGGCACCTCCTGATCTGAATCTTGAACTGGCTCCAAATTCTGCATGTCCACACCCCCTGTAGTAGATGATTGAGAATTAGTAGCAGTCACCACCGGCCATGTGCACTGGCTCAAAATTCAGCATGTCCACACCCCATGTAGTAGATGATTGAGAATTAGTAGCAGTCACCACCGGATCCACTGTCAGGATGATCCATCCTCTCTCCTTCATCAGCTTCAGATCCCACTGTTTCCCTGAGCAGGAAGGTCTGGAATTGAAAATACAGAGGACATTAAACAACATTCACTCAGTACATGGCACTCATTTTGGTTTATAAGCTGGAAATTGAGCCATCAGTCTAGTGTCGCGAGTGTCAGGATGGCCGAGTGGTCTAAGGCGCTGCGTTCAGGTTGCAGTCTTCTTTGGAGGCGTGGGTTTGAATCCCACTTCTGACAAGTGTTGTTTGCGAGGTGGATACATTGTTTGTCTTTTTTTTTCCAAGCACCTGTATCAAAAACAATGTCAACAGTTTCTGTAAATTATCGATAAGATCTATTGTCCGATGCATGCACTAATTTCCTGAAGTGGGCTAAATCGCAGTAAATCGGTAAAGCTGGAAATCACAGCATCTTCAACAAATCGTGATAGAAGGGCAGAGATAAAGGTTTTGACCCTACATATCAAGAGCGCAGCTGTCAATAGTTCAGCAGGTTCACAGTGCAGAAGGTTCAGTGGCACCAGGGTCCCCTGCGTCCCAATCACAGCTGGTTTTTAACTTCTGTATTCAGGGCATGGGAGGGGTGTGTTGCATCGTGCACACACAGTGCCTGTTTCGCAGATAAGTTTTAATAAATACACAGAGAATAATATAGAGTCATTGGCCACGAGGAACACCTTCCCTGGCCTTTTATTCTCTCCGGTTCCACGTCACCGCGCCTACCATCCAACTCCAAAACTCGGGGGAGACTAACACTCCCTACCTCCCTTGGTGTGCATCATAGGCGTGCCCATGACGAACACAACATTTCTCCTTAACCAATACAAAACAAACATAGCTGCTCAAAAAGAAAGATACTATACTAATCCAGTATACAAGAATAGTACACAACAAGAAATGCCACATTCAGTCAATCCACCCCGAATCCTTGCAGCCGCGTTGAGCATGGCGGTCGAGGACTCAAACTGTACCGTTCAAGTCCTTGTCTCAGAGGCACTGAGTTGATTGGTATGGAGCCAGGCACCTCCTGATCTGAATATTGAACTGGCTCCAAATTCTGCATGTCCACACCCCTTGTAGTAGATGATTGAGAATTAGTAGCAGTCACCACCGGCCATGTGCACTGGCTCAAACTTCTGCATGTCCACACCCCATGTAGTCGATGATTGAGAATTAGTAGCAGTCACCACCGGATTCACTGTCAGGATGATCCATCC
This sequence comes from Pleurodeles waltl, assembly GCF_031143425.1. Classification (NCBI taxonomy): domain Eukaryota; kingdom Metazoa; phylum Chordata; class Amphibia; order Caudata; family Salamandridae; genus Pleurodeles; species Pleurodeles waltl. The sequence continues at coordinate 6,943,265 of NW_027150097.1, forward strand.
TCTCTCCTTCATCAGCTTCAGATCCCACTGTTTCCCTGAGCAGGAAGGTCTGGAATTGAAAAAACAGAGGACATTAAACAACATTCACTCAGTACATGGCATTCATTTTGGTTTATACACTCGAAATTGAGCCATGAGGGAGGTGTGAAGAGTGTCAGGATGGCCGAGTGGTCTAAGGCGCTACGTTCAGGTTGCAGTCTCCCTTGGAGGTGTGGGTTCAAATCCCACTTCTGACAAGTGTATTTTGCGAGGTGGATACATTTTTGGACTTTTTTTTCCCAAGCACTGTATCAAAAACATTGTCAACAGTTTCTGTAAATTATCGATAAGATCTATTTTCCGTTGCTTGCACTAATTGCCTGAAGTTGGCTAAATCGCAGTAAATCGGTAAAGCAGGAAATCACAGCATCTTCAACAAATGGTGATAGAGGGGCCGAGGTAAAGGTTTCGACCCTACATATCAAAAGCACAGCTGTCCATAGTTCAGCAGGTTCACAGTGCAGAAGGTTCAGTGGCACCAGGGTCCCCTGCGTCCCAATCACAGCTGGTTTTTAACTTCTGTATTCTGGGCATGGGAGGGGTGTGTTGCATCGTGCACACACAGTGCCTGTTTCGCAAATAAGTTTTAATAAATACACAGAGAATAATATAGAGTCATTGGCCACGAGGAACACCTTCCCTGACCTTTTATTCTCTCCGGTTCCACGTCACCGCGCCTACCATCCAACTCCAAAACTCGGGGGAGACTAACACTCCCTACCTCCCTTGGTGTGCATCATAGGCGTGCCCATGACGAACACAACATTTCTCCTAAACCAATACAAAACAAACATAGCTGCTAAAAAAAAAGATACTATACTAAACCAGTATACAAGAATAGTACACAACAAGAAATGCCACATTCAGTCAATCCACCCCGAATCCTTGCAGCCGCGTTGAGCATGGCAGTCGAGGACTCAAACTGTACCGTTCAAGTCCTTGTCTCAGAGGCACTGAGTTGATTGGTATGGAGCCAGGCACCTCCTGATCTGAATCTTGAACTGGCTCCAAATTCTGCATGTCCACACCCCCTGTAGTAGATGATTGAGAATTAGTAGCAGTCACCACCGGCCATGTGCACTGGCTCAAAATTCAGCATGTCCACACCCCATGTAGTAGATGATTGAGAATTAGTAGCAGTCACCACCGGATCCACTGTCAGGATGATCCATCCTCTCTCCTTCATCAGCTTCAGATCCCACTGTTTCCCTGAGCAGGAAGGTCTGGAATTGAAAATACAGAGGACATTAAACAACATTCACTCAGTACATGGCACTCATTTTGGTTTATAAGCTGGAAATTGAGCCATCAGTGCAGTGTTAAGAGTGTCAGGATGGCAGAGTGGTCTAAGGCGCTGCATTCAGGTCGCAGTCTCTTCTGGAGGCGTGGGTTCGAATCTCACTTCTCTCAAGTGTCTTTTGCGAGGTGGATACATTTTTTGTCTTTTTTTTTTCCAAGCACCCGTATCAAAAACAATGTCAACAGTTTCTGTAAATTATCGATAAGATCTATTGTCCGTTGCTTGCACTAATTTCCTGAAGTTGGCTAAATCGCAGTAAATCGGTAAAGCGGGAAATCACAGCATCTTCAACAAATCGTGATAGAGGGGCAGAGATAAAGGTTTTGACCCTACATATCAAGAGCGCAGCTGTCAATAGTTCAGCAGGTTCACAGTGCAGAAGGTTCAGTGGCACCAGGGTCCCCTGCGTCCCAATCACAGCTGGTTTTTAACTTCTGTATTCAGGGCATGGGAGGGGTGTGTTGCATCGTGCACACATGGTGCCTGTTTCGCAGATAAGTTTTAATACATACACAGAGAATAATATAGAGTCATTGGCCACGAGGAACACCTTCCCTGGCCTTTTATTCTCTCCAGTTCCACGTCACCGCGCCTACCATCCAACTCCAAAACTCGGGTTAGACTAACACTCCCCTACCTCCCTTGGTGTGCATCATAGGCGTGCCCATGACGAACACAACATTTCTCCTTAACCAATACAAAACAAACATAGCTGCTCAAAAAAAAGATACTATACTAATCCAGTATACAAGAATAGTACACAACAAGAAATGCCACATTCAGTCAATCCACCCCGAATCCTTGCAGCCGCGTTGAGCATGGCGGTCGAGGACTCAAACTGTACCGTTCAAGTCCTTGTCTCAGAGGCACTGAATTGATTGGTATGGAGCCAGGCACCTCCTGATCTGAATCTTGAACTGGCTCCAAATTCTGCATGTCCACACCCCTTGTAGTAGATGATTGAGAATTAGTAGCAGTCACCACCGGCCATGTGCACTGGCTCAAACTTCTGCATGTCCACACCCCAAGTAGTCGATGATTGAGAATTAGTAGCAGTCACCACCGGATTTACTGTCAGGATGATCCATCCTCTCTCCTTCATCAGCTTCAGATCCCACTGTTTCCCTGAGCAGGAAGGTCTGGAATTGAAAATACAGAGGACATTAAACAACATTCACTCAGAACATGGCACTCATTTTGGTTTATAAGCTGGAAATGGAGCCATCAGTGCAGTGTCAAGAGTGTCAGGGTGGCCGAGTGGTTTAAGGCGCTGCATTCAGGTCGCAGTCTCCTTTGGAGGCGTGGGTTCGAATCCCACTTCTGACAACTGTCTTTTGCGAGGTGGATACATTTTTTGACTTTTTTTTTCCAAGCACCCGTATCAAAAACAATGTCAACAGTTTCTGTAAATTATCGATAAGATCTATTGTCCGTTGCTTGCACTAATTTCCTGAAGTTGGCTAAATCGCAGTAAATCGGTAAAGCGGGAAATCACAGCATCTTCAACAAATCGTGATAGAGGGGCAGAGATAAAGGTTTCGACCCTACATATCAAGAGCGCAGCTGTCAATAGTTCAGCAGGTTCACAGTGCAGAAGGTTCAGTGGCACCAGGGTCCCCTGCGTCCCAATCACAGCTGGTTTTTAACTTCTGTATTCAGGGCATGGGAGGGGTGTGTTGCATCGTGCACACACGGTGCCTGTTTCGCAGATAAGTTTTAATAAATACACAGAGAATAATATAGAGTCATTGGCCACGAGGAACACCTTCCCTGACCTTTTATTCTCTCCGGTTCCACGTCACCGCGCCTACCACCCAACTCCAAAACTCGGGGGAGACTAACACTCCCTACCTCCCTTGGTGTGCATCATAGGCGTGCCCATGACGAACACAACATTTCTCCTTAACCAATACAAAACAAACATAGCTGCTCAAAAAAAAGATACTATACTAATCCAGTATACAAGAATAGTACACAACAAGAAATGCCACATTCAGTCAATCCACCCCGAATCCTTGCAGCCGCGTTGAGAATGGCGGTCGAGGACTCAAACTGTACCGTTCAAGTCCTTGTCTCAGAGGCACTGAGTTGATTGGTATGGAGCCAGGCACCTCCTGATCTGAATCTTGAACTAGCTCCAAATTCTGCATGTCCACACCCCTTGTAGTAGATGATTGAGAATTAGTAGCAGTCACCACCGGCCATGTGCACTGGCTCAAACTTCTGCATGTCCACACCCCAAGTAGTCGATGATTGAGAATTAGTAGCAGTCACCACCGGATTCACTGTCAGGATGATCCATCCTCTCTCCTTCATCAGCTTCAGATCCCACTGTTTCCCTGAGCAGGAAGGTCTGGAATTGAAAATACAGAGGACATTAAACAACATTCACTCAGTACATGGCACTCATTTTGATTTATACGTTCGAAATTGAGCCATGAGGGAAGTTTGAAGAGTGTCAGGATGGCTGAGTGGTCTAAGGCGCTGCGTTCCGGTCGCAGCCTCCCTTGCAGGTGTGGGTTCAAATCCCACTTCTGACAAGTGTATTTTGCGAGGTGGATACATTTTTGGACTTTTTTTTCCAAAGCACCGTATCAAAAACAATGTCAACAGTTTCTGTAAATTATCGATAAGATCTATTTTCCGTTGCTTGCACTAATTGCCTGAAGTTGGCTAAATCGCAGTAAATCGGTAAAGCAGGAAATCACAGCATCTGCAACAAATCGTGATAGAGGGGCCGAGATAAAGGTTTCGACCCTACATATCAAAAGCGCAGCTGTCAATAGTTCAGCAGGTTCACAGTGCAGAAGGTTCAGTGGCACCAGGGTCCCCTGCGTCCCAATCAGAGCTGGTTTTTAACTTCTGTATTCAGGGGATGGGAGGGGTGGGGGTGTTGCGTCGTGCACACACAGTGCCTGTTTTGCAGATAAGTTTTAATAAATACACAAAGAATAATATGGAGTCTTTGGCCACGAGGAACACCTTCCCCTACCTTTTATTCTCTCCGATTCCACATCACCGCACCTACCATCCAACTCCAAAACTCGGGGGAGACTAACACTCCCTACCTCCCTTGGTGTGCATCATGGGCGTGCCCATGACGAACACAACATTTCTCCTTAACCAATACAAAACAAACATAGCTGCTCAAAAAAAAGATACTATACTAATCCAGTATACAAGAATAGTACACAACAATAAATACCACATTCAGTCAATCCACCCCGAATCCTTGCAGCCGCGTTGAGCATGGCGGTCGAGGACTCAAACTGTACCATTCAAGTCCTTGTCTCAGAGGCACTGAGTTGATTGGTATGGAGCCAGGCACCTCCTGATCTGAATCTTGAACTGGCTCCAAATTCTGCATGTCCACACCCCATGTAGTCGATGATTGAGAATTAGCAGCAGTCACCACCGGATTCACTGTCAGGATGATCCATCCTCTCTCCTTCATCAGCTTGAGATCCCACTGTTTCCCTGAGCAGGAAGGTCTGGAATTGAAAATACAGAGGACATTAAACAACATTCACTCAGTACATGGCACTCATTTTGGTTTATACGCTCGAAATTGAGCCATGAGGGAGGTGTGAAGAGTGTCAGGATGGCCGAGTGGTCTAAGGCGCTGCGTTCAGGTCGCAACCTCCCTTGGAGGTGTGGGTTCAAATCCCACTTCTGACAAGAGTATTTTGCGAGGTGGATACATTTTTGGACTTTTTTTTCCCAAGCACTGTATCAAAAACGTTGTCAACAGTTTCTGTAAATTATCGATAAGATCTATTTTCCGTTGCTTGCACTAATTGCCTGAAGTTGGCTAAATCGCAGTAAATCGGTAAAGCAGGAAATCACAGCATCTTCAACAAATCGTGATAGAGGGGCCGAGATAAAGGTTTCGACCCTACATATCAAAAGCGCAGCTGTCAATAGTTCAGCAGGTTCACAGTGCAGAAGGTTCAGTGGCACCAGGGTCCCCTGCGTCCCAATCACAGCTGGTTTTTAACTTCTGTATTCAGGGGATGGGAGGGGTGGGGGTGTTGTGTCGTGCACACGCAGTGCCTGTTTTGCAGAGAAGTTTTAATAAATACACAAAGAATAATATGGAGTCTTTAGCCACGAGGAACACCTTCCCCTACCTTTTATTCTCTCTGATTCCACATCACCGCACCTACCATCCAACTCCAAAACTCGGGGGAGACTAACACTCCCTACCTCCCTTGGTGTGCATCATGGGCGTGCCCATGACGAACACAACATTTCTCCTTAACCAATACAAAACAAACATAGCTGCTCAAAAAAAAGATACTATACTAATCCAGTATACAAGAATAGTACACAACAAGAAATACCACATTCAGTCAATCCACCCCGAATCCTTGCAGCCGCGTTGAGCATGGCGGTCGAGGACTCAAACTGTACCGTTCAGGTCCTTGTCTCAGAGGCACTGAGTTGATTGGTATGGAGCCAGGAGCCTCCTGATCTGAATCTTGAACTGGCTCCAAATTCTGCATGTCCACACCCCCTGTAGTAGACGATTGAGAATTAGTAGCAGTCACCACCGGCCATATGCACTGGCTCAAAATTCTGCAAGTCCACACCCCATGTAGTAGATGATTGAGAATTAGTAGCAGTCACCACAGGGTCCACTGTCAGGATGATCCATCCTCTCTCCTTCATCAGCTTCAGATCCCACTGTTTCCCTGAGCAGGAAGGTCTGGAATTGAAAATACAGAGGACATTAAATAACATTCACTCAGTACATGGCACTCATTTTGGTTTATAAGCTGGATATTGAGCCATCAGTCTCGTGTCAAGAGTGTCAGGATGGCTGGGTGGTCTAAGGTGCTGCATTCAGGTCACAGTCTCCCTTGGAGACGTGGGTTCAAACCCCTCTTCGGACAAGAGTCTTTTGCGAGGTAGATACATTTTTGGACTTTTTTTTTCCAAGCACCCTTATCAAAAACAATGTCAACAGTTTCTGTAAATTATCGATAAGATCTATTGTCCGTTGCTTGCACTAATTGCCTGAAGTTGGCTAAATCGCAGTAAATCGGTAAAGCAGGAAATCACAGCATCTTCAACAAATGGTGATAGAGGGGCCGAGGTAAAGGTTTCGACCCTACATATCAAAAGCACAGCTGTCCATAGTTCAGCAGGTTCACAGTGCAGAAGGTTCAGTGGCACCAGGGTCCCCTGCGTCCCAATCACAGCTGGTGTTTAACTTCTGTATTCTGGGCATGGGAGGGGTGTGTTGCATCGTGCACACACAGTGCCTGTTTCGCAAATAAGTTTTAATAAATACACAGAGAATAATATAGAGTCATTGGCCACGAGGAACACCTTCCCTGACCTTTTATTCTCTCCGGTTCCACGTCACCGCGCCTACCATCCAACTCCAAAACTCGGGGGAGACTAACACTCCCTACCTCCCTTAGTGTTCATCATAGGCGTGCCCATGACGAACACAACATTTCTCCTTAACCAATACAAAACAAACATAGCTTCTCAAAAAAAAGATACTATACTAAACCAGTATACAAAAATAGTACATAACAAGAAATGCCACATTCAGTCAATCCACCCCGAATCCTTGCAGCCGCGTTGAGCATGGCGGTCGAGGACTCAAACTGTACCGTTCAAGTCCTTGTCTCAGAGGCACTGAGTTGATTGGTATGGAGCCAGGCACCTCCTGATCTGAATCTTGAACTGGCTCCAAATTCTGCATGTCCACTCCCCCTGTAGTAGATGATTGAGAATTAGTAGCAGTCACCACCGGCCATGTGCACTGGCTCAAAATTCAGCATGTCCACACCCCATGTAGTAGATGATTGAGAATTAGTAGCAGTCACCACCGAATCCACTGTCAGGATGATCCATCCTCTCTCCTTCATCAGCTTCAGATCCCACTGTTTCCCTGAGCAGGAAGGTCTGGAATTGAAAATACAGAGGACATTAAACAACATTCACTCAGTACATGGCACTCTTTTTGGTTTATAAGCTGGAAATTGAGCCATCAGTGCAGTGTCACGAGTGTCAGGATGGCCGAGTGGTCTAAGGCGCTGCGTTCAGATCGTAGTCTTTTTTGGAGGCGTGGGCTCGAATCCCACTTATGACAAGTGTCTTTTGCGAGGTGGATACATTTTTTGTCTTTTTTTTATCAAGCACCCGTATCAAAAACAATGTCAGCAGTTTCTGTAAATTATCGATAAGATCTATTGTCCGTTGCTTGCACTAATTTCCTGAAGTTGGCTAAATCGCAGTAAATCGGTAAAGCGGGAAATCACAGCATCTTCAACAAATCGTGATAGAGGGGCAGAGATAAAGGATTTGACCCTACATATCAAGAGCGCAGCTGTCAATAGTTCAGCAGGTTCACAGTGCAGAAGGTTCAGTGGCACCAGGGTCCCCTGCGTCCCAATCACAGCTGGTTTTTAACTTCTGTATTCAGGGCATGGGAGGGGTGTGTTGCATCGTGCACACATGGTGCCTGTTTCGCAGATAAGTTTTAATAAATACACAGAGAATAATATAGAGTCATTGGCCACGAGGAACACCTTCCCTGGCCTTTTATTCTCTCCGGTTCCACGTCACCGCGCCTACCATCCAACTCCAAAACTCGGGGGAGACTAACACTCCCTACCTCCCTTGGTGTGCATCATAGGCGTGCCCATGACGAACACAACATTTCGCCTTAACCAATACAAAACAAACATAGCTGCTCAAAAAAAAGATACTATACTAATCCAGTATACAAGAATAGTACACAACAAGAAATGCCACATTCAGTCAATCCACCCCGAATCCTTGCAGTTGAGCACGGCGGTCGAGGACTCAAACTGTACCGTTCAAGTCCTTGTCTCAGAGGCACTGAGTTGATTGGTATGGAGCCAGGCACCTCCTGATCTGAATCTTGAACTGGCTCCAAATTCTGCATGTCCACACCCCTTGTAGTAGATGATTGAGAATTAGTAGCAGTCACCACCGGCCATGTGCACTGGCTCAAACTTCTGCATGTCCACACCCCAAGTAGTCGATGATTGAGAATTAGTAGCAGTCACCACCGGATTCACTGTCATGATGATCCATCCTCTCTCCTTCATCAGCTTCAGATCCCACTGTTTCCCTGAGCAGGAAGGTCTGGAATTGAAAATACAGAGGACATTAAACAACATTCACTCAGTACATGGCACTCATTTTGGTTTATAAGCTGGAAATTGAGCCATCAGTACAGTGTCAAGAGTGTCAGAATGGCCGAGTGGTCTAAGGCGCTGCGTTCAGGTCGCAGTCTCCTTTGGAGGCGTGGGTTCGAATCCCACTTCTGACAAGTGTCTTTTGCGAGGTGGATACATTTTTTGACTTTTTTTTTCCAAGCACCCGTATCAAAAACAATGTCAACAGTTTCTGTAAATTATCGATAAGATCTATTGTCCGTTGCTTGCACTAATTTCCTGAAGTTGGCTAAATCGCAGTAAATCGGTAAAGCAGGAAATCACAGCATCTTCAACAAATCGTGATAGAGGGGCAGAGATAAAGGTTTCGACCCTACATATCAAGAGCGCAGCTGTCAATAGTTCAGCAGGTTCACAGTGCAGAAGGTTCAGTGGCACCAGGGTCCCCTGCGTCCCAATCACAGCTGGTTTTTAACTTCTGTATTCAGGGCATGGGAGGGGTGTGTTGCATCGCGCACACACGGTGCCTGTTTCGCAGATAAGTTTTAATAAATACACAGTGAATAATATAGAGTCATTGGCCACGAGGAACACCTTCCCTGACCTTTTATTCTCTCCGGTTCCACGTCACCGCGCCTACCATCCAACTCCAAAACTCGGGGGAGACTAACACTCCCTACCTCCCTTGGTGTACATCATAGGCGTGCCCATGAAGAACACAACATTTCTCCTTAACCAATACAAAACAAACATAGCTGCTCAAAAAAAAGATACTATACTAATCCAGTATACAAGAATAGTACACAACAAGAAATGCCACATTCAGTCAATCCACCCCGAATCCTTGCAGCCGCGTTGAGCATGGCGGTCGAGGACTCAAACTGTACCGTTCAAGTCCTTGTCTCAGAGGCACTGAGTTGATTGGTATGGAGCCAGGCACCTCCTGATCTGAATCTTGAACTGGCTCCAAATTCTGCATGTCCACACCCCTTGTAGTAGATGATTGAGAATTAGTAGCAGTCACCACCGGCCATGTGCACTGGCTCAAACTTCTGCATGTCCACACCCCAAGTAGTCGATGATTGAGAATTAGTAGCAGTCACCACCGGATTCACTGTCAGGATGATCCATCCTCTCTCCTTCATCAGCTTCCGATCCCACTGTTTCCCTGAGCAGGAAGGTCTGGAATTGAAAATACAGAGGACATTAAACAACATTCACTCAGTACATGGCACTCATTTTGGTTTATAAGCTGGAAATTGAGCCATCAGGGCAGTGTCAAGAGTGTCAGGATGGCCGAGTGGTCTAAGGCGCTGCGTTCAGGTCGCAGTCTCCTTTGGAGGCGTGGGTTCGAATCCCACTTCTGACAAGTGTCTTTTGCGAGGTGGATACATTTTTGGACTTTTTTTTTCCAAGCACCTGTATCAAAAACAATGTCAACAGTTTCTGTAAATTATCGATAAGATCTATTGTCCGTTGCTTGCACTAATTTCCTGAAGTTGGCTAAATCGCAGTAAATCGGTAAAGCGGGAAATCACAGCATCTTCAACAAATCGTGATAGAGGGGCTGAGATAAAGGTTTCGACCCTACATATCAAGAGCGCAGCTGTCAATAGTTCAGCAGGTTCACAGTGCAGAAGGTTCAGTGGCACCAGGGTCCCCTGCGTCCCAATCACAGCTGGTTTTTAACTTCTGTATTCAGGGCATGGGAGGGGTGTGTTGCATCGTGCACACACGGTGCCTGTTTCGCAGATAAGTTTTAATAAATACACAGAGAATAATATAGAGTCATTGGCCACGAGGAACACCTTCCCTGACCTTTTATTCTCTCCGGTTCCACGTCACCGCGCCTACCATCCAACTCCAAAACTCAGGGGAGACTAACACTCCCTACCGCCCTTGGTGTGCATAATAGGCGTGCCCATGACGAACACAACATTTCTCCTTAACCAATACAAAACAAACATAGCTGCTCAAAAAAAAGATACTATACTAATCCAGTATACAAGAATAGTACACAACAAGAAATGCCACATTCAGTTAATCCACCCCGAATCCTTGCAGCCGCGTTGAGCATGGCGGTCGAGGACTCAAACTGTACCGTTCAAGTCCTTGTCTCAGAGGCACTGAGTTGATTGGTATGGAGACAGGCACCTCCTGATCTGAATCTTGAACTGGCTCCAAATTCTGCATGTCCACACCCCTTGTAGTAGATGATTGAGAATTAGTAGCAGTCACCACCGGCCATGTGCACTGGCTCAAACTTCTGCATGTCCACACCCCATGTAGTCGATGATTAAGAATTAGTAGCAGTCACCACCGGATTCACTGTCAGGATGATCCATCCTCTCTCCTTCATCAGCTTCAGATCCCACTGTTTCCCTGAGCAGGAAGGTCTGGAATTGAAAATACAGAGTACATTAAATAACATTCACTCAGTACATGGCACTCATTTTGGTTTATATGCTGGAAATTGAGCCATCAGTCTGGTGTCAAGAGTGTCAGGATGGCCGGGTGGTCTAAGGTGCTGCATTCAGGTCACAGTCTCCCTTGGAGACGTGGGTTCAAACCCCTCTTCTGACAAGTGTCTTTTGCGAGGTGGATATATTTTTGGACTTTTGTTTTCCAAGCACCCTTATCAAAAACAATGTCAACAGTTTCTGTAAATTATCGATAAGATCTATTGTCCGTTGCTTGCACTAATTGCCTGAAGTTGGCTAAATCGCAGTAAATCGGTAAAGCAGGAAATCACAGCATCTTCAACAAATCGTGATAGAGGGGCCGAGATAAAGGTTTCGACCCTACATATCAAAAGCACAGCTGTCAATAGTTCAGCAGGTTCACAGTGCAGAAGGTTCAGTGGCACCAGGGTCCCCTGCGTCCCAATCACAGCTGGTTTTTAACTTCTGTATTCAGGGCATGGGAGGGGTGTGTTGCATCGTGCACACACAGTGCCTGTTTCGCAAATAAGTTTTAATAAATACACAGAGAATAATATAGAGTCATTGGCCACGAGGAACACCTTCCCTGACCTTTTATTCTCTCCGGTTCCACGTCACCGCGCCTACCATCCAACTCCAAAACTCGGGGGAGACTAACACTCCCTACCTCCCTTGGTGTGCATCATAGGCGTGCCCATGACGAACACAACATTTCTCCTTAACCAATACAAAACAAACATAGCTGCTCAAAAAAAAGATACTATACTAATCCAGTATACAAGAATAGTACACAACAAGAAATGCCACATTCAGTCAATCCACCCCGAATCCTTGCAGCCGCGTTGAGCATGGCGGTCGAGGACTCAAACTGTACCGTTCAAGTCCTTGTCTCAGAGGCACTGAGTTGATTGGTATGGAGCCAGGCACCTCCTGATCTGAATCTTGAACTGGCTCCAAATTCTGCATGTCCACACCCCTTGTAGTAGATGATTGAGAATTAGTAGCAGTCACCACCGGCCATGTGCACTGGCTCAAACTTCTGCATGTCCACACCCCATGTAATCGATGATTGGGAATTAGTAGCAGTCACCACCGGATTCACTGTCAGGATGATCCATCCTCTCTCCTTCATCAGCTTCAGATCCCACTGTTTCCCTGAGCAGGAAGGTCTGGAATTGAAAATACAGAGGACATTAAACAACATTCACTCAGTACATGGCACTCATTTTGGTTTATACGCTCGAAATTGAGCCATGAGGGAGGTGTGAAGAGTGTCAGGATGGCCGAGTGGTCTAAGGCGCTGCGTTCAGGTTGCAGCCTCCCTTGGAGGTGTGGGTTCAAATCCCACTTCTGACAAGTGTATTTTGCGAGGTGGATACATTTTTGGACTTTTTTTTCCCAAGCACCGTATCAAAAACAATGTCAACAGTTTCTGTAAATTATCAATAAGATCTATTTTCCGTTGCTTGCACTAATTGCCTGAAGTTGGCTAAATCGCAGTAAATCGGTAAAGCAGGAAATCACAGCATCTTCAACAAATCGTGATAGAGGGGCCGAGATAAAGGTTTCGACCCTACATATCAAAAGCGCAGCTGTCAATAGTTCAGCAGGTTTACAGTGCAGAAGGTTCAGTGGCACCAGGGTCCCCTGCGTCCCAATCACAGCTGTTTTTTAACTTCTGTATTCAGGGGATGGGAGGGGTGGGGGTGTTGCGTCGTGCACACACAGTGCCTGTTTTGCAGAGAAGTTTTAATAAATACACAAAGAATAATATGGAGTCTTTAGCCACGAGGAACACCTTCCCCTACCTTTTATTCTCTCCGATTCCACATCACCGCACCTACCATCGAACTCCAAAACTCGGGGGAGACTAACACTCCCTACCTCCCTTGGTGTGCATCATGGGCGTGCCCATGACGAACACAACATTTCTCCTTAACCAATACAAAACAAACATAGCTGCTCAAAAAAAACATACTATACTAATCCAGTATACAAGAATAGTACACAACAATAAATACCACATTCAGTCAATCCACCCCGAATCCTTGCAGCCGCGTTGAGCATGGCGGTCGAGGACTCAAACTGTACCGTTCAAGTCCTTGTCTCAGAGGCACTGAGTTGATTGGTATGGAGCCAGGCACCTCCTGATCTGAATCTTGAACTGGCTCCAAATTCTGCATGTCCACACCCCCTGTAGTAGATGATTGAGAATTAGTAGCAGTCACCACAGGGTCCACTGTCAGGATGATCCATCATCTCTCCTTCATCAGCTTCAGATCCCACTGTTTCCCTGAGCAGGAAGGTCTGGAATTGAAAATACAGAGGACATTAAATAACATTCACTCAGTACATGGCACTCATTTTGGTTTATAAGCTGGAAATTGAGCCATCAGTCTGGTGTCAAGAGTGTCAGGATGGCCGGGTCGTCTAAGGTGCTGCATTCAGGTCACAGTCTCCCTTGGAGACGCGGGTTCAAACCCCTCTTCTGACAAGTGTCTTTTGCGAGGTGGATACATTTTTTGACTTTTTTTTTCCAAGCACCCTTATCAAAAACAATGTCAACAGTTTCTGTAAATTATCGATAAGATCTATTGTCCGTTGCTTGCACTAATTGCCTGAAGTTGGCTAAATCGCAGTAAATCGGTAAAGCAGGAAATCACAGCATCTTCAACAAATCGTGATAGAGGGGCCGAGATAAAGGATTCGACCCTACATATCAAAAGCACAGCTGTCAATAGTTCAGCAGGTTAACAGTGCAGAAGGCTCAGTGGCACCAGGGTCCCCTGCATCCCAATCACAGCTGGTTTTTAACTTCTGTATTCAGGGCATGGGAGGGGTGTGTTGCATCGTGCACACACAGTGCCTGTTTCACAGATAAGTTTTAATAAATACACAGAGAATAATATAGAGTCATTGGCCACGAGGAACACCTTCCCTGACCTTTTATTCTCTCCGGTTCCACGTCACCGCGCCTACCATCCAACTCCAAAACTCGGGGGAGACTAACACTCCCTACCTCCCTTGGTATGCATCATAGGCGTGCCCATGACGAACACAACATTTCTCCTTAACCAATACAAAACAAACATAGCTGTGCAAAAAAAAGATACTATACTAAACCAGTATACAAGAATAGTACACAACAAGAAATGCCACATTCAGTCAATCCACCCCGAATCCTTGCAGCCGCGTTGAGGATGGCGGTCGAGGACTCAAACTGTACCGTTCAAGTCCTTGTCTCAGAGGCACTGAGTTGATTGGTATGGAGCCAGGCACCTCCTGATCTGAATCTTGAACTGGCTGCAAATTCTGCATGTCCACACCCCCGGTAGTAGATGATTGAGAATTAGTAGCAGTCACCACCCACCATGTGCACTGGCTCAAAATTCAGCATGTCCACACCCCATGTAGTAGATGATTGAGAATTAGTAGCAGTCACCACCGGATCCACTGTCAGGATGATCCATCCTCTCTCCTTCATCAGCTTCAGATCCCACTGTTTCCCTGAGCAGGAAGGTCTGGAATTGAAAATACAGAGGACATTAAACAACATTCACTCAGTACATGGCACTCATTTTGGTTTATAAGCTGGAATTTGAGCCATCAGTGCAGTGTCAAGAGTGACAGGATGGCAGAGTGGTCTAAGGCGCTGCGTTCAGGTCGCAGTCTCCTTTGGAGGCGTGGGTTCGAATCCAGCTTCTGACAAGTGTATTTTGCGAGGTGTTTACATTTTTGGACTTTTTTTTCCCAAGCACCGTATCAAAAACAATGTCAACAGTTTCTGTAAATTATCGATAAGATCTATTTTCCGTTGCTTGCACTAATTGCCTGAAGTTGGCTAAATCGCAGTAAATCGGTAAAGCAGGAAATCACAGCATCTTCAACAAATCGTGATAGAGGGGCCGAGATAAAGGTTTCGACCCTACATATCAAAAGCGCAGCTGTCAATAGTTCAGCAGGTTCACAGTGCAGAAGGTTCAGTGGCACCAGGGTCCCCTGCGTCCCAATCACAGCTGGTTTTTAACTTCTGTATTCAGGGGATGGGAGGGGTGGGGGTGTTGCGTCGTGCACACACAGTGCCTGTTTTGCAGAGAAGTTTTAATAAATACACAAAGAATAATATGGAGTCTTTAGCCACGAGGAACACCTTCCCCTACCTTTTATTCTCTCCGATTCCATATCACCGCACCTACCATCCAACTCCAAAACTCGGGGGAGACTAACACTCACTACCTCCCTTGGTGTGCATCATGGGCGTGCCCATGACAAACACAACATTTCTCCTTAACCAATACAAAACAAACATAGCTGCTCAAAAAAAAGATACTATACTAATCCAGTATACAAGAATAGTACACAACAATAAATACCACATTCAGTCAATCCACCCCGAATCCTTGCAGCCGCGTTGAGCATGGCGGTCGAGGACTCAAACTGTACCGTTCAAGTCCTTGTCTCAGAGGCACTAAGTTGATTGGTATGGAGCCAGGCACCTCCTGATCTGAATCTTGAACTGGCTCCAAATTCTGCATGTCCACACCCCCTGTAGTAGAGGATTGAGAATTAGTAGCAGTCACCACCGCCATATGCACTGGCTCAAAATTCTGCAAGTCCACACCCCATGTAGTAGATGATTGAGAATTAGTAGCAGTCACCACAGGGTCCACTGTCAGGATGATCCATCCTCTCTCCTTCATCAGCTTCAGATCCCACTGTTTCCCTGAGCAGGAAGGTCTGGAATTGAAAATACAGAGGACATTAAATAACATTCACTCAGTACATGGCACTCATTTTGGTTTATAAGCTGGAAATTGAGCCATCAGTCTGGTGTCAAGAGTGTCAGGATGGCCGGGTGGTCTAAGGTGCTGCATTCAGGTCACAGTCTCCCTTGGAGACGTGGGTTCAAACCCCTCTTCTGACAAGTGTCTTTTGCGAGGTGGATACATTTTTGGACTTTTTTTTTTCCCAAGCACCCTTATCAAAAACAATGTCAACAGTTTCTGTAAATTATCGATAAGATCTATTGTCCGTTGCTTGCACTAATTGCCTGAAGTTGGCTAAATCGCAGTAAATCGGTAAAGCGGGAAATCACAGCATCTTCAACAAATCGTGATAGAGGGGCAGAGATAAAGGTTTCGACCCTACATATCAAAAGCACAGCTGTCAATAGTTCAGCAGGTTCACAGTGCAAAAGGTTTAGTGGCACCAGGGTCCCCTGCATCCCAATCACAGCTGGTTTTTAACTTCTGTATTCAGGGCATGGGAGGGGTGTGTTGCATCGTGCACACACGATGCCTGTTTCGCAGATATGTTTTAATAAATACACAGAGAATAATATAGAGTCATTGGCCACGAGGAACACCTTCCCTGACCTTTTATTCTCTCCGGTTCCACGTCACCGCGCTCCCATCCAACTCCAAAACTCGGGGGAGACTAACACTCCCTACCTCCCTTGGTGTGCATCATAGGCGTGCCCATGACGAACACAACATTTCTCCTTAACCAATACAAAACAAACATAGCTGCTCAAAAAAAAGATACTATACTAATCCAGTATACAAGAATAGTACACAACAAGAAACCACATTCAGTCAATCCACCCCGAATCCTTGCAGCCGCGTTGAGCATGGCGGTCGAGGACTCAAACTGTACCGTTCAAGTCCTTGTCTCAGAGGCACTGAGTTGATTGGTATGGAGCCAGGCACCTCCTGATCTGAATCTTGAACTGGCTCCAAATTCTGCATGTCCACACCCCTTGTAGTAGATGATTGAGAATTAGTAGCAGTCACCACCGGCCATGTGCACTGGCTCAAACTTCTGCATGTCCACACCCCATGTAGTCGATGATTGAGAATTAGTAGCAGTCACCACCGGATTCACTGTCAGGATGATCCATCCTCTCTCCTTCATCAGCTTCAGATCCCACTGTTTCCCTGAGCAGGAAGGTCTGGAATTGAAAATACAGAGGACATTAAACAACATTCACTCAGTACATGGCACTCATTTTGGTTTATACGCTCGAAATTGAGCCATGAGGGAGGTGTGAAGAGTGTCAGGATGGCCGAGTGGTCTAAGGCGCTGCGTTCAGGTTGCAGCCTCCTTTGGAGGTGTGGGTTCAAATCCCACTTCTGACAAGTGTATTTTGCGAGGTGGATTCATTTTTGGATTTTTTTTCCCAAGCACCGTATCAAAAACAATGTCAACAGTTTCTGTAAATTATCAATAAGATCTATTTTCCGTTGCTTGCACTAATTGCCTGAAGTTGGCTAAATCGCAGTAAATCGGTAAAGCAGGAAATCACAGCATCTTCAACAAATCGTGATAGAGGGGCCGAGATAAAGGTTTCGACCCTACATATCAAAAGCGCAGCTGTCAATAGTTCAGCAGGTTCACAGTGCAGAAGGTTCAGTGGCACCAGGGTCCCCTGCGTCCCAATCACAGCTGGTTTTTAACTTCTGTATTCAGGGGATGGAGGGGTGGGGGTGTTGCGTCGTGCACACACAGTGCCTGTTTTGCAGAGAAGTTTTAATAAATACACAAAGAATAATATGGAGTCTTTAGCCACGAGGAACACCTTCCCCTACCTTTTATTCTCTCCGATTCCACATCACCGCACCTGCCATCCAACTCCAAAACTCGGGGGAGACTAACACTCCCTACCTCCCTTGGTGTGCATCATGGGCGTGCCCATGACGAACACAACATTTCTCCTTAACCAATACAAAACAAACATAGCTGCTCAAAAAAAACATACTATACTAATCCAGTATACAAGAATAGTACACAACAATAAATATCACATTCAGTCAATCCACCCCGAATCCTTGCAGCCGCGTTGAGCATGGCGGTCGAGGACTCAAACTGTACCGTTCAAGTCCTTGTCTCAGAGGCACTGAGTTGATTGGTATGGAGCCAGGCACCTCCTGATCTGAATCTTGAACTGGCTCCAAATTCTGCATGTCCACACCCCTTGTAGTAGATGATTGAGAATTAGTAGCAGTCACCACCGGCCATGTGCACTGGCTCAAACTTCTGCATGTCCACACCCCATGTAGTCGATGATTGAGAATTAGTAGCAGTCACCACCGGATTCACTGTCAGGATGATCCATCCTCTCTCCTTCATCAGCTTCAGATCCCACTGTTTCCCTGAGCAGGAAGGTCTGGAATTGAAAATACAGAGGACATTAAACAACATTCACTCAGTACATGGCACTCATTTTGGTTTATACGCTCGAAATTGAGCCATGAGGGAGGTGTGAAGAGTGTCAGGATGGCCGAGTGGTCTAAGGTGCTGCGTTCAGGTTGCAGCCTCCCTTGGAGGTGTGGGTTCAAATCCCACTTCTGACAAGTGTATTTTGCGAGGTGGATACATTTTTTGACTTTTTTTTCCCAAGCACCGTATCAAAAACAATGTCAACAGTTTCTGTAAATTATCGATAAGATCTATTTTCCGTTGCTTGCACTAATTGCCTGAAGTTGGCTAAATCGCAGTAAATCGGTAAAGCAGGAAATCACAGCATCTTCAACAAATCGTGATAGAGGGGCCGAGATAAAGGTTTCGACCCTACATATCAAAAGCGCAGCTGTCAATAGTTCAGCAGGTTCACAGTGCAGAAGGTTCAGTGGCACCAGGGTCCCCTGCGTCCCAATCACAGCTGGTTTTTAACTTCTGTATTCAGGGGATGGGAGGGGTGGGGGTGTTGCGTCGTGCACACACAGTTCCTGTTTTGCAGAGAAGTTTTAATAAATACACAAAGAATAATATGGAGTCTTTAGCCACAAGGAACACCTTCCCCTACCTTTTATTCTCTCCGATTCCACATCACCGCACCTACCATCCAACTCCAAAACTCGGGGGAGACTAACACTCCCTACCTCCCTTGGTGTGCATCATGGGCGTGCCCATGACGAACACAACATTTCTCCTTAACCAATACAAAACAAACATAGCTGCTCAAAAAAAAGATACTATACTAATCCAGTATACAAGAATAGTACACAACAATAAATACCACATTCAGTCAATCCACCCCGAATCCTTGCAGCCGCGTTGAGCATGGCGGTGGAGGACTCAAACTGTACCGTTCAAGTCCTTGTCTCAGAGGCACTGAGTTGATTGGTATGGAGACAGGCACCTCCTGATCTGAATCTTGAACTGGCTCCAAATTCTGCATGTCCACACCCCCTGTAGTAGATGATTGAGAATTAGTAGCAGTCACCACCGGCCATATGCACTGGCTCAAAATTCTGCAAGTCCACACCCCATGTAGTAGATGATTGAGAATTAGTAGCAGTCACCTCAGGGTCCACTGTCAGGATGATCCATCCTCTCTCCTTCATCAGCTTCAGATCCCACTGTTTCCCTGAGCAGGAAGGTCTGGAATTGAAAATACAGAGGACATTAAATAACATTCACTCAGTACATGGCACTCATTTTGGTTTAGAAGCTGGAAATTGAGCCATCAGTGTGGTGTCAAGAGTGTCAGGATGGCCGGGTGGTCTAAGGTGCTGCATTCAGGTCATAGTCTCCTTTGGAGGCGTGGGTTCGAATCCAGCTTCTGACAAGTGTATTTTGCGAGGTGGATTCATTTTTGGACTTTTTTTTCCCAAGCACCGTATCAAAAACAATGTCAACAGTTTCTGTAAATTATCGATAAGATCTATTTTCCGTTGCTTGCACTAATTGCCTGAAGTTGGCTAAATCGCAGTAAATCGGTAAAGCAGGAAATCACAGCATCTTCAACAAATCGTGATAGAGGGGCCGAGATAAAGGTTTCGACCCTACATATCAAAAGCGCAGCTGTCAATAGTTCAGCAGGTTCACAGTGCAGAAGGTTCAGTGGCACCAGGGTCCCCTGCGTCCCAATCACAGCTGGTTTTTAACTTCTGTATTCAGGGGATGGGAGGGGTGGGGGTGTTGCGTCGTGCACACACAGTGCCTGTTTTGCAGAGAAGTTTTAATAAATACACAAAGAATAATATGGAGTCTTTAGCCACGAGGAACACCTTCCCCTACCTTTTATTCTCTCCGATTCCACATCACCGCACCTACCATCCAACTCCAAAACTCGGGGGAGACTAACACTCCCTACCTCCCTTGGTGTGCATCATGGGCGTGCCCATGACGAACACAACATTTCTCCTTAACCAATACAAAACAAACATAGCTGCTCAAAAAAAAGATACTATACTAATCCAGTATACAAGAATAGTACACAACAATAAATACCACATTCAGTCAATCCACCCCGAATCCTTGCAGCCGCGTTGAGCATGGCGGTCGAGGACTCAAACTGTACCGTTCAAGTCCTTGTCTCAGAGGCACTGAGTTGATTGGTATGGAGACAGGCACCTCCTGATCTGAATCTTGAACTGGCTCCAAATTCTGCATGTCCACACCCCCTGTAGTAGATGATTGAGAATTAGTAGCAGTCACCACCGGCCATATGCACTGGCTCAAAATTCTGCAAGTCCACACCCCATGTAGTAGATGATTGAGAATTAGTAGCAGTCACCTCAGGGTCCACTGTCAGGATGATCCATCCTCTCTCCTTCATCAGCTTCAGATCCCACTGTTTCCCTGAGCAGGAAGGTCTGGAATTGAAAATACAGAGGACATTAAATAACATTCACTCAGTACATGGCACTCATTTTGGTTTATAAGCTGGAAATTGAGCCATCAGTCTGGTGTCAAGAGTGTCAGGATGGCCGGGTGGTCTAAGGTGCTGCATTCAGGTCACAGTCTCCCTTGGAGACGTGGGTTCAAACCCATCTTCTGACAAGTGTCTTTTGCGAGGTGGATACATTTTTGGACTTTTTTTTTTCAAGCACCCTTATCAAAAACAATGTCAACAGTTTCTGTAAATTATCGATAAGATCTATTGTCCGTTGCTTGCACTAATTGCCTGAAGTTGGCTAAATCGCGGTAAAGCGGTAAAGCGGGAAATCACAGCATCTTCAACAAATTGTGATAGAGGGGCAGAGATAAAGGTTTCGACCCTACATATCAAAAGCACAGCTGTCAATAGTTCAGCAGGTTCACAGTGCAGAAGGTTTAGTGGCACCAGGGTCCCCTGCATCCCAATCACAGCTGGTTTTTAACTTCTGTATTCAGGGCATGGGAGGGGTGTGTTGCATCGTGCACACACGATGCCTGTTTCGCAGATAAGTTTTAATAAATACACAGAGAATAATATAGAGTCATTGGCCACGAGGAACACCTTCCCTGACCTTTTATTCTCTCCGGTTCCACGTCACCGCGCCTACCATCCAACTCCAAAACTCGGGGGAGACTAACACTCCCTACCTCCCTTGGTGTGCATCATAGGCGTGCCCATGACGAACACAACATTTCTCCTTAACCAATACAAAACAAACATAGCTGCTCAAAAAAAAGATACTATACTAATCCAGTATACAAGAATAGTACACAACAAGAAATGCCACATTCAGTCAATCCACCCCGAATCCTTGCAGCCGCGTTGAGCATGGCGGTCGAGGACTCAAACTGTACCGTTCAAGTCCTTGTCTCAGAGGCACTGAGTTGATTGGTATGGAGCCAGGCACCTCCTGATCTGAATCTTGAACTGGCTCCAAATTCTGCATGTCCACACCCCTTGTAGTAGATGATTGAGAATTAGTAGCAGTCACCACCGGCCATGTGCAGTGGCTCAAAATTCAGCATGTCCACACCCCATGTAGTAGATGATTGAGAATTAGTAGCAGTCACCACCAGATCCACTGTCAGGATGATCCATCCTCTCTCCTTCATCAGCTTCAGATCCCACTGTTTCCCTGAGCAGGAAGGTCTGGAATTGAAAATACAGAGGACATTAAACAACATTCACTCAGTACATGGCACTCATTTTGGTTTATAAGCTGGAAATTGAGCCATCAGTGCAGTGTCACGAGTGTCAGGATGGCCGAGTGGTCTAAGGCACTGCGTTCAGGTCACAGTCTCCTTTGGAGGCGTGGGTTCGAATCCCACTTCTGACAAGTGTCTTTTGCGAGGTGGATACATTTTTTGTCTTTTTTTTTCCAAGCACCCGTATTAAAAACAATGTCAGCAGTTTCTGTAAATTATCGATAAGATCTATTGTCCGTTGCTTGCACTAATTTCCTGAAGTTGGCTAAATCGCAGTAAATCGGTAAAGCGGGAAATCACAGCATCTTCAACAAATCGTGATAGAGGGGCAGAGATAAAGGTTTTGACCCTACATATCAAGAGCGCAGATGTCAATAGTTCAGCAGGTTCACAGTGCAGAAGGTTCAGTGGCACCAGGGTCCCCTGCGTCCCAATCACAGCTGGTTTTTAACTTCTGTATTCAGGGCATGGGAGGGGTGTGTTGCATCGTGCACACATGGTGCCTGTTTCGCAGATAAGTTTTAATAAATACACAGAGAATAATATAGAGTCATTGGCCACGAGGAACACCTTCCCTGGCCTTTTATGCTCTCCGGTTCCACGTCACCGCGCCTACCATCCAACTCCAAAACTCGGGGGAGACTAACACTCCCTACCTCCCTTGGTGTGCATCATAGGCGTGCCCATGACAAACACAACATTTCTCCTTAACCAATACAAAACAAACATAGCTGCTCAAAAAAAAGATACTATACTAATCCAGTATACAAGAATAGTACACAACAAGAAATGCCACATTCAGTCAATCCACCCCGAATCCTTGCAGCCGCGTTGAGCATGGCGGTCGAGGACTCAAACTGTACCGTTCAAGTCCTTGTCTCAGAGGCACTGAGTTGATTGGTATGGAGCCAGGTACCTCCTGATCTGAATCTTGAACTGGCTCCAAATTCTGCATGTCCACACCCCTTGTAGTAGATGATTGAGAATTAGTAGCAGTCACCACCGGCCATGTGCACTGGCTCAAACTTCAGCATGTCCACACCCCAAGTAGTCGATGATTGAGAATTAGTAGCAGTCACCACCGGATTCACTGTCAGGATGATCCATCCTCTCTCCTTCATCAGCTTCAGATCCCACTGTTTCCCTGAGCAGGAAGGTCTGGAATTGAAAATACAGAGGACATTAAACAACATTCACTCAGTACATGGCACTCATTTTGGTTTATAAGCTGGAAATTGAGCCATCAGTGCAGTGTAAAGAGTGTCAGGATGGCCGAGTGGTCTAAGGCGCTGCGTTCATGTCGCAGTCTCCTTTGGAGGCGTGGGTTCGAGTCCCACTTCTGACAAGTGTCTTTTGCGAGGTGGATACATTTTTTGACTTTTTTTTTCCAAGCACCCGTATCAAAAACAATGTCAGCAGTTTCTGTAAATTATCGATAAGATCTATTGTCCGTTGCTTGCACTAATTTCCTGAAGTTGGCTAAATCGCAGTAAATCGGTAAAGCGGGAAATCACAGCATCTTCAACAAATCGTGATAGAGGGGCAGAGATAAAGGTTTTGACCCTACATATCAAGAGCGCAGATGTCAATAGTTCAGCAGGTTCACAGTGCAGAAGGTTCAGTGGCACCAGGGTCCCCTGCGTCCCAATCACAGCTGGTTTTTAACTTCTGTATTCAGGGCATGGGAGGGGTGTGTTGCATCGTGCACACATGGTGCCTGTTTCGCAGATAAGTTTTAATAAATACACAGAGAATAATATAGAGTCATTGGCCACGAGGAACACCTTCCCTGGCCTTTTATTCTCTCCGGTTCCACGTCACCGCGCCTACCATCCAACTCCAAAACTCGGGGGAGACTAACACTCCCTACCTCCCTTGGTGTGCATCATAGGCGTGCCCATGACGAACACAACATTTCTCCTTAACCAATACAAAACAAACATAGCTGCTCAAAAAAAAGATACTATACTAATCCAGTATACAAGAATAGTACACAACAAGAAATGCCACATTCAGTCAATCCACCCCGAATCCTTGCAGCCGCGTTGAGCATGCGGTCGAGGACTCAAACTGTACCGTTCAAGTCCTTGTCTCAGAGGCACTGAGTTGATTGGTATGGAGCCAGGCACCTCCTGATCTGAATCTTGAACTGGCTCCAAATTCTGCATGTCCACACCCCTTGTAGTAGATGATTGAGAATTAGTAGCAGTCACCACCGGCCATGTGCACTGGCTCAAACTTCTGCATGTCCACACCCCAAGTAGTCGATGATTGAGAATTAGTAGCAGTCACCACCGGATTCACTGTCAGCATGATCCATTCTCTCTCCTTCATCAGCTTCAGATCCCACTGTTTCCCTGAGCAGGAAGGTCTGGAATTGAAAATACAGAGGACATTAAACAACATTCACTCAGTACATGGCACTCATTTTGGTTTATAAGCTGGAAATTGAGCCATCAGTTCAGTGTGAAGAGTGTCAGGATGGCCGAGTGGTCTAAGGCGCTGCGTTCAGGTCGCAGTCTCTTTTGGAGGCGTGGGTTTGAATCCCACTTCTGACGAGTGTCTTTTGCGAGGTGGATACATTTTTGGACTTTTTTTTTCCAAGCACCTGTATCAAAAACAATGTCAACAGTTTCTGTACATTATCGATAAGATCTATTGTCCGTTGCTTGCACTAATTTACTGAAGTTGGCTAAATCGCAGTAAATCGGTAAAGCGGGAAATCACAGCATCTTCAACAAATCGTGGTAGAGGGGCAGAGATAAAGGTTTCGACCCTACATATCAAGAGCGCAGCTGTCAATAGTTCAGCAGGTTCACAGTGCAGAAGGTTCAGTGGCACCAGGGTCCCCTGCGTCCCAATCACAGCTGGTTTTTAACTTCTGTATTCAGGGCATGGGAGGGGTGTGTTGCATCGTGCACACACGGTGCCTGTTTCGCAGATAAGTTTTAATAAATACACAGAGAATAATATAGAGTCATTGGCCACGAGGAACACCTTCCCTGACCTTTTATTCTCTCCGATTCCACATCACCGCACCTACCATCCAACTCCAAAACTCGGGGGAGACTAACACTCCCTACCTCCCTTGGTGTGCATCATGGGCGTGCCCATGACGAACACAACATTTCTCCTTAACCAATACAAAACAAACATAGCTGCTCAAAAAAAACATACTATACTAATCCAGTATACAAGAATAGTACACAACAATAAATACCACATTCAGT
Organism: Pleurodeles waltl; assembly: GCF_031143425.1. NCBI lineage: Eukaryota > Metazoa > Chordata > Amphibia > Caudata > Salamandridae > Pleurodeles > Pleurodeles waltl. The sequence goes on from NW_027150097.1 coordinate 6,968,307, forward strand.
CAATCCACCCCGAATCCTTGCAGCCGCGTTGAGCATGGCGGTCGAGGACTCAAACTGTACCGTTCAAGTCCTTGTCTCAGAGGCACTGAGTTGATTGGTATGGAGCCAGGCACCTCCTGATCTGAATCTTGAACTGGCTCCAAATTCTGCATGTCCACACCCCCTGTAGTAGATGATTGAGAATTAGTAGCAGTCACCACAGGGTCCACTGTCAGGATGATCCATCATCTCTCCTTCATCAGCTTCAGATCCCACTGTTTCCCTGAGCAGGAAGGTCTGGAATTGAAAATACAGAGGACATTAAATAACATTCACTCAGTACATGGCACTCATTTTGGTTTATAAGCTGGAAATTGAGCCATCAGTCTGGTGTCAAGAGTGTCAGGATGGCCGGGTCGTCTAAGGTGCTGCATTCAGGTCACAGTCTCCCTTGGAGACGCGGGTTCAAACCCCTCTTCTGACAAGTGTCTTTTGCGAGGTGGATACATTTTTTGACTTTTTTTTTCCAAGCACCCTTATCAAAAACAATGTCAACAGTTTCTGTAAATTATCGATAAGATCTATTGTCCGTTGCTTGCACTAATTGCCTGAAGTTGGCTAAATCGCAGTAAATCGGTAAAGCAGGAAATCACAGCATCTTCAACAAATCGTGATAGAGGGGCCGAGATAAAGGATTCGACCCTACATATCAAAAGCACAGCTGTCAATAGTTCAGCAGGTTAACAGTGCAGAAGGCTCAGTGGCACCAGGGTCCCCTGCATCCCAATCACAGCTGGTTTTTAACTTCTGTATTCAGGGCATGGGAGGGGTGTGTTGCATCGTGCACACACAGTGCCTGTTTCACAGATAAGTTTTAATAAATACACAGAGAATAATATAGAGTCATTGGCCACGAGGAACACCTTCCCTGACCTTTTATTCTCTCCGGTTCCACGTCACCGCGCCTACCATCCAACTCCAAAACTCGGGGGAGACTAACACTCCCTACCTCCCTTGGTATGCATCATAGGCGTGCCCATGACGAACACAACATTTCTCCTTAACCAATACAAAACAAACATAGCTGTGCAAAAAAAAGATACTATACTAAACCAGTATACAAGAATAGTACACAACAAGAAATGCCACATTCAGTCAATCCACCCCGAATCCTTGCAGCCGCGTTGAGCATGGCGGTCGAGGACTCAAACTGTACCGTTCAAGTCCTTGTCTCAGAGGCACTGAGTTGATTGGTATGGAGCCAGGCACCTCCTGATCTGAATCTTGAACTGGCTGCAAATTCTGCATGTCCACACCCCCGGTAGTAGATGATTGAGAATTAGTAGCAGTCACCACCCACCATGTGCACTGGCTCAAAATTCAGCATGTCCACACCCCATGTAGTAGATGATTGAGAATTAGTAGCAGTCACCACCGGATCCACTGTCAGGATGATCCATCCTCTCTCCTTCATCAGCTTCAGATCCCACTGTTTCCCTGAGCAGGAAGGTCTGGAATTGAAAATACAGAGGACATTAAACAACATTCACTCAGTACATGGCACTCATTTTGGTTTATAAGCTGGAATTTGAGCCATCAGTGCAGTGTCAAGAGTGACAGGATGGCAGAGTGGTCTAAGGCGCTGCGTTCAGGTCGCAGTCTCCTTTGGAGGCGTGGGTTCGAATCCAGCTTCTGACAAGTGTATTTTGCGAGGTGTTTACATTTTTTGACTTTTTTTTCCCAAGCACCGTATCAAAAACAATGTCAACAGTTTCTGTAAATTATCGATAAGATCTATTTTCCGTTGCTTGCACTAATTGCCTGAAGTTGGCTAAATCGCAGTAAATCGGTAAAGCAGGAAATCACAGCATCTTCAACAAATCGTGATAGAGGGGCCGAGATAAAGGTTTCGGCCCTACATATCAAAAGCGCAGCTGTCAATAGTTCAGCAGGTTCACAGTGCAGAAGGTTCAGTGGCACCAGGGTCCCCTGCGTCCCAATCACAGCTGGTTTTTAACTTCTGTATTCAGGGGATGGGAGGGGTGGGGGTGTTGCGTCGTGCACACACAGTGCCTGTTTTGCAGAGAAGTTTTAATAAATACACAAAGAATAATATGGAGTCTTTAGCCACGAGGAACACCTTCCCCTACCTTTTATTCTCTCCGATTCCATATCACCGCACCTACCATCCAACTCCAAAACTCGGGGGAGACTAACACTCACTACCTCCCTTGGTGTGCATCATGGGCGTGCCCATGACAAACACAACATTTCTCCTTAACCAATACAAAACAAACATAGCTGCTCAAAAAAAAGATACTATACTAATCCAGTATACAAGAATAGTACACAACAATAAATACCACATTCAGTCAATCCACCCCGAATCCTTGCAGCCGCGTTGAGCATGGCGGTCGAGGACTCAAACTGTACCGTTCAAGTCCTTGTCTCAGAGGCACTGAGTTGATTGGTATGGAGCCAGGCACCTCCTGATCTGAATCTTGAACTGGCTCCAAATTCTGCATGTCCACACCCCCTGTAGTAGAGGATTGAGAATTAGTAGCAGTCACCACCGCCATATGCACTGGCTCAAAATTCTGCAAGTCCACACCCCATGTAGTAGATGATTGAGAATTAGTAGCAGTCACCACAGGGTCCACTGTCAGGATGATCCATCCTCTCTCCTTCATCAGCTTCAGATCCCACTGTTTCCCTGAGCAGGAAGGTCTGGAATTGAAAATACAGAGGACATTAAATAACATTCACTCAGTACATGGCACTCATTTTGGTTTATAAGCTGGAAATTGAGCCATCAGTCTGGTGTCAAGAGTGTCAGGATGGCCGGGTGGTCTAAGGTGCTGCATTCAGGTCACAGTCTCCCTTGGAGACGTGGGTTCAAACCCCTCTTCTGACAAGTGTCTTTTGCGAGGTGGATACATTTTTGGACTTTTTTTTTTCCCAAGCACCCTTATCAAAAACAATGTCAACAGTTTCTGTAAATTATCGATAAGATCTATTGTCCGTTGCTTGCACTAATTGCCTGAAGTTGGCTAAATCGCAGTAAATCGGTAAAGCGGGAAATCACAGCATCTTCAACAAATCGTGATAGAGGGGCAGAGATAAAGGTTTCGACCCTACATATCAAAAGCACAGCTGTCAATAGTTCAGCAGGTTCACAGTGCAAAAGGTTTAGTGGCACCAGGGTCCCCTGCATCCCAATCACAGCTGGTTTTTAACTTCTGTATTCAGGGCATGGGAGGGGTGTGTTGCATCGTGCACACACGATGCCTGTTTCGCAGATATGTTTTAATAAATACACAGAGAATAATATAGAGTCATTGGCCACGAGGAACACCTTCCCTGACCTTTTATTCTCTCCGGTTCCACGTCACCGCGCTCCCATCCAACTCCAAAACTCGGGGGAGACTAACACTCCCTACCTCCCTTGGTGTGCATCATAGGCGTGCCCATGACGAACACAACATTTCTCCTTAACCAATACAAAACAAACATAGCTGCTCAAAAAAAAGATACTATACTAATCCAGTATACAAGAATAGTACACAACAAGAAATGCCACATTCAGTCAATCCACCCCGAATCCTTGCAGCCGCGTTGAGCATGGCGGTCGAGGACTCAAACTGTACCGTTCAAGTCCTTGTCTCAGAGGCACTGAGTTGATTGGTATGGAGCCAGGCACCTCCTGATCTGAATCTTGAACTGGCTCCAAATTCTGCATGTCCACACCCCTTGTAGTAGATGATTGAGAATTAGTAGCAGTCACCACCGGCCATGTGCACTGGCTCAAACTTCTGCATGTCCACACCCCATGTAGTCGATGATTGAGAATTAGTAGCAGTCACCACCGGATTCACTGTCAGGATGATCCATCCTCTCTCCTTCATCAGCTTCAGATCCCACTGTTTCCCTGAGCAGGAAGGTCTGGAATTGAAAATACAGAGGACATTAAACAACATTCACTCAGTACATGGCACTCATTTTGGTTTATACGCTCGAAATTGAGCCATGAGGGAGGTGTGAAGAGTGTCAGGATGGCCGAGTGGTCTAAGGCGCTGCGTTCAGGTTGCAGCCTCCTTTGGAGGTGTGGGTTCAAATCCCACTTCTGACAAGTGTATTTTGCGAGGTGGATTCATTTTTGGATTTTTTTTCCCAAGCACCGTATCAAAAACAATGTCAACAGTTTCTGTAAATTATCAATAAGATCTATTTTCCGTTGCTTGCACTAATTGCCTGAAGTTGGCTAAATCGCAGTAAATCGGTAAAGCAGGAAATCACAGCATCTTCAACAAATCGTGATAGAGGGGACGAGATAAAGGTTTCGACCCTACATATCAAAAGCGCAGCTGTCAATAGTTCAGCAGGTTCACAGTGCAGAAGGTTCAGTGGCACCAGGGTCCCCTGCGTCCCAATCACAGCTGGTTTTTAACTTCTGTATTCAGGGGATGGAGGGGTGGGGGTGTTGCGTCGTGCACACACAGTGCCTGTTTTGCAGAGAAGTTTTAATAAATACACAAAGAATAATATGGAGTCTTTAGCCACGAGGAACACCTTCCCCTACCTTTTATTCTCTCCGATTCCACATCACCGCACCTACCATCCAACTCCAAAACTCGGGGGAGACTAACACTCCCTACCTCCCTTGGTGTGCATCATGGGCGTGCCCATGACGAACACAACATTTCTCCTTAACCAATACGAAACAAACATAGCTGCTCAAAAAAAACAAACTATACTAATCCAGTATACAAGAATAGTACACAACAATAAATATCACATTCAGTCAATCCACCCCGAATCCTTGCAGCCGCGTTGAGCATGGCGGTCGAGGACTCAAACTGTACCGTTCAAGTCCTTGTCTCAGAGGCACTGAGTTGATTGGTATGGAGCCAGGCACCTCCTGATCTGAATCTTGAACTGGCTCCAAATTCTGCATGTCCACACCCCCTGTAGTAGATGATTGAGAATTAGTAGCAGTCACCACCGGCCATATGCACTGGCTCAAAATTCTGCAAGTCCACACCCCATGTAGTAGATGATTGAGAATTAGTAGCAGTCACCACAGGGTCCACTGTCAGGATGATCCATCCTCTCTCCTTCATCAGCTTCAGATCCCACTGTTTCCCTGAGCAGGAAGGTCTGGAATTGAAAATACAGAGGACATTAAATAACATTCACTCAGTACATGGCACTCATTTTGGTTTATAAGCTGGAAATTGAGCATCAGTCTGGTGTCAAGAGTGTCAGGATGGCCGGGTCGTCTTAGGTGCTGCATTCAGGTCACAGTCTCCCTTGGAGACGTGGGTTCAAACCCCTCTTCTGACAAGTGTCTTTTGCGAGGTGGATACATTTTTGGACTTTTTTTTTCCAAGCACCCTTATCAAAAACAATGTCAACAGTTTCTGTAAATTATCGATAAGATCTATTGTCCGTTGCTTGCACTAATTGCCTGAAGTTGGCTAAATCGCAGTAAATCAGTAAAGCAGGAAATCACAGCATCTTCAACAAATCGTGACAGAGGGGCCGAGATAAAGGTTTCGACCCTACATATCAAAAGCACAGCTGTCAATAGTTCAGCAGGTTCACAGTGCAGAAGGCTCAGTGGCACCAGGGTCCCCTGCATCCCAATCACAGCTGGTTTTTAACTTCTGTATTCAGGGCATGGGAGGGGTGTGTTGCATCGTGCACACACAGTGCCTGTTTCACAGATAAGTTTTAATAAATACACAGAGAATAATATAGAGTCATTGGCCACGAGGAACACCTTCCCTGACCTTTTATTCTCTCCGGTTCCACGTCACCGCGCCTACCATCCAACTCCAAAACTCGGGGGAGACTAACACTCCCTACCTCCCTTGGTATGCATCATAGGCGTGCCCATGACGAACACAACATTTCTCCTTAACCAATACAAAACAAACATAGCTGTGCAAAAAAAAGATACTATACTAAACCAGTATACAAGAATAGTACACAACAAGAAATGCCACATTCAGTCAATCCACCCCGAATCCTTGCAGCCGCGTTGAGCATGGCGGTCGAGGACTCAAACTGTACCGTTCAAGTCCTTGTCTCAGAGGCACTGAGTTGATTGGAATGGAGCCAGGCACCTCCTGATCTGAATCTTGAACTGGCTGCAAATTCTGCATGTCCACACCCCCGGTAGTAGATGATTGAGGATTAGTAGCAGTCACCACCGGCCATGTGCACTGGCTCAAAATTCAGCATGTCCACACCCCATGTAGTAGATGATTGAGAATTAGAAGCAGTCACCACCGGATCCACTGTCAGGATGATCCATCCTCTCTCCTTCATCAGCTTCAGATCCCACTGTTTCCCTGAGCAGGAAGGTCTGGAATTGAAAATACAGAGGACATTAAACAACATTCACTCAGTACATGGCACTCATTTTGGTTTATAAGCTGGAATTTGAGCCATCAGTGCAGTGTCAAGAGTGTCAGGATGGCAGAGTGGTCTAAGGCGCTGCGTTCAGATTGCAGCCTCCCTTGGAGGTGTGGGTTCAAATCCCACTTCTGACAAGTGTATTTTGCGAGGTGGATACATTTTTGGACTTTTTTTTCCCAAGCACCGTATCAAAAACAATGTCAACAGTTTCTGTAAATTATTGATAAGATCTATTTTCCGTTGCTTGCACTAATTGCCTGAAGTTGGCTAAATCGCAGTAAATCGGTAAAGCAGGAAATCACAGCATCTTCAACAAATCGTGATAGAGGGGCCGAGATAAAGGTTTCGACCCTACATATCAAAAGCGCAGCTGTCAATAGTTCAGCAGGTTCACAGTGCAGAAGGTTCAGTGGCACCAGGGTCCCCTGCGTCCCAATCACAGCTGGTTTTTAACTTCTGTATTCAGGGGATGGGAGGGGTGGGGGTGTTGCGTCGTGCACACACAGTGCCTGTTTTGCAGAGAAGTTTTAATAAATACACAAAGAATAATATGGAGTCTTTAGCCACGAGGAACACCTTCCCCTACCTTTTATTCTCTCCGATTCCACATCACCGCACCTACCATCCAACTCCAAAACTCGGGGGAGACTAACACTCCCTACCTCCCTTGGTGTGCATCATGGGCGTGCCCATGACGAACACAACATTTCTCCTTAACCAATACAAAACAAACATAGCTGCTCAAAAAAAAGATACTATACTAATCCAGTATACAAGAATAGTACACAACAATAAATACCACATTCAGTCAATCCACCCCGAATCCTTGCAGCCGCGTTGAGCATGGCGGTCGAGGACTCAAACTGTACCGTTCAAGTCCTTGTCTCAGAGGCACTGAGTTGATTGGTATGGAGACAGGCACCTCCTGATCTGAATCTTGAACTGGCTCCAAATTCTGCATGTCCACACCCCCTGTAGTAGATGATTGAGAATTAGTAGCAGTCACCACCGGCCATATGCACTGGCTCAAAATTCTGCAAGTCCACACCCCATGTAGTAGATGATTGAGAATTAGTAGCAGTCACCTCAGGGTCCACTGTCAGGATGATCCATCCTCTCTCCTTCATCAGCTTCAGATCCCACTGTTTCCCTGAGCAGGAAGGTCTGGAATTGAAAATACAGAGGACATTAAATAACATTCACTCAGTACATGGCACTCATTTTGGTTTATAAGCTGGAAATTGAGCCATCAGTCTGGTGTCAAGAGTGTCAGGATGGCCGGGTGGTCTAAGGTGCTGCATTCAGGTCACAGTCTCCCTTGGAGACGTGGGTTCAAACCCATCTTCTGACAAGTGTCTTTTGCGAGGTGGATACATTTTTGGACTTTTTTTTTTCAAGCACCCTTATCAAAAACAATGTCAACAGTTTCTGTAAATTATCGATAAGATCTATTGTCCGTTGCTTGCACTAATTGCCTGAAGTTGGCTAAATCGCGGTAAAGCGGTAAAGCGGGAAATCACAGCATCTTCAACAAATCGTGATAGAGGGGCAGAGATAAAGGTTTCGACCCTACATATCAAAAGCACAGCTGTCAATAGTTCAGCAGGTTCACAGTGCAGAAGGTTTAGTGGCACCAGGGTCCCCTGCATCCCAATCACAGCTGGTTTTTAACTTCTGTATTCAGGGCATGGGAGGGGTGTGTTGCATCGTGCACACACGATGCCTGTTTCGCAGATAAGTTTTAATAAATACACAGAGAATAATATAGAGTCATTGGCCAGGAGGAACACCTTCCCTGACCTTTTATTCTCTCCGGTTCCACGTCACCGCGCCTACCATCCAACTCCAAAACTCGGGGGAGACTAACACTCCCTACCTCCCTTGGTGTGCATCATAGGCGTGCCCATGACGAACACAACATTTCTCCTTAACCAATACAAAACAAACATAGCTGCTCAAAAAAAAGATACTATACTAATCCAGTATACAAGAATAGTACACAACAAAAAATGCCACATTCAGTCAATCCACCCCGAATCCTTGCAGCCGCGTTGAGCATGGCGGTCGAGGACTCAAACTGTACCGTTCAAGTCCTTGTCTCAGAGGCACTGAGTTGATTGGTATGGAGCCAGGCACCTCCTGATCTGAATCTTGAACTGGCTCCAAATTCTGCATGTCCACACCCCTTGTAGTAGATGATTGAGAATTAGTAGCAGTCACCACCGGCCATGTGCAGTGGCTCAAAATTCAGCATGTCCACACCCCATGTAGTAGATGATTGAGAATTAGTAGCAGTCACCACCAGATCCACTGTCAGGATGATCCATCCTCTCTCCTTCATCAGCTTCAGATCCCACTGTTTCCCTGAGCAGGAAGGTCTGGAATTGAAAATACAGAGGACATTAAACAACCTTCACTCAGTACATGGCACTCATTTTGGTTTATAAGCTGGAAATTGAGCCATCAGTGCAGTGTAACGAGTGTCAGGATGGCCGAGTGGTCTAAGGCACTGCGTTCAGGTCACAGTCTCCTTTGGAGGCGTGGGTTCGAATCCCACTTCTGACAAGTGTCTTTTGCGAGGTGGATACATTTTTTGTCTTTTTTTTTCCAAGCACCCGTATCAAAAACAATGTCAGCAGTTTCTGTAAATTATCGATAAGATCTATTGTCCGTTGCTTGCACTAATTTCCTGAAGTTGGCTAAATCGCAGTAAATCGGTAAAGCGGGAAATCACAGCATCTTCAACAAATCGTGATAGAGGGGCAGAGATAAAGGTTTTGACCCTACATATCAAGAGCGCAGATGTCAATAGTTCAGCAGGTTCACAGTGCAGAAGGTTCAGTGGCACCAGGGTCCCCTGCGTCCCAATCACAGCTGGTTTTTAACTTCTGTATTCAGGGCATGGGAGGGGTGTGTTGCATCGTGCACACATGGTGCCTGTTTCGCAGATAAGTTTTAATAAATACACAGAGAATAATATAGAGTCATTGGCCACGAGGAACACCTTCCCTGGCCTTTTATTCTCTCCGGTTCCACGTCACCGCGCCTACCATCCAACTCCAAAACTCGGGGGAGACTAACACTCCCTACCTCCCTTGGTGTGCATCATAGGCGTGCCCATGACGAACACAACATTTCTCCTTAACCAATACAAAACAAACATAGCTGCTCAAAAAAAAGATACTATACTAATCCAGTATACAAGAATAGTACACAACAAGAAATGCCACATTCAGTCAATCCACCCCGAATCCTTGCAGCCGCGTTGAGCATGGCGGTCGAGGACTCAAACTGTACCGTTCAAGTCCTTGTCTCAGAGGCACTGAGTTGATTGGTATGGAGCCAGGTACCTCCTGATCTGAATCTTGAACTGGCTCCAAATTCTGCATGTCCACACCCCTTGTAGTAGATGATTGAGAATTAGTAGCAGTCACCACCGGCCATGTGCACTGGCTCAAACTTCTGCATGTCCACACCCCAAGTAGTCGATGATTGAGAATTAGTAGCAGTCACCACCGGATTCACTGTCAGGATGATCCATCCTCTCTCCTTCATCAGCTTCAGATCCCACTGTTTCCCTGAGCAGGAAGGTCTGGAATTGAAAATACAGAGGACATTAAACAACATTCACTCAGTACATGGCACTCATTTTGGTTTATAAGCTGGAAATTGAGCCATCAGTGCAGTGTAAAGAGTGTCAGGATGGCCGAGTGGTCTAAGGCGCTGCGTTCATGTCGCAGTCTCCTTTGGAGGCGTGGGTTCGAATCCCACTTCTGACAAGTGTCTTTTGCGAGGTGGATACATTTTTTTACTTTTTTTTTCCAAGCACCCGTATCAAAAACAATGTCAGCAGTTTCTGTAAATTATCGATAAGATCTATTGTCCGTTGCTTGCACTAATTTCCTGAAGTTGGCTAAATCGCAGTAAATCGGTAAAGCGGGAAATCACAGCATCTTCAACAAATCGTGATAGAGGGGCAGAGATAAAGGTTTTGACCCTACATATCAAGAGCGCAGATGTCAATAGTTCAGCAGGTTCACAGTGCAGAAGGTTCAGTGGTACCAGGGTCCCCTGCGTCCCAATCACAGCTGGTTTTTAACTTCTGTATTCAGGGCATGGGAGGGGTGTGTTGCATCGTGCACACATGGTGCCTGTTTCTCAGATAAGTTTTAATAAATACACAGAGAATAATATAGAGTCATTGGCCACGAGGAACACCTTCCCTGGCCTTTTATTCTCTCCGGTTCCACGTCACCGCGCCTACCATCCAACTCCAAAACTCGGGGGAGACTAACACTCCCTACCTCCCTTGGTGTGCATCATAGGCGTGCCCATGACGAACACAACATTTCTCCTTAACCAATACAAAACAAACATAGCTGCTCAAAAAAAAGATACTATACTAATCCAGTATACAAGAATAGTACACAACAAGAAATGCCACATTCAGTCAATCCACCCCGAATCCTTGCAGCCGCGTTGAGCATGGCGGTCGAGGACTCAAACTGTACCGTTCAAGTCCTTGTCTCAGAGGCACTGAGTTGATTGGTATGGAGCCAGGCACCTCCTGATCTGAATCTTGAACTGGCTCCAAATTCTGCATGTCCACACCCCTTGTAGTAGATGATTGAGAATTAGTAGCAGTCACCACCGGCCATGTGCACTGGCTCAAACTTCTGCATGTCCACACCCCATGTAGTCGATGATTGAGAATTAGTAGCAGTCACCACCGGATTCACTGTCAGGATGATCCATCCTCTCTCCTTCATCAGCTTCAGATCCCACTGTTTCCCTGAGCAGGAAGGTCTGGAATTGAAAATACAGAGGACATTAAACAACATTCACTCAGTACATGGCACTCATTTTGGTTCATAAGCTGGAATTTGAGCCATCAGTGCAGTGTCAAGAGTGTCAGGATGGCAGAGTGGTCTAAGGCGCTGCGTTCAGGTCGCAGTCTCCTTTGGAGGCGTGGGTTCGAATCCAGCTTCTGACAAGTGTATTTTGCGAGGTGGATACATTTTTTGACTTTTTTTTCCCAAGCACCGTATCAAAAACAATGTCAACAGTTTCTGTAAATTATCGATAAGATCTATTTTCCGTTGCTTGCACTAATTGCCTGAAGTTGGCTAAATCGCAGTAAATCGGTAAAGCAGGAAATCACAGCATCTTCAACAAATCGTGATAGAGGGGCCGAGATAAAGGTTTCGACCCTACATATCAAAAGCGCAGCTGTCAATAGTTCAGCAGGTTCACAGTGCAGAAGGTTCAGTGGCACCAGGGTCCCCTGCTTCCCAATCACAGCTGGTTTTTAACTTCTGTATTCAGGGGATGGGAGGGGTGGGGGTGTTGCGTCGTGCACACACAGTGCCTGTTTTGCAGAGAAGTTTTAATAAATACACAAAGAATAATATGGAGTCTTTAGCCACGAGGAACACCTTCCCCTACCTTTTATTCTCTCCGATTCCACATCACCGCACCTACCATCCAACTCCAAAACTCGGGGGAGACTAACACTCCCTACCTCCCTTGGTGTGCATCATGGGCGTGCCCATGACAAACACAACATTTCTCCTTAACCAATACAAAACAAAAATAGCTGCTCAAAAAAAAGATACTATACTAATCCAGTATACAAGAATAGTACACAACAATAAATACCACATTCAGTCAATCCACCCCGAATCCTTGCAGCCGCGTTGAGCATGGCGGTCGAGGACTCAAACTGTACCGTTCAAGTCCTTGTCTCAGAGGCACTGAGTTGATTGGTATGGAGCCAGGCACCTCCTGATCTGAATCTTGAACTGGCTCCAAATTCTGCATGTCCACACCCCCTGTAGTAGAGGATTGAGAATTAGTAGCAGTCACCACCGGCCATATGCACTGGCTCAAAATTCTGCAAGTCCACACCCCATGTAGTAGATGATTGAGAATTAGTAGCAGTCACCACAGGGTCCACTGTCAGGATGATCCATCCTCTCTCCTTCATCAGCTTCAGATCCCACTGTTTCCCTGAGCAGGAAGGTCTGGAATTGAAAATACAGAGGACATTAAATAACATTCACTCAGTACATGGCACTCATTTTGGTTTATAAGCTGGAAATTGAGCCATCAGTCTGGTGTCAAGAGTGTCAGGATGGCTGGGTGGTCTAAGGTGCTGCGTTCAGGTCACAGTCTCCCTTGGAGATGTGGGTTCAAACCCCTCTTCTGACAAGTGTCTTTTGCGAGGTGGATACATTTTTGGACTTTTTTTTTTTTCAAGCACCCTTATCAAAAACAATGTCAACAGTTTCTGTAAATTATCGATAAGATCTATTGTCCGTTGCTTGCACTAATTGCCTGAAGTTGGCTAAATCGCAGTAAATCGGTAAAGCGGGAAATCACAGCATCTTCAACAAATCGTGATAGAGGGGCAGAGATAAAGGTTTCGACCCTACATATCAAAAGCACAGCTGTCAATAGTTCAGCAGGTTCACAGTGCAGAAGGTTTAGTGGCACCAGGGTCCCCTGCGTCCCAATCACAGCTGGTTTTTAACTTCTGTATTCAGGGCATGGGAGGGGTGTGTTGCATCGTGCACACACGATGCCTGTTTCGCAGATAAGTTTTAATGAATACACAGAGAATAATATAGAGTCATTGGCCACGAGGAACACCTTCCCTGACCTTTTATTCTCTCTGGTTCCACGTCACCGCGCCTACCATCCAACTCCAAAACTCGGGGGAGACTAACACTCCCTACCTCCCTTGGTGTGCATCATAGGCGTGCCCATGACGAACACAACATTTCTCCTTAACCAATACAAAACAAACATAGCTGCTCAAAAAAAAGATACTATACTAATCCAGTATACAAGAATAGTACACAACAAGAAATGCCACATTCAGTCAATCCACCTTGAATACTTGCAGCCGCGTTGAGCATGGCGGTCGAGGACTCAAACTGTACCGTTCAAGTCCTTGTCTCAGAGGCACTGAGTTGATTGGTATGGAGCCAGGCACCTCCTGATCTGAATCTTGAACTGGCTCCAAATTCTGCATGTCCACACCCCTTGTAGTAGATGATTGAGAATTAGTAGCAGTCACCACCGGCCATGTGCACTGGCTCAAACTTCTGCATGTCCACACCCCATGTAGTCGATGATTGAGAATTAGTAGCAGTCACCACCGGATTCACTGTCAGGATGATCCATCCTCTCTCCTTCATCAGCTTCAGATCCCACTGTTTCCCTGAGCAGGAAGGTCTGGAATTGAAAATACAGAGGACATTAAACAACATTCACTCAGTACATGGCACTCATTTTGGTTTATACGCTCGAAATTGAGCCATGAGGGAGGTGTGAAGAGTGTCAGGATGGCCGAGTGGTCTAAGGTGCTGCGTTCAGGTTGCAGCCTCCCTTGGAGATGTGGGTTCAAATCCCACTTCTGACAAGTGTATTTTGCGAGGTGGATTCATTTTTGGACTTTTTTTTCCCAAGCACCGTATCAAAAACAATGTCAACAGTTTCTGTAAATTATCGATAAGATCTATTTTCCGTTGCTTGCACTAATTGCCTGAAGTTGGCTAAATCGCAGTAAATCGGTAAAGCAGGAAATCACAGCATCTTCAACAAATCGTGATAGAGGGGCCGAGATAAAGGTTTCGACCCTACATATCAAAAGCGCAGCTGTCAATAGTTCAGCAGGTTCACAGTGCAGAAGGTTCAGTGGCACCAGGGTCCCCTGCGTCCCAATCACAGCTGGTTTTTAACTTCTGTATTCAGGGGATGGGAGGGGTGGGGGTGTTGCGTCGTGCACACACAGTGCCTGTTTTGCAGAGAAGTTTTAATAAATACACAAAGAATAATATGGAGTCTTTAGCCACGAGGAACACCTTCCCCTACCTTTTATTCTCTCCGATTCCACATCACCGCACCTACCATCCAACTCCAAAACTCGGGGGAGACTAACACTCCCTACCTCTCTTGGTGTGCATCATGGGCGTGCCCATGACGAACACAACATTTCTCCTTAACCAATACAAAACAAACATAGCTGCTCAAAAAAAAGATACTATACTAATCCAGTATACAAGAATAGTACACAACAATAAATACCACATTCAGTCAATCCACCCCGAATCCTTGCAGCCGCGTTGAGCATGGCGGTCGAGGACTCAAACTGTACCGTTCAAGTCCTTGTCTCAGAGGCACTGAGTTGATTGGTATGGAGACAGGCACCTCCTGATCTGAATCTTGAACTGGCTCCAAATTCTGCATGTCCACACCCCCTGTAGTAGATGATTGAGAATTAGTAGCAGTCACCACCGGCCATATGCACTGGCTCAAAATTCTGCAAGTCCACACCCCATGTAGTAGATGATTGAGAATTAGTAGCAGTCACCTCAGGGTCCACTGTCAGGATGATCCATCCTCTCTCCTTCATCAGCTTCAGATCCCACTGTTTCCCTGAGCAGGAAGGTCTGGAATTGAAAATACAGAGGACATTAAATAACATTCACTCAGTACATGGCACTCATTTTGGTTTATAAGCTGGAAATTGAGCCATCAGTCTGGTGTCAAGAGTGTCAGGATGGCCGGGTGGTCTAAGGTGCTGCATTCAGGTCACAGTCTCCCTTGGAGACGTGGGTTCAAACCCATCTTCTGACAAGTGTCTTTTGCGAGGTGGATACATTTTTGGACTTTTTTTTTTCAAGCACCCTTATCAAAAACAATGTCAACAGTTTCTGTAAATTATCGATAAGATCTATTGTCCGTTGCTTGCACTAATTGCCTGAAGTTGGCTAAATCGCGGTAAAGCGGTAAAGCGGGAAATCACAGCATCTTCAACAAATCGTGATAGAGGGGCAGAGATAAAGGTTTCGACCCTACATATCAAAAGCACAGCTGTCAATAGTTCAGCAGGTTCACAGTGCAGAAGGTTTAGTGGCACCAGGGTCCCCTGCATCCCAATCACAGCTGGTTTTTAACTTCTGTATTCAGGGCATGGGAGGGGTGTGTTGCATCGTGCACACACGATGCCTGTTTCGCAGATAAGTTTTAATAAATACACAGAGAATAATATAGAGTCATTGGCCACGAGGAACACCTTCCCTGACCTTTTATTCTCTCCGGTTCCACGTCACCGCGCCTACCATCCAACTCCAAAACTCGGGGGAGACTAACACTCCCTACCTCCCTTGGTGTGCATCATAGGCGTGCCCATGACGAACACAACATTTCTCCTTAACCAATACAAAACAAACATAGCTGCTCAAAAAAAAGATACTATACTAATCCAGTATACAAGAATAGTACACAACAAGAAATGCCACATTCAGTCAATCCACCCCGAATCCTTGCAGCCGCGTTGAGCATGGCGGTCGAGGACTCAAACTGTACCGTTCAAGTCCTTGTCTCAGAGGCACTGAGTTGATTGGTATGGAGCCAGGCACCTCCTGATCTGAATCTTGAACTGGCTCCAAATTCTGCATGTCCACACCCCTTGTAGTAGATGATTGAGAATTAGTAGCAGTCACCACCGGCCATGTGCAGTGGCTCAAAATTCAGCATGTCCACACCCCATGTAGTAGATGATTGAGAATTAGTAGCAGTCACCACCAGATCCACTGTCAGGATGATCCATCCTCTCTCCTTCATCAGCTTCAGATCCCACTGTTTCCCTGAGCAGGAAGGTCTGGAATTGAAAATACAGAGGACATTAAACAACATTCACTCAGTACATGGCACTCATTTTGGTTTATAAGCTGGAAATTGAGCCATCAGTGCAGTGTCACGAGTGTCAGGATGGCCGAGTGGTCTAAGGCACTGCGTTCAGGTCACAGTCTCCTTTGGAGGCGTGGGTTCGAATCCCACTTCTGACAAGTGTCTTTTGCGAGGTGGATACATTTTTTGTCTTTTTTTTTCCAAGCACCCGTATTAAAAACAATGTCAGCAGTTTCTGTAAATTATCGATAAGATCTATTGTCCGTTGCTTGCACTAATTTCCTGAAGTTGGCTAAATCGCAGTAAATCGGTAAAGCGGGAAATCACAGCATCTTCAACAAATCGTGATAGAGGGGCAGAGATAAAGGTTTTGACCCTACATATCAAGAGCGCAGATGTCAATAGTTCAGCAGGTTCACAGTGCAGAAGGTTCAGTGGCACCAGGGTCCCCTGCGTCCCAATCACAGCTGGTTTTTAACTTCTGTATTCAGGGCATGGGAGGGGTGTGTTGCATCGTGCACACATGGTGCCTGTTTCGCAGATAAGTTTAAATAAATACACAGAGAATAATATAGAGTCATTGGCCACGAGGAACACCTTCCCTGGCCTTTTATTCTCTCCGGTTCCACGTCACCGCGCCTACCATCCAACTCCAAAACTCGGGGGAGACTAACACTCCCTACCTCCCTTGGTGTGCATCATAGGCGTGCCCATGACGAACACAACATTTCTCCTTAACCAATACAAAACAAACATAGCTGCTCAAAAAAAAGATACTATACTAATCCAGTATACAAGAATAGTACACAACAAGAAATGCCACATTCAGTCAATCCACCCCGAATCCTTGCAGCCGCGTTGAGCATGGCGGTCGAGGACTCAAACTGTACCGTTCAAGTCCTTGTCTCAGAGGCACTGAGTTGATTGGTATGGAGCCAGGTACCTCCTGATCTGAATCTTGAACTGGCTCCAAATTCTGCATGTCCACACCCCTTGTAGTAGATGATTGAGAATTAGTAGCAGTCACCACCGGCCATGTGCACTGGCTCAAACTTCAGCATGTCCACACCCCAAGTAGTCGATGATTGAGAATTAGTAGCAGTCACCACCGGATTCACTGTCAGGATGATCCATCCTCTCTCCTTCATCAGCTTCAGATCCCACTGTTTCCCTGAGCAGGAAGGTCTGGAATTGAAAATACAGAGGACATTAAACAACATTCACTCAGTACATGGCACTCATTTTGGTTTATAAGCTGGAAATTGAGCCATCAGTGCAGTGTAAAGAGTGTCAGGATGGCCGAGTGGTCTAAGGCGCTGCGTTCATGTCGCAGTCTCCTTTGGAGGCGTGGGTTCGAATCCCACTTCTGACAAGTGTCTTTTGCGAGGTGGATACATTTTTTGACTTTTTTTTTCCAAGCACCCGTATCAAAAACAATGTCAGCAGTTTCTGTAAATTATCGATAAGATCTATTGTCCGTTGCTTGCACTAATTTCCTGAAGTTGGCTAAATCGCAGTAAATCGGGAAATCACAGCATCTTCAACAAATCGTGATAGAGGGGCAGAGATAAAGGTTTTGACCCTACATATCAAGAGCGCAGATGTCAATAGTTCAGCAGGTTCACAGTGCAGAAGGTTCAGTGGCACCAGGGTCCCCTGCGTCCCAATCACAGCTGGTTTTTAACTTCTGTATTCAGGGCATGGGAGGGGTGTGTTGCATCGTGCACACATGGTGCCTGTTTCGCAGATAAGTTTTAATAAATACACAGAGAATAATATAGAGTCATTGGCCACGAGGAACACCTTCCCTGGCCTTTTATTCTCTCCGGTTCCACGTCACCGCGCCTACCATCCAACTCCAAAACTCGGGGGAGACTAACACTCCCTACCTCCCTTGGTGTGCATCATAGGCGTGCCCATGACGAACACAACATTTCTCCTTAACCAATACAAAACAAACATAGCTGCTCAAAAAAAAGATACTATACTAATCCAGTATACAAGAATAGTACACAACAAGAAATGCCACATTCAGTCAATCCACCCCGAATCCTTGCAGCCGCGTTGAGCATGGCGGTCGAGGACTCAAACTGTACCGTTCAAGTCCTTGTCTCAGAGGCACTGAGTTGATTGGTATGGAGCCAGGCACCTCCTGATCTGAATCTTGAACTGGCTCCAAATTCTGCATGTCCACACCCCTTGTAGTAGATGATTGAGAATTAGTAGCAGTCACCACCGGCCATGTGCACTGGCTCAAACTTCTGCATGTCCACACCCCAAGTAGTCGATGATTGAGAATTAGTAGCAGTCACCACCGGATTCACTGTCAGCATGATCCATCCTCTCTCCTTCATCAGCTTCAGATCCCACTGTTTCCCTGAGCAGGAAGGTCTGGAATTGAAAATACAGAGGACATTAAACAACATTCACTCAGTACATGGCACTCATTTTGGTTTATAAGCTGGAAATTGAGCCATCAGTACAGTGTGAAGAGTGTCAGGATGGCCGAGTGGTCTAAGGCGCTGCGTTCAGGTCGCAGTCTCTTTTGGAGGCGTGGGTTTGAATCCCACTTCTGACGAGTGTCTTTTGCGAGGTGGATACATTTTTGGACTTTTTTTTTCCAAGCACCTGTATCAAAAACAATGTCAACAGTTTCTGTACATTATCGATAAGATCTATTGTCCGTTGCTTGCACTAATTTACTGAAGTTGTCTAAATCGCAGTAAATCGGTAAAGCGGGAAATCACAGCATCTTCAACAAATCGTGGTAGAGGGGCAGAGATAAAGGTTTCGACCCTACATATCAAGAGCGCAGCTGTCAATAGTTCAGCAGGTTCACAGTGCAGAAGGTTCAGTGGCACCAGGGTCCCCTGCGTCCCAATCACAGCTGGTTTTTAACTTCTGTATTCAGGGCATGGGAGGGGTGTGTTGCATCGTGCACACACGGTGCCTGTTTCGCAGATAAGTTTTAATAAATACACAGAGAATAATATAGAGTCATTGGCCACGAGGAACACCTTCCCTGACCTTTTATTCTCTCCAGTTCCACGTCACCGCGCCTACCATCCAACTCCAAAACTCAGGGGAGACTAACACTCCCTACCTCCCTTGGTGTGCATCATAGGCGTGCCCATGACGAACACAACATTTCTCCTTAACCAATACAAAACAAACATAGCTGCTCAAAAAAAAGATACTATACTAATCCAGTTTACAAGAATAGTACACAACAAGAAATGCCACAATCAGTCAATCCACCCCGAATCCTTGCAGCCGCGTTGAGCATGGCGGTCGAGGACTCAAACTGTACCGTTCAAGTCTTTGTCTCAGAGGCACTGAGTTGATTGGTATGGAGCCAGTCACCTCCTGATCTGAATCATGAACTGGCTCCAAATTCTGCATGTCCACACCCCTTGTAGTAGATGATTGAGAATTAGTAGCAGTCACCACCGGCCATGTGCACTGGCTCAAACTTCTGCATGTCCACACCCCATGTAGTCGATGATTGAGAATTAGTAGCAGTCACCACCGGATTCACTGTCAGGATGATCCATCCTCTCTCCTTCATCAGCTTCAGATCCCACTGTTTCCCTGAGCAGGAAGGTCTGGAATTGAAAATACAGAGGACATTAAACAACATTCACTCAGTACATGGCACTCATTTTGGTTTATACGCTCGAAATTGAGCCATGAGCAAGGTGTGAAGAGTGTCAGGATGGCCGAGTGGTCTAAGGTGCTGCGTTCAGGTTGCAGCCTCCCTTGGAGGTGTGGGTTTAAATCCCACTTCTGACAAGTGTATTTTGCGAGGTGGATACATTTTTGGACTTTTTTTTCCCAAGCACCGTATCAAAAACAATGTCAACAGTTTCTGTAAATTATAGATAAGATCTATTTTCCGTTGCTTGCACTAATTGCCTGAAGTTGGCTAAATCGCAGTAAATCGGTAAAGCAGGAAATCACAGCATCTGCAACAAATCGCGATAGAGGGGCCGAGATAAAGGTTTCGACCCTACATATCAAAAGCGCAGGTGTCAATAGTTCAGCAGGTTCACAGTGCAGAAGGTTCAGTGGCACCAGGGTCCCCTGCGTCCCAATCAGAGCTGGTTTTTAACTTCTGTATTCAGGGGATGGGAGGGGTGGGGGTGTTGCGTCGTGCACACACAGTGCCTGTTTTGCAGAGAAGTTTTAATAAATACACAAAGAATAATATGGAGTCTTTGGCCACGAGGAACACCTTCCCCTACCTTTTATTCTCTCCGATTCCACATCACCGCACCTACCATCCAACTCCAAAACTCGGGGGAGACTAACACTCCCTACCTCCCTTGGTGTGCATCATGGGCGTGCCCATGACGAACACAACATTTCTCCTTAACCAATACAAAACAAACATAGCTGCTCAAAAAAAAGATACTATACTAATCCAGTATACAAGAATAGTACACAACAAGAAATGCCACATTCAGTCAATCCACCCCGAATCCTTGCAGCCGCGTTGAGCATGGCGGTCGAGGACTCAAACTGTACCGTTCAAGTCCTTGTCTCAGAGGCACTGAGTTGATTGGTATGGAGCCAGGCACCTCCTGATCTGAATCTTGAACTGGCTCCAAATTCTGCATGTCCACACCCCTTGTAGTAGATGATTGAGAATTAGTAGCAGTCACCACCGGCCATGTGCACTGGCTCAAACTTCTGCATGTCCACACCCCAAGTAGTCGATGATTGAGAATTAGTAGCAGTCACCACCGGATTCACTGTCAGCATGATCCATCCTCTCTCCTTCATCAGCTTCAGATCCCACTGTTTCCCTGAGCAGGAAGGTCTGGAATTGAAAATACAGAGGACATTAAACAACATTCACTCAGTACATGGCACTCATTTTGGTTTATAAGCTGGAAATTGAGCCATCAGTGCAGTGTCAAGAGTGTCAGGATGGCCGAGTGGTCTAAGGCGCTGCGTTCAGGTTGCAGTCTCCTTTGGAGGCGTGGGTTCGAATCCCACTTCTGACAAGTATCTTTTGCGAGGTGGATACATTTTTGGACTTTTTTTTTCCAAGCACCTGTATAAAACAATGTCAACAGTTTCTGTACATTATCGATAAGATCTATTGTCCGTTGCTTGCACTAATTTCCTGAAGTTGGCTAAATCGCAGTAAATCAGTAAAGCGGGAAATCACAGCATCTTCAACAAATCGTGATAGAGGGGCAGAGATAAAGGTTTCGACCCTACATATCAAGAGCGCAGCTGTCAATAGTTCAGCAGGTTCACAGTGCAGAAGGTTCAGTGGAACCAGGGTCCCCTGCGTCCCAATCACAGCTGGTTTTTAACTTCTGTATTCAGGGCATGGGAGGGGTGTGTTGCATCGTGCACACACGGTGCCTGTTTCGCAGATAAGTTTTAATAAATACACAGAGAATAATATAGAGTCATTGGTAACGAGGAACACCTTCCCTGACCTTTTATTCTCTCCGGTTCCACGTCACCGCGCCTACCATCCAACTCCAAAACTCAGGGGAGACTAACACTCCCTACCTCCCTTGGTGTGCATCATAGGCGTGCCCATGACGAACACAACATTTCTCCTTAACCAATACAAAACAAACATAGCTGCTCAAAAAAAAGATACTATACTAATCCAGTTTACAAGAATAGTACAAAACAAGAAATGCCACATTCAGTCAATCCACCCCGAATCCTTGCAGCCGCGTTGAGCATGGCGGTCGAGGACTCAAACTGTACCGTTCAAGTCCTTGTCTCAGAGGCACTGAGTTGATTGGTATGGAGCCAGGCACCTCCTGATCTGAATCTTGAACTGGCTCCAAATTCTGCATGTCCACATCCCTTGTAGTAGATGATTGAGAATTAGTAGCAGTCACCACCGGCCATGTGAACTGGCTCAAACTTCTGCATGTCCACACCCCATGTAGTCGATGATTGAGAATTAGTAGCAGTCACCACCGGATTCACTGTCAGGATGATCCATCCTCTCTCCTTCATCAGCTTCAGATCCCACTGTTTCCCTGAGCAGGAAGGTCTGGAATTGAAAATACAGAGGACATTAAACAACATTCACTCAGTACATGGCACTCATTTTGGTTTATATGCTCGAAATTGAGCTATGAGCAAGGTGTGAAAAGTGTCAGGATGGCCGAGTGGTCTAAGGTGCTGCGTTCAGGTTGAAGCCTCCCTTGGAGGTGTGGGATTAAATCCCACTTCTGACAAGTGTATTTTGCGAGGTGGATACATTTTTGGACTTTTTTTTCCCAAGCACCGTATCAAAAACAATGTCAACAGTTTCTGTAAATTATCGATAAGATCTATTTTCCGTTGCTTGCACTAATTGCCTGAAGTTGGCTAAATCGCAGTAAATCGGTAAAGCAGGAAATCACAGCATCTGCAACAAATCGTGATAGAGGGGCCGAGATAAAGGTTTCGACCCTACATATCAAAAGCGCAGCTGTCAATAGTTCAGCAGGTTCACAGTGCAGAAGGTTCAGTGGCACCAGGGTCCCCTGCGTCCCAATCAGAGCTGGTTTTTAACTTCTGTATTCAGGGGATGGGAGGGGTGGGGGTGTTGCGTCGTGCACACACAGTGCCTGTTTTGCAGAGAAGTTTTAATAAATACACAAAGAATAATATGGAGTCTTTGGCCACGAGGAACACCTTCCCCTACCTTTTATTCTCTCCGATTCCACATCACCGCACCTACCATCCAACTCCAAAACTCGGGGGAGACTAATACTCCCTACCTCCCTTGGTGTGCATCATGGGCGTGCCCATGACGAACACAACATTTCTCCTTAACCAATACAAAACAAACATAGCTGCTCAAAAAAAAGATACTATACTAATCCAGTATACAAGAATAGTACACAACAAGAAATTCCACATTCAGTCAATCCACCCCGAATCCTTGCAGCCGCGTTGAGCATGGCGGTCGAGGACTCAAACTGTACCGTTCAAGTCCTTGTCTCAGAGGCACTGAGTTGATTGGTATGGAGCCAGGCACCTCCTGATCTGAATCTTGAACTGGCTCCAAATTCTGCATGTCCACACCCCCTGTAGTAGATGATTGAGAATTAGCAGCAGTCACCACCGGCCATATGCACTGGCTCAAAATTCTGCATGTCCACACCCCATGTAGTAGATGATTGAGAATTAGTAGCAGTCACCACAGGGTCCACTGTCAGGATGATCCATCCTCTCTCCTTCATCAGCTTCAGATCTCACTGTTTCCCTGAGCAGGAAGGTCTGGAATTGAAAATACAGAGGACATTAAATAACATTCACTCAGTACATGGCACTCATTTTGGTTTATAAGCTGGAAATTGAGGCATCAGTCTGGTGTCAAGAGTGTCAGGATGGCCGGGTGCTCTAAGGTGCTGCATTCAGTTCACAGTCACCCTTGGAGACGTGGGTTCAAACCCCTCTTCTGTCAAGTGTCTTTTGCGAGGTGGATACATTTCTGGACTTTTTTTTTTCCAAGCACCCTTATCAAAAACAATGTCAACAGTTTCTGTAAATTATCAATAAGATCTATTGTCCGTTGCTTGCACTAATTGCCTGAAGTTGGCTAAATCGCAGTAAATCGGTAAAGCAGGAAATCACAGCATCTTCAACAAATCGTGATAGAGGGGCCGAGATAAAGGTTTCGACCCTACATATCAAAAGCACAGCTGTCAATAGTTCAGCAGGTTCACAGTGCAGAAGGTTCAGTGGCACCAGGGTCCCCTGCGTCCCAATCACAGCTGGTTTTTAACTTCTCTATTCATGGCATGGGAGGGGTGTGTTGCATCGTGCACACACAGTGCCTGTTTCGCAAATAAGTTTTAATAAATACACAGAGAATAATATAGAGTCATTGGCCACGAGGAACACCTTCCCTGACCTTTTATTCTCTCCGGTTCCACGTCACCGCGCCTACCATCCAACTCCAAAACTCGGGGGAGACTAACACTCCCTTCCTCCCTTGGTGTGCATCATAGGCGTGCCCATGACGAACACAACATTTCTCCTAAACCAATACAAAACAAACATAGCTGCTAAAAAAAAAGATACTATACTAAACCAGTATACAAGAATAGTACACAACAAGAAATGCCACATACAGTCAATCCACCCCGAATCCTTGCAGCCACGTTGAGCATGGCGGTCGAGGACTCAAACTGTACCGTTCAAGTCCTTGTCTCAGGGGCACTGATTGGTTGGTATGGAGCCAGGCACCTCCTGATCTGAATCTTGAACTGGCTCCAAATTCTGCATGTCCACACCCCCTGTAGTAGATGATTGAGAATTAGTAGCAGTCACCACCGGCCATGTGCACTGGCTCAAAATTCAGCATGTCCACACCCCATGTAGTAGATGATTGAGAATTAGTAGCATTCACCACCGGATCCACTGTCAGGATGATCCATCCTCTCTCCTTCATCAGCTTCAGATCCCACTGTTTCCCTGAGCAGGAAGGTCTGGAATTGAAAATACAGAGGACATTAAACAACATTCACTCAGTACATGGCACTCATTTTGGTTTATAAGCTGGAAATTGAGCCATCAGTCTAGTGTCAAGAGTGTCAGGATGGCCGAGTGGTCTAAGGCGCTGCGTTCAGGTCGCGGTCTCCTTTGGAGGCGTGGGTTCGAATCCCACTTCTGACAAGTGTCTTCTGCGAGGTGGATACATTTTTGGACTTTTTTTTTCCAAGCACCCGTATCAAAAACAATGTCAACAGTTTCTGTAAATTATCGATAAGATCTATTGTCCGTTGCATGCTCTAATTTCCTAAAGTTGGCTAAATCGCAGTAAATCGGTAAAGCGGGAAATCACAGCATCTTCAACAAATCGTGATAGAGGGGCAGAGATAAAGGTTTCGACCCTACATATCAAGAGCGCAGCTGTCGATAGTTCAGCAGGTTCACAGTGCAGAAGGTTCAGTGGCACCAGGGTCCCCTGCGTCCCAATCACAGCTGGTTTTTAACTTCTGTATTCAGGGCATGGGAGGGGTGTGTTGCATCGTGCACACACGGTGCCTGTTTCGCAGATAAGTTTTAATAAATACACAGAGAATAATATTGAGTCATTGGCCACGAGGAACACCTTCCCTGACCTTTTATTCTCTCCGGTTCCACGTCACCGCGCCTACCATCCAACTCCAAAACTCGGGGGAGACTAACACTCCCTACCTCCCTTGGTGTGCATCATAGGCGTGCCCATGACGAACACAACATTTCTCCTTAACCAATACAAAACAAACATAGCTGCTCAAAAAAAAGATACTATACTAATCCAGTATACAAGAATAGTACACAACAAGAAATGCCACATTCAGTCAATCCACCCCGAATCCTTGCAGATGCGTTGAGCATGGCGGTCGAGGACTCAAACTGTACCGTTCAAGTCCTTGTCTCAGAGGCACTGAGTTGATTGGTATGGAGCCAGGCACCTCCTGATCTGAATCTTGAACTGGCTCCAAATTCTGCATGTCCACACCCCTTGTAGTAGATGATTGAGAATTAGTAGCAGTCACCACCGGCCATGTGCACTGGCTCAAACTTCTGCATGTCCACACCCCATGTAGTCGATGATTGAGAATTAGTAGCAGTCACCACCGGATTCACTGTCAGGATGATCCATCCTCTCTCCTTCATCAGCTTCAGATCCCACTGTTTCCCTGAGCAGGAAGGTCTGGAATTGAAAATACAGAGGACATTAAACAACATTCACTCAGTACATGGCACTCATTTTGGTTTATACTCTCGAAATTGAGCCATGAGCGAGGTGTGAAGAGTGTCAGGATGGCCGAGTGGTCTAAGGCACTATGTTCAGATCGCAGCCTCCCTTGGAGGTGTGGGTTCAAATCCCACTTCTGACAAGTGTATTTTGCGAGGTGGATACATTTTTGTACTTTTTTTCCCAAGCACCGTATCAAAAACAATGTCAACAGTTTCTGTAAATTATCGATAAGATCTATTTTCCGTTGCTTGCACTAATTGCCTGAAGTTGGCTAAATCGCAGTAAATCGGTAAAGCAGGAAATCACAGCATCTTCAACAAATCGTGATAGAGGGGCCGAGATAAAGGTTTCGACCCTACATATCAAAAGCGCAGCTGTCAATAGTTCAGCAGGTTCACAGTGCAGAAGGTTCAGTGGCACAAGGGTCCCCTGCGTCCCAATCACAGCTGGTTTTTAACTTCTATATTCAGGGGATGGGAGGGGTGGGGGTGTTGCGTCGTGCACACACAGTGCCTGTTTTGCAGAGAAGTTTTAATAAATACACAAAGAATAATATGGAGTCTTTAGCCACGAGGAACACCTTCCCCTACCTTTTATTCTCTCCGATTCCACATCACCGCACCTACCATCCAACTCCAAAACTCGGGGGAGACTAACACTCCCTACCTCCCTTGGTGTGCATCATGGGCGTGCCCATGACGAACACAACATTTCTCCTTAACCAATACAAAACAAACATAGCTGCTCAAAAAAAAGATACTATACTAATCCAGTATACAAGAATAGTACACAACAATAAATACCACATTCAGTCAATCCACCCCGAATCCTTGCACCCGCGTTGAGCATGGCGGTCGAAGACTCAAACTGTACCGTTCAAGTCCTTGTCTCAGAGGCACTGAGTTGATTGGTATGGAGCCAGGCACCTCCTGATCTGAATCTTGAACTGGCTCCTAATTCTGCATGTCCACACCCCCTGTAGTAGATGATTGAGAATTAGTAGCAGTCACCACCGGCCATATGCACAGGCTCAAAATTCTGCAAGTCCACACCCCATGTAGTAGATGATTGAGAATTAGTAGCAGTCACCACAAGGTCCACTGTCAGGATGATCCATCGTCTCTCTTTCATCAGCTTCAGATCCCACTGTTTCCCTGAGCAGGAAGGTCTGGAATTGAAAATACAGAGGACATTAAACAACATTCACTCAGTACATGGCACTCATTTTGGTTTATAAGCTGGAAATTGAGCCATCAGTGCAGTGTTAAGAGTGTCAGGGTGGCCGAGTGGTTTAAGGCTCTGCATTCAGGTCGCAGTCTCCTTTGGAGGCGTGGGTTCGAATCCCACTTCTGACAAGTGTCTTTTGCGAGGTGGATACATTTTTTGACTTTTTTTTTCCAAGCACCCGTATCAAAAACAATGTCAACAGTTTCTGTAAATTATCGATAAGATCTATTGTCCGTTGCTTGCACTAATTTCATGAAGTTGGCTAAATCGCAGTAAATCGGTAAAGCGGGAAATCACAGCATCTTCAACAAATCGTGATAGAGGGGCAGAGATAAAGGTTTCGACCCTACATATCAAGAGCGCAGCTGTCAATAGTTCAGCAGGTTCACAGTGCAGAAGGTTCAGTGGCACCAGGGTCCCCTGCGTCCCAATCACAGCTGGTTTTTAACTTCTGTATTCAGGGCATGGGAGGGGTGTGTTGCATCGTGCACACACGGTGCCTGTTTCGCAGATAAGTTTTAATAAATACACAGAGAATAATATAGAGTCATTGGCCACGAGGAACACCTTCCCTGACCTTTTATTCTCTCCGGTTCCACGTCACCGCGCCTACCACCCAACTCCAAAACTCGGGGGAGACTAACACTCCCTACCTCCCTTGGTGTGCATCATAGGCGTGCCCATGACGAACACAACATTTCTCCTTAACCAATACAAAACAAACATAGCTGCTCAAAAAAAAGATACTATACTAATCCAGTATACAAGAATAGTACACAACAAGAAATGCCACATTCAGTCAATCCACCCCGAATCCTTGCAGCCGCGTTGAGCATGGCGGTCGAGGACTCAAACTGTACCGTTCAAGTCCTTGTCTCAGAGGCACTGAGTTGATTGGTATGGAGCCAGGCACCTCCTGATCTGAATCTTGAACTGGCTCCAAATTCTGCATGTCCACACCCCCTGTAGTAGATGATTGAGAATTAGTAGCAGTCACCACCGGCCATGTGCACTGGCTCAAAATTCAGCATGTCCACACCCCATGTAGTAGATGATTGAAAATTAGTAGCAGTCACCACCGGATCCACTGTCAGGATGATCCATCCTCTCTCCTTCATCAGCTTCAGATCCCACTGTTTCCCTGAGCAGGAAGGTCTGGAATTGAAAATACAGAGGACATTAAACAACATTCACTCAGTACATGGCACTCATTTTGGTTTATAAGCTGGAAATTGAGCCATCAGTGCAGTGTCAGGATGGCCGAGTGGTCTAAGGCGCTGCGTTCAGGTCGCAGTCTTCTTTGGAGGCGTGGGTTCGAATCCCACTTCTGACAAGTGTCTTTTGCGAGGTGGATAAATTTTTGGACTTTTTTTTTCCAAGCACCCGTATCAAAAACAATGTCAACAGTTTCTGTAAATTATCGATAAGATCTATTGTCCGTTGCTTGCACTAATTTCCTGAAGTTGGCTAAATCGCAGTAAATCGGTAAAGCGGGAAATCACAGCATCTTCAACAAATCGTGATAGAGGGGCCGAGATAAAGGTTTCAACCCTACATATCAAAAGCGCAGCTGTCAATAGTTCAGCAGGTTCACAGTGCAGAAGGTTCAGTGGCACCAGGGTCTCCTGCGTCCCAATCACAGCTGGTTTTTAACTTCTGTGTTCAGGGCATGGGAGGGGTGTGTTGCATCGTGCACACACGGTGCCTGTTTCGCAGATAAGTTTTAATAAATACACAGAGAATAATATAGAGTCATTGGCCACGAGGAACACCTTCCCTGACCTTTTATTCTCTCCGGTTCCACGTCACCGCGCCTACCATCCAACTCCAAAACTCGGGGGAGACTAACACTCCCTACCTCCCTTGGTGTGCATCATAGGCGTGCCCATGACGAACACAACATTTCTCCTTAACCAATACAAAACAAACATAGCTGCTCAAAAAAAAGATACTATACTAATCCAGTATACAAGAATTGTACACAACAAGAAATGCCACATTCAGTCAATCCACCCCGAATCCTCGCAGCCGCGTTGAGCATGGCAGTCGAGGACTCAAACTGTACCGTTCAAGTCTTTGTCTCAGAGGCACTGAGTTGATTGGTATGGAGCCAGGCACCTCCTGATCTGAATCTTGAACTGGCTCCATATTCTGCATGTCCACACCCCTTGTAGTAGATGATTGAGAATTAGTAGCAGTCACCACCGGCCATGTGCACTGGCTAAAACTTCTGCATGTCCACACCCCATGTAGTCGATGATTGAGAATTAGTAGCAGTCACCACCGGATTCACTGTCAGGATGATCCATCCTCTCTCCTTCATCAGCTTCAGATCCCACTGTTTCCCTGAGCAGGAAGGTCTGGAATTGAAAATACAGAGGACATTAAACAACATTCACTCAGTACATGGCACTCATTTTGGTTTATACGCTCGAAATTGAGCCATGAGGGAGGTGTGAAGAGTGTCAGGATGGCCGAGTGGTCTAAGGCGCTGCGTTCAGGTCACAGCCTCCCTTGGAGGTATGGGTTCAAATCCCACTTCTGACAAGTGTATTTTGCGAGGTGGATACATTTTTGGACTTTTTTTTCCCAAGCACTGTATCAAAAACATTGTCAACAGTTTCTGTAAATTATCGATAAGATCTATTTTCCGTTGCTTGCACTAATTGTCTGAAGTTGGCTAAATCGCAGTAAATCGGTAAAGCAGGAAATCACAGCATCTTCAACAAATCGTGATAGAGGGGCCGAGATAAAGGTTTCGACCCTACATACCAAAAGCGCAGCTGTCAATAGTTCAGCAGGTTCACAGTGCAGAAGGTTCAGTGGCACCAGGGTCGCCTACGTCCCAATCACAGCTGGTTTTTAACTTCTGTATTCAGGGGATGGGAGGGGTGGGGGTGTTGCGTCGTGCACACACAGTGCCTGTTTTGCAGAGAAGTTTTAATAAATACACAAAGAATAATATGGAGTCTTTAGCCACGAGGAACACCTTCCCCTACCTTTTATTCTCTCCGATTCCACATCATCGCACCTACCATCCAACTCCAAAACTCGGGGGAGACTAACACTCCCTACCTCCCT
Source organism: Pleurodeles waltl (assembly GCF_031143425.1). Classification (NCBI taxonomy): domain Eukaryota; kingdom Metazoa; phylum Chordata; class Amphibia; order Caudata; family Salamandridae; genus Pleurodeles; species Pleurodeles waltl. Next base: position 6,998,443 of record NW_027150097.1, read on the forward strand.
TGGTGTGCATCATGGGCGTGCCCATGACGAACACAACATTTCTCCTTAACCAATACAAAACAAACATAGCTGCTCAAAAAAAAGATACTATACTAATCCAGTATACAAGAATAGTACACAACAAGAAATGCCACATTCAGTCAATCCACCCCGAATCCTTGCAGCCGCGTTGAGCATGGCGGTCGAGGACTCAAACTGTACCGTTCAAGTCCTTGTCTCAGAGGCACTGAGTTGATTGGTATGGAGCCAGGCACCTCCTGATCTGAATCTTGAACTGGCTCCAAATTCTGCATGTCCACACCCCTTGTAGTAGATGATTGAGAATTAGTAGCAGTCACCACCGGCCATGTGCACTGGCTCCAACATCTGCATGTCCTCACCCCATGTAGTCGATGATTTAGAATTAGTAGCAGTCACCACCGGATTCACTGTCAGGATGATCCATCCTCTCTCCTTCATCAGCTTCAGATCCCACTGTTTCCCTGAGCAGGAAGGTCTGGAATTGAAAATACAGAGGACATTAAACAACATTCACTCAGTACATGGCACTCATTTTGGTTTATACGCTCGAAATTGAGCCATGAGCAAGGTGTGAAGAGTGTCAGGATGGCCGAGTGGTTTAAGGTGCTACGTTCAGATCGCAGCCTCCCTTGGAGGTGTGGGTTCAAATCCCACTTCTGACAAGTTTATTTTGCGAGGTGGATACATTTTTGTACTTTTTTTCCCAAGCACCGTATCAAAAACAATGTCAACAGTTTCTGTAAATTATCGATAAGATCTATTTTCCGTTGCTTGCACTAATTGCCTGAAGTTGGCTAAATCGCAGTAAATCGGTAAAGCAGGAAATCACAGCATCTTCAACAAATCGTGATAGAGGGGCCGAGATAAAGGTTTCGACCCTACATATCAAAAGCGCAGCTGTCAATAGTTCAGCAGGTTCACAGTGCAGTAGGTTCAGTGGCACAAGGGTCCCCTGCGTCCCAATCACAGCTGGTTTTTAACTTCTGTATTCAGGGGATGGGAGGGGTGGGGGTGTTGCGTCGTGCACACACAGTGCCTGTTTTGCAGAGAAGTTTTAATAAATACACAAAGAATAATATGGAGTCTTTAGCCACGAGGAACACCTTCCCCTACCTTTTATTCTCTCCGATTCCACATCACCGCACCTACCATCCAACTCCAAAACTCGGGGGAGACTAACACTCCCTACCTCCCTTGGTGTGCATCATGGGCGTGCCCATGACGAACACAACATTTCTCCTTAACCAATACAAAACAAACATAGCTGCTCAAAAAAAAGATACTATACTAATCCAGTATACAAGAATAGTACACAACAAGAAATACCACATTCAGTCAATCCACCCCGAATCCTTGCAGCCGCGTTGAGCATGGCGGTCGAGGACTCAAACTGTACCGTTCAAGTCCTTGTCTCAGAGGCACTGAGTTGATTGGTATGGAGCCAGGCACCTCCTGATCTGAATCTTGAACTGGCTCCAAATTCTGCATGTCCACACCCCCTGTAGTAGATGATTGAGAATTAGCAGCAGTCACCACCGGCCATATGCACTGGCTCAAAATTCTGCATGTCCACACCCCATGTAGTAGATGATTGAGAATTAGTAGCAGTCACCACAGGGTCCACTGTCAGGATGATCCATCCTCTCTCCTTCATCAGCTTCAGATCTCACTGTTTCCCTGAGCAGGAAGGTCTGGAATTGAAAATACAGAGGACATTAAATAACATTCACTCAGTACATGGCACTCATTTTGGTTTATAAGCTGGAAATTGAGGCATCAGTCTGGTGTCAAGAGTGTCAGGATGGCCGGGTGCTCTAAGGTGCTGCATTCAGTTCACAGTCGCCCTTGGAGACGTGGGTTCAAACCCCTCTTCTGACAAGTGTCTTTTGCGAGGTGGATACATTTTTGGACTTTTTTTTTTCCAAGCACCCTTATCAAATACAATGTCAACAGTTTCTGTAAATTATCAATAAGATCTATTGTCCGTTGCTTGCACTAATTGCCTGAAGTTGGCTAAATCGCAGTAAATCGGTAAAGCAGGAAATCACAGCATCTTCAACAAATCGTGATAGAGGGGCCGAGATAAAGGTTTCGACCCTACATATCAAAAGCACAGCTGTCAATAGTTCAGCAGGTTCACAGTGCAGAAGGTTCAGTGGCACCAGGGTCCCCTGCGTCCCAATCACAGCTGGTTTTTAACTTCTGTATTCATGGCATGGGAGGGGTGTGTTGCATCGTGCACACACAGTGCCTGTTTCGCAAATAAGTTTTAATAAATACACAGAGAATAATATAGAGTCATTGGCCACGAGGAACACCTTCCCTGACCTTTTATTCTCTCCGGTTCCACGTCACCGCGCCTACCATCCAACTCCAAAACTCGGGGGAGACTAACACTCCCTACCTCCCTTGGTGTGCATCATAGGCGTGCCCATGACGAACACAACATTTCTCCTAAACCAATACAAAACAAACATAGCTGCTAAAAAAAAAGATACTATACTAAACCAGTATACAAGAATAGTACACAACAAGAAATGCCACATTCAGTCAATCCACCCCGAATCCTTGCAGCCACGTTGAGCATGGCGGTCGAGGACTCAAACTGTACCGTTCAAGTCCTTGTCTCAGGGGCACTGATTGGTTGGTATGGAGCCAGGCACCTCCTGATCTGAATCTTGAACTGGCTCCAAATTCTGCATGTCCACACCCCCTGTAGTAGATGATTGAGAATTAGTAGCAGTCACCACCGGCCATGTGCACTGGCTCAAAATTCAGCATGTCCACACCCCATGTAGTAGATGATTGAGAATTAGTAGCATTCACCACCGGATCCACTGTCAGGATGATCCATCCTCTCTCCTTCATCAGCTTCAGATCCCACTGTTTCCCTGAGCAGGAAGGTCTGGAATTGAAAATACAGAGGACATTAAACAACATTCACTCAGTACATGGCACTCATTTTGGTTTATAAGCTGGAAATTGAGCCATCAGTCTAGTGTCAAGAGTGTCAGGATGGCCGAGTGGTCTAAGGCGCTGCGTTCAGGTCGCGGTCTCCTTTGGAGGCGTGGGTTCGAATCCCACTTCTGACAAGTGTCTTTTGCGAGGTGGATACATTTTTGGACTTTTTTTTTCCAAGCACCCGTATCAAAAACAATGTCAACAGTTTCTGTAAATTATCGATAAGATCTATTGTCCGTTGCTTGCACTAATTTCCTAAAGTTGGCTAAATCGCAGTAAATCGGTAAAGCGGGAAATCACAGCATCTTCAACAAATCGTGATAGAGGGGCCGAGATAAAGGTTTCAACCCTACATATCAAGAGCGCAGCTGTCGATAGTTCAGCAGGTTCACAGTGCAGAAGGTTCAGTGGCACCAGGGTCCCCTGCGTCCCAATCACAGCTGGTTTTTAACTTCTGTATTCAGGGCATGGGAGGGGTGTGTTGCATCGTGCACACACGGTGCCTGTTTCGCAGAAAAGTTTTAATAAATACACAGAGAATAATATAGAGTCATTGGCCACGAGGAACACCTTCCCTGACCTTTTATTCTCTCCGGTTCCACGTCACCGCGCCTACCATCCAACTCCAAAACTCGGGGGAGACTAACACTCCCTACCTCCCTTGGTGTGCATCATAGGCGTGCCCATGACGAACACAACATTTCTCCTTAACCAATACAAAACAAACATAGCTGCTCAAAAAAAAGATACTATACTAATCCAGTATACAAGAATAGTACACAACAAGAAATGCCACATTCAGTCAATCCACCCCGAATCCTCGCAGCCGCGTTGAGCATGGCGGTCGAGGACTCAAACTGTACCGTTCAAGTCTTTGTCTCAGAGGCACTGAGTTGATTGGTATGGAGCCAGGCACCTCCTGATCTGAATCTTGAACTGGCTCCATATTCTGCATGTCCACACCCCTTGTAGTAGATGATTGAGAATTAGTAGCAGTCACCACCGGCCATGTGCACTGGCTAAAACTTCTGCATGTCCACACCCCATGTAGTCGATGATTGAGAATTAGTAGCAGTCGCCACCGGATTCACTGTCAGGATGATCCATCCTCTCTCCTTCATCAGCTTCAGATCCCACTGTTTCCCTGAGCAGGAAGGTCTGGAATTGAAAATACAGAGGACATTAAACAACATTCACTCAGTACATGGCACTCATTTTGGTTTATACGCTCGAAATTGAGCCATGAGCGAGGTGTGAAGAGTGTCAGGATGGCCGAGTGGTCTAAGGCGCTGCGTTCAGGTCGCAGCCTCCCTTGGAGGTGTGGGTTCAAATCCCACTTCTGACAAGTGTATTTTGAGAGGTGGATACATTTTTGGACTTTTTTTTCCCAAGCACTGTATCAAAAACATTGTCAACAGTTTCTGTAAATTATCGATAAGATCTATTTTCCGTTGCTTGCACTAATTGCCTGAAGTTGGCTAAATCGCAGTAAATCGGTAAAGCAGGAAATCACAGCATCTTCAACAAATCGTGATAGAGGGGCCGAGATAAAGGTTTCGACCCTACATATCAAAAGCGCAACTGTCAATAGTTCAGCAGGTTCACAGTGCAGAAGGTTCAGTGGCACCAGGGTCGCCTACGTCCCAATCACAGCTGGTTTTTAACTTCTGTATTCAGGGGATGGGAGGGGTGGGGGTGTTGCGTCGTGCACACACAGTGCCTGTTTTGCAGAGAAGTTTTAATAAATACACAAAGAATAATATGGAGTCTTTAGCCACGAGGAACACCTTCCCCTACCTTTTATTCTCTCCGATTCCACATCACCGCACCTACCATCCAACTCCAAAACTCGGGGGAGACTAACACTCCCTACCTCCCTTGGTGTGCATCATGGGCGTGCCCATGACGAACACAACATTTCTCCTTAACCAATACAAAACAAACATAGCTGCTCAAAAAAAAGATACTATACTAATCCAGTATACAAGAATAGTACACAACAAGAAATGCCACATTCAGTCAATCCACCCCGAATCCTTGCAGCCGCGTTGAGCATGGCGGTCGAGGACTCAAACTGTACCGTTCAAGTCCTTGTCTCAGAGGCACTGAGTTGATTGGTATGGAGCCAGGCACCTCCTGATCTGAATCTTGAACTGGCTCCAAATTCTGCATGTCCACACCCCTTGTAGTAGATGATTGAGAATTAGTAGCAGTCACCACCGGCCATGTGCACTGGCTCCAACATCTGCATGTCCACACCCCATGTAGTCGATGATTTAGAATTAGTAGCAGTCACCACCGGATTCACTGTCAGGATGATCCATCCTCTCTCCTTCATCAGCTTCAGATCCCACTGTTTCCCTGAGCAGGAAGGTCTGGAATTGAAAATACAGAGGACATTAAACAACATTCACTCAGTACATGGCACTCATTTTGGTTTATACGCTCGAAATTGAGCCATGAGCGAGGTGTGAAGAGTGTCAGGATGGCCGAGTGGTTTAAGGTGCTACGTTCAGGTCGCAGCCTCCCTTGGAGGTGTGGGTTCAAATCCTACTTCTGACAAGTTTATTTTGCGAGGTGGATACATTTTTGTACTTTTTTTCCCAAGCACCGTATCAAAAACAATGTCAACAGTTTCTGTAAATTATCGATAAGATCTATTTTCCGTTGCTTGCACTAATTGCCTGAAGTTGGCTAAATCGCAGTAAATCGGTAAAGCAGGAAATCACAGCATCTTCAACAAATCGTGATAGAGGGGCCGAGATAAAGGTTTCGACCCTACATATCAAAAGCGCAGCTGTCAATAGTTCAGCAGGTTCACAGTGCAGTAGGTTCAGTGGCACAAGGGTCCCCTGCATCCCAATCACAGCTGGTTTTTAACTTCTGTATTCAGGGGATGGGAGGGGTGGGGGTGTTGCGTCGTGCACACACAGTGCCTGTTTTGCAGAGAAGTTTTAATAAATACACAAAGAATAATATGGAGTCTTTAGCCACGAGGAACACCTTCCCCTACCTTTTATTCTCTCCGATTCCACATCACCGCACCTACCATCCAACTCCAAAACTCGGGGGAGACTAACACTCCCTACCTCCCTTGGTGTGCATCATGGGCGTGCCCATGACGAACACAACATTTCTCCTTAACCAATACAAAACAAACATAGCTGCTCAAAAAAAAGATACTATACTAATCCAGTATACAAGAATAGTACACAACAATAAATACCACATTCAGTCAATCCACCCCGAATCCTTGCAGCCGCGTTGAGCATGGCGGTCGAAGACTCAAACTGTACCGTTCAAGTCCTTGTCTCAGAGGCACTGAGTTGATTGGTATGGAGCCAGGCACCTCCTGATCTGAATCTTGAACTGGCTCCAAATTCTGCATGTCCACACCCCCTGTAGTAGATGATTGAGAATTAGTAGCAGTCACCACCGGCCATATGCACAGGCTCAAAATTCTGCAAGTCCACACCCCATGTAGTAGATGATTGAGAATTAGTAGCAGTCACCACAAGGTCCACTGTCAGGATGATCCATCCTCTCTCCTTCATCAGCTTCAGATCCCACTGTTTCCCTGAGCAGGATGGTCTGGAATTGAAAATACAGAGGACATTAAATAACATTCACTCAGTACATGGCACTCATTTTGGTTTATAAGCTGGAAATTGAGCCATCAGTCTGGTGTCAAGAGTATTAGGATGGCCGGGTGGTCTAAGGTACTGCATTCATGTCACAGTCTCCCTCGGAGACGTGGGTTCAAACCCCTCTTCTGACAAGTGTCTTTTGCGAGGTGGATACGTTTTTGGACTTTTTTTTTTCAAGCACCCTTATCAAAAACAATGTCAACAGTTTCTGTAAATTATCGATAAGATCTATTGTCCGTTGCTTGCACTAATTGCCTGAAGTTGGCTAAATCGCAGTAAATCTGTAAAGCAGGAAATCACAGCATCTTCAACAAATCGTGATAGAGGGGCCGAGATAAAGGTTTCGACCCTACATATCAAAAGCACAGCTGTCAATAGTTCAGCAGGTTCACAGTGCAGAAGGTTCAGTGGCACCAGGGTCCCCTGCATCCCAATCACAGCTGGTTTTTAACTTCTGTATTCAGGGCATGGGAGGGGTGTGTTGCATCGTGCACACACAGTGCCTGTTTCACAGATAAGTTTTAATAAATACACAGAGAATAATATAGAGTCATTGGCCACGAGGAACACCTTCCCTGACCTTTTATTCTCTCCGGTTCCACGTCACCGCGCCTACCATCCAACTCCAAAACTCGGGGGAGACTAAAACTCCCTACCTCCCTTGGTGTGCATCATAGGCGTGCCCATGACGAACACAACATTTCTCCTTAACCAATACAAAACAAACATAGCTGCTCAAAAAAAGATACTATACTAAACCAGTATACAAGAATAGTACACAACAAGAAATGCCACATTCAGTCAATCCACCCCGAATCCTTGCAGCCGCGTTAATCATGGCGGTCGAGGACTCAAACTGTACCGTTCAAGTCCTTGTCTCAGAGGCACTGAGTTGATTGGTATGGAGCCAGGCACCTCCTGATCTGAATCTTGAACTGGCTCCAAATTCTGCATGTCCACACCCCCTGTAGTAGATGATTGAGAATTAGTAGCAGTCACCACCGGCCATGTGCACTGGCTCAAAATTCAGCATGTCCACACCCCATGTAGTAGATGATTGAGAATTAGTAGCAGTCACCACCGAATCCACTGTCAGGATGATCCATCCTCTCTCCTTCATCAGCTTCAGATCCCACTGTTTCCCTGAGCAGGAAGGTCTGGAATTGAAAATACAGAGGACATTAAACAACATTCACTCAATACATGGCACTCATTTTGGTTTATAAGCTGGAAATTGAGCCATCAGTACAGTGTCACGAGTGTCAGGATGGCCGAGTGGTCTAAGGTGCTGCGTTCAGGTCGCAGTTTCCTTTGGAGGCGTGGGTTCGAATCCCACTTCTGATAATTGTTTTTTGCGAAGTGGATACATTTTTTGTCTTTTTTTTTCCAAGCACCCGTATCAAAAACAATGTCAGCAGTTTCTGTAAATTATCGGTAAGATCTATTGTCCGTTGCTTGCACTAATTTCCTGAAGTTGACTAAATCGCAGTAAATCGGTAAAGCGGGAAATCACAGCATCTTCAACAAATCGTGATAGAGGGGCAGAGATAAAGGTTTCGACCCTACATATCAAAAGCGCAGCTGTCAATAGTTCAGCAGGTTCACAGTGCAGAAGGTTCAGTGGCACCAGGGTCGCCTACGTCCCAATCACAGCTGGTTTTTAACTTCTGTATTCAGGGGATGGGAGGGGTGGGGGTGTTGCGTCGTGCACACACAGTGCCTGTTTTGCAGAGAAGTTTTAATAAATACACAAAGAATAATATGGAGTCTTTAGCCACGAGGAACACCTTCCCCTACCTTTTATTCTCTCCGATTCCACATCATCGCACCTACCATCCAACTCCAAAACTCGGGGGAGACTAACACTCCCTACCTCCCTTGGTGTGCATCATGGGCGTGCCCATGACGAACACAACATTTCTCCTTAACCAATACAAAACAAACATAGCTGCTCAAAAAAAAGATACTATACTATTCCAGTATACAAGAATAGTACACAACAAGAAATGCCACATTCAGTCAATCCACCCCGAATCCTTGCAGCCGCGTTGAGCATGGCGGTCGAGGACTCAAACTGTACCGTTCAAGTCCTTGTCTCAGAGGCACTGAGTTGATTGGTATGGAGCCAGGCACCTCCTGATCTGAATCTTGAACTGGCTCCAAATTCTGCATGTCCACACCCCTTGTAGTAGATGATTGAGAATTAGTAGCAGTCACCACCGGCCATGTGCACTGGCTCAAACATCTGCATGTCCACACCCCATGTAGTCGATGATTTAGAATTAGTAGCAGTCACCACCGGATTCACTGTCAGGATGATCCATCCTCTCTCCTTCATCAGCTTCAGATCCCACTGTTTCCCTGAGCAGGAAGGTCTGGAATTGAAAATACAGAGGACATTAAACAACATTCACTCAGTACATGGCACTCATTTTGGTTTATACGCTCGAAATTGAGCCATGAGCGAGGTGTGAAGAGTGTCAGGATGGCCGAGTGGTTTAAGGTGCTACGTTCAGGTCGCAGCCTCCCTTGGAGGTGTGGGTTCAAATCCCACTTCTGACAAGTGTATTTTGCGAGGTGGATACATTTTTGTACTTTTTTTCCCAAGCACCGTATCAAAAACAATGTCAACAGTTTCTGTAAATTATCGATAAGATCTATTTTCCGTTGCTTGCACTAATTGCCTGAAGTTGGCTAAATCGCAGTAAATCGGTAAAGCAGGAAATCACAGCATCTTCAACAAATCGTGATAGAGGGGCCGAGATAAAGGTTTCGACCCTACATATCAAAAGCGCAGCTGTCAATAGTTCAGCAGGTTCACAGTGCAGTAGGTTCAGTGGCACAAGGGTCCCCTGCGTCCCAATCACAGCTGGTTTTTAACTTCTGTATTCAGGGGATGGGAGGAGTGGGGGTGTTGCGTCGTGCACACACAGTGCCTGTTTTGCAGAGAAGTTTTAATAAATACACAAAGAATAATATGGAGTCTTTAGCCACGAGGAACACCTTCCCCTACCTTTTATTCTCTCCGATTCCACATCACCGCACCTACCATCCAACTCCAAAACTCGGGGGAGACTAACACTCCCTACCTCCCTTGGTGTGCATCATGGGCGTGCCCATGACGAACACAACATTTCTCCTTAACCAATACAAAACAAACATAGCTGCTCAAAAAAAAGATACTATACTAATCCAGTATACAAGAATAGTACACAACAATAAATACCACATTCAGTCAATCCACCCCGAATCCTTGCAGCCGCGTTGAGCATGGCGGTCGAAGACTCAAACTGTACCGTTCAAGTCCTTGTCTCAGAGGCACTGAGTTGATTGGTATGGCGCCAGGCACCTCCTGATCTGAATCTTGAACTGGCTCCAAATTCTGCATGTCCACACCCCCTGTAGTAGATGATTGAGAATTAGTAGCAGTCACCACCGGCCATATGCACAGGCTCAAAATTCTGCAAGTCCACACCCCATGTAGTAGATGATTGAGAATTAGTAGCAGTCACCACAAGGTCCACTGTCAGGATGATCCATCCTCTCTCCTTCATCAGCTTCAGATCCCACTGTTTCCCTGAGCAGGATGGTCTGGAATTTAAAATACAGAGGACATTAAATAACATTCACTCAGTACATTGCACTCATTTTGGTTTATAAGCTGGAAATTGAGCCATCAGTCTGGTGTCAAGAGTATTAGGATGGCCGCGTGGTCTAAGGTACTGCATTCATGTCACAGTCTCCCTCGGAGACGTGGGTTCAAACCCCTCTTCTGACAAGTGTCTTTTGCGAGGTGGATACGTTTTTGGACTTTTTTTTTTCAAGCACCCTTATCAAAAACAATGTCAACAGTTTCTGTAAATTATCGATAAGATCTATTGTCCGTTGCTTGCACTAATTGCCTGAAGTTGGCTAAATCGCAGTAAATCGGTAAAGCGGGAAATCACAGCATCTTCAACAAATCGTGATAGAGGGGCAGAGATAAAGGTTTCGACCCTACATATCAAAAGCGCAGCTGTCAATAGTTCAGCAGGTTCACAGTGCAGAAGGTTCAGTGGCACCAGGGTCCCCTGCATCCCAATCACAGCTGGTTTTTAACTTCTGTATTCAGGGCATGGAAGGGGTGTGTTGCATCGTGCACACACAGTGCCTGTTTCACAGATAAGTTTTAATAAATACACAGAGAATAATATAGAGTCATTGGCCACGAGGAACACCTTCCCTGACCTTTTATTCTCTCCGGTTCCACGTCACCGCGCCTACCATCCAACTCCAAAACTCGGGGGAGACTAAAACTCCCTACCTCCCTTGGTGTGCATCATAGGCGTGCCCATGACGAACACAACATTTCTCCTTAACCAATACAAAACAAACATAGCTGCTCAAAAAAAGATACTATACTAAACCAGTATACAAGAATAGTACACAACAAGAAATGCCACATTCAGTCAATCCACCCCGAATCCTTGCAGCCGCGTTGATCATGGCGGTCGAGGACTCAAACTGTACCGTTCAAGTCCTTGTCTCAGAGGCACTGAGTTGATTGGTATGGAGCCAGGCACCTCCTGATCTGAATCTTGAACTGGCTCCAAATTCTGCATGTCCACACCCCCTGTAGTAGATGATTGAGAATTAGTAGCAGTCACCACCGGCCATGTGCACTGGCTCAAAATTCAGCATGTCCACACCCCATGTAGTAGATGATTGAGAATTAGTAGCAGTCACCACCGAATCCACTGTCAGGATGATCCATCCTCTCTCCTTCATCAGCTTCAGATCCCACTGTTTCCCTGAGCAGGAAGGTCTGGAATTGAAAATACAGAGGACATTAAACAACATTCACTCAATACATGGCACTCATTTTGGTTTATAAGCTGGAAATTGAGCCATCAGTACAGTGTCACGAGTGTCAGGATGGCCGAGTGGTCTAAGGTGCTGCGTTCAGGTCACAGTTTCCTTTGGAGGCGTGGGTTCGAATCCCACTTCTGATAATTGTTTTTTGCGAGGTGGATACATTTTTTGTCTTTTTTTTTCCAAGCACCCGTATCAAAAACAATGTCAGCAGTTTCTGTAAATTATCGATAAGATCTATTGTCCGTTGCTTGCACTAATTTCCTGAAGTTGGCTAAATCGCAGTAAATCGGTAAAGCGGGAAATCACAGCATCTTCAACAAATCGTGATAGAGGGGCAGAGATAAAGGTTTCGACCCTACATATCAAAAGCGCAGCTGTCAATAGTTCAGCAGGTTCACAGTGCAGAAGGTTCAGTGGCACCAGGGTCGCTTACGTCCCAATCACAGCTGGTTTTTAACTTCTGTATTCAGGGGATGGGAGGGGTGGGGGTGTTGCGTCGTGCACACACAGTGCCTGTTTTGCAGAGAAGTTTTAATAAATACACAAAGAATAATATGGAGTCTTTTGCCACGAGGAACACCTTCCCCTACCTTTTATTCTCTCCGATTCCACATCATCGCACCTACCATCCAACTCCAAAACTCGGGGGAGACTAACACTCCCTACCTCCCTTGGTGTGCATCATGGGCGTGCCCATGACGAACACAACATTTCTCCTTAACCAATACAAAACAAACATAGCTGCTCAAAAAAAAGATACTATACTAATCCAGTATACAAGAATAGTACACAACAAGAAATGCCACATTCAGTCAATCCACCCCGAATCCTTGCAGCCGCGTTGAGCATGGCGGTCGAGGACTCAAACTGTACCGTTCAAGTCCTTGTCTCAGAGGCACTGAGTTGATTGGTATGGAGCCAGGCACCTCCTGATCTGAATCTTGAACTGGCTCCAAATTCTGCATGTCCACACCCCTTGTAGTAGATGATTGAGAATTAGTAGCAGTCACCACCGGCCATGTGCACTGGCTCAAACATCTGCATGTCCACACCCCATGTAGTCGATGATTTAGAATTAGTAGCAGTCACCACCGGATTCACTGTCAGGATGATCCATCCTCTCTCCTTCATCAGCTTCAGATCCCACTGTTTCCCTGAGCAGGAAGGTCTGGAATTGAAAATACAGAGGACATTAAACAACATTCACTCAGTACATGGCACTCATTTTGGTTTATACGCTCGAAATTGAGCCATGAGCGAGGTGTGAAGAGTGTCAGGATGGCCGAGTGGTTTAAGGTGCTACGTTCAGGTCGCAGCCTCCCTTGGAGGTGTGGGTTCAAATCCCACTTCTGACAAGTGTATTTTGCGAGGTGGATACATTTTTGTACTTTTTTTCCCAAGCACCGTATCAAAAACAATGTCAACAGTTTCTGTAAATTATCGATAAGATCTATTTTCCGTTGCTTGCACTAATTGCCTGAAGTTGGCTAAATCGCAGTAAATCGGTAAAGCAGGAAATCACAGCATCTTCAACAAATCGTGATAGAGGGGCCGAGATAAAGGTTTCGACCCTACATATCAAAAGCGCAGCTGTCAATAGTTCAGCAGGTTCACAGTGCAGTAGGTTCAGTGGCACAAGGGTCCCCTGCGTCCCAATCACAGCTGGTTTTTAACTTCTGTATTCAGGGGATGGGAGGGGTGGGGGTGTTGCGTCGTGCACACACAGTGCCTGTTTTGCAGAGAAGTTTTAATAAATACACAAAGAATAATATGGAGTCTTTAGCCACGAGGAACACCTTCCCCTACCTTTTATTCTCTCCGATTCCACGTCACCGCACCTACCATCCAACTCCAAAACTCGGGGGAGACTAACACTCCCTACCTCCCTTGGTGTGCATCATGGGCGTGCCCATGACGAACACAACATTTCTCCTTAACCAATACAAAACAAACATAGCTGCTCAAAAAAAAGATACTATACTAATCCAGTATACAAGAATAGTACACAACAATAAATACCACATTCAGTCAATCCACCCCGAATCCTTGCAGCCGCGTTGAGCATGGCGGTCGAAGACTCAAACTGTACCGTTCAAGTCCTTGTCTCAGAGGCACTGAGTTGATTGGTATGGAGCCAGGCACCTCCTGATCTGAATCTTGAACTGGCTCCAAATTCTGCATGTCCACACCCCCTGTAGTAGATGATTGAGAATTAGTAGCAGTCACCACCGGCCATATGCACAGGCTCAAAATTCTGCAAGTCCACACCCCATGTAGTAGATGATTGAGAGTTAGTAGCAGTCACCACAAGGTCCACTCTCAGGATGATCCATCCTCTCTCCTTCATCAGCTTCAGATCCCACTGTTTCCCTGAGCAGGATGGTCTGGAATTTAAAATACAGAGGACATTAAATAACATTCACTCAGTACATGGCACTCATTTTGGTTTATAAGCTGGAAATTGAGCCATCAGTCTGGTGTCAAGAGTATTAGGATGGCCGGGTGGTCTAAGGTACTGCATTCATGTCACAGTCTCCCTCGGAGACGTGGGTTCAAACCCCTCTTCTGACAAGTCTCTTTTGCGAGGTGGATACGTTTTGGACTTTTTTTTTTCAAGCACCCTTATCAAAAACAATGTCAACAGTTTCTGTAAATTATCGATAAGATCTATTGTCCGTTGCTTGCACTAATTGCCTGAAGTTGGCTAAATCGCAGTAAATCTGTAAAGCAGGAAATCACAGCATCTTCAACAAATCGTGATAGAGGGGCCGAGATAAAGGTTTCGACCCTACATATCAAAAGCACAGCTGTCAATAGTTCAGCAGGTTCACAGTGCAGAAGGTTCAGTGGCACCAGGGTCCCCTGCATCCCAATCACAGCTGGTTTTTAACTTCTGTATTCAGGGCATGGGAGGGGTGTGTTGCATCGTGCACACACAGTGCCTGTTTCACAGATAAGTTTTAATAAATACACAGAGAATAATATAGAGTCATTGGCCACGAGGAACACCTTCCCTGACCTTTTATTCTCTCCGGTTCCACGTCACCGCGCCTACCATCCAACTCCAAAACTCGGGGGAGACTAAAACTCCCTACCTCCCTTGGTGTGCATCATAGGCGTGCCCATGACGAACACAACATTTCTCCTTAACCAATACAAAACAAACATAGCTGCTCAAAAAAAGATACTATACTAAACCAGTATACAAGAATAGTACACAACAAGAAATGCCACATTCAGTCAATCCACCCCGAATCCTTGCAGCCGCGTTGATCATGGCGGTCGAGGACTCAAACTGTACCGTTCAAGTCCTTGTCTCAGAGGCACTGAGTTGATTGGTATGGAGCCAGGCACCTCCTGATCTGAATCTTGAACTGGCTCCAAATTCTGCATGTCCACACCCCCTGTAGTAGATGATTGAGAATTAGTAGCAGTCACCACCGGCCATGTGCACTGGCTCAAAATTCAGCATGTCCACACCCCATGTAGTAGATGATTGAGAATTAGTAGCAGTCACCACCGAATCCACTGTCAGGATGATCCATCCTCTCTCCTTCATCAGCTTCAGATCCCACTGTTTCCCTGAGCAGGAAGGTCTGGAATTGAAAATACAGAGGACATTAAACAACATTCACTCAATACATGGCACTCATTTTGGTTTATAAGCTGGAAATTGAGCCATCAGTACAGTGTCACGAGTGTCAGGATGGCCGAGTGGTCTAAGGTGATGTGTTCAGGTCTCAGTTTCCTTTGAAGGCGTTGGTTCGAATCCCACTTCTGATAATTGTTTTTTGCGAGGTGGATACATTTTTTGTCTTTTTTTTTCCAAGCACCCGTATCAAAAACAATGTCAGCAGTTTCTGTAAATTATCGATAAGATCTATTGTCCGTTGCTTGCACTAATTTCCTGAAGTTAGCTAAATCGCAGTAAATCGGTAAAGCGGGAAATCACAGCATCTTCAACAAATCGTGATAGAGGGGCAGAGATAAAGATTTTGACCCTACATATCAAGAGCGCAGCTGTCAATAGTTCAGCAGGTTCACAGTGCAGAAGGTTCAGTGGCACCAGGGTCCCCTGCGTCCCAATCACAGCTGTTTTTTAACTTCTGTATTCAGGGCATGGGAGGGGTGTGTTGCATCGTGCACACATGGTGCCTGTTTCGCAGATAAGTTTTAATAAATACAGAGAGAATAATATAGAGTCATTGGCCACGAGGAACACCTTCCCTGGCCTTTTATTCTCTCCGGTTCCACGTCACCGCGCCTACCATCCAACTCCAAAACTCGGGGGAGACTAACACTCCCTACCTCCCTTGGTGTGCATCATAGGCGTGCTCATGACGAACACAACATTTCTCCTTAACCAATACAAAACAAACATAGCTGCTCAAAAAAAAGATACTATACTAATCCAGTATACGAGAATAGTACACAACAAGAAATCCCACATTCAGTCAATCCACCCCGAATCCTTGCAGCCGCGTTAAGCATGGCGGTCGAGGACTCAAACTGTACCATTCAAGTCCTTGTCTCAGAGGCACTGAGTTGATTGGTATGGAGCCAGGCACCTCCTGATCAGAATCTTGAACTGGCTCCAAATTCTGCATGTCCACACCCCCTGTAGTAGATGATTGAGAATTAGTAGCAGTCACCACCGGCCATGTGCACTGGCTCAAAATTCAGCATGTCCACACCCCATGTAGTAGATGATTGAGAATTAGTAGCAGTCACCACCGGATCCACTGTCAGGATGATCCATCCTCTCTCCTTCATCAGCTTCAGATCCCACTGTTTCCCTGAGCAGGAAGGTCTGGAATTGAAAATACAGAGGACATTAAACAACATTCACTCAGTACATGGCACTCATTTTGGTTTATAAGCTGGAAATTGGGCCATCAGTTCAGTGTCAAGAGTGTCAGGATGGCCGGGTGGTCAAAGGTGCTGTATTCAGGTCACAGTCTCCCTTGGAGATGTGGGTTCAAACCCCTCTTCTCACAAGTGTCTTTTGCGAGGTGGATACATTTTTGGACTTTTTTTTTCCAAGCACCCTTATCAAAAACAATGTCAACAGTTTCTGTAAATTATCGATAAGATCTATTGTCCGTTGCTTGCACTAATTGCCTGAAGTTGGCTAAATCGCAGTAAATCGGTAAAGCAGGAAATCACAGCATCTTCAACAAATCGTAATAGAGGGGCCGAGATAAAGGTTTCGACCCTACATATCAAAAGCACAGCTGTCAATAGTTCAGCAGGTTCACAGTGCAGAAGGTTCAGTGGCACCAGGGTCCCCTGCGTCCCAATCACAGCTGGTTTTTAACTTCTGTATTCATGGCATGGGAGGGGTGTGTTGCATCGTGCACACACAGTGCCTGTTTCGCAAATAAGTTTTAATAAATACACAGAGAATAATATAGAGTCATTGGCCACGAGGAACACCCTCCCTGACCTTTTATTCTCTCCGGTTCCACGTCACTGCGCCTACCATCCAACTCCAAAACTCGGGGGAGACTAACACTCCCTATCTCCCTTGGTGTGCATCATAGGCGTGCCCATGACGAACACAACATTTCTCCTTAACCAATACAAAACAAACATAGCTGCTCAAAAAAAAGATACTATACTAAACCAGTATACAAGAATAGTACACAATAAGAAATGCCACATTCAGTCAATCCACCCAGAATCCTTGCAGCCACGTTGAGCATGGCGGTCGAAGACTCAAACTGTACCGTTCAAGTCCTTGTCTCAGAGGCACTGAGTTGATTGGTATGCAGCCAGGTACCTCCTGATCTGAATCTTGAACTGGCTCCGAATTCTGCATGTCCACACCCCCTGTAGTAGATGATTGAGAATTAGTAGCAGTCACCACCGGCCATGTGCACTGGCTCAAAATTCAGCATGTCCACACCCCATGTAGTAGATGATTGAGAATTAGTAGCAGTCACCACCGGATCCACTGTCAGGATGATCAATCCTCTCTCCTTCATCAGCTTCAGATCCCACTGTTTCCCTGAGCAGGAAGGTCTGGAATTGAAAATACAGAGGACATTAAACAACATTCACTCAGTACATGGCACTCATTTTGGTTTATAAGCTGGAAATTGAGCCATCAGTGCAGTGTCACAAGTGTCAGGATGGCCGAGTGGTCCAAGGTGCTGCGTTCAGGTCACAGTCTCCTTTGGAGGTGTGGGTTCGAATCCCACTTCTTACAAGTGTCTTTTGCGAGGTGGATACATTTGTTGTCTTTTTTTTTTTGAAGCACCCGTATCAAAAACAATGTCAACAGTTTCTGTAAATTATCGATAAGATCTATTGTCCGTTGCTTGCACTAATTTCCTGAAGTTGGCTAAATCGCAGTAAATCGGTAAAGTGGGAAATCACAGCATCTTCAACAAATCGTGATAGAGGGGCAGAGATAAAGGTTTTGACCCTACATATCAAGAGCGCAGCTGTCAATAGTTCAGCAGGTTCACAGTGCAGAAGGTTCAGTGGCACCAGGGTCCCCTGCGTCCCAATCACAGCTGGTTTTTAACTTCTGTATTCAGGGCATGGGAGGGATGTGTTGCATCGTGCACACACAGTGCCTGTTTCGCAGATAAGTTTTAATAAATACACAGAGAATAATATAGAGTCATTGGCCACGAGGAACACCTTCCCTGGCCTTTTATTCTCTCCGGTTCCACGTCACTGCGCCTACCATCCAACTCCAAAACTCGGGGGAGACTAACACTCCCTACCTCCCTTGGTGTGCATCATAGGCGTGCCCATGACGAACACAACATTTCTCTTTAACCAATACAAAACAAACATAGCTGCTCAAAAAAAAAGATACTATACTAATCCAGTATACAAGAATAGTACACAACAAGAAATGCCACATTCAGTCAATCCACCCCGAATCCTTGCAGCCGCGTTGAGCATGGCGGTCGAGGACTCAAACTGTACCGTTCAAGTCCTTGTCTCAGAGGCACTGAGTTGATTGGTATGGAGCCAGGCACCTCCTGATCTGAATCTTGAACTGGCTCCAAATTCTGCATGTCCACACCCCTTGTGGTAGATGATTGAGAATTAGTAGCAGTCACCACCGGCCATGTGCACTGGCTCAAACTTCTGCATGTCCACACCCCATGTAGTCGATGATTGAGAATTAGTAGCAGTCACCACCGGATTCACTGTCAGGATGATCCATCCTCTCTCCTTCATCAGCTTCAGATCCCACTGTTTCCCTGAGCAGGAAGGTCTGGAATTGAAAATACAGAGGACATTAAACAACATTCACTCAGTACATGGCACTCATTCTGGTTTATTAGCTGGAAATTGAGCCATCAGTGCAGTGTCAAGAGTGTCAGGATGGCAGAGTGGTCTAAGGCGCTGCGTTCAGGTCGCAGTCTCCTTTGGAGGCGTGGGTTCAAATCCCACTTCGGACAAGTGTCTTTTGCGAGGTGGATACATTTTTGGACTTTTTTTTTCCAAGCACCCGTATCAAAAACAATGTCAACAGTTTCTGTAAATTATCGATAAGATCTATTGTCCGTTGCTTGCACTAATTTCCTGAAGTTGGCTAAATCGCAGTAAATCGGTAAAGCGGGAAATCACAGCATCTTCAACAAATCGTGATAGAGGGGCAGAGATAAAGGTTTCGACCCTACATATCAAGAGCGCAGCTGTCAATAGTTCAGCAGGTTCACAGTGCAGAAGGTTCAGTGGCACCAGGGTCCCCTGCGTCCCAATCACAGCTGGTTTTTAACTTCTGTATTCAGGGTATGGGAGGGGTGTGTTGCATCGTGCACACACGGTACCTGTTTCGCAGATAAGTTTTAATAAATACACAGAGAATAATATAGAGTCATTGGCCACGAGGAACACCTTCCCTGACCTTTTATTCTCTCCGGTTCCACGTCACCGCACCTACCATCCAACTCCAAAACTCGGGGGAGACTAACACTCCCTACCTCCCTTGGTGTGCATCATAGGCGTGCCCATGACGAACACAACATTTCTCCTTAACCAATACAAAACAAACATAGCTGCTCAAAAAAAAGATACTATACTAATCCAGTATACAAGAATAGTACACAACAAGAAATGCCACATTCAGTCAATCCACCCCGAATCCTTGCAGCCGCGTTGAGCATGGCGGTCGAGGACTCAAACTGTACAGTTCAAGTCCTTGTCTCAGAGGCACTGAGTTGATTGGTATGGAGCCAGGCACCTCCTGATCTGAATCTTGAACTGGCTCCAAATTCTGCATGTCCACACCCCTTGTAGTAGATGATTGAGAATTAGTAGCAGTCACCACCGGCCATGTGCACTGGCTCAAACTCTGCATGTCCACACCCCAAGTAGTCGATGATTGCGAATTAGTAGCAGTCACCACCGGATTCACTGTCAGGATGATCCATCCTCTCTCCTTCATCAGCTTCAGATCCCACTGTTTCCCTGAGCAGGAAGGTCTGGAATTGAAAATACAGAGGACATTAAACAAAATTCACTCAGTACATGGCACTCATTTTGGTTTATAAGCTGGAAATTGAGCCATTAGTGCAGTGTCAAGAGTGTCAGGATGGCCGAGTGGTCTAAGGCGCTGCGTTCAGGTCGCAGTCTCCTTTGGAGGTGTGGGTTCGAATCCCACTTCTGACAAGTGTCTTTTGCGAGGTGGATAAATTTTTTTACTTTTTTTTTCCAAGCACCCGTATCAAAAACAATGTCAACAGTTTCTGTAAATTATCGATAAGATCTATTGTCCGTTGCTTGCACTAATTTCCTGAAGTTGGCTAAATCCCAGTAAATCGGTAAAGCGGGAAATCACAGCATCTTCAACAAATCGTGATAGAGGGGCAGAGATAAAGGTTTCGACCCTACATATCAAGAGCGCAGCTGTCAATAGTTCAGCAAGTTCACAGTGCAGAAGGTTCAGTGGCACCAGGGTCCCCTGCGTCCCAATCACAGCTGGTTTTTAACTTCTGTATTCAGGGCATGGGAGGGGTGTGTTGCATCGTGCACACATGGTGCCTGTTTCGCAGATAAGTTTTAATAAATACACAGAGAACAATATAGAGTCATTGGCCACGAGGAACACCTTCACTGGCCTTTTATTCTCTCCGGTTCCACGTCACCGCGCCTACCATCCAACTCCAAAACTCGGGGGAGACTAACACTCCCTACCTCCCTTGGTGTGCATCATAGGCGTGCCCATGACGAACACAACATTTCTCCTTAACCAATACAAAACAAACATAGCTGCTCAAAAAAAAGATACTATACTAATCCAGTATACAAGAATAGTACAAAACAAGAAATGCCACATTCAGTCAATCCACCCCGAATCCTTGCAGCCGCGTTGAGCATGGCGGTTGAGGACACAAACTGTACTGTTCAAGTCCTTGTCTCAGAGGCACTGAGTTGATTGGTATGGAGCCAGGCACCTCCTGATCTGAATCTTGAACTGGCTCCAAATTCTGCATGTCCACACCCCTTGTAGTAGATGATTGAGAATTAGTAGCAGTCACCACCGGCCATGTGCACTGGCTCAAACTTCTGCATGTCCACACCCCATGTAGTCGATGATTGAGAATTAGTAGCAGTCACCACCGGATTCACTGTCAGGATGATCCATCCTCTCTCCTTCATCAGCTTCAGATCCCACTGTTTCCCTGAGCAGGAAGGTCTGGAATTGAAAATACAGAGGACATTAAACAACATTCACTCAGTACATGGCACTCATTTTGGTTTATTAGCTGGAAATTGAGCCATCAGTGCAGTGTCAAGAGTGTCAGGATGGCAGAGTGGTCTAAGGCGCTGCGTTCAGGTCGCAGTCTCCTTTGGAGGCGTGGGTTCGAATCCCACTTCTGACAAGTGTCTTTTGCGAGGTGGATACATTTTTGGACTTTTTTTTTTCAAGCACCCGTATCAAAAACAATGTCAACAGTTTCTGTAAATTATCGATAAGATCTATTGTCCGTTGCTTGCACTAATTTCCTGAAGTTGGCTAAATCGCAGTAAATCGGTAAAGCGGGAAATCACAGCATCTTCAACAAATCGTGATAGAGGGGCAGAGATAAAGGTTTCGACCCTACATATCAAGAGCGCAGCTGTCAATAGTTCAGCAAGTTCACAGTGCAGAAGGTTCAGTGGCACCAGGGTCCCCTGCGTCCCAATCACAGCTGGTTTTTAACTTCTGTATTCAGGGCATGGGAGGGGTGTGTTGCATCGTGCACACTTGGTGCCTGTTTCGCAGATAAGTTTTAATAAATACACAGAGAACAATATAGAGTCATTGGCCACGAGGAACACCTTCCCTGGCCTTTTATTCTCTCCGGTTCCACGTCACCGCGCCTACCATCCAACTCCAAAACTCGGGGAGACTAACACTCCCTACCTCCCTTGGTGTGCATCATAGGCGTGCCCATGACGAACACAACATTTCTCCTTAACCAATACAAAACAAACATAGCTGCTCAAAAAAAAGATACTATACTAATCCAGTATACAAGAATAGTACACAACAAGAAATGCCACATTCAGTCAATCCACCCCGAATCCTTGCAGCCGCGTTGAGCATGGCGGTCGAGGACACAAACTGTACTGTTCAAGTCCTTGTCTCAGAGGCACTGAGTTGATTGGTATGGAGCCAGGCACCTCCTGATCTGAATCTTGAACTGGCTCCAAATTCTGCATGTCCACACCCCTTGTAGTAGATGATTGAGAATTAGTAGCAGTCACCACCGGCCATGTGCACTGGCTCAAACTTCTGCATGTCCACACCCCATGTAGTCGATGATTGAGAATTAGTAGCAGTCACCACCGGATTCACTGTCAGGATGATCCATCCTCTCTCCTTCATCAGCTTCAGATCCCACTGTTTCCCTGAGCAGGAAGGTCTGGAATTGAAAATACAGAGGACATTAAACAACATTCACTCAGTACATGGCACTCATTTTGGTTTATACGCTCGAAATTGAGCCATGAGCAAGGTGTGAAGAGTGTCAGGATGGCCGAGTGGTCTAAGGCGCTACGTTCAGGTCGCAGCCTCCCTTGGAGGTGTGGGTTCAAATCCCACTTCGGACAAGTGTATTTTGCGAGGTGGATATATTTTTGGACTTTTTTTTCCCAAGCACCGTATCAAAAACAATGTCAACAGTTTCTGTAAATTATCGATAAGATCTATTTTCCGTTGCTTGCACTAATTGCCTGAAGTTGGCTAAATCGCAGTAAATCGGTAAAGCAGGAAATCACAGCATCTTCAACAAATCGTGATAGAGGGGCCGAGATAAAGGTTTCGACCCTACATATCAAAAGCGCAGCTGTCAATAGTTCAGCAGGTTCACAGTGCAGAAGGTTCAGTGGCACTAGGGTCCCCTGCGTCCCAATCAGAGCTGGTTTTTAACTTCTGTATTCAGGGGATGGGAGGGGTGGGGGTGTTGCGTCGTGCACACACAGTGCCTGTTTTGCAGAGAGGTTTTAATAAATACACAAAGAATAATATGGAGTCTTTGGCCACGAGGAACACCTTCCCCTACCTTTTATTCTCTCCGGTTCCACGTCACTGCGCCTACCATCCAACTCCAAAACTCGGGGGAGACTAACACTCCCTACCTCCCTTGGTGTGCATCATAGGCGTGCCCATGACGAACACAACATTTCTCCTTAACCAATACAAAACAAACATAGCTGCTCAAAAAAAGATACTATACTAATCCAGTATACAAGAATAGTACACAACAAGAAATGCCACATTCAGTCAATCCACCCCGAATCCTTGCAGTCGCGTTGAGCATGGCGGTCGAGGACTCAAACTGTACCGTTCAAGTCCTTGTCTCAGAGGCACTGAGTTGATTGGTATGGAGCCAGGCACCTCCTGATCTGAATCTTGAACTGGCTCCAAATTCTGCATGTCCACACCCCAAGTAGTCGATGATTGAGAATTAGTAGCAGTCACCACCGGATTCACTGTCAGGATGATCCATCCTCTCTCCACTTCATCAGCTTCAGATCCCACTGTTTCCCTGAGCAGGAAGGTCTGGAATTGAAAATACAGAGGACATTAAACAACATTCACTCAGTACATGGCACTCATTTTGGCTTATAAGCTGGAAATTGAGCCATCAGTGCAGTGTCAAGAGTGTCAGGATGGCCGAGTGGTCTAAGGCACTGCGTTCAGGTCACAGTCTCCTTTGGAGACGTGGGTTCAAATCCCTCTTCTGACAAGTGTCTTTTGCGAGGTGGATACATTTTTGGACTTTTTTTCCCAAGCACCCGTATTAAAAACAATGTCAACAGTTTCTGTAAATTATCGATAAGATCTATTGTCCGTTGCTTGCACTAATTTCCTGAAGTTGGCTAAATCGCAGTAAATCGGTAAAGCGGGAAATCACAGCATCTTCAACAAATCGTGATAGAGGGGCAGAGATAAAGGTTTCGACCCTACATATCAAGAGCGCAGCTGTCAATAGTTCAGCAGGTTCACTGTGCAGAAGGTTCAGTGGCACCAGGGTCCCCTGCGTCCCAATCACAGCTGGTTTTTAACTTCTGTATTCAGGGCATGGGAGGGGTGTGTTGCATCGTGCACACACGGTGCCTGTTTCGCAGATAAGTTTTAATAAATACACAGAGAATAATATAGAGTCATTGGCCACGAGGAACACCTTCCCTGACCTTTTATTCTCTCCGGTTCCACGTCACCGCGCCTACCATCCAACTCCAAAACTCAGGGGAGACTAACACTCCCTACCTCCCTTGGTGTGCATCATAGGCGTGCCCATGACGAACACAACATTTCTCCTTAACCAATACAAAACAAACATAGCTGCTAAAAAAAAAGATACTATACTAATCCTGTATACAAGAATAGTACACAACAAGAAATGCCACATTCAGTCAATCCACCCCGAATCCTTGCAGCCGCGTTGAGCATGGCGGTCGAGGACTCAAACTGTACCGTTCAAGTCCTTGTCTCAGAGGCACTGAGTTGATTGGTATGGAGCCAGGCACCTCCTGATCTGAATCTTGAACTGGCTCCAAATTCTGCATGTCCACACCCCTTGTAGTAGATGATTGAGAATTAGTAGCAGTCACCACCGGCCATGTGCACTGGCTCAAACTTCTGCATGTCCACACCCCATGTAGTCGATGATTGAGAATTAGTAGCAGTCACCACCGGATTCACTGTCAGGATGATCCATCCTCTCTCCTTCATCAGCTTCAGATCCCACTGTTTCCCTGAGCAGGAAGGTCTGGAATTGAAAATACAGAGGACATTAAACAACATTCACTCAGTACATGGCACTCATTTTGGTTTATACGCTCGAAATTGAGCCATGAGCAAGGCGTGAAGAGTGTCAGGATGGCCGAGTGGTCTAAGGCGCTGCGTTCAGGTCGCAGCCTCCCTTGGAGGTGTGGGTTCAAATCCAACTTCTGACAAGTGTATTTTGCGAGGTGGATATATTTTTGGACTTTTTTTTCCCAAGCACCGTATCAAAAACAATGTCAACAGTTTCTGTAAATTATCGATAAGATCTATTTTCCGTTGCTTGCACTAATTGCCTGAAGTTGGCTAAATCGCAGTAAATCGTTAAAGCAGGAAACCACAGCATTTTCATCAACAAATCGTGATAGAGGGGCCGAGATAAAGGTTTCGACCCTACATATCAAAAGCGCAGCTGTCAATAGTTCAGCAGTTTCACAGTGCAGAAGGTTCAGTGGCACCAGGGTCCCCTGCGTCCCAATCAGAGCTGGTTTTTAACTTCTGTATTCAGGGGATGGGAGGGGTGGGGGTGTTGCGTTGTGCACACACAGTGCCTGTTTTGCAGAGAAGTTTTAATAAATACACAAAGAATAATATGGAGTCTTTGGCCACGAGGAACACCTTCCCCTACCTTTTATTCTCTCCGATTCCACATCACCGCACCTACCATCCAACTCCAAAACTCGGGGGAGACTAACACTCCCTACCTCCCTTGGTGTGCATCATGGGCATGCCCATGACGAACACAACATTTCTCCTTAACCAATACAAAACAAACCTAGCTGCTAAAAAAAAAGATACTATACTAATCCAGTATACAAGAATAGTACACAACAATAAATACCACATTCAGTCAATCCACCCCGAATCCTTGCAGCTGCGTTCAGCATGGCGGTCGAGGACTCAAACTGTACCGTTCAAGTCCTTGTCTCAGAGGCACTGAGTTGATTGGTATGGAGCCAGGCACCTCCTGATCTGAATCTTGAACTGGCTCCAAATTCTGCATGTCCACACCCCTTGTAGTAGATGATTGAGAATTAGTAGCAGTCACCACCGGCCATATGCACTGGCTCAAAATTCTGCAAGTCCACACCCCATGTAGTAGATGATTGAGAATTAGTAGCAGTCACCACAGGGTCCACTGTCAGGATGATCCATCCTCTCTCCTTCATCAGCTTCAGATCCCACTGTTTCCCTGAGCAGGAAGGTCTGGAATTGAAAATACAGAGGACATTAAATAACATTCACTCAGTACATGGCACTCATTTTGGTTTATAAGCTGGAAATTGAGCCATCAGTCTGGTGTCAAGAGCGTCAGGATGGCCGGGTGGTCTAAGGTGCTGCATTCAGGTCACAGTCTCCCTTGGAGACGTGGGTTCAAGCCCCTTTTCTGACAAGTGTCTTTGCGAGGTGGATAAATTTTTGGACTTTTTTTTCCAAGCACCCTTATCAAAAACAATGTCAACAGTTTCTGTAAATTATCGATAAGATCTATTGTCCGTTGCTTGCACTAATTGCCTGAAGTTGGCTAAATCGCAGTAAATCGGTAAAGCAGGAAATCACAGCATCTTCAACAAATCGTGATAGAGGGGCCGAGATAAAGGTTTCGACCCTACATATCAAGAGCGCAGCTGTCAATAGTTCAGCAGGTTCACAGTGCAGAAATTTTAGTGGCACCAGGGTCCCCTGCGTCCCAATCACAGCTGGTTTTTAACTTCTGTATTCAGGGCATGGGAGGGGTGTGTTGCATCGTGCACACACGGTGCCTGTTTCGCAGATAAGTTTTAATAAATACACAGAGAATAATATAGAGTCATTGGCCACGAGGAACACCTTCCCTGACCTTTTATTCTCTCCGGTTCCACGTCACCACGCCTACCATCCAACTCCAAAACTCAGGGGAGACTAACACTCCCTATCTCCCTTGGTGTGCATCATAGGCGTGCCCATGACGAACACAAACATTTCTCCTTAACCAATACAAAACAAACATAGCTGCTCAAAAAAAAGATACTATACTAATCCAGTATACAAGAATAGTACACAACAAGAAATGCCACATTCAGTCAATCCACCCCGAATCCTTGCAACCGCGTTGAGCATGGCGGTCGAGGACTCAAACTGTACCGTTCAAGTCCTTGTCTCAGAGGCACTGAGTTGATTGGTATGGAGCCAGGCACCTCCTGATCTGAATCTTGAACTGGCTCCAAATTCTTCATGTCCACACCCCTTGTAGTAGATGATTGAGAATTAGTAGCAGTCACCACCGGCCATGTGCACTGGCTCAAACTTCTGCATGTCCACACCCCATGTAGTCGATGATTGAGAATTAGTAGCAGTCACCACCGGATTCACTGTCAGGATGATCCATCCTCTCTCCTTCATCAGCTTCAGATCCCACTGTTTCCCTGAGCAGGAAGGTCTGGAATTGAAAATACAGAGGACATTAAACAACATTCACTCAGTACATGGCACTCATTTTGGTTTATACGCTCGAAATTGAGCCATGAGGGAGGTGTGAAGAGTGTCAGGATGGCCGAGTGGTCTAAGGCGCTGCATTCAGGTCGCGGCCTCCCTTGGAGGTGTGGGTTCAAATCCCACTTCTGACAAGTGTATTTTGCGAGGTGGATACATTTTTGGACTTTTTTTTCCCAAGCACCGTATCAAAAACAATGTGAACAGTTTCTGTAAATTATCGATAAGATCTATTTTCCGTTGCTTGCACTAATTGCCTGAAGTTGGCTAAATCGCAGTAAATCGGTAAAGCAGGAAATCACAGCATCTTCAACAAATCGTGATAGAGGGGCCGAGATAAAGGTTTCGACCCTACATATCAAAAGCGCAGCTGTCAACAGTTCAGCAGGTTCACAGTGCAGAAGGTTCAGTGACACCAGGGTCCCCTGCGTCCCAATCACAGCTGGTTTTTAACTTCTGTATTCAGGGGATGGGAGGGGTGGGGGTGTTGCGTCGTGCACACACAGTGCCTGTTTTGCAGAGAAGTTTTAATAAATACACAAAGAATAATATGGAGTCTTTAGCCACGAGGAACACCTTCCCCTACCTTTTATTCTCTCCGATTCCACATCACCGCACCTACCATCCAACTCCAAAACTCTGGGGAGACTAACACTCCCTACCTCCCTTGGTGTGCATCATGGGCGTGCCCATGACGAACACAACATTTCTCCTTAACCAATACAAAACAAACATAGCTGCTCAAAAAAAAGATACTATACTAATCCAGTATACAAGAATAGTACACAACAATAAATACCACATTCAGTCAATCCACCCCGAATCCTTGCAGCCGCGTTGAGCATGGCGGTCGAGGACTCAAACTGTACCGTTCAATTCCTTGTCTCAGAGGCACTGAGTTGATTGGTATGGAGCCAGGCACCTCCTGATCTGAATCTTGAACTGGCTCCAAATTCTGCATGTCCACACCCCCTGTAGTAGATGATTGAGAATTAGTAACAGTCACCACCGGCCATATGCACTGGCTCAAAATTCTGCAAGTCCACACCCCATGTAGTAGATGATTGAGAATTAGTGGCAGTCACCACAGGGTCCACTGTCAGGATGATCCATCCTCTCTCCTTCATCAGCTTCAGATCCCACTGTTTCCCTGAGCAGGAAGGTCTGGAATTGAAAATACAGAGGACATTAAATAACATTCACTCAGTACATGGCACTCATTTTGGTTTATAAGCTGGAAATTGAGCCATCAGTCTGGTGTCAAGAGTGTCAGGATGGCCGGGTGGTCTAAGGTGCTGCATTCAGGTCACAGTCTCCCTTGGAGACGTGGATTCAAACCCCTCTTCTGACAAGTGTCTTTGTGAGGTGGATACATTTTTGGACTTTTTTTTCCAAGCACCCTTATCAAAAACAATGTCAACAGTTTCTGTAAATTATTGATAAGATCTATTGTCCGTTGCTTGCACTATTTGCCTGAAGTTGGCTAAATCGCAGTAAATCGGTAAAGCAGGAAATCACAGCATCTTCAACAAATCGTGATAGAGGGGCCAAGATAAAGGTTTCGACCCTACATATCAAAAGCACAGCTGTCCATAGTTCAGCAGGTTCACAGTGCAGAAGGTTCAGTGGCACCAGGGTCCCCTGCGTCCCAATCACAGCTGGTTTTTAACTTCTGTATTCTGGGCATGGGAGGGGTGTGTTGCATCGTGCACACACAGTGCCTGTTTCGCAAATAAGTTTTAATAAATACACAGAGAATAATATAGAGTCATTGGCCACGAGGAACACCTTCCCTGACCTTTTATTCTCTCCGGTTCCACGTCACCGCCCCTACCATCCAACTCCAAAACTGGGGGGAGACTAACACTCCCATCCTCCCTTGGTGTGCATTATAGGCGTGCCCATGACGAACACAACATTTCTCCTTAACCAATACAAAACAAACATAGCTGCTCAAAAAAAATATACTATACTAAACCAGTATACAAGAATAGTACACAACAAGAAATGCCACATTCAGTCAATCCACCCCGAATCCTTGCAGCCGCGTTGAGCATGGCGGTCGAGTACTCAAACTGTACCGTTCAAGTCCTTGTCTCAGAGGCACTGAGTTGATTGGTATGGAGCCAGGCACCTCCTGATCTGAATCTTGAACTGGCTCCAAATTCTGCATGTCCACACCCACTGTAGTAGATGATTGAGAATTAGTAGCAGTGACCACCGGCCATGTGCACTGGCTCAAAATTCAGCATGTCCACACCCCATGTAGTAGATGATTGAGAATTAGTAGCAGTCACCACCGGATCCACTGTCAGGATGATCCATCCTCTCTCCTTCATCAGCTTCAGATCCCACTGTTTCCCTGAGCAGGAAGGTCTGGAATTGAAAATACAGAGGACATTAAACAACATTCACTCAGTACATGGCACTCATTTTGGTTTATAAGCTGGAAATTGAGCCATCAGTGCAGTGTCACAAGTGTCAGGTTGGCCGAGTGGTCTAAGGTGCTGCGTTCAGATCGCAGTCTCCTTTGGAGGCGTGGGTTTGAATCCCACTTCTGACAAGTGTCTTTTGTGAGGTGGATACATTTTTTGACTTTTTTTTTCCAAGCACCCGTATCAAAAACAATGTCAACAGTTTCTGTAAATTATCGATAAGATCTATTGTCCGTTGCTTGCACTAATTGCCTAAAGTTGGCTAAATCGCAGTAAATCGCTAAAGCAGGAAATCACAACATCTTCAACAAATCGTGATAGAGGGGCCGAGATAAAGGTTTCGACCCACCATATCAAAAGCACAGCTGTTAATAGTTCAGCAGGTTCACAGTGCAGAAGGTTCAGTGGCACCAGGGTCCCCTGCGTCCCAATCACAGCTGGTTTTTAACTTCTGTATTCAGGGCATGGGAGGGGTGTGTTGCATCGTGCACACACAGTGCCTGTTTCGCAGATAAGTTTTAATAAATACACAGAGAATAATATAGAGTCATTGGCCACGAGGAACACCTTCCCTGGCCTTTTATTCTCTCCGGTTCCACGCACCGCGCCTACCATCCAACTCCAAAACTCGGGGGAGACTAACACTCCCTACCTCCCTTGTTGTGCATCATAGGCGTGCCCATGACGAACACAAAATTTCTCCTTAACTAATACAAAACAAACATAGCTGCCCCAAAAAAAGATACTATACTAATCCAGTATACAAGAATAGTACACAACAAGAAATGCCACATTCAGTCAATCCACCCCGAATCCTTGCAGCCGCGTTGAGCATGGCAGTCAAGGACTCAAACTGTACCGTTCAAGTCCTTGTCTCAGAGGCACTGAGTTGATTGGTATGGAGCCAGGCACCTCCTGATCTGAATCTTGAACTGGCTCCAAATTCTGCATGTCCACACCCCTTGTAGTAGATGATTGAGAATTAGTAGCAGTCACCACCGGCCATGTGCACTGGCTCAAACTTCTGCATGTCCACACCCCAAGTAGTCGATGATTGAGAATTAGTAGCAGTCACCACCGGATTCACTGTCAGGATGATCCATCCTCTCTCCTTCATCAGCTTCAGATCCCACTGTTT
The DNA here is from genome assembly GCF_031143425.1 of Pleurodeles waltl. Taxonomy (NCBI): domain Eukaryota; kingdom Metazoa; phylum Chordata; class Amphibia; order Caudata; family Salamandridae; genus Pleurodeles; species Pleurodeles waltl. The sequence goes on from NW_027150097.1 coordinate 7,029,217, forward strand.
CCCTGAGCAGGAAGGTCTGGAATTGAAAATACAGAGGACATTAAACAACATTCACTCAGTACATGGCACTCATTTTGGTTTATAAGCTGGAAATTGAGCCATCAGTGCAGTGTCAAGAGTGTCAGGATGGCCGAGTGGTCTAAGGCGCTGCGTTCAGATCGCAGTCTGCTTTGGAGGCGTGGGTTCGAATCCCACTTCTGACAAGTGTCTTTTGCGAGGTGGATACGTTTTTGGACTTTTTTTTTCCAAGCACCCGTATCAAAAACAATGTCAACAGTTTCTGTAAATTATCGATAAGATCTATTGTCCGTTGCTTGCACTAATTTCCTGAAGTTGGCTAAATCGCAGTAAATCGCTAAAGCGGGAAATCACAGCATCTTCAACAAATCGTGATAGAGGGGCAGAGATAAAGGTTTCGACCCTACATATCAAGAGCGCAGCTGTCAATAGTTCAGCAGGTTCACAGTGCAGAAGGTTCAGTGGCACCAGGGTCCCCTGCGTCCCAATCACAGCTGGTTTTTAACTTCTGTATTCAGGGCATGGGAGGGGTGTGTTGCATCGTGCACACACGGTGCCTGTTTCGCAGATAAGTTTTAATAAATACACAGAGAATAATATAGAGTCATTGGCCACGAGGAACACCTTCCCTGACCTTTTATTGTCTCCGGTTCCACGTCACCGCGCCTACCATCCAACTCCAAAACTCGGGGGAGACTAACACTCCCTACCTCCCTTGGTGTGCATCATAGGCGTGCCCATGACGAACACAACATTTCTCCTTAACCAATACAAAACAAACATAGCTGCTCAAAAAAAAGATACTATACTAATCCAGTATACAAGAATAACACACAACAAGAAATGCCACATTCAGTCAATCCACCCCGAATCCTTGCAGCCGCGTTGAGCATGGAGGTCGAGGACTCAAACTGTACCGTTCAAGTCCTTGTCTCAGAGGCACTGAGTTGATTGGTATGGAGCCAGGCACCTCCTGATCTGAATCTTGAACTGGCTCCAAATTCTGCATGTCCACACCCCCTGTAGTAGATGATTGAGAATTAGTAGCAGTCACCACCGGCCATGTGCACTGGCTCAAAATTCAGCATGTCCACACCCCATGTAGTCGATGATTGAGAATTAGTAGCAGTCACCACCGGATTCACTGTCAGGATGATCCATCCAATCTCCTTCATCAGCTTCAGATCCCATTGTTTCCCTGAGCAGGAAGGTCTGGAATTGAAAATACAGAGGACATTAAACAACATTCACTCAGTACATGGCACTCATTTTGGTTTATATGCTCGAAATTGAGCCAAGAGCAAGGTGTGAAGACTGTCAGGATGGCAGAGTGGTCTAAGGCGCTGTGTTCAGGTTGCAGTCTCCCTTGGAGACGTGGGTTCAAATCCCACTTCTGACAAGTGTATTTTGCGAGGTGGATACATTTTTGGACCTTTTATTCCCAAGCACCGTATCAAAAACAATGTCAACAGTTTCTGTAAATTATCGATAAGATCTATTTTCCGTTGCTTGCACTAATTGCCTGAAGTTGGCTAAATCGCAGTAAATCGGTAAAGCAGGAAATCACAGCATCTTCAACAAATCGTGATAGAGGGGCCGAGATAAAGGTTTCGACCCTACATATCAAAAGCGCAGCTGTCAATAGTTCAGCAGGTTCACAGTGCAGAAGTTTCAGTGGCACCAGGGTCCCCTGCGTCCCAATCACAGCTGGTTTTTAACTTCTGTATTCAGGGGATGGGAGGGGTGGGGGTGTTGCGTCGTGCACACACAGTGCCTGTTTTGCAGAGAAGTTTTAATAAATACACAAAGAATAATATGGAGTCTTTGGCCACGAGGAACACCTTCCCCTACCTTTTATTCTCTCCGATTCCACATCACCGCACCTACCATCCAACTCCAAATCTCGGGGGAGACTAACACTCCCTTCCTCCGTTGGTGTGCATCATGGGGTGCCCATGACAAACACAATATTTCTCCTTAACCAATACAAAACAAACATAGCTGCTCAAAAAAAAGATACTATACTAATCCAGTATACAAGAATAGTACACAACAAGAAATTCCACATTCAGTCAATCCACCCCGAATCCTTGCAGCCGCGTTGAGCATGGCGGTCGAGGACTCAAACTGTACCGTTCAAGTCCTTGTCTCAGAGGCACTGAGTTGATTGGTATGGAGCCAGGCAACTCCTGATCTGAATCTTGAACTGGCTCCAAATTCTGCATGTCCACACCCCCTGTAGTAGATGATTGAGAATTAGTAGCAGTCACCACCGGCCATATGCACTGGCTCAAAATTCTGCAAGTCCACACCCCATGTAGTAGATGATTGAGAATTAGTAGCAGTCACCACAGGGTCCACTGTCAGGATGATCCATCCTCTCTCCTTCATCAGCTTCAGATCCCACTGTTTCCCTGAGCAGGAAGGTCTGGAATTGAAAATACAGAGGACATTAAATAACATTCACTCAGTACATGGCACTCATTTTGGTTTATAAGCTGGAAATTGAGCCATCAGTCTGGTGTCAAGAGTGTCAGGATGGCCGGGTGGTCTAAGGTGCTGCATTCAGGTCACAGTCTCCCTTAGAGACGTGGGTTCAAACCCCACTTCTGACAAGTGTCTTTTGCGAGGTGGATACATTTTTGGACTTTTTTTTCCCAAGCACCCTTATCAAAAACAATGTAAGCAGTTTCTGTAAATTATCGATAGGATCTATTGTCCGTTGCTTGCACTAATTGCCTGAAGTTGGCTAAATCGCAGTAAATCGGTAAAGCAGGAAATCACAGCATCTTCAACAAATCGTGATAGAGGGGCCGACATAAAGGTTTCGACCCTACATATCAAAAGCACAGCTGTCAATAGTTCAGCAGGTTCACAGTGCAGAAGGTTCAGTGGCACCAGGGTCCCCTGCATCCCAATCACAGCTGGTTTTTAACTTCTGTATTCAGGGCATGGGAGGGGTGTGTTGCATTGTGCACACACAGTGCCTGTTTCACAGATAAGTTTTAATAAATACACAGAGAATAATATAGAGTCATTGGCCACGAGGAACACCTTCCCTGACCTTTTATTCTCTCCGGTTCCACGTCACCGCACCTACCATCCAACTCCAAAACTCGGGGGAGACTAACACTCCCTACCTCCCTTGGTGTGCATCATAGGCATGCCCATGACGAACACAACATTTCTCCTTAACCAATACAAAACAAACATAGCTGCTCAAAAAAAAAGATACTATACTAAACCAGTATACAAGAATAGTACACAACAAGAAATACCACATTCAGTCAATCCACCCCGAATCCTTGCAGCCGCGTTGAGCATGGCGGTCGAGGACTCAAACTGTACCGTTCAAGTCCTTGTCTCAGAGGCACTGAGTTGATTGGTATGGAGCCAGGCACCTCCTGATCTGAATCTTGAACTGGCTCCAAATTCTGCATGTCCACACCCCCTGTAGTAGATGATTGAGAATTAGTAGCAGTCACCACCGGCCATGTGCACTGGCTCAAAATTCAGCATGTCCACACCCCATGTAGTAGATGATTGAGAATTAGTAGCAGTGACCACCGGATCCACTGTCAGGATGATCCATCCTCTCTCCTTCATCAGCTTCAGATCCCACTGTTTCCCTGAGCAGGAAGGTCTGGAATTGAAAATACAGAGGACATTAAACAACATTCACTCAGTACATGGCACTCATTTTGGTTTATTAGCTGGAAATTGAGCCATCAGTGCAGTGTCAAGAGTGTCAGGATGGCAGAGTGGTCTAAGGCGCTGCGTTCAGGTCGCAGTCTCCTTTGGAGGCGTGGGTTCGAATCCCACTTCTGACAAGTGTCTTTTGCGAGGTGGATACATTTTTGGACTTTTTTTTTTCAAGCACCCGTATCAAAAACAATGTCAACAGTTTCTGTAAATTATCGATAAGATCTATTGTCCGTTGCTTGCACTAATTTCCTGAAGTTGGCTAAATCGCAGTAAATCGGTAAAGCGGGAAATCACAGCATCTTCAACAAATCGTGATAGAGGGGCAGAGATAAAGGTTTCGAACCTACATATCAAGAGCGCAGCTGTCAATAGTTCAGCAAGTTCACAGTGCAGAAGGTTCAGTGGCACCAGGGTCCCCTGCGTCCCAATCACAGCTGGTTTTTAACTTCTGTATTCAGGGCATGGGAGGGGTGTGTTGCATCGTGCACACATGGTGCCTGTTTCGCAGATAAGTTTTAATAAATACACAGAGAACAATATAGAGTCATTGGCCACGAGGAACACCTTCCCTGGCCTTTTATTCTCTCCGGTTCCACGTCACCGCGCCTACCATCCAACTCCAAAACTCGGGGAGACTAACACTCCCTACCTCCCTTGGTGTGCATCATAGGCGTGCCCATGACGAACACAACATTTCTCCTTAACCAATACAAAACAAACATAGCTGCTCAAAAAAAAGATACTATACTAATCCAGTATACAAGAATAGTACACAACAAGAAATGCCACATTCAGTCAATCCACCCCGAATCCTTGCAGCCGCGTTGAGCATGGCGGTCGAGGACACAAACTGTACTGTTCAAGTCCTTGTCTCAGAGGCACTGAGTTGATTGGTATGGAGCCAGGCACCTCCTGATCTGAATCTTGAACTGGCTCCAAATTCTGCATGTCCACACCCCTTGTAGTAGATGATTGAGAATTAGTAGCAGTCACCACCGGCCATGTGCACTGGCTCAAACTTCTGCATGTCCACACCCCATGTAGTCGATGATTGAGAATTAGTAGCAGTCACCACCGGATTCACTGTCAGGATGATCCATCCTCTCTCCTTCATCAGCTTCAGATCCCACTGTTTCCCTGAGCAGGAAGGTCTGGAATTGAAAATACAGAGGACATTAAACAACATTCACTCAGTACATGGCACTCATTTTGGTTTATACGCTCGAAATTGAGCCATGAGCGAGGTGTGAAGAATGTCAGGATGGCCGAGTGGTCTAAGGCGCTGCGTTCAGGTCGCAGCCTCCCTTGGAGGTGTGGGTTCAAATCCCACTTCGGACAAGTGTATTTTGCGAGGTGGATATATTTTTGGACTTTTTTTTCCCAAGCACCGTATCAAAAACAATGTCAACAGTTTCTGTAAATTATCGATAAGATCTATTTTCCGTTGCTTGCACTAATTGCCTGAAGTTGGCTAAATCGCAGTAAATCGGTAAAGCAGGAAATCACAGCATCTTCAACAAATCGTGATAGAGGGGCCGAGATAAAGGTTTCGACCCTACATATCAAAAGCGCAGCTGTCAATAGTTCAGCAGGTTCACAGTGCAGAAGGTTCAGTGGCACTAGGGTCCCCTGCGTCCCAATCAGAGCTGGTTTTTAACTTCTGTATTCAGGGGATGGGAGGGGTGGGGGTGTTGCGTCGTGCACACACAGTGCCTGTTTTGCAGAGAGGTTTTAATAAATACACAAAGAATAATATGGAGTCTTTGGCCACGAGGAACACCTTCCCCTACCTTTTATTCTCTCCGGTTCCACGTCACTGCGCCTACCATCCAACTCCAAAACTCGGGGGAGACTAACACTCCCTACCTCCCTTGGTGTGCATCATAGGCGTGCCCATGACGAACACAACATTTCTCCTTAACCAATACAAAACAAACATAGCTGCTCAAAAAAAGATACTATACTAATCCAGTATACAAGAATAGTACACAACAAGAAATGCCACATTCAGTCAATCCACCCCGAATCCTTGCAGTCGCGTTGAGCATGGCGGTCGAGGACTCAAACTGTACCGTTCAAGTCCTTGTCTCAGAGGCACTGAGTTGATTGGTATGGAGCCAGGCACCTCCTGATCTGAATCTTGAACTGGCTCCAAATTCTGCATGTCCACACCCCAAGTAGTCGATGATTGAGAATTAGTAGCAGTCACCACCGGATTCACTGTCAGGATGATCCATCCTCTCTCCACTTCATCAGCTTCAGATCCCACTGTTTCCCTGAGCAGGAAGGTCTGGAATTGAAAATACAGAGGACATTAAACAACATTCACTCAGTACATGGCACTCATTTTGGCTTATAAGCTGGAAATTGAGCCATCAGTGCAGTGTCAAGAGTGTCAGGATGGCCGAGTGGTCTAAGGCACTGCGTTCAGGTCACAGTCTCCTTTGGAGACGTGGGTTCAAATCCCACTTCTGACAAGTGTCTTTTGCGAGGTGGATACATTTTTGGACTTTTTTTCCCAAGCACCCGTATTAAAAACAATGTCAACAGTTTCTGTAAATTATCGATAAGATCTATTGTCCGTTGCTTGCACTAATTTCCTGAAGTTGGCTAAATCGCAGTAAATCGGTAAAGCGGGAAATCACAGCATCTTCAACAAATCGTGATAGAGGGGCAGAGATAAAGGTTTCGACCCTACATATCAAGAGCGCAGCTGTCAATAGTTCAGCAGGTTCACTGTGTAGAAGGTTCAGTGGCACCAGGGTCCCCTGCGTCCCAATCACAGCTGGTTTTTAACTTCTGTATTCAGGGCATGGGAGGGGTGTGTTGCATCGTGCACACACAGTGCCTGTTTCGCAGATAAGTTTTAATAAATACACAGAGAATAATATAGAGTCATTGGCCACGAGGAACACCTTCCCTGACCTTTTATTCTCTCCGGTTCCACGTCACCGCGCCTACCATCCAACTCCAAAACTCAGGGGAGACTAACACTCCCTACCTCCCTTGGTGTGCATCATAGGCGTGCCCATGACGAACACAACATTTCTCCTTAACCAATACAAAACAAACATAGCTGCTAAAAAAAAAGATACTATACTAATCCTGTATACAAGAATAGTACACAACAAGAAATGCCACATTCAGTCAATCCACCCCGAATCCTTGCAGCCGCAATGAGCATGGCGGTCGAGGACTCAAACTGTACCGTTCAAGTCCTTGTCTCAGAGGCACTGAGTTGATTGGTATGGAGCCAGGCACCTCCTGATCTGAATCTTGAACTGGCTCCAAATTCTGCATGTCCACACCCCTTGTAGTAGATGATTGAGAATTAGTAGCAGTCACCACCGGCCATGTGCACTGGCTCAAACTTCTGCATGTCCACACCCCATGTAGTCGATGATTGAGAATTAGTAGCAGTCACCACCGGATTCACTGTCAGGATGATCCATCCTCTCTCCTTCATCAGCTTCAGATCCCACTGTTTCCCTGAGCAGGAAGGTCTGGAATTGAAAATACAGAGGACATTAAACAACATTCACTCAGTACATGGCACTCATTTTGGTTTATACGCTCGAAATTGAGCCATGAGCAAGGCGTGAAGAGTGTCAGGATGGCCGAGTGGTCTAAGGCGCTGCGTTCAGGTCGCAGCCTCCCTTGGAGGTGTGGGTTCAAATCCAACTTCTGACAAGTGTATTTTGCGAGGTGGATACATTTTTGGACTTTTTTTTCCCAAGCACCGTATCAAAAACAATGTCAACAGTTTCTGTAAATTATCGATAAGATCTATTTTCCGTTGCTTGCACTAATTGCCTGAAGTTGGCTAAATCGCAGTAAATCGTTAAAGCAGGAAACCACAGCATTTTCATCAACAAATCGTGATAGAGGGGCCGAGATAAAGGTTTCGACCCTACATATCAAAAGCGCAGCTGTCAATAGTTCAGCAGTTTCACAGTGCAGAAGGTTCAGTGGCACCAGGGTCCCCTGCGTCCCAATCAGAGCTGGTTTTTAACTTCTGTATTCAGGGGATGGGAGGGGTGGGGGTGTTGCGTTGTGCACACACAGTGCCTGTTTTGCAGAGAAGTTTTAATAAATACACAAAGAATAATATGGAGTCTTTGGCCACGAGGAACACCTTCCCCTACCTTTTATTCTCTCCGATTCCACATCACCGCACCTACCATCCAACTCCAAAACTCGGGGGAGACTAACACTCCCTACCTCCCTTGGTGTGCATCATGGGCGTGCCCATGACGAACACAACATTTCTCCTTAACCAATACAAAACAAACCTAGCTGCTCAAAAAAAAGATACTATACTAATCCAGTATACAAGAATAGTACACAACAATAAATACCACATTCAGTCAATCCACCCCGAATCCTTGCAGCTGCGTTCAGCATGGCGGTCGAGGACTCAAACTGTACCGTTCAAGTCCTTGTCTCAGAGGCACTGAGTTGATTGGTATGGAGCCAGGCACCTCCTGATCTGAATCTTGAACTGGCTCCAAATTCTGCATGTCCACACCCCCTGTAGTAGATGATTGAGAATTAGTAGCAGTCACCACCGGCCATATGCACTGGCTCAAAATTCTGCAAGTCCACACCCCATGTAGTAGATGATTGAGAATTAGTAGCAGTCACCACAGGGTCCACTGTCAGGATGATCCATCCTCTCTCCTTCATCAGCTTCAGATCCCACTGTTTCCCTGAGCAGGAAGGTCTGGAATTGAAAATACAGAGGACATTAAATAACATTCACTCAGTACATGGCACTCATTTTGGTTTATAAGCTGGAAATTGAGCCATCAGTCTGGCGTCAAGAGCGTCAGGATGGCCGGGTGGTCTAAGGTGCTGCATTCAGGTCACAGTCTCCCTTGGAGACGTGGGTTCAAGCCCCTTTTCTGACAAGTGTCTTTGCGAGGTGGATACATTTTTGGACTTTTTTTTCCAAGCACCCTTATCAAAAACAATGTCAACAGTTTCTGTAAATTATCGATAAGATCTATTGTCCGTTGCTTGCACTAATTGCCTGAAGTTGGCTAAATCGCAGTAAATCGGTAAAGCAGGAAATCACAGCATCTTCAACAAATCGTGATAGAGGGGCCGAGATAAAGGTTTCGACCCTACATATCAAGAGCGCAGCTGTCAATAGTTCAGCAGGTTCACAGTGCAGAAATTTTAGTGGCACTAAAAGGTTCCCTGCGTCCCAATCACAGCTGGTTTTTAACTTCTGTATTCAGGGCATGGGAGGGGTGTGTTGCATCGTGCACACACGGTGCCTGTTTCGCAGATAAGTTTTAATAAATACACAGAGAATAATATAGAGTCATTGGCCACGAGGAACACCTTCCCTGACCTTTTATTCTCTCCGGTTCCACGTCACCACGCCTACCATCCAACTCCAAAACTCAGGGGAGACTAACACTCCCTACCTCCCTTGGTGTGCATCATAGGCGTGCCCATGACGAACACAAACATTTCTCCTTAACCAATACAAAACAAACATAGCTGCTCAAAAAAAAGATACTATACTAATCCAGTATACAAGAATAGTACACAACAAGAAATGCCACATTCAGTCAATCCACCCCGAATCCTTGCAACCGCGTTGAGCATGGCGGTCGAGGACTCAAACTGTACCGTTCAAGTCCTTGTCTCAGAGGCACTGAGTTGATTGGTATGGAGCCAGGCACCTCCTGATCTGAATCTTGAACTGGCTCCAAATTCTTCATGTCCACACCCCTTGTAGTAGATGATTGAGAATTAGTAGCAGTCACCACCGGCCATGTGCACTGGCTCAAACTTCTGCATGTCCACACCCCATGTCGTCGATGATTGAGAATTAGTAGCAGTCACCACCGGATTCACTGTCAGGATGATCCATCCTCTCTCCTTCATCAGCTTCAGATCCCACTGTTTCCCTGAGCAGGAAGGTCTGGAATTGAAAATACAGAGGACATTAAACAACATTCACTCAGTACATGGCACTCATTTTGGTTTATACGCTCGAAATTGAGCCATGAGGGAGGTGTGAAGAGTGTCAGGATGGCCGAGTGGTCTAAGGCGCTGCATTCAGGTCGCGGCCTCCCTTGGAGGTGTGGGTTCAAATCCCACTTCTGACAAGTGTATTTTGCGAGGTGGATACATTTTTGGACTTTTTTTTCCCAAGCACCGTATCAAAAACAATGTGAACAGTTTCTGTAAATTATCGATAAGATCTATTTTCCGTTGCTTGCACTAATTGCCTGAAGTTGGCTAAATCGCAGTAAATCGGTAAAGCAGGAAATCACAGCATCTTCAACAAATCGTGATAGAGGGGCCGAGATAAAGGTTTCGACCCTACATATCAAAAGCGCAGCTGTCAACAGTTCAGCAGGTTCACAGTGCAGAAGGTTCAGTGACACCAGGGTCCCCTGCGTCCCAATCACAGCTGGTTTTTAACTTCTGTATTCAGGGGATGGGAGGGGTGGGGGTGTTGCGTCGTGCACACACAGTGCCTGTTTTGCAGAGAAGTTTTAATAAATACACAAAGAATAATATGGAGTCTTTAGCCACGAGGAACACCTTCCCCTACCTTTTATTCTCTCCGATTCCACATCACCGCACCTACCATCCAACTCCAAAACTCTGGGGAGACTAACACTCCCTACCTCCCTTGGTGTGCATCATGGGCGTGCCCATGACGAACACAACATTTCTCCTTAACCAATACAAAACAAACATAGCTGCTCAAAAAAAAGATACTATACTAATCCAGTATACAAGAATAGTACACAACAATAAATACCACATTCAGTCAATCCACCCCGAATCCTTGCAGCCGCGTTGAGCATGGCGGTCGAGGACTCAAACTGTACCGTTCAATTCCTTGTCTCAGAGGCACTGAGTTGATTGGTATGGAGCCAGGCACCTCCTGATCTGAATCTTGAACTGGCTCCAAATTCTGCATGTCCACACCCCCTGTAGTAGATGATTGAGAATTAGTAACAGTCACCACCGGCCATATGCACTGGCTCAAAATTCTGCAAGTCCACACCCCATGTAGTAGATGATTGAGAATTAGTGGCAGTCACCACAGGGTCCACTGTCAGGATGATCCATCCTCTCTCCTTCATCAGCTTCAGATCCCACTGTTTCCCTGAGCAGGAAGGTCTGGAATTGAAAATACAGAGGACATTAAATAACATTCACTCAGTACATGGCACTCATTTTGGTTTATAAGCTGGAAATTGAGCCATCAGTCTGGTGTCAAGAGTGTCAGGATGGCCGGGTGGTCTAAGGTGCTGCATTCAGGTCACAGTCTCCCTTGGAGACGTGGATTCAAACCCCTCTTCTGACAAGTGTCTTTGTGAGGTGGATACATTTTTGGACTTTTTTTTCCAAGCACCCTTATCAAAAACAATGTCAACAGTTTCTGTAAATTATTGATAAGATCTATTGTCCGTTGCTTGCACTATTTGCCTGAAGTTGGCTAAATCGCAGTAAATCGGTAAAGCAGGAAATCACAGCATCTTCAACAAATCGTGATAGAGGGGCCAAGATAAAGGTTTCGACCCTACATATCAAAAGCACAGCTGTCCATAGTTCAGCAGGTTCACAGTGCAGAAGGTTCAGTGGCACCAGGGTCCCCTGCGTCCCAATCACAGCTGGTTTTTAACTTCTGTATTCTGGGCATGGGAGGGGTGTGTTGCATCGTGCACACACAGTGCCTGTTTCGCAAATAAGTTTTAATAAATACACAGAGAATAATATAGAGTCATTGGCCACGAGGAACACCTTCCCTGACCTTTTATTCTCTCCGGTTCCACGTCACCGCCCCTACCATCCAACTCCAAAACTCGGGGGAGACTAACACTCCCATCCTCCCTTGGTGTGCATTATAGGCGTGCCCATGACGAACACAACATTTCTCCTTAACCAATACAAAACAAACATAGCTGCTCAAAAAAAAGATACTATACTAAACCAGTATACAAGAATAGTACACAACAAGAAATGCCACATTCAGTCAATCCACCCCGAATCCTTGCAGCCGCGTTGAGCATGGCGGTCGAGTACTCAAACTGTACCGTTCAAGTCCTTGTCTCAGAGGCACTGAGTTGATTGGTATGGAGCCAGGCACCTCCTGATCTGAATCTTGAACTGGCTCCAAATTCTGCATGTCCACACCCACTGTAGTAGATGATTGAGAATTAGTAGCAGTGACCACCGGCCATGTGCACTGGCTCAAAATTCTGCATGTCCACACCCCATGTAGTAGATGATTGAGAATTAGTAGCAGTCACCACCGGATCCACTGTCAGGATGATCCATCCTCTCTCCTTCATCAGCTTCAGATCCCACTGTTTCCCTGAGCAGGAAGGTCTGGAATTGAAAATACAGAGGACATTAAACAACATTCACTCAGTACATGGCACTCATTTTGGTTTATAAGCTGGAAATTGAGCCATCAGTGCAGTGTCACAAGTGTCAGGTTGGCCGAGTGGTCTAAGGTGCTGCGTTCAGGTCGCAGTCTCCTTTGGAGGCGTGGGTTTGAATCCCACTTCTGACAAGTGTCTTTTGTGAGGTGGATACATTTTTTGACTTTTTTTTTCCAAGCACCCGTATCAAAAACAATGTCAACAGTTTCTGTAAATTATCGATAAGATCTATTGTCCGTTGCTTGCACTAATTGCCTAAAGTTGGCTAAATCGCAGTAAATCGCTAAAGCAGGAAATCACAACATCTTCAACAAATCGTGATAGAGGGGCCGAGATAAAGGTTTCGACCCACCATATCAAAAGCACAGCTGTTAATAGTTCAGCAGGTTCACAGTGCAGAAGGTTCAGTGGCACCAGGGTCCCCTGCGTCCCAATCACAGCTGGTTTTTAACTTCTGTATTCAGGGCATGGGAGGGGTGTGTTGCATCGTGCACACACAGTGCCTGTTTCGCAGATAAGTTTTAATAAATACACAGAGAATAATATAGAGTCATTGGCCACGAGGAACACCTTCCCTGACCTTTTATTCTCTCCGGTTCCACGTCACCACGCCTACCATCCAACTCCAAAACTCAGGGGAGACTAACACTCCCTACCTCCCTTGGTGTGCATCATAGGCGTGCCCATGACGAACACAAACATTTCTCCTTAACCAATACAAAACAAACATAGCTGCTCAAAAAAAAGATACTATACTAATCCAGTATACAAGAATAGTACACAACAAGAAATGCCACATTCAGTCAATCCACCCCGAATCCTTGCAACCGCGTTGAGCATGGCGGTCGAGGACTCAAACTGTACCGTTCAAGTCCTTGTCTCAGAGGCACTGAGTTGATTGGTATGGAGCCAGGCACCTCCTGATCTGAATCTTGAACTGGCTCCAAATTCTTCATGTCCACACCCCTTGTAGTAGATGATTGAGAATTAGTAGCAGTCACCACCGGCCATGTGCACTGGCTCAAACTTCTGCATGTCCACACCCCATGTAGTCGATGATTGAGAATTAGTAGCAGTCACCACCGGATTCACTGTCAGGATGATCCATCCTCTCTCCTTCATCAGCTTCAGATCCCACTGTTTCCCTGAGCAGGAAGGTCTGGAATTGAAAATACAGAGGACATTAAACAACATTCACTCAGTACATGGCACTCATTTTGGTTTATACGCTCGAAATTGAGCCATGAGGGAGGTGTGAAGAGTGTCAGGATGGCCGAGTGGTCTAAGGCGCTGCATTCAGGTCGCGGCCTCCCTTGGAGGTGTGGGTTCAAATCCCACTTCTGACAAGTGTATTTTGCGAGGTGGATACATTTTTGGACTTTTTTTTCCCAAGCACCGTATCAAAAACAATGTGAACAGTTTCTGTAAATTATCGATAAGATCTATTTTCCGTTGCTTGCACTAATTGCCTGAAGTTGGCTAAATCGCAGTAAATCGGTAAAGCAGGAAATCACAGCATCTTCAACAAATCGTGATAGAGGGGCCGAGATAAAGGTTTCGACCCTACATATCAAAAGCGCAGCTGTCAACAGTTCAGCAGGTTCACAGTGCAGAAGGTTCAGTGACACCAGGGTCCCCTGCGTCCCAATCACAGCTGGTTTTTAACTTCTGTATTCAGGGGATGGGAGGGGTGGGGGTGTTGCGTCGTGCACACACAGTGCCTGTTTTGCAGAGAAGTTTTAATAAATACACAAAGAATAATATGGAGTCTTTAGCCACGAGGAACACCTTCCCCTACCTTTTATTCTCTCCGATTCCACATCACCGCACCTACCATCCAACTCCAAAACTCTGGGGAGACTAACACTCCCTACCTCCCTTGGTGTGCATCATGGGCGTGCCCATGACGAACACAACATTTCTCCTTAACCAATACAAAACAAACATAGCTGCTCAAAAAAAAGATACTATACTAATCCAGTATACAAGAATAGTACACAACAATAAATACCACATTCAGTCAATCCACCCCGAATCCTTGCAGCCGCGTTGAGCATGGCGGTCGAGGACTCAAACTGTACCGTTCAATTCCTTGTCTCAGAGGCACTGAGTTGATTGGTATGGAGCCAGGCACCTCCTGATCTGAATCTTGAACTGGCTCCAAATTCTGCATGTCCACACCCCCTGTAGTAGATGATTGAGAATTAGTAACAGTCACCACCGGCCATATGCACTGGCTCAAAATTCTGCAAGTCCACACCCCATGTAGTAGATGATTGAGAATTAGTGGCAGTCACCACAGGGTCCACTGTCAGGATGATCCATCCTCTCTCCTTCATCAGCTTCAGATCCCACTGTTTCCCTGAGCAGGAAGGTCTGGAATTGAAAATACAGAGGACATTAAATAACATTCACTCAGTACATGGCACTCATTTTGGTTTATAAGCTGGAAATTGAGCCATCAGTCTGGTGTCAAGAGTGTCAGGATGGCCGGGTGGTCTAAGGTGCTGCATTCAGGTCACAGTCTCCCTTGGAGACGTGGATTCAAACCCCTCTTCTGACAAGTGTCTTTGTGAGGTGGATACATTTTTGGACTTTTTTTTCCAAGCACCCTTATCAAAAACAATGTCAACAGTTTCTGTAAATTATTGATAAGATCTATTGTCCGTTGCTTGCACTATTTGCCTGAAGTTGGCTAAATCGCAGTAAATCGGTAAAGCATGAAATCACAGCATCTTCAACAAATCGTGATAGAGGGGCCAAGATAAAGGTTTCGACCCTACATATCAAAAGCACAGCTGTCCATAGTTCAGCAGGTTCACAGTGCAGAAGGTTCAGTGGCACCAGGGTCCCCTGCGTCCCAATCACAGCTGGTTTTTAACTTCTGTATTCTGGGCATGGGAGGGGTGTGTTGCATCGTGCACACACAGTGCCTGTTTCGCAAATAAGTTTTAATAAATACACAGAGAATAATATAGAGTCATTGGCCACGAGGAACACCTTCCCTGACCTTTTATTCTCTCCGGTTCCACGTCACCGCCCCTACCATCCAACTCCAAAACTCGGGGGAGACTAACACTCCCATCCTCCCTTGGTGTGCATTATAGGCGTGCCCATGACGAACACAACATTTCTCCTTAACCAATACAAAACAAACATAGCTGCTCAAAAAAAAGATACTATACTAAACCAGTATACAAGAATAGTACACAACAAGAAATGCCACATTCAGTCAATCCACCCCGAATCCTTGCAGCCGCGTTGAGCATGGCGGTCGAGTACTCAAACTGTACCGTTCAAGTCCTTGTCTCAGAGGCACTGAGTTGATTGGTATGGAGCCAGGCACCTCCTGATCTGAATCTTGAACTGGCTCCAAATTCTGCATGTCCACACCCACTGTAGTAGATGATTGAGAATTAGTAGCAGTGACCACCGGCCATGTGCACTGGCTCAAAATTCTGCATGTCCACACCCCATGTAGTAGATGATTGAGAATTAGTAGCAGTCACCACCGGATCCACTGTCAGGATGATCCATCCTCTCTCCTTCATCAGCTTCAGATCCCACTGTTTCCCTGAGCAGGAAGGTCTGGAATTGAAAATACAGAGGACATTAAACAACATTCACTCAGTACATGGCACTCATTTTGGTTTATAAGCTGGAAATTGAGCCATCAGTGCAGTGTCACAAGTGTCAGGTTGGCCGAGTGGTCTAAGGTGCTGCGTTCAGGTCGCAGTCTCCTTTGGAGGCGTGGGTTTGAATCCCACTTCTGACAAGTGTCTTTTGTGAGGTGGATACATTTTTTGACTTTTTTTTTCCAAGCACCCGTATCAAAAACAATGTCAACAGTTTCTGTAAATTATCGATAAGATCTATTGTCCGTTGCTTGCACTAATTGCCTAAAGTTGGCTAAATCGCAGTAAATCGCTAAAGCAGGAAATCACAACATCTTCAACAAATCGTGATAGAGGGGCCGAGATAAAGGTTTCGACCCACCATATCAAAAGCACAGCTGTTAATAGTTCAGCAGGTTCACAGTGCAGAAGGTTCAGTGGCACCAGGGTCCCCTGCGTCCCAATCACAGCTGGTTTTTAACTTCTGTATTCAGGGCATGGGAGGGGTGTGTTGCATCGTGCACACACAGTGCCTGTTTCGCAGATAAGTTTTAATAAATACACAGAGAATAATATAGAGTCATTGGCCACGAGGAACACCTTCCCTGGCCTTTTATTCTCTCCAGTTCCACGCACCGCGCCTACCATCCAACTCCAAAACTCGCGGGAGACTAACACTCCCTACCTCCCTTGTTGTGCATCATAGTCGTGCCCATGACGAACACAAAATTTCTCCTTAACTAATACAAAACAAACATAGCTGCCCCAAAAAAAGATACTATACTAATCCAGTATACAAGAATAGTACACAACAAGAAATGCCACATTCAGTCAATCCACCCCGAATCCTTGCAGCCGCGTTGAGCATGGCAGTCAAGGACTCAAACTGTACCGTTCAAGTCCTTGTCTCAGAGGCACTGAGTTGATTGGTATGGAGCCAGGCACCTCCTGATCTGAATCTTGAACTGGCTCCAAATTCTGCATGTCCACACCCCTTGTAGTAGATGATTGAGAATTAGTAGCAGTCACCACCGGCCATGTGCACTGGCTCAAACTTCTGCATGTCCACACCCCAAGTAGTCGATGATTGAGAATTAGTAGCAGTCACCACCGGATTCACTGTCAGGATGATCCATCCTCTCTCCTTCATCAGCTTCAGATCCCACTGTTTCCCTGAGCAGGAAGGTCTGGAATTGAAAATACAGAGGACATTAAACAACATTCACTCAGTACATGGCACTCATTTTGGTTTATAAGCTGGAAATTGAGCCATCAGTGCAGTGTCAAGAGTGTCAGGATGGCCGAGTGGTCTAAGGCGCTGCGTTCAGATCGCAGTCTGCTTTGGAGGCGTGGGTTCGAATCCCACTTCTGACAAGTGTCTTTTGCGAGGTAGATACGTTTTTGGACTTTTTTTTTTCAAGCACCCGTATCAAAAACAATGTCAACAGTTTCTGTAAATTATCGATAAGATCTATTGTCCGTTGCTTGCACTAATTTCCTGAAGTTGGCTAAATCGCAGTAAATCGCTAAAGCGGGAAATCACAGCATCTTCAACAAATCGTGATAGAGGGGCAGAGATAAAGGTTTCGACCCTACATATCAAGAGCGCAGCTGTCAATAGTTCAGCAGGTTCACAGTGCAGAAGGTTCAGTGGCACCAGGGTCCCCTGCGTCCCAATCACAGCTGGTTTTTAACTTCTGTATTCAGGGCATGGGAGGGGTGTGTTGCATCGTGCACACACGGTGCCTGTTTCGCAGATAAGTTTTAATAAATACACAGAGAATAATATAGAGTCATTGGCCACGAGGAACACCTTCCCTGACCTTTTATTGTCTCCGGTTCCACGTCACCGCGCCTACCATCCAACTCCAAAACTCGGGGGAGACTAACACTCCCTACCTCCCTTGGTGTGCATCATAGGCGTGCCCATGACGAACACAACATTTCTCCTTAACCAATACAAAACAAACATAGCTGCTCAAAAAAAAGATACTATACTAATCCAGTATACAAGAATAACACACAACAAGAAATGCCACATTCAGTCAATCCACCCCGAATCCTTGCAGCCGCGTTGAGCATGGAGGTCGAGGACTCAAACTGTACCGTTCAAGTCCTTGTCTCAGAGGCACTGAGTTGATTGGTATGGAGCCAGGCACCTCCTGATCTGAATCTTGAACTGGCTCCAAATTCTGCATGTCCACACCCCCTGTAGTAGATGATTGAGAATTAGTAGCAGTCACCACCGGCCATGTGCACTGGCTCAAAATTCAGCATGTCCACACCCCATGTAGTCGATGATTGAGAATTAGTAGCAGTCACCACCGGATTCACTGTCAGGATGATCCATCCAATCTCCTTCATCAGCTTCAGATCCCATTGTTTCCCTGAGCAGGAAGGTCTGGAATTGAAAATACAGAGGACATTAAACAACATTCACTCAGTACATGGCACTCATTTTGGTTTATATGCTCGAAATTGAGCCAAGAGTAAGGTGTGAAGACTGTCAGGATGGCAGAGTGGTCTAAGGCGCTGTGTTCAGGTTGCAGTCTCCCTTGGAGACGTGGGTTCAAATCCCACTTCTGACAAGTGTATTTTGCGAGGTGGATTCATTTTTGGACCTTTTATTCCCAAGCACCGTATCAAAAACAATGTCAACAGTTTCTGTAAATTATCGATAAGATCTATTTTCCATTGCTTGCACTAATTGCCTGAAGTTGGCTAAATCGCAGTAAATCGGTAAAGCAGGAAATCACAGCATCTTCAACAAATCGTGATAGAGGGGCCGAGATAAAGGTTTCGACCCTACATATCAAAAGCGCAGCTGTCAATAGTTCAGCAGGTTCACAGTGCAGAAGTTTCAGTGGCACCAGGGTCCCCTGCGTCCCAATCACAGCTGGTTTTTAACTTCTGTATTCAGGGGATGGGAGGGGTGGGGGTGTTGCGTCGTGCACACACAGTGCCTGTTTTGCAGAGAAGTTTTAATAAATACACAAAGAATAATATGGAGTCTTTGGCCACGAGGAACACCTTCCCCTACCTTTTATTCTCTCCGATTCCACATCACCGCACCTACCATCCAACTCCAAAACTCGGGGGAGACTAACACTCCCTTCCTCCCTTGGTGTGCATCATGGGGTGCCCATGACAAACACAATATTTCTCCTTAACCAATACAAAACAAACATAGCTGCTCAAAAAAAAGATACTATACTAATCCAGTATACAAGAATAGTACACAACAATAAATACCACATTCAGTCAATCCACCCCGAATCCTTGCAGCCGCGTTGAGCATGGCGGTCGAGGACTCAAACTGTACCGTTCAAGTCCTTGTCTCAGAGGCACTGAGTTGATTGGTATGGAGCCAGGCAACTCCTGATCTGAATCTTGAACTGGCTCCAAATTCTGCATGTCCACACCCCCTGTAGTAGATGATTGAGAATTAGTAGCAGTCACCACCGGCCATATGCACTGGCTCAAAATTCTGCAAGTCCACACCCCATGTAGTAGATGATTGAGAATTAGTAGCAGTCACCACAGGGTCCACTGTCAGGATGATCCATCCTCTCTCCTTCATCAGCTTCAGATCCCACTGTTTCCCTGAGCAGGAAGGTCTGGAATTGAAAATACAGAGGACATTAAAAAACATTCACTCAGTACATGGCACTCATTTTGGTTTATAAGCTGGAAATTGAGCCATCAGTCTGGTGTCAAGAGTGTCAGGATGGCCGGGTGGTCTAAGGTGCTGCATTCAGGTCACAGTCTCCCTTAGAGACGTGGGTTCAAACCCCACTTCTGACAAGTGTCTTTTGCGAGGTGGATACATTTTTTGACTTTTTTTTTCCAAGCACCCTTATCAAAAACAATGTAAACAGTTTCTGTAAATTATCGATAGGATCTATTGTCCGTTGCTTGCACTAATTGCCTGAAGTTGGCTAAATCGCAGTAAATCGGTAAAGCAGGAAATCACAGCATCTTCAACAAATCGTGATAGAGGGGCCGACATAAAGGTTTCGACCCTACATATCAAAAGCACAGCTGTCAATAGTTCAGCAGGTTCACAGTGCAGAAGGTTCAGTGGCACCAGGGTCCCCTGCATCCCAATCACAGCTGGTTTTTAACTTCTGTATTCAGGGCATGGGAGGGGTGTGTTGCATTGTGCACACACAGTGCCTGTTTCACAGATAAGTTTTAATAAATACACAGAGAATAATATAGAGTCATTGGCCACGAGGAACACCTTCCCTGACCTTTTATTCTCTCCGGTTCCACGTCACCGCACCTACCATCCAACTCCAAAACTCGGGGGAGACTAACACTCCCTACCTCCCTTGGTGTGCATCATAGGCGTGCCCATGACGAACACAACATTTCTCCTTAACCAATACAAAACAAACATAGCTGCTCAAAAAAAAAGATACTATACTAAACCAGTATACAAGAATAGTACACAACAAGAAATGCCACATTCAGTCAATCCACCCCGAATCCTTGCAGCCGCGTTGAGCATGGCGGTCGAGGACTCAAACTGTACCGTTCAAGTCCTTGTCTCAGAGGCACTGAGTTGATTGGTATGGAGCCAGGCACCTCCTGATCTGAATCTTGAACTGGCTCCAAATTCTGCATGTCCACACCCCCTGTAGTAGATGATTGAGAATTAGTAGCAGTCACCACCGGCCATGGGCACTGGCTCAAAATTCAGCATGTCCACACCCCATGTAGTAGATGATTGAGAATTAGTAGCAGTGACCACCGGATCCACTGTCAGGATGATCCATCCTCTCTCCTTCATCAGCTTCAGATCCCACTGTTTCCCTGAGCAGGAAGGTCTGGAATTGAAAATACAGAGGACATTAAACAACATTCACTCGGTACATGGCACTCATTTTGGTTTATAAGCTGGAAATTGAGCCATCAGTGCAGTGTCAAGCGTGTCAGGATGGCCGAGTGGTCTAAGGCGCTGCGTTCAGGTCGCAGTCTCCTTTGGAGGCGTGGGTTCGAATCCCACTTCTGACAAGTATCTTTCGCGAGGTGGATACATTTTTGGACTTTTTTTTTCCAAGCACCCGTATCAAAAACAATGTCAACAGTTTCTGTAAATTATCGATAAGATCTATTGTCCGTTGCTTGCACTAATTTCCTGAAGTTGGCTAAATCGCAGTAAATCGGTAAAGCGGGAAATCACAGCATCTTCAACAAATCGTGATAGAGGGGCAGAGATAAAGGTTTCGACCCTACATATCAAGAGCGCAGCTGTCAATAGTTCAGCAGGTTCACAGTGCAGAAGGTTCAGTGGCACCAGGGTCCCCTGCGTCCCAATCACAGCTGGTTTTTAACTTCTGTATTCAGGGCATGGGAGGGCTGTGTTGCATTGTGCACACACGGTGCCTGTTTCGCAGATAAGTTTTAATAAATACACAAAGAATAATATAGAGTCATTGGCCACGAGAAACACCTTCCCTGCCCTTTTATTCTCTCCGGTTCCACGTCACCGAGCCTACCATCCAACTCCAAAACTCGGGGGAGACTAACACTCCCTACCTCCCTTGGTGTGCATCATAGGCGTGCCCATGACGAACACAACATTTCTCCTTAACCAATACAAAACAAACATAGCTGCTCAAAAAAAAGATACTATACTAATCCAGTATACAAGAATAACACACAACAAGAAATGCCACATTCAGTCAATCCACCCCGAATCCTTGCAGCCGCGTTGAGCATGGAGGTCGAGGACTCAAACTGTACCGTTCAAGTCCTTGTCTCAGAGGCACTGAGTTGATTGGTATGGAGCCAGGCACCTCCTGATCTGAATCTTGAACTGGCTCCAAATTCTGCATGTCCACTCCCCTCGTAGTAGATGATTGAGAATTAGTAGCAGTCACCACCGGCCATGTGCACTGGCTCAAACTTCTGCATGTCCACACCCCATGTAGTCGATGATTGAGAATTAGTAGCAGTCACCACCGGATTCACTGTCAGGATGATCCATCCTCTCTCCTTCATCAGCTTCAGATCCCACTGTTTCCCTGAGCAGGAAGGTCTGGAATTGAAAATACAGAGGACATTAAACAACATTCACTCAGTACATGGCACTCATTTTGGTTTATACGCCCGAAATTGAGCCATGAGCGAGGTGTGAAGAGTGTCAGGATGGCCGAGTGGTCTAAGGCGCTGCGTTGAAGTCGCAGCCTCCCTTGGAGATGTGGATTCAAATCCCACTTCTGACAAGTGTATTTTGCGAGGTGGATACATTTTTGGACTTTTTTTTCCCAAGCACCGTATCAAAAACAATGTCAACAGTTTCCGTAAATTATCGATAAGATCTATTTTCCGTTGCTTGCACTAATTGCCTGAAGTTGGCTAAATCGCAGTAAATCGGTAAAGCAGGAAATTACAGCATCTTCAACAAATCGTAATAGAGGGGCCGAGATAAAGGTTTCGACCCTACATATCAAAAGCGCAGCTGTCAATAGTTCAGCAGGTTCACAGTGCAGAAGGTTCAGTGGCACCAGGGTCCCCTGCGTCCCAATCAGAGCTGGTTTTTAACTTCTGTATTCAAGGGATGGTAGGGGTGGGGGTGTTGCGTCGTGCACACACAGTGCCTGTTTCGCAGAGAAGTTTTAATACATACACAAAGAATAATATGGAGTCTTTGGCCACGAGGAACACCTTCCCCTACCTTTTATCTCTCCGATTCCACATCACCGCACCTAACATCCAACTCCAAAACTCGGGGGAGACTAACACTCCCTACCTCCCTTGGTGTGCATCATGGGCGTGCCCATGACAAACACAACATTTCTCCTTAACCAATACAAAACAAACATAGCTGCTCAAAAAAAAGATACTATACTAATACAGTATACAAGAATAGTACACAACAATAAATGCCACATTCAGTCAATCCACCCCGAATCCTTGCAGCCGCGTTGAGCATGGCGGTCGAGGACTCAAACTGTACCGTTCAAGTCCTTGTCTCAGAGGCACTGAGTTGATTGGTATGGAGCCAGGCACCTCCTGATCTGAATCTTGAACTGGCTCCAAATTCTGCATGTCCACACCCCCTGTAGTAGATGATTGAGAATTAGTAGCAGTCACCACCGGCCATATGCACTGGCTCAAAATTCTGCAAGTCCACACCCCATGTAGTAGATGATTGAGAATTAGTAGCAGTCACCACAGGGTCCACTGTCAGCATGATCCATCCTCTCTCCTTCATCAGCTTCAGATCCCACTGTTTCCCTGAGCAGGAAGGTCTGGAATTGAAAATACAGAGGACATTAAACAAAATTCACTCAGTACATGGCACTCATTTTGGTTTATAAGCTGGAAATTGAGCCATTAGTGCAGTGTCAAGAGTGTCAGGATGGCCGAGTGGTCTAAGGCGCTGCGTTCAGGTCGCAGTCTCCTTTGGAGGTGTGGGTTCGAATCCCACTTCTGACAAGTGTCTTTTGCGAGGTGGATACATTTTTTGACTTTTTTTTTCCAAGCACCTGTATCAAAAACAATGTCAACAGTTTCTGTAAATTATCGATAAGATCTATTGTCCGTTGCTTGCACTAATTTCCTGAAGTTGGCTAAATCCCAGTAAATCGGTAAAGCGGGAAATCACAGCATCTTCAACAAATCGTGATAGAGGGGCAGAGATAAAGGTTTTGACCCTACATATCAAGAGCGCAGCTGTCAATAGTTCAGCAGGTTCACAGTGCAGAAGGTTCAGTGGCACCAGGGTCCCCTGCGTCCCAATCACAGCTGGTTTTTAACTTCTGTATTCAGGGCATGGGAGGGGTGTGTTGCATCGTGCACACATGGTGCCTGTTTCGCAGATAAGTTTTAATAAATACACAGAGAATAATATAGAGTCATTGACCCCGAGGAACACCTTCCCTGGCCTTTTATTCTCTCCGGTTCCACGTCACCGCGCCTACCATCCAACTCCAAAACTCGGGGGAGACTAACACTCCCTACCTCCCTTGGTGTGCATCATAGGCGTGCCCATGACGAACACAACATTTCTCCTTAACCAATACAAAACAAACATAGCTGCTAAAAAAAAAGATACTATATTAATCCAGTATACAAGAATAGTACACAACAAGAAATGCCAAATTCAGTCAATCCACCCCGAATCCTTGCAGCCGTGTTGAGCATGGCGGTCGAGGACTCAAACTGTACCGTTCAAGTCCTTGTCTCAGAGGCACTGAGTTGATTGGTATGGAGCCAGGCACCTCCTGATCTGAATCTTGAACTGGCTCCAAATTCTGCATGTCCACACCCCCTGTAGTAGATGATTGAGAATTAGTAGCAGTCACCACCGGCCATGTGGACTGGCTCAAAATTCAGCATGTCCACACCCCATGTAGTAGATGATTGAGAATTAGTAGCAGTCACCACCGGATCCACTGTCAGGATGATCCATCCTCTCTCCTTCATCAGCTTCAGATCCCACTGTTTCCCTGAGCAGGAAGGTCTGGAATTGAAAATACAGAGGACATTAAACAACATTCACTCAGTACATGGCACTCATTTTGGTTTATAAGCTGGAAATTGAGCCATCAGAGCACTGTCAAGAGTGTCAGGATGGCCGAGTGGTCTAAGGCGCTGCGTTCAGGTCAAAGTCTCCTTTGGAGGCGTGGGTTCGAATCCCACTTCTGACAAGTGTCTTTTGCGAGGTGGATACATTTTTTGACTTTTTTTTTCCAAGCACCCGTATCAAAAACAATGTCAACAGTTTCTGTAAATTATCGATAAGATCTATTGTCTGTTGCTTGCACTAATTGCCTGAAGTTGGCTAAATCGCAGTAAATCGGTAAAGCAGGAAATCACAGCATCTTCAATGTGAAAAAACAGGGCTGATTGCAGAGGCCCCATAACTTTCTGCCCCCATTTTCCTCTTTTTGCTGGTGTTTTCCTGACTTTGATGGTGCCCTGGGTACTGCTAACCAGTCCAAGGGCCTGTGCTCTGTGTAAAATGGATATGCAAATTAGGCTAATTATAATTGGCTAAGTTAACCTACCTATAAGTCCCTAGTATATGGTAGGGCATGTAGGTTTAGGGACCACAGCATAGGTGGTGCACACCTAGGTGCACTGCTGAGGTGCCCAGTGTCATTTTAAAGGCAGGCCTGCCTTGCTGGCTGCTTTTAAATTAAAGTTATATGCAAATTCGACTTTGGAATTAAAGGTACTTCCAAAGTCTTAAACTACCTTATTTTTAAATATAAGTCACCCCTAAGGTGTGCCCTATGTGCCCCTAGGGCTGGGTGCCATGTAACTATAAGCAGGGACTTTATAAAAATAGATTTATAAGCCCTGGTGAGGTAAAAACAGCCAAATTCTTTTTTCCCTCATTGAAGTAAATGGCCTTCATAGGCTAGAATGGGCAGACTTTATTTTAAATTTTAAAGTCTCCTTAAATGTTACATACCAAGAATTTGGTATCAAATTGATTGTTGTAATAAATCCCACAACTTCCAGTTGTTGGATTTAATATAACTTGTTCAGGTAAAAAGTTTAGACTTTACCTAAAAAGTTGCCAATTTCAGCTCTGCATTGTTTTTGCTGCTGTGCTCTGATTGGCCAGCCTGCAGCAGCTTCTGCCAGGCTGCCTTGATGAGGTGTGAAGTGGCCTGACTTCACACAAAGGAATGTGCTTGGGGGAGAGAATCTCCCCTCAGCAGATGGTGAGGCAGGAAGGGGGAGGGCGGCCAAACTGGTCTTCAAAGGCAGAGAAGGACATTTGGAGCATCCAGCAACAGCCCCACATCCTGCAACCCCAGACAACTAGGTGCCCCCTTGATTAGATTAGGAGAGGGCAGGAGAGGGGTGTGTTTATGATTTTTAGCCACACCAGTGGGTGGGCTCAGCCAGATGTAACCTCCAAAAATCAGATTCAGCCATGTTGGATTTTTGGAGACTGTTGCCTTTTGGGATGGATTTTTGCCACACTTCCCAGGAAGTGGTCATCACAGGGGGACGACCCTGTACCTGATTGGAGGATCAGGACCCCCCTGCTTTTCACCCAGGAGCAAGGATAAAACTGGCAGACCTGACCCCACACCTCAGATCCCCTCCAGAATTCAACAAGAAAGGAACTAAAGAAGAAGAAGGACTGCCCTGCTGGACCCCTGGCCTGCACCTGGACCCTGCACTCAGAAGGACTGCACCAGCTGCACACTTGGGCTTCACCACAAGAAGGACTTTGCCTGGCTTCAACTGGTTTAAGGAGGGACTCCCTGTTTGCTACAGGTGAAAAATTGCTAAACCAGAGTCCCCTGCACCAACTCCTGAAGAAAGCGACCAGCTGACCACTGTCCAGTGGCCAAAAAGGAGTTTGCGCCAGGTGCATTCTGGGAGTTGAAGTCCGCACCCCCCAAGGACCATCACAGAACTTCTGGACCCTTGGGGTGAGCTGTGGACCCCAAAAGAACCTTAAAAGAACATCTGGGTGAAGCCCCAGAAGTTTGGAAAAGATTTGAGAATTTTTGGAAAAAAGCTCCAGAGAGGGACCGACCCGCCGCGGAAATTCTAGCCGGCTTGCCTCAACCGCGACCCGGCCTGACTTCGTGGTTCGTCCCGGTAAAGAAAAACATCCAAAAAAGAGACTAAGTCAGAACGTAAAAAGTTGACCGGGACCTCCCAGCCATTGAATCCGAGAAGGGCTCCACGGACGTCGGATCAAGATCCAGGTTTACCCCGGTCGAAGGATTTTCATCTCGAAAAAACGACTAAGTCCGAAGGTAAAAATCACCACCGAGGAAACCGACTTCGCGTATCCGGACAAGGGCTCCAGGAGGTCGGATTCAACTGGCAGGTTCGTCCCGGGGAAGAAAAACATCAAAAAAAGAGACTAAGTCAGAAGGTAACTTTTTAACCGAGTCCTCCCGCGACTTGTAGCCGAGCAGGGCTCCATCGCGGTCGGCCTCAAAGTTTGACTTTGCCCCGGTCCTGGTGCAACCAGATGACCCGATTGGCGCTTTTTGTTTCTAAGCGCTAGAAAATAATAATACTTTAAAAATTCATATCTCCGGTTCCCCTGAACCGATTTTAATCGTTTTTGTGTCATTTTAAAGATAAAAATATAAGCTATTTTTATAAATTGGTTTTGGATTTTTAAACTGTTTCCTGTGTTTTATTTAATTACTGTTTTGTGATATTTGAATGCTTTACACTTTGTCTCCTAAGTTAAGCCTTGACGCTCGTTGCCAAGCTACCAAGGGTTGAACTGGGATTAATTTACTGAGACCTAACTGTACCTAGGTGGAGGTTAGTGGCTTGTTGCTAGGTGTAGGTACCTACCTGCCCTACCAATAACCCATTTTCCAACATAATTGGAAGCAGCGACGGGATCCTGTACTTGTGTTCAATATCACGTTACAGTTTTAGGTAAAACAAATTAAAAATCCTTTAAATTGTCCTAGTGCAAAAATTGTTTTTAATTTTTAATTTGGATTAATTTCAATTATTGAATTTTTGTAATTTTTCTAAATTCTTGTTTCCAATTTTTGCAAAAAGTTTTTGTTGACACAAAACTAGGGAACCATGGAGCTTGATCTGGCTAGCCTACCCACACTGACAGTAGTCCAGCTTAGGGGGTTGTGTATTGAAAGAGGGTTGCCTGCAACCACTGATCTCAGGAAGCAAATCCTGATCACATCCCTGACAGCATGGGCTGAGGCCCAAGAGGTAGAGTCAGAAGAAGCTCCAGAGGAGGGAGAAAGAAGGGAGGATGCAAGCTCTAACCACTCAGGGGAGGGAAGGCATCTGAGCCCAAATGAGGATGAGGAAGAACGGTCCTCAGTAAACACAGTCACTAGGGGCAGATCCAAAGCTAGTGGTGGGAAGGGGGTCCTTTCAGGAGGAGAGAACCCATCCATCAGAGAAAGAGAGCTGGAGGCCCAGCTAGCATACATAGCTTTGGAAGCAGAGAAGCTGGCCCTAGAAAAGAAAAAGTTGGCATACAAAGAGAAAAGAGATGGAAGCAGCGATAAAGAAGCTGAGGTGTCCATGGGTGGGGGAGTTTGCCCCAGATTACCCAAGGGGGTAGTTCCTGCTTATGTAGAGGGGGATGACATAGATAAGTGGCTGGGGGCCTTTGAGAGGGCACTCCAAATGAGAAGGGTTAGGCCTCAATACTGGGGTTCCCTTTTGTGGGAGTTGGTCCCCAACTCAGGGAGGGATAGGCTTCTGACCTTAAGGGGGGAGGAGGCAGATTCATACCCTAGTATGAAGAGGTGCTTAGCCAAGAAGTTTGGTCTGACCCCAGAGCAATATAGAATGAAGTTCAGGGACACCCAGAAGGTCAGTACCCAGTCTTGGGTCGACTTTGTGGACATTTCACTAAGGGCACTAGAGGGCTGGATTATTGGTAACAAAGTAGATACTTATGAGGGGTTATACAATCTGATCATGAGAGAGCACATCTTGACCAATTGTACCCAAGAAAGGTTACGCCAGCATCTAGTGGACTCTAAGCAGACCAACCCTAGAGAGCTAGGGGAGGCAGCTGATGAGTGGTTGAGAACCAGGGTGGTTGTCAAGTCCCAGGGGGGAGACTCCAAGAAGGGGGGGACAGGTCCCCAAAAACCTAAGGAGGGAGGTGGTAAGCCCACCACAGAGACTCCCTCTGTACCCCAGAACCCTAAGAAGGAGGAGAGTAAATCCCACTCCCACTCTGACAAGCAGAGACAGGGAGACCCAGGGTTAAAAAAACTCTTGGACAGTAGGGCTTGCTTTGACTGTCAGCAGACAGGTCACTTCAGAGGAGATGCAGCCTGTCCAAAGAAGGTGGTTAGCACTGGGCTGTCCAGTGTAGCCATAGAGGAGGATTCCTCAGATGATGAAGTCCTCCTAGCATTGTGCTGGGAGACAGGACCAGATGGTAAGCTGTTGATCCCTGAGGGTGGGAGTAGGCACTTCCACCACATTCAAGTGAATGGGATCCCTACCACTGGCCTGAGAGACACCTGTGCCAGTCACACTATAGTGAGTGACCGGTTAGTGACCCCAGACATGTATGTCCCAGGAAAGACAAAGAAAGTCAGGATAGCCACAGGGGAGGTCACCTCCAAACCTGTAGCCATAGTGCCCCTAGAGAGGGAGGGTATCCTTGACTGGATTAGGGTGGTAGTCAGTGCTGACCTTCCCCTAGATTGTATCCTGGGCAATGACCTCCCAGAGGTGAGTCTGGTCACAGATGGGGTGGTCGCCCAGGGCGCCCCCCCAACCCAAAGTCCTGGGGAGTCAGTCCCTACAGTTAGGAGACAGGGGTCCCCAAGAAAAGGAAAGAAGAAAAGGAAGGGTAGGCCACTATTAAAGAGAGTTCCAGGGAGCCAAAGGCCTTCTGCCCCAGTAGGGGGGGAGCCCAGAGTTGGCACTGGTGAGGCCTCACCTGACCCCAAGGAAGTCCTGAGTAGTCAGGCAGCTGTCCAGATGCAGGGTGTTGCCCCTGCACTGACAGAAGGGAGAGTGGAAGGAGGGTGCCTGCCACAGGAGGTGGTAGCCCCCCACTCTAGACAGCAAGAGGGGTGCCAGGACCCCAAAGTTGCCCCTAAAGCAGCTCAGCCACCTGTCAGTGGAGAGCTCAGGGTGTGGTTCTGGGTACTGACAGCTGTCAGTAGCCTCTGCTGGGTGCTAGCCTTCCTGGCAGCACTGTACTTGGCCTGGGAGGCAGACCCCAGGGCCAATAGCAAAGTAGGCCCCCTGACCCTATTGGTCATGGTGGGGTTGCTCAAGTGTTGGGTGACCTCTTTGGATAAGCTAGGTGTTGCCCTAGCAAAGTTTGGAGTAGGGGAGGTGGGCACCTCACTACCCAAGTTGGCAGAGAGAAAGGAGGAAGACCCCCCTAGAGGAAAGTTTCAGATTGAGTTGGGTCCTTTTACTGTTGGGATGGCTTCACTACCCATAGGGAGTGACCCTGACAGGAGGATATAAGGCAGAGTAGGCCCTGCAAAGGGACAGACAGTTTTCTTTACTGTCTTCCTCGCCTAACAAGCCAGGAAGACTCTCCCAGGGTTGGGCTGAGTCTCCTGGGCGTGTGGGCTGGGGGGGGGGGGTTGTGTGAGAAAACAGGGCTGATTGCAGAGGCCCCATAACTTTTTGCCCCCATTTTCCTCTTTTTGCTGGTGTTTTCCTGACTTTGATGGTGCCCTGGGTACTGCTAACCAGTCCCAGGGCCTGTGCTCTGTGTAAAATGGATATGCAAATTAGGCTAATTATAATTGGCTAAGTTAACCTACCTATAAGTCCCTAGTATATGGTAGGGCATGTAGGTTTAGGGACCACAGCATAGGTGGTGCACACCTAGGTGCACTGCTGAGGTGCCCAGTGTCATTTTAAAGGCAGGCCTGCCTTGCTGGCTGCTTTTAAATTAAAGTTATATGCAAATTCGAATTTGGAATTAAAGGTACTTCCAAAGTCTTAAACTACCTTATTTTTACATATAAGTCACCCCTAAGGTGTGCCCTATGTGCCCCTAGGGCTGGGTGCCATGTAACTATAAGCAGGGACTTTATAAAAATAGATTTATAAGCCCTGGTGAGGTAAAAACAGCCACATTCGTTTTTCCCTCATTGAAGTAAATGGCCTTCATAGGCTAGAATGGGCAGACTTTATTTTAAATTTTAAAGTCTCCTTAAATGTTACATACCAAGAATTTGGTATCAAATTGATTGTTGTAATAAATCCCACAACTTCCAGTTGTTGGATTTAATATAACTTGTTCAGGTAAAAAGTTTAGACTTTACCTAAAAAGTTGCCAATTTCAGCTCTGCATTGTTTTTGCTGCTGTGCTCTGATTGGCCAGCCTGCAGCAGCTTCTGCCAGGCTGCCTTGATGAGGTGTGAAGTGGCCTGACTTCACACAAAGGAATGTGCTTGGGGGAGAGAATCTCCCCTCAGCAGATGGTGAGGCAGGAAGGGGGAGGGCGGCCAAACTGGTCTTCAAAGGCAGAGAAGGACATTTGGAGCATCCAGCAACACCCCCACATCCTGCAACCCCAGACAACTAGGTGCCCCCTTGATTAGATTAGGAGAGGGCAGGAGAGGGGTGTGTTTATGATTTTTAGCCACACCAGTGGGTGGGCTCAGCCAGATGTAACCTCCAAAAATCAGATTCAGCCATGTTGGATTTTTGGAGACTGTTGCCTTTTGGGATGGATTTTTGCCACACTTCCCAGGAAGTGGTCATCACAGGGGGACGACCCTGTACCTGATTGGAGGATCAGGACCCCCCTGCTTTTCACCCAGGAGCAAGGATAAAACTGGCAGACCTGACCCCACACCTCAGATCCCCTCCAGAATTCAACAAGAAAGGAACTAAGGAAGAAGAAGGACTGCCCTGCTGGACCCCTGGCCTGCACCTGGACCCTGCACTCAGAAGGACTGCACCAGCTGCACACTTGGGCTTCACCACAAGAAGGACTTTGCCTGGCTTCAACTGGTTCAAGGAGGGACTCCCTGTTTGCTACAGGTGAAAAATTGCTAAACCAGAGTCCCCTGCACGAACTCCTGAAGAAAGCGAACAGCTGACCACTGTCCAGTGGCCAAAAAGGAGTTTGCGCCAGATGCATTCTGGGAGTTGAAGTCCGCACCCCCCAAGGACCATCACAGAACTTCTGGACCCTTGGGGTGAGCTGTGGACCCCAAAAGAACCTTAAAAGAACATCTGGGTGAAGCCCCAGAAGTTTGGAAAAGATTTGAGAATTTTTGGAAAAAAGCTCCAGAGAGGGACCGACCCGCCGCGGAAATTCTAGCCGGCTTGCCTCAACCGCGACGCGGCCTGACTTCGTGGTTCGTCCCGGTAAAGAAAAACATCCAAAAAAGAGACTAAGTCCGAACGTAAAAAGTTGACCGGGACCTCCCAGCCATCGAATCCGAGAAGGGCTCCACGGACGTCGGATCAAGATCCAGGTTTACCCCGGCCGAAGGATTTTCATCTCGAAAAAACGACTAAGTCCGAAGGTAAAAATCACCACCCAGGAAACCGACTTCGCGTATCCGGATAAGGGCTCCAGGAGGTCGGATTCAACTGGCAGGTTCGTCCCGGGGAAGAAAAACATCAAAAAAGAGACTAAGTCAGAAGGTAACTTTTTAACCGAGGCCTCCCGCGACTTGTAGCCGAGCAGGGCTCCATCGCGGTCGGCCTGAAAGTTTGACTTTGCCCCGGTCCTGGTGCAACCAGATGACCCGATTGGCGCTTTTTGTTTCTAAGCGCTAGAAAATAATAATACTTTAAAAATTCATATCTCCGGTTCCCCTGAACCGATTTTAATCGTTTTTGTGTCATTTTAAAGATAAAAATATAAGCTATTTTTATAAATTGGTTTTGGATTTTTAAACTGTTTCCTGTGTTTTATTTAATTACTGTTTTGTGATATTTGAATGCTTTACACTTTGTCTCCTAAGTTAAGCCTTGACGCTCGTTGCCAAGCTACCAAGGGTTGAGCTGGGATTAATTTACTGAGACCTAACTGTACCTAGGTAGAGGTTAGTGGCTTGTTGCTAGGTGTAGGTACCTACCTGCCCTACCAATAACCCATTTTCCAACATTCAACAAATCGTGATAGAGGGGCAGAGATAAAGGTTTCGACCCTACATATAAAAAGCGCAGCTGTCAATAGTTCAGCAGGTTCACAGTGCAGAAGGTTCAGTGGCACCAGGGTCCCCTGCGTCCCAATCAGAGCTGGTTTTTAACTTCTGTATTCTGGGCATGGGAGGGGTGTGTTGCATCGTGCACACACAGTGCCTGTTTCGCAAATACGTTTTAATAAATACATAGAGAATAATATAGAGTCATTGGCCACGAGGAACACCTTCCCTGACCTTTTATTCTCTCCGGTTCCACGTCACCGCGCCTACCATCCAACTCCAAAACTCGGGGGAGACTAACACTCCCTACCTCCCTTGGTGTGCATCATAGGCATGCCCATGACGAACACAACATTTCTCCTTAACCAATACAAAACAAACATAGCTGCTCAAAAAAAAGATACTATACTAATCCAGTATACAAGAATAGTACACAACAAGAAATGCCACATTCAGTCAATCCACCCCGAATCCTTGCAGCCGCGTTGAGCATGGCGGTCGAGGACTCAAACTGTACCGTTCAAGTCCTTGTCTCAGAGGCACTGAGTTGATTGGTATGGAGCCAGGCACCTCCTGATCTGAATCTTGAACTGGCTCCAAATTCTGCATGTCCACACCGCCTGTAGTAGATGATTGAGAATTAGTAGCAGTCACCACCGGCCATGTGCACTGGCTCAAAATTCTGCATGTCCACACCCCATGTAGTCGATGATTGAGAATTAGTAGCAGTCACCACCGGATTCACTGTCAGGATGATCCATCCTCTCTCCTTCATCAGCTTCAAATCCCACTGTTTCCCTGAGCAGGAAGGTCTGGAATTGAAAATACAGAGGACATTAAACAACATTCACTCAGTACATGGCACTCATTTTGGTTTATACGCTCGAAATTGAGCCATGAGCGAGGTGTGAAGAGTGTCAGGATGGCCGAGTGGTCTAAGGTGCTGCGTTCAGGTCGCAGCCTCCCTTGGAGGTGTGGATTCAAATCCCACTTCTGACAAATGTATTTTGCGAGGTGGATACATTTTTGGACTTTTTTTTCCCAAGCACCGTATCAAAAACAATGTCAACAGTTTCTGTAAATTATCGATAAGATCTATTTTCCGTTGCTTGCACTAATTGCCTGAAGTTGGCTAAATCGCAGTAAATCAGTAAAGCAGGAAATCACAGCATCTTCAACAAATCGTGATAGTTGGGCCGAGATAAAGGTTTCGACCCTACATATCAAAAGCGCAGCTGTCAATAGTTCAGCAGGTTCACAGTGCAGAAGGTTCAGTGGCACCAGGGTCCCCTGCGTCCCAATCAGAGCTGGTTTTTAACTTCTGTATTCAGGGGATGGGAGGGGTGGGGGTGTTGCGTCGTGCACACACAGTGCCTGTTTTGCAGAAAAGTTTTAATAAATACACAAAGAATAATATGGAGTCTT
Source organism: Pleurodeles waltl (assembly GCF_031143425.1). Classification (NCBI taxonomy): domain Eukaryota; kingdom Metazoa; phylum Chordata; class Amphibia; order Caudata; family Salamandridae; genus Pleurodeles; species Pleurodeles waltl. Next base: position 7,062,994 of record NW_027150097.1, read on the forward strand.
TGGCCACGAGGAACACCTTCCCCAACCTTTTATTCTCTCCGATTCCACATCACCGCACCTGACATCTAACTCCAAAACTCAAGGGAGATTAACACTCCCTACCTCGCCTGGTGTGCATCATGGGCGTGCCCATGACGAACACAACATTTCTCCTTAACCAATACAAAACAAACATAGCTGCTCAAAAAAAAGATACTATACTAATCCAGTATACAAGAATAGTACACAACAATAAATACCACATTCAGTCAATCCACCCCGAATCCTTGCAGCCGCGTTGAGCATGGCGGTCGAGGACTCAAACTGTACCGTTCAAGTCCTTGTCTCAGAGGCACTGAGTTGATTGGTATGGAGCCAGGCACCTCCTGATCTGAATCTTGAACTGGCTTCAAATTCTGCATGTCCACACCCCCTGTAGTAGATGATTGAGAATTAGTAGCAGTCACCACCGGCCATATGCACTGGCTCAAAATTCTGCAAGTCCACACCCCATGTAGTAGATGATTGAGAATTAGTAGCAGTCACCACAGGGTCCTCTGTCAGGATGATCCATCCTCTCTCCTTCATCAGCTTCAGATCCCACTGTTTCCCTGAGCAGGAAGGTCTGGAATTGAAAATACAGAGGACATTAAATAACATTCACTCAGTACATGGCACTCATTTTGGTTTATAAGCTGGAAATTGAACCATCAGTACACTGTCAAGAGTGTCAGGATGGCCGAGTGGTCTAAGGTGCTGCGTTTAGGTCGCAGTCTCCTTTGGAGGCGTGGGTTCGAATCCCACTTCTGACAAGTGTATTTTGCGAGGTGGATACATTTTTGGACTTTTTTTTCCCAAGCTCCGTATCAAAAACAATGTCAACAGTTTCTGTAAATTATCGATAAGATCTATTTTCCGTTGCTTGCACTAATTGCCTGAAGTTGGCTAAATCGCAGTAAATCGGTAAAGCAGGAAATCACAGCATCTTCAACAAATCGTGATAGAGGGGCCGAGATAAAGGTTTCGACCCTACATATCAAAAGCGCAGCTGTCAATAGTTCAGCAGGTTCACAGTGCAGAAGGTTCAGTGGCACCAGGGTCCCCTGCGTCCCAATCAGAGCTGGTTTTTAACTTCTGTATTCAGGGGATGGGAGGGGTGGGGGAGTTGCGTCGTGCACACACAGTGCCTGTTTTGCAGAGAAGTTTTAATAAATACACAAAGAATAATATGGAGTCTTTGCCCACGAGGAACACCTTCCCCTACCTTTTATTCTCTCCGATTCCACATCACCGCACCTGACATCTAACTCCAAAACTCGGGGGAGACTAACACTCCCTACCTCGCCTGGTGTGCATCATGGGCGTGCCCATGACGAACACAACATTTCTCCTTAACCAATACAAAACAAACATAGCTGCTAAAAAAAAAGATACTATACTAATCCAGTATACAAGAATAGTACACAACAATAAATACCACATTCAGTCAATCCACCCCGAATCCTTGCAGCCGCGTTGAGCATGGCGGTCGAGGACTCAAACTGTACCGTTCAAGTCCTTGTCTCAGAGGCATTGAGTTGATTGGTATGGAGCCAGGCACCTCCTGATCTGAATCTTGAACTGGCTTCAAATCCTGCATGTCCACACCCCCTGTAGTAGATGATTGAGAATTAGTAGCAGTCACCACCGGCCATGTGCACTGGCTCAAAATTCAGCATGTCCACACCCCATGTAGTAGATGATTGAGAATTAGTAGCAGTCACCACCGGATCCACTGTCAGGATGATCCATCCTCTCTCCTTCATCAGCTTCAGATCCCACTGTTTCGCTGAGCAGGAAGGTCTGGAATTGAAAATACAGAGGACATTAAACAACATTCACTCAGTACATGGCACTCATTTTGGTTTATAAGCTGGAAATTGAGCCATCAGTCTGGTGTCAAGAGTGTCAGGATGGCCAGGTGGTCTAAGGTGCTGCGTTCAAGTCGCAGTCTCCCTTGGAGACGTGGGTTCGAATCCCACTTCTGACAAGTGTCTTTTGCGAGGTGGATACATTTTTGGACTTTTTTTTCCCATGCACCCGTATCAAAAACAATGTCAACAGTTTCTGTAAATTATCGATAAGATCTATTGTCCGTTGCTTGCACTAATTTCCTGAAGTTGGCTAAATCGCAGTAAATCGGTAAAGCGGGAAATCACAGCATCTTCATCAAATCGTGATAGAGGGGCAGAGATGAAGGTTTCGACCCTACATATCAAGAGCGCAGCTGTCAATAGTTCAGCAGGTTCACAGTGCAGAAGGTTCAGTGGCACCAGGGTCCCCTGCGTCCCAATCACAGCTGGTTTTTAACTTCTGTATTCAGGGGATGGGAGGGGTGGGGGTGTTGCATCGTGCACACACGGTGCCTGTTTCGCAGATAAATTTTAATAAATACACAGAGAATAATATAGAGTCATTGGCCACGAGGAACACCTTCCCTGACCTTTTATTCTCTCCGGTTCCACGTCACCGCGCCTACCATCCAACTCCAAAACTCGGGGGAGACTAACACTCCCTACCTCCCTTGGTGTGCATCAGAGGCGTGCCCATGACGAACACAACATTTCTCCTTAACCAATACAAAACAAACACAGCTGCTCAAAAAAAAGATACTATACTAATCCAGTATACAAGAATAGTACACAACAAGAAATGCCACATTCAGTCAATCCACCCCGAATCCTTGCAGCCGCGTTGAGCATGGCGGTCGAGGCCTCAAACTGTACCGTTCAAGTCCTTGTCTCAGAGGCACTGAGTTGATTGGTATGGAGGCAGGCACCTCCTGATCTGAATCTTGAACTGGCTCCAAATTCTGCATGTCCACACCCCCTGTAGTAGATGATTGAGAATTAGTAGCAGTCACCACCGGCCATGTGCACTGGCTCAAAATTCAGCATGTCCACACCCCATGTAGTAGATGATTGAGAATTAGTAGCAGTCACCACCGGATCCACTGTCAGGATGATCCATCCTCTCTCCTTCATCAGCTTCAGATCCCACTGTTTCCCTGAGCAGGAAGGTCTGGAATTGAAAATACAGAGGACATTAAACAACATTCACTCAGTACATGGCACTCATTTTGGTTTATAAGCTGGAAATTGAGCCCTCAGTCCAGAGTCAAGAGTGTCAGGATGGCCGAGTGGTCTAAGGCGCTGTGTTCAGGTCGCAATCTCCTTTGGAGGCGTGGGTTCGAATCCCACTTCTGACAAGTGAATTTTGCGAGGTGGATACATTTTTTGACTTTTTTTTTCCAAGCACCATTATCAAAAACAATGTCAACAGTTTCTGAAAATTATCGATAAGATCTATTGTCCGTTGCTTGCACTAATTTCCTGAAGTTGGCTAAATCGCAGTAAATCGGTAAAGCGGGAAATCACAGCATCTTCAACAAATCGTGATAGAGGGGCAGAGATAAAGGTTTTGACCCTACATATCAAGAGCACAGCTGTCAATAGTTCAGCAGGTTCACAGTGCAGAAGGTTCAGTGGCACCAGGGTCCCCTGCGTCCCAATCACAGCTGGTTTTTAACTTCTGTATTCAGGGCATGGGAGGGGTGTGTTGCATCGTGCACACATGGTGCCTGTTTCGCAGATAAGTTTTAATAAATACACAGAGAATAATATAGAGTCATTGGCCACGAGGAACACCTTCCCTGGCCTTTTATTCTCTCCGGTTCCACGTCACCGCGCCTACCATCCAACTCCAAAACTCGGGGGAGACTAACACTCCCTACCTGCCTTGGTGTGCATCATAGGCGTGCCCATGACGAACACAACATTTCTCCTTAACCAATACAAAACAAACATAGCTGCTCAAAAAAAAGATACTATACTAATCCAGTATACAAGAATAGTACACAACAAGAAATGCCACATTCAGTCAATCCACCCCGAATCCTTGCAGCCGCGTTGAGCATGGCGGTCGAGGACTCAAACTGTACCGTTCAAGTCCTTGTCTCAGAGGCACTGAGTTGATTGGTATGGAGCCAGGCACCTCCTGATCTGAATCTTGAACTGGCTCCAAATTCTGCATGTCCACACCCCTTGTAGTAGATGATTGAGAATTACTAGCAGTCACCACCGGCCATGTGCACTGGCTCAAACTTCTGCATGTCCACACCCCAAGTAGTCGATGATTGAGAATTAGTAGCAGTCACCACCGGATTCACTGTCAGGATCATCCATCCTCTCTCCTTCATCAGCTTCAGATCCCACTGTTTCCCTGAGCAGGAAGGTCTGTAATTGAAAATACAGAGGACATTAAACAACATTCACTCAGTACATGGCACTCATTTTGGTTTAAACGCTCGAAATTGAGACATGAGCAAGGTGTCAAGAGTTTCAGGATGGCTGCGTGGTCTAAGGTGCTGCGTTTAGGTCGCAGTCTCCCTTGGAGGCGTGGGTTCAAATCCCACTTCTGACAAGTGTATTTTGCGAGGTGGTTAAATTTTTGGACTTTTTTTTTCCAAGCACCCGTATCAAAAACAATGTCAACAGTTTCTGTAAATTATCGATAAGATCTATTGTCCGTTGCTTGCACTAATTTCCTGAAGTTGGCTAAATCGCAGTAAATCGGTAAAGCGGGAAATCACAGCATCTTCAACAAATCGTGATAGAGGGGCAGAGATGAAGGTTTCGACCCTACATATCAAGAGCGCAGCTGTCAATAGTTCAGCAGGTTCACAGTGCAGAAGGTTCCGTGGCACCAGGGTCCCCTGCGTCCCAATCACAGCTGGTTTTTAACTTCTGTATTCAGGGGATGGGAGGGGTGGGGGTGTTGCATCGTGCACACACAGTGGCTGTTTTGCAGATAAGTTTTAATAAATACACAAAGAATAATATGGAGTCTTTGGCCACGAGTAACACCTTCCCCTACCTTTTATTTTCTCTGATTCCACATCACCGCACCTACCATCCAACTCCAAAACTCGGGGGAGACTAACACTCCCTACCTCCCTTGGTGTGCATCATGGGCTTCCCCATGACGAACACAACATTTCTCCTTAACCAATACAAAACAAACATAGCTGCTCCAAAAAAAGATACTATACTAATCCAGTATACAAGAATAGTACACAACAATAAATACCACATTCAGTCAATCCACCCCGAATCCTTGCAGCCGCGTTGAGCATGGCGGTCGAGGACTCAAACTGTACCGTTCAAGTCCTTGTCTCAGAGGCACTGAGTTGATTGGTATGGAGCCAGGCACCTCCTGATCTGAATCTTGAACTGGCTCCAAATTCTGCATGTCTACACCCCCTGTAGTAGATGATTGAGAATTAGTAGCAGTCACCACCGGCCATATGCACTGGCTCAAAATTCTGCATGTCCACACCCCATGTAGTAGATGATTGAGAATTAGAAGCAGTCACCACAGGGTCCACAGTCAGGATGATCCATCCTCTCTCCTTCATCAGCTTCAGATCCCACTGTTTCCCTCAGCAGAAAGGTCTGGAATTGAAAATACAGAGGACATTAAATAACATTCACTCAGTACATGGCACTCATTTTGGTTTATAAGCTGGAAATTGAGCCATCAGTCTGGTGTCAAGAGTGTCAGGATGGCCAGGTGGTCTAAGGTGCTGCGTTCAGGTCACAGTCTCCCTTGGAGACGTGGGTTCGAATCCCACTTCTGACAAGTGTCTTTTGCGAGGTGGATACATTTTTGGACTTTTTTTTTCTAAGCACCCGTATAAAAAACAATGTCAACAGTTTCTGTAAATTATCGATAAGATCTATTGTCCGTTGCTTGCACTAATTTCCTGAAGTTGGCTAAATCGCAGTAAATCGGTAAAGCGGGAAATCACAGCATCTTCAACAAATCGTGATAGAGGGGCAGAGATGAAGGTTTGGACCCTACATATCAAGAGCGCAGCTGTCAATAGTTCAGCAGGTTCACAGTGCAGAAGGTTCAGTGGCACCAGGGTCCCCTGCGTCCCAATCACAGCTGGATTTTAACTTCTGTATTCAGGGCATGGGAGGGGTGTGTTGCATCGTGCACACACGGTGCCTGTTTCGCAGATAAATTTTAATAAATACACAGAGAATAATATAGAGTCATTGGCCACGAGGAACACCTTCCCTGACCTTTCATTCTCTCCGGTTCCACTTCACCGCGCCTACCATCCAACTCCAAAACTCGGGGGAGACTAACACTCCCTACCTCCCTTGGTGTGCATCAGAGGCGTGCCCATGACGAACACAACATTTCTCCTTAACCAATACAAAACAAACATAGCTGCTCAAAAAAAAGATACTATACTAATCCAGTATACAAGAATAGTAGACAACAAGAAATGCCACATTCAGTCAATCCACCCCGAATCCTTGCAGCCGCGTTGAGCATGGCGGTCGAGGACTCAAACTGTACCGTTCAAGTCCTTGTCTCAGAGGCACTGAGTTGATTGGTATGGAGCCAGGCACCTCCTGATCTGAATCTTGAACTGGCTCCAAATTCTGCATGTCCACACCCCCTGTAGTAGATGATTGAGAATTAGTAGCAGTCACCACCGGCCATGTGCACTGGCTCAAAATTCAGCATGTCCACACCCCATGTAGTAGATGATTGAGAATTAGTAGCAGTCACCACCGGATCCACTGTCAGGATGATCCATCCTCTCTCCTTCATCAGCTTCAGATCCCACTGTTTCCCTGAGCAGTAAGGTCTGGAATTGAAAATACAGAGGACATTAAACAACATTCACTCAGTACATGGCACTCATTTTGGTTTATAAGCTGGAAATTGAGCTATCAGTGCAGTGTCAAGAGTGTTAGGATGGCCGAGTGGTCTAAGGCGCTGCGTTCAGCTAGCAGTCTCCTTTGGAGGCGTGGGTTCGAATCCCACTTCTGACAAGTGTCTTTTGCGAGGTGGATACATTTTTTGACTTTTTTTTTCCAAGCACCAGTATCAAAAACAATGTCAACAGTTTCTGTAAATTATCGATAAGATCTATTGTCCGTTGCTTGCACTAATTGCCTGAAGTTGGCTAAATCGCAGTAAATCGGTAAAGCAGGAAATCACAGCATCTTCAACAAATCTTGATAGAAGGGCCGAGATAAAGGTTTCGACCCTACATATCAAAAGCACAGCTGTCAATAGTTCAGCAGGTTCACAGTGCAGAAGGTTCAATGGCACCAGGGTCCCCTGCGTCCCAATCACAGCTGGTTTTTAACTTCTGTATTCAGGGCATGGAAGGGGTGTGTTGCATCGTGCACACACAGTGCCTGTTTCGCAAATACGTTTTAATAAATACACAGAGAATAATATAGAGTCATTGGCCACGAGGAACACCTTCCCTGACCTTTTATTCTCTCCGGTTCCACGTCACCGCGCCTACCATCCAACTCCAAAACTCGGGGGAGACTAACACTCCCTACCTCCCTTGGTGTGCATCATAGGCGTGCCCATGACGAACACAACATTTCTCCTTAACCAATACAAAACAAACATAGCTGCTCAAAAAAAAGATACTATACTAAACCAGTATACAAGAATAGTACACAACAAGAAATGCCACATTAAGTCAATCCACCCCGAATCCTTGCAGCCGCGTTGAGCATGGCGGTCAAGGACTCAAACTGTACCGTTCAAGTCCTTGTCTCAGAGGCACTGAGTTGATTGGTATGGAGCCAGGCACCTCCTGATCTGAATCTTGAACTGGCTCCAAATTCTGCATGTCCACACCCCCTGTAGTAGATGACTGAGAATTAGTAGCAGTCACCACCGGACATGTGCACTGGCTCAAAATTCAGCATGTCCACACCCCATGTAGTAGATGATTGAGAATTAGTAGCAGTCACCACCGGATCCACTGTCAGGATGATCCATCCTCTCTCCTTCATCAGCTTCAGATCCCACTGTTTCCCTGAGCAGGAAGGTCTGGAATTGAAAATACAGAGGACATTAAACAACATTCACTCAGTACATGGCACTCATTTTGGTTTATAAGCTGGAAATTGAGCCATCAGTGCATTGTAAGGATGGCAGAGTGGTCTAAGGCGCTGCGTTCAGGTCGCAGTCTCCCTTGGAGGCGTGGGTTCGAATCCCACTTCTGACAAGTGTCTTTTGCGAGGTGGATTCATTTTTTGACTTTTTTTTTCCAAGCATCCGTATCAAAAACAATGTCAACAGTTGCTGTAAATTATCGATAAGATCTATTGTCCGTTGCTTGAACTAATTTCCTAAAGTTGGCTAAATCACAGTAAATCGGTAAAGCGGGAAATCACAGCATCTTCAACAAATCGTGATAGAGGGGCAGAGATAAAGGTTTCGACCCTACATATCAAGAGCGCAGCTGTCAATAGTTCAGCAGGTTCACAGTGCAGAAGGTTCAGTGGCACCAGGGTCCCCTGCGTCCCAATCACAGCTGGTTTTTAACTTCTGTATTCAGGACATGGGAGGGGTGTGTTGCATCGTGCACACACAGTGCCTGTTTCGCAGATAAGTTTTAATAAATACACAGAGAATAATATAGAGTCATTGGCCACGAGGAACACCTTCCCTGACCTTTTATTCTCTCCGGTTCCACATCACCGCGCCTACCATCCAACTCCAAAACTCGGGGGAGACTAACACTCCCTACCTCCCTTGGTGTGCATCATAGGCGTGCCCATGACGAACACAACATTTCTCCTTAACCAATACAAAACAAACATAGCTGCTCAAAAAAAAGATACTATACTAATCCAGTATACAAGAATAGTACACAACAAGAAATGCCACATTCAGTCAATCCACCCCGAATCCTTGCAGCCGCGTTGAGCATGGCGGTCGAGGACTCAAACTGTACCGTTCAAGTCCTTGTCTCAGAGGCACTGAGTTGATTGGTATGGAGCCAGGCACCTCCTGATCTGAATCTTGAACTGGCTCCAAATTCTGCATGTCCACACCCCTTGTAGTAGATGATTGAGAATTAGTAGCAGTCACCACCGGCCATGTGCACTGGCTCAAACTTCTGCATGTCCACACCCCATGTAGTCGATGATTGAGAATTAGTAGCAGTCACCACCGGATTCACTGTCAGGATGATCCATCCTCTCTCCTTCATCAGCTTCAGATCCCACTGTTTCCCTGAGCAGGAAGGTCTGGACTTGAAAATACAGAGGACATTAAACAACATTCACTCAGTACATGGCACTCATTTTGGTTTATACGCTCGAAATTGAGCCATGAGCGAGGTGCGAAGAGTGTCAGGATGGCCTAGTGGTCTAAGGTGCTGCGTTCAGGTCGCATCCTCCCTTGGAAGTGTGGGTTCAAATCCCACTTCTGACAAGTGTATTTTGCGAGGTGGATACATTTTTGGACTTTTTTTCCCAAGCACCGTATCAAAAACAATGTCAACAGTTTCTGTAAATTATCGATAAGATCTACTTTCCGTTGCTTGCACTAATTGCCTGAAGTTGGCTAAATCGCAGTAAATCGGTAAAGCAGGAAATCACAGCATCTTCAACAAATCGTGATAGAGGGGCCGAGATAAAGGTTTCGACCCTACATATCAAAAGGGCAGCTGTCAATAGTTCAGCAGGTTAACAGTGCAGAAGGTTCAGTGGCACCAGGGTCTCCTGCGTTCCAATCATAGCTGGTTTTTTACTTCTGTATTCAGGGGATGGGAGGGTTGGGGGTGTTGCGTCGTGCACACACAGTGCCTGTTTTGCAGAGAAGTTTTAATAAATACACAAAGAATAATATGGAGTCTTTGGCCACGAGGAACACCTTCCCCTACCTTTTATTCTCTCCGATTCCACATCACCGCACCTACCATCCAACTCCAAATCTCGGGGGAGACTAACACTCCCTACCTCCCTTGGTGTGCATCATGGGCGTGCCCAGGACGAACACAACATTTCTCCTTAACCAATACAAAACAAACATAGCTGCTCAAAAAAAAGATACTATACTAATCCAGTATACAAGAATAGTACACAACAATAAATACCACATTCAGTCAATCCACCCCGAATCCTTGCAGCCGCGTTGAGCATGGCGGTCGAGGACTCAAACTGTACCGTTCAAGTTCTTGTCTCAGAGGCACTGAGTTGATTGGTATGGAGCCAGGCACCTCCTGGTCTGAATCTTGAACTGGCTCCAAATTCTGCATGTCCACACCCCCTGTAGTAGATGATTGAGAATTAGTAGCAGTCACCACCGGCCATATGCACTGGCTCAAAATTCTGCAAGTCCACACCCCATGTAGTAGATGATTGAGAATTAGTAGCAGTCACCACAGGGTCCACTGTCAGGATGATCCATCCTCTCTCCTTCATCAGCTTCAGATCCCACTGTTTCCCTGAGCAGGAAGGTCTGGAATTCAAAATACAGAGGACATTAAATAACATTCACTCAGTACATGTCACTCATTTTGGTTTATAAGCTGGAAATTGAGCCATCAGTGTGGTGCTAAGAGTGTCAGGATGGCTGGGTGGTCTAAGGCGCTGCTTTCAGGTCGCAGTCTCCTTTGGAGGCGTGGGTTTGAATCCCACTTCTGACAAGTGTCTTTTGCGAGGTGGATACATTTTTTGACTTTTTTTTTCCAAGCACCCGTATCAAAAACAATGTCAACAGTTTCTGTAAATTATCGATAAGATCTATTGTCCGTTGCTTGCACTAATTTCCTGAAGTTGGCTAAATCGCAGTAAATCGGTAAAGCGGGAAATCACAGCATCTTCAACAAATCGTGATAGAGGGGCAGAGATAAAGGTTTTGACCCTACATATCAAGAGCGCAGCTGTCAATAGTTCAGTAGGTTCACAGTGCAGAAGGTTCAGTGGCACCAGGGTCCCCTGCGTCCCAATCACAGCTGGTTTTAACTTCTGTATTCAGGGCATGGGAGGGGTGTGTTGCATCGTGCACACATGGTGCCTGTTTCGCAGATAAGTTTTAATAAATACACAGAGAATAATATAGAGTCATTGGCCACAAGGAACACCTTCCCTGGCCTTTTATTCTCTCCGGTTCCACGTCACCGCGCCTACCATCCAACTCCAAAACTCGGGGGAGACTAACACTCCCTACCTCCCTTGGTGTGCATCATAGGCGTGCCCATGACGAACACAACATTTCTCCTTAACCAATACAAAACAAACATAGCTGCTCAAAAAAAAGATACTATACTAATCCAGTATACAAGAATAGTACACAACAAGAAATGCCACATTCAGTCAATCCACCCCGAATCCTTGCATCCGCGTTGAGCATGGCGGTCGAGGACTCAAACTGTACCGTTCAAGTCCTTGTCTCAGAGGCACTGAGTTGATTGGTATGGAGCCAGGCACCTCCTGATCTGAATCTTGAACTGGCTCCAAATTCTGCATGTCCACACCCCTTGTAGTAGATGATTGAGAATTAGTAGCAGTCACCACCGGCCATATGCACTGGCTCAAACTTCTGCATGTCCACACCCCAAGTAGTGGATGATTGAGAATTAGTAGCAGTCACCACCGGATTCACTGTCAGGATGATCCATCCTCTCTCCTTCATCAGCTTCAGATCCCACTGTTTCCCTGAGCAGGAAGGTCTGGAATTGAAAATACAGGAGGACATTAAAACACATTCACTCAGTACATGGCACTCATTTTGGTTTATACGCTCGAAATTGAGCCATGTGCAAGGTGTGAAGAGTGTCAGTATGGCCGAGTGGTCTAAGGCGCTGTGTTCAGGTCGCATTCTCCCTTGGAGGCGTGGGTTCAAATCCCACTTCTGACAAGTGCATTTTGCGAGGTGGATACATTTTTGGACTTTTTTTTCCCAAGCACCGTATCAAAAACAATGTCAACAGTTTCTGTAAATTATCGATAAGATCTATTTTCCGTTGCTTGCACTAATTGCCTGAAGTTGGCTAAATCGCAGTAAATCGGTAAAGCAGGAAATCACAGCATCTTCAACAAATCGTGATAGAGGGGCAGAGATAAAGGTTTTGACCCTACATATCAAGAGCGCAGCTGTCAATAGTTCAGCAGGTTCACAGTGCAGAAGGTTCAGTGGCACCAGGGTCCCCTGCGTCACAATCACAGCTGGTTTTTAACTTCTGTATTCAGGGCATGGGAGGGGTGTGTTGCATCGTGCACACATGGTGTCTGTTTCGCAGATAAGTTTGAATAAATACACAGAGAATAATATAGAGTCATTGGCCACGAGGAACACCTTCCCTGGCCTTTTATTCTCTCCGGTTGCACGTCACCGCACCTAACATCCAACTCCAAAACTCGGGGAGACTAACACTCCCTACCTCCCTTGGTGTGCATCATAGGCGTGCCCATGACGAACACAACATTTCTCCTTAACCAATACAAAACAAACATAGATGCTCAAAAAAAAGATACTATACTAATCCAGTATACAAGAATAGTACACAACAAGAAATGCCACATTCAGTCAATCCACCCCGAATCCTTGCAGCCGCGTTGAGCATGGCGGTCGAGGACTCAAACTGTACCGTTCAAGTCCTTGTCTCAGAGGCACTGAGTTGATTGGTATGGAGCCAGGCAACTCCTGATCTGAATCTTGAACTGGCTCCAAATTCTGCATGTCCACACCCCCTGTAGTAGATGATTGAGAATTAGTAGCAGTCACCACTGGCCATGTGCACTGGCTCAAAATTCAGCATGTCCACACCCCATGTAGTAGATGATTGAGAATTAGTAGCAGTCACCACCGGATCCACTGTCAGGATGATCCATCCTCTCTCCTTCATCAGCTTCAGATTCCACTGTTTCCCTGAGCAGAAAGGTCTGGAATTGAAAATGCAGAGGACATTTAACAACATTCACTCAGTACATGGCACTCATTTTGGTTTATAAGCTGGAAATTGAGCCATCAGTGCAGTGTCAGGATGGCCGAGTGGTCTAAGGCGCTGTGTTTAGGTCGCAGTCTCCTTTGGAGGCGTGGGTTCGAATCCCACTTCTGACAAGTGTCTTTTGCGAGGTGGATACATTTTTGGACTTTTTTTTTCCAAGCATCCGTATCAAAAACAATGTCAACAGTTTCTGTAAATTATCAATAAGATCTATTGTCCGTTGCTTGCACTAATTTCCTAAAGTTGGCTAAATCGCAGTAAATCAGTAAAGCGGGAAATCACAGCATCTTCAACAAATCGTGATAGAGGGGCAGAGATAAAGGTTTCGACCCTATATATCAAGAGCGCAACTGTCAATAGTTCAGCAGGTTCACAGTGCAGAAGGTTCAGTGGCACCAGGGTCCCCTGCGTCCCAATCACAGCTGGTTTTTAACTTCTGTATTCAGGGCATGGGAGGGGTGTGTTGCATCGTGCACACACGGTGCCTGTTTCGCAGATAAGTTTTAATAAATACACAGAGAATAATATAGAGTCATTGGCCACGAGGAACACCTTCCCTGACCTTTTATTCTCTCCGGTTCCACATCACCGCGCCTACCATCCAACTCCAAAACTGGGGGGAGACTAACACTCCCTACCTCCCTTGGTGTGCATCATAGGCGTGCCCATGACGAACACAACATTTCTCCTTAACCAATACAAAACAAACATAGCTTCTCAAAAAAAAGATACTATACTAATCCAGTATACAAGAATAGTACACAACAAGAAATGCCACATTCAGTCAATCCACCCCGAATCCTTGCAGCCGCGTTGAGCATGGCGGTCGAGGACTCAAACTGTACCGTTCAAGTCCTTGTCTCAGAGGCTCTGAGTTGATTGGTATGGAGCCAGGCACCTCCTGATCTGAATCTTGAACTGGCTCCAAATTCTGCATGTCCACACCCCTTGTAGTAGATGATTGAGAATTAGTAGCAGTCACCACCGGCCATGTGCACTGGCTCAAACTTCTGCATGTCCACACTCCATGTAGTCGATGATTGAGAATTAGTAGCAGTCACCACCGGATTCACTGTCAGGATGATCCATCCTCTCTCCTTCATCAGCTTCAGATCCCACTGTTTCCCTGAGCAGGAAGGTCTGGACTTGAAAATACAGAGGACATTAAACAACATTCACTCAGTACATGGCACTCATTTTGGTTTATACGATCAAAATTGAGCCATGAGCGAGGTGTGAATAGTGTCAGGATGGCCTAGTGGTCTAAGGCGCTGCGTTCAGGTCGCAGCTTCCCTTGGAGGTGTGGGTTCAAATCCCACTTCGGACAAGTGTGTTTTGCGAGGTGGATACATTTTTGGACTTTTTTTCCCAAGCACCGTATCAAAAACAATGTCAACAGTTTCTGTAAATTATCGATAAGATCTATTTTCCGTTGCGTGCACTAATTGCCTGAAGTTGGCTAAATTGCAGTAAATCGGTAAAGCAGGAAATCACAGCATCTTCAACAAATCGTGATAGAGGGGCCGAGATAAAGGTTTCGACCCTACATATCAAAAGCGCAGCTGTCAATAGTTCAGCAGGTTAACAGTGCAGAAGGTTCAGTGGCACCAGGGTCCCCTGCGTCCCAATCACAGCTGGTTTTTAACTTCTGTATTAAGGGGATGGGAGGGGTGGGGGTTTTGCGTCGTGCACACACAGTGCCTGTTTTGCAGAGAAGTTTGAATAAATACACAAAGAATAATATGGAGTCTTTGGCCACGAGGAACACATTCCCCTACCTTTTAATCTCTCCGATTCCACATCACCGCACCTACCATCCAACTCCAAATCTCGGGGGAGACTAACACTCCCTACCTCCCTTGGTGTGCATCATGGGCGTGCCCATGACGAACACAACATTTCTCCTTAACCAATACAAAACAAACATAGCTGCTCAAAAAAAAGATACTATACTAATCCAGTATACAAGAATAGTACACAACAATAAATACCACATTCAGTCAATCTACCCCGAATCCTTGCAGCCGCGTTGAGCATGGCGGTCGAGGACTCAAACTGTACCGTTCAAGTTCTTGTCTCAAAGGCACTGAGTTGATTGGTATGGAGCCAGGCACCTCCTGATCTGAATCTTGAACTGGCTCCAAATTCTGCATGTCCACACCCCCTGTAGTAGATGATTGAGAATTAGTAGCAGTCACCACCGGCCATATGCACTGGCTCAAAATTCTGCAAGTCCACACCCCATGTAGTAGATGATTGAGAATTAGTAGCAGTCACCACAGGGTCCACTGTCAGGATGATCCATCCTCTCTCCTTCATCAGCTTCAGATCCCACTGTTTCCCTGAGCAGGAAGGTCTGGAATTGAAAATACAGAGGACATTAAATAACATTCACTCAGTACATGGCACTCATTTTGGTTTATAAGCTGGAAATTGAGCCATCAGTCTGGTGTCAAGAGTGTCAGGATGGCCGGGTGGTCTAAGGCGCCGCGTTCAGGTCGCAGTCTCCTTTGGAGGCATGGGTTCAAATCCCACTTCTGACAAGTGTCTTTTGCGAGGTGGATACATTTTTTGACTTTTTTTTTCCAAGCACCCGTATCAAAAACAATGTCCACAGTTTCTGTAAATTATCGATAAGATCTATTGTCCGTTGCTTGCACTAATTTCCTGAAGTTGGCTAAATCGCAGTAAATCGGTAAAGCGGGAAATCACAGCATCTTCAACAAATCGTGATAGAGGGGCAGAGATAAAGGTTTTGACCCTACATACCAAGAGCGCAGCTGTCAATAGTTCAGTAGGTTCACAGTGCAGAAGGTTCAGTGGCACCAGGGTCCCCTGCGTCCCAATCACAGCTGGTTTTTAACTTCTGTATTCAGGGCATGGGAGGGGTGTGTTGCATCGTGCACACATGGTGCCTGTTTCGCAGATAAGTTTTAATAAATACACAGAGAATAATATAGAGTCATTGGCCACGAGGAACACCTTCCCTGGCCTTTTATTCTCTCCGGTTCCACGTCACCGCGCCTACCATCCAACTCCAAAACTCGGGGGAGACTAACACTCCCTACCTCCCTTGGTGTGCATCATAGGCGTGCCCATGACGAACACAACATTTCTCCTTAACCAATACAAAACAAACATAGCTGCTCAAAAAAAAGATACTATACTAATCCAGTATACAAGAATAGTACACAACAATAAATAGCACATTCAGTCAATCCACCCCGAATCCTTGCAGCCGCGTTGAGCATGGCGGTCGATGACTCAAACTGTACCGTTCAAGTCCTTGTCTCAGAGGCACTGAGTTGATTGGTATGGAGCCAGGCACCTCCTGATCTGAATCTTGAACTTTCTCCAAATTCTGCATGTCCACACCCCCTGTAGTAGATGATTGAGAATTAGTAGCAGTCACCACCGGCCATATGCACTGGCTCAAAATTCTGCAAGTCCACACCCCATGTAGTAGATGATTGAGAATTAGTAGCAGTCACCACAGGGTCCCCTGTCAGGATGATCCATCCTCTCTCCTTCATCAGCTTCAGATCCCACTGTTTCCCTGAGCAGGAAGGTCTGGAATTGAAAATACAGAGGACATTAAATAACATTCACTCAGTACATGGCACTCATTTTGGTTTATAAGCTGGAAATTGAGCCATCAGTCTGGTGTCAAGAGTGTCAGGATGGCCGGGTGGTCCAAGGTGCTGCATTCAGGTCACGGTCTTCCTTGGAGACGTGGGTTCAAACCCCTCTTCTGACTAGTGTCTTTGTGAGGAGGATACATTTTTGGACTTTTTGTTTCCAAGCATCCTTATCAAAAACAATGTCAACAGTTTCTGTAAATTATCGATAAGATCTATTGTCCGTTGCTTGCACTAATTGCCTTAAGTTGGCTAAATCGCAGTAAATCGGTAAAGCAGGAAATCACAGCATCTTCAACAAATCTTGATAGAAGGGCCGAGATAAAGGTTTCGACCCTACATATCAAGAGCGCAGCTGTCAATAGTTCAGCAGGTTCACAGTGCAGAAGGTTCAGTGGCACCAGGGTCCCCTGCGTCCCAATCACAGCTGGTTTTTAACTTCTGTATTCAGGGCATGGGAGGGGTGTGTTGCATCGTGCACACACAGTGCCTGTTTCGCAGATAAGTTTTAATAAATGCACAGAGAATAATATAGAGTCATTGGCCACGAGGAACACCTTCCCTGACCTTTTATTCTCTCCGGTTCCACATCACCGCGCCTACCATCCAACTCCAAAACTGGGGGGAGACTAACACTCCCTACCTCCCTTGGTGTGCATCATAGGCGTGCCCATGACGAACACAACATTTCTCCTTAACCAATACAAAACAAACATAGCTTCTCAAAAAAAAGATACTATACTAATCCAGTATACAAGAATACTACACAACAAGAAATGCCACATTCAATCAATCCACCCCGAATCCTTGCAGCCGCGTTGAGCATGGCGGTCGAGGACTCAAACTGTACCGTTCAAGTCCTTGTCTCAGAGGCTCTGAGTTGATTGGTATGGAGCCAGGCACCTCCTGATCTGAATCTTGAACTGGCTCCAAATTCTGCATGTCCACACCCCTTGTAGTAGATGATTGAGAATTAGTAGCAGTCACCACCGGCCATGTGCACTGGCTCAAACTTCTGCATGTCCACACTCCATGTAGTCGATGATTGAGAATTAGTAGCAGTCACCACCGGATTCACTGTCAGGATGATCCATCCTCTCTCCTTCATCAGCTTCAGATCCCACTGTTTCCCTGAGCAGGAAGGTCTGGACTTGAAAATACAGAGGACATTAAACAACATTCACTCAGTACATGGCACTCATTTTGGTTTATACGCTCGAAATTGAGCCATGAGCAAGGTGTGAATAGTGTCAGGATGGCCGAGTGGTCTAAGTCGCTGCGTTCAGGTCGCAGCCTCCCTTGGAGGTGTGGGTTCAAATCCCACTTCTGACAAGTTTATTTTGTGAGGTGGATACATTTTTGGACTTTTTTTCCCAAGCACCGTATCAAAAACAATGTCAACAGTTTCTGTAAATTATCGATAAGATCTATTTTCCGTTGCGTGCACTAATTGCCTGAAGTTGGCTAAATCGCAGTAAATCGGTAAAGCAGGAAATCACAGCATCTTCAACAAATCGTGATAGAGGGGCCGAGATAAAGGTTTCGACCCTACATATCAAAAGCGCAGCTGTCAATAGTTCAGCAGGTTAACAGTGCAGAAGGTTCAGTGGCACCAGGGTCCCCTGCGTCCCAATCACAGCTGGTTTTTAACTTCTGTATTAAGGGGATGGGAGGGGTGGGGGTTTTTCGTTGTGCACACACAGTGCCTGTTTTGCAGAGAAGTTTGAATAAATACACAAAGAATAATATGGAGTCTTTGGCCACGAGGAACACCTTCCCCTACCTTTTAATCTCTCCGATTCCACATCACCGCACCTACCATCCAACTCCAAATCTCGGGGGAGACTAACACTCCCTACCTCCCTTGGTGTGCATCATGGGCGTGCCCATGACGAACACAACATTTCTCCTTAACCAATACAAAACAAACATAGCTGCTCAAAAAAAAGATACTATACTAATCCAGTATACAAGAATAGTACACAACAATAAATACCACATTCAGTCAATCTACCCCGAATCCTTGCAGCCGCGTTGAGCATGGCGGTCGAGGACTCAAACTGTACCATTCAAGTTCTTGTCTCAAAGGCACTGAGTTGATTGGTATGGAGCCAGGCACCTCCTGATCTGAATCTTGAACTGGCTCCAAATTCTGCATGTCCACACCCCCTGTAGTAGATGATTGAGAATTAGTAGCAGTCACCACCGGCCATGTGCACTGGCTCAAAATTCAGCATGTCCACACCCCATGTAGTAGATGATTGAGAATTAGTAGCAATAACCACCGGATCCACTGTCAGGATGATCCATCCTCTCTCCTTCATCAGCTTCAGATCCCACTGTTTCCCTGAGCAGGAAGGTCTGGAATTGAAAATACAGAGGATATTAAACAACATTCACTCAGTACATGGCACTCATTTTGGTTTATAAGTTGGAAATTGAGCCATCAGTTCACTGTCAAGAGTGTCAGGATGGCCGAGTGGTCTTAGGCGCTGTGCTCAAGTCACAGTCTCCTTTGGAGACGTGGGTTTGAATCCCGCTTCTGATAAGTGTCTTTTGCGAGGTGGATACATTGTTGGACTTTTTTTTTCCAAGCACCTGTATCAAAAACAATGTCAACAGTTTCTGTAAATTATCGATAAGATCTATTGTCCGTTGCTTGCACTAATTTCCTGAAGTTGGCTAAATCGCAGTAAATCGGTAAATCGGGATATCACAGCATCTTCAACAAATCGTGATAGAGGGGCAGAGATAAAGGTTTCGACCCTACATATCAAGAGCGCAGCTGTCAATAGTTCAGCAGGTTCACAGTGCAGAAGGTTCAGTGGCACCAGGGTCCCCTGCGTCCCAATCACAGCTGGTTTTTAACTTCTGTATTCAGGGCATGGGAGGGGTGTGTTGCATCGTGCACACACGGTGCCTGTTTCGCAGATAAGTTTTAATAAATACACAGAGAATAATATAGAGTCATTGGCCACGAGGAACACCTTCCCTGACCTTTTATTCTCCCCGGTTCCACGTCACCGCGCCTACCATCCAACTCCAAAACTCGGGGGAGACTAACACTCCCTACCTCCCTTGGTGTGCATCATAGGCGTGCCCATGACAAACACAACATTTCTCCTTAACCAATAGAAAACAAACATAGCTGCTCAAAAAAAAGATACTATACTAATCCAGTATACAAGAATAGTACACAACAAGAAATGCCACATTCAGTTAATCCACCCCGTATCCTTGCAGCCGCGTTCAGCATGGCGATCGAGGACTCAAACTGTACCGTTCAAGTCCTTGTCTCAGAGGCACTGAGTTGATTGGTTTGGAGCCAGGCACCTCCTGATCTGAATCTTGGACTGGCTCCAAATTCTGCATGTCCACACCCCTTGTAGTAGATGATTGAGAATTAGTAGCAGTCACCACCGGCCATGTGCACTGGCTCAAACTTCTGCATGTCCACACCCCATGTAGTCGATGATTGAGAATTAGTAGCAGTCACCACCGGATCCACTGTCATGATGATCCATCCTCTCTCCTTCATCAGCTTCAGATCCCACTGTTTCCCGGAGCAGGAAGGTCTGGAATTGAAAATACAGAGGACATTAAATAACATTCACTCAGTACATGGCACTCATTTTGGTTTATAAGCTGAAATTTGAGCCATCTGTCTGGTGTCAAGAGTGTCAGGATGGCCAGGTGGTCTAAGGTGCTGGATTCAGGTTGCAGTCTCCTTTGGAGACGTGGGTTTGAATCCCACTTCTGACAAGTGTCTTTTGCGAGGTGGATACATTTTTTGACTTTTTTTTTCCAAGCACCCGTATCAAAAACAATGTCAACAGTTTCTGTAAATTATCGATAAGATCTATTGCCCGTTGCTTGCACTAATTTCCTGAAGTTGGCTAAATCGCAGTAAATCGGTAAAGCGGGAAATCACAGCATCTTCAACAAATCGTGATAGAGGGGCAGAGATAAAGGTTTTGACCCTACATATCAAGAGCGCAGCTGTCAATAGTTCAGTAGGTTCACAGTGCAGAAGGTTCAGTGGCACCAGGGTCCCCTGCGTCCCAATCACAGCTGGTTTTTAACTTCTGTATTCAGGGCATGGGAGGGGTGTGTTGCATCGTGCACACATGGTGCCTGTTTCGCAGATAAGTTTTAATAAATACACAGAGAATAATATAGAGTCATTGGCCACTAGGAACACCTTCCCTGGCCTTTTATTCTCTCCGGTTCCACGTCACCGCGCCTACCATCCAACTCCAAAACTCGGGGGAGACTAACACTCCCTACCTCCCTTGGTGTGCATCATAGGCGTGCCCATGACGAACACAACATTTCTCCTTAACCAATACAAAACAAACATAGCTGCTCAAAAAAAAGATACTATACTAATCCAGTATACAAGAATAGTACACAACAAGAAATGCCACATTCAGTCAATCCACCCCGAATCCTTGCAGCCGCGTTGAGCATGGCGGTCGAGGACTTAAACTGTACCGTTCAAGTCCTTGTCTCAGAGGCACTGAGTTGATTGGTATGGAACCAGGCACCTCCTGATCTGAATATTGAACTGGCTCCAAATTCTGCATGTCCACACCCCTTGTAGTAGATGATTGAGAATTAGTAGCAGTCACCACCGGCCATGTGCACCGGCTCAAACTTCTGCATGTCCACACCCCAAGTAGTCGATGATTGAGAATTAGTAGCAGTCACCACCGGATTCACTGTCAGGATGATCCATCCTCTCTCCTTCATCAGCTTCAGATCTCACTGTTTCCCTGAGCAGGAAGGTCTGGAATTGAAAATACAGAGGACATTAAACAACATTCACTCAGTACATGGCACTCATTTTGGTTTATAAGCTGGAAATTGAGCCATCAGTGCAGTGTCAAGAGTGTCAGGATGGCCGAGTGGTCTAAGGCGCTGCGTTCAGGTCGCAGTCTCCTTTGGAGGCGTGGGTTTGAATCCCACTTCTGACAAGTGTCTTTTGCGAGGTGGATACATTTTTGGACTTTTTTTTCCCAAGCACCGTATCAAAAACAATGTCAACAGTTTCTGTAAATTATCGATAAGATCTATTTTCCGTTGCTTGCACTAATTGCCTGAAGTTGGCTAAATCGCAGTAAATCGGTAAAGCAGGAAATCACAGCATCTTCAACAAATCGTGATAGAGGGGCCGAGATAAAGGTTTCGACCCTACATATCAAAAGCGCAGCTGTCAATAGTTCAGCAGGTTCACAGTGCAGAAGGTTCAGTGGCACCAGGGTCCCCTGCGTCCCAATCAGACCTGGTTTTTAACTTCTGTATTCAGGGGATGGGAGGGGTGGGGGTGTTGCGTCGTGCACACACAGTGCCTGTTTTGCAGAGAAGTTTTAATAAATACACAAAGAATAATATGGAGTCTTTGGCCACGAGGAACACCTTCCCCTACCTTTTATTCTCTCCGATTCCAAATCACCGCAACTACCATCCAACTCCAAAACTCGGGGGAGACTAACACTCCCTACCTCCCTTGGTGTGCATCATGGGCGTGCCCATGACTAACACAACATTTCTCCTTAACCAATACAAAACAAGCAGAGCTGCTCAAAAAAAAGATACTATACTAATCTAGTATACAAAAATAGTACACAACAATAAATACCACATTCAGTCAATCCACCCCGAATCCTTGCAGCCGCGTTGAGCATGGCGGTCGAGGACTCAAACTGTACCGTTCAAGTCCTTGTCTCAGAGGCACTGAGTTGATTGGTATGGAGCCAGGCACCTCCTGATCTGAATCTTGAACTGGCTCCAAATTCTGCATGTCCACACCCCCTGTAGTAGATGTTTGAGAATTAGCAGCAGTCACCACCGGCCATATGCACTGGCTCAAAATTCTGCAAGTCCACACCCCATGTAGTAGATGATTGAGAATTAGTAGCAGCCACCACAGGGTCCACTGTCAGGATGATCCATCCTCTCTCCTTCATCAGCTTCAGATCCCACTGTTTCCCTGAGCAGGAAGGTCTGGAATTGAAAATACAGAGGACATTAAATAACATTCACTCAGTACATGGCATTCATTTTGTTTTATAAGCTGAAAATTGAGCCATCAGTCTGGTGTCAAGAGTGTCAGGATGGCCGGGTGGTCTAAGGTGCTGCATTCAGGACACAGTCTCCCTTGGAGACGTGGGTTGAAACCCATCTTCTGACAAGTGTCTTTGTGAGGTGGATACATTTTTGGACTTTTTTTTCCAAGCACCCTTATCAAAAACAATGTCAACAGTTTCTGTAAATTATCGATAAGAACTATTGTCCGTTGCTTGCACTAATTGCCTGAAGTTGGCTAAATCGCAGTAAATCGGTAAAGCAGGAAATCACAGCATCTTCAACAAATCGTGATAGAGGGGCCGAGATAAAGGTTTCGACCCTACATATCAAAAGCACAGCTGTCCATAGTTCAGCAGGTTCACAGTGCAGAAGGTTCAGTGGCACCAGGGTCCCCTGCGTCCCAATCACAGCTGGTTTTTAACTTCTGTATTCTGGGCATGGGAGGGGTGTGTTGCATCGTGCACACACAGTGCCTGTTTCGCAAATAAGTTTTAATAAATACACAGAGAATAATATAGAGTCATTGGCCACGAGGAACACCTTCCCTGACCTTTTATTCTCTCCGGTTCCACGTCACCGCGCCTACCATCCAACTCCAAAACTCGGGGGAGACTAACACTCCCTACCTCCCTTGGTGTGCATCATAGGCTTGCCCATGACGAACACAACATTTCTCCTTAACCAATACAAAACAAACATAGCTGCTAAAAAAAAAGATACTATACTAAACCAGTATACAAGAATAGTACACAACAAGAAATGCCACATTCAGTCAATCCACCCCGAATCCTTGCAGCCGCGTTGAGCATGGCGGTCGAGGACTCAAACTGTACCGTTCAAGTCCTTGTCTCAGAGGCACTGAGTTGATTGGTATGGAGCCAGGCACCTCCTGATCTGAATCTTGAACTGGCTCCAAATTCTGCATGTCCACACCCCCTGTAGTAGATGATTGAGAATTAGTAGCAGTCACCACCGGCCATGTGCACTGGCTCAAAATTCAGCATGTCCACACCCCATGTAATAGATGATTGAGAATTAGTAGCAGTCACCACCGGATCCACTGTCAGGATGATCCATCCTCTCTCCTTCATCAGCTTCAGATCCCACTGTTTCCCTGAGCAGGAAGGTCTGGAATTGAAAATACAGAGGACATTAAACAACATTCACTCAGTACATGGCACTCATTCTGGTTTATACGCTCGAAATTGAGCCATCAGTGCAGCGTCAAGAGTGTCAGGATGGCCGAGTGGTCTAAGGTGCTGCGTTCAGGTCGCAGTCTCCTTTGGAGGCGAGGGTTCGAATCCCACTTCTGACAAGTGTATTTTGCGAGGTGGATACATTTTTGGACTTTTTTTTCCCAAGCACCGTATCAAAAACAATGTCAACAGTTTCTGTAAATTATCGATAAGATCTATTTTCCGTTGCTTGCACTAATTGCCCGAAGTTGGCTAAATCGCAGTAAATTGGTAAAGCAGGAAATCACAGCATCTTCAACAAATCGTGATAGAGGGGCCGAGATAAAGGTTTCGACCCTACATATCAAAAGCGCAGCTGTCAATAGTTCAGCAGGTTCACAGTGCAGAAGGTTCAGTGGCACCAGGGTCCCCTGCGTCCCAATCACAGCTGGTTTTTAACTTCTGTAGTCAGGGGATGGGAGGGGTGGGGGTGTTGCGTCGTGCACACAGAGTGCCTGTTTTGCAGAGAAGTTTTAATAAATACACAAAGAATAATATGGAGTCTTTAGCCACGAGGAACACCTTCCCCTACCTTTTATTCTCTCCGATTCCACATCACCGCACCTACCATCCAACTCCAAAACTCGGGGGAGACAAACATTTCCTACCTCCCTTGGTGTGCATCATGGGCGTGCCCATGACGAACACAACATTTCTCCTTAACCAATACAAAACAAACATAGCTGCTCAAAAAAAAGATACTATACTAATCCAGTATACAAGAATAGTACACAACAATAAATACCACATTCAGTCAATCCACCCCGAATCCTTGCAGCCGCGTTGAGCATGGCGGTCGAGGACTCAAACTGTACCGTTCAAGTCCTTGTCTCAGAGGCACTGAGTTGATTGGTATGGAGCCAGGCACCTCCTGATCTGAATCTTGAACTGGCTCCAAATTCTGCATGTCCACACCCCCTGTAGTAGATGATTGAGAATTAGTAGCAGTCACCACCGGCCATATGCACTGGCTCAAAATTCTGCAAGTCCACACCCCATGTAGTCGATGATTGAGAATTAGTAGCAGTCACCACAGGGTCCACTATCAGGATGATCCATCCTCTCTCCTTCATCAGCTTCAGATCCCACTGTTTCCCTGAGCAGGAAGGTCTGGAATTGAAAATACAGAGGACATTAAATAACATTCACTCAGTACATGGCACTCATTTTGGTTTATAAGCTGGAAATTGAGCCATCAGTCTGGTGTCAAGAGTGTCAGGATGGCCGGGTGGTCCAAGGTGCTCCATTCAGGTCACAAAATTCCTTGGAGATGTGGGTTCAAACCCCTCTTCTGACAAGTGTCTTTTGCGAGCTGGATACATTTTTGGACTTTTTTTTTCCAAGCACCCTTATCAAAAACAATGTCAACAGTTTCTGTAAATTATCGATAAGATCTATTGTCCGTTGCTTGCACTAATTGCCTGAAGTTGGCTAAATCGCAGTAAATCGGTAAAGCAGGAAATCACAGCATCTTCAACAAATCGTGATAGAGGGGCCGAGATAAAGGTTTCGACCCTACATATCAAAAGCACACCTGTCAATAGTTCAGCAGGTTCACAGTGCAGAAGGTTCAGTGGCACCAGGGTCCCCTGCGTCCCAATCACAGCTGGTTTTTAACTTCTGTATTCAGGGCACGGGAGGGGTGTGTTGCATCGTGCACACACAGTGCCTGTTTCGCAAATAAGTTTTAATAAATACACAGAGAATAATATAGAGTCATTGGCCACGAGGAACACCTTCCATGACCTTTTATTCTCTCCGGTTCCACGTCACCGCGCCTACCATCCAACTCCAAAACTTGGGGGAGACTAACACTCCCTACCTCCCTTGGTGTGCATCATAAGCGTGCCCATGACGAACACAACATTTCTCCTTAACCAATACAAAACAAACATAGCTGCTCAAAAAAAAGATACTATACTAAACCAGTATACAAGAATAGTACACAACAAGAAATGCCACATTCAGTCAATCCACCCTGAATCCTTGCAGCCGCGTTGAGCATGGCAGTCGAGGACTCAAACTATACCGTTCAAGTCCTTGTCTCAGAGGCACTGAGTTGATTGGTATGGAGCCAGGCACCTCCTGATCTGAATCTTGAACTGGCTCCAAATTCTGCATGTCCACAACCCCTGTAGTAGATGATTGAGAATTAGTAGCAGTCACCACCGGCCATGTGCACTGGCTCAAAATTCAGCATGTCCACACCCCATGTAGTAGATGATTGAGAATTAGTAGCAGTCACCACCGGATCCACTGTCAGGATGATCCATCCTCTCTCCTTCATCAGCTTCAGATCCCACTGTTTCCCTGAGCAGGAAGGTCTGGAATTGAAAATACAGAGGACATTAAACAACATTCACTAAGTACATGGCACTCATTTTGGTTTATAAGCTGGAAATTGAGCCATCAGTGCAGTGTCACGAGTGTCAGGATGGCCGAGTGGTCTAAGGCACTGTGTTTAGGTTGCAGTCTCATTTGGAGACGTGGGTTCGAATCCCACTTCTGACAAGTGTCTTTTGCGAGGTGGATACATATTTTGACTTTTTTTTTCCAAGCACCCGTATCAAAAACAATGTCAACAGTTTCTGTAAATTATCGATAAGATCTATTGTCCGTTGCTTGCACTAATTTCCTGAAGTTGGCTAAATCGCAGTAAATCGGTAAAGCGGGAAATCACAGCATCTTCAACAAATCGTGATAGAGGAGCAGAGATAAAGGTTTTGACCCTACATATCAAGAGCGCAGCTGTCAATAGTTCAGCAGGTTCACAGTGCAGAAGGTTCAGTGGCACCAGGGTCCCCTGCGTCCCAATCACAGCTGGTTTTTAACTTCTGTATTCAGGGCATGGGAGGGGTGTGTTGCATCGTGCACACATGGTGCCTATTTCGCAGATAAGTTTTAATAAATACACAGAGAATAATATAGAGTCATTGGCCACGAGGAACACCTTCCCTGGCCTTTTATTCTCTCCGGTTCCACGTCACCGCGCCTACTATCCAACTCCAAAACTCGGGGGAGACTAACACTCCCTACCTCCCTTGGTGTGCATCATAGGCGTGCCCATGACGAACACAACATTTCTCCTTAACCAATACAAAACAAACATAGCTGCTCAAAAAAAAGATACTATACTAATCCAGTATACAAGAATAGTACACAACAAGAAATGCCACATTCAGTCAATCCACCCCGAATCCTTGCAGCCGCGTTGAGCATGGCGGTCGAGGACTCAAACTGTACCGTTCAAGTCCTTGTCTCAGAGGCACTGAGTTGATTGGTATGGAGCCAGGCACCTCCTGATCTGAATCTTGAACTGGCTCCAAATTCTGCATGTCCACACCCCCTGTAGTAGATGATTGAGAATTAGTAGCAGTCACCACCGGCCATGTGCACTGGCTCAAAATTCAGCATGTCCACACCCCATGTAGTAGATGATTGAGAATTAGTAGCAGTCCCCACCGGATCCACTGTCAGGATGATCCATCCTCTCTCCTTCATCAGCTTCAGATCCCACTGTTTCCCTGAGCAGGAAGGTCTGGAATTGAAAATACAGAGGACATTAAACAACATTCACTCAGTACATGGCACTCATTTTGGTTTATAAGCTGGAAATTGAGCCATCAGTGCAGTGTTAAGAGTGTCAGGATGGCCGAGTGGTCTAAGGCGCTGCGTTCAGGTTGCAGTCTCCTTTGGAGGCGTGGATTTGAATCCCACTTCTGACAAGTGTCTTTTGCGAGGTGGATACATTTTTTGACTTTTTTTTTCCAAGCACCCGTATCAAAAACAATGTCAACAGTTTCTGTAAATTATCGATAAGATCTATTGTCCGTTGCTTGCACTAATTTCCTGAAGTTGGCTAAATCGCAGTAAATCAGTAAAGAGGGAAATCACAGCATCTTCAACAAATCGTGATAGAGGGGCAGAGATAAAGGTTTCGACCCTACATATCAAGAGCGCAGCTGTCAATAGTTCAGCAGGTTCACAGTGCAGAAGGTTCAGTGGCACCAGGGTCCCCTGCGTCCCAATCATAGCTGTTTTTTAACTTCTGTATTCAGGGCATGAGAGGGGTGTATTGCATCGTGCACACACAGTGCCTGTTTCGCAGATAAGTTTTAATAAATACACAGAGAATAATATAGAGTCATTGGCCACGAGGAACACCTTCCCTGGCCTTTTATTCTCTCCGGTTCCACGTCACCGCGCCTACTATCCAACTCCAAAACTCGGGGGAGACTAACACTCCCTACCTCCCTTGGTGTGCATCATAGGCGTGCCCATGACGAACACAACATTTCTCCTTAACCAATACAAAACAAACATAGCTGCTCAAAAAAAAGATACTATACTAATCCACTATACAAGAATAGTACACAACAAGAAATGCCACATTCAGTCAATCCACCCCGAATCCTTGCAGCCGCGTTGAGCATGGCGGTCGAGGACTCAAACTGTACCGTTCAAGTCCTTGTCTCAGAGGCACTGAGTTGATTGGTATGGAGCCAGGCACCTCCTGATCTGAATCTTGAACTGGCTCCAAATTCTGCATGTCCACACCCCCTGTAGTAGATGATTGAGAATTAGTAGCAGTCACCACCGGCCATGTGCACTGGCTCAAAATTCAGCATGTCCACACCCCATGTAGTAGATGATTGAGAATTAGTAGCAGTCACTACCGGATCCACTGTCAGGATGATCCATCCTCTCTCCTTCATCAGCTTCAGATCCCACTGTTTCCCTGAGCAGGAAGGTCTGGAATTGAAAATACAGAGGACATTAAACAACATTCACTCAGTACATGGCACTCATTTTGGATTATAAGCTGGAAATTGAGCCATCAGTGCAGTGTTAAGAGTGTCAGGATGGCCGAGTGGTCTAAGGCGCTGCGTTCAGGTTGCAGTCTCCTTTGGAGGCGTGCATTTGAATCCCACTTCTGACAAGTGTCTTTTGCGAGGTGGATACATTTTTGGATTTTTTTTTTTCAAGCACCCGTATTAAAAACAATGTCAACAGTTTCTGTAAATTATCGATAAGATCTATTGTCCGTTGCTTGCACTAATTTCCTGAAGTTGGCTAAATCGCAGTAAATCAGTAAAGAGGGAAATCACAGCATCTTCAACAAATCGTGATAGAGGGGCAGAGATAAAGGTTTCGACCCTACATATCAAGAGCGCAGCTGTCAATAGTTCAGCAGGTTCACAGTGCAGAAGGTTCAGTGGCACCAGGGTCCCCTGCGTCCCAATCATGGCTGTTTTTTAACTTCTGTATTCAGGGCATGAGAGGGGTGTATTGCATCGTGCACACACAGTGCCTGTTTCGCAGATAAGTTTTAATAAATACACAGAGAATAATATAGAGTCATTGGCCACGAGAAACACCTTCCCTGACCTTTTATTCTCTCCGGTTCCACGTCACCGCGCCTACCATCCAACTCCAAAACTCAGGGGAGACTAACACTCCCTACCTCCCTTGGTGTGCATCATAGGCGTGCCCATGACGAACACAACATTTCTCCTTAACCAATACAAAACAAACATAGCTGCTCAAAAAAAAGATACTATACTAATCCAGTATACAAGAATAGTACACAACAAGAAATGCCACATTCAGTCAATCCACCCCGAATCCTTGCAGCCGCGTTCAGCATGGTGGTCGAGGACTCAAACTGTACCATTCAAGTCCTTGTCTCAGAGGCACTGAGTTGATTGGTATGGAGCCAGGCACCTCCTGATCTGAATCTTGAACTGGCTCCAAATTCTGCATGTCCACACCCCTTGTAGTAGATGATTGAGAATTAGTAGCAGTCACCACCGGCCATGTGCACTGGCTCAAACTTCTGCATGTCCACACCCCATGTAGTCGATGATTGAGAATTAGTAGCAGTCACCACCGGATTCACTGTCAGGATGATCCATCCTCTCTCCTTCATCAGCTTCAGATCAAACTGTTTCCCTGAGCAGGAAGGTCTGGAATTGAAAATACAGAGGACATAAAACAACATTCACTCAGTACATGGCACTCATTTTGGTTTATACGCTCGAAATTGAGCCATGAGTGAGGTGTGCAGAGTGTCAGGATGGCCGAGTGGTCTAAGGCGCTGCGTTCAGGTCGCAGCCTCCCTTGGAGGTGTGGGTTTAAATCCCACTTCTGACAAGTGTATTTTGCAAGGTGGATACATTTTTGGACTTTTTTTCCCCGAGCACCGTATCAAAAACAATGTCAACAGTTTCTGTAAATTATCGATAAGATCTATTTTCCGTTGCTTGCACTAATTGCCTGAAGTTGGCTAAATCGCAGTAAATCGGTAAAGCAGGAAATCACAGCATCTTCAACAAATCGTGATAGAGGGGCCGAGATAAAGGTTTCGACCCTACATATCAAAAGCGCAGCTGTCAATAGTTCAGCAGGTTCACAGTGCAGAAGGTTCAGTGGCACCAGGGTCCCCTGCGTCCCAATCAGAGCTGGTTTTTAACTTCTGTATTCAGGGGATGGGAGGGGTGGGGGTGTTGCGTCGTGCACACACAGTGCCTGTTTTGCAGAGAAGTTTTAATAAATACACAAAGAATAATATGGAGTCTTTGGCCACGAGGAACACCTTCCCCTACCTTTTATTCTCTCCGATTCCACATCACCGCACCTACCATCCAACTCCAAAACTCGGGGGAGACTAACACTCCCTACCTCCCTTGGTGTGCATCATGGGCGTGCCCATGACGAACACAACATTTCTCCTTAACCAATACAAAACAAACATAGCTGCTCAAAAAAAAGATACTATACTAATCCAGTATACAAGAATAGTACACAACAATAAATACCACATTCAGTCAATCCACCCCGAATCCTTGCAGCCGCATTGAGCATGGCGGTCGAGGACTCAAACTGTACCGTTCAAGTCCTTGTCTCAGAGGCACTGAGTTGATTGGTATGGAGCCAGGCACCTCCTGATCTGAATCTTGAACTGGCTCAAATTCTGCATGTCCACACCCCCTGTAGTAGATGATTGAGAATTAGTAGCAGTCACCACCGGCCATATGCACTGGCTCAAAATTCTGCAAGTCCACACCACATGTAGTAGATGATTGAGAATTAGTAGCAGTCACCACAGGGTCCACTGTCAGGATGATCCATCCTCTCTCCTTCATCAGCTTCTGATCCCACTGTTTCCCTGAGCAGGAAGGTCTGGAATTGAAAATACAGAGGACATTAAATTACATTCACTCAGTACATGGCACTCATTTTGGTTTACAAGCTGGAAATTGAGCCATCAGTCTGGTGTCGAGAGTGTCAGGATGGCCGGGTGGTCTAAGGTGCTGTATTCAGGTCACAGTCTCCCTTGGAGACGTGGGTTCAAGCCCCTTTTCTGACAAGTGTCTTTGCGAGGTGGATACATTTTTGGACTTTTTTTTCCAAGCACCCTTATCAAAAACAATGTCAACAGTTTCTGTAAATTATCGATAAGATCTATTGTCCGTTGCTTGCACTAATTGCCTGAAGTTGGCTAAATCGCAGTAAATCGGTAAAGCAGGAAATCACAGCATCTTCAACAAATCGTGACAGAGGGGCCGAGATAAAGGTTTCGACCCTACATATCAAAAGCACAGCTGTCCATAGTTCAGCAGGTTCACAGTGCAGAAGGTTCAGTGGCACCAG
The DNA here is from genome assembly GCF_031143425.1 of Pleurodeles waltl. Classification (NCBI taxonomy): domain Eukaryota; kingdom Metazoa; phylum Chordata; class Amphibia; order Caudata; family Salamandridae; genus Pleurodeles; species Pleurodeles waltl. The sequence continues at coordinate 7,094,421 of NW_027150097.1, forward strand.
GGTCCCCTGCGTCCCAATCACAGCTGGTTTTTAACTTCTGTATTCTGGGCATGGGAGGGGTGTGTTGCATCGTGCACACACAGTGCCTGTTTCGCAAATAAGTTTTAATAAATACACAGAGAATAATATAGAGTCATTAGCCAAGAGGAACACCTTCCCTGACCTTTTATTCTCTCCGGTTCCACGTCACCTCGCCTACCATCCAACTCCAAAACTCGGGGGAGACTAACACTCCCTACCTCCCTTGGTGTGCATCATAGGCGTGCCCATGACGAACACAACATTTCTCCTTAACCAATACAAAACAAACATAGCTGCTAAAAAAAAAGATACTATACTAAACCAGTATACAAGAATAGTACACAACAAGAAATGCCACATTCAGTCAATCCACCCCGAATCCTTGCAGCCGCGTTGAGCATGGCGGTCGAGGACTCAAACTGTACCGTTCAAGTCCTTGTCTCAGAGGCACTGAGTTGATTGGTATGGAGCCAGGCACCTCCTGATCTGAATCTTGAACTGGCTCCAAATTCTGCATGTCCACACCCCCTGTAGTAGATGATTGAGAATTAGTAGCAGTCACCACCGGCCATGTGCACTGGCTCAAAATTCAGCATGTCCACACCCCATGTAGTAGATGATTGAGAATTAGTAGCAGTCACCACCGGATCCACTGTCAGGATGATCCATCCTCTCTCCTTCATCAGCTTCAGATCCCACTGTTTCCCTGAGCAGGAAGGTCTGGAATTGAAATTACAGAGGACATTAAACAACATTCACTCAGTACATGGCACTCATTTTGGTTTATAAGCTGGAAATTGAGCCACCAGTGCAGTGTCAGGATGGCCGAGTGGTCTAAGGCGCTGCGTTCAGGTCGCAGTCTCCTTTGGAGGCGTGGGTTCGAATCCCACTTCTGACAAGTGTCTTTTGCGAGGTGGATACATTTTTGGACTTTTTTTTTCCAAGCACCCGTATCAAAAACAATGTCAACAGTTTCTGTAAATTATCGATAAGATCTATTGTCCGTTGCTTGAACTAATTTCCTGAAGTTGGCTAAATCGCAGTAAATCGGTAAAGCGGGAAATCACAGCATCTTCAACAAATCGTGATAGAGGGGCAGAGATAAAGGTTTCGACCCTACATATCAAGAGCGCAGCTGTCAATAGTTCAGCAGGTTCACAGTGCAGAAGGTTCAGTGGCACCAGGGTCCCCTGCGTCCCAATCACAGCTGGGTTTTAACTTCTGTATTCAGGGCATGGGAGGGGTGTGTTGCATCGTGCACACCTGGTGCCTGTTTCGCAGATAAGTTTTAATAAATACACAGAGAATAATATAGAGTCATTGGCCACGAGGAACACCTTCCCTGGCCTTTTATTCTCTCCGGTTCCACGTCACCGCGCCTACCATCCCACTCCAAAACTCGGGGGAGACTAACACTCCCTACCTCCCTTGGTGTGCATCATAGGCGTGCCCATGACGAACACAACATTTCTCCTTAACCAATACAAAACAAACATAGCTGCTTAAAAAAAAGATACTATACTAATCCAGTATACAAGAATAGTACAAAACAAGAAATGCCACATTCAGTCAATCCACCCCGAATCCTTGCAGCTGCGTTGAGCATGGCGGTCGAGGACTCAAACTGTACCGTTCAAGTCCTTGTCTCAGAGGCACTGAGTTGATTGGTATGGAGCCAGGCACCTCCTGATCTGAATCTTGAACTGGCTCCAAATTCTGCATGTCCACACCCCTTGTAGTAGATGATTGAGAATTAGTAGCAGTCACCACCGGCCATGTGCACTGGCTCAAACTTCTGCATGTCCACACCCCAAGTAGTCGATGATTGAGAATTAGTAGCAGTCACCACCGGATTCACTGTCAGGATGATCCATCCTCTCTCCTTCATCAGCTTCAGATCCCACTGTTTCCCTGAGCAGGAAGGTCTGGAATTGAAAATACAGAGGACATTAAACAACATTCACTCAGTACATGGCACTCATTTTGGTTTAGAAGATGGAAATTGAGCCATCAGTCTGGTGTCAAGAGTGTCAGGATGGCCGGGTGGTCTAAGGTGCTGCATTCAGGTCACAGTCTCCCTTGGAGACGTGGGTTGAAACCCATCTTCTGACAAGTGTCTTTGTGAGGTGGATACATTTTTGGACTTTTTTTTCCAAGCACCCTTATCAAAAACAATGTCAACAGTTTCTGTAAATTATCGATAAGATCTATTGTCCGTTGCTTGCAGTAATTGCCTGAAGTTGGCTAAATCGCAGTAAATCGGTAAAGCAGAAAATCACAGCATCTTCAACAAATCGTGATAGAGGGGCCGAGATAAAGGTTTCGACCCTACATATCAAAACCACAGCTGTCCATAGTTCAGCAGGTTCACAGTGCAGAAGGTTCAGTGGCACCAGGGTCCCCTGCGTCCCAATCACAGCTGGTTTTTAACTTCTGTATTCTGGGCATGGGAGGGGTGTGTTGCATCGTGCACACACAGTGCCTGTTTCGCAAATAAGTTTTAATAAATACACAGAGAATAATATAGAGTCATTGGCCACGAGGAACACCTTCCCTGACCTTTTATTCTCTCCGGTTCCACGTCACCGCGCCTACCATCCAACTCCAAAACTCGGGGGAGACTAACACTCCCTACCTCCCTTGGTGTGCATCATAGGCGTGCCCATGAAAAACACAACATTTCTCCTTAACCAATACAAAACAAACATAGCTGCTAAAAAAAAAGATACTATACTAAACCAGTATACAAGAATAGTACACAACAAGAAATGCCACATTCAGTCAATCCACCCCAAATCCTTGCAGCCGCGTTGAGCATGGCGGTCGAGGACTCAAACTGTACCGTTCAAGTCCTTGTCTCAGAGGCACTGAGTTGATTGGTATGGAGCCAGGCACCTCCTGATCTGAATCTTGAACTGGCTTCAAATTCTGCATGTCCACACCCCCTGTAGTAGATGATTGAGAATTAGTAGCAGTCACCACCGGCCATATGCACTGGCTCAAAATTCTGCAAGTCCACACCCCATGTAGTAGATGATTGAGAATTAGTAGCAGTCACCACAGGGTCCACTGTCAGGATGATCCATCCTCTCTCCTTCATCAGCTTCAGATCCCACTGTTTCCCTGAGCAGGAAGGTCTGGAATTGAAAATACAGAGGACATTAAATAACATTCACTCAGTACATGGCACTCATTTTGGTTTATAAGCTGGAAATTGAGCCATTAGTCTGGTGTCAAGAGTGTCAGGATGGCCGGGTGGTCTAAGGTGCTGCATTCAGGTCACAGTCTCCCTTGGAGACGTGGGTTCAAACCCCTCTTCTGATAAGTGTCTTTGCGAGGTGGATACATTTTTGGACTTTTTTTTCCAAGCACCCTTATCAAAAACAATGTCAACAGTTTCTGTAAATTATCGATAAGATCTATTGTCCGTTGGTTGCACTAATTGCCTGAAGTTGGCTAAATCGCAGTAAATCGGTAAAGCAGGAAATCACAGCATCTTCAACAAATCGTGATAGAGGGGCCGAGATAAAGGTTTCGACCCTACATATCAAAAGCACAGCTGTCCATAGTTCAGCAGGTTCACAGTGCAGAAGGTTCAGTGGCACCAGGGTCGCCTGCGTCCCAATCACAGCTGGTTTTTAACTTCTGTATTCTGGGCATGGGAGGGGTGTGTTGCATCGTGCACACACAGTGCCTGTTTCGCAAATAAGTTTTAATAAATACACAGAGAATAATATAGAGTCATTGGCCACGAGGAACACCTTCCCTGACCTTTTATTCTCTCTGGTTCCACGTCACCGCGGCTACCATCCAACTCCAAAACTCGGGGGAGACTAACACTCCCTACCTCCCTTGGTGTGTATCATAGGCGTGCCCATGACGAACACAACATTTCTCCTTAACCAATACAAAACAAACATAGCTGCTAAAAAAAAAGATACTATACTAAACCAGTATACAAGAATAGTACACAACAAGAAATGCCACATTCAGTCAATACACCCCGAATCCTTGCAGCCGCGTTGAGCATGGCGGTCGAGGACTCAAACTGTACCGTTCAAGTCCTTGTCTCAGAGGCACTGAGTTGATTGGTATGGAGCCAGGCACCTCCTGATCTGAATCTTGAACTGGCTCCAAATTCTGCATGTCCACACCCCCTGTAGTAGATGATTGAGAATTAGTAGCAGTCACCACCGGCCATGTGCACTGGCTCAAAATTCAGCATGTCCACACCCCATGTAGTAGATGATTGAGAATTAGTAGCAGTCACCACCGGATCCACTGTCAGGATGATCCATCCTCTCCTTCATCAGCTTCAGATCCCACTGTTTCCCTGAGCAGGAAGGTCTGGAATTGAAAATACAGAGGACATTAAATAACATTCACTCAGTACATGGCACTCATTTTGGTTTATACGCTCGAAATTGAGCCATGAGTGAAGTGTGAAGAGTGTCAGGATGGCCGAGTGGTCTAAGGCGCTGCGTTCAGGTCGCAGCCTCCCTTGGAGGTGTGGGTTCAAATCCCACTTCTGGCAAGTGTATTTTGCGAGGTGGATACATTTTTGGACTTTTTTTTCCCAAGCACCGTATCAAAAACAATGTCAACAGTTTCTGTAAATTATCGATAAGATCTATTTTCCGTTGCTTGCACTAATTGCCTGAAGTTGGCTAAATCGCAGTAAATCGGTAAAGCAGGAAATCACAGCATCTTCAACAAATCGTGATAGAGGGGCCGAGATAAAGGTTTCGACCCTACATATCAAAAGCGCAGCTGTCAATAGTTCAGCAGGTTCACAGTGCAGAAGGTTCAGTGGCACCAGGGTCCCCTGCGTCCCAATCAGACCTGGTTTTTAACTTCTGTATTCAGGGGATGGGAGGGGTGGGGGTGTTGCGTCGTGCACACACAGTGCCTGTTTTGCAGAGAAGTTTTAATAAATACACAAAGAATAATATGGAGTCTTTGGCCACGAGGAACACCTTCCCCTACCTTTTATTCTCTCCGATTCCACATCACCGCACCTACCATCCAACTCCAAAACTCGGGGGAGACTAACACTCCCTACCTCCCTTGGTGTGCATCATGGGCCTGCCCATGACGAACACAACATTTCTCCTTAACCAATACAAAACAAACATAGCTGCTCAAAAAAAAGATACTATACTAATCTAGTATACAAAAATAGTACACAACAATAAATACCACATTCAGTCAATCCACCCCGAATCCTTGCAGCCGCGTTGAGCATGGCGGTCGAGGACTCAAACTGTACCGTTCAAGTCCTTGTCTCAGAGGCACTGAGTTGATTGGTATGGAGCCAGGCACCTCCTGATCTGAATCTTGAACTGGCTCCAAATTCTGCATGTCCACACCCCCTGTAGTAGATGTTTGAGAATTAGTAGCAGTCACCACTGGCCATATGCACTGGCTCAAAATTCTGCAAGTCCACACCCCATGTAGTAGATGATTGAGAATTAGTAGCAGCCACCACAGGGTCCACTGTCAGGATGATCCATCCTCTCTCCTTCATCAGCTTCAGATCCCACTGTTTCCCTGAGCAGGAAGGTCTGGAATTGAAAATACAGAGGACATTAAATAACATTCACTCAGTACATGGCACTCATTTTGGTTTATAAGCTGAAAATTGATCCATCAGTCTGGTGTCAAGAGTGTCAGGATGGCCGGGTGGTCTAAGGTGCTGCATTCAGGTCACAGTCTCCCTTGGAGACGTGGGTTGAAACCCATCTTCTGACAAGTGTCTTTGTGAGGTGGATACATTTTTGGACTTTTTTTTCCAAGCACCCTTATCAAAAACAATGTCAACAGTTTCTGTAAATTATCGATAAGATCTATTGTCCGTTGCTTGCACTAATTGCCTGAAGTTGGCTAAATCGCAGTAAATCGGTAAAGCAGGAAATCACAGCATCTTCAACAAATCGTGATAGAGGGGCCGAGATAAAGGTTTCGACCCTACATATCAAAAGCACAGCTGTCCATAGTTCAGCAGGTTCACAATGCAGAAGGTTCAGTGGCACCAGGGTCCCCTGCATCCCAATCACAGCTGGTTTTTAACTTCTGTATTCAGGGCATGGGAGGGGTGTGTTGCATCGTGCACACACAGTGCCTGTTTCGCAAATAAGTTTTAATAAATACACAGAGAATAATATAGAGTCATTGGCCACAAGGAACACCTTCCCTGACCTTTTATTCTCTCCGGTTCCACGTCACCACGCCTACCATCCAACTCCAAAACTCGGGGGAGACTAACACTCCCTACCTCCCTTGGTGTGCATCATATGCGTGCCCATGACGAACACAACATTTCTCCTTAACCAATACAAAACAAACATAGCTGCTAAAAAAAAAGATACTATACTAAACCAGTATACAAGAATAGTACACAACAAGAAATGCCACATTCAGTCAATCCACCCCGAATCCTTGCAGCCGCGTTGAGCATGGCGGTCGAGGACTCAAACTGTACCGTTCAAGTCCTTGTCTCAGAGGCACTGAGTTGATTGGTATGGAGCCAGGCACCTCCTGATCTGAATCTTGAACTGGCTCCAAATTCTGCATGTCCACACCCCCTGTAGTAGATGATTGAGAATTAGTAGCAGTCACCACCGGCCATATGCACTGGCTCAAAATTCTGCAAGTCCTCACCCCATGTAGTAGATGATTGAGAATTAGTAGCAGTCACCACAGGGTCCACTGTCAGGATGATCCATCCTCTCTCCTTCATCAGCTTCAGATCCCACAGTTTCCCTGAGCAGGAAGGTCTGGAATTGAAAATACAGAGGACATTAAATAACATTCACTCAGTACATGGCACTCATTTTGGTTTATAAGCTGGAAATTGAGCCATCAGTCTGGTGTCAAGAGTGTCAGGATGGCCGGGTGGTCTAAGGTGCTGCATTCAGGTCACAGTCTCCCTTGGAGACGTGGGTTCATACCCCTCTTCTGACAAGTGTCTTTGCAAGGTGGATACATTTTTTGACTTTTTTTTCCAAGCACCCTTATCAAAAACAATGTCAACAGTTTCTGTAAATTATCGATAAGATCTATTGTCCGTTGGTTGCACTAATTGCCTGAAGTTGGCTAAATCGCAGTAAATCGGTAAAGCAGGAAATCACAGCATCTTCAACAAATCGTGATAGAGGGGCCGAGATAAAGGTTTCGACCCTACATATCAAAAGCACAGCTGTCCATAGTTCAGCAGGTTCACAGTGCAGAAGGTTCAGTGGCACCAGGGTCCCCTGCGTCCCAATCACAGCTGGTTTTTAACTTCTGTATTCTGGGCATGGGAGGGGTGTGTTGCATCGTGCACACACAGTGCCTGTTTCGCAAATACGTTTTAATAAATACACAGAGAATAATATAGAGTCATTGGCCACGAGGAACACCTTCCCTGACCTTTTATTCTCTCCGGTTCCACGTCACCGCGCCTACCATCCAACTCCAAAACTCGGGGGAGACTAACACTCCCTACCTCCCTTGGTGTGCATCATAGGCGTGCCCATGACGAACACAACATTTCTCCTTAACCAATACAAAACAAACATAGCTGCTCCAAAAAAAGATACTATACTAATCCAGTATACAAGAATAGTACACAACAAGAAATGCCACATTCAGTCAATCCACTCCGAATCCTTGCAGCCGCGTTGAGCATGGCGGTCGAGGACTCAAACTGTACCGTTCAAGTCCTTGTCTCAGAGGCACTGAGTTGATTGGTATGGAGCCAGGCACCTCCTGATCTGAATCTTGAACTGGCTCCAAATTCTGCATGTCCACACCCCCTGTAGTAGATGATTGAGAATTAGTAGCAGTCACCACCGGCCATGTGCACTGGCTCAAAATTCAGCATGTCCACACCCCATGTAGTAGATGATTGAGAATTAGTAGCAATCACCACCGGATCCACTGTCAGGATGATCCATCCTCTCTCCTTCATCAGCTTCAGATCCCACTGTTTCCCTGAGCAGGAAGGTCTGGAATTGAAAATACAGAGGACATTAAACAACATTCACTCAGTACATGGCACTCATTTTGGTTTATAAGCTGGAAATTGAGCCATCAGTGCAGTGTCAAGAGTGTCAGGATGGCCAAGTGGTCTAAGGCGCTGCGTTCAGGTTGCAGTTTCCTTTCGAGGTGTGGGTTCGAATCCCACTTCTGACGAGTGTCTTTTGCGAGGTGGATACATTTTTGGACTTTTTTTTTCCAAGCACCCGTATCAAAAACAATGTCAACAGTTTCTGTAAATTATCGATAAGATCTATTGTCCGTTGCTTGCACTAATTTCCTGAAGTTGGCTAAATCGCAGTAAATCGGTAAAGCGGGAAATCACAGCATCTTCAACAAATCGTGATAGAGGGGCAGAGATAAAGGTTTCGACCCTACATATCAAGAGCTCAGCTGTCAATAGTTCAGCAGGATCACAGTGCAGAAGGTTCAGTGGCACCAGGGTCCCCTGCGTCCCAATCACAGCTGGTTTTTAACTTCTGTATTCAGGGCATGGGAGGGGTGTGTTGCATCGTGCACACACGGTGCCTGTTTCGCAGATAAGGTTTAATAAATGCACAGAGAATAATATAGAGTCATTGGCCACGAGGAACACCTTCCCTGACCTTTTATTCTCTCCGGTTCCACGTCACCGCGCCTACCATCCAACTCCAAAACTCGGGGGAGACTAGCACTCCCTACCTCCCTTGGTGTGCATCATAGGCGTGCCCATGACAAACACAACATTTCTCCTTAACCAATACAAAACAAACATAGCTGCTCAAAAAAAAGATACTATACTAATCCAGTATAAAAGAATAGTACACAACAAGAAATGCCACATTCAGTCAATCCACCCCGAATCCTTGCAGCCGCGTTGAGCATGGCGGTCGAGGACTCAAACTGTACCGTTCAAGTCCTTGTCTCAGAGGCACTGAGTTGATTGGTATGGAGCCAGGCACCTCCTGATCTGAATCTTGAACTGGCTCCAAATTCTGCATGTCCACACCCCCTGTAGTAGATGATTGAGAATTAGTAGCAGTCACCACCGGCCATGTGCACTGGCTCAAAATTCAGCATGTCCACACCCCATGTAGTAGATGATTGAGAATTAGTAGCAATCACCACCGGATCCACTGTCAGGATGATCCATCTTCTCTCCTTCATCAGCTTCAGATCCCACTGTTTCCCTGAGCAGGAAGGTCTGGAATTGAAAATACAGAGGACATTAAACAACATTCACTCAGTACATGGCACTCATTTTGGTTTATAAGCTGGAAATTGAGCCATCAGTGCAGTGCCAAGAGTGTCAGGATGGCCAAGTGGTCTAAGGCTCTGCGTTCAGGTCACAGTCTTCTTTTGAGGTGTGGGTTCGAATCCCACTTCTGACGAGTGTCTTTTGCGAGGTGGATACATTTTTGGACTTTTTTTTTCCAAGCACCCGTATCAAAAACAATGTCAACAGTTTCTGTAAATTATCGATAAGATCTATTGTCCGTTGCTTGCACTAATTTCCTGAAGTTGGCTAAATCGCAGTAAATCGGTAAAGCGGGAAATCACAGCATCTTCAACAAATCGTGATAGAGGGGCAGAGATAAAGGTTTCGACCCTACATATCAAGAGCGCAGCTGTCAATAGTTCAGCAGGATCACAGTGCAGAAGGTTCAGTGGCACCAGGGTCCCCTGCGTCCCAATCACAGCTGGTTTTTAACTTCTGTATTCAGGGCATGGGAGGGGTGTGTTGCATCGTGCACACACGGTGCCTGTTTCGCAGATAAGTTTTAATAAATACACAGAGAATAATATAGAGTCATTGGCCACGAGGAACACCTTCCCTGACCTTTTATTCTCTACGGTTCCACGTCACCGCGCCTACCATCCAACTCCAAAACTCGGGGGAGACTAGCACTCCCTACCTCCCTTGGTGTGCATCATAGGCGTGCCCATGACAAACACAACATTTCTCCTTAACCAATACAAAACAAACATAGCTGCTCAAAAAAAAGATACTATACTAATCCAGTATAAAAGAATAGTACACAACAAGAAATGCCACATTCAGTCAATCCACCCCGAATCCTTGCAGCCGCGTTGAGCATGGCGGTCGAGGACTCAAACTGTACCGTTCAAGTCCTTGTCTCAGAGGCACTGAGTTGATTGGTATGGAGCCAGGCACCTCCTGATCTGAATCTTGAACTGGCTCCAAATTCTGCATGTCCACACCCCCTGTAGTAGATGATTGAGAATTAGTAGCAGTCACCACCGGCCATGTGCACTGGCTCAAAATTCAGCATGTCCACACCCCATGTAGTAGATGATTGAGAATTAGTAGCAATCACCACCGGATCCACTGTCAGGATGATCCATCTTCTCTCCTTCATCAGCTTCAGATCCCACTGTTTCCCTGAGCAGGAAGGTCTGGAATTGAAAATACAGAGGACATTAAACAACATTCACTCAGTACATGGCACTCATTTTGGTTTATAAGCTGGAAATTGAGCCATCAGTGCAGTGCCAAGAGTGTCAGGATGGCCAAGTGGTCTAAGGCTCTGCGTTCAGGTCACAGTCTTCTTTTGAGGTGTGGGTTCGAATCCCACTTCTGACGAGTGTCTTTTGCGAGGTGGATACATTTTTGGACTTTTTTTTTCCAAGCACCCGTATCAAAAACAATGTCAACAGTTTCTGTAAATTATCGATAAGATCTATTGTCCGTTGCTTGCACTAATTTCCTGAAGTTGGCTAAATCGCAGTAAATCGGTAAAGCGGGAAATCACAGCATCTTCAACAAATCGTGATAGAGGGGCAGAGATAAAGGTTTCGACCCTACATATCAAGAGCGCAGCTGTCAATAGTTCAGCAGGATCACAGTGCAGAAGGTTCAGTGGCACCAGGGTCGCCTGCGTCCCAATCACAGCTGGTTTTTAACTTCTGTATTCTGGGCATGGGAAGGGTGTGTTGCATCGTGCACACACAGTGCCTGTTTCGCAAATAAGTTTTAATAAATACACAGAGAATAATATAGAGTCATTGGCCACGAGGAACACCTTCCCTGACCTTTTATTCTCTCCGGTTCCACGTCACCGCGCCTACCATCCAACTCCAAAACTCGGGGGAGACTAACACTCCCTACCTCCCTTGGTGTGCATCATAGGCGTGCCCATGACGAACACAACATTTCTCCTTAACCAATACAAAACAAACATAGCTGCTAAAAAAAAAGATACTATACTAAACCAGTATACAAGAATAGTACACAACAAGAAATGCCACATTCAGTCAATACACCCCAAATCCTTGCAGCCGCGTTGAGCATGGCGGTCGAGGACTCAAACTGTACCGTTCAAGTCCTTGTCTCAGAGGCACTGAGTTGATTGGTATGGAGCCAGGCACCTCCTGATCTGAATCTTGAACTGGCTCCAAATTCTGCATGTCCACACCCCCTGTAGTAGATGATTGAGAATTAGTAGCAGTCACCACCGGCCATGTGCACTGGCTCAAAATTCAGCATGTCCACACCCCATGTAGTAGATGATTGAGAATTAGTAGCAGTCACCACCGGATCCACTGTCAGGATGATCCATCCTCTCCTTCATCAGCTTCAGATCCCACTGTTTCCCTGAGCAGGAAGGTCTGGAACTGAAAATACAGAGGACATTAAATAACATTCACTCAGTACATGGCACTCATTTTGGTTTATACGCTCGAAATTGAGCCATGAGTGAAGTGTGAAGAGTGTCAGGATGGCCGAGTGGTCTAAGGCGCTGCGTTCAGGTTGCAGCCTCCCTTGGAGGTGTGGGTTCAAATCCCACTTCTGGCAAGTGTATTTTGCGAGGTGGATACATTTTTGGACTTTTTTTTCCCAAGCACCGTATCAAAAACAATGTCAACTGTTTCTGTAAATTATCGATAAGATCTATTTTCCGTTGCTTGCACTAATTGCCTGAAGTTGGCTAAATCGCAGTAAATCGGTAAAGCAGGAAATCACAGCATCTTCAACAAATCGTGATAGAGGGGCCGAGATAAAGGTTTCGACCCTACATATCAAAAGCGCAGCTGTCAATAGTTCAGCAGGTTCACAGTGCAGAAGGTTCAGTGGCACCAGGGTCCCCTGCGTCCCAATCAGACCTGGTTTTTAACTTCTGTATTCAGGGGATGGGAGGGGTGGGGGTGTTGCATCGTGCACACACAGTGCCTGTTTTGCAGAGAAGTTTTAATAAATACACAAAGAATAATATGGAGTCTTTGGCCACGAGGAACACCTTCCCCTACCTTTTATTCTCTCCGATTCCACATCACCGCACCTACCATCCAACTCCAAAACTCGGGGGAGACTAACACTCCCTACCTCCCTTGGTGTGCATCATGGGCGTGCCCATGACGAACACAACATTTCTCCTTAACCAATACAAAACAAACATAGCTGCTCAAAAAAAAGATACTTTACTAATCTAGTATACAAAAATAGTACACAACAATAAATACCACATTCAGTCAATCCACCCCGAATCCTTGCAGCCGCGTTGAGCATGGCGGTCGAGGACTCAAACTGTACCGTTCAAGTCCTTGTCTCAGAGGCACTGAGTTGATTGGTATGGAGCCAGGCACCTCCTGATCTGAATCTTGAACTGGCTCCAAATTCTGCATGTCCCCCCCCCCTGTAGTAGATGTTTGAGAATTAGTAGCAGTCACCACCGGCCATATGCACTGGCTCAAAATTCTGCAAGTCCACACCCCATGTAGTAGATGATTGAGAATTAGTAGCAGCCACCACAGGGTCCACTGTCAGGATGATCCATCCTCTCTCCTTCATCAGCTTCAGATCCCACTGTTTCCCTGAGCAGGAAGGTCTGGAATTGAAAATACAGAGGACATTAAATAACATTCACTCAGTACATGGCACTCATTTTGGTTTATAAGCTGAAAATTGAGCCATCAGTCTGGTGTCAAGAGTGTCAGGATGGCCGGGTGGTCTAAGGTGCTGCATTCAGGTCACAGTCTCCCTTGGAGACGTGGGTTGAAACCCATCTTCTGACAAGTGTCTTTGTGAGGTGGATACATTTTTGGACTTTTTTTTCCAAGCACCCTTATCAAAAACAATGTCAACAGTTTCTGTAAATTATCGATAAGATCTATTGTCCGTTGCTTGCAGTAATTGCCTGAAGTTGGCTAAATCGCAGTAAATCGGTAAAGCAGAAAATCACAGCATCTTCAACAAATCGTGATAGAGGGGCCGAGATAAAGGTTTCGACCCTACATATCAAAACCACAGCTGTCCATAGTTCAGCAGGTTCACAGTGCAGAAGGTTCAGTGGCACCAGGGTCCCCTGCGTCCCAATCACAGCTGGTTTTTAACTTCTGTATTCTGGGCATGGGAGGGGTGTGTTGCATCGTGTACACACAGTGCCTGTTTCGCAAATAAGTTTTAATAAATACACAGAGAATAATATAGAGTCATTGGCCACGAGGAACACCTTCCCTGACCTTTTATTCTCTCCGGTTCCACGTCACCGCGCCTACCATCCAACTCCAAAACTCGGGGGAGACTAACACTCCCTACCTCCCTTGGTGTGCATCATAGGCGTGCCCATGAAAAACACAACATTTCTCCTTAACCAATACAAAACAAACATAGCTGCTAAAAGAAAAGATACTATACTAAACCAGTATACAAGAATAGTACACAACAAGAAATGCCACATTCAGTCAATCCACCCCAAATCCTTGCAGCCGCGTTGAGCATGGCGGTCGAGGACTCAAACTGTACCGTTCAAGTCCTTGTCTCAGAGGCACTGAGTTGATTGGTATGGAGCCAGGCACCTCCTGATCTGAATCTTGAACTGGCTTCAAATTCTGCATGTCCACACCCCCTGTAGTAGATGATTGAGAATTAGTAGCAGTCACCACCGGCCATATGCACTGGCTCAAAATTCTGCAAGTCCACACCCCATGTAGTAGATGATTGAGAATTAGTAGCAGTCACCACAGGGTCCACTGTCAGGATGATCCATCCTCTCTCCTTCATCAGCTTCAGATCCCACTGTTTCCCTGAGCAGGAAGGTCTGGAATTGAAAATACAGAGGACATTAAATAACATTCACTCAGTACATGGCACTCATTTTGGTTTATAAGCTGGAAATTGAGCCATTAGTCTGGTGTCAAGAGTGTCAGGATGGCCGGGTGGTCTAAGGTGCTGCATTCAGGTCACAGTCTCCCTTGGAGACGTGGGTTCAAACCCCTCTTCTGATAAGTGTCTTTGCGAGGTGGATACATTTTTGGACTTTTTTTTCCAAGCACCCTTATCAAAAACAATGTCAACAGTTTCTGTAAATTATCGATAAGATCTATTGTCCGTTGGTTGCACTAATTGCCTGAAGTTGGCTAAATCGCAGTAAATCGGTAAAGCAGGAAATCACAGCATCTTCAACAAATCGTGATAGAGGGGCCGAGATAAAGGTTTCGACCCTACATATCAAAAGCACAGCTGTCCATAGTTCAGCAGGTTCACAGTGCAGAAGGTTCAGTGGCACCAGGGTCGCCTGCGTCCCAATCACAGCTGGTTTTTAACTTCTGTATTCTGGGCATGGGAGGGGTGTGTTGCATCGTGCACACACAGTGCCTGTTTCGCAAATAAGTTTTAATAAATACACAGAGAATAATATAGAGTCATTGGCCACGAGGAACACCTTCCCTGACCTTTTATTCTCTCTGGTTCCACGTCACCGCGGCTACCATCCAACTCCAAAACTCGGGGGAGACTAACACTCCCTACCTCCCTTGGTGTGTATCATAGGCGTGCCCATGACGAACACAACATTTCTCCTTAACCAATACAAAACAAACATAGCTGCTAAAAAAAAAGATACTATACTAAACCAGTATACAAGAATAGTACACAACAAGAAATGCCACATTCAGTCAATACACCCCGAATCCTTGCAGCCGCGTTGAGCATGGCGGTCGAGGACTCAAACTGTACCGTTCAAGTCCTTGTCTCAGAGGCACTGAGTTGATTGGTATGGAGCCAGGCACCTCCTGATCTGAATCTTGAACTGGCTCCAAATTCTGCATGTCCACACCCCCTGTAGTAGATGATTGAGAATTAGTAGCAGTCACCACCGGCCATGTGCACTGGCTCAAAATTCAGCATGTCCACACCCCATGTAGTAGATGATTGAGAATTAGTAGCAGTCACCACCGGATCCACTGTCAGGATGATCCATCCTCTCCTTCATCAGCTTCAGATCCCACTGTTTCCCTGAGCAGGAAGGTCTGGAATTGAAAATACAGAGGACATTAAATAACATTCACTCAGTACATGGCACTCATTTTGGTTTATACGCTCGAAATTGAGCCATGAGTGAAGTGTGAAGAGTGTCAGGATGGCCGAGTGGTCTAAGGCGCTGCGTTCAGGTCGCAGCCTCCCTTGGAGGTGTGGGTTCAAATCCCACTTCTGGCAAGTGTATTTTGCGAGGTGGATACATTTTTGGACTTTTTTTTCCCAAGCACCGTATCAAAAACAATGTCAACAGTTTCTGTAAATTATCGATAAGATCTATTTTCCGTTGCTTGCACTAATTGCCTGAAGTTGGCTAAATCGCAGTAAATCGGTAAAGCAGGAAATCACAGCATCTTCAACAAATCGTGATAGAGGGGCCGAGATAAAGGTTTCGACCCTACATATCAAAAGCGCAGCTGTCAATAGTTCAGCAGGTTCACAGTGCAGAAGGTTCAGTGGCACCAGGGTCCCCTGCGTCCCAATCAGACCTGGTTTTTAACTTCTGTATTCAGGGGATGGGAGGGGTGGGGGTGTTGCGTCGTGCACACACAGTGCCTGTTTTGCAGAGAAGTTTTAATAAATACACAAAGAATAATATGGAGTCTTTGGCCACGAGGAACACCTTCCCCTACCTTTTATTCTCTCCGATTCCACATCACCGCACCTACCATCCAACTCCAAAACTCGGGGGAGACTAACACTCCCTACCTCCCTTGGTGTGCATCATGGGCCTGCCCATGACGAACACAACATTTCTCCTTAACCAATACAAAACAAACATAGCTGCTCAAAAAAAAGATACTATACTAATCTAGTATACAAAAATAGTACACAACAATAAATACCACATTCAGTCAATCCACCCCGAATCCTTGCAGCCGCGTTGAGCATGGCGGTCGAGGACTCAAACTGTACCGTTCAAGTCCTTGTCTCAGAGGCACTGAGTTGATTGGTATGGAGCCAGGCACCTCCTGATCTGAATCTTGAACTGGCTCCAAATTCTGCATGTCCCCCCCCCCTGTAGTAGATGTTTGAGAATTAGTAGCAGTCACCACCGGCCATATGCACTGGCTCAAAATTCTGCAAGTCCACACCCCATGTAGTAGATGATTGAGAATTAGTAGCAGCCACCACAGGGTCCACTGTCAGGATGATCCATCCTCTCTCCTTCATCAGCTTCAGATCCCACTGTTTCCCTGAGCAGGAAGGTCTGGAATTGAAAATACAGAGGACATTAAATAACATTCACTCAGTACATGGCACTCATTTTGGTTTATAAGCTGAAAATTGAGCCATCAGTCTGGTGTCAAGAGTGTCAGGATGGCCGGGTGGTCTAAGGTGCTGCATTCAGGTCACAGTCTCCCTTGGAGACGTGGGTTGAAACCCATCTTCTGACAAGTGTCTTTGTGAGGTGGATACATTTTTGGACTTTTTTTTCCAAGCACCCTTATCAAAAACAATGTCAACAGTTTCTGTAAATTATCGATAAGATCTATTGTCCGTTGCTTGCAGTAATTGCCTGAAGTTGGCTAAATCGCAGTAAATCGGTAAAGCAGAAAATCACAGCATCTTCAACAAATCGTGATAGAGGGGCCGAGATAAAGGTTTCGACCCTACATATCAAAACCACAGCTGTCCATAGTTCAGCAGGTTCACAGTGCAGAAGGTTCAGTGGCACCAGGGTCCCCTGCGTCCCAATCACAGCTGGTTTTTAACTTCTGTATTCTGGGCATGGGAGGGGTGTGTTGCATCGTGCACACACAGTGCCTGTTTCGCAAATAAGTTTTAATAAATACACAGAGAATAATATAGAGTCATTGGCCACGAGGAACACCTTCCCTGACCTTTTATTCTCTCCGGTTCCACGTCACCGCGCCTACCATCCAACTCCAAAACTCGGGGGAGACTAACACTCCCTACCTCCCTTGGTGTGCATCATAGGCGTGCCCATGAAAAACACAACATTTCTCCTTAACCAATACAAAACAAACATAGCTGCTAAAAAAAAAGATACTATACTAAACCAGTATACAAGAATAGTACACAACAAGAAATGCCACATTCAGTCAATCCACCCCAAATCCTTGCAGCCGCGTTGAGCATGGCGGTCGAGGACTCAAACTGTACCGTTCAAGTCCTTGTCTCAGAGGCACTGAGTTGATTGGTATGGAGCCAGGCACCTCCTGATCTGAATCTTGAACTGGCTTCAAATTCTGCATGTCCACACCCCCTGTAGTAGATGATTGAGAATTAGTAGCAGTCACCACCGGCCATATGCACTGGCTCAAAATTCTGCAAGTCCACACCCCATGTAGTAGATGATTGAGAATTAGTAGCAGTCACCACAGGGTCCACTGTCAGGATGATCCATCCTCTCTCCTTCATCAGCTTCAGATCCCACTGTTTCCCTGAGCAGGAAGGTCTGGAATTGAAAATACAGAGGACATTAAATAACATTCACTCAGTACATGGCACTCATTTTGGTTTATAAGCTGGAAATTGAGCCATTAGTCTGGTGTCAAGAGTGTCAGGATGGCCGGGTGGTCTAAGGTGCTGCATTCAGGTCACAGTCTCCCTTGGAGACGTGGGTTCAAACCCCTCTTCTGATAAGTGTCTTTGCGAGGTGGATACATTTTTGGACTTTTTTTTCCAAGCACCCTTATCAAAAACAATGTCAACAGTTTCTGTAAATTATCGATAAGATCTATTGTCCGTTGGTTGCACTAATTGCCTGAAGTTGGCTAAATCGCAGTAAATCGGTAAAGCAGGAAATCACAGCATCTTCAACAAATCGTGATAGAGGGGCCGAGATAAAGGTTTCGACCCTACATATCAAAAGCACAGCTGTCCATAGTTCAGCAGGTTCACAGTGCAGAAGGTTCAGTGGCACCAGGGTCGCCTGCGTCCCAATCACAGCTGGTTTTTAACTTCTGTATTCTGGGCATGGGAGGGGTGTGTTGCATCGTGCACACACAGTGCCTGTTTCGCAAATAAGTTTTAATAAATACACAGAGAATAATATAGAGTCATTGGCCACGAGGAACACCTTCCCTGACCTTTTATTCTCTCTGGTTCCACGTCACCGCGGCTACCATCCAACTCCAAAACTCGGGGGAGACTAACACTCCCTACCTCCCTTGGTGTGTATCATAGGCGTGCCCATGACGAACACAACATTTCTCCTTAACCAATACAAAACAAACATAGCTGCTAAAAAAAAAGATACTATACTAAACCAGTATACAAGAATAGTACACAACAAGAAATGCCACATTCAGTCAATACACCCCGAATCCTTGCAGCCGCGTTGAGCATGGCGGTCGAGGACTCAAACTGTACCGTTCAAGTCCTTGTCTCAGAGGCACTGAGTTGATTGGTATGGAGCCAGGCACCTCCTGATCTGAATCTTGAACTGGCTCCAAATTCTGCATGTCCACACCCCCTGTAGTAGATGATTGAGAATTAGTAGCAGTCACCACCGGCCATGTGCACTGGCTCAAAATTCAGCATGTCCACACCCCATGTAGTAGATGATTGAGAATTAGTAGCAGTCACCACCGGATCCACTGTCAGGATGATCCATCCTCTCCTTCATCAGCTTCAGATCCCACTGTTTCCCTGAGCAGGAAGGTCTGGAATTGAAAATACAGAGGACATTAAATAACATTCACTCAGTACATGGCACTCATTTTGGTTTATACGCTCGAAATTGAGCCATGAGTGAAGTGTGAAGAGTGTCAGGATGGCCGAGTGGTCTAAGGCGCTGCGTTCAGGTCGCAGCCTCCCTTGGAGGTGTGGGTTCAAATCCCACTTCTGGCAAGTGTATTTTGCGAGGTGGATACATTTTTGGACTTTTTTTTCCCAAGCACCGTATCAAAAACAATGTCAACAGTTTCTGTAAATTATCGATAAGATCTATTTTCCGTTGCTTGCACTAATTGCCTGAAGTTGGCTAAATCGCAGTAAATCGGTAAAGCAGGAAATCACAGCATCTTCAACAAATCGTGATAGAGGGGCCGAGATAAAGGTTTCGACCCTACATATCAAAAGCGCAGCTGTCAATAGTTCAGCAGGTTCACAGTGCAGAAGGTTCAGTGGCACCAGGGTCCCCTGCGTCCCAATCAGACCTGGTTTTTAACTTCTGTATTCAGGGGATGGGAGGGGTGGGGGTGTTGCGTCGTGCACACACAGTGCCTGTTTTGCAGAGAAGTTTTAATAAATACACAAAGAATAATATGGAGTCTTTGGCCACGAGGAACACCTTCCCCTACCTTTTATTCTCTCCGATTCCACATCACCGCACCTACCATCCAACTCCAAAACTCGGGGGAGACTAACACTCCCTACCTCCCTTGGTGTGCATCATGGGCCTGCCCATGACGAACACAACATTTCTCCTTAACCAATACAAAACAAACATAGCTGCTCAAAAAAAAGATACTATACTAATCTAGTATACAAAAATAGTACACAACAATAAATACCACATTCAGTCAATCCACCCCGAATCCTTGCAGCCGCGTTGAGCATGGCGGTCGAGGACTCAAACTGTACCGTTCAAGTCCTTGTCTCAGAGGCACTGAGTTGATTGGTATGGAGCCAGGCACCTCCTGATCTGAATCTTGAACTGGCTCCAAATTCTGCATGTCCACACCCCCTGTAGTAGATGTTTGAGAATTAGTAGCAGTCACCACTGGCCATATGCACTGGCTCAAAATTCTGCAAGTCCACACCCCATGTAGTAGATGATTGAGAATTAGTAGCAGCCACCACAGGGTCCACTGTCAGGATGATCCATCCTCTCTCCTTCATCAGCTTCAGATCCCACTGTTTCCCTGAGCAGGAAGGTCTGGAATTGAAAATACAGAGGACATTAAATAACATTCACTCAGTACATGGCACTCATTTTGGTTTATAAGCTGAAAATTGATCCATCAGTCTGGTGTCAAGAGTGTCAGGATGGCCGGGTGGTCTAAGGTGCTGCATTCAGGTCACAGTCTCCCTTGGAGACGTGGGTTGAAACCCATCTTCTGACAAGTGTCTTTGTGAGGTGGATACATTTTTGGACTTTTTTTTCCAAGCACCCTTATCAAAAACAATGTCAACAGTTTCTGTAAATTATCGATAAGATCTATTGTCCGTTGCTTGCACTAATTGCCTGAAGTTGGCTAAATCGCAGTAAATCGGTAAAGCAGGAAATCACAGCATCTTCAACAAATCGTGATAGAGGGGCCGAGATAAAGGTTTCGACCCTACATATCAAAAGCACAGCTGTCCATAGTTCAGCAGGTTCACAATGCAGAAGGTTCAGTGGCACCAGGGTCCCCTGCATCCCAATCACAGCTGGTTTTTAACTTCTGTATTCAGGGCATGGGAGGGGTGTGTTGCATCGTGCACACACAGTGCCTGTTTCGCAAATAAGTTTTAATAAATACACAGAGAATAATATAGAGTCATTGGCCACAAGGAACACCTTCCCTGACCTTTTATTCTCTCCGGTTCCACGTCACCACGCCTACCATCCAACTCCAAAACTCGGGGGAGACTAACACTCCCTACCTCCCTTGGTGTGCATCATATGCGTGCCCATGACGAACACAACATTTCTCCTTAACCAATACAAAACAAACATAGCTGCTAAAAAAAAAGATACTATACTAAACCAGTATACAAGAATAGTACACAACAAGAAATGCCACATTCAGTCAATCCACCCCGAATCCTTGCAGCCGCGTTGAGCATGGCGGTCGAGGACTCAAACTGTACCGTTCAAGTCCTTGTCTCAGAGGCACTGAGTTGATTGGTATGGAGCCAGGCACCTCCTGATCTGAATCTTGAACTGGCTTCAAATTCTGCATGTCCACACCCCCTGTAGTAGATGATTGAGAATTAGTAGCAGTCACCACCGGCCATATGCACTGGCTCAAAATTCTGCAAGTCCACACCCCATGTAGTAGATGATTGAGAATTAGTAGCAGTCACCACAGGGTCCACTGTCAGGATGATCCATCCTCTCTCCTTCATCAGCTTCAGATCCCACAGTTTCCCTGAGCAGGAAGGTCTGGAATTGAAAATACAGAGGACATTAAATAACATTCACTCAGTACATGGCACTCATTTTGGTTTATAAGCTGGAAATTGAGCCATAAGTCTGGTGTCAAGAGTGTCAGGATGGCCGGGTGGTCTAAGGTGCTGCATTCAAGTCACAGTCTCCCTTGGAGACGTGGGTTCAAACCCCTCTTCTAACAAGTGTCTTTACGAGGTGGATACATTTTTGGACTTTTTTTTCCAAGCACCCTTATCAAAAACAATGTCAACAGTTTCTGTAAATTATCGATAAGATCTATTGTCCGTTGCTTGCACTAATTGCCTGAAGTTGGCTAAATCGCAGTAAATCGGTAAAGCAGGAAATCACAGCATCTTCAACAAATCGTGATAGAGGGTCAGAGATAAAGGTTTCGACCCTACATATCAAAAGCACAGCCGTCAATAGTTCAGCAAGTTCACAGTGCAGAAGGTTCAGTGGCACCAGGGTCCCCTGCATCCCAATCACAGCTGGTTTTTAACTTCTGTATTCTGGGCATGGGAGGGGTGTGTTGCATCGTGCACACACAGTGCCTGTTTCGCAAATAAGTTTTAATAAATACACAGAGAATAATATAGAGTCATTGGCCACGAGGAAAACCTTCCCTGACCTTTTATTCTCTCCGGTTCCACGTCACCGCGCCTACCATCCAACTCCAAAACTCGGGGGAGACTAACACTCCCTACCTCCCTTGGTGTGCATCATAGGCGTGCCCATGACGAACACAACATTTCTCCTTAACCAATACAAAACAAACATAGCTGCTAAAAAAAAAGATACTATACTAATCCAGTATACAAGAATAGTACACAACAAGAAATGCCACATTCAGTCAATCCACCCCGAATCCTTGCAGCCGCGTTGAGCATGGCGGTCGAGGACTCAAACTGTACCGTTCAAGTCCTTGTCTCAGAGGCACTGAGTTGATTGGTATGGAGCCAGGCACCTCCTGATCTGAATCTTGAACTGGCTCCAAATTCTTCATGTCCACACCCGTTGTAGTAGATGATTGAGAATTAGTAGCAGTCACCACCGGCCAAGTGCACTGGCTCAAAATTCAGCATGTCCACACCCCATGTAGTCGATGATTGAGAATTAGTAGCAGTCACCACCGGATTCACGGTCAGGATGATCCATCCTCTCTCCTTCATCAGCTTCAGATCCCACTGTTTCCCTGAGCAGGAAGGTCTGGAATTGAAAATACAGAGGACATTAAACAACATTCACTCTGTACATGGCACTCATTTTGGTTTATACGCTCGAAATTGAGCCATGAGGGAGGTGTGAAGAGTGTCAGGATGGCCGAGTGGTCTAAGGTGCTGCGTGCAGGTCGCAGCCTCCCTAGGAGGTGTGGGTTCAAATCCCACTTCTGACAAGTGTATTTTGCGAGGTGGATACATTTTTGGAATTTTTTTCCCAAGCACTGTATCAAAAACAATGTCAACAGTTTCTGTAAATTATCGATAAGATCTATTGTCCGTTGCTTGCACTAATTTCCTGAAGTTGGCTAAATCGCAGTAAATCGGTAAAGCGGGAAATCACAGCATCTTCAACAAATCGTGATAGAGGGGCAGAGATAAAGGTTTCGACCCTACATATCAAGAGCGCAGCTGTCAATAGTTCAGCAGGTTCACAGTGCAGAAGGTTCAGTGGCACCAGGGTCCCCTGCGTCCCAATCACAGTTGGTTTTTAACTTCTGTATTCAGGGCATGGGAGGGGTGTGTTGCATCGTGCACACACGTTGCCTGTTTCGCAGATAAGTTTCAATAAATACACAGAGAATAATATAGAGTCATTGGCCACGAGGAACACCTTCCCTGACCTTTTATTCTCTCCGGTTCCACGTCACCGCGCCTACCATCCAACTCCAAAACTCAGGGGAGACTAACACTCCCTACCTCCTTTGGTGTGCATCATAGGCGTGCCCATTACGAACACAACATTTCTCCTTAACCAATACAAAACAAACATAGCAGCTCAAAAAAAAGATACTATACTAATCCAGTATACAAGAATAGTACACAACAAGAAATGCCACATTCAGTCAATCCACCCTGAATCCTTGCAGCCGCGTTGAGCATGGCGGTCGAGGACTCAAACTCTACCGTTCAAGTCCTTGTCTCAGAGGCACTGAGTTGATTGGTATGGAGCCAGGCACCTCTTGATCTGAATCTTGAACTGGCTCCAAATTCTTCATGTCCACACCCCTTGTAGTAGATGATTGAGAATTAGTAGCAGTCACCACCGGCCATGTGCACTGGCTCAAAATTCAGCATGTCCACACCCCATGTAGTCGATGATTGAGAATTAGTAGCAGTCACCACCGGATCCACTGTCAGGATGATCCATCCTCTCTCCTTCATCAGCTTCAGATCCCACTGTTTCCCTGAGCAGGAAGGTCTGGAATTGAAAATACAGAGGACATTAAACAACATTCACTCAGTACATGGCACTCCTTTTGGTTTATAAGCTGGAAATTGAGCCATCAGTGCAGTGTCAAGAGTGTCAGGATGGCCGAGTGGTCTAAGGCGCTGCGTTCATGGTCGCTGTCTCCTTTGGAGACGTGGGTTCGAATCCCACTTCTGACAAGTGTCTTTTGCGAGGTGGATACATTTTTGGTCTTTTTTTTCCCAAGCACCGTATCAAAAACAATGTCAACAGTTTCTGTAAATTATCGATAAGATCTATTTTCCGTTGCTTGCACTAATTGCCTGAAGTTGGCTAAATCGCAGTAAATCGGTAAAGCAGGAAATCACAGCATCTTCAACAAATCGTGATAGAGGGGCCGAGATAAAAGTTTCGACCCTACATATCAAAAGCGCAGCTGTCAATAGTTCAGCAGGTTCACAGTGCAGAAGGTTCAGTGGCACCAGGGTCCCCTGCGTCCCAATCACAGCTGGTTTTTAACTTCTGTATTCAGGGGATGGGAGGGGTGGGGGTGTTGCGTCGTGCACACACAGTGCCTGTTTTGCAGAGAAGTTTTAATAAATACACAAAGAATAATATGGAGTCTTTAGCCACGAGGAACACCTTCCCCTACCTTTTATTCTCTCCGATTCCACATCACCGCACCTACCATCCAACTCCAAAACTCGGGGGAGACTAACACTCCCTACCTCCCTTGGTGTGCATCATGGGCGTGCCCATGACGAACACAACATTTCTCCTTAACCAATACAAAACAAACATAGCTGCTCAAAAAAAAGATACTATACTAATCCAGTATACAAGAATAGTACACAACAATAAATACCACATTCAGTCAATCCACCCCGAATCCTTGCAGCCGCGTTGAGCATGGCGGTCGAGGACTCAAACTGTACCGTTCAAGTCCTTGTCTCAGAGGCACTGAGTTGCTTGGTATGGAGCCAGGCACCTCCTGATCTGAATCTTGAACTGGCTCCAAATTCTGCATGTCCACACCCCCTGTAGTAGATGATTGAGAATTAGTAGCAGTCACCACCGGCCATATGCACTGGCTCAAAATTCTGCAAGTCCACACCCCATGTAGTAGATGATTGAGAATTAGTAGCAGTCACCACAGGGTCCACTGTCAGGATGATCCATCCTCTCTCCTTCATCAGCTTCAGATCCCACTGTTTCCCTGAGCAGGAAGGTCTGGAATTGAAAATACAGAGGACATTAAATAACATTCACTCAGTACATGGCACTCATTTTGGTTTATAAGCTGGAAATTGAGCCATCAGTCTGGTGTCAAGAGTGTCAGGATGGCCGGGTGGTCCAAGGTGCTCCATTCAGGTCACAGTCTCCCTTGGAGATGTGGGTTCAAACCCCTCTTCTGACAAGTGTCTTTTGCGAGCTGGATACATTTTTGGACTTTTTTTTTCCAAGCACCCTTATCAAAAACAATGTCAACAGTTTCTGTAAATTATCGATAAGATCTATTGTCCGTTGCTTGCACTAATTGCCTGAAGTTGGCTACATCGCAGTAAATCGGTAAAGCAGGAAATCACAGCATCTTCAACAAATCGTGATAGAGGGGCCGAGATAAAGGTTTCGACCCTACATATCAAAAGCACAGCTGTCAATAGTTCAGCAGGTTCACAGTGCAGAAGGTTCAGTGGCACCAGGGTCCCCTGCGTCCCAATCACAGCTGGTTTTTAACTTCTGTATTCAGGGCACGGGAGGGGTGTGTTGCATCGTGCACACACAGTGCCTGTTTCGCAAATAAGTTTTAATAAATACACAGAGAATAATATAGAGTCATTGGCCACGAGGAACACCTTCCATGACCTTTTATTCTCTCCGGTTCCACGTCACCGCGCCTACCATCCAACTCCAAAACTCGGGGGAGACTAACACTCCCTACCTCCCTTGGTGTGCATCATAGGCGTGCCCATGACTAACACAACATTTCTCCTTAACCAATACAAAACAAACATAGCTGCTCAAAAAAAAGATACTATACTAAACCAGTATACAAGAATAGTACACAACAAGAAATGCCACATTCAGTCAATCCACCCTGAATCCTTGCAGCCGCGTTGAGCATGGCAGTCGAGGACTCAATCTGTACCGTTCAAGTCCTTGTCTCAGAGACACTGAGTTGATTGGTATGGAGCCAGGCACCTCCTGATCTGAATCTTGAACTGGCTCCAAATTCTGCATGTCCACACCCCCTGTAGTAGATGATTGAGAATTAGTAGCAGTCACCACCGGCCATGTGCACTGGCTCAAAATTCAGCATGTCCACACCCCATGTAGTAGATGATTGAGAATTAGTAGCAGTCACCACCGGATCCACTGTCAGGATGATCCATCCTCTCTCCTTCATCAGCTTCAGATCCCACTGTTTCCCTGAGCAGGAAGGTCTGGAATTGAAAATACAGAGGACATTAAACAACATTCACTCAGTACATGGCACTCATTTTGGTTTATAAGCTGGAAATTGAGCCATCAGTGCAGTGTCACGAGTTTCAGGATGGCCGAGTGGTCTAAGGCACTGCGTTCAGGTTGCAGTCTCATTTGGAGGCGTGGGTTCGAATCCCACTTCTGACAAGTGTCTTTTGCGAGGTGGATACATTTTTTGACTTTTTTTTTCCAAGCACCCGTATCAAAAACAATGTCAACAGTTTCTGTAAATTATCGATAAGATCTATTGTCCGTTGCTTGCACTAATTTCCTGAAGTTGGCTAAATCGCAGTAAATCGGTAAAGCGGGAAATCACAGCATCTTCAACAAATCGTGATAGAGGAGCAGAGATAAAGGTTTTGACCCTACATATCAAGAGCGCAGCTGTCAATAGTTCAGCAGGTTCACAGTGCAGAAGGTTCAGTGGCACCAGGGTCCCCTGCGTCCCAATCACAGTTGGTTTTTAACTTCTGTATTCAGGGCATGGGAGGGGTGTGTTGCATCGTGCACACACGGTGCCTGTTTCGCAGATAAGTTTTAATAAATACACAGAGAATAATATAGAGTCATTGGCCACGAGGAACAACTTCCCTGACCTTTTATTCTCTCCGGTTCCACGTCACCGCGCCTACCATCCAACTCCAAAACTCAGGGGAGACTAACACTCCCTACCTCCCTTGGTGTGCATCATAGGCGTGCCCATTACGAACACAACATTTCTCCTTAACCAATACAAAACAAACATAGCTGCTCAAAAAAAAGATACTATACTAATCCAGTATACAAGAATAGTACACAACAAGAAATGCCACATTCAGTCAATCCACCCCGAATCCTTGCAGCCGCGTTGAGCATGGCGGTCGAGGACTCAAACTGTACCGTTCAAGTCCTTGTCTCAGAGGCACTGAGTTGATTGGTATGGAGCCAGGCACCTCTTGATCTGAATCTTGAACTGGCTCCAAATTCTTCATGTCCACACCCGTTGTAGTAGATGATTGAGAATTAGTAGCAGTCACCACCGGCCATGTGCACTGGCTCAAAATTCAGCATGTCCACACCCCATGTAGTCGATGATTGAGAATTAGTAGCAGTCACCACCGGATCCACTGTCAGGATGATCCATCCTCTCTCCTTCATCAGCTTCAGATCCCACTGTTTCCCTGAGCAGGAAGGTCTGGAATTGAAAATACAGAGGACATTAAACAACATTCACTCAGTACATGGCACTCCTTTTGGTTTATAAGCTGGAAATTGAGCCATCAGTGCAGTGTCAAGAGTGTCAGGATGGCCGAGTGGTCTAAGGCTGCTGCGTTCAGGTCGCAGTCTCCTTTGGAGGCGTGGGTTCGAATCCCACTTCTGACAAGTGTCTTTTGCGAGGTGGATACATTTTTGGTCTTTTTTTTCCCAAGCACCGTATCAAAAACAATGTCAACAGTTTCTGTAAATTATCGATAAGATCTATTTTCCGTTGCTTGCACTAATTGCCTGAAGTTGGCTAAATCGCAGTAAATCGGTAAAGCAGGAAATCACAGCATCTTCAACAAATCGTGATAGAGGGGCCGAGATAAAAGTTTCGACCCTACATATCAAAAGCGCAGCTGTCAATAGTTCAGCAGGTTCACAGTGCAGAAGGTTCAGTGGCACCAGGGTCCCCTGCGTCCCAATCACAGCTGGTTTTTAACTTCTGTATTCAGGGGATGGGAGGGGTGGAGGTGTTGCGTCGTGCACACACAGTGCCTGTTTTGCAGAGAAGTTTTAATAAATACACAAAGAATAATATGGAGTCTTTAGCCACGAGGAACACCTTCCCCTACCTTTTATTCTCTCCGATTCCACATCACCGCACCTACCATCCAACTCCAAAACTCGGGGGAGACTAACACTCCCTACCTCCCTTGGTGTGCATCATGGGCGTGCCCATGACGAACACAACATTTCTCCTTAACCAATACAAAACAAACATAGCTGCTCAAAAAAAAGATACTATACTAATCCAGTATACAAGAATAGTACACAACAATAAATACCACATTCAGTCAATCCACCCCGAATCCTTGCAGCCGCGTTGAGCATGGCGGTCGAGGACTCAAACTGTACCGTTCAAGTCCTTGTCTCAGAGGCACTGAGTTGCTTGGTATGGAGCCAGGCACCTCCTGATCTGAATCTTGAACTGGCTCCAAATTCTGCATGTCCACACCCCCTGTAGTAGATGATTGAGAATTAGTAGCAGTCACCACCGGCCATATGCACTGGCTCAAAATTCTGCAAGTCCACACCCCATGTAGTAGATGATTGAGAATTAGTAGCAGTCACCACAGGGTCCACTGTCAGGATGATCCATCCTCTCTCCTTCATCAGCTTCAGATCCCACTGTTTCCCTGAGCAGGAAGGTCTGGAATTGAAAATACAGAGGACATTAAATAACATTCACTCAGTACATGGCACTCATTTTGGTTTATAAGCTGGAAATTGAGCCATCAGTCTGGTGTCAAGAGTGTCAGGATGGCCGGGTGGTCCAAGGTGCTCCATTCAGATCACAGTCTCCCTTGGAGATGTGGGTTCAAACCCCTCTTCTGACAAGTGTCTTTTGCGAGCTGGATACATTTTTGGACTTTTTTTTTCCAAGCACCCTTATCAAAAACAATGTCAACAGTTTCTGTAAATTATCGATAAGATCTATTGTCCGTTGCTTGCACTAATTGCCTGAAGTTGGCTACATCGCAGTAAATCGGTAAAGCAGGAAATCACAGCATCTTCAACAAATCGTGATAGAGGGGCCGAGATAAAGGTTTCGACCCTACATATCAAAAGCACAGCTGTCAATAGTTCAGCAGGTTCACAGTGCAGAAGGTTCAGTGGCACCAGGGTCCCCTGCGTCCCAATCACAGCTGGTTTTTAACTTCTGTATTCAGGGCACGGGAGGGGTGTGTTGCATCGTGCACACACAGTGCCTGTTTCGCAAATAAGTTTTAATAAATACACAGAGAATAATATAGAGTCATTGGCCACGAGGAACACCTTCCATGACCTTTTATTCTCTCCGGTTCCACGTCACCGCGCCTACCATCCAACTCCAAAACTTGGGGGAGACTAACACTCCCTACGTCCCTTGGTGTGCATCATAGGCGTGCCCATGACGAACACAACATTTCTCCTTAACCAATACAAAACAAACATAGCTGCTCAAAAAAAAGATACTATACTAAACCAGTATACAAGAATAGTACACAACAAGAAATGCCACATTCAGTCAATCCACCCTGAATCCTTGCAGCCGCGTTGAGCATGGCAGTCGAGGACTCAATCTGTACCGTTCAAGTCCTTGTCTCAGAGACACTGAGTTAATTGGTATGGAGCCAGGCACCTCCTGATCTGAATCTTGAACTGGCTCCAAATTCTGCATGTCCACACCCCCTGTAGTAGATGATTGAGAATTAGTAGCAGTCACCACCGGCCATGTGCACTGGCTCAAAATTCAGCATGTCCACACCCCATGTAGTAGATGATTGAGAATTAGTAGCAGTCACCACCGGATCCACTGTCAGGATGATCCATCCTCTCTCCTTCATCAGCTTCAGATCCCACTGTTTCCCTGAGCAGGAAGGTCTGGAATTGAAAATACAGAGGACATTAAACAACATTCACTCAGTACATGGCACTCATTTTGGTTTATAAGCTGGAAATTGAGCCATCAGTGCAGTGTCACGAGTGTCAGGATGGCCGAGTGGTCTAAGGCACTGCGTTCAGGTTGCAGTCTCATTTGGAGGCGTGGGTTCGAATCCCACTTCTGACAAGTGTCTTTTGCGAGGTGGATACATTTTTTGACTTTTTTTTTCCAAGCACCCGTATCAAAAACAATGTCAACAGTTTCTGTAAATTATCGATAAGATCTATTGTCAGTTGCTTGCACTAATTTCCTGAAGTTGGCTAAATCGCAGTAAATCGGTAAAGCGGGAAATCACAGCATCTTCAACAAATCGTGATAGAGGAGCAGAGATAAAGGTTTTGACCCTACATATCAAGAGCGCAGCTGTCAATAGTTCAGCAGGTTCACAGTGCAGAAGGTTCAGTGGCACCAGGGTCCCCTGCGTCCCAATCACAGCTGGTTTTTAACTTCTGTATTCAGGGCACGGGAGGGGTGTGTTGCATCGTGCACACAGTGCCTGTTTCGCAAATAAGTTTTAATAAATACACAGAGAATAATATAGAGTCATTGGCCACGAGGAACACCTTCCATGACCTTTTATTCTCTCCGGTTCCACGTCACCGCGCCTACCATCCAACTCCAAAACTTGGGGGAGACTAACACTCCCTACCTCCCTTGGTGTGCATCATAGGCGTGCCCATGACGAACACAACATTTCTCCTTAACCAATACAAAACAAACATAGCTGCTCAAAAAAAAGATACTATACTAAACCAGTATACAAGAATAGTACACAACAAGAAATGCCACATTCAGTCAATCCACCCTGAATCCTTGCAGCCGCGTTGAGCATGGCAGTCGAGGACTCAATCTGTACCGTTCAAGTCCTTGTCTCAGAGACACTGAGTTAATTGGTATGGAGCCAGGCACCTCCTGATCTGAATCTTGAACTGGCTCCAAATTCTGCATGTCCACACCCCCTGTAGTAGATGATTGAGAATTAGTAGCAGTCACCACCGGCCATGTGCACTGGCTCAAAATTCAGCATGTCCACACCCCATGTAGTAGATGATTGAGAATTAGTAGCAGTCACCACCGGATCCACTGTCAGGATGATCCATCCTCTCTCCTTCATCAGCTTCAGATCCCACTGTTTCCCTGAGCAGGAAGGTCTGGAATTGAAAATACAGAGGACATTAAACAACATTCACTCAGTACATGGCACTCATTTTGGTTTATAAGCTGGAAATTGAGCCATCAGTGCAGTGTCACGAGTGTCAGGATGGCCGAGTGGTCTAAGGCACTGCGTTCAGGTTGCAGTCTCATTTGGAGGCGTGGGTTCGAATCCCACTTCTGACAAGTGTCTTTTGCGAGGTGGATACATTTTTTGACTTTTTTTTTCCAAGCACCCGTATCAAAAACAATGTCAACAGTTTCTGTAAATTATCGATAAGATCTATTGTCCGTTGCTTGCACTAATTTCCTGAAGTTGGCTAAATCGCAGTAAATCGGTAAAGCGGGAAATCACAGCATCTTCAACAAATCGTGATAGAGGAGCAGAGATAAAGGTTTTGACCCTACATATCAAGAGCGCAGCTGTCAATAGTTCAGCAGGTTCACAGTGCAGAAGGTTCAGTGGCACCAGGGTCCCCTGCGTCCCAATCACAGCTGGTTTTTAACTTCTGTATTCAGGGCATGGGAGGGGTGTGTTGCATCGTGCACACATGGTGCCTTTTTCGCAGATAAGTATTAATAAATACACAGAGAATAATATAGAGTCATTGGCCACGAGGAACACCTTCCCTGGCCTTTTATTCTCTCCGGTTCCACGTCACCGCGCCTACCATCCAACTCCAAAACTCGGGGGAGACTAACACTCCCTACCTCCCTTGGTGTGCATCATAGGCGTGCCCATGACGAACACAACATTTCTCCTTAACCAATACAAAACAAACATAGCTGCTCCAAAAAAAGATACTATACTAATCCAGTATACAAGAATAGTACACAACAAGAAATGCCACATTCAGTCAATCCACCCCGAATCCTTGCAGCCGCGTTGAGCATGGCGGTCGAGGACTCAAACTGTACCGTTCAAGTCCTTGTCTCAGAGGCACTGAGTTGATTGGTATGGAGCCAGGCACCTCCTGATCTGAATCTTGAACTGGCTCCAAATTCTGCATGTCCACACCCCCTGTAGTAGATGATTGAGAATTAGTAGCAGTCACCACCGGCCATGTGCACTGGCTCAAAATTCAGCATGTCCACACCCCATGTAGTAGATGATTGAGAATTAGTAGCAATCACCACCGGATCCACTGTCAGGATGATCCATCCTCTCTCCTTCATCAGCTTCAGATCCCACTGTTTCCCTGAGCAGGAAGGTCTGGAATTGAAAATACAGAGGACATTAAACAACATTCACTCAGTACATGGCACTCATTTTGGTTTATAAGCTGGAAATTGAGCCATCAGTGCAGTGTCAAGAGTGTCAGGATGGCCAAGTGGTCTAAGGCGCTGCGTTCAGGTCGCAGTCTCCTTTCGAGGTGTGGGTTCGAATACCACTTCTGACGAGTGTCTTTTGCGAGGTGGATACATTTTTGGACTTTTTTTTTCCAAGCACCCGTATCAAAAACAATGTCAACAGTTTCTGTAAATTATCGATAAGATCTATTGTCCGTTGCTTGCACTAATTTCCTGAAGTTGGCTAAATCGCAGTAAATCGGTAAAGCGGGAAATCACAGCATCTTCAACAAATCGTGATAGAGGGGCAGAGATAAAGGTTTCGACCCTACATATCAAGAGCTCAGCTGTCAATAGTTCAGCAGGTTCACAGTGCAGAAGGTTCAGTGGCACCAGGGTCCCCTGCGTCCCAATCAGAGCTGGTTTTTAACTTCTGTATTCAGGGGATGGGAGGGGTGGGGGTGTTGCGTCGTGCACACACAGTGCCTGTTTTGCAGAGAAGTTTTAATAAATACACAAAGAATAATATGGAGTCTTTGGCCACGAGGAACACCTTCCCCTACCTTTTATTCTCTCCGATTCCACATCACCGCACCTAACATCCAACTCCAAAACTCGGGGGAGACTAACACTCCCTACCTCCCTTGGTGTGCATCATGGGCGTGCCCATGACGAACACAACATTTCTCCTTAACCAATACAAAACAAACATAGCTGCTCAAAAAAAAGATACTATACTAATCCAGTATACAAGAATAGTACACAACAATAAATACCACATTCAGTCAATCCACCCCGAATCCTTGCAGCCGCGTTTAGCATGGCGGTCGAGGACTCAAACTGTACCGTTCAAGTCCTTGTCTCAGAGGCACTGAGTTGATTGGTATGGAGCCAGGCACCTCCTGATCTGAATCTTGAACTGGCTTCAAATTCTGCATGTCCACACCCCCTGTAGTAGATGATTGAGAATTAGTAGCAGTCACCACCGGCCATATGCACTGGCTCAAAATTCTGCAAGTCCACACCCCATGTAGTAGATGATTGAGAATTAGTAGCAGTCACCACAGGGTCCACTGTCAGGATGATCCATCCTCTCTCCTTCATCAGCTTCAGATCCCACTGTTTCCCTGAGCAGGAAGGTCTGGAATTGAAAATACAGAGGACATTAAATAACATTCACTCAGTACATGGCACTCATTTTGGTTTATAAGCTGGAAATTGAGCCATAAGTCTGGTGTCAAGAGTGTCAGGATGGTCTAAGGTGCTGCATTCAAATCACAGTCTCCCTTGGAGACGTGGGTTCAAACCCCTCTTCTAACAAGTGTATTTACGAGGTGGATACATTTTTGGACTTTTTTTTCCAAGCACCCTTATCAAAAACAATGTCAACAGTTTCTGTAAATTATCGATAAGATCTATTGTCCGTTGCTTGCACTAATTGCCTGAAGTTGGCTAAATCGCAGTAAATCGGTAAAGCAGGAAATCACAGCATCTTCAACAAATCGTGATAGAGGGTCAGAGATAAAGGTTTCGACCCTACATATCAAAAGCACAGCCGTCAATAGTTCAGCAAGTTCACAGTGCAGAAGGTTCAGTGGCACCAGGGTCCCCTGCATCCCAATCACAGCTGGTTTTTAACTTCTGTATTCAGGGCATGGGAGGGGTGTGTTGCATCGTGCACACACAGTGCCTGTTTCGCAGATAAGTTTTAATAAATACACAAAGAATAATATAGAGTCATTGGCCACGAGGAACACCTTCCCTGACCTTTTATTCTCTCCGGTTCCACGTCACCGCGCCTACCATCCAACTCCAAAACTCGGGGAGACTAACACTCCCTACCTCCCTTGGTGTGCATCATAGGCGTGCCCATGACGAACACAACATTTCTCCTTAACCAATACAAAACAAACAAAGCTGCTAAAAAAATAGATACTATACTAAACCAGTATACAAGAATAGTACACAACAAGAAATGCCACATTCAGTCAATCCACCCCGAATCCTTGCAGCCGCGTTGAGCATGGCGGTCGAGGACTCAAACTGTACCGTTCAAGTCCTTGTCTCAGAGGCACTGAGTTGATTGGTATGGAGCCAGGCACCTCCTGATCTGAATCTTGAACTGGCTCCAAATTTTGCATGTCCACACCCCCTGTAGTAGATGATTGAGAATTAGTAGCAGTCACCACCGGATCCACTGTCAGGATGATCCATCCTCTCTCCTTCATCAGCTTCAGATCCCACTGTTTCCCTGAGCAGGAAGGTCTGGAATTGAAAACACAGAGGACATTAAATAACATTCACTCAGTACATGGCACTCATTTTGGTTTATAAGCTGGAAATTGAGCCATCAGTGCAGTGTTACAAGTGTCAGGATGGCCGAGTGGTCTAAGGCGCTGCGTTCAGGTTGCAGTCTCCTTTGAAGGCGTGGGTTCGAATCCCACTTCTGACAAGTGTCTTTTGCGAGGTGGATACATTTTTTGACTTTTTTTTTCCAAGCACCCGTATCAAAAACAATGTCAACAGTTTCTGTAAATTATCGATAAGATCTATTGTCCGTTGCTTGCACTAATTTCCTGAAGTTGGCTAAATCGCAGTAAATCGGTAAAGCGGGAAATCACAGCATCTTCAACAAATAGTGATAGAGGGGCAGAGATAAAGGTTTTGACCCTACATATCAAGAGCGCAGCTGTCAATAGTTCAGCAGGTTCACAGTGCAGAAGGTTCAGTGGCACCAGGGTCCCCTGCGTCCCAATCACAGCTGGTTTTTAACTTCTGTATTCAGGGCATGGGAGGGGTGTGTTGCATCGTGCACACATGGTGCCTGTTTCGCAGATAAGTTTTAATAAATACACAGAGAATAATATGGAGTCATTTTCCACGAGGAACACCTTCCCTGGCCTTTTATTCTCTCCGGTTCCACGTCACCGCGCCTACCATCCAACTCCAAAACTCAGGGGAGACTAACACTCCCTACCTCCCTTGGTGTGCATCATAGGCGTGCCCATGACGAACACAACATTTCTCCTTAACCAATACAAAACAAACATAGCTGCTCAAAAAAAAGATACTATACTAATCCAGTATACAAGAATAGTACACAACAAGAAATGCCACATTCAGTCAATCCACCCCGAATCCTTGCAGCCGCGTTGAACATGGCGGTAGAGGACTCAAACTGTACCGTTCAAGTCCTTGCTCAGAGGCACTGAGTTGATTGGTATGGAGCCAGGCACCTCCTGATCTGAATCTTGAACTGGCTCCAAATTCTGCATGTCCACACCCCTTGTAGTAGATGATTGAGAATTAGTAGCAGTCACCACCGGCCATGTGCACTGGTTCAAAGTTCTGCATGTCCACACCCCAAGTAGTCGATGATTGAGAATTAGTAGCAGTCACCACCGGATTCACTGTCAGGATGGTCCATCCTCTCTCCTTCATCAGCTTCAGATCCCACTGTTTCCCTGAGCAGGAGGGTCTGGAATTGAAAATACAGAGGACATTAAACAACATTCACTCAGTACATGGCACTCATTTTGGTTTATAAGCTGGAAATTGAGCCATCAGTGCAGTGTCAATAGTGTCAGGATGGCCGAGTGGTCTAAGGTGCTGCATTCAGATCACAGTCTCCCTCGGAGACGTGGGTTCAAACCCCTCTTCTCACAAGTGTCTTTTGCGAGGTGGATACATTTTTGGACTTTTTTTTTTCCAAGCACCCTTATCAAAAACAATGTCAACAGTTTCTGTAAATTATCGATAAGATCTATTGTCCGTTGCTTGCACTAATTGCCTGAAGTTTGCTAAATCGCAGTAAATCGGTAAAGCAGGAAATCACAGCATCTTCAACAAATCGTGATAGAGGGGCCGAGATAAAGGTTTCGGCCCTACATATCAAAAGCACAGCTGTCAATAGTTCAGCAGGTTCACAGTGCAGAAGGTTCAGTGGCACCAGGGTCCCCTGCGTCCCAATAACAGCTGGTTTTTAACTTCTGTATTCAGGGCATGGGAGGGGTGTGTTGCATTGTGCACACAAAGTGCCTGTTTCGCAAATAAGTTTGAATAAATACACAGAGAATAATATAGAGTCATTGGCCACGAGGAACACCTTCCCTGACCTTTTATTCTCTCCGGTTCCACGTCACCGCGCCTACCATCCAACTCCAAAACTCGGGGGAGACTAACACTCCCTACCTCCCTTGGTGTGCATCATAGGCGTGCCCATGACGAACACAACATTTCTCCTTAACCAATACAAAACAAACATAGCTGCTCAAAAAAAAGATACTATACTAATCCAGTATACAAGAATAGTACACAACAAGAAATGCCACATTCAGTCAATCCACCCCGAATCCTTGCAGCCGCGTTGAGCATGGCGGTCGAGGACTCAAACTGTACCGTTCAAGTCCTTGTCTCAGAGGCACTGAGTTGATTGGTATGGAGCCAGGCACCTCCTGATCTGAATCTTGAACTGGCTCCAAATTCTGCATGTCCACACCCCTTGTAGTAGATGATTGAGAATTAGTAGCAGTCACCACCGGCCATGTGCACTGGCTCAAACTTCTGCATGTCTACACCCCAAGTAGTCGATGATTGCGAATTAGTAGCAGTCACCACCGGATTCACTGTCAGGATGATCCATCCTCTCTCCTTCATCAGCTTCAGATCCCACTGTTTCCCTGAGCAGGAAGGTCTGGAATTGAAAATACAGAGGACATTAAACAACATTCACTCAGTACATGGCACTCATTTTGGTTTATAAGCTGGAAATTGAGCCATCAGTGCAGTGTCAAAAGTGTCAGGATGGCCGAGTGGTCTAAGGCGCTGCGTTCAGGTTGCAGTCTCCTTTGGAGGCGTGGGTTTGAATCCTGCTTCTGACAAGTGTCTTTTGCGAGGTGGATACATTTTTGGACTTTTTTTTTCCAAGCACCCGTATCAAAAACAATGTCAACAGTTTCTGTAAATTATCGATAAGATCTATTGTCCGTTGCTTGCACTAATTTCCTGAAGTTGGCTAAATCGCAGTAAATCGGTAAAGCGGGAAATCACAGCATCTTCAACAAATCGTGATAGAGGGGCAGAGATAAAGGTTTCGACCCTACATATCAAGAGCGCAGCTGTCAATAGTTCAGCAGGTTCACAGTGCAGAAGGTTCAGTGGCACCAGGGTCCCCTGCGTCCCAATCACAGCTGGTTTTTAACTTCTGTATTCAGGGCATGGGAGGGGTGTGTTGCATCGTGCACACACGGTGCCTCTTTCGCAGATAAGTTTTAATAAATACACAGAGAATAATATAGAGTCATTGGCCACGAGGAACACCTTCCCTGACCTTTTATTCTCTCCGGTTCCACGTCACCGCGCCTACCATCCAACTCCAAAACTCGGGGGAGACTAACACTCCCTACCTCCCTTGGTGTGCATCATAGGCGTGCCCATGACGAACACAACATTTCTCCTTAACCAATACAAAACAAACATAGCTGCTCAAAAAAAAGATACTATACTAATCCAGTATACAAGAATAGTACACAACAAGAAATGCCACATTCAGTCAATCCACCCCGAATCCTTGCAGCCGCGTTGAGCATGGCGGTCGAGGACTCAAACTGTACCGTTCAAGTCCTTGTCTCAGAGGCACTGAGTTGATTGGTATGGAGCCAGGCACCTCCTGATCTGAATCTTGAACTGGCTCCAAATTCTGCATGTCCACACCCCTTGTAGTAGATGAATGAGAATTAGTAGCAGTCACCACCGGCCATGTGCACTGGCTCAAACTTCTGCATGTCCACATCCCAAGTAGTTGATGATTGAGAATTAGTAGCAGTCACCACCGGATTCACTGTCAGAATGATCCATCCTCTCTCCTTCATCAGCTTCAGATCCCACTGTTTCCCTGAGCAGGAAGGTCTGGAATTGAAAATACAGAGGACATTAAACAACATTCACTCAGTACATGGCACTCATTTTGGTTTATAAGCTGGAAATTGAGCCATCAGTGGAGTGTCTAGAGTGTCAGGGTGGCCGAGTGGTCTAAGGTGCTGCGTTCAGGTCGCAGTCTCCTTTGGAGGCGTGGGTTTGAATCCCCCTTCTGACGAGTGTCTTTTGCGAGGTGGATACATTTTTGGACTTTTTTTTTCCAAGCACCCGTATCAAAAACAATGTCAACAGTTTCTGTAAATTATCGATAAGATCTATTGTCCGTTGCTTGCACTAATTTCCTGAAGTTGGCTAAATCGCAGTAAATCGGTAAAGCGGGAAATCACAGCATCTTCAACAAATCGAGATAGAGGGGCAGAGATAAAGGTTTCGACCCTACATATCAAGAGCGCAGCTGTCAATAGTTCAGCAGGTTCACAGTGCAGAAGGTTCAGTGGCACCAGGGTCCCCTGCGTCCCAATCACAGCTGGTTTTTAACTTCTGTATTCAGGTCATGGGAGGGGTGTGTTGCATTGTGCACACACGGTGCCTGTTTCGCAGATAAGTTTTAATAAATACACAGAGAATAATATAGAGTCATTGGCCACGAGGAACACCTTCCCTGACCTTTTATTCTCTCCGGTTCCACGTCACCGCGCCTACCATCCAACTCCAAAACTCGGGGGAGACTAACACTCCCTACCTCCCTTGGTGTGCATCATAGGCGTGCCCATGACGAACACAACATTTCTCCTTAACCAATACAAAACAAACATAGCTGCTCAAAAAAAAGATACTATACTAAACCAGTATACAAGAATAGTACACAACAAGAAATGCCACATTCAGTCAATCCACCCCGAATCCTTGCAGCCGCGTTGAGCATGGCGGTCGAGGACTCAAACTGTACCGTTCAAGTCCTTGTCTCAGAGGCACTGAGTTGATTGGTATGGAGCCAGGCACCTCCTGATCTGAATCTTGAACTGGCTCCAAATTCTTCATGTCCACACCCCCTGTAGTAGATGATTGAGAATTAGTAGCAGTCACCACCGGCCATGTGCACTGGCTCAAAATTCAGCATGTCCACACCCCATGTAGTAGATGATTGAGAATTAGTAGCAGTCACCACCGGATCCACTGTCAGGATTATCCATCCTCTCTCCTTCATCAGCTTCAGATCCCACTGTTTTCCTGAGCAGGAAGGTCTGGAATTGAAAATACAGAGGACATTAAACAACATTCACTCAGTACATGGCACTCATTTTGGTTTATAAGCTGGAAATTGAGCTATCAGAGGAATGTCAAGAGTGTCAGGATGGCCGAGTGGTCTAAGGCGCTGCGTTCAGGTCGCAGTCTCCTTTGGAGGCGTGGGTTCGAATCCTCCTTCTGACAAGTGTCTTTTGCGAGGTGGATACATTTTTGGACTTTTTTTTTCCAAGCACCCGTATCAAAAACAATGTCAACAGTTTCTGTAAATTATCGATAAGATCTATTGTCCGTTGCTTGCACTAATTTCCTGAAGTTGGCTAAATCGCAGTAAATCGGTAAAGCGGGAAATCACAGCATCTTCAACAAATCGTGATAGAGGGGCAGAGATAAAGGTTTCGACCCTACATATCAAGAGCGCAGCTGTCAATAGTTCAGCAGGTTCACAGTGCAGAAGGTTCAGTGGCACCAGGGTCCCCTGCGTCCCAATCACAGCTGGTTTTTAACTTCTGTATTCAGGGCATGGGAGGGGTGTGTTGCATCGTGCACACACAGTGCCTGTTTCGCAAATACGTTTTAATAAATACACAGAGAATAATATAGAGTCATTGGCCACGAGGAACACCTTCCCTGACCTTTTATTCTCTCCGGTTCCACGTCACCGCGCCTACCATCCAACTCCAAAACTCGGGGGAGACTAACACTCCCTACCTCCCTTGGTGTGCATCATAGGCGTGCCCATGACGAACACAACATTTCTCCTTAACCAATACAAAACAAACATAGCTGCTCAAAAAAAAGATACTATACTAAACCAGTATACAAGAATAGTACACAACTAGAAATGCCACATTCAGTCAATCCACCCCGAATCCTTGCAGCCGCGTTGAGCATGGCGGTCGAGGACTCAAACTGTACCGTTCAAGTCCTTGTCTCAGAGGCACTGAGTTGATTGGTATGGAGC
Organism: Pleurodeles waltl; assembly: GCF_031143425.1. Taxonomy (NCBI): domain Eukaryota; kingdom Metazoa; phylum Chordata; class Amphibia; order Caudata; family Salamandridae; genus Pleurodeles; species Pleurodeles waltl. The sequence continues at coordinate 7,134,868 of NW_027150097.1, forward strand.
CAGGCACCTCCTGATCTGAATCTTGAACTGGCTCCAAATTCTGCATGTCCACACCCCCTGTAGTAGATGATTGAGAATTAGTAGCAGTCACCACCGGCCATGTGCACTGGCTCAAAATTCAGCATGTCCACACCCCATGTAGTAGATGATTGAGAATTAGTAGCAGTCACCACCGGATCCACTGTCAGGATGATCCATCCTCTCTCCTTCATCAGCTTCAGATCCCACTGTTTTCCTGAGCAGGAAGGTCTGGAATTGAAAATACAGAGGACATTAAACAACATTCACTCAGTACATGGCACTCATTTTGGTTTATAAGCTGGAAATTGACCCATCAGTGCAATGTCAAGAGTGTCAGGATGGCCGAGTGGTCTAAGGCGCTGCGTTCAGGTCGCAGCCTCCCTTGGAGGTGTGGATTCATATCCCACTTCTGACAAGTGTATTTTGCGAGGTGGATGCATTTTTGGACTTTTTTTTCCCAAGCACCGTATCAAAAACAATGTCAACAGTTTCTGTAAATTATCGATAAGATCTATTTTCCGTTGCTTGCACTAGTTGCCTGAAGTTGGCTAAATCGCAGTAAATCGGTAAAGCAGGAAATCACAGCATCTTCAACAAATCGTGATAGAGGGGCCGAGATAAAGGTTTCGACCCTACATATCAAAAGCGCAGCTGTCAATAGTTCAGCAGGTTCACAGTGCAGAAGGTTCAGTGGAACGAGGGTCCCCTGCGTCCCAATCAGAGCTGGTTTTTAACTTCTGTATTCAGGGGATGGGAGGGGTGGGGGTGTTGCGTCGTGCACACACAGTGCCTGTTTTGCAGAGAAGTTTTAATAAATACACAAAGAATAATATGGAGTCTTTGGCCACTAGGAACACCTTCCTCTACCTTTTATTCTCTCCGATTCCACATCACCGCACCTAACATCCAACTCCAAAACTCAGGGGAGACTAACACTCCCTACCTCCCTTGGTGTGCATCATGGGCGTGCCCATGACGAATACAACATTTCTCCTTAACCAATACAAAACAAACATAGCTGCTCAAAAAAAAGATACTATACTAATCCAGTATACAAAAATAGTACACAACAATAAATACCACATTCAGTCAATCCACCCCGAATCCTTGCAGCCGCGTTGAGCATTTCGGTCGAGGACTCAAACTGTACCGTTCAAGTCCTTGTCTTAGAGGCACTGAGTTGATTGGTATGGAGCCAGCCACCTCCTGATCTGAATCTTGAACTGGCTTCAAATTCTGCATGTCCACACCCCCTGTAGTAGATGATTGAGAATTAGTAGCAGTCACCACCGGCCATATGCACTGGCTCAAAATTCTGCAAGTCCACACCCCATGTAGTAGATGATTGAGAATTAGTAGCAGTCACCACAGGGTCCACTGTCAGGATGATCCATCCTCTCTCCTTCATCAGCTTCAGATCCCACTGTTTCCCTGAGCAGGAAGGTCTGGAATTGAAAATACAGAGGACATTAAATAACATTCACTCAGTACATGGCACTCATTTTGGTTTATAAGCTGGAAATAGAGCCATCAGTGCAGTGTTAAGAGTGTCAGGATGGCCGAGTGGTCTAAGGCACTGCGTTCAGGTCGCAGTCTCCTTTGGAGGCGTTGGTTCGAATCCCACTTCTGACAAGTGTCTTTTGCGAGGTGGATACATTTTTTGACTTTTTTTTTCCAAGCACCCGTATCAAAAACAATGTCAACAGTTTCTGTAAATTATCGATAAGATCTATTGTCCGTTGCTTGCACTAATTTCCTGAAGTTGGCTAAATCGCAGTAAATCGGTAAAGCGGGAAATCACAGCATCTTCAACAAATCGTGATAGAGGGGCAGAGATAAAGGTTTCGACCCTACATATCAAGAGCGCAGCTGTCAATAGTTCAGCAGGTTCACAGTGCAGAAGGTTCAGTGGCACCAGGGTCCCCTGCGTCCCAATCACAGCTGGTTTTTAACTTCTGTATTCAGGGCATGGGAGGGGTGTGTTGCATCGTGCACACACGGTGCCTGTTTCGCAGATAAGTTTTAATAAATACACAGAGAATAATATAGAGTCATTGGCCTCGAGGAACACCTTCCCTGACCTTTTATTCTCTCCGGTTCCACGTCACCACGCCTACCATCCACCTCCAAAAGTTGGGGGAGACTAACACTCCCTACCTCCCTTGGTGTGCATCATAGGCGTGCCCATGACGACACAACATTTCTCCTTAACCAATACAAAACAAACATAGCTGCTCAAAAAAAAGATACTATACTAATCCAGTATACAAGAATAGTACACAACAAGAAATGCCACATTCAGTCAATCCACCCCGAATCCTTGCAGCCGCGTTGAGCATGGCGGTCGAGGACTCAAACTGTACCGTTCAAGTCCTTGTCTCAGAGGCACTGAGTTGATTGGTATGGAGCCAGGCACCTCCTGATCTGAATCTTGAACTGGCTCCAAATTCTGCATGTCCACACCCCTTGTAGTAGATGATTGAGAATTAGTAGCAGTCACCACCGGCCATGTGCACTGGCTCAAACTTCTGCATGTCCACACCGCAAGTAGTCGATGATTGCGAATTAGTAGCAGTCACCACCGGATTCACTGTCATGATGATCAATCCTCTCTCCTTCATCAGCTTCAGATCCCACTGTTTCCCTGAGCAGGAAGGTCTGGAATTGAAAATACAGAGGACATTAAACAACATTCACTCAGTACATGGCACTCATTTTGGTTTATAAGCTGGAAATTGAGCCATCAGTGCAGTGTTAAGAGTGTCAGGATGGCCGAGTGGTCTAAGGCACTGTGTTCAGGTTGCAGTCTCCTTTGGAGGCGTGGGTTCGTATCCCACTTCTGACAAGTGTCTTTTGCGAGGTGGATACATTTTTTGACTTTTTTTTTCCAAGCACCCGTATCAAAAACAATGTCAACAGTTTCTGTAAATTATCGATAAGATCTATTGTCCGTTGCTTGCTCTAATTTCCTGAAGTTGGCTAAATCGCAGTAAATCGGTAAAGCGGGAAATCACAGCATCTTCAACAAATCGTGATAGAGGGGCAGAGATAAAGGTTTCGACCCTACATATCAAGAGCGCAGCTGTCAATAGTTCAGCAGGTTCACAGTGCAGAAGGTTCAGTGGCACCAGGGTCCCCTGCGTCCCAATCACAGCTGGTTTTTAACTTCTGTATTCAGGGCATGGGAGGGGTGTGTTGCATCGTGCACACACGGTGCCTGTTTCGCAGATAAGTTTTAATAAATACACAGTGAATAATATAGAGTCATTGGCCTCGAGGAACACCTTCCCTGACCTTTTATTCTCTCCGGTTCCACGTCACCGCGCCTACCATCCAACTCCAAAAGTTGGGGGAGACTAACACTCCCTACCTCCCTTGGTGTGCATCATAGGCGTGCCCATGACGAACACAACATTTCTCCTTAACCAATACAAAACAAACACAGCTGCTCAAAAAAAAGATACTATACTAATCCAGTATACAAGAATAGTACACAACAAGAAATGCCACATTCAGTCAATCCACCCCGAATCCTTGCAGCCGCGTTGAGGATGGCGGTCGAGGACTCAAACTGTACCGTTCAAGTCCTTGTCTCAGAGGCACTGAGTTGATTGGTATGGAGCCAGGCACCTCCTGATCTGAATCTTGAACTGGCTCCAAATTCTGCATGTCCACACCCCTTGTAGTAGATGATTGAGAATTAGTAGCAGTCACCACCGGCCATGTGCACTGGCTCAAACTTCTGCATGTCCACACCCCAAGTAGTCGATGATTGCGAATTAGTAGCAGTCACCACCGGATTCACTGTCATGATGATCCATCCTCTCTCCTTCATCAGCTTCAGATCCCACTGTTTCCCTGAGCAGGAAGGTCTGGAATTGAAAATACAGAGGACATTAAACAAAATTCACTCAGTACATGGCACTCATTTTGGTTTATAAGCTGGAAATTGAGCCATCAGTGCAGTGTTAAGAGTGTCAGGATGGCCGAGTGGTCTAAGGCGCTGCGTTCACGTCGCAGTCTCCTTTGGAGGCGTGGGTTCGAATACCACTTCTGACAAGTGTCTTTTGCGAGGTGGATACATTTTTGGACTTTTTTTTTCCAAGCACCCGTATCAAAAACAATGTCAACAGTTTCTGTAAATTATTGATAAGATAATTGTCCGTTGCTTGCACTAATTTCCTGAAGTTGGCTAAATCGCAGTAAATCGGTAAAGCGGGAAATCACAGCATCTTCAACAAATCGTGATAGAGGGGCAGAGATAAAGGTTTCGACCCTACATATCAAGAGCGCAGCTGTCAATAGTTCAGCAGGTTCACAGTGCAGAAGGTTCAGTGGCACCAGGGTCCCCTGCGTCCCAATCACAGCTGGTTTTTAACTTCTGTATTCAGGGCATGGGAGGGGTGTGTTGCATCGTGCACACACGGTGCCTCTTTCGCAGATAAGTTTTAATAACTACACAGAGAATAATATAGAGTCATTGGCCACGAGGAACACCTTCCCTGACCTTTTATTCTCTCCGGTTCCACGTCACCGCGCCTACCATCCAACTCCAAAAGTTGGGGGAGACTAACACTCCCTACCTCCCTTGGTGTGCATCATAGGCGTGCCCATGACGAACACAACATTTCTCCTTAACCAATACAAAACAAACATAGCTGCTCAAAAAAAAGATACTATACTAATCCAGTATACAAGAATAGTACACAACAAGAAATGCCACATTCAGTCAATCCACCCCGAATCCTTGCAGCCGCGTTGAGGATGGCGGTCGAGGACTCAAACTGTACCGTTCAAGTCCTTGTCTCAGAGGCACTGAGTTGATTGGTATGGAGCCAGGCACCTCCTGATCTGAATCTTGAACTGGCTCCAAATTCTGCATGTCCACACCCCTTGTAGTAGATGATTGAGAATTAGTAGCAGTCACCACCGGCCATGTGCATTGGCTCAAACTTCTGCATGTCCACACCCCAAGTAGTCGATGATTGCGAATTAGTAGCAGTCACCACCGGATTCACTGTCATGATGATCCATCCTCTCTCCTTCATCAGCTTCAGATCCCACTGTTTCCCTGAGCAGGAAGGTCTGGAATTGAAAATATGGAGGACATTAAACAAAATTCACTCAGTACATGGCACTCATTTTGGTTTATAAGCTGGAAATTGAGCCATCAGTGCAGTGTTAAGAGTGTCAGGATGGCCGAGTGGTCTAAGGTGCTGCGTTCACGTCACAGTCTCCTTTGGAGGCGTGGGTTCGAATACCACTTCTGACAAGTGTCTTTTGCGAGGTGGATACATTTTTGGACTTTTTTTTCCAAGCACCCGTATCAAAAACAATGTCAACAGTTTCTGTAAATTATCGATAAGATCTATTGTCCGTTGCTTGCACTAATTTCCTGAAGTTGGCTAAATCGCAGTAAATCGGTAAAGCGGGAAATCACAGCATCTTCAACAAATCGTGATAGAGGGGCAGAGATAAAGGTTTCGACCCTACATATCAAGAGCGCAGCTGTCAATAGTTCAGCAGGTTCACAGTGCAGAAGGTTCAGTGGCACCAGGGTCCCCTGCGTCCCAATCACAGCTGGTTTTTAACTTCTGTATTCAGGGCATGGGAGGGGTGTGTTGCATCGTGCACACACGGTGCCTCTTTCGCAGATAAGTTTTAATAAATACACAGAGAATAATATAGAGTCATTGGCCACGAGGAACACCTTCCCTGACCTTTTATTCTCTCCGGTTCCACGTCACCGCGCCTACCATCCAACTCCAAAACTCGGGGAGACTAACACTCCCTACCTCCCTTGGTGTGCATCATAGGCGTGCCCATGACGAACACAACATTTCTCCTTAACCAATACAAAACAAACATAGCTGCTCAAAAAAAAGATACTATACTAATCCAGTATACAAGAATAGTACACAACAAGAAATGCCACATTCAGTCAATCCACCCCGAATCCTTGCAGCCGCGTTGAGCATGGCGGTCGAGGACTCAAACTGTACCGTTCAAGTCCTTGTCTCAGAGGCACTGAGTTGATTGGTATGGAGCCAGGCACCTCCTGATCTGAATCTTGAACTGGCTCCAAATTCTGCATGTCCACACCCCTTGTAGTAGATGATTGAGAATTAGTAGCAGTCACCACCGGCCATGTGCACTGGCTCAAACTTCTGCATGTCCACACCCCAAGTAGTCGATGATTGCGAATTAGTAGCAGTCACCACCGGATTCACTGTCAGGATGATCCATCCTCTCTCCTTCATCAGCTTCAGATCCCACTGTTTCCCTGAGCAGGAAGGTCTGGAATTGAAAATACAGAGGACATTAAACAAAATTCACTCAGTACATGGCACTCATTTTGGTTTATAAGCTGAAAATTGAGGCATCAGTGCAGTGTTAAGAGTGTCAGGATGGCGAGTGGTCTAAGGCGCTGCGTTCAGGTCGCAGTCTCCTTTGGAGGCATGGGTTCAAATCCCACTTCTGACAAGTGTCTTTTGCGAGGTGGATACATTTTTGGACTTTTTTTTTCCAAGCACCCGTATCAAAAACAATATCAACAGTTTCTGTAAATTATCGATAAGATCTATTGTCCGTTGCTTGCACTAATTTCCTGAAGTTGGCTAAATCGCAGTAAATCGGTAAAGCGGGAAATCACAGCATCTTCAACAAATCGTGATAGAGGGGCAGAGATAAAGGTTTCGACCCTACATATCAAGAGCGCAGCTGTCAATAGTTCAGCAGGTTCACAGTGCAGAAGGTTCAGTGGCACCAGGGTCCCCTGCGTCCCAATCACAGCTGGTTTTTAACTTCTGTATTCAGGGCATGGGAGGGATGTTTTGCATTGTGCACACACGGTGCCTGTTTCGCAGATAAGTTTTAATAAATACACAGAGAATAATATAGAGTCATTGGCCTCGAGGAACACCTTCCCTGACCTTTTATTCTCTCCGGTTCCACGTCACCACGCCTACCATCCAACTCCAAAAGTTGGGGGAGACTAACACTCCCTACCTCCCTTGGTGTGCATCAGAGGCGTGCCCATGACGACACAACATTTCTCCTTAACCAATACAAAACAAACATAGCTGCTCAAAAAAAAGATACTATACTAATCCAGTATACAAGAATAGTACACAACAAGAAATGCCACATTCAGTCAATCCACCCCGAATCCTTGCAGCCGCGTTGAGCATGGCGGTCGAGGACTCAAACTGTACCGTTCAAGTCCTTGTCTCAGAGGCACTGAGTTGATTGGTATGGAGCCAGGCACCTCCTGATCTGAATCTTGAACTGGCTCCAAATTCTGCATGTCCACACCCCTTGCAGTAGATGATTGAGAATTAGTAGCAGTCACCACCGGCCATGTGCACTGGCTCAAACTTCTGCATGTCCACACCGCAAGTAGTCGATGATTGCGAATTAGTAGCAGTCACCACCGGATTCACTGTCATGATGATCCATCCTCTCTCCTTCATCAACTTCAGATCCCACTGTTTCCCTGAGCAGGAAGGTCTGGAATTGAAAATACAGAGGACATTAAACAAAATTCACTCAGTACATGGCACTCATTTTGGTTTATAAGCTGGAAATTGAGCCATCAGTGCAGTGTTAAGAGTGTCAGGATGGCCGAGTGGTCTAAGGTGCTGTGTTCAGATCGCAGTCTCCTTTGGAGGCGTGGGTTCGAATACCACTTCTGACAAGTGTCTTTTGCGAGGTGGATACATTTTTGGACTTTTTTTTTCCAAGCACCCGTATCAAAAACAATGTCAACAGTTTCTGTAAATTATCGATAAGATCTATTGTCCGTTGCTTGCACTAATTTCCTGAAGTTGGCTAAATCGCAGTAAATCGGTAAAGCGGGAAATCACAGCATCTTCAACAAATCGTGATAGAGGGGCAGAGATAAAGGTTTCGACCCTACATATCAAGAGCGCAGCTGTCAATAGTTCAGCAGGTTCACAGTGCAGAAGGTTCAGTGGCACCAGGGTCCCCTGCGTCCCAATCACAGCTGGTTTTTAACTTCTGTATTCAGGGCATGGGAGGGGTGTGTTGCATCGTGCACACACGGTGCCTCTTTTGCAGATAAGTTTTAATAAATACACAGAGAATAATATAGAGTCATTGGCCACAAGGAACACCTTCCCTGACCTTTTATTCTCTCCGGTTCCACGTCACCGCGCCTACCATCCAACTCCAAAAGTTGGGGGAGACTAACACTCCCTACCTCCCTTGGTGTGCATCATAGGCGTGCCCATGACGAACACAACATTTCTCCTTAACCAATACAAAACAAACATAGCTGCTCAAAAAAAAGATACTATACTAATCCAGTATACAAGAATAGTACACAACAAGAAATGCCACATTCAGTCAATCCACCCCGAATCCTTGCAGCCGCGTTGAGCATGGCGGTCGAGGACTCAAACTGTACCGTTCAAGTCCTTGTCTCAGAGGCACTGAGTTGATTGGTATGGAGCCAGGCACCTCCTGATCTGAATCTTGAACTGGCTCCAAATTCTGCATGTCCACTCCCCTTGTAGTAGATGATTGAGAATTAGTAGCAGTCACCACCGGCCATGTGCACTGGCTCAAACTTCTGCATGTCCACACCCCAAGTAGTCGATGATTGCGAATTAGTAGCAGTCACCACCGGATTCACTGTCAGGATGATCCATCCTCTCTCCTTCATCAGCTTCAGATCCCACTGTTTCCCTGAGCAGGAAGGTCTGGAATTGAAAATACAGATGACATTAAACAAAATTCACTCAGTACATGGCACTCATTTTGGTTTATAAGCTGGAAATTGAGCCATCAGTGCAGTGTTAAGAGTGTCAGGATGGCAAGTGGTCTAAGGCGCTGCGTTCAGATCGCAGTTTCCTTTGGAGGCGTGGGTTCGAATCCCACTTCTGACAAGTGTCTTTTGCGAGGTGGATACATTTTTGGACTTTTTTTTTCCAAGCACCCGTATCAAAAACAATGTCAACAGTTTCTGTAAATTATCGATAAGATCTATTGTCCGTTGCTTGCACTAATTTCCTGAAGTTGGCTAAATCGCAGTAAATCGGTAAAGCGGGAAATCACAGCATCTTCAACAAATCGTGATAGAGGGTCAGAGATAAAGGTTTCGACCCTACATATCAAGAGCGCAGCTGTCAATAGTTCAGCAGGTTCACAGTGCAGAAGGTTCAGTGGCACCAGGGTCCCCTGCGTCCCAATCACAGCTGGTTTTTAACTTCTGTATTCAGGGCATGGGATCGGTGTGTTGCATCGTGCACACACGGTGCCTGTTTCGCAGATAAGTTTTAATAAATACACAGAGAATAATATAGAGTCATTGGCCACGAGGAACACCTTCCCTGACCTTTTATTCTCTCCGGTTCCACGTCACCGCGCCTACCATCCAACTCCAAAACTCGGGGGAGACTAACACTCCCTACCTCCCTTGGTGTGCATCATAGGCGTGCCCATGACGAACACAAGATTTCTCCTTAACCAATACAAAACAAACATAGCTGCTCAAAAAAAAGATACTATACTAATCCAGTATACAAGAATAGTACACAACAAGAAATGCCACATTCAGTCAATCCACCCCGAATCCTTGCAGCCGCGTTGAGCATGGCGGTCGAGGACTCAAACTGTACCGTTCAAGTCCTTGTCTCAGAGGCACTGAGTTGATTGGTATGGAGCCAGGCACCTCCTGATCTGAATCTTGAACTGGCTCCAAATTCTGCATGTCCACACCCCTTGTAGTAGATGATTGAGAATTAGTAGCAGTTTCCACCGGCCATGTGCACTGGCTCAAACTTCTGCATGTCCACACCCCAAGTAGTCGATGATTGAGAATTAGTAGCAGTCACCACCGGATTCACTGTCAGAATGATCCATCCTCTCTCCTTCATCAGCTTCAGATCCCACTGTTTCCCTGAGCAGGAAGGTCTGGAATTGAAAATACAGAGGACATTAAACAACATTCGCTCAGTACATGGCACTCATTTTGGTTTATAAGCTGGAAATTGAGCCATCAGTGCAGTGACAAGAGTGTCAGGATGGCCGAGTGGTCTAAGGCGCTGCGTTCAGGTCGCAGTCTCCGTTGGAGGCGTGGGTTTGAATCCCCCATCTGACAAGTGTCTTTTGCGAGGTGGATACATTTTTGGACTTTTTTTTTCCAAGCACCCGTATCAAAAACAATGTCAACAGTTTCTGTAAATTATCGATAAGATCTATTGTCCGTTGCTTGCACTAATTTCCTGAAGTTGGCTAAATCGCAGTAATTCGGTAAAGCGGGAAATCACAGCATCTTCAACAAATCGTGATAGAGGGGCAGAGATAAAGGTTTCGACCCTACATATCAAGAGCGCAGCTGTCAATAGTTCAGCAGGTTCACAGTGCAGAAGGTTCAGTGGCACCAGGGTCCCCTGCGTCCCAATCACAGCTGGTTTTTAACTTCTGTATTCAGGGCATGGGAGGGGTGTGTTGCATCGTGCACACACGGTGCCCCTTTCGCAGATAAGTTTTAATAACTACACAGAGAATAATATAGAGTCATTGGCCACGAGGAACACCTTCCCTGACCTTTTATTCTCTCTGGTTCCACGTCACCGCGCCTACCATCCAACTCCAAAAGTTGGGGGAGACTAACACTCCCTACCTCCCTTGGTGTGCATCATAGGCGTGCCCATGACGAACACAACATTTCTCCTTAACCAATACAAAACAAACATAGCTGCTCAAAAAAAAGATACTATACTAATCCAGTATACAAGAATAGTACACAACAAGAAATGCCACATTCAGTCAATCCACCCCGAATCCTTGCAGCCGCGTTGAGCATGGCGGTCGAGGACTCAAACTGTACCGTTCAAGTCCTTGTCTCAGAGGCACTGAGTTGATTGGTATGGAGCCAGGCACCTCCTGATCTGAATCTTGAACTGGCTCCAAATTCTGCATGTCCACACCCCTTGTAGTAGATGATTGAGAATTAGTAGCAGTCACCACCGGCCATGTGCACTGGCTCAAACTTCTGCATGTCCACACCCCAAGTAGTCGATGATTGCGAATTAGTAGCAGTCACCACCGGATTCACTGTCAGGATGATCCATCCTCTCTCTTTCATCAGCTTCAGATCCCACTGTTTCCCTGAGCAGGAAGGTCTGGAATTGAAAAGACAGAGGACATTAAACAAAATTCACTCAGTACATGGCACTCATTTTGGTTTATAAGCTGGAAATTGAGCCATCAGTGCAGTGTTAAGAGTGTCAGGATGGCGAGTGGTCTAAGGCGCTGCGTTCAGGTCGCAGTCTCCTTTGGAGGCATGGGTTCGAATCCCACTTCTGACAAGTGTCTTTTGCGAGGTGGATACATTTTTGGACTTTTTTTTTCCAAGCACCCGTATCAAAAACAATGTCAACAGTTTCTGTAAATTATCGATAAGATCTATTGTCCGTTGCTTGCACTAATTTCCTGAAGTTGGCTAAATCGCAGTAAATCGGTAAAGCGGGAAATCACAGCATCTTCAACAAATCATGATAGAGGGGCAGAGATAAAGGTTTCGACCCTACATATCAAGAGCGCAGCTGTCAATAGTTCAGCAGGTTCACAGTGCAGAAGGTTCAGTGGCACCAGGGTCCCCTGCGTCCCAATCACAGCTGGTTTTTAACTTCTGTATTCAGGGCATGGGAGGGGTGTTTTGCATTGTGCACACACGGTGCCTGTTTCGCAGATAAGTTTTAATAAATACACAGAGAATAATATAGAGTCATTGGCCTCGAGGAACACCTTCCCTGACCTTTTATTCTCTCCGGTTCCACGTCACCACGCCTACCATCCAACTCCAAAAGTTGGGGGAGACTAACACTCCCTACCTCCCTTGGTGTGCATCATAGGCGTGCCCATGACGACACAACATTTCTCCTTAACCAATACAAAACAAACATAGCTGCTCAAAAAAAATATACTATACTAATCCAGTATACAAGAATAGTACACAACAAGAAATGCCACATTCAGTCAATCCACCCCGAATCCTTGCAGCCGCGTTGAGCATGGCGGTCGAGGACTCAAACTGTACCGTTCAAGTCCTTGTCTCAGAGGCACTGAGTTGATTGGTATGGAGCCAGGCACCTCCTGATCTGAATCTTGAACTGGCTCCAAATTCTGCATGTCCACACCCCTTGTAGTAGATGATTGAGAATTAGTAGCAGTTTCCACCGGCCATGTGCACTGGCTCAAACTTCTGCATGTCCACACCCCAAGTAGTCGATGATTGAGAATTAGTAGCAGTCACCACCGGATTCACTGTCAGAATGATCCATCCTCTCTCCTTCATCAGCTTCAGATCCCACTGTTTCCCTGAGCAGGAAGGTCTGGAATTGAAAATACAGAGGACATTAAACAACATTCGCTCAGTACATGGCACTCATTTTGGTTTATAAGCTGGAAATTGAGCCATCAGTGCAGTGACAAGAGTGTCAGGATGGCCGAGTGGTCTAAGGCGCTGCGTTCAGGTCGCAGTCTCCGTTGGAGGCGTGGGTTTGAATCCCCCATCTGACAAGTGTCTTTTGCGAGGTGGATACATTTTTGGACTTTTTTTTTCCAAGCACCCGTATCAAAAACAATGTCAACAGTTTCTGTAAATTATCGATAAGATCTATTGTCCGTTGCTTGCACTAATTTCCTGAAGTTGGCTAAATCGCAGTAATTCGGTAAAGCGGGAAATCACAGCATCTTCAACAAATCGTGATAGAGGGGCAGAGATAAAGGTTTCGACCCTACATATCAAGAGCGCAGCTGTCAATAGTTCAGCAGGTTCACAGTGCAGAAGGTTCAGTGGCACCAGGGTCCCCTGCGTCCCAATCACAGCTGGTTTTTAACTTCTGTATTCAGGGCATGGGAGGGGTGTGTTGCATCGTGCACACACGGTGCCTCTTTCGCAGATAAGTTTTAATAACTACACAGAGAATAATATAGAGTCATTGGCCACGAGGAACACCTTCCCTGACCTTTTATTCTCTCTGGTTCCACGTCACCGCGCCTACCATCCAACTCCAAAAGTTGGGGGAGACTAACACTCCCTACCTCCCTTGGTGTGCATCATAGGCGTGCCCATGACGAACACAACATTTCTCCTTAACCAATACAAAACAAACATAGCTGCTCAAAAAAAAGATACTATACTAATCCAGTATACAAGAATAGTACACAACAAGAAATGCCACATTCAGTCAATCCACCCCGAATCCTTGCAGCCGCGTTGAGCATGGCGGTCGAGGACTCAAACTGTACCGTTCAAGTCCTTGTCTCAGAGGCACTGAGTTGATTGGTATGGAGCCAGGCACCTCCTGATCTGAATCTTGAACTGGCTCCAAATTCTGCATGTCCACACCCCTTGTAGTAGATGATTGAGAATTAGTAGCAGTCACCACCGGCCATGTGCACTGGCTCAAACTTCTGCATGTCCACACCCCAAGTAGTCGATGATTGCGAATTAGTAGCAGTCACCACCGGATTCACTGTCAGGATGATCCATCCTCTCTCCTTCATCAGCTTCAGATCCCACTGTTTCCCTGAGCAGGAAGGTCTGGAATTGAAAAGACAGAGGACATTAAACAAAATTCACTCAGTACATGGCACTCATTTTGGTTTATAAGCTGGAAATTGAGCCATCAGTGCAGTGTTAAGAGTGTCAGGATGGCGAGTGGTCTAAGGCGCTGCGTTCAGGTCGCAGTCTCCTTTGGAGTCATGGGTTCGAATCCCACTTCTGACAAGTGTCTTTTGCGAGGTGGATACATTTTTGGACTTTTTTTTTCCAAGCACCCGTATCAAAAACAATGTCAACAGTTTCTGTAAATTATCGATAAGATCTATTGTCCGTTGCTTGCACTAATTTCCTGAAGTTGGCTAAATCGCAGTAAATCGGTAAAGCGGGAAATCACAGCATCTTCAACAAATCGTGATAGAGGGGCAGAGATAAAGGTTTCGACCCTACATATCAAGAGCGCAGCTGTCAATAGTTCAGCAGGTTCACAGTGCAGAAGGTTCAGTGGCACCAGGGTCCCCTGCGTCCCAATCACAGCTGGTTTTTAACTTCTGTATTCAGGGCATGGGAGGGGTGTTTTGCATTGTGCACACACGGTGCCTGTTTCGCAGATAAGTTTTAATAAATACACAGAGAATAATATAGAGTCATTGGCCTCGAGGAACACCTTCCCTGACCTTTTATTCTCTCCGGTTCCACGTCACCACGCCTACCATCCAACTCCAAAAGTTGGGGGAGACTAACACTCCCTACCTCCCTTGGTGTGCATCATAGGCGTGCCCATGACGACACAACATTTCTCCTTAACCAATACAAAACAAACATAGCTGCTCAAAAAAAATATACTATACTAATCCAGTATACAAGAATAGTACACAACAAGAAATGCCACATTCAGTCAATCCACCCCGAATCCTTGCAGCCGCGTTGAGCATGGCGGTCGAGGACTCAAACTGTACCGTTCAAGCCCTTGTCTCAGAGGCACTGAGTTGATTGGTATGGAGCCAGGCACCTCCTGATCTGAATCTTGAACTGGCTCCAAATTCTGCATGTCCACACCCCTTGTAGTAGATGATTGAGAATTAGTAGCAGTCACCATCGGCCATGTGCACTGGCTCAAACTTCTGCATGTCCACACCCCAAGTAGTCGATGATTGCGAATTAGTAGCAGTCACCACCGGATTCACTGTCAGGATGATCCATCCTCTCTCCTTCATCAGCTTCAGATCCCACTGTTTCCCTGAGCAGGAAGGTCTGGAATTGAAAATACAGAGGACATTAAACAAAATTCACTCAGTACATGGCACTCATTTTGGTTTATAAGCTGTAAATTGAGCCATCAGTGCAGTGTTAAGAGTGTCAGGATGGCCGAGTGGTCTAAGGCGCTGCGTTCAGATCGCAGTTTCCTTTGGAGGCGTGGGTTCGAATCCCACTTCTGACAAGTGTCTTTTGCGAGGTGGATACATTTTGGGACTTTTTTTTTCCAAGCACCCGTATCAAAAACAATGTCAACAGTTTCTGTAAATTATCGATAAGATCTATTGTCCGTTGCTTGCACTAATTTCCTGAAGTTGGCTAAATCGCAGTAAATCGGTAAAGCGGGAAATCACAGCATCTTCAACAAATCGTGATAGAGGGGCAGAGATAAAGGTTTCGACCCTACATATCAAGAGCGCAGCTGTCAATAGTTCAGCAGGTTCACAGTGCAGAAGGTTCAGTGGCACCAGGGTCCCCTGCGTCCCAATCACAGCTGGTTTTTAACTTCTGTATTCAGGGCATGGGAGGGGTGTGTTGCATCGTGCACACACGGTGCCTCTTTCGCAGATAAGTTTTAATAAATACACAGAGAATAATATAGAGTCATTGGCCACAAGGAACTCCTTCCCTGACCTTTTATTCTCTCCGGTTCCACGTCACCGCGCCTACCATCCAACTCCAAAACTCGGGGGAGACTAACACTCCCTACCTCCCTTGGTGTGCATCATAGGCGTGCCCATGACGAACACAAGATTTCTCCTTAACCAATACAAAACAAACATAGCTGCTCAAAAAAAAGATACTATACTAATCCAGTATACAAGAATAGTACACAACAAGAAATGCCACATTCAGTCAATCCACCCCGAATCCTTGCAGCCGCGTTGAGCATGGCGGTCAAGGACTCAAACTGTACCGTTCAAGTCCTTGTCTCAGAGGCACTGAGTTGATTGGTATGGAGCCAGGCACCTCCTGATCTGAATCTTGAACTGGCTCCAAATTCTGCATGTCCACACCCCTTGTAGTAGATGATTGAGAATTAGTAGCAGTCACCACCGGCCATGTGCACTGGCTCAAACTTCTGCATGTCCACACCCCAAGTAGTCGATGATTGAGAATTAGTAGCAGTCACCACCGGATTCACTGTCAGAATGATCCATCCTCTCTCCTTCATCAGCTTCAGATCCCACTGTTTCCCTGAGCAGGAAGGTCTGGAATTGAAAATACAGAGGACATTAAACAACATTCGCTCAGTACATGTCACTCATTTTGGTTTATAAGCTGGAAATTGAGCCATCAGTGCAGTGTTAAGAGTGTCAGGATGGCCGAGTGGTCTAAGGCGCTGCGTTCAGGTCGCAGTCTCCGTTGGAGGCGTGGGTTTGAATCCCCCATCTGACAAGTGTCTTTTGCGAGGTGGATACATTTTTGGACTTTTTTTTTCCAAGCACCCGTATCAAAAACAATGTCAACAGTTTCTGTAAATTATCGATAAGATCTATTGTCCGTTGCTTGCACTAATTTCCTGAAGTTGGCTAAATCGCAGTAATTCGGTAAAGCGGGAAATCACAGCATCTTCAACAAATCGTGATAGAGGGGCAGAGATAAAGGTTTCGACCCTACATATCAAGAGCGCAGCTGTCAATAGTTCAGCAGGTTCACAGTGCAGAAGGTTCAGTGGCACCAGGGTCCCCTGCGTCCCAATCACAGCTGGTTTTTAACTTCTGTATTCAGGGCATGGGAGGGGTGTGTTGCATCGTGCACACACGGTGCCTCTTTCGCAGATAAGTTTTAATAACTACACAGAGAATAATATAGAGTCATTGGCCACGAGGAACACCTTCCCTGACCTTTTATTCTCTCTGGTTCCACGTCACCGCGCCTACCATCCAACTCCAAAAGTTGGGGGAGACTAACACTCCCTACCTCCCTTGGTGTGCATCATAGGCGTGCCCATGACGAACACAACATTTCTCCTTAACCAATACAAAACAAACATAGCTGCTCAAAAAAAAGATACTATACTAATCCAGTATACAAGAATAGTACACAACAAGAAATGCCACATTCAGTCAATCCACCCCGAATCCTTGCAGCCGCGTTGAGCATGGCGGTCGAGGACTCAAACTGTACCGTTCAAGTCCTTGTCTCAGAGGCACTGAGTTGATTGGTATGGAGCCAGGCACCTCCTGATCTGAATCTTGAACTGGCTCCAAATTCTGCATGTCCACACCCCTTGTAGTAGATGATTGAGAATTAGTAGCAGTCACCACCGGCCATGTGCACTGGCTCAAACTTCTGCATGTCCACACCCCAAGTAGTCGATGATTGCGAATTAGTAGCAGTCACCACCGGATTCACTGTCAGGATGATCCATCCTCTCTCCTTCATCAGCTTCAGATCCCACTGTTTCCCTGAGCAGGAAGGTCTGGAATTGAAAATACAGAGGACATTAAACAAAATTCACTCAGTACATGGCACTCATTTTGGTTTATGAGCTGGAAATTGAGCCATCAGTGCAGTGTTAAGAGTGTCAGGATGGCGAGTGGTCTAAGGCGCTGCGTTCAGGTCGCAGTCTCCTTTGGAGACATGGGTTCGAATCCCACTTCTGACAAGTGTCTTTTGCGAGGTGGATACATTTTTGGACTTTTTTTTTCCAAGCACCCGTATCAAAAACAATGTCAACAGTTTCTGTAAATTATCGATAAGATCTATTGTCCGTTGCTTGCACTAATTTCCTGAAGTTGGCTAAATCGCAGTAAATCGGTAAAGCGGGAAATCACAGCATCTTCAACAAATCGTGATAGAGGGGCAGAGATAAAGGTTTCGACCCTACATATCAAGAGCGCAGCTGTCAATAGTTCAGCAGGTTCACAGTGCAGAAGGTTCAGTGGCACCAGGGTCCCCTGCGTCCCAATCACAGCTGGTTTTTAACTTCTGTATTCAGGGCATGGGAGGGGTGTTTTGCATTGTGCACACAGGGTGCCTGTTTCGCAGATAAGTTTTAATAAATACACAGAGAATAATATAGAGTCATTGGCCTCGAGGAACACCTTCCCTGACCTTTTATTCTCTCCGGTTCCACGTCACCACGCCTACCATCCAACTCCAAAAGTTGGGGGAGACTAACACTCCCTACCTCCCTTGGTGTGCATCATAGGCGTGCCCATGACGACACAACATTTCTCCTTAACCAATACAAAACAAACATAGCTGCTCAAAAAAAAGATACTATACTAATCCAGTATACAAGAATAGTACACAACAAGAAATGCCACATTCAGTCAATCCACCCCGAATCCTTGCAGCCGCGTTGAGCATGGCGGTCGAGGACTCAAACTGTACCGTTCAAGTCCTTGTCTCAGAGGCACTGAGTTGATTGGTATGGAGCCAGGCACCTCCTGATCTGAATCTTGAACTGGCTCCAAATTCTGCATGTCCACACCCCTTGTAGTAGATGATTGAGAATTAGTAGCAGTCACCACCGGCCATGTGCACTGGCTCAAACTTCTGCATGTCCACACCGCAAGTAGTCGATGATTGCGAATTAGTAGCAGTCACCACCGGATTCACTGTCATGATGATCCATCCTCTCTCCTTCATCAACTTCAGATCCCACTGTTTCCCTGAGCAGGAAGGTCTGGAATTGAAAATACAGAGGACATTAAACAAAATTCACTCAGTACATGGCACTCATTTTGGTTTATAAGCTGGAAATTGAGCCATCAGTGCAGTGTTAAGAGTGTCAGGATGGCCGAGTGGTCTAAGGCGCTGCGTTCAGATCGCAGTCTCCTTTGGAGGCGTGGGTTCGAATACCACTTCTGACAAGTGTCTTTTGCGAGGTGGATACATTTTGGGACTTTTTTTTTCCAAGCACCCGTATCAAAAACAATGTCAACAGTTTCTGTAAATTATCGATAAGATCTATTGTCCGTTGCTTGCACTAATTTCCTGAAGTTGGCTAAATCGCAGTAAATCGGTAAAGCGGGAAATCACAGCATCTTCAACAAATCGTGATAGAGGGGCAGAGATAAAGGTTTCGACCCTACATATCAAGAGCGCAGCTGTCAATAGTTCAGCAGGTTCACAGTGCAGAAGGTTCAGTGGCACCAGGGTCCCCTGCGTCCCAATCACAGCTGGTTTTTAACTTCTGTATTCAGGGCATGGGAGGGGTGTGTTGCATCGTGCACACACGGTGCCTCTTTCGCAGATAAGTTTTAATAAATACACAGAGAATAATATAGAGTCATTGGCCACAAGGAACACCTTCCCTGACCTTTTATTCTCTCCGGTTCCACGTCACCGCGCCTACCATCCAACTCCAAAAGTTGGGGGAGACTAACACTCCCTACCTCCCTTGGTGTGCATCATAGGCGTGCCCATGACGAACACAACATTTCTCCTTAACCAATACAAAACAAACATAGCTGCTCAAAAAAAAGATACTATACTAATCCAGTATACAAGAATAGTACACAACAAGAAATACCACATTCAGTCAATCCACCCCGAATCCTTGCAGCCGCGTTGAGCATGGCGGTCGAGGACTCAAACTGTACCGTTCAAGTCCTTGTCTCAGAGGCACTGAGTTGATTGGTATGGAGCCAGGCACCTCCTGATCTGAATCTTGAACTGGCTCCAAATTCTGCATGTCCACACCCCTTGTGGTAGATGATTGAGAATTAGTAGCAGTCACCACCGGCCATGTGCACTGGCTCAAACTTCTGCATGTCCACACCGCAAGTAGTCGATGATTGCGAATTAGTAGCAGTCACCACCGGATTCACTGTCATGATGATCCATCCTCTCTCCTTCATCAACTTCAGATCCCACTGTTTCCCTGAGCAGGAAGGTCTGGAATTGAAAATACAGAGGACATTAAACAAAATTCACTCAGTACATGGCACTCATTTTGGTTTATAAGCTGGAAATTGAGCCATCAGTGCAGTGTTAAGAGTGTCAGGATGGCCGAGTGGTCTAAGGCGCTGCGTTCAGGTTGTAGTCACCCTTGGAGGCGTGGGTTCGAATCCCACTTCTGACAAGTGTCTTTTGCGAGGTGGATACATTTGTGGACTTTTTTTTCCCAAGCACCCGTATCAAAAACAATGTCAACAGTTTCTGTAAATTATCGATAAGATCTATTGTCCGTTGCTTGCACTAATTTCCTGAAGTTGGCTAAATCGCAGTAAATCGGTAAACCGGGAAATCACAGCATCTTCAACAAATCGTGATAGAGGGGCAGAGATAAAGGTTTCGACCCTACATATCAAGAGCGCATCTGTCAATAGTTCAGCAGGTTCACAGTGCAGAAGGTTCAGTGGCACCAGGGTCCCCTGCGTCCCAATCACAGCTGGTTTTTAACTTCTGTATTCAGGGCATGGGAGGGGTGTGTTGCATCGTGCACACACGGTGCCTGTTTCGCAGATACGTTTTAATAAATACACAGAGAATAATATAGAGTCATTGGCCACGAGGAACACCTTCCCTGACCTTTTATTCTCTCCGGTTCCACGTCACCGCGCCTACCATCCAACTCCAAAACTCGGGGGAGACTAACACTCCCTACCTCCCTTGGTGTGCATCATAGGCGTGCCCATGACGAACACAACATTTCTCCTTAACCAATACAAAACAAACATAGCTGCTCAAAAAAAAGATACTATACTAATCCAGTATACAAGAATAGTACACAACAAGAAATGCCACATTCAGTCAATCCACCCCGAATCCTTGCAGCCGCGTTGAGCATGGCGGTCGAGGACTCAAACTGTACCATTCAAGTCCTTGTCTCAGAGGCACTGAGTTGATTGGTATGGAGCCAGGCACCTCCTGATCTGAATCTTGAACTGGCTCCAAATTCTGCATGTCCACACCCCTTGTAGTAGATGATTGAGAATTAGTAGCAGTCACCACCGGCCATGTGCACTGGCTCAAACTTCTGCATGTCCACAACCCAAGTAGTCGATGATTGAGAATTAGTAGCAGTCACCACCGGATTCACTGTCAGAATGATCCATCCTCTCTCCTTCATCAGCTTCAGATCCCACTGTTTCCCTGAGCAGGAAGGTCTGGAATTGAAAATACAGAGGACATTAAACAACATTCACTCAGTACATGGCACTCATTTTGGTTTATAAGCTGGAAATTGAGCCATCAGTGCAGTGTCAAAAGTGTCAGGATGGCCGAGTGGTCTAAGGCACTGCGTTCAGGTCGCAGTCTCCTTTGGAGGCGTGGGTTCGAATCCCACTTCTGACAAGTGTCTTTTGCGAGGTGGATACATTTTTGGACTTTTTTTTTCCAAACACCCGTATCAAAAACAATGTCAACAGTTTCTGTAAATTATCGATAAGATCTATTGTCCGTTGCTTGCACTAATTTCCTGAAGTTGGCTAAATCGCAGTAAATCGGTAAAGCAGGAAATCACAGCATCTTCAACAAATCTTGATAGAGGGGCCGAGATAAAGGTTTCGACCCTACATATCAAAAGCACAGCTGTCAATAGTTCAGCAGGTTCACAGTGCAGAAGGTTCAGTGGCACCAGGGTCCCCTGCATCCCAATCACAGCTGGTTTTTAACTTCTGTATTCAGGGCATGGGAGGGGTGTGTTGCATCGTGCACACACGGTGCCTGTTTCGCAGATAAGTTTTAATAAATACACAGAGAATAATATAGAGTCATTGGCCACGAGGAACACCTTCCCTGACCTTTTATTCTCTCCGGTTCCACGTCACCGCGCCTACCATCCAACTCCAAAACTCGGGGGAGACTAACACTCCCTACCTCCCTTGGTGTGCATCATAGGAGTGCCCATGACGAACACAACATTTCTCCTTAACCAATACAAAACAAACATAGCTGCTCAAAAAAAAGATACCATACTAAACCAGTATACAAGAATAGTACACAACAAGAAATGCCACATTCAGTCAATCCACCCCGAATCCTTGCAGCCGCGTTGAGCATGGCGGTCGAGGACTCAAACTGTACCGTTCAAGCCCTTGTCTCAGAGGCACTGAGTTGATTGGTATGGAGCCAGGCACCTCCTGATCTGAATCTTGAACTGGCTCCAAATTCTGCATGTCCACACCCCTTGTAGTAGATGATTGAGAATTAGTAGCAGTCACCATCGGCCATGTGCACTGGCTCAAACTTCTGCATGTCCACACCCCAAGTAGTCGATGATTGCGAATTAGTAGCAGTCACCACCGGATTCACTGTCAGGATGATCCATCCTCTCTCCTTCATCAGCTTCAGATCCCACTGTTTCCCTGAGCAGGAAGGTCTGGAATTGAAAATACAGAGGACATTAAACAAAATTCACTCAGTACATGGCACTCATTTTGGTTTATAAGCTGTAAATTGAGCCATCAGTGCAGTGTTAAGAGTGTCAGGATGGCCGAGTGGTCTAAGGCGCTGCGTTCAGATCGCAGTTTCCTTTGGAGGCGTGGGTTCGAATCCCACTTCTGACAAGTGTCTTTTGCGAGGTGGATACATTTTGGGACTTTTTTTTTCCAAGCACCCGTATCAAAAACAATGTCAACAGTTTCTGTAAATTATCGATAAGATCTATTGTCCGTTGCTTGCACTAATTTCCTGAAGTTGGCTAAATCGCAGTAAATCGGTAAAGCGGGAAATCACAGCATCTTCAACAAATCGTGATAGAGGGGCAGAGATAAAGGTTTCGACCCTACATATCAAGAGCGCAGCTGTCAATAGTTCAGCAGGTTCACAGTGCAGAAGGTTCAGTGGCACCAGGGTCCCCTGCGTCCCAATCACAGCTGGTTTTTAACTTCTGTATTCAGGGCATGGGAGGGGTGTGTTGCATCGTGCACACACGGTGCCTCTTTCGCAGATAAGTTTTAATAAATACACAGAGAATAATATAGAGTCATTGGCCACAAGGAACTCCTTCCCTGACCTTTTATTCTCTCCGGTTCCACGTCACCGCGCCTACCATCCAACTCCAAAACTCGGGGGAGACTAACACTCCCTACCTCCCTTGGTGTGCATCATAGGCGTGCCCATGACAAACACAAGATTTCTCCTTAACCAATACAAAACAAACATAGCTGCTCAAAAAAAAGATACTATACTAATCCAGTATACAAGAATAGTACACAACAAGAAATGCCACATTCAGTCAATCCACCCCGAATCCTTGCAGCCGCGTTGAGCATGGCGGTCAAGGACTCAAACTGTACCGTTCAAGTCCTTGTCTCAGAGGCACTGAGTTGATTGGTATGGAGCCAGGCACCTCCTGATCTGAATCTTGAACTGGCTCCAAATTCTGCATGTCCACACCCCTTGTAGTAGATGATTGAGAATTAGTAGCAGTCACCACCGGCCATGTGCACTGGCTCAAACTTCTGCATGTCCACACCCCAAGTAGTCGATGATTGAGAATTAGTAGCAGTCACCACCGGATTCACTGTCAGAATGATCCATCCTCTCTCCTTCATCAGCTTCAGATCCCACTGTTTCCCTGAGCAGGAAGGTCTGGAATTGAAAATACAGAGGACATTAAACAACATTCGCTCAGTACATGTCACTCATTTTGGTTTATAAGCTGGAAATTGAGCCATCAGTGCAGTGTTAAGAGTGTCAGGATGGCCGAGTGGTCTAAGGCGCTGCGTTCAGGTCGCAGTCTCCGTTGGAGGCGTGGGTTTGAATCCCCCATCTGACAAGTGTCTTTTGCGAGGTGGATACATTTTTGGACTTTTTTTTTCCAAGCACCCGTATCAAAAACAATGTCAACAGTTTCTGTAAATTATCGATAAGATCTATTGTCCGTTGCTTGCACTAATTTCCTGAAGTTGGCTAAATCGCAGTAATTCGGTAAAGCGGGAAATCACAGCATCTTCAACAAATCGTGATAGAGGGGCAGAGATAAAGGTTTCGACCCTACATATCAAGAGCGCAGCTGTCAATAGTTCAGCAGGTTCACAGTGCAGAAGGTTCAGTGGCACCAGGGTCCCCTGCGTCCCAATCACAGCTGGTTTTTAACTTCTGTATTCAGGGCATGGGAGGGGTGTGTTGCATCGTGCACACACGGTGCCTCTTTCGCAGATAAGTTTTAATAACTACACAGAGAATAATATAGAGTCATTGGCCACGAGGAACACCTTCCCTGACCTTTTATTCTCTCTGGTTCCACGTCACCGCGCCTACCATCCAACTCCAAAAGTTGGGGGAGACTAACACTCCCTACCTCCCTTGGTGTGCATCATAGGCGTGCCCATGACGAACACAACATTTCTCCTTAACCAATACAAAACAAACATAGCTGCTCAAAAAAAAGATACTATACTAATCCAGTATACAAGAATAGTACACAACAAGAAATGCCACATTCAGTCAATCCACCCCGAATCCTTGCAGCCGCGTTGAGCATGGCGGTCGAGGACTCAAACTGTACCGTTCAAGTCCTTGTCTCAGAGGCACTGAGTTGATTGGTATGGAGCCAGGCACCTCCTGATCTGAATCTTGAACTGGCTCCAAATTCTGCATGTCCACACCCCTTGTAGTAGATGATTGAGAATTAGTAGCAGTCACCACCGGCCATGTGCACTGGCTCAAACTTCTGCATGTCCACACCCCAAGTAGTCGATGATTGCGAATTAGTAGCAGTCACCACCGGATTCACTGTCAGGATGATCCATCCTCTCTCCTTCATCAGCTTCAGATCCCACTGTTTCCCTGAGCAGGAAGGTCTGGAATTGAAAATACAGAGGACATTAAACAAAATTCACTCAGTACATGGCACTCATTTTGGTTTATGAGCTGGAAATTGAGCCATCAGTGCAGTGTTAAGAGTGTCAGGATGGCGAGTGGTCTAAGGCGCTGCGTTCAGGTCGCAGTCTCCTTTGGAGACATGGGTTCGAATCCCACTTCTGACAAGTGTCTTTTGCGAGGTGGATACATTTTTGGACTTTTTTTTTCCAAGCACCCGTATCAAAAACAATGTCAACAGTTTCTGTAAATTATCGATAAGATCTATTGTCCGTTGCTTGCACTAATTTCCTGAAGTTGGCTAAATCGCAGTAAATCGGTAAAGCGGGAAATCACAGCATCTTCAACAAATCGTGATAGAGGGGCAGAGATAAAGGTTTCGACCCTACATATCAAGAGCGCAGCTGTCAATAGTTCAGCAGGTTCACAGTGCAGAAGGTTCAGTGGCACCAGGGTCCCCTGCGTCCCAATCACAGCTGGTTTTTAACTTCTGTATTCAGGGCATGGGAGGGGTGTTTTGCATTGTGCACACAGGGTGCCTGTTTCGCAGATAAGTTTTAATAAATACACAGAGAATAATATAGAGTCATTGGCCTCGAGGAACACCTTCCCTGACCTTTTATTCTCTCCGGTTCCACGTCACCACGCCTACCATCCAACTCCAAAAGTTGGGGGAGACTAACACTCCCTACCTCCCTTGGTGTGCATCATAGGCGTGCCCATGACGACACAACATTTCTCCTTAACCAATACAAAACAAACATAGCTGCTCAAAAAAAAGATACTATACTAATCCAGTATACAAGAATAGTACACAACAAGAAATGCCACATTCAGTCAATCCACCCCGAATCCTTGCAGCCGCGTTGAGCATGGCGGTCGAGGACTCAAACTGTACCGTTCAAGTCCTTGTCTCAGAGGCACTGAGTTGATTGGTATGGAGCCAGGCACCTCCTGATCTGAATCTTGAACTGGCTCCAAATTCTGCATGTCCACACCCCTTGTAGTAGATGATTGAGAATTAGTAGCAGTCACCACCGGCCATGTGCACTGGCTCAAACTTCTGCATGTCCACACCGCAAGTAGTCGATGATTGCGAATTAGTAGCAGTCACCACCGGATTCACTGTCATGATGATCCATCCTCTCTCCTTCATCAACTTCAGATCCCACTGTTTCCCTGAGCAGGAAGGTCTGGAATTGAAAATACAGAGGACATTAAACAAAATTCACTCAGTACATGGCACTCATTTTGGTTTATAAGCTGGAAATTGAGCCATCAGTGCAGTGTTAAGAGTGTCAGGATGGCCGAGTGGTCTAAGGCGCTGCGTTCAGATCGCAGTCTCCTTTGGAGGCGTGGGTTCGAATACCACTTCTGACAAGTGTCTTTTGCGAGGTGGATACATTTTGGGACTTTTTTTTTCCAAGCACCCGTATCAAAAACAATGTCAACAGTTTCTGTAAATTATCGATAAGATCTATTGTCCGTTGCTTGCACTAATTTCCTGAAGTTGGCTAAATCGCAGTAAATCGGTAAAGCGGGAAATCACAGCATCTTCAACAAATCGTGATAGAGGGGCAGAGATAAAGGTTTCGACCCTACATATCAAGAGCGCAGCTGTCAATAGTTCAGCAGGTTCACAGTGCAGAAGGTTCAGTGGCACCAGGGTCCCCTGCGTCCCAATCACAGCTGGTTTTTAACTTCTGTATTCAGGGCATGGGAGGGGTGTGTTGCATCGTGCACACACGGTGCCTCTTTCGCAGATAAGTTTTAATAAATACACAGAGAATAATATAGAGTCATTGGCCACAAGGAACACCTTCCCTGACCTTTTATTCTCTCCGGTTCCACGTCACCGCGCCTACCATCCAACTCCAAAAGTTGGGGGAGACTAACACTCCCTACCTCCCTTGGTGTGCATCATAGGCGTGCCCATGACGAACACAACATTTCTCCTTAACCAATACAAAACAAACATAGCTGCTCAAAAAAAAGATACTATACTAATCCAGTATACAAGAATAGTACACAACAAGAAATACCACATTCAGTCAATCCACCCCGAATCCTTGCAGCCGCGTTGAGCATGGCGGTCGAGGACTCAAACTGTACCGTTCAAGTCCTTGTCTCAGAGGCACTGAGTTGATTGGTATGGAGCCAGGCACCTCCTGATCTGAATCTTGAACTGGCTCCAAATTCTGCATGTCCACACCCCTTGTGGTAGATGATTGAGAATTAGTAGCAGTCACCACCGGCCATGTGCACTGGCTCAAACTTCTGCATGTCCACAACCCAAGTAGTCGATGATTGAGAATTAGTAGCAGTCACCACCGGATTCACTGTCAGAATGATCCATCCTCTCTCCTTCATCAGCTTCAGATCCCACTGTTTCCCTGAGCAGGAAGGTCTGGAATTGAAAATACAGAGGACATTAAACAACATTCACTCAGTACATGGCACTCATTTTGGTTTATAAGCTGGAAATTGAGCCATCAGTGCAGTGTCAAAAGTGTCAGGATGGCCGAGTGGTCTAAGGCACTGCGTTCAGGTCGCAGTCTCCTTTGGAGGCGTGGGTTCGAATCCCACTTCTGACAAGTGTCTTTTGCGAGGTGGATACATTTTTGGACTTTTTTTTTCCAAACACCCGTATCAAAAACAATGTCAACAGTTTCTGTAAATTATCGATAAGATCTATTGTCCGTTGCTTGCACTAATTTCCTGAAGTTGGCTAAATCGCAGTAAATCGGTAAAGCAGGAAATCACAGCATCTTCAACAAATCTTGATAGAGGGGCCGAGATAAAGGTTTCGACCCTACATATCAAAAGCACAGCTGTCAATAGTTCAGCAGGTTCACAGTGCAGAAGGTTCAGTGGCACCAGGGTCCCCTGCATCCCAATCACAGCTGGTTTTTAACTTCTGTATTCAGGGCATGGGAGGGGTGTGTTGCATCGTGCACACACGGTGCCTGTTTCGCAGATAAGTTTTAATAAATACACAGAGAATAATATAGAGTCATTGGCCACGAGGAACACCTTCCCTGACCTTTTATTCTCTCCGGTTCCACGTCACCGCGCCTACCATCCAACTCCAAAACTCGGGGGAGACTAACACTCCCTACCTCCCTTGGTGTGCATCATAGGAGTGCCCATGACGAACACAACATTTCTCCTTAACCAATACAAAACAAACATAGCTGCTCAAAAAAAAGATACCATACTAAACCAGTATACAAGAATAGTACACAACAAGAAATGCCACATTCAGTCAATCCACCCCAAATCCTTGCAGCCGCGTTGAGCATGGCGGTCGAGGACTCAAACTGTACCGTTCAAGTCCTTGTCTCAGAGGCACTGAGTTGATTGGTATGGAGCCAGGCTCCTCCTGATCTGAATCTTGAACTGGCTCCAAATTCTGCATGTCCACACCCCCTGTAGTAGATGATTGAGAATTAGTAGCAGTCACCACCGGCCATGTGCACTGCCTCAAAAAACAGCATGTCCACACCCCATGTAGTAGATGATTGAGAATTAGTAGCAGTCACCACCGGATCCACTGTCAGGATGATCCATCCTCTCTCCTTCATCAGCTTCAGATCCCACTGTTTCCCTGAGCAGGAAGGTCTGGAATTGAAAATACAGAGGACATTTAACAACATTCACTCAGTACATGGCACTCATTTTGGTTTATAAGCTGGAAATTGAGCCATCAGTGCAGTGTCAAGAGTGTCAGGATGGCCGAGTGGTCTAGGTGCTGCGTTCAGGTCGCAGTCTCCTTTGGAGGCATTGGTTCGAATACCACTTCTGACAAGTGTCTTTTGCGAGGTGGATACATTTTTGGACTTTTTTTTTCCAAGCACCCGTATCAAAAACAATGTCAACAGTTTCTGTAAATTATCGATAAGATCTATTGTCCGTTGCTTGCACTAATTTCCTGAAGTTGGCTAAATCGCAGTAAATCGGTAAAGCGGGAAATCACAGCATCTTCAACAAATCGTGATAGAGGGGCAGAGATAAAGGTTTCGACCCTACATATCAAGAGCGCAGCTGTCAATAGTTCAGCAGGTTCACAGTGCAGAAGGTTCAGTGGCACCAGGGTCCCCTGCGTCCCAATCACAGCTGGTTTTTAACTTCTTTATTCAGGGCATGGGAGGGGTGTGTTGCATCGTGCACACACGGTGCCTGTTTCGCAGATAAGTTTTAATAAATACACAGAGAATAATATAGAGTCATTGGCCACGAGGAACACCTTCCCTGATCGTTTATTCTCTCCGGTTCCACGTCACTGCGCCTACCATCCAACTCCAAAACTCGGGGGAGACTAACACTCCCTACCTCCCTTGGTGTGCATCATAAGCGTGCCCATGACGAACACAACATTTCTCCTTAACCCCTTCTGTGCCGCGGACGTAGTGGTTACGTCCCGCGGCACAGTGCTGCTGTGCCGAGGACGTAACCACTACGTCCTCGGCACACAGCCCAGAGGGAGCGCTCTCGCTCCCTCTGTGTGCTTCCCCCCACCCCCCCAAAGTCAGGGATGGAAGGGGAAGCCCTTCCCCTTCCACCCCCGACCCCCCCACCCCCCCATAATGACGTCAGCGCGCGATCACGCGCTGACTTCATTATGGGGATTTCGCCGCACAGGAAGCCATTTGCTTCCTGTGCGGCGAACGGAGAAGAGGTGAGTTCCTCTTCCCGGTGGGTGGGGGGTTTGGGCTAAAGAGGCACCGGGGGAAAGGAAAGGCTTTTCCTTTCCCCCGGTGTCTCTTTGAGCATTCCTGCTGCCCGATCGCATTGCGATCGGGCAGCAGGAATGCCCACTAGACACCAGGGATTTTTTTTTTTTATTGTTGTTACCTGTTTTTGGCATGCGGGGAGCGGCCCCTTGGGCAAGGGTCGCTCCCCTTGTGGGGGCAATTTGTTACGGCCATTTCTGCCCCCCTTGGGGGCAGATTGGCCTACTTTTTAGGCGGGTCTGCCCCCAAGGGGGGCAGAAACCACTGGATCACCAGGGATTTTTATTTTCTGTGCATTTATGTTGGGGGGGGGTGCCCCCTTAGGCAAGGGGCGCCCCCCCCCAAGGGGGCAGAGAACTGTTGGCCTTTTCTGCCCCCCTTGGGGGCAGATCGGCCTATTTTTTTTAGGTCCATCTGCCCCCAAGGGGGGCAGAAGCCACTTAGGCACCAGGGATTGTGTGTGTAGTGAATGGGGGGGCGCCCCCTTGGGCAAGGGTCGCTCCCCTGTGGGGGGCATGTCCGTTAGGGCCATTTCTGCCCCCCTTGAGGGCAGATTGGCTACTTTTTAGCCAGATCTGCCCCCAAGGGGGGCAGAAAACACTAGATCACCAGGGTTTTTTATTTTTATGTGTATTTATGTGGGGGGGGGTGCCCCCTTGGGCAAGGGGCGCCCCCCCAAGGGAGCAGAGAACTGTTGGCCTTTTCTACCCCCCTTGGGGGCAAATCGGCCTATTTTTTTTAGGTCCATCTGCCCCCAAGGGGGGCAGAAGCCACTTAGGCACCAGGGATTGTGTGTGTAGTGGATGGGGGGGCGCCCCCTTGGGCAAGGGTCGCTCCCCTTTGGGGGGCATGTCTTTTAGGGCCATTTCTGCCCCCCTTGAGGGCAGATCAGCCTATTATTTTTAGGCTGATCTGCCCCCAAGGGGGGCAGAAACCACTAGAACGCCAGGGATGTTTTTTTATGTGTTTATTTTTGTGGGGGGGCGTCCCCTTGGGCACGGGGCGCCCCCCCAAGGGGGGCATTGACCTGTTGGCCATTTCTGCCCCCCCTGGGGGCAGATGGGCCTATTTTTCTAGACCCACCTGCCCCCAAGGGGGGCAGAAGCCACGTAGACACCAGGGATAGTGTGTGTGTGTGTGTGTGTTAGTGGATGGGGGGGGGGCTTGGGCAAGGGTCGCCCCCCACTTTGGGGGCACATGTACCCAGGCCATTTCTGCACCCCTTGGAGACAGATCAGCCTATTATTTTTAGGCTGATCTGCCCCCAAGGGGGGCAGAAACCACTAGAACGCCAGGGATTTTTTTTTATGTGTTTATTTTTGTGTGGGGGCGTCCCCTTGTGCACGGGCGCCCCCCCAAGGGGGGCATTGACCTGTTGGCCATTTCTGCCCCCCTTGGGGGCAGATGGGCCTATTTTTCTAGACCCACC
This sequence comes from Pleurodeles waltl, assembly GCF_031143425.1. Lineage (NCBI taxonomy): Eukaryota > Metazoa > Chordata > Amphibia > Caudata > Salamandridae > Pleurodeles > Pleurodeles waltl. The sequence continues at coordinate 7,165,568 of NW_027150097.1, forward strand.
TGCCCCCAAGGGGGGCAGAAGCCACGTAGACACCAGGGATAGTGTGTGTGTGTGTGTGTGTGTTAGTGGATGGGGGGGGGCTTGGGCAAGGGTCGCCCCCCACTTTGGGGGCACATGTACCCAGGCCATTTCTGCACCCCTTGGAGACAGATCAGCCTATTATTTTTAGGCTGATCTGCCCCCAAGGGGGGCAGAAACCACTAGAACGCCAGGGAATTTTTTTTTATTTGTTTATTTTTGTGGGGGGGGCGTCCCCTTGGTCACGGGGCGCCCCCCCAAGGGGGGCATTGACCTGTTGGCCATTTCTACACCCCCTGGGGGCAGATGGGCCTATTTTCTTAGGCCCACCTGCCCCCAAGGGGGCAGAAGCCACTTAGGCACCAGGGATAGTGTTGTGTGTGTTTTTTTTGTTTGAGGGCTGTCCCCTTTGGCAAGGGTCGCTCTCCATGGGGACACAGTACTAAAGGTATTTTTTGGCTTCCTTGGGGCAGACAGGCCTATTTTTTTAGTAGGCCCATCTGCCCCTATGGCAGAATCCACTTAGGCACCAATTTCTAAAATGTTTGATGGTGGGGTGTTTGTCAACTGAAGAAGTCTTTGCATTTGTGATAAAAAATGTTTTCCTCCTTTTTGTTCTAGTTCAAAGCTTTTGCTTTATTTGCTGTGGCTCCTTGCGGTTTTGGCGGTGGTTGACCTGCAGTTTGCACAGTTGCATGTTTTAGGTAAGTAAAAACAATTTACTCCAAAGGAGTATTGTTGCCATGCATGAATGACATGTTTGTAGGGGGTGTACTAAATGCAGGATTGTGTGTGAAATTGTCCTTAGGTTTGTGCACAATGATATTTGTTTTGTCTTATTTCTAATTTGCCTTTCTTTCTTTCTTTTTAGTGGGATATCATTGGTGATTGCTGTGTAGTTGCTGGTGAATCAAGCTTTTTCAGGCAAGTGAGCGGTATATTTTTTGAGTTTGTAACTCTTACTAACAAAGCTACACTTTGTTACTTGTCTTACACAGTGCTGGTTGTTGGTGGTGAATTTGTCCAGTTAATTTTAGCAGGAGAGATCATGGCTAGCCGCAGGATGACCGCTCAGCAGGTGGTTGGTATGCTTTTTGAGTCACAGTCTGATCATGACTATGAGACGGACTCTGCATCTGAGGCAGAGGAGGAAGTCAGAGATTCTGGCAGTGATGTTTCTGTTGGAGGGGAATCTTCTGATGATGAAGCCACACTCAGTGCAGATGAAGGTTCTGTTTTAGAGGAGGACATTGATGTGCCAATAGTGCAGCAACCTGGGGCTGAAAGGTTTCCCGTTAGAAGACCTGATGTCTGGGTTGCCCCAAACATGGAGCAGCCAGAGTTGCCTGCCTTTACTGGTCTCCCGGGGTGTAACGCCAATACAGAGAACTTTATGCCTATCAATTTCTTTGAGTTATTCATGGATGATGTGTTTTTGGAAGAGATTGTTGAGCAGACTAATTTGTATGCGGAGCAGCATTTGAGGGACAACGCTGCTAGACTTAGGCCACACTCTAGAGCTGCCCAGTGGATTCCCACAAATTTGGAGGAGCTAAAAAAGTTTTTGGGTTTGACTTTTTTGATGGGGTTGATAAGGAAGCCGTCACTGGCTTCTTATTGGTCTACTAGTCCCTTGATGGCAACAGCTATATTTCCAGCTACCATGAGTCGTAATCGGTATTTGCTTCTTCTTAGGATGCTGCATTTTGTTGACAATGCATTAGCCTTGCCACGAGATCACCCAGATTCTGACCGTCTTTTTAAGATTAGGCCTGTCCTTGATCATTTTGTAGATCGGTTTTCGGAGGTCTATGTTCCAGGCAAAGAGATAAGTGTGGACGAGTCTTTGGTCCTCTTCAAGGGTCGTTTGGTTTTTAGGCAGTACATTCCTAGCAAAAGGGCACGATATGGAATTAAATTGTATATGCTGTCTGAAAGTAGGACAGGATATGTGTATAGTTTCCGTGTGTACACTGGTAGGGATTCCAATATTGACCCCCCTGGTTGTCCTCCCACTTTTGGAGTTACTGAGAAAATAGTGTGGGATCTTGGTAGACGACTGTTCAACAAAGGTCACCATTTGTATGTAGATAACTTCTACACTGGTGTGCAGTTGATCAAGGAATTGTTTAGAGTGGACACAGTTGCTTGTGGCACAATCCGTTCTAACTGGAAAGGCTATCCAAGGGAGCTTGTCTGTAAAAAACTTGAGAGGGGACAGTGCTGTGCCTTGCGGAACGAGGAGCTGCTAGCTTTGAAATTTTCAGACAAGAGGGATGTCTACATGCTAAGTACCATCCATGATGAAAGTACTTCCCCTGTGACTGTTTGGGGCCAGGTTGCTGAAGTGCGCAAACCTGTGTGCATTTTAGATTATAATAAGCACATGGGAGGTGTAGATAGAGTTGACCAGAGGTTGGAACCTTATACTGCTATTCGTAAGTCTTATGTTTGGTATAAGAAGTTAGCACTTCACCTCTTCCACTTAGCATCCTTCAATGCTTTTATTGTGTTTAGGGATAGGTCTCCAGACTCAAAGATGACATTTGTGAAATTTCAGGAGTCAGTGATAGAGAGCCTTATTGTGGTGGAACAGGCCAGAGTTCCTAGAGAAGCAGTGGTGGAGGATGTGGCTAGATTGAAAGATCGCCACTTTGCTGAGCACATTCCTCCCACACCCAAAAAAGACTTTCCAGCTAAGAAATGTAGAGTGTGTTTTCGAAGAGGTATCCGGAGGGAGTCTCGAATGTACTGCCCAGATTGTCCTTCAAAGCCTGGGCTGTGTGTCGGTGCTTGTTTTAAGAATTACCACACCCAGAAGAATTTCTGGGAACAATCATGAGTGTAAACTCATGTCTGTTTTGTATTTTCATGTGTTTAGTTTCATGGTTAGCATTTCTGTCATGTTGTTAGTTAGAGCTTTTGTGTTTGTTGTTTTGTAATTCTTTCTACTTAGTTAGGGGTTCCTCTGTTTAAAAAAATAAAATAAAATATGATGCCATTGTGTGTGGAGTGGGGCTTGGCTGAGACTGTACATATTGACTTGATGTTGGCTACTGCAACACACTGCCAGCCAAACACCAGTCCACACACTCCCATCAGCTGGTGTGATTGTTGTATCAGGCATGTGGGCGTATGTAAGTGATGGGCCCTTGAGTGGCGCTGTCTGTCGATGTGAGTGTTGTAATGTGCTGGGCCCGTGGCTGGCGGTGTGAATGGCCTTGTGTGTGTCATGTATGAAAGTTGTGTGAATGGACTGTAAAGCGGTTGGTGCCTTGTCGCGGCTTTACAGCTCACGAGCTGTGAGTCATTGGTTCAGTTTTTTGCCTTTCAGTTACTAACAGTGCTTTTCATTTTTGTGAAAGCTCTTGTTAGTAAAATTTGATCCACTGAACCATCACTCACCCTCGTGCCAAATCCAACCAGTATGTGTGGTAAAAATGACCAAACCTGCTCCGCTGTAATCAGGCGTCGCAGCACACCTATGACACGCTAGGTGCCTCAGGTGGGACCCCGATGATGAAGCATGCCACCAACTTGGTTGGTGGGTGAGGGGTCTTTTTCACATAACCTAAGTGTGTTTCTTTTCAAAATTTTAGTGTTTGGCACATCACGGACGTATGTGGGCACATCAAAACGATATATTACAAAACTACCTGTGTTTGGGGGGGGAGAGGGCACCTATGTTTTTGGTCCTGTGTGCGGCCTTCATCTAGGGAAACCTACCAAACCCAGACATTTTTTAAAACTAGACACCCCAAGGAGTCTAGGGAGGAGTGGCTTGCGTGGATCCCCCAACATTTTCTTACCCAGACTCCTCTGTAAACCTCAAAATGTGCTTAAAAAAAGCATATTTTCCTGACTTTTCTTCGTACGATCACCACTCCAGCACAAAATTCCTACTCCCCAGTGTTCCCCTCAGTCTCCCAAATAAAATGACACCTCACGTATGTGGGTCCCCAAAGCAGAGTCAGTCTAAAGATGTATAAAAGAATATGTCCTTATAAACTCGCAGTACTATCCCCTGGATCTCTACAAGTTTTGGGCCTTATTCTGTTGGAGGCACCTGGCCCACCCACACAACTGAGGTATCATTTTTATCAGGAGACTTGGGGGAACGCTGGGTGGAAGGAAATTTGTGGCTCCACTCAGATTCCAGAACTTTCTGTCACCGAAATGTGTGAAAAATGCGTTTTTTTAGCCAAAATTTGAGGTTTGGAAAGGATTCTGGGTAACAGAACCTGGTCAGAGCCCCTCAAGTCACCCCATCTTGGATTCCCCTAGGTCTCTAGTTTTCAGAAATGCACAGGTTTGGTAGGTTTCCCTAGGTGCTGGCTGAGCTACAGGCCAAAAACTACAGGTAGGCACTGTTTTCAATGAAAAAATGTGATGTGTCCACGCTGCGCTTTGGGGCGTTTCCTGTCGCGGGCGCTAGGCCTACCCACACAAGTGAGGTATCATTTTTATCGGGAGACTTGGGGGAACGCTGGGTGGAAGGAAATTTGTGGCTCCTCCCAGATTCCAGAACTTTCTGCCACAGAAATGTGAGGAACATGTGTTTTTTTAGCCAATTTTTGAGCTTTGCAAAGGATTCTGGGTAACAGAACCTGGTCCGAGCCCCGCCAGTCACCCCTCCTTGGATTCCCCTAGGTCTCTAGTTTTCAGAAATGCACAGGTTTGGTAGGTTTCCCTAGGTGGCGGCTGAGCTAGAGGCCAAAATCTACAGGTAGGCACTTTGCTAAAAACAGGTCTGTTTTCTGTGATGTGTCCACGTTGCGCTTTGGGGCGTTTCCTGTCGCGGGCGCTAGGCCTACCCACACAAGTGAGGTATCATTTTTATCGGGAGACGTGGGGGAACGCTGGGTAGAAGGAAATTTGTGGCTCCTCTCGGATTCCAGAACTTTCTGCCACAGAAATGTGAGGAACATGTGTTTTTTTAGCCAATTTTTGAGCTTTGCAAAGGATTCTGGGTAACAGAACCTGGTCCGAGCCCCGCCAGTCACCCCTCCTTGGATTCCCCTAGGTCTCTAGTTTTCAGAAATGTACAGGTTTGGTAGGTTTCCCTAGGTGCCGGCTGAGCTAGAGGCCAAAATCTACAGGTAGTCACTTCGCAAAAAACACCTCTGTTTTCTTCCAAAATTTTGGTGGTGTCCACGTTGCGCTTTGGGGCGTTTCCTGTCGCGGGCGCTAGGCCTACCCACACAAGTGAGGTATCATTTTTATCGGGAGACGTGGGGGAACGCTGGGTAGAAGGAAATTTGTGGCTCCTCTCGGATTCCAGAACTTTCTGCCACAGAAATGTGAGGAACATGTGTTTTTTTAGCCAATTTTTGAGCTTTGCAAAGGATTCTGGGTAACAGAACCTGGTCCGAGCCCCGCCAGTCACCCCTCCTTGGATTCCCCTAGGTCTCTAGTTTTCAGAAATGTACAGGTTTGGTAGGTTTCCCTAGGTGCCGGCTGAGCTAGAGGCCAAAATCTACAGGTAGTCACTTCGCAAAAAACACCTCTGTTTTCTTCCAAAATTTTGGTGGTGTCCACGTTGCGCTTTGGGGCGTTTCCTGTCGCGGGCGCTAGGCCTACCCACGCAAGTGAGGTATCATTTTTATCGGGAGACTTGGGGGAACGCTGGGTGGAAGGAAATTTGTGGCTCCTCCCAGATTCCAGAACTTTCTGCCACAGAAATGTGAGGAACATGTGTTTTTTTAGCCAATTTTTGAGTTTTGCAAAGGATTCTGGGTAACAGAACCTGGTCCGAGCCCCGCCAGTCACCCCACCTTGGATTCCCCTAGGTCTCTAGTTTTCAGAAATGCACAGGTTTGGTAGGTTTCCTTAGGTGGCGGCTGAGCTAGAGGCCAAAATCTACAGGTAGGCACTTTGCTAAAAACAGGTCTGTTTTCTGTGATGTGTCCACGTTGCGCTTTGGGGCGTTTCCTGTCGCGGGCTCTAGGCCTACCCACACAAGTGAGGTATCATTTTTATCGGGAGACGTGGGGGAACGCTGGGTTGAAGGACATTTGTGGCTCCTCTCAGATTCCAGCACTTTCTGCCACAGAAATGTGAGGAACATGTGTTTTTTTAGCCAATTTGTGAGCTTTGCAAAGGATTCTGGGTAACAGAACCTGGTCCGAGCCCCGCCAGTCACCCCTCCTTGGATTCCCCTAGGTCTCTAGTTTTCAGAAATGCACAGGTTTGGTAGGTTTCCCTAGGTGGCGGCTGAGCTAGAGGCCAAAATCTACAGGTAGGCACTTTGCTAAAAACAGGTCTGTTTTCTGTGATGTGTCCACGTTGCGCTTTGGGGCGTTTCCTGTCGCGGGCGCTAGGCCTACCCACACAAGTGAGGTATCATTTTTATCGGGAGACATGGGGGAACGCTGGGTGGAAGGACATTTGTGGCTCCTCTCAGATTCCAGCACTTTCTGCCACAGAAATGTGAGGAACATGTGTTTTTTTAGCCAATTTTTGAGCTTTGCAAAGGATTCTGGGTAACAGAACCTGGTCCGAGCCCCGCCAGTCACCCCTCCTTGGATTCCCCTAGGTCTCTAGTTTTCAGAAATGTACAGGTTTGGTAGGTTTCCCTAGGTGCCGGCTGAGCTAGAGGCCAAAATCTACAGGTAGTCACTTCGCAAAAAACACCTCTGTTTTCTTCCAAAATTTTGGTGGTGTCCACGTTGCGCTTTGGGGCGTTTCCTGTCGCGGGCGCTAGGCCTACCCACGCAAGTGAGGTATCATTTTTATCGGGAGACTTGGGGGAACACTGGGTGGAAGGAAATTTGTGGCTCCTCCCAGATTCCAGAACTTTCTGCCACAGAAATGTGAGGAACATGTGTTTTTTTAGCCAATTTTTGAGCTTTGCAAAGGATTCTGGGTAACAGAACCTGGTCCGAGCCCCGCCAGTCACCCCTCCTTGGATTCCCCTAGGTCTCTAGTTTTCAGAAATGCACAGGTTTGGTAGGTTTCCCTAGGTGGCGGCTGAGCTAGAGGCCAAAATCTACAGGTAGGCACTTTGCTAAAAACAGGTCTGTTTTCTGTGATGTGTCCACGTTGCGCTTTGGGGCGTTTCCTGTCGCGGGCGCTAGGCCTACCCACACAAGTGAGGTACCATTTTTATCGGGAGACGTGGGGGAACGCTGGGTGGAAGGACATTTGTGGCTCCTCTCAGATTCCAGCACTTTCTGCCACAGAAATGTGAGGAACATGTGTTTTTTTAGCCAATTTTTGAGCTTTGCAAAGGATTCTGGGTAACAGAACCTGGTCCGAGCCACACAAATCACCCCATCTTGGATTCCCCTAGGTCTCTAGTTTTCAGAAATGCACAGGTTTGGTAGGTTTCCCTAGGTGGCGGCTGAGCTAGAGGCCAAAATCTACAGGTAGGCACTTTGCTAAAAACAGGTCTGTTTTCTGTGATGTGTCCACATTGCGCTTTGGGGTGTTTCCTGTCGCGGGCGCTAGGCCTACCCACACAAGTGAGGTATCATTTTTATCGGGAGACGTGGGGGAACGCTGGGTGGAAGGAAATTTGTGGCTCCTCTCAGATTCCAGAACTTTCTGCCACAGAAATGTGAGGAACATGTGTTTTTTTAGCCAAATTTTGAGGTTTGCAAAGGATTCTGGGTAACAGAACATGGTCCGAGCCACACAAATCACCCCATCTTGGATTCCCCTAGGTCTCTAGTTTTCAGAAATGCACAGGTTTGGTAGGTTTCCCTAGGTGGCGGCTGAGCTAGAGGCCAAAATCTACAGGTAGGCACTTTGCTAAAAACAGGTCTGTTTTCTGTGATGTGTCCACGTTGCGCTTTGGGGCGTTTCCTGTCGCGGGCGCTAGGCCTACCCCCACAAGTGAGGTATCATTTTTATCGGGAGACTTGGGGGAACATAGAATAGCAAAACAAGTGTTATTGCCCCTTGTCTTTCTCTACATTTTTCCCTTCCAAATGTAAGACAGTGTGTAAAAAAGACGTCTATTTGAGAAATGCCCTGTAATTCACATGCTAGTATGGGCACCCCGGAATTCAGAGATGTGCAAATAACCACTGCTTCTCAACACCTTATCTTGTGCCCATTTTGGAAATACAAAGGTTTTTTTGATAGCTATTTTTTACTCTTTATATTTCAGCAAATGAATTGCTGTATACCCGGCATAGAATGAAAACCCACTGCAGGGTGCAGGTCATTTATTGGCTCTGGGTACCTAGAGTTCTTGATGAACCTACAAGCCCTATATATCCCCGCAACAAGAAGAGTCCAGCAGACGTAACGGTATATTGCTTTCGAAAATCTGACATTGCAGGAAAAAGTTACAGAGTAAAACTTAGAGAAAAATTGATGTTTTTTTCACCTCAATTTCAATATTTTTCTTTTTCAGTTGCTATTTTCTGTAGGAAACCCTTGTAGGATCTACACAAATTACCCCTTGCTGAATTCAGAATTTTGTCTACTTTTCAGAAATGTTGCGGTTTATGGGATCCAGCGTTGGTTTCATGCCCATTTCTGTCACTGACTGGAATGAGGCTGAAAGCACAAAAAATCGTAAAAATGGGGTATGTCCCAGTAAAATGCCAAAATTGGGTTGAAAAATTGGGTTTTCTGATTCAAGTCTGCCTGTTCCTGAAAGCTGGGAAGCTGGTGATTTTATCACCGCAAACCCTTTGTTGATGCCCTTTTCAGGGAAAAAACCACAAGCCTTCTTCTGCAGCCCATTTTTCCAAATTTTTTTAAAAAAATGAAATTTTCACTGTTTTTTGGCTAATTTCTTGGCCTCCTTCTGGGGAACCCACAAAGTCTGGGTACCTCTAGAATCCCTAGGATGTTGGAAAAAAAGGACGCAAATTTGGCATGGGTAGCTTATGTGAACAAAAAGTTATGAGGGCCTAAGCGCGAACTGCTCCAAATAGCCAAAAAAAGGCTCGGCACAGGAGGGGGAAAAGGCCTGGCAGCGAAGGGGTTAACCAATACAAAATAAACATAGCTGCCCAAAAAAAAGATACTATACTAATCCAATATACAAGAATAGTACACAACAAGAAATGCCACATTCAGTCAATGCACCCCGAATCCTTGCAGCCGCGTTGAGCATGGCGGTCGAGGACTCAAACTGTACCGTTCAAGTCCTTGTCTCAGAGGCACTGAGTTGATTGGTATGGAGCCAGGCACCTCCTGATCTGAATCTTGAACTGGCTCCAAATTCTGCATGTCCACACCCCTTGTAGTAGATGATTGAGAATTAGTAGCAGTCACCACCGGCCATGTGCACTGGCTCAAAATTCTGCATGTCCACACCCCATGTAGTCGATGATTGAGAATTAGTAGCAGTCACCACCGGATCCACTGTCAGGATGATCCATCCTCTCTCTTTCATCAGCTCCAGATCCCACTTTTTCCCTGAGCAGAAAGGTCTGGAATTGAAAATACAGAGGACATTAAACAACATTCACTCAGTACATGGCACTCATTTTGGTTGATAAGCTGGAAATTAAGCCATCAGTCTGGTGTCAAGAGTGTCAGGATGGCCGGGTGGTCTAAGGTGCTGTGCTCAGGTTGCAGTCTCCCTTGGAGACGTGGGTTCAAACCCCACTTCTGACAAGTGCCTTTTGCGAGGTGGATACATTTATGGACTTTTTTTTCCAAGCACCCTTATCAAAAACAATATCAACAGTTTCTGTAAATTATCGATAAGATCTATTGTCCGTTGCTTGCACTAATTGCTTGAAGTTGGCTAAATCGCAGTAAATCGGTAAAGCAGGAAATCACAGCATCTTCAACAAATCGTGATAGAGGGGCCGAGATAAAGGTTTCGACCCTACATATCAAAAGCGCAGCTGTCAATAGTTCAGCAGGTTCACAGTGCAGAAGGTTCAGTGGCACCAGGGTCCCCTGCGTCCCAATCACAGCTGGTTTTTAACTTCTGTATTCAGGGGATGGGAGGGGTGGGGGTGTTGCGTCGTGAACACACAGTGCCTGTTTTGCAGAGAAGTTTTAATAAATACACAAAGAATAATATGGAGTCTTTGGCCACGAGGAACACCTTCCCCTACCTTTTATTCTCTCCGATTCCACATCACCGCACCTACCATCCAACTCCAAAACTCGGGGGAGACTAACACTCCCTACCTCCCTTGGTGTGCATCATGGGCGTGCCCATGACGAACACAACATTTCTCCTTAACCAATACAAAACAAACATAGCTGCTCAAAAAAAAAGATACTATACTAATCCAGTATGCAAGAATAATACACAACAATAAATACCACATTCAGTCAATCCACCCCGAATCCTTGCAGCCGCGTTGAGCATGGCGGTCGAGGACTCAAACTGTACCGTTCAAGTCCTTGTCTCAGAGGCACTGAGTTGATTGGTATGGAGCCAGGCACCTCCTGATCTGAATCTTGAACTGGCTCCAAATTCTGCATGTCCACACCCCCTGTAGTAGATGATTGAGAATTAGTAGCAGTCACCACCGGCCATATGCACTGGCTCAAAATTCTGCAAGTCCACACCCCATGTAGTAGATGATTGAGAATTAGTAGCAGTCACCACAGGTTCCACTGTCAGGATGATCCATCCTCTCTGCTTCATCAGCTTCAGATCCCACTGTTTCCCTGAGCAGGAAGGTCTGGAATTGAAAATACAGAGGACATTAAATAACATTCACTCAGTACATGGCACTCATTTTGGTTTATAAGCTGGAAATTGAGCCATCAGTCTGGTGTCAAGAGTGTCAGGATAGCCGGGTGGTCTAAGGTGCTGCATTCAGGTCGCAGTCTCCCTTGGAGACGTGGGTTCAAACCCCACTTCTGACAAGTTTCTTTTGCGAGGTGGATACATTTTTGGACTTTTTTTTTCCAAGCACCCTTATCAAAAACAATGTCAACAGTTTCTGTAAATTATCGATAAGATCTATTGTCCGTTGCTTGCACTAATTGCCTGAAGTTGGCTAAATCGCAGTAAATCGGTAAAGCAGGAAATCACAGCATCTTCAACAAATCGTGATAGAGGGGCCGAGATAAAGGTTTCGACCCTACATATCAAAAGCACAGCTGTCAATAGTTCAGCAGGTTCACAGTGCAGAAGGTTCAGTGGCACCAGGTTCCCCTGCATCCCAATCACAGCTGGTTTTTAACTTCTGTATTCAGGGCATGGGAGGGGTGTGTTGCATCGTGCACACACAGTGCCTGTTTCGCAGATAAGTTTTAATAAATACATAGAGAATAATATAGAGTCATTGGCCACGAGGAGCACCTTCCCTGACCTTTTATTCTCTCCGGTTCCACGTCACCGTGCCTACCATCCAACTCCAAAACTCGGGGGAGACTAACACTCCCTACCTCCCTTGGTGTGCATCATAGGCGTGCCCATGATGAACACAACATTTCTCCTTAACCAATACAAAACAAACATAGCTGCTCAAAGAAAAGATACTACACTAATCCAGTATACAAGAATAGTACTTAACAAGAAATGCCACATTCAGTCAATCCACCCCGAATCCTTGCAGCCGCGTTGAGCATGGCGGTCGAGGACTCAAACTGTACAGTTCAAGTCCTTGTCTCAGAGGCACTGAGTTGATTGGTATGGAGCCAGGCACCTCCTGATCTGAATCTTGAACTGGCTCCAAATTCTGCATGTCCACACCCCTTGTAGTAGATGATTGAGAATAAGTAGCAGTCACCACTGGCCATGTGCACTGGCTCAAACTTCTGCATGTCCACACCCCATGTAGTCGATGATTGAGAATTAGTAGCAGTCACCACCGGATTCACTGTCAGGATGATCCATCCTCTCTCCTTCATCAGCTTCAGATCCCACTGTTTCCCTGAGCAGGAAGGTCTGGAATTGAAAATACAGAGGACATTAAATAACATTCACTCAGTATATGGCACTCATTTTGGTTTATAAGCTGGAAATTGAGCCATCCGTCTGGTGTCAAGAGTGTTACGATGGCCAGGTGGTCTAAGGTGCTGGGTTCAAGTTGCAGTCTCCCTTGGAGACGTGGGTTCAAGCCCCACTCCTAACAAGGGTCTTTTGCGAGGTGGATACATTTTTGGACTTTTTTTTTCCAAGCACCCTTATCAAAAACAATGTCAACAGTTTCTGTAAATTATCGATAAGATCTATTGTCCGTTGCTTGCACTAATTGCCTGAAGTTGGCTAAATCGCAGTAAATCGGTAAAGCAGGAAATCACAGCATCTTCAACAAATCGTGATAGAGGGGCGGAGATAAAGGTTTCGACCCTACATATCAAAAGCACAGCTGTCAATAGTTCAGCAGGTTCACAGTGCAGAAGGTTCAGTGGCACCAGGTTCCCCTGCATCCCAATCACAGCTGGTTTTTAACTTCTGTATTCAGGGCATGGGAGGGGTGTGTTCCATCGTGCACACACGGTGCCTGTTTCGCAGATAAGTTTTAATAAATACACAGAGAATAATATAGAGTCATTGGCCACGAGGAACACCTTCCCTGACCTTTTATTCTCTCGGTTCCACGTCACCGCGCCTACCATCCAACTCCAATACTCGGGGGAGACTAACACTCCCTACCTCCCTTGGTGTGCATCATAGGCGTGCCCATGACGAACACAACATTTCTCCTTAACCTATACAAAACAAACATAGCTGCTCAAAAAAAAGATACTATACTAATCCAGTATACAAGAATGGTACACAACTAGAAATGCCACATTCAGTCAATCCACCCCGAATCCTTGCAGCGGCGTTGAGCATGGCGGTCGAGGACTCAAACTGTACCGTTCAAGTCCTTGTCTCAGAGGCACTGAGTTGATTGGTATGGAGCCAGGCACCTCCTGATCTGAATCGTGAACTGGCTCTAAATTCTGCAAGTCCACACCCCTTCTAGTAGATGATTGAGAATTAGTAGCAGTCACCACCCGCCATGCGCACTGGCTCAAACTTCTGCATGTCCTCACCCCATGTAGTCGATGATTGAGAATTAGTAGCAGTCACCACCGGATTCACTTTCAGGATGATCCATCCTCTCTCCTTCATCAGCTTCAGATCCCACTGTTTCCCTGAGCAGGAAGGTCTGGAATTGAAAATACAGAGGACATTAAACAACATTTACTCAGTACATGGCACTCATTTTGGTTTATAAGCTGGAAATTGAGCCATCAGTACAGTGTCAGGATGGCCGAGTGGTCTAAGGCGCCTTGTTCAGGTCGTAGTCTCCTTTGGAGGCGTGGGTTCGAATCCCACTTCAGACAAGTGTCTTTTGCGAGGTGGATACATTTTTGGACTTTTTTTTCCCAAGCACCCGTATCAAAAACAATGTCAACAGTTTCTGTAAATTATCGATAAGATCTATTGTCCGTTGCTTGCACTAATTTCCTGAAGTTGGCTAAATCGCAGTAAATTGGTAAAGCGGGAAATCACAGCATCTTCAACAAATCGTGATAGAGGGGCAGAGATAAAGGTTTCGACCCTACATATCAAGAGCGCAGCTGTCAATAGTTCAGCAGGTTCACAGTGCAGAAGGTTCAGTGGCACCAGGGTCCCCTGCGTCCCAATCACAGCTGGTTTTTAACTTCTGTATTCAGGGCATGGGAGGGGTGTTTTGCATCGTGCACTCACGCTGCCTGTTTCGCAGATAAGTTTAAATAAATACACAGAGAATAATATAGAGTCATTGGCCACGAGGAACACCTTCCCTGACCTTTAATTCGCTCCGGTTCCACGTCACCGCGCCTACCATCCAACTCCAAAACTCGGGGGAGACTAACACTCCCTACCTCCCTTGGTGTGCATCATATGCGTGCCCATGACGAACACAACATTTCTCCTTAACCAATACAAAACAAACATAGCTGCTAAAAAAAAACATACTATACTAATCCAGTATACAAGAATGGTACACAACAAGAAATGCCACATTCAGTCAATCCACCCCGAATCCTTGCAGCCGCGTTGAGCATGGGGGTCGAGGACTCAAACTGTACCGTTCAAGTCCTTGTCTCAGAGGCACTGAGTTGATTGGTATGGAGCCAGGCACCTCCTGATCTGAATCTTGAACTGGCTCCAAATTCTGCATGTACACACCCCCTGTAGTAGATGATTGAGAATTAGTAGCAGTCACCACCGGCCATGTGCACTGGCTCAAAATTCAGCATGTCCACACCCCATGTAGTAGATGATTGAGAATTAGTAGCAGTGACCACCGGCCATGTGCACTGGCTCAAAAGTCAGCATGTCCACACCCCATGTAGTAGATGATTGAGAATTAGTAGCAGTCACCACCGGATCCACTGTCAGGATGATCCATCCTCTCTCCTTCATCAGCTTCAGATCCCACTGTTTCCATGAGCAGTAAGGTCTGTAATTGAAAATACAGAGGACATTAAACAACATTCACTCAGTACATGGCACTCATTTTGGTTTATATGCTGGAAATTGAGCCATCAGTGCAGGGTCAAGAGTGTTAGGATGGCCGAGTGGTCTAAGGCGCTGCGTTCAGGTTGCAGTCTCCTTTGGAGGCGTGGGTTCGAATCCCACTTCTGACTAGTGTCTTTTGCGAGGTGGATACATTTTTGAACTTTTTTTTTCCAAGCACCCGTATCAAAAACAATGTCAACAGTTTCTGTAAATTATCGATAAGATCTATTGTCCGTTGCTTGCACTAATTTCCTGAAGTTGGCTAAATCGCAGTAAATCGGTAAAGCTGGAAATCACAGCATCTTCAACAAATCGTGATAGAGGGGCAGAGATAAAGGTTTCGACCCTACATATCAAGAGCGCAGCTGTCAATAGTTCAGCAGGTTCACAGTGCAGAAGGTTCAGTGGCACCAGGGTCCCCTGCGTCCCAATCACAGCTGGTTTTTAACTTCTGTATTCAGGGCATGGGAGGGGTGTGTTGCGTCGTGCACACACAGTGCCTGTTTTGCAGATAAGTTTTAATAAATACACAAAGAATAATATGGAGTCTTTGGCCACGAGGAACACCTTCCCCTACCTTTTATTCTCTCCGGTTCCACGTCACCGCGCCTACCATCCAACTCTAAAACTCGGGGGAGACTAACACTCCCTACCTCCCTTGGTGTGCATCATAGGCGTGCCCATGACGAACACAACATTTCTCCTTAACCAATACAAAACAAACATAGCTGCTCAAAAAAAAGATACTATACTAAACCAGTATACAAGAATAGTACGCAACAAGAAATGCCACATTCAGTCAATCCACCCCGAATCCTTGCAGCCGCGTTGAGCATGGCGGTCGAGGACTCAAACTGTACCGTTCAAGTCCTTGTCTCAGAGGCACTGAGTTGATTGGTATGGAACCAGGCACCTCCTGATCTGAATCTTGAACTGGCTCCAAATTCTGCATGTCCACACCCCCTGTGGTAAATGATTGAGAATTAGTAGCAGTCACCACCGTCCATGTGCACTGGCTCAAAATTCAGCATGTCCACACCCCATGTAGTAGATGATTGAGAATTAGTAGCAGTCACCACCGGATCCACTGTCAGGATGATCCATCCTCTCTCCTTCATCAGCTTCAGATCCCACTGTTTCCCTGAGCAGGAAGGTCTGGAATTGAAAATACAGAGGACATTAAATAACATTCACTCAGTACATGGCACTCATTTTGGTTTATAAGCTGAAAATTGAGCCATCCGTCTGGTGTCAAGAGTGTCACGATGGCCAGGTGGTCTAAGGTGCGGGGTTCAGGTCGCAGTCTCCCTTGGAGACATGGGTTCAAACCCCACTCCTGACAAGTGTCTTTTGCGAGGTGGATACATTTTTGGACTTTTTTTTTCCAAGCACCCTTATCAAAAACAATGTCAACAGTTTCTGTAAATTATCAATAAGATCTATTGTCCGTTGCTTGCACTAATTGCCTGAAGTTGGCTAAATCGCAGTAAATCGGTAAAGCAGGAAATCACAGCATCTTCAACAAATCGTGATAGAGGGGCTGAGATAAAGGTTTCGACCCTACATATCAAAAGCACAGCTGTCAATAGTTCAGCAGGTTCACAGTGCAGAAGGTTCAGTGGCACCAGGTTCCCCTGCATCCCAATCACAGCTGGTTTTTAACTTCTGTATTCAGGGCATGGGAGGGGTGTGTTGCATCGTGCACACACAGTGCCTGTTTCGCAGATAAGTTTTAATAAATACACAGAGAATAATATAGAGTCATTGGCCACGAGGAACACCTTCCCTGACCTTTTATTCTCTCCGGTTCAACGTCACCGCGCCTACCATCCAACTCCAAAACTCGGGGGAGACTAACACTCCCTACCTCCCTTGGTGTGCATCATAGGCGTGCCCATGACGAACACAACATTTCTCCTTAACGAATACAAAACAAACATAGCTGCTCAAAAAAAAGATACTATACTAATCCAGTATACAAGAATGGTACACAACAAGAAATGCCACATTCAGTCAATCCACCCCGAATCCTTGCAGCCGCGTTGAGCATGGCGGTCGAGGACTCAAACTGTACCGTTCAAGTCCTTGTCTCAGAGGCACTGAGTTGATTGGTATGGAGCCAGGCACCTCCTGATCTAAATCGTGAACTGGCTCCAAATTCTGCAAGTCCACACCCCTTGTAGTAGATGATTGAGAATTAGTAGCAGTCACCACCCGCCATGCGCACTGGCTCAAACTTCTGCATGTCCACACCCCATGTAGTCGATGATTGAGAATTAGTAGCAGTCACCACCGGATTCACTGTCAGGATGATCCATCCTCTCTCCTTCATCAGCTTCAGATCCCACTGTTTCCCTGAGCAGGAACGTCTGGAATTGAAAATACAGAGGACATTAAACAACATTCACTCAGTACATGGCACTCATTTTGGTTTATACGCTCGAAATTGAGCCATGAGCGAGGTGTGAAGAGTGTCAGGATGGCCGAGTGGTCTAAGGTGCTGCGTTCAGGTTGCAGTCTCCCTTGGAGGCGTGGGTTAAAATCCCACTTCTGACAAGTGTATTTTGCGAGGTGTATACATTTTTGGACTTTTTTTTCCCAAGCACCGTATCAAAAACAATGTCAACAGTTTCTGTAAATTATCGATAAGATCTATTTTCCGTTGCTTGCACTAATTGCCTGAAGTTGGCTAAATCGCAGTAAATCGGTAAAGCAGGAAATCACAGCATCTTCAACAAATCGTGATAGAGGGGCCGAGATAAAGGTTTCGACCCTACATATCAAAAGCGCAGCTGTCAATAGTTCAGCAGGTTTACAGTGCAGAAGGTTCAGTGGCACCAGGGTCCCCTGCGTCACAATCACAGCTGGTTTTTAACTTCTGTATTCAGGGGATGGGAGGGGTGGGGGTGTTGCGTCGTGCACACACAGTGCCTGTTTTGCAGAGAAGTTTTAATAAATACACAAAGAATAATATGGAGTCTTTGGCCACGAGGAACACCTTCCCCTACCTTTTATTCTCTCCGATTCCACATCACCGCACCTAACATCCAACTCCAAAACTCGGGGGAGACTAACACTCCCTACCTCCCTTGGTGTGCATCATGGGCGTGCCCATGACGAACACAACATTTCTCCTTAACCAATACAAAACAAACATAGCTGCTCAAAAAAAAGATACTATACTAATCCAGTATACAAGAATAGTACACAACAATAAATACCACAGTCAGTCAATCCACCCCGAATCCTTGCAGCCGCGTTGAGCATGGTGGTCGAGGACTCAAACTGTACCGTTCAAGTCCTTGTCTCAGAGGCACTGAGTTGATTGGTATGGAGCCAGGCACCTCCTGATCTGAATCTTGAACTGGCTCCAAAATTCTGCAAGTGCACACCCCATGTAGTAGATGATTGAGAATTAGTAGCAGTCACCACAGGGTCCACTGTCAGGATGATCCATCCTCTCTCCTTCATCAGCTTCAGATCCCACTGTTTCCCTGAGCAGGAAGGTCTGGAATTGAAAATACAGAGGACATTAAATAACATTCACTCAGTTCATGGCACTCATTTTGGTTTATAAGCTGGAAATTGAGCCATCAGTCTGGTGTCAAGAGTGTCAGGATGGCCGGGTGGTCTAAGGTGCTGCATTCAGGTTGCAGTCTCCCTTGGAGACGTGGGTTCAACCCCACTTCTGACAAGTGTCTTTTGCGAGGTGGATACATTTTTGGACTTTTTTTTCCAAACACCCTTATCAAAAACAATGTCAACAGTTTCTGTAAATTATCGATAAGATCTATTGTCCGTTGCTTGCACTAATTGCCTGAAGTTGGCTAAATCGCAGTAAATCGGTAAAGCAGGAAATCACAGCATCTTTAACAAATCGTGATAGAGGGGCAGAGATAAAGGTTTCGACCCTACATATCAAAAGCACAGCTGTCAATAGTTCAGCAGGTTCACAGTGCAGAAGGTTCAGTGGCACCAGGGTCCCCTGCGTCCCAATCACAGCTGGTTGTTAACTTCTGTATTCAGGGCATGGGAGGGGTGTGTTGCATCGTGCACACACAGTGCCTGTTTCACAGATAAGTTTTAATAAATACTCAGAGAATAATATAGAGTCATTGGCCACGAGGAACACCTTCTCTGACCTTTTATTCTCTCCGGTTCCACGTCACCGCGCCTACCATCCAACTCCAAAACTTGGGGGAGACTAACACTCCCTACCTCCCTTGGTGTGCATCATAGGCGTGCCCATGACGAACACAACATTTCTCCTTAACCAATACAAAACAAACATAGCTGCTCAAAAAAAAGATACTATACTAAACCAGTATACAAGAATAGTACACAACAAGAAATGCCACATTCAGTCAATCCACCCCGAATCCTTGCAGCCGCGTTGAGCATGGCGGTCGAGGACTCAAACTGTACCGTTCAAGTCCTTGTCTCAGAGGCACTGAGTTGATTGGTATGGAGCCAGGCACCTCCTGATCTGAATCTTGAACTGGCTCCAAATTCTGCATGTCCACACCCCCTGTAGTAGATGATTGAGAATTAGTAGCAGTCACCACCGGCCATGTGCACTGGCTCAAAATTCAGCATGTCCACACCCCATGTAGTAGATGATTGAGAATTAGTAGCAGTCACCACCGGATCCACTGTCAGGATGATCCATCCTCTCTCCTTCATCAGCTTCAGATCCCACTGTTTCCCTGAGCAGTAAGATCTGGAATTGAAAATACAGAGGACATTAAACAACATTCACTCAGTACATGGCACTCATTTTGGTCTATAAGCTGGAAATTGAGCCATCAGTGCAGTGTCAAGAGTGTCAGGATGGCCGAGTGGTCTAAGGTGCTGCGTTCAGGTCGCAGTCTCCTTTGGAGGCGTGGGTTCGAATCCCACTTCTGACAAGTGTATTTGGCGAGGTGGATACATTTTTGGACTTTTTTTTTTCCAAGCACCCGTATCAAAAACAATGTCAACAGTTTCTGTAAATTATCGATAAGATCTATTGTCCGTTGCTTGCACTAATTTCCTGAAGTTGGCTAAATCGCAGTAAATCGGTAAAGCGGGAAATCACAGCATCTTCAACAAATCGTGATAGAGGGGCAGAGATAAAGGTTTCGACCCTACATATCAAGAGCGCAGCTGTCAATAGTTCAGCAGGTTCACAGTGCAGAAGGTTCAGTGGCACCAGGGTCCCCTGCGTCCCAATCACAGCTAGTTTTTAACTTCTGTATTCAGGGCATGGGAGGGGTGTGTTGCGTCGTGCACACACAGTGCCTGTTTTGCAGATAAGTTTTAATAAATACACAAAGAATAATATGGAGTCTTTGGCCACGAGGAACACCTTCCCCTACCTTTTATTCTCTCCGGTTCCACGTCACCGCGCCTACCATCCAACTCCAAAACTCGGGGGAGACTAACACTCCCTACCTCCCTTGGTGTGCATCATAGGCGTGCCCATGACGAACACAACATTTCTCCTTAACCAATACAAAACAAACATAGCTGCTCAAAAAAAAGATACTATATTAATCCAGTATACAAGAATAGTACATAACAAGAAATGCCACATTCAGTCAATCCACCCCGAATCCTTGCAGCCGCGTTGAGCATGGCGGTGAAGGACTCAAACTGTACCGTTCAAGTCCTTGTCTCAGAGGCACTGAGTTGATTGGTATGGAGCCAGGCACCTCCTGATCTGAATCTTGAACTGGCTCCAAATTCTGCATGTCCACACCCCTTGTAGTAGATGATTGAGAATTAGTAGCAGTCACCACCGGCCATGTGCACTGGCTCAAACTTCTGCATGTCCACACCCCATGTAGTCGATGATTGAGAATTAGTAGCAGTCACCACCGGATTCACTGTCAGGATGATCCATCCTCTCTCCTTCATTAGCTTCAGATCCCACTGTTTCCCTGAGCAGGAAGGTCTGGAATTGAAAATACAGAGGACATTAAACAACATTCACTCAGTACATGGCACTCATTTTGGTTTATGCACTCGAAATTGAGCCATGAGAGAGGTGTGAAGAGTGTCAGGATGGCCGAGTGGTCTAAGGTGCTGCGTTCAGATCACAGTCTCCCTTGGAGGCGTGGGTTCAAATCCCACTTCTGACAAGTGTATTTTGCGAGGTGGATACATTTTTGGACTTTTTTTTCCCAAGCACCGTATCAAAAACAATGTCAACAGTTTCTGTAAATTATCGATAAGACCTATTTTCCGTTGCTTGCACTAATTGCCTGAAGTTGGCTAAATCGCAGTAAATCGGTAAAGCAGGAAATCACAGCATCTTCAACAAATCGTGATAGAGGGGCCGAGATAAAGGTTTCGACCCTACATATCAAAAGCGCAGCTGTCAATAGTTCAGCAGGTTCACAGTGCAGAAGATTCAGTGGCACCAGGGTCCCCTGCGTCACAATCACAGCTGGTTTTTAACTTCTGTATTCAGGGGATGGGAGGGGTGGGGGTGTTGCGTCGTGCACACACAGTGCCTGTTTTGTAGAGAAGTTTTAATAAATACACAAGGAATAATATGGAGTCTTTGGCCACGAGGAACACCTTCCCCTACCTTTTATTCTCTCCGATTCCACATCACCGCACCTACTATCCAACTCCAAAACTTGGGGGAGACTAACACTCCCTACCTCCCTTGGTGTGCATCATGGGCGTGCCCATGACAAACACAACATTTCTCCTTAACCAATACAAAACAAACATAGCTGCTCAAAAAAAAGATACTATACTAATCCAGTATACAAGAATAGTACACAACAATAAATACCACATTCAGTCAATCCAACCCGAATCCTTGCAGCCGCGTTGAGCATGGCGGTCGAGGACTCAAACTGTACCGTTCAAGTCCTTGTCTCAGAGGCACTGAGTTGATTGGTATGGAGCCAGGCCCCTTCTGATCTGAATCTTGAACTGGCTCCAAATTCTGCATGTCCACACCCCCTGTACTAGATGATTGAGAATTAGTAGCAGTCACCACCGGCCATATGCACTGGCTCAAAATTCTGCAAGTCCACACCCCATGTAGTAGATGATTGAGAATTAGTAGCAGTCACCACTGAGTCCACTGTCAGGATGATCCATCCTCTCTCCTTCATCAGCTTCAGATCCCACTGTTTCCCTGAGCAGGAAGGTCTGGAATTGAAAATGCAGAGGACATTAAATAACATTCACTCAGTACATGGCACTCATTTTGGTTTATAAGCTGGAAATTGAGCCATCAGTCTGGTGTCAAGAGTGTCAGGATGGCCGGGTGGTCTAAGGTGCTGCATTCAGGTCGCAGTCTCCCTTGGAGACGTGTGTTCAACCCCACTTCTGACAAGTGTCTTTTGCGAGGTGGATACATTTTTGGAGTTTTTTTTCCAAGCACCCTTATCAAAAACAATTTCAACAGTTTCTGTAAATTATCGATAAGATCTATTGTCCGTTGCTTGCACTAATTGCCTGAAGTTGGCTAAATCGCAGTAAATCGGTAAAGCAGGAAATCACAGCATCTTCAACAAATCGTGATAGAGGGGCAGAGATAAAGGTTTCGACCCTACATATCAAAAGCTCAGCTGTCAATAGTTCAGCAGGTTCACAGTGCAGAAGGTTCAGTGGCACCAGGGTCCCCTGCGTCCCAATCACAGCTGGTTTTTAACTTCTGTATTCAGGGCATGGGAGGGGTGTGTTGCATCGTGCACACACAGTGCCTGTTTCACAGATAAGTTTTAATAAATACACAGAGAATAATATAGAGTCATCGGCCACGAGGAACACCTTCTCTGACCTTTTATTCTCTCCGGTTCCACGTCACCGCGCCTACCATCCAACTCTAAAACTCGGGGGAGACTAACACTCCCTACCTCCCTTGGTGTGCATCATAGGCGTGCCCATGACGAACACAACATTTCTCGTTAACCAATACAAAACAAACATAGCTGCTCAAAAAAAAGATACTATACTAAACCAGTATACAAGAATAGTACACAACAAGAAATGCCACATTCAGTCAATCCACCCCGAATCCTTGCAGCCGCGTTGAGCATGGCGGTCGAGGACTCAAACTGTACCGTTCAAGTCCTTGTCTCAGAGGCACTGAGTTGATTGGTATGGAGCCAGGCACCTCCTGATCTGAATATTGAACTGGCTCCAAATTCTGCATGTCCACTCCCCCTGTAGTAGATGATTGAGAATTAGTAGCAGTCACCACCGGCCATGTGCACTGGCTCAAAATTCAGCATGTCCACCCTCCATGTAGTAGATGATTGAGAATTAGTAGCAGTCACCACCGGATCCATTGTCAGGATGATCCATCCTCTCTCCTTCATCAGCTTCAGATCCCACTGTTTCCCTGAGCAGTAAGATCTGGAATTGAAAATACAGAGGACATTAAACAACATTCACTCAGTACATGGCACTCATTTTGGTCTATAAGCTGGAAATTGAGCCATCAGTGCAGTGTCAAGTGTGTCAGGATGGCCGAGTGGTCTAAGTCGCTGCATTCAGGTCGCAGTCTCCTTTGGAGGCGTGGGTTTGAATCCCACTTCTGACTAGTGTATTTTGCGAGGTGGATACATTTTTGGACTTTTTTTTTCCAAGCACCCGTATCAAAAACAATGTCAACAGTTTCTGTAAATTATCGATAAGATCTATTGTCCGTTGCTTGCACTAATTTCCTGAAGTTGGCTAAATCGCAGTAAATCGGTAAAGCGGGAAATCACAGCATCTTCAACAAATCGTGATAGAGGGGCAGAGATAAAGGTTTCGACCCTACATATCAAGAGCGCAGCTGTCAATAGTTCAGCAGGTTCACAGTGCAGAAGGTTCAGTGGCACCAGGGTCCCCTGCGTCCCAATCACAGCTGGTTTTTAACTTCTGTATTCAGGGCATGGGAGGGGTGTGTTGCATCGTGCACACACAGTGCCTGTTTTGCAGATAAGTTTTGATAAATACACAAAGAATAATATGGAGTCTTTGGCCACGAGGAACACCTTCCCCTACCTTTTATTCTCTCCGGTTCCACGTCACCGCGCCTACCATCCAACTCCAAAACTCGGGGGAGACTAACACTCCCTACCTCCCTTGGTGTGCATCATAGGCGTGCCCATGACGAACACAACATTTCTCCTTAACCAATACAAAACAAACATAGCTGCTAAAAAAAAAGATACTTTACTAATCCAGTATCCAAGAATAGTACACAACAAGAAATGCCACATTCAGTCAATCCACCCCGAATCCTTGCAGCCGCGTTGAGCATGGCGGTCGAGGACTCAAACTGTACCGTTCAAGTCCTTGTCTCAGAGGCACTGAGTTGATTGGTATGGAGCCAGGCACCTCCTGATCTGAATCTTGAACTGGCTCCAAATTCTGCATGTCCACACCCCTTGTAGTAGATGATTGAGAATTAGTAGCAGTCACCACCGGCCATGTGCACTGGCTCAAACTTCTGCATGTCCACACCCCATGTAGTCGATGATTGAGAATTAGTAGCAGTCACCACCGGATTCACTGTCAGGATGATCCATCTTCTCTCCTTCATCAGCTTCAGATCCCACTGTTTCCCTGAGCAGGAAGGTCTGGAATTGAAAATACAGAGGACATTAAACAACATTCACTCAGTACATGGCACTCATTTTGGTTTATAAGCTGGAAATTGAGCCATCCGTCTAGTGTCAAGAGTGTCACGATGGCCAGGTGGTCTAAGGTGCTGCGTTCAGGTCACAGTCTCCCTTGGAGACGTAGGTTCAAACCCCACTCCTGACAAGTGTCTTTTGCGAGGTGGATACATTTTTGGACTTTTTTTTTCCAAGCACCCTTATCAAAAACAATGTCAACAGTTTCTGTAAATTATCGATAAGATCTATTGTCCATTGCTTGCACTAATTGCCTGAAGTTGGCTAAATCGCAGTAAATCGGTAAAGCAGGAAATCACAGCATCTTCAACAAATCGTGATAGAGGGGCCGAGATAAAGGTTTCGACCCTACATATTAAAATCGCAGCTGTCAATAGTTCAGCAGGTTCACAGTGCAGAAGGTTCAGTGGCACCAGGGTCCCCTGCGTCCCAATCACAGCTGGTTTTTAACTTCTGTATTCAGGGCATGGGAGGGGTGTGTTGCGTCGTGCACACACAGTGCCTGTTTTGCAGATAAGTTTTGATAAATATACAAAGAATAATATGGAGTCTTTGGCCACGAGGAACACCTTCCCCTACCTTTTATTCTCTCCGGTTCCACGTCACCGCGCCTACCATCCAACTCCCAAACTCGGGGGAGACTAACACTCCCTACCTCCCTTGGTGTGCATCATAGGCGTGCCCATGACGAACACAACATTTCTCCTTAACCAATACAAAACAAACATAGCTGCTAAAAAAAAAGATACTATACTAATCCAGTATCCAAGAATAGTACACAACAAGAAATGCCACATTCAGTCAATCCACCCCGAATCCTTGCAGCCGCGTTGAGCATGGCGGTCGAGGACTCAAACTGTACCGTTCAAGTCCTTGTCTCAGAGGCACTGAGTTGATTGGTATGGAACCAGGCACCTCCTGATCTGAATCTTGAACTGGCTCCAAATTCTGCATGTCCACACCCCTTGTAGTAGATGATTGAGAATTAGTAGCAGTCACCACCGGCCATGTGCACTGGCTCAAACTTCTGCATGTCCACACCCCATGTAGTCGATGATTGAGAATTAGTAGCAGTCACCACCGGATTCACTGTCAGGATGATCCATCCTCTCTCCTTCATCAGCTTCAGATCCCACTGTTTCCCTGAGCAGGAAGGTCTGGAATTGAAAATACAGAGGACATTAAATAACATTCACTCAGTACATGGCACTCATTTTGGTTTATAAGCTGGAAATTGAGCCATCCGTCTAGTGTCAAGAGTGTCACGATGGCCAGGTGGTCTAAGGTGCTGGGTTCAGGTCACAGTCTCCCTTGGAGACATAGGTTCAAACCCCACTCCTGACAAGTGTCTTTTGCGAGGTGGATACATTTTTGGACTTTTTTTTTCCAAGCACCCTTATCAAAAACAATGTCAACAGTTTCTGTAAATTATCGATAAGATCTATTGTCCATTGCTTCCACTAATTGCCTGAAGTTGGCTAAATCGCAGTAAATCGGTAAAGCAGGAAATCACAGCATCTTCAACAAATCGTGATAGAGGGGCCGAGATAAAGGTTTCGACCCTACATATCAAAAGCACAGCTGTCAATAGTTCAGCAGGTTCACAGTGCAGAAGGTTCAGTGGCACCAGGTTCCCCTGCATCCCAATCACAGCTGGTTTTTAACTTCTGTATTCAGGGCATGGGAGGGGTGTGTTGCGTCGTGCACACACAGTGCCTGTTTTGCAGATAAGTTTTAATAAATACACAAAGAATAATATGGAGTCTTTGGCCACGAGGAACACCTTCCCCTACCTTTTATTCTCTCCGGTTCCACGTCACCGTGCCTACAATCCAACTCCAAAACTCGGGGGAGACTAACACTCCCTACCTCCCTTGGTGTGCATCATAGACGTGCCCATGACGAACACAACATTTCTCCTTAACCAATACAAAACAAACATAGCTGCTCAAAAAAAAGATACTATACTAATCCAGTATACAAGAATAGTACACAACAAGAAATGCCACATTCAGTCAATCCACCCCGAATCCTTGCAGCCGCGTTGAGCATGGCGGTCGAGGACTCAAACTGTACCGTTCAAGTCCTTGTCTCAGAGGCACTGAGTTGATTGGTATGGAGCCAGGCACCTCCTGATCTAAACCTTGAACTGGCTCCAAATTCTGCATGTCCACACCGCTTGTAGTAGATGATTGAGAATTAGTAGCAGTCACCACCGGCCATGTGCACTGGCTCAAACTTCTGCATGTCCACACCCCATGTAGTCGATGATTGAGAATTAGTAGCAGTCACCACCGGATTCACTGTCAGGATGATCCATCCTCTCTCCCTCATCAGCTTCAGATCCCACTGTTTCCCTGAGCAGGAAGGTCTGGAATTGAAAATACAGAGGACATTAAATAACATTCACTCAGTACATGGCACTCATTTTGGTTTATAAGCTGGAAATTGAGCCATCCGTCTAGTGTCAAGAGTGTCACGATGGCCAGGTGATCTAAGGTGCTGTGTTCAGGTCACAGTCTCCCTTGGAGATGTAGGTTCAAACCCCACTCCTGATAAGTGTCTTTTGCGAGGTGGATACATTTTTGGACTTTTTTTTTCCAAGCACCCTTATCAAAAACAATGTCAACAGTTTCTGTAAATTATCGATAAGATCTATTGTCCATTGCTTGCACTAATTGCCTGAAGTTGGCTAAATCGCAGTAAATCGGTAAAGCAGGAAATCACAGCATCTTCAACAAATCGTGATAGAGGGGCCGAGATAAAGGTTTTGACCCTACATATCAAAAGCACAGCTGTCAATAGTTCAGCAGGTTCACAGTGCAGAAGGTTCAGTGGCACCAGGTTCCCCTGCCTCCCAATCACAGCTGGTTTTTAACTTCTGTATTCAGGGCATGGGAGGGGTGTGTTGCATCGTGCACACACAGTGCCTGTGTTGCA
This sequence comes from Pleurodeles waltl, assembly GCF_031143425.1. Lineage (NCBI taxonomy): Eukaryota > Metazoa > Chordata > Amphibia > Caudata > Salamandridae > Pleurodeles > Pleurodeles waltl. The sequence continues at coordinate 7,192,541 of NW_027150097.1, forward strand.
GATAAGTTTTAATAAATACACAGAGAATAATATAGAGTCATTGGCCACGAGGAACACCTTCCCTGACCTTGTATTCTCTCCGGTTCCACGTCACCGCGCCTACCATCCAACTCCAAAACTCGGGGGAGACTAACACTCCCTACCTCCCTTGGTGTGCATCATAGGCGTGCCCATGACGAACACAACATTTCTCCTTAACCAATACAAAACAAACATAGCTGCTCAAAAAAAAGATACTATACTAATCCAGTATACAAGAATGGTACACAACAAGAAATGCCACATTCAGTCATTCCACCCCGAATCCTTGCAGCCGTATTGAACATGGCGGTCGAGGACTCAAACTGTACCGTTCAAGTCCTTGTCTCAGAGGCACTGAGTTGATTGGTATGGAGCCAGGCACCTCCTTATCTGAATTGTGAACTGGCTCCAAATTCTGCAAGTCCACACCCCTTGTAGTAGATGATTGAGAATTAGTAGCAGTCACCACCCGCCATGCGCACTGGCTCAAACTTCTGCATGTCCACACCCCATGTAGTCGATGATTGAGAATTAGTAGCAGTCACCACCGGATTCACTGTCAGGATGATCCATCCTCTCTCCTTCATCAGCTTCAGATCCCACTGTTTCCCTGAGCAGGAAGGACTGGAATTGAAAATACAGAGGACATTAAACAACATTCACTCAGTACATGGCACTCATTTTGGTTTATACGCTTGAAATTGAGCCATGAGCGAGGTGTGAAGAGTGTCAGGATGGCCAAGTGGTCTAAGGTGCTGCGTTCAGGTTGCAGTCTCCCTTGGAGGTGTGGGTTAAAATCCCACTTCTGACAAGTGTATTTTGCGAGGTGTATACATTTTTGGACTTTTTTTTCCCAAGCACCGTATCAAAAACAATGTCAACAGTTTCTGTAAATTATCGATAAGATCTATTTTCCGTTGCTTGCACTAATTGCCTGAAGTTGGCTAAATCGCAGTAAATCGGTAAAGCAGGAAATCACAGCATCTTCAACAAATCGTGATAGAGGGGCCGAGATAAAGGTTTCGACCCTACATATCAAAAGCGCAGCTGTCAATAGTTCAGCAGGTTCACAGTGCAGAAGGTTCAGTGGCACCAGGGTCCCCTGCGTCACAATCACAGCTGGTTTTTAACTTCTGTATTCAGGGGATGGGAGGGGTGGGGGTGTTGCGTCGTGCACACACAGTGCCTGTTTGCAGAGAAGTTTTAATAAATACACACAGAATAATATGGAGTCTTTGGCCACGAGGAACACCTTCCCCTACCTTTTATTCTCTCCGATTCCACATCACCGCACCTAACATCCAACTCCAAAACTCGGGGGAGACTAACACTCCCTACCTCCCTTGGTGTGCATCATGGGTGTGCCCATGACGAACCCAACATTTCTCCTTAACCAATACAAAACAAACATAGCTGCTCAAAAAAAAGATACTATACTAATCCAGTATACAAGAATAGTACACAACAATAAATACCACATTCAGTCAATCCACCCCGAATCCTTGCAGCCGCGTTGAGCATGGCGGTCGAGGACTCAAACTGTACCGTTCAAGTCCTTGTCTCAGAGGCACTGAGTTGATTGGTATGGAGCCAGGCACCTCCTGATCTGAATCTTGAACTGGCTCCAAAATTCTGCAAGTCCACACCCCATGTAGTAGATGATTGAGAATTAGTAGCAGTCACCACAGGGTCCACTGTCAGGATGATCCATCCTCTCTCCTTCATCAGCTTCAGATCCCACTGTTTCCCTGAGCAGGAAGGTCTGGAATTGAAAATACAGAGGACATTAAATAACATTCACTCAGTACATGGCACTCATTTTGGTTTATAAGCTGGAAATTGAGCCATCAGTCTGGTGTCAAGAGTGTCAGGATGGCCGGGTGGTCTAAGGTGCTGCATTCAGGTCGCAGTCTCTCTTGGAGACGTGGGTTCAACCCCACTTCTGACAAGTGTCTTTTGCGAGGTGGATACATTTTTGGACTTTTTTTTCCAAGCACCCTTATCAAAAACAATGTCAACAGTTTCTGTAAATTATCGATAAGATCTATTGTCCGTTGCTTGCACTAATTGCCTGAAGTTGGCTAAATCGCAGTAAATCGGTAAAGCAGGAAATCACAGCATCTTTAACAAATCGTGATAGAGGGGCAGAGATAAAGGTTTCGACCCTACATATCAAAAGCACAGCTGTCAATAGTTCAGCAGGTTCACAGTGCAGAAGGTTCAGTGGCACCAGGGTCCCCTGCGTCCCAATCACAGCTGGTTGTTAACTTCTGTATTCAGGGCATGGGAGGGGTGTGTTGCATCGTGCACACACAGTGCCTGTTTCACAGATAAGTTTTAATAAATACTCAGAGAATAATATAGAGTCATTGGCCACGAGGAACACCTTCTCTGACCTTTTATTCTCTCCGGTTCCACGTCACCGCGCCTACCATCCAACTCCAAAACTCGGGGGAGACTAACACTCCCTACCTCCCTTGGTGTGCATCATAGGCGTGCCCATGACAAACACAACATTTCTCCTTAACCAATACAAAACAAACATAGCTGCTCAAAAAAAAGATACTATACTAAACCAGTATACAAGAATAGTACACAACAAGAAATGCCACATTCAGTCAATCCACCCCGAATCCTTGCAGCCGCGTTGAGCATGGCGGTCGAGGACTCAAACTGTACCGTTCAAGTCCTTGTCTCAGAGGCACTGAGTTGATTGGTATGGAGCCAGGCACCTCCTGATCTGAATCTTGAACTGGCTCCAAATTCTGCATGTCCACACCCCCTGTAGTAGATGATTGAGAATTAGTAGCAGTCACCACCAGCCATGTGCACTGGCTCAAAATTCAGCATGTCCACACCCCATGTAGTAGATGATTGAGAATTAGTAGCAGTCACCACCGGATCCACTGTCAGGATGATCCATCCTCTCTCCTTCATCAGCTTCAGATCCCACTGTTTCCCTGAGCAGGAAGGTCTGGAATTGAAAATACAGAGGACATTAAACAACATTCACTCAGTACATGGCACTCATTTTGGTTTATAAGCTGGAAATTGAGCCATCAGTGTAGTGTCACGAGTGTCTGGATGGCCGAGTGGTCTAAGGCGCTGCGTTCAGGTCACAGTCTCCTTTGGAGGCGTGGGTTCGAATCCCCCTTCTGACAAGTGTCTTTTGCGAGGTGTATACATTTTTTGACTTTTTTTTCCCAAGCACCCGTATCAAAAACAATGTCAACAGTTTCTGTAAATTATCGATAAGATCTATTGTCCGTTGCTTGCACTAATTTCCTGAAGTTGGCTAAATCGCAGTAAATCGGTAAAGCGGAAAATCACAGCATCTTCAACAAATCGTCATAGAGGGGCAGAGATAAAGGTTTCGACCCTACATATCAAGAGCGCAGCTGTCAATAGTTCAGCAGGTTCACAGTGCAGAAGGTTCAGTGGCACCAGGGTCCCCTGCGTCCCAATCACAGCTGGTTTTTAACTTCTGTATTCAGGGCATGGGAGGGGTGTGTTGCATCGTGCACACACGGTGACTGTTTCGCAGATAAGTTTTAATAAATACACAGAGAATAATATAGAGTCATTGGCCACGAGGAACACCTTCCCTGACCATTTATTCTCTCCGGTTCCACGTCACCGCGCCTACCATCCAACTCTAAAACTCAGGGGAGACTAACACTCCCTACCTCCCTTGGTGTGCATCATAGGCGTGCCCATGACGAACACAACATTTCTCCTTAACCAATACAAAACAAACATAGCTGCTCAAAAAAAAGATACTATACTAATCCAGTATACAAGAATAGTACTCATCAAGAAATGCCACATTCAGTCAATCCACTCCGAATCCTTGCAGCCGAGTTGAGCATGGCGGTCGAGGACTCAAACTGTACCGTTCAAGTCCTTGTCTCAGAGGCACTGAGTTGATTGGTATGGAGCCAGGCACCTCCTGATCTGAATCTTGAACTGGCTCCAAATTCTGCATGTCCACACCCCTTGTAGTAGATGATTGAGAATTAGTAGCAGTCACCACCGGCCATGTGCACTGTCTCAAACTTCTGCATGTCCACACCCCATGTAGTCGATGATTGAGAATTAGTAGCAGTCACCACCGGATTCACTGTCAGGATGATCCATCTTATCTCCTTCATCAGCTTCAGATCCCACTGTTTCCCTGAGCAGGAAGGTCTGGAATTGAAAATACAGAGGACATTAAACAACATTCACTCAGTACATGGCACTCATTTTGGTTTATACGCTCGAAATTGAGCCATGAGCGTGGTGTGAAGAGTGTCAGGATGGTCGAGTGGTCTAAGGCGCTGCGTTCAGGTTGCATCCTCCCTTGGAAACGTGGGTTCAAACCCCTCTTCTGACGAGTGTCTTTTGCGAGGTGGATACATTTTTGGACTTTTTTTTTTCAAGCACCCTTATCAAAAACAATGTCAACAGTTTCTGTAAATTATCGATAAGATCTATTTTCCATTGCTTGCACTAATTGCCTGAAGTTGGCTAAATCGCAGTAAATCGGTAAAGCAGGAAATCACAGCATCTTCAACAAATCGTGATAGAGGGGCCGAGATAAAGGTTTCGACCCTAAATATCAAAAGCGCAGCTGTCAATAGTTCAGCAGGTTCACAGTGCAGAAGGTTCAGTGGCAGCAGGGTCCCCTGCGTCCCAATCAGAGCTGGTTTTTAACTTCTGTATTCAGGTGATGGGAGGGGTGGGGGTGTTGCATCGTGCACACACAGTGCCTGTTTTGCAGAGAAGTTTTAATAAATACACAAAGAATAATATGGAGTCTTTGGCCACGAGGAACACCTTCCCCTACCTTTTATTCTCTCTGATTCCACATCACCGCACCTACCATCCAACTCCAAAACTCGGGGGAGACTAACACTCCCTACCTCCCTTGGTGTGCATCATGGGCGTGCCCATGACGAACACAACATTTCTCCTTAACCAATACAAAACAAACATAGCTGCTCAAAAAAAAGACACTATACTAATCCAGTATACAAGAATATTACACAACAATAAATACCACATTCAGTCAATCCACCCCGAATCCTTGCAGCCGCGTTGAGCATGGCGGTCGAGGACTCAAACTGTACCGTTCAAGTCCTTGTCTCAGAGGCACTGAGTTGATTGGTATGGAGCCAGGCACCTCCTGATCTGAATCTTGAACTGGCTCCAAATTCTGCATGTCCACACCCCTTGTAGTAGATGATTGAGAATTAGTAGCAGTCACCACCGGCCATGTGCACTGGCTCAAACTTCTGCATGTCCACACCCCATGTAGTCGATGATTGAGAATTAGTAGCAGTCACCACCGGATTCACTGTCAGGATGATCCATCCTATCTCCTTCATCAGCTTCAGATCCCACTGTTTCCCTGAGCAGGAAGGTCTGGAATTGAAAATACAGAGGACATTAAACAACATTCACTCAGTACATGGCACTCATTTTGGTTTATACGCTCGAAATTGAGCCATGAGCGTGGTGTGAAGAGTGTCAGGATGGCCGAGTGGTCTAAGGTGCTGCGTTCAGATCGCAGTCTCCCTTGGAGGTGTGGGTTCAAATCCCACTTCTGACAAGTGTATTTTGCGAGGTGGATACATTTTTTGACTTTTTTTTCCCAAGCACCGTATCAAGAACAATGTCAACAGTTTCTGTAAATTATCGATAAGATCTATTTTCCGTTGCTTGCACTAATTGCCTGAAGTTGGCTAAATCGCAGTAAATCGGTAAAGCAGGAAATCACAGCATCTTCAACAAATCGTGATAGAGGGGCCGAGAAAAAGGTTTCGACCCTACATATCAAAAGCGCAGCTGTCAATAGTTCAGCAGGTTCACAGTGCAGAAGGTTCAGTGGCACCAGGGTCCCCTGCGTCCCAATCACAGCTGGTTTTTAACTTCTGTATTCAGGGCATGGGAGGGGTGTGTTGCATCGTGCACACACAGTGCCTGTTTTGCAAATAAGTTTTAATAAATACACAGAGAATAATATAGAGTCATTGGCCACGGGGGAACACCTTCCCATACCTTTTATTCTCTCCGGTTCCACGTCACCGCGCCTACCATCCAACTCCAAAACTCGGGGAGACTAACACTCCCTACCTCCCTTGGTGTGCATCATAGGCGTGCCCATGACGAACATAACATTTCTCCTTAACCAATACAAAAAAAACATAGCTGCTCAAAAAAAAGATACTATACTAAACCAGTATACAAGAATAGTACACAACAAGAAATGCCACATTCAGTCAATCCACCCCGAATCCTTGCGGCCGCGTTGAGCATGGCGGTCGAGGACTCAAACTGTACCGTTCAAGTCCTTGTCTCAGAGGCACTGAGTTGATTGGTATGGAGCCAGGCACCTCCTGATCTGAATCTTGAACTGGCTCCAAATTCTGCATGTCCACACCCCCTGTAGTAGATGATTGAGAATTAGTAGCAGTCACCACCGGCCATGTACACTGGCTCAAAATTCAGCATGTCCACACCCCATGTAGTAGATGATTGAGAATTAGTAGCAGTCACCACCGGATCCACTGTCAGGATGATCCATCCTCTCTCCTTCATCAGCTTCAGATCCCACTGTTTCCCTGAGCAGGAAGGTCTGGAATTGAAAATACAGAGGACATTAAACAACATTCACTCAGTACATGGCACTCATTTTGGTTTATAAGCTGGAAATTGAGCCATCAGTGCAGTGTCAAGAGTGTTAGGATGGCCGAGTGGTCTAAGGCACTGCGTTCAGGTCGCAGTCTCCTTTGGAGGCGTGGGTTCGAATCCCACTTCTGACAAGTGTCTTTTGCGAGGTGGATACATTTTTGGACTTTTTTTTTCCAAGCACCCGTATCAAAAACAATGTCAACAGTTTCTGTAAATTATCGATAAGATCTATTGTCCGTTGCGTGCACTAATTTCCTGAAGTTGGCTAAATCGCAGTAAATCGGTAAAGCGGGAAATCACAGCATCTTCAACAAATCGTGATAGAGGGGCAGAGATAAAGGTTTCGACCCTACATATCAAATTGCAGCTGTCAATAGTTCAGCAGGTTCACAGTGCAGAAGGTTCAGTGGCACCAGGGTCCCCTGCGTCCCAATCACAGCTGGTTTTTAACTTCTGTATTCAGGGCATGGGAGGGGTGTGTTGCATCGTGCACACACAGTGCCTGTTTCGCAGATAAGTTTTAATAAATACACAGAGAATAATATAGAGTCATTGGCCACGAGGAACACCTACCCTGACCTTTTATTCTCTCCGGTTCCACGTCACCGCTCCTACCATCCAACTCCAAAACTCGGGGGAGACTAACACTCCCTACCTTCCTTGGTGTGCATCATAGGCGTGCCCATGACGAACACAACATTTCTCCTTAACCAATACAAAATAAACTTAGCTGCTCAAAAAAAAGATACTATACTAATCCAGTATACAAGAATAGTACACAACAAGAAATGCCACATTCAGTCAATCCACCCAGAATCCTTGCAGCCGCGTTGAGCATGGCGGTCGAGGACTCAAACTGTACCGTTCAAGTGCTTGTCTCAGAGGCACTGAGTTGATTGGTATGGAGCCAGGCACCTCCTGATCTGAATCTTGAACTGGCTCCAAATTCTGCATGTCCACACCCCTTGTAGTAGATGATTGAGAATTAGTAGCAGTCACCACCGGCCATGTGCACTGGCTCAAACTTCTGCATGTCCACACCCTATGTAGTCGATGATTGAGAATTAGTAGCAGTCACCACCGGATTCACTGTCAGGATGATCCATCCTCTCTCCTTCATCAGCTTCAGATCCCACTGTTTCCCTGAGCAGGAAGGTCTGGAATTGAAAATACAGAGGACATTAAACAACATTCACTCAGTACATGGCACTCATTTTGGTTTATACGCTCGAAATTGAGCCATGAGCAAGGTGTGAAGAGTGTCAGGATGGCCGAGTGGTCTAAGGCGCTGCGTTCAGATTGCAGCCTCCATTGGAGGTGTGGGTTCAAATCCCACTTCTGATAAGTGTATTTTGCAAGGTGGATACATTTTTGGACTTTTTTTTCCCAAGCACCGTATCAAAAACAATGTCAACAGTTTCTGTAAATTATCGATAAGATCTATTTTCCGTCGCTTGCACTAATTGCCTGAAGTTGGCTAAATCGCAGTAAATCGGTAAAGCAGGAAATCACAGCATCTTCAACAAATCGTGATAGAGGGGCCGAGATAAAGGTTTCGACCCTACATATCAAAAGCGCAGCTGTCAATAGTTCAGCAGGTTCACAGTGCAGAAGGTTCAGTGGCACCAGGGTCCCCTGCGTCCCAATCACAGCTGGTTTTTAACTTCTGTATTCAGGGGATGGGAAGGGTGGGGGTGTTGCGTCGTGTACACACAGTGCCTGTTTTGCAGAGAAGTTTTAATAAATACACAAAGAATAATATGGAGTCTTTAGCCACGAGAAACACCTTCCCCTACCTTTTATTCTCTCCGATTCCACATCACCGCACCTACCATCCAACTCCAAAACTCGGGGGAGACTAACACTCCCTACCTCCCTTGGTGTGCATCATAGGCGTGCCCATGACGAACACAACATTTCTCCTTAACCAATACAAAACAAACATAGCTGCTAAAAAAAAAGATACTATACTAAACCAGTATACAAGAATAGTACACAACAAGAAATGCCACATTCAGTCAATCCACCCCGGATCCTTGCAGCCGCGTTGAGCATGGCGGTCGAGGACTCAAATTGTACCCTTCAAGTCCTTGTCTCAGAGGCACTGAGTTGATTGGTATGGAGCCAGGCACCTCCTGATCTGAATCTTGAACTGGCTCCAAATTCTGCATGTCCACACCCCCTGTAGTAGATGATTGAGAATTAGTAGCAGTCACCACAGGCCATATGCACTGGCTCAAAATTCTGCAAGTCCACACCCCATGTAGTAGATGATTGAGAATTAGTAGCAGTCACCACAGGGTCCACTGTCAGGATGATCCATCCTCTCTCCTTCATCAGCTTCAGATCCCACTGTTTCCCTGAGCAGGAAGGTCTGGAATTGAAAATACAGAGGACATTAAATAAAATTCACTCAGTACATGGCACTCATTTTGGTTTATAAGCTGGAAATTGAGCCATCAGTCTGGTGTCAAGAGTGTCAGGATGGCCGGGTGGTCTAAGGTGCTGCATTCAGGTCACAGTCTCCCTGGGAGACGTGGGTTCAAACCCCTCTTCTGAAAAGTGTCTTTTGCGAGGTGGATACATTTTTTGACTTTTTTTTTCCAAGCACCCTTATCAAAAACAATGTCAACAGTTTCTGTAAATTATCGATAAGATCTATTGTCCGTTGCTTGCACTAATTGCCTGAAGTTGGCTAAATCGCAGTAAATCGGTAAAGCAGGAAATCACAGCATCTCCAACAAATCGTGACAGAGGGGCCGAGATAAAGGTTTCGACCCTACATATCAAAAGCACAGCTGTCAATAGTTCAGCAGGTTCACAGTGCAGAAGGTTCAGTGGCACCAGGGTCCCCTGCGTCCCAATCACAGCTGGTTTTTAACTTCTGTATTCAGGGCATGGGAGGGGTGTGTTGCATCGTGCACACACAGTGCCTGTTTCGCAAATAAGTTTTAATAAATACACAGAGAATAATATAGAGTCATTGGCCACGAGGAACACCTTCCCTGACCTTTTATTCTCTCCGGTTCCACGTCACCGCGCCTACCATCCAACTCCAAAACTCGGGGGAGACTAACACTCCCTACCTCCCTTGGTGAGCATCATAGACGTGCCCATGACGAACACAACATTTCTCCTTAACCAATACAAAACAAACATAGCTGCTCAAAAAAAAGATACTATACTAAACCAGTATACAAGAAGAGTACACAACAAGAAATGCCACATTCAGTCAATCCACCCCGAATCCTTGCAGCCGCGTTGAGCATGGCGGTCGAGGACTCAAACTGTACCATTCAAGTCCTTGTCTCAGAGGCACTGAGTTGATTGGTATGGAGCCAGGCACCTCCTGATCTGAATCTTGAACTGGCTCCAAATTCTGCATGTCCACACCCCCTGTAGTAGATGATTGAGAATTAGTAGCAGTCACCACCGGCCATGTGCACTGGCTCAAAATTCAGCATGTCCACACCCCATGTAGTAGATGATTGAGAATTAGTAGCAGTCACCACCGGATCCACTGTCAGGATGATCCATCCTCTCTCCTTCATCAGCTTCAGATCCCACTGTTTCCCTGAGCAGGAAGGTCTGGAATTGAAAATACAGAGGCCATTAAACAACATTCACTCAGTACATGGCACTCATTTTGGTTTATAAGCTGGAAATTGAGCCATCAGTGCAGTGTCACGAGTGTCAGGATGGCCGAGTGGTCTAAAGCGCTGCGTTCAGGTCGCAGTCTCCTTTGGAGATGTAGGTTCGAATCCCCCTTCTGACAAGTGTCTTTTGCGAAGTGGATACATTTTTTGACTTTTTTTTTCCAAGCACCAGTATCAAAAACAATGTCAACAGTTTCTGTAAATTATCGATAAGATCTATTGTCCGTTGCTTGCACTAATTTCCTGAAGTTGGCTAAATCGCAGTAAATCGGTAAAGCGGGAAATCACAGCATCTTCAACAAATCGTGATAGAGGGGCAGAGATAAAGGTTTCGACCCTACATATCAAGAGCGCAGCTGTCAATAGTTCAGCAGGTTCACATTGCAGAAGGTTCAGTGGCACCAGGGTCCCCTGCGTCCCAATCACAGCTGGTTTTTAACTTCTGTATTCAGGGCATGGGAGGGGTGTGTTGCATCGTGCACACACAGTGCCTGTTTCGCAAATAAGTTTTAATAAATACACAGAGAATAATATAGAGTCATTGGCCACGAGGAACACCTTCCCTGACCTTTTATTCTCTCCGGTTCCACGTCACCGCGCCTACCATCCAACTCCAAAACTCGGGGGAGACTAACACTCCCTACCTCCCTTGGTGTGCATCATAGGCGTGCCCATGACGAACACAACATTTCTCCTTAACCAATACAAAACAAACATAGCTGCTCAAAAAAAAGATACTATACTAAACCAGTATACAAGAATAGTACACAACAAGAAATGCCACATTCAGTCAATCCACCCCGAATCCTTGCAGCCGCGTTGAGCATGGCGGTCGAGGACTCAAACTGTACCGTTCAAGTCCTTGTCTCAGAGGCACTGAGTTGATTGGTATGGAGCCAGGCACCTCCTGATCTGAATCTTGAACTGGCTCCAAATTCTGCATGTCCACACCCCCTGTAGTAGATGATTGAGAATTAGTAGCAGTCACCACCGGCCATGTGCACTGGCTCAAAATTCAGCATGTCCACACCCCATGTAGTAGATGATTGAGAATTAGTAGCAGTCACCACCGGATCCACTGTCAGGATGATCCATCCTCTCTCCTTCATCAGCTTCAGATCCCACTGTTTCCCTGAGCAGGAAGGTCTGGAATTGAAAATACAGAGGACATTAAACAACATTCACTCAGTACATGGCACTCATTTTGGTTTATAAGCTGGAAATTGAGCCATCAGTGCAGTGTCACGAGTGTCAGGATGGCCGAGTGGTCTAAGGCGCTGCGTTCAGGTCGCAGGCTCCTTTGGAGGTGTAGGTTCGAATCCCCCTTCTGACAAGTGTCTTTTGCGAGGTGGATACATTTTTTGACTTTTTTTTTCCAAGCACCCGTATCAAAAACAATGTCAACAGTTTCTGTAAATTATCGATAAGATCTATTGTCCGTTGCTTGCACTAATTTCCTGAAGTTGGCTAAATCGCAGTAAATCGGTAAAGCGGGAAATCACAGCATCTTCAACAAATCGTGATAGAGGGGCAGAGATAAAGGTTTCGACCCTACATATCAAGAGCGCAGCTGTCAATAGTTCAGCAGGTTCACAGTGCAGAAGGTTCAGTGGCACCAGGGTCCCCTGCGTCCCAATCACAGCTGGTTTTTAACTTCTGTATTCAGGGCATGGGAGGGGTGTGTTGCATCGTGCACACAGAGTGCCTGTTTCGCAAATAAGTTTTAATAAATACACAGAGAATAATATAGAGTCATTGGCCACGAGGAACACCTTCCCTGACCTTTTATTCTCTCCGGTTCCACGTCACCGCGCCTACCATCCAACTCCAAAACTCGGGGGAGACTAACACTCCCTACCTCCCTTGGTGTGCATCATATGCGTGCCCATGACGAACACAACATTTCTCCTTAACCAATACAAAACAAACATAGCTGCTCAAAAAAAAGATACTATACTAAACCAGTATACAAGAATAGTACACAACAAGAAGTGCCACATTCAGTCAATCCACCCCGAATCCTTGCAGCCGCGTTGAGCATGGCGGTCGAGGACTCAAACTGTACCGTTCAAGTCCTTGTCTCAGAGGCACTGAGTTGATTGGTATGGAGCCAGGCACCTCCTGATCTGAATCTTGAACTGGCTCCAAATTCTGCATGTCCACACCCCCTGTAGTAGATGATTGAGAATTAGTAGCAGTCACCACCGGCCATGTGCACTGGCTCAAAATTCAGCATGTCCACACCCCATGTAGTAGATGATTGAGAATTAGTAGCAGTCACCACCGGATCCACTGTCAGGATGATCCATCCTCTCTCCTTCATCAGCTTCAGATCCCACTGTTTCCCTGAGCAGGAAGGTCTGGAATTGAAAATACAGAGGACATTAAACAACATTCACTCAGTGCATGGCACTCATTTTGGTTTATAAGCTGGAAATTGAGCCATCAGGGCAGTGTCACGAGTGTCTGGATGGCCGAGTGGTCTAAGGCGCTGCGTTCAGGTCGCAGTCTCCTTTGGAGGTGTGGGTTCGAATCCCCCTTCTGACAAGGGTCTTTTGCGAGGTGGATACATTTTTTGACTTTTTTTTTCCAAGCACCCGTATCAAAAACAATGTCAACAGTTTCTGTAAATTATCGATAAGATCTATTGTCCGTTGCTTGCATTAATTTCCTGAAGTTGGCTAAATCGCAGTAAATCGGTAAAGCGGGAAATCACAGCATCTTCAACAAATCGTGATAGAGGGGCAGAGATAAAGGTTTCGACCCTACATATCAAGAGCGCAGCTGTCAATAGTTCAGCAGGTTCACAGTGCAGAAGGTTCAGTGGCACCAGGGTCCCCTGCATCCCAATCACAGCTGGTTTTTAACTTCTGTATTCAGGGCATGGGAGGGGTGTGTTGCATCGTGCACACACAGTGCCTGTTTCGCAGATAAGTTTTAATAAATACACAGAGAATAATATAGAGTCATTGGCCACGAGGAACACCTTCCCTGACCATTTATTCTCTCCGGTTCCACGTCACCGCGCCTACCATCCAACTCTAAAACTCAGGGGAGACTAACACTCCCTACCTCCCTTGGTGTGCATCATAGGCGTGCCCATGACGAACACAACATTTCTCCTTAACCAATACAAAACAAACATAGCTGCTCAAAAAAAAGATACTATACTAATCCAGTATACAAGAATAGTACACAACAAGAAATGCCACATTCAGTCAATCCACCCCGAATCCTTGCAGCCGCGTTGAGCATGGCGGTCGAGGACTCAAACTGTACCGTTCAAGTCCTTGTCTCAGAGGCACTGAGTTGATTGGTATGGAGCCAGGCACCTCCTGATCTGAATCTTGAACTGGCTCCAAATTCTGCATGTCCACACCCCCTGTAGTAGATGATTGAGAATTAGTAGCAGTCACCACCGGCCATGTGCACTGGCTCAAAATTCAGCATGTCCACACCCCATGTAGTAGATGATTGAGAATTAGTAGCAGTCACCACCGGATCCACTGTCAGGATGATCCATCCTCTCTCCTTCATCAGCTTCAGATCCCACTGTTTCCCTGAGCAGGAAGGTCTGGAATTGAAAATACAGACGACATTAAACAACATTCACTCAGTACATGGCACTCATTTTGGTTTATAAGTTGGAAATTGAGCCATCAGTACAGTGTCACGAGTGTCTGGATGGCCGAGTGGTCTAAGGCGCTGCGTTCAGGTCGCAGTCTCCTTTGGAGGCGTGGGTTCAAATCCCCTTCTGACAAGTGTCTTTTGCGAGGTGGATACATTTTTTGACTTTTTTTTTCCAAGCACCCGTATCAAAAACAATGTCAACAGTTTCTGTAAATTATCGATAAGATCTATTGTCCGTTGCTTGCACTTATTTCCTGAAGTTGGCTAAATCGCAGTAAATCGGTAAAGCGGGAAATCACAGCATCTTCAACAAATCGTGATAGAGGGGCAGAGATAAAGGTTTCGACCCTACATATCAAGAGCGCAGCTGTCAATAGTTCAGCAGGTTCACAGTGCAGAAGGTTCAGTGGCACCAGGGTCCCCTGCGTCCCAATCACAGCTGGTTTTTAACTTCTGTATTCAGGGCATGGGAGGGGTGTGTTGCATCGTGCACACACGGTGCCTGTTTCGCAGATAAGTTTTAATAAATACACAGAGAATAATATAGAGTCATTGGCCACGAGGAACACCTTCCCTGACCATTTATTCTCTCCAGTTCCACGTCACTGCGCCTACCATCCAACTCTAAAACTCAGGGGAGACTAACACTCCCTACCTCCCTTGGTGTGCATCATAGGCGTGCCCATGACGAACACAACATTTCTCCTTAACCAATACAAAACAAACATAGCTGCTCAAAAAAAAGATACTATACTAATCCAGTATACAAGAATAGTACACAACAAGAAATGCCACATTCAGTCAATCCACCCCGAATCCTTGCAGCCGCGTTGAGCATGGCGGTCGAGGACTCAAACTGTACCGTTCAAGTCCTTGTCTCAGAGGCACTGAGTTGATTGGTATGGAGCCAGGCACCTCCTGATCTGAATCTTGAACTGGCTCCAAATTCTGCATGTCCACACCCCCTGTAGTAGATGATTGAGAATTAGTAGCAGTCACCACAGGCCATATGCACTGGCTCAAAATTCTGCAAGTCCACACCCCATGTAGTAGATGATTGAGAATTAGTAGCAGTCACCACAGGGTCCACTGTCAGGATGATCCATCCTCTCTCCTTCATCAGCTTCAGATCCCACTGTTTCCCTGAGCAGGAAGGTCTGGAATTGAAAATACAGAGGACATTAAATAAAATTCACTCAGTACATGGCACTCATTTTGGTTTATAAGCTGGAAATTGAGCCATCAGTCTGGTGTCAAGAGTGTCAGGATGGCCGGGTGGTCTAAGGTGCTGCATTCAGGTCACAGTCTCCCTTGGAGACGTGGGTTCAAACCCCTCTTCTGACAAGTGTCTTTTGCGAGGTGGATACATTTTTTGACTTTTTTTTTCCAAGCACCCTTATCAAAAACAATGTCAACAGTTTCTGTAAATTATCGATACGATCTATTGTCCGTTGCTTGCACTAATTTCCTGAAGTTGGCTAAATCGCAGTAAATAGGTAAAGCGGGAAATCACAGCATCTTCAACAAATCGTGATAGAGGGGCAGAGATAAAGGTTTCGACCCTACATATCAAGAGCGCAGCTGTCAATAGTTCAGCAGGTTCACAGTGCAGAAGGTTCAGTGGCACCAGGGTCCCCTGCGTCCCAATCACAGCTGGTTTTTAACTTCTGTATTCAGGGCATGGGAGGGGTGTGTTGCATCGTGCACACACAGTGCCTGTTTCGCAAATAAGTTTTAATAAATACACAGAGAATAATATAGAGTCATTGGCCACGAGGAACACCTTCCCTGACCTTTTATTCTCTCCGGTTCCACGTCACCGCGCCTACCATCGAACTCCAAAACTCGGGGGAGACTAACACTCCCTACCTCCCTTGGTGAGCATCATAGACGTGCCCATGACGAACACAACATTTCTCCTTAACCAATACAAAACAAACATAGCTGCTCAAAAAAAAGATACTATACTAAACCAGTATACAAGAAGAGTACACAACAAGAAATGCCACATTCAGTCAATCCACCCCGAATCCTTGCAGCCGCGTTGAGCATGGCGGTCGAGGACTCAAACTGTACCATTCAAGTCCTTGTCTCAGAGGCACTGAGTTGATTGGTATGGAGCCAGGCACCTCCTGATCTGAATCTTGAACTGGCTCCAAATTCTGCATGTCCACACCCCCTGTAGTAGATGATTGAGAATTAGTAGCAGTCACCACCGGCCATGTGCACTGGCTCAAAATTCAGCATGTCCACACCCCATGTAGTAGATGATTGAGAATTAGTAGCAGTCACCACCGGATCCACTGTCAGGATGATCCATCCTCTCTCCTTCATCAGCTTCAGATCCCACTGTTTCCCTGAGCAGGAAGGTCTGGAATTGAAAATACAGAGGCCATTAAACAACATTCACTCAGTACATGGCACTCATTTTGGTTTATAAGCTGGAAATTGAGCCATCAGTGCAGTGTCACGAGTGTCAGGATGGCCGAGTGGTCTAAAGCGCTGCGTTCAGGTCACAGTCTCCTTTGGAGGTGTAGGTTCGAATCCCCCTTCTGACAAGTGTCTTTTGCGAAGTGGATACATTTTTTGACTTTTTTTTTCCAAGCACCAGTATCAAAAACAATGTCAACAGTTTCTGTAAATTATCGATAAGATCTATTGTCCGTTGCTTGCACTAATTTCCTGAAGTTGGCTAAATCGCAGTAAATCGGTAAAGCGGGAAATCACAGCATCTTCAACAAATCGTGATAGAGGGGCAGAGATAAAGGTTTCGACCCTACATATCAAGAGCGCAGCTGTCAATAGTTCAGCAGGTTCACAGTGCAGAAGGTTCAGTGGCACCAGGGTCCCCTGCGTCCCAATCACAGCTGGTTTTTAACTTCTGTATTCAGGGCATGGGAGGGGTGTGTTGCATCGTGCACACACAGTGCCTGTTTCGCAAATAAGTTTTAATAAATACACAGAGAATAATATAGAGTCATTGGCCACGAGGAACACCTTCCCTGACCTTTTATTCTCTCCGGTTCCACGTCACCGCGCCTACCATCGAACTCCAAAACTCGGGGGAGACTAACACTCCCTACCTCCCTTGGTGAGCATCATAGACGTGCCCATGACGAACACAACATTTCTCCTTAACCAATACAAAACAAACATAGCTGCTCAAAAAAAAGATACTATACTAAACCAGTATACAAGAAGAGTACACAACAAGAAATGCCACATTCAGTCAATCCACCCCGAATCCTTGCAGCCGCGTTGAGCATGGCGGTCGAGGACTCAAACTGTACCATTCAAGTCCTTGTCTCAGAGGCACTGAGTTGATTGGTATGGAGCCAGGCACCTCCTGATCTGAATCTTGAACTGGCTCCAAATTCTGCATGTCCACACCCCCTGTAGTAGATGATTGAGAATTAGTAGCAGTCACCACCGGCCATGTGCACTGGCTCAAAATTCAGCATGTCCACACCCCATGTAGTAGATGATTGAGAATTAGTAGCAGTCACCACCGGATCCACTGTCAGGATGATCCATCCTCTCTCCTTCATCAGCTTCAGATCCCACTGTTTCCCTGAGCAGGAAGGTCTGGAATTGAAAATACAGAGGCCATTAAACAACATTCACTCAGTACATGGCACTCATTTTGGTTTATAAGCTGGAAATTGAGCCATCAGTGCAGTGTCACGAGTGTCAGGATGGCCGAGTGGTCTAAAGCGCTGCGTTCAGGTCACAGTCTCCTTTGGAGGTGTAGGTTCGAATCCCCCTTCTGACAAGTGTCTTTTGCGAAGTGGATACATTTTTTGACTTTTTTTTTCCAAGCACCAGTATCAAAAACAATGTCAACAGTTTCTGTAAATTATCGATAAGATCTATTGTCCGTTGCTTGCACTAATTTCCTGAAGTTGGCTAAATCGCAGTAAATCGGTAAAGCGGGAAATCACAGCATCTTCAACAAATCGTGATAGAGGGGCAGAGATAAAGGTTTCGACCCTACATATCAAGAGCGCAGCTGTCAATAGTTCAGCAGGTTCACATTGCAGAAGGTTCAGTGGCACCAGGGTCCCCTGCGTCCCAATCACAGCTGGTTTTTAACTTCTGTATTCAGGGCATGGGAGGGGTGTGTTGCATCGTGCACACACAGTGCCTGTTTCGCAAATAAGTTTTAATAAATACACAGAGAATAATATAGAGTCATTGGCCACGAGGAACACCTTCCCTGACCTTTTATTCTCTCCGGTTCCACGTCACCGCGCCTACCATCTAACTCCAAAACTCGGGGGAGACTAACACTCCCTACCTCCCTTGGTGTGCATCATAGGCGTGCCCATGACGAACACAACATTTCTCCTTAACCAATACAAAACAAACATAGCTGCTCCAAAAAAAGATACTATACTAAACCAGTATACAAGAATAGTACACAACAAGAAATGCCACATTCAGTCAATCCACCCCGAATCCTTGCAGCCGCGTTGAGCATGGCGGTCGAGGACTCAAACTGTACCGTTCAAGTCCTTGTCTCAGAGGCACTGAGTTGATTGGTATGGAGCCAGGCACCTCCTGATCTGAATCTTGAACTGGCTCCAAATTCTGCATGTCCACACCCCCTGTAGTAGATGATTGAGAATTAGTAGCAGTCACCACCGGCCATGTGCACTGGCTCAAAATTCAGCATGTCCACACCCCATGTAGTAGATGATTGAGAATTAGTAGCAGTCACCACCGGATCCACTGTCAGGATGATCCATCCTCTCTCCTTCATCAGCTTCAGATCCCACTGTTTCCCTGAGCAGGAAGGTCTGGAATTGAAAATACAGAGGACATTAAACAACATTCACTCAGTACATGGCACTCATTTTGGTTTATAAGCTGGAAATTGAGCCATCAGTGCAGTGTCACGAGTGTCAGGATGGCCGAGTGGTCTAAGGCGCTGCGTTCAGGTCGCAGGCTCCTTTGGAGGTGTAGGTTCGAATCCCCCTTCTGACAAGTGTCTTTTGCGAGGTGGATACATTTTTTGACTTTTTTTTTCCAAGCACCCGTATCAAAAACAATGTCAACAGTTTCTGTAAATTATCGATAAGATCTATTGTCCGTTGCTTGCACTAATTTCCTGAAGTTGGCTAAATCGCAGTAAATCGGTAAAGCGGGAAATCACAGCATCTTCAACAAATCGTGATAGAGGGGCAGAGATAAAGGTTTCGACCCTACATATCAAGAGCGCAGCTGTCAATAGTTCAGCAGGTTCACAGTGCAGAAGGTTCAGTGGCACCAGGGTCCCCTGCGTCCCAATCACAGCTGGTTTTTAACTTCTGTATTCAGGGCATGGGAGGGGTGTGTTGCATCGTGCACACAGAGTGCCTGTTTCGCAAATAAGTTTTAATAAATACACAGAGAATAATATAGAGTCATTGGCCACGAGGAACACCTTCCCTGACCTTTTATTCTCTCCGGTTCCACGTCACCGCGCCTACCATCCAACTCCAAAACTCGGGGGAGACTAACACTCCCTACCTCCCTTGGTGTGCATCATATGCGTGCCCATGACGAACACAACATTTCTCCTTAACCAATACAAAACAAACATAGCTGCTCAAAAAAAAGATACTATACTAAACCAGTATACAAGAATAGTACACAACAAGAAGTGCCACATTCAGTCAATCCACCCCGAATCCTTGCAGCCGCGTTGAGCATGGCGGTCGAGGACTCAAACTGTACCGTTCAAGTCCTTGTCTCAGAGGCACTGAGTTGATTGGTATGGAGCCAGGCACCTCCTGATCTGAATCTTGAACTGGCTCCAAATTCTGCATGTCCACACCCCCTGTAGTAGATGATTGAGAATTAGTAGCAGTCACCACCGGCCATGTGCACTGGCTCAAAATTCAGCATGTCCACACCCCATGTAGTAGATGATTGAGAATTAGTAGCAGTCACCACCGGATCCACTGTCAGGATGATCCATCCTCTCTCCTTCATCAGCTTCAGATCCCACTGTTTCCCTGAGCAGGAAGGTCTGGAATTGAAAATACAGAGGACATTAAACAACATTCACTCAGTGCATGGCACTCATTTTGGTTTATAAGCTGGAAATTGAGCCATCAGTGCAGTGTCACGAGTGTCTGGATGGCCGAGTGGTCTAAGGCGCTGCGTTCAGGTCGCAGTCTCCTTTGGAGGTGTGGGTTCGAATCCCCCTTCTGACAAGGGTCTTTTGCGAGGTGGATACATTTTTTGACTTTTTTTTTCCAAGCACCCGTATCAAAAACAATGTCAACAGTTTCTGTAAATTATCGATAAGATCTATTGTCCGTTGCTTGCATTAATTTCCTGAAGTTGGCTAAATCGCAGTAAATCGGTAAAGCGGGAAATCACAGCATCTTCAACAAATCGTGATAGAGGGGCAGAGATAAAGGTTTCGACCCTACATATCAAGAGCGCAGCTGTCAATAGTTCAGCAGGTTCACAGTGCAGAAGGTTCAGTGGCACCAGGGTCCCCTGCATCCCAATCACAGCTGGTTTTTAACTTCTGTATTCAGGGCATGGGAGGGGTGTGTTGCATCGTGCACACACAGTGCCTGTTTCGCAGATAAGTTTTAATAAATACACAGAGAATAATATAGAGTCATTGGCCACGAGGAACACCTTCCCTGACCATTTATTCTCTCCGGTTCCACGTCACCGCGCCTACCATCCAACTCTAAAACTCAGGGGAGACTAACACTCCCTACCTCCCTTGGTGTGCATCATAGGCGTGCCCATGACGAACACAACATTTCTCCTTAACCAATACAAAACAAACATAGCTGCTCAAAAAAAAGATACTATACTAATCCAGTATACAAGAATAGTACACAACAAGAAATGCCACATTCAGTCAATCCACCCCGAATCCTTGCAGCCGCGTTGAGCATGGCGGTCGAGGACTCAAACTGTACCGTTCAAGTCCTTGTCTCAGAGGCACTGAGTTGATTGGTATGGAGCCAGGCACCTCCTGATCTGAATCTTGAACTGGCTCCAAATTCTGCATGTCCACACCCCCTGTAGTAGATGATTGAGAATTAGTAGCAGTCACCACCGGCCATGTGCACTGGCTCAAAATTCAGCATGTCCACACCCCATGTAGTAGATGATTGAGAATTAGTAGCAGTCACCACCGGATCCACTGTCAGGATGATCCATCCTCTCTCCTTCATCAGCTTCAGATCCCACTGTTTCCCTGAGCAGGAAGGTCTGGAATTGAAAATACAGACGACATTAAACAACATTCACTCAGTACATGGCACTCATTTTGGTTTATAAGTTGGAAATTGAGCCATCAGTACAGTGTCACGAGTGTCTGGATGGCCGAGTGGTCTAAGGCGCTGCGTTCAGGTCGCAGTCTCCTTTGGAGGCGTGGGTTCGAATCCCCTTCTGACAAGTGTCTTTTGCGAGGTGGATACATTTTTTGACTTTTTTTTTCCAAGCACCCGTATCAAAAACAATGTCAACAGTTTCTGTAAATTATCGATAAGATCTATTGTCCGTTGCTTGCACTTATTTCCTGAAGTTGGCTAAATCGCAGTAAATCGGTAAAGCGGGAAATCACAGCATCTTCAACAAATCGTGATAGAGGGGCAGAGATAAAGGTTTCGACCCTACATATCAAGAGCGCAGCTGTCAATAGTTCAGCAGGTTCACAGTGCAGAAGGTTCAGTGGCACCAGGGTCCCCTGCGTCCCAATCACAGCTGGTTTTTAACTTCTGTATTCAGGGCATGGGAGGGGTGTGTTGCATCGTGCACACACGGTGCCTGTTTCGCAGATAAGTTTTAATAAATACACAGAGAATAATATAGAGTCATTGGCCACGAGGAACACCTTCCCTGACCATTTATTCTCTCCAGTTCCACGTCACTGCGCCTACCATCCAACTCTAAAACTCAGGGGAGACTAACACTCCCTACCTCCCTTGGTGTGCATCATAGGCGTGCCCATGACGAACACAACATTTCTCCTTAACCAATACAAAACAAACATAGCTGCTCAAAAAAAAGATACTATACTAATCCAGTATACAAGAATAGTACACAACAAGAAATGCCACATTCAGTCAATCCACCCCGAATCCTTGCAGCCGCGTTGAGCATGGCGGTCGAGGACTCAAACTGTACCGTTCAAGTCCTTGTCTCAGAGGCACTGAGTTGATTGGTATGGAGCCAGGCACCTCCTGATCTGAATCTTGAACTGGCTCCAAATTCTGCATGTCCACACCCCTTGTAGTAGATGATTGAGAATTAGTAGCAGACACCACCGGCCATGTGCACTGGCTCAAACTTCTGCATGTCCACACCCCATGTAGTCGATGATTGAGAATTAGTAGCAGTCACCACCGGATTCACTGTCAGGATGATCCATCCTATCTCCTTCATCAGCTTCAGATCCCACTGTTTCCCTGAGCAGGAAGGTCTGGAATTGAAAATACAGAGGACATTAAACAACATTCACTCAGTACATGGCACTCATTTTGGTTTATACGCTCGAAATTGAGCCATGAGGGTGGTGTGAAGAGTGTCAGGATGGCCGAGTGGTCTAAGGCGCTGCGTTCAGGTTGCAGCCTCCCTTGGAAACGTGGGTTCAAACCCCTCTTCTGACGAGTGTCTTTTGCGAGGTGGATACATTTTTGGACTTTTTTTTTTCAAGCACCCTTATCAAAAACAATGTCAACAGTTTCTGTAAATTATCGATAAGATCTATTTTCCGTTGCGTGCACTAATTGCCTGAAGTTGGCTAAATCGCAGTAAATCGGTAAAGCAGGAAATCACAGCATCTTCAACAAATCGTGATAGAGGGGCCGAATTAAAGGTTTCGACCCTACATATCAAAAGCGCAGCTGTCAATAGTTCAGCAGGTTCACAGTGCAGAAGGTTCAGTGGCAGCAGGGTCCCCTGCGTCCCAATCAGAGCTGGTTTTTAACTTCTGTATTCAGGTGATGGGAGGGGTGGGGGTGTTGCGTCATGCACACACAGTGCCTGTTTTGCAGAGAAGTTTTAATAAATACACAAAGAATAATATGGAGTCTTTGGCCACGAGGAACACCTTCCCCTACCTTTTATTCTCTCCGATTCCACATCACCGCACCTACCATCCAACTCCAAAACTCGGGGGAGACTAACACTCCCTACCTCCCTTGGTGTGCATCATGGGCGTGCCCATGACGAACACAACATTTCTCCTTAACCAATACAAAACAAACATAGCTGCTCAAAAAAAAGATACTATACTAATCCAGTATACAAGAATAGTACACAACAATAAATACCACATTCAGTCAATCCACCCCGAATCCTTGCAGCCGCGTTGAGCATGGCGGTCGAGGACTCAAACTGTACCGTTCAAGTCCTTGTCTCAGAGGCACTGAGTTGATTGGTATGGAGCCAGGCACCTCCTGATCTGAATCTTGAACTGGCTCCAAATTCTGCATGTCCACACCCCCTGTAGTAGATGATTGAGAATTAGTAGCAGTCACCACTGGCCATATGCACTGGCTCAAAATTCTGCAAGTCCATACCCCATGTAGTAGATGATTGAGAATTAGTAGCAGTCACCACAGGGTCCACTGTCAGGATGGTCCATCCTATCTCCTTCATCAGCTTCAGATCCCACTGTTTCCCTGAGCAGGAAGGTCTGGAATTGAAAATACAGAGGACATTAAATAACATTCACTCAGTACATGGCACTCATTTTGGTTTATAAGCTGGAAATTGAGCCATCAGTCTGGTGTCGAGAGTGTCAGGATGGCCCGGTGTTCTAAGGTGCTGCATTCAGGTCACAGTCTTCTTTGGAGACGTGGGTTCAAACCCCTCTTCTGACAAGTGTCTTTGCAAGGTGGATACATTTTTGGACTTTTTTTTCCAAGCACCCTTATCAAAAACAATGGCAACAGTTTCTGTAAATTATCGATAAGATCTATTGTCCGTTGCTTGCACTAATTGCCTGAAGTTGGCTAAATCGCAGTAAATCGGTAAAGCAGGAAATCACAGCATCTTCAACAAATGGTGATAGAGGGGCCGAGATAAAGGTTTCGACCCTACATATCAAAAGCACAGCTGTCCATAGTTCAGCAGGTTCACAGTGCAGAAGGTTCAGTGGCACCAGGGTCCCCTGCGTCCCAATCACAGCTGGTTTTTAACTTCTGTATTCTGGGCATGGGAGGGGTGTGTTGCATCGTGCACACACAGTGCCTGTTTCGCAAATAAGTTTTAATAAATACACAGAGAATAATATAGAGTCATTGGCCACGAGGAACACCTTCCCTGACCTTTTATTCTCTCCGGTTCCACGTCACCGCGCCTACCATGCAACTCCAAAACTCGGGGGAGACTAACACTCCCTACCTCCCTTGGTGTGCATCATAGGCGTGCCCATGACGAACACAACATTTCTCCTAAACCAATACAAAACAAACATAGCTGCTAAAAAAAAAGATACTATACTAAACCAGTATACAAGAATAGTACACAACAAGAAATGCCACATTCAGTCAATCCACCCCGAATCCTTGCAGCCGCGTTGAGCATGGCGGTCGAGGACTCAAACTGTACCGTTCAAGGCCTTGTCTCAGAGGCACTGAGTTGATTGGTATGGAGCCAGGCACCTCCTGATCTGAATCTTGAACTGGCTCCAAATTCTGCATGTCCACACCCCCTGTAGTAGATGATTGAGAATTAGTAGCAGTCGCCACCGGCCATGTGCACTGGCTCAAACTTCTGCATGTCCACACCCCATGTAGTCGATGATTGAGAATTAGTAGCAGTCACCACCGGATCCACTGTCAGGATGATCCATCCTCTCTCCTTCATCAGCTTCAGATCCCACTGTTTCCCTGAGCAGGAAGGTCTGGAATTGAAAATACAGAGGACATTAAACAACATTCACTCAGTACATTGCACTCATTTTGGTTTATAAGCTGGAAATTGAGCCATCAGTGCAGTGTCAAGAGTGTCAGGATGGCTGAGTGGTCTAAGGCGCTGCGTTCAGGTCGCAGTCTCCTTTGGAGGCGTGGGTTTGAATCCCACTTCTGACAAGTGTCTTTTGAGAGGTGGATACATTTTTGGACTTTTTTTTTCCAAGCACCCGTATCAAAAACAATGACAACAGTTTCTGTAAATTATCGATAAGATCTATTGTCCGTTGCTTGCACTAATTTCCTGAAGTTGGCTAAATCGCAGTAAATCGGTAAAGCGGGAAATCACAGCATCTTCAACAAATCGTGATAGAGGGGCAGAGATAAAGGTTTCTACCCTACATATCAAGAGCGCAGCTGTCAATAGTTCAGCAGGTTCACAGTGCAGAAGGTCCAGTGGCACCAGGGTCCCCTGCGTCCCAATCACAGCTGGTTTTTAACTTCTGTATTCAGGGCATGGGAGGGGTGTGTTGCATCGTGCACACACGGTGCCTGTTTCGCAGATAAGTTTTAATAAATACACAGAGAATAATATAGAGTCATTGGCCACGAGGAACACCTTCCCTGACCTTTAATTCTCTCCGGTTCCACGTCACCGCGCCTACCATCCAACTCCAAAACTCGGGGGAGACTAACACTCCCTACCTTCCTTGGTGTGCATCATAGGCGTGCCCATGACGAACACAACATTTCTCCTTAACCAATACAAAACAAACATAGCTGCTCAAAAAAAAGATACTATACTAATCCAGTATACAAGAATAGTACACAACAAGAAATGCCACATTCAGTCAATCCACCCCGAATCCTTGCAGCCGCGTTGAGCATGGCGGTCGAGGACTCAAACTGTACCGTTCAAGTCCTTGTCTCAGAGGCACTGAGTTGATTGGTATGGAGCCAGGCACCTCCTGATCTGAATCTTGAACTGGCTCCAAATTCTGCATGTCCACACCCCTTGTAGTAGATGATTGAGAATTAGTAGCAGTCACCACCGGCCATGTGCACTGGCTCAAACTTCTGCATGTCCACACCCCATGTAGTCGATGATTGAGAATTAGTAGCAGTCACCACCGGATTCACTGTCAGGATGATCCATCCTCTCTCCTTCATCAGCTTCAGATCCCACTGTTTCCCTGAGCAGGAAGGTCTGGAATTGAAAATACAGAGGACATTAAACAACATTCACTCAGTACATGGCACTCATTTTGGTTTATACGCTCGAAATTGAGCCATGAGCGAGCTGTAAAGAGTGTCAGGATGGCCGAGTGGTCTAAGGCGCTGCGTTCAGGTCGCAGCCTCCCTTGGAGGTGTGGGTTCAAATCCCACTTCTGACAAGTGTTTTTTGCGAGGTGGATAAATTTTTTGACTTTTTTTTCCCAAGCACCGTATCAAAAACAATGTCAACAGTTTCTGTAAATTATCGATAAGATCTATTTTCCGTTGCTTGCACTAATTGCCTGAAGTTGGCTAAATCGCAGTAAATCGGTAAAGCAGGAAATCACAGCATCTTCAACAAATCGTGATAGAGGGGCAGAGATAAAGGTTTCGACCCTACATATCAAAAGCGCAGCTGTCAATAGTTCAGCAGGTTCACAGTGCAGAAGGTTCAGTGGCACCAGGGTCCCCTGCGTCCCAATCACAGCTGGTTTTTAACTTCTGTATTCAGGGGATGGGAGGGGTGTGTTGCATCGTGCACACACAGTGCCTGTTTCGCAGATAAGTTTTATTAAATACACAGAGAATAATATAGAGTCATTGGCCACGAGGAACACCTTCCCTGACCATTTATTCTCTCCGGTTCCACGTCACCGCTCCTACCATCCAACTCTAAAACTCAGGGGAGACTAACACTCCCTACCTCCCTTGGTGTGCATCATAGGCGTGCCCATGACGAACACAACATTTCTCCTTAACCAATACAAAACAAACATAGCTGCTCAAAAAAAAGATACTATACTAAACCAGTATACAAGAATAGTACACAACAAGAAATGCCACATTCAGTCAATCCACCCCGAATCCTTGCAGCCGCGTTGAGCATGGCCGTCGAGGACTCAAACTGTACCGTTCAAGTCCTTGTCTCAGAGGCACTGAGTTGATTGGTATGGAGCCAGGCACCTCCTGATCTGAATCTTGAACTGGCTCCAAATTCTGCATGTCCACACCCCCTGTAGTAGATGATTGAGAATTAGTAGCAGTCGCCACCGGCCATGTGCACTGGCTCAAAATTCAGCATGTCCACACCCCATGTAGTAGATGATTGAGAATTAGTAGCAGTCACCACCGGATCCACTGTCAGGATGATCCATCCTCTCTCCTTCATCAGCTTCAGATCCCACTGTTTCCCTGAGCAGGAAGGTCTGGAATTGAAAATACAGAGGACATTAAACAACATTCACTCAGTACAAGCACTCATTTTGGTTTATAAGCTGGAAATTGAGCCATCAGTGCAGTGTCAAAAGTGTCAGGATGGCCGAGTGGTCTAAGGCGCTGCGTTCAGGTCGCAGTCTCCTTTGGAGGCGTGGGTTCGAATCCCACTTCTGACAAGGGTCTTTTGCGAGGTGGATACATTTTTTGACTTTTTTTTCCAAGCACCCGTATCAAAAACAATGTCAACAGTTTCTGTAAATTATCAATTAGATCTATTGTCCGTTGCTTGCACTAATTTCCTGAAGTTGGCTAAATCGCAGTAAATAGGTAAAGCGGGAAATCACAGCATCTTCAACAAATCGTGATAGAGGGGCAGAGATAAAGGTTTCGACCCTACATATCAAGAGCGCAGCTGTCAATAGTTCAGCAGGTTCACAGTGCAGAAGGTTCAGTGGCACCAGGGTCCCCTGCGTCCCAATCACAGCTGGTTTTTAACTTCTTTATTGAGGGCATGGGAGGGGTGTGTTGCATCGTGCACACACGGTGCCTGTTTCGCAGATAAGTTTTAATAAATACACAGAGAATAATACAGAGTCATTGGCCACGAGGAACACCTTCCCTGACCTTTTATTCTCTCCGGTTCCACGTCACCGCGCCTACCATCCAACTCCAAAACTCGGGGGAGACTAACACTCCCTACCTCCCTTGGTGTGCATCATAGGCGTGCCCATGACGAACACAACATTTCTCCTTAACCAATACAAAACAAACATAGCTGCTAAAAAAAAAGATACTATACTAATCCAGTATACAAGAATAGTACACAACAAGAAATGCCACATTCAGTCAATCCACCCCGAATCCTTGCAGCCGCGTTGAGCATGGCGGTCGAGGACTCAAACTGTACCGTTCAAGTCCTTGTCTCAGAGGCACTGAGTTGATTGGTATGGAGCCAGGCACCTCCTGATCTGAATCTTGAACTGGCTCCAAATTCTGCATGTCCACACCCCTTGTAGTAGATGATTGAGAATTAGTAGCAGTCACCACCGGCCATGTGCACTGGCTCAAACTTCTGCATGTCCACACCCCATGTAGTCGATGATTGAGAATTAGTAGCAGTCACCACCGGATTCACTGTCAGGATGATCCATCCTCTCTCCTTCATCAGCTTCAAATCCCACTGTTTCCCTGAGCAGGAAGGTCTGGAATTGAAAATACAGAGGACATTAAACAACATTCACTCAGTACATGGCACTCATTTTGGTTTATACGCTCGAAATTGAGCCATGAGGGAGGTGTGAAGAGTGTCAGGATGGCCGAGTGGTCTAAGGCGCTGCGTTCAGGTCGCAGCCTCCCTTGGAGGTGTGGGTTCAAATCCCACTACTGACAAGTGTATTTTGCGAGGTGGATACATTTTTTGACTTTTTTTTCCCAAGCACCGTATCAAAAACAATGTCAACAGTTTCTGTAAATTATCGGTAAGATCTATTTTCCCTTGCTTGCACTAATTGCCTGAAGTTGGCTAAATCGCAGTAAATCGGTAAAGCAGGAAATCACAGCATCTTCAACAAATCGTGATAGAGGGGCCGAGATAAAGGTTTCGACCCTACATATCAAAAGCGCAGCTGTCAATAGTTCAGCAGGTTCACAGTGCAGAAGGTTCAGTGGCACCAGGGTCCCCTGCGTCCCAATCACAGCTGGTTTTTAACTTCTGTATTCAGGGCATGGGAGGGGTGTGTTGCATCGTGCACACACAGTGCCTGTTTTGCAAATAAGTTTTAATAAATACACAGAGAATAATATAGAGTCATTGGCCACGGGGGAACACCTTCCCTGACCTTTTATTCTCTCCGGTTCCACGTCACCGCGCCTACCATCCAACTCCAAAACTCGGGGGAGACTAACACTCCCTACCTCCCTTGGTGTGCATCATAGGCGTGCCCATGACGAACACAACATTTCTCCTTAACCAATACAAAACAAACATAGCTGCTCAAAAAAAAGATACTATACTAAACCAGTATACAAGAATAGTACACAACAAGAAATGCCACATTCAGTCAATCCACCCCGAATCCTTGCGGCCGCGTTGAGCATGGCGGTCGAGGACTCAAACTGTACCGTTCAAGTCCTTGTCTCAGAGGCACTGAGTTGATTGGTATGGAGCCAGGCACTTCCTGATCTGAATCTTGAACTGGCTCCAAATTCTGCATGTCCACACCCCCTGTAGTAGATGATTGAGAATTAGTAGCAGTCACCACCGGCCATGTGCACTGGCTCAAAATTCAGCATGTCCACACCCCATGTAGTATATGATTGAGAATTAGTAGCAGTCACCACCGGATCCACTGTCAGGATGATCCATCCTCTCTCCTTCATCAGCTTCAGATCCCACTGTTTCCCTGAGCAGGAAGGTCTGGAATTGAAAATACAGAGGACATTAAACAACATTCACTCAGTACATGGCACTCATTTTGGTTTATAAGCTGGAAATTGAGCCATCAGTGCAGTGTCAGGATGGCCGAGTGGTCTAAGGCGCTGCGTTCAGGTCGCAGTCTCCTTTGGAGGTGTGGGTTCGAATCCCACTTCTGACAAGTGTCTTTTGCGAGGTGGATACATTTTTGGACTTTTTTTTTCCAAGCACCCGTATCAAAAACAATGTCAACAGTTTCTGTAAATTATCGATAAGATCTATTGTCCATTGCTTGCACTAATTTCCTGAAGTTGGCTAAATCGCAGTAAATCGGTAAAGCGGGAAATCACAGCATCTTCAACAAATCGTGATAGAGGGGCAGAGATAAAGGTTTCGACCCTACATATCAAGAGCGCAGCTGTCAATAGTTCAGCAGGTTCACAGTGCAGAAGGTTCAGTGGCACCAGGGTCCCCTGCGTGCCAATCACAGCTGGTTTTTAACTTCTGTATTCAGGGCATGGGAGGGGTGTGTTGCATCGTGCACACATGGTGCCTGTTTCGCAGATAAGTTTTAATAAATACACAGAGAATAATATAGAGTCATTGGCCACGAGGAACACCTTCCCTGACCTTTTATTCTCTCCGGTTCCACGTCACTGCGCCTACCATCCAACTCCAAAACTCGGGGGAGACTAACACTCCCTACCTTCCTTGGTGTGCATCATAGGTGTGCCCATGACGAACACAACATTTCTCCTTAACCAATACAAAACAAACATAGCTGCTCAAAAAAAAGATACTATACTAATCCAGTATACAAGAATAGTACACAACAATAAATACCACATTCAGTCAATCCACCCCGAATCCTTGCAGCCGCGTTGAGCATGGCGGTCGAGGACTCAAATTGTACCCTTCAAGTCCTTGTCTCAGAGGCACTGAGTTGATTGGTATGGAGCCAGGCACCTCCTGATCTGAATCTTGAACTGGCTCCAAATTCTGCATGTCCACACCCCCTGTAGTAGATGATTGAGAATTAGTAGCAGTCACCACAGGCCATATGCACTGGCTCAAAATTCTGCAAGTCCACACCCCATGTAGTAGATGATTGAGAATTAGTAGCAGTCACCACAGGGTCCACTGTCAGGATGATCCATCCTCTCTCCTTCAACAGCTTCAGATCCCACTGTGTCCCTGAGCAGGAAGGTCTGGAATTGAAAATACAGAGGACATTAAATAAAATTCACTCAGTACATGGCACTCATTTTGGTTTATAAGCTGGAAATTGAGCCATCAGTCTGTTGTCAAGAGTGTCAGGATGGCCGGGTGGTCTAAGGTGCTGCATTCAGGTCACAGTCTCCCTTGGAGACGTGGGTTCAAACCCCTCTTCTGACAAGTGTATTTTGCGAGGTGGATAAATTTTTTGACTTTTTTTTTCCAAGCACCCTTATCAAAAACAATGTCAACAGTTTCTGTAAATTATCGATAAGATCTATTGTCCGTTGCTTGCACTAATTGCCTGAAGTTGGCTAAATCGCAGTAAATCGGTAAAGCAGGAAATCACAGCATCTTCAACAAATCGTGATAGAGGGGCCGAGATAAAGGTTTCGACCCTACATATCAAAAGCACAGCTGTCAATAGTTCAGCAGGTTCACAGTGCAGAAGGTTCAGTGGCACCAGGGTCCCCTGCGTCCCAATCACAGCTGGTTTTTAACTTCTGTATTCAGGGCATGGGAGGGGTGTGTTGCATCGTGCACACACAGTGCCTGTTTCGCAAATAAGTTTTAATAAATACACAGAGAATAATATAGAGTCATTGGCCACGAGGAACACCTTCCCTGACCTTTTATTCTCTCCGGTTCCACGTCACCGCGCCTACCATCCAACTCCAAAACTCGGGGGAGACTAACACTCCCTACCTCCCTTGGTGAGCATCATAGGCGTGCCCATGACGAACACAACATTTCTCCTTAACCAATACAAAACAAACATAGCTGCTCAAAAAAAAGATACTATACTAAACCAGTATACAAGAAGAGTACGCAACAAGAAATGCCACATTCAGTCAATCCACCCCGAATCCTTGCAGCCGCGTTGAGCATGGCGGTCGAGGACTCAAACTGTACCGTTCAAGTCCTTGTCTCAGAGGCACTGAGTTGATTGGTATGGAGCCAGGCACCTCCTGATCTGAATCTTGAACTGGCTCCAAATTCTGCATGTCCACACCCCCTGTAGTAGATGATTGAGAATTAGTAGCAGTCACCACTGGCCATATGCACTGGCTCAAAATTCTGCAAGTCCATACCCCATGTAGTAGATGATTGAGAATTAGTAGCAGTCACCACAGGGTCCACTGTCAGGATGGTCCATCCTCTCTCCTTCATCAGCTTCAGATCCCACTGTTTCCCTGAGCAGGAAGGTCTGGAATTGAAAATACAGAGGACATTAAATAACATTCACTCAGTACATGGCACTCATTTTGGTTTATAAGCTGGAAATTGAGCCATCAGTCTGGTGTCGAGAGAGTCAGGATGGCCGGGTGGTCTAAGGTGCTGCATTCAGGTCACAGTCTTCCTTGGAGACATGGGTTCAAACCCCTCTTCTGACAAGTGTCTTTGCAAGGTGGATACACTTTTGGACTTTTTTTTCCAAGCACCCTTATCAAAAACAATGGCAACAGTTTCTGTAAATTATCGATAAGATCTATTGTCCGTTGCTTGCACTAATTGCCTGAAGTTGGCTAAATCGCAGTAAATCGGTAAAGCAGGAAATCACAGCATCTTCAACAAATGGTGATAGAGGGGCCGAGATAAAGGTTTCGACCCTACATATCAAAAGCACAGCTGTCCATAGTTCAGCAGGTTCACAGTGCAGAAGGTTCAGTGGCACCAGGGTCCCCTGCGTCCCAATCACAGCTGGTTTTTAACTTCTGTATTCTGGGCATGGGAGGGGTGTGTTGCATCGTGCACACACAGTGCCTGTTTCGCAAATAAGTTTTAATAAATACACAGAGAATAATATAGAATCATTGGCCACGAGGAACACCTTCCCTGACCTTTTATTCTCTCCGGTTCCACGTCACCGCGCCTACCATCCAACTCCAAAACTCGGGGGAGACTAACACTCCCTACCTCCCTTGGTGTGCATCATAGGCGTGCCCATGACGAACACAACATTTCTCCTAAACCAACACAAAACAAAAATAGCTCCTAAAAAAAAAGATACTATACTAAACCAGTATACAAGAATAGTACACAACAAGAAATGCCACATTCAGTCAATCCACCCCGAATCCTTGCAGCCGCGTTGAGCATGGCGGTCGAGGACTCAAACTGTACCGTTCAAGTCCTTGTCTCAGAGGCACTGAGTTGATTGGTATGGAGCCAGGCACCTCCTGATCTGAATCTTGAACTGGCTCCAAATTCTGCATGTCCACACCCGTTGTAGTAGATGATTGAGAATTAGTAGCAGTCACCACCGGCCATGTGCACTGGCTCAAACTTCTGCATGTCCACACCCCATGTAGTCGATGATTGAGAATTAGTAGCAGTCACCACCGGATCCACTGTCAGGATGATCCATCCTCTCTCCTTCATCAGCTTCAGATCCCACTGTTTCCCTGAGCAGGAAGGTCTGGAATTGAAAATACAGAGGACATTAAACAACATTCACTCAGTACATGGCACTCATTTTGGTTTATACGCTCGAAATTGAGCCATGAGGGAGGTGTGAAGAGTGTCAGGATGGCCGAGTGGTCTAAGGCGCTGCGTTCAGGTCGCAGCCTCCCTTGGAGGTGTGGGTTCAAATCCCACTTCTGACAAGTGTATTTTGCGAGGTGGATACATTTTTGGACTTTTTTTTCCCAAGCACCGTATCAAAAACGATGTCAACAGTTTCTGTAAATTATCGGTAAGATCTATTTTCCGTTGCTTGCACTAATTGCCTGAAGGTGGCTAAATCGCAGTAAATCGGTAAAGCAGGAAATCACAGCATCTTCAACAAATCGTGATAGAGGGGCCGAGATAAAGGTTTCGACCCTACATATCAAAAGCGCAGCTGTCAATAGTTCAGCAGGTTCACAGTGCAGAAGGTTCAGTGGCACCAGGGTCCCCTGCGTCCCAATCACAGCTGGTTTTTAACTTCTGTATTCAGGGCATGGGAGGGGTGTGTTGCATCGTGCACACACGGTGCCTGTTTCGCAGATAAGTTTTAATAAATACACAGAGAATAATACAGAGTCATTGGCCACGAGGAACACCTTCCCTGACCTTTTATTCTCTCCGGTTCCACGTCACCGCGCCTACCATCCAACTCCAAAACTCGGGAAGACTAACACTCCCTACCTCCCTTGGTGTGCATCATAGGCGTGCCCATGACGAACACAACATTTCTCCTTAACCAATACAAAACAAACATAGCTGCTAAAAAAAAAGATACCTTACTAATCCAGTATACAAGAATAGTACACAACAAGAAATGCCACATTCAGTCAATCCACCCCGAATCCTTGCAGCCGCGTTGAGCATGGCGGTCGAGGACTCAAACTGTACCGTTCAAGTCCTTGTCTCAGAGGCACTGAGTTGATTGGTATGGAGCCAGGCACCTCCTGATCTGAATCTTGAACTGGCTCCAAATTCTGCATGTCCACACCCCTTGCAGTAGATGATTGAGAATTAGTAGCAGTCACCACCGGCCATGTGCACTGGCTCAAACTTCTGCATGTCCACACCCCATGTAGTCGATGATTGAGAATTAGTAGCAGTCACCACCGGATTCACTGTCAGGATGATCCATCCTCTCTCCTTCATCAGCTTCAGATCCCACTGTTTCCCTGAGCAGGAAGGTCTGGAATTGAAAATACAGAGGACATTAAACAACATTCACTCAGTACATGGCACTCATTTTGGTTTATACGCTCGAAATTGAGCCATGAGCAAGGTGTGAAGAGCGTCAGGATGGCCGAGTGGTCTAAGGCGCTGCGTTCAGATCGCAGCCTCCCTTGGAGGTGTGGATTCAAATCCCACTTCTGACAAGTGTATTTTGCGAGGTGGATACATTTTTGGACTTTTTTTTCCCAAGCACCGTATCAAAAACAATGTCAACAGTTTCTGTAAATTATCGATAAGATCTATTTTTCGTTGCTTGCACTAATTGCCTGAAGTTGGCTAAATCGCAGTAAATCGGTAAAGCAGGAAATCACAGCATCTTCAACAAATCGTGATAGAGGGGCCGAGATATAGGTTTCGACCCTACATATCAAAAGCGCAGCTGTCAATAGTTCAGCAGGTTCACAGTGCAGAAGGTTCAGTGGCACCAGGGTCCCCTGCGTCCCAATCACAGCTTGTTTTTAACTTCTGTATTCAGGGCATGGGAGGGGTGTGTTGCATCGTGCACACACAGTGCCTGTTTTGCAAATAAGTTTTAATAAATACACAGAGAATAATATAGAGTCATTGGCCACGAGGAACACCTTCCCTGACCTTTTATTCTCTCCAGTTCCACGTCACCGCGCCTACCATCCAACTCCAAAACTCGGGGGAGACTAACACTCCCTACCTCCCTTGGTGTGCATCATAGGCGTGCCCATGACGAACACAACATTTCTCCTTAACCAATACAAAACAAACATAGCTGCTAAAAAAAAAGATACTATACTAAACCAGTATACAAGAATAGTACACAACAAGAAATGCCACATTCAGTCAATCCACCCCGGATCCTTGCAGCCGCGTTGAGCATGGTGGTCGAGGACTCAAACTGTACCGTTCAAGTCCTTGTCTCAGAGGCACTGAGTTGATTGGTATGGAGCCAGGCACCTCCTGATCTGAATCTTGAACTGGCTCCAAATTCTGCATGTCCACACCCCCTGTAGTAGATGATTGAGAATTAGTAGCAGTCGCCACCGGCCATGTGCACTGGCTCAAACTTCTGCATGTCCACACCCCATGTAGTCGATGATTGCGAATTAGTAGCAGTCACCACCGGATTCACTGTCAGGATGATCCATCCTCTCTCCTTCATCAGCTTCAGATCCCACTGTTTCCCTGAGCAGGAAGGTCTGGAATTGAAAATACAGAGGACATTAAACAACATTCACTCAGTACATGGCACTCATTTTGGTTTATACGCTCAAAATTGAGCCATGAGGGAGGTGTGAAGAGTGTCAGGATGGCCGAGTGGTCTAAGGCGCTGTGTTCAGGTCGCAGCCTCCCTTGGAGGTGTGGGTTCAAATCCCACTTCTGACAAGTGTATTTTGCGAGGTGGATACATTTTTGGACTTTTTTTTCCCAAGCACCGTATCAAAAACAATGTCAACAGTTTCTGTAAATTATCGGTAAGATCTATTTTCCGTTGCTTGCACTAATTGCCTGAAGTTGGCTAAATCGCAGTAAATCGGTAAAGCAGGAAATCACAACATCTTCAACAAATCGTGATAGAGGGGCCGAGATAAAGGTTTCGACCCTACATATCAAAAGCGCAGCTGTCAATAGTTCAGCAGGTTCACAGTGCAGAAGGTTAAGTGGCACCAGGGTCCCCTGCGTCCCAATCACAGCTTGTTTTTAACTTCTGTATTCAGGGCATGGGAGGGGTGTGTTGCATCGTGCACACACAGTGCCTGTTTTGCAAATAAGTTTTAATAAATACACAGAGAATAATATAGAGTCATTGGCCACAAGGAACACCTTCCCTGACCTTTTATTCTCTCCAGTTCCACGTCACCGCGCCTACCATCCAACTCCAAAACTCGGGGGAGACTAACACTCCCTACCTCCCTTGGTGTGCATCATAGGCGTGCCCATGACGAACACAACATTTCTCCTTAACCAATACAAAACAAACATAGCTGCTAAAAAAAAAGATACTATACTAAACCAGTATACAAGAATAGTACACAACAAGAAATGCCACATTCAGTTAATCCACCCCGGATCCTTGCAGCCGCGTTGAGCATGGCGGTCGAGGACTCAAACTGCACAGTTCAAGTCCTTGTCTCAGAGGCACTGAGTTGATTGGTATGGAGCCAGACACCTCCTGATCTGAATCTTGAACTGGCTCCAAATTCTGCATGTCCACACCCCCTGTAGTAGATGATTGAGAATTAGTAGCAGTCGCCACCGGCCATGTGCACTGGCTCAAAATTCAGCATGTCCACACCCCATGTAGTAGATGATTGAGAATTAGTAGCAGTCACCACCGGATCCACTGTTAGGATGATCCATCCTCTCTCCTTCATCAGCTTCAGATCCCACTGTTTCCCTGAGCAGGAAGGTCTGGAATTGAAAATACAGAGGACATTAAACAACATTCACTCAGTACATGGCACTCATTTTGGTTTATAAGCTGGAAATTGAGCCATCAGTGCAGTGTCAAGAGTGTCAGGATGGCCGAGTGGTCTAAGGCGCTGCGTTCAGGTCGCAGTCTCCTTTGGAGGCGTGGGTTCGAATCCCACTTCTGACAAGTGTCTTTTGCGAGGTGGATACATTTTTGGACTTTTTTTTTCCAAGCACCCGTATCAAAAACAATGTCAACAGTTTCTGTAAATTATCGATACGATCTATTGTCCGTTGCTTGCACTAATTTCCTGAAGTTGGCTAAATCGCAGTAAATAGGTAAAGCGGGAAATCACAGCATCTTCAACAAATCGTGATAGAGGGGCAGAGATAAAGGTTTCGACCCTACATATCAAGAGCGCAGCTGTCAATAGTTCAGCAGGTTCACAGTGCAGAAGGTTCAGTGGCACCAGGGTCCCCTGCGTCCCAATCACAGCTGGTTTTTAACTTCTTTATTGAGGGCATGGGAGGGGTGTGTTGCATCGTGCACACACGGTGCCTGTTTCGCAGATAAGTTTTAATAAATACACAGAGAATAATACAGAGTCATTGGCCACGAGGAACACCTTCCCTGACCTTTTATTCTCTCCGGTTCCACGTCACCGCGCCTACCATCCAACTCCAAAACTCGGGGGAGACTAACACTCCCTACCTCCCTTGGTGTGCATCATAGGCGTGCCCATGACGAACACAACATTTCTCCTTAACCAATACAAAACAAACATAGCTGCTAAAAAAAAATATACTATACTAATCCAGTATACAAGAATAGTACACAACAAGAAATGCCACATTCAGTCAATCCACCCCGAATCCTTGCAGCCGCGTTGAGCATGGCGGTCGAGGACTCAAACTGTACCGTTCAAGTCCTTGTCTCAGAGGCACTGAGTTGATTGGTATGGAGCCAGGCACCTCCTGATCTGAATCTTGAACTGGCTCCAAATTCTGCATGTCCACACCCCTTGTAGTAGATGATTGAGAATTAGTAGCAGTCACCACCGGCCATGTGCACTGGCTCAAACTTCTGCATGTCCACACCCCATGTAGTCGATGATTGCAAATTAGTAGCAGTCACCACCGGATTCACTGTCAGGATGATCCATCCTCTCTCCTTCATCAGCTTCAGATCCCACTGTTTCCCTGAGCAGGAAGGTCTGGAATTGAAAATACAGAGGACATTAAACAACATTCACTTAGTACATGGCACTCATTTTGGTTTATACGCTCAAAATTGAGCCATGAGGGAGGTGTGAAGAGTGTCAGGATGGCCGAGTGGTCTAAGGCGCTGCGTTCAGGTCGCAGCCTCCCTTGGAGGTGTGGGTTCAAATCCCACTTCTGACAAGTGTATTTTGCGAGGTGGATACATTTTTGGACTTTTTTTTCCCTAGCACCGTATCAAAAACAATGTCAACAGTTTCTGTAAATTATCGATAAGATCTATTTTCCGTTGCTTGCACTAATTGCCTGAAGTTGGCTAAATCGCAGTAAATCGGTAAAGCAGGAAATCACAGCATCTTCAACAAATCGTGATAGAGGGGCCGAGATAAAGGTTTCAACCCTACATATCAAAAGCGCAGCTGTCAATAGTTCAGCAGGTTCACAGTGCAGAAGGTTCAGTGGCACCAGGGTCCCCTGCGTCCCAATCACAGCTGGTATTTAACTTATGTATTCAGGGCATGGGAGGGGTGTGTTGCATCGTGCACACACAGTGCCTGTTTTGCAAATAAGTTTTAATAAATACACAGAGAATAATATAGAGTCATTGGCCACGAGGAACACCTTCCCTGACCTTTTATTCTCTCCAGTTCCACGTCACCGCGCCTACCATCCAACTCCAAAACTCGAGGGAGACTAACACTCCCTACCTCCCTTGGTGTGCATCATAGGCGTGCCCATGACGAACACAACATTTCTCCTTAACCAATACAAAACAAACATAGCTGCTCAAAAAAAAGATACTATACTAAACCAGTATACAAGAATAGTACACAACAAGAAATGCCACATTCAGTCAATCCACCCCGAATCCTTGCAGCCGCGTTGAGCATGGCGGTCGAGGACTCAAACTGTACCGTTCAAGTCCTTGTCTCAGGCACTGAGTTG
Source organism: Pleurodeles waltl (assembly GCF_031143425.1). NCBI lineage: Eukaryota > Metazoa > Chordata > Amphibia > Caudata > Salamandridae > Pleurodeles > Pleurodeles waltl. The sequence continues at coordinate 7,231,678 of NW_027150097.1, forward strand.
ATTGGTATGGAGCCAGGCACCTCCTGATCTAAATCTTGAACTGGCTCCAAATTCTGCATGTCCACACCCCCTTTAGTAGATGATTGAGAATTAGTAGCAGTCACCACCAGCCATGTGCACTGGCTCAAAATTCAGCATGTCCACACCCCATGTAGTAGATGATTGAGAATTAGTAGCAGTCACCACCGGATCCACTGTCAGGATGATCCATCCTCTCTCCTTCATCAGCTTCAGATCCCACTGTTTCCCTGAGCAGGAAGGTCTGGAATTGAAAATACAGAGGACATTAAACAACATTCACTCAGTACATGGCACTCATTTTGGTTTATAAGCTGGAAATTGAGCCATCAGTGCAGTGTCAAGAGTGTCAGGATGGCCGAGTGGTCTAAGGCGCTGCGTTCAGGTCTCAGTCTCCTTTGGAGGCGTGGGTTCGAATCCCCCTTCTGACAAGTGTCTTTTGCGAGGTGGATACATTTTTGGACTTTTTTTTTCCAAGCACCCGTATCAAAAACAATGTCAACAGTTTCTGTAAATTATCGATAAGATCTATTGTCCGTTGCTTGCACTAATTTCCTGAAGTTGGCTAAATCGCAGTAAATCGGTAAAGCAGGAAATCACAGCATCTTCAACAAATCGTGATAGAGGGGCCGAGATAAAGGTTTCGACCCTACATATCAAAAGCGCAGCTGTCAATAGTTCAGCAGGTTCACAGTGCAGAAGGTTCAGTGGCACCAGGGTCCCCTGCGTCCCAATCACAGCTGGTTTTTAACTTCTGTATTCAGGGCATGGGAGGGGTGTGTTGCATCGTGCACACACAGTGCCTGTTTTGCAAATAAGTTTTAATAAATACACAGAGAATAATATAGAGTCATTGGCCACGGGGGAACACCTTCCCTGACCTTTTATTCTCTCCGGTTCCACGTCACCGCGCCTACCATCCAACTCCAAAACTCGGGGGAGACTAACACTCCCTACCTCCCTTGGTGTGCATCATAGGCGTGCCCATGACGAACACAACATTTCTCCTTAACCAATACAAAACAAACATAGCTGCTCAAAAAAAAGATACTATACTAATCCAGTATACAAGAATAGTACACAACAAGAAATGCCACATTCAGTCAATCCCCCCCGAATCCTTGCAGCCGCGTTGAGCATGGCGGTCAAGGACTCAAACTGTACCGTTCAAGTCCTTGTCTCAGGCACTGAGTTGATTGGTATGGAGCCAGGCACCTCCTGATCTGAATCTTGAACTGGCTCCAAATTCTGCATGTCCACACCCCCTGTAGTAGATGATTGAGAATTAGTAGCAGTCACCACCAGCCATGTGCACTGGCTCAAAATTCAGCATGTCCACACCCCATGTAGTAGATGATTGAGAATTAGTAGCAGTCACCACCGGATCCACTGTCAGGATGATCCATCCTCTCTCCTTCATCAGCTTCAGATCCCACTGTTTCCCTGAGCAGGAAGGTCTGGAATTGAAAATACAGAGGACATTAAACAACATTCACTCAGTACATGGCACTCATTTTGGTTTATAAGCTGGAAATTGAGCCATCAGTGCAGTGTCAGGATGGCCGAGTGGTCTAAGGCGCTGCGTTCAGGTTGCAGTCTCCTTTGGATGCGTGGGTTCGAATCCCCCTTCTGACAAGTGTCTTTTGCGAGGTGGATACATTTTTGGACTTTTTTTTTCCAAGCACCCGTATCAAAAACAATGTCAACAGTTTCTGTAAATTATCGATAAGATCTATTGTCCGTTGCTTGCACTAATTTCCTGAAGTTGGCTAAATCGCAGTAAATCGGTAAAGCAGGAAATCACAGCATCTTCAACAAATCGTGATAGAGGGGCCGAGATAAAGGTTTCGACCCTACATATCAAAAGCGCAGCTGTCAATAGTTCAGCAGGTTCACAGTGCAGAAGGTTCAGTGGCACCAGGGTCCCCTGCGTCCCAATCACAGCTGGTTTTTAACTTCTGTATTCAGGGCATGGGAGGGGTGTGTTGCATCGTGCACACACAGTGCCTGTTTTGCAAATAAGTTTTAATAAATACACAGAGAATAATATAGAGTCATTGGCCACGGGGGAACACCTTCCCTGACCTTTTATTCTCTCCGGTTCCACGTCACCGCGCCTACCATCCAACTCCAAAACTCGGGGGAGACTAACACTCCCTACCTCCCTTGGTGTGCATCATAGGCGTGCCCATGACGAACACAATATTTCTCCTTAACCAATACAAAACAAACATAGCTGCTCAAAAAAAAGATACTATACTAAACCAGTATACAAGAATAGTACACAAAAAGAAATGCCACATTCAGTCAATCCACCCCGAATCCTTGCGGCCTCGTTGATCATGGCGGTCGAGGACTCAAACTGTACCGTTCAAGTCCTTGTCTCAGAGGCACTGAGTTGATTGGTATGGAGCCAGGCACCTCCTGATCTGAATCTTGAACTGGCTCCAAATTCTGCATGTCCACACCCCCTGTAGTAGATGATTGAGAATTAGTAGCAGTCACCACCGGCCATGTGCACTGGCTCAAAATTCAGCATGTCCACACCCCATGTAGTAGATGATTGAGAATTAGTAGCAGTCACCACCGGATCCACTGTCAGGATGATCCATCCTCTCTCCTTCATCAGCTTCAGATCCCACTGTTTCCCTGAGCAGGAAGGTCTGGAATTGAAAATACAGAGGACATTAAACAACATTCACTCAGTACATGGCACTCATTTTGGTTTATACGCTCGAAATTGAGCCATGAGGGAGGTGTGAAGAGTGTCAGGATGGCCGAGTGGTCTAAGGCGCTGCGTTCAGGTCGCAGCCTCCCTTGGAGGTGTGGGTTCAAATCCCACTTCTGACAAGTGTATTTTGCGAGGTGGATACATTTTTGGACTTTTTTTTCCCAAGCACCGTATCAAAAACGATGTCAACAGTTTCTGTAAATTATCGGTAAGATCTATTTTCCGTTGCTTGCACTAATTGCCTGAAGTTGGCTAAATCGCAGTAAATCGGTAAAGCAGGAAATCACAGCATCTTCAACAAATCGTGATAGAGGGGCCGAGATAAAGGTTTCGACCCTACATATCAAAAGCGCAGCTGTCAATAGTTCAGCAGGTTCACAGTGCAGAAGGTTCAGTGGCACCAGGGTCCCCTGCGTCCCAATCACAGCTGGTTTTTAACTTCTGTATTCAGGGCATGGGAGGGGTGTGTTGCATCGTGCACACACAGTGCCTGTTTTGCAAATAAGTTTTAATAAATACACAGAGAATAATATAGAGTCATTGGCCACGAGGAACACCTTCCCTGACCTTTTATTCTCTCCAGTTCCACGTCACCGCGCCTACCATCCAACTCCAAAACTCGGGGGAGACTAACACTCCCTACCTCCCTTGGTGTGCATCATAGGCGTGCCCATGACGAACACAACATTTCTCCTTAACCAATACAAAACAAACATAGCTGCTAAAAAAAAAGATACTATACTAAACCAGTATACAAGAATAGTACACAACAAGAAATGCCACATTCAGTTAATCCACCCCGGATCCTTGCAGCCGCGTTGAGCATGGCGGTCGAGGACTCAAACTGCACAGTTCAAGTCCTTGTCTCAGAGGCACTGAGTTGATTGGTATGGAGCCAGGCACCTCCTGATCTGAATCTTGAACTGGCTCCAAATTCTGCATGTCCACACCCCCTGTAGTAGATGATTGAGAATTAGTAGCAGTCGCCACCGGCCATGTGCACTGGCTCAAAATTCAGCATGTCCACACCCCATGTAGTAGATGATTGAGAATTAGTAGCAGTCACCACCGGATCCACTGTCAGGATGATCCATCCTCTCTCCTTCATCAGCTTCAGATCCCACTGTTTCCCTGAGCAGGAAGGTCTGGAATTGAAAATACAGAGGACATTAAACAACATTCACTCAGTTCATGGCACTAATTTTGGTTTATAAGCTGGAAATTGAGCCATCATTGCAGTGTCACGAGTGTCAGGATGGCCGAGTGGTCTAAGGTGCTGCATTCAGATCACAGTCTCCTTTGGAGGAGTAGGTTCGAATCCCACTTCTGACAAGTGTCTTTTGCGAGGTGGATACATTTTTTGTCTTTTTTTTTCCAAGCACCCGTATCAAAAACAATGTCAACAGTTTCTGTAAATTATCGATAAGATCTATTGTCCGTTGCTTGCACTAATTTCCTGAAGTTGGCTAAATCGCAGTAAATCGGTAAAGCGGGAAATCACAGCATCTTCAACAAATCGTGATAGAGGGGCAGAGATAAAGGTTTTGACCCTACATATCAAGAGCGCAGCTGTCAATAGTTCAGCAGGTTCACAGTGCAGAAGGTTCAGTGGCACCAGGGTCCCCTGCGTCCCAATCACAGCTGGTTTTTAACTTCTGTATTCAGGGCATGGGAGGGGTGTGTTGCATCGTGCACACACAGTGCCTGTTTCGCAGATAAGTTTTAATAAATACACAGAGAATAATATAGAGTCATTGGCCACGAGGAACACCTTCCCTGGCCTTTTATTCTCTCCGGTTCCACGTCACTGCGCCTACCATCTAACTCCAAAACTCGGGAGAGACTAACACTCCCTACCTCCCTTGGTGTGCATCATAGGCGTGCCCATGACGAACACAACATTTCTCCTTAACCAATACAAAACAAACATAGCTGCTCAAAAAATAGATACTATACTAATCCAGTATACAAGAATAGTACACAACAAGAAATGCCACATTCAGTCAATCCACCCCGAATCCTTGCAGCCGCGTTGAGCATGGCGGTCGAGGACTCAAACTGTACCGTTCAAGTCCTTGTCTCAGAGGCACTGAGTTGATTGGTATGGAGCCAGGCACCTCCTGATCTGAATCTTGAACTGGCTCCAAATTCTGCATGTCCACACCCCTTGTAGTAGATGATTGAGAATTAGTAGCAGTCACCACCGGCCATGTGCACTGGCTCAAACTTCTGCATGTCCACACCCCATGTAGTCGATGATTGAGAATTAGTAGCAGTCACCACCGGATTCACTGTCAGGATGATCCATCCTCTCTCCTTCATCAGCTTCAGATCCCACTGTTTCCCTGAGCAGGAAGGTCTGGAATTGAAAATACAGAGGACATTAAACAACATTCACTCAGTACATGGCACTCATTTTGGTTTATACGCTCGAAATTGAGCCATGAGGGAGGTGTAAAGAGTGTCAGGATGGCCGAGTGGTCTAAGGCGCTGCATTCAGGTCGCAGCCTCCCTTGGAGGTGTGGGTTCAAATCCCACTTCTGACAAGTGTTTTTTGCGAGGTGGATACATTTTAGGACTTTTTTTTCCCGAGCACTGTATCAAAAACATTGTCAACAGTTTCTGTAAATTATCGATAAGATCTATTTTCCGTTGCTTGCACTAATTGCCTGAAGTTGGCTAAATCGCAGTAAATCGGTAAAGCAGGAAATCACAGCATCTTCAACAAATCGTGATAGAGGGGCCGAGATAAAGGTTTTGACCCTACATATCAAAAGCGCAGCTGTCAATAGTTCAGCAGGTTCACAGTGCAGAAGGTTCAGTGGCACCAGGGTCCCCTGCGTCCCAATCACAGCTGGTTTTTATCTTCTGTATTCAGGGGATAGGAGGGGTGGGGGTGTTGCGTCGTGCACACACAGTGCCTGTTTTGCAGAGAAGTTTTAATAAATACACAAAGAATAATATGGAGTCTTTAGCCACGAGGAACACCTTCCCTGACCTTTTATTCTCTCCGATTCCACGTCACGGCACCTACCATCCAACTCCAAAACTCGGGGGAGACTAACACTCCCTACCTCCCTTGGTGTGCATCATGGGCGTGCCCATGACGAACACAACATTTCTCCTTAACCAATACAAAACAAACATAGCTGCTCAAAAAAAAGATACTATACTAATCCAGTATACAAGAATAGTACACAACAATAAATACCACATTCAGTCAATCCACCCAGAATCCTTGCAGCCGCGTTGAGCATGGCGGTCGAGGACTCAAACTGTACCGTTCAAGTCCTTGTCTCAGAGGCACTGAGTTGATTGGTATGGAGCCAGGCACCTCCTGATCTGAATCTTGAACTGGCTCCAAATTCTGCATGTCCACACCCCCTGTAGTAGATGATTGAGAATTAGTAGCAGTCACCACCGGCCATGTGCACTGGCTCAAAATTCAGCATGTCCACACCCCATGTAGTAGATGATTGAGAATTAGTAGCAGTCACCACCGGATCCACTGTCAGGATGATCCATCCTCTCTCCTTCATCAGCTTCAGATCCCACTGTTTCCCTGAGCAGGAAGGTCTGGAATTGAACATACAGAGGACATTAAACAACATTCACTCAGTACATGGCACTCATTTTGGTTTATAAACTGGAAATTGAGCCATCAATGCAGCGTCATGAGTGTCAGGATGGCCGAGTGGTCTAAGGTGCTGCGTTCAGGTCGCAGTCTTCTTTGGAGGCGTGGGTTCGAATCCCACTTCTGACAAGTGTCTTTTGCGAGGTGGATACATTTTTTGTCTTTTTTTTTCCAAGCACCCGTATCAAAAACAATGTCAACAGTTTCTGTAAATTATCGATAAGATCTATTGTCCGTTGCTTGCACTAATTTCCTGAAGTTGGCTAAATCGCAGTAAATCGGTAAAGCGGGAAATCACAGCATCTTCAACAAATCGTGATAGAGGGGCAGAGATAAAGGTTTTGACCCTACATATCAAGAGCGCAGCTGTCAATAGTTCAGCAGGTTCACAGTGGAGAAGGTTCAGTGGCACCAGGGTCCCCTGCGTCCCAATCACAGCTGGTTTTTAACTTCTGTATTCAGGGCATGGGGGGGGTGTGTTGCATCGTGCACACATGGTGCCTGTTTCGCAGATAAGTTTTAATAAATACACAGAGAATAATATAGAGTCATTGGCCACGAGGAACACCTTCCCTGGCCTTTTATTCTCTCCGGTTCCACATCACCGCACCTACCATCCAACTCCAAAACTCGGGGGAGACTAACACTCCCTACCTCCCTTGGTGTGCATCATGGGCGTGCCCATGACGAACACAACATTTCTCCTTAACCAATACAAAACAAACATAGCTGCTCAAAAAAAAGATACTATACTAATCCAGTGTACAAGAATAGTACACAACAAGAAATGCCACATTCAGTCAATCCACCCCGAATCCTTGCAGCCGCATTGAGCATGGCGGTCGAGGACTCAAACTGTACCGTTCAAGTCCTTGTCTCAGAGGCACTGAGTTGATTGGTATGGAGCCAGGCACCTCCTGATCTGAATCTTGAACTGGCTCCAAATTCTGCATGTCCACACCCCTTGTAGTAGATGATTGAGAATTAGTAGCAGTCACCACCGGCCATGTGCACTGACTCAAACTTCTGCATGTCCACACCCCATGTAGTCGATGATTGAGAATTAGTAGCAGTCACCACCGGATTCACTGTCAGGATGATCCATCCTCTCTCCTTCATCAGCTTCAGATCCCACTGTTTCCCTGAGCAGGAAGGTCTGGAATTGAAATACAGAGGACATTAAACAACATTCACTCAGTACATGGCACTCATTTTGGTTTATACGCTCGAAATTGAGCCATGAGGGAGGTGTGAAGAGTGTGAGGATGGCTGAGTGGTCTAAGGCGCTGCGTTCAGGTCGCAGCCTCCCTTGGAGTTGTGGGTTCAAATCGCACTTCTGACAAGTGTATTTTGCGAGGTAGATACATTTTTGAACTTTTTTTTCCCAAGCACTGTATAAAAAACATTGTCAACAGTTTCTGTAAATTATCGATAAGATCTATTTTCCGTTGCTTGCACTAATTGCCTGAAGTTGGCTAAATCGCAGTAAATCGGTAAAGCAGGAAATCACAGCATCTTCAACAAATCGTGATAGAGGGGCCGAGATAAAGGTTTCGACCCTACATATCAAAAGCGCAGCTGTCAATAGTTCAGCAGGTTCACAGTGCAGAAGGTTCAGTGGCACCAGGGTCCCCTGCGTCCCAATCACAGCTGGTTTTTAACTTCTGTATTCAGAGGATGGGAGGGGTGGGGGTGTTGCGTCGTGCACACACAGTGCCTGTTTTGCAGAGAAGTTTTAATAAATACACAAAGAATAATATGGAGTCTTTAGCCACGAGGAACACCTTCCCCTACCTTTTATTCTCTCCGATTCCACATCACCACACCTACCATCCAACTCTAAAACTCGGGGGAGACTAACACTCCCTACCTCCCTTGGTGTGCATCATGGGCGTGCCCATGACGAACACAACATTTCTCCTTAACCAATACAAAACAAACATAGCTGCTCAAAAAAAATATACTATACTAATCCAGTATACAAGAATAGTACACAACAAGAAATACCACATTCAGTCAATCCACCCCGAATCCTTGCAGCCGCGTTGAGCATGGCGGTCGAGGACTCAAACTGTACCGTTCAAGTCCTTGTCTCAGAGGCACTGAGTTGATTGGTATGGAGCCAGGAGCCTCCTGATCTGAATCTTGAACTGGCTCCAAATTCTGCATGTCCACACCCCCTGTAGTAGATGATTGAGAATTAGTAGCAGTGACCACCGGCCATATGCACTGGCTCAAAATTCTGCAATTCCACACTCCATGTAGTAGATGATTGAGAATTAGTAGCAGTCACCACAGGGTCCACTGTCAGGATGATCCATTCTCTCTCCTTCATCAGCTTCAGATCCCACTGTTTCCCTGAGCAGGAAGGTCTGGAATTGAAAATACAGAGGACATTAAATAACATTCACTCAGTACATGGCACTCATTTTGGTTATATGCTGGAAGTTGAGCCATCAGTCTGGTGTCAAGAGTGTCAGGATGGCCGGGTGGTCTAAGGTGCTGTATTCAGGTCATAGTCTCCTTTGGAGGCGTAGGTTCAAATCCCACTTCTGACAAGTGTCTTTTGCGAGGTGGATACATTTTTGGACTTTTTTTTTCCAAGCACCCGTATCAAAAACAATGTCAACAGTTTCTGTAAATTATTGATAAGATCTATTGTCCGTTGCTTGCACTAATTTCCTGAAGTTGGCTAAATCGCGGTAAATCGGTAAAGCAGGAAATCACAGCATCTTCAACAAATCGTGATAGAGGGGCCGAGATAAAGGTTTCGACCCTACATATCAAGAGCGCAGCTGTCAATAGTTCAGTAGGTTCACAGTGCAGAAGGTTCGGTGGCACCAGGGTCCCCTGCGTCCCAATCACAGCTGGTTTTTAACTTCTGTATTCAGGGCATGGGAGGGGTGTGTTGCATCGTGCACACACAGTGCCTGTTTCGCAGATAAGTTTTAATAAATACACAGAGAATAATATAGAGTCATTGGCCACGAGGAACACCTTCCCTGGCCTTTTATTCTCTCCGGTTCCACGTCACCGCGCCTACCATCTAACTCCAAAACTCGGGGGAGACTAACACTCCCTACCTCCCTTGGTGTGCATCATAGGCGTGCCCATGACGAACACAACATTTCTCCTTAACCAATACAAAACAAACATAGCTGCTCAAAAAAAAGATACTATACTTAACCAGTATACAAGAATAGTACACAACAAGAAATGCCACATTCAGTCAATCCACCCCGAATCCTTGCAGCCGCGTTGAGCATGGCGGTCGAGGACTCAAACTGTACCGTTCAAGTCCTTGTCTCAGAGGCACTGAGTTGATTGGTATGGAGCCAGGCACCTCCTGATCTGAATCTTGAACTGGCTCCAAATTCTGCATGTCCACACCCCCTGTAGTAGATGATTGAGAATTAGTAGCAGTCACCACCGGCCATGTGCACTGGCTCAAAATTCAGCATGTCCACACCCCATGTAGTAGATGATTGAGAATTAGTAGTAGTCACTACCGGATCCACTGTCAGGATGATCCATCCTCTCTCCTTCATCAGCTTCAGATCCCACTGTTTCCCTGAGCAGGAAGGTCTGGAATTGAAAATACAGAGGACATTAAACAACATTCACTCAGTACATGGCACTCATTTTGGTTTATAAGCTGGAAATTGAGCCATCATTGCAGTGTCACGAGTGTCAGGATGGCCGAGTGGTCTAAGGCGCTGCGTTCAGGTCGCAGTCTCCTTTGGAGGTGTAGGTTCAAATCCCACTTCTGACAAGTGTCTTTTGCGAGGTGGATACATTTTTTGTCTTTTTTTTTCCAAGCACCCGTATCAAAAACAATGTCAACAGTTTCTGTAAATTATTGATAAGATCTATTGTCCGTTGCTTGCACTAATTTCCTGAAGTTGGCTAAATCGCGGTAAATCGGTAAAGAGGGAATTCACAGCATCTTCAACAAATCGTGATAGAGGGGCAGAGATAAAGGTTTTGACCCTACATATCAAGAGCGCAGCTGTCAATAGTTCAGCAGGTTCACAGTGCAGAAGGTTCGGTGGCACCAGGGTCCCCTGCGTCCCAATCACAGCTGGTTTTTAACTTCTGTATTCAGAGGATGGGAGGGGTGGGGGTGTTGCGTCGTGCACACACAGTGCCTGTTTTGCAGAGAAGTTTTAATAAATACACAAAGAATAATATGGAGTCTTTAGCCACGAGGAACACCTTCCCCTACCTTTTATTCTCTCCGATTCCACATCACCACACCTACCATCCAACTCTAAAACTCGGGGGAGACTAACACTCCCTACCTCCCTTGGTGTGCATCATGGGCGTGCCCATGACGAACACAACATTTCTCCTTAACCAATACAAAACAAACATAGCTGCTCAAAAAAAATATACTATACTAATCCAGTATACAAGAATAGTACACAACAAGAAATACCACATTCAGTCAATCCACCCCGAATCCTTGCAGCCGCGTTGAGCATGGCGGTCGAGGACTCAAACTGTACCGTTCAAGTCCTTGTCTCAGAGGCACTGAGTTGATTGGTATGGAGCCAGGAGCCTCCTGATCTGAATCTTGAACTGGCTCCAAATTCTGCATGTCCACACCCCCTGTAGTAGATGATTGAGAATTAGTAGCAGTGACCACCGGCCATATGCACTGGCTCAAAATTCTGCAATTCCACACTCCATGTAGTAGATGATTGAGAATTAGTAGCAGTCACCACAGGGTCCACTGTCAGGATGATCCATTCTCTCTCCTTCATCAGCTTCAGATCCCACTGTTTCCCTGAGCAGGAAGGTCTGGAATTGAAAATACAGAGGACATTAAATAACATTCACTCAGTACATGGCACTCATTTTGGTTATATGCTGGAAGTTGAGCCATCAGTCTGGTGTCAAGAGTGTCAGGATGGCCGGGTGGTCTAAGGTGCTGTATTCAGGTCATAGTCTCCTTTGGAGGCGTAGGTTCAAATCCCACTTCTGACAAGTGTCTTTTGCGAGGTGGATACATTTTTGGACTTTTTTTTTCCAAGCACCCGTATCAAAAACAATGTCAACAGTTTCTGTAAATTATTGATAAGATCTATTGTCCGTTGCTTGCACTAATTTCCTGAAGTTGGCTAAATCGCGGTAAATCGGTAAAGCAGGAAATCACAGCATCTTCAACAAATCGTGATAGAGGGGCCGAGATAAAGGTTTCGACCCTACATATCAAGAGCGCAGCTGTCAATAGTTCAGTAGGTTCACAGTGCAGAAGGTTCGGTGGCACCAGGGTCCCCTGCGTCCCAATCACAGCTGGTTTTTAACTTCTGTATTCAGGGCATGGGAGGGGTGTGTTGCATCGTGCACACACAGTGCCTGTTTCGCAGATAAGTTTTAATAAATACACAGAGAATAATATAGAGTCATTGGCCACGAGGAACACCTTCCCTGGCCTTTTATTCTCTCCGGTTCCACGTCACCGCGCCTACCATCTAACTCCAAAACTCGGGGGAGACTAACACTCCCTACCTCCCTTGGTGTGCATCATAGGCGTGCCCATGACGAACACAACATTTCTCCTTAACCAATACAAAACAAACATAGCTGCTCAAAAAAAAGATACTATACTTAACCAGTATACAAGAATAGTACACAACAAGAAATGCCACATTCAGTCAATCCACCCCGAATCCTTGCAGCCGCGTTGAGCATGGCGGTCGAGGACTCAAACTGTACCGTTCAAGTCCTTGTCTCAGAGGCACTGAGTTGATTGGTATGGAGCCAGGCACCTCCTGATCTGAATCTTGAACTGGCTCCAAATTCTGCATGTCCACACCCCCTGTAGTAGATGATTGAGAATTAGTAGCAGTCACCACCGGCCATGTGCACTGGCTCAAAATTCAGCATGTCCACACCCCATGTAGTAGATGATTGAGAATTAGTAGTAGTCACTACCGGATCCACTGTCAGGATGATCCATCCTCTCTCCTTCATCAGCTTCAGATCCCACTGTTTCCCTGAGCAGGAAGGTCTGGAATTGAAAATACAGAGGACATTAAACAACATTCACTCAGTACATGGCACTCATTTTGGTTTATAAGCTGGAAATTGAGCCATCATTGCAGTGTCACGAGTGTCAGGATGGCCGAGTGGTCTAAGGCGCTGCGTTCAGGTCGCAGTCTCCTTTGGAGGTGTAGGTTCAAATCCCACTTCTGACAAGTGTCTTTTGCGAGGTGGATACATTTTTTGTCTTTTTTTTTCCAAGCACCCGTATCAAAAACAATGTCAACAGTTTCTGTAAATTATTGATAAGATCTATTGTCCGTTGCTTGCACTAATTTCCTGAAGTTGGCTAAATCGCGGTAAATCGGTAAAGAGGGAATTCACAGCATCTTCAACAAATCGTGATAGAGGGGCAGAGATAAAGGTTTTGACCCTACATATCAAGAGCGCAGCTGTCAATAGTTCAGCAGGTTCACAGTGCAGAAGGTTCGGTGGCACCAGGGTCCCCTGCGTCCCAATCACAGCTGGTTTTTAACTTCTGTATTCAGGGCATGGGAGGGGTGTGTTGCATCGTGCACACACAGTGCCTGTTTCGCAGATAAGTTTTAATAAATACACAGAGAATAATATAGAGTCATTGGCCACGAGGAACACCTTCCCTGGCCTTTTATTCTCTCCGGTTCCACGTCACCGCGCCCACCATCTAACTCCAAAACTCGGGGGAGACTAACACTCCCTACCTCCCTTGGTGTGCATCATAGGCGTGCCCATGACGAACACAACATTTCTCCTTAACCAATACAAAACAAACATAGCTGCTCAAAAAAAAGATACTATACTAATCCAGTATACAAGAATAGTACACAACAAGAAATGCCACATTCAGTCAATCCACCCCGAATCCTTGCAGCCGCGTTGAGCATGGCGGTCGAGGACTCAAACTGTACCGTTCAAGTCCTTGTCTCAGAGGCACTGAGTTGATTGGTATGGAGCCAGGCACCTCCTGATCTGAATCTTGATCTGGCTCCAAATTCTGCATGTCCACACCCCTTATAGTAGATGATTGAGAATTAGTAGCAGTCACCACCGGCCATGTGCACTGGCTCAAACTTCTGCATGTCCACACCCCATGTAGTCGATGATTGAGAATTAGTAGCAGTCACCACCGGATTCACTGTCAGGATGATCCATCCTCTCTCCTTCATCAGCTTCAGATCCCACTGTTTCCCTGAGCAGGAAGGTCTGGAATTGAAATACAGAGGACATTAAACAACATTCACTCAGTACATGGCACTCATTTTGGTTTATACGCTCGAAATTGAGCCATGAGGGAGGTGTGAAGAGTGTCAGGATGGCCGAGTGGTCTAAGGCACTGCGTTCAGGTCGCAGCCTCCCTTGGAGGTGTGGGTTCAAATCCCACTTCAGACAAGTGTATTTTGCGAGGTGGATACATTTTTTGACTTTTTTTTCCCAAGCACTGTATCAAAAACATTGTCAACAGTTTCTGTAAATTATCGATAAGATCTATTTTCCGTTGCTTGCACTAATTGCCTGAAGTTGGCTAAATCGCAGTAAATCGGTAAAGCAGGAAATCACAGCATCTTCAACAAATCGTGATAGAGTGGCCGAGATAAAGGTTTCGACCCTACATATCAAAAGCGCAGCTGTCAATAGTTCAGCAGGTTCACAGTGCAGAAGGTTCAGTGGCACCAGGGTCCCCTGCGTCCCAATCACAGCTGGTTTTTATCTTCTGTATTCAGGGCATGGGAGGGGTGTGTTGCATCGTGCACACACAGTGCCTGTTTCGCAAATAAGTTTTAATAAATACACAGAGAATAATATAGAGTCATTGGCCAGGAGGAACACCTTCCCTGACCTTTTATTCTCTCCGGTTCCACGTCACCGCGCCTACCATCCAACTCCAAAACTCGGGGGAGACTAACACTCCCTACCTCCCTTGGTGTGCATCATAGGCGTGCCCATGACGAACACAACATTTCTCCTTAACCAATACAAAACAAACATAGCTGCTCAAAAAAAAGATACTATACTAAACCAGTATACAAGAATAGTACACAACAAGAAATGCCACATTCAGTCAATCCACCCCGAATCCTTGCAGCCGCGTTGAGCATGGCGGTCGAGGACTCAAACTGTACCGTTCAAGTCCTTGTCTCAGAGGCACTGAGTTGATTGGTATGGAGCCAGGCACCTCCTGATCTGAATCTTGAACTGGCTCCAAATTCTGCATGTCCACACCCCCTGTAGTAGATGATTGAGAATTAGTAGCAGTCACCACCGGCCATGTGCACTGGCTCAAAATTCAGCATGTCCACACCCCATGTAGTAGATGATTGAGAATTAGTAGCAGTCACCACCGGATCCACTGTCAGGATGATCCATCCTCTCTCCTTCATCAGCTTCAGATCCCACTGTTTCCCTGAGCAGGAAGGTCTGGAATTGAAAATACAGAGGACATTAAACAACATTCACTCAGTACATGGCACTCATTTTGGTTTATAAGCTGGAAATTGAGCCATCATTGCAGTGTCACGAGTGTCAGGATGGCTGAGTGGTCTAAGGTGCTGCGTTCAGCTCACAGTTTCCTTTGGAGGAGTAGGTTCGAATCCCATTTCTGACAAGTGTCTTTTGCGAGGTGGATACATTTTTTGTCTTTTTTTTTCCAAGCACCCGTATCAAAAACAATGTCAACAGTTTCTGTAAATTATCGATAAGATCTATTGTCCGTTGCTTGCACTAATTTCCTGAAGTTGGCTAAATCGCAGTAAATCGGTAAAGCAGGAAATCACAGCATCTTCAACAAATCGTGATAGAGGGGCCGAGATAAAGGGTTCGACCCTACATATCAAAAGCACAGCTGTCAATAGTTCAGCAGGTTCACAGTGCAGAAGGTTCAGTGGCACCAGGGTCCCCTGCGTCCCAATCACAGCTGGTTTTTAACTTCTGTATTCAGGGCATGGGAGGGGTGTGTTGCATTGTGCACACACAGTGCCTGTTTCGCAAATAAGTTTTAATAAATACACAGAGAATAATATAGAGTCATTGGCCACGAGGAACACCTTCCCTGACCTTTTATTCTCTCCGGTTCCACGTCACCGCGCCTACCATCCAACTCCAAAACTCAGGGGAGACTAACACTCCCTACCTCCCTTGGTGTGCATCATAGGCGTGCCCATGACGAACACAAAATTTCTCCTTAGCCAATACAAAACAAACATAGCTGCTCAAAAAAAAGATACTATACTAAACCAGTAAACAAGGATAGTACACAACAAGAAATGCCACATTCAGTCAATCCACCCCGAATCCTTGCAGCCGCGTTGAGCATGGCGGTCGAGGACTCAAACTGTACCGTTTAAGTCCTTGTCTCAGAGGCACTGAGTTGATTGGTATGGAGCCAGGCACCTCCTGATCTGAATCTTGAACTGGCTCCAAATTCTGCATGTCCACACCCCCTGTAGTAGATGATTGAGAATTAGTAGCAGTCACCACCGGCCATGTGCACTGGCTCAAAATTCAGCATGTCCACACCCCATGTAGTAGATGATTGAGAATTAGTAGCAGTCACCACCGGATCCACTGTCACGATGATCCATCCTCTCTCCTTCATCAGCTTCAGATCCCACTGTTTCCCTGAGCAGGAAGGTCTGGAATTGAAAATACAGAGGACATTAAACAACATTCACTCAGTACATGGCACTCATTTTGGTTTATAAGCTGGAAATTGAGCCATCAGTGCAGTGTCATGAGTGTCAGGATGGCAGAGTGGTCTAAGGCGCTGCGTTCAGGTTGCAGTCTCCTTTGGAGGTGTGGGTTCAAATCCCACTTCTGACAAGTGTCTTTTGCGAGGTGGATACATTTTTTGTCTTTTTTTTTCCAAGCACCCGTATCAAAAACAATGTCAACAGTTTCTGTAAATTATCGATAAGATCTATTGTCCGTTGCTTGCACTAATTTCCTGAAGTTGGCTAAATCGCAGTAAATCGGTAAAGCGGGAAATCACAGCATCTTCAACAAATCGTGATAGAGGGGCAGAGATAAAGGTTTTGACCCTACATATCAAGAGCGCAGCTGTCAATAGTTCAGCAGGTTCACAGTGCAGAAGGTTCAGTGGCACCAGGGTCCCCTGCGTCCCAATCACAGCTGGTTTTTAACTTCTGTATTCAGGGCATGGGAGGGGTGTGTTGCATCGTGCACACATGGTGCCTGTTTCGCAGATAAGTTTTAATAAATACACAGAGAATAATATAGAGTCATTGGCCACGAGGAACACCTTCCCTGGCCTTTTATTCTCTCCAGTTCCACGTCACCTCGCCTACCATCCAACTCCAAAACTCGGGGGAGACTAACACTCCCTACCTCCCTTGGTGTGCATCATAGGCGTGCCCATGACGAACACAACATTTCTCCTTAACCAATACAAAACAAACATAGCTGCTCAAAAAAAAGATACTATACTAATCCAGTCTACAAGAATAGTACACAACAAGAAATGCCACATTCAGTCAATCCACCCCGAATCCTTGCAGCCGCGTTGAGCATGGCGGTCGAGGACTCAAACTGTACCGTTCAAGTCCTTGTCTCAGAGGCACTGAGTTGATTGGTATGGAGCCAGGCACCTCCTGATCTGAATCTTGAACTGGCTCCAAATTCTGCATGTCCACACCCCTTGTAGTAGATGATTGAGAATTAGTAGCAGTCACCACCGGCCATGTGCACTGGCTCAAACTTCTGCATGTCCACACCCCAAGTAGTCGATGATTGAGAATTAGTAGCAGTCACCACTGGATTTACTGTCAGGATGATCCATCCTCTCTCCTTCATCAGCTTCAGATCTCACTGTTTCCCTGAGCAGGAAGGTCTGGAATTGAAAATACAGAGGACATTAACCCCTTCGCTGCCAGGCCTTTTCCCCCTCCTGTGCCGAGCCTTTTTTTGGCTATTTGGAGCAGTTCGCGCTTAGGCCCTCATAACTTTTTGTTCACATAAGCTACCGACGCCAAATTTGCGTCCTTTTTTTCCAACATCCTAGGGATTCTAGTGGTACCCAGACTTTGTTGGTTCCCCAGAAGGAGGCCAAGAAATTAGCCAAAAAACAGTGAAAATTTCGTTTTTTTAAAAAAAATGGGAAAAATGGGCTGCAGAAGAAGGCTTGTGGTTTTTCCCCTGAAAAGAGCATCAACAAAGGGTTTGCGGTGCTGAAATCACCAGCTTCCCAGCTTTCAGGAACAGGCAGACTTGAATCAGAAAACCCAATTTTTCAACACAATTTTGGCATTTTACTGGGACATACCCTATTTTTATGATTTTTTGTGCTTTCAGCCTCCTTCCAGTCAGTGACAGAAATGGGCATGAAACCAACGCTGGATCCCAGAAACCGCAACATTTTTGAAAAGTAGACAAAAATCTGAATTCAGCAAGGGGTCATTTGTGTAGATCCTACAAGGGTTTCCTACAGAAAATAACAACTGAAAAAGAAAAATATTGAAATTGAGGTGAAAAAAACATCAATTTTTCTCTAGGTTTTACTCTGTAACTTTTTCCAGCAATGTCAGATTTTCGAAAGCAATATACCGTTACGTCTGCTGGACTCTTCTGGTTGGGGGGATATATAGGGCTTATAGGTTCATCAAGAACTCTAGGTACCCAGAGCCAATAAATGACCTGCACCCTGCAGTGGGTTTTCAATCTATGCCGGGTATACAGCAATTCATTTGCTGAAATATAAAGAGTAAGAAATAGCTATCAAGAAAACCTTTGTATTTCCAAAATGGGCACAAGATAAGGTGTTGAGAAGCAGTGGTTATTTGCACTTCTCTGGATTCCGGGGTGCCCATACTAGCATGTGAATTACAGGGCATTTCTCAAATAGACGTCTTTTTTACACACTGTCTTACATTTGGAAGGAAAAAATGTAGAGAAAAACAAGGGGCAATAACACTTGTTTTGCTATTCTATGTTCCCCCAAGTCTCCCGATAAAAATGATACCTCACTTGTGTGGGTAGGCCTAGCGCCCGCGACAGGATATGCCCCAAAACACAACGTGGACACATCACAGAAAACAGAGGTGTTTTTTGCAAAGTGCCTACCTGTAGATTTTGGCCTGTAGCTCAGCCGCCACCTAGGGAAACCTACCAAACCTGTGCATTTCAGAAAACTAGAGACCTAGGGGAATCCAAGATGGGGTGACTTGTGTGGCTCGGACCAGGTTCTGTTACCCAGAATCCTTTGCAAACCTCAAAATGTGGCTAAAAAAACACATGTTCCTCACATTTCTGTGGCAGAAAGTTCTGGAATCTGAGAGGAGCCACGAATTTCCTTCCTCCCAGAGTTCCCCCACGTCTCCCGATAAAAATGATACCTCACTTGTGTGGGTAGGCCTAGCGCCCGCGACAGGAAATGCCCCAAAGCGCAACGTGGACACAGCCAAATTGGTGAAGGAAAACAGAGGTGTTTTTTGCAAAGTGCCTACCTGTAGATTTTGGCCTGTAGCTCAGCCGCCACCTAGGGAAACCTACCAAACCTGTGCATTTCTGAAAACTAGAGACCTAGGGGAATCCAAGATGGGGTGACTTGTGTGGCTGGGACCAGGTTCTGTTACCCAGAATCCTTTGCAAACCTCAAAGTTTTGCTAAAAAAACACATGTTTCTCTCATTTCTGTGGCAGAACGTTCTGGAATCTGAGAGGAGCCACGAATTTCCTTCCACCCAGCGTTCCCCCTCATCTCCCGATAAAAATGATACCTCACTTGTGTGGGTAGGCCTAGCGCCCGCGACAGGAAATGCCCCAAAGCGCAACGTGGACACAGCCAAATTGGTGAAGGAAAACAGAGGTGTTTTTTGCAAAGTGCCTACCTGTAGATTTTGGCCTGTAGCTCAGCCGCCACCTAGGGAAACCTACCAAACCTGTGCATTTCTGAAAAGTAGAGACCTAGGGGAATCCAAGATGGGGTGACTTGTGTGGCTCGGACCAGGTTCTGTTACCCAGAATCCTTTGCAAACCTCAAAATTTGGCTAAAAAAACACATGTTCCTCACATTTCTGTGGCAGAAAGTTCTGGAATCTGAGAGGAGCCACGAATTTCCTTCCACCCACCGTTCCCCCACATCTCCCGATAAAAATGATACCTCACTTGTGTGGGTAGGCCTAGCGCCCGCGACAGGAAATGCCCCAAAGCGCAACGTGGACACAGCCAAATTGGTGAAGGAAAACAGAGGTGTTTTTTGCAAAGTGCCTACCTGTAGATTTTGGCCTGTAGCTCAGCCGCCACCTAGGGAAACCTACCAAACCTGTGCATTTCTGAAAACTAGAGACCTAGGGGAATCCAAGATGGGGTGACTTGTGTGGCCCGGACCAGGTTCTGTTACCCAGAATCCTTTGCAAACCTCAAAATTTGGCTAAAAATACACATGTTCCTCACATTTCTGTGGCAGAAAGTTCTGGAATCTGAGAGGAGCCACGAATTTCCTTCCACCCAGCGTTCCCCCACGTCTCCCGATAAAAATGATACCTCACTTGTGTGGGTAGGCCTAGCGCCCGCGACAGGAAATGCCCCAAAGCGCAACGTGGACACAGCCAAATTGGTGAAGGAAAACGGAGGTGTTTTTTGCAAAGTGCCTACCTGTAGATTTTGGCCTGTAGCTCAGCCGCCACCTAGGGAAACCTACCAAACCTGTGCATTTCTGAAAACTAGAGGCCTAGGGGAATCCAAGATGGGGTGACTTGTGTGGCCCGGACCAGGTTCTGTTACCCAGAATCCTTTGCAAACCTCAAAATTTGGCTAAAAAAACACATGTTCCTCACATTTCTGTGGCAGAAAGTTCTGGAATCTGAGAGGAGCCACGAATTTCCTTCCACCCAGCGTTCCCCCACGTCTCCCGATAAAAATGATACCTCACTTGTGTGGGTAGGCCTAGCGCCCGCGACAGGAAACGCCCCAAAGCGCAACGTGGACACAGCCACATTGGTGAAGGAAAACAGAGGTGTTTTTTGCAAAGTGCCTACCTGTAGATTTTGGCCTGTAGCTCAGCTGCCACCTAGGGAAACCTACCAAACCTGTGCATTTCTGAAAACTAGAGACCTAGGGGAATCCAAGATGGGGTGACTTGTGTGGCTCGGACCAGGTTCTGTTACCCAGAATCCTTTGCAAACCTCAAAATTTGGCTAAAAAAACACATGTTTCTCACATTTCTGTGGCAGAAAGTTCTGGAATCTGAGAGGAGCCACGAAGTTCCTTCCACCCAGCGTTCCCCCACGTCTCCCGATAAAAATTATACCTCACTTGTGTGGGTAGGCCTAGCGCCCGCGACAGAAAATGCCCCAAAGCGCAACGTGGACACAGCCAAATTGGTGAAGGAAAACAGAGGTGTTTTTTGCAAAGTGCCTACCTGTAGATTTTGGCCTGTAGCTCAGCCGCCACCTATGGAAACCTACCAAACCTGTGCATTTCTGAAAACTAGAGACCTAGGGGAATCCAAGATGGGGTGACTTGTGTGGCCCGGACCAGGTTCTGTTACCCAGAATCCTTTGCAAACCTCAAAATTTGGCTAAAAAAACACATGTTCCTCACATTTCTGTGGCAGAAAGTTCTGGAATCTGAGAGGAGCCACGAATTTCCTTCCACCCAGCGTTCCCCCACGTCTCCCGATAAAAATGATACCTCACTTGTGTGGGTAGGCCTAGCGCCCGCGACAGGAAATGCCCCAAAGCGCAACGTGGACACAGCCAAATTGGTGAAGGAAAACAGAGGTGTTTTTTGCAAAGTGCCTACCTGTAGATTTTGGCCTGTAGCTCAGCCGCCATCTAGGGAAACCTACCAAACCTGTGCATTTCTGAAAACTAGAGACCTAGGGGAATCCAAGATGGGGTGACTTGTGTGGCTCGGACCAGGTTCTGTTACCCAGAATCCTTTGCAAACCTCAAAATTTGGCAAAAAATACACATGTTCCTCACATTTCTGTGGCAGAAAGTTCTGGAATCTGAGAGGAGCCACGAATTTCCTTCCACCCAGCGTTCCCCCACGTCTCCCGATAAAAATGATACCTCACTTGTGTGGGTAGGCCTAGCGACCGCGACAGGAAATGCCCCAAAGCGCAACGTGGACACAGCCAAATTGGTGAAGGAAAACAGAGGTGTTTTTTGCAAAGTGCCTACCTGTAGATTTTGGCCTGTAGCTCAGCCGCCACCTAGGGAAACCTACCAAACCTGTGCATTTCTGAAAACTAGAGACCTAGGGGAATCCAAGATGGGGTGACTTGTGTGGCTCGGACCAGGTTCTGTTACCCAGAATCCTTTGCAAACCTCAAAATTTGGCTAAAAATACACATGTTCCTCACATTTCTGTGGCAGAAAGTTCTGGAATCTGAGAGGAGCCACGAATTTCCTTCCACCCAGCGTTCCCCCACGTCTCCCGATAAAAATGATACCTCACTTGTGTGGGTAGGCCTAGCGCCCGCGACAGGAAATGCCCCAAAGCGCAACGTGGACACAGCCAAATTGGTGAAGGAAAACAGAGGTGTTTTTTGCAAAGTGCCTACCTGTAGATTTTGGCCTGTAGCTCAGCCGCCGCCTAGGGAAACCTACCAAACCTGTGCATTTCTGAAAACTAGAGACCTAGGGGAATCCAAGATGGGGTGACTTGTGTGGCCCGGACCAGGTTCTGTTACCCAGAATCCTTTGCAAACCTCAAAATTTGGCTAAAAAAACACATGTTCCTCACATTTCTGTGGCAGAAAGTTCTGGAATCTGAGAGGAGCCATGAATTTCCTTCCACCCAGCGTTCCCCCACGTCTCCCGATAAAAATGATACCTCACTTGTGTGGGTAGGCCTAGCGCCCGCGACAGGAAATGCCCCAAAGCGCAACGTGGAGACAGCCAAATTGGTGAAGGAAAACAGAGGTGTTTTTTGCAAAGTGCCTACCTGTAGATTTTGGCCTGTAGCTCAGCCGCCACCTAGGGAAACCTACCAAACGTGTGCATTTCTGAAAAGTAGAGACCTAGGGGAATCCAAGATGGGGTGACTTGTGTGGCTCGGACCAGGTTCTGTTACCCAGAATTCTTTGCAAACCTCAAAATTTGGCTAAAAAAACACATGTTCCTCACATTTCTGTGGCAGAAAGTTCTGGAATCTGAGAGGAGCCACGAATTTCCTTCCACCCAGCGTTCCCCCACGTCTCCTGATAAAAATGATACCTCACTTGTGTGGGTAGGCCTAGCGCCCGCGACAGGAAACGCCCCAAAGCGCAACGTGGACACATCACATTTTTTCATTGAAAACAGTGCCTACCTGTAGATTTTGGCCTCTAGCTCAGCCGGCACCTAGGGAAACTTACCAAACCTGTGCATTTCTGAAAACTAGAGACCTAGGGGAATCCAAGATGGGGTGACTTTTGTGGCTCGGACCAGGTTCTGTTACCCAGAATCCTTTGCAAACCTCAAATTCTGTTTAAAAAAAAACATTCTCCACACATTTCGGTGACAGAAAGTTCTGGAATCTGAGTGGAGCCACAAATTTCCTTCCACCCAGCGTTCCCCCAAGTCTCCTGATAAAAATGATACCTCACTTGTGTGGGTGGGCCAGGTGCCTGCAACAGAATAAGGCCCAAAACTTGTAGAGATAGAGGGGATAGCACAGCAAGTTTAAAAGGACATATTATTTTATACATCTTTAGACTGACTCTGCTTTGGGGACCCACATAAGTGAGATGTCATTTTACTTGGGAGGCTGAGGGGAACACTGGGGAGTAGGAATTTTGTGCTGAAGTGGTGATCCTACGAAGAAAAGTCAGGAAAATATGCTTTTTTTAAGCACATTGAGGTTTACAGAGGAGTCTGGGTAAGAAAATGTTGGGGGATCCACGCAAGCCACACCTCCCTGGACTCCTTGGGGTGTCTAGTTTTATAAAATGCCTGGGTTTGGTAGGTTTCCCTAGATGAAGGCCGCACACAGGACCAAAAACATAGGTGCCCTCTCCCCCCCAAACACAGGTAGTTTTGTAATATATCGTTTTGATGTGCCCACATACGTCCGTGATGTGCCAAACACTAAAATTTTGAAAAGAAACAGTTAGGTTATGTGAAAAAGACCCC
Organism: Pleurodeles waltl; assembly: GCF_031143425.1. Classification (NCBI taxonomy): domain Eukaryota; kingdom Metazoa; phylum Chordata; class Amphibia; order Caudata; family Salamandridae; genus Pleurodeles; species Pleurodeles waltl. The sequence continues at coordinate 7,255,159 of NW_027150097.1, forward strand.
TCACCCACCAACCAAGTTGGTGGCATGCTTCATCATCGGGGTCCCACCTGAGGCACCTAGCGTGTCACAGGTGTGCTGCGACGCCTGATTACAGCGGAGCAGGTTTTGTCATTTTTACCACACATACTGGTTGGATTTGGCACGAGGGTGAGTGATGGTTCAGTGGATCAAATTTTACTAACAAGAGCTTTCACAAAAATGAAATGCACTATTTGTAACTGAAAGGCAAAAAACTGAACCAATGACTCACAGCTCGTGAGCTGTAAAGCCGCGACAAGGCACCAACCGCTTTACAGTCCATTCACACAACTTTCATACATGACACACACAAGGCCATTCACACCGCCAGCCACGGGCCCAGCACATTACAACACTCACATCGACAGACAGCGCCACTCAAGGGCCCATCACTTACATACGCCCACATGCCTGATACAACAATCACACCAGCTGATGGGAGTGTGTGGACTGGTGTTTGGCTGGCAGTGTGTTGCAGTAGCCAACAGCAAGTCAATATGTACACTCTCAGCCAAGCCCCACTCCACCCACAATTGCATCATTTTTTTTTTTTTTTTTTTAACAGAGGAACCCCTAACTAAGTAGAAAGAATTACAAAACTACAAACACAAAAGCTCTAACTAAGAACATGACAGAAATGCTAACCATGAAACTAAACACATGAAAATACAAAACAGACATGAGTTTACACTCATGGTTGTTCCCAGAAATTCTTCTGTGTGTGGTAATTCTTAAAACAAGCACCGACACACAGCCCAGGCTTTGAAGGACAATCTGGGCAGTACATTCGAGACTCCCTCCGGATACCTCTTCGAAAACACACTCTACATTTCTTAGCTGGAAAGTCTTTTTTGGGTGTGGGAGGAATGTGCTCAGCAAAGTGGCGATCTTTCAATCTTGCCACATCCTCCACCACTGCTTCTCTAGGAACTCTGGCCTGTTCCACCACAATAAGGCTCTCTATCACTGACTCCTGAAATTTCACAAATGTCATCTTTGACTCTGGAGACCTATCCCTAAACACAATAAAAGCATTGAAGGTTGCTAAGTGGAAGAGGTGAAGTGCTAACTTCTTATACCAAACGTAAGACTTACGAAGAGCAGTATAAGGTTCCAACCTCTGGTCAACTCTATCTACACCTCCCATGTGCTTATTATAATCTAAAATGCACACAGGTTTGCGCACTTCAGCAACCTGGCCCCAAACAGTCACAGGGGAAGTACTCTCATCATGGATGGTACTTAGCATGTAGACATCCCTCTTATCTGAAAATTTCAAAGCTAGCAGCTCCTCGTTCCGCAAGGCACAGCACTGTCCTCTCTCAAGTTTTTTACAGACAAGCTCCCTTGGATAGCCTTTCCGGTTAGAACGGATTGTGCCACAAGCAACTGTGTCCACTCTAAACAATTCCTTGAACAATTGCACACCAGTGTAGAAGTTATCTACATACAAATGGTGACCTTTGTTGAACAGTCGTCTACCAAGATCCCACACAATTTTCTCAGTAACTCCAAAAGTGGGAGGACAACCAGGGGGGGTCAATATTGGAATCCCTACCAGTGTACACACGGAAACTATACACATATCCTGTCCTACTTTCAGACAGCATATACAATTTAATTCCATATCGTGCCCTTTTGCTAGGAATGTACTGCCTAAAAACCAAACGACCCTTGAAGAGGACCAAAGACTCGTCCACACTTAACTCTTTGCCTGGAACATAGACCTCCGAAAACCGATCTACAAAATGATCAAGGACAGGCCTAATCTTAAAAAGACGGTCAGAATCTGGTTGATCTCGTGGCAAGGCTAATGCATTGTCAACAAAATGCAGCATCCTAAGAAGAAGCAAATACCGATTACGACTCATGGTCGCTGGAAATATAGCTGTTGCCATCAAGGGACTAGTAGACCAATAAGAAGCCAGTGACGGCTTCCTTATCAACCCCATCAAAAAAGTCAAACCCAAAAACTTTTTTAACTCCTCCAAATTTGTGGGAATCCACTGGGCAGCTCTAGAGTGTGGCCTAAGTCTAGCAGCGTTGTCCCTCAAATGCTGCTCCGCATACAAATTAGTCTGCTCAACAATCTCTTCCAAAAACACATCATCCATGAATAACTCAAAGAAATTGATAGGCATAAAGTTCTCTGTATTGCCGTTACACCCCGGGAGACCAGTAAAGGCAGGCAACTCTGGCTGCTCCATGTTTGGGGCAACCCAGACATCAGGTCTTATAACGGGAAACCTTTCAGCCCCAGGTTGCTGCACTATTGGCACATCAATGTCCTCCTCTAAAACAGGCCCTTCATCTGCACTGAGTGTGGCTTCATCATCAGAAGATTCCCCTCCAAGAGAAACATCACTGCCAGAATCTCTGACTTCCTCCTCTGCCTCAGATGCAGAGTCTGTCTCATAGTCATGATCAGACTGTGACTCAAAAAGCATACCAACCACCTGCTGAGCGGTCATCCTGCGGCTAGCCATGATCTCTCCTGCTAAAATTAACTGGACAAATTCACCACCAACAACCAGCACTGTGTAAGACAAGTGACAAAGTGTAGCTTTGTTAGTAAGAGTTATAAACTCAAAAACTATACCGCTCACTTGCCTGAAAAAGCTTGATTCACCAGCAACTACACAGCAATCACCAATGATATCCCACTAAAAATAAAGAAAGAAAGGCAAATTAGAAATAAGACAAAACAAATATCATTGTGCACAAACCTAAGGACAATTTCACACACAATCCTGCATTTAGTACACCCCCTACAAACATGTCATTCATGCATGGCAACAGTACTCCTTTGGAGTAAATTGTTTTTACTTACCTAAAACATGCAACTGTGCAAACTGCAGGTCAACCACCGCCAAAACCTCAAGGAGCCACAGCAAATAAAGCAAAAGCTTTGAACTAGAACAAAAAGGAGGAAAACATTTTTTAGCACAAATGCAAAGACTTCTTCAGTTGACAAACACCGGACCATCAAACATTTAGAAATTGGTGCCTAAGTGGATTCTGCCATAGGGGCAGATGGGCCTACTAATAAAATAGACCTGTCTATCCCAAGGAAGCCAGAAAATACCTTTAGTAGTGTGTCCCCATGGAGAGCAACCCTTGCCAAAGGGGACAGCCCTCAAAAAGAAAAAAAAAAAAAAAACACACACAACTCTATCCCTGGTGCCTAAGTGGCTTTTGCCCCCCTTGGGGGCAGGTGGGCCTAAGAAAATAGGCCCATCTGCCCCCAGCGGGTGTAGAAATGGGCAACAGGTCAATGCCCCCCTTGGGGGGGCGCCCCGTGACCAAGGGGACGCCCCCCACAAAAATAAACAAATAAAAAAAAATCCCTGGCGTTCTAGTAGTTTCTGCCCCCCTTGGGGGCAGACCAGCCTAAAAATAATAGGCTGATCTGTCTCCAAGGGGTGCAGAAATGGCCTGGGTACATGTGTCCCAAAGTGGGGGGTGACCCTTGCCCAAGGCCCCCCCCCCATCCACTAACACACACACACACACACACACACACACACACACTATCCCTGGTGTCTAAGTGGCTTCTGCCCCCCTTGGGGACAGGTGGGCCTAAGAAAATAGGCCCATCTGCCCCCAGGGGGTGTAGAAATGGGCAACAGGTCAATGCCCCCCTTGGGGGGGCGCCCCGTGACCAAGGGGACGCCCCCCCCACAAAAATAAACAAATAAAAAAAAATCCCTGGCGTTCTAGTAGTTTCTGCCCCCCTTGGGGGCAGACCAGCCTAAAAATAATAGGCTGATCTGTCTCCAAGGGGTGCAGAAATGGCCTGGGTACATGTGTCCCCAAAGTGGGGGGCAACCCTTGCCCAAGGCCCCACCCATCCACTAACACACACACACACACACACTATCCCTGGTGTCTAAGTGGCTTCTGCCCCCCTTGGGGACAGGTGGGCCTAAGAAAATAGGCCCATCTGCCCCCAGGGGGAGTAGAAATGGGCAACAGGTCAATGCCCCCCTTGGGGGGGCGCCCCGTGACCAAGGGGACGCCCCCCACAAAAATAAACAAATAAAAAAAAAACCCTGGCGTTCTAGTGGTTTCTGCCCCCCTTGGGGGCAGACCAGCCTAAAAATAATAGGCTGATCTGTCTCCAAGGGGTGCAGAAATGGCCTGGGTACATGTGCCCCAAAGTGGGGGGTGACCCTTGCCCAAGGCCCCCCCCCCCATCCACTAACACACACACACACACACTATCCCTGGTGTCTAAGTGGCTTCTGCCCCCCTTGGGGACAGGTGGGCCTAAGAAAATAGGCCCATCTGCCCCCAGGGGGTGTTGAAATGGGCAACAGGTCAATGCCCCCCTTGGGGGGGGCGCCCCGTGACCAAGGGGACGCCCCCCCACAAAAATAAACAAATACAAAAAAATCCCTGGCGTTCTAGTAGTTTCTGCCCCCCTTGGGGGCAGACCAGCCTAAAAATAATAGGCTGATCTGTCTCCAAGGGGTGCAGAAATGGCCTGGGTACATGTGCCCCCAAAGTGGGGGGCGACCCTTGCCCAAGGCCCCCCCATCCACTAACACACACACACACACACTATCCCTGGTGTCTAAGTGGCTTCTGCCCCCCTTGGGGGCAGGTGGGCCTAAGAAAATAGGCCCATCTGCCCCCAGGGGGTGTAGAAATGGGCAACAGGTCAATGCCCCCCTTGGGGGGACGCCCCATGACCAAGGGGACGCCCCCCACAAAAATAAACACATAAAAAAAAATCCCTGGCGTTCTAGTGGTTTCTACCCCCCTTGGGGCAGATCAGCCTAAAAATAATAGGCTGATCTGCCCTCAAGGGGGGCAAAAATTGCCCTAAAAGACATGCCCCCCAAAGGGGAGTGACCCTTGCCCAAGGGGGCGCCCCCCCATCCACTACACACACAATCCCTGGTGCCTAAGTGGCTTCTGCCCCCCTTGGGGGCAGATGGACCTAAAAAAAATAGGCCGATTTGCCCCCACGGGGGGCAGGAAAGGCCAACAGTTCTCTGCCCCCTTGGGGGGGGCGCCCCTTGCCCAAGGGGGCACCCCCCCACATAAATACACATAAAAATAAAAAACCCTGGTGATCTAGTGTTTTCTGCCCCCCTTGGGGGCAGATCTGGCTAAAAAGTAGCCAATCTGCCCTCAAGGGGGGCAGAAATGGCCCGAAAAGACATGCCCCCCAAAGGGGAGCGACCCTTGCCCAAGGGGGCGCCCCCCCATCCACTACACACACAATCCCTGGTGCCTTAGTGGCTTCTGCCCCCCTTGGGGGCAGATGGACCTAAAAAAAATAGGCCGATCTGCCCCCAAGGGGGGCAGAAAAGGCCAACAGTTCTCTGCCCCCTTGGGGGGGGCGCCCCTTGCCCAAGGGGGCACCCCCCTCCACATAAATGCACATAAAAATATAAAACCCTGGTGATCTAGTGTTTTCTGCCCCCCTTGGGGGCAGATCTGCCTAAAAAGTAGGCCAATCTGCCCCCAAGGGGGGCAGAAATGGCCGTAAGTAATTGCCCCCAAAAGGGGAGCGACCCTTGCCCAAAGGGCCGCTCCCCGCATGCCAGAAACACAGAAGTAAAACAAAAAAAACAAATCCCTGGTGTCTAGTGGGCATTCCTGCTGCCCGATCGCAATGCGATCGGGCAGCAGGAATGCTCAAAGAGACACCGGGGAAAAGGAAAAGCCTTTCCTTTTCCCCGGTGCCTCTTTAGCCCCAACCCCCCACCCACCGGGAAGAGGAACTCACCTCTTCTCTCGTCGCCGCACAGGAAGCAAATGGCTTCCTGTGCGGCGAGGAACCCATAATGAAGTCAGCGCGCGATCGCGCGCTGACGTCATTATGGGGGGGTGGGGGGGTCGGGGGTGGAAGGGGAAGGGCTTCCCCTTCCATCCCCGACTTTGGGGGGTGGGAGGGAAGCACACAGAGGGAGCGAGAGCGCTCCCTCTGGGCTGTGTGCCGAGGACGTAGTGGTTACGTCCTCGGCACAGCAGCACTGTGCAGCGGGACGTAACCACTACGTCCGCGGCACAGAAGGGGTTAAACAACATTCACTCAGTACATGGCACTCATTTTGGTTTATAAGCTGGAAATTGAGCCATCAGTGCAGTGTCAAGAGTGTCAGGATGGCCGAGTGGTCTAAGGCGCTGCGTTCAGGATGCAGTCTCCTTTGGAGGCGTGGATTCGAATCCCACTTCTGACAAGTGTCTTTTGCGAGGTGGATACATCTTTTGACTTTTTTTTCTCCAAGCACCCGTATCAAAAACAATGTCAACAGTTTCTGTAAATTATCGATAAGATCTATTGTCCGTTGCTTGCACTAATTTCCTGAAGTTGGCTAAATCGCAGTAAATCGGTAAAGCGGGAAATCACAGCATCTTCAACAAATCGTGATAGAGGGGCAGAGATAAAGATTTCGACCCTACATATCAAGAGCGCAGCTGTCAATAGTTCAGCAGGTTCACAGTGCAGAAGGTTCAGTGGCACCAGGGTCCCCTGCGTCCCAATCACAGCTGGTTTTTAACTTCTGTAGTCAGGGCATGGGAGGGGTGTGTTGCATCGTGCACACACGGTGCCTGTTTCGCAGATAAGTTTTAATAAATACACAGAGAATAATATAGAGTCATTGGCCACGAGGAACACCTTCCCTGACCTTTTATTCTCTCCGGTTCCACGTCACCGCGCCTACCATCCAACTCCAAAACTCAGGGGAGACTAACACTCCCTACCTCCCTTGGTGTGCATCATAGACGTGCCCATGACGAACACAACATTTCTCCTTAACCAATACAAAACAAACATAGCTGCTCAAAAAAAAGATACTATACTAATCCAGTATACAAGAATAGTACACAACAAGAAATGCCACATTCAGTCAATCCACCCCGAATCCTTGCAGCCGCGTTGAGCATGGCGGTCGAGGACTCAAACTGTACCGTTCAAGTCCTTGTCTCAGAGGCACTGAGTTGATTGGTATGGAGCCAGGCACCTCCTGATCTGAATCTTGAACTGGCTCCAAATTCTGCATGTCCACACCCCTTGTATTAGATGATTGAGAATTAGTAGCAGTCACCACCGGCCACGTGCACTGGCTCAAACTTCTGCATGTCCACACCCCATGTAGTCGATGATTGAGAATTAGTAGCAGTCACCACCGGATTCACTGTCAGGATGATCCATCCTCTCTCCTTCATCAGCTTCAGATCCCACTGTTTCCCTGAGCAGGAAGGTCTGGAATTGAAAATACAGAGGACATTAAACAACATTCACTCAGTACATGGCACTCATTTTGGTTTATACGCTCGAAATTGAGCCATGAGCAAGGTGTGAAGAGTGTCAGGATGGCCGAGTGGTCTAAGGCGCTGCGTTCAGATTGCAGCCTCCCTTGGAGGTGTGGGTTCAAATCCCATTTCTGACAACTGTATTTTGCGAGGTGGATACATTTTTGGACTTTTTTTTCCCAAGCACCGTATCAAAAACAATGTCAACAGTTTCTGTAAATTATCGATAAGATCTATTTTCCGTTGCTTGCACTAATTGCCTGAAGTTGGCTAAATCGCAGTAAATCGGTAAAGCAGGAAATCACAGCATCTTCAACAAATCGTGATCGAGGGGCCGAGATAAAGGTTTCGACCCTACATATCAAAAGCGCAGCTGTCAATAGTTCAGCAGGTTCACAGTGCAGAAGGTTCAGTGGCACCCCTGCGTCCCAATCAGAGCTGGTTTTTAACTTCTGTATTCAGGGGATGGGAGGGGTGGGGGTGTTGCATCGTGCACACACAGTGCCTGTTTTGCAGAGAAGTTTTAATAAATACACAAAGAATAATATGGAGTCTTTGACCACGAGGAACACCTTCCCCTACCTTTTATTCTCTCCGATTCCACATCACCGCACCTACCATCCAACTCCAAAACTCGGGGGAGACTAACACTCCCTACCTCCCTTGGTGTGCATCATAGGCGTGCCCATGACGAACACAACATTTCTCCTTAACCAATACAAAACAAACATAGCTGCTCAAAAAAAAGATACTATACTAATCCAGTATACAAGAATAGTACACAACAAGAAATGCCACATTCAGTCAATCCACCCCGAATCCTTGCAGCCGCGTTGAGCATGGCGGTCGAGGACTCAAACTGTACCGTTCAAGTGCTTGTCTCAGAGGCACTGAGTTGATTGGTATGGAGCCAGGCACCTCCTGATCTGAATCTTGAACTGGCTCCAAATTCTGCATGTCCACACCCCTTGTAGTAGATGATTGAGAATTAGTAGCAGTCACCACCGGCCATGTGCACTGGCTCAAACTTCTGCATGTCCACACCCCATGTAGTCGATGATTGAGAATTAGTAGCAGTCACCACTGGATTCACTGTCAGGATGATCCATCCTCTCTCCTTCATCAGCTTCAGATCCCACTGTTTCCCTGAGCAGGAAGGTCTGGAATTGAAAATACAGAGGACATTAAACAACATTCACTCAGTACATGGCACTCATTTTGGTTTATACGCTCGAAATTGAGCCATGAGGGAGGTGTGAAGAGTGTCAGGATGGCCGATTGGTCTAAGGTGCTGTGTTCAGGTCGCAGTCTCCCTTGGAGGCGTGGGTTCAAACCCCACTTCTGACAAGTTTATTTTCCGAGGTGGATACATTTTTGGACTTTTTTTTCCCAAGTACTGTATCAAAAACAATGTTAACAGTTTCTGTAAATTATCGGTAAGATCTATTTTCCGTTGCTTGCACTAATTGCCTGAAGTTGGCTAAATCGCAGTAAATCGGTAAAGCAGGAAATCACAGCATCTTCAACAAATCGTGATAGAGGGGCCGAGATAAAGGTTTCGACCCTACATATCAAAAGCGCAGCTGTCAATAGTTCAGCAGGTTCACAGTGCAGAAGGTTCAGTGGCACCAGGGTCCCCTGCGTCCCAATCACAGCTGGTTTTTAACTTCTGTATTCAGGGCATGGGAGGGGTGTGTTGCATCGTGCACACACAGTGCCTGTTTCACAGATAAGTTTTAATAAATACACAGAGAATAATATAGAGTCATTGGCCACGAGGAACACCTTCCCTGACCTTTTATTCTCTCCGGTTCCACGTCACCGCGCCTACCATCCAACTCCAAAACTCGGGGGAGACTAGCACTCCCTACCTCCCTTGGTGTGCATCATAGGCGTGCCCATGACGAACACAATATTTCTCCTTAACCAATACAAAACAAACATAGCTGCTCAAAAAAAAGATACTATACTAAACCAGTATACAAGAATAGTACACAACAAGAAATGCCACATTCAGTCAATCCACCCCGAATCCTTGCAGCTGCGTTGAGCATGGCGGTCGAGGCCTCAAACTGTACCGTTCAAGTCCTTGTCTCAGAGGCACTGAGTTGATTGGTATGGAGGCAGGCACCTCCTGATCTGAATCTTGAACTGGCTCCAAATTCTGCATGTCCACACCCCCTGTAGTAGATGATTAAGAATTAGTAGCAGTCACCACTGGCCATGTGCACTGGCTCAAAATTCAGCATGTCCACACCCCATATAGTAGATGATTGAGAATTAGTAGCAGTCACCACCGGATCCACTGTAAGGATGATCCATCCTCTCTCCTTCATCAGCTTCAGATCCCACTGTTTCCCTGAGCAGGAAGGTCTGGAATTGAAAATTCAGAGGACATTAAACAACATTCACTCAGTACATGGCACTCATTTTGGTTTATAAGCTGGAAATTGAGCCCTCAGTGCAGTGTCAAGAGTGTCAGGATGGCCGAGTGGTCTAAGGTGCTTGGTTCAGGTCGCAGTCTCCTTTGGAGGCGTGGGTTCGAATCCCACTTCTGACAAGTGTCTTTTGCGAGGTGGATACATTTTTGGACTTTTTTTTCCCAAGCACTGTATCAAAAACAATGTCAACAGTTTCTGTAAATTATCGATAAGATCTATTTTCCGTTGCTTGCACTAATTGCCTGAAGTTGGCTAAATCGCAGTAAATCGGTAAAGCGGGAAATCACAGCATCTTCAACAAATCGTGATAGAGGGGCCGAGATAAAGGTTTCGACCCTACATATGAAAAGCGCAGCTGTCAATAGTTGAGCAGGTTCACAGTGCAGAAGGTTCAGTGGCACCAGGGTCCCCTGCATCCCAATCACAGCTGGTTTTTAACTTCTGTATTCAGGGCATGGGAGGGCTGTGTTGCATCGTGCACACACAGTGCCTGTTTCGCAGATAAGTTTTAATAAATACACAAAGAATAATATGGAGTCTTTTTCCACGAGGAACACCTTCCCCTACCTTTTAATCTCTCCGGTTCCACGTCACCGCGCCTACCATCCAACTCCAAAACTCGGGGGAGACTAACACTCCCTACCTCCCTTGGTGTGCATCAAAGGCGTGCCCATGACGAACACAAAATTTCTCCTTAACCAATACAAAACAAACATAGCTGCTCAAAAAAAAGATACTATACTAATCCAGTATACAAGAATAGTACACAACAAGAAATGCCACATTCAGTCAATCCACCCCGAATCCTTGCAGCCGCGTTGAGCATGGCGGTCGAGGACTCAAACTGTACCGTTCAAGTCCTTGTCTCAGAGGCACTGAGTTGATTGGTATGGAGCCAGGCACCTCCTGATCTGAATCTTGAACTGGCTCCAAATTCTGCATGTCCACACCCCCTGTAGTAGATGATTGAGAATTAGTAGCAGTCACCACCGGCCATGTGCACTGGCTCAAAATTCAGCATGTCCACACCCCATGTAGTAGATGATTGAGAATTAGTAGCAGTCACCACCGGATCCACTGTCAGGATGATCCATCCTCTCTCCTTCATCAGCTTCAGATCCCACTGTTTCCCTGAGCAGGAAGGTCTGGAATTGAAAATACAGAGGACATTAAACAACATTCACTCAGTACATGGCACTCATTTTGGTTTATAAGCTGGAAATTGAGCTATCAGTGCAGTGTCAGGATGGCCGAGTGGTCTAAGGCGCTGAGTTCAGGTTGCAGTCTTCTTTGGAGGCGTGTGTTCGAATCCCACTTCTGACAAGAGTCTTTTGCGAGGTGGATACATTTTTTGACTTTTTTTTTCCAAGCACCCGTATCAAAAACAATGTCAACAGTTTCTGTAAATTATCGATAAGATCTATTGTCCGTTGCTTGCACTAATTTCCTGAAGTTGGCTACATCGCAGTAAATCGGTAAAGCGGGAAATCACAGCATCTTCAACAAATCGTGATAGAGGGGCAGAGATAAAGGTTTTGACCCTACATATCAAGAGCGCAGCTGTCAATAGTTCAGCAGGTTCACAGTGCAGAAGGTTCAGTGGCACCAGGGTCCCCTGCGTCCCAATCACAGCTGGTTTTTAACTTCTGTATTCAGGGGATGGGAGAGGTGGGGGTGTTGCGTCGTGCACACACAGTGCCTTTTTTGCAGAGAAGTTTTAATAAATACACAAAGAATAATATGGAGTCTTTAGCCACGAGGAACACCTTCCCCTACCTTTTATTCTCTCCGATTCCACATCACCGCACCTACCATCCAACTCTAAAACTCGGGGGAGACTAACACTCCCTACCTCCCTTGGTGTGCATCATAGGCGTGCCCATGACGAACACAACATTTCTCCTTTACCAATACAAAACAAACATAGCTGCTCAAAAAAAAGATACTATACTAATCCAGTATACAAGAATAGTACACAACAAGAAATGGCACATTCAGTCAATCCACCCCAAATCCTTGCAGCTGCGTTGAGCATGGCGGTCGAGGACTCAAACTGTACCGTTCAAGTCCTTGTCTCAGAGGCACTGAGTTGATTGGTATGGAGCCAGGCACCTCCTGATCTGAATCTTGAACTGGCTCCAAATTCTGCATGTCCACACCCCTTGTAGTAGATGATTGAGAATTAGTAGCAGTCACCACCGGCCATGTGCACTGGCTCAAACTTCTGCATGTCCACACCCCAAGTAGTCGATGATTGAGAATTAGTAGCAGTCACCACCGGATTCACTGTCAGGATGATCCATCCTCTCTCCTTCATCAGCTTCAGATCCCACTGTTTCCCTGAGCAGGAAGGTCTGGAATTGAAAATACAGAGGACATTAAACAACATTCACTCAGTACATGGCACTCATTTTGTTTTATATGCTGGAAATTGAGCCATCAGTCTGGTGTCAAGAGTGTCAGGATGGCCGGGTGGTCTAAGGTGCTGTATTCAGGTCGCAGTCTCCTTTGGAGGCGTGTGTTCAAATCCCACTTCTGACAAGTGTCTTTTGCGAGGTGGATACATTTTTTGACTTTTTTTTCCAAGCACCCGTATCAAAAACAATGTCAACAGTTTCTGTAAATTATCGATAAGATCTATTGTCAGTTGCTTGCACTAATTTCCTGAAGTTGGCTACATCGCAGTAAATCGGTAAAGCGGGAAATCACAGCATCTTCAACAAATCGTGATAGAGGGGCAGAGATAAAGGTTTTGACCCTACATATCAAGAGCGCAGCTGTCAATAGTTCAGCAGGTTCACAGTGCAGAAGGTTCAGTGGCACCAGGGTCCCCTGCGTCCCAATCACAGCTGGTTTTTAACTTCTTTATTCAGGGCATGGGAGGGGTGTGTTGCATCGTGCACACATGGTGCCTGTTTCGCAGATAAGTTTTAATAAATACACAGAGAATAATATAGAGTCATTGGCCACGAGGAACACCTTCCCTGGCCTTTTATTCTCTCCGGTTCCACGTCACCGCGCCTACCATCCAACTCCAAAACTCGGGGGAGACTAACACTCCCTACCTCCCTTTGTGTGCATCATAGGCGTGCCCATGACGAACACAACATTTCTCCTTAACCAATACAAAACAAACATAGCTGCTCAAAAAAAAGATACTATACTAATCCAGTATACAAGAATAGTACACAACAAGAAATGCCACATTCAGTCAATCCACCCCGAATCCTTGCAGCTGCGTTGAGCATGGCGGTCGAGGACTCAAACTGTACCGTTCAAGTCCTTGTCTCAGAGGCACTGAGTTGATTGGTATGGAGCCAGGCACCTCCTGATCTGAATCTTGAACTGGCTCCAAATTCTGCATGTCCACACCCCTTGTAGTAGATGATTGAGAATTAGTAGCAGTCACCACCGGCCATGTGCACTGGCTCAAACTTCTGCATGTCCACACCCCAAGTAGTCGATGATTGAGAATTAGTAGCAGTCACCACCGGATTCACTGTCAGGATGATCCATCCTCTCTCCTTCATCAGCTTCAGATCCCACTGTTTCCCTGAGCAGGAAGGTCTGGAATTGAAAATACAGAGGACATTAAACAACATTCACTCAGTACATGGCACTCATTTTGGTTTATATGCTGGAAATTGAGCCATCAGTCTGGTGTCAAGAGTGTCAGGATGGCCGGGTGGTCTAAGGTGCTGTATTCAGGTCACAGTCTCCTTTGGAGGCGTGGGTTCGAATCCCACTTCTGACAAGTGTCTTTTGCGAGGTGGATACATTTTTTGTCTTTTTTTTTCCAAGCACCCGTATCAAAAACAATGTCAACAGTTTCTGTAAATTATCGATAAGATCTATTGTCCATTGCTTGCACTAATTTCCTGAAGTTGGCTAAATCGCAGTAAATCGGTAAAGCGGGAAATCACAGCATCTTCAACAAATCGTGATAGAGGGGAAGAGATAAAGGTTTTGACCCTACATATCAAGAGCGCAGCTGTCAATAGTTCAGCAGGTTCACAGTGCAGAAGGTTCAGTGGCACCAGGGTCCCCTGCGTCCCAATCACAGCTGGTTTTTAACTTCTGTATTCAGGGCATGGGAGGGGTGTGTTGCATCGTGCACACATGGTGCCTGTTTCGCAGATAAGTTTTAATAAATACACAGAGAATAATATAGAGTCATTGGCCACGAGGAACACCTTCCCTGGCCTTTTATTCTCTCCGGTTCCACGTCACCGCGCCTACCATCCAACTCCAAAACTCGGGGGAGACTAACACTCCCTACCTCCCTTGGTGTGCATCATAGGCGTGCCCATGACGAACACAACATTTCTCCTTAACCAATACAAAACAAACATAGCTGCTCAAAAAAAAGATACTATACTAATCCAGTATACAAGAATAGTACACAACAAGAAATGCCACATTCAGTCAATCCACCCCGAATCCTTGCAGCCGCGTTGAGCATGGCGGTCGAGGACTCAAACTGTACCGTTCAAGTCCTTGTCTCAGAGGCACTGAGTTGATTGGTATGGAGCCAGGCACCTCCTGATCTGAATCTTGAACTGGCTCCAAATTCTGCATGTCCACCCCCCTTGTAGTAGATGATTGAGAATTAGTAGCAGTCACCACCGGCCATGTGCACTGGCTCACACTTCTGCATGTCCACACCCCATGTAGTCGATGATTGAGAATTAGTAGCAGTCACCACCGGATTCACTGTCAGGATGATCCATCCTCTCTCCTTCATCAGCTTCAGATCCCACTGTTTCCCTGAGCAGGAAGGTCTGGAATTGAAATACAGAGGACATTAAACAACATTCACTCAGTACATGGCACTCATTTTGGTTTATACGCTCGAAATTGAGCCATGAGGGAGGTGTGAAGAGTGACAGGATGGCTGAGTTGTCTAAGGCGCTGCGTTCAGGTCGCAGCCTCCCTTGGAGGTGTGGGTTCAAATCCCACTTCTGACAAGTGTATTTTGCGAGGTGGATACATTTTTGGACTTTTTTTTCCCAAGCACTGTATCAAAAACATTGTCAACAGTTTCTGTAAATTATCGATAAGATCTATTTTCCGTTGCTTGCACTAATTGCCTGAAGTTGGCTAAATCGCAGTAAATCGGTAAAGCAGGAAATCACAGCATCTTCAACGAATCGTGATAGAGGGGCCGAGATAAAGGTTTCGACCCTACATATCAAAAGCGCAGCTGTCAATAGTTCAGCAGGTTCACAGTGCAGAAGGTTCAGTGGCACCAGGGTCCCCTGCGTCCCAATCACAGCTGGTTTTTAACTTCTGTATTCAGGGGATGGGAGAGGTGGGGGTGTTGCGTCGTGCACACACAGTGCCTGTTTTGAAGAGAAGTTTTAATAAATACACAAAGAATAATATGGAGTCTTTAGCCACGAGGAACACCTTCCCCTACCTTTTATTCTCTCCGATTCCACATCACCGCACCTACCATCCAACTCTAAAACTCGGGGTAGACTAACACTCCCTACCTCCCTTGGTGTGCATCATGGGCGTGCCCATGACGAACACAACATTTCTCCTTAACCAATACAAAACAAACATAGCTGCTCAAAAAAAAGATACTATACTAATCCAGTATACAAGAATAGTACACAACAAGAAATACCACATTCAGTCAATCCACCCCGAATCCTTGCAGCCGCGTTGAGCATGGTGGTCGAGGACTCAAACTGTACCGTTCAAGTCCTTGTCTCAGAGGCACTGAGTTGATTGGTATGGAGCCAGGAGCCTCCTGATCTGAATCTTGAACTGGCTCCAAATTCTGCATGTCCACACCCCCTGTAGTAGATGATTGAGAATTAGTAGCAGTCACCACCGGCCATATGCACTGGCTCAAAATTCTGCAAGTCCACACCCCATGTAGTAGATGATTGAGAATTAGTAGCAGTCACCACAGGGTCCACTGTCAGGATGATCCATCCTCTCTCCTTCATCAGCTTCAGATCCCACTGTTTCCCTGAGCAGGAAGGTCTGGAATTGAAAATACAGAGGACATTAAACAACATTCACTCAGTACATGGCACTCATTTTGGTTTATAAGCTGGAAATTGAGCCATCATTGCAGTGTGACGAGTGTCAGGATGGCCGAGTGGTCTAAGGCGCTGCATTCAGGTTGCAGTCTCTTTTGGAGGCGTAGGTTCAAATCCCACTTCTGGCAAGTGTCTTTTGCGAGGTGGATACATTTTTTGTCTTTTTTTTTCCAAGCACCCGTATCAAAAACAATGTCAACAGTTTCTGTAAATTATCGATAAGATCTATTGTCCGTTGCTTGCACTAATTTCCTGAAGTTGGCTAAATCGCAGTAAATCGGTAAAGCGGGAAATCACAGCATCTTCAACAAATCGTGATAGAGGGGCAGAGATAAAGGTTTTGACCGTACATATCAAGAGCGCAGCTGTCAATAGTTCAGCAGGTTCACAGTGCAGAAGGTTCAGTGGCACCAGGGTCCCCTGCGTCCCAATCACAGCTTGTTTTTAACTTCTGTATTCAGGGCATGGGAGGGGTGTGTTGCATCGTGCACACACAGTGCCTGTTTCGCAGATAAGTTTTAATAAATACACAGAGAATAATATAGAGTCATTGGCCAGGAGGAACACCTTCCCTGGCCTTTTATTCTCTCCGGTTCCACGTCACCGCGCCTACCATCTAACTCCAAAACTCGGGGGAGACTAACACTCCCTACCTCCCTTGGTGTGCATCATAGGCGTGCCCATGACGAACACAACATTTCTCCTTAACCAATACAAAACAAACATAGCTGCTCAAAAAAAAGATACTATACTAATCCAGTATACAAGAATAGTACACAACAAGAAATGCCACATTCAGTCAATCCACCCCGAATCCTTGCAGCCGCGTTGAGCATGGCGGTCGAGGACTCAAACTGTACCGTTCAAGTCCTTGTCTCAGAGGCACTGAGTTGATTGGTATGGAGCCAGGCACCTCCTGATCTGAATCTTGAACTGGCTCCAAATTCTGCATGTCCACACCCTTTGTAGTAGATGATTGAGAATTAGTAGCAGTCACCACCGGCTATGTGCACTGGCTCAAACTTCTGCATGTCCACACCCCATGTAGTCGATGATTGAGAATTAGTAGCAGTCACCACCGGATTCACTGTCAGGATGATCCATCCTCTCTCCTTCATCAGCTTCAGATCCCACTGTTTCCCTCAGCAGGAAGGTCTGGAATTGAAAATACAGAGGACATTAAACAACATTCACTCAGTACATGGCACTCATTTTGGTTTATACGCTCAAAATTGAGCCATGAGGGAGGTGTAAAGAGTGTCAGGATGGCTGAGTGGTCTAAGGTGCTGCATTCAGGTTGCAGCCTCCCTTCGAGGTGTGGGTTCAAATCCCACTTCTGACAAGTGTTTTTTGCGAGGTGGATACATTTTTGGACTTTTTTTTCCCAAGCACTGTATCAAAAACATTGTCAACAGTTTCTGTAAATTATCGATAAGATCTATTTTCCGTTGCTTGCACTAATTGCCTGAAGTTGGCTAAATCGCAGTAAATCGGTAAAGCAGGAAATCACAGCATCTTCAACAAATCGTGATAGAGGGGCCGAGATAAAGGTTTCGACCCTACATATCAAAAGCGCAGCTGTCAATAGTTCAGCAGGTTCACAGTGCAGAAGGTTCAGTGGCACCAGGGTCCCCTGCGTCCCAATCACAGCTGGTTTTTAACTTCTGTATTCAGGGGATGGGAGAGGTGGGGGTGTTGCGTCGTGCACACACAGTGCCTGTTTTGCAGAGAAGTTTTAATAAATACACAAAGAATAATATGGAGTCTTTAGCCACGAGGAACACCTTCCCCTACCTTTTATTCTCTCCGATTCCACATCACCGCACCTACCATCCAACTCCAAAACTTGGGGGAGACTAACACTCCCTACCTCCCTTGGTGTGCATCATGGGCGTGCCCATGACGAACACAACATTTCTCCTTAACCAATACAAAACAAACATAGCTGCTCAAAAAAAAGATACTATACTAATCCAGTATACAAGAATAGTACACAACAATAAATACCACATTCAGTCAATCCACCCCGAATCCTTGCAGCCGCGTTGAGCATGGCGGTCGAAGACTCAAACTGTACCGTTCAAGTCCTTGTCTCAGAGGCACTGAGTTGATTGGTATGGAGCCAGGCACCTCCTGATCTGAATCTTGAACTGGCTCCAAATTCTGCATGTCCACACCCCCTGTAGCAGATGATTGAGAATTAGTAGCAGTCACCACCGGCCATATGCACTGGCTCAAAATTCTGCAAGTCCACACCCCATGTAGTAGATGATTGAGAATTAGTAGCAGTCACCACAGGGTCCACTGTCAGGATGATCCATCCTCTCTCCTTCATCAGCTTCAGATCCCACTGTTTCCCTGAGCAGGAAGGTCTGGAATTGAAAATACAGAGGACATTAAATAACATTCACTCAGTACATGGCACTCATTTTGGTTTATAAGCTGGAAATTGAGCCATCAGTCTGGTGTCAAGAGTGTCAGGATGGTCGGGTGGTCTAAGGTGCTGCAGTCAGGTCACAGTCTCCCTTGGAGACGTGGGTTCAAACCCCTCTTCTGACAAGTGTCTTTTGCGAGGTGGATACGTTTTTGGACTTTTTTTTTTCAAGCACCCTTATCAAAAAAACAATGTCAACAGTTTCTGTAAATTATCGATACGATCTATTGTCTGTTGCTTGCACTAATTGCCTGAAGTTGGCTAAATCGCAGTAAATCGGTAAAGCAGGAAATCACAGCATCTTCAACAAATCGTGATAGAGGGGCCGAGATAAAGGTTTCGACCCTACATATCAAAAGCACAGCTGTCAATAGTTCAGCAGGTTCACAGTGCAGAAGGTTCAGTGACACCAGGGTCCCCTGCATCCCAATCACAGCTGGTTTTTAACTTCTGTATTCAGGGCATGGGAGGGGTGTGTTGCATCGTGCACACACAGTGCCTGTTTCGCAAATAAGTTTTAATAAATACACAGAGAATAATATAGAGTCATTGGCCACGAGGAACACCTTCCCTGACCTTTTATTCTCTCCGGTTCCACGTCACCGCGCCTACCATCCAACTCCAAAACTCGGGGGAGACTAACACTCCCTACCTCCCTTGGTGTGCATCATAGGCGTGCCCATGACGAACACAACATTTCTCCTTAACCAATACAAAACAAACATAGCTGCTCAAAAAAAAGATACTATACTAAACCAGTATACAAGAATAGTACACAACAAGAAATGCCACATTCAGTCAATCCACCCAGAATCCTTGCACCCGCGTTGAGCATGGCGGTCGAGGACTCAAACTGTACCGTTCAAGTCCTTGTCTCAGAGGCACTGAGTTGATTGGTATGGAGCCAGGCACCTCCTGATCTGAATCTTGAACTGGCTCCAAATTCTGCATGTCCACACCCCCTGTAGTAGATGATTGAGAATTAGTAGCAGTCACCACCAGCCATGTGCACTGGCTCAAAATTCAGCATGTCCACACCCCATGTAGTAGATGATTGAGAATTAGTAGCAGTCACCACCGGATCCACTGTCAGGATGATCCATCCTCTCTCCTTCATCAGCTTCAGATCCCACTGTTTCCCTGAGCAGGAAGGTCTGGAATTGAAAATACAGAGGACATTAAACAACATTCACTCTGTACATGGCACTCATTTTGGTTTATAAGCTCGAAATTGAGCCATCATTGCAGTGTCACGAGTGTCAGGATGGCCGAGTGGTCTATGGCGCTGCGTTCAGGTTGCAGTCTCCTTTGGAGGCGTAGGTTTGAATCCCACTTCTGACAAGTGTCTTTTGCGAGGTGGATACATTTTTTGTCTTTTTTTTTCCAAGCACCCGTATCAAAAACAATGTCAACAGTTTCTGTAAATTATCGATAAGATCTATTGTCCGTTGCTTGCACTAATTTCCTGAAGTTGGCTAAATCGCAGTAAATCGGTAAAGCGGGAAATCACAGCATCTTCAACAAATCGTGATAGAGGGGCAGAGATAAAGGTTTTGACCCTACATATCAAGAGCGCAGCTGTCAATAGTTCAGCAGGTTCACAGTGCAGAAGGTTCAGTGGCACCAGGGTCCCCTGCGTCCCAATCACAGCTGGTTTTTAACTTCTGTATTCAGGGCATGGGAGGGGTGTGTTGCATCGTGCACACACAGTGCCTGTTTCGCAGATAAGTTTTAATAAATACACAGAGAATAATATAGAGTCATTGGCCACGAGGAACACCTTCCCTGGCCTTTTATTCTCTCCGGTTCCACGTCACCGCGCCTACCATCTAACTCCAGAACTCGGGGGAGACTAACACTCCCTACCTCCCTTGGTGTGCATCATAGGCGTGCCCATGACGAACACAACATTTCTCCTTAACCAATACAAAACAAACATAGCAGCTAAAAAAAAAGATACTATACTAATCCAGTATACAAGAATAGTACACAACAAGAAATGCCACATTCAGTCAATCCACCCCGAATCCTTGCAGCCGCGTTGAGCATTGTGGTCGAGGACTCAAACTGTACCGTTCAAGTCCTTGTCTCAGAGGCACTGAGTTGATTGGTATGGAGCCAGGCACCTCCTGATCTGAATCTTGAACTGGCTCCAAATTCTGCATGTCCACACCCCTTGTAGTAGATGATTGAGAATTAGTAGCAGTCACCACCAGCCATGTGCACTGGCTCAAACTTCTACATGTCCACACCCCATGTAGTCGATGATTGAGAATTAGTAGCAGTCACCACCGGATTCACTGTCAGGATGATCCATCCTCTCTCCTTCATCAGCTTCAGATCCCACTGTTTCCCTGAGCAGGAAGGTCTGGAATTGAAAATACAGAGGACATTAAACAACATTCACTCAGTACATGGCACTCATTTTGGTTTATACGGTCGAAATTGAGCCATGAGGGGGGTGTAAAGAGTGTCAGGATGGCCGAGTGGTCTAAGGCGCTGCATTCAGGTCGCAGCCTCCCTTGGAGGTGTGGGTTCAAATCCCACTTCTGACAAGGGTTTTTTGCGAGGTGGATACATTTTTGGACTTTTTTTTCCCAAGCACTGTATCAAAAACACTGTCAACAG
Organism: Pleurodeles waltl; assembly: GCF_031143425.1. Taxonomy (NCBI): domain Eukaryota; kingdom Metazoa; phylum Chordata; class Amphibia; order Caudata; family Salamandridae; genus Pleurodeles; species Pleurodeles waltl. The sequence continues at coordinate 7,276,008 of NW_027150097.1, forward strand.
TTTCTGTAAATTATCGATAAGATCTATTTTCCGTTGCTTGCACTAATTGCCTGAAGTTGGCTAAATTGCAGTAAATCGGTAAAGCAGGAAATCACAGCATCTTCAACAAATCGTGATAGAGGGGCCGAGATAAAGGTTTCGACATTACATATCAAAAGCGCAGCTGTCAATAGTTCAGCAGGTTCACAGAGCAGAAGGTTCAGTGGCACCAGGGTCCCCTGCGTCCCAATCACAGCTGGTTTTTAACTTCTGTATTCAGGGGATGGGAGGGGTGTGGGTGTTGCGTCGTGCACACACAGTGCCTGTTTTGCAGAGAAGTTTTAATAAATACACAAAGAATAATATGGAGTCTTTAGCCACGAGGAACACCTTCCCCTACCTTTTATTCTCTCCGATTCCACATCACCGCACCTACCATCCAACTCCAAAACTCGGGGGAGACTAACACACCCTTCCTCCCTTGGTGTGCATCATGGGCGTGCCCATGACGAACACAACATTTCTCCTTAACCAATACAAAACAAACATAGCTGCTCAAAAAAAAGATACTATACTAATCCAGTATACAAGAATAGTACACAACAATAAATACCACATTCAGTCAATCCACCCCGAATCCTTGCAGCCGCGTTGAGCATGGCGGTCGAAGACTCAAACTGTACCGTTCAAGTCCTAGTCTCAGAGGCACTGAGTTGATTGGTATGGAGCCAGGCACCTCCTGATCTGAATCTTGAACTGGCTCCAAATTCTGCATATCCACACCCCCTGTAGTAGATGATTGAGAATTAGTAGCAGTCACCACCGGCCATATGCACTGGCTCAAGATTCTGCAAGTCCACACCCCATGTAGTAGATGATTGAGAATTAGTAGCAGTCACCACAGGGTCCACTGTCAGGATGATCCATCCTCTCTCCTTCATCAGCTTCAGATCCCACTGTTTCCCTGAGCAGGAAGGTCTGGAATTGAAAATACAGAGGACATTAAATAACATTCACACAGTACATGGCACTCATTTTGGTTTATAAGCTGGAAATTGAGCCATCAGTCTGGTGTCAAGAGTGTCAGGATGGCCGGGTGGTCTAAGGTGCTGCATTCAGGTCACAGTCTCCCTTGGAGACTTGGGCTCAAACCCCTCTTCTGACAAGTGTCTTTTGCGAGGTGGATACGTTTTTGGACTTTTTTTTTTCAAGCACCCTTATCAAAAACAATGTCAACAGTTTCTGTAAATTATCGATAAGATCTATTGTCCGTTGCTTGCACTAATTGCCTGAAGTTGGCTAAATCGCAGTAAATCGGTAAAGCAGGAAATCACAGCATCTTCAACAAATCGTGATAGAGGGGCCGAGATAAAGGTTTCGACCCTACATATCAAAAGCACAGCTGTCAATAGTTCAGCAGGTTCACAGTGCAGAAGGTTCAGTGGCACCAGGGTCCCCTGCATCCCAATCACAGCTGGTTTTTAACTTGTGTATTCAGGGCATGGGAGGGGTGTGTTGAATCGTGCACACACAGTGCCTGTTTCGCAAATAAGTTTTAATAAATACACAGAGAATAATATAGAGTCATTGGCCAAGAGGAACACCTTCCCTGACCTTTTATTCTCTCCGGTTCCACGTCACCGCGCCTACCATCCAACTCCAAAACTCGGGGGAGACTAACACTCCCTACCTCCCTTGGTGTGCATCATAGGCGTGCCCATGACGAACACAACCTTTCTCCTTAACCAATACAAAACAAACATAGCTGCTCAAAAAAAAGATACTATACTAAACCAGTATACAAGAATAGTACACAACAAGAAATGCCACATTCAGTCAATCCACCCAGAATCCTTGCAGCCGCGTTGAGCATGGCGGTCGAGGACTCAAACTGTACCGTTCAAGTCCTTGTCTCAGAGGCACTGAGTTGATTGGTATGGAGCCAGGCACCTCCTGATCTGAATCTTGAACTGGCTCCAAATTCTGCATGTCCACACCCTCTGTAGAAGATGATTGAGAATTAGTAGCAGTCACCACCGGCCATGTGCACTGGCTCAAAATTCAGCATGTCCACACCCCATGTAGTAGATGATTGAGAATTAGTAGCAGTCACCACCGGATCCACTGTCAGGATGATCCATCCTCTCTCCTTCATCAGCTTCAGATCCCACTGTTTCCCTGAGCAGGAAGGTCTGGAATTGAAAATACAGAGGACATTAAACAACATTCACTCAGTACATGGCACTCATTTTGGTTTATAAGCTGGAAATTGAGCCATCAGTGCAGTGTCACAAGTGTCAGGATGGCCGAGTGGTCTAAGGCGCTGCTTTCAGGTTCCAGTCTCCTTTGGAGGCGTGGGTTCGAATCCTACTTCTGACAAGTGTCTTTTGCGAGGTGGATACATTTTTTGTCTTTTTTTTTCCAAGCACCCGTATCAAAAACAATGTCAACAGTTTCTGTAAATTATCGATAAGATCTATTGTCCGTTGCTTGCACTAATTTCCTGAAGTTGGCTAAATCGCAGTTAATCGGTAAAGCGGGAAATCACAGCACCTTCAACAAATCGTGATAGAGGGGCAGAGATAAAGGTTTTGACCCTACATATCAAGAGCGCAGCTGTCAATAGTTCAGCAGGTTCACAGTGCAGAAGGTTCAGTGGCACCAGGGTTCCCTGCGTCCCAATCACAGCTGGTTTTTAACTTCTGTATTAAGGGCATGGGAGGGGTGTGTTGCATCGTGCACACATGGTGCCTGTTTCGCAGATAAGTTTTAATAAATACACAGAGAATAATATAGAGTCATTGGCCACGAGGAACACCTTCCCTGGCCTTTTATTCTCTCCGGTTCCACGTCACCGCTCCTACCATCCAACTCCAAAACTCGGGGGAGACTAACACTCCCTACCTCCCTTGGTGTGCATCATAGGCGTGCCCATGACGAACACAACATTTCTCCTTAACCAATACAAAACAAACATAGCTGCTCAAAAAAAAGATACTATACTAATCCAGTATACAAGAATAATACACAACAAGAAATGCCACATTCAGTCAATCCACCCCGAATCCTTGCAGCCGCGTTGAGCATGGCGGTCGAGGACTCAAACTGTACCGTTCAAGTCCTTGTCTCAGAGGCACTGAGTTGATTGGTATGGAGCCAGGCACCTCCTGATCTGAATCTTGAACTGGCTCCAAATTCTGCATGTCCACACCCCTTGTAGTAGATGATTGAGAATTAGTAGCAGTCACCACCGGCCATGTGCACTGGCTCAAACTTCTGCATGTCCACACCCCATGTAGTCGATGATTGAGAATTAGTAGCAGTCACCACCGGATTCACTGTCAGGATGATCCATCCTCTCTCCTTCATCAGCTTCAGATCCAACTGTTTCCCTGAGCAGGAAGGTCTGGAATTGAAAATACAGAGGACATTAAACAACATTCACTCAGTACATGGCACTCATTTTGGTTTATAAGCTGGAAATTGAGCCATCAATGCAGTGTCAAGAGTGTCAGGATGGCCGAGTGGTCTAAGGCGCTGTGTTCAGGTCGCAGTCTCCTTTGGAGGCGTGGGTTCGAATCCCACTTCTGACAAGTGTCTTTTGCGAGGTGGATACATTTTTTTCTTTTTTTTTTCCAAGCACCCGTATCAAAAACAATGTCAACAGTTTCTGTAAATTATCGATAAGATCTATTGTCCGTTGCTTGCACTAATTGCCTGAAGTTGGCTAAATCGCAGTAAATCGGTAAAGCAGGAAATCACAGCATCTTCAACAAATCGTGATAGAGGGGCCGAGATAAAGGGTTCGACCCTACATATCAAAAGCACAGCTGTCAATAGTTCAGCAGGTTCACAGTGCAGAAGGTTCAGTGGCACCAGTGTCGCCTGCGTCCCAATCACAGCTGGTTTTTAACTTCTGTATTCAGGGCATGGGAGGGGTGTGTTGCATCGTGCACACACAGTGCCTGTTTCGCAAATAAGTTTTAATAAATACACAGAGAATAATATAGAGTCATTGGCCACGAGGAACACCTTCCCTGACCTTTTATTCTCTACGGTTCCACGTGTCCGCGCCTACCATCCAACTCCAAAACTCAGGGGAGACTAACACTCCCTACGTCCCTTGGTGTGCATCATAGGCGTGCCCATGACGAACACAACATTTCTCCTTAGCCAATACAAAACAAACATAGCTGCTCAAAAAAAAGATACTATACTAAACTAATATACAAGAATAGTACACAACAAGAAATGGCACATTCAGTCAAACCACCCCGAATCCTTGCAGCCGCGTTGAGCATGGCGGTCGAGGACTCAAACTGTACCGTTTAAGTCCTTGTCTCAGAGGCACTGAGTTGATTGGTATGGAGCCAGGCACCTCCTGATCTGAATCTTGAACTGGCTCCAAATTCTGCATGTCCACACCCCCTGTAGTAGATGATTGAGAATTAGTAGCAGTCACCACCGGCCATGTGCACTGGCTCAAAATTCAGCATGTCCACACCCCATGTAGTAGATGATTGAGAATTAGTAGCAGTCACCACCGGATCCACTGTCACGATGATCCATCCTCTCTCCTTCATCAGCTTCAGATCCCACTGTTTCCCTGAGCAGGAAGGTCTGGAATTGAAAATACAGAGGACATTAAACAACATTCACTCAGTACATGGCACTCATTTTGGTTTATAAGCTGGAAATTGAGCCATCAGTGCAGTGTCACGAGTGTCAGGATGGCCGAGTGGTCTAAGGCGCTGCGTTCGGGTTGCAGTCTCCTTTGGAGGTGTGGGTTCAAATCCCACTTCTGACAAGTGTCTTTTGCGAGGTGGATACATTTTTTGTCTTTTTTTTTCCAAGCACCCGTATCAAAAACAATGTCAACAGTTTCTGTAAATTATCGATAAGATCTATTGTCCGTTGCTTGCACTAATTTCCTGAAGTTGGCTAAATCGCAGTAAATCGGTAAAGCGGGAAATCACAGCATCTTCAACAAATCGTGATAGAGGGGCAGAGATAAAGGTTTTGACCCTACATATCAAGAGCGCAGCTGTCAATAGTTCAGCAGGTTCACAGTGCAGAAGGTTCAGTGGCACCAGGGTCCCCTGCGTCCCAATCACAGCTGGTTTTTAACTTCTGTATTCAGGGCATGGGAGGGTTGTGTTGCATCGTGCACACATGGTGCCTGTTTCGCAGATAAGTTTTAATAAATACACAGAGAATAATATAGAGTCATTGGCCACGAGGAACACCTTCCCTGGCCTTTTATTCTCTCCTGTTCCACGCCACCGCGCCTACCATCCAACTCCAAAACTCGGGGGAGACTAACACTCCCTACTTCCCTTGGTGTGCATCATAGGCGTGCCCATGACGAACACAACATTTCTCCTTAACCAATACAAAACAAACATAGCTGCTAAAAAAAAAGATACTATGCTAATCCAGTATACAAGAATAGTACACAACAAGAAATGCCACATTCAGTCAATCCACCCCGAATCCTTGCAGCCGCGTTGAGCATGGCGGTCGAGGACTCAAACTGTACCGTTCAAGTCCTTGTCTCAGAGGCACTGAGTTGATTGGTATGGAGCCAGGCACCTCCTGATCTGAATCTTGAACTGGCTCCAAATTCTGCATGTCCACACCCCCTGTAGTAGATGATTGAGAATTAGTAGCAGTCACCACCGGCCATGTGCACTGGCTCAAAATTCAGCATGTCCACACCCCATGTAGTAGATGATTGAGAATTAGTAGCAGTCACCACCGGATCCACTGTCAGGATGATCCATCCTCTCTCCTTCATCAGCTTCAGATCCCACTGTTTCCCTGAGCAGGAAGGTCTGGAATTGAAAATACATAGGACATTAAACAACATTCACTCAGTACATGGCACTCATTTTGGTTTATAAGCTGGAAATTGAGCCATCACTGCAGTGTCAGGATGGCCGAGTGGTCTAAGGCGCTGCGTTCAGGTCGCAGTCTCCTTTGGAGGCGTGGGTTCGAATCCCACTTCTGACAAGTGACTTTTGCGAGGTGGATACATTTTTGGACTTTTTTTTTCCAAGCACCCATATCAAAAACAATGTCAACAGTTTCTGTAAATTATCGATAAGATCTATTGTCCGTTGCTTGCACTAATTTCCTGAAGTTGGCTAAATCGCGGTAAATCGGTAAAGCGGGAAATCACAGCATCTTCAACAAATCGTGATAGAGGGGCAGAGATAAAGGTTTCGAACCTACATATCAAGAGCGCAGCTGTCAATAGTTCAGCAGGTTCACAGTGCAGAAGGTTCAGTGGCACCAGGGTCCCCTGCGTCCCAATCACAGCTGGTTTTTAACTTCTGTATTCAGGGCATGGGAGGGGTGTGTTGCATCGTGCACACATGGTGCCTGTTTCGCAGATAAGTTTTAATAAATACACAGAGAATAATATAGAGTCATTGGCCACGAGGAACACCTTCCCTGGCCTTTTATTCTCTCCGGTTCCACGTCACCGCGCCTACCATCCAACTCCAAAACTCGGGGGAGACTAACACTCCCTACCTCCCTTGGTGTGCATCATAGGCGTGCCCATGACGAACACAACATTTCTCCTTAACCAATACAAAACAAACATAGCTGCTTAAAAAAAAGATACTATACTAATCCAGTATACAAGAATAGTACAAAACAAGAAATGCCAAATTCAGTCAATCCACCCCGAATCCTTGCAGCCGCGTTGAGCATGGAGGTCGAGGACTCAAACTGTACCGTTCAAGTCCTTGTCTCAGAGGCACTGAGTTGATTGGTATGGAGCCAGGCACCTCCTGATCTGAATCTTGAACTGGCTCCAAATTCTGCATGTCCACACCCCTTGTAGTAGATGATTGAGAATTAGTAGCAGTCACCACCGGCCATGTGCACTGGCTCAAACTTCTGCATGTCCACACCCCAAGTAGTCGATGATTGAGAATTAGTAGCAGTCACCACCGGATTCACTGTCAGGATGATCCATCCTCTCTCCTTCATCAGCTTCAGATCCCACTGTTTCCCTGAGCAGGAAGGTCTGGAATTGAAAATACAGAGGACATTAAACAACATTCACTCAGTACATGGCACTCATTTTGGTTTATAAGCTGGAAATTGAGCCATCAGTGCAGTGTCAAGAGTATCAGGATGGCCGAGTGGTCTAAGGCGCTGAGTTCAGGTCGCAGTTTCCTTTGGAGACATGGGTTCGAATCCCACTTCTGACAAGTGTCTTTTGCGAGGTGGATACATTTTTGGACTTTTTTTTTCCAAGCACCCGTATCAAAAACAATGTCAACAGTTTCTGTAAATTATCGATAAGATCTATTGTCCGTTGCTTGCACTAATTTCCTGAAGTTGGCTAAATCGCAGTAAATCGGTAAAGCGGGAAATCACAGCATCTTCAACAAATCGTGATAGAGGGGCAGAGATAAAGGTTTCGACCCTACATATCAAGAGCGCATCTGTCAATAGTTCAGCAGGTTCACAGTGCAGAAGGTTCAGTGGCACCAGAGTCCCCTGCGTCCCAATCACAGCTGGTTTTTAACTTCTGTATTCAGGGCATGGGAGGGGTGTGTTGCATCGTGCACACACGGTGCCTGTTTTGCAGATAAGTTTTAATAAATACACAGAGAATAATATAGAGTCATTGGCCACGAGGAACACCTTCCCTGACCTTTTATTCTCTCCGGTTCCACGTCACCGCGCCTACCATCCAACTCCAAAACTCGGGGGAGACTAACACTCCCTACCTCCCTTGGTGTGCATCATAGGCGTGCCCATGACGAACACAACATTTCTCCTTAACCAATACAAAACAAACATAGCTGCTCAAAAAAAAGATACTATACTAATCCAGTATACAAGAATAGTACACAACAAGAAATGCCACATTTAGTCAATCCACCCCGAATCCTTGCAGCCGCGTTGAGCATGGCGGTCGAGGACTCAAACTGTACCGTTCAAGTCCTTGTCTCAGAGGCACTGAGTTGATTGGTATGGAGCCAGGCACCTCCTGATCTGAATCTTGAACTGGCTCCAAATTCTGCATGTCCACACCCCTTGTAGTAGATGATTGAGAATTAGTTGCAGTCACCACCAGCCATGTGCACTGGCTCAAACTTCTGCATGTCCACACCCCAAGTAGTCGATGATTGCGAATTAGTAGCAGTCACCACCGGATTCACTGTCAGGATGATCCATCCTCTCTCCTTCATCAGCTTCAGATCCCACTGTTTCCCTGAGCAGGAAGGACTGGAATTGAAAATACAGAGGACATTAAACAACATTCACTCAGTACATGGCACTCATTTTGGTTTATAAGCTGGAAATTGAGCCATCAGTCTGGTGTCAAGAGTGTCAGGATGGCCGGGTGGTCTAAGGTGCTGCATTTAGGTCACAGTCTCCCTTGGAGACGTGGGTTCAAACCCCTCTTCTGACAAGTGTCTTTGCGAGGTGGATACATTTTTTGACTTTTTTTTCCAAGCACCCTTATCAAAAACAATGTCAACAGTTTCTGTATATTATCGATAAGATCTATTGTCCGTTGGTTGCACTAATTGCCTGAAGTTGGCTAAATCGCAGTAAATCGGTAAAGCAGGAAATCACAGCATCTTCAACAAATCGTGATAGAGGGGCCGAGATAAAGGTTTCGACCCTACATATCAAAAGCACAGCTGTCCATAGTTCAGCAGGTTCACAGTGCAGAAGGTTCAGTGGCACCAGGGTCCCCTGCGTCCCAATCACAGCTGGTTTTTAACTTCTGTATTCTGGGCATGGGAGGGGTGTGTTGCATCGTGCACACACAGTGCCTGTTTCGCAAATAAGTTTTAATAAATACACAGAGAATAATATAGAGTCATTGGCCACGAGGAACACCTTCCCTGACCTTTTATTCTCTCCGGTTCCACGTCACCGCGCCTACCATCAAACTCCAAAACTCGGCGGAGACTAACACTCCCTACCTCCCTTGGTGTGCATCATAGGCGTGCCCATGACGAACACAACATTTCTCCTTAACCAATACAAAACAAACATAGCTGCTAAAAAAAAAGATACTATACTAAACCAGTATACAAGAATAGTACACAACAAGAAATGCCACATTCAGTCAATCCACCCCGAATCCTTGCAGCCGCGTTGAGCATGGCGGTCGAGGACTCAAACTGTACCGTTCAAGTCCTTGTCTCAGAGGCACTGAGTTGATTGGTATGGAGCCAGGCACCTCCTGATCTGAATCTTGAACTGGCTCAAATTCTGCATGTCCACACCCCCTGTAGTAGATGATTGAGAATTAGTAGCAGTCACCACCGGCCATATGCACTGGCTCAAAATTCTGCAAGTCCACACCCCATGTAGTAGATGATTGAGAATTAGTAGCAGTCACCACAGGGTCCACTGTCAGGATGATCCATCCTCTCTCCTTCATCAGCTTCAGATCCCACTGTTTCCCTGAGCAGGAAGGTCTGGAATTGAAAATACAGAGGACATTAAATTACATTCACTCAGTACATGGCACTCATTTTGGTTTACAAGCTGGAAATTGAGCCATCAGTCTGGTGTCGAGAGTGTCAGGATGGCCGGGTGGTCTAAGGTGCTGTATTCAGGTCACAGTCTCCCTTGGAGACGTGGGTTCAAGCCCCTTTTCTGACAAGTGTCTTTGCGAGGTGGATACATTTTTGGACTTTTTTTTCCAAGCACCCTTATCAAAAACAATGTCAACAGTTTCTGTAAATTATCGATAAGATCTATTGTCCGTTGCTTGCACTAATTGCCTGAAGTTGGCTAAATCGCAGTAAATCGGTAAAGCAGGAAATCACAGCATCTTCAACAAATCGTGATAGAGTGGCCGAGATAAAGGTTTCGACCCTACATATCAAAAGCACAGCTGTCCATAGTTCAGCAGGTTCACAGTGCAGAAGGTTCAGTGGCACCAGGGTCCCCTGCGTCCCAATCACAGCTGGTTTTTAACTTCTGTATTCTGGGCATGGGAGGGGTGTGTTGCATCGTGCACACACAGTGCCTGTTTCGCAAATAAGTTTTAATAAAAACACAGAGAATAATATAGAGTCATTGGCCACGAGGAACACCTTCCCTGACCTTTTATTCTCTCCGGTTCCACGTCACCTCGCCTACCATCCAACTCCAAAACTCGGGGGAGACTAACACTCCCTACCTCCCTTGGTGTGCATCATAGGCGTGCCCATGACGAACACAACATTTCTCCTTAACCAATACAAAACAAACATAGCTGCTAAAAAAAAAGATACTATACTAAACCAGTATACAAGAATAGTACACAACAAGAAATGCCACATTCAGTCAATCCACCCCGAATCCTTGCAGCCGCGTTGAGCATGGCGGTCGAGGACTCAAACTGTACTGTTCAAGTCCTTGTCTCAGAGGCACTGAGTTGATTGGTATGGAGCCAGGCACCTCCTGATCTGAATCTTGAACTGGCTCCAAATTCTGCATGTCCACACCCCCTGTAGTAGATGATTGAGAATTAGTAGCAGTCACCACCGGCCATATGCACTGGCTCAAGATTCTGCAAGTCCACACCCCATGTAGTAGATGATTGAGAATCAGTAGCAGTCACCACAGGGTCCACTGTCAGGATGATCCATCCTCTCTCCTTCATCAGCTTCAGATCCCACTGTTTCCCTGAGCAGGAAGGTCTGGAATTGAAAATACAGAGGACATTAAACAACATTCACTCAGTACATGGCACTCATTTTGGTTTATAAGCTGGAAATTGAGCCATCACTGCAGTGTCAAGAGTGTCAGGATGGCCGAGTGGTCTAAGGCGCTGGGTTCAGATCGCAGTCTCCTTTGGAGGCGTGGGTTCGAATCCCACTTCTGACAAGTGTCTTTTGCGAGGTGGATACATTTTTTGACTTTTTTTTTCCAAGCACCCGTATCAAAAACAATGTCAACAGTTTCTGTAAATTATCGATAAGATCTATTGTCCGTTGCTTGCACTAATTTCCTGAAGTTGGCTAAATCGCAGTAAATCGGTAAAGCGGGAAATCACAGCATCTTCAACAAATCGTGATAGAGGGGCAGAGATAAAGGTTTCGACCCTACATATCAAGAGCGCAGCTGTCAATAGTTCAGCAGGTTCACAGTGCAGAAGGTTCAGTGGCACCAGGGTCCCCTGCGTCCCAATCACAGCTGGTTTTTAACTTCTGTATTCAGGGCATGGGAGGGGTGTGTTGCATCGTGCACACATGGTGCCTGTTTCGCAGATAAGTTTTAATAAATACACAGAGAATAATATAGAGTCATTGGCCACGAGGAACACCTTCCCTGGCCTTTTATTCTCTCTGGTTCCACGTCACCGCGCCTACCATCCAACTCCAAAACTCGGGGGAGACTAACACTCCCTACCTCCCTTGGTGTGCATCATAGGCGTGCCCATTACGAACACAACATTTCTCCTTAACCAATACAAAACAAACATAGCTGCTTAAAAAAAAGATACTATACTAATCCAGTATACAAGAATAGTACAAAACAAGAAATGCCACATTTAGTCAATCCACCCCGAATCCTTGCAGCCGCGTTGAGCATGGCGGTCGAGGATTCAAACTGTACCGTTCAAGTCCTTGTCTCAGAGGCACTGAGTTGATTGGTATGGAGCCAGGCACCTCCTGATCTGAATCTTGAACTGGCTCCAAATTCTGCATGTCCACACCCCTTGTAGTAGATGATTGAGAATTAGTAGCAGTCACCACCGGCCATGTGCACTGGCTCAAACTTCTGCATGTCCACACCCCAAGTAGTCGATGATTGAGAATTAGTAGCAGTCACCACCGGATTCACTGTCAGGATGATCCATCCTCTCTCCTTCATCAGCTTCAGATCCCACTGTTTCCCTGAGCAGGAAGGTCTGGAATTGAAAATACAGAGGACATTAAACAACATTCACTCAGTACATGGCACTCATTTTGGTTTATAAGCTGGAAATTGAGCCATCAGTGCAGTGTCAAGAGTATCAGGATGGCCGAGTGGTCTAAGGCGCTGAGTTCAGGTCGCAGTCTCCTTTGGAGGCGTGGGTTCGAATCCCACTTCTGACTAGTGTCTTTTGCGAGGTGGATACATTTTTTGACTTTTTTTTTCCAAGCACCCGTATCAAAAACAATGTCAACAGTTTCTGTAAATTATCGATAAGATCTATTGTCCGTTGCTTGCACTAATTTCCTGAAGTTGGCTAAATCGCAGTAAATCGGTAAAGCGGGAAATCACAGCATCTTCAACAAATCGTGATAGAGGGGCAGAGATAAAGGTTTCGACCCTACATATCAAGAGCGCATCTGTCAATAGTTCAGCAGGTTCACAGTGCAGAAGGTTCAGTGGCACCAGAGTCCCCTGCGTCCCAATCACAGCTGGTTTTTAACTTCTGTATTCAGGGCATGGGAGGGGTGTGTTGCATCGTGCACACACGGTGCCTGTTTTGCAGATAAGTTTTAATAAATACACAGAGAATAATATAGAGTCATTGGCCACGAGGAACACCTTCCCTGACCTTTTATTCTCTCCGGTTCCACGTCACCGCGCCTACCATCCAACTCCAAAACTCGGGGGAGACTAACACTCCCTACCTCCCTTGGTGTGCATCATAGGCGTGCCCATGACAAACACAACATTTCTCCTTAACCAATACAAAACAAACATAGCTGCTCAAAAAAAAGATACTATACTAATCCAGTATAGAAGAATAGTACACAACAAGAAATGCCACATTCAGTCAATCCACCCCGAATCCTTGCAGCCGCGTTGAGCATGGCGGTCGAGGACTCAAACTGTACCGTTCAAGTCCTTGTCTCAGAGGCACTGAGTTGATTGGTATGGAGCCAGGCACCTCCTGATCTGAATCTTGAACTGGCTCCAAATTCTGCATGTCCACACCCCTTGTAGTAGATGATTGAGAATTAGTTGCAGTCACCACCAGCCATGTGCACTGGCTCAAACTTCTGCATGTCCACACCCCAAGTAGTCGATGATTGCGAATTAGTAGCAGTCACCACCGGATTCACTGTCAGGATGATCCATCCTCTCTCCTTCATCAGCTTCAGATCCCACTGTTTCCCTGAGCAGGAAGGTCTGGAATTGAAAATACAGAGGACATTAAACAACATTCACTCAGTACAGGGCACTCATTTTGGTTTATAAGCTGGAAATTGAGCCATCAGTGCAGTGTTAAGAGTGTCAGGATGGCCGAGTGGTCTAAGGCGCTGCGTTCAGGTCGCAGCCTCCCTTGGAGGTGTGGGTTCAAATCCCACTTCTGACAAGTGCATTTTGCGAGGTGGATACATTTTTTGACTTTTTTTTCGCAAGCACCGTATCAAAAACAATGTGAACAGTTTCTGTAAATTATCGATAAGATCTATTTTCCGTTGCTTGCACTAATTGCCTGAAGTTGGCTAAATCGCAGTAAATCGGTAAAGCAGGAAATCACAGCATCTTCAACAAATCGTGATAGAGGGGCCGAGATAAAGGTTTCGACCCTACATATCAAAAGCGCAGCTGTCAATAGTTCAGCAGGTTCACAGTGCAGAAGGTTCAGTGGCACCAGGGTCCCCTGCGTCCCAATCAGAGCTGGTTTTTAACTTCTGTATTCAGGGGATGGGAGGGGTGGGGGTGTTGCGTCGTGCACACACAGTGCCTGTTTTGCAGAGAAGTTTTAATAAATACACAAAGAATAATATGGAGTCTTTGGCCACGAGGAACACCTTCCCCTACCTTTTATTCTCTCCGATTCCAAATCACCGCACCTCCCATCCAACTCCAAAACTCGGGGGAGACTAACACTCCCTACCTCCCTTGGTGTGCATCATGGGCGTGCCCATGACGAACACAACATTTCTCCTTAACCAATACAAAACAAACATAGCTGCTCAAAAAAAAGATACTATACTAATCCAGTATACAAGAATAGTACACAACAATAAATACCACATTCAGTCAATCCACCCCGAATCCTTGCAGCCGCGTTGAGCATGGCGGTCGAGGACTCAAACTGTACTGTTCAAGTCCTTGTCTCAGAGGCACTGAGTTGATTGGTATGGAGCCATGCACCTCCTGATCTGAATCTTGAACTGGCTCCAAATTCTGCATGTCCACACCCCCTGTAGTAGATGATTGAGAATTAGTAGCAGTCACCACCGGCCATATGCACTGGCTCAAAATTCTGCAAGTCCACACCCCATGTAGTAGATGATTGAGAATTAGTAGCAGTCACCACAGGGTCCACTGTCAGGATGATCCATCCTCTCTCCTTCATCAGCTTCAGATCCCACTGTTTCCCTGAGCAGGAAGGTCTGGAATTGAAAATACAGAGGACATTAAATAACATTCACTCAGTACATGGCACTCATTTTGGTTTATAAGCTGGAAATTGAGCCATCAGTCTGGTGTCAAGGGTGTCAGGATGGCCGGGTGGTCTAAGGTGCTGCATTCAGGTCACAGTCTCGCTTGGAGACGTGGGTTCAAACCCCTCTTCTGACAAGTGTCTTTGCAAGGTGGATACATTTTTTGACTTTTTTTTCCAAGCACCCTTATCAAAAACAATGTCAACAGTTTCTGTAAATTATCGATAAGATCTATTGTCCGTTGGTTGCACTAATTGCCTGAAGTTGGCTAAATCGCAGTAAATCGGTAAAGCAGGAAATCACAGCATCTTCAACAAATCGTGATAGAGGGGCCGAGATAAAGGTTTCGACCCTACATATCAAAAGCACAGCTGTCCATAGTTCAGCAGGTTCACAGTGCAGAAGGTTCATTGGCACCAGGGTCCCCTGCGTCCCAATCACAGCTGGTTTTTAACTTCTGTATTCTGGGCATGGGAGGGGTGTGTTGCATCGTGCACACACAGTGCCTGTTTCGCAAATAAGTTTTAATAAATACACAGAGAATAATATAGAGTCATTGGCCACGAGGAACACCTTCCCTGACCTTTAATTCTCTCCGGTTCCACGTCACCGCGCCTACCATCCAACTCCAAAACTCGGGGGAGACTAACACTCCCTACCTCCCTTGGTGTGCATCATAGGCGTGCCCATGACGAACACAACATTTCTCCTTAACCAATACAAAACAAACATAGCTGCTAAAAAAAAAGATACTATACTAAACCAGTATACAATAATAGTACACAACAAGAAATGCCACATTCAGTCAATCCACCCCGAATCCTTGCAGCCGCGTTGAGCATGGCGGTCGAGGACTCAAACTGTACCGTTCAAGTCCTTGTCTCAGAGGCACTGAGTTGATTGGTATGGAGCCAGGCACCTCCTGATCTGAATCTTGAACTGGCTCCAAATTCTGCATGTCCACACCCCTTGTAGTAGATGATTGAGAATTAGTAGCAGTCACCACCGGCCATGTGCACTGGCTCAAACTTCTGCATGTCCACACCCCAAGTAGTCGATGATTGCGAATTAGTAGCAGTCACCACCGGATTCACTGTCAGGATGATCCATCCTCTCTCCTTCATCAGCTTCAGATCCCACTGTTTCCCTGAGCAGGAAGGTCTGGAATTGAAAATACAGAGGACATTACACAACATTCACTCAGTACATGGCACTCATTTTGGTTTGTACGCTCGAAATTGAGCCCTGAGCGAAGTGTGAAGAGTGTCAGGATGGCCGAGTGGTCTAAGGCGCTGCGTTCAGGTCGCAGCCTCCCTTGGAGGTGTGGATTCATATCCCACTTCTGACAAGTGTATTTTGCGAGGTGGATGCATTTTTGGACTTTTTTTTCCCAAGCACCGTATCAAAAACAATGTCAACAGTTTCTGTAAATTATCGATAAGATCTATTGTCCGTTGCTTGCACTAATTTCCTGAAGTTGGCTAAATCGCAGTAAATCAGTAAAGCGGTAAATCACAGCATCTTCAACAAATCGTGATAGAGGGGCAGAGATAAAGGTTTCGACCCTACATATCAAGAGCGCAGCTGTCAATAGTTCAGCAGGTTCACAGTGCAGAAGGTTCAGTGGCACCAGGGTCCCCTGCGTCCCAATCACAGCTGGTTTTTAACTTCTGTATTCAGGGCATGAGAGGGGTGTGTTGCATCGTGCACACACGGTGCCTGTTTCGCAGATAAGTTTTAATAAATACACAGAGAATAATATAGAGTCATTGGCCACGAGGAACACCTTCCCTGACCTTTTATTCTCTCCGGTTCCACGTCACCGCGCCTACCATCCAACTTCAAAACTCAGGGGAGACTAACACTCCCTACCTCCCTTGGTGTGCATCATAGGCGTGCCCATGACGAACACAACATTTCTCCTTAACCAATACAAAACAAACATAGCTGCTCAAAAAAAAGATACTATACTAATCCAGTATACAAGAATAGTACACAACAAGAAATGCCACATTCAGTCAATCCACCCCGAATCCTTGCAGCCGCGTTGAGCATGGCGGTCGAGGACTCAAACTGTACCGTTCAAGTCCTTGTCTCAGAGGCACTGAGTTGATTGGTATGGAGCCAGGCACCTCCTGATCTGAATCTTGAACTGGCTCCAAATTCTGCATGTCCACACCCCTTGTAGTAGATGATTGAGAATTAGTAGCAGTCACCACCGGCCATGTGCACTGGCTCAAACTTCTGCATGTCCACACCCCATGTAGTCGATGATTGAGAATTAGTAGCAGTCACCCCCGGATTCACTGTCAGGATGATCCATCCTCTCTCCTTCATCAGCTTCAGATCCCACTGTTTCCCTGAGCAGGAAGGTCTGGAATTGAAAATACAGAGGACATTAAACAACATTCACTCAGTACATGGCACTCATTTTGGTTTATACGCTCGAAATTGAGCCATGAGCAAGGTGTGCAGAGTGTCAGGATGGCCGAGTGGTCTAAGGCGCTGCGTTCAGGTCGCAGCCTCCCTTGGAGGTGTGGGTTTAAATCCCACTTCTGACAAGTGTATTTTGCAAGGTGGATACATTTTTGGACTTTTTTTTCCCAAGCACCGTATCAAAAACAATGTCAACAGTTTCTGTAAATTATCGATAAGATCTATTTTCCGTTGCTTGCACTAATTGCCTGAAGTTGGCTAAATCGCAGTAAATCGGTAAAGCAGGAAATCACAGCATCTTCAACAAATCGTGATAGAGGGGCCGAGATAAAGGTTTCGACCCTACATATCAAAAGCGCAGCTGTCAATAGTTCAGCAGGTTCACAGTGCACAAGGTTCAGTGGCACCAGGGTCCCCTGCGTCCCAATCACAGCTGGTTTTTAACTTCTGTATTCTGGGCATGGGAGGGGTGTGTTGCATTGTGCACACACAGTGCCTGTTTCGCAAATAAGTTTTAATAAATACACAGAGAATAATATAGAGTCATTGGCCACGAGGAACACCTTCCCTGACCTTTTATTCTCTCCGGTTCCACGTCACCTCGCCTACCATCCAACTCCAAAACTCGGGGGAGACTAACACTCCCTACCTCCCTTGGTGTGCATCATAGGCGTGCCCATGACGAACACAACATTTCTCCTTAACCAATACAAAACAAAAATAGCTGCTAAAAAAAAAGATACTATACTAAACCAGTATACAAGAATAGTACACAACAAGAAATGCCACATTCAGTCAATCCACCTCGAATCCTTGCAGCCGCGTTGAGCATGGCCGTCGAGGACTCAAACTGTACCGTTCAAGTCCTTGTCTCAGAGGCACTGAGTTGATTGGTATGGAGCCAGGCACCTCCTGATCTGAATCTTGAACTGGCTCCAAATTCTGCATGTCCACACCCCCTGTAGTAGATGATTGAGAATTAGTAGCAGTCACCACCGGCCATGTGCACTAGCTCAAAATTCAGCATGTCCACACCCCATGTAGTAGATGATTGAGAATTAGTAGCAGTCACCACCGGATCCACTGTCAGGATGATCCATCCTCTCTCCTTCATCAGCTTCAGATCCCACTGTTTCCCTGAGCAGGAAGGTCTGGAATTGAAAATACAGAGGACATTAAACAACATTCACTCAGTACATGGCACTCATTTTGGTTTATAAGCTGGAAATTGAGCCATCAGTGCAGTGTCAAGAGTGTCAGGATGGCCGAGTGGTCTAAGGCGCTGCGTTCAGGTCGCAGTCTCCTTTGGAGGCGTGGGTTCGAATCCTACTTCTGACAAGTGTCTTTTGCGAGGTGGATACATTTTTGGACTTTTTTTTTCCAAGCACCCGTATCAAAAACAATGTCAACAGTTTCTGTAAATTATCGATAAGATCTATTGTCCGTTGCTTGCACTAATTTCCTGAACTTGGCTAAATCGCAGTAAATCGGTAAAGCGGGAAATCACAGCATCTTCAACAAATCGTGATAGAGGGGCAGAGATAAAGGTTTCGACCCTACATATCAAGAGCGCAGCTGTCAATAGTTCAGCAGGTTCACAGTGCAGAAGGTTCAGTGGCACCAGGGTCCCCTGCATCCCAATCACAGCTGGTTTTTAACTTCTGTATTCAGGGCATGGGAGGGGTGTGTTGCATCGTGCACACATGGTGCCTGTTTCGCAGATAAGTTTTAATAAATACACAGAGAATAATATAGAGTCATTGGCCACGAGGAACACCTTCCCTGGCCTTTTATTCTCTCTGGTTCCACGTCACCGCGCCTACCATCCAACTCCAAAACTCGGGGGAGGCTAACACTCCCTACCTCCCTTGGTGTGCATCATAGGCGTGCCCATGACGAACACAACATTTCTCCTTAACCAATACAAAACAAACATAGCAGCTTAAAAAAAAGATACTATACTAATCCAGTATACAAGAATAGTACAAAACAAGAAATGCCACATTCAGTCAATCCACCCCGAATCCTTGCAGCCGCGTTGAGCATGGCGGTCGAGGACTCAAACTGTACCGTTCAAGTCCTTGTCTCAGAGGCACTGAGTTGATTGGTATGGAGCCAGGCACCTCCTGATCTGAATCTTGAACTGGCTCCAAATTCTGCATGTCCAACCCCCTTGTAGTAGATGATTGAGAATTAGTAGCAGTCACCACCGGCCATGTGCACTGGCTCAAACTTCTGCATGTCCACACCCTATATAGTAGATGATTGAGAATTAGTAGCAGTCACCACCGGATTCACTGTCAGGATGATCCATCCTCTCTCCTTCATCAGCTTCAGATCCCACTGTTTCCCTGAGCAGGAAGGTCTGGAATTGAAAATACAGAGGACATTAAACAACATTCACTCAGTACATGGCACTCATTTTGGTTTATAAGCTGGAAATTGAGCCATCAGTGCAGTGTCAATAGTATCAGGATGGCCGAGTGGTCTAAGGTGCTGAGTTCAGGTCGCAGTCTCCTTTGGAGGCGTGGGTTCGAATCCGACTTCTGACTAGTGTCTTTTGCGAGGTGGATACATTTTTGGACTTTTTTTTTCCAAGCACCCGTATCAAAAACAATGTCAACAGTTTCTGTAAATTATCGATAAGATCTATTGTCCGTTGCTTGCACTAATTTCCTGAAGTTGGCTAAATCGCAGTAAATCGGTAAAGCGGGAAATCACAGCATCTTCAACAAATCGTGATAGAGGGGCAGAGATAAAGGTTTCGACCCTACATATCAAGAGCGCATCTGTCAATAGTTCAGCAGGTTCACAGTGCAGAAGGTTCAGTGGCACCAGAGTCCCCTGCGTCCCAATCACAGCTGGTTTTTAACTTCTGTATTCAGGGCATGGGAGGGGTGTGTTGCATCGTGCACACACGGTGCCTGTTTTGCAGATAAGTTTTAATAAATACACAGAGAATAATATAGAGTCATTGGCCACGAGGAACACCTTCCCTGACCTTTTATTCTCTCCGGTTCCACGTCACCGCGCCTACCATCCAACTCCAAAACTCGGGGGAGACTAACACTCCCTACCTCCCTTGGTGTGCATCATAGGCGTGCCCATGACGAACACAACATTTCTCCTTAACCAATACAAAACAAACATAGCTGCTCAAAAAAAAGATACTATACTAATCCAGTATACAAGAATAGTACACAACAAGAAATGCCACATTCAGTCAATCCACCCCGAATCCTTGCAGCCGCGTTGAGCATGGCGGTCGAGGACTCAAACTGTACCGTTCAAGTCCTTGTCTCAGAGGCACTGAGTTGATTGGTATGGAGCCAGGCACCTCCTGATCTGAATCTTGAACTGGCTCCAAATTCTGCATGTCCACACCCCTTGTAGTAGATGATTGAGAATTAGTTGCAGTCACCACCAGCCATGTGCACTGGCTCAAACTTCTGCATGTCCACACCCCAAGTAGTCGATGATTGCGAATTAGTAGCAGTCACCACCGGATTCACTGTCAGGATGATCCATCCTCTCTCCTTCATCAGCTTCAGATCCCACTGTTTCCCTGAGCAGGAAGGTCTGGAATTGAAAATACAGAGGACATTAAACAACATTCACTCAGTACAGGGCACTCATTTTGGTTTATAAGCTGGAAATTGAGCCATCAGTGCAGTGTCAAGAGTGTCAGGATGGCCGAGTGGTCTAAGGTGCTGCGTTCAGGTCGCAGCCTCCCTTGGAGGTGTGGGTTCAAATCCCACTTCTGACAAGTGCATTTTGCGAGGTGGATACATTTTTTGACTTTTTTTTCGCAAGCACCGTATCAAAAACAATGTGAACAGTTTCTGTAAATTATCGATAAGATCTATTTTCCGTTGCTTGCACTAATTGCCTGAAGTTGGCTAAATCGCAGTAAATCGGTAAAGCAGGAAATCACAGCATCTTCAACAAATCGTGATAGAGGGGCCGAGATAAAGGTTTCGACCCTACATATCAAAAGCGCAGCTGTCAATAGTTCAGCAGGTTCACAGTGCAGAAGGTTCAGTGGCACCAGGGTCCCCTGCGTCCCAATCAGAGCTGGTTTTTAACTTCTGTATTCAGGGGATGGGAGGGGTGGGGGTGTTGCGTCGTGCACACACAGTGCCTGTTTTGCAGAGAAGTTTTAATAAATACACAAAGAATAATATGAAGTCTTTGGCCACGAGGAACACCTTCCCCTACCTTTTATTCTCTCCGATTCCAAATCACCGCACCTACCATCCAACTCCAAAACTCAGGGGAGACTAACACTCCCTACCTCCCTTGGTGTGCATCATGGGCGTGCCCATGACGAACACAACATTTCTCCTTAACCAATACAAAACAAACATAGCTGCTCAAAAAAAAGATACTATACTAATCCAGTATACAAGAATAGTACACAACAATAAATACCACATTCAGTCAATCCACCCCGAATCCTTGCAGCCGCGTTGAGCATGGCGGTCGAGGACTCAAACTGTACTGTTCAAGTCCTTGTCTCAGAGGCACTGAGTTGATTGATATGGAGCCATGCACCTCCTGATCTGAATCTTGAACTGGCTCCAAATTCTGCATGTCCACACCCCCTGTAGTAGATGATTGAGAATTAGTAGCAGTCACCACCGGCCATATGCACTGGCTCAAAATTCTGCAAGTCCACACCCCATGTAGTAGATGATTGAGAATCAGTAGCAGTCACCACAGGGTCCACTGTCAGGATGATCCATCCTCTCTCCTTCATCAGCTTCAGATCCCACTGTTTCCCTGAGCAGGAAGGTCTGGAATTGAAAATACAGAGGACATTAAATAACATTCACTCAGTACATGGCACTCATTTTGGTTTATAAGCTGGAAATTGAGCCATCAGTCTGGTGTCAAGGGTGTCAGGATGGCCGGGTGGTCTAAGGTGCTGCATTCAGGTCACAGTCTCGCTTGGAGACGTGGGTTCAAACCCCTCTTCTGACAAGTGTCTTTGCGAGGTGGATACATTTTTTGACTTTTTTTTCCAAGCACCCTTATCAAAAACAATGTCAACAGTTTCTGTAAATTATCGATAAGATCTATTGTCCGTTGGTTGCTTTAATTGCCTGAAGTTGGCTAAATCGCAGTAAATCGGTAAAGCAGGAAATCACAGCATCTTCAACAAATCGTGATAGAGGGGCCGAGATAAAGGTTTCGACCCTACATATCAAAAGCACAGCTGTCCATAGTTCAGCAGGTTCACAGTGCAGAAGGTTCAGTGGCACCAGGGTCCCCTGCGTCCCAATCACAGCTGGTTTTTAACTTCTGTATTCTGGGCATGGGAGGGGTGTGTTGCATCGTGCACACACAGTGCCTGTTTCGCAAATAAGTTTTAATAAATACACAGAGAATAATATAGAGTCATTGGCCACGAGGAACACCTTCCCTGACCTTTTATTCTCTCCGGTTCCACGTCACCGCGCCTACCATCCAACTCCAAAACTCGGGGGAGACTAACACTCCCTACCTCCCTTGGTGTGCATCATAGGCGTGCCCATGACGAACACAACATTTCTCCTTAACCGATACAAAACAAACATAGCTGCTAAAAAAAAAGATACTATACTAAACCAGTATACAATAATAGTACACAACAAGAAATGCCACATTCAGTCAATCCACCCCGAATCCTTGCAGCCGCGTTGAGCATGGCGGTCGAGGACTCAAACTGTACCGTTCAAGTCCTTGTCTCAGAGGCACTGAGTTGATTGGTATGGAGCCAGGCACCTCCTGATCTGAATCTTGAACTGGCTCCAAATTATGCATGTCCACACCCCTTGTAGTAGATGAATGAGAATTAGTAGCAGTCACCACCGGCCATGTGCACTGGCTCAAACTTCTGCATGTCCACACCCCAAGTAGTCGATGATTGCAAATTAGTAGCAGTCACCACCGGATTCACTGTCAGGATGATCCATCCTCTCTCCTTCATCAGCTTCAGATCCCACTGTTTCCCTGAGCAGGAAGGTCTGGAATTGAAAATACAGAGGACATTACACAACATTCACGCAGTACATGGCACTCATTTTGGTTTGTACGCTCGAAATTGAGCCCTGAGCGAGGTGTGAAGAGTGTCAGGATGGCCGAGTGGTCTAAGGCGCTGCGTTCAGGTCGCAGCCTCCCTTGGAGGTGTGGATTCATATCCCACTTCTGACAAGTGTATTTTGCGAGGTGGATGCATTTTTGGACTTTTTTTTCCCAAGCACCGTATCAAAAACAATGTCAACAGTTTCTGTAAATTATCGATAAGATCTATTGTCCGTTGCTTGCACTAATTTCCTGAAGTTGGCTAAATCGCAGTAAATCAGTAAAGCGGTAAATCACAGCATCTTCAACAAATCGTGATAGAGGGGCAGAGATAAAGGTTTCGACCCTACATATCAAGAGCGCAGCTGTCAATAGTTCAGCAGGTTCACAGTGCAGAAGGTTCAGTGGCACCAGGGTCCCCTGCGTCCCAATCACAGCTGGTTTTTAACTTCTGTATTCAGGGCATGAGAGGGGTGTGTTGCATCGTGCACACACGGTGCCTGTTTCGCAGATAAGTTTTAATAAATACACAGAGAATAATATAGAGTCATTGGCCACGAGGAACACCTTCCCTGACCTTTTATTCTCTCCGGTTCCACGTCACCGCGCCTACCATCCAACTCCAAAACTCAGGGGAGACTAACACTCCCTACCTCCCTTGGTGTGCATCATAGGCGTGCCCATGACGAACACAACATTTCTCCTTAACCAATACAAAACAAACATAGCTGCTCAAAAAAAAGATACTATACTAATCCAGTATACAAGAATAGTTCACAACAAGAAATGCCACATTCAGTCAATCCACCCCGAATCCTTGCAGCCGCGTTGAGCATGGCGGTCGGGGACTCAAACTGTACCGTTCAAGTCCTTGTCTCAGAGGCACTGAGTTGATTGGTATGGAGCCAGGCACCTCCTGATCTGAATCTTGAACTGGCTCCAAATTCTGCATGTCCACACCCCTTGTAGTAGATGATTGAGAATTAGTAGCAGTCACCACCGGCCATGTGCACTGGCTCAAACTTCTGCATGTCCACACCCCATGTAGTCGATGATTGAGAATTAGTAGCAGTCACCCCCGGATTCACTGTCAGGATGATCCATCCTCTCTCCTTCATCAGCTTCAGATCCCACTGTTTCCCTGAGCAGGAAGGTCTGGAATTGAAAATACAGAGGACATTAAACAACATTCACTCAGTACATGGCACTCATTTTGGTTTATACGCTCGAAATTGAGCCATGAGCAAGGTGTGCAGAGTGTCAGGATGGCCGAGTGGTCTAAGGCGCTGCGTTCAGGTCGCAGCCTCCCTTGGAGGTGTGGGTTTAAATCCCACTTCTGACAAGTGTATTTTGCAAGGTGGATACATTTTTGGACTTTTTTTTCCCAAGCACCGTATCAAAAACAATGTCAACAGTTTCTGTAAATTATCGATAAGATCTATTTTCCGTTGCTTGCACTAATTGCCTGAAGTTGGCTAAATCGCAGTAAATCGGTAAAGCAGGAAATCACAGCATCTTCAACAAATCGTGATAGAGGGGCCGAGATAAAGGTTTCGACCCTACATATCAAAAGCGCAGCTGTCAATAGTTCAGCAGGTTCACAGTGCAGAAGGTTCAGTGGCACCAGGGTCCCCTGCGTCCCAATCACAGCTGGTTTTTAACTTCTGTATTCTGGGCATGGGAGGGGTGTGTTGCATTGTGCACACACAGTGCCTGTTTCGCAAATAAGTTTTAATAAATACACAGAGAATAATATAGAGTCATTGGCCACGAGGAACACCTTCCCTGACCTTTTATTCTCTCCGGTTCCACGTCACCTCGCCTACCATCCAACTCCAAAACTCGGGGGAGACTAACACTCCCTACCTCCCTTGGTGTGCATCATAGGCGTGCCCATGACGAACACAACATTTCTCCTTAACCAATACAAAACAAACATAGCTGCTAAAAAAAAAGATACTATACTAAACCAGTATACAAGAATAGTACACAACAAGAAATGCCACATTCATTCAATCCACCTCGAATCCTTGCAGCTGCGTTGAGCATGGCCGTCGAGGACTCAAACTGTACCATTCAAGTCCTTGTCTCAGAGGCACTGAGTTGATTGGTATGGAGCCAGGCACCTCCTGATCTGAATCTTGAACTGGCTCCAAATTCTGCATGTCCACAACCCCTGTAGTAGATGATTGAGAATTAGAAGCAGTCACCACCGGCCATGTGCACTGGCTCAAAATTCAGCATGTCCACACCCCATGTAGTAGATGATTGAGAATTAGTAGCAGTCACCACCGGATCCACTGTCAGGATGATCCATCCTCTCTCCTTCATCAGCTTCAGATCCCACTGTTTCCCTGAGCAGGAAGGTCTGGAATTGAAAATACAGAGGACATTAAACAACATTCACTCAGTACATGGCACTCATTTTGGTTTATAAGCTGGAAATTGAGCCATCAGTGCAGTGTCAAGAGTGTCAGGATGGCCGGGTGGTCTAAGGTGCTGCATTCAGGTCACAGTCTCCCTTGGAGACGTGGGTTGAAACCCATCTTCTGACAAGTGTCTTTGTGAGGTGGATACATTTTTGGACTTTTTTTTCCAAGCACCCTTATCAAAAACAATGTCAACAGTTTCTGTAAATTATCGATAAGATCTATTGTCCGTTGCTTGCACTAATTGCCTGAAGTTGGCTAAATCGCAGTAAATCGGTAAAGCAGGAAATCACAGCATCTTCAACAAATCGTGATAGAGGGGCCGAGATAAAGGTTTCGACCCTACATATCAAAAGCACAGCTGTCCATAGTTCAGCAGGTTCACAGTGCAGAAGGTTCAGTGGCACCAGGGTCGCCTGCGTCCCAATCACAGCTGGTTTTTAACTTCTGTATTCTGGGCATGGGAGGGGTGTGTTGCATCGTGCACACACAGTGCCTGTTTCGCAAATAAGTTTTAATAAATACACAGAGAATAATATAGAGTCATTGGCCACGAGGAACACCTTCCCTGACCTTTTATTCTCTCCGATTCCACGTCACCGCGCCTACCATCCAACTCCAAAACTCGGGGGAGACTAACACTCCCTACCTCCCTTGGTGTGCATCATAGGCGTGCCCATGACGAACACAACATTTCTCCTTAACCAATACAAAACAAACATAGCTGCTAAAAAAAAAGATACTATACTAAACCAGTATACAAGAATAGTACACAACAAGAAATGCCACATTCAGTCAATACACCCCGAATCCTTGCAGCCGCGTTGAGCATGGCGGTCGAGGACTCAAACTGTACCATTCAAGTCCTTGTCTCAGAGGCACTGAGTTGATTGGTATGGAGCCAGGCACCTCCTGATCTGAATCTTGAACTGGCTCCAAATTATGCATGTCCACACCCCCTGTAGTAGATGATTGAGAATTAGTAGCAGTCACCACCGGCCATGTGCACTGGCTCAAAATTCAGCATGTCCACACCCCATGTAGTAGATGATTGAGAATTAGTAGCAGTCACCACCGGATCCACTGTCAGGATGATCCATCCTCTCCTTCATCAGCTTCAGATCCCACTGTTTCCCTGAGCAGGAAGGTCTGGAATTGAAAATACAGAGGACATTAAATAACATTCACTCAGTACATGGCACTCATTTTGGTTTATACGCTCGAAATTGAGCCATGAGCGATGTGTGAAGAGTGTCAGGATGGCCGAGTGGTCTAAGGCGCTGCGTTCAGGTCGCAGCTTCCCTTGGAGGTGTGGGTTCAAATTCCACTTCTGACAAGTGTATTTTGCGAGGTGGATACATTTTTGGACTTTTTTTTCCCAAGCACCGTATCAAAAACAATGTCAACAGTTTCTGTAAATTATCAATAAGATCTATTTTCCGTTGCTTGCACTAATTGCCTGAAGTTGGCTAAATCGCAGTAAATCGGTAAAGCAGGAAATCACAGCATCTTCAACAAATCGTGATAGAGGGGCCGATATAAACGTTTCGACCCTACATATCAAAAGCGCAGCTGTCAATAGTTCAGCAGGTTCACAGTGCAGAAGGTTCAGTGGCACCAGGGTCCCCTGCGTCCCAATCAGACCTGGTTTTTAACTTCTGTATTCAGGGGATGGGAGGGGTGGGGGTGTTGCGTCGTGCACACACAGTGCCTGTTTTGCAGAGAAGTTTTAATAAATACACAAAGAATAATATGGAGTCTTTGGCCACGAGGAACACCTTCCCCTACCTTTTATTCTCTCCGATTCCACATCACCGCACCTACCATCCAACTCCAAAACTCGGGGGAGACTAACACTCCCTACCTCCTTTGGTGTGCATCATGGGCGTGCCCATGACGAACACAACATTTCTCCTTAACCAATACAAAACAAACATAGCTGCTCAAAAAAAAGATACTATACTAATCTAGTATACAAAAATAGTACACAACAATAAATACCACATTCAGTCAATCCACCCCGAATCCTTGCAGCCGCGTTGAGCATGGCGGTCGAGGACTCAAACTGTACCGTTCAAGTCCTTGTCTCAGAGGCACTGAGTTGATTGGTATGGAGCCATGCACCTCCTGATCTGAATCTTGAACTGGCTCCAAATTCTGCATGTCCACACCCCCTGTAGTAGATGTTTGAGAATTAGTAGCAGTCACCACCGGCCATATGCACTGGCTCAAAATTCTGCAAGTCCACACCCCATGTAGTAGATGATTGAGAATTAGTAGCAGCCACCACAGGGTCCACTGTCAGGATGATCCATCCTCTCTCCTTCATCAGCTTCAGATCCCACTGTTTCCCTGAGCAGGAAGGTCTGGAATTGAAAATACAGAGGACATTAAATAACATTCACTCAGTACATGGCACTCATTTTGGTTTATAAGCTGAAAATTGAGCCATCAGTCTGGTGTCAAGAGTGTCAGGATGGCCGGGTGGTCTAAGGAGCTGCATTCAGGTCACAGTCTCCCTTGGAGACGTGGGTTGAAACCCATCTTCTGACAAGTGTCTTTGTGAGGTGGATACATTTTTGGACTTTTTTTTACAAGCACCCTTATCAAAAACAATGTCAACAGTTTCTGTAAATTATCGATAAGATCTATTGTCCGTTGCTTGCACTAATTGCCTGAAGTTGGCTAAATCGCAGTAAATCGGTAAAGCAGGAAATCACAGCATCTTCAACAAA
Organism: Pleurodeles waltl; assembly: GCF_031143425.1. Taxonomy (NCBI): domain Eukaryota; kingdom Metazoa; phylum Chordata; class Amphibia; order Caudata; family Salamandridae; genus Pleurodeles; species Pleurodeles waltl. The sequence continues at coordinate 7,304,025 of NW_027150097.1, forward strand.
TCGTGATAGAGGGGCCGAGATAAAGGTTTCGACCCTACATATCAAAAGCACAGCTGTCCATAGTTCAGCAGGTTCACAGTGCAGAAGGTTCAGTGGCACCAGGGTCCCCTGCGTCCCAATCACAGCTGGTTTTTAACTTCTGTATTCTGGGCATGGGAGGGGTGTGTTGCATCGTGCACACACAGTGCCTGTTTCGCAAATAAGTTTTAATAAATACACAGAGAATAATATAGAGTCATTGGCCACGAGGAACACCTTCCCTGACCTTTTATTCTCTCCGGTTCCACGTCACCGCGCCTACCATCCAACTCCAAAACTCGGGGGAGACTAACACTCCCTACCTCCCTTGGTGTGCATCATAGGCGTGCCCATGACGAACACAACATTTCTCCTTAACCAATACAAAACAAACATAGCTGCTCAAAAAAAAGATACTATACTAAACCAGTATACAAGAATAGTACACAACAAGAAATGCCACATTCAGTCAATCCACCCCGAATCCTTGCAGCCGCGTTGAGCATGGCGGTCGAGGACTCAAACTGTACCGTTCAAGTCCTTGTCTCAGAGGCACTGAGTTGATTGGTATGGAGCCAGGCACCTCCTGATCTGAATCTTGAACTGGCTCCAAATTCTGCATGTCCACACCCCCTGTAGTAGATGATTGAGAATTAGTAGCAGTCACCACCGGCCATGTGCACTGGCTCAAAATTCAGCATGTCCACACCCCATGTAATAGATGATTGAGAATTAGTAGCAGTCACCACCGGATCCACTGTCAGGATGATCCATCCTCTCTCCTTCATCAGCTTCAGATCCCACTGTTTCCCTGAGCAGGAAGGTCTGGAATTGAAAATACAGAGGACATTAAACAACATTCACTCAGTACATGGCACTCATTTTGGTTTATAAGCTGTAAATTGAGCCATCAGTGCAGTGTCAAGAGTGTCAGGATGGCCGAGTGGTCTAAGGCGCTGCGTTCAGGTCGCAGTCTCCTTTGGAGGCGTGGGTTCGAATCCCACTTCTGACAAGTGTCTTTTGCGAGGTGGATACATATTTTGACTTTTTTTTTCCAAGCACCCGTATCAAAAACAATGTCAACAGTTTCTGTAAATTATCGATAAGATCTATTGTCCGTTGCTTGCACTAATTTCCTGAAGTTGGCTAAATCGCAGTAAATCGGTAAAGCGGGAAATCACAGCATCTTCAACAAATCGTGATAGAGGAGCAGAGATAAAGGTTTTGACCCTACATACCAAGAGCGCAGCTGTCAATAGTTCAGCAGGTTCACAGTGCAGAAGGTTCAGTGGCACCAGGGTCCCCTGCGTCCCAATCACAGCTGGTTTTTAACTTCTGTATTCAGGGCCTGGGAGGGGTGTGTTGCATCGTGCACACATGGTGCCTATTTCGCAGATAAGTTTTAATAAATACACAGAGAATAATATAGAGTCATTGGCCACGAGGAACACCTTCACTGGCCTTTTATTCTCTCCGGTTCCACGTCACCGCGCCTACTATCCAACTCCAAAACTCGGGGGAGACTAACACTCCCTACCTCCCTTGGTGTGCATCATAGGCGTGCCCATGACGAACACAACATTTCTCCTTAACCAATACAAAACAAACATAGCTGCTCAAAAAAAAGATACTATACTAATCCAGTATACAAGAATAGTACACAACAAGAAATGCCACATTCAGTCAATCCACCCCGAATCCTTGCAGCCGCGTTGAGCATGGCGGTCGAGGACTCAAACTGTACCGTTCAAGTCCTTGTCTCAGAGGCACTGAGTTGATTGGTATGGAGCCAGGCACCTCCTTATCTGAATCTTGAACTGGCTCCAAATTCTGCATGTCCACACCCCCTGTAGTAGATGATTGAGAATTAGTAGCAGTCACCACCGGCCATGTGCACTGGCTCAAAATTCAGCATGTCCACACCCCATGTAGTAGATGATTGAGAATTAGTAGCAGTCACCACCGGATCCACTGTCAGGATTATCCATCCTCTCTCCTTCATCAGCTTCAGATCCCACTGTTTCCCTGAGCAGGAAGGTCTGGAATTGAAAATACAGAGGACATTAAACAACATTCACTCAGTACATGGCACTCATTTTGGTTTATAAGCTGGAAATTGAGCCATCAGTGCAGTGTCAAGAGTGTCAGGATGGCCAAGTGGTCTAAGGCGATGCGTTCAGGTCGCAGTCTCCTTTCGAGGTGTGGGTTCGAATCCCACTTCTGACAAGTGTCTTTTGCGAGGTGGATACATTTTTGGACTTTTTTTTTCCAAGCACCCGTATCAAAAACAATGTCAACAGTTTCTGTAAATTATCGATAAGATCTATTGTCCGTTGCTTGCACTAATTTCCTGAAGTTGGCTAAATCGCAGTAAATCGGTAAAGCGGGAAATCACAGCATCTTCAACAAATCGTGATAGAGGGGCAGAGATAAAGGTTTCGACCCTACATATCAAGAGCGCAGCTGTCAATAGTTCAGCAGGTTCACAGTGCAGAAGGTTCAGTGGCACCAGGGTCCCCTGCGTCCCAATCACAGCTGGTTTTTAACTTCTGTATTCAGGGCATGGAAGGGGTGTGTTGCATCGTGCACACACGGTGCCTGTTTCGCAGATAAGTTTTAATAAATACACAGAGAACAATATAGAGTCATTGGCCACGAGGAACACCTTCCCTGACCTTTTATTCTCTCCGGTTCCACGTCACCGCGCCTACCATCCAACACCAAAACTCGGGGGAGACTAACACTCCCTACCTCCCTTGGTGTGCATCATAGGCGTGCCCATGACGAACACAACATTTCTCCTTAACCAATACAAAACAAACATAGCTGCTCAAAAAAAAGATACTATACTAATCCAGTATACAAGAATAGTACACAACAAGAAATGCCACATTCAGTCAATCCACCCCGAATCCTTGCAGCCACGTTGAGCATGGCGGTCGAGGACTCAAACTGTACCATTCAAGTCCTTGTCTCAGAGGCACTGAGTTGATTGGTATGGAGCCAGGCACCTCCTGATCTGAATCTTGAACTGGCTCCAAATTCTGCATGTCCACACCCCTTGTAGTAGATGATTGAGAATTAGTAGCAGTCACCACCGGCCATGTGCACTGGCTCAAACTTCTGCATGTCCACAACCCAAGTAGTCGATGATTGAGAATTAGTAGCAGTCACCACCGGATTCACTGTCAGAATGATCCATCCTCTCTCCTTCATCAGCTTCAGATCCCACTGTTTCCCTGAGCAGGAAGGTCTGGAATTGAAAATACAGAGGACATTAAACAACATTCACTCAGTACATGGCACTCATTTTGGTTTATAAGCTGGAAATTGAGCCATCAGTGCAGTGTCAAGAGTGTCAGGATGGCCGAGTGGTCTAAGGTGCTGAGTTCAGGTCGCAGTCTCCTTTGGAGGCGTGGGTTCGAATCCCACTTCTGACAAGTGTCTTTTGCGAGGTGGATACATTTTTGGACTTTTTTTTTCCAAGCACCCCTATCAAAAACAATGTCAACAGTTTCTGTAAATTATCGATAAGATCTATTGTCCGTTGCTTGCACTAATTGCGTGAAGTTGGCTAAATCGCAGTAAATCGGTAAAGCAGGAAATCACAGCATCTTCAACAAATCTTGATAGAGGGGCCGAGATAAAGGTTTCGACCCTACATATCAAAAGCACAGCTGTCAATAGTTCAGCAGGTTCACAGTGCAGAAGGTTCAGTGGCACCAGGGTCCCCTGCATCCCAATCACAGCTGGTTTTTAACTTCTGTATTCAGGGCATGGGAGGGGTGTGTTGCATCGTGCACACACGGTGCCTGTTTCGCAGATAAGTTTTAATAAATACACAGAGAATAATATAGAGTCATTGGCCACGAGGAACACCTTCCCTGACCTTTTATTCTCTCCGGTTCCACGTCACCGCGCCTACCATCCAACTCCAAAACTCGGGGGAGACTAACACTCCCTACCTCCCTTGGTGTGCATCATAGGCGTGCCCATGACGAACACAACATTTCTCCTTAACCAATACAAAACAAACATAGCTGCTCAAAAAAAAGATACCATACTAAACCAGTTTACAAGAATAGTACACAACAAGAAATGCCACATTCAGTCAATCCACCCCAAATCCTTGCAGCCGCGTTGAGCATGGCGGTCGAGGACTCAAACTGTACCGTTCAAGTCCTTGTCTCAGAGGCACTGAGTTGATTGGTATGGAGCCAGGCACCTCCTGATCTGAATCTTGAACTGGCTCCAAATTCTGCATGTCCACACCCCCTGTAGTAGATGATTGAGAATTAGTAGCAGTCACCACCGGTCATGTGCACTGGCTCAAAATTCAGCATGTCCACACCCCATGTAGTAGATGATTGAGAATTAGTAGCAGTCACCACAGGATCCACTGTCAGGATGATCCATCCTCTCTCCTTCATCAGCTTCAGATCCCACTGTTTCCCTGAGCAGGAAGGTCTGGAATTGAAAATACAGAGGACATTAAACAACATTCACTCAGTACATGGCACTCATTTTGGTTTATAAGCTGGAAATTGAGCCATCAGTGCAGTGTCTAGAGTGTCAGGATGGCCGAGTGGTCTAGGCACTGCGTTCAGGTCGCAGTCTCTTTTGGAGGCGTGGGTTCGAATACCACTTCTGACAAGTGTCTTTTGCGAGGTGGATACATTTTTTGACTTTTTTTTTCCAAGCACCTGTATCAAAAACAATGTCAACAGTTTCTGTAAATTATCGATAAGATCTATTGTCCGTTGCTTGCACTAATTTCCTGAAGTTGGCTAAATCGCAGTAAATCGGTAAAGCCGGAACTCACAGCATCTTCAACAAATCGTGATAGAGGGGCAGAGATAAAGGTTTCGACCCTACATATCAAAAGCACAGCCGTCAATAGTTCAGCAAGTTCACAGTGCAGAAGGTTCAGTGGCACCAGGGTCCCCTGCATCCCAATCACAGCTGGTTTTCAACTTCTGTATTCTGGGCATGGGAGGGGTGTGTCGCATCGTGCACACACAGTGCCTGTTTCGCAAATAAGTTTTAATAAATACACAGAGAATAATATAGAGTCATTGGCCACGAGGAACACCTTCCCTGACCTTTTATTCTCTCCAGTTCCACGTCACTGCGTCTACCATCCAACTCCAAAACTCGGGGGAGACTAACACTCCCTACCTCCCTTGGTGTGCATCATAGGCGTGCCCATGACGAACACAACATTTCTCCTTAACCAATACAAAACAAACATAGCTGCTAAAAAAAAAGATACTAGTATACAAGAATAGTACACAACAAGAAATGCCACATTCAGTCAATCCACCCCGAATCCTTGCAGCCGCGTTGAGCATGGTGGTCGAGGACTCAAACTGTACCGTTCAAGTCCTTGTCTCAGAGGCACTGAGTTGATTGGTATGGAGCCAGGCACCTCCTGATCTGAATCTTGAACTGGCTCCAAATTCTGCATGTCCACACCCCTTGTAGTAGATGATTGAGAATTAGTAGCAGTCACCACCGGCCATGTGCACTGGCTCAAAATTCAGCATGTCCACACCCCATGTAGTAGATGATTGAGAATTAGTAGCAGTCACCACAGGGTCCACTGTCAGGATGATCCATCCTCTCTCCTTCATCAGCTTCAGATCCCACTGTTTCCCTGAGCAGGAAGGTCTGGAATTGAAAATACAGAGGACATTAAATAACATTCACTCAGTACATGGCACTCATTTTGGTTTATAAGCTGGAAATTGAGCCATCAGTCTGGTGTCAAGAGTGTCAGGATGGCCGGGTGGTCTAAGGTGCTGCATTCAGGTCACAGTCTCCCTTGGAGATGTGGGTTCAAACCCCTCTTCTAACAAGTGTCTTTACAAGGTGGATACATTTTTGGCCTTTTTTTCCCAAGCACCCTTATCAAAAACAATGTCAACAGTTTCTGTAAATTATCGATAAGATCTATTGTCCGTTGCTTGCACTAATTGCCTGAAGTTGGCTAAATCGCAGTAAATCGGTAAAGCAGGAAATCACAGCATCTTCAACAAATCGTGATAGAGGGGCAGAGATAAAGGTTTCGACCCTACATATCAAAAGCACAGCCGTCAATAGTTCAGCAAGTTCACAGTGCAGAAGGTTCAGTGGCACCAGGGTCCCCTGCATCCCAATCACAGCTGGTTTTTAACTTCTTTATTCTGGGCATGGGAGGGGTGTGTTGCATCGTGCACACACAGTGCCTGTTTCGCAAATAAGTTTTAATAAATACACAGAGAATAATATAGAGTCATTGGCCACGAGGAACACCTTCCCTGACCTTTTATTCTCTCCAGTTCCACGTCACCGCGTCTACCATCCAACTCCAAAACTCGGGGGAGACTAACACTCCCTACCTCCCTTGGTGTGCATCATAGGCGTGCCCATGACGAACACAACATTTCTCCTTAACCAATACAAAACAAACATAGCTGCTAAAAAAAAAGATACTATACTAAACCAGTATACAAGAATAGTACACAACAAGAAATGCCACATTCAGTCAATCCACCCCGAATCCTTGCAGCCGCGTTGAGCATGGCGGTCGAGGACTCAAACTGTACCGTTCAAGTCCTTGTCTCAGAGGCACTGAGTTGATTGGTATGGAGCCAGGCACCTCCTGATCTGAATCTTGAACTGGCTCCAAATTCTGCATGTCCACACCCCCTGTAGTAGATGATTGAGAATTAGTAGCAGTCACCACCGGCCATGTGCACTGGCTCAAAATTCAGCATGTCCACACCCCATGTAGTAGATGATTGAGAATTAGTAGCAGTCACCACCGGATCCACTGTCAGGATGATCCATCCTCTCTCCTTCATCAGCTTCAGATCCCACTGTTTCCCTGAGCAGGAAGGTCTGGAATTGAAAATACAGAGGACATTAAACAACATTCACTCAGTACATGGCACTCATTTTGGTTTATAAGCTGGAAATTGAGCCAACAGTGCAGTGTCAAGAGTGTCAGGATGGCCGAGTGGTCTAAGGCGCTGCGTTCAGGTCGCAGTCTCCTTTGGAGGCGTGGGTTCAAATCCCACTTCTGACAAGTGTCTTTTGCGAGGTGGATACATTTTTGGACTTTTTTTTTCCAAGCACCCGTATCAAAAACAATGTCAACAGTTTCTGTAAATTATCGATAAGATCTATTGTCCGTTGCTTGCACTAATTTCCTGAAGTTGGCTAAATCGCAGTAAATCGGTAAAGCGGGAAATCACAGCATCTTCAACAAATCGTGATAGAGGGGCAGAGATAAAGGTTTCGACCCTACATATCAAGAGCGCAGCTGTCAATAGTTCAGCAGGTTCACAGTGCAGAAGGTTCAGTGGCACCATGGTCCCCTGCGTCCCAATCACAGCTGGTTTTTAACTTCTGTATTCAGGGCATGGGAGGGGTGTGTTGCATCGTGCACACACGGTGCCTGTTTCGCAGATAAGTTTTAATAAATACACAGAGAATAATATAGAGTCATTGGCCACGAGGAACACCTTCCCTGACCTTTTATTCTCTCCGGTTCCACGTCACCGCGCCTACCATCCAAATCTAAAACTCGGGGGAGACTAACACTCCCTACCTCCCTTGGTGTGCATCATAGGCGTGCCCATGACGAACACAACATTTCTCCTTAACCAATACAAAACAAACATAGCTGCTCAAAAAAAATATACTATACTAATCCAGTATTCAAGAATAGTACACAACAAGAAATGCCACATTCAGTCAATCCACCCCGAATCCTTGCAGCCGCGTTGAGCATGGCGGTCGAGGACTCAAACTGTACCATTTACGTCCTTGTCTCAGAGGCACTGAGTTGATTGGTATGGAGCCAGGCACCTCCTGATCTGAATCTTGAACTGGCTCTAAATTCTGCATGTCCACACCCCTTGTAGTAGATGATTGAGAATTAGTAGCAGTCACCACCGGCCATGTGCACTGGCTCAAACTTCTGCATGTCCACACCCCATGTAGTCGATGATTGAGAATTAGTAGCAGTCACCACCGGATTCACTGTCAGGATGATCCATCCTATCTCCTTCATCAGCTTCAGATCCCACTGTTTCCCTGAGCAGGAAGGTCTGGAATTGAAAATACAGAGGACATTAAACAACATTCACTCAGTTCATGGCACTCATTTTGGTTTATACGCTCGAAATTGAGCCATGAGGGAGATGTGAAGAGTGTCAGGATGGCTGAGTGGTCTAAGGCGCTGCGTTCAGGTCGCAGCCTCCCTTGGAGTTGTGGGTTCAAATACCACTTCTCAAGTGTATTTTGCGAGGTGGATACATTTTTGGACTTTTTTTTCCCAAGCACCGTATCAAAAACAATGTCAACAGTTTCTGTAAATTATCGATAAGATCTATTTTCCGTTGCTTGCACTAATTGCCTGAAGTTGGCTAAATCGCAATAAATCGGTAAAGCAGGAAATCACAGCATCTTCAACAAATCGTGATAGAGGGGCCGAGATAAAGGTTTCGACCCTACATATCAAAAGCGCAGCTGTCAATAGTTCAGCAGGTTCACAGTGCAGAAGGTTCAGTGGCACCAGGGTCCCCTGCGTCCCAATCACAGCTGGTTTTTAACTTCTGTATTCAGGGGATGGGAGGGGCGGGGGTGTTGCGTCTTGCACACACAGTGCCTGTTTTGCAGATAAGTTTTAATAAATACACAAAGAATAATATGGAGTCTTTAGCCACGAGGAACACCTTCCCCTACCTTTTATTCTCTCTGATTCCACATCACCGCACCTACCATCCAACTCCAAAACTTGGGGGAGACTAACACTCCCTACCTCCCTTGGTGTGCATCATGGGCGTGCCCATGACTAACACAACATTTCTCCTTAACCAATACAAAACAAACATAGCTGCTCAAAAAAAAGATACTATACTAATCCAGTATACAAGAATAGTACACAACAATAAATACCACATTCAGTCAATCCACCCCGAATCCTTGCAGCCTCGTTGAGCATGGCGGTCGAGGACTCAAACTGTACCGTTCAAGTCCTTGTCTCAGAGGCACTGAGTTGATTGGTATGGAGCCAGGCACCTCCATATCTGAATCTTGAACTGGCTCCAAATTCTGCATGTCCACACCCCCTGTAGTAGATGATTGAGAATTAGTAGCAGTCACCACAGGCCATATGCACTGGCTCAAAATTCTGCAAGTCCACACCCCATATAGTAGATGATTGAGAATTAGTAGCAGTCACCACAGGGTCCACTGTCAGGATGATCCATCCTCTCTCCTTCATCAGCTTCAGATCCCACTGTTTCCCTGAGCAGGAAGGTCTGGAATTGAAAATACAGAGGACATTAAACAACATTCACTCAGTACATGGCACTCATTTTGGTTTATAAGCTGTAAATTGAGCCATCAGGGCAGTGTCAAGAGTGTCAGGATGGCCGAGTGGTCTAAGGCGCTGAGTTCAGGTCGCAGTCTCCTTTGGAGGCGTGGGTTCGAATCCCACTTCTGACAAGTGTCTTTTGCGAGGTGGATACATTTTTGGACTTTTTTTTTTCAAGCACCCCTATCAAAAACAATGTCAACAGTTTCTGTAAATTATCGATAAGATCTATTGTCCGTTGCTTGCACTAATTGCGTGAAGTTGGCTAAATCGCAGTAAATCGGTAAAGCAGGAAATCACAGCATCTTCAACAAATCTTGTTAGAGGGGCCGAGATAAAGGTTTCGACCCTACATATCAAAAGCACAGCTGTCAATAGTTCAGCAGGTTCACAGTGCAGAAGGTTCAGTGGCACCAGGGTCCCCTGCATCCCAATCACAGCTGGTTTTTAACTTCTGTATTCAGGGCATGGGAGGGGTGTGTTGCATCGTGCACACACGGTGCCTGTTTCGCTGATAAGTTTTAATAAATACACAGAGAATAATATAGAGTCATTGGCCACGAGGAACACCTTCCCTGACCTTTTATTCTCTCCAGTTCCACGTCACCGCGCCTACCATCCAACTCCAAAACTCGGGGGATACTAGCACTCCCTACCTCCCTTGGTGTGCATCATAGGCGTGCCCATGACGAACACAACATTTCTCCTTAACCAATACAAAACAAACATAGCTGCTCAAAAGAAAGATACCATACTAAACCAGTTTACAAGAATAGTACACAACAAGAAATGCCACATTCAGTCAATCCACCCCAAATCCTTGCAGCCGCGTTGAGCATGGCGGTCGAGGACTCAAACTGTACCGTTCAAGTCCTTGTCTCAGAGGCACTGAGTTGATTGATATGGAGCCAGGCACCTCCTGATCTGAATCTTGAACTGGCTCCAAATTCTGCATGTCCACACCCCCTGTAGTAGATGATTGAGAATTAGTAGCAGTCACCACCGGTCATGTGCACTGGCTCAAAATTCAGCATGTCCACACCCCATGTAGTAGATGATTGAGAATTAGTAGCAGTCACCACCGGATCCACTGTCAGGATGATCCATCCTCTCTCCTTCATCAGCTTCAGATCCCACTGTTTCCCTGAGCAGGAAGGTCTGGAATTGAAAATACAGAGGACATTAAACAACATTCACTCAGTACATGGCACTCATTTTGGTTTATAAGCTGGAAATTGAGCCATCAGTTCAGTGTCAAGAGTGTCAGGATGGCCAAGTGGTCTAAGGCGCTGCGTTCAGGTCGCAGTCTCCTTTGGAGGCGTGGGTTCAAATCCCACTTCTGACAAGTGTCTTTTGCGAGGTGGATACATTTGTGGACTTTTTTTTTCCAAGCACCCGTATCAAAAACAATGTCAACAGTTTCTGTAAATTATCGATAAGATCTATTGTCCGTTGCTTGCACTAATTTCCTGAAGTTGGCTAAATCGCAGTAAATCGGTAAAGCTGGAAATCACAGCATCTTCAACAAATCGTGATAGAGGGGCAGAGATAAAGGTTTCGACCCTACATATCAAGAGCGCAGCTGTCAATAGTTCAGCAGGTTCACAGTGCAGAAGGTTCAGTGGCACCATGGTCCCCTGCGTCCCAATCACAGCTGGTTTTTAACTTCTGTATTCAGGGCATGGGAGGGGTGTGTTGCATCGTGCACACACGGTGCCTGTTTCGCAGATAAGTTTTAATAAATACACAGAGAATAATATAGAGTCATTGGCCACGAGGAACACCTTCCCTGACCTTTTATTCTCTCCGGTTCCACGTCACCGCGCCTACCATCCAACTCCAAAACTCGCGGGAGACTAACACTCCCTACCTCCCTTGGTGTGCATCATAGGCGTGCCCATGACGAACACAACATTTCTCCTTAACCAATACAAAACAAACATAGCTGCTCAAAAAAAATATACTATACTAATCCAGTATTCAAGAATAGTACACAACAAGAAATGCCACATTCAGTCAATCCACCCCGAATCCTTGCAGCCGCGTTGAGCATGGCGGTCGAGGACTCAAACTGTACCGTTCAAGTCCGTGTCTCAGAGGCACTGAGTTGATTGGTATGGAGCCAGGCACCTCCTGATCTGAATCTTGAACTGGCTCTAAATTCTGCATGTCCACACCCCTTGTAGTAGATGATTGAGAATTAGTAGCAGTCACCACCGGCCAGGTGCACTGGCTCAAACTTCTGCATGTCCACACCCCATGTAGTCGATGATTGAGAATTAGTAGCAGTCACCACCGGATTCACTGTCAGGATGATCCATCCTCTCTCCTTCATCAGCTTCAGATCCCCCTGTTTCCCTGAGCAGGAAGGTCTGGAATTGAAAATACAGAGGACATTAAGCAACATTCACTCAGTTCATGGCACTCATTTTGGTTTATACGCTCGAAATTGAGCCATGAGGGAGATGTGAAGAGTGTCAGGATGACTGAGTGGTCTAAGGCGCTGCGTCCAGGTTGCAGCCTCCCTTGGAGTTGTGGGTTCAAATCCCACTTCTGACAAGTGTATTTTGCGAGGTGGATACATTTTTGGACTTTTTTTTCCGAAGCACCATATCAAAAACAATGTCAACAGTTTCTGTAAATTATCGATAAGATCTATTTTCCGTTGCTTGCACTAATTGCCTGAACTTGGCTAAATCGCAATAAATCGGTAAAGCAGGAAATCACAGCATCTTCAACAAATCGTGATAGAGGGGCCGAGATAAAGGTTTCGACCCTACATATCAAAAGCGCAGCTGTCAATAGTTCAGCAGGTTCACAGTGCAGAAGGTTCAGTGGCACCAGGGTCCCCTGCGTCCCAATCACAGCTGGTTTTTAACTTCTGTATTCAGGGGATGGGAGGGGTGGGGGTGTTGCGTCGTGCACACACAGTGCCTGTTTTGCAGAGAAGTTTTAATAAATACACAAAGAATAATATGGAGTCTTTGGCTACGAGGAACACCTTCCCCTACCTTTTATTCTCTCCGATTCCACATCACCGCACCTAACATCCAACTCCAAAACTCGGGGGAGACTAACACTCCCTACCTCCCTTGGTGTGCATCATGGGCGTGCCCATGACGAACACAACATTTCTCCTTAACCAATACAAAACAAACATAGCTGCTCAAAAAAAGATACTATACTAATCCAGTATACAAGAATAGTACACAACAATAAATACCACATTCAGTCAATCCACCCCGAATCCTTGCAGCCGCGTTGAGCATGGCGGTCGAGGACTCAAACTGTACCGTTCAAGTCCTTGTCTCAGAGGCACTGAGTTGATTGGTATGGAGCCAGGCACCTCCTGATCTGAATCTTGAACTGGCTTCAAATTCTGCATGTCCACACCCCCTGTAGTAGATGATTGAGAATTAGTAGCAGTCACCACCGGCCATATGCACTGGCTCAAAATTCTGCAAGTCCACACCCCATGTAGTAGATGATTGAGAATTAGTAGCAGTCACCACAGGGTCCACTGTCAGGATGATCCATCCTCTCTCCTTCATCAGCTTCAGATCCCACTGTTTCCCTGAGCAGGAAGGTCTGGAATTGAAAATACAGAGGACATTAAATAACATTCACTCAGTACATGGCACTCATTTTGGTTTATAAGCTGGAAATTGAGCCATCAGTCTGGTGTCAAGAGTGTCAGGATGGCCGGGTGGTCTAAGGTGCTGCATTCAGGTCACAGTCTCCCTTGGAGACGTGGGTTCAAACCCCTCTTCTAACAAGTGTCTTTACGAGGTGGATACATTTTTGGCCTTTTTTTCCCAAGCACCCTTATCAAAAACAATGTCAACAGTTTCTGTAAATTATCGATAAGATCTATTGTCCGTTGCTTGCACTAATTGCCTGAAGTTGGCTAAATCGCAGTAAATCGGTAAAGCAGGAAATCACAGCATCTTCAACAAATCGTGATAGAGGGGCAGAGATAAAGGTTTCGACCCTACATATCAAAAGCACAGCCGTCAATAGTTCAGCAAGTTCACAGTGCAGAAGGTTCAGTGGCACCAGGGTCCCCTGCATCCCAATCACAGCTGGTTTTTAACTTCTTTATTCTGGGCATGGGAGGGGTGTGTTGCATAGTGCACACACAGTGCCTGTTTCGCAAATAAGTTTTAATAAATACACAGAGAATAATATAGAGTCATTGGCCACAAGGAACACCTTCCCTGACCTTTTATTCTCTCCAGTTCCACGTCACCGCGTCTACCATCCAACTCCAAAACTCGGGGGAGACTAACACTCCATACCTCCCTTGGTGTGCATCATAGGCGTGCCCATGACGAACACAACATTTCTCCTTAACCAATACAAAACAAACATAGCTGCTAAAAAAAAAGATACTATACTAAACCAGTATACAAGAATAGTACACAACAAGAAATGCCACATTCAGTCAATCCACCCCGAATCCTTGCAGCCGCGTTGAGCATGGCGATCGAGGACTCAAACTGTACCGTTCAAGTCCTTGTCTCAGAGGCACTGAGTTGATTGGTATGGAGCCAGGCACCTCCTGATCTGAATCTTGAACTGGCTCCAAATTCTGCATGTCCACACCCCCTGTAGTAGATGATTGAGAATTAGTAGCAGTCACCACCGGCCATGTGCACTGGCTCAAAATTCAGCATGTCCACACCCCATGTAGTAGATGATTGAGAATTAGTAGCAGTCACCACCGGATCCACTGTCAGGATGATCCATCCTCTCTCCTTCATCAGCTTCAGATCCCACTGTTTCCCTGAGCAGGAAGGTCTGGAATTGAAAATACAGAGGACATTAAACAACATTCACTCAGTACATGGCACTCATTTTGGTTTATAAGCTGGAAATTGAGCCAACAGTGCAGTGTCAAGAGTGTCAGGATGGCCGAGTGGTCTAAGGCGCTGCGTTCAGGTCGCAGTCTCCTTTGGAGGCGTGGGTTCAAATCCCACTTCTGACAAGTGTCTTTTGCGAGGTGGATACATTTTTGGACTTTTTTTTTCCAAGCACCCGTATCAAAAACAATGTCAACAGTTTCTGTAAATTATCGATAAGATCTATTGTCCGTTGCTTGCACTAATTTCCTGAAGTTGGCTAAATCGCAGTAAATCGGTAAAGCGGGAAATCACAGCATCTTCAACAAATCGTGATAGAGGGGCAGAGATAAAGGTTTCGACCCTACATATCAAGAGCGCAGCTGTCAATAGTTCAGCAGGTTCACAGTGCAGAAGGTTCAGTGGCACCATGGTCCCCTGCGTCCCAATCACAGCTGGTTTTTAACTTCTGTATTCAGGGCATGGGAGGGGTGTGTTGCATCGTGCACACACGGTGCCTGTTTCGCAGATAAGTTTTAATAAATACACAGAGAATAATATAGAGTCATTGGCCACGAGGAACACCTTCCCTGACCTTTTATTCTCTCCGGTTCCACGTCACTGCACCTACCATCCAAATCTAAAACTCGGGGGAGACTAACACTCCCTACCTCCCTTGGTGTGCATCATAGGCGTGCCCATGACGAACACAACATTTCTCCTTAACCAATACAAAACAAACATAGCTGCTCAAAAAAAATATACTATACTAATCCAGTATTCAAGAATAGTACACAACAAGAAATGCCACATTCAGTCAATCCACCCCGAATCCTTGCAGCCGCGTTGAGCATGGCGGTCGAGGACTCAAACTGTACCATTTACGTCCTTGTCTCAGAGGCACTGAGTTGATTGGTATGGAGCCAGGCACCTCCTGATCTGAATCTTGAACTGGCTCTAAATTCTGCATGTCCACACCCCTTGTAGTAGATGATTGAGAATTAGTAGCAGTCACCACCGGCCATGTGCACTGGCTCAAACTTCTGCATGTCCACACCCCATGTAGTCGATGATTGAGAATTAGTAGCAGTCACCACCGGATTCACTGTCAGGATGATCCATCCTATCTCCTTCATCAGCTTCAGATCCCACTGTTTCCCTGAGCAGGAAGGTCTGGAATTGAAAATACAGAGGACATTAAACAACATTCACTCAGTTCATGGCACTCATTTTGGTTTATACGCTCGAAATTGAGCCATGAGGGAGATGTGAAGAGTGTCAGGATGGCTGAGTGGTCTAAGGCGCTGCGTTCAGGTCGCAGCCTCCCTTGGAGTTGTGGGTTCAAATACCACTTCTCAAGTGTATTTTGCGAGGTGGATACATTTTTGGACTTTTTTTTCCCAAGCACCGTATCAAAAACAATGTCAACAGTTTCTGTAAATTATCGATAAGATCTATTTTCCGTTGCTTGCACTAATTGCCTGAAGTTGGCTAAATCGCAATAAATCGGTAAAGCAGGAAATCACAGCATCTTCAACAAATCGTGATAGAGGGGCCGAGATAAAGGTTTCGACCCTACATATCAAAAGCGCAGCTGTCAATAGTTCAGCAGGTTCACAGTGCAGAAGGTTCAGTGGCACCAGGGTCCCCTGCGTCCCAATCACAGCTGGTTTTTAACTTCTGTATTCAGGGGATGGGAGGGGCGGGGGTGTTGCGTCTTGCACACACAGTACCTGTTTTGCAGATAAGTTTTAATAAATACACAAAGAATAATATGGAGTCTTTAGCCACGAGGAACACCTTCCCCTACCTTTTATTCTCTCTGATTCCACATCACCGCACCTACCATCCAACTCCAAAACTCGGGGGAGACTAACACTCCCTACCTCCCTTGGTGTGCATCATGGGCGTGCCCATGACTAACACAACATTTCTCCTTAACCAATACAAAACAAACATAGCTGCTCAAAAAAAAGATACTATACTAATCCAGTATACAAGAATAGTACACAACAATAAATACCACATTCAGTCAATCCACCCCGAATCCTTGCAGCCTCGTTGAGCATGGCGGTCGAGGACTCAAACTGTACCGTTCAAGTCCTTGTCTCAGAGGCACTGAGTTGATTGGTATGGAGCCAGGCACCTCCATATCTGAATCTTGAACTGGCTCCAAATTCTGCATGTCCACACCCCCTGTAGTAGATGATTGAGAATTAGTAGCAGTCACCACAGGCCATATGCACTGGCTCAAAATTCTGCAAGTCCACACCCCATATAGTAGATGATTGAGAATTAGTAGCAGTCACCACAGGGTCCACTGTCAGGATGATCCATCCTCTCTCCTTCATCAGCTTCAGATCCCACTGTTTCCCTGAGCAGGAAGGTCTGGAATTGAAAATACAGAGGACATTAAACAACATTCACTCAGTACATGGCACTCATTTTGGTTTATAAGCTGTAAATTGAGCCATCAGGGCAGTATCAAGAGTGTCAGGATGGCCGAGTGGTCTAAGGCGCTGAGTTCAGGTCGCAGTCTCCTTTGGAGGCGTGGGTTCGAATCCCACTTCTGACAAGTGTCTTTTGCGAGGTGGATACATTTTTGGACTTTTTTTTTCCAAGCACCCCTATCAAAAACAATGTCAACAGTTTCTGTAAATTATCGATAAGATCTATTGTCCGTTGCTTTCACTAATTGCGTGAAGTTGGCTAAATCGCAGTAAATCGGTAAAGCAGGAAATCACAGCATCTTCAACAAATCTTGATAGAGGGGCCGAGATAAAGGTTTCGACCCTACATATCAAAAGCACAGCTGTCAATAGTTCAGCAGGTTCACAGTGCAGAAGGTTCAGTGGCACCAGCGTCCCCTGCATCCCAATCACAGCTGGTTTTTAACTTCTGTATTCAGGGCATGGGAGGGGTGTGTTGCATCGTGCACACACGGTGCCTGTTTCGCTGATAAGTTTTAATAAATACACAGAGAATAATATAGAGTCATTGGCCACGAGGAACACCTTCCCTGACCTTTTATTCTCTCCAGTTCCACGTCACCGCGCCTACCATCCAACTCCAAAACTCGGGGGAGACTAGCACTCCCTACCTCCCTTGGTGTGCATCATAGGCGTGCCCATGACGAACACAACATTTCTCCTTAACCAATACAAAACAAACATAGCTGCTCAAAAGAAAGATACCATACTAAACCAGTTTACAAGAATAGTACACAACAAGAAATGCCACATTCAGTCAATCCACCCCAAATCCTTGCAGCCGCGTTGAGCATGGCGGTCGAGGACTCAAACTGTACCGTTCAAGTCCTTGTCTCAGAGGCACTGAGTTGATTGATATGGAGCCAGGCACCTCCTGATCTGAATCTTGAACTGGCTCCAAATTCTGCATGTCCACACCCCCTGTAGTAGATGATTGAGAATTAGTAGCAGTCACCACCGGTCATGTGCACTGGCTCAAAATTCAGCATGTCCACACCGCATGTAGTAGATGATTGAGAATTAGTAGCAGTCACCACCGGATCCACTGTCAGGATGATCCATCCTCTCTCCTTCATCAGCTTCAGATCCCACTGTTTCCCTGAGCAGGAAGGTCTGGAATTGAAAATACAGAGGACATTAAACAACATTCACTCAGTACATGGCACTCATTTTGGTTTATAAGCTGGAAATTGAGCCATCAGTTCAGTGTCAAGAGTGCCAGGATGGCCGAGTGGTCTAAGGCGCTGCGTTCAGGTCGCAGTCTCCTTTGGAGGCGTGGGTTCAAATCCCACTTCTGACAAGTGTCTTTTGCGAGGTGGATACATTTGTGGACTTTTTTTTTCCAAGCACCCGTATCAAAAACAATGTCAACAGTTTCTGTAAATTATCGATAAGATCTATTGTCCGTTGCTTGCACTAATTTCCTGAAGTTGGCTAAATCGCAGTAAATCGGTAAAGCTGGAAATCACAGCATCTTCAACAAATCGTGATAGAGGGGCAGAGATAAAGGTTTCGACCCTACATATCAAGAGCGCAGCTGTCAATAGTTCAGCAGGTTCACAGTGCAGAAGGTTCAGTGGCACCATGGTCCCCTGCGTCCCAATCACAGCTGGTTTTTAACTTCTGTATTCAGGGCATGGGAGGGGTGTGTTGCATCGTGCACACACGGTGCCTGTTTCGCAGATAAGTTTTAATAAATACACAGAGAATAATATAGAGTCATTGGCCACGAGGAACACCTTCCCTGACCTTTTATTCTCTCCGGTTCCACGTCACCGCGCCTACCATCCAACTCCAAAACTCGTGGGAGACTAACACTCCCTACCTCCCTTGGTGTGCATCATAGGCGTGCCCATGACGAACACAACATTTCTCCTTAACCAATACAAAACAAACATAGCTGCTCAAAAAAAATATACTATACTAATCCAGTATTCAAGAATAGTACACAACAAGAAATGCCACATTCAGTCAATCCACCCCGAATCCTTGCAGCCGCGTTGAGCATGGCGGTCGAGGACTCAAACTGTACCGTTCAAGTCCTTGTCTCAGAGGCACTGAGTTGATTGGTATGGAGCCAGGCACCTCCTGATCTGAATCTTGAACTGGCTCTAAATTCTGCATGTCCACACCCCTTGTAGTAGATGATTGAGAATTAGTAGCAGTCACCACCGGCCAGGTGCACTGGCTCAAACTTCTGCATGTCCACACCCCATGTAGTCGATGATTGAGAATTAGTAGCAGTCACCACCGGATTCACTGTCAGGATGATCCATCCTCTCTCCTTCATCAGCTTCAGATCCCCCTGTTTCCCTGAGCAGGAAGGTCTGGAATTGAAAATACAGAGGACATTAAGCAACATTCACTCAGTTCATGGCACTCATTTTGGTTTATACGCTCGAAATTGAGCCATGAGGGAGATGTGAAGAGTGTCAGGATGACTGAGTGGTCTAAGGCGCTGCGTTCAGGTTGCAGCCTCCCTTGGAGTTGTGGGTTCAAATCCCACTTCTGACAAGTGTATTTTGCGAGGTGGATACATTTTTGGACTTTTTTTTCCGAAGCACCATATCAAAAACAATGTCAACAGTTTCTGTAAATTATCGATAAGATCTATTTTCCGTTGCTTGCACTAATTGCCTGAACTTGGCTAAATCGCAATAAATCGGTAAAGCAGGAAATCACAGCATCTTCAACAAATCGTGATAGAGGGGCCGAGATAAAGGTTTCGACCCTACATATCAAAAGCGCAGCTGTCAATAGTTCAGCAGGTTCACAGTGCAGAAGGTTCAGTGGCACCAGGGTCCCCTGCGTCCCAATCACAGCTGGTTTTTAACTTCTGTATTCAGGGGATGGGAGGGGTGGGGGTGTTGCGTCGTGCACACACAGTGCCTGTTTTGCAGAGAAGTTTTAATAAATACACAAAGAATAATATGGAGTCTTTGGCTACGAGGAACACCTTCCCCTACCTTTTATTCTCTCCGATTCCACATCACCGCACCTAACATCCAACTCCAAAACTCGGGGGAGACTAACACTCCCTACCTCCCTTGGTGTGCATCATGGGCGTGCCCATGACGAACACAACATTTCTCCTTAACCAATACAAAACAAACATAGCTGCTCAAAAAAAGATACTATACTAATCCAGTATACAAGAATAGTACACAACAATAAATACCACATTCAGTCAATCCACCCCGAATCCTTGCAGCCGCGTTGAGCATGGCGGTCGAGGACTCAAACTGTACCGTTCAAGTCCTTGTCTCAGAGGCACTGAGTTGATTGGTATGGAGCCAGGCACCTCCTGATCTGAATCTTGAACTGGCTTCAAATTCTGCATGTCTACACCCCCTGTAGTAGATGATTGAGAATTAGTAGCAGTCACCACCGGCCATATGCACTGGCTCAAAATTCTGCAAGTCCACACCCCATGTAGTAGATGATTGAGAATTAGTAGCAGTCACCACAGGGTCCACTGTCAGGATGATCCATCCTCTCTCCTTCATCAGCTTCAGATCCCACTGTTTCCCTGAGCAGGAAGGTCTGGAATTGAAAATACAGAGGACATTAAATAACATTCACTCAGTACATGGCACTCATTTTGGTTTATAAGCTGGAAATTGAGCCATCAGTCTGGTGTCAAGAGTGTCAGGATGGCCGGGTGGTCTAAGGTGCTGCATTCAGGTCACAGTCTCCCTTGGAGACGTGGGTTCAAACCCCTCTTCTAACAAGTGTCTTTACGAGGTGGATAAATTTTTGGCCTTTTTTTCCCAAGCACCCTTATCAAAAACAATGTCAACAGTTTCTGTAAATTATCGATAAGATCTATTGTCCGTTGCTTGCACTAATTGCCTGAAGTTGGCTAAATCGCAGTAAATCGGTAAAGCAGGAAATCACAGCATCTTCAACAAATCGTGATAGAGGGGCAGAGATAAAGGTTTCGACCCTACATATCAAAAGCACAGCCGTCAATAGTTCAGCAAGTTCACAGTGCAGAAGGTTCAGTGGCACCAGGGTCCCCTGCATCCCAATCACAGCTGGTTTTTAACTTCTTTATTCTGGGCATGGGAGGGGTGTGTTGCATAGTGCACACACAGTGCCTGTTTCGCAAATAAGTTTTAATAAATACACAGAGAATAATATAGAGTCATTGGCCACAAGGAACACCTTCCCTGACCTTTTATTCTCTCCAGTTCCACGTCACCGCGTCTACCATCCAACTCCAAAACTCGGGGGAGACTAACACTCCCTACCTCCCTTGGTGTGCATCATAGGCGTGCCCATGACGAACACAACATTTCTCCTTAACCAATACAAAACAAACATAGCTGCTAAAAAAAAAGATACTATACTAAACCAGTATACAAGAATAGTACACAACAAGAAATGCCACATTCAGTCAATCCACCCCGAATCCTTGCAGCCGCGTTGAGCATGGCGATCGAGGACTCAAACTGTACCGTTCAAGTCCTTGTCTCAGAGGCACTGAGTTGATTGGTATGGAGCCAGGCACCTCCTGATCTGAATCTTGAACTGGCTCCAAATTCTGCATGTCCACACCCCCTGTAGTAGATGATTGAGAATTAGTAGCAGTCACCACCGGCCATGTGCACTGGCTCAAAATTCAGCATGTCCACACCCCATGTAGTAGATGATTGAGAATTAGTAGCAGTCACCACCGGATCCACTGTCAGGATGATCCATCCTCTCTCCTTCATCAGCTTCAGATCCCACTGTTTCCCTGAGCAGGAAGGTCTGGAATTGAAAATACAGAGGACATTAAACAACATTCACTCAGTACATGGCACTCATTTTGGTTTATAAGCTGGAAATTGAGCCATCAGTGCAGTGTCAAGAGTGTCAGGATGGCCGAGTGGTCTAAGGCGCTGCTTTCAAGTCGCAGTCTCCTTTGGAGGCGTGGGTTCAAATCCCACTTCTGACAAGTGTCTTTTGCGAGGTGGATACATTTTTGGACTTTTTTTTTCCAAGCACCCGTATCAAAAACAATGTCAACAGTTTCTGTAAATTATCGATAAGATCTATTGTCCGTTGCTTGCACTAATTTCCTGAAGTTGGCTAAATCGCAGTAAATCGGTAAAGCGGGAAATCACAGCATCTTCAACAAATCGTGATAGAGGGGCAGAGATAAAGGTTTCGACCCTACATATCAAGAGCGCAGCTGTCAATAGTTCAGCAGGTTCACAGTGCAGAAGGTTCAGTGGCACCATGGTCCCCTGCGTCCCAATCACAGCTGGTTTTTAACTTCTGTATTCAGGGCATGGGAGGGGTGTGTTGCATCGTGCACACACAGTGCCTGTTTCGCAGATAAGTTTTAATAAATACACAGAGAATAATATAGAGTCATTGGCCACGAGGAACACCTTCCCTGACCTTTTATTCTCTCCGGTTCCACGTCACCGCGCCTACCATCCAAATCCAAAACTCGGGGGAGACTAACACTCCCTACCTCCCTTGGTGTGCATCATAGGCGTGCCCATGACGAACACAACATTTCTCCTTAACCAATACAAAACAAACATAGCTGCTCAAAAAACATATACTATACTAATCCAGTATTCAAGAATAGTACACAACAAGAAATGCCACATTCAGTCAATCCACCCCGAATCCTTGCAGCCGCGTTGAGCATGGCGGTCGAGGACTCAAACTGTACCATTTAAGTCCTTGTCTCAGAGGCACTGAGTTGATTGGTATGGAGCCAGGCACCTCCTGATCTGAATCTTGAACTGGCTCTAAATTCTGCATGTCCACACCCCTTGTAGTAGATGATTGAGAATTAGTAGCAGTCACCACCGGCCATGTGCACTGGCTCAAACTTCTGCATGTCCACACCCCATGTAGTCGATGATTGAGAATTAGTAGCAGTCACCACCGGATTCACTGTCAGGATGATCCATCCTCTCTCCTTCATCAGCTTCAGATCCCACTGTTTCCCTGAGCAGGAAGGTCTGGAATTGAAAATACAGAGGACATTAAACAACATTCACTCAGTTCATGGCACTCATTTTGGTTTATACGCTCGAAATTGAGCCATGAGGGAGATGTGAAGAGTGTCAGGATGGCTGAGTGGTCTAAGGCGCTGCGCTCAGGTCGCAGCCTCCCTTGGAGTTGTGGGTTCAAATCCCACTTCTCAAGTGTATTTTGCGAGGTGGATACATTTTTGGACTTTTTTTTCCCAAGCACCGTATCAAAAACAATGTCAACAGTTTCTGTAAATTATCGATAAGATCTATTTTCCGTTGCTTGCACTAATTGCCTGAAGTTGGCTAAATCGCAATAAATCGGTAAAGCAGGAAATCACAGCATCTTCAACAAATCGTGATAGAGGGGCCGAGATAAAGGTTTCGACCCTACATATCAAAAGCGCAGCTGTCAATAGTTCAGCAGGTTCACAGTGCAGAAGGTTCAGTGGCACCAGGGTCCCCTGCGTCCCAATCACAGCTGGTTTTTAACTTCTGTATTCAGGGGATGGGAGGGGCGGGGGTGTTGCGTCTTGCACACACAGTGCCTGTTTTGCAGATAAGTTTTAATAAATACACAAAGAATAATATGGAGTCTTTAGCCACGAGGAACACCTTCCCCTACCTTTTATTCTCTCTGATTCCACATCACCGCACCTACCATCCAACTCCAAAACTCGGGGGAGACTAACACTCCCTACCTCCCTTGGTGTGCATCATGGGCGTGCCCATGACGAACACAACATTTCTCCTTAACCAATACAAAACAAACATAGCTGCTCAAAAAAAAGATACTATACTAATCCAGTATACAAGAATAGTACACAACAATAAATACCACATTCAGTCAATCCACCCCGAATCCTTGCAGCCTCGTTGAGCATGGCGGTCGAGGACTCAAACTGTACCGTTCAAGTCCTTGTCTCAGAGGCACTGAGTTGATTGGTATGGAGCCAGGCACCTCCATATCTGAATCTTGAACTGGCTCCAAATTCTGCATGTCCACACCCCCTGTAGTAGATGATTGAGAATTAGTAGCAGTCACCACCGGCCATATGCACTGGCTCAAAATTCTGCAAGTCCACACCCCATATAGTAGATGATTGAGAATTAGTAGCAGTTGCCACAGGGTCCACTGTCAGGATGATCCATCCTCTCTCCTTCATCAGCTTCAGATCCCACTGTTTCCCTGAGCAGGAAGGTCTGGAATTGAAAATACAGAGGACATTAAATAACATTCACTCAGTACATGGCACTCATTTTGGTTTATAAGCTGGAAATTGAGCCATCAGTTCAGTGTCAAGAGTGTCAGGATGGCCGAGTGGTCTAGGCGCTGCGTTCAGGTCGCAGTCTCCTTTGGAGGCGTGGGTTTGAATCCCACTTCTGACAAGTGTCTTTTGCGAGGTGGATACATTTTTGGACTTTTTTTTTCCAAGCACCCGTATCAAAAACAATGTCAACAGTTTCTGTAAATTATCGATAAGATCTATTGTCCGTTGCTTGCACTAATTTCCTGAAGTTGGCTAAATCGCAGTAAATCGGTAAAGCGGGAAATCACAGCATCTTTAACAAATCGTGATAGAGGGGCAGAGATAAAGGTTTCGGCCCTACATATCAAGAGCGCAGCTGTGAATAGTTCAGCAGGTTCAC
The DNA here is from genome assembly GCF_031143425.1 of Pleurodeles waltl. Classification (NCBI taxonomy): domain Eukaryota; kingdom Metazoa; phylum Chordata; class Amphibia; order Caudata; family Salamandridae; genus Pleurodeles; species Pleurodeles waltl. Next base: position 7,328,371 of record NW_027150097.1, read on the forward strand.
AGTGCAGAAGGTTCAGTGGCACCAGGGTCCCCTGCGTCCCAATCACAGCTGGTTTTTAACTTCTGTATTCAGGGCATGGGAGGGGTGTGTTGCATCGTGCACACACGGTGCCTGTTTCGCAGATAAGTTTTAATAAATACACAGAGAATAATATAGAGTCATTGGCCACGAGGAACACCTTCCCTGACCTTTTATTCTCTCCGGTTCCACGTCACCGCGCCTACCATCCAACTCCAAAAGTTGGGGGAGACTAACACTCCCTACCTCCCTTGGTGTGCATCGTAGGCGTGCCCATGACGAACACAACATTTCTCCTTAACCAATACAAAACAAAAAGAGCTGCTAAAAAAAAAGATACTATACTAATCCCGTATACAAGAATAGTACACAACAAGAAATGCCACATTCAGTCAATCCACCCCGAATCCTTGCAGCCACGTTGAGCATGGCGGTCGAGGACTCAAACTGTACCGTTCAAGTCCTTGTCTGAGAGGCACTGAGTTGATTGGTATGGAGCCAGGCACCTCCTGATCTGAATCTTGAACTGGCTCCAAATTCTGCATGTCCACACCCCCTGTAGTAGATGATTGAGAATTAGTAGCAGTCACCACCGGCCATGTGCACTGGCTCAAACTTCTGCATGTCCACACCCCAAGTAGTCGATGATTGCGAATTAGAAGCAGTCACCACCGGATTCACTGTCAGGATGATCCATCCTCTCTCCTTCATCAGCTTCAGATCCCACTGTTTCCCTGAGCAGGAAGGTCTGGAATTGAAAATACAGAGGACATTAAACAAAATTCACTCAGTACAAGGCACTCAATTTGGTTTATAAGCTGGAAATTGAGCCATCAGTGCAGTGTTAAGAGTGTCAGGATGGCCGAGTGGTCTAAGGCGCTGCGTTCAGGTCGCAGTCTCCCTTGGAGGCGTGGGTTCGAATCCAACTTCTGATAAGTGTCTTTTGCGAGGTGGATACATTTGTGGACTTTTTTTTTCCAAGCACCCGTATCAAAAACAATGTCAACAGTTTCTGTAAATTATCGATAAGATCTATTGTCCGTTGCTTGCACTAATTTCCTGAAGTTGGCTAAATCGCAGTAAATCGGTAAAGCGGGAAATCACAGCATCTTCAACAAATCGTGATAGAGGGGCAGAGATAAAGGTTTCGACCCTACATATCAAGAGCGCAGCTGTCAATAGTTCAGCAGGTTCACAGTGCAGAAGGTTCAGTGGCACCAGGGTCCCCTGCGTCCCAATCACAGCTGGTTTTTAACTTCTGTATTCAGGGCATGGAAGGGGTGTGTTGCATCGTGCACACACGGTGCCTGTTTCGCAGATAAGTTTTAATAAATACACAGAGAACAATATAGAGTCATTGGCCACGAGGAACACCTTCCCTGACCTTTTATTCTCTCCGGTTCCACGTCACCGCGCCTACCATCCAACACCAAAACTCGGGGGAGACTAACACTCCCTACCTCCCTTGGTGTGCATCATAGGCGTGCCCATGACGAACACAACATTTCTCCTTAACCAATACAAAACAAACATAGCTGCTCAAAAAAAAGATACTATACTAATCCAGTATACAAGAATAGTACACAACAAGAAATGCCACATTCAGTCAATCCACCCCGAATCCTTGCAGCCACGTTGAGCATGGCGGTCGAGGACTCAAACTGTACCATTCAAGTCCTTGTCTCAGAGGCACTGAGTTGATTGGTATGGAGCCAGGCACCTCCTGATCTGAATCTTGAACTGGCTCCAAATTCTGCATGTCCACACCCCTTGTAGTAGATGATTGAGAATTAGTAGCAGTCACCACCGGCCATGTGCACTGGCTCAAACTTCTGCATGTCCACAACCCAAGTAGTCGATGATTGAGAATTAGTAGCAGTCACCACCGGATTCACTGTCAGAATGATCCATCCTCTCTCCTTCATCAGCTTCAGATCCCACTGTTTCCCTGAGCAGGAAGGTCTGGAATTGAAAATACAGAGGACATTAAACAACATTCACTCAGTACATGGCACTCATTTTGGTTTATAAGATGGAAATTGAGCCATCAGTGCAGTGTCAAGAGTGTCAGGATGGCCGAGTGGTCTAAGGCGCTGAGTTCAGGTCGCAGTCTCCTTTGGAGGCGTGGGTTCGAATCCCACTTCTGACAAGTGTCTTTTGCGAGGTGGATACATTTTTGGACTTTTTTTTTCCAAGCACCCCTATCAAAAACAATGTCAACAGTTTCTGTAAATTATCGATAAGATCTATTGTCCGTTGCTTGCACTAATTGCGTGAAGTTGGCTAAATCGCAGTAAATCGGTAAAGCAGGAAATCACAGCATCTTCAACAAATCTTGATAGAGGGGCCGAGATAAAGGTTTCGACCCTACATATCAAAAGCACAGCTGTCAATAGTTCAGCAGGTTCACAGTGCAGAAGGTTCAGTGGCACCAGGGTCCCCTGCATCCCAATCACAGCTGGTTTTTAACGTCTGTATTCAGGGCATGGGAGGGGTGTGTTGCATCGTGCACACACGGTGCCTGTTTCGCAGATAAGTTTTAATAAATACACAGAGAATAATATAGAGTCATTGGCCACGAGGAACACCTTCCCTGACCTTTTATTCTCTCCGGTTCCACGTCACCGCGCCTACCATCCAACTCCAAAACTCGGGGGAGACTAACACTCCCTACCTCCCTTGGTGTGCATCATAGGCGTGCCCATGACGAACACAACATTTCTCCTTAACCAATACAAAACAAACATAGCTGCTCAAAAAAAAGATACCATACTAAACCAGTTTACAAGAATAGTACACAACAAGAAATGCCACATTCAGTCAATCCACCCCAAATCCTTGCAGCCGCGTTGAGCATGGCGGTCGAGGACTCAAACTGTACCGTTCAAGTCCTTGTCTCAGAGGCACTGAGTTGATTGGTATGGAGCCAGGCACCTCCTGATCTGAATCTTGAACTGGCTCCAAATTCTGCATGTCCACACCCCCTGTAGTAGATGATTGAGAATTAGTAGCAGTCACCACCGGTCATGTGCACTGGGTCAAAATTCAGCATGTCCACACCCCATGTAGTAGATGATTGAGAATTAGTAGCAGTCACCACAGGATCCACTGTCAGGATGATCCATCCTCTCTCCTTCATCAGCTTCAGATCCCACTGTTTCCCTGAGCAGGAAGGTCTGGAATTGAAAATACAGAGGACATTAAACAACATTCACTCAGTACATGGCACTCATTTTGGTTTATAAGCTGGAAATTGAGCCATCAGTGCAGTGTCTAGAGTGTCAGGATGGCCGAGTGGTCTAGGCACTGCGTTCAGGTCGCAGTCTCTTTTGGAGGCGTGGGTTCGAATACCACTTCTGACAAGTGTCTTTTGCGAGGTGGATACATTTTTTGACTTTTTTTTTCCAAGCACCTGTATCAAAAACAATGTCAACAGTTTCTGTAAATTATCGATAAGATCTATTGTCCGTTGCTTGCACTAATTTCCTGAAGTTGGCTAAATCGCAGTAAATCGGTAAAGCGGGAAATCACAGCATCTTCAACAAATCGTGATAGAGGGGCAGAGATAAAGGTTTCGACCCTACATATCAAGAGCGCAGCTGTCAATAGTTCAGCAGGTTCACAGTGCAGAAGGTTCAGTGGCACCAGGGTCCCCTGCGTCCCAATCACAGCTGGTTTTTAACTTCTGTATTCAGGGCATGGAAGGGGTGTGTTGCATCGTGCACACACGGTGCCTGTTTCGCAGATAAGTTTTAATAAATACACAGAGAACAATATAGAGTCATTGGCCACGAGGAACACCTTCCCTGACCTTTTATTCTCTCCGGTTCCACGTCACCGCGCCTACCATCCAACACCAAAACTCGGGGGAGACTAACACTCCCTACCTCCCTTGGTGTGCATCATAGGCGTGCCCATGACGAACACAACATTTCTCCTTAACCAATACAAAACAAACATAGCTGCTCAAAAAAAAGATACTATACTAATCCAGTATACAAGAATAGTACACAACAAGAAATGCCACATTCAGTCAATCCACCCCGAATCCTTGCAGCCACGTTGAGCATGGCGGTCGAGGACTCAAACTGTACCATTCAAGTCCTTGTCTCAGAGGCACTGAGTTGATTGGTATGGAGCCAGGCACCTCCTGATCTGAATCTTGAACTGGCTCCAAATTCTGCATGTCCACACCCCTTGTAGTAGATGATTGAGAATTAGTAGCAGTCACCACCGGCCATGTGCACTGGCTCAAACTTCTGCATGTCCACAACCCAAGTAGTCGATGATTGAGAATTAGTAGCAGTCACCACCGGATTCACTGTCAGAATGATCCATCCTCTCTCCTTCATCAGCTTCAGATCCCACTGTTTCCCTGAGCAGGAAGGTCTGGAATTGAAAATACAGAGGACATTAAACAACATTCACTCAGTACATGGCACTCATTTTGGTTTATAAGATGGAAATTGAGCCATCAGTGCAGTGTCAAGAGTGTCAGGATGGCCGAGTGGTCTAAGGCGCTGAGTTCAGGTCGCAGTCTCCTTTGGAGGCGTGGGTTCGAATCCCACTTCTGACAAGTGTCTTTTGCGAGGTGGATACATTTTTGGACTTTTTTTTTCCAAGCACCCCTATCAAAAACAATGTCAACAGTTTCTGTAAATTATCGATAAGATCTATTGTCCGTTGCTTGCACTAATTGCGTGAAGTTGGCTAAATCGCAGTAAATCGGTAAAGCAGGAAATCACAGCATCTTCAACAAATCTTGATAGAGGGGCCGAGATAAAGGTTTCGACCCTACATATCAAAAGCACAGCTGTCAATAGTTCAGCAGGTTCACAGTGCAGAAGGTTCAGTGGCACCAGGGTCCCCTGCATCCCAATCACAGCTGGTTTTTAACGTCTGTATTCAGGGCATGGGAGGGGTGTGTTGCATCGTGCACACACGGTGCCTGTTTCGCAGATAAGTTTTAATAAATACACAGAGAATAATATAGAGTCATTGGCCACGAGGAACACCTTCCCTGACCTTTTATTCTCTCCGGTTCCACGTCACCGCGCCTACCATCCAACTCCAAAACTCGGGGGAGACTAACACTCCCTACCTCCCTTGGTGTGCATCATAGGCGTGCCCATGACGAACACAACATTTCTCCTTAACCAATACAAAACAAACATAGCTGCTCAAAAAAAAGATACCATACTAAACCAGTTTACAAGAATAGTACACAACAAGAAATGCCACATTCAGTCAATCCACCCCAAATCCTTGCAGCCGCGTTGAGCATGGCGGTCGAGGACTCAAACTGTACCGTTCAAGTCCTTGTCTCAGAGGCACTGAGTTGATTGGTATGGAGCCAGGCACCTCCTGATCTGAATCTTGAACTGGCTCCAAATTCTGCATGTCCACACCCCCTGTAGTAGATGATTGAGAATTAGTAGCAGTCACCACCGGTCATGTGCACTGGGTCAAAATTCAGCATGTCCACACCCCATGTAGTAGATGATTGAGAATTAGTAGCAGTCACCACAGGATCCACTGTCAGGATGATCCATCCTCTCTCCTTCATCAGCTTCAGATCCCACTGTTTCCCTGAGCAGGAAGGTCTGGAATTGAAAATACAGAGGACATTAAACAACATTCACTCAGTACATGGCACTCATTTTGGTTTATAAGCTGGAAATTGAGCCATCAGTGCAGTGTCTAGAGTGTCAGGATGGCCGAGTGGTCTAGGCACTGCGTTCAGGTCGCAGTCTCTTTTGGAGGCGTGGGTTCGAATACCACTTCTGACAAGTGTCTTTTGCGAGGTGGATACATTTTTTGACTTTTTTTTTCCAAGCACCTGTATCAAAAACAATGTCAACAGTTTCTGTAAATTATCGATAAGATCTATTGTCCGTTGCTTGCACTAATTTCCTGAAGTTGGCTAAATCGCAGTAAATCGGTAAAGCCGGAACTCACAGCATCTTCAACAAATCGTGATAGAGGGGCAGAGATAAAGGTTTCGACCCTACATATCAAAAGCACAGCCGTCAATAGTTCAGCAAGTTCACAGTGCAGAAGGTTCAGTGGCACCAGGGTCCCCTGCATCCCAATCACAGCTGGTTTTTAACTTCTGTATTCTGGGCATGGGAGGGGTGTGTTGCATCGTGCACACACAGTGCCTGTTTCGCAAATAAGTTTTAATAAATACACAGAGAATAATATAGAGTCATTGGCCACGAGGAACACCTTCCCTGACCTTTTATTCTCTCCAGTTCCACGTCACTGCGTCTACCATCCAACTCCAAAACTCGGGGGAGACTAACACTCCCTACCTCCCTTGGTGTGCATCATAGGCGTGCCCATGACGAACACAACATTTCTCCTTAACCAATACAAAACAAACATAGCTGCTAAAAAAAAAGATACTAGTATACAAGAATAGTACACAACAAGAAATGCCACATTCAGTCAATCCACCCCGAATCCTTGCAGCCGCGTTGAGCATGGCGGTCGAGGACTCAAACTGTACCGTTCAAGTCCTTGTCTCAGAGGCACTGAGTTGATTGGTATGGAGCCAGGCACCTCCTGATCTGAATCTTGAACTGGCTCCAAATTCTGCATGTCCACACCCCCTGTTGTAGATGATTGAGAATTAGTAGCAGTCACCACCGGCCATGTGCACTGGCTCAAAATTCAGCATGTCCACACCCCATGTAGTAGATGATTGAGAATTAGTAGCAGTCACCACCGGATCCACTGTCAGGATGATCCATCCTCTCTCCTTCATCAGCTTCAGATCCCACTGTTTCCCTGAGCAGGAAGGTCTGGAATTGAAAATACAGAGGACATTAAACAACATTCACTCAGTACATGGCACTCATTTTGGTTTATAAGCTGGAAATTGAGCCATCAGTTCAGTGTCAAGAGTGTCAGGATGGCCGAGTGGTCTAAGGCGCTGCGTTCAGGTCGCAGTCTCCTTTGGAGGCGTGGGTTCAAATCCCACTTCTGATAAGTGTCTTTTGCGAGGTGGATACATTTGAGGACTTTTTTTTTCCAAGCACCCGTATCAAAAACAATGTCAACAGTTTCTGTAAATTATCGATAAGATCTATTGTCTGTTGCTTGCACTAATTTCCTGAAGTTGGCTAAATCGCAGTAAATCGGTAAAGCTGGAAATCACAGCAACTTCAACAAATCGTGATAGAGGGGCAGAGATAAAGGTTTCAACCCTACATATCAAGAGCGCAGCTGTCAATAGTTCAGCAGGTTCACAGTGCAGAAGGTTCAGTGGCACCATGGTCCCCTGCGTCCCAATCACAGCTGGTTTTTAACTTCTGTATTCAGGGCATGGGAGGGGTGTGTTGCATCGTGCACACACGGTGCCTGTTTCGCAGATAAGTTTTAATAAATACACAGAGAATAATATAGAGTCATTGGCCACGAGGAACACCTTCCCTGACCTTTTATTCTCTCCGGTTCCACGTCACCGCGCCTACCATCCACCTCCAAAACTCGGGGGAGACTAACACTCCCTACCTCCCTTGGTGTGCATCATAGGCGTGCCCATGACGAACACAACATTTCTCCTTAACCAATACAAAACAAACATAGCTGCTCAAAAAAAATATACTATACTAATCCAGTATTCAAGAATAGTACACAACAAGAAATGCCACATTCAGTCAATCCACCCCGAATCCTTGCAGCCGCGTTGAGCATGGCGGTCGAGGACTCAAACTGTACCGTTCAAGTCCTTGTCTCAGAGGCACTGAGTTGATTGGTATGGAGCCAGGCACCTCCTGATCTGAATCTTGAACTGGCTCTAAATTCTGCATGTCCACACCCCTTGTAGTAGATGATTGAGAATTAGTAGCAGTCACCACCGGCCAGGTGCACTGGCTCAAACTTCTGCATGTCCACACCCCATGTAGTCGATGATTGAGAATTAGTAGCAGTCACCACCGGATTCACTGTCAGGATGATCCATCCTCTCTCCTTCATCAGCTTCAGATCCCCCTGTTTCCCTGAGCAGGAAGGTCTGGAATTGAAAATACAGAGGACATTAAACAACATTCACTCAGTTCATGGCACTCATTTTGGTTTATACGCTCGAAATTGAGCCATGAGGGAGATGTGAAGAGTGTCAGGATGGATGAGTGGTCTAAGGCGCTGCGTTCAGGTTGCAGCCTCCCTTGGAGTTGTGGGTTCAAATCCCACTTCTGACAAGTGTATTTTGCGAGGTGGATACATTTTTGGACTTTTTTTTCCCAAGCACCATATCAAAAACAATGTCAACAGTTTCTGTAAATTATCGATAAGATCTATTTTCCGTTGCTTGCACTAATTGCCTGAACTTGGCTAAATCGCAATAAATCGGTAAAGCAGGAAATCACAGCATCTTCAACAAATCGTGATAGAGGGGCCGAGATAAAGGTTTCGACCCTACATATCAAAAGCGCAGCTGTCAATAGTTCAGCAGGTTCACAGTGCAGAAGGTTCAGTGGCACCAGGGTCCCCTGCGTCCCAATCACAGCTGGTTTTTAACTTCTGTATTCAGGGGATGGGAGGGGTGGGGGTGTTGCGTCGTGCACACACAGTGCCTGTTTTGCAGAGAAGTTTTAATAAATACACAAAGAATAATATGGAGTCTTTGGCCACGAGGAACACCTTCCCCTACCTTTTATTCTCTCCGATTCCACATCACCGCACCTAACATCCAACTCCAAAACTCGGGGGAGACTAACACTCCCTACCTCCCTTGGTGTGCATCATGGGCGTGCCCATGACGAACACAACATTTCTCCTTAACCAATACAAAACAAACATAGCTGCTCAAAAAAAGATACTATACTAATCCAGTATACAAGAATAGTACACAACAATAAATACCACATTCAGTCAATCCACCCCGAATCCTTGCAGCCGCGTTGAGCATGGCAGTCGAGGACTCAAACTGTACCGTTCAAGTCCTTGTCTCAGAGGCACTGAGTTGATTGGTATGGAGCCAGGCACCTCCTGATCTGAATCTTGAACTGGCTTCAAATTCTGCATGTCCACACCCCCTGTAGTAGATGATTGAGAATTAGTAGCAGTCACCACCGGCCATATGCACTGGCTCAAAATTCTGCAAGTCCACACCCCATGTAGTAGATGATTGAGAATTAGTAGCAGTCACCACAGGGTCCACTGTCAGGATGATCCATCCTCTCTCCTTCATCAGCTTCAGATCCCACTGTTTCCCTGAGCAGGAAGGTCTGGAATTGAAAATACAGAGGACATTAAATAACATTCACTCAGTACATGGCACTCATTTTGGTTTATAAGCTGGAAATTGAGCCATCAGTCTGGTGTCAAGAGTGTCAGGATGGCCGGGTGGTCTAAGGTGCTGCATTCAGGTCACAGTCTCCCTTGGAGATGTGGGTTCAAACCCCTCTTCTAACAAGTGTCTTTACAAGGTGGATACATTTTTGGCCTTTTTTTCCCAAGCACCCTTATCAAAAACAATGTCAACAGTTTCTGTAAATTATCGATAAGATCTATTGTCCGTTGCTTGCACTAATTGCCTGAAGTTGGCTAAATCGCAGTAAATCGGTAAAGCAGGAAATTACAGCATCTTCAACAAATCGTGATAGAGGGGCAGAGATAAAGGTTTCGACCCTACATATCAAAAGCACAGCCGTCAATAGTTCAGCAAGTTCACAGTGCAGAAGGTTCAGTGGCACCAGGGTCCCCTGCATCCCAATCACAGCTGGTTTTTAACTTCTTTATTCTGGGCATGGGAGGGGTGTGTTGCATCGTGCACACACAGTGCCTGTTTCGCAAATAAGTTTTAATAAATACACAGAGAATAATATAGAGTCATTGGCCACGAGGAACACCTTCCCTGACCTTTTATTCTCTCCAGTTCCACGTCACCGCGTCTACCATCCAACTCCAAAACTCGGGGGAGACTAACACTCCCTACCTCCCTTGGTGTGCATCATAGGCGTGCCCATGACGAACACAACATTTCTCCTTAACCAATACAAAACAAACATAGCTGCTAAAAAAAAAGATACTATACTAAACCAGTATACAAGAATAGTACACAACAAGAAATGCCACATTCAGTCAATCCACCCCGAATCCTTGCAGCCGCGTTGAGCATGGCGGTCGAGGACTCAAACTGTACCGTTCAAGTCCTTGTCTCAGAGGCACTGAGTTGATTGGTATGGAGCCAGGCACCTCCTGATCTGAATCTTGAACTGGCTCCAAATTCTGCATGTCCACACCCCCTGTAGTAGATGATTGAGAATTAGTAGCAGTCACCACCGGCCATGTGCACTGGCTCAAAATTCAGCATGTCCACACCCCATGTAGTAGATGATTGAGAATTAGTAGCAGTCACCACCGGATCCACTGTCAGGATGATCCATCCTCTCTCCTTCATCAGCTTCAGATCCCACTGTTTCCCTGAGCAGGAAGGTCTGGAATTGAAAATACAGAGGACATTAAACAACATTCACTCAGTACATGGCACTCATTTTGGTTTATAAGCTGGAAATTGAGCCAACAGTGCAGTGTCAAGAGTGTCAGGATGGCCGAGTGGTCTAAGGCGCTGCGTTCAGGTCGCAGTCTCCTTTGGAGGCGTGGGTTCAAATCCCACTTCTGACAAGTGTCTTTTGCGAGGTGGATACATTTTTGGACTTTTTTTTTCCAAGCACCCGTATCAAAAACAATGTCAACAGTTTCTGTAAATTATCGATAAGATCTATTGTCCGTTGCTTGCACTAATTTCCTGAAGTTGGCTAAATCGCAGTAAATCGGTAAAGCGGGAAATCACAGCATCTTCAACAAATCGTGATAGAGGGGCAGAGATAAAGGTTTCGACCCTACATATCAAGAGCGCAGCTGTCAATAGTTCAGCAGGTTCACAGTGCAGAAGGTTCAGTGGCACCATGGTCCCCTGCGTCCCAATCACAGCTGGTTTTTAACTTCTGTATTCAGGGCATGGGAGGGGTGTGTTGCATCGTGCACACACGGTGCCTGTTTCGCAGATAAGTTTTAATAAATACACAGAGAATAATATAGAGTCATTGGCCACGAGGAACACCTTCCCTGACCTTTTATTCTCTCCGGTTCCACGTCACCGCGCCTACCATCCAAATCTAAAACTCGGGGGAGACTAACACTCCCTACCTCCCTTGGTGTGCATCATAGGCGTGCCCATGACGAACACAACATTTCTCCTTAACCAATACAAAACAAACATAGCTGCTCAAAAAAAATATACTATACTAATCCAGTATTCAAGAATAGTACACAACAAGAAATGCCACATTCAGTCAATCCACCCCGAATCCTTGCAGCCGCGTTGAGCATGGCGGTCGAGGACTCAAACTGTACCATTTACGTCCTTGTCTCAGAGGCACTGAGTTGATTGGTATGGAGCCAGGCACCTCCTGATCTGAATCTTGAACTGGCTCTAAATTCTGCATGTCCACACCCCTTGTAGTAGATGATTGAGAATTAGTAGCAGTCACCACCGGCCATGTGCACTGGCTCAAACTTCTGCATGTCCACACCCCATGTAGTCGATGATTGAGAATTAGTAGCAGTCACCACCGGATTCACTGTCAGGATGATCCATCCTCTCTCCTTCATCAGCTTCAGATCCCACTGTTTCCCTGAGCAGGAAGGTCTGGAATTGAAAATACAGAGGACATTAAACAACATTCACTCAGTTCATGGCACTCATTTTGGTTTATACGCTCGAAATTGAGCCATGAGGGAGATGTGAAGAGTGTCAGGATGGCTGAGTGGTCTAAGGCGCTGCGTTCAGGTCGCAGCCTCCCTTGGAGTTGTGGGTTCAAATACCACTTCTCAAGTGTATTTTGCGAGGTGGATACATTTTTGGACTTTTTTTTCCCAAGCACCGTATCAAAAACAATGTCAACAGTTTCTGTAAATTATCGATAAGATCTATTTTCCGTTGCTTGCACTAATTGCCTGAAGTTGGCTAAATCGCAATAAATCGGTAAAGCAGGAAATCACAGCATCTTCAACAAATCGTGATAGAGGGTCCGAGATAAAGGTTTCGACCCTACATATCAAAAGCGCAGCTGTCAATAGTTCAGCAGGTTCACAGTGCAGAAGGTTCAGTGGCACCAGGGTCCCCTGCGTCCCAATCACAGCTGGTTTTTAACTTCTGTATTCAGGGGATGGGAGGGGCGGGGGTGTTGCGTCTTGCACACACAGTGCCTGTTTTGCAGATAAGTTTTAATAAATACACAAAGAATAATATGAAGTCTTTAGCCACGAGGAACACCTTCCCCTACCTTTTATTCTCTCTGATTCCACATCACCGCACCTACCATCCAACTCCAAAACTCGGGGGAGACTAACACTCCCTACCTCCCTTGGTGTGCATCATGGGCGTGCCCATGACTAACACAACATTTCTCCTTAACCAATACAAAACAAACATAGCTGCTCAAAAAAAAGATACTATACTAATCCAGTATACAAGAATAGTACACAACAATAAATACCACATTCAGTCAATCCACCCCGAATCCTTGCAGCCTCGTTGAGCATGGCGGTCGAGGACTCAAACTGTACCGTTCAAGTCCTTGTCTCAGAGGCACTGAGTTGATTGGTATGGAGCCAGGCACCTCCATATCTGAATCTTGAACTGGCTCCAAATTCTGCATGTCCACACCCCCTGTAGTAGATGATTGAGAATTAGTAGCAGTCACCACAGGCCATATGCACTGGCTCAAAATTCTGCAAGTCCACACCCCATATAGTAGATGATTGAGAATTAGTAGCAGTCACCACAGGGTCCACTGTCAGGATGATTCATCCTCTCTCCTTCATCAGCTTCAGATCCCACTGTTTCCCTGAGCAGGAAGGTCTGGAATTGAAAATACAGAGGACATTAAACAACATTCACTCAGTACATGGCACTCATTTTGGTTTATAAGCTGTAAATTGAGCCATCAGGGCAGTGTCAAGAGTGTCAGGATGGCCGAGTGGTCTAAGGCGCTGAGTTCAGGTCGCAGTCTCCTTTGGAGGCGTGGGTTCGAATCCCACTTCTGACAAGTGTCTTTTGCGAGGTGGATACATTTTTGGACTTTTTTTTTCCAAGCACCCCTATCAAAAACAATGTCAACAGTTTCTGTAAATTATCGATAAGATCTATTGTCCGTTGCTTGCACTAATTGCGTGAAGTTGGCTAAATCGCAGTAAATCGGTAAAGCAGGAAATCACAGCATCTTCAACAAATCTTGATAGAGGGGCCGAGATAAAGGTTTCGACCCTACATATCAAAAGCACAGCTGTCAATAGTTCAGCAGGTTCACAGTGCAGAAGGTTCAGTGGCACCAGGGTCCCCTGCATCCCAATCACAGCTGGTTTTTAACTTCTGTATTCAGGGCATGGGAGGGGTGTGTTGCATCGTGCACACACGGTGCCTGTTTCGCTGATAAGTTTTAATAAATACACAGAGAATAATATAGAGTCATTGGCCACGAGGAACACCTTCCCTGACCTTTTATTCTCTCCAGTTCCACGTCACCGCGCCTACCATCCAACTCCAAAACTCGGGGGAGACTAGCACTCCCTACCTCCCTTGGTGTGCATCATAGGCGTGCCCATGACGAACACAACATTTCTCCTTAACCAATACAAAACAAACATAGCTGCTCAAAAGAAAGATACCATACTAAACCAGTTTACAAGAATAGTACACAACAAGAAATGCCACATTCAGTCAATCCACCCCAAATCCTTGCAGCCGCGTTGAGCATGGCGGTCGAGGACTCAAACTGTACCGTTCAAGTCCTTGTCTCAGAGGCACTGAGTTGATTGATATGGAGCCAGGCACCTCCTGATCTGAATCTTGAACTGGCTCCAAATTCTGCATGTCCACACCCCCTGTAGTAGATGATTGAGAATTAGTAGCAGTCACCACCGGTCATGTGCACTGGCTCAAAATTCAGCATGTCCACACCCCATGTAGTAGATGATTGAGAATTAGTAGCAGTCACCACAGGATCCACTGTCAGGATGATCCATCCTCTCTCCTTCATCAGCTTCAGATCCCACTGTTTCCCTGAGCAGGAAGGTCTGGAATTGAAAATACAGAGGACATTAAACAACATTCACTCAGTACATGGCTCTCATTTTGGTATGGAAATTGAGCCATCAGTGCAGTGTCTAGAGTGTCAGGATGGCCGAGTGGTCTAGGCGCTGCGTTCAGGTCGCAGTCTCTTTTGGAGCCGTGGGTTCGAATACCACTTCTGACAAGTGTCTTTTGCGAGTTGGATACATTTTTTGACTTTTTTTTTCCAAGCACCCGTATCAAAAACAATGTCAACAGTTTCTGTAAATTATCGATAAGATCTATTGTCCGTTGCTTGCACTAATTTCCTGAAGTTGGCTAAATCGCAGTAAATCGGTAAAGCGGGAAATCACAGCATCTTCAACAAATCGTGATAGAGGGGCAGAGATAAAGGTTTCGACCCTACATATCAAGAGCGCAGCTGTCAATAGTTCAGCAGGTTCACAGTGCAGAAGGTTCAGTGGCACCAGGGTCCCCTGCGTCCCAATCACAGCTGGTTTTTAACTTCTGTGTTCAGGGCATGGGAGGGGTGTGTTGCATCGTGCACACACGGTGCCTCTATCGCAGATAAGTTTTAATAAATACACAGAGAATAATATAGAGTCATTGGCCACGAGGAACACCTTCCCTGACCTTTTATTCTCTCCGATTCCACGTCACCGCGCCTACCATCCAACTCCAAAAGTTGGGGAGACTAACACTCCCTACCTCCCTTGGTGTGCATCATAGGCGTGCCCATGACGAACACAACATTTCTCCTTAACCAATACAAAACAAACATAGCTGCTCAAAAAAAAGATACTATACTAATCCAGTATACAAGAATAGTACACAACAAGAAATGCCACATTCAGTCAATCCACCCCGAATCCTTGCAGCCGCGTTGAGCATGGCGGTCGAGGACTCAAACTGTACCGTTCAAGTCCTTGTCTCAGAGGCACTGAGTTGATTGGTATGGAGCCAGGCACCTCCTGATCTGAATCTTGAACTGGCTCCAAATTCTGCATGTCCACACCCCTTGTAGTAGATGATTGAGAATTAGTAGCAGTCACCACCGGCCATGTGCACTGGCTCAAACTTCTGCATGTCCACACCCCAAGTAGTCGATGATTGCGAATTAGTAGCAGTCACCACCGGATTCACTGTCAGGATGATCCATCCTCTCTCCTTCATCAGCTTCAGATCCCACTGTTTCCCTGAGCAGGAGGGTCTGGAATTGAAAAGACAGAGGACATTAAACAAAATTCACTCAGTACATGGCACTCATTTTGGTTTATAAGCTGGAAATTGAGCCATCAGTGCAGTGTTAAGAGTGTCAGTATGGCAAGTGGTCTAAGGCGCTTCGTTCAGGTCGCAGTCTCCTTTGGAGGCGTGGGTTCGAATCCCACTTCTGACAAGTGTCTTTTGCGAGGTGGATACATTTTTGGACTTTTTTTTTCCAAGCACCCGTATCAAAAACAATGTCAACAGTTTCTGTAAATTATCGATAAGATCTATTGTCCGTTGCTTGCACTAATTTCCGGAAGTTGGCTAAATCGCAGTAAATCGGTAAAGCGGGAAATCACAGCATCTTCAACAAATCGTGATAGAGGGGCAGAGATAAAGGTTTCGACCCTACATATCAAGAGCGCAGCTGTCAATAGTTCAGCAGGTTCACAGTGCAGAAGGTTCAGTGGCACCAGGGTCCCCTGCGTCCCAATCACAGCTGGTTTTTAACTTCTGTATTCAGGGCATGGGAGGGGTGTGTTGCATCGTGCACACACGGTGCCCGTTTCGCAGATAAGTTTTAATAAATACACAGAGAATAATATAGAGTCATTGGCCACGAGGAACACCTTCCCTGACCTTTTATTCTCTCCGGTTCCACGTCACCGCGCCTACCATCCAACTCCAAAACTCGGGGGAGACTAACACTCCCTACCTCCCTTGGTGTGCATCATAGGCGTGCCCATGACGAACACAACATTTCTCCTTAACCAATACAAAACAAACATAGCTGCTCAAAAAAAATATACTATACTAATCCAGTATTCAAGAATAGTACACAACAAGAAATGCCACATTCAGTCAATCCACCCCGAATCCTTGCAGCCGCGTTGAGCATGGCGGTCGAGGACTCAAACTGTACCGTTCAAGTCCTTGTCTCAGAGGCACTGAGTTGATTGGTATGGAGCCAGGCACCTCCTGATCTGAATCTTGAACTGGCTCTAAATTCTGCATGTCCACACCCCTTGTAGTAGATGATTGAGAATTAGTAGCAGTCACCACCTGCCAGGTGCACTGGCTCAAACTTCTGCATGTCCACACCCCATGTAGTCGATGATTGAGAATTAGTAGCAGTCACCACCGGATTCACTGTCAGGATGATCCATCCTCTCTCCTTCATCAGCTTCAGATCCCCCTGTTTCCCTGAGCAGGAAGGTCTGGAATTGAAAATACAGAGGACATTAAACAACATTCACTCAGTTCATGGCACTCATTTTGGTTTATACGCTCGAAATTGAGCCATGAGGGAGATGTGAAGAGTGTCAGGATGGATGAGTGGTCTAAGGCGCTGCGTTCAGGTTGCAGCCTCCCTTGGAGTTGTGGGTTCAAATCCCACTTCTGACAAGTGTATTTTGCGAGGTGGATACATTTTTGGACTTTTTTTTCCCAAGCACCGTATCAAAAACAATGTCAACAGTTTCTGTAAATTATCGATAAGATCTATTTTCCGTTGCTTGCACTAATTGCCTGAACTTGGCTAAATCGCAATAAATCGGTAAAGCAGGAAATCACAGCATCTTCAACAAATCGTGATAGAGGGGCCGAGATAAAGGTTTCGACCCTACATATCAAAAGCGCAGCTGTCAATAGTTCAGCAGGTTCACAGTGCAGAAGGTTCAGTGGCACCAGGGTCCCCTGCGTCCCAATCATAGCTGGTTTTTAACTTCTGTATTCAGGGGATGGGAGGGGTGGGGTGTTGCGTCGTGCACACACAGTGCCTGTTTTGCAGAGAAGTTTTAATAAATACACAAAGAATAATATGGAGTCTTTGGCCACGAGGAACACCTTCCCCTACCTTTTATTCTCTCCGATTCCACATCACCGCACCTAACATCCAACTCCAAAACTCGGGGGAGACTAACACTCCCTACCTCCCTTGGTGTGCATCATGGGCGTGCCCATGACGAACACAACATTTCTCCTTAACCAATACAAAACAAACATAGCTGCTCAAAAAAAGATACTATACTAATCCAGTATACAAGAATAGTACACAACAATAAATACCACATTCAGTCAATCCACCCCGAATCCTTGCAGCCGCGTTGTGCATGGCGGTCGAGGACTCAAACTGTTGTATTCAAGTCCTTGTCTCAGAGGCACTGAGTTGATTGGTATGGAGCCAGGCACCTCCTGATCTGAATCTTGAACTGGCTTCAAATTCTGCATGTCCACACCCCCTGTAGTAGATGATTGAGAATTAGTAGCAGTCACCACCGGCCATATGCACTGGCTCAAAATTCTGCAAGTCCACACCCCATGTAGTAGATGATTGAGAATTAGTAGCAGTCACCACAGGGTCCACTGTCAGGATGATCCATCCTCTCTCCTTCATCAGCTTCAGATCCCACTGTTTCCCTGAGCAGGAAGGTCTGGAATTGAAAATACAGAGGACATTAAATAACATTCACTCAGTACATGGCACTCATTTTGGTTTATAAGCTGGAAATTGAGCCATCAGTCTGGTGTCACGAGTGTCAGGATGGCCGGGTGGTCTAAGGTGCTGCATTCAGGTCACAGTCTCCCTTGGAGTCGTGGGTTCAAACCCCTCTTCTAACAAGTGTCTTTACGAGGTGGATACATTTTTGGCCTTTTTTTCCCAAGCACCCTTATCAAAAACAATGTCAACAGTTTCTGTAAATTATCGATAAGATCTATTGTCCGTTGCTTGCACTAATTGCCTGAAGTTGGCTAAATCGCAGTAAATCGGTAAAGCAGGAAATCACAGCATCTTCAACAAATCGTGATAGAGGGGCAGAGATAAAGGTTTCGACCCTACATATCAAAAGCACAGCCGTCAATAGTTCAGCAAGTTCACAGTGCAGAAGGTTCAGTGGCACCAGGGTCCCCTGCATCCCAATCACAGCTGGTTTTTAACTTCTGTATTCTGGGCATGGGAGGGGTGTGTTGCATCGTGCACACACAGTGCCTGTTTCGCAAATAAGTTTTAATAAATACACAGAGAATAATATAGAGTCATTGGCCACGAGGAACACCTTCCCTGACCTTTTATTCTCTCCAGTTCCACGTCACCGCGTCTACCATCCAACTCCAAAACTCGGGGGAGACTAACACTCCCTACCTCCCTTGGTGTGCATCATAGGCGTGCCCATGACGAACACAACATTTCTCCTTAACCAATACAAAACAAACATAGCTGCTAAAAAAAAAGATACTATACTAAACCAGTATACAAGAATAGTACACAACAAGAAATGCCACATTCAGTCAATCCACCCCGAATCCTTGCAGCCGCGTTGAGCATGGCGGTCGAGGACTCAAACTGTACCGTTCAAGTCCTTGTCTCAGAGGCACTGAGTTGATTGGTATGGAGCCAGGCACCTCCTGATCTGAATCTTGAACTGGCTCCAAATTCTGCATGTCCACACCCCCTGTAGTAGATGATTGAGAATTAGTAGCAGTCACCACCGGCCATGTGCACTGGCTCAAAATTCAGCATGTCCACACCCCATGTAGTAGATGATTGAGAATTAGTAGCAGTCACCACCGGATCCACTGTCAGGATGATCCATCCTCTCTCCTTCATCAGCTTCAGATCCCACTGTTTCCCTGAGCAGGAAGGTCTGGAATTGAAAATACAGAGGACATTAAACAACATTCACTCAGTACATGGCACTCATTTTGGTTTATAAGCTGGAAATTGAGCCATCAGTGCAGTGTCAAGAGTGTCAGGATGGCCGAGTGGTCTAAGGCGCTGCGTTCAGGTCGCAATTTCCTTTAGAGGCGTGGGTTCAAATCCCACTTCTAACAAGTGTCTTTTGCGAGGTGGATACATTTTTGGACTTTTTTTTTCCAAGCACCCGTATCAAAAACAATGTCAACAGTTTCTGTAAATTATCGATAAGATCTATTGTCCGTTGCTTGCACTAATTTCCTGAAGTTGGCTAAATCGCAGTAAATCGGTAAAGCGGGAAATCACAGCATCTTCAACAAATCGTGATAGAGGGGCAGAGATAAAGGTTTCGACCCTACATATCAAGAGCGCAGCTGTCAATAGTTCAGCAGGTTCACAGTGCAGAAGGTTCAGTGGCACCATGGTCCCCTGCGTCCCAATCACAGCTGGTTTTTAACTTCTGTATTCAGGGCATGGGAGGGGTGTGTTGCATCGTGCACACACAGTGCCTGTTTCGCAGATAAGTTTTAATAAATACACAGAGAATAATATAGAGTCATTGGCCACGAGGAACACCTTCCCTGACCTTTTATTCTCTCCGGTTCCACGTCACCGCGCCTACCATCCAACTCCAAAACTCGGGGGAGACTAACACTCCCTACCTCCCTTGGTGTGCATCATAGGCGTGCCCATGACGAACACAACATTTCTCCTTAACCAATACAAAACAAACATAGCTGCTCAAAAAAAATATACTATACTAATCCAGTATTCAAGAATAGTACACAACAAGAAATGCCACATTCAGTCAATCCACCCCGAATCCTTGCAGCCGCGTTGAGCATGGCGGTCGAGGACTCAAACTGTACCGTTCAAGTCCTTGTCTCAGAGGCACTGAGTTGATTGGTATGGAGCCAGGCACCTCCTGATCTGAATCTTGAACTGGCTCTAAATTCTGCATGTCCACACCCCTTGTAGTAGATGATTGAGAATTAGTAGCAGTCACCACCGGCCAGGTGCACTGGCTCAAACTTCTGCATGTCCACACCCCATGTAGTCGATGATTGAGAATTAGTAGCAGTCACCACCGGATTCACTGTCAGGATGATCCATCCTCTCTCCTTCATCAGCTTCAGATCCCCCTGTTTCCCTGAGCAGGAAGGTCTGGAATTGAAAATACAGAGGACATTAAACAACATTCACTCAGTTCATGGCACTCATTTTGGTTTATACGCTCGAAATTGAGCCATGAGGGAGATGTGAAGAGTGTCAGGATGGCTGAGTGGTCTAAGGCGCTGCGTTCAGGTTGCAGCCTCCCTTGGAGTTGTGGGTTCAAATCCCACTTCTGACAAGTGTATTTTGCGAGGTGGATACATTTTTGGACTTTTTTTCCCCAAGCACCGTATCAAAAACAATGTCAACAGTTTCTGTAAATTATCGATAAGATCTATTTTCCGTTGCTTGCACTAATTGCCTGAACTTGGCTAAATCGCAATAAATCGGTAAAGCAGGAAATCACAGCATCTTCAACAAATCGTGATAGAGGGGCCGAGATAAAGGTTTCGACCCTACATATCAAAAGCGCACCTGTCAATAGTTCAGCAGGTTCACAGTGCAGAAGGTTCAGTGGCACCAGGGTCCCCTGCGTCCCAATCACAGCTGGTTTTTAACTTCTGTATTCAGGGGATGGGAGGGGTGGGGTGTTGCGTCGTGCACACACAGTGCCTGTTTTGCAGAGAAGTTTTAATAAATACACAAAGAATAATATGGAGTCTTTGGCCACGAGGAACACCTTCCCCTACCTTTTATTCTCTCCGATTCCACATCACCGCACCTAACATCCAACTCCAAAACTCGGGGGAGACTAACACTCCCTACCTCCCTTGGTGTGCATCATGGGCGTGCCCATGACGAACACAACATTTCTCCTTAACCAATACAAAACAAACATAGCTGCTCAAAAAAAGATACTATACTAATCCAGTATACAAGAATAGTACACAACAATAAATACCACATTCAGTCAATCCACCCCGAATCCTTGCAGCCGCGTTGAGCATGGCGGTCGAGGACTCAAACTGTACCGTTCAAGTCCTTGTCTCAGAGGCACTGAGTTGATTGGTATGGAGCCAGGCACCTCCTGATCTGAATCTTGAACTGGCTTCAAATTCTGCATGTCCACACCCCCTGTAGTAGATGATTGAGAATTAGTAGCAGTCACCACCGGCCATATGCACTGGCTCAAAATTCTGCAAGTCCACACCCCATGTAGTAGATGATTGAGAATTAGTAGCAGTCACCACAGGGTCCACTGTCAGGATGATCCATCCTCTCTCCTTCATCAGCTTCAGATCCCACTGTTTCCCTGAGCAGGAAGGTCTGGAATTGAAAATACAGAGGACATTAAATAACATTCACTCAGTACATGGCACTCATTTTGGTTTATAAGCTGGAAATTGAGCCATCAGTCTGGTGTCAAGAGTGTCAGGATGGCCGGGTGGTCTAAGGTGCTGCATTCAGGTCGCAGTCTCCCTTGGAGACGTGGGTTCCAACCCCTCTTCTAACAAGTGTCTTTACGAGGTGGATACATTTTTGGCCTTTTTTCCCAAGCACCCTTATCAAAAACAATGTCAACAGTTTCTGTAAATTATTGATAAGATCTATTGTCCGTTGCTTGCACTAATTGCCTGAAGTTGGCTAAATCGCAGTAAATCGGTAAAGCAGGAAATCACAGCATCTTCAACAAATCGTGATAGAGGGGCAGAGATAAAGGTTTCGACCCTACATATCAAAAGCACAGCCGTCAATAGTTCAGCAAGTTCACAGTGCAGAAGGTTCAGTGGCACCAGGGTCCCCTGCATCCCAATCACAGCTGGTTTTTAACTTCTGTATTCTGGGCATGGGAGGGGTGTGTTGCATCGTGCACACACAGTGCCTGTTTCGCAAATAAGTTTTAATAAATACACAGAGAATAATATAGAGTCATTGGCCACGAGGAACACCTTCCCTGACCTTTTATTCTCTCCAGTTCCACGTCACCGCGTCTACCATCCAACTCCAAAACTCGGGGGAGACTAACACTCCCTACCTCCCTTGGTGTGCATCATAGGCGTGCCCATGACGAACACAACATTTCTCCTTAACCAATACAAAACAAACATAGCTGCTAAAAAAAAAGATACTATACTAAACCAGTATACAAGAATAGTACACAACAAGAAATGCCACATTCAGTCAATCCACCCCGAATCCTTGCAGCCGCGTTGAGCATGGCGGTCGAGGACTCAAACTGTACCGTTCAAGTCCTTGTCTCAGAGGCACTGAGTTGATTGGTATGGAGCCAGGCACCTCCTGATCTGAATCTTGAACTGGCTCCAAATTCTGCATGTCCACACCCCCTGTAGTAGATGATTGAGAATTAGTAGCAGTCACCACCGGCCATGTGCACTGGCTCAAAATTCAGCATGTCCACACCCCATGTAGTAGATGATTGAGAATTAGTAGCAGTCACCACCGGATCCACTGTCAGGATGATCCATCCTCTCTCCTTCATCAGCTTCAGATCCCACTGTTTCCCTGAGCAGGAAGGTCTGGAATTGAAAATACAGAGGACATTAAACAACATTCACTCAGTACATGGCACTCATTTTGGTTTATAAGCTGGAAATTGAGCCATCAGTGCAGTGTCTAGAGTGTCAGGATGGCCGAGTGGTCTAGGCACTGCGTTCAGGTCGCAGTCTCTTTTGGAGGCGTGGGTTCGAATACCACTTCTGACAAGTGTCTTTTGCGAGGTGGATACATTTTTTGACTTTTTTTTTCCAAGCACCTGTATCAAAAACAATGTCAACAGTTTCTGTAAATTATCGATAAGATCTATTGTCCGTTGCTTGCACTAATTTCCTGAAGTTGGCTAAATCGCAGTAAATCGGTAAAGCCGGAACTCACAGCATCTTCAACAAATCGTGATAGAGGGGCAGAGATAAAGGTTTCGACCCTACATATCAAAAGCACAGCCGTCAATAGTTCAGCAAGTTCACAGTGCAGAAGGTTCAGTGGCACCAGGGTCCCCTGCATCCCAATCACAGCTGGTTTTTAACTTCTGTATTCTGGGCATGGGAGGGGTGTGTTGCATCGTGCACACACAGTGCCTGTTTCGCAAATAAGTTTTAATAAATACACAGAGAATAATATAGAGTCATTGGCCACGAGGAACACCTTCCCTGACCTTTTATTCTCTCCAGTTCCACGTCACTGCGTCTACCATCCAACTCCAAAACTCGGGGGAGACTAACACTCCCTACCTCCCTTGGTGTGCATCATAGGCGTGCCCATGACGAACACAACATTTCTCCTTAACCAATACAAAACAAACATAGCTGCTAAAAAAAAAGATACTAGTATACAAGAATAGTACACAACAAGAAATGCCACATTCAGTCAATCCACCCCGAATCCTTGCAGCCGCGTTGAGCATGGCGGTCGAGGACTCAAACTGTACCGTTCAAGTCCTTGTCTCAGAGGCACTGAGTTGATTGGTATGGAGCCAGGCACCTCCTGATCTGAATCTTGAACTGGCTCCAAATTCTGCATGTCCACACCCCCTGTTGTAGATGATTGAGAATTAGTAGCAGTCACCACCGGCCATGTGCACTGGCTCAAAATTCAGCATGTCCACACCCCATGTAGTAGATGATTGAGAATTAGTAGCAGTCACCACCGGATCCACTGTCAGGATGATCCATCCTCTCTCCTTCATCAGCTTCAGATCCCACTGTTTCCCTGAGCAGGAAGGTCTGGAATTGAAAATACAGAGGACATTAAACAACATTCACTCAGTACATGGCACTCATTTTGGTTTATAAGCTGGAAATTGAGCCATCAGTTCAGTGTCAAGAGTGTCAGGATGGCCGAGTGGTCTAAGGCGCTGCGTTCAGGTCGCAGTCTCCTTTGGAGGCGTGGGTTCAAATCCCACTTCTGACAAGTGTCTTTTGCGAGGTGGATACATTTGTGGACTTTTTTTTTCCAAGCACCCGTATCAAAAACAATGTCAACAGTTTCTGTAAATTATCGATAAGATCTATTGTCTGTTGCTTGCACTAATTTCCTGAAGTTGGCTAAATCGCAGTAAATCGGTAAAGCTGGAAATCACAGCAACTTCAACAAATCGTGATAGAGGGGCAGAGATAAAGGTTTCAACCCTACATATCAAGAGCGCAGCTGTCAATAGTTCAGCAGGTTCACAGTGCAGAAGGTTCAGTGGCACCATGGTCCCCTGCGTCCCAATCACAGCTGGTTTTTAACTTCTGTATTCAGGGCATGGGAGGGGTGTGTTGTATCGTGCACACACGGTGCCTGTTTCGCAGATAAGTTTTAATAAATACACAGAGAATAATATAGAGTCATTGGCCACGAGGAACACCTTCCCTGACCTTTTATTCTCTCCGGTTCCACGTCACCGCGCCTACCATCCACCTCCAAAACTCGGGGGAGACTAACACTCCCTACCTCCCTTGGTGTGCATCATAGGCGTGCCCATGACGAACACAACATTTCTCCTTAACCAATACAAAACAAACATAGCTGCTCAAAAAAAATATACTATACTAATCCAGTATTCAAGAATAGTACACAACAAGAAATGCCACATTCAGTCAATCCACCCCGAATCCTTGCAGCCGCGTTGAGCATGGCGGTCGAGGACTCAAACTGTACCGTTCAAGTCCTTGTCTCAGAGGCACTGAGTTGATTGGTATGGAGCCAGGCACCTCCTGATCTGAATCTTGAACTGGCTCTAAATTCTGCATGTCCACACCCCTTGTAGTAGATGATTGAGAATTAGTAGCAGTCACCACCGGCCAGGTGCACTGGCTCAAACTTCTGCATGTCCACACCCCATGTAGTCGATGATTGAGAATTAGTAGCAGTCACCACCGGATTCACTGTCAGGATGATCCATCCTCTCTCCTTCATCAGCTTCAGATCCCCCTGTTTCCCTGAGCAGGAAGGTCTGGAATTGAAAATACAGAGGACATTAAACAACATTCACTCAGTTCATGGCACTCATTTTGGTTTATACGCTCGAAATTGAGCCATGAGGGAGATGTGAAGAGTGTCAGGATGGATGAGTGGTCTAAGGCGCTGCGTTCAGGTTGCAGCCTCCCTTGGAGTTGTGGGTTCAAATCCCACTTCTGACAAGTGTATTTTGCGAGGTGGATACATTTTTGGACTTTTTTTTCCCAAGCACCATATCAAAAACAATGTCAACAGTTTCTGTAAATTATCGATAAGATCTATTTTCCGTTGCTTGCACTAATTGCCTGAACTTGGCTAAATCGCAATAAATCGGTAAAGCAGGAAATCACAGCATCTTCAACAAATCGTGATAGAGGGGCCGAGATAAAGGTTTCGACCCTACATATCAAAAGCGCAGCTGTCAATAGTTCAGCAGGTTCACAGTGCAGAAGGTTCAGTGGCACCAGGGTCCCCTGCGTCCCAATCACAGCTGGTTTTTAACTTCTGTATTCAGGGGATGGGAGGGGTGGGGGTGTTGCGTCGTGCACACACAGTGCCTGTTTTGCAGAGAAGTTTTAATAAATACACAAAGAATAATATGGAGTCTTTGGCCACGAGGAACACCTTCCCCTACCTTTTATTCTCTCCGATTCCACATCACCGCACCTAACATCCAACTCCAAAACTCGGGGGAGACTAACACTCCCTACCTCCCTTGGTGTGCATCATGGGCGTGCCCATGACGAACACAACATTTCTCCTTAACCAATACAAAACAAACATAGCTGCTCAAAAAAAGATACTATACTAATCCAGTATACAAGAATAGTACACAACAATAAATACCACATTCAGTCAATCCACCCCGAATCCTTGCAGCCGCGTTGAGCATGGCGGTCGAGGACTCAAACTGTACCGTTCAAGTCCTTGTCTCAGAGGCACTGAGTTGATTGGTATGGAGCCAGGCACCTCCTGATCTGAATCTTGAACTGGCTTCAAATTCTGCATGTCCACACCCCCTGTAGTAGATGATTGAGAATTAGTAGCAGTCACCACCGGCCATATGCACTGGCTCAAAATTCTGCAAGTCCACACCCCATGTAGTAGATGATTGAGAATTAGTAGCAGTCACCACAGGGTCCACTGTCAGGATGATCCATCCTCTCTCCTTCATCAGCTTCAGATCCCACTGTTTCCCTGAGCAGGAAGGTCTGGAATTGAAAATACAGAGGACATTAAATAACATTCACTCAGTACATGGCACTCATTTTGGTTTATAAGCTGGAAATTGAGCCATCAGTCTGGTGTCAAGAGTGTCAGGATGGCCGGGTGGTCTAAGGTGCTGCATTCAGGTCACAGTCTCCCTTGGAGATGTGGGTTCAAACCCCTCTTCTAACAAGTGTCTTTACAAGGTGGATACATTTTTGGCCTTTTTTTCCCAAGCACCCTTATCAAAAACAATGTCAACAGTTTCTGTAAATTATCGATAAGATCTATTGTCCGTTGCTTGCACTAATTGCCTGAAGTTGGCTAAATCGCAGTAAATCGGTAAAGCAGGAAATCACAGCATCTTCAACAAATCGTGATAGAGGGGCAGAGATAAAGGTTTCGACCCTACATATCAAAAGCACAGCCGTCAATAGTTCAGCAAGTTCACAGTGCAGAAGGTTCAGTGGCACCAGGGTCCCCTGCATCCCAATCACAGCTGGTTTTTAACTTCTTTATTCTGGGCATGGGAGGGGTGTGTTGCATCGTGCACACACAGTGCCTGTTTCGCAAATAAGTTTTAATAAATACACAGAGAATAATATAGAGTCATTGGCCACGAGGAACACCTTCCCTGACCTTTTATTCTCTCCAGTTCCACGTCACCGCGTCTACCATCCAACTCCAAAACTCGGGGGAGACTAACACTCCCTACCTCCCTTGGTGTGCATCATAGGCGTGCCCATGACGAACACAACATTTCTCCTTAACCAATACAAAACAAACATAGCTGCTCAAAAAAAATATACTATACTAATCCAGTATTCAAGAATAGTACACAACAAGAAATGCCACATTCAGTCAATCCACCCCGAATCCTTGCAGCCGCGTTGAGCATGGCGGTCGAGGACTCAAACTGTACCATTTACGTCGTTGTCTCAGAGGCACTGAGTTGATTGGTATGGAGCCAGGCACCTCCTGATCTGAATCTTGAACTGGCTCCAAATTCTGCATGTCCACACCCCCTGTAGTAGATGATTGAGAATTAGTAGCAGTCACCACCGGCCATGTGCACTGGCTCAAAATTCAGCATGTCCACACCCCATGTAGTAGATGATTGAGAATTAGTAGCAGTCACCACCGGATCCACTGTCAGGATGATCCATCCTCTCTCCTTCATCAGCTTCAGATCCCACTGTTTCCCTGAGCAGGAAGGTCTGGAATTGAAAATACTGAGGACATTAAACAACATTCACTCAGTACATGGCACTCATTTTGGTTTATAAGCTGGAAATTGAGCCAACAGTGCAGTGTCAAGAGTGTCAGGATGGCCGAGTGGTCTAAGGCGCTGCGTTCAGGTCGCAGTCTCCTTTGGAGGCGTGGGTTCAAATCCCACTTCTGACAAGTGTCTTTTGCGAGGTGGATACATTTTTGGACTTTTTTTTTCCAAGCACCCGTATCAAAAACAATGTCAACAGTTTCTGTAAATTATCGATAAGATTGTCCGTTGCTTGCACTAATTGCCTGAAGTTGGCTAAATCGCAGTAAATCGGTAAAGCGGGAAATCACAGCATCTTCAACAAATCGTGATAGAGGGGCAGAGATAAAGGTTTCGACGCTACATATCAAGAGCGCAGCTGTCAATAGTTCAGCAGGTTCACAGTGCAGAAGGTTCAGTGGCACCATGGTCCCCTGCGTCCCAATCACAGCTGGTTTTTAACTTCTGTATTCAGGGCATGGGAGGGGTGTGTTGCATCGTGCACACACGGTGCCTGTTTCGCAGATAAGTTTTAATAAATACACAGAGAATAATATAGAGTCATTGGCCACGAGGAACACCTTCCCTGACCTTTTATTCTCTCCGGTTCCACGTCACCGCGCCTACCATCCAAATCTAAAACTCGGGGGAGACTAACACTCCCTACCTAAATTCTGCATGTCCACACCCCTTGTAGTAGATGATTGAGAATTAGTAGCAGTCACCACCGGCCATGTGCACTGGCTCAAACTTCTGCATGTCCACACCCCATGTAGTCGATGATTGAGAATTAGTAGCAGTCACCACCGGATTCACTGTCAGGATGATCCATCCTCTCTCCTTCATCAGCTTCAGATCCCACTGTTTCCCTGAGCAGGAAGGTCTGGAATTGAAAATACAGAGGACATTAAACAACATTCACTCAGTTCATGGCACTCATTTTGGTTTATACGCTCGAAATTGAGCCATGAGGGAGATGTGAAGAGTGTCAGGATGGCTGAGTGGTCTAAGGCGCTGCGTTCAGGTTGCAGCCTCCCTTGGAGTTGTGGGTTCAAATCCCACTTCTGACAAGTGTATTTTGCGAGGTGGATACATTTTTGGACTTTTTTTCCCCAAGCACCGTATCAAAAACAATGTCAACAGTTTCTGTAAATTATCGATAAGATCTATTTTCCGTTGCTTGCACTAATTGCCTGAACTTGGCTAAATCGCAATAAATCGGTAAAGCAGGAAATCACAGCATCTTCAACAAATCGTGATAGAGGGGCCGAGATAAAGGTTTCGACCCTACATATCAAAAGCGCACCTGTCAATAGTTCAGCAGGTTCACAGTGCAGAAGGTTCAGTGGCACCAGGGTCCCCTGCGTCCCAATCACAGCTGGTTTTTAACTTCTGTATTCAGGGGATGGGAGGGGTGGGGTGTTGCGTCGTGCACACACAGTGCCTGTTTTGCAGAGAAGTTTTAATAAATACACAAAGAATAATATGGAGTCTTTGGCCACGAGGAACACCTTCCCCTACCTTTTATTCTCTCCGATTCCACATCACCGCACCTAACATCCAACTCCAAAACTCGGGGGAGACTAACACTCCCTACCTCCCTTGGTGTGCATCATGGGCGTGCCCATGACGAACACAACATTTCTCCTTAACCAATACAAAACAAACATAGCTGCTCAAAAAAAGATACTATACTAATCCAGTATACAAGAATAGTACACAACAATAAATACCACATTCAGTCAATCCACCCCGAATCCTTGCAGCCGCGTTGAGCATGGCGGTCGAGGACTCAAACTGTACCGTTCAAGTCCTTGTCTCAGAGGCACTGAGTTGATTGGTATGGAGCCAGGCACCTCCTGATCTGAATCTTGAACTGGCTTCAAATTCTGCATGTCCACACCCCCTGTAGTAGATGATTGAGAATTAGTAGCAGTCACCACCGGCCATATGCACTGGCTCAAAATTCTGCAAGTCCACACCCCATGTAGTAGATGATTGAGAATTAGTAGCAGTCACCACAGGGTCCACTGTCAGGATGATCCATCCTCTCTCCTTCATCAGCTTCAGATCCCACTGTTTCCCTGAGCAGGAAGGTCTGGAATTGAAAATACAGAGGACATTAAATAACATTCACTCAGTACATGGCACTCATTTTGGTTTATAAGCTGGAAATTGAGCCATCAGTCTGGTGTCAAGAGTGTCAGGATGGCCGGGTGGTCTAAGGTGCTGCATTCAGGTCGCAGTCTCCCTTGGAGACGTGGGTTCCAACCCCTCTTCTAACAAGTGTCTTTACGAGGTGGATACATTTTTGGCCTTTTTTCCCAAGCACCCTTATCAAAAACAATGTCAACAGTTTCTGTAAATTATCGATAAGATCTATTGTCCGTTGCTTGCACTAATTGCCTGAAGTTGGCTAAATCGCAGTAAATCGGTAAAGCAGGAAATCACAGCATCTTCAACAAATCGTGATAGAGGGGCAGAGATAAAGGTTTCGACCCTACATATCAAAAGCACAGCCGTCAATAGTTCAGCAAGTTCACAGTGCAGAAGGTTCAGTGGCACCAGGGTTCCCTGCATCCCAATCACAGCTGGTTTTTAACTTCTGTATTCTGGGCATGGGAGGGGTGTGTTGCATCGTGCACACACAGTGCCTGTTTCGCAAATAAGTTTTAATAAATACACAGAGAATAATATAGAGTCATTGGCCACGAGGAACACCTTCCCTGACCTTTTATTCTCTCCAGTTCCACGTCACCGCGTCTACCATCCAACTCCAAAACTCGGGGGAGACTAACACTCCCTACCTCCCTTGGTGTGCATCATAGGCGTGCCCATGACGAACACAACATTTCTCCTTAACCAATACAAAACAAACATAGCTGCTAAAAAAAAAGATACTATACTAAACCAGTATACAAGAATAGTACACAACAAGAAATGCCACATTCAGTCAATCCACCCCGAATCCTTGCAGCCGCGTTGAGCATGGCGGTCGAGGACTCAAACTGTACCGTTCAAGTCCTTGTCTCAGAGGCACTGAGTTGATTGGTATGAAGCCAGGCACCTCCTGATCTGAATCTTGAACTGGCTCCAAATTCTGCATGTCCACACCCCCTGTAGTAGATGATTGAGAATTAGTAGCAGTCACCACCGGCCATGTGCACTGGCTCAAAATTCAGCATGTCCACACCCCATGTAGTAGATGATTGAGAATTAGTAGCAGTCACCACCGGATCCACTGTCAGGATGATCCATCCTCTCTCCTTCATCAGCTTCAGATCCCACTGTTTCCCTGAGCAGGAAGGTCTGGAATTGAAAATACAGAGGACATTAAACAACATTCACTCAGTACATGGCACTCATTTTGGTTTATAAGCTGGAAATTGAGCCATCAGTGCAGTGTCAAGAGTGTCAGGATGGCCGAGTGGTCTAAGGCGCTGAGTTCAGGTCGCAATTTCCTTTAGAGGCGTGGGTTCAAATCCCACTTCTAACAAGTGTCTTTTGCGAGGTGGATACATTTTTGGACTTTTTTTTTCCAAGCACCCGTATCAAAAACAATGTCAACAGTTTCTGTAAATTATCGATAAGATCTATTGTCCGTTGCTTGCACTAATTTCCTGAAGTTGGCTAAATCGCAGTAAATCGGTAAAGCGGGAAATCACAGCATCTTCAACAAATCGTGATAGAGGGGCAGAGATAAAGGTTTCGACCCTACATATCAAGAGCGCAGCTGTCAATAGTTCAGCAGGTTCACAGTGCAGAAGGTTCAGTGGCACCATGGTCCCCTGCGTCCCAATCACAGCTGGTTTTTAACTTCTGTATTCAGGGCATGGGAGGGGTGTGTTGCATCGTGCACACACGGTGCCTGTTTCGCAGATAAGTTTTAATAAATACACAGAGAATAATATAGAGTCATTGGCCACGAGGAACACCTTCCCTGACCTTTTATTCTCTCCGGTTCCACGTCACCGCGCCTACCATCCAAATCCAAAACTCGGGGGAGACTAACACTCCCTACCTCCCTTGGTGTGCATCATAGGCGTGCCCATGACGAACACAACATTTCTCCTTAACCAATACAAAACAAACATAGCTGCTCAAAAAAAATATACTATACTAATCCAGTATTCAAGAATAGTACACAACAAGAAATGCCACATTCAGTCAATCCACCCCGAATCCTTGCAGCCACGTTGAGCATGGCGGTCGAGGACTCAAACTGTACCGTTCAAGTCCTTGTCTGAGAGGCACTGAGTTGATTGGTATGGAGCCAGGCACCTCCTGATCTGAATCTTGAACTGGCTCTAAATTCTGCATCTCCACACCCCTTGTAGTAGATGATTGAGAATTAGTAGCAGTCACCACCGGCCATGTGCACTGGCTCAAAATTCAGCATGTCCACACCCCATGTAGTAGATGATTGAGAATTAGTAGCAGTCACCACAGGATCCACTGTCAGGATGATCCATCCTCTCTCCTTCATCAGCTTCAGATCCCACTGTTTCCCTGAGCAGGAAGGTCTGGAATTGAAAATACAGAGGACATTAAACAACATTCACTCAGTACATGGCACTCATTTTGGTTTATAAGCTGTAAATTGTGCCATCAATACAGTGTCTAGAGTGTCAGGATGGCCGAGTGGTCTAGGCGCTGCGTTCAGGTCGCAGTCTCTTTTGGAGGCGTGGGTTCGAATACCACTTCTGACAAGTGTCTTTTGCGAGGTGGATACATTTTTTGACTTTTTTTTTCCAAGCACCCGTATCAAAAACAATGTCAACAGTTTCTGTAAATTATCGATAAGATCTATTGTCCGTTGCTTGCACTAATTTCCTGAAGTTGGCTAAATCGCAGTAAATCGGTAAAGCGGCAAATCACAGCATCTTCAACAAATCGTGATAGAGGGGCAGAGATAAAGGTTTCGACCCTACATATCAAGAGCGCAGCTGTCAATAGTTCAGCAGGTTCACAGTGCAGAAGGTTCAGTGGCACCAGGGTCCCCTGCGTCCCAATCACAGCTGGTTTTTAACTTCTGTATTCAGGGCATGGGAGGGGTGTGTTGCATCGTGCACACACGGTGCCTCTATCGCAGATAAGTTTTAATAAATACAAAGAGAATAATATAGAGTCATTGGCCACGAGGAACACCTTCCCTGACCTTTTATTCTCTCCGGTTCCACGTCACCGCGCCTACCATCCAACTCCAAAACTCGGGGGAGACTAACACTCCCTACCTCCCTTGGTGTGTATCATAGGCGTGCCCATGACGAACACAACATTTCTCCTTAAACAATACAAAACAAACATAGCTGCTCAAAAAAAAGATACTATACTATTCCAGTATACAAGAATAGTACACAACAAGAAATACCACATTCAGTCAATCCACCCCGAATCCTTGCAGCCGCGTTGAGCATGGCGGTCGAGGACTCAAACTGTACCGTTCAAGTCCTTGTCTCAGAGGCACTGAGTTGATTGGTATGGAGCCAGGCACCTCCTGATCTGAATCTTGAACTGGCTCCAAATTCTGCATGTCCACACCCCTTGTAGTAGATGATTGAGAATTAGTAGCAGTCACCACCGGCCATGTGCACTGGCTCAAACTTCTGCATGTCCACACCCCAAGTAGTCGATGATTGCGAATTAGTAGCAGTCACCACCGGATTCACTGTCAGGATGATCCATCCTCTCTCCTTCATCAGCTTCAGATCCCACTGTTTCCCTGAGCAGGAGGGTCTGGAATTGAAAATACAGAGGACATTAAACAAAATTCACTCAGTACATGGCACTCATTTTGGTTTATAAGCTGGAAATTGAGCCATCAGTGCAGTGTTAAGAGTGTCAGTATGGCAAGTGGTCTAAGGCGCTGCGTTCAGGTCGCATTTTCCTTTGGAGGCGTGGGTTCGAATCCCACTTCTGACAAGTGTCTTTTGCGAGGTGGATAAATTTTTGGACTTTTTTTTTCCAAGCACCCGTATCAAAAACAATGTCAACAGTTTCTGTAAATTATCGATAAGATCTATTGTCCGTTGCTTGCACTAATTTCCTGAAGTTGGCTAAATCGCAGTAAATCGGTAAAGCGGGAAATCACAGCATCTTCAACAAATCGTGATAGAGGGGCAGAGATAAAGGTTTCGACCCTACATATCAAGAGCGCAGCTGTCAATAGTTCAGCAGGTTCACAGTGCAGAAGGTTCAGTGGCACCAGGGTCCCCTGCGTCCCAATCACAGCTGGTTTTTAACTTCTGTATTCAGGGCATGGGAGGGGTGTGTTGCATCGTGCACACACGGTGCCTGTTTCGCAGATAAGTTTTAATAAATACACAGAGAATAATATAGAGTCATTGGCCACGAGGAACACCTTCCCTGACCTTTTATTCTCTCCGGTTCCACGTCACCGTGCCTACCATCCAACTCCAAAACTCGGGGGAGACTAACACTCCCTACCTCCCTTGGTGTGCATCATAGGCGTGCCCATGACGAACACAACATTTCTCCTTAGCCAATACAAAACAAACATAGCTGCTCAAAAAAAATATACTATACTAATCCAGTATTCAAGAATAGTTCACAACAAGAAATGCCACATTCAGTCAATCCACCCCGAATCCTTGCAGCCGCGTTGAGCATGGCGGTCGAGGACTCAAACTGTACCGTTCAAGTCCTTGTCTCAGAGGCACTGAGTTGATTGGTATGGAGCCAGGCACCTCCTGATCTGAATCTTGAACTGGCTCTAAATTCTGCATGTCCACACCCCTTGTAGTAGATGATTGAGAATTAGTAGCAGTCACCACCGGCCAGGTGCACTGGCTCAAACTTCTGCATGTCCACACCCCATGTAGTCGATGATTGAGAATTAGTAGCAGTCACCACCGGATTCACTGTCAGGATGATCCATCCTCTCTCCTTCATCAGCTTCAGATCCCCCTGTTTCCCTGAGCAGGAAGGTCTGGAATTGAAAATACAGAGGACATTAAACAACATTCACTCAGTTCATGGCACTCATTTTGGTTTATAGTCTCGAAATTGAGCCATGAGGGAGATGTGAAGAGTGTCAGGATGGCTGAGTGGTCTAAGGCGTTGCGTTCAGGTTGCAGCCTCCCTTGGAGTTGTGGGTTCAAATCCCACTTCTGACAAGTGTATTTTGCGAGGTGGATACATTTTTGGACTTTTTTTTCCCAAGCACCGTATCAAAAACAATGTCAACAGTTTCTGTAAATTATCGATAAGATCTATTTTCCGTTGCTTGCACTAATTGCCTGAACTTGGCTAAATCGCAATAAATCGGTAAAGCAGGAAATCACAGCATCTTCAACAAATCGTGATAGAGGGGCCGAGATAAAGGTTTCGACCCTACATATCAAAAGCGCAGCTGTCAATAGTTCAGCAGGTTCACAGTGCAGAAGGTTCAGTGGCACCAGGGTCCCCTGCGTCCCAATCACAGCTGGTTTTTAACTTCTGTATTCAGGGGATGGGAGGGGTGGGGTGTTGCGTCGTGCACACACAGTGCCTGTTTTGCAGAGAAGTTTTAATAAATACACAAAGAATAATATGGAGTCTTTGGCCACGAGGAACACCTTCCCCTACCTTTTATTCTCTCCGATTCCACATCACCGCACCTAACATCCAACTCCAAAACTCGGGGGAGACTAACACTCCCTACCTCCCTTGGTGTGCATCATGGGCGTGCCCATGACGAACACAACATTTCTCCTTAACCAATACAAAACAAACATAGCTGCTCAAAAAAAGATACTATACTAATCCAGTATACAAGAATAGTACACAACAATAAATACCACATTCAGTCAATCCACCCCGAATCCTTGCAGCCGCGTTGAGCATGGCGGTCGAGGACTCAAACTGTACCGTTCAATTCCTTGTCTCAGAGGCACTGAGTTGATTGGTATGGAGCCAGGCACCTCCTGATCTGAATCTTGAACTGGCTTCAAATTCTGCATGTCCACACCCCCTGTAGTAGATGATTGAGAATTAGTAGCAGTCACCACCGGCCATATGCACTGGCTCAAAATTCTGCAAGTCCACACCCCATGTAGTAGATGATTGAGAATTAGTAGCAGTCACCACAGGGTCCACTGTCAGGATGATCCATCCTCTCTCCTTCATCAGCTTCAGATCCCACTGTTTCCCTGAGCAGGAAGGTCTGGAATTGAAAATACAGAGGACATTAAATAACATTCACTCAGTACATGGCACTCATTTTGGTTTATAAGCTGGAAATTGAGCCATCAGTCTGGTGTCAAGAGTGTCAGGATGGCCGGGTGGTCTAAGGTGCTGCATTCAGGTCACAGTCTCCCTTGGAGACGTGGGTTCAAACCCCTCTTCTAACAAGTGTCTTTACGAGGTGGATACATTTTTGGCCTTTTTTTCCCAAGCACCCTTATCAAAAACAATGTCAACAGTTTCTGTAAATTATCGATAAGATCTATTGTCCGTTGCTTGCACTAATTGCCTGAAGTTGGCTAAATCGCAGTAAATCGGTAAAGCAGGAAATCACAGCATCTTCAACAAATCGTGATAGAGGGGCAGAGATAAAGGTTTCGACCCTACATATCAAAAGCACAGCCGTCAATAGTTCAGCAAGTTCACAGTGCAGAAGGTTCAGTGGCACCAGGGTCCCCTGCATCCCAATCACAGCTGGATTTTAACTTCTGTATTCTGGGCATGGGAGGGGTGTGTTGCATCGTGCACACACAGTGCCTGTTTCGCAAATAAGTTTTAATAAATACACAGAGAATAATATAGAGTCATTGGCCACGAGGAACACCTTCCCTGACCTTTTATTCTCTCCAGTTCCACGTCACCGTGTCTACCATCCAACTCCAAAACTCGGGGGAGACTAACACTCCCTACCTCCCTTGGTGTGCATCATAGGCGTGCCCATGACGAACACAACATTTCTCCTTAACCAATACAAAACAAACATAGCTGCTAAAAAAAAAGATACTATACTAAACCAGTATACAAGAATAGTACACAACAAGAAATGCCACATTCAGTCAATCCACCCCGAATCCTTGCAGCCGCGTTGAGCATGGCGGTCGAGGACTCAAACTGTACCGTTCAAGTCCTTGTCTCAGAGGCACTGAGTTGATTGGTATGGAGCCAGGCACCTCCTGATCTGAATCTTGAACTGGCTCCAAATTCTGCATGTCCACACCCCCTGTAGTAGATGATTGAGAATTAGTAGCAGTCACCACCGGCCATGTGCACTGGCTCAAAATTCAGCATGTCCACACCCCATGTAGTAGATGATTGAGAATTAGTAGCAGTCACCACCGGATCCACTGTCAGGATGATCCATCCTCTCTCCTTCATCAGCTTCAGATCCCACTGTTTCCCTGAGCAGGAAGGTCTGGAATTGAAAATACAGAGGACATTAAACAACATTCACTCAGTACATGGCACTCATTTTGGTTTATAAGCTGGAAATTGAGCCATCAGTGCAGTGTCTAGAGTGTCAGGATGGCCGAGTGGTCTAAGGCGCTGCGTTCAGGTCGCAATTTCCTTTGGAGGCGTGGGTTCAAATCCCACTTCTAACAAGTGTCTTTTGCGAGGTGGATACATTTTTGGACTTTTTTTTTCCAAGCACCCGTATCAAAAACAATGTCAACAGTTTCTGTAAATTATCGATAAGATCTATTGTCCGTTGCTTGCACTAATTTCCTGAAGTTGGCTAAATCGCAGTAAATCGGTAAAGCGGGAAATCACAGCATCTTCAACAAATCGTGATAGAGGGGCAGAGATAAAGGTTTCGACCCTACATATCAAGAGCGCAGCTGTCAATAGTTCAGCAGGTTCACAGTGCAGAAGGTTCAGTGGCACCAGGGTCCCCTGCGTCCCAATCACAGCTGGTTTTTAACTTCTGTATTCAGGGCATGGGAGGGGTGTGTTGCATCGTGCACACACGGTGCCTCTATCGCAGATAAGTTTTAATAAATACAAAGAGAATAATATAGAGTCATTGGCCACGAGGAACACCTTCCCTGACCTTTTATTCTCTCCGGTTCCACGTCACCGCGCCTACCATCCAACTCCAAAAGTTGGGGGAGACTAACACTCCCTACCTCCCTTGGTGTGCATCATAGGCGTGCCCATGACGAACACAACATTTCTCCTTAACCAATACAAAACAAACATAGCTGCTCAAAAAAAAGATACTATACTAAAACAGTATACAAGAATAGTACACAACAAGAAATGCCACATTCAGTCAATCCACCCCGAATCCTTGCAGCCGCGTTGAGCATGGCGGTCGAGGACTCAAACTGTACCGTTCAAGTCCTTGTCTCAGAGGCACTGAGTTGATTGGTATGGAGCCAGGCACCTCCTGATCTGAATCTTGAACTGGCTCCAAATTCTGCATGTCCAAACCCCTTGTAGTAGATGATTGAGAATTAGTAGCAGTCACCACCGGCCATGTGCACTGGCTCAAACTTCTGCATGTCCACACCCCAAGTAGTCAATGATTGCGAATTAGTAGCAGTCACCACCGGATTCACTGTCAGGATGATCCATCCTCTCTCCTTCATCAGCTTCAGATCCCACTGTTTCCCTGAGCAGGAGGGTCTGGAATTGAAAATACAGAGGACATTAAACAAAATTCACTCAGTACATGGCACTCATTTTGGTTTATAAGCTGGAAATTGAGCCATCAGTGCAGTGTTAAGAGTGTCAGGATGGCAAGTGGTCTAAGGCGCTGCGTTCAGGTCGCAGTCTCCTTTGGAGGCGTGGGTTCGAATCCCACTTCTGACAAGTGTCTTTTGCAAGGTGGATACATTTTTGGACTTTTTTTTTCCAAGCACCCGTATCAAAAACAATGTCAACAGTTTCTGTAAATTATCGATAAGATCTATTGTCCGTTGCTTGCACTAATTTCCTGAAGTTGGCTAAATCGCAGTAAATCGGTAAAGCGGGAAATCACAGCATCTTCAACAAATCGTGATAGAGGGGCAGAGATAAAGGTTTCGACCCTACATATCAAGAGCGCAGCTGTCAATAGTTCAGCAGGTTCACAGTGCAGAAGGTTCAGTGGCACCAGGGTCCCCTGCGTCCCAATCACAGCTGGTTTTTAACTTCTGTATTCAGGGCATGGGAGGGGTGTGTTGCATCGTGCACACACGGTGCCTGTTTCGCAAATAAGTTTTAATAAATACACAGAGAATAATATAGAGTCATTGGCCACGAGGAACACCTTCCCTGACCTTTTATTCTCTCCGGTTCCACGTCACCGCGCCTACCATCCAACTCCAAAACTCGGGGGAGACTAACACTCCCTACCTCCCTTGGTGTGTATCATAGGCGTGCCCATGACGAACACAACATTTCTCCTTAAACAATACAAAACAAACATAGCTGCTCAAAAAAAAGATACTATACTATTCCAGTATACAAGAATAGTACACAACAAGAAATACCACATTCAGTCAATCCACCCCGAATCCTTGCAGCCGCGTTGAGCATGGCGGTCGAGGACTCAAACTGTACCGTTCAAGTCCTTGTCTCAGAGGCACTGAGTTGATTGGTATGGAGCCAGGCACCTCCTGATCTGAATCTTGAACTGGCTCCAAATTCTGCATGTCCACACCCCTTGTAGTAGATGATTGAGAATTAGTAGCAGTCACCACCGGCCATGTGCACTGGCTCAAACTTCTGCATGTCCACACCCCAAGTAGTCGATGATTGAGAATTAGAAGCAGTCACCACCGGATTCACTGTCAGAATGATCCATCCTCTCTCCTTCATCAGCTTCAGATCCCACTGTTTTCCTGAGTAGGAAGGTCTGGAATTGAAAATACAGAGGACATTAAACAACATTCACTCAGTACATGGCACTCATTTTGGTTTATAAGCTGGAAATTGAGCCATCAGTGCAATGTCAAGAGTGTCAGGATGGCCGAGTGGTCTAAGGCGCTGCGTTCAGATCGCAGTCTCCTTTGGTGGTGTGGGTTCGAATCCTCCTTCTGACAAGTGTCTTTTGCGAGGTGGATACATTTTTGGACTTTTTTTTTCCAAGCAGCCGTATCAAAAACAATGTCAACAGTTTCTGTAAATTATCGATAAGATCTATTGTCCGTTGCTTGCACTAATTTCCTGAAGTTGGCTAAATCGCAGTAAATCGGTAAAGCGGGAAATCACAGCATCTTCAACAAATCGTGATAGAGGGGCAGAGATAAAGGTTTCGACCCTACATATCAAGAGCGCAGCTGTCAATAGTTCAGCAGGTTAACAGTGCAGAAGGTTCAGTGGCACCAGGGTCCCCTGCGTCCCAATCACAGCTGGTTTTTAACTTCTGTATTCAGGGCATGGGAGGGGTGTGTTGCATCGTGCACACACGGTGCCTGTTTCGCAGATAAGTTTTAATAAATACACAGAGAATAATATAGAGTCATTGGCCACGAGGAACACCTTCCCTGACCTTTTATTCTCTCCGGTTCCACGTCACCGCGCCTACCATCCAACTCCAAAACTCGGGGGAGACTAACACTCCCTACCTCCCTTGGTGTGCATCATAGGCGTGCCCATGACGAACACAACATTTCTCCTTAACCAATACAAAACAAACATAGCTGCTCAAAAAAAAGATACTATACTAATCCAGTATACAAGAATAGTACACAACAAGAAATACCACATTCAGTCAATCCACCCCGAATCCTTGCAGCCGCGTTGAGCATGGCGGTCGAGGACTCAAACTGTACCGTTCAAGTCCTTGTCTCAGAGGCACTGAGTTGATTGGTATGGAGCCAGGCACCTCCTGATCTGAATCTTGAACTGGCTCCAAATTCTGCATGTCCACACCCCTTGTAGTAGATGATTGAGAATTAGTAGCAGTCACCACCGGCCATGTGCACTGGCTCAAACTTCTGCATGTCCACACCCCAAGTAGTCGATGATTGAGAATTAGAAGCAGTCACCACCGGATTCACTGTCAGAATGATCCATCCTCTCTCCTTCATCAGCTTCAGATCCCACTGTTTTCCTGAGCAGGAAGGTCTGGAATTGAAAATACAGAGGACATTAAACAACATTCACTCAGTACATGGCACTCATTTTGGTTTATAAGCTGGAAATTGAGCCATCAGTGCAGTGTCAAGAGTGTCAGGATGGCTGAGTGATCTAAGGCGCTGTGTTCAGGTCGAAGTCTCCTTTGGAGGCGTGGGTTCGAATCCTCCTTCTGACAAGTGTCTTTTGCGAGGTGGATACATTTTTGGACTTTTTTTTTCCAAGCACCCGTATCAAAAACAATGTCAACAGTTTCTGTAAATTATCGATAAGATCTATTGTCCGTTGCTTGCACTAATTTCCTGAAGTTGGCTAAATCGCAGTAAATCGGTAAAGCGGGAAATCACAGCATCTTCAACAAATCGTGATAGAGGGGCAGAGATAAAGGTTTCGACCCTACATATCAAGAGCGCAGCTGTCAATAGTTCAGCAGGTTCACAGTGCAGAAGGTTCAGTGGCACCAGGGTCCCCTGCGTCCCAATCACAGCTGGTTTTTAACTTCTGTATTCAGGGCATGGGAGGGGTGTGTTGCATCGTGCACACACGGTGCCTGTTTCGCAGATAAGTTTTAATAAATACACAGAGAATAATATAGAGTCATTGGCCACGAGGAACACCTTCCCTGACCTTTTATTCTCTCCGGTTCCACGTCACCGCGCCTACCATCCAACTCCAAAACTCGGGGGAGACTAACACTCTCTACCTCCCTTGGTGTGCATCATAGGCGTGCCCATGACGAACACAACATTTCTCCTTAACCAATACAAAACAAACATAGCTGCTCAAAAAAAAGATACAATACTAATCCAGTATACAAGAATAGTACACAACAAGAAATGCCACATTCAGTCAATCCACCCCGAATCCTTGCAGCCGCGTTGAGCATGGCGGTCGAGGACTCAAACTGTACCGTTCAAGTCCTTGTCTCAGAGGCACTGAGTTGATTGGTATGGAGCCAGTCACCTCCTGATCTGAATCTTGAACTGGCTCCAAATTCTGCATGTCCAACCCCCTTGTAGTAGATGATTGAGAATTAGTAGCAGTCACCACCGGCCATGTGCACTGGCTCAAACTTCTGCATGTCCACACCCCATGTAGTCGATGATTGAGAATTAGTAGCAGTCACCACCGGATTCACTGTCAGGATGATCCATCCTCTCTCCTTCATCAGCTTCAGATCCCACTGTTTCCCTGAGCAGGAAGGTCTGGAATTGAAAATACAGAGGACATTAAACAACATTGACTCAGTACATGGCACTCATTTTGGTTTATACGCTCGAAATTGAGCCCTGAGCGAGGTGTGAAGAGTGTCATGATGGCCGAGTGGTCTAAGGCGCTGCGTTCAGGTCGCAGTCTCCCTTGGAGGTGTGGATTCATATCCCACTTCTGACAAGTGTATTTTGCGAGGTGGATACATTTTTGGACTTTTTTTTCCCAAGCACCGTATCAAAAACAATGTCAACAGTTTCTGTAAATTATCGATAAGATCTATTTTCCGTTGCTTGCACTAATTGCCTGAAGTTGCCTAAATCGCAGTAAATCGGTAAAGCAGGAAATCACAGCATCTTCAACAAATCGTGATAGAGGGGCCGAGATAAAGGTTTCGACCCTACATATCAAAAGCGCAGCTGTCATTAGTTCAGCAGGTTCACAGTGCAGAAGGTTCAGTGGCACCAGGGTC
This sequence comes from Pleurodeles waltl, assembly GCF_031143425.1. Classification (NCBI taxonomy): domain Eukaryota; kingdom Metazoa; phylum Chordata; class Amphibia; order Caudata; family Salamandridae; genus Pleurodeles; species Pleurodeles waltl. Next base: position 7,370,558 of record NW_027150097.1, read on the forward strand.
CCCTGCGTCCCAATCAGAGCTGGTTTTTAACTTCTGTATTCAGGGGATGGGAGGGGTGGGGGTGTTGCGTCGTGCACACACAGTGCCTGTTTTGCAGAGAAGTTTTAATAAATACACAAAGAATAATATGGAGTCTTTGGCCACGAGGAACACCTTCCCCTACCTTTTATTCTCTCCGATTCCACATCACCGCACCTAACATCCAACTCCAAAACTCGGGGGAGACTAACACTCCCTACCTCCCTTGGTGTGCATCATGGGCGTGCCCATGACGAACACAACATTTCTCCTTAACCAATACAAAACAAACATAGCTGCTCAAAAAAAAGATACTATACTAATCCAGTATACAAGAATAGTACACAACAAGAAATGCCACATTCAGTCAATCCACCCCGAATCCTTGCAGCCACGTTGAGCATGGCGGTCGAGGACTCAAACTGTACCGTTCAAGTCCTTGTCTCAGAGGCACTGAGTTGATTGGTATGGAGCCAGGCACCTCCTGATCTGAATCTTGAACTGGCTCAAATTCTGCATGTCCACACCCCTAGTAGTAGATGATTGAGAATTAGTAGCAGTCACCACCGGCCATGTGCACTGGCTCAAACTTCTGCATGTCCACACCCCAAGTAGTCGATGATTGCGAATTAGAAGCAGTCACCACCGGATTCACTGTCAGGATGATCCATCCTCTCTCCTTCATCAGCTTCAGATCCCACTGTTTCCCTGAGCAGGAGGGTCTGGAATTGAAAATACAGAGGACATTAAACAAAATTCACTCAGTACATGGCACTCATTTTGGTTTATAAGCTGGAAATTGAGCCATCAGTGCAGTGTTAAGAGTGTCAGGATGGCAAGTGGTCTAAGGCGCTGCGTTCAGGTCGCAGTCTCCTTTGGAGGCGTGGGTTCGAATCCCACTTCTGACAAGTGTCTTTTGCGAGGTGGATACATTTTTGGACTTTTTTTTTCCAAGCACCCGTATCAAAAACAATGTCAACAGTTTCTGTAAATTATCGATAAGATCTATTGTCCGTTGCTTGCACTAATTTCCTGAAGTTGGCTAAATCGCAGTAAATCGGTAAAGCGGGAAATCACAGCATCTTCAACAAATCGTGATAGAGGGGCAGAGATAAAGGTTTCGACCCTACATATCAAGAGCGCAGCTGTCAATAGTTCAGCAGGTTCACAGTGCAGAAGGTTCAGTGGCACCAGGGTCCCCTGCGTCCCAATCACAGCTGGTTTTTAACTTCTGTATTCAGGGCATGGGCGGGGTGTGTTGCATCGTGCACACACGGTGCCTGTTTCGCAGATAAGTTTTAATAAATACACAGAGAATAATATAGAGTCATTGGCCACGTGGAACACCTTCCCTGACCTTTTATTCTCTCCGGTTCCACGTCACCGCGCCTACCATCCAACTCCAAAACTCGGGGGAGACTAACACTCCCTACCTCCCTTGGTGTGCATCATAGGCGTGCCCATGACGAACACAACATTTCTCCTTAAACAATACAAAACAAACATAGCTGCTCATAAAAAAGATACTATACTAATCCAGTATACAAGAATAGTACACAACAAGAAATACCACATTCAGTCAATCCACCCCGAATCCTTGCAGCCGCGTTGAGCATGGTGGTCGAGGACTCAAACTGTACCGTTCAAGTCCTTGTCTCAGAGGCACTGAGTTGATTGGTATGGAGCCAGGCACCTCCTGATCTGAATCTTGAACTGGCTGCAAATTCTGCATGTCCACACCCCTTGTAGTAGATGATTGAGAATTAGTAGCAGTCACCACCGGCCATGTGCACTGGCTCAAACTTCTGCATGTCCACACCCCAAGTAGTCGATGATTGAGAATTAGAAGCAGTCACCACCGGATTCACTGTCAGAATGATCCATCCTCTCTCCTTCATCTGCTTCAGATCCCACTGTTTTCCTGAGCAGGAAGGTCTGGAATTGAAAATACAGAGGACATTAAACAACATTCACTCAGTACATGGCACTCATTTTGGTTTATAAGCTGGAAATTGAGCCATCAGTGCAATGTCAAGAGTGTCAGGATGGCCGAGTGGTCTAAGGTGCTGCGTTCAGATCGCAGTCTCCTTTGGTGGTGTGGGTTCGAATCCTCCTTCTGACAAGTGTCTTTTGCGAGGTGGATACATTTTTGGACTTTTTTTTTCCAAGCACCCGTATCAAAAACAATGTCAACAGTTTCTGTAAATTATCGATAAGATCTATTGTCCGGTGCTTGCACTAATTTCCTGAAGTTGGCTAAATCGCAGTAAATCGGTAAAGCGGGAAATCACAGCATCTTCAACAAATCGTGATAGAGGGGCAGAGATAAAGGTTTCGACCCTACATATCAAGAGCGCAGCTGTCAATAGTTCAGCAGGTTCACAGTGCAGAAGGTTCAGTGGCACCAGGGTCCCCTGCGTCCCAATCACAGCTGGTTTTTAACTTCTGTATTCAGGGCATGGGAGGGGTGTGTTGCATCGTGCACACACGGTGCCTGTTTCGCAGATAAGTTTTAATAAATACACAGAGAATAATATAGAGTCATTGGCCACGAGGAACACCTTCCCTGACCTTTTATTCTCTCCGGTTCCACGTCACCGCGCCTACCATCCAACTCCAAAACTCGGGGGAGACTAACACTCTCTACCTCCCTTGGTGTGCATCATAGGCGTGCCCATGACGAACACAACATTTCTCCTTAACCAATACAAAACAAACATAGCTGCTCAAAAAAAAGATACTATACTAATCCAGTATACAAGAATAGTACACAACAAGAAATGCCACATTCAGTCAATCCACCCCGAATCCTTGCAGCCGCGTTGAGCATGGCGGTCGAGGACTCAAACTGTACCGTTCAAGTAATTGTCTCAGAGGCACTGAGTTGATTGGTATGGAGCCAGGCACCTCCTGATCTGAATCTTGAACTGGCTCCAAATTCTGCATGTCCAACCCCCTTGTAGTAGATGATTGAGAATTAGTAGCAGTCACCACCGGCCATGTGCACTGGCTCAAACTTCTGCATGTCCACACCCCAAGTAGTCGATGATTGCGAATTAGTAGCAGTCACCACCGGATTCACTGTCAGGATGATCCATCCTCTCTCCTTCATCAGCTTCAGATCCCACTGTTTCCCTGAGCAGGAGGGTCTGGAATTGAAAATACAGAGGACATTAAACAAAATTCACGCAGTACATGGCACTCATTTTGGTTTATAAGCTGGAAATTGAGCCATCAGTGCAGTGTTAAGAGTGTCAGGATGGCAAGTGGTCTAAGGCGCTGCGTTCAGGTCGCAGTCTCCTTTGGAGGCGTGGGTTCGAATCCCACTTCTGACAAGTGTCTTTGGCGAGGTGGATACATTTTTGGACTTTTTTTTTCCAAGCACCCGTATCAAAAACAATGTCAACAGTTTCTGTAAATTATCGATAAGATCTATTGTCCGTTGCTTGCACTAATTTCCTGAAGTTGGCTAAATCGCAGTAAATCGGTAAAGCGGGAAATCACAGCATCTTCAACAAATCGTGATAGAGGGGCAGAGATAAATGTTTCGACCCTACATATCAAGAGCGCAGCTGTCAATAGTTCAGCAGGTTCACAGTGCAGAAGGTTCAGTGGCACCAGGGTCCCCTGCGTCCCAATCACAGCTGGTTTTTAACTTCTGTATTCAGGGCATGGGAGGGGTGTGTTGCATCGTGCACACACGGTGCCTGTTTCGCAGATAAGTTTTAATAAATACACAGAGAATAATATAGAGTCATTGGCCACGAGGAACACCTTCCCTGACCTTTTATTCTCTCCGGTTCCACGTCACCGCGCCTACCATCCAACTCCAAAACTCGGGGGAGACTAACACTCCCTACCTCCATTGGTGTGCATCATAGGCGTGCCCATGACGAACACAACATTTCTCCTTAACCAATACAAAACAAACATAGCTGCTCAAAAAAAAGATACTATACTAATCCAGTATACAAGAATAGTACACAACAAGAAATACCACATTCAGTCAATCCACCCCGAATCCTTGCAGCCGCGTTGAGCATGGCGGTCGAGGACTCAAACTGTACCGTTCAAGTCCTTGTCTCAGAGGCACTGAGTTGATTGGTATGGAGCCAGGCACCTCCTGATCTGAATCTTTAACTGGCTCCAAATTCTGCATGTCCACACCCCTTGTAGTAGATGATTGAGAATTAGTAGCAGTCACCACCGGCCATGTGCACTGGCTCAAACTTCTGCATGTCCACACCCCAAGTAGTCAATGATTGAGAATTAGAAGCAGTCACCACCGGATTCACTGTCAGAATGATCCATCCTCTCTCCTTCATCAGCTTCAGATCCCACTGTTTTCCTGAGCAGGAAGGTCTGGAATTGAAAATACAGAGGACATTAAACAACATTCACTCAGTACATGGCACTCATTTTGGTTTATAAGCTGGAAATTGAGCCATCAGTGCAGTGTCAAGAGTGTCAGGATGGCTGAGTGATCTAAGGCGCTGCGTTCAGGTCGCAGTCTCCTTTGGAGGCGTGGGTTCGAATCCTCCTTCTGACAAGTGTCTTTTGCGAGGTGGATACATTTTTGGACTTTTTTTTTCCAAGCACCCGTATCAAAAACAATGTCAACAGTTTCTGTAAATTATCGATAAGATCTATTGTCCGTTGCTTGCACTAATTTCCTGAAGTTGGCTAAATCGCAGTAAATCGGTAAAGCTGGAAATCACAGGATCTTCAACAAATCGTGATAGAGGGGCAGAGATAAAGGTTTCGACCCTACATATCAAGAGCGCAGCTGTCAATAGTTCAGCAGGTTAACAGTGCAGAAGGTTCAGTGGCACCAGGGTCCCCTGCGTCCCAATCACAGCTGGTTTTTAACTTCTGTATTCAGGGCATGGGAGGGGTGTGTTGCATCGTGCACACACGGTGCCTGTTTCGCAGATAAGTTTTAATAAATACACAGAGAATAATATAGAGTCATTGGCCACGAGGAACACCTTCCCTGACCTTTTATTCTCTCCGTTTCCACGTCACCGCGCCTACCATCCAACTCCAAAACTCGGGGGAGACTAACACTCTCTACCTCCCTTGGTGTGCATCATAGGCGTGCCCATGACGAACACAACATTTCTCCTTAACCAATACAAAACAAACATAGCTGCTCAAAAAAAAGATACTATACTAATCCAGTATACAAGAATAGTACACAACAAGAAATGCCACATTCAGTCAATCCACCCCGAATCCTTGCAGCCGCGTTGAGCATGGCGGTCGAGGACTCAAACTGTACCGTTCAAGTCCTTGTCTCAGAGGCACTGAGTTGATTGGTATGGAGCCAGGCACCTCCTGATCTGAATCTTGAACTGGCTCCAAATTCTGTATGTCCAACCCCCTTGTAGTAGATGATTGAGAATTAGTAGCAGTCACCACCGGCCATGTGCACTGGCTCAAACTTCTGCATGTCCACACCCCATGTAGTCGATGATTGAGAATTAGTAGCAGTCACCACCGGATTCACTGTCAGGATGATCCATCCTCTCTCCTTCATCAGCTTCAGATCCCACTGTTTCCCTGAGCAGGAGGGTCTGGAATTGAAAATACAGAGGACATTAAACAACATTGACTCAGTACATGGCACTCATTTTGGTTTATACGCTCGAAATTGAGCCCTGAGCGAGGTGTGAAGAGTGTCATGATGGCCGAGTGGTCTAAGGCGCTGCGTTTAGGTCGCAGTCTCCTTTGGAGGTGTGGATTCATATCCCACTTCTGACAAGTATATTTTGCGAGGTGGATACATTTTTGGACTTTTTTTTCCCAAGCACCGTATCAAAAACAATGTCAACAGTTTCTGTAAATTATCGATAAGATCTATTTTCCGTTGCTTGCACTAATTGCCTGAAGTTGGCTAAATCGCAGTAAATCGGTAAAGCAGGAAATCACAGCATCTTCAACAAATCGTGATAGAGGGGCCGAGATAAAGGTTTCGACCCTACATATCAAAAGCGCAGCTGTCAATAGTTCAGCAGGTTCACAGTGCAGAAGGTTCAGTGGCACCAGGGTCCCCTGCGTCCCAATCAGAGCTTGTTTTTAACTTCTGTATTCAGGGGATGGGAGGGGTGGGGGTGTTGCGTCGTGCACACACAGTGCCTGTTTTGCAGAGAAGTTTTAATAAATACACAAAGAATAATATGGAGTCTTTGGCCACGAGGAACACCTTCCCCTACCTTTTATTCTCTCCGATTCCACATCACCGCACCTAACATCCAACTCCAAAACTCGGGGGAGACTAACACTCCCTACCTCCCTTGGTGTGCATCATGAGCGTGCCCATGACGAACACAACATTTCTCCTTAACCAATACAAAACAAACATAGCTGCTCAAAAAAAAGATACTATACTAATCCAGTATACAAGAATAGTACACAACAATAAATACCACATTCAGTCAATCCACCCCGAATCCTTGCAGCCGCGTTGAGCATGGCGGTCGAGGACTCAAACTGTACTGTTCAAGTCCTTGTCTCAGAGGCACTGAGTTGATTGGTATGGAGCCAGGCACCTCCTGATCTGAATCTTGAACTGGCTTCAAATTCTGCATGTCCACACCCCCTGTAGTAGATGATTGAGAATTAGTAGCAGTCACCACCGGCCATATGCACTGGCTCAAAATTCTGCAAGTCCACACCCCATGTAGTAGATGATTGAGAATTAGTAGCAGTCACCACAGGGTCCACTGTCAGGATGATCCATCCTCTCTCCTTCATCAGCTTCAGATCCCACTGTTTCCCTGAGCAGGAAGGTCTGGAATTGAAAATACAGAGGACATTAAATAACATTCACTCAGTACATGGCACTCATTTTGGTTTATAAGCTGGAAATTGAGCCATCAGTCTGGTGTGAAGAGTGTCAGGATGGCCGGGTATTCTAAGGTGCTGCATTCAGGTCACAGTCTCCCTTGGAGACGTGGGTTCAAACTCCTCTTCTAACAAGTGTCTTTACGAGGTGGATAAATTTTTGGACTTTTTTTTCCAAGCACCCTTATCAAAAACATGGTCAACAGTTTCTGTAAATTATCGATAAGATCTATTGTCCGTTGCTTGCACTAATTGCCTGAAGTTGGCTAAATCGCAGTAAATCGGTAAAGCAGGAAATCACAGCATCTTCAACAAATCGTGATAGAGGGGCCGAGATAAAGGTTTCGACCCTACATATCAAAAGCACAGCCGTCAATAGTTCAGCAAGTTCACAGTGCAGAAGGTTCAGTGGCACCAGGGTCCCCTGCATCCCAATCACAGCTGGTTTTTAACTTCTGTATTCTGGGCATGGGAGGGGTGTGTTGCATCGTGCACACACAGTGCCTGTTTCGCAAATAAGTTTTAATAAATACACAGAGAATAATATAGAGTCATTGGCCACGAGGAACACCTTCCCTGACCTTTTATTCTCTCCAGTTCCACGTCACCGCGCCTACCATCCAACTCCAAAACTCGGGGGAGACTAACACTCCCTACCTCCCTTGGTGTGCATCATAGGCGTGCCCATGACAAACACAACATTTCTCCTTAACCAATACAAAACAAACATAGCTGCTAAAAAAAAAGATACTATACTAAACCAGTATACAAGAATAGTACACAACAAGAAATGCCACATTCAGTCAATCCACCCCGAATCCTTGCAGCCGCGTTGAGCATGGCGGTCAAGGACTCAAACTGTACCGTTCAAGTCCTTGTCTCAGAGGCACTGAGTTGATTGGTATGGAGCCAGGCACCTCCTGATCTGAATCTTGAACTGGCTCCAAATTCTGCATGTCCACACCCCCTGTAGTAGATGATTGAGAATTAGTAGCAGTCACCACCGGCCATGTGCACTGGCTCAAAATTCAGCATGTCCACACCCCATGTAGTAGATGATTGAGAATTAGTAGCAGTCACCACCGGATCCACTGTCAGGATGATCCATCCTCTCTCCTTCATCAGCTTCAGATCCCACTGTTTCCCTGAGCAGGAAGGTCTGGAATTGAAAATACAGAGGACATTAAACAACATTCACTCAGTACATGGCACTCATTTTGGTTTATAAGCTGGAAATTGAGCCATCAGTGCAGTGTCAAGAGTGTCAGGATGGCCGAGTGGTCTAAGGCGCTGCGTTCAGATTGCAGTCTCCTTTCGAGGCGTGGGTTCAAATCCCACTTCTGACAAGTGTCTTTTGCGAGGTGGATTCATTTTTGGACTTTTTTTTTCCAAGCACCCGTATCAAAAACAATGTCAACAGTTTCTGTAAATTATCGATAAGATCTATTGTCCGTTGCTTGCACTAATTTCCTGAAGTTGGCTAAATCGCAGTAAATCGGTAAAGCGGGAAATCACAGCATCTTCAACAAATCGTGATAGAGGGGCAGAGATAAAGGTTTCGACCCTACATATCAAGAGCGCAGCTGTCAATAGTTCAGCAGGTTCACAGTGCAGAAGGTTCAGTGGCACCATGGTCCCCTGCGTCCCAATCACAGCTGGTTTTTAACTTCTGTATTCAGGGCATGGGAGGGATGTGTTGCATCGTGCACACACGGTGCCTGTTTCGCAGATAAGTTTTAATAAATACACAGAGAATAATATAGAGTCATTGGCCACGAGGAACACCTTCCCTGACTTTTTATTCTCTCCGGTTCCACGTCACCGCGCCTACCATCCAACGCCAAAACTCGGGGGAGACTAACACTCCCTACCTCCCTTGGTGTGCATCATAGGCGTGCCCATGACGAACACAACATTTCTCCTTAACCAATACAAAACAAACATAGCTGCTCAAAAAAAATATACTATACTAATCCAGTATTCAAGAATAGTACACAACAAGAAATGCCACATTCAGTCAATCCACCCCGAATCCTTGCAGCCGCGTTGAGCATGGCGGTCGAGGACTCAAACTGTACCGTTCAAGTCCTTGTCTCAGAGGCACTGAGTTGATTGGTATGGAGCCAGGCACCTCCTGATCTGAATCTTGAACTGGCTCTAAATTCTGCATGTCCACACCCCTCGTAGTAGATGATTGAGAATTAGTAGCAGTCACCACCGGCCATGTGCACTGGCTCAAACTTCTGCATGTCCACACCCCATGTAGTCGATGATTGAGAATTAGTAGCAGTCACCACCGGATTCACTGTCAGGATGATCCATCCTCTCTCCTTCATCAGCTTCAGATCCCACTGTTTCCCTGAGCAGGAAGGTCTGGAATTGAAAATACAGAGGACATTAAACAACATTCACTCAGTACATGGCACTCATTTTGGTTTATACGCTCGAAATTGAGCCATGAGGGAGGTGTGAAGAGTGTCAGGATGGCTGAGTGGTCTAAGGCGCTGCGTTCAGGTTGCAGCTTCCCTTGGAGTTGTGGGTTCAAATCCCACTTCTGACAAGTGTATTTTGCGAGGTGGATACATTTTTGGACTTTTTTTTCCCAAGCACCGTATCAAAAACAATGTCAACAGTTTCTGTAAATTATCGATAAGATCTATTTTCCGTTGCTTGCACTAATTGCCTGAAGTTGGCTAAATCGCAATAAATCGGTAAAGCAGGAAATCACAGCATCTTCAACAAATCGTGATAGAGGGGCCGAGATAAAGGTTTCGACCCTACATATCAAAAGCGCAGCTGTCAATAGTTCCTCAGGTTCACAGTGCAGAAGGTTCAGTGGCACCAGGGTCCCCTGCGTCCCAATCACAGCTGGTTTTTAACTTCTGTATTCAGGGGATGGGAGGGGTGGGGGTGTTGCGTCTTGCACACACAGTGCCTGTTTTGCAGATAAGTTTTAATAAATACACAAAGAATAATATGGAGTCTTTGGCCACGAGGAACACCTTCCCCTACCTTTTATTCTCTCCGATTCCAAATCACCGCACCTACCATCCAACTCCAAAACTCGGGGGAGACTAACACTCCCTACCTCCCTTGGTGTGCATCATGGGCGTGCCCATGACGAACACAACATTTCTCCTTAACCAATACAAAACAAACATAGCTGCTAAAAAAAAAGATACTATACTAATCCAGTATACAAGAATAGTACACAACAATAAATACCACATTCAGTCAATCCACCCCGAATCCTTGCAGCCGCGTTGAGCATGGCGGTCGAGGACTCAAACTGTACCGTTCAAGTGCTTATCTCAGAGGCACTGAGTTGATTGGTATGGAGCCAGGCACCTCCTGATCTGAATCTTGAACTGGCTCCAAATTCTGCATGTCCACACCCCCTGTAGTAGATGATTGAGAATTAGTAGCAGTCACCACCGGCCATATGCACTGGCTCAAAATTCTGCAAGTCCACACCCCATGTAGTACATGATTGAGAATTAGTAGCAGTCACCACAGGGTCCACTGTCAGGATGATCCATCCACTCTCCTTCATCAGCTTCAGATCCCACTGTTTCCCTGAGCAGGAAGGTCTGGAATTGAAAATACAGAGGACATTAAATAACATTCACTCAGTACATGGCACTCATTTTGGTTTATAAGCTGGAAATTGAGCCATCAGTCTGGTGTCAAGAGTGTCAGGATGGCCGAGTGGTCTAAGGTGCTGCATTCAGATCACAGTCTCCCTTGGAGACGTGGGTTCAAACCACTATTCTGACAAGTGTCTTTGCGAGGTGGATACATTTTTTGACTTTTTTTTCCAAGCACCCTTATCAAAAACAATGTCAACAGTTTCTGTAAATTATCGATAAGATCTATTGTCCGTTGGTTGCACTAATTGCCTGAAGTTGGCTAAATCGCAGTAAATCGGTAAAGCAGGAAATCACAGCATCTTCAACAAATCGTGATAGAGGGGCCGAGATAAAGGTTTCGACCCTACATATCAAAAGCACAGCTGTCCATAGTTCAGCAGGTTCACAGTGCAGAAGGTTCAGTGGCACCAGGGTCCCCTGCGTCCCAATCACAGCTGGTTTTTAATTTCTGTATTCTGGGCATGGGAGGGGTGTGTTGCATCGTGCACACACAGTGCCTGTTTCGCAAATAAGTTTTAATAAATACACAGAGAATAATATAGAGTCATTGGCCACGAGGAACACCTTCCCTGACCTTTTATTCTCTCCGGTTCCACGTCACCGCGCCTACCATCCAACTCCAAAACTCGGGGGAGACTAACACTCCCTACCTCCCTTGGTGTGCATCATAGGCGTGCCCATGACGAACACAACATTTCTCCTTAACCAATACAAAACAAACAAAGCTGCTAAAAAAAAAGATACTATACTAAACCAGTATACAAGAATAGTACGCAACAAGAAATGCCACATTCAGTCAATCCACCCCGAATCCTTGCAGCCGCGTTGAGCATGGCGGTCGAGGACTCAAACTGTACCGTTCAAGTCCTTGTCTCAGAGGCACTGAGTTGATTGGTATGGAGCCAGGCACCTCCTGATCTGAATCTTGAACTGGCTCCAAATTCTGCATGTCCACACCCCTTGTAGTAGATGATTGAGAATTAGTAGCAGTCACCACCGGCCATGTGCACTGGCTCAAACTTCTGCATGTCCACACCCCAAGTAGTCGATGATTGCGAATTAGTAGCAGTCACCACCGGATTCACTGTCAGGATGATCCATCCTCTCTCCTTCATCAGCTTCAGATCCCACTGTTTCCCTGAGCAGGAAGGTCTGGAATTGAAAATACAGAGGACATTAAACAACATTCACTCAGTACATGGCACTCATTTTGGTTTATAAGCTGGAAATTGAGCCATCAGTGCAGTGTCAGGATGGCCGGGTGGTCTAAGGCGCTGCGTTCAGGTTGCAGTCTCCTTTGGAGGCGTGGATTTGAATCCCACTTCTGACAAATGTCTTTTGCGAGGTGGATACATTTTTTGACTTTTTTTTTCCAAGCACCCGTATCAAAAACAATGTCAACAGTTTCTGTAAATTATCGATAAGATCTATTGTCCGTTGCTTGCACTAATTTCCTGAAGTTGGCTAAATCGCAGTAAATCAGTAAAGCGGGAAATCACAGCATTTTCAACAAATCGTGATAGAGGGGCAGAGATAAAGGTTTCGACCCTACATATCAAGAGCGCAGCTGTCAATAGTTCAGCAGGTTCACAGTGCAGAAGGTTCAGTGGCACCAGGGTCCCCTGCGTCCCAATCACAGCTGGTTTTTAACTTCTGTATTCAGGGCATGAGAGGGGTGTGTTGGATCGTGCACACACGGTGCCTGTTTCGCAGATAAGTTTTATTAAATACACAGAGAATAATATAGAGTCATTGGCCACGAGGAACACCTTCCCTGACCTTTTATTCTCTCCGGTTCCACGTCACCGCGCCTACCATTCAACTCCAAAACTCAGGGGAGACTAACACTCCCTACCTCCCTTGGTGTGCATCATAGGCGTGCCCATGACGAACACAACATTTCTCCTTAACCAATACAAAACAAACATAGCTGCTCAAAAAAAAGATACTATACTAATCCAGTATACAAGAATAGTACACAACAAGAAATGCCACATTCAGTCAATCCACCCCGAATCCTTGCAGCCGCGTTGAGCATGGCGGTCGAGGACTCAAACTGTACCGTTCAAGTCCTTGTCTCAGAGGCACTGAGTTGATTGGTATGGAGCCAGGCACCTCCTGATCTGAATCTTGAACTGGCTCCAAATTCTGCATGTCCACACCCCTTGTAGTAGATGATTGAGAATTAGTAGCAGTCACCACCGGCCATGTGCACTGGCTCAAACTTCTGCATGTCCACACCCCATGTAGTCGATGATTGAGAATTAGTAGCAGTCACCACCGGATTCACTGTCAGGATGATCCATCCTCTCTCCTTCATCAGCTTCAGATCCCACTGTTTCCCTGAGCAGGAAGGTCTGGAATTGAAAATACAGAGGACATTAAACAACATTCACTCAGTACATGGCACTCATTTTGGTTTATAAGCTGAAAATTGAGCCATCAGTGCAGTGTCAAGAGTGTCAGGATGGCTGAGTGGTCTAAGGCGCTGCGTTCAGGTCGCAGCTTCCCTTGGAGGTGTGGGTTTAAATCCCACTTCTGACAAGTGTATTTTGCAAGGTGGATACATTTTTTGACTTTTTTTTCCAAAGCACCGTATCAAAAACAATGTCAACAGTTTCTGTAAATTATCGATAAGATCTATTTTCCGTTGCTTGCACTAATTGCCTGAAGTTGGCTAAATCGCAGTAAATCGGTAAAGCAGGAAATCACAGCATCTTCAACAAATCGTGATAGAGGGGCCGAGATAAAGGTTTCGACCCTACATATCAAAGCGCAGCTGTCAATAGTTCAGCAGGTTCACAGTGCAGAAGGTTCAGTGGCACCAGGGTCCCCAGCGTCCCAATCAGAGCTGGTTTTTAACTTCTGTATTCAGGGGATGGGAGGGGTGGGGGTGTTGCTTCGTGCACACAGAGTGCCTGTTTTGCAGAGAAGTTTTAATAAATACACAAAGAATAATATGGAGTCTTTGGCCACGAGGAACACCTTCCCCTACCTTTTATTCTCTCCGATTCCACATCACCGCACCTACCATCCAACTCCAAAACTCGGGGGAGACTAACACTCCCTACCTCCCTTGGTGTGCATCATGGGCGTGCCCATGACGAACACAACATTTCTCCTTAACCAATACAAAACAAACATAGCTGCTCAAAAAAAAGATACTATACTAATCCAGTATACAAGAATAGTACACAACAATAAATACCACATTCAGTCAATCCACCCCGAATCCTTGCAGCCGCGTTGAGCATGGCGGTCGAGGACTCAAACTGTACCGTTCAAGTCCTTGTCCCAGAGGCACTGAGTTGATTGGTATGGAGCCAGCCACCTCCTGATCTGAATCTTGAACTGGCTCCAAATTCTGCATGTCCACACCCCCTGTAGTAGATGATTGAGAATTAGTAGCAGTCACCACCGGCCATATGCACTGGCTCAAAATTCTGCAAGTCCACACCCCATGTAGTAGATGATTGAGAATTAGTAGCAGTCACCACAGGGTCCACTGTCAGGATGATCCATCCTCTCTCCTTCATCAGCTTCAGATCCCACTGTTTCCCTGAGCAGGAAGGTCTGGAATTGAAAATACAGAGGACATTAAATTACATTCACTCAGTACATGGCACTCATTTTGGTTTATAAGCTGGAAATTGAGCCATCAGTCTGGTGTCGAGAGTGTCAGGATGGCCGGGTGGTCTAAGGTGCTGTATTCAGGTCACAGTCTCCCTTGGAGACGTGGGATCAAGCCCCTTTTCTGACAAGTGTCTTTGCGAGGTGGATACATTTTTGGACTTTTTTTTCCAAGCACCCTTATCAAAAACAATGTCAACAGTTTCTGTAAATTATCGATAAGATCTATTGTCCGTTGCTTGCACTAATTGCCTGAAGTTGGCTAAATCGCAGTAAATCGGTAAAGCGGGAAATCACAGCATCTTCAACAAATCATGATAGAGGGGCAGAGATAAAGGTTTCGACCCTACATATCAAGAGCGCAGCTGTCCATAGTTCAGCAGGTTCACAGTGCAGAAGGTTCAGTGGCACCAGGGTCCCCTGCGTCCCAATCACAGCTGGTTTTTAACTTCTGTATTCAGGGCATGGGAGGGGTGTGTTGCATCGTGCACACATGGTGCCTGTTTCGCAGATAAGTTTTAATAAATACACAGAGAATAATATAGAGTCATTGGCCACGAGGAACACCTTCCCTGGCCTTTTATTCTCTCCGTTTCCACGTCACCGCGCCTACCATCCAACTCCAAAACTCGGGGGAGACTAACACTCCCTACCTCCCTTGGTGTGCATCATAGGCGTGCCAATGACGAACACAACATTTCTCCTTAACCAATACAAAACAAACATAGCTGCTTAAAAAAAAGATACTATACTAATCCAGTATACAAGAATAGTACAAAACAAGAAATTCCACATTCAGTCAATCCACCCAGAATCCTTGCAGCCGCGTTGAGCATGGCGGTCGAGGACTCAAACTGTACCGTTCAAGTCCTTGTCTCAGAGGCACTGAGTTGATTGGTATGGAGCCAGGCACCTCCTGATCTGAATCTTGAACTGGCTCCAAATTCTGCATGTCCACACCCCTTGTAGTAGATGATTGAGAATTAGTAGCAGTCACCACCGGCCATGTGCACTGGCTCAAACTTCTGCATGTCCACACCCCAAGTAGTTGATGATTGAGAATTACTAGCAGTCACCACCGGATTCACTGTCAGGATGATCCATCCTCTCTCCTTCATCAGCTTCAGATCCCACTGTTTCCCTGAGCAGGAAGGTCTGGAATTGAAAATACAGAGGACATTAAACAACATTCACTCAGTACATGGCACTCATTTTGGTTTATAAGCTGGAAATTGAGCCATCAGTGCAGTGTCAAGAGTATCAGGATGGCCGAGTGGTCTAAGGCGCTGAGTTCAGGTCACAGTCTCCTTTGGAGGCGTGGGCTCGAATCCCACTTCTGACAAGTGTCTTTTGCGAGGTGGATACATTTTTGGACTTTTTTTTTCCAAGCACCCGTATCAAAAACAATGTCAACAGTTTCTGTAAATTATCGATAAGATCTATTGTCCGTTGCTTGCACTAATTTCCTGAAGTTGGCTAAATCGCAGTAAATCGGTAAAGCGGGAAATCACAGCATCTTCAACAAATCGTGATAGAGGGGCAGAGATAAAGGTTTCGACCCTACATATCAAGAGCGCATCTGTCAATAGTTCAGCAGGTTCACAGTGCAGAAGGTTCAGTGGCACCAGAGTCCCCTGCGTCCCAATCACAGCTGGTTTTTAACTTCTGTATTCAGGGCATGGGAGGGGTGTGTTGCATCGTGCACACACGGTGCCTGTTTTGCAGATAAGTTTGAATAAATACACAGAGAATAATATAGAGTCATTGGCCACGAGGAACACCTTCCCTGACCTTTTATTCTCTCCGGTTCCACGTCACCGCGCCTACCATCCAACTCCAAAACTCGGGGGAGACTAACACTCCCTACCTCCCTTGGTGTGCATCATAGGCGTGCCCATGACGAACACAACATTTCTCCTTAACCAATACAAAACAAACATAGCTGCTCAAAAAAAAGATACTATACTAATCCAGTATACAAGAATAGTACACAACAAGAAATGCCACATTCAGTCAATCCACCCCGAATCCTTGCAGCCGCGTTGAGCATGGCGGTCGAGGACTCAAACTGTACCGTTCAAGTCCTTGTCTCAGAGGCACTGAGTTGATTGGTATGGAGCCAGGCACCTCCTGATCTGAATCTTGAACTGGCTCCAAATTCTGCATGTCCACACCCCTTGTAGTAGATGATTGAGAATTAGTTGCAGTCACCACCAGCCATGTGCACTGGCTCAAACTTCTGCATGTCCACACCCCAAGTAGTCGATGATTGCGAATTAGTAGCAGTCACCACCGGATTCACTGTCAGGATGATCCATCCTCTCTCCTTCATCAGCTTCAGATCCCACTGTTTCCCTGAGCAGGAAGGTCTGGAATTGAAAATACAGAGGACATTAAACAACATTCACTCAGTACATGGCACTCATTTTGGTTTATACGCTCGAAATTGAGCCATGAGCGAGGTGTGCAGAGTGTCGGGATGGCCGAGTGGTCTAAGGCGCTGCGTTCAGGTCGCAGCCTCCCTTGGAGGTGTGGGTTTAAATCCCACTTCTGACAAGTGTATTTTGCAAGGTGGATACATTTTTTGACTTTTTTTTCCAAAGCACCGTATCAAAAACAATGTCAACAGTTTCTGTAAATTATCGATAAGATCTATTTTCCGTTGCTTGCACTAATTGCCTGAAGTTGGCTAAATCGCAGTAAATCGGTAAAGCAGGAAATCACAGCATCTTCAACAAATCATGATAGAGGGGCCGAGATAAAGGTTTCGACCCTACATATCAAAGCGCAGCTGTCAATAGTTCAGCAGGTTCACAGTGCAGAAGGTTCAGTGGCACCAGGGTCCCCAGCGTCCCAATCAGAGCTGGTTTTTAACTTCTGTATTCAGGGGATGGGAGGGGTGGGGGTGTTGCGTCGTGCACACAGAGTGCCTGTTTTGCAGAGAAGTTTTAATAAATACACAAAGAATAATATGGAGTCTTTGGCCACGAGGAACACCTTCCCCTACCTTTTATTCTCTCCGATTCCACATCACCGCACCTACCATCCAACTCCAAAACTCGGGGGAGACTAACACTCCCTACCTCCCTTGGTGTGCATCATGGGCGTGCCCATGACGAACACAACATTTCTCCTTAACCAATACAAAACAAACATAGCTGCTCCAAAAAAAGATACTATACTAATCCAGTATACAAGAATAGTACACAACAATAAATACCACATTCAGTCAATCCACCCCGAATCCTTGCAGCCGCGTTGAGCATGGCGGTCGAGGACTCAAACTGTACCGTTCAAGTCCTTGTCTCAGAGGCACTGAGTTGATTGGTATGGAGCCAGCCACCTCCTGATCTGAATCTTGAACTGGCTCCAAATTCTGCATGTCCACACCCCCTGTAGTAGATGATTGAGAATTAGTAGCAGTCACCACCGGCCATATGCACTGGCTCAAAATTCTGCAAGTCCACACCCCATGTAGTAGATGATTGAGAATTAGTAGCAGTCACCACAGGGTCCACTGTCAGGATGATCCATCCTCTCTCCTTCATCAGCTTCAGATCCCACTGTTTCCCTGAGCAGGAAGGTCTGGAATTGAAAATACAGAGGACATTAAATTACATTCACTCAGTACATGGCACTCATTTTGGTTTATAAGCTGGAAATTGAGCCATCAGTCTGGTGTCGAGAGTGTCAGGATGGCCGGGTGGTCTAAGGTGCTGTATTCAGGTCACAGTCTCCCTTGGAGACGTGGGATGAAGCCCCTTTTCTGACAAGTGTCTTTGCGAGGTGGATACATTTTTGGACTTTTTTTTCCAAGCACCCGTACCAAAAACAATGTCAACAGTTTCTGTAAATTATCGATAAGATCTATTGTCCGTTGCTTGCACTAATTTCCTGAAGTTGGCTAAATCGCAGTAAATCGGTAAAGCGGGAAATCACAGCATCTTCAACAAATCGTGATAGAGGGGCAGAGATAAAGGTTTCGACCCTACATATCAAGAGCGCATCTGTCAATAGTTCAGCAGGTTCACAGTGCAGAAGGTTCAGTGGCACCAGAGTCCCCTGCGTCCCAATCACAGCTGGTTTTTAACTTCTGTATTCAGGGCATGGGAGGGGTGTGTTGCATCGTGCACACACGGTGCCTGTTTTGCAGATAAGTTTGAATAAATACACAGAGAATAATATAGAGTCATTGGCCACGAGGAACACCTTCCCTGACCTTTTATTCTCTCCGGTTCCACGTCACCGCGCCTACCATCCAACTCCAAAACTCGGGGGAGACTAACACTCCCTACCTCCCTTGGTGTGCATCATAGGCGTGCCCATGACGAACACAACATTTCTCCTTAACCAATACAAAACAAACATAGCTGCTCAAAAAAAAGATACTATACTAATCCAGTATACAAGAATAGTACACAACAAGAAATGCCACATTCAGTCAATCCACCCCGAATCCTTGCAGCCGCGTTGAGCATGGCGGTCGAGGACTCAAACTGTACCGTTCAAGTCCTTGTCTCAGAGGCACTGAGTTGATTGGTATGGAGACAGGCACCTCCTGATCTGAATCTTGAACTGGCTCCAAATTCTGCATGTCCACACCCCTTGTAGTAGATGATTGAGAATTAGTTGCAGTCACCACCAGCCATGTGCACTGGCTCAAACTTCTGCATGTCCACACCCCAAGTAGTCGATGATTGCGAATTAGTAGCAGTCACCACCGGATTCACTGTCAGGATGATCCATCCTCTCTCCTTCATCAGCTTCAGATCCCACTGTTTCCCTGAGCAGGAAGGTCTGGAATTGAAAATACAGAGGACATTAAACAACATTCACTCAGTACAGGGCACTCATTTTGGTTTATAAGCTGAAAATTGAGCCATCAGTGCAGTGTCAAGAGTGTCAGGATGGCTGAGTGGTCTAAGGCGCTGCGTTCAGGTCGCAGCTTCCCTTGGAGGTGTGGGTTCAAATCCCACTTCTGACAAGTGTATTTTGCGAGGTGGATACATTTTTGGACTTTTTTTTCCCAAGCACCGTATCAAAAACAATGTCAACAGTTTCTGTAAATTATCGATAAGATCTATTTTCCGTTGCTTGCACTAATTGCCTGAAGTTGGCTAAATCGCAGTAAATCGGTAAAGCAGGAAATCACAGCATCTTCAACAAATCGTGATAGAGGGGCCGAGATAAAGGTTTCGACCCTACATATCAAAAGCGCAGCTGTCAATAGTTCAGCAGATTCACAGTGCAGAAGGTTCAGTGGCACCAGGGTCCCCTGCGTCCCAATCAGAGCTGGTTTTTAACTTCTGTATTCAGGGGATGGGAGGGGTGGGGGTGTTGCGTCGTGCACACACAGTGCCTGTTTTGCAGAGAAGTTTTAATAAATACACAAAGAATAATATGGAGTCTTTGGCCACGAGGAACACCTTCCCCTACCTTTTATTCTCTCCGATTCCAAATCACGGCACCTACCATCCAACTCCAAAACTCGGGGGAGACTAACACTCCCTACCTCCCTTGGTGTGCATCATGGGCGTGCCCATGACGAACACATTTCTCCTTAACCAATACAAAACAAACATAGCTGCTCAAAAAAAAGATACTATACTAATCCAGTATACAAGAATAGTACACAACAATAAATACCACATTCAGTCAATACACCCCGAATCCTTGCAGCCGCGTTGAGCATGGCGGTCGAGGACTCAAACTGTACCGTTCAAGTCCTTGTCTCAGAGGCACTGAGTTGATTGGTATGGAGCCAGGCACCTCCTGATCTGAATCTTGAACTGGCTCCAAATTCTGCATGTCCACACCCCCTGTAGTAGATGATTGAGAATTAGTAGCAGTCACCACCGGCCATATGCACTGGCTCAAAATTCTGCAAGTCCACACCCCATGTAGTAGATGATTGAGAATTAGTAGCAGTCACCAC
Source organism: Pleurodeles waltl (assembly GCF_031143425.1). Classification (NCBI taxonomy): domain Eukaryota; kingdom Metazoa; phylum Chordata; class Amphibia; order Caudata; family Salamandridae; genus Pleurodeles; species Pleurodeles waltl. Next base: position 7,390,637 of record NW_027150097.1, read on the forward strand.
AGGGTCCACTGTCAGGATGATCCATCCTCTCTCCTTCATCAGCTTCAGATCCCACTGTTTCCCTGAGCAGGAAGGTCTGGAATTGAAAATACAGAGGACATTAAATAACATTCACTCAGTACATGGCACTCATTTTGGTTTATAAGCTGGAAATTGAGCCATCAGTCTGGTGTCAAGAGTGTCAGGATGGCCGGGTGGTCTAAGGTGCTGCATTCAGGTCACAGTCACCCTTGGAGATGTGGGTTCAAACCCCTCTTCTGACAAGTGTCTTTGCGAGGTGGATACATTTTTTGACTTTTTTTTCCAAGCACCCTTATCAAAAACAATGTCAACAGTTTCTGTAAATTATCGATAAGATCTATTTTCCGTTGCTTGCACTAATTGCCTGAAGTTGGCTAAATAGCAGTAAATCGGTAAAGCAGGAAATCACAGCATCTTCAACAAATCGTGATAGAGGGGCCGAGATAAAGGTTTCGACCCTACATATCAAAAGCGCAGCTGTCAATAGTTCAGCAGATTCACAGTGCAGAAGGTTCAGTGGCACCAAGGTCCCCTGCGTCCCAATCAGAGCTGGTTTTTAACTTCTGTATTCAGGGGATGGGAGGGGTCGGTGTGTTGCGTCGTGCACACACAGTGCCTGTTTTGCAGAGAAGTTTTAATAAATACACAAAGAATAATATGGAGTCTTTGGCCACGAGGAACACCTTCCCCTACCTTTTATTCTCTCCGATTCCAAATCACCGCACCTACCATCCAACTCCAAAATTCGGGGGAGACTAACACTCCCTACCTCCCTTGGTGTGCATCATGGGCGTGCCCATGACGAACACATTTCTCCTTAACCAATACAAAACAAACATAGCTGCTCAAAAAAAAGATACTATACTAATCCAGTATACAAGAATAGTACACAACAATAAATACCACATTCAGTCAATACACCCCGAATCCTTGCAGCCGCGTTGAGCATGGCGGTCGAGGACTCAAACTGTACCGTTCAAGTCCTTGTCTCAGAGGCACTGAGTTGATTGGTATGGAGCCAGGCACCTCCTGATCTGAATCTTGAACTGGCTCCAAATTCTGCATGTCCACACCCCCTGTAGTAGATGATTGAGAATTAGTAGCAGTCACCACCGGCCATATGCACTGGCTCAAAATTCTGCAAGTCCACACCCCATGTAGTAGATGATTGAGAATTAGTAGCAGTCACCACAGGGTCCACTGTCAGGATGATCCATCCTCTCTCCTTCATCAGCTCAGATCCCACTGTTTCCCTGAGCAGGAAGGTCTGGAATTGAAAATACAGAGGACATTAAATAACATTCACTCAGTACATGGCACTCATTTTGGTTTATAAGCTGGAAATTGAGCCATCAGTCTGGTGTCAAGAGTGTCAGGATGGCCGGGTGGTCTAAGGTACTGCATTCAGGTCACAGTCACTCTTGGAGATGTGGGTTCGAACCCCTCTTCTGACAAGTGTCTTTGCGAGGTGGATACATTTTTTGACTTTTTTTTCCAAGCACCCTTATCAAAAACAATGTCAACAGTTTCTGTAAATTATCGATAAGATCTATTGTCCGTTGGTTGCACTAATTGCCTGAAGTTGGCTAAATCGCAGTAAATCGGTAAAGCAGGAAATCACAGCATCTTCAACAAATCGTGATAGAGGTGCCGAGATAAAGGTTTCGACCCTACATATCAAAAGCACAGCTGTCCATAGTTCAGCAGGTTCACAGTGCAGAAGGTTCAGTGGCACCAGGGTCCCCTGCGTCCCAATCACAGCTGGTTTTTAACTTCTGTATTCTGGACATGGGAGGGGTGTGTTGCATCGTGCACACACAGTGCCTGTTTCGCAAATAAGTTTTAATAAATACACATGGAATAATATAGAGTCATTGGCCACGAGGAACACCTTCCCTGACCTTTTATTCTCTCCGGTTCCACGTCACCGCGCCTACCATCCAACTCCAAAACTCGGGGGAGACTAACACTCCCTACCTCCCTTGGTGTGCATCATAGGCGTGCCCATGACGAACACAACATTTCTCCTTAACCAATACAAAACAAACATAGCTGCTAAAAAAAAAGATACTATACTAAACCAGTATACAAGAATAGTACACAACAAGAAATGCCACATTCAGTCAATACACCCCGAATCCTTGCATCCGCGTTGAGCATGGCGGTCGAGGACTCAAACTGTACCGTTCAAGTCCTTGTCTCAGAGGTACTGAGTTGATTGGTATGGAGTCAGGCACCTCCTGATCTGAATCTTGAACTGGCTTCAAATTCTGCATGTCCACACCCCCTGTAGTAGATGATTGAGAATTAGTAGCAGTCACCACCGGCCATGTGCACTGGCTCAAAATTCAGCATGTCCACACCCCATGTAATAGATGATTGAGAATTAGTAGCAGTCACCACCGGATCCACTGTCAGGATGATCCATCCTCTCTCCTTCATCAGCTTCAGATCCCACTGTTTCCCTGAGCAGGAAGGTCTGGAATTGAAAATACAGAGGACACTAAATAACATTCACTCAGTACATGGCACTCATTTTGGTTTATACGCTCGAAATTGAGCCATGAGCGAAGTGTGAAGAGTGTCAGGATGGCCAAGTGGTCTAAGGCGCTGCGTTCAGGTCGCAGCCTCCCTTGGAGGTGTGGGTTCAAATCCCACTTCTGACAAGTGTATTTTGCGAGGTGGATACATTCTTGGACTTTTTTTCCCCAAGCACCGTATCAAAAACAATGTCAACAGTTTCTGTAAATTATCGATAAGATCTATTTTCCGTTGCTTGCACTAATTGCCTGAAGTTGGCTAAATCGCAGTAAATCGGTAAAGCAGGAAATCACAGCATCTTCAACAAATTGTGATAGATCGGCCGAGATAAAGGTTTCGACCCTACATATCAAAAGCGCAGCTGTCAATAGTTCAGCAGGTTCACAGTGCAGAAAGTTCAGTGGCACCAGGGTCCCCTGCGTCCCAATCAGACCTGGTTTTTAACTTCTGTATTCAGGGGATTGGAGGGGTGGGGGTGTTGCGTCGTGCACACACAGTGCCTGTTTTGCAGAGAAGTTTTAATAAATACACAAAGAATAATATGGAGTCTTTGGCCACGAGGAACACCTTCCCCTACCTTTTATTCTCTCCGATTCCACATCACCGCACCTACAATCCAACTCCAAAACTCGGGGGAGACTAACACTCCCTACCTCCCTTGGTGTGCATCATGGGCGTGCCCATGACTAACACAACATTTCTCCTTAACCAATACAAAACAAGCATAGCTGCTAAAAAAAAAGATACTATACTAATCTAGTATACAAAAATAGTACACAACAATAAATACCACATTCAGTCAATCCACCCCGAATCCTTGCAGCCGCGTTGAGCATGGCGGTCGAGGACTCAAACTGTACCGTTCAAGTCCTTGTCTCAGAGGCACTGAGTTGATTGGTATGGAGCCAGGCACCTCCTGATCTGAATCTTGAACTGGCTCCAAATTCTGCATGTCCACACCCCCTGTAGTAGATGTTTGAGAATTAGTAGCAGTCACCACCGGCCATATGCACTGGCTCAAAATTCGGCAAGTCCACACCCCATGTAGTAGATGATTGAGAATTAGTAGCAGCCACCACAGGGTCCAATGTCAGGATGATCCATCCTCTCTCCTTCATCAGCTTCAGATCCCACTGTTTCCCTGAGCAGGAAGGTCTGGAATTGAAAATACAGAGGACATTAAATAACATTCACTCAGTACATGGCACTCATTTTGGTTTATAAGCTGAAAATTGAGCCATCAGTCTGGTATCAAGAGTGTCAGGATGGCCGGGTGGTCTAAGGTGCTGCATTCAGGTCACAGTCTCCCTTGGAGACGTGGGTTGAAACCCATCTTCTGACAAGTGTCTTTGTGAGGTGGATACATTTTTGGACTTTTTTTTCCAAGCACCCTTATCAAAAACAATGTCAACAGTTTCTGTAAATTATCGATAAGATCTATTTTCCGTTGCTTGCACTAATTGCCTGAAGTTGGCTAAATAGCAGTAAATCGGTAAAGCAGGAAATCACAGCATCTTCAACAAATCGTGATAGAGGGGCCGAGATAAAGGTTTCGACCCTACATATCAAAAGCGCAGCTGTCAATAGTTCAGCAGATTCACAGTGCAGAAGGTTCAGTGGCACCAAGGTCCCCTGCGTCCCAATCAGAGCTGGTTTTTAACTTCTGTATTCAGGGGATGGGAGGGGTCGGTGTGTTGCGTCGTGCACACACAGTGCCTGTTTTGCAGAGAAGTTTTAATAAATACACAAAGAATAATATGGAGTCTTTGGCCACGAGGAACACCTTCCCCTACCTTTTATTCTCTCCGATTCCAAATCACGGCACCTACCATCCAACTCCAAAACTCGGGGGAGACTAACACTCCCTACCTCCCTTGGTGTGCATCATGGGCGTGCCCATGACGAACACATTTCTACTTAACCAATACAAAACAAACATAGCTGCTCAAAAAAAAGATACTATACTAATCCAGTATACAAGAATAGTACACAACAATAAATACCACATTCAGTCAATACACCCCGAATCCTTGCAGCCGCGTTGAGCATGGCGGTCGAGGACTCAAACTGTACCGTTAAAGTCCTTGTCTCAGAGGCACTGAGTTGATTGGTATGGAGCCAGGCACCTCCTGATCTGAATCTTGAACTGGCTCCAAATTCTGCATGTCCACACCCCCTGTAGTAGATGATTGAGAATTAGTAGCAGTCACCACCGGCCATATGCACTGGCTCAAAATTCTGCAAGTCCACACCCCATGTAGTAGATGATTGAGAATTAGTAGCAGTCACCACAGGGTCCACTGTCAGGATGAGCCATCCTCTCTCCTTCATCAGCTTCAGATCCCACTGTTTCCCTGAGCAGGAAGGTCTGGAATTGAAAATACAGAGGACATTAAATAACATTCACTCAGTACATGGCACTCATTTTGGTTTATAAGCTGGAAATTGAGCCATCAGTCTGGTGTCAAGAGTGTCAGGTTGGCCGGGTGGTCTAAGGTGCTGCATTCAGGTCACAGTCTCCCTTGGAGATGTGGGTTCAAACCCCTCTTCTGACAAGTGTCTTTGCGAGGTGGATACATTTTTTGACTTTTTTTTCCAAGCACCCTTATCAAAAACAATGTCAACAGTTTCTGTAAATTATCGATAAGATCTATTGTCCGTTGGTTGCACTAATTGCCTGAAGTTGGCTAAATCGCAGTAAATCGGTAAAGCAGGAAATCACAGCATCTTCAACAAATCGTGATAGAGGGGCCGAGATAAAGGTTTCGACCCTACATATCAAAAGCGCAGCTGTCAATAGTTCAGCAGGTTCACAGTGCAGAAAGTTCACTGGCACCAGGGTCCCCTGCGTCCCAATCAGAACTGGTTTTTAACTTCTGTATTCAGGGGATTGGAGGGGTGGGGGTGTTGCGTCGTGCACACACAGTGCCTGTTTTGCAGAGAAGTTTTAATAAATACACAAAGAATAATATGGAGTCTTTGGCCACGAGGAACACCTTCCCCTACCTTTTATTCTCTCCGATTCCACATCACCGCACCTACAATCCAACTCCAAAACTCGGGGGAGACTAACACTCCCTACCTCCCTTGGTGTGCATCATGGGCGTGCCCATGACTAACACAACATTTCTCCTTAACCAATACAAAACAAGCATAGCTGCTAAAAAAAAAGATACTATCCTAATCCAGTATACAAGAATAGTACACAACAATAAATACCACATTCAGTCAATCCACCCCGAATCCTTGCAGCCGCGTTGAGCATGGCGGTCGAGGACTCAAACTGTACCGTTCAAGTCCTTGTCTCAGAGGCACTGAGTTGATTGGTATGGAGCCAGGCACCTCCTGATCTGAATCTTGAACTGGCTCCAAATTCTGCATGTCCACACCCCCTGTAGTAGATGATTGAGAATTAGTAGCAGTCACCACCGGCCATATGCACTGGCTCAAAATTCTGCAAGTCCACACCCCATGTAGTAGATGATTGAGAATTAGTAGCAGTCACCACAGGGTCCACTGTCAGGATGATCCATCCTCTCTCCTTCATCAGCCTCAGATCCCACTGTTTCCCTGAGCAGGAAGGTCTGGAATTGAAAATACAGAGGACATTAAATAACATTCACTCAGTACATGGCACTCATTTTGGTTTATAAGCAGGAAATTGAGCCATCAGTCTGGTGTCAAGAGTGTCAGGATGGCCGGGTGGTCCAACGTGCTCCATTCAGGTCACAATCTCCCTTGGAGATGTGGGTTCAAACCCCTCATCTGACAAGTGTCTTTTGCGAGCTGGATACATTTTTGGACTTTTTTTTTCCAAGCACCCTTATCAAAAACAATGTCAACAGTTTCTGTAAATTATCGATAAGATCTATTGTCCGTTGCTTGCACTAATTGCCTGAAGTAGGCTAAATCGCAGTAAATCGGTAAAGCAGGAAATCACAGCATCTTCAACAAATCGTGATAGAGGGGCCGAGATAAAGGTTTCGACCCTACATATCAAAAGCACAGCTGTCCATAGTTCAGCAGGTTCACAGTGCAGAAGGTTCAGTGGCACCAGGGTCCCCTGCGTCCCAATCACAGCTGGTTTTTAACTTCTGTATTCTGGGCATGGGAGGGGTGTGTTGCATCGTGCACACACAGTGCCTGTTTCGCAAATAAGTTTTAATAAATACACAGAGAATAATATAGAGTCATTGGCCACGAGGAACACCTTCCCTGACCTTTTATTCTCTCCGGTTCCACGTCACCGCGCCTACCATCCAACTCCAAAACTCGGGGGAGACTAACACTCCCTACCTCCCTTGGTGTGCATCATAGGCGTGCCCATGACTAAAACAACATTTCTCCTTAACCAATACAAAACAAACATAGCTGCTAAAAAAAAAGATACTATACTAATCCAGTATACAAGAATAGTACACAACAAGAAATGCCACATTCAGTCAATCCACCCCGAATCCTTGCAGCCGCGTTGAGCATGGCGGTTGAGGACTCAAACTGTACCGTTCAAGTCCTTGTCTCAGAGGCACTGAGTTGATTGGTATGGAGCCAGGCACGTCCTGATCTGAATCTTGAACTGGCTCCAAATTCTGCATGTCCACACCCCTTGTAGTAGATGATTGAGAATTAGTAGCAGTCACCACCGGCCATGTGCACTGGCTCAAACTTCTGCATGTCCACATCCCAAGTAGTCGATGACTGCGAATTAGTAGCAGTCACTACCGGATTCACTGTCAGGATGATCCATCCTCTCTCCTTCATCAGCTTCAGATCCCACTGTTTCCCTGAGCAGGAAGGTCTGGAATTGAAAATACAGAGGACATTAAACAACATTCACTCAGTACATGGCACTCATTTTGGTTTATAAGCTGGAAATTGAGCCATCAGTGCAGTGCCAAGAGTGTCAGGATGGCCGAGTGGTGTAAGGCGCTGCGTTCAGGTTGCAGTCTCCTTTGGAGGCGTGGGTTCGAATCCCACTTCTGACAAGTGTCTTTTGCGAGGTGGATACATTTTTGGACTTTTTTTTTTCCAAGCACCCTTATCAAAAACAATGTCAACAGTTTCTGTAAATTATCGATAAGATCTATTGTCCGTTGCTTGCACTAATTTCCTGAAGTTGGCTAAATCGCAGTAAATCGGTAAAGCGGGAAATCACAGCATCTTCAACAAATCGTGATAGAGGGGCAGAGATAAAGGTTTCGACCCTACATATCAAGAGCGCAGCTGTCAATAGTTCAGCAGGTTCACAGTGCAGAAGGTTCAGTGGCACCAGGGTCCCCTGCGTCCCAATCACAGTTGGTTTTTAACTTCTGTATTCAGGGCATGGGAGGGGTGTGTTGCATCGTGCACACACGGTGCCTGTTTCGCAGATAAGTTTTAATAAATACACAGAGAATAATATAGAGTCATTGGCCACGAGGAACACCTTCCCTGACCTTTTATTCTCTCCGGTTCCACGTCACCGCTCCTACCATCCAACTCCAAAACTCAGGGGAGACTAACACTCCCTACCTCCCTTGGTGTGCATCATAGGCGTGCCCATTACGAACACAACATTTCTCCTTAACCAATACAAAACAAACATAGCTGCTCAAAAAAAAGATACTATACTAATCCAGTATAGAAGAATAGTACACAACAAGAAATGCCACATTCAGTCAATCCACCCCGAATCCTTGCAGCCGCGTTGAGCATGGCGGTCAAGGACTCAAACTGTACCGTTCAAGTCCTTGTCTCAGAGTCACTGAGTTGATTGGTATGGAGCCAGGCACCTCTTGATCTGAATCTTGAACTGGCTCCAAATTCTTCATGTCCACACCCCTTGTAGTAGATGATTGAGAATTAGTAGCAGTCACCACCGGCCATGTGCACTGGCTCAAACTTCTGCATGTCCACACCCCAAGTAGTCGATGACTGCGAATTAGTAGCAGTCACTACCGGATTCACTGTCAGGATGATCCATCCTCTCTCCTTCATCAGCTTCAGATCCCACTGTTTCCCTGAGCAGGAAGGTCTGGAATTGAAAATACAGAGGACATTAAACAACATTCACTCAGTACATGGCACTCATTTTGGTTTATAAGCTGGAAATTGAGCCATCAGTGCAGTGTCAAGAGTGTCAGGATGGCCGAGTGGTGTAAGGCGCTGCGTTCAGGTTGCAGTCTCCTTTGGAGGCGTGGGTTCGAATCCCACTTCTGACAAGTGTCTTTTGCGAAGTGGATACATTTTTGGACTTTTTTTTTTCCAAGCACCCTTATCAAAAACAATGTCAACAGTTTCTGTAAATTATCGATAAGATCTATTGTCCGTTGCTTGCACTAATTTCCTGAAGTTGGCTAAATCGCAGTAAATCGGTAAAGCGGGAAATCACAGCATCTTCAACAAATCGTGATAGAGGGGCAGAGATAAAGGTTTCGACCCTACATATCAAGAGCGCAGCTGTCAATAGTTCAGCAGGTTCACAGTGCAGAAGGTTCAGTGGCACCAGGGTCCCCTGCGTCCCAATCACAGTTGGTTTTTAACTTCTGTATTCAGGGCATGGGAGGGGTGTGTTGCATCGTGCACACACGGTGCCTGTTTCGCAGATAAGTTTCAATAAATACACAGAGAATAATATAGAGTCATTGGCCACGAGGAACACCTTCCCTGACCTTTTATTCTCTCCGGTTCCACGTCACCGCGCCTACCATCCAACTCCAAAACTCAGGGGAGACTAACACTCCCTACCTCCCTTGGTGTGCATCATAGGCGTGCCCATTACGAACACAACATTTCTCCTTAACCAATACAAAACAAACATAGCTGCTCAAAAAAAAGATACTATACTAATCCAGTATACAAGAATAGTACACAACAAGAAATGCCACATTCAGTCAATCCACCCCGAATCCTTGCAGCCGCGTTGAGCATGGCGGTCGAGGACTCAAACTGTACCGTTCAAGTCCTTGTCTCAGAGGCACTGAGTTGATTGGTATGGAGCCAGGCACCTCTTGATCTGAATCTTGAACTGGCTCCAAATTCTTCATGTCCACACCCCTTGTAGTAGATGATTGAGAATTAGTAGCAGTCACCACCGGCCATGTGCGCTGGCTTCAAATTCAGCATGTCCACACCCCATGTAGTCGATGATTGAGAATTAGTAGCAGTCACCACCGGATCCACTGTCAGGATGATCCATCCTCTCTCCTTCATCAGCTTCAGATCCCACTGTTTCCCTGAGCAGGAAGGTCTGGAATTGAAAATACAGAGGACATTAAACAACATTCACTCAGTACATGGCACTCATTTTGGTTTATAAGCTGGAAATTGAGCCATCAGTGCAGTGTCAAGAGTGTCAGGATGGCCGAGTGGTCTAAGGCGCTGCGTTCAGGTCGCAGTCTCCTTTGGAGGCGTGGGTTCGAGTCCCACTTCTGACAAGTGTCTTTTGCGAGGTGGATACATTTTTGGACTTTTTTTTCCCAAGCACCGTATCAAAAACAATGTCAACAGTTTCTGTAAATTATCGATAAGATCTATTTTCCGTTGCTTGGACTAATTGCCTTAAGTTGGCTAAATCGCAGTAAATCGGTAAAGCAGGAAATCACAGCATCTTCAACAAATCGTGATAGAGGGGCCGAGATAAAAGTTTCGACCCTACATATCAAAAGCGCAGCTGTCAATAGTTCAGCAGGTTCACAGTGCAGAAGGTTCAGTGGCACCAGGGTCCCCTGCGTCCCAATCACAGCTGGTTTTTAACTTCTGTATTCAGGGGATGGGAGGGGTGGGGGTGTTGCGTCGTGCACACACAGTGCCTGTTTTGCAGAGAAGTTTTAATAAATACACAAAGAATAATATGGAGTCTTTAGCCACGAGGAACACATTCCCCTACCTTTTATTCTCTCCGATTCCACATCACCGCAGCTACCATCCAACTCCAAAACTCGGGGGAGACTAACACTCCCTACCTCCCTTGGTGTGCATCATGGGCGTGCCCATGACGAACACAACATTTCTCCATAACCAATACAAAACAAACATAGCTGCTCAAAAAAAAGATACTATACTAATCCAGTATACAAGAATAGTACACAACAATAAATACCACATTCAGTCAATCCACCCCGAATACTTGCAGCCGCGTTGAGCATGGCGGTCGAGGACTCAAACTGTACCGTTCAAGTCCTTGTCTCAGAGGCACTGAGTTGATTGGTATGGAGCCAGGCACCTCCTGATCTGAATCTTGAACTGGCTCCAAATTCTGCATGTCCACACCCCCTGTAGTAGATGATTGAGAATTAGTAGCAGTCACCACCGGCCATATGCACTGGCTCAAAATTCTGCAAGTCCACACCCCATGTAGTAGATGATTGAGAATTAGTAGCAGTCACCACAGGGTCCACTGTCAGGATGATCCATCATCTCTCCTTCATCAGCTTCAGATCCCACTGTTTCCCTGAGCAGGAAGGTCTGGAATTGAAAATACAGAGGACATTAAATAACATTCACTCAGTACATGGCACTCATTTTGGTTTATAAGCTGGAAATTGAGCCATCAGTCTGGTGTCAAGAGTGTCAGGATGTCCGGGTGGTCCAAGGTGCTCCATTCAGGTCACAGTCTCCCTTGGAGATGTGGGTTCAAACCCCTCTTCTGACAAGTGTCTTTTGCGAGCTGGATACATTTTAGGACTTTTTTTTTCCAAGCACCCTTATCAAAAACAATGTCAACAGTTTCTGTAAATTATCGATAAGATCTATTGTCCGTTGCTTGCACTAATTGCCTGAAGTTGGCTACATCGCAGTAAATCGGTAAAGCAGGAAATCACAGCATCTTCAACAAATCGTGATGGAGGGGCCGAGATAAAGGTTTCGACCCTACATATCAAAAGCACAGCTGTCAATAGTTCAGCAGGTTCACAGTGCAGAAGGTTCAGTGGCACCAGGGTCCCCTGCGTCCCAATCACAGCTGGTTTTTAACTTCTGTATTCAGGGCACGGGAGGGGTGTGTTGCATCGTGCACACACTGTGCCTGTTTCGCAAATAAGTTTTAATAAATACACAGAGAATAATATAGAGTCATTGGCCACGAGGAACACCTTCCATGACCTTTTATTCTCTCCGGTTCCACGTCACCGCGCCTACCATCCAACTCCAAAACTTGGGGGAGACTAACACTCCCTACCTCCCTTGGTGTGCATCATAGGCGTGCCCATGACGAACACAACATTTCTCCTTAACCAATACAAAACAAACATAGCTGCTGAAAAAAAAGATACTATACTAAACCAGTATACAAGAATAGTACACAACAAGAAATGCCACATTCAGTCAATCCACCCTGAATCCTTGCAGCCGCGTTGAGCATGGCAGTCGAGGACTCAATCTGTACCGTTCAAGTCCTTGTCTCAGAGACACTGAGTTGATTGGTATGGAGCCAGGCACCTCCTGATCTGAATCTTGAACTGGCTCCAAATTCTGCATGTCCACACCCCCTGTAGTAGATGATTGAGAATTAGTAGCAGTCACCACCGGCCATGTGCACTGGCTCAAAATTCAGCATGTCCACACCCCATGTAGTAGATGATTGAGAATTAGTAGCAGTCACCACCAGATCCACTGTCAGGATGATCCATCCTCTCTCCTTCATCAGCTTCAGATCCCACTGTTTCCCTGAGCAGGAAGGTCTGGAATTGAAAATACAGAGGACATTAAACAACATTCACTCAGTACATGGCACTCATTTTGGTTTATAAGCTGGAAATTGAGCCATCAGTGCAGTGTCACGAGTGTCAGGATGGCCGAGTGGTCTAAGGCACTGCGTTCAGGTCGCAGTCTCATTTGGAGGCGTGGGTTCGAATCCCACTTCTGACAAGTGTCTTTTGCGAGGTGGATACATTTTTTGACTTTTTTTTTCCAAGCACCCGTATCAAAAACAATGTCAACAGTTTCTGTAAATTATCGATAAGATCTATTGTCCGTTGCTTGCACTAATTTCCTGAAGTTGGCTAAATCGCAGTAAATCGGTAAAGCGGGAAATCACAGCATCTTCAACAAATCGTGATAGAGGAGCAGAGATAAAGGTTTTGACCCTACATATCAAGAGCGCAGCTGTCAATAGTTCAGCAGGTTCACAGTGCAGAAGGTTCAGTGGCACCAGGGTCCCCTGCGTCCCAATCACAGCTGGTTTTTAACTTCTGTATTCAGGGCATGGGAGGGGTGTGTTGCATCGTGCACACATGGTGCCTATTTCGCAGATAAGTTTTAATAAATACACAGAGAATAATATAGAGTCATTGGCCACGAGGAACACCTTCCCTGGCCTTTTATTCTCTCCGGTTCCACGTCACCGCGCCTACCATCTAACTCCAAAACTCGGGGGAGACTAACACTCCCTACCTCCCTTAGTGTGCATCATAGGCGTGCCCATGACGAACACAACATTTCTCCTTAACCAATACAAAACAAACATAGCTGCTCAAAAAAAAGATACTATACTAATCCAGTATACAAGAATAGTACACAACAAGAAATGCCACATTCAGTCAATCCACCCCGAATCCTTGCAGCCGCGTTGAGCATGGCGGTCGAGGACTCAAACTGTACCGTTCAAGTCCTTGTCTCAGAGGCACTGAGTTGATTGGTATGGAGCCAGGCACCTCCTGATCTGAATCTTGAACTGGCTCCAAATTCTGCATGTCCACACCCCCTGTAGTAGATGATTGAGAATTAGTAGCAGTCACCACCGGCCATGTGCACTGGCTCAAAATTCAGCATGTCCACACCCCATGTAGTAGATGATTGAGAATTAGTAGCAATCACCCCCGGATCCACTGTCAGGATGATCCATCCTCTCTCCTTCATCAGCTTCAGATCCCACTGTTTCCCTGAGCAGGAAGGTCTGGAATTGAAAATACAGAGGACATTAAACAACATTCACTCAGTACATGGCACTCATTTTGGTTTATAAGCAAAAAATTGAGCCATCAGTGCAGTGTCAAGAGTGTCAGGATGGCCAAGTGGTCTAAGGCGCTGCGTTCAGGTCGCAGTCTCCTTTCGATGTGTGGGTTCGAATCCCTCTTCTGACGAGTGTCTTTTGCGAGGTGGATACATTTTTGGACTTTTTATTTCCAAGCACCCGTATCAAAAACAATGTCAACAGTTTCTGTAAATTATCGATAAGATCTATTGTCCGTTGCTTGCACTAATTTCCTGAAGTTGGCTAAATCGCAGTAAATCGGTAAAGCGGGAAATCACAGCATCTTCAACAAATCGTGATAGAGGGGCAGAGATAAAGGTTTCGACCCTACATATCAAGAGCGCAGCTGTCAATAGTTCAGCAGGATCACAGTGCAGAAGGTTCAGTGGCACCAGGGTCCCCTGCGTCCCAATCACAGCTGGTTTTTAACTTCTGTATTCAGGGCATGGGAGGGGTGTGTTGCATCGTGCACACACGGTGCCTGTTTCGCAGATAAGGTTTAACAAATACACAGAGAATAATATAGAGTCATTGGCCACGAGGAACACCTTCCCTGACCTTTTATTCTCTCCGGTTCCACGTCACCGCGCCTACCATCCAACTCCAAAACTCGGGGGAGACTAGCACTCCCTACCTCCCTTGGTGTGCATCATAGGGGTGCCCATGACGAACACAACATTTCTCCTTAACCAATACAAAACAAACATAGCTGCTCAAAAAAAAGATACTATACTAATCCAGTATACAAGAATAGTACACAACAAGAAATGCCACATTCAGTCAATCCACCCCGAATCCTTGCAGCCGCGTTGAGCATGGCGGTCGAGGACTCAAACTGTACCGTTCAAGTCCTTGTCTCAGAGGCACTGAGTTGATTGGTATGGAGCCAGGCACCTCCTGATCTGAATCTTGAACTGGCTCCAAATTCTGCATGTCCACACCCCCTGTAGTAGATGATTGAGAATTAGTAGCAGTCACCACCGGCCATGTGCACTGGCTCAAAATTCAGCATGTCCACACCCCATGTAGTAGATGATTGAGAATTAGTAGCAATCACCACCGGATCCACTGTCAGGATGATCCATCCTCTCTCCTTCATCAGCTTCAGATCCCACTGTTTCCCTGAGCAGGAAGGTCTGGAATTGAAAATACAGAGGACATTAAACAACATTCACTCAGTACATGGCACTCATTTTGGTTTATAAGCTGGAAATTGAGCCATCAGTGCAGTGCCAAGAGTGTCAGGATGGCCAAGTGGTCTAAGGCGCTGCGTTCAGGTCGCAGTCTTCTTTCGAGGTGGGGGTTCGAATCCCACTTCTGACGAGTGTCTTTTGCGAGGTGGATACATTTTTGGACTTTTTTTTTCCAAGCACCCGTATCAAAAACAATGTCAACAGTTTCTGTAAATTATCGATAAGATCTATTGTCCGTTGCTTGCACTAATTTCCTGAAGTTGGCTAAATCGCAGTAAATCGGTAAAGCGGGAAATCACAGCATCTTCAACAAATCGTGATAGAGGGGCAGAGATAAAGGTTTCGACCCTACATATCAAGAGCGCAGCTGTCAATAGTTCAGCAGGTTCACAGTGCAGAAGGTTCAGTGGCACCAGGGTCCCCTGCGTCCCAATCACAGTTGGTTTTTAACTTCTGTATTCAGGGCATGGGAGGGGTGTGTTGCATCGTGCACACACGGTGCCTGTTTCGCAGATAAGTTTCAATAAATACACAGAGAATAATATAGAGTCATTGGCCACGAGGAACACCTTCCCTGACCTTTTATTCTCTCCGGTTCCACGTCACCGCGCCTACCATCCAACTCCAAAACTCAGGGGAGACTAACACTCCCTACCTCCCTTGGTGTGCATCATAGGCGTGCCCATTACGAACACAACATTTCTCCTTAACCAATACAAAACAAACATAGCTGCTCAAAAAAAAGATACTATACTAATCCAGTATACAAGAATAGTACACAACAAGAAATGCCACATTCAGTCAATCCACCCCGAATCCTTGCAGCCGCGTTGAGCATGGCGGTCGAGGACTCAAACTGTACCGTTCAAGTCCTTGTCTCAGAGGCACTGAGTTGATTGGTATGGAGCCAGGCACCTCTTGATCTGAATCTTGAACTGGCTCCAAATTCTTCATGTCCACACCCCTTGTAGTAGATGATTGAGAATTAGTAGCAGTCACCACCGGCCATGTGCGCTGGCTTCAAATTCAGCATGTCCACACCCCATGTAGTCGATGATTGAGAATTAGTAGCAGTCACCACCGGATCCACTGTCAGGATGATCCATCCTCTCTCCTTCATCAGCTTCAGATCCCACTGTTTCCCTGAGCAGGAAGGTCTGGAATTGAAAATACAGAGGACATTAAACAACATTCACTCAGTACATGGCACTCATTTTGGTTTATAAGCTGGAAATTGAGCCATCAGTGCAGTGTCAAGAGTGTCAGGATGGCCGAGTGGTCTAAGGCGCTGCGTTCAGGTCGCAGTCTCCTTTGGAGGCGTGGGTTCGAGTCCCACTTCTGACAAGTGTCTTTTGCGAGGTGGATACATTTTTGGACTTTTTTTTCCCAAGCACCGTATCAAAAACAATGTCAACAGTTTCTGTAAATTATCGATAAGATCTATTTTCCGTTGCTTGGACTAATTGCCTTAAGTTGGCTAAATCGCAGTAAATCGGTAAAGCAGGAAATCACAGCATCTTCAACAAATCGTGATAGAGGGGCCGAGATAAAAGTTTCGACCCTACATATCAAAAGCGCAGCTGTCAATAGTTCAGCAGGTTCACAGTGCAGAAGGTTCAGTGGCACCAGGGTCCCCTGCGTCCCAATCACAGCTGGTTTTTAACTTCTGTATTCAGGGGATGGGAGGGGTGGGGGTGTTGCGTCGTGCACACACAGTGCCTGTTTTGCAGAGAAGTTTTAATAAATACACAAAGAATAATATGGAGTCTTTAGCCACGAGGAACACATTCCCCTACCTTTTATTCTCTCCGATTCCACATCACCGCAGCTACCATCCAACTCCAAAACTCGGGGGAGACTAACACTCCCTACCTCCCTTGGTGTGCATCATGGGCGTGCCCATGACGAACACAACATTTCTCCATAACCAATACAAAACAAACATAGCTGCTCAAAAAAAAGATACTATACTAATCCAGTATACAAGAATAGTACACAACAATAAATACCACATTCAGTCAATCCACCCCGAATACTTGCAGCCGCGTTGAGCATGGCGGTCGAGGACTCAAACTGTACCGTTCAAGTCCTTGTCTCAGAGGCACTGAGTTGATTGGTATGGAGCCAGGCACCTCCTGATCTGAATCTTGAACTGGCTCCAAATTCTGCATGTCCACACCCCCTGTAGTAGATGATTGAGAATTAGTAGCAGTCACCACCGGCCATATGCACTGGCTCAAAATTCTGCAAGTCCACACCCCATGTAGTAGATGATTGAGAATTAGTAGCAGTCACCACAGGGTCCACTGTCAGGATGATCCATCATCTCTCCTTCATCAGCTTCAGATCCCACTGTTTCCCTGAGCAGGAAGGTCTGGAATTGAAAATACAGAGGACATTAAATAACATTCACTCAGTACATGGCACTCATTTTGGTTTATAAGCTGGAAATTGAGCCATCAGTCTGGTGTCAAGAGTGTCAGGATGTCCGGGTGGTCCAAGGTGCTCCATTCAGGTCACAGTCTCCCTTGGAGATGTGGGTTCAAACCCCTCTTCTGACAAGTGTCTTTTGCGAGCTGGATACATTTTAGGACTTTTTTTTTCCAAGCACCCTTATCAAAAACAATGTCAACAGTTTCTGTAAATTATCGATAAGATCTATTGTCCGTTGCTTGCACTAATTGCCTGAAGTTGGCTACATCGCAGTAAATCGGTAAAGCAGGAAATCACAGCATCTTCAACAAATCGTGATGGAGGGGCCGAGATAAAGGTTTCGACCCTACATATCAAAAGCACAGCTGTCAATAGTTCAGCAGGTTCACAGTGCAGAAGGTTCAGTGGCACCAGGGTCCCCTGCGTCCCAATCACAGCTGGTTTTTAACTTCTGTATTCAGGGCACGGGAGGGGTGTGTTGCATCGTGCACACACTGTGCCTGTTTCGCAAATAAGTTTTAATAAATACACAGAGAATAATATAGAGTCATTGGCCACGAGGAACACCTTCCATGACCTTTTATTCTCTCCGGTTCCACGTCACCGCGCCTACCATCCAACTCCAAAACTTGGGGGAGACTAACACTCCCTACCTCCCTTGGTGTGCATCATAGGCGTGCCCATGACGAACACAACATTTCTCCTTAACCAATACAAAACAAACATAGCTGCTGAAAAAAAAGATACTATACTAAACCAGTATACAAGAATAGTACACAACAAGAAATGCCACATTCAGTCAATCCACCCTGAATCCTTGCAGCCGCGTTGAGCATGGCAGTCGAGGACTCAATCTGTACCGTTCAAGTCCTTGTCTCAGAGACACTGAGTTGATTGGTATGGAGCCAGGCACCTCCTGATCTGAATCTTGAACTGGCTCCAAATTCTGCATGTCCACACCCCCTGTAGTAGATGATTGAGAATTAGTAGCAGTCACCACCGGCCATGTGCACTGGCTCAAAATTCAGCATGTCCACACCCCATGTAGTAGATGATTGAGAATTAGTAGCAGTCACCACCAGATCCACTGTCAGGATGATCCATCCTCTCTCCTTCATCAGCTTCAGATCCCACTGTTTCCCTGAGCAGGAAGGTCTGGAATTGAAAATACAGAGGACATTAAACAACATTCACTCAGTACATGGCACTCATTTTGGTTTATAAGCTGGAAATTGAGCCATCAGTGCAGTGTCACGAGTGTCAGGATGGCCGAGTGGTCTAAGGCACTGCGTTCAGGTCGCAGTCTCATTTGGAGACGTGGGTTCGAATCCCACTTCTGACAAGTGTCTTTTGCGAGGTGGATACATTTTTTGACTTTTTTTTTCCAAGCACCCGTATCAAAAACAATGTCAACAGTTTCTGTAAATTATCGATAAGATCTATTGTCCGTTGCTTGCACTAATTTCCTGAAGTTGGCTAAATCGCAGTAAATCGGTAAAGCGGGAAATCACAGCATCTTCAACAAATCGTGATAGAGGAGCAGAGATAAAGGTTTTGACCCTACATATCAAGAGCGCAGCTGTCAATAGTTCAGCAGGTTCACAGTGCAGAAGGTTCAGTGGCACCAGGGTCCCCTGCGTCCCAATCACAGCTGGTTTTTAACTTCTGTATTCAGGGCATGGGAGGGGTGTGTTGCATCGTGCACACATGGTGCCTATTTCGCAGATAAGTTTTAATAAATACACAGAGAATAATATAGAGTCATTGGCCACGAGGAACACCTTCCCTGGCCTTTTATTCTCTCCGGTTCCACGTCACCGCGCCTACCATCTAACTCCAAAACTCGGGGGAGACTAACACTCCCTACCTCCCTTAGTGTGCATCATAGGCGTGCCCATGACGAACACAACATTTCTCCTTAACCAATACAAAACAAACATAGCTGCTCAAAAAAAAGATACTATACTAATCCAGTATACAAGAATAGTACACAACAAGAAATGCCACATTCAGTCAATCCACCCCGAATCCTTGCAGCCGCGTTGAGCATGGCGGTCGAGGACTCAAACTGTACCGTTCAAGTCCTTGTCTCAGAGGCACTGAGTTGATTGGTATGGAGCCAGGCACCTCCTGATCTGAATCTTGAACTGGCTCCAAATTCTGCATGTCCACACCCCCTGTAGTAGATGATTGAGAATTAGTAGCAGTCACCACCGGCCATGTGCACTGGCTCAAAATTCAGCATGTCCACACCCCATGTAGTAGATGATTGAGAATTAGTAGCAATCACCCCCGGATCCACTGTCAGGATGATCCATCCTCTCTCCTTCATCAGCTTCAGATCCCACTGTTTCCCTGAGCAGGAAGGTCTGGAATTGAAAATACAGAGGACATTAAACAACATTCACTCAGTACATGGCACTCATTTTGGTTTATAAGCAAAAAATTGAGCCATCAGTGCAGTGTCAAGAGTGTCAGGATGGCCAAGTGGTCTAAGGCGCTGCGTTCAGGTCGCAGTCTCCTTTCGATGTGTGGGTTCGAATCCCTCTTCTGACGAGTGTCTTTTGCGAGGTGGATACATTTTTGGACTTTTTTTTTCCAAGCACCCGTATCAAAAACAATGTCAACAGTTTCTGTAAATTATCGATAAGATCTATTGTCCGTTGCTTGCACTAATTTCCTGAAGTTGGCTAAATCGCAGTAAATCGGTAAAGCGGGAAATCACAGCATCTTCAACAAATCGTGATAGAGGGGCAGAGATAAAGGTTTCGACCCTACATATCAAGAGCGCAGCTGTCAATAGTTCAGCAGGATCACAGTGCAGAAGGTTCAGTGGCACCAGGGTCCCCTGCGTCCCAATCACAGCTGGTTTTTAACTTCTGTATTCAGGGCATGGGAGGGGTGTGTTGCATCGTGCACACACGGTGCCTGTTTCGCAGATAAGGTTTAACAAATACACAGAGAATAATATAGAGTCATTGGCCACGAGGAACACCTTCCCTGACCTTTTATTCTCTCCGGTTCCACGTCACCGCGCCTACCATCCAACTCCAAAACTCGGGGGAGACTAGCACTCCCTACCTCCCTTGGTGTGCATCATAGGGGTGCCCATGACGAACACAACATTTCTCCTTAACCAATACAAAACAAACATAGCTGCTCAAAAAAAAGATACTATACTAATCCAGTATACAAGAATAGTACACAACAAGAAATGCCACATTCAGTCAATCCACCCCGAATCCTTGCAGCCGCGTTGAGCATGGCGGTCGAGGACTCAAACTGTACCGTTCAAGTCCTTGTCTCAGAGGCACTGAGTTGATTGGTATGGAGCCAGGCACCTCCTGATCTGAATCTTGAACTGGCTCCAAATTCTGCATGTCCACACCCCCTGTAGTAGATGATTGAGAATTAGTAGCAGTCACCACCGGCCATGTGCACTGGCTCAAAATTCAGCATGTCCACACCCCATGTAGTAGATGATTGAGAATTAGTAGCAATCACCACCGGATCCACTGTCAGGATGATCCATCCTCTCTCCTTCATCAGCTTCAGATCCCACTGTTTCCCTGAGCAGGAAGGTCTGGAATTGAAAATACAGAGGACATTAAACAACATTCACTCAGTACATGGCACTCATTTTGGTTTATAAGCTGGAAATTGAGCCATCAGTGCAGTGCCAAGAGTGTCAGGATGGCCAAGTGGTCTAAGGCGCTGCGTTCAGGTCGCAGTCTTCTTTCGAGGTGGGGGTTCGAATCCCACTTCTGACGAGTGTCTTTTGCGAGGTGGATACATTTTTGGACTTTTTTTTTCCAAGCACCCGTATCAAAAACAATGTCAACAGTTTCTGTAAATTATCGATAAGATCTATTGTCCGTTGCTTGCACTAATTTCCTGAAGTTGGCTAAATCGCAGTAAATCGGTAAAGCGGGAAATCACAGCATCTTCAACAAATCGTGATAGAGGGGCAGAGATAAAGGTTTCGACCATACATATCAAGAGCGCAGCTGTCAATAGTTCAGCAGGATCACAGTGCAGAAGGTTCAGTGGCACCAGGGTCCCCTGCGTCCCAATCACAGCTGGTTTTTAACTTCTGTATTCAGGGCATGGGAGGGGTGTGTTGCATCGTGCACACACGGTGCCTGTTTCGCAGATAAGTTTCAATAAATACACAGAGAATAATATAGAGTCATTGGCCACGAGGAACACCTTCCCTGACCTTTTATTCTCTCCGGTTCCACGTCACCGCGCCTACCATCCAACTCCAAAACTCGGTGGAGAATAACACTCCCTACCTCCCTTGGTGTGCATCATAGGCGTGCCCATGACGAACACAACATTTCTCCTTAACCAATACAAAACAAACATAGCTGCTCAAAAAAAATATACTATACTAATCCAGTATACAAGAATAACACACAACAAGAAATGCCACATTCAGTCAATCCACCCCGAATCCTTGCAGCCGCGTTGAGCATGGCGGTCGAGGACTCAAACTGTACCGTTCAAGTCCTTGTCTCAGAGGCACTGAGTTGATTGGTATGGAGCCAGGCACCTCCTGATCTGAATCTTGAACTGGCTCCAAATTCTGCATGTCCACACCCCCTGTAGTAGATGATTGAGAATTAGTAGCAGTCACCACCGGCCATGTGCACTGGCTCAAAATTCAGCATGTCCACACCCCATGTAGTCGATGATTGAGAATTAGTAGCAGTCACCACCGGATTCACTGTCAGGATGATCCATCCTCTCTCCTTCATCAGCTTCAGATCCCACTGTTTCCCTGAGCAGGAAGGTCTGGAATTGAAAATACAGAGGACATTAAACAACATTCACTCAGTACATGGCACTCATTTTGGTTTATACGCTCGAAATTGAGCCATGAGGGAGCTGTGAAGAGTGTCAGGATGGCCGAGTGGTCTAAGGCGCTGCGTTCGGGTTACAGCTATCCTTGGAGGTATGGGTTCAAATCCCACTTCTGACAAGTGTATTTTGCGAGGTGGATACATTTTTGGACTTTTTTTTCCCAAGCACCGTATCAAAAACAATGTCAACAGTTTCTGTAAATTATCGATAAGATCTATTTTCCGTTGCTTGCACTAATTGTCTGAAGTTGGCTAAATCGCAGTAAATCGGTAAAGCAGGAAATCACAGCATCTTCAACAAATCGTGATAGAGGGGCCGAGATAAAGGTTTCGACCCTACATATCAAAAGCGCAGCTGTCAATAGTTCAGCAGGTTCATAGTGCAGAAGGTTCAGTGGCACCAGGGTCCCCTGCGTCCCAATCACAGCTGGTTTTTAACTTCTGTATTCAGGGGATGCGAGGGGTGGGGGTGTTGCGTCGTGCACACACAGTGCCTGTTTTGCAGAGAAGTTTTAATAAATACACAAAGAATAATATGGAGTCTTTAGCCACGAGGAACACCTTCCCCTACCTTTTATTCTCTCCGATTCCACATCACCGCACCTACCATCCAACTCCAAAACTCGGGGGAGACTAACACACCTTACCTCCCTTGGTGTGCATCATGGGCGTGCCCATGACGAACACAACATTTCTCCTTAACCAATACAAAACAAACATAGCTGCTCAAAAAAAAGATACTATACTAATCCAGTATACAAGAATAGTACACAGCAATAAATACCACATTCAGTCAATCCACCCCGAATCCTTGCAGCCGCGTTGAGCATGGCGGTCGAGGACTCAAACTGTACCGTTCAAGTCCTTGTCTCAGAGGCACTGAGTTGATTGGTATGGAGCCAGGCACCTCCTGATCTGAATCTTGAACTGGCTTCAAATTCTGCATGTCCACACCCCCTGTAGTAGATGATTGAGAATTAGTAGCAGTCACCACCGGCCATGTGCACTGGCTCAAAATTCTGCAAGTCCACACCCCATGTAGTAGATGATTGAGAATTAGTAGCAGTCACCACAGGGTCCACTGTCAGGATGATCCATCCTCTCTCCTTCATCAGCTTCAGATCCCACTGTTTCACTGAGCAGGAAGGTCTGGAATTGAAAATACAGAGGACATTAAATAACATTCACTCAGTACATGGCACTCATTTTGGTTTATAAGCTGGAAATTGAGCCATCAGTCTGGTGTCAAGAGTGTCAGGATGACCGGGTGGTTTAAGGTGCTGCATTCAGGTCACAGTCTCCCTTGGAGAGATGGGTTCAAACCCCTCCACTGACAAGTGTCTTTTGCGAGGTGGATACATTTTTTGACTTTTTTTTTCCAAGCACCCTTATCAAAAACAATGTCAACAGTTTCTGTAAATTATCGATAAGATCTATTGTCCGTTGCTTGCACTAATTGCCTGAAGTTGGCTAAATCGCAGTAAATCGGTAAAGCGGGAAATCACAGCATCTTCAACAAATCGTGATAGAGGGGCCGAGATAAAGGTTTCGACCCTACATATCAAAAGCACAGCTGTCAATAGTTCAGCAGGTTCACAGTGCAGAAGGTTCAGTGGCACCAGGGTCCCCTGCGTCCCAATCACAGCTGGTTTTTAACTTCTGTATTCAGGGCATGGGAGGGGTGTGTTGCATCGTGCACACACAGTGCCTGTTTCGCAAATAAGTTTTAATAAATACACAGAGAATAATATAGAGTCATTGGCCACGAGGAACACCTTCCCTGACCTTTTATTCTCTCCGGTTCCACGTCAATGCGCCTACCATCCAACTCCAAAACTTGGGGGAGACTAACACTCCCTACCTCCCTTGGTGTGCATCATAGGCGTGCCCATGACGAACACAACATTTCTCCTTAACCAATACAAAACAAACATAGCTGCTCAAAAAAAAGATACTATACTAAACCAGTATACAAGAATAGTACACAACAAGAAATGCCACATTCAGTCAATCCACCCTGAATCCTTGCAGCCGCGTTGAGCATGGCGGTCGAGGACTCAAACTGTACCGTTCAAGTCCTTGTCTCAGAGGCACTGAGTTGATTGGTATGGAGCCAGGCACCTCCTGATCTGAATCTTGAACTGGCTCCAAATTCTGCATGTCCACACCCCCTGTAGTAGATGATTGAGAATCAGTAGCAGTCACCACCGGCCATGTGCACTGGCTCAAAATTAAGCATGTCCACACCCCATGTAGTAGATGATTGAGAATTAGTAGCAGTCACCACCGGATCCACTGTCAGGATGATCCATCCTCTCTCCTTCATCAGCTTCAGATCCCACTGTTTCCCTGAGCAGGAAGGTCTGGAATTGGAAATACAGAGGACATTAAACAACATTCACTCAGTACATGGCACCCATTTTGGTTTATAAACTGGAAATTGAGCCATCAGTGCAGTGTCACGAGTGTCAGGATGGCCGAGTGGTCTAAGGCGCTGCGTTCACTTCGCTGTCTCCTTTGGAGGAGTGGGTTCGAATCCCACTTCTGACAAGTGTCTTTTGCGAGGTGGATACATTTTTGGACTTTTTTTTTCCAAGCACCCGTATCAAAAACAATGTAAACAGTTTCTGTAAATTATCGATAAGATCTATTGTCCGTTGCTTGCACTAATTTCCTGAAGTTGGCTAAATCGCAGTAAATCGGTAAAGCGGGAAATCACAGCATCTTCAACAAATCGTGATAGAGGGGCAGAGATAAAGGTTTCGACCCTACATATCAAGAGCGCAGCTGTCAATAGTTCAGCAGGTTCACAGTGCAGAAGGTTCAGTGGCACCAGGGTCCCCTGCGTCCCAATTACAGCTGGTTTTTAACTTCTGTATTCAGGGCATGGGAGGGGTGTGTTGCATCGTGCACACACGGTGCCTGTTTCGCAGATAAGTTTTAATAAATACACAGAGAATAATATAGAGTCATTGGCCACGAGGAACACCTTCCCTGACCTTTTATTCTCTCCGGTTCCACGTCACCGCGCCTACCATCCAACTCCAAAACTCGGGGGAGACTAACACTCCCTACCTCCCTTGGTGTGCATCATAGGCGTGCCCATGACGAACACAACATTTCTCCTTAACCAATACAAAACAAACATAGCTGCTCAAAAAAAAGATACTATACTAAACCAGTATACAAGAATAGTACACAACAAGAAATACCACATTCAGTCAATCCACCCCGAATCCTTGCAGCCGCGTTGAGCATGGCGGTCGAGGACTCAAACTGTACCGTTCAAGTCCTTTTCTCAGAGGCACTGAGTTGATTGGTATGGAGACAGGCACCTCCTGATCTGAATCTTGAACTGGCTCCAAATTCTGCATGTCCACACCCCCTGTAGTAGATGATTGAGAATTAGTAGCGGTCACCACCGGCCATATGCACTGGCTCAAACTTCTGCTTGGCCACACCCCAAGTAGTCGATGATTGAGAATTAGTAGCAGTCATCACCGGATTCACTGTCAGGATGATCCATCCTCTCTCCTTCATCAGCTTCAGATCCCACTGTTTCCCTGAGCAGGAAGGTCTGGAATTGAAAATACAGAGGACATTAAACAACATTCACTCAGTACATGGCACTCATTTTGGTTTATAAGCTGGAAATTGAGCCATCAGTGCAGTGTCAAGAGTGTCAGGATGGCCGAGTGGTCTAAGGCGCTGCGTTCAGGTCGCAGTCTCCTTTGGAGGCGTGGGTTCGAATCCCACTTCTGACAAGTGTCTTTTGCGAGGTGGATACATTTTTGGACTTTTTTTTTCCAAGCACCCGTATCAAAAACAATGTCAACAGTTTCTGTAAATTATCGATAAGATCTATTGTCCGTTGCTTGCACTAATTTCCTGAAGTTGGCTAAATCGCAGTAAATCGGTAAAGCGGGAAATCACAGCATCTTCAACAAATCATGATAGAGGGGCAGAGATAAAGGTTTCGACCCTACATATCAAGAGCGCAGCTGTCAATAGTTCAGCAGGTTCACAGTGCAGAAGGTTCAGTGGCACCAGGGTCCCCTGCGTCCCAATCACAGCTGGTTTTTAACTTCTGTATTCAGGGCATGGGAGGGGTGTGTTGCATCGTGCACACACAGTGCCTGTTTCGCAGATAAGTTTTAATAAATACACAGAGAATAATATAGAGTCATTGGCCACGAGGAACACCTTCCCTGACCTTTTATTCTCTCCGGTTCCACGTCACCGCGCCTACCATCCAACTCCAAAACTCGGGGGAGACTAACACTCCCTACCTCCCTTGGTGTGCATCATAGGTGTGCCCATGACGAACACAACATTTCTCCTTAACCAATACAAAACAAACATAGCTGCTCAAAAAAAAGATACTATACTAAACCAGTATACAAGAATAGTACACAACAAGAAATGCCACATTCAGTCAATCCAGCCCGAATCCTTGCAGCCGCGTTGAGCATGGCTGTCGAGGACTCAAACTGTACCGTTCAAGTCCTTGTCTCAGAGGCACGGAGTTGATTGGTATGGAGCCAGGCACCTCCTGATCTGAATCTTGAACTGGCTCCAAATTCTGCATGTCCACACCCCCTGTAGTAGATGATTGAGAATTAGTAGCAGTCACCACCGGCCATGTGCACTGGCTCAAAATTCAGCATGTCCACACCCCATGTAGTAGATGATTGAGAATTAGTAGCAGTCACCACCGGATCCACTGTCAGGATGATCCATCCTCTCTCCTTCATCAGCTTCAGATCCCACTGTTTCCCTGAGCAGGAAGGTCTGGAATTGAAAATACAGAGGACATTAAACAACATTCACTCAGTACATGGAACTCATTTTGGTTTATAAGCTGGAAATTGAGCCATCAGTGCAGTGTCAAGAGTGTCAGGATGGCCGAGTGGTCTAAGGCGCTGCGTTCAGGTCGCAGTCTCCTTTGGAGGCGTGGGTTCGAATCCCACTTCTGACAAGTGACTTTTGCGAGGTGGATACATTTTTGGACTTTTTTTTTCCAAGCACCCGTATCAAAAACAATGTCAACAGTTTATGTAAATTATCGATAAGATCTATTGTCCGTTGCTTGCACTAATTTCCTGAAGTTGGCTAAATCGCAGTAAATCGGTAAAGCGGGAAATCACAGCATCTTCAACAAATTGTGATAGAGGGGCAGTGATAAAGGTTTCGACCCTACATATCAAGAGCGCAGCTGTCAATAGTTCAGCAGGTTCACAGTGCAGAAGGTTCAGTGGCACCAGGGTCCCCTGCGTCCCAATCACAGCTGGTTTTTAACTTCTGTATTAGGGCATGGGAGGGGTGTGTTGCATCGTGCACACACGGTGCCTGTTTCGCAGATAAGTTTTAATAAATACACAGAGAATAATATAGAGTCATTGGCCACGAGGAACACCTTCCCTGACCTTTTATTCTCTCCGGTTCCACGTCACCGCGCCTACCATCCAACTCCAAAACTCGGGGGAGACTAACACTCCCTACCTCCCTTGGTGTGCATCATAGGCGTGCCCATGACGAACACAACATTTCTCCTTAACCAATACAAAACAAACATAGCTTCTCAAAAAAAAGATACTATACTAATCCAGTATACAAGAATAACACACAACAAGAAATGCCACATTCAGTCAATCCACCCCGAATCCTTGCAGCCGCGTTGAGCATGGCGGTCGAGGACTCAAACTGTACCGTTCAAGTCCTTGTCTCAGAGGCACTGAGTTAATTGGTATGGAGCCAGGCACCTCCTGATCTGAATCTTGAACTGGCTCCAAATTCTGCATGTCCACACCCCCTGTAGTAGATGATTGAGAATTAGTAGCAGTCACCACCGGCCATGTGCACTGGCTCAAAATTCAGCATGTCCACACCCCATGTAGTCGATGATTGAGAATTAGTAGCAGTCACCACCGGATTCACTGTCAGGATGATCCATCCTCTCTCCTTCATCAGCTTCAGATCCCACTGTTTCCCTGAGCAGGAAGGTCTGGAATTGAAATTACAGAGGACATTAAACAACATTCACTCAGTACATGGCACTCATTTTGGTTTATACGCTCGAAATTGAGCCATGAGCAAGGTGTGAAGACTGTCAGGATGGCCAAGTGGTCTAAGGCGCTGCGTTCAGGTTGCAGCTTCCCTTGGAGGCGTGGGTTCAAATCCCACTTCTGACAAGTGTATTTTGCGAGGTGGATACATTTTTGGACTTTTTTTTCCCAAGCACCGTATCAAAAACAATGTCAACAGTTTCTGTAAATTATCGATAAGATCTATTTTCCGTTGCTTGCACTAATTGCCTGAATTTGGCTAAATCGCAGTAAATCGGTAAAGCAGGAAATCACAGCATCTTCAACAAATCGTGATAGAGGGGCCGAGATAAAGGTTTCGACCCTACATATCAAAAGCGCAGCTGTCAATAGTTCAGCAGGTTCACAGTGCAGAAGGTTCAGTGGCACAAGGGTCCCCTGCGTCCCAATCACAGCTGGTTTTTAACTTCTGTATTCAGGGGATGGGAGGGGTGGGGGTGTTGCGTCGTGCACACACAGTGCCTGTTTTGCAGAGACGTTTTAATAAATACACAAAGAATAATATGGAGTCTTCGGCC
Organism: Pleurodeles waltl; assembly: GCF_031143425.1. Classification (NCBI taxonomy): domain Eukaryota; kingdom Metazoa; phylum Chordata; class Amphibia; order Caudata; family Salamandridae; genus Pleurodeles; species Pleurodeles waltl. The sequence continues at coordinate 7,419,263 of NW_027150097.1, forward strand.
ACGAGGAACACCTTCCCCTACCTTTTATTCTCTCCGATTCCACATCACCGCACCTACCATCCAACTCCAAAACTCGGGGGAGACTAACACTCCCTACCTCCCTTGGTGTGCATCATGGGCGAGCCCATGACAAACACAACATTTCTCCTTATCCAATACAAAACAAACATAGCTGCTCAAAAAAAAGATACTATACTAATCCAGTATACAAGAATAGTACACAACAATAAATACCACATTCAGTCAATCCACCCCGAATCCTTGCAGCCGCGTTGAGCATGGCGGTCGAGGACTCAAACTGTACCGTTCAAGTCCTTGTCTCAGAGGCACTGAGTTGATTGGTATGGAGCCAGGCACCTCCTGATCTGAATCTTGAACTGGCTCCAAATTCTGCATGTCCACACCCCCTGTAGTAGATGATTGAGAATTAGTAGCAGTCACCACCGGCCATATGCACTGGCTCAAAATTCTGCAAGTCCACACCCCATGTAGTAGATGATTGAGAATTAGTAGCAGTCACCACAGGGTCCACTGTCAGGATGATCCATCCTCTCTCCTTCATCAGCTTCAGATCCCACTGTTTCCCTGAGCAGGAAGGTCTGGAATTGAAAATACAGAGGACATTAAATAACATTCACTCAGTACATGGCACTCATTTTGGTTTATAAGCTGGAAATTGAGCCACCAGTCTGGTGTCAAGAGTGTCAGGATGGCCAGGTGGTCTAAGGTGCTACAGTCAGGTCACAGTCTCCCTTGGAGATGTGGGTTCAAACCCCACTTCTGACCAGTGTCTTTTGCGAGGTGGATACATTTTTGGACTTTTTTTTTTCAAGCACCCTTATCAAAAACAATGTCAACTGTTTCTGTAAATTATCGATAAGATCTATTGTCCGTTGCTTGCACTAATTGCCTGAAGTTGGCTAAATCGCAGTAAATCGGTAAAGCAGGAAATCACAGCATCTTCAACAAATCGTGATAGAGGGGCCGACATAAAGGTTTCGACCCTACATATCAAAAGCACAGCTGTCAATAGTTCAGCAGGTTCACAGGGCAGAAGGTTCAGTGGCACCAGGGTCCCCTGCATCCCAATCACAGCTGGTTTTTAACTTCTGTATTCAGGGCATGGGAGGGGTGTGTTGCATCGTGCACACACAGTGCCTGTTTCACAGATAAGTTTTAATAAATACACAGAGAATAATATAGAGTCATTGGCCACGAGGAACACCTTCCCTGACCTTTTATTCTCTCCGGTTCCATGTCACCGCACCTACCATCCAACTCCAAAACTCGGGGGAAACTAACACTCCCTACCTCCCTTGGTGTGCATCATAGGCGTGCCCATGACGAACACAACATTTCTCCTTAACCAATACAAAACAAACATTGCTGCTCAAAAAAAAGATACTATACTAAACCAGTATACAAGAATAGTACACAACAAGAAATGCCACATTCAGTCAATCCACCCCGAATCCTTGCAGCCGCGTTGAGCATGGCGGTCGAGGACTCAAACTGTACCGTTCAAGTCCTTGTCTCAGAGGCACTGAGTTGATTGGTATGGAGCCAGGCACCTCCTGATCTGAATCTTGAACTGGCTCCAAATTCTGCATGTCCACACCCCCTGTAGTAGATGATTGAGAATTAGTAGCAGTCACCACCGGCCATGTGCACTGGCTCAAAATTCAGCATGTCCACACCCCATGTAGTAGATGATTGAGAATTAGTAGCAGTCACCACCGGATCCACTGTCAATATAATCCATCCTCTCTCCTTCATCAGCTTCAGATCCCACTGTTTCCCTGAGCAGGAAGGTCTGGAATTGAAAATACAGAGCACATTAAACAACATTCACTCGGTACATGGCACTCATTTTGGTTTATACGCTCGAAATTGAGCCATGAGGGAGGTGTGAAGAGTGTCAGGATGGCTGAGTGGTCTAAGGTGCTGCGTTCAGGTCGCAGCCTCCCTTGGAGTTGTGGGTTCAAATCCCACTTCTGACAATTGTATTTTGCGAGGTGGATACATTTTTGGACTTTTTTTTCCCAAGCACCGTATCAAAAACAATGTCAACAGTTTCTGTAAATTATCGATAAGATCTATTTTCCGTTGCTTGCACTAATTGCCTTAAGTTGGCTAAATCGCAATAAATCGGTAAAGCAGGAAATCACAGCATCTTTAACAAATCGTGATAGAGGGGCCGAGATAAAGGTTTCGACCGTACATATCAAAAGCGCAGCTGTCAATAGTTCAGCAGGTTCACAGTGCCGAAGGTTTAGTGGCACCAGGGTCCCCTGCGTCCCAATCACAGCTGGTTTTTAAATTCTGTATTCAGGGGATCGGAGGGGTGGGGGTGTTGCGTCTTGCACACACAGTGCCTGTTTTGCAGAGAAGTTTTAATAAATACACAAAGAATAATATGGAGTCTTTAGCCACGAGGAACACCTTCCCCTACCTTTTATTCTCTCCGATTCCACATCACCGCACCTACCATCCAACTCCAAAACTCGGGGGAGACTAACACTCCCTACCTCCCTTGGTGTGCATCATGGGCGTGCCCATGACGAACACAACATTTCTCCTTAACCAGTACAAAACAAACATAGCTGCTCAAAAAAAAGATACTATACTAATCCAGTATACAAGAATAGTACACAACAATAAATACCACATTCAGTCAATCCACCCCGAATCCTTGCAGCCGCGTTGAGCATGGCGGTCGAGGACTCAAACTGTACCGTTCAAGTCCTTGTCTCAGAGGCACTGAGTTGATTGGTATGGAGCCAGGCACCTCCTGATCTGAATCTTGAACTGGCTCCAAATTCTGCATGTCCACACCCCCTGTAGTAGATGATTGAGAATTAGTAGCAGTCACCACCGGCCATATGCACTGGCTCAAAATTCTGCAAGTCCACACCCCATGTAGTAGATGATTGAGAATTAGTAGCAGTCACCACCGGATCCACTGTCAGGATGATCCATCCTCTCTCCTTCATCAGCTTCAGATGCCACTGTTTCCCTGAGCAGGAAGGTCTGGAATTGAAAATACAGAGGACATTAAATAACATTCACTCAGTACATGGCACTCATTTTGGTTTATAAGCTGGAAATTGAGCCATCAGTGCAGTGTTCCAAGTGTCAGGATGGCTGAGTGGTCTAAGGCGCTGCGTTCAGGTTGCAGTCTCCTTTGGAGGCGTGGGTTCGACTCCCACTTCTGACAAGTGTCTTTTGCGAGGTGGATACATTTTTTGACTTTTTTTTTCCAAGCACCCGTATCAAAAACAATGTCAACAGTTTCTGTAAATTATCGATAAGATCTATTGTCCGTTGCTTGCACTAATTTCCTGAAGTTGGCTAAATCGCAGTAAATCGGTAAAGCGGGAAATCACAGCATCTTCAACAAATAGTGATAGAGGGGCAGAGATAAAGGTTTTGACCCTACATATCAAGAGCGCAGCTGTCAATAGTTCAGCAGGTTCACAGTGCAGAAGGTTCAGTGGCACCAGGGTCCCCTGCGTCCCAATCACAGCTGGTTTTTAACTTCTGTATTCAGGGCATGGGAGGGGTGTGTTGCATCGTGCACACATGGTGCCTGTTTCGCAGATAAGTTTTAAGAAATACACAGAGAATAATATGGAGTCATTTTCCACGAGGAACACCTTCCCTGGCCTTTTATTCTCTCCGGTTCCACGTCACCGCGCCTACCATCCAAATCCAAAACTCGGGGGAGACTAACACTCCCTACCTCCCTTGGTGTGCATCATAGGCGTGCCCATGACGAACACAACATTTCTCCTTAACCAATACAAAACAAACATAGCTGCTCAAAAAAAAGATACTATACTAATCCAGTATACAAGAATAGTACACAACAAGAAATGCCACATTCAGTCAATCCACCCCGAATCCTTGCAGCCGCGTTGAACATGGCGGTCGAGGACTCAAACTGTACCGTTCAAGTCCTTGCTCAGAGGCACTGAGTTGATTGGTATGGAGCCAGGCACCTCCTGATCTGAATCTTGAACTGGCTCCAAATTCTGCATGTTTACACCCCTTGTAGTAGATGATTGAGAATTAGTAGCAGTCACCACCGGCCATGTGCACTGGTTCAAACTTCTGCATGTCCACACCCCAAGTAGTCGATGATTGAGAATTAGTAGCAGTCACCACCGGATTCACTGTCAGGATGATCCATCCTCTCTCCTTCATCAGCTTCAGATCCCACTGTTTCCCTGAGCAGGAAGGTCTGGAATTGAAAATACAGAGGACATTAAACAACATTCACTCAGTACATGGCACTCATTTTGGTTTATAAGCTGGAAATTGAGCCATCAGTGCGGTGTCAAGAGTGTCAGGATGGCCGAGTGGTCTAAGGCGCTGCGTTCAGGTTGCAGTCTCCTTTGGAGGCGTGGGTTCGAATCCCACTTCTGACAAGAGTCTTTTGCGAGGTGGATACATTTTTGGACTTTTTTTTTCCAAGCACCTGTATCAAAAACAATGTCAACAGTTTCTGTAAATTATCGATAAGATCTATTGTCCGTTGCTTGCACTAATTTCCTGAAGTTGGCTAAATCGCAGTAAATCGGTAAAGCGGGAAATCACAGCATCTTCAACAAATCGTGATAGAGGGGCAGAGATAAAGGTTTCGACCCTACATATCAAGAGCGCAGCTGTCAATAGTTCAGCAGGTTCACAGTGCAGAAGGTTCAGTGGCACCAGGGTCCCCTGCGTCCCAATTACAGCTGGTTTTTAACTTCTGTATTCAGGGCATGGGAGGGGTGTGTTGCATCGTGCACACACGGTGCCTGTTTCGCAGATAAGTTTTAATAAATACACAGAGAATAATATAGAGTCATTGGCCACGAGGAACACCTTCCCTGACCTTTTATTCTCTCCGGTTCCACGTCACCGCGCCTACCATCCAACTCCAAAACTCGGGGGAGACTAACACTCCCTACCTCCCTTGGTGTGCATCATAGGCGTGCCCATGACGAACACAACATTTCTCCTTAACCAATACAAAACAAACATAGCTGCTCAAAAAAAAGATACTATACTAAACCAGTATACAAGAATAGTACACAACAAGAAATACCACATTCAGTCAATCCACCCCGAATCCTTGCAGCCGCGTTGAGCATGGCGGTCGAGGACTCAAACTGTACCGTTCAAGTCCTTTTGTCAGAGGCACTGAGTTGATTGGTATGGAGACAGGCACCTCCTGATCTGAATCTTGAACTGGCTCCAAATTCTGCATGTCCACACCCCCTGTAGTAGATGATTGAGAATTAGTAGCAGTCACCACCGGCCATATGCACTGGCTCAAAATTCTGCAAGTCCACACCCCATGTAGTAGATGATTGAGAATTAGTAGCAGTCACCACCGGATCCACTGTCAGGATGATCCATCTTCTCTCCTTCATCAGCTTCAGATCCCACTGTTTCCCTGAGCAGGAAGGTCTGGAATTGAAAATACAGAGGACATTAAATAACATTCACTCAGTACATTGCACTCATTTTGGTTTATAAGCTGGAAATTGAGCCATCAGTGCAGTGTTACAAGTGTCAGGATGGCCGAGTGGTCTAAGGCGCTGCGTTCAGATCGCAGTCTCCTTTGGAGGCGTGGGTTTGAATCCCACTTCTGACAAGTGTCTTTTGCGAGGCGGACACATTTTTTGACTTTTTTTTCACAAGCACCCGTATCAAAAACAATGTCAACAGTTTCTGTAAATTATCGATAAGATCTTTTGTCCGTTGCTTGCACTAATTTCCTGAAGTTGGCTAAATCGCAGTAAATCGGTAAAGCGGGAAATCACAGCATCTTCAACAAATCGTGATAGAGGGGCAGAGATAAAGGTTTCGACCCTACATATCAAGAGCGCAGCTGTCAATAGTTCAGCAGGTTCACAGTGCAGAAGGTTCAGTGGCACCAGGGTCCCCTGCGTCCCAATAACAGCTGGTTTTTAACTTCTGTATACAGGGCATGGGAGGGGCGTGTTGCATCGTGCACACATGGTGCCTGTTTCGCAGATAAGTTTTAATAAATACACAGAGAATAATATGGAGTCATTGTCCACGAGGAACACCTTCCCTGGCCTTTTATTCTCTCCGGTTCCACGTCACCGCGCCTACCATCCAACTCCAAAACTCGGGGGAGACTAACACTCCCTACCTCCCTTGGTGTGCATCATAGGCGTGCCCATGACGAACACAACATTTCTCCTTAACCAATACAAAACAAACATAGCTGCTAAAAAAAAAGATACTATACTAATCCAGTATACAAGAATAGTACACAACAAGAAATGCCACATTCAGTCAATCCACCCCGAATCCTTGCAGCCGCGTTGAACATGGCGGTCGAGGACTCAAACTGTACCGTTCAAGTCCTTGTCTCAGAGGCACTGAGTTGATTGGTATGGAGCCAGGCACCTCCTGATCTGAATCTTGAACTGGCTCTAAATTCTGCATGTCCACACCCCTTGTAGTAGATGATTGAGAATTAGTAGCAGTAACCACCGGCCATATGCACTGGCTCAAACTTCTGCTTGGCCACACCCCAAGTAGTCGATGATTGAGAATTAGTAGCAGTCATCACCGGATTCACTGTCAGGATGATCCATCCTCTCTCCTTCATCAGCTTCAGATCCCACTGTTTCCCTGAGCAGGAAGGTCTGGAATTGAAAATACAGAGGACATTAAACAACATTCACTCAGTACATGGCACTCATTTTGGTTTATAAGCTGGAAATTGAGCCATCAGTGCAGTGTCAAGAGTGTCAGGATGGCCGAGTGGTCTAAGGTGCTGCGTTCAGGTCGCAGTCTCCTTTGGAGGCGTGGGTTCGAATCCCACTTCTGACAAGTGTCTTTTGCGAGGTGGATACATTTTTGGACTTTTTTTTTCCAAGCACCCGTATCAAAAACAATGTCAACAGTTTCTGTAAATTATCGATAAGATCTATTGTCCGTTGCTTGCACTAATTTCCTGAAGTTGGCTAAATCGCAGTAAATTGGTAAAGCGGGAAATCACAGCATCTTCAACAAATCATGATAGAGGGGCAGAGATAAAGGTTTCGACCCTACATATCAAGAGCGCAGCTGTCAATAGTTCAGCAGGTTCACAGTGCAGAAGGTTCAGTGGCACCAGGGTCCCCTGCGTCCCAATCACAGCTGGTTTTTAACTTCTGTATTCAGGGCATGGGAGGGGTGTGTTGCATCGTGCACACACAGTGCCTGTTTCGCAGATAAGTTTTAATAAATACACAGAGAATAATATAGAGTCATTGGCCACGAGGAACACCTTCCCTGACCTTTTATTCTCTCCGGTTCCACGTCACCGCGCCTACCATCCAACTCCAAAACTCGGGGGAGACTAACACTCCCTACCTCCCTTGGTGTGCATCATAGGTGTGCCCATGACGAACACAACATTTCTCCTTAACCAATACAAAACAAACATAGCTGCTCAAAAAAAAGATACTATACTAAACCAGTATACAAGAATAGTACACAACAAGAAATGCCACATTCAGTCAATCCAGCCCGAATCCTTGCAGCCGCGTTGAGCATGGCGGTCGAGGACTCAAACTGTACCGTTCAAGTCCTTGTCTCAGAGGCACGGAGTTGATTGGTATGGAGCCAGGCACCTCCTGATCTGAATCTTGAACTGGCTCCAAATTCTGCATGTCCACACCCCCTGTAGTAGATGATTGAGAATTAGTAGCAGTCACCACCGGCCATGTGCACTGGCTCAAAATTCAGCATGTCCACACCCCATGTAGTAGATGATTGAGAATTAGTAGCAGTCACCACCGGATCCACTGTCAGGATGATCCATCCTCTCTCCTTCATCAGCTTCAGATCCCACTGTTTCCCTGAGCAGGAAGGTCTGGAATTGAAAATACAGAGGACATTAAACAACATTCACTCAGTACATGGAACTCATTTTGGTTTATAAGCTGGAAATTGAGCCATCAGTGCAGTGTCAAGAGTGTCAGGATGGCCGAGTGGTCTAAGGCGCTGCGTTCAGGTCGCAGTCTCCTTTGGAGGCGTGGGTTCGAATCCCACTTCTGACAAGTGACTTTTGCGAGGTGGATACATTTTTGGACTTTTTTTTTCCAAGCACCCGTATCAAAAACAATGTCAACAGTTTATGTAAATTATCGATAAGATCTATTGTCCGTTGCTTGCACTAATTTCCTGAAGTTGGCTAAATCGCAGTAAATCGGTAAAGCGGGAAATCACAGCATCTTCAACAAATTGTGATAGAGGGGCAGAGATAAAGGTTTCGACCCTACATATCAAGAGCGCAGCTGTCAATAGTTCAGCAGGTTCACAGTGCAGAAGGTTCAGTGGCACCAGGGTCCCCTGCGTCCCAATCACAGCTGGTTTTTAACTTCTGTATTCAGGGCATGGGAGGGGTGTGTTGCATCGTGCACACACGGTGCCTGTTTCGCAGATAAGTTTTAATAAATACACAGAGAATAATATAGAGTCATTGGCCACGAGGAACACCTTCCCTGACCTTTTATTCTCTCCGGTTCCACGTCACCGCGCCTACCATCCAACTCCAAAACTCGGGGGAGACTAACACTCCCTACCTCCCTTGGTGTGCATCATAGGCGTGCCCATGACGAACACAACATTTCTCCTTAACCAATACAAAACAAACATAGCTGCTCAAAAAAAAGATACTATACTAATCCAGTATACAAGAATAACACACAACAAGAAATGCCACATTCAGTCAATCCACCCCGAATCCTTGCAGCCGCGTTGAGCATGGCGGTCGAGGACTCAAACTGTACCGTTCAAGTCCTTGTCTCAGAGGCACTGAGTTAATTGGTATGGAGCCAGGCACCTCCTGATCTGAATCTTGAACTGGCTCCAAATTCTGCATGTCCACACCCCCTGTAGTAGATGATTGAGAATTAGTAGCAGTCACCACCGGCCATGTGCACTGGCTCAAAATTCAGCATGTCCACACCCCATGTAGTCGATGATTGAGAATTAGTAGCAGTCACCACCGGATTCACTGTCAGGATGATCCATCCTCTCTCCTTCATCAGCTTCAGATCCCACTGTTTCCCTGAGCAGGAAGGTCTGGAATTGAAATTACAGAGGACATTAAACAACATTCACTCAGTACATGGCACTCATTTTGGTTTATACGCTCGAAATTGAGCCATGAGCAAGGTGTGAAGACTGTCAGGATGGCCAAGTGGTCTAAGGCGCTGTGTTCAGGTTGCAGCTTCCCTTGGAGGCGTGGGTTCAAATCCCACTTCTGACAAGTGTATTTTGCGAGGTGGATACATTTTTGGACTTTTTTTTCCCAAGCACCGTATCAAAAACAATGTCAACAGTTTCTGTAAATTATCGATAAGATCTATTTTCCGTTGCTTGCACTAATTGCCTGAATTTGGCTAAATCGCAGTAAATCGGTAAAGCAGGAAATCACAGCATCTTCAACAAATCGTGATAGAGGGGCCGAGATAAAGGTTTCGACCCTACATATCAAAAGCGCAGCTGTCAATAGTTCAGCAGGTTCACAGTGCAGAAGGTTCAGTGGCACAAGGGTCCCCTGCGTCCCAATCACAGCTGGTTTTTAACTTCTGTATTCAGGGGATGGGAGGGGTGGGGGTGTTGCGTCGTGCACACACAGTGCCTGTTTTGCAGAGACGTTTTAATAAATACACAAAGAATAATATGGAGTCTTCGGCCACGAGGAACACCTTCCCCTACCTTTTATTCTCTCCGATTCCACATCACCGCACCTACCATCCAACTCCAAAACTCGGGGGAGACTAACACTCCCTACCTCCCTTGGTGTGCATCATGGGCGTGCCCATGACAAACACAACATTTCTCCTTATCCAATACAAAACAAACATAGCTGCTCAAAAAAAAGATACTATACTAATCCAGTATACAAGAATAGTACACAACAATAAATACCACATTCAGTCAATCCACCCCGAATCCTTGCAGCCGCGTTGAGCATGGCGGTCGAGGACTCAAACTGTACCGTTCAAGTCCTTGTCTCAGAGGCACTGAGTTGATTGGTATGGAGCCAGGCACCTCCTGATCTGAATCTTGAACTGGCTCCAAATTCTGCATGTCCACACCCCCTGTAGTAGATGATTGAGAATTAGTAGCAGTCACCACCGGCCATATGCACTGGCTCAAAATTCTGCAAGTCCACACCCCATGTAGTAGATGATTGAGAATTAGTAGCAGTCACCACAGGGTCCACTGTCAGGATGATCCATCCTCTCTCCTTCATCAGCTTCAGATCCCACTGTTTCCCTGAGCAGGAAGGTCTGGAATTGAAAATACAGAGGACATTAAATAACATTCACTCAGTACATGGCACTCATTTTGGTTTATAAGCTGGAAATTGAGCCACCAGTCTGGTGTCAAGAGTGTCAGGATGGCCAGGTGGTCTAAGGTGCTACAGTCAGGTCACAGTCTCCCTTGGAGATGTGGGTTCAAACCCCACTTCTGACCAGTGTCTTTTGCGAGGTGGATACATTTTTGGACTTTTTTTTTTCAAGCACCCTTATCAAAAACAATGTCAACTGTTTCTGTAAATTATCGATAAGATCTATTGTCCGTTGCTTGCACTAATTGCCTGAAGTTGGCTAAATCGCAGTAAATCGGTAAAGCAGGAAATCACAGCATCTTCAACAAATCATGATAGAGGGGCCGACATAAAGGTTTCGACCCTACATATCAAAAGCACAGCTGTCAATAGTTCAGCAGGTTCACAGGGCAGAAGGTTCAGTGGCACCAGGGTCCCCTGCATCCCAATCACAGCTGGTTTTTAACTTCTGTATTCAGGGCATGGGAGGGGTGTGTTGCATCGTGCACACACAGTGCCTGTTTCACAGATAAGTTTTAATAAATACACAGAGAATAATATAGAGTCATTGGCCACGAGGAACACCTTCCCTGACCTTTTATTCTCTCCGGTTCCATGTCACCGCACCTACCATCCAACTCCAAAACTCGGGGGAAACTAACACTCCCTACCTCCCTTGGTGTGCATCATAGGCGTGCCCATGACGAACACAACATTTCTCCTTAACCAATACAAAACAAACATTGCTGCTCAAAAAAAAGATACTATACTAAACCAGTATACAAGAATAGTACACAACAAGAAATGCCACATTCAGTCAATCCACCCCGAATCCTTGCAGCCGCGTTGAGCATGGCGGTCGAGGACTCAAACTGTACCGTTCAAGTCCTTGTCTCAGAGGCACTGAGTTGATTGGTATGGAGCCAGGCACCTCCTGATCTGAATCTTGAACTGGCTCCAAATTCTGCATGTCCACACCCCCTGTAGTAGATGATTGAGAATTAGTAGCAGTCACCACCGGCCATATGCACTGGCTCAAAATTCTGCAAGTCCACACCCCATGTAGTACATGATTGAGAATTAGTAGCAGTCACCACAGGGTCCACTGTCAGGATGATCCATCCACTCTCCTTCATCAGCTTCAGATCCCACTGTTTCCCTGAGCAGGAAGGTCTGGAATTGAAAATACAGAGGACATTAAATAACATTCACTCAGTACATGGCACTCATTTTGGTTTATAAGCTGGAAATTGAGCCATCAGTCTGGTGTCAAGAGTGTCAGGATGGCCGAGTGGTCTAAGGTGCTGCATTCAGATCACAGTCTCCCTTGGAGACGTGGGTTCAAACCACTATTCTGACAAGTGTCTTTGCGAGGTGGATAAATTTTTTGACTTTTTTTTCCAAGCACCCTTATCAAAAACAATGTCAACAGTTTCTGTAAATTATCGATAAGATCTATTGTCCGTTGGTTGCACTAATTGCCTGAAGTTGGCTAAATCGCAGTAAATCGGTAAAGCAGGAAATCACAGCATCTTCAACAAATCGTGATAGAGGGGCCGAGATAAAGGTTTCGACCCTACATATCAAAAGCACAGCTGTCCATAGTTCAGCAGGTTCACAGTGCCGAAGGTTTAGTGGCACCAGGGTCCCCTGCGTCCCAATCACAGCTGGTTTTTAAATTCTGTATTCAGGGGATCGGAGGGGTGGGGGTGTTGCGTCTTGCACACACAGTGCCTGTTTTGCAGAGAAGTTTTAATAAATACACAAAGAATAATATGGAGTCTTTAGCCACGAGGAACACCTTCCCCTACCTTTTATTCTCTCCGATTCCACATCACCGCACCTACCATCCAACTCCAAAACTCGGGGGAGACTAACACTCCCTACCTCCCTTGGTGTGCATCATGGGCGTGCCCATGACGAACACAACATTTCTCCTTAACCAGTACAAAACAAACATAGCTGCTCAAAAAAAAGATACTATACTAATCCAGTATACAAGAATAGTACACAACAATAAATACCACATTCAGTCAATCCACCCCGAATCCTTGCAGCCGCGTTGAGCATGGCGGTCGAGGACTCAAACTGTACCGTTCAAGTCCTTGTCTCAGAGGCACTGAGTTGATTGGTATGGAGCCAGGCACCTCCTGATCTGAATCTTGAACTGGCTCCAAATTCTGCATGTCCACACCCCCTGTAGTAGATGATTGAGAATTAGTAGCAGTCACCACCGGCCATATGCACTGGCTCAAAATTCTGCAAGTCCACACCCCATGTAGTAGATGATTGAGAATTAGTAGCAGTCACCACCGGATCCACTGTCAGGATGATCCATCCTCTCTCCTTCATCAGCTTCAGATGCCACTGTTTCCCTGAGCAGGAAGGTCTGGAATTGAAAATACAGAGGACATTAAATCACATTCTCAGTACATGGCACTCATTTTGGTTTATAAGCTGGAAATTGAGCCATCAGTGCAGTGTTCCAAGTGTCAGGATGGCTGAGTGGTCTAAGGCGCTGCGTTCAGGTTGCAGTCTCATTTGGAGGCGTGGGTTCGACTCCCACTTCTGACAAGTGTCTTTTGCGAGGTGGATACATTTTTTGACTTTTTTTTTCCAAGCACCCGTATCAAAAACAATGTCAACAGTTTCTGTAAATTATCGATAAGATCTATTGTCCGTTGCTTGCACTAATTTCCTGAAGTTGGCTAAATCGCAGTAAATCGGTAAAGCGGGAAATCACAGCATCTTCAACAAATAGTGATAGAGGGGCAGAGATAAAGGTTTTGACCCTACATATCAAGAGCGCAGCTGTCAATAGTTCAGCAGGTTCACAGTGCAGAAGGTTCAGTGGCACCAGGGTCCCCTGCGTCCCAATCACAGCTGGTTTTTAACTTCTGTATTCAGGGCATGGGAGGGGTGTGTTGCATCGTGCACACATGGTGCCTGTTTCGCAGATAAGTTTTAAGAAATACACAGAGAATAATATGGAGTCATTTTCCACGAGGAACACCTTCCCTGGCCTTTTATTCTCTCCGGTTCCACGTCACCGCGCCTACCATCCAACTCCAAAACTCGGGGGAGACTCACACTCCCTACCTCCCTTGGTGTGCATCATAGGCGTGCCCATGACGAACACAACATTTCTCCTTAACCAATACAAAACAAACATAGCTGCTCAAAAAAAAGATACTATACTAATCCAGTATACAAGAATAGTACACAACAAGAAATGCCACATTCAGTCAATCCACCCCGAATCCTTGCAGCCGCGTTGAACATGGCGGTCGAGGACTCAAACTGTACCGTTCAAGTCCTTGCTCAGAGGCACTGAGTTGATTGGTATGGAGCCAGGCACCTCCTGATCTGAATCTTGAACTGGCTCCAAATTCTGCATGTCCACACCCCTTGTAGTAGATGATTGAGAATTAGTAGCAGTCACCACCGGCCATGTGCACTGGTTCAAACTTCTGCATGTCCACACCCCAAGTAGTCGATGATTGAGAATTAGTAGCAGTCACCACCGGATTCACTGTCAGGATGATCCATCCTCTCTCCTTCATCAGCTTCAGATCCCACTGTTTCCCTGAGCAGGAAGGTCTGGAATTGAAAAAAAAGAGGACATTAAACAACATTCACTCAGTACATGGCACTCATTTTGGTTTATACGCTCGAAATTGAGCCCTGAGCGAGGTGTGTAGAGTGTCAGGATGGCCGAGTGGTCTAAGGCGCTGCGTTCAGGTCGCAGCCTCCCTTGGAGGTGTGGATTCATATCCCACTTCTGACAAGTGTATTTTGCGAGGTGGATGCATTTTTGGACTTTTTTTTCCCAAGCACCGTATCAAAAACAATGTCAACAGTTTCTGTAAATTATCGATAAGATCTATTTTCCGTTGCTTGCACTAATTGCCTGAAGTTGGCTAAATCGCAGTAAATCGGTAAAGCAGGAAATCACAGCATCTTCAACAAATCGTGATAGAGGGGCCGAGATAAAGGTTTCGACCCTACATATCAAAAGCGCAGCTGTCAATAGTTCAGCAGGTTCACAGTGCAGAAGGTTCAGTGGCACCAGGGTCCCCTGCATCCCAATCAGAGCTGGTTTTTAACTTCTGTATTCATGGGATGGGAGGGTTGGGGGTGTTGCGTCGTGCACACACAGTGCCTGTTTTCCAGAGAAGTTTTAATAAATACACAAAGAATAATATGGAGTCTTTGGCCACTAGGAACACCTTCCCCTACCTTTTATTCTCTCCGATTCTACATCACCGCACCTAACATCCAACTCCAAAACTCAGGGGAGACTAACACTCCCTACCTCCCTTGGTGTGCATCATGGGCGTGCCCATGACGAATACAACATTTCTCCTTAACCAATACAAAACAAACATTGCTGCTCAAAAAAAAGATACTATACTAATCCAGTATACAAGAATAGTACACAACAATAAATACCACATTCAGTCAATCCACCCCGAATCCTTGCAGCCACGTTGAGCATGGCGGTCGAGGACTCAAACTGTACCGTTCAAGTCCTTGTTTCAGAGGCACTGAGTTGATTGGTATGGAGCCAGGCACCTCCTGATCTGAATCTTGAACTGGCTTCAAATTCTGCATGTCCACACCCCCTGTAGTAGATGATTGAGAATTAGTAGCAGTCACCACCGGCCATATGCACTGGCTCAAAATTCTGCAAGTCCACACCCCATGTAGTAGATGATTGAGAATTTGTAGCAGTCACCACAGGGTCCACTGTCAGGATGATCCATCCTCTCTCCTTCATCAGCTTCAGATCCCACTGTTTCCCTGAGCAGGAAGGTCTGGAATTGAAAATACAGAGGACATTAAATAACATTCACTCAGTACATGGCACTCATTTTGGTTTATAAGCTGGAAATTGAGCCATCAATCTGGTGTCAAGAGTGTCAGGATGGCCGGGTGGTCTAAGGTGCTGCATTCAGGTCACAGTCTCCCTTGGAGACGTGTGTTCAAACTCCTCTTCTAACAAGTGTCTTTACGAGGTGGATTCATTTTTGGACTTTTTTTTCCAAGCACCCTTATCAAAAACAATGTCAACAGTTTCTGTAAATTATCAATAAGATCTATTGTCCGTTGCTTGCACTAATTGCCTGAAGTTGGCTAAATCGCAGTAAATCGGTAAAGCAGGAAATCACAGCATCTTCAACAAATCGTGATAGAGGGGCCGAGATAAAGGTTTCGACCCTACATATCAAAAGCACAGCCGTCAATAGTTCAGCAGGTTCACAGTGCAGAAGGTTCAGTGGCACCAGGGTCCCCTGCATCCCAATCACAGCTGGTTTTTAACTTCTTTATTCTGGGCATGGGAGGGGTGTGTTGCATCGTGCACACACAGTGCCTGTTTCGCAAATAAGTTTTAATAAATACACAGAGAATAATATAGAGTCATTGGCCACGAGGAACACCTTCCCTGACCTTTTATTCTCTCCGGTTCCACGTCACCGCGCCTACCATCCAACTCCAAAACTCGGGGGAGACTAACACTCCCTACCTCCCTTGGTGTGCATCATAGGCGTGCCCATGACGAACACAACATTTCTCCTTAACCAATACAAAACAAACATAGCTGCTCAAAAAAAAGATACTATACTAATCCAGTATACAAGAATAGTACACAACAAGAAATGCCACATTCAGTCAATCCACCCCGAATCCTTGCAGCCGCGTTGAGCATGGCGGTCGAGGACTCAAACTGTACCGTTCAAGTCCTTGTCTCAGAGGCACTGAGTTGATTGGTATGGAGCCAGGCACCTCCTGATCTGAATCTTGAACTGGCTCCAAATTCTGCATGTCCACACCCCTTGTAGTAGATGATTGAGAATTAGTAGCAGTCACCACCGGCCATGTGCACTGGCTCAAACTTCTGCATGTCAACACCCCATGTAGTTGATGATTGAGAATTAGTAGAAGTCACCACCGGATTCACTGTCAGGATGATCCATCCTCTCTCCTTCATCAGCTTCAGATCCCACTGTTTCCCTGAGCAGGAAGGTCTGGAATTGAAAATACAGAGGACATTAAACAACATTCACTCAGTACATGGCACTCATTTTGGTTTATAAGCTGGAAATTGAGCCATCAGTGCAGTGTTAAGAGTGTCAGGATGGCCGAGTGGTCTAAGGCGCTGCGTTCAGGTCGCAGTCTCCTTTGGAGGCGTGGGTTCGATTCCCACTTCTGACAAGTGTCTTTTGCGAGGTGGATACATTTTTTGACTTTTGTTTTCCAAGCACCCGTATCAAAAACAATGTCAACAGTTTCTGTAAATTATCGATAAGATCTATTGTCCGTTGCTTGCACTAATTTCCTGAAGTTGGCTAAATCGCAGTAAATCGGTAAAGCGGGAAATCACAGCATCTTCAACAAATCGTGATAGAGGGGCAGAGATAAAGGTTTCGACCCTACATATCAAGAAGGCAGCTGTCAATAGTTCAGCAGGTTCACAGTGCAGAAGGTTCAGTGGCACCAGGGTCCCCTGCGTCCCAATCACAGCTGGTTTTTAACTTCTGTATTTAGGGCATGGGAGGGGTGTGTTGCATCGTGCACACACGGTGCCTGTTTCGCAGATTAGTTTTAATAAATACACAGAGAATAATATAGAGTCATTGGCCTCGAGGAACACCTTCCCTGACCTTTTATTCTCTCCGGTTCCACGTCACCGCGCCTACCATCCAACTCCAAAAGTTGGGGGAGACTAACACTCCCTACCTCCCTTGGTGTGCATCATAGGCGTGCCCATGACGAACACAACATTTCTCCTTAACCAATACAAAACAAACATAGCTGCTCAAAAAAAAGATACTATACTAATCCAGTATACAAGAATAGTACACAACAAGAAATGCCACATTCAGTCAATCCACCCCGAATCCTTGCAGCCGCGTTGAGCATGGCGGTCGAGGATCTCAAACTGTACCGTTCAAGTCCTTGTCTCAGAGGCACTGAGTTGATTGGTATGGAGCCAGGCACCTCCTGATCTGAATCTTGAACTGGCTCCAAATTCTGCATGTCCACACCCCTTGTAGTAGATGATTGAGAATTAGTAGCAGTCACCACCGGCCATGTGCACTGGCTCAAACTTCTGCATGTCCACACCCCAAGTAGTCGATGATTGCGAATTAGTAGCAGTCACCACCGGATTCACTGTCATGATGATCCATCCTCTCTCCTTCATCAGCTTCAGATCCCACTGTTTCCCTGAGCAGGAAGGTCTGGAATTGAAAATACAGAGGACATTAAACAAAATTCACTCAGTACATGGCACTCATTTTGGTTTATAAGCTGGAAATTGAGCCATCAGTGCAGTGTTAAGAGTGTCAGGATGGCCGAGTGGTCTAAGTCGCTGCGTTCAGGTCGCAGTCTCCTTTGGAGGCGTGGGTTCGAATACCACTTCTGACAAGTGACTTTTGCGAGGTGGATACATTTTTGGACTGTTTTTTTTCCAAGCACCCGTATCAAAAACAATGTCAACAGTTTCTGTAAATTATCGATAAGATCTATTGTCCGTTGCTTGCACTAATTTCCTGAAGTTGGCTAAATCGCAGTAAATCGGTAAAGCGGGAAATCACAGCATCTTCAACAAATCGTGATAGAGGGGCAGAGATAAAGGTTTCGACCCTACATATCAAGAGCGCAGCTGTCAATAGTTCAGCAGGTTCACAGTGCAGAAGGTTCAGTGGCACCAGGGTCCCCTGCGTCCCAATCACAGCTGGTTTTTAACTTCTGTATTCAGGGCATGGGAGGGGTGTGTTGCATCGTGCACACACGGTGCCTCTTTCGCAGATAAGTTTTAATAAATACACAGAGAATAATATAGAGTCATTGGCCACGAGGAACACCTTCCCTGACCTTTTATTCTCTCCGGTTCCACGTCACCGCGCCTACCATCCAACTCCAAAAGTTGAGGGAGACTAACACTCCCTACCTCCCTTGGTGTGCATCATAGGCGTGCCCATGACGAACACAACATTTCTCCTTAACCAATACAAAACAAACATAGCTGCTCAAAAAAAAGATACTATACTAATCCAGTATACAAGAATAGTACACAACAAGAAATGCCACATTCAGTCAATCCACCCCGAATCCTTGCAGCCGCGTTGAGCATGGCGGTCGAGGACTCAAACTGTACCGTTCAAGTCCTTGTCTCAGAGGCACTGAGTTGATTGGTATGGAGCCAGGCACCTCCTGATCTGAATCTTGAACTGGCTCCAAATTCTGCATGTCCACACCCCTTGTAGTAGATGATTGAGAATTAGTAGCAGTCACCACCGGCCATGTGCACTGGCTCAAACTTCTGCATGTCCACACCCCAAGTAGTCGATGATTGCGAATTAGTAGCAGTCACCACCGGATTCACTGTCAGGATGATCCATCCTCTCTCCTTCATCAGCTTCAGATCCCACTGTTTCCCTGAGCAGGAAGGTCTGGAATTGAAAATACAGAGGACATTAAACGAAATTCACTCAGTACATGGCACTCATTTTGGTTTATAAGCTGGAAATTGAGCCATCAGTGCAGTGTTAAGAGTGTCAGGATGGTGAGTGGTCTAAGGCGCTGCGTTCAGGTCGCAGTCTCCTTTGGAGACGTGGGTTTGAATCCCCCTTCTGACAAGTGTCTTTTGCGAGGTGGATACATTTTTGGACTTTTTTTTTCCAAGCACCCGTATCAAAAACAATGTCAACAGTTTCTGTAAATTATCGAAAAGATCTATTGTCCGTTGCTTGCACTAATTTCCTGAAGTTGGCTAAATCGCAGTAAATCGGTAAAGCGGGAAATCACAGCATCTTCAACAAATCGTTATAGAGGGTCAGAGATAAAGGTTTCGACCCTACATATCAAGAGCGCAGCTGTCAATAGTTCAGCAGGTTCACAGTGCAGAAGGTTCAGTGGCACCAGGGTCCCCTGCGTCCCAATCACAGCTGGTTTTTAACTTCTGTATTCAGGGCATGGGAGGGGTGTTTTGCATCGTGCACACACGGTGCCTGTTTCGTAGATAAGTTTTAATAAATACACAGAGAATAATATAGAGTCATTGGCCTCGAGGAACACCTTCCCTGACCTTTTATTCTCTCCGGTTCCACGTCACCACGCCTACCATCGAACTCCAAAAGTTGGGGGAGACTAACACTCCCTACCTCCCTTGGTGTGCATCATAGGCGTGCCCATGACGAACACAACATTTCTCCTTAACCAATACAAAACAAACATAGCTGCTCAAAAAAAAGATACTATACTAATCCAGTGTACAAGAATAGTACACAACAAGAAATGCCACATTCAGTCAATCCACCCCGAATCCTTGCAGCCGCGTTGAGCATGGCGGTCGAGGACTCAAACAGTACCGTTCAAGTCCTTATCTCAGAGGCACTGAGTTGATTGGTATGGAGCCAGGCACCTCCTGATCTGAATCTTGAACTGGCTCCAAATTCTGCATGTCCACACCCCTTGTAGTAGATGATTGAGAATTAGTAGCAGTCACCACCGGCCATGTGCACTGGCTCAAACTTCAGCATGTCCACACCGCAAGTAGTCGATGATTGCGAATTAGTAGCAGTCACCACCGGATTCACTGTCATGATGATCCATCCTCTCTCCTTCATCAGCTTCAGATCCCACTGTTTCCCTGAGCAGGAAGGTCTGGAATTGAAAATACAGAGGACATTAAACAAAATTCACTCAGTATATGGCACTCATTTTGGTTTATAAGCTGGAAATTGAGCCACAAGTGCAGTGTTAAGAGTGTCAGGATGGCCAAGTGGTCTAAGGCGCTGCGTTCAGATCGCAGGCTCCTTTGGAGGCGTGCGTTCGAATACCACTTCTGACAACTCTCTTTTGCGAGGTGGATACATTTTTTTACTTTTTTTTTCCAAGCACCCGTATCAAAAACAATGTCAACAGTTTCTGTAAATTATCGATAAGATCTATTGTCCGTTGCTTGCACTAATTTCCTGAAGCTGGCTAAATCGCAGTAAATCGGTAAAGCGGGAAATCACAGCATCTTCAACAAATCGTGATAGAGGGGCAGAGATAAAGGTTTCGACCCTACATATCAAGAGCGCAGCTGTCAATAGTTCAGCAGGTTCACAGTGCAGAAGGTTCAGTGGCACCAGGGTCCCCTGCGTCCCAATCACAGCTGGTTTTTAACTTCTGTATTCAGGGCATGGGAGGGGTGTGTTGCATCGTGCACACACGGTGCCTCTTTCGCAGATAAGTTTTAATAAATACACAGAGAATAATATAGAGTCATTGGCCACGAGGAACACCTTCCCTGACCTTTTATTCTCTCCGGTTCCACGTCACCGCGCCTACCATCCAACTCCAAAAGTTGGGGAGACTAACACTCCCTACCTCCCTTGGTGTGCATCATAGGCGTGCCCATGACGAACACAACATTTCTCCTTAACCAATACAAAACAAACATAGCTGCTCAAAAAAAAGATACTATACTAATCCAGTATACAAGAATAGTACACAACAATAAATGCCACATTCAGTCAATCCACCCCGAATCCTTGCAGCCGCGTTGAGCATGGCGGTCGAGGACTCAAACTGTACTGTTCAAGTCCTTGTCTCAGAGGCACTGAGTTGATTGGTATGGAGCCAGGCACCTCCTGATCTGAATCTTGAACTGGCTCCAAATTCTGCATGTCCACACCCCTTGTAGTAGATGATTGAGAATTAGTAGCAGTCACCACCGGCCATGTGCACTGGCTCAAACTTCTGCATGTCCACACCCCACGTAGTCGATGATTGCGAATTAGTAGCAGTCACCACCGGATTCACTGTCAGGATGATCCATCCTCTCTCCTTCATCAGCTTCAGATCCCACTGTTTCCCTGAGCAGGAAGGTCTGGAATTGAAAATACAGAGGACATTAAACAAAATTCACTCAGTACATGGCACTCATTTTGGTTTATAAGCTGGAAATTGAGCCATCAGTGCAGTGTTAAGAGTGTAAGGATGGCAAGTGGTCTAAGGCGCTGCGTTCAGGTCGCAGTCTCCTTTGGAGACGTGGGTTCGAATCCCACTTCTGACAAGTGTCTTTTGCGAGGTGGATACATTTTTGGACTTTTTTTTTCCAAGCACTCAAATCAAAAACAATGTCAACAGTTTCTGTAAATTATCGATAAGATCTATTGTCCGTTGCTTGCACTAATTTCCTGAAGTTGGCTAAATCGCAGTAAATCGGTAAAGCGGGAAATCACAGCATCTTCAACAAATCGTGATAGAGGGGAAGAGATAAAGGTTTCGACCCTACATATCAAGAGCGCAGCTGTCAATAGTTCAGCAGGTTCACAGTGCAGAAGGTTCAGTGGCACCAGGGTCCCCTGCATCCCAATCACAGCTGGTTTTTAACTTCTGTATTCAGGGCATGGGAGGGGTGTGTTGCATCGTGCACACACGGTGCCTGTTTCGCAGATAAGTTTTAATAAATACACAGAGAATAATATAGAGTCATTGGCCACGAGGAACACCTTCCCTGACCTTTTATTCTCTCCGGTTCCACGTCACCGCGCCTACCATCCAACTCCAAAACTCGGGGGAGACTAACACTCCCTACCTCCCTTGGTGTGCATCATAGGCGTGCCCATGACGAACACAACATTTCTCCTTAACCAATACAAAACAAACATAGCTGCTCAAAAAAAGATACTATACTAATCCAGTATACAAGAATAGTACACAACAAGAAATGCCACATTCAGTCAATCCACCCCGAATCCTTGCAGCCGCGTTGAGCATGGCGGTCGAGGACTCAAACTGTACCGTTCAAGTCCTTGTCTCAGAGGCACTGAGTTGATTGGTATGGAGCCAGGCACCTCCTGATCTGAATCTTGAACTGGCTCCAAATTCTGCATGTCCACACCCCTTGTAGTAGATGATTGAGAATTAGTAGCAGTCACCACCGGCCATGTGCACTGGCTCAAACTTCTGCATGTCCACACCCCAAGTAGTCGATGATTGAGAATTAGTAGCAGTCACCACCGGATTCACTGTCAGAATGATCCATCCTCTCTCCTTCATCAGCTTCAGATCCCACTGTTTCCCTGAGCAGGAAGGTCTGGAATTGAAAATACAGAGGACATTAAACAACATTCACTCAGTACATGGCACTCATTTTGGTTTATAAGCTGGAAATTGAGCCATCAGTGCAGTGTCAAGAGTGTCAGGATGGCTGAGTGGTCTAAGGCGCTGCGTTCAGGGCGCAGTCTCCGTTGGAGGCGTGGGTTTCAATCCCCCTTCTGACAAGTGTCTTTTGCGAGGTGGATACATTTTTGGACTTTTTTTTTCCAAGCACCCGTATCAAAAACAATGTCAACAGTTTCTGTAAATTATCGATAAGATCTATTGTCCGTTGCTTGCACTAATTTCCTGAAGTTGGCTAAATCGGAGTAATTCGGTAAAGCGGGAAATCACAGCATCTTCAACAAATCGTGATAGAGGGGCAGAGATAAAGGTTTCGACCCTACATATCAAGAGCGCAGCTGTCAATAGTTCAGCAGGTTCACAGTGCAGAAGGTTCAGTGGCACCAGGGTCCCCTGCGTCCCAATCACAGCTGGTTTTTAACTTCTGTATTCAGGGCATGGGAGGGGTGTGTTGCATCGTGCACACACGGTGCCTGTTTCGCAGATAAGTTTTAATAAATACACAGAGAATAATATAGAGTCATTGGCCACGAGGAACACCTTCCCTGACCTTTTATTCTCTCCGGTTCCACGTCACACGCCTACCATCCAACTCCAAAACTCGGGGGAGACTAACACTCCCTACCTCCTTTGGTGTGCATCATAGGCGTGCCCATGACGAACACAACATTTCTCCTTAACCAATACAAAACAAACATAGCTGCTCAAAAAAAAGATACTATACTAATCCAGTATACAAGAATAGTACACAACAAGAAATGCCACATTCAGTCAATCCACCCCGAATCCTTGCAGCCGCGTTTTGCATGGCGGTCGAGGACTCAAACTGTACCGTTCAAGTCCTTGTCTCAGAGGCACTGAGTTGATTGGTATGGAGCCAGGCACCTCCTGATCTGAATCTTGAACTGGCTCCAAATTCTGCATGTCCAACCCCCTTGTAGTAGATGATTGAGAATTAGTAGCAGTCACCACCGGCCATGTGCACTGGTTCAAACTTCTCCATGTCCACACCCCATGTAGTCGATGATTGAGAATTAGTAGCAGTCACCACCGGATTCACTGTCAGGATGATCCATCCTCTCTCCTTCATCAGCTTCAGATCCCACTGTTTCCCTGAGCAGGAAGGTCTGGAATTGAAAATACAGAGGACATTAAACAACATTGACTCAGTACATGGCACTCATTTTGGTTTATACGCTCGAAATTGAGCCCTGAGCGAGGTGTGAAGAGTGTCAGGATGGCCGAGTAGTCTAAGGCGCTGCGGTTAGGTCGCAGCCTCCCTTGGAGGTGTGGATTCATATCCCACTTCTGACAAGTGTATTTTGCGAGGTGGATAAATTTTTGGACTTTTTTTTCCCAAGCACCGTATCAAAAACAATGTCAACAGTTTCTGTAAATTATCGATAAGATCTATTTTCCGTTGCTTGCACTAATTGCCTGAAGTTGGCTAAATCGCAGTAAATCGGTAAAGCAGGAAATCACAGCATCTTCAACAAATCGTGATAGAGGGGCCGAGATAAAGGTTTCGACCCTACATATCAAAAGCGCAGCTGTCAATAGTTCAGCAGGTTCACAGTGCAGAAGGTTCAGTGGCACCAGGGTCCCCTGCGTCCCAATCAGAGCTGGTTTTTAACTTCTGTATTCAGGTGATGGGAGGGGTGGGGGTGTTGCGTCGTGCACACACAGTGCCTGTTTTGCAGAGAAGTTTTAATAAATACACAAAGAATAATATGGAGTCTTTGGCCACGAGGAACACCTTCCCCTACCTTTTATTCTCTCCGATTCCACATAACCGCACCTAACATCCAACTCAAAAACTCGGGGGAGACTAACACTCCCTACCTCCCTTGGTGTGCATCATGGGCGTGCCCATGACGAACACAACATTTCTCTTTAACCAATACAAAACAAACATAGCTGCTCAAAAAAAAGATACTATACTAATCCAGTATACAAGAATAGTACACAACAATAAATACCACATTCAGTCAATCCACCCCGAATCCTTGCAGCCGTGTTGAGCATGGCGGTCGAGGACTCAAACTGTACCGTTCAAGTCCTTGTCTCAGAGGCACTGAGTTGATTGGTATGGAGCCAGGCACCTCCTGATCTGAATCTTGAACTGGCTTCAAATTCTGCATGTCCACACCCCCTGTAGTAGATGATTGAGAATTAGTAGCAGTCACCACCGGCCATATGCACTGGCTCAAAATTCTGCAAGTCCACAACCCATGTAGTAGATGATTGAGAATTAATAGCAGTCACCACAGGGTCCACTGTCAGGATGATCCATCCTCTCTCCTTCATCAGCTTCAGATCCCACTGTTTCCCTGAGCAGGAAGGTCTGGAATTGAAAATACAGAGGACATTAAATAACATTCACTCAGTACATGGCACTCATTTTGGTTTATAAGCTGGAAATTGAGCCATCAGTCTGGTGTCAAGAGTGTCAGGATGGCCGGGTGGTCTAAGGTGCTGCATTCAAGTCACAGTCTCCCTTGGAGACGGGGGTTCAAACCCCTCTTCTAACAAGTGTCTTTACGAGGTGGATACATTTTTGGACTTTTTTTTCCAAGCACCCTTATAAAAAAACAATGTCAACAGTTTCTGTAAATTATCGATAAGATCTATTGTCCGTTGCTTGCACTAATTGCCTGAAGTTGGCTAAATCGCAGTAAATCGGTAAAGCAGGAAATCACAGCATCTTCAACAAATCGTGATAGAGGGGCAGAGATAAAGGTTTCGACCCTACATATCAAAAGCACAGTCGTCAATAGTTCAGCAAGTTCACAGTGCAGAAGGTTCAGTGGCACCAGGGTCCCCTGCATCCCAATCACAGCTGGTTTTTAACTTCTGTATTCAGGGCATGGGAGGGGTGTGTTGCATCGTGCACACACAGTGCCTGTTTCACAAATAAGTTTTAATAAATACACAGAGAATAATATAGAGTCATTGGCCACGAGGAACACCTTCCCTGACCTTTTATTCTCTCCAGTTCCACGTCACCGCGTCTACCATCCAACTCCAAAACTCGGGGGAGACTAACACTCCCTACCTCCCTTGGTGTGCATCATAGGCGTGCCCATGACGAACACAACATTTCTCCTTAACCAATACAAAACAAACATAGCTGCTAAAAAAAAAGATACTATACTAAACCAGTATACAAGAATAGTACACAACAAGAAATGCCACATTCAGTCAATCCACCCCGAATCCTTGCAGCCGCGTTGAGCATGGCGGTCGAGGACTCAAACTGTACCGTTCAAGTCATTGTCGCAGAGGCACTGAGTTGATTGGTATGGAGCCAGGCACCTCCTGATCTGAATCTTGAACTGGCTCCAAATTCTGCATGTCCACACCCCCTGTAGTAGATGATTGAGAATTAGTAGCAGTCACCACCGGCCATGTGCACTGGCTCAAAATTCAGCATGTCCACACTCCATGTAGTAGATGATTGAGAATTAGTAGCAGTCACCACCGGATCCACTGTCAGGATGATCCATCCTCTCTCCTTCATCAGCTTCAGATCCCACTGTTTCCCTGAGCAGGAAGGTCTGGAATTGAAAATACAGAGGACATTAAACAACATTCACTCAGTACATGGCACTCATTTTGGTTTATAAGCTGGAAATTGAGCCATCAGTGCAGTGTCAAGAGTGTCATAATGGCTGAGTGGTCTAAGGCGCTGCGTTCAGCTCGCAGTCTCCTTTGGAGGCGTGGGTTCAAATCCCACTTCTGACAAGTGTCTTTTGCGAGGTGGATACATTTTTGGACTTTTTTTTTCCAAGCACCTGTATCAAAAACAATGTCAACAGTTTCTTTAAATTATCGATAAGATCTATTGTCCGTTGCTTGCACTAATTTCCTGAAGTTGTCTAAATCGCAGTAAATCGGTAAAGCGGGAAATCACAGCATCTTCAACACATCATGATAGAGGGGCAGAGATAAAGGTTTCGACCCTACATATCAAGAGCGCAGCTGTCAATAGTTCAGCAGGTTCACAGTGCAGAAGGTTCAGTGGCACCATGGTCCCCTGCGTCCCAATCACAGCTGGTTTTTAACTTCTGTATTCAGGGCATGGGAGGGGTGTGTTGCATCGTGCACACACGGTGCCTGTTTCGCAGATAAGTTTTAATAAATACACAGAGAATAATATAAAGTCATTGGCCACGAGGAACACCTTCCCTGACCTTTTATTCTCTCCGGTTCCACGTCACCGCGCCTACCATCCAACTCCAAAACTCGGGGGAGACTAACACTCCCTACCTCCCTTGGTGTGCATCATAGGCGTGCCCATGACGAACACAACATTTCTCCTTAACCAATACAAAACAAACAAAGCTGCTCAAAAAAAAGATACTATACTAAACCAGTATACAAGAATAGTACACAACAATAAATACCACATTCAGTCAATCCACCCCGAATCCTTGCAGCCGCGTTGAGCATGGCGGTCGAGGACTCAAACTGTACCGTTCAAGTCCTTGTCTCAGAGGCACTGAGTTGATTGGTATGGAGCCAGGCACCTCCTGATCTGAATCTTGAACTGGCTCCAAATTCTGCATGTCCACACCCCCTGTAGTAGATGATTGAGAATTAGTAGCAGTCACCACCGGCCATATGCACTGGCTCAAAATTCTGCAAGTCCACACCCCATGTAGTAGATGATTGAGAATTAGTAGCAGTCACCACAGGATCCACTGTCAGGATGATCCATCCTCTCTCCTTCATCAGCTTCAGATCCCACTGTTTCCCTGAGCAGGAAGGTCTGGAATTGAAAATACAGAGGACATTCAATAACATTCACTCTGTACATGGCACTCATTTTGGTTTATAAGCTGGAAATTGAGCCATCAGTGCAGTGTTACAAATGTCAGGATGGCCGAGTGGTCTAAGGAGCTGCGTTCAGGTCGCAGTTTCCTTTGGAGGCGTGGGTTCGAATCCCACTTCTGACAAGTGTCTTTTGCGAGGTGGATACATTTTTGTACTTTTTTTTTCCAAGCACCCGTATCAAAAACAATGTCAACAGTTTCTGTAAATTATCAATAAGATCTATTGTCCGTTGCTTGCACTAATTTCCTGAAGTTGGCTAAATCGCAGTAAATCGGTAAAGCGGGAAATCACAGCATCTTCAACAAATAGTGATAGAGGGGCAGAGATAAAGGTTTTGACCCTACATATCAAGAGCGCAGCTCTCAATAGTTCAGCAGGTTCACAGTGCAGAAGGTTCAGTGGCACCAGGGTCCCCTGCGTCCCAATCACAGCTGGTTTTTAACTTCTGTATTCAGGGCATGGGAGGGGTGTGTTGCATCGTGCACACATGGTGCCTGTTTCGCAGATAAGTTTTAATAAATACACAGAGAATAATATGGAGTCATTTTCCACGAGGAACACCTTCCCTGGCCTTTTATTCTCTCCGGTTCCACGTCACCGCGCCTACCATCCAACTCCAAAACTCGGGGGAGACTAACACTCCCTACCTCCCTTGGTGTGCATCATAGGCGTGCACATGACGAACACAACATTTCTCCTTAACCAATACAAAACAAACATAGCTGCTCAAAAAAAAGATAATATACTAATCCAGTATACAAGAATAGTACACAACAAGAAATGCCACATTCAGTCAATCCACCCCGAATCCTTGCAGCCGCGTTGAACATGGCGGTCGAGGACTCAAACTGTACCGTTCAAGTCCTTGCTCAGAGGCACTGAGTTGATTGGTATGGAGCCAGGCACCTCCTGATCTGAATCTTGAACTGGCTCCAAATTCTGCATGTCCACACCCCTTGTAGTAGATGATTGAGAATTAGTAGCAGTCACCACCGGCCATGTGCACTGGTTCAAACTTCTGCATGTCCACACCCCAAGTAGTCGATGATTGAGAATTAGTAGCAGTCACCACCGGATTCACTGTCAGGATGATCCATCCTCTCTCCTTCATCAGCTTCAGATCCCACTGTTTCCCTGAGCAGGAAGGTCTGGAATTGAAAATACAGAGGACATTAAACAACATTCACTCAGTACATGGCACTCATTTTGGTTTATAAGCTGGAAATTGAGCCATCAGTGCAGTGTCAATAGTGTCAGGATGGCCGAGTGGTCTAAGGCGTTGCGTTCAGGTTGCA
Organism: Pleurodeles waltl; assembly: GCF_031143425.1. Taxonomy (NCBI): domain Eukaryota; kingdom Metazoa; phylum Chordata; class Amphibia; order Caudata; family Salamandridae; genus Pleurodeles; species Pleurodeles waltl. Next base: position 7,447,934 of record NW_027150097.1, read on the forward strand.
GTCTCCTTTGGAGGCGTGGGTTCGAATGACACTTCTGACAAGTGTCTTTTGCGAGGTGGATACATTTTTGGACTTTTTTTTTCCAAGCACCCGTATCAAAAACAATGTCAACAGTTTCTGTAAATTATCGATAAGATCTATTGTCCGTTGCTTGCACTAATTTCCTGAAGTTGGCTAACTCGCAGTAAATCGGTAAAGCGGGAAATCACAGCATCTTCAACAAATCGTGATAGAGGGGCAGAGATAAAGGTTTCGACCCTACATATCAAGAGCGCAGCTGTCAATAGTTCAGCAGGTTCACAGTGCAGAAGGTTCAGTGGCACCAGGGTCCCCTGCATCCCAATCACAGCTGGTTTTTAACTTCTGTATTCAGGGCATGGGAGGGGTGTGTTGCATTGTGCACACACGGTGCCTGTTTCGCAGATAAGTTTTAATAAATACACAGAGAATAATATAGAGTCATTGGCCACGAGGAACACCTTCCCTGACCTTTTATTCTCTCCGGTTCCACGTCACCGCACCTACCATCCAACTCCAAAACTCGGGGGAGACTAACACTCCCTACCTCCCTTGGTGTGCATCATAGGCGTGCCCATGACGAACACAACATTTCTCCTAAACCAATACAAAACACACATAGCTGCTCAAAAAAAAGATACTATACTAAACCAGTATACAAGAATAGTACACAACAAGAAATGCCACATTCAGTCAATCCACCCCGAATCCTTGCAGCCGCTTTGAGCATGGCGGTCGAGGACTCAAACTGTACCGTTCAAGTCCTTGTCTCAGAGGCACTGGGTTGATTGGTATGGAGCCAGGCACCTCCTGATCTGAATCTTGAACTGGCTCCAAATTCTGCATGTCCACACCCCTTGTAGTAGATGATTGAGAATAAGTAGCAGTCCCCACCCGCCATGTGCACTGGCTCAAAATTCAGCATGTCCACACCCCATGTAGTAGATGATTGAGAATTAGTAGCAGTCACCACCGGATTCACTGTCAGGATGATCCATCCTCTCTCCTTCATCAGCTTCAGATCCCACTGTTTCCCTGAGCAGGAAGGTCTGGAATTGAAAATACAGAGGACATTAAATAACATTCACTCAGTACATGGCACTCATTTTGGTTTATAAGCAGGAAATTGAGCCATCAGTCTGGTGTCAAGAGTGTCAGGATGGCCGGGTGGTCTAAGGTGCTGCATTCAGGTCACAGTCTCCCTTGGAGACGTGGGTTCAAACCCCTCTTCTCACAAGTGTCTTTTGCAAGGTGGATACATTTTTGGACTTTTTTTTTTCCAAGCACCCTTATCAAAAACAATGTCAACAGTTTCTGTAAATTATCGATAAGATCTATTGTCCGTTGCTTGCACTAATTGCCTGAAGTTTGCTAAATCGCAGTAAATCGGTAAAGCAGGAAATCACAGCATCTTCAGCAAATCGTGATAGAGGGGCCGAGATAAAGGTTTCGACCCTACATATCAAAAGCACAGCTGTCAATAGTTCAACAGGTTCACAGTGCAGAAGGTTCAGTGGCACCAGGGTCCCCTGCGTCCCAATCACAGCTGGTTTTTAACTTCTGTATTCAGGGCATGGGAGGGGTGTGTTGCATTGTGCACACAAAGTGCCTGTTTCGCAAATAAGTTTGAATAAATACACAGAGAATAATATAGAGTCATTGGCCACGAGGAACACCTTCCCTGACCTTTTATTCTCTAAGGTTCCACGTCACCGCGCCTACCATCCAACTCCTAAACTCGGGGGAGACTAACACTCCCTACCTCCCTTGGTGTGCATCATAGGCGTGCCCATGACGAACACAACATTTCTCCTTAACCAATACAAAACAAACATAGCTGCTCAAAAAAAAGATACTATACTAATCCAGTATACAAGAATAGTACACAACAAGAAATGCCACATTCAGTCAATCCACCCCGAATCCTTGCAGCCGCGTTGAGCATGGCGGTCGAGGACTCAAACTGTACCGTTCAAGTCCTTGTCTCAGAGGCACTGAGTTGATTGGTATGGAGCCAGGCACCTCCTGATCTGAATCTTGAACTGGCTCCAAATTCTGCATGTCCACACCCCTTGTAGTAGATGATTGAGAATTAGTAGCAGTCACCACCGGCCATGTGCACTGGCTCAAACTTCTGCATGTCCACACCCCAAGTAGTCGATGATTGCGAATTAGTAGCAGTCACCACCGGATTCACTGTCAGGATGATCCATCCTCTCTCCTTCATCAGCTTCAGATCCCACTGTTTCCCTGAGCAGGAAGGTCTGGAATTGAAAATACAGAGGACATTAAACAACATTCACTCAGTACATGGCACTCATTTTGGTTTATAAGCTGGAAATTGAGCCATCAGTGCAGTGTCAAGTGTGTCAGGATGGCCGAGTGGTCTAAGGCGCTGAGTTCAGGTTGCAGTCTCCTTTGGAGGCGTGGGTTCGAATCCCACTTCTGACAAGTGTCTTTTGTGAGGTGGATACATTTTTGGACTTTTTTTTTCCAAGCACCCGTATCAAAAACAATGTCAACAGTTTCTGTAAATTATCGATAAGATCTATTGTCCGTTGCTTGCACTAATTTGCTGAAGTTGGCTAAATCGCAGTAAATCGGTAAAGCGGGAAATCACAGCATCTTCAACAAATCGTGATAGAGGGGCAGAGATAAAGGTTTCGACCCTACAAATCAAGAGCGCAGCTGTCAATAGTTCAGCAGGTTCACAGTGCAGAAGGTTCAGTGGCACCAGGGTCCCCTGCGTCCCAATCACAGCTGGTTTTTAACTTCTGTATTCAGGGCATGGGAGGGGTGTGTTGCATCGTGCACACACGGTGCCTGTTTCGCAGATAAGTTTTAATAAATACACAGAGAATAATATAGAGTCATTGGCCACGAGGAACACCTTCCCTGACCTTTTATTCTCTCCGGTTCCACGTCACTGCGCCTACCATCCAACTCCAAAAGTTGGGGGAGACTAACACTCCCTACCTCCCTTGGTGTGCATCATAGTCGTGCCCATGACGAACACAACATTTCTCCTTAACCAATACAAAACAAACATAGCTGCTCAAAAAAAAGATACTATACTAAACCAGTATACAAGAATAGTACACAACAAGAAATTCCACATTCAGTCAATCCACCCCGAATCCTTGCAGCCGCGTTGAGCATGGCGGTCGAGGACTCAAACTGTACCGTTCAAGTTCTTGTCTCAGAGGCACTGAGTTGATTGGTATGGAGCCAGGCACCTCCTGATCTGAATCTTGAACTGGCTCCAAATTCTGCATGTCCACACCCCTTGTAGTAGATGTTTGAGAATTAGTAGCAGTCACCACCGGCCATGTGCACTGGCTCAAACTTCTGCATGTCCACACCCCAAGTAGTCGATGATTGCGAATTAGTAGCAGTCACCACCGGATTCACTGTCAGGATGATCCATCCTCTCTCCTTCATCAGCTTCAGATCCCACTGTTTCCCTGAGCAGGAAGGTCTGGAATTGAAAATACAGAGGACATTAAACAACATTCACTCAGTACATCGCACTCATTTTGGTTTATAAGCTGGAAATTGAGCCATCAGTGCAGTGTTAAGAGTGTCAGGATGGCCGAGTGGTCTAAGGCGCTGCGTTCAGATTGCAGTCTCCTTTGGAGGCGTGGGTTTGAATCCCACTTCTGACTAGTGTCTTTTGCGAGGTGGATACATTTTTGGACTTTTTTTTTCCAAGCACCCGTATCAAAAACAATGTCAACAGTTTCTGTAAATTATCGATAAGATCTATTGTCCGTTGCTTGCACTAATTTCCTGAAGTTGGCTAAATCGCAGTAAATCGGTAAAGCGGGAAATCACAGCATCTTCAACAAATCGTGATAGAGGGGCAGAGATAAAGGTTTCGACCCTACAAATCAAGAGCGCAGCTGTCAATAGTTCAGCAGGTTCACAGTGCAGAAGGTTCAGTGGCACCAGGGTCCCCTGCGTCCCAATCACAGCTGGTTTTTAACTTCTGTATTCAGGGCATGGGAGGCTTGTGTTGCATCGTGCACACACGGTGCCTGTTTCGCAGATAAGTTTTAATAAATACACAGAGAATAATATAGAGTCATTGGCCACGAGGAACACCTTCCCTGACCTTTTATTCTCTCCGGTTCCACATCACCGCGCCTACCATCCAACTCCAAAAGTTGGGGGAGACTAACACTCCCTACCTCCCTTGGTGTGCATCATAGGCGTGCCCATGACGAACACAACATTTCTCCTTAACCAATACAAAACAAACATAGCTGCTCAAAAAAAAGATACTATACTAATCCAGTATACAAGAATAGTACACAACAAGAAATGCCACATTCAGTCAATCCACCCCGAATCCTTGCAGCCGCGTTGAGCATGGCGGTCGAGGACTCAAACTGTACCGTTCAAGTCCTTGTCTCAGAGGCACTGAGTTGATTGGTATGGAGCCAGGCACCTCCTGATCTGAATCTTGAACTGGCTCCAAATTCTGCATGTCCACACCCCTTGTAGTAGAGGTTTGAGAATTAGTAGCAGTCACCACCGGCCATGTGCACTGGCTCAAACTTCTGCATGTCCACACCCCAAGTAGTCGATGATTGCGAATTAGTAGCAGTCACCACCGGATTCACTGTCAGGATGATCCATCCTCTCTCCTTCATCAGCTTCAGATCCCACTGTTTCCCTGAGCAGGAAGGTCTGGAATTGAAAATACAGAGGACATTAAACAAAATTCACTCAGTACATTGCACTCATTTTGGTTTATAAGCTGGAAATTGAGCCATCAGTGCAGTGTTAAGAGTGTCAGGATGGCCGAGTGGTCTAAGGCGCTGCTTTCAGATTGCAGTCTCCTTTGGAGGCGTGGGTTTGAATCCCACTTCTGACTAGTGTCTTTTGCGAGGTGGATACATTTTTGGACTTTTTTTTCCCAAGCACCCGTATCAAAAACAATGTCAACAGTTTCTGTAAATTATCGATAAGATCTATTGTCCGTTGCTTGCACTAATTTCCTGAAGTTGGCTAAATCGCAGTAAATCGGTAAAGCGGGAAATCACAGCATCTTCAACAAATCGTGATAGAGGGGCAGAGATAAAGGTTTCGACCCTACATATCAAGAGCGCAGCTGTCAATAGTTCAGCAGGTTCACAGTGCAGAAGGTTCAGTGGCACCAGGGTCCCCTGCGTCCCAATCACAGCTGGTTTTTAACTTCTGTATTCAGGGCATGGGAGGGGTGTGTTGCATCGTGCACACACAGTGCCTCTTTCGCAGATAAGTTTTAATAAATACACAGAGAATAATATAGAGTCATTGGCCACGAGGAACACCTTCCCTGACCTTTTATTCTCTCCGGTTCCACGTCACCGCGCCTACCATCCAACTCCAAAAGTTGGGGGAGACTAACACTCCCTACCTCCCTTGGTGTGCATCATAGGCGTGCCCATGACGAACACAACATTTCTCCTTAACCAATACAAAACAAACATAGCTGCTCAAAAAAAAGATACTATACTAATCCAGTATACAAGAATAGTACACAACAAGAAATGCCACATTCAGTCAATCCACCCCGAATCCTTGCAGCCGCGTTGAGCATGGCGGTCGAGGACTCAAACTGTACCGTTCAAGTCCTTGTCTCAGAGGCACTGAGTTGATTGGTATGGAGCCAGGCACCTCCTGATCTGAATCTTGAACTGGCTCCAAATTCTGCATGTCCACACCCCTTGTAGTAGATGTTTGAGAATTAGTAGCAGTCACCACCGGCCATGTGCACTGGCTCAAACTTCTGCATGTCCACACCCCAAGTAGTCGATGATTGCGAATTAGTAGCAGTCACCACCGGATTCACTGTCAGGATGATCCATCCTCTCTCCTTCATCAGCTTCAGATCCCACTGTTTCCCTGAGCAGGAAGGTCTGGAATTGAAAATACAGAGGACATTAAACAAAATTCACTCAGTACATTGCACTCATTTTGGTTTATAAGCTGGAAATTGAGCCATCAGTGCAGTGTTAAGAGTGTCAGGATGGCCGAGTGGTCTAAGGCGCTGCTTTCAGATTGCAGTCTCCTTTGGAGGCGTGGGTTTGAATCCCACTTCTGACTAGTGTCTTTTGCGAGGTGGATACATTTTTGGACTTTTTTTTCCCAAGCACCCGTATCAAAAACAATGTCAACAGTTTCTGTAAATTATCGATAAGATCTATTGTCCGTTGCTTGCACTAATTTCCTGAAGTTGGCTAAATCGCAGTAAATCGGTAAAGCGGGAAATCACAGCATCTTCAACAAATCGTGATAGAGGGGCAGAGATAAAGGTTTCGACCCTACATATCAAGAGCGCAGCTGTCAATAGTTCAGCAGGTTCACAGTGCAGAAGGTTCAGTGGCACCAGGGTCCCCTGCGTCCCAATCACAGCTGGTTTTTAACTTCTGTATTCAGGGCATGGGAGGGGTGTGTTGCATCGTGCACACACAGTGCCTCTTTCGCAGATAAGTTTTAATAAATACACAGAGAATAATATAGAGTCATTGGCCACGAGGAACACCTTCCCTGACCTTTTATTCTCTCCGGTTCCACGTCACCGCGCCTACCATCCAACTCCAAAAGTTGGGGGAGACTAACACTCCCTACCTCCCTTGGTGTGCATCATAGGCGTGCCCATGACGAACACAACATTTCTCCTTAACCAATACAAAACAAACATAGCTGCTCAAAAAAAAGATACTATACTAATCCAGTATACAAGAATAGTACACAAAAAGAAATGCCACATTCAGTCAATCCACCCCGAATCCTTGCAGCCGCGTTGAGCATGGCGGTCGAGGTCTCAAACTGTACCGTTCAAGTCCTTGTCTCAGAGGCACTGAGTTGATTGGTATGGAGCCAGGCACCTCCTGATCTGAATCTTGAACTGGCTCCAAATTCTGCATGTCCACACCCCTTGTAGTAGATGATTGAGAATTAGTAGCAGTCACCACCGGCCATGTGCACTGGCTCAAACTTCTGCATGTCCACACCCCAAGTAGTCGATGATTGCGAATTAGTAGCAGTCACCACCGGATTCACTGTCAGGATGATCCATCCTCTCTCCTTCATCAGCTTCAGATCCCACTGTTTCCCTGAGCAGGAAGGTCTGGAATTGAAAATACAGAGGACATTAAACAAAATTCACTCAGTACATGGCACTCATTTTGGTTTATAAGCTGGAAATTGAGCCGTCAGCGCAGCGTTAAGAGTGTCAGGATGGCGAGTGGTCTAAGGCGCTGCGTTCAGGTCGCAGTCTCCTTTGGAGACGTGGATTCGAATCCCACTTCTGACAAGAGTCTTTTGCGAGGTGGATAAATTTTTGGACTTTTTTTTTCCAAGCACCCGTATCAAAAATAATGTCAACAGTTTCTGTAAATTATCGATAAGATCTATTGTCCGTTGCTTGCACTAATTTTCCTAAGTTGGCTAAATCGCAGTAAATCGGTAAAGCGTGAAATCACAGCATCTTCAACAAATCGTGATAGAGGGGCAGAGATAAAGGTTTCGACCCTACATATCAAGAGCGCAGCTATCAATAGTTCAGCAGGTTCACAGTGCAGAAGGTTCAGTGGCACCAGGGTCCCCTGCGTCCCAATCACAGCTGGTTTTTAACTTCTGTATTCAGGGCATGGGAGGGGTGTGTTGCATCGTGCACACACGGTGCCTGTTTCGCAGATAAGTTTTAATAAATACACAGAGAATAATATAGAGTCATTGGCCACGAGGAACACCTTCCCTGACCTTTTATTCTCTCCGGTTCCACGTCACCGCGCCTACCATCCAACTCCAAAAGTTGGGGGAGACTAACACTCCCTACCTCCCTTGGTGTGCATCATAGGCGTGCCCATGACGAACACAACATTTCTCCTTAACCAATACAAAACAAACATAGCTGCTCAAAAAAAAGATACTATACTCATCCAGTATACAAGAATAGTACACAACAAGAAATGCCACATTCAGTCAATCCACCCCGAATCCTTGCAGCCGCGTTGAGCATGGCGGTCGAGGACTCAAACTGTACCGTTCAAGTCCTTGTCTCAGAGACACTGAGTTGATTGGTATGGAGCCAGGCACCTCCTGATCTGAATCTTGAACTGGCTCCAAATTCTGCATGTCCACACCCCTTGTAGTAGATGATTGAGAATTAGTAGCAGTCACCACCGGCCATGTGCACTGGCTCAAACTTCTGCATGTCCACATCCCAAGTAGTCGATGATTGAGAATTAGTAGCAGTCACCACCGGATTCACTGTCAGAATGATCCATCCTCTCTCCTTCATCAGCTTCAGATCCCACTGCTTCCCTGAGCAGGAAGTTCTGGAATTGAAAATACAGAGGACATTAAACAACATTCACTCAGTACATGGCACTCATTTTGGTTTATAAGCTGGAAATTGAGCCATCAGTGGAGTGTCAAGAGTGCCAGGATGGCTGAGTGGTCTAAGGCGCTGCGTTCAGGTCACAGCCTCCCTTGGAGTTGTGGGTTCAAATCCCACTTCTGACAAGTGTATTTTGCGAGGTGGATACATTTTTGGACTTTTTTTTCCCAAGCACCGTATCAAAAACAATGTCAACAGTTTCTGAAAATTATCGATAAGATCTATTTTCCGTTGCTTGCACTAATTGCCTGAAGTTGGCTAAATCGCAATAAATCGGTAAAGCAGGAAATCACTGCATCTTTAACAAATCGTGATAGAGGGGCCGAGATAAAGGTTTCGACCGTACATATCAAAAGCGCAGCTGTCAATAGTTCAGCAGGTTCACAGTGCCGAAGGTTCAGTGGCACCAGGGTCCCCTGCGTCCCAATCACAGCTGGTTTTTAAATTCTGTATTCAGGGGATGGGAGGGGTGGGGGTGTTGCGTCTTGCACACACAGTGCCTGTTTTGCAGAGAAGTTTTAATAAATACACAAAGAATAATATGGAGTCTTTAGCCACGAGGAACACCTTCCCCTACCTTTTATTCTCTCCAATTCTACATCACCGCACCTACCATCCAAGTCCAAAACTCGGGGGAGACTAACACTCCCTACCTCCCTTGGTGTGCATCATGGGCGTGCCCATGACGAACACAACATTTCTCCTTAACCAGTACAAAACAAACATAGCTGCTCAAAAAAAAGATACTATACTAATCCAGTATACAAGAATAGTACACAACAATAAATACCACATTCAGTAAATCCACCCCGAATCCTTGCAGCCGCGTTGAGCATGGCGGTCGAGGACTCAAACTGTACCGTTCAAGTCTTTGTCTCAGAGGCACTGAGTTGATTGGTATGGAGCCAGGCACCTCCTGATCTGAATCTTGAACTGGCTCCAAATTCTGCATGTCCACACCCCCTGTAGTAGATGATTGAGAATTAGTAGCAGTCACCACCGGCCATATGCACTGGCTCAAAATTCTGCAAGTCCACACCCTATGTAGTAGATGATTGAGAATTAGTAGCAGTCACCACCGGATTCACTGTCAGGATGATCCATCCTCTCTCCTTCATCAGCTTCAGATCCCACTGTTTCCCTGAGCAGGAAGGTCTGGAATTGAAAATACAGAGGACATTAAACAACATTCACTCAGAACATGGCACTCATTTTGGTTTATAAGATGGAAATTGAGCCATCAGTGCAGTGTCAAGAGTGTCAGGATGGCTGAGTGGTCTAAGGCGCTGTGTTCAGGTCGCAGTCTCCTTTGGAGGCGTGGGTTCGAATCCCACTTCTGACAAATGTCTTTTGCGAGGTGGATACATTTTTGGACTTTTTTTTTCCAAGCACCCGTATCAAAAACAATGTCAACAGTTTCTGTAAATTATCGATAAGATCTATTGTCCGTTGCTTGCACTAATTTCCTGAAGTTGGCTAAATCGCAGTAAATCGGTAAAGCGGGAAATCACAGCATCTTCAACAAATCGTAATAGAGGGGCAGAGATAAAGATTTCGACCCTACATATCAAGAGCGCAGCTGTCAATAGTTCAGCAGGTTCACAGTGCAGAAGGTTCAGTGGCACCAGGGTCCCCTGCGTCCCAATCACAGCTGGTTTTTAACTTCTGTATTCAGGGCATGGGAGGGGTGTGTTGCATCGTGCACACACGGTGCCTGTTTCGCAGATAAGTTTTAATAAATACACAGGGAATAATATAGAGTCATTGGCCACGAGGAACACCTTCCCTGACCTTTTATTCTCTCCGGTTCCACGTCACCGCGCCTACCATCCAACTCCAAAACTCGGGGGAGACTAACACTCCCTACCTCCCTTGGTGTGCATCATAGGCGTGCCCATGACGAACACAACATTTCTCCTTAACCAATACAAAACAAACATAGCTGCTCAAAAAAAAGATACTATACTAAACCAGTATACAAGAATAGTACACAACAATAAATACCACATTCAGTCAATCCACCCCGAATCCTTGCAGCCGCGTTGAGCATGGCGGTCGAGGACTCAAACTGTACCGTTCAAGTCCTTGTCTCAGAGGCACTGAGTTGATTGGTATGGAGCCAGGCACCTCCTGATCTGAATCTTGAACTGGCTCCAAATTCTGCATGTCCACACCCCCTGTAGTAGATGATTGAGAATTAGTAGCAGTCACCACCGGCCATATGCACTGGCTCAAAATTCTGCAAGTCCACACCCCATGTAGTAGATGATTGAGAATTAGTAGCAGTCACCACCGGATCCACTGTCAGGATGATCCATCCTCTCTCCTTCATCAGCTTCAGATCCCACTGTTTCCCTGAGCAGGAAGGTCTGGAATTGAAAATACAGAGGACATTAAATAACATTCACTCAGTACATGGCACTCATTTTGGTTTATAAGCTGGAAATTGAGCCATCAGTGCAGTGTTACAAGTGTCAGGATGGCCGAGTGGTCTAAGGCGCTGCGTTCAGGTCGCAGTCTCCTTTGGAGGCGTGGGTTCGAATCCCACTTCTGACAAGTGTCTTTTGCGAGGTGGATACATTTTGTGACTTTTTTTTTCCAAGCACCCGTATCAAAAACAATGTCAACAGTTTCTGTAAATTATCGATAAGATCTATTGTCCGTTGCTTGCACTAATTTCCTGAAGTTGGCTAAATCGCAGTAAATCGGTAAAGCGGGAAATCACAGCATCTTCAACAAATAGTGATAGAGGGGCAGAGATAAAGGTTTTGACCCTACATATCAAGAGCGCAGCTGTCAATAGTTCAGCAGGTTCACAGTGCAGAAGGTTCAGTGGCACCAGGGTCCCCTGCGTCCCAATCACAGCTGGTTTTTAACTTCTGTATTCAGGGCATGGGAGGGGTGTGTTGCATCGTGCACACATGGTGCCTGTTTCGCAGATAAGTTTTAATAAATACACAGAGAATAATATGGAGTCATTTTCCACGAGGAACACCTTCCCTGCCTTTTATTCTCTCCGGTTCCACGTCACCGCGCCTACCATCCAACTCCAAAACTCAGGAGAGACTAACACTCCCTACCTCCCTTGGTGTGCATCATAGGCGTGCCCATGACGAACACAACATTTCTCCTTAACCAATACAAAACAAACATAGCTGCTCAAAAAAAAGATACTATACTAATCCAGTATACAAGAATAGTACACAACAAGAAATGCCACATTCAGTCGGTCCACCCCGAATCCTTGCAGCCGCGTTGAACATGGCGGTCGAGGACTCAAACTGTACCGTTCAAGTCCTTGCTCAGAGGCACTGAGTTGATTGGTATGGAGCCAGGCACCTCCTGATCTGAATCTTGAACTGGCTCCAAATTCTGCATGTCCACACCCCTTGTAGTAGATGATTGAGAATTAGTAGCAGTCACCACCGGCCATGTGCACTGGTTCAAACTTCTGCATGTCCACACCCCAAGTAGTCGATGATTTAGAATTAGTAGCAGTCACCACCGGATTCACTGTCAGGATGATCCATCCTCTCTCCTTCATCAGCTTCAGATCCCACTGTTTCCCTGAGCAGGAAGGTCTGGAATTGAAAATACAGAGGACATTAAACAACATTCACTCAGTACATGGCACTCATTTTGGTTTATAAGCTGGAAATTGAGCCATCAGTGCAGTGTCAATAGTGTCAGGATGGCCGAGTGGTCTAAGGCGTTGCGTTCAGGTTGCAGTCTCCTTTGGAGGCGTGGGTTCGAATGACACTTCTGACAAGTGTCTTTTGCGAGGTGGATACATTTTTGGACTTTTTTTTTCCAAGCACCCGTATCAAAAACAATGTCAACAGTTTCTGTAAATTATCGATAAGATCTATTGTCCGTTGCTTGCACTAATTTCCTGAAGTTGGCTAAATCGCAGTAAATCGGTAAAGCGGGAAATCACAGCATCTTCAACAAATCGTGATAGAGGGGCAGAGATAAAGGTTTCGACCCTACATATCAAGAGCGCAGCTGTTAATAGTTCAGCAGGTTCACAGTGCAGAAGGTTCAGTGGCACCAGGGTCCCCTGTGTCCCAATCACAGCTGGTTTTTAACTTCTGTATTCAGGGCATGGGAGGGGTGTGTTGCATCGTGCACACACGGTGCCTGTTTCGCAGATAAGTTTTAATAAATACACAGAGAATAATATAGAGTCATTGGCCACGAGGAACACCTTCCCTGACCTTTTATTCTCTCCGGTTCCACGTCACCGCGCCTACCATCCAACTCCAAAACTCGGGGGAGACTAACACTCCCTACCTCCCTTGGTGTGCATCATAGGAGTGCCCATGACGAACACAACATTTCTCCTTAACCAATACAAAACAAACATAGCTGCTCAAAAAAAAGATACTATACTAAACCAGTATACAAGAATAGTACACAACAAGAAATGCCACATTCAGTCAATCCACCCCGAATCCTTGCAGCCGCGTTGAGCATGGCGGTCGAGGACTCAAACTGTACCGTTCAAGTCCTTGTCTCAGAGGCACTGGGTTGATTGGTATGGAGCCAGGCACCTCCTGATCTGAATCTTGAACTGGCTCCAAATTCTGCATGTCCACACCCCTTGTAGTAGATGATTGAGAATTAGTAGCAGTCACCACCGGCCATGTGCACTGGCTCAAAATTCAGCATGTCCACACCCCATGTAGTAGATGATCGAGAATTAGTAGCAGTCACCAACGGATTCACTGTCAGGATGATCCATCCTCTCTCCTTCATCAGCTTCAGATCCCACTGTTTCCCTGAGCAGGAAGGTCTGGAATTGAAAATACAGAGGACATTAAATAACATTCACTCAGTACATGGCACTCATTTTGGTTTATAAGCTGGAAATTGAGCCATCAGTCTGGTGTCAAGAGTGTCAGGATGGCCGGGTGGTCTAAGGTGCTGCATTCAGGTCACAGTCTCCCTTGGAGACGTGGGTTCAAACCCCTCTTCTCACCAGTGTCTTTTGCGAGGTGAATACATTTTTGGACTTTTTTTTTTCCAAGCACCCTTATCAAAAACAATGTCAACAGTTTCTGTAAATTATCGATAAGATCTATTGTCCGTTGCTTGCACTAATTGCCTGAAGTTTGCAAAATCGCAGTAAATCGGTAAAGCAGGAAATCACAGCATCTTCAACAAATCGTGATAGAGGGGCCGAGATAAAGGTTTCGACCCTACATATCAAAAGCACAGCTGTCAATAGTTCAGCAGGTTCACAGTGCAGAAGGTTCAGTGGCACCAGGGTCCCCTGCGTCCCAATCACAGCTGGTTTTTAACTTCTGTATTCAGGGCATGGGAGGGGTGTGTTGCATTGTGCACACAAAGTGCCTGTTTCGCAAATACGTTTGAATAAATACACAGAGAATAATATAGAGTCATTGGCCACGAGGAACACCTTCCCTGACCTTTTATTCTCTCCGGTTCCACGTCACCGAGCCTACCACCCAACTCCAAAACTCGGGGGAGACTAACACTCCCTACCTCCCTTGGTGTGCATCATAGGCGTGCCCATGACGAACACAACATTTCTCCTTAACCAATACAAAACAAACATAGCTGCTCAAAAAAAAGATACTATACTAATCCAGTATACAAGAATAGTACACAACAAGAAATGCCACATTCAGTCAATCCACCCCGAATCCTTGCAGCCGCGTTGAGCATGGCGGTCGAGGACTCAAACTGTACCGTTCAAGTCCTTGTCTCAGAGGCACTGAGTTGATTGGTATGGAGCCAGGCACCTCCTGATCTGAATCTTGAACTGGCTCCAAATTCTGCATGTCAACACCCCTTGTAGTAGATGATTGAGAATTAGTAGCAGTCACCACCGGCCATGTGCACTGGCTCAAACTTCTGCATGTCCACACCCCAAGTAGTCGATGATTGCGAATTAGTAGCAGTCACCACCGGATTCACTGTCAGGATGATCCATCCTCTCTCCTTCATCAGCTTCAGATCCCACTGTTTCCCTGAGCAGGAAGGTCTGGAATTGAAAATACAGAGGACATTAAACAAAATTCACTCAGTACATGGCACTCATTTTGGTTTATAAGCTGGAAATTGAGCCATCAGTGCAGTGTTAAGAGTGTCAGGATGGCCGAGTGGTCTAAGGCGCTGCGTTAAGATCGCAGTCTCCTTTGGAGGCATGGGTTCGAATCCCGCTTCTGACTAGTGTCTTTTGCGAGGTGGATACATTTTTGGACTTTTTTTTTCCAAGCACCCGTATCAAAAACAATGTCAACAGTTTCTGTAAATTATCGATAAGATCTATTGTCCGTTGCTTGCACTAATTTCCTGAAGTTGGCTAAATCGCAGTAAATCGGTAAAGCGGGAAATCACAGAATCTTCAACAAATCGTGATAGAGGGGCAGAGATAAAGGTTTCGACCCTACATATCAAGAGCGCAGCTGTCAATAGTTCAGCAGGTTCACAGTGCAGAAGGTTCAGTGGCACCAGGGTCCCCTGCGTCCCAATCACAGCTGGTTTTTAACTTCTGTATTCAGGGCATGGGAGGGGTGTGTTGCATCGTGCACACACGGTGCCTCTTTCGCAGATAAGTTTTAATAAATACACAGAGAATAATATACAGTCTTTGGCCACGAGGAACACCTTCCCTGACCTTTTATTCTCTCCGGTTCCACTTCACCGCGCCTACCATCCAACTCCAAAAGTTGGGGGAGACTAACACTCCCTACCTCCCTTGGTGTGCATCATAGGCGTGCCCATGACGAACACAACATTTCTCCTTAACCAATACAAAACAAACATAGCTGCTCAAAAAAAAGATACTATACTAATCCAGTATACAAGAATAGTACACAAAAAGAAATGCCACATTCAGTCAATCCACCCCGAATCCTTGCAGCCGCGTTGAGCATGGCGGTCGAGGACTCAAACTGTACCGTTCAAGTCCTTGTCTCAGAGGCACTGAGTTGATTGGTATGGAGCCAGGCACCTCCTGATCTGAATCTTGAACTGGCTCCAAATTCTGCATGTCCACACCCCTTGTAGTAGATGATTGAGAATTAGTAGCAGTCACCACCGGCCATGTGCACTGGCTCAAACTTCTGCATGTACACACCCCAAGTAGTCGATGATTGCGAATTAGAAGCAGTCACCACCGGATTCACTGTCAGGATGATCCATCCTCTCTCCTTCATCAGCTTCAGATCCCACTGTTTCCCTGAGCAGGAAGGTCTGGAATTGAAAATACAGAGGACATTAAACAAAATTCACTCAGTACATGGCACTCATTTTGGTTTATAAGCTGGAAATTGAGCCATCAGCGCAGTGTTAAGAGTGTCAGGATGGCGAGTGGTCTAAGGCGCTGCGTTCAGGTCACAGTCTCCTTTGGAGGCGTGGGTTCGAATCCCACTTCTGACAAGTGTCTTTTGCGAGGTGGATACATTTTTGGACTTTTTTTTTCCAAGCACCCGTATCAAAAACAATGTCAACAGTTTCTGTAAATTATCGATAAGATCTATTGTCCGTTGCTTGCACTAATTTTCTGAAGTTGGCTAAATCGCAGTAAATCGGTAAAGCGGGAAATCACAGCATCTTCAACAAATCGTGATAGAGGGGCAGAGATAAAGGTTTCGACCGTACATATCAAGAGCGCAGCTGTCAATAGTTCAGCAGGTTCACAGTGCAGAAGGTTCAGTGGCACCAGGGTCCCCTGCTTCCCAATCACAGCTGGTTTTTAACTTCTGTATTCAGGGCATGGGAGGGGTGTGTTGCATCGTGCACACACGGTGCCTGTTTCGCAGATAAGTTTTAATAAATACACAGGGAATAATATAGAGTCATTGGCCACGAGGAACACCTTCCCTGACCTTTTATTCTCTCCGGTTCCACGTCACCGCGCCTACCATCCAACTCCAAAACTCGGGGGAGACTAACACTCCCTACCTCCCTTGGTGTGCATCATAGGCGTGCCCATGACGAACACAACATTTCTCCTTAACCAATACAAAACAAACATAGCTGCTCAAAAAAAAGATACTATACTAAACCAGTATACAAGAATAGTACACAACAATAAATACCACATTCAGTCAATCCACCCCGAATCCTTGCAGCCGCGTTGAGCATGGCGGTCGAGGACTCAAACTGTACCGTTCAAGTCCTTGTCTCAGAGGCACTGAGTTGATTGGTATGGAGCCAGGCACCTCCTGATCTGAATCTTGAACTGGCTCCAAATTCTGCATGTCCACACCCCCTGTAGTAGATGATTGAGAATTAGTAGCAGTCACCACCGGCCATATGCACTGGCTCAAAATTCTGCAAGTCCACACCCCATGTAGTAGATGATTGAGAATTAGTAGCAGTCACCACCGGATCCACTGTCAGGATGATCCATCCTCTCTCCTTCATCAGCTTCAGATCCCACTGTTTCCCTGAGCAGGAAGGTCTGGAATTGAAAATACAGAGGACATTAAATAACATTCACTCAGTACATGGCACTCATTTTGGTTTATAAGCTGGAAATTGAGCCATCAGTGCAGTGTTACAAGTGTCAGGATGGCCGAGTGGTCTAAGGCGCTGCGTTCAGGTCGCAGTCTCCTTTGGAGGCGTGGGTTCGAATCCCACTTCTGACAAGTGTCTTTTGCGAGGTGGATACATTTTGTGACTTTTTTTTTCCAAGCACCCGTATCAAAAACAATGTCAACAGTTTCTGTAAATTATCGATAAGATCTATTGTCCGTTGCTTGCACTAATTTCCTGAAGTTGGCTAAATCGCAGTAAATCGGTAAAGCGGGAAATCACAGCATCTTCAACAAATAGTGATAGAGGGGCAGAGATAAAGGTTTTGACCCTACATATCAAGAGCGCAGCTGTCAATAGTTCAGCAGGTTCACAGTGCAGAAGGTTCAGTGGCACCAGGGTCCCCTGCGTCCCAATCACAGCTGGTTTTTAACTTCTGTATTCAGGGCATGGGAGGGGTGTGTTGCATCGTGCACACATGGTGCCTGTTTCGCAGATAAGTTTTAATAAATACACAGAGAATAATATGGAGTCATTTTCCACGAGGAACACCTTCCCTGCCTTTTATTCTCTCCGGTTCCACGTCACCGCGCCTACCATCCAACTCCAAAACTCAGGAGAGACTAACACTCCCTACCTCCCTTGGTGTGCATCATAGGCGTGCCCATGACGAACACAACATTTCTCCTTAACCAATACAAAACAAACATAGCTGCTCAAAAAAAAGATACTATACTAATCCAGTATACAAGAATAGTACACAACAAGAAATGCCACATTCAGTCGGTCCACCCCGAATCCTTGCAGCCGCGTTGAACATGGCGGTCGAGGACTCAAACTGTACCGTTCAAGTCCTTGCTCAGAGGCACTGAGTTGATTGGTATGGAGCCAGGCACCTCCTGATCTGAATCTTGAACTGGCTCCAAATTCTGCATGTCCACACCCCTTGTAGTAGATGATTGAGAATTAGTAGCAGTCACCACCGGCCATGTGCACTGGTTCAAACTTCTGCATGTCCACACCCCAAGTAGTCGATGATTTAGAATTAGTAGCAGTCACCACCGGATTCACTGTCAGGATGATCCATCCTCTCTCCTTCATCAGCTTCAGATCCCACTGTTTCCCTGAGCAGGAAGGTCTGGAATTGAAAATACAGAGGACATTAAACAACATTCACTCAGTACATGGCACTCATTTTGGTTTATAAGCTGGAAATTGAGCCATCAGTGCAGTGTCAATAGTGTCAGGATGGCCGAGTGGTCTAAGGCGTTGCGTTCAGGTTGCAGTCTCCTTTGGAGGCGTGGGTTCGAATGACACTTCTGACAAGTGTCTTTTGCGAGGTGGATACATTTTTGGACTTTTTTTTTCCAAGCACCCGTATCAAAAACAATGTCAACAGTTTCTGTAAATTATCGATAAGATCTATTGTCCGTTGCTTGCACTAATTTCCTGAAGTTGGCTAAATCGCAGTAAATCGGTAAAGCGGGAAATCACAGCATCTTCAACAAATCGTGATAGAGGGGCAGAGATAAAGGTTTCGACCCTACATATCAAGAGCGCAGCTGTCAATAGTTCAGCAGGTTCACAGTGCAGAAGGTTCAGTGGCACCAGGGTCCCCTGTGTCCCAATCACAGCTGGTTTTTAACTTCTGTATTCAGGGCATGGGAGGGGTGTGTTGCATCGTGCACACACGGTGCCTGTTTCGCAGATAAGTTTTAATAAATACACAGAGAATAATATAGAGTCATTGGCCACGAGGAACACCTTCCCTGACCTTTTATTCTCTCCGGTTCCACGTCACCGCGCCTACCATCCAACTCCAAAACTCGGGGGAGACTAACACTCCCTACCTCCCTTGGTGTGCATCATAGGAGTGCCCATGACGAACACAACATTTCTCCTTAACCAATACAAAACAAACATAGCTGCTCAAAAAAAAGATACTATACTAAACCAGTATACAAGAATAGTACACAACAAGAAATGCCACATTCAGTCAATCCACCCCGAATCCTTGCAGCCGCGTTGAGCATGGCGGTCGAGGACTCAAACTGTACCGTTCAAGTCCTTGTCTCAGAGGCACTGGGTTGATTGGTATGGAGCCAGGCACCTCCTGATCTGAATCTTGAACTGGCTCCAAATTCTGCATGTCCACACCCCTTGTAGTAGATGATTGAGAATTAGTAGCAGTCACCACCGGCCATGTGCACTGGCTCAAAATTCAGCATGTCCACACCCCATGTAGTAGATGATTGAGAATTAGTAGCAGTCACCACCGGATTCACTGTCAGGATGATCCATCCTCTCTCCTTCATCAGCTTCAGATCCCACTGTTTCCCTGAGCAGGAAGGTCTGGAATTGAAAATACAGAGGACATTAAATAACATTCACTCAGTACATGGCACTCATTTTGGTTTATAAGCTGGAAATTGAGCCATCAGTCTGGTGTCAAGAGTGTCAGGATGGCCGGGTGGTCTAAGGTGCTGCATTCAGGTCACAGTCTCCCTTGGAGACGTGGGTTCAAACCCCTCTTCTCACAAGTGTCTTTTGCGAGGT
This sequence comes from Pleurodeles waltl, assembly GCF_031143425.1. NCBI lineage: Eukaryota > Metazoa > Chordata > Amphibia > Caudata > Salamandridae > Pleurodeles > Pleurodeles waltl. The sequence continues at coordinate 7,467,414 of NW_027150097.1, forward strand.
GGATACATTTTTGGACTTTTTTTTTTCCAAGCACCCTTATCAAAAACAATGTCAACAGTTTCTGTAAATTATCGATAAGATCTATTGTCCGTTGCTTGCACTAATTGCCTGAAGTTTGCTAAATCGCAGTAAACGGTAAAGCAGGAAATCACAGCATCTTCAACAAATCGTGATAGAGGGGCCAAATTAAAGGTTTCGACCCTACATATCAAAAGCACAGCTGTCAATAGTTCAGCAGGTTCACAGTGCAGAAGGTTCAGTGGCACCAGGGTCCCCTGCATCCCAATCACAGCTGGTTTTTAACTTCTGTATTCGGGGCATGGGAGGGGTGTGTTGCATCGTGCACACAGTGCCTGTTTCGCAGATAAGTTTTAATAAATACACAGAGAATAATATAGAGTCATTGGCCATGAGGAACACCTTCCCTGACCTTTTATTCTCTCCGGTTCAACGTCACCGCGCCTACCATCCAACTCCAAAACTCGGGGGAGACTAACACTCCCTACCTCCCTTGGTGTGCATCATAGGCGTGCCCATAACGAACACAACATTTCTCCTTAACCAATACAAAACAAACATAGCTGCTCAAAAAAAAGATACTATACTAATCCAGTATACAAGAATGGTACACAACAAGAAATGCCACATTCAGTCAATCCACCCCGAATCCTTGCAGCCGCGTTGAGCATGGCGGTCGAGGACTCAAACTGTACCGTTCAAGTCCTTGTCTCAGAGGCACTGAGTTGATTGGTATGGAGCCAGGCACCTCCTGATCTGAATCTTGAACTGGCTCCAAATTCTGCATGTCCACACCCCCTGTAGTAGATGATTGAGAATTAGTAGCAGTCACCACCCGCCATGTGCACTGGCTCAAAATTCAGCATGTCCACACCCCATGTAGTAGATGATTGAGAATTAGTAGCAGTCACCACCGGATCCACTGTCAGGATGATCCATCCTCTCTCCTTCATCAGCTTCAGATCCCACTGTTTCCCTGAGCAGGAAGGTCTGGAATTGAAAATACAGAGGACATTAAACAACATTCACTCAGTACATGGCACTCATTTTGGTTTATAAGCTGGAAATTGAGCCATCAGTGCAGTGTCAAGAGTGTCAGGATGGCCGAGTGGTCTAAGGAGCTGCGTTCAGGTCGCAGTCTCCTTTGGAGGCGTGGGTTCGAATCCCACTTCTGACAAGTGTCTTTTGCGAGGTGGATACATTTTTGGACTTTTTTTTTCCAAACACCCGTATCAAAAACAATGTCAACAGTTTCTGTAAATTATCGATAAGATCTATTGTCCGTTGCTTGCACTAATTTCCTGAAGTTGGCTAAATCGCAGTAAATCGGTAAAGCGGGAAATCACAGCATCTTCAACAAATCGTGATAGAGGGGCAGAGATAAAGGTTTCGACCCTACATATCAAGAGCGCAGCTGTCGATAGTTCAGCAGGTTCACAGTGCAGAAGGTTCAGTGGCACCAGGGTCCCCTGCGTCCCAATCACAGCTGGTTTTTAACTTCTGTATTCAGGGCATGGGAGTGGTGTGTTGCATCGTGCACACACGGTGCCTGTTTCGCAGATAAGTTTTAATAAATACTCAGAGAATAATATAGAGTCATTGGCCACGAGGAACACCTTCCCTGACCTTTTATTCTCTCCGGTTCCACGTCACCGCGCCTACCATCCAACTCCAAAACTCAGGGGAGACTAACACTCCCTACCTCCCTTGGTGTGCATCATAGGCGTGCCCATGACGAACACAACATTTCTCCTTAACCAATACAAAACAAACATAGCTGCTCAAAAAAAAGATACTATACTAATCCAGTATACAGGAATAGTACACAACAAGAAATACCACATTCAGTCAATCCACCCCGAATCCTTGCAGCCGCGTTGAGCATGGCGGTCGAGGACTCAAACTGTACCGTTCAAGTCCTTGTCTCAGAGGCACTGAGTTGATTGGTATGGAGCCAGGCACCTCCTGATCTGAATCTTGAACTGGCTCCAAATTCTGCATGTCCACACCCCTTGTAGTAGATGATTGAGAATTAGTAGCAGTCACCACCGGCCATGTGCACTGGCTCAAACTTCTGCATGTCCACACCCCAAGTAGTCGATGATTGAGAATTAGAAGCAGTCACCACCGGATTCACTGTCAGAATGATCCATCCTCTCTCCTTCATCAGCTTCAGATCCCACTGTTTTCCTGAGCAGGAAGGTCTGGAATTGAAAATACAGAGGACATTAAACAACATTCACTCAGTACATGGCAGTCATTTTGGTTTATAAGCTGGAAATTGAGCCATCAGTGCAGTGTCAAGAGTGTCAGGATGGCCGAGTGGTCTCAGGTGCTGCGTTCAGGTCGCAGTCTCCTTTGGAGGCGTGGGTTCGAATCCTCCTTCTGACAAGTGTCTTTTGCGAGGTGGATACATTTTTTGACTTTTTTTTTCCAAGCACCCGTATCAAAAACAATGTCAACAGTTTCTGTAAATTATCGATAAGATCTATTGTCCGTTGCTTGCACTAATTTCCTGAAGTTGGCTAAATAGCAGTAAATCGGTAAAGCGGGAAATCACAGCATCTTCAACAAATCGTGATAGAGGGGCAGAGATAAAGGTTTCGACCCTACATATCAAGAGCGCAGCTGTCAATAGTTCAGCAGGTTCACAGTGCAGAAGGTTCAGTGGCGCCAGGGTCCCCTGCGTCCCAATCACAGCTGGTTTTTAACTTCTGTATTCAGGGCATGGGAGGGGTGTGTTGCATCGTGCACACACGGTGCCTGTTTCGCAGATAAGTTTTAATAAATACACAGAGAATAATATAGAGTCATTGGCCACGAGGAACACCTTCCCTGGCCTTTAATTCTCTCCGGTTCCACGTCACCGCGCCTACCATCCAACTCCAAAAGTTGGGGGAGACTAACACTCCCTACCTCCCTTGGTGTGCATCATAGGCGTGCCCATGACGAACACAACATTTCTCCTTAACCAATACAAAACAAACAGAGCTGCTAAAAAAAAAAGATACTATACTAATCCAGTATACAAGAATAGTACACAACAAGAAATGCCACATTCAGTCAATCCACCCCGAATCCTTGCAGCCACGTTGAGCATGGCGGTCGAGGACTCAAACTGTACCGTTCAAGTCCTTGTCTCAGAGGCACTGAGTTGATTGGTATGGAGCCAGGCACCTCCTGATCTGAATCTTGAACTGGCTCCAAATTCTGCATGTCCACACCCCTTGTAGTAGATGATTGAGAATTAGTAGCAGTCACCACCGGCCATGTGCACTGGCTCAAACTACTGCATGTCCACACCCCATGTAGTCGATGATTGAGAATTAGTAGCAGTCACCACCGGATTCACTGTCAGGATGATCCATCCTCTCTCCTTCATCAGCTTCAGATCCCACTGTTTCCCTGAGCAGGAAGGTCTGGAATTGAAAATACAGAGGACATTAAACAACATTCACTCAGTACATGGCACTCATTTTGGTTTATAAGCTGGAAATTGAGCCATCAGTGCAGTGTCTAGAGTGTCAGGATGGCCGAGTGGTCTAAGGCGCTGCGTTCAGGTCGCAGTCTGCTTTGGATGCGTGTGTTCGAATCCCACTTCTGACAAGTGTCTTTTGCGAGGTGGATACATTTTTGGACTTTTTTTTTCCAAGCACCCGTATCAAAAACAATGTCAACAGTTTCTGTAAATTATCGATAAGATCTATTGTCCGTTGCTTGCACTAATTTCCTGAAGTTGGCTAAATCGCAGTAAATCGGTAAAGCGGGAAATCACAGCATCTTCAACAAATCGTGATAGAGGGGCAGAGATAAAGGTTTCGACCCTACATATCAAGAGCGCAGCTGTCAATAGTTCAGCAGGTTCACAGTGCAGAAGGTTCAGTGGCACCAGGGTCCCCTGCGTCCCAATCACAGCTGGTTTTTAACTTCTGTATTCAGGGCATGGGAGGGGTGTGTTGCATTGTGCACACACGGTGCCTGTTTCGCAGATAAGTTTTAATAAATACACAGAGAATAATATAGAGTCATTGGCCACGAGGAACACCTTCCCTGCCCTTTTATTCTCTCCGGTTCCACGTCACCGCGCCTACCATCCAACTCCAAAACTCGGGGGAGACTAACACTCCCTACCTCCCTTGGTGTGCATCATAGGCGTGCCCATAACGAACACAACATTTCTCCTTAACCAATACAAAACAAACATAGCTGCTCAAAAAAAAGATACTATACTAATCCAGTATACAAGAATGGTACACAACATGAAATGCCACATTCAGTCAATCCACCCCGAATCCTTGCAGCCGCTTTGAGCATGGCGGTCGAGGACTCAAACTGTACCGTTCAAGTCCTTGTCTCAGAGGCACTGAGTTGATTGGTATGGAGTCAGGCACCTCCTGATCTGAATCTTGAACTGGCTCCAAATTCTGCATGTCCACACCCCCTGTAGTAGATGATTGAGAATTAATAGCAGTCACCACCGGCCATGTGCACTGGCTCAAAATTCAGCATGTCCACACCCCATGTAGTAGATGATTGACAATTAGTAGCAGTCACCACCGGATCCACTGTCAGGATGATCCATCCTCTCTCCTTCATCAGCTTCAGATCCCACTGTGTCCCTGAGCAGGAAGGTCTGGAATTGAAAATACAGAGGACATTAAACAACATTTACTCAGTACATGGCACTCATTTTGGTTTATAAGCTGGAAATTGAGCCATCAGTGCAGTGTCAAGAGTGTCAGGATGGCCGAGTGGTCTAAGGTGCTGAGTTCAGGTCGCAGTCTCCTTTGGAGGCGTGGGTTTGAATCCCACTTCTGATAAGTGTCTTTTGCGAGGTGGATACAGTTTTGGAATTTTTTTTCCAAGCACCCGTATCAAAAACAATGTCAACAGTTTCTGTAAATTATCGATAAGATCTATTGTCCGTTGCTTGCACTAATTGCCTGAAGTTGGCTAAATCGCAGTAAACGGTAAAGCAGGAAATCACAGCATCTTCAACAAATCGTGATAGAGGGGCCAAATTAAAGGTTTCGACCCTACATATCAAAAGCACAGCTGTCAATAGTTCAGCAGGTTCACAGTGCAGAAGGTTCAGTGGCACCAGGGTCCCCTGCATCCCAATCACAGCTGGTTTTTAACTTCTGTATTCAGGGCATGGGAGGGGTGTGTTGCATCGTGCACACAGTGCCTGTTTCGCAGATAAGTTTTAATAAATACACAGAGAATAATATAGAGTCATTGGCCATGAGGAACACCTTCCCTGACCTTTTATTCTCTCCGGTTCAACGTCACCGCGCCTACCATCCAACTCCAAAACTCGGGGGAGACTAACACTCCCTACCTCCCTTGGTGTGCATCATAGGCGTGCCCATAACGAACACAACATTTCTCCTTAACCAATACAAAACAAACATAGCTGCTCAAAAAAAAGATACTATACTAATCCAGTATACAAGAATGGTACACAACAAGAAATGCCACATTCAGTCAATCCACCCCGAATCCTTGCAGCCGCGTTGAGCATGGCGGTCGAGGACTCAAACTGTACCGTTCAAGTCCTTGTCTCAGAGGCACTGAGTTGATTGGTATGGAGCCAGGCACCTCCTGATCTGAATCTTGAACTGGCTCCAAATTCTGCATGTCCACACCCCCTGTAGTAGATGATTGAGAATTAGTAGCAGTCACCACCCGCCATGTGCACTGGCTCAAAATTCAGCATGTCCACACCCCATGTAGTAGATGATTGAGAATTAGTAGCAGTCACCACCGGATCCACTGTCAGGATGATCCATCCTCTCTCCTTCATCAGCTTCAGATCCCACTGTTTCCCTGAGCAGGAAGGTCTGGAATTGAAAATACAGAGGACATTAAACAACATTCACTCAGTACATGGCACTCATTTTGGTTTATAAGCTGGAAATTGAGCCATCAGTGCAGTGTCAAGAGTGTCAGGATGGCCGAGTGGTCTAAGGAGCTGCGTTCAGGTCGCAGTCTCCTTTGGAGGCGTGGGTTCGAATCCCACTTCTGACAAGTGTCTTTTGCGAGGTGGATACATTTTTGGACTTTTTTTTTCCAAACACCCGTATCAAAAACAATGTCAACAGTTTCTGTAAATTATCGATAAGATCTATTGTCCGTTGCTTGCACTAATTTCCTGAAGTTGGCTAAATCGCAGTAAATCGGTAAAGCGGGAAATCACAGCATCTTCAACAAATCGTGATAGAGGGGCAGAGATAAAGGTTTCGACCCTACATATCAAGAGCGCAGCTGTCGATAGTTCAGCAGGTTCACAGTGCAGAAGGTTCAGTGGCACCAGGGTCCCCTGCGTCCCAATCACAGCTGGTTTTTAACTTCTGTATTCAGGGCATGGGAGTGGTGTGTTGCATCGTGCACACACGGTGCCTGTTTCGCAGATAAGTTTTAATAAATACTCAGAGAATAATATAGAGTCATTGGCCACGAGGAACACCTTCCCTGACCTTTTATTCTCTCCGGTTCCACGTCACCGCGCCTACCATCCAACTCCAAAACTCAGGGGAGACTAACACTCCCTACCTCCCTTGGTGTGCATCATAGGCGTGCCCATGACGAACACAACATTTCTCCTTAACCAATACAAAACAAACATAGCTGCTCAAAAAAAAGATACTATACTAATCCAGTATACAGGAATAGTACACAACAAGAAATACCACATTCAGTCAATCCACCCCGAATCCTTGCAGCCGCGTTGAGCATGGCGGTCGAGGACTCAAACTGTACCGTTCAAGTCCTTGTCTCAGAGGCACTGAGTTGATTGGTATGGAGCCAGGCACCTCCTGATCTGAATCTTGAACTGGCTCCAAATTCTGCATGTCCACACCCCTTGTAGTAGATGATTGAGAATTAGTAGCAGTCACCACCGGCCATGTGCACTGGCTCAAACTTCTGCATGTCCACACCCCAAGTAGTCGATGATTGAGAATTAGAAGCAGTCACCACCGGATTCACTGTCAGAATGATCCATCCTCTCTCCTTCATCAGCTTCAGATCCCACTGTTTTCCTGAGCAGGAAGGTCTGGAATTGAAAATACAGAGGACATTAAACAACATTCACTCAGTACATGGCAGTCATTTTGGTTTATAAGCTGGAAATTGAGCCATCAGTGCAGTGTCAAGAGTGTCAGGATGGCCGAGTGGTCTCAGGTGCTGCGTTCAGGTCGCAGTCTCCTTTGGAGGCGTGGGTTCGAATCCTCCTTCTGACAAGTGTCTTTTGCGAGGTGGATACATTTTTGGACTTTTTTTTTCCAAGCACCCGTATCAAAAACAATGTCAACAGTTTCTGTAAATTATCGATAAGATCTATTGTCCGTTGCTTGCACTAATTTCCTGAAGTTGGCTAAATAGCAGTAAATCGGTAAAGCGGGAAATCACAGCATCTTCAACAAATCGTGATAGAGGGGCAGAGATAAAGGTTTCGACCCTACATATCAAGAGCGCAGCTGTCAATAGTTCAGCAGGTTCACAGTGCAGAAGGTTCAGTGGCGCCAGGGTCCCCTGCGTCCCAATCACAGCTGGTTTTTAACTTCTGTATTCAGGGCATGGGAGGGGTGTGTTGCATCGTGCACACACGGTGCCTGTTTCGCAGATAAGTTTTAATAAATACACAGAGAATAATATAGAGTCATTGGCCACGAGGAACACCTTCCCTGGCCTTTAATTCTCTCCGGTTCCACGTCACCGCGCCTACCATCCAACTCCAAAAGTTGGGGGAGACTAACACTCCCTACCTCCCTTGGTGTGCATCATAGGCGTGCCCATGACGAACACAACATTTCTCCTTAACCAATACAAAACAAACAGAGCTGCTAAAAAAAAAAGATACTATACTAATCCAGTATACAAGAATAGTACACAACAAGAAATGCCACATTCAGTCAATCCACCCCGAATCCTTGCAGCCACGTTGAGCATGGCGGTCGAGGACTCAAACTGTACCGTTCAAGTCCTTGTCTCAGAGGCACTGAGTTGATTGGTATGGAGCCAGGCACCTCCTGATCTGAATCTTGAACTGGCTCCAAATTCTGCATGTCCACACCCCTTGTAGTAGATGATTGAGAATTAGTAGCAGTCACCACCGGCCATGTGCACTGGCTCAAACTACTGCATGTCCACACCCCATGTAGTCGATGATTGAGAATTAGTAGCAGTCACCACCGGATTCACTGTCAGGATGATCCATCCTCTCTCCTTCATCAGCTTCAGATCCCACTGTTTCCCTGAGCAGGAAGGTCTGGAATTGAAAATACAGAGGACATTAAACAACATTCACTCAGTACATGGCACTCATTTTGGTTTATAAGCTGGAAATTGAGCCATCAGTGCAGTGTCTAGAGTGTCAGGATGGCCGAGTGGTCTAAGGCGCTGCGTTCAGGTCGCAGTCTGCTTTGGATGCGTGTGTTCGAATCCCACTTCTGACAAGTGTCTTTTGCGAGGTGGATACATTTTTGGACTTTTTTTTTCCAAGCACCCGTATCAAAAACAATGTCAACAGTTTCTGTAAATTATCGATAAGATCTATTGTCCGTTGCTTGCACTAATTTCCTGAAGTTGGCTAAATCGCAGTAAATCGGTAAAGCGGGAAATCACAGCATCTTCAACAAATCGTGATAGAGGGGCAGAGATAAAGGTTTCGACCCTACATATCAAGAGCGCAGCTGTCAATAGTTCAGCAGGTTCACAGTGCAGAAGGTTCAGTGGCACCAGGGTCCCCTGCGTCCCAATCACAGCTGGTTTTTAACTTCTGTATTCAGGGCATGGGAGGGGTGTGTTGCATCGTGCACACACGGTGCCTGTTTCGCAGATAAGTTTTAATAAATACACAGAGAATAATATAGAGTCATTGGCCACGAGGAACACCTTCCCTGACCTTTTATTCTCTCCGGTTCCACGTCACCGCGCCTACCATCCAACTCCAAAACTCGGGGGAGACTAACACTCCCTACCTCCCTTGGTGTGCATCATAGGCGTGCCCATAACGAACACAACATTTCTCCTTAACCAATACAAAACAAACATAGCTGCTCAAAAAAAAGATACTATACTAATCCAGTATACAAGAATGGTACACAACATGAAATGCCACATTCAGTCAATCCACCCCGAATCCTTGCAGCCGCTTTGAGCATGGCGGTCGAGGACTCAAACTGTACCGTTCAAGTCCTTGTCTCAGAGGCACTGAGTTGATTGGTATGGAGTCAGGCACCTCCTGATCTGAATCTTGAACTGGCTCCAAATTCTGCATGTCCACACCCCCTGTAGTAGATGATTGAGAATTAATAGCAGTCACCACCGGCCATGTGCACTGGCTCAAAATTCAGCATGTCCACACCCCATGTAGTAGATGATTGACAATTAGTAGCAGTCACCACCGGATCCACTGTCAGGATGATCCATCCTCTCTCCTTCATCAGCTTCAGATCCCACTGTGTCCCTGAGCAGGAAGGTCTGGAATTGAAAATACAGAGGACATTAAACAACATTTACTCAGTACATGGCACTCATTTTGGTTTATAAGCTGGAAATTGAGCCATCAGTGCAGTGTCAAGAGTGTCAGGATGGCCGAGTGGTCTAAGGTGCTGAGTTCAGGTCGCAGTCTCCTTTGGAGGCGTGGGTTTGAATCCCACTTCTGATAAGTGTCTTTTGCGAGGTGGATACAGTTTTGGAATTTTTTTTCCAAGCACCCGTATCAAAAACAATGTCAACAGTTTCTGTAAATTATCGATAAGATCTATTGTCCGTTGCTTGCACTAATTGCCTGAAGTTGGCTAAATCGCAGTAAACGGTAAAGCAGGAAATCACAGCATCTTCAACAAATCGTGATAGAGGGGCCAAATTAAAGGTTTCGACCCTACATATCAAAAGCACAGCTGTCAATAGTTCAGCAGGTTCACAGTGCAGAAGGTTCAGTGGCACCAGGGTCCCCGGCATCCCAATCACAGCTGGTTTTTAACTTCTGTATTCAGGGCATGGGAGGGGTGTGTTGCATCGTGCACACAGTGCCTGTTTCGCAGATAAGTTTTAATAAATACACAGAGAATAATATAGAGTCATTGGCCATGAGGAACACCTTCCCTGACCTTTTATTCTCTCCGGTTCAACGTCACCGCGCCTACCATCCAACTCCAAAACTCGGGAGAGACTAACACTCCCTACCTCCCTTGGTGTGCATCATAGGCGTGCCCATAACGAACACAACATTTCTCCTTAACCAATACAAAACAAACATAGCTGCTCAAAAAAAAGATACTATACTAATCCAGTATACAAGAATGGTACACAACAAGAAATGCCACATTCAGTCAATCCACCCCGAATCCTTGCAGCCGCGTTGAGCATGGCGGTCGAGGACTCAAACTGTACCGTTCAAGTCCTTGTCTCAGAGGCACTGAGTTGATTGGTATGGAGCCAGGCACCTCCTGATCTGAATCTTGAACTGGCTCCAAATTCTGCATGTCCACACCCCCTGTAGTAGATGATTGAGAATTAGTAGCAGTCACCACCCGCCATGTGCACTGGCTCAAAATTCAGCATGTCCACACCCCATGTAGTAGATGATTGAGAATTAGTAGCAGTCACCACCGGATCCACTGTCAGGATGATCCATCCTCTCTCCTTCATCAGCTTCAGATCCCACTGTTTCCCTGAGCAGGAAGGTCTGGAATTGAAAATACAGAGGACATTAAACAACATTCACTCAGTACATGGCACTCATTTTGGTTTATAAGCTGGAAATTGAGCCATCAGTGCAGTGTCAAGAGCGTCAGGATGGCCGAGTGGTCTAAGGAGCTGCGTTCAGGTCGCAGTCTCCTTTGGAGGCGTGGGTTCGAATCCCACTTCTGACAAGTGTCTTTTGCGAGGTGGATACATTTTTGGACTTTTTTTTTCCAAACACCCGTATCAAAAACAATGTCAACAGTTTCTGTAAATTATCGATAAGATCTATTGTCCGTTGCTTGCACTAATTTCCTGAAGTTGGCTAAATCGCAGTAAATCGGTAAAGCGGGAAATCACAGCATCTTCAACAAATCGTGATAGAGGGGCAGAGATAAAGGTTTCGACCCTACATATCAAGAGCGCAGCTGTCAATAGTTCAGCAGGTTCACAGTGCAGAAGGTTCAGTGGCACCAGGGTCCCCTGCGTCCCAATCACAGCTGGTTTTTAACTTCTGTATTCAGGGCATGGGAGGGGTGTGTTGCATCGTGCACACACGGTGCCTGTTTCGCAGATAAGTTTTAATAAATACACAGAGAATAATATAGAGTCATTGGCCACGAGGAACACCTTCCCTGACCTTTTATTCTCTCCGGTTCCACGTCACCGCGCCTACCATCCAACTCCAAAACTCAGGGGAGACTAACACTCCCTACCTCCCTTGGTGTGCATCATAGGCGTGCCCATGACGAACACAACATTTCTCCTTAACCAATACAAAACAAACATAGCTGCTCAAAAAAAAGATACTATACTAATCCAGTATACAGGAATAGTACACAACAAGAAATACCACATTCAGTCAATCCACCCCGAATCCTTGCAGCCGCGTTGAGCATGGCGGTCGAGGACTCAAACTGTACCGTTCAAGTCCGTGTCTCAGAGGCACTGAGTTGATTGGTATGGAGCCAGGCACCTCCTGATCTGAATCTTGAACTGGCTCCAAATTCTGCATGTCCACACCCCTTGTAGTAGATGATTGAGAATTAGTAGCAGTCACCACCGGCCATGTGCACTGGCTCAAACTTCTGCATGTCCACACCCCAAGTAGTCGATGATTGAGAATTAGAAGCAGTCACCACCGGATTCACTGTCAGAATGATCCATCCTCTCTCCTTCATCAGCTTCAGATCCCACTGTTTTCCTGAGCAGGAAGGTCTGGAATTGAAAATACAGAGGACATTAAACAACATTCACTCAGTACATGGCAGTCATTTTGGTTTATAAGCTGGAAATTGAGCCATCAGTGCAGTGTCAAGAGTGTCAGGATGGCCGAGTGGTCTCAGGTGCTGCGTTCAGGTCGCAGTCTCCTTTGGAGGCGTGGGTTCGAATCCTCCTTCTGACAAGTGTCTTTTGCGAGGTGGATACATTTTTGGACTTTTTTTTTCCAAGCACCCGTATCAAAAACAATGTCAACAGTTTCTGTAAATTATCGATAAGATCTATTGTCCGTTGCTTGCACTAATTTCCTGAAGTTGGCTAAATAGCAGTAAATCGGTAAAGCGGGAAATCACAGCATCTTCAACAAATCGTGATAGAGGGGCAGAGATAAAGGTTTCGACCCTACATATCAAGAGCGCAGCTGTCAATAGTTCAGCAGGTTCACAGTGCAGAAGGTTCAGTGGCGCCAGGGTCCCCTGCGTCCCAATCACAGCTGGTTTTTAACTTCTGTATTCAGGGCATGGGAGGGGTGTGTTGCATCGTGCACACACGGTGCCTGTTTCGCAGATAAGTTTTAATAAATACACAGAGAATAATATAGAGTCATTGGCCACGAGGAACACCTTCCCTGGCCTTTAATTCTCTCCGGTTCCACGTCACCGCGCCTACCATCCAACTCCAAAAGTTGGGGGAGACTAACACTCCCTACCTCCCTTGGTGTGCATCATAGGCGTGCCCATGACGAACACAACATTTCTCCTTAACCAATACAAAACAAACAGAGCTGCTAAAAAAAAAAGATACTATACTAATCCAGTATACAAGAATAGTACACAACAAGAAATGCCACATTCAGTCAATCCACCCCGAATCCTTGCAGCCACGTTGAGCATGGCGGTCGAGGACTCAAACTGTACCGTTCAAGTCCTTGTCTCAGAGGCACTGAGTTGATTGGTATGGAGCCAGGCACCTCCTGATCTGAATCTTGAACTGGCTCCAAATTCTGCATGTCCACACCCCTTGTAGTAGATGATTGAGAATTAGTAGCAGTCACCACCGGCCATGTGCACTGGCTCAAACTACTGCATGTTAACACCCCATGTAGTCGATGATTGAGAATTAGTAGCAGTCACCACCGGATTCACTGTCAGGATGATCCATCCTCTCTCCTTCATCAGCTTCAGATCCCACTGTTTCCCTGAGCAGGAAGGTCTGGAATTGAAAATACAGAGGACATTAAACAACATTCACTCAGTACATGGCACTCATTTTGGTTTATAAGCTGGAAATTGAGCCATCAGTGCAGTGTCAAGAGTGTCAGGATGGCCGAGTAGTCTAAGGCGCTGCGTTCAGGTCGCAGTCTGCTTTGGATGCGTGTGTTCGAATCCCACTTCTGACAAGTGTCTTTTGCGCGGTGGATACATTTTTGGACTTTTTTTTTCCAAGCACCCGTATCAAAAACAATGTCAACAGTTTCTGTAAATTATCGATAAGATCTATTGTCCGTTGCTTGCACTAATTTCCTGAAGTTGGCTAAATCGCAGTAAATCGGTAAAGCGGGAAATCACAGCATCTTCAACAAATCGTGATAGAGGGGCAGAGATAAAGGTTTCGACCCTACATATCAAGAGCGCAGCTGTCAATAGTTCAGCAGGTTCACAGTGCAGAAGGTTCAGTGGCACCAGGGTCCCCTGCGTCCCAATCACAGCTGGTTTTTAACTTCTGTATTCAGGGCATGGGAGGGGTGTGTTGCATCGTGCACACACGGTGCCTGTTTCACAGATAAGTTTTAATAGAGACACAGAGAATAATATAGAGTCATTGGCCACGAGGAACACCTTCCCTGACCTTTTATTCTCTCCGGTTCCACGTCACCGCGCCTACCATCCAACTCCAAAACTCGGGGGAGACTAACACTCCCTACCTCCCTTGGTGTGCATCATAGGCGTGCCCATGACGAACACAACATTTCTCCTTAACCAATACAAAACAAACATAGCTGCTCAAAAAAAAGATACTATACTAAACCAGTATACAAGAATAGTACACAACAAGAAATGCCAAATTCAGGCAATCCACCCCGAATCCTTGCAGCCGCGTTGAGCATGGCGGTCGAGGACTCAAACTGTACCGTTCAAGTCCTTGTCTCAGAGTCACTGAGTTGATTGGTATGGAGCCAGGCACCTCCTGATCTGAATCTTGAACTGGCTCCAAATTCTGCATGTCCACACCCCCTGTAGTAGATGATTGAGAATTAGTAGCAGTCACCACCGGCCATGTGCACTGGCTCAAAATTCAGCATGTCCACACCCCATGTAGTAGATGATTGAGAATTAGTAGCAGTGACCACCGGATCCACTGTCAGGATGATCCATGCTCTCTCCTTCATCAGCTTCAGATCCCACTGTTTCCCTGAGCAGGAAGGTCTGGAATTGAAAATACAGAGGACATTAAACAACATTCACTCGGTACATGGCACTCATTTTGGTTTATAAGCTGGAAATTGAGCCATCAGTTTGGAGTCAAGAGTGTCAGGATGGCCGGGTGGTCTAAGGAGCTGCATTCAGATTGCAGTCTCCCTTGGAGACCTGGGTTCAAACCCCACTTCTGACAAGTGTCTTTTGCGAGGTGGATACATTTTTGGACTTTTTTTTACCAAGCACCCTTATCAAAAACAATGTGAACAGCTTCTGTAAATTATAGATAAGATCAATTGTCCGTTGCTTGCACTAATTGCCTGAAGTTGGCTAAATCGCAGTAAATCGGTAAAGCAGGAAATCACAGCATCTTCAACAAATCGTGATAGAGGGGCCGAGATAAAGGTTTCGACCCTACATATCAAGAGCGCAGCTTTCAATAGTTCAGCAGGTTCACAGTGCAGAAGGTTCAGTGGCACCAGGGTCCCCTGCGTCCCAATCACAGCTGGTTTTTAAATTCTGAATTCAGGGCATGGGAGGAGTGTGTTGCATCGTGCACACACGGTGCCTGTTTCGCAGATAAGTTTTAATAAATACACAGAGAATAATATAGAGTCATTGGCCACGAGGAACACCTTCCCTGACCTTTTATTCTCTCCGGTTCCACGTCACCGCACCTACCATCCAACTCCAAAACTCGGGGGAGACTAACACTCCCTACCTCCCTTGGTGTGCATCATAGGCGTGCCCATGACGAACACAACATTTCTCCTTAACCAATACAAAACAAACATAGCTGCTCAAAAAAAAGATACTATACTAATCCAGTATACAAGAATAGTACACAACATGAAATGCCATATTCAGTCAATCCACCCCAAATTCTTGCAGCCGCGTTGAGCATGGCTGTCGAGGACTCAAACTGTACCGTTCAAGTCCTTGTCTCAGAGGCACTGAGTTGATTGGTATGGAGCCAGGCACCTCCTGATCTGAATCTTGAACTGGCTCCAAATTCTGCATGTCCACACCCCTTGTAGTAGATGATTGAGAATTAGTAGCAGTCACCACCGGCCATGTGCACTGGCTCAAACTTCTGCATGTCCACACCCCATGTAGTCGATGATTGAGAATTAGTAGCAGTCACCACTGGATTCACTGTCAGGATGATCCATCCTCTCTCCTTCATCAGCTTCAGATCCCACTGTTTCCCTGAGCAGGAAGGTCTGGAATTGAAAATACAGAGGACATTAAACAACATTCACTCAGTACATGGCACTCATTTTGGTTTATACGCTCAAAATTGAGCCATGAGCAAGGTGTGAAGAGTGTCAGGATGGCCGAGTGGTCTAAGGTGCTGTGTGCAGGTCGCAGTCTCCCTTGGAGGCGTGGGTTCAAATTCCACTTCTGACAAGTTTATTTTGCGAGGTGGATACATTTTTGGACTTTTTTTTCCCAAGTACCGTATCAAAAACAATGTCAACAGTTTCTGTAAATTATCGATAAGATCTATTTTCCGTTGCTTGCACTAATTGCCTGAAGTTGGCTAAATAGCAGTAAATCGGTAAAGCAGGAAATCACAGCATCTTCAACAAATCGTGATAGAGGGGCCGAGATAAAGGTTTCGACCCTACATATCAAAAGCGCAGCTGTCAATAGTTCAGCAGGTTCACAGTGCAGAAGGTTCAGTGGCACCAGGGTCCCCTGCGTCCCAATCACAGCTGGTTTTTAACTTCTGTATTCAGGGCATGGGAGGGGTGTGTTGCATCGTGCACACACAGTGCCTGTTTCGCAGATAAGTTTTAATAAATACACAGAGAATAATATAGAGTCATTGGCCACGAGGAACACCTTCCCTGACCTTTTATTCTCTCCGGTTCCACGTCACCGCGCCTACCATCCAACTCCAAAACTCGGGGGAGTCTAACACTCCCTACCTCCCTTGGTGTGCATCATAGGCGTGCCCATGACAAACACAACATTTCTCCTTAACCAATACAAAACAAACATAGCTGCTCAAAAAAAAGATACTATACTAAACCAGTATACAAGAATAGTACACAACAAGAAATGCCACATTCAGTCAATCCACCCCGAATCCTTGCAGCCGCGTTGAGCATGGCGGTCGAGGACTCAAACTGTACCGTTCAAGTCCTTGTCTCAGAGGCACTGAGTTGATTGGTATGGAGCCAGGCACCTCCTGATCTGAATCTTGAACTGGCTCCAAATTCTGCATGTCCACACCCCTTGTAGTAGATGATTGAGCATTAGTAGCAGTCACCACCGGCCATGTGCACTGGCTCAAACTTCTGCATGTCCACACCCCATGTAGTCGATGATTGAGAATTAGTAGCAGTCACCACTGGATTCACTGTCAGGATGATCCATCCTCTCTCCTTCATCAGCTTCAGATCCCACTGTTTCCCTGAGCAGGAAGGTCTGGAATTGAAAATACAGAGGACATTAAACAACATTCACTCAGTACATGGCACTCATTTTGGTCTATAAGCTGGAAATTGAGCCATCAGTGCAGTGTCAAGTGTGTCAGGATGGCTGAGTGGGCTAAGGCGCTGCTTTCAGGTTTCAGTCTCTCTTGGAGGAGTGGGTTCAAATCCCACTTCTGCCACGTGTATTTTGCGAGGTGGATATATATATATATTTTTTTCCCAAGCACCCGTATCAAAAACAATGTCAACAGTTTCTGTAAATTATCGATAAGATCTATTGTCCGTTGCTTGCACTAATTTCCTGAAGTTGGCCAAATCGCAGTAAATCGGTAAAGCGGGAAATCTCAGCATCTTCAACAAATCGTGATAGAGTTGCAGAGATAAAGGTTTCGACCCTGTATATCAATGGCGCAGCTGTCAATAGTTCAGCAGGTTCATACTGCAGAAGGTTCAGTGGCTCCAGGGTCCCCTGCGTCCCAATCACAGCTGGTTTTTAACTTAAGTATTCAGGGCATGGGAGGGGTGTGTTGCATCGTTGTAAGGAAATGCCTCCTTGGCATTGTTACCCCCTGACTTTTTGCCTATGCTGATGCTATGTTTTGAATTGAAAGTGTGCTGAGACCTGCTAACCAGGCCCCAGCACCAGTGTTCTTTCCCTAACCTGTACTTTTGATTCCACCATTGGCACACCCTGGCATCCAGATAAGTCTATTGTAACTGGTACCTCTGGTACCAAGGGCCCTGATGCCAGGGAAGGTCTCTAAGGGCTGCAGCATGTATTATGCCACCCTGGAGACCCCTCACTCAGCACAGACACACTGCTTACAAGCTTGTGTGTGCTAGTGAGAACAAAATGAGTAAGTCGACATGGCACTCCCCTCAGGGTGCCATGCCAGCCTCTCACTGCCTATGCAGTATAGGTAAGACACCCCTCTAGCAGGCCTTACAGCCCTAAGGCAGGGTGCACTATACCATAGGTGAGGGTACCAGTGCATGAGCACTATACCCCTACAGTGTCTAAGCAAAACCTTAGACATTGTAAGTGCAGGGTAGCCATAAGAGTATATGGTCTGGGAGTCTGTTTTACACGAACTCCACAGCACCATAATGGCTACACTGAAAACTGGGAA
Source organism: Pleurodeles waltl (assembly GCF_031143425.1). Lineage (NCBI taxonomy): Eukaryota > Metazoa > Chordata > Amphibia > Caudata > Salamandridae > Pleurodeles > Pleurodeles waltl. The sequence continues at coordinate 7,485,336 of NW_027150097.1, forward strand.
GTTTGGTATCAAACTTCTCAGAACAATAAATGCACACAGATGCCAGTGTACATTTTATTGTAAAATACACCCCAGAGGGCACCTTAGAGGTGCCCCCTGAAACTTAACCGACTATCTGTGTAGGCTGACTGGTTCCAGCAGCCTGCCACACTAGAGACATGTTGCTGGCCCCATGGAGAGAGTGCCTTTGTCACTCTGAGGCCAGTAACAAAGCCTGCACTGGGTGGAGATGCTAACACCTCCCCCAGGCAGGAGCTGTAACACCTGGCGGTGAGCCTCAAAGGCTCACCCCTTTGTCACAGCCCAGCAGGACACTCCAGCTAGTGGAGTTGCCCGCCCCCTCCGGCCACGGCCCCCACTTTTGGCGGCAAGGCCTGAGGAAACAAAGAAAACAACAAGGAGGAGTCACTGGCCAGTCAGGACAGCCCCTAAGGTGTCCTGAGCTGAAGTGACTCTAACTTTTTGAAATCCTCCATCTTGCAGATGGAGGATTCCCCCAATAGGATTAGGGATGTGACCCCCTCCCCTTGGGAGGGGGCACAAAGAGGGTGTACCCACCCTCAGGGCTAGTAGCCATTGGCTACTAACCCCCCAGACCTAAACACGCCCTTAAATTTAGTATTTAAGGGCTTTCCCTGAACCTAGAAATCAGATTCCTGCAACTACAAGAAGAAGGACTGCAAAGCTGAAAACCCCTGCAGAGGAAGACCAGAAGACACCAACTGCCTTGGCCCCAGACTCACCGGCCTGTCTCCTGCCTTCCAAAGAACCCTGCTCCAGCGACGCTTTCCAAGGGACCAGCGACCTCTGAATCCTCTGAGGACTGCCCCGCTTCGAAGAAGACAAGAAACTCCTGAGGACAGCGGCACTGCTCCAAAAGAACTGCAACTTTGTTACAAGGAGCAGATTTAAAGACCCCTGCAACTCCCCGCAAGAAGCGTGAGACTTGCAACACTGCACCCGGCGACCCCGACTCGACTGGTGGAGAACAAACAGCTCAGGGAGGACCCTCCGGCGACTCTACGACTGTGAGTAACCAAAGTTGTCCCCCCTGAGCCCCCACAGCGACGCCTGCAGAGGGAATCCCCAGGCTCCCCCTGACCGCGACTGTCTTAACTCCATTTCCCGACGGCTGGAAAAGACCCTGCACCCGCAGCCCCCAGCCCCTAAAGGAATGGAACTTCTGTGCAGGAGTGACCCCCAGGAGGCCCTCTCCCTTGCCCAGGTGGTGGCTACCCCGAGGAGCCCCCCCCTTGCCTGCCTGCATCGCTGAAGAGACCTCTTGGTCTCCCATTGAAAACTGAAGGAAACCCGACGCTTGTTCCCACACTGCACCCGGCCGCCCCCGCGCTGCTGAGGGTGTACTTTCCGTGCTAACTTGTGTCCCCCCCGGTGCCCTACAAAACCCCCCTGGTCTGCTCTCCGAAGACGTGGGTACTTACCTGCAGGCAGACCGGAACCGGGGCACCCCCTTCTCTCCATTGAAGCCTATGTGTTTTGGGCACCTCTTTGACCTTTGCACCTGACCGGCCCTGAGCTGCTGGTGTGATAACTTTGGGGTTTCTCTGAACCCCCAACGGTGGGCTACCTTGGACCAAAAACTGAAACCTGTAAGTGTCTTACTTACCTGTTAAAACTAACAATATCTTACCTCCCCCAGGAACTGTGAAAATTGCACTGTGTCCACTTTTAAAACAGCTTATTGTGTTTTATGTAAAAAGTATACATGCTAAAGTAATGATTCAAAGTTCCTAGAGTACTTACCTGCAATACCTTTCAAATGAGCTATTACATGTAAAATTTGAACCTGTGGTTCTTAAAATAAACTAAGAAAAGATATTTTTCTATAACAAAACCTATTGGCTGGATTTGTCTCTGAGTGTGTGTACCTCATTTATTGTCTATGTGTATGTACAACAAATGCTTAACACTACTCCTTGGATAAGCCTACTGCTCGACCACACTACCACAAAATAGAGCATTAGTATTATCTCTTTTTACCACTATTTTACCTCTAAGGGGAACCCTTGGACTCTGTGCATGCTATTCCTTACTTTGAAATAGCACATACAGAGCCAACTTCCTACAATCGTGCACACACTGTGCCTGTTTCGCAGATAAGTTTTAATAAATACACAGAGAATAATATAGAGTCATTGGCCACGAGGAACACCTTCCCTGACCTTTTATTCTCTCCGGTTCCACGTCACCGTGCCTACCATCCAACTCCAAAACTCGGGGGAGACTAACACTCCCTACCTCCCTTGGTGTGCATCATAGGCGTGCCCAGGACGAACACAACATTTCTCCTTAACCAATACAAAACAAACATAGCTGCTCAAAAAAAAGATACTATACTAATCCAGTATACAAGAATAGTACACAACAAGAAATGCCACATTCAGTCAATCCACCCCGAATCCTTGCAGCCGCGTAGAGTATGGCGGTCGAGGACTCAAACTGTACCGTTCAAGTCTTTGTCTCAGAGGCACTGAGTTGATTGGTATGGAGCCAGGTACCTCCTGATCTGAATCTTGAACTGGCTCCAAATTCTGCATGTCCACACCCCTTGTAGTGGATGATTGAGAATTAGTAGCAGTCACCACCGGCCATGTGCACTGGCTCAAAATTCTGCATGTCCACACCCCATGTAGTCGATGATTGAGAATTAGTAGCAGTCACCACCTGATTCACTGTCAGGATGATCCATCCTCTCTCCTTCATCAGCTTCAGATCCCACTGTTTCCATGAGCAGGAAGGTCTGGAATTGAAAATACAGAGGACATTAAACAACATTCACTCAGTACATGGCACTCATTTTGGTTTATACGCTCAAAATTGAGCCATGAGTAAGGTGTGAAGAGTGTCAGGATGGCCAAGTGGTCTAAGGTGCTGCGTTCAGGTCGCAGTCTCCCTTGGAGGCGTGGGTTCAAGTCCCACTTCTGACAAGTGTACTTTGCGAAGTGGATACTTTTTTCTCCCAAGCACCTGTATCAAAAACAATGTCAACAGTTTCTGTAAATTATCGATAAGATCTATTTTCCGTTGCTTGCACTAATTGCCTGAAGTTGGCTAAATCGCAGTAAATCGGTAAAGCAGGAAATCACAGCATCTTCAACAAATCGTGATAGAGGGGCCGAGATAAAGATTTCGACCCTACATATCAAAAGCGCAGCTGTCAATAGTTCAGCAGGTTCACAGTGCAGAAGGTTCAGTGGCGCCAGGGTCCCCTGCGTCCCAATCACAGCTGGTTTTTAACTTCTGTATTCAGGGGATGGGAGGGGTGGGGGTGTTGCGTCGTGCACACACAGTGCCTGTTTTGCAGATAAGTTTTAATAAATACCCAAAGAATAATATGGAGTCTTTGGCCACGAGGAACACCTTCCCCTACCTTTTATTCTCTCCGGTTCCACATCACCGCACCTACGATCCAACTCCAAAACTCGGGGGAGACTAACACTCCCTACCTCCCTTGGTGTGCATCATGGGCGTGCCCATGATGAACACAACATTTCTCCTTAACGAATACAAAACAAACATAGCTGCTCAAAAAAAAGATACTATACTAATCCAGTATACAAGAATAGTACACAACAAGAAATACCACATTCAGTCAATCCACCCCGAATCCTTGCAGCCGTATTGAGCATGGCGGTCGAGGACTCAAATTGTACCGTTCAAGTCCTTTTCTCAGAGGCACTGAGTTGATTGGTATGGAGCCAGGCACCTCCTGATCTGAATCTTGAACTGGCTCCAAATTCTGCATGTCCACACTCCCTGTAGTAGACGATTGAGAATTAGTAGCAATCACCACCGGCCATGTGCACTGGCTCAAAATTCTGCATGTCCACACCCCATGTAGTAGATGATTGAGAATTAGTAGCAGTCACCACCGGATCCACTGTCAGGATGATCCATCATCTCTCCTTCATCAGCTTCAGATCCCACTGTTTCCCTGAGCAGGAAGGTCTGGAATTGAAAATACAGAGGACATTAAACAACATTCACTCAGTACATGGCACTCATTTTGGTTTATAAGCTGGAAAATGAGCCATCAGTGTAGTATCAAGAGTGTCAGGATGGCCGAGTGGTCGAAGGTGCTGCGCCCAGGTCGCAGTCTCCTTTGGAGACGTGGGTTCGAATCCCACTTCTGACAAGTGTCTTTCGCGAGGTGGATACATTTTTGGACTTTTTTTTTTCCAAGCACCCGTATCAAAAACAATGTCAACAGTTTCTGTAAATTATCGATAAGATCTATTGTCCGTTGCTTGCACTAATTTCCTGAAGTTGGCTAAATCGCAGTAAATCGGTAAAGCGGGAAATCACAGCATCTTCAACAAATCGTGATAGAGGGGCAGAGATAAAGGTTTTGACCCTACATATCAAGAGCGCAGCTGTCAATAGTTCAGCAGGTTCACAGTGCAGAAGGTTCAGTGGCACCAGGGTCCCCTGCGTCCCAATCACAGCTGGTTTTTAACTTCTGTATTTAGGGCATGGGAGGGGTGTGTTGCATCGTGCACACGCGGTGCCTGTTTCGCAGATAAGTTTTAATAAATACACAGAGAATAATATAGAGTCATTGGCCACGAGGAACACCTTCCCTGACCTTTTATTCTCTCCGGTTCCACGTCACCGCGCCTACCATCCAACTCCAAAACTCGGGGAGACTAACACTCCCTACCTCCCTTGGTGTGCATCATAGGCGTGCCCATGACGAACACAACATTTCTCCTTAACCAATAGAAAACAAACATAGCTGCTCAAAAAAAAGATACTATACTAATCCAGTATACAAGAATAGTACACAAGAAGAAATGCCACATTCAGTCAATCCACCCCGAATCCTTGCAGCCGCGTTGAGCATGGCGGTCGAGGACTCAAACTGTACAGTTCAAGTCCTTGTCTCAGAGGCACTGAGTTGATTGGTATGGAGCCAGGCACCTCCTGATCTGAATCTTGAACTGGCTCCAAATTCTGCATGTCCACACCCCTTGTAGTAGATGATTGAGAATTAGTAGCAGTTACCACCGGCCATGTGTACTGGCTCAAACTTCTGCATGTCCACACCCCATGTAGTAGATGATTGAGAATTAGTAGCAGTCACCACCGGATTCACTGTCAGGATGATCCATCCTCTCTCCTTCATCAGCTTCAAATCCCACTGTTTCCCTGAGCAGGAAGGTCTGGAATTGAAAATACAGAGGACATTAAACAACATTCACTCAGTACATGGCACTCATTTTGGTTTATACGCTCGAAAGTGAGCCATGAGCAAAGTGTGAAGAGTGTTAGGATGGCTGAGTGGTCTAAGGCGCTGCGTTCAGGTCGCAGTCTTCCTTGGAGGTGTGGGTTCAAATCCCACTTCTGACAAGTGTATTTTGTGAGGTGGATACATTTTTGGACTATTTTTTCCCAAGCACCGTATCTAAACAATGTCAACAGTTTCTGTAAATTATGGATAAGATCTATTTTCCGTTGCTTGCACTAATTGCCTGAAGTTGGCTAAATCGCAGTAAATCGGTAAAGCAGGAAATCACAGCATCTTCAACAAATCGTGATAGAGGGGCCGAGATAAAGGTTTCGACCCTACATATCAAAAGCGCAGCTGTCAATAGTTCAGCAGGTTCACAGTGCAGAAGGTTCAGTGGCACCAGGCTCCCCTGCGTCCCAATCACAGCTGATTTTTAACTTCGGTATTCAGGGCATTGGAGGGGTGTGTTGCATCGTGCACACACAGTGCCTGTTTCGCAGATAAGTTTTAATAAATACACAGAGAATAATATAGAGTCATTGGCCACAAGGAACACCTTCCCTGACCTTTTATTCTCTCCGGTTCCACGTCACCGCGCCTACCATCCAACTCCAAAACTCGGGGGAGACTAACACTCCCTACCTCCCTTGGTGTGCATCAGAGGCGTGCCCATGACGAACACAACATTTCTCCTTAACCAATACAAAACAAACATAGCTGCTAAAAAAAAAGATACTATACTAATCCATTATACAAGACTAGTACACAACAAGAAATGCCACATTCAGTCAATCCACTCCGAATCCTTGCAGCCGCGTTGATCATGGCGGACGAGGACTCAAACTGTACCGTTCAAGTCCTTGTCTCAGAGGCACTGAGTTGATTGGTATGGAGCCAGGCACCTCCTGATCTGAATCTTGAACTGGCTCCAAATTCTGCATGTCCACACCCCTTGTAGTAGATGATTGAGAATTAGTAGCAGTTACCACCGGCCATGTGTACTGGCTCAAACTTCTGCATGTCCACACCCCATGTAGTAGATGATTGAGAATTAGTAGCAGTCACCACCGGATTCACTGTCAGGATGATCCATCCTCTCTCCTTCATCAGCTTCAAATCCCACTGTTTCCCTGAGCAGGAAGGTCTGGAATTGAAAATACAGAGGACATTAAACAACATTCACTCAGTACATGGCACTCATTTTGGTTTATACGCTCGAAAGTGAGCCATGAGCAAAGTGTGAAGAGTGTTAGGATGGCTGAGAGGTCTAAGGCTCTGCGTTCAGGTCGCAGTCTTCCTTGGAGGTGTGGGTTCAAATCCCACTTCTGACAAGTGTATTTTGTGAGGTGGATACATTTTTGGACTATTTTTTCCCAAGCACCGTATCTAAACAATGTCAACAGTTTCTGTAAATTATGGATAAGATCTATTTTCCGTTGCTTGCACTAATTGCCTGAAGTTGGCTAAATCGCAGTAAATCGGTAAAGCAGGAAATCACAGCATCTTCAACAAATCGTGATAGAGGGGCCGAGATAAAGGTTTCGGCCCTACATATCAAAAGCGCAGCTGTCAATAGTTCAGCAGGTTCACAGTGCAGAAGGTTCAGTGGCACCAGGCTCCCCTGCGTCCCAATCACAGCTGATTTTTAACTTCGGTATTCAGGGCATTGGAGGGGTGTGTTGCATCGTGCACACACGGTGCCTGTTTCGCAGATAAGTTTTAATAAATACACAGAGAATAATATAGAGTCATTGGCCACAAGGAACACCTTCCCTGACCTTTTATTCTCTCCGGTTCCACGTCACCGCGCCTACCATCCAACTCCAAAACTCGGGGGAGACTAACACTCCCTACCTCCCTTGGTGTGCATCAGAGGCGTGCCCATGACGAACACAACATTTCTCCTTAACCAATACAAAACAAACATAGCTGCTAAAAAAAAAGATACTATACTAATCCATTATACAAGAATAGTACACAACAAGAAATGCCACATTCAGTCAATCCACTCCGAATCCTTGCAGCCGCGTTGATCATGGCGGTCGAGGACTCAAACTGTACCGTTCAAGTCCTTGTCTCAGAGGCACTGAGTTGATTGGTATGGAGCCAGGCACCTCCTGATCTGAATCTTGAACTGGCTCCAAATTCTGCATGTCCACACCCCTTGTAGTAGATGATTGAGAATTAGTAGCAGTCACTACCCGCCATGTGCACTGCCTCAAACTTCTGCATGTCCACACCCCATGTAGTAGATGATTGAGAATTAGTAGCAGTCACCACCGGATTCACTGTCAGGATGATCCATCGTCTCTCCTTCATCAGCTTCAGATCCCACTGTTTCCCTGAGCAGGAAGGTCTGGAATTGAAAATACAGAGGACATTAAACAACATTCACTCAGTACATGGCACTCATTTTGGTTTATACGCTCGAAATTGAGCCATGAGCAAAGTGTGAAGAGTGTCAGGATGGCCGAGTGGTCTAAGGCACTGCGTTCAGGTCGCAGTCTCCCTTGAAGGTTTGGGTTCAAATCCCACCTCTGACAAGTGTATTTTGCGAGGTGGATACATTTTTGGACTTTTTTTTCCCAAGCACCGTATCAAAAACAATGTCAACAGTTTCTGTAAATTATCGATAAGATCTATTTTCCGTTGCTTGCACTAATTGCCTGAAGTTGGCTAAATCGCAGTAAATCGGTAAAGCAGGAAATCACAGCATCTTCAACAAATCGTGATAGAGGGGCCGAGATAAAGGTTTCGACCCTACATATCAAAAGCGCAGCTGTCAATAGTTCAGCAGGTTCACAGTGCAGAAGGTTCAGTGGCACCAGGGTCCCCTGCGTCCCAATCACAGCTGGTTTTTAACTTCTGTATTCAGGGGATGGGAGGGGTGGGGGTGTTGCGTCGTGCACACACGGTGCCTGTTTTGCAGAGAAGTTTTAATAAATACACAAAGAATAATATGGAGTCTTTGGCCACGAGGGACACCTTCCCCTACCTTTTATTCTCTCCGATTTCACATCACCGCACCTACCATCCAACTCCAATACTCGGGGGAGACTAACACTCCCTACCTCCCTTGGTGTGCATCATGGGCGTGTCCATGACGAACACAACATTTCTCCTTAACCAATACAAAACAAACATAGCTGCTCAAAAAAAAGATACTATACTAATCCAGTATACAAGAATAGTACACAACAATAAATACCACATTCAGTCAATCCACCCCGAATCCTTGCAGCCGTGTTGAGCATGACGGTCGAGGACTCAAACTGTACCGTTCAAGTCCTTGTCTCAGAGGCACTGAGTTGATTGGTATGGAGCCAGGCACCTCCTGATCTTAATCTTGAACTGGCTCCAAATTCTGCATGTCCACTCCCCCTGTAGTAGATGATTGAGAATTAGTAGCAGTCACCACCGGCCATATGCACTGGCTCAAAATTCTGCAAGTCCACACCCCATGTAGTAGATGATTGAGAATTAGTAGCAGTCACCACAGGGTCCACTTTCAGGATGATCCATCCTCTCTCCTTCATCAGCTTCAGATCCCACTGTTTCCCTGAGCAGGAAGGTCTGGAATTGAAAATACAGAGGACATTAAATAACATTCACTCAGTACATGGCACTCATTTTGGTTTATAAGCTGGAAATTGAGCAATCAGTTTGGCGTCAAGAGTGTCAGGATGGCCGGGTGGTCTAAGGTGCTGCGTTCAGGTTGCAGTTTCCCTTGGAGACGTGGGTTCAAACCCCACTTCTGACAAGTGTCTTTTGCGAGGTGGATACATTTTTGGACTTTTTTTTACCAAGCACCCTTATCAAAAACAATGTGAACAGTTTCTGTAAATTATCGATAAGATCAATTGTCCGTTGCTTGCACTAATTGCCTGAAGTTGGCTAAATCGCAGTAAATCGGTAAAGCAGGAAATCACAGCATCTTCAACAAATCGTGATAGAGGGGCCAAGATAAAGGTTTCGACCCTACATATCAAGAGCGCAGCTGTCAATAGTTCAGCAGGTTCACAGTGCAGAAGGTTCAATGGCACCAGGGTCCCCTGAATCCCAATCACAGCTGGTTTTTAAATTCTGTATTCAGGGCATGGGAGGAGTGTGTTGCATCGTGCACACACGGTGCCTGTTTCGCAGATAAGTTTTAATAAATACACAGAGAATAACATAGAGTCATTGGCCACGAGGAACACCTTCCCTGACCTTTTATTCTCTCCGGTTCCACGTCACCGCGCCTACCATCCAACTCCAAAACTCGGAGGAGACTAACACTCCCTACCTCCCTTGGTGTGCATCATAGGCGTGCCCATGACGAACACAACATTTCTCCTTAACCAATACAAAACAAACATAGCTGCTAAAAAAAAAGATACTATACTAATCCATTATACAAGACTAGTACACAACAAGAAATGCCACATTCAGTCAATCCACTCCGAATCCTTGCAGCCGCGTTGATCATGGCGGACGAGGACTCAAACTGTACCGTTCAAGTCCTTGTCTCAGAGGCACTGAGTTGATTGGTATGGAGCCAGGCACCTCCTGATCTGAATCTTGAACTGGCTCCAAATTCTGCATGTCCACACCCCTTGTAGTAGATGATTGAGAATTAGTAGCAGTTACCACCGGCCATGTGTACTGGCTCAAACTTCTGCATGTCCACACCCCATGTAGTAGATGATTGAGAATTAGTAGCAGTCACCACCGGATTCACTGTCAGGATGATCCATCCTCTCTCCTTCATCAGCTTCAAATCCCACTGTTTCCCTGAGCAGGAAGGTCTGGAATTGAAAATACAGAGGACATTAAACAACATTCACTCAGTACATGGCACTCATTTTGGTTTATACGCTCGAAAGTGAGCCATGAGCAAAGTGTGAAGAGTGTTAGGATGGCTGAGAGGTCTAAGGCTCTGCGTTCAGGTCGCAGTCTTCCTTGGAGGTGTGGGTTCAAATCCCACTTCTGACAAGTGTATTTTGTGAGGTGGATACATTTTTGGACTATTTTTTCCCAAGCACCGTATCTAAACAATGTCAACAGTTTCTGTAAATTATGTATAAGATCTATTTTCCGTTGCTTGCACTAATTGCCTGAAGTTGGCTAAATCGCAGTAAATCGGTAAAGCAGGAAATCACAGCATCTTCAACAAATCGTGATAGAGGGGCCGAGATAAAGGTTTCGACCCTACATATCAAAAGCGCAGCTGTCAATAGTTCAGCAGGTTCACAGTGCAGAAGGTTCAGTGGCACCAGGCTCCCCTGCGTCCCAATCACAGCTGATTTTTAACTTCGGTATTCAGGGCATTGGAGGGGTGTGTTGCATCGTGCACACACGGTGCCTGTTTCGCAGATAAGTTTTAATAAATACACAGAGAATAATATAGAGTCATTGGCCACAAGGAACACCTTCCCTGACCTTTTATTCTCTCCGGTTCCACGTCACCGCGCCTACCATCCAACTCCAAAACTCGGGGGAGACTAACACTCCCTACCTCCCTTGGTGTGCATCAGAGGCGTGCCCATGACGAACACAACATTTCTCCTTAACCAATACAAAACAAACATAGCTGCTAAAAAAAAAGATACTATACTAATCCATTATACAAGAATAGTACACAACAAGAAATGCCACATTCAGTCAATCCACTCCGAATCCTTGCAGCCGCGTTGATCATGGCGGTCGAGGACTCAAACTGTACCGTTCAAGTTCTTGTCTCAGAGGCACTGAGTTGATTGGTATGGAGCCAGGCACCTCCTGATCTGAATCTTGAACTGGCTCCAAATTCTGCATGTCCACACCCCTTGTAGTAGATGATTGAGAATTAGTAGCAGTCACTACCCGCCATGTGCACTGCCTCAAACTTCTGCATGTCCACACCCCATGTAGTAGATGATTGAGAATTAGTAGCAGTCACCACCGGATTCACTGTCAGGATGATCCATCGTCTCTCCTTCATCAGCTTCAGATCCCACTGTTTCCCTGAGCAGGAAGGTCTGGAATTGAAAATACAGAGGACATTAAACAACATTCACTCAGTACATGGCACTCATTTTGGTTTATACGCTCGAAATTGAGCCATGAGCGAAGTGTGAAGAGTGTCAGGATGGCCGAGTGGTCTAAGGCACTGCGTTCAGGTCGCAGTCTCCCTTGAAGGTTTGGGTTCAAATCCCACCTCTGACAAGTGTATTTTGCGACGTGGATACATTTTTGGACTTTTTTTTCCCAAGCACCGTATCAAAAACAATGTCAACAGTTTCTGTAAATTATCGATAAGATCTATTTTCCGTTGCTTGCACTAATTGCCTGAAGTTGGCTAAATCGCAGTAAATCGGTAAAGCAGGAAATCACAGCATCTTCAACAAATCGTGATAGAGGGGCCGAGATAAAGGTTTCGACCCTACATATCAAAAGCGCAGCTGTCAATAGTTCAGCAGGTTCACAGTGCAGAAGGTTCAGTGGCACCAGGGTCCCCTGCGTCCCAATCACAGCTGGTTTTTAACTTCTGTATTCAGGGGATGGGAGGGGTGGGGGTGTTGCGTCGTGCACACACGGTGCCTGTTTTGCAGAGAAGTTTTAATAAATACACAAAGAATAATATGGAGTCTTTGGCCACGAGGGACACCTTCCCCTACCTTTTATTCTCTCCGATTTCACATCACCGCACCTACCATCCAACTCCAATACTCGGGGGAGACTAACACTCCCTACCCCCCTTGGTGTGCATCATGGGCGTGTCCATGACGAACACAACATTTCTCCTTAACCAATACAAAACAAACATAGCTGCTCAAAAAAAAGATACTATACTAATCCAGTATACAAGAATAGTACACAACAATAAATACCACATTCAGTCAATCCACCCCGAATCCTTGCAGCCGTGTTGAGCATGACGGTCGAGGACTCAAACTGTACCGTTCAAGTCCTTGTCTCAGAGGCACTGAGTTGATTGGTATGGAGCCAGGCACCTCCTGATCTTAATCTTGAACTGGCTCCAAATTCTGCATGTCCACTCCCCCTGTAGTAGATGATTGAGAATTAGTAGCAGTCACCACCGGCCATGTGCACTGGCTCAAACTTCTGCATGTCCACACCCCAAGTAGTCGATGATTGCGAATTAGTAGCAGTCACCACAGGGTCCACTTTCAGGATGATCCATCCTCTCTCCTTCATCAGCTTCAGATCCCACTGTTTCCCTGAGCAGGAAGGTCTGGAATTGAAAATACAGAGGACATTAAATAACATTCACTCAGTACATGGCACTCATTTTGGTTTATAAGCTGGAAATTGAGCAATCAGTTTGGCGTCAAGAGTGTCAGGATGGCCGGGTGGTCTAAGGTGCTGCGTTCAGGTTGCAGTTTCCCTTGGAGACGTGGGTTCAAACCCCACTTCTGACAAGTGTCTTTTGCGAGGTGGATACATTTTTGGACTTTTTTTTACCAAGCACCCTTATCAAAAACAATGTGAACAGTTTCTGTAAATTATCGATAAGATCAATTGTCCGTTGCTTGCACTAATTGCCTGAAGTTGGCTAAATCGCAGTAAATCGGTAAAGCAGGAAATCACAGCATCTTCAACAAATCGTGATAGAGGGGCCAAGATAAAGGTTTCGACCCTACATATCAAGAGCGCAGCTGTCAATAGTTCAGCAGGTTCACAGTGCAGAAGGTTCAATGGCACCAGGGTCCCCTGAATCCCAATCACAGCTGGTTTTTAAATTCTGTATTCAGGGCATGGGAGGAGTGTGTTGCATCGTGCACACACGGTGCCTGTTTCGCAGATAAGTTTTAATAAATACACAGAGAATAACATAGAGTCATTGGCCAAGAGGAACACCTTCCCTGACCTTTTATTCTCTCCGGTTCCACGTCACCGCGCCTACCATCCAACTCCAAAACTCGGAGGAGACTAACACTCCCTACCTCCCTTGGTGTGCATCATAGGCGTGCCCATGACGAACACAACATTTCTCCTTAACCAATACAAAACAAACATAGCTGCTCAAAAAAAAGATACTATACTAATCCAGTATACAAGAATAGTACACAACAAGAAATGCCACATTCAGTCAATCCACCCCGAATCCTTGCAGCCGCGTTGAGCATGGCGGTCGAGGACTCAAACTGTACCGTTCAAGTCCTTGTCACAGAGGCACTGAGTTGATTGGTATGGAGCCAGGCACCTCCTGATCTGAATCTTGAACTGGTTCCAAATTCTGCATGTCCACACCCCTTGTAGTAGATGATTGAGAATTAGTAGCAGTCACCACCGGCCATGTGCACTGGCTCAAACTTCTGCATGTCCACACCCCATGTAGTCGATGATTGAGAATTAGTAGCATTCACCACCGGATTCACTGTCAGGATGATCCATCCTCTTTCCTTCATCAGCTTCAGATCCCACTGTTTCCCTGAGCAGGAAGGTCTGGAATTGAAAATACAGAGGACATTAAACAACATTCACTCAGTACATGGCACTCATTTTGGTTTATACGCTCAAAATTGAGCCAGGAGCGAGGTGTGAAGAGTGTCAGGATGGCTGAGTGGTCTAAAGCGCTGCGTTCAGGTTGCAGTCTTCCTTGGAGGCGTGGGTTCAAATCCCACTTCTGACGAGTGTATTTTGCGAGGTGGATACATTTTTGGACTTTTTTTCCCAAGCACCGTATCAAAAACAATGTCAACAGTTTCTGTAAATTATCGATAAGATCTATTTTCCGTTGCTTGCACTAATTGCCTGAAGTTGGCTAAATCGCAGTAAATCGGTAAAACAGGAAATCACAGCATCTTCAACAAATCGTAATAGAGGGGCCGAGATAAAGGTTTCGACCCTACATATCAAAAGCACAGCTGTCAATAGTTCAGCAGGTTCACAGTGCAGAAGGTTCAGTGGCACCAGGGTCCCCTGCGTCCCAATCACAGCTGGTTTTTAACTTCTGTATTCAGGGCATGGGAGGGGTGTGTTGCATCGTGCACACACAGTGCCTGTTTCGCAGATAAGTTTTAATAAATACACAGAGAATAATATAGAGTCATTGGCCACGAGGAACACCTTCCCTGACCTTTTATTCTCTCCGGTTCCACGTCACCGCGCCTACCATCCAACTCCAAAACTCGGGGGAGACTAACACTCCCTACCTCCCTTGGTGTGCATCATAGGTGTGCCCATGACGAACACAACATTTCTCCTTAACCAATACAAAACAAACATAGCTGCTCAAAAAAAAGATACTATACTAATCCAGTATACAATAATAGTACACAACAAGAAATGCCACATTCAGTCAATCCACCCTGAATCCTTGCAGCCGCTTTGAGCATGGCGGTCGAGGACTCAAACTGTACCGTTCAAGTCCTTGTCTCAGAGGCACTGAGTTGATTGGTATGGAGTCAGGCACCTCCTGATCTGAATCTTGAACTAGCTCCAAATTCTGCATGTCCACACCCCCTGTAGTAGATGATTGAGAATTAATAGCAGTCACCACCGGCCATGTGCACTGGCTCAAAATTCAGCATGTCCACACCCCATGTAGTAGATGATTGAGAATTAGTAGCAGTCACCACCGGATCCACTGTCAGGATGATCCATCCTCTCTCCTTGATCAGCTTCAGATCCCACTGTGTCCCTGAGCAGGAAGGTCTGGAATTGAAAATACAGAGGACATTAAACAACATTTACTCAGTACATGGCACTCATTTTGGTTTATAAGCTGGAAATTGAGCCATCAGTGCAGTGTCAAGAGTGTCAGGATGGCCGAGTGGTCTAAGGCGCTGAGTTCAGGTCGCAGTCTTCTTTGGAGGCGTGGGTTTGAATCCCACTTCTGATAAGTGTCTTTTGCGAGGTGGATACAGTTTTGGAATTTTTTTTCCAAGCACCCGTATCAAAAACAATGTCAACAGTTTCTGTAAATTATCGATAAGATCTATTGTCCGTTGCTTGCACTAATTGCCTGAAGTTGGCTAAATCGCAGTAAATCGGTAAAGCGGGAAATCACAGCATCTTCAACAAATCGTGATAGAGGGGCCAAATTAAAGGTTTCGACCCTACATATCAAAAGCACAGCTGTCAATAGTTCAGCAGGTTCACAGTGCAGAAGGTTCAGTGGCACCAGGGTCCCCTGCATCCCAATCCCAGCTGGTTTTTAACTTCTGTATTCAGGGCGTGGGAGGGGTGTGTTGCATCGTGCACACAGTGCCTGTTTCGCAGATAAGTTTTAATAAATACACAGAGAATAATATAGAGTCATTGGCCACGAGGAACACCTTCCCTGACCTTTTATTCTCTCCGGTTCCACGTCACCGCGCCTACCATCCAACTCCAAAACTCGGGGGAGACTAACACTCCCTACCTCCCTTGGTGTGCATCATAGGCGTGCCCATGACGAACTCAACATTTCTCCTTAACCAATACAAAACAAACATAGCTGCTCAAAAAAAAGATACTATACTAATCCAGTATACAAGAATGGTACACAACAAGAAATGCCACATTCAGTCAATCCACCCCAAATCCTTGCAGCCGCGTTGAGCATGGCGGTCGAGGACTCAAACTGTACCGTTCAAGTCCTTGTCTCAGAGGCACTGAGTTGATTGGTATGGAGCCAGGCACCTCCTGATCTGAATCTTGAACTGGCTCCAAATTCTGCATGTCCACACCCCCTGTAGTAGATGATTGAGAATTAGTAGCAGTCATCACCGGCCATGTGCACTGGCTCAAAATTCAGCATGTCCACACCCCATGTAGTAGATGATTGAGAATTAGTAGCAGTCACCACCGGATCCACTGTCAGGATGATCCATCCTCTCTCCTTCATCAGCTTCAGTTCCCACTGTTTCCCTGAGCAGGAAGGTCTGGAATTGAAAATACAGAGGATATTAAACAACATTCACTCAGTACATGGCACTCATTTTGGTTTATAAGCTGGAAATCGAGCCATCAGTGCAGTGTCAAGAGTGTCAGGATTGCTGAGTGGTCTAAGGCGCTGCGTTAAGGTCGCAGTCTCCTTTCGAGGCGTGGGTTCGAATCCCACTTCGGACAAGTGTCTTTGGCGAGGTGGACACATTTTTGGACTTTTTTTTTCCAAGCACCTGTATCAAAAACAATGTCAACAGTTTCTGTAAATTATCGATAAGATCTATTTTCCGTTGCTTGCACTAATTGCCTGAAGTTGGCTAAATCGTAATAAATCGGTAAAGCAGGAAATCACAGCATCTTCAACAAATCGTGATAGAGGGGCCGAGATAAAGGTTTCGACCCTACATATCAAAAGCACAGCTGTCAATAGTTCAGCAGGTTCACAGTGCCGAAGGTTCAGTGGCACCAGGGTCCTCTGCGTCCCAATCACAGCTGGTTTTGAACTTCTGTATTCAGGGGATGGGAGGGGTGGGGGTGTTGCGTCGTGCACACACAGTGTCTGTTTTGCAGAGAAGTTTTAATAAATACACAAAGAATAATATGGAGTCTTTGGCCACGAGGAACACCTTCCCCTACCTTTTATTCACTCCGGTTCCACGTCACCGCGCCTACCATCCAACTCCAAAACTCGGGGGAGGCTAACACTCCCTACCTCCATTGGTGTGCATCATAGGGGTGCCCATGACGAACACAACATTTCTCCTTAACCAATACAAAACAAACATAGCTGCTCAAAAAAAAGATACTATACTAAACCAGTATACAAGAATAGTACACAACAAGAAATGCCACATTCAGTCAATCCACCCCGAATCCTTGCAGCCGCGTTGAGCATGGCGGACGAGGACTCAAACTGTACCGTTCAAGTCCTTGTCTCAGAGGCACTGAGTTCATTGGTATGGAGCCAGGCACCTCCTGATCTGAATCTTGAACTGGCTCCAAATTCTTCATGTCCACACTCCCTATAGTAGATGATTGAGAATTAGTAGCAGTCACCACCGGCCATGTGCACTGGCTCAAAATTCTGCATGTCCACACCACATGTAGTAGATGATTGAGAATTAGTAGCAGTCACCACAGGGTCCACTGTCAGGATGATCCATCCTCTCTCCTTCATCAGCTTCAGATCCCACTGTTTCCCTGAGCAGGAAGGTCTGGAATTGAAAATACAGAGGACATTAAATAACATTCACTCAGTACATGGCACTCATTTTGGTTTATAAGCTGGAAATTGAGCCATCAGTCTGGTGTCAAGAGTGTCAGGATGGCCGAGTGGTCTAAGGCGCTGCGTTCAGGTCGCAGTCTACTTTGGAGGCGTGGGTTAGAATCCCACTTCTGACAAGTGTCTTTTGCGAGGTGGATACATTTTTGGACTTTTTTTTTCCAAGCACCCGTATCAAAAACAATGTCAACAGTTTCTGTAAATTATCAATAAGATCTATTGTCCGTTGCCTGCACTAATTTCCTGAAGTTGGCTAAATCGCGGTAAATTGGTAAAGCAGGAAATCACAGCATCTTCAACAAATCGTGATAGAGGGGCAGAGATAAAGGTTTCGACCCTACATATCAAGAGCGCAGCTGTCAATAGTTCAGCAGGTTCACAGTGCAGAAGGTTCAGTGGCACCAGGGTCCCCTGCGTCCCAATCACAGCTGGTTTTTAACTTCTGTATTCAGGGCATGGGAGGGGTGTGTTGCGTCGTGCACACACAGTGCCTGTTTTGCAGATAAGTTTTAATAAATACACAAAGAATAATATGGAGTCTTTGGCCACGAGGAACACCTTCCCCTACCTTTTATTCTCTCCGGTTCCACGTCTTCGCGCCTACCATCCAACTCCAAAACTCGGGGGAGGCTAACACTCCCTACCTCCCTTGGTGTGCATCATAGGCGTACCCATGACAAACACAACATTTCTCCTTAACCAATACAAAACAAACATAGCTGCTCAAACAAAAGATACTATACTAATCCAGTATACAAGAATAGTACACAACAAGAAATGCCACATTCAGTCAATCCACCCCGAATCCTTGCAGCCACGTTGAGCATGGCGGTCGAGGACTCAAACTGTACCGTTCAAGTCCTTGTCTCAGAGGCACTGAGTTGATTGGTATGGAGCCAGGCACCTCCTGATCTGAATCTTGAACTGGCTCCAAATTCTGCATGTCCACACCCCTTGTAGTAGATGATTGAGAATTAGTAGCAGTCACCACCGGCCATGTGCACTGGCTCTAACTTCTGCATGTCCACACCCCATGTAATCCATGATTGAAAATTAGTAGCAGTAACCACCAGATTCACTGTCAGGATGATCCATCCTCTCTCATTCATCAGCTTCAGATCCCACTGTTTCCCTGAGCAGGAAGGTCTGGAATTGAAAATACAGAGGACATTAAACAACATTCACTCAGTACATGGCACTCATTTTGGTTTATAAGCTGGAAATTGAGCCATCAGTCTGGTGTCAAAAGTGTCAGGATGGCCGGGTGGTCTAAGGTGCTGCATTCTGGTTGCAGTCTCTCTTGGAGACGTGGGTTCAACCCCCACATCTGACAAGTGTCTTTTGTGAGGTGGATACATTTTTTGACTTTTTTTTTCCAAGCACCCTTATCAAAAACAATGTCAACAGTTTCTGTAAATTATCGATAAGATCTATTGTCCGTTGCTTGCACTAATTGCCTGAAGTTGGCTAAATCGCAGTAAATCGGTAAAGCAGGAAATCACAGCATCTTCAACAAATCGTGATAGAGGGGCCGATATAAAGGTTTCGACCCTACATATCAAAAGCACAGCTGTCAATAGTTCAGCAGGTTCACAGTGCAGAAGGTTCAGTGGCACCAGGGTCCCCTGCGTCCCAATCACAGCTGGTTTTTAACTTCTGTATTCAGGGGATGGGAGGGGTGGGGGTGTTGCGTCGTGCACACACAGTGCCTGTTTTGCAGAGAAGTTTTAATAAATACACAAAGAATAATATGGAGTCTTTGGCCACGAGGAACACCTTCCCCTACCTTTTATTCTCTCCGATTCCACATCACCGCACCTACCATCCAACTCCAAAACTCGGGGGAGACTAACACTCCCTACCTCCCTTGGTGTGCATCATGGACGTGCCCATGACGAACACAACATTTCTCCTTAACCAATACAAAACAAACATAGCTGCTCAAAAAAAAGATACTATACTAATCCAGTATACAAGAATAGTAGACAACAATAAATACCACATTCAGTCAATCCACCCCAAATCCTTGCAGCCGCGTTGAGCATGGCGGTCGAGGACTCAAACTGTACCGTTCAAGTCCTTGTCTCAGAGGCACTGAGTTGATTGGTATGGAGCCAGGAACCTCCTGATCTGAATCTTGAACTGGCTCCAAATTCTGATTGTCCACACCCCCTGTAGTAGATGATTGAGAATTAGTAGCAGTCACCACCGGCCATATGCACTGGCTCAAAATTCTGCAAGTCCACACCCCATGTAGTAGATGATTGAGAATTAGTAGCAGTCAACCCAGGGTCCACTGTCAGGATGATCCATCCTCTCTCCTTCATCAGCTTCAGATCCCACTGTTTCCCTGAGCAGGAAGGTCTGGAATTGAAAATACAGAGGACATTAAATAACATTCACTCAGTACATGGCACTCATTTTGGTTTATAAGCTGGAAATTGAGCCATCAGTCTGGTGTCAAGAGTGTCAGGATGGCCGAGTGGTCTAAGGTGCTGCATTCAGGTCACTGTCTCCCTTGGAGACCTGGGTTCAAACCCCACTTCTGACAAGTGTCTTTTGCGAGGTGGCTACATTTTTGGACTTTTTTTTTCCAAGCACCCTTATCAAAAACAATGTCAACAGTTTCTGTAAATTATCGATAAGATCTATTGTCCGTTGCTTGCACTAATTGCCTGAAGTTGGCTAAATCGCAGTAAATCGGTAAAGCGGGAAATCACAGCATCTTCAACAAATCGTGATAGAGGGGCAGAGATAAAGGTTTCGACCCTACATATCAAGAGCGCAGCTGTCAATAGTTCAGCAGGTTCACAGCGCAGAAGGTTCAGTGGCACCAGGGTCCCCTGCGTCCCAATCACAGCTGGTTTTTAACTTCTGTATTCAGGGCATGGGAGGGGTGTGTTGCATCGTGCACACACGGTGCCTGTTTCGCAGATAAGTTTTAATAAATACACAGAGAATAATATAGAGTCATTGGCCACGAGGAACACCTTCCCTGACCTTTTATTCTCTCCGGTTCCACGTCACCGCGCCTACCATCCAACTCCAAAACTCGGGGGAGACTAACACTCCCTACCTCCCTTGGTGTGCATCATAGGCGTGCCCATGACGAACACAACATTTCTCCTTAACCAATACAAAACAAACATAGCTGCTCAAAAAAAAGATACTATACTAAACCAGTATACAAGAATAGTACACAACAAGAAATGCCACATTCAGTCAATCCACCCCGAATCCTTGCAGCCGCGTTGAGCATGGCGGTCGAGGACTCAAACTGTACCGTTCAAGTCCTTGTCTCAGAGGCACTGAGTTGATTGGTATGGAGCCAGGCACCTCCTGATCTGAATCTTGAACTGGCTCCAAATTCTGCATGTCCACACCCCCTGTAGTAGATGATTGAGAATTAGTAGCAGTCACCACCGGCCATATGCACTGGCTCAAAATTCTGCAAGTCCACACCCCATGTAGTAGATGATTGAGAATTAGTAGCAGTCACCACAGGGTCCACTGTCAGGATGGTCCATCCTGTCTCCTTCATCAGCTTCAGATCCCACTGTTTCCCTGAGCAGGAAGGTCTGGAATTGAAAATACAGAGGACATTAAATAACATTCACTCAGTACATGGCACTCATTTTGGTTTATAAGCTGGAAATTGAGCCATCACTCTGGTGTCAAGAGTGTCAGGATGGCCAGGTGGTCTAAGGTGCTGCATTCAGGTCACAGTCTCCCTTGGAGACGTGGGTTCAAACCCCTCTTCTGACAAGTGTCTTCGCGAGGTGGATACCTTTTTGGACTTTTTTTTCCAAGCACCCTTATCAAAAACAATGGCAACAGTTTCTGTAAATTATCGATAAGATCTATTGTCCGTTGCTTGCACTAATTGCCTGAAGTTGGCTAAATCGCAGTAAATCGGTAAAGCAGGAAATCACAGCATCTTCAACAAATGGTGATAGAGGGGCCGAGATAAAGGTTTCGACCCTACATATCAAAAGCACAGCTGTCCATAGTTCAGCAGGTTCACAGTGCAGAAGGTTCAGTGGCACCAGGGTCCCCTGCGTCCCAATCACAGCTGGTTTTTAACTTCTGTATTCTGGGCATGGGAGGGGTGTGTTGCATCGTGCACACATAGTGCCTGTTTCACAGATAAGTTTTAATAAATACACAGAGAATAATATAGAGTCATTGGCCACGAGGAACACCTTCCCTGACCTTTTATTCTCTCCGGTTCCACGTCACCGCGCCTACCATCCAACTCCAAAACTCGGGGGAGACTAACACTCCCTACCTCCATTGGTGTGCATCATAGGCGTGCCCATGACGAACACAACATTTCTCCTTAACCAATACAAAACAAACATAGCTGCTAAAAAAAAAGATACTATACTAAACCAGTATACAAGAATAGTACACAACAAGAAATGCCACATTCAGTCAATCCACCCCGAATCCTTGCAGCCACCTTGAGCATGGCGGTCGAGGACTCAAACTGTACCGTTCAAGTCCTTGTCGCAGAGGCACTGAGTTGATTGGTATGGAGCCAGGCACCTCCTGATCTGAATCTTGAACTGGCTCCAAATTCTGCATGTCCACACCCCCTGTAGTAGATGATTGAGAATTAGTAGCAGTCACCACCGGCCATGTGCACTGGCTCAAAATTCAGCATGTCCACACCCCATGTAGTAGATGATTGAGAATTAGTAGCAGTCACCACAGGGTCCACTGTCAGGATGGTCCATCCTGTCTCCTTCATCAGCTTCAGATCCCACTGTTTCCCTGAGCAGGAAGGTCTGGAATTGAAAATACAGAGGACATTAAATAACATTCACTCAGTACATGGCACTCATTTTGGTTTATAAGCTGGAAATTGAGCCATCACTCTGGTGTCAAGAGTGTCAGGATGGCCAGGTGGTCTAAGGTGCTGCATTCAGGTCACAGTCTCCCTTGGAGACGTGGGTTCAAACCCCTCTTCTGACAAGTGTCTTCGCGAGGTGGATACCTTTTTGGACTTTTTTTTCCAAGCACCCTTATCAAAAACAATGGCAACAGTTTCTGTAAATTATCGATAAGATCTATTGTCCGTTGCTTGCACTAATTGCCTGAAGTTGGCTAAATCGCAGTAAATCGGTAAAGCAGGAAATCACAGCATCTTCAACAAATGGTGATAGAGGGGCCGAGATAAAGGTTTCGACCCTACATATCAAAAGCACAGCTGTCCATAGTTCAGCAGGTTCACAGTGCAGAAGGTTCAGTGGCACCAGGGTCCCCTGCGTCCCAATCACAGCTGGTTTTTAACTTCTGTATTCTGGGCATGGGAGGGGTGTGTTGCATCGTGCACACATAGTGCCTGTTTCACAGATAAGTTTTAATAAATACACAGAGAATAATATAGAGTCATTGGCCACGAGGAACACCTTCCCTGACCTTTTATTCTCTCCGGTTCCACGTCACCGCGCCTACCATCCAACTCCAAAACTCGGGGGAGACTAACACTCCCTACCTCCATTGGTGTGCATCATAGGCGTGCCCATGACGAACACAACATTTCTCCTTAACCAATACAAAACAAACATAGCTGCTAAAAAAAAAGATACTATACTAAACCAGTATACAAGAATAGTACACAACAAGAAATGCCACATTCAGTCAATCCACCCCGAATCCTTGCAGCCACCTTGAGCATGGCGGTCGAGGACTCAAACTGTACCGTTCAAGTCCTTGTCGCAGAGGCACTGAGTTGATTGGTATGGAGCCAGGCACCTCCTGATCTGAATCTTGAACTGGCTCCAAATTCTGCATGTCCACACCCCCTGTAGTAGATGATTGAGAATTAGTAGCAGTCACCACCGGCCATGTGCACTGGCTCAAAATTCAGCATGTCCACACCCCATGTAGTAGATGATTGAGAATTAGTAGCAGTCACCACAGGTTCCACTGTCAGGATGATCCATCCTCTCTCCTTCATCAGCTTCAGATCCCACTGTTTCCCTGAGCAGGAAGGTCTGGAATTGAAAATACAGAGGACATTAAACAACATTCACTCAGTACATGGCACTCATTTTGGTTTATAAGCTGGAAATTGAGCCATCAGTGCAGTGTCAAGAGTGTCAGGATGGCCGAGTGGTCTAAGGCGCTGCGTTCAGGTCGCAGTCTCCTTTGGAGGCGTGGGTTCGAATCCCACTTCTGACAAGTGTCTTTTGCGAGGTGGATACATTTTTGGACTTTTTTTTTCCAAGCACCCGTATCAAAAACAATGTCAACAGTTTCTGTAAATTATCGATAAGATCTATTGTCCGTTGCTTGCACTAATTTCCTGAAGTTGGCTAAATCGCAGTAAATCGGTAAAGCGGGAAATCACAGCATCTTCAACAAATCGTGATAGAGGGGCAGAGATAAAGGTTTCGACTCTACATATCAAGAGCGCAGCTGTCAATAGTTCAGCAGGTTCACAGTGCAGAAGGTTCAGTGGCACCAGGGTCCCCTGCGTCCCAATCACAGCTGGTTTTTAACTTCTGTATTCAGAGTATGGGAGGGGTGTGTTGCATCGTGCACACACGGTGCCTGTTTCGCAGATAAGTTTTTATAAATACACAGAGAATAATATAGAGTCATTGGCCACGAGGAACACCTTCCCTGACCTTTTATTCTCTCCGGTTCCACGTCACCGCGCCTACAATCCAACTCCAAAACTCGGGGGAGACTAACACTCCCTACCTCCCTTGGTGTGCATCATAGGCGTGCCCATGACGAACACAACATTTCTCGTTAACCAATACAAAACAAACATAGCTGCTCAAAAAAAAGATACTATACTAATCCAGTATACAAGAATGGTACACAACAAGAAATGCCACATTCAGTCAATCCACCCCGAATCCTTGCAGACGCGTTGAGCATGGCGGTCGAGGACTCAAACTGTACCGTTCAAGTCCTTGTCTCAGAGGCACTGAGTTGATTGGTATGGAGCCAGGCACCTCCTGATCTGAATCTTGAACTGGCTCCAAATTCTGCATGTCCACACCCCTTGTAGTAGATGATTGAGAATTAGTAGCAGTCACCACCGGCCATGTGCACTGGCTCAAACTTCTGCATGTCCACACCCCATGTAGTCGATGATTGAGAATTAGTAGCAGTCACCACCGGATTCACTGTCAGGATGATCCATCCTCTCTCCTTCATCAGCTTCAGATCCCACTGTTTCCCTGAGCAGGAAGGTCTGGAATTGAAAATACAGAGGACATTAAACAACATTCACTCAGT
This sequence comes from Pleurodeles waltl, assembly GCF_031143425.1. Classification (NCBI taxonomy): domain Eukaryota; kingdom Metazoa; phylum Chordata; class Amphibia; order Caudata; family Salamandridae; genus Pleurodeles; species Pleurodeles waltl. The sequence goes on from NW_027150097.1 coordinate 7,509,986, forward strand.
ACATGGCACTCATTTTGGTTTATACGCTCGAAATTGAGCCATGAGGGAGGTGTGAAGAGTGTCAGGATGGCCGAGTGGTCTAAGGCGCTGCGTTCAGGTCGCAGCCTCCCTTGGAGGTGTGGGTTCAAATCCCACTTCTGACAAGTGTATTTTGCGAGGTGGATACATTTTTGGACTTTTTTTTTCCCAAGCACCGTATCAAAAACAATGTCAACAGTTTCTGTAAATTATCGATAAGATCTATTTTCCGTTGCTTGCACTAATTGCCTGAAGTTGGCTAAATCGCAGTAAATCGGTAAAGCAGGAAATCACAGCATCTTCAACAAATCGTGATAGAGGGGCCGAGATAAAGGTTTCGACCCTACATATCAAAAGCGCAGCTGTCAATAGTTCAGCAGGTTCACAGTGCAGAAGGTTCAGTGGCACCAGGGTCCCCTGCGTCCCAATCACAGCTGGTTTTTAACTTCTGTATTCAGAGTATGGGAGGGGTGTGTTGCATCGTGCACACACGGTGCCTGTTTCGCAGATAAGTTTTTATAAATACACAGAGAATAATATAGAGTCATTGGCCACGAGGAACACCTTCCCTGACCTTTTATTCTCTCCGGTTCCACGTCACCGCGCCTACAATCCAACTCCAAAACTCGGGGGAGACTAACACTCCCTACCTCCCTTGGTGTGCATCATAGGCGTGCCCATGACGAACACAACATTTCTCCTTAACCAATACAAAACAAACATAGCTGCTCAAAAAAAAGATACTATACTAATCCAGTATACAAGAATAGTACACAACAAGAAATGCCACATTCAGTCAATCCACCCCGAATCCTTGCAGCCGCGTTGAGCATGGCGGTCGAGGACTCAAACTGTACCGTTCAAGTCCTTGTCTCAGAGGCACTGAGTTGATTGGTATGGAGCCAGGCACCTCCTGATCTGAATCTTGAACTGGCTCCAAATTCTGCATGTCCACACCCCCTGTAGTAGATGATTGAGAATTAGTAGCAGTCACCACCGGCCATATGCACTGGCTCAAAATTCTGCAAGTCCACACCCCATGTAGTAGATGATTGAGAATTAGTAGCAGTCACCACAGGGTCCACTGTCAGGATGGTCCATCCTGTCTCCTTCATCAGCTTCAGATCCCACTGTTTCCCTGAGCAGGAAGGTCTGGAATTGAAAATACAGAGGACATTAAATAACATTCACTCAGTACATGGCACTCATTTTGGTTTATAAGCTGGAAATTGAGCCATCACTCTGGTGTCAAGAGTGTCAGGATGGCCAGGTGGTCTAAGGTGCTGCATTCAGGTCACAGTCTCCCTTGGAGACGTGGGTTCAAACCCCTCTTCTGACAAGTGTCTTCGCGAGGTGGATACCTTTTTGGACTTTTTTTTCCAAGCACCCTTATCAAAAACAATGGCAACAGTTTCTGTAAATTATCGATAAGATCTATTGTCCGTTGCTTGCACTAATTGCCTGAAGTTGGCTAAATCGCAGTAAATCGGTAAAGCAGGAAATCACAGCATCTTCAACAAATGGTGATAGAGGGGCCGAGATAAAGGTTTCGACCCTACATATCAAAAGCACAGCTGTCCATAGTTCAGCAGGTTCACAGTGCAGAAGGTTCAGTGGCACCAGGGTCCCCTGCGTCCCAATCACAGCTGGTTTTTAACTTCTGTATTCAGAGTATGGGAGGGGTGTGTTGCATCGTGCACACACGGTGCCTGTTTCGCAGATAAGTTTTTATAAATACACAGAGAATAATATAGAGTCATTGGCCACGAGGAACACCTTCCCTGATCTTTTATTCTCTCCGGTTCCACGTCACCGCGCCTACAATCCAACTCCAAAACTCGGGGGAGACTAACACTCCCTACCTCCCTTGGTGTGCATCATAGGCGTGCCCATGACGAACACAACATTTCTCCTTAACCAATACAAAACAAACATAGCTGCTCAAAAAAAAGATACTATACTAATCCAGTATACAAGAATAGTACACAACAAGAAATGCCACATTCAGTCAATCCACCCCGAATCCTTGCAGCCGCGTTGAGCATGGCGGTCGAGGACTCAAACTGTACCGTTCAAGTCCTTGTCTCAGAGGCACTGAGTTGATTGGTATGGAGCCAGGCACCTCCTGATCTGAATCTTGAACTGGCTCCAAATTCTGCATGTCCACACCCCTTGTAGTAGATGATTGAGAATTAGTAGCAGTCACCACCGGCCATGTGCACTGGCTCAAACTTCTGCATGTCCACACCCCATGTAGTCGATGATTGAGAATTAGTAGCAGTCACCACAGGTTCCACTGTCAGGATGATCCATCCTCTCTCCTTCATCAGCTTCAGATCCCACTGTTTCCCTGAGCAGGAAGGTCTGGAATTGAAAATACAGAGGACATTAAACAACATTCTCTCAGTACATGGCACTCATTTTGGTTTATAAGCTGGAAATTGAGCCATCAGTGCAGTGTCACAAGTGTCAGGATTGCCGAGTGGTCTAAGGCGCTGCGTTCAGGTCGCAGTCTCCTTTGGAGGCGTGGGTTCGAATCCCACTTCTGACAAGTGTCTTTTGCGAGGTGGATACATTTTTGGACTTTTTTTTTCCAAGCACCCGTATCAAAAACAATGTCAACAGTTTCTGTAAATTATCGATAAGATCTATTGTCCGTTGCTTGCACTAATTTCCTGAAGTTGGCTAAATCGCAGTGAATCGGTAAAGCGGGAAATCACAGCATCTTCAACAAATCGTGATAGAGGGGCAGAGATAAAGGTTTCGACCCTACATATCAAGAGCGCAGCTGTCAATAGTTCAGCAGGTTCACAGTGCAGAAGGTTCAGTGGCACCAGGGTCCCCTGCATCCCAATCACAGCTGGTTTTTAACTTCTGTATTCAGGGCATGGGAGGGGTGTGTTGCATCGTGCACACACGGTGCCTGTTTCGCAGATAAGTTTGAATAAATACACAGAGAATAATATAGAGTCATTGGCCACGAGGAACACCTTCCCTGACATTTTATTCTCTCCGGTTCCACGTCACCGCGCCTACCATCCAACTCCAAAACTCGGGGGAGACTAACACTCCCTACCTCCCTTGGTGTGCATCATAGGCGTGCCCATGACGAACACAACATTTCTCCTTAACCAATACAAAACAAACATAGCTGCTCAAAAAAAAGATACTATAATAATCCAGTATACAAGAATAGTACACAACAAGAAATGCCACATTCAGTCAATCCACCCCGAATCCTTGCAGCCGCGTTGAGCATGGCGGTCGAGGACTCAAACTGTACCGTTCAAGTCCTTGTCTCAGAGGCACTGAGTTGATTGGTATGGAGCCAGGCACCTCCTGATCTGAATCTTGAACTGGCTCCAAATTCTGCATGTCCACACCCCTTGTAGTAGATGATTGAGAATTAGTAGCAGTCACCACCGGCCATGTGCACTGGCTCAAACTTCTGCATGTCCACACCCCATGTAGTCGATGATTGAGAATTAGTAGCAGTCACCACCGAATTCACTGTCAGGATGATCCATCCTCTCTCCTTCATCAGCTTCAGATCCCACTGTTTCCCTGAGCAGGAAGGTCTGGAATTGAAAATACAGAGGACATTAAACAACATTCACTCAGTACATGGCACTCATTTTGGTTTATACGCTCGAAATTGAGCCATGAGGGAGGTGTGAAGAGTGTCAGGATGGCCGAGTGGTCTAAGGCGCTGCGTTCAGGTCGCAGCCTCCCTTGGAGGTGTGGGTTCAAATCCCACTTCTGACAAGTGTATTTTGCGAGGTGGATACATTTTTGGACTTTTTTTTTCCCAAGCACCGTATCAAAAACAATGTCAACAGTTTCTGTAAATTATCGATAAGATCTATTTTCCGTTGCTTGCACTAATTGCCTGAAGTTGGCTAAATCGCAGTAAATCGGTAAAGCAGGAAATCACAGCATCTTCAACAAATCGTGATAGAGGGGCCGAGATAAAGGTTTCGACCCTACATATCAAAAGCGCAGCTGTCAATAGTTCAGCAGGTTCACAGTGCAGAAGGTTCAGTGGCACCAGGGTCCCCTGCGTCCCAGAGCTGGTTTTTAACTTCTGTATTCAGGGGATGGGAGGGGTGGGGTTGTTGCGTCGTGCACACACAGTGCCTGTTTTGCAGAGAAGTTTTAATAAATACACAAAGAATAATATGGAGTCTTTGGCCACGAGGAACACCTTCCCCTACCTTTTATTCTCTCCGATTCCACATCACCGCACCTACCATCCAACTCCAAAACTCGGGGGAGACTAACACTCCCTACCTCCCTTGGTGTGCATCATGGGCGTGCCCATGACGAACACAACATTTCTCCTTAACCAATACAAAACAAACATAGCTGCTCAAAAAAAAGATACTATACTAATCCAGTATACAAGAATAGTACACAACAATAAATACCACATTCAGTCAATCCACCCCGAATCCTTGCAGCCGCGTTGAGCATGGCGGTCGAGGACTCAAACTGTACCGTTCAAGTCCTTGTCTCAGAGGCACTGAGTTGATTGGTATGGAGCCAGGCACCTCCTGATCTGAATCTTGAACTGGCTCCAAATTCTGCATGTCCACACCCCCTGTAGTAGATGATTGAGAATTAGTAGCAGTCACCACCGGCCATATGCACTGGCTCAAAATTCTGCAAGTCCACACCCCATGTAGTAGATGATTGAGAATTAGTAGCAGTCACCACCGGATCCACTGTCAGGATGATCCATCCTCTCTCCTTCATCAGCTTCAGATCCCACTGTTTCCCTGAGCAGGAAGGTCTGGAATTGAAAATACAGAGGACATTAAACAACATTCACTCAGTACATGGCACTCATTTTGGTTTATAAGCTGGAAATTGAGCCATCAGTGCAGTGTCAAGAGTGTCAGGATGGCTGAGTGGTCTAAGGCGCTGCGTTCAGATCGCAGTCTCCTTTGGAGGCGTGGGTTCGAATCCCACTTCTGACAAGTGTCTTTTGCGAGGTGGATACATTTTTGGACTTTTTTTTTCCAAGCACCCGTATCAAAAACAATGTCAACAGTTTCTGTAAATTATCGATAAGATCTATTGTCCGTTGCTTGCACTAATTTCCTGAAGTTGGCTAAATCGCAGTAAAGCGGGAAATCACAGCATCTTCAACAAATCGTGATAGAGGGGCAGAGATAAAGGTTTCGACCCTACATATCAAGAGCGCAGCTGTCAATAGTTCAGCAGGTTCACAGCGCAGAAGGTTCAGTGGCACCAGGGTCCCCTGCGTCCCAATCACAGCTGGTTTTTAACTTCTGTATTCAGGGCATGGGAGGGGTGTGTTGCATCGTGCACACACGGTGCCTGTTTCGCAGATAAGTTTTAATAAATACACAGAGAATAATATAGAGTCATTGGCCACGAGGAACACCTTCCCTGACCTTTTATTCTCTCCGGTTCCACGTCACCGCGCCTACCATCCAACTCCAAAACTCGGGGGAGACTAACACTCCCTACCTCCCTTGGTGTGCATCATAGGCGTGCCCATGACGAACACAACATTTCTCCTTAACCAATACAAAACAAACATAGCTGCTCAAAAAAAAGATACTATACTAAACCAGTATACAAGAATAGTACACAACAAGAAATGCCACATTCAGTCAATCCACCCCGAATCCTTGCAGCCGCGTTGAGCATGGCGGTCGAGGACTCAAACTGTACCGTTCAAGTCCTTGTCTCAGAGGCACTGAGTTGATTGGTATGGAGCCAGGCACCTCCTGATCTGAATCTTGAACTGGCTCCAAATTCTGCATGTCCACACCCCCTGTAGTAGATGATTGAGAATTAGTAGCAGTCACCACCGGCCATGTGCACTGGCTCAAAATTCAGCATGTCCACACCCCATGTAGTAGATGATTGAGAATTAGTAGCAGTCACCACCGAATCCACTGTCAGGATGATCCATCCTCTCTCCTTCATCAGCTTCAGATCCCACTGTTTCCCTGAGCAGGAAGGTCTGGAATTGAAAATACAGAGGACATTAAACAACATTCACTCAGTACATGGCACTCATTTTGGTTTATAAGCTGCAAATTGAGCCATCAGTGCAGTGTCAAGTGTGTCAGGATGGCCGAGTGGTCTAAGGTGCTGCGTTCAGGTCGCAGTCTCCTATGGAGGCGTGGGTTTGAATCCCACTTCTGACAAGTGTATTTTGCGAGGTGGATACATTTTTGGACTTTTTTTTTCCCAAGCACCGTATCAAAAACAATGTCAACAGTTTCTGTAAATTATCGATAAGATCTATTTTCCGTTGCTTGCACTAATTGCCTGAAGTTGGCTAAATCGCAGTAAATCGGTAAAGCAGGAAATCACAGCATCTTCAACAAATCGTGATAGAGGGGCCGAGATAAAGGTTTCGACCCTACATATCAAAAGCGCAGCTGTCAATAGTTCAGCAGGTTCACAGTGCAGAAGGTTCAGTGGCAACAGGGTCCCCTGCGTCCCAATCAGAGCTGGTTTTTAACTTCTGTATTCAGGGGATGGGAGGGGTGGGGTTGTTGCGTCGTGCACACACAGTGCCTGTTTTGCAGAGAAGTTTTAATAAATACACAAAGAATAATATGGAGTCTTTGGCCACGAGGAACACCTTCCCCTACCTTTTATTCTCTCCGATTCCACATCACCGCACCTACCATCCAACTCCAAAACTCGGGGATACTAACACTCCCTACCTCCCTTGGTGTGCATCATGGGCGTGCCCATGACGAACACAACATTTCTCCTTAACCAATACAAAACAAACATAGCTGCTCAAAAAAAAGATACTATACTAATCCAGTATACAAGAATAGTACACAACAATAAATACCACATTCAGTCAATCCACCCCGAATCCTTGCAGCCGCGTTGAGCATGGCGGTCGAGGACTCAAACTGTACCGTTCAAGTCCTTGTCTCAGAGGCACTGAGTTGATTGGTATGGAGCCAGGCACCTCCTGATCTGAATCTTGAACTGGCTCCAAATTCTGCATGTCCACACCCCCTGTAGTAGATGATTGAGAATTAGTAGCAGTCACCACCGGCCATATGCACTGGCTCAAAATTCTGCAAGTCCACACCCCATGTAGTAGATGATTGAGAATTAGTAGCAGTCACCACAGGGTCCACTGTCAGGATGGTCCATCCTGTCTCCTTCATCAGCTTCAGATCCCACTGTTTCCTGAGCAGGAAGGTCTGGAATTGAAAATACAGAGGACATTAAATAACATTCACTCAGTACATGGCACTCATTTTGGTTTATAAGCTGGAAATTGAGCCATCACTCTGGTGTCAAGAGTGTCAGGATGGCCAGGTGGTCTAAGGTGCTGCATTCAGGTCACAGTCTCCCTTGGAGACGTGGGTTCAAACCCCTCTTCTGACAAGTGTCTTCGCGAGGTGGATACCTTTTTGGACTTTTTTTTCCAAGCACCCTTATCAAAAACAATGGCAACAGTTTCTGTAAATTATCGATAAGATCTATTGTCCGTTGCTTGCACTAATTGCCTGAAGTTGGCTAAATCGCAGTAAATCGGTAAAGCAGGAAATCACAGCATCTTCAACAAATGGTGATAGAGGGGCCGAGATAAAGGTTTCGACCCTACATATCAAAAGCACAGCTGTCCATAGTTCAGCAGGTTCACAGTGCAGAAGGTTCAGTGGCACCAGGGTCCCCTGCGTCCCAATCACAGCTGGTTTTTAACTTCTGTATTCTGGGCATGGGAGGGGTGTGTTGCATCGTGCACACATAGTGCCTGTTTCACAGATAAGTTTTAATAAATACACAGAGAATAATATAGAGTCATTGGCCACGAGGAACACCTTCCCTGACCTTTTATTCTCTCCGGTTCCACGTCACCGCGCCTACCATCCAACTCCAAAACTCGGGGTAGACTAACACTCCCTACCTCCATTGGTGTGCATCATAGGCGTGCCCATGACGAACACAACATTTCTCCTTAACCAATACAAAACAAACATAGCTGCTAAAAAAAAAGATACTATACTAAACCAGTATACAAGAATAGTACACAACAAGAAATGCCACATTCAGTCAATCCACCCCGAATCCTTGCAGCCACCTTGAGCATGGCGGTCGAGGACTCAAACTGTACCGTTCAAGTCCTTGTCGCAGAGGCACTGAGTTGATTGGTATGGAGCCAGGCACCTCCTGATCTGAATCTTGAACTGGCTCCAAATTCTGCATGTCCACACCCCCTGTAGTAGATGATTGAGAATTAGTAGCAGTCACCACCGGCCATGTGCACTGGCTCAAAATTCAGCATGTCCACACCCCATGTAGTAGATGATTGAGAATTAGTAGCAGTCACCACATGTTCCACTGTCAGGATGATCCATCCTCTCTCCTTCATCAGCTTCAGATCCCACTGTTTCCCTGAGCAGGAAGGTCTGGAATTGAAAATACAGAGGACATTAAACAACATTCACTCAGTACATGGCACTCATTTTGGTTTATAAGCTGGAAATTGAGCCATCAGTGCAGTGTCAAGAGTGTCAGGATGGCCGAGTGGTCTAAGGCGCTGCGTTCAGGTCGCAGTCTCCTTTGGAGGAGTGGGTTCGAATCCCCCTTCTGACAAGTGTCTTTTGCGAGGTGGATACATTTTTGGACTTTTTTTTTCCAAGCACCCGTATCAAAAACAATGTCAACAGTTTCTGTAAATTATCGATAAGATCTATTGTCCGTTGCTTGCACTAATTTCCTGAAGTTGGCTAAATCGCAGTAAATCGGTAAAGCGGGAAATCACAGCATCTTCAACAAATCGTGATAGAGGGGCAGAGATAAAGGTTTCGACCCTACATATCAAGAGCGCAGCTGTCAATAGTTCAGCAGGTTCACAGTGCAGAAGGTTCAGTGGCACCAGGGTCCCCTGCGTCCCAATCACAGCTGGTTTTTAACTTCTGTATTCAGAGTATGGGAGGGGTGTGTTGCATCGTGCACACACGGTGCCTGTTTCGCAGATAAGTTTTTATAAATACACAGAGAATAATATAGAGTCATTGGCCACGAGGAACACCTTCCCTGACCTTTTATTCTCTCCGGTTCCACGTCACCGCGCCTACAATCCAACTCCAAAACTCGGGGGAGACTAACACTCCCTACCTCCCTTGGTGTGCATCATAGGCGTGCCCATGACGAACACAACATTTCTCCTTAACCAATACAAAACAAACATAGCTGCTCAAAAAAAAGATACTATACTAATCCAGTATACAAGAATAGTACACAACAAGAAATGCCACATTCAGTCAATCCACCCCGAATCCTTGCAGACGCGTTGAGCATGGCGGTCGAGGACTCAAACTGTACCGTTCAAGTCCTTGTCTCAGAGGCACTGAGTTGATTGGTATGGAGCCAGGCACCTCCTGATCTGAATCTTGAACTGGCTCCAAATTCTGCATGTCCACACCCCTTGTAGTAGATGATTGAGAATTAGTAGCAGTCACCACCGGCCATGTGCACTGGCTCAAACTTCTGCATGTCCACACCCCATGTAGTCGATGATTGAGAATTAGTAGCAGTCACCACCGGATTCACTGTCAGGATGATCCATCCTCTCTCCTTCATCAGCTTCAGATCCCACTGTTTCCCTGAGCAGGAAGGTCTGGAATTGAAAATACTGAGGACATTAAACAACATTCACTCAGTACATGGCACTCATTTTGGTTTATACGCTCGAAATTGAGCCATGAGGGAGGTGTGAAGAGTGTCAGGATGGCCGAGTGGTCTAAGGCGCTGCGTTCAGGTCACAGCCTCCCTTGGAGATGTGGGTTCAAATCCCACTTCTGACAAGTGTATTTTGCGAGGTGGATACATTTTTGGACTTTTTTTTTTCAAGCACCGTATCAAAAACAATGTCAACAGTTTCTGTAAATTATCGATAAGATCTATTTTCCATTGCTTGCACTAATTGCCTGAAGTTGGCTAAATCGCAGTAAATCGTTAAAGCAGGAAATCACAGCATCTTCAACAAATCGTGATAGAGGGGCCGAGATAAAGGTTTCGACCCTACATATCAAAAGCGCAGCTGTCAATAGTTCAGCAGGTTCACAGTGCAAAAGGTTCAGTGGCACCAGGGTCCCCTGCGTCCCAATCACAGCTGGTTTTTAACTTCTGTATTCAGGGGATGGGAGGGGTGGGGGTGTTGCGTTGTGCACACACAGTGCCTGTTTTGCAGAGAAGTTTTAATAAATACACAAAGAATAATATGGAGTCTTTAGCCACGAGGAACACCTTCCCCTACCTTTTATTCTCTCCGATTCCACATCACCGCACCTACCATCCAACTCCAAAACTCGGGGGAGACTAACACTCCCTACCTCCCTTGGTGTGCATCATGGGCGTGCCCATGACGAACACAACATTTCTCCTTAACCAATACAAAACAAACATAGCTGCTCAAAAAAAAGATACTATACTAATCCAGTATACAAGAATAGTACACAACAATAAATACCACATTCAGTCAATCCACCCCGAATCCTTGCAGCCGCGTTGAGCATGGCGGTCGAGGACTCAAACTGTACCGTTCAAGTCCTTGTCTCAGAGGCACTGAGTTGATTGGTATGGAGCCTGGCACCTCCTGATCTGAATCTTGAACTGGCTCCAAATTCTGCATGTCCACACCCCCTGTAGTAGATGATTGAGAATTAGTAGCAGTCACCACCGGCCATATGCACTGGCTCAAAATTCTGCAAATCCACACCGCATGTAGTAGATGATTGAGAATTAGTAGCAGTCACCACAGGTTCCACTGTCAGGATGATCCATCCTCTCTCCTTCATCAGCTTCAGATCCCACTGTTTCCCTGAGCAGGAAGGTCTGGAATTGAAAATACAGAGGACATTAAATAACATTCACTCAGTACATGGCACTCATTTTGGTTTATAAGCTGGAAATTGATCCATCAGTCTGGTGTCAAGAGTGTCAGGATGGCCGGGTGGTCTAAGGTGCTGCATTCAGGTCACAGTCTCCCTTGGAGACGTGGGTGCAAACCCCTCTTCTGACAAGTGTCTTTTGCGAGGTGGATACATTTTTGGACTTTTTTTTTCCAAGCACCCTTATCAAAAACAATGTCAACGGTTTCTGTAAATTATCGATAAGATCTATTGTCCGTTGCTTGCACTAATTGCCTGAAGTTGGCTAAATCGCAGTAAATCGGTAAAGCAGGAAATCACAGCATCTTCAACAAATCGTGATAGAGGGGCCGAGATAAAGGTTTCGACCCTACATATCAAAAGCACAGCTGTCAATAGTTCAGCAGGTTCACAGTGCAGAAGGTTCAGTGGCACCAGGGTCCCCTGCGTCCCAATCACAGCTGGTTTTTAACTTCTGTATTCAGAGTATGGGAGGGGTGTGTTGCATCGTGCACACATGGTGCCTGTTTCGCAGATAAGTTTTTATAAATACACAGAGAATAATATAGAGTCATTGGCCACGAGGAACACCTTCCCTGATCTTTTATTCTCTCCGGTTCCACGTCACCGCGCCTACAATCCAACTCCAAAACTCGGGGGAGACTAACACTCCCTACCTCCCTTGGTGTGCATCATAGGCGTGCCCATGACGAACACAACATTTCTCCTTAACCAATACAAAACAAACATAGCTGCTCAAAAAAAAGATACTATACTAATCCAGTATACAAGAATAGTACACAACAAGAAATGCCACATTCAGTCAATCCACCCCGAATCCTTGCAGCCGCGTTGAGCATGGCGGTCGAGGACTCAAACTGTACCGTTCAAGTCCTTGTCTCAGAGGCACTGAGTTGATTGGTATGGAGCCAGGCACCTCCTGATCTGAATCTTGAACTGGCTCCAAATTCTGCATGTCCACACCCCTTGTAGTAGATGATTGAGAATTAGTAGCAGTCACCACCGGCCATGTGCACTGGCTCAAACTTCTGCATGTCCACACCCCATGTAGTCGATGATTGAGAATTAGTAGCAGTCACCACAGGTTCCACTGTCAGGATGATCCATCCTCTCTCCTTCATCAGCTTCAGATCCCACTGTTTCCCTGAGCAGGAAGGTCTGGAATTGAAAATACAGTGGACATTAAACAACATTCTCTCAGTACATGGCACTCATTTTGGTTTATAAGCTGGAAATTGAGCCATCAGTGCAGTGTCACAAGTGTCAGGATTGCCGAGTGGTCTAAGGCGCTGCGTTCAGGTCGCAGTCTCCTTTGGAGGCGTGGGTTCGAATCCCACTTCTGACAAGTGTCTTTTGCGAGGTGGATACATTTTTGGACTTTTTTTTTCCAAGCACCCGTATCAAAAACAATGTCAACAGTTTCTGTAAATTATCGATAAGATCTATTGTCCGTTGCTTGCACTAATTTCCTGAAGTTGGCTAAATCGCAGTGAATCGGTAAAGCGGGAAATCACAGCATCTTCAACAAATCGTGATAGAGGGGCAGAGATAAAGGTTTCGACCCTACATATCAAGAGCGCAGCTGTCAATAGTTCAGCAGGTTCACAGTGCAGAAGGTTCAGTGGCACCAGGGTCCCCTGCATCCCAATCACAGCTGGTTTTTAACTTCTGTATTCAGGGCATGGGAGGGGTGTGTTGCATCGTGCACACACGGTGCCTGTTTCGCAGATAAGTTTGAATAAATACACAGAGAATAATATAGAGTCATTGGCCACGAGGAACACCTTCCCTGACATTTTATTCTCTCCGGTTCCACGTCACCGCGCCTACCATCCAACTCCAAAACTCGGGGGAGACTAACACTCCCTACCTCCCTTGGTGTGCATCATAGGCGTGCCCATGACGAACACAACATTTCTCCTTAACCAATACAAAACAAACATAGCTGCTCAAAAAAAAGATACTATAATAATCCAGTATACAAGAATAGTACACAACAAGAAATGCCACATTCAGTCAATCCACCCCGAATCCTTGCAGCCGCGTTGAGCATGGCGGTCGAGGACTCAAACTGTACCGTTCAAGTCCTTGTCTCAGAGGCACTGAGTTGATTGGTATGGAGCCAGGCACCTCCTGATCTGAATCTTGAACTGGCTCCAAATTCTGCATGTCCACACCCCTTGTAGTAGATGATTGAGAATTAGTAGCAGTCACCACCGGCCATGTGCACTGGCTCAAACTTCTGCATGTCCACACCCCATGTAGTCGATGATTGAGAATTAGTAGCAGTCACCACCGGATTCACTGTCAGGATGATCCATCCTCTCTCCTTCATCAGCTTCAGATCCCACTGTTTCCCTGAGCAGGAAGGTCTGGAATTGAAAATACAGAGGACATTAAACAACATTCACTCAGTACATGGCACTCATTTTGGTTTATACGCTCGAAATTGAGCCATGAGGGAGGTGTGAAGAGTGTCAGGATGGCCGAGTGGTCTAAGGCGCTGCGTTCAGGTCGCAGCCTCCCTTGGAGGTGTGGGTTCAAATCCCACTTCTGACAAGTGTATTTTGCGAGGTGGATACATTTTTGGACTTTTTTTTTCCCAAGCACCGTATCAAAAACAATGTCAACAGTTTCTGTAAATTATCGATAAGATCTATTTTCCGTTGCTTGCACTAATTGCCTGAAGTTGGCTAAATCGCAGTAAATCGGTAAAGCAGGAAATCACAGCATCTTCAACAAATCGTGATAGAGGGGCCGAGATAAAGGTTTCGACCCTACATATCAAAAGCGCAGCTGTCAATAGTTCAGCAGGTTCACAGTGCAGAAGGTTCAGTGGCACCAGGGTCCCCTGCGTCCCAGAGCTGGTTTTTAACTTCTGTATTCAGGGGATGGGAGGGGTGGGGTTGTTGCGTCGTGCACACACAGTGCCTGTTTTGCAGAGAAGTTTTAATAAATACACAAAGAATAATATGGAGTCTTTGGCCACGAGGAACACCTTCCCCTACCTTTTATTCTCTCCGATTCCACATCACCGCACCTACCATCCAACTCCAAAACTCGGGGGAGACTAACACTCCCTACCTCCCTTGGTGTGCATCATGGGCGTGCCCATGACGAACACAACATTTCTCCTTAACCAATACAAAACAAACATAGCTGCTCAAAAAAAAGATACTATACTAATCCAGTATACAAGAATAGTACACAACAATAAATACCACATTCAGTCAATCCACCCCGAATCCTTGCAGCCGCGTTGAGCATGGCGGTCGAGGACTCAAACTGTACCGTTCAAGTCCTTGTCTCAGAGGCACTGAGTTGATTGGTATGGAGCCAGGCACCTCCTGATCTGAATCTTGAACTGGCTCCAAATTCTGCATGTCCACACCCCCTGTAGTAGATGATTGAGAATTAGTAGCAGTCACCACCGGCCATATGCACTGGCTCAAAATTCTGCAAGTCCACACCCCATGTAGTAGATGATTGAGAATTAGTAGCAGTCACCACAGGGTCCACTGTCAGGATGGTCCATCCTGTCTCCTTCATCAGCTTCAGATCCCACTGTTTCCCTGAGCAGGAAGGTCTGGAATTGAAAATACAGAGGACATTAAATAACATTCACTCAGTACATGGCACTCATTTTGGTTTATAAGCTGGAAATTGATCCATCAGTCTGGTGTCAAGAGTGTCAGGATGGACAGGTGGTCTAAGGTGCTGCATTCAGATCACAGTCTCCCTTGGAGACGTGGGTTCAAACCCCTCTTCTGACAAGTGTCTTAGCGAGGTGGATACCTTTTTGGACTTTTTTTTCCAAGCACCCTTATCAAAAACAATGGCAACAGTTTCTGTAAATTATCGATAAGATCTATTGTCCGTTGCTTGCACTAATTGCCTGAAGTTGGCTAAATCGCAGTAAATCGGTAAAGCAGGAAATCACAGCATCTTCAACAAATGGTGATAGAGGGGCCGAGATAAAGGTTTCGACCCTACATATCAAAAGCACAGCTGTCCATAGTTCAGCAGGTTCACAGTGCAGAAGGTTCAGTGGCACCAGGGTCCCCTGCGTCCCAATCACAGCTGGTTTTTAACTTCTGTATTCAGAGTATGGGAGGGGTGTGTTGCATCGTGCACACATGGTGCCTGTTTCGCAGATAAGTTTTTATAAATACACAGAGAATAATATAGAGTCATTGGCCACGAGGAACACCTTCCCTGATCTTTTATTCTCTCCGGTTCCACGTCACCGCGCCTACAATCCAACTCCAAAACTCGGGGGAGACTAACACTCCCTACCTCCCTTGGTGTGCATCATAGGCGTGCCCATGACGAACACAACATTTCTCCTTAACCAATACAAAACAAACATAGCTGCTCAAAAAAAAGATACTATACTAATCCAGTATACAAGAATAGTACACAACAAGAAATGCCACATTCAGTCAATCCACCCCGAATCCTTGCAGCCGCGTTGAGCATGGCGGTCGAGGACTCAAACTGTACCGTTCAAGTCCTTGTCTCAGAGGCACTGAGTTGATTGGTATGGAGCCAGGCACCTCCTGATCTGAATCTTGAACTGGCTCCAAATTCTGCATGTCCACACCCCTTGTAGTAGATGATTGAGAATTAGTAGCAGTCACCACCGGCCATGTGCACTGGCTCAAACTTCTGCATGTCCACACCCCATGTAGTCGATGATTGAGAATTAGTAGCAGTCACCACAGGTTCCACTGTCAGGATGATCCATCCTCTCTCCTTCATCAGCTTCAGATCCCACTGTTTCCCTGAGCAGGAAGGTCTGGAATTGAAAATACAGAGGACATTAAACAACATTCTCTCAGTACATGGCACTCATTTTGGTTTATAAGCTGGAAATTGAGCCATCAGTGCAGTGTCACAAGTGTCAGGATTGCCGAGTGGTCTAAGGCGCTGCGTTCAGGTCGCAGTCTCCTTTGGAGGCGTGGGTTCGAATCCCACTTCTGACAAGTGTCTTTTGCGAGGTGGATACATTTTTGGACTTTTTTTTTCCAAGCACCCGTATCAAAAACAATGTCAACAGTTTCTGTAAATTATCGATAAGATCTATTGTCCGTTGCTTGCACTAATTTCCTGAAGTTGGCTAAATCGCAGTGAATCGGTAAAGCGGGAAATCACAGCATCTTCAACAAATCGTGATAGAGGGGCAGAGATAAAGGTTTCGACCCTACATATCAAGAGCGCAGCTGTCAATAGTTCAGCAGGTTCACAGTGCAGAAGGTTCAGTGGCACCAGGGTCCCCTGCATCCCAATCACAGCTGGTTTTTAACTTCTGTATTCAGGGCATGGGAGGGGTGTGTTGCATCGTGCACACACGGTGCCTGTTTCGCAGATAAGTTTGAATAAATACACAGAGAATAATATAGAGTCATTGGCCACGAGGAACACCTTCCCTGACATTTTATTCTCTCCGGTTCCACGTCACCGCGCCTACCATCCAACTCCAAAACTCGGGGGAGACTAACACTCCCTACCTACCTTGGTGTGCATCATAGGCGTGCCCATGACGAACACAACATTTCTCCTTAACCAATACAAAACAAACATAGCTGCTCAAAAAAAAGATACTATAATAATCCAGTATACAAGAATAGTACACAACAAGAAATGCCACATTCAGTCAATCCACCCCGAATCCTTGCAGCCGCGTTGAGCATGGCGGTCGAGGACTCAAACTGTACCGTTCAAGTCCTTGTCTCAGAGGCACTGAGTTGATTGGTATGGAGCCAGGCACCTCCTGATCTGAATCTTGAACTGGCTCCAAATTCTGCATGTCCACACCCCTTGTAGTAGATGATTGAGAATTAGTAGCAGTCACCACCGGCCATGTGCACTGGCTCAAACTTCTGCATGTCCACACCCCATGTAGTCGATGATTGAGAATTAGTAGCAGTCACCACCGGATTCACTGTCAGGATGATCCATCCTCTCTCCTTCATCAGCTTCAGATCCCACTGTTTCCCTGAGCAGGAAGGTCTGGAATTGAAAATACAGAGGACATTAAACAACATTCACTCAGTACATGGCACTCATTTTGGTTTATACGCTCGAAATTGAGCCATGAGGGAGGTGTGAAGAGTGTCAGGATGGCCGAGTGGTCTAAGGCGCTGCATTCAGGTCGCAGCCTCCCTTGGAGGTGTGGGTTCAAATCCCACTTCTGACAAGTGTATTTTGCGAGGTGGATACATTTTTGGACTTTTTTTTTCCCAAGCACCGTATCAAAAACAATGTCAACAGTTTCTGTAAATTATCGATAAGATCTATTTTCCGTTGCTTGCACTAATTGCCTGAAGTTGGCTAAATCGCAGTAAATCGGTAAAGCAGGAAATCACAGCATCTTCAACAAATCGTGATAGAGGGGCCGAGATAAAGGTTTCGACCCTACATATCAAAAGCGCAGCTGTCAATAGTTCAGCAGGTTCACAGTGCAGAAGGTTCAGTGGCACCAGGGTCCCCTGCGTCCCAATCACAGCTGGTTTTTAACTTCTGTATTCTGGGCATGGGAGGGGTGTGTTGCATCGTGCACACATAGTGCCTGTTTCACAGATAAGTTTTAATAAATACACAGAGAATAATATAGAGTCATTGGCCACGAGGAACACCTTCCCTGACCTTTTATTCTCTCCGGTTCCACGTCACCGCGCCTACCATCCAACTCCAAAACTCGGGGGAGACTAACACTCCCTACCTCCATTGGTGTGCATCATAGGCGTGCCCATGACGAACACAACATTTCTCCTTAACCAATACAAAACAAACATAGCTGCTAAAAAAAAAGATACTATACTAAACCAGTATACAAGAATAGTACACAACAAGAAATGCCACATTCAGTCAATCCACCCCGAATCCTTGCAGCCACCTTGAGCATGGCGGTCGAGGACTCAAACTGTACCGTTCAAGTCCTTGTCGCAGAGGCACTGAGTTGATTGGTATGGAGCCAGGCACCTCCTGATCTGAATCTTGAACTGGCTCCAAATTCTGCATGTCCACACCCCCTGTAGTAGATGATTGAGAATTAGTAGCAGTCACCACCGGCCATGTGCACTGGCTCAAAATTCAGCATGTCCACACCCCATGTAGTAGATGATTGAGAATTAGTAGCAGTCACCACAGGTTCCACTGTCAGGATGATCCATCCTCTCTCCTTCATCAGCTTCAGATCCCACTGTTTCCCTGAGCAGGAAGGTCTGGAATTGAAAATACAGAGGACATTAAACAACATTCACTCAGTACATGGCACTCATTTTGGTTTATAAGCTGGAAATTGAGCCATCAGTGCAGTGTCAAGAGTGTCAGGATGGCCGAGTGGTCTAAGGCGCTGCGTTCAGATCGCAGTCTCCTTTGGAGGCGTGGGTTCGAATCCCACTTCTGACAAGTGTCTTTTGCGAGGTGGATACATTTTTGGACTTTTTTTTTCCAAGCACCCGTATCAAAAACAATGTCAACAGTTTCTGTAAATTATCGATAAGATCTATTGTCCGTTGCTTGCACTAATTTCCTGAAGTTGGCTAAATCGCAGTAAATCGGTAAAGCGGGAAATCACAGCATCTTCAACAAATCGTGATAGAGGGGCAGAGATAAAGGTTTCGACCCTACATATCAAGAGCGCAGCTGTCAATAGTTCAGCAGGTTCACAGTGCAGAAGGTTCAGTGGCACCAGGGTCCCCTGCGTCCCAATCACAGCTGGTTTTTAACTTCTGTATTCAGAGTATGGGAGGGGTGTGTTGCATCGTGCACACACGGTGCCTGTTTCGCAGATAAGTTTTTATAAATACACAGAGAATAATATAGAGTCATTGGCCACGAGGAACACCTTCCCTGATCTTTTATTCTCTCCGGTTCCACGTCACCGCGCCTACAATCCAACTCCAAAAC
Source organism: Pleurodeles waltl (assembly GCF_031143425.1). Classification (NCBI taxonomy): domain Eukaryota; kingdom Metazoa; phylum Chordata; class Amphibia; order Caudata; family Salamandridae; genus Pleurodeles; species Pleurodeles waltl. Next base: position 7,528,831 of record NW_027150097.1, read on the forward strand.
TCGGGGGAGACTAACACTCCCTACCTCCCTTGGTGTGCATCATAGGCGTGCCCATGACGAACACAACATTTCTCCTTAACCAATACAAAACAAACATAGCTGCTCAAAAAAAAGATATTATACTAATCCAGTATACAAGAATAGTACACAACAAGAAATGCCACATTCAGTCAATCCACCCCGAATCCTTGCAGCCGCGTTGAGCATGGCGGTCGAGGACTCAAACTGGACCGTTCAAGTCCTTGTCTCAGAGGCACTGAGTTGATTGGTATGGAGCCAGGCACCTCCTGATCTGAATCTTGAACTGGCTCCAAATTCTGCATGTCCACACCCCTTGTAGTAGATGATTGAGAATTAGTAGCAGTCACCACCGGCCATGTGCACTGGCTCAAACTTCTGCATGTCCACACCCCATGTAGTCGATGATTGAGAATTAGTAGCAGTCACCACCGGATTCACTGTCAGGATGATCCATCCTCTCTCCTTCATCAGCTTCAGATCCCACTGTTTCCCTGAGCAGGAAGGTCTGGAATTGAAAATACAGAGGACATTAAACAACATTCACTCAGTACATGGCACTCATTTTGGTTTATACGCTCGAAATTGAGCCATGAGGGAGGTGTGAAGAGTGTCAGGATGGCCGAGTGGTCTAAGGCGCTGCGTTCAGGTCACAGCCTCCCTTGGAGGTGTGGGTTCAAATCCCACTTCTGACAAGTGTATTTTGCGAGGTGGATACATTTTTGGACTTTTTTTTCCCAAGCACCGTATCAAAAACAATGTCAACAGTTTCTGTAAATTATCGATAAGATCTATTTTCCATTGCTTGCACTAATTGCCTGAAGTTGGCTAAATCGCAGTAAATCGTTAAAGCAGGAAATCACAGCATCTTCAACAAATCGTGATAGAGGGGCCGAGATAAAGGTTTCGACCCTACATATCAAAAGCGCAGCTGTCAATAGTAAAGCAGGTTCACAGTGCAAAAGGTTCAGTGGCACCAGGGTCCCCTGCGTCCCAATCACAGCTGGTTTTTAACTTCTGTATTCAGGGGATGGGAGGGGTGGGGGTGTTGCGTTGTGCACACACAGTGCCTGTTTTGCAGAGAAGTTTTAATAAATACACAAAGAATAATATGGAGTCTTTAGCCACGAGGAACACCTTCCCCTACCTTTTATTCTCTCCGATTCCACATCACCGCACCTACCATCCAACTCCAAAACTCGGGGGAGACTAACACTCCCTACCTCCCTTGGTGTGCATCATGGGCGTGCCCATGACGAACACAACATTTCTCCTTAACCAATACAAAACAAACATAGCTGCTCAAAAAAAAGATACTATACTAATCCAGTATACAAGAATAGTACACAACAATAAATACCACATTCAGTCAATCCACCCCGAATCCTTGCAGCCGCGTTGAGCATGGCGGTCGAGGACTCAAACTGTACCGTTCAAGTCCTTGTCTCAGAGGCACTGAGTTGATTGGTATGGAGCCTGGCACCTCCTGATCTGAATCTTGAACTGGCTCCAAATTCTGCATGTCCACACCCCCTGTAGTAGATGATTGAGAATTAGTAGCAGTCACCACCGGCCATATGCACTGGCTCAAAATTCTGCAAATCCACACCCCATGTAGTAGATGATTGAGAATTAGTAGCAGTCACCACAGGTTCCACTGTCAGGATGATCCATCCTCTCTCGTTCATCAGCTTCAGATCCCACTGTTTCCCTGAGCAGGAAGGTCTGGAATTGAAAATACAGAGGACATTAAATAACATTCACTCAGTACATGGCACTCATTTTGGCTTATAAGCTGGAAATTGATCCATCAGTCTGGTGTCAAGAGTGTCAGGATGGCCGGGTGGTCTAAGGTGCTGCATTCAGGTCACAGTCTCCCTTGGAGACGTGGGTGCAAACCCCTCTTCTGACAAGTGTCTTTTGCGAGGTGGATACATTTTTGGACTTTTTTTTTCCAAGCACCCTTATCAAAAACAATGTCAACGGTTTCTGTAAATTATCGATAAGATCTATTGTCCGTTGCTTGCACTAATTGCCTGAAGTTGGCTAAATCGCAGTAAATCGGTAAAGCAGGAAATCACAGCATCTTCAACAAATCGTGATAGAGGGGCCGAGATAAAGGTTTCGACCCTACATATCAAAAGCACAGCTGTCAATAGTTCAGCAGGTTCACAGTGCAGAAGGTTCAGTGGCACCAGGGTCCCCTGCATCCCAATCACAGCTGGTTTTTAACTTCTGTATTCAGGGCATGGGAGGGGTGTGTTGCATCGTGCACACACAGTGCCTGTTTCACAGATAAGTTTTAATAAATACACAGAGAATAATATAGAGTCATTGGCCACGAGGAACACCTTCCCTGACCTTTTATTCTCTCCGGTTCCACGTCACCGCGCCTACCATCCAACTCCAAAACTCGGGGGAGAATAACACTCCCTACCTCCCTTGGTGTGCATCATAGGCGTGCCCATGACGAACACAACATTTCTCCTTAACCAATACAAAACAAACATAGCTGCTCAAAAAAAAGATACTATACTAAACCAGTATACAAGAATAGTACACAACAAGAAATGCCACATTCAGTCAATCCACCCCGAATCCTTGCAGCCGCGTTGAGCATGGCGGTCGAGGACTCAAACTGTACCGTTCAAGTCCTTGTCGCAGAGGCACTGAGTAGATTGGTATGGAGCCAGGCACCTCCTGATCTGAATCTTGAACTGGCTCCAAATTCTGCATGTCCACACCCCCTGTAGTAGATGATTGAGAATTAGTAGCAGTCACCACCGGCCATGTGCACTGGCTCAAAATTCAGCATGTCCACACCCCATGTAGTAGATGATTGAGAATTAGTAGCAGTCACCACCGGATCCACTGTCAGGATGATCCATCCTCTCTCCTTCATCAGCTTCAGATCCCACTGTTTCCCTGAGCAGGAAGGTCTGGAATTGAAAATACAGAGGACATTAAACAACATTCACTCAGTACAAGGCACTCATTTTGGTTTATAAGCTGGAAATTGAGCCATCAGTGGAGTGTCAAGAGTGTCAGGATGGCCGAGTGGTCTAAGGCACTGCGTTTAGGTCGCAGTCTCCTTTGGAGGCGTGGGTTCGAATCCCACTTCTGACAAGTGTCTTTTGCGAGGTGGATACATTTTTGGACTTTTTTTTTCCAAGCACCCGTATCAAAAACAATGTCAACAGTTTCTGTAAATTATCAATAAGATCTATTGTCCGTTGCTTGCACTAATTTCCTGAAGTTGGCTAAATCGCAGTAAATCGGTAAAGCGGGAAATCACAGCATCTTCAACAAATCGTGATAGAGGGGCAGAGATAAAGGTTTCGACCCTACATATCAAGAGCGCAGCTGTCAATAGTTCAGCAGGTTCACAGTGCAGAAGGTTCAGTGGCACCAGGGTCCCCTGCGTCCCAATCACAGCTGGTTTTTAACTTCTGTATTCAGGGCATGGGAGGGGTGTGTTGCATCGTGCACACACGGTGCCTGTTTCGCAGATAAGTTTTTATAAATACACAGAGAATAATATAGAGTCATTGGCCACGAGGAACACCTTCCCTGACCTTTTATTCTCTCCGGTTCCACGTCACAGCGCCTACAATCCAACTCCAAAACTCGGGGGAGACTAACACTCCCTACCTCCCTTGGTGTGCATCATAGGCGTGCCCATGACGAACACAACATTTCTCCTTAACCAATACAAAACAAACATAGCTGCTCAAAAAAAAGATACTATACTAATCCAGTATACAAGAATAGTACACAACAAGAAATGCCACATTCAGTCAATCCACCCCGAATCCTTGCAGCCGCGTTGAGCATGGCGGTCGAGGACTCAAACTGTACCGTTCAAGTCCTTGTCTCAGAGGCACTGAGTTGATTGGTATGGAGCCAGGCACCTCCTGATCTGAATCTTGAACTGGCTCCAAATTCTGCATGTCCACACCCCTTGTAGTAGATGATTGAGAATTAGTAGCAGTCACCACCGGCCATGTGCACTGGCTCAAACTTCTGCATGTCCACACCCCATGTAGTTGATGATTGAGAATTAGTAGCAGTCACCACCGGATTCACTGTCAGGATGATCCATCCTCTCTCCTTCATCAGCTTCAGATCCCACTGTTTCCCTGAGCAGGAAGGTCTGGAATTGAAAATACAGAGGACATTAAACAACATTCACTCAGTACATGGCACTCATTTTGGTTTATACGCTCGAAATTGAGCCATGAGGGAGGTGTGAAGAGTGTCAGGATGGCCGAGTGGTCTAAGGCGCTGCGTTCAGGTTGCAGCCTCCCTTGGAGGTGTGGGTTCAAATCCCACTTCTGACAAGTGTATTTTGCGAGGTGGATACATTTTTGGACTTTTTTTTTCCCAAGCACCGTATCAAAAACAATGTCAACAGTTTCTGTAAATTATCGATAAGATCTATTTTCCGTTGCTTGCACTAATTGCCTGAAGTTGGCTAAATCGCAGTAAATCGGTAAAGCAGGAAATCACAGCATCTTCAACAAATCGTGATAGAGGGGCCGAGATAAAGGTTTCGACCCTACATATCAAAAGCGCAGCTGTCAATAGTTCAGCAGGTTCACAGTGCAGAAGGTTCAGTGGCACCAGGGTCCCCTGCGTCCCAATCAGAGCTGGTTTTTAACTTCTGTATTCAGGGGATGGGAGGGGTGGGGTTGTTGCGTCGTGCACACACAGTGCCTGTTTTGCAGAGAAGTTTTAATAAATACACAAAGAATAATATGGAGTCTTTGGCCACGAGGAACACCTTCCCCTACCTTTTATTCTCTCCGATTCCACATCACCGCACCTACCATCCAACTCCAAAACTCGGGGGAGACTAACACTCCCTACCTCCCTTGGTGTGCATCATGGGCGTGCCCATGACGAACACAACATTTCTCCTTAACCAATACAAAACAAACATAGCTGCTCAAAAAAAAGATACTATACTAATCCAGTATACAAGAATAGTACACAACAATAAATACCACATTCAGTCAATCCACCCCGAATCCTTGCAGCCGCATTGAGCATGGCGGTCGAGGACTCAAACTGTATCGTTCAAGTCCTTGTCTCAGAGGCACTGAGTTGATTGGTATGGAGCCAGGCACCTCCTGATCTGAATCTTGAACTGGCTCCAAATTCTGCATGTCCACACCCCCTGTAGTAGATGATTGAGAATTAGTAGCAGTCACCACCGGCCATATGCACTGGCACAAAATTCTGCAAGTCCACACCCCATGTAGTAGATGATTGAGAATTAGTAGCAGTCACCACAGGGTCCACTGTCAGGATGGTCCATCCTGTCTCCTTCATCAGCTTCAGATCCCACTGTTTCCCTGAGCAGGAAGGTCTGGAATTGAAAATACAGAGGACATTAAATAACATTCACTCAGTACATGGCACTCATTTTGGTTTATAAGCTGGAAATTGAGCCATCACTCTGGTGTCAAGAGTGTCAGGATGGCCAGGTGGTCTAAGGTGCTGCATTCAGGTCACAGTCTCCCTTGGAGACGTGGGTTCAAACCCCTCTTCTGACAAGTGTCTTCGCGAGGTGGATACCTTTTTGGACTTTTTTTTCCAAGCACCCTTATCAAAAACAATGGCAACAGTTTCTGTAAATTATCGATAAGATCTATTGTCCGTTGCTTGCACTAATTGCCTGAAGTTGGCTAAATCGCAGTAAATCGGTAAAGCAGGAAATCACAGCATCTTCAACAAATGGTGATAGAGGGGCTGAGATAAAGGTTTCGACCCTACATATCAAAAGCACAGCTGTCCATAGTTCAGCAGGTTCACAGTGCAGAAGGTTCAGTGGCACCAGGGTCCCCTGCGTCCCAATCACAGCTGGTTTTTAACTTCTGTATTCTGGGCATGGGAGGGGTGTGTTGCATCGTGCACACATAGTGCCTGTTTCACAGATAAGTTTTAATAAATACACAGAGAATAATATAGAGTCATTGGCCACGAGGAACACCTTCCCTGACCTTTTATTCTCTCCGGTTCCACGTCACCGCGCCTACCATCCAACTCCAAAACTCGGGGGAGACTAACACTCCCTACCTCCATTGGTGTGCATCATAGGCGTGCCCATGACGAACACAACATTTCTCCTTAACCAATACAAAACAAACATAGCTGCTCAAAAAAAAGATACTATACTAAACCAGTATACAAGAATAGTACACAAAAAAGAAATGCCACATTCAGTCAATCCACCTCGAATCCTTGCAGCCGCGTTGAGCATGGCGGTCGAGGACTCAAACTGTACCGGTTAAGTCCTTGTCGCAGAGGCACTGAGTTGATTGGTATGGAGCCAGGCACCTCCTGATCTGAATCTTGAACTGGCTCCAAATTCTGCATGTCCACACCCCCTGTAGTAGATGATTGAGAATTAGTAGCAGTCACCACCGGCCATGTGCACTGGCTCAAAATTCAGCATGTCCACACCCCATGTAGTAGATGATTGAGAATTAGTAGCAGTCACCACCGGATCCACTGTCAGGATGATCCATCCTCTCTCCTTCATCAGCTTCAGATCCCACTGTTTCCCTGAGCAGGAAGGTCTGGAATTGAAAATACAGAGGACATTAAACAACATTCACTCAGTACAAGGCACTCATTTTGGTTTATAAGCTGGAAATTGAGCCATCAGTGCAGTGTCAAGAGTGTCAGGATGGCCGAGTGGTCTAAGGCGCTGCGTTTAGGTCGCAGTCTCCTTTGGAGGCGTGGGTTCGAATCCCACTTCTGACAAGTGTCTTTTGCGAGGTGCATACATTTTTGGACTTTTTTTTTCCAAGCACCCGTATCAAAAACAATGTCAACAGTTTCTGTAAATTATCGATAAGATCTATTGTCCGTTGCTTGCACTAATTTCCTGAAGTTGGCTAAATCGCAGTAAATCGGTAAAGCGGGAAATCACAGCATCTTCAACAAATCGTGATAGAGGGGCAGAGATAAAGGTTTCGACCCTACATATCAAGAGCGCAGCTGTCAATAGTTCAGCAGGTTCACAGTGCAGAAGGTTCAGTGGCACCAGGGTCCCCTGCGTCCCAATCACAGCTGGTTTTTAACTTCTGTATTCAGGGCATGGGAGGGGTGTGTTGCATCGTGCACACACGGTGCCTGTTTCGCAGATAAGTTTTTATAAATACACAGAGAATAATATAGAGTCATTGGCCACGAGGAACACCTTCCCTGACCTTTTATTCTCTCCGGTTCCACGTCACAGCGCCTACAATCCAACTCCAAAACTCGGGGGAGACTAACACTCCCTACCTCCCTTGGTGTGCATCATAGGCGTGCCCATGACGAACAAAACATTTCTCCTTAACCAATACAAAACAAACATAGCTGCTCAAAAAAAAGATACTATACTAATCCAGTATACAAGAATAATACACAACAAGAAATGCCACATTCAGTCAATCCACCCCGAATCCTTGCAGCCGCGTTGAGCATGGCGGTCGAGGACTCAAACTGTACCGTTCAAGTCCTTGTCTCAGAGGCACTGAGTTGATTGGTATGGAGCCAGGCACCTCCTGATCTGAATCTTGAACTGGCTCCAAATTCTGCATGTCCACACCCCTTGTAGTAGATGATTGAGAATTAGTAGCAGTCACCACCGGCCATGTGTACTGGCTCAAACTTCTGCATGTCCACACCCCATGTAGTCGATGATTGAGAATTAGTAGCAGTCACCACCGGATTCACTGTCAGGATGATCCATCCTCTCTCCTTCATCAGCTTCAGATCCCACTGTTTCCCTGAGCAGGAAGGTCTGGAATTGAAAATACAGAGGACATTAAACAACATTCACTCAGTACATGGCACTCATTTTGGTTTATACGCTCGAAATTGAGCCATGAGGGAGGTGTGAAGAGTGTCAGGATGGCCGAGTGGTCTAAGGCGCTGCGTTCAGGTCACAGCCTCCCTTGGAGGTGTGGGTTCAAATCCCACTTCTGACAAGTGTATTTTGCGAGGTGGATACATTTTTGGACTTTTTTTTTCCCAAGCACCGTATCAAAAACAATGTCAACAGTTTCTGTAAATTATCGATAAGATCTATTTTCCGTTGCTTGCACTAATTGCCTGAAGTTGGCTAAATCGCAGTAAATCGGTAAAGCAGGAAATCACAGCATCTTCAACAAATCGTGATAGAGGGGCCGAGATAAAGGTTTCGACCCTACATATCAAAAGCGCAGCTGTCAATAGTTCAGCAGGTTCACAGTGCAGAAGGTTCAGTGGCACCAGGGTCCCCTGCGTCCCAATCAGAGCTGGTTTTTAACTTCTGTATTCAGGGGATGGGAGGGGTGGGGTTGTTGCGTCGTGCACACACAGTGCCTGTTTTGCAGAGAAGTTTTAATAAATACACAAAGAATAATATGGAGTCTTTGGCCACGAGGAACACCTCCCCCTACCTTTTATTCTCTCCGATTCCACATCACCGCACCTACCATCCAACTCCAAAACTCGGGGGAGACTAACACTCCCTACCTCCCTTGGTGTGCATCATGGGCGTGCCCATGACGAACACAACATTTCTCCTTAACCAATACAAAACAAACATAGCTGCTCAAAAAAAAGATACTATACTAATCCAGTATACAAGAATAGTACACAACAATAAATACCACATTCAGTCAATCCACCCCGAATCCTTGCAGCCGCGTTGAGCATGGCGGTCGAGGACTCAAACTGTACCGTTCAAGTCCTTGTCTCAGAGGCACTGAGTTGATTGGTATGGAGCCAGGCACCTCCTGATCTGAATCTTGAACTGGCTCCAAATTCTGCATGTCCACACCCCCTGTAGTAGATGATTGAGAATTAGTAGCAGTCACCACCGGCCATATGCACTGGCTCAAAATTCTGCAAGTCCACACCCCATGTAGTAGATGATTGAGAATTAGTAGCAGTCACCACAGGGTCCACTGTCAGGATGGTCCATCCTGTCTCCTTCATCAGCTTCAGATCCCACTGTTTCCCTGAGCAGGAAGGTCTGGAATTGAAAATACAGAGGACATTAAATAACATTCACTCAGTACATGGCACTCATTTTGGTTTATAAGCTGGAAATTGAGCCATCACTCTGGTGTCAAGAGTGTCAGGATGGCCAGGTGGTCTAAGGCGCTGCGTTCAGGTTGCAGTCTCCTTTGGAGACGTGGGTTCAAACCCCTCTTCGGACAAGTGTCTTCGCGAGGTGGATACCTTTTTGGACTTTTTTTTCCAAGCACCCTTATCAAAAACAATGGCAACAGTTTCTGTAAATTATCGATAAGATCTATTGTCCGTTGCTTGCACTAATTGCCTGAAGTTGGCTAAATCGCAGTAAATCGGTAAAGCAGGAAATCACAGCATCTTCAACAAATGGTGATAGAGGGGCCGAGATAAAGGTTTCGACCCTACATATCAAAAGCACAGCTGTCCATAGTTCAGCAGGTTCACAGTGCAGAAGGTTCAGTGGCACCAGGGTCCCCTGCGTCCCAATCACAGCTGGTTTTTAACTTCTGTATTCTGGGCATGGGAGGGGTGTGTTGCATCGTGCACACATAGTGCCTGTTTCACAGATAAGTTTTAATAAATACACAGAGAATAATATAGAGTCATTGGCCACGAGGAACACCTTCCCTGACCTTTTATTCTCTCCGGTTCCACGTCACCGCGCCTACCATCCAACTCCAAAACTCGGGGGAGACTAACACTCCCTACCTCCATTGGTGTGCATCATAGGCGTGCCCATGACGAACACAACATTTCTCCTTAACCAATACAAAACAAACATAGCTGCTAAAAAAAAAGATACTATACTAAACCAGTATACAAGAATAGTACACAACAAGAAATGCCACATTCAGTCAATCCACCCCGAATCCTTGCAGCCACCTTGAGCATGGCGGTCGAGGACTCAAACTGTACCGTTCAAGTCCTTGTCGCAGAGGCACTGAGTTGATTGGTATGGAGCCAGGCACCTCCTGATCTGAATCTTGAACTGGCTCCAAATTCTGCATGTCCACACCCCCTGTAGTAGATGATTGAGAATTAGTAGCAGTCACCACCGGCCATGTGCACTGGCTCAAAATTCAGCATGTCCACACCCCATGTAGTAGATGATTGAGAATTAGTAGCAGTCACCACCGGATCCACTGTCAGGATGATCCATCCTCTCTCCTTCATCAGCTTCAGATCCCACTGTTTCCCTGAGCAGGAAGGTCTGGAATTGAAAATACAGAGGACATTAAACAACATTCACTCAGTACATGGCACTCATTTTGGTTTATAAGCTGGAAATTGAGCCATCCGTGCAGTGTCAAGAGTGTCAGGATGGCCGAGTGGTCTAAGGCGCTGCGTTCAGATCGCAGTCTCCTTTGGAGGCGTGGGTTCGAATCCCACTTCTGACAAGTGTCTTTTGCGAGGTGGATACATTTTTGGACTTTTTTTTTCCAAGCACCCGTATCAAAAACAATGTCAACAGTTTCTGTAAATTATCGATAAGATCTATTGTCCGTTGCTTGCACTAATTTCCTGAAGTTGGCTAAATCGCAGTAAATCGGTAAAGCGGGAAATCACAGCATCTTCAACAAATCGTGATAGAGGGGCAGAGATAAAGGTTTCGACCCTACATATCAAGAGCGCAGCTGTCAATAGTTCAGCAGGTTCACAGTGCAGAAGGTTCAGTGGCACCAGGGTCCCCTGCGTCCCAATCACAGCTGGTTTTTAACTTCTGTATTCAGGGCATGGGAGGGGTGTGTTGCATCGTGCACACACGGTGCCGGTTTCGCAGATACGTTTTAATAAATACACAGAGAATAATATAGAGTCATTGGCCACGAGGAACACCTTCCCTGACCTTTTATTCTCTCCGGTTCCACGTCATCGCGCCTACCATCCAACTCCAAAACTCGGGGGAGACTAACACTCCCTACCTCCCTTGGTGTGCATCATAGGCGTGCCCATGACGAACACAACATTTCTCCTTAACCAATACAAAACAAACATAGCTGCTCAAAAAAAGATACTATACTAATCCAGTATACAAGAATAGTACACAACAAGAAATGCCACATTCAGTCAATCCACCCCGAATCCTTGCAGCCGTGTTGAGCATGGCGGTCGAGGACTCAAACTGTACCGTTCAAGTCCTTGTCTCAGAGGCACTGAGTTGATTGGTATGGAGCCAGGCACCTCCTGATCTGAATCTTGAACTGGCTCCAAATTCTGCATGTCCACACCCCTTGTAGTAGATGATTGAGAATTAGTAGCAGTCACCATCGGCCATGTGCACTGGCTCAAACTTCTGCATGTCCACACCCCATGTAGTCGATGATTGAGAATTAGTAGCAGTCACCACCGGATTCACTGTCAGGATGATCCATCCTCTCTCCTTCATCAGCTTCAGATCCCACTGTTTCCCTGAGCAGGAAGGTCTGGAATTGAAAATACAGAGGACATTAAACAACATTCACTCAGTACATGGCACTCATTTTGGTTTATACGCTCGAAATTGAGCCATGAGGGAGGTGTGCAGAGTGTCAGGATGGCCGAGTGGTCTAAGGCGCTGCGTTCAGGTTGCAGCCTCCCTTGGAGGTGTGGGTTCAAATCCCACTTCTGACAAGTGTATTTTGCGAGGTGGATACATTTTTGGACTTTTTTTTCCCAAGCACCGTATCAAAAACAATGTCAACAGTTTCTGTAAATTATCGATAAGATCTATTTTCCATTGCTTGCAGTAATTGCCTGAAGTTGGCTAAATCGCAGTAAATCGGTAAAACAGGAAATCACAGCATCTTCAACAAATCGTGATAGAGGGGCCGAGATAAAGGTTTCGACCCTACATATCAAAAGCGCAGCTGTCAATAGTTCAGCAGGTTCACAGTGCAAAAGGTTCAGTGACACCAGGGTCCCCTGCGTCCCAATCACAGCTGGTTTTTAACTTCTGTATTCAGGGGATGGGAGGGGTGGGGGTGTTGCGTCGTGCACACACAGTGCCTGTTTTGCAGAGAAGTTTTAATAAATACACAAAGAATAATATGGAGTCTTTAGCCACGAGGAACACCTTCCCCTACCTTTTATTCTCTCCGATTCCACATCACCGCACCTACCATCCAACTCCAAAACTCGGGGGAGACTAACACTCCCTACCTCCCTTGGTGTGCATCATGGGCGTGCCCATGACGAACACAACATTTCTCCTTAACCAATACAAAACAAACATAGCTGCTCAAAAAAAAGATACTATACTAATCCAGTATACAAGAATAGTACACAACAATAAATACCACATTCAGTCAATCCACCCCGAATCCTTGCAGCCGCGTTGAGCATGGCGGTCGAGGACTCAAACTGTACCGTTCAAGTCCTTGTCTCAGAGGCACTGAGTTGATTGGTATGGAGCCAGGCACCTCCTGATCTGAATCTTGAACTGGCTCCAAATTCTGCATGTCCACACCCCCTGTAGTAGATGATTGAGAATTAGTAGCAGTCACCACCGGCCATATGCACTGGCTCAAAATTCTGCAAATCCACACCCCATGTAGTAGATGATTGAGAATTAGTAGCAGTCACCACAGGTTCCACTGTCAGGATGATCCATCCTCTCTCCTTCATCAGCTTCAGATCCCACTGTTTCCCTGAGCAGGAAGGTCTGGAATTGAAAATACAGAGGACATTAAACAATATTCACTCAGTACATGGCACTCATTTTGGTTTATAAGCTGGAAATTGAGCCATCAGTGCAGTGTCAAGAGTGTCAGGATGGCCGAGTGGTCTAAGGCGCTGCGTTCAGGTCGCAGTCTCCTTTGGAGGCGTTGGTTCGAATCCCACTTCTGACAAGTGTCTTTTGCGAGGTGGATACATTTTTGGACTTTTTTTTTCCAAGCACCCGTATCAAAAACAATGTCAACAGTTTCTGTAAATTATCGATAAGATCTATTGTCCGTTGCTTGCACTAATTTCCTGAAGTTGGCTAAATCGCAGTAAATCGGTAAAGCGGGAAATCACAGCATCTTCAACAAATCGTGATAGAGGGGCAGAGATAAAGGTTTCGACCCTACATATCAAGAGCGCAGCTGTCAATAGTTCAGCAGGTTCACAGTGCAGAAGGTTCAGTGGCACCAGGGTCCCCTGCGTCCCAATCACAGCTGGTTTTTAACTTCTGTATTCAGGGTATGGGAGGGGTGTGTTGCATCGTGCACACACGGTGCCTGTTTCGCAGATAAGTTTTTATAAATACACAGAGAATAATATAGAGTCATTGGCCAGGAGGAACACCTTCCCTGACCTTTTATTCTCTCCGGTTCCACGTCACCGCGCCTACAATCCAACTCCAAAACTCGGGGGAGACTAACACTCCCTACCTCCCTTGGTGTGCATCATAGGCGTGCCCATGACGAACACAACATTTCTCCTTAACCAATACAAAACAAACATAGCTGCTCAAAAAAAAAAAACTATACTAATCCAGTATACAAGAATAGTACACAACAAGAAATGCCACATTCAGTCAATCCACCCCGAATCCTTGCAGCCGCGTTGAGCATGGCGGTCGAGGACTCAAACTGTACCGTTCAAGTCCTTGTCTCAGAGGCACTGAGTTGATTGGTATGGAGCCAGGCACCTCCTGATCTGAATCTTGAACTGGCTCCAAATTCTGCATGTCCACACCCCTTGTAGTAGATGATTGAGAATTAGTAGCAGTCACCACCGGCCATGTGCACTGGCTTAAACTTCTGCATGTCCACACCCCATGTAGTCGATGATTGAGAATTAGTAGCAGTCACCACCGGATTCACTGTCAGGATGATCCATCCTCTCTCCTTCATCAGCTTCAGATCCCACTGTTTCCCTGAGCAGGAAGGTCTGGAATTGAAAATACAGAGGACATTAAACAACATTCACTCAGTACATGGCACTCATTTTGGTTTATACGCTCGAAATTGAGCCATGAGGGAGGTGTGAAGAGTGTCAGGATGGCCGAGTGGTCTAAGGCGCTGCGTTCAGGTCGCAGCCTCCCTTGGAGGTGTGGGTTCAAATCCCACTTCTGACAAGTGTATTTTGCGAGGTGGATACATTTTTGGACTTTTTTTTCCCAAGCACCGTATCAAAAACAATGTCAACAGTTTCTGTAAATTATCGATAAGATCTATTTTCCATTGCTTGCACTAATTGCCTGAAGTTGGCTAAATCGCAGTAAATCGTTAAAGCACGAAATCACAGCATCTTCAACAAATCGTGATAGAGGGGCCGAGATAAAGGTTTCGACCCTACATATCAAAAGCGCAGCTGTCAATAGTTCAGCAGGTTCACAGTGCAAAAGGTTCAGTGGCACCAGGGTCCCCTGCGTCCCAATCACAGCTGGTTTTTAACTTCTGTATTCAGGGGATGGGAGGGGTGGGGGTGTTGCGTCGTGCACACACAGTGCCTGTTTTGCAGAGAAGTTTTAATAAATACACAAAGAATAATATGGAGTCTTTAGCCACGAGGAACACCTTCCCCTACCTTTTATTCTCTCCGATTCCACATCACCGCACCTACCATCCAACTCCAAAACTCGGGGGAGACTAACACTCCCTACCTCCCTTGGTGTGCATCATGGGCGTGCCCATGACGAACACAACATTTCTCCTTAACAAATACAAAACAAACATAGCTGCTCAAAAAAAAGATACTGTACTAATCCAGTATACAAGAATAGTACACAACAATTAATACCACATTCAGTCAATCCACCCCGAATCCTTGCAGCCGCGTTGAGCATGGCGGTCGAGGACTCAAACTGTACCGTTCAAGTCCTTGTCTCAGAGGCACTGAGTTGATTGGTATGGAGCCAGGCACCTCCTGATCTGAATCTTGAACTGGCTCCAAATTCTGCATGTCCACACCCCCTGTAGTAGATGATTGAGAATTAGTAGCAGTCACCACCGGCCATATGCACTGGCTCAAAATTCTGCAAATCCACACCCCATGTAGTAGATGATTGAGAATTAGTAGCAGTCACCACAGGTTCCACTGTCAGGATGATCCATCCTCTCTCCTTCATCAGCTTCAGATCCCACTGTTTCCCTGAGCAGGAAGGTCTGGAATTGAAAATACAGAGGACATTAAATAACATTCACTCAGTACATGGCACTCATTTTGGTTTATAAGCTGGAAATTGATCCATCAGTCTGGTGTCAAGAGTGTCAGGATGGCCGGGTGGTCTAAGGTGCTGCATTCAGGTCACAGTCTCCCTTGGAGACGTGGGTGCAAACCCCTCTTCTGACAAGTGTCTTTTGCGAGGTGGATACATTTTTGGACTTTTTTTTTCCAAGCACCCTTATCAAAAACAATGTCAAATGTTTCTGTAAATTATCGATAAGATCTATTGTCCGTTGCTTGCACTAATTGCCTGAAGTTGGCTAAATCGCAGTAAATCGGTAAAGCAGGAAATCACAGCATCTTCAACAAATCGTGATAGAGGGGCCGAGATAAAGGTTTCGACCCTACATATCAAAAGCACAGCTGTCAATAGTTCAGCAGGTTCACAGTGCAGAAGGTTCAGTGGCACCAGGGTCCCCTGCATCCCAATCACAGCTGGTTTTTAACTTCTGTATTCAGGGCATGGGAGGGGTGTGTTGCATCGTGCACACACAGTGCCTGTTTCACAGATAAGTTTTAATAAATACACAGAGAATAATATAGAGTCATGGGCCACGAGGAACACCTTCCCTGACCTTTTATTCTCTCCGGTTCCACGTCACCGCGCCTACCATCCAACTCCAAAACTCGGGGGAGAATAACACTCCCTACCTCCCTTGGTGTGCATCATAGGCGTGCCCATGACGAACACAACATTTCTCCTTAACCAATACAAAACAAACATAGCTGCTCAAAAAAAAGATACTATACTAAACCAGTATACAAGAATAGTACACAACAAGAAATGCCACATTCAGTCAATCCACCCCGAATCCTTGCAGCCGCGTTGAGCATGGCGGTCGAGGACTCAAACTGTACCGTTCAAGTCCTTGTCGCAGAGGCACTGAGTTGATTGGTATGGAGCCAGGCACCTCCTGATCTGAATCTTGAACTGGCTCCAAATTCTGCATGTCCACACCCCCTGTAGTAGATGATTGAGAATTAGTAGCAGTCACCACCGGCCATGTGCACTGGCTCAAAATGCAGCATGTCCACACCCCATGTAGTAGATGATTGAGAATTAGTAGCAGTCACCACCGGATCCACTGTCAGGATGATCCATCCTCTCTCCTTCATCAGCTTCAGATCCCACTGTTTCCCTGAGCAGGAAGGTCTGGAATTGAAAATACAGAGGACATTAAACAACATTCACTCAGTACAAGGCACTCATTTTGGTTTATAAGCTGGAAATTGAGCCATCAGTGCAGTGTCAAGAGTGTCAGGATGGCCGAGTGGTCTAAGGCGCTGCGTTTAGGTCGCAGTCTCCTTTGGAGGCGTGGGTTCGAATCCCACTTCTGACAAGTGTCTTTTGCGAGGTGGATACATTTTTGGACTTTTTTTTTCCAAGCACCCGTATCAAAAACAATGTCAACAGTTTCTGTAAATTATCGATAAGATCTATTGTCCGTTGCTTGCACTAATTTCCTGAAGTTGGCTAAATCGCAGTAAATCGGTAAAGCGGGAAATCACAGCATCTTCAACAAATCGTGATAGAGGGGCAGAGATAAAGGTTTCGACCCTACATATCAAGAGCGCAGCTGTCAATAGTTCAGCAGGTTCACAGTGCAGAAGGTTCAGTGGCACCAGGGTCCCCTGCGTCCCAATCACAGCTGGTTTTTAACTTCTGTATTCAGGGCATGGGAGGGGTGTGTTGCATCGTGCACACACGGTGCCTGTTTCGCAGATAAGTTTTTATAAATACACAGAGAATAATATAGAGTCATTGGCCACGAGGAACACCTTCCCTGACCTTTTATTCTCTCCGGTTCCACGTCACAGCGCCTACAATCCAACTCCAAAACTCGGGGGAGACTAACACTCCCTACCTCCCTTGGTGTGCATCATAGGCGTGCCCATGACGAACACAACATTTCTCCTTAACCAATACAAAACAAACATAGCTGCTCAAAAAAAAGATACTATACTAATCCAGTATACAAGAATAGTACACAACAAGAAATGCCACATTCAGTCAATCCACCCCGAATCCTTGCAGCCGCGTTGAGCATGGCGGTCGAGGACTCAAACTGTACCGTTCAAGTCCTTGTCTCAGAGGCACTGAGTTGATTGGTATGGAGCCAGGCACCTCCTGATCTGAATCTTGAACTGGCTCCAAATTCTGCATGTCCACACCCCTTGTAGTAGATGATTGAGAATTAGTAGCAGTCACCACCGGCCATGTGCACTGGCTCAAACTTCTGCATGTCCACACCCCATGTAGTCGATGATTGAGAATTAGTAGCAGTCACCACCGGATTCACTGTCAGGATGATCCATCCTCTCTCCTTCATCAGCTTCAGATCCCACTGTTTCCCTGAGCAGGAAGGTCTGGAATTGAAAATACAGAGGACATTAAACAACATTCACTCAGTACATGGCACTCATTTTGGTTTATACGCTCGAAATTGAGCCATGAGGGAGGTGTGAAGAGTGTCAGGATGGCCGAGTGGTCTAAGGTGCTGCGTTCAGGTCGCAGCCTCCTTTGGAGGTGTGGGTTCAAATCCCACTTCTGACAAGTGTATTTTGCGAGGTGGATACATTTTTGGACTTTTTTTTTCCCAAGCACCGTATCAAAAACAATGTCAACAGTTTCTGTAAATTATCGATAAGATCTATTTTCCATTGCTTGCACTAATTGCCTGAAGTTGGCTAAATCGCAGTAAATCGTTAAAGCAGGAAATCACAGCATCTTCAACAAATCGTGATAGAGGGGCCGAGATAAAGGTTTCAACCCTACATATCAAAAGCGCAGCTGTCAATAGTTCAGCAGGTTCACAGTGCAAAAGGTTCAGTGGCACCAGGGTCCCCTGCGTCCCAATCACAGCTGGTTTTTAACTTCTGTATTCAGGGGATGGGAGGGGTGGGGGTGTTGCGTCGTGCACACATAGTGCCTGTTTTGCAGAGAAGTTTTAATAAATACACAAAGAATAATATGGAGTCTTTAGCCACGAGGAACACCTTCCCCTACCTTTTATTCTCTCCGATTCCACATCACCGCACCTACCATCCAACTCCAAAACTCGGCGGAGACTAACACTCCCTACCTCCCTTGGTGTGCATCATGGGCGTGCCCATGACGAACACAACATTTCTCCTTAACCAATACAAAACAAACATAGCTTCTCAAAAAAAAGATACTATACTAATCCAGTATACAAGAATAGTACACAACAATAAATACCACATTCAGTCAATCCACCCCAAATCCTTGCAGCCGCGTTGAGCATGGCGGTCGAGGACTCAAACTGTACCGTTCAAGTCCTTGTCTCAGAGGCACTGAGTTGATTGGTATGGAGCCAGGCACCTCCTGATCTGAATCTTGAACTGGCTCCAAATTCTGCATGTCCACACCCCCTGTAGTAGATGATTGAGAATTAGTAGCAGTCACCACCGGCCATATGCACTGGCTCAAAATTCTGCAAATCCACACCCCATGTAGTAGATGATTGAGAATTAGTAGCAGTCACCACAGGTTCCACTGTCAGGATGATCCATCCTCTCTCCTTCATCAGCTTCAGATCCCACTGTTTCCCTGAGCAGGAAGGTCTGGAATTGAAAATACAGAGGACATTAAATAACATTCACTCAGTACATGGCACTCATTTTGGTTTATAAGCTGGAAATTGATCCATCAGTCTGGTGTCAAGAGTGTCAGGATGGCCGGGTGGTCTAAGGTGCTGCATTCACGTCACAGTCTCCCTTGGAGACGTGGGTGCAAACCCCTCTTCTGACAAGTGTCTTTTGCGAGGTGGATACATTTTTGGACTTTTTTTTTCCAAGCACCCTTATCAAAAACAATGTCAACGGTTTCTGTAAATTATCGATAAGATCTATTGTCCGTTGCTTGCACTAATTGCCTGAAGTTGGCTAAATCGCAGTAAGTCGGTAAAGCAGGAAATCACAGCATCTTCAACAAATCGTGATAGAGGGGCCGAGATAAAGGTTTCGACCCTACATATCAAAAGCACAGCTGTCAATAGTTCAGCAGGTTCACAGTGCAGAAGGTTCAGTGGCACCAGGGTCCCCTGCATCCCAATCACAGCTGGTTTTTAACTTCTGTATTCAGGGCATGGGAGGGGTGTGTTGCATCGTGCACACACAGTGCCTGTTTCACAGATAAGTTTTAATAAATACACAGAGAATAATATAGAGTCATTGGCCACGAGGAACACCTTCCCTGACCTTTTATTCTCTCCGGTTCCACGTCACCGCGCCTACCATCCAACTCCAAAACTCGGGGGAGAATAACACTCCCTACCTCCCTTGGTGTGCATCATAGGCGTGCCCATGACGAACACAACATTTCTCCTTAACCAATACAAAACAAACATAGCTGCTCAAAAAAAAGATACTATACTAAACCAGTATACAAGAATAGTACACAACAAGAAATGCCACATTCAGTCAATCCACCCCGAATCCTTGCAGCCGCGTTGAGCATGGCGGTCGAGGACTCAAACTGTACCGTTCAAGTCCTTGTCTCAGAGGCACTGAGTTGATTGGTATGGAGCCAGGCACCTCCTGATCTGAATCTTGAACTGGCTCCAAATTCTGCATGTCCACACCCCCTGTAGTAGATGATTGAGAATTAGTAGCAGTCACCACCGGCCATGTGCACTGGCTCAAAATTCAGCATGTCCACACCCCATGTAGTAGATGATTGAGAATTAGTAGCAGTCACCACCGAATCCACTGTCAGGATGATCCATCCTCTCTCCTTCATCAGCTTCAGATCCCACTGTTTCCCTGAGCAGGAAGGTCTGGAATTGAAAATACAGAGGACATTAAACAACATTCACTCAGTACATGGCACTCATTTTGGTTTATAAGCTGGAAATTGAGCCATCAGTGCAGTGTCAAGAGTGTCAGGATGGCCGAGTGGTCTTAGGTGCTGCGTTCAGGTCGCAGCCTCCTGTGGAGGCGTGGGTTTGAATCCCACTTCTGACAAGTGTCTTTTGCGAGGTGGATACATTTTTGGACTTTTTTTTTCCAAGCACCCGTATCAAAAAAATGTCAACAGTTTCTGTAAATTATCGATAAGATCTATTGTCCGTTGCTTGCACTAATTTCCTGAAGTTGGCTAAATCGCAGTAAATCGGTAAAGCGGGAAATCACAGCATCTTCAACAAATCGTGATAGAGGAGCAGAGATAAAGGTTTCGACCCTACATATCAAGAGCGCAGCTGTCAATAGTTCAGCAGGTTCACAGTGCAGAAGGTTCAGTGGCACCAGGGTCCCCTGCGTCCCAATCACAGCTGGTTTTTAACTTCTGTATTCAGGGCATGGGAGGGGTGTGTTGCATCGTGCACACACGGTGCCGGTTTCGCAGATAAGTTTTAATAAATACACAGAGAATAATATAGAGTCATTGGCCACGAGGAACACCTTCCCTGACCTTTTATTCTCTCCGGTTCCACGTCATCGCGCCTACCATCCAACTCCAAAACTCGGGGGAGACTAACACTCCCTACCTCCCTTGGTGTGCATCATAGGCGTGCCCATGACGAACACAACATTTCTCCTTAACCAATACAAAACAAACATAGCTGCTCAAAAAAAGATACTATACTAATCCAGTATACAAGAATAGTACACAACAAGAAATGCCACATTCAGTCAATCCACCCCGAATCCTTGCAGCCGCGTTGAGCATGGCGGTCGAGGACTCAAACTGTACCGTTCAAGTCCTTGTCTCAGAGGCACTGAGTTGATTGGTATGGAGCCAGGCACCTCCTGATCTGAATCTTGAACTGGCTCCAAATTCTGCATGTCCACACCCCTTGTAGTAGATGATTGAGAATTAGTAGCAGTCACCACCGGCCATGTGCACTGGCTCAAACTTCTGCATGTCCACACCCCATGTAGTCGATGATTGAGAATTAGTAGCAGTCACCACCGGATTCACTGTCAGGATGATCCATCCTCTCTCCTTCATCAGCTTCAGATCCCACTGTTTCCCTGAGCAGGAAGGTCTGGAATTGAAAATACAGAGGACATTAAACAACATTCACTCAGTACATGGCACTCATTTTGGTTTATACGCTCGAAATTGAGCCATGAGGGAGGTGTGCAGAGTGTCAGGATGGCCGAGTGGTCTAAGGCGCTGCGTTCAGGTCGCAGCTTCCCTTGGAGGTGTGGGTTCAAATCCCACTTCTGACAAGTGTATTTTGCGAGGTGGATACATTTTTGGACTTTTTTTTCCCAAGCACCGTATCAAAAACAATGTCAACAGTTTCTGTAAATTATCGATAAGATCTATTTTCCATTGCTTGCACTAATTGCCTGAAGTTGGCTAAATCGCAGTAAATCGGTAAAACAGGAAATCACAGCATCTTCAACAAATCGTGATAGAGGGGCCGAGATAAAGGTTTCGACCCTACATATCAAAAGCGCAGCTGTCAATAGTTCAGCAGGTTCACAGTGCAAAAGGTTCAGTGGCACCAGGGTCCCCTGCGTCCCAATCACAGCTGGTTTTTAACTTCTGTATTCACGGGATGGAGGGGTGGGGGTGTTGCGTCGTGCACACACAGTGCCTGTTTTGCAGAGAAGTTTTAATAAATACACAAAGAATAATATGGAGTCTTTAGCCACAAGGAACACCTTCCCCTACCTTTTATTCTCTCCGATTCCACATCACCGCACCTACCATCCAACTCCAAAACTCGGGGGAGACTAACACTCCCTACCTCCCTTGGTGTGCATCATGGGCGTGCCCATGACGAACACAACATTTCTCCTTAACCAATACAAAACAAACATAGCTGCTCAAAAAAAAGATACTATACTAATCCAGTATACAAGAATAGTACACAACAATAAATACCACATTCAGTCAATCCACCCCGAATCCTTGCAGCCGCGTTGAGCATGGCGGTCGAGGACTCAAACTGTACCGTTCAAGTCCTTGTCTCAGAGGCACTGAGTTGATTGGTATGGAGCCAGGCACCTCCTGATCTGAATCTTGAACTGGCTCCAAATTCTGCATGTCCACACCCCCTGTAGTAGATGATTGAGAATTAGTAGCAGTCACCACCGGCCATATGCACTGGCTCAAAATTCTGCATATCCACACCCCATGTAGTAGATGATTGAGAATTAGTAGCAGTCACCACAGGTTCCACTGTCAGGATGATCCATCCTCTCTCCTTCATCAGCTTCAGATCCCACTGTTTCCCTGAGCAGGAAGGTCTGGAATTGAAAATACAGAGGACATTAAACAACATTCACTCAGTACATGGCACTCATTTTGGCTTATAAGCTGGAAATTGAGCCATCAGTGCAGTGTCAAGAGTGTCAGGATGGCCGAGTGGTCTAAGTCGCTGCGTTCAGGTCGCAGTCTCCTTTGGAGGCGTGGGTTCGAATCCCACTTCTGACAAGTGTCTTTTGCGAGGTGGATACATTTTTGGACTTTTTTTTTCCAAGCACCCGTATCAAAAACAATGTCAACAGTTTCTGTAAATTATCGATAAGATCTATTGTCCGTTGCTTGCACTAATTTCCTGAAGTTGGCTAAATCGCAGTAAATCGGTAAAGCGGGAAATCACAGCATCTTCAACAAATCGTGATAGAGGGGCAGAGATAAAGGTTTCGACCCTACATATCAAGAGCGCAGCTGTCAATAGTTCAGCAGGTTCACAGTGCAGAAGGTTCAGTGGCACCAGGGTCCCCTGCGTCCCAATCACAGCTGGTTTTTAACTTCTGTATTCAGGGTATGGGAGGGGTGTGTTGCATCGTGCACACACGGTGCCTGTTTCGCAGATAAGTTTTTATAAATACACAGAGAATAATATAGAGTCATTGGCCAGGAGGAACACCTTCCCTGACCTTTTATTCTCTCCGGTTCCACGTCACCGCGCCCACAATCCAACTCCAAAACTCGGGGGAGACTAACACTCACTACCTCCCTTGGTGTGCATCATAGGCGTGCCCATGACGAACACAACATTTCTCCTTAACCGTTACAAAACAAACATAGCTGCTCAAAAAAAAGATACTATACTAATCCAGTATACAAGAATAGTACACAACAAGAAATGCCACATTCAGTCAATCCACCCCGAATCCTTGCAGCCGCGTTGAGCATGGCGGTCGAGGACTCAAACTGTACCGTTCAAGTCCTTGTCTCAGAGGCACTGAGTTGATTGGTATGGAGCCAGGCACCTCCTGATCTGAATCTTGAACTGGCTCCAAATTCTGCATGTCCACACCCCTTGTAGTAGATGATTGAGAATTAGTAGCAGTCACCACCGGCCATGTGCACTGGCTCAAACTTCTGCATGTCCACACCCCATGTAGTCGATGATTGAGAATTAGTAGCAGTCACCACCGGATTCACTGTCAGGATGTCCTCTCTCCTTCATCAGCTTCAGATCCCACTGTTTCCCTGAGCAGGAAGGTCTGGAATTGAAAATACAGAGGACATTAAACAACATTCACTCAGTACATGGCACTCATTTTGGTTTATACGCTCGAAATTGAGCCATGAGGGAGGTGTGAAGAGTGTCAGGATGGCCGAGTGGTCTAAGGCGCTGCGTTCAGGTCGCAGCCTCCCTTGGAGGTGTGGGTTCAAATCCCACTTCTGACAAGTGTATTTTGCGAGGTGGATACATTTTTGGACTTTTTTTTCCCAAGCACCGTATCAAAAACAATGTCAACAGTTTCTGTAAATTATCGATAAGATCTATTTTCCATTGCTTGCACTAATTGCCTGAAGTTGGCTAAATCGCAGTAAATCGTTAAAGCAGGAAATCACAGCATCTTCAACAAATCGTGATAGAGGGGCCGAGATAAAGGTTTCGACCCTACATATCAAAAGCGCAGCTGTCAATAGTTCAGCAGGTTCACAGTGCAAAAGGTTCAGTGGCACCAGGGTCCCCTGCGTCCCAATCACAGCTGGTTTTTAACTTCTGTATTCAGGGGATGGGAGGGGTGGGGGTGTTGCGTCGTGCACACACAGTGCCTGTTTTGCAGAGAAGTTTTAATAAATACACAAAGAATAATATGGAGTCTTTAGCCACGAGGAACACCTTCCCCTACCTTTTATTCTCTCCGATTCCACATCACCGCACCTACCATCCAACTCCAAAACTCGGGGGAGACTAACACTCCCTACCTCCCTTGGTGTGCATCATGGGCGTGCCCATGACGAACACAACATTTCTCCTTAACCAATACAAAACAAACATAGCTGCTCAAAAAAAAGATACTATACTAATCCAGTATACAAGAATAGTACACAACAATAAATACCACATTCAGTCAATCCACCCCGAATCCTTGCAGCCGCGTTGAGCATGGCGGTCGAGGACTCAAACTGTACCGTTCAAGTCCTTGTCTCAGAGGCACTGAGTTGATTGGTATGGAGCCAGGCACCTCCTGATCTGAATCTTGAACTGGCTCCAAATTCTGCATGTCCACACCCCCTGTAGTAGATGATTGAGAATTAGTAGCAGTCACCACCGGCCATATGCACTGGCTCAAAATTCTGCAAATCCACACCCCATGTAGTAGATGATTGAGAATTAGTAGCAGTCACCACAGGTTCCACTGTCAGGATGATCCATCCTCTCTCCTTCATCAGCTTCAGATCCCACTGTTTCCCTGAGCAGGAAGGTCTGGAATTGAAAATACAGAGGACATTAAATAACATTCACTCAGTACATGGCACTCATTTTGGTTTATAAGCTGGAAATGGATCCATCAGTCTGGTGTCAAGAGTGTCAGGATGGCCGGGTGGTCTAAGGTGCTGCATTCAGGTCACAGTCTCCCTTGGAGACGTGGGTGCAAACCCCTCTTCTGACAAGTGTCTTTTGCGAGGTGGATACATTTTTTGACTTTTTTTTTCCAAGCACCCTTATCAAAAACAATGTCAACGGTTTCTGTAAATTATCGATAAGATCTATTGTCCGTTGCTTGCACTAATTGCCTGAAGTTGGCTAAATCGCAGTAAATCGGTAAAGCAGGAAATCACAGCATCTTCAACAAATCGTGATAGAGGGGCCGAGATAAAGGTTTCGACCCTACATATCAAAAGCACAGCTGTCAATAGTTCAGCAGGTTCACAGTGCAGAAGGTTCAGTGGCACCAGGGTCCCCTGCATCCCAATCACAGCTGGTTTTTAACTTCTGTATTCAGGGCATGGGAGGGGTGTGTTGCATCGTGCACACACAGTGCCTGTTTCACAGATAAGTTTTAATAAATACACAGAGAATAATATAGAGTCATTGGCCACGAGGAACACCTTCCCTGACCTTTTATTCTCTCCGGTTCCACGTCACCGCGCCTACCATCCAACTCCAAAACTCGGGGGAGAATAACACTCCCTACCTCCCTTGGTGTGCATCATAGGCGTGCCCATGACGAACACAACATTTCTCCTTAACCAATACAAAACAAACATAGCTGCTCAAAAAAAAGATACTATACTAAACCAGTATACAAGAATAGTACACAACAAGAAATGCCACATTCAGTCAATCCACCCCGAATCCTGGCAGCCGCGTTGAGCATGGCGGTCGAGGACTCAAACTGTACCGTTCAAGTCCTTGTCGCAGAGGCACTGAGTTGATTGGTATGGAGCCAGGCACCTCCTGATCTGAATCTTGAACTGGCTCCAAATTCTGCATGTCCACACCCCCTGTAGTAGATGATTGAGAATTAGTAGCAGTCACCACCGGCCATGTGCACTGGCTCAAAATTCAGCATGTCCACACCCCATGTAGTAGATGATTGAGAATTAGTAGCAGTCACCACCGGATCCACTGTCAGGATGATCCATCCTCTCTCCTTCATCAGCTTCAGATCCCACTGTTTCCCTGAGCAGGAAGGTCTGGAATTGAAAATACAGAGGACATTAAACAACATTCACTCAGTACAAGGCACTCATTTTGGTTTATAAGCTGGAAATTGAGCCATCAGTGCAGTGTCAAAAGTGTCAGGATGGCCGAGTGGTCTAAGGCGCTGCGTTTAGGTCGCAGTCTCCTTTGGAGGCGTGGGTTCGAATCCCACTTCTGACAAGTGTCTTTTGCGAGGTGGATACATTTTTGGACTTTTTTTTTCCAAGCACCCGTATCAAAAACAATGTCAACAGTTTCTGTAAATTATCGATAAGATCTATTGTCCGTTGCTTGCACTAATTTCCTGAAGTTGGCTAAATCGCAGTAAATCGGTAAAGCGGGAAATCACAGCATCTTCAACAAATCGTGATAGAGGGGCAGAGATAAAGGTTTCGACCCTACATATCAAGAGCGCCGCTGTCAATAGTTCAGCAGGTTCACAGTGCAGAAGGTTCAGTGGCACCAGGGTCCCCTGCGTCCCAATCACAGCTGGTTTTTAACTTCTGTATTCAGGGCATGGGAGGGGTGTGTTGCATCGTGCACACACGGTGCCTGTTTCGCAGATAAGTTTTTATAAATACACAGAGAATAATATAGAGTCATTGGCCACGAGGAACACCTTCCCTGACCTTTTATTCTCTCCGGTTCCACGTCACAGCGCCTACAATCCAACTCCAAAACTCGGGGGAGACTAACACTCCCTACCTCCCTTGGTGTGCATCATAGGCGTGCCCATGACGAACACAACATTTCTCCTTAACCAATACAAAACAAACATAGCTGCTCAAAAAAAAGATACTATACTAATCCAGTATACAAGAATAGTACACAACAAGAAATGCCACATTCAGTCAATCCACCCCGAATCCTTGCAGCCGCGTTGAGCATGGCGGTCGAGGACTCAAACTGTACCGTTCAAGTCCTTGTCTCAGAGGCACTGAGTTGATTGGTATGGAGCCAGGCACCTCCTGATCTGAATCTTGAACTGGCTCCAAAATCTGCATGTCCACACCCCTTGTAGTAGATGATTGAGAATTAGTAGCAGTCACCACCGGCCATGTGCACTGGCTCAAACTTCTGCATGTCCACACCCCATGTAGTCGATGATTGAGAATTAGTAGCAGTCACCACCGGATTCACTGTCAGGATGATCCATCCTCTCTCCTTCATCAGCTTCAGATCCCACTGTTTCCCTGAGCAGGAAGGTCTGGAATTGAAAATACAGAGGACATTAAACAACATTCACTCAGTACATGGCACTCATTTTGGTTTATACGCTCGAAATTGAGCCATGAGGGAGGTGTGAAGAGTGTCAGGATGGCCGAGTGGTCTAAGGTGCTGCGTTCAGGTCGCAGCCTCCTTTGGAGGTGTGGGTTCAAATCCCACTTCTGACAAGTGTATTTTGCGAGGTGGATACATTTTTTTACTTTTTTTTTCCCAAGCACCGTATCAAAAACAATGTCAACAGTTTCTGTAAATTATCGATAAGATCTATTTTCCATTGCTTGCACTAATTGCCTGAAGTTGGCTAAATCGCAGTAAATCGTTAAAGCAGGAAATCACAGCATCTTCAACAAATCGTGATAGAGGGGCCGAGATAAAGGTTTCGACCCTACATATCAAAAGCGCAGCTGTCAATAGTTCAGCAGGTTCACAGTGCAAAAGGTTCAGTGGCACCAGGGTCCCCTGCGTCCCAATCACAGCTGGTTTTTAACTTCTGTATTCAGGGGATGGGAGGGGTGGGGGTGTTGCGTCGTGCACACACAGTGCCTGTTTTGCAGAGAAGTTTTAATAAATACACAAAGAATAATATGGAGTCTTTAGCCACGAGGAACACCTTCCCCTACCTTTTATTCTCTCCGATTCCACATCACCGCACCTACCATCCAACTCCAAAACTCGGGGGAGACTAACACTCCCTACCTCCCTTGGTGTGCATCATGGGCGTGCCCATGACGAACACAACATTTCTCCTTAACCAATACAAAACAAACATAGCTGCTCAAAAAAAAGATACTATACTAATCCAGTATACAAGAATAGTACACAACAATAAATACCACATTCAGTCAATCCACCCCAAATCCTTGCAGCCGCGTTGAGCATGGCGGTCGAGGACTCAAACTGTACCGTTCAAGTCCTTGTCTCAGAGGCACTGAGTTGATTGGTATGGAGCCAGGCACCTCCTGATCTGAATCTTGAACTGGCTCCAAATTCTGCATGTCCACACCCTCTGTAGTAGATGATTGAGAATTAGTAGCAGTCACCACCGGCCATATGCACTGGCTCAAAATTCTGCAAATCCACACCCCATGTAGTAGATGATTGAGAATTAGTAGCAGTCACCACAGGTTCCACTGTCAGGATGATCCATCCTCTCTCCTTCATCAGCTTCAGATCCCACTGTTTCCCTGAGCAGGAAGGTCTGGAATTGAAAATACAGAGGACATTAAATAACATTCACTCAGTACATGGCACTCATTTTGGTTTATAAGCTGGAAATTGATCCATCAGTCTGGTGTCAAGAGTGTCAGGATGGCCGGGTGGTCTAAGGTGCTGCATTCAGGTCACAGTCTCCCTTGGAGACGTGGGTGCAAACCCCTCTTCTGACAAGTGTCTTTTGCGAGGTGGATACATTTTTGGACTTTTTTTTTCCAAGCACCCTTATCAAAAACAATGTCAACGGTTTCTGTAAATTATCGATAACATCTATTGTCCGTTGCTTGCACTAATTGCCTGAAGTTGGCTAAATCGCAGTAAGTCGGTAAAGCAGGAAATCACAGCATCTTCAACAAATCGTGATAGAGGGGCCGAGATAAAGGTTTCGACCCTACATATCAAAAGCACAGCTGTCAATAGTTCAGCAGGTTCACAGTGCAGAAGATTCAGTGGCACCAGGGTCCCCTGCATCCCAATCACAGCTGGTTTTTAACTTCTGTATTCAGGGCATGGGAGGGGTGTGTTGCATCGTGCACACACAGTGCCTGTTTCACAGATAAGTTTTAATAAATACACAGAGAATAATATAGAGTCATTGGCCACGAGGAACACCTTCCCTGACCTTTTATTCTCTCCGGTTCCACGTCACCGCGCCTACCATCCAACTCCAAAACTCGGGGGAGAATAACACTCCCTACCTCCCTTGGTGTGCATCATAGGCGTGCCCATGACGAACACAACATTTCTCCTTAACCAATACAAAACAAACATAGCTGCTCAAAAAAAAGATACTATACTAAACCAGTATACAAGAATAGTACACAACAAGAAATGCCACATTCAGTCAACCCCCCCCTAATCCTTGCAGCCGCGTTGAGCATGGCGGTCGAGGACTCAAACTGTACCGTTCAAGTCCTTGTCGCAGAGGCACTGAGTTGATTGGTATGGAGCCAGGCACCTCCTGATCTGAATCTTGAACTGGCTCCAAATTCTGCATGTCCACACCCCCTGTAGTAGATGATTGAGAATTAGTAGCAGTCACCACCGGCCATGTGCACTGGCTCAAAATTCAGCATGTCCACACCCCATGTAGTAGATGATTGAGAATTAGTAGCAGTCACCACCGGATCCACTGTCAGGATGATCCATCCTCTCTCCTTCATCAGCTTCAGATCCCACTGTTTCCCTGAGCAGGAAGGTCTGGAATTGAAAATACAGAGGACATTAAACAACATTCACTCAGTACATGGCACTCATTTTGGTTTATAAGCTGGAAATTGAGCCATCAGTGCAGTGTCAAGAGTGTCAGGATGGCCGAGTGGTCTAAGGTGCTGCGTTCAGGTCGCAGTCTCCTTTGGAGGCGTGGGTTCGAATCCCACTTCTGACAAGTGTCTTTTGCGAGGTGGATACATTTTTGGACTTTTTTTTTCCAAGCACCCGTATCAAAAACAATGTCAACAGTTTCTGTAAATTATCGATAAGATCTATTGTCCGTTGCTTGCACTAATTTCCTGAAGTTGGCTAAATCGCAGTAAATCGGTAAAGCGGGAAATCACAGCATCTTCAACAAATCGTGATAGAGGGGCAGAGATAAAGGTTTCGACCCTACATATCAAGAGCGCAGCTGTCAATAGTTCAGCAGGTTCACAGTGCAGAAGGATCAGTGGCACCAGGGTCCCCTGCGTCCCAATCACAGCTGGTTTTTAACTTCTGTATTCAGGGCATGGGAGGGGTGTGTTGCATCGTGCACACACGGTGCCTGTTTCGCAGATAAGTTTTTATAAATACACAGAGAATAATATAGAGTCATTGGCCACGAGGAACACCTTCCCTGACCTTTTATTCTCTCCGGTTCCACGTCACCGCGCCTACCATCCAACTCCAAAACTCGGGGGAGACTAACACTCCCTACCTCCCTTGGTGTGCATCATAGGCGTGCCCATGACGAACACAACATTTCTCCTTAACCAATACAAAACAAACATAGCTGCTCAAAAAAAAGATACTATACTAATCCAGTATACAAGAATAGTACACAACAAGAAATGCCACATTCAGTCAATCCACCCCGAATCCTTGCAGCCGCGTTGAGCATGGCGGTCGAGGACTCAAACTGTACCGTTCAAGTCCTTGTCTCAGAGGCACTGAGTTGATTGGTATGGAGCCAGGCACCTCCTGATCTGAATCTTGAACTGGCTCCAAATTCTGCATGTCCACACCCCTTGTAGTAGATGATTGAGAATTAGTAGCAGTCACCACCGGCCATGTGCACTGGCTCAAAATTCAGCATGTCCACACCCCATGTAGTAGATGATTGAGAATTAGTAGCAGTCACCACCGGATCCACTGTCAGGATGATCCATCCTCTCTCCTTCATCAGCTTCAGATCCCACTGTTTCCCTGAGCAAGAAGGTCTGGAATTGAAAATACAGAGGACATTAAACAACATTCACTCAGTACATGGCACTCATTTTGGTTTAAAAGCTGGAAATTGAGCCATCAGTGCAGTGTCAAGAGTGTCAGGATGGCTGAGTGGTCTAAGGCGCTGCGTTCAGGTCGCAGTCTCCTTTGGAGGCGTGAGTTCAAATCCCACTTCTGACAAGTGTCTTTTGCGAGGTGGATACATTTTTGGACTTTTTTTTTCCAAGCACCCGTATCAAAAACAATGTCAACAGTTTCTGTAAATTATCGATAAGATCTATTATCCGTTGCTTGCACTAATTTCCTGAAGTTGGCTAAATCGCAGTAAATCGGTAAAGCGGTAAATCAAAGCATCTTTAACAAATCGTGATAGAGGGGCAGAGATAAAGGTTTCGACCCTACATATCAAGAGCGCAGCTGTCAATAGTTCAGCAGGTTCACAGTGCAGAAGGTTCAGTGGCACCAGGGTCCCCTGCGTCCCAATCACAGCTGGTTTTTAACTTCTGTATTCAGGGCATGGGAGGGGTGTGTTGCATCGTGCACACACGGTGCCTGTTTCGCAGATAAGTTTTAATAAATACACAGAGAATAATATAGAGTCATTGGCCACGAGGAACACCTTCCCTGACCTTTTATTCTCTCCGGTTCCACGTCACCGCGCCTACCATCCAACTCCAAAACTCGGGGCAGACTAACACTCCCTACCTTCCTTGGTGTGCATCATAGGCGTGCCCATGACGAACACAACATTTCTCCTTAACCAATACAAAACAAACATAGCTGCTCAAAAAAAAGATACTATACTAATCCAGTATACAAGAATAGTACACAACAAGAAATGCCACATTCAGTCAATCCACCCCGAATCCTTGCAGCCGCGTTGAGCATGGCGGTCGAGGACTCAAACTGTACCGTTCAAGTGCTTGTCTCAGAGGCACTGAGTTGATTGGTATGGAGCCAGGCACCTCCTGATCTGAATCTTGAACTGGCTCCAAATTCTGCATGTCCACACCCCTTGTAGTAGATGATTGAGAATTAGTAGCAGTCACCACCGGCCATGTGCACTGGCTCAAACTTCTGCATGTCCACACCCCATGTAGTCGATGATTGAGAATTAGTAGCAGTCACCACCGGATTCACTGTCAGGATGATCCATCCTCTCTCCTTCATCAGCTTCAGATCCCACTGTTTCCCTGAGCAGGAAGGTCTGGAATTGAAAATACAGAGGACATTAAATAACATTCACTCAGTACATGGCACTCATTTTGGTTTATAAGCTGGAAATTGATCCATCAGTCTGGTGTCAAGAGTGTCAGGATGGCCGGGTGGTCTAAGGTGCTGCATTCAGGTCACAGTCTCCCTTGGAGCCGTGGGTGCAAACCCCTCTTCTGACAAGTGTCTTTTGCGAGGTGGATACATTTTTGGACTTTTTTTTTCCAAGCACCCTTATCAAAAACAATGTCAACGGTTTCTGTAAATTATCGATAAGATCTATTGTCCGTTGCTTGCACTAATTGCCTGAAGTTGGCTAAATCGCAGTAAATCGGTAAAGCAGGAAATCACAGCATCTTCAACAAATCGTGATAGAGGGGCCGAGATAAAGGTTTCGACCCTACATATCAAAAGCACAGCTGTCAATAGTTCAGCAGGTTCACAGTGCAGAAGGTTCAGTGGCACCAGGGTCCCCTGCATCCCAATCACAGCTGGTTTTTAACTTCTGTATTCAGGGCATGGGAGGGGTGTGTTGCATCGTGCACACACAGTGCCTGTTTCACAGATAAGTTTTAATAAATACACAGAGAATAATATAGAGTCATTGGCCACAAGGAACACCTTCCCTGACCTTTTATTCTCTCCGGTTCCACGTCACCGCGCCTACCATCCAACTCCAAAACTCGGGGGAGAATAACACTCCCTACCTCCCTTGGTGTGCATCATAGGCGTGCCCATGACAAACACAACATTTCTCCTTAACCAATACAAAACAAACATAGCTGCTCAAAAAAAAGATACTATACTAAACCAGTATACAAGAATAGTACACAACAAGAAATGCCACATTCAGTCAATCCACCCCGAATCCTTGCAGCCGCGTTGAGCATGGCGGTCGAGGACTCAAACTGTACCGTTCAAGTCCTTGTCGCAGAGGCACTGAGTTGATTGGTATGGAGCCAGGCACCTCCTGATCTGAATCTTGAACTGGCTCCAAATTCTGCATGTCCACACCCCCTGTAGTAGATGATTGAGAATTAGTAGCAGTCACCACCGGCCATGTGCACTGGCTCAAAATTCAGCATGTCCACACCCCATGTAGTAGATGATTGAGAATTAGTAGCAGTCACCACCGGATCCACTGTCAGGATGATCCATCCTCTCTCCTTCATCAGCTTCAGATCCCACTGTTTCCCTGAGCAGGAAGGTCTGGAATTGAAAATACAGAGGACATTAAACAACATTCACTCAGTACATGGCACTCATTTTGGTTTATAAGCTGGAAATTGAGCCATCAGTGCAGTGTCAAGAGTGTCAGGATGGCCGAGTGGTCTAAGGCGCTGCGTTCAGGTCGCAGTCTCCTTTGGAGGCGTGGGTTCGAATCCCACTTCTGACAAGTGTCTTTTGCGAGGTGGATACATTTTTTGACTTTTTTTTTCCAAGCACCCGTATCAAAAACAATGTCAACAGTTTCTGTAAATTATCGATAAGATCTATTGTCCGTTGCTTGCACTAATTTCCTGAAGTTGGCTAAATCGCAGTAAATCGGTAAAGCGGGAAATCACAGCATCTTCAACAAATCGTGATAGAGGGGCAGAGATAAAGGTTTCGACCCTACATATCAAGAGCGCAGCTGTCAATAGTTCAGCAGGTTCACAGTGCAGAAGGTTCAGTGGCACCAGGGTCCCCTGCGTCCCAATCACAGCTGGTTTTTAACTTCTGTATTCAGGGCATGGGAGGGGTGTGTTGCATCGTGCACACACGGTGCCTGTTTCGCAGATAAGTTTTTATAAATACAAAGAGAATAATATAGAGTCATTGGCCACGAGGAACACCTTCCCTGACCCTTTATTCTCTGCGGTTCCACGTCACCGCGCCTACCATCCAACTCCAAAACTCGGGGGAGACTAACACTCCCTACCTCCCTTGGTGTGCATCATAGGCGTGCCCATGACGAACACAACATTTCTCCTTAACCAATACAAAACAAACATAGCTGCTCAAAAAAAAGATACTATACTAATCCAGTATACAAGAATAGTACACAACAAGAAATGCCACATTCAGTCAATCCACCCCGAATCCTTGCAGCCGCGTTGAGCATGGCGGTCGAGGACTCAAACTGTACCGTTCAAGTCCTTGTCTCAGAGGCACTGAGTTGATTGGTATGGAGCGAGGCACCTCCTGATCTGAATCTTGAACTGGCTCCAAATTCTGCATGTCCACACCCCTTGTAGTAGATGATTGAGAATTAGTAGCAGTCACCACCGGCCATGTGCACTGGCTCAAACTTCTGCATGTCCACACCCCATGTAGTCGATGATTGAGAATTAGTAGCAGTCACCACCGGATTCACTGTCAGGATGATCCATCCTCTCTCCTTCATCAGCTTCAGATCCCACTGTTTCCCTGAGCAGGAAGGTCTGGAATTGAAAATACAGAGGACATTAAACAACATTCACTCTGTACATGGCACTCATTTTGGTTTATACGCTCGAAATTGAGCCATGAGGGAGGTGTGAAGAGTGTCAGGATGGCCGAGTGGTCTAAGGCGCTGCGTTCAGGTCGCAGCCTCCCTTGGAGGTGTGGGTTCAAATCCCACTTCTGACAAGTGTATTTTGCGAGGTGGATACATTTTTGGACTTTTTTTTCCCAAGCACCGTATCAAAAACAATGTCAACAGTTTCTGTAAATTATCGATAAGATCTATTTTCCATTGCTTGCACTAATTGCCTGAAGTTGGCTAAATCGCAGTAAATCGGTAAAGCAGGAAATCACAGCATCTTCAACAAATCGTGATAGAGGGGCCGAGATAAAGGTTTCGACCCTACATATCAAAAGCGCAGCTGTCAATAGTTCAGCAGGTTCACAGTGCAAAAGGTTCAGTGGCACCAGGGTCCCCTGCATCCCAATCACAGCTGGTTTTTAACTTCTGTATTCAGGGGATGGGAGGGGTGGGGGTGTTGCGTCGTGCACACACAGTGCCTGTTTTGCAGAGAAGTTTTAATAAATACACAAAGAATAATATGGAGTCTTTAGCCACGAGGAACACCTTCCCCTACCTTTTATTCTCTCCGATTCCACATCACCGCACCTACCATCCAACTCCAAAACTCGGGGGAGACTAACACTCCCTACCTCCCTTGGTGTGCATCATGGGCGTGCCCATGACGAACACAACATTTCTCCTTAACCAATACAAAACAAACATAGCTGCTCAAAAAAAAGATACTATACTAATCCAGTATACAAGAATAGTACACAACAATAAATACCACATTCAGTCAATCCACCCCGAATCCTTGCAGCCGCGTTGAGCATGGCGGTCGAGGACTCAAACTGTACCGTTCAAGTCCTTGTCTCAGAGGCACTGAGTTGATTGGTATGGAGCCAGGCACCTCCTGATCTGAATCTTGAACTGGCTCCAAATTCTGCATGTCCACACCCCCTGTAGTAGATGATTGAGAATTAGTAGCAGTCACCACCGGCCATATGCACTGGCTCAAAATTCTGCAAATCCACACCCCATGTAGTAGATGATTGAGAATTAGTAGCAGTCACCACAGGTTCCACTGTCAGGATGATCCATCCTCTCTCCTTCATCAGCTTCAGATCCCACTGTTTCCCTGAGCAGGAAGGTCTGGAATTGAAAATACAGAGGACATTAAATAACATTCACTCAGTACATGGCACTCATTTTGGTTTATAAGCTGGAAATTGAGCCATCAGTCTGGTGTCAAGAGTGTCAGGATGGCCGGGTGGTCTAAGGTGCTGCATTCAGGTCACAGTCTCCCTTGGAGACGTGGGTGCAAACCCCTCTTCTGACAAGTGTCTTTTGCGAGGTGGATACATTTTTGGACTTTTTTTTCCCAAGCACCCTTATCAAAAACAATGTCAACGGTTTCTGTAAATTATCGATAAGATCTATTGTCCGTTGCTTGCACTAATTGCCTGAAGTTGGCTAAATCGCAGTAAATCGGTAAAGCAGGAAATCACAGCATCTTCAACAAATCGTGATAGAGGGGCCGAGATAAAGGTTTCGACCCTACATATCAAAAGCACAGCTGTCAATAGTTCAGCAGGTTCACAGTGCAGAAGGTTCAGTGGCACCAGGGTCCCCTGCATCCCAATCACAGCTGGTTTTTAACTTCTGTATTCAGGGCATGGGAGGGGTGTGTTGCATCGTGCACACACAGTGCCTCTTTCACAGATAAGTTTTAATAAATACACAGAGAATAATATAGAGTCATTGGCCACGAGGAACACCTTCCCTGACCTTTTATTCTCTCCGGTTCCACGTCACCGCGCCTACCATCCAACTCCAAAACTCTGGGGAGACTAACACTCCCTACCTCCCTTGGTGTGCATCATAGGCGTGCCCATGACGAACACAACATTTCTCCTTAACCAATACAAAACAAACATAGCTGCTCAAAAAAAAGATACTATACTAATCCAGTATACAAGAATAGTACACAACAAGAAATGCCACATTCAGTCAATCCACCCCGAATCCTTGCAGCCGCGTTGAGCATGGCGGTCGAGGACTCAAACTGTACCGTTCAAGTCCTTGTCGCAGAGGCACTGAGTTGATTGGTATGGAGCCAGGCACCTCCTGATCTGAATCTTGAACTGGCTCCAAATTCTGCATGTCCACACCCCCTGTAGTAGATGATTGAGAATTAGTAGCAGTCACCACCGGCCATGTGCACTGGCTCAAAATTCAGCATGTCCACACCCCATGTAGTAGATGATTGAGAATTAGTAGCAGTCACCACCGGATTCACTGTCAGGATGATCCATCCTCTCTCCTTCATCAGCTTCAGATCCCACTGTTTCACTGAGCAGGAAGGTCTGGAATTGAAAATACAGAGGACATTAAACAACATTCACTCAATACATGGCACTCATTTTGGTTTATAAGCTGGAAATTGAGCCATCAGTGCAATGTCAAGAGTGTCAGGATGTCCGAGTGGTCTAAGGTGCTGCGTTCAGGTGGCAGTCTCCTTTGGAAGCGTGGGTTCGAATCCCACTTCTGACAAGTGTCTTTTGCGAGGTGGATACATTTTTTTACTTTTGTTTTCCAAGCACCCGTATCAAAAACAATGTCAACAGTTTCTGTAAATTATCGATAAGATCTATTGTCCGTTGCTTGCACTAATTTCCTGAAGTTGGCTAAATCGCAGTAAATCGGTAAAGCGGGAAATCACAGCATCTTCAACAAATCGTGATAGAGGGGCAGAGATAAAGGTTTCGACCCTACATATCAAGAGCGCAGCTGTCAATAGTTCAGCAGGTTCACAGTGCAGAAGGTTCAGTGGCACCAGGGTCCCCTGCGTCCCAATCACAGCTGGTTTTTAACTTCTGTATTCAGGGCATGGGAGGGGTGTGTTGCATCGTGCACACACGGTGCCTGTTTCGCAGATAAGTTTTAATAAATACACAGAGAATAATATAGAGTCATTGGCCACGAGGAACACCTTCCCTGACCTTTTATTCTCTCCGGTTCCACGTCACCGCGCCTACCATCCAAATCCAAAACTCAGGGGAGACTAACACTCCCTACCTCCCTTGGTGTGCATCATAGGCGTGCCCATGACGAACACAACATTTCTCCTTAACCAATACAAAACAAACATAGCTGCTCAAAAAAAGATACTATACTAATCCAGTATACAAGAATAGTACACAACAAGAAATGCCACATTCAGTCAATCCACCCCGAATCCTTGCAGCCGCTTTGAGCATGGCGGTCGAGGACTCAAACTGTACCGTTCAAGTCCTTGTCTCAGAGGCACTGAGTTGATTGGTATGGAGCCAGGCATCTCCTGATCTGAATCTTGAACTGGCTCCAAATTCTGCATGTCCACACCCCTTGTAGTAGATGATTGAGAATTAGTAGCAGTCACCACCGGCCATGTGCACTGGCTCAAACTTCTGCATGTCCACACCCCATGTAGTCGATGATTGAGAATTAGTAGCAGTCACCACCGGATTCACTGTCAGGATGATCCATCCTCTCTCCTTCATCAGCTTCAGATCCCACTGTTTCCCTGAGCAGGAAGGTCTGGATTTGAAAATACAGAGGACATTAAACAACATTCACTCAGTACATGGCACTCATTTTGGTTTATACGCTCGAAATTGAGCCATGAGCGTGGTGTGAAGAGTGTCAGGATGGCCGAGTGGTCCAAGGCGCTGCGTTCAGTTTGCAGCCTCCCTTGGAGATGTGGGTTCAAACCCCTCTTCTGACAAGTGTCTTTTGCGAGGTGGATACATTTTTGGACTTTTTTTTTTCAAGCACCCTTATCAAAAACATTGTCAACAGTTTCTGTAAATTATCGATAAGATCTATTTTCCGTTGCTTGCACTAATTGCCTGAAGTTGGCTAAATCGCAGTAAATCGGTAAAGCAGGAAATCACAGCATCTTCAACAAATCGTGATAGAGGGGCCGAGATAAAGGTTTCGACCCTACATATCAAAAGCGCAGCTGTCAATAGTTCAGCAGGTTCACAGTGCAGAAGGTTCAGTGGCACCAGGGTCCCCTGCGTCCCAATCAGAGCTGGTTTTTAACTTCTGTATTCAGGGGATGGGAGGGGTGGGGGTGTTGCGTCGTGCACACACAGTGCCTGTTTTGCAGAGAAGTTTTAATAAATACACAAAGAATAATATGGAGTCTTTGGCCACGAGGAACACCTTCCCCTACCTTTTATTCTCTCCGATTCCACATCACCGCACCTACCATCCAACTCCAAAACTCGGGGAAGACTAACACTCCCTACCTCCCTTGGTGTGCATCATGGGCGTGCCCATGACGAACACAACATTTCTCCTTAACCAATACAAAACAAACATAGCTGCTCCAAAAAAAGATACTATACTAATCCAGTATACAAGAATAGTACACAACAATAAATACCACATTTAGTCAATCCACCCCGAATCCTTGCAGCCGCGTTGAGCATGGCGGTCGAGGACTCAAACTGTACCGTTCAAGTCCTTGTCTCAGAGGCACTGAGTTGATTGGTATGGAGCCAGGCACCTCCTGATCTGAATCTTGAACTGGCTCCAAATTCTGCATGTCCACACCCACTGTAGTAGATGATTGAGAATTAGTAGCAGTCACCACCGGCCATATGCACTGGCTCAAAATTCTGCAAGTCCACACCCCATGTAGTAGATGATTGAGAATTATTAGCAGTCACCACAGGGTGCACTGTCAGGATGGTCCATCCTCTCTCCTTCATCAGCTTCAGATCCCACTGTTTCCCTGAGCAGGAAGGTCTGGAATTGAAAATACAGTGGACATTAAATAACATTCACTCAGTACATGGCACTCATTTTGGTTTATAAGCTGGAAATTGAGCCATCAGTCTGGTGTCAAGAGTGTCAGGATGGCCGGGTGGTCTAAGGTGCTGCATTCAGGTCACAGTCTCCCTTGGAGACGTGGGTTCAAACCCCTCTTCTGACAAGTGTCTTTGCGAGGTGGATACATTTTTGGACTTTTTTTTCCAAGCACCCTTATCAAAAACAATGGCAACAGTTTCTGTAAATTATCGATAAGATCTATTGTCCGTTGCTTGCACTAATTGCCTGAAGTTGGCTAAATCGCAGTAAATCGGTAAAGCAGGAAATCACAGCATCTTCAACAAATGGTGATAGAGGGGCCGAGATAAAGGTTTCGACCCTACATATCAAAAGCACAGCTGTCCATAGTTCAGCAGGTTCACAGTGCAGAAGGTTCAGTGGCACCAGGGTCCCCTGCGTCCCAATCACAGCTGGTTTTTAACTTCTGTATTCTGGGCATGGGAGGGGTGTGTTGCATCGTGCACACACAGTGCCTGTTTCGCAAATAAGTTTTAATAAATACACAGAGAATAATATAGAGTCATTGGCCACGAGGAACACCTTCCCTGACCTTTTATTCTCTCTGGTTCCACGTCACCGCGCCTACCATCCAACTCCAAAACTCGGGGGAGACTAACACTCCCTACCTCCCTTGGTGTGCATCATAGGCGTGCCCATGACGAACACAACATTTCTCCTAAACCAATACAAAACAAACATAGCTGCTAAAAAAAAAGATACTATACTAAACCAGTATACAAGAATAGTACACAACAAGAAATGCCACATTCAGTCAATCCACCCCGAATCCTTGCAGCCGCGTTGAGCATGGCGGTCGAGGACTCAAACTGTACCGTTCAAGTCCTTGTCTCAGAGGCACTGAGTTGATTGGTATGGAGCCAGGCACCTCCTGATCTGAATCTTGAACTGGCTCCAAATTCTGCATGTCCACACCCCCTGTAGTAGATGATTGAGAATTAGTAGCAGTCACCACCAGCCATGTGCACTGGCTCAAAATTCAGCATGTCCACACCCCATGTAGTAGATGATTGAGAATTAGTAGCAGTCACCACCGGATCCACTGTCAGGATGATCCATCCTCTCTCCTTCATCAGCTTCAGATCCCACTGTTTCCCTGAGCAGGAAGGTCTGGAATTGAAAATACAGAGGACATTAAACAACATTCACTCAGTACATGGCACTCATTTTGGTTTATAAGCTGGAAATTGAGCCATCAGTGGAGTGTCAGGATGGCCGAGTGGTCTAAGGTGCTGCGTTCAGGTCGCAGTCTCCTTTGGAGGCGTGGGTTCGAATCCCTCTTCTGACAAGTGTCTTTTGCGAGGTGGATACATTTTTGGACTTTTTTTTTCCAAGCACCCGTATCAAAAACAATGTCAACAGTTTCTGTAAATTATCGATAAGATCTATTGTCCGTTGCTTGCACTAATTTCCCGAAGTTGGCTAAATCGCAGTAAATCGGTAAAGCGGGAAATCACAGCATCTTCAACAAATCGTGATAGAGGGGCAGAGATAAAGATTTCGACCCTACATATCAAGAGCGCAGCTGTCAATAGTTCAGCAGGTTCACAGTGCAGAAGGTTCAGTGGCACCAGGGTCCCCTGCGTCCCAATCACAGCTGGTTTTTAACTTCTGTATTCAGGGCATGGGAGGGGTGTGTTGCATCGTGCACACACAGTGCCTGTTTTGCAAATAAGTTTTAATAAATACACAGAGAATAATATAGAGTCATTGGCCACGAGGAACACCTTCCCTGACCTTTTATTCTCTCCGGTTCCACGTCACCGCGCCTACCATCCAACTCCAAAACTCGGGGGAGACTAACACTCCCTACCTCCCTTGGTGTGCATCATAGGCGTGCCCATGACGAACACAACATTTCTCCTTAACCAATACAAAACAAACATAGCTGCTCAAAAAAAAGATACTATACTAATCCAGTATACAAGAATAGTACACAACAAGAAATGCCACATTCAGTCAATCCACCCCGAATCCTTGCAGCCGCGTTGAGCATGGCGGTCGAGGACTCAAACTGTACCGTTCAAGTGCATGTCTCAGAGGCACTGAGTTGATTGGTATGGAGCCAGGCACCTCCTGATCTGAATCTTGAACTGGCTCCAAATTCTGCAAGTCCACACCCCTTGTAGTAGATGATTGAGAATTAGTAGCAGTCACCACCGGCCATGTGCACTGGCTCAAACTTCTGCATGTCCACACCCCATGTAGTCGATGATTGAGAATTAGTAGCAGTCACCACCGGATTCACTGTCAGGATGATCCATCCTCTCTCCTTCATCAGCTTCAGATCCCACTGTTTCCCTGAGCAGGAAGGTCTGGAATTGAAAATACAGAGGACATTAAACAACATTCACTCAGTACATGGCACTCATTTTGGTTTATACGCTCGAAATTGAGCCATGAGCGAGGTGTGAAAAGTGTCAGGATGGCCGAGTGGTCTAAGGCGTTGCTTTCAGATCGCAGCCTTCCTTGGAGATGTGGGTTCAAATCCCACTTCTGACAAGTGCATTTTTCGAGGTGGATACATTTTTTGACTTTTTTTTCCAAAGCACCGTATCAAAAACAATGTCAACAGTTTGTGTAAATTATCGATAAGATCTATTTTCCGTTGCTTGCACTAATTGCCTGAAGTTGGCTAAATCGCAGTAAATCGGTAAAGCAGGAAATCACAGCATCTTCAACAAATCGTGATAGAGGGGCCGAGATAAAGGTTTCGACCCTACATATCAAAAGCGCAGCTGTCAATAGTTCAGCAGGTTCACAGTGCAGAAGGTTCAGAGGCACCAGGGTCCCCTGCGTCCCAATCACAGCTGGTTTTTAACTTCTGTATTCAGGGCATGGGAGGGGTGTGTTGCATCGTGCACACACAGTGCCTGTTTTGCAAATAAGTTTTAATAAATACAGAGAATAATATAGAGTCATTGGCCACGAGGAACACCTTCCCTGACCTTTTATTCTCTCCGGTTCCACGTCACCGCGCCTACCATCCAACTCCAAAACTCGGGGGAGACTAACACTCCCTACCTCCCTTGGTGTGCATCATAGGCGTGCCCATGACGAACACAACATTTCTCCTTAACCAATACAAAACAAACATAGCTGCTAAAAAAAAAGATACTATACTAAACCAGTATACAAGAATAGTACACAACAAGAAATGCCACATTCAGTCAATCCACCCCGAATCCTTGCAGCCGCGTTGAGCATGGCGGTCGAGGACTCAAACTGTACCGTTCAAGTCCTTGTCTCAGAGGCACTGAGTTGATTGGTATGGAGCCAGGCACCTCCTGATCTGAATCTTGAACTGGCTCCAAATTCTGCATGTCCACACCCCCTGTAGTAGATGATTGAGAATTAGTAGCAGTCACCACCGGCCATGTGCACTGGCTCAAAATTCAGCATGTCCACACCCCATGTAGTAGATGATTGAGAATTAGTAGCAGTCACCACCGGATCCACTGTCAGGATGATCCATCCTCTCTCCTTCATCAGCTTCAGATCCCACTGTTTCCCTGAGCAGGAAGGTCTGGAATTAAAAATATAGAGGACATTAAACAACATTCACTCAGTACATGGCACTCATTTTGGTTTATAAGCTGGAAATTGAGCCACCAGTGCAGTGTCAAGAGTGTCAGGATGGCCGAGTGGTCTAAGGCGCTGCGTTCAGGTTGCAGTCTCCTTTGGAGGCGTGGGTTCGAATCCCACTTCTGACAAGTGTCTTTTGCGAGTTGGATACATTTTTGGACTTTTTTTTTCCAAGCACCCGTATCAAAAACAATGTCAACAGTTTCTGTAAATTATCGATAAGATCTATTGTCCGGTGCTTGCACTAATTTCCTGAAGTTGGCTAAATCGCCGTAAATCGGTAAAGCGGGAAATCACAGCATCTTCAACAAATCGTGATAGAGGGGCAGAGATAAAGGTTTCGACCCTACATATCAAGAGCGCAGCTGTCAATAGTTCAGCAGGTTCACAGTGCAGAAGGTTCAGTGGCACAAGGGTCCCCTGCGTCCCAATCACAGCTGGTTTTTAACT
This sequence comes from Pleurodeles waltl, assembly GCF_031143425.1. Taxonomy (NCBI): domain Eukaryota; kingdom Metazoa; phylum Chordata; class Amphibia; order Caudata; family Salamandridae; genus Pleurodeles; species Pleurodeles waltl. Next base: position 7,572,367 of record NW_027150097.1, read on the forward strand.
TCTGTATTCAGGGCATGGGAGGGGTGTGTTGCATCGTGCACACACGGTGCCTGTTTCGCAGATAAGTTTTAATAAATACACAGAGAATAATATAGAGTCATTGGCCACGAGGAACACCTTCCCTGACCTTTTATTCTCTCCGGTTTCACGTCACCGCGCCTACCATCCAACTCCAAAACTCAGGGGAGACTAACACTCCCTACCTTCCTTGGTGTGCATCATAGGCGTGCCCATGACGAACACAACATTTCTCCTTAACCAATACAAAACAAACATAGCTGCTCAAAAAAAAGATACTATACTAATCCAGTATACAAGAATAGTACACAACAAGAAATGCCACATTCAGTCAATCCACCCCGAATCCTTGCAGCCGCGTTGAGCATGGCGGTCGAGGACTCAAACTGTACCGTTCAAGTGCTTGTCTCAGAGGCACTGAGTTGATTGGTATGGAGCCAGGCACCTCCTGATCTGAATCTTGAACTGGCTCCAAATTCTGCATGTCCACACCCCTTGTAGTAGATGATTGAGAATTAGTAGCAGTCACCACCGGCCATGTGCACTGGCTCAAACTTCTGCATGTCCACACCCCATGTAGTCGATGATTGAGAATTCGTAGCAGTCACCACCGGATTCACTGTCAGGATGATCCATCCTCTCTCCTTCATCAGCTTCAGATCCCACTGTTTCCCTGAGCAGGAAGGTCTGGAATTGAAAATACAGAGGACATTAAACAACATTCACTCAGTACATGGCACTCATTTTGGTTTATACGCTCGAAATTGAGCCATGAGCGAGGTGTGAAGAGTGTCAGGATGGCCGAATGGTCTAAGGCGCTGCGTTCAGATCGCAGCCTCCCTTGGAGGTGTGGGTTCAAATCCCACTTCTGACAAGTGTATTTTGCGAGGTGGATACATTTTTTGACTTTTTTTTCTCAAGCACCGTATCAAAAACAATGTCAAGAGTTTCTGTAAATTATCGATAAGATATATTTTCCGTTGCTTGCACTAATTGCCTGAAGTTGGCTAAATCGCAGTAAATCGGTAAAGCAGGAAATCACAGCATCTTCAACAAATCGTGATAGAGGGGCCGAGATAAAGGTTTCGACCCTACATATCAAAAGCGCAGCTGTCAATAGATCAGCAGGTTCACAGTGCAGAAGGTTCGGTGGCACCAGGGTCCCCTGCGTCCCAATCACAGCTGGTTTTTAACTTCTGTATTCAGGGGATGGGAGGGGTGGGGGTGTTGCGTCGTGCACACACAGTGCCTGTTTTGCAGAGAAGTTTTAATAAATACACAAAGAATAATATGGAGTCTTTAGCCACGAGGAACACCTTCCCCTACCTTTTATTCTCTCCGATTCCACATCACCGCACCTACCATCCAACTCCAAAACTCGGGGGAGACTAACACTCCCTACTTCCCTTGGTGTGCATCATGGGCGTGCCCATGACGAACACAACATTTATCCTTAACCAATACAAAACAAACATAGCTGCTCAAAAAAAAGATACTATACTAATCCAGTATACAAGAATAGTACACAACGATAAATACCACATTCAGTCAATCCACCCCGAATCCTTGCAGCCGCGTTGAGCATGGCGGTCGAGGACTCAAATTGTACCCTTCATGTCCTTGTCTCAGAGGCACTGAGTTGATTGGTATGGAGCCAGGCACCTCCTGATCTGAATCTTGAACTGGCTCCAAATTCTGCATGTCCACACCCCCTGTAGTAGATGATTGAGAATTAGTAGCAGTCACCACCGGCCATATGCACTGGCTCAAAATTCTGCAAGTCCACACCCCATGTAGTAGATGCTTGAGAATTAGTAGCAGTCACCACAGGGTCCACTGTCAGGGTGATCCATCCTCTCTCCTTCATCAGCTTCAGATCCCACTGTTTCCCTGAGCAGGAAGGTCTGGAATTGAAAATACAGAGGACATTAAATAAAATTCACTCAGTACATGGCACTCATTTTGGTTTATAAGCTGGAAATTGAGCCATCAGTCTGGTGTCAAGAGTGTCAGGATGGCCGGGTGGTCTAAGGTGCTGCATTCAGATCACAGTCTCCCTTGGAGACGTGGGTTCAAACCCCTCTTCTGACAAGTGTCTTTTGCGAGTTGGATACATTTTTTGACTTTTTTTTTCCAAGCACCCTTATCAAAAACAATGTCAACAGTTTCTGTAAATTATCAATAAGATCTATTGTCCGTTGCTTGCACTAATTGCCTGAAGTTGGCTAAATCGCAGTAAATCGGTAAAGCAGGAAATCACAGCATCTTCAACAAATCGTGATAGAGGGGCCGAGATAAAGGTTTCGACCCTACATATCAAAAGCACAGCTGTCAATAGTTCAGCAGGTTCACAGTGCAGAAGGTTCAGTGGCACCAGGGTCCCCTGCGTCCCAATCACAGCTGGTTTTTAACTTCTGTATTCAGGGCATGGGAAGGGTGTGTTGCATCATGCACACACAGTGCCTGTTTCGCAAATAAGTTTTAATAAATACACAGAGAATAATATAGAGTCATTGGCCATGAGGAACACCTTCCCTGACCTTTTATTCTCTCCGGTTCCACGTCACCGCGCCTACCATCCAACTCCAAAACTCGGGGGAGACTAACACTCTCTACCTCCCTTGGTGTGCATCATAGGCGTGCCCATGACGAACACAACATTTCTCCTTAACCAATACAAAACAAACATAGCTGCTCAAAAAAAAGATACTATACTAATCCAGTATACAAGAATAGTACACAACGATAAATACCACATTCAGTCAATCCACCCCGAATCCTTGCAGCTGCGTTGAGCATGGCGGTCGAGGACTCAAATTGTACCCTTCAAGTCCTTGTCTCAGAGGCACTGAGTTGATTGGTATGGAGCCAGGCACCTCCTGATCTGAATCTTGAACTGGCTCCAAATTCTGCATGTCCACACCCCCTGTAGTAGATGATTGAGAATTAGTAGCAGTCACCACCGGCCATATGCACTGGCTCAAAATTCTGCAAGTCCACACCCCATGTAGTAGATGATTGAGAATTAGTAGCAGTCACCACAGGGTCCACTGTCAGGGTGATCCATCCTCTCTCCTTCATCAGCTTCAGATCCCACTGTTTCCCTGAGCAGGAAGGTCTGGAATTGAAAATACAGAGGACATTAAATAAAATTCACTCAGTACATGGCACTCATTTTGGTTTATAAGCTGGAAATTGAGCCATCAGTCTGGTGTCAAGAGTGTCAGGATGGCAGGGTGGTCTAAGGTGCTGCATTCAGGTCACAGTCTCCCTTGGAGACGTGGGTTCAAACACCTCTTCTGACAAGTGTCTTTTGCGAGGTGGATACATTTTTTGACTTTTTTTTTCCAAGCACCCTTATCAAAAACAATGTCAACAGTTTCTGTAAATTATCGATAAGATCTATTGTCCGTTGCTTGCACTAATTGCCTGAAGTTGGCTAAATCGCAGTAAATCGGTAAAGCAGGAAATCACAGCATCTTCAACAAATCGTGATAGAGGGGCCGAGATAAAGGTTTCGACCCTACATATCAAAAGCACAGCTGTCAATAGTTCAGCAGGTTCACAGTGTAGAAGGTTCAGTGGCACCAGGGTCCCCTGCGTCCCAATCACAGCTGGTTTTTAACTTCTGTATTCAGGGCATGGGAGGGGTGTGTTGCATCGTGCACACACAGTGCCTGTTTCGCAAATAAGTTTTAATAAATACACAGAGAATAATATAGAGTCATTGGCCACGAGGAACACCTTCCCTGACCTTTTATTCTCTCCGGTTCCACGTCACCGCGCCTACCATCCAACTCCAAAACTCGGGGGAGACTAACACTCCCTACCTCCCTTGGTGTGCATCATAGGCGTGCCCATGACGAACACAACATTTCTCCTTAACCAATACAAAACAAACATAGCTGCTCAAAAAAAAGATACTATACTAATCCAGTATACAAGAATAGTACACAACAAGAAATGCCACATTCAGTCAATCCACCCCGAATCCTTGCAGCCGCGTTGAGCATGGCGGTCGAGGACTCAAACTGTACCGTTCAAGTCCTTGTCTCAGAGGCACTGAGTTGATTAGTATGGAGCCGGGCACCTCCTGATCTGAATCTTGAACTGGCTCCAAATTCTGCATGTCCACACCCCCTGTAGTAGATGATTGAGAATTAGTAGCAGTCACCACTGGCCAGGTGCACTGGCTCAAAATTCAGCATGTCCACACCCCATGTAGTAGATGATTGAGAATTAGTAGCAGTCACCACCGGATCCACTGTCAGGATGATCCATCCTCTCTCCTTCATCAGCTTCAGATCCCACTGTTTCCCTGAGCAGGAAGGTCTGGAATTGAAAATACAGAGGACATTAAACAACATTCACTCAGTACATGGCACTCATTTTGGTTTATAAGCTGGAAATTGAGCCATCAGTGGAGTGTCACGAGTGTCAGGATGGCCAAGTGGTCTAAGGCGCTGCGTTCAGGTCGTAGTCTCCTTTGGAGGCGTGGGTTCGAATCCCCCTTCTGACAAGTGACTTTTGCGAGGTGGATACATTTTTTTACTTTTTTTTTCCAAGCACCCGTATCAAAAACAATGTCAACAGTTTCTGTAAATTATCGATAAGATCTATTGTCCGTTGCTTGCACTAATTTCCTGAAGTTGGCTAAATCGCAGTAAATCGGTAAAGCGGGAAATCACAGCATCTTCAACAAATCGTGATAGAGGTGCAGAGATAAAGGTTTCGACCCTACATATCAAGAGCGCAGCTGTCAATAGTTCAGCAGGTTCACAGTGCAGAAGGTTCAGTGGCACCAGGGTCCCCTGCATCCCAATCACAGCTGGTTTTTAACTTCTGTATTCAGGGCATGGGAGGGGTGTGTTGCATCGTGCACACACGGTGCCTGTTTCGCAGATAAGTTTTAATAAATACACAGAGAATAATATAGAGTCATTGGCCATGAGGAACACCTTCCCTGACCATTTATTCTCTCCGGTTCCACGTCACCGCGCCTACCATCCAACTCCAAAACTCAGGGGAGACTAACACTCCCTACCTCCCTTGGTGTGCATCATTGGCGTGCCCATGACGAACACAACATTTCTCCTTAACCAATACAAAACAAACATAGCTGCTCAAAAAAAAGATACTATACTAATCCAGTATACAAGAATAGTACACAACAAGAAATGCCACATTCAGTCAATCCACCCCGAATCCTTGCAGCCGCGTTGAGCATGGCGGTCGAGGACTCAAACTGTACCGTTCAAGTCCTTGTCTCAGAGGCACTGAGTTGATTGGTATGTGTAGGAGGCTGGACTGGCTTGTAGTGAGTACCAAGGGGTACTTGCACCTTGCACCAGGCCCAGTTATCCCTTATTAGTGTATAGGGTGTCTAGCAGCTTAGGCTGATAGATAATGGTAGCTTAGCAGAGCAGCTTAGGCTGAACTAGGAGACGTGTGAAGCTATTACAGTACCACTTAGTGTCATATGCACAATATCATAAGAAAACACAATACACAGTTATACTAAAAATAAAGGTACTTTATTTTTATGACAATATGCCAAAGTATCTTAGAGTGTACCCTCAGTGAGAGGATAGGAAATATACACAAGATATATATACACAATAGCAAAAATATGCAGTATAGTCTTAGAAAACAGTGCAAACAATGTATAGTTACAATAGGATGCAATGGGGAAACATAGGGATAGGGGCAACACAAACCATATACTCCAAAAGTGGAATGCGAACCACGAATGGACCCCAAACCTATGTGACCTTGTAGAGGGTCGCTGGGACTATTAGAAAATAGTGAGAGTTAGGAAAATAACCCTCCCCAAGACCCTGAAAAGTGAGTGCAAAGTGCACTAAAGTTCCCCTAAAGACAAAGAAGTCGTGTTAGAGGAATAATGCAGGAAAGACACAAACCAGCAATGCAACAACTGTGGATTTCCAATCTAGGGTACCTGTGGAACAAGGGGACCAAGTCCAAAAGTCACAAGCAAGTCGGAGATGGGCAGATGCCCAGGAAATGCCAGCTGCGGGTGCAAAGAAGCTTCGACTGGACGTAAGAAGCTGAGGTTTCTGCAGGAACGAAAAGAGCTAGAGACTTCTCCTTTGGTGGACGGATCCCTCTCGCCTTGGAGAGTCGTGCAGAAGTGTTTTCCTGCCGAAAGAACGCCAACAAGCCTTGGTAGACGCAAATCGTGCGTTTGGCGTTTTTGGACGCTGTTGGAGCCCAGGAGGGACCAGGAGGTCGCAAATTGGACCTGAAGAGAGAGGGGACGTCGAACAAGACAAAGAGCCCTCACTGAGGCAGGTAGCACCCGGAAAAGTGCCAGAAACAGGCACTACGAGGATGCGTGAAATGGTGCTCGCCGAAGTTGCACAAAGGAGTCCCACGTCGCCGGAGACCAACTTAGAAAGTCGTGCAATGCAGGTTAGAGTGCCGTGGACCCAGGCTTGGCTGTGCACAAAGGATTTCCGCCGGAAGTGCACAGGGGCCGGAGTAGCTGCAAAGTCGCGGTTCCCAGCAATGCAGCCCAGCGAGGTGAGGCAAGGACTTACCTCCACCAAACTTGGGCTGAAGAGTCACTGGACTGTGGGGGTCACTTGGACAGAGTCGCTGGATTCGAGGGACCTCGCTCGTCGTGCTGAGAGGAGACCCAAGGGACCGGTAATGCAGCTTTTTGGTGCCTGCGGTTGCAGGGGGAAGATTCCGTCGACCCACGGGAGATTTCTTCGGAGCTTCTGGTGCAGAGAGGAGGCAGGCTACCCCCACAGCATGCACAAGCAGGAAAACAGTCGAGAAGGCGGCAGGATCAGCGTTACAGAGTTGCAGTAGTCGTCTTTGCTACTATGTTGCAGGTTTGCAGGCTTCCAGCGCGGTCAGCAGTCGTTTCCTTATCAGAAGGTGAAGAGAGAGATGCAGAGGAACTCGGATGAGCTCTTGCATTCGTTATCTAAAGTTTCCCCAGAGACAGAGACCCTAAATAGCCAGAAAAGAGGGTTTGGCTACTTAGGAGAGAGGATAGGCTACTAACACCTGAAGGAGCCTATCAGCAGGAGTCTCTGACGTCACCTGGTGGCACTGGCCACTCAGAGCAGTCCAGTGTGCCAGCAGCACCTCTGTTTCCAAGATGGCAGAGGTCTGGAGCACACTGGAGGAGCTCTGGACACCTCCCAGGGGAGGTGCAGGTCAGGGGAGTGGTCACTCCCCTTTTCTTTGTCCAGTTTCACGCCAGAGCAGGGGCTAAGGGGTCCCTTAACCGGTGTAGACTGGCTTATGCAGAATTGGGCACCTCTGTGCCCAACAAAGCATTTCCAGAGGCTGGGGGAGGCTACTCCTCCCCTGCCTTCACACCATTTTCCAAAGGGAGAGGGTGTCACACCCTCTCTCAGAGGAAGTTCTTTGTTCTGCCATCCTGGGCCAGGCCTGGCTGGACCCCAGGAGGGCAGCTGCCTGTCTGAGGGGTTGGCAGCAGCAGCAGCTGCAGAGAAACCCCAGGAAGGGCAGTTTGGCAGTACCAGTGTCTGTGCTACAGACCACTGGGATCATGGGATTGTGCCAACTATGCCAGGATGGCATAGAGGGGGCAATTCCATGATCATAGACATGTTACATGGCCATATTCGGAGTTACCATTGTGAAGCTACATATAGGTAGTGACCTATATGTAGTGCACGCGTGTAATGGTGTCCCCGCACTCACAAAGTTCAGGGAATTGGCTCTGAACAATGTGGGGGCACCTTGGCTAGTGCCAGGGTGCCCTCACACTAAGTAACTTTGCACCTAACCTTTACCAGGTAAAGGTTAGACATATAGGTGACTTATAAGTTACTTAAGTGCAGTGTAAAATGGCTGTGAAATAACGTGGACGTTATTTCACTCAGGCTGCAGTGGCAGGCCTGTGTAAGAATTGTCAGAGCTCCCTATGGGTGGCAAAAGAAATGCTGCAGCCCATAGGGATCTCCTGGAACCCCAATACCCTGGGTACCTCAGTACCATATACTAGGGAATTATAAGGGTGTTCCAGTAAGCCAATATAAATTGGTAAAAATGGTCACTAGCCTGTTAGTGACAATTTGGAAAGAAATGAGAGAGCATAACCACTGAGGTTCTGATTAGCAGAGCCTCAGTGAGACAGTTAGTCACTACACAGGTAACACATTCAGGCACACTTATGAGCACTGGGGCCCTGGGTTACCAGGGTCCCAGTGACACATACAACTAAAACAACATATATACAGTGAAAAATGGGGGTAACATGCCAGGCAAGATGGTACTTTCCTACACAACCCCCCCCCCAAACGAAGGACAATAAGACTAGCCATGACCTGATGAGTCTTCATTGTCTAAGTGGAAATATCTGGAGAGTCCATCTGCATTGGAGTGGCTACTCCCAGGTCTATGTTCCACTGTATAGTCCATTCCCTGTAGGGATATGGACCACCTCAACAATTTAGGATTTTCACCTTTCATTTGTTTTAGCCAAAGTAGAGGTTTGTGGTCTGTCTGAACAATGAAGTGAGTGCCAAACAGGTATGGCCTCAACTTCTTCAGAGCCCAGACCACAGCAAAGGCCTCCCTCTCAATGGCAGACCAACGCTTTTCTCTAGGGGTCAACCTTCTACTAATAAAAGCAACAGGTTGATCCTGGCCCTCAGAATTAAGTTGTGATAGGACTGCCCCTACTCCTAATTCAGATGCATCAGTTTGGACATAGAATTTTTTAGAGTAACAAGGGCTTTTCAGGACAGGTGCAGAGCACATGGCCTGCTTCAGCTCCTCAAAAGCTTTCTGACAGTTTGCTGTCCATAATACCTTTTTAGGCATTTTCTTGGATGTGAGGTCATTAAGAGGGGCTGCAATGGAGCCATAGTTCTTAATGAACCTCCTGTAATACCCAGTGAGGCCTAGGAAGGCTCTCACCTGAGTCTGAGTGGTAGGGGGAACCCAATCAATAATAGTTTGGATTTTCCCCTGAAGTGGTGCAATCTGTTCCCCACCAACAAGGTGTCCCAGATAAACCACCTTACCCTGCCCTATCTGGCACTTTGAAGCCTTGATAGTGAGGCCTGCCTTTTGCAGGGCCTCCAAAACTTTCCATAGGTGGACCAGGTGATCATCCCAACTGGAGCTAAAGACAGCTATATCGTCCAAATATGCTGCACTGAATGCTTCCAGCCCTTGCAGGACTGTGTTCACCAACCTCTGAAAAGTGGCAGGTGCATTTTTCAAACCAAAAGGCATTACAGTAAACTGGTAATGTCCTCCAATGGTAGAAAATGCAGTCTTAGATTTAGCATCTTCTGATAATTTGATCTGCCAATACCCTGCAGTCAAATCAAAAGTGCTTAGATACTTGGCAGATGCCAGTGTATCTATAAGCTCATCTGCCCTGGGTATAGGGTGAGCATCAGTTTTGGTTACCAAGTTGAGACCTCTATAGTCTACACAAAACCACATTTCCTTCTTTCCATCTTTAGAATTGGGTTTTGGTACCAGTACCACAGGAGAAGCCCATGGACTGTCAGAGTGCTCAACCACTCCTAGTTCCAACATTTTCTGAACTTCTTGCTTTATGCAGTCCCTGACATGGTCAGGCTGCCTATAGATCTTACTTTTGACAGGTAAACTGTCTCCAGTATCTATAGTGTGCTCACACCAAGAAGTGGTGCCTGGCACAGTAGAGAAGAGTTCTGAAAATTGTCCTAGGAGATTTATGCAATTATCTTTCTGCTCAGCAGTAAGACAATCAGCCAAAACTACACCTTCCACAAGAGCATCTTGTTCTGTGGAAGAGAAGAGATCAGGTAGAGGATCACTGTCTTCTTCCTGTCCCTCATCAGTTGCCATGAGCAGGGTGAGATCAGCCCTGTCATAGTAGGGTTTCAGGCGGTTGACATGGAGCACCCTAAGGGGACTCCTGGCAGTGCCTAAGTCAACTAAATAGGTGACTTCTCCCTTCTTTTCAACAATTGTGTGGGGACCACCCCATTTATCTTGGAGTGCTCTTGGGGCCACAGGCTCCAAGACCCACACTTTCTGCCCTGGTTGGTACTGAACCAAAAGAGCCTTCTGATCATGCCATTGCTTCTGGAGCTCTTGGCTGGCCTGAAGGTTTTTACTGGCCTTTTTCATGTACTCAGCCATCCTTGATCTGAGGCCAAGTACATAATCCACAATATCCTGCTTAGGAGCTTTTAAAGGTTGTTCCCAACCCTCCTTTACAAGTGTGAGTGGACCCCTAACAGGGTGTCCAAAAAGAAGTTCAAAGGGGCTGAAGCCCACTCCTTTCTGGGGTACCTCCCTGTAGGCAAAAAGGAGGCATGGTAGAAGGATATCCCATCTCCTGCGGAGTTTTTCAGGGAGACCCATAATCATGCCTTTGAGAGTTTTATTAAATCTCTCCACCAGTCCATTTGTTTGTGGATGATAGGGTGTTGTGAACTTGTATGTTACACCACACTCCTTCCACATGGCCTTTAAGTATGCAGACATGAAATTGCTTCCCCTGTCTGATACCACTTCCTTTGGGAAGCCCACCCTGGAAAATATTCCCAGGAGGGCCTTTGCCACTGCAGGTGCTGTAGTGGTCCTTAAAGGAATAGCTTCAGGATATCTTGTGGCATGGTCCACTACCACTAAGATAAACCTATTGCCTGAAGCAGTAGGAGGGTCAAGGGGCCAACTATGTCAACCCCTACCCTTTCAAAGGGAACCCCAACCACAGGCAGTGGGATAAGGGGTGCCTTTGCGGTGCCACCTGTCTTGCCACTGGCTTGACAGGTTTCACATGACTTACAAAATTCCTTTGTGTCCTCAGACATCCTAGGCCAATGAAACAGGGGAACAAGCCTGTCCCAAGTTTTCATTTGTCCTAGGTGCCCAGCTAAGGGAATGTCATGTGCCAGTGTTAGGAGGAACTTTCTGTACTCCTGAGGAATCACTAATCTCCTGGCAGCTCCAGGTTTAGGATCCCTATGCTCAGTGTACAAGAGGTTGTCCTCCCAGTAAACTCTGTGAGAGTCACTGACATCCCCATTAGCCTGTTTGACAGCTTGCTGTCTGAGACCCTCTAATGTGGGACAGGTTTGCTGTGCCACACTCAGCTCCTCTCTGGCAGGCCCCCCTTCACCCAAAAGCTCAGCAGTGTCTGCTTCCAGCTCCTCTGGTGTAGGTTCTGCACAGGGAGGGAATTCTTCTTCCTCAGAATTAGAATCCACTGTAGAGGGAGGGATAGTAGGAAGTGGTTTGCTTCTACTAGCCCTAGCTTTAGGGAGCACTTGGTCCATTGTTCCAGGATCCAAGCTTCCCTGTCCTTTTTGCTTTTTGGCCTGAGCCCTTGTCAAAGCAAAAATATGCCCTGGGATGCCCAGCATTGCTGCATGGGCCTCCAACTCCACATCTGACCAAGCTGATGTCTCCAAATCATTCCCTAATAGACAGTCTACAGGTAAATCTGAAGCTACCACAACTTTCTTTGGACCAGTTACCCCCCCCCCAGTTGAGATTTACAACAGCCATGGGGTGGCTTTGTGTTATGTTGTGAGCATCGCTTACTTGGTACTGGTGTCCAAGTATGTGTTGTTCAGGGTGCACCAGTTTCTCAATCACCATTGTGACACTGGCACCTGTGTCCCTGTAGGCCTGGACCTCAACACCATTTATTAGGGTTAGTTGCTTGTACTTCTCCAAGTTATGGGGGCAAGCAACCAAAGTGGCTAAATCAATAGCCCCTTCAGAGACTAAAGTAGCCTCTGTGGTCTCCCTAATCAGACCAACCCCAACTAAATTACCAAAAGTGAGCCCAGCTACTCCCTTGGATTGGCTATTAGTAGGTTTGCTCCCACCACCACTGCTATTAGTAGGGACACTAGGTGCAGCAGTAGGGGTTGTAGTGGTAGGAGCTGTGGTGCCTTTCTTTGGACAACTGGGATCTGTTGTCCAATGGCCTTTTATTTTACATAAATAGCACCATGGTTTCTTTTCCTTGTTCTGATTAAAGGAGGATTTGGACCCACCACCCCCACCAGAGTGTTTTTGTGGGCCTGATGAAGACTAATTTTTAGATTTGTCCCCACCCTTGTCAGAAGACTTACCATCCTTCTTTTTGTTGCCATCTTTGTCACCCCCTGTATGAACTTTTCTGTTCACTCTTGTTCTGACCCATTTGTCTGCCTTCTTTCCCAATTCTTGGGGAGAGGTCAGATCAGAGTCCACCAAGTACTGGTGCAACAAATCAGACACACAATTATTAAGAATATGCTCTCTCAGGATTAAGTTATACAGGCTGTCATAATCAGTAACTTTACTGCCATGTAACCACCCCTCCAAGGCCTTCACTGCCTGGTCAATGAAATCAACCCAGTCTTGTGAAGACTCCTTTTTGGTCTCTCTGAACTTTATCCTGTACTGTTCAGTGGTTAAGCCATAACCATCCAGGAGTGCATTCTTAAGAACTTGGAAATTATTAGCATCATTTTCTTTCACAGTAAGGAGCCTATCCCTACCTTTTCCACTAAATGATAGCCATAGGATAGCAGCCCACTGCCTTTGAGGGACATCCTGTACAACACAGGCCCTCTCAAGTGCAGCAAACCACTTGTTAATGTCATCCCCCTCCTTATAAGGGGGAACTATCGTGTGCAGATTCCTGGAATCATGCTCTTTTGCAGGATGACTATGGGGAATACTGCTGCTGCCACCATGGGTATCTAAACCCAACTTCTGTCTTTCCTTCTCTAATTCAAAAGACTGTCTATCCAAATCCAGCTGTTGCTTTTTAAGCTTCAGTCTGGTTTGTTCCACCCTCAACTTATTGAGTTCCCTCTCTAACATTCTGTCATCAGGGTTGGTGGGAGGGACATTTCTAGAAACAGAGCTATGATGGGAATGAACAGAAGGAGACCTGTCCCTTACAGAAGCCAACCTAACAGCTTGGTTTACAGAAACATTACTACCAGTATGGTGAGAATAAATGCTTTTGCTATGATGTGAGACAACACTATTTATTTGGTGTGGCTCATCATCATTACCATCTATGCTAGATTGTCTAGTAATGGGCAGGCTAGGAAGTTTCTTTCCTGAATCTTTTCCTGGGGGAGTCCCTGAATCAGATTGGGAACTATTAGGTACTTTTTCAACAGATGGGGCACCTATGGCCTTATCCTGTTCTCTAAGCATGTTAAGTAACAGTTCCAAGGAAGGATTCTTCCCTACACTCAAACCTCTCTCTATACAGAGACTCCTTGCTCTTTTCCAGCTAAGGGTGTCATATGCAAGTTTGGACAGATCAACACTTTGGCCTGTGCCAGACATTTTTTAGAGAGAGTTAAAGTGATAGAAAAAGAGAAAAAAGTTTTCAGAACTTTTTGGAAAGACAGAAAAAACTTTTTAAACTTTTAAGAACTTTTTGAAAGTTTAGAAGTACTTTTCAGCACTTAGAAAAGAGTGAAAAGAGGAAATGCAAAACTTTTTGGCTATGTGTATATACACTGAACTTGTTTTGTATATTTTTCTCTTATGAAAAGTACAATGACAAGAGTGGTAAGTAGTCTCAAGCACTTATCCCACCACTGCACAACCAATGTAGGAGGCTGGACTGGCTTGTAGTGAGTACCAAGGGGTACTTGCACCTTGCACCAGGCCCAGTTATCCCTTATTAGTGTATAGGGTGTCTAGCAGCTTAGGCTGATAGATAATGGTAGCTTAGCAGAGCAGCTTAGGCTGAACTAGGAGACGTGTGAAGCTACTACAGTACCACTTAGTGTCATATGCACAATATCATAAGAAAACACAATACACAGTTATACTAAAAATAAAGGTACTTTATTTTTATGACAATATGCCAAAGTATCTTAGAGTGTACCCTCAGTGAGAGGATAGGAAATATACACAAGATATATATACACAATAGCAAAAATATGCAGTATAGTCTTAGAAAACAGTGCAAACAATGTATAGTTACAATAGGATGCAATGGGGAAACATAGGGATAGGGGCAACACAAACCATATACTCCAAAAGTAGAATGCGAACCACGAATGGACCCCAAACCTATGTGACCTTGTAGAGGGTCGCTGGGACTATTAGAAAATAGTGAGAGTTAGGAAAATAACCCTCCCCAAGACCCTGAAAAGTGAGTGCAAAGTGCACTAAAGTTCCCCTAAAGACAAAGAAGTCGTGTTAGAGGAATAATGCAGGAAAGACACAAACCAGCAATGCAACAACTGTGGATTTCCAATCTAGGGTACCTGTGGAACAAGGGGACCAAGTCCAAAAGTCACAAGCAAGTCGGAGATGGGCAGATGCCCAGGAAATGCCAGCTGCGGGTGCAAAGAAGCTTCGACTGGACAGAAGAAGCTGAGGTTTCTGCAGGAACGAAAAGGGCTAGAGACTTCTCCTTTGGTGGACGGATCCCACTCGCCTTGGAGAGTCGTGCAGAAGTGTTTTCCCGCCGAAAGGACGCCAACAAGCCTTGGTAGGCGCAAATCGTGCGTTTGGCGTTTTTGGACGCTGCTGGAGACCAGGAGGGACCAGGAGGTCGCAAATTGGACCTCAAGAGAGAGGGGACATCGAGCAAGACAAAGAGCCCTCACTGAAGCAGGTAGCGCCCGGAGAAGTGCCAGAAACAGGCACTACGAGGATGCGTGAAACGGTGCTCGCCAAAGTTGCACAAAGGAGTCCCACGTCGCCGGAGACCAACTTAGAAAGTCGTGCAATGCAGGTTAGAGTGCCGTGGACCCAGGCTTGGCTGTGCACAAAGGATTTCCGCCGGAAGTGCACAGGGGCCGGAGTAGCTGCAAAGTCGCGGTTCCCAGCAATGCAGCCCAGCGAGGTGAGGCAAGGACTTACCTCCACCAAACTTGGGCTGAAGAGTCACTGGACTGTGGGGGTCACTTGGACAGAGTCGCTGGATTCGAGGGACCTCGCTCGTCGTGCTGAGAGGAGACCCAAGGGACCGGTAATGCAGCTTTTTGGTGCCTGCGGTTGCAGGGGGAAGATTCCGTCGACCCACGGGAGATTTCTTCGGAGCTTCTGGTGCAGAGAGGAGGCAGGCTACCCCCACAGCATGCACAAGCAGGAAAACAGTCGAGAAGGCGGCAGGATCAGCGTTACAGAGTTGCAGTAGTCGTCTTTGCTACTATGTTGCAGGTTTGCAGGCTTCCAGCGCGGTCAGCAGTCGTTTCCTTATCAGAAGGTGAAGAGAGAGATGCAGAGGAACTCGGATGAGCTCTTGCATTCGTTATCTAAAGTTTCCCCAGAGACAGAGACCCTAAATAGCCAGAAAAGAGGGTTTGGCTACTTAGGAGAGAGGATAGGCTACTAACACCTGAAGGAGCCTATCAGCAGGAGTCTCTGACGTCACCTGGTGGCACTGGCCACTCAGAGCAGTCCAGTGTGCCAGCAGCACCTCTGTTTCCAAGATGGCAGAGGTCTGGAGCACACTGGAGGAGCTCTGGACACCTCCCAGGGGAGGTGCAGGTCAGGGGAGTGGTCACTCCCCTTTTCTTTGTCCAGTTTCGCGCCAGAGCAGGGGCTAAGGGGTCCCTGAACCGGTGTAGACTGGCTTATGCAGAATTGGGCACCTCTGTGCCCAACAAAGCATTTCCAGAGGCTGGGGGAGGCTACTCCTCCCCTGCCTTCACACCATTTTCCAAAGGGAGAGGGTGTCACACCCTCTCTCAGAGGAAGTTCTTTGTTCTGCCATCCTGGGCCAGGCCTGGCTGGACCCCAGGAGGGCAGCTGCCTGTCTGAGGGGTTGGCAGCAGCAGCAGCTGCAGAGAAACCCCAGGAAGGGCAGTTTGGCAGTACCAGTGTCTGTGCTACAGACCACTGGGATCATGGGATTGTGCCAACTATGCCAGGATGGCATAGAGGGGGCAATTCCATGATCATAGACATGTTACATGGCCATATTCGGAGTTACCATTGTGAAGCTACATATAGGTAGTGACCTATATGTAGTGCACGCGTGTAATGGTGTCCCCGCACTCACAAAGTTCAGGGAATTGGCTCTGAACAATGTGGGGGCACCTTGGCTAGTGCCAGGGTGCCCTCACACTAAGTAACTTTGCACCTAACCTTTACCAGGTAAAGGTTAGACATATAGGTGACTTATAAGTTACTTAAGTGCATTGTAAAATGGCTGTGAAATAACGTGGACGTTATTTCACTCAGGCTGCAGTGGCAGGCCTGTGTAAGAATTGTCAGAGCTCCCTATGGGTGGCAAAAGAAATGCTGCAGCCCATAGGGATCTCCTGGAACCCCAATACCCTGGGTACCTCAGTACCATATACTAGGGAATTATAAGGGTGTTCCAGTAAGCCAATATAAATTGGTAAAAATGGTCACTAGCCTGTTAGTGACAATTTGGAAAGAAATGAGAGAGCATAACCACTGAGGTTCTGATTAGCAGAGCCTCAGTGAGACAGTTAGTCACTACACAGGTAACACATTCAGGCACACTTATGAGCACTGGGGCCCTGGGTTACCAGGGTCCCAGTGACACATACAACTAAAACAACATATATACAGTGAAAAATGGGGGTAACATGCCAGGCAAGATGGTACTTTCCTACACAACCCCCCCCCCCCAAACGAAGGACAATAAGACTAGCCATGACCTGATGAGTCTTCATTGTCTAAGTGGAAATATCTGGAGAGTCCATCTGCATTGGAGTGGCTACTCCCAGGTCTATGTTCCACTGTATAGTCCATTCCCTGTAGGGATATGGACCACCTCAACAATTTAGGATTTTCACCTTTCATTTGTTTTAGCCAAAGTAGAGGTTTGTGGTCTGTCTGAACAATGAAGTGAGTGCCAAACAGGTATGGCCTCAACTTCTTCAGAGCCCAGACCACAGCAAAGGCCTCCCTCTCAATGGCAGACCAACGCTTTTCTCTAGGGGTCAACCTTCTACTAATAAAAGCAACAGGTTCATCCTGGCCCTCAGAATTAAGTTGTGATAGGACTGCCCCTACTCCTAATTCAGATGCATCAGTTTGGACATAGAATTTTTTAGAGTAACAAGGGCTTTTCAGGACAGGTGCAGAGCACATGGCCTGCTTCAGCTCCTCAAAAGCTTTCTGACAGTTTGCTGTCCATAATACCTTTTTAGGCATTTTCTTGGATGTGAGGTCATTAAGAGGGGCTGCAATGGAGCCATAGTTCTTAATGAACCTCCTGTAATACCCAGTGAGGCCTAGGAAGGCTCTCACCTGAGTCTGAGTGGTAGGGGGAACCCAATCAATAATAGTTTGGATTTTCCCCTGAAGTGGTGCAATCTGTTCCCCACCAACAAGGTGTCCCAGATAAACCACCTTACCCTGCCCTATCTGGCACTTTGAAGCCTTGATAGTGAGGCCTGCCTTTTGCAGGGCCTCCAAAACTTTCCATAGGTGGACCAGGTGATCATCCCAACTGGAGCTAAAGACAGCTATATCGTCCAAATATGCTGCACTGAAAGCTTCCAGCCCTTGCAGGACTGTGTTCACCAACCTCTGAAAAGTGGCAGGTGCATTTTTCAAACCAAAAGGCATTACAGTAAACTGGTAATGTCCTCCAATGGTAGAAAATGCAGTCTTAGATTTAGCATCTTCTGATAATTTGATCTGCCAATACCCTGCAG
This sequence comes from Pleurodeles waltl, assembly GCF_031143425.1. Classification (NCBI taxonomy): domain Eukaryota; kingdom Metazoa; phylum Chordata; class Amphibia; order Caudata; family Salamandridae; genus Pleurodeles; species Pleurodeles waltl. Next base: position 7,590,015 of record NW_027150097.1, read on the forward strand.
TCAAATCAAAAGTGCTTAGATACTTGGCAGATGCCAGTGTATCTATAAGCTCATCTGCCCTGGGTATAGGGTGAGCATCAGTTTTGGTTACCAAGTTGAGACCTCTATAGTCTACACAAAACCACATTTCCTTCTTTCCATCTTTAGAATTGGGTTTTGGTACCAGTACCACAGGAGAAGCCCATGGACTGTCAGAGTGCTCAACCACTCCTAGTTCCAACATTTTCTGAACTTCTTGCTTTATGCAGTCCCTGACATGGTCAGGCTGCCTATAGATCTTACTTTTGACAGGTAAACTGTCTCCAGTATCTATAGTGTGCTCACACCAAGAAGTGGTGCCTGGCACAGTAGAGAAGAGTTCTGAAAATTGTCCTAGGAGATTTATGCAATTATCTTTCTGCTCAGCAGTAAGACAATCAGCCAAAACTACACCTTCCACAAGAGCATCTTGTTCTGTGGAAGAGAAGAGATCAGGTAGAGGATCACTGTCTTCTTCCTGTCCCTCATCAGTTGCCATGAGCAGGGTGAGATCAGCCCTGTCATAGTAGGGTTTCAGGCGGTTGACATGGAGCACCCTAAGGGGACTCCTGGCAGTGCCTAAGTCAACTAAATAGGTGACTTCTCCCTTCTTTTCAACAATTGTGTGGGGACCACCCCATTTATCTTGGAGTGCTCTTGGGGCCACAGGCTCCAAGACCCACACTTTCTGCCCTGGTTGGTACTGAACCAAAAGAGCCTTCTGATCATGCCATTGCTTCTGGAGCTCTTGGCTGGCCTGAAGGTTTTTACTGGCCTTTTTCATGTACTCAGCCATCCTTGATCTGAGGCCAAGTACATAATCCACAATATCCTGCTTAGGAGCTTTTAAAGGTTGTTCCCAACCCTCCTTTACAAGTGTGAGTGGACCCCTAACAGGGTGTCCAAAAAGAAGTTCAAAGGGGCTGAAGCCCACTCCTTTCTGGGGTACCTCCCTGTAGGCAAAAAGGAGGCATGGTAGAAGGATATCCCATCTCCTGCGGAGTTTTTCAGGGAGACCCATAATCATGCCTTTGAGAGTTTTATTAAATCTCTCCACCAGTCCATTTGTTTGTGGATGATAGGGTGTTGTGAACTTGTATGTTACACCACACTCCTTCCACATGGCCTTTAAGTATGCAGACATGAAATTGCTTCCCCTGTCTGATACCACTTCCTTTGGGAAGCCCACCCTGGAAAATATTCCCAGGAGGGCCTTTGCCACTGCAGGTGCTGTAGTGGTCCTTAAAGGAATAGCTTCAGGATATCTTGTGGCATGGTCCACTACCACTAAGATAAACCTATTGCCTGAAGCAGTAGGAGGGTCAAGGGGCCAACTATGTCAACCCCTACCCTTTCAAAGGGAACCCCAACCACAGGCAGTGGGATAAGGGGTGCCTTTGCGGTGCCACCTGTCTTGCCACTGGCTTGACAGGTTTCACATGACTTACACAATTCCTTTGTGTCCTCAGACATCCTAGGCCAATGAAACAGGGGAACAAGCCTGTCCCAAGTTTTCATTTGTCCTAGGTGCCCAGCTAAGGGAATGTCATGTGCCAGTGTTAGGAGGAACTTTCTGTACTCCTGAGGAATCACTAATCTCCTGGCAGCTCCAGGTTTAGGATCCCTATGCTCAGTGTACAAGAGGTTGTCCTCCCAGTAAACTCTGTGAGAGTCACTGACATCCCCATTAGCCTGTTTGACAGCTTGCTGTCTGAGACCCTCTAATGTGGGACAGGTTTGCTGTGCCACACTCAGCTCCTCTCTGGCAGGCCCCCCTTCACCCAAAAGCTCAGCAGTGTCTGCTTCCAGCTCCTCTGGTGTAGGTTCTGCACAGGGAGGGAATTCTTCTTCCTCAGAATTAGAATCCACTGTAGAGGGAGGGATAGTAGGAAGTGGTTTGCTTCTACTAGCCCTAGCTTTAGGGAGCACTTGGTCCATTGTTCCAGGATCCAAGCTTCCCTGTCCTTTTTGCTTTTTGGCCTGAGCCCTTGTCAAAGCAAAAATATGCCCTGGGATGCCCAGCATTGCTGCATGGGCCTCCAACTCCACATCTGACCAAGCTGATGTCTCCAAATCATTCCCTAATAGACAGTCTACAGGTAAATCTGAAGCTACCACAACTTTCTTTGGACCAGTTACCCCCCCCCCAGTTGAGATTTACAACAGCCATGGGGTGGCTTTGTGTTATGTTGTGAGCATCGGTTACTTGGTACTGGTGTCCAAGTATGTGTTGTTCAGGGTGCACCAGTTTCTCAATCACCATTGTGACACTGGCACCTGTGTCCCTGTAGGCCTGGACCTCAACACCATTTATTAGGGTTAGTTGCTTGTACTTCTCCAAGTTATGGGGGCAAGCAACCAAAGTGGCTAAATCAATAGCCCCTTCAGAGACTAAAGTAGCCTCTGTGGTCTCCCTAATCAGACCAACCCCAACTAAATTACCAAAAGTGAGCCCAGCTACTCCCTTGGATTGGCTATTAGTAGGTTTGCTCCCACCACCACTGCTATTAGTAGGGACACTAGGTGCAGCAGTAGGGGTTGTAGTGGTAGGAGCTGTGGTGCCTTTCTTTGGACAACTGGGATCTGTTGTCCAATGGCCTTTTATTTTACATAAATAGCACCATGGTTTCTTTTCCTTGTTCTGATTAAAGGAGGATTTGGACCCACCACCCCCACCAGAGTGTTTTTGTGGGCCTGATGAAGACTAATTTTTAGATTTGTCCCCACCCTTGTCAGAAGACTTACCATCCTTCTTTTTGTTGCCATCTTTGTCACCCCCTGTATGAACTTTTCTGTTCACTCTTGTTCTGACCCATTTGTCTGCCTTCTTTCCCAATTCTTGGGGAGAGGTCAGATCAGAGTCCACCAAGTACTGGTGCAACAAATCAGACACACAATTATTAAGAATATGCTCTCTCAGGATTAAGTTATACAGGCTGTCATAATCAGTAACTTTACTGCCATGTAACCACCCCTCCAAGGCCTTCACTGCCTGGTCAATGAAATCAACCCAGTCTTGTGAAGACTCCTTTTTGGTCTCTCTGAACTTTATCCTGTACTGTTCAGTGGTTAAGCCATAACCATCCAGGAGTGCATTCTTAAGAACTTGGAAATTATTAGCATCATTTTCTTTCACAGTAAGGAGCCTATCCCTACCTTTTCCACTAAATGATAGCCATAGGATAGCAGCCCACTGCCTTTGAGGGACATCCTGTACAACACAGGCCCTCTCAAGTGCAGCAAACCACTTGTTAATGTCATCCCCCTCCTTATAAGGGGGAACTATCGTGTGCAGATTCCTGGAATCATGCTCTTTTGCAGGATGACTATGGGGAATACTGCTGCTGCCACCATGGGTATCTAAACCCAACTTCTGTCTTTCCTTCTCTAATTCAAAAGACTGTCTATCCAAATCCAGCTGTTGCTTTTTAAGCTTCAGTCTGGTTTGTTCCACCCTCAACTTATTGAGTTCCCTCTCTAACATTCTGTCATCAGGGTTGGTGGGAGGGACATTTCTAGAAACAGAGCTATGATGGGAATGAACAGAAGGAGACCTGTCCCTTACAGAAGCCAACCTAACAGCTTGGTTTACAGAAACATTACTACCAGTATGGTGAGAATAAATGCTTTTGCTATGATGTGAGACAACACTATTTATTTGGTGTGGCTCATCATCATTACCATCTATGCTAGATTGTCTAGTAATGGGCAGGCTAGGAAGTTTCTTTCCTGAATCTTTTCCTGGGGGAGTCCCTGAATCAGATTGGGAACTATTAGGTACTTTTTCAACAGATGGGGCACCTATGGCCTTATCCTGTTCTCTAAGCATGTTAAGTAACAGTTCCAAGGAAGGATTCTTCCCTACACTCAAACCTCTCTCTATACAGAGACTCCTTGCTCTTTTCCAGCTAAGGTTGTCATATGCAAGTTTGGACAGATCAACACTTTGGCCTGTGCCAGACATTTTTTAGAGAGAGTTAAAGTGATAGAAAAAGAGAAAAAAGTTTTCAGAACTTTTTGGAAAGACAGAAAAAACTTTTTAAACTTTTAAGAACTTTTTGAAAGTTTAGAAGTACTTTTCAGCACTTAGAAAAGAGTGAAAAGAGGAAATGCAAAACTTTTTGGCTATGTGTATATACACTGAACTTGTTTTGTATATTTTTCTCTTATGAAAAGTACAATGACAAGAGTGGTAAGTAGTCTCAAGCACTTATCCCACCACTGCACAACCAATGTAGGAGGCTGGACTGGCTTGTAGTGAGTACCAAGGGGTACTTGCACCTTGCACCAGGCCCAGTTATCCCTTATTAGTGTATAGGGTGTCTAGCAGCTTAGGCTGATAGATAATGGTAGCTTAGCAGAGCAGCTTAGGCTGAACTAGGAGACGTGTGAAGCTACTACAGTACCACTTAGTGTCATATGCACAATATCATAAGAAAACACAATACACAGTTATACTAAAAATAAAGGTACTTTATTTTTATGACAATATGCCAAAGTATCTTAGAGTGTACCCTCAGTGAGAGGATAGGAAATATACACAAGATATATATACACAATAGCAAAAATATGCAGTATAGTCTTAGAAAACAGTGCAAACAATGTATAGTTACAATAGGATGCAATGGGGAAACATAGGGATAGGGGCAACACAAACCATATACTCCAAAAGTAGAATGCGAACCACGAATGGACCCCAAACCTATGTGACCTTGTAGAGGGTCGCTGGGACTATTAGAAAATAGTGAGAGTTAGGAAAATAACCCTCCCCAAGACCCTGAAAAGTGAGTGCAAAGTGCACTAAAGTTCCCCTAAAGACAAAGAAGTCGTGTTAGAGGAATAATGCAGGAAAGACACAAACCAGCAATGCAACAACTGTGGATTTCCAATCTAGGGTACCTGTGGAACAAGGGGACCAAGTCCAAAAGTCACAAGCAAGTCGGAGATGGGCAGATGCCCAGGAAATGCCAGCTGCGGGTGCAAAGAAGCTTCGACTGGACAGAAGAAGCTGAGGTTTCTGCAGGAACGAAAAGGGCTAGAGACTTCTCCTTTGGTGGACAAATCCCACTCGCCTTGGAGAGTCGTGCAGAAGTGTTTTCCCGCCGAAAGGACGCCAACAAGCCTTGGTAGGCGCAAATCGTGCGTTTGGCGTTTTTGGACGCTGCTGGAGACCAGGAAGGACCAGGAGGTCGCAAATTGGACCTCAAGAGAGAGGGGACATCGAGCAAGACAAAGAGCCCTCACTGAAGCAGGTAGCACCCGGAGAAGTGCCAGAAACAGGCACTACGAGGATGCATGAAACGGTGCTCGCCAAAGTTGCACAAAGGAGTCCCACGTCGCCGGAGACCAACTTAGAAAGTCGTGCAATGCAGGTTAGAGTGCCGTGGACCCAGGCTTGGCTGTGCACAAAGGATTTCCGCCGGAAGTGCACAGGGGCCGGAGTAGTTGCAAAGTCGCGGTTCCCAGCAATGCAGTCCAGCGACGTGAGGCAAGGACTTACCTCCACCAAACTTGGGCTGAAGAGTCACTGGACTGTGGGGGTCACTTGGACAGAGTCGCTGGATTCGAGGGACCTCGCTCGTCGTGCTGAGAGGAGACCCAAGGGACCGGTAATGCAGCTTTTTGGTGCCTGCGGTTGCAGGGGGAAGATTACGTCGACTCACGGGAGATTTCTTCGGAGCTTCTGGTGCAGAGAGGAGGCAGGCTACCCCCACAGCATGCACAAGCAGGAAAACAGTCGAGAAGGCGGCAGGATCAGCGTTACCGAGTTGCAGTAGTCGTCTTTGCTACTATGTTGCAGGTTTGCAGGCTTCCAGCGCGGTCAGCAGTCGTTTCCTTATCAGAAGGTGAAGAGAGAGATGCAGAGGAACTCGGATGAGCTCTTGCATTCGTTATCTAAAGTTTCCCCAGAGACAGAGACCCTAAATAGCCAGAAAAGAGGGTTTGGCTACTTAGGAGAGAGGATAGGCTACTAACACCTGAAGGAGCCTATCAGCAGGAGTCTCTGACGTCACCTGGTGGCACTGGCCACTCAGAGCAGTCCAGTGTGCCAGCAGCACCTCTGTTTCCAAGATGGCAGAGGTCTGGAGCACACTGGAGGAGCTCTGGACACCTCCCAGGGGAGGTGCAGGTCAGGGGAGTGGTCACTCCCCTTTCCTTTGTCCAGTTTCGCGCCAGAGCAGGGGCTAAGGGGTCCCTGAACCGGTGTAGACTGGCTTATGCAGAATTGGGCACCTCTGTGCCCAACAAAGCATTTCCAGAGGCTGGGGGAGGCTACTCCTCCCCTGCCTTCACACCATTTTCCAAAGGCAGAGGGTGTCACACCCTCTCTCAGAGGAAGTTCTTTGTTCTGCCATCCTGGGCCAGGCCTGGCTGGACCCCAGGAGGGCAGCTGCCTGTCTGAGGGGTTGGCAGCAGCAGCAGCTGCAGAGAAACCCCAGCAAGGGCAGTTTGGCAGTACCAGGGTCTGTGCTACAGACCACTGGGATCATGGGATTGTGCCAACTATGCCAGGATGGCATAGAGGGGGCAATTCCATGATCATAGACATGTTACATGGCCATATTCGGAGTTACCATTGTGAAGCTACATATAGGTAGTGACCTATATGTAGTGCACGCGTGTAATGGTGTCCCCGCACTCACAAAGTTCAGGGAATTGGCTCTGAACAATGTGGGGGCACCTTGGCTAGTGCCAGGGTGCCCTCACACTAAGTAACTTTGCACCTAACCTTTACCAGGTAAAGGTTAGACATATAGGTGACTTATAAGTTACTTAAGTGCAGTGTAAAATGGCTGTGAAATAACGTGGACGTTATTTCACTCAGGCTGCAGTGGCAGGCCTGTGTAAGAATTGTCAGAGCTCCCTATGGGTGGCAAAAGAAATGCTGCAGCCCATAGGGATCTCCTGGAACCCCAATACCCTGGGTACCTCAGTACCATATACTAGGGAATTATAAGGGTGTTCCAGTAAGCCAATGTAAATTGGTAAAAATGGTCACTAGCCTGTTAGTGACAATTTGGAAAGAAATGAGAGAGCATAACCACTGAGGTTCTGGTTAGCAGAGCCTCAGTGAGACAGTTAGTCACTACACAGGTAACACATTCAGGCACACTTATGAGCACTGGGGCCCTGGGTTACCAGGGTCCCAGTGACACATACAACTAAAACAACATATATACAGTGAAAAATGGGGGTAACATGCCAGGCAAGATGGTACTTTCCTACAGTATGGAGCCAGGCACCTCCTGATCTGAATCTTGAACTGGCTCCAAATTCTGCATGTCCACACCCACTGTAGTAGATGATTGAGAATTAGTAGCAGTCACCACCGGCCATATGCACTGGCTCAAAATTCTGCAAGTCCACACCCCATGAAGTAGATGATTGAGAATTAGTAGCAGTCACCACAGGGTCCACTGTCAGGATGGTCCATCCTCTCTCCTTCATCAGCTTCAGATCCCACTGTTTCCCTGAGCAGGAAGGTCTGGAATTGAAAATACAGAGGACATTAAATAACATTCACTCAGTACATGGCACTCATTTTGGTTTATAAGCTGGAAATTGAGCCATCAGTTTGGTGTCAAGAGTGTCAGGATGGCCGGGTGGTCTAAGGTGCTGCATTCAGGTCACAGTCTCCCTTTCAGACGTGGGTTCAAACCCCTCTTCTGACACGTGTCTTTGCGAGGTGGATACATTTTTGGACTTTTTTTTCCAAGCACCCTTATCAAAAACAATGGCAACAGTTTCTGTAAATTATCGATAAGATCTATTGTCCGTTGCTTGCACTAATTGCCTGAAGTTGGCTAAATCGCAGTAAATCGGTAAAGCAGGAAATCACAGCATCTTCAACAAATGGTGATAGAGGGGCCGAGATAAAGGTTTCGACCCTACATATCAAAAGCACAGCTGTCCATAGTTCAGCAGGTTCACAGTGCAGAAGGTTCAGTGGCACCAGGGTCCCCTGCGTCCCAATCACAGCTGGTTTTTAACTTCTGTATTCAGGGCATGGGAGGGGTGTGTTGCATCGTGCACACACAGTGCCTGTTTCGCAGATAAGTTTTAATAAATACACAGAGAATAATATAGAGTCATTGGCCACGAGGAACACCTTCCCTGACCTTTTATTCTCTCCGGTTCCACGTCACCGCGCCTACCATCCAACTCCAAAACTCGGGGGAGACTAACACTCCCTACCTTCCTTGGTGTGCATCATAGGCGTGCCCATGACGAACACAACATTTCTCCTTTACCAATACAAAACAAACATAGCTGCTCAAGAAAAAGATACTATACTAATCCAGTATACAAGAATAGTACACAACAAGAAATGCCACATTCAGTCAATCCACCCCGAATCCTTGCAGCCGCGTTGAGCATGGCGGTCGAGGACTCAAACTGTACCCTTCAAGTGCTTGTCTCAGAGGCACTGAGTTGATTGGTATGGAGCCAGGCACCTCCTGATCTGAATCTTGAACTGGCTCCAAATTCTGCATGTCCACACCCCTTGTAGTAGATGATTGAGAATTAGTAGCAGTCACCACCGGCCATGTGCACTGGCTCAAACTTCTGCATGTCCACACCCCATGTAGTCGATGATTGAGAATTAGTAGCAGTCACCACCGGATTCACTGTCAGGATGATCCATCCTCTCTCCTTCATCAGCTTCAGATCCCACTGTTTCCCTGAGCAGGAAGGTCTGGAATTGAAAATACAGAGGACATTAAACAACATTCACTCAGTACATGGCACTCATTTTGGTTTATACGCTCAAAATTGAGCCATGAGCAAGGTGGGAAGAGTGTCAGGATGGCCGAGTGGTCTAAGGCGCTGCGTTCAGATCGCAGCCTTCCTTGGAGATGTGGGCTCAAATCCCACTTCTGACAAGTGTATTTTGCGAGGTGGATACATTTTTTGACTTTTTTTTCCAAAGCACCGTATCAAAAACAATGTCAACAGTTTGTGTAAATTATCGATAAGATCTATTTTCCGTTGCTTGCACTAATTGCCTGAAGTTGGCTAAATCGCAGTAAATCGGTAAAGCAGGAAATCACAGCATCTTCAACAAATCGTGATAGAGGGGCCGAGATAAAGGTTTCGACCCTACATATCAAAAGCGCAGCTGTCAATAGTTCAGCAGGTTCACAGTGCAGAAGGTTCAGTGGCACCAGGGTCCCCTGCGTCCCAATCACAGCTGGTTTTTAACTTCTGTATTCAGGGGATGGGAGGGGTGGGGGTGTTGCGTCGTGCACACACAGTGCCTGTTTTGCAGAGAAGTTTTAATAAATACACAAAGAATAATATGGAGTCTTTAGCCACGAGGAACACCTTCCCCTACCTTTTATTCTCTCCGATTCCACATCACCGCACCTACCATCCAACTCCAAAACTCGGGGGAGACTAACACTCCCTACCTCCCTTGGTGTGCATCATGGGCGTGCCCATGACGAACACAACATTTATCCTTAACCAATACAAAACAAACATAGCTGCTAAAAAAAAAGATACTATACTAATCCAGTATACAAGAATAGTACACAACGATAAATACCACATTCAGTCAATCCACCCCGAATCCTTGCAGCCGCGTTGAGCATGGCGGTCGAGGACTCAAATTGTACCCTTCAAGTCCTTGACTCAGAGGCACTGAGTTGATTGGTATGGAGCCAGGCACCTCCTGATCTGAATCTTGAACTGGCTCAAAATTCTGCAAGTCCACACCCCATGTAGTAGATGATTGAGAATTAGTAGCAGTCACCACAGGGTCCACTGTCAGGGTGATCCATCCTCTCTCCTTCATCAGCTTCAGATCCCACTGTTTCCCTGAGCAGGAAGGTCTGGAATTGAAAATACAGAGGACATTAAATAAAATTCACTCAGTACATGGCACTCATTTTGGTTTATAAGCTGGAAATTGAGCCATCAGTCTGGTGTCAAGAGTGTCAGGATGGCCGGGTGTTCTAAGGTGCTGCATTCAGATCACAGTCTCCCTTGGGGACGTGGGTTCAAACCCCTCTTCTGACAAGTGTCTTTTGCGAGGTGGATACATTTTTTGACTTTTTTTTTCCAAGCACCCTTATCAAAAACAATGTCAACAGTTTCTGTAAATTATCGATAAGATCTATTGTCCGTTGCTTGCACTAATTGCCTGAAGTTGGCTAAATCGCAGTAAATCGGTAAAGCAGGAAATCACAGCATCTTCAACAAATCGTGATAGAGGGGCCGAGATAAAGGTTTCGACCCTACATATCAAAAGCACAGCTGTCAATAGTTCAGCAGGTTCACAGTGCAGAAGGTTCAGTGGCACCAGGGTCCCCTGCGTCCCAATCACAGCTGGTTTTTAACTTCTGTATTCAGGGCATGGGAGGGGTGTGTTGCATCGTGCACACACAGTGCCTGTTTTGCAAATAAGTTTTAATAAATACACAGAGAATAATATAGAGTCATTGGCCACGAGGAACACCTTCCCTGACCTTTTATTCTCTCCGGTTCCACGTCACCGCGCCTACCATCCAACTCCAAAACTCGGGGGAGACTAACACTCCCTACCTCCCTTGGTGTGCATCATAGGCGTGCCCATGACGAACACAACATTTCTCCTTAACCAATACAAAACAAACATAGCTGCTCAAAAAAAAGATACTATACTAATCCAGTATACAAGAATAGTACACAACAAGAAATGCCACATTCAGTCAATCCACCCCGAATCCTTGCAGCCGCGTTGAGCATGGCGGTCGAGGACTCAAACTGTACCGTTCAAGTCCTTGTCTCAGAGGCACTGAGTTGATTGGTATGGAGCCAGGCACCTCCTGATCTGGATCTTGAACTGGCTCCAAATTCTGCATGTCCACACCCCCTGTAGTAGATGATTGAGAATTAGTAGCAGTCACCACCGGCCATGTGCACTGGCTCAAAATTCAGCATGTCCACACCCCATGTAGTAGATGATTGAGAATTAGTAGCAGTCACCACCGGATCCACTGTCAGGATGATCCATCCTCTCTCCTTCATCAGCTTCAGATCCCACTGTTTCCCTGAGCAGGAAGGTCTGGAATTGAAAATACAGAGGACATTAAACAACATTCACTCAGTACATGGCACTCATTTTGGTTTATAAGCTGGAAATTGAGCCATCAGTGCAGTGTCACGAGTGTCAGGATGGCCAAGTAGTCTAAGGCGCTGTGTTCAGATCGTAGTCTCCTTTGGAGGCGTGGGTTCAAATCCCCCTTCTGACAAGTGTCTTTTGCGAGGTGGATAAATTTTTTTACTTTTTTTTCCCAAGCACCCGTATCAAAAACAATGTCAACAGTTTCTGTAAATTATCGATAAGATCTATTGTCCGTTGCTTGCACTAATTTCCTGAAGTTGGCTAAATCGCAGTAAATCGGTAAAGCGGGAAATCACAGCATCTTCAACAAATCGTGATAGAGGGGCAGAGATAAAGGTTTCGACCCTACATATCAAGAGCGCAGCTGTCAATAGTTCAGCAGGTTCACAGTGCAGAAGGTTCAGTGGCACCAGGGTCCCCTGCGTCCCAATCACAGCTGGTTTTTAACTTCTGTATTCAGGGCATGGGAGGGGTGTGTTGCATCGTGCACACACGGTGCCTGTTTCGCAGATAAGTTTTAATAAATACACAGAGAATAATATAGAGTCATTGGCCACGAGGAACACCTTCCCTGACCATTTATTCTCTCCGGTTCCACGTCACCGCGCCTACCATCCAACTCCAAAACTCAGGGGAGACTAACACTCCCTACCTCCCTTGGTGTGCATCATAGGCGTGCCCATGACGAACACAACATTTCTCCTTAACCAATACAAAACAAACATAGCTGCTCAAAAAAAAGATACTATACTAATCCAGTATACAAGAATAGTACACAACAAGAAATGCCACATTCAGTCAATCCACCCCAAATCCTTGCAGCCGCGTTGAGCATGGCGGTCGAGGACTCAAACTGTACCGTTCAAGTCCTTGTCTCAGAGGCACTGAGTTGATTGGTATGGAGCCAGGCACCTCCTGATCTGAATCTTGAACTGGCTCCAAATTCTGCATGTCCACACCCCTTGTAGTAGATGATTGAGAATTAGTAGCAGTCACCACCGGCCATGTGCACTGGCTCAAACTTCTGCATGTCCACACCCCATGTAGTCGATGATTGAGAATTAGTAGCAGTCACCACCGGATTCACTGTCAGGATGATCCATCCTCTCTCCTTCATCAGCTTCAGATCCCACTGTTTCCCTGAGCAGGAAGGTCTGGAATTGAAAATACAGAGGACATTAAACAACATTCACTCAGTACATGGCACTCATTTTGGTTTATACGCTCGAAATTGAGCCATGAGGGAGATGCGAAGAGTGTGAGGATGGCCGAGTGGTCTAAGGCGCTGCATTCAGATCGCAGCCTCCCTTGGAGGTGTGGGTTCAAATCCCACTTCTGACAAGTGTATTTTGCGAGGTGGATACATTTTTGGACTTTTTTTTCCCAAGCACCGTATCAAAAACAATGTCAACAGTTTCTGTAAATTATCGATAAGATCTATTTTCCGTTGCTTGCACTAATTGCCTGAAGTTGGCTAAATCGCAGGAAATCAGTAAAGCAGTAAATCACAGCATCTTCAACAAATCGTCATAGAGGGGCCGAGATAAAGGTTTCGACCCTACATATCAAAAGCGCAGCTGTCAATAGTTCAGCAGGTTCACAGTGCAGAAGGTTCAGTGGCACCAGGGTCCCCTGCGTCCCAATCACAGCTGGTTTTTAACTTCTGTATTCAGGGCATGAGAGGGGTGTGTTGCATCGTGCACACACAGTGCCTGTTTTGCAAATAAGTTTTAATAAATACACAGAGAATAATATAGAGTCATTGGCCACAGGGGAACACCTTCCCTGACCTTTTATTCTCTCCGGTTCCACGTCACCACGCCTACCATCCAACTCCAAAACTCGGGGGAGACTAACACTCCCTACCTCCCTTGGTGTGCATCATAGGCGTGCCCATGACGAACACAACATTTCTCCTTAACCAATACAAAACAAACATAGCTGCTCAAAAAAAAGATACTATACTAAACCAGTATACAAGAATAGTACACAACAAGAAATGCCACATTCAGTCAATCCACCCCGAATCCTTGCGGCCGCGTTGAGCATGGCGGTCGAGGACTCAAACTGTACCGTTCAAGTCCTTGTCTCAGAGGCACTGAGTTGATTGGTATGGAGCCAGGCACCTCCTGATCTGAATCTTGAACTGGCTCCAAATTCTGCATGTCCACACCCCCTGTAGTAGATGATTGAGAATTAGTAGCAGTCACCACCGGCCATGTGCACTGGCTCAAAATTCAGCATGTCCACACCCCATGTAGTAGATGATTGAGAATTAGTAGCAGTCACCACCGGATCCACTGTCAGGATGATCCATCCTCTCTCCTTCATCAGCTTCAGATCCCACTGTTTCCCTGAGCAGGAAGGTCTGGAATTGAAAATACAGAGGACATTAAACAACATTCACTCAGTACATGGCACTCATTTTGGTTTATAAGCTGGAAATTGAGCCATCAGTGCAGTGTCAAGAGTGTCAGGATTGCCGAGTGGTCTAAGGCGCTGCGTTCAGGTTGCAGTCTCCTTTGGAGGCGTGGGTTCAAATCCCACTTCTGACAAGTGTCTTTTGCGAGGTGGATACATTTTTGGACGTTTTTTTTCCAAGCACCCGTATCAAAAGCAATGTCAACAGTTTCTGTAAATTATCGATAAGATCTACTGTCCGTTGCTTGCACTAATTTCCTGAAGTTGGCTAAATCGCAGTAAATCGGTAAAGCGGGAAATCACAGCATCTTCAACAAATCGTGATAGAGGGGCAGAGATAAAGGTTTCGACCCTACATATCAAGAGCGCAGCTGTCAATAGTTCAGCAGGTTCACAGTGCATAAGGTTCAGTGGCAGCAGGGTCCCCTGCGTCCCAATCACAGCTGGTTTTTAACTTCTGTATTCAGGGCATGGGAGGGGTGTGTTGCATTGTGCACACACAGTGCCTGTTTCGCAAATAAGTTTTAATAAATACACAGAGAATAATATAGAGTCATTGGCCACGAGGAACACCTTCCCTGACCTTTTATTCTCTCCGGTTCCACGTCACCGCGCCTACCATCCAACTCCAAAACTCGGGGGAGACTAACACTCCCTACCTTCCTTGGTGTGCATCATAAGCATGCCCATGACGAACACAACATTTCTCCTTAACCAATACAAAACAAACATAGCTGCTCAAAAAAAAGATACTATACTAATCCAGTATACAAGAATAGTACACAACAAGAAATGCCACATTCAGTCAATCCACCCCGAATCCTTGCAGCCGCGTTGAGCATGGCGGTCGAGGACTCAAACTGTACCGTTCAAGTGCTTGTCTCAGAGGCACTGAGTTGATTGGTATGGAGCCAGGCACCTCCTGATCTGAATCTTGAACTGGCTCCAAATTCTGCATGTCCACACCCCTTGTAGTAGATGATTCAGAATTAGTAGCAGTCACCACCGGCCATGTGCACTGGCTCAAACTTCTGCATGTCCACACCCCATGTAGTCGATGATTGAGAATTAGTAGCAGTCACCACCGGATTCACTGTCAGGATGATCCATCCTCTCTCCTTCATCAGCTTCAGATCCCACTGTTTCCCTGAGCAGGAAGGTCTGGAATTGAAAATACAGAGGACATTAAACAACATTCACTCAGTACATGGCACTCATTTTGGTTTATACGCTCGAAATTGAGCCATGAGCGAGGTGTGAAGAGTGTCAAGATGGCCGAGTGGTCTAAGGCGGTGCGTTCAGATTGCAGCCTCCTTTGGAGGTGTGGGTTCAAATCCCACTTCTGACAAGTGTATTTTGCGAGGTGGATACATTTTTGGACTTTTTTTTCCCAAGCACCGTATCAAAAACAATATCAACAGTTTCTGTAAATTATCGATAAGATCTATTTTCCGTTGCTTGCACTAATTGCCTGAAGTTGGCTAAATCGCAGTAAATCGGTAAAGCAGGAAATCACAGCATCTTCAACAAATCGTGATAGAGGGGCCGAGATAAAGGTTTCGACCCTACATATCAAAAGCGCAGCTGTCAATAGTTCAGCAGGTTCACAGTGCAGAAGGTTCAGTGGCACCAGGGTCCCCTGCGTCCCAATCACAGCTGGTTTTTAACTTCTGTATTCAGGGCATGGGAGGGGTGTGTTGCATCGTGCACACACATTGCCTGTTTCGCAGATAAGTTTTAATAAATACACAGAGAATAATATAGAGTCATTGGCCACGAGGAAAACCTTCCCTGACCTTTTATTCTCTCCGGTTCCACGTCACCGCGCCTACCATCCAACTCCAAAACTCGGGGGAGACTAACACTCCCTACCTTCCTTGGTGTGCATCATAGGCGTGCCCATGACGAACACAACATTTCTCCTTAACCAATACAAAACAAACATAGCTGCTCAAAAAAAAGATACTATACTAATCCAGTATACAAGAATAGTACACAACAAGAAATGCCACATTCAGTCAATCCACCCCGAATCCTTGCAGCCGCGTTGAGCATGGCGGTCGAGGACTCAAACTGTACCGTTCAAGTGCTTGTCTCAGAGGCACTGAGTTGATTGGTATGGAGCCAGGCACCTCCTGATCTGAATCTTGAACTGGCTCCAAATTCTGCATGTCCACACCCCTTGTAGTAGATGATTGAGAATTAGTAGCAGTCACCACCGGCCATGTGCACTGGCTCAAACTTCTGCATGTCCACACCCCATGTAGTCGATGATTGAGAATTAGTAGCAGTCACCACCGGATTCACTGTCAGGATGATCCATCCTCTCTCCTTCATCAGCTTCAGATCCCACTGTTTCCCTGAGCAGGAAGGTCTGGAATTGAAAATACAGAGGACATTAAACAACATTCACTCAGTACATGGCACTCATTTTGGTTTATACGCTCGAAATTGAGCCATGAGCAAGGTGTGAAGAGTGTCAGGATGGCCGAGTGGTCTAAGGCGCTGCGTTCAGATCGCAGCCTCCCTTGCAGGTGTGGGTTCAAATCCCACTTCTGACAAGTGTATTTTGCGAGGTGGATACATTTTTGGACTTTTTTTTCCCAAGCACCGTATCAAAAACAATATCAACAGTTTCTGTAAATTATCGATAAGATCTATTTTCCGTTGCTTGCACTAATTGCCTGAAGTTGGCTAAATCGCAGTAAATCGGTAAAGCAGGAAATCACAGCATCTTCAACAAATCGTGATAGAGGGGCCGAGATAAAGGTTTCGACCCTACATATCAAAAGCGCAGCTGTCAATAGTTCAGCAGGTTCACAGTGCAGAAGGTTCAGTGGCACCAGGGTCCCCTGCGTCCCAATCACAGCTGGTTTTTAACTTCTGTATTCAGGGGATGGGAGGGGTGGGGGTGTTGCGTCGTGCACACACAGTGCCTGTTTTGCAGAGAAGTTTTAATAAATACACAAAGAATAATATGGAGTCTTTAGCCACAAGGAACACCTTCCCCTACCTTTTATTCTCTCCGATTCCACATCACCGCACCTACCATCCAACTCCAAAACTCGGGGGAGACTAACACTCCCTACCTCCCTTGGTGTGCATCATGGGCGTGCCCATGACGAACACAACATTTCTCCTTAACCAATACAAAACAAACATAGCTGCTCAAAAAAAAGATACTATACTAATCCAGTATACAAGAATAGTACACAACAATAAATACCACATTCAGTCAATCCACCCCGAATCCTTGCAGCCGCGTTGAGCATGGCGGTCGAGGACTCAAATTGTACCCTTCAAGTCCTTGTCTCAGAGGCACTGAGTTGATTGGTATGAAGCCAGGCACCTCCTGATCTGAATCTTGAACTGGCTCCAAATTCTGCATGTCCACACCCCCTGTAGTAGATGATTGAGAATTAGTAGCAGTCACCACAGGCCATATGCACTGGCTCAAAATTCTGCAAGTCCACACCCCATGTAGTAGATGATTGAGAATTAGTAGTAGTCACCACAGGGTCCACTGTCAGGATGATCCATCCTCTCTCCTTCATCAGCTTCAGATCCCACTGTTTCCCTGAGCAGGAAGGTCTGGAATTGAAAATACAGAGGACATTAAATAAAATTCACTCAGTACATGGCACTCATTTTGGTTTATAAGCTGGAAATTGAGCCATCAGTCTGGTGTCAAGAGTGTCAGGATGGCCGGGTGGTCTAAGGTGCTGCATTCAGGTCACAGTCTCCCTTGGAGACGTCGGTTCAAACCCCTCTTCTGACAAGTGTCTTTTGCGAGGTGGATACATTTTTTGACTTTTTTTTTCCAAGCACCCTTATCAAAAACAATGTCAACAGTTTCTGTAAATTATCGATAAGATCTATTGTCCGTTGCTTGCACTAATTGCCTGAAGTTGGCTAAATCGCAGTAAATCGGTAAAGCAGGAAATCACAGCATCTTCAACAAATCGTGATAGAGGGGCTGAGATAAAGGTTTCGACCCTACATATCAAAAGCACAGCTGTCAATAGTTCAGCAGGTTCACAGTGCAGAAGGTTCAGTGGCACCAGGGTCCCCTGCGTCCCAATCACAGCTGGTTTTTAACTTCTGTATTCAGGGCATGGGAGGGGTGTGTTGCATCGTGCACACACAGTGCCTGTTTCGCAAATAAGTTTTAATGAATACACAGAGAATAATATAGAGTCATTGGCCACGAGGAACCCCTTCCCTGACCTTTTATTCTCTCCGGTTCCACGTCACCGCGCCTACCATCCAACTCCAAAACTCGGATGAGACTAACACTCCCTACCTCCCTTGGTGAGCATCATAGGCGTGCCCATGACGAACACAACATTTCTCCTTAACCAATACAAAACAAACATAGCTGCTCAAAAAAAAGATACTATACTAATCCAGTATACAAGAATAGTACACCACAATAAGTACCACATTCAGTCAATCCACCCCGAATCCTTGCAGCCGCGTTGAGCATGGCGGTCGAGGACTCAAACTGTACCGTTCAAGTCCTTGTCTCAGAGGCACGGAGTTGATTGGTATGGAGCCAGGCACCTCCTGATCTGAATCTTGAACTGGCTCCAAATTCTGCATGTCCACACCCCCTGTAGTAGATGATTGAGAATTAGTAGCAGTCACCACCGGCCATGTGCACTGGCTCAAAATTCAGCATGTCCACACCCCATGTAGTAGATGATTGAGAATTAGTAGCAGTCACCACCGGATCCACTGTCAGGATGATCCATCCTCTCTTCTTCATCAGCTTCAGATCCCACTGTTTCCCTGAGCAGGAAGGTCTGGAATTGAAAATACAGAGGACATTAAACAACATTCACTCAGTACATGGCACTCATTTTGGTTTATAAGCTGGAAATTGAGCCATCAGTGCAGTGTCAAGAGTGTCAGGATGGCCGAGTGGTCTAAGGCGCTGCGTTCAGGTCGCAGTCTCCTTTGGAGGCGTGGGTTCGAATCCCACTTCTGACAAGTGTCTTTTGCGAGGTGGATACATTTTTGGACTTTTTTTTTTCAAGCACCCTTATCAAAAACAATGTCAACAGTTTCTGTAAATTATCGATAAGATCTATTGTCCGTTGCTTGCACTAATTTCCTGAAGTTGGCTAAATCGCAGTAAATCGGTAAAGCGGGAAATCACAGCATCTTCAACAAATCGTGATAGAGGGGCAGAGATAAAGGTTTCGACCCTACATATCAAAAGTGCAGCTGTCAATAGTTCAGCAGGTTCACAGTGCAGAAGGTTCAGTGGCAGCAGGGTCCCCTGCGTCCCAATCAGAGCTGGTTTTTAACTTCTGTATTCAGGTGATGGGAGGGGTGGGGGTGTTGCGTCGTGCACACACAGTGCCTGTTTTGCAGAGAAGTTTTAATAAATACACAAAGAATAATATGGAGTCTTTGGCCACGAGGAACACCTTCCCCTACCTTTTATTCTCTCCGATTCCACATCACCGCACCTACCATCCAACTCCAAAACTCGGGGGAGACTAACACTCCCTACCTCCCTTGGTGTGCGTCATGGGCGTGCCCATGACGAACACAACATTTCTCCTTAACCAATACAAAACAAACATAGCTGCTCAAAAAAAAGATACTATACTAATCCAGTATACAAGAATAGTACACAACAATAAATACCACATTCAGTCAATCCACCCCGAATCCTTGCAGCCGCGTTGAGCATGGCGGTCGAGGACTCAAACTGTACCGTTCAAGTCCTTGTCTCAGAGGCACTGAGTTGATTGGTATGGAGCCAGGCACCTCCTGATCTGAATCTTGAACTGGCTCCAAATTCTGCATGTCCACACCCCTTGTAGTAGATGATTGAGAATTAGTAGCAGTCACCACCGGCCATGTGCACTGGCTCAAACTGCTGCATGTCCACACCCCATGTAGTCGATGATTGAGAATTAGTAGCAGTCACCACCGGATTCACTGTCAGGATGATCCATCCTATCTCCTTCATCAGCTTCAGATCCCACTGTTTCCCTGAGCAGGAAGGTCTGGAATTGAAAATACAGAGGACATTAAACAACATTCACTCAGTACATGGCACTCATTTTGGTTTATACGCTCGAAATTGAGCCATGAGCGTGGTGTGAAGAGTGTCAGGATGGCCGAGTGGTCTAAGGCGCTGCGTTCAGATCGCAGCCTCCCTTGGAGGAGTGGGTTCAAATCCCACTTCTGACAAGTGTATTTTGCGAGGTGGATACATTTTTGGACTTTTTTTTCCCAAGCACCGTATCAAAAACAATGTCAACAGTTTCTGTAAATTATCGATAAGATCTATTTTCCGTTGCTTGCACTAATTGCCTGAAGTTGGCTAAATCGCAGTAAATCGGTAAAGCAGGAAATCACAGCATCTTCAACAAATCGTGATAGAGGGGCCGAGATAAAGGTTTCGACCCTACATATCAAAAGCGCAGCTGTCAATAGTTCAGCAGGTTCACAGTGCAGAAGGTTCAGTGGCACCAGGGTCCCCTGCGTCTCAATCACAGCTGGTTTTTAACTTCTGTATTCAGGGCATGGGAGGGGTGTGTTGCATCGTGCACACACAGTGCCTGTTTTGCAAATAAGTTTTAATAAATACACAGAGAATAATATAGAGTCATTGGCCACGGGTGAACACCTTCCCTGACCTTTTATTCTCTCCGGTTCCACGTCACCGCGCCTACCATCCAACGCCAAAACTCGGGGAGACTAACACTCCCTACCTCCCTTGGTGTGCATCATAGGCGTGCCCATGACGAACATAACATTTCTCCTTAACCAATACAAAAAAAACATAGCTGCTCAAAAAAAAGATACTATACTAAACCAGTATACAAGAATAGTACACAACAAGAAATGCCACATTCAGTCAATCCACCCCGAATCCTTGCGGCCGCGTTGAGCATGGCAGTCGAGGACTCAAACTGTACCGTTCAAGTCCTTGTCTCAGAGGCACTGAGTTGATTGGTATGGAGCCAGGCACCTCCTGATCTGAATCTCGAACTGGCTCCAAATTCTGCATGTCCACACCCCCTGTAGTAGATGATTGAGAATTAGTAGCAGTCACCACCGGCCATGTACACTGGCTCAAAATTCAGCATGTCCACACCCCATGTAGTAGATGATTGAGAATTAGTAGCAGTCACCACCGGATCCACTGTCAGGATGATCCATCCTCTCTCCTTCATCAGCTTCAGATCCCACTGTTTCCCTGAGCAGGAAGGTCTGGAATTGAAAATACAGATGACATTAAACAACATTCACTATGTACATGGCACTCATTTTGGTTTATAAGCTGGAAATTGAGCCATCAGTGCAGTGTCAAGAGTGTTAGGATGGCCGAGTGGTCTAAGGCACTGCGTTCAGGTCGCAGTCTCCTTTGGAGGCGTGGGTTCGAATTCCACTTCTGATAACTGTCTTTTGCGAGGTGGATACATTTTTGGCCTTTTTTTTTCCAAGCACCCGTATTATAAACAATGTCAACAGTTTCTGTAAATTATCGATAAGATCTATTGTCCGTTGCGTGCACTAATTTCCTGAAGTTGGCTAAATCGCAGTAAATCGGTGAAGCGGGAAATCACAGCATCTTCAACAAATCGTGATAGAGGGGCAGAGATAAAGGTTTCGACCCTACATATCAAGAGCGCAGCTGTCAATAGTTGAGCAGGTTCACAGTGCAGAAGGTTCAGTGGCACCAGGGTCCCCTGCGTCCCAATCACAGCCTGTTTTTAACTTCTGTATTCAGGGCATGGGAGGGGTGTGTTGCATCGTGCACACACGGTGTCTGTTTCGCAGATAAGTTTTAATAAATACACAGAGAATAATATAGAGTCATTGGCCACGAGGAACACCTTCCCTGACCTTTTATTCTCTCCGGTTCCACGTCACCGCGCCTACCATCCAACTCCAAAACTCGGGGGAGACTAACACTCCCTACCTTCCTTGGTGTGCATCATAGGCGTGCCCATGACGAACACAACATTTCTCCTTAACCAATACAAAACAAACTTAGCTGCTCAAAAAAAAGATACTATACTAATCCAGTATACAAGAATAGTACACAACAAGAAATGCCACATTTAGTCAATCCACCCAGAATCCTTGCAGCCGCGTTGAGCATGGCGGTCGAGGACTCAAACTGCACCGTTCAAGTGCTTGTCTCAGAGGCACTGAGTTGATTGGTATGGAGCCAGGCACCTCCTGATCTGAATCTTGAACTGGCTCCAAATTCTGCATGTCCACACCCCTTGTAGTAGATTATTGAGAATTAGTAGCAGTCACCACCGGCCATGTGCACTGGCTCAAACTTCTGCATGTCTACACCCCATGTAGTCGATGATTGAGAATTAGTAGCAGTCACCACCGGATTCACTGTCAGGATGATCCATCCTCTCTCCTTCATCAGCTTCAGATCCCACTGTTTCCCTGAGCAGGAAGGTCTGGAATTGAAAATACAGAGGACATTAAACAACATTCACTCAGTACATGGCACTCATTTTGGTTTATACGCTCGAAATTGAGCCATGAGGGAGGTGTGAAGAGTGTCAGGATGGCCGAGTGGTCTAAGGCGCTGCGTTCAGATTGCAGCCTCCCTTGGAGGTGTGGGTTCAAATCCCACTTCTGACAAGTGTATTTTGCGAGGTGGATACATTTTTGGACTTTTTTTTCCCAAGCACCGTATCATAAACAATGTCAACAGTTTCTGTAAATTATCGATAAGATCTATTTTCCGTCGCTTGCACTAATTGCCTGAAGTTGGCTAAATCGCAGTAAATCGGTAAAGCAGGAAACCACAGCATCTTCAACAAATCGTGATAGAGGGGCCGAGATAAAGGTTTCGACCCTACATATCAAAAGCGCAGCTGTCAATAGTTCAGCAGGTTCACAGTGCAGAAGGTTCAGTGGCACCAGGGTCCCCTGCGTCCCAATCACAGCTGGTTTTTAACTTCTGTATTCAGGGGATGGGAGGGGTGGGGGTTTTGCGTCGTGCACACACAGTGCCTGTTTTGCAGAGAAGTTTTAATAAATACACAAAGAATAATATGGAGTCTTTAGCCACGAGGAACACCTTCCCCTACCTTTTATTCTCTCCGATTCCACATCACCGCACCTACCATCCAACTCCAAAACTCGGGGGAGACTAACACTCCCTACCTCCCTTGGTGTGCATCATGGGCGTGCCCATGACGAACACAACATTTCTCCTTAACCAATACAAAACAAACATAGCTGCTCAAAAAAAAGATACTATACTAATCCAGTATACAAGAATAGTACACAACAATAAATACCACATTCAGTCAATCCACCCCGAATCCTTGCAGCCGCGTTGAGCATGGCGGTCGAGGACTCAAATTGTACCCTTCAAGTCCTTGTCTCAGAGGCACTGAGTTGATTTGTATGGAGCCAGGCACCTCCTGATCTGAATCTTGAACTGGCTCCAAATTCTGCATGTCCACACCCCCTGTAGTAGATGATTGAGAATTAGTAGCAGTCACCACAGGCCATATGCACTGGCTCAAAATTCTGCAAGTCCACACCCCATGTAGTAGATGATTGAGAATTAGTAGCAGTCACCACAGGGTCCACTGTCAGGATGATCCATCCTCTCTCCTTCATCAGCTTCAGATCCCACTGTTTCCCTGAGCAGGAAGGTCTGGAATTGAAAATACAGAGGACATTAAATAAAATTCACTCAGTACATGGCACTCATTTTGGTTTATAAGCTGGAAATTGAGCCATCAGTCTGGTGTCAAGAGTGTCAGGATGGCCGGGTGGCCTAAGGTGCTGCATTCAGGTCACAGTCTCCCTTGGAGACGTGGGTTCAAACCCCTCTTCTGACTAGTGTCTTTTGCTAGGTGGATACATTTTTTGACTTTTTTTTTCCAAGCACCCTTATCAAAAACAATGTCAACAGTTTCTGTAAATTATCGATAAGATCTATTGTCCGTTGCTTGCACTAATTGCCTGAAGTTGGCTAAATCGCAGTAAATCGGTAAAGCAGGAAATCACAGCATCTTCAACAAATCGTGATAGAGGGGCCGAGATAAAGGTTTCGACCCTACATATCAAAAGCACAGCTGTCAATAGTTCAGCAGGTTCACAGTGCAGAAGGTTCAGTGGCACCAGGGTCCCCTGCGTCCCAATCACAGCTGGTTTTTAACTTCTGTATTCAGGGCATGGGAGGGGTGTGTTGCATCGTGCACACACAGTGCCTGTTTCGCAAATAAGTTTTAATAAATACACAGAGAATAATATAGAGTCATTGGCCACGAGGAACACCTTCCCTGACCTTTTATTCTCTCCGGTTCCACGTCACCGCGCCTACCATCCAACTCCAAAACTCGGGGGAGACTAACACTCCCTACCTCCCTTGGTGAGCATCATAGGCGTGCCCATGACGAACACAACATTTCTCCTTAACCAATACAAAACAAACATAGCTGCTCAAAAAAAAGATACTATACTAAACCAGTATACAAGAAGAGTACACAACAAGAAATGCCACATTCAGTCAATCCACCCCGAATCCTTGCAGCCGCGTTGAGCATGGCGGTCGAGGACTCAAACTGTACCGTTCAAGTCCTTGTCTCAGAGGCACTGAGTTGATTGGTATGGAGCCAGGCACCTCCTGATCTGAATCTTGAACTGGCTCCAAATTCTGCATGTCCACACCCCCTGTAGTAGATGATTGAGTATTAGTAGCAGTCACCACTGGCCATGTGCACTGGCTCAAAATTCTGCAAGTCCATACCCCATGTAGTAGATGATTGAGAATTAGTAGCAGTCACCACAGGGTCCACTGTCAGGATGGTCCATCCTCTCTCCTTCATCAGCTTCAGATCCCACTGTTTCCCTGAGCAGGAAGGTCTGGAATTGAAAATACAGAGGACATTAAATAACATTCACTCAGTACATGGCACTCATTTTGGTTTATAAGCTGGAAATTGAGCCATCAGTCTGATGTCGAAAGTGTCAGGATGGCCGGGTGGTCTAAGGTGCTGCATTCAGGTCACAGTCTTCCTTGGAGACATGGGTTCAAACCCCTCTTCTGACAAGTGTCTTTGCAAGGTGGATACATTTTTTGACTTTTTTTTCCAAGCACCCTTATCAAAAACAATGGCAACAGTTTCTGTAAATTATCGATAAGATCTATTGTCCGTTGCTTGCACTAATTGCCTGAAGTTGGCTAAATCGCAGTAAATCGGTAAAGCAGGAAATCACAGCATCTTCAACAAATGGTGATAGAGGGGCCGAGATAAAGGTTTCGACCCTACATATCAAAAGCACAGCTGTCCATAGTTCAGCAGGTTCACAGTGCAGAAGGTTCAGTGGCACCAGGGTCCCCTGCGTCCCAATCACAGCTGGTTTTTAACTTCTGTATTCTGGGCATGGGAGGGGTGTGTTGCATCGTGCACACACAGTGCCTGTTTCGCAAATAAGTTTTAATAAATACACAGAGAATAATATAGAGTCATTGGCGACGAGGAACACCTTCCCTGACCTTTTATTCTCTCTGGTTCCACGTCACCGCGCCTACCATCCAACTCCAAAACTCGGGGGAGACTAACACTCCCTACCTCCCTTGGTGTGCATCATAGGCGTGCCCATGACGAACACAACATTTCTCCTAAACCAATACAAAACAAAAATAGCTGCTAAAAAAAAAGATACTATACTAATCCAGTATACAAGAATAGTACACAACAATAAATGCCACATTCAGTCAATCCACCCCGAATCCTTGCAGCCGCGTTGAGCATGGCGGTCGAGGACTCAAACTGTACCCTTCAAGTCCTTGTCTCAGAGGCACTGAGTTGATTGGTATGGAGCCAGGCACCTCCTGATCTGAATCTTGAACTGGCTCCAAATTCTGCATGTCCACACCCCTTGTAGTAGATCATTGAGAATTAGTAGCAGTCACCACCGGCCATGTGCACTGGCTCAAACTTCTGCATGTCCACACCCCATGTAGTAGATGATTGAGAATTAGTAGCAGTCACCACAGGGTCCACTGTCAGGATGATCCATCCTCTCTCCTTCATCAGCTTCAGATTCCACTGTTTCCCTGAGCAGGAAGGTCTGGAATTGAAAATACAGAGGACATTAAATAAAATTCACTCAGTACATGGCACTCATTTTGGTTTATAAGCTGGAAATTGAGCCATCAGTCTGGTGTCAAGAGTGTCAGGATGGCCGGGTGGTCTAAGGTGCTGCATTCAGGTCACAGTCTCCCTTGGAGACGTGGGTTCAAACCCCTCTTCTGACAAGTGTCTTTTGCGAGGTGGATACATTTTTTGACTTTTTTTTTCCAAGCACCCTTATCAAAAACAATGTCAACAGTTTCTGTAAATTATCGATAAGATCTATTGTCCGTTGCTTGCACTAATTGCCTGAAGTTGGCTAAATCGCAGTAAATCGGTAAAGCAGGAAATCACAGCATCTTCAACAAATCGTGATAGAGGGGCCGAGATAAAGGTTTCGACCCTACATATCAAAAGCACAGCTGTCAATAGTTCAGCAGGTTCACAGTGCAGAAGGTTCAGTGGCACCAGGGTCCCCTGCGTCCCAATCACAGCTGGTTTTTAACTTCTGTATTCAGGGCATGGGAGGGGTGTGTTGCATCGTGCACACACAGTGCCTGTTTCGCAAATAAGTTTTAATAAATACACAGAGAATAATATAGAGTCATTGGCCACGAGGAACACCTTCCCTGACCTTTTATTCTCTCCGGTTCCACGTCACCGCGCCTACCATCCAACTCCAAAACTCGGGGGAGACTAACACTCCCTACCTCCCTTGGTGAGCATCATAGGCGTGCCCATGACGAACACAACATTTCTCCTTAACCAATACAAAACAAACATAGCTGCTCAAAAAAAAGATACTATACTAAACCAGTATACAAGAAGAGTACACAACAAGAAATGCCACATTCAGTCAATCCACCCCGAATCCTTGCAGCCGCGTTGAGCATGGCGGTCGAGGACTCAAACTGTACCGTTCAAGTCCTTGTCTCAGAGGCACTGAGTTGATTGGTATGGAGCCAGGCACCTCCTGATCTGAATCTTGAACTGGCTCCAAATTCTGCATGTCCACACCCCCTGTAGTAGATGATTGAGTATTAGTAGCAGTCACCACTGGCCATGTGCACTGGCTCAAAATTCTGCAAGTCCATACCCCATGTAGTAGATGATTGAGAATTAGTAGCAGTCACCACAGGGTCCACTGTCAGGATGGTCCATCCTCTCTCCTTCATCAGCTTCAGATCCCACTGTTTCCCTGAGCAGGAAGGTCTGGAATTGAAAATACAGAGGACATTAAATAACATTCACTCAGTACATGGCACTCATTTTGGTTTATAAGCTGAAAATTGAGCCATCAGTCTGGTGTCGAGAGTGTCAGGATGGCCGGGTGGTCTAAGGTGCTGCATTCAGGTCACAGTCTTCCTTGGAGACATGGGTTCAAACCCCTCTTCTGACAAGTGTCTTTGCAAGGTGGATACATTTTTGGACTTTTTTTTCCAAGCACCCTTATCAAAAACAATGGCAACAGTTTCTGTAAATTATCGATAAGATCTATTGTCCGTTGCTTGCACTAATTGCCTGAAGTTGGCTAAATCGCAGTAAATCGGTAAAGCAGGAAATCACAGCATCTTCAACAAATGGTGATAGAGGGGCCGAGATAAAGGTTTCGACCCTACATATCAAAAGCACAGCTGTCCATAGTTCAGCAGGTTCACAGTGCAGAAGGTTCAGTGGCACCAGGGTCCCCTGCGTCCCAATCACAGCTGGTTTTTAACTTCTGTATTCTGGGCATGGGAGGGGTGTGTTGCATCGTGCACACACAGTGCCTGTTTCGCAAATAAGTTTTAATAAATACACAGAGAATAATATAGAGTCATTGGCGACGAGGAACTCCTTCCCTGACCTTTTATTCTCTCCGGTTCCACGTCACCGCGCCTACCATCCAACTCCAAAACTCGGGGGAGACTAACACTCCCTACCTCCCTTGGTGTGCATCATAGACGTGCCCATGACGAACACAACATTTCTCCTAAACCAATACAAAACAAAAATAGCTGCTAAAAAAAAAGATACTATACTAAACCAGTATACAAGAATAGTACACAACAAGAAATGCCACATTCAGTCAATCCACCCCGAATCCTTGCAGCCGCGTTGAGCATGGCGGTCGAGGACTCAAACTGTACCGTTCAAGTCCTTGTCTCAGAGGCACTGAGTTGATTGGTATGGAGCCAGGCACCTCCTGATCTGAATCTTGAACTGGCTCCAAATTCTGCATGTCCACACCCCTTGTAGTAGATGATTGAGAATTAGTAGCAGTCACCACCGGCCATGTGCACTGGCTCAAACTTCTGCATGTCCACACCCCATGTAGTCGATGATTGAGAATTAGTAGCAGTCACCACCGGATCCACTGTCAGGATGATCCATCCTCTCTCCTTCATCAGCTTCAGATCCCACTGTTTCCCTGAGCAGGAAGGTCTGGAATTGAAAATACAGAGGACATTAAACAACATTCACTCAGTACATGGCACTCATTTTGGTTTATAAGCTGGAAATTGAGCCATCAGTGCAGTGTCAAGAGTGTCAGGATGGCCGAGTGGACTAAGGCGCAGCGTTCAGGTCGCAGTCTCCTTTGGAGGCGTGGGTTCGAATCCCACTTCTGACAAGTGTCTTTTGCGAGGTGGATACATTTTTGGACTTTTTTTTTCCAAGCACCCGTATCAAAAACAATGTCAACAGTTTCTGTAAATTATCGATAAGATCTATTGTCCGTTGCTTGCCCTAATTTCCTGAAGTTGGCTAAATCGCAGTAAATCGGTAAAGCGGGAAATCACAGCATCTTCAACAAATCATGATAGAGGGGCAGAGATAAAGGTTTCGACCCTACATATCAAGAGCGCAGCTGTCAATAGTTCAGCAGGTTCACAGTGCAGAAGGTTCAGTGGCACCAGGGTCCCCTGCATCCCAATCACAGCTGGTTTTTAACTTCTGTATTCAGGGCATGGGAGGGGTGTGTTGCATCGTGCACACACGGTGCCTGTTTCGCAGATACGTTTTAATAAATACACAGAGAATAATATAGAGTCATTGGCCACGAGGAACACCTTCCCTGACCTTTTATTCTCTCCGGTTCCACGTCACCGCGCCTACCATCCAACTCCAAAACTCGGGGGAGACTAACACTCCCTACCTCCCTTGGTGTGCATCATGGGCGTGCCCATGACGAACACAACATTTCTCCTTAACCAATACAAAACAAACATAGCTGCTCAAAAAAAAGATACTATACTAATCCAGTATACAAGAAATGCCACATTCAGTCAATCCACCCCGAATCCTTGCAGCCGCGTTGAGCATGGCGGTCGAGGACTCAAACTGTACCGTTCAAGTGCTTGTCTCAGAGGTACTGAGTTGATTGGTATGGAGCCAGGCACCTCCTGATCTGAATCTTGAACTGGCTCCAAATTCTGCATGTCCACACCCCTTGTAGTAGATGATTGAGAATTAGTAGCAGTCACCACCGGCCATGTGCACTGGCACAAACTTCTGCATGTCCACACCCCATGTAGTCGATGATTGAGAATTAGTAGCAGTCACCACTGGATTCACTGTCAGGATGATCCATCCTCTCTCCTTCATCAGCTTCAGATCCCACTGTTTCCCTGAGCAGGAAGGTCTGGAATTGAAAATACAGAGGACATTAAACAACATTCACTCAGTACATGGCACTCATTTTGGTTTATACGCTCGAAATTGAGCCATGAGCAAGGTGTGAAGAGTGTCAGGATGGCCGAGTGGTCTAAGGGGCTGCGTTCAGATTGCAGCCTCCCTTGGAGGTGTGGGTTCAAATCCCACTTCTGACAAGTGTATTTTGCGAGGTGGATACATTTTTGGACTTTTTTTTCCCAAGCACAGTATCAAAAACAATGTCAACAGTTTCTGTAAATTATCGATAAGATCTATTTTCCGTTGCTTGCACTAATTGCCTGAAGTTGGCTAAATCGCAGTAAATCGGTAAAGCAGGAAATCACAGCATCTTCAACAAATCGTAATAGAGGGGCCGAGATAAAGGTTTCGACCCTGCATATCAAAAGCGCAGCTGTCAATAGTTCAGCAGGCTCACAGTGCAGAAGGTTCAGTAGTACCAGGGTCCCCTGCATCCCAATCACAGCTGGTTTTTAACTTCTGTATTCAGGGGATGGGAGGGGTGGGGGTGTTGCGTCGTGCACACACAGTGCCTGTTTTGCAGAGAAGTTTTAATAAATACACAAAGAATAATATGGAGTCTTTAGCCACGAGGAACACCTTCCCCTACCTTTTATTCTCTCCGATTCCACATCACCGCACCTACCATCCAACTCCAAAACTCGGGGGAGACTAACACTCCCTACCTCCCTTGGTGTGCATCATGGGCGTGCCCATGACGAACAAAACATTTCTCCTTAAGCAATACAAAACAAACATAGCTGCTCAAAAAAAAGATACTATACTAATCCAGTATACAAGAATAGTACACAACAATAAATACCACATTCAGTCAATCCACCCCGAATCCTTGCAGCCGCGTTGAGCATGGCGGTCGAGGACTCAAATTGTACCCTTCAAGTTCTTGTCTCAGAGGCACTGAGTTGATTGGTATGGAGCCAGGCACCTCCTGATCTGAATCTTGAACTGGCTCCAAATTCTGCATGTCCACACCCCCTGTAGTAGATGATTGAGAATTAGTAGCAGTCACCACAGGCCATATGCACTGGCTCAAAATTCTGCAAGACCACACCCCATGTAGTAGATGATTGAGAATTAGTAGCAGTCACCACAGGGTCCACTGTCAGGATGATCCATCCTCTCTCCTTCATCAGCTTCAGATCCCACTGTTTCCCTGAGCAGGAAGGTCTGGAATTGAAAATACAGAGGACATTAAATAAAATTCACTCAGTACAT
The DNA here is from genome assembly GCF_031143425.1 of Pleurodeles waltl. NCBI lineage: Eukaryota > Metazoa > Chordata > Amphibia > Caudata > Salamandridae > Pleurodeles > Pleurodeles waltl. The sequence goes on from NW_027150097.1 coordinate 7,620,546, forward strand.
GGCACTCATTTTGGTTTATAAGCTGGAAATTGAGCCATCAGTCTGGTGTCAAGAGTGTCAGGATGGCCGGGTGGTCTAAGGTGCTGCATTCAGGTCACAGTCTCCCTTGGAGACGTGGGTTCAAACCCCTCTTCTGACAAGTGTCTTTTGCGAGGTGGATACATTTTTTGACTTTTTTTTTCCAAGCACCCTTATCAAAAACAATGTCAACAGTTTCTGTAAATTATCGATAAGATCTATTGTCCGTTGCTTGCACTAATTGCCTGAAGTTGGCTAAATCACAGTAAATCGGTAAAGCAGGAAATCACAGCATCTTCAACAAATCGTGATAGAGGGGCCGAGATAAAGGTTTCGACCCTACATATCAAAAGCACAGCTGTCAATAGTTCAGCAGGTTCACAGTGCAGAAGGTTCAGTGGCACCAGGGTCCCCTGCGTCCCAATCACAGCTGTTTTTTAACTTCTGTATTCAGGGCATGGGAGGGGTGTGTTGCATCGTGCACACACAGTGCCTGTTTCGCAAATAAGTTTTAATAAATACACAAAGAATAATATAGAGTCATTGGCCACGAGGAACACCTTCCCTGACCTTTTATTCTCTCCGGTTCCATGTCACCGCGCCTACCATCCAACTCCAAAACTCGGGGGAGACTAACACTCCCTACCTCCCTTGGTGAGCATCATAGGCGTGCCCATGACGAACACAACATTTCTCCTTAACCAATACAAAACAAACATAGCTGCTCAAAAAAAAGATACTATACTAAACCAGTATACAAGAAGAGTACACAACAAGAAATGCCACATTCAGTCAATCCACCCCGAATCCTTGCAGCCGCGTTGAGCATGGCCGTCGAGGACTCAAACTGTACCGTTCAAGTCCTTGTCTCAGAGGCACTGAGTTGATTGGTATGGAGCCAGGCACCTCCTGATCTGAATCTTGAACTGGCTCCAAATTCTGCATGTCCACACCCCCTGTAGTAGATGATTGAGAATTAGTAGCAGTCACCACCGGCCATGTGCACTGGCTCAAAATTCAGCATGTCCACACCCCATGTAGTAGATGATTGAGAATTAGTAGCAGTCACCACCGGATCCACTGTCAGGATGATCCATCCTCTCTCCTTCATCAGCTTCAGATCCCACTGTTTCCCTGAGCAGGAAGGTCTGGAATTGAAAATACAGAGGACATTAAACAACATTCACTCAGTACATGGCACTCATTTTGGTTTATAAGCTGGAAATTGAGCCATCAGTGCAGTGTCATGAGTGTGAGGATGGCCAAGTGGTCTAAGGCGCTGCGTTCAGGTCGCCGTCTCCTTTGGAGATGTAGGTTCGACTCCCCCTTCTGACAAGTGTCTTTTGCGAGGTGGATACATTTTTTGACTTTTTTTTTCCAAGCACCCGTATCAAAAACAATGTCAACAGTTTCTGTAAATTATCGATAAGATCTATTGTCCGTTGCTTGCACTAATTTCCTGAAGTTGGCTAAATCGCAGTAAATCGGTAAAGCGGGAAATCACAGCATCTTCAACAAATCGTGATAGAGGGGCAGAGATAAAGGTTTCGACCCTACATATCAAGAGCGCAGCTGTCAATAGTTCAGCAGGTTCACAGTGCATAAGGTTCAGTGGCAGCAGGGTCCCCTGCGTCCCAATCACAGCTGGTTTTTAACTTCTGTATTCAGGGCATGGGAGGGGTGTGTTGCATCGTGCACACACAGTGCCTGTTTCGCAAATAAGTTTTAATAAATACACAGAGAATAATATAGAGTCATTGGCCACGAGGAACACCTTCTCTGACCTTTTATTCTCTCCGGTTCCACGTCACCGCGCCTACCATCCAACTCCAAAACTCGGGGGAGACTAACACTCCCTACCTCCCTTGGTGTGCATCATGGGCGTGCCCATGACAAACACAACATTTCTCCTTAACCAATACAAAACAAACATAGCTGCTAAAAAAAAAGATACTATACTAAACCAGTATACAAGAATAGTACACAACAAGAAATGCCACATTCAGTCAATCCACCCCGAATCCTTGCAGCCGCGTTGAGCATGGCGGTCGAGGACTCAAACTGTACCGTTCAAGTCCTTGTCTCAGAGGCACTGAGTTGATTGGTATGGAGCCAGGCACCTCCTGATCTGAATCTTGAACTGGCTCAAAATTCTGCATGTCCACACCCCCTGTAGTAGATGATTGAGAATTAGTAGCAGTCACCACCGGCCATGTGCACTGGCTCAAAATTCAGCATGTCCACACCCCATGTAGTAGATGATTGAGAATTAGTAGCAGTCACCACCGGATCCACTGTCAGGATGATCCATCCTCTCTCCTTCATCAGCTTCAGATCCCACTGTTTCCCTGAGCAGGAAGGTCTGGAATTGAAAATACAGAGGACATTAAACAACATTCACTCAGTACATGGCACTCATTTTGGTTTATAAGCTGGAAATTGAGCCATCAGACAAGTGTCACGAGTGTCTGGATGGCCGAGTGGTCTAAGGTGCTGTGTTCAGGTCGCAGTCTTCTTTGGAGGCGTGGGTTCGAATCCCCCTTCTGGCAAGTGTCTTTTGCGAGGTGGATACATTTTTTGACTTTTTTTTTCCAAGCACCCGTATCAAAAACAATGTCAACAGTTTCTGTAAATTATCGATAAGATCTATTGTCCGTTGCTTGCACTAATTTCCTGAAGTTGGCTAAATCGCAGTAAATCGGTAAAGCGGGAAATCACAGCATCTTCAACAAATCGTGATAGAGGGGCAGAGATAAAGGTTTCGACCCTACATATCAAGAGCGCAGCTGTAAATAGTTCAGCAGGTTCACAGTGCAGAAGGTTCAGTGGCAGCAGGGTCCCCTGCGTCCCAATCAGAGCTGGTTTTTAACTTCTGTATTCAGGTGATGGGAGGGGTGGGGGTGTTGCGTCGTGCACACACAGTGCCTGTTTTGCAGAGAAGTTTTAATAAATACACAAAGAATAATATGGAGTCTTTGGCCACGAGGAACACCTTCCCCTACCTTTTATTCTCTCCGATTCCACATCACCGCACCTACCATCCAACTCCAAAACTCGGGGGAGACTAACACTCCCTACCTCCCTTGGTGTGCATCATGGGCGTGCCCATGACGAACACAACATTTCTCCTTAACCAATACAAAACAAACATAGCTGCTCAAAAAAAAGATACTATACTAATCCAGTATACAAGAATAGTACACAACAATAAATACCACATTCAGTCAATCCACCCCGAATCCTTGCAGCCGCGTTGAGCATGGCGGTCGAGGACTCAAACTGTACCGTTCAAGTCCTTGTCTCAGAGGCACTGAGTTGATTGGTATGGAGCCAGGCACCTCCTGATCTGAATCTTGAACTGGCTCCAAATTCTGCATGTCCACACCCCCTGTAGTAGATGATTGAGAATTAGTAGCAGTCACCACTGGCCATATGCACTGGCTCAAAATTCTGCAAGTCCATACCCTATGTAGTAGATGATTGAGAATTAGTAGCAGTCACCACAGGGTCCACTGTCAGGATGGTCCATCCTCTCTCCTTCATCAGCTTCAGATCCCACTGTTTCCCTGAGCAGGAAGGTCTGGAATTGAAAATACAAAGGACATTAAATAACATTCCCTCAGTACATGGCACTCATTTTGGTTTATAAGCTGGAAATTGAGCCATCAGTCTGGTGTGAAGAGTGTCAGGATGGCCGGGTGGTCTAAGGTGCTGCATTCAGGTCACAGTCTTCCTTGGAGACGTGGGTTCAAACCCCTCTTCTGACAAGTGTCTTTGCAAGGTGGATACATTTTTGGACTTTTTTTTCCAAGCACCCTTATCAAAAACAATGGCAACAGTTTCTGTAAATTATTGATAAGATCTATTGTCCGTTGCTTGCACTAATTGCCTGAAGTTGGCTAAATCGCAGTAAATCGGTAAAGCAGGAAATCACAGCATCTTCAACAAATGGTGATAGAGGGGCCGAGATAAAGGTTTCGACCCTACATATCAAAAGCACAGTTGTCCATAGTTCAGCAGGTTCACAGTGCAGAAGATTCAGTGGCACCAGGGTCCCCTGCGTCCCAATCACAGCTGGTTTTTAACTTCTGTATTCAGGGCATGGGAGGGGTGTGTTGCATCGTGCACACACGGTGCCTGTTTCGCAGATAAGTTTTAATAAATACACAGAGAATAATATAGAGTCATTGGCCACGAGGAACACCTTCCCTGACCTTTTATTCTCTCCGGTTCCACGTCACCGCGCCTACCATCCAACTCCAAAACTCGGGGGAGACTAACACTCCCTACCTCCCTTGGTGTGCATCATGGGCGTGCCCATGACGAACACAACATTCCTCCTTAACCAATACAAAACAAACATAGCTGCTCAAAAAAAAGATACTATACTAATCCAGTATACAAGAATAGTACACAACAATAAATACCACATTCAGTCAATCCACCCCGAATCCTTGCAGCCGCGTTGAGCATGGCGGTCGAGGACTCAAATTGTACCCTTCAAGTCCTTGTCTCAGAGGCACTGAGTTGATTGGTATGGAGCCAGGCACCTCCTGATCTGAATCTTGAACTGGCTCCAAATTCTGCATGTCCACACCCCCTGTAGTAGATGATTGAGAATTAGTAGCAGTCACCACCGGCCATATGCACTGGCTCAAAATCCTGCAAGTCCACACCCCATGTAGTAGATGATTGAGAATTAGTAGCAGTCACCACAGGGTCCACTGTCAGGATGATCCATCCTCTCTCCTTCATCAGCTTCAGATCCCACTGTTTCCCTGAGCAGGAAGGTCTGGAATTGAAAATACAGAGGACATTAAATAAAATTCACTCAGTACATGGCACTCATTTTGGTTTATAAGCTGGAAATTGAGCCATCAGTCTGGTGTCAAGAGTGTCAGGATGGCCGGGTGGTCTAAGGTGCTGCATTCAGGTCACAGTCTCCCTTGGAGACGTGGGTTCAAACCCCTCTTCTGACAAGTGTCTTTGCGAGGTGGATACATTTTTGGACTTTTTTTTCCAAGCACCCTTATCAAAAACAATGGCAACTGTTTCTGTAAATTATCGATAAGATCTATTGTCCGTTGCTTGCACTAATTGCCTGAAGTTGGCTAAATCGCAGTAAATCGGTAAAGCAGGAAATCACAGCATCTTCAACAAATCGTGATAGAGGGGCAGAGATAAAGGTTTCGACCCTACATATCAAGAGCGCAGCTGTCAATAGTTCAGCAGGTTCACAGTGCAGAAGGTTCAGTGGCAGCAGGGTCCCCTGCGTCCCAATCACAGCTGGTTTTTAACTTCTGTATTCAGGGCATGGGAGGGGTGTGTTGCATCGTGCACACACAGTGCCTGTTTCGCAAATAAGTTTTAATAAATACACAGAGAATAATATAGAGTCATTGGCCACGAGGAACACCTTCCCTGACCTTTTATTCTCTCCGGTTCCACGTCACCGCGCCTACCATCCAACTCCAAAACTCGGGGGAGACTAACACTCCCTACCTCCCTTGGTGTGCATCATAGGCGTGCCCATGACGAACACAACATTTCTCCTTAACCAATACAAAACAAACATAGCTGCTCAAAAAAAAGATACTATACTAAACCAGTATACAAGAATAGTACACAACAAGAAATGCCACATTCAGTCAATCCACCCCGAATCCTTGCAGCCGCGTTGAGCATGGCGGTCGAGGACTCAAACTGTACCGTTCAAGTCCTTGTCTCAGAGGCACTGAGTTGATTGGTATGGAGCCAGGCACCTCCTGATCTGAATCTTGAACTGGCTCCAAATTCTGCATGTCCACACCCCCTGTAGTAGATGATTGAGAATTAGTAGCAGTCACCACCGGCCATGTGCACTGGCTCAAAATTCAGCATGTCCACACCCCATGTAGTAGATGATTGAGAATTAGTAGCAGTCACCACAGGGTCCACTGTCAGGATGATCCATCCTCTCTCCTTCATCAGCTTCAGATCCCACTGTTTCCCTGAGCAGGAAGGTCTGGAATTGAAAATACAGAGGACATTAAATAAAATTCACTCAGTACATGGCACTCATTTTGGTTTATAAGCTGGAAATTGAGCCATCAGTCTGGTGTCAAGAGTGTCAGGATGGTCGGGTGGTCTAAGGTGCTGCATAAAGGTCACAGTCTCCCTTGGAGACGTGGGTTCAAACCCCTCTTCTGACAAGTGTCTTTGTGAGGTGGACACATTTTTGGACTTTTTTTTCCAAGCACCCTTATCAAAAACAATGTCAACAGTTTCTGTAAATTATCGATAAGATCTATTGTCCGTTGCTTGCACTAATTTCCTGAAGTTGGCTAAATCGCAGTAAATCGGTAAAGCGGGAAATCACAGCATCTTCAACAAATCGTGATAGAGGGGCAGAGATAAAGGTTTTGACCCTACATATCAAGAGCGCAGCTGTCAATAGTTCAGCAGGTTCACAGTGCAGAAGGTTCAGTGGCACCAGGGTCCCCTGCGTCCCAATCACAGCTGGTTTTTAACTTCTGTATTCAGGGCATCGGAGGGCTGTGTTGCATCGTGCACACATGGTGCCTGTTTCGCAGATAAGTTTTAATAAATACACAGAGAATAATATAGAGTCATTGGCCACGAGGAACACCTTCCCTGGCCTTTTATTCTCTCCGGTTCCACGTCACCGCGCCTACCATCCAACTCCAAAACTCGGGGGAGACTAACACTCCCTACCTCCCTTGGTGTGCATCATAGGCGTGCCCATGACGAACACAACATTTCTCCTTAACCAATACAAAACAAACATAGCTGCTCAAAAAAAGATACTATACTAATCCAGTATACAAGAATAGTACACAACAAGAAATGCCACATTCAGTCAATCCACCCCGAATCCTTGCAGCCGCGTTGAGCATGGCGGTCGAGGACTCAAACTGTACCGTTCAAGTCCTTGTCTCAGAGGCACTGAGTTGATTGGTATGGAGCCAGGCACCTCCTGATCTGAATCTTGAACTGGCTCCAAATTCTGCATGTCCACACCCCTTGTAGTAGATGATTGAGAATTAGTAGCAGTCACCACCGGCCATGTGCACTGGCTCAAACTTCTGCATGTCCACACCCCAAGTAGTCGATGATTGAGAATTAGTAGCAGTCACCACCGGATTCACTGTCAGGATGATCCATCCTCTCTCCTTCATCAGCTTCAGATCCTACTGTTTCCCTGAGCAGGAAGGTCTGGAATTGAAAATACAGAGGACATTAAACAACATTCACTCAGTACATGGCACTCATTTTGGTTTATAAGCTGTAAATTGAGCCATCAGTGCAGTGTCAAGAGTGTCAGGATGGCCGAGTGGTCTAAGGCGCTGCGTTCAGGTTGCAGTCTCCTTTGGAGGCGTGGGTTCGAATCCCACTTCTGACAAGTTTCTTTTGCGAGGTGGATACATTTTTGGACTTTTTTTTTCCAAGCACCCGTATCAAAAACAATGTCAACAGTTTCTGTAAATTATCGATAAGATCTATTGTCCGTTGCTTGCAGTAATTTCCTGAAGTTGGCTAAATCGCAGTAAATCGGTAAAGCGGGAAATCACAGCATCTTCAACAAATCGTGAAAGAGGGGCAGAGATAAAGGTTTCGACCCTGCATATCAAGAGCGCAGCTGTCAATAGTTCAGCAGGTTCACAGTGCAGAAGGTTCAGTGTCACCAGGGTCCCCTGCGTCCCAATCACAGCTGGTTTTTAACTTCTGTATTCAGGGCATGGGAGGGGTGTGTTGCATCGTGCACACACGGTGCCTGTTTCCCAGATAAGTTTTAATAAATACATAGAGAATAATATAGAGTCATTGGCCACGAGGAACACCTTCCCTGACCTTTTATTCTCTCCGGTTCCACGTCACCGCGCCTACCATCCAACTCCAAAACTCGGGGGAGACTAACACTCTCTACCTCCCTTGGTGTGCATCATAGGCGTGCCCATGACGAACACAACATTTCTCCTTAACCAATACAAAACAAACATAGCTGCTCAAAAAAAAGATACTATACTAATCCAGTATACAAGAATAGTACACAACAAGAAATGCCACATTCAGTCAATCCACCCCGAATCTTTGCAGCCGCGTTGAGCATGGCGGTCGAGGACTCAAACTGTACCGTTCAAGTCCTTGTCTCAGAGGCACTGAGTTGATTGGTATGGAGCCAGGCACCTCCTGATCTGAATCTTGAACTGGCTCCAAATTCTGCAAGTCCACACCCCTTGTAGTAGATGATTGAGAATTAGTAGCAGTCACCACCGGCCATGTGCACTGGCTCAAACTTCTGCATGTCCACACCCCAAGTAGTCGACGATTGAGAATTAGTAGCAGTCACCACCGTATTCACTGTCAGGATGATCCATCCTCTCTCCTTCATCAGCTTCAGATCCCACTGTTTCCCTGAGCAGGCAGGTCTGGAATTGAAAATACAGAGGACATTAAACAACATTCACTCAGTACATGGCACTCATTTTGGTTTATACGCTCGAAATTGAGCTATGAGCGAGGTGTGAAGAGTGTCAGGATGGCCGAGTGGTCTAAGGCGCTGTGTTCAGGTCGCAGCCTCCCTTGGAGGTGTGGGTTTTAATCCCACTTCTGACAAGTGTATTTTGCGAGGTGGATACATTTTTGGACTTTTTTTTCCCAAGCACCGTATCAAAAACAATGTCAACGGTTTCTGTAAATTATCGATAAGATCTATTTTCCGTTGCTTGCACTAATTGCCTGAAGTTGGCTAAATCGCAGTAAATCGGTAAAGCAGGAAATCACAGCATCTTCAACAAATCGTGATAGAGGGGCCGAGATAAAGGTTTCGACCCTACATATCAAAAGCGCAGCTGTCAATAGTTCAGCAGGTTCACAGTGCAGAAGGTTCAGTGGCACCAGGGTCCCCTGCGTCCCAATCAGAGGTGGTTTTTAACTTCTGTATTCAGGGGATGGGAGGGGTGGGGGTGTTGCGTCGTGCACTCACAGTGCCTGTTTTGCAGAGAAGTTTTAATAAATACACAAAGAATAATATGGAGTCTTTGGCCACGAGGAACACCTTCCCCTACCTTTTATTCTCTCTGATTCCTCATCACCGCACCTACCATCCAACTCCAAAACTCGGGGAGACTAACACTCCCTACCTCCCTTGGTGTGCATCATGGGCGTGCCCATGACGAACACAACATTTCTCCTTAACCAATACAAAACAAACATAGCTGCTCAAAAAAAAGATACTATACTAATCCAGTATACAAGAATAGTACACAACAATAAATACCACATTCAGTCAATCCACCCCGAATCCTTGCAGCCGCGTTGAGCATGGCGGTCGAGGACTCAAACTGTACCGTTCAAGTCCTTGTCTCAGAGGCACTGAGTTGATTGGTATGGAGCCAGGCACCTCCTGATCTGAATCTTGAACTGGCTCCAAATTCTGCATGTCCACACCCCCTGTAGTAGATGATTGAGAATTAGTAGCAGTCACCACCGGCCATATGCACTGGCTCAAAATTCTGCAAGTCCACACCCCATGTAGTAGATGATTGAGAATTAGTAGCAGTCACCACAGGGTCCACTGTCAAGATGTTCCATCCTCTCTCCTTCATCAGCTTCAGATCCCACTGTTTCCCTGAGCAGGAAGGTCTGGAATTGAAAATACAGTGGAAATTAAATAACATTCACTCAGTACATGGCACTCATTTTGGTTTATAAGCTGGAAATTGAGCCATCAGTCTGGTGTCAAGAGTGTCAGGATGGTCGGGTGTTCTAAGGTGCTGCATAAAGGTCACAGTCTCCCTTGGAGACGTGGGTTCAAACCCCTCTTCTGACAAGTGTCTTTGTGAGGTGGACACATTTTTGGACTTTTTTTTCCAAGCACCCTTATCAAAAACAATGTCAACAGTTTCTGTAAATTATCGATAAGATCTATTGTCCGTTGCTTGCACTAATTTCCTGAAGTTGGCTAAATCGCAGTAAATCGGTAAAGCGGGAAATCACAGCATCTTCAACAAATCGTGATAGAGGGGCAGAGATAAAGGTTTTGACCCTACATATCAAGAGCGCAGCTGTCAATAGTTCAGCAGGTTCACAGTGCAGAAGGTTCAGTGGCACCAGGGTCCCCTGCGTCCCAATCACAGCTGGTTTTTAACTTCTGTATTCAGGGCATGGGAGGGCTGTGTTGCATCGTGCACACATGGTGCCTGTTTCGCAGATAAGTTTTAATAAATACACAGAGAATAATATAGAGTCATTGGCCACGAGGAACACCTTCCCTGGCCTTTTATTCTCTCCGGTTCCACGTCACCGCGCCTACCATCCAACTCCAAAACTCAGGGGAGACTAACACTCCCTACCTCCCTTGGTGTGCATCATAGGCGTGCCCATGACGAACACAACATTTCTCCTTAACCAATACAAAACAAACATAGCTGCTCAAAAAAAAGATACTATACTAATCCAGTATACAAGAATAGTACACAACAAGAAATGCCACATTCAGTCAATCCACCCCGAATCCTTGCAGCCACGTTGAGCATGGCGGTCGAGGACTCAAACTGTACGGTTCAAGTCCTTGTCTCAGAGGCACTGAGTTGATTGGTATGGAGCCAGGCACCTCCTGATCTGAATCTTGAACTGGCTCCAAATTCTGCATGTCCACACCCCTTGTAGTAGATGATTGAGAATTAGTAGCAGTCACCACCGGCCATGTGCACTGGCTCAAACTTCTGCATGTCCACACCCCAAGTAGTCGATGATTGAGAATTAGTAGCAGTCACCACCGGATTCACTGTCAGGATGATCCATCCTCTCTCCTTCATCAGCTTCAGATCCTACTGTTTCCCTGAGCAGGAAGGTCTGGAATTGAAAATACAGAGGACATTAAACAACATTCACTCAGTACATGGCACTCATTTTGGTTTATAAGCTGGAAATTGAGCCATCAGTGCAGTGTCAAGAGTGTCAGGATGGCCGAGTGGTCTAAGGCGCTGTGTTCAGGTTGCAGTCTCCTTTGGAGGCGTGGGTTCGAATCCCACTTCTGACAAGTGTCTTTTGCGAGGTGGATACATTTTTGGACTTTTTTTTTCCAAGCACCCGTATCAAAAACAATGTCAACAGTTTCTGTAAATTATCGATAAGATCTATTGTCCGTTGCTTGCAGTAATTTCCTGAAGTTGGCTAAATCGCAGTAAATCGGTAAAGCGGGAAATCACAGCATCTTCAACAAATCGTGAAAGAGGGGCAGAGATAAAGGTTTCGACCCTGCATATCAAGAGCGCAGCTGTCAATAGTTCAGCAGGTTCACAGTGCAGAAGGTTCAGTGGCACCAGGGTCCCCTGCGTCCCAATCACAGCTGGTTTTTAACTTCTGTATTCAGGGCATGGGAGGGGTGTGTTGCATCGTGCACACACGGTGCCTGTTTCGCAGATAAGTTTTAATAAATACATAGAGAATAATATAGAGTCATTGGCCACGAGGAACACCTTCCCTGACCTTTTATTCTCTCCGGTTCCATGTCACCGCGCCTACCATCCAACTCCAAAACTCGGGGGAGACTAACACTCTCTACCTCCCTTGGTGTGCATCATAGGCGTGCCCCTGACGAACACAACATTTCTCCTTAACCAATACAAAACAAATATAGCTGCTCAAAAAAAAGATACTATACTAATCCAGTATACAAGAATAGTACACAACAAGAAATGCCACATTCAGTCAATCCACCCCGAATCCTTGCAGCCGCGTTGAGCATGGCGGTCGAGGACTCAAACTGTACCGTTCAAGTCCTTCTCTCAGAGGCACTGAGTTGATTGGTATGGAGCCAGGCACCTCCTGATCTGAATCTTGAACTGGCTCCAAATTCTGCATGTCCACACCCCTTGTAGTAGATGATTGAGAATTAGTAGCAGTCACCACCGGCCATGTGCACTGGCTCAAACTTCTGCATGTCCACACCCCAAGTAGTCGATGATTGAGAATTAGTAGCAGTCACCACCGGATTCACTGTCAGGATGATCCATCCTCTCTCCTTCATCAGCTTCAGATCCCACTGTTTCCCTGAGCAGGCAGGTCTGGAATTGAAAATACAGAGGACATTAAACAACATTCACTCAGTACATGGCACTCATTTTGGTTTATAAGCTGGAAATTGAGCCATCAGTGCAGTGTCAAGAGTGTCAGGATGGCCGAGTGGTCTAAGGTGCTGTGTTCAGGTCGCAGTTTCCTTTGGAGGCGTGGGTTCGAATCCCACTTCTGACAAGTGTCTTTTGCGAGGTGGATACATTTTTAGACTTTTTTTTTCCAAGCACCCGTATCAAAAACAATGTCAACAGTTTCTGTAAATTATCAATAAGATCTATTGTCCGTTGCTTGCACTAATTTCCTGAAGTTGGCTAAATCGCAGTAAATCGGTAAAGCAGGAAATCACAGCATCTTCAACAAATCGTGATAGAGGGGAAGAGATAAAGGTTTCGACCCTACATATCAAGAGCGCAGCTGTCAATAGTTCAGCAGGTTCACAGTGCAGAAGTTTCAGTGGCACCAGGGTCCCCTGCGTCCCAATCACAGCTGGTTTTTAACTTCTGTATTCAGGGCATGGGATGGGTGTGTTGCATCGTGCACACACGGTGCCTGTTTCGCAGATAAGTTTTAATAAATACACAGAGAATAATATAGAGTCATTGGCCACGAGGAACACCTTCCCTGACCTTTTATTCTCTCCGGTTCCACGTCACCGCGCCTACCATTCAACTCCAAAACTCAGGGGAGACTAACACTCCCTACCTCCCTTGGTGTGCATCATAGGCGTGCCCATGACGAACACAACATTTCTCCTTAACCAATGCAAAACAAACATAGCTGCTAAAAAAAAAGATACTATACTAATCCAGTATACAAGAATAGTACACAACAAGAAATGCCACATTCAGTCAATCCACCCCGAATCCTTGCAGCCGCGTTGAGCATGGCGGTCGAGGACTCAAACTGTACCGTTCAAGTCCTTGTCTCAGAGGCACTGAGTTGATTGGTATGGAGCCAGGCACCTCCTGATCTGAATCTTGAACTGGCTCCAAATTCTGCATGTCCACACCCCTTGTAGTAGATGATTGAGAATTAGTAGCAGTCACCACAGGCCATGTGCACTGGCTCAAACCTCTGCATGTCCACACCCCATGTAGTCGATGATTGAGAATTAGAAGCAGTCACCACCGGATTCACTGTCAGGATGATCCATCTTCTCTCCTTCATCAGCTTCAGATCCCACTGTTTCCCTGAGCAGGAAGGTCTGGAATTGAAAATACAGAGGACATTAAACAACATTCACTCAGTACATGGCACTCATTTTGGTTTATACGCTCGAAATTGAGCTATGAGCAAGGTGTGAAGAGTGTCAGGATGGCCGAGTGGTCTAAGGCGCTGTGTTCAGGTCGCAGCCTCCCTTGGAGGTGTGGGTTTAAATCCCACTTCTGACAAGTGTATTTTGCGAGGTGGATACATTTTTGGACTTTTTTTTCCCAAGCACCGTATCAAAAACAATGTCAACGGTTTCTGTAAATTATCGATAAGATCTATTTTCCGTTGCTTGCACTAATTGCCTGAAGTTGGCTAAATCGCAGTAAATCGGTAAAGCAGGAAATCACAGCATCTTCAACAAATCGTGATAGAGGGGCCGAGATAAAGGTTTCGACCCTACATATCAAAAGCGCAGCTGTCAATAGTTCTGCAGGTTCACAGTGCAGAAGGTTCAGTGGCACCAGGGTCCCCTGCGTCCCAATCAGAGTTGGTTTTTAACTTCTGTATTCAGGGGATGGGAGGGGTGGGGGTGTTGCTTCGTGCACACACAGTGCCTGTTTTGCAGAGAAGTTTTAATAAATACACAAAGAATAATATGGAGTCTTTGGCCACGAGGAACACCTTCCCCTACCTTTTATTCTCTCCGATTCCTCATCACCGCACCTACCATCCAACTCCAAAACTCGGGGAGACTAACACTCCCTACCTCCCTTGGTGTGCATCATGGGTGTGCCCATGACGAACACAACATTTCTCCTTAACCAATACAAAACAAACATAGCTGCTCAAAAAAAAGATACTATACTAATCCAGTATACAAGAATAGTACACAACAATAAATACCACATTCAGTCAATCCACCCCGAATCCTTGCAGCCGCGTTGAGCATGGCGGTCGAGGACTCAAACTGTACCGTTCAAGTCCTTGTCTCAGAGGCACTGAGTTGATTGGTATGGAGCCAGGCACCTCCTGATCTGAATCTTGAACTGGCTCCAAATTCTGCATGTCCACACCCCCTGTAGTAGATGATTGAGAATTAGTAGCAGTCACCACCGGCCATATGCACTGGCTCAAAATTCTGCAAGTCCACACCCCATGTAGTAGATGATTGAGAATTAGTAGCAGTCACCACAGGGTCCACTGTCAAGATGATCCATCCTCTCTCCTTCTTCAGCTTCAGATCCCACTGTTTCCCTGAGCAGGAAGGTCTGGAATTGAAAATACAGAGGAAATTAAATAACATTCACTCAGTACATGGCACTCATTTTGGTTTATAAGCTGGAAATTGAGCCATCAGTCTGGTGTCAAGAGTGTCAGGATGGTCGGGTGGTCTAAGGTGCTGCCTAAAGGTCACAGTCTCCCTTGGAGACGTGGGTTCAAACCCCTCTTCTGACAAGTGTCTTTGTGAGGTGGACACATTTTTGGACTTTTTTTTCCAAGCACCCTTATCAAAAACAATGTCAACAGTTTCTGTAAATTATCGATAAGATCTATTGTCCGTTGCTTGCACTAATTTCCTGAAGTTGGCTAAATCGCAGTAAATCGGTAAAGCGGGAAATCACAGCATCTTCAACAAATCGTGATAGAGGGGCAGAGATAAAGGTTTTGACCCTACATATCAAGAGCGCAGCTGTCAATAGTTCAGCAGGTTCACAGTGCAGAAGGTTCAGTGGCACCAGGGTCCCCTGCGTCCCAATCACAGCTGGTTTTTAACTTCTGTATTCAGGGCATCGGAGGGCTGTGTTGCATCGTGCACACATGGTGCCTGTTTCGCAGATAAGTTTTAATAAATACACAGAGAATAATATAGAGTCATTGGCCACGAGGAACACCTTCCCTGGCCTTTTATTCTCTCCGGTTCCACGTCACCGCGCCTACCATCCAACTCCAAAACTCGGGGGAGACTAACACTCCCTACCTCCCTTGGTGTGCATCATAGGCGTGCCCATGACGAACACAACATTTCTCCTTAACCAATACAAAACAAACATAGCTGCTCAAAAAAAAGATACTATACTAATCCAGTATACAAGAATAGTACACAACAAGAAATGCCACATTCAGTCAATCCACCCCGAATCCTTGCAGCCGCGTTGAGCATGGCGGTCGAGGACTCAAACTGTACCGTTCAAGTCCTTGTCTCAGAGGCACTGAGTTGATTGGTATGGAGCCAGGCACCTCCTGATCTGAATCTTGAACTGGCTCCAAATTCTGCATGTCCACACCCCTTGTAGTAGATGATTGAGAATTAGTAGCAGTCACCACCGGCCATGTGCACTGGCTCAAACTTCTGCATGTCCACACCCCAAGTAGTCGATGATTGAGAATTAGTAGCAGTCACCACCGGATTCACTGTCAGGATGATCCATCCTCTCTCCTTCATCAGCTTCAGATCCTACTGTTTCCCTGAGCAGGAAGGTCTGGAATTGAAAATACAGAGGACATTAAACAACATTCACTCAGTACATGGCACTCATTTTGGTTTATAAGCTGTAAATTGAGCCATCAGTGCAGTGTCAAGAGTGTCAGGATGGCCGAGTGGTCTAAGGCGCTGCGTTCAGGTCGCAGTCTCCTTTGGAGGCGTGGGTTCGAATCCCACTTCTGACAAGTGTCTTTTGCGAGGTGGATACATTTTTGGACTTTTTTTTTCCAAGCACCCGTATCAAAAACAATGTCAACAGTTTCTGTAAATTATCGATAAGATCTATTGTCCGTTGCTTGCAGTAATTTCCTGAAGTTGGCTAAATCGCAGTAAATCGGTAAAGCGGTGAAATCACAGCATCTTCAACAAATCGTGAAAGAGGGGCAGAGATAAAGGTTTCGACCCTGCATATCAAGAGCGCAGCTGTCAATAGTTCAGCAGGTTCACAGTGCAGAAGGTTCAGTGGCACCAGGGTCCCCTGTGTCCCAATCACAGCTGGTTTTTAACTTCTGTATTCAGGGCATGGGAGGGGTGTGTTGCATCGTGCACACACGGTGCCTGTTTCGCAGATAAGTTTTAATAAATACATAGAGAATAATATAGAGTCATTGGCAACGAGGAACACCTTCCCTGACCTTTTATTCTCTCCGGTTCCACGTCACCGCGCCTACCATCCAACTCCAAAACTCGGGGGAGACTAACACTCTCTACCTCCCTTGGTGTGCATCATAGGCGTGCCCATGACGAACACAACATTTCTCCTTAACCAATACAAAACAAACATAGCTGCTCAAAAAAAAGATACTATACTAATCCAGTATACAAGAATAGTACACAACAAGAAATGCCACATTCAGTCAATCCACCCCGAATCTTTGCAGCCGCGTTGAGCATGGCGGTCGAGGACTCAAACTGTACTGTTCAAGTCCTTGTCTCAGAGGCACTGAGTTGATTGGTATGGAGCCAGGCACCTCCTGATCTGAATCTTGAACTGGCTCCAAATTCTGCATGTCCACACCCCTTGTAGTAGATGATTGAGAATTAGTAGCAGTCACCACCGGCCATGTGCACTGGCTCAAACTTCTGCATGTCCACACCCCAAGTAGTCGACGATTGAGAATTAGTAGCAGTCACCACCGTATTCACTGTCAGGATGATCCATCCTCTCTCCTTCATCAGCTTCAGATCCCACTGTTTCCCTGAGCAGGCAGGTCTGGAATTGAAAATACAGAGGACATTAAACAACATTCACTCAGTACATGGCACTCATTTTGGTTTATACGCTCGAAATTGAGCTATGAGCGAGGTGTGAAGAGTGTCAGGATGGCCGAGTGGTCTAAGGCGCTGTGTTCAGGTCGCAGCCTCCCTTGGAGGTGTGGGTTTAAATCCCACTTCTGACAAGTGTATTTTGCGAGGTGGATACATTTTTGGACTTTTTTTTCCCAAGCACCGTATCAAAAACATTGTCAACGGTTTCTGTAAATTATCGATAAGATCTATTTTCCGTTGCTTGCACTAATTGCCTGAAGTTGGCTAAATCGCAGTAAATCGGTAAAGCAGGAAATCACAGCATCTTCAACAAATCGTGATAGAGGGGCCGAGATAAAGGTTTCGACCCTACATATCAAAAGCGCAGCTGTCAATAGTTCAGCAGGTTCACAGTGCAGAAGGTTCAGTGGCACCAGGGTCCCCTGCGTCCCAATCAGAGCTGGTTTTTAACTTCTGTATTCAGGGGATGGGAGGGGTGGGGGTGTTGCGTCGTGCACACACAGTGCCTGTTTTGCAGAGAAGTTTTAATAAATACACAAAGAATAATATGGAGTCTTTGGCCACGAGGAACACCTTCCCCTACCTTTTATTCTCTCCGATTCCTCATCACCGCACCTACCATCCAACTCCAAAACTCGGGGAGACTAACACTCCCTACCTCCCTTGGTGTGCATCATGGGCGTGCCCATGACGAACACAACATTTCTCCTTAACCAATACAAAACAAACATAGCTGCTCAAAAAAAAGATACTATACTAATCCAGTATACAAGAATAGTACACAACAATAAATACCACATTCAGTCAATCCACCCCGAATCCTTGCAGCCGCGTTGAGCATGGCGGTCGAGGACTCAAACTGTACCGTTCAAGTCCTTGTCTCAGAGGCACTGAGTTGATTGGTATGGAGCCAGGCACCTCCTGATCTGAATCTTGAACTGGCTCCAAATTCTGCATGTCCACACCCCCTGTAGTAGATGATTGAGAATTAGTAGCAGTCACCACCGGCCATATGCACTGGCTCAAAATTCTGCAAGTCCACACCCCATGTAGTAGATGATTGAGAATTAGTAGCAGTCACCACAGGGTCCACTGTCAAGATGATCCATCCTCTCTCCTTCATCAGCTTCAGATCCCACTGTTTCCCTGAGCAGGAAGGTCTGGAATTGAAAATACAGTGGAAATTAAATAACATTCACTCAGTACATGGCACTCATTTTGGTTTATAAGCTGGAAATTGAGCCATCAGTCTGGTGTCAAGAGTGTCAGGATGGTCGGGTGTTCTAAGGTGCTGCATAAAGGTCACAGTCTCCCTTGGAGACGTGGGTTCAAACCCCTCTTCTGACAAGTGTCTTTGTGAGGTGGACAAATTTTTGGACTTTTTTTTCCAAGCACCCTTATCAAAAACAATGTCAACAGTTTCTGTAAATTATCGATAAGATCTATTGTCCGTTGCTTGCACTAATTTCCTGAAGTTGGCTAAATCGCAGTAAATCGGTAAAGCGGGAAATCACAGCATCTTCAACAAATCGTGATAGAGGGGCAGAGATAAAGGTTTTGACCCTACATATCAAGAGCGCAGCTGTCAATAGTTCAGCAGGTTCACAGTGCAGAAGGTTCAGTGGCACCAGGGTCCCCTGCGTCCCAATCACAGCTGGTTTTTAACTTCTGTATTCAGGGCATGGGAGGGCTGTGTTGCATCGTGCACACATGGTGCCTGTTTCGTAGATAAGTTTTAATAAATACACAGAGAATAATATAGAGTCATTGGCACCGAGGAACACCTTCCCTGGCCTTTTATTCTCTCCGGTTCCACGTCACCGCGCCTACCATCCAACTCCAAAACTCGGGGGAGACTAACACTCCCTACCTCCCTTGGTGTGCATCATAGGCGTGCCCATGACGAACACAACATTTCTCCTTAACCAATACAAAACAAACATAGCTGCTCAAAAAAAAGATACTATACTAATCCAGTATACAAGAATAGTACACAACAAGAAATGCCACATTCAGTCAATCCACCCCGAATCCTTGCAGCCGCGTTGAGCATGGCGGTCGAGGACTCAAACTGTACCGTTCAAGTCCTTGTCTCAGAGGCACTGAGTTGATTGGTATGGAGCCAGGCACCTCCTGATCTGAATCTTGAACTGGCTCCAAATTCTGCATGTCCACACCCCTTGTAGTAGATGATTGAGAATTAGTAGCAGTCACCACCGGCCATGTGCACTGGCTCAAACTTCTGCATGTCCACACCCCAAGTAGTCGATGATTGAGAATTAGTAGCAGTCACCACCGGATTCACTGTCAGGATGATCCATCCTCTCTCCTTCATCAGCTTCAGATCCTACTGTTTCCCTGAGCAGGAAGGTCTGGAATTGAAAATACAGAGGACATTAAACAACATTCACTCAGTACATGGCACTCATTTTGGTTTATAAGCTGGAAATTGAGCCATCAGTGCAGTGTCAAGAGTGTCAGGATGGCCGAGTGGTCTAAGGTGCTGCGTTAAGGTCGCAGTCTCCTTTGGAGGCGTGGGTTCGAATCCCACTTCTGACAAGTGTCTTTTGCGAGGTGGATACATTTTTGGACTTTTTTTTTCCAAGCACCCGTATCAAAAACAATGTCAACAGTTTCTGTAAATTATCGATAAGATCTATTGTCCGTTGCTTGCAGTAATTTCCTGAAGTTGGCTAAATCGCAGTAAATCGGTAAAGCGGGAAATCACAGCATCTTCAACAAATCGTGAAAGAGGGGCAGAGATAAAGGTTTCGACCCTGCATATCAAGAGCGCAGCTGTCAATAGTTCAGCAGGTTCACAGTGCAGAAGGTTCAGTGGCACCAGGGTCCCCTGCGTCCCAATCACAGCTGGTTTTTAACTTCTGTATTCAGGGCATGGGAGGGGTGTGTTGCATCGTGCACACACGGTGCCTGTTTCGCAGATAAGTTTTAATAAATACATAGAGAATAATATAGAGTCATTGGCCACGAGGAACACCTTCCCTGACCTTTTATTCTCTCCGGTTCCACGTCACCGCGCCTACCATCCAACTCCAAAACTCGGGGGAGACTAACACTCTCTACCTCCCTTGGTGTGCATCATAGGCGTGCCCATGACGAACACAACATTTCTCCTTAACCAATACAAAACAAACATAGCTGCTCAAAAAAAAGATACTATACTAATCCAGTATACAAGAATAGTACACAACAAGAAATGCCACATTCAGTCAATCCACCCCGAATCTTTGCAGCCGCGTTGAGCATGGCGGTCGAGGACTCAAACTGTACCGTTCAAGTCCTTGTCTCAGAGGCACTGAGTTGATTGGTATGGAGCCAGGCACCTCCTGATCTGAATCTTGAACTGGCTCCAAATTCTGCATGTCCACACCCCTTGTAGTAGATGATTGAGAATTAGTAGCAGTCACCACCGGCCATGTGCACTGGCTCAAACTTCTGCATGTCCACACCCCAAGTAGTCGACGATTGAGAATTAGTAGCAGTCACCACCGTATTCACTGTCAGGATGATCCATCCTCTCTCCTTCATCAGCTTCAGATCCCACTGTTTCCCTGAGCAGGCAGGTCTGGAATTGAAAATACAGAGGACATTAAACAACATTCACTCAGTACATGGCACTCATTTTGGTTTATAAGCTGGAAATTGAGCCATCAGTGCAGTGTCAAGAGTGTCAGGATGGCCGAGTGGTCTAAGGTGCTGTGTTCAGGTAGCAGTTTCCTTTGGAGGCGTGGGTTCGAATCCCACTTCTGACAAGTGTCTTTTGCGAGGTTGATACATTTTTATACTTTTTTTTTCCAAGCACCCGTATCAAAAACAATGTCAACAGTTTCTGTAAATTATCAATAAGATCTATTGTCCGTTGCTTGCACTAATTTCCTGAAGTTGGCTAAATCGCAGTAAATCGGTAAAGCAGGAAATCACAGCATCTTCAACAAATCGTGATAGAGGGGAAGAGATAAAGGTTTCGACCCTACATATCAAGAGCGCAGCTGTCAATAGTTCAGCAGGTTCACAGTGCAGAAGTTTCAGTGGCACCAGGGTCCCGTGCGTCCCAATCACAGCTGGTTTTTAACTTCTGTATTCAGGGCATGGGATGGGTGTGTTGCATCGTGCACACACGGTGCCTGTTTCGCAGATAAGTTTTAATAAATACACAGAGAATAATATAGAGTCATTGGCCACGAGGAACACCTTCCCTGACCTTTTATTCTCTCCGGTTCCACGTCACCGCGCCTACCATTCAACTCCAAAACTCAGGGGAGACTAACACTCCCTACCTCCCTTGGTGTGCATCATAGGCGTGCCCATGACGAACACAATATTTCTCCTTAACCAATGCAAAACAAACATAGCTGCTCAAAAAAAAGATACTATACTAATCCAGTATACAAGAATAGTACACAACAAGAAATGCCACATTCAGTCAATCCACCCCGAATCCTTGCAGCCGCGTTGAGCATGGCGGTCGAGGACTCAAACTGTACCGTTCAAGTCCTTGTCTCAGAGGCACTGAGTTGATTGGTATGGAGCCAGGCACCTCCTGATCTGAATCTTGAACTGGCTCCAAATTCTGCATGTCCACACCCCTTGTAGTAGATGATTGAGAATTAGTAGCAGTCACCACAGGCCATGTGCACTGGCTCAAACCTCTGCATGTCCACACCCCATGTAGTCGATGATTGAGAATTAGTAGCAGTCACCACCGGATTCACTGTCAGGATGATCCATCTTCTCTCCTTCATCAGCTTCAGATCCCACTGTTTCCCTGAGCAGGAAGGTCTGGAATTGAAAATACAGAGGGCATTAAACAACATTCACTCAGTACATGGCACTCATTTTGGTTTATACGCTCGAAATTGAGCTATGAGCGAGGTGTGAAGAGTGTCAGGATGGCCGAGTGGTCTAAGGCGCTGTGTTCAGGTCGCAGCCTCCCTTGGAGGTGTGGGTTTAAATCCCACTTCTGACAAGTGTATTTTGCGAGGTGGATACATTTTTGGACTTTTTTTTCCCAAGCACCGTATCAAAAACAATGTCAACGGTTTCTGTAAATTATCGATAAGATCTATTTTCCGTTGCTTGCACTAATTGCCTGAAGTTGGCTAAATCGCAGTAAATCGGTAAAGCAGGAAATCACAGCATCTTCAACAAATCGTGATAGAGGGGCCGAGATAAAGGTTTCGACCCTACATATCAAAAGCGCAGCTGTCAATAGTTCAGCAGGTTCACAGTGCAGAAGGTTCAGTGGCACCAGGGTCCCCTACATCCCAATCAGAGCTGGTTTTTAACTTCTGTATTCAGGGGATGGGAGGGGTGGGGGTGTTGCGTCGTGCACACACAGTGCCTGTTTTGCAGAGAAGTTTTAATAAATACACAAAGAATAATATGGAGTCTTTGGCCACGAGGAACACCTTCTCCTACCTTTTATTCTCTCCGATTCCTCATCACCGCACCTACCATCCAACTCCAAAACTCGGGGAGACTAACACTCCCTACCTCCCTTGGTGTGCATCATGGGCGTGCCCATGACGAACACAACATTTCTCCTTAACCAATACAAAACAAACATAGCTGCTCAAAAAAAAGATACTATACTAATCCAGTATACAAGAATAGTACACAACAATAAATACCACATTCAGTCAATCCACCCCGAATCCTTGCAGCCGCGTTGAGCATGGCGGTCGAGGACTCAAACTGTACCGTTCACGTCCTTGTCTCAGAGGCACTGAGTTGATTGGTATGGAGCCAGGCACCTCCTGATCTGAATCTTGAACTGGCTCCAAATTCTGCATGTCCACACCCCCTGTAGTAGATGATTGAGAATTAGTAGCAGTCACCACCGGCCATATGCACTGGCTCAAAATTCTGCAAGTCCACACCCCATGTAGTAGATGATTGAGAATTAGTAGCAGTCACCACAGGGTCCACTGTCAAGATGATCCATCCTCTCTCCTTCATCAGCTTCAGATCCCACTGTTTCCCTGAGCAGGAAGGTCTGGAATTGAAAATACAGAGGAAATTAAATAACATTCACTCAGTACATGGCACTCATTTTGGTTTATAAGCTGGAAATTGAGCCATCAGTCTGGTGTCAAGAGTGTCAGGATGGTCGGGTGGTCTAAGGTGCTGCATAAAGGTCACAGTCTCCCTTGGAGACGTGGGTTCAAACGCCTCTTCTGACAAGTGTCTTTGTGAGGTGGACACATTTTTGGACTTTTTTTTCCAAGCACCCTTATCAAAAACAATGTCAACAGTTTCTGTAAATTATCGATAAGATCTATTGTCCGTTGCTTGCACTAATTTCCTGAAGTTGGCTAAATCGCAGTAAATCGGTAAAGCGGGAAATCACAGCATCTTCAACAAATCGTGATAGAGGGGCAGAGATAAAGGTTTTGACCCTACATATCAAGAGCACAGCTGTCAATAGTTCAGCAGGTTCACAGTGCAGAAGGTTCAGTGGCACCAGGGTCCCCTGCGTCCCAATCACAGCTGGTTTTTAACTTCTGTATTAAGGGCATGGGAGGGCTGTGTTGCATCGTGCACACATGGTGCCTGTTTCGCAGATAAGTTTTAATAAATACACAGAGAATAATATAGAGTCATTGGCCACGAGGAACACCTTCCCTGGCCTTTTATTCTCTCCGGTTCCACGTCACCGCGCCTACCATCCAACTCCAAAACTCGGGGGAGACTAACACTCCCTACCTCCCTTGGTGTGCATCATAGGCGTGCCCATGACGAACACAACATTTCTCCTTAACCAATACAAAACAAACATAGCTGCTCAAAAAAAAGATACTATACTAATCCAGTATACAAGAATAGTACACAACAAGAAATGCCACATTCAGTCAATCCACCCCGAATCCTTGCAGCCGCGTTGAGCATGGCGGTCGAGGACTCAAACTGTACCGTTCAAGTTCTTGTCTCAGAGGCACTGAGTTGATTGGTATGGAGCCAGGCACCTCCTGATCTGAATCTTGAACTGGCTCCAAATTCTGCATGTCCACACCCCTTGTAGTAGATGATTGAGAATTAGTAGCAGTCTCCACCGGCCATGTGCACTGGCTCAAACTTCTGCATGTCCACACCCCAAGTAGTCGATGATTGAGAATTAGTAGCAGTCACCACCGGATTCACTGTCAGGATGATCCATCCTCTCTCCTTCATCAGCTTCAGATCCTACTGTTTCCCTGAGCAGGAAGGTCTGGAATTGAAAATACAGAGGACATTAAACAACATTCACTCAGTACATGGCACTCATTTTGGTTTATAAGCTGGAAATTGAGCCATCAGTGGAGTGTCAAGAGTGTCAGTATGGCCGAGTGGTCTAAGGCGCTGCGTTCAGGTCGCAGTCTCCATTGGAGGCGTGGGTTCGAATCCCACTTCTGACAAGTGTCTTTTGCGAGGTGGATACATTTTTGGACTTTTTTTTTCCAAGCACCCGTATCAAAAACAATGTCAACAGTTTCTGTAAATTATCGATAAGATCTATTGTCCGTTGCTTGCAGTAATTTCCTGAAGTTGGCTAAATCGCAGTAAATCGGTAAAGCGGGAAATCACAGCATCTTCAACAAATCGTGAAAGAGGGGCAGAGATAAAGGTTTCGACCCTGCATATCAAGAGCGCAGCTGTCAATAGTTCAGCAGGTTCACAGTGCAGAAGGTTCAGTGGCACCAGGGTCCCCTGCGTCCCAATCACAGCTGGTTTTTAACTTCTGTATTCAGGGCATGGGAGGGGTGTGTTGCATCGTGCACACACGGTGCCTGTTTCGCAGATAAGTTTTAATAAATACACAGAGAATAATATAGAGTCATTGGCCACGAGGAACACCTTCCCTGACCTTTTATTCTCTCCGGTTCCACGTCACCGCGCCTACCATCCAACTCCAAAACTCGGGGGAGACTAACACTCTCTACCTCCCTTGGTGTGCATCATAGGCGTGCCCATGACGAACACAACATTTCTCCTTAACCAATACAAAACAAACATAGCTGCTCAAAAAAAAGATACTATACTAATCCAGTATACAAGAATAGTACACAACAAGAAATGCCACATTCAGTCAATCCACCCCGAATCTTTGCAGCCGCGTTGAGCATGGCGGTCGAGGACTCAAACTGTACCGTTCAAGTCCTTGTCTCAGAGGCACTGAGTTGATTGGTATGGAGCCAGGCACCTCCTGATCTGAATCTTGAACTGGCTCCAAATTCTGCATGTCCACACCCCTTGTAGTAGATGATTGAGAATTAGTAGCAGTCACCACCGGCCATGTGCACTGGCTCAAACTTCTGTATGTCCACACACCAAGTAGTCGATGATTGCGAATTAGTAGCAGTCACCACCGGATTCACTGTCAGGATGATCCATCCTCTCTCCTTCATCAGCTTCAGATCCCACTGTTTCCCTGAGCAGGAAGGTCTGGAATTGAAAATACAGAGGACATTAAACAACATTCACTCAGTACATGGCACTCATTTTGGTTTATAAGCTGGAAATTGAGCCATCAGTGCAGTGTCAAGAGTGTCAGGATGGCCGAGTGGTCTAAGGCGCTGCGTTCAGGTTGCAGTCTCCTTTGGAGGCGTGGATTTGAATCCCACTTCTGACAAGTGTCTTTTGCGAGGTGGATACATTTTTGGACTTTTTTTTTCCAAGCACCCGTATCAAAAACAATGTCAACAGTTTCTGTAAATTATCGATAAGATCTATTGTCCGTTGCTTGCACTAATTTCCTGAAGTTGGCTAAATCGCAGTAAATCAGTAAAGAGGGAAATCACAGCATCTTCAACAAATCGTGATAGAGGGGCAGAGATAAAGGTTTCGACCCTACATATCAAGAGCGCAGCTGTCAATAGTTCAGCAGGTTCACAGTGCAGAAGGTTCAGTGGCACCAGGGTCCCCTGCGTCCCAATCACAGCTGGTTTTGAACTTCTGTATTCAGGGCATGAGAGGGGTGTGTTGCATCGTGCACACACGGTGCCTGTTTCGCAGATAAGTTTTAATAAATACACAGAGAATAATATAGAGTCATTGGCCACGAGGAACACCTTCCCTGACCTTTTATTCTCTCCGGTTCCACGTCACCGCGCCTACCATTCAACTCCAAAACTCAGGGGAGACTAACACTCCCTACCTCCCTTGGTGTACATCATAGGCGTGCCCATGACGAACACAACATTTCTCCTTAACCAATACAAAACAAACATAGCTGCTCAAAAAAAAATACTATACTAATCCAGTATACAAGAATAGTACACAACAAGAAATGCCACATTCAGTCAATCCACCCCGAATCCTTGCAGCCGCGTTGAGCATGGCGGTCGAGGACTCAAACTGTACCGTTCAAGTCCTTGTCTCAGAGGCACTGAGTTGATTGGTATGGAGCCAGGCACCTCCTGATCTGAATCTTGAACTGGCTCCAAATTCTGCATGTCCACACCCCTTGTAGTAGATGATTGAGAATTAGTAGCAGTCACCATAGGCCATGTGCACTGGCTCAAACCTCTGCATGTCCACACCCCATGTAGTCGATGATTGAGAATTAGTAGCAGTCACCACCGGATTCACTGTCAGGATGAACCATCTTCTCTCCTTCATCAGCTTCAGATCCCACTGTTTCCCTGAGCAGGAAGGTCTGGAATTGAAAATACAGAGGACATTAAACAACATTCACTCAGTACATGGCACTCATTTTGGTTTATAAGCTGGAAATTGAGCCATCAGTGCAGTGTCAAGAGTATCAGGATGGCCGAGTGGTCTAAGGCGCTGAGTTCAGGTCGCAGTTTCCTTTGGAGGCACGGGTTCGAATCCCACTTCTGACAAGTGTCTTTTGCGAGGTGGATGCATTTTTGGACTTTTTTTTTCCAAGCACCCGTATCAAAAACAATGTCAACAGTTTCTGTAAATTATCGATAAGATCTATTGTCCGTTGCTTGCACTAATTTCCTGAAGTTGGCTAAATCGCAGTAAATCGGTAAAGCGGGAAATCACAGCATCTTCAACAAATCGTGATAGAGGGGCAGAGATAAAGGTTTCGACCCTACATATCAAGAGCGCATCTGTCAATAGTTCAGCAGGTTCACAGTGCAGAAGGTTCAGTGGCACAAGAGTCCCCTGCGTCCCAATCACAGCTGGTTTTTAACTTCTGTATTCAGGGCATGGGAGGGGTGTGTTGCATCGTGCACACACGGTGCCTGTTTTGCAGATAAGTTTTAATAAATACACAGAGAATAATATAGAGTCATTGGCCACGAGGAACACCTTCCCTGACCTTTTATTCTCTCCGGTTCCACGTCACCGCGCCTACCATCCAACTCCAAAACTCGGGGGAGACTAACACTCCCTACCTCCTTTGGTGTGCATCATAGGCGTGCCCATGACGAACACAACATTTCTCCTTAACCAATACAAAACAAACATAGCTGCTCAAAAAAAAGATACTATACTAATCCAGTATACAAGAATAGTACACAACAAGAAATGCCGCATTTAGTCAATCCACCCCGAATCCTTGCAGCCGCGTTGAGCATGGCGGTCGAGGACTCAAACTGTACCGTTCAAGTCCTTGTCTCAGAGGCACTGAGTTGATTGGTATGGAGCCAGGCACCTCCTGATCTGAATCTTGAACTTGCTCCAAATTCTGCATGTCCACACCCCCTGTAGTAGATGATTGAGAATTAGTTGCAGTCACCACCAGCCATGTGCACTGGCTCAAACTTCTGCATGTCCACACCCCAAGTAGTCGATGATTGCGAATTAGTAGCAGTCACCACCGGATTCACTGTCAGGATGATCCATCCTCTCTCCTTCATCAGCTTCAGATCCCACTGTTTCCCTGAGCAGGAAGGTCTGGAATTGAAAATACAGAGGACATTAAACAACATTCACTCAGTACAGGGCACTCATTTTGGTTTATAAGCTGGAAATTGAGCCATCAGTGCAGTGTCAAGAGTGTCAGGATGGCCGAGTGGTCTAAGGCGCTGCGTTCAGGTCGCAGCTTC
The DNA here is from genome assembly GCF_031143425.1 of Pleurodeles waltl. Classification (NCBI taxonomy): domain Eukaryota; kingdom Metazoa; phylum Chordata; class Amphibia; order Caudata; family Salamandridae; genus Pleurodeles; species Pleurodeles waltl. The sequence continues at coordinate 7,648,569 of NW_027150097.1, forward strand.
CCTTGGAGGTGTGGGTTCAAATCCCTCTTCTGACAAGTGTATTTTGCGAGGTGGATACATTTGTGGACTTTTTTTTCCCAAGCACCGTATCAAAAACAATGTCAACAGTTTCTGTAAATTATCGATAAGATCTATTTTCCGTTGCTTGCACTAATTGCCTGAAGTTGGCTAAATCGCAGTAAATCGGTAAAGCAGGAAATCACAGCATCTTCAACAAATCGTGATAGAGGGGCCGAGATAAAGGTTTCGACCCTACATATCAAAAGCGCAGCTGTCAATAGTTCAGCAGGTTCACAGTGCAGAAGGTTCAGTGGCACCAGGGTCCCCTGCGTCCCAATCAGAGCTGGTTTTCAACTTCTGTATTCAGGGGATGGGAGGGGTGGGGGTGTTGCGTCGTGCACACACAGTGCCTGTTTTGCAGATAAGTTTTAATAAATACACAAAGAATAATATGGAGTCTTTGGCCATGAGGAACACCTTCCCTGACCTTTTATTCTCTCCGATTCCAAATCACCGCACCTACCATCCAACTCCAAAACTCGGGGGAGACTAACACTCCCTACCTCCCTTGGTGTGCATCATGGGCGTGCCCATGACAAACACAACATTTCTCCTTAACCAATACAAAACAAACATAGCTGCTCAAAAAAAAGATACTATACTAATCCAGTATACAAGAATAGTACACAACAATAAATACCACATTCAGTCAATCCACCCCGAATCCTTGCAGCCGCGTTGAGCATGGCGGTCGAGGACTCAAACTGTACCGTTCAAGTGCTTGTCTCAGAGGCACTGAGTTGATTGGTATGGAGCCAGGCACCTCCTGATCTGAATCTTGAACTGGCTCCAAATTCTGCATGTCCACACCCCCTGTAGTAGATGATTGAGAATTAGTAGCAGTCACCACCGGCCATATGCACTGGCTCAAAATTCTGCAGGTCCACACCCCATGTAGTAGATGATTGAGAATTAGTAGCAGTCACCACAGGGTCCACTGTCAGGATGATCCATCCTCTCTCCTTCATCAGCTTCAGATCCCACTGTTTCCCTGAGCAGGAAGGTCTGGAATTGAAAATACAGAGGACATTAAATAACATTCACTCAGTACATGGCACTCATTTTGGTTTATAAGCTGGAAATTGAGCCATCAGTCTGGTGTCAAGAGTGTCAGGATGGCCGGGTGGTCTAAGGTGCTGCATTCAGGTCACAGTCTCCCTAGGAGACGTGGGTTCAAACCCCTCTTCTGACAAGTGTCCTTTGCGAGGTGGATACATTTTTTGACTTTTTTTTCCAAGCACCCTTATCAAAAACAATGTCAACAGTTTCTGTAAATTATCGATAAGATCTATTGTCCGTTGGTTGCACTAATTGCCTGAAGTTGGCTAAATCGCAGTAAATCGGTAAAGCAGGAAATCACAGCATCTTCAACAAATCGTGATAGAGGGGCCGAGATAAAGGTTTCGACCCTACATATCAAAAGCACAGCTGTCCATAGTTCAGCAGGTTCACAGTGCAGAAGGTTCAGTGGCACCAGGGTCCCCTGCGTCCCAATCACAGCTGGTTTTTAACTTCTGTATTCTGGGCATGGGAGGGGTGTGTTGCATCGTGCACACACAGTGCCTGTTTCACAGATAAGTTTTAATAAATACACAGAGAATAATATAGAGTCATTGGCCATGAGGAACACCTTCCCTGACCTTTTATTCTCTCCGGTTCCACGTCACCGCGCCTACCATCCAACTCCAAAACTCGGGGGAGACTAACACTCCCTACCTCCCTTGGTGTGCATCATAGGCGTGCCCATGACGAACACAACATTTCTCCTTAACCAATACAAAACAAACATAGCTGCTAAAAAAAAAGATACTATACTAAACCAGTATACAAGAATAGTACACAACAAGAAATGCCACATTCAGTCAATCCACCCCGAATCCTTGCAGCCGCGTTGAGCATGGCGGTCGAGGACTCAAACTGTACTGTTCAAGTCCTTGTCTCAGAGGCACTGAGTTGATTGGTATGGAGCCAGGCACCTCCTGATCTGAATCTTGAACTGGCTCCAAATTCTGCATGTCCACACCCCTTGTAGTAGATGATTGAGAATTAGTAGCAGTCACCACCGGCCATGTGCACTGGCTCAAACTTCTGCATGTCCACACCCCAAGTAGTCGATGATTGCGAATTAGTAGCAGTCACCACCGGATTCACTGTCAGGATGATCCATCCTCTCTCCTTCATCAGCTTCAGATCCCACTGTTTCCCTGAGCAGGAAGGTCTGGAATTGAAAATACAGAGGACATTAAACAACATTCACTCAGTACATGGCACTCATTTTGGTTTATAAGCTGGAAATTGAGCCATCAGTGCAGTGTCAAGATTGTCAGGATGGCCGAGTGGTCTATGGCGCTGCGTTCAGGTTGCAGTCTCCTTTGGAGGCGTGGATTTGAATTCCACTTCTGACAAGTGTCTTTTGCGAGGTGGATACATTTTTGGACTTTTTTTTTCCAAGCACCCGTATCAAAAACAATGTCAACAGTTTCTGTAAATTATCGATAAGATCTATTGTCCGTTGCTTGCACTAATTTCCTGAAGTTGGCTAAATCGCAGTAAATCAGTAAAGCGGGAAATCACAGCATCTTCAACAAATCGTGATAGAGGGGCAGAGATAAAGGTTTCAACCCTACATATCAAGAGCGCAGCTGTCAATAGTTCAACAGGTTCACAGTGCAGAAGGTTCAGTGGCACCAGGGTCCCCTGCGTCCCAATCACATCTGGTTTTTAACTTCTGTATTCAGGGCATGAGAGGGGTGTGTTGGATCGTGCACACACGGTGCCTGTTTCGCAGATAAGTTTTAATAAATACACAGAGAATAATATAGAGTCATTGGCCACGAGGAACACCTTCCCTGACCTTTTATTCTCTCCGGTTCCACGTCGCCGCGCCTACCATCCAACTCCAAAACTCAGGGGAGACTAACACTCCCTACCTCCCTTGGTGTGCATCATAGGCGTGCCCATGACGAACACAACATTTCTCCTTAACCAATACAAAACAAACATAGCTGCTCAAAAAAAAGATACTATACTAATCCAGTATACAAGAATAGTACACAACAAGAAATGCCACATTCAGTCAATCCACCCCGAATCCTTGCAGCCGCGTTGAGCATGGCGGTCGAGGACTCAAACTGTACCGTTCAAGTCCTTGTCTCAGTGGCACTGAGTAGATTGGTTTGGAGCCAGGCACCTCCTGATCTGAATCTTGAACTGGCTCCAAATTCTGCATGTCCACACCCCTTGTAGTAGATGATTGAGAATTAGTAGCAGTCACCACCGGCCATGTGCACTGGCTCAAACTTCTGCATGTCCACACCCCATGTAGTCGATGATTGAGAATTAGTAGCAGTCACCACCGGATTCACTGTCAGGATGATCCATCCTCTCTCCTTCATCAGCTTCAGATCCCACTGTTTCCCTGAGCAGGAAGGTCTGGAATTGAAAATACAGAGGACATTAAACAACATTCACTCAGTACATGGCACTCATTTTGGTTTATACGCTCGAAATTGAGCCATGAGCAAGGTGTGCAGAGTGTCAGGATGGCCGAGTGGTCTAAGGCGCTGCGTTCAGGTCGCACCCTCCCTTGGAGGTGTGGGTTTAAATCCCACTTCGGACAAGTGTATTTTGCAAGGTGGATACATTTTTTGACTTTTTTTTCCCAAGCACCGTATCAAAAACAATGTCAACAGTTTCTGTAAATTATCGATAAGATCTATTTTCCGTTGCTTGCACTAATTGCCTGAAGTTGGCTAAATCGCAGTAAATCGGTAAAGCAGGAAATCACAGCATCTTCAACAAATCGTGATAGAGGGGCCGAGATAAAGGTTTCGACCCTACATATCAAAAGCGCAGCTGTCAATAGTTCAGCAGGTTCACAGTGCAGAAGGTTCAGTGGCACCAGGGTCCCCTGCGTCCCAATCAGAGCTGGTTTTTAACTTCTGTATTCAGGGGATGGGAGGGGTGGGGGTGTTGCGTCGTGCACACACAGTGCCTGTTTTGCAGAGAAGTTTTAATAAATACACAAAGAATAATATGGAGTCTTTGGCCACGAGGAACACCTTCCCCTACCTTTTATTCTCTCCGATTCCACATCACCGCACCTACCATCCAACTCCAAAACTCGGGGGAGACTAACACTCCCTACCTCCCTTGGTGTGCATCATAGGCGTGCCCATGACGAACACAACATTTCTCCTTAACCAATACAAAACAAACATAGCTGCTCAAAAAAAAGATACTATACTAATCCAGTATACAAGAATAGTACACAACAATAAATACCACATTCAGTCAATCCACCCCGAATCCTTGCAGCCGCGTTGAGCATGGCAGTCGAGGACTCAAACTGTACCGTTCAAGTCCTTGTCTCAGAGGCACTGAGTTGATTGGTATGGAGCCAGGCACCTACTGATCTGAATCTTGAACTGGCTCCAAATTCTGCATGTCCACACCCCCTGTAGTAGATGATTGAGAATTAGTAGCAGTCACCACTGGCCATATGCACTGGCTCAAAATTCTGCAAGTCCACACCCCATGTAGTAGATGATTGAGAATTAGTAGCAGTCACCACAGGGTCCACTGTCAGGATGATCCATCCTCTCTCCTTCATCAGCTTCAGATCCCACTGTTTCCCTGAGCAGGAAGGTCTGGAATAGAAAATATAGAGGACATTAAATTACATTCACTCAGTACATGGCACTCATTTTGGTTTATAAGCTGGAAATTGAGCCATCAGTCTGGTGTCGAGAGTGTCAGGATGGCCGGGTGGTCTAAGGTGCTGTATTCAGGTCACAGTCTCCCTTGGAGACGTGGGTTCAAGCCCCTTTTCTGACAAGTGTCTTTGCGAGGTGGATACATTTTTGGACTTTTTTTTCCAAGCACCCTTATCAAAAACAATGTCAACAGTTTCTGTAAATTATCGATAAGATCTATTGTCCGTTGCTTGCACTAATTGCCTGAAGTTGGCTAAATCGCAGTAAATCGGTAAAGCAGGAAATCACAGCATCTTCAACAAATCGTGATAGAGGGGCCGAGATAAAGGTTTCGACCCTACATATCAAAAGCACAGCTGTCCATAGTTCAGCAGGTTCACAGTGCAGAAGGTTCAGTGGCACCAGGGTCCCCTGCGTCCCAATCACAGCTGGTTTTTAACTTCTGTATTCAGGGCATGGGAGGGGTGTGTTGCATCGTGCACACACGGTGCCTGTTTCGCAGATAAGTTTTAATAAATACACAGAGAATAATATAGAGTCATTGGCCACGAGGAACACCTTCCCTGACCTTTTATTCTCTCCGGTTCCACGTCACCTCGCCTACCATCCAACTCCAAAACTCAGGGGAGACTAACACTCCCTACCTCCCTTGGTGTGCATCATAGGCGTGCCCATGACGAACACAACATTTCTCCTTAACCAATACAAAACAAACATAGCTGCTAAAAAAAAAGATACTATACTAAACCAGTATACAAGAATAGTACACAACAAGAAATGCCACATTCAGTCAATCCACCCCGAATCCTTGCAGCCGCGTTGAGCATGGCGGTCGAGGACTCAAACTGTACCGTTCAAGTCCTTGTCTCAGAGGCACTGAGTTGATTGGTATGGAGCCAGGCACCTCCTGATCTGAATCTTGAACTGGCTCCAAATTCTGCATGTCCACACCCCCTGTAGTAGATGATTGAGAATTAGTAGCAGTCACCACCGGCCATGTGCACTGGCTCAAAATTCAGCATGTCCACACCCCATGTAGTAGATGATTGAGAATTAGTAGCAATCACCACCGGATCCACTGTCAGGATGATCCATCCTCTCTCCTTCATCAGCTTCAGATCCCACTGTTTCCCTGAGCAGGAAGGTCTGGAATTGAAAATACAGAGGACATTAAACAACATTCACTCAGTACATGGCACTCATTTTGGTTTATAAGCTGGAAATTGAGCCATCAGTGCAGTGTCAAGAGTGTCAGGATGGCCGGGTGGTCTAAGGTGCTGTATTCAGGTCACAGTCTCCCTTGGAGACGTGGGTTCAAGCCCCTTTTCTGACAAGTGTCTTTGCGAGGTGGATACATTTTTGGACTTTTTTTTCCAAGCACCCTTATCAAAAACAATGTCAACAGTTTCTGTAAATTATCGATAAGATCTATTGTCCGTTGCTTGCACTAATTTCCTGAAGTTGGCTAAATCGCAGTAAATCGGTAAAGCGGGAAATCACAGCATCTTCAACAAATCGTGATAGAGGGGCAGAGATAAAGGTTTCGACCCTACATATCAAGAGCGCAGCTGTCAATAGTTCAGCAGGTTCACAGTGCAGAAGGTTCAGTGGCACCAGGGTCCCCTGCGTCCCAATCACAGCTGGTTTTTAACTTCTGTATTCAGGGCATGGGAGGGGTGTGTTGCATCGTGCACACATGGTGCCTGTTTCGCAGATAAGTTTTAATAAATACACAGAGAATAATATAGAGTCATTGGCCACGAGGAACACCTTCCCTGGCCTTTTATTCTCTCCGGTTCCACGTCACCGCGCCTACCATCCAACTCCACAACTCGGGGGAGACTAACACTCCCTACCTCCCTTGGTGTGCATCATAGGCGTGCCCATGACGAACACAACATTTCTCCTTAACCAATACAAAACAAACATAGCGGCTTAAAAAAAAGATACTATACTAATCCAGTATACAAGAATAGTACAAAACAAGAAATGCCACATTCAGTCAATCCACCCAGAATCCTTGCAGCCGCGTTGAGCATGGCGGTCGAGGACTCAAACTTTACCGTTCAAGTCCTTGTCTCAGAGGCACTGAGTTGATTGGTATGGAGCCAGGCACCTCCTGATCTGAATCTTGAACTGGCTCCAAATTCTGCGTGTCCACACCCCTTGTAGTAGATGATTGAGAATTAGTAGCAGTCACCACCGGACATGTGCACTGGCTCAAACTTCTGCATGTCCACACCCCAAGTAGTCGATGATTGAGAATTAGTAGCAGTCACCACCGGATTCACTGTCAGGATGATCCATCCTCTCTCCTTCATCAGCTTCAGATCCCACTGTTTCCCTGAGCAGGAAGGTCTGGAATTGAAAATACAGAGGACATTAAACAACATTCACTCAGTACATGGCACTCATTTTGGTTTATAAGCTGGAAATTGAGCCATCAGTGCAGTGTCAAGAGTATCAGGATGGCTGAGTGGTCTAAGGTGCTGAGTTCAGTTCGCAGTCTCCTTTGGAGGCGTGGGTTCGAATCCCACTTCTGACAAGTGTCTTTTGCGAGGTGGATACATTTTTGGACTTTTTTTTTCCAAGCACCCGTATCAAAAACAATGTCAACAGTTTCTGTAAATTATCGATAAGATCTATTGTCCGTTGCTTGCACTAATTTCCTGAAGTTGGCTAAATCGCAGTAAATCGGTAAAGCGGGAAATCACAGCATCTTCAACAAATCGTGATAGAGGGGCAGAGATAAAGGTTTCGACCCTACATATCAAGAGCGCATCTGTCAATAGTTCAGCAGGTTCACAGTGCAGAAGGTTCAGTGGCACCAGAGTCCCCTGCGTCCCAATCACAGCTGGTTTTTAACTTCTGTATTCAGGGCATGGGAGGGGTGTGTTGCATCGTGCACACACGGTGCCTGTTTTGCAGATAAGTTTGAATAAATACACAGAGAATAATATAGTCATTGGCCACGAGGAACACCTTCCCTGACCTTTTATTCTCTCCGGTTCCACGTCACCGCGCCTACCATCCAACTCCAAAACTCGGGGGAGACTAACACTCCCTACCTCCCTTGGTGTGCATCATAGGTGTGCCCATGACGAACACAACATTTCTCCTTAACCAATACAAAACAAACATAGCTGCTCAAAAAAAAGATACTATACTAATCCAGTATACAAGAATAGTACACAACAAGAAATGCCACATTCAGTCAATCCACCCCGAATCCTTGCAGCCGCGTTGAGCATGGCGGTCGAGGACTCAAACTGTACCGTTCAAGTCCTTGTCTCAGAGGCACTGAGTTGATTGGTATGGAGCCAGGCACCTCCTGATCTGAATCTTGAACTGGCTCCAAATTCTGCATGTCCACACTCCTTGTAGTAGATGATTGAGAATTAGTTGCAGTCACCACCAGCCATGTGCACTGGCTCAAACGTCTGCATGTCCACACCCCAAGTAGTCGATGATTGCGAATTAGTAGCAGTCACCACCGGATTCACTGTCAGGATGATCCATCCTCTCTCCTTCATCAGCTTCAGATCCCACTGTTTCCCTGAGCAGGAAGGTCTGGAATTGAAAATACAGAGGACATTAAACAACATTCACTCAGTACAGGGCACTCATTTTGGTTTATAAGCTGGAAATTGAGCCATCAGTGCAGTGTCAGGATGGCCGAGTGGTCTAAGGCGCTGCGTTCAGGTCGCAGCTTCCCTTGGAGGTGTGGATTTAAATCCCTCTTTTGACAAGTGTATTTTGCGAGGTGGATACATTTTTGGACTTTTTTTTCCCAAGCACCGTATCAAAAACAATGTCAACAGTTTCTGTAAATTATCGATAAGATCTATTTTCCGTTGCTTGCACTAATTGCTTGAAGTTGGCTAAATCGCAGTAAATCGGTAAAGCAGGAAATCACAGCATCTTCAACAAATCGTGATAGAGGGGCCGAGATAAAGGTTTCGACCCTACATATCAAAAGCGCAGCTGTCAATAGTTCAGCAGTTTCACAGTGCAGAAGGTTCAATGGCACCAGGGTCCCCTGCGTCCCAATCAGAGCTGGTTTTTAACTTCTGTATTCAGGGGATGGGAGGGGTGGGGGTGTTGCGTCGTGCACACACAGTGCCTGTTTTGCAGAGAAGTTTTAATAAATACACAAAGAATAATATGGAGTCTTTGGCCATGAGGAACACCTTCCCCTACCTTTTATTATCTCCGATTCCAAATCACGGCACCTACCATCCAACTCCAAAACTCGGGGGAGACTAACACTCCCTACCTCCCTTGGTGTGCATCATGGGCGTGCCCATGACGAACACAACATTTCTCCTTAACCAATACAAAACAAACATAGCTGCTCAAAAAAAAGATACTATACTAATCCAGTATACAAGAATAGTACACAACAATAAATACCACATTCAGTCAATCCACCCCGAATCCTTGCAGCCGCGTTGAGCATGGCGGTCGAGGACTCAAACTGTACCGTTCAAGTCCTTGTCTCAGAGGCACTGAGTTGATTGGTATGGAGCCAGGCACCTCCTGATCTGAATCTTGAACTGGCTCCAAATTCTGCATGTCCACACCCCCTGTAGTAGATGATTGAGAATTAGTAGCAGTCACCACCGGCCATATGCACTGGCTCAAAATTCTGCAAGTCCACAGCCCATGTAGTAGATGATTGAGAATTAGTAGCAGTCACCACAGGGTCCACTGTCAGGATGATCCATCCTCTCTCCTTCATCAGCTTCAGATCCCACTGTTTCCCTGAGCAGGAAGGTCTGGAATTGAAAATACAGAGGACATTAAATAACATTCACTCAGTACATGGCACTCATTTTGGTTTATAAGCTGGAAATTGAGTCATCAGTCTGGTGTCAAGAGTGTCAGGATGGCCGGGTGGTCGAAGGTACTGCATTCAGGTCACAGTCTCCCTTGGAGATGTGGGTTCAAACCCCTCTTCTGACAAGTGTCTTTGCGAGGTGGATACTTTTTTTTCCAAGCACCCTTATCAAAAACAATGTCAACAGTTTCTGTAAATTATCGATAAGATCTATTGTCCATTGGTTGCACTAATTGCCTGAAGTTGGCTAAATCGCAGTAAATCGGTAAAGCAGGAAATCACAGCATCTTCAACAAATCGTGATAGAGGGGCCGAAATAAAGGTTTCGACCCTACATATCAAAAGCACAGCTGTCCATAGTTCAGCAGGTTCTCAGTGCAGAAGGTTCAGTGGCACCAGGGTCCCCTGCGTCCCAATCACAGCTGGTTTTTAACTTCTGTATTCTGGGCATGGGAGGGGTGTGTTGCATCGTGCACACACAGTGCCTGTTTCGCAAATAAGTTTTAATAAATACACAGAGAATAATATAGAGTCATTGGCCACGAGGAACACCTTCCCTGACCTTTTATTCTCTCCGGTTCCACGTCACCGCGCCTACCATCCAACTCCAAAACTCGGGGGAGACTAACACTCCCTACCTCCCTTGGTGTGCATCATAGGCGTGCCCATGACGAACACAACATTTCTCCTTAACCAATACAAAATAAACATAGCTGCTAAAAAAAAAGATACTATACTAAACCAGTATACAAGAATAGTACACAACAAGAAATGCCACATTCAGTCAATACACCCCGAATCCTTGCAGCCGCGTTGAGCATGGCGGTCGAGGACTCAAACTGTACCGTTCAAGTCCTTGTCTCAGAGGCACTGAGTTGATTGGTATGGAGCCAGGCACCTCCTGATCTGAATCTTGAACTGGCTCCAAATTCTGCATGTCCACACCCCCTGTAGTAGATGATTGAGAATTAGTAGCAGTCACCACCGGCCATGTGCACTGGCTCAAAATTCAGCATGTCAACACCCCATGTAGTAGATGATTGAGAATTAGTAGCAGTCACCACCGGATCCACTGTCAGGATGATCCATCCTCTCCTTCATCAGCTTCAGATCCCACTGTTTCCCTGAGCAGGAAGGTCTGGAATTGAAAATACAGAGGACATTAAATAACATTCACTCAGTACATGGCACTCATTTTGGTTTATACGCTCGAAATTGAGCCATGAGCGAAGTGTGAAGAGTGTCAGGATGGTCAAGTGGTCTAAGGCGCTGCGTTCAGGTCACAGCCTCCCTTGGAGGTGTGGGTTCAAATCCCACTTCTGACAAGTGTATTTTGCGAGGTGGATACATTTTTGGACTTTTTTTTCCCAAGCACCGTATCAAAAACAATGTCAACACTTTCTGTAAATTATCGATAAGATCTATTTTCCGTTGCTTGCACTAATTGCCTGAAGTTGGCTAAATCGCAGTAAATCGGTAAAGCAGGAAATCACAGCATCTTCAACAAATCGTGATAGAGGGGCCGAGATAAATGTTTCGACCCTACATATCAAAAGCGCAGCTGTCAATAGTTCAGCAGGTTCACAGTGCAGAAGGTTCAGTGGCACCAGGGTCCCCTGCGTCCCAATCAGACCTGGTTTTTAACTTCTGTATTCAGGGGATGGGAGGGGTGGGGGTGTGGCGTCGTGCACACACAGTGCCTGTTTTGCAGAGAAGTTTTAATAAATACACAAAGAATAATATGGAGTCTTTGGCCACGAGGAACACCTTGCCCTACCTTTTATTCTCTCCGATTCCACATCACCGCACCTACCATCCAACTCCAAAACTCGGGGAGACTAACACTCCCTACCTCCCTTGGTGTGCATCATGGGCGTGCCCATGACGAACACAACATTTCTCCTTAACCAATACAAAACAAACATAGCTGCTCAAAAAAAAGATACTATACTAATCTAGTATACAAAAATAGTACACAACAATAAATACCACATTCAGTCAATCCACCCCGAATCCTTGCAGCCGCGTTGAGCATGGCGGTCGAGGACTCAAACTGTACCGTTCAAGTCCTTGTCTCAGAGGCACTGAGTTGATTGGTATGGAGCCAGGCACCTCCTGATCTGAATCTTGAACTGGCTCCAAATTCTGCATGTCCACACCCCCTGTAGTAGATGTTTGAGAATTAGTAGCAGTCACCACCGGCCATATGCACTGGCTCAAAATTCTGCAAGTCCACACCCCATGTAGTAGATGATTGAGAATTAGTAGCAGCCACCACAGGGTCCACTGTCAGGATGATCCATCCTCTCTCCTTCATCAGCTTCAGATCCCACTGTTTCCCTGAGCAGGAAGGTCTGGAATTGAAAATACAGAGGACATTAAATAACATTCACTCAGTACATGGCACTCATTTTGGTTTATAAGCTGAAAATTGAGCCATCAGTCTGGTGTCAAGAGTGTCAGGATGGCCGGGTGGTCTAAGGTGCTGCATTCAGGTCACAGTCTCCCTTGGAGACGTGGGTTGAAACCCATCTTCTGACAAGTGTCTTTGTGAGGTGGATACATTTTTGGACTTTTTTTTCCAAGCACCCTTATCAAAAACAATGTCAACAGTTTCTGTAAATTATCGATAAGAACTATTGTCCGTTGCTTGCACTAATTGCCTGAAGTTGGCTAAATCGCAGTAAATCGGTAAAGCAGGAAATCACAGCATCTTCAACAAATCGTGATAGAGGGGCCGAGATAAAGGTTTCGACCCTACATATCAAAAGCACAGCTGTCCATAGTTCAGCAGGTTCACAGTGCAGAAGGTTCAGTGGCACCAGGGTCCCCTGCGTCCCAATCACAGCTGGTTTTTAACTTCTGTATTCTGGGCATGGGAGGGGTGTGTTGCATCGTGCACACACAGTGCCTGTTTCGCAAATAAGTTTTAATAAATACACAGAGAATAATATAGAGTCATTGGCCACGAGGAACACCTTCCCTGACCTTTTATTCTCTCCGGTTCCACGTCACCGTGCCTACCATCCATCTCCAAAACTCGGGGGAGACTAACACTCCCTACCTCCCTTGGTGTGCATCATAGGCGTGCCCATGACGAACACAACATTTCTCCTTAACCAATACAAAACAAAAATAGCTGCTAAAAAAAAAGATACTATACTAAACCAGTATACAAGAATAGTACACAACAAGAAATGCCACATTCAGTCAATCCACCCCGAATCCTTGCAGCCGCGTTGAGCATGGCGGTCGAGGACTCAAACTGTATCATTCAAGTCCTTGTCTCAGAGGCACTGAGTTGATTGGTATGGAGCCAGGCACCTCCTGATCTGAATCTTGAACTGGCTCCAAATTCTGCATGTCCACACCCCCTGTAGTAGATGATTGAGAATTAGTAGCAGTCACCACCGGCCATGTGCACTGGCTCAAAATTCAGCATGTCCACACCCCATGTAATAGATGATTGAGAATTAGTAGCAGTCACCACCGGATCCACTGTCAGGATGATCCATCCTCTCTCCTTCATCAGCTTCAGATCCCACTGTTTCCCTGAGCAGGAAGGTCTGGAATTGAAAATACAGAGGACATTAAACAACATTCACTCAGTACATGGCACTCATTTTGGTTTAAAAGCTGTAAATTGAGCCATCAGTGCAGCATCAAGAGTGTCAGGATGGCCGAGTGGTCTAAGGCGCTGCGTTCAGGTCGCAGTCTCCTTTGGAGGCGTGGGTTCGAATCCCACTTCTGACAAGTGTCTTTTGCGAGGTGGATACATTTTTGGACTCTTTTTTTTCCAAGCACCCGTATCAAAAACAATGTCAACAGTTTCTGTAAATTATCAATAAGATCTATTGTCCGTTGCTTGCACTAATTTCCTGAAGTTGGCTAAATCGCAGTAAATCGGTAAAGCGGGAAATCACAGCATCTTCAACAAATCGTGATAGAGGGGCAGAGATAAAGGTTTCGACCCTACATATCAAGAGCGCAGCTGTCAATAGTTCAGCAGGTTCACAGTGCAGAAGGTTCAGTGGCACCAGGGTCCCCTGCGTCCCAATCACAGCTGGTTTTTAACTTCTGTATTCAGGGCATGGGAGGGGTGTGTTGCATCGTGCACACACGGTGCCTGTTTCGCAGATAAGATAAGTTTTAATAAATATACAGAGAATAATATAGAGTCATTGGCCACGAGGAACACCTTCCCTGACCTTTTATTCTCTCCGGTTCCACGTCACCGCGCCTACCATCCAACTCCAAAACTCGGGGAGACTAACACTCCCTACCTCCCTTTGTGTGCATCATAGGCGTGCCCATGAAGAACACAACATTTCTCCTTAACCAATACAAAACAAACATAGCTGCTCAAAAAAAAGATACTATACTAATCCAGTATACAAGAATAACACCCAACAAGAAATGCCACATTCAGTCAATCCACCCCGAATCCTTGCAGCCGCGTTGAGCATGGCGGTCGAGGACTCAAACTGTACCGTTCAAGTCCTTGTCTCAGAGGCACTGAGTTGATTGGTTTGGAGCCAGGCACCTCCTGATCTGAATCTTGAACTGGCTCCAAATTCTGCATGTCCACACCCCCTGTAGTAGATGATTGAGAATTAGTAGCAGTCACCACCGGCCATGTGCACTGGCTCAAAATTCAGCATGTCCACACCCCATGTAGTCGATGATTGAGAATTAGTAGCAGTCACCACCGGATTCACTGTCAGGATGATCCATCCTCTCTCCTTCATCAGCTTCAGATCCCACTGTTTCCCTGAGCAGGAAGGTCTGGAATTGAAAATACAGAGGACATTAAACAACATTCACTCAGTACATGGCACTCATTTTGGTTTATACGCTCGAAATTGAGCCATGAGGGAGGTGTGAAGAGTGTCAGGATGGCCGAGTGGTCTAAGGTGCTGCGTTCAGGTCGCAGCCTCCCTTGGAGGTGTGGGTTCAAATCCCACTTCTGACAAGTGTATTTTGCAAGGTGGATACATTTTTGGACTTTTTTTTCCCAAGCACCGTATCAAAAACAATGTCAACAGTTTCTGTAAATTATCGATAAGATCTATTTTCCGTTGCTTGCACTAATTGCCTGAAGTTGGCTAAATCGCAGTAAATCGGTAAAGCAGGAAATCACAGCATCTTCAACAAATCGTGATAGAGGGGCCGAGATAAAGGTTTCGACCCTACATATCAAAAGCGCAGCTCTCAATAGTTCAGCAGGTTCACAGTGCAGAAGGTTCAGTGGCACCAGGGTCCCCTGCGTCCCAATCACAGCTGGTTTTTAACTTCTGTATTCAGGGGATGGGAGGGGTGGGGGTGTTGCGTCGTGCACACACAGTGCCTGTTTTGCAGAGAAGTTTTAATAAATACACAAAGAATAATATGGAGTCTTTAGCCACGAGGAACACCTTCCCTGACCTTTTATTCTCTCCGATTCCACATCACCGCACCTACCATCCAACTCCAAAACTCGGGGGAGACTAACACTCCCTACCTCCCTTGGTGTGCATCATGGGCGTGCCCATGACGAACACAACATTTCTCCTTAACCAATACAAAACAAACATAGCTGCTCAAAAAAAAGATACTATACTTATCCAGTATACAAGAATAGTACACAACAATAAATACCACATTCAGTCAATCCACCCCGAATCCTTGCAGCCGCGTTGAGCATGGCGGTCGAGGACTCAAACTGTACCGTTCAAGTCCTTGTCTCAGAGGCACTGAGTTGATTGGTATGGAGCCAGGCACCTCCTGATCTGAATCTTGAACTGGCTCCAAATTCTGCATGTCCACACCCCCTGTAGTAGATGATTGAGAATTAGTAGCAGTCACCACCGGCCATATGCACTGGCTCAAAATTCTGCAAGTCCACACCCCATGTAGTAGATGATTGAGAATTAGTAGCAGTCACCACAGGGTCCACTGTCAGGATGATCCATCCTCTCTCCTTCATCAGCTTCAGATCCCACTGTTTCCCTGAGCAGGAAGGTCTGGAATTGAAAATACAGAGGACATTAAATAACATTCACTCAGTACATGGCACTCATTTTGGTTTATAAGCTGGAAATTGAGCCATCAGTCTGGTGTCAAGAGTGTCAGGATGGCCGGGTGGTCCAAGGTGCTCCATTCAGGTCACAATCTTCCTTGGAGATGTGGGTTCAAGCCCCTCTTCTGACAAGTGTCTTTTGCGAGCTGGATACATTTTTGGACTTTTTTTTTCCAAGCACCCTTATCAAAAACAATGTCAACAGTTTCTGTAAATTATCGATAAGATCTATTGTCCGTTGCTTGCACTAATTGCCTGAAGTTGGCTAAATCGCAGTAAATCGATAAAGCAGGAAATCACAGCATCTTCAACAAATCGTGATAGAGGGGCCGAGATAAAGGTTTCGACCCTACATATCAAAAGCACAGCTGTCAGTAGTTCAGCAGGTTCACAGTGCAGAAGGTTCAGTTGCACCAGGGTCCCCTGCGTCCCAATCACAGCTGGTTTTTAACTTCTGTATTCAGGGCACGGGAGGGGTGTGTTGCATCGTGCACACACAGTGCCTGTTTCGCAAATACGTTTTAATAAATACACAGAGAATAATATAGAGTCATTGGCCACGAGGAACACCTTCCATGACCTTTTATTCTCTCCGGTTCCACGTCACCGCGCCTACCATCCAACTCCAAAACTTGGGGGAGACTAACACTCCCTACCTCCCTTGGTGTGCATCATAGGCGTGCCCATGACGAACACAACATTTCTCCTTAACCAATACAAAACAAACATAGCTGCTCAAAAAAAAGATACTATACTAAACCAGTATACAAGAATAGTACACAACAAGAAATGCCACATTCAGTCAATCCACCCTGAATCCTTGCAGCCGCGTTGAGCATGGCAGTCGAGGACTCAAACTGTACTGTTCAAGTCCTTGTCTCAGAGGCACTGAGTTGATTGGTATGGAGCCAGGCACCTCCTGATCTGAATCTTGAACTGGCTCCAAATTCTGCATGTCCACACCCCCTGTAGTAGATGATTGAGAATTAGTAGCAGTCACCACCGGCCATGTGCACTGGCTCAAAATTCAGCATGTCCACACCCCATGTAGTAGATGATTGAGAATTAGTAGCAGTCACCACCGGATCCACTGTCAGGATGATCCATCCTCTCTCCTTCATCAGCTTCAGATCCCACTGTTTCCCTGAGCAGGAAGGTCTGGAATTGGAAATACAGAGGACATTAAACAACATTCACTCAGTACATGGCACTCATTTTGGTTTATAAGCTGGAAATTGAGCCATCAGTGCAGTGTCACGAGTGTCAGGATAGCCGAGTGGTCTAAGGCACTGCGTTCAGGTTGCAGTCTCATTTGGAGGCGTGGGTTCAAATCCCACTTCTGACAAGTGTCTTTTGCGAGGTGGATACATATTTTGACTTTTTTTTTCCAAGCACCCGTATCAAAAACAATGTCAACAGTTTCTGTAAATTATCGATAAGATCTATTGTCCGTTGCTTGCACTAATTTCCTGAAGTTGGCTAAATCGCAGTAAATCGGTAAAGCGGGAAATCACAGCATCTTCAACAAATCGTGATAGAGGAGCAGAGATAAAGGTTTTGACCCTACATATCAAGAGCGCAGCTGTCAATAGTTCAGCAGGTTCACAGTGCAGAAGGTTCAGTGGCACCAGGGTCCCCTGCGTCCCAATCACAGCTGTTTTTTAACTTCGGTATTCAGGGCATGGGAGGGATGTGTTGCATCGTGCACACATGGTGCCTATTTCGCAGATAAGTTTTAATAAATACACAGAGAATAATATAGAGTCATTGGCCACGAGGAACACCTTCCCTGGCCTTTTATTCTCTCCGGTTCCACGTCACCGCGCCTACTATCCAACTCCAAAACTCGGGGGAGACTAACACTCCCTACCTCCCTTGGTGTGCATCATAGGCATGCCCATGACGAACACAACATTTCTCCTTAACCAATACAAAACAAACATAGCTGCTCAAAAAAAAGATACTATACAAATCCAGTATACAAGAATAGTACACAACAAGAAATGCCACATTCAGTCAATCCACCCCGAATCCTTGCAGCCGCGTTGAGCATGGCGGTCGAGGACTCAAACTGTACCGTTCAAGTCCTTGTCTCAGAGGCACTGAGTTGATTGGTATGGAGCCAGGCACCTCCTGATCTGAATCTTGAACTGGCTCCAAATTCTGCATGTCCACACCCCCTGTAGTACATGATTGAGAATTAGTAGCAGTCACCACCGGCCATGTGCAATGGCTCAAAATTCAGCATGTCCACACCCCATGTAGTAGATGATTGAGAATTAGTAGCAGTCACCACCGGATCCACTGTCAGGATGATCCATCCTCTCTCCTTCATCAGCTTCAGATCCCACTGTTTCCCTGAGCAGGAAGGTCTGGAATTGAAAATACAGAGGACATTAAACAACATTCACTCAGTACATGGCACTCATTTTGGTTTATAAGCTGGAAATTGAGCCATCAGTGAAGTGTCAAGAGTGTCAGGATGGCCGAGTGGTCTAAGGCGGTGCGTTCAGGTCGCAGTCTCCTTTGGAGGCGTGGGTTCGAATCCTACTTCTGACAAGTGTCTTTTGCGAGGTGGATACATTTTTGGACTTTTTTTTTCCAAGCACCCGTATCAAAAACAATGTCAACAGTTTCTGTAAATTATCGATAAGATCTATTGTCCGTTGCTTGCACTAATTTCCTGAAGTTGGCTAAATCGCAGTAAATCGGTAAAGCGGGAAATCACAGCATCTTCAACAAATCGTGATAGAGGGGCAGAGATAAAGGTTTCGACCCTACATATCAAGAGCGCAGCTGGCAATAGTTCAGCAGGTTCACAGTGCAGAAGGTTCAGTGGCACCAGGGTCCCCTGCGTCCCAATCACAGCTGGTTTTTAACTTCTGTATTCAGGGCATGGGAGGGGTGTGTTGCATCGTGCACACATGGTGCCTGTTTCGCAGATAAGTTTTAATAAATACACAGAGAATAATATAGAGTCATTGGCCACGAGGAACCCCTTCCCTGGCCTTTTATTCTCTCCGGTTCCACGTCACCGCGCCTACCATCCAACTCCAAAACTCGGGGGAGACTAACACTCCCTACCTCCCTTGGTGTGCATCATAGGAGTGCCCATGACGAACACAACATTTCTCCTTAACCAATACAAAACAAACATAGCTGCTTAAAAAAAAGATACTATACTAATCCAGTATACAAGAATAGTACAAAACAAGAAATGCCACATTCAGTCAATCCACCCCGAATCCTTGCAGCCGCGTTGAGCATGGCGGTCGAGGACTCAAACTGTACCGTTCAAGTCCTTGTCTCAGAGGCACTGAGTTGATTGGTATGGAGCCAGGCACCTCCTGATCTGAATCTTGAACTGGCTCCAAATTCTGCATGTCCAACCCCCTTGTAGTAGATGATTGAGAATTAGTAGCAGTCACCACCGGCCATGTGCACTGGCTCAAACTTCTGCATGTCCACACCCCATATAGTAGATGATTGAGAATTAGTAGCAGTCACCACCGGATTCACTGTCAGGATGATCCATCCTCTCTCCTTCATCAGCTTCAGATCCCACTGTTTCCCTGAGCAGGAAGGTCTGGAATTGAAAATACAGAGGACATTAAACAACATTCACTCAGTACATGGCACTCATTTTGGTTTATAAGCTGGAAATTGAGCCATCAGTGCAGTGTCAAGAGTGTCAGGATGGCCGAGTGGTCTAAGGCGCTGCTTTCAGGTTGCAGTCTCCTTTGGAGGCGTGGATTTGAATCCCACTTCTGACAAGTGTCTTTTGCGAGGTGGATACATTTTTGGACTTTTTTTTTCCAAGCACTCGTATCAAAAACAATGTCAACAGTTTCTGTAAATTATCGATAAGATCTATTGTCCGTTGCTTGCACTAATTTCCTGAAGTTGGCTAAATCGCAGTAAATCAGTAAAGCGGTAAATCACAGCATCTTCAACAAATCGTGATAGAGGGGCAGAGATAAAGGTTTCGACCCTACATATCAAGAGCGCAGCTGTCAATAGTTCAGCAGGTTCACAGTGCAGAAGGTTCAGTGGCACCAGGGTCCCCTGCGTCCCAATCACAGCTGGTTTTTAACTTCTGTATTCAGGGCATGAGAGCGGTGTGTTGCATCGTGCACACACGGTGCCTGTTTCGCAGATAAGTTTTAATAAATACACAGAGAATAATATAGAGTCATTGGCCACGAGGAACACCTTCCCTGACCTTTTATTCTCTCCGGTTCCACGTCACCGCGCCTACCATCCAACTCCAAAACTCAAGGGAGACTAACACTCCCTACCTCCCTTGGTGTGCATCATAGGCGTGCCCATGACGAACACAACATTTCTCCTTAACCAATACAAAACAAACATAGCTGCTAAAAAAAAAGATACTATACTAATCCAGTATACAAGAGTAGTACACAACAAGAAATGCCACATTCAGTCAATCCACCCCGAATCCTTGCAGCCGCGTTGAGCATGGCGGTCGAGGACTCAAACTGTACCGTTCAAGTCCTTGTCTCAGAGGCACTGAGTTGATTGGTATGGAGCCAGGCACCTCCTGATCTGAATCTTGAACTGGCTCCAAATTCTGCATGTCCACACCCCTTGTAGTAGATGATTGAGAATTAGTAGCAGTCACCACCGGCCATGTGCACTGGCTCAAACTTCTGCATGTCCACACCCCATGTAGTCGATGATTGAGAATTAGTAGCAGTCACCACCGGATTCACTGTCAGGATGATCCATCCTCTTTCCTTCATCAGCTTCAGATCCCACTGTTTCCCTGAGCAGGAAGGTCTGGAATTGAAAATACAGAGGACATTAAACAACATTCACTCAGTACATGGCACTCATTTTGGTTTATACGCTCGAAATTGAGCCATGAGCAAGGTGTGCAGAGTGTCAGGATGGCCGAGTGGTCTATGGCGCTGCGTTCAGGTCGCAGCCTCCCTTGGAGGTGTGGGTTTAAATCCCACTTCTGACAAGTGTATTTTGCAAGGTGGATACATTTTTGGACTTTTATTTCCCAAGCACCGTATCAAAAACAATGTCAACAGTTTCTGTAAATTATCGATAAGATCTATTTTCCGTTGCTTGCACTAATTGCCTGAAGTTGGCTAAATCGCAGTAAATCGGTAAAGCAGGAAATCACAGCATCTTCAACAAATCGTGATAGAGGGGCCGAGATAAAGGTTTCGACCCTACATATCAAAAGCGCAGCTGTCAATAGTTCAGCACGTTCACAGTGCAGAAGGTTCAGTGGCACCAGGGTCCCCTGCGTCCCAATCACAGCTGGTTTTTAACTTCTGTATTCTGGGCATGGGAGGGGTGTGTTGCATTGTGCACACACAGTGCCTGTTTCGCAAATAAGTTTTAATAAATACACAGAGAATAATATAGAGTCATTGGCCACGGGGAACACCTTCCCTGACCTTTTATTCTCTCCGGTTCCACGTCACCTCGCCTACCATCCAACTCTAAAACTCGGGGGAGACTAACACTCCCTACCTCCCTTGGTGTGCATCATAGGCGTGCCCATGACGAACACAACATTTCTCCTTAACCAATACAAAACAAACATAGCTGCTAAAAAAAAAGATACTATACTAAACCAGTATACAAGAATAGTACACAACAAGAAATGCCACATTCAGTCAATCCACCCCGAATCCTTGCAGCCGCGTTGAGCATGGCGGTCGAGGACTCAAACTGTACCGTTCAAGTCCTTGTCTCAGAGGCACTGAGTTGATTGGTATGGAGCCAGGCACCTCCTGATCTGAATCTTGAACTGGCTCCAAATTCTGCATGTCCACACCCCCTGTAGTAGATGATTGAGAATTAGTAGCAGTCACCACCGGCCATGTGCACTGGCTCAAAATTCAGCATGTCCACACCACATGTAGTAGATGATTGAGAATTAGTAGCAGTCACCACCGGATCCACTGTCAGGATGATCCATCCTCTCTCCTTCATCAGCTTCAGATCCCACTGTTTCCCTGAGCAGGAAGGTCTGGAATTGAAAATACAGAGGACATTAAACAACATTCACTCAGTACATGGCAATCATTTTGGTTTATAAGCTGGAAATTGAGCCATCAGTGAAGTGTCAAGAGTGTCAGGATGGCCGAGTGGTCTAAGGCGGTGCGTGCAGGTCGCAGTCTCCTTTGGAGGCGTGGGTTCGAATCCTACTTCTGACAAGTGTCTTTTGCGAGGTGGATACATTTTTGGACTTTTTTTTTCCAAGCACCCGTATCAAAAACAATGTCAACAGTTTCTGTAAATTATCGATAAGATCTATTGTCCGTTGCTTGCACTAATTTCCTGAAGTTGGCTAAATCGCAGTAAATCGGTAAAGCGGGAAATCACAGCATCTTCAACAAATCGTGATAGAGGGGCAGAGATAAAGGTTTCGACCCTACATATCAAGAGCGCAGCTGTCAATAGTTCAGCAGGTTCACAGTGCAGAAGGTTCAGTGGCACCAGGGTCCCCTGCGTCCCAATCACAGCTGGTTTTTAACTTCTGTATTCAGGGCATGAGAGCGGTGTGTTGCATCGTGCACACACGGTGACTGTTTCGCAGATAAGTTTTAATAAATACACAGAGAATAATATAGAGTCATTGGCCACGAGGAACACCTTCCCTGACCTTTTATTCTCTCCGGTTCCACGTCACCGCGCCTACCATCCAACTCCAAAACTCAGGGGAGACTAACACTCCCTACCTCCCTTGGTGTGCATCATAGGCGTGCCCATGACGAACACAACATTTCTCCTTAACCAATACAAAACAAACATAGCTGCTCAAAAAAAAGATACTATACTAATCCAGTATACAAGAATAGTACACAACAAGAAATGCCACATTCAGTCAATCCACCCCGAATCCTTGCAGCCGCGTTGAGCATGGCGGTCGAGGACTCAAACTGTACCGTTCAAGTCCTTGTCTCAGAGGCACTGAGTTGATTGGTATGGAGCCAGGCACCTCCTGATCTGAATCTTGAACTGGCTCCAAATTCTGCATGTCCACACCCCTTGTAGTAGATGATTGAGAATTAGTAGCAGTCACCACCGGCCATGTGCACTTGCTCAAACTTCTGCATGTCCACACCCCATGTAGTCGATGATTGAGAATTAGTAGCAGTCACCACCGGATTCACTGTCAGGATGATCCATCCTCTCTCCTTCATCAGCTTCAGATCCCACTGTTTCAGTGAGCAGGAAGGTCTGGAATTGAAAATACAGAGGACATTAAACAACATTCACTCAGTACATGGCACTCATTTTGGTTTATAAGCTGGAAATTGAGCCATCAGTGCAGTGTCAAGAGTGTCAGGATGGCCGAGTGGTCTATGGCGCTGCGTTCAGGTTTCAGTCTCCTTTGGAGGCGTGGGTTCGAATCCCACTTCTGACAAGTGTCTTTTGCGAGGTGGATACATTTTTGGACTTTTTTTTTCCAAGCACCCGTATCAAAAACAATGTCAACAGTTTCTGTAAATTATCGATAAGATCTATTGTCCGTTGCTTGCACTAATTTCCTGAAGTTGGCTAAATCGCAGTAAATCGGTAAAGCGGGAAATCACAGCATCTTCAACAAATCGTGATAGAGGGGCAGAGATAAAGGTTTCGACCCTACATATCAAGAGCGCAGCTGTCAATAGTTCAGCAGGTTCACAGTGCAGAAGGTTCAGTGGCACCAGGGTCCCCTGCGTCCCAATCACAGCTGGTTTTTAACTTCTGTATTCAGGGCATGGGAGGGGTGTGTTGCATCGTGCACACATGGTGCCGGTTTCGCAGATAAGTTTTAATAAATACACAGAGAATAATATAGAGTCATTGGCCACGAGGAACACCTTCCCTGGCCTTTTATTCTCTCCGGTTCCACGTCACCGCGCCTACCATCCAACTCCAAAACTCGGGGAGACTAACACTCCCTACCTCCCTTGGTGTGCATCATAGGCGTGCCCATGACGAACACAACATTTCTCCTTAACCAATACAAAACAAACATAGCTGCTTAAAAAAAAGATACTATACTAATCCAGTATACAAGAATAGTACAAAACAAGAAATGCCACATTCAGTCAATCCACCCCGAATCCTTGCAGCCGCGTTGAGCATGGCAGTCGAGGACTCAAACTGTACCGTTCAAGTCCTTGTCTCAGAGGCACTGAGTTGATTGGTATGGAGCCAGGCACCTCCTGATCTGAATCTTGAACTGGCTCCAAATTCTGCATGTCCACACCCCTTGTAGTAGATGATTGAGAATTAGTAGCAGTCACCACCGGCCATGTGCACTGGCTCAAACTTCTGCATGTCCACACCCCAAGTAGTCGATGATTGAGAATTAGTAGCAGTCACCACCGGATTCACTGTCAGGATGATCCATCCTCTCTCCTTCATCAGCTTCAGATCCCACTGTTTCCCTGAGCAGGAAGGTCTGGAATTGAAAATACAGAGGACATTAAACAACATTCACTCAGTACATGGCACTCATTTTGGTTTATAAGCTGGAAATTGAGCCATCAGTGCAGTGTCAAAAGTATCAGGATGGCCGAGTGGTCTAAGTCGCTGAGTTCAGGTCGCAGTCTCCTTTGGAGGCGTGTGTTCGAAACCCACTTCTGACAAGTGTCTTTTGCGAGGTGGATACATTTTTGGACTTTTATTTTCCAAGCACCCGTATCAAAAACAATGTCAACAGTTTCTGTAAATTATCGATAAGATCTATTGTCCGTTGCTTGCACTAATTTCCTGAAGTTGGCTAAATCGCAGTAAATCGGTAAAGCGGGAAATCACAGCATCTTCAACAAATCGTGATAGAGGGGCAGAGATAAAGGTTTCGACCCTACATATCAAGAGCGCATCTGTCAATAGTTCAGCAGGTTCACAGTGCAGAAGGTTCAGTGGCACCAGAGTCCCCTGCGTCCCAATCACAGCTGGTTTTTAACTTCTGTATTCAGGGCATGGGAGGGGTGTGTTGCATCGTGCACACACGGTGCCTGTTTTGCAGATAAGTTTTAATAAATACACAGAGAATAATATAGAGTCATTGGCCATGAGGAACACCTTCCCTGACCTTTTATTCTCTCCGGTTCCACGTCACCACGCCTACCATCCAACTCCAAAACTCGGGGGAGACTAACACTCCCTACCTCCCTTGGTGTGCATCATAGGCGTGCCCATGACGAACACAACATTTCTCCTTAACCAATACAAAACAAACATAGCTGCTCAAAAAAAAGATACTATACTAATCCAGTATACAAGAATAGTACACAACAAGAAATGCCACATTCAGTCAATCCACCCCGAATCCTTGCAGCCGCGTTGAGCATGGCGGTCGAGGACTCAAACTGTACCGTTCAAGTCCTTGTCTCAGAGGCACTGAGTTGATTGGTATGGAGCCAGGCACCTCCTGATCTGAATCTTGAACTGGCTCCAAATTCTGCATGTCCACACCCCTTGTAGTAGATGATTGAGAATTAGTAGCAGTCACCACCGGCCATGTGCACTGGCTCAAACTTCTGCATGTCCACACCCCAAGTAGTCGATGACTGCGAATTAGTAGCAGTCACCACCGGATTCACTGTCAGGATGATCCATCCTCTCTCCTTCATCAGCTTCAGATCCCACTGTTTCCCTGAGCAGGAAGGTCTGGAATTGAAAATACAGAGGACATTAAACAACATTCACTCAGTACATGGCACTCATTTTGGTTTATAAGCTGGAAATTGAGCCATCAGTGCAGTGTCAAGAGTGTCAGGATGGCCGAGTGGTCTAAGGCGCTGCGTTCAGGTTGCAGTCTCCTTTGGAGGCGTGGGTTCAAATCCCACTTCTGACAAGTGTCTTTTGCGAGGTGGATACATTTTTGGACTTTTTTTTTTCCAAGCACCCGTATCAAAAACAATGTCAACAGTTTCTGTAAATTATCGATAAGATCTATTGTCCGTTGCTTGCACTAATTTCCTGAAGTTGGCTAAATCGCAGTAAATCGGTAAAGCGGGAAATCACAGCATCTTCAACAAATCGGGATAGAGGGGCAGAGATAAAGGTTTCGACCCTACATATCAAGAGCGCAGCTGTCAATAGTTCAGCAGGTTCACAGTGCAGAAGGTTCAGTGGCACCAGGGTCCCCTGCGTCCCAATCACAGTTGGTTTTTAACTTCTGTATTCAGGGCATGGGAGGGGTGTGTTGCATCGTGCCCACACGGTGCCTGTTTCGCAGATAAGTTTTAATAAATACACAGAGAATAATATAGAGTCATTGGCCACGAGGAACACCTTCCCTGACCTTTTATTCTCTCCGGTTCCACGTCACCGCGCCTACCATCCAACTCCAAAACTCAGGGGAGACTAACACTCCCTACCTCCCTTGGTGTGCATCATAGGCGTGCCCATGACGAACACAACATTTCTCCTTAACCAATACAAAACAAACATAGCTGCTCAAAAAAAACAAAACTATACTAATCCAGTATACAAGAATAGTACACAACAAGAAATGCCACATTCAGTCAATCCACCCCGAATCCTTGCAGCCGCGTTGAGCATGGCGGTCGAGGACTCAAACTGTACCGTTCAAGTCCTTGTCTCAGAGGCACTGAGTTGATTGGTATGGAGCCAGGCACCTCTTGATCTGAATCTTGAACTGGCTCCAAATTCTTCATGTCCACACCCCTTGTAGTAGATGATTGAGAATTAGTAGCAGTCAACACCGGCCATGTGCACTGGCTCAAAATTCAGCATGTCCACACCCCATGTAGTCGATGATTGAGAATTAGTAGCAGTCACCACCGGATTCACTGTCAGGATGATCCATCCTCTCTTCTTCATCAGCTTCAGATCCCACTGTTTCCCTGAGCAGGAAGGTCTGGAATTGAAAATACAGAGGACATTAAACAACATTCACTCAGTACATGGCACTCATTTTGGTTTATACGCTCGAAATTGAGCCATGAGAGAGGTGTGAAGAGTGTCAGGATGGCCGAGTGGTCTAAGGTGCTGCGTTCAGATCGCAGCCTCCCTTGGAGGTGTGGGTTCAAATCCCA
This sequence comes from Pleurodeles waltl, assembly GCF_031143425.1. Lineage (NCBI taxonomy): Eukaryota > Metazoa > Chordata > Amphibia > Caudata > Salamandridae > Pleurodeles > Pleurodeles waltl. Next base: position 7,675,290 of record NW_027150097.1, read on the forward strand.
CTTCTGACAAGTGTCTTTTGCGAGGTGGATACATTTTTGGACTTTTTTTTCCCAAGCACCGTATCAAAAACAATGTCAACAGTTTCTGTAAATTATCGATAAGATCTATTTTCCGTTGCTTGCACTAATTGCCTGAAGTTGGCTAAATCGCAGTAAATCGGTAAAGCAGGAAATCACAGCATCTTCAACAAATCGTGATAGAGGGGCCGAGATAAAGGTTTCGACCCTACATATCAAAAGCACAGCTGTCAATAGTTCAGCAGGTTCACAGTGCAGAAGGTTCAGTGGCACCAGGGTCCCCTGTGTCCCAATCACAGCTGGTTTTTAACTTCTGTATTCAGGGGATGGGAGGGGTGGGGGTGTTGCGTCGTGCACACACAGTGCCTGTTTTGCAGAGAAGTTTTAATAAATACACAAAGAATAATATGGAGTCTTTAGCCACGAGGAACACCTTCCCCTACCTTTTATTCTCTCCGATTCCACATCACCGCACCTACCATCCAACTCTAAAACTCGGGGGAGACTAACACTCCCTACCTCCCTTGGTGTGCATCATGGGCGTGCCCATGACGAACACAACATTTCTCCTTAACCAATACAAAACAAACATAGCTGCTCAAAAAAAAGATACTATACTAATCCAGTATGCAAGAATAGTACACAACAATAAATACCACATTCAGTCAATCCACCCCGAAACCTTGCAGCCGCGTTGAGCATGGCGGTCGAGGACTCAAACTGTACCGTTCAAGTCCTTGTCTCAGAGGCACTGAGTTGATTGGTATGGAGCCAGGCACCTCCTGATCTGAATCTTGAACTGGCTCCAAATTCTGCATGTCCACACCCCCTGTAGTAGATGATTGAGAATTAGTAGCAGTCACCACCGGCCATTTGCACTGGCTCAAAATTCTGCAAGTCCACACCCCATGTAGTAGATGATTGAGAATTAGTAGCAGTCACCACAGGGTCCACTGTCAGGATGATCCATCCTCTCTCCTTCATCAGCTTCAGATCCCACTGTTTCCCTGAGCAGGAAGGTCTGGAATTGAAAATACAGAGGACATTAAATAACATTCACTCAGTACATGGCACTCATTTTGGTTTATAAGCTGGAAATTGAGCCATCAGTCTGGTGTCAAGAGTGTCAGGATGGCCGGGTGGTCCAAGGTGCTCCATTCAGGTCACAGTCTCCCTTGGAGATGTGAGTTCAAACCCCTCTTCTGACAAGTGTCTTTTGCGAGCTGGATACTTTTTTTTTCCAAGCACCCTTATCAAAAACAATGTCAACAGTTTCTGTAAATTATCGATAAGATCTATTGTCCGTTGCTTGCACTAATTGCCTGAAGTTGGCTAAATCGCAGTAAATCGGTAAAGCAGGAAATCACAGCATCTTCAACAAATCGTGATAGAGGGGCCGAGATAAAGGTTTCGACCCTACATATCAAAAGCACAGCTGTCAATAGTTCAGCAGGTTCACAGTGCAGAAGGTTCAGTGGCACCAGGGTCCCCTGCGTCCCAATCACAGCTGGTTTTTAACTTCTGTATTCAGGGCACGGGAGGGGTGTGTTGCATCGTGCACACACAGTGCCTGTTTCGCAAATAAGTTTTAATAAATACACAGAGAATAATATAGAGTCATTGGCCACGAGGAACACCTTCCATGACCTTTTATTCTCTCCGGTTCCACGTCACCGCGCCTACCATCCAACTCCAAAACTTGGGGGAGACTAACACTCCCTACCTCCCTTGGTGTGCATCATAGGCATGCCCATGACGAACACAACATTTCTCCTTAACCAATACAAAACAAACATAGCTGCTCAAAAAAAAGATACTATACTAAACCAGTATACAAGAATAGTACACAACAAGAAATGCCACATTCAGTCAATCCACCCTGAATCCTTGCAGCCGCGTTGAGCATGGCAGTCGAGGACTCAATCTGTACCGTTCAAGTCCTTGTCTCAGAGGCACTGAGTTGATTGGTATGGAGCCAGGCACCTCCTGATCTGAATCTTGAACTGGCTCCAAATTCTGCATGTCCACACCCCCTGTAGTAGATGATTGAGGATTAGTAGCAGTCACCACCGGCCATGTGCACTGGCTCAAAATTCAGCATGTCCACACCCCATGTAGTAGATGATTGAGAATTAGTAGCAGTCACCACCGGATCCACTGTCAGGATGATCCATCCTCTCTCCTTCATCAGCTTCAGATCACACTGTTTCCCTGAGCAGGAAGGTCTGGAATTGAAAATACAGAGGACATTAAACAACATTCACTCAGTACATGGCACTCATTTTGGTTTATAAGCTGGAAATTGAGCCATCAGTGCAGTGTCACGAGTGTCAGGATGGCTGAGTGGTCTAAGGCACTGCGTTCAGGTTGCAGTCTCATTTGGAGGCGTGGGTTCAAATCCCACTTCTGACAAGTGTCTTTTGCGAGGTGGATACATTTTTTGACTTTTTTTTTCCAAGCACCCGTATCAAAAACAATGTCAACAGTTTCTGTAAATTATCGATAAGATCTATTGTCCGTTGCTTGCACTAATTTCCTGAAGTTGGCTAAATCGCGGTAAAGCGGTAAAGCGGGAAATCACAGCATCTTCAACAAATCGTGATAGAGGAGCAGAGATAAACGTTTTGACCCTACATATCAAGAGCGCAGCTGTCAATAGTTCAGCAGGTTCACAGTGGAGAAGGTTCAGTGGCACCAGGGTCCCCTGCGTCCCAATCACAGCTGGTTTTTAACTTCTGTATTCAGGGCATGGGAGGGGTGTGCTGCATCGTGCACACATGGTGCCTATTTCTCAGATAAGTTTTAATAAATACACAGAGAATAATATAGAGTCATTGGCCACGAGGAACATCTTCCCTGGCCTTTTATTCTCTCCGGTTCCACGTCACCGCGCCTACCATCCAACTCCAAAACTCGGGGGAGACTAACACTCCCTACCTCCCTTGGTGTGCATCATAGGCGTGCCCATGATGAACACAACATTTCTCCTTAACCAATACAAAACAAACATAGCTGCTCAAAAAAAAGATACTATACTAATCCAGTATACAAGAATAGTACACATCAAGAAATGCCACATTCAGTCAATCCACCCCGAATCCTTGCAGCCGCGTTGAGCATGGCGGTCGAGGACTCAAACTGTACCGTTCAAGTCCTTGTCTCAGAGGCACTGAGTTGATTGGTATGGAGCCAGGCACCTCCTGATCTGAATCTTGAACTGGCTCCAAATTCTGCATGTCCACACCCCCTGTAGTAGGTGATTGAGAATTAGTAGCAGTCACCACCTGTCATTTGCACTGGCTCAAAATTCAGCATGTCCACACCCCATGTAGTAGATGATTGAGAATTAGTAGCAATCACCACCGGATCCACTGTCAGGATGATCCATCCTCTCTCCTTCATCAGCTTCAGATCCCACTGTTTCCCTGAGCAGGAAGGTCTGGAATTGAAAATACAGAGGACATTAAACAACATTCACTCAGTACATGGCACTCATTTTGGTTTATAAGCTGGAAATTGAGCCATCAGTGCAGTGTCTAGAGTGTCAGGATGGCCAAGTGGTCTAAGGCGCTGCGTTCAGGTCGCAGTCTCCTTTGGAGGCGTGGATTTGAATCCCACTTCTGACAAGTGTCTTTTGCGAGGTGGATACATTTTTGGACTTTTTTTTTCCAAGCACCCGTATCAAAAACAATGTCAACAGTTTCTGTAAATTATCGATAAGATCTATTTTCTGTTGCTTGCACTAATTTCCTGAAGTTGGCTAAATCGCAGTAAATCAGTAAAGCGGGAAATCACAGCATCTTCAACAAATCGTGATAGAGGGGCAGAGATAAAGGTTTCGACCCTACATATCAAGAGCGCAGCTGTCAATAGTTCAGCAGGTTCACAGTGCAGAAGGTTCAGTGGCACCAGGGTCCCCTGCGTCCCAATCACAGCTGGTTTTTAACTTCTGTATTCAGGGCATGAGAGGGGTGTGTTGGATCGTGCACACACAGTGCCTGTTTCGCAGATAAGTTTTAATAAATACACAGAGAATAATATAGAGTCATTGGCCACGAGGAACACCTTCCCTGACCTTTTATTCTCTCCGGTTCCACGTCACCGCGCCTACCATTCAACTCCAAAACTCAGGGGAGACTAACACTCCCTACCTCCCTTGGTGTGCATCATAGGCGTGCCCATGACGAACACAACATTTCTCCTTAACCAATACAAAACAAACATAGCTGCTTAAAAAAAAGATACTATACTAATCCAGTATACAAGAATAGTACAAAACAAGAAATGCCACATTCAGTCAATCCACCCAGAATCCTTGCAGCCGCGTTGAGCATGGCGGTCGAGGACTCAAACTGTACCGTTCAAGTCCTTGTCTCAGAGGCACTGAGTTGATTGGTATGGAGCCAGGCACCTCCTGATCTGAATCTTGAACTGGCTCCAAATTCTGCATGTCCACACCCCTTGTAGTAGATGATTGAGAATTAGTTGCAGTCACCACCAGCCATGTGCACTGGCTCAAACTTCTGCATGTCCACACCCCAAGTAGTCGATGATTGTGAATTAGTAGCAGTCACCACCGGATTCACTGTCAGGATGATCCATCCTCTCTCCTTCATCAGCTTCAGATCCCACTGTTTCCCTGAGCAGGAAGGTCTGGAATTGAAAATACAGAGGACATTAAACAACATTCACTCAGTACATGGCACTCATTTTGGTTTATACGCTCGAAATTGAGCCATGAGCGAGGTGTGCAGAGTGTCGGGATGGCCGATTGGTCTAAGGCGCAGCGTTCAGGTCGCAGCCTCCCTTGGAGGTGTGGGTTTAAATCCCACTTCTGACAAGTGTATTTTGCAAGGTGGATACATTTTTGGACTTTTTTTTCCCAAGCACCGTATCAAAAACAATGTCAACAGTTTCTGTAAATTATCGATAAGATCTATTTTCCGTTGCTTGCACTAATTGCCTGAAGTTGGCTAAATCGCAGTAAATCGGTAAAGCAGGAAATCACAGCATCTTCAACAAATCGTGATAGAGGGGCCGAGATAAAGGTTTCGACCCTACATATCAAAAGCGCAGCTGTCAATAGTTCAGCAGGTTCACAGTGCAGAAGGTTCAGTGGCACCAGGGTCCCCAGCGTCCCAATCAGAGCTGGTTTTTAACTTCTGTATTCAGGGGATGGGAGGGGTGGGGGTGTTGCGTCGTGCACACACAGTGCCTGTTTTGCAGAGAAGTTTTAATAAATACACAAAGAATAATATGGAGTCTTTGGCCACGAGGAACACCTTCCCCTACCTTTTATTCTCTCCGATTCCACATCACCGCACCTACCATCCAACTCCAAAACTCGGGGGAGACTAACACTCCCTACCTCCCTTGGTGTGCATCATGGGCGTGCCCATGACGAACACAACATTTCTCCTTAACCAATACAAAACAAACATAGCTGCTCAAAAAAAAGATACTATACTAATCCAGTATACAAGAATAGTACACAACAATAAATACCACATTCAGTCAATCCACCCCGAATCCTTGCAGCCGCGTTGAGCATGGCGGTCGAGGACTCAAACTGTACCGTTCAAGTCCTTGTCTCAGAGGCACTGAGTTGATTGGTATGGAGCCAGGCACCTCCTGATCTGAATCTTGAACTGGCTCCAAATTCTGCATGTCCACACCCCCTGTAGTAGATGATTGAGAATTAGTAGCAGTCACCACCGGCCATATGCACTGGCTCAAAATTCTGCAAGTCCACACCCCATGTAGTAGATGATTGAGAATTAGTAGCAGTCACCACAGGGTCCACTGTCAGGATGATCCATCCTCTCTCCTTCATCAGCTTCAGATCCCACTGTTTCCCTGAGCAGGAAGGCCTGGAATTGAAAATACAGAGGACATTAAATTACATTCACTCAGTACATGGCACTCATTTTGGTTTATAAGCTGGAAATTGAGCCATGAGTCTGGTGTCGAGAGTGTCAGGATGGCCGGGTGGTCTAAGGTGATGTATTCAGGTCACAGTCTCCCTTGGAGACGTGGGTTCGAATCCCACTTCTGGCAAGTGTCTTTTGCGAGGTGGATACATTTTTGGACTTTTTTTTTCCAAGCACCCATATCAAAAACAATGTCAACAGTTTCTGTAAATTATCGATAAGATCTATTGTCCGTTGCTTGCACTAATTTCCTGAAGTTGGCTAAATCGCAGTAAATCGGTAAAGCGGGAAATCACAGCATCTTCAACAAATCGTGATAGAGGGGCAGAGATAAAGGTTTCGACCCTACATATCAAGAGCGCAGCTGTCAATAGTTCAGCAGGTTCACAGTGCAGAAGGTTCAGTGGCACCAGGGTCCCCTGCGTCCCAATCACAGCTGGTTTTTAACTTCTGTATTCAGGGCATGGGAGGGGTGTGTTGCATCGTGCACACATGGTGCCTGTTTCGCAGATAAGTTTTAATAAATACACAGAGAATAATATAGAGTCATTGGCCACGAGGAACACCTTCCCTGGCCTTTTATTCTCTCCGTTTCCACGTCACCGCGCCTACCATCCAACTCCAAAACTCTGGGGAGACTAACACTCACTACCTCCCTTGGTGTGCATCATGGGCGTGCCCATGACGAACACAACATTTCTCCTTAACCAATACAAAACAAACATAGCTGCTCAAAAAAAAGATACTATACTAATCCAGTATACAAGAAAAGTACACAACAATAAATACCACATTCAGTCAATCCACCCCGAATCCTTGCAGCCGCGTTGAGCATGGCGGTCGAGGACTCAAACTGTACCGTTCAAGTCCTTGTCTCAGAGGCACTGAGTTGATTGGTATGGAGCCAGGCACCTCCATATCTGAATCTTGAACTGGCTCCAAATTCTGCATGTCCACACCCCCTGTAGTAGATGATTGAGAATTAGTAGCAGTCACCACCGGCCATATGCACTGGCTCAAAATTCTGCAAGTCCACACCCCATATAGTAGATGATTGAGAATTAGTAGCAGTCACCACCGGATTCACTGTCAGGATGATCCATCCTCTCTCCTTCATCAGCTTCAGATCCCACTGTTTCCCTGAGAAGGAAGGTCTGGAATTGAAAATACAGAGGACATTAAACAACATTCACTCAGTACATGGCACTCATTTTGGTTTATAAGCTGGAAATTGAGCCATCAGTGCAGTGTCAAGAGTATCAGGATGGCCGAGTGGTCTAAGGCGCTGAGTTCAGGTCGCAGTCTCCTTTGGAGGCATGGGTTCGAATCCCACTTCTGACAAGTGTCTTTTGCGAGGTGGATACATTTTTGGACTTTTTTTTTCCAAGCACCCGTATCAAAAACAATGTCAACAGTTTCTGTAAATTATCGATAAGATCTATTGTCCGTTGCTTGCACTAATTTCCTGAAGTTGGCTAAATCGCAGTAAATCGGTAAAGCGGGAAATCACAGCATCTTCAACAAATCGTGATAGAGGGGCAGAGATAAAGGTTTCGACCCTACATATCAAGAGCGCATCTGTCAATAGTTCAGCAGGTTCACAGTGCAGAAGGTTCAGTGGCACCAGAGTCCCCTGCGTCCCAATCACAGCTGGTTTTTAACTTCTGTATTCAGGGCATGGAAGGGGTGTGTTGCATCGTGCACACACGGTGCCTGTTTTGCAGATAAGTTTTAATAAATACACAGAGAATAATATAGAGTCATTGGCCACGAGGAACACCTTCCCTGACCTTTTATTCTCTCCGGTTCCACGTCACCGCGCCTACCATCCAACTCCAAAACTCGGGGGAGACTAACACTCCCTACCTCCCTTGGTGTGCATCATAGGCGTGCCCATGACGAACACAACATTTCTCCTTAACCAATACAAAACAAACATAGCTGCTCAAAAAAAAGATACTATACTAATCCAGTATACAAGAATAGTACACAACAAGAAATGCCACATTCAGTCAATCCACCCCGAATCCTTGCAGCCGCGTTGAGCATGGCGGTCGAGGACTCAAACTGTACCGTTCAAGTCCTTGTCTCAGAGGCACTGAGTTGATTGGTATGGAGCCAGGCACCTCCTGATCTGAATCTTGAACTGGCTCCAAATTCTGCATGTCCACACCCCTTGTAGTAGATGATTGAGAATTAGTAGCAGTCACCACCGGCCATGTGCACTGGCTCAAACTTCTGCATGTCCACACCCCAAGTAGTCGATGACTGCGAATTAGTAGCAGTCACCACCGGATTCACTGTCAGGATGATCCATCCTCTCTCCTTCATCAGCTTCAGATCCCACTGTTTCCCTGAGCAGGAAGGTCTGGAATTGAAAATACAGAGGACATTAAACAACATTCACTCAGTACATGGCACTCATTTTGGTTTATAAGCTGGAAATTGAGCCATCAGTGCAGTGTCAAGAGTGTCAGGATGGCCGAGTGGTCTAAGGCGCTGCGTTCAGGTTGCAGTCTCCTTTGGAGGCGTGGGTTCAAATCCCACTTCTGACAAGTGTCTTTTGCGAGGTGGATACATTTTTGGACTTTTTTTTTTCCAAGCACCCGTATCAAAAACAATGTCAACAGTTTCTGTAAATTATCGATAAGATCTATTGTCCGTTGCTTGCACTAATTTCCTGAAGTTGGCTAAATCGCAGTAAATCGGTAAAGCGGGAAATCACAGCATCTTCAACAAATCGTGATAGAGGGGCAGAGATAAAGGTTTCGACCCTACATATCAAGAGCGCAGCTGTCAATAGTTCAGCAGGTTCACAGTGCAGAAGGTTCAGTGGCACCAGGGTCCCCTGCGTCCCAATCACAGTTGGTTTTTAACTTCTGTATTCAGGGCATGGGAGGGGTGTGTTGCATCGTGCCCACACGGTGCCTGTTTCGCAGATAAGTTTTAATAAATACACAGAGAATAATATAGAGTCATTGGCCACGAGGAACACCTTCCCTGACCTTTTATTCTCTCCGGTTCCACGTCACCGCGCCTACCATCCAACTCCAAAACTCAGGGGAGACTAACACTCCCTACCTCCCTTGGTGTGCATCATAGGCGTGCCCATGACGAACACAACATTTCTCCTTAACCAATACAAAACAAACATAGCTGCTCAAAAAAAACAAAACTATACTAATCCAGTATACAAGAATAGTACACAACAAGAAATGCCACATTCAGTCAATCCACCCCGAATCCTTGCAGCCGCGTTGAGCATGGCGGTCGAGGACTCAAACTGTACCGTTCAAGTCCTTGTCTCAGAGGCACTGAGTTGATTGGTATGGAGCCAGGCACCTCTTGATCTGAATCTTGAACTGGCTCCAAATTCTTCATGTCCACACCCCTTGTAGTAGATGATTGAGAATTAGTAGCAGTCAACACCGGCCATGTGCACTGGCTCAAAATTCAGCATGTCCACACCCCATGTAGTCGATGATTGAGAATTAGTAGCAGTCACCACCGGATTCACTGTCAGGATGATCCATCCTCTCTTCTTCATCAGCTTCAGATCCCACTGTTTCCCTGAGCAGGAAGGTCTGGAATTGAAAATACAGGGGACATTAAACAACATTCACTCAGTACATGGCACTCATTTTGGTTTATACGCTCGAAATTGAGCCATGAGAGAGGTGTGAAGAGTGTCAGGATGGCCGAGTGGTCTAAGGTGCTGCGTTCAGATCGCAGCCTCCCTTGGAGGTGTGGGTTCAAATCCCACTTCTGACAAGTGTATTTTGCGAGGTGGATACATTTTTGGACTTTTTTTTCCCAAGCACCGTATCAAAAACAATGTCAACAGTTTCTGTAAATTATCGATAAGATCTATTTTCCGTTGCTTGCACTAATTGCCTGAAGTTGGCTAAATCGCAGTAAATCGGTAAAGCAGGAAATCACAGCATCTTCAACAAATCGTGATAGAGGGGCCGAGATAAAGGTTTCGACCCTACATATCAAAAGCACAGCTGTCAATAGTTCAGCAGGTTCACAGTGCAGAAGGTTCAGTGGCACCAGGGTCCCCTGTGTCCCAATCACAGCTGGTTTTTAACTTCTGTATTCAGGGGATGGGAGGGGTGGGGGTGTTGCGTCGTGCACACACAGTGCCTGTTTTGCAGAGAAGTTTTAATAAATACACAAAGAATAATATGGAGTCTTTAGCCACGAGGAACACCTTCCCCTACCTTTTATTCTCTCCGATTCCACATCACCGCACCTACCATCCAACTCTAAAACTCGGGGGAGACTAACACTCCCTACCTCCCTTGGTGTGCATCATGGGCGTGCCCATGACGAACACAACATTTCTCCTTAACCAATACAAAACAAACATAGCTGCTCAAAAAAAAGATACTATACTAATCCAGTATGCAAGAATAGTACACAACAATAAATACCACATTCAGTCAATCCACCCCGAAACCTTGCAGCCGCGTTGAGCATGGCGGTCGAGGACTCAAACTGTACCGTTCAAGTCCTTGTCTCAGAGGCACTGAGTTGATTGGTATGGAGCCAGGCACCTCCTGATCTGAATCTTGAACTGGCTCCAAATTCTGCATGTCCACACCCCCTGTAGTAGATGATTGAGAATTAGTAGCAGTCACCACCGGCCATTTGCACTGGCTCAAAATTCTGCAAGTCCACACCCCATGTAGTAGATGATTGAGAATTAGTAGCAGTCACCACAGGGTCCACTGTCAGGATGATCCATCCTCTCTCCTTCATCAGCTTCAGATCCCACTGTTTCCCTGAGCAGGAAGGTCTGGAATTGAAAATACAGAGGACATTAAATAACATTCACTCAGTACATGGCACTCATTTTGGTTTATAAGCTGGAAATTGAGCCATCAGTCTGGTGTCAAGAGTGTCAGGATGGCCGGGTGGTCCAAGGTGCTCCATTCAGGTCACAGTCTCCCTTGGAGATGTGAGTTCAAACCCCTCTTCTGACAAGTGTCTTTTGCGAGCTGGATACTTTTTTTTTCCAAGCACCCTTATCAAAAACAATGTCAACAGTTTCTGTAAATTATCGATAAGATCTATTGTCCGTTGCTTGCACTAATTGCCTGAAGTTGGCTAAATCGCAGTAAATCGGTAAAGCAGGAAATCACAGCATCTTCAACAAATCGTGATAGAGGGGCCGAGATAAAGGTTTCGACCCTACATATCAAAAGCACAGCTGTCAATAGTTCAGCAGGTTCACAGTGCAGAAGGTTCAGTGGCACCAGGGTCCCCTGCGTCCCAATCACAGCTGGTTTTTAACTTCTGTATTCAGGGCACGGGAGGGGTGTGTTGCATCGTGCACACACAGTGCCTGTTTCGCAAATAAGTTTTAATAAATACACAGAGAATAATATAGAGTCATTGGCCACGAGGAACACCTTCCATGACCTTTTATTCTCTCCGGTTCCACGTCACCGCGCCTACCATCCAACTCCAAAACTTGGGGGAGACTAACACTCCCTACCTCCCTTGGTGTGCATCATAGGCATGCCCATGACGAACACAACATTTCTCCTTAACCAATACAAAACAAACATAGCTGCTCAAAAAAAAGATACTATACTAAACCAGTATACAAGAATAGTACACAACAAGAAATGCCACATTCAGTCAATCCACCCTGAATCCTTGCAGCCGCGTTGAGCATGGCAGTCGAGGACTCAATCTGTACCGTTCAAGTCCTTGTCTCAGAGGCACTGAGTTGATTGGTATGGAGCCAGGCACCTCCTGATCTGAATCTTGAACTGGCTCCAAATTCTGCATGTCCACACCCCCTGTAGTAGATGATTGAGGATTAGTAGCAGTCACCACCGGCCATGTGCACTGGCTCAAAATTCAGCATGTCCACACCCCATGTAGTAGATGATTGAGAATTAGTAGCAGTCACCACCGGATCCACTGTCAGGATGATCCATCCTCTCTCCTTCATCAGCTTCAGATCACACTGTTTCCCTGAGCAGGAAGGTCTGGAATTGAAAATACAGAGGACATTAAACAACATTCACTCAGTACATGGCACTCATTTTGGTTTATAAGCTGGAAATTGAGCCATCAGTGCAGTGTCACGAGTGTCAGGATGGCCGAGTGGTCTAAGGCACTGCGTTCAGGTTGCAGTCTCATTTGGAGGCGTGGGTTCAAATCCCACTTCTGACAAGTGTCTTTTGCGAGGTGGATACATTTTTTGACTTTTTTTTTCCAAGCACCCGTATCAAAAACAATGTCAACAGTTTCTGTAAATTATCGATAAGATCTATTGTCCGTTGCTTGCACTAATTTCCTGAAGTTGGCTAAATCGCGGTAAAGCGGTAAAGCGGGAAATCACAGCATCTTCAACAAATCGTGATAGAGGAGCAGAGATAAAGGTTTTGACCCTACATATCAAGAGCGCAGCTGTCAATAGTTCAGCAGGTTCACAGTGGAGAAGGTTCAGTGGCACCAGGGTCCCCTGCGTCCCAATCACAGCTGGTTTTTAACTTCTGTATTCAGGGCATGGGAGGGGTGTGCTGCATCGTGCACACATGGTGCCTATTTCTCAGATAAGTTTTAATAAATACACAGAGAATAATATAGAGTCATTGGCCACGAGGAACATCTTCCCTGGCCTTTTATTCTCTCCGGTTCCACGTCACCGCGCCTACCATCCAACTCCAAAACTCGGGGGAGACTAACACTCCCTACCTCCCTTGGTGTGCATCATAGGCGTGCCCATGATGAACACAACATTTCTCCTTAACCAATACAAAACAAACATAGCTGCTCAAAAAAAAGATACTATACTAATCCAGTATACAAGAATAGTACACATCAAGAAATGCCACATTCAGTCAATCCACCCCGAAGCCGCGTTGAGCATGGCGGTCGAGGACTCAAACTGTACCGTTCAAGTCCTTGTCTCAGAGGCACTGAGTTGATTGGTATGGAGCCAGGCACCTCCTGATCTGAATCTTGAACTGGCTCCAAATTCTGCATGTCCACACCCCCTGTAGTAGGTGATTGAGAATTAGTAGCAGTCACCACCTGTCATTTGCACTGGCTCAAAATTCAGCATGTCCACACCCCATGTAGTAGATGATTGAGAATTAGTAGCAATCACCACCGGATCCACTGTCAGGATGATCCATCCTCTCTCCTTCATCAGCTTCAGATCCCACTGTTTCCCTGAGCAGGAAGGTCTGGAATTGAAAATACAGAGGACATTAAACAACATTCACTCAGTACATGGCACTCATTTTGGTTTATAAGCTGGAAATTGAGCCATCAGTGCAGTGTCTAGAGTGTCAGGATGGCCAAGTGGTCTAAGGCGCTGCGTTCAGGTCGCAGTCTCCTTTGGAGGCGTGGATTTGAATCCCACTTCTGACAAGTGTCTTTTGCGAGGTGGATACATTTTTGGACTTTTTTTTTCCAAGCACCCGTATCAAAAACAATGTCAACAGTTTCTGTAAATTATCGATAAGATCTATTGTCTGTTGCTTGCACTAATTTCCTGAAGTTGGCTAAATCGCAGTAAATCAGTAAAGCGGGAAATCACAGCATCTTCAACAAATCGTGATAGAGGGGCAGAGATAAAGGTTTCGACCCTACATATCAAGAGCGCAGCTGTCAATAGTTCAGCAGGTTCACAGTGCAGAAGGTTCAGTGGCACCAGGGTCCCCTGCGTCCCAATCACAGCTGGTTTTTAACTTCTGTATTCAGGGCATGAGAGGGGTGTGTTGGATCGTGCACACACAGTGCCTGTTTCGCAGATAAGTTTTAATAAATACACAGAGAATAATATAGAGTCATTGGCCACGAGGAACACCTTCCCTGACCTTTTATTCTCTCCGGTTCCACGTCACCGCGCCTACCATTCAACTCCAAAACTCAGGGGAGACTAACACTCCCTACCTCCCTTGGTGTGCATCATAGGCGTGCCCATGACGAACACAACATTTCTCCTTAACCAATACAAAACAAACATAGCTGCTTAAAAAAAAGATACTATACTAATCCAGTATACAAGAATAGTACAAAACAAGAAATGCCACATTCAGTCAATCCACCCAGAATCCTTGCAGCCGCGTTGAGCATGGCGGTCGAGGACTCAAACTGTACCGTTCAAGTCCTTGTCTCAGAGGCACTGAGTTGATTGGTATGGAGCCAGGCACCTCCTGATCTGAATCTTGAACTGGCTCCAAATTCTGCATGTCCACACCCCTTGTAGTAGATGATTGAGAATTAGTTGCAGTCACCACCAGCCATGTGCACTGGCTCAAACTTCTGCATGTCCACACCCCAAGTAGTCGATGATTGTGAATTAGTAGCAGTCACCACCGGATTCACTGTCAGGATGATCCATCCTCTCTCCTTCATCAGCTTCAGATCCCACTGTTTCCCTGAGCAGGAAGGTCTGGAATTGAAAATACAGAGGACATTAAACAACATTCACTCAGTACATGGCACTCATTTTGGTTTATACGCTCGAAATTGAGCCATGAGCGAGGTGTGCAGAGTGTCGGGATGGCCGATTGGTCTAAGGCGCTGCGTTCAGGTCGCAGCCTCCCTTGGAGGTGTGGGTTTAAATCCCACTTCTGACAAGTGTATTTTGCAAGGTGGATACATTTTTGGACTTTTTTTTCCCAAGCACCGTATCAAAAACAATGTCAACAGTTTCTGTAAATTATCGATAAGATCTATTTTCCGTTGCTTGCACTAATTGCCTGAAGTTGGCTAAATCGCAGTAAATCGGTAAAGCAGGAAATCACAGCATCTTCAACAAATCGTGATAGAGGGGCCGAGATAAAGGTTTCGACCCTACATATCAAAAGCGCAGCTGTCAATAGTTCAGCAGGTTCACAGTGCAGAAGGTTCAGTGGCACCAGGGTCCCCAGCGTCCCAATCAGAGCTGGTTTTTAACTTCTGTATTCAGGAGATGGGAGGGGTGGGGGTGTTGCGTCGTGCACACACAGTGCCTGTTTTGCAGAGAAGTTTTAATAAATACACAAAGAATAATATGGAGTCTTTGGCCACGAGGAACACCTTCCCCTACCTTTTATTCTCTCCGATTCCACATCACCGCACCTACCATCCAACTCCAAAACTCGGGGGAGACTAACACTCCCTACCTCCCTTGGTGTGCATCATGGGCGTGCCCATGACGAACACAACATTTCTCCTTAACCAATACAAAACAAACATAGCTGCTCAAAAAAAAGATACTATACTAATCCAGTATACAAGAATAGTACACAACAATAAATACCACATTCAGTCAATCCACCCCGAATCCTTGCAGCCGCGTTGAGCATGGCGGTCGAGGACTCAAACTGTACCGTTCAAGTCCTTGTCTCAGAGGCACTGAGTTGATTGGTATGGAGCCAGGCACCTCCTGATCTGAATCTTGAACTGGCTCCAAATTCTGCATGTCCACACCCCCTGTAGTAGATGATTGAGAATTAGTAGCAGTCACCACCGGCCATATGCACTGGCTCAAAATTCTGCAAGTCCACACCCCATGTAGTAGATGATTGAGAATTAGTAGCAGTCACCACAGGGTCCACTGTCAGGATGATCCATCCTCTCTCCTTCATCAGCTTCAGATCCCACTGTTTCCCTGAGCAGGAAGGCCTGGAATTGAAAATACAGAGGACATTAAATTACATTCACTCAGTACATGGCACTCATTTTGGTTTATAAGCTGGAAATTGAGCCATGAGTCTGGTGTCGAGAGTGTCAGGATGGCCGGGTGGTCTAAGGTGATGTATTCAGGTCACAGTCTCCCTTGGAGACGTGGGTTCGAATCCCACTTCTGGCAAGTGTCTTTTGCGAGGTGGATACATTTTTGGACTTTTTTTTTCCAAGCACCCATATCAAAAACAATGTCAACAGTTTCTGTAAATTATCGATAAGATCTATTGTCCGTTGCTTGCACTAATTTCCTGAAGTTGGCTAAATCGCAGTAAATCGGTAAAGCGGGAAATCACAGCATCTTCAACAAATCGTGATAGAGGGGCAGAGATAAAGGTTTCGACCCTACATATCAAGAGCGCAGCTGTCAATAGTTCAGCAGGTTCACAGTGCAGAAGGTTCAGTGGCACCAGGGTCCCCTGCGTCCCAATCACAGCTGGTTTTTAACTTCTGTATTCAGGGCATGGGAGGGGTGTGTTGCATCGTGCACACATGGTGCCTGTTTCGCAGATAAGTTTTAATAAATACACAGAGAATAATATAGAGTCATTGGCCACGAGGAACACCTTCCCTGGCCTTTTATTCTCTCCGTTTCCACGTCACCGCGCCTACCATCCAACTCCAAAACTCTGGGGAGACTAACACTCACTACCTCCCTTGGTGTGCATCATGGGCGTGCCCATGACGAACACAACATTTCTCCTTAACCAATACAAAACAAACATAGCTGCTCAAAAAAAAGATACTATACTAATCCAGTATACAAGAAAAGTACACAACAATAAATACCACATTCAGTCAATCCACCCCGAATCCTTGCAGCCGCGTTGAGCATGGCGGTCGAGGACTCAAACTGTACCGTTCAAGTCCTTGTCTCAGAGGCACTGAGTTGATTGGTATGGAGCCAGGCACCTCCATATCTGAATCTTGAACTGGCTCCAAATTCTGCATGTCCACACCCCCTGTAGTAGATGATTGAGAATTAGTAGCAGTCACCACCGGCCATATGCACTGGCTCAAAATTCTGCAAGTCCACACCCCATATAGTAGATGATTGAGAATTAGTAGCAGTCACCACCGGATTCACTGTCAGGATGATCCATCCTCTCTCCTTCATCAGCTTCAGATCCCACTGTTTCCCTGAGAAGGAAGGTCTGGAATTGAAAATACAGAGGACATTAAACAACATTCACTCAGTACATGGCACTCATTTTGGTTTATAAGCTGGAAATTGAGCCATCAGTGCAGTGTCAAGAGTATCAGGATGGCCGAGTGGTCTAAGGCGCTGAGTTCAGGTCGCAGTCTCCTTTGGAGGCATGGGTTCGAATCCCACTTCTGACAAGTGTCTTTTGCGAGGTGGATACATTTTTGGACTTTTTTTTTCCAAGCACCCGTATCAAAAACAATGTCAACAGTTTCTGTAAATTATCGATAAGATCTATTGTCCGTTGCTTGCACTAATTTCCTGAAGTTGGCTAAATCGCAGTAAATCGGTAAAGCGGGAAATCACAGCATCTTCAACAAATCGTGATAGAGGGGCAGAGATAAAGGTTTCGACCCTACATATCAAGAGCGCATCTGTCAATAGTTCAGCAGGTTCACAGTGCAGAAGGTTCAGTGGCACCAGAGTCCCCTGCGTCCCAATCACAGCTGGTTTTTAACTTCTGTATTCAGGGCATGGAAGGGGTGTGTTGCATCGTGCACACACGGTGCCTGTTTTGCAGATAAGTTTTAATAAATACACAGAGAATAATATAGAGTCATTGGCCACGAGGAACACCTTCCCTGACCTTTTATTCTCTCCGGTTCCACGTCACCGCGCCTACCATCCAACTCCAAAACTCGGGGGAGACTAACACTCCCTACCTCCCTTGGTGTGCATCATAGGCGTGCCCATGACGAACACAACATTTCTCCTTAACCAATACAAAACAAACATAGCTGCTCAAAAAAAAGATACTATACTAATCCAGTATACAAGAATAGTACACAACAAGAAATGCCACATTCAGTCAATCCACCCCGAATCCTTGCTGCCGCGTTGAGCATGGCGGTCGAGGACTCAAACTGTACCGTTCAAGTCCTTGTCTAAGAGGCACTGAGTTGATTGGTATGGAGCCAGGCACCTCCTGATCTGAATCTTGAACTGGCTCCAAATTCTGCATGTCCACACCCCCTGTAGTAGATGATTGAGAATTAGTAGCAGTCACCACCGGCCATATGCACTGGCTCAAAATTCTGCAAGTCCACACCCCATGTAGTAGATGATTGAGAATTAGTAGCAGTCACCACAGGGTCCACTGTCAGGATGATCCATCCTCTCTCCTTCATCAGCTTCAGATCCCACTGTTTCCCTGAGCAGGAAGGTCTGGAATTGAAAATACAGAGGACATTAAATTACATTCACTCAGTACATGGCACTCATTTTGGTTTATAAGCTGGAAATTGAGCCATGAGTCTGGTGTCGAGAGTGTCAGGATGGCCGGGTGGTCTAAGGTGCTGTATTCAGGTCACAGTCTCCCTTGGAGACGTGAGTTCAAGCCCCTTTTCTGACAAGTGTCTTTGCGAGGTGGATACATTTTTGGACTTTTTTTTCCAAGCACCCTTATCAAAAACAATGTCAACAGTTTCTGTAAATTATCGATAAGATCTATTGTCCGTTGCTTGCACTAATTGCCTGAAGTTGGCTAAATCGCAGTAAATCGGTAAAGCAGGAAATCACAGCATCTTCAACAAATCGTGATAGAGGGGCCGAGATAAAGGTTTCGACCCTACATATCAAAAGCACAGCTGTCCATAGTTCAGCAGGGTCACAGTGCAGAAGGTTCAGTGGCACCAGGGTCCCCTGCGTCCCAATCACAGCTGGTTTTTAACTTCTGTATTCTTGGCATGGAAGGGGTGTGTTGCATTGTGCACACACAGTGCCTGTTTCGCAAATAAGTTTTAATAAATACACAGAGAATAATATAGAGTCATTGGCCACGAGGAACACCTTCCCTGACCTTTTATTCTCTCCGGTTCCACGTCACCTCGCCTACCATCCAACTCCAAAACTCGGGGGAGACTAACACTCCCTACCTCCCTTGGTGTGCATCAGAGGCGTGCCCATGACGAACACAACATTTCTCCTTAACCAATACAAAACAAACATAGCTGCTAAAAAAAAAGATACTATACTAAACCAGTATACAAGAATAGTACACAACAAGAAATGCCACATTCAGTCAATCCACCCCGAATCCTTGCAGCCGCGTTGAGCATGGCGGTCGAGGACTCAAACTGTACCGTTCAAGTCCTTGGCTCAGAGGCACTGAGTTGATTGGTATGGAGCCAGGCACCTCCTGATCTGAATCTTGAACTGGCTCCAAATTCTGCATGTCCACACCCCCTGTAGTAGATGATTGAGAATTAGTAGCAGTCACCACAGGCCATGTGCACTGGCTCAAACCTCTGCATGTCCACACCCCATGTAGTCGATGATTGAGAATTAGTAGCAGTCACCACCGGATTCACTGTCAGGATGATCCATCTTCTCTCCTTCATCAGCTTCAGATCCCACTGTTTCCCTGAGCAGGAAGGTCTGGAATTGAAAATACAGAGGACATTAAACAACATTCACTCAGTACATGGCACTCATTTTGGTTTATACGCTCGAAATTGAGCTATGAGCGAGGTGTGAAGAGTGTCAGGATGGCCGAGTGGTCTAAGGCGCTGTGTTCAGGTCGCAGCCTCCCTTGGAGGTGTGGGTTTAAATCCCACTTCTGACAAGTGTATTTTGCGAGGTGGATACATTTTTGGACTTTTTTTTCCCAAGCACCGAATCAAAAACAATGTCAACGGTTTCTGTAAATTATCGATAAGATCTATTTTCCGTTGCTTGCACTAATTGCATGAAGTTGGCTAAATCGCAGTAAATCGGTAAAGCAGGAAATCACAGCATCTTCAACAAATCGTGATAGAGGGGCCGAGATAAAGGTTTCGACCCTACATATCAAAAGCGCAGCTGTCAATAGTTCAGCAGGTTCACAGTGCAGAAGGTTCAGTGGCACCAGGGTCCCCTGCGTCCCAATCAGAGCTGGTTTTTAACTTCTGTATTCAGGGGATGGGAGGGGTGGGGGTGTTGCGTCGTGCACACACAGTGCCTGTTTTGCAGAGAAGTTTTAATAAATACACAAAGAATAATATGGAGTCTTTGGCCACGAGGAACACCTTCCCCTACCTTTTATTCTCTCCGATTCCTCATCACCGCACCTACCATCCAACTCCAAAACTCGGGGAGACTAACACTCCCTACCTCCCTTGGTGTGCATCATGGGCGTGCCCATGACGAACACAACATTTCTCCTTAACCAATACAAAACAAACATAGCTGCTCAAAAAAAAGATACTATACTAATCCAGTATACAAGAATAGTACACAACAATAAATACCACATTCAGTCAATCCACCCCGAATCCTTGCTGCCGCGTTGAGCATGGCGGTCGAGGACTCAAACTGTACCGTTCAAGTCCTTGTCTCAGAGGCACTGAGTTGATTGGTATGGAGCCAGGCACCTCCTGATCTGAATCTTGAACTCCCTCCAAATTCTGCATGTCCACACCCCCTGTAGTAGATGATTGAGAATTAGTAGCAGTCACCACCGGCCATATGCACTGGCTCAAAATTCTGCAAGTCCACACCCCATGTAGTAGATGATTGAGAATTAGTAGCAGTCACCACAGGGTCCACTGTCAAGATGATCCATCCTCTCTCCTTCATCAGCTTCAGATCCCACTGTTTCCCTGAGCAGGAAGGTCTGGAATTGAAAATACAGAGGAAATTAAATAACATTCACTCAGTACATGGCACTCATTTTGGTTTATAAGCTGGAAATTGAGCCATCAGTCTGCTGTCAAGAGTGTCAGGATGGTCGGGTGGTCTAAGGTGCTGCATAAAGGTCACAGTCTCCCTTGGAGACGTGGGTTCAAACCCCTCTTCTGACAAGTGTCTTTGTGAGGTGGACACATTTTTGGACTTTTTTTTCCAAGCACCCTTATCAAAAACAATGTCAACAGTTTCTGTAAATTATCGATAAGATCTATTGTCCGTTGCTTGCACTAATTTCCTGAAGTTGGCTAAATCGCAGTAAATCGGTAAAGCGGGAAATCACAGCATCTTCAACAAATCGTGATAGAGGGGCAGAGATAAAGGTTTTGACCCTACATATCAAGAGCGCAGCTGTCAATAGTTCAGCAGGTTCACAGTGCAGAAGGTTCAGTGGCACCAGGGTCCCCTGCATCCCAATCACAGCTGGTTTTTAACTTCTGTATTCAGGGCATGGGAGGGCTGTGTTGCATCGTGCACACATGGTGCCTGTTTCGCAGATAAGTTTTAATAAATACACAGAGAATAATATAGAGTCATTGGCCACGAGGAACACCTTCCCTGGCCTTTTATTCTCTCCGGTTCCACGTCACCGCGCCTACCTTCCAACTCCAAAACTCGGGGGAGACTAACACTCCCTACCTCCCTTGGTGTGCATCATAGGCGTGCCCATGACGAACACAACATTTCTCCTTAACCAATACAAAACAAACATAGCTGCTCAAAAAAAAGATACTATACTAATCCAGTATACAAGAATAGTACACAACAAGAAATGCCACATTCAGTCAATCCACCCCGAATCCTTGCAGCCGCGTTGAGCATGGCGGTCGAGGACTCAAACTGTACCGTTCAAGTCCTTGTCTCAGAGGCACTGAGTTGATTGGTATGGAGCCAGGCACCTCCTGATCTGAATCTTGAACTGGCTCCAAATTCTGCATGTCCACACCCCTTGTAGTAGATGATTGAGAATTAGTAGCAGTCACCACCGGCCATGTGCACTGGCTCAAACTTCTGCATGTCCACACCCCAAGTAGTCGATGATTGAGAATTAGTAGCAGTCACCACCGGATTCACTGTCAGGATGATCCATCCTCTCTCCTTCATCAGCTTCAGATCCTACTGTTTCCCTGAGCAGGAAGGTCTGGAATTGAAAATATAGAGGACATTAAACAACATTCACTCAGTACATGGCACTCATTTTGGTTTATAAGCTGGAAATTGAGCCATCAGTGGAGTGTCAAGAGTGTCAGGATGGCCGAGTGGTCTAAGGCGCTGCGTTCAGGTTGCAGTCTCCTTTGGAGGCGTGGGTTCGAATCCCACTTCTGACAAGTGTCTTTTGCGAGGTGGATACATTTTTGGACTTTTTTTTTCCAAGCACCCGTATCAAAAACAATGTCAACAGTTTCTGTAAATTATCGATAAGATCTATTGTCCGTTGCTTGCAGTAATTTCCTGAAGTTGGCTAAATCGCAGTAAATCGGTAAAGCGGGAAATCACAGCATCTTCAACAAATCGTGAAAGAGGGGCAGAGATAAAGGTTTCGACCCTGCATATCAAGAGCGCAGCTGTCAATAGTTCAGCAGGTTCACAGTGCAGAAGGTTCAGTGGCACCAGGGTCCCCTGCGTCCCAATCACAGCTGGTTTTTAACTTCTGTATTCAGGGCATGGGAGTGGTGTGTTGCATCGTGCACACACGGTGCCTGGTTCGCAGATAAGTTTTAATAAATACATAGAGAATAATATAGAGTCATTGGCCACGATGAACACCTTCCCTGACCTTTTATTCTCTCCGGTTCCACGTCACCGCGCCTACCATCCAACTCCAAAACTTGGGGGAGACTAACACTCTCTACCTCCCTTGGTGTGCATCATAGGCGTGCCCATGACGAACACAACATTTCTCCTTAACCAATACAAAACAAACATAGCTGCTCCAAAAAAAGATACTATACTAATCCAGTATACAAGAATAGTACACAACAAGAAATGCCACATTCAGTCAATCCACCCCGAATCTTTGCAGCCGCGTTGAGCATGGCGTTTGAGGACTCAAACTGTACCGTTCAAGTCCTTGTCTCAGAGGCACTGAGTTGATTGGTATGGAGCCAGGCACCTCCTGATCTGAATCTAGAACTGGCTCCAAATTCTGCATGTCCACACCCCTTGTAGTAGATGATTGAGAATTAGTAGCAGTCACCACCGGCCATGTGCACTGGCTCAAACTTCTGTATGTCCACACCCCAAGTAGTCGATGATTGCGAATTAGTAGCAGTCACCACCGGATTCACTGTCAGGATGATCCATCCTCTCTCCTTCATCAGCTTCAGATCCCACTGTTTCCCTGAGCAGGAAGGTCTGGAATTGAAAATACAGAGGACATTAAACAACATTCACTCAGTACATGGCACTCATTTTGGTTTATAAGCTGGAAATTGAGCCATCAGTGCAGTGTCAAGAGTGTCAGGATGGCCGAGTGGTCTAAGGCGCTGCGTTCAGGTTGCAGTCTCCTTTGGAGGCGTGGATTTGAATCCCACTTCTGACAAGTGTCTTTTGCGAGGTGGATACATTTTTGGACTTTTTTTTTCCAAGCACCCGTATCAAAAACAATGTCAACAGTTTCTGTAAATTATCGATAAGATCTATTGTCCGTTGCTTGCACTAATTTCCTGAAGTTGGCTAAATCGCAGTAAATCAGTAAAGAGGGAAATCACAGCATCTTCAACAAATCGTGATAGAGGGGCAGAGATAAAGGTTTCGACCCTACATATCAAGAGCGCAGCTGTCAATAGTTCAGCAGGTTCACAGTGCAGAAGGTTCAGTGGCACCAGGGTCCCCTGCGTCCCAATCACAGCTGGTTTTTAACTTCTGTATTCAGGGCATGAGAGGGGTGTGTTGCATCGTGCACACACGGTGCCTGTTTCGCAGATAAGTTTTAATAAATACACAGAGAATAATATAGAGTCATTGGCCACGAGGAACACCTTCCCTGACCTTTTATTCTCTCCGGTTCCACGTCACCGCGCCTACCATTCAACTCCAAAACTCAGGGGAGACTAACACTCCCTACCTCCCTTGGTGTGCATCATAGGCGTGCCCATGACGAACACAACATTTCTCCTTAACCAATACAAAACAAACATAGCTGCTCAAAAAAAAGATACTATACTAATCCAGTATACAAGAATAGTACACAACAAGAAATGCCACATTCAGTCAATCCACCCCGAATCCTTGCAGCCATGTTGAGCATGGCGGTCGAGGACTCAAACTGTACCGTTCAAGTCCTTGTCTCAGAGGCACTGAGTTGATTGGTACGGAGCCAGGCACCTCCTGATCTGAATCTTGAACTGGCTCCAAATTCTGCATGTCCACACCCCTTGTAGTAGATGATTGAGAATTAGTAGCAGTCACCACAGGCCATGTGCACTGGCTCAAACCTCTGCATGTCCACACCCCATGTAGTCGATGATTGAGAATTAGTAGCAGTCACCACCGGATTCACTGTCAGGATGAACCATCTTCTCTCCTTCATCAGCTTCAGATCCCACTGTTTCCCTGAGCAGGAAGGTCTGGAATTGAAAATACAGAGGACATTAAACAACATTCACTCAGTACATGGCACTCATTTTGGTTTATACGCTCGAAATTGAGCTATGAGCGAGGTGTGAAGAGTGTCAGGATGGCCGAGTGGTCTAAGGCGCTGCGTTCAGGTCGCAGCCTCCCTTGGAGGTGTGGGTTTAAATCCCACTTCTGACAAGTGTATTTTGCGAGGTGGATACATTTTTGGACTTTTTTTTCCCAAGCACCGTATCAAAAACAATGTCAACGGTTTCTGTAAATTATCGATAAGATCTATTTTCCGTTGCTTGCACTAATTGCCTGAAGTTGGCTAAATCGCAGTAAATCGGTAAAGCAGGAAATCACAGCATCTTCAACAAATCGTGATAGAGGGGCCGAGATAAAGGTTTCGACCCTACATATCAAAAGCGCAGCTGTCAATAGTTCAGCAGGTTCACAGTGCAGAAGGTTCAGTTGCACCAGGGTCCCCTGCGTCCCAATCAGAGCTGGTTTTTAACTTCTGTATTCAGGGGATGGGAGGGGTGGGGGTGTTGCGTCGTGCACACACAGTGCCTGTTTTGCAGAGAAGTTTTAATAAATACACAAAGAATAATATGGAGTCTTTGGCCACGAGGAACACCATCCCCTACCTTTTATTCTCTCCGATTCCTCATCACCGCACCTACCATCCAACTCTAAAACTCGGGGGAGACTAACACTCCCTACCTCCCTTGGTGTGCACCATGGGCGTGCCCATGACGAACACAACATTTCTCCTTAACCAATACAAAACAAACATAGCTGCTCAAAAAAAAGATACTATACTAATCCAGTATACAAGAATAGTACACAACAATAAATACCACATTCAGTCAATCCACCCCGAATCCTTGCAGCCGCGTTGAGCATGGCGGTCGAGGACTCAAACTGTACCGTTCAAGTCCTTGTCTCAGAGGCACTGAGTTGATTGGTATGGAGCCAGGCACCTCCTGATCTGAATCTTGAACTGGCTCCAAATTCTGCATGTCCACATCCCCTGTAGTAGATGATTGAGAATTAGTAGCTGTCACCACCGGCCATATGCACTGGCTCAAAATTCTGCAAGTCCACACCCCATGTAGTAGATGATTGAGAATTAGTAGCAGTCACCACAGGGTCCACTGTCAAGATGATCCATCCTCTCTCCTTCATCAGCTTCAGATCCCACTGTTTCCCTGAGCAGGAAGGTCTGGAATTGAAAATACAGAGGAAATTAAATAACATTCACTCAGTACATGTCACTCATTTTGGTTTATAAGCTGGAAATTGAGCCATCAGTCTGGTGTCAAGATTGTCAGGACGGTCGGGTGGTCTAAGGTGCTGCATAAAGGTCACAGTCTCCCTTGGAGACGTGGGTTCAAACCCCTCTTCTGACAAGTGTCTTTGTGAGGTGGACACATTTCTGGACTTTTTTTTCCAAGCACCCTTATCAAAAACAATGTCAACAGTTTCTGTAAATTATCGATAAGATCTATTGTCCGTTGCTTGCACTAATTGCCTGAAGTTGGCTAAATCGAAGTAAATCGGTAAAGCAGGAAATCACAGCATCTTGAACAAATCGTGATAGAGGGGCCAAGATAAAGGTTTCGACCCTACATATCAAAAGCACAGCTGTCCATAGTTCAGCAGGTTCACAGTGCAGAAGGTTCAGTGGCACCAGGGTCCCCTGCGTCCCAATCACAGCTGGTTTTTAACTTCTGTATACTGGGCATGGGAGGGGTGTGTTGCATCGTGCACACACAGTGCCTGTTTCGCAAATAAGTTTTAATAAATACACAGAGAATAATATAGAGTCATTGGCCACGTGGAACACCTTCCCTGACCTTTTATTCTCTCCGGTTCCACGTCACCGCGCCTACCATCCAACTCCAAAACTCGGGGGAGACTAACACTCCCTACCTCCCTTGGTGTGCATCATAGGCGTGCCCATGACGAACACAACATTTCTCCTTAACCAATACAAAACAAACATAGCTGCTCAAAAAAAAGATACTATACAAACCAGTATACAAGAATAGTACACAATAAGAAATGCCACATTCAGTCAATCCACCCCGAATCCTTGCAGCCGCGTTGAGCATGGCGGTCGAGGACTCAAACTGTACCGTTCAAGTCCTTGTCTCAGAGGCACTCAGTTGATTGGTATGGAGCCAGGCACCTCCTGATCTGAATCTTGAACTGGCTCCAAATTCTGCATGTCCACACCCCCTGTAGTAGATGATTGAGAATTAGTAGCAGTCACCACCGGCCACGTGCACTGGCTCAAAATTCAGCATGTCCACACCCCATGTAGTAGATGATTGAGAATTAGTAGCAGTCACCACTGGATCCACTGTCAGGATGATCCATCCTCTCTCCTTCATCAGCTTCAGATCCCACTGTTTCCCTGAGCAGGAAGGTCTGGAATTGAAAATACAGAGGACATTAAACAACATTCACTCAGTACATGGCACTCATTTTGGTTTATAAGCTGGAAATTGAGCCATCAGTGCAGTGTCATGATTGTCAGGATGGCCGAGTGGTCTAAGGCGCTGCGTTCAGGTCGTAGTCTCCTTTGGAGGCGTGGGTTCGAATCCCACTTCTGACAAGTGTCTTTTGCGAGGTGGATACATTTTTTGACTTTTTTTTTCCAAGCACCCGTATCAAAAACAATGTCAACAGTTTCTGTAAATTATCGATAAGATCTATTGTCCGTTGCTTGCACTAATTTCCTGAAGTTGGCTAA
The DNA here is from genome assembly GCF_031143425.1 of Pleurodeles waltl. Taxonomy (NCBI): domain Eukaryota; kingdom Metazoa; phylum Chordata; class Amphibia; order Caudata; family Salamandridae; genus Pleurodeles; species Pleurodeles waltl. The sequence continues at coordinate 7,702,129 of NW_027150097.1, forward strand.
ATCGCAGTAAATCAGTAAAGCGGGAAATCACAGCATCTTGAACAAATCGTGATAGAGGGGCCAAGATAAAGGTTTCGACCCTACATATCAAAAGCACAGCTGTCCATAGTTCAGCAGGTTCACAGTGCAGAAGGTTCAGTGGCACCAGGGTCCCCTGCGTCCCAATCACAGCTGGTTTTTAACTTCTGTATTCAGGGCATGAGAGGGGTGTGTTGCATCGTGCACACACGGTGCCTGTTTCGCAGATAAGTTTTAATAAATACACAGAGAATAATATAGAGTCATTGGCCACGAGGAACACCTTCCCTGGCCTTTTATTCTCTCCGGTTCCACGTCACCGCGCCTACCATCCAACTCCAAAACTCGGGGGAGACTAACACTCCCTACCTCCCTTGGTGTGCATCATAGGCGTGCCCATGACGAACACAACATTTCTCCTTAACCAATACAAAACAAACATAGCTGCTCAAAAAAAAGATACTATACTAATCCAGTATACAAGAATAGTACACAACAAGAAATGCCACATTCAGTCAATCCACCCTGAATCCTTGCAGCCGCGTTGAGCATGGCGGTCGAGGACTCAAACTGTACCGTTCAAGTCCTTGTCTCAGAGGCACTGAGTTGATTGGTATGGAGCCAGGCACCTCCTGATCTGAATCTTGAACTGGCTCCAAATTCTGCATGTCCACACCCCTTGTAGTAGATGATTGAGAATTAGTAGCAGTCACCACCGGCCATGTGCACTGGCTCAAACTTCTGCATGTCCACACCCCAAGTAGTCGATGATTGAGAATTAGTAGCAGTCACCACCGGATTCACTGTCAGGATGATCCATCCTCTCTCCTTCATCAGCTTCAGATCCCACTGTTTCCCTGAGCAGGAAGGTCTGGAATTGAAAATACAGAGGACATTAAACAACATTCACTCAGTACATGGCACTCATTTTGGTTTATAAGCTGGAAATTGAGCCATCAGTGCAGTGTCAAGAGTGTCAGGATGGCCGAGTGGTCTAAGGCGCTGCGTTCAGGTCGCAGTCTCCTTTGGAGGCATGGGTTCGAATCCCACTTCTGACAAGTGTCTTTTGCGAGGTGGATACATTTTTGGACTTTTTTTTCCAAGCACCCGTATCAAAAACAATGTCAACAGTTTCTGTAAATTATCGATAAGATCTATTGTCCGTTGCTTGCAGTAATTTCCTGAAGTTGGCTAAATCGCAGTAAATCGGTAAAGCGGGAAATCACAGCATCTTCAACAAATCGTGAAAGAGGGGCAGAGATAAAGGTTTCGACCCTACATATCAAGAGCGCAGCTGTCAATAGTTCAGCAGGTTCACAGTGCAGAAGGTTCAGTGGCACCAGGGTCCCCTGCGTCCCAATCACAGCTGGTTTTTAACTTCTGTATACTGGGCATGGGAGGGGTGTGTTGCATCGTGCACACACAGTGCCTGTTTCGCAAATAAGTTTTAATAAATACACAGAGAATAATATAGAGTCATTGGCCACGAGGAACACCTTCCCTGACCTTTTATTCTCTCCGGTTCCATGTCACCGCGCCTACCATCCAACTCCAAAACTCGGGGGAGACTAACACTCCCTACCTCCCTTGATGTGCATCATAGGCGTGCCCATGACGAACACAACATTTCTCCTTAACCAATACAAAACAAACATAGCTGCTCAAAAAAAAGATACTATACAAACCAGTATACAAGAATAGTACACAATAAGAAATGCCACATTCAGTCAATCCACCCCGAATCCTTGCAGCCGCGTTGAGCATGGCGGTCGAGGACTCAAACTGTACCGTTCAAGTCCTTGTCTCAGAGGCACTCAGTTGATTGGTATGGAGCCAGGCACCTCCTGATCTGAATCTTGAACTGGCTCCAAATTCTGCATGTCCACACCCCCTGTAGTAGATGATTGAGAATTAGTAGCAGTCACCACCGGCCATATGCACTGGCTCAAAATTCTGCAAGTCCACACCCCATGTAGTAGATGATTGAGAATTAGTAGCAGTCACCACCGGCCATGTGCACTGGCTCAAACTTCTGTATGTCCACACCCCAAGTAGTCGATGATTGCGAATTAGTAGCAGTCACCACCGGATTCACTGTCAGGATGATCCATCCTCTCTCCTTCATCAGCTTCAGATCCCACTGTTTCCCTGAGCAGGAAGGTCTGGAATTGAAAATACAGAGGACATTAAACAACATTCACTCAGTACATGGCACTCATTTTGGTTTATAAGCTGGAAATTGAGCCATCAGTGCAGTGTCAAGAGTGTCAGGATGGCCGAGTGGTCTAAGGCGCTGCGTTCAGGTTGCAGTCTCCTTTGGAGGCGTGGATTTGAATCCCACTTCTGACAAGTGTCTTTTGCGAGGTGGATACATTTTTGGACTTTTTTTTTCCAAGCACCCGTATCAAAAACAATGTCAACAGTTTCTGTAAATTATCGATAAGATCTATTGTCCGTTGCTTGCACTAATTTCCTGAAGTTGGCTAAATCGCAGTAAATCAGTAAAGAGGGAAATCACAGCATCTTCAACAAATCGTGATAGAGGGGCAGAGATAAAGGTTTCGACCCTACATATCAAGAGCGCAGCTGTCAATAGTTCAGCAGGTTCACAGTGCAGAAGGTTCAGTGGCACCAGGGTCCCCTGCGTCCCAATCACAGCTGGTTTTTAACTTCTGTATTCAGGGCATGAGAGGGGTGTGTTGCATCGTGCACACACGGTGCCTGTTTCGCAGATAAGTTTTAATAAATACACAGAGAATAATATAGAGTCATTGGCCACGAGGAACACCTTCCCTGACCTTTTATTCTCTCCGGTTCCACGTCACCGCGCCTACCATTCAACTCCAAAACTCAGGGGAGACTAACACTCCCTACCTCCCTTGGTGTGCATCATAGGCGTGCCCATGACGAACACAACATTTCTCCTTAACCAATACAAAACAAACATAGCTGCTCAAAAAAAAGATACTATACTAATCCAGTATACAAGAATAGTACACAACAAGAAATGCCACATTCAGTCAATCCACCCCGAATCCTTGCAGCCATGTTGAGCATGGCGGTCGAGGACTCAAACTGTACCGTTCAAGTCCTTGTCTCAGAGGCACTGAGTTGATTGGTACGGAGCCAGGCACCTCCTGATCTGAATCTTGAACTGGCTCCAAATTCTGCATGTCCACACCCCTTGTAGTAGATGATTGAGAATTAGTAGCAGTCACCACAGGCCATGTGCACTGGCTCAAACCTCTGCATGTCCACACCCCATGTAGTCGATGATTGAGAATTAGTAGCAGTCACCACCGGATTCACTGTCAGGATGAACCATCTTCTCTCCTTCATCAGCTTCAGATCCCACTGTTTCCCTGAGGAGGAAGGTCTGGAATTGAAAATACAGAGGACATTAAACAACATTCACTCAGTACATGGCACTCATTTTGGTTTATACGCTCGAAATTGAGCTATGAGCGAGGTGTGAAGAGTGTCAGGATGGCCGAGTGGTCTAAGGCGCTGCGTTCAGGTCGCAGCCTCCCTTGGAGGTGTGGGTTTAAATCCCACTTCTGACAAGTGTATTTTGCGAGGTGGATACATTTTTGGACTTTTTTTTCCCAAGCACCGTATCAAAAACAATGTCAACGGTTTCTGTAAATTATCGATAAGATCTATTTTCCGTTGCTTGCACTAATTGCCTGAAGTTGGCTAAATCGCAGTAAATCGGTAAAGCAGGAAATCACAGCATCTTCAACAAATCGTGATAGAGGGGCCGAGATAAAGGTTTCGACCCTACATATCAAAAGCGCAGCTGTCAATAGTTCAGCAGGTTCACAGTGCAGAAGGTTCAGTTGCACCAGGGTCCCCTGCGTCCCAATCAGAGCTGGTTTTTAACTTCTGTATTCAGGGGATGGGAGGGGTGGGGGTGTTGCGTCGTGCACACACAGTGCCTGTTTTGCAGAGAAGTTTTAATAAATACACAAAGAATAATATGGAGTCTTTGGCCACGAGGAACACCATCCCCTACCTTTTATTCTCTCCGATTCCTCATCACCGCACCTACCATCCAACTCTAAAACTCGGGGGAGACTAACACTCCCTACCTCCCTTGGTGTGCACCATGGGCGTGCCCATGACGAACACAACATTTCTCCTTAACCAATACAAAACAAACATAGCTGCTCAAAAAAAAGATACTATACTAATCCAGTATACAAGAATAGTACACAACAATAAATACCACATTCAGTCAATCCACCCCGAATCCTTGCAGCCGCGTTGAGCATGGCGGTCGAGGACTCAAACTGTACCGTTCAAGTCCTTGTCTCAGAGGCACTGAGTTGATTGGTATGGAGCCAGGCACCTCCTGATCTGAATCTTGAACTGGCTCCAAATTCTGCATGTCCACATCCCCTGTAGTAGATGATTGAGAATTAGTAGCTGTCACCACCGGCCATATGCACTGGCTCAAAATTCTGCAAGTCCACACCCCATGTAGTAGATGATTGAGAATTAGTAGCAGTCACCACAGGGTCCACTGTCAAGATGATCCATCCTCTCTCCTTCATCAGCTTCAGATCCCACTGTTTCCCTGAGCAGGAAGGTCTGGAATTGAAAATACAGAGGAAATTAAATAACATTCACTCAGTACATGTCACTCATTTTGGTTTATAAGCTGGAAATTGAGCCATCAGTCTGGTGTCAAGATTGTCAGGACGGTCGGGTGGTCTAAGGTGCTGCATAAAGGTCACAGTCTCCCTTGGAGACGTGGGTTCAAACCCCTCTTCTGACAAGTGTCTTTGTGAGGTGGACACATTTCTGGACTTTTTTTTCCAAGCACCCTTATCAAAAACAATGTCAACAGTTTCTGTAAATTATCGATAAGATCTATTGTCCGTTGCTTGCACTAATTGCCTGAAGTTGGCTAAATCGAAGTAAATCGGTAAAGCAGGAAATCACAGCATCTTGAACAAATCGTGATAGAGGGGCCAAGATAAAGGTTTCGACCCTACATATCAAAAGCACAGCTGTCCATAGTTCAGCAGGTTCACAGTGCAGAAGGTTCAGTGGCACCAGGGTCCCCTGCGTCCCAATCACAGCTGGTTTTTAACTTCTGTATACTGGGCATGGGAGGGGTGTGTTGCATCGTGCACACACAGTGCCTGTTTCGCAAATAAGTTTTAATAAATACACAGAGAATAATATAGAGTCATTGGCCACGAGGAACACCTTCCCTGACCTTTTATTCTCTCCGGTTCCACGTCACCGCGCCTACCATCCAACTCCAAAACTCGGGGGAGACTAACACTCCCTACCTCCCTTGGTGTGCATCATAGGCGTGCCCATGACGAACACAACATTTCTCCTTAACCAATACAAAACAAACATAGCTGCTCAAAAAAAAGATACTATACAAACCAGTATACAAGAATAGTACACAATAAGAAATGCCACATTCAGTCAATCCACCCCGAATCCTTGCAGCCGCGTTGAGCATGGCGGTCGAGGACTCAAACTGTACCGTTCAAGTCCTTGTCTCAGAGGCACTCAGTTGATTGGTATGGAGCCAGGCACCTCCTGATCTGAATCTTGAACTGGCTCCAAATTCTGCATGTCCACACCCCCTGTAGTAGATGATTGAGAATTAGTAGCAGTCACCACCGGCCACGTGCACTGGCTCAAAATTCAGCATGTCCACACCCCATGTAGTAGATGATTGAGAATTAGTAGCAGTCACCACCGGATCCACTGTCAGGATGATCCATCCTCTCTCCTTCATCAGCTTCAGATCCCACTGTTTCCCTGAGCAGGAAGGTCTGGAATTGAAAATACAGAGGACATTAAACAACATTCACTCAGTACATGGCACTCATTTTGGTTTATAAGCTGGAAATTGAGCCATCAGTGCAGTGTCAAGAGTGTCAGGATGGCCGAGTGGTCTAAGGCGCTGCGTTCAGGTCGCAGTCTCCTTTGGAGGCATGGGTTCGAATCCCACTTCTGACAAGTGTCTTTTGCGAGGTGGATACATTTTTGGACTTTTTTTTCCAAGCACCCGTATCAAAAACAATGTCAACAGTTTCTGTAAATTATCGATAAGATCTATTGTCCGTTGCCTGCAGTAATTTCCTGAAGTTGGCTAAATCGCAGTAAATCGGTAAAGCGGGAAATCACAGCATCTTCAACAAATCGTGAAAGAGGGGCAGAGATAAAGGTTTCGACCCTACATATCAAGAGCGCAGCTGTCAATAGTTCAGCAGGTTCACAGTGCAGAAGGTTCAGTGGCACCAGGGTCCCCTGCGTCCCAATCACAGCTGGTTTTTAACTTCTGTATTCAGGGCATGGGAGGGGTGTGTTGCATCGTGCACACACAGTGTCTGTTTCGCAGATAAGTTTTAATAAATACACAGAGAATAATATAGAGTCATTGGCCACGAGGAACACCTTCCCTGGCCTTTTATTCTCTCCGGTTCCACGTCACCGCGCCTACCATCCAACTCCAAAACTCGGGGGAGACTAACACTCCCTACCTCCCTTGGTGTTCATCATAGGCGTGCCCATGACGAACACAACATTTCTCCTTAACCAATACAAAACAAACATAGCTGCTCAAAAAAAAGATACTATACTAATCCAGTATACAAGAATAGTACACAACAAGAAATGCCACATTCAGTCAATCCACCCCGAATCCTTGCAGCCGCGTTGAGCATGGCGGTCGAGGACTCAAACTGTACCGTTCAAGTCCTTGTCTCAGAGGCACTGAGTTGATTGGTATGGAGCCAGGCACCTCCTGATCTGAATCTTGAACTGGCTCCAAATTCTGCATGTCCACACCCCTTGTAGTAGATGATTGAGAATTAGTAGCAGTCACCACCGGCCATGTGCACTGGCTCAAACTTCTGCATGTCCACACCCCAAGTAGTCGATGATTGAGAATTAGTAGCAGTCACCACCGGATTCACTGTCAGGATGATCCATCCTCTCTCCTTCATCAGCTTCAGATCCCACTGTTTCCCTGAGCAGGAAGGTCTGGAATTGAAAATACAGAGGACATTAAACAACATTCACTCAGTACATGGCACTCATTTTGGTTTATAAGCTGGAAATTGAGCCATCAGTGCAGTGTCAAGAGTGTCAGGATGGCCGAGTGGTCTAAGGCGCTGCGTTCAGGTTGCAGTCTCCTTTGGAGGCGTGGATTTGAATCCCACTTCTGACAAGTGTCTTTTGCGAGGTGGATACATTTTTGGACTTTTTTTTTCCAAGCACCCGTATCAAAAACAATGTCAACAGTTTCTGTAAATTATCGATAAGATCTATTGTCCGTTGCTTGCACTAATTTCCTGAAGTTGGCTAAATCGCAGTAAATCAGTAAAGCGGGAAATCACAGCATCTTGAACAAATCGTGATAGAGGGGCAGAGATAAAGGTTTCGACCCTACATATCAAGAGCGCAGCTGTCAATAGTTCAGCAGGTTCACAGTGCAGAAGGTTCAGTGGCACCAGGGTCCCCTGCGTCCCAATCACAGCTGGTTTTTAACTTCTGTATTCAGGGCATGAGAGGGGTGTGTTGCATCGTGCACACACGGTGCCTGTTTCGCAGATAAGTTTTAATAAATACACAGAGAATAATATAGAGTCATTGGCCACGAGGAACACCTTCCCTGGCCTTTTATTCTCTCCGGTTCCACGTCACCGCGCCTACCATCCAACTCCAAAACTCGGGGGAGACTAACACTCCCTACCTCCCTTGGTGTGCATCATAGGCGTGCCCATGACGAACACAACATTTCTCCTTAACCAATACAAAACAAACATAGCTGCTCAAAAAAAAGATACTATACTAATCCAGTATACAAGAATAGTACACAACAAGAAATGCCACATTCAGTCAATCCACCCTGAATCCTTGCAGCCGCGTTGAGCATGGCGGTCGAGGACTCAAACTGTACCGTTCAAGTCCTTGTCTCAGAGGCACTGAGTTGATTGGTATGGAGCCAGGCACCTCCTGATCTGAATCTTGAACTGGCTCCAAATTCTGCATGTCCACACCCCTTGTAGTAGATGATTGAGAATTAGTAGCAGTCACCACCGGCCATGTGCACTGGCTCAAACTTCTGCATGTCCACACCCCAAGTAGTCGATGATTGAGAATTAGTAGCAGTCACCACCGGATTCACTGTCAGGATGATCCATCCTCTCTCCTTCATCAGCTTCAGATCCCACTGTTTCCCTGAGCAGGAAGGTCTGGAATTGAAAATACAGAGGACATTAAACAACATTCACTCAGTACATGGCACTCAGTTTGGTTTATAAGCTGGAAATTGAGCCATCAGTGCAGTGTCAAGAGTGTCAGGATGGCCGAGTGGTCTAAGGCGCTGCGTTCAGGTCGCAGTCTCCTTTGGAGGCATGGGTTCGAATCCCACTTCTGACAAGTGTCTTTTGCGAGGTGGATACATTTTTGGACTTTTTTTTCCAAGCACCCGTATCAAAAACAATGTCAACAGTTTCTGTAAATTATCGATAAGATCTATTGTCCGTTGCTTGCAGTAATTTCCTGAAGTTGGCTAAATCGCAGTAAATCGGTAAAGCGGGAAATCACAGCATCTTCAACAAATCGTGAAAGAGGGGCAGAGATAAAGGTTTCGACCCTACATATCAAGAGCGCAGCTGTCAATAGTTCAGCAGGTTCACAGTGCAGAAGGTTCAGTGGCACCAGGGTCCCCTGCGTCCCAATCACAGTTGGTTTTTAACTTTCGTATACTGGGCATGGGAGGGGTGTGTTGCATCGTGCACACACAGTGCCTGTTTCGCAAATAAGTTTTAATAAATACACAGAGAATAATATAGAGTCATTGGCCACGAGGAACACCTTCCCTGACCTTTTATTCTCTCCGGTTCCATGTCACCGCGCCTACCATCCAACTCCAAAACTCGGGGGAGACTAACACTCCCTACCTCCCTTGATGTGCATCATAGGCGTGCCCATGACGAACACAACATTTCTCCTTAACCAATACAAAACAAACATAGCTGCTCAAAAAAAAGATACTATACAAACCAGTATACAAGAATAGTACACAATAAGAAATGCCACATTCAGTCAATCCACCCCGAATCCTTGCAGCCGCGTTGAGCATGGCGGTCGAGGACTCAAACTGTACCGTTCAAGTCCTTGTCTCAGAGGCACTCAGTTGATTGGTATGGAGCCAGGCACCTCCTGATCTGAATCTTGAACTGGCTCCAAATTCTGCATGTCCACACCCCCTGTAGTAGATGATTGAGAATTAGTAGCAGTCACCACCGGCCACGTGCACTGGCTCAAAATTCAGCATGTCCACACCCCATGTAGTAGATGATTGAGAATTAGTAGCAGTCACCACCGGATCCACTGTCAGGATGATCCATCCTCTCTCCTTCATCAGCTTCAGATCCCACTGTTTCCCTGAGCAGGAAGGTCTGGAATTGAAAATACAGAGGACATTAAACAACATTCACTCAGTACATGGCACTCATTTTGGTTTATAAGCTGGAAATTGAGCCATCAGTGCAGTGTCATGATTGTCAGGATGGCCGAGTGGTCTAAGGCGCTGCGTTCAGGTCGTAGTCTCCTTTGGAGGCGTGGGTTTGAATCCCACTTCTGACAAGTGTCTTTTGCGAGGTGGATACATTTTTTGACTTTTTTTTTCCAAGCACCCGTATCAAAAACAATGTCAACAGTTTCTGTAAATTATCGATAAGATCTATTGTCCGTTGCTTGCACTAATTTCCTGAAGTTGGCTAAATCGCAGTAAATCAGTAAAGCGGGAAATCACAGCATCTTCAACAAATCGTGATAGAGGGGCAGAGATAAAGGTTTTGACCCTACATATCAAGAGCGCAGCTGTCAATAGTTCAGCAGGTTCACAGTGCAGAAGGTTCAGTGGCACCAGGGTCCCCTGCGTCCCAATCACAGCTGGTTTTTAACTTCTGTATTCAGGGCATGGGAGGGGTGTGTTGCATCGTGCACACACAGTGTCTGTTTCGCAGATAAGTTTTAATAAATACACAGAGAATAATATAGAGTCATTGGCCACGAGGAACACCTTCCCTGGCCTTTTATTCTCTCCGGTTCCACGTCACCGCGCCTACCATCCAACTCCAAAACTCGGGGGAGACTAACACTCCCTACCTCCCTTGGTGTTCATCATAGGCGTGCCCATGACGAACACAACATTTCTCCTTAACCAATACAAAACAAACATAGCTGCTCAAAAAAAAGATACTATACTAATCCAGTATACAAGAATAGTACACAATAAGAAATGCCACATTCAGTCAATCCACCCCGAATCCTTGCAGCCGCGTTGAGCATGGCGGTCGAGGACTCAAACTGTACCGTTCAAGTCCTTGTCTCAGAGGCACTGAGTTGATTGGTATGGAGCCAGGCACCTCCTGATCTGAATCTTGAACTGGCTCCAAATTCTGCATGTCCACACCCCTTGTAGTAGATGATTGAGAATTAGTAGCAGTCACCACCGGCCATGTGCACTGGCTCAAACTTCTGCATGTCCACACCCCAAGTAGTCGATGATTGAGAATTAGTAGCAGTCACCACCGGATTCACTGTCAGGATGATCCATCCTCTCTCCTTCATCAGCTTCAGATCCCACTGTTTCCCTGAGCAGGAAGGTCTGGAATTGAAAATACAGAGGACATTAAACAACATTCACTCAGTACATGGCACTCATTTTGGTTTATAAGCTGGAAATTGAGCCATCAGTGCAGTGTCAAGAGTGTCAGGATGGCCGAGTGGTCTAAGGCGCTGCGTTCAGGTTGCAGTCTCCTTTGGAGGCGTGGATTTGAATCCCACTTCTGACAAGTGTCTTTTGCGAGGTGGATACATTTTTGGACTTTTTTTTTCCAAGCACCCGTATCAAAAACAATGTCAACAGTTTCTGTAAATTATCGATAAGATCTATTGTCCGTTGCTTGCACTAATTTCCTGAAGTTGGCTAAATCGCAGTAAATCAGTAAAGCGGGAAATCACAGCATCTTGAACAAATCGTGATAGAGGGGCAGAGATAAAGGTTTCGACCCTACATATCAAGAGCGCAGCTGTCAATAGTTCAGCAGGTTCACAGTGCAGAAGGTTCAGTGGCACCAGGGTCCCCTGCGTCCCAATCACAGCTGGTTTTTAACTTCTGTATTCAGGGCATGAGAGGGGTGTGTTGCATCGTGCACACACGGTGCCTGTTTCGCAGATAAGTTTTAATAAATACACAGAGAATAATATAGAGTCATTGGCCACGAGGAACACCTTCCCTGGCCTTTTATTCTCTCCGGTTCCACGTCACCGCGCCTACCATCCAACTCCAAAACTCGGGGGAGACTAACACTCCCTACCTCCCTTGGTGTGCATCATAGGCGTGCCCATGACGAACACAACATTTCTCCTTAACCAATACAAAACAAACATAGCTGCTCAAAAAAAAGATACTATACTAATCCAGTATACAAGAATAGTACACAACAAGAAATGCCACATTCAGTCAATCCACCCTGAATCCTTGCAGCCGCGTTGAGCATGGCGGTCGAGGACTCAAACTGTACCGTTCAAGTCCTTGTCTCAGAGGCACTGAGTTGATTGGTATGGAGCCAGGCACCTCCTGATCTGAATCTTGAACTGGCTCCAAATTCTGCATGTCCACACCCCTTGTAGTAGATGATTGAGAATTAGTAGCAGTCACCACCGGCCATGTGCACTGGCTCAAACTTCTGCATGTCCACACCCCAAGTAGTCGATGATTGAGAATTAGTAGCAGTCACCACCGGATTCACTGTCAGGATGATCCATCCTCTCTCCTTCATCAGCTTCAGATCCCACTGTTTCCCTGAGCAGGAAGGTCTGGAATTGAAAATACAGAGGACATTAAACAACATTCACTCAGTACATGGCACTCATTTTGGTTTATAAGCTGGAAATTGAGCCATCAGTGCAGTGTCAAGAGTGTCAGGATGGCCGAGTGGTCTAAGGCGCTGCGTTCAGGTCGCAGTCTCCTTTGGAGGCATGGGTTCGAATCCCACTTCTGACAAGTGTCTTTTGCGAGGTGGATACATTTTTGGACTTTTTTTTCCAAGCACCCGTATCAAAAACAATGTCAACAGTTTCTGTAAATTATCGATAAGATCTATTGTCCGTTGCTTGCAGTAATTTCCTGAAGTTGGCTAAATCGCAGTAAATCGGTAAAGCGGGAAATCACAGCATCTTCAACAAATCGTGAAAGAGGGGCAGAGATAAAGGTTTCCACCCTACATATCAAGAGCGCAGCTGTCAATAGTTCAGCAGGTTCACAGTGCAGAAGGTTCAGTGGCACCAGGGTCCCCTGCGTCCCAATCACAGCTGGTTTTTAACTTCTGTATACTGGGCATGGGAGGGGTGTGTTGCATCGTGCACACACAGTGCCTGTTTCGCAAATAAGTTTTAATAAATACACAGAGAATAATATAGAGTCATTGGCCACGAGGAACACCTTCCCTGACCTTTTATTCTCTCCGGTTCCATGTCACCGCGCCTACCATCCAACTCCAAAACTCGGGGGAGACTAACACTCCCTACCTCCCTTGATGTGCATCATAGGCGTGCCCATGACGAACACAACATTTCTCCTTAACCAATACAAAACAAACATAGCTGCTCAAAAAAAAGATACTATACAAACCAGTATACAAGAATAGTACACAATAAGAAATGCCACATTCAGTCAATCCACCCCGAATCCTTGCAGCCGCGTTGAGCATGGCGGTCGAGGACTCAAACTGTACCGTTCAAGTCCTTGTCTCAGAGGCACTCAGTTGATTGGTATGGAGCCAGGCACCTCCTGATCTGAATCTTGAACTGGCTCCAAATTCTGCATGTCCACACCCCCTGTAGTAGATGATTGAGAATTAGTAGCAGTCACCACCGGCCACGTGCACTGGCTCAAAATTCAGCATGTCCACACCCCATGTAGTAGATGATTGAGAATTAGTAGCAGTCACCACCGGATCCACTGTCAGGATGATCCATCCTCTCTCCTTCATCAGCTTCAGATCCCACTGTTTCCCTGAGCAGGAAGGTCTGGAATTGAAAATACAGAGGACATTAAACAACATTCACTCCGTACATGGCACTCATTTTGGTTTATAAGCTGGAAATTGAGCCATCAGTGCAGTGTCATGATTGTCAGGATGGCCGAGTGGTCTAAGGCGCTGCGTTCAGGTCGTAGTCTCCTTTGGAGGCGTGGGTTTGAATCCCACTTCTGACAAGTGTCTTTTGCGAGGTGGATACATTTTTTGACTTTTTTTTTCCAAGCACCCGTATCAAAAACAATGTCAACAGTTTCTGTAAATTATCGATAAGATCTATTGTCCGTTGCTTGCACTAATTTCCTGAAGTTGGCTAAATCGCAGTAAATCAGTAAAGCGGGAAATCACAGCATCTTCAACAAATCGTGATAGAGGGGCAGAGATAAAGGTTTTGACCCTACATATCAAGAGCGCAGCTGTCAATAGTTCAGCAGGTTCACAGTGCAGAAGGTTCAGTGGCACCAGGGTCCCCTGCGTCCCAATCACAGCTGGTTTTTAACTTCTGTATTCAGGGCATGGGAGGGGTGTGTTGCATCGTGCACACACAGTGTCTGTTTCGCAGATAAGTTTTAATAAATACACAGAGAATAATATAGAGTCATTGGCCACGAGGAACACCTTCCCTGGCCTTTTATTCTCTCCGGTTCCACGTCACCGCGCCTACCATCCAACTCCAAAACTCGGGGGAGACTAACACTCCCTACCTCCCTTGGTGTTCATCATAGGCGTGCCCATGACGAACACAACATTTCTCCTTAACCAATACAAAACAAACATAGCTGCTCAAAAAAAAGATACTATACTAATCCAGTATACAAGAATAGTACACAATAAGAAATGCCACATTCAGTCAATCCACCCCGAATCCTTGCAGCCGCGTTGAGCATGGCGGTCGAGGACTCAAACTGTACCGTTCAAGTCCTTGTCTCAGAGGCACTGAGTTGATTGGTATGGAGCCAGGCACCTCCTGATCTGAATCTTGAACTGGCTCCAAATTCTGCATGTCCACACCCCTTGTAGTAGATGATTGAGAATTAGTAGCAGTCACCACCGGCCATGTGCACTGGCTCAAACTTCTGCATGTCCACACCCCAAGTAGTCGATGATTGAGAATTAGTAGCAGTCACCACCGGATTCACTGTCAGGATGATCCATCCTCTCTCCTTCATCAGCTTCAGATCCCACTGTTTCCCTGAGCAGGAAGGTCTGGAATTGAAAATACAGAGGACATTAAACAACATTCACTCAGTACATGGCACTCATTTTGGTTTATAAGCTGGAAATTGAGCCATCAGTGCAGTGTCAAGAGTGTCAGGATGGCCGAGTGGTCTAAGGCGCTGCGTTCAGGTTGCAGTCTCCTTTGGAGGCGTGGATTTGAATCCCACTTCTGACAAGTGTCTTTTGCGAGGTGGATACATTTTTGGACTTTTTTTTTCCAAGCACCCGTATCAAAAACAATGTCAACAGTTTCTGTAAATTATCGATAAGATCTATTGTCCGTTGCTTGCACTAATTTCCTGAAGTTGGCTAAATCGCAGTAAATCAGTAAAGCGGGAAATCACAGCATCTTGAACAAATCGTGATAGAGGGGCAGAGATAAAGGTTTCGACCCTACATATCAAGAGCGCAGCTGTCAATAGTTCAGCAGGTTCACAGTGCAGAAGGTTCAGTGGCACCAGGGTCCCCTGCGTCCCAATCACAGCTGGTTTTTAACTTCTGTATTCAGGGCATGAGAGGGGTGTGTTGCATCGTGCACACACGGTGCCTGTTTCGCAGATAAGTTTTAATAAATACACAGAGAATAATATAGAGTCATTGGCCACGAGGAACACCTTCCCTGGCCTTTTATTCTCTCCGGTTCCACGTCACCGCGCCTACCATCCAACTCCAAAACTCGGGGGAGACTAACACTCCCTACCTCCCTTGGTGTGCATCATAGGCGTGCCCATGACGAACACAACATTTCTCCTTAACCAATACAAAACAAACATAGCTGCTCAAAAAAAAGATACTATACTAATCCAGTATACAAGAATAGTACACAACAAGAAATGCCACATTCAGTCAATCCACCCTGAATCCTTGCAGCCGCGTTGAGCATGGCGGTCGAGGACTCAAACTGTACCGTTCAAGTCCTTGTCTCAGAGGCACTGAGTTTATTGGTATGGAGCCAGGCACCTCCTGATCTGAATCTTGAACTGGCTCCAAATTCTGCATGTCCACACCCCTTGTAGTAGATGATTGAGAATTAGTAGCAGTCACCACCGGCCATGTGCACTGGCTCAAACTTCTGCATGTCCACACCCCAAGTAGTCGATGATTGAGAATTAGTAGCAGTCACCACCGGATTCACTGTCAGGATGATCCATCCTCTCTCCTTCATCAGCTTCAGATCCCACTGTTTCCCTGAGCAGGAAGGTCTGGAATTGAAAATACAGAGGACATTAAACAACATTCACTCAGTACATGGCACTCATTTTGGTTTATAAGCTGGAAATTGAGCTATCAGTGCAGTGTCAAGAGTGTCAGGATGGCCGAGTGGTCTAAGGCGCTGCGTTCATGGTCGCAGTCTCCTTTGGAGGCATGGGTTCGAATCCCACTTCTGACAAGTGTCTTTTGCGAGGTGGATACATTTTTGGACTTTTTTTTCCAAGCACCCGTATCAAAAACAATGTCAACAGTTTCTGTAAATTATCGATAAGATCTATTGTCCGTTGCTTGCAGTAATTTCCTGAAGTTGGCTAAATCGCAGTAAATCGGTAAAGCGGGAAATCACAGCATCTTCAACAAATCGTGAAAGAGGGGCAGAGATAAAGGTTTCGACCGTACATATCAAGAGCGCAGCTGTCAATAGTTCAGCAGGTTCACAGTGCAGAAGGTTCAGTGGCACCAGGGTCCCCTGCGTCCCAATCACAGCTGGTTTTTAACTTCTGTATTCAGGGCATGGGAGGGGTGTGTTGCATCGTGCACACACGGTGCCTGTTTCGCAGATAAGTTTTAATAAATACATAGAGAATAATATAGAGTCATTGGCCACGAGGAACACCTTCCCTGACCTTTTATTCTCTCCGGTTCCACGTCACCGCGCCTACCATCCAACTCCAAAACTCGGGGGAGACTAACACTCTCTACCTCCCTTGGTGTGCATCATAGGCGTGCCCATGACGAACACAACATTTCTCCTTAACCAATACAAAACAAACATAGCTGCTCAAAAAAAAGATACTATACTAATCCAGTATACAAGAATAGTACACAACAAGAAATGCCACATTCAGTCAATCCACCCCGAATCCTTGCAGCCGCGTTGAGCATGGCGGTCGAGGACTCAAACTGTACCGTTCAAGTCCTTGTCTCAGAGGCACTGAGTTGATTGGTATGGAGCCAGGCACCTCCTGATCTGAATCTTGAACTGGCTCCAAATTCTGCATGTCCACACCCCTTGTAGTAGATGATTGAGAATTAGTAGCAGTCACCACCGGCCATGTGCACTGGCTCAAACTTCTGCATGTCCACACCCCATGTAGTCGATGATTGAGAATTAGTAGCAGTCACCACCGGATTCACTGTCAGGATGATCCATCCTCTCTCCTTCATCAGCTTCAGATCCCACTGTTTCCCTGAGCAGGAAGGTCTGGAATTGAAAATACAGAGGACATTAAACAACATTCACTCAGTACATGGCACTCATTTTGGTTTATACGCTCGAAATTGAGCCATGAGCGAGGTGTGCAGAGTGTCAGGATGGCTGAGTGGTCTAAGGCGCTGCGTTCAGGTCGCAGCCTCCCTTGGAGGTGTGTGTTTAAATCCCACTTCTGACAAGTGTATTTTGCAAGGTGGATACATTTTTGGACTTTTGTTTCCCAAGCACCGTATCAAAAACAATGTCAACAGTTTCTGTAAATTATCGATAAGATCTATTTTCTGTTGCTTGCACTAATTGCCTGAAGTTGGCTAAATCGCAGTAAATCGGTAAAGCAGGAAATCACAGCATCTTCAACAAATCGTGATAGAGGGGCCGAGATAAAGGTTTCGACCCTACATATCAAAAGCGCAGCTGTCACTAGTTCAGCAGGTTCACAGTGCAGAAGGTTCAGTGGCACCAGTGTCCCCTGCGTCCCAATCAGAGCTGGTTTTTAACTTCTGTATTCAGGGGATGGGAGGGGTGGGGGTGTTGCGTCGTGCACACACAGTGCCTGTTTTGCAGAGAAGTTTTAATAAATACACAAAGAATAATATGGAGTCTTTGGCCACGAGGAACACCTTCCCCTACCTTTTATTCTCTCCGATTCCACATCACCGCACCTACCATCCAACTCCAAAACTCGGGGGAGACTAACACTCCCTACCTCCCTTGGTGTGCATCATGGGCTTGCCCATGACGAACACAACATTTCTCCTTAACCAATACAAAACAAACATAGCTGCTCAAAAAAAAGATACTATACTAATCCAGTATACAAGAATAGTACACAACAATAAATACCACATTCAGTCAATCCACCCCGAATCCTTGCAGCCGCGTTGAGCATGGCGGTCGAGGACTCAAACTGTACCGTTCAAGTCCTTGTCTCAGAGGCACTGAGTTGATTGGTATGGAGCCAGGCACCTCCTGATCTGAATCTTGAACTGGCTCAAATTCTGCATGTCCACACCCCCTGTAGTAGATGATTGAGAATTAGTAGCAGTCACCACCGGCCATATGCACTGGCTCAAAATTCTGCAAGTCCACACCCCATGTAGTAGATGATTGAGAATTAGTAGCAGTCACCACAGGGTCCACTGTCAGGATGATCCATCCTCTCTCCTTCATCAGCTTCAGATCCCACTGTTTTCCCTGAGCAGGAAGGTCTGGAATTGAAAATACAGAGGACATTAAATTACATTCACTCAGTACATGGCACTCATTTTGGTTTATAAGCTGGAAATTGAGCCATCAGTCTAGTGTCAAGAGTGTCAGGATGGCCGGGTGGTCTAAGGTGCTGTGTTCAGGTCACAGTCTCCCTTGGAGACGTGGGTTCACGCCCCTTTGCTGACAAGTGTCTTTGCGAGGTGGATACATTTTTAGACTTTTTTTTCCAAGCACCCTTATCAAAAACAATGTCAACAGTTTCTGTAAATTATCGATAAGATCTATTGTCCGTTGCTTGCACTAATTGCCTGAAGTTGGCTAAATCGCAGTAAATCGGTAAAGCAGGAAATCACAGCATCTTCAACAAATCGTGATAGAGGGGCCGAGATAAAGGTTTCGACCCTACATATCAAAAGCACAGCTGTCCATAGTTCAGCAGGTTCACAGTGCAGAAGGTTCAGTGGCACCAGGGTCCCCTGCGTCCCAATCACAGCTGGTTTTTAACTTCTGTATTCTGGGCATGGGAGGGGTGTGTTGCATCGTGCACACACGGTGCCTGTTTCGCAAATAAGTTTTAATAAATACACAGAGAATAATATAGAGTCATTGGCCACGAGGAACACCTTCCCTGACCTTTTATTCTCTCCGGTTCCACGTCACCTCGCCTACCATCCAACTCCAAAACTCGGGGGAGACTAACACTCCCTACCTCCCTTGGTGTGCATCATAGGCGTGCCCATGACGAACACAACATTTCTCCTTAACCAATACAAAACAAACATAGCTGCTAAAAAAAAAGATACTATACTAAACCCGTATACAAGAATAATACACAACAAGAAATGCCACATTCAGTCAATCCACCCCGAATCCTTGCAGCCGCGTTGAGCATGGCGGTCGAGGACTCAAACTGTACCGTTCAAGTCCTTGTCTCAGAGGCACTGAGTTGATTGGTATAGAGCCAGGCACCTCCTGATCTGAATCTTGAACTGGCTCCAAATTCTGCATGTCCACACCCCCTGTAGTAGATGATTGAGAATTAGTAGCAGTCACCACCGGCCATGTGCACTGGCTCAAAATTCAGCATGTCCACACCCCATGTAGTAGATGATTGAGAATTAGTAGCAGTCACCACCGGATCCACTGTCAGGATGATCCATCCTCTCTCCTTCATCAGCTTCAGATCCCACTGTTTCCCTGAGCAGGAAGGTCTGGAATTGAAAATACAGAGGACATTAAACAACATTCACTCAGTACATGGCACTCATTTTGGTTTATAAGCTGGAAATTGAGCCATCAGTGCAGTGTCAAGAGTGTCAGGATGGCCGAGTGGTCTAAGGCGCTGCGTTCAGGTCGCAGTCTCCTTTGGAGGCGTGGGTTCGAATCCCACTTCTGACAAGTGTCTTTTGCGAGGTGGATACATTTTTGGACTTTTTTTTTCCAAGCACCCATATCAAAAACAATGTCAACAGTTTCTGTAAATTATCGATAAGATCTATTGTCCGTTGCTTGCACTAATTTCCTGAAGTTGGCTAAATCGCAGTAAATCGGTAAAGCGGGAAATCACAGTATCTTCAACAAATCGTGATAGAGGGGCAGAGATAAAGGTTTCGACCCTACATATCAAGAGCGCATCTGTCAATAGTTCAGCAGGTTCACAGTGCAGAAGGTTCAGTGGCACCAGGGTCCCCTGCGTCCCAATCACAGCTGGTTTTTAACTTCTGTATTCAGGGCATGGGAGGGGTGTGTTGCATCGTGCACACATGGTGCCTGTTTCGCAGATAAGTTTTAATAAATACACAGAGAATAATATAGAGTCATTGGCCACGTGGAACACCTTCCCTGGCCTTTTATTCTCTCCGGTTCCACGTCACCGCGTCTACCATCCAACTCCAAAACTCGGGGCAGACTAACACTCCCTACCTCCCTTGGTGTGCATCATAGGCGTGCCCATGACGAACACAACATTTCTCCTTAACCAATACAAAACAAACATAGCTGCTTAAAAAAAAGATACTATACTAATCCAGTATACAAGAATAGTACAAAACAAGAAATGCCACATTCAGTCAATCCACCCCGAATCCTTGCAGCCACGTTGAGCATGGCGGTCGAGGACTCAAACTGTACCGTTCAAGTCCTTGTCTCAGAGGCACTGAGTTGATTGGTATGGAGCCAGGCACCTCCTGATCTGAATCTTGAACTGGCTCCAAATTCTGCATGTCCACACCCCTTGTAGTAGATGATTGAGAATTAGTTGCAGTCACCACCAGCCATGTGCACTGGCTCAAACTTCTGCATGTCCACACCCCAAGTAGTCGATGATTGCGAATTAGTAGCAGTCACCACCGGATTCACTGTCAGGATGATCCATCCTCTCTCCTTCATCAGCTTCAGATCCCACTGTTTCCCTGAGCAGGAAGGTCTGGAATTGAAAATACAGAGGACATTAAACAACATTCACTCAGTACAGGGCACTCATTTTGGTTTATAAGCTGGAAATTGAGCCATCAGTGCAGTGTCAAGAGTGTCAGGATGGCCGAGTGGTCTAAGGCGCTGCGTTCAGGTCGCAGCTTCCCTTGGAGGTGTGGGTTCAAATCCCACTTCTGACAAGTGTATTTTGCGAGGTTGATACATTTGTGGACTTTTTTTTCCCAAGCACCGTATCAAAAACAATGTCAACAGTTTCTGTAAATTATCGATAAGATCTATTTTCCGTTGCTTGCACTAATTGCCTGAAGTTGGCTAAATCCCAGTAAATCGGTAAAGCAGGAAATCACAGCATCTTCAACAAATCGTGATAGAGGGGCCGAGATAAAGGTTTCGACCCTACATATCAAAAGCGCAGCTGTCAATAGTTCAGCAGGTTCACAGTGCAGAAGGTTCAGTGGCACCAGGGCCCCCTACGTCCCAATCAGAGCTGGTTTTCAACTTCTGTATTCAGGGGATGGGAGGGGTGGGGGTGTTGCGTCGTGCACACACAGTGCCTGTTTTGCAGAGAAGTTTTAATAAATACACAAAGAATAATATGGAGTCTTTGGCCACGAGGAACACCTTCCCCTACCTTTTATTCTCTCCGATTCCAAATCACCGCACCTACCATCCAACTCCAAAACTCGGGGGAGACTAACACTCTCTACCTCCCTTGGTGTGCATCATGGGCGTGCCCATGACAAACACAACATTTCTCCTTAACCAATACAAAACAAACATAGCTGCTCAAAAAAAAGATACTATACTAATCCAGTATACAAGAATAGTACACAACAATAAATACCACATTCAGTCAATCCACCCCGAATCCTTGCAGCCGCGTTGAGCATGGCGGTCGAGGACTCAAACTGTACCGTTCAAGTGCTTGTCTCAGAGGCACTGAGTTGATTGGTATGGAGCCAGGCACCTCCTGATCTGAATCTTGAACTGGCTCCAAATTCTGCATGTCCACACCCCCTGTAGTAGATGATTGAGAATTAGTAGCAGTCACCACCGGCCATATGCACTGGCTCAAAATTCTGCAAGTCCACACCCCATGTAGTAGATGATTGAGAATTAGTAGCAGTCACCACAGGGTCCACTGTCAGGATGATCCATCCTCTCTCCTTCGTCAGCTTCAGATCCCACTGTTTCCCTGAGCAGGAAGGTCTGGAATTGAAAATACAGAGGACATTAAATAACATTCACTCAGTACATGGCACTCATTTTGGTTTATAAGCTGGAAATTGAGCCATCAGTCTGGTGTCAAATGTGTCAGGATGGCCGGGTGGTCTAAGGTGCTGCGTTCAGGTCACAGTCTCCCTAGGAAACGTGGGTTCAAACCCCTCTTCTGACAAGTGTCTTTTGCGAGGTGGATACATTTTTTGACTTTTTTTTCCAAGCACCCTTATCAAAAACAATGTCAACAGTTTCTGTAAATTATCGATAAGATCTATTGTCCGTTGGTTGCACTAATTGCCTGAAGTTGGCTAAATCGCAGTAAATCAGTAAAGCAGGAAATCACAGCATCTTCAACAAATTGTGATAGAGGGGCCGAGATAAAGGTTTCGACCCTACATATCAAAAGCACAGCTGTCCATAGTTCAGCAGGTTCACAGTGCAGAAGGTTCAGTGGCACCAGGGTCCCCTGCGTCCCAATCACAGCTGGTTTTTAACTTCTGTATTCTGGGCATGGGAGGGGTGTGTTGCATCGTGCACACACAGTGCCTGTTTCACAGATAAGTTTTAATAAATACACAGAGAATAATATAGAGTCATTGGCCATGAGGAACACCTTCCCTGACCTTTTATTCTCTCCGGTTCCACGTCACCGCGCCTACCATCCAACTCCAAAACTCGGGGGAGACTAACACTCCCTACCTCCCTTGGTGTGCATCATAGGCGTGCCCATGACGAACACAACATTTCTCCTTAACCAATACAAAACAAACATAGCTGCTAAAAAAAAAGATACTATACTAAACCAGTATACAAGAATAGTACACAACAAGAAATGCCACATTCAGTCAATCCACCCCGAATCCTTGCAGCCGCGTTGAGCATGGCGGTCGAGGACTCAAACTGTACCGTTCAAGTCCTTGTCTCAGAGGCACTGAGTTGATTGGTATTGAGCCAGGCACCTCCTGATCTGAATCTTGAACTGGTTCCAAATTCTGCATGTCCACACCCCTTGTAGTAGATGATTGAGAATTAGTAGCAGTCACCACCGGCCATGTGCACTGGCTCAAACTTCTGCATGTCCACACCCCAAGTAGTCGATGATTGCGAATTAGTAGCAGTCACCACCGGATTCACTGTCAGGATGATCCATCCTCTCTCCTTCATCAGCTTCAGATCCCACTGTTTCCCTGAGCAGGAAGGTCTGGAATTGAAAATACAGAGGACATTAAACAACATTCACTCAGTACATGGCACTCATTTTGGTTTATAAGCTGGAAATTGAGCCATCAGTGCAGTGTCAAGAGTGTCAGGATGGCCGAGTGGTCTATGGCGCTGCGTTCAGGTTGCAGTCTCCTTTGGAGGCGTGGATTTGAATTCCACTTCTGACAAGTGTCTTTTGCGAGGTGGATACATTTTTGGACTTTTTTTTTCCAAGCACCCGTATCAAAAACAATGTCAACAGTTTCTGTAAATTATCGATAAGATCTATTGTCCGTTGCTTGCACTAATTTCCTGAAGTTGGCTAAATCGCAGTAAATCAGTAAAGCGGGAAATCACAGCATCTTCAACAAATCGTGATAGAGGGGCAGAGATAAAGGTTTCGACCCTACATATCAAGAGCGCAGCTGTCAATAGTTCAGCAGGTTCACAGTGCAGAAGGTTCAGTGGCACCAGGGTCCCCTGCGTCCCAATCACAGCTGGTTTTTAACTTCTGTATTCAGGGCATGAGAGGGGTGTGTTGGATCGTGCACACACGGTGCCTGTTTCGCAGATAAGTTTTAATAAATACACAGAGAATAATATAGAGTCATTGGCCACGAGGAACACCTTCCCTGACCTTTTATTCTCTCCGGTTCCACGTCACCGCGCCTACCATCCAACTCCAAAACTCAGGGGAGACTAACACTCCCTACCTCCCTTGGTGTGCATCATAGGCGTGCCCATGACGAACACAACATTTCTCCTTAACCAATACAAAACAAACATAGCTGCTCAAAAAAAAGATACTATACTAATCCAGTATACAAGAATAGTACACAACAAGAAATGCCACATTCAGTCAATCCACCCCGAATCCTTGCAGCCGCGTTGAGCATGGCGGTCGAGGACTCAAACTGTACCGTTCAAGTCCTTGTCTCAGTGGCACTGAGTTGATTGGTTTGGAGCCAGGCACCTCCTGATCTGAATCTTGAACTGGCTCCAAATTCTGCATGTCCACACCCCTTGTAGTAGATGATTGAGAATTAGTAGCAGTCACCACCGGCCATGTGCACTGGCTCAAACTTCTGAATGTCCACACCCCATGTAGTCGATGATTGAGAATTAGTAGCAGTCACCACCGGATTCACTGTCAGGATGATCCATCCTCTCTCCTTCATCAGCTTCAGATCCCACTGTTTCCCTGAGCAGGAAGGTCTGGAATTGAAAATACAGAGGACATTAAACAACATTCACTCAGTACATGGCACTCATTTTGGTTTATACGCTCGAAATTGAGCCATGAGCGAGGTGCGCAGACTGTCAGGATGGCCGAGTGGTCTAAGGTGCTGCGTTCAGGTCGCAGCCTCCCTTGGAGGTGTGGGTTTAAATCCCACTTCGGACAAGTGTATTTTGCAAGGTGGATACATTTTTTGACTTTTTTTTCCCAAGCACCGTATCAAAAACAATGTCAACAGTTTCTGTAAATTATCGATAAGATCTATTTTCCGTTGCTTGCACTAATTGCCTGAAGTTGGCTAAATCGCATTAAATCGGTAAAGCAGGAAATCACAGCATCTTCAACAAATCGTGATAGAGGGGCCGAGATAAAGGTTTCGACCCTACATATCAAAAGCGCAGCTGTCAATAGTTCAGCAGGTTCACAGTGCAGAAGGTTCAGTGGCACCAGGGTCCCCTGCGTCCCAATCAGAGCTGGTTTTTAACTTCTGTATTCAGGGGATGGGAGGGGTGGGGGTGTTGCGTCGTGCACACACAGTGCCTGTTTTGCAGAGAAGTTTTAATAAATACACAAAGAATAATATGGAGTCTTTGGCCACGAGGAACACCTTCCCCTACCTTTTATTCTCTCCGATTCCACATCACCGCACCTACCATCCAACTCCAAAACTCGGGGGAGACTAACACTCCCTACCTCCCTTGGTGTGGATCATGGGCGTGCCCATGACGAACACAACATTTCTCCTTAACCAATACAAAACAAACATAGCTGCTCAAAAAAAAGATACTATACTAATCCAGTATACAAGAATAGTACACAACAATAAATACCACATTCAGTCAATCCACCCCGAATCCTTGCAGCCGCGTTGAGCATGGCGGTCGAGGACTCAAACTGTACCGTTCAAGTCCTTGTCTCAGAGGCACTGAGTTGATTGGTATGGAGCCAGGCACCTCCTGATCTGAATCTTGAACTGGCTCCAAATTCTGCATGTCCACACCCCCTGTAGTAGATGATTGAGAATTAGTAGCAGTCACCACCGGCCATATGCACTGGCTCAAAATTCTGCAAGTCCACACCCCATGTAGTAGATGATTGAGAATTAGTAGCAGTCACCACAGGGTCCACTGTCAGGATGATCCATTCTCTCTCCTTCATCAGCTTCAGATCCCACTGTTTCCTTGAGCAGGAAGGTCTGGAATAGAAAATATAGAGGACATTAAATTACATTCACTCAGTACATGGCACTCATTTTGGTTTATAAGCTGGAAATTGAGCCATCAGTCTGGTGTCGAGAGTGTCAGGATGGCCGGGTGGTCTAAGGTGCTGTATTCAGGTCACAGTCTCCCTTGGAGACGTGGGTTCAAGCCCCTTTTCTGACAAGTGTCTTTGCGAGGTGGATACATTTTTGGACTTTTTTTTCCAAGCACCCTTATCAAAAACAATGTCAACAGTTTCTGTAAATTATCGATAAGATCTATTGTCCGTTGCTTGCACTAATTGCCTGAAGTTGGCTAAATCGCAGTAAATCGGTAAAGCAGGAAATCACAGCATCTTCAACAAATCGTGATAGAGGGGCCGAGATAAAGGTTTCGACCCTACATATCAAAAGCACAGCTGTCCATAGTTCAGCAGGTTCACAGTGCAGAAGGTTCAGTGGCACCAGGGTCCCCTGCGTCCCAATCACAGCTGTTTTTTAACTTCTGTATTCTGGGCATGGGAGGGGTGTGTTGCATTGTGCTCACACAGTGCCTGTTTCGCAAATAAGTTTTAATAAATACACAGAGAATAATATAGAGTCATTGGCCACGAGGAACACCTTCCCTGACCTTTTATTCTCTCCGGTTCCACGTCACCTCGCCTACCATCCAACTCCAAAACTCGGGGGAGACTAACACTCCCTACCTCCCTTGGTGTGCATCATAGGCGTGCCCATGACGAACACAACATTTCTCCTTAACCAATACAAAACAAACATAGCTGCTAAAAAAAAAGATACTATACTAAACCAGTATTCAAGAATAGTACACAACAAGAAATGCCACATTCAGTCAATCCACCCCGAATCCTTGCAGCCGCGTTGAGCATGGCGGTCGAGGACTCAAACTGTACCGTTCAAGTCCTTGTCTCAGAGGCACTGAGTTGATTGGTATGGAGCCAGGCACCTCCTGATCTGAATCTTGAACTGGCTCCAAATTCTGCATGTCCACACCCCCTGTAGTAGATGATTGAGAATTAGTAGCAGTCACCACCGGCCATGTGCACTGGCTCAAAATTCAGCATGTCCACACCCCATGTAGTAGATGATTGAGAATTAGTAGCAGTCACCACCGGATCCACTGTCAGGATGATCCATCCTCTCTCCTTCATCAGCTTCAGATCCCACTGTTTCCCTGAGCAGGAAGGTCTGGAATTGAAAATACAGAGGACATTAAACAACATTCACTCAGTACATGGCACTCATTTTGGTTTATAAGCTGGAAATTGAGCCATCAGTGCAGTGTCAAGAGTGTCAGGATGGCCGAGTGGTCTAAGGCGCTGCGTTCAGGTTGCAGTCTCCTTTGGAGGCGTGGGTTCGAATCCCACTTCTGACAAGTGTCTTTTGCGAGGTGGATACATTTTTGGACTTTTTTTTTCCAAGCACCCGTATCAAAAACAATGTCAACAGTTTCTGTAAATTATCGATAAGATCTATTGTCCGTTGCTTGCACTAATTTCCTGAAGTTGGCTAAATCGCAGTAAATCGGTAAAGCGGGAAATCACAGCATCTTCAACAAATCGTGATAGAGGGCAGAGATAAAGGTTTCGACCCTACATATCAAGAGCGCAGCTGTCAATAGTTCAGCAGGTTCACAGTGCAGAAGGTTCAGTGGCACCAGGGTCCCCTGCGTCCCAATCACAGCTGGTTTTTAACTTCTGTATTCAGGGCATGGGAGGGGTGTGTTGCATCGTGCACACATGGTGCCTGTTTCGCAGATAAGTTTTAATAAATACACAGAGAATAATATAGAGTCATTGGCCACGAGGAACACCTTCCCTGGCCTTTTATTCTCTCCGGTTCCACGTCACCGCGCCTACCATCCAACTCCAAAACTCGGGGGAGACTAACACTCCCTACCTCCCTTGGTGTGCATCATAGGCGTGCCCATGACGAACACAATATTTCTCCTTAACCAATACAAAACAAACATAGCTGCTAAAAAAAAAGATACTATACTAAACCAGTATACAAGAATAGTACACAACAAGAAATGCCACATTCAGTCAATCCACCCCGAATCCTTGCAGCCGCGTTGAGCATGGCGGTCGAGGACTCAAACTGTACCGTTCAAGTCCTTGTCTCAGAGGCACTGAGTTGATTGGTATGGAGCCAGGCACCTCCTGATCTGAATCTTGAACTGGCTCCAAATTCTGCATGTCCACACCCCCTGTAGTAGATGATTGAGAATTAGTAGCAGTCACCACCGGCCATGTGCACTGGCTCAAAATTCAGCATGTCCACACCCCATGTAGTAGATGATTGAGAATTAGTAGCAGTCACCACCGGATCCACTGTCAGGATGATCCATCCTCTCCTTCATCAGCTTCAGATCCCACTGTTTCCCTGAGCAGGAAGGTCTGGAATTGAAAATACAGAGGACATTAAATAACATTCACTCAGTACATGGCACTCATTTTGGTTTATACGCTCGAAATTGAGCCATGAGCGAAGTGTGAAGAGTGTCAGGATGGCCAAGTGGTCTAAGGCGCTGTGTTCAGGTCACAGCCTCCCTTGGAGGTGTGGGTTCAAATCCCACTTCTGACAAGTGTATTTTGCGAGGTGGATAAATTTTTGGACTTTTTTTTCCCAAGCACCGTATCAAAAACAATGTCAACAGTTTCTGTAAATTATCGATAAGATCTATTTTCCGTTGCTTGCACTAATTGCCTGAAGTTGGCTAAATCGCAGTAAATCGGTAAAGCAGGAATTCACAGCATCTTCAACAAATCGTGATAGAGGGGCCGAGATAAAGGTTTCGACCCTACATATCAAAAGCGCAGCTGTCAATAGTTCAGCAGGTTCACAGTGCAGAAGGTTCAGTGGCACCAGGGTCCCCTGCGTCCCAATCAGACCTGGTTTTTAACTTCTGTATTCAGGGGATGGGAGGGGTGGGGGTGTGGCGTCGTGCACACACAGTGCCTGTTTTGCAGAGAAGTTTTAATAAATACACAAAGAATAATATGGAGTCTTTGGCCACGAGGAACACCTTGCCCTACCTTTTATTCTCTCCGATTCCACATCACCGCACCTACCATCCAACTCCAAAACTCGGGGGAGACTAACACTCCCTACCTCCCTTGGTGTGCATCATGGGCGTGCCCATGACGAACACAACATTTCTCCTTAACCAATACAAAACAAACATAGCTGCTCAAAAAAAAGATACTATACTAATCTAGTATACAAAAATAGTACACAACAATAAATACCACATTCAGTCAATCCACCCCGAATCCTTGCAGCCGCGTTGAGCATGGCGGTCGAGGACTCAAACTGTACCGTTCAAGTCTTTGTCTCAGAGGCACTGAGTTGATTGGTATGGAGCCAGGCACCTCCTGATCTGAATCTTGAACTGGCTCCAAATTCTGCATGTCCACACCCCCTGTAGTAGTTGTTTGAGAATTAGTAGCAGTCACCACCGGCCATATGCACTGGCTCAAAATTCTGCAAGTCCACACCCCATGTAGTAGATGATTGAGAATTAGTAGCAGCCACCACAGGGTCCACTGTCAGGATGATCCATCCTCTCTCCTTCATCAGCTTCAGATCCCACTGTTTCCCTGAGCAGGAAGGTCTGGAATTGAAAATACAGAGGACATTAAATAACATTCACTCAGTACATGGCACTCATTTTGGTTTATAAGCTGAAAATTGAGCCATCAGTCTGGTGTCAAGAGTGTCAGGATGGCCGGGTGGTCTAAGGTGCTGCATTCAGGTCACAGTCTCCCTTGGAGACGTGGGTTGAAACCCATCTTCTGACAAGTGTCTTTGTGAGGTGGATACATTTTTGGACTTTTTTTTCCAAGCACCCTTATCAAAAACAATGTCAACAGTTTCTGTAAATTATCGATAAGAACTATTGTCCGTTGCTTGCACTAATTGCCGGAAGTTGGCTAAATCGCAGTAAATCGGTAAAGCAGGAAATCACAGCATCTTCAACAAATCGTGATAGAGGGGCCGAGATAAAGGTTTCGACCCTACATATCAAAAGCACAGCTGTCCATAGTTCAGCAGGTTCACAGTGCAGAAGGTTCAGTGGCACCAGGGTCCCCTGCGTCCCAATCACAGCTGGTTTTTAACTTCTGTATTCTGGGCATGGGAGGGGTGTGTTGCATCGTGCACACACAGTGCCTGTTTCGCAAATAAGTTTTAATAAATACACAGAGAATAATATAGAGTCATTGGCCACGAGGAACACCTTCCCTGACCTTTTATTCTCTCCGGTTCCACGTCACCGTGCCTACCATCCATCTCCAAAACTTGGGGGAGACTAACACTCCCTACCTCCCTTGGTGTGCATCATAGGCGTGCCCATGACGAACACAACATTTCTCCTTAACCAATACAAAACAAACATAGCTGCTAAAAAAAAAGATACTATACTAAACCAGTATACAAGAATAGTACACAACAAGAAATTCCACATTCAGTCAATCCACCCCGAATCCTTGGAGCCGCGTTGAGCATGGCAGTCGAGGACTCAAACTGTACCATTCAAGTCCTTGTCTCAGAGGCACTGAGTTGATTGGTATGGAGCCAGGCACCTCCTGATCTGAATCTTGAACTGGCTCCAAATTCTGCATGTCCACACCCCCTGTAGTAGATGATTGAGAATTAGTAGCAGTCACCACCGGCCATGTGCACTGGCTCAAAATTCAGCATGTCCACACCCCATGTAATAGATGATTGAGAATTAGTAGCAGTCACCACCGGATCCACTGTCAGGATGATCCATCCTCTCTCCTTCATCAGCTTCAGATCCCACTGTTTCCCTGAGCAGGAAGGTCTGGAATTGAAAATACAGAGGACATTAAACAACATTCACTCAGTACATGGCACTCATTTTGGTTTATAAGCTGGAAATTGAGCCATCAGTGCAGTGTCAAGAGTGTCAGGATGGCCGAGTGGTCTAAGGTGCTGCGTTCAGGTTGCAGTCTCCTTTGGAGGCGTGGGTTCGAATCCCACTTCTGACAAGTGTCTTTTGCGAGGTGGATACATTTTTGGACTTTTTTTTTCCAAGCACCCGTATCAAAAACAATGTCAACAGTTTCTGTAAATTATCGATAAGATCTATTGTCCGTTGCTTGCACTAATTTCCTGAAGTTGGCTAAATCGCAGTAAATCGGTAAAGCGGGAAATCACAGCATCTTCAACAAATCGTGATAGAGGGCAGAGATAAAGGTTTCGACCCTACATATCAAGAGCGCAGCTGTCAATAGTTCAGCAGGTTCACAGTGCAGAAGGTTCAGTGGCACCAGGGTCCCCTGCGTCCCAATCACAGCTGGTTTTTAACTTCTGTATTCAGGGCATGGGAGGGGTGTGTTGCATCGTGCACACATGGTGCCTGTTTCGCAGATAAGTTTTAATAAATACACAGAGAATAATATACTGTAGAGTCATTGGCCACGAGGAACACCTTCCCTGGCCTTTTATTCTCTCCGGTTCCACGTCACCGCGCCTACCATCCAACTCCAAAACTCGGGGGAGACTAACACTCCCTACCTCCCTTGGTGTGCATCATAGGCGTGCCCATGACGAACACAATATTTCTCCTTAACCAATACAAAACAAACATAGCTGCTAAAAAAAAAGATACTATACTAAACCAGTATACAAGAATAGTACACAACAAGAAATGCCACATTCAGTCAATCCACCCCGAATCCTTGCAGCCGCGTTGAGCATGGCGGTCGAGGACTCAAACTGTACCGTTCAAGTCCTTGTCTCAGAGGCACTGAGTTGATTGGTATGGAGCCAGGCACCTCCTGATCTGAATCTTGAACTGGCTCCAAATTCTGCATGTCCACACCCCCTGTAGTAGATGATTGAGAATTAGTAGCAGTCACCACCGGCCATGTGCACTGGCTCAAAATTCAGCATGTCCACACCCCATGTAGTAGATGATTGAGAATTAGTAGCAGTCACCACCGGATCCACTGTCAGGATGATCCATCCTCTCCTTCATCAGCTTCAGATCCCACTGTTTCCCTGAGCAGGAAGGTCTGGAATTGAAAATACAGAGGACATTAAATAACATTCACTCAGTACATGGCACTCATTTTGGTTTATACGCTCGAAATTGAGCCATGAGCGAAGTGTGAAGAGTGTCAGGATGGCCAAGTGGTCTAAGGCGCTGCGTTCAGGTCACAGCCTCCCTTGGAGGTGTGGGTTCAAATCCCACTTCTGACAAGTGTATTTTGCGAGGTGGATAAATTTTTGGACTTTTTTTTCCCAAGCACCGTATCAAAAACAATGTCAACAGTTTCTGTAAATTATCGATAAGATCTATTTTCCGTTGCTTGCACTAATTGCCTGAAGTTGGCTAAATCGCAGTAAATCGGTAAAGCAGGAATTCACAGCATCTTCAACAAATCGTGATAGAGGGGCCGAGATAAAGGTTTCGACCCTACATATCAAAAGCGCAGCTGTCAATAGTTCAGCAGGTTCACAGTGCAGAAGGTTCAGTGGCACCAGGGTCCCCTGCGTCCCAATCGGACCTGGTTTTTAACTTCTGTATTCAGGGGATGGGAGGGGTGGGGGTGTGGCGTCGTGCACACACAGTGCCTGTTTTGCAGAGAAGTTTTAATAAATACACAAAGAATAATATGGAGTCTTTGGCCACGAGGAACACCTTGCCCTACCTTTTATTCTCTCCGATTCCACATCACCGCACCTACCATCCAACTCCAAAACTCGGGGGAGACTAACACTCCCTACCTCCCTTGGTGTGCATCATGGGCGTGCCCATGACGAACACAACATTTCTCCTTAACCAATACAAAACAAACATAGCTGCTCAAAAAAAAGATACTATACTAATCTAGTATACAAAAATAATACACAACAATAAATACCACATTCAGTCAATCCACCCCGAATCCTTGCAGCCGCGTTGAGCATGGCGGTCGAGGACTCAAACTGTACCGTTCAAGTCCTTGTCTCAGAGGCACTGAGTTGATTGGTATGGAGCCAGGCACCTCCTGATCTGAATCTTGAACTGGCTCCAAATTCTGCATGTCCACACCCCCTGTAGTAGATGTTTGAGAATTAGTAGCAGTCACCACCGGCCATATGCACTGGCTCAAAATTCTGCAAGTCCACACCCCATGTAGTAGATGATTGAGAATTAGTAGCAGCCACCACAGGGTCCACTGTCAGGATGATCCATCCTCTCTCCTTCATCAGCTTCAGATCCCACTGTTTCCCTGAGCAGGAAGGTCTGGAATTGAAAATACAGAGGACATTAAATAACATTCACTCAGTACATGGCACTCATTTTGGTTTATAAGCTGAAAATTGAGCCATCAGTCTGGTGTCAAGAGTGTCAGGATGGCCGGGTGGTCTAAGGTGCTGCATTCAGGTCACAGTCTCCCTTGGAGACGTGGGTTGAAACCCATCTTCTGACAAGTGTCTTTGTGAGGTGGATACATTTTTGGACTTTTTTTTCCAAGCACCCTTATCAAAAACAATGTCAACAGTTTCTGTAAATTATCGATAAGAACTATTGTCCGTTGCTTGCACTAATTGCCGGAAGTTGGCTAAATCGCAGTAAATCGGTAAAGCAGGAAATCACAGCATCTTCAACAAATCGTGATAGAGGGGCCGAGATAAAGGTTTCGACCCTACATATCAAAAGCACAGCTGTCCATAGTTCAGCAGGTTCACAGTGCAGAAGGTTCAGTGGCACCAGGGTCCCCTGCGTCCCAATCACAGCTGGTTTTTAACTTCTGTATTCTGGGCATGGGAGGGGTGTGCTGCATCGTGCACACACAGTGCCTGTTTCGCAAATAAGTTTTAATAAATACACAGAGAATAATATAGAGTCATTGGCCACGAGGAACACCTTCCCTGACCTTTTATTCTCTCCGGTTCCACGTCACCGTGCCTACCATCCATCTCCAAAACTTGGGGGAGACTAACACTCCCTACCTCCCTTGGTGTGCATCATAGGCGTGCCCATGACGAACACAACATTTCTCCTTAACCAATACAAAACAAACATAGCTGCTAAAAAAAAAGATACTATACTAAACCAGTATACAAGAATAGTACACAACAAGAAATTCCACATTCAGTCAATCCACCCCGAATCCTTGGAGCCGCGTTGAGCATGGCAGTCGAGGACTCAAACTGTACCATTCAAGTCCTTGTCTCAGAGGCACTGAGTTGATTGGTATGGAGCCAGGCACCTCCTGATCTGAATCTTGAACTGGCTCCAAATTCTGCATGTCCACACCCCCTGTAGTAGATGATTGAGAATTAGTAGCAGTCACCACCGGCCATGTGCACTGGCTCAAAATTCAGCATGTCCACACCCCATGTAATAGATGATTGAGAATTAGTAGCAGTCACCACCGGATCCACTGTCAGGATGATCCATCCTCTCTCCTTCATCAGCTTCAGATCCCACTGTTTCCCTGAGCAGGAAGGTCTGGAATTGAAAATACAGAGGACATTAAACAACATTCACTCAGTACATGGCACTCATTTTGGTTTATAAGCTGTAAATTGAACCATCAGTGCAGGGTCAAGAGTGTCAGGATGGCCGAGTGGTCTAAGGCGCTGCGTTCAGGTCGCAGTCTCCTTTGGAGGCGTGGGTTCGAATCCCACTTCTGACAAGTGTCTTTTGCGAGGTGGATACATTTTTGGACTCTTTTTTTTCCAAGCACCCGTATCAAAAACAATGTCAACAGTTTCTGTAAATTATCAATAAGATCTATTGTCCGTTGCTTGCACTAATTTCCTGAAGTTGGCTAAATCGCAGTAAATCGGTAAAGCGGGAAATCACAGCATCTTCAACAAATCGTGATAGAGGGGCAGAGATAAAGGTTTCGACCCTACATATCAAGACCGCAGCTGTCAATAGTTCAGCAGGTTCACAGTGCAGAAGGTTCAGTGGCACCAGGGTCCCCTGCGTCCCAATCACAGCTGGTTTTTAACTTCTGTATTCAGGGCATGGGAGGGGTGTGTTGCATCGTGCATACACAGTGCCTGTTTTGCAGAGAAGTTTTAATAAATACACAAAGAATAATATGGAGTCTTTAGCCACGAGGAACACCTTCCCCTACCTTTTATTCTCTCCGATTCCACATCACCGCACCTACCATCCAACTCCAAAACTCGGGGGAGACTAACACTCCCTACCTCCCTTGGTGTCCATCATGGGCGTGCCCATGACGAACACAACATTTCTCCTTAACCAATACAAAACAAACATAGCTGCTCAAAAAAAAGATACTATACTAATCCAGTATACAAGAATAGTACACAACAATAAGTACCACATTCAGTCAATCCACCCCGAATCCTTGCAGCCGCGTTGAGCATGGCGGTCGAGGACTCAAACTGTACCGTTCAAGTCCTTGTCTCAGAGGCACTGAGTTGATTGGTATGGAGCCAGGCACCTCCTGATCTGAATCTTGAACTGGCTCCAAATTCTGCATGTCCACACCCCCTGTAGTAGATGATTGAGAATTAGTAGCAGTCACCACCGGCCATATGCACTGGCTCAAAATTCTGCAAGTCCACACCCCATGTAGTAGATGATTGAGAATTAGTAGCAGTCACCACAGGGTCCACTGTCAGGATGATCCATCCTCTCTCCTTCATCAGCTTCAGATCCCACTGTTTCCCTGAGCAGGAAGGTCTGGAATTGAAAATACAGAGGACATTAAATAACATTCACTCAGTACATGGCACTCATTTTGGTTTATAAGCTGGAAATTGAGTCATCAGTCTGGTGTCAAGAGTGTCAGGATGGCCGGGTGGTCCAAGGTGCTCCATTCAGGTCACAGTCTCCCTTGGAGATGTGGATTCAAACCCCTCTTCTGACAAGTGTCTTTTGCAAGCTGGATACATTTTTGGACTTTTTTTTTCCAAGCACCCTTATCAAAAACAATGTCAACAGTTTCTGTAAATTATCAAGAAGATCTATTGTCCGTTGCTTGCACTAATTGCCTGAAGTTGGCTACATCGCAGTAAATCGGTAAAGCAGGAAATCACAGCATCTTCAACAAATCGTGATAGAGGGGCCGAGATAAAGGTTTCGACCCTACATATCAAAAGCACAGCTGTCAATAGTTCAGCAGGTTCACAGTGCAGAAGGTTCAGTGGCACCAGGGTCCCCTGCATCCCAATCACAGCTGGTTTTTAACTTCTGTATTCAGGGCACGGGAGGGGTGTGTTGCATCGTGCACACACAGTGCCTGTTTCGCAAATAAGTTTTAATAAATACACAGAGAATAATATAGAGTCATTGGCCACGAGGAACACCTTCCATGACCTTTTATTCTCTCCGGTTCCACGTCACCGCGCCTACCATCCAACTCCAAAGCTTGGGGGAGACTAACACTCCCTACCTCCCTTGGTGTGCATCATAGGCGTGCCCATGACGAACACAACATTTCTCCTTAACCAATACAAAACAAACATAGCTGCTCAAAAAAAAGATACTATACTAAACCAGTATACAAGAATAGTACACAACAAGAAATGCCACATTCAGTCAATCCACCCTGAATCCTTGCAGCCGCGTTGAGCATGGCAGTCGAGGACTCAATCTGTACCGTTCAAGTCCTTGTCTCAGAGGCACTGAGTTGATTGGTATGGAGCCAGGCACCTCCTGATCTGAATCTTGAACTGGCTCCAAATTCTGCATGTCCACACCCCCTGTAGTAGATGATTGAGAATTAGTAGCAGTCACCACCGGCCATGTGCACTGGCTCAAAATTCAGCATGTCCACACCCCATGTAGTAGATGATTGAGAATTAGTAGCAGTCACCACCGGATCCACTGTCAGGATGATCCATCCTCTCTCCTTCATCAGCTTCAGATCCCACTGTTTCCCTGAGCAGGAAGGTCTGGAATTGAAAATACAGAGGACATTAAACAACATTCACTCAGTACATGGCACTAATTTTGGTATATAAGCTGGAAATTGAGCCATCAGTGCAGTGTCACGAGTGTCAGGATGGCCGAGTGGTCTAAGGCACTGCGTTCAGGTCGCAGTCTCATTTGGAGACGTGGGTTCGAATCCCACTTCTGACAAGTGTCTTTTGCGAGGTGGATACATTTTTTGACTTTTTTATTCCAAGCACCCGTATCAAAAACAATGTCAACAGTTTCTGTAAATTATCGATAAGATCTATTGTCCGTTGCTTGCACTAATTTCCTGAAGTTGGCTAAATCGCAGTAAATCAGTAAAGTGGGAAATCACAGCATCTTCAACAAATCGTGATAGAGGAGCAGAGATAAAGGTTTTGACCCTACATATCAAGAGCGCAGCTGTCAATAGTTCAGCAGGTTCACAGTGCAGAAGGTTCAGTGGCACCAGGGTCCCCTGCGTCCCAATCACAGCTGTTTTTTAACTTCTGTATTCAGGGCATGGGAGGGGTGTGTTGCATCGTGCACACATGGTGCCTATTTCGCAGATAAGTTTTAATAAATACACAGAGAATAATATAGAGTCATTGGCCACGATGAACAACCTTCCCTGGCCTTTTATTCTCTCCGGTTCCACGTCACCGCGCCTACCATCCAACTCCAAAGCTTGGGGGAGACTAACACTCCCTACCTCCCTTGGTGTGCATCATAGGCGTGCCCATGACGAACACAACATTTCTCCTTAACCAATACAAAACAAACATAGCTGCTAAAAAAAAAGATACTATACTAAACCAGTATACAAGAATAGTACACAACAAGAAATGCCACATTCAGTCAATCCACCCTGAATCCTTGCAGCCGCGTTGAGCATGGCAGTCGAGGACTCAATCTGTACCGTTCAAGTCCTTGTCTCAGAGGCACTGAGTTGATTGGTATGGAGCCAGGCACCTCCTGATCTGAATCTTGAACTGGCTCCAAATTCTGCATGTCCACACCCCCTGTAGTAGATGATTGAGAATTAGTAGCAGTCACCACCGGCCATGTGCACTGGCTCAAAATTCAGCATGTCCACACCCCATGTAGTAGATGATTGAGAATTAGTAGCAGTCACCACCGGATCCACTGTCAGGATGATCCATCCTCTCTCCTTCATCAGCTTCAGATCCCACTGTTTCCCTGAGCAGGAAGGTCTGGAATTGAAAATACAGAGGACATTAAACAACATTCACTCAGTACATGGCACTAATTTTGGTTTATAAGCTGGAAATTGAGCCATCAGTGCAGTGTCACGAGTGTCAGGATGGCCGAGTGGTCTAAGGCACTGCGTTCAGGTCGCAGTCTCATTTGGAGGCGTGGGTTCGAATCCCACTTCTGACAAGTGTCTTTTGCGAGGTGGATACATTTTTTGACTTTTTTTTTCCAAGCACCCGTATCAAAAACAATGTCAACAGTTTCTGTAAATTATCGATAAGATTTATTGTCCGTTGCTTGCACTAATTTCCTGAAGTTGGCTAAATCGCAGTAAATCAGTAAAGTGGGAAATCACAGCATCTTCAACAAATCGTGATAGAGGAGCAGAGATAAAGGTTTTGACCCTACATATCAAGAGCGCAGCTGTCAATAGTTCAGCAGGTTCACAGTGCAGAAGGTTCAGTGGCACCAGGGTCCCCTGCGTCCCAATCACAGCTGTTTTTTAACTTCTGTATTCAGGGCATGGGAGGGGTGTGTTGCATCGTGCACACATGGTGCCTATTTCGCAGATAAGTTTTAATAAATACACAGAGAATAATATAGAGTCATTGGCCACGATGAACACCTTCCCTGGCCTTTTATTCTCTCCGGTTCCACGTCACCGCGCCTACCATCCAACTCCAAAACTCGGGGGAGACTAACACTCCCTACCTCCCTTGGTGTGCATCATAGGCGTGCCCATGACGAACACAACATTTCTCCTTAACCAATACAAAACAAACATAGCTGCTCAAAAAAAAGATACTATACTAATCCAGTATACAAGAATAGTACAGAACAAGAAATGCCACATTCAGTCAATCCACCCCGAATCCTTGCAGCCGCGTTGAGCATGGCGGTCGAGGACTCAAACTGTACTGTTCAAGTCCTTGTCTCAGAGGCACTGAGTTGATTGGTATGGAGCCAGGCACCTCCTGATCTGAATCTTGAACTGGCTCCAAATTCTGCATGTCCACAACCCCTGTAGTAGATGATTGAGAATTAGTAGCAGTCACCACCGGCCATGTGCAGTGGCTCAAAATTCAGCATGTCCACACCCCATGTAGTAGATGATTGAGAATTAGTAGCAATCACCACCGGATCCACTGTCAGGATGATCCATCCTCTCTCCTTCATCAGCTTCAGATCCCACTGTTTCCCTGAGCAGGAAGGTCTGGAATTGAAAATACAGAGGACATTAAACAACATTCACTCAGTACATGGCACTCATTTTGGTTTATAAGCTGGAAATTGAGCCATCAGTGCAGTGTCAAGAGTGTCAGAATGGCCAAGTGGTCTAAGGCGCTGCATTTAGGTCACAGTCTCCTTTCGAGGTGTGGGTTCGAATCCCACTTCTGATGAGTGTCTTTTGCGAGGTGGATACATTTTTGGACTTTTTTTTTCCAAGCACCCGTATCAAAAACAATGTCAACAGTTTCTGTAAATTATCGATAAGATCTATTGTCCGTTGCTTGCACTAATTTCCTGAAGTTGGGTAAATCGCAGTAAATCGGTAAAGCAGGAAATCACAGCATCTTTAACAAATCGTGATAGAGGGGCCGAGATAAAGGTTTCGACCCTACATATCAAAAGCGCAGCTGTCAATAGTTCAGCAGGTTCACAATGCCGAAGGTTCAGTGGCACCAGGGTCCCCTGCGTCCCAATCACAGCTGGTTTTTTAAATTCTGTATTCAGGGGATGGGAGGGGTGGGGGTGTTGCGTCTTGCACACACAGTGCCTGTTTTGCAGAGAAGTTTTAATAAATACACAAAGAATAATATGGAGTCTTTAGCCACGAGGAACACCTTCCCCTACCTTTTATTCTCTCCGATTCCACATCACCGCACCTACCATCCAACTCCAAAACTCGGGGGAGACTAACACTCCCTACCTCCCTTGGTGTGCATCATGGGCGTGCCCATGACGAACACAACATTTCTCCTTAACCAATACAAAACAAACATAGCTACTCAAAAAAAAGATACTATACTAATCCAGTATACAAGAATAGTACACAACAATAAATACCACATTCAGTCAATCCTCCCCGAATCCTTGCAGCCGCGTTGAGCATGGCGGTCGAGGACTCAAACTGTACCGTTCAAGTCCTTGTCTCAGAGGCACTGAGTTGATTGGTATGGAGCCAGGCACCTCCTGATCTGAATCTTGAACTGGCTCCAAATTCTGCATGTCAACACCCCCTGTAGTAGATGATTGAGAATTAGTAGCAGTCACCACCGGCCATATGCACTGGCTCAAAATTCTGCAAGTCCACACCCCATGTAGTAGATGATTGAGAATTAGTAGCAGTCACCACCGGATCCACTGTCAGGATGATCCATCCTCTCTCCTTCATCAGCTTCAGATCCCACTGTTTCCCTGAGCAGTAAGGTCTGGAATTGAAAATACAGAGGACATTAAATAACATTCACAAAACAAACATAGCTGCTCAAAAAAAAGATACTATACTAATCCAGTATACAAGAATAGTACACAACAAGAAATGCCACATTCAGTCAATCCACCCCGAATCCTTGCAGCCGCGTTGAGCATGGCGGTCGAGGACTCAAGCTGTACTGTTCAAGTCCTTGTCTCAGAGGCACTGAGTTGATTGGTATGGAGCCAGGCACCTCCTGATCTGAATCTTGAACTGGCTCCAAATTCTGCATGTCCACAACCCCTGTAGTAGATGATTGAGAATTAGTAGCAGTCACCACCGGCCATGTGCACTGGCTCAAAATTCAGCATGTCCACACCCCATGTAGTAGATGATTGAGAATTAGTAGCAATCACCACCGGATCCACTGTCAGGATGATCCATCCTCTCTCCTTCATCAGCTTCAGATCCCACTGTTTCCCTGAGCAGAAAGGTCTGGAATTGAAAATACAGAGGACATTAAACAACATTCACTCAGTACATGGCACTCATTTTGGTTTATAAGCTGGAAATTGAGCCATCAGTGCAGTGTCAAGAGTGTCAGGATGGCCAAGTGGTCTAAGGCGCTGCATTTAGATCACAGTCTCCTTTCGAGGTGTGGGTTCGAATCCCACTTCTGATGAGTGTCTTTTGCGAGGTGGATACATTTTTGGACTTTTTTTTTCCAAGCACCCGTATCAAAAACAATGTCAACAGTTTCTGTAAATTATCGATAAGATCTATTGTCCGTTGCTTGCACTAATTTCCTGAAGTTGGCTAAATCGCAGTAAATCGGTAAAGCAGGAAATCACAGCATCTTTAACAAATCGTGATAGAGGGGCCGAGATAAAGGTTTCGACCCTACATATCAAAAGCGCAGCTGTCAATAGTTCAGCAGGTTCATAATGCCAAAGGTTCAGTGGCACCAGGGTCCCCTGCGTCCCAATCACAGCTGTTTTTTTAAATTCTGTATTCAAGGGATGGGAGGGGTGGGGGTGTTGCGTCTTGCACACACAGTGCCTGTTTTGCAGAGAAGTTTTAATAAATACACAAAGAATAATTTGGAGTCTTTAGCCACGAGGAACACCTTCCCCTACCTTTTATTCTCTCCGATTCCACATCACCGCACCTACCATCCAACTCCAAAACTCGGGGGAGACTAACACTCCCTACCTCCCTTGGTGTGCATCATGGGCGTGCCCATGACGAACACAACATTTCTCCTTAACCAATACAAAACAAACATAGCTACTCAAAAAAAAGATACTATACTAATCCAGTATACAAGAATAGTACACAACAATAAATACCACATTCAGTCAATCCTCCCCGAATCCTTGCAGCCGGGTTGAGCATGGCGGTCGAGGACTCTAACTGTACCGTTCAAGTCCTTGTCTCAGAGGCACTGACTTGATTGGTATGGAGCCAGGCACCTCCTGATCTGAATCTTGAACTGGCTCCAAATTCTGCATGTCCACACCCCCTGTAGTAGATGATTGAGAATTAGTAGCAGTCACCACCGGCCATATGCACTGGCTCAAAATTCTGCAAGTCCACACCCCATGTAGTAGATGATTGAGAATTAGTAGCAGTCACCACCGGATCCACTGTCAGGATGATCCATCCTCTCTCCTTCATCAGCTTCAGATCCCACTGTTTCCCTGAGCAGGAAGGTCTGGAATTGAAAATACAGAGGACATTAAATAACATTCACAAAACAAACATAGCTGCTCAAAAAAAAGATACTATACTAATCCAGTATACAAGAATAGTACACAACAAGAAATGCCACATTCAGTCAATCCACCCCGAATCCTTGCAGCCGCGTTGAACATGGCGGTCGAGGACTCAAACTGTACCGTTCAAGTCCTTGCTCAGAGGCACTGAGTTGATTGGTATGGAGCCAGGCACCTCCTGATCTGAATCTTGAACTGGCTCCAAATTCTGCATGTCCACACCCCTTGTAGTAGATGATTGAGAATTAGTAGCAGTCACCACCGGCCATGTGCACTGGTTCAAACTTCTGCATGTCCACACCCCAAGTAGTCGATGATTGAGAATTAGTAGCAGTCACCACCGGATTCACTGTCAGGATGATCCATCCTCTCTCTTTCATCAGCTTCAGATCCCACTGTTTCCCTGAGCAGGAAGGTCTGGAATTGAAAATACAGAGGACATTAAACAACATTCACTCAGTACATGGCACTCATTTTGGTTTATAAGCTGGAAATTGAGCCATCAGTGCAGTGTCAAGAGTGTCAGGGTGGCCGAGTGGTCTAAGGCGCTGCGTTCAGGTCGCAGTCTCCTTTGGAGGCGTGGGTTCGAATCCCACTTCTGACAAGTGTCTTTTGCGAGGTGGATACATTTTTGGACTTTTTTTTTCCAAGCACCCGTATCAAAAACAATGTCAACAGTTTCTGTAAATTATCGATAAGATCTATTGTCCGTTGCTTGCACTAATTTCCTGAAGTTGGCTAAATCGCAGTAAATCGGTAAAGAGGGAAATCACAGCATCTTCAACAAATCGTGATAGAGGGGCAGAGATAAAGGTTTCGACCCTACATATCAAGAGCGCAGCTGTCAATAGTTCAGCAGGTTCACAGTGCAGAAGGTTCAGTGGCACCAGGGTCCCCTGCGTCCCAATCACAGCTGGTTTTTAACTTCTGTATTCAGGGCATGGGAGGGGTGTGTTGCATTGTGCACACACGGTGCCTGTTTCGCAGATAAGTTTTAATAAATACACAGAGAATAATATAGATTCATTGGCCACGAGGAACACCTTCCCTGACCTTTTATTCTCTCCGGTTCCACGTCACCGCGCCTACCATCCAACTCCAAAACTCGGGGGAGACTAACACTCCCTACCTCCCTTGGTGTGCATCATAGGCGTGCCCATGACGAACACAACATTTCTCCTTAACCAATACAAAACAAACATAGCTGCTCAAAAAAAAGATACTATACTAATCCAGTATACAAGAATAGTACACAACAAGAAATGCCACATTCAGTCAATCCACCCCGAATCCTTGCAGCCGCGTTGAGCATGGCGGTCGAGGACTCAAACTGTACCATTCAAGTCCTTGTCTCAAAGGCACTGAGTTGATTGGTATGGAGCCAGGCACCTCCTGATCTGAATCTTGAACTGGCTCCAAATTCTGCATGTCCACACCCCCTGTAGTAGATGATTGAGAATTAGTAGCAGTCACC
The DNA here is from genome assembly GCF_031143425.1 of Pleurodeles waltl. Taxonomy (NCBI): domain Eukaryota; kingdom Metazoa; phylum Chordata; class Amphibia; order Caudata; family Salamandridae; genus Pleurodeles; species Pleurodeles waltl. Next base: position 7,745,183 of record NW_027150097.1, read on the forward strand.
ACCGGCCATGTGCACTGGCTCAAAATTCAGCATGTCCACACCCCATGTAGTAGATGATTGAGAATTAGTAGCAGTCACCACCGGATTCACTGTCAGGATGATCCATCCTCTCTCCTTCATCAGCTTCAGATCCCACTGTTTCCCTGAGCAGGAAGGTCTGGAATTGAAAATACAGAGGACATTAAACAACATTCACTCAGTACATGGCACTCATTTTGGTTTATAAGCTGGAAATTAAGCCATCAGTGCAGTGTCAAGAGTGTCAGGATGGCCGAGTGGTCTAAGGCGCTGCGTTCAGGTCGCAGTCTCCTTTGGAGGCGTGGGTTCGAATCCCACTTCTGACAAGTGTCTTTTGCGAGGTGGATACATTTTTGTATTTTTTTTCCAAGCACCCGTATCAAAAACAATGTCAACAGTTTCTGTAAATTATCGATAAGATCTATTGTCCGTTGCTTGCACTAATTTCCTGAAGTTGGCTAAATCGCAGTAAATCGGTAAAGCGGGAAATCACAGCATCTTCAACAAATCGTGATAGAGGGGCAGAGATAAAGGTTTCGACCCTACATATCATGAGCGCAGCTGTCAATAGTTCAGCAGGTTCACAGTGCAGAAGGTTCAGTGGCACCAGGGTCCCCTGCGTCCCAATCACAGCTGGTTTTTAACTTCTGTATTCAGGGCATGGGAGGGGTGTGTTGCATCGTGCACACACGGTGCCTGTTTCGCAGATAAGTTTTAATAAATACACAGAGAATAATATAGAGTCATTGGCCACGAGGAACACCTTCCCTGACCTTTTATTCTCTCCGGTTCCACGTCACTGCGCCTACCATCCAACTCCAAAACTCGGGGGAGACTAACACTCCCTACCTCCCTTGGTGTGCATCATAGGCGTGCCCATGACGAACATAACATTTCTCCTTAACCAATACAAAACAAACATAGCTGCTCAAAAAAAAGATACTATACTAATCCAGTATACAAGAATAACACACAACAAGAAATGCCACATTCAGTCAATCTTCCCCGAATCCTTGCAGCCGCGTTGAGCATGGCGGTCGAGGACTCAAACTGTACCGTTCAAGTCCTTGTCTCAGAGTCACTGAGTTGATTGGTATGGAGCCAGGCACCTCCTGATCTGAATCTTGAACTGGCTCCAAATTCTGCATGTCCACAACCCCTGTAGTAGATGATTGAGAATTAGTAGCAGTCACCACCGGCCATGTGCAGTGGCTCAAAATTCAGCATGTCCACACCCCATGTAGTAGATGATTGAGAATTAGTAGCAATCACCACCGGATCCACTGTCAGGATGATCCATCCTCTCTCCTTCATCAGCTTCAGATCCCACTGTTTCCCTGAGCAGGAAGGTCTGGAATTGAAAATACAGAGGACATTAAACAACATTCACTCAGTACATGGCACTCATTTTGGTTTATAAGCTGGAAATTAAGCCATCAGTGCAGTGTCAAGAGTGTCAGGATGGCCGAGTGGTCTAAGGCGCTGCGTTCAGGTCGCAGTCTCCTTTGGAGGCGTGGGTTCGAATCCCACTTCTGACAAGTGTCTTTTGCGAGGTGGATACATTTTTGGACTTTTTTTTTCCAAGCACCCGTATCAAAAACAATGTCAACAGTTTCTGTAAATTATCGATAAGATCTATTGTCCGTTGCTTGCACTAATTTCCTGAAGTTGGCTAAATCGCAGTAAATCGGTAAAGCAGGAAATCACAGCATCTTTAACAAATCGTGATAGAGGGGCCGAGATAAAGGTTTCGACCCTACATATCAAAAGCGCAGCTGTCAATAGTTCAGCAGGTTCACAATGCCGAAGGTTCAGTGGCACCAGGGTCCCCTGCGTCCCAATCACAGCTGGTTTTTTAAATTCTGTATTCAGGGGATGGGAGGGGTGGGGGTGTTGCGTCTTGCACACACAGTGCCTGTTTTGCAGAGAAGTTTTAATAAATACACAAAGAATAATATGGAGTCTTTAGCCACGAGGAACACCTTCCCCTACCTTTTATTCTCTCCGATTCCACATCACCGCACCTACCATCCAACTCCAAAACTCGGGGGAGACTAACACTCCCTACCTCCCTTGGTGTGCATCATGGGCGTGCCCATGACGAACACAACATTTCTCCTTAACCAATACAAAACAAACATAGCTACTCAAAAAAAAGATACTATACTAATCCAGTATACAAGAATAGTACACAACAATAAATACCACATTCAGTCAATCCTCCCCGAATCCTTGCAGCCGCGTTGAGCATGGCGGTCGAGGACTCAAACTGTACCGTTCAAGTCCTTGTCTCAGAGGCACTGAGTTGATTGGTATGGAGCCAGGCACCTCCTGATCTGAATCTTGAACTGGCTCCAAATTCTGCATGTCAACACCCCCTGTAGTAGATGATTGAGAATTAGTAGCAGTCACCACCGGCCATATGCACTGGCTCAAAATTCTGCAAGTCCACACCCCATGTAGTAGATGATTGAGAATTAGTAGCAGTCACCACCGGATCCACTGTCAGGATGATCCATCCTCTCTCCTTCATCAGCTTCAGATCCCACTGTTTCCCTGAGCAGGAAGTTCTGGAATTGAAAATACAGAGGACATTAAATAACATTCACAAAACAAACATAGCTGCTCAAAAAAAAGATACTATACTAATCCAGTATACAAGAATAGTACACAACAAGAAATGCCACATTCAGTCAATCCACCCCGAATCCTTGCAGCCGCGTTGAGCATGGCGGTCGAGGACTCAAACTGTACTGTTCAAGTCCTTGTCTCAGAGGCACTGAGTTGATTGGTATGGAGCCAGGCACCTCCTGATCTGAATCTTGAACTGGCTCCAAATTCTACATGTCCACAACCCCTGTAGTAGATGATTGAGAATTAGTAGCAGTCACCACCGGCCATGTGCACTGGCTCAAAATTCAGCATGTCCACACCCCATGTAGTAGATGATTGAGAATTAGTAGCAATCACCACCGGATCCACTGTCAGGATGATCCATCCTCTCTCCTTCATCAGCTTCAGATCCCACTGTTTCCCTGAGCAGAAAGGTCTGCAATTGAAAATACAGAGGACATTAAACAACATTCACTCAGTACATGGCACTCATTTTGGTTTATAAGCTGGAAATTGAGCCATCAGTGCAGTGTCAAGAGTGTCAGGATGGCCAAGTGGTCTAAGGCGCTGCATTTAGATCACAGTCTCCTTTCGAGGTGTGGGTTCGAATCCCACTTCTGATGAGTGTCTTTTGCGAGGTGGATACATTTTTGGACTTTTTTTTTCCAAGCACCCGTATCAAAAACAATGTCAACAGTTTCTGTAAATTATCGATAAGATCTATTGTCCGTTGCTTGCACTAATTTCCTGAAGTTGGCTAAATCGCAGTAAATCGGTAAAGCAGGAAATCACAGCATCTTTAACAAATCGTGATAGAGGGGCCGAGATAAAGGTTTCGACCCTACATATCAAAAGCGCAGCTGTCAATAGTTCAGCAGGTTCATAATGCCAAAGGTTCAGTGGCACCAGGGTCCCCTGCGTCCCAATCACAGCTGTTTTTTTAAATTCTGTATTCAAGGGATGGGAGGGGTGGGGGTGTTGCGTCTTGCACACACAGTGCCTGTTTTGCAGAGAAGTTTTAATAAATACACAAAGAATAATTTGGAGTCTTTAGCCACGAGGAACACCTTCCATGACCTTTTATTCTCTCCGGTTCCACGTCACCGCGCCTACCATCCAACTCCAAAGCTTGGGGGAGACTTACACTCCCTACCTCCCTTGGTGTGCATCATGGGCATGCCCATGACGAACACAACATTTCTCCTTAACCAATACAAAACAAACATAGCTGCTCAAAAAAAAGATACTATACTAAACCAGTATACAAGAATAGTACACAACAAGAAATGCCACATTCAGTCAATCCACCCTGAATCCTTGCAGCCGCGTTGAGCATGGCAGTCGAGGACTCAATCTGTACCGTTCAAGTCCTTGTCTCAGAGGCACTGAGTTGATTGGTATGGAGCCAGGCACCTCCTGATCTGAATCATGAACTGGCTCCAAATTCTGCATGTCCACACCCCCTGTAGTAGATGATTGAGAATTAGTAGCAGTCACCACCGGCCATGTGCACTGGCTCAAAATTCAGCATGTCCACACCCCATGTAGTAGATGATTGAGAATTAGTAGCAGTCACCACCGGATCCACTGTCAGGATGATCCATCCTCTCTCCTTCATCAGCTTCAGATCCCACTGTTTCCCTGAGCAGGAAGGTCTGGAATTGAAAATACAGAGGACATTAAACAACATTCACTCAGTACATGGCACTCATTTTGGTTTATAAGCTGGAAATTGAGCCATCAGTGCAGTGTCACGAGTGTCAGGATGGCCGAGTGGTCTAAGGCACTGCGTTCAGGTCGCAGTCTCATTTGGAGGCGTGGGTTCGAATCCCACTTCTGACAAGTGTCTTTTGCGAGGTGGATACATTTTTTGACTTTTTTTTTCCAAGCACCCGTATCAAAAACAATGTCAACAGTTTCTGTAAATTATCGATAAGATCTATTGTCCGTTGCTTGCACTAATTTCCTGAAGTTGGCTAAATCGCAGTAAATCAGTAAAGCGGGAAATCACAGCATCTTCAACAAATCGTGATAGAGGAGCAGAGATAAAGGTTTTGACCCTACATATCAAGAGCGCAGCTGTCAATAGTTCAGCAGGTTCACAGTGCAGAAGGTTCAGTGGCACCAGGGTCCCCTGCGTCCCAATCACAGCTGTTTTTTAACTTCTGTATTCAGGGCATGGGAGGGGTGTGTTGCATCGTGCACACATGGTGCCTATTTCGCAGATAAGTTTTAATAAATACACAGAGAATAATATAGAGTCATTGGCCACGAGGAACACCTTCCCTGGCCTTTTATTCTCTCCGGTTCCACGTCACCGCGCCTACCATCCAACTCCAAAACTCGGGGGAGACTAACACTCCCTACCTCCCTTGGTGTGCATCATAGGTGTGCCCATGACGAACACAACATTTCTCCTTAACCAATACAAAACAAACATAGCTGCTCAAAAAAAAGATACTATACTAATCCAGTATACAAGAATAGTACACAACAAGAAATGCCACATTCAGTCAATCCACCCCGAATCCTTGCAGCCGCGTTGAGCATGGCGGTCGAGGACTCAAACTGTACTGTTCAAGTCCTTGTCTCAGAGGCACTGAGTTGATTGGTATGGAGCCAGGCACCTCCTGATCTGAATCTTGAACTGGCTCCAAATTCTGCATGTCCACAACCCCTGTAGTAGATGATTGAGAATTAGTAGCAGTCACCACCGGCCATGTGCAGTGGCTCAAAATTCAGCATGTCCACACCCCATGTAGTAGATGATTGAGAATTAGTAGCAATCACCACCGGATCCACTGTCAGGATGATCCATCCTCTCTCCTTCATCAGCTTCAGATCCCACTGTTTCCCTGAGCAGGAAGGTCTGGAATTGAAAATACAGAGGACATTAAACAACATTCACTCAGTACATGGCACTCATTTTGGTTTATAAGCTGGAAATTGAGCCATCAGTGCAGTGTCAAGAGTGTCAGGATGGCCAAGTGGTCTAAGGCGCTGCATTTAGGTCACAGTCTCCTTTCGAGGTGTGGGTTCGAATCCCACTTCTGATGAGTGTCTTTTGCGAGGTGGATACATTTTTGGACTTTTTTTTTCCAAGCACCCGTATCAAAAACAATGTCAACAGTTTCTGTAAATTATCGATAAGATCTATTGTCCGTTGCTTGCACTAATTTACTGAAGTTGGCTAAATCGCAGTAAATCGGTAAAGCAGGAAATCACAGCATCTTTAACAAATCGTGAGAGAGGGGCCGAGATAAAGGTTTCGACCCTACATATCAAAAGCGCAGCTGTCAATAGTTCAGCAGGTTCACAATGCCGAAGGTTCAGTGGCACCAGGGTCCCCTGCGTCCCAATCACAGCTGGTTTTTTAAATTCTGTATTCAGGGGATGGGAGGGGTGGGGGTGTTGCGTCTTGCACACACAGTGCCTGTTTTGCAGAGAAGTTTTAATAAATACACAAAGAATAATATGGAGTCTTTAGCCACGAGGAACACCTTCCCCTTCCTTTTATTCTCTCCGATTCCACATCACCGCACCTACCATCCAACTCCAAAACTCGGGGGAGACTAACACTCCCTACCTCCCTTGGTGTGCATCATGGGCGTGCCCATGACGAACACAACATTTCTCCTTAACCAATACAAAACAAACATAGCTACTCAAAAAAAAGATACTATACTAATCCAGTATACAAGAATAGTACACAACAATAAATACCACATTCAGTCAATCCTCCCCGAATCCTTGCAGCCGCGTTGAGCATGGCGGTCGAGGACTCAAACTGTACCGTTCAAGTCCTTGTCTCAGAGGCACTGAGTTGATTGGTATGGAGCCAGGCACCTCCTGATCTGAATCTTGAACTGGCTCCAAATTCTGCATGTCAACACCCCCTGTAGTAGATGATTGAGAATTAGTAGCAGTCACCACCGGCCATATGCACTGGCTCAAAATTCTGCAAGTCCACACCCCATGTAGTAGATGATTGAGAATTAGTAGCAGTCACCACCGGATCCACTGTCAGGATGATCCATCCTCTCTCCTTCATCAGCTTCAGATCCCACTGTTTCCCTGAGCAGGAAGGTCTGGAATTGAAAATACAGAGGACATTAAATAACATTCACAAAACAAACATAGCTGCTCAAAAAAAAGATACTATACTAATCCAGTATACAAGAATAGTACACAACAAGAAATGCCACATTCAGTCAATCCACCCCGAATCCTTGCAGCCGCGTTGAGCATGGCGGTCGAGGACTCAAACTGTACTGTTCAAGTCCTTGTCTCAGAGGCACTGAGTTGATTGGTATGGAGCCAGGCACCTCCTGATCTGAATCTTGAACTGGCTCCAAATTCTGCATGTCCACAACCCCTGTAGTAGATGATTGAGAATTAGTAGCAGTCACCACCGGCCATGTGCACTGGCTCAAAATTCAGCATGTCCACACCCCATGTAGTAGATGATTGAGAATTAGTAGCAATCACCACCGGATCCACTGTCAGGATGATCCATCCTCTCTCCTTCATCAGCTTCAGATCCCACTGTTTCCCTGAGCAGGAAGGTCTGGAATTGAAAATACAGAGGACATTAAACAACATTCACTCAGTACATGGCACTCATTTTGGTTTATAAGCTGGAAATTGAGCCATCAGTGCAGTGTCAAGAGTGTCAGGATGGCCAAGTGGTCTAAGGTGCTGCATTTAGGTCACAGTCTCCTTTCGAGGTGTGGGTTCAAATCCCACTTCTGATGAGTGTCTTTTGCGAGGTGGATACATTTTTGGACTTTTTTTTTCCAAGCACCCGTATCAAAAACAATGTCAACAGTTTCTGTAAATTATCGATAAGATCTATTGTCCGTTGCTTGCACTAATTTCCTGAAGTTGGCTAAATCGCAGTAAATCGGTAAAGCAGGAAATCACAGCATCTTTAACAAATCGTGATAGAGAGGCCGAGATAAAGGTTTCGACCCTACATATCAAAAGCGCAGCTGTCAATAGTTCAGCAGGTTCACAATGCCAAAGGTTCAGTGGCACCAGGGTCCCCTGCGTCCCAATCACAGCTGTTTTTTTAAATTCTGTATTCAGGGGATGGGAGGGGTGGGGGTTATGCGTCTTGCACACACAGTGCCTGTTTTGCAGAGAAGTTTTAATAAATACACAAAGAATAATATGGAGTCTTTAGCCACGAGGAACACCTTGCCCTACCTTTTATTCTCTCCGATTCCACATCACCGCACCTACCATCCAACTCCAAAACTCGGGGGAGACTAACACTCCCTACCTCCCTTGGTGTGCATCATGGGCGTGCCCATGACGAACACAACATTTCTCCTTAACCAATACAAAACAAACATAGCTACTCAAAAAAAAGATACTATACTAATCCAGTATACAAGAATAGTACACAACAATAAATACCACATTCAGTCAATCCTCCCCGAATCCTTGCAGCCGCGTTGAGCATGGCGGTCGAGGACTCAAACTGTACCGTTCAAGTCCTTGTCTCAGAGGCACTGAGTTGATTGGTATGGAGCCAGGCACCTCCTGATCTGAATCTTGAACTGGCTCCAAATTCTGCATGTCCACACCCCCTGTAGTAGATGATTGAGAATTAGTAGCAGTCACCACCGGCCATATGCACTGGCTCAAAATTCTGCAAGTCCACACCCCATGTAGTAGATGATTGAGAATTAGTAGCAGTCACCACCGGATCCACTGTCAGGATGATCCATCCTCTCTCCTTCATCAGCTTCAGATCCCACTGTTTCCCTGAGCAGGAAGGTCTGGAATTGAAAATACAGAGGACATTAAATAACATTCACAAAACAAACATAGCTGCTCAAAAAAAAGATACTATACTAATCCAGTATGCAAGAATAGTACACAACAAGAAATGCCACATTCAGTCAATCCACTCCGAATCCTTGCAGCCGCGTTGAACATGGCGGTCGAGGACTCAAACTGTACCGTTCAAGTCCTTGCTCAGAGGCACTGAGTTGATTGGTATGGAGCCAGGCACCTCCTGATCTGAATCTTGAACTGGCTCCAAATTCTGCATGTCCACACCCCTTGTAGTAGATGATTGAGAATTAGTAGCAGTCACCACCGGCCATGTGCACTGGTTCAAACTTCTGCATGTCCACACCCCAAGTAGTCGATGATTGAGAATTAGTAGCAGTCACCACCGGATTCACTGTCAGGATGATCCATCCTCTCTCCTTCATCAGCTTCAGATCCCACTGTTTCCCTGAGCAGGAAGGTCTGGAATTGAAAATACAGAGGACATTAAACAACATTCACTCAGTACATGGCACTCATTTTGGTTTATAAGCTGGAAATTGAGCCATCAGGGCAGTGTCAAGAGTGTCAGGATGGCCGAGTGTTCTAAGGCGCTGCGTTCAGGTCGCAGTCTCCTTTGGAGGCGTGGGTTCGAATCCCACTTCTGACAAGTGTCTTTTGCGAGGTGGATACATTTTTGGACTTTTTTTTTCCAAGCACCCGTATCAAAAACAATGTCAACAGTTTCTGTAAATTATCGATAAGATCTATTGTCCGTTGCTTGCACTAATTTCCTGAAGTTGGCTAAATCGCAGTAAATCTGTAAAGCGGGAAATCACAGCATCTTCAACAAATCGTGATAGAGGGGCAGAGATAAAGGTTTCGACCCTACATATCAAGAGCGCAGCTGTCAATAGTTCAGCAGGTTCACAGTGCAGAAGGTTCAGTGGCACCAGGGTCCCCTGCGTCCCAATCACAGCTGGTTTTTAACTTCTGTATTCAGGGCATGGGAGGGGTGTGTTGCATTGTGCACACACGGTGCCTGTTTCGCAGATAAGTTTTAATAAATACACAGAGAATAATATAGATTCATTGGCCACGAGGAACACCTTCCCTGACCTTTTATTCTCCCCGGTTCCACGTCACCGCGCCTACCATCCAACTCCAAAACTCGGGGGAGACTAACACTCCCTACCTCCCTTGGTGTGCATCATAGGCGTGCCCATGACGAACACAACATTTCTCCTTAACCAATACAAAACAAACATAGCTGCTCAAAAAAAAGATACTATACTAATCCAGTATACAAGAATAGTACACAACAAGAAATGCCACATTCAGTCAATCCACCCCGAATCCTTGCAGCCGCGTTGAGCATGGCGGTCGAGGACTCAAACTGTACCATTCAAGTCCTTGTCTCAGAGGCACTGAGTTGATTGGTATGGAGCCAGGCACCTCCTGATCTGAATCTTGAACTGGCTCCAAATTCTGCATGTCCACACCCCCTGTAGTAGATGATTGAGAATTAGTAGCAGTCACCACCGGCCATGTGCACTGGCTCAAAATTCAGCATGTCCACACCCCATGTAGTAGATGATTGAGAATTAGTAGCAGTCACCACCGGATTCACTGTCAGGATGATCCATCCTCTCTCCTTCATCAGCTTCAGATCCCACTGTTTCCCTGAGCAGGAAGGTCTGGAATTGAAAATACAGAGGACATTAAACAACATTCACTCAGTACATGGCACTCATTTTGGTTTATAAGCTGGAAATTAAGCCATCAGTGCAGTGTCAAGAGTGTCAGGATGGCCGAGTGGTCTAAGGCGCTGCGTTCAGGTAGCAGTCTCCTTTGGAGGCGTGGGTTCCAATCCCACTTCTGACAAGTGTCTTTTGCGAGGTGGATACATTTTTGGACTTTTTTTTCCAAGCACCCGTATCAAAAACAATGTCAACAGTTTCTGTAAATTATCGATAAGATCTATTGTCCGTTGCTTGCACTAATTTCCTGAAGTTGGCTAAATCGCAGTAAATCGGTAAAGCGGGAAATCACAGCATCTTCAACAAATCGTGATAGAGGGGCAGAGATAAAGGTTTCGACCCTACATATCATGAGCGCAGCTGTCAATAGTTCAGCAGGTTCACAGTGCAGAAGGTTCAGTGGCACCAGGGTCCCCTGCGTCCCAATCACAGCTGGTTTTTAACTTCTGTATTCAGGGCATGGGAGGGGTGTGTTGCATCGTGCACACACGGTGCCTGTTTCGCAGATAAGTTTTAATAAATACACAGAGAATAATATAGAGTCATTGGCCACGAGGAACACCTTCCCTGACCTTTTATTCTCTCCGGTTCCACGTCACTGCGCCTACCATCCAACTCCAAAACTCGGGGGAGACTAACACTCCCTACCTCCCTTGGTGTGCATCATAGGCGTGCCCATGACGAACATAACATTTCTCCTTAACCAATAAAAAACAAACATAGCTGCTCAAAAAAAAGATACTATACTAATCCAGTATTCAAGAATAACACACAACAAGAAATGCCACATTCAGTCAATCCACCCCGAATCCTTGCAGCCGCGTTGAGCATGGCGGTCGAGGACTCAAACTGTACCGTTCAAGTCCTTGTCTCAGAGGCACTGAGTTGATTGGTATGGAGCCAGGCACCTCCTGATCTGAATCTTGAACTGGCTCCAAATTCTGCATGTCCACACCCCCTGTAGTAGATGATTGAGAATTAGTAGCAGTCACCACCGGCCATGTGCACTGGCTCAAAATTCAGCATGTCCACACCCCATGTAGTCGATGATTGAGAATTAGTAGCAGTCACCACCGGATTCACTGTCAGGATGATCCATCCTCTCTCCTTCATCAGCTTCAAATCCCACTGTTTCCCTGAGCAGGAAGGTCTGGAATTGAAAATACAGAGGACATTAAACAACATTCACTCAGTACATGGCACTCATTTTGGTTTATAAGCTGGAAATTGAGCCATCAGTGGAATGTCAAGAGTGTCAGGATGGCCGAGTGGTCTAAGGCGCTGTGTTCAGGTTGCAGTCTCCTTTGGAGGCGTGGGTTCGAATCCCACTTCTGACAAGTGTCTTTTGCGAGGTGGATACATTTTTGGACTTTTTTTTCCAAGCACCCGTATCAAAAACAATGTCAACAGTTTCTGTAAATTATCGATAAGATCTATTGTCCGTTGCTTGCACTAATTTCCTGAAGTTGGCTAAATCGCAGTAAATCGGTAAAGCGGGAAATCACAGCATCTTCAACAAATCGTGATAGAGGGGCAGAGATAAAGGTTTCGACCCTACATATCAAGACCGCAGCTGTCAATAGTTCAGCAGGTTCACAGTGCAGAAGGTTCAGTGGCACCAGGGTCCCCTGCGTCCCAATCACAGCTGGTTTTTAACTTCTGTATTCAGGGCATGGGAGGGGTGTGTTGCATCGTGCACACACGGTGCCTGTTTCGCAGATAAGTTTTAATAAATACACAGAGAATAATATAGAGTCATTCGCCATGAGGAACACCTTCCCTGACCTTTTATTCTCTCCGGTTCCACGTCACCGCGCCTACCATCCAACTCCAAAACTCGGGGGAGACTAACACTCCCTACCTCCCTTGGTGTGCATCATAGGCGTGCCCATGACGAACACAACATTTCTCCTTAACCAATACAAAACAAACATAGCTGCTCAAAAAAAAGATACTATACTAATCCAGTATACAAGAATAGTACACAACAAGAAATGCCACATTCAGTCAATCCACCCCGAATCCTTGCAGCCGCGTTGAGCATGGCGGTCGAGGACTCAAACTGTACCGTTCAAGTCCTTATCTCAGAGGCACTGAGTTGATTGGTATGGAGCCAGGCACCTCCTGATCTGAATCTTGAACTGGCTCCAAATTCTGCATGTCCACACCCCTTGTAGTAGATGATTGAGAATTAGTAGCAGTCACCACCGGCCATGTGCACTGGCTCAAACTTCTGCATTTCCACACCCCATGTAGTCGATGATTGAGAATTAGTAGCAGTCACCACCGGATTCACTGTCAGGATGATCCATCCTCTCTCCTTCATCAGCTTCAGATCCCACTGTTTCCCTGAGCAGGAAGGTCTGGAATTGAAAATACAGAGGACATTAAACAACATTCACTCAGTACATGGCACTCATTTTGGTTTATATGCTCGAAATTGAGCCATGAGGGCGGTGTGAAGAGTGTCAGGATGGCTGAGTGGTCGAAGGCGCTGTGTTCAGGTCGCAGCCTCCTTTGGAGTTGTGGGTTCAAATCCCACTTCTGACAAGTGTATTTTGCGAGGTGGATACATTTTTGGACTTTTTTTTCCCAAGCACCGTATCAAAAACAATGTCAACAGTTTCTGTAAATTATCGATAAGATCTATTTTCCGTTGCTTGCACTAATTGCCTGAAGTTGGCTAAATCGCAATAAATCGGTAAAGCAGGAAATCACAGCATCTTTAACAAATCGTGATAGAGGGGCCGAGATAAAGGTTTCGACCCTACGTATCAAAAGCGCAGCTGTCAATAGTTCAGCAGGTTCACAGTGCAGAAGGTTCAGTGGCACCAGGGTCCCCTGCGTCCCAATCACAGCTGGTTTTTAACTTCTGTATTCAGGGGATGGGAGGGGTGGGGGTGTTGCGTCTTGCACACACAGTGCCTGTTTTGCAGAGAAGTTTAAATAAATACACAAAGAATAATATGGAGTCTTTAGCCACGAGGAACACCTTCCCCTACCTTTTATTCTCTCCGATTCCACATCACCGCACCTACCATCCAACTCCAAAACTCGGGGGAGACTAACACTCCCTACCTCCCTTGGTGTGCATCATGGGCGTGCCCATGACGAACACAACATTTCTCCTTAACCAATACAAAACAAACATAGCTGCTCAAAAAAAAGATACTATACTAATCCAGTATACAAGAATAGTACACAACAATAAATACCACATTCAGTCAATCCACCCCGAATCCTTGCAGCCGCATTGAGCATGGCGGTCGAGGACTCAAACTGTACCGTTCAAGTCCTTGTCTCAGAGGCACTGAGTTGATTGGTATGGAGCCAGGCACCTCCTAATCTGAATCTTGAACTGGCTCCAAATTCTGCATGTCCACACCCCCTGTAGTAGATGATTGAGAATTAGTAGCAGTCACCACCGGCCATATGCACTGGCTCAAAATTCTGCAAGTCCACACCCCATGTAGTAGGTGATTGAGAATTAGTAGCAGTCACCACCGGATCCACTGTCAGGATGATCCATCCTCTCTCCTTCATCAGCTTCAGATCCCACTGTTTCCCTGAGCAGGAAGGTCTGGAATTGAAAATACAGAGGACATTAAACAACATTCACTCAGTACATGGCACTCATTTTGGTTTATAAGCTGGAAATTGAGCCATCAGTGGAGTCTCAAGAGTGTCTGGATGGCCGAGTGGTCTAAGGCGCTGCGTTCAGATCGCAGTCGTCTTTGGAGACGTGGGTTCGAATCCCACTTCTGACAAGTGTCTTTTGCGAGGTGGATACATTTTTGGACTCTTTTTTTTCCAAGCACCCGTATCAAAAACAATGTCAACAGTTTCTGTAAATTATCGATAAGATCTATTGTCCGTTGCTTGCACTAATTTCCTGAAGTTGGCTAAATCGCAGTAAATCGGTAAAGCGGGAAATCACAGCATCTTCAACAAATCGTGATAGAGGGGCAGAGATAAAGGTTTCGACCCTACATATCAAGAGCGCAGCTGTCAATAGTTCAGCAGGTTCACAGTGCAGAAGGTTCAGTGGCACCAGGGTCCCCTGCGTCCCAATCACAGCTGGTTTTTAACTTCTGTATTCAGGGCATGGGAGGGGTGTGTTGCATCGTGCACACACGGTGCCTGTTTCGCAGATAAGTTTTAATAAATACACAGAGAATAATATAGAGTCATTGGCCACGAGGAACACCTTCCCTGACCTTTTATTCTCTCCGGTTCCACGTCACCGCGCCTACCATCCAACTCCAAAAGTCGGGGGAGAATAACACTCCCTACCTCCCTTGGTGTGCATCATAGGCGTGCCCATGACGAACACAACATTTCTCCTTAACCAATACAAAACAAACATAGCTGCTCAAAAAAAAGATACTATACTAATCCAGTATACAAGAATAACACACAACAAGAAATGCCACATTCAGTCAATCCACCTCGAATCCTTGCAGCCGCGTTGAGCATGGCGGTCGAGGACTCAAACTGTACCGTTCAAGTCCTTGTCTCAGAGGCACTGAGTTGATTGGTATGGAGCCAGGCACCTCCTGATCTGAATCTTGAACTGGCTCCAAATTCTGCATGTCCACACCCCCTGTAGTAGATGATTGAGAATTAGTAGCAGTCACCACCGGCCATGTGCACTGGCTCAAAATTCAGCATGTCCACACCCCATGTAGTCGATGATTGAGAATTAGTAGCAGTCACCACCGGATTCACTGTCAGGATGATCCATCCTCTCTCCTTCATCAGCTTCAGATCCCACTGTTTCCCTGAGCAGGAAGATCTGGAATTGAAAATACAGAGGACATTAAACAACATTCACTCAGTACATGGCACTCATTTTGGTTTATACACTCGAAATTGAGCCATGAGGGAGCTGTGAAGAGTGTCAGGATGGCCAAGTGGTCTAAGGCGCTGCGTTCAGGTTGTAGCTTCCCTTGGAGGTGTGGGTTCAAATCCCACTTCTGACAAGTGTATTTTGCGAGGTGGATAAATTTTTGGACTTTTTTTTCCCAAGCACCGTATCAAAAACAATGTCAACAGTTTCTGTAAATTATCGATAAGATCTATTCCCGTTGCTTGCACTAATTGCCTGAAGTTGGCTAAATCGCAGTAAATCGGTAAAGAAGGAAATCACAGCATCTTCAACAAATCGTGATAGAGGGGCCGAGATAAAGGTTTCGACCCTACATATCAAAAGCGCAGCTGTCAATAGTTCAGCAGGTTCACAGTGCAGAAGGTTCAGTGGCACCAGGGTCCCCTGCGTCCCAATCACAGCTGGTTTTTAACTTCTGTATTCAGGGGATGCGAGGGGTGGGGGTGTTGAGTCGTGCACACACAGTGCCTGTTTTGCAGAGAAGTTTTAATAAATACACAAAGAATAATATAGAGTCTTTAGCCACGAGGAACACCTTCCCCTACCTTTTATTCTCTCCGATTCCACATCACCGCACCTACCATCCAACTCCAAAACTCGGGGGAGACTAACACTCCCTACCTCCCTTGGTGTGCATCACGGGCGTGCCCATGACGAACACAACATTTCTCCTTAACCAGTACAAAACAAACATAGCTGCTCAAAAAAAAGATACTATACTAATCCAGTATACAAGAATAGTACACAACAATAAATACCACATTCAGTCAATCCACCCCGAATCCTTGCAGCCTTGTTGAGCATGGCGGTCGAGGACTCAAACTGTACCGTTCAAGTCCTTGTCTCAGAGGCACTGAGTTGATTGGTATGGAGCCAGGCACCTCCTGATCTGAATCTTGAACTGGCTCCAAATTCTGCATGTCCACACCCCCTGTAGTAGATGATTGAGAATTAGTAGCAGTCACCACCGGCCATATGCACTGGCTCAAAATTCTGCAAGTCCACACCCCATGTAGTAGATGATTGAGAATTAGTAGCAGTCACCACAGGGTCCACTGTCAGGATGATCCATCCTCTCTCCTTCATCAGCTTCAGATCCCACTTTTTCCCTGAGCAGGAAGGTCTGGAATTGAAAATACAGAGGACATTAAATAACATTCACTCAGTACATGGCACTCATTTTGGTTTATAAGCTGGAAATTGAGCCATCAGTCTTGTGTCAAGAGTGTCAGGATGACCGGGTGGTTTAAGGTGCTGCATTCAGGTCACAGTCTACCTTGGAGACATGGGTTCAAACCCCTCCTCTGACAAGTGTCTTTTGCGAGGTGGATACATTTTTGGACTTTTTTTTTCCAAGCACCCTTATCAAAAACAATGTCAACAGTTTCTGTAAATTATCGATAAGATCTATTGTCCGTTGCTTGCACTAATTGCCTGAAGTTGGCTAAATCGCAGTAAATCGGTAAAGCGGGAAATCACAGCATCTTCAACAAATCGTGATAGAGGGGCCGAGATAAAGGTTTCGACCCTACATATCAAAAGCACAGCTGTCAATAGTTCAGCAGGTTCACAGTGCAGAAGGTTCAGTGGCACCAGGGTCCCCTGCGTCCCAATCACAGCTGGTTTTTAACTTCTGTATTCAGGGCATGGGAGGGGTGTGTTGCATCGTGCACACACAGTGCCTGTTTCGCAAATAAGTTTTAATAAATACACAGAGAATAATATAGAGTCATTGGCCACGAGGAACACCTTCCCTGACCTTTTATTCTCTCCGGTTCCACGTCACCGCGCCTACCATCCAACTCCAAAACTTGGGGGTGACTAACACTCCCTACCTCCCTTGGTGTGCATCATAGGCGTGCCCATGACGAACACAACATTTCTCCTTAACCAATACAAAACAAACATAGCTGCTCAAAAAAAAGATACTATACTAAACCAGTATACAAGAATAGTACACAACAAGAAATGCCACATTCAGTCAATCCACCCTGAATCCTTGCAGCCGCGTTGAGCATGGCGGTCGAGGACTCAAACTGTACCGTTCAAGTCCTTGTCTCAGAGGCACTGAGTTGATTGGTTATGGAGCCAGGCACCTCCTGATCTGAATCTTGAACTGGCTCCAAATTCTGCATGTCCACACCCCCTGTAGTAGATGATTGAGAATCAGTAGCAGTCACCACCGGCCATGTGCACTGGCTCAAAATTCAGCATGTCCACACCCCATGTAGTAGATGATTGAGAATTAGTAGCAGTCACCACCGGATCCACTGTCAGGATGATCCATCCTCTCTCCTTCATCAGCTTCAGATCCCACTGTTTCCCTGAGCAGGAAGGTCTGGAATTGGAAATACAGAGGACATTAAACAACATTCACTCAGTACATGGCACCCATTTTGGTTTATAAGCTGGAAATTGAGCCATCAGTGCAGTGTCACAAGTGTCAGGATGGCCGAGTGGTCTAAGGCGCTGCGTTCAGTTTGCAGTCTCCTTTGGAGGCGTGGGTTCGAATTCCTCTTCTGACAAGTGTCTTTTGCGAGGTGGATACATTTTTTGACTTTTTTTTTCCAAGCACCCGTATCAAAAACAATATCAACAGTTTCTGTAAATTATCGATAAGATCTATTGTCCGTTGCTTGCACTAATTTCCTGAAGTTGGCTAAATCGCAGTAAATCGGTAAAGCTGGAAATCACAGCATCTTCAACAAATCGTGATAGAGGGGCAGAGATAAAGGTTTTGACCCTATATATCAAGAGCGCAGCTGTCAATAGTTCAGCAGGTTCACAGTGCAGAAGGTTCAGTGGCACCAGGGTCCCCTGCATCCCAATAACAGCTGGTTTTTAACTTCTGTATTCAGGGCATGGGAGGGGTGTGTTGCATCGTGCACACATGGTGTCTGTTTCGCAGATAAGTTTTAATAAATACACAGAGAATAATATGGAGTCATTGTCCACGAGGAACACCTTCCCTGGCCTTTTATTCTCTCCGGTTCCACGTCACCGCGCCTACCATCCAACTCCAAAACTCGGGGGAGACTAACACTCCCTACCTCCCTTGGTGTGCATCATAGGCGTGCCCATGACGAACACAACATTTCTCCTTAACCAATACAAAACAAACATAGCTGCTCAAAAAAAAGATACTATACTAATCCAGTATACAAGAATAGTACACAACAAGAAATGCCACATTCAGTCAATCCACCCCGAATCCTTGCAGCCGCGTTGAACATGGCGGTCGAGGACTCAAACTGTACCGTTCAAGTCCTTGTCTCAGAGGCACTGAGTTGATTGGTATGGAGCCAGGCACCTCCTGATCTGAATCTTGAACTGGCTCCAAATTCTGCATGTCCACACCCCTTGTAGTAGATGATTGAGAATTAGTAGCAGTCACCACCGGCCATATGCACTGGCTCAAACTTCTGCTTGGCCACACCCCAAGTAGTCGATGATTGAGAATTAGTAGCAGTCACCACCGGATTCACTGTCAGGATGATCCATCCTCTCTCCTTCATCAGCTTCAGATCCCACTGTTTCCCTGAGCAGGAAGGTCTGGAATTGAAAATACAGAGGACATTAAACAACATTCACTCAGTACATGGCACTCATTTTGGTTTATAAGCTGGAAATTGAGCCATCAGTGCAGTGTCAAGAGTGTCAGGGTGGCCGAGTGGTCTACGGCGCTGTGTTCAGGTCGCAGTCTCCTTTGGAGGCGTGGGTTCAAATCCCACTTCTGACAAGTGTCTTTTGCGAGGTGGATACATTTTTGGACTTTTTTTTTCCAAGCACCCGTATCAAAAACAATGTCAACAGTTTCTGTAAATTATCGATAAGATCTATTGTCCGTTGCTTGCACTAATTTCCTGAAGTTGGTTAAATCGCAGTAAATCGGTAAAGCGGGAAATCACAGCATCTTCAACAAATCGTGATAGAGGGGCAGAGATAAAGGTTTCGACCCTACATATCAAGAGCGCAGCTGTCAATAGTTCAGCAGGTTCACAGTGCAGAAGGTTCAGTGGCACCAGGGTCCCCTGCGTCCCAATAACAGCTGGTTTTTAACTTCTGTATTCAGGGCATGTGAGGGGTGTGTTGCATCGTGCACACATGGTGCCTGTTTCGCAGATAAGTTTTAATAAATACACAGAGAATAATATGGAGTCATTGTCCACGAGGAACACCTTCCCTGGCCTTTTATTCTCTCCGGTTCCACGTCACCGGGCCTACCATCCAACCCCAAAACTCGGGGGAGACTAACACTCCCTACCTCCCTTGGTGTGCATCATAGGCGTGCCCATGACGAACACAACATTTCTCCTTAACCAATACAAAACAAACATAGCTGCTCAAAAAAAAGATACTATACTAATCCAGTATACAAGAATAGTACACAACAAGAAATGCCACATTCAGTCAATCCACCCCGAATCCTTGCAGCCGCGTTGAACATGGCGGTCGAGGACTCAAACTGTACCGTTCAAGTCCTTGTCTCAGAGGCACTGAGTTGATTGGTATGGAGCCAGGCACCTCCTTATCTGAATCTTGAACTGGCTCCAAATTCTGCATGTCCACACCCCTTGTAGTAGATGATTGAGAATTAGTAGCAGTCACCACCGGCCATATGCACTGGTTCAAACTTCTGCTTGGCCACACCCCAAGTAGTCGATGATTGAGAATTAGTAGCAGTCACCACCGGATTCACTGTCAGGATGATTCATCCTCTCTCCTTCATCAGCTTCAGATCCCACTGTTTCCCTGAGCAGGAAGGTCTGGAATTGAAAATACAGAGGACATTAAACAACATTCACTCAGTACATGGCACTCATTTTGGATTATAAGCTGGAAATTGAGCCATCAGGGCAGTGTCAAGAGTGTCAGGATGGCCGAGTGGTGTAAGGTGCTGCGTTCAGGTCGCAGTCTCCTTTGGAGGTGGGGGTTCGAATCCCACTTCTGACAAGTGTCTTTTGCGAGGTGGATACATTTTTGGACTTTTTTTTTCCAAGCACCCGTATCAAAAACAATGTCAACAGTTTCTGTAAATTATCGATAAGATCTATTGTCCGTTGCTTGCACTAATTTCCTGAAGTTGGCTAAATCGCAGTAAATCGGTAAAGCGGGAAATCACAGCATCTTCAACAAATCGTGATAGAGGGGCAGAGATAAAGGTTTCGACCCTACATATCAAGAGCCCAGCTGTCAATAGTTCAGCAGGTTTACAGTGCAGAAGGTTCAGTGGCACCAGGGTCCCCTGCGTCCCAATCACAGCTGGTTTTTAACTTCTGTATTCAGGGCATGGGAGGGGTGTGTTGCATCGTGCACACACAGTGCCTGTTTCGCAGATAAGTTTTAATAAATACACAGAGAATAATATAGAGTCATTGGCCACGAGGAACACCTTCCCTGACCTTTTATTCTCTCCGGTTCCACGTCACCGCGCCTACCATCCAACTCCAAAACTCGGGGGAGACTAACACTCCCTACCTCCCTTGGTGTGCATCATAGGCGTGCCCATGACGAACACAACATTTCTCCTTAACCAATACAAAACAAACATAGCTGCTCAAAAAAAAGATACTATACTAATCCAGTATACAAGAATAGTACACAACAAGAAATGCCACATTCAGTCAATCCACCCCGAATCCTTGCAGCCGCGTTGAACATGGCGGTCGAGGACTCAAACTGTACCGTTCAAGTCCTTGCTCAGAGGTACTGAGTTGATTGGTATTTAGCCAGGCACCTCCTGATCTGAATCTTGAACTGGCTCCAAATTCTGCATGTCCACACCCCTTGTAGTAGATGATTGAGAATTAGTAGCAGTCACCACCGGCCATGTGCACTGGTTCAAACTTCTGCATGTCCACACCCCAAGTAGTCGATGATTGAGAATTAGTAGCAGTCACCACCGGATTCACTGTCAGGATGATCCATCCTCTCTCATTCACCAGCTTCAGATCCCACTGTTTCCCTGAGCAGGAAGGTCTGGAATTGAAAATACAGAGGACATTAAACAACATTCACTCAGTACATGGCACTCATTTTGGTTTATAAGCTGGAAATTGAGCCATCAGTGCAGTGTTAATAGTGTCAGGATGGCTGAGTGGTCTAAGGCGCTGCGTTCAGGTTGCAGTCTCCTTTGGAGGCATGGGTTCGAATCCCACTTCTGACAAGTGTCTTTTGCGAGGTGGATACATTTTTGGACTTTTTTTTTCCAAGCACCCGTATCAAAAACAATGTCAACAGTTTCTGTAAATTATCGATAAGATCTATTGTCCGTTGCTTGCACTAATTTCCTGAAGTTGGCTAAATCGCAGTAAATCGGTAAAGCGGGAAATCACAGCATCTTCAACAAATCGTGATAGAGGGGCAGAGATAAAGGTTTCGACCCTACATATCAAGAGCGCAGCTGTCAATAGTTCAGCAGGTTGACAGTGCAGAAGGTTCAGTGGCACCAGGGTCCCCTGCGTCCCAATCACAGCTGGTTTTTAACTTCTGTATTCAGGGCATGGGAGGGATGTGTTGCATCGTGCACACACGGTGCCTGTTTCGCAGATAAGTTTTAATAAATACATACAGAATAATATAGAGTCATTGGCCACGAGGAACAGCTTCCCTGACCTTTTATTCTCTCCGGTTCCACGTCACCGCGCCTACCATCCAACTCCAAAACTCGGGGGAGACTAACACTCCCTACCTCCCTTGGTGTGCATCATAGGAGTGCCCATGACGAACACAACATTTCTCCTTAACCAATACAAAACAGACATAGCTGCTCAATAAAAAGATACTATACTAAACCAGTATACAAGAATAGTACACAACAAGAAATGCCACATTCAGTCAATCCACCGTGAATCCTTGCAGCCGCGTTGAGCATGGCGGTCGAGGACTCAATCTGTACCGTTCAAGTCCTTGTCTCAGAGGCACTGGGTTGATTGGTATGGAGCCAGGCACCTCCTGATCTGAATCTTGAACTGGCTCCAAATTCTGCATGTCCACACCCCTTGTAGTAGATGATTGAGAATTAGTAGCAGTCACCACCGGCCATGTGCACTGGCTCAAAATTCAGCATGTCCACACCCCATGTAGTAGATGATTGAGAATTAGTAGCAGTCACCACCGGATTCACTGTCAGGATGATCCATCCTCTCTCCTTCATCAGCTTCAGATCCCACTGTTTCCCTGAGCAGGAAGGTCTGGAATTGAAAATACAGAGGACATTAAATAACATTCACTCAGTACATGGCACTCATTTTGGTTTATAAGCTGAAAATTGAGCCATCAGTCTGGTGTCAAGAGTGTCAGGATGGCCGGGTGGTCTAAGGTGCTGCATTCAGGTCACAGTCTCCCTTGGAGACATGGGTTCAAACCCCTCTTCTCACAAGTGTCTTTTGCGAGGTGGATACATTTTTTGACTTTTTTTTTTCCAAGCACCCTTATCAAAAACAATGTCAACAGTTTCTGTAAATTATCGATAAGATCTATTGTCCGTTGCTTGCACTAATTGCCTGAAGTTTGCTAAATCGCAGTAATTTGGTAAAGCAGGAAATCACAGCATCTTCAACAAATCGTGATAGAGGGGCCGAGATAAAGGTTTCGACCCTACATATCAAAAGCACAGCTGTCAATAGTTCAGCAGGTTCACAGTGCAGAAGGTTCAGTGGCACCAGGGTCCCCTGCGTCCCAATCACAGCTGGTTTTTAACTTTTGTATTCAGGGCATGGGAGGGGTGTGTTGCATTGTGCACACAAAGTGCCTGTTTCGCAAATAAGTTTGAATAAATACACAGAGAATAATATAGAGTCATTGGCCACGAGGAACACCTTCCCTGACCTTTTATTCTCTCCGGTTCCACGTCACCGTGCCTACCATCCAACTCCAAAACTCGGGGGAGACTAACACTCCCTACCTCCCTTGGTGTGCATCATAGGCGTGCCCATGACGAACACAACATTTCTCCTTAACCAATACAAAACAAACATAGCTGCTCAAAAAAAAAGATACTATACTAAACCAGTATACAAGAATAGTACACAACAAGAAATGCCACATTCAGTCAATCCACCCCGAATCCTTGCAGCCGCGTTGAGCATGGCGGTCGAGGACTCAAACTGTACCGTTCAAGTCCTTGTCTCAGAGGCACTGAGTTGATTGGTATGGAGCCAGGCACCTCCTGATCTGAATCTTGAACTGGCTCCAAATTCTGCATGTCCACACCCCTTGTAGTAGATGATTGAGAATTAGTAGCAGTCACCACCGGCCATGTGCACTGGCTCAAACTTCTGCATGTCCACACCCCAAGTAGTCGATGATTGCGAATTAGTAGCAGTCACCACCGGATTCACTGTCAGGATGATCCATCCTCTCTCCTTCATCAGCTTCAGATCCCACTGTTTCCCTGAGCAGGAAGGTCTGGAATGGAAAATACAGAGGACATTAAACAACATTCACTCAGTACATGGCACTCAATTTGGTTTATAAGCTGGAAATTGAGCCATCAGTGCAGTGTCAAGAGTGTCAGGATGGCCGAGTGGTCTAAGGCGCTGCGTTCAGGTTGCAGTCTCCTTTGGAGGCGTTGGTTCGAATCCCACTTCTGACAAGTGTCTTTTGCGAGGTGGATACATTTTTGGACTTTTTTTTTCCAAGCACCCGTATCAAAAACAATGTCAACAGTTTCTGTAAATTATCGATAAGATCTATTGTCCGTTGCTTGCACTAATTTCCTGAAGTTGGCTAAATCGCAGTAAATCGGTAAAGCGGGAAATCACAGCATCTTCAACAAATCGTGATAGAGGGGCAGAGATAAAGGTTTCGACCCTACATATCAAGAGCGCAGCTGTCAATAGTTCAGCAGGTTGACAGTGCAGAAGGTTCAGTGGCACCAGGGTCCCCTGCGTCCCAATCACAGCTGGTTTTTAACTTCTGTATTCAGGGCATGGGAGGGGTGTGTTGCATCGTGCACACACGGTGCCTATTTCGCAGATAAGTTTTAATAAATACACAGAGAATAATATAGAGTCATTGGCCACGAGGAACACCTTCCCTGACCTTTTATTCTCTCCGGTTCCACGTCACCGCGCCTACCATCCAACTCCAAAAGTTGGGGGAGACTAACACTCCCTACCTCCCTTGGTGTGCATCATAGGCGTGCCCATGACGAACACAACATTTCTCCTTAACCAATACAAAACAAACATAGCTGCTCAAAAAAAAGATACTATACTAATCCAGTATACAAGAATAGTACACAACAAGAAATGCCACATTCAGTCAATCCACCCCGAATCCTTGCAGCCGCGTTGAGCATGGCGGTCGAGGACTCAAACTGTACCGTTCAAGTCCTTGTCTCAGAGGCACTGAGTTGATTGGTATGGAGCCAGGCACCTCCTGATCTGAATCTTGAACTGGCTCCAAATTCTGCATGTCCAGACCCCTTGTAGTAGATGATTGAGAATTAGTAGCAGTCACCACCGGCCATGTGCACTGGCTCAAACTTCTGAATGTCCACACCCCAAGTAGTCGATGATTGCGAATTAGTAGCAGTCACCACCGGATTCACTGTCAGGATGATCCATCCTCTCTCCTTCATCAGCTTCAGATCCCACTGTTTCCCTGAGCAGGAAGGTCGGGAATTGAAAATACAGAGGACATTAAACAAAATTCACTCAGTACATGGCACTCATTTTGGTTTATAAGCTGGAAATTGAGCCATCAGTGCAGTGTTAAGAGTGTCAGGATGGCCGAGTGGTCTAAGGCGCTGCGTTCAGGTCGCAGTCTCCTTTGGAGGCGTGGGTTCGAATCCCACTTCTGACAAGTGTCTTTTGCGAGGTGGATACATTTTTGGACTTTTTTTTTCCAATCACCCGTATCAAAAACAATGTCAACAGTTTCTGTAAATTATCGATAAGATCTATTGTCCGTTGCTTGCACTAATTTCCTGAAGTTGGCTAAATCGCAGTAAATCGGTAAAGCGGGAAATCACAGCATCTTCAACAAATCGTGATAGAGGGGCAGAGATAAAGGCTTCGACCCTACATATCAAGAGCGCAGCTGTCAATAGTTCAGCAGGTTCACAGTGCAGAAGGTTCAGTGGCACCAGGGTCCCCTGCGTCCCAATCACAGCTGGTTTTTAACTTCTGTATTCAGGGCATCGGAGGGGTGTGTTGCATCGTGCACACACAGTGCCTGTTTCGCAGATAAGTTTTAATAAATACACAGAGAATAATATAGAGTCATTGGCCACGAGGAACACCTTCCCTGACCTTTTATTCTCTCCAGTTCCACGTCACCGCGCCTACCATCCAACTCCAAAAGTTGGGGGAGACTAACACTCCCTACCTCCCTTGGTGTGCATCATAGGCGTGCCCATGACGAACACAACATTTCTCCTTAAACAATACAAAACAAACATAGCTGCTCAAAAAAAAGATACTATACTAATCCAGTATACAAGAATAGTACACAACAAGAAATGCCACATTCAGTCAATCCCCCCCGAATCCTTGCAGCCGCGTTGAGCATGGCGGTCGAGGACTCAAACTGTACCGTTCAAGTCCTTGTCTCAGAGGCACTGAGTTGATTGGTATGGAGCCAGGCACCTCCTGATCTGAATCTTGAACTGGCTCCAAATTCTGCATGTCCACACCCCTTGTAGTAGATGATTGAGAATTAGTAGCAGTCACCACCGGCCATGTGCACTGGCTCAAACTTCTGCATGTCCACACCCCAAGTAGTCGATGATTGCGAATTAGTAGCAGTCACCACCGGATTCACTATCAGGATGATCCATCCTCTCTCCTTCATCAGCTTCAGATCCCACTGTTTCCCTGAGTAGGAAGGTCTGGAATTGAAAATACAGAGGACATTAAACAAAATTCACTCAGTACATGGCACTCATTTTGGTTTATAAGCTGGAAATTGAGCCATCAGTGGAGTGTTAAGAGTGTCAGGATGGCCGAGTCGTCTAAGGCGCTGCGTTCAGGTCGCAGTCTCCTTTGGAGGCGTGGGTTTGAATCCCACTTCTGACTAGTGTCTTTTGCAAGGTGGATACATTTTTGGACTTTTTTTTTCCAAGCACCCGTATCAAAAGCAATGTCAACAGTTTCTGTAAATTATCGATAAGATCTATTGTCCGTTGCTTGCACTAATTTCCTGAAGTTGGCTAAATCGCAGTAAATCGGTAAAGCAGGAAATCACAGCATCTTCAACAAATCGTGATAGAGGGGCAGAGATAAAGGTTTCGACCCTACATATCAAGAGCGCAGCTGTCAATAGTTCAGCAGGTTCACAGTGCAGAAGGTTCAGTGGCACCAGGGTCCCCTGCGTCCCAATCACAGCTGGTTTTTAACTTCTGTATTCAGGGCATGGGAGGGGTGTGTTGCATCGTGCACACACGGTGCCTGTTTCGCAGATAAGTTTTAATAAATACACAGAGAATAATATAGAGTCATTGGCCACGAGGAACACCTTCCCTGACCTTTTATTCTCTCCGGTTCCACGTTACCGCGCCTACCATCCAACTCCAAAACTCGGGGGAGACTAACACTCCCTACCTCCCTTGGTGTGCATCATAGGCGTGCCCATGACGAACACAACATTTCTCCTTAACCAATACAAAACAAACATAGCTGCTCAAAAAAAAGATACTATACTAATCCAGTATACAAGAATAGTACACAACAAGAAATGCCACATTCAGTCAATCCACCCCGAATCCTTGCAGCCGCGTTGAGCATGGCGGTCGAGGACTCACACTGTACCGTTCAAGTCCTTGTCTCTGAGGCACTGAGTTGATTGGTATGGAGCCAGGCACCTCCTGATCTGAATCTTGAACTGGCTCCAAATTCTGCATGTCCACACCCCTTGTAGTAGATGATTGAGAATTAGTAGCAGTCACCACCGGAATCACTGTCAGAATGATCCATCCTCTCTCCTTCATCAGCTTCAGATCCCACTGTTTCCCTGAGCAGGAAGGTCTGGAATTGAAAATACAGAGGACATTAAACAACATTCACTCAGTACATGGCACTCATTTTGGTTTATAAGCTGGAAATTGAGCCATCAGAGCAGTGTCAAGAGTGTCAGGATGGCCGAGTGGTCTAAGGCTCTGCGTTTAGGTCGCAGTCTCCTTTGGAGGCGTGGGTTTGAATCCCCCTTCTGACAAGGGTCTTTTGCGAGGTGGATACATTTTTGGACTTTTTTTTTCCAAGCACCCGTATCAAAAACAATGTCAACAGTTTCTGTAAATTATCGATAAGATCTATTGTCCGTTGCTTGCACTAATTTCCTGAAGTTGGCTAAATCGCAGTAAATCGGTAAAGCGGGAAATCACAGCATCTTCAACAAATCGTGATAGAGGGGCCGAGATAAAGGTTTCGACACTACATATCAAAAGCGCAGCTGTCAATAGTTCAGCAGGTTCACAGTGCAGAAGGTTCAGTGGCACCAGGGTCCCCTGCGTCCCAATCAGAGCTGGTTTTTAACTTCTGTATTCAGGGGATGGGAGGGGTGGGGGTGTTGCGTCGTGCACACACAGTGCCTGTTTTGCAGAGAAGTTTTAATAAATACACAAAGAATAATATGGAGTCTTTGGCCACAAGGAACACCTTCCCCTACCTTTTATTCTCTCCGATTCCACATCACCGCACCTAACATCCAACTCCAAAACTCAGGGGAGACTAACACTCCCTACCTCCCTTTGTGTGCATCATGGGCGTGCCCATGACGAATACAACATTTCTCCTTAACCAATACAAAACAAACATAGCTGCTCAAAAAAAAGATACTATACTAATCCAGTATACAAGAATAGTACACAACAATAAATACCACATTCAGTCAATCCACCCCGAATCCTTGCAGCCGCGTTGAGCATGGCGGTCGAGGACTCAAACTGTACCGTTCAAGTCCTTGTCTCAGAGGCACTGAGTTGATTGGTATGGAGCCAGGCACCTCCTGATCTGAATCTTGAACTGGCTCCAAATTCTGCATGTCCACACCCCCTGTAGTAGAGGATTGAGAATTAGTAGCAGTCACCACCGGCCATATGCACTGGCTCAAAATTCTGCAAGTCCACACCCCATGTAGTAGATGATTGAGAATTAGTAGCAGTCACCACAGAGTCCACTGTCAGGATGATCCATCCTCTCTCCTTCATCAGCTTCAGATCCCACTGTTTCCCTGAGCAGGAAGGTCTGGAATTGAAAACACTGAGGACATTAAATAACATTCACTCAGTACATGGCACTCATTTTGGTTTATAAGCTGGAAATTGAGCCATCAGTCTGGTGTCAAGAGTGTCAGGATGGCCGGGTGGTCTAAGGTGCTGCATTCAGGTCACAGTCTCCCTTGGAGATGTGTGTTCAAACCCCTCTTCTAACAAGTGTCTTTACGAGGTGGATACATTTTTGGACTTTTTTTTCCAAGCACCCTTATCAAAAACAATGTCAACAGTTTCTGTAAATTATGGATAAGATCTATTGTCCGTTGCTTGCACTAATTGCCTGAAGTTGGCTAAATCGCAGTAAATCGGTAAAGCAGGAAATCACAGCATCTTCAACAAATCGTGATAGAGGGGCCGAGATAAAGGTTTCGACCCTACATATCAAAAGCACAGCCGTCAATAGTTCAGCAGGTTCACAGTGCAGAAGGTTCAGTGGCACCAGGGTCCCCTGCATCCCAATCACAGCTGGTTTTTAACTTCTGTATTCTGGGCATGGGAGGGGTGTGTTGCATCGTGCACACACAGTGCCTGTTTCGCAAATAAGTTTTAATAAATACACAGAGAATAATATAGAGTCATTGGCCACGAGGAACACCTTCCCTGACCTTTTATTCTCTCCGGTTCCACGTCACCGCGCCTACCATCCAACTCCAAAACTCGGGGGAGACTAACACTCCCTACCTCCCTTGGTGTGCATCATAGGCGTGCCCATGAAGAACACAACATTTCTCCTTAACCAATACAAAACAAACATAGCTGCTCAAAAAAAAGATACTATACTAATCCAGTATACAAGAATAGTACACAACAAGAAATGCCACATTCAGTCAATCCACCCCGAATCCTTGCAGCCGCGTTGAGCATGGCGGTCGAGGACTCAAACTGTACCGTTCATGTCCTTGTCTCAGAGGCACTGAGTTGATTGGTATGGAGCCAGGCACCTCCTGATCTGAATCTTGAACTGGCTCCAAATTCTGCATGTCCACACCCCTTGTAGTAGATGATTGAGAATTAGTAGCAGTCACCACCGGCCATGTGCACTGGCTCAAACTTCTGCATGTCAACACCCCATGTAGTTGATGAGTGAGAATTAGTAGCAGTCACCACCGGATTCACTGTCAGGATGATCCATCCTCTCTCCTTCATCAGCTTCAGATCCCACTGTTTCCCTGTGCAGGAAGGTCTGGAATTGAAAATACAGAGGACATTAAACAACATTCACTCAGTACATGGCACTAATTTTGGTTTATAAGCTGGAAATTGAGCCATCAGTGCAGTGTTAAGAGTGTCAGGATGGCCGAGTGGTCTAAGGCGCTGCGTTCAGATTGCAGTCTCCTTTGGAGGCGTGGGTTCAAATCCCACTTCTGACAAGTGTCTTTTGCGAGGTGGATACATTTTTGGACTTTTTTTTTCCAAGCACCCGTATCAAAAACAATGTCAACAGTTTCTGTAAATTATCGATAAGATCTATTGTCCGTTGCTTGCACTAATTTCCTGAAGTTGGCTAAATCGCAGTAAATCGGTAAAGCGGGAAATCACAGCATCTTCAACAAATCGTGATAGAGGGGCAGAGATAAAGGTTTCGACCCTACATATCAAGAGCGCAGCTGTCAATAGTTCAGCAGGTTCACAGTGCAGAAGGTTCAGTGGCACCAGGGTCCCCTGCGTCCCAATCACAGCTGGTTTTTAACTTCTGTATTCAGGGCATGGGAGGGGTGTGTTGCATCGTGCACACACGGTGCCTGTTTCGCAGATAAGTTTTAATAAATACACAGAGAATAATATAGAGTCATTGGCCTCGAGGAACACCTTCCCTGACCTTTTATTCTCTCCGGTTCCACGTCACCGCGCCTACCATCCAACTCCAAAAGTTGGGGGAGACTAACACTCCCTACCTCCCTTGGTGTGCATCATAGGCGTGCCCATGACGAACACAACATTTCTCCTTAACCAATACAAAACAAACATAGCTGCTCAAAAAAAAGATACTATACTAATCCAGTATACAAGAATAGTACACAACAAGAAATGCCACTTTCAGTCAATCCACCCGAATCCTTGCAGCCGCGTTGAGCATGGCGGTCGAGGACTCAAACTGTACCGTTCAAGTTCTTGTCTCAGAGGCACTGAGTTGATTTTTATGGAGCCAGGCACCTCCTGATCTGAATCTTGAACTGGCTCCAAATTCTGCATGTCCACACCCCTTCTAGTAGATGATTGAGAATTAGTAGCAGTCACCACCGGCCATGTGCACTGGCTCAAACTTCTGCATGTCCACACCCCAAATAGTCGATGATTGCGAATTAGTAGCAGTCACCACCGGATTCACTGTCATGATGATCCATCCTCTCTCCTTCATCAGCTTCAGATCCCACTGTTTCCCTGAGCAGGAAGGTCTGGAATTGAAAATACAGAGGACATTAAACAAAATTCACTCAGTACATGGCACTCATTTTGGTTTATAAGCTGGAAATTGAGCCATCAGTGCAGTGTTAAGAGTGTCAGGATGGCCGAGTGGTCTAAGGCGCTGCGTTCAGGTCGCAGTCTCCTTTGGAGGCGTGGGTTCGAATCCCACTTCTGACAAGTGTCTTTTGCGAGGTGGATACATTTTTGGACTTTTTTTTTCCAATCACCCGTATCAAAAACAATGTCAACAGTTTCTGTAAATTATCGATAAGATCTATTGTCCGTTGCTTGCACTAATTGCCTGAAGTTGGCTAAATCGCAGTAAATCGGTAAAGCAGGAAATCACAGCATCTTCAACAAATCGTGATAGAGGGGCCGAGATAAAGGTTTCGACCCTACATATCAAAAGCACAGCCGTCAATAGTTCAGCAGGTTCACAGTGCAGAAGGTTCAGTGGCACCAGGGTCCCCTGCATCCCAATCACAGCTGGTTTTTAACTTCTGTATTCTGGGCATGGGAGGGGTGTGTTGCATCGTGCACACACAGTGCCTGTTTCGCAAATAAGTTTTAATAAATACACAGAGAATAATATAGAGTCATTGGCCACGAGGAACACCTTCCCTGACCTTTTATTCTCTCCGGGTCCACGTCACCGCGCCTACCATCCAACTCCAAAACTCGGGGGAGACTAACACTCCCTACCTCCCTTGGTGTGCATCATAGGCGTGCCCATGATGAACACAACATTTCTCCTTAACCAATACAAAACAAACATAGCTGCTCAAAAAAAAGATACTATACTAATCCAGTATACAAGAATAGTACACAACAAGAAATGCCACATTCAGTCAATCCACCCCGAATCCTTGCAGCCGCGTTGAGCATGGCGGTCGAGGACTCAAACTGTACCGTTCATGTCCTTGTCTCAGAGGCACTGAGTTGATTGGTATGGAGCCAGGCACCTCCTGATCTGAATCTTGAACTGGCTCCAAATTCTGCATGTCCACACCCCTTGTAGTAGATGATTGAGAATTAGTAGCAGTCACCACCGGCCATGTGCACTGGCTCAAACTTCTGCATGTCAACACCCCATGTAGTTGATGATTGAGAATTAGTAGCAGTCACCACCGGATTCACTGTCAGGATGATCCATCCTCTCTCCTTCATCAGCTTCAGATCCCACTGTTTCCCTGAGCAGGAAGGTCTGGAATTGAAAATACAGAGGACATTAAACAACATTCACTCAGTACATGGCACTCATTTTGGTTTATAAGCTGGAAATTGAGCCATCAGTGCAGTGTTAAGAGTGTCAGGATGGCCGAGTGGTCTAAGGCGCTGCGTTCAGATTGCAGTCTCCTTTGGAGGCGTGGGTTCAAATCCCACTTCTGACAAGTGTCTTTTGCGAGGTGGATACATTTTTGGACTTTTTTTTTCCAAGCACCCGTATCAAAAACAATGTCAACAGTTTCTGTAAATTATCGATAAGATCTATTGTCCGTTGCTTGCACTAATTTCCTGAAGTTGGCTAAATCGCAGTAAATCGGTAAAGCGGGAAATCACAGCATCTTCAACAAATCGTGATAGAGGGGCAGAGATAAAGGTTTCGACCCTACATATCAAGAGCGCAGCTGTCAATAGTTCAGCAGGTTCACAGTGCAGAAGGTTCAGTGGCACCAGGGTCCCCTGCGTCCCAATCACAGCTGGTTTTTAACTTCTGTATTCAGGGCATGGGAGGGGTGTGTTGCATCGTGCACACACGGTGCCTGTTTCGCAGATAAGTTTTAATAAATACACAGAGAATAATATAGAGTCATTGGCCTCGAGGAACACCTTCCCTGACCTTTTATTCTCTCCGGTTCCACGTCACCGCGCCTACCATCCAACTCCAAAAGTTGGGGGAGACTAACACTCCCTACCTCCCTTGGTGTGCATCATAGGCGTGCCCATGACGAACACAACATTTCTCCTTAAACAATACAAAACAAACATAGCTGCTCAAAAAAAAGATACTATACTAATCCAGTATACAAGAATAGTACACAACAAGAAATGCCACATTCAGTCAATCCCCCCCGAATCCTTGCAGCCGCGTTGAGCATGGCGGTCGAGGACTCAAACTGTACCGTTCAAGTCCTTGTCTCAGAGGCACTGAGTTGATTGGTATGGAGCCAGGCACCTCCTGATCTGAATCTTGAACTGGCTCCAAATTCTGCATGTCCACACCCCTTGTAGTAGATGATTGAGAATTAGTAGCAGTCACCACCGGCCATGTGCACTGGCTCAAACTTCTGCATGTCCACACCCCAAGTAGTCGATGATTGCGAATTAGTAGCAGTCACCACCGGATTCACTGTCAGGATGATCCATCCTCTCTCCTTCATCAGCTTCAGATCCCACTGTTTCCCTGAGTAGGAAGGTCTGGAATTGAAAATACAGAGGACATTCAACAAAATTCACTCAGTACATGGCACTCAATTTGGTTTATAAGCTGGAAATTGAGCCATCAGTGGAGTGTTAAGAGTGTCAGGATGGCCGAGTTGTCTAAGGCGCTGTGTTCAGGTCGCAGTCTCCTTTGGAGGCGTGGGTTTGAATCCCACTTCTGACAAGTGTCTTTTGCAAGGTGGATACATTTTTGGACTTTTTTTTTCCAAGCACCCGTATCAAAAACAATGTCAACAGTTTCTGTAAATTATCGATAAGATCTATTGTCCGTTGCTTGCACTAATTTCCTGAAGTTGGCTAAATCGCAGTAAATCGGTAAAGCAGGAAATCACAGCATCTTCAACAAATCGTGATAGAGGGGCAGAGATAAAGGTTTCAACCCTACATATCAAGAGCGCAGCTGTCAATAGTTCAGCAGGTTCACAGTGCAGAAGGTTCAGTGGCACCAGGGTCCCCTGCGTCCCAATCACAGCTGGTTTTTAACTTCTGTATTCAGGGCATGGGAGGGGTGTGTTGCATCGTGCACACACGGTGCCTGTTTCGCAGATAAGTTTTAATAAATACACAGAGAATAATATAGAGTCATTGGCCACGAGGAACACCTTCCCTGACCTTTTATTCTCTCCGGTTCCACGTCACCGCGCCTACCATCCAACTCCAAAACTCGGGGGAGACTAACACTCCCTACCTCCCTTGGTGTGCATCATAGGCGTGCCCATGACGAACACAACATTTCTCCTTAACCAATACAAAACAAACATAGCTGCTCAAAAAAAAGATACTATACTAATCCAGTATACAAGAATAGTACACAACAAGAAATGCCACATTCAGTCAATCCACCCCGAATCCTTGCAGCCGCGTTGAGCATGGCGGTCGAGGACTCACACTGTACCGTTCAAGTCCTTGTCTCTGAGGCACTGAGTTGATTGGTATGGAGCCAGGCACCTCCTGATCTGAATCTTGAACTGGCTCCAAATTCTGCATGTCCACACCCCTTGTAGTAGATGATTGAGAATTAGTAGCAGTCACCACCGGCCATGTGCACTGGTTCAAACTTCTGCATGTCCACACCCCAAGTAGTCGATGATTGAGAATTAGTAGCAGTCACCACCGGATTCACTGTCAGAATGATCCATCCTCTCTCCTTCATCAGCTTCAGATCCCACTGTTTCCCTGAGCAGGAAGGTCTGGAATTGAAAATACAGAGGACATTAAACAACATTCACTCAGTACATGGCACTCATTTTGGTTTATAAGCTGGAAATTGAGCCATCAGTGCAGTGTCAAGAGTGTCAGGATGGCCGAGTGGTCTAAGGCTCTGCGTTTAGGTCGCAGTCTCCTTTGGAGGCGTGGGTTCGAATCCTCCTTCTGACAAGTGTCTTTTGCGAGGTGGATACATTTTTGGACTTTTTTTTTCCATGCACCCGTATCAAAAACAATGTCAACAGTTTCTGTAAATTATCGATAAGATCTATTGTCCGTTGCTTGCACTAATTTCCTGAAGTTGGCTAAATCGCAGTAAATCGGTAAAGCGGGAAATCACAGCATCTTCAACAAATCGTGATAGAGGGGCCGAGATAAAGGTTTCGACCCTACATATCAAAAGCGCAGCTGTCAATAGTTCAGCAGGTTCACAGTGCAGAAGGTTCAGTGGCACCAGGGTCCCCTGCGTCCCAATCAGAGCTGGTTTTTAACTTCTGTATTCAGGGGATGGGAGGGGTGGGGGTGTTGCGTCGTGCACACACAGTGCCTGTTTTGCAGAGAAGTTTTAATAAATACACAAAGAATAATATGGAGTCTTTGGCCACAAGGAACACCTTCCCCTACCTTTTATTCTCTCCGATTCCACATCACCGCACCTAACATCCAACTCCAAAACTCAGGGGAGACTAACACTCCCTACCTCCCTTGGTGTGCATCATGGGCGTGCCCATGACGAATACAACATTTCTCCTTAACCAATACAAAACAAACATAGCTGCTCAAAAAAAAGATACTATACTAATCCAGTATACAAGAATAGTACACAACAATTAATACCACATTCAGTCAATCCACCCCGAATCCTTGCAGCCGCGTTGAGCATGGCGGTCGAGGACTCAAACTGTACCGTTCAAGTCCTTGTCTCAGAGGCACTGAGTTGATTGGTATGGAGCCAGGCACCTCCTGATCTGAATCTTGAACTGGCTCCAAATTCTGCATGTCCACACCCCCTGTAGTAGATGATTGAGAATTAGTAGCAGTCACCACCGGCCATATGCACTGGCTCAAAATTCTGCAAGTCCACACCCCATGTAGTAGATGATTGAGAATTAGTAGCAGTCACCACAGAGTCCACTGTCAGGATGATCCATCCTCTCTCCTTCATCAGCTTCAGATCCCACTGTTTCCCTGAGCAGGAAGGTCTGGAATTGAAAATACAGAGGACATTAAATAACATTCACTCAGTACATGGCACTCATTTTGGTTTATAAGCTGGAAATTGAGCCATCAGTCTGGTGTCAAGAGTGTCAGGATGGCAGGGTGGTCTAAGGTGCTGCATTCAGGTCACAGTCTCCCTTGGAGACGTGTGTTCAAACCCCTCTTCTAACAAGTGTCTTTACGAGGTGGATACATTTTTGGACTTTTTTTTCCAAGCACCCTTATCAAAAACAATGTCAACAGTTTCTGTAAATTATCGATAAGATCTATTGTCCGTTGCTTGCACTAATTGCCTGAAGTTGGCTAAATCGCAGTAAATCGGTAAAGCAGGAAATCACAGCATCTTCAACAAATCGTGATAGAGGGGCCGAGATAAAGGTTTCGACCCTACATATCAAAAGCACAGCCGTCAATAGTTCAGCAGGTTCACAGTGCAGAAGGTTCAGTGGCACCAGGGTCCCCTGCATCCCAATCACAGCTGGTTTTTAACTTCTGTATTCTGGGCATGGGAGGGGTGTGTTGCATCGTGCACACACAGTGCCTGTTTCGCAAATAAGTTTTAATAAATACACAGAGAATAATATAGAGTCATTGGCCACGAGGAACACCTTCCCTGACCTTTTATTCTCTCCGGGTCCACGTCACCGTGCCTACCATCCAACTCCAAAACTCGGGGGAGACTAACACTCCCTACCTCCCTTGGTGTGCATCATAGGCGTGCCCATGATGAACACAACATTTCTCCTTAACCAATACAAAACAAACATAGCTGCTCAAAAAAAAGATACTATACTAATCCAGTATACAAGAATAGTACACAACAAGAAATGCCACATTCAGTCAATCCACCCCGAATCCTTGCAGCCGCGTTGAGCATGGCGGTCGAGGACTCAAACTGTACCGTTCATGTCCTTGTCTCAGAGGCACTGAGTTGATTGGTATGGAGCCAGGCACCTCCTGATCTGAATCTTGAACTGGCTCCAAATTCTGCATGTCCACACCCCTTGTAGTAGATGATTGAGAATTAGTAGCAGTCACCACCGGCCATGTGCACTGGCTCAAACTTCTGCATGTCAACACCCCATGTAGTTGATGATTGAGAATTAGTAGCAGTCACCACCGGATTCACTGTCAGGATGATCCATCCTCTCTCCTTCATCAGCTTCAGATCCCACTGTTTCCCTGTGCAGGAAGGTCTGGAATTGAAAATACAGAGGACATTAAACAACATTCACTCAGTACATGGCACTCATTTTGGTTTATAAGCTGGAAATTGAGCCATCAGTGCAGTGTTAAGAGTGTCAGGATGGCCGAGTGGTCTAAGGCGCTGCGTTCAGGTCGCAGTCTCCTTTGGAGGTGTGGGTTCAAATCCCACTTCTGACAAGTGTCTTTTGCGAGGTGGATACATTTTTTGACTTTTTTTTTCCAAGCACCCGTATCAAAAACAATGTCAACAGTTTCTGTAAATTATCGATAAGATCTATTGTCCGTTGCTTGCACTAATTTCCTGAAGTTGGCTAAATCGCAGTAAATCGGTAAAGCGGGAAATCACAGCATCTTCAACAAATCGTGATAGAGGGGCAGAGATAAAGGTTTCGACCCTACATATCAAGAGCGCAGCTGTCAATAGTTCAGCAGGTTCACGGTGCAGAAGGTTCAGTGGCACCAGGGTCCCCTGCGTCCCAATCACAGCTGGTTTTTAACTTCTGTATTCAGGGCATGGGAGGGGTGTGTTGCATCGTGCACACACGGTGCCTGTTTCGCCGATAAGTTTTAATAAATACACAGAGAATAATATAGAGTCATTGGCCTCGAGGAACACCTTCCCTGACCTTTTATTCTCTCCGGTTCCACGTCACCGCGCCTACCATCCAACTCCAAAAGTTGGGGGAGACTAACACTCCCTACCTCCCTTGGTGTGCATCATAGGCGTGCCCATGACGAACACAACATTTCTCCTTAACCAATACAAAACAAACATAGCTGCTCAAAAAAAAGATACTATACTAATCCAGTATACAAGAATAGTACACAACAAGAAATGCCACTTTCAGTCAATCCACCCGAATCCTTGCAGCCGCGATGAGCATGGCGGTCGAGGACTCAAACTGTACCGTTCAAGTTCTTGTCTCAGAGGCACTGAGTTGATTTTTATGGAGCCAGGC
Source organism: Pleurodeles waltl (assembly GCF_031143425.1). Taxonomy (NCBI): domain Eukaryota; kingdom Metazoa; phylum Chordata; class Amphibia; order Caudata; family Salamandridae; genus Pleurodeles; species Pleurodeles waltl. Next base: position 7,782,899 of record NW_027150097.1, read on the forward strand.
ACCTCCTGATCTGAATCTTGATCTGGCTCCAAATTCTGCATGTCCACACCCCTTGTAGTAGATGATTGAGAATTAGTAGCAGTCACCACCGGCCATGTGCACTGGCTCAAACTTCTGCATGTCCACACCCCAAGTAGTCGATGATTGCGAATTAGTAGCAGTCACCACCGGATTCACTGTCATGATGATCCATCCTCTCTCCTTCATCAGCTTCAGATCCCACTGTTTCCCTGAGCAGGAAGGTCTGGAATTGAAAATACAGAGGACATTAAACAAAATTCACTCAGTACATGGCACTCATTTTGGTTTATAAGCTGGAAATTGAGCCATCAGTGCAGAGTTAAAAGTGTCAGGATGGCCAAGTGGTCTAAGGCGCTGCGTTCAGGTCGCAGTCTCCTTTGGAGGCATGGGTTCAAATACCACTTCTGACAAGTGTCTTTTGCGAGGTGGATACATTTTTGGACTTTTTTTTTCCAAGCACCCGTATCAAAAACAATGTCAACAGTTTCTGTAAATTATCGATAAGATCTATTGTCCGTTGCTTGCACTAATTTCCTGAAGTTGGCTAAATCGCAGTAAATCGGTAAAGCGTGAAATCACAGCATCTTCAACAAATCGTGATAGAGGGGCAGAGATAAAGGTTTCGACCCTACATATCAAGAGCGCAGCTGTCAATAGTTCAGCAGGTTCACAGTGCAGAAGGTTCAGTGGCACCAGGGTCCCCTGCGTCCCAATCACAGCTGGTTTTTCACTTCTGTATTCAGGGCATGGGAGGGGTTTGTTGCATCGTGCACACACGGTGCCTCTTTCGCAGATAAGTTTTAATAAATACACAGAGAATAATATAGAGTCATTGGCCATGAGGAACACCTTCCCTGACCTTTTATTCTCTCCGGTTCCACGTCACCGCGCCTACCATCCAACTCCAAAAGTTGGGGGAGACTAACACTCCCTACCTCCCTTGGTGTGCATCATAGGCGTGCCCATGACGAACACAACATTTATCCTTAACCAATACAAAACAAACATAGCTGCTCAAAAAAAAGATACTATACTAATCCAGTATACAAGAATAGTACACAACAAGAAATGCCACATTCAGTCAATCCACCCCGAATCCTTGCAGCCGCGTTGAGCATGGTGGTCGAGGACTCAAACTGTACCGTTCAAGTCCTTGTCTCAGAGGCACTGAGTTGATTGGTATGGAGCCAGGCACCTCCTGATCTGAATCTTGAACTAGCTCCAAATTCTGCATGTCCACATCCCTTGTAGTAGATGATTGAGAATTAGTAGCAGTCACCACCGGCCATGTGCACTGGCTCAAACTTCTGCATGTCCACACCCCAAGTAGTCGATGATTGCGAATTAGTAGCAGTCACCACCGGATTCACTGTCAGGATGATCCATCCTCTCTCCTTCATCAGCTTCAGATCCCACTGTTTCCCTGAGCAGGAAGGTCTGGAATTGAAAATACAGAGGACATTAAACAAAATTCACTCAGTACATGGCACTCATTTTGGTTTATAAGCTGGAAATTGAGCCATCAGTACTGTGTTAAGAGTGTCAGGATGGCGAGTGGTCTAAGGCGCTGCGTTCAGGTCGCAGTCTCCTTTGGAGGCGTGGGTACGAATCCCACTTCTGACAAGTGTCTTTTGCGAGGTGGATACATTTTTGGACTTTTTTTTTCCAAGCACCTGTATCAAAAACAATGTCAACAGTTTCTGTAAATTATCGATAAGATCTATTGTCCGTTGCTTGCACTAATTTCCTGAAGTTGGCTAAATCGCAGTAAATCGGTAAAGCGGGAAATCACAGCATCTTCAACAAATCGTGATAGAGGGGCAGAGATAAAGGTTTCGACCCTACATATCAAGAGCGCAGCTGTCAATAGTTCAGCAGGTTCACAGTGCAGAAGGTTCAGTGGCACCAGGGTCCCCTGCGTCCCAATCACAGCTGGTTTTTCACTTCTGTATTCAGGGCATGGGAGGGGTTTGTTGCATCGTGCACACACGGTGCCTCTTTCGCAGATAAGTTTTAATAAATACACAGAGAATAATATAGAGTCATTGGCCATGAGGAACACCTTCCCTGACCTTTTATTCTCTCCGGTTCCACGTCACCGCGCCTACCATCCAACTCCAAAAGTTGGGGGAGACTAACACTCCCTACCTCCCTTGGTGTGCATCATAGGCGTGCCCATGACGAACACAACATTTCTCCTTAACCAATACAAAACAAACATAGCTGCTCAAAAAAAAGATACTATACTAATCCAGTATACAAGAATAGTACACAACAAGAAATGCCACATTCAGTCAATCCACCCCGAATCCTTGCAGCCGCGTTGAGCATGGCGGTCGAGGACTCAAACTGTACCGTTCAAGTCCTTGTCTCAGAGGCACTGAGTTGATTGGTATGGAGCCAGGCACCTCCTGATCTGAATCTTGAACTGGCTCCAAATTCTGCATGTCCACACCCCTTGTAGTAGATGATTGAGAATTAGTAGCAGTCACCACCGGCCATGTGCACTGGCTCAAACTTCTGCATGTCCACACCCCAAGTAGTCGATGATTGCGAATTAGTAGCAGTCACCACCGGATTCACTGTCAGGATGATCCATCCTCTCTCCTTCATCAGCTTCAGATCCCACTGTTTCCCTGAGCAGGAAGGTCTGGAATTGAAAATACAGAGGACATTAAACAAAATTCACTCAGTACATGGCACTCATTTTGGTTTATAAGCTGGAAATTGAGCCATCAGTGCAGTGTTAAGAGTGTCAGGATGGCGAGTGGTATAAGGTGCTGTGTTCAGGTCACAGTCTCCTTTGGAGGCGTGGGTACGAATCCCACTTCTGACAAGTGTCTTTTGCGAGGTGGATACATTTTTGGACTTTTTTTTTCCAAGCACCCATATCAAAAACAATGTCAACAGTTTCTGTAAATTATCGATAAGATCTATTGTCCGTTGCTTGCACTAATTTCCTGAAGTTGGCTAAATCGCAGTAAATCGGTAAAGCGGGAAATCACAGCATCTTCAACAAATCGTGATAGAGGGGCAGAGATAAAGGTTTCGACCCTACATATCAAGAGCGCAGCTGTCAATAGTTCAGCAGGTTCACAGTGCAGAAGGTTCAGTGGCACCAGGGTCCCCTGCGTCCCAATCACAGCTGGTTTTTCACTTCTGTATTCAGGGCATGGGAGGGGTTTGTTGCATCGTGCACACACGGTGCCTCTTTCGCAGATAAGTTTTAATAAATACACAGAGAATAATATAGAGTCATTGGCCATGAGGAACACCTTCCCTGACCTTTTATTCTCTCCGGTTCCACGTCACCGCGCCTACCATCCAACTCCAAAAGTTGGGGGAGACTAACACTCCCTACCTCCCTTGGTGTGCATCATAGGCGTGCCCATGACGAACACAACATTTCTCCTTAACCAATACAAAACAAACATAGCTGCTCAAAAAAAAGATACTATACTAATCCAGTATACAAGAATAGTACACAACAAGAAATGCCACATTCAGTCAATCCACCCCGAATCCTTGCAGCCGCGTTGAGCATGGTGGTCGAGGACTCAAACTGTACCGTTCAAGTCCTTGTCTCAGAGGCACTGAGTTGATTGGTATGGAGCCAGGCACCTCCTGATCTGAATCTTGAACTAGCTCCAAATTCTGCATGTCCACATCCCTTGTAGTAGATGATTGAGAATTAGTAGCAGTCACCACCGGCCATGTGCACTGGCTCAAACTTCTGCATGTCCACACCCCAAGTAGTCGATGATTGCGAATTAGTAGCAGTCACCACCGGATTCACTGTCAGGATGATCCATCCTCTCTCCTTCATCAGCTTCAGATCCCACTGTTTCCCTGAGCAGGAAGGTCTGGAATTGAAAATACAGAGGACATTAAACAAAATTCACTCAGTACATGGCACTCATTTTGGTTTATAAGCTGGAAATTGAGCCATCAGTACTGTGTTAAGAGTGTCAGGATGGCGAGTGGTCTAAGGCGCTGCGTTCAGGTCGCAGTCTCCTTTGGAGGCGTGGGTACGAATCCCACTTCTGACAAGTGTCTTTTGCGAGGTGGATACATTTTTGGACTTTTTTTTTCCAAGCACCTGTATCAAAAACAATGTCAACAGTTTCTGTAAATTATCGATAAGATCTATTGTCCGTTGCTTGCACTAATTTCCTGAAGTTGGCTAAATCGCAGTAAATCGGTAAAGCGGGAAATCACAGCATCTTCAACAAATCGTGATAGAGGGGCAGAGATAAAGGTTTCGACCCTACATATCAAGAGCGCAGCTGTCAATAGTTCAGCAGGTTCACAGTGCAGAAGGTTCAGTGGCACCAGGGTCCCCTGCGTCCCAATCACAGCTGGTTTTTCACTTCTGTATTCAGGGCATGTGAGGGGTTTGTTGCATCGTGCACACACGGTGCCTCTTTCGCAGATAAGTTTTAATAAATACACAGAGAATAATATAGAGTCATTGGCCATGAGGAACACCTTCCCTGACCTTTTATTCTCTCCGGTTCCACGTCACCGCGCCTACCATCCAACTCCAAAAGTTGGGGGAGACTAACACTCCCTACCTCCCTTGGTGTGCATCATAGGCGTGCCCATGACGAACACAACATTTCTCCTTAACCAATACAAAACAAACATAGCTGCTCAAAAAAAAGATACTATACTAATCCAGTATACAAGAATAGTACACAACAAGAAATGCCACATTCAGTCAATCCACCCCGAATCCTTGCAGCCGCGTTGAGCATGGCGGTCGAGGACTCAAACTGTACCGTTCAAGTCCTTGTCTCAGAGGCACTGAGTTGATTGGTATGGAGCCAGGCACCTCCTGATCTGAATCTTGAACTGGCTCCAAATTCTGCATGTCCACACCCCTTGTAGTAGATGATTGAGAATTAGTAGCAGTCACCACCGGCCATGTGCACTGGCTCAAACTTCTGCATGTCCACACCCCAAGTAGTCGATGATTGCGAATTAGTAGCAGTCACCACCGGATTCACTGTCAGGATGATCCATCCTCTCTCCTTCATCAGCTTCAGATCCCACTGTTTCCCTGAGCAGGAAGGTCTGGAATTGAAAATACAGAGGACATTAAACAAAATTCACTCAGTACATGGCACTCATTTTGGTTTATAAGCTGGAAATTGAGCCATCAGTGCAGTGTTAAGAGTGTCAGGATGGCGAGTGTTATAAGGTGCTGTGTTCAGGTCACAGTCTCCTTTGGAGGCGTGGGTACGAATCCCACTTCTGACAAGTGTCTTTTGCGAGGTGGATACATTTTTGGACTTTTTTTTTCCAAGCACCCGTATCAAAAACAATGTCAACAGTTTCTGTAAATTATCGATAAGATCTATTGTCCGTTGCTTGCACTAATTTCCTGAAGTTGGCTAAATCGCAGTAAATCGGTAAAGCGGGAAATCACAGCATCTTCAACAAATCGTGATAGAGGGGCAGAGATAAAGGTTTCGACCCTACATATCAAGAGCGCAGCTGTCAATAGTTCAGCAGGTTCACAGTGCAGAAGGTTCAGTGGCACCAGGGTCCCCTGCGTCCCAATCACAGCTGGTTTTTCACTTCTGTATTCAGGGCATGGGAGGGGTTTGTTGCATCGTGCACACACGGTGCCTCTTTCGCAGATAAGTTTTAATAAATACACAGAGAATAATATAGAGTCATTGGCCTCGAGGAACACCTTCCCTGACCTTTTATTCTCTCCGGTTCCACGTCACCGCGCCTACCATCCAACTCCAAAAGTGGGGGGAGACTAACACTCCCTACCTCCCTTGGTGTGCATCATAGGCGTGCCCATGACGAACACAACATTTCTCCTTAACCAATACAAAACAAACATAGCTGCTCAAAAAAAAGATACTATACTAATCCAGTATACAAGAATAGTACACAACAAGAAATGCCACATTCAGTCAATCCACCCGAATCCTTGCAGCCGCGTTGAGCATGGCGGTCGAGGACTCAAACTGTACCGTTCAAGTTCTTGTCTCAGAGGCACTGAGTTGATTTTTATGGAGCCAGGCACCTCCTGATCTGAATCTTGAACTGGCTCCAAATTCTGCATGTCCACACCCCTTGTAGTAGATGATTGAGAATTAGTAGCAGTCACCACCGGCCATGTGCACTGGCTCAAACTTCTGCATGTCCACACCCCAAGTAGTCGATGATTGCGAATTAGTAGCAGTCACCACCGGATTCACTGTCATGATGATCCATCCTCTCTCCTTCATCAGCTTCAGATCCCACTGTTTCCCTGAGCAGGAAGGTCTGGAATTGAAAATACAGAGGACATTAAACAAAATTCACTCAGTACATGGCACTCATTTTGGTTTATAAGCTGGAAATTGAGCCATCAGTGCAGTGTTAAGAGTGTCAGGATGGCCGAGTGGTCTAAGGTGCTGCGTTCAGGTCGCAGTCTCCTTTGGAGGCATGGGTTCGAATACCACTTCTGACAAGTGTCTTTTGCGAGGTGGATACATTTTTTGACTTTTTTTTTCCAAGCACCCGTATCAAAAACAATGTCAACAGTTTCTGTAAATTATCGATAAGATCTATTGTCCGTTGCTTGCACTAATTTCCTGAAGTTGGCTAAATCGCAGTAAATCGGTAAAGCGGGAAATCACAGCATCTTCAACAAATCGTGATAGAGGGGCAGAGATAAAGGTTTCGACCCTACATATCAAGAGCGCAGCTGTCAATAGTTCAGCAGGTTCACAGTGCAGAAGGTTCAGTGGCACCAGGGTCCCCTGCGTCCCAATCACAGCTGGTTTTTCACTTCTGTATTCAGGGCATGGGAGGGGTTTGTTGCATCGTGCACACACGGTGCCTCTTTCGCAGATAAGTTTTAATAAATACACAGAGAATAATATAGAGTCATTGGCCATGAGGAACACCTTCCCTGACCTTTTATTCTCTCCGGTTCCACGTCACCGCGCCTACCATCCAACTCCAAAAGTTGGGGGAGACTAACACTCCCTACCTCCCTTGGTGTGCATCATAGGCGTGCCCATGACGAACACAACATTTCTCCTTAACCAATACAAAACAAACATAGCTGCTCAAAAAAAAGATACTATACTAATCCAGTATACAAGAATAGTACACAACAAGAAATGCCACATTCAGTCAATCCACCCCGAATCCTTGCAGCCGCGTTGAGCATGGCGGTCGAGGACTCAAACTGTACCGTTCAAGTCCTTGTCTCAGAGGCACTGAGTTGATTGGTATGGAGCCAGGCACCTCGTGATCTGAATCTTGAACTGGCTCCAAATTCTGCATGTCCACACCCCTTGTAGTAGATAATTGAGAATTAGTAGCAGTCACCACCGGCCATGTGCACTGGCTCAAACTTCTGCATGTCCACACCCCAAGTAGTCGATGATTGCGAATTAGTAGCAGTCACCACCGGATTCACTGTCAGGATGATCCATCCTCTCTCCTTCATCAGCTTCAGATCCCACTGTTTCCCTGAGCAGGAAGGTCTGGAATTGAAAATACAGAGGACATTAAACAACATTCACTCAGTTTATGGCACTCATTTTGGTTTATAAGCTGGAAATTGAGCCATCAGTGCAGTGTCAAGAGTGTCAGGATGGCCGAGTGGTCTAAGGCGCTGCGTTCAGGTTGCAGTCTCCTTTGGAGGCGTGGATTTGAATCCCACTTCTGACAAGTGTCTTTTGCGAGGTGGATACATTTTTGGACTTTTTTTTTCCAAGCACCCGTATCAAAAACAATGTCAACAGTTTCTGTAAATTATCGATAAGATCTATTGTCTGTTGCTTGCACTAATTTCCTGAAGTTGGCTAAATCGCAGTAAATCAGTAAAGCGGGAAATCACAGCATCTTCAACAAATCGTGATAGAGGGGCAGAGATAAAGGTTTCGACCCTACATATCAAGAGCGCAGCTGTCAATAGTTCAGCAGGTTCACAGTGCAGAAGGTTCAGTGGCACCAGGGTCCCCTGCGTCCCAATCACAGCTGTTTTTTAACTTCTGTATTCAGGGCATGGGAGGGGTGTGTTGCATCGTGCACACATGGTGCCTATTTCGCAGATAAGTTTTAATAAATACACAGAGAATAATATAGAGTCATTGGCCACGAGGAACACCTTCCCTGGCCTTTTATTCTCTCCGGTTCCACGTCACCGCGCCTACCATCCAACTCCAAAACTCGGGGGAGACTAACACTCCCTACCTCCCTTGGTGTGCATCATAGGTGTGCCCATGACGAACACAACATTTCTCCTTAACCAATACAAAACAAACATAGCTGCTCAAAAAAAAGATACTATACTAATCCAGTATACAAGAATAGTACACAACAAGAAATGCCACATTCAGTCAATCCACCCCGAATCCTTGCAGCCGCGTTGAGCATGGCGGTCGAGGACTCAAACTGTACCGTTCAAGTCCTTGTCTCAGAGGCACTGAGTTGATTGGTATGGAGCCAGGCACCTCCTGATCTGAATCTTGAACTGGCTCCAAATTCTGCATGTCCACACCCCTTGTAGTAGATGATTGAGAATTAGTAGCAGTCACCACCGCCCATGTGCACTGGCTCAAACTTCTGCATGTCCACACCCCAAGTAGTCGATGATTGCGAATTAGTAGCAGTCACCACCGGATTCACTGTCAGGATGATCCATCCTCTCTCCTTCATCAGCTTCAGATCCCACTGTTTCCCTGAGCAGGAAGGTCTGGAATTGAAAATACAGAGGACATTAAACAAAATTCACTCAGTACATGGCACTCATTTTGGTTTATAAGCTGGAAATTGAGCCATCAGTGCAGTGTTAAGAGTGTCAGGATGGCAAGTGGTCTAAGGCGCTGCGTTCAGGTCGCAGTCTCCTTTGGAGGTGTGGGTTCGAATCCCACTTCTGACAAGTGTCTTTTGCGAGGTGGATACATTTTTGGACTTTTTTTTTCCAAGCACCCGTATCAAAAACAATGTCAACAGTTTCTGTAAATTATCGATAAGATCTATTGTCCGTTGCTTGCACTAATTTCCTGAAGTTGGCTAAATCGCAGTAAATCGGTAAAGCGGGAAATCACAGCATCTTCAACAAATCGTGATAGAGAGGCAGAGATAAAGGTTTCGACCCTACATATCAAGAGCGCAGCTGTCAATAGTTCAGCAGGTTCACAGTGCAGAAGGTTCAGTGGCACCAGGGTCCCCTGCGTCCCAATCACAGCTGGTTTTTAACTTCTGTATTCAGGGCATGGGAGGGGTGTGTTGCATCGTGCACACACGGTGCCTGTTTCGCAGATAAGTTTTAATAAATACACAGAGAATAATATAGAGTCATTGGCCACGAGGAACACCTTCCCTGACCTTTTATTCTCTCCGGTTCCACGTCACCGCGCCTACCATCCAACTCCAAAACTCGGGGGAGACTAACACTCCCTACCTCCCTTGGTGTGCATCATAGGCGTGCCCATGACGAACACAACATTTCTCCTTAACCAATACAAAACAAACATAGCTGCTCAAAAAAAAGATACTATACTAATCCAGTATACAAGAATAGTACACAACAAGAAATGCCACATTCAGTCAATCCACCCCGAATCCTTGCAGCCGCGTTGAGCATGGCGGTCGAGGACTCAAACTGTACCGTTCAAGTCCTTGTCTCAGAGGCACTGAGTTGATTGGTATGGAGCCAGGCACCTCCTGATCTGAATCTTGAACTGGCTCCAAATTCTGCATGTCCACACCCCTTGTAGTAGATGATTGAGAATTAGTAGCAGTCACCACCGGCCATGTGCACTGGCTCAAACTTCTGCATGTCCACACCCCATGTAGTCGATGATTGAGAATTAGTAGCAGTCACCACCGGATTCACTGTCAGGATGATCCATCCTCTCTCCTTCATCAGCTTCAGATCCCACTGTTTCCCTGAGCAGGAAGGTCTGGAATTGAAAATACAGAGGACATTAAACAACATTCACTCAGTACATGGCACTCATTTTGGTTTATACGCTCGAAATTGAGCCATGAGGGAGGTGAGAAGAGTGTCAGGATGGCCGAGTGGTCTAAGGCGCTGCGTTCAGGTCGCAGCCTCCCTTGGAGGTGTGGGTTCAAATCCCACTTCTGACAAGTGTATTTTGCGAGGTGGATACATTTTTGGACTTTTTTTTTCCCAAGCACCGTATCAAAAACAATGTCAACAGTTTCTGTAAATTATCGATAAGATCTATTTTCCGTTGCTTGCACTAATTGCCTGAAGTTGGCTAAATCGCAGTAAATCGGTAAAGCAGGAAATCACAGCATCTTCAACAAATCGTGATAGAGGGGCCGAGATAAAGGTTTCGACCCTACATATCAAAAGCGCAGCTGTCAATAGTTCAGCAGGTTCACAGTGCAGAAGGTTCAGTGGCACCAGGGTCCCCTGCGTCCCAATCAGAGCTGGTTTTTAACTTCTGTATTCAGGGGATGGGAGGGGTGGGGTTGTTGCGTCGTGCACACACAGTGCCTGTTTTGCAGAGAAGTTTTAATAAATACACAAAGAATAATATGGAGTCTTTGGCCACGAGGAACACCTTCCCCTACCTTTTATTCTCTCCGATTCCACATCACCGCACCTACCATCCAACTCCAAAACTCGGGGGAGACTAACACTCCCTACCTCCCTTGGTGTGCATCATGGGCGTGCCCATGACGAACACAACATTTCTCCTTAACCAATACAAAACAAACATAGCTGCTCAAAAAAAAGATACTATACTAATCCAGTATACAAGAATAGTACACAACAATAAATACCACATTCAGTCAATCCACCCCGAATCCTTGCAGCCGCGTTGAGCATGGCGGTCGAGGACTCAAACTGTACCGTTCAAGTCCTTGTCTCAGAGGCACTGAGTTGATTGGTATGGAGCCAGGCACCTCCTGATCTGAATCTTGAACTGGCTCCAAATTCTGCATGTCCACACCCCCTGTAGTAGATGATTGAGAATTAGTAGCAGTCACCACCGGCCATATGCACTGGCTCAAAATTCTGCAAGTCCACACCCCATGTAGTAGATGATTGAGAATTAGTAGCAGTCACCACAGGGTCCACTGTCAGGATGGTCCATCCTGTCTCCTTCATCAGCTTCAGATCCCACTGTTTCCCTGAGCAGGAAGGTCTGGAATTGAAAATACAGAGGACATTAAATAACATTCACTCAGTACATGGCACTCATTTTGGTTTATAAGCTGGAAATTGAGCCATCACTCTGGTGTCAAGAGTGTCAGGATGGCCAGGTGGTCTAAGGTGCTGCATTCAGGTCACAGTCTCCCTTGGAGACGTGGGTTCAAACCCCTCTTCTGACAAGTGTCTTCGCGAGGTGGATACCTTTTTGGACTTTTTTTTCCAAGCACCCTTATCAAAAACAATGGCAACAGTTTCTGTAAATTATCGATAAGATCTATTGTCCGTTGCTTGCACTAATTGCCTGAAGTTGGCTAAATCGCAGTAAATCGGTAAAGCAGGAAATCACAGCATCTTCAACAAATGGTGATAGAGGGGCCGAGATAAAGGTTTCGACCCTACATATCAAAAGCACAGCTGTCCATAGTTCAGCAGGTTCACAGTGCAGAAGGTTCAGTGGCACCAGGGTCCCCTGCGTCCCAATCACAGCTGGTTTTTAACTTCTGTATTCTGGGCATGGGAGGGGTGTGTTGCATCGTGCACACATAGTGCCTGTTTCACAGATAAGTTTTAATAAATACACAGAGAATAATATAGAGTCATTGGCCACGAGGAACACCTTCCCTGACCTTTTATTCTCTTCGGTTCCACGTCACCGCGCCTACCATCCAACTCCAAAACTCGGGGGAGACTAACACTCCCTACCTCCATTGGTGTGCATCATAGGCGTGCCCATGACGAACACAACATTTCTCCTTAACCAATACAAAACAAACATAGCTGCTAAAAAAAAAGATACTATACTAAACTAGTATACAAGAATAGTACACAACAAGAAATGCCACATTCAGTCAATCCACCCCGAATCCTTGCAGCCACCTTGAGCATGGCGGTCGAGGACTCAAACTGTACCGTTCAAGTCCTTGTCG